>NW_026096053.1:0-10000000 GCF_023614345.1 Adelges cooleyi | reverse complement strand
AAGGTGAAGAAGAAGACTGATATTAATCTAATAGTAGTCAACAAATATTCTTTTTATGTAGATTTTTTTATTTTATTTTTACTCACTCCAGTAAAAACCATGAAACTATTAATGATCTGTATAATGGTTGTTTTCTGTGTGACTCGATGTGTGGAGTCTTTGAGTCGAATCTGAGGTTTGCTCACTGCAAAAGCGATTGTTCTCAACTGATCTTCCCGTGTCGTTTATTATCGCTTTGGTCCGCTGCATCCACACAACGTCTACAGTATATGATCTCGTTTCTTATACACACGGCGACACGTCATTCAATCTTGACAATGGCAGCCATTAATTACACACAACAAAACCACCGAGGCCGTCACTCTGGTTCGCGCCTGGCCACAACGGATACCATTTACACACTTTGTGTAAGCGTACCTATACATGTATACGCCTACCCACCGACCACACGTTAACCGAAACCGTTTTCCGCTTGGTTATTGTTTTACTATTGCTGTTGCAAAAAAAAAAAACCTTATAACCGACAAAGTTTATGCTCAAGTTTGTATAATAATCATAATCGTCATATTGTTAGGGAGTTATTACAATATATAATAATACGCCTAATACAGATAAATTATGGCCCAGGTCGTCCGACAGTCGACTCGTGTATGTGCGTGAGAACTAGCTACATCCTAAAACTTCCTATTTTTTGGTAGTAGTAATTTTGGAAACAAGAATCTATGACCACCGCTGCAGACAAAATATATAATGGTTTGTAGCAGCTACACCAAGGCAGCAACATATTAAAGCTATCTGACTAGCTACAAAATGGGTTTAATGAATAAATTAAAATTACGATATTATTATTGCAAAGGTTAAGCTGAATATCAATAATGTGTTGGTATAAACTTAGTTTTTAGTGATTTTTAATTTTTTTCCAAAAGTGGTGTTTCATATTTTCTTTTTGCCGCGTTTAGTTCTTTAAAAAGTTACCTAAAAATGTTCTCTTTCTACAATAATATACAATATCTCAATGCCCGTTTCAAAAACGGACCTCTTAAATTACCAAAACATTAAATTAGTTTTTAATTTTTTGAATTTTCTAGTTTACCCGATTTTCCAGTTCTTTTGTAGTCCACGTCTTTTTCGTGTTCTCTTGCACGTATTTCAATAGGTTGTTTTGTTTGACCGATGTATGAATGACCACAGGTACACTGAAGTTCGTAGACTCCCGGTGTTTGTAGTTCGGTAGTAGGAGTAACCTCAAGTCATGTAAATAGGGTAAATATAATACCCCACTCGAGTTTCAATAATTTTTTAACTTTCTAGTTGTTTTTCTGTTGTAATTCTTGGCTTAATTAATCACACACCTGTCAATTGAATGTAAATTATTAGTTTAATAGAAAAAATGATTATAAACACACACTTTCGAGAAGATTCCAGAACAATTAGTAAAGTTAACTGTCCAGTTTTTGCAGTGTTCGCATCGAAGCAAAATTAGGTAATATTTATTCAACCAGACTCGCTTGCTTTGGGATATTTTCCCCGTCTAATTAATGGGCACTTGAGTATTAGTTCTAGAACGAAACAAGATGCTGAATAAGAAGAGATGAACCTATTTCTAAATATCTCATGAAGTTCAACCGTTTACTCAAGGACTTAGTGCCCTTCCCGGGCTTATACTATGAACTCTGGGTAACTCTGAGTAGCCAAATTAACAAAGAGGGGTGGGGCTTGGTGTTTGCTTAAATTAATGATGATACGTAGTGATTATTATTTGGCGAGCGAACCGTGGACGATGAGCAGTGTACACGAAACTCGAAAGCATATCCACTTTACAATATCAATGATTGGTGTGCAAATATATAGCAAAGGTATGCTATGGCAGTTTCGGTTTATATTATAATGTATGCAATATCAAACGGAGCTAATTCCGTTTGCGACAGAAAGCCTATTTGCCGCAATGTCAAAATGGCAACCGCGTGTTTGTTCACTTATACAGGGTGATTCATTAAGAAGAAGACACTCATTTTATTTTAAAATAATTGCATAATTTTGTAGTTTTTCAGTTTGCAAAACATTTTACATAACTATACAATATTACAAAATTACTAATTATTTACATCACTCTAACAAACTCCACGTCGCGTCCTAAGTTTCAAACATTAAAAACTTCAAAAGTGTTTATCCAAAACTGCGGTTATCGACCAGTAAACATTTTAAGCAAATTATTTTTAACTTATAAAGTCGGTTACGACTACAAAGTCGCTGTTTATGAGGAAACGAGTGTCTTAGCCTTAATTGATCACCCTGTACACCTCGCTTGTCACTGAAACTCTATTCGATATGCATTATACAAAACACGCTCGTCCCATTTATATTTTCGGCGCACGTTTCTCGTTACCTGCGCCGTTTTATTTATATAAAAAAATATATACATTTATTTATGTGCAGACACTTACGGTTATTTTTCCAAAATTCAATACATGAACTTTGCACGGAGCACGTGTGTGAAAATAAATAATAAAAGCTTCACGTCAGTACTACAGCTGCTGTTGTGGTACTAAACTATAATATGTGCTTGTGTATTATGCGTGTCTGTGTCAGAGCTAAGGCAGGATTAGTAATAATTTTACATAAAAAGAGGAATTTACAACGAGTTCGTCTGATTTGTTCCGTCCGTGAACCGCTCACGTCGACATCCAAGTTTTTTGTGGTTGAAAAGTATTCAAACGAAAACCTAAATAAAAAAAATGTATCGCTCTAATAACACCATCACACCGCATGGTGTACCGTAAATATAGTCAATAGTCTTTAGTCGTCGGTTTAAGTAATTTTTGTTTTTATTATAGGTAGGTTAGGTTAGCTATTATTGTATAGGTAGATTTTATTGTAGGTACATAATCTATAATATACTTATTATACCTAAACAACATCATGAATTTTCAAATGAAACGACGAGGTATTTAAACAATTTGCATTGTGTAGCAAACATATGTAAAAGTTCTTAAAAATAAACTAGATAACAATAAAACTAAAACTTGCCAACAACTGGTTTCTTCATGACTTTTTTTTTACTCTTTAAACTCTCGATACAACTCTTCAAGAAAATGTTTTCAATTTGAACCATAACCGTCGTTTTTATTTTTATAACTGCAGTTTCTATGAAACTTTTTCTTACTGCAATGAGATTATTTGGAATTATAGATTTGTATTTATATTTTTTTACATTTGATGTTTATTTAAGTACACTTTGTATTAAACAAATGCAAGCTATCATTCGGCAAGGCGTAATGAAGTCCGCGCTGAAACTAGTAATGTTGATTATTTTCAAATATATTGTTTTTATAAGTAAAAAACAACAGTTAAAAATTTAACAACAACAAAAAATCTCTTATTTGAATTGAAAAACTCATAATTTAAACAAAATATAATTATGACCTTACTTTCAGTGCAATATAATATGTTTTTTCGTAGATAGTTTTTGAAACCGACATTTAAATGTTCCAATTGGTGTTAAAGTCACGTTGAAATTCTAATATACACAGATTAACATAATTATTATGAATTATGACGTACTTATAGATTTTCCAATCTAATTGGGGAGTTCTATCGATTCGTGTCAAGTATTTAAGTCTATGGTTTTACCACATTAATTAATGTGAAAATGGCAAGATTAAGAACTTGAAAATATGTCGGGGAACTTAAGAAGCTATTATTTATTATCAAAAAATATTACTTTTTCCTTAAGTCCTGACAAATTGGGTTCTAATGACCCGAGGGTAGATGTAATAAATCATGTACAACATAAATCGAATCGGAATTGAGGTAACCATATTATTTTCCAGTTCAGGTCCAACTCAAAACTATTCGTATAATAACAGTGACTTTTTAAACTCATTTATTTGTTACATTTTGATGCGTACAGAAGCAGTAATTTCATCAAAGATATCATCCTCTTACTTAGTTTTATATTATATTGTGACTTAGTAGTACGTTATTTTGCTGTAAAGTCCATCACAGCAGCCATCTAATGATCCAACACGTGCAACGCTATAATATAGTAGCACAAAATATTATTAAACTACTATAAGTACACATTTGAGTTCAAATTGTTCACAGTAGAAAATAACAAATTATAATCTGATTAATAAAAATAGAAACAATTTTTAAAATAAAAAAAGTTATTTAGATTGGTTTAAACCAATACAATCGTACTTAAACAATATAATATTTTTAATTATGAATAACGAATGATTTTATTATTTAAAACAGTAAATAATAAAAAGGTATTTTTAAACCATTAAAATTAAGTTTAATTATCTTCTTCATGATTGGCTTTTACGGGCCATTCAGGTCCATTGCTGCAACAACCAAATGCCTCCACTCTATCTTGAGCCAATTCCTCTCCGTTGTTTACTCCCAAACCTCGATGCATCTTTTGTGATCCTGTTTAAGTTAAATCGTTGTATTTTTATTTGCATGTCAATCTATTCTTGAGTAAATTAGTTGTATTTCATAGAGAAAGAGGGTATTTTGCGACGAACAGTACATTTATTACTTGTTCAAGACATTTGCAATGTTTACGGAGTAACCGTTAAATAAAATGGGTTCCTACATGGAATTGAGAGGAATTATTTTTTTTTTAATGGTGAGCTCTTTAATCAAATTAAAAAGCACAGTATGCCCTTTTGAGCTAGTCCGACGCTGTGGTTTTTTAGTATTATATAAATATAATTATACTTAAAAAATTAATTTTGCAACATATATAGTAACACATTACATAACCAGTATTATACTATTAAAATTGTTATTAAATACATTTATCTCGGAAAAGTGGATTAGTTATACGTTTAGTATATTTTTAAAACTTACATTCCTGATGTCTCATTTGTTTCAATTATAAAACTATACAGTAGTATAACTAAGACAACATAAGTCATGATTAGAACGACAACAGCTGCTAACACCTATACTGTGTAAGCTTGTTTTAAAACCTTAAAAATGTTTTTTTTTAATACATTTTCACCTGGTCGCTTTATATATTTGTCTGCACGTCACATTATTATTATTCTCCGACATCTCAAGACCAATTTTATTACTAGACCACTAGAAACACAGGCTTTGGACAAATCATATTGCTGACCTTCGTTTTTTTACAACTGTAAACCGTGGATTGTTCATACAGTAGGCTGATGAACCGAACAGGGATATCGATCACCGCTTAAATAGACCATTTGCCCGTTTGCCCGTTTAATTGAATTATATACAGCGATTCTGAAAATAAACCTCTCGTAAACTTCTCTAAGCAACGCTCACACTTTACCTGTATTCTATTATCTTAAGGTGTGGTACAAGTACAGGCGAGTCCGTTAATTTAGAATAATGTTTCTTAAATGTTATAAATCTATTTTTATTATACATTTAGCTAGAAATTAGTACTATCAGTGTAAGTCTGGTTATCATTAATACTACGTCTTCCTTTCAATTTGTCGCGATAATTATTACTGTTTATACGCAGAGCTCGTCAAAGTCGATGGGATCCGATAGGCTTGTATTATCCTTTGAAACGTACCCGAAATGTTCGGCAAAAGGGTTTCCACTTTCCATTCATAAATTATTTATAAGCGAGCAACGGAGTCGACTAATACATATAACGTTAACATTTAATGGTAGCTGCGGTTGTACTCGGAAGACGGATGATGTAAACCTTATCGGTGTAGTTTATTACAGTAAAGTACACATAAGTGTAACGATCCAAAGATAATTAGTCTTGTTCTACAACAAACGTACTATAGCCTGGAATGACGAATGCCGCGCATAGCACTCCACGTTTGGATTTTTAAAAAAAATTTAAACGTACATTTTTGCCACAAATTTTATTTGCTTTCAAGACAATCGACGGTCATTCCTTTGGGCTGCTTCTTGTGTGTCACCGTTACAATGGCGCAATATCAAAACACTACCACCAGACACAATGACGAACCAACGGCGGTGCTTAAAATCCGATCTATCATAACCCGGTCATCATTTATCATTTAAGCGACCTGCCTTCCTTCCCACTCGTCGTCGTGGTTCACATTGGCCATTTTCTCTATGTCGCTGTTATGGTGTCGTCAAACCTTCTCATAACGTCGTCTCGGCATACAACCAAAGTTAAGGTCGAAGACAAATTTTGAGTACAGCAGTTAAAGACCTGGAAAAAGCGCGTTTGATAAGGTGCAAAGCCAGGTAGTGCGCGAGCAGCTGTTGTGACAAAGAAAAGCTTCCTAAGAATGGATGTGTAAAAATAATAGAGGATATTATTATACTGACGAAAACCAACCAAGTAGCTATTTTTACCGGGAAAGGTTTATGTGTGACTATAAAAACAAAAACACTTATGTTTCGGTGGCAATTTAAAGTCTACCTACAACTATATAGTAATTTCGAAATAAACAAACCTTTCGTCTCGTCTCGTTAACGTTATGGCGCAAGTTTAAACTTGGGCACAACTTTTCACGGGCTACGCTTAAAACCAAGATCACCAACGACGATTATTACTAAGTCAAAAAAGTTTATAGAACAGCGACTTAACCGTTTTGTATTTTTCGTTTGGTACAGAATGAGGCCACTGTAGACCGTTCAAAATACACCCTTGATAATACTGCAGTGTACTTTTTCTTGGCATCTTACGGTTTACATAAATCCCTACTGTCGATAAATCGTTTCCGATTAATAATGCAACCACAAATACCTACTCTTATTAGTCTCCTCGTGGTTATGATAAACTTTTAGTAATTAAAAAAAAAATTAAAACTAATTGATTTCATTAAAATACTGACACCGAGATTAAGGAAAACATGATAAAATATTCACTATACTATATTTTCTTCAATTTTATTTCTTAGCTTTTTTCACTGTTTATTAGCAACTTTTCTTCATATTAATTTAATCAGGCACCACAAAAATAAACATGTGTTAAATCTTCATAACGTTTTAAAGCATTTTCATTTTTGTGCTGTAAAAACATAGATATTGTGAAATATTCAAAAGTAAGTAATAGTAGTGTTTTATGGTTAAAACTATTCGTTATTTTTTTTTTGACCCACTCTGTATTAAACTTACTATCGCTACCATTACACGAAATAAATCAAATTAAATAACTGTTGATCCAACGGGAGAATACCGGAAAGTTCGTAATTAATTTCCTGGGTTGCAACTCCAATATAATACTGAATATTGACATATTTTTTTTTATTTTTTAACGTGAATAAATAAGTTAAACATTTTCGATTAAAATTACTGGAAAATTAAAAGCAATTTAATTGAATTCTACAAATTACTTTATGTGTGTTTACTATGTGTTTATATATTATGTTAATTAGCTTTTGTATAAAACAAATATTACAGCTCAACAGTTACAAAATAATTTATCAATTAACAATAAAATTATAAGTTTATTATTAAGTTGACACAATAACAAAAAATATAGTATGAGTATTAATATGTATAGAGGATAATATTGAAGACTGTGGACAGGAGACCATGATTGCCATTTTGCCATATTTTGGATAGAATTTAATAATAGTGAATATTTAAGAGTGGTGAATTCTGTGACCAACTTTCTGTTTATACTTTTTTTTTTAACTAAGCTTATACTAGTTAAAAAAATTATAATTCTTCTTAGCACCTACAAAGCTTTTGTTATAACTTAACATAGAGATATATACAATCAATAAATATGACACATGTTGTTTTTTTTTTGTTATGTATTGTGTTTACATACTATATTAAAGTTATTATACATATTAATATTATATCATTCGGCAGGTGGTCGCAGGGTTTGTTGTTCCACCAGGCCATGGTAGACTGCGCCAGAGCAGCTATTTTGATACCGTTGGCGCACAGTTTGCTCTATTGCGTACCGGTAAAAAAATGCAGTCTGGTCGAAACGGCGTTTCTGCTACTGGTAACCGTCTCCACCATAAATATGTTGACCATCGTGCTCAACGATTCCCCTGTGTTTCCTGAAGATGACGAAGAAGACGGATATCAGGTAAGTACAGTACAAGTGAAGTGCCTTCGGCTGTCAACTTAGCCCACTTGAGAATTACTATGAAAGTGTCAAAACCAAAAGGGTATAAAGAACAATATTTTGACTATACAGTACTATCCGTAAACTATTTACTTTGGAATAATAATTTATAATTTGTACAAAATCACTTATTAACTGTTTTCATTATATTTTTCTAACGACTAGGTTATTTTAACTTATTAAAAACCTTTTTGGGTAAGATTTCCAATCTAGATTTGCTACATAGAGAAATCCAACATCATTATGGGTACAAACAAAAATAAAAATAAAAACACATCATTGCAAAATCAAAACCTTCTAAGCTTCGTATCGAATCTAAAATTATTCTAATCAAATTTTGTCTTTTTTTCAATTATTACGCTATTCACTTTGTTTTAGTTTTATTTCGGTATTTAATTACATTTTTCGCAATTCTGAATATCTCGTTATGGCATTTTTTTTTTTTTTATTAAAAATTGTCTTTATTTACAATCTATACAAAATATGTATAATCAGCAAGTCTGATGACAAAGACATGGTGACTATAATATAAGAATAAGAAGGCTCTCAGCAGTGCCACCTGACCAGAATAACGTTATGGCATTTACATTGTAAACATTGGGTTTATTTTTTTTCTTTAGGTCTCCTCAGTGCCGTTACTGTTGGACTCGCCGCAATGCGTTGTCTTCGGTACGTTCATGATATGGTTTGCAGCAATAACAATCAATCTGGGACCGACTTTCATGAGCGGTGCCCTGGCGGCCGGCTCCGAGGTGACAAGGGATCGACCTGGCTGTCCGTTGGTACACGGTCCGTTCAGACATTACATACTTAACGCACTTTGGATTATCATCAACTTGCTGTGTGTAATGTTAACGCTATTTCACTTGCGCAAGCTACACAGGGACTTGACCAAGGCAAACGTGGAGGCCGTTAGGGTAGCCGGCCTGGTAACCACCCTTGTCAACGTTACTGGTAACAATTATAATTCGGATCCTCGGAATGGACCCAGGGTAAGTGAAAATTGAACAAAAAAAATGAAACTATTATTGTTTCGTAGTAGTTGTTAAGGGGGACGGAAAGAAGCCAAATTGTATACAAGACTAATCGCGAACTCGCTTGCCAAAGCATCATGCCAAACCGATTTTAAGAAAAATGATAAAGATTAACATATCTCTAAAGGCCCATTTTTTATTTTTGTTTTCAAAATTGAGTTTTACGCGTTTATAATTTTATTTTTCTTTAGTTTTTCCAACGAATCTAACTAATTTTCTAATGCTCACTTAAAAATTGCTCTTTTGTCCCCAAATGAAAGTTGTAACTTTTCCATAAATAAAGCAATTGTAATCCATCCAAAAGATACGCTAGAAAGTGACTGCTACAAAATTCATTTTTATCAAACTTCTGCCATAACTCATCACCGCAACATAAAAATTACTTAGAAAGCAACTAGAAAACTTGAAATTAATTTATCGGTCATATTTAAAATGACACCTAAATTAAATTATGTCAAATATTACCTACCTTCGCCCCTTCTGTTTCTTTCTTCTTAAATTTTGGTAATCCGTAGAAAATTAAGTAATAATTACATCAATATAAAATGGTTGAAAAACTGTATCAAAAAAAAAACCCCCATAAACAGCTTTGGGCATTATTTATATAGGTTTTATTAAAATGATTCCATTACAAATTTGCTTAACTCTACCAAGGTGGTACGTATATGATTGTAATTGTTATCAAATGTTTTGCAAGGACAGAATATCTGCAACACGTGGAATATATTATTCCTATACAACAGAAAATCAAATCAACCGCTTACTATGTGATGGTTAATGCACGTGTACTAATCCTATTAGTCCCTTACGGCGAGTTTGTTTTTATAGTTTTCGATAGTGCACTCGAATCGCCTCAATATATATAATGTAATATTCCTGTTTTGTGTCGATTCAGGAGCATTGTATATATATATACATTATAAAGTTCGACCAGACCACCTAATAGCAATATTGTAAACTTTTTAGTGGAAAAACTTACTAATACTAATACAGTTGTATCAAAAGTTCACCAAAACACCAAAACCGACATGACAAGAAAACGAAAACCAACACTGAGACCAGCAATAATATTACAATCATATCAATTTAAAGCTGAAATCAGTGTTCATTGAATCAAGAACAACTCCAAACTAGCCCACAGTACAGACATCATTATAATTTATAACAAACACCATACAAAATTCAAACCACGTTTGTCAGCAGAGTGGGGGGTTCGGGGCGATCACTGATTTCAGGGGAAAAATCAATAACTAGTAATAAATAATACGAAAGCGGTAAAATTATAAGAAAAATGTTACTAAAGAGATGTAGAAATTATATATTATGTACTTTTCTGAAGTTGCCATCTAAAAAATGTATTCATTTTTTAAGTATTTTACATAATTTCGAGAGAGAACAAGATAAGAAACTTAACCAGATTACTGGTAATCGAGTACTAGCAATAAGGCCTAATTGATTATTTTTAATAACATTTGGAATATAATTTAAAATGTCTTATGTAAAGGTGGCTCTAATGTGAGCCTCCTCCTCACCGCCCTGTCATTGTCTCTTTTTGTTTCTCATCGCATAATTACTTATTGTACATATAGCTGTAGAGATTGTAAATTTTCTAATAAACGTCATTAAAAAAAAAAAAAAAAAACATTTGGAATGGATTACAAGGGACATTTTTTTACGAGTACCTTTTTCTTGCGCTAGGCAACATAATTATTAGTATAAAGTATACGCAATACTTATACTATACATATTATTATAAAGCATAGAGTAATCATTTCGTTAACATTGTGTACACAGATGCCGGCCGGATAACCTCTATAATAGTTTAAAACAATAATTTGTTTAGACTATACTTGTTTTTCGTGGTGGTTGTAAACACAACAATAACCCACAACACATTGTTTTGTTTGCAGAGGAGCTTGGGCGCGGTTGAAGAACACCAGAGAATGCGAAACTACTTGTTGCGCATCGAAAGAGAAGGCGTTCAAAAAGTCAAAATGTTCGTGGTGATCACCGCTGCATATGTAATATTCTGGGGACCTTTGTTCTTTGTCACATTGGTGCAACACCCGTTATCTGGCAACCATTCGGACTACGAGGTAAGAATTACAATATCGGCCAAGTAACACCATCGGTGTTGCAATTCGTAGGGTAGAACAGGGGTGAAATAAGTAGAGAGGACAATAAGATTACTTTCTCCCCGCCCCCTCCCCTCAATTAACTAATAAGATATCTCGGTTGGCTTTTTGAGAAAAAAATTACCAGGTTGGAAAGACGACTTGATGATTTTTTAAGTAATTCATTTATTAACAAACTGCAATGAACAAGTGATCAATAAATTGACAAGTCATGCGATTGAAGCATTGTACTTCTACGTTCATATAAAAAAGTAATAATAACAATTATGTAATAAAACTCAAGAAAAGGTAAACATGATGGTATAACAAAAATCCTATTCTCAACCCTAATGTATTATGATTTTTCGAGACTTAAATAAAGAGTTAATTTTTTTTTCACGTCATATTCATTCATAATAATTCTTTTTGCTATTTTTTTTTCATTTTAAAAATTCTTTATGTAATTTTTTTAATTTTATAAAATGTCTCAATACTTACTTTTTTATATTTTTTTTAGAGCCCTACAAATGTTTAAAGTCAAAATTTAGTAACGTAATGATTTTAGTAATTTTTTTGTTGTTGTAAATAATCAACATACATTTTCAGTGGTCGATCGAAAATTTATTACGTATAAAAATATGTTTTCTAAAACTAAAAAAAATACTATTTTCGTCCACGCGATGGTAATGCATTAGTAAGTGACATCAAGAAACTAATTGGTGGTGTCCATTAAGAAAATTTTAATGTAGCACTTGTGCCATTTTTAAAGTTTCCGGTATCGAACATGTCTTTTGCAGAGGTAACCACGTATTCCTTATAAAATTTACCCAAATATATATATATATATATATATATATATATATATATATTTATTTGTTTTTTTAAAAATAATTTTTGTGTTGGCTATTGAATCCTATTAAAACGAAACAGATAGTGTGTAGGCTCTCTAATTTAATTTAGTTTGTCTCTAACACGGTGTACTTATGTTCTTCAATTTCCTTTTACCGGGCAACAATGTAATAAAAAAAATAAAGAAACGACCTTTTTACGTTTTTTTGCGGCCCACCCGCATATAATCCGGGTCTGTGTGATTCCTGTACACGTCCCTTCCGTTTTACGTGCCAAAGTAAATCATCTCTCCTCGACTCTCCTCGCCCCATAATAAACCACAGAGACCAAATGAATCCAGTTTTTTTTTTTTATAAAATTAACTTATAGCGGTAAATCGAAGAACCGTAGATCGATCAACGCAGCTCTATAGGAGCCATTTCTAACCGACATGTATTTTTGAAAATTAAAAATTAATAGACTTGGAATAAATGCTTTTAGAGTGAAATATGTCTAAAAGCTTTCTTGGCAATTTATTTTCCTTCTTTTTATAGTTGCCCGCGTTTAAGATTACATTAACGTCTATCTTTTTATAATTTTTCTGCTTCCGTGCAATCGTATCACAGAGATAAACTGTAGCAGTCTATATCCAATCCACAAGAAATTGTTAAACTATAATAATAACACTTGACCTTGTTTGCATGCATGCAAACGGACAAAAGGACTTTTCAAAATCATAATATTTGATAGCAAACAAAAATAGATACACAATCATTCTGTGTATGGATATTAGACATTTTTAAACCCAAAAAAATATATGTTCATAAAGTTTGTAACCGTACACGTTGTTTAAAGTTTAACCTAGAAAAATGATCGGAATTAATTAAAAAATGTAATGTTTTTATATGATGTAATGAAAAGAAATCGTAAATTAAAACCTAAAATAGATTTGTAGGTATTCTAATTAAAATATTATTAATTTTAAAAAAAATATGAAATTAACCAATATTCGATGAAAATAAAAAAAAAATATTCTAAAAAAGTATTTAAGCCTTTCTCTTTATTGTAATAGTGATTGCAACAAAATTTTAAAAAACAGATGGAGCAAAAGTGATTTTCATAAGTTTAAATATTTAAAACAACAATTTATTCTTAATTGATCGTAAGTTCAACAAATCCAACCAGTATTGTAGATGAGTTAGAATGTTTAATTTACCTACTTTATTTTAGTTGCTATTAAATTAACTTTATACGCCATTAGTATAAAACAACTTTGTCAAGTATAAGATAATGCAAATGTTGAACAATGAAAACTACTGAAGGGGACGTGTAAAATAACTAGGTTACTCTAATAAATTCAACACTAAGTGTGTCTTAGTAAAAATGTATAAAATATTATACCGCTGTAACTTAATTTGATCATAATATTATCCTAAAACAATGCACATAGCTGCTTTAGTTAATTTCGTAGCGAATAGCTAAAGCTATTTTTTTTTTAGCCAACACAGTGGGGTCGAGCATAGTGGACAAGAAACATAATGACATCTGTGTAGTCTAATTAGTTTGTAGAACTTATCACAACTGAGTAATGAAATCACTCTAAAATTAAGTGAATCTGTAGATGGTAAGAATATAAAATACCGGGACACAAAAACTCTTCACAAATTTCAGTTGTGTATCCAGCCCAAAAACATATCTGTTTAAAAACAATACCTCCTCAGCGACGCATTAAAACTAAAAAATCTAATTTCAAATATTTAATAACATATGACCTGTTATTTAGGCTAACACCTTTTATAAGCCATTACTTTTTTATTCAGCAATATGTCTCCATGTATATGTCAAAGAAATTAAAAACATTAAAGATTATTAAGGATACGCGTATCCTGAAAAGTTAGATAAAATATTATAGTCTTAAAAGAATTAATTAATTATTTCAGTCATGTAAAGGCATTAAGCTTCTAGCAAACGTTTTAAACACGGCATGTATACATTTCCACTGAAACCCACTCTGTTGTTGGTACTAACAGTCTAATATTGTGACATATAAATATATGATTAGTTAATGAATCGCTTCGGTTAAGATTAATTAGTTCCGCTGGATCGTCTTGAAAAATTCCTCTACCTTAATAATCAGAAAGCTTAAGTTCTTAAGTATAAAAGTTGTACGTGGTGAAATTAAAATATTCGAGCTATCAAAGAAGAATTAAAAGCATTTTTATGTTTCTTGGTATAATTCTTTATTGAGATTAAAATAATCAACGTTCACTATTGCTGCGGTTTTGATCATCGGTAAATTTACATATAATTATTATATTATTATTTCTTTCCCTAATTTATTACAGGTAACCCTTCACGTGGCTAATGGTCATTCGTTCGTGAATGCTATGCTATTCCTAGTTTTGCACCGGGGTCTCAGACAGGCCGCAGCCGATGCTTGCTGTTCCAGTGTGTCCGCCTTAGGAAGATGGCTGACTGTAGGATGGTCCCCGGAGCCGTACACGTTAGACACGGTCATGCCAGGAGCCTCGCCGGATCCAGTGTTGGCTGCACCGCCACCACCTCCACCCGTCTGCCTACCAGCTTATTCCATGCGACACTCATCAATGCGGGTAAGTACAACTGTTTTTGAGGTTGTCAATGGAGCCGCGAAGGAACTCTGAAAAGCATTGGAGAAAAATAGCTTGAGATAGTGTAGCATGGATTAGTAGATATTAGAATATAGTATGGTAGAAGGTGATAGAAAGTGCATTGTGTTTGGAAATAGAATGAAGCAAGGAAATGGAGGAACTTATCAATATGTGACGACTATAAAATAAAGTATGATTGTACAGGATAGAATGAGGCAACAGGTATATTGTTTAACCATTAAAGCCAGCGATCAAAAAGAGTTGATCAACTAGACCAACTAGAATTTCAGGTAAATTACACGAAACTGTAGAAACGCCAGCAACGGTGTATGGTAGTGAGTTTTGGGCATTGAATAAGCGAGATGGAAGTGTGAAGTGACCAAGTTAAACAGAATAAGGAATTAGAAGATAAGAAAAAGTTTGGGAATTGTAACATAGATGTGTGTGATAAAACGAAATAACAGTGACCGATAAAAAATGTGTATAAACTATAAGCCAAGCGAGAAAATAATCTTTAATCTTATAAGTGCTCGACGTATTATAGATTTTAGTTAATGTTATATAATATCGTTTGCTAAATTTAAAATTGGTATAATATGTATGAAATTAAGATTTTAGAGACGAGCATTTTAAAAATTGTTCGCTACATTTGTATACAGAACTGTTTAAACATTATTTATCAGTTAAAATATGGACTATTTTATGGACCAAGTTTTCCAAAACCTTTCTATACTTTATCCGATTAAACAGTAAACAATTTTTGTTAAAAATGTACTTACAAAATGTTTAAATTATATGATGAGAGATTAAAGAGCCTCAAACAAAAACACAACAACTAAATCTGAAGTCGATAGTGAAAGACCTCAAAGTGAAAACTGTAAGCATTTTTGCATTTCCTCGACTCTTCCAGTGCCTACTGTCCGCCCTTAAACCTACCCAACTACATAATATTATTATGTAGAATTTTTTATAATACTATCGCATGTCGTTAACGTTGATCGGATGTTGATTTGACACTTTCGGAAATTCGAAAAACTGTCTACCTTTTTACATATATTGCGTTACATGATAAACTATTGAACACTGTCTCCCCCCTAAAGAAAAGCTTATGTATACCTAAGTATCATAAAACGAAACATTAAGTTAACGTGAATAAAATGCGCCGTCGGCTGGCTGTAAAGCCACAAGTATCTGATTAGTATATTTGTCTAGCATAATGGCATTGGACTTGATGTTGTCAAGGATTATTTCATAGTCTTCTGAAACAGGTAGTAGTGTCTTTAATTTTTCATCGGCTTCATATCTTTTAAACGATTTAAAAATGTTTGTTTCTCGGTACTCTCCCAATTTGTGAGTTTATCTATAATTACACTACTTGTATCATCCATCATATCACGTATCGAAGACCAATAGAGCAGACCAACGTTAGGCAGTTGAGAATGTATAGTGCGGTACATCCGTATTTGAACATATATTATATGGTATAACAGTCTTAAGTGAATGCAATTTAAGTTCAATCTGCCACCTGGCCATAAATATAAATCTTTTTTTCAACTGTTTATTATATTTTTTTTAGACACGTTCAATGAACAGATTCCCAATGCATCACCGCCGGGACCCCGTCTACGATTATCATTCGTCACATCCAAATTTGCAAGACCTGTCCGCCATCAACATGAACCGGTTGTATAACAGTCACGAGTACCTTCCAAACGAATATTACAGACGCTATCAACCAAACTATTACAATAATTATCACCGGGAAACTCCGGCGTTTTCTTCTTCTCCCGAATGATGTCCACGGCCGTTTTCGAGGTCACTTTCTTATACCTACTTCTCCCATGCCAAAACGTGACAGTGATGCGGGTGTTCTCAAGCAAGTGCAAATGTCTCTCGTCCGATTTTCGAAATCCAAATTCTGTTCCTTTCTTTTTCCCGAGTGCCCGCACACTTCACATTTGGTAATTTCAATTATCATATAATATATTTTTCCCCAGAGACCGCTCATCCGGCAATCGGCCCAGGTTTTTCTAATCTTTTATACATTTACATTCTTTTTGAGCTCACAACTTTGGTTTTTCTCTTTTTTTATACTTTATACTATGATTGATATATTCTGTATTTACTACTACATTACATTATGTTGTGTGTGTGTGATTCTTTAATATTTATGTTATTGTAAGCGTACAGTTTTAAATTATTATAATATTATCGTTTGTTCTTATCTCGAATTTGTATTTCTTGTTTTATGTGTAACACACAACACGGAAAAGAGTTCATATTTATAACATAAGACATTGTACGGAATTTATTGTACGATGTAAGTGTTGTTTAATATTAGATTATATTATTATAACATAATATATTACAATTAATGTTTAGTACAGTTGTAAGTCTGGCCACAGCTGCAGCTAGGTCACTTAACGAAACCAGGGACGGATCCAATCATCAAAAACAAGAAAAACTTTTTTATTGCTAAAAACTAAACGGGTACTATAAAAAAAAGTATCTTACCTGTAGTGTATAAAATATGTAGTATTTTGGTGTATATGTTGATATATTATAATTTATATTAACCAACTGTCTTATACTTTGTTTCTATGTACATTTTTTTTTATAATAACATTTATCTTAGAGTTGAAACTTACTAGATAAAATATCGAATCATATCTAATGAAAAATAAAACAAATATTCTTAATTTTTTTTCAAATGTATTGTTTTCAATATAAACTATGACGACACGATCAATAAAATAGTGAAGGGACGGTCGACGGTCACTGGATTTCAAACCATATCTTTTATGTAGAACTATGTCGACATATTTTTTTTTTAAACCCTAGTGAACTCGGCAAAGTTCTAACTTGTAAGACCATATGGGACTACCTATGACCGAACACCGTCTCTATCGCTTCTCAACAGCCGAAATCCTCCTCCCCCCCCCTCTTATACTTATAAACACTGGACACGGATTGTGTGTGTACGGTATGATATTATTTGCAAGTTGATCATTCTTTTGGCATACACAATTTCCAAACAACTATTATACAGCTGATACACAGCTTAAACCCAATACGTTTGGCTCGCCAAGCATTCTGTTTGTCTTGCAGCTGCTTGTGCATGTACTTAAGTTGGAAAATGTAAGTTTGAAAGTCAAACGCCGGCAAAGTAACATTAATATTGGGCAAGTTAAAACGAAAAACGGGAGCGTTTATCAAGTGCAAAGTATAGCCGGCGCGACAGCAAAACGCGTCTCCCGTCGTGTGAGTTTACCGAATAAATTAAAAATGCGCCGTGGACGGGAAACGACCGAAGTAATGTAAGTATATGTATATGTATCAACGCCGTCTAATAACGTGGAAGTAATTTCCCGAGTACCCATTGTGATCCACACGCACACGTCTTGTCGCTGTCGAGCTCGGTTTTCAATTTATATTTTCCACATACCATAATATCATATATCATCAAATCACAATCATATTCTACATATTAAATGGTACATATATACCTACTGCGACGCGGGACCCGACCAAAATGAGGAATTTCAAAAGTACAAAAATACTCTTGGTCTTGGTTAATTTTTTTGTGATATTTGTTTAACAAAATAAAACTATCTTTAAGGTAGGTAGAATATATTTTTTTATATATTTTCAGTTGTTAAGTAACATTGAAGCCGTGGCTAGATATTTGACATTTTTATATATTGTATTAATGCAACGATATTTTTTGGTAAACCATAACAGATTTACCTTTGTCAAATGTTCAATTCAAAACCACCTCCAAAAAATAAAAAACATTTTTAACTGTAATCGGGGGCAAGGATTAACGACGACATTTTGATATAGTAAAGCTTAACTGAAACGTTTTTTCAAATATGTACAGCGTAATTCAATGATGGGTATTAAGGAGATACTACGAATACAAAACAACATTTTATGTTATTGGTACCAACGTTTGTCTATCAGCTTTTTTAACTTTGCACCACCAATAGTTCTATACTTATCATTTTTGTTTCTTACGAAAAATTGTACTTGCGGTAAGTAGTATAATGTTAATTATTATCGTTCGGTGACTGCACACGTCATAAGGCATAGATAGCGTAGGAGAAGAGAATCGAAAAATGTTACTATAAAAGATGATTGAAAAACTGCCAACGACAGATGGATCTGGTTTGATAAATGGATGAGCGAAACGCTTTAAGGGCCGCTACCATGGTTTTCGGTGGTCGTTAAGGTTGTTTATATTCAGATGACATCTGTCTGCAGTCTAGGTAAGGTTGGTTTTGAATTTGAAGTAAAAAATATATATTACGGAAAATAAGTATCATTATACCATTTCTATCACTTTTTTTTTTTTTTAACAAACAATAACAGATATGTATCCCACCTAACAGATACCCATGTCCGCATTATATTTTATTAATACAAATGTTTTGGTTTCTCTTTTTCGTTAGGTAGTTTGTCATAGGTTTTGTAATATTGGAGAGTTTAGTTATTCATTAAAATCCGGTCTTTCATTTAGCTTTTTTATAAACCGCATTAAAAACATTTGTTTCACTATTTTTAAACGATTTGTTTTGTAAAATGATTCAAAATTAGTCTCAACATTATTACGAAAAGCGATTAAGTACACATTTCGAATTGACCATTTATGCATAATTAAATAATTGTAACGTGCTGCATTAAATACAATATAGTCGTATGACAATCGAGTACTTCCAGGTGAACTAGTGAACCGTTGTAGAGTAAAACGCAATAGTCATTTAATTAATTCGAGTACCTTGACACGACATCGATTTTAGTTTTCCTATTCGTGTACTAGACCCAAGGGTTTACGGTCGGCTTGTTACCGCATTGGAAACTGTAAAAACTCGGCGAGCGACAGCCAAAAACAAAAAAAAATAATTATTCCGTTTTTTTTTTCAGTACAACAACAATTATAAAAAAAACATAACGAGAGGTCGGCGAAAAAGCAGACAAAATATTAATAACGTTATTATTAACTGGACTCTCATTTTATAGTTTTTATTACAGGAGAAGATTCGTTTTTTTGTTTGATCATTTTTTTCCACTCTGATTTTAACATACAAAAAATAGTTTTTGTTCAAATATTATTGAAAATTTAAATACTTCCATTCTTATAACAATATCCATAGAAAAAACGTATGCAACACTTGTAGTTGTATTTAATATTATTAAATATATAACCACAATTATTTATTAAGGGTTAGGTTAGGTTAGGTTAGATTATTTTGGTTAAGGCTTTATTTTAAATATTTTTCGACAATAATTTGTATTAATTATTTTAGTGAAAAACACACTTATATAAAAAAATATGTTATTGCTCAAAATATTTCTCTTGATCGTTTAAAAGCAATTTTATCATTAAAAATATTATCGTTTTCCAATTATTTTACGGGTAAACTTTAAACTTTTTTTTATGGTTAACACTTTTATTGTAATTATAAGTAATACCTTTGGTTACCTATATTATGATAAGAACTATATCGGCCACCATTATTGCGATATTGAAATATATTGGAAGTAACGCTGTACCAACAGCTGTTAATTGAATTCATTACATTATAATAATATAAGACCACTGACCACCAAATTGTTTTCATTGAACACACTCATATTGCTTGTGTTATATTCAATGTTTTAGAAGAGTACCCATAGAACGGAATGTATTCGATTGTTTAGTCCGATAAATTGCTCAACCAGGAAATTCAAGGGAGTCCATTAATAATAATATTGTCATTCAGAACTAATGAAACAATTTATTAGCCCAACTATTAACAGACGTTGTACAAAACGGTATTTTAGGATTTAGTCGGAAATTGACGCTGATTTACCTGTTGCTCGACGTCAATGACAATGCACGAGCTAATTTAATATCATTCGATTCAGATCATGTTCTAACCAGCAACCGCGTTTACCATAGTAACCGTGTGAAACCTACCCGGAAGCTATACAGGATGATCAATTTGATGGGCATGAGTTTTTCAACTTTTGACACTTGAGCGTTACCGCATACCATAGCTACCGTTTTATTAAAAGTATAAATTCAGTAAAATGTACTGAACATTCAGTAGTCCATAGCCAGTTTCGAACAACTATTACATTATAATGCTAAAAGCTCCGAAAGTATTGTTTCAAACTAGTCGACAGTAAGTCATTTTTTCAAACATATTTGGATCTAACAGGTTACAACTTACTTTTTGAATTTTTATAGTTAATAAAATTACAATCAAAGTCAACAAGTTAAAACGCCAGATTACAAAATAAGGCAAACAATGAGTGAAAAATTAAGTCTTAAGACGGCTTACGTCGAGGTGATTTTATATACTGTAGTTGATTTTCATTATACATAAATTTATTTTTAATTATCTTTTTTTAAGGTCCCATTTTAAATTACAATAACATTATCCAAGCCACGATGTAAGTTAAAAAGTGATCAGAATACCAATTTTGCTAATTACTATTTTGACTGTAAAATTATTTGAACTAATTCATATATCTGTTCTACTTTATATTACATAATACGTATAATTTGTATATTTCGAGTGGCTGGACCACTGAAGTTGTAATATGCTTGCAGTTGACATGGGTCAAGTGATACATCAGGCTGAACGATTTCCTATTAGTTAAATGACGAAATTCACTTAATCTAAAGTTAAATTGATATCCGGCCTCTCTCTCTGTCCGTTTATCCTTATGGAATTCCCAAATAAAAAGCTAAAGATATTTTTTCCTACCACTATCCTTCATATTGATTGATCGGTCCAAAGGGCATTTTCTGTGCAGCTACACAGCTTAAACACCTTGCTTTCAAAATGAGTCGTACTCCATCAGTTTAACCATAAACGTCAAATTAAAAAATAGGTACAAACGACACTACTTCAAGTATACATACTTACACTGTAGTTTTATGTCCTAAAAGTTATTTGACTCGATATAGTGTCTCCTAGTATAGATTAGGTAATATGAAATGTAGAAATTTATTGTACTCAATAATATATCTCATAGAAAAATAATCAATATTGTAAGACAAGGTTTCGTGGTACTGCGAAACTTTAAGAAAAACTGTTAAGGAATTACATTTATTTAAAGATTTAGGTATTATACGACCTGCGCATAAATATAAAAGTACTAAAAGATAAAATAATGACCGTCTTAAATACTAATTTAAAAGGTAATACAATTTATTTGTAAACAGCTAAAAGTTTCTTATAAAAAAAATCCCATAAAACATTATTAAAGAATACCCGTAAAGTTTTATTTAATTAAAAACCAATTTCTTTACAATTATGATTTTAAAAAATAGACAAAAAATAAGTTTTAATGTCTATATTAATTTAATTAAACTTCATTAAAACAAATTACAATAATATACATAACAGTTTACAGTAAAATATTGTCATTGATGTATGTATATTAAAAAAAAAACTATTCAAACCATATGGTTATTTTTTATTTAAATAACTAATTAAAAATAATAAAATATTTTTAAAACAGTTTTATTTGACTATTTCAACTAAACTATTATTCGTATTATTTTTTTTTAATTACATTTTTTTTTAAATTGAATTATTTGATCTTTTATTTTAATATTCTTTTTATTTTAGATATTATTTAAATAAAAATTGAATGTATATTTAAATAACATTTTATTTGGTATTTACATTCGTTTGAATACAAGTTTATAAGTATTAAATACTTGTTTTGAACATAATATTGTTCAAATTAAAATATAATTGTATTTTTTTGTTAGTTTGAATTTGTTTAAATAATAATTTGAGTTTTTCTTTAAATAGGTAAGAAAATATTTCTAAATAATGTCTTGGTTTGCTTCTATGACCTATTTCTATAACGTTGTAGTCTGTCTTAACTCTTGGGATGAAATGAGATCCTCGCTACCAGTACAAAAACTTTATTAAAAACAAACTATAGCCAATAATAGTAGTCTATTGAATTTTGTTTTAAGCAAACAAAAAGTTTTTTCGTTAGAAGAAAATAAAATAAAAAAGTTTTAAGTTTTAAATAAAATATTGGTACACTTTAATCATTAACTTGAACTTTTTTAAGTAATTCTCTCTTTTTGGAAAAGATAGGTATTAAAACTTTTTTGGTAAATTAATAAAGTAAAATTATTTTCATATTGCGTTGGAAGTTTTTTTTGTATTATTATCAAAGTTCATTACATACAAAAAATTTGCCAACAAGGGAAAAACAGTGAACGTAGACGTCATCCAGCGGTGACTTGCTAGCACCAACTGGAGCCGCGATGCCATTGCTCACCGTATTACTTCCTTGTATTGTCACGTTATAATCGGTCTTCGGCTTTTGCTTGGATCTGGAAATAACCATTAACAAATAACATATAGAATTATGGCTGACAGGTTTGTCCCAATTTGTCACTCGCAATTCGCATAATGAACTTGGGCAATTTTAATAGTATTAATGAAGTACTCAAGATTTTTAGATAATGTCCACACTATGAGACGCTATTCAATAATTCAAATTAATATCATGCTTGTAATGTATGATCAATGAAGCTTATATAAGCACAATAGGTTCTAAAAATATCGCATACATCACAATCAAATATTTAATAGGATAGTATTATCTTAAGTTATACTATAGATATTTAGTTACTTGTTGTATACCAACCTGGGGTAGTCCATTTTTGTTTGCAAAATCCACAACTTTTCCCCCCGGAGGGCTATATTGTCTTCCGAGTTTGCTTAAAACTTTCTTTGTGACGACACCAATAAGTCCTGAAAGTTTCAGGTTGATCTGTTAAGAGGTTCTGTAGTGATGGACTTATACACAAACATACATTAACATTTACATAATATCTAAATATATATATACTATATATTGTATATATATATATATTATAAAGATTTTAGCAAAATATTAAATGGATTGTATATTTTAAATTATGGTAATTTCATTACACTATGTTAAACTTGAGCTCGATGAAAAGGTTGATACACCGTTGCGGTGTATGTATTTACAACTTGAGTAATAATACATGTCCCTTTTAGCGGTGTTAAAAGGGTTTCTCTACTTTTCCCACAACACTCATCCGGTCCTTTACACACTTCATATGCGAAGGCATTCGTGGATTTTCATGTAATACTATCCTGCGCAAAATTGCGTTTTTATACAGCACGTTTACCTACATTAAGTGTCTATTATCAATTGAAGTGTGTTTCCTTTAAAGAACTTAATACAGCATAGAAGCTTTACTGACAAATGCTTAGTTTTTAAAGATAATATATAATATGAATACACAATCGCGGCATATTATATTAATGAAACAAAGTGAAAACTTTTAAATAATATAAAATTATTATTATTAACTGATTAACAGTACCTACATTAACAGCACAGCAACTTCATCATTTATCTACAAAATTAAAACTAACTACATTTAAACCGTGTGACATAGTCTGAAATTTATAGTCCAATAAGATCTGTCGTTTCCAAATGAGAATTTTTTTAACCCTTTAAAAAAAATCACAAAAAGTAAGATTGCCAGTTTTTTTAGCAGTTGTTGCTTTGGTTCATTTCAATATTAAAATTGGCTGTTCAATTGTGACCACAGCCAAATAATTTACCAATTTGGAATATTAAACACTGAGTACGAGCTGTATTTCTTGAATGAAATTTCACTTTAAATATTTTTGTCCTTTTTTCTTATTAGATTTTTTTCTCACTTGAAATTAATGTTTTACTAAAATTAGACTTAGTTTGTTACGACCGCTAGCCGAAGATATATCTTAACACATTATATACACATAATATGTATATTTGTTGCTCAATTTAAATGGAACAGTAGAACAAACGTCTGCGGTCGTAATGCTACACTAGGGCACCCTAACCCTCCCCTCTCGCCCACAATGCTAGATCGTGATCTAAGTTCGAATTTTATTGTTTTATTAATGCGCGTATCCGATCCGGAACACGCCGTTAAAATGATTGATTAATGTTGAGAAATCACTTCACTGGCGCACACATTCTAGTTTGTTCCGCACAGCCAACACGGTTAGATCGTGCCTACCGGGACCACAGACACTTATTTGTCAACAAACATGTAAACCGTGTCCTCGAATATGGTGCTCATAATTCTTGTAAGTAAACCAACATATTATCTTATTCATAATTTTAACCTTTAATAACTCTTCATGTGCTTATTGACTGTGTATATTATATAAAAATAATTCCGTGTGCTTAAAACCAATTGAAAAAATACACCTTTAAAATGTTTGTATACGACCAGACGAAGATTTACCCATCTATAAAATAACTTGAACAAAAATTAAGCATAAGTTTAAAGAAAAATAAACAATAAATTTGATACCGTTTATCGAAAAATGCATCTTCTGAACTACATTTTTAAAATGAAATAGTTATTATGTCTTAACAAAAAATTATAATACGAGTATAGTAAGAAATTGGGGCCATTCTCGATTTACAGATTAGGTCAATACTTAATTAGAAACTGATTTGTATAAAACATGTGTGTAAAATCTGTCAAAGCCTCGAGACCTACACTATAAATAAAAAACTTAACTACAATTTAGAATGGAGCTATTAAAATGTCTACTTAATAAAAATAATACAAAGTTATTTAGTGTTTTTAATTTATACCTTTAAAAACATGCAATATTATTTAAATTTTTTCTTATTTCCATACAATTTGTTTATGCTATAATATTCAAAATAATTGCAGAGTTGGGCATATTTAACATTCACACTATATTTGAATCTCGATTCCTGTTGCGATTTTAAGCTTTTAGGTTGTTACATGACTTTTAAGTAATTTATTCACAGATTCACTTGTAATTTCTACCAATGTCACTGTGACTTTTCATAGGAATACCTAGTGATAGGATCAAATGGGATTATTGTAAGAAAATGGAGCAAATGAAAGTTAGATAAGTTGACTAACTAAACTGTCGATTTTCAATTTTAACTGAACACTTTTAACTATACGATGTGTTAATGTACCATACATAACTAAATAAAATACAAATCGAGCGTTTTAAAAATTTCACGGATTAAACTATTAGTTTGCTCATTTTCAATTCTATCCATGTTGTCATTAGTTAGCTGACGTTTCATTACAGGGTCTATCTTTAGATAGATGGTTTTCGTTTCACTGGCACTGTGCTGACAGTGGAACTAACGTCAGCTTACTAATGACAACGTGGTAAGATCCAAAAACGATTAAACTAAAATACAAATGTGATGGAGGTTTTTCTTTAAAACCCAATCGCTTATACACGTTGTCCGATAACCATAATCATACATATACATTTATAATTCCCATCGTTTGCTGTTCAGCTGTTGTCATCATATTATGTTCAGCAGTTCTTAAATACAATATCGAATAACGTTATTTGTAATATTTTATTGACAGTATTAGTTAACTTTAATATTTTTTTTTTTTCATTTTCAACTAAAACTTTTATGCTTGTACTTTTATACTTCTATAAACTATGTACATAGAACATATATAGTATACTTTTTTTACTATTATTCTAATTATTATCTGTGGCCAATGATGATGAAATATCGAGATATTACAAATGAAATTAATCTATGCAACAACAATATTATTGACGGTCGTACCGCGTTTACAGATCTTTTAAGCTAACACCGGCTAACGACCCAAATGGCAATTATCCGGAACGACTACGGTGAAAAGCTTAACGGTCGGTACAAAGGGTTCGGGGTTAGAACCATTTTAGAAAATCATGTTTAGCGAATTTCCAAACCGACCGAGATGATGATTTCGCCGACCGTTTTGCTTGACCTGTTCGCGTATGCCAGGTGAACCATCCAGAAAATATATCGTCCGTTACCGCCGGGCGGATCTTCTTAAAAACAATTGTTATTTTTTTATGAATTTTATTATTATTGGTGGTTTTTTTTTTCTCGAATCGTTTGACGTTTAATTACCCGCGACCGGGCGGGGCCGAAAGTTTTGATCTACAGTCGACTCGAACTAATCGATCATATCGCACACCATGAACTTGACATTGCCGGTTGTTGGTTTATTTATCCAACGCTTTTCTGACGACAAAATAAAACACATAAAATCGTGTCAACAATAATAATAATATTATTATCGTCGATTGTCATTGATATAAAGTGTACAAATCTATTATTGTTTTACATATATACACCTACACAAGGCTTACACAAACCGTGACAAATGGACATTTTTTTGTTTTGTGCACAGTCACTGGTGCACATTTTTACCAGGAGTGTACCTACACAGAGGAAGAGCGCAACACAATTGAAATGTATTAGGTAAACAGTATGTATAACACAGTATGCACAGTGTTGTGGTTTTGTTTTTGTTGTTGTTGTCCGGTCTAGTTTCGCAGAACGATCCGGGAGACGTGCGCAAAGCGATTTCAAATGATTTGACTAAAAAATATTATGCAATTTTATATTAATTTGTTGTAGTGTTGCTGGGATCAGCTTCAAACGTCAGTCAATGTGACCGCATTAAGACAAATCTGAGCTTTTTTTTTATTTAAATAACAAATAGCGTTAATTATTTAAAAAATAACGAGTTGTTGAATATTTAATTTTCTCCAGAACACACAGCCAACTCAATTGTGTTCGAAATACAATTTGTATTTTCTGTTTCAAATAATATTTTATTCAAATACATTGTTGTTTGACTCGTTCGAACAATCCGTCGTTTTGAATTATTTTACTAACCAAACTGTTATTTCGATTATTTTTTTTATATTTACTATCATAAAATAATTAAATATTTAAACAACACCGCCTTAACGACAAAATCGTGTGAATGTCAATTTTCATTTTAATAGAAAAGTATTTCTAGTTAAAATTAAAAAATGTACTTAATTAATGTGTCGTCTAAATAAAAATGTACTTGAAATTATTACTGGGATGTTTGTTAAAAAATAAATGTGTTACTTGAGTTTAACGCAATAAATAAATAAGGGTGCACCCTAATATTGTCTCATGCCTTATTAATTTTTTATTTTAAAAAAAATTACTTGCATTTCTTTTAGAATAAAAAATTATGACTCACTCAATTTGTCTTTCAGTTAGTAAAAGAAAATATCTGAATAAAATATGCAAATTGTATTTATAAAACGCATCATCTGCCGGACAGTAGACTGGATTTGTAGATTTCTACTTGAATAACAAGAAATTAAATTGATATTATTAAATTGTTGTTTAGCCGTTGTTCCGAGTACACTTTACTTACATAAGTATCTCATACGGAAATATAAGGAGGCAATTCGAGTAAAAATAAAAATAAGGTCAAATTCTTACGTTTTGTACACTGGAAAAAAACATATCCTCGATATTACACGTGCACATTTGACAGAAAATGAATTCTATTTAATGCAGTTTTTGTTTTGTCGCAAGAAAAAAAATAATACCAGTTTCCTTGGCATATTATTCGGTATAAGTGATTCGGATTTAAATGTGCAGCGTACCGTGTAGCCTGAAAATATATACCCGTATGTTTATATATATTTATATACAGTATCGTGAGTATTAAGGAATGTCTAAACTCTAGCCATAATAACATGTATATTTACGCGTATTAATACGCCGTGAAATTATTGCTTGATTGGAAAATGGGTAGGATTTTAATTGATTTTTAAGTCTTATAAAAAAAAAAATGTATCAATAATAATAACCCCGAGTATTTTGATAGAGCTGGCCTTGTTTGTAGATAAGTAAACACGCCCAAAAATGAAATAAAAAATCCACGGTAGGTACTATTGCAGTATTTTTGACAACAATTATTAATCGACACACAAACCGCGAGTTTGTTAATATAAATTTATCTTTTCCGTTACACGAATTATACATTTTTGTAGACTACTCTTTTGTTTTTCAAAAGTTACCCTTTAAGACTTGGCTGCTTTTTAAACAAACAAAATGTGAATTTTAACTTAATGATACAAATTATTTTTGATGATTTTGCATAACCGTAAAAACGGACATCACAATATATGCAATAATATGAAAGAAAATTTAACAAGAGATAGTTCATAACGATATTCTTACTTGACTTTTTACCCAATAAGAATTACACCGCAAACTGCGGTTGTACTGTGGCAATGTGTACAATGTTATGAACAATTAATACAGTACATTTAAGACAAATATTGTACGACAAAGAAATAACCAATATATTGCACATTGATTCTGGAGCTATCTACGGCGAGATCATTATTGCTGCCATATCGTCTGCCACTTTGATTTATATTATAACAACTCGACCGGTTGTTGTCGATACGTGAAATACATTAAAAAGTTAAGTTTTTTGCATATAGTTGCCTTTTTTTTTTTGATTCGTTTCATTCGAATTCACTGTCCAGATATAGGTGCAAACATTGATAAACTACATAAGTATAATAGGTACATATTATACTACATTAGGTAGCAATTTTGTGACACGCATATACGTTTTTTTTTTTTTAGTCGGTCGTCTAACGGCTATTGACGGTGCACCATGCCGTCTAATAATCAAACCGTATAGAGTATAAAAAAAAAAATTACCGACATATATTACTATCATTATGCATTTTCAATATAACATCCTACGTTACCCATATTACATATTATTATTATCTAATAATCAACGCCTGATCATAACGCGGACCATAACTAAAGACAACACAAACCAGACAGAAGAAACGCACGGCGACCCGTTGCACGGTACACGGGTTTGCAGACTGTAAATATATTACATTGTGTACACTGTACATACATAATTTTGGGCAAACGACTAGGTATAATGATATTATATAAAAGAGGAACAGTTCCGGGCTACAACCGTGTATTCTTATGCCGGTATTTTATGCATGATTGGATGGCTGCAGCGTGTACTTGAATGTGCACGTGCTTCCGTAACGTACCAACCGTCTAATTAATTTCCTACTGGAATGCCCATAACCCTCTACCGCGCTTAAGGTGTTTACATATTATGTTATTGTCTATGGCGCGTCATGTCCATCCGAGTGAGACCGCGATGATTGCTTTCACCGTTTGCCATCAGCTTGTGATTATTTTTTTTTTTTAATCTAATTTCTAGTCCATTAACGCCGCACTGCTTGTACGCTAAATATGTGACACAGCTTTTTTTTTTTTTAATTTCTCCACTCGATTCCCTTTAAACTTGCAAATAAGATCATATTATTTCAAATTCGAATGTGCAACGTAGATACAACTAGAGTTTGGCGTTATTATATTTAAATACAATTTTATGCGTATAGACGATAATATTAATTATGTTACATAATTTTCAAATACTTTTTAAATAAATAATATGATTTTCTTTTACCATAATTTTGTACAAATATAGTACAAAAGATTTAAGCGCACCCGAGTACAGTAATTTTATGTGTAATTTATTGTAATAAAGTGGTTTTTAGTTTATTTAGTAACATCCATGTGTTTCAGATATTCGATTTGTTTTATTTTTTGTCCGTTGTTTAATTAACTTTGGCCTGATTCTGCATACAGCGCATAACATTGCTTTCAATAGGTTTGTATAGGTGTCCCAAAAATAGCGCAACTTTTAACATGGTTGCGCCATTTAAACGGTTGCGCTATTTTTGGGACACCCTTTACGATTTTAAAACTTTTCGTTAACCAAAAACAAAATAGACCTGTTTAAGAATTAGCCAATTTTATACCTAAAATAATGTGCTCGCAAAATACAGAACTAGAATGTACTTTTTTTTTTTAGACGTCTGGACACTTATATGACGTAATTTATACATTTGTTAAAATATTTAGAAAACTTCGATCAATTGCCTATTCACCGTAGTGGCAATATTTCCTGAACACGAACCGTGTATTTAGTTTGGTTTAGGAATTAAGAGGGCGTCGCACCTTCTCATTTTTAAGGAGTAAAGTATAGGCAATTTTTTACAAAATCCTAATTTAAAGGTTAAACTGTGATGTGTAATTATTAGTTTAATAACTAGGACTCTATTTTGGTAGTTAATTTATTTTTTGGACTATCACAGCATCCTTGAAAGCGATTTAAAAATGTTTTTTCAGCTCAACTTGTTTAAGCAGACTGAAAATAACTCGCTTAATTTTGGATTTAGAGTAAAAGCACCCATTATAAAATTAAAAGAAAACAATATTTCGAAGGGCAAGACGGTGCGTTTTTTTTATTATTCTAAGTATAACGCTCAATACATAGTTTAAAAATAACGACTATTTTAACATTTTTAAATGACTGTAACTTTCCAAAAAATTAATTTTTTTAAAACGCACCTCCGGAATATTATTTTCTTTTAATTTTATAATGGGTGCTTTTACTCTAAAACCAAAATTAAGCAAGTTATTTTCAGTCTGCTTAAACATGTTTTTACCACTGAAAATCACCGGTGCGGCGCCCTCTTGAGATAAGCCTTTTTTTAGTTGCTTAAAAAAATTTGTTTGGATTTTTTTTTTTAGCTTTTGCCCAAATCAGGCACGGTGTAATTGTATTGCAATTATTATTTTTTACACAAAACAGATGCTCCTGTTGTGGGGACGAGGAGTGGAACTGAAAACCGTGTACTCAAATCCCTCCACGAACGGTACGAGTACCCAGGCAACGGCCGCCCAGGTGCCGCCCAAGCGTTACGCCGACAACGACGGGAGTATGACGACCAACGGCGATTTCTACGGGATAGAGTTCTACGCGCCACCGCTGATCCACCGCGACCTCTTGACCCCGACCGTATTCAAGCAACAACCGTCGCGACCGGCCGCGTACCAGCTGCACAGGGAAATGCCTCATCCTCCACAATCCCATCAGCAGCTCCAACAACAGGCGCAACTACTTCAGCAGTTCCAGCAACAGCCACAGCCACAGCTACAGCACCAGCCACAACAACAACAGCACAGCACCGTGCCGGACACCAATCCGATCCTGATGAACCCGCTGTTCTACGACGAACCGGTGACCAGCCGATACCCGCCCCAGCCGCGCCCCGTGGCCCGGGTGATCAAATACACAGAGCCGGGACCGGGCGGCGGGCTACAGTTGCCGTTGTTCGCGGCCGAAGACGAACCGTTACCGGAAAGTCTTTCTCCGGGTGTTCAGTACGCCGTACACAGAAAACCAGTGGCCACTGTGCCGGCACCGCCGCATTACGTGTTGCAGCGACACACCACGCCGGTGCAGGGCCCACTGCACCATTATCATCATCTTCATCGTCCCGTGCACCGGAGGTACCCTCCACATTACGGCTACGGCGGCGACGTCCGTTACACGCACTTACCGGTCGTGTATAACGTGCAGGCACCACCGCCGCTGGATCCCGGCGAATACGACCTCGTGACCAGGTTCAACAGACTGTTGAAGCAACGAGAACGGGACGGCCAACGTGAAGAGGCCGAAGGCGAAGAGGAAGAGACGACTCGGCCGGCCAAGAGAAAAAAAAAGGTGAAGAAAAGAAAGAAAAAGAAGTCGGCGCCGCCACCGCCGCCGCGTCCGCCACTGATAGAGGATGAAATAGAAGAAGAGACGGAAAAACCGTTTGACGACGACCGGCACGAGCAGCAACAAGAAGAACCTTCGGCCGAAGAACAAGAAACACAAAACATACAAACGAACGAACAGGTAAAAAACGATTTCGGAACAAGTATCTAAATTGGTACATTTATTACTTTGCTGAACCGATTCTGGCCTCTAGTGTTGATGCGTACTAGTTCTAATGTGTTACTTAGGTTAACTTGTCAGCCTTTATCTTGCTTTTTTTGACTAATCCCCTTTTGCCCAAAAAAAACCACAGAACTGTCTAAGACTTATTTCAAATCGATTTTTTGTTCAATTTCTCTGCACAATCCAAAATTTCTCTCAGATTTAACGTATAATTTATAGTCTTTTTCAATACAAAAGTAAATTAGAAAATTCTGATTTTTGTTTAGTAAGTTGGTCACAATTTTTAAGACAATTAAAAAACGAATAGTCGTTCTAGATAAAATTCAATTTAATCATTTTTTATTTTCTTATTTAAATAAAACTTCCAATTATATAAGTGAAATGTTATTTTTAATTGACCAAATTTTAATAACGAATAAAATAATTATTTAAATACATTTTCGACTTTAAGTACTTTTTTTTTTACTTAAATGTAGAAATAATAATTGAAATAAAACAAAGTGTTTCAATGAAGTTCAAATAATAACATAAACTGAATATTTATTTACTTAATTCAAAAATACGCATACTGTACTGCGCACAATTTTTAAAAAAATGTTTTTTACCACTATTATTATTTCTTATTGTTCTTTAAATTCAAAAAAATGTCCCGGTGTCTATAAATTCTCCATATGGAAATGCGATTAATGCGGATCACTTGTATATTTTCAGCTACCAGAAGATATGATAATTCAAGAAGACCAATTGCAGAATGTAGAACAACCCGTAAGTCTTGTTATATTAAATTTACAATGATAATAATAGTGTCCATGTTTCCGCTGTAAGGTCAATATTATTATTATTATCTGGACAGTGGACTACAGTGGGACCTGATTAAGTAAAATTTTTGTGACTCAGATCCTAACTACAATTTTTAGAGAATATCATTTAAAGTAGTGAGAATCGTAAAGCAATAAGTGAATTTTATAATTATATTTTACAGGAACGCAAAACATTATTTCCAATGTGTTATTATGAATTAGCGTTCAACCGTTTTCCTTAATATTTCTCTCGAAAATGTATAAAAAATAAACATTGTAAAACTAACACAGATAGGAAAATGTTTCGTTGATTATTTGAATAAACATTTATTCAAACGAACCGCCAGTAAAGTAATTTAAATGTGTAATTGTGTTGTTTGTTTATGCGAATACAAATTAATTCTAATAAATTATTATCTTTTTATTTCGATTCGTTATTTATTATTTCACACAATTTTACAGTTACAATACTATATTACGAAACTATACGTGCGCCGGTCTGTTGTGTAAATAATAACCCTTTCATTTTATTTTCATTATATCGACCGCAGGACCCTATGACTGAACATTTTAGCGAAGACTTGAACTTCCAAGACGGTGGCGGCGAAAGAGTAGAGTTTCAGATGCACGGCATGGGAGGTCCGGAATCGTACAAGTTCGGCTACGACACCGGCAAAGGGTAAGCTTTCGATGGCGCTTTTAGTTAGTGTTGTCTTACATCCAATAAGTAGTATCTAAATAAAATAATTATCGGTCACAGTGCAACCGTTAGCCGGTGACAGCGCGGCCAAAACGAATTGGGGGGGGGGGGGATTATAGCAGAATTATATTATGTTTATTTTTAATTCTATTTATTTTTTATTAAACATCATTACATATTGGGTTGTACCGTTTGTATAAAACACAGAATGAACAGACAGTTTCGGTACGAGGAGAGAGACTCCAACGGCCACGTCCGCGGTCATTACGGGTACCGTGACAATGATGGTAAATTGCAAATGTACAACTACACGTCTCATCCACAATTGGGATACAACGCGCAAAAAGTCGAAATCCCCGAAACGTGAATGATCCACTCCCCCCTGATATATTGTACATATATCATTTTGTCTACGCAGTAATAAACAGTATACTATATTATTTTGTCGATAACATCACCGCCACTACCGGAAATCCTAGTGCTATCCCTATATATATGTATAAGTATTCCCCGAGGATTGTCTAATACAGGAATGATAAATTTGTGATCGTTCTGCAGGTTTACTGATCCAAAACTTGCCTTATACAAGGTCACGTCTCGCGGGACAATCAAATCCTACTGACGATATTTTAAAGTCACCTTGCACGGTTTCCAGGAATAACGTTAGGACTTCCGGTGTCGTTAGGGTAGTGGTTATACGGTGATATGGATTCCATTACTCGACGATAAATAATAGTTTAGTTTAGATTAGACGTGTAAAATTATAGTTGTATTGTATTTAACAAAATATGTAATGTGATATTATATGTATACTATGCGAGACATAAAAAGAAATAAAATATATTATAATAAAATACTATATTGTTAACCGTGTAAACGGCGCAACATTGTACTGCGGTAGTTCACTTAGCCTTAGACAAGATGAAATTTGTTGTCACTCTATAGTAACTATCTGTAGTCCTCTACAAATATTGTAGTTATATTTATATGTAAAGATAATTACTGATTATTACCAACTGGAATTTATTAAAGTACAAGACATTCGCACATGGTTTCGTCACAAACGTCCTTGGGAATGATATGACACATTAAGGGCAAATTTATTATTTTATATTTAATTCAATTTAAAATCTATCGTCCGTGACCTAATATAGAAAATAACATAGTTTTTTTTAAATTATTTGTACCTATTAACAAACGACATTCTTTAAAACGTTCAACGGTTTTATATTAAATTCATTTTCTTTTCAGTACACATGGTGTAGGTGTAAGTTAGTTAAAATTTATATTATTGGGTTCATTTACATGATATACAAAGTTTGTAGGTATACATACACAAGTTTAACAATTTGACTATTTCATCTTCAAGGCCGCTGCATTTCACGGCATAGATGAAAAATATGGGAGTCATCGCAAATTTTTTAACTTATAGCAATATCTAAATGAAGTGTACTATCCGACGGTGGTAATTAAGCGTAACAAAAAAAAAAATCAAAAAACCCGAAGGACAATTAAAACAATATAATGTTGACTATCCACGTTCGTGTCTCATAAATATTGCCAACCGTCATAATCCGACTTCCGCCGGCGACAACAAAAAAAAAATGTGTGTCAAAAATCCTCAGTACGAATTTGACACAACCGGAAACTTGTCACTTGATGGACAGATTGCCCGTCAGAGCCGAAAAGGAAGCACACGTCAAGTAAGATTGCCGCATACATATAAGACCCTGCGGTCATCGGGATCGAGGCAATAACAACAACGATGTCGTCCAACACCGTCCGTCGAATCGCGACCACGTGGATTTTTCTGATGGCCATTAACAACAACGTGCAAGTAATATTTCCACAATAACAATTTCATAAAATTTCCATATAAAACTAGACATATTATAATATGTATACTATATTTTGAAATTTAACTATTTTTTACCATCTTTGAATTGTGTGTCTTTTTAGGGTTTGAAGTGCCGCACTACGGACCACTCGAGGCGACACGGCGAGTTCATCGACATAGCCGAACAGTGTAATAATTCGACGAGAGGCGAGCAACGGCCGTCGTCGGACAGGACGGATGGCTATTCGTCGTCCATGCCGCCGGTGCAGCAGTATAATGCCGGCCAGAGGACGGACCGCGGTGACGGCAACAGGAGGGACACGACCGATCGAAGGGGATCGGACAGAAGGAACAACAACCGCGAGTACAGTGTACGCCGCCAGGAGTACAGCAACAGAGATCAGGATCCGGCGTCCACGCCGTGTGGCGACGGCGGCTACGGCGTGCCGCTACCGCAACATAGGCCTGTAAGTACCGCTATGCACTTGTTGTACAAGCCACAATAGATTCAATCTTTCTGAGTGTTTCCTCGTCTTGTAAAATTGTGTTGTCTGTAGAGTTGTGCGCAATTTATTTAATTATTATTGGATAATTTTTCGAATAAAAACTGATTTTAATAATGTGTTTACAACTTATTTTGAAAACGCACATTGCCTATTCGATACTAAAACAACTATACAGTTTTTTTCATAAACTAGCAATAGTTTTTTCGGATAATTTCTATTTCTAAATGGATTAAATATATTTAACTGTATCGTAATTCGTACATTCAAACACAGAAATTTGCTTACAAATAAAAAATGACAAAACCCTATATCATGTACATAACATAATAATATTATTATGCACAATGCATATTGCTTGGTATGGACTATGCTGGCTTAAACTGTGCTGAATTCTTACTATTTCTAGATTCGCATTGAAGCGTTTGACTGTGATAAAATCACATTCAGATATGATTTCATTGTTTTGACCCAACTGTTTTTTTTTATTTAAGCAAAAAAAAAAAAATTCCATAGCTAACTAACTAGTCATTAGTGTTTAAACAATGATGTACTTACTACTTATATTATTTGAATTTAATATCACGATTAAGGCTGGTGGATATTCAGTTTGTCAGTCAATAATTAATTAGACACATCAAATTTGAATATTTATTATAACTACTTAGTACCTGAACTATTTAAACACAATATATAGCATTTCAAATCATTTTTTTTTCACAATTCCAATTGAATTACACTTGTTTCAATTTGTTCAATTGTTATAATTTATCTACCAGAAATATGTGTATTAGATCACATTATCATATATTTATATTTATATTGTTATTATTACTATTACGATAATATTGTATTCTTATAGGCAATATAAAAAAAAAATGCGTTCGTGTACCTCTTTTGCATATACAGTGCGCTGACTAAACAGATTCCGAATATTTTGTTACAGTATCTGTTTGTGATAATATATAATTATAAAAAACATAATAAAATACATATTAACAAAAATGGTGAATCGTACATTTTTATCAGCAAATACGTTCTTTTCCTAGATCCATCCCCAACAACAATTCCTTACTTTGTAGCTACAATTGCAATTGCAATTGCGTTATGCAGATTTACAAAACATATAATATCGTTTGTCTTATTTTCTTTTGCAGGGCTACAATAACGGTGGAGGTCAAAACTATTACCACCAAGGAAGTCCGTTTCAAACGAGCCCCGACTACGACATGAGTCAGACAAACCCTAGGTCCCCTACCATGCCTATTTTGAACAGATATCGAAGGCACGTGATCCCACGGGCTGCGGGCTCCAAACTCTTGGGCAACAATCGGTTTAGAAACGCTACGAAAAGCGGTACAAGTCAAACTAAAGGATCTATTCTGGACAAAATGGACGCCGTGAGTATAGGTGTTTGGAAAATAAAATTCGATAGTTGGTAAACTTAACAACTATCAAACGTGATTATTATAAACGCCCATCAAATATTAGGTACCAAGTATACAATTTTATTTTACAACTCGATTAGTATATTTATCGAGGGAAAAAATATTATCTAGATATATCGTGTAATTGTTTATGGAATTAAATTACATTAATAGAAATAGCTGAAGTAATTTACAAAATAAATACCATGGTTTTTCAGTGCACAATACATTGCGTGTTCAATCAATTAGAAATGGTAAGTTTACAGAACAATATACACAAACGTTATTTTAAACTCAGTGTTGGACAACGGAGTGCAGCGACAATTCATGATAATATAATACTTTAAAACAACTAATTAATAATAAATTACTTACTTTGGTGTATTTCAAGAGATTCGACTTAAATACTATATACCTAATATAGTATTATCTTTGAAAATGTAATAAAGAAGCCCGTTGAAAAAATTGTAATCAAATATCGTATCAAGACCGTGCAATCCGGTGATTGCAGACGATTACCTACAGTCAACTGATTATTCTTTTAAAACTATTAAACGACTATTGATACATTTAAGATTAATTTTTTGCAATAGGTTATGTAGTTTAAATATTATAATTAATCAATTACGGCCAACACTGATTTCGATACTCGTTTTGGTTTTTAATCTAACAACAGTAAGCCAATGTTACTAGATTGTATTTTTATTGTTTTTAATGTAGTTGAATTCCAACGCCCGTCCAGACAAGTCGTCTATTGTGAGCATAATGACTAGTCAAATTAAGGACGTGGAACTTAAGGAATTCGTACAAGACTCAATAGACGAATGCTTCGATACGTTAGAACTCGGTATACCTATAACGTTTTTCCGGTTTTGTTTTTTAAAGTAAATAAACATAATATAAAATTTGAATTGGTTTTCCCCAGATTCTCATAGCAATAAATGTGAATTTTCCAAAAACTTTGCAATGTGCATGGAAAACAAAGCACAGAGAGTAATTATAAAAAAATTCATCACTGGACTTATAGTCTATTTTTTTTTTGTTAATTGCGTTTTAGAAATTGTTAATACATATCTAAATTTTTTTTTTAGAACTGTGAAGATTGGGATGAAAATGTACCCGTGAACCGAGGTGTCAATTTTCAGGAAGGGATCGGTCAGCAAGACAAAAGAAGAGTATATTAATCGAATTTAATACTTAATAATTTATTGACTTATTAAATTATTGTGGGCACATACCTACTAATTTATATATTTATTTTTTTCAAGTAGCGAATTAATAAATTATCAAAGTGAATGTTTCAAATTTTATCATCTTTTACAGTAAATTTACATCATTTATACAGATATAACAAACACTGAATATTATAAAAATTAATTAATTTGCAATTTCAGTTACATGTTTTTATTTTATACTTTAAGTCATAGAATTAGGTTCTAAATGTAATTTGACCTACTTTTGACAAGTACTCGGTAGTCTAGCTAACTGTTAGTTTATTTCTGTGTGATACCATTGAGTATATATTGTACAATATATACTCAATGGTGATACTATAACGGATTGTAAATAAATTTCCAAGTTTTATGAAGGCGTCATACCACACGTTTCGGGAGATGCAATTTTCTATGAAACTGAGTGGTTTTAGCGCATACTTGCATATGAACAAAATTAAAGATTAAGAATTTATCTACATATATACTTGTTTTTTTTTTTTGATAAAATGTTTTTCAACGAGGATATAAGCTTCTGAAAAATAAAAGCTTCAATGATCTATAGCTTGGTCCCTAGTGACATTATCAAAAATGTATTTCTGTAATCTTTGGTCCCGGGTAGAAAGGGCTTATGTCAATTTTACCAATTATTTTGCTAACTGAACCGAAAAAATCAACCTTTAAATCTACGGGAAAAAAATTGTTCGTGGAAAATTGACTTAAGCCCTTTCTACCCGAGACCAAAGTAATAAGTTCTAACTTTTAACAGCTAACAGTTATTAGCCAAAAGTGGTAGTCAAATTTTTTTAGTTGCAAAAATAACATTCTTCGACCATTCCAAAATTGTCAGTTAACACTTTTATCTACTGACCCATTCAATTAATTTCTATAAATACTAACTTCCTCAGTGGGGTCTAGTATTCATTTTTTTAAATATTTAAATTACAATAAAAAATGAATAATTATGACATTTGTAATGAATAATGTGTCAAAACTCAAGTAATAATATTGTAGTGGTAGTAGATAGGTTGTAGGTATTTTATAACACATTTAATAAATATATTATATACTTGCAAATATCGACAATACCTACATTTCAGTGAAATTTTTCTCCATTCATTATTATATGATATAATTAATGGAAAAACATCGATATTAAAAAAAATACATCAATTTTTCTGATTTGAAAAATTATTTGTAGTACTTTGCTAAAATGCCAAATTATTAAGGTGGCGATTTGGACGAATTTTAATACAAGATATTTTCGGTTTACTGTGTAGAATAATGATTTTCTTAATTACATCCATGGCTGAATTATACAATAATTAAACAGTATAATTAAGATTGTTACATACAAAAATTTCAATATATTTGATAATTGTTTGAGAGTATTTTTCAATCTTATAAAATGTTTGAATTTATTAAGAGCAACAAGATGTTAACTATATCAATTTTTGGAGAATTACGCTGATAGTATACGCAGCGCGTTGAAGAAGGATAACGACATAAATCAAATTAACAATCTCGCAGAGAAGATTCATAACACAAATAAAGATATCCTCATCCGAATAACAAATTTTAGGTACATACAAATCCTTACAATAATTTATGGGTATATATTAATCCAATGAGTTACTAAAATTACAAATATAATATAAAAACAACATATGGGTTGTACATAAATATTTAGCATTCTAAGATACAAATAAAATATGGAAACTTAAATACATGATTAGTTTAAAAATCCTTCAAAGATCAATACTTAGCACTCTATTACAAAAAAGTGATGTGTTAGTTATCGAAACTTTTTTAATACAACACTTAATCGTTTCACAACGTCTTCCAACAAACTAGATGCTCCGATTCGGAAATGGCTTGCTCTCAACCAGTCATTTCCCAATTCATTTTTGACCAGTACAAGCCAACTGAGAGCTTGTTCGTTGAACTTGATACCACCCGCTGGCTTTATGCCGACCTGTACCAGACACATTAACAATGAACTTGTTGTTTAATACATATATAAAATATAAATTATGTATAAATACCTGGAAACCTGTTTTTTCATGGAATTTTTTTATTGCTTGACACATGACTACACCGTGTGATAAAGTAGCGTTCGTAGCCTCTTTTCCTAAATAACGAAATATGTTCATAATGAAAATAATAATAAAATATGTATTTTTTAATTTTAGTAAAACACACAGTTGTCAACATTTTCGAATTGTATTATTGTTTTAATGAATACATATTCAGAATATAAATACTTATTGATATATTATTTGTAAAACGTACCGGTGGACGTCTTAATAAAATCCGACCCAGCCATCATGGCAGTCATTGCTGCTTTGTAAATCGTCTGGTATGAACCTAATTCAGTGACCGACAGTATTGTTTTTAGTGTAACTTTTCCATTGGCACATACACATTTTATAGCACGAATGTCGTTATAAAGAATTTTGTAATCGCCGTTGAGAACCATCCCACGATCAATTACAATGTCAATTTCTGCGGCTCCATGTGAAATCGCATATTCAACTTCAGTTATTCGACAACTTAATGGCACTTGACCAAGAGGAAAACCAGCGGCCACTAAACAAAATACCCACATTATAGGTTATTATCGATAGTAAACATTAAACTTGCCGATACAACGTACCAGAAGCAATATCTATGTGAACGCCTTGGTGTTTGATACGCTGAACGGCGTCAGGTACACGAATAGAAGAAACACAGATAGTTGGAGGTATTAATGTACTAGTAGATAAATAATTATAAATTGGGCATGTATGTTTAGATCCCATGTCTTCAATGTCGCTTTTCAAATTTTTCTTAGCATACGTTAAAGCCTATAAAAAGGTAATACCAAATTAATACAATTTAGATTGTAATACTGTAATTAGTAGACATTAGTAAAATATGTATCCATCGTAGAACACTAAATACCTTATCTACAAGAGCTTCTATAGTTTTTTTATTATCAGTAGAATTAAGTGATGTAAGATCCATGACGTGTATTAAAAGTCCAAGATAGGAAGCTTCGACTTCTGGTAAAAAACCAATTTTGGTACATCTGTCACATTCGTCGACAATAGTGTTTATATCGTTTTCTTGGAAATTCACATCAGCTAAAAGTGACTCATCTAAATATAACAAGAATAAATTCAACATAATAATAAGATACAAAAATAATCATGTAGATTTTAAAAAAATACAAGTGATTGAAATAAAAATGCATTATTATTGCGTTTATTTTATGACTAAATATTAATGTTAAATTACTATTGCATATTATAACAATTATTAAAGATGTTGTTTTTCAACATTTTAAATAGTATATTTTTAAAATATTATTAATCAAGTTACCGTACCGAAAATAATTCCTGGATTAGACATTTTCAAGGAGTAAAACAAAAATGTTTAAAATATTTAAGCGGTAAGGTCAAACTAAAACAATTGAGGAATGTATGATTAAATTAAAAGAACATCAAAGAAAGGATTGAAAAGTAACCAACACAAGTAATTAATTTGTTTAATCGCAATAAATTAGAAATCTATCAATAATGAATAAATAACAAAGAACGGCAAATCTAGCAGTTTGGAAATTGGACTTCAGAGTTCAAAAAGCGTTTGGCGATAAGATAACAATATTTATCAACGGGTTTTATTTTAATCAATAATATGATAATATTATGAAGAAGAACCAAATTGTTCCAACGTCAACTAGTGGCCCTGTCAAATTCGTCCACTCGAGAGAAAAAATTCTTTGCAATTATTTGTGCCTTTTACTTCAATAGTTTAATTATTTCTTTCGATTATATGATTGTTAAAGTGAAATACAAATTACTACCAATTTATTTTTTTACCAGTAACGACGTACAGTTTTCCCACTCCTACTTTGCACGTTGTGTTATGCGATTACGTCTTTTTTAACGAATATAATAGGATTACAGCTCAAGGTAGAAAAATGTTGTACATTATGTGTAAATATTTTAACAAATATATTATATATACTTGCGAATATCAACAATGTATTTCATTGAAAAATCATAAATGATGACCTACTAGTTACTAGTTGTTAGTACCAGTTTGGCGAAACCCTAAGGCAATGACAAATTCGAGAATCAGGTCTAGGCCACGATTGTAATGGCATAAATTAATGTATTTAATCTATGGTAAGGGTACCTAAAGCTATTGGAACTATTTATGATTTATCCATAAATTTGTTTTTAAAAATAATTATATTTGCAAATAAAAAATATCTAAACTATGAAAAAAAAATAAATAATGATTTGGCGGATAAACGGTAAACCAAATTGGTAATTTGAATCGAAATATTATCAAAAACAACGTTATTAAGTTGGTACATATTTTTTGTTTAATATTCGGTCTATTGTCCTGGACCCACATATTTTGTAGTGATACCAATTAGATAACATCCCCCAGGCAAACTTTTAAGATTCCTAATTATTGTTGGCCGATTTAAAATTATTCCAAGTGCATTTGTTTTATCAATAACTGACCTGACTCTATTCGGTGACTAATACTAATAATAATAAGTAATAATCGACATTTAATCGTTGGTCATTCCAAGATTTTACGTTTTTCTGAAGTTCTTTATTTGTTTGTTAGGTTTTGGATTAACTGAAAATATACCTACTTAATGATAAAGAACAAATTTTTTATCCAGAAAATAGTATTAATCGTTTTTAGAAGACCGTCCCTTCTAAAATGTATAATTGAACATCCTTAAAGTATATAATTATAAATTAAAACAATTCTGTCTCATTTATCGAAATCAAATATCAGCGATTGCCGATTTGTTTCTCAAACGTAAGTAACAAAATCATTTATTTATTATTAATTTTAGTATTTAAATACATTAAATTTTTGAATTAATTTAACTGTTGTATTTTTACTAACAAATATTTTGTAATAGGTATTTACCAATTGTATTTATAATGACGATAACAAAAAATATTCTTTGCTTCTAAATATTAATTATTGAGCGATAAACTCATTATTTTTAACTTATTATTCATATTAAATTTTAAATGTGAACTAATGAATAAGTAAAAGATATTGGGTTTAAATTAAGTCTTAATGTTGGTGTTAATTTTCATAAAAAATCATCGCTCGCCAATTATTATACATCTATTACATTTTTAGATTTCATGTGTTAGCTGAGAAGATATTATTTTTACAGTGAGGTATTTTTTTTTTGTGTCTGAACTCTGAAGTGACAATAGCTTTTTTTCCTGTCGACTGATTTTCTCGAGTAGTAACTCTATCGATCCGTAATTGTTATTTATTATTGTTTGTTTATTTACATTGTGCATAAAATACACAATTTGCTCGAAGATTCAAATGACAGTTTATGTTTTAATTCAAACATTTATTAACTTCCTAGAGTTTGTACAAGATAGACTATGCATAAAAGCCATAGGTAAATTTCTTGTTTAGGTGTATATGTATTTTTTATAACGCAATATGGTATATCTTTACATATTATATTTTTCTGTTTTTAAACTATAATGTTCTCTATATTTACATGCAATTTGTTTTTTATCTAAAATAAAAATTTAATTTAATTGCATACTTTAATTACTATTGTAAACAAATTTAGTTTGATGACAAATAGCTTTATGAGTTTTGTTTTTAAAGTAATCTATTGTTTTGGCATTAAAAAAACGGAATCAATATTGTAACCTTGGAAACATCAAAACATAAAAATAATGAGTTTTTATACAACTCTGGATTGGCTTGCTTCTTAATGTTATTTGAAACACATGCTGCCTAAATTAATATTTGTCAAATGTGCAACATTTTTATACTAGATTTATTTCCTTAAGGGTGAGCCCATGTTCTTAGACTGGTAGGTTTAGGTTATTAATTTTAGTATAAATGCATATGTTACGTGCATAACACTACATTACATTTCAATTATTGTCCAGGTATTTCTAGTTTTGCCAAAGACAATTGTGAGAAAAACTGATACAGTTTTTTGTATTAATTGATGCACAATATCTAAAGCCACAATCATGATAAGAGCTTAGTAAAAATCGATTTTCTTCACTCCATGGGAAAAACGTATCCAGATTTTCTAACAATGACCCGAAAATTTCCAGACGAATGTTGGGTTGACTCCCAGGCTGCAAACATATCCATATTAATAAGAATTAGGGTTGCCTAAAATAAGTTATCCAAAACTATTACCCATTAATATAATTTACTTGGTTATAATATTTAGTTATGTTTTAATTTATTATCGTTATTTCTTACATATATTTTTTTACATGGAGCTATGTGTGAGTTTTTGTTAGAATTGTATTCTTCTTCTTCTCAGCTTACCGGTCCATTAAGGACCATTGCTGCCTTCAACAGGTCTCTCCATCTCTCTCTATTGTAAGTCAACTCATATGTCACATTCTGGTCAATGGCTTTCAAATCCTTGGCAACTACATCGATCCACCGGGTCGAACCTAACCGGTCTTTTTTTGTTCATTTTTTCCACGAGTACTTTTTTTATCAGTTGACCATCCGCCCTCCAAGTGTGTCCAAACCACTTTAGTCTTTAATTCCTGATAAAGGCTAGAATGTTTGGTCTTTTGTATAATTTCTGTAACTCTTCATTTTTTCTTCTGTCAAACGTATTTGTTTCTCGGCTTTACCGTGGTCCAAATATATTCCGGAGTATTTTTCTTTCAAATATTGAAAGAATTGTATTAACTACAGTAAAAATTGAGTACATTCACCTTAGATTTTTGCTAAAACAAAAATTATTTTGACATAAATAAGTCTTACGGCTAGGGATCTGTTGAAAATTTGCATCATCAGTTTGATCTAACCTAACCTAAATTTGCGACATCAAGAGAAGAGTGGGGAAGAAAGGGAAGAAGAGAGGGGAGGGAAAAAGAAATTGAGAGAAAGATGGGGTGGTTTTCCTTCAAGGCAACAACTAACGATTTTTTTTCTTCAAATTACAATGAGTTCATTAAAATTATTTTTTAATCAAGGGATAGATATCCATATAGGTACTAACGGCAGACACATTAAGTTTGTTTGTTTTAACAAAAAGTTTACACTTTTTTTACAAGTGTTCACCAAAATGTTTGTTATAAAATAGTTTAGCTGTACACGCTGTTTGTTTTAAAAAAGTTTTGATTTGATGTAAACACTTTCCGCATCATTGGAAATGGTGGTGTTGTATCGGGTTTTTGGTGTAAAGCCTAACAACTCACCTTACACCTCCTTTAATACACTACACTATTAGTGCATACACCATTTTTTTTAAAAAATGAATAAACTTTTAGTCTTACTTACAATGTGATTTAAAAAAAAAACTAAAAATGTCAAATGTCTTATGAATACAATTTTTTTTTTTTTAACTAAAAGATTAGAATCAAAATTAGTAAAAATATGATTTGTAAAAGGGATTTTAATCAAAATCGCCTAAAATATTTTTCCACCGACGATATTTTCTAAATTGGTTTTTTTTTATCAGTTAATTTATTTTCTCATCATATTTTCGGCGATTTTTATAGCTTCGCCGTTTTTGACCAAGCAATTTTTACTTTTCCCGTATTGAAATTTGAAGTCTTGTGTAAAATCCCAAAAAGTAAGATGACGTCTTAAAAGCAGATAATCTCGTTGGTTCAATGAACTTCATTGTGTTAACAATTGAAAGCTACTTAATACGCCTAGCGCGTATAAAACTAGCTGTAAATGATTGTTGTAATCATATTATAAATAGATGGGGTATTTTATCGGGCCGTATTAAACATACAATGAAAATACATTTTACATTATTATGTGTAAATAATAGCAATGACGGAAATGGTAATACCACCAACTGTTGGCTATTACGGGTGCGTTGGTATTGTGTCTAGAAATAAAAATATTATGTATCCGATGGACGATGTATCATTGATTATAAATACAATATAATATGTATTTATAATCAATGGTTGTTTGTAAAATTTAAGTGGGTGTTACTATAAAAATGTTTCTATAGCAATAATTTTTGGGGGGAGGAAAAAACACACATTTTGAAGAAAAAAATCGCACGGGCTTCACGATTGAAATATACAGGGTTGATGCAATGTGCACATATATGCCCCGTCTTCATCAAATGTTTAAAGATAAAAACAAATATGTCAGCGTAACGGCAGACAAAATCAAGTGCGTATGTACACTATAAAATATATATGTATATTAATAGTAAAATTGATATGCCGTTTTACGCTGCCATTTTATTTCTGAAGATAACAATTATTGGAGACTGCATTAAGTGGTTAATGACATTAACCTGTATATTTCGACCATGACTTTAAAGTAGATATGCTTCAAAATGACTACGAGTAATAATCGATTAAATATAAATAAGCTAAAAATTATGTTTGCTGTATACACGATTAAAGATAAATATCTTTAATCGTAGTTGTATGTACCTAATTATAGTTAAAGTTTAAACACATATACTGCTAGCATAGGGGGGGGGGGTGACCATCGTCCTGTTAATAACGGAATTGTCGTTTTTTTGAGCAAAATGTCCCTATATCCCGACACATTAATACTATTATATGAATAATTAAGGCGTTCTTCGGACAAAGAGCTCATTAATTGTTAGGTTTTTTTTCAGAGATAATTTTAAATGATCAGCCATACTAAAATATATCTATGGTAAACATTTTTATTATTTTACGGTTCATTTTGTTAATTATTATACATTTGATGGATTTGAACCAATTTTTATGTTAGCTAAATTAAAAACATTTTTGGGGGCTTTATTTAGAGTTCGGACAAAATTGATGGTATTTTTTTTATTTAATTAATTTGTATTTATGAAATCTGTTACAATTAAGAACAATAATTTGTACATATAATACTATTGTATAATAGATTGACAGAGTGACAGGCTTCCCGGTGGAGGAACTTATACAGATTTAATTAAAGATATTATTTACATTTTTTTTTTCTATTGACTTTGCAGGTCACGACACCACCGCCTTCTTAATCTTATATGGGGTCCCGTTTTTTTTTAATAAATATGGTCACCGTAAAATGTCTAGTCTACTTTTGCTTAACCTAATTGGAACCCACGCATTGATCTTCGACGATAAGGTCACGGGTGATCTTATTCTAGCATGCACCTAGACACGTCCGGCGTCTGTAAATCGAAAGGCTAGTCGCATATTACTATTGTGTCTTGGCGACGTACGCAAATATTTTTATATTTTTAACTCATAGCATCGCACCACCATATGCATCGCTTACTATTGTGCTGACATTCTAGTATTAGTCTGGAAAATTCGCCACAGTATTTCGCTGTTACGTCCGCCATTCCAATTTTCACTGAAACATCTGCGCCAGTCGCGTATCTTCATTGTCACTCTGAGACGGTCTGTCCATCAACCTTATCATCTCCAAGTCCAAACACTTATTATGATTAGGGTTGATTGTCGGTGTATAATAATTTATTGTCGTTGTTGTCCATCTATAGTAATAAACGATATAATGAAAATATTTTCAAACATCTGTTAATGCGCTCTCACGCATAGCAGCTTAGAAATTTACTGACGTTTAAATTGTTATTATTAATTTACTATAATCATCATTATGCATTTGCATGTTTATGCTCGTTTTGAATCAGATCCATTCAGTAGTTACTTTTGTTTTTGTTATCTTTTATAAATAATGTCGTTTGTAAAATATAAATTGTACGTGGGAATATGGTTGTGACACGATAAACTTGGTTATGTTAACGGAAATCATTTCATTTATTACATTCTTCACGTCTGTTGGTGTTGTAATATTCTAAACAATTATTTTTAGTGTAGCATTAAAAATTTAAATCAGCGCTCTATTTTAAAAACTGGAAACATTATTCATTAATTACATTAAACTTGAAGAAATATGAATTAGGGGATTTATTTTTTTATAAAGTACGTGAAATAAACGTTTTTCTATTGGCTGTCTTGTTTGTATTCTATTTATTATTGTTTGACGATGCCCCATCTGATTGCTTTTAAAAATATTAATTAATTAATTTTTTTTACTGAAACAAAAATAAAACTGAGTTATTTGTTTAAGCCCGGCAAAATGATATGTTAAGTATTTACACAAAAATATCGGATTTATGTATACGGAAAAAACAACTCTTCTAGTTCGATCTTTTTATACCATAAAAAATAAAACTGCTCAATGAGTACTCTGACTTGGATTCCGAAAATTCCAAAATTATAACATTTCGGTCCATTATCATTTCAAGGACATTATTCGGCCCATTTTTAATTCTACAAACACATCTTTAATATCACATAATTTAAATAAAATTTAATATCTTTAATAACACTAATATCTACTATGTGTTTTCATTGTGTGCACTTTTTAGCAACAGGGTGATCAATTGTTGTTATCGGGGAGGGGGGGGGATTGACCCTTGAAAGTTATTTTATGCGTGTATTGCAGATTTATTAAAACCACTTATTACACCTCTCGTTCATTTAACCTTAGCCTACGGTTCATACCGGTGTTATATTTATTTATTTTTAGTTTTCTTTTATAAATACATATTTATTATTATTATTATTTTCAGAAAAATGGCGGAATCATTATTGTGCTGTGGTTGTATAACCTATCGAGTTGCCACTCGGACTATATCCATTTTGTATTTTGTAAGTATTCATAAATTAAACAATAATATTTTTTTACTCAAAATCACCACAAATGGCATGTATTTCGTTCCTAATGTTTCATCTAACAGAAGAATTAATTTACTTGGAAATTCGCAAAAACTTGGGAAGGGTTAGCATAAAACATATAGTTTACAAAATCTTGATACATCCATAAATCATAAACATCTCTAAAATTTCGTATTTTGTACAGCTTGATGTTTTTATGATTTACATTTACAAGGAAAATATCTAATCATTATTTGGATCAATCTTATTTAATGTTGTTTATTAGCTGGTTTCAATCAAATAATTTGTATTTGTCTAATAATATAATATTAAATATAATATTTCAAAATATATTTGATGATACGCTATAGTAATTTAAATGTAACTTGAACCACGTCTCTAATTTAGATAAAACAATCAACTTATCGTCAACTTCCAATCCTTAAAAATGATCAAATACACATATTTTTTAATTTACATTACTACAGTGTTTGATTGTAAATATTGAGAATAATAGTGTTAGAGATAAGTGTTCTCCTTGGGAGCCTACCAAAGGTGACCACTATTATATGTTGGGTATCTTAATGCAAGGTTGAATAAGTTAATGATATTATTAAATATTATTTTACTTAATCCAGTTAAATATTATATTTTGTTAAACTGTTCTACCAAATTATTAATAAATTTCTCAACTTGAAAATATTGTTTTACCTTACAGCAACCTTCATTTTTTCATTTTGCGTTAATGATAACAATTTGTTGATATCCATTCCATGAATATGACAATAATGTGAAATGGCATGGCTTTTGTAAACGCGCACAATTTTAGATATTAATTTCTCAAACTATCTTTGTAAACATGCATAGCACACTTACGTCCTAAACGAGTACAAAGTCATCCCATTTCACAATATTTGAATAAACTAAAAATATAACTAATTTATAAAAAAAAAATGTTTAGTGGTGTAGTATACTGGCGATGGTATTTACTATAATGGATATGCGACCTGCCTCACATAATACCATACAAAAATCGGATAATAGTTTCTTCCAAAGTAGTTATACTGGTATGTGTAATAGTCGAGTTACGATGTATATGTTCAATCAAAATATAATTAAATTCATTTTTGTTCTTAGGGCGTATCAATAATCATATATTGGAGTCAATAAATACAGAAACACAATACCTTTTCAACACAGTATTTTATCAACTTTTTTCAAGATTTTTATCTGCATATGTTAGTTATTACTTGCAAAAAGCTACTTATGAAGTAAGTACATAATATTAATTAAAATTTATACGTATCAAGTATTTAGCAGTATTTTAACCATTTGGTTCTTGGAACAGGAGCGAAAGCTTTTATAACCTTCTATAAGCGGAAATTATGGGTAAAAAAAAAACATTAGGAATTTTTTCTTAAAGCGTTTATTTGAGAAATAGTTAACAATTTAATTTAAAGACAGTGATATTGTCATAATAAAAATGTAGTTATAATTTAAAAATCAAAAGATGGCCATTGGCTTAAATATTGCCATTGGACAATAACAAACCTGTTATTGCCCATATTTCAATAAAAAAATTTTTTTTTTAAAAAAAGGCTTTATTTAAATTAATTAAAACAGAATTTGAAAAATACATTAAGATATTACAATTGTATTCCATTTGGGTTTAAAGTTTTCTTCTTTTCTTGTGTCATTATAAGTCTAATTAACTTCAACATCCCATCACTCAAATATTTTTCAAATGACGCTTGTACTTTGAAGCTTCACTTTATCAATATTTATTCTTATATGTCCACCAAAATGTCCTAAAACTGTACATTACGCATTTTGGCTAAAATTTATATTTTTTCCTTTATTAAAATTATATATTTCTTTATATTTTTAAAATAATATGTTAGTCAGTTGCCGAAAACTATTTTATCCTACTAAAAAACATAAAAGCTATTTTTTAAATATTTTTCATGTTAAAAATAGTTTCAAAATACTTTGTGTAGTGACTTGTTTAGTTTATTTTTGTTCTGATTAGTCCTAGAAAAATAACTTGGTGAAAAAAAATATATATATACATTTAATTTATATATAAATATTTATTTTTCAGCATAATGTTAATTACATCCACCAATGGTTAATATACAACAAGATTTATTTGGTGTTTACCATAGTTATCTTCATACTTGGTGCATTAAGGCTAGATTCATTAGAACTTGTTATTACCGGAATTCCAATAGCATGTAAATATCAAACAGTACATAATCATGTTGTATAGAATAAATAAAGTTCAATTCTACTGTAACTATTCTGATTAATTTCTTCTTTTTTTTTTATGTGTTTTAGTAATTTTGATGTATCCAATTAGTATTGTCCAACGCTTTTATCAAGATGAACTGAGATTTTTGGCTTCCACTGATCGCAGTAATAATTTAACGGGTGCCACTATAACCGTAACTGGTCCTCCATACGTAACCTTAAATAATCCTGGAGTGCTAAGCCCATACCATGGAACTGCAGCACCATCAACTTCTATCATACCTACATCACATGTACCTGCTCAACACCCCTACCCGCAACAAGTATACTCTTATCCAACACAACCTCAAGCAATGCCACATTTGGTAGAACCGCATCTTCAGGAATTTTGTAATCCCCCGCCGTATTCACCATACAGTGGTTCAGAAGGACCTTCTACAAAACAAGAAACATGAAGACTTATTTATATTTCCTACTTTATGTTACCCAAAACAGTGTTAAAAATATATAAATAACATATGTATATTTAATTTTAAAGTCTCATTTCCACTAAATAATAGTGTATGTGCTTTGCTTTATAAAAAAGTTAAAATTTTTTTTTTATAATTATTAGATTTAATATAAACTTGTGTCAACTTTTCTACTTAATGATTTTATAGAGAAAATAATAAAATACTTGATATAAATTGTAATTGTTAAAAGGCACAACATATAAGAAGAAATCAAACTATTAAAATAGTATCCAAAGACACTAAAAAAAATACACTTTGTATTTATATTATAAGATATTTTATTTATTATTTGTTTTATAATTAGGATTAAAGCTAGCTCATAGTATTTGTATTGTTCAATATTGTTTTGATACGTGTGTATGACTTAGTATATTTATACACTTGATGATGAATTTATGATTTCAAATAGCCACTGAAAAAATAAAATCCAATTAAATTGTTATCATAAAGACTTTCATGGACCAAAAACAAAATCTTTTTTTTTGCTAAATCCAAATCTAGCCTTAATATTCCTCTAGCAGGTAGTTATTATTTAAAACGCCTCCAAAGTTGTAAAATACGCAAACGATAATATTTTTAACAAGTTCAGTATGTTTGAAAAATAGTTTTTTATTCTATTTTGTTTAATAATTTCAGAACCAAAGTCTGCGTCAAATGAACTGGCGCAAGGGTACATATTTAGGTTAAACCTAAAATATACCCATTTGATGATTGCTTAGTGGCGTTTAGCCCAAACCTTGAGCTCATTTGTCGCGGACTATAGTCTTATTGTAATCATATTGACATTAGTTGCTAACAACTTTGGAAGCCATTTAGATTCAGCGATAAACAACCTGTCCTGTTTTTGGTAGATTTAACCCTTTATAGGGCAGAGGGAAATTATTTCCCTCTGCCCTATAAAGAGTTAAAATAAAATACAAAAATGTATTGTACAACATATTTTTATAACTTAATCAAATTTAAATTCAAATAGCAACTTAAATGCTTTGATACATATTTAATAGACTCAAAAATTATGACATAAAACCAGAAATTAAGAAAAATATCATTTATTCCACTGATATATAATAAATTGATTAAAAATAAATCAAAATTAATAGAATTAAAAACGGTACAATTACACCTTTTTTTTTTAGTTGATCAATTTCAATAAATACATACGGCAATTTCATTCTCATGAATGTCCAGCATGTAAAAAAAGATACTATGATGCACGCAAATCCAACCGCAGTCAGTAAAGTCTTATTTAATCTGGGCGTTGACTTATTATTGGTTAAGTCCAAAATAACGAATCCTAAACCTCCAATATTAAAAAGGAAACTGGAGGCCAATCCTTCCATGATATACTGTCCGTTGACACGATACGGCATAAAAGCGACCTAAAATACATTTAAAATTGAGTATTAAAAAATAAATCAATGCACAACAAAGAATTGACATTTAAACACATTCTTACTGGCTTGGAATGACCTTTTTCATCAGTTGTAGAGCCAACACTAGGCGGTTCAATAATCACATCGTAGATGATTCCTGTACAATAAGAAAACATAGCATAATTTTTTAGACAATAAAGTTTGAAAATTAAATTGTAGTAAGAATATAAATATTAAATAGAAAACAATATAATGAAAAATGTACTTGCCTCCAGTAACTAAAAAATAAGATATTGTTACTATTGCGTACATGAACATAGCTGACGGTTTTTTTAACCATGACGGTCGTTTTAAACGCAAATTAGGTACTTCTAAGACTTGAAATGGTAAATTGTATACATATTCCATTATACAATTATGTAGAAACGTTAACAAATGTACTTCTTGTTTACAAACTTATTAGTATTATTCAGAATTATCATTGACCGGTGTGTCGTCAAGAAATTTAAAATTTACGTAAATGACGAGTATGAAGTTAGCCATAAACGAGCCAGCAATATTTGATAACAGAAAGTGTCATGGCGTTGGTGTATGTTGTGTTGCCAATACACTAATTATTCTAAGGGGCAGTCCATATATCCACGTACACCGACGATTATTATTATACGACATTGACTTAATTAATTAAAATATATTCTAATTATCGACAAAACAGTAAGAGTATATTATTTAACTTAAAAAAATGGCACTTGGGGTTTTGCGGCCGCCGAACCCAATCCAGCAGTAAAAAAGCGGCCGAACGCCGACCAAAACCGGCGGCAGTTATGTCAATTTTTGACAATGTTCCGGAAGAGGTCCCCTCAATTTGATTATACCAATCGAAAGCTTACTAAAATGTCTAAAAATTCGTTTCTATAAAAAAAGTTGGCACCGGGGGTCTTGCGGCCACCAGAAGCCGCCGAACCCAACCCAGCAATAAAAAAGCGGCTGATTGCGGTCACGTTAAACCTATTTTAGTAGTCCATGATCCACATGTGGTTCATTTCAAACATTTATTTCCCTGGAGATTTATTTGTATGGACTACATTCTATGAAATAACACAGTTGGACAGGTAAGATGATAGGGACTTAATTAATTAATTAATTAATTAGGGACTTATCTATAAATAAATCATGAACCACATAGGGGTCATCGGACAGTGAACGTGTTAATCTCTAGTGTTATAAAATCCTAGCCCCCCTAGAACGGCGTCAAGTAATTCCCCGTTATATATTGTAATTAAAAACGTCCCTTGTTCTGGCGGCGAATCGGTCGCGCCGAAATCTCCGGGTTCGGACACCGCGACCAAAACCGGCAACTGGCAAGTTTGATAACAATAATAATAATAACAATAATAGAGCATTATCGTATGTTGAAAGGCACTGGGCGTGACAACAGTAACCGGCGCAGCGGGTGCCCCGTGCCGTGGAAAAACCATGATCAATAGTGTATAAAATATCTATTTAAAGCAGCGTCGCGTCAGTTCAAAGACGTATAATTTATAAATTTAAAGTCGGTCTCAATTTAGCTGTGTTTTATTTTTCCCACTAACATAGATTAAATATATGCTATTGTAGTAATCAGAGCTCACTACATAAAATTGAGGACCACGAGAATATATATAAACCACATTTTAACTTAAAAGACTTTAAAGCAATTATTATTTTATAATTATTTTAAGAATTTATAATAAACAGAAAGAAAGAAAGAAAGAAAGTTTTTCTAGAAAAGATAGGAAAACTAAAAAAACTAGAAAAATTAGAAAAACTAGAAATACCAGAAAAACTAGAAAAACTAGAAAAACTAGAAAAACTAGGAAAACTAGAAAAACTAGAAAAACTAGGAAAACTAAAAAAACTAAGAAAACTAGAAAAAGTAGAAAAACTAGAAAAACTAGAAAAACTAGGAAAACTAGAAAAACTAGGAAAACTAGGAAAACTAGAAAAACTAGGAAAACTAGCAAAACTAGCAAAACTAGAAAAATTAGAAAAACTAGAAAAACTAGGATAACTAGGAAAACTAGAAAAAGTAGAAAAACTATAAAAATTAGAAAAACTAGAAAACTAGAAAAACTAAGAAAACTATAAAAACCAGAAAAATTAGAAAAACTAGCAAAAGGTTTTTCTAGTTTTCCTAGTTTTCCTAGTTTTGCTAGTTTTCCTAGTTTTCCTAGTTTTCCTAGTTTTTCTAGTTTTCCTAGTTTTTCTAGTTTTTCTAGTTTTTCTACTTTTTCTAGTTTTCTTAGTTTTTCTAGTTTTCCTAGTTTTTAATTTTTTCAGGATTTCAAGTTTTTTAAGTTTTTTAATTTTTTCAGGATTTCTAGTTTTCTAGTTTTTCAATTTTTTCAATTTTTTCTAGTTTTTCTAGTTTTTCAATTTTTTCAGGATTTCATATAAAATTTTGTATGTTATAACCTAGATTAAAAGTGTTATTCAAATAATTTGGTAATAAAATATTATCTCATCCGCGTGTGTAAACTAAGTATAAGAAATTCAACCAAATAGAACAAAAATGATATAATTTACAAATCAAAAATTGTCTTATGTTATTTAAAAATACATTTTGAATTTATGATTCATAATCCATCACGTCTGCTATAAACATTTCGACGACGTATCTTATAAGATTTATAGCGTTGTCCGGATTTCCTCCATAAAACTTCTGTACGACCTGTTGTGTGTGTATTCCTGGGATATCGACAGTATAATCTCTTATCGATTTGATTAAATAGTCACGCCCCTCGTCAATTTTGTTTTCTAGAAGTAACTGTTTTGCACTTTGAGCAGTTGAAACAAATTTTTTGTAAGTCGAATCCAAAAATTCTTCTGTAAATAAATAACATTTTAAAATAGTTTTAAATATAATATTGTATTATATAATAATTTGTAAGTAAACTGCGTTGTAAAAAATAAAGTGCTTAAACCAAAGCGGCGTTTAAAATTTCAGGGTATCGATTTTGTAAGAGACATTAACATAGATTAAAATATATGCCATTAAAATATTCGACTCGTTTTATTGACTATTTCACTATAATATCCTGACTTGTAATTTGATTAAACTTGAAAAATTCAGGATAAACGGCCGCTTTAATTTAATAAACAAAAATTTTAAATACATTCCTTTCAAGCTGGCTAGACAAATCTATTTTATATGAAAAGTTCACACAAGTTACAGAAAATAGGTACAAGTCTTAGAAATTATTATATCTAAAATTAATAAAATCACCCTCCAAAATATGTTTACTCATATAAGTGAAGTGCATAAAATGTTAAGAATTCGGTACGTGTTTTTTCTTCACTAGTACAAAGTTTGATTAAATGTTTTTGAACAAATTATTCTAAATTTAAATTTCTTGGTATAACACATTATATACTCTAAATTTACTATCTGTCAAGTTTTTAGACCTTGATATAATCGAGAAGATTTGTTGGTCCTTAAATAAAAAAGCAGTGGTCTCTGCAGAATAAAAATCGAATCATTTTGAATACTTTCATAGACGCTTTGCTTATGAGACAAAACTAAACCAACATAATATTGTTTTTAATACTCACTGTTATCTAATTGTTCTTCTGTTAAAAAATTTCCAAAGTTATAATCATATAAACGTCTGTGAAGTCGTTGTACAGATGAAGGTGGCTTGTCATTAGTTTCACAAGTGCCGAAAATCTGAAAGACACCCATACATAATAGTAGTAATAGACAATAGTTATTGTCGACTGTAGTCAAATATTATCAATGTATTACAGTATAACAGTTTTTAGAGAGAAATGGGTAGGATAAAATTCAAATATTTTTATGAAAGTAAAAGCCAAAAAGTTAAAATTCAGTCCAAAATCTATGTATACTTACAATAAGACCGAATAAACACACTACAAATAACACAAGACTCATGTTTGATTTCATCGTAAATACCTAAGATAATAAAACCCGCATTAGTTTTTAACATATTACTATTGCTTTAAAATTATTAAATTTAAATTGAGTAAATGGTGAATCTTAACTAAATGGAAGAATAAATATTACAGAAAAAGGGGCACAACACACTACCTATTCGTTAAAGTGTTGACAAAATTACAGTTTTAGACCTTGGACGTTTTAGACCTAAAATCCTGACAAAAATACGCCTACCTAAGATGTCGCATTTCTGTTCTGTAAAAGTATATGAGTTTTGTCTCTTTTCCAAGTTAATTGTGAAAATGGATCTATGATATTATAATTGTGTTTAAGCCATATATTTGAATTTTTTGAATTTCTCAAATTTTTAATACTCCCATCTTTGTTTTTTATAAGTAAACGAAGCAGATATTCAAAAATCAACTTCCACAACGGCCTGGGAAAAAGTTTGATGAGCTTAAGTATTTTTACTTAACTAAAATCCTATCACATTTTAAGTAGGCGTAATTTTGTCAGGCTTTTAGGTCTAAATCGGTTTTTTGGAAGAACATAATGTCTTTTACTAGTAGAAAAAAGTTTTATACGTTAAAAATTGTATCCTGAAACGTATTTTGTTTGTTAACACTACTTTTTTCTTAAATATTGCCCATATAAACATGTTAAAAACCGCTTGCTTTCAATAAAAATAGGATGCCAATTTATTGGGAAATTTCGGTTGAGTAATACACGCAGAAGGTTAATTTTAAATTCTACTTACCTTTTTTATTTTTGATAAACTAAGAGCATGAAACCAAAAAAACCAAAATACTATGAATGTTAGTGCTCAAGTTTCCTTTTTATAGCTAGATTAACAACTCTCCCCACGTCACGTTTAATTATCTTTGTAATTCATTGTGTTTACCTAAGATTTCGTGGCACGTACATGTATTCCGAAACGTTGGCAGACTAGTGGCAAACTACTCAAGTGGGAGTAACCGCAATTTGTGTAAATAAATATGCATTACTCAAGAGTGAGTATAAATGAAACATATTAAGAAAATTTTTTTTTTTGTGGTGTATATAAAAAATAATGCCCAAAATAATTTTACTAAATAATAAAATGTTAAATAGTTATTTAATGGTTTGCCTGTAATCAATGGGCTCGATATTTGAATTTTAAGAAAATGCTGAGCACAGTATTGTATTGTCTCTATAGCATTTTTCTTTTTTCCATCAAACTATATTTTCAGACGAGTCTACATAGGATATTAAATTAGGCCTCCAAAAATGTTAATTTATAACCGAAAAAAATTGAGATATAAAAATGCTTAAAATAAAAATTCAATCTGTTAAATACATTTTTTTTATAGTTAATAAACTATAAAAAATGATTTATATAAGTAATAACTTATATTCAATGTACAATACAAAAACGAATTAATATTCGACTGTAATATATCATAACATAGAAATATCACACCCCTAGCATAAAAACAGCAAAACTTAAAAAATCGATTTTGAGTAAGCTCCACTACTGGCATCGTGAGAAAGATATCTACCATTGTTTCTAATTCGTCACTAAGTACGTTTTCAGGTGTCATTTCAGTCCGTTACCTCTTAAAACCTTGAATTTCATTTTCCCTAGAAGAATATTTTTTCAGTTATGCCGATCGTATTTTAAGGATGCAACATAAGCGTCAACAATTGTAAATCCAAATTATTGTTTTCTTAACAAAATATTTGAAAATAAAAAATGTCTGTAATTTCTATAATACGATATATTTTAAACTGCTGAACCAATTTCTTTATGCAGTAAGATTATAGATCATGAATTGTATCCAAAACGTAGTTTACAGGTCAAACTATTAAAAAAAGTTAATTCATTACCCCTCAAATCAAGAAAAACATCCAAATGGATTACATATTTTTCAAAAATAATTTATTTATAAAAAATTCTTTGCAAAAGACCACGTTAAAATACCTATTCTACCTTCATAAATAGACAATTATTTTATTTATATATACTGTACATTATTTTATATGGTCTAATGTACAATTTATCAGTGATTTTTAGAATTATAAGCTTTCACAATTCATTGTAACAAAATTAAGCGCCATCGGAAAGAGTTAAAAATATTTTGAATACCGGCCAGCCTCTGACGACGGCGTAGGTCCTATGTGCTCCTGGTATTTCAAGCGCCGTACCGTTAAGGGTGGCGTTCCCCTTTTTAGGTCAGTGGATTTACCCTATTCGAAAGTACGGCTTACATACAAGCTGTAAAAGCATAATACAGTAGCGTTTGCTCGTCGATTCGCCAAAGGCGAGCAAGCAATGCCAGCTATAATACAGATGTGTCAATCAGAATAGAAGATTCTTAAAAATCGGGATTCAGACTTTTTATCATTAGAGAAAAACCATTGAAAAAAATTTTCATCGAAGCTTTCGAAAGTAGTTAAGTCACTTAACTTGGTTGTACTGCACTAGTTTAGACGGAACATAGTTTTCGCTGTAATGTGTACTTATTATCTACCAACTTGTATCGTAGCAACAGCGATTTAAAAAATTTCAAATAAAACAACTACCAAGAATCATAATGCTACTTTCTTACTGACGTGCTGGTTGGTAATGTTAGGTTACGTTAATAAAAAAGTCTTTTTTTTTTTTGTAAAAAATCTAAGTAGTTTTTGAGTAAACTAGTGTAGCACGTTACTAGAATCACCACGTATACAAAAACATTTGTTTTATAGTTATATTTCTATATTATAGTACTCATATAATAGTCCTCATACAAAATTTTACCAAATGTTACAGACACAAAAACCAAAAAATAAATATGCGGGTGATTATTATGAATTATACGATGATTTTATAAAATCAAAGTTCTACAAAAATATCAATTTTTAATAAGTAACAGAAATTTAAGCTTTAAAAATTCATTTTATTTTAATTGTTTAATTTGTGTTAAAAAGTTTTCATAACACTAAGAATACTAAATTAAAACATTTTTATTAAACCCGATTGATGTAATGCTGAAATATTTCTAACAGTCTGTTAGCTTTTAAATTACATTAATCCGTTTGGTAGCATATACACACTCATTGCTTTAAATAGTAAAATATTATTGTTATACTATAATAGCAGTGATGTTTTACAATGAATAATGAAGATTTATAACTATTATCATAAAAGAGTGCAGACATATTCAATGTATCACCATCGAGGTCTATTGACAAAAATCAGTTATAGGGTATATACCTACAGTTTCAGCGTAAATTATAACAATTAGTTAATATGAAGTGTTTTTATAAGCTCTTTTCAATAAAAGTAAGAAGACCTTAGTAATTGGTTAATGAATTTTGAATTGTTTTTTATATTACTATTATGGTTGAGTTGTGAAGATGTAGTACCACAAATATGATTACGAAGTCAGACTGTTCACTTATCTTACTGATAAGGTAACGAACCCACATAGTAGAACTTTATCCTGCTGGAAGTCAATTTTTTCGATAATTGAAAATTACTTACATTAATAATCTTTAACTTTTAAATTTGTTCATTGGCACATGAAAATTTACCATAAACCCAGAACTTGTTTTAAAAAATAATTATGTTCTGCTAACAGGCATGTGATATACTATTACAAAATTAAGCTATTTATCTTCCTTGCATTAGGAATCGCATCACAATTTAAATTACATTGATTAGATTTTTCTCACATCAGTCAAGGGTCCTATGATTTAAAAACGTGTAGTATTTAATATTCATAAGCTGATTTATATCGTATAAACATTTTAGTTCAGCCATAGAACTACGTAAAAAATCGAATATGTAAATGTCAAATAATGTTCAATTTTCCGATGAATAGCCCATGTATAACTAAAAGAATAACATATAATAAATTAAAAAATTAACAACGATTTAAAATGTATAGTTTATTTGTAAAATATGAGAAATTCTACCAAATGAAATACAATTATATAGTTTACAAATCAACAATTTTCTTGTTTTATTAAAAGATAAATTTTGAATTTATGATTCAACATTCCATCATCATCTCATGCTGCTGCTGATGTTGATGGTTCAGCAAATTGCACTTCCCATAGGAACATTTGGACGAGGTCCTTTAATTGATTTACAACGTTGTCCAGATTTCCACCAAAATAATCCTGTACCACCTTTTGTGTGTTTATTGCTGGGTTATCGATAGTTCTCTCTTTTATTGAATAGAATAACAAATCACGTCCTTCGTTATATTTGTGATCTCGAAATAACCTTCTTGCTTCTAGAGATACTGCAATATACTCTTTGTCCAACGAAACTAAAAATTCTTCTGTAAACATATAATACTTAAAAAAAGTGATTAGATTTATATATTAATTTTATAGTACTATAATACAAAACAGGAAAATGTATCTTCACTTTCCAAACTAATAGAAGCCAGTTAAATAACGGGATTATACATAAATATAGAATAGTATAATTGGTAAATTAAAAATTGGCATTGTGTAGAAGAGATGTAGACCAATCTCATCAAAAATCGAGAAATTTCAGTTTTGAAAAAGTGGATAGTTTCAAATACCCGAGAGTTAGTATAAATAGTAGCAATAACACGCTTAAGGAAATACATGAAAAAATTTCAGATGGAAACAAAATTTATCATAAGAATTAACTAGCTGAGATCTAAACTACTATCAAGAAAATCAAAATGTCCACGACGAAAAAAGATAATATAAAACTTGTGTTATTAGAAAGGAAAATTGTATGAAACATATTTGGCCGGTAGGTTACCTTCATTCGCTTTGCTTATGAGCCCAAACTAAACCAACATATTGTTTTAAATACTCACTGTCTGCTAATTGCTCTTCCGTTAAAAATTTAACAAAATTAAAACTATGTAAACGGTTACGAAGATTTAGTACAGATACGGGCAAATAATCGTCAGGTTCACTATTGCCGGAAATCTAAAATGCACACATAAGATCATTATAGTATAATTACCATAAGAGTTCTTGGTGACTGAGGACTGTCATCAGATACCAATGTACTAAAGTAAAATGGTTTTAACTTTTCAGTAAAGATATGTCAAAGAAAAGTTGTTATGGACTTTTAGAGTATCTAGGAATTAGATATTGTCCAATTTTTACATTTGAACATAATTTAAAAATGTTGTTTTTTCATTTTAAATTGAATGTAAGATGTCTCTATTTAAAATTAATTATTGAGATTATGAAAATATATAAAATACATAATATTATACAGGGTGATTCATTAACGATAGGACACTTATTTTCTTTTAAAATAATTGCAATTTTGTAGTTTTTCCTTATGGGTATACTTTAATTTTCGTTATTATACAACATAAGAAATTATTCAATTTTTTTAATTTTTCTAGAGTGCTATCAACTTTTGAAATTTCAATGGGAATGTATATATTTAAATAATGTTTTTAACTAATAATAATTTTCTGAAAATGTAGTGATCATTAGTTTTGGAGAAATAATTTTAAATTATTAAGTTTAGAACGCGAGGAAGAGTTATCCAAAACTGGTTACCGGTCAACATTTTCAGTAAATTATTTTTCTTTCAAAAATATAATTAAATATATATGTTCCCTTTTAAGTTTCAACAGTTGATTGACATTTGGAAAATACTAAAACAGGTGAATAATTAGTAATTTTATATTATTGTAAAATAACAAAACCAAAAATGTTTTCAGAAAGAAAACTAAAAAAATTGCAGTTATTTTAGGAAAAACCATAATGAATCACCAGATGTATACACATTAATTATTGAGGTAGAAATATGGAATAAAATGATCAAATGCAAATTTGTATGAAATAGTTTAAATTCTGTCTAAAATCGAAATATACTTACAGTAAGTCCGAAAAAATACGCTGCAAATAACACAAGACTCATGTTTGATTTCATTGTACATACCTAAAACAATAAAAACCTTATAGTATTTATAAATAGTTTTGTCACCGACAGAATATTAGTACATAAATTCATGTATATTATTGCTGAAATAATATGAAAATAATTAAATTTTAATAGTAAATAGTAGATGGAGCGTTATAACCTAATAGAAAAATAAATAGTACAAAAATGTGAGCGCAACACCTACCTATTTATTATTGATTTGCTAAAACTGAATGAATTACAGTATTTTTTTTTTGACAATATTTAACTGTATTGTACTAATTTAATATTTTTGCGTCAAAAAGACCTCCATATTGAATTTAATAATTGGTTTCCAATATTTCAACGCAGTTGAAATACATGTGTCCAAAAACTTTTCAAAAAAATGACTTCGTTTTGGTAATTTAAAGGCATCTAGATTTTTTTAGTATTTTTTGAAAAAATATAATTAAATGTTAATATAATATAATTTAATGTTACAACTGAAGAGTTGTAACATTTCTTTATTGTCCATAAAAAAAAATTATATGAACACTTAAACAAATATATTCTATTGCCTTACGAAGAATAATTACAATTTTTTCTTACCTTGTTTATTATTGATAAAATATAGAGACTCAAGAAAACACTACTACAGTTAATCCTTAAGTTTCCTTTTTATAGCTACATTTGCGACTCTCCATCTTTGTGTTTATTGTGTTTACATAAGATAAATATGCTTTTTTAAGATAAAAAAAAAGGTTTGACCAATCGGATTAATTTATTCACGCCTTACTATCCACCACTCTTAGCGCATGAATGTGACACACCTGAAGTTATATATGTAAACCGCACCTATCGTACCGGGAGCCACCCAGTGCAAAGATGTTTACTCTGAATAGAGTATAGACTAATGACTATGGTAAAAAAAAACTTATTAAGAAAATATTTTGTGGTACATATAAAAATAATGCCCAACACTAAAAAGTACATTCTTAATAGTCTTTTAATAGCGTTGGCCTGTAATCAATTGGATTGATATTTAAATTTTTAGGAACTGCTGGACGCAGTGTTGTATTCTTTCTATAGCATTTTTCCTTTTTCCACCAGACTATTTCCAGACGTGTTCACATCGGAGCAAAAATTAAATTTGGTCTGTTAATTCATTGTCAAAAAATATAGGGACAAAAAATGCCTAAAATAAAAATTCAATCTTTTAAATACATTTTTTATAGTTTATGACTTACGAGTATATAAATATTACAATACAAAAACGAAATAGTGTTCAACGTACCGTAAGCAAAAGCAATTGTAAGAATAAAGTTTATATTAGAAAAATGTAAAATAAAATATTCATGATAATTTTTACAGTTTGGTAGGTAGTTTTAATATTTAAGTAAACAATTGATGTCTGTAATACAAAAATATTCTTATATTATTTCCTTGTCATAAGCTGGAAAACAATTAATCATTAATTAATAATATAATTTACTAGACTGTGTCTAAAAAAAACCGCTTGTTTACTGAACCCTCAAATTAATAGCCTATAGAAACAATAAATGCCTAAAATTCCAGATCTATATCTCTAGATACTTCCTCATACATTTTTTTGTTGAGATCAAATCAAAATTTAACAATATAAAATGAAACTCTTATTAATCACTTTCTTGATATTTTGTAACTTAATGTGTGTTTTAACGTTAACAAAATTATGATCAGGCTTTAATCATTATTACTGGCTGGGTATGTTAGGTAACTGTAACTCTATGCTTCGATACATAACATGTTTCTAATAACTTAACTACGTTGCGACCACCATCTTATTAAATAACATGTAAACATCTACTACAAAATATAATATAATTATTGGTCATAATAAAAGATAATTTAGTTAACTTTTTTATAAATTAACATACTAAAAACTACATTTAACAAATAATAATTGTTTTATGTAAATAATTCCGTAGTTATACATTGTCGTATCACCGTTTTAACGTGCTACCTGACTTGCAAGTTACATTGATAACTAGGCTAAAGAATAACGACGTGGTGATCATAACCTCCCGATGACCACATCTCAATGTATATAATTATAATTACTACACCAATAATTAAGTACAGTATAATTCCCTAAACGAGAAAATTCTAGAATGTACCAGGTAACTATAATACAACTGCTATGACATAAAAAGCTTCTGGTCAACTAATTACAATGCGACTCCCAATCGTTTAAATATATTTATTAGAAACTCCATACAAAACAAAGCTTGTGGATATTTTGTTAATTCATATAAAACGCTGTGATACATTTGTATGTTCGCATTTACAACAAGGCGCAACAACAATGAACTGGCATATTAATTAATTATTATGATATTTAATAGAGAAATTTATGACTATTATGTATAATTGTATAAGAATTTACATCTATGATTATGGTATATTATGTTAGATAATTATTCTAAAAAAAAGTAATGTTGTGAGAAAAATGTACAGCCGTAATGGGGCTTAAAAATTAAGACCTTTACTGACGGGTAAAGACAATGTATCAGGAACTTGTGAAAAGAATGATAATTGGTTTGCGTAGCAACGATATTGGATTGCACATAGACTGTTAGGTTTAACAACAACCCTCAGTTGTCAAAGCTTGCTTTATATACAGTTTCGATACCATATTATAATGATCAATTTATAATTGAAAAATATTCTATAATATTTTCTTTATAAGAATATACAATATTAAGCTAATTGTTTATTATTTAAAATTAAATTAAAAACCGGCAAATAAGTAGGTTCTTAGATTGACCATTCCTGACTCGTTTAATAAACTATTGTAATTTCCAAATCAATTTTATTCGATATCTTATTCAGATTCAACAAAGTGTCGCATTTTGATAATTTGAATAGTCATGACCTGTAATGTGTACCTGTTATTTTATTAAAATGTAATTTTTTTATACAAATATTGAACGGTAGTCAAAATAAAATTAGTCATTGTCTGTAATAGTTTGCACAAGTTGTGTTAATAATAAAATATACTATTTGTAACAGCAGCTGTAAAACATAAATAAAAAAATCTATGTGCACAAAATCCTATAATAGTATGTCTGTTTCGATAAAATTGTCAGCTAATGATTTATATTATAATCTTCGAATAGAAATACAAAACAATAATTACACTACATTCTCTACGTATACTCAAGTGTTTTTTAGCTAAGTTTAAATTAAAAAAATACACTCGTGCAAAAAAAATATAACACGCGATTGAAAGAAATTTCGAAGTGTAGAGAGTCGCAAAATTAACTGTACAAGTTTTTCTTTGGGTATAATTGTGCTAAGTTTATCAAACGCAAAAAAACATTAGTAATATTTAAAATTATTCTTCGTAAGTCAATGATATGTTTTTCTTTTCTTTTATATAATTAGGTATTTTGTTTATTGTCAATATACCATTACAACTGAAATTATAACATGATATTGTACAAATGTCGATAAAATGCTTTGTAAAGTTGGAAACAAATATTAAAAAATCCAATATTAGTTTCAGTTACCCGAATATGTACATAATACATGAGTATAAAATTGCTAAATATTATCAAAAAAATTACACATATTTTTCCAACTCATTAATGAATAGACTGAATTAGGCTGATTACTCTTGAAGATTAATATATTAATATCAGCATAGATAGGTATGTATTATACCAACAAGTATGGTGGTCGATGATAAAACTATAAACAAATAAGGGGATTTTATTTTTTTAGGTATTAACGATGAAATTTAACATGAATTTTATGTTATTCGCAATGTATATTGTCGGCCTCATTGTAAGTCAATAAAAGTTTTTGCCTAAATTAAAGCGTGATACCCGAATGTGACGACAGGCGACTAGAACTCTATAACAATTAACACATAGTACTAATATTATGTGCGGCTTTCAGACTTCATTGAATGGTTCGCCTGTGACAACAGACGAAGGCGATACATCAGAGAAAATACCATCTTGCGTTAGTTCAAATATCTTTCCCCTATCTATATTAAACCTTGAAAAAAATATTAAAGAACGCGATTTATCAACTGGCTTGATAGAACCAAAATATGTATACAGTGAGTATAATTGTAAATTATTTCCCTAATAATTAAAGCGAAAATAAGGGTACACAACGTGGTCCGAATGCAACACTGTACTAGTATTTTGCTAGTACAGTGTTGCATGAGCTAGCTTGAAAATATTATATTCAACATCTTTATCAATTAAAGAAAAGTGGAGTTTTAATATATATAAATATACGAGACGGACCTTAAAATGTTATTTGTGTATAGGTGTCGAATTAAAACTACACCCAGCTCATGTTATTGAGGCACTGAAGGCAAGAAACTTAATACAAAATAATGATATTGAATCTGCACGTAAAGTTTTGTTCAACGCAACAATAGCTAGAACTGTCATGAAGTATAACAAATATACTTATGATCCCGATTTTGGTAATGGTCATGTTTACGCCAACTGAAAAATACTCGCTTAATTTTGGTTTTAGAGTAAAAGCTCCCATTATAAAATTAAAAGAAAACAATATTCCGGAGGGCAAGGCGGTGCTTTTTTTTTAAAAAAAATTTGTTTTTTGAAAAGTTACAGTCATTTTAAAATGTTAAAATAGTAGTTATTTCTAAACTATGTATTGGGCGGTATACTTGAAATAATGAAAAAAACGCACCGTCTTGTCCTCCGGAATATTGTTTTCTTTTAATTTTATAATGTGTGCTTTTACTCTAAAACCAAAATTAAGCGAGTTATTTTCAGTCTGCTTAAACATGTAGAGATGAAAAAACATTTGTAAATCGCTTTCAATGATGCTGTGATAGTCCAACAAATAAATTAACTACCAAAATAGAGCCCTAGTTATTGAACTAATAATTACACATCATAGTTTAACCTTTAAAATACGATTTTGTAAGAAATTACCTATACTTTACTCATTAAAAATGGGCGGTACGACGCCTTCTTAACAAAGAAACGTAATTCCTTCAAATCTAAATTAGTTTAAATACGATGTTTAAAAGAAAATTGACTAAACCCTTATAATGACCACGTACCAACGATATTATCATAAAGTAATCCGTTATCACTCATCAAATTCTCACTTTTTACAACAAAATTGTGTTCGTAGTTTACTTATTATGAAGAATATTGCAATATTATTCAAGTATTCAAGTTAAAAAAGTTTCTTAAACATATGTGTAAAAACAACAAAATCCAAGTTGGAAAAGTCAAGTAATGTACAATTTGCTGATGAATACCACACATATTCGATAAAAAATTTAAAATGTTATATAGTTTAAAATATTTCAATATATATATTTATGTTTATATATAGCTTAAAGAACAACACAAAATAAATTAAAAAATAAAATAACAACAATTTGAAAAAAAAATATTAGAAATTCTATCAACTGGAATATAATTATATAATTTACAAATCAACAATTTGTTTGTAATATTGATGAACTAAACTTGTATTATCATTAATTATCTCTGATATGAACAATTCGACGAAGTTTTCAATTAATTTTATAGCCACTTCCGATTTGCCATTAAAAGCTACTTGTATTGTCTGTGCAACGTTCATATCTCGGTTATTGATAGATTCATCTATTATTGATTTGATTAAAAAAGCACGTCCTTCGTCAATTTTATTAGCTATTATTAAGCTTTTTGCTTCCTTAGCCGCTTTAACAAAGTTTGTGTGTAACGTGTCTTGAAATTGATCTGTAAACCAAAAAAAATTTAAAATAGTTATATATATAATTTATAAGTTAACGGCGACATAAAAAAATTAAGCATTAGGAACAGAGTTGCGTTTTATATTTCGGGGTATGGTGTTTTTTTTTGGGGAAGATGCATTAAACATATCTAAATTAAATTCCCCATTAAAAAAATCGCCTCGTTTTATTAATTTTACCTAGTTCTGATTTTTGTAATTTTATTAAACTTGAAAAAATCAGGATAAATTCCCTCTTTATTTTAATCGACAAAGTTTTTAAACACGATGTTTTCAATCTAATATCCGTCAATTTTTTTATACTTAAAAATTATCCATAATATTTGTTAAACCCGAACAATATCTTTATGAATATGTTTTTTGTTAGGATTTTCTATGTACAACTGAGAATTAAAGAAATATAGGTGTTCTGAAAGCTCCAATAAAAAATCAGTGGTCTCAATAGAAAAATAGATCTTTATAAGTAATATAACCTGTTTTTCTTCTTGATTATTACACAAAAATAAATCAAAATATTGTTTCTAATACTCACGGTTTTTCAATTGGTGGTCCGTTAAAAATAATCCAAACCAACTAAGATGTAAGCGATAGCGAAGGTTTGATATACATGAAGGTAAATCATCTTCACTAGTGCCAGAAATCTAAAGCACACATAATATTATTACTACAAGTATCTTAATAGTCAAATATCATTTGACTTTCATTTGACTGCGGTCAAATACCATTCTATTCAAATATAATAGTTTTACGTCTTCAGTAAAGATAGGTCAAAAAATATTTTTCGTGAACTTTTATAGGGAATTAGTTATGGTAATCAAAATGTCCAGCAAAATATTCTTAACTTAAAAAGTTGTAATAATTTGTACATTATCATTTAAGAATCTTAATTCCACGGGATTTTAACATCTAACGAATGGTAAATAGCTGAATAATATATCAAGTATGTTTTTTTTTTACATTTTTAACCGAGAAGACGGGGGGGAGGGTTGGAACGGTCGTCAGTTATTTCACCCCCCATTCCTCCAAGTTTGAGCAAACTAATAACTGTGAAAGCATGAAAAATAATAATTTGAAAAAGTCTAATATCTTTTAAGATATTGACTGGTTCATAGTAAGTGAATTATCTTGTATGTACAATAACAATTTTGAGAAAAGTATAATAAATATCGTATGGATAGGATCAAATTCAAATTTTATTATGAAATAGTTTAAAATTTGTCCAAAATGTATATTTACTTACAATAAGACTGTAAAAAAACATTGCAGCTAACACAATATTCATGTTTGATTTCATCGTAAATAGCTAAAACAGTAAAATCCTTATAAATAGTTTTGTCATCCACAGACAGTATTAGTGTCTTCTTAAATGTTACTTACTTATTTAACGTTTGATAAATTTAACACATAGACACCCAAAAAAACACTAATACAGTTTGTGCCCAGTTTACCATTTAAAAGCGAGATTTATGACTTTTAAGACACGTCACATTTTTTTTACTTGCGTGTAAAATTCTTTATTGTGTTTACTTGGAGCCAAATATAATATGCTTTCTTCAAGATATGAAGGTAACAGACCAATCGGATTCAATTGTATACAGGGTGCTTTCCACCATTTTGTGCATTTTTGCACACAAATTTTTTTTTTTTTTACTAGCGTCTTCGACTGTCTTAAAACAAATACTAAATTCTTATTTTTACATACATAGAACCAACTTCAAAAGAATGTACGAATTTTTCAGCTTTCGAATTTTTGTTACTTATTTGAAAAAAAAATGTCTTTTCAGTTTATAAAATCATTGCGTTGAAATTTTGTAATTGTTCAAGCACCCAATATCATACTATAACATTTTATATTAAAAATTCAATGGTTATAATAAATCATAAGTTGACAATTTTTAATATTTTTTTTTGCGCTGCTGTCTTTGACTGTCATAGGAAAAAATATTAAATTCTTAAGTATTATTGAACATACATTGTGCATCCAACGTTAAAAGTACGTACAAATTTATCAATACTCGAATTTCTTTTACTTTTTTTTATTATTATTATATCTGTATAACCTACCTAGCTCAGAGACGTAGTTACTCTTATAACAAAACTAAATTTTATCCGTCTATAATATTGCGTTATTATATATGTAGTCCACTCTAGTGGATTAAATATTATACTCTTAATTATTTATTTCATTATTACTAGGTAGCGTACTGATTTTAATTAGAAACATTGTTTAACATATATTTTACTGATAAAGTTGTCAATACCGGTGTGTTGATACCGTCGAAGTTTCTAAGTAAAGTCAGGTGGAGATAAGACTGTACGTTAACATTTTTTTAATAAACGTTATTTAACATATTTTTTTATAAAAATAACTAAATTATATCATTTTTTTTTTTTTAATTTTGAAGAAAAAAAATTGAAATTAATTTCGGCCTATGCCCGTAATTATATAAAAATGACTAATTTGAGTCGCTGATTAAATGATAAAAATTTTAGAAATTAAAAACTAGTTGAAATCGTTGTTAAAATAATTTTAACAAAACACTATTTTATATTTCAAAACGAGTGATAAAAAAAAAAATAATAAAGTTCTTATATAAGACCAAGAGAAATTTAAAAAAATGTATGAGGTCGAGTCGATGACCACTTGCTTTTACTCAGAATGCCCCCATTACATATATATATATATATATATATATATATATGTATTTTGTTATAAAATATTTAATATGGTATTATGTTTTAGCAAATTTACGGTGAAATCAGACATGAATCTTGTAATATTGGCAAAGTATATCTTCGGCCTCATTGTAAGTCAACATAGGTTTTGGTATAAATTTAAATAAAATACAGTACTCATCCTTCGAAGTCATTATTATGGTTTCTCGCAGATGGATGCAATGTTTCAATAATATTAATATTTTACTTTTTCTCTGGGGTATAATATTACTGAAAATGACTACAGTGTATATTGATAACATGCAAACTATTTAGGTTTCCTAATATATTAAGACATTTTTTTAAATGTCACACGTGATGAGAATTCTAAAATATTACTAATACTACTTAAAGATCATATTTGTTTTTTAGATTTCATTGAATGCTTCGCCCATGATGAATATATTTAAGAATTTAACACCTTGCCTTAATTCAGAACCTCCACCCAAATCTATATTAAACCTCCAAACAAATATTTATCACCTTGATTTAAAACTGGGTTTAGAAAAAGTGTGTTTAGTAAACTGTGAGTATTAAAAAAAAAATTATCTCTAATAGGCCATAATACAATAAGAGTACTCAACATGATCCAATGACATTACTGTAGAAATTACAGCTTTTTTTATTGGATTATCTAGGGAACTTATTTTTAATTTAATTTTAGTTGTACTAAGCCGAGAGAGTATGCATTAGAAAGTCGATTTAGATTATATACATAACAATTTTAATTTAGAACAGTGTATTGTAGGCAAACTTTTATCCTATGTTTTTTTTCGATACCTGTTACTTTTAAATTCCTGTAACAAAGAGACGCCAAGCTGGCTTGAAAATATTGTACTCGAAATCATTACCAATTAAAGAAAAGCGGATTTTTTCCTTGAAATTTAATAAATTTATGAGACCGTACTTAAAATGATATTTATGTACAGGTAGCGCATTAAAACTAGACCCAGATTATATTGAAGAAGTTTCGAGAGCAAGAAGCTTAATACAAAAGGGTGACATTAGGAATGGACGTATTGCTTTGTTCAACATAACAAAAGCTAGAACTATCCACAAGTTTGATAAATATACCGACGAATCTCCTTATCTTGATAATGTTACAGTACTAATTAACGTGATCGTCCTACAATTCATAGAAGACGTCCAAAATGGATTATGATGTAAATAGATCGACAGATTTTATAAAAAGATCGAAAATAAAATGTTGACAACAGATATTTTTTTCAGTTTAAAAAAATAAAAACTAAATCAAAAGAAATACAATGAACGATAATATAGGTAGCAAGTATAAATGTCAACATTATTATACCTACAACAATTTAACCATGTTTTACGGTCTCGTGCTAGCAATTAAATAAATAACTATGAGTAATACAATTAGTTAAATAATTTCTAAGTTTAAATTGTTGTATTTATTTTGATAAAATAAAACAAAAATCACTGAAATAAAAAAGGAAAATCGTGTAATTATAAATTATGTATATTATAAAAAGTATTCATAATTAGGATACAAAATTAAAAAATGTTCATAAGATAAGATTTATTCAGTTCTAAATAACGTCTTACGGACCATAACAGATTAAATTGTTTGTACATTTATTGTGTAATATAGATATAGAATAACGTTTTCACCAATAACAAATAAATAATAAATTTCATACATTTTGTGTTATTATTTTTTTTATTATTCAAATGTAATTAGTGTTCTAAAAATATAGGTACAAAAGCAGTAGCAAAAAAAAAATTCTGCGTGGACAAAATCTAAAACAGTAACACGCCTGTTTCGAAAATATTGTCAACTGATGGTTTAAAACATTCGATTTTTTTTTTTACTTATGCTGTTAATGTGATATTGTTTAAATATATTAATATAAGAAATAAATGACGATATTCAAAAAAACAAGCATAGTATTATCGTGTGTATCACAATATAGTCAGTGTATAATCAGGTGTTTTTTTATACAGTGCTTTGTTTTATTTATAATGTAATTTATAATTTATTGTATTATTTAAATAATTCCTCGTGTCTGCGATTTAAAATTAACTATGAACAGAAAATCAAAAATATTATAATACACTTGAAGTCAAAACATATTTATAATATAACAAAATTCATAATTGTTCATCAAACAAAATATAATTATTTCTTAAAAATGTCTAAACAATAACCGTCTGCAATTATTTTTTACATAATATAATAAAACCATGCACTGTCTAAGCCAAGTACAGTAAAAAGTTAGCGAAGATGGGTCAAAACAGTTATTAAATCTAAAATGTATTTCATATCACAATCAAAGGCTTCGATACGTCTCCGAGAATAGTTCTAATAACCAAGTAAAGTAAAACATTGCTGCAATTGACTAACAATGATAGTTCAACGACGAACCAAGAATCGTTCGCACAAGTTGTTATTAAAATTGACTATTTGTTTTGAGAATTAATAATAGCAGCAATCATAGAAAAAATCTATGTGCCCAAATCTTAAAATACCCTTCGATAACCTTCGAATTTTAGTAAATGAATAAATTTAAATAATATGAATAAATGATTCATATTAATATTTGCACACACAAAAATACATTATTTAATCTTGGTTAGAGTATTGTATTTACACTATTAACACATGTTAATCTTGTTATACTTGTGTAGGAGTGAGAGTAACCACAGGATGTGTAAACAGTTTAAAAAATACAAAAAATATAAATTTTATAAATATAAAATTTGCACATTATTTTGACGCGGAACGTACAATTAACTAAATATGACAAACAGGGTAAAATGGGGCCGGGCAAAGTTACAAAATAATTTTACTTGAGTTCCTTGATGTTCCTGAGAATACTCCCAAGTTAAGTTTTAATAAAAATGTGAATTCTACATAACATTTACAAAGCATCTATCGTTGCTTCAAGCATGTATTCAAAATCTGTAGCCGTTTTCGGAATAACTATAGGGCTAGAAATATTCAGTTGTAGAGAACAACTTGCATTAAGGCCCCTGAATACAGACCATTTTTAAGGAGTTTTGTATAGGCAATATTTAAGAAAAAATTGGTTTAAATAAATTTCGACCATGTCAATAAATTTACCAGTTAATTTGTATAAGCTTCAAGGTATTATTTTTAATTTAAATAATTATGTCTATGAGTAAAAGCCATTTTAGTTAATACAACACACATTTTTTGTTCCATTGCACAGGCTCAACCAGTCATCCCATAAGTAATATGAAAACAGATTTGAATTTGTCATGAAATTTACTTGAGATCGGCCGACGTAGTTTTTTGATATCTTATTCTTACTATGTATAAAACATGTTTGAACATTTTATACGATTTCAACATTTTAAAATAAAATTCAGGAAGGGTTAAAATTAAAAATTGAAAAAAATACTTTGACCGATGTCAAGTAAACTTCATTCACATCTGATTTTATATTGCTTATCGGATCACTGGTTCAGCCTGTGCAATGGACAAAAAATAATGTGTTTTGGCTGAAAAAACGGTCGGTATCCAGTGGATTAAATAAGTGAATACCAAAGAAATGCTTGAGACATAAACTTTAATAGTAGTCTTTGAATATATAGAATATATTTTATGTTTACGAATTTTAAAGCAGTTCGTCTGTTTCGAGTATACTGTGGACTTGTTATTTGTTATAATCTTGGAATTATTAATATACAACTTATATTAATGAGTGCTTACACAAAAAACAAAATTCGAGGGCGATATTTTTATAAAATGAAACGTGTATAAAGATATTAATTTTATGTAAGTAACAGCAAAATATATTAATTTTTTTGTTAAAATTCTTATTTGGTGTAAATTATTATCATATGTAAAAATCTGATAATAAACTCGACCGAATTTTTAACTAATCACACAATCGATTTCTGGAAGTATAAAATTCAGCCAAATCGGGAAAACCCCAAAACAATTGTCAGGTTTTTTTTTTTATTTCAACTAAAGTCTACAGTCTATACTATATCCAAAGTGAACATCGTTAGATCTGAATGGTGCGCGGTACGACGGCTGCGATGTAATGTACATATATGAGCATTAGGTGTGTCATATTTTGGGGAAAATGGCATTAGACTAACCAGGCTTAGTAGAAGAAATTGAAGTATGAATACTTGAATCCGATTGGTCTAGAAGTTCCTTCACATCTTGAATTAAGTATAATTTGTACCCCATGTAAACACAATAAATCTTAAAAAGAGTATTGCACACAATTTAAGACAATGTGACGTGTGGAGGGTCTCAAATCTAGCTATAAAAAAGCAACCCGAGCATTAACAGTATTAATGGGCTTTTGAGTTTCAACGCGTTAAGTCTATTAAAAGCAAAAAAGTAAGTAAAATTAAAAAAAACTATACTTCGTAAAAAAATTTAATATTTTTCGTTATAATTGTATACAAATTGTTTTTGGTATTATCAATGTAATTATAGATTAATAATATATATGATTTCTCGGTAAATAATTAAAATTTGATTTATTTATTTATTCCGAGTAAATCATATTTAATATTTAAATGAGTAAAAATTTGTAAAAAAATTACTTTAATTTTTTCAACTTATTAACAAATATATAAATAGGTTGTTTCTGTGTTTTTATTCATCCATTACTCATTAGGATATACATCAATTACTTTTAAAAATTAAAAATTGTATATGTTTTAGGTATTTACGATGAAATCAAACACGAGTCTTGTGCTACTTGCAGTGTATTTTTTCGGTCTTATTGTAAGTAAATAAGAATTATGGACTTAATTTTAACTATTTTATTATGAATGTTGGAATTGGTCCACTCATTTCAATATTTTTATACATTAAAGATTGTTTTACATGTGTCTTTCAGATTTCATTAGATGCTGTTGGTCTTCGTAACTTGGGGAGATTCGTCTTTGGTCGTCATGATCGTCACAATTTCGTGCCTCAATCTGTAGTAAACCTTAAAAGAAATATTTCTGATTTTGGTTTAGAATTAGGTTTAACGGAACCGTATTTAATAGAAGAAAGTGAGTCTTTAAAACAATATGTTGGTTAATTTGTATCTAATAAGCAAAGGGAATAAAAGGATAGATTAAAAGATCCGATTTTTTACTCTGTAGAAATCACAATTTTTTTATTGAAATTTTAAAGAATCCTTTATTTTATTATACTCAGATGCCCCTAAAAAAAGCGAAGATATTTTTGGTAGGTCAACCAAACTTCTGGATATTATATTGATGATCAGACAATATGACAGTAGATTTAATATTTGTATTTCTGCTCTTAACTCTTTCTTAGTTATGACATCTTTTTTTATAGTAATACTCTTACAGTATAAAAGTAACATATTATACCTATAACTTAATATACAAATAAATGTATACATTATATAGTTTTACAACGGTTTTTAAAATGTTTTTTGTTACAGGTGCCGATTTAGACGAATTGCCATATTATGTGGCAGCCGGTCTAAATGCAATAGACTTATTTAAAAATACCGGTGCTGAAGCGGGTCGTACATTTTTATTCAGATCATTAGAATTAAAAACTATCGATAATCCAGAACTGTACACGGAACAGGTGATAAGGGAGCGTTTTGGTGGAGATCCGAATAACATAATAGAAAGTATAAATTCCGTCGTTGACTTATTCGTAATAGACGTGGAAAGCGAATTAGCGGAATCATAAATTCAAAATAAATTTTCAAATTAAATTTTAAAAAATGCTGATTTGTAAGTCGTATAATTTTTATTCCTTTGGTTGAATTTCTAATGTGTATTTTACTAATAAACACTATATTTTAAAATATTGAATTAATTTACACTGCAAAATACAGGTAAACAGATTATAATGATTCTTTATGTATTAACATGAATGTATTAAATATTTCTAAAAACAATTAGTTTTACATGGTTGTCCGACCGTTCTAATATGCTACCTTGCTTGTATGTTACATTTATTATTATTTATTTATTAAATAATATGTAATAATCAATTCGTTTTTATTAGTGCGTTTCATTTTATTAATATTTAAATAAAAAAGGTCACACCTATCAACAGTCTAATATATTCAGGTCCTAAATTCTAATATTACTTTGGAGTCATATTTTTGGAGAAAATCAAAATTTAATTTATTTTATATTCAATATTGTCAACAGAAATGATTTAAAAATATTTCTTTAAAATTATATTACAATTATTATTTAGAAATTATTATTAAAATGTTTTAAGGGGGCTCCATACAGACCATTTTTAAGGAGTTTTGTATAGGCAATATTTAAGAAAAAATTGGTTTAAATAAATTTCGACCATGTCAATAAATTTACCGGTTAATTTGTATAAGCTTCAAGGTATTATTTTTAATTTAAATCATTTTATCTATGAGTAAAAGCCATTTTAGTTAATACAACACACATTTTTTGTTCCATCGCACAGGCTCAACCAGTCATCCGATAAGTAATATGAAAACAGATTTGAATTCGTCATGGAATTTACTTGAGATCGGTCGACGTACTTTTTTGATATCTTATTCTTACTATTTATAAAACACGTTTGAACATTTTATACGATTTCAACATTTTAAAATAAAATTTAGAAAGGGTTAAAATTAAAAATTGAAAAAAGTACCTCGACCGATCCTAAATAAACTTCATGAAAAATTCAAATCTGTTTTTAGATTGCTTATAGAATTACTGGTTAGGCCTGTACGATTGAATGAAAATGATGTGTTTTGACTGAAAAAATAGTCTGTATGGAGCCCCCTTAATCCTGTATTGTTTTTTTGTGGTATTACGGTAAAAACTAAAAATGTTGATCGTTTTTATTAAAGTCAAAACATTTTTTTTTTCAATTATTCTACTTTTAACATTGACTTGCAATTACTTCGGGAAAAATAGTTTAATCTTGTCGAAATTGATACCAAACATTTAATAAGGAATTTTAATTTGAAATATTATAAAGTGATATTGAGCGTTTGCGCAAAAACCAAAATTTCAACGCGATAATTTTACAAACTGAAAATAACACTGTAAAGACATTATTTTTTCAAAAAAATAGCAGAAATTCTAATGCTGACTAATTCGTCCATCATTTTGACGTCGCGTTGGTACAATATATGTACAAATACGAATTTAGTATTCGTTTTTAGATGTCGAAGGCAGCAGTTTAAAAAAAAATTCTAACATAACCCGAGCATTAACCGTATTCATTTACTATTGAGTTTCTGTGCGTTAAGTATATTAAACATAAAAAAGTAAGTAAAATTTTAAATAATTATTGTTCGTAAGATAATCAAATGTTTATCATTACATGTTTGTAATATTTTTTTTTTGTATTGTCAATGTATTATAAATTATTAATATATTATTTCTCGGTAAATAATTAAAATTTGCTATTTTTCTTGTTGAAGACATTTTTATTAGGTTAAAAAAGTAGATAGCTCTAAAAATACCAAAAGAAAGGTAAAACTTTAAATTGTGATCATTTGTGCACCCCTGGAATACAAATGGTATAAATACAAAAATATCATTCTTAGGAAAAAATAATTTAAGGTTTTAGTAGGTAACGAACTTAGACGGTGCCTGAAATGGCACTTTGCGCTATCTAGCAGTTAAATCATATAGTAGGAAAAAACTGATTAGTGCAAAATATGGTAGATATCTTTCTCGTGTTGCCAGTAGTGGAGCCAACCCAAAATGGACGTTTTTTTAGTTATGCCGTTTGTACTAGAGGGGTACGATTTTATAGTGAACCACTTAATATCTCATAGGGTTTAATAAGAAATTAAATTTTATTCCTATAATTTTTTTATACAATGTGATCTCAAATTTTTACAATTTTTTTTTGTTTTACCCCCTCCCAACTTAGCTTTTTAGATAGCAATTTTTAAAAAATTAAATGGTAACGCATATATTTCATTAACTTTTTCAATTGAGAATAATGTACTGAAAATAATGTTGATTGGTCGATGACCCGTTTTAAATAACTAATTTTAAAATTATTGAAGTTTCAAGTTTAGGACAGGAGGAAAGATGAAGTGTAGTATAATTTTTATCTGCCCCTCCCGTCCTAATTTTTAAACTCTTATGACTTTAAAAATAGTTGTTCTAACCTGGTTATCGACCGGTTGACATTTTATGTACATTATTATCAACAAATAAAATATCTTATTAAACCCTATCAACAAAATCTCATATGGTGGTTCACCATAAAATGATCACTTTGGAAATAAATATCTCTTGATTCTTAATAGAACACTTGGCACATAGTACTTTATGGAAAAGATTCTATTTAAATTTGTATTTTTTTGATAGTACTGCTCATTTCTTCATCGGACACGTGTATTTCCCTAGACAAAATTTTGACTACACTTAAATAAGTTGCGTTGAAAGGATAGAAAAAATGTCAAAATACAAAATGGGTTTCTCTTTTTCCGATTAAATAATAAATGTGTATATTACTGCGTCGAATATTTTCAGAAAATTCCTTTCATTTTATCAACTCATTAACAAATATATAAATAGGTCACGTTCTTATTACTATAATATTTATTCATTCATAAACGGTAATTACTTTTTTAATTAAAAATTGTATGTGTTTTAGTAATTTACGATGATATCCAAGACGAGTCTTGTGTTAATTGCTGTGTATTTTTTCGGTCTAATTGTAAGTAAACATAGATTTTTGACTATTTTATAATAAGAGTTACATTTAATCCTCTGCTTTCGATATATTTATACATTAAAACATATTGTTTGATGATCTCAATAATGTAATCTCTATACATAAATCATAGATTCTAACCCAAAACAATTACTAATATTGTAATATTTACAGACATCAGATGTATAGTGTATACAAATATTTTTTGAATTTTTTTTTTTTTAAATAGCAAAAACACAATTTTACAATGTTTTAAGAATAATTTTATTTTACTTCAATATTTATATCATACAAGCTATTTAGATCCCTCAAAAAATCAGACAACCACTATTTCCCTGATTATAAGTTGATAAAAATTTTTCTTTGACCTATCTTCACAGTAGATTCAAAACTTTTATACTTAAGTACACAAATAGTATTTGACCACAATTGGTAAAAACTCTATTACGGTTCTGTTTTAGATTTTTTTGGACGCTCATAGTCTCCGTAACGTTAAGCAATCCAGCTTTCATCGTGATGACCGTCATAATTTCGTGCCCTTAGCTGTAATAAACCTTGGAGAAAATATTACTAATTTTGGTTTAGAACTAGGTTTAATGGAACCGAACTTAGTAAAAGAAAGTGAGTATTTAAAACAATATTTTAGTTCATTTGTATCTAATAAGTAAAGAGAATGATAGGTTAGATTGAAAGATCCGATTTTTTACTTTGTAGAAATCACAATTATTTTATTGGAATTTTTAGGAATCCTATACTTATTTTTGTTCTCAGTTGTACCTAGAAAAAGCGAAGATATTTTTCGAAGGTCAACCAATCTTCTGGATAATATATTAAGGATCTAAAAATATGTCAAATAGTAGATTTAAAATGTTTACGTTACACCAAGAAATTTAAATTTAGATAAATACATTCAAAAATATGTAGTCAACTATTATTAATTAAATAAAATTCCATCATTATTAGGTACATTGTGATTTTATACATTTTGTCATGGTATCAATAATTGTATGTTTTCCTGAAATATTATGTCTGTATCTTGTCTGAAATGTATATAAGGAAAACCTCTTTAGCCAGCTTGAAAATTAAATTCAAAATCTCAGCCGATTAAAGTAAAACCAGCGACTATCCGGATTTCTTTAGAATTAATACAATTACGAGTCTGGTCATATTTAAATCGGTGAAACGAGCCAAATATTTTAATGGGACATTTAATCAAACATTCATGTTTTAATTTAATTTATGTTAATCAATAATATACATATGTATTAGGGTGGACTTTAAATGAGACATAGCGTTGGATGGCGTCATCCAGCTCCAAATATTGTAATCAACTACTTCTTCATCTTCGCCTTACACTCCCAACTGCATGGAATCAGACCACCCTAGAACTACGCCTCCCGTAGAGCTCGATCTCCTACATCTCTTTTAATCACCCCAGCCCCACTCTCTATTCCGTCTATCTATCTTATCTTCGGTCTTCCTCTTTTCCTCTACGTTCATCTTAATAACAACTCACATTGTCTGCCTCTGCCTCATCTCTCCTCATAATACGATTGAACCATCCCAACCTATTATTCCTCAGTTTCCCCACAATCCACTCTTAGATTCCCCTTTTATGTTTATTTTTTCTTTTATCTTCTATAAAAAATTAAAGAAATTTTGGAATATTTAGAGCCGGTTGATAACTATCTAACGTGGAATTCAAAAAACAATACGGACCACCCTAATATATATTATAAAGTATTATAGGTAATAGTTTTTAAAATATTATTTGTTACAGGAGCCGATTTAGGCGAATGGCCATATTATGTGACAGCCGGTCTACATGCAATAGAATTATTTAAAAATACCGGTGCTGAAGCGGGTCGTGCATTTTTATTCAGGTCATTAGAATTGAAAACTATCGATAATCCAGAACTGTACACAGAACAGGTGATAAGGGAGCGTTTTGGTCGAGATCCGAATAACATAATAGAAAGTATAAACAGCGTCGTTGAAATGTTTGCAAGAGAAGTGGAAAGCGAATTAGCGGAAAAATTTGATGATTATGAAAATTATGATGATTTTTATGTTGTATGATTTTTTTTTCATTTAGCTGAATTTCTAATATGTATTTTACGAATAAACTATAATCATATTTAAAACTGTTGTTCATTTTTTTATTTATTATGACGTATTATTCGTTTAGTTCTACATTGGTATTCATCGACACATTTTATATTATGGTACTTTGCATATTGAATTAGGTTATAATTTGTTTTATACGTTGTTGTATAGGTAAACTACATTGTTTATAAGCCGAAAAACCGAATTAACAAAAAAAATATGTGACCGAATATTTAAAAAAGTAATTTCACTAAGAATTTAAAATATTTTTTTGCAGAGAATATCGTGGATAACGGTATTTTATTTTTTACCACAACTAAGACCAACTTTTCTTGGCTATTTTTATCAATTTTACTATATTATATCAATACAATAAAAAACTAGTGAAATACGGAAGTTGTGAAAATGAAACATGTCGCAATTAACAGCTATGAAAAGGCAACCTGAGCGTTAAAGTATGTATTAGGATTTATTTGGGTTTCTGTATTATAAAGATAAATATCGATAAAACTGTACTTTCATATACATATATATATATATATATATATATATATATATATATATATATATATATATAATATTTTATTTTGCTATTAGGTGTACTTTTAGAGCTAAGGGTTGAACTATAACGTTTACATTTTCTTTAATAAAATAATGTTTATTTACACCCATTAAGGGCAATAAAGTGCAGAACAAGAAATCTAAATAAGTAAATACAAACATATATATCTTTGGTCCCGGGGAGAAAGGGCTTAGTCAATTTTTCACAAAAAAATGTTTTCCGTAGATTTAAAGATTTATTTTTTCTGATTTTTTTGGTTCAATTGGCATAAGTCAGCGACGAATATTACTCATATTATCGAACAATACTAAAACGTGTATGTATTTTTAAACTTTCAAACAACTGTTTTGAAAAGTTGATTAAATTGACTTAAGCCCCGGGACCAAAAATATATATATATAGATACATGAAAAATAATAATAGTATAATAATAATTTTTTTATAATCTAGTCTACATTATTAATTTGTAAACATAAACACCGAAATTTGGACTCACTGTCGTGATTGAAATCAAATTCGAGTTCATCCTACTCAGGGGCCTGTTCAACCCATAAGATGTTGAGTGGAACTGAACATGGAAAGTGGTCTGGTGGAGAATGTTGGGACATGCCAACCCACTAATTTTAAAAGGTCAGGGCAATTTATTTTGTTATTAACTAATTTATGTATGAAAGATACATCATTATACTCACGCCTAACACTAAGTGAGTGGAGACCCAAATCGGACCGAAGTTCCAATGTTAAACACTGAAAACCAAATTTGCGTCTAAGGTTTCTTAAAAAGCAAGACTGAACGCAATTTAACCGGTTAAACAGACCCATCGCGGAAGGATTCCAAACTATAGAGCCGTCTGAATACCAGTCCTGAACGAATAAGAGAGCAATATAAAACCTTTAAACAATGGATGTCGTTAAAATTCCAACACTGCCTCTTCATAAAGCCTAACATACGCATAGCTTTATTATGTATATAATAAAGTATAGTCAAATGTATATTAAAAAAGTATAGGCAAATTTTTTTTTATAAAAGAAACTACAAATAAGTGCAGAATTACACCTTGACCGTTTTATGTTTCTAAGTTGTTATACGTCAATGAATACACAGTCAACATTTATTTGAAATAAATTTGCATTGTCAATTATTGTTGATTATGGGTTATATTGTTAATTATGTGGGTAACAACGGCAACAAATTATAGACAAACAATCAACCTGAAGGTCTTTGTTTAAAGTGATTTAACCTCCCTGCGCCAATATTCTCCGTCCCTCTAAGCCACTGTAAAGGATTTTTGTTTTATAAATATTCATCGAAAACAAAATTTGAACGCGATAATTTTACATACAGGAAATTCTATAAAGATATTATTTTCAAACATATAACTTTGGTTGAAAATAGAAAATTGTCGCGTTTTCATGATTTTAGTACTCGTAGTCATTGTCTGTAATCGTTCGTACAAGTGTTTTTATCAAAATTTATTTTTTTTTATGTATTAATAAAAACAGAAACTGTGAAAAAAACAATGTGCACAAATATCAAAATAGTATGTGCGCTTCGATAAATTTGCTAACTCGATGATTTAGGTATGATTCGAAGGTTAATTTTTTGCCCACACGAACAAACAAAACAAACTATAAAAAGGCAACTTAATCATTAACAGTATCAGTGTTTTATTTGAGTTTCTATGCGTTAAGTTTATGAAACATAAAAAAGTAAGTACAATTTAAAATTAAGTGTTTATAACAATTTGTTTGTATTGCCAACACAGAACCATTACACCTGAAATTAACATAATATGTTTGATGACACTACTAATTATAATTATTAGGCGGTTTTTATTATTTTAGGTATTTACGATGAAATCAAACATCAATCTTGTGTTGTTTGCAGTGTATTTTTTCGGTCTTCATGTAAGTAAATATAGATTTTGGATTAAATTTCAACTATTATTTTCATTATTAAGAGGACGCTACCTAGGTCATTTCTAAGAAGTAAAGTATACGCAATTTTTCGAAAAATCTTAAATTACAGCTTGAACTATAATGTATACTTATTAATACAGTAATGAATATACTTTATTGATTGTCATTTTTTTTGGTCAGACTATCACAGTCATTTCTATAGGATAAATTACAATCTAAAGTGCTTTGCGCGGGACAAATATGTGAGGCCAGTATTAATAGGTAGTAAATTTACCAAATTATCACGATGTAGAGAGAACAACTTTATCCATGGTGTAGCATTTTAATTTTTCGATATCTATACTTAATATTTGTTTATAAAAAAAATGAAAACGAAAAAAAAAATGAATAATTACGAATGAATAATTTTGATTGTGCTTCAGTTTATCAAAAAACTAAAACCGCTACCTCGTAGATAAAGTTTCTCTATCCATTGTAAAAATTGTATACGACTACTCTAAATACCGCCCTCACATTCTTGTCCCCCGAAAAACCATTTTTCGTGGATAAATTACGGTGGGTATTTTATACATGCAATGTATTTTTATACATTAAAAATATTGTTTTTTTTTTACATTTTTGCATTAGTACTAATATTATGTGTGTCTTGCAGATTTCTGGCATACGTTCCGGTATAGAATTCGTGCCTCAATCTATACTAAACCTTCACAAACATTTTTATTTGTCTACTTTAGTAAAGTGTTTAAGAACAGAGCTTATGACAAACGGTGAGTATTAAAAACACATTTTTTGTTAAATAAGCAAAGAGGAAAAATGATCACTGAAAAAGATCCATTTTCATTCGGTATAGACCACTGATTTTTTATTTGGGCTTTTAGGCTTTTAGAAGAATATAATAGAAAGAAAATATTGTATAATATTAGATTATATTGACATTAATCAGCACATGTCTCACGTTTAACTCTTTTTATTAGATAATACAATATTATTTTACTTACCAATTGTAAGTCATTATATAATGTTTTGATCGGTTTACAAGAAAGAAAATGCTGACTACATTAACTGATATTCCTTAGAATACAGTAGAACAAAAGAAGTTCTTTATTTAAATCTCAATAATGTTTAATGTATGACATTAAGAAATGATACCCTGAAATCTTAAATCATACCGTTTACTTATACTTTGTAATATAATTATCTATTTTAACTGTTTTAATATGTTATTTTTGTCAGAGGAATATTTAGATAATTTAAAATCAGAGTTGGCTGAAGCGGCTCATACCGCAAGAATTACAATACAAGCTGGAGATATTGAAGGGGGACGTGTATCTTTATACAGTTCAATAAAAGAAAAAATTATCGATGACCCAGAACTTTGCACAGAACAGGCGGCGAACGATTTGTTTGCAGGAGGTCTCGAAGAGGTTAAAAGACATATACGTTTTATCGTCAACTTGTTTGTACAAGACGTGAGAGGTGGATTATGAATCATAGATTTGATATTAATCTTTAAACGAAACATTCTGTTGAATTGATAATTATACTAATTTTAGTTTCATTTGTTTGCAAAAATTATTTATTTTTAAACTATATAATTAAAATTGTAGTTAATAGTTTAATTTGTTACGTGTTATCCTATACTCTATAATTATTTATCAATGGCGATACTCCCTATTTGACATTTGCATCTGGGATTTAAAAATTGTTTTTTATACATGGTTTTATGGGAGAATTAGTACAATATTCATATCCTACAAATCGCACTCTCCAGCATTAAAGTATCTCTGTTGTATTAATATACATTAAATAAAAAAAAAGGCCACCTAATACTAAGAATATCTTCGTTTGATGTTATCATTATTGAATTATTCAACCAAAATAAGCATTTATTACCTTTTGCAGTTTTTAGATTATGTTTGTTTTTTCCTTTTAAAAATACATTATTAATGTAAACAAAAAGTTAGTTATTTTAGATATTTTGCTGAAAAATTATTTTAGAAATTGTAATGTGACTTAAAATTATACATTCACATATCAACAAATTGACGAATATTGTGAATATACAGGATAATAGTGCAATAGCCATAAGCAAAGATGATGTGTCGTTAAAAATCTATCAAAAAACTTGAAATTTTCGATTTTTTTTTAAATATTTTGTTCTCTGGGTTGCGGGAACATATGGATGGGTCGAAAAAGTCATTATGGTTATTGTAAGTGTGAGTTTTTACACTTTGTAGACAAGTTGTACGACTTTCGAAGCTTGCTTAATCTTGAAATAACTCCACTTCTAATCGAAAGATTTTCACGTTCTTGGTCTCGTTCTGTTTCAGGGGTGATATGCTGTTTTTTTTTAATAAAGTTTGTGAAGCCGCCAAAAAATTACAAATATTCAGTAACAGCAAAACGATCCCCAAAAATGTTCGAGTATATCACCCGCATCAGAATGAGACCAAGGACGCAATTTCTCCATCGATTAGAAGTAGAGCTATTTCGACTTCTATGAGAGTACTTTTTTCCCCCCTAAATTAATCCCATCGGTCACTGCAAATATGTATATAACCACAAATGTTAAAATTTGTAACACATACACATTTTTATAGATTATATTTTGTACACTTTGATACAAATTATTATTGCTGTACAACATATGTATATGATAGAACTTATTATGACCTTCGAATTTTCGATACAACAAGTCATGGTCGTACACTGTTTTGTGGTTGGATCGACGTTATGTTCTTATCCAAATTTAATGTTTATATTCATGAATACTCATTGACAGCAGTCGAACAAAAATATATCAAAACAACTATGTACTACTCAAGCTTTTAGTAATATATCTGTTAAGTCAAAATCGTCAACATACCATTTCGTATAACCTTTAGTTTTTTAATTTAACAAGTTATACGTTTTATGAACTGAAAACTCTTTCGACATATTGACAAATTCGTACTTTCTTTTAGACGGTGGATCAACACATATACAATCACCAAAAAATGTAATATTTAGGAAATGACAGTATTGCCATGTACTCAAACGTGAAATTATTTTTTCAAAAAAATTGACAATTTAGGACTCTCATACGTAAAGCCTACGGACATATAGCCTCGGTTTACTTATAGCTATAAGTTATAGGCGAGTGGCGACTAATAATTTAAATATTAACCCAGTTGATCGTAATTTGAGAATGCTAAGGTTTAACTTAAATTATATTGTAAAAATATTACCGGCCAAAATTTGTAAACAAAACAAGTTTTCCTGTTTTAGTTATTTGCTCATCATATATTTTTCATAAGAGTCCGATACCTTCTGAATATATTTTAACAATATACTTTTAATTCAAACGAGTACACTTATTATTTAAAAGTTTTAGTACTTAAATTACCTATAATATGATCGTATTTATTATAATGTATGTTTTATTTAATTAATTCTTTGTACGTATTGTTTTATTAGATAATATTAAGTAAGATAATACAACAAAGTATATGATCTTTAATGATATTATAATAATTGTGGCTTACATAAAATACAATAATGTATATAAATTAAAATTTATGTAGAATATCGCAATTGAAGTACATATAATAAAATTATGGTCTCTTAATCTGATAAAGAGTCATCTGTATAATATGCGTTTTCTATTTTTTCTAATTTATCAAGTTCATTAAAAAAATCCGCTGTAACAATGTCATAAATGGCATCTGAGTGTTCCCGAGAATACACTCCATATTGATCGGCTTTGCCCTCATAGTGGGAGTACTTTGGGTGCCTGAAACATAATGTAAAAATACTTAGATATTTTGTTTTAAGTTTTCTTATAATTTATTTTCTTATCATAAATTAATAACTTGGTAATGCGTCTGTTTTTACAAAGAAAGATAATACAAATGATCTTAGAGTTAAACAATATAAAAATTGCAAAAGATGTATTTAATGAGGTATATTGAAATAGAGTTTGTAGTAATGTACAAAGAGATTTAGAAACATAATATATTAACTAGGCTACAGTAAACACATATAAATGGACTATACGATTTTCTAACTCAATAGACTATTTTGTAATAGAATAACGTTTATTTTAACGTCATTCCCATCGTTCATAATTTTCATCTTATATCTTAATATTTTCATATTTAGATACTACCTAAGATCTTTATTTACTGAACTCAATATATTGAGTTCAGTGTGTATATTACGTATGGTATGTAATACAGGTTGATTCATTAAGGAAAAGACAGTAATTTTCTCGGAATATATTAATATTTTTTTCCAAGATTTTTTGGTACACATTGTACTATATTTTTCAATATTTTGAAAATTTTTATCTCCAATCCTTGATGGCCAAAAAGGGGGATTTTAGTTTTTTTAAATGGCAACGTATGTTTTTAATTACATAAATTTGTAGACAAAATATTTTAGCGTTTGAATTTTGAATTTTCATTATTTGTTCATTAGTTATGACTTTGTTAAGATACTACATTTTCTCTTAATAATTATCATGTTTCTTCGGTTTTCCAAAACCGGTAGCACATAAAGTTCATACTTATGTTCGCATTGTCCATTTGGCGATAACACTCTAACAAAAAAAAGTCACTAGTATAAAAGACTTTGAAATAATGATAGACAAACGGTTCTTATCTACAGATTACCTATTCCAACACAGGTTAGTTTTACAAACCAACTTTATCAAATTATTTTTATGCATATAATAAAACTACTCGTCTTTGTAGTAACGATTGAAAATATTCAGAAATATAGTAAAAAAATTAAATCTTTATAAAGTCATAACAAATGAACAAATAAATGAAAATTTAAAATTCAAACGCTAAAATATATTTTTTATTTTATTTTTACAAATGTATGTAATTAAAGCATACATGTACAAAACATATGTTGCCATTTAAAAAAAACTAAAATCCCCCTTTTTGGCCTTCAAGGATTGGTGACAAAAATTTTCAAAACATTGAAAAATATAGTACAATATGTGTACCAAAAAATCTTGGAAAAAAATATTGTTGAAAATATTAATATACCCTGTACACTTATATTAAATATTGTTATATATAATATAAGTACTTACGTCGTTGGCATCTTATTACTCAATTTCCACCCTATAAGTAACAAATAAAAAAGTTACAGTGTATACAGATAAAAAAAAACACACATCAGAGTAAAACCAATACCTTTGCTTCTCTGCATCAAAGCTAAAAAATATATGTCGACTTTATTGTTTATAATTAAAATTATTGATTTTATACATATTATATTGATTATTATACAACATAAAATGCATTTCTTAATAGTTTTTACGCTAACCATACTCCTACCAGAATTAAATGGAATTTAAAAGAAATTATTATATAATGAAATTATATAGTATCTTAAAGAATAGATATAGTTTACAAGACTTTATGAAAAAAAAACATACCAATAAGGCTTTCATTATTTCCTGTAAAAAAACTAACTGTTTTAGTAAAATTATTGATTGTATATATATATATTATATTGATTATATAAATTATACACCGATGTTACAAAATTAAATATTATTTTACAACATATGAATTGACATAGCAGGTTAATCATTTCCCCAAATTAATACACAAGTTACAAATTCAAAAAATCCAACAATTTTATAATACTTATACCTCTTAAAGTACGAGCAAATAATGGGTATCCTACATAATATATATAATTTTTTATTCATTATTGTCTTTGATATTTCAATAATTTTAACACCATTGACAATTCCAAAACGATCTTAAATCTTATTTTAACCCAATAATTACTACGCACATATTATACAGTGTTATCGAAGGAAAATATATAATATATAACGAGAATTATTTATTTTTAATAGATTTAATTCAACATAAGAAGCTTAACTAATGAACACAGAATATATAACAATTAATATTTTTTTACAAATCGCTTCACATTATTCGTGTAGTAGCTCTCCATCGTACACAACTCTTTTCACATATAAAACTCAACCCTCTCATAAATATAATAAAGATAACACTTGTATTTATTAACCATACAACATAAAATGCATTTCTTAATAGTTTATGCGCTATTATCAAACAATTTAAACCATACTCCTACCAGAATTAAGTGGAATTTAAAAGAAAATATTATTTAATGAAATTATGTAGTATCTTAAAGAATAGATATAGTTTACAAGACTTTATGAAAAAAAAAACATACCAATAAGGCCCTCATTATTTCCTGTAAAAAAACTAATTGTTTTAGTAAAATTATTGATTGTATACATATTATATTGATTAGTCCGGCTCACGAAAACTGAACGCTGACATCAGCGCTACCAGTGGCAAATTGTCATTAGTGGGTATCAAAATAATTGGCGGGCTTTTTGTAATGTTGAAATGTACATATTTTATTATTTTGTCTCACGCACTACATTACGTGTTAAGAATATAGTAATTAAAAACCATTAATAAAAATATGTTTAGTATGTATATTTTAACATAACAGCAGACTCTACGGAGAACCACTGGCATCGACAATATTTGGCAGCCATCCATCGGCCTCGAACGTTCAGTTTTCGTGAGCTGGACTATAACTGTTATAGTAAACACAATGCCTATTTATTAATAATAAAAAAATTAAATACTTTGTAACTTCACGCATATCTTTAAGAAATCAACTAAAATAAATAAAAACAAAATAAGTTTAACATAAAAGTATAAAACTACATTAATTTGTTAGTAATAATTTTTAAAACTCAATTTCGAAAATATTAAACTTAAAAAAAGATATTTTTAGTTCTTATAAAAATAATATATCATAAAATAAAGTAAGTTTTATAGGTATAACTTATAAAAAGTTTTACACATTTTTGGTTGTGTAATATTTACACGATACTAGATAATAGTTAAAATGTAAAATACTTACAATTGCCGCCTCCACGAACAATTTTAGTAAAAACACCAATGTCATTTAAATCTAAAGTAATTTGATTTGTCTTGGTACCTGTAAAATAAATTGCATAACACGTCATTAATTTTAAGCGAAAGGCTTACATTACTACTTTGTGAACTCATATTATAAAATATAGAATTGTAATACGTGTTACCAAAAACTGTCGATAGCAATAAACTCGAAACGAAAAGAACTTGAACGGATATCATTATAATATCTGATTTGTGCAGAGGACTTCAGATTTTAATGCCTAAACAATAAAATGTCTTTAGTGAGTTAGAATGTTGATACCTTTATAGTAATTGCGGAATGTTTTACTTATGTACATAAAAAACTTAAATAATACCAATTATTTAGGTGTATATAATTTATGTTCTTAAATCGTGTTTATTCCTGTTAGATAAGTAAAAAATCATACTTCTTCATTTAAATAGAGTACGCGCTTTAAAAAGTGCGAGTGAGCCATATGTAACTGTTATGACTGGAAAACGACTATTTGTAAAAGTATTCAAATGTATTATTTTTAGTTCTTGAAAATAATACATTTCCAATTTAATTCAATACAGGGTGATTCTTTTATCATGAACCAGTCATTATCTCACTCTGTTTAATTAATAATTGATTTTTTTTTTATAATGTATTTATAAAACGTGATATCAATTTTTCTCATTTTTTTTTGTTTTACCCCCCTTCCAACTTGGTTTTTTTGATAGCAACTTTTGGAACTTTAATGGTAACGTATATATTTTATTAAATTTTTTAAATTGAGAATAATGTACCTTAAATTTTGCCTGGTCTATAACCAGTTCCGAATAACTATTTTTGAAGTTATTGAAGTTTCAAGTTAAGGGCAGGGGGAAAGGTGGAGTGTATTTTTATTTATATCTGCGTGCATTTCCCAACCAAACTTTCCCTCCCATCATAACTTTTAAACTCGTATAACTTTTATTACTTTTAAAATTAATTATGTTATGACGAGTGGGGAAATTTTCGTTGAGTATATCGTGCTGAAAAATAAAGCATCATGCCCCCTATCATAATAAAACCTCTTTTGCTAAAATATTTTATACTTAATAATTCGATTAGTTATTCTTTAAAAATAGTTATAGATCAGTCAAAATTATCAATAAATAATTTTTCATTTAAAATTTGAATAAAATATGTATGATTCTATTAAGGTTTAAAGTTGAATGCGCTTAAAAAAAAGTGGGAAAAGTTTAGGAAACTTAAAAAATTATCTTAAAAACATAAACAATAATTTCTTTTATAAGAAAAATACAAAATTAAATTTTTTTTTCTAAAATAAATATTTTATAAATATGTTAACTTTAGCTGTAAAGGTATAAGATCGAGAAAAAAAAATAATAACTATAAAAACCTTTAAAAAAAACTTATTAGTTTTTTTCACGGAGAACAATTTTAAATTTTACTTACTCTTTTTATTTTGACAATGTTAAAGCATAGAAACTCAAAAGAACACTAATACTGTTAATGCTCAGATTGTGCCTCTCTATAGTTTGCGACCCTCCACTCGTCGAATTTTCTTAAATTGTGTGTATTGCTTTTTGTGTGTTTTATTGTGATTACATAAGGAAATATGCATTGAATAGGATTCAATTCTACGCCTTACTTTTCACTGTTTGGTGTGGTTAGGTTAACGCGGTTTTTGCAAAAATATGTCATCGTAAGCGAAGTTAACGCACTACATCAGTGTGTGATTCGAGCACCGATTTTTTTTCATTTCTTCATTGCGATATTAGACACACACGTAATAAAAAAACCATTGTATGTGTGTGTAGTAACCGAACGTCACCTAAAGTTATATACCTACTCATACCTCGCCCGTAGTGGCTGAAACCACTCAGTGCAAACGATGTTCACTTTGTATAGACCTGAATTGAAAAAAGAAAAATACATACTTTTGTAGCCTTTTTCTTTTTTTTTCTCAAGACCATTTAAAGCCTCAGCGCCAAAATTCCAATGGAGACCCAAAATATTTGTTCCATTAGCTTACAATAAATTAATACCTATAGGCTATAGGGACATAAATAAATGCCTAAAATAAAAATAAAAATTTTGAAACACACGTTTTATTCAGTGTAATATTTGTATTAATAAAAATTAATTTTCAAAGTAAAATAGATAATAATAATATTATTATTCGAATACAATAAATTACAGAAATATAAGCAACAACAGTATTTGTAAAACATAATTTATAACACAAAAATTAAAATTTCTTTTATAGTATTTTTAACAGTTTGGTTGGTATTGGATATTAAATATAATAAGAATCTTATATTTCGTGTTCTCGCGAAATATTTATTATTTTTACTTAAGCAACGCTTTTAGTATACGAGTACTTAAGATTAAAAATACTAACATCTCCAACAAAAACCTAACAGTGAAAAAGGGCCAAGGGTGGAGGACTACACAACAACTCACCTAACAAGTATACTTATTCACCTTATCTCCCACACATAGCTACAGGCCTTAATGACTTGATTATCATTCTACTCCTGGATGACTATGTGAATAAGTTCTACTTGTAGATACTTCACTACAATAACTCAACAGTATCCAGTGTATTTCAGAGGTGCCCTTATGGCTTTCCATGAAACGCAACAGTATTCGTATTTTCCATAACTCTCTTTCTATCTACCCTTTCCCAACTCGACTGCAAATAAACCGATTATTAAAATAGAATATAAGGTCATTCTCGTCGTACATAATTATGTTGTATGGATAACAAATACAATTGTTATCTTTATTATATTTATGCGAGGGTTGGGGTTTGTACGAAAAAGAGTTGTGTGCGATGGACAGTTACTACTATGTAGAGTTTTTTATGTTAAACTAAATCCCTTAATCTATATAAACCTCGTTTTGTATTAAATATTTTTATACTATAGAACAATGTATTGGTTCAAATAATTGAAGTTTAAAATAGTTTGGGAATAATTGTTCAGTGAATAAAAGTTTAAAATTGAGTACAATTATGATGTTTTGAGATCTATTGAAAAAAAAAATTGGTCAACACTAGTCTAATTTCAGACCTGATGTCCGAAAACTAGTTCCAAAGAAGAAGAATTAAAAATAACATTTCTTTTCGTACACAATTTTATGTCATTTTCTTGGGGTTTACCCGTGTATTAACATAACCATTAGGGTTGAAACGATCCCTACATTTGTCCAGTGATGTTTTCCCCTAAATATTTACCAAGAATGCGATCGTTTATTTTTTCTTTTATTTATTTAATATGTAAAATAATGTAACGATGAGATAAAATATAATGCATACATTAGTTTATAAATTCTGTGAACACGGTTGCGTGTGTAATACACGAACACCATAAAAATGAGTCTGGTAATTACCGTTATACAATAATTTAATTATTACATTTGCTAATAATTTAATGATTTTTTTTTAAATGAAAGAAATAAAAGTATCCAATTCACTCTCGGAATGCTTTTCTCGTTGTAGTTAATATATATATTGACCACTTTTGACTATACCCAAGAACACACAATGTGAGGTATGGAAGTCAGACTACTTGTTATTTATAAATAATACAGTTTATGTTATTAATTATTGGTTTTTTTAATCGTTGGCACGTGCCTGTAATTTTTTAATTCAAACTTAATAATATACTCCAAAAAACAAAACACTTGTATATACGTAGAGATTATTATAGTGAGCTTGTTTTGTGAATATTCCAAGGTTATAATATATCATATTTTGACAATGCTTGGGTTTTCTATCAGGTGCGGGTGACACCATATTTATATCACACACATTCATATTAATTTTCTTTAAAAGAAAAAAACAAGTAAAGTAATAATAAAAAAGCATACCTACGTCTTATATACAAGCACGTTTAGTTTAGTTTAGTTTTAGACAAGTTGTTTTTAGTAATTTTTTTTATTCTAATTTTTTCTAAAGTAAATGTTAATATATTAATTATTGTTATTATAATTAAGTTATTGTATTTTTTAATTTAACGAAAAGTAAAAATATTGGTATAAACACTAGTCTTGAACTTCAGTTCAATTTTCTAACCTGGATTTCAACAACTGGGCCAACTTATCTTTCAGCAACTTTAATATATAGCAATAGGTACATTTGTAAAAAGGTTAATGTGACAAAGGTGCCTTAATTACGACTACTTAGTTCTTGACATTATATTGTTGTATTTATCTAAATGTTAAAGCGAGCTGTATTTAAAATTAGAAAATCTTAAGCAATTTCATAACCACATGTGTTTAAAATGTGTAGATCACTTTTAGTTATACAGCTATTTTAGACTGATTTAAATACTTTTAGAGTCCTAACATATAGTACATGTAGAGATTACATTAAACTAAAAAATACAAGAAAAAAAAGTGATATTCATTTTTTAAAAAATAATTCGTTATGAACTAAAAAAAAAATATTCAATGTAAAAACGACAACGAGAAAACAAAAGGTATAAATGGAAATATCAGAAATGCACCTGAAAAGAAATGATAGATAACCTAACTTACATACAAATTAAACAACTTTAAACAGGTACCCAAATTTATAATTTTGTTGTTATTGTAACATTCATATTTTTCTTATCCTAATTATATATATATATATATATACATACATACTATACATACATGAGTATACAATGTCTTTCTGCGATAATCGACAATATATAATACAATTTCAAGGTAGAGTGAAATTAAAAATAATAATAATAAAACATATTTAAGAATAGCGTTTTTTAAATATTCGTACATTTCCGGATGGTCGTTCTCTAAAAGGTATTTCCAATTGATTTGCCATTGTACGGTGATTCGTTTGGGGACACACAATATACATTTCTACTTTTGAATACTCAACACTGTCGAATGTAGTACTATTATGTACTCAAACATGAGACGTTAGCCATTATTATTTAATTTTAATGAATTACAAAACAACACTGTCAAAACTCAACAATGTCTTGTATTCGTTCGGACCAATGTGTAATCAGTTATATTGTGTTGGATGGAGATAAAATGTTGACGAATCGACATTGTACAAGTAACGTATTGTTTTATTAAATAATATTATTTAGGATAATACAAAAACAATATAATCTTCGATAATAGTATATTAATTATGGTTTATTGGTTTTAACTACATAAAATACTATAATAAATAATTTATAGTTAAATGTGTGTAGAATATTGGAATTCAATTGCATATAATATAGTAATGAATTGTATGATAACAAAATTTGGATAATATTACCTTAATATATTCAAAAATGGAAAACAAGTGTCCAATTCAATAATGTCATGTATTTTTTCTGAGTCTTCAAGACTATACCTTCCTTCGTCATCGGCATTATTTACAAAATCTTTGTACCTCCGGTGCCTGAAATACATTTGATATTTCTTAGATCGTTTGTACTTAATATTCTAATAATTAACTGCTTATCATTTACCTAGTAATACATTTGTTATTATAATTCAATATTGATCAATTCTGTGTTATCAAGTAATTATATGTGTATATAATATGGCCTCTAACAGTACACCATTGAAAATGATAGATTTGAAAATGTATAATTTAAAATAAAGTTAGTAGTAATAAACAAAAAGATTTAGCAACATAATATTTTAGTAATACGGCTATAATTATTATAGTTATATTATTAATATTATTATTATTACTAGTATTGACTATTGTTGTATAATATTTAAAAATATAAATACTTACTTCGTTGACATTTTTCTAATCAATACGCCCACTATAAGTAACAAGAAAATTTATGCTGACTATAGTGTTTGTAATTAACATTATTGATTGTAATTTGTATAGCTAGGAAATATAATTATGCCCAGATGTTGCAAAATTAAATATTATTTTACACGTGTATTGGTATGTATTAATCTATAAATAAAGTATTGACTCTTGTAACATAAAAAAACATACCCCCGAGATCGTAATTATTTCCTGCAAAAACATATAAAATAGCTCTTAGTGTAAAAATAGTAAATAAAAAGCTAATTTAATAATAATATGACAATTGTATACCGTTGTACTTCACACAGTTTGCCACGACTAAAATAAATAATAAAAAATGAGTTAAATATCAAAAATTAAATATACATTAATTTTTTACCAATAACTTTTGAAGCTATTAATTTCGTAAGTATTAAATTTAAAAAAAAGATATTATCAGTTTTTGTAAAAGTATAATAATGTAAATACTTGATTTGTAAAATATTTACCACGTTCATCGCAAAAAAAAACAGCAATGTCACCTATCTCTAAAACAATTTCACAATCGCTAGTACCTGTAAAATGAATTGCCTAACGCTTTATTAATTTTTATTAAAATTCTTACTTAACTACTTAGTACTTAAGTACTATCTAACTCATATTATAAAATGAAAAATTGGTAACTAATGAGTATTACCAAAAAATACTGATAGCAGTAAACTTGAAAAGAGAAAAATTTGAACAGATATCGTCATAATTGCTGATTTGTACAGAGGACTTCTGATTTTTATACCTAAACGATACAATGTCTTTAGTGAGTTAGAAGTCGATATTTTTAGTTGTCAGATTTATATATATATATATATTTGTGTGTTTTAACTTCAGTTTTATAGGTTATTTATTTACAATTAAAAAAAACTAAAAGTTAAATTTTACTTTATTATGTTAATTTCAGTTGTAATGGCTCTATGTTAGCAACAAAAATTATTTTAAAAATTAATTTTAAATTGTACTTACTTTATTATGTTTGATTGGCATAGAACCATACAAAAAAACACTAATACTGTTAATGCTTAAGAAGCATTTATATAGTTAGTTTTGCGACCTTCTACACGTGGCATTTTTTTTTTTGATTGCGTATTATAATCGTATTGTGATTTATTGTGTTACATAGTATAAATATGTTTTTTCAAGACAAGAACAAACTTCTAGACCAATCGGATTCAATTTCAAGCCTACTTTTGGCCACTCGTTGCGGTTATTGCAAAAATGTGTTGTCTGACACATCTTAAGTTCTATACCTACTTATATCATGCTCGAAGATGCCAAAACACTGAACTCAGTGCAAACGATTTTACTGCACGATTTTAAAACAAGACTTGATATATTTTCTTCCACACCATTTATAATTAATTCCTACGTTTTGATCCAACGTTATAAGACTGTACGAATTTGCTAGTGTTCGAACTTCTGTTGCTTAATTAAAATTAATTATACCTTTACGTTTTGTAAAATCATCACCCTCCAATTTTTTTTCTATTGTCTGTGCAATTATTAAAGAAACTTTTATATTAAAAATTCAAAAGTTATATCATACCAAAAATTGATAATTTTTTTGAAATAAACAAATATATTACATATATTAATATAGAAATACATATATTGTAGGATATTACATTTATTACGTTGGTTCGATTTAAAAAAATGCACAAAATAGTCAAAATTTAAATTTCTATTTTTTTTTTTAAATAAATATCTTTATAGCGTTTTCAGTTAGTGAAATCATTGCGATAACATTTTGTTTGTGCCATAGGCTATATGTTGACACTTTTTCAAAACAGGCGACTAGAGAATTTGTGTACATAGCACAATTTTTTTTTTTTTACAACTACTGAATTTTTATTTTATAAAATCAATAATAATAAAACCATAAGCCATATAAAAAATAGTAAATTTTAATCTATTATGCTTTTACTAAGGCGATTTCTCGTTTTTAAGGGAGTAAGGGTGAACTTTTAAAATTTTGACCAACTATGCATCCCTCACTTTGGTATCTTTTTGTTTTAATTATAATCAAATATATATGTTTAAGAAATATTAATATGAGTAAAAAAAGTCTTAACTATATTGATTTTTACAAAGTTTATATTCTCGACAGTGTAATAAATTGGTATTTGAATATTTTTTTTATCTTTTTAATTATGATAAAAATACCCAATATCGATACGCATGTGTTATATTCAACAGCAAATATTATAATAATTATTGGAAATATATTTCTTTTACATACCTACGTTTTAAAAAAAACAAAACTTTCGATTGACTTTTTTTGATTTTTTGTAAATTCATGATAAACAGCTAAAAAAGAAAACCGCTATTCCGTCCAATAATACATTTTATTTTTTTAAATATTTTTCGTTTCAAAACTTCAGCATAGTCAATAGTGTTGAGAAAATACACATTAAATTTCAATTGCATTCCTCTAATGTTAATATTAGATATTTGGACAATTGTAAAACCTATAACAAAGAAGAATACAGTCTAAACTTCAAGTAATCTAAACTTCAAGCGTCAAAGTAATGTATGTACACGATTATACTCTTAAACAAATGAACTAACTATGTAAATACTTGAACATATAGTTACACTGCAAAAACACATTTAGATTCTGATTCTGATTCATAAGTCGCTAGAAAACATTTAGTTTTAAAAGCTGATCAAGTCGATTATTGTCCAAGAATTTCTATCAATTCAACAATTGAAGTAAGCATTTCTAACAAACTCTAAAAATTGTAATTATACTAAAACTAAAAAGGCATCGGCCTAATGAGCCAAAAGTTCTACTGTACACAAACAGTAATAAGAATTTTTTTTGCTATTTTTTTTTCTTAACAGCGTTTTATAAAATTCATATTTTGGAGAGAATTCTATAATAAATCTAATATAATATAATCTATAATAGATTTTTAAATTATTTATTATTTGGCTTAATGTGTAGGATAAAGTGTAATAAAAAAAGGAATTTTGAAATCTTTTTAATAATACCTCACAAAAGTAGCGTCTTAGTGTGTACAAACCTAGTGTAAAAAAAAATATTCCGCCGTCCCAAGACAAAAAAACAATATTCAGCAACATGATTTAGAATTCCATCATAACTCAAAATGTTTCAAAACTACAAAAATGACAAAAAAAAAATGTGTAAGAAATGAAATTCTGTATAATGGACATGTAAAATTTTATTTTTAACATTTGTTTGTAATCGCCAAATATAAAATTCCATTACCAAAACCTTCTCATCTCTGCACCAGCGACTAATATAAATTTCTTTTATGTTTATTATTATTTGCAGATAAAATGAAACTTTTCTGTTTTTTAATATTATTTGTATTTGCAAATGCTTTGGCTGGCGACCAAGGTAATTATTTTATTAGAAATTGCTTTTAGGTTTATTATTTTTGGCAGATAATAAATATAACTTTTCTGTATTTTTAATATCATTTGACTTTTCAAATGTTCCGGAAGAGGATCAAGGTAATTATTTTATTTTCATAATTACCAACTTTAAGGTTGTTAAAATTTGAATAAAATTATTATTATTTTACTTTTTTACAGCGAAATATAGGAAGGAATTTTACACTACCAGTCAGTAACATTTTTGTTTTATAAAAAAATGTTTATTGAGTTTTTTAATTTACTATCTTTATACATATTTTCTAAATTATGTATTACAGATGCAGCCATTGTCTATATTAATAATAAGATAACTGAAGGACGTCATGCTGGAGCAAGTTAGTTATATTTTAAATTAATATGCTAACATATACCAAATCTTTATTTATTTATTCTAGATGGATTGGAGCTTGTAATTAAAAAAATGATCTATGCTGATGATGATCCTGATTACGAGTGTTTCGGTAGTCAAAGTTATAATAATAATAATAATAATAAAAAAAAATAAATATAAAAGTAGAAAGAAATACTTGAATATAATATAAAAATTACAACTAAAATTTAACTTTATGCAATTTATATAAATATTAAATTTTCTCCGAAATCTAAATGGAATCTTTATGAAAAAATACTGATGTTAGCTCTGTCACCGTCGTCTGATTAATATGTTGTGTTATTCTCATCGTCACAACTGCTTCAATTCAGCCATTATATATTATCATAAAGATTCAGGTTATTCATTATAGTTTTTTTTCTACTTTGACCTTCGTCTTCTAATTTATAATATTATATAATGTAATAATTTGTAATAGCAAATCAAATTCAATATCATTAATGTATGTAATGTCAATTTCAGACAAAATTAATTTTATGATCGCTGTACCAGGTAATTGAATTTAATTAAAACATTTCATTCCTATTAAATTTTGTAAAGAGATTCCCGTCGTATTTAAAAGTGGAGCATATTTATTTCTTAGAGTTACTAATAAACATGTTTTTTTTCTACTTTCTTGAGATTTGTTTTACTGTTGCAATATCATTAAATTATGTAATGTTAATTTCAGAGTATACGAAAATTGTCATAGGAATACCGTGTAATTATTTTTACTGCACATTATGGAAGTGTTTCCACACAGTTGTTTGTTTATTCTTAATAAACACAAGAATTTTGTTTTAATTTCAGATGCGGTATACCTTAACGAAATGGAAAGTAACCACATTTTTATATTTCATAATTAAAAAAACTTTGAAAATAATTGAATTGGGAATTTCGAAAAGGGCTCATATCGGAAAATTAAAATTTTTCAGGAAACTCAAAAAACTGATTTTCTTTTACATGTCTTTTTATTTTTATGAATTTTATTTATAGTTTTTTTCATCACAATAGAATACAGATTTGGGCCCTTTTTGCTCATAAAATATCGGTCTATATGTGTAAATTTAAAAAACGCGGAAAAATCAATTGTGATCAAAACTCGAGATGGACCCTTTTCGAAATTTACAATTCAATTACACCTACTCTTATATAATAATCGTACCTACTTATTGACAAATACCAATATGACATACTAGTTTCAATCATACTAAATGTGTAGGTACATTAAAATATAATTTGTTTTTAAATTTAGTATCCATGCATTACCAGCATATGATGCGAGTAGAAATAGCAATTACATTAGGTAAATATAAAACTTAAAAAAATGATAATTCTACATATTTTTAAAAGAAAAACTTTATAAAAATCGATTTTAAGCTATATATTTTTTTATGTTTAAACTTTTGATAATCATTCATTCCAATCGTATATTTAAATATTTCTATTAGAAATCATTTAACATGTAAACAATTGTACTATGCATTGGTCTAATTAATATTAGTTTTAGAGTGACTGTATAATGATTTTATGTATTTATGTTACAGGAATTGAAACACCTAGAACTAATGAACCATTCCAAAGTAATTACGAATTATTCGATAGTCGTAAATAGCCTTTAAAGCTTATTTTAGAGTTGAAATTTGTTTAATTGTTACTTATTTAATATTTTATGTCAAACATAAATTTTAATAAAATAAACTTTTTGCTGCTGAGGAGAGATAGAGAGAGACTTGTAACCATTTACGGTGAGGTTTTGAACGTTTTGTTTGTTAACTAATTTATACTACTTCGCAATAGAAAGAACAAACTATATATATCCATAATAAACAACCTGGAATTGTATTACGACAAGGGTATAGATTTTTTTCTTATTGTTGTTTAGTGTCAGGTGCTCTAATTCAGGAGGTAGGAATACACCCTGAATAGTTTCAATTCCTCATCAACTTAAATTTGACAACAACATGAATGTGTAATACATTTTTTTGGGATTTCATGTATAAAAAGAACACAGTCGTTGAGTTGTAATACTAATGACTGGTTGTAGTTTGTACAAATAATTAGTTACATCACAATTATTTAATATGTAATGCAATAATGTTATCACGAGCAACTATATTTTTTACTTTTATTATTTCTTCACAACACGTTCATTTAATAATTTTCTCAGGTTTTGCACACTTTAAGTTGAAAGCCCTTGCAGATCTTAGAAGAAGTCAAGTTATTCCAGCTTTAGAAAATATAATCAGACATGTATTAGGTAAATATTAATATGGAGTTGTATGGGTTTTGAACTATTAATATATATATATATATAATTAGTATTGAAAAATATAATAAAATATGTAGTATATACCTACTAGTATAGGAAAAAAATTATTTTCAAAATATTTATATTTTCCGAGAAAATGAATGTCTTACATCAGATGGGGACACCTGTATATACAGGGTGATTCTTTTATCATGGGCCACTCAATAAAAATTTAATTTTTTTTTCATGTTTTTATACAATATGATCTTAATTTTTCACAATTTGTTTTTACCCTCCACTCAGCTTAGTTTTTTTGATAGCAACCTTAGAAACTTATATGGTAACGTAGATATTTCATAATTTGCTTAAATTTAAAATAATGTACTAAAAAAATTGACTGGTTGATACTAGGGTTGGGACTAAAATTCGGATTTTGCGGTTATCCGGATTATTTGATATCCGGATAATTCGGATACGGATATCCGAAATCCGGATAGTTTCGGATATCAAATAATATTTCAATTATCCGTAGAACCAAAACTATCCGAATAGTTAAAAATTATCCTGATAGTTTCGGATATTCAGTTAATTTTTAACCAGCCAAATATATTTTTTTGAGTACTCAAATTTATGTATTTTTTGAAACTTTCACGTGGATGATTTTCAGATATATCCGTGTCAGTGGTTATTAACCGGCAGCGGAACAGTCGTGACAACCCTGAGGATGGACTCCGCAAAGAGTCCGAATAGTCGGTTAACAACCACTGACACGGATATATCTAAAAATCATTCATGTGATAGTAAAATTTAATTAGGTGTCATTATTTTATTATTCAGTATGTTTAAAAACACTGTATATTATTAAGGTATATTTGTCTTATAAAAATGAAATGAATATCCGAAACTATCCGGATAATTTTTAACTATCCGGATAGTTTCGGATATTCGTATCCGAATTATCCGGATAATTCGGATATCCGAATATCCGGATAGGCCCAACCCTAGTTGATACCAGTTTTGGACAACTATTTTTAAAGTGATAAGAGTTTAAAAAATAGGATGGGAAGGGAAGTGCGGTTGGGAAATGCGCGCAGATAAAAATAATACTTCACTTCATCTGGGATACTTCCTCTGCCCTAAACTTGAAACTTCAATACAATTTAAAACAAATTTAATTTCTTATTAAACCCTATGAGATATTGAGTGATTATATTTTAATGATAAAAGAATCACCCTGTATATTATAAATTTTTTTTATACGATAGGAATAATTCACCACACAATATAACAAGATTACAGCTAATTTTGATTTTTAACATTAACCAAATAAGTTATGACTACCAACACATAATTTCTTGTAATATAAATAGCATGGCTCTACAATACGGAAACCATGCATATTTTATTATTTTTTATGACTTTATTTTAACAAAAAAGATAGTTGTGTCCTACACTATAAAGAGTAGTAGCAACTATTCTATTCACAAATTTTAGAAAATTAAAAAAAAAAAATTATTTTTTAGCTGGGATTTTACGTACATCTTTATCACAGATGTGTCGTTTGTTAGCAGTATACATGAGTGCACGATTTCCCACATCATACATAAAAAGTCTTCGTGTTGACGACATTGATAATACTTGTACCCTATGGAATGGAAGTAAAAACATGAAATACAGAAAAAATGGACACATATGGGGTCAAATAAGCTTATCTAACATACACATTACAATACAACCACTTAAGGAACTATTATTAAAACCATTCGGACCATAATTTAGATCAATCAATGGCAAAACTCTTTTAAAATTACATAATAATATTGTTATTTTATTGAAATCATATTTTCATATTGTACCAATATTGCTGTCAATTAGTTTAATGTATTTCATAATAAACAGTTTTACTCACGATTAAAATCAAATTTGTTGCTTTTGTGTAGATTTAAACAGATCCTTAATACTTTTTACTATATTACAGCATTTTTGCTATATTACTATATTTACAGAAACATTTTTAAAAATAAAAATGAATGTGGCACATGAATTTAAGGCAAATAAGACGCAAACAAAAATATTACTAACTGTGTGTTGTTTACACCTTTTTTTTTGTTTATTATAGCGCATTTCCGTGTGTAAATACTAAAAATGTCATATAAACTATGCATAATTAATTCGTCTATTAAAACATTTAACGATAAAACTGCTTTTATTGTCAGTAACGGCGATTTCCTAAGAAATAATTTTGCGGAAAGGTACACAACTGCGTGTAAATTGTAATTACATACTCAATACATATGTATTTTGTGTTATTATTCGTTCATTTTTTTTTATGACCTGGACCCGCGCGATAACATTATACGTTTGAACAGATTTATTTTTTCCCAAACGTTATTGTCATACAATTATTATTTTGGCTTCAATTTTACATATATTGTATGCTTTTTTTGTTTGGACAGATTTAGTAAAAGATAAATTATGTCATCAGTCATATTTTCAGTTAAAATCAGTGCAGAAAAAAAGATGTTTTAATTCCCATAATATTATAATAACATCAAATAGTGTTTATTTTTCCAAAATCTTTAGTACATAAAACTACTAATTACGTTTAAACCTCTGTTCCTTTTGTAGCGGGTGATTCATTTAAGACACTCATTTTCTTGGAAAATAAATACAATTTTTTAGTTATTCTTTTTTATTTATTTAACATTTTTATTCATGTTATTCTACAATATTATAAAATTATTAAATATTTACCTTTTTTCGTATTTTCCACAGCACTATCATTTTTTGAAACTTAAATAGCAACGTATGTTAGCAAGCTAAGAATAACTTTTTTGAAAACTTTGACTGTTCGATAACCAGTTTTGAATAATTACTTTTAATGTAATTGAAGTATTACTTTCCCTCCTAAACTTTAAACTTTAATCATTTTGAAAATAGTAATTTAAAAGTGGTTGTCGACCAGTCAACATTATATGCAAATTTTTTTGCTCTAAAAAAGTGAATTAATATACGGTCTTATTTAAGTATAAAAAGTTAAAGCGCTTCGGAAAATACTAAATAAACAATGCTTTAAAAATGTTTAAAACTACCTTGTTTGTGTCTTAGGATAAATAAGTAATCCTTAAATAAGTTAATTGTGTACACCAAATGAGTTAGATAAAAAATAATAATAAGAAAATTTCCCAATCAAGTCATTGACGGTTTACGATTTCGCATTCTGTATGTGATAATTTCCATATCGCCAAGTACTTTCAGTATGAAATTGTTTTCTTTGTTATAAAATGAAATCCTCCATTTGAATGATAATTCCCACCATTTTTCGGTTAGTGTGAAAAACATTGGAGCTATTTCCTGTCTGATGGTAATGTTTTTCAAAATGTATTCGCTCTGTTAAAAGATAAACTTATAGTATAAAAAATAGTGTGTTAGTAAAATTATTATGTCGTTGGAACTAGAAAATTAATTATCTAACTAGAAAAAAAAAATCAAGAATCATTCGAAATCAATACATTGGTGTTTCTTCTTGGGAATACTTTCAACAATTCGGAGTCGACCAGTTCGGCTATCCAAAAATGTTGCACTTCAACACTTTTAACCTAATCACATATCAGTGTCTATATTAACACAACTATATTTTTATTAGCTTTCATATTTTTTCTAGATCTAATACAATATCCTATCCTTTCCACGAACTTACACTAAAAATATGTACTTTATGTCTTTTAGTTTAGTCTAGCGATTGGCAATTTTCAATATTAACTTACTACTTATAAATTATAACTAAAAAAAGTTAATATACTAAATTATTAAATAAAATACAAATTTAAATATTATTATTGGTTCTCTTTATTGAAAAAAAAATTGGATTTACTTTTGCCCAACTCGTTTAAAATTATCCAACGTAACCTTATAATAAGGTCCTTATTAAAATACGTACAAACTGTAATTGCCGCGATTAGTGTTAGTGTAAAAAAACCCGGTATTTGTACAATTCGTTATGTCTTACTTGCAGTTCACATGACAGCTCTCGGTTTTTGTACCCTATGGTATAAAAAATTCTAACTGCTTTTTCATTGCCACACAGATTGGCAAAATCAAAAGTTCTAACATTAACGCAATCGATGTAATGTTCTTGGCATTTATTCAGCTCGAAATTCATCTGAAACACAAACTTATAGTATTCAAAACTTAGCGTGCCAAATTTCTGTCGTTAAATATTTTTAAAATTATACTATCCGGTAGCAATACCGTACAACAATTGTTTTACTTATAATTGTACTTAAATTTTGCTTTAGATAACACGCGGGATATACTTTACAACATGAAATAATATTATATTTAGCTTATAATACATATTTTGTTGAACACGTTTATGACAATTATTCTAAATAAAAAAGCCTTATGAAAGCAAAAATGTGTTTTTTTTGTCGTATTAGGGCGGCATCGTTAGTTCCATTGTTATTAAAAATTATATAATGAAAATATTTTGAAATATCTATTGGCTGTCGTTTCACTCATACATATTGTAACCTGGAAATTTACTGCGGTCAACGAGTACCGGTCAACTACCTCCCCCCCTTTTTTTAAGGGTTTCTATTACGAAAAAAAAGTTTGCTTACAGATTTTTGATAGAAATGTTTATGTTATAGTCCCACACTAGATCCCCCTTCAGTCAAAGTATCATTTCCCCATTTTTTTCCTTAATAAAAAAAAAGTTTCACCTCTGATTCTTAAAAAAAATCGTATAATAAGTTGTAGCACCACTTTAGAAAAAATATAAATATTATGGACTTGCATGATGTAGCGTTACTTCTTCGTGGAATATAAAGTGTACATTTAAAGCTTGTTTGCCATAATACTGTTTGATTGAAGATTCCAATACTTTTCCATAGGATTGGTTCACTGATAGCTCAAATTTTGTAAAACGAGGTTCGTGTTGTACAGGTTGAAGTAAAGAGAACGAATCCTGCACAGGGAACAATTTCTTATTGTATGATGTCATATTATATTAATTATATTTAACCAAAAATTTACCCTAGACCAAGCATTGGTCGCCATTAAGGCAATGATGTAACAAATTCTAATTATAAAACTCATATTTTTAGCTTCGGTGCGAAGATGAAAATTATAATAACACTTGTAAAAATGTAACTGTGATACCTATACTCATTGTTATATAGACAGAGTAGTGCGCATATCAACTAATGACAAAAAAATTGGTATTTTTACGTGAGAGATCATTAATGAAGTAATGACTACACTAGGGAACGGTAATCAGCTACTGAATTCAGACGAGCTTAATTCATTGGCATTGGTAGTCGAGATTAATTGTTTAAGAAAAAAAAGGAACATTACATGTGCAACATTAATATGGAATTACAAATGATTATTTAATGGTAGAGACCATTAAATGATACGATTTTATTATAATGATATATTAGTATATTAATCAATTAACCATTATTATAGACTTTTTTATTTAAATCGCATAATAGGTAAATTTGAATGGACAAAATAATAAGCTTAAAAATGTATTTTTAGGATTAGGGTGAATACGATTAATGTTGACCGTACTTCCCGTGCTGTATATTAGATACATTTTATAATTCTAAACTAAGTATATATTATAAAATACACAACTAGTTTCTCTGTTAATATAAAATGTATTTGAGTTTTGTTTAACTTCAGCGCGGAGCTGAAAAGAAATTGGTTTTATTTTTTTAATCTATAACTGTTCGTAATAAACAAACTAATTAATAACACTAGAAAAAAAGAGTATGCTCTAGGAATGCAAGCCAATGGTATCATTTTGAGAGAACAGATAAAAGCATTAAAAATATTTAATGACAAGTTTATTGTGATACTAAAAGTAATCATGATTGAACCTAAGATTGCAAAAGAAAAGAGTAGGGTTCTTTAATCTGTCAAAAAAAAAAAAGGAACAAGAAAAATGTACGTATTTTCACAATTGAAGAGCTGCAAGGAAAAAGATCATTGTCAGTTTTTTAACATTCTGAGAAAATCATGTTTTTAATTTCAAAACGTAATACATTTTGCTTGTATGCCTAAACTTCCGGCGGTCGTTACTCTCGACTAATCTATTTTTTTTCCTGGTTCGAGCGCATACAATACATCAATACAAATAATTTGATACCAAAATCTCATTTCAAAAAAAAAATTGACATTGATCTTTTTTCCCCGGAGCCCTTCAATTGTATACTTTATTATGTTTTAACTAATGTACAATAAACATATAACAATGTTTATAGATATTTATTTATACAATAAAAAAAACAGTACAGTAAAGAATTATTTAGTGAAGGACAATATGAATTGTTTTTTTTAGAATAATTTTACGACATACCTATGGCCATTAGTTAGATATAATTATTGTATTTTAAACAATCCATTTTCAATATCAACTAATTTTTTGTACTCGCGTGTATTTATTAGTTGTTTAAATTTCTTAATTACACCAAAGTTTATTTTAGCTAAAGCATCTTTTAAAGACTTGACGAAACGTTTTGTGTCTTGTTGAATACGTTTACACGATGTTTCAATTGAATCCTTTGTATCTATGTCGACATAAAAATACGAGCGCCAAGTCTCAGCATCATGTAATAATTGCAAAGCAAAATGGTTAAGATATTTTTTTATTTCGATAATAGTTTTATTCGCGTCTAAGGACACGTTTTCAATCAAGGACTTTACGTACTGCATATCACCGTCATCTTGTATGTCCAAATAGTTCTCCAACTCGACAATATCATCTACCATTTTAGTCTCGCACGTGTTACAATTTACATACATTACGTACTTCAGCATCAGACGAGTTATGAATACTTTTACCATCAAAATAAACTTGTCGTTAAATGTTTTCAATGCATTTATCTGTTGACTCAACGTAATACCGTTGGCTTGCGTTCCCAGATCATACTGTTTTTTTAAAGGCAGCAACACTCCGTACCAATTGACCTCTACTCCAGCTGTTGTTTTTACGATTTCGTAGATAGATTCTCGTTTCGTCACTGCGGTGTCTGACAGCAGTCCGTTCAAGCCCAACGTGTTCAAATTGAACTGTTCGTACCCGGCGGTGCTAATATTGCGTTTCTTGGCGTTTGTGTCCAGTCGCTGCATGATAATTGTTTTCTTGGACGCAAGAGTGGATAGTAGACCTGGCAAGTCGTCTAAATTGCCCGTGACTTCGACGTTCAACTTGTTGTACTTACTATAATCCACGCAGTCGTCAGACGCCATGTAGTGTTCGAGAAACAAGCTTACGGATTTGTGAATGGACACGACAGTCTTGCGTTTGGCCCGGGTGCCTTTCATGTACACCAGTACTCTCTCGGCAAACATCAAGACTATCCACATTACATTCTTCGTGAAATTATTCCGCATCGCTTCCACATTATACAAGGTCGCTATCATTTGAGCAGCTTCCTTGGTAAACGATAGATCTACGTGTTGAGCAACATTCGCCAAATGCCCTTTATTAACCAGCAATCCCTCGATCAGCCGCATGTAAATTTGACCACTGAACATGTAGCTACATTCATATGTATCCATGTATGCCCTGTATATCTGTGTCTTCAAATCTGCTGTATCGCCAATACGTAAATCCGACTGGAATTTTGGTATAGTCGACTCCAAATCGTCTTTTTCCTTTCTACGGTCTTCGTCGCTTTTAGTGGTAGACGCCATTTTTACACTGTAGTTAGCCATAATGGCTGTTATAAAAATGAATTTAAACGACATTTTCATGACTATAGTCTATAGAGTTGTTTTGATTTTACTCAGAAACCACATTCGATTGAACTGAAGTTTTAATCCAGTGCAACAATAAAATATACAAAAACAACGTTACGCACGTTTACTATTAGTTTGGCCTCGGTACAAATAATTTCTTTGACACTTGTTAAAATATCAGCAAACATCAATTCGGTGCAAGTATTTCTACTCAACACTTTTTAGTGTTTATATTTCTACTTCGAACAAAATATTCTGAATAATAATCCGATATAGGATTTGAAAAACATTTTGGATTCTTCAAAACATTAGCAAGATATCAATTGTGGACTGTGGCACAGTTTTAAAATTGTTTTTACAATAACATTGTAAAAATCTTACACATGACTAATCAATACAGCTGCAAGTAGGCGAGTAAATAAGCGAAGTATGTATTTGCCATATGTATTAAAATATTAATGCATTTATGTAATAAAATTTGGTTATTGAAGTTCAAACACTTCAGACAAAAAATAGTTTAGAAATAAAAAATTAAATTAAATGTTAGTAAAATTATTGTTGTACACTTGATTTTGTATTAAAGAAAATTAGATGGTTTTATGTGTTTATTACTGAATATTATCCTATTTTGTACTAAATTACAATACAATGATACATTCAAATTGCTCGACAAATGTTTTTTTGACAGCTATCAGTTTCAAAAATTCTATTGTCTAAACGTAATCCTTTAGGTCAATTTTAAGCATTCAAAATGTCGCAATAAACAAAAATTAAAAATAAATATGAAATTTCTAAAGAAATCCCTAAACCTTATTAGAAAAAAATTGTTTGAGATGTCATAAAAGTAATGATTATTGTTTACTTTATCAATTCAATTTGTAAAACATAACATTTTAATAACTATTTTTGTGTTCAATAAGTATTGTAAAAAATGTATAGTAAAATCTTAAATATTACAAAATTAAATAATTGTACATTGTTTTTTTTTAATAATTAGTAAAGTATAAAAATATATCTTGCATGTTATGTTAATAACATGTTTATGTTTATGAGAATAAATTTAAAGTTTCTTAACGTTAAATTTAATCTCATAAGCAGTTATCATAAATTTGCTTTTAACTATGATCTTGGGTATTAATCAATTTAAAAGTCGGTAACTAAACATATTTTAATTACAGTTTAATTTTCAGCTAAAATTAGAATTAATTTTTAATAAATAATAGATGAAACACTGATTACAGTTTTCAATTAGCAAATGGATTAGAAAAAAGGTTTTTCTTTTTATTCTAATATAAAATAACATAATGCTAAATTGTAAAATTTTCAACAAAAATTATAAAATAAATTAGAATTTATGTCCTTAGATCCTTCCACCTAATTGTATCATTTCATCAATGTCGACAATTTTTTCCCTTGGTTTATGTAATTTTACGCCTCTCTCAATTTCCGTTTTGTCAATTTCAGCCCAGCCATTCCAACCGACGGTTATTACACCTGTAACCAAATAAATTGGAAACACCACGTAAAAGGTAAATTCAATATATTAATTAAGCCACACCAACCTTTGTCTTTGAGCACTTTGGAAATATCATCATATCCCGGTTTTTTTTCGTTCAACAAACCTTCATCGAAATGTTTACCAATGAGAGCAGCAACCTCAAAAGCATGACTCATTGTAGATATGATCACACCGACCGGTCCAGACGATAGCCAACCGACACTGTAAACACCTTACATAAATAATAAAATATTTAATTTACTTAAATTTTCTTAAAAAAGAAAAAAATTAGCAAAAATAAAAATGTTACCGATATTTTGTGGAACTGTGCTTGACTGTGTATCGAATGGTACATCAGGATCTACTTGGACACTTCGATAACCAATACTTCGAAAGAGAAGGTCACATTTTAATAAACTTTTTTCATTTGTTATTTTGGCTTTTTCTCCTAAAATAGGTACCCACTTATAATCAATCACAGTTTTTTTTTTATCAAAAATATATACCTTCTAAAATATTTTCTGCTAATTCAACTCCTTCTACACTGTCCATGCCCAATATCGAGAGTGGCGTTCTAAGAAACAAAAGACTAAATATTTTTTTCTTCGTCTTACTCGTAACTTCTCGTGAGGCATCATACATTAGTTGTATAAGGCGTTTACGAGGCCTTGGTAAGTCTAGAATATAAAAATAGAAAATCAGTGATCAATGATAAATTTAATTAAAAAAGTTATATATATATATATATATATATATATATATAAAAGATAGTAACATATAGAATACACTAGATTAAAATTGTAAAGATTTAAAGACATGTTTTTAGTATCAGTGATGAAAAAAATTTTAATTCAGCAAATTAAATAGAAAATTATGTTTAGAATTATTTTCTGTTTTCTATCGTCGGCATTGGATTAGTGCATCACTGATTGTTGAAGTATTGAATAGTTAGTAGATTTTTATATTCAAATTTTTGAACTTGAAAAATTAATGTTAAACCCAGTGTTTAGTATATGTGACTTCAGAAAATTCTTAATCTTTTGTAAATGTAAATTCTCTAATATTTATAACTTAATTGTTATAGCTACATTAGTTATCGAATGACAACTATAATATTTAGTCTGGAATTTTCTCTCGGAAAATCTATGTAAAAGCATTTTAAATCCTTTCTCTTATTTAGTACTACATATTGTTTGTTTTCAACAAACTAAAAACCAATTACCGTTTATTATTTTATCAATGCCGTCCATTTGGTGCTCAAAGAAATCAGTGCTAACTTGAGGTAGTTTTAACATTTCACGAAATTCTTTAATTGTGAATGCTACTTGCAAAGGGCCTCGACGTCCTATAATAGTAACTCTTTTTACTTTACTCTTCGATAAGGCTTCCAAGCTATATTCTGTAATATCGGTTTTCTGCAAAACAAGAAAATTATTTAATAATGAATCGCTAGCATAAATTGATCACATCGACTGTACCGACTCGTAGATTATCAATGGGTGTCAGCAGTATTCTAGCAACGTCCAATGCAACGTTTCCTTGGCCAATAATGATAGCATCTTCTATGTCCAAATTCACGTGAAAACTCTTATTGGTTGGCAATCCGTTATACCATCCAATAAATTTGGTAGCTGACACGACATTAGATAAATGTTCACCAGGAATATTTAATTTTCTGTCTTCTTCAGCGCCGTAAGCCTAGATATAGAATCACGTTTCAAATGTATTAAAACAATAAAATTAATCCACTAAACAAACTTTAAACAACTCACTAGAACTACAGCATTATACGAACATTTCAATTGATTCAAACTAATATGCTGTCCAAGTGTAACGTTACCAATAAACCGAACATTTGGATTTGACGCAGTTTTGGAAAATGTATTAATAACGTTTTTAACCTCTTGGTGATCTGGAGCTACCCCATATCTCACAAGTCCAAATGGAACAGGCAACTTTTCATAAATATCGATCCGACAACCGGGAATTATCTGAAAGTAAATTGAAATGATATAACAGTAGGGAACTATACAGATAAATATTATATCAAAATTAAATTACTTTGAGTAATTGTTGTGCACAATAGAAGCCGGCCGGGCCCGCTCCCACAATGCCAACATGAAAGCTGTTGGCATTCTTTGAATATCTTCTTATTGTATGACCTAAATTTGTCCATTTCATCTACAAATGAAAAAATAAATTTCAGTGGTACTTTTGCCTAGGCATGCCGAGTAAGTATTTTTAATTTTAATGTTCATATTAATTGACAATGACTGTCTTATAAAATACACAAATAAAAGTAAAAGCTGTAAGAAGAAAATTACTCACAATTGTAATAAAAAAAAAAAAAAACCTTATTCCTTTTAATGCTCTGAATTGTATCCTAACGAAATATAACAGCTTATAACCAATGAAAACTTAATAACGATCATTTTAAACTATAAAAATATTTGAATATGTATTTGTATTATTACTATTTTGTATTTATACATTGTAAAACATATTTCAGAGTTCATAACTATTTAAATGTATGATAAATATTAGATAAGATCAATCCACCTTGATAATATTATTATATTTAATCAGTGTGATAATAATTGTTTTTTTTTCATTACAGTTGGTGCGCCTGCAAACGCATTATCATTTCCATATTCCACATTATTATTTGTTTGTGTTTATACAGAAATTATAGGACATAGATTCATAGGCACTATAATATAGTAGTTAGAACAGTGTATGCTTAAAAGTTATGTTTTATTTATTCAACTTCATTGCTCATTTCGTTTATTCGTAAGATGGAAACGGAATTGTTATTAATTTTTCGGATGAAAACCTAAAAGTGTAAATATTATCATCATGAACAAACTAATGGGCGTCACTACACGCCCCAATAAGGTAAATTACAATAGTTCCTAAAAAATATATACACATATATTACCTATTCATATATGACACTTCTATGGTCTCGAAAATGAAAATATATTTCATATTATCACTACTACTGGCCGTCGTTAAATGTGGCCAGTTTGACTTGTTCCTCGACTCTGGCGATGTCGAATCGCTTATGGGCCTGGCAGCTCGCCTGTACTATGTCCGAAACAACCAGCTCAACGTCAATGCCATACAATATACCTGCGAAGTGCCATCGTTTATCAACACTCTGAACTTGACGTGGATTTCAAAAAGTACATTATTTTATAAGATCGTCGTTCAGTCTGATAGAGATGTGGTAGTACCCAAGCTGAATATACTCACAGAGGGCACAGTGCCGGATACGTATTCTACGTTCACTCTGTTGTTGCCATGCGTTTTAAAATCTAAAAGTGCCAATATAAAGGTATTGATTAAAATATCTGAAAATTGGCTAAGTGATTCCACCGATATCAGTCTTACGTTTAAAAAACATTGTGTCGATGAACATCCAAACGAAACAACGACTACAACTGAAATGGATGAAACGTTACTGCCGTATTACGAACAAGCATTTTTCTATCATATGATAGCCGGTGCCTCTACGCTAATAGCGTTTGCCGTTATTTGTTGTCTAACTTCTGCTTACCATCGTGACAATGCGCGAGATCTAATGATAATAAAAGGCTTTCAAAACAACGAAGTTAACATGTTTTTAAAATCTGCTTTAAATTCTAGTAGCAAGTTTAACCAAAAGTCTTTGCCAGGATCTAAAACTAACGTGAAAGATTTACACGAGTGCATTGTAGAACTCAGTGTTCAACGGCATCGCGTTAGATTGCAAAACATTGAATTGGAAGGAACTTTTGGACGGGTTTATAAAGGTTCGTATACTGATACCAATGGGAAGGACGAAGATATCTTTGTGAAAACCGTTACCGATCAAGCCAGTGCTATACAAATATCAGTGCTCTTACACGAAGGACTAAGTATGTATGGGCTTAATCACAAGAATATTCTGATGATACAAGGAGTGTGCGTTGAGCAACACGTGGAACCGTTTTTATTGTACCCCAATAATTGTAATAATAAAAATTTAAAGAAATTCTTACAAACATGTAAAACCACAGAAAATTTATCTTGTACGTTGACCACCAGAGAAATTATCGACATGACATTGCAGATTATTAACGGCATGCAATATTTGCATAAAAACAGACATCTTCATAAAGACATCGCCGCCAGAAATTGCCTAGTTAATCAAGAACTCAAGATACTGATTGCAGACAACGCTCTTTCTCGAGACTTGTTTCCTGGTGACTACCATTGTCTGGGTGACAACAAGAACAGGCCGATTAAATGGATGTCCATCGAAAGTCTGGAGCACAAGAAATTTAGCACCGCGTCGGACATTTGGTCTTTTGGTGTTTTGCTTTGGGAACTCTTGACACTGTGCCAACAACCTTATGCAGACATTGATCCATTTGAAATGTCAGCTTATCTGCAAGACGGTTTTAGACTTAATCAGCCGGTCAACTGCCCGGACGAATTGTTCACTGTGATGGCATGTTGCTGGGCATTGGCTCCAAATGAAAGGCCCACATTCTCTCAGCTATTTGTATTCATGAATGAATTTAACAACCAACTTGTTAAATTTGTATAAAATTTTGTATTTACTCAACTTAGGTTTTGTATTTCAGTTGTGATAATTATTTTTAATTTATTATTTGCTCATATTTGAGTTAACATGTATATTATATATATAAAATATATTTGTACAATGCTTTTTTATATTGTAATATTAAACAAATTGTTTAATTGTGAAACGGTGTCTTTTGGATTAGTAACCGTGTGTCCAACAACTCTAGAGTCATTAAAAATTTCATAATCATTTCCTCCCGTGAATGTTTTGTCTCCGAAGAAATGTATGTTGCCCTCAAATTCGCTTTCTAAGTAACGAAGGCAAAACCGCTTGTCCCAACCAACAGGAAAACAGTCGAAACTTATTTGACCTCCTAAAAATAAAAATGTATTAAAGTTGAGAAAAATTAAATTAAACGATGAATAACAACTAAAACTAATTCAATAACATATTTATTGAAATAAAACATTAATTCTTTATTCAATAGTTAAAAATGTACACTAAAATAAATTACAAATGTTATTCGAAAAAAAGTTATTTCAACTAAAAAAATAATTAGGTAATTTATTTATTGTATTTTGATTATTCAAACCATTTTTTATTTACAAATTATTTAAATAATTTTATTTCTTATTTACCTGAATAAAAAATTATTTGAATTATTAAAATAAAATAATTAACACAAATACTTTTTTTTTTAATTGCTTAAAATTATGATATGATAACTAACTAACTTAAGATGATAAAACTAAAAATAAAATTATTAATGGTTTATTTAAGTTAAGGGAATAAACTATTATTTTTATTGATCGAATAACACCCAACCCTGACTTAAGATTATTAATGAAAAATACAATAATAATATTATTAATTATGCCTAGGGTTACATACAGTTTTTAACCTTCTTCGATACCTTTTAATACTTATTAAAAATTGGTTAAAAAAGATTTTGATTTTCTAATAAAATTTAACAAAGAATCCTCAGAACTTAAAAGGTATATATATTTTATCTTATTTGAGATAATAAATACTTAAAAGTTATACATACATTTTTTTTTACACAATAAATTAAAGCCCACTAAAAATAAACACCAAAAAAAAAATTAATTTTTTATAGTATTATAAAATTGTGAATTTATACTATTCTCAATAACAGCCACTAAAAAAAAAAAGAACAATAAATTGATAGACATAATGGACAACACTATATTTTCCTAAACGGTAAACTTCGCCAGACAATGAGCGTTAATGTAAATTATTTTACAAAAGATACTTACCAATACTGTAAGTAAGACCAATGTCTGGCAATTGTTCTTTTATGCTCTCTATAAATTTTTTTCTTATGTTGTGAATTTTATCGTATTGTTCAAATTCATCTCTTTCCGTCTTGGTACACGACCGACCAACTGGACTAATATTAATCATGCCCGTACGAAACTCAACAAATGTACCACGTTTAAATGGAAGTTCGATTTTGGACATGTAACCCAATGCGAAATTAATAAACTTTTGAAGTTTTTCTTCACCGAGATAGTCGACAATTGTCTAACGTAAACACATATTAATTCCACATAGGTTTTTTAATGAAGATTATAATAGATACATACTTGTTTTTTAAACTCTGTGCCATTCTTAAATGCCACTAATCCATTTTCTGCAAAGACATAATCAAACTGAGACACAACTAAAACCGTAGAAACAAAGTTATTTAAATCAAAAAATAAATTTTTTGCTCAACTGTTTTTTTTTTTTACATTCGGAGCCTCCAATTTGTTCACTGATTTTGGATATATCCGAACCGCTTACGAGACCGATATTTGATACTTTCTTGAGATCATTAATGAGATACGACCTTACAGACGGATCGATAGGCTAAAATGATGATTCAATATTAAACAACAAAAATTATATTTAGTAGCTAAATACTTAATTTATAAAATTTACAACTCGCCTGTCTCGGATCTGTGACGGTCCCGTCCACATCAAATAAACAAATGGTCGAATTTCTGTCCATAGTTGGGACGGTATTTAAATGCAATTTAATAAATGTACCTTTTAAACTACACAAACATCTTATATCTTATTTACCTCAATTTGCATACGTGTTTCAACGTATTTAACGTTCTGAGTAACATTGTCGGATCAGTTGTTGATTTTGTTTTGAATTTGTATTATCATATTTCTTATCAAAACCAAAGTAAATATATGTGATAATAAATAGTTTAAGGTTAGGTTTAAAAATTGTATTTATAAAATTGATTTGATAAATAAAAAAACTAAAAAGTGATAACACTTCAGGGGATTGCATGTGGTCTGTTATTAAGGAGTTTTGTATAGGCAATATTTAAAAAAAAATTGGTTTATGATCCATGTTAATTTATTTTCCGGTTAATTTGTATAAGCTTCAAGGTATTATTTTAAATTTACATATATTTTTCTATAAGTAAAATTCATTTTGGCTTTTTTTTTAAATAAAAAAGCTAGAAAAAATGTCTACTATATAAGACTTTCCAATTTCAATTCTGTAAAAAGATTCGAGTTCTTAACTAACTAAACGTATGAAAGATATTTTAAAATTTCGTTTTTTTTAATTAAATAAATTATTTTTTTTCAATATTAAAACCCAGGTACATTTTTAACAAAAAAAGAGAAAAAATATATTTCCTACATAACCTAGTTAAGATGCCAAAGAACTCGTATATCTTTACAAAATTGAAATTGGCCCATACTGAGTAGTTGAAATTTTATCTGGATTTTTGGTCTAAAACGTCATAAAAAAAACAGACAACATGCAATCACCTCAACAGACTTTTTATTTGAATGTAAATTCAAATTTTGTTGTTAGCTGCTATATTGAAGCTGATTAAGACTTAATATTATGTGCTTAGCTTTGATGCATAGCTGGAAAGGTATTGGTTTTACAATGATATGTTCTTTTTTTTTTATGTAACCCAAGTCTCAAGATAACTTTTGTAACAACTGCAGCTGCTGCTGTCTGGACCGAGTTTCTTTCTATTGATGAAAAATCGTACCCATTAGGTAAAATACTTAAGTAGGCCAAAGTCTTATAAAGAGAGGACATTTTTTTTTACTAAATCGCTAAGAAAAATACTTTGGTGAGAACTAGATGGAAATAGTATCAAACATTAGTATTAATTAGTAATAATAGTGTGTTTATTTTTCCTCGATAAAAAATCTGTTACAAATGTTAGAAATTACGTTATCATTTTATAGAACTCTAGAACAGCTTTCAGCTCAATTTGCAGGCAGACGTGTATCCAGACACAACACAAAACACATTATTAGATTGTCAGTGTGTTTACTGTTTGATTAAAAATTTGGATATCCATTTATTTTTCGGTGCCCGCTAATTTAAGTATTATGTTATATAATATATAAATTAGTTAATTATTTTTATGTTATATACTGAATAAATTATGTTGTTATTGAATATTGACAAATGTTGAATAGGCTTTTATCTGTAGAAAATATCACAGTATTATTTATCCACTAGATGTCGTTTTAGATATCATTGGAATCAAGAACTATATTTTATTAAATTTTATTTAGCAAAGAATACTAAGCGTATAATATGATATTGGGTAAGCTCTATATAATATACAGGATGTGTTGTGATTGTATGTCACTCTAAATGGGGTCACATTCCACTGGGGAAGACAAGTATATATATTTTTTCCTTTCTAAGAAGAATAATAATGGCCGTTTCCTGTTTTTTCATAAAATAATTATGTAAACAAACAGAAATTAATCTACGATATTTTTTAGCAAAATCCTCTTAGAAATTATGTTATTCAAAATATTAGTTTTTCTAAAATAAATTTGCATTTTTCAAATTGTTTTTAAATTTTTATACCTTTTTTTGACACAACAAAGTTATTATTATTTATGTTTATCTATCGGGAATATAAAACATTATTAGACAGCTTTTCGGTAAGGTCATCAGAAATTGACAGGGCTAAAACAGCTTTACCGACGTTTAAGAAGATTCCTAGGAGAAGAGAAGCGAAAGACGACTAGACGGTGAAGCACGCTGGAGAGAATTGACTTTTAATATTAGATTTGATATAGCCGTATATTTTGACCACCTGAACATACTGTTCCAATAAATAGTTTCGAAGTCGTAATACCGTACAAATAAGTAAGTCAATAAGTATTCCGATCAAAGCCAGCGTAAAATCCAAGAAAATCGTATCCAAAGAATTTGTGATGCTCATCTAGAGGGTCGTGTAATCGATGAGCTGCACTTGGTAGGTATGTTTTGAATAATAACCGATGGATATTATATTATTATTGTAATAATATAGCGTCTCGATTTTTATTTTACAATTAGACGTTGGTCGTTTCTAAAATATGTTGACTTATTCAATATAATGTTTATAGCTGTACCTATGACCTGTCTATATACAAGTCGAATCCGAGAAAATTCATTAGGCCACATTTGATTTATAAAAAAAACATGATTTTTTTATCATGTATACACATAATTACACTTGACTGTATATTATTATATTATACTGCATAAAATGTAACAAAAAAGACGTATACCTACCTACTTTTACGCCTAACGACCTAATTAGTAATTAGTGGCTTATCGTGGGCTGTCGCGTGGCCATACTGTGGACGAGGAAGTAAAGATTATACACAAACGCTGAATATATTATTAACAACGGCAGTCGGATAATAAAGTTATTAAATAACACAAAAAAAAAAAATCGTTTTACTTGTACCTAATGTCCGAATTGCGTGGTCACATAAGTACATACCGGGTTATTATTATTAATACGAGTATTACAAAATTATACAATAATATTGTTTGGTCGTTGAGTCACTTCTGCTATTGTTGAATCAACTTGAGTGTACAATAATATAGTAAATAATAATATGCGGGTTCGTCTGTTTTGTCGTCCACGTCTAATCGGTTCAATTATTTTTTTTACCGCAGTGGACCGTGTCTAATACTATGTTGGATTTAAATGGTTATTTTTTTTTTTTAAATACAATCCCCAAGACGTATTCGGTATCAGTCAGGTTTGACCACAGATATATTTAATATAATAAACTAGATTGCTAACTAGTGATAAGAATGGAAGTCGACGTCCGCCATTTTTGTGGAATTTATGTGTGTAAGTATTCAATTCTGTGATTCTGTATATTAACTCAACTTATAATTGTTATACACATATTTTCATGTGATAAGGTTCTAATTCCCACAAGATGGCAACTTCAATTATCTCCATTGGCGACATGTACATTTAGCAATCTAGTTTAATGTTTATTATAATATATATCTGTGGGTTCGAAAGTCATCACTCATCGCATATCATTATAATATGTATAATTATTTAATAATGTAATTCTAGCCTAAATTAATTATTTTAACTGTTTCTTTGTATTTCCAACGTGTAACAGTGAAAATAATACGTATTTGTTATCCGTCTACAAACGATGCCGATAAAATTATAATTTCATAATAATAAGTAAGAACGTTGAAAAAAAAATCCCAAAACAAACGATACTCAAGCGAGAATGCTATTAATGTTATTATGTTATGGACGGGTGCCTACTTAAGGCAAAATACCACTTAGCTCGAAAATACAAGAATGCGATAATATTATGTTATACTCACAGTATACCAAATTTGCATAATCATTATTTATTACACTACTAATATAATTACAGTAGTGTTATTATTAAAATATGCAATTGTTTTTTTTATTCTTACCGAGAACTTATACCCGTTTCAGGAGGTTTAATTATAACCTTTGGGAATAAGCCGGCATACCCTGCACAAACAGTAAACTGGCGTATGCATTAATCAATATTTAACAACATATAAGACAAGAAGTGCAAAGCGCCTCCAATATAGTGTTAAGGAAATTATAGGTGCAATACTTATACTTTGATATTATAATTCAGAACTGAATACTGATATATATATAATATCAGAATAATTATTCAAAAAATGTTTACTTTTAACCATATCGTTAGGCTGAAGTACACTTAATGTTAATAAATGCTAAATTTCACAAGTCTCAGTAAAATATGTTTTGATCGCAACGGAAGATTTGAAAATCATCGGAGAACAAACGGATTTAAAAAAAAAAATTAACTCCCAATATTAAAAATTGTGACATATTTTTTTTTGTCTTAAAATTAAATTATGAATTTGCGATTAGACGTTAAGTTTGAGAATAAGTAAAAACGAGTAAGAAATACTCGGATACTTTTTAAGTGATATGATTTAAAAAACATACGTCATAAAATATTATGCCAGTAATAATTATTCAAAATAATTTTTGTTTTATTTTATTTATTTAACTGCATAACATTATAATGCCATCAAAAAAGACCTATACGCATAATACTATCATCTACACAAATCATTTCATAATTTTATTATATCCTTTTCCGGAAACCTATTTTTTTGACCTTTGTCCTTTTCAACTAAATTACTTTTTCTGCCCGACAAGCTTACAAACGAAAACTAGTTTAAAATATTTTGTTCAGAATAAATTTTTATAGTCTTATGTTGTCGGCGTAGCATACTTTTTTCGTTTTGTGAGTGTTATATGACTAAATTTAATTAAAGTAAGGGTGGAAAATGGTTATCGGGTTTAAATAATTATAAACTCTGTATTACATATAAGTACCTATGTATAACGTTAAAATATTTTTTGCAGCTGTTTATATATTAAACTCGACTTGCCCTCTTATAGGTTCTAGGAGTAAACATTTTATCTTTAATTTCCAATACTCTAAGGATGTTAGAATTTAGATACAGACTATATTGCCAACGTCGATTACATCTCTATAATACTATGATGTAATATTGTGACTCCTGGCACTACGATAGGCCCTTTAGCTGATGCCATATCTGGTTACCATATGGGGATGGGTTAAATAAGTCTTATATAAAATATATAGATAGGTTTTTGGTTACTAAAAAATATAGTGAGTGCAATATTATTAGGCGGCGATTGATGATCTCCAGTTATTATAATAGGTTTAAATTGTATTATTAAAATTTGTATGGTAACAAAAAAAACGGATATCGATAACAGCTTCATCGCGATGGGTAACCGATAAAATTAATAATAATAATATTATTATAATTATTAACAAGCGGAGTGCAGTCGGGGGTTTAGTGTAGGTTTTTTAAGAGCGGTAAAACGGTTTTGATATTTCTATATCAATAATATAATTATGGAAAAAATAGGTGTACCTACTTAAGTTTATTTTTCACGTGACCGGTCGGGTTGAGGGTGATTTTTTCGTCGATAACGACTCCACGATGACTTTATAATATTATACTTGGATGTGTATAATATGGAAATAATTAAGCCGTCGTGTACACATCATATTAATATTATAGTGTACGCATACGAGCTGGCGCGCACGGTAAAAACAACACATGGCGTCCCCTCGAGGCAATAATTGCTTTATTATAGTATTAAACGGGAAAGGTGGATTCGGGGGCAATAGTTTTTTTAGTATAGTGGATAATTCCCTAAAAGGGGTCATTATATCTAGTATAAAATTATTATATTTTATTAATCGACAGCCCGTAACACACACGCATCAATTATTATTATATTCTTTACACGTTTAAATATGTGTATTGTCTCTCTCTCTCTGTCTTGTTTGCGTTATGCTAATCACAATATAAAAAAAGATATACATTAACCATGTACTTATTATTATTGTATAGAGTATGATATTATAGGTTTAAGTCGGGTGTAATTAAATCTCGTTCGGTAAATTGATAATTTTCAAACATAATATTTTTTACATTGTAGGTAAATAATATATATTGCCTATAATGTATAATTAAACCCCCATTTTGATCTTGTGTACATGTATTTCACATAAATAGTATAGAATTCGAATTAAGATTATATATATATATATATATAAAAAAAAAAAACTCGTATTTTCAAAATGTAAGTATCCATTTATAATAATAATGTTAATAACATTTTAATTATAAAAGTCTATTGATAAAAAACCTTTGAGACGAAATATCATTACAGAAGTCTTTAGAAATCAGAAATATCTAATATTAACAAATATTGTGCTTTATTTAGCCTCGTATGGAACATAGACATTCGAAGTTTATTCTAGCAACACGTGTAGCTTCTATGTTTTTTCTTGTTTTCCTTTTTACAAACATTTTTTTTTTGATAAAGTACCTTCACATCAACCAATATATTATATTACAATATACAACTTATCTCGTTGCAGGAGCTCATTAATATATATATATATAATAATATTTTGGAGACTCATAAATCGTTATTCACACCACAGTGTCCGAAAACACTTATTGGACTGTTTCCGACAAATTTCAAAAATACATTAATACCTATAATATCGTTATTATTTTCATGTAAATTCCAATATGTTATAATATAGGACCGAAAGTATGTATACAATATAAAATATCCGTATATGAAAACGAGAGAAGGAAAATACGTCAAACGCGGTTAATTTATATTTTATGCGTTGTTGTAATAATAAAAAATTATTATGCTATGAAAAATAAATGGTAAATAATTCTGTTATACATTATGGTGTGTGACAAAATACACCGCGTTTATTTAAATCCGTATATGTTTGAATGTGTATGTATTTATAAGTATCAGTGACAATGCAAATGATATATTTGCGTTCAGTGTGTTTTGCTTCGAACCATACAAATTCTAATTGTAATTTATTGCCCGATTAATGTAGGTACACTCAGATTCCAGTTTTTCAGTATAGTATTTTGATTTTTGGCTTACGGTTTATACTTTTATTCGAATTGATTGTGATGTCTTATTTCGCGAAAGAAAGACACATTTATAAATAATATACAATAACAATAATATTTTTCAATGGGGATATAAGCCTATACATAGGCTTTAGATGTTTTTTTTTTTTAATTTAATCCTATATTGAAATAATTATGTTTTTTTTATTAGTATTAAATATGATTTATAGTATTAAAGTTTTAATACTTAGCGTAATTCCATAATATATGTTATTTATACTACTAGTTTACTTATATAATATACAATTTACAAAGTAAAATATACATTCACTTGCAGTCAAATATTATAACCACTAAAATCACAGTTATATATTAATATTAATTCTAAATTAAATATTAATTAATTTTTTTTTTCTACAGCTACAGGAAACGTTAAAATACGGACCAAATAACGAATAAAATACGATTTTTTTTTGTTTGTTTCCGTTTGATGTTTCTTGAAGGTGACAATACTGCACTTAAGGTTATTACATACTATTGCCGTTTGCGGTAACCACGCGACGACAATATTGCGTGCAGCATGAACAAATTAATTTTACCACGTGGGGATCGTAGAACGATAAAATAAGTATAGGCTCGTGGCAGACATAAGTAATCATTCGTTATGACATACGAATAAAAATATGTGGTAAAGTTTTCAGTTTAAGTGCACACAATATAAACATGAGCTTATCTATATTCAAGACTTCTTTAGATTTGTATTTATACCACCTCAAATAGCTTGATTCAATTCTAAATGTACCATCAAACTTTTCAATCCGTCAATGAGTCTTTCTAGGAATACTTGAACCCGAAAAAAACATCTCCAACGTGAACTGCGTTTAACTTTCTAAAAAGCAACGAAATCCAAAAATAATAATGATATAAGTGCTGCGTGTGTGTAACAGTTCCAAGGCAGCGTCAAATACAATTTTTTTTTTAAACTTAGAGGATGACCAGTGTATGTTAAGCTTAAAATTTTATATGTCAAAAGTTTATCGCAGCGGTCGAAATTTGGCCTAAAACCCTTTACGGACGGATGCACTTTAATATTATATATGTTGAAATATATTATAGTATACCTACATGTTATTATGTTAGGTGTATTTTTTTTTTTTCTAGTACTCACTCGCCAATGTGCATGGGCATTGTACGTCGTCCACGGTGGGATATCAATATGTTGCGGTATATAAGGTGTAACTACACATTTCTTATTTTTTTTATATAAGTCAATTTCAGTTCTTGCTTGCATTAGCCGACAACGGCGGTAACGTTGGCCGCCTGCGGTTTCCGCAAGTCGCGATAATTTATGCCCTCGGTAATTCAGTCGGACGTCTTTATTGCTGTCCCGCTTTACCACCGTCGCTGCTTAGGTACCAGTGCTAGCAGCTCTACTAACAGCGACCACATATTACAAAAATAATAATAATAATTAATGGCAGCAGCGTAGTGAAATATATTATGATTTTTTTTTTCTTTTTAGAAATATTTATTCTCGTGACCGGCAGTGGAGAAACGAAGCTTTTATGTTAACATAATATGAAACATAACAAGTATACTATCTCCATTCTCCGTCAACGGTTAACGTTTTTGGCGAGATCACAATCTAGGAGACCTATAGAGGACTTGAAGCTACATACACTTCATACAAACATAACATAGGAGTGGGCGAAACAATAAAAGGAAAACAATATGTGCTATTATGGCCTGAAAGGTATTGGAAAAAGTTTGACCGTAAGTGGTTGTTGAATAGTTAGAGTTGTTTTAATACAAAAGTATGATATTCGGCGCCACTGAACGGTACACCGAAGCTTAGAAAATAGCAATAGATTTGTTTTTGATTTATAATTTTTTTTTTAAATACGGAGTATAAAAAACACATTTTTATTGCGATAAAACTTATAGAATAAACCATTTAAATAAAATAAATTCTGGAAACGTTTCTTAACAGAGATTTAATTATGAACAGTTATTTTTTATTTTACATAACAAAAAGTTATGTTTTTAAATTTATTTTAAAACTTTTATACTCATCGATATATTATAGAAATTTAAATACATTTGTTTAGGGGGTTTCCTGATTTTATGGACGAAGGAGTGTTTTTTCCCTCTTCAAAGTACCAACTAGATACTATTATTTTGTAATCTCAATAGAGTTGCTGATCGAGTAAATCCGTTCAGTAGAAAAAAGTTACAGTATACACTGATAGTATAATATGAGGGCACCTATAGTAAAAATAAAATACACCATTAATACCTTCTCAGTTTCGCATCGAAGCTAGAATAATTCGAATTATTTCATGACACGACTTGTGTACCTACATGCCATTTAATATTTGAGTAAAATACAAGCCACGCAGAAATTACTATAATAGGTAGAGTTTGCGGACACAGTAGTAGTAAAAGTAATTATAGTATCATTTAAAATGATAAAAGAGAACACGATTCGTGTACAACGCACGCAAGCTATACAGTAAAAATTCAAGCAAAATTATCATTAATCTAACGGCGGGGCAGCTGATGCGGTTTTGGGTTACGAAAAAAATATGGTAGTCTTTGGGTGCGTTTGTAGAAATTATAGGTTAAGTCCAAGAGTAAAAAAAGTAATTGTCGTTCATTTTTTAAAGTGACTCTATAGTGAGAACTAGAGGCGTTTCCAAAATATGGCTGAAGAGTTTTTTCGGTCGTGTTATTAAGATTGCGTGTGTTGATCTTTTTCTGACATGATAGTTTCAAGCATACATACAAATTGTTTGTATCTTTATAAATTACAATATTTTATACAGTTGAATTCCAAGAAATATAATAATCGTGCGTTTCCTCTATACACGGCTTCTATATAAACTTAATAATAAAAAAATAATATATTTTACAAAAAAAAAATATATATATATCAGTTATATATTTTCATTTAAAGCATGCGTCGCTATTTGGCCATTTATACAAGAAAAACATTGGTGATGTAGCTATTATCGCTTTTACCTGTTGACTGTCATATGCTCAAAAAAAAAAAAAATTATAGATTTTAATATGTTTTTTAGTATAATTTTAATTATTACAATAGTATTAAAATTGTAATATAATTCAATTTAACATAATTTTTGAAACGCAAGCTTCAAATGTTTTATTGAAAATTGCCTATACTTTACTCCATAATAAATAAATGTAGTGTGACGTCAATGTTGATTTAAACCTTTTTTTTCAATTGGTCGAAGCCAAGTGGTTCGAAAAATTTCACTCGGATATGCCCCAGATACATGTTGATCTATATAGTTTAATGAAGATCAATACATAAAAAAAACGATTTTAAGTCAACTGGTATTGGTGATAACTGGTATGTATCTATGCACTATATGCAGTCGCGCCGAACCAAAACTCCATTTAGTGTGCACCCGTCATTCATTGTCATCCATTTTTTTTATTAATATTATCCCAGTAAGTTCATGTATTGTTTTTATGGTTGTAGGTTATATTTAAAATAGAATATTTTAAAATCAATACTTAAGTACTTGTAAGATTTTTGTGTACTTGTTTTGATTTGCTAAATAAATTACCGCAACTTATTTTTCTTGAGTCTTGTTAGACTAGATCAGTCCGGATTAAAATAAATGTAGATCACAATGAGTTAAGACATTATTTTTCTGGGAAAATCTCACTTGACCAAGTATAGAATCACTTCCGTTGTAGATGAGTTTCCACGGCGAAGTTTGATACTATTGTTGTACTATGTATTGTTGCTGGGACCTGAGTTTCTTCATAGACAAGCAATGGTTTTTCTCTTATGCGCAGCTTTAAATGTATATACTATAAGCTTAAGGCTATATTTACAGCCCGTTAAGTACATCCACTCGGATAGGCACATTATTATTATACTGTTGCCGTTGTTAAAAAGCGGTACCTATGGAAAACGCGCGACAGTATTAATAATGCGGCAACGGCAAACAATGGTGGAGTGAAAAATAAATCACTACTATAATAAAATATATTCCTCGAAGCGCGTCCAATAAATTATACGAAAAGTAACGTTTTCATTAACACGTGTGTCCGCATACAGGTGCTTATGGGCTAGACAATCTCATTTGTATGTAATAATGTGGGGGGAAAAAATGAAAAAAATCCACCAACGCATTCGCCGGCGGAGGAGTTGATGGAAGTGAAAAGGATGAAATAAAACCTGTTGCCCTTAAATGTTATATATTATATATATATATATATTTATATTATTAACAACGTCCTTAGACAAAAACATTAAATATTTGACAAAACAACTTATATAGTGGCACGTTATACTGTTATGTAGGTACGGTAATACGATAATGATTTACCAGACTTTATAATATGTATAAATGTATAGCTGTTATACAAGTAGGCAATATAACCTAACATCGTTGTAACTCGTGCACCTCGCGGTTAGAAATTAATTTAATTTTCGAAACCCAATAAATATGTATATTTTATAAGAGATTAAAATCTGAAGAGCGGGCTTGTTCCTCCAAAAAAAAAAAACAACCATATTTACAATATAAATGCCAGCGAGAAAAAAAACAATAATAACACTATACCAAGGTAGGGAGGTAAAAATGTATATATATATTTTTTTTTCTTTATAAAAACACCAAAATATACTCGACTTGAATGTTTACTACATTCGTTGTGAATTTTACTAGCGACTAAAGTGAAAAATAAATTATTCGCCGGCAAACATTTTTCTCTTGACAAACGACTTCCATACATTATGGTGGTACCAACAGTTCATAATAATATTAATTTTTATAAAATACTTTTTTTTTATACTTACACATACTTTGCCATATTTTTATCTATTTTTCATTTACATATTTCTGTCATTCATTTGGTATTTTCAAAGTAATAATTAAATTAGTTATCTATATGATAACTAGTTAGACTGTCGTTTAATTAAGGCATTACTAATTTTAATCCGTTTTATAATATCATAATATAATATAGTTGTGTAGTTATTCAAGGACAATTAATATAAATCCTAATGATTGCTAAAAATAACTTACAAGTTTCTTTTCGATCTCGTTTAGAAATTAAAAATAATCAATAACATATGCATTCAACATATTATGCTGCACAGTTTAAATTGTAATACTTGTATTGGTCGAATTTTAATCTCCCAATCGGTGCATGACATGTTTAATTACGTTTTAAATTTTTTTTACTGAGTAGTTTAGAGATTATCAACGTAGGAGAAACCAGGAAAGAAGAATCAATTGGAAATCATAAAGAGATCACTAGACCGGCCAAGACAGAAGCGGTGGATAAAGTACAAAAGGAAATTATGCAAGTCGGAATAATAAAAAAGGAAGATTTAGATATCGTAAGAATTAGTGACGGTGGTGCATATAAGTATTATTATGTCTTATACACGATTACAATTTAGATGCACCTACAAAAACTATTTAACAGTGATAATATTTTAATCGGTGCAATTCAATTGGCAGCCTAATTCAAGTAGTCGATATTTTTACTTATAAAGGTACTGTTGAATTGATTTTCAACTTTTGTACGAAGTATTTTTTGAGAACCACTTGTTTTTAGTAACCAAATCAATTGTATACTTTTTGGGGGCCAATTCTTTTTGGTCACCATTTTAATGTTTATTCGTTGCATTATACAGAATTTTCCAAAAAAGTATTATACTTATAACTTTGTGTTTCCGGATATTGTAGTGTTTCATACAAACCACCGTTGACCGGCGTCACTTATATGTTCTACTTGTATAAGTTGCCCTTGGGGTTTCATTTTTGTTTTTACAGAAAATATTAGGCACAGTGTATAATTATTATTATACCTTCTAAATTCCAATACGTCTCAATTAACTTGTCGACATCTGGTATCACGCTATACACATTTTTTGGCTGATATATTTCATAACCGCTATAGTTTTACACGCTACAAAATATTTCTATCAATCTATTGAATTTAAAAAAAAAATCATGTGAAACCATGCGAGATTTCTTCAAAATATTTAATTTAAATATTAATTTAGCGTTTATTCATATATATAATTCGCCTGTCTACATTAGACCGGATTTCAACAAGTTTAACAAATAAGACTAGTCGGTCGAAACTTTTTAACTAACTAGTCAAACACTATAATCTAGTTTGGTTTATTTTCTATCAAACACACCAGTATATATTAAAAGGTAAGTTTCTACTCAAATTCATGTTTTTATCCATTTTAACTTTAGTAAACAAATTTTAGGGCTTAAGGTGTGAAAATTAGACCGAAGATAGAATCTAGATGGGGCTATAAATTATAATACAATTTTGTATACAACCAGTAGTAAAGAAATTCCCAAAAAAAGGGAAAATCAGTCCACCACAATAGCCTTTAAAATTCATATTTATAATTTACTTGAAGGAAAGTAGACTTACTTCCTAAACCCAGATGCAAAACCAAAAAAATTATTAGGCGTACATTATCATACATTAAAGTATATAGGAAAACCTACGTAGGAAAAATGGTAGTAATTTTTTAAAAAAATCTCCAAAATAATTACTGAAGTTACTTTTTTCAAATCCTAAAAACTGAGTAGAATTAAATTTGATTTGTTATTACTATTGTGTTTTATACATTCATTTTTCCTATACTGACTGACTGGCTAAAATCCAGTTTAATCTTAAAATGTGTGTACTTCAAATAAGACAATTACAACCTTAAGGTAGTGGCATTAATTCTGGTTAATTCTGATAATATTATAGCTAATTACATTTTTACATTACATACTTTTTCGGGTGTCGTTTACTGCTTACAAAAGCAAAACACAATTGTGAATTGTTACAACGATTTTTGGTAGAAGGTAAGACATTAATGCAATTAATCCCTCCAAAGGATTAATAATAAATACTTATTAATGGTACAGAATTTATCTAAACACCAAACATTTTTTTCTATTTTTTGAGTGAAGTTTTAGATTGAAGCTATATCCAATAGCTATACGGTTCTTAGATGGGAAAATTACACTTAGACTGATGTACATTTCTGAAAAATCATAGGCAACAATGACAATAAATTATTATAATCAGACAATCAACACTAATCATATCCTCCCTAATACTAGACATTTATAATTTAACTTCCACGTGATACATATTATATTATTCCGTATAATGCATTAGTTATTTAGCATAATATAATAGACAATAGTAACTATATAATTATGTCATACAGCCCACAGGAATTAGAGTTTTGTTGGAGATTTATGGTGCAATGGACTGTATAGTGTGAACGGCGAAATTGCTTTATACCTAAATAGGTTTTTTTGTCGCCTACTGTAATAGAAAACCTATGTGTCGGACGTCCGTATATCGAACAAACTAACAATATATATGTATAAATATATAATAAACCTGTCAAGACTTTCCGTGTAGGCGTTCTATATATTATTATTTCATTTTTTTGGGACTAAAAATTAAATATAATAATTAAAACGTCACTTTGACACGATATACCTATGCTCCGAGGCTTTTTAATTCAACCATTTGGTATTTGCCGTTTAAAACATAGAATTTCACCTTAATGTACGAATATTTAATTTGCAAATTTTTTATTATCCTACAACATATTATTTTTGATTTTGTTTTTGTGTTTTCAATGCGCTAAGCGATTAATTTCAAATAAAAATTAAATTCAAAGAGCGGATCCACACAGCCCTCGAAGACACGGTAGATAGGTTGTAGAGTTAAATAGTTATTTAAAAACAGTAATAAAAAAAAGGAAGAAGAACTTTTAAAACGTTAATTACTATTCTGAAAAATCGGTGCAACACAATACCTTAGTACATAAAATGTACATCTCTCTCTATATATTATATGTATGTATATATATTTTTTTATTGTACTACAGTAATTATATATTATCTTCTAAACACACGCCTCGAGCACAACACATTGACGCAAGTTTCTAACAAGCCCAAAATAGGTACCCACCAAAACACAATGTATATACTAATTTTACATATATATATATATATATATATATACATAGATTGTTTGTACCTATTGCATTACATGACGTGTACATTGTGGTGTAGACTTCCACAAAAAATAAATACACACAATATGCGGTGCATACAATATGGTGGTTTCGGTTAGATCCGTTTGACGGCTTTATTGTATATATAATATAAAATTTATGCGTTAAGTGAAACAAAATGATAATCTATTGACGACGACGTCGATGATGATGATGATGTTAACAGCCGTGGGTCTTGCGGGTCGAAACGACTCAATTATTGTTGGTAATAATTGATTTCTTATTTATATCAAAACCACGGAGTCGGCTCGTTTATATTACCAGACAATATTTTATTATATTATGTTTTTACACACCACACGACAATTAACGTTGGATTGAGACACCAACTGAGAGTCTCATTAAATTGTAATTATTCCAACACAAAGACGGATCAGCACAGTGAAAGCACAGTGGCGTTTGAATGTGTTTATTGTACAACGACATATTAATAATATAATATTATAATCTATACGGCACATATATACATATATAGGGTACATTTTTACCGCAATGTTTGTATTTAAACTAATTATTTTTAATGATTCAATCGACTCGTGTACCTACAAATCATTTATATACAATTGATTACACTGCAATTTCTGTTTATCAATTATATTATATCGCGCCTAATCTATTCTGATAGTATGATTATTGTTTTATTACAGGTCTTACATTACTAGACATAAACAGTTCATGTCGGTCGTGTTGATTTTTAATTGGCACACATGTTCAAAATAAATTTTTATACGACCTTTCGGTTTATTATTTTTTTTTTTTGCTATGCTGCGATTTTAAGCTGAGGTGTAAGATATAGAAAAAAACCATTTGATCGATCCATTTGCCCCTGGCATTATCTGAATGATCTTAAAAATCGCAATATTAGATGAAATAAAAAATAATTCTTTTTTCATTATTGTTTTTTTCTTTCCTCTTTGATAAAACAAAAAAAATGATTCTTCATCAAAATCGTACATAATATAATATACAAACTTATTTTCTTTTTCAATAACAAAAATTGATTGCCACATTATGTCCGCAGTCAGCAAAATCATTACTAATAGCATTATTGCTATGTAACAATGAATGTATAGTCTACAATATGTGTGTGCTTTTTACTAAAAAAATGCCCAAAATTTACCGGGTTTTTTAACTTTGTAAAAATACAAAACAATATTTCCAATCAAAAATCGTTTTTAATGTGAACAAAATCATAAAAGAACGTTGTACCTACTCTTTATTTATTAAGGAGTTAGGTATAGGCAATTTTTTTTTCAAAATCTTAATTTAGTTCTTAAACTGTAATTTATAATATTATTAGCCTATTAATTAGGACTATTCATTTTGTCCTCTTGAAATATGTTCAGTTTTTGAACATATTTTTTAGACTGTCACAGCATCTTTGACAGCGATTTTTTTTCACCTAAACGTAACTATACAGATTATACGTTTTACTCGGTCCACAGTGGTTTTATAGCAAAAACACCTATTATATAAATGAAAGAAAACAGCATTTTGGAGACAATGGCATATCCTATGCGTTATCAGGTTGGTACCCTAGAAAATTGGGTAGACCGGGTAGATTAGGTCGTCTTCACCTAACCTCAATGTATTGAAACATATGTTACATTTAATGAGTGGAAAAGCAATTATAATAATATTGTTGTTATACTGTTGTACACCGACAGGCGTGTCCTGGCTTAATGTTAGGACTCTCTCGTTTTCCCTGTATAATAAAATAAATACTAGTATAAACATAGGTATTCGAACACGCTAAAGTTTCATTTTACACCAGACCTCCGTGTGACTTTTTACTATCATCATCATCCGTCCAGCTAAGTGCTAACTATATAGCCAGGTCCACGTCACGACCTCCACCCATTGCACAATAGTCGGTCTAATCACGCAATGACACTTGAGGCTTACCATAGTCCATAACAATCAGCTCTGTTTTTTAATCGAATCACCAGACACAAAAATGTCAATACTTTCAAATAGTTTCTCCAGATGGGCGATTTAAAACCAGCCAATATTTTCACAACTCAGTTCGAGTTAGTTATAATCTTTATTTGATATTCAATAATAGTTTTACATACCATATAATACTGCAGCGAGGCCACTTAAAAAAAAAACACCTTTTCAAAATGTCTTTTTATAAATAGTATCGATATTATTAGACTTGAATACCATTTGGTATTGCGAGTGTGTGACGAATGATCAAAGAAAATCATTGTACACTATAAAAACAAACAAATTATTTCAACTCAACCGTAGTATCACATTAATTTTAATTGCATAAATCGCACAAAATCGTTGAACACCAAACAAATTACAAAGTAGGAATCATTGCTATGCTTTAACCATTGATTATAAATAGTATTATTACAGTATTAATTATTATAATCAACGGTTCAACTAACTTAATTGCATTAACTTTTTAGGAACTTTATTAGCAATTATTTTTAATCGAGACACTTAATATTTTTATACAAATTGTACAAAGATGCATTATCGATGGTACAATAGAAAGTTGTGTGTGTAATAAAAAAATTATAATCACCGTGACAACGAATCCTATAATAATTATATCCCGTTTGATATAGCTAAATTAAAGTCTACGTTCGGCGTAAACTAAAAAACATGTTGAATTAAACATAGTACAGATAGGCATATAGTATGTGGGTGTTTTTTATGGCTGTACTTTTTTTTACCTATTTGTTGTTATTGTGTTTTTTTTTTTAACTGCGACGGAAAACACTACTAAAACAAACCGTACACACGACCGGAGTGGCGTCGAACGCAAATTAAAAATTAAAAATTCATCGTAAAAGTCTAATTATTAAAAAAACGGCTTTCCGTGTGCCGTATACGACAATATAATATTAATTTGGACCGATGGCGATCCTTATCGCACGCATATACTATTATAATATTGCACACACCCTTCGCCACCGACAGGCGCCTTGTGTACCTACGTGTCCGGATAACTTATACCTAAGTACGCTGCTCACCTTGTATTACTATACCTTCAGGCCTATATTTTTGCAATACATACCGTCCGGCCGTGTATGTATATTATTATATCCATTCGTTGGGGAAAATGCCAAATGACCGAAATTAACCGTTTCGACGTCCGGTCGTCGGCAGCGGCCCACGCAAGGCATTTATTTTTTTTTATAATATCTTATTTCAATAGTTTATAATCTCTTAAATCTTTACGGAAGCGCATACACACACACACACACACACCGGTCAAAGGGGGCCGGGCTGGTGTATATATTTATATATATAGTGACATTTTCCACGGGCAAATCGTTTCGAAATTAAATAGTAATAAAAATGTACTTAAATCGTAAAAAATCTCACGCAGAGGGGTCATTTTGAGCGTTGCACCTCCCGCTTTTGGAAATTAAGTCATTAATTCCGATAATTTATCGTCCCGCGCTTTCGAAATTACCGCGGCGGCTGGCATTATTCACGATTTATTTCAACAAAACACACTTAAAATAGTTATGTACATATTAAAGATATTATATATTATTTATATATACCTACACCTATATTATATGTTGCGCGTCAGCTACTTTACTTAGTGCTGTAAGGTGCGCGTTTACAATAATGCTCTCAGCTCGGTCAAGATACCGCTGCCAATGGTACCAACACGGACATAATGCCTTATATCTTATACATGGGCTTAAATTATTAATGGTTAGTTAGCCGTGATGATATTATTTTATGGTGACACGTGTTTAGACGTGGTTTAGATTACAAAACCCGCACATCAAGAAACATAAACATTTTTGGAATGTTAGGCGAGTTGAAGTTTGGTGAACAATATAGCTAAATGTATTTAATACTTTGAAAACAATTCACGTTTTATATGATAATTCAAATGTATAAAATCTAGGAAATGTTATTTGGAAAAAAAAATATTACTAAAAATTGGGATTTTGTACATTTTTTATTAATATAATTTTTTATTGAGTAATATTGCACAACGCTGTGTGGGGCCATAGACATATTCAAAGTCTATGTTTCGCTCTTGCAAGATAATATGCATGCACGTCTTCTGGTCTTTGAGTTTAGGAATTATTATACTTAAGCACCCTATTCAATTAAATATAACAAAATAATTATGTACCTATCTTTAGCTGTGACGGTTTAGACATTATTAATTGACATTTCTGTGTGTCAGCCCTTTCAGTAGGAGGATATATTTAATCTTGCTAGACCATTTTAATGTACACTAGGTACTTTTTTATTTCTGAGTTTAAAAAGTTGACACAATATCATTATTCGATCCCATAACTTACGACTCAAAAGTATATGTATTACGTTCTCGACCGTCTGACGTTAACGGTAATTATTAAATTTTGAAAATAGTATTGTAGCCGCAACTGTCAACGATACCTGAGGTGTTTATTCTTTTACATTCGACCACATAACTATATAATTGATTATAAAAATAATTAGTAGGTAGTTAATTGTTGTACATGTACAGCGGAACAAACACTCGTGTGTTTTAATACTTTCTGCGATAATAATTACTATAAACTTTCTAAATATTTCACCGGTGTAAATAGTATATGTCATTATGTGAGGTAAAACTAATAGATAGATATTATAAATACACACTGCGCAAGTAAAATAACAATATATACAAGGTGACTCAATACTCTAGTCGCTCTTTGACAGATTCCCATTTATAAGTTTTGTACTAATACATAAGTAAACCCATCAGTTTACACGCCTGTAGCGATGTGCAAAAACTATCAATAGATCATAATCGAGACTCAGAAGTTATAGCACTGAAAAAAATTAAAAATACTCTTTAGCGCTTTAATATACACTTGAAAATACCAAAATATGCACAAAGTATTTAAGTATTGCATATATTGCAAAATTAAATTGTCAAAAAAAGTGCGTGTAAATATGCAAAAGTTAGCAAAAAACAAAAATATATTCGTTTATGACACCAAGAAAGTGTGAAACGAATTTGTACCTTACCCGGGATGTTCTAAGATTTACACAAGAAAATGTGTAAATGCAACAACATAATTAAAACGTATTGCCTTTGCCCTTTGAAAACTTTATTTGTAGAGAAACAAACAGCTATATCAATAGTAGTACCTAATCATTAAGCTTTTATATAGTTGCATTATGATTTATGAACGTATCGAGACTATTAGCTGTATCATGTATCAACGTCCAACTCTACACAGGCGTCTTACACCCTGTATATGATGATAATATATTGATGTTTTTTGGCCATTGATTGTTTCGTATTTGGATTTCACGAAAGGCTGTTCATCACACTCGCATTACACCTAAATTAACGACGGTGTAATTAGACTTGGTCTAAGCCCAATGACACAAACGTGCTATAAACGACATTTGTATTGGATATTATAATATGCGATTGTCGTTGTACATAAGTATTATTTTTAAATTATGACCGTCCGTGTGCAATTAACGCGCCCCATACAGGATTTTAAGATTGAAAAAAAAAATAAATACAAAATTAATCATAGTCAAACTAGTTTCCCCGAGATGATGCAGTGCACGCAGACGTACACGACCGTGTGCCAAATGCATGTGCACCGTGCATATAAGGTACCTCTGCTCCGGTATAATATATAAAATTTATCATTTTATAGGTACCTACCTATGTATACGGGAGCAGTGCACTTGCGCTCCTTATATTTTGCACGCGCATTAAATTATTATTATTATTCTTATAAGTTTCGCACGCCGATCGCTAATGGTCCTGTGGATGTGTAGCACCGGATAGGGCAAACTAATTTAGACATCATAATATCATTTATAATAATATGTTTGTATGTATATATAAATGCGGCGATTCGGCCGGTTCCCTGATGGAATGCGGTGAATTATGACCGCCTGCCGTTAGTTACGTGTAGGACGTCCAGCTGCGACCAACAGCTCACAAATCAATTTTTTCTTACCGCTTTATTATAATCCGTTTCTCCGCAAGCTCATACACACACACGTTTATATACACCTCTATTTGTGTCCCGTGTATATATATGTATATATACCTGTTTAATTAATAGTACGATTTTTTTTTTTCAATGATCTCAAGTCAGGTGTAATTTTTCAAAAACTTGTTTTACCGTCCGGGCCGGCCGGCCGGCCGACCGCGCTCACACAATAATAATATAATATAGGTTCCTATATTATAATATATCATATTATGTTATGTGTATACCGCGATACCTATATGGTAAATGATATTCAAGAACACATAAAACACTGTCGACCGCCGCAGTCTCAACCCTTTCTTATTATTATTATAAAAGTACCACATAACGCGACCACTTTTCTTCGTGCGTTCAGGTAGGTAAATATAATATAATATGTAGTGTCTAGAGGCGTTGCGTTCGTGACACCGAGTTGTTTATCCTGTAAAATTGGTAAAAAAAAAAAATTCAGTTGTTTTATAACTGCCTACTGCCAAATGTTTGTATATCTACCTTAAAACGCGACTAACTCTTGCCGATCCCGTTGCTATATATAGAAGGGTTTGAGACAGTGCAAAGGTGTGTGTTGTGGAAAAATGAATGGAAAATTAAATGGTAAAATTATTAAAAGAGATGTGGACTGCGGTGTATCCTATTTGTGTGGGACAAAACGAAAAAGAAGATACAATTTTTATAATATGTACATATTATATAAAAGTAGCTGGTATATTGTTATATCAGTACTAATAAACAATAATAATATGGTAGTAACGATATTGGCATTTTCATATTCTGTTCGAATACCATTTGGTATTATTTTTTTGTTTTTAAAACATTAAACGCGGTAAAAACATATTTAACCAGGTAACTAACGAAGATATGTTTGTCGGTGCTAAAATACTCTTTATTAATTTCCATTAGTACTCTTAAATCATTATTTATTTTTTTTTTTTATTATTATTTTTTTTTTTATTAAAAAAAAAATGTTTTACAATATCTATGTATTATTTTAACTGTCCATTTTTCAGTTGTTGTGTTTTATATCTCATTTTTGATATTTAAATCCTTACTAATTCTTACTTGTACGCACGCATTGACCGGTAAACTGTCATTAGGCTGTCGATCGTTTTATTGTGTTGTTTTATTTTATAGTTATTTATCTATAATGCAATTATATTACATTAACTAATATACATTTCATAAAAATCCAAACACCGAACGAAGTAGAAATTATTTCTTATTTCGTTCAACTATCATATTTCACAGTAAATGTTCAACCGGAATTCAAAAATTCAAATAAAGTGTTTGTCGATATTAAATTATTATTGTTTTGTATATCGAATTTGACCGATCATCGAGGTATGTGTATTGAAAAAAATGTGTGTAAACAGCTGTAAAATAATAGAAATTAAAAAGAAGAAGTATGAGTTCCACGACAAAACCCTAACGGGCAACGCTAAACAATAAATGACCAATATGTAGGTAACACGTGCTTTTTAAATAATTACAGTTGTGTATATTTTGTTCTATTTACAATATACCTGATTGCATTGTCATTTGCCAAACTATAACAATAATGGAATAAAAACACGTGAAATTACTTTAATAACGAGCCAAGTGGAAAACAGGGTATCTATTATTGAATAATAATGCAAAAAAAAAAACGAATATTTTTCGTTAAAAAATCCCTGGAGTGCTATTACCCAATAACACACACACGTGTCGGTTGATGTTATCGAAAAAAACAATAATAACACGGTTAGTGTTTTTTTAATTTTTAATTTTTTGTTTTTTTATAGAAAAGTCATCAAATATTACAATATTGTAACGTTTTTTACAATTCAATTAAAAAAATATCCTTCGGTCGACCGCCGTCAGTACAGGTCGATAATAAACGATTATTATTTATTAGTATTGTTATTATTACCTATTACATTGTTCGCGTGCATCGGACCTAAGCCACGGTTAGGTCGCCCCTCGAAACAAATTGTTAACCGAACAGCATAATAATACAAATATATTATAATAATCATTACCGACGAGGTGCGTAAGGTAGCTAAAAAAATAAATAAAGAACACAACACGAGGAAAATAAAATAAAATATATATATATATATCAAATACCGGCTACAACAAGCCGGCGTTACACATATTATACACTTACCCGCAGCAGCGTGTAGGTACCACCAAAATATAAGTAGTAGTAGGTAATATTATTATATATTGTAGTTTTGTTTGGTTTTTTTTTTACTCGAAAATTATTATTACCCTCTTCGTCGGATCGCCTGTAAATAAGTCATTATATCGTATTAAGTCATTACTGTCGGTCTGCACGGGTTGTAATTATGATGCACACATATTATACACACACGAAGGGGCCAAACGCCGCCGGGCCGGACACACGAGACCGAGTGAGAGAAGACGGTTATTTCGGGTTTTTTTTTACATAAGACTCTTGCGGTCACGGGGTAGAAGGTGGAGCTCTTTGTTTATGGACCTAAGTATATACTATATATATATTTAGGTGTATTGGTACACGCACATACACGTGTATGTGTTGTGTTTTTATTTTCTATTAGATGTAAGTGAAATATAATGATACGGTGCCGGGCCGACACGACGGCTAGCCTGTAAAAATTGGTGTAAGCATATAATAATATATATACATAATACGTTACTCATTGCTGACCTATCCGGTAGGAGGAACGACCGACGTTCAGTGATTTTTCGAACCTGGGTTGAACTACGGAGAAACACACCTTTAGGAGAAGAAGAAGAAAAAATATTAGATAGGTAGGTACGCGTTAACGACGACCGACGATTTTAATCGAAAAGTTGTTTATAATAATTCAATCAGAAAGTGTATGTTAGATTCAATATATTATTATAATATTAATATTATATGTATACCCTAATATGTTTCGTTGCACACACACACACTTGTCAGACGCGGTATTTTAATTATTATATCCCGCGTGTAAGCTGTCAGCCGACATAAGACGTCCAGCTACCGTCCGTTACACACCTTGAAGACAATTTCAACGTAATCCACTGTACGGATGGAAAGTATAACTACTCACTGGTAGATACACATATTAATATATACCCATATAAATACAGTTATGTTAGCGAAACTAGACCTATGTTCTATTATGAAGGATGCTAAAACGTTGGATAACTCGAGGACAGTTTTATCACTCTTATCTTGTTTTTAGTTTGAGAATTGTTTTTTTAGTCATCAAGCAAATCCGGATTTTCGTGCTAGGAGACCTCGAACAAGGGAAATGTCAACTGCAATAGAATATTGTTTAATAAAAACTTTGGCGTGTAAATGACTTTAGTACAATTTTGTATAAAATTGGAGCCTTAACGCCTATACCTACTAGGGTAGAGACTAGAGAATTATACGAGTAATGTAAACTTTAAGTAGAGTTCAACTTATAGTTTCAGTGTTGTTAGACTACATTTGAATTTTTTTAAAGTATAGTCTGTGCAAAATACAAACGGTCGTAAACAACACAGTTCTATAGCAGTAGGTGCACATAATGGAGTATGGAATTTCATACAACACAATATATTAGTATGCACATAAAAGTACTCTATCACAATATTGTGTTCAAGTATCCTATACCGAGATTCCGAAACCGTTTAAAACCTATTGGAAGTGTCAGAATAACTAAAAAAATTTGTCGTAAAATAAGAAAAAAATGCACAAGACGTACAGCCACCAGTTTAACGGTATTGTAGTATTATAACTAGAGCCTAGAGCCAGCCCATTGGATAGGGAAAATAATTTATCCATATACATACTTATGGTATAGGACATGAACCCTCGGGAGGATTGCCGGATAGGAGTAATGCAATTGTTGTTGTTGTTGTTGTCGAATTAATTAGGTCGATCGATTGCCGTTAAGAGGAATTAAATGAGCTGTAAAATTAACTTGGACAAATTTTATTATATAAACTGTGGAACGAATGTAATTAAACTCGTTCAAGATGCGGCACTCGTTCCAATTTACATCGGCTCATTGTATAAAGCCCTCCCCTCCCCTCTGCCGTTCGGCGTTCACTTGTGTTTTTTTATCTCGCCGGCAGGAAAACTTTTTCCAATTAAACAGTTCAACGAGCACCCGATAATGCCGGCCACCATCCTGCACCTCTACTCTACTTTTTGTACTTCCCCGAAGCCTGTAATTGGACGTTATACGAACATAATAATTATACTTGTTATTGATATACATATATATATATATATATAAATAACAAGTTTTTGTTCGTTTATATTGGAAATTAATTCAACTACCATTTACGCCTGATGAATAATTAACCGTATATAAGTCGGAAAGCATAATATTATAATGTATCGTTGAAATTCTATTATCTACACTATTATATGAGACTTATATATATATATAAAGTCCTCGTTTTAGCCGAGTAATACGTTTAAAATATATTATGTAATATAACTTTATTAGACAGAGTGAGTCACCTAAATCATAGGTTGACATACGGCACACTATTGAATGCATGTAAAACACATAAATTTTAGTAAAATAGATCATAACCCGAGTATGAACATCAACAAGAATTGAAAGGTGTTCGAAATAGTACTTGACCTCCGCATAACAATAAAACATTTTTAATCCCATCGTTAAATATTTACCATCAAATTATTAGATATTAAGATAACAGTACGAACGTCATAACTTTAATAATTGTTTTAAAACCATTTCAAACGAAATTTTCAAGTTGTCAACCTTAAGTTATTAATTTACTAATGAATACAAATGTGCTTTAATATAAATTAATAATAAATAGGCAAGTTGCAATGAGAAATTCAGTTAGACTATATTATGAAAACATGTCGATGTAAGAAATCACTAGGCACAGCGCCTAGGGTTTGTGAGAAAACACGGGGCCTACAATTAACAATAGTACATGGCCCTTGTCAAAAAAAAAATATAAAATTCTATAATATTCAATATAGTTCTAATATATTTATGATATTCAGATGAATAATCCTTTTATTAATATAGCGGTAATATTGTTACTACACAATATTATCGTTTTTTTTTTTATAAAAAAGAAACAAAAATTAACCGCATGTGAAATGCTAAACGTTTTTACAAGTATGTAATTGGTGTATTGGTATTGCAAACTGTATGTTCTATTTTCATATTTAAAATCGGTTTTTAACATAATATTATTATTTTGCCATGCGTAAATTTTAATGTGATGATACTTAACCCTGCCTGGTTTCTTTTAGGAGTATGTACTTACTATACTACAAGCTGCAGCATATTAATTATAGCAGCGATAAAAATTATTAACTGTACACACATAATAGACACATGTTAAAATTACACAAATACAGCGAATGCATATACACTCGACGTTTCGTGTCCAAACTAGATTGAACCGAGATAATAATATCCGATACAATATCCAACACCTTTTGGGTACACATACATATAGACAGGGCATTTCAAGCCGGTGCCTTAAGTCGGGTAACCGCCTTAACGAGCTGTTGGCATGCCACCAATAAAATTAACCCGGCAAAAAACACACAAACACGCAACCCTAATTTTAAACAATTTTATTATTTTCTCTCCTTTGGGGTTTTTTTTTTGCCCTTTTGGGTCTGGAAACTAGCGCAGTACCCACTATACACCGTATATAGTAAATATTATACACCCTATATAGGTACATAAAGCGTTTATATAATGTATATTGTACGGGTTACCCCACACACACACACACCCTTTGTCTTTTTGCTTCCGTGCACCGCCATCGCTGACATTATAATATTAGTTAAGTTATTGTTATTATTTATGGGTCGTTTCGAACCTTTTTTGTGGCCGACAAAATGTTTATTTATCCAATCGGATTTAATGTCCGTCCTAAACATTTATTAGTCATATCATTCCGTTAATATCATATCATACCCAAATTGGTTATTTCACCTATCGCATAAGAACTTATGAATATTAAAAAAACTATTAAAAATAAATATATATTTTTCTAATCATTTACCAACGATATTAGCTCTTAAAAAAGCATTTTATTAAGGTATGTACTATGTATAATATATGACTTATTAGTGCTAAGGTAACTTAAATAAAAAAAAAAAACGGCAGTTTTAAGCTTTTTTTTTAGTATTAATGATCTTCCTGGGAAAATCTAGAAAATCGCAATGGTTAAAAGAAAATAAGTGTATCGCTTGAAATTAGGTACCTACTCTACAAAATGCTATTGGGAATCACAAACCGAAGAAACAAAAAAAAATCGTGTCACACGATTTTATTAAACGATATTGGAATCAATAAAGTATTTGGTCGTTAATAGTTATCGGCCATCTTTTAATATGTATAATATAGGTATATTTATTTATATTTATTTTTTAACACTCGTGCAGTACACCGTTTGCAAAGATTGTAATTTGGCCGCAAAAAAAAAACAGCTGCGCGAGTTGTCTGTACCTAACACTAGCTTATATTATACATTACCGGTTGATGTGTGTAAATCACTATATGGGAGATAATAATAATTATACAAGTCGAACACGATGACGGAAAATCAAATTCGTTAAGTCATAAAAGTCAAGAACACTTTGAATATAAGTGTCTGACCCGAGCAATCGATAGTCCGTCTCCGACCATATTATAGCCCATAACCTATCCGTTAAAGAGTCAACAATAATTTGATATATTTTTGTAGGTGTATACCTGGCTATGTACATTACCTGACTGTAAGTCCGCATAGCGTTGGCTTCTAATCTATGTCCATCGTTCCCACCTACCAACCTACCTATTAACCGTGTGTATAGTGCACTAACAAGCCGCCACATTCACAATATAATTTTAATAGCCAGATTGATCAGCGGCACCGCGGCCGTCTTTAATTTTAGCACATTATTAATCACTTACTACGATAAATATTTATTACTTGTACGCTCTAAACAATTTATACACGTATATACAGCGGATAAACAATCTTCGACACGCGGTCAGGCGATAAAAAAAAAGGTAAAGAAAAAAAAAGTTGTCGAACAAAATGAAAACGGTTATTATTTTCCTCCTATAATAAAATATTCATTATCGAGATTAAAAAACTCACGATCGTGTGAGAGAGAAAGACCGAGCAACGGTATTAGGGAGAAAAAAATATATAATAACCGTATAAACGTTATTATGAATTTTATTATTATATTAATCGGCTAGTTTTTTATTATTATTATTTTTTTATAATTATTATCATCATCATCATCGTTATAACAAGGTATGTAACGGCCAGCACCTACTACCTATATTATATATATATATATATATATATATACATATGTATACGGGTTTATCTCCTGCACGGTGAACGTCATCGGCTGCGTTTGACCGCCGCTTGTATATATTAATAATAATATTTAATAGACACCGGTGTCGGTGTGAATAATCTATATATGAGAAAAAGAATAAGTATCGGTTATCGTTTAAACACTTATAGAGGTGAGAATAATATATTTCTAAACACGACCGACACTGGGAAATATGCGTGGAATGGCCACGAAAATAATTTTTTTCTTCTTCAAAACGGGACTACAATCTTATATTCTAAACGCACGTTTCTAATTAATTACCTTGTAATGTGTAGGGGTTGGCCGGACCGCGATAGCCGTGAGTTTTCTGAAGACGTGCTAGATCGTATAGACCAGGTGTGTTCATACGATAACGTTTTAAAAAACAAATGATAATTACATTTTTAACTCGATTAGCACCTCGCACAATACCGAGTGATTCTTTTAACGCCCTACACTAGTTTACTCTAATTGCAATTTGGTAGTGTTTCTTTTTGAAAACGTTTTTGTTATGCTATACATTACTTACGACACAATATTCAAATTAGTATCTTTTTTTTTTTAAAACTTTTGAAATTTTTGAAACTTAAACGGTAACGGATGTATTTTATTAACTTTTTAAATTAAGAATAATTTGCTGGAAATGTTGACTGGTCGATCATCATTTTTGAATAAATAGTTGTAAACTTATTAAAGTTTAAAATTTAGGACGGTAGAAAGAATGGGGAGTAGAGCTATTTTATCTCAACTCTCGTCCTAAATTTTAAATTTAAATATAACTAAAAATACATATTCAAAACTGGTTATCGACCAGTAAAAATGTTCAGCAAATTATTTTTAATTTAAAATGTTAATAAAATACATACGTTACCGTTTAAGTTTCAAAAGTTTCAACAATTCTAGAAAATAGTAAAAAAAGATAAAAATGTGTATATTTTCTCGGATAGTATATAGCATGACAAAAATGTTTTCAAAAAGAAACACTACTAAATTGCAATTATTTTAAGAGTAAACTAGTCATGAGCAAATTTGTTTGGTTAAATATTATCTAAGCAGCTGATTTTTTTTTTTCAACGTCAATCGGTTTCAAATAAAACTGTCCATTTACAACAAAACTATACATCATTATATAATATACATAAAAGTGTGATAGGCTGCATATCCTGAATCCGGCCTTTGATTTATTCTTAGTTAAAGAAAACATATTAATGCACTGCAGATATTTCCAGTATGAAGTAAAAATGAATCGATAACGTTGTTTTAAATAATTATTTTGCGTTTTTAAAAATACAATTTAGACCCAACCCAAAATAATTTTTTTTTTTTACATAAAATACAAATTTGGATTTCATCTGCCGGAGTCGCCTTACACGTCTGGTTAGGTTAGGATATCACATATTTTTATATTACATTCTTTATTGCTTTTTTTTCGCCAATGAGCGATTGTAACCGAAATGCATTTTACAAGCTGCAGCTGTCGTAAATCAAACGGCTTGTTATAACAACGAGTCGAGGTATGTAACATTTAAAAATGTCATAAACAAGTTTTAAACATGTATCATAATTATTATTCATATCTATACAAGCAACGAGTTTGGTTTTTGCACGACATGCGAATTGTCCACTGCACTCTGTTAAACACTATTTGGACTACCTTTGAAAATTTCTCGAAATATAGACAGTTATCCACGTTATTCTCACTATATTACTTAAGTGACTTAAGATTTAATACTTTTGAGTTTTGTTTTAATACCTTACCAGACATTGGAACGCCGGTCGTTGCTTCAAAGGACATTCCTGTACGTGTAAATATATTAAAAAACTTATTGATGTTAAAAACTGCACTTTTTTTACAGTTTTTGACTACTATCCGCTCATAAAATATAATCGACTAAATATAATTTCTGATGGCTAATATATATTAACCATAGTATGTATGTATATAACATGGAAGATGACGTCCAAGTGTCAAGCAAATATTATGACCTAGCTATAAAAATGTAAATTATTTTAGAAACTTTTTAGTATATGATCAATTATATATTATAAAGGGTTTAATATAATAAATTATATTTGCACCATACTTAAATACTATTATGAACTCTATAATAACTGATGTACCGCTCAATTTATTATTGTATTTTTTATAGTTAATTATGGTGTACAGTGTACACTAATTAAACATAGTTTTTCACTTTGAACGCAATATTAAATTATGGATTTTTATTAACTCGGAATTCATTAAATTATCATATTTTTATGCCTCCAAAGACGACAAGCAGTAATATTTCACTTTCATATTTGAATAAAACAACCTTGTCTCGCCAGTTAATAATAATGTGCGCATGTAAAATAATTATTATTTAATTATTCGTTTCTGCATAATAAATCCATCAAACCGTTTTGAGAAATGGAAGTGAAAATAAAGGGTTAATTAAAAAATGGTACCCACCTAGGTTTTGTAACAAAATCACGCACATAATAATTTTGTATATTTTAGCAATTTAAATCAAAATACACCTAAAAAAAAACATCGAGGTTTTTTTTATTTACAAAGTACTTTTTGTTGTTAAATTAATAGAAAAACGAATAGGGTTTAGAATGTGATTTTAATCCGTTTTTGTTTTACACATTTAAACCCGGTGTACTCAAAATCTAACACTTTATTGTAACGATCAAACGAGAAATTGATAGTTTTTATTAGTAATTTTTAGAATTGTTAAATTTTCTATAAAGTGGTTAGATACTGGTGTTTTATACTGTATAGTGATGATTTTGTACAACTGCCAACAGGACTGCGACTATTGCTGTAACTATTTTTCCAGGCTGGTCTTTTCCTTATCGATTTTTAAATGATAAATATTCCATAAATAAAAAAAAACGTATATAGGATATTGTAATATAATTTTTGGTGATTTTATAATAATATACACACCCGATGAAGCCGCCATTACGTGCCACGGTGTTTGACGTTGTTGTTATTATAATTTAAAATGTAAATTAACACGTTTAACAATATATGATTAACTATATACGCAGTACCTATCATAAATCACGTTGAAACAGCGCTAGATATAATAGGCAAAGACGTGTATAGCTATTAATTTGTTGGTGATTTCGAAACGCTTTACCTATATACCTAGTATATATATTATCTATACTTAGAATAATGATGTATCTGGTAATATTGTACTCGCAGCTGTTATAACTCGGGGCTCCGAAATTGGTAAAGTCCGAGATCAAAGAAAATCGTCATTCCGGTTTTTTTGTACCACCGTATTTATGACATTTACATTATCGCCTCTTTGAAAAATAATTAAAAAAACACTGTAACTATATACGAACGATCAAAACAATACAATTTAAAATAATAATAATAATAATTTTTTATTTGCTCCATAAAGCTCCATTTTATAAACAACACATTTATGGGTATTTGGTTTTACAAATTAATAAATTGACAAACAAATAATTACGATATAATAAAGATATTAATTAATGTTAATTATAATAATGATAATATAATAAGAAATAGTTGTTAGAATTTAATTGTTTTTAAGGTTAATTAAATTATTCATTTTTCATGTAAGTTTTAATGAATCTATTTTCATCCGAAATAAAATTTCATCATAACCCTCCACAGATCTCTGAAAATTGCACTTAAAAGACAAATAGCGTAGAAAATTATTTTGTACTGGCTCTAATTAATGGTTCTGAATGACTACAGAGTCGTTTTACCAGATTGGAGAAGCATATACTCAAGACGATATCGTACTAATGAAAAGTAAATTGTTTTTAAAAAATTGGGACAAGGGAATTCAAAGCAGTTTCTTTACAGAAAATACAAATTAGCTAAAGCTTTATTTTTTATGTGCTGCGTGTATGTGAACTAAAAGTTAACTTTGAGTCAAGTATCACAGCTAAGTCTTTTACAATGTTCATTCGTTCAATATAACTATTGCATAATTATTTAATATAGAATATTTTTTACATATATTAACTAAGATTATAATTATTTTCATTAACGTGTACCTTTCACCCGTAAGAGTATTATATATATATATATATATTTTTTACTATAATCGTTATAGGTATTATTTTTTTTGGTTTTGTTAGATCATTCTGGAGGATCAAACCCAAAGATAAACAGCAATCCGGACAGGAACCAAACGTTTCTCACAGCTTGCGGCCTTCCATCCTTCACAGTGTCCTTTCTTGACATGCCGCCGCCACGTTCTCGCCCATCAAGTTTTGGGATTTATTTAATAACATGCTCTTTAACGCGCACCAACAACCGCTGTATACTGCAGTTTATCTCTTTTAATTCAATATACAACACCATCAGATTATATACGCATCAGATATCTCACGTATACATCCAGAAATAACTGTTATTATTTTTTTTTTATACGATAATTTGATAAATAATGTAAAACAAAAAAAATGCATATATAAGGGTCAGGCGAGACTGTCGTAAACGAATTGGACAAGATATGCAAATATGGATTTTATAAGAAAATAGTTTTCAAAACAATTTTCGTAAAATATTATACGATATAATAATATAAAACATTTTAGTTTTTCTATGAAAAAAATTGAATTAAAATTTGATTTTTTTTTCTCCACCCAATTTGTATTTTTATGGATTATTAATATTTGAAAAAAAATAAAATATTTATTACTTTATTTTTTATTAATAATTGCGATTTTACGGGATAAGCAAATAATTAAAAATGAATAATTTATTATAAATTATTATGACCCAAAAGCGGTTTTAAATACCACACGACAAACTCGTTTTTATTTGTTGTTGTTTTTACATCATAAAAACCGCCTGTCATTAAATCATCCGAGCAATTATTGGAGTACGCTATATAAATACCTAATAATTTAATATCAGTTTGTATGATATTATAAAAAAAAATCCCTCTTAGGCATAAGTTCGGCACTTATACCGGTTAATATAATATTATACCCGGTTACCGTTTATATGATTTGATAATATGTACCAAATAATCGGTTCACTCCCCGTGCAATCGATTTTGAATAACTACAACTATATTACAATATAGCACAAATAAACAAGATATACTAATATCTGGAATTTTAAAAATACGTTCTAATACCTATAACAAAACTGGTACATATACAAAAACAAATTATATAAGAATTCATAATATGTATAGGTACATTTTAGATAATAAATTACATTTTACCTATTTGTGGTTGAACTTGTATAGCTTGATTAGTTAATTCTTAAATGCGGTCTGACTTCTCCAGCTCTGTAATTATTTTATTATTATACACTTTTTCGGTACTCATGCCCGATATTGGATCTTGAACAATAATATCTTATGGTACCCATAATAAGGCATTTTATTATAACAGATAAACCGCACCCTGACTCATCAAATATGCGCTCATGTTCGTTTTCATATTGCATCCCTTTTCTTCTTCTACAATTTTACACCCTTCTCCTAATTTCTCTCTTCGGTTCTCTACCGCTCTTCTTTGCAAATTCAAGTTGGGTTAGATGTTGGTCAGACCAAACTCATGAAGCTAATTTTCTACAGACCCCCGGTCATAAGACAAGTTCATGTCAATAGTTTTTGATCGCCTCGAGGTGGTTATTTGTAATAATTATATGTCCGCCGTGTCGATCTCGGGTTTATTTGACTGTTAAAATTGTTTTTCCTCAATAAAAGGAGTGTCCGGCTACAGCTAATGTGATATTGCCGGATAGTTCGGCAACAAGAGCAATCCGCGACCGGCTATTAATTTAAATATCAGTTAAGAAGAGCTGTATAGACACAGCTTTGCGGCACTCGTTATTTATGTATTTTTTTATTACACAATAACGTAGGTAATAAAAAAATAAATACATACAGCCAGTTAGCGCGCGCGCCTTCAAAGCGTTTGTATGTTCGTGTGTGAGAAAGACTTAAGCCGAGCGTAGAGTAGGTGCGTTGAAAATTAATAAGATCCGCAGCAAAGCATTATATATACATATTATTATGTGTGTATTTTAATAACACGTTGTAGATCCATCGACGTCGTACCGATAGGTATATAATCTTTGTATATATAGTCGACGGGTACACGTCTCTTATTATATATACGGTCTTATTATAATAATATAAGTATACGGTATATATACATAAGACATAATCGTAAAATATCAATTTAAAATAATTATTCAGAACGCGTTTAACGAAATGCATTTAGACGGGAGGAGAAAAAAAAACACAACCGTCCGAATCGAATTTGCATATTAATTTGTGTAATAGCTATGTAAGTATACAAACGAGCTTGTATGTCATCGGCTACCGCACTGCATGCGGTTGATAGGCCATAGGTAATAGGTATTCACACCGATTTGCTTTTTTTATTATAATTATAATTTTTTTATTTACCGAGTAAGCGTTTTACAGTGCATTTGACGCGACTCGGCAATTTCAAACTTACAATAACACCTCGTTTGCACAGGTTTAAAGTGTGATATTTAAAACCTTTCCTCAATAAACATAATCATAAAAAACTGTCTATGGAGTCTTGTGACAGGGTACTCCTTAAGTATGATAAGAGTGAGAAGTAACTTATAGCATATTTAGAGGCCAGAATAGGCGTTGGTAAATTAATTATACACTTCACCAAGATATTACAAACACTTACCATATTGTTGAAAAATAACAATAATTCATAATTAGCTACACAGTGAATATATATTTACCGAGTAAGATGTCCACCGAAATAGATATATACGAAGGCCCACAGGGAAAATCCCTATTTCCTTATGGATCTACTAGCCCATGGAGACATTAGTCAGTTTTTGTTTGGTATAAATCGAATGCGTGTTGCAAGTGGCGTTCAAATGCGATTACAATACACTCTGTAGTGGAAATTTCACCGCAGCTGAGAAATCATGTGCAAAACCCGTTGTTTTCTAATATATTATAATACCATTTGTTATACGAAAAAACGTCAACAGACGAAATTAATTGTAAATTATCGTTTTTTTTGTTTCGCACGTGTAGCGAATACAATCGGCTACCACAAATCGGTTATAACAAATGTACATATAATATTTGTTATATGTATACTACATATTATAATACAATATTGGAGGCTGGAACATCCATCAGACAAAGAAAGCTAGGTGATTGTGTCGAAATAAATCAACCGTTCGACGTTCCACCGAATCCCCCTGTTGGCCGCAGTTACCGGTATGGATCTTTGTGACTGTGTGGTGTAACCGACCAATTCCGCCATAAAGACGCAATAAGAGAGACCCGTAAGAGCCCGACAAAACCCGAATTCTAACAAATTAACCTTGTTCACGACTCGGTTGACCATAAGCGCCCGTACAACAATTTACCGGATTCTCAGCGGGCAGTGCGACAGACGTTTCAGGATTAATTGCCCCGGCCAGCCTATTTCGGCGTTCTCCTCGGGCATAAACCTGGTTATTGCCGTTTTTCTCGCCTCTTAAAAATCCATTGAAAACCGTCCACCTTACCGACATAATGTTACGCTATTGACTGTATCCAATGATCCGCATTGTAAAAAAAAAAAATATGTATTTCTATCTTCGTCACTTTGCTATTGTGTACTATGTTTTGATATTTGTAGTTATTGTTTTTTTTTTAATTACTTAGTTAAGTTAATAAATTAGTAAACTAAATAATAATTAAACGATTGTTAAAAATATGATTCGTCAAATGTTAATAGTCTACGTGTAGGATGCCCACGGTGGTGTACGCCAAACAAAAAAAGAATGGTGGGGGTAGAATATAAACACCGGTATACATAATTTAGGACCACGGAGACGATCCCTTCAGTCTACAGGCAACAGTGAAGCGAACAACACTTAACCAGCACGAAACACAGTCCTGAAAGGTTTTCCGAATCGTTAGCAAAGTCAATTTGTAAATATTAACGCAATTAAAATATTATATTTACTGTCAACAAATCAACTAAAACTATCTTTATTACTTGCAAGCATAGACTAATATCGGGGATGAATTATTTTGAATCGATTGCGCGGTCGAAATACTCTTTTTGCAATTAAGTATTTAACAAATTAAACTTAAATTTGTATTTGTATTTTAATTGTATTTAATAATAGACGCATATTATAACAACACATAATAGGCATTTAACACTATAACTAAATGTGTTGCAAATCTTTGTATCCGACCAAAACAACTTAATTGCTGTATGTGACTTTAAATAATAGGCGAAAACAGTATTTAGGTTTATGTGGGTACCGTGAGAATTCATCTATTGAGATTAGTTTCAAGATTCAACGCGTGCACTTCAAACACATATTGTGTTTTTTTTAATAGGAAGCGTTATATTGTTTTTTGTGGTCGAAAGCCAATTTTACAACGGTCAAACTCGACCGCACGACGCTATCGATCAACCTGCGCAGATTTGGCGATTTTTTTTTCTTCTTTCTTCTGGGGCCGGTTTCCCGTCGGTGTTTTGTCGCTGTGCTCGCGATGATGAATAAGCTTCTCTTTGTAATTTGAAAATAATGTTGTTTTAACAAGCTCGGTATTTTGACGCGTCCGCTCAGTGATAAATCACATATTGTCATTGGCACTACCTTATACGATCGAGCGGCCGCGAAAGCTATACATAAGAGGGAATAACTGGAGAAAACTGGACGTGTCGTAAGTTCGTGACAAACGGTCTCGGGTATTCAATATATAATAATACAAATCGGTTTCTGTGTGTATGTATGTGTGTAATTTAGACCGGTAAATGAATACACGGACAAGACGGTTCGCCTCGTTTGAAAGTAAACACCCGGCGCGCCGTTGTGTAATTTGTCCGGTACGTGACAATCGTCAAACAAATGATGTGTATTTTAGCAATTTGTACAACAAAAGTGACGCCTTTCATACCGCGCGCCTATCACTGTATAGATTATATGTAGTACCTAAACCGATTGTATTTTGAACATCCATGTATGACCCAGCTGTATCCTGGCTACATAATATTTTTTTACATCCGTGGCGTCGTTTGGCCAAATAGTGCGGTTAGTGAGATTTTACGAAATGAAAGAGTTACCTATAATAATATTATATATAATGACCGCGGTTATAGATAAATTATAGTTAGTTAATCTATAACCGTGTTTATGACCCGTGATCCCACGGATACTAAATGAGCGGAATCATTAGAGTTTTTTTTTTTAATATGTACCTACCTATACACAACAAAACATATAGCTGTTATAGCTCTGCAAACACTGCAGTATAGTCGAATAATATCGAATACAGTTAACAACGATGTATATACCTAACTGATATTATTTTATTAATTTAAAACCGAAATTAATATTCATATCGGTAAGACTGTTTGACATGGCGGCCTTTCTCAGACCAATAGTCACATATAGATCTTGTTTTCGTCGCACAGATTCTGGCTGACGGCGTAATGTATGTACTTAAACAACCAAACCCGCGATACAGTTTTGGTGGTAATATCAGCCATAATAGATACTTTGATATCTTTGTAACGAGAACGGGTTAAACGGTCAATTATCGCTGAACCCGCCCGCGCAAGACGTTTCGACTGGTAGTGCGGATATAATATTATTAAATACACACATATAAGTATATTGTTAGGTGTTTTATACGTCTGCGGTCTAAACCGCGTTAATAATCTCCGTGGAGTTCGGCGTAGCCTCTGGCTGGATAATAATTATTATTTCGATCGCCCATAGCCGTTACCCCTTGTTATTATCCTTCCTCGGTGTTTATAAGCGATAAAAATCAACGACGAAGGTGTACACGCGTTTATAGTCAATACACCCATAAAGAAAACAATAAAACAAGAAGGTTATGTTGCTTTCGTGCTGTATCCGACATGCTACTTAGGAAAACTAACACGAATTCCGGACCCCGACGGTTTGGTCGTTAGGCCGGCGGTGAATAAAATCATAATTGAAATATATTTTATCCAAATAAATCTGACTTTCCAAACGTGAATTTGCAAACGGCCGGTCTAAATATATTACATTATAAACCGAAACCTCTTTCTTTTAATATCGTCGCAAAGATGAATAAAACTAACGGTTCGTTAAAATTTAATAGCGCTATCCTGGGTTACTGTTCAGTCTTTATGGGTCCATTAAATATTACAAGCATTCGTTCGACTAATAATATGAAGTTATTGTTTTAAAAAACTATTTAACTATTTAAAATTATGCGTACATTCGTTTATTATAATATTAACCGCTGACGGGTATACTCAAGAAACAATTAAAAGCGTACAAACTTTCTCAACTTAGATAAAAAAACCTATTTATATTTATTTCCATGGCATACGCAACGTCTTGTCAAATAAATGAAAGGATATTCCACACTGTGCGGCACACACACCTATAGGTATACACAAATTATATTCTCAAGTTAAGCATGAAGTTGGCAATAAAAGATTGGTGAACATCTGTTACACAGTCAAGACACTCTTCTTAAAACTCGCCTATAGGCGACTGCTGAATTATACATTATGTCGACAGTAGATTGTTATTTAATTTTATTTTGTGTGGCCACAAACGACCTGTTAACACTTTTATTTTTAAGACGACGAAAATAAAACATCAGACAACGCAAAGTCACATTGTCTCCAAACAGATTTTCAGGTTAAAACAAATGCGGTTTTTTTGAAAAAACTTGTTTGGTCTTGCTGACTTGTGATATGCAGAGTTCTGCATCGTTCAAATAGAGCGTACTTATCTAAATAATCATCTACTAGATAACATATTATTCAAGTAAAAGTTATAAGAAAAATGTCAAAAATATTTATTTGAATAATTTTTAAACGTGTTATTTAAACAGTTAGTATTTTTTTTTTTTAAGTAATTACATTTTAAAACATAATATTGTATAAATATAATATGTACTACATTTACAAAATTTATATAACCAGTATAAATGAGAAGACAATTTTTTTATTTAAATAACTTTTTATCCGAATAAAATGTGGAAAAATCATTCGAAAAACGTTTTATTAGGATAAGAATTTGTACTACATAGAACACTGCTGATATGTCTTATACCTTCATGGTTTATGTGTAGGAACTTACAAACTACTAGTAATATTAACTACCCAATTACTTTTACACATTGAACAGTGAAAAAAACACCCAACGTAACATTTTATATTGATTACAACATAGTGTTTATACTTCATATAATATTTGAATTAGGTACCGTTAAACAAAAATACCAATTACTATTTCCATCTACTTTGTTCAGTGTTCAACGGTTTGGTTATTTTTATTGAATTAATATTAACTTCATCTTCATATGAATTTTTCATTTTTTTTTTTTTTTTTTTACTAGCTTTCATTGTTATTTATTATAAATACTTTGCGCATTCCCAGAGTTAGGTATGTAGTATGCGATTTACATTTTTTCCTAATATCATAATATATAATTTGGTTGATTTAATTTTCTAAATTATACAAATGTGTCCAACTATTGTTAATCGTTTACTCGCGGCATCAAACAGAGAAAACCAACAATTTTAATATTAGGTATGTTCTTTCTCTGAACATCGGGTCTAGCCGGTCGGTAAAATCAAACCGGTGAATTTAATTAATTATTTTGAAACCGTTTTTGACCTAATAATAATTATCGGTCCGTTATTTGATTCGCGCTATAATAGTAATAACAATTTTATATTGTTATTAAATAAGTTTGTACGTTGTGGTCGGATCGCTTTTCAAACAGACAATATCGCCTGCAGATAAATCCGATTCGGTCCCTCAGATCTAGATTTGTAGTGTATCCGTATCGTCGCCAGAGTTGTGCATTATTCGAATAGTGTGTTGTCTAAATAATCACCAGGATAACATAGTATTCCAGTAAAGTTATTGGAATAATTTCAAAAATAACTATTCAAATCCTTTTTTTTTTCATTTTCCAGTTTTGAGATTTAGACACTACCTTCTTCCCGCTTTCTCTATCCCCATCTCAAATAACTCCTCTCCATATCGCATCTTGCACGAGCTACCACCCATTTGTGATTTTTTCATCTCCTTTTTCATTGCGCCACTCTCTATCCCCACAGAATATCCTCTTTAACTTCCTATCCTCTATGAGAATTAACAACCTTAACTCTTACAATATTTTAAACTCTCTTTCCGTTCCCATCATTCAATTCACCCTCAAATTTATCTTTGAAGCTGGGTTTATTATCTAAACTACCATTAATAACGTAACAAAATAATGTAATTTTTCTGTTCTCATATTTCTGATGTATTCTCATGTATTTTCATGTAGAGTGTACCTAAATTATTTTAACCTGCAATTGTTAAGCTGATATATTTTCTATCATTTTTTATTCGAATAACTCCTAACATAATTATTCGAATCGTTTTTGTATTCGAATTAATTGCTGGAAAATTATATTCTACTAACATTTTATTCGAATAAGACTTTGCACAACTCTGAATGTCGGCACCAATGAACGCTTGTCGTTTCCGATTGCAATAATATATTTCAATAAAAAATCACCATTGATCGAATTTTATTGTACTGTATGATAAAAAAAAAAAATATATGTATAGTATATACCTAATCTAAACTGTCTATACGTGCAAGTCTTTGGCGGATGGATAATACCAGCGCCAGCTCGTTGACGGATAGATCATTCGTCCGATGCAGCTCGCTGCTTTTATTTTTATTGTCAAGTAGAAGTTGTTATACCAGGCGATTTTTTATCGGTACATACACCCCTATGTGTATTGTACACGTGTAGCTCCGACACGCCGCAATACATAATAATATATGTGTCATTAGCATTTAGCACACTCTCGTCGGTTATATATTATTCTTAATATAATATGTGTTCTCCCGAAAGACGTTTTATCATCGCTATAATGGCATCTGCCACGCGGCGCCGCAGTTAAATTATTTCGGACGCGCGTTCGACAGTATATAATATGTACCTACAAGTCTGCACGTTCACAAATCATAAATATTAATAATATTTTCTATTTATTATTTATTTTTTTACTAGTAATAGGTAGCCATGACGTATATAAAAAACCTAATGATTCACACGAATTCTACGGTTTTCCGATGCGTACGGCCTGCCAGTACCGTTATTGCCGTATATTACCAGGCGATTGTGTTCGGCGCACAACGTCTAGGTGTACCTAACAACACTATTAATAGGTTTAGTACCTCAAAGCAAAAAAAAAAAAAAAAATGGTCCAGATGCTGCCGTTTACAATTGGTTATGACGGATAAAGGAGAAACGTTTAAAAAAGGACATGCGTTCTAACCGGTCAACGTATACAAGACTAGTAAATAGACAACGAAAATTGAGTTATCACTTCTGACCAAAGTCACCATCGAGTTACTTATATAGTGGTCAATGTCAAAAAACTGGTTTGCCTAGATATTCGTACGATCTATTGTGTCTCTTTTTAAACCATTAAAAAAAATAAATGCAGTGTTAACAAACCTTCTTTTAAATATTCGGAAATTAGATAAGTACGTTATACTTACACAACATTTTATAATAAGTAAATAATGTATTCATAATCCTTTTAAAATCATTTTATTTATTTCAAATTATAATCATTTCTGACGACGTTATAAATGCAAATAATTGATTTGTAATTTTCGATATTATTTGTCTCTATAATATGTAAACGCTAACAGCTATTTGACTTTTTTTCAATTAAATGTGTATTATATAACGAAAATATTAAAAAAAAAAAAAAAAATTGGCTATAAAATCGTTTTAAAAATATTCACATATCTTTAGTTATGAGTGGACTATAGACAGATTAAGTTTCATTAATTGCAGGTACGTCTGAATCAGGGTTGGCTTAAAAAAGCCCAGCCCAAAAAAATCAATCACTAATTAGGTACAGTTGCATACCTACTTTTCGGTAGACCTACATGTCTCTGCATGGCCGGTTAGGTTGCACAGCTTGACCATCTTTGTCAGTCGTGGTCTGTGCAATGACATCAGAATAAGCTTTGCATAATATTATGTCTGTCTGTATTATGTCTACAGTATAAACAGCCTTGATTATTAACATTTAACAAACGGCAATAGTTCACAAATCTCTTGGCGGTCTATATTATTATGTGTTATGTGTCTGGACACCAAACCAATATTGTGAATTTATTCACACAGTTATAATATCATAACCGTATAATAAAGCGTTGCAGGAAATTTAGCGGTGTCATTACGGTAAACACGAATGCCGGCCGTGAGCGTGAACCAATTATTAGTTCAATAACTACGGTAAACGTGTACACAGTGTACACTGCAATAGGAACAAACCCATACCCCTCGGCCTTTTAATAATAACATTACACTATTATTATTATGCGCTGTGTACGAGCCGGATTTAATTGAATTTTTGCGCAGTCATCCGTCGAACAACGGGTTAGTATGGGGTATGTGTATAATAATATATAGAAGATCGAGCTTGTTGTTGTCGATCATGATGATCATCATGTCGGGCTATACCGTGCGCGGCATCAGGTCGGGCGCCTTGTACCTTCTTAAAAAAAAACACAAGACGCGCGACTCAGACGACGCTTTAATCGTTTTTCTCGGAATTCAATTTTGCAATAATCTCACAACAATACACACACACATACGTATGTCTAATATACTCTCATACTGGCTTGCGCATTCCTTTTCAAAGGAGTTCCTTCCTTTCGTGGAATATATTATTATATTGTATTTCAAAGGGAAACGTGTAATTTTCCGTCAATTTCCGAACGTGCACCGAAGTGGTGCACGGTTGTTACTGTTCAAAATATGTATTATTATTATTATTGTACAAATTTTATTTTGCAAAACCGCTCTCTCGATCGCGGACAGACGTACATATTTTTCTACACAGCCGCTTCAGTTAAATAATATGTATGTATAACTCACACATAGCAAAAATGTATTAAAAAAAAATTCATTGAAAAAATGTACCAATTATTATACTTTGGTCATATTATTTGTAATGTCGTCCAAACTATTTTTACAGTAGGTAACTACAGAAATATTATAATAATTTTAATTGCGTAGCAGAATTTTAGCTGTTGAACTACTATGTATATTTTTTCCGTGAAAAACTTTTAAAAATAATAAATACAATTTAGTTAAGTTCACCAAAAAAATGCCAATCTCGGTACAGAAATCTTTCAGAATCTAAACTTTAGATAATAAACTAGATTGCTTAAATTATTGTTATGGAGTCAAAAGTCGACATTTCACACCTGAGATAATATTGATCTCGTCCAAACTGTGGTATTGGGTCATTTGAAAACCACATTCACACTAATCCGAACGAGAGTGTGAGAAATAAATAATATATTCTAACAATATAAAAATACAAAATAAAAAAAACCGTCAAAAACTAAATTGAAAAGCGACCGCATACGAAAACAATTTAATGAAACCATTTATTCACGCCGCCTAATATGGTTAACCGAATGATTAGTGGCGGCGACGGCATGTGTATGTATATACATGCTCATTGTTGTTTTCTTAATTAAGTCTTCTCCGGTTCGAAGGTACACATCACGTATTTACACACACACGTTCGCCGACCGCATTATATTATTAATGTATTACTTGGCGTTTCTTGCACCTCATCTGTCCTTATATACATTAATATATTATTATTATTATGTTCGTCGTCGTTCAACACATTTTCATTTTTTATTTTTTCGCTTCTCTATACCTACTTATATATATATATATATACATATACCTACAAACAAATCCACGCTTAGGAGGCAACCGGTCGATTATCCATCGTCAACCCCGCTCCCGCGTAAACCGTTGCTTCTTTTTAATACATATTATCAAGTATGAACCTATATAATAATAATGTAATATGTATATACCTGCTCGCGTTAACTTTGTTTGTAATGTTTTAATTACACCGCTGGCCGCCGTCGACAGTTTCAATTATTTCTCACCGTTTGGATACCCTTAGTATAATTAAAATACATTATTATATTGTTAAAACTCTTTAAATTTCTCCACCGAGATTGTCCACTGGACAGCCTTCGAGCGACGATCAATAATTATTTTCGGTTTTAAACAAGGCCGGATAGTTCAATAGGCACAGCGCTTAGGCCCTAAAAAAGTTTTAAAATAATACCTTAAATACTTTATTAGTTTAATGTAAGTATACAGTACTATATGTACTTAATATAATACTTATTAAACATGCGAATGTAATATTAGTGGAATATATTAATTGTAGCTTTACTACAATGATGGAATACGAATTCATTGTGTTTGTGGTGCTAAAAGTTATATATGATTATTTTTCAAGTATAAATGTACCGAAGAGAGGACTTTGAATTCACGTAAACGATTGGTGAAAACTATATTCGGTCCCGTAAGTATACATCAGAGTAGGTGTACATTTATAAAACCAACCCGATGGGCATACCCCAATAGGCAATACTTGTCGTAGAGTATACTCTTCGTATACCACGAAGAGTATCTTAATAGGTACGAGTAGTAGTACCTTAAGTAGTACTTTATCATCTTGTTTTAGAAGTGGAAAAAAAGTGTGGGGCGCAAACTACAGCTGATTTTTGCATCTTCGTTGGGCGCGATTGTCATTTGTCAAGTTGTTAGTCAACGTTTGATTACAAGATGTTTCACGGTTGCTAAGCACGGATGCAGGTGTGTTTTGGACTTGGATGCGAATAACCAAGAAGGTATTGGGTTTTTTTTTTTAAATTTTATTTTCGCTTTTGATTAATCCGTAAAACGAGTTTCTTTACCACATTTCAATACATCAATTTCGGCGACCGCCTATATTATATTCGCCGAGTAAGTAGGTAGGTATGTACATACATGTATAGGTATATATTTATATATAAGTTGGACGTGAATAAACTCAATAAGACAGCGCCACCGAATTATTATGAAAAAACATTTATGATAAATTTATTAGTTATAATATTATTATTTTGTCGAAACAAGACACGTCTTCGCGGTTCGCGGTGAGAAAAAGTGTTGGAAATGGGCGGCCCGTGTCGTGACCGATGAACGATAAATCAAATTTTCTTATTAATTATACATGTATACATACATGTATATATATATTTATATGTACATTATATTGTTATTATAATAGCTTATGTGCCGGCGCACGTTCTCCGACCGCATTTCCTACGGCGAGAGTGAGAGATACGTTCGCGCAGATAGGCCGGCCAAGTTTATACATATATAATATAAATATGATTATTATTATTATTATTACTATCTTCTAATACCCGCGACCCGTGTACAAATACAATTATTATTATTATCATGCGTCTTTCAGGACCAAATAGCCGCCGCGGTACACTGGTAGTACCGGGAAAAAATAAAAAATACATACCATTCGCGTTTCAAACGAGCTACAGAAAAGCCAACGGTCCGGTTAATAAATAATTAGAGCTGACTTTATACTTATAATGTTTTTTGCCAACAGAAACGGTCAACAACAATAATATCCTAGATTAAACTATAAAACCAGATAGCGCACTCTTAAAAAAAAAATCGAAAAATATAGGGTCAGTGCGTGACCAAAAAATGAAAAAAAATAATCATTCTGTTGTACAGATGTTCCTTGGCTTTAGTGGTTAGCCCCGAAGGGATCCCCTACGACTGCGGACTGACTAGTAGCACTGGGGGCTAATTGCGGGCCGGAGAAGGTGTATCACAAGAAGAAGTGACCTGTCAGAAGGCCACTTGTCGGAGGGCTCTACGTCGCGTTAGTCGCCTTTTACGACAAAAATCGTTTTTTTAAAAATCTATTGTTTTACTATTAAGTGCAGTATCTGGTTTAACGGTTCATCAGAGTATTTAATTTGATCAACCGACAGGATGCACTGGAACCAAAAAATTGGTTATTAGAACAAAAAATTATTTTCATATTGATAAAGTTACATTGAAAAGGTTTGATAAAATTCGTATTGATTTTTCATTGTGTTGTTTTGCGTTGAGTTTTTTTTTATCTAATTATAGTTTTTTTTCATCTTCGGCTACAAGTTCACAATTAAGCTTACTCGTTGTCCGTCACACGTGCGCAAAGATTATTGTATTGAAATAAAAACACACATTTCAGTTGTACGCATATTATGGTGTAGTGAAAATACACAAACAACTTGTACCTACAAGTTGTTTATGTATTTATACTAAACCAGCTAGGTTAGGTTGGGTTAGGTATTAACAAGTTGGGATTACAGCTGCCCTTTTTAACGCTGATCGAACACAATTTTTGGCTTGTGCCCAAAATAATAAAATTGCTAATTAAGTGTGAACGGTGGTCCAACCACAGTGACTTGGAACTGCATAATACACCAAAACAGCATAGTATTATGAATTACACATAATTATTTGGCGATCAAACCGTTAAAATCTCGGGTCGTCACTAATTTCGCATGATTTCTTGCATATTAAATGTTATCATCTAATGTTTACTATTAACGTGGCAGTTTTTTCAGGCTGTACAACTTATGTGTGGGTATCGCATAGCTTAATAAAATAATTTAAAAGAAATAGGTTTATAGCAGTGACGAACGTGCGAAACACAGCATGATATTGCTACCAAAACTAAAATAACACATTTATTAACATTTACCTATTACTAGTACCACATAGGAAAGTTTGGTCACTCCTAGTAAACCGACACTAATAGATAGACCAGAACAAATCAACCGAGATCGTTATAAATAATTACAATAATGAATAAATTAATGGCGTTAACGGTCAACATTTATATAATGACTTGTCGTTTTCTATTCTGTGTTCAACGTGTTCGCACTTTTACTATTTGTAACGACTAGATCTAGTATATATTAATATAATATATTTGTGTAATAAAGTTCCTTTTTCTTTTGCTATCCGGTTATATACAGTGTTCTACACTCTTCTAGACCATAGTAAAATATAAATATATACATATTTACCTACAAACATTTAAAAAAATACACCCGAAACACCGTACAATTGTGGATAATGTGTGTTTTGTGATAGTATTTATTTATTGAATTCCCAGAGAGGAAAATAACAGTAATAAACTCATCGACGGACACAAGTTATTATTAATATCGTGAGAAACGTATAGGACCGTGGCGAACCGTTTTGTTTTTCACACAGTCATTTGTCCACTATATTACTGTGTGACACTGTATATAAATATATATATATATATATATAAAAACCCGGACAAGTAAATTACACGTGCGGTAAAAAAAAACACTATTTTTTAACTAATACTCGTACGCATTAGTCGCTGACCGGTACACGGTTTCTTGAAGAAAAAGAACAGTATTTGTAAGTAATTGCCATCAAACCGTTGTCACGACTGAAACCTATATTATCAGAGATTTGAAGAAAATCGCTGTGTGATTTTTTTTTTTTATGACCTGAAAACCCAAAGAATTCGAAGTATGTTTAAAAGTTAAAAGTACGTTTGAACAGAAAGAAAGTTTTCAATGAATAAGCAGAATTATACATAAAACAGAAACAAAATGATATTATGTTTAACGCTTGAAATATAATATTATATACTACATATATGCAGTAAATCTTGAGTCATTCAGCTTCTAAGAACAATAATTATGATTTGTGGCCGATGACGAATGACCAAACTGTAGGTACGAAAAATAATGAAAACAATACACTCTCCTCTAACGTCCGAAGATTGACCTCTTGTCCAAAATATTATCATTTATCAGAATGGTATTGCTGTTTATAGTTGTATACAAACAGAAACAATACACAGCTCAGAAAATATACTAAAAATGCAGAAATAGCGCTTAAATATGAATACAAAAAAAGAACACTGTTATTTAGTATTATCCAACGTGTTATTCATAGATTTGTCCATACTTCCCTTTATAGATAATCTCGCGTTACGCATTTACATATAAACCATCTTGATAATTGCCTTAGACTTCTGGTTCGTTCTCTTAGTCCCTATAACTATCCATTTATTAATATTTATGTTAAAAACATGGCTACTCCAGTGGTGAATAATAAGAAAAGAGCGTCTACCGACTTCTGTACCTCTCTTTAAAAAAAAAAACACACACAACATGATATTATGTATAAATGTACTATATTTACTGTATGTAATGATAATATTACACAATCGTATTATACCTTCGATACGGAAACAATTCGTTGTTCACGCAATACTCCTTAACACCGGTAGCATAAATTATAAATGTGCTTAAATAAAATATGAATAACATTGTAGGCATAGGTACCTACTTATTAAAATATGAATGCGATACTAAAATAATTATCCCGTAATTATTACTTTGAATAACAATAATAATATTATGCAAGTTAAAAAAAAATATAAGTACAAATTTGGGTGAAATTATATAACTTGGGTCAATCGAAATGCGATAGCTCTTTAAATACTATTCAATAATAATAATAATTAATACTGTATATATAATACTATACATATACGTTTAAATTAACTCAAGAAACACTAACTAAGGTGTAAATATACGGTTTTAGCGTCGTTCTCTCAAATCTAATATCCTCTTCTAGTATTAAAAGCCGGCTTTGAAGGGTACGTACATACCGATGTCCAATACAGTCTTTTACATTGTACAATTATATTATAGAGTTGATCAAGTGAGTATCTGTATAGTGTATGTAACAAATGTTTCTTTGGTCAAAGATAGAACACGATTAAAACAATAAACATTTTGTTAAAAAAAAAAACAAATTTCTAGTAGTTCCTAGCTGAGAGCTGGGTCGGCATGAAGGTTCGCTTATTGAATACAATTTTTTTTTTTTTATTTGTCCGGTGTTATTGCAGTATTTATTTTGTACTTGCTCATTTGGTAATCGACATGTTTAAGGGTAAAGCATATTGTGAATTGAAACAAGACCGCACACTGCATGCCGACGATATATTGTGTTGATGTCTTAATTAATAAAATCTGTATATTATATTATATTCTATATTATAAAGGTGCACGGTTTAATATATTATATTTTCGGGACAAAGCAAGGTGTTACGGCCCGCGTTCTAATACCTACGGGTACCTTATATATTATACTGTTGATGATACGGTGTGGAGTAAAAAAAAAAAAATATTATGATTTTTTATTAGCTGTGGAAAACGCGGTCGGCCGGGCACAATAAAAATTATATTATAACCCATTGACAGCGTTCAATCGACACCGTACGGTAATTTTAATTGATGGCGGCCGAGTTGTCCTATATAATAATATAATTTTTTTTTTCTCTTACCACCTTATTGTTCTCACGGCTGCAACCTATACTTTATTTATATATACATATATACTGTCTTTGATCAAATTGCCCCGTGCTGAAATCAAAATGCGTTTGTTTCAATTTTTATTGCACTTCACACAAGAATGAGACCGCTGCTCGCCGCACATATTAATATTAATATTATGATCATGCTTTCCTACATATTAAATCTACCATAAACAAAGCTTCTTGGCAAGCTAAATGGGCTGCCCTTCCCTATAACTTCGCACAATGTCACCGGTTTATCACCCCTATCCCGAAGTTTTATATTTGTGCATAAATTACTCTATTATTATCTTCACTTTTATAATGGTGCATGGTTCTATTAAGCCATTTTGTTTATTCTGTAAAACTATTATTCTACTTGTAAATGTTGATATATGCAATTGTTGAGCGATCATATTTTATTGATAAAGACTATGAAAAAAAAAAAAAAATTTTAATGCAGCACCGCGGCCGTTAAAGTCTCCGCAATCGATGAGTATCAAATCATTATTATAATATAATTTTTACTACGGTTTTAATCGCTTACACCAAGTGGGAAAAACCAGGGAAATGTAATATAATTAAAGTATATGATTACAAAAGATTGTCATTAGGCGACCAAACACCAAAGCACTAGAGGAGAAATAATTATTTGCATCAAATCATACAACAATATTAAACTTGGACATAATCCATCATAGATACAGATATTGACAAAATGTTCTTAAAATATTCTGTTAAATGAAAATATTGCTGATTCTCACCAGTTTGGTGTGAACATTTGAGTGTATAAATTGAGCCTATAATTTTAGTTTTGGAAAAACTAATTCTTAAGCCAAACTGACAAATTGAGAAAGGGAATTACATATGTTTAAAAAATGTTGTACTCGTTTTCGACTACGTTGTTAAAATGTTCCAAATACCACAAAAAACTGCATTTTTTTTTTTATATTGTTTTATACTTTATAATCGATAAAACTTTTGGAACGTAAAGTTGACGTTGTTATTGCATTACATTTTTTTAATGACAAAACTATATTATAATTTTCCAATCGCTGAGTGAGATTATTTCTGTACAGTCAACGCAAGCACAACATTGTGGTCAACCCCAAGTGGTGTGTGTATGTGTATAATAATATTATATTTAATGTCATAAAACGTGTGCCAACCGTTTATTATTAACACAAAGTTCGCATCGTTTGTAACACAATATATCATGTGATTTAGCAGTATCGCACGCACTGATTCTCGGTATTTGAACATTATAATATTTTATTATTTTGATCTGAGAACGCATAAAACGCACATACCGTTACCGCGGTCGACTACTTTAGAACTTGGACCCATATAGGCAATAGTTGTTAAGTTCAACTCATTCTATATAGATTAGGTTATTTAATGCAATTTACAACCGGGTGCGTACAACATACTGCTGGGTTTGCTGTACTAGGTATATTCGACAGTTAGGTAACACCGGCCGTTTAAGCGCAACTAGTGTACCAGACTCTAGTGTAAAACTAAATATGATACCCTTAGTCCTGCCCTTTACAATTTTTATATCACTGTTTATGACAAACGACCATTAGAAGAAGCACATACACATTACTTCTCTAAACATAAGGTCCTATAGGATTACACACTGCATACATGCATATTGTTTGGTCAGTAAATCATAAATCAGAGCAAAAATTATTAAATTTTGAATTAATATTATTTAGTTACATTTATGTTATATAGTTTGTGGTTTTGTTAAATAGCTATAACTTTTTTGTTTGACAATATTTTATAAAGAAAAAGCAACTCGATGTCCTCAAAAATATTCTTCTTTTTCGATTTTTCATTATTTGTATTTAAACTCTAACTTCAACTTAAAGGCCACAGTTTAAATTCTAATTGTAATTTTGCTATATTGCCGGCAAATGCGGTGTGGCTTTATACACACATATACATTATAATTAATGTGCATGTAAGTACATTATGTAAATATGAAGTCCCTAAAAAATAAATATGCCCCTTATGAAGTTTGGTGCCACTGGCGGATTTTTATATTTCACTTTGTGCTTTCTCTTGCGCGATACTTGCACACGGGTGTACAGATATAGGAGGTACCCTGCTATATTTTATACATAACATACAAGCCATATCACACGCACGCATGCATATTATCCTAATGACAATGACGGTAATAACAACGTCATAACAGCTCCTTTTATGCCCGTCCGCAGCCGGTTAATTTCTTATTTCTACTCGGTCCCGGTGGTGTGTATACCTCCTCTGTTTATATGCCGTCTTTGCCGTTGCTCCAGCGCCTTCCTATATTATATGTGTAACAGCTATATCATCTCTCTCTCTCTCGCCTAGGTTCCTCTCGGTTGAACTATAATATATATATATATATATATATATATATATATATATATATACGAACCGTACCTGTATGTTATACCGCTGAGGATCTTTTGTTGGGCGTTATTAAATTACACGTACAATTTACTCCCCCCCCTCATCCCCCGTGGTAACGATAGCGGAACAGGGCTTCTCAAAAAAAACCACACACAGTCACAGGTGAGCCTACCTGTATTCTTATATAAGTTACACGGCCAAGTGTATACGCCAATGGAATATTTGTACTCGAAAATAGTATATAGTTTTATATTATATATATTTGCTATACTGTCTGGACATAACTGGAACTCCGGCTCTAGGGAATTTTCATGGTCTCTATTCGGTCCAGATATACACATATATTATAATTTATCTCTAAACTAGAGCAGTATATTATAATAATAATTACAAGGCGAAAACCAATTTCTTAACGATATTAATTATGTTATCTGTGCGGGGCAAACCCGTTTAGTGAGTTTCGACGAAAATTGATTGTTTTAATTTATATATTTAAAAAAATGTGTGTGTGTATATATATATTTGTAAATATAATATAGAGTTTATATTAATATAATTATACAGTATTGCCGTCAGCCGTGATAATCGTTGTATATATTATAATACATGGGTATTATAAATTCGATCGGTTATAAAAAAATGTTTTTTTTTTTTAATAAATCAACATGTGAAATTAATTAGTACCGTTGTTTTACATATATAATTTCCGTGTGCCACGTATATTACCTATAGTATTTAGGTATTCAGATCAAATGTTTAGTATACAGAACTTAATAATAATAACAATAACATAATATATTGTACCAATATCCGTACAAAAAACAAAGGCAGATCCAATGGGAAAATATTCTATAAGGACGAGCAAAATGTGGGCAAAGGTTTAGTGTATAAAAACCCGTTGTGCTAGAAGTAAAGCGCCCCGGTGTCTGTGTAAGTTCCTGTAAGTATGATATGAGTGAAGTATAGGAACACCTAATAGATGTGGTCGAATAGTGATGATGGTTCTACCGGCTTGTATCAGTCGCGATTCGGCCGGTAGACAATCTGTGGCATAAAAAAATTGTTTTAAAAAAAAAATACACCATTATATTAATAAGATTAGTGGGATCGGCGTACGGTTTTAATAGTGTATATTATCAGCTTGTCGATAATATATATATACCTACTAATGAAAATGTATATGTTCTATTAATTTTTTTGTTTTTTCACATACAACCGGCAGGGTGCCATCTGTCAACGGTACATGAATTATGATGTTTCACGGTTATACAAACTGCCGAATCATGAATAGCTAATGATTTCCACTAGAAATCAAGATAGGACCAACAGTCGACGGGATTACAATATTATTACTACTTTATCAGATGAAAACCTAAGTATAATCGCTTTCGATGTACACAATGAGTATATGGTTTTTGCGTTTAGTTCTCATCAAATTTTTTTTTAGGCATTTTCCAATTATCATTTTCATCCCGATTTATAAGGTTCATATTACTATCGTTTTTTTTTTTTTTTAATTATGTTAACCCGTGTACCTATATAATACAGTTTGTAGGTATTATTAAACTCAGACAACTATAATCGGTGCCCGTGTAATGTAATGTACATTAAAAAATGAATTAACGTGACTTAATGAAAAACATTTGCAATCCTTTATCCTTTAATTTAATCATTTTTAAGATTTGTGTGTAAAACAAATCAATGACGATACCTTTATTTTTTAATTGAAATTATGTAAAATAATATACAAGTATTTTATACAGTATTACGAACAATTGATTAACTATAATGTATTGTAACTTACATACTTGTATTGTTTGTACTCGTTTGAGGAGATGTCGGAAGGAAGTATTGCTAAGTGAGTATAGAGAATTTTTGCTTTGCTAGGAGAGTAGAATAATACAAATATATATACTTGTATTTCTCTATCATATTTTTTTCATGATGATTTAAAAAATATCAAACGCACAATTATTCATGTGCAAGTGCATACATAAAGTCGACGGTATTATTATCGCGTTAATTGTATTGTAGTACACTTTGGTCACCACTGATTAACATAATAATAATACAACATAACCGACCGTCTTCAGAGTACAAGAAAATCGTTATTTGAGTGTGCTGCTGATGGTCGAGAGAGAGAAAGAGAAAAAGTGTTGAATATTATGAGGTGTTGGGTGCCCGTCAAACGGCCGTACTTAATGTCTTCACACCGTGCCGACCGCCGAGACTAATTGTAAAAGATGTCTTCATCGTATAGTATACATACATATACACACACAGATGTCAGAATAAAGTGGCTTTACATTGCCCGTATACAATAATAATAATAATAATAAAAATACAGTCATCATTCTTTCTCCTCCTCCTCCTAGTGGACGTTTGACTTTTTTTTCTCATATACACACATAGGTAGGAACATTATTATTATTTTTTTTTTTTTACTTGACGGAAATAATAATTATTATTAAATTATTATAACGTGGTACATTGCGTATATCACGTTATTTATAATATACTATGTTATTATTATTATTTTTGAAGGAAAATATCTGGGAAAATAATAATATAATACAAAATAAACTAATATTTATAATCCAACGTCGTTGTCGTCGTTTGATTTTTTTAATTCAATTTTTTTTTTTTAAATATATAATCGTATACATTATATTATATTAAAAATCTTATATAATGTTAAAAAAAAAAAAAAAAAACAACTCACTTTTAATATTTATAAATGTATATCATATTTTTATTATACACAAGTCATTCCGGAACAGACGGTTTAATACAACAGTTAAAAATAATAATTTAATTAATAATAATAAGACAAAGGTCGATAATGATGACGATGATGGTGATAACGACTATGATCGCTTATTAAAATTGTTAGTTAATGTATGTATGTATATATTATATTACAATAAATCAACAACAACGGGATGATGTGTTTTTTTCTATACACGAAACAAAGAGGGGGGAGGAGGTGAAAAGCAGTATACATATACATGTTATACTTCCCGTCTATACAACTTAACTCTGAACTTAACTCATTATGTACCTATAAATATATATTGCACTCGCATATTTATTACATAATATAATATATTATAAATCAGAATTTATTATACTCAGACATAGGTAATATTATAATATCGTATTGCTCGCCGTTCTCAAACAAAAATATATAATTATATTGTACAATATTAAAAAATATACCATAAAATAATATGCCATGATATATAATTATAGCCGTTGCCAATATACTATATCCGATTTATATACAATGTATATAATATTATCATTACAATTATTATTATTTTACATTTATATGTAATATACAAATATATAAATTTGACTAGATTTGATTAAACGTTAAATAATTGCCTGAGACATTTTTTTTTATGGTCTAATCGTATTTACGCTGTCGGTCGATAAAAGATGTATATCTATATATATATATATATGTTATTGTTTTTTTTTGTTTTTGAGAAGTTAAAAAATAAATAAATTTGGCATATTTCCATGTTTTTAAACAATACATATATTTATATTATTATTACCTTTAAAAAAATGGTGGCTGTCGAAAAAAAAAGTAGTAGATACACTTAATACTTAAACAACTAATAATAATTAGTCTACAGTCTTAACGAAAAGAAGAAGTATCGTTGTAAACCGTTTTACGTTGATAACAGTATCAATAAAACGGAATATATAGGAACCTAATTAATAATATTAATAATAATAGTTATGGAAATTAATAATGATGATAGCGAATAAATATATTATACCTATAATAGTTACACAGTGTACAGACAGGCGGCCAAAAGATAACTTCACAGTTTCGTGTTGTTATTATTGTTGTTGCTGTTGTTGTTGTTGTTATTGTTTTGGACGATCGTGGTCCGGGCGGCCGCGGTGAGACTGAACGGCCGGTTGCCGCCCGCCAACAGGGACTCGATGCTGAACGGGTTGAGGCGCCGTACCTTGTCGGCGGCCGCCGTGGACGCGGTGGTCAGGTTCAACAGGGGCGACGACTCTTCGTCGTTGGGCGGCGGCGGCGGCCTCGGCCGGTACAGGTGGTGTCTGCCGTATAGCTCGTCGTCCGAGCTACAGCTCTCGTCCCGGCACGCCGCGGCCACCGCGGCGGCTGCGGCCGCCCGGGCGTACGGCGGCAAGCCCTCGTCCTCGTCCTCGTCGTCGTCGTCGTCGTCGTCGTCGTCCTCGTCGTCGAACGTCGTGCTGGCGCTGCGCCGGTGCAACCGTCTATGATGATCTTCCTCGCCGACCACGTCGATTTCCTCGTCCCTGCTCGTCTGGCCGCTGCAACAGCTCGACGAGTCGTGCAAGGATAAGTCCATGCCGTTGTTCGACGACCCTCCGCCCACTCCACAGTTTATCTGACCGTGTTTTTTAGCAGCATCTAGAAAAATTAAATAAAAAATTGAAAATTAATTTTACTCGAAAACCATATTATTATCATTCAATATACGAATTGGTCGATAGGGAATTAATTTGACTCCGAGTCAATAAATATAATACATTCGTTAATAAAAATACACATCAATGACGGCAATCATGGAGCCAAGCATTGCCCAATTAATAGTAATATATTATATAGTACAAAGAAATGGCATTTAACACTTGCTTTAATATAACAGTGGCTACACAAAGGCCAAGGCCGCAGAGACCTGCGCGTTTTGTAAGTATTATACATAATACACATGTACGTACAGTGTCTCAAACTACTTCTATAAGACGATATTTCCCATACAAGGAAATAAATATACAAAGTGAAAATACGATTTGTTTTTTCTATACCAATAATCAATTAGTGCTAAACTAACTCTATGCATCCAACAGTAAAAGAAAAAAAGACATGGAAAAATGTGGGGAATAAACAAATAGATATGATGGCGCAGATGATAAAAATGGAGTTTTGTATGTAAGGTAAGGCGCGAAGAATAAACCAAGAGCGACATTTTAGTCAAAAAGAAATTTCGTTGTTTAAAATCGATTACTTGGAATAACTTTGTTGGTCGTAGGAGATTCTACGTAGTATATATGTATAATTTTTTAGAAAGTGATATTGCGCAGAAAATCCAGAAAAATTGATATTCTATTGTAAGAAAATAAATTGAAAAAAATTACAATTATTTTTTGGGTTCTGCGCGATTTAACATTTTTATTTTCGCCGGACACTATAAACACGTCGTTCCGTGTGTAATATTCGGTTGTGTGTACGGAATCCATGTATTATTATTTTTCTGTAGGAAAATATTCAATTGGCGGAAACACTCGGTATTATACAGTGTCTAGACGTGTCTACTACATATGTGTAAGTATTCCAACGACAATTTGGACATAATAATAGTTTATGCGCATGCGTTCCGCTTGTGTCGACCGTGTGTGGAATACTTGGGCACCTATATTTTAAATAACGCGGATGGCATGGCCGTCTCTATGTCCTAATAGAATTGGTTTTGATTGGCTATATTATTATTATTATGTGTTTCTTCTGTGGACGAATATATCACACGAGAAAACGACCGCGTCGAAAGGTATAATGTAATGGACGGATGATAGAAAAAAAAACGGTAGCGATATTGTCAGGCACAATCCGAATGTTATTATACGAAAACTCCGTTTTATATTGTGTTATACTATACGATTGCCAATTGGAAGAGTCCTATAATAAGAGAAATAATATATAATAATACTAATAATATATAATCGTTGGCGTTCGGCACCCATTGAACAGTGGCGGCGGCGACAATAACATATTATTATTGTTGTATGTATAAAAAAAACGTTCTCCCTCAATTTTTCTGGTCATTACACAAGTCTGATTATTATTGTCGATGGCCTAGAAATGATTTAATAAACCTCATACGAAGACTTCTCGGCGAATCAACACCGGCCGTAACAATATATTGAGAACATACGCGAGGAACATAATATATGCCCGACCTCTGCACAGTTTATACACTTTAGTATGTTCCATCATAGCTGTACTTTGTAAAGGTCTGCATTAACATTTGATCCATCACCCTATGTACACTGAGTATAATATTCTAGTGCGATTTAGTACCCTGGTATACTCAAATTCATAAATTGACAGAGCCTAATCGCGTCACGAAATGCCAAGAAAATTTTGGAATGACCCTTGGCGGTGTATGTCCATGTTAAAACCAAAAACATGTTTTATTAAAATGACACAAATGGCACACTCACTGTTGGCTTGCTGCGACTCCCATTCCTTGCGCAAGGTCTCCAAGTCCACGTGCACGCCTTTGGCGGCCAACTTCCTCTGCTGTCGCTCCAAGCTCTTGAGCAGTTTCTTCTGTCGACGTTCGCGTTCTTTGCGCCTCAGCTCGTCCGCCGGAATTGGTTCGCCGGAACAAGTGACCGGATGTGCGTTGTGCGCCGGTCGGCCGGGTCCTTTTTTGGTGTGCTCTTTTTTCCTCCACTTGGCCCTTCGGTTCTGAAACCATACCTAAGAGCAAAACAGACAAAAAACAAAAAAAAAAGGTTAACTAAATAGTATAGAAACAAGTTTACACACACACACACATGTTATCAATTTGTGTGCGACCAACAATAACGGTGGTGGGGGTGAACAATATACTGGCGGTAAATCGCGTTTAAATTTCTCAACAATAATATCCGGCAAATAAAATAAAAACAGAAGCGAATCCTCGGTCTCTATCTGCACATTATATGTATATATATATATAAATAGTTTATCATCTATTTCTCGCTTCCGGCGTTCAAAACCAGAACGTATTGCACCCGTGGGACTTGTCCCTTGAAAGTATATATATATATATATATATATATGTATATACACCTACTGTAAGTATAAAGCGAAGCGGACAACATGGTGGCGCAGATTATTTAACCGTACACGAACCATTTGTGTTTTTCGCCCCTGCCTCGATAAAAAAAAAACGCCAACCAAAAAAACACCCCTAACGCGAACCGTTCATTGGGAATGAAATGCGGCTTTAAATCAAAACTGCCGCAAGGGTGGCGGGCAGCGGAGGGGCTATACTCGAGGGAGCTTATACTAGCACATATACACACTAACGCCAAAGATAAAAAGCCAATTCTCTCCCTTCGCCGACAACATGATAATAACATAACGCTACAAACAATATAATGTACTTACGGCCACTCTGGATTCCTTGAGGTCCAACCGCAGAGCCAGCGCTTCCCTCATGAACACGTCCGGGTAGTGGCTGGCCATGAACGCCCTCTCCAGTTCTTCCAGCTGCCACGTGTTAAAGTTGGTCCTGGATCTCCGCCGCTTGTTGGCCAAGTCTTCGGAACTGCCAGCGGCGCTGTCGCCGTCGATACCTGCGCAAAAAATAAAAAACGTTGAAAAATTATTATTTTTGTTATTATAGTGTTAACGAATACACACATAAGGAGAAAAGAGTTCAAAGGGATGGGCTAAAGCGTGGCCAGAATCAAATAATTATGCGGTTACTAGACGGCGACCGTCGTCAATGACCGTGGTGAAAACCGTATCATAAATTTCCACGGTATGGTTTAATTTTATTTTCGACGAAGAAACGTAAATTTGGTAGAGTGCGACAAGAGGTTTTGGTATACACCCTGTGTCGATAAACACAAATTATTATTTTTCCATCAATTTTTTAGCATTTAGCGAGGCGTTAACATTAATTTATATGTGTTTTTTAATGTTCACAATTATAATGCGTGCGCTACTACGCGGACAAGAGCAATATTACGGGCTGACATAAATATTTCACACCTCGTTGTGTGCGTTACCGATTTTGTACGCGGCCAATGCGCTAATTCATGCGTGCACGTTTTGCACGAGTAACTCGGTAAATTTGCATAGATATTGAATATTAAATATGATAATGGTATATTTAATATTATACGAGAAACGATTGAAAATTATGATAATGCCGCGTTGGTCACGTCGGGCCGTGCTTAATTATCGACGCAGTCAAAATAATATTATTGCATGTCATTTTTTACCGTAAACGAAATAATTGTTTTTAGCAACAATAAATCAAATAAAAAAAACGTCCATACAAAACTATATTAAATTATCACAAAACCAAATTGTATTGTTCAACCGTTATAACTAAATAGCGTAAGTACTAACAAGTTACTCCTGTAATATACATAGTAGGTAAAACTTACAAAACGCCGAATAAAATATGTTTTACATGAAATATTTTCCACCAAAAGACGTTTATTGAAATATAGTAAATGTTAATATTAATTTTAAATTGCCAACTTCCATCATACCCAAATATGCTTATTGGCCAAAATGCTATAAAACTCCTTCTCATACCAGATTATATTATCATCTGTACTATATAGTGTGTCAGTGTTAAACCCATACAAACGCTTGGGGAGAGTCGTATAAGATATTATTGACATTGGCGAACATTTGAGGGGGAGGGGGTTGGAATTCTAAAAACCTCAAAACTTAAAATCAGTACTACGTTTATTTTTATTTCGACAAACCTATTACTAAAAAATAAATGTAGCTTTTTTAAGTTTTAAGACCTATCCCAACCCCCCTCATCAAATGGCGCCACTCATAATTATTGAGGTTTAAAACTTTGGGCAGACCGTTTTGGGCGTGTGATTTTTGATTAGCGACAAAGTCGAAAATGAACTTTTCCGGAGCCTACATATAACTTTTTCGAAATTGAAATAGCCGTAAGCCATTCGGGCGGCCGTACCCCACGCTTTATTTACAAACCCCAAAACCGCGTGTTCACACAAGTTGTGAGCTTATACAACAACTTTCGATAATCCAATATATCTGATAGGAGGACACCTTGGCTGATCAATGGCCCCGGTGGGATGTCGGCCGATATCGCGGCATAGCAAAGGGGTGTGTGTAAGTATAGTAGAGATATAATATACATGTGTATGTATAATATTATTGTTATGAAAACCAAAGACGTTAAAACAATTTCGCGAACGCGTCGTAAATCACCGAAGCGACGCATGAGAATATTGGCCGAAACGCCATATGTGTGTGTATTGTATGTACAATATTATTTTTGAAATATGAAATAAGATATTGAAACGCCACATAGATAATACAATATGGAGTGGAGATGCGCCAAGCGGAGTTGAGGCAAGCTTGTGTATGTTAGTATACACATATGTATGGTTTTTACAAACGGAGGCTTTATAATATAATGTTGTTGTATATGTACATCTTGGGCCGGGGCAGACGGTCGTAAATCACTGAAATATGGAAAAGCATAAAGAGACAAGACCGCCGACTAGATAATAATATTAATATATAAATAGAGCGCCGCCAAATGGAAACGCTTTTCCCGAGTTTTCTCCACATAATGCGCGCCAAAAGCGAAGCGAAGGGGAGAAAAATTAATTTTCGCACACAATAAGTCGGATCCGGTCGACGAAAAAGGGTCGGAAAAGCTAAAAGAAGGAAACAAAATAATAAAAGAAATCTCACCACTTACAATCGGACCGAATATAATATTATTATGATAACGCAAGTGCTGTCCAAACGAATTGTTTTTTCTGGTATACACAACATAATATAATAATAATATGCCCAGCGTTTATGATACATACTATGGCGTCCCCCGTTCGAACGTCTTATCGCTCAGTCCCAGATAGGACCTATTATAATATTATATATACTATAAGGGTATTGTGTATTTCATTTTGAATCCGGCACCGAAAAAGATGAAACTGAACACTAGAATCCTGACCGTGAGCTGTTGAATAAGAACATCATGGAATCCCAAGGTGGATATGTCAATGAAATGGACCATCAGCACTTGTGGCCTAATTGTAAATAATTAGGTAGCTTGATCGACCATCAAAACTATAATCATAAACGTTCTCTTGCTCTAATTGATGTTACCATTAAATATTAAAATAGTTTGAATTCGATGGTTAAAAATGTTCATTATGTTTTTAAATTACAGCCGAGACACTGTTGGGGTGAACCCTAACAATTACTGCAGAACTTGCTCCATAATGATCTAGGTTTTAGTGCCGTCTCTGATGAGTTTAAACCAAAATAGACAAAATAGTAATAGATTAGATGAATAGGTATGGAAAGGAAAGTAGATTTTGTTTTATTAATACTAATAAAATTTTATGTGTGCAAAGAAAATACAAAGTTTCAATAACATTTAAAATTGTTATGTACTAGTAATAATTTGTTTTGGAATTATAATAATTTGTTTAGAATTCTCAACGTTCTTTTCAGGTAAAATTGATAAATTCATAAAACAAGTAGGTACTTTTAAATAAATGTACTACTATGACAGCTGTGTGGACTTTGGTTCAAGCGAGCCATTGTACGCTTTTAAAAATTGTTAATGCGGTTAATAAGTCCAAAATGTACCCATCTTGACCCAACACACAGATTTATATTCTGCAATTTAAATACCGACACAAAAGAACCTCGTTAAGGAAATTTTACTCGAATCGACACTATTGACATGTAGAAATTCTCTTGAGACTGATAATTGATAACTTAAACTATTGCCGCTCATGTTATTTCGGAACTTGGATGTATAAACGGAGAACAAATTGTAATATTATCAAATATGTATAAAATGTGTTGTTTACTTCCTACATCAATGTTCACCACGTCTGGCGATGTTGCCTCTTATTCTGATGATGCAAGTGCACTGTCGACAACGGGGAAAAGGTGTCAGCTGACAGGAGAAAACGAGGTAGGTATTGTAACTACTTACATTATAATATAATTCTAAACAAGTGTGAAGATTGGGTGGACCGATGACCGTGTCAAACGCTATTCGTTATAATTGAATTAACGATAGCGACCACTACCGACGGTCTCACGATATGCGCGCATGGCCGACACCACCGCCTTACTCTCTCTATGTACAATAAAAAAAATAATAAAGTAGTACTTAGGCGCCTCCTAGGACCGTACGACGACTATATAGAAACAGGCAATACAGTGCAGTGCAAAATCTCCAAATATTACCAATAGCCATTAATACAATATAACTGTTTGTCAGGTGCCTATCTAGTTAACTTCCCCTAACCTAACCCTCCCCTAAGGCACATGATGAGACAGCCGGGTAGCATATTATTATGTTAGAGTAGGACTGTACATTTGTATTTTCTTATACGATCAACGCCAGCGTCTCTGATTATAGCGTCGTTATCTCTCACCTTCTGTACCTATATATCTCTATCATATCAAGTGTATATACTCATATTATACTTGTATATTATGAGCGAGCTACGCGTGGGTCGCATTACCGGTCACGTGTGTGGGGCGTCTAAAGTTTGTTTACGAATTTCCATTAGACACTCCATGTGCCCGTCTCAACGGCGATAGGATAGCTGGCTGGTGGTGTTTTTAATTAAACAAAGTTTGTATACTTGATGGATGACAACGGTCATATATATATATAAGTTAATAAGCAATCGCGCTATGGAGACTATAGTTCAATTACTCTAGCACAGCGTTCAAACGTGATATTGTTATTATGTACATATTATACACTTATTGTTATTATATATTGTATTATGTTATAACTTATAATATTGTGTTTGGCCGAAACACACTAGCAAACCCTATGTAAAGTATACCTATATTTTGAGAAGACCTCCGTATCTGAACCCCCTCCCCAAATTTCTATAAGTAATAAAATTGTCACTTTACCGGACACCTGCGCTACATCTCACGTATACTACTTTTGATCGTTCTAACCATCCGTAGTTAAAAAATTAGAAAAACTGTGTCGATGGTCTCTGATATAATAGTTTTAATGACATTATCCAAAACACATTGGCAAATGCCAACATTATTCAAATGTTAACATTAGCCGTGACATATATCATATAAGTATAATTATAACTAAATGAAAGGCTTGGGCATTCGATTAGATACTCGGGAGGTGCCGCGATTAATCTATTAAAAGAAGAAAACAAAAGGCGGACTGTTAATGGAGTAATTTCACGTTATAATTTTCGTCGGCCGGACGGAAGTAGTTATGTTATGACGTGGCGTGTATATCTGTATATAATAATAATGGTAATAACAATTACATCAACCGTTTCCATAGGTGGACGTTCGGTTGATACGATAGCACCGTAAAGGGGTAAAGGGGTAACCGTTTAACTCGGTTTCGGATGGAAAACGATTCGACTCTGGGCTATAAATCAACACGGTTTGTCACGGTTATACCATGAACGAGAGCCGTACTTAAGGTCTTGCCGGGTTCCCCGGATCTCGCCGACAAAAAAACTACATCACCTTCCTCCCCCCCCCCCTCAAAAAAAGGTAACCGTTCGCTCCAGGTGCCTCGCCCGGACCCTGCTCGGTTTCCACCTTATAATAATAATAATGCGGCTAATAATGTAATAATTGAGCGTGTCGACCGAATATTGGCTTCCATCAGCCACCTGTGACCGACCGTCGCCGTCTCCATTTTAAACATCTCAATGTAAGAGACGCGTAAACCGTCTTGTGTATGTATTAATAATTTGTTTCGTCTTTGGTAGCAGTTATAAGAAGGAAAAAAAATAGTCGTTAATAGGTACGCTCACTATATAATAATAATATGGACGACGAGGAGAGAGAAATGCCTGATTTGAATTGTAATTTCCTGTAAATAAACCGCCGCCCTATCTCTGTATCCAACCGGCAACCTATGTAAGCATGATAATGATAATAATAATGAAAACGGCCAAGTACTGGCCCTATGGCTGTTGGGTAAACCGCGAGGTCCTCATATTATTATATTCATGTTTCACAACATCGCCCCTTTACATATAACGACCGGATGGGGTGGTATATGTGCCTACCGGTGAGCAGTTTATGGGATTACAAGCCATTTACCGTGTAATTGTATTATATACAACTTAATAAAAACATATATATATATATACCTCCTGGAAGCCAAAAAAGAGGAGGGAGAAGCATTTTAACGAATAAACGAGCAGAATTTTAACTAGGGCTCGAAGAAATTGTCACTTTGTAAACGTTCTGGCAAAGTATTTATTTTTATTTTTGGCATCCCGTTTATATAATAAAACGTTAAAAGTAGTAATAACGTGTTTTTATGGTTTTGTATTATATAATTAATATACAATAAAGAAAACGAGTTCAGAGTTTGGCAGTAAACAACTAGTTTTAACAAATTGTTTATTGCACGGCTGTGTAAGTATATTACTTAATTAATTGTTAATTATTTATTTGACCGCGTTCGTTATAAAAAAAAAATATTAAACCAACGTGATTTTATTGAAAATAATTCATTAACCGAACTCTATAACGAGCCTCGTTCCTGTTATTATTAACAATATATGTACATAATTATAAAAAACAATTTTAATTAATAACCGCTTGAAAAGGTAATGTACCTACATTTTTTATCTGATCATCATTACCGCCGTCAAGTCATGACCTATCGACGTGTCGAGCAAGTCTCACGCGACCCACATGAAGTATAATGTAAGCACAAAATAAGCAAGCCTGTGTGCATTAACGCGTTTGTATTAATTTAAATAATCGCTTAATTTAAATCGGAATTACCGTTTTAGTCGAAATTAAAGCACTATATTTGTAAGGTCGACTGGGCTAACATGTCGAGTGAAAATTAGGTAGACGAATTTATTTTCAAACAGTCAAAGAAGCAAGAACCTCTAACTTTGTTGTACTTGACTTACTTTTTAGGACTACAAGTTAATTGGAAATTAAATCCATTTTGATATTTTAAACTCTATGTAGACTATCTAAACTCTATCTAACCTACATAGTAGCTGATTTAAGTTAACCGTAATAAAGTTAACAATAACATTTAATGTTTGATATATTATTAATATTTCCTCGTGTCAATTTGAGATACTAACATTTTTGCAATACAACAAAACAAGCTTAACGGTAAGTTTAAAGTCGAAAAAACGTTAATTTATGATTAGGCAATTAAAATTTAATATCATAGGTGTGAATTATGAAGATGAGTCGACCCAATATTCAAAGTCTATTCGGATTAGGATTAAAAGAGGCGGCGAGGTGACCCCGGTCAATTATAATTGAAATAATTTTAAAAAAGCGACTCCCCAAGTTCAATGGTATATAATATTTAATGTTTATTGAATGATAATTATAATTAGTAATTACATTATCATATAATGGATTACGAAGGTATACATACTGCGGTCGAAATGTACGTGTATACAGGGTGATCGATTTAACGGAACACGCTCATTTTATAGGAAAATAATTATTACATAATCTTATAGTTTTTATTTTAAAAAACATCTCTACCTATATGTTATTTTACAACATTATAAAATTATAGGATATTGACCTTTTTAGTATTTTACAAAGCACTATCGACTTTTTCAACTCATATATCTATAGGTCCAATTAACTTTTTGCAATAAAAATAATTTGCTAAAAATGTTGACCGGTCAATACCGGTTTGAACGATTACAAGTAGAGTTTAAAAATACTACTTCACTCAAGTCTCCACATAAACTTAAAATGTATTTATTCAAAACTGGTTATCGACCTGTCAAACATTTTGGAAAATTTACCTTAGTAAAAAAATGTAATTAAATATCTTTAACGTTTTCCCGTTTGAGTTAATTTAAAATCTATAGAAAATAATAAAAAATACAAATATTGTGGTAGTTTTGTAATATCGTACTTAATTATTTTCTCAGAAAATGAAAGTCTCTTCTTTTAACTGGACATTGTGTATATTGTATATATTCTAAGATAGAAATTGATTGGAATATCGACGACCGGCTTTGGTAGAATTTTGGCATTCATTATATATCCAAACAAATATATATATATATATATAATATATGTGTGTAGGTATGTGTAGTACGGGTTTATAATCAATTAGGCTGGTGTATCAAGAACACAGGCCGGGTTGACGATAACCTGCGAATTTTCCTCGTTTTTAATTAAAGCGAGCCGACACAATACATTTTATTATATATATATAAGTATAAGTATAGTATAGTAGAGTATATTTGTACACCACTGTACTTATATCTATAAATATATATATATATATATCTGTAGTATATGTGTAAGCGGAGGAAAAAAAATTAATAACGAAAGGCGTGCCGGCGTAGTGTTATCTTTGTAATATTATATTATACATATATATAATTAAATTAAAAAAAATATTGTACCTATTTTTTTTTTTCCATTCCCTTCCACACCCGAGACACCTAACCGAGACGTTCCGTTGCATAACTTTATATTTTAAGACGATTAAATATAGATATATATTATATATATACATACATGTATTGTGTCAGTTTCGTGGAACTTTTTCCGTACAAGCGACCGCCTCAAGATAAACTTTTATAATCATATTTTTTTTTAAATATACTAAAAAAATCCGTCAGAAATTAATCACGGTTAGGCAGGTACATGGGTGCATCGATAATTATATTATGGACTAATTAACGGGCGTGAAGGAGCGGTTTTCTTTCCTACCAGCCGTCACGGATTTCCTTGGAAATGTTGTTTCGGTCGTTTCTGTAAACACGGTAGGCATAAACATACAATAACACTTTGTATGTTTTGTCCGGAGATAAGTGCAACATTATACCTAAAATGTGTACTAATTAATTATCATTAAAATAGGTTAAACGCCACAATGTGAACAACAACCGCTTAGCCGTTAGGTCAACGACGTAGTGGCCTTATCGCGTTCACTATAGTCGGAAATCAGCTATTTTATAAATTATTACTTATATGCTCGATGGCACAAGAATCGCCCAAAAAGCCCTTTTTAAAGAAATTTCAATCCCACCAAAAAAAAAAACAAATTGAAAATGAAAAATATACCCACTTTTATTATATCTATAATTATATTATAAGATGTCACTTGGATAGCGGTTGATGATGGATATAATAATTCTAAAACGAGCAAATCGTGGCTTAACAGATAATTGTGCCAACTGAACAACTATTTATAATAAAATTCAAGTATACTGTTTACTGTATACAACCTACCGGTAGGTGACCTAGGTGGAGTATATAATACTCACCACATAAAATAGGGAAGGTAAATATTTATTTCGCATTATTTTAAAACATATTTTTATTTTTTGGTCAGATTATAATTTATTATTAAAAAGTTATGGAAATATTTCTAGCTAAATGGCGTTAATTACTTTATTATTTGAATGAAAAATCAATTTTGTGTCAGTTTCATGATGGCATTAAAAAAAAAATATTATAATTTTTCATTTTTATTGTAGTCTAAATAGAGCTAAACTATGTAAGTGATAACTCTAAATTGTTATCGCGCTGTTAAAAATGTCCAACTGAAAGCTAAAACATTTTTAATTATTGCAAATTTGCCTTCCATTCGTTATAACAAACGCGAGCCGTCCGCTCTTACAATTACTTGTTAGTTGTACAATTTTCAATTGCGTTATCAAAAATGATGATTTCTCTTAACAGTTCATAATATACCTATAGGTATACCTAATGTTTTTCTATTGTCTACGGTTATGTTGTGTGTGTGTGTAGTAGGTAAGACTGTGGCCCATTTGACTAAGACATTTGTCTTAGTTTTGACAATAAAAATATAATCCATAACAATATGATGCTCGACGAGACCGTATCTTATAATTATGTTTGTGGTTTTTTTCGGTCTTGGTTTCTGTTAGGGAGGCGGACGTTTTTTGTTTATTTTTTTTTTTTGCTCCTCACGCCGCGGATGATTTCTGACAACATTATTACCGTGTCGTTTAAGAACCGACGTCTTAACGATACCAGGCGGTGGATTGAAGAGAGGCAAAAAAAAAATTGAATACTATTCGGACGGTCCACACCCGGTTAGGCCGGAGGGGGTTGCCGAGTATGTCTGAGTGTGTAGTATATAAATCAACCCGAGCCATATTATAAGATGATATTTCGTCCTGTGAACGCAGGGTATACGTCTAGTATAGTTTCTAATACTACATATTACTAGTACCGTTCTGGTTCCTCCTCTTTATGACTGTGTAATTCATATTATTAGTATTAAATAATATAATACCTCTGATATAATATAGTATATTCTATTATGTTGTGCGCATCTATCTATGCGTTGGTCGTGATCGCCGCCGTCCAAGAACATGACACTTTCGATGAGGCAACAACGCCCAAGTTTTCTAGGCCCACGGGCCGGCGCAGCATCACATTGTCTTACAAAATATATAATTTTTTTTTATTAATCCACCGTTATGTTCAGGCTAGCGGGTGTGACCATTTTCGGTGTGACAACCGGTTGCATTTATCTGCCATCCCCTGTGCAATTAACACAATATTGTTCTAGCTTTGTGCTTGTACATAGCGAACTGCCAAATCTGAAATCAAGAAGGTACAATAAAAAGTAGTAAACCGTACCAATTTATTGTCTGCCACGGTTTTTGACTTTCAACACCGGTGGACACTACAATATATTGTGATATTATCAATTTGACGTGCGGACTGCTATTATCGACCGTCGTGGATCTCCATCTTCGTCTTAGTCTTCGGTCAGTTGTATTATTATGTTTTATACACGTCCGTATCATAATAATAATAATAATAATAATGTGTGATTCTCTTATTGAATTCACACTCATGATAATAAATTATTATCGTATACTTATGGGTATACATACATACATATATAAGGATTAAGGTACCCTCCTGTATTATAAAGGCTCCGGTGCCGAGGTCACACATTTACACACACACTTACCGCTGTCATTCAATATATAATATAATAATAATATTTTATACGTAAGTATATACAGTAAACGGAAACGTGACTCGTGCCCGCCACGCGCTTGTCCGCATGTATACACACAAAAACCACCACAAGATTGAACCATCAGCTTTGATCACACACACACAAATCTATACATATATTTATCTACGTGACCGAAGCTAGTCCCAACTATATACTTAGGTATATATATATATATATATATTGTTGATGAGTGATGGTGATAATTTGAAATACTTAACCCGTCGCGGTCATGCGGTCCACATATTGTGAAGACGTGTCGCCAAGAGGTGTTTCGATTCGATATACCCGCTCTATCTATATACTATTATCGCGTTATTTTATTTGTAGTGAAATAATAATAATAGAAAAATATAATATAATTTTCAATCAGACCGAACGGAACACGGTCGTGCGCTTGAGATTGCAAATAATTTTGGAAAAGAAAAATCTCACATAATATTAGCTATATTGTACAAATATAATTATTGTCAACCCGCCAAATACAAACACAATAATTGGCGCGGTTGTGCGATCAGTATCTCTCTGCGACAAATCCAATTACATATACAAAACTGAAAACCTTAGTGGGGTTTAAATATATATATATATATATATCTTTTTACCCCTATTTCTATTTATTTTTTCTGTTGAAAGAGATTTTTTTCCGCCCAGATAAAAAGCGGTGTTTTTAAACACGTCTGCGCTTCTTTTTTTTGAATTCTCAATCTTAACCGGTCGATCAGTCACGGAAAATAAATACAAAGAGTATGGCGAGGGAATCGTCAAGACTTAAAATATAATTACTGATACAGTGTGTGTCGTTCAAGACGAATTAGTCTAAACGAATTAAAAAAGTTTAAATCGTTTTTTAATTGACTGTAAATGAATTGGCAATTATTTATTGAGTACAAAAACGGCATTGATTTAATATACCTATTTTTGTTTTCTTCCTTTCGCCAAGGCCCCAAGACCAATGCCGCGAAGCCACTAAATTAATGTAGGTCATCATATTTATGTGGAACCCAAATTTAATAAAGAATGTTTTGTTATACATATAGGCGACAGGCCTGTTAAACGCATGTTGTATTAGAAAAAGGATTTTTTTTTTAAATTACTTTATTACAATTTACAAAGTACACTAAATTTTACAAAATACAAATTTTTTTTCGTGAGAAATCTTTTTTAAATAATAAAATTAGTGCTGAAGTCCCAGATTGAATATACCATGTGTAAACAATAAAAAAAACACAATATAAATTAATTGCCTGAATTTGTGGTATAAGCATTGATGTCGTTTTTGAATTATGAATTCAACATGATGAATAAAATCAGTACCATCAATTATTATTTTATTAATTATATTATTATTTCTTTAGTTTAGACGTTTGTTTATAATTTGTGATTAACATTTTGATTATTTGATCAAAGTACATCGTGTCAAAAATAATTGCGCATTAGAGTTATTAGTTGAATTTTCATTTAAATTGTTTTCAATGGTCAATTTGTGCGATTGAATGCACATTTTATTGTTCTTTTGCGAATTTATAGAAATCAAAATTGTAAAATATCTTACCCGACCAAGTATGGGGCCGACCATTACATAATATGCTAATTTTATACCTGTTATTAATTATTTTTTGATAGCTTGAACGCGAGCCGCGGCCGTCCAATTAAACTGATCATTTTTATTCGTTGTCGTTTTAGAAAAATGTTTATAATTTTAAAAAAAACTACATGGTAGTTTTTTTAATATGTATTTTATATGCTTGTTATAATAATATCGTTGTTAATTGAAATCATTTATTTTATTGTCGTCCCAAAAACAATGATAGTTATTTTAAAAATTGTACTTATTTACTATTGTAGTCTTTCCATACATACATTAATTATCAATGTTTCCAAGAATTCCAACTAATTCACACTATAATATTATATCGTATCGGTCGACTGTCGGTAAGCCTCGTTGATAAAAAACATAATTTTAATAATCACACTAAGTAGGTAAGTACAACGGTACCTACCTACCTGTTTCCAGAGGGATTAGATATATATGTATTGTTATTCACCGTATTTGACCTTGCAACAATAGGTATGTATTTTATAAGAATTAAAATAATTATGATTATTACTTTTGAAGTACCTACACCTAATATACATAAACGACATGGCTTATTTGCACCTTTGATTTGTACTTATATGTATTGTATTGTTATTATTATAATTATCATAAAATATATTATTAAGATGTGTAAACCTACCAATTATCGATTTGTTAGCATTGTTTGGCTATCAGACCGTTTTTTTTGTTTTATTATTAAATATTAATGCATCTATAATATGTAATAAGTACCTATTTCGCTTTGCGGTAGCGTTTGTATTTATAAATATATATATATATATATATATATATATATTTCCGTTTTTGATCGTTAGCCGACGGTTTATCCATCAAGTATTATATGCACACGCAGCTTAAACACAGTAAGCAGTAATTTTTTTTAATAGGTATATGATTCAAAAGAATTGTACGATTTGACGTGATCGACCGCTGCGTTTTCAACTACGTCATTAACACAATTATTATACTGTTTTAAAGCTGGTATTTTTTTGTTTTCAATATAATCCACCATACAGCGATTGGAAAATTATTAATTATTTTTTTTATATTATTCATATGATTTAAAAAAAAAAGTATAATCGTAAAATATTTTTGGTACAACATATTTTGCTGTGTGATAGCAAAAAATATAAATGCAAAATATTTGTTTGCTGTATTAGGAACATTATTAATACTAATATGTATTCCATTGATCATGATATACTTTTCACTAAAACTTAAGAACACTAACGGACTGATGTATTTATATTGTATTTTCGAATACATAACGCAGTTACCTTCTTATACTTAATATGTTATAACGATGCTTCTTTTTTATATTTAGTATTCTGTATTTTCTATTATACTATAGTAATAATATATGTTCGGTAAATGGTTCATTAAATAGTGTCGTTATATTATATTAAAAATAGTAATAGTACCAACCCGAAAATGAGACCATCCAATTTAATACATATTATTGTACATAATATGGAACTATATTAACACATGAATAGTAAGTACAATAGCGTAAATCAATTAACTTTATGTTCTCCACATAACACGTTTCTTATCCTAATTAAATAGATGTTTAACGACACACGTTTATATTATGTAACAATCATATGTATTGATGATGTTTTCATGTTTTTAATTTAGATTGGTAATAATAATAGATAAGGAACCGCTAAGCTTTTTGTTTTTTTAATTAGATACATTTTAAAATTAGTATTTACATTTTTTTGAAATTTCCGCCTTACTTTAAATAATTTAATTATAGCTATTATTAATTATTCAATGAATAGTTATTTAATTGGCCATTAAATACTTTTAAAAGTTTTATTACCCATTTTAATTTATTGCAATCATTTTTGAAAAGCTTTTAACTTTTATTTATCATCACAGAACCTAATGTAGGTACATATTTTTTTTGTTAAAACAACACAATATGGTGATAATAAACTATACATACATTTTTTAAACTATATAAAATAATATTAAGTGAGCGTAGGTTGGTATGAAAAAAACAATAATCTAATTAAATTGTAACAAATTTCACTTGTCTATCATCGTATGTACCTATATATGTAGGTATACTGCAACACTAAAGTGAAGTAATACTTATAATTATTTATTATCGCTACAATGATGATAATAATAATTATAATAAAAAAAAATTCTACAAGTCTATTAATAATTGCTGTTGGTATACTAATTATCATAATTAATACAATTCGCGGCTAGAAAAATGATATTCCAGAAAAACAATATTTATTAATTAACGTGTAATTTTAGAACAAGGAAAACATTGTCTAATTAATTCAACGAGTAAGTTTCCTTTAATCAATTACGTGTATATCGATATTATTTTTCGTGTTATTTCCTTGTACAAAGTTAAAATTGGACATTTCGAAGATAATGTTTATCTACATAATGTAGGCACAATTATGTAATAATATTATATTATTAATTTAGGTTATCAGAATTATTTTTGCAGAACCATCGCACCGGTAAGTCACTCAAAATGTTAACACTAAAAATAAAGGTATAATATTATATTAAAGTCAACAAAAATATTGATAATATTCCAAATTGATACAATAATAGTGTTTATACACAACCTCCAAGTTAGAACAATTGAAATATGGTACCGAATATCGCATATACAATAAATTACCTATTTAAAATCATATTTCTTTTAGATATTCGATGTATGATTATGTTCTATATTTAAATACATAACATTTTAATAGCCTAAATTTGTTTTTTTTTTAATGCATGGTGAATAATATAAAAAGAAATTCTTTTTAAATCATATTTATTGTATTGTCTACATAGGTATCTATATCACCTATATATACAATCATTTAAAAACACATATTTCATTTAATTAGTATAATATGGTTCGGCCCATTAGATATGATTCAAAATAGTAGTTTGGTGTAAAGTCGAACTAACTTGACCTACCTAAAGGCTAACTTTAGTAAAACGTTATGCGATAATTAATTATGATAAGTTAAAACTAATAAATTATATATAGTTATATTATTCGGTAAAAATTGTTTTTAACGTTTTTGTTAATACATTATTTAATTATGTGTTTTTTTTTTAATGTTATCTCTTTATACATTTTTAATCGGTAATGTTTAAATTATTAAGTTTATTTTTATGTTTTATGCATTAATTAAAAGTCCAAATATGTGTAGGTAATTTTTAAATGATGGCGATACCGCTATACCTATATACAACATTGAAACACAAATGTAGGTACCTATAATTTTTTACTGTCAACTTTGCAATTTATTATAATATCACGCAGTTAATTATTATTTCTAAATCAGGCAAGTAAATTGACGCTGATAATGTAATGTTATCTATAGTCATAATATGAAAGTTCAAATTTTAAAACGACATTAGCCTTTGTACAATAATAATTGTGTTCAGGTCTTCCAACGATACAGCCCAGCCCTTCCGGTTGGGATTTTCTCACGGTCCAGTGTGATAGGTATACTATCTAAATTTCATTTTGAAAATAATTTTCATATTTCCTGTTGGATATTATCCAGACGACTGACGAACCGCTTTAACAGAGTTTTTCGGTAAATCATTTTCTTTTTAAATTAATTCAATATTAGAGAATTTGTTTTTTTTCTTCAGATATCGCTATATTTTTTTGTTAAAAAATAATTATATGTACCTAATATTGTACCTTTTACTGCAGGTTTAACGTTTTGTATTATTTTTATAATTATTAATTTACTTTTAGCTGTACTATTTATATAAAATCGATACCCGAATGGCGCATAACAAAATATTGCCCATTATACTATATACCTATATTATATTAAGTGTTGTGTGATAATCACGCAAACGAGCGGGTTAAATGAAAAGAATAAAAAATAACTTTATTATTACACGTGCGAAAACATGTTTAACGTTTCAATTTCACACGTCCAAGACACGAATGGCATGCAGCTGTAATTCTAACAATATAAATTGCTAACTTTATAATATACTTGTATACATATTACACACCCATTAAATTATATTGTTTCGTATGCATGGAAAGGAGCATTTTTTTTTAAATGTTGGTAACCGTTGTCCGTTTATAAAATAGGTAGGTACATATTGTTATTATGAAAAATAATTTATGTTATTAAAAATAATATTGCACCGACTTTGGTATTATTGATAAAACTCTACACGAATAATTATCAGTTAATAAGAAATAAGTTTATTGATAAATGCGTGTAAAAAATATTTAGTTGAAAATTATCCATAATTGCATTAGTTCAATGCAGATTGCGCGAGCAATTAATTAAGCGCATACATTAACAATATTATTATCACATTCGGTTTAACGAAGGTTAATATTTAATCGATTTCGGGCGATTTTATTAAATAAACATTTTTTTTTTTAAAGAAGTTATACCTAATTTAAAAAATTGAACTTAACTAAACTATGACACATTTATTTTTATTTTGGTCAAGCCAAATGTATATTAAACTTTATGAAAATATATAATTGGAATAGGACTGTATTCGTTCTTTGGCAGTTTTAAAAACAAACGTATCTCGTTTAGACAGATTACGATTAATGATAAGTAAAACAGCAAACTATAATAATATTACATATACCCACCTACTTAGTTAAAATGTTAACAAAATAAATAAGACGATTCGGTTTCAAAGTTGTTACTTTTATCGTAACAAACGCATTTAATTTAATTACACAAATACAAAACTATTATCCTTATCTGAATTCGAAACCAATTTAAAGTGTTCACAACAGCATAATGTTTAACTTAAAGTACAATTGCTCGATTTTGTTTTAACTTCAATTTTTAAACAAAGAAGTTACTCTAAAACAGTATCGCCGGAGAAAAGCGAAGACGCTTACCTTTTTTGGGCGATCCGCTTTCGGACGCGCTATCGTCGCTGCAGTGGTTGTTGGGTATCCTTATGTGGTGTTGTTGTTGCTGGTGCTGCTGGTGTTGTTGTTGCGACTGCCGCCGCTTGCCGCCGTCGGACGCCACTTGACCCGCGCCGATGGACGGCCTTTGGTGGTGTTGCGATTGATGGTGCTGCTGGTGATGTTGGTGCACTGACGGTGGAAGGTGGCCACCGTTATTCCGGGCGGCCGCGGCAGCCGCCATGGCGTACCGCTGGGCGGCCGCGTGCTCGGCGTGATGCTGCTGTAGGAACGGGGACAGGCCGGCCGCGAAGCTGGCGGCCGTGGCCATACCGTGCGGAAACCGGGCGGTAAAGTGCGGGAACAGCGGATGTGGCGGCATTTGGACGCCGGCCGCTGCGGCGGCCTGCTGTCCGCCACCGTAACCGTTGGCCGCAGCCGCGGCGGCCGCGGCGTACAGCCGTAACGACGGCGACGCTTGTCCCGAATCCAACACCATCATCGTTCGCACGCGCGTGTAACACTGGTGTTGGTGCAAAACGCGAAGGTACGGCGGTTAAACGCACTGGCAACGATGAATTACGGCAACGATTCAACAACAAAAATTGCACTACGTAATAATTATTATACTGTAACGCGGCGGCCAGACGATAACCGTGTGACGGACGAGCGCGCGGTACGGCATCGGCGCGGCGATTAAATATAGTTAACACCTATTTTTCGGGTGCTCCGCGCCGGCTCGTTTGGGTCCGCCCCTCGGCCGCCGCGTTCCTCACTCCGCCCCGCCGCATTGGCCACCACCACGACAGCGCACCCGTTAACCGCCGTATGTCTCCGCTACGCGCGCACCCCCGACGGCGGCGGCCAAATTGCCGGGTAATGATGGCGAGCGTATCCCCGCCGCCGCGGCCGCTCATTGAATTGGCCGCCCGCCCCCTTGCGCCCGCCGCGCACTGCACACGCCTCGAGTGGCCGCCGACCACGGTCACGCCCACCGTCGCGACGAAACTGTAGCCCGCAGCCGGCCCGTCGCGCGGTCACCTCCACCGTCGCACCGTCAAAGGGATTGCGCGATAATAATAATTATCTTCAATTTGTACTTTTCGTTGAACGGCGAAAATATAATTATAATTATAATTTAATAATAATAACCGGCGGATAGCTCGATTTAAACGCAGCCTTTTAGGTGTAGGTACGATAAGCTACCAAAAACTGATAATATTACTCACAATACTTGAGAACCTACACTTAGACTTTGTTGCAAGTTCTATAAATCTGATGTCACTATTAATTAAATAAATAAATACAGGTAATTAATAAACGAAATACAGGTAAACACCCATTTGATGGCCCTGATTTAAAAAAAATACATTTTTTCGTTTCGATATTAAGTTCTAGTTTGGGAGATATTAGAACGACTTTCCATTTATTAATAATTTATTAAATGTAAATATTTGCGAAACCTTTATAGGTTTTTAGTGATCAATTTAACGCTAGTAGAATTCGCAGGAGGGTGCCTTAAAAATTAACTTACATACAAAAACTCAAAAACATATCTAATCGTACCTAAGTACATTCGTATCATATTGTGTGTACATAAAAGACTGTAAAATTAATATAGACTATGATAGTCATTAGTCTGACTATCTAATGGATCGTTAATTTTTTCATACTCTGGACTTATAAAGGATAATTTCAAAAAAAATTATATTTGTTTTAATAGCACGTGCGAATTAGTAGTGGTGTACATTAATAACTGCATACAATTTTATTGATTTGATTCAATTTGTCCGTTTTGTCGGATAACCGATGAAATTGTCGTGTATAAACCAATTTGAACAAACTAGAATAACTTTTAAAAATAGTACACAAAATTCCTTTATATAATAAGACTTAATACTAAAACTATATCTATAGATACAATAAATGGAAAAATCGAATACCTACCAATATTGTCAATATAATAATATTGTCTAATTATTCACTACCTAAAATGAAAAATGTATTTAGGTATTATAATAACGCGTATGATATGATACATATTTTTGTCTAATATCAACTGTAAATTGATTATTACAAAAAAAAAAAATTCTATTAAGTATATCTAATTTATTACACTTTTGTGCGTATATTAAATAATCAATATATTTATATTGCTTGTATCCATTGATACCAAATTTTTTTCAAATTGATTGAATCGATTATCACTATATAAAATAATCATTAGCTTTTTTTTCCTCGTACTTAAATTTTTTAATTATCAGTCTTCAGTACTGTCTGTATAAAATAGGTAAATACACTACAATACACATTTATTTCTACTACAATCTACATAATATATATTTTTGAATATATTTTGTAATTATTGTGTATCTTATCTTCTATACTATTTACCTAGGTAGGTATATATTTTTTTCGAATTATGTTTTTGTATTTGGACGTATATTTTTTTTAAACTTAAGGCATGCCATTGCAATGCAAACAGGAATATATTAAAATACAAACGTAACGTGTTAAACGACATCAGCGACAAGTATTGCGCCACCGCAAGTGCGTCGTCTGACGTTGAATGATTTACAACGAGGATGATTTATAATATTTTTATATACCTATACACCAAAGGCGTTGTTATACACGGAAGGTTTTGATGCGTTGGACTAGTGCCCGTCACAACGGATAATTAAAGAATTTAAGTACAAGGGAAAAAAGTTAATGATTATTTTATATAGTGATAACCGAAAGTGTATAATAAAGTTTTAATCCGACGTTTACGCCCACTGTATATCTTATTTAATTGGAATATAAAACATTTTTTTTACATTTAGTTGACCCAACTATTTATCGTTATTCGTTATTCCAAGTAGAAATGTATTGTGTCCACCTATATTAACCAGAATTTTAGTTGGACCAACTACGTATATTTTTCTGTAATTGATTTAAAACAACTATGCGCTTATTATGTTTTGTGCACATTTTGTTGAAATAAAAATATCTTTCTTTTTTTACATAATATCTAATTAGAAGATAATTTTTTTGACGCGGAGAGATTTCCTGTTGTTTTTTAATTCAGGTAAACTATATTATATTATAGTAGGTACTATATAATAATATATAGTTTACCTGAATACTTCTATAGTTATAGCTGGCGGTCGATAACATATAGGCGTCTTGTTAGTAACTACATCCTGTATAATATTATTATTATTACACCAGAACAAGCCGCCGTCCGCATACAATGAACACCTTGTACTATAATATATTATATACACACTTGTAAATATCCGTTTTATTCCGTCGTTTATTTACATATAATATAGGATGGGGAAATACTGTATAGGTTTATACAATATAGTACGGCGGTTTTTTTTGTCCATTGCCTTGGGTATGTATAATAATAATATGTATTTACTATATGTATACCTAAATATATACAAGGAAGATGTGGCGCGCGTAAACGGAGCAATAAATAAAAATATGTGCTGTATATTATTATACACGTATATAAATATATATAAACACGAGCAGACCGCGTGGAGTATAATATTTATGCGGCCCGAGGGTTGGAGGGATGGGAAAAAAGCAATTTCATGCAAGCCAAAGTGTATGTATAATATATATATATATAGATATATGTGCTTATGATTGTGTGTGTGTGTGTGTAAACGCACTATAGGAAGAAGAGGATAGCTCGAGCATATAAACTGTTTTCGAAACGTTAGGCGGAGAGACGATGGGCGGAACGGCCGAGAGAAAGTTTAATGAGAACAAACTGCCTTTTGGGGGTATCCCTCCCCTAACCGCGTATACCGACCATCCCTCCCTCTTCTTCACCCCAGCACAAAAAAAAAACGCGGCGTGTAGCAGCGGTTACGTGTTCTCAATTCTTAGCAGAGACAAAAAAAAAAGGCTGAAAAAAGATATATATATATATATGTATATACCCGCCACGGCGGTTGGTTTTTATTGCCCGGAGCACACGGGCTCGGTGGGGTAGTGGAGGGCTGGCAAGGAGGTAGCAAATAAATAAACTGTATATTATGGAAAAATATTACCCACTTTATTCAATACCCGAGCGGAAAACCCCGGAGAAAAGCGGCGGCGAAAAAGAGGGAAAAAGCTTTTTTTAATGCCGTCTATAAAAAAACAAAAAAATTAAAAAATACCGCCGTTGTCCCTATACAGTTCTGTCTGTATAAGAAAATTTGCTGCACAAATTGGCTTGTACACTTGTTCGGTTATAATATAACAATAGTTATAGTAGGTACCTACATAGCACGAGTGAGCCACTTCGCCGGTTAAGTTTATACTTTATGCCGTTCTCGCGCCGGTTTACCTTGGAAGTTAAGTATAAAATTTAACAATACTAAAGTTATTATTGTTATAGGCTAAACTCTGCTTTTCGCGTACTGTCTTGAAATGTTTTATTTATGTTTAAAACAATTTGACGATTAACACACAATTAAACTATGTCATCTATAACAATGAAATATTATAAATAACTATTGTTATTAAAAAAAAACAATAGTTTAATAAACAAGTTGTCAATAGTTTTTAACGGTTGATGTGATAAATTAATTAAATGAGTTAGAATAGCCGCTGTCAGTAGCGCAACCAGAAATATCCCTTGGGGGGGAGGGGTCCAAAGTACGGTTTTTAGGTATAAGGTCCATGTGTAATATAAGAAAATGACAATATGTGATAACGATTTATTATCTGCCGCAAAGCAGGCCAAAACAAAATTATGATATTATTATATTGCCAAAATGAATAAATGTTGTTTACTGTAAAATATAATTAGACAATAACTAAAATTACTTAACCCAATTTTCCACTTTAAAAAGTACTCAAGGGGGAGGTCTGGACCCGAGGACCCTCCCCCCTTGGTTGGCCACTGGCCGCTATAATAAACACATAACTATTAACCCTTAACTTGGCATCGTATCTTTAAAAATACTTACATCCATATCCAACTTATTATGTGTATAAAATATGTATGTATGTATGTATACCAAAAAGTACTATTATTTTAATTATTTATAAATATTTTGTTTATTTTGTTAATACTATGTAAATATTATCATATATATATATAACCTAAAAAATATATATGAATACCTAACAAATTAATTTAAATACAAATAATGTACATATAACTATATAGACAATTATTGTAGGTTAATATACACATTTTGTAGATACTATACAATTTATTAATATCGTTATACGGATTCCTTATGTAGGAATGTTAATTATTGTATATAGTACATTGTAACTACACACAAATTATACGATATTTTAAAGCAAAGTATTTGCCTACTACTAGAAAAAAAAATGAAAAATGTACATATTTATTGTTTATATAAACCTAATATTATACTTAATGTGCATACTCCGACTGAGAAATAAAAGCTTTATTATACCAGTGTATTATACGACTTGAATGCATGTAAATACATTTTTAATAAACTCTCGAAAACATCTTCACGGAATATGCAAAAACTTAGCCAATTACAACCGGCCATAAAAAGTATAACAGTTTTTTTTTTTGAAAAATAAACTTTTAAAACGCATAAATAAAAAACTAATAAAAATATACAATCGGTTACAAATAATTAACTTCCTCTCGGCGGAGACGCTATAAAAAACACAGGAACCTTTTTTTTATTTCATCCCCATACCAACCGCGCTACGCCTGTCGCCATTAATAATTGTTATTATGAGGTTTTTCATTTATAATGAATTTTAATTTTGTATTTTACTCGAGGGTACACCAAACCCGATTTAAAGTGTCAAATAAATTTTTTGTTAAATTATAATAACGGTTATTCAGGACACGTTTTTTTTACCCTGGCTTATTGTGTTTACAATATTATTATTATTATTATTTAGGTAGACATAATTATCACAATATGATAATATATATTTTATATAAATCATTATTGTAACTCTTCTCGAGTGTCTACCATGGCGGTGCTTTTGTAAAACTTTAAAGGACTCGGCTGGGGGTATAAATAGTGTACCTATAAGTATTATAATATTATATTACTATACCTATGTATATTAGAGGTATGAAGAAAACTCGGGGCCATCGATAAACAGGTAAGGAACACAGCAGCTATACTCTATAATATATTGACATAACCAAAACTAATTTACTCGTGATGGGCCATTATTTATATACCTACCAACCTAATATATTTCCAATTTAAAATACCGCCCATTTTTGTCCTTAAATTGCCCATTAACAGCTTTATGCGGTTTCCCGTCAACGCATGCATATAGTTAATAATATTATGTATAATCGACCAATTAACGATAAACCAATATAGGTACATGTGTGTGTATACGCACTTACACGTGACTTCCGTTTGAAGTAATTTGCTTACAATCGGTTGGTCTGGGCTACGCAGGAGAACGCAGGAGATGCTTATTTATAATACAATATTAGTACTTAACAACGTCAGGCTGTCTCCATATTATAGGTATACCTACTTCCGTAAACGCATTTTATATTATAATTTTGTTTACACGCTTAAACACCTACTGTATTCAAAACAACAAGTATATATATTAATTATTATGTAGCTATAATACTATATATTGGTCTAGGTATAAGTATATCTCGCAACTGACGACATATGGTTTGTAAGTGTACCTATGTCTCAAAATTTTGATTAGGGTCCCTTTAAAAATAAAAATACAATAATTATCTATTCATAATAAACTTGTCCAACCTCTTGTATAGGTATAACGGCATTTGCCAGGCTATAACACATTCTGACGCAAAGCTCAAACTTTTATTTCAAAAATCGTTAAATTACCATTCTTTTTATGGCAACAATACCTTTTGGGTTTTATTTTATTCTCTCCCTTTACCTACCTATAATACGCCGGCAATAAAATGGTTTGACTTAAAATTAAATTAAAACGTTTTGGAAACAACAAAAAAATATGGTAATAATTTTACATTAAATATGCATACCTACCTACAAATGGTTTTGTGTTTTAACGCCAATATATATTATGTAGGTACAACATTTTGCTCCGTTGGCATTTTGGAAAATGAGCACATTTTATGTATCTCGTTTTGACCTAGGAATTATTTATAGTATATTAAAATCTGTTTTTTTTTTCGAATTTTAAATGTTGAATGATCAGAGTAACAAACATTTTTCTTTACTTTTTAAATTTAATTTTGGCCCTAATAAATAGTGTTTTTGCTTTTAAAATTTAGTCAAACTTTAATTTAGTGACTTAACAAGGGAAACTTTGTGTTAACAAAGTTACAATTTTTCGAATCTTTTTATTTTTCATTAATGATTAGCCGCTAGTGAAGAATATATTTATATATTACCTACATTTTTTCACTCAATGGTAATAACACTGGCGCACCTACACAAGTTTTATACTCTTCGTCAATCTTCACTGTTTAGACAAGCAAATAAACACTCGTTTCGATCCTTTACGCATACAATATCATAGTAGGCGGTACAATACAAAAAAAAAACAACAACAACAAATGGGGTGCGGCATACGGTTGAAGTTACTTAGAGAGAGACAGAGGTGTGGAGAGGAAAAAACAAGTATACAGAATATATTGTGGTGTGTAAACTTAAAGCTCATACAATACATCCGCATACACTATGTGGTGTTGTTCTACGCAGTGTAAACCATAGACATATTTTGTATTTGACCGAGGACGTGTAAACGGATAAGGCGGTGTAGTAGATTTTTTACACTTGCCCGACTCGGTAGTTTCGCATAAATGATTAACCTACGAAACGGTTTTTGATGTATACGGTACGGTCGAACGGTATATACAAACAACGGTCCGGGGGTCAGGACCATTTGTCCTGGGTGTGTGTACCGCAGTGTCGATAGTGTTCAAAGGGATCGGTTAGGTCGGAATTGCCACATAAAAAACCCGTAAAGTGTTTGCGAGGGGTGTGCGTGGTGTATACAAATCGTCCGGGTATAGCCAATATATATTATGTAGGTAGGTAGGTATATTAGATGTAGCGAGAAAAGGGGTGGTGAAAAAAAAATGACAATAAAGGACAACACAAACGACCGTGTAAGACAGCCCGACGCTGTTGGCGATTGATCTTGTTTTTCTTGGCCGTTCGTCATGCACCCTATCTAAACATGCATATATACCTACCTACATAAAGGATTCTATCCGTACACATATTGAGTGGTCCGAGCGGGGGCGGTGTATCTAAAAAATATATACAAACACTACATATATACATGCGGTCACACATAAGTCTAAGCGCGGCTTTTTTCCCCCTTTTTTTTTTTCTTCTTCGGGTTTTCTTTGGGCGGTCGAGGAGAGGAGGGGGGGGCGAAGAAGCCATTTTGTTTGTTGATGGGTCAGCGAGAATCTTTATTTACGACGGCCGGTACACCACACGGGCAAAAGGGTCGACCGGCACTTGGCACCTCCTCGGGGCATTATCTACGAACGATTGACCGCCGAATGGGATTTCCACATACATATGGACTTGGGGAACGGACGGGGTGGAAGGAAAAAGGCGAAAATGGAAATTCGTTCACGTCCACACACGCGGTACCCGCAGCATGGTTTTATACATATATACCTATATAAGTATAATAATAGTACAATACACATGTTTATCGCCCCTTTTGCTCTTTTCGCGCATCGTATAATAATAATATACAACAGAATATTGTATAGAATCCAATTTCCCAGCTTATAAGATTTCTCGGACGTTTGATTTTGCGAGCACGTCCCATGACCGATGTTCTTCGACCGACATCCTTATCCTTATTATATATTATAGGTATATATATTATTATTATATATCCACAACCCATTTGTTCTGCCCCGCACACGCCCTGAGAATCTGCAAAAAAAAAAAACAACTGTTCGTCGGTGACCACCGTTTGAGTGTATTTATATAAATAATAACCTATAATATTGCAATTTCCACAGCATAATAGCCCAGAAGGTCACCACGATTCCTTGTCCAAGTTACATATTGGCAGGAACAATTATAAAATATACATGCATATAATATACAGAGTAATTTTTTTATCATGAGCCACTCATAGGGTTTAATAAGAAATTTAAATGTTTTTTTCATATTGTTTTTATACAATGTGATCTCAATTTTTTACAATTTTTTTTTTGTTTTTACCTCCCCTCCCAACTTGGTTTTTTATATATTTCATTAACTTTTTAATTTAGCATAATGTACTAACAATTTTGACTGGTCGATAACCAGTTTCGGATAACTATTTTTAAAGTTATAAAAGATTTAAAGTTAGGATGGGAGGGCAAGTGCGTTTGGGAAATTTACGCAGATAAAAATAATATTACACTCCACCTTTCCTCCTGCCTTAAACTTGAAACTTCAATAACTTCAAAAATTGTTATCCGACACTGGTTATCGACCAGTCAAAATGCACACGCACCCAAAGAGATTTTTTACACATTTTTTTTTTACAACATATATGATGCCAATATATTATGCGACATGATGAAAATGGATGTCGTGACACTTTGTTTAGTATTATATTTTTTCTGTGTTATGTTGTCTATAGCCAAAATCGTACGGCCGTAATAAGTACACAATGTAGTTCAACAACTATGTACATAATATCATTGATTATGTAATAGACTATGGTAAACAAAAACTCCGGCACGTATTTTTTTGTTTTATTACTTTACTTGGTGGAATAATAAAAAACTAGCGAGGAAAAGTTGTGTTTGGAAATACCAGTACACGATAAATATTATTCAAATCGTACTTAGGAAAAAAAAAACCATGTCAACTTTCGATCATCGCCCGACATAATATACGAATGTATGAAACGACAATAAAAACACTATTTACAATATATATTATACACGTCGCAGGTTTGTGCTTTTTTTTATTATTATTATTTTGTTTTATTTTTTGTACTGCCAATCGTTTCCGTACCAAATGGACCCTAGTGCCGAGCTACCATAAAGTTTTTTATTAGTTTTTATTAGTTTTTTTTTTTACTTTTTTACTATTGATACGTTCGAATTGCACTATTGTACTGTTACTGTATCAATTTCCAAAACGGTTGTAAATGTATTGTGTACATATTATATTATCTCATACAATAATAAATTGGAAAATTGTAATATTTTCTAATAAATGCTTAGCAATAACATATTTGCATAAACATTAGTTTTCACATTAAATAAAAAAAGGTATTTCTAATTCAATACATAATAAAGTATGGTCATAAAGAATATGTCCAAAATATTTTTTTGTAAATGCACTTTTTTTTTTTTAACGTTCTTACAATATAATATTATCAAAGCATCTTTTCGCTGTACAGGATTTTATTGATGCCACTACACAAGTATCTATTATTTTTATTTCATATAATACTATATAGGTACTTTTACAGCAGAAGCGGAACCACTGCTTGGGTTCGTGCATTATACACATACAAGTATATAATAATACTATATAATATGAACGTATATGTAATTCCTATTCAGTCCATTTGTATTCAATGCGAAAACATAAACCGTTTGCCAGCTTTAAGGGGACACTTTGTTTTTGAAGTTGCCGAGTCGGCACCTATATTATATTTCCCAATACGTAGCAAAATACATTGCACACATGTTGAGATAAACGATTTTCGCAGCACTTTGTCGTGTATAGGCATAATACCTATAATGTATACAAGTTGTCTGCTCGATGCGTTTGTGTATATACATGTATATATATATATTTCACAAAACCGACGACTTTGTGCTACCCCTTTTTGGAAAACCCACAAACGGCCAATAAAACCCGCGTACCGAGACCATTCGCTCGCGAAATTAACCTCCACCGTATAAAATATTATAGTATTTCACTGATGTGCACTGTGCGACTACCATAATATTATTGTATGCATACATCTATGTATATAAACGAGTACGGTTGAGCGCACATAACTGTGGTGACGGTGGCGGTTTGCATATAAGACCCTCCCCTACCCTTGCCCGATTATCCATTAAACATGCACACCATACAAACGCTCACCGCCGCCAATATAATATTATATTATGTAGCCTTGTACTTACTGTTTTACCCCTTGCGAAATCCCCCGAGACGACGACACGCTCCCGAAGCCCAAGGGGATGTACATCGTATGGCGGAATCGATGAATTTGCGATATAGAAAAGCCCAAGCACAAGTATATTATTTGATGAACTTATAATAACTAACGCAAGTACATAATATACCGACGATGGAATCTGACCTCAACGCCGTGCAGTGGTCGTGTCCCCGGATTGAACAAAACCGTTTTAATTTACATTAACGACGCGGCAGAGCAGCTATAGGCACTATGTAAGGGCAACGGATAAAATACTGAAGTCCGATAAACTATAATAATACAACCAACTATACACTCAAAATCCACAACCTTCCTACAATAGCCAATAAATATAATGAATAATATCGATAGCAATGGTATCACACAACAGGGATGATGCAAGGAGTCCAGCACGTGTTCAGAAACTTAATAATATTAGTGTTAATAAATTCGGGTGTTACATGAAATTCTTAACACCCTGTATAGCAGTAAAACGAATTAGAACCTATTGTATTGTTTTTTTTTCTATGCTCATTATTCGATTATGATAAACGGTGTAATTAACTAACGTTGCACGCATATACGAGCGTTTGAATTGCATATTGTAATTATAATATATTTCTGATTGATTAAAACCAATATCGAACAATGGCGAAGCGTTGCCAGTGTACAGGTAACCGTTAGTACATAATTAATAAGTTAATCGATTGTCGTTCCAACTTCTATTGGCCATACAACAAGTACACAGGACACGGGCACGATGAACGGAAATGATAAATCGTTATTAATCTGTTAATGCAGAATATTGACAGCGCGTTCAGAATTACTATACCTATCCGTCGAACCGCGTTTCCAATGTATAATATATTTAAATACTAATTACCATATTTTATATTGTAGTACACTCAACGCTGATCGGAGGCGATACAAGTGTATTTAATAGTATACTTTATATAATTTATATACAAGCTGAGACGTTATTGTTGGGAAACAATATAATAATTACTCGTGTGCCATAGCCCATAGTGTGTGTACCATTCGACTCGGGTGTGTTTAAAATATTATTCTTATACTTAGTAGACACATACAAAATGAGCAAGCCCATAAATATGTTCTCTATGAGTACCTAGCGGTATACATCTTGTATAATTTTATTATAGGGGCGGTTTGGACTTTAAAAAAAAAGGTCGTTTCAAAGCTTTTTACATACATTATGGTGGTCGTTAGACGGCATAATATAATTACCCTATTACTCAATGGCCGACCAGACGGCCGTGCACTTAAATACATAAGAGAGCTGTGACAAAAATGGACTTAACTACTTTTGTTTATGGTAATAATATCCGTGTTTTGCATTCAAACGGTGTTCTAAATGCCTTATAATACAAATTAGCATAATAACACCAATCACCAAGTCTTAGATGCAAACCGCATTGCAATGCCGTTAATTGTATACATAAAAGCCGTTTGATATATTAATATACTAATATATTTTTACATTATGTCAGTAAAGTAGCCAACAATGGGCCACTACAAAAAGTGAGTGAGGGTTATAAAAATAATGTTCTATAAAAAAAATTTAAATGCTATTACATTTACCGCAATATTAAGGGTTAAATGGAGTGATTGTGAGCGAATGAGATTTTAAAAATAAAACAATTGACAAGGTTTTTTCGCAGGTACTACTGGAACCGTTTAATTCTTATAAATAGGTATTAGTTATTGTACAATTAAACGTAGAGTACAAAAATATTCGCTATTTATTTCTGTACAATTTGCATATACCTTTGACGCATTATCTTTTACAGTTAGGTACTTCACCGAGTTATAAAATATAATATATTTTATGGTATTATATTTTATATTTTCTTTAGGGTTATGTGTAATAAAAATTAAAAGACACACGGTAGTTTATTAAGATCTTTTAATTAAGCGCTATCTTGTATTATGCACATCAATCTGCGGTAACATAATATAAAAAAATATTTTACAGTATTCAAGTAGATTTTTATAATATGTGTATTATTTTTCTCGTATTATTTTTTATGTTATTTTTATCGCTTCTCGAATTATTGTGCATTTTACTTTTATGGCACATATAAAAACAAATTAATAAACCCAGCCAAACAGTATGGCTGTGAACCTATTACATTATTAGCATTACCTAAAATAGTAGGTACCTATATAACGGAAGATAAAACTTAAACCTTTTCTATTTGCGCGGACTATTACTATAATTAAAATAAATATATTTCAAATGCGTTTTACGGTGGTGTTTGCGGTGTGCATGTAATATAAAACGTTACATCAAATAGGTATCATCATTGTTATGTACATCATTTTTATAGTAAAACGATGACACCGTTAGATTTTTTACAACTTGTTGAGGTACATTATATAATGAAATATTGCGCAATGATGCTTTTTTATTTTTCGCATTAACGTGTTCGTGGTTCGTTAAAATCGCATTAGGCTCGATTTGCACAAGGATCTAGATAAATGAGTGTATATTAAACGTGTACAATATATAATATATGTAATTATACATAAACCTAACAGTATAAACATGTTAGTCTAGAGCGGTGTTAGTATCTGTCGTACAATGTGTGTTATAAGGATATTCCCAATGTCTTTTTGAACTCATTATTGCACATAAACCTTGTGCAAACAACGTTATTAGTATAATTACATTAGCCGAGAAAACGTATTATTGATGTTAATTAAAAATCGCATTAAAACACTTTACTTTATCGTCACATATAGGTTAAACACAAAAATAATTAATAATTTCAAAATAAATTCTCTATAGCTTTAAACCTTCGCCATTTTATATAAACTTAATAATTTTTGGGTACCGATGTATTATTAAACATATTTAAAATGCTCGTAGAAATCCAAATTCTATTTATAAAAAAAAAACGCACAACCTTTTTGAGATTAAACAAGTTAAAACAATTTCACAAATTACAAAAGTAACAAAAATGGAGGGCATCCAGTGATATTAAAAAAAGGTTTAATACATTTTCAAGTCAGTACTTTAAGTTATTTTTAACAAACACGGTTTACATCAACTTTATTGTTCGTTACACATGATTTGCCCCTCTCTCCTCTCAGACGTTGAGCCCTTTGCGGTTAACGTGTGTCTAATATACTATTATCTCTAGTATACTTTTCTATTATAGTAAAGGAATAGGAGAAACGGTGTGTTATAAAAAAAAAAATAATCCTCTACTATAATACTGCGCCAAAAACTGATAAGTCATATAATGTTTCACGCTGTGCGCGATTCCCACGATTCGTGTGATAACGACGACGACGATGATGATGATATACGCCCATTTCACATTACATACATTATGTAACAATAACATTAATAATATATAACATAGTTTATCCTACTTAAACTTGAAGTGTCGTCGCGTTATTGTTTGTCAGCCGGACACCCGTTTTGTTCATCAAACCGGGATTATCGGCCGGCACTGTGGATTTTAATGGCCCCGCTTCGTACCATTGTAACATAGTGTATAATATAATAAAGTGACGATTACACGTGTTGCATAAGCCTCGCCGATATATTATTATAATGTAATTCCACCCGTAATATGTTGTTGTTGTCGTCGTTATATATATATATATATAAATATGTACACAGCAAAACAGTAGGCTAATCTATGGGCCGACCGGAAATTTTTTTTGGGGGGGGGGGTGGAGGAGGGCCCGACCGGCGGTGGCTTGTGTGTGTGGGATTAGCGAACGTGTGCAGTAATCGATGCGCTAACCAGATAACGATTGGGATCCATTAAGTATATAATAAAGGCACGTGTACGGAGAGAATAAAATATAATATATTAAGTTCGTGAAAAAAATGAAATAAATAAATGGCTACTGTGTGATGTACAGACACCGTTCGGCGACGTCATCAACAAAAAACGTATGCTGTATTATTTTACAACCCTTACAGGACTTGTTTGGGCGTTGTCGACTACCGAAAATTACTTTGGAACACCAAAAAACTAGTACCCATCGCTTATGGCCGCCTATAGGTACACACTAACATTAAAAAATTTGCCAACTGTGCACATACATGTATTATTTCACTAGCTTTGCTTAGAGGAAGCTTTGCCTCTTATCAAGGAAGAGGGAGTCCGGGTGCACGCCAGAAATATTGTAAACCGACCACTGCTTCTGAGATTGTATATCACCTCGCGTTTTTAAGAACGGTCCATCCGGAAAATAGCAATTATAAACAAAAAACATGAGCAATGATTATACCTACTACTTGCGGTTAGATGGATATTTATGTTTGTATTCTGTTGTCGATGGGAAAATTGTGCGAAAGACTATACATTTTATTTTACTTGCCTACTCTAATAGCTATACTGCGCAGGCTGTACTTAAAAACATTAAAAAATTATATTTAAGTATACAATTAAATTTTAAGAAAAATTTTCCACTTGGTATAACTTTTGACTGTTTAGACAAAAGACAAAAATATAAGTTATTGATTGTTTTTTTTTTACACCTCTTTGCTCTTTGTATTCCCTCACTATATTATATTCTATACTAATCCTCTCCGTAGTCGTTTATGAGTAATCCGAAATCATACATAAATCATTAGTGTAATTAGGAAATTTCAATAATACCAGTTAACCGAGGTAAAAATATATATTATTTTAGTATAATAGCTAATGACGAATGATTTCACAACGCGTATATATAATATATTACAATGTGCCATAAATAGAATTTCTATATTATGCCTATTTTTGTATTGTACCTACCAATTTGTCTGCGAGTGTCACCGCTGTGTCTGCTTTACAATATTATCATCTAAGTACGGATGTGTTACCGCACATGCACGCAATCCGCGCTAACAATGCGATTATGTAAATTCAAATTTACCTTGCGAGTTTAATAAAGAAGTCTTAGTCATCGAATATTCCATCATTATTATGTCCACGAACTCTCCGGAAGAAAAATGGCTTCTTCCCCTCTCACCACGCCTCGTCGTACCTCTAACACACACCCCTCGCCCCTCCACCCCGTACTCGCTGGGCCGGCGAACGAGCGGCAGATAATAATTCATGAAATATGCATAAGACACGGCCAAGACGCTAAACCTCCGCCGCCGAGACGGTTCTCGGTGTGTATTATACACACATATATATATATATATATACCCGCAGAACCGGAGACGAGAGCAAGATGCTGCTGCTGTTGCTGTTGGTAAAAAAAAAAAAAAAATAATAATAATTCCCCCTCTACGTGACCGAAATGTAAAACGGCGGCGGCGTCAAAAAAAACCACCCCTTCGGTTTCAGCTCCGTTTTCTTATGTATTATACATAGGCTAATCCTGTGGAATATTGCCAGCATCCTCAGCACCCGCCATCGTCCGGGATTAACAAAAAAAAAAAATGAAAAAAAAAATGGCTTTTGCCACCTTTACGGTTTTTTTTTATTTTATTTTATTTACTTACAGGGAATTTCGCCAGCCCACCGTGTGATTCGTTTCGACACTCTGGATTGAATGCATAAGTCGTAAGCCTACACTTTTTTTGGCAAACCGCACACCGCTTAAAAAATGTATGAAATCCTTCCTTTGCCGTCTGCCCGTCTAGTTAATATTGAATCACACAAGACGTTTTTTTTCAAAATTAATTTGTTTTATACTCTTGACGAAAACAACGTTTTGAATTATCATTTTAATTGGTTTAAAGTCCTCGGACGCAGACAGCAATATACGAAATTGATTACAATTAAACAAAAAAACGTTACAAAAATACCTCCATGGTTAAATAACCTTTTTTTTATTATTTAAAAAAATACTTTTTCTTTTTGTATACTGTATGGGGCAGAAATGCCTCGCCATCTAATCTATTGAGCAGTATATTTTAGCCAATACTTCGATAAAATTTAAAATAAACGGAGCTTATAAATTTTCATAGTCTTATACAACGGTGAAAAATACTCATTGATATGTATAATTTGTATTCAATGTGAATTTTTGTCCAAAAATACATTAAGTCACAGGAAATGTACCTACTTTTCTGAGTTAATTAAAAGAACAAGACTTGCATATTTCAATTTTTCAACGGTTATAATAACTTTGGGTTAAAGTTGACAATAACTTTTCTGAGTTGGCCTAGAAAATATACACTCTATAGATAAAATACAATAAGCATAATATGTACGATTATAGTGAACATATACAATAAAAAAACACGAATTTATCAAAAGTTAAAAATATTTCTTTACTTTAATTTTGCTTAGAAACATATTATACAATATGCCAACTATTATTATTATATTATACAATATAACAATTGACCAAAAATAATCGACAAGAAATTGAAAAAAAAATGTATTTTTTTAGTGATTGACTTTTTATTTAAATGTCAATTCACTCGAATGTATCAAATTTTTTGAAGTCCATTTTTTATCTAACAAATTTATGTTAAATAATTGTTTACATAGTAGTTACATGCGGTATGATCTATAATTATATAATATATTCAAATGAATTCAATTACCTACAGCAATAGCACAGTATTATATGATATTATATTTTTTTTTATTACTACTACAATTATTGGTACGGTGGTGCGTTCGTTGGGGGTGGACTATAATCTCAACACTTACCATCGTCATCGTTTGGTATAATATAATAAAAAAAAAAAAACATTCTAAATGTTAATCGACACTGTATGTGTACATGATCATTGTTGTCGTATATTATATTGTTATCGGGGTGGGGGGTGATAAACGTGAATGAGGGGAGTGGCCGGTTTGTATATATATGTATACAATACTCGGTTAGGTTGCTGTGATTTATCGATTTGGCGCGCGTCGACCGTGTAAATGTTTATATATATATATATATATATATACGGTGTGTGACTCCAAGTCTCCTCGCTGGTCGGGCGTGTCTTATGTGTGTATAAAAATATCATATATTTTGTACATAACTTAAATACGATACGAACCGTATACAGTAATTAATCGACGATGATTCGACACGGTGTGTGCTCGACCTCCTCCCCCGTGAGAAGTCACGTGTCGGGGGAGGGGGGAGTTTATTTTCGTCTATACTTACAACACTCGGGGGTCGGTTTACGAGGAGCGCGATATGCGGATTACATTAATAAGCTATATAAAATAATATTTAAAAAAAAAATTCCCATTGCATCGTTTTTTTTTTTTTGTAAACAATTTATTCTATAAAACAATTAAAAGCTAATAGCGCCGTCAGTTGGGGGGTTGGTCAATAGTAGCCGTACGTTTGTCGGTCATTATATACACAGAAGTTTTAACTTAAATTTAATAGCCAACTTGAACGACGATAATACAATAATTAAAGGAGTGTTATAATAAATAAACCGTTAACAATAATTGGTTTACGCAGGACAAATCGCGATGCGAGAACGGCACCTTTGTTTAGTGTTGTGAATTTTGTCACTTCTATTTAACTAAACATTAAGTTGGCCGAGCTAAGTGTATGGTTACATTAAGTAAACATTTAATTGAACCAACTATCTATTTATTTATTTATTCCAACTATAAATGTATCGTGTCCCTACAGTAACCACAATTTTAGCTAGACCAACTATGTATTTTGTATCAATAGATGACACCAGGTGTTTTTCACTGATGTGACAAAGGAGGGCTAACGTTTTTTAATTTTCTCATTAATATTATGATAGACATCCGGGATATTTTCTGAAAGTTGTTTTTTCAACTACCTATAATATGCTGTAAGGTTAAACTAGGATACAATACATATACGAGTATATTACCATGTATACAATTTGATAATAGCGCTAAAATTAGATGATATTCGTCGCAAAACCGGTATATTGATTAACCGTTTATGCATTTCAAAATAAATTGGTAATATTTTTTTGTTTATATATTTATTCGATAGGAATTATTATTTTTTTAGCGCGATAGGAATTATTTAACTGTGTTATAAGGTACACATAATGGAGGGTTAGTGATGTATTGTTTCATTTCTTGACCTACTTAAGTACCTATATCGCATATTATAATTTATCATCTAAATAAAAAAACATTGATCAAAGAAATCGGCTGAGCGCGGTTGTACACAATAAGTATGATAATTTTTACACATCCGATCTAAGAGCTGGTTAAGACATTTTCTAAGTTCATTGTTTGATTGGAATATATTTCGAGTTAAAAAAAAACATCATATATGTATTCAGTCGATTCATATTATTTCAGACTATAACAAAAAATAATAGATACAGTCGCTGCTCATTATGTAGCACACACCTACAAACACATACAAACATAATTTGCTTCGACTGTTATAAGCTATTAAAACAATCACACCTCGTTTATTGCTTTGTTTTTATATTTGTACCTAATATGAAAGTGTAGGTATACTATCGTTCTATTCGAAGTGTCTGAGCTATTCATTTTCCCATATTAATTAGCAGCGGCGAACAAGAACAGCGTCAAAGAGCCCACAATATATATATATATATATTATATATATATATATATAATATGCTCTGTCAAAATATAATAAACATTCAGACTTCAGAGACGTTTGCACCGTGCCGGATAATACATGTATACAATCAACAAAGCGATCAACTTGTTAACAAAATGAACACATCTTGTCAGAGCTCAACATATATATATATATATATATATATATGTAATAGTTATAATAACAACAATAATAATGCTATATGCTTATTATACGCCACGTATTGTTCTCAGTCGTTGTTTTTTTTATATATTAATAAATACTTATTATTATGATAAGTTTGTTTGTAATTATATCTTTGACTGATGCCGCGCAGATAACCTGCTGAACTTTTTACAATACATATAACCTTGCTATAAAGCTCTTGTTTCGCAAAAATATACAGCACAGCGATTTAGGGATAAAATAAAATAGTAATTATCAAATGCACAGCGCAGTTGCTTCCCTTTAACGACCGATAATCGTAAAGGCCTATAATATTTGTATGCTTACACACGTTTATAGTATGTTGTTATCACCGACAAAGTCAAACCGGTATCAATTAATTAATATTAAAACTTTAAGATGTTATCGTTAACAAATATAGTAGGTACAGTGTTGTAATACAAACAAGGTGCTCGCGATTTCTGTGTACACTAAACAAATAACAATAAACACCATTATTGCAAATGTTTTAAAAATATGTATGCTGAATGTGTGTAGCGAATCTCATTGTATGTGAGCTATTTATTATCAATAAAATATTGTACATTAAAAAAATTCACAGAATTGGATATTTATATTTTGTTTGGATACTGTTGCACCGAAGAAAAACAAATGTTGTCGTCTTGACCGAAAAAAAACATTTTGAAAATTTAGCCGAGTAACCAAACATTGAGTCGGTTGACAAGAAACGGTATAAACAAGATTAAATATATCACTTAACAGTGAACACAACACTCGCATAATTACAACTAGATATCATATACTGCCTATACCTATACTGGTCTTCAAAAATAAATGTTAATACAACATATTTATAGCGGGATAAACGTTGACCTAACTGCAGCGGCGGTTGGTATAAAGTGTTGGAGTACACAATATTGTGTATGGTAAAGCGGGCCGGCGATATGCAGCCAATAATAATTATTACATGTACGAGGTGAGGGGTGGAAGAACAAAAGTTTTTTTGGGGGGTAGGGAGGGGCGGGTATTGAGTAAATAACTTGACAACCATTATCGGGTGTATATTGCTCCCCCGGCGGGATAACGTCGGAGGGCAGCTCACAAATCACGACCACCCCTCCCCATTCTTCCCTCACCCCTATATCTGTATAATATATATTTGTCGTGTATATTATAATTATTATTATGATTGTTGTGTGTTATTGCAACAGGATTTACATGCCGTAATGGAAATCGCTGTTTGGACCGCACAGCGTTAATCCTCGGAGACCTGATTATTATTACTGTTATTATTATTATTGTAACAATTCTAAATGGAAATGTACCCGAATCCAATTATTGTATTATAACGATTTTCCTGCGAATCGTGTATATTGTATACGTGCCCTCCCGGTTCGATATTTGGAATCCTTCGGGCGAGGGCGACAAACGATTGGCCGAACAAACGTCACACGGGGTGGAATAACTATAATAAACACTGTACTGTGGCAAGTCCAATTCAATGATTCTCGATTATGTGTGATAAAAATAATGTAATATTACAATATTAACGCACTTACGACAATAACAATAAAATATGTAAATTTAACCACCTACATATTACCATTGTAAATATATATATATATAAATATACTCAATGATATTACTAAGGCCGCGGTCCGACACATATGTTATATTATGTTTATATGAAGGATTTTATTGTTAGCAATTAATAAACGACGTTAATATATTGAGCTATAAAAAACACACACGGACACCTGCGCTACACAGTACCTACTATAAACTATGAACACATGGATACATATTTTGTTCATAGATCTGCTAATGAGAACGGAATTCTATCGGCAAAATCTTGGTGGAACGGTCAAAGATTCGAAATAAAATAATTTATATAATATACTAAACAACAGCTGTTTTGGTTGATGTTTGAAGGAAGACATCTTAGTGGAATAACCAAAGATTAAAAATATAATGATTTATAAAAAATAATTAACTGAACAACCGGTTTTGTTGAGGTTGGGCGAAAAGTCATAAGCTTGATATATCTATAGCATTTCGAAACTAAAACTATATTCTTATAATTAATAATTAACTACAGTGGCATAGTACTATATTAGTTTATTTGTCATACCTAAAGGCAATTAAAAATTAATTTAATAGTTTTTATATAATAATTGTTTACAATACTCAATATTATAGTTTTTAATTTCAATGATGAGATGGTTTTAATATTTGATTTATGTTTGTTGTAATTACAATTTAGTATTTACCAGCTACCGAATTATTATCAGCGAGTATAGTGACTTAACACCTCGTGTAATTATTTTGTAAATAGTTACCACAAAATTTACCATGGCAAATATTATTTTTCATAATAAATTGATATAAGGAAATATGTTAAGTAGGTATATAATTAATGAATTAGCCGTTTGTTTATAATATTGTTATTTTTTCACATTTATATTGCAAAATAATGTTGATTTATTATTACTAAAATAGTTAAGTGATATCTATGTACCTACTCATACATAAACAGACTAATAATATATAGTATAATAATTGGTAAAAAGAAAACATTCTTGGACTTTGATTCCAAATGAATTGATGAATAAACAAGCTTTTTCTTCACAATAACAATTAATTAGTATAATAATTATAAGAGGCGGCTTTTAAAATTATTCTTTAGATCTATTTACATACTTTTAATAACATTATACCTCTATCCGGTTTCTTAATCTATTTTGCAACGAAATAAAACCATATATATTATGATATGTTAAACTAATAATAATAAGTATTCAATAACTTTTAAGTGCCCTACATCTTCTCATAATCGTTTATTATATAGTTGTTTTTTATGCGCAATGAGGAAATTCTTGAAAGCTATATTTGAACCAAAATGCTTGAATAGTTCAACTTGCTCAAGCTTAGATTTAAATGACAAAATATAATGGAATTTGTTTTTCTAACGAAACATAAGTCATAATTAAGGGAATGCTTTAAATAACAGCTTTATATGTATGTATATCGTTAAAAACTTTCATCTCAATAAGAGACCAAAAAACAGACAGAAATACTAATATCTTATTAATTTCTAATTTAAAGCTCGTGACTTATGAATAAAAAACTTTAGGTGTCGATTTGTATTTTACGATTAAGGGTGTCCTCTGTTTTTTTTTTGTTGTAATTTTGGCAAGTTTCCCACTATATAATAACCGCACATGCGTGGGCAGACTTATGTGAAGTATTGCTTATCTGCTAGTATTTGTAAATTCATTGTTTTACGACGGTACAATGCAAACAAGTTTGCCGAGATGGATTGTAGTTTCATTACAAATAGGCAGAGGGAACTCAGTTAGGGAAATCCAGACACTTGCAAGTCGAGTATAGGACGACGGTTAAGATCCGAATGATTATTTAATGCGAAAACGACTTGGCAAAGGCTATACATAAATCCACATTAGATTTCAGCAGGGATCGAGGTGACACGGCAACGAATTTGAATAAAATTACCAACTGTAAGATAAGTCCGTGAACAAACGATAAAATATTAGAAACGCGTCAAAACACTGTTTTAAAAATACACACGATGCGATGATACCTATATATTCAAACCCGGCGCACGTTTTCGATATAATATTATAATATTATTTATAGTAATATATGAATCCGACGCAAATCAGATTCTAGGGTAATATAATAACGATAATAAAAACGAATTAAACGGCATTTTGTTTTATTAAATTATATTTTATTCGACCGGTTGTCGCTCGTATTTTCTCACACCCTTTTCGGTTGTGCATAAGAAGTTGTATGTTAAGAATAAATACTAAATTACTATATTATATTATAATGACGATTATATAATAATTTCGACAAAAAAATAAAGACAGTGGCGGGCAACACGGCGAGGGAGAGATATAAAGACTATAATGTCTATATTATATTATTATTATATTGTTGCGGCGTGGCGGTTACTTGTTATATTATTTACGACCGACTTAATATAAAGACATAAATAATATTAAAAAAACCGTCTTTGAGTGTCGGACAAGCTGTTAATTATTAGATCGCCTTAAATGCGTATTTAATGACTCGAGAGCACACCATCGCGCGGTATATACAATATTATTCTCCGCTAGCTTAAGTATCCATACCAGCTGTCAAAAAAAAAAAAAATAATAATAAACGCCGCCGCCGCCGCTGGCAAACACACCGCTAGAGAACATGACCCGTTTAACTGCATCGTCCACACGCCGCACAACAAAACCACCTCATCACTGACAAATCATACACACATACTCACAGTACTCTGATAATTATTTCGGCACTTTTATTATTATTATCATACCGAAATGTAATACAGCGCCTATTAACACCGGTGTATTATGATTGTACTCTAGGTATACAAGAAGTATAGGCAACGGCCAGGACTACGTTTGGTATACCTACTTATAACTGCCAATAAGTGTCATGCAGTCCAAACAAGTGTATTTAATAGAAATGGATTAGAAGAATTATTACAAGAAGAAATGCGGTAAATGACAACGGTCAATAATTATGCAAAAAGCCAGAGGATACAATGGTTGGTATGTTTAAATAAAAATAAAAGTAGCACTAATTTAAGGTTTTTAGAATCAGTACTTAATTTTTTATACTGATCCGATATCTATATATTGGTTTTATTCTCGAGCACTTCATTTGAACCAAAATAATTACAAAAAATGCTCTCTTTTAACTTAAATTTGAATCCTCACATCTTTCAGTTAGAGCACATGACAGGAAAATGTGTTGGTATTTTAACTTAAGTAAACGAAGCATAAAAAATAGTAACAACTAACAATAATTATTATTATTCAACGCCTTTCGATTGTGATGGCTTTTATAATAACTGATATTACTTCTTCACACCAGTATGAGGTGAATATGTACACGGCGCCAGTTTTCGCCGAATGCGAAGGTGTACAGCTGTGGGATATTGTACTGTTATTATCTGAAATAAATCCGTGTGATGATAATAATAATAATACCATTATTATATATATCTACGGTTTCGTTTTGTGTACATGGAAGAGACAAAAACGATTATTTAAACGCGTATCGACCCATTGAACTCTTCTTCCCTTTGTGCGCTTCTTCTCGAAGATTGTTAATAACATATAATAACATAATATACAGCCGCCGCCAAATAGTGTACACAATGAAAATAACAGCAACCGACCGACAGAAGAACATATTATAGTGTGTTTATAAAAGGATTTAACCGTGGCTATAATATAATACATACTTAACAGTACACTATTATTATATTACTGTGTTTTATCAGGTCACCCGCACGTACCTATATACACGGTATAATATTCTAATATACATGTCGACGGCAACCTGTGTATAATTTAATACATTTGACTGTACGGCCCTGGCGCAGTGTCTTATCCGTAACCATAAATTACACGTGGAGAAATTTCTAACCTGTAACCGAAAGTGGTATGATAATAATAATGTAATTATTATAATATTGCCCGCAACTAGGTATTGGAAATCAATCAAACACACATAATATACCTCCTAATAGTATTCTTATTCGGCGACGACGCCCTACCTCCCTATATAATAACAGTAATCGTACAACGAGGTATGTGTGTGTGTGTGTAACATCTCAATGTAGCGTTTTACTTTAAATATCGTGCCGGCTAAACGTTATTTTATAAACATTTTATTATAATATCATAACAGTTAACATTTACAAGTCGAGGCAAAGAAGGTCCCACTCATCCGTAAATTTTTTTTATTTATCATATCTAGCGCCAGCGCGGCGTTAAAAACAACCAATAAGGTAGGTACACCGTACACTTTGCTGGCACGGTCTGAACTCTGATTTCGGGTCACTTGTCGAGAAAACTGTAATTCATACTATAGGTACACGATTATAATATTATTTTATCGTAAAAATACAATATAAATTATTTTTCGGCCAAAATTTCACAGTTTTTTTTTATACTTATTGACAACAGCATAGACAATTGGGTAGAATAGTCTTCTTCTTTTTTATACAGGTAAGTGTGTTTAAATCAAAGAACCGTTTAACCAATAAACAAATAGTAATATCTGATACAAAGCGCCAAGATTATACCGTTTATTCATAATCGCTCATCAAACAAAAATGTAAACAATGCCAGAGCTTGATAAACTAATAGCCTGTAGGGTCAGCCTAGGGCCTAAAACGATTCTACAATAAAGGTCTACTAATTAACGACAGTATTTAGGCCCATTGCGCCGGCTAAAGAAACAATAAAATAACCGGCCACAGGTAAATAGAAAATTATTTTTTGTTAGTTGATGAAATCAAAAATAATTGTGTTGGGGATGTATAAAAATATTTCATAGAATGTTATGGATTTATTGGGACACGTCACATATAACACATGGTAAAAAACAAATACATAGTTGGACCAACTAAAATTGTGGTTCAAATTAAATAGTTGCCTCAACTAAACGTTTAGATGGCCGAACTATTTATTTAGTTATTCCAACTATGTATTTTCTCCTGTGTAAATATTACCTACATACCATGCAGAAAAGACGGGCTAATGTACCTATGTATTTTTTATACATAAAAAAATAAGTGTTTATTCGTTTTTAGGCCAGTTCAATGATGAGTTGTTTTATTTTTATTGGCCACCTTCAGATTTATGCCATGTACCCACGCCCAGTGTACCCTCTATTGTATGTAAAAAACTGTCATAACACAAATATAGTTAAATAATATAGGTATAATTCGATGATGATAAGAAGGAAAAAACACATTTATATTTCCAGAACATTGTTGTATTTTTTTTTAATATTAACTTTAATGTAAGAGGCAAAGAAAACTTGACATGAAGAAAAACTGCGTTCTCTTTATTCTTGATGAATTTAACCTAATAAATAAATTAGTCTGGCGGTTTAATTTTTCTGTCGCTGTAAATTTATTTTAATTTAATGTGGACTTGTGCATAATAATCTAATAGTTCAATTATAGACTACTGACTAGTAATAATTTTATTTTAATAAAAACCCATCTCAACTCCGTCTCTGACTAATGCATAAATAGCGGTGCTCTCCATCGCCAGCATATTATATTATGATATCTAAAATTCACAACATATATACCTTATGTAGATTAAGGTTGGTTTATGGCACCTTTAAATAACAATTACAGCTTGCGCGCTATTGAACGCGCCGAAATCGCCTAAAATGATATGATACATACAATACATAATGATTAATGTTATTATGTTTTTTTTTTCACTTAAAAATAATGACCAATAAAATGGATGCAATAAAACGTCTCGGTTTATTACTGCGGCGAATGACGTTGAATTGAAAACGGTTGTAAAAAATAAAAACGGGTACAATAATGGATCGTATACATTTATTGGATACGAAATTAACGTGACTTAACGACAGAATAATATATATTTATATGTTTATTATTTATCGGCGGCGGAACAACGTGTCAATGCACGTCGTTAACTTGGGTTCGAGGAAGACGAATTTATCATTACCCCTTTTTTTTTCTTATTTTATTGGCCTCGTCAACTACTATTGCCGCCATTTACAAGGAGTCGAGCCTCAAGTAAATGGTATTCTTATATAGTTAACAGAAATGGGACAAGATTGGGTAATAAGCCAATTACAGTCAATCGAATACTACGATTCTTGATTATTGTTTTTTTTTTTTAAACACCGTCTTTGGCAACACCTTCCAGTCCTTCAAGCTTGTATACAGTTATTGTGGGTATATGATACCTTGCAGAGGGTGGTACGCGGTAGAAATCATATATATTTATACATAATATATATATTAAAAGTGCTAAAAGCCGCGTTCGAAGATCACGCGGCAAATAATTTCTAGTTTTCATAAGACATTATACACATAGCAGTCAGTAAGTGCAAGGGTATTCTTAGGTATACGTGCAATAAAATCCCAATAAATTCCAAAGACTGCGCCAAAGTATACATTGAACGACGTTAATGCATTGTTATTGCTTTGCCCGACATAACGTATAGGTATGCTAGTGGTCTGGTCGTTTAGCCACATAGCTATAAATTTATCTTGAACCGCCTTATTACTACACTATGTTCTACGACTTTGTCTGTGTTCAGCGTATGCCTTCATTTTCAATGCCTGTAATAAAAATACATTTACAAAAAAAAAAACCTAAATAATTATAATGATTTCGGAGGAAGGACGCCATTGTTTTCGCTGAATAATATGTTATTATGTTTAAACGTGTTGTGTTGCACTTGGGTTTTCTTCTCTTGGCAAGTAGCAGTAAAAAAAAATTGTTCACCCACAACAGCTGTTTAGGATTGTGACTTAATGTCGATGCACGATCTATCAGCACCATCTAAGATGGGCCATCTTTTTGTGACTACATAAATATAAACGGTTAGGTATGTTTTTCTATTATTTCCCGACGAAAATTACACAACACGTTTTTGGGGAAACGTCGGTTGTGTAGGTAATTAGGTAAAACAGAGAAAATGAAAACGCATTGGGCCGTAAATCCTGAGACATCAGACACGAAGACGCCATATTAAACGGTTGTGTCAAATGTTCTTCTTCGCACGGCCAACCAAATCATCTCTTTCAGCAAATAAAATTAATTGTGATACTTGTATTGCCTACTGGTGTGCACATCATACAAGTCACAATCTACACAATAATTACTTTTACTCACTGTTAGTGAGTGTCTTTAGAGTAAAACAATAAGCGATAAAAGAAGAAAATATATTATCTCTATTAAGAATTCACATGATAAAAAAATACAATAATTCATTAATAATAATACAATAAAATTGTGCAACGATTAAAATAAACTTAAAATTAAAAAAGCAAATTGAGCGATTTCTCGCACCAAACAGTCGAGTGCGAAGTGTGTTTTTGAAAATATAATATTTTTTTTTAGAAGCCGAAAGAGAAAAGTAGTTAGGAAAAATATATTGTGGTAATTTATTTTATGAACGGTATGCTTTCATCGCACTTTGCGCGTGACGATGGGTTTCTAAAAATACGAGAACCAATTAAATGAATGGCCAATAAAAATTTGGACACTCTGAGCACGCACTTGATATTTATGGTTTTGAAAAATCCTACCCCCACATTTTCTCTCGCCGTTGTTTTTCGTATACGTCATGCTTACTATTTTATTTACAGTTAGCTTATGACGTCTAATAAAATACCAAAAATGAATTATATTGATACCCCGTATATATATTATTACTACCTGTATTAATATTTTTATATTTACCATTTGCATAAACGTTTACAAAACGTCTTAAAACTTTTTACAAACGTAGAAGTTTTAAGAAGAATAGGCAAAGAACTAGAGGTGATTGAATAGTATAAATCTAGGTAGGTATACAAGGGAAATAATGAGATAGTTTAAAAATTTGCAAGTATGTTATACAAAGTACTGTGATATTATAAAAATTATTCGGTTATTACATGATATTTGACTTCTTTTAATTGATTTAAATCGAAAATTGAAGAGACAATTAATGCAATGAGAACAAATTCAGAGTATAAGTAGATTACCTAGGTCTTAGATGCGGTCTGTGTTTATTGCATAGGCGTTAATCGTAGGTGTTTAATTTATAAAATAATTTTTTTTTAACATTAGCGGCTCATTGAAAGCTATAACCGTTTTCTCAAAACAATAAGGTTTCTTTAATGATGTCTTCGCTCTATTCCGGGTCGTTAGGTTGTCACGTTCAATTTAATAACTGAAGACAATTTTTCTTTATAAGAAAATTTCAACATTTTGAACCTATTCACCAACGAAATACTTATAAATTTTTTAGTAAAACGCGAACCAAAACGTTAATGGCCTTATCGGCTTACCGTAATTATAAAAAGAAACCGTTAATTTATTATAAGACATCCGGCGGTCTTATGAACTATATTAGAGCCGGCAATTAAATCCGTTTTATGAAAGTATAATACAATATAAATGGTTGTCAGATTAAAATATTACTATTATTATGTCGATTGAAGTTTAACGATACTGTATTAACGCGTCAAACAATCCTTAAAAACGCTTTTACAACGACGTTTAACGACCGCGGGGTCTGTTACAATAAGCTATAATATTATTATATCTATAGAAACACGTTTAATAAGATGTAAAACGTCTCTTGACAGATTACAATAATAATTGTTATTATAATTATTATCCATTTATAGTTGTTATTCGAATCACGTAGCCAATAAATTCATTACAAGTATTGATCCATTATTTTTACCGATTGTTATATTAATATTGTGGTTTCCGTTTAGTCATTCATAATTCATTCACAGACAATATAACCATAAATGTTAGTATTTGATGACTTGCGCGTTTTACGGGCAACGCCGTGTACAATAGTTTAATTCTTTTGTATTTATATTTTTATTAATGAACACGTCTTCCAGTGCGTTAACGTCGCGCCAACCAAAACACATATTATAATGTATTATATTTTAACCTACCTGTCGGTTTTATGATTAAGACATTTTTGAACTTTGCCGTTGCTGCCACGGTATACACTGGTAATTAAAAATTATAAACAATACTCGATTGTATTGTACAAGTAGGTACCAGCGACGTATGTCTCAATCGTGCGTTGACATATTTCAAAAACGTTTACACACCATCAGAGAAATCCCCTAAGACGTGTAATCGTCAAACTCGAGCCTGTTCCGTTTTCCAAAGCCCAGTTATTTGTGTATGCTCTGTATTGGCCGCTTGTCCGGACATATTGAGGTAAATTTTGAGCCTATGTTTGATTTTGCACGCATATAATAAATTGTAACCAGTGCTGACTGCTGCAGCGGGTCTCTGCTGTACGATTTGCCGGCCTACTCGGCAAAATTAACTGTGTAAAGGAGCAACGTTATTGTTGTCAGATGTGTAGAAATTTCGGCAGATAGGTTGATTTATGTTTCGCCCTAAACGGAAATATCGGTAGACGACGTAGCCAATTCCCGGTCTCGAGGGTACCTACAGGTACTTGTGTACAAGCGGTAGCCCGTTTGTAAAACGACGTTAGAAATGAGAAAAAGAAGAAGAAAAAAAACGATCAGGTTTTCGAGTAAAATATAAAATTAAAAAAATATATATATTATTATATTGTTTTCCATTGTGTACACCGATTTATATCGGTACGGCGAGACGACGCCGTGAAGAAGAACGTAAGAAAATAATAATAATAATAGTAATAACAATAATGACTTCTTTTTCTTCTTAACTCCACGTTCCCGCCCACCACCGCCTCCGCCTATGCCTTCTCACGTCGTGTTCTCGTCCCAAATATAATATAATACAATAATAATAATAATACACACACACACACACACGGATATTTCTATTAGCGGCAATGTTTTTTTTTTTATTTGGCCGGTCGGTGTTATAGATTTGTTGCAGAAACGGTGCCGCCGCAGCGGAATTGAATCCGTCTCGGCTGTCAATATGACTATAATAACACAATATAATAATAGTAATAACAATATAATGAAGATATCAAATCAAACGTGTGAGTGTGTGTATGTGTGTAGAACATAGGCTCCGGGTGATTTATCAACGGGCCACAAATGAGAACGGTACTTTTTTTTCTTCTTCTTCTCTTACTATTATTATATTATTTCTTTTTAAAGTCTTTCTAAGCGATGTGCCCGGGGATCGGATCTCGGGGACCGAGCGAAACTATAAATAATATCTATGTATGTATACGCCAATAATTATTATTGCAACTACAATCCGTACAATGTTGTGTGGATGTGCGACCGACATTTTTTAATAACAATTATCGCGATCCGACCTAACCTTATACCCAAGTAATAATATGTGAGCCCACTTACGCACCGGAAATACCGTTTATATGCTAGCAAGTATATTATAGGCCCTTCGTTTAACGTTCGTCCAAGGGTCGGATAACACACGGTTTAGCTGTTCATAAACCAAAATTGATTCTGTGGGTTAGGCACTATAATTATTATGTACAGATGTATTACGGAAATTCGATTAAGCCGTAACCCGCGCAGCAATTCATAGCTTTTTGATAAATATCGGTGAACATTTTTCAACAAAGACTTTGTACGCGATAATTAGCATTTAATAATAAAATATTTATATTCTTATCCGAATGCATCTTTTATGTATTAATCAGCCCTCCTGAAGTCTTTAAACGTTAATATCGTGTAAACTAATCGTTAGATCGGTCATTAATTTTAGATTAATTATCCAAAACTGATTAACGAATAAATGTAAGCATGCGCGTTATATTATTTATCGTTTACAAATCAATAGTTGACTTTATTTTTATGAAAACAAAATGAGGGTACTTTGTGGTTGTTTTGCGAAATTGCACATTAAAATAATTGTATGCTATGTACATAAAAGAAAAGCTCACAAATCACAATGTATTGAAATAATATAATAATTGTAAGCGTATTAGGTAGGTACACTTAAAAACGGGTATTTATGTATACAAATCATATTATGCTCTGACCCGTGTACTCAATTTGAATTACTTGCAGAGACTATTTTTGTGAATGAAATCACTTCGTTGCTGAAAATTATTGTAAAATACTTGGCACAGATATAACGAGTTTAAAATACAACTATAAAAATGCTGCACTCTGAATGCAGACTTAGCCTAACTTAACTTACCAACTAGTTGAACGCCCGATGTATTCGGGTATTAAATCGTTCAAGTAATAATAATATTATTATGTAGAGCCAAACCAAATGAATCGCACTATTAGAAGATTTAGACCACATTGGTCTCTACAACATCTTATTCTTATAGTATGATCAATGGCAATATGATACTATGTTGTTTTAACGAGCTATCTGTATGAATAACTTCACAATATTATTATTATTAGTTATATGTGTAGGCTTGAATCATTACATGGATACGCATACGAAAAAAATACAAAGTTTAATAAGCGGTTTAACAGAATAATATTTTTATAACAAGATTGCGCTTAAACAGAATTCGTATGTACTTTAAAAACAACGCATTGGTAAACGGAGGAAAATTTAATTATACAATGTCAAGCACGGTGTATGAACTGGCGCAATGTCTGTTTGATTTGAATCCATTACAACACCAGTCCCGGCACAAATTAGCAGATATAGTTGTCCTGACCCAGGCAAATAACAATATAATAATAATAATGTACAAGCTGCGGACAATGATCGTAAACCCTCTGGTAAAATACGGGCAAAACTGTTTGCCGGCGTACAATTTGGCGGACCCTGAGGCCTGGTGGAGAAATGAAACCGCGCGTTATCTGCGCCAGTGCGATTACATTATTATTGTTCCAGCCAACGGGCAAGTGGCTAGGAAATTAGAAAAGTTTTTGCACGTAGTAAATCAACATCTCGCGAGGATCAGATTAGATATATATATATATATATATATATAGCAGGGGCGGCTAACGACAGTTGTTCTATATAAATATTGTATGCGTACAGGAAGGATAATGCCCTCCGAGCAGGTACAAAATATATTCTGCGAGGCTCGAGCGGCTACCGGCCTACCGACAAAATCTATATACAAGGTAATCATTTTACCGCGAACCACTCATATCTCATCAATGGTTTAATTATCAATAATTTCATTTTTTTTTTTGTCATAGTGTTTTTATATAATGCGATCTCAATTTTCCTCAAATATTTATGTCCCTACCAAAACTAATATATTTTTAATTTAAAAAGTTAATAAAATAAAATATACGTTACCGTTTAAGTTTCAAAAGTGTGTATAAAAAATAATTATTTTTGAAGGGGAGGGGGTAAAAACAAAAAAAATTAAGATCACTTTGTATAAAAACACTTTGAAAAAAAAATGAATTTCTTATAAAACCCTACGAGACAAAATGATCACCCTGTAGTATAAAATACCTTTATTATTATAGCTTGTTTCGTTTTTTTGTGTTTTTTGTCCGGTGAGAAGGGTAAAACAATATTAACGCCAACACACAGTGGTTGTGTCTGACAGATGGACCATTATTTCGATTATTATTATTGAGGTGTACGCATCTTAATCGTATTGGACACGGATACTGAGAAAGGAAATGATCTCATAACTGATTTTGATCCCAGTTACGCCCTTTTAGACGATGGAAAAGGTCAGTCCGTGCAGAGCCCCCCCCCCCTAGTCGGCGGCTGCGCTATTCGCAAACTATATTATATTGGCAGAACATAATATTCCTATTTGTTGTTTACCAAGGCGATCAGACCGCAAATTTCTACAGCCGAGACGCTAAATAACACGTCATTATAGCGCAGGTAAGTAGGTACGCTTCTGAGTGTTGTTCTTTAGACATTAGACCGGCAGCAGAGCTGACAACCCATCCGTGTGTATAGGTACTATGCACAGTAATTATTATTGTTAATAATTAATCTGAAAGCTATTAACGGCAAACCGGCGACGACTTTCTCACGCGGCACTCGGTCGATTGAATATTGTTATATTTGGCGGCGGCTAAACAGTGTATTATAAGCATACATAAGAAGAAAAAAACGTTATCAGTTATCCGATTGACATCTTGATTGGTTCTCGAGGAGGGCGGCAGCGGCGCTGACACGTCAGGGGGTTCTCCGGGATTCGACGGACGGCCGAGGAGATCTACATATATGTATATATATATATAATATATAAATATATTATACCTTAAAGAATAACGTTCGTAGTAAATAAAAAAAAAACATTATTAATAGCGTCGGATACAATATTATTAGTCGCTGTCACCGCCGCGGATCGAAAAACGATTATACACCATTAACCGAGACTTTGGTGGTGGTGGCGGCGGTGATGTCCCGGTAATAATAATAATGTTATTAACAGGTATACGAGCACACATACTCACACACACACGTGAGTTTGTATTCTACGGTTTGTAAGACGTGTGTTGAAAACGTGTTGTCCCGATGACCTTATGTGCCGCCGCCCGTACGATTACCGTGGGGTCTTTTGATCTCCTAAAAAAAAATTAAATAATAATATAATAAAATAGTGACACGTCAAACTTCATTAGTCCCGGGACTGCGTGGAAGTTTTTTGATTTATTATACCCTCGTCCGTGTACCGTCGTCGTCTCCACGTTTCTCTGCCACACGTATCCATCTATTAATAATAATATGTGCGTTTTTTCAATCACAATCGATTGAAGCAGCTCAACGTCTTATTGTTGTGCGCGCGTACGCGTTATTGCTTGAAAAATCACAAATTGTATAAATTATTTTGCTTACATTTCCAATAATTCCTAATAATTTGGCAATAATCGCTTGACCTGTCCAAACGACAAAACGGTTCATATAACTGACACACGTTGTTCATCCACTTATTCTCCCTGTTCGGTAGTAGCAAATTTGGCTAATAATTCAAACGCATTTATTTTTTCAATCGACTCGCGGATCTCGACTGTACGCCCACATCTGTAGCCACAATAATTAATGGGTAGCAGATGCGATGGTTATGACCATACTTAACCTGACTGGTACTAGGGTCCGCGGGTTAGCTTAGGTTCAACAGGTCCAATAGGGCATTTAAAAAAAAAAATTGCTATTTTATTCATTTCAAAGACCCACGAGTGATAATTACCGAGCCTTTAATCCAAGGACGGAGAGGGGCTCAATGGTGGCATACGTCCACCTAGTTCACTATTGGTCCAGTCCATTCCTGATAGGCAGTGACGGCGCTAGGATTTGCGGGGCCCAAAAACCAAGATTTAATAATATTGTTCGCTGCGTTGATTATACAAGTGTATTTAGATTAATATATCCACGCTGCGGGATTAGGACACGACTTATAGGTGCTACGAGCGTGTTTTACACTTTGTGGAAGTACCAAAAAGCGAAACTTTAAGTAAAAAAAAAAAAAAACAATTTCCACTGTCGCGGGGAATACATAATATTATTATAATGTAAACGCCGCCGTTTCGGTATGAAATACCTATATCTGAATCCGTCGCGTGTTGACAGCAACCGGGCGGACGCCTCGACACGAGGGTTGCGAAAATGATGAATTCACCAAGTACCACCTTGAGCAATATTATACGAAGTTAATTTCCGCGCTGTCAATCAAAAAATTGACACACCGACCCGAGCACGGCTCCCGCATCTAATCTACAGTAGAACATAATAATGCAGAGGTATACACAATGTTATGATATAATAATATTCACTTGAACGTGAAAACTTCACTAGCGCCACAATAATTGTGTTGGCCAAGTAAATAACCTAGGTGCGGATACAACAGTGATAACCTGATAATATAGATCTCCGGAGAATTCCAAAAGTTCAATTCTGTACATAGCATTGAAGAAAAATAATGTTTAGCTGTTGGCAATGTGAAATTGGCCCTTTTAAACCCAAAAGGAGCGCATACAATTGATAATAAAACATTATATACTCATAAATGAAGAGGTTAGTGGATATAGGTGTCAACTAACAATTTATTTAACTGTTCAGGAGGCAACATTTTAGTCAATATAATAATATATTCAAATGCTTGGAATTTTTAAGCTCAACACACATTCAACTGTTATAATATTTTGCTAAATTATGTAATACACCACAACAGGGCCGTATTCAGACCGGTTTTCTCGGGACGTATGTCCGGGGCTCGGCCCTAAACCTTTTGTTAAGGCACCTGAGCCTACAAAAAAAAAAAATAATAAAAGGGGCCCAGAAGATTTAGTTTTCGCGGGGCCCGGGAAAGCTTAGTACGGCCCTGCACCCCAACACTTTCATTCGTTTTAACTATATTTATAACTATTTAAATTAAAAACTAGTTTACAAAAAATGTCAGTTAACACATTTTCCCACTCGCCCCTTCAAATATGTACATTTCTATACTTGCTTCTAGTCGACAAACTCAAAATCGTAAACATCAAAGTTCTTTTGACAGTGTATAGAAATTAACAAGGCAAATTATCATTATTCATACTCTTCTATAGGTATATATAGGCTATGTTAAACAATCTTATTCAATCTGTCTTAAACAATATAAACGGTGTGTTTACTGCGCTTAATCAATACACTTTACACGCGTCCGATGGTTGAAAGGATCAAGATGAGTCGACAGTATTTTCGCTTTTTGTTGTTGTTCCGTAAATGGAAGACAACCAAAACGCCTTAAAGGCATTTATATCGTTATAAAAAAAAATTGAATACCATTATTTACGGTGTGGCAAATGTTAAGACTTGCGAAGCAGTTATCTAATAGAAAAAAAAACGTGTGATTTTTCGTAAGCTGGTGCCAATATAATTTATATTTTACATCAATTTTCAACAAAGACAAAGGAGAAAGTGATTTATTCCTTTGCTCGTTTATACAGCAGTCCCACTTAACAAATTATATTGCACATATTATGTGTACCTATCCATTATATTATCCTAATGCTTTATGCCATAAATACATTATTACAATCGTCCGAACTGAGAGTTTTTTACGACCCGATATAATTCATCTAACTAAAAAACTACGGTATCCCGTCGTCGAGCTATACTACATATATCGTTGTAACTCTATGATAACTGTAATTAATTTAATTTTGTCTGACATCTATGTTTTAACGAATAGTAATTACCTGCTCACAGTTCACGTACAAAACACACAAGTATTATCGCATATTAAATAAAACCAGAACTCAGTGTGACCGCATTCTAAATATGAAATTATTGTACTAAACGTTTGACTATAATATGTTATCAGATAATGTTTATAATCATGAAGGCTAGAAGCTCAAAAGGGAATCTTAGAGTTTATCAAAAAACAATCGGACATATTGAGAAATAGACAGTGATGCCAGAACATAGATATATATTTTTTTATTTTGTCTGTGACTCAACGCTGTCCATTTCTCAAGATGTCGGACATGAGTTTATCTCTTCCCATAAAAGCCCGTGTAAAAATGTCCTGTTTATTCTGTGCTCGAAGTATAGTATTGAAAGACTTGAAGACTTGTAGTCTACATGTTTATAATATATCTAGGATAACAATCAATAAATTCAGCGGTTCCGTTACAATAATTTATCATAAACATTTTTTTTTCTATCAGTGGTTACACTGAGCTGAGGAGCAATTCCATTGGGAGTGTATCATCTGGTTTTATTTGATTTGTGATAATTTTATCGTCTATCCGATATATTAATGGCGGTACTCCGCTAAAACCAAAATACACGAGTACTGGCTGCGCAAGCGCATACGAGAGTGTTGCGTTTTGGTTATTGCGCACTACCGTTCTCATATGGGATGGAGGTAAACAATTTAAATGCAGCCGACAGTTAGCGGACGCAACCAAAGATGAGTTTGCTCTAGTTTGATTAATCGATCTGGGGCTATAATATTATTATCGTATACACTATACCCACCCTTTGGCCGTTTTGTAAATACTCATAGGGCGGAGGAGGCGAGGGGGCCTGAGGGGGATACGGTCTGCGTTATCTGTAGTTTTGACTTGTGAATTTGTTCGGCCCCCGGTTAGCCGCCGTCAGGATTAACAACATTATTATTATTACTACAAAACCGTGTTAATAGCGACTTGTCGATGGACCGGCGCGATAGCGTGAGGCGCTCTGACCAAAATTTTCAATCGGGACCAGCTGTCAAGAAAGACCCGGTGTACACGATGACTGATGATCGCTGTATCTGTGTGCGTGTATGTATACACAGACAAGCGGGGGAGGAGAGGGGGCGGGTGCCGTAAGGAATTGAAAACTCAATTTATTTTACTAACGCCTGTGCACATACTCACACGAGAGAACAACAGGAGAGATGCTGACCTGCTGGAGCTGTGGCGGCATCGGCGACCAAACACAAAACAGGCAGATACAAATTGTTCTTTAGATAATTACACCGTGGACACACAACACCACATATTATCGTTTGGACAAATAACAACAGCTATAATCCATTGTTGTTTTTTTTTTTTTTACCAATATTGAAAAATTAATTTAAACTGTTACTTTTTATGACGAATCGGTACGAAGAATAATTTGTAATTTTCAGTGTTTTTTAAATATTATTGAACTTATTTGTTCAAACGGACGGTATCCAGTATAAGTAAGATCATATTGCGTTTTACGCTCGAACGTATTTTGATTTATCGCATAAAGATAGCTGTAATAAATAATCTATTATGTAAAAACCCGTGATTGATGATGACACCCGTCTACGACTATACAATGGCGTGCTCAATACATATTATAATTAATATAATAGATCAAACCGTTCATATGTAATAATATTAGCTGGTTGTTTGTGCGTTTGCGAAAAGGCTTAATAACCCGTGAAATAAACGGTGTGTTGTACGTTTGAAATAATTCAAGACAGCACAATGTATTCCTTACCGGGAGGGACAAAGGGAAAGTAGCCCGCTCCATTAAAGAAAATTTCAGTTTAAGTTTTTAATCAGCTGAACCGTGTGTACATAATATTACTATATTTTGTAGGAGGATTACTGAGAGAAACAGTTGCTTTCATCAGCTTTACGCTTGCAGGGAAAAATAAATCCTACTTTATAAAATGTACATGTTTGGGATGTACTGCTTGTTATTAAACGTAAAAATGGCAGACAAACAAAAATTAAGTACATTTATTATGATATTAAATTTAAATATTCGTTAAATATTCTCACAATAATACTGTACACCATTTTATGGATTTACCAACCTTAAAGTTCTGAACATTTTTTCTAAGTAATCTGTAAATTTTTTTTACGGTTAAAAATAATTTGTACCTAATTATTAATTAATTTAATAAGTGACAAACCAATACTTTTTTTTTATAGCCTTTATTAACAAAATATAATGACTTACCTCAACCCAATACTTGTACAAATATAGTTGACCTTGCCGAACATTAATTTAAGTTAACATAGTTAATTATGTTTTACTCAATATTTCCGGTCGACAATACTGTTTATTCGGCAAAGCAAACTACAAAATGTTATTGTTACTCCTTTTTTTCCAGTGTCTACTATTGCCATTATCGAATAGACGTTGCGTTATATTTATACAATAAATAAAAATAGTAAATTAGGTACAACAGACCAACCTACGTTTTATAATTATCTTAAACTCGCCGAGCACTAAATACTAATTATTGCACTCCTTAACGACGGTAGAACGTCGTTACGAAATTGATTGAAAAAAATAAATTTTATACACGAACATACTAATTTTGGCCGGAGGCAAACACATTGTAAATCTCGACAGCGTGTCAAGGTGAAAAAATATATAACGTTGTACGGGCCGCGATTTCGGGGTTCTTCGAGAATTCAATCAACGCTGTACCTATAATATAATAATTATCGACATTATTAGGAGGTTCTGATGACATAATAAACGATCGTCCAAGTCGAACAATCCGTTGGGTATTTGTAAGGACACAAGCAGCCGGATATGAGATAGAGAGATCTCTCTTTCTCTCTCTCTGCGGGACGATCGATTTGTGCACTATTCGCCTAGACCGAAAACAGCGTAATTGACTTAATTAGTAGCCTTGAACAATATTCTTAGCTGTGCCTTATTACTATTTATTTGAGAGGGCCCCTCTTGGTTATAGGTTATGTGCTTGTAAACGTGGCGCTCGCTCTGTTCGATTGGCCAAGTCAAACCCAGTTTATATTCCCTTTTTAAACTAACTCGGGCATGACCTGCAATATCGCAGGCGGTGCACGCAATAATAATTACATTATTTAATTACGATGACGGGCCGATATTGTTTCGGTTCGATATATATGAAGTTAATTGCCTTTGTGTGTATGTGCACGCGCTCGCAGCTATTCCTATACAGACCGGTGTAGAAGTTTACACCTATAACGAAACGCAGGCGTGAAAGGAATTATAACGTTTAAAATATTTTTTTAAGGATGAACGCACGATCCAATACTGTTACAATATAATAATAATCATCATAAAGACGGCCATGATTAAAAAAATAATTATGTTTCACCGCGATAAGCACATTAAACATACACATCGACTAGTACAGCAAAAATTCTATACACGGTCAAATCATACATTATGGCGGGGAAAAAATTAAGACTACTTTCTCACTTGTTAATAGATTATGTCAGGACGGCGGTGGCTGTGTACCTACTAGAAGATAATGACTTAAGAGGCCGACTGTTTGATGTGCGGTACTTGGTGGCTGTACATATACTGATGAGCAGTACTTGTCGAATAACAAACACAACAATTGCTGTTAAACGCCTTTTTATATATTGGCCTTTCTTCATTGCCTCGATAAAATACATAATATAAAGAATGAGTATATAGTTTTATTTTAAATGTTATACCAAGTCAGATAATATTGCAGTTGACGTAGGTGCATTGTAAATTTGATGGTGTTAAAACAAATCATGGTTAAACTACAACGACTAACAGCATATATTTATAAATTTATCAAATATTTCAAATGGGAAAAAAACAAACAAATTATAATAACGGAAAATGCATAGTATACATGTATTGTTTCGTCGAAGACAGAGGTCGTGTCGCATCAAAATTATAAACTAAAAAATTAATTTTAGATTGCACAAATAAAATAATTGACACTATAGCCACTATACACTGTTATGGGTGTCATGGTATGAGTCAAGAAGGGCTAGTGAACGTTTTTCAAATATATCCACATGACCATAGTTTATTGGCATTTTTATAATACTATTATAGTTTTCGACGATATTATCCAGCAACGGTGGATTACATACGGTGGAAATTATATGGACATATTTTGCAAGTAGCTAATAATTATTGATCTCCGGCATTTCATATAAAGTTTGGCCAATGCACTTTCAACGGTGTGATGTGTACTTATTATACCGTCAATGCGTTTAATTGTTATTATAACAACAATATATCCGCGTAACTCGGAGGCGCGACCAAAGACCAGGGCCATTATCGTATTGTGTTATGGGGATAAGGAAACGACGTCGGGTCGGCCATATTTCATTATACAGTAGGAGCAATCCTGTGTTATTACATTATTATTATCATATACCTATAGACATGCAATATATAGACGGGCAATAGCGCAAGCGCGCCAGTGTACACAACATGTATCCGCATGCTCTCATCGGTGGTTAAGTCCCCAGCGTCGTTTCCTAAGTGTATTATACACATCATTTGCATAGCCAATTATGCGGTACGATTATTGGACCGTTAAGACCTTATTTGCATGTAGCTCGCGTTAGAAGGATGTGCACGTAGTAGTGCGGCACTATATATATAGGTATATATATATAGTGTAATAAAGACGACCCAAGTACCAGTAACTATATAAACAAGTACGACGACGTCTTGCCGAACGATATGTATAAATGTATAATATAATAATAATTAAACACAGGCGTCTACTATAATTATTATAAAGTCTCCGCGCGTCGCCGGGACAACGCACCGATTTCGGCATTACACAAAGCTCTTGGCCAAATATAGGTGTATATATTATAATGTATCTATCTACTAGTCTGTCCGTTATTTGAGAATTAATAAGAGATAATACAAATATAAACCGTTTGTAAAGTACACAAGTTGTCCGAGCAGAGGGGCAGCAGGTTTCATATTTTTAAAATTATTTAATCATTTGAGCGCAGGGACGCCAACGGTCTGCTGTATAGTATTTATAATGTGGTATATATAATGGTAATTGTGTTATGTTGACTGTAATTTTACTGGAGTGGAAAATGTGAACTGAAAGAAAAAATTAAATAAAAGCCGGAATTCAATGTATGGCGATTTCTCTTATTCGTTTTACTCTATAATAGAATTAACTGAATCGCAGTTATGTAATATGATTAAACTGTTTGCGGTTACGTCCTACGTCACCGAGAAAATCTCAGCAATATAATTATTATTAAATGATTCTGTGTTCAAAGACTGCGATTACAAGTTGTGAACACTATTAACGTGTTAAACGGAATGGAAACAAAACAACTATTTGTGGAAAGTAAAAAACATCAAAATACATAAACAAGTTTAACTTATACCGTTTAACTGACTTTTTTTCTTTCTCTGAATTGATCAAACGAATAAAATAATTTCAATTGACTACTGTTAAAATGTGTGTTAAGACCTGGGTATAAAATAATATATTTTCAATAGTGCCAGAATAATAAATTAATACTTAAAAATATTTTTTTTTTTTTAGTTATAAAGTTTTTGTATCTTTTAAATACCCACGTACCTAAACAAATTCATTATTCTGTCTTTAGAATATAACGAGGATTTAAATTTATTTATTTTTTCTAATTTCGAATTCTCATAAGTCAGTTAACAAGCCCACATAAAAGTATTTTATGTTAGTAAATAAAATAAACACATGCCACGTTCTTTGCGGAATAAGTAAGAAACGACTTAAACTTTTACTCCGATCGAACCGGAATAATATACATTTTCATAGGATTGAACTTAATTAGATATATTTTTATGGACAACTCATTTTTAAGCGTTTTCCTCGAAATAACCACGATGACGGACGATTGTGATCTTAATATGTATTTACTAAAGCATAATACTTGAAGTTTTAGTGTCCCAATTCGGCGGATTACATTATTTTGCATTCCAGTGAGGATTGAAATACTAATACCGAGTGTCCTATTATTAGGCCCAGCAGATTCAGCTTCGGGCCGTCATTATGCAAAACAAACTTGAATGCTATTTTTTATTTTAATTTTAAGAATACTCGAATTACACCTATCTACAATAGGTAGTAGTTAGACAGGAGCTTTATCATTCAACAGTCCGTAGTCCTTAACCTATTAAGGCGCTGTCGCAGTTGAAGTAAATTTGTATAAAAAAAAAAAGTTTTTGCAAGCTCCCAATTAGTTAAGAGTAAGTATTTTGTTATCTTGACAATTACGAATTCTGGAAGACAACACAAAAACAGGCGAATGTCTACATAGCACTACCAGTAGCAAAATTCCATTGTGTACAAAATATATATTTATATTTTGAATATAAATGTAATTTTAAAGTACTTTATTGAACCAAATATTTAAAAAGTTCATCCCTTCCCCTTTAAAATCGAGAAAAACACTAAAAAATGTACACATTTTTTAACTTAAAATTACGGAGGTCCATAACGTTTTTAAAAATAATACAATTAATTCCAAATTTGTATGGAATATTCTTTTAAGAGGGCGTCGCACCGCCCATTTTTAAGGAGTAAAGTAGGTATAGGAAATTTTTTACAAAATCTTAATTTAAAGGTTAAACTGTGATTATTAGTTCAATAATTAGGACTCTATTTTGGTAGTTAATTTATTTTTCGGACTATCACAGCATCCTCGAAAGCGATTTAAAAAAAAATTTTATCTCTACATGTTTAAGCAGACTGAAAATAACTCGCTTAATTTTGGTTTTAGAGTAAAAGCACTCATTATAAAATTAAAAGAAAACAATATTCCGGTGCGTTTTTTTCATTATTCCAAGTTTATCGCTCAATACATAGGTTAGAAATAACGACTATTTTAACATTTTTAAATGACTGCTACATACTTTTTAAAAAATGCGTTTTTTTTAAAAACGCACGGTTTTGCCCTCCGGAATATTGTTCTCTTTTAATTTTATAATGGGTTCTTTTACTCTAAAACCAAAATTAAGCGAGTTATTTCCAGTCAGCGTAAACATGTTTTTATCACTGAAAATCACCGGTGCGACGCCCTCTTAAACATAGTAGGTACTACCGATAAACACTGACAAACCAAAAAAATACCATAAACCCTTTCCTCTAGAAGGGATAAACATTTTTCCTTTATTTAACTTTTTCAAGCAAAGTTAATCTGAAAATTAAACCAAAGATAGTTCTAAATAGGGTCTATAACATATACTATTTTTTAAGAAAAATTGATGTCAATATTTTTTTTATTAAGGAAAAACCCAAATGTAGGACGGTTAGGTATATAAAGTAAGTATACACTTTATGTAGTTATTATAGTAACCGACAACTAAATAAAAAGTTATGTTATTATGTTGTCTAAAATAACGGTTAACCAAAGATTTGTTGGCTAGAAATGTATCTTTTTTATTATTATAAATTTAGTAAAAATTACATACATAATAAACAAAATATATTATTTTATTTAACCCGAACTAGGGTAACGACACACATTTTTGGCAGTATAGTATTTTTTTTTATATCATATTGAATATAAAGATATTTTATACAAAATCCATTGAAAAAAAAAGTAATAAAAATGAATCTGATATAAAAAAAAAACACTGCATTGCCAAAGATAGGATTATATGTTAACAATCACTGTTGCCGTTTCCATACCTAGATTTCATATTTAAATTTGTGTAGTCATACAATAGCACACGATGGCAACTTTTAAGAAAAACAATATACTTTCTATATACTTAGTACACCCGGTTTGCTGATGTTCTAACAGTATTTCAATGACGTGTCAATAGTCAATACACAATGACATTATTTTTTCGGTAAAGTTGTTTAAACAGTTATTTTTTTTAACACTTCTCTCGAGGCACAACGCGTAGTGATTTTAGTTGAACAAGTATTGTTTATTATACAAAAAATATTCAAACGCTGTATCCATTAGCAGAGAAAAACGTTGGAGTGACGATTTACCAAAATGGCAAATTCTTCGATTATCCAGGTAATACAGCTATTATGCATTATTTTTTCATTTACATTTACTACAACAGCTGTAAAAAACGAAGTGGCGGGAGACAACGGTTTTTATCAAATACCAGGTTTGGCCGCTCTCAAAGATGTTAACATATGGAAAAACGGCGAAATCGCGTCCCTTAGCACAATGTTCGGTCCAGACCCAGAGGAATGGAATGGCGACTTTCATGTTGTAGCCGAGATGTCTTTTACTGCGTTGAGCTGTTTGTATTCGTCGAAATTAGTCGATTTCATACGAACGGCAGAGAATGATTTTATGGAATGTAGAGGGTTCCTGGACAATCAACGAACAGCAGACAAGTTCTTCGATTGCTGGAGCGTTATAAAGCTGCAGTTGAAATCATTGCAATCTGTCGCTGTTCAAATGTTAACGACAGCGCTGAATTATACAAAAACGTTTAACATACGTGCCGACCAAAACGTGTTGAACGCGATCATGTCGTTTTACTTATTCGTAAACACTATCAAAGACGGAGAATTTGAGGTTAGAGAAAATTTGTTTGAAAAATTCATCAACATGAAGTTGTATACGCGTTACTTGATCGAGACGTTTGCCGTCCAAAACTGTCCGTGGTCGACGTTCGACGTGGAACAATTAAATCAAATCGACGGTATTGAAATTCTAAACGAAGTGAATTTACCAGAAACATACTTTAAACGCGAGCACTTGGATCCGAAAAAACTTTTTTTGCCCGGCGTTTTGGCAATTCGTGTAGATTATGACTACCAGAGCGATTATAGTAAATTGGAATACATGCGTGTGAACTATGAACACAGTGAAATATATTTACAAGCATATGCCATACGTCACGGGGCGGATTTTCATTCAGAAATCATAACACAAAGCCAGACAATAGTGTTCCAGTGCATAGTCTCGACAGTTTTTTCTTTGATTAATCAAATAATCGCACTGTCTATAAAAGACAAGAAAAAAATAAACAAAGACACAGAAACGGGTGTGGTTAGTGCCATAAATGTTTTAAAACGGTTTAATTTTCCTGGATTGTTACATGTGAAATTGAGAAAAGAGCTATATCAAAGAATGATAAGTTTAAACATCTGTAAACCGGATTATTATGTTTTTGAAGGTTTACAATTCAATATAGAGAACCCCGAAGAAAATATTACATATGAAAAAAAAACAAGCGTTAAAGCGTTGACGGACATGTTGAAACATTTTTCAAACAATTTACTATCCATGGAACATGACATAACAACAGTTAAAGAGATAAATCAAATTTTATGTGATTATGAATATGGTGAAGTAGGTTTTTTGCAATACGATAGCTCTACATTAAATGTTAGAGAATGTGTGATTGAAGAACGTGCACGCGCAGAACAAGTAATCCCAATTTTGCAACGTTTGAAAGAAAACAATTGTCAGTTTTCTCATTATGCTGTTATACATTTTATTTTAATTGATTTTATAATATTACAATGCAAAGCAATATTATCTGATTTGAATAATTTAGATACGGCCTCGCTATTAAGATCATGTTTTGACTCAATGGTAAAAGCCATCAAACTGATAGAAGACACGCTTGACCATTCGTTGGTAGCTACACTAGACATATTGAAATCGACTAAACCGCATAACAATGCCAACCGCAAAGTAATCGACTCGATGCTAGCAATGAAACTATACTTAAGCAACGGTAATCTCCTTAATAGCAGGGTGCCGCTAACGGCACAAAAATCCGTAGACGTAAATCGGGTGGTTTCTAAATTGGATGTGTTAAAAAGATATAATCGTTTTATCATAAACCTAATTGAACACTATACGGTACATAGCTGTTCGACACCATCAACTCGCGAAAATTTTACAAATAATACTTTAACAAAGATAATACAAAAATGTAAAAGCGCTTTTGGCCAAAATAACAAAGCACAGCTCCTAGAATGTGTCGATGAAATCATCATAGATAATTTGAAGATGTACGAAGTTGTCGAATCCCAAATCAATAGAAATGATTATACAATTGCGAATTTGTTAATGAACGACATTGTAGAGAAGGATTTGAATAGAAATAATGGTTTTTCGATGCTGCACGAACTAACAATTTCGTGGGAAGGCGATCACAAAAGGTTAACGGAAATTGTCGATATCGTGAAAAACAACATCAATCCGAAATACCTTTGCAAATACCAATCGATCGTGATAAAATCGATTGTGTTTGTTGTGTATGATAAAATAAAGACGATTATTCAATCTAGTACATCAAGCAACAATTTCCAGCTATATCGTTCCAAGATGAATACAATACTGAACGCATTAAACGTTATACGTGGTGATTTTTTTCCGTTAGGAATGTACCGAGTTTATGAAACTATTGTTAATAGTTTTAAAGAGTACTTCCGAGGCGACGCTTCGATTGACAAGAAAGCTCTTATTCGTGTAATTGAAGTAGAACAATATTATTTGGGAATGAAAAACCCATCGTCCGGTACAACGTTTGATGAAATAGTGCATTCAATTCCAGATCATACATTAAGAACGAGCTCAAAGTCGCACGATGTCGGAACAGTTGTATCGTCTAGACTTGAAATGAACGGTCAATATAATATAAACCAACTACTATCGTACTTGGATGTTGTTGAGCACATTCGGACCAATCTTACAAATGTTGCACTTGTGTTGGATTTAAGACGAATGAGTAGTTTACAGATATAATATAATGATATATGATAGATGTAATTTTGTAATAACTACAAAAATGTTATATTTCCTTTTATTTTACAGAATTCATATAATAATTAAATAGGATAAATACTATTGTAAGAGTTAATACATTTTAAATCAATGTCAAGCTAACAATGTATACTCCAGTGTTTTCCGTGCAAACTCATATATTTGTTATTGTACTGTTTATGCACTTTATTTTCATTTAATAAAAAGGGTTATATCGATATTTGTATTTCTACCATTAAAGATTCACAACGGAGCGTTTGTTTAAAAATGTGTTTTTGTCACTTTCAGCTATAATAATTCATATAGGCATATGACTTCTCCCCCCCCCCCTATACACTCCTTACCACTATGCCTCAACTCCGCTATACTGCTTTTTTATTAATATTTTAAATTTTATTACTCAAATAAATTTGTTTTATTTCCATTTTCAAGAATTTAATATATGTATTAAAACTATTTTTTATTAGTTATTTAAATTCGTGCGAATAAAAATGTATTTTAAATTGTTATTAAGATATCTTTTTAGATTATTATTTTTTATTATTCATCAATTTTCATTCCAGTTTTTATTTAAATAACGTCCAGGTGTTGATAAGTGATATTGTATACCCATTAACGCTACTGTGAGATAATGATAATAATATATAGTACTGCTCACTTTGGTGTCATTTTTAATGGAAAAATGTGTTTATGTTTGTGTGTAAATTGTTTACCAGATTATATAGTTGTCGTTCAAAACCCGCAGTGCTCGGATAGGTTATTATTTTCACACTCAAAGCCCGAGCGGCACGGGTATATAGTTAACTAGAAAATAGTATACATACATGTGTAGACTATAGGTAAGATGGGCAAGCCATCACGCAGGGTTGAGAGTGTGTATATTATACACTGTCTGTAATTACCGACTGACACCGCCACCGCCAAGATATTATTATTATACAATGTGTATAATATTTGTGTGTACACGAGGATATCCTTCGTGTGTAGAACTACTAATTCGCCGTCAATTATATGAACGTTATACGGAGGAGAGAAACAAATTGTGGAAAGAAAATACACAAGTAAGAAATCCGCAGCGGCACCGACACATTAAACTATCATTATACAGCCGACACTTGTGTATAATATTGTATTGTTGCACCGGACTGACATCTCAATCCAGCCGGGGCCAAATGACGTGTCGGGCTCGTTATTATTACACACAGACTATCCGATTATTACCATTTGAACGCAGCGTAAATGTTACTTGTGTTCGTGTGTTATCCTATATAATATAAAATATATTATATTGTAACCGACACCGGTTGGTTAACGACTAGGCCGCCTCAGGTGTATATCAGGTTCTATACACATTATAAATACACCTATGTGTTATACCGTCGACGCTACTTGTTCCACGCAAGCATAATATACAGTATAGATAACCGTTTCTCGTGTTGTTGTGCATGCAAACAAGATCATATAATATACAGATTTGAAGATTTTTTTTAACTATTTTTACCTATACAGGGTGATTTATTAACTATGAACCGGTCAATATTATACAGAGGATAATATTAGGCATTTTAAAATTGTCAGTTTCTTACCTATTTATATTTTATTACCTTCTGCCGGAACTCGATTTTAAAAAAATTTGTGAAATATCAAAAGACTTGATGTAAATATTAATAATTGTTTGCTTTTGAAATTTTAACTTTTAATTACCCTGTATCTTGGATTGGTTAACTATGATTGACCAGTCGAAATTTCTGGAAGATATTAGACTTTTTAAAAAACATTTTTGCTTTTATTATTCTTATTATTTTCTAAAATTTAACCCATGTGTGTTCATCCCTAATATGTTAAAACTATAGTAAGTTAAGCTTTTAAAATAGTGGTGTATACATACTTTATCATATTTTTAATTTAAGAATAGTTTTGAACACTTTGACTGGTCGATAACCAGTTTTGGATATTATTACTTTTAAATAAAAAAATCATGCATTGTAGGGTTAAAAAATAAACTTTAAAAGTAATTATCCAAAACTGGTTGTTGATCAGTCAACATTTTAGTAAATTATTGTCTTAATTTAAAAAGTTCAGATAATATTGTACCTTAACGTTACTGTTTAAAAATTGTAAGTTCATAGAGTTTTAACACATAAGAGATAATGTTTTATAGTTGAAAAATATATAAAATTTGGGCTAACTTATAACTGTGATACTATGAGGAAGACCGAAGAAGAACTAAAAAAAGTCTCATATCTTTTAAGCTATTGACTAGTTTATTTAAATACCAATATCGTATGCAAAATGTGATATTTATTTTTCGTCATTTACTAGTATGATATATGAGAATTGAGCAGTGTAGTGCATTTTTTAAAAGTACAAAAAATATATTTAATTGAACAGTAAAAATTCATCTGTTATACTCGCAGTCATTCGAATGCCGTCTAAAGCTCCACTATAATTACATTTATTTTGAAATAAATTGATGAATTACCGATTAAAAAAATATATAGGTACTTGGAAATCATTGATGCTCTAAGTGCGAGGGTAAACTTTTTTCCAAACGGTGCGTTAATTTTTTCAGTTTCGATGTGAAGTTGTATAATTTTACAATGATGAAGTTTTTTTTTTAAATATTTTTTATACAGCTGGTATTATATTTTGTATGACAAAAAAAAATTATAATGAAAATAACTGATATCTCTTATCGACTTGACGTCGAAGGACCCGCGAAATAGATGGACTTCAAATTAAAACACACATAATTAATCGATGGCTTTATGCATATATGTATAATATTATATTTTATTCCTTTTTTTATTATCATTTTTTTTCTACCAACCCTTTTCGATCGACCCGAACGCCCGTCATAGAAAAAAATATTATATACCCGTTCGACTCGGTTATCTTTTTTTGCTGATTTTTCCGCTCCCCCGCATATAGAGGTTATTATTGTGAATGGTCGTTTCACCCTTTGCTCTGCCACTCCGGCCGGTGTTGTACGTGTCGTCCGACCGCGTACTTACCAGTTTATAGTATACTGTAGCATACAACCCAATAGCTGTCCCAAGGGCGTAATTCTTCTTTGGCACCTCGCGCCGGACCCGCGGGGCTTTGGCCCAGTGACATCTGGCGGTTCCCCCGAGTTTTGATTTGCTCCGGTGCCGGTGGCCAAAAGTCTAGTACTCTTTTTTTGATAGATAAATCGCTGTTTACCACTCCCCCGTGCTGCACCTCCTCCTCCCCTCTTCCCCAGAAAATTGCGGCGTCGACTACCACGGGCATTTCATTTATAAACAGCACCCCCCCGTCGAAGCCGCCACCGCATTAACACATGTCCTACCCGGAGAGTCGAATGTAAACATTCAAATTGCACGCCTACCGCGACTGCATCAAATGGAATCAGATTAAAAAACGCGCATAATATAAACCTATTTTATACCTATATATATATATATATGTATATACACTTTTTTATTGGCCAGGAGGGACACGGATACAATTCGAAATGAACCCGTGATTATCGCGTGCAATATTGCACTCTACCGCATATGTATGTATGCGGTACCGAGGCGAATGAAAAAGGATCGCTATAATATAATTTCGAACAATACAACCCAACATTATTGTTATTATAAATAAAAAAATGTACAATACAAAAGCTCAAAGCTGTTATCAATTTATGAGTTATCCCGTTTTTGTGTTTATATGCTTCCTTTTGTTCCATAAATACTATGCCCGTTAATCATAACTCGAGTGGTATACCCTTTGTACTTGAGCAACAAAAAAAAAAATTGAATACAAAATATGTTCAGTAAACAAACTCTTTTCGTCTTCTTTCAGCGTCACTCTAGCGCCGGGTTGCACACAAAATTTGAGACATTTAACGGGCCACAAGTGTTCGTTCTCTCCAGTTTAGCTAAGAAAATTAAGAACAATTTAAGCACTGCTAAAATTATAGACTTAACTGATGAGAATTGATCATAAATACTGTTTATATATAGCCAGTAACTGTCTATGTCGATTTTCGTTAAGCATTTAATAAACGTTTATGCGACCCGTCGTTAGGGTTTCAACCGCTACTATAATATATATTTGCCTATCTGCACTAAAATACCCTTCCCACCGTCCGAACCTCCTTAAATCAGTCACGGCTTCTTTTTCACGATTTGTTAAACGTTCATTTTACCCTCTTTCATAATAACATGTTCATCGTCTCTATTGCTGTACCAGTTTACCTTGTCGACGTCGAATACCGGGTCACACATATTTTATTCTATATCTCAAGACAAATAATTCATGGCAATACATTTTATACACTTTAGAAATTATTATCATTTTAAGCATAATGATAGGGCTATTAATACATTGCTTGAATGTCGGTGAATGGTCAACAAACATAGATTAACGTTATCGTAACGCGTTTCACAGTTCTAGAACAGTGATAATAATAATAAAAAAATTGTAGTAATTTTTTGTGTTTTTAACAAGCCGAGTATTATAACAGTTCTCGTGTCATTTATATCCTGTTCAATTACAAACGGACAATAATAATATACTCAAACACACGCGGCCGGTACATTATTATCTATTTATAAAGCGTTAAATGTACTAATCATGATATTCGGTGAACCGTCCCGCCGTTAAATTTTTTAGGCTGTTTTCCCTTCTCTCTACATAACGTTTACGTGCGTACTTGGAGCTAATTTGAGTGACTAGCAGTACACGCTGTAAAAGTTGTTATTTTGTACAGCTCTCGAAAATTTCCATTAGTCCTCGTGTCCTTCGAATAGTATAAATTTAGACTTCACAATTATTTAGGCTGCGGCACTGGACCAGCGCGAGGTTGACAAAATTTAAATATTCTAAGTGATTAGTACACTATTAAATATAATTATCACTATGATGACGGATGGCCTAGTTAGTTTTGCGACTGTCATTACTACACTATACATGACATATTTTGCCATTTAGTAAATAGTAAATTTATCTATATGGCCCTATTTAATATAATATTTTGTTGTACGAGAATAACAGGATATTCAGAATTCTATGATGCAGTGTGTTCTTTTTAAGTCTATTCTCAATCCGTCACACCTTGTAAACGCTTGACATTTATTCTTTGAGGGGTGGGTACAATAAAGCTTAAACATTTTTCTAGCTTTTCAGACAAAACTTACATATAGACTAATAAACAGACCAGACAGATTTCATTAAATCAATTAGGTATACATTGCTCAGTAAACAAAAGTATTTAAAAATAAAATCTTTAAATTAGGCATGTATAGGTAAATACAGATTGAATCGTTTTGAGTTGAAAACAATTTTTAAGATAGTTTTTGCCGCTAAGTTTCAAAATTAAGGGTACTTTTGAAGTAAGTAAGCTATTAGGAATTGAAAAATAACATTTACCAAAACTACAGCTTAACTAACCAAAACTACTAAAAAATATTTTTCAAACTAAAACGATAAAAAAATGTTTTCGATGTATACACAATCATTTAAATGAAACAATTACTGAATTTTTTATTTTATCAAGACAAGGTTGGCCGACCCCAATTAGACAAAGGTGAAGGATAAGTAGACGATTTTATTTAATTTTTTATTGTTATTGTATCACTGCATAGTGAGCTAAAAAAAAAAATTCAACATAACAAAATATTTTTTATAAATTTAATGCAAAATAATTAAGAATAGAGTACCGCACTTCAATATACAATAATCAATCATAAAAAAAAACAGTTGTTCGATCATTATTTTTAACTCAAGAAGTGCTTACCTTAGACGGTCATATTTTTTATGATTAAAAATCATTTTCCGAATAAATCTGATCGATTAATGCGGTCACGTGCGGGTGCACCTATATGTGTGTCATTCTAATACAGCGAACGTTTCGATATTGGAACAACGACCACGGCCGTTATGATTTTCATTCAAATTATTCGACGTGATTTATCATAACCGAAATTTATTATAATATTATAATTTATAATGTACATTGTGAACGCATATAGTAATATGATGTCGAATACGTTGTTTTTTCTCGCAGCACCTTGATCACTCGCACATTGTACACCAATAATAATAATCTGTTCGGTTTTTGGGCGAAAATGATTATTATCAATTTCCAATCGACAGCCATCGATCACCGGACACGCCATGCAAATCGTTTCCCCCGGCGAGTTTTAATAATAATTGTTATTATTATTATCATCCATACAGAGAATGAAGTTCTAAAACGGACATGTGTGCCCGGGCTATCGCGCAAGCCGATCGGTAATTACGTCAACACCCCCGGCCGACCACGATTGTTGGTAAAAACGAGGGGAGGGCACGGGTGAGAGGGGCAGATGAGGGGAGGCGACGGTACATAACGGTGGTAAATAATTAAAAATCGCCGGTCCACGTCGAATCGTCGTCGTTTTCCCGATTGTTTCCTCTCCGTCTGTTCCGAATCTCATATAAACATGTAAATGCGAGGCAACGCGCGGATAACAAGGGCGATAAAAACCGAAATACGACCCCTAAAATCTGATTAACATTTCGACGGATCAATCCATCTGCCGCTCGTTTAACACCCTCCGGTTCGACTGCCACCCTTATAAATAATATATATTATGTGTAATGTGTGTGTGTGTGTGTGTGTTTGTGCAATACCAGCGCCACCACCACCCCCGACGACAAGAGCGGATCCCGCAAACGCCGTGTCGAATGCTTGTAATCTTTTTTAGAGAGAGTTTATTTGCACAACGCCGGCAAAAGGCTTTTGGAGGACCCTGTACCAAACCCCACGACAAATCCCGTTCGTCGAGTACTGTGATTCCGCATATTAACCGTGTTATTTGTGTTTACTTATCGTACACGGCCCGCCAACGAAAACACAACGCAATGCGATATAATATACACATTACACAAGTGTGCAACGCTATCAAAAAGCCGACAAAAAAAGTCATAATATTTTATTATTATAATATATAAAATCTATTGGCGGTTGTTTATCGGCCACGATTTAACGGTGTTTAAACGCGCGTTGTTTGGTTTCTACAAAACTGTGGGCAAATCAATGTATCTATAATCCCTACCACACTTATCGGTGATTAATATTGAAATCGTTGTTTTGTGGTTATTTTTAATTTTAGCATCGATGCGATGGCTGAGTAGGTATTTGAATATTTGATAATGATGTTTACACGATGACTTTTTTGGTCTGTAGAATAACAGAATATGTTTGAATATTGTTTATAAGTATATAATGAAAAATACAATGCAAAAATAACGGTAACACAATATTATTATTGTCGTGCACCGTGGGCTTTTTCTAATAAATCAAAAAGCGTTTTAAACAAATCCGCTTTTCTCTTATATATATATATATATATATATATATATATATATATATATATATATATAAATATTATTAAAAAATTAATAATATAGGTAGGTATAGGTGTACACTATGTTCGGCGTGGTTTTTATATTATTATTATCATAACTCGATGTTATTAATTTGGTTTTTTTTAAACATTGTTTTTTTATTAACTCATACCGTGTAATATGTACACATTTTTTTTTGCATAATAACACCGTATCAGACAAATGGTCCGATGATAAATTACACGAGATTTTTAGTCAGGTGACCCCCGTGGGCATTGCCCGGTCGTAAATCACACGGGTAAGCCGCTCGTGGTTTTTCTCCCGTTGTTGTTCATCACGAGCACTATCTATCGAAAAAGGGGCGACCATATGTGTTACACATAATATTATATAGGAGAGCCGCTTTGTGTATTTTAAATTACCGCAAAACATACACTAAACAACAGATATAGCGCGCAAAATATTTTTAATAAAATTTCGATACACACATGTAGTAAAGAGCTTACCTATAGAGGCCAATGCTGGAGTGTAAATAATGCGATTTTTCCGCCGGAAATAACATAATATAATAATAATATCCGTTATTGTTCGGTTACCGTTTTTCGGGGTCGGGACTCGGCCCATAAATTCAAATTTATAAACAACAAGAGCTTGTTGTCCAACGTCAATTCCGCGGTGCTAGTTGACCTGTGGAAATGAAAAATCCTCCAATAATAATAATAACCGTCCGGTACATATTATTATTATTATCCATTCACATTAACCAACACAAATGTACACACATAGGTACCATATACATATACAGAAAATGTTAATAATAATTCATAGAAACTCAACGCGCTTTATAGGTGCATACATGTTTTATGAACGCGTCGTAAATCATTGTTGATCATTGATCAATAGTTAATAGTTTGATGTATAGATATATATATATATATTTTTTTTTTGTACAAGCTAATGACACTATTAGCAGGATCCGTGGTTACCGGTTACCAATACGTAACCGTACACGCATATTATTATAAGACTTCTATTTAAAAATCAAACTCTTCATTTTTCAAACATAGGCCAAGATTTTATTATGTATGGTCCATCTGTCTACAACCATAACCTCGGGTTCATTATTACCATAATATCTATGTTTAGCGGTACACCTCCAACGAATGCTTGCACTAAAACTCCTAATAACATGTACCTACTGCAGTCAACCAAAGCTAAAGTCAATGTTCATACGCCAAATTTGTTCGTTCTAAACAAATCGGCCATTTGCGCTGTTTAAAATATATTCATTTAAATTGCTGGAAAATAGTGTTGATTTTTTTTTCAAGAGCTCATCTCACCAAAAATCAGACTGTACCTTACGAATTCCTTGGAAATACACGTCTTATTCGACGTTTACCATAAATCACGCGTCTCCTTTAGGGTGTATGCAGAGTATATAAATAAGGTTTCGTTTTTTTTTTATATCACTTAATTAGCCGTCCTCGAAATCCGGCTGACACGCGCGTTAGAGAACGCATTGTAGACATAATACAATATAGATCCTCAGGCATAGGACTAATATAGCAGTAACATCACCCGCAAGGTCCGAGTTTAACTAATTGCTTAACATTATAAATATATCAACGGACGGCGCATTAAGCGCTCGCGATTGTTACACACAATAGTACATAATATAATAAAGGGCTTTTTTTTCCTAGACCAACTATATTTTCTTAATACCCTTTTTTTCAAACTAATTGGACGTTATGTTGCTCGACTATCTTAATTGTTACCATAGCTGTTTAACGCGGTTACCCATCATGCAGATCCGATTAAAATTGTTACATTAGACAATGATACCGAAACCTAAACAAAAAACCATAATAATAACTACCGAATTCTGTAACAACTGTGAATAAGTGTGTAAGTCGATTTCAGTGATTTTACAGAGGACCGATTATAAACTTAAAAGAAACCACTTAAGTACCTCTAAAGTATTTATTAATATAAGATAGTCATAAAAAAATTTAATGTTTTAAATGAAATCCTGATTTATGGCAGCTGGTCAAAGTTTAAAATCGCTCTCCTGTAAAATCACTGAAATCGAGTTACACACTTAATCACAGTTTTTACAGAATTATTATTATATTAATTATATTATTCTTTTTTAAAACATAATGTAGTCTGAGATTTAAGAAAATATATCACGCGTTTTTTAACCTATACTATTTTAAAGTAGATTAAATTATTGGGAAGTTAGATGAAAAAAAAAAGTGTAATATCGTTCTTAAAATGAAGTTTATTTTTCTCGAAACTAACAAAATACAAGAAAAAGCTGATTAACTCGCCAAAGGTGAGATATGTTATTATAATATAACTTCTCTTACTTCCTTTGAATGAATATTTTCAAAATATTTGTATTTGTACACGTACATATACACATCGCATTTTTATTTATTTAGCGTGCATACTGAGGATACTAGTGATATTCTATTGCCACAAAAGTATCCTTTAAAATATTTGTTAGGAAGATATCAATCAAATTTTTTGATGAAATGCCAATGTCTTTATTTTAAACAATTTACGAGAAACGGACCCTTCACCTCCCGCCTATCAATCTGGTATCGCTGTGCCAAATATGACATAATAATTATTTATTAAATTCATTTAACAATTGTTTAATTATACCTAACGTTTTAGCTTCTGATCGGAACGGAGAGGCGTGGTGATGGTGTGATTTGTTTTATTTTGAACGATGATTTCAAACTCCAAATTGTTTAATATTTCCTACCTTACAGACTGCCGTCTCGAAGCACGTTTGATGACGATTCGTTGTATGCAATAAAGGCATATATAATATAGGAAATCGTGTACAGTTATAATATGTATAGAACCTCCCGATGCACCTGCTGATCGCACAATCGCGGCAAAAACGGTTCAGTGCACAAAAATATATACTTTTACGACTCGAGTTTATTTTCGGGGAGGGCAGTGGTGGGTATAGTATTTTTACGATTTCGCGGATTATTTGATTTCCGACAAAAACCAACCCGGATATTATATCCATTTGGCCGACCCCGACTACAGTAGGTCGTTTAACCTTTGTCCGGCCCGACCGGCCTGGGGTCAGACTATAACCCGAACCACATAACCGAATCGAACGACACTTAAACAATAATAACAATAATATGGTAATGCTCGTTTCCGAAAATAATGTCAAACGCACGATATTCAAAAATGGTCCGAGTGTTTTGTATAAGAAGTGAACCCGTTTCTCTATCCCCGTCCCTATAATATATTATACCTACCCTCGAGCGCCTATCTACACAGTTTTATTCGAGCACTGCCATTACCCGACCGGCTCGTTAATAGTATATTTTATTTATATATTAAATATTATAAAACATTCGTATTGTCGCTGTACGAACCGGTGCGGCAATCGTTGATTTATTATATTATGCGCTTTTTCACTTGTATAAATCCCTTCGGCACACCGCCTTGCTGCTCTGTTGATTAGGGTGCCGCAAACTAGAGGATAATAGATAATATTATATATTATGTGTGAGTGTGTGTGTGTGCCTCGACACTTATGCTAGTTTCATTTTCAGCTCCGGTGAACACGCGTTCGGGCACGTTTATATGATATAAATGTAAATGAAAAAAAATCGGCTATTATAATACTAGCTGCTGTATTATACACACAAAGACGTTATAAATGTGTTTTTAAAACGATCGCATTGTTACAAAAAGTCGTCGAGACCCGACCGCGTCAAAATAATATATCACACGTGCAACGGTCTCCTGAACATAATGTAATGATGATTTAGCTGTACTTGCTGATGTGTGTACATGTTATATAACTTGTACATACACACAACAAGACCGAAATGCGATAATTAATTGGCCTAACCAACTTACATGCACAAATGTCACACGGACAACTAGGCCGTTCGATAACTGGGGCGCGATTCATAAAACGTTTAACAAATATAAAATTATGTTAAATAACCCGTTGCATATAGATACTTATGACTGTAGTGAGGGCAATCTCAAAATAAAGATTAATATATATATATATATGGATCCTATTATACCTATCTCGCCCCAGAAGATTTCTAAAACCCAATAGATTAATGTCTAACTAGAAATCGTTTTACTGTTTTTCTCCTTCGCCTTAATGTCAACTGTTTGGGGTCGGCCACCCTTGTCCTAAACTTACACTCGACACGATATTCTCACATCATCATCGCGTACACCAGCAGTGCTCATACATATGTCTAACTAGAAATATTGTGTAAAATAAAAATAAAATATTAAACAACTAAAACCGAATAAATGAATTATTATTAAAATTATAAATCCGTTTTTCTTTTAGGGTTTATTATATCAAATATAAATGTAAAATATAAATATAAATATATATTTATATTATATTGTATTATATTTATAGATTTATATAAATATAGGGTGTCTCAAAAAGAACGCCGGATTTAAATCTGCTATAAATTAAATGTATTTCTCTTAAAAAAACGTAACAATTATATCATTCTCTTCAGGTGAGGTTCAGGTTTAACTGTGAAAAACAATATCGGGCATTTAACCCTTCCCTACTATCCCTACAGGCGATTATTCTTTCCATAAAATTTACCATCACACACATTGCCCTATCAAGTTCGTCGAGGACACGACTCACCGTAACAGAATCATGCACAACAGTAACATTCGCCTCACTTCGGCCACTTCGAGGGCGTCCAGGGATTTTGTTGTCTTATGTAGAACCACTTTCTTCGAATTTCTTAATCAACCAACGGACAGTTGATTCGTTTGGTGCATTGTGATGTCCAAGAATAGTGCGTAGTTTCCGTACAGTCGCCGGGTAATGTTCACCATTCTGGTAGTGAGTTTTCACTATTAAAACACGCTGTCCTTTACTGTACTTTCCATTGCGATACAACACAAACAATGACCAAGAACTACAAAACCCCTTTTCAACACAAAACCTCAATGATAACAGATAACTAAAATAGCTGGGCCAGAGGGTTTCTAGAGAAACTTGTAAAAGCAATTTTTTATTTTTTACCGTGTCCTAAATCATAAACTTTCTTTCGCGTTCCTATGAAAATATGAACAGACTGTAATTTTATACCGATAGAAACGATATTCGTTCTCACGCTGTGTGTATTATTAGACCTGGTATAAATATATGATTTGTGACATAATACCCGGTAAACGATGATAATTTATGTGCCGGTAAATACTCATCTGTACAAAAAGGGTTCGTTCACGGAAGAGTAGTTGTTATACATAAATTAACAACCAAGTACGCATTGTACACGCGCTTTCCAATATACTAAAACCGTGTCAAGTATGTAGTGTACCTATACAAAAATAATACACGTTATGTTTGGTCATAATGTTTTTGCCGAGTTCGAAAATAATGATAAAAAATTTCGGATTTGAAGAATTTTTTGAAAACTCAAAAATAATAGAATCGATGTTTTTTTAAGAATCCGGCTTTTCAAAGTCACACCACGTTAAGTACCAACTTATAAATATTACTTTGTCAGTGTTCAATGAATTGCAGTCTGTAATGTTAAGCTAAAAGCTGTTCGACTGCAGTACTACTAATAATATTATTATATAGTACTACTTGTTATTTTGTTCATTTGCTAGCTGTTGTTTAAGGCACACCGCATAGATAAAACAAAAGCTATTTGTGTAGGTGATAATACAATGTAGTATAATTTACACTGGCCGCGGCGACCTGACTTCTAAAAAATGTGTTGTATATTTTTCATGTGTCTCTTCTCCGTTGGATCTGTAAGATAGCAACAAAAAGAAACAAGCACAGAGGACCCTTTTGAGTTATTAATATCGTATATAATAATAATACACACACGATGCATTTAAAAACACTATGGCACGTTTTGATTGATCCGCTAATACGCCTCGGCTGAGTTTTCCCCAAGGCGTTATTTGGCCGGCCACGTGCATGGTCACGTGTAGGCCACCCGATCGCCAGGGGAGAAAAAAAATTCCCCAAAAAGGGGCTAAGGTCTGTAGATTCGTATCGTATGCAAAGTGTACACAAGACCCTCGTTAATCCGGTCAATATTTTGTTTTTTTTCCTCGAGACAGAGAGGGTTATATACCATTAATCCTGAACTAAGTGCCTCAATCCTGTGTATATATTATGCCCGTGTATTTATTATACAATTTACAAAAGGCAAATGCAATACCGATTGTTTAAGCTATCCGCGTTGTGTGTAAAGTCAATACTTACTGTGATTACTTGTTATAAACATAATATTTTCATGTGAAAAGGTTCCAATTCCCACAAAGATGGCAACTTCAATAATCTCTATTGGCGACATTTACATTAGCAATTTAGTTTAATGTTTATTATATATTATATCTGTGAGTTCGACAGTCATTGCTTATTATAATAATATATATAATTATTTAACAATGTAGTTCTAGCCTAAATTAATTATTTTAAAATTGATTGTTCGTATTTCAAACGTAACGGTGAAAATAAAACGTATTTCTTATCGTCTACAAAAAAATCCAACAACGGAAAAAATGGTTTGTACCATACTTAAAAAGTACAGGCTTGTAAGCACAACAAGTGTAACTTAAACTTAATAGTGTATAAAGATAGTGTAGTTTATGACGGTGTTGGTTATAATGACCAAGAGACAGAAATTCAACAAATGAAAGCTATTTTAGAGGCTTGTACACAAGGCAGCAAGAAGATGGTAGTTTATTTTTCTACAATATTATTCATAATATTTGCTTAAATATGATGCATTTTTAACATTACAGAACTGCAAATCAAACAATTTAAGATAAGGAAAGATTCACACATCTGCATAGGATGTATAAGTTTGAGGGATTTGGAAACTCCACACACACACATGACACATTAGGCGATTTTGCATAACTATAGCTGTATATTATTAATATAGACTTTTGTGGTGATATTTGTATGCCTACACAAACCCACGAGCGCCGATCTCCCGTCTGCGTTTTAGTTATTGATAATATTAAAACTTAGACCATATAACAACGATGATGTCGGCTGTCGTCTGAGGCTAATAATTAATTATCGGTGTCGTTATTTCGGTGTAACGTCTCGTCTACCGAGTTTGTTGTGCACGATAAAAGCTTAATTTTTAATCGCGTTTTAAGGCAGACATCGTTTTAATACAATAATAATCCTATAAAACAAAGGAGCCAAGGCAAGGAGTCCCGGGGGACCTCTAAAAGAGGTACGCCGCCGTTGTACTTACACAGTATATAGTAACTCTGAAACGACCAGAAAGTTAGGCACGTTAAAATTTCATTTCGGCCCGTGATTAAATTAAAACTGAATTAATGAATAGCAGTTTCAAAAGTTTCCGCGGTCTCTGCGTTGTGGTTTTAATAAAAAAACTACATTTTAGCTTCATTCGGCAAAGTTTTTAATTTTTATTCGCGTCGTTATAATAAAATTAAAATGGCCAAATCGACTTCATTTCACTCGGCTCGTTTAAAATTAAAATAAAACTCACTAAACCGTCGATTGCCGGAACATCGGTATAAAAGTTAAATTATTTATCATAATATTATAGTATAAAAAGAATTTAATTTTTAATTACTGTAGGCGTTCATAATTAAGTATAAATCAAATTTAATCGAAACCTACCCGCAAGTCCTAATGCTACAATAATTATTGTTGTTGAAACCAAAATGTTAAACATTTTTAATAATTTCTATTACTATAATACAACTATGTAGTATTGACTAGAAATGTATTGTGCCTTTCTAGTTGGACCAATTATGTACTTTTTCTGTGCATTCAACTAGCACGTATAATTCATTCTATGTTTTCGAATAGTTAAAAATACAACAATTGTGAGATGGCTAATAAATTACAATAAGACCTTACAACTTACTGTGTCATTTGAAGTTGAAGAAAAATATAACATTAGCTGTCGTTGTTTGCAAAAACATATTAGGTATACAATACACACACAAATTTAATGTAAGTGTTAACTTACAAATTAAAACACAACGCAATTCAAATTTAAATTACAAATCATTGTAATGAAAAATCGTTATTTAATGTAACCTTTAACCATTAATTGGTTGTAAATTGATTTATAACGGTTGTTATTATTATTATGAAAACTGTTAAACAATTAGTTGTATTCGCGATTAGTCGTTTATCGTGGATAATTATTGAAAATTGAACTTTTGAACGAATGGGCTTTATATTTTGTTACTGATTAGTGAATACTGCAGCTGCGGCTAGAAGAAAAAAATAAACGTCTAAGTCCAGTTTTAGAGTACCTGCTGAAAACCCTTTTAATAAACCTACGCCTTCCCCCCCCCCCCCCGAACGAGCATATATATATACCTACATACCGTAACAGACGGTTGTTATAAATTTCACAACAGTTATCCTTGGGGTTTTGGGAATAACAAGGGGTCCGGCGGCAGTCGTTTTGAGGTTAGCAACGAGTTTATATATACTAAGAGCAGAAAGGAAGGAGGTGGTTGGCCCGGGAGACTGATACAATTTATTTAGTAATTATGAGGATGGGTCTCTGGTGAGCCATTCGGTCCGCAAGTTCGGTGCTGTGGAGCCAAGCCATTTTCTCACCCTCCCCCCCGCCCCATATCTACTGCGTCCCGACGTTCCTGTGCAGCTCATAATGGAAACTAATAGAATTAACAAACGCTGATGAGACTCCGCCGGGTTAGTTTTCTCTATATACACTATTTCCCCTATCTCTCTCTTTCTCTCTCACACACACACACTCGTCCTATCTTTTACTGTACGTCAAGGGTAGACGTTTCTTCGAGGAAAATGCAGCGGGGGTTGGTTTTCCATTATCGGACATAATGGAAAATTAAATTGACTCGACGAATACGGGAATCGAGATACAGTACTATAGCTGATACGTTTAGGTACTTATACATTATCACTGTCCACAGCTATATAAATAATAATATGCCGTCCCGAGTTTTTCCGGGAATGTAATTCGATTACACAAAACAAACTAGCCGTATAGATTTTTTATCAAGTAGAAACAAGTTTTTCATTACAACAAAATGGCTGTTTTCGACTAACAATAGCTATAAAACATATTGTTATTTTAAGACTGCATTTTCAGCGGTGACGTCACCCGATTAACCAACTTTTTAATTATTTCTATGTTAACTAATTAATTTCACTTTCTTTAAATTTTTTGTTTTTTATATGTTTATTATTTTAATATATTCTATTGTTATAGCCGTTAACGTTATTAATGAAACGATATCAGATTTGATTAGCTGTATATGTTACGAAAACGGCAAAACACAATAAGCGAGTAATTTAGAACTAGGCTAAGTTTTGAACATTACATTAACGACGCATCTGTATAACTTCTGGAAAGCACAACAGCTATTCACGAGGAACTCGGAGAGTTCGCTTCATTTGAGTCAGCATAATTGATCATAATTTATTATATTATATAGTCATGCGATCGTCGCCATATTCGGCTCTTATGCTGTGTTTAATAAGATTTTACGTTAAGTATATATTTTGTAAATGTCATGTCGGTCGAAAATGTTGAACGTGGTACTTGTCGATCGTCGAAATGAATTATTATCGACATTACAATGTATAATATTATAAGCTGATCGACAAAGAAATTCTGTTTTGGATTTAAAACGAAGAATAATAATATATATATATATATATATATATTAATAGTTGAAATTCCAAAAATCCAGATTATGACGAATACAAACTAAAATCTGTCACCGTGTTCTATTACCATCAAGTGTGCTCCACAACACATTGATCAAACGCACACAGAAATGGGTTTTCTGTCAGCTCACTGGAATCTTACCACTAGAGTTTTGTCTTTTGTACAATACAAATGATTCATAAATGGTCGGATAATACATACATATGTTGACGGTTTTGCAAAATCACATCCGGATCGAAGACCGCACTTGAAGAGACATTCGGGTGAAATAAAATGTGTCATCGATATGAGGTATACATTACATAACTCTGCTCAAGAGTGTATACAATATTGAATTATTATGACATCCGGTGGACATCTGCGGCATGTCTACTGTCAACTATGCCGTTTTTTGGGAGAAAAAAAAATACCTTAACCGTGTCGTTGTCATCGTTGTATAATATTGTCCCGTGTGCGTCGGGCCACGAAATTAAGACCTGCCGTGTATTGACATCCATACCGATCATTATATTATATACACACACACAGTAGTCAGTACAATACATGAATCTTCCAGTATAATATCAAATATACTATAGGGTCTTACAGTAGACGCCGGGAAGCGTGGGCGGTTGATTTGTTCAAATCCGATATCATCACACAGTGTTAATATGATAATCCAATAAAATATGTCCCTTATATGGTGGTCTGATCGTATTATTAATGCTGAGTTGATTTTGTCGTTCAAAAGGACGTTTTGTAATAACTATTGTATAGTCAATAAGAACCTTTTATTTTTCTCTTCGACGCAAAACTTTGTAAGGGCAATTGGCAAGTGGTACAAGTGTGATGAAACGCATAGTGCAAAGGCAACGTCATATAGCCGTGGATACCGCAAAAAAATTATATAAAAAAAAACGATTTTAGCGATTTGACATCCGTGTACTAAATACACAATGTAAGTACAATTATACATTTCTAATATTTATGACTACCGGATGTAAGGTAAAGCATATATTTTGTTAATAAACGGTAAATAGAATGTCTTGAAAACATGATTCGTTCATAAATTGAGAAAATATTTATTATGATTTCCAACACCCTTAACGGATAGGAACTCCAAGAATGAGAAGCGTTGATATAAATTGCTGATCGCACTCCTCCTCATTGCTCTAATTCGGTATGAATAATAATTGTTTTATATTCATCATACCATTACAAACAAGTGTTTCTCAATGAACAATGACTATACCTTCTATTATTATTTAGGTTACTGTTTTTCTCTTAAGCATCGACCGGTGTCTACGGTGAAAACTTTAATATAAGGCTGCGAAAATTCCTATGTAAACGTCGTAACTGTATATTTACCGCAAGGAGGAGATCTAATGGCTTTGGAGTGCCAGAGTAATCCGATAAGTCGGACGCGTGCGTTTGTTTGATATACGCCTATCGCCGGATCCGACCTGTCCGTGGTTTGAATTCTATGCTCGGCTAAAACTAAAAGTGTTTAAAAGAAAAACATTAGTTTATCGCTGCACAAGAAAACAACCATTAGCCGTAATTCTATACCCGGAGACGGTACCAGAAACTAACGTTTCGAACAACACTGTAAAAGCGCCACAATAATGTACACAGAAAAAAAAATACATAGTTGGTCCAAATAAATTATTAGTTCAAGCAACTATACATTTAGTTCGGCCAACTAAATGTTTAGTTGGGCTAATTATTTATTTTGTTATTCCAATAGATATTTTATTTGTTTAAATTATATATAAAAAATTGCGACTTTATTTTAATTAACTACAAAAAATTGAAATTATTAAATGAAAATCGGCTACCTATATAACATAGTAAAGTAGCCATGAACTCGAATCTCTTTACAGAATTTAAATTGGACCATACTAAGTAGTCGACATTTTGTCTAGATTTTTGGTCTAAAATAGCCAAAATTACTTTTATTCGTAAAAAAATTTGTATTAACTAAATTTTAAAACCTTAAAAACTGAAAAATTAATTAACATGGTCGAAATGTATTAAAACCAATCATTCCTAAATTTTGCTTTATAAAAAAAGGTTATAATTAAAAATTATTTTTAGATTATGTACTCATTACTGCATTGGTTATAAATATTTTTTATTAATAATACTATACTCTGTTCAGAATAAGAACAGAGTATATACTATATCATATTATAAAGCCAGAATATTATTAAAATGTAAGATGATAAGATGTATTTTTTTGAAAAATTGTAAATTAAAACATTTTTGTAATGCTGACGAGGGAAGATTGTTTCTCGCATTGCTTCCTTCGAGCTGTATAAACGATTTAGCGCCAAGTGGGTTCTAGCTTTGAAAATAAAGATAATACCAAATTGAGTTGTATAGCCGCGTGCGTCGGAGGACAAACCATATTATTATATTCCACTTTATGACCTTACTACACAGAGACAGATTTCGAGAAAATAGAAACACGATTTGTTTTCCAATTACTTTGTTTTTAGAAAGACCGCAAGTTTAATGTAATTTTTGTGGATGATTGGGTTCGTAATGTTAGGAAAACTTTTCAATCTGTCGTCAACTTTACAACTTCTTTTCGGACCCATATTATTCCCTATGGACACGCCTTCTTTGATGAACTGAAAAAGCGTACGTCTCGAAATACATGGTGGTCTGATACCGATTTCTTCGAAAAAAATGCATGTACTTTAGGTGAGTGACTTACCACTTTGATCATCAGTTTGATGAGTTCTCAGTTCGTTTCTAGCCACTATATATATATATAATAGTCGAGTAACTACGCCGTTTTACCACAAGAGTAGTATACAAACACAAATAATACTAATAATTTTCATTAATACCTACATTTCAATGAAGCTTTATATGTTTTGTAAAGAAAAATGTAATTTTAATGAGCCGAAAAAAATTAAATACTTCTGTATTTACAACTGACCGGCACTATGAACTCACTCACAAACGGATTGTAGATTTGACTCTTCAATTTCCAACCCATCGTTCATTATTTGTATTCTATATTTTCACCGTTATCCTTTCAATGACTCAGCAGTTTTATATTGATACAAAGTTGGCGAATAAACTATGTAAAAGCATCGTGTGAGTACTATAAAATGTATAAATCTATTCAAAACTTTAACAAATCAAAGAGGCGGCGGGCGCTATACATATTATACAGTGGGTACAGTGAACCACTCAATAGGTTTTAATAAAAAAATTAAATTTTTATTTTAGATATTGAGTGACTCAAAATAAAATGATCACCTTGTAGGTATAGATTTGTATTTACTTTGAACATCTTTTGATATATTATAATAAGACGATAAGGATTTGATAGAACGTGTAACGCGGCAATATAATGATGATCGTAAAAGTTTATCGTGTATTGTTTTGATGGTTTCGCGTTATTTGAATCCTACCAAATTGTTTTTTTTTTAACAAATTCTATTCCAAGGTTAAATTTAATCGCGACTTTTTCAAACTTTATAATTCACATCCTTCGGTTAGGCAAACAGGACATATACACATACAAGTCCTACAATAGGTAGACAAACGTTGGCGCGTGGGTGTGTATAGAGCTGTTCAAGAATGTGCGGAGGGTAACAAATGTGCTATAGAGCTCTGTCGTCGATATTTTTTTTTCCACCAAGACCAATGGAAAACACGGTCCCCGGCCATTTTCCGCATGTGCGGCCACAGCGGCGGCAGGAGCTTTGCGGTTTCCATGGCGATTCACTGGGATTTACAAGTATGCTACATAGCTATTCGTCGTCTCTCCACTCCGCTCTCTAACCGCACCACCATTAGACCTTGCGCTTATAAAGTGATTGTGCCGCGTGCCCGAGATTTACAAGCGTTACACAAATGCCTCATCCCCCTCGTCCCAAAAGTATTAATATTTTCCAAAAAAATATCGTCAAACGCTTTGTCTGTACACAGTAAAAACAAAAAAATACATACAATAATATGTATCTATGCACTAACAGTCATAAGTTTCAGCAAATTATTCTTAACTTAAAAAGTTAAAAAAATTAATAAGTTACCATTAAAAAAGCTTAAATTCATAAGGTCTTAACGCAATATAAGTAATGGGGTTTTACGTATTATTGAAGCAAACTATTCACTATAAAATGATAAAAAAATAATTATCTAAAAAAGCCTAATATCTTGACTGGGTTAACAAATAGTTAACCAATCACCCTGCATGCACTTGCACACCAGACACCAGTATTAACCGATTCACATTCGTGTATTCTAAATTCCATACAGCAATGAAATAGAATAAAATATTTTAATAGCATTTGATTGAAAAAATATACTATTTTATAAAAACGGTCAACATATTTTTTTATAATATTACATATTATTAATGTATGGATAATTGTATAATCCATAATATACAACTGTGTGTACGTTCAAGCACAGCTTGTAAAAATTATTACATGTTTTGCATGAAAAAAATTATTCTAAACTATTATGATTTTCAACAATGCGGTATGTTAGAAATACTGTAACTGCAATGAATTAGTGTATTTTAGAGGTCCGGCCGGTAATAAATTGTGTCCCCCTAGGCATTTTGTACGTCAATTTGTTTCAGATGTGACGTTTGTCCCACCTATGCGGTAAATTGGCAACAATCTCTGTGGCTGACATAATTTAATGGTAGCTATAAAACAACCTAGCAATGGTAAAATAACCTACAGGCTTATTTTTCACCAGGGACTTTTTTTCTTTTCGCCCTCCAGATTGTGTGTTTCCGGGCTAGGCTACGGCAAATGCTTAAAAACGCGTTTATTCCCGCACCCTAAGTAAAAGTTTTCTACAGCATAACGATTTGTTTATAAGATATAAAAGACACCGCGAGGGTGGGACAATACAACTTGAGGTATTTTAAATGTATATTTTAATGCACATTTTTTTTCAATCCGCTCATTACTAATTCATTTTCGAAACCAGTGATAATGTAATAATAATTGTAAAATAAATTATTAGCATAATAAAATTAACGTTGATAATCTAGTTTTTGTATTTTTAATGATAAATTATGTTAAATATTTATTTGTTTGATAAAAATGGTTTTTTTGCCTACGCTGCTGAATTTATTTTTTTTAAAGTAGCGGTTTTTTTTTTTTTGTATGTTGTTTAGGTAACTTGAATTATTATTTAAAACGATTAACCTTTTTAATGAGATGAAACAACAAACTAATTATAAATGAACTTTAATTATTTTATTAATCAACGGTAAATTTTGAATCGTCTCAATTTTAATGTGGAGATTACAATAAATGAAATGATAATAACCAAAACAATATTAATGAACGATCCATAAATTGTAAAACCTAATTGTCATCGCATTACCACAAAAACCCATTAAATTATTTATCGTTTTATAGTTCATATAAAATAACATTATTTTCCACGAAATACAGATTAAATGAAACAATAAAATAAATCATTTTTCATCTGTGGTATAATTAAATCTGTATAATATTGTGTGTAAAATGTTAAATTATTTTGAATAATGATTATTACATTTTAATTAAAAAATTATGAGTTTTATATACAAAATGTAATGTATGGTAAAATTCTTAAGACACCAATCGCCATTATATTTCTCTCGTACATTTTCTTACACAAAAAATTTAAAACTGTATAATATTATGTATGAATTCTATTTTAATAGACCAACTATACTTGATGTTTGTGTGATCACTAAATATTTAATTTCGTGTAAAATCGTTTAACGTCCGCACGCAACCTAAATTACACCGTCAAGTAATAATCTTCGACGTGCGGAATTAAACTAAGAAGTTATATTACATTTTTCAAATACAGGGTGATTCTTTTATCATGGGCAATATCTTATTGGGTTTAATTAATAATTGAATTGTTTTTCCTCATAGTGATTTTATATACATGTGTAATGTGATCTCAATTTTCCACAAACTTTTATGTTCCTATCCCATCCCAAATTAGCTTTTTGATAGCAACTTTTGAAACTTAAATGGTAACGTATATATTTTATGACCTTTTTAAATTAATAAAAAAATTAAGAAATTTTATTAAAAATGTTGACTGGTTTATAACCAGTTTTGAACTACTATTTTTAAAGTTAGGACGGAGGGGTTGTGCGGGTGGAATGTGCGCGCAGATAAAAATAATACTACACTCCACCTTTCCTCCTGCTCTAAACTTGAAACTTCAATAACTTCAAAAAAAAAAATCCAAAACTGGTTATCGACCAGTCAACATTTTTAGTACATTATTCTCAATTTAAAAAGTTAATTAAATGTATACTTTACCATTTAAGTTTCAAAAGTTGATATAAAAATAATTATTTTAGTAGGAGGGTAGGAACATAAACATTTGTGGAAAATTGAGATCACATAATATGAAAACGTTATGGGGAAAAAAATGTAATTATTAATTAAACCCAGTGAGATATTGAGTGGCCCATGATACAAAAATTACCTTGAATACAGTCAGTGCCGTCAATTCCCATATTTTATGCTGAGATCATTTTTCATGGCCCGACTAAATTTTTGAATTTGTCGACAAATATATTTTATTATTTCAAAACTTCGGCACCTACATGTTTTATTGTGCACAATGGCGGAATAATTTGTATTTTTTTTTTACCGGATCAAAGAGTTAAATCAATGACGGTGCGGTTATTTGTAGAGCAGTGTAGTAAAATATGTTGCAGTTTTCAAATAGGAAGTCGCATATGGTCGATTGACCGTATCAAAGTAATGTGTGCCGGGGCCGTTAAAGATTATCACCTACTTATCGTCTCCTTGTTCTTATGAAGGGTATACACGGATTCGAGTATAGCTGGATCCGTATGCGCCATCTGCCGGACAGGATCAACCGCCTAAGGATACCGTTGGGACCTGGCCGCGGCGAGGGTCGTGATCGTGTCTCCGGGCTGATTTATTCGCTTTACCCTCGTCTGCGGTTTTGATTAGCCCGACAACCCCCCAACTGCACCCCTCTGCTATCCCTTCCGTCTATTGTCGCGTTATCGTGTAATTGGCTTCGGCTCTCCGCCACCACCCTTGTTTATCGCCGTAATTAAGTAACATAAACCAAACACTATTATATATATATATATATATATATATATATATATATACACCAAAACCCATCCCACTCGTTACCCACGCCGCAACAACTATATAATACAATATCCGAAAACCGTGTGTTTTTATTATAAACCACCGGACCGGGACAGCAAAAAAATAATAACACAACTATATTATTATGATGTGCAGATAACGTTAACAAAAGCCATCGCCGGCCAAGCGGTCGGGTCGTTGTGTTAAAGATAACCGAAAGCATAAGGTCCAACGGAGTGCTGTGTACACTCAAAAGTCAAAACGTCCTTGCCTATAGCTCAATGTGTGCTAATATATGATATAATATATACCTTTCTCGTACAATATCATATAAATTGTATTCAAAATCGCTAAAATCTGTAGCAGATGATCACAGATGCTTGCCCCGTCAGTAGGTCTAAAAAAGCCCTCAAACAGGACTCTAAAACCAATTTAATGTAAATTGCACGAAAACGATCCAGACATCAATGCTAGGGCCGAGCGTAATCGAACAGAGACATTAGCCAAAACCCTATAGATGTAAAGACGAAAATTTCACCTAAGAGCTAGATGTATCCTATAGACAATAGCAATCTACACATGTGTTTGTGTTGACAAATTGGAAGCCAACGAGCAAGTTAGTGGTAAGTTAATAGTGATGACAGTATCCGGATATCAAAATTCCGCATTTAACTGATTATGGCCGGACCCAAAGTGTTGTTCTAATTTAATATTTTGTAATTAAGTACATAGTTTAAAATAATTAAATCCGAAAATTAGAATAATCCGATTATGAATAACCGCATACTTCGGAAATTCAGACTTCAGTCCCAACCCTAATTTGGAATGATAATTTGGCATTTCTGTAAGATTTCTGTACATAAATTTTAAAAAGTGCAGAAACTAAATTACACAACAACTGCTAGTTGTTAAGTGTAGACTATAGTCTATAGTAAGAATAAAACACACGGTCATCACTTTGTGACGGCTGGTCTACCATTATCGTTAACTATGACACATCTTGGGTAATTAAATCATTAAGGGGATTGTAAGTGGTCTGTTTTATAGAGTTTTGTGTAGGCGATATTTAACGAAAAAGTAGTTTTAATAAAATATATCGACCACGTTAACTAATTTTTCGGTTAATTTGTATAAGCTTCAAGGTATTATTTTTTATTTATATAATTTTTTCTATGAGTAAAAGTCATTTTGGCTTATTGAAAACCAAAAACTAGACAAAATTTCGACTACTTAGGATGATCCAATTTCAATTCTGTAAAGAAATTCGAGTCCTCCAGCTACTCACTATGTTATGTAGGAAGCTGATTTTCATTTAATAATTTCAGTTTCTTAGACCACAAGCAATCCCCTTAATTTGATATCAGACGATTCTTTTTAATAAGAAAAAAATCTTCACCGGAGAGATATAATACTATCGGCGGTGCAGTTTGCTGCGTGACGGTTAACGACCAGCCCCGATAATTCTATTTAAAACCTGGTACTCGGCTTTTTATTTTTTTTTTTTTTTAGAAATATATTTGGTCAGAAATAAAAGCTTTTGTCGTGTGTGCGCGGTTTGTGTAGGTAGAGGTACACACCTACGAGGATTTCCAGGCATAGTAAACGTTTATATATATATGTAATCAAAAACGAATTCCTACTTGGGCAAAATAAATAAGTACACAATAATATTCTGAGCGTATCCGTGTGTATATAATAATATATTATGACATGTTGTGTATAGACCGTCGTTTTTCGCACGTTCAACGATGCGCCATAAAGAAGTGTGATGGCACTTTCATACTTAGAGGTATATATCCTAACGCGTTGCCCAGATTACCTTCGGAGACCCTAAATCACCTTTACACACACACACAAGTGTGTTACTTCATTGTCAAATTAACGTCGACAATCGTTTTGTCGTGCCGTTTATTGCCGTTTACCCGTTATGAATATTTCATTGGGCTTTTATCCGTTTTCGGCGCCTCCGAGTTTATACAGGCGCTATATATACAACGTTATTGAGCCATCCTATATGTATAGGACCTATGTCATAGGTATATATATATATACCCCGTGTACACGTTTCACCGTCGAATACAAAGAAAGGGAAATCGGATCAAGTCTACAGACAAAAAACGAACGACAATAATAATAATAACAACAACGCAACAGTAGCTGATGCTGCTGAAGTAAACTCGGTGCAAAGCTATTCGGTGGTGGGCTGCACATAATAATAATACAGCTATAGTAGAACAATACGTGTAAACTCGACGTCTTCGGCCGACACGTCGAATTAATGCTCCATTGATCCCAGCAAGCAAATCTGCCCCTCTCGAAAGACCTAAAACCTAGGAAAATATAAAATCGTCGGGATTACCCTCAACGTGATGGATGTTTGGCCACAAACGCGACCGGGTTTGCCGATCACCCTCGAGCAGAGTGTAAACCCCTCACGTTTATGAAGTTTATATATTTATATATTACTTATAATAATACATGTCCCGTACGGCTGTTGAACATCTGAAATAGACCGTTGTTTATTTTAACAACCTTCAACCACTAGGTTATTAGCCTATGTATATGGTACATTGTACAAAAAAATTGATTATATTACCTACTAAGAATAAATAATTAGTCGATCATCGATAAGTATAGGTCTTATCGTAATTAATAATATAATGAAAATATTTTCATTACCAGTTGACTGTTGATTCACTCACACATAGCAACCTAGAAACTGACTACAGCCAAAGTGTAAATTTACCCTATTTTTGGTGTTTTTCTTAAAACACTTCTTAAAAAAAAACTTGACTACAGATTTTTGAGAAAACTGTAAATGTTATAGTTCCATTTTAGATCTACCTCCGCTCTAATTTTCAGATCTGAATCTAAAACTTTGCTTGAAAAAGTAAAATAAATAAATAAGTCTATCCCTTCTAGGTTAATGTTTATCGATAATACTATGTTTGAACAACAATACATATAAATTTGGAACTTTTTCGACTATTTTTAAAAAAGTTATAGAACATCGTAATTTTAAGTTGAAAAATGTGTACATTTTTTGGGTGTTTTTCTCAATTTTGTTGAGGAAAGGGTGACTTTTTTAAATTTTTGGCCTAATAACCTTTCAGATATGATTTCTGGTCTATAGAGTTGCTACACAAAAAAATCGGTTCAGCGGTTTACGAGACATATCACGATTTTGTCATCAAAATGGTTTTGCGTGAACCAAAACCAATAGTTTTATAGAAAAGTATAAATTAAAAAAATATTATATTTAAAAAAATTAATAAAAAACATAATTATTTGAATTATTAAAAAATTGTCACGCTATAAAGCATAGATAGTTTTTTCTTTTTCCCGTGAAAATTTAGTTAACTTAGTACTATAACAGACCACAGTTTTAAACTAACCATGTTTTCTCATTGCAAACGATTGAGTATATTATAATATATTATACATAATGCTACAAAAATTACGGGCGACTGGCGAGTGGCGTTTTTTTATCAATAACATTATAGGACCCTGGTATGTTATTTTACAAACTCACCATTGTGGAATATTATAACGTTGGTATAAAAATTGTTTTTAAATATGGTTTTTTTTATCTTAAAATAAATTTATTCGGTTGAAATTAAAAATTCATATAGGTTTCATTTTTGTTAACTTTTAGTGTACATTTATTATTAATTATTGTAAAACAAGCTTTAAAATATGCTTAATAATTTAGTAATTAAATGAAAAATATTTTTATTAAAGTATAATACAACCTAACATTCAACTGATCTAGAATAGTATATTGGAGTTTTGTAGTTTTACCCCTAATTATGATTTATGCTAAATTACTGTTGTTACTATATAGTTACTACACGTTTTTATTGAACTCTACAGACAAGAAAATACAAAAGAATCGTTCATTATTTAAATTAAATTTTATAATAACTAAATTGTACTGTGGACATTCCAAAAAATTAGTTTTTAATTATCAGTTTGGCATATTACACTGCTCGCTTTATGAGCATGTCAGTATAGGCCCCTGGTACAAATTGTGTTAAATAGTTACTGGACGTACAAATTTTATAATATTATGATGTGACACGAATTCTATGTAGCTTATAAGGCAGTATTTTTGTAAGTTAGAGTATTTATAGCTCACTGTATATATTTTTTTTAATTTAAATTTATCAATTAAAATATAAATAGTGGGCTGCCCATAATTTGGGTTGCCACGAGACACAGATCCGTTATAATCCATCCATTCATTGTAATCAATTATAATATTGTTAAACTCGCTATTTCAAGTTTCAACTACGTAAGGTAAATTTTTTATTTAACTATAATATTTTCCACAAACTCTGGCTCAGGTTGGTCGGGTACTTTCGCTATTGTTTTCATACAAACTATTTTATACTAAGCCATATAATACAATGTTAGTTTTAAGCTTGTAAAACAATATGCGTTTTAATAAAGTAATTGAATATACTATTCATAAATACACTACACTGATGTTTCATGTTGTTTGTTAGACCTATCTTCAGACTAACTAACAGTTCTTAAATCTTAAAAATGCGCCAAAAATATGTCAAACTTTCTCGTAGAGGGGTGAGGGGTTGTCAAAATTTCGGTTTTTCCATGTACGGATTTTGTTGATAGCACATTTTATTTTGAAAATACTAAGGTTATAATAAATCGAAAATATTTATTCGAAAAAACCATTACAATTGGGGTCGGGACTTAGTTGGATCGAACTGACTGAATGTGATAAAATCACTTTTAAAAAATGCCATTAAAACCTAAAACTTATGCTTGGGCACTCAAAACTTACCGGGACCATTGTAAATAGTATCCGTTAAAATATTGGCATAATTTGATCATTTTTTTTTTAAACATTTAACATCTGCGAAAAACAGTTTTCCGGCAATTAAAAAAAAATGTACTCCCGAATTTTTTTATTCGTCTAATATGTTATGGATACATAATATTATGAGTTCTGACTCCTGAAAAATGTTTTCAACTAATAGGTCTTATAATTACGGCTAAAAACACAAAAACTTTGACCCCTAAAAAAGTAGCAGTCTATACAGACAAAAAAAAACCTACTCCTAAATGCAAATATATTTCAGATACCAGCTGTTGACTGTTGATTCACCCTTATTTATTGCAACCTACAAACCTACTACCGTAACATCGCAATTCCCCCTTTAGATTGGTTTTTCCTTAATAAAACAAAGCTTCACTACAGACTTTTTAGTAAATTTTATGTGCCCCATTCTAGAAAAAACTTATGGTATACTAAGTAAACACAATTTTTTTGTTTTTAATAAGTAAAAACTTTACTATAGCTATAATCAATCTCGAAAGTCTTTTCATATTCTTCTAAACGCCAGTAGTTAGAACCGCGTGTCTTAAAAATGTACTGAGTTATACTAAATAAAAAAAATAGTACATATTGGAAAAACAATTTATAAAAACTATCACTGTGTCTTGAATCAGGATGTGTGATGAAGTTTTTTGCGGTTTGGCAATCAAACGAAGCAAATACTGTTAATTTTAAAATGTCGATAGTGTTTTAAAAAAGTATTTAAACAGCGAAAATTGTAATAAAAATAATTAGGATTAAAAGAATGATAAACGGAAGAAGTTAAGGCGAAAACAATTGCTGGTTGATAAAATAATTTTCATAAAAAAGGCATAAAATTGTTAATGTGACATTGCTGCCGATAGTATATTTTATTTAGTAGAAATATGAAATAGGTATTGATAAAAGCACTGTGAAGGCAATAACGTACTTAAAATTAGCCTATAATTATTGCATACAATTATTGCGAATCATGTTTTTGAGAAAATTCAATTTAAAGATTAAACCTGCTCCCAAATGATTAATTTTAATACTTTTCAATTATTTTTGCTACCAGATACCAATTTTAAGCTACTTAGTTAAACCTCAGCCAGACACCAACATTTTAGGTGATAGCTATTTATGCCCACTCCACCTTTACCTAAATGACGGTACTAGTTACCATAAAATTTAAATTATAACTTAATATTATATTAATGTAGCGAGTGAGGATATTATAGAAAATTGGCAAATCAACCAGTATGACGATAATAAGGATAGTTTAATCTCTAAGGGTTTTTCAGAAACTATTATTCGAAGTCAATAAGTCAAAAGCGACACAACAATGTTCTGCGTTCATATCGTTATACAATCAGTTGACATAAATATTTTCTGGAGATGATCAAATTATATTTAAAAAATTTAATAAATAATTGTAACCGCTAATGACAATTTTTTATTTTTTTGCATTTTTCCATAATTTTGAATTTTTTACTTATTTCTTTTACCTATTTTTTTTATGTATTAAATTACAATAAAGAGAACTTTTTAATGATTTACTGTTACCACTTTTAGTAAGTTACATAAAAAAAAATGTAGGTACTACATTTCACAATTTGCCTACAATATATATTTTGCCCCAAGACGTATAAATATGTATTTGTGTATCGTCAGCCGTAGCAGCTGAATTGCAAAAAAAAAAAAGAAATATGACTCGTATCATAAGTATGGGGGTCAATTGGAAAATCTATGCGAACGCTGAACTTTACTGACTATATATATATATCGCGTTTTCAAGTGTAATTTTGTGTTTATTGAGTTCGGCTAACGTGGGGGAACAACTGACGGTGGATTTTTATTCAAATAATTGGTGATCAATTGCATTTTTTAAATTTAATTAGATTAAATTGTTCAAACAAGGGGTATTATCAACATATTTTTAATGAATTCCATGGTAAAAGAATGGAATAACAAAAAATACATAAGACATTTTTACCAGATTACCCAAACAATAAAAAATGTAATAATTTTTGGAAACTCTTATTGGAATTCATTATATGTGATTAAAAAGTCTGGCCAATAATATGATATCGCTAGTTTAATGTTTCAGTTGAATGACCCTGAAAGAAGTTTCGCTTCATCCGTGCGTACTGGTTTTTTTTTATTAAATTATTGTTTACTGAATTCTTGCCTAAGCGTTTACACGAAAAAATAATTATTTTACTTTAGAAAAACACTTGTGTGATTCGATGTGCGTTTAAATTTTGCACTGTATGCAAGAAATGAAATACAGTGCTCGTGTGTGTTAAAAATATTATACAAAGCCAAAAGACTGTGTCTATTTTTTAAATACCCATGTTAAACTTGCATTTTAAAAACGGTGTACGACAAATACTCATGGTCTTTAGAATTTCAAGGCCAACATGACTTGTTGACGATTTTTTTTAAGTTATGATAAAACCACCTATGTGAATCATTTTTTACTTTTACCATACAATGATATTTTAAGGCCATTGTGATTTTTCCGCCCTTGGGTAACAGGATTTAAGGAGGGGTGATTTTGGAATTCTTATTGCAACCTGTATATTAATTTAGTTATACTTGTTAAGCTATTTTTTCGGTAAAAGAGAATTTGACTGAACTTTGAAGTTTATAACGTCAATTAAAAGATCCGTAGCCTTTTGAAAATTTTTTAAAAAAATGAGATTCCTACATTAACCGTAAAGCATTTGAAAGACTTTAAATCCATTAGTTAGATAAATTGGGTTATTATAATTTTTATATAAATATCCACTTTTGAATTAATAGGTTTTAGTTTAAAAACCTTTTTTAAATATTTTACGGTTTCGTCATTGTTATTACTTTTTTAAATAATTGTATATTTAATTTCTTGCACAGAAACGTAAAGAAAAACACGTTTTTAGTTGTATTATTTATTGAAATAAAAATAAACATATTTTGATGTGATGTTGTTTTGTATGCTTGTTCAAACAGTTGCCTGTTAGTGATACACCAATGCACAAAATAAGAAATATATCCAAAACAAAAACAACGTCTTTACCATCGACTTAGTTGTATTATTTTAAGTGTCTAAAGTCAAAAAACATAAATAATTTATTTTATTAAAGAAAGGTTTACAGCTTTTTCTCAGGCCTATTTTTCAAATGCTAATAACTGATTTGTTCAAAAGTGACATCGACCAGACTTTTTTTTACTGGATATTACGTGAATATCACGTGATATCACGTGAATAATATTAATATACATGATCACGTGAATTTCGTACAACGAATTCACCTGAATTAAACCATACGGGTTTTATATTACTTTTATTCACGTGATCACGGAACCGTGATCACGTATATATACGTGATATAATATATGAGAAAACATATATTGCTATATTTTTTTTGTATCTAGAACAATTTTAACGAGTAAACCGTTTTTCCTACGTGTACAAAACTCTTCACCCAGGAGTACAATTTAGGGTTCCAATTATGGGCTGCGGGGAAAAAAGATCAACGTCAATTTTTTAACATTCTGAGAAAATCATGTTTTTAATTTCAAAACGCAATACATTTTGCCTGTATGCCTAAATTTCCGGCGGTCGTTACTCTCGACTAATCTATTTTTTCCCTGGTTCAAGCGCATAAAAGATACAATACATTAATACAAATAATTTGATACCAAAATCTCATTTTCAAAAAAAATTGACATGGATCTTTTTCCCCGCAGCCCTTCAATTGATAATGTGTTAGGTTTTATTTTTTACTCTGAATTTTCGTGTAATAAAATGCGCTAGTGTGTAAACAACACATATTTTTCGTATAGACGTGAATAACAAATGAGTAATAGCCCACACAAAACACTTCTCTAAATCAATATACAACCACATAACATCAATTTTACAAATTTAGAATTTAGCATACGATAATGTGTTGAAAAATAATTTGAAATCAACATGTTTTTCACTTTAAAACATGTAAGATCAGTTATTGTACCCAGAATTGTTCTTATACATATACACCATATTTAAGCCAATTTTAATATTATCAATGTGGTTGGCCAACCAGGATATTTTTTTCCACAACTCTCGTTATATATTGCAGGGTGATAATTTTAACGTGATTCACTATACATCTCAGAGGTTATTTTTTTTTCATAGTGTTTTTGTACAATGTGATCTCAATCTTTCACAATTTTTTTTTGTTTTTACCTCCCTCCTAACTTAGTTTTTTTTTTGTTAGCAAGTTCTGATTTTCAAATAGCAACATTAAATTTTTTTAGAGCTATAATTTACATAACAATTATATTTTATTATACATTAACTAATACTAATTAGATTTAATTCATAATGAAATATATTAGTGTAGCGAGTGAGGATATAGTGGAGAGTTGGTTAATAAAATTTAACCAGAACGACGATAATAAGGATAGTGTAATCTGCAAGGGTATTTCAGAAACTAATCGTCAAAGAATCAATCGGATTCGTCAACATCATAGGCGCAATTTAAATTTTTAACTCCGTGGGAGGGGAGTTCTGGACATTTTTTTTAAATATATATAAGTAAATATATTTTTGTATTTTATAATTGTATGCATGACCTAATTTTTTTGGTGGGGCTATGTCTAGCATTGGGGGGGGGGCTAAGTCCACCCTAGCCCCCCCCCGTATTTGCGCCTATGGTCAACATTCACAAAGCATAAATTATATTCTTGACAATGGCTAATGGCTATTTTGAAAACAGTTATTTTGTGTTTTCCATCATTTTGGATTTTTTTACTTATTCTATTTCCCTCATTTTTCATCCATTAAATTACAATTAAGATAATTTTGAAATGATTTACTAGCCATGAGTTCTTGCCTAGTCGATAACCCGTAAACAATTTTTGTTTTGGAATCTCTTATAGCAATCTGTACATTATTTTAGATATACATGTTAAACTGTTTTTGTTTTAGTAAAATAGAATTTGATTTAACTTTTAAGTTGATAACGTTCCATCAAAATGTTAAGACTGTACGGCCATTACAGAGAAAAAAATAGGACTTATTAGTTATATTAGGTATTATTAGGTATTAGTCTATTTTTATTTTTTCGAACAACAGTGTCCTATTAAGACATATAATAATTGATATAACTCTTTAAACTCTTATAACATTAAAAAAGTTGTTTAAAGCTGGTTATCAATTTATAGGAAGGGCTCCTGAATGATATTTTGCTTGTGGTTCGAAATGTCAAAATCAGACCGAAACCTATGTTAAAAAAAGCACAATAACAGCTGTTTACCATCGATTGCCGTATCGTATTTTTTTTCGCAGCACGACACAAGTCGCGTTATGTAAAAAAACTACCCGAGAATACATTACCCCCCCCCTCTCCCCGCATCGTGCGAAAGTTCTTTAAAGTCGACAATCGACGAATATCGTTTCTTGTTAGATACGCGACACGTAGGCGCGACATTGTCACTTGAAATTTTCAATTTTTTTACCATTATACATATAAAAAATTCCTTTAGTTAATCCGCGTCGAAAATGAAGTATTTGTTATTTTTCTCGGCTATATACTTGTCGTGTGTGTTGTGTAATACTGCAAACCACTCGGACACGATGAACGAGCTGCTGACTTATTCCACATGGCAGGCGATGGCCACGAAGGAACAACTTCTCAGCATTGTAGACCGTATAAACAAGGATAGCGAAATCGAAGTGAGCTTTGACCGTTTCAATGCGATGCCGGTGACCGAGCAAAACCAGTCCGAAAAAATCCGCCTAGCCCATCAGTTCTTGAGCTGTTCGTACGCCAGGGTGCTGACGGAATACTGCGACCTCGAGAGCGCCATAGGGCCTCAGTGTCACGAGGATTACTTGCGGGTAATGAAGTCCAGAAACTCGATGATTGCACGCATGAAAGGCGCCCTTTCGTCCCTAGAAAATTTGTCACCCTTTACGACGTACAAAATAGCAGTCTTTAAAATTTTGACGGAATTACAGACCTACTACAAGACAGAGACCGGATGCATCAACATCAAAGAGTACGCGTCCTCCGTAGCAGAGCTGTCAAACGAGTTCTACAATCAATTTTGCCGACCCATTTCCCGTTGGACCCCAGACAATAACGGTGATTCAAAAACTTTGCTCCTTGCTAGGGAATTAGCCAAACGTGCTGACAAATTCCGAAGTCGAGAAAATATTCGCGCTGAGACTATAATAAAAGAAAAATTAAATAAAATAATCGAAAAGTTTAACCAATCGTTCGACACTCATTCTGGCTTTAAATACGATCCGGTCTCGAACACCACTTCTATAATACCGTACGACGAAGGATGTCAAAAGAAAAAAAAGGGGTTCTTACGCTTTTAGCCTTAAGGAATAAAAATATTCATAATGTATTTCAGACCTAATATGTACGTATATACGACCACAATTGTAATAATAATGATTTTTTTATATTTACATTTTGGAAATATATTGTTAAATATATTGTTAAATAAAATCGTATTTTTTTTTTTTATTGTCACGGTACCTACATTTATCATTTTAACCTATTTCCATCTTAAATGGACGTCATACACAAAATAATAGCACCAAAACGTGCACTTGAATTGTTAATCTTTGATGTGTACCTAGAACTACGATCTACATACATTTGAATATTATGGCTCAGCGGAGTTTGGGGAACCGAACCAACGTCGCTGCGCGCTGTTTATAATATACTTTTATAAAAGTGCAACTGGAAGATACCACAATCACTGTTGGACAATTTGTAGAATCAGTTTTTCATCCACTGTTTATAGACTCGTCGCAGAATAAACAGAAGGGAATCTTAGAGTTTATCAAAAACACGATCAGACATATTGAAATTTAGCCATTGATGCCAGAACTCAATTATTTCCTTGTTTTTTTTTTAATATTTCTGTGGCTTCACTGTTAATTTATTTAATGTCATATATCAACAGTGTCGTCTCCATTTTCCGTGTGTGTCGTTAATTATATAGTTTCTTATCTGTTTATTCTGTGGACTCATCATCAAGGTGGATTGATTAATCCATTTTGCTCATCATGTCACACTTATCCCCACTTAACAAACCATTTACAGGTAGCTACGAAGTTTTCTCATATTTTAAACGTTATAATTGCAAAAGTGAAAAATTATTGCATTTTTCAAAACAGCATATCGTTTTTCAACCTGGTTGAAAAATGACAATAATATTATGTGGTAGCCGACTTGATTGTTCAGCGACTTACCGTTATGGTCTTCAAGTTTAAAACGCGATAATTAACAGCGACAGCGCGACCTTGTTCTAGATAAATTTTAATTAAACCCAACGTCTTGATTATATACTTTTCAATAACCATCACAATATATCATATTGTGCACTCTTGTCGCGTCCAGAGCATAGGTACGCCTTGTAAGACTTGAATAGATCAACATAATAGGGATGACGAAACGCTATACAAAATAATTATAATATTTCGTACTCGCCTAATAAAATTACACTTACGGCTTTACACGTCGATTGTTAATTAAAGATTAGAATTATATAAATTTCAATTTAGACGCAGTTTGTTGTAAGCATGTTACATTTCTGTGTAGCTGACTTGTGCTAGCCGCCCGATAATATCATAAATAAACCAACTACAGTGTAAGATTAATCACGGATCTAGTTTCTTAAATTGTTCTAATCGTAAAGCGTTTGTTAATTAAAAAAATACATTTCCTCCGGATTCCAATCAGTCGTTTACCAAAATATTGTTGGTCTTGTTTTATACAGGGTGATTCATTGATAAGATACTCATTTTCTCGGAAAATACAAAGTGATTTTTTTAGTTTTTTTATTTTGACATCATTTTTATTTTATTTATTACGGTAAATTACCGTTTGAGCTCTAAAAGTTGATAGCACTTTGGGAAAAAATAAAAAAACTCCAGTTTTGTTTAATGTTGTAAATTAAACTACAGCGTTTCCAAAAAAACTACAAAGTGTTAATCGTTTACCAAGAAAGTCTAAGCGATCATAATAGAGGAAAACAAAAAAAAAAATACTTTCTCGCAGCTCCGTGTCAGAAGTTAAACGGTTTTTTAAAAAAATAATTAAAAAATACTAGTCCAGGGATGAGTTTTAATATGGATTATTCCGGTCGGTTTTAATTCGTCAGGGACCATTTAGCGCCGTGTGCCTGTCGCTCGTCTCTCACAATATAATATTATATACCTCATGTGAACGCAATAGGTTAGCTGCTGAAATCGCAGCCCTGTTGCAGCTATACACAACCCCTAGTTCCCCTCTGTGACTAATTGCCGTTTAACAACGGTCCGGCAAAGGCCAATCCTGCATGTACATATAAATATAATAAAATGTATAACAATAATAATTCATCGAAGCCCATATCGGTATCGTTATACTGAAATACTGACAGTGCACGCGACCGGCCGATAAAAAGGCCGTCGTCAATTGGTATTTAATAACGAAAATTATACTCTATAAAAATATCGCCTGTTCTCTATTGTTTTGCCTGCGCGTACACACAACACACACACACATCCCCTTGCCCTCGTGAAAACAACATTAACAACGGTGGATGGTGGAAAAAAATAAACGCTAATCGTTTAAACGCTCTATAATATTATTATTATTATTATTATTATTGTTATAGCGACTAAAACGAAACGCCTCCGTCCCTGTCATAACCGTGTAAAATCCTTCCGTGACCATCTCGTTCGGTTCCCACGAATTTGCACCAGAGGGTTGATTAAATTATTGTGTATTTAATCAATGGGGTGGCCGACCTAATTGTGTTTGAACAAAACCAAAAATATCGGTTCGATAATTATTATTGCCGTAACACTAATATCAGGCATCACGGCGACCTTTTCTTTAGTCCCAAGTCCTAACACACTTACCGCTTGTGTCTTCCGGGTTGTTTTTGCTACCAGAATTCTGGTGTGTTTTGAAAAAAATGATCAAAGGGATAAATGCAAATTTTGTAATTAAACGTTTTTAAGAAAAAATATATCCTTTATGTTTTAAGAAAAACGACGAACAGTAGTTGAAAACACAATATAAATAACAAATCGACTTGAGCCCCTTCTGTCCGAATACCACATTTATGTTTTTATAATTATTAGCAAAATTAAAATATTTAATACTACGGCACCCTACTTCCACAATATTATGAACTTATTTTATGCAAATATGCAATAGTACAAATCCTTACTTTTTATTTATTTATTTATTTACGGAATTAATTCCATTTACAATACATAATATTACAGCAATACAGACAAAAAGAACAGTACAAGGAAAAACTTAAGCAAGCTAACAAAAACATTTTTACAACTACACACTAAATGTTGACTTAATGTCACTTATACTACAAGAAAATAAATCTGATTTTACTGAATTTGCAGTAAAATATTTACAACTGAGGATAAATTATAATTAGTACGTATATTTTTTAAAGTAAACAAATCATTGTTTCTCATAGAGTTAGACTTAACTTTAAAATTTAGTTTTTCTAATATTTAATGGCAATCAATTTGATTGTTTAATAATTTCAAAAGAAAAACGAAATTTTAATATTTTCTACGATTTCTTAAAGTAGGAATATTAAAAAATCTAGAAACTCCTTCATAACCTGAATGAGGAAGTCTTTTGACATTGCATTTATAAGAAAAAAAACGTAAAAAAGAGTTTTGAATTAAATCCAGTGTTTGATTTAAAATTAAGGAATGTGGAGACCAAATAACTACAGCATATTATTCTATCTGTGGTCGCACAATAGAAAAATAGAAATTTCTTAAAGCAAAATAATTATTAAAATTTGAACAACCCCATTTTAAGAGACATAATTTTGACGATGCTTTATTTTTTATCTTATTGACATGTTCTTTAAAATTCATTTTTATATCAAAAAATACACCTAAATAGTTAATTAAATTAACACGCTTGATCTTAGAGTTTGTTAATTGATAATTAAAATCCAAAATAGTTGTTTTATGAGAAAACGATATAATTGAGCATTTACTTATATTTAGCTCCATGCCGTTATAATACTTACAAAATATTTTTAAAAAAACATACATTTGACTTTTGAAAATGTACTAATGCGATTGTTAATTAAATACGTATATGTATCCAACTGATGACATAGAATCCGGATCGTCCTATTAGTAGTTTGGTACACATGCCGCCATCTACCGGTCAAAGCAAACAACTTAACCACGTCTGATGATTAACAGATCACACTGTGATTATTGAAAAACACTAGACCCTCATAATAATATTAGTAATACACATAGAAATTTTTAATTTTTAATTTCACATTTGGAAATTTTTGGACTTTTTTAATAAGTTTTTACCCGTTAATTAATGTGATATTTAGGATGCCAGGAAAAAGTTATGAGGAGAGTTTGCCGAGTTAAACAGGGTCTAGGTTACCCAAGTCAATTGTCAATAAAAGATACTAAAATGTAAAGGGGTCCAGAACATAGACCTATAAAGAAATGGACTGATAGTAGAGAGAGAGGTCGTTTAAAAGAGACAGAGAGAGTTGTTAGGTTCGTCATAGAAGAAATAATATCATGGAGAAATAGTTATATGATAATACCCGATAACGAAATTTTTATATTAAAATGTTTTAATTAATCTTGTTCTTCTTCTGGCTTTATCTACTCTACAAGAGTTTTTGCCGCCATCACAACTTCACGCCACTTCTCTCGATCATGAATTATATTTCTCCAATCATTTACTCCTATCCTTTTTAGATCCCCCTCGACCACGTCCATCCATCTTTTTCTCGGACGTCCTACCCGTTGGTTTCCCAAGACAGTACTGTCTTTATTATTTTATCGTCACTTCCACGCATAATGTGCCCAAACCACTGAATTCTCTGGCCTCTTATGTAATATTTAATTGGAGTCATTCCTGTCTCTTCAATTAGTTCTTTGTTAAACTTTCTCCTCCACATACCAGTGTTTTCGTCTAATTTAGGTCCACATATCATACGCCATTTCTTGTTTTCGAAGGTGGTAAGTCTTCGTTCTGTTACGCTCGTAGTCGTCCATGTTTCGCATCCATATGTCAGTACAGCTCTCACTATTACTGTATAGAGTCTGACCTTCGTTTTCTTTGACAACATTTTGGATTTAAAAAATTTGGATATTGCAAAGGACGCCCTCCCCGCTTTTATTATCCTTATTCCAATCTCTTGTGACCAGTCATTTTTTGTATTCATGCATACACCAAGGTATTTGAACTCATTAACTTTTTCATATATCCAATCATCCGGGTTAGGGTTCGTTGGGTCTGTGTCAGTATCTAATAGCTCCATGATCTTGGTCTTTTCCACGTTTATTTTTAGTCCAATTCTATCTGCTGATTTTTCTAGAACTTTCAATGCTTTCTCTGTATCATCTCTGGTATTGCCTACAATGTTGAGATCGTCAGCAAACCCTAAGATTTGAACTTTTCGCTGGTTAATTTCTACACCCGTCGCATCTTTTTGCATCTCTCTGACCGCCTTCTCTAGAACTAGATTAAATAATATTGGAGACAGCGCATCCCCTTGCTTTAGTCCTGTTTCTACTGTAAACGTTTCAGAGGTTGTCTGATCTACCTTGATTTGATATTGCGTTCCTTCCATACACATCCTGGTTAGGTTCCTTAGCCTCTTCGGTATTCCAAACTCAGTCATTCAGTAATTAATCTTGTTAGTAATTAAAATATTGAATTTGAATTATCGTTTAATTTCTTATAATGGTTTTTCAATGTGTAATTCGTTCGTGCAAAACAAAATCAAATAAAGATTGCATAATGCATCGGTATCTTTATAGGTCTATGGTCCAGAATAATTTAGAGGAAAACACATAAGCTCCATAGGTTGCCTATGTGTCATGACTTTAGGATCATCATTAATGCCCAACGATGTGCTGGGAGAATCAACGTTCATATCAGATTGAGATAACGAAGGATTTGACTATTTGAGCACATAAAACTATTAAGTTATTTATGCTAGTGACTGTTATTATTTTCACTGCTGTTGTTAACTTCAGTTCATACCGGTTGGCACTTGGCAATAATAATTAAGGTTGATTAGTAAGTATTAAACATTTTTGGGGGAAACCCGTCTAGTAGGTGTTTTTTTCAAAGACCTACGTTTAGGGTAGATTTTAGAAACGGCCAAACTCTTTAAGAGTTGAATCACAATACAAGGTAAACAAATTAAAATATAAACAACATTTTTTTAATATATAGTTTATTACGTAAAATAAACAATATAGCTCGAAATAATCAAAACAATGTTACAATAATTTTTAATTCAACAATACTTTTATTTTATTTAAAAATATTTTTCGAAATTCAAAATTTATTTTCCTTTGTGCACATCATCTACGAACGTTTTTATGACTTCGTTTATTTTTTCGTCCATAACATCATCATTTTCATTAAAAATAATTTTAGATTCTCCTTCGCCCAGATTCTCACTTAATTTTTGTTTTATTAATTTAAGTAAAATAAAACGTGCTTTTAGAGTTTCGCCTTTTCGTATTAAGTCTCTGATCATGCGAGCCTCTTTAATAATTTCTGAGTCTAATTGTGATCCCGAAACTATACACAATAACATACAAGTTTTTAGTACTGTGAATGTATTAAACTTAAAAAAATTAAACTTTAAGAAAAAACCACTTTTCTATTATCGACAAGTATTTTGAATAAACATTTTCAAGCTGGTTCGACAGCTCTTTGTTACGGAAATTTCCACAAAGTTACAGACATTTATAAGTTTAGGTTTTGGAAATTGATAAAATTGATAAAATTGACAAATGTTTGACCTCCAATTGTTTTTAAATAGATATATTTTTCTAAATTAAAATTTTTACATATATACTCTAAAACTACCTTTTGTAATACTTTCAAACTATAATTTCTCCTATTCCAAAAAAAGTACATTCTTTTAGAGATCTTTTGAAATCTAATACCTTTGGTGATATATGCTCTCTTGGTTAATTTTTTCTAAGTACACTGTACAACTGAGAACTGAATACATTTTCCTATGAAAACCCAATAAAAAAACAAAATTCTCTGCAGTTTTTAAATTGGACCATTTTAATTATCGATTTGCTTATAAGAGAAAATATAAAAAAATTAATACTCACATCTCTTAAAAAAACGTTTCTTTACTACAGCCTTTTTTTCTCGTACACCAAGTTCATGAGCATTTTTTTTAAAGTTTGATACAGATACGGGTATTACTTCTGAACTTCCACAAGTCATTTTTAATGATAGCTGAAGACCCACATATTAGTATTAATATTATTAGTAGTATCATAGAGTTCTTGTCGACTGTCGACAAATACCCAAAGTCCTATAAAAGTATAAAATAGTTTCTATGTATTTACCTTTTTCACGCTTTCTAATGTTTTTATAGATGAGGGCAAAATGTCGCATATTTGTGTTATCTCAGATGTCTCGCCTTTGTCTGTTTTCACGGGCGAAGTATTCAATGAAATCTGAAATACATGCATAATATTATTGGTAGCATTGAGTTCTGACAGATTGTCGTCAATTACAAGTAGTATAAAAGCAAAAGAATTTTGCATCCTCTTTGAATGCAGGTCTAACAAAATTGTTTTTACACTTATAGAGCCTAGAGGCTCTGCAAATTAGTGATTGCCCAATATTATAGGAAGCTAAATACCTAGCTTGTGTGATGTTATACATTTATGCTGATTGATTCACCGCAGTTTTTTTCAGTCATATTATATTACAATCAAAAGTAAAATATTAATATTCTCAATACATTGTGAAATTATGTTTGTTAAATTAAAAAAAAATTATAAGAACAAATAGTTGTATACATTTGAACAATATTACAAAATTAACGTTTGTTTTGTATTTTATAGAATGTAAAATGTCCATATTAAATTATTACTAAACAAATAACAACTTATACATTTTTCTATGGAAAAATTGTACGAAAAAATAATATTTCGTGGTAGAAAAAAAAAATTGAGAAGAAAGAACCGATTAAACAGTTAAAATTTAGTCCAAAATATATATTTACTTACAATAAGACCAACAAAATACACTGAAAATAACGCCAGACACATGTTTGATTTCATCGTAAATACCTAAAAGAATAAAAACCGCATATTTTTATAAACAATTATGTCGTCGACTAATATATTAGTAAGCATACTGGTAAAAAATTATTAATTTTAAAAAGTAAATGATGCATCATCGCTTAATGGGAAAAAAGTATTACAGAAATATACTGTTATTAATACTGTTAAATATAAATCACACATTGTTAACAATATGTGATTTATAACATCATCTAACTTGTATATTTTGTTTCTTTAAAAAGTTTTGTTATACTTTACTCTATTTGACTTAACTTAAGCTTTGTAAACTCATTGTAGCCAATACCCGCAGTTGCTGAGGCATTATATTTTAATAAAAAAATATATATATAATTACTCAGCCAAGAGAATTCCATATCAGATTATTATATTTGTTTCTAACTTTTTATACTTATTATATGTATCATGATATATATCGCGCCCTCGCTTAAAAAGGGAAACAATTGAAAAAATGTATTTTTTTAGTAAAATCGTTTACAGAAGTACATTTTGTTAAATTGTTTGCAACTTTCTTAATTGATCAATTTTTTAGTTTTTTTACTATACTCTATATAATCTCTTCTTCCCTATAAATTGTCGATTTTCTTTATGTGAGATAAGACTCTTTGATCTTATTGTATCAGTAAAATGTTGTAATACCAAAAGTGACATTTGCGCCATCTATCATTGAAAAATAAGAATAGACAAAATTGTCATTTCATTATTTTTTATTTACTAATTAAAAACTAACAATATATACGATACAAAATATTCCAGTTGAAACATTTTTTTAAAAATTCCAAAAAATCTAAAAATTTGGATATTTTATAAAATTAAAAATGTAAACGTTACCAAATTTTAATTATTTTTCGAGAAAAAAATGATATAAATATATGTTAGTTGTAATGGTTTCATGTTGGCAATAAGAAAAATATTATATAAAACTTAGAGAAAAACATACCATTGCCTATCGAAGAATAATATTACTCTTAATTGTAATAATTATTGTATTTAATTTTTTTTACGTTTGATAAACTAAACGCATAGAAACTGGAAACAACACTGTAATACTGTTAGTGCTCAGGTTGCCTTTTTTTAGATAGATTTGCAACTCGTCGCATGTCATAATTTCTTAGATTGCGTGTAATACTCAGCGTTTTGTGTTTACTTAAGGGGCCTCTACACCTGTGTATTTTTGATCGACAACAACTTATTCTACATCTAACGTGTACTTTTCCTATTCTTTATAATAATTTCAAGGCATCGATCGCGGCATTATTTTAAAATTATTTTTTGTTAATTAATTATATTAGTTTAAAAAAGTTAAGATCTGCAGTTTTTTACAATGAAATAATTAATTAACTAAAAATAATTTTAAAATTGTACCATGATTGAATCATAAATAATACAATTTTATAAAGAATTCAAATGTTTTTTCAAAACTTAAATCAAAGTATTCTTAGGAACATTACGTTAGAAGTAGTAACATATGGTATTATATAGGTTTAAACAGTTTAGCTTAATGTTAAGTTTTAGTGAAAAATTGCCTATACAATCCGCCTTGATTAATGCTGGTGTAGAGGCCCCTTAAGAAAAATAAAATTTATGACAGATACCAATCAGATTCAATTATTAACGCCTTACTTTCCACCACTTTGTCTGGTTGGTGTAATGGGGTACTTACAAGAATGTGACACATCTAAAGTTATATGAAGGGTACAGGGAAAAATAATAATGAATTACTTTTATCGAAAAGTGCCTATGAAAATTATTAAATATAAAGATGAACTCTTCTTAATTAATTTTTCTAATAAAAAATGTACGCCAATTCTAAAAATCTTGGTAAATTCACTTAAATTATATTGAATATTGCAGTCGTCGGCTGCTCTAATTTGCAACTTCTGTTAAAATGTTTTAAAAGTAAACAAGAGAGAAATCGTTAAAAAGAACAAGCAGTAATGAGGACACTCAAGAATTTTGATATAATTTTTAGCCATTTTTAAAGAAATTTATGTGTACTAACCAACTCAAAATTAGTTGTAGTATTTTTTAGAGTAGGTTTTTTTTAATGTTAATGAAATTGTACTTATTACAGTTATTACGTTCATAACTAATAGGGCAATTATATGCAATATGCATTATATTAATATGCAATATTTTTAGTTTATTTAGATGTGTAATAAATTAATATTCTATCATAACCAAAGCTCTCAATAAAAACTGTCAATTATTTTATTAAAAAAAAACAGTTGCGTTTGCAAATTAGTTACCAATTTTTTTTTTTACAATCATGTGGCCCACTCGAGTCGATATTTTATATTTTATTTCCTCCTAAGATAAGAAATTTGTGAAAGAATTATTTTAAAAAACATCAACTATTATTGCAAATAGTACTTATGTTAGATGCATAAGCCATTCTTTACCTACCTACTTTGAGATAATAATAGACGAGCGGTTCTTATCTACCTATTCAAACACAGTGACGGCTACTAGTCTTAGTAATTACATAAGAATATTGTATTCTTTGAAGAATAATGAAAATATTTACTAAGTAATAGTAAACGAACTGATTAATGGAATTTTTGTCTACATATCTATAGAATTAAAAACATATGTTCCCAATTTGAAAAATATCTATCCATATTTTTGTTAGCTATACTGAAGGACAACGAATTAATGTCGTATAGACCAAATAACTTTTTTACACAATTTTTCGAATGATGATCACTTTCTACGATAAAAGCCGGGCACGAATTTTAGAGTGACTAGACTGAATTTAACGAACGCATTTGGTACACTTTTGTTGTACATTTTTATGATGTCATTTTATTTTAAAACGCAAATTCGCCTTCATACTAAAGGTTTTATTTTTTAATTTCATGTCATTATATAAGCTTAGTATGTTAAGATCTATTATACGTGTATACGTTTTATGGCGATTAAATTCTACTTGACTAAAAAAAATAATCACTAAATTACTTCAAAAATGTCAAAATAAAGCGATACAATTATAGCAAGGAAAAAGTTGAACGCACATACTTTTAATTATATACCTACATAATATACATGGTCACACACTGGATATATATATTCAGATGTGAGATATTATACGTTTTGTAGGTCAAAGTATCAGTTCTTTAAATTCGCTACTTCAACAAAAAAAAAACTGTGTCAAAAATTATGAAATGAAACCATGTACTATGTAGTTAAAAGTACACCACCACAATAAGACCCAACATCACAGGTGTGGTGGCATGAGGTGGAAAGGGCAACATTGTAACACGTCTAAAGTGAAAAAAAAGGTAATTGTTCATGAAAATGAGTGTTGGGTAAAAGACAATGTGGACTGAATAAGTGGTCAAAACATTGTAAGTCTATATAAAAAGTATTGCTATTTTTATAACTTGTACGATTAGAACAATTGCATCCATAGACTTTTAAATATTTTAATATAATATTGTAAAAACGGATTTTTTGTTTTCTTGTGTCGGATTCCTAGGTTAAACCCAAACCCAATAGGTACTTAGTTTCGCATTGAAACAAAAAGTTAACTTAGAGTTGGTTTGAATTAGTGTTGGTATTCAGCTCAATTTACCTAAATCAACCCAAACTAAATTACGTCAAATATAAGTTATGGATTGTAAGTCGTAAAATTTTATTTCATCGATAAATTTTACGGTGAATTTGCCATCATGCAAAGATAAAAATTTGATGTGCAAAACGTTCGTTCATTGAGTTGTTTACCGATAAAGCGTAAAAAAACACATGCTGTTTACGCCGAATACGTGTGTTGTGTTTGCTTCAGATTCAGATTCAATTTTTGCTCATATGTTTTTCAAAAAAAATATACAAAATTTGAAAAACGGATGAAACATAAGTCATATAATAATTTAAAGTCATATATATATAATGTATGCCTACTCTCCCAAAAAAAAAATATTTTCTAAAAAATTGACTCTGGTCTTTTTACTTCATTTTATTTGGTATTAAGTGTGGTTTTTTTGGTAAACAAATTTGCTCGACAACAAAAAAGTCGGTGAAAAATGTTACTCATCGTTAGAAGCATATCATTTAAAAAAAAACTTGTCAACTATGGCGTTAAACTTGAAAAAACGTCTTATTTGTATAAGATTTAAGACACACGATTTCTGGTCCAAAAAACCAATTATCGCAATGTAAAACCATTACCGTACAAGTCAACAATTAACTTGAACATGTTGTCAAAACTGTCTATTCTGTTTAACTTAACCTCCTCCGGGTGTCTATAAAAATCGTTATCTTATACCCTTGGGACTAATTAATATCAATGGCAATAAGACAATTTTGTCTTATTGTTATTTTGTCACGGTACCCTACGAAGACGTCTGGCAATTTTTTTAATTTGTTGCCGAATGTCTGAAATGGTCATCTACTAAAAACCAAAAGTTCACCATAAATCAACGCCTATAGTACTGAGTTAGAACCATCGTTAACACATGTTAAACAAGTAACAACCACAGTTGTATAAATGTTTTTATTATAGTTAATTCAGAAGTGATAAGACAACCATAACACAATTAATCGTTTATCGAATGAAACAATTGGCAAACGATTGTATTGAAACTAATACATATCATGGTCGAATAAACCAATAGGCATATTACTATATTAGGCGCTGCGCTTAGGGCTTAGGAGAAAACACAAGACTTCAAGCTATTGCCAGTAACTAGGCTAAGGCTAGTACTATAAAAACATACACAGGTAGTCTATTTTATGAAATTAATGTATCCAGTAGCATTTGTATTGTTTAAGAATTTTAGAGGTATAACCAGTATTGGACGGAGGTGCTAACACGTTTTATTTATAAGAATGTTTTGAAAATTTTGGCCGACGGCGTCCAAATGCCTTAGGGCCTACGTGAATATAGCATAACTAGTTTTAACTTATATTTTAATTAAATGTATCCTGTAATCATACAAATATTACATAATTGTAGATCAATTTTAAAAAGAGCTGTATCTAAAATGTACAACAACTGCTAGTTAATAAGAATGATACACACGGTCACTACTTTGTATACTGATCTGCCATTGCCGTTAACCATGGACAATGACACATTCTGGCGTCTGGGTAGTTAAATCATTAAAGGGATTTTTAAGGAGTTTTGTATAGGCAATATTAAAGAAAAAAGTGGTTTTAATAAATTTCGACCATGTTAATTAATTTTCCGGTTCATTTGTATAAGCTTCAAGGTATTGTTTTAAATTTATATAGTTTTTGTATAAGTAAAAGTCATTTTGGCTTATTTTAGACCATACTTTACCATATTTTAACCTAACCTAACCGAACTGGCATATAAGTTAGCTATAGCCCTCCCGGCCAAATACGCCATACGATTATTTTTTTTTTTTTTTTCGAAAAATCTTAAATTAGAGTTTGAACTATAATGTATACTTTTTGATACTTTGACGATTGCCATTTGTTTGTCAGATTATCACAGTTATTTCTATAGGATAAATTACAATTATTGTTTTCCCATCAATACTCCATTGCGCAAAACATGTATATGAAAGGCCAGTATTAACAGTACATTTACCAAATTTATACACTGTATAAAGAAAAACTTTATCCATGGGGTAGCATTTTAATTTTTTTTGTATCTATACTTAATATTTTTTTAAAAACAAATTAAAAAAGGAAAATATAATGAATATTTACGAATGAATAATTTTGATTGTGCTTAAGTTATCAAAAAACTAAAAACGCTACCCCGTAGATAAAGTCCTTCTCTATCCATTGTAAAATTTGTATAAAGCTAATCTAAATACCGCCCTCACATTCTTGTCCCCCGTTAAACCATTTTTCGTGGATAAATTACGGGTGGGTAGCGTCCTCTTAACAAAATAATGTTTAAAAGAAAAAATACAGTATTATTATATAAAGCTGTTATAGTGTACTTTATTTGCAATACAATTGATCATAACATCCGTTATTTGAGTGCGTTCTTAAACGATGAATGTTGTGAAATAAATGAAGGTGTAGTTCACTTATAAAAAAACATATTTTCCATAAGCTAACTATAATAATAATGTACAAGCTACAAGTACATATTTCTTTACTAAGCTTCACTGTAAAAATAATGTAATATAGAAATATTTTATAGTTTTTTTTTTTTTATATAAATATAAATAAATATAAAATACGAAAAATAGTCTTAAGGGGGCTCCATACAGACCATTTTTTCAGTAAAAACACATAATTTTCATTTTATCGCACAGGCCCAATCCAGTGAACCGATAAACAATATAAAAACAGATTCGAATTCGTCAAGTTTACTTAGGATCGGTCGAGGTACTTGTTTCAACTTTTTATTTTAACCCTTTCTGAATTTTATTTTAAAATGTTGATATTTTATAAAATGTCCAAACGTGTTTAATACATCAAGTAAATTTCATGACGAATTCAAATCTGTTTTTATATTACTTATCGGATCACTGGTTGTGCCTGTGCGATGGAACAAAAAATGTATATTATATTTACTAAAATAGCTTTTACTCATAGACAAAATGATTTAAATTAAAAATAATACCATGAAGCTTATACAAATTAACAGGTAAATTTATTGACATGGTCGAAATTTATTTAGGCCAATTTTTTCTTAAATATTGCCTATACAAAACTCCTTAAAAATGGTCTGTATGGAGCCCCCTTAACATAGAAAAAAAAAGAAAATGCTTGTAATATATATTTTGTTTAGCAAAAAAAAAAATTAAAATATACAAACAGGTACACGGGAGTAATGTTATGTTTTACAGATTGTATCAAAAATTATAATAATTTATATTTACAGTTTTCCGTTGTGGTGGCAAACAAACGAATACAATAAGAAAACAGCTGCGAAGATGCAAAGTTTGAGGGGCTGCTTAAAGTATATAATAACGTAACGATGCACGCAAAAAAGTGATAAAAAAAAAAAGATAGAATACAAATAATATGATAGAAAAATAAAAGATATTTTGGTGACTTCTCTCGATGGACAATAAATAATAACCTCCTAAAGGCTCGTTACATGTATATTAAACATTTAAAAAAAACTTGAGGACTTATTCTCCGCGGTACGTGAAGGCGGCGTCGACGACGAACACGACTCCGTTAAGGATGGACAACCAAGCTTTGGTCATACCGGTGTTGACGTAAGACGTTTTCACCAGTTGATTGTTGAAATAGTTGTAGGACATAACACCGGCGGCGATGTAAAGGGCAGCGCCGATCAACACGTAGAACATGTCCTGCAAATGAACGGTCACGATAGATAAATCAAGTTTATATAAAAATTAAAAAGACCAGAGAACGAGAAAATGGCAACTTCGCGGTTTCTTACACCTCGCGGATCTGTGCGCTACCAAGTGTTAACCTAATCAAGTAAACACTCCTCAAATTTTGTAGTTATCGACCCACGTTTGACCTAGGACCTAGTGACCTTAGCCGTACACCATTCACGCTGTACCTATACTGTGTCTAGCACGAGCCATAAGTGTTATTTTCCTATATGGCATAAGGCTCTATTTGATTTTCATAAAACAATCATCTTGATATTCCGACCTCGAGTGCCAGGATAATGCACAAACTATAATAACAATATTGGCCCGATACTCTGGTCTGTACAAATTCCTGAGCTTATAGTTTTTAAGATGGTTCCTAGACCGATGAACTCTCGCAAACAATGCGGTACACGTATACACACATTGTTATTACGGTACGACCATAATATAGCTTTATTATTATTAAAATATCTTCATTATGAGTTTTATATAGGTAACGTTGTTGACAATAAAAAACACAAAAACTCCACCCAAAGTGATTGAAAATATTATGCATTAGAAAATATATGCAAACACTGCGCGTGTGTGGCGAGATATTAGAGATTGTACGTAATTGTTCGACTACACCAGCAAGATGGGTGATTCTTCAGAGTTACAGGCGGTCTAGAATAATAATTTAAGTATGCCGGCACATAATCAATGAGAATTATGTTAACAAATTTAACAAGTCTAATGACAGTTATCGCGTCGAATAAGAACTGGCGTTTGTGACGACGATTTTACTTTTGCGCCGTTGCACTTTTCTCGATCTCGATCGTTTTAAGGATTTATCGGGTGCATAGATCAACGGGTTTAGGTAATATATATCTGTCGATCCTCATCGCTTACCAATCGTGCGCTGATCGGGGTGCCGGTGAACAGACCGATGAAGATACCCGCCAAGATGATGACGTAGCCGACATACGTTCCAGTGGTGATCATGATGGAGGTGACATCGCCGCCCGGGAAACTGTTGTAATGCAGGGCGAAAATGATGACCACCAAAGCCTGAAAAAAAAACACACATTAAAGGGTTGTTTTTACATCATTAAAAATCGATATACAAGTGTTTCTATAATTATTATGTTCGGTTCAGCTACATAGCGTGACTAGCTCGGCCAAAGGTCGCCAACCCGACGGACCAAAGTGAACGTTTTTTTATAGTTCTCGGCGAAAAATACATGCAAAGTTCTATGGAATAGCAATGTACATAATATAAATACAACATGTAATCAGTAATAATGTAAAAAAACGACGGCTAATTTATTCCGCGTTTAATGGCGCGGTTTGCGCGATCACGCCCTGCACAAATTCTAAAAATTTGCGAATCACAGTTAGGTATTTTTTTTACACGCCGAGAAAGCGTTGCCCGACGTTATAGATGCATAGTGAAAATAAATAGATCAGCAAAATTTCTTCGGATAAAGAGAAATCTATTGGAACGATTAGCCGAAATAGGCGTTGAAAGTGGTCAACGTCGTCGAATGGCCATAAATAAGCTATTCCATCAGCAATGCGAAATGCCGTTGTTAAAGCTCGTGTGTGCAGTGTGCAACACTGGAGAGTTCATTAAACGCGAATATGCGACAAAAACGTATAAATACACTCTTGTGAGCAAATTGTATAAACAACAATATTATATCAAATAGTGTCAAGGATCTTACACAGGCTCCATTTGATATTGGCGTCGAGCGGCTTTCACAAGAAAAAAAACCTTAACACGCTGGCGAATAATAATAATAATGTAGTCGTGTATTATTATTGTGTGTAGGATAGGATATGGTATGACATTCGACGGGTCGATAAAAAAATCAAAGCGCCGAAATCCGAGTGACCGTGGCCGTTTCCACGTTTGGATTGCGGTCGTGTGGTTATAGATTTTCGATTGATGACATAATAATCATCATCATGTAGCTTAATAATAATATTATATGTATATTATAATTGTTTGCAAACGTCTAGCTTTGTCTGATAGGTACGTATTATACAGAGGACGCGCTGAACGGAAATCATAGCGAACGCAATGCAATAATTAGTAATAATTTTTTTTTTTGTCGGTAAAAAGCGGTGGCGGCCAACGGGGAATTTTTTATTCGTTTTTTTCACACAGCCGCGACGACCTATGTGAGTCATCGCTTTGACCTTGAATACCCGGATCCACATGAATAACAATAATAAAACACCTTGTTGGTAAACAAAACGGTCTTACACGCCTAGCAGGTATACCACTACTACCACTACTACCAGGTACTACTACTACTACTAGTACTACCACGGCCCGGATAACCTGGAGCGGCGGATGAAAAAAAATAATTAAGCCCAGTTGCTAAATGGCGATGTACCTACAGACTCGTGTTAGGGTAGGAATATATAATCATAATAATGTATTATACACAAGAGCCTCCGCGATAGACCAACAGTGCCACTCACACGAGATCCACCGAGATACGGGGCGAATTATATAATATTGCTGATTTTTAAATACAGAAAGAAAATATATACTTTCACAGCGTCGTTGCCGCAGGTTTTGGTTGTTTGAACTTAACTGCGTTCAAGGCGAGGTTATGCGGCTTTTAGCGGCCGTATCCACGGTTGTCTTTAATCCATCAGCAATATTTCAAACTAATTAGCGGCGGTCTCAGTTGGCTCTACGCACAACTGTTGCAGCCGAGCCATGTTTCGTTCGAAGTAGTAACGTTGATTAACAACAGCTCGATGACTCACCGGCTTGTTGATAAAACGACAAATAACAACGGTTATGATCGACATTGTAAAAATCAATATTAAAAAAGAAAAATTCCTACGAGATAACCTTGAGAAGTTGTATTGAAATAACATATCAAGAGCTGTGAATAAATGAAACATCCACGAGTTATGTGCCCCGGTCGTTAACGGCTCAATCACAAAATCTAAGAGAAGGACCACATATATGTTTAATATACATATTTTATAAAAGACTAACATACCTAATAGGTTTCATCGTACGCGCACTCTAGCTAATCAGTTGAACGGCAGATGTTAATTGTTTGATTTCGTGGACGTCCGCTGTTAACCCAGTTCGCTATGACCGTTGAACCCTTTCGTGGTTTAGGTTAAAACACTATTGAAACGCAATTGCAATATGTAATTAAAATAATTAAAGTCGATCGTTGTTTTTGTAAATATAAAAATCGTGTCAGCGCGGGCTGGCGTGAAAAGATTTTATTATACTTTTGTTTTGTTTTTTTTTTTTGATGAGGCGACTGTTTATTTTATAATACTTTCACGTTTCGAGGCCCCTTCGAGGGAGGACGTCTCCTCGTTCGGTCTCAGACGACGTTGCATTATCATATCCGACACGCACGGGCGGATGATGTAAAGTGGAATATAATGAAAAACACACACGAGCACTTATATTTATTATACGATAATTAATATTCTTCTTCGGGCCTCGGATGATGATGTTTTACCGCCAAAACCATATGGGTCATGAGTGTGTCGCCCGACCACATATCTATTATTAAACATACTCGTTACATATTATGTGGGTGGCTCCACTGCTTCTGGCGAAACAGCAGCCGGTAGCTCGCACGTGTGCCTAGCATCTCTCAAAACGGTTATTTTCGTTTCATAATATCCGAGACAAAAACAAAACAATTATAGTAAAAATATACGGTATATACACGGTAGTCTGGAACTCGTCTCGCATAAGTATGTCGGGTCATAATTTATTAAAAAAAACTGGGCGCAACTCACCGAGGGTCCTGCGTCGAGTTCAAAATTAAAAAAGGATCCAACAAAATATTAAAGACTACATTGGACATAATCTGATCTGTATATTTATAACATGTTACAGCAACCACACATGTGCTTGGTGTAAAGAATTTAGTGCGTCGTTTCGAGTACGGAAAACAACAAGTAATTCTTTGAAGTTCTTTGTCGTCGGATGTAATATAAGAACCACCGAGTTGTTTACGCGGTAGTCCTGTCGACCGACCACGACTATAGTACTTATAGAAACACACATGCGCACGCGCTGAAAAAAAAACGATAAATTTAAAAATAAAGACCTGCGACGAGTGACCGTATCTGCAATTTTATTTTTTTGGAACGGTCAGTGTTTTTCTCCCGTTGAACGCATAATATTTAATAACTCGTTCAATGGCGGCTGACGATGCGTGAAAAAAATAGATTCTACTAAAAATATCAAATGTTTTTGTCTGGCCGCTTTTCTTTCTACTCGAGCTTGATTAATGCGAAACGATGAAAAACCACTCGTCCTCTATACGACCTAAAATTCGCCATTCATTATCGGCCATTGGGTTTGTTCATATAATAAGTTCACTAATAAAAACCTGCTTTGTACACAAACAACATCTGGCTACATCTAGAAAGGTGCCAGGGGTACACGAACTTATTAAACCTTTTCTAGCTCCATTCGACATAAAAATCCTTCTGAATTTTTTACCGGCTCGATAGTTCCTCTCATTGAAAATGTATTAGTTACCGCGAAAAGCATTAGATGTCCTAGCTATGTGTATTGAGAGATATTAGGAATGAACTGTAACGTTTAAAATGGTAGGTTAGCTGGCAGCTGCTTGCTTTTGCTAAACGTTTCTTAATTGGCGATCCAACTTGTGAATGATCTTTTCAGAGGTCCGAGGTCGACAAAATTTTCTATTTTAAACAATATTAAACATAAGTCTTGACAGTTAAAACCCCGCAAATCAGCTATCTACTCGCGCCTGTGACTTGAACAACACTGTACGGATGTGATAATCGATTCGTCCGACGGATGACCGGAGACGCGTCCAAATTCTTCAAGTACAATAAATAACCGCTAATTGCCGTTTTTGAGATATGACGTTATGAACACAGCAACAAGTCACGCGCTTCTGTATTATATAATAATCTAGGCGATGGCACATAATTCATAAGACAACAACTGTCGTCGAGTGACGCATTCCCACGACTTATTCCTCCTATCCACGATGACGAAAAATCGTCAACGATAAACATGTTAGCCCCTTTGTTTGGATGACAACACAACTGCCAAAACCGTACGGTATTATTGCAATAATTGTATACGATGACGTCATGATGGGCCGGCGATCCGGTGCGAAGGACCAAAAAGAAATATTGTACAATGCTTGCATATTCAATATAGAGACATGTTACCGGGTACAGCTTTATTGAGGACGATTTTGGGCACGCTTTGTTTGTAAATATAATAGTATCGTATTCTGTGCAATAAAGCTAGACCGTAAATGGCCAGAACTTTTGCGACACGCGAGCTCGTTAAGATCATGTACAGTCGATAAGAGAGCATTCTGTGCGGGCAGCAAAAGAACAAATGGGTCAAAAATTACTTTGCACGCCAGTGCCGACTACCGGCTGCTTTTATAGTTTTACCGTTCATACGTGTACATCCATCACTGCCACTAGCTGGGTCATTAGCGTGGGTTATTGTGCCGCTGTGGGAGCGGGGCGCATAATAATATAAAAATGTATATGTATTATTGTTATGCGATCATAATAATATAGTAAAATATTTACATTGTACCTATGTATATAATTCGTTATTCGGGATACGAGGCACTAGTGTGTCGGCTATAGGATAATAGTAAAATATTGTACACGATGGTAATAGTTCTGTAAGAATAGAAAAAAAAATGGAATGTGTCTACCCGCGCGTTTTGTTGGTAGTAAGAGACAATATTAATGGAACTCGAGCACGTTATTCAAGTGTTTAAAAGCTTTGTCGAGCAAGAATCGCGCGCCATCGTAATAAATTATATATTCTAAAAATAAAAAGCTTTTTTTTATTTTTTCTGCTTTAGCGATCACCGGTGTCTAACCAACTATTTTATTTTGACTTCCTCGCTCGCCCCTCTACCTGCCATTTACTTGTACTTATTGAACGCGAGCAATCAGAGATGGGCAATAAGTATCAAAAGTCTCGATCTATTATTATAGGCCGGTCGATTGGCCTAAATAAATAATACTTATTGCTATTGTTATAAATGCAATGTGTAACGACAATGGAGAAGTAAATCTACAGGTACATTATAATTATTTATGATTGTATAAAAACTTTGAACTTGTTGTATTGATGCCCACATATTATTTTTATTTCCCTATAACGCCAGTGCTCGTTTATCAACTGCAGTCAATTGAATACCCAAACCTCATTTCCCGTTTATAATAGTGGTCGGGTGTACTTACCACTTCCAGAAACTTGATCATGGTGATTTTTGTGATTGCCATTTTTAAGGCTGTTGAGGTTTTGCTTGAGTAACGGAAATTGTTTAGTCTGTAATCAAACAAATTAATAAACAAAATATTAGAATATATTTTCTTTTTTTTTACACAACATATTAGTATTATTTATTAAGACACTTTGTGTCTAGGAGGAGGACCTACACCAGGTCACGTCCGTGTAGGCGACGGCGGGCCTCAAAAAGGGAGTGGAACAACATTTTTATTTTTTTTTTGTGACCTTCGTGATACATACAGATTAGATCATCGTTAATAATTATACATGTATACCTAGTAAAAGTCTAGGTACAATAAAACGGCATAGGTAGAGATTTGTATTACTTCCAAAATTACCGCCGCCGCCCCCGTCAACTCTTATTCCAAAACTGTTTAATATGTGCGCGACGGTCAATTATTATTATTATTAAATTGTGTAATTTTTTTTTTTATTATACGTTTTCAGGTATAATCGTTTAACGACTAGTCGGAGTCTCTGAGAAAGGAAATGGCGGCGGACGTTGCTGTGTTACTATACAGACATTTGGGTCATCTCGAAACGAAGGACATCCAGGTGTGGTCTCCCGTTTCTACCCGAGGCTATTCTAGATAATTCACACACACACACATTGCAACTATGTGTGTTTTTGAAACAAAAAAAATACCTTAAGGTTGGTAATATTCTTAGCGTGCCATCTTGATAGCAAAAACCGTCGTGGGAACCGTACTACACGAATTCGTGTAGGTACGCGGCTGTGTCCCTGTGTATAATAATTAGATGGACGTATTTGGAAGTATATATATTATTTCTACTGTTTTTTTTGGTAAATTTAATGAATGCCGAACACCTGCGCTGTGCCCGACGTTTTCACGGACGAACTTGTTACCTTGTGTTCACATTATTGCTATTGTTTTACCATGGGATATCGAACAAAACAAACGATTCACGGTCGACTGTCATCGCTTCAACAGAGGCTAATAAATTAATTTACCATACCTAAGCTTAAAACAAATAACGATGCGGCACACGGATCGGGGGAAAAATACCCCCCAAAAAAAATTAACCGAACACTTCGTTTGAACATCATCCGCCGCCAATTATAATATCGTGAAATTTTATACAGGCACTCTAGGCCAGTACAAAATTAAATTGAAGAAAAAAAACACAACGACGAATAACATTATGATCCGAAGCACAGATAGTAACGGAAACCGGCCTTATTGATATCATGACCATAATAATCGTACAGTTATTGGCGGCATTGGGTTATGGAAATAATTTGAATACACTATTGTTTACAACAAAAAGTTTTAAGCGGATACTCTATAAAAATAATCGTACAATTTACATATTTACATAAAATCGTACAGGAAACCTGTTTAAAAACGTGTAAAAACATAACATACAGTTTCTAGCCGTTCAATGTCGATATTTAAATAAATTCCCCGAGCAATAATTAATGTGTCTTACACGGAAAACATTAGAAAAAAAAATTGTATTTTAAAAAAACCTCGAATGCCACTACACGGTGATTGGTTCTTTAAAGATTTTAAATTCATCATTTTTTCGCACGACATAAGGGTTAAACGCCTGAAAGTCTTACACGAGTATTATTATCATTTGTTTTTCTAATCTTAGTGAAAACTTATGTTCCACCGACCGTCAGAGCTGACCCACACGAGACTATACTTCAAGTGGTTTAGAAGTGGACAAAGTGAAACAATGTTTACTAGAACGGCTGTAGATGTTGGAATATTACTAAAAACGGTCGTGTTAACACACGTGTGGGCACACGATGAACGGATATAGGTTTTTTTATATATAGTACCCGCAAACGGAAACAAATAAATTGAAATTTAATGAACGAATATCGCGTTGGCTTTTATATTATTCAAATTAACCGCGCAATTATTGTTCTAATAGACCGGATAACGTTGTACCGTTTTAAAATATAAAATAATAATATTATTGCTGTGTGGGGGAGGTTAAATAAAGAATTATCGCTATTATGTGTAATTACATATTACCCGTCTAATGGTGTACAATAATCGTCGGTCACAACGCAATTAGGCATTATTAAAAAAAACAGCTTTTCTAGTTTATCCTATTTCGGATTCTATATTATTATATACCGGTTGGTGGCTATCCGAAAACGTGCTAGGTAAATCACCAACGAGGAGGGTGTACCCGAAATATGAACCTTGTGGTAAATTCTTTCCAATAGCACTAGACGCTGACCCGAAAATCGAATCCTATGAATTTTGTATAAACCTGTATAGCGTGCCATCCTCAAGACTGTTTAATAATAATAATTAATATGGTATAGGAGCAGCCCACTCCTCCTGGGAGTTATTTCGTAACGTGTAGATATTATTTTTCATAAACAAAATAAAAATAAATATTTACGACCGGAGAAAAATAAAAAACACCAGGCATGACATAGTAACGGCCTACGCGGTCCAATACTTATTGGAACCGTCACGAAGATTTGTCAATGCGCTAAATAATGGTCTGTCTATCATATAATACATTCCAGGACACTAGTGATTTATTCCAATAACAACTTATTTGTTATAAGACAATTGCAAGTACTTAAATTTGTATAGAACATTGCCTAGAACGAGCCTCCGTTGAACATTTTTGTGTCAAACCATCCAAATTTCTGGCAAAGTTCTAATCCAAATAGGGGGGAGAGGGGGAATATTGATATTTTTTTTTTAATATGATCACTTTTTTGTGTATAATACAATAAACACATAACAACCCTGACGATTGTAAATCATTACAAAATGGTTTTGGTTGGGGAAAAAAGTGGAAGATCAGCAAATTTCGCGAAAACAAACCTACCTACTTCTTTGAGTAAATATTGTTTTCGAATTCGGTTAACAAACAAATAAATAAATAACGTATAAAAAATAATCGTTCAGGGTTACGACTATCAGCGGTCAAGCAAAACAACAGTTCACCATTATTATTGAACAACAACATACTCGTCGACAAATAAATACCAATGAATTATGAATAGTTATTTGCGATTCAATAAAACTTGTCGTTATAAACAGTCAATATATTAATTATTATTAAATTAACCATTAATCACTGATATAATAATTAATATTAACTATTTGTATTATTAATATTACGAATCGTCTTTTAATATTATTAAGCTACCAAAATCAAATAAAAAATGATAAATTATTTTTAGTTACAGTAACGTGAATAAATTACACAAATAAAAAAGATATCTTATTGTTAAAAACACAAAAAAACTCGACCCGACGAAACTAGACGGCATGTTTTAAACATTTGTGTAAACATTTTCGTTTATACATTTTTTATTATAACTCTGACCCCTCTGGTTTGGGATGAGCTTTTATTTTTGTCACGGTTAATAACATTAATTGTAATATCGTACGCACGACGGTATGCTGTTCGGCGACCATCCATAGGCGCAAATACGGGGGGGGATAGGGTGGGCTTAGCCCCCCAAAAAAATTAGGTTATGCATACAATTTGGAAATACAAAAATATATTTACTTATATATATATTTTAAAAAAATTTCCAGCCCCCCCCCCCACCAAGTTAAAAATTGAAATTGCGCCTATGCGACCATCACAACATCTAACTTAACCAGAGATTAAAAACGTTACCAAGCCAAAATTTACATTCTTTGCTATAGCTACAGCACATACTAATATGTATATGATAAATAATATGATATTTTAATGGCCTAACTGGGTTGACCTTATAAAAAAAAAAGTAATAATAATTAAAAACATTTTAAAATTCTGTGCCTTTGGAACGATATAAAATATTGTTTCTGATACGAAACGTTTGTACTACACTGGCGGAAATTTATGGGGGGGGAGCTGAGATACTATAAACCTTTAAAAAAACCTTAAAACTTAAAATATTAGTGCTGTTGAACAGCATTAATCACATATACATTTATTTCAACAAATTTTTTATTAAAAATAATATGTAGATATTTTTAAAAGCACTAATTTTAAGTTTTAAGGTTTTTAGTATTCTGAGCACGACAAAATTTTAGCTAATGCTTTTATATGGTTGTATTTAGAAAAAAATAATGTAAATTTTTGCCTGGTAGCGTTTTCAAACCCTATAATTAGGTATACTTAAAAAAAACTGTACAACTATAAATTACTACTATACATCTAAAATCAAATAATACATATTATAGATGTCTAATAATCATAATATTACTGGCATATCGAATGTAATGTATGTAAGTATCCGGCACGTTAATGGAAAAAAAAATCTTCACCTACTAGGATTGAAGACACTTTTTGTTTAACTAAAAAATATTATATTTAAATGCTTATTTGTCGAAAAATGTGTAAATAAAATTGCGTTTTTTATATTTTGTTTTCCTCTAGCTTATTTAATGTAGAATGAGTGTGAGAAAATAATAGAACAAATATACATACTATAATAGTAGGTACTCACCAAAACAGACTTGTGTACTGCAACAGCGACGGGCACGGAATATCGGTTAAGCCGTCGGTAGCGTTACTTATATAATATATATAAATGTATAATGTATATATCTACACACACAAACACAATATGCACATGCGACAGCAGCAACAACAACAACAACACGGCCGCCGGTCGACACACATTGTGGGCACGGCGGAGAGGTCGGACCTTAAAGGATAACCACACATTATATTTCTTCCTTAGGAGAAAACCTAAGCTCCGGGAGTTTTCATGCGGTTTTCAAAAAAATCCGGAAATTAATACTTTTGTCGGCAAATCGAATTGTCTATGAGACCCGAAAACCAGACAGATCCGTTTATATCAAATTAAGTATTGTCACATATCACGGTAAAGTGGCCATTGGCAAATTTTGCCCTACGTTTCGGTGCTACAACCAGTAAAATCGGAATAAATAATTACATACTATATTGTGTACATACAGCGCAACTAGGGGGGGGGGTTGCTAGAGGGACTTTAGCATCCCCAGACTCAAAATCAGCACCCCCAAAAATTCAAACCCCAATCCTTAAATAGTACGCATAAAATTATATAAAATGTACATATTCTGCTCAAATTTTTTATTTTAGAATATTTTACAATTTTAGCGTTTTTAATAAAAAATTGATTTTATATTTAACCCTGTTAATTTATAATTGTATTTTAGTATTTTACATAAAACAATGGTACAAACAAATATTTATATATGTTTAATATTATACTTATTCATTTTAAAATTTCAATTACAAGGAGTCAAGTCAGCTCAAAATATTGAAAATACCGTCCGCCCTTTAAAATAAAGTTTAAACTCGAGAAATATTACTATAGCGTTACATTGAAGCATAACAAATAAGACAATTGATAATTAAATTTCCACTAAACTCAACATTTGACAAACGCGAAACGACAACTAAATGAGTGGAATGACAAAGCAACAATATTCGCTGTACAAAAAAATTAATATATTATATATGTATATTATATAATATATATGTGTATCTGATCTAACACGTCAGTCTAATCTAAATTAGTAAACAACTGAAGTCTTATGTTATTTTATTCTACTATAAATTGGTTATTATAGTCACGGTTTTGAATTCACTTTTGATATAATTATAGGATTTATATTATATGATACAGCGAATGTCTATAAAATAATAATAAAAAAAAATCCAACTAATAACTGCAATTAATTATACAACAAACACAATGTGGTCTATATTATGTGACTATGTAATTATTTAACATTTATGTCCTCGGGTCCATCCCGCAAAGTTATTTTACTGGCATGGCCCCACATACGAGGTCGCAAATATGCGGTTGACCCACAAACGGGGATTTTTCAATTTGTTTAGGGTATTTTAATTAACGCGATATTATACAATCAGTTCTTGAAGGACATGTAACCCATAAAGTCATGAATATCAATTTTTCTGGGAAACAAGTAAAAACTCAATGGTGACCTAAAACAGTACCACAGCTATGAGCTTTCAACGGTATTGTAAACACCTGGGTCTTGGTGGAAGGAACTTTGTGATTTCTGCACGTGGCAAAACCTTCACTTATGCTGACAAAAGGAGAAGCATATATCATATAATATATTGAACATGAAATTATTGATATTGGAAACAAAGGATCTTGTACAAGTATCTCAAAGGTCCTCGTATGACATACGAGGCGTGTGCAGACAGAGTTTAAAAAAATTGAAGTTTAGAAAAATTGAAAACAAATATTATCATTTTGCATTTGATAATTACATCTAAAACGCCTAATGATCCATGATTAAACTGTATAATAACAGCTGTATAGTATATATGCATAATTTAGCTATTAAATCAACTCAACGCATGATGGCCGATACCTATATTAGAATTTATATCTATACTCGGAGCTCTTGACACCGACTCGCCCACGTCTGAATACAATATGACATCATATCTAAAACGTTTTTGGGCTCGATTTTCAGTGTAATAACGTTAGGAAGCTTCCAAAGTACATGTATACATTCTAATTTAACGTGTAGGCATCGCCATTGAGATTTGTCCACGTATAGAAGTATCAATGTATGTGTATACAACGGTGGGGGCAACCCAAAAAGCCCTCCCCTGAAATATTTTTATTTACACTACACACTCTATAATATACGTCATAACGTCGAGGTGACTAATGTCTCAAGAACTACAAACGTATAAGCGAATGTCCGAGATGTCTATGATGTCATTGAATGTATTATAATGAGGTATACCTGTATTTTTTTAACGATGACGACGAGATGTGATTCACAAACCGAGCCAAAAACGAAAAGAAGTATTTTCCTCATCTAAATCTCATAATATATTACTCGCATACAAATGTTGTTACTAAGATTTTAGACATTTGCTGTTGATGTACAAAATAATAAGTAATCGAAAATAAACATTGTAACCGTGTTTTGATAATGTCAAGCAAAAATTATTATTATTTTCAAAAAGTAAAATGACCAAAAGGCATAAATAATACCTAAAATGTATTACAATGCGATAGAAATCTACATATATTTTGTATGTTTGTCTTAATCTTATTATTTACAACATAAAAATATTTGTTTTAATAAAACATACTGGATAGATTAATGATAGATCATTTCTGTGGCGTTTTTAAAAGTTAAAAGTCACATTTGGCAAACTCGGTCACACGCTAAATATAATAATATTATTTCTAAAATGTTACCATTAAAATTCTAAAATATAAAAACAAACATTTCTTTTTCGCCATAATGGCACAGATTTAACTAAAGGACGGATTGAAACAATTTAACAATGTTTGTTAAATTTTATTTTGTGAGCAAACTTTCTCATTCAGTATTGACTTTTAAAATAACCTTTTCATCAAAAATAAAATTATACAAGACTTCGATATAGCTAGAATATTTTTTTTTAATAATGAAATTTTCAATTTACACCCTAATATAAGTAGAAAACATTAAAATAACATAAAGTATAAACATTGCATTTTCAACAAACCTGTATGAAATCAAAAGTGGTTTTCAAACTCGTGAAATAATTGTATAGTATTTTTTTTTATCATCGGATAATCAAATTGGAGTTGATATCAAATTTAAACTAAATTACTATCAATGGCGTCGAAGTCGAATTTGGTTTAGTCTGCTGATTAAAAATAACTATAACACTCAACCCCTTCCTCACAAATGACAATAGATTTTAATAAAAATACAACCATTGTTTATCCCTTAAAACAGGTGTGGCAGTCGCACGCTTATCGTGTTTGCCACCTATTTCACCTTATTGTACTTTTCAAATATGCATATTCAAAGTTATTATTAAATAGTTGTGAATATAAGTATATTCTGCTTTGACCTCCGAAGTATGAAGAATTCATTAATTTAATTAGGTTATTAAATCACAAGGTTATAAATAAAACAAAAATGATACACTTAAACTCTCATATATTGTGTACCGCTGTATATTAATACATAATAAAATGTCCTCAATTATTCAAATAGATAATCATTATGTCTTTTTTTCTTACATACTTATCGAACAAATAATATACAAATTAATATAGATGCATAAATTTTAATTTTAAATTGACAGCGACTCAGTCATACATATAAACATATATTTTTTATTTGCACTGTTCAATCACATTTATCTATGCCGTCATGCGTTTGGCATCCGCTCGAATTTCCGCCGGCACATAAGTATTAAATTTTAATGTGTAATAATTAATTACTACTTATACCTAATCACCTATTTAATCGAATATTATTTGAACGCTAATTATTGTACGTTCTGATAACTCTAATTACTTAATACTTTATTTCCCTATCACTGTCACGATCAGACACGTCCCGGTCTGTGTATATATATATATATATACAGTCAGAGAAAGCCATTCTAAGAGACTATGCAGTGAAAGGTTTATTTCTTAAATGGCGATCGCAATGTTATACGTATAGGGGTGTAAAATTCCGCTTTAGGAAATTAAATTCCCATGGCTATAACTAGAGCTCGGATGTTAACGACCATAAATACATATATTAAAATATGCATTTAAAAATGTCTAAATATGCAATTATATGCCTTAATTGAATTCGGCTAAAAGTTTTAGCCGAGTTTTCAAATCTAGGTTAGTTATTATTTTTAAAAAGGTATTTTACATTAATGTATGAAATCAAAATTGGATAACATTGAATTACCTACAATTATTTGGGTGGTGTTTTCATATTTAAAAAAACAAAGACGATTAGGTATTTTAGAAATTATGGACAATGGTTTGTAACCAGAATTCTCGTTTAATACTTTTTCTCATATCGTGTATATTTTTCTATAGCTCATATTCGTAAACACGATTAAAGACAATAATAAAATGGAACTTTTTTATTAAGGGTCCTCTACACGAGCATTTATTAAGGCGCATTGTATAGGCAATTTTTAGCTAAAATTTAACATTAAGTTAAAATGTTTAAACATGTATATTACCATAGGAAAAAAGGAACTATTTTAATATTTAATTTACAATATTTACATATTTTTCGGTTACTCCCACTTGAAAAGATTAACTTGTCTGCGGTCTGCCTAATATTTAATTTTTTTTTCAATTTGTGTAACGCATGTATAATTTATTTTTGTACAAAAACATATGTATCTACTTCAAACCTAAGAATACTTCAATTTAAGTTTTAAAAAAAAAAAACATTTGAATTCTTCATAACATTTTCAAGGCATCGATCGTGGCACAATTTAAAAATTATTTTTAATTAATTAAAATGTATTTCAATGTAAAAATAACTAAAATTTTCAACTTTTTTAGCTAAAATATTAAACAAAAAATTATTTTTAAATTATTCCACAATCGATGCCTTGAAAAAAAGTTATGAAGTATTCAAATATTTTTTCAAAACTTAAATCGTAGTATTCTTAGGAGTAGTACTTTGAAGTAGAATAAGTTGTTTTTGACCCATAATACACAGGTGTAGGCCCCTTAATCATACTTCAACAAAAATGTGTTACTAAATCTAGAAATAAACATTGTAGGCAAATATATGCTCAAAAATGTCAAATATGCAATATAAGTTTGCTGATTTTAAATCTAGTCTTTGTGAATCAACTATATGTCGTATCTGATATAAGTCTAAAGTCTGGTTTCACTAAAAAAAATATTCAATCATAAACATCCGAGATTTTATTTGCTATATCTTAATTATTCACATGACAAAACAACATAATTATGTTAAATCTTATTAAGAAAAACAATAAAATACTATAATATACACCTAATTATAATATTACCATGACTATTATTATTACTCATGAAGAATTAATAACACAGTAAATTAACAACGTAACACATATGCTGATAACATATTATGACTATAGGTACATAATATATATAAGTTGTTCTGTATGATAATTTGTTCATCAGTCATGTTATATACATATTATATAAAAAGATTAAGACTCTATTCGATGATCTCATATGACTCATGGCCACTCAAAATATATTGCTCGCGTCATGCATGCACATATTTATTATTAAAATATCAACAGTTTAATAATATTCATATAATTGATGTACTCACCAAAACTAGTTTTTGTGGAAAACAATGTTTTTTTATTTATTCTATTATTTACTTTGAACTTGAATATTTTCGAACGACGCAAAATGTGTTTACAATAACATTTTGTTTATATTTATTAATTTTGAGTTATTGATCTTATAATAATACATATTAAACTTAAATGTCTAAGCTTGAGTAGTGGTTCAGTCGATTGTGAACATCTATAACTTAACCTAGGTACCTGTCTAAAAATACTTCATATATTTTTCAAGGTTAGAGCTAAAGTTTACAACGTTTTCTAAAAACAAACTGTCACTATTTGTAAGTTATAGCTATTATAAATGCCTTTTATTCAACATTAAAATATATAAAGCAAAACTTACTGAATGTATTGAAAACTCCATGTGACATTTCTTCCAAGTTGTCTTATGATTTCATAATATAGATTTTTTTCTTTTAACTATATTATTAAAATGAAATGAGTAAACATTTTTTTTTCAAAATTTACTATAAACTGACATAGTAATAAGATTCATTGTTTAAATTGAAACTAAAATATTATTTTATTTAAAACTTAATTTATTTATAAATTAAATATAACAGTCAGAATTTCCACATAAAGTAAAATATATTGTGTGAATATGGTACTTGTGGGCTCTGGCAAAATGTGAAGTAATTATTGAATACAAAAATTGCGAAAAATCTACAGACGATTTTATTAATATCTGTTAGTAATATAAATAGAAATAATTTTTGTTTTAATTTATAATATAATTTTTGTGCTATTATATTAGATATGTCAAATACCTTTACGTTTAGGTATAGTTAATCTATTTTTCGGATATTATTTTCTCTGGTATTTTCAACCAGTCATTTTTACCGTGGGTAATTTTTCCATTTACCTTTTGGGCTACTGACATTTTTAAGCTCCTTTTTTTTACAAATCCACTTATCTATTGCTAAATTGTTCCCAATAGTACTTAACTAATCCCTATATTTTGCAAATCCAGTGGATAAATTCACAAGCCAATTTAATTTGACAACAAAAATCTATTATTTGACCAAGGTCCAAGATGATTAAAATTTAAACTCTGGTAAACAAATTAAAAAAAAACAGATCAGGACTTTACGTCAATGCATAATTCACTCAATAATTAAAAAAGACATAAGTTGTACATCTGAAATTTTACACCAACCATAAACAACAAAATTACATTTATTTTGTACTTTGGTTTATTTAAAAAAAAATATTTTTAGTACTAGGGGTATTCATTTTTCATAATATATTATCTTTGACTCCATATTTCAATAAATCAATACTAAACTAATATTTTTATTTTGTTTTTTTGCAAGAACTATCAATTTATTAGACAAAAGTAAAAAAAAAAATGTATTAAGAATTTTTTAATTAAATATTAACTATAATATGGAAATGTTAAAAAAAGTAATTTGATTTATTATACCCATTCAAAAATTGTATGTAACTACTAACTAGTTAGATATATTAACAAGTCGACATATTACTAGTCGATAATAAACGATGAACTTGACAACGTAAAAAAACAATATGTTTCTTTTATTTCCTTAACATACAAATTCATACCACAGATTAGATAAAATTAGATAGTTTTATCTAATCTGTGTTTATACTAAGTGAGGTCCAATATTTTCTTTTTCAAAATACATTTCAAATTTGGCGAATTTAGTTTTTATAAACAAATATTAAGAAAAAAAGTTCTCGATAAAATAATAATAATTTTTTTCTTAGATTAAAAAACTCACAATATTGGTAGACAATATAAAATTAATGGATGCCAAATAAATGAGGTCAGTAAAAATAAAAAACTCTATTGTACTTAATTTTTTTATAGATTTTACGATACTGATATTTTTCAATTAGGTGGAGGGTCATTATTATCGTACCGTATTTGGCCATTATTCAATGTAGTAATGCCCAATCCGTACAAATGGCCGCAATATTTTTTACTATCAATCATCCCTTCAAAGTACATGTCTCTTATTTTGAAAAATGCCATGCCCGTTAACAGTGAGTCACTGCCGGCTTGATGTTGTGGTCCAATTCGTTTCAACTCTAGTTGGTCGGCGACTTCTTGCAGACCGCCTTTTAGGTTCTTGCAACTTTTCATCAAATACTTGATATCGTAAACACAGGGAAAATACAACGAGAACATGTCAAAAAAATCAGACTCTTCTTGCGGCAACTTCTCGTCTGTCAGCACTTTTACCAGGTAACCGAAATCAAAACTGCTATGGAATGTCATCCATTTGATATTGTCGATCAACACCAAACCGGACGTTATTATGTATTCGGCAAAAACTAATGGTTCAATTCCAAACTCCTCGTGCTTCTTAAACTGAATTCTGTATAAAAAACAAAACAAAATTAATAGATATTATATAAGTATTTTTTCTATTTGATTTTTAAACTGCACACGACTACGATTACCTAGAATTTGTCAATAGTTCAATGCTGTCTTGAGCGTACATGTCTTCGGATAGATTGAACTTAAAGTTGAATTGCCATGTCGTATAGGGTCCCGTCGGTGTTTTGCCATCTTCATCAAAAAACGAAAGCCCCAATTGAATGATTCTTAACAAATCGACATTGCACCGTAACAGTTGATACAGATAATCAGCGGTCGTTTTAAAATCACCAATAGGTCGGGCTACCACTCCAGGAAACTCAGTGTCCATGGCCACGTAACAATACTTGGGCAACAATTTTCGTATTGCAGCAAACTCCTCTTCTAAATTATGAGCCCAAACGTCTTTGATTCCGCAATCAGCTCCAACTCCCAACTTAACTTCCGGCTCCCGTTCTTTGATTTCCTTGGCAGGTGGTGTTTGACTATTAGCAGGCATGTTACCGACAGTTTTTTTATTCAAATTGTTATCAGACGCATATGAAGCCGCCAAACTAAGATTGTTTTCATTGGAGTTGGTCAAAATATTATCATTGCTCTCTAAATCAGATGACTGCTCTATGAATAATGTTCGTCGTACTGTATTCCGTGCTTCTGTATTGAATTCTGTTTGCTGTTCTTCTCTTTGTTTAGCCCAAATTCGTTTTAACTTTTGTACATTTTCTACTGTTTTCACCAAAGCTGTACTATTTTTCATTGGGACTGATTGGTCACAGATACTGACTTAATGTTTAACGACCCCAGTGAATGTCATTAGTCATAACTGAAAAATATGATATATTGTTTGTTTAAAATTATGTTTATACATTTTTAATATTACAACATATAGTTTTAAATAATAAAAGTGTGTACAATAATTATCATTCTCATTAAAATCAAAAAATATACTTTTTTCATAAATAAAAATGTATAATTTTGCTTCTATTTTAATAAAATCAAAATTAATTTAATTTATAATAATAGTAATAATCAATAATTATTATTATGACATATAATTAAGTATTTTTTTATTAAAATTATGTAGAACTAAAGTTATAATAACAAATGTAAAAACTTGACTTTTGACCAATCTTGTGAATTTGTGTATTTAATACACGAGTAAGCGAATATTTTATTAGAACATGCACACAGTAACGCACAAGCATAATATTTTGAATTCCCTTTAAACGTTTTGGTTTGCAACTGACCAGTACCCACCCCTATTTTCTTTTTAATTGCACAAACAAATTTTCTAGAACAGAATTTTTGTAATGAACTAGTTTTGCAGTCCGTGCAAACATTTTAATCGTCATCATTGTAAAATGTAAAAAAAATGTTACATAATATACAAATACAACAGTTGTCTTTTTTATGAGTACAAAAATGTAGGGAAAAGAAAAGGCCACACCTGCCGTATTTTCGATTGATTAAGAGGATGTTATACACTCAATTTTTTAATGTTAAAACATATCTATGCAGAATGCATTTTATTTGCTCCGTGATGATTTTAGAGCAAAAATACTTTTATTGAAACAAAAGATGATAGTATTTAAGAGACAATTTTATATCCTTTTTTTGATAAACCTAATATTTAACAATTACACATTTTTTTTACTTTTTTAAATAACTATAACAGATTATTAAAACTTGAATGGGGTATTATATTTACACTATTTACACACCTTGCGGTTACTCCCATTTGATTATCTTGACTGGATCGCCAACATTTTGAAACACTTGCATGTTCCATCTTCAGGGCTCTGGGTCTACGTGGAAACGTTAGCGAACCATTCAAGATAATTCAAATGGGAGTAACCGCAAGGTGTGTAAATAACTATAACATTTTAGCGTTATTATTTTCAAAATCTGATATGATATTGTTTCCGATAATTAGTTATCTTTTGATTTTAAAATAAGTGTTTTTGCTCTAAAATCACTATGGACCAGGTAAAACACATTCTGTGTAGCTATATTAGATAAAAAAAATGTTTTAAGTCACTGTCATGGATGCTGATAGTTCGGGAAAAATCAACTCCCAAAAATGAGTTCTAATTACTGAACTAATAATTACACATCACAGTTAAGCTTTTATAATGAGATTTTGTAAAAAATTGTCTACACCTAACTCCTTAATTAATAGGGGGTATAACGTAATTTTTAATTTTAAGGTTAAACTGTGATATGTAACCAATAATTCAATAATTAGGACAAAAATTGCATTTAAATTCTCCATATTTGTTTAAATTTACCCCACTTGACACTTCCGAATTCGATTTCCTTGCAACCATATGACATAAGTATACTACTGGGCGCCTCTGCGTATAAAATATTTGTAAAATACGTATTCATATACTGTTTATATAAATAGTCCAAATATTTTATGTACATCCTTAAAATAAGAAGCTATACTTTACAAATAAATAATATACTACTATACCTGTAGACAACATGTCTTAATGGGCTATTTCTTGTTATTATTCTTTAAACTCAATTGAAGCAAGGAATCTAAAATATTATAATATAGATTATTAGGTATATTATTGTAAGACTAATGAAAAAAAGGTTTAAGGACAAAACTAATGCTTCGCCTCTCATACAAAAATATATTCAATCATTTTTGGAAAAGATAATTATTAGTAGCGTGGCTATACTACGTTAAACACTCACTAACAATACGTATAAATATACACATTTTTTTTTTAGTAATAACAGTAATATGACAATGACGTCATAAATTCATTTAGAAAAAACATGCAGTTTTATTTTGCATACAAAATACAAACTTATAATTGTTTTTGTTTGACATTTCAATTAGAAAAACATTTAAAATAAACAGATAACAAAAAAAAACATTACTAAGTATAAAGAATAGCTAGGTATAATTTACAATGTTTCGGCTATTAGTATGACATGTCAAAAAACAAAAAAGTTACTTTCAATATTATTGTGCTAATAATACTGACTTTTAGAGATAACTTCCTTACACAAAAAATACTTTACAAAAACTACTTTTAAATTAATTTGCATATGCCCTCGTTTTGAGTAGCAGCTTAAAAGCCAAAAGTAATTCGTCCTTCGGCTAATATAGTACTTACATTTACTTATTGTTACTTGCAGATTTGATACTGAACAAGAATGTAGTTAAAACTAGTACAGTTATTGTTTAAAAAAAAAGACCTATTTAAAATAAACAATATTGTTTTTTTTTTTTTTTGTTCGAACTTTAAAGTACAGAATAATATACAGTAGTATTCTAAAACCAAAACAATGCAATGATAGTGATATGAATACTGATAATAACAAGCATAAATGCTTACTTTTGTCCATGAAAAAATTGGCTTTGTATTACTTTCCATGAAATTGTCGTTGAAAATAATATAAATATTACAATACTTTTATTTCGTGGAAACATATTAATTATAATATTTTTTAATTTTTACCGATTAGAACAAATAAGAAAGCAATAAAATAAAACAAAAATATAATGAAGGTAATATTGTATAAATCTGTTTGATCATCGAACATCGTGTCGTGTGACACGCCCTGTATAGATATTTTGTATTAATTACAAGTCCGCATAATATGACATTTGGATAGGTCAAAAAGTCCAAGCCCTGGGTGGATACAAGGGGAGGCTACGAGGGCTGAAGCCCCTTTCTTTATGTACTTAAACTATGAGCATATTTTGTGTAATTTAATGTTTATTTTTTGTATAACATAATATAATATATTAGAATACTATTGAAATATTATAGGTAAACTTTAAATCTATGACTATTGCTATTATAGTTTTATGTATTTTAAGTTTTTTTTTCTAGATGCATCTCTGGCCCAAGCTGAAAGCCCTTAATAAAAAATGTTAGTTCATCATTAAAATCATTAGTTAAATATCAAAATTGGAATCTTAATAACTAACTTACAGAGCCAAAGCAGTACACTATATTGCATTTAAAATAGCAATTGTCGATTACAAAACGTTTATCTTTGGTATTTTGTAAGCCATATAAGTTTCAAGTCATAAATACTAATAATTTGATTAGTACCTATAAATTTAATTTTAATATAATCGTATGATACATTATGTACTAATGCAAACATCTCGTTTTCATTTTGTTTATTAAACATTCACGAGTGAAAGTATAAATATTGCTTTTTATTAAATATCGATCAACTGTAGTAGGATTTTGTTGTAGTATGGGTACAAAATAAAATTCTGTAAGCTTAAAAAAAAAAACAAGATTACAGAATAAATCAAATTAGAGTTATACTATAATTTATTTTATAATAACAAATATGAAAAATTACAACAATTTATGAAGTATCAATAACAATAATAATATTATATTATTATTAAAACTATTAGTATTGTTATTAAATAATGGTTTACTATGATGTATAAGTACAGCCGTAAATATTAATGAAAAAAAAAGAAAATACAAAACAAAGCAAGACTAGCTTTAATCGAATAAATAAGTAAGTTAAAATAAATGTTACATTTCTTAAATACATAGGCGACACAACACACAGAAACTCACCGTCAAAACAATTTTTTATATCATACGCACTTTACACTTATCTTTACTAAACTTATTTTTTAATTTATTCATTGTGTAAATAAAAAAAATGTACAGATAGGAATTTTTTTGTTGTTTAACCAATTTGTGACTGGCCAAGAGTAAATTTATTAAATTAACCAAACATAATTAAAATATATTTAATACAGGTAACTAACCAAGAAATTTAGAAGTTTGTGCATTACATTTCAGTGGAAGAGTTAAAAAAATAACAAATAGTAATATTGAAAGCATTTAATTTAAAAATGTCACATAATGAAAAATGAAAAATAATATTAAAAAAAAAATGGTATTTTGATATAAAAGTATAGCATGAAGATATGAATATATAGTCTACAGTGAGTAATACTTTGGGAAATTTAAGGGATACAAATACTATATATATTTTAACAATAGTGTTCTTTTTTTTATATATATATATACGTCTACAACTACTTAAATAGGCATTTCAAAGTTTACACCTAAATGTTGTTCACGAGCCAAATTCACAATTTCAGATAATTTTACAGCTAAACGGGCTGCTTCATCAAGATTATCTACTGGTAAGATTTTCATACCAGATCGAGCGATTAACAATTTTGCTTCATCCACCATAGTGCCCTATAAATTTAAACATACAACAAATTTAATGCATCTTATCTTTTAGTTTCTTACATTTTTTTCAAAATAAATTTTTTTTGAAAATAATATTAAGTATAATGGTAAAAATTATTTCATTCAAATTATGCATAAAAAAAAATTTTACATCACTAAATTTTTTTCTTATATTTTTTTATTTTTTTTATTTACTAAACATCATTTTTAAAACGAATCATGTTTCAATGGTTCAAAATATTTTTTAGTAGGGTAATAATAAAAATATTAATAATTTTAATTGTTGACATTGCATAAAAAAATTGTGTATGATATTCTATTTACTTGTAAACGGCAAATGATCGGCACGGTAAGGTTTAGCTCTTGAGCTGCAGCTATAATTCCTTCAGCAATAATATCACATCTCATTATGCCTCCAAAAATATTTACCATAATAGCACACACCTGTTTTAATAAAAAAAAAAACCCAATGAAAATATATCTCAATTTCATAGGTAATGTCGAATAAGTAATTTAGACATTTTTGATACCTTAGGATCAGAAGTGATGATTTTGAAGGCTTCTTTTACTTGGGTAGCAGTAGCACCACCTCCGACATCTAAAAAGTTTGCCGGGTTTCCACCATGTAAATTAATAATATCCATAGTTGCCATCGCTAAACCAGCACCATTCACCAGACAACCAATAGTTCCTATTTTAAAACGGCATAAACAATTAATAAAAATTAAAGTTAACAAGGGAACTTCACTAACCATCAAGAGCAATGTAGTTCAAATTGAACTTTGAAGCTTCCACTTCTTTTTCGTCTTCTTGAGTCCTATCACGCAATTCAAACAAATCTTTTTGTCTAAATTCAGCATTGTCATCAAAACGAAATTTAGCATCCAAACAGAAATCTAACAAAATAATATTAATTAAACGAGGTAAAATTTATAAAAAATACTATTTCGTATTTAATTACATCCTCCCGAAGAAATGCTTTCAGCGTAAGGATTGACTTCGATTAGAAGTGCATCTTTCTGGATGAACAGATCATATAATTTCAATATAATATCGGCCGTTTCTTCTTTTTGCTTTGTCAATCCTACTTTGGTAACAACGTCCAAGGCTACATCTTTGGATATACCTACAAACAAACAAAATAACAAGTTTCTCTTAAAAAGTCATCATATTATAATTTTAAGAATTTACATGAATTATTTTATACTGATAGTTATCCCCACTTCTCCAGGATGGCAACTCTTGTCTCTAGTAGAGCAAGAGTTGTCCAACTGACCTAACAGATCGTAAAAAAAAAATATATATATATATATCGATAATTACACGGCAAAAAGTCTATGCAACACTTTTGGTCTAAGCAATTTTGCTCAATTTTCAGATAGAGAAAAATATGCTTTATCCAATGCGCATTCGTAAAAACAGCCGTGACCATTATTTAACTAACAATTTAAATTTGATATCAGTGATAAAAACAACTACTGCTTTCTGCTCATAAATAGGATTTTAAAAATCACCAAAAAACCGTCTCCTGAAAATAAAGAAAAATGACGCTTAGACCCTTAAGCAGTGTAACCATCAATAAATTTAATGTTTATTCTTAAAACAAAACCTTTAATAAATATAAGCAGTTTAATGTTGTACCGATGTCAGTGCATAATAGTTTTAGAAGTGAAAACCAAAGTGCGTAATCTGAATAATCAACGAGTACAGTTATAAAGAGTATGTAATAATATTGTTTTATAAGTATTTTAAAATTGGGTTTAAATTTTAAGAACTCAATTATTTCCGTGTTACATAATTAATAATTTAATTTGATAAAAATCAATTAATTAAGACAATTTTAAAAGCTACCCTTTAATAAAGTTGTTTTAATCTTTGCCGGAAATGCGATACGCTTAAAACGTCATTCACACATGCGAATGCATATTTGATAGGAAGTTCAACTCCAACATAAGGCCAAGTATAAAGTTTCGAATTATATGACATTTTAATATAATAATTGTGGTGCTTGCTACAAATCACAAAAAGAACAAAAAAAACAATTTGAAGGTCGAGTACTTACAGTACTCACTTACATTAGGTCACAGTTTTAAAAAATAATCAACGTTCAAGAGCATAATACACGATACATCACAAAACAACTCATTTGGAGCCACTATGAACTTAACTTATATACGTCATGGCTCTAGCTGAGATTTGAAACTAAAAAAAATTAATTACCTTGCGTAATATCTATTGGCATATAAAATAAAGCCTCAGGGTTTTCTGCTGCAACTTTTTCAATATTTACACCACCTTGAGAAGAGGCTATTAAAACAGGACCCTATAAAATTAGCATGATAAAGTATATTATACCACAATAAAAGTTTTTGTTTAAATCATTATATTTTTACCCCAAAAGCTCTCTCCATCATAACAGCGAAATAATATTCTTTCCTTGCATAAACACGGTCAGCCACCATTACGGCATTACAAATAAGACCTTTTTCTCCAGTTTGTTTAGTAATCAAATAATCGCCTATCATCTGACTGGATACCTTTTCAGCTTCTTCAGCTCTAAAAATCACAACATCTATTAAAATCATTATTAATGAAATAACTGCGTGTTTGTAAAACGTACGTTTCGACCATTTTCACCCCGCCTTTAAATCCATTTTTAAAATGACCTAAACCACGTCCACCGGCTAAAACTTGGGCTTTGATGGCAATATCGGTCAGGCCCAAGTTGCTTACCAAATCGGCTGCCTCTTGGCTGGTTTTCGCTACTCCAAATTTGGGTACCGGTATGCCAGCACCTTTCAAAAGCGAGTAGCTAACGTGTTCGTGCACATTGAGATGACGACGTGGTTGACTGACTCTCCAATGCGGACTCGCTTGTAAAGAGGCGGCAAACAACTGTGGACAAAATAAATGGTGGCGACTGTAATAAATAGTTTTTTCAGATATACCTATACGAGCAAAGCGACTTTCGATACGGTACTCACCTTCGGACTGGTTTTGCCTAAAGTTTCCAAAACGTACGAACTCTTGGTAACTAAGTTGCTCATTTTCTTCAGACAGGTATCGACAGTTAAAAAGTAATCAGTCAAATATTGACTTGTTATTAATCGTTTGGAGAAAATTGCCTCGCTCCTTGCCCTTCAAAGTCCAAAGTTGATAAAAAAAGAAAAAGATTTTCACATTGATTGGCCTAACACTGTCACTAATGATAAGAAACCACTGCTGACGGCACCAGCTGCAGTGCGAGCCACCAGTTACCAAGATATTAAAACATTGCCAACGCTGAAACAGTTGCACATAGACTTGGCCAACTTGAGAGTGGGATATACAAGTAAACAGGTCATGAACTGATTGAAGTTTGTAAGGCTAAATTGTGTATAATAATAAACAATCGCCAAAATAGGAATGTTATAAAAAAAATTCAACGCTAAAACAAACATATTACTTTATAAACGGATAATTGTCTCGCGTCTAGCAAGGGGGACGTGTATAGTAATCGTTTATTATATTTTTAATTAGTATCATTTATAGCACGATAAACTTAATTATTATTATATGCATGAAACAATATATTATGTAAATAATTATAATCTGAATTTTATCTGCCGACTTGTCGCAAATTACCCGGATAGGTCAGTTCACGTGATAATAATTCATCACAAATTCATAATATATTAATTTTAAAAAATGTCTAATATTAAAGTTATTGTTTTATTGTAACTTTAAAAGCCCGTGAAAAAAAACTGATGACTATTTAAATTATATTTTATTTATAATTCCCCGAGTAACTATTTTACAACAAATTACACTTGTTCTTTGTTAATGACATAATATAGGTAACCAATTATTTATTTACTCATGAGAATTACGCAATTTTAAATCGTTATTCTCAATACATCCTCTACATTATACAAATTAGTAAGAGGAATCTGAAAATCCGGATTAAAAAAATACTATTTTTGTCACTTAAAAATCGTATCAAAAATTAAATATTATTACAATATAAAGCTATAAACTTAAATAACATGTTTTAATGAAAAAAAAACGCTTAATCCGAAATTTAAAAATATTCTTGAAAACAATTTTTTACTTAGGTATACAGCTTTACATTGTAATAAACTTTAATACTTAAGTTTTTAAAGCGGCTTACTTAAATAGCGTTTTTTTGTGAAAATCCGAATACCCATCACTAATTAACATATCGTAGACACAAACGAATATCCTTTGACCTTTGTGCCAGCTTCATTGTAGTATGTCAAATAATTGAAAAAAGCCTCTAATAAATAAATCTATATCATATTATTACCAGTTAACTACCATAAATCTTTTATAAAACGAGTATCTCCTATCATAAACAAATTAATCAAAACGTCATTAAATATGTACATAATTATTACTAGTTTTTTTTCCAAATTAAGAGGGTGTATAGTTTAAAATCAAAATGTATAATATATATATATATAGATCAACGGCTTTGTTTTTTCATATGAACAACATTGAACTATTGTTTTGCATGCTGCAGAAAATAGTGTATTTGCTGTAGTGCACGATTTTTTTTTACTTTTTTTACTCTATATATATATATTAAATAAGAATTATTATCGTTTGAACAAGTAAAAATACTAAAACACTTAACATAATTTCAAATGTTTTATTTATATTACGTTTCATAGAAAACATTTAACATTGGTACCTAAAGCCAAATTTGATAACAGCTGAAATTTAGTTGGTTGTTTTAAAATTGCGACAAATTCACCAACAGATTCTAAATAAATGGCGTTAATAATAAAAAAAAGGAATAAATAAATGGATTCTACAATAAGTATTTATTCTATTTATACATCTGTGAAAAACATATTTGGAAAAACCATACAAATAATAATCATTCGACCTAGGCGTTTTTTAAGTCTACAATATGAGGCTGCAAACACCCGTCGCGTGTTGTCTCTTAAAATTACTTTTATTATTATCTATTAATATAACAGGTAAGTTCCCTATGTGTATTTCACAGACGACAGTCTTTCGCGATTCTTCCGGTCGTGCCAATTTTGAACAGCAATTTTTATAATTATTGGTTTTATAATATTGGATGTTTTTTTTTTCTTATAACGAATAACGAAAGACGACAATATGAGACAACTTAGAAAGCGAACAACAGTAAGAACGCCATCATAAGACAGAAGAGACCCATAGCTTCTGACAAGGCGAATCCAAGAATGGCATAGGAGAAAAGCTGTTGTTTCAATGATGGATTACGTGCGTAACCAATGATTAGAGAACCGAATACTGTTCCAATTCCAGCACCTGATAACATGTAAAATAAACAAATTAGTTCTACTTCGAAATTTACACTTACAAAACATAATATTTATCAATAGCATTATAGTGTACATGATTAATTAGAATCATCAGGTAAAAAAATACCTAAACATCCAATGAAGAATGAATAAAAACCCATGTATGCACCATAAATTACAAGGTAATGCATTAAAAAACAATTTTATTTAAATTAAATGTTCCCAAAATTGTCATGTCATATCAATTAATTGAAACTTGTTTAAAAAAAAAAAGATGTTTCACATAACAAAAATGTGTAATGTACAATTTTTTAAATAATTAAACTATTATATACTTGTGAAATAAATGACACGAGACGACCTTTGGGCCATACTGTATTTACATACGTATTAACAAGGTTTAGACAATTATTTCTACTTACTATTGTGAAAACCTCATCAATAATATACATAAAGTATTAACAATGACCAAGTAAAATTTAAACTTACATTTCTGTATGCTTATCTTCATTTGTACCATTAACCAAACAATTCCAAACCATGCTTATGAGGAGCAGCAAGCAACAAACTTAAATAATGTGATAACAAAGCAAGCAATGAGGGTGAAAACACAAACATCTATCTCAGAAGTAAAATCAATGATATTTGCAATATGTATAAATATTAAATTTATAAACTAATATTTACAACTATTTTGAGTAAAATAGTAAATAAAAAAACTATAAATATAAGCATAATGACACCAATCTGCTTGGTAAATAGAATTTAATGTAACAAGCTATAAAACGCATAAAATGCAAATACAGAAAATAGAGTAATCATTTTTTTATCAGAACTTATTTTGTGATACAATTTAAAATTGTAAATAATAAATTAGTTTTTGTTGAATAGAACTTCAGTAAAATATTTTTTATAATTATATACAATGCAAAAATTACACCAATTATACAATATTAATTTGTCATTTAGGGTTTTGAAAAAATTTAACGAAAAGTAATTGTAATGATATTAATAGTAATGTTGCATCGTTATAACATTCAAGTTGTTAAAACAAGATAGAATACATTAAGGATATGATTAAGGGTGGTTTGGATATACTTACAAGAATAAAAGCAAAGTAAATATATATTAATAATAGAAACTAGGATACTAAGGAATGAAAAAAGAAATTAGTTTCTCTAAGCAATTTGTAATTTTAATCATTATATATTAACCTTATCATAATTTAAGTTACAATGTAAATTATTATTATTAATATTATAGTTACAATTAATAAGCAATAACAAAAACCATTAATGTAAAAATACACAGTACATAAAATACAAACCAGTGAAAACATTAAAAAGCAAATAACATCAAAAATGTAACCATTATACACATAAGACCCATTGCTTCTGCCAAAGCAAATCCTAGAATTGCGTATGAAAATAATTGTTGCTTTAATGACGGATTACGTGCATAAGCTAACATTAAACAACCAAAAACCACTCCAATTCCAGCACCTAATGGGATGAAAAATTATACAAATGATATTACTTTGATTAGCTAAAAACTTCATTGTCATAGAATCAAACTAAAATTTGCTAAAAAAAAATTGTCAAGAATTCTTACTGAAAATAATACTTTTTGTTAGCTAAAATGATAAATATATGAATAATAATTACATGTTAAATATGTTTTAAAATATGAATTAAAAAATTGAATACATCAATGTTATGTATATGGAATACTTATATTAGTATTTTTTTCTCAAATCACGTCGTGTTATAGCCTCAAAAGTGGTATGTTATTTATTTGTACTTATGAAAACTAGTGTCGGGCAAACTCAACAACAAAATGTGGTAAAGCTAATGATAAGCAATCGAGTTAAGACTAATTATGCAAAGCAAGACAGAACCACAACAAATATTACCTGAACCAGCAATTCCTACGGTGGCAGCTCCAGCACCAATGAATTTGGCAGCAGAGTCAATGTCTCTTGACACAACACTGGTTTGGAATCCTCTGACTGAATTTAGCTATTTAAATACAAAATTAAAAATTTTTAATTAAAATTAACTAGCATTTTTAAATATTATAATAATTTTACCAAACTGCCATTGGGTACAATCGGAGTTTGTTGTGTGTTTTGTTGCAATTGTGTGCATTGTCCATTCGACACAATGCTACTGACTGGCCTGGCAAAAGTTGCCCTGGAGTTGGAAAGGATCTAAAAGGTATAAATTGAATTATTATTTCATCCATCCATTATATTATATCATATTAAAACATAACAAAATTTCAAGCTTAAAAATTTAGTTAGCTGGCAAATTATCAGACATAATCACTAATTAACCTAACTTATACTTTGATATATATTTTATGCTAAACAATATACACTAAAACGGAAACTGGCTTCCTGGTATTAACGATAGAGTTCCTCATAGTACCCTACTGCTAACCGCTCAAGAGCAATCGCTAATTTTTTTCTTAACACTGAATAAAATATGTATACTCTTAATATAAATGGCATTTTAACATATGAGCGCTCGCATGTTTGAAAGTTTCACCATTGCTCGCACAGCAGCATTCATACAGTTTTTAACCTTGAGTGGAGATTTCTTTATTTTAACTAAAGATACCTGACAATTTAACCAAGCTTGGTTTCACACATTTAGATATTGCTTTTTTTCAAAAAAAAGCTGTGTATAAGTGTAAGCCTAAGCGATCGTCCAAAGGTTAAGAAAATTTCAGATGCATTATTATAATAAAGAGATTGATCAACTCAAATAGAATAAGATAACCTAACTTATATATAACTACAAAAAAACCTACTTTTTAAACAATTTTTTTTTGAGTTTGAACTGTTATAACTAAGCTAAACATGTACAGATTTTCAATTGGGTACTCTTTTCTTTTAGTGTACAAAAAAATGTTGACGTCTTATGTTCTATTTTAAAAGTTAATATAGTTAAATAAGAAATTCTGTATACTCATGAAGAGCAACTTAAAGAAATACAAAAAATCAGCTTATCAAATAATTATCTTAATTTATTGCATTATATAACAATTTTTGAAAAATTGGTCAAACTAAAAGGAACATAACCTTTGTTATTAATAGTATAACCTCAAGGTTAAAAGTGACATAAAAAAACTTTACTAACTGGTGAAACTGATGAAAGAAAGAAGTTAAGTGTTAATGGGTAGGTGACACTAATAATAGAGCTTATGGTAAAATAAATGCATACAATAGGCCCAATTTTCAGTTAATACATATCAGTTTTTTATGATAGCTTTGAAATATAAATATGTATGTGTATTCTCTCGTGAGCTAAATACATAATGTAAAAATTATAAAAATGTATTATGAATTGTTATATATTTAAGAGGAGAAAAATGGATTATTATCAATATTATTAATCATACTCATTAAAAATTACTTTACATGAAAATATACTGTGTAAAGTTAGAAGTTAACATTTTACGAAATAGCTATTCCTTTAGTAACTGGTTAGCAAGATGTTAACTTTTGTGAGCTGTAAGTATATCCAAACTTTAAAACATATTATATTGAGCACCTAGGTATTGACAAAATTTTGAAATATTTCTCTGGTTTGTAAAAGTCAACGCCCTTGTAGTCACCTTAACCCATTTAACATATAATGTCACCCTAAATGTTACACTCAACAACAAATTAGTTACCTGGTCTCAATGATTTCAGAAAACTAGGTACTCAATAGACGAGATACCTACCATTCAACTACTATTGAATGGTAGGTATCTTCAAATAGAATATTATAAACGCTAATACTTACGGCGGAGCGAACAGCTGGTGCAACGGCTTTGGCTAAGGAATACATTTTTGTATAGTGTGGTTTTCTGTTAGTTGAGCTGGTTAGCTAAAAATCTGCAATTATAAAATAACAAGAAATCAATCAATTAACCTCGTGTTTGTGGATTTAACCTTTGGCAAGGGCAAACGGGGGAGGGTACGTGCAAACGAATCTACAGGCCAATGGTGAATACTCGAAAAGTCGTAAATAGCAAAGACGGCCAAAACGGAACTTTGCCAGAGTCGACGGCGGATGAACCAGAGAGGAACGGAAAGCCGACAAGTTCGCCGGGCAAGCAATACAAGGCGTGACCCGGATAGGAAAGATGGCGGACCGCGGCCGAGCTAACGTAGCAGTTTTCAGATAGCCTGACTAAGCGATGGTTGAAATCCTGCCGGCTTAATAACAAACCGAGCGATCGAAGGAAATTTCAAAAACGAACGACATACGAGCAAGCTTAAATAAATTGATGGTAAACTTACCGAATGTGGAGCCGTACAGACGGTGATGGAAAAGCAACGACGAGAAAGAATGATAGACAAACAGGACAGATACACACGGCGACTGAGTGACCGGGTCGTGCGGCATTGCGGCGGCTCGGGTAACCGCGATCCGGCCGACCAATGGGATAACGCGGCCCCAGTGGACGCGGCAACGTCGCCACCGCGCTAGTCAAAATCCAGCCAGCTGATCGCGGTACCGGTAGCGGTTACTAAAAGCTCCGGTGCCGGCCGGTAACCGCGATTGTAGCTCCGGATTGCCGCCAAAATTTAACATTAAACTTTTATGTGAAACCGATTTTTTTTTAATATAAAAGAACGTTGAAACGCCTATTTGATAAAAAAAAAAATCTTCACGCACACACACTTCCAATAATTTAAAACATATTATATTTGATATAGACAAAAACTAAAAATGGCTTAAGTAAAGTTATTATGTCTACCAGGTGTGCTACCAGAAGGATAATTATTAATTAAAAAATAATTTTGATTACATTAAATAAAAATTACAATTTTTTTGAAAGCGTATTATCAAACGGACAATTACAATATCATCATAATGTAAATGAATATCTAAAATTTTTTCCCTTATTAGTTTACCGAAAATGTTTAATTATTTCACTATAAATTTGTTATACATCGATGACCTTCGGTCCATTCGGTCGAACGAATTCAGTGACGAAAGCCGTCTAAGCGATGCGAATACATAATATTCTAGTTAACTGACTTATTAGTTATTTAACCTAATCATTCTAAGGTCGGACAAAATTCATCATACACTTAAATTAGATACTGCGGCTAAGGTGAAATAATAATTTATTTTTCGTACGTTTGTGTTCAACTTTAGTCATTAGATGCGTTTCCTGTTGAAGTAAATTTAAAACTTCAACTTTTAGGCTCAGTTTTAATAAACGCTAATAATAAAAAAACTGCCCTGACCCTCCCCTTCTCCGTCTCTTTAAATACACCACATATCAAAAAATACTGTTGAACAAAAAAAATGCTTAAATAATAATTACACTAATAATGAATATCTGCAATTGATATTTATGTCTTAAATGTATTAATAAATCGGTAATAATTATTTTTATTAGATAATAATAATATATATTTTAATTAATCCTATTCAATTGTTTTCATTTTCGAAAAAACTGACTTTATCTATCTTTTAAAGTTCGGTAAGTATTGACTACTTGTTGCCGATTCATTATTTTTATTTAATAGATTTTTAAAGCCCGCGAGGGCAGATAGTACAGATAAATGATAATATAGTATTATAATATAACATAATGAATAATATAAGTAAACATAATAATAAAAAAGTAATAGACAATAAATATAGTAAAATTTGTTAAAAAACATTTAACAATCTTTTTAGACTGAGTCTATTGTCAAAAAAGAAATCAAAATCTGATAAGAATTCATTACACAAACTCAAAATCTTTCTGATGGGGCTATGTATAACATAGCATAAATTAAGATTACTAGGTGCAAAAGCTCAGGACAGCTACCGATCCGCTTAGAAGCTTATGTAAGAATACGGAGTCATTATAGTTAGGTCTTTTACTTAGAGGGGATATTCTACATTGTCTTTCAATATCTGTAGCATTATATTATAATAAACAAATTTTTAGTGATTTTTAAAATAGCAAATTCTCTGGACGAAAATAGATAAATTAAAAAAATTTTAACTTGTTGTAATTAATGATACACTGGTTTAATGGCGACATTGCTATTGAACATCTCAAAATATGTATAGTTGCCGTATAATACGATTTCAATATCATCACATGCTATCATTTTATCTAATATTATATTCTAATTAATTTTTTCATAACCCAATCACAGCACTTCAGTCTTCAATCGATAAATCTTACTGCGAATAGTTATAAGCCATATTATATAATTATCCACAGGCACTCCCCCCGGGGTCGTTACAATAGCAGTCGTCGTCCTAATGTAAAATGTTCATAAAACATTGTTTCATATTTATTATATATCCATCGATCGCCCCCCCCCCCTTCCGTCTGTATAAAGCCTCCCACAATAGAAATTAACTGCTATTCCAATCAATATGGCAAAAAGTTACGGCGCGCTCGCGCTCAGAAGTCGGGACGGTTTACAACATTAATAATTATTAGTCGTAAACCCTAAGTGCATCTTTCGCAATAATGCTATATTATTAAGTCGATCCCGTTAGTTTTTTTCCAATTCCACCGTGTCGTGGGAATTTTAAACGTCACGTGAGACATCAAGTTGCCATCGATCAATTTTAGCTTCAATTTTTTTTTTATTAGATATACATAATATTATATAGTTTATAAAATATATATTTACTTATTAGTAATTACTAATTACTAGTGTCAAAATAATTACAACTGTGATAACGTTATATTGTTACAATAACAATTTTTTGTTATCGAGCGTAGAAACGACTTTTGACCAACGCGTTCGGGCCGCGCCGTGTCGACGACGTGAACGGGGGCGGTAGTGCGGGACACAGCAGCTGTACGGTCGTCAGACGGCCAGCGACTGGAGGGGCGCGTAGCCCAGTAGTGATCAGCTGATAATCATACTGTTAACAACCAGGGCCCTGTGTGACTTTCGTTCAGCTGCTGGATAAATGGCCGTATTCCTGTTAAACGAATGTAAATTCAACAACTGCGGCCTGTGCTTCAAAAACCTATACGATCTCATACAGCACATTGAAGACAATCACATAGGTAAATGTTAGACGCACCTGAGGGTGGCTGCTGGATATTCTAATAGGAAACGTGGTTTGCGCGCATTAGATTTTTTTTTACGCCGTCCATAACAGATAGTACCATGACCTTTCTAAACTATTAATACGGGTGCTGCCTCCACCGCCGCCGCTAGGTTGTCATACTTGAGTGACCTAATTGAACATTGATTTAAATTTAGATCCTTCGCAGGTACCTACTTAAGTACCTAGGAATTTGTTTTCCAAAGATCCTCAATGTAGGACTACAATGATTTTTAATATTTGCCCCTCATTTGACAATGTTTAGCCGACATACTAACGATACTTGGCCATTTCGGGGCCTGGGACATGGCGTTAAAGGTGTAATCCGACTGGACTTTGGGCGGCATTAGTCGTATATTACAATTGCGCGTATAATCTAATGGTGCTATTTTAAAATTGACAGTTGTCCCACTGTCCAGCCTTTATAAGTGTGTAATTACCTAATAGTAAAAATATTTTATCAGTGTGTCTAGATTTATTTAATAATAATGTAATATCTCGGCTATTCAGCTCAAAAGGTTTCCTAGATGTTTTTTATTACACTGTAAGGTTAGCTGTGTTTAATTATTACTTTGTAATTAGTAACCTTTCTTGTGTCTGAATGTTACCTAAATAGTTATTACGGTAATTATGAATGTTCTGATTACTTGGAATACTATAGAAGCACTTGGAAGATATACGTATTAAAATTTCACTTTGTCGTTAACTAATCTGATTACTATTTGGGATGTTTAGATTTGTATAATATTCATTTGGATTTGACACATAGATACCGAACCCAAGCCAATCGAGCTGATTGATCGAACCGAACAGCAATGTTTACCACTCAGTTGCGTAATGCGGTTTTTCGGCGAGAATGCCGACAAAACAGTAATCGCACCAGCCGAACCAGTTTTACAACCAAAATCCAGTATTTTACCATCAGCCCCAGACTTGTTATTTCCTCGACCCATGAAAACCGGTAGCTATTGTAATATAATTAGAACACTTAGAACATTGTGTTTTTATGATACAATGTTTAATAGGTTATGAATCGGATAAAGGAGAAGCTGAAACTTTAGATCGGCTCGATAATATTGCTGACAGTAGTGACTCATGGTCTACCACGTCTGATGCAATTGATGAAGCTAACAAAAATGGTTCTAAGTAAGACCAAATAGTTATGAAGTAATTAGAACTGTATTCTAATCAACGTGTTTTTAGTATTCAGCAAAAAAATAAAACCGAACAACCAATTAGGCCATTTGCGTGTCCAGTTCCTGGTTGTACCAAAAGGTATAAAAATGTAAATGGAATAAAATACCATGTGAAGAACGGTCATACAAATGGAAAGTATGTGAACCCCGTTACACTTTTGTATATTAATAATTCCTTTAGGTATTTAATATTAAAAATAATATACATTTCAGAATCCACAAGAAGTACAAATGTCACTGTGGGAAAAGTTATGTATCCATTCAAGGGCTGAAATCGCACGCTAATGGTATGCATGCTGGTACAAAAATGACGTGGTTGACAATGCATAATGGCGAAACCATTCAAGTGCCAGCAACTCCACTTTCCCCCGACACGGTGCCTATACGTGCAGTAACGCTGAAACATGTGCCTCGAACAACAGCGGACGCTAATTTACCCCCTAAAACATTAGTCATCACTAAACCTCCTCCGTCCAACGTTGAATTTCCCCCAATTGAATCATAATGATTTTATGGGAGGTTCAAAAGTTAATATATTCCTATATAGTTGAATAATCAGGAGTCTTAAAGTCAGTCGTCATATTAAATGTTTTTGTCGCTTGATTTTTTTCTTTCTTTCAATTAAATTTATAATAATATATTTTATATAGACCAAAAAAATTACACCAATATTGTAATGTTAAACTTTGTTATTACACCAATATTACTAAATAAAAAGGAAAAATTTCCATTCGGAAAATTTTAAAGAAAAATATAATATATTTAGTTGCAAATCCATAGCCTAATTACGTTAGACCTAGAACAATTTGGCTAATTTGTATAATAGGATCTTGCATTCATGTATTTTTTTTGTGTCAAGCTATGTATAGTGTAAGTTACCTTTTAAAGACTTGTTTTCTGTTAAGGAATCAAATATTGTTAAAATAAAATTATTTAAAAAATCATCGGCTTTATTTATTTATTTGTCTTACATCATTTTTTGTTTTTAACATGTATAGCAAGTCTGGACATTACTTAAGTACAAATTCAAATACTTATTAAAAATAAAAAAAGTATTTAAATAAAAACTCAAATAATACACATTTCATCTTTGTTTTATTAGAAAAAAATTATTTAAACGCATGTTTAATTTTAATTCTAATATAAATTTTTATTTATATATAAATGAAATTATCAGTTCAAATAAACAAATTCTTTAAGTAATAAAATCAAATACATTTTTTTACAACGAATTGTTTAAAATGGCAATATATTTGGAAGACAAATAAAATCGTAAACTTAATTTGGTATCTGAAACAGTAATCAAAGTGTTACGGTACAATGCATTAACATACTTTTTTATTTTTAATAAGTATTGTACGTTTATTTGATACTGTAAATTAAGTTATTTACTATATTAAATAAAAAATATATTTGTCGGGCTATATACAAAATGTATTAGTTATCAAATAAAAAAAATCTCCAGTTTGGTGTGTAGTGTATCATTTGAGAATAGTTTCCTTATCGGAACGTGTTATATTGTAAAGAATAATTAATATACTATTTCTAACCAAACGAGGCGATCTTTAAGTTTTTAACTATGCATTGGCCTGGCCAGATGCCAAAGTAGAAAAAATATACTTGGTGATGTCAATGAACTGAGTGAGTGTCGAGCGAAAAAGAACTTGGCCGTTTTATTAATCGATAGACTTAAATATGTTGTTACTTGTTCCAACGATAATATAAAAACACTTAACTGAAATAATCGATGTACAATTTTTTAAAATTGATTAGCTGTGTAGATTTTGTTTGTACAATAAAATTAATTACTAAATATTTATTGTTATACTAATTTTCATGAATGTGGACTCAGCAATTGGTCCGAAACGTCAGCACATAAATGAAACATTAAGAAAAACAATAATACATCCGATAAATATCAAGTTAACCAGTTTTCACCTTTTAATTATGCTCAAAAGTCGTTTATCGCAAATATGTTTACCCGCTTTCTAAAATACCGGCACGTGTATATTATTATAATGTTTTATTATAAGATATTATATATGATTGTTATATTGGATTAGCTTGCACTGTGCAAACTGCTAAGTTTAAACAAGTGTGATTGGTTTTTCGTGAATTATTCGTTTAGTCATTAACATATTATCATCGTTTCCATCAATTAATATATCCCAAGTGTTCGATTTCCATGTATATTAATTAACAATAATAATATTAACACAGACTTCTTTTGAGTTAATCGACTCTTTATCTTAATCCGTATTTCGTGAACAATTAAAACGATAAAGCAATCGATTTCTTAAAATCAACGAACGACTAATGTACTTATGTACCATATTATTATTAGATAATATTTCTATCACAGTTTGCTTCAATACTGAACAATAATTATTAATTTGTCGGGTATCAGTAAAATATGTAAATTAATGAGTTCCAAAAGAAAATCCGATTAGAATTCTTTGTCTTTTCACTTGAGATTTAAATATTTAACTTAAAAATGTTTTTTTTTTAAGTCGTTCAAGTTTCAAGCATTCCAAACATTAAATTAACTATTTATAAGCGCCGGTCGCAGTCCAGTTTGACTGGTTTTACAGGTCCATATCAAAACCAGTTAACAAGACCTTTTTATTAATTATCCATGACATATTTTACCACATAATTATATGGCCAAACACAACATGTGAAGCGTAGAAGACTACAAAACAAATCTTAGGTTAGGGATAAGTTTTAATTGTTGGACTTAATCAATCAATATTTTAATTACTGCGTATTAGGTACATCAAAGTTCAAAGGTAGGATATATTAGGGACGACATTGTAGTTTGACCTAGCTGTGCAAGCATAACAACGGAGGTCACAGTCATAATAATATATTATATTGTAATAAATGACCCTGTGATTGTACACATACAAATTAAATAAATACAACACTATTATTTACTGAAAGATTAATTTAATGTATATTGTAAACTATTATTAATCATTTATTAATCTCTAATTAAATTAACATAATATACTATATTATTAATATATCCTGTTAAAAATTATAAATTATAAGCTAAGTTAGTAATAACAACTGATAGTGAGAGAAATTTAAATACATATTTTCAAATTAAATATTCGTAAGATAAGCACACAAGTAACACTTTTTATACTATTACGAGCCTATTTGTAACCAACTATTACAGTTAAAATGAACATTTCTATTTTTTTTTAGTCATAATTTGTAGTAAGGCTTGTCTCATGTTGATGACCATTTTTTCTAGTTCTTCTGCTTTGACAGTAAGTCGTCTGTTGGTCGCCTCCATTTCGTTGGCATTTTTGTTCAATTCGTCCTCCTTTGCCTTCCTAGTAGCTCTAGACTTGCGTGATGCTTCATTGTTGCGATCCCTTAGCTGTCTATACTTGTCATCTGACGAATTATCCTCATTCGGCCGTCTGTGTTTAGAATAATCATCATCGTCCGTTTGGATAGACGCTGAAGAGTTGCTGCTGCGTCTCTTACGAGAACACCGAGGTGGAGAAGTCATGACTGTATCATTCTTAGCTGCTGGAACTTCGGTTAAATGGTCAGATTTTTTTTCCTAAAAGAAATAGATATATTAACCAAATTTCAAACGGTATCTAACAATTTAAATGTAAACCTACATCAAAAACATAAGATAAAAGGTTGAAATTTGATTCTTGTTCGGTCAATGTTTTAACAACTTCTGGCGTGTTAAGCTCGTCACCATAACTGGTCGACTGAATGGACTGTAATCCTATATCTAGACGGAGAGTTGAGTTTTTTCTTAATGAAATCGGTTGCTTGAAATCTTCGCTGTTAAGAGAAACGTCTTGTTTAACCTCAGAGTCAGTGGTCCTACAGTTATTGCCTTCCATGGTAAATACATTTTGTGATGTTATAAACGGCGCCAACATGGTTGGCGAATCCAATTGAAAAAGATCCAAAAACGGCTCATCTCTATACATATTTATGTCGTTGGTGCTGTTGTTTAAATTTATTATCCCAGGTGCTTGTCTATCACGTTCTTCCACTGATAATTAAAAAATGAAAAACATTCCATTAATAAGTATAACATATTATTATTGATTCACAACAAGCTCTACTACCATTAGCACACATATTTAAGAATTCATCCACTAAGCCCTCCATTTTGATGGGTGCATCGTGCGCTACTGAACATGAACTGGTTGCCGAAGCTACTGATTGCGATCTGGGAGACTGGCATAATAGAATGTTCCCGTTTGGGGTGCCGGTTTTCTCGACATGACATGAAGACAACACAGGATTCAATGCAGTAGAACATGATGGCGGCTTAGTCTGTAAGTTAAAAACAACACAATGAAATACAAAAAATATTATAAAACGGTTTAATGCTTTTTATACTCACTTTGGGATTCGCTTTTGTTTTTGCAAAAGTAATGGTGGTTTTGATTCACGACGGTTTTACCTCCCTTTTACAGGAGACAACACTCTTTTGCTACTAATCACCTAATAAAATATAAAAATATAACATTATTAATATGAAGAAAAAAACAATACTAGTATAATGAATAAAACATTTATGGAGAAAGTCCTTATAGATTACTCAGTAGATGAAGCCCTAGGAGCTGTTAAATAAGATACTTTCACTTAAACGTAATTTGGGATTTTCTCAATAAGTAAATTAGTAATCCATAAAATATTTACCCTATGCAACATAATGGTTTAACATAATGTATAAACCGCAAGTTTATAAGATTTCTAAGCATTTTTTTATTTAATGTATTAAGGATTAATAAAATCACATACCTACTAATGGCCTATTTATTATCAACAGACGACATGCACTTGCCACAAAATGGCATAAATAATACTAAAACACCTAAGTTATAATTTCAACCATTATTTGATTTGGCCTTGAAATTTTACACAGCATTTTATTTTCAATAAAAAAAAAATAAATGAGCAACACAAAATTGACTACTTGATGAATTGCCATTCCCATCAGCCCTATGCAATATTCATAGCCAAGGAATATAATAGGAAAACTGAATACACACACACACAAGCCAGTTGTTGACTACATTAATTCACAGTTCTATGGCTCACGAGTTCAATAGTTCAAATGCCATTCTAATTGATAATTTTACTATAAATCGTCAGCTCTATTTTAATACACGCGAACAAATCTAAACTATATAATAACCAAGTTATAAATCATGATAAAAAAAAAAAACATAGCCAGTGGCCCAGGCATAGTATTAAACAAGTGTTCACAGCGAGTATATACTAAAGAAATATACTGGGTTGGTAACTTATTTACCTACATACTCGAGAAACGAAATTTTGTATTTTTCATGTCGTTGGTGTACTATGACAACTTTTAAAGGCGTTATATTTTGAGTTAATTAAACAAAAGTAACCTACTAACTAAAAAATCAACAACAATAATCGACACTGGCTACATCCCACCAAATTCGAATCGTCTTGATTTGACCAAAACCTAACAATTATAAACTATGAAGCAAACACAAATCTACGCACAGTGAACAATAATTGACGGTACTGTCAGCGGGGATAGAGGCCGACTACGACTTACCAAAATGTGTACGCGTATTGCGACGCAGTTCGGCGATATTCAAATGGTCGCGTATGTCCTACTGGAGAGTATAGACGTCCCTTTGGATCAAGGAGTTTGCGAGCTGGTGATATGGACAACGTGCACTTGTGTGTCGAACAGGTCGCTGACAATGTAGTTAATGAGCAGTCGGTAGTGTTAACGAGACGATGGCGTGTGGTGCGCACGAGCTTCGGAACGATAATAATCAACACTGAAGTCTGCTGAACACGGTGCGACGTGTATGGACACAACGACGGGTGAAATCTCCCGCCGCCCGACGTGTCGCCGCTCCCTATTGGCCCGTTCGGGTGAGATGACGTCAGCGGCGACCAATCGGCATGGCCGTTACGCGTCCGGCGCCGGTGTGGTCGCAGGTAAACCGATGGTGGCGGCGGGTGCGGGGACGTACGAGAACAGGAATTACGCCGAACTTAATCCACGGATCACGGCCCACGGGTTACGAGTGTCGGGTACGGGTACCGTGGCTTGTACCCGTGTGAAGGTGTATAGTGTATCGTAGATTGAACTATGCGTGACCGCGGGCTACGTTTAACACTTATATAACCGGTCCGAACTAAAAAGTTAGAACAAACAAAAATCCGGATTCTGGAAATTTGGGTTTTTATTTCTTACTTCGGCTAGCCATGAGCCAACCTATTCGTTCAAGGTTTTTCAAGGCTGTTGACGCGTATCACTGATAAATTCGTTCTCACTGATAATTCGTTCGATAATAATAATTTATTATATCATTAAGTCATCATGAATTACTCATATTGCTATTTGGCATACAACACATTTTACTTACACACAGTACCTTAATTATTCAATTATTCAACCAACCTACTTACGATAATACAATGAAAGCTGAGTAGGCCGTAGGTATTATTTTACTCGGACCGCGCATACCTATAACAGTTTTTACTTTTTTATTTGTTGCTGTAGGAATTTGACTTATTATAGCACATAATACTTGGTCCATTGTTTTTTAATTATCATTTGATATCAGTTTCCTACGATAGGATCTAGTTTTAGAAATTGAGCTTACTGTAAAGAAGTAAAGATAATACACACGATGACGTTTCTAATTAAATTACTATTTTATGTTAACATAATATTAATGTATTTTACTATAACATGTGTAAGCTTTCTTAACACTAATATATAACGCTTTATTAATTTTCCCCTCAGTGAGAGGCCCCCATAAGTTATAAGTATAAAAAACTATACCAAACACTCATTATAGTACAGTCTACCACGTAAGAAACTTATGTTTTGGTGTTTTTTATAAAAGTATTGTTAGGAATTATACTTTGCAAGTTTTACCAGCATTAATTAAACTTTTGAACACTTACAAAGTTATCATAAATAATTACAATTATAACTCATTAGTTGATTATGTAATGCAAATATCTCCCAAACCAGATGGGTCCAAATGGGATGAACATAATGTCATTTTTAAAATTAGGCTACCACGTTGGTAAAAAATGAAGTTAATTCTTAAGGCGAAAAAGTGTGTGTATACCTGTGAGCGTGGCACTTGCCACTTAGAAATTACTTGTTAATTTTGTCTCTGAATAATTCATTAATATGTCTTACAATTATCATTTAACAATTACTTGTGCGATTAAATTTTAAAAACTTGCTCGACGGATGAAAGATATGATTTATATGAGATATCTGGGATATTTTTGCTAGAGAGCATACCAGACTGTATCCCGAGTTCAGGAAATCATAGAGAAACTTCCGCGAAGTCTATTGAAGTATTTTCAACGTATTATTTTTTCCATCCGGTTACGTAACGAAACATTTTAGTCGGAGTTTGTAATAAATACTCGCCTATTTGTTCAACTAAACAACAATAAGTATATAATTATCATATATTTATAATTTAAATGTTCCACTCTTTTCACGACGAAAAAAATGGTCTTCGGTTTGGCCAATTAGGCAATGAAACTATTGCGACTTTTCAAAATTGAAACGTATAATACTAATTACCAATTCAGTATTTTGTCCACGTAAAAATGTACACATAATTACACGACAACATGGCTATTATTTGAATAATTATTATACAATTTTTTATTTTTATCACTTAACAAAAGCTTAAGGAAGGAAGGCAATACAGGAAATTTGTTTTTTCTAAAGGCATTACATAACAAAATACATATAATATAATATGCTGGTCCGCCGTCTAAAATTTTAGAAATCCTGTATAGATTACCTATGGACCATTCCACATAGATTCAACTAGATTCTTTTTTAATTTCTGACCTTGTGTCTTTAATGTTTATCATTTATATAAATCAAATAACGATGTTTGGGCGAAATAAAAGTGTTTTGGTCAACCGGTTCAAAAGTAATGGGCACGTGTGTATACCTAGAGTAAACAAAACGGTATGGCAATATTAAAAAAAAATGTGTTGATCAAAATATCTTGGAAAGATCTAGTTTTTACGATTTATTTTGTTAAACTAACAAACGGTCTGTTGGATTTTGGAAATCCTGTAACAGATTACCCATGGGTCATTCAACGTAAATTCAACAAGATTGTTTTTTAATTTCTGACCTTGTGTTTTTATTTTTTATCATTTATATAAATCGAATAACGATATGTGGGCGAAATAAAAGTGTTTTGGTCGACCGGTTCAAAAGCAATGGACACGTGTGTTACCTGGCGTAAACAAAACGGCATGGCAATATTAAAAAAAATGTGTTGATCAAAAAATCTTAGAAAGATCTAGTTTTCTTAAAACAACAAACATCGTAAAAATAATCAACTTGAGATTTTAATTAGATAAACTTTAACCTTGAACATTTGTACCAAAAAAAAACGACACCATAAATGAATCATTCAACAAATATCACATACTGGTAGTAAATATGTGTGTAGTTTCATGATCATTTTAACACTTTGAGAATTAAAGGTTACAAGAATTTAAAAAAGTAGTGTTTTTGTTTTGATATGGAAAAATATGATACTATGTACTTAGTACCATATTTCTAGATAATATTTGTCTAAGAGCTTTTAAATAAGACCTGTGATTCGGGATGTCAAATGGATTTAAACAACATTTTTTAAACATTTTTAAACTCTTTGTCACTCATTTTTACAGTAACTAAACAGTAAACTAGCTTGAGTAACAATAATAAAGCGTTTCGGAGAAAATCATAGAAGAGCACAGCTAATAGAACTAACCGCTGTAACTGATGGATTTACCTGTCTACCCTAACTGCGATTTTTCATTAGAGTTATATTTAACACCCATCTTCAGTATACATTGGTTAAGTTTGGCCTAATAAGTTAATAGGTAATATTGCCTATTATAAACCAGCTACAATTTTAATATTTTAATGTTGTCCAAATGTACGTCATACCCTTTATTGCGATCATAATTTACCTATGCTAAATAACTAAAAACCTTGATATCATTTTAATATTACCATAAAATAATTAATAGTATTAGAAATAAACATAAAAAAGTATAAAATTAAGTGTGACCAAAGTACATATCACATAACACATACCAAACAAATATGTTGTCCTAATAATACATCATTATTTGATTAATAAAAAAAACAAAAAAAAGACACAAGATCAGACACTGTTCTGAATAAACGGAATGATCCTTGTGCAAATGCTAGGGTTGTTTTTAGGTTTGGTGGGCGGGGTTAATTGTCCAGTGTGCCCCTTGTGCCCCCTTCCCCCATTTAAATGGGAAAGTGGAAACCCGTCAAATGATATAATTACATAAAATTTACATTTTGCTGATTGTAACTCTTGTATTTTTTACTGTAATTTAAGGTAAGGCCGATGACTGATAACTGATATTAGTACAAATTAAAATATGTGCCTGAAGGCTACAAAAAATAATAATGTACAGTACAGATTCATATATATATATATAAATATTATATTGGACGTTGCGTGTAATCTAGGTTGATTATATACTGTAAATATACAATATAATAGTTACCTTTATTGCTTATACATTTTTTATTTTAAAAAAACGTACAAGTCAAAATTCTGTAAGCAAATTTGAATGAACATGTGGAATTATTAAATATTTAAATAATTACAACGTTTTAGAATCCAACACGATTACACTAAATATAAAAATGTATTTTATAGGTATACCCACTTAAAACATACAGTAAAACAAGAACATCTTTGTGTTCTTAATACAATATACGTATATATTCAAACATTCCACCTAGAAGTTAGAAGTAATTCAAAATTAAGGAAAACTCAAAATACACAAAATAAACACAAATTGTACAGACGGAATATTTGGCAAAGATATAAGTATAGTAGAGCCAAAATTTTACTATGAATGCTTTTTCACCATCAGTCATATGTCACAATGTTAAATAACGCGTTCAACGTTGATTACATTATAAAAGTATATTTTTAGAAATTAATTATATAAAGAATACTCTTAATTTTAGGGCAATTCAATTTTGTATAGATAGATGTAGTCAAGAGTTTAAGCTTAGTATGTTATGTAATATATAATTATTATAATATCGAGTCGTACGAAACAATGGTTTATTTAAAATCAATATCTATAATAGTTTGTCGGTAGCCATTTACATAATTTATGATTTATGATTCAAAAGCATACGATTAGGTTTAGGTTTTTTTAAATTTCCATCCAAATTGACCGATATAATTGGATTTTCTTTAACCTATATTAAACCTTGTATCTTTATTTTTAATACACATGCATTAATTTGTTTTGAAAATGCAACAACGTGTACGGTATTTTTTGAAATTATATAACATTTGTACGTATAATATTATTATTGGCTACTTATTAATAGCACTTCTACTAATTTGTTTTTTTACGTATCTGTAAAACAGATTTATACAATACAGAATAATTACCATTTATTTAATAACACGATTGTAAAAAAAAAAATGATGAATCTAATTATCTTTTTTACCCACGTGTGTTAATTGATCTATAGTATGGTTAAACATAAATATCATAAATTAAAATACCATTTTATATATATGTATATAATATATATAATGTATACACACATTTATAAGTCGTATTGTGTAGTATGTACTTGTTTGAAGTACATAGTTTATAAGCTGTTCCACGCACACGATTAAAGTCCATTATATTATTTTGTATACTGTTAATGTGTTGACAATTATTTTGTACCGGACTCAACTGAGTAGTAAAGGTTATTGTTTGATGTGAACGAGTTTACGCCTTATCGACCGTAAGTAATTAAATGGGTGCCGAAAAAATACATTAGGTATACTATTTTCATTGTAAGAATAATAATTATGTAATAAGTTATCTTGTTACGTAATAGTTCCTTGGTTGGTGTTTTTCGACCGTAGTTCAGCGTAATTACGAATTTACAGCGCGTGTTGTGGTGTAGAATTTGCGGGGTGGGTGGGTGGGAGTTCATTGACAAAATGATTATAAAATAACAATAATATTATAATATTATTGTACAATCATATGTACCTACCAAGCTCGGCAACGTTGTCAGACACGGGCGCATGATCTCCTGGTACAAGTTCCGCGGACTGCGCGTTTCGCAATCGTTATCCCAAGGACGATCCAGCGGAAAAACGGCGCCGAGTATAGGCAATTCGACGACGCCAGTTCCGTAAACGCCACGACACTGTTGACACAATAATAATTATTGTTCGACCGTTGTTGGTTTTATTTATTAGTTTTGTTCGAATTCTGCTTGAAAATGTTAACAAAAAATTGTAAAATAAGTGACATGTCTCTTAGTCGCCTCCCAAACCCCAATTTAATTGTCAAGTATTGTTGTTGTGTAAAAATGCACAAATCCTATTTTCAATGTTTAATTTTTACGTTATTAAAATCATATTATGCTACAAAACAAGGGATCCAGGGCCAAAGTTATATTAAGTTAAGTTAAATTTGGATTTAAAAAATATACGTTGATTAAATAATTCCAATACTAAATTAAAATTTCAGTATTTAATAAAAAATTAAAAACTTGCCTTCGTCTTTTTTATTTTTTACAACAAAGTATTTTGGACAAATTGATTTTTTTTTGTACAATTCTATTGATTTTATTTTGTTTAGACTGTAGTTACAATATCGGTATCAACATTAATAGCTAAATATGTTATCTTGGTAATTTCTGTTGAGTGTTGTCCCTGTCGTCTTAAGTTCAAAGAACACATACTTGAAAATAAAAATGTTTGAAACGGATAATTTGTTTTTGCTTATTTTATGTAGTTTTTCATTTAAAAAAAAAAGACTGCTTGTAATTTTTACATAAGATATGTGCTATTGTTATTATATTTAGATTGCGAGTCCGCAAGTATAACATTTTTGTCAGTAACCGTTTACATATGAAACAAACTAACACAATAAGATAACTAAAAAAAAAATTGTAAGCAACTATTAATTTAACATAAGAGATTAGCTCACACAAGACGCAAAACACATTTTTGTGATAAATCTGATCACAGACAGACTTTTGACCTGCAGTACAACTAATTATTATTCTTTAATTATAACGTAGTTGTGGATTAATGAACAATGAATACAACCAAAAATATGTATTTTCTTTGACAAACAGTCCCGTACTATTTGAATTTTGAACTAAAATTCCGGTGGTGTATTATGATGACCTTATTTTTGGATATTATAAAAATTTAAAGATACAATCAATAACGTGAAATAATTTTTAAAAATCTCGTTGGTTTTATCTGGTAACCCTCTTCTGGATTATGCTGATCTCGTTTACCTGCGTATAAGCTGCCTAGCATTACTTACTACAATTGTTTGGAAATGGACATTATAATTTTTAGTATTCTTTGATTGCATTGTTATTTTTCCTGTAATATTTAATGACTTAATGTCATTACGAATGTGTTATTGGCATACCGTTAAAAAAACGGCACACAGATAATATTTACCACCTATTAACTTTTACCACAACACACGTGAAAGAAATAGGAACTTACATGGCTACATATCATTATATACATATGTACAAATAAGATAATGGAAATAGTTCTGATGATGATAGCAACGGCGCCGAACAATTTTTTTAAACTACTTATTAGCACCACTTAAGTATTCAGTTCCCAAACAACTTGTAGAAAATAGAAAGATTAAGATAATAACGGTGAGTGGTGACCTCGAATATGCCTTCTGTATAATAATTATTTTAAGTGCCAGCTAGTACGGATAGTAGCTTGTGTTTTTGCTCATATTTGTATCCGAGGAAAAATCTTATCATAATCTTCTTTCGTAGCTTAAAATAAGTACACTTCATGTCTCGAAAATTAAATTGTTTTCGACAAATTAATTTTACAATAACAATAATTATAAAATACTAAGGATTTAGGTGTATATAAAGATATTAATAAAGATACATTCTAGTGTCCTCGACTCGAGTGTTGTTTTGTCTTCGTGTAGAAACATGTCATTTATTTCTAAATTGAAATAAGTAAAGTAAATAATATTTTATCCGGTTGGAGCATTTTCGTAATTAAAACCAACGGTACAAGATGTGTGTCACATTAAAATTTCGCATTAATGTATTATAATTTCGGAGAAAAAAATCCAAAATCACGGAAAAACATTAAAAAATATATAATATATATTATATCTAATTTAGGTGGGCGAATAATACATATTAGATAGGGGCTATTATGAGCAAAATAGATTAGCTTTAATGTTTTTAGTATCGATTTTTGAGAATAAAAATATAAAATGTATAATAAATTCCGAGTAAAAAAAAACTTTCTAATATCCTTTTTATACTTGAATAATGTATGATGACGTGATCGTAACCACGTTTGGATATGAGTTGAAAAAAAAACAGCATGGCCGGTAGACTGTTTCAGCCGGTTTTGGCGGTTTAATGCCGCATGTCTGCTTGGCACACATAAAAAATGAGATTTAGAAAGTTTGTTCTTGGCCTGGAAATTATTTCTGTCTGACTCATTCTCCGGCAAACGCAATTACAATAAACTAACTAATTAGTATTAGTAATTAATCGTTGGTTGGTCTCTAGTGTAAATATTTTAATGTGTCGAGTAGCCAACATTGTATAGGGTTATTCATTCAGTCACTAGTATATTTTTTATAATAATTGTAACTTTTTAAATTAAAAACAATTTGCTGAACATTTCGTCTGGTTGATAACCAGTTCTGGATAATTACCTACTTTTAATGTCGTTTAAGTTTCAAATTTAAGGCGGGAGGAAGGGCGAAGTGTAGTTTTAAAAATCAATAGAGCTCTAGAAAACACTAAAAAATGCTAAAGTATATAGCAAAAGCCTATCGATAGGCCTGCCTATTGGGATTTAGCCAGTTTATTCCAATTGTTCAAAAACCTAAGACATTGTTGATTTTTTAACGATTTGCTACTATAGTATACATTAAAAAAATATGTTTTCTTATTATAGGGCACGTTGTTTCTATAGTAACTTCGTATGTATTGCATAATAATCGATACTACATTATGTCGTGTTTGGACAGTATGACGGACACAATCAAAGCGCCTGTAGGACTATTTATTAAGGTGAAAAACACCCGAACTAGTAAAATCTTATGATTAAATCATTTGGACTGCATTTTTTTTGTCATCTAGATGCACTCGGCGTTGGTGGCCAAAAACTATAGTACGGCTCTAAATTACTGCGACGCAAGTAAAACATATTATTAGAATTTTTTTTTTTAAAGTTTTTTACGATTTTTGTAATATTATTTTTTAATAGTTTTGGACCACGAACAGGAAAACGAAACAATAAAGAGTTTTCAAACGCTTTTGAAGAAAAAAATTGAAATGAGTAAATAATGAAATGTGTCTAGTTTGTCTACGATAATAGATTTAAAAAATAACCTTGACTAACTCAATTGTTTTATCATAGTCGACGAAATGACCGAATACACGGACAGTAGCGAGTTTACCTCGTCGGAGAGCGAGAGTGAAACAGAAACGGATACATAGTTTAAGGAACAAACCAAACAAGATATTGATATCTACTTATAATACTTATTATTTACAATTTTATGTATACAACATGTATTAATATGTACGTAAATACTCCATTAAACTTAATCCAACTTAACAACTAAAAACGATGAGAGTTGGGACACATATTACTGTATTCAACGATAGTGCATAATGTTATTTAATTTGGCTGTAAATTATACAATAATCGTTTTTTAATGACCTTGACACACTTATACCAATTTATTAAATAATATACAACATAGGTAAATAGCGATGTATATTTCGTCGCCAAAAAATGATTTGTATATCGCTTCTTCAAAGTCTCCAAAAACCGATTATCGGTACAATTTTTTTTTATTAGTTCATTCATAAATGTTGGGCGTTTTCATTTTTTAATGTTTTAAAAAAAAATATATATATATTCGTTTCATTCCATAGTACTTACATATAAATATAATAATTCAAATTTATAAATTTTTGACAAAAACGTTTTAACATTCAAAATATTCACACCCTGTACCATAAAAAAAAATAAAGGAAAGCTTAAAAGCCGTAATATTATGGACATGTACATACAGAATAACCAACTTTTTAAAACGTTTGTTTCTTGGTACATACTATACTTAAGCTTAAACTCAAAACTCTCACCTTAGGGGTAAAAAAAATCCTCAATTTTATATTAAAACCGTGTTAAATTAAGTTATCATGCGAGTAATTTTTCGTTAACTATAACTTTTATGTTTATTAAGTAGTCATAATGTATAAACATGGTGTAATACAAATTTTGAAGTTTATTGAACGTTTATAGTTATAATAATAATAAAAAAAAAGGATAATTTAAACTTTCCTATGACTTACAAAAACATTGTTATTACACAAGGATTTACCGCATGGTTAATCTTAAAAAATATCACACTGTATATGTATACAATATATTGATACTACATAAAAATATACAAGTTTGTTTAAACACACACACACACATGTATATATATATATATAATTTTAATAAAATAAAGTCTGCATTGTTTTAAAAATTAAAAAAATTTATAATCCTTAACAACAACGACAAAATATATGTTAATATTTTACAAGTAACCATCATAAAATTATTCTATTTACAACATTTACGTAATAAGTAAAATTCTTGTGCAGTTTATTTAGTATTTTTTTTTTCATGTAAACAACTATTGTTTATGAAGCAGCAGTCTTAGCGTTTGCTTGTAATTGTACTAACTTCGTAAGACATTTCATAAGGAACAATAAAATATAAGAGGGAGAAAGTGAACATACATATTAAAAAAATTAAGGAACTATTTTATAAAATTTAGTACTTATAGGTTATACATTTTAAATATTATACATATATATGTTTTTTTTGTATAGAATTAAGCCTTTGAAATTATTTAACGACACAATTCTTTCTTTATGAATAAATACTGCTTTAGAAAGGTAATTATTACTACAAGAAAAATACATTTTATAATAATCGTAACATATATACCTATTAAATATAAAACAAAAAAATTGTCATTCAATTGTGTCACTAAGCAACGTGTCTGCTAGCTGTTTTGACAATATTACATAATATATATTATATGTAAATTTATCACAACAGCATGAGACGCTCTGTATAATTAATATAAATATTTTTTAATTTCATTATAAATTACATATATATAATTTAATTGTGAATATATAATTTATATTTATTTCTTAAAAAATACTATGTAAATTACAGTTTAAATCTAGAATAAACAAACATGGCAACAATAATAAAACGAGTCTAATGGAGACAATTCAAAAAGAAAATGTATTTTAAAAAATAAAATATAATTATAATATTACTAAAAATATCCAAAGGACTTACAAATGTATCAATTATTATCATAACTAAATAATGTTTAATGCATATTAAAAAACTTATATTCATAGTAATTATTATAAGCCACTTAAGGATATTGGCACAAGTTTCAAAATTGTTATTATTATTATCTTTTAACAGGATGGAAGGTTTGAGGTAGAAATAAGAATATCGAAACTAAGCGTGGTAGTAAGAACAATGAAAGTAAAATTCAAACAATTTTTTTTTAGTCCCGGGTCAGGAATAATTAAAGTACAGCAAAAATAAAGATCAAAACGGATTATATTTAAAATTTTCAGCTAAAAAAAGAAATTTATCCAGGAAGGTAAAATTATAAGTAACCCTTTTTTATTGAATTAATAATATAAGTAAACACATCTATATCATCCATTCAATATATTTAAACTATATTTGTAACACATTTTCATATAAATCGAAATAAATCATTCAAATTTTTTCAAGGAAATTTCAAACAGTTAAAATGGATTTCACTTGAAAATAATGTACGACTTTACTTAAAAATAATAATTTAGTATAAAAAAAGTTAAAATTAAATAGTAAATTAAACACATAGTTTTTATTAACCCTATATTAATAAAAAAAAAAATTATTGCAGGAATAAAAAGAACTGCGAATATCAATAACCTTATTAAATATACCAATTTTTGGTATAACAATCGTGATCTTTAAACTTTTTAAGAAGGTTTTAAGTCAGTTTGGTTATTACAACTATAATACATCATTCTGCTGCATACCTACTAATTGAGTATTCATTTAATAATTGTTCTCAGCTCATTGGGTTTCAGTCCCAGTTTGGGTTGTTCTTTTGTACCACAACTCTGGCTGCAGGTAAACTTATTATGTTTGGGGGCGGAACTGATGGTCCTAATGGCGCTATTGTCGAACCGTTATATTGACGACACTGCCATGTGATACGCTCCATCACACACGATGCTGACAGCCTGGCTTCTGCATCATGATCCCAACACTCTTCCATAGTATCACACAAAGCTATTAAGCCCTAAAACAAATCAATTTTATGAAGAAAAAAAACAGTTAATTAAACAAATAATGCCAATGTGACTTCTTTTAGTGTTTGGTCCAGAGTTAATACAATATTTTCTTAAAATTTTTCTTTTTTTAATTTAATACAAATTTCTTACTGGATGCGATTTCCAACTGTCCTTAAATGCAGGTCTTAGTTTCTTATGGACCACACATTCTTGCATGTCTTCTAAGGAAGGATGTTGTCCAACTTCTTCTTCAAATGGTAGACGATAATCGGGAATTGCACCTTGTTGTGCAGTACATCTTGTAGCTAATTCCCACAGCACTAATCCACATGCATACATATCTATCCTTAAAAATGCATCTCTTGAGAAATTGATTGCTCCTTCTAATACTTCAGGCGCCATGTATCTTCGTGTACCGACCTATTCAACAATAGTTTTAGAAATTAAATAATTAAAAAAACAATTAAAATGTACTTTTAATTATGTAGCCAACTAAGACCACAGTTTTTTACCTGGCCATGGGTATCTCCACAGGACTTGCCAGGCTGGAACACTAAAGCCAGACCAAAATCAGCAATACAAGCTGTTAAATCGTGTTTAAGTAGGACATTGTTGCTCTTAAAATCTCTGTGAGCAATGGCTGGTTTATACTGGTCTGAACGTTCTGAAGGAATCTCTTCGTGTAAATGCATCAAGCCCCTAAAATGTATCAATTTTTAAAAACTGAACCGAAAGACATTCAGACAACTTTATCTATATTACCTAGCCATAGATTGGGCGATGTGGCAAAGCTGATCCCAGGTCAGTACATTAGATTTTAAATAATCACAAAGTGATCCATAATCATGATAAGCTGTAATTAACCAATATTCGTTTTTCGCTCCTTCAATAGCACTGGCGTGTTTCTCAGCTCCGATAAATGATAACATGTTGTCGTGTTGCATATGTGGCAATTGGTAGATATCTTGTTCCACCAACCATGAATTTTTGTCCTGTAATTATAAAAATTATGTATTTTTCGAAGAAAAAAGAAACTTCAATAACAACTTACTTGGGGAGGAAATATTTTCACGGCAACTGTATCTTTTTTATGGAGAGCTTTCCAAACGGCACCATAACGACCACGGGCTTTGACTTCGACTAGTTGAATGGGGCGGCTGCCAAGTACAGGAGAACAATTACCCAAATGAGAGCTATCAGACGAAGGAACCTTAAATAGAAAAAGACATACGTAAATTATTCAAATATTAATAAAAACAGAAATAAATTTGTAAAAATTATAATAGCAAATTGAAGATAAATTTACTTGACTCACCCACTAAAGATTAAATTCCAACAAGAGTCAAGATTAAAAGAAAAAATATATATAATAATTAATATTAACAATGGCATTGTATAAAAATTAGAATTTCAGTGCATTTTAAAATGTAACTACATTTTTATTGTTATTGAATTATCAAGGTACATTATATAATAATTATTATAAACTTGTTTAATTCATATATATATCATATAATTATTGATAATAGTTTAAACGATTCATGAACTAAATTAGTTATTAGTTTCCAAAGGCAATAAGAAATTAATTTTAAAAGCATCAATTTGATTAAAAATAAATGAAAAAATTGTATGATATTGTTAACTTTACAATAATAATATAATAAAATTATCTTACATGAGAGAATTGAGGAATTTTCCTTCGTTTGTACACCCAGTAGATAAATAGAAACATACTGGCTACTGCCGCTAATGGTATAATAGAATACACCAATGTGTACATTAATTCATCATCATCGTGGATTGGTTGTGCAGCTAAAACATCCAAACGTACGAGTAAAAAATTATGTAGATTTACGAAACGTATGAAATTAATATTTATTAACATAATGTTACTGACATGGCTCAATTTTGGGGACAATAGGTATAGGTTCCCAAAAAAGTTCTCGATTGCAGAAATCGCCTTCACAACAACAAAACATAAATCCATTGGTTTTGATTTCTTCTTTTTTAGCTTTGCACTGTTTTTGACCAAGACATTCCACGTTGTTTAAGAAACATCCCTGAATACAAATCGATAAAAGATAAAATAAAATAGTTTTATGTAATCAGTTGATTAAAATTTACCTTGAGTTTAATAGTTATTTCATTTGTTTTAGTATTATTTGTCCAAACGGCAAAACAAGATGATGATTTGTCATTATCACCAGGACTACATTCTTGTGTGACATTTCCACAACCATTTGCACCGTGTGAAGAATCGCACAATGTTTGGTTGTAATAATCGCATTTTATAATGGTAGTCTCAACACGCCGACTAGCACAATTACATATAGTTGCTAGAATTAGCGTACTGCATATCCACCACAGCCAATTTCTTCTTTCCATTTTGTTTGAATATCTGATTTAAAATAAGGTGAATCTTCAATTTAGAATTTGATATTCATGTTCTAAAAAATAAAATAAATAAATAAAAAACTTGTTAGACTTAAAGTACAGTGAGCCTAATATGTTTAAAAATCGATTTTAAACAGATCTTACAATCTAACATCAGTTTTGACAATTAAACCATGTAATACTAGATTCTAGGATTTATGTCTCAGACTGTTTTGTCTCCAAAGGTAGTCCTATACAACATTTTGTCCCAGACATTCAAATGGTCGATTGAATTAATATCAAACATAACATGATTATATGATAATTATAAATTAAGAATAAAATTAATTTGAGGAAGAAATTGTCATAAACACAATTTTTTTAACAAGGACAGAATGGTTGGGGGCAAAAACATCCATTTAATATAATAACAGCCTATACTGTTAATAGAAATTATTAATACAATAGGCAAACACTATAAAAAAAAACTAATATAAAACTCTAACTATGATTACTAATTAATGTTTATATTGTTTTGTTGAACTCTCACGTCAGAAATCATTTGAAGTTATTGAATTTCGCAAAGACTAGAAAACATTTTTCAACACTTTTTATAAACATTTGTATGAAAATACAATATTTACTTTATAAATATACATATATGTATATCCTTGAAAACAATTATGCACCATTAGTGAACAGAGACCATGGTTACCTTTACTAAACTATATGTACGAGATACAACACTAACGAAACAATCGGCAACACTATGTTATCATTTTGGCAAGATAAAATTGTAATAAAAATGAAGCACCAAAGCAATATATTGGCATAGCCAATTTAAAATATAATAATATTTCACCTCGAGTATTATAAATTATAAAATCATAAATTGGGGAGTTTATATGATGTACTTTGTGTGTAACTACTTTGGTAGGCCATCATTTTGTTTAATAGACACCTAGCTTTTCTTGTTACTAACATAAAATGTATAATTTGTAAAGGAGAATTCCAAGCTTTATGCATAGGCTTACAATTCGATTGTACTAACTATTGAGTTACTTGTATAACAGGTGTATAATAGTGAATAAATATTCTGGGCAAGATGTGTATCAGTTATCATAACTCACGGATAGAACAAGACAATTCCCTCAGACGGCGTTTGACGTGAACATTGTTCATTTTTCGGTGAAATGATCACCTAAGGAAACATAGGACGCTGCGCTAGAATTAACGAAACGCACTCTTTAAGTAAATACATCAATTTTAATGATAATCCTGCAAATCTTGAAGATTTTTTTTCACAACAAAAACAATATGGACGACCGTCGACCCCTGAGAAACATATTAAGGTTTAGTGCGCACTGCATCAGTGCGACTATGTATGCAATACAACAATATTGTGCATGGATTGCGTTCTAATTATTTAATTCGGCCGTTTCGGATAATTTTGACACTCTCTACTGTTGAAAATATTTAAAGCCGTTCGTAAATTTCAACTAATGTAATTAAAACAATTAAAAACTCTACGCTAAAGTTTTTAAAAATGTTTAAATATTAATACCGTGACAGTGTGACCATTAAGTCGATTGCAATGTTATTGTCCAACTCTGTTGATATGTGACAAGTGATAACAATACTGATTGTAATTTGTTTTTGCACGTGAGCGCTGAACGGCGACTATATTATAGACATATAGTATATTCTGCACGTAGAGGATTTGACGTGCTCGATTTCAGTAAATCACTTTTGATATTATACATTTTAAATTCGTTCTTCAATATGGGTAAAACGAAAAAGAAGAATATCAATAAAGTAGGCATGGACAAGCCGTACACGAATTTAGCCGATCAGATTGCTGGCGATCGAGTCGCCTCGAAGAAAAACAAGGAACCCAAAATACGAATCCGCCAAGAAGAAAACGAAGAGGTAAATTACAAATTTCTTTTTACTGTGTTGTTTGTTTAGTAATTTTTCTTTTCTTTTCTGTATACTAGTTGATTGGGTCTCAGCTGTCAAAACGTATATTGCATCAAATACGTGAACAGAAGCAAGAAATTAATGAAAGCGGTAATATCGATATATATTGTTTTGTTTTACTAACATATTTATACCTGTTGATGTTTCTTTATTTTAGAGGGTGACAATAAAATTCTTCTTACTTCATTGGGATCGGGCACCGACTCGGAAGATGATGAAGATGATAAACCAATGTTTGGGGAAGGAGATGAGGGAGACTTTTATGAACAACTGGTATCTGATTTCAGTTTTGTTGAAAGTTAATAATAAATATTAATATTAATTTTATTTAATTATCACAACTATATTTCTAGGAAATAAATAAAGATGACGAAAAAGCTTTAGAAATGTTTATGTCTAAAAAACCAGAAACGAGATTTACATTAGCAGATATGATAATGGAAAAAATAACAGAAAAACAAACAGAAATTCAGTCACAGTTTACAGATGCAGAAAGTAATTTTTTTGCTATTAGAAATAATATATGTATATTAATAATTTTCAAATGGCTAATTTAATTTAATTATGTTCTATAGGTGTTCAGCTTCAAGATGTAGATCCACGGGTTATACATATGTATAAAGGTGTTAAACAAGTTTTAACCACTTACAGGAGTGGTAAACTACCTAAAGCATTTAAATTAATACCAAAATTGCGTAATTGGGAGCAAATTTTATACATAACTGGTGAGATTTATATTTAAAAAAAAAAAACAATAATTACGATTTAAATAATGTATACATTTGGGAATTAATATTTTTGTTTAGAACCATCATCTTGGAGTGCTGCAGCAATGTATCAAGGTGTTCGTATTTTTGCATCTAATCTAAAAGAAAATATGGCTCAAAGGTTTTATAACCTAGTGCTTCTTCCTAGAGTTAGAGATGACATAGATGAATATAAAAAACTTAATTTCCATTTATACGAAGCATTAAAAAAATCTTTGTTCAAACCGGGAGCTTTTATGAAAGGAATACTCATACCTTTGTGCGAAGTAAGAGTGTTATGAATATTGTGTTATACATTTTAATATTATACTATTTAGGAGTGGAACTTGAGCTGATGTTGTAGTAATTACAAGTATAAATTTGTCTTTTAAAATATTTTATGTTTCAATTTTTCTTTGATATTGAACTAATTTATAAGTATATGTTTAAAATTGTTCTTTAAACTAGTATTGAAAATTGATATTTGATGAAATATCATAAATGTTATCTATAATAAAATTGATTATTCTAGTCTCTGTTTATCTCAAGCGCAATATAAAAATTTAGATGTATTTTTTGTCCATTTAACTAGTGATGCAATAAGAGATCTAAAAACAGATTTTAATTTGTCATAAAGTTTTCTTGGGATTGGTGATTTTACTTTTTCAGTTTTAAATTTGAACTCTGCGAATTTAATTTTTAAATTAAAATTTTTTTTAAATTTTTAAATCTAATTTGGAGTGTTGAAATTCAAAATTTAAAAAAGTAAAATGACCTGTCACTAGTAAACTTCAAAAAACAAATTCAAATCTGTTTTCAGTCCTTATCGAATCACTGAATATATAGGTATGATGGACAAAAATACATTGTAATTCCTATGTTGTGCATGAGTTAAACAGAGACGGCAATCATCTGTATCCAATCTTTTTAAGCATTAGCAGAATCATAGTATTTGTCATCATTAGATTACCCAAAGTAGTATCAGCTCTACTTGTAAAAATATGGTGCTAAATTTAGTGTTTATAATTTAGAGTGGCACATGTACACTGCGAGAGGCTATTATTATTGGATCGGTTATCGGTAAAAATTCTATACCAATGCTGCATTCAGCGGCTGCCATTCTTAAATTGGCTGAAATGGATTATAATGGAGCAACTTCGATATTTCTGAGGATACTTTTTGATAAAAAGTATGCACTTCCTTATAGGGTCATAGATGCAGTTGTGTTTCACTTTTTAAGGTAAATTATTTAATTATTTTTTGCCAATCAAATTATAATATGTAACCTTTTTTAACATTTTTTTTTGTTTATAGATTTGAACACGATCCAAGAGATTTGCCTGTTTTGTGGCATCAATCATTATTAACTTTTGCTCAGCGTTACAAAACTGATATAAGTTCCGAACAGAAAAAAGCTTTATTACGACTGCTAAGATCTAAATCACATCCGACAATTACTCAGGAAATACGTCGTGAATATGAGAATTCAACATGTAGAGATATTGAAATGCCCGAACCCATGTAAATATTAATTATGAACTATTTTAGTTACGTTTGTGATGTTAACTTTGATGTCAATTTATTTTATTAAATAAAATTCATAACCTAAGAAATTGGTTAACTTTTCGTGTTATTCACTTTATTAAATTATTCTACGAGTAACTGAACAGTGAATAAAGAGTTCTTAATGTTGATGGTACTTATATTTCGTGTATATATAACATTAAAAAAAAAAAAAAATTAAACATACTATTGCATACTTCTAATAGTGCACACGATCCATCTGCATACAATTTATACTTGCTATGTATACTCAAAAAAACTTATTATTGGTGTAACTAATAAGTGTTCTATGATTTATCAAATTATTTTTTAATTCTGTTGATACATGTACAGAATTTTACATTAAAATCATTCAGATTGGGTTGTGTTATGTTAAACCAATAATAATAAATCTCTGCCACCCTTAATGAGCAGTTAACCCCTGGAGAGTAATCTTACAGCCGATTATGCACAGTTTGTACAATGGGATAAATAAAGCTCTGAATAACATAAAGGCTTAATTGCCGCTAGGTCTGTAAATTGAAAGTTTCTTAAAGTAAATTCTTGTAACACTACACGGGGAAAGTAAAAAATTACGAATATAAAGTTAATATATATTATACACGATGTGAATAAAACTCAAAATAACGGCGTTTGGTTTTTTTTTTTAATTTTAAATTTCAATGTTTTCAGGTTTGAAAGTTGACAAATTTTTATATATGCGTAATTTTGATGGTTTTTGTAGTAATAGTTTGACTTAAGACAAATAAAAGGTATTGGAGGGCTGCCTTAGTAGCTCTATATAATGTGTATTTCTAAATAGTGTTGTATATTATGTACATAGACAAACTAATTGAAACTGATATTTTTCTAAGAGTAATAATTTATATTTTATATTTGTATGCATTGTAATACGTACAATTTCATTTAAAAATGACCAATTCTTGTTCCTTCCTTCTGACAAATAATTAAAAATTCCGTCTGTTTAACTGTTAATAGTTAACAAGTCTACACAAACTCAGCGTGTCTCATATATAGTATGCAATATTTGATTCTTGAAGTTAGTAACTGAAAGGTAAAATTGTTTAGATTTGATTTTTGTATAATGTATTATGCCAAAATTAAAAAAAATATGGGAATAAAAAAATAATAGTCTAAAGTTAATACAATATGACATCAGAAACTTAAAAAAAAAAAAGTTTTATTAGTTAAGTAAAATGAAACTCGAGTATTTTGGGATAAAAATAAAATACCATCTGTAATTTTATACTTATTGAATGATATACGTATGGGAATATAAATAACAACATGCATCACAAACATATTTTTTGTAAGTCGTAACAACATATTGAGCGGGTTTAAAATTATATGCGTAGTTGTTAATTGTCTTTTATTGCGTGATCCTGGATTCAAATTTAGTTCAGTTAATTACAACATAATTTTATAATATGCCCCGTGGTGATGTGCTATTCATTAGAAAAATAAACCTTTTTGATTGCAACCCTCCATAAAAAATAAAATGGATATTAATATTGGAGTTTGATTAAATAGAGTAATTAAATGAGTAAAGTATTAAACATAAAAATGCAAGAGAGACATCTGATATCGCATGATATGTTTTGTTTTATTGAAAGTAATAATAATTATTATTAATAAAAAAATAACTTTTATGTTCATTTCAATAGTAAATGTATTCAATCATGCCTTATTACCCAACTAAGCTAAAAACAATTGATGAATAGTAATGATAAGTAATAATAAAATAACTAACTAAAGTTTAATATATAAATTATATATTATTATATTATTTATAATAAATGTAATGTTAATTATTAATTTACCATTAATTAAGTATATTTAATTTTATTCGTTAAGTTTTCTCTATTTGTGTATCTACAAGTCTTGTATGGATGAATGAGAAATTGGTATAGAAAATTATGCCGGAAGACTAGCATGTAATAGGTACTTATCGTGCACTGGGTCTGTTAAAAAAATGTTTAAAATTTAAATACTAATTAACCCCGAGACTGAAGAGTTAAGACTTGATAATTGGTAGGGTTGCATATTGTATTGTTACAACTTGGAAGCCAATGACCTCAAGTCACGAGGCCTTTTATGAATAAAACGTTTTCGGTCTACAACTTTCTTTAGTTAGCGAAATAGCGCATTTGATTTTGTACATTTTCCCGGTTTAATTATTTACAGAGTAATTAATTTAACGTATAACACTGAATTATTAGCAGTCAAGTTTCAAAAGTCTAACAACTCTGGAAATAATAAAACTGGTGATCATTAAACACTATTATGATTTATCTCTGACAAGCCTGTCTAATTACAAATCTATTTTTATAACATTTAGAATAACAAAAACCGAGTACTTGAATGAAGTGCCGATCACGAGGATTTTATTGGTTTACATTATTGCTGTAAATAAATTTGTCAAATCCTCGTGACTCACATGTATTAAATTACCAGGTTAGGAGTATGATAAGTACTACGATACAAATAATACCTACTAACTATTTAGTAAAACGACGATTAAGTATATAAGAACCATAGTGGGTAGGTATCACATTTATTTTTCAGAAAAACTCTCTGCGTGACAAACCCAAACAAATTAATTTCTGGTAAATTTTATTTTAATAATTTACGAAGAAGTACATCGGATTAAATTACACTTCTGAATTATTAAATATTATTATTTTTAAACGATAAAATGCTGTTTAACAAATATTGTGTTTTCGGAGTGGTGGTAAAGTGTAATACATTAATAATAGATATTACTTAAAAGAAAGACAAAAAGAAACATGGAAAAAGGTGCTTGTCTATATTGGGGTCTAATCCGTACAGTTGTCAGGAATACTAGAAGTACCACCGTTCAACCCTTTGTCTGTAGTTAAAACCAGGCTTCTAAATGGTTCGTAAATATCTAGTTTCCCCTTGTACACAGCGTCCAACTCCGTAAAGAAGTTTCCCCTTAAACTAGCGTCGTTTGGATCTGGTTTCCATTTCAGGTAATATGGTTTCAATTCTGAGATACCTTTCACTTTTGGATTTTTATCAATTACATCTTGGAACGTAGCAAACTTCACATTATTTAAGTCAACAGAAGGTGTACAATTTATTGTGATTGTATTTTTTCCATCTCCTACAGGTGCATCGTCAGCAATCACATACTGAACAAGAATCACCACCTAAAACATACATACATGGAATAAAAATCAAATATTACAAAATCATCTCTGATCGTTGATAGGGGCAAAGTAAACAGGGGTAAAATTGTATTATGAAAGTGATAAACTAATAAATATAATCACCAACGTTGAACACTGTTAGACGTATACAATATATTATATTACATAAAAACAATAAATTATTAAATTTTGTCAAAAATAAGTAACGAATATCTACAACATTATTTTGTTGGTGGAATTGTAACCACTTATGTATTTTTATTTTCAACTCTCGTAGACAAATACACTAATTATTACAAATTTAAAAAATCATCGTTAAACGGCAAGACCATAAAAAAGTCATTAATCTTTGGTTGTAGGTCTTATTAACACGTTCACTGTCCGATGACCCTTACGTGGTTTATGATTTATTTTTAGATAAGTCCCTAATTTATTAATTTATTAATTATAATTAATTAAGTCCCTATCATCTCACCTGTCCAACTGTGTTATTATGAATTTCATAGAATATAGTCCATACAAATAAATATCCAGAGAAATAAATGTTTGAAATGAACCACATGTGGATCGTGGACTACTTAAATAGGTTTAACGTGACCCATATATGGATCATAGGACTGATAACTTTTAACATTAGGACAGTGAACGTGTTAAGTAAAAATAAAATAACATGTGAAAAAAATTGTTAAAATTAATAATTTTTTTAAACCAATAAACTACTATTAGTAATCTAAAGTGAAAACAATTATTTGTATCGAAGAACTTTTTTTATATATTATAATTATTCATAGATTATAATTTATTTGATTGCTAAACTAGTGATATTACTTTTACGGTGAGTTTTCCGTGATATAATTTAAAAATTACAAAAATGGCCAAGTGCAAAAGTTTTTAATTTAATAAGCGCACAGTACTAAAATCAAATATGATTACGTTCGGCTAATAATAATGACAATGTTTAAACTCACCGCTAGTACTCCAGAAAATTTCGACATCATGGTGCTTGATAGTTTATAGACAATTTATAACTATATGAACGATCAGTGAGCTGTGGATGCTTTTGAGGCTTACACCGTGGCTTTTTATACAGGAATGGTATCGTTAATTAACCTAGATTACAATTAAATAAACGTTCAGTGTCAATATTCTAATAATATATTAGTAAAAACTGAGAAAAAATATATGACTTTTTTGATAAATAGTATTTGCATTTGTTTTATGGCTTATCCAAAACTATATAAAAAAATTTCATAATTATACCAGAAAATAAATTTTTGATTTAAAAAAATATTGTCACCTATACTATTTGTTCAAATAGATTTTTTACAATATATTATTATCACTAGTTAGATCGCTTAGCACGTGCCAGAAATTAAAAATATGTTATTTTATTGTAATATAGTAAAACGATCATTCGATATAGTTTTATATGCTAATTGCTATAGTACAGTAATTTGAACATCATAGTAAATTTGAGAGTATTTTTCATCTTAGATCTAAATGAACCGATGTCGATTTTCGGCAAAAATAAATTAAACCAGTAAAAAGTATAAAAAACCACTTTTATATCTTATTAAAAAAAATACACTTCCAAAACGAAAATTGACAAAGTTATGTCGACGTTTTGTAAGCAATTTAACAGAGCGTTATCTGAACATTAAAACTAAAAAAATTAACGCTATTATTGCAAAAGTTACAATAAATTAAATATTGGCTTTTTTATACTCAATATACGGATTTTTATTTAATTAAAAACAACAGCTTGTCCATAGAATCCGGCTAACAATGAGGTATTATTAGAGTTGTCATGTTTTTTATGCAGAAACGAAGTGTATTCCGTTACTCTTCTTTAGACCCAACATATTTGCTTTAGCCGCATAAATAATAAAATTAAACTATGCTATATAAATACAGAACCTTAGATCTTTTCGACGATACTTTTGGTTTGACATATACTTTATAGAGAAATATATGATGACCCATAGATTGACGTTACCGTCAGTTTAGCTATAATTAATAAAGTATCTATACATTATTTATAGATGAATTTTGTTTGTAAATTTTCGGATTATTGAAAAATGACTTTAAAATAAAAACAATGAATTCAACTTAGTCGTGTAACAGCTAGATTATATTACATAACAAATCAAAAAGGCTTTGTCTTGAGGTTTATAGTTTGGTTAAAAAAAAAAGATTGTCACTTAAAATTGGTGATAACCAATTATTTTAATTAGTAATTTAAAATTATCCTTAATATGTAGTTAAAAATCTATATTTTAGTCCTATAAAATGTCTCTTTTTTATCAATGGTCGGTTTTGTGGTAAAAATTATTTTTAACGTACTACATTTTTAAACATTCTTTAACATTTTATTTTTTTTTAATTAATAAATAATAAAAGTGACCTTTGTGGTTTTTCGCATTGTAACCTTAATTTTTTTTGTACACATCATTTTATAACTTTATAAGTTCTTTACGAACCATTTGCCCTATTTGCTAATAAGTCGATTTATGATTTCGATAGAACATCCAAGATATTATGGTTTTTATTCGTTTTGCTAAGTAAAATCAAAAAGATATATAAGTATTTTTCGAGAACTTTTGAAACAATTATCGTTAGCTGTTATTATAGTTGTTGGAAATTAAACAGGCTATCGTTTTTAGTGACTGTGTACTCACTATTATACAGGATAAATTTAGAATTTTAATTTTAAAATAATCCAATGCATTTTGAAAAAAACATTGATTTTAGATTTTACGTCCGTAACTTTTAACATTTGGCTATTACCTAATTTATCTACAGCAAACAAATTTGCAACATGCCTAATAGGTGTTGTTTAAAAAAAAGTATGCTGTTTAAATATTAAACTATTCTGCCCTGAAAATGACATAGTTATCATCATAGTAATTTTTCAATTAACAAATTATTACTATCCGTTTAGGGATAAAAATACAATTTTAAACTTTTATTTTAATCCGAATACGATTTATGGTTATATTTAATTTCGACAATTTAGTATTATTTATCGTTATTTCAAAAATTCGAATAACTAAGCACGTTTTAACATATTCAATTATGTATACCTTTTATGTACACATGTAATTCAAATAATCGAGTGAGTTATGTGTTTTTTTTGTTATTAATATATTTGTGTGTAATTTGAAATAAATCATTAACAGAGTAGTTGACGCATTAAGGACGGAGTATTATGGGAACAACGCTGTTACAAGTCTAAAGGAATTATTATAGCTATATTAACTTAATAGTGTATAGGTGCTGTCAAGAGACAAAAATGCAAAATATCGTAGACAATTATTCGTATCAGTTGAAGTAAAGTTTATTTTGCCATTTAATTTTCTGTTATAATTTTTGGTGTGAACAAAACGAACTATTTTATATGAATATATCGTTGCCATTAGATATTATTAGGATTTTAATACTTACAATTTCTTTTTTTTTTGTTACTTTTAACTCCATTGTTGATTAATTATTTAGAAATGTTAAAAAATAGACAAATAAGTAATAACTTTGGGTAACAATTAAACATAGATGTTATTTTTTCGATAAATTTATTTTTATGATAATAATAGTAATTCATTAAGTCATTTAGGTAGTCATTATTCATTTAGGATATTAAGAAAAGACGTTTAAATGTTCGTCGTACACGAAACCCAAAGAAAAATAGTAACTATTGATAATCTTTTTCACGAGCACTTGAATTTGGATTTCAAATTGATTTATGATATCTGATTTTTTTTCATCTAGAAACTCAGATCGAAATTTCTGTAATGTTTGCTTGACGTGTGGGTTGTCGTTCACTGGAAGTATGCAATATTTGTTTACGAACGGTTTCAAACAAAATTGATTCTTCCTACCCTATAAACACTTTGTCCGACATTCTATTTAGACAAAAAAATTGTATACTGAAATTTAAAATGGATATATTTTAAAATAAAGTTATTTACGGTGAACTTGCAAATTTTCCCTTGCATGCCATAAAACAGTTGTGTGAAACATAAAACGTTACCGGCTAATACTTGAGATATTTGTAATTGGTGACGACAATTTTATTTTATTTTTTAAAACACTTATCCATATAAAAACAACTACAATATAATAAAACGCTATACAAGTAGCCTCTTTTTTTTACTACACAATAATTCGAATAATGTGAATAGTTATCTGATAAAAATACCAAACAGTAAGGTTTAAGCCATTTCGTGGGTTCAGGTTAAAATATAAAAAATCTAGATCCATCTTAACCAGTTCAGTTCAAACCAAGCACAATTTATGCCTGTTCAGTCCAAACTAGTACAGTATAAATCAAGCTTAATTATAAATTAGTATAGTGGACATGTACATCGGTTAAAGTACAATTTTCCTCTTTTTTTTTTGGTATTTTCTTTATAAAAAAAAGTTTTTTAAGAAGTGTTGTAAGCTCACTTCACCAAACAGAGATAAAGAGAAAGTCGTATTACAGTTTTATATACATAATAACTTTTTTCAATCCTGGGCATTATTTAAATATATTTTACGTATAAACTAAGCTATTCGTTTGTATGGAAAATTAATTTCACATTTTCATTTCGAAAAATTCTGAATGTACCAGAAAGAAGGGTGGGGCAATGTTAAGAAGGGTAGAGGGTGGCGTCCGGTGTGTAGGTAAGAGACGTTCGTGTACGATGAACTTCGGCCGATGAGAGCGTGTCGTCCCGCAGTAGTTGTAGTCAGTATCATTATACCCGCCAAATCTCGAGTGCGCTCAACGTTGTTCGCTTCAATCTAGTCTGCCGTTATACTTGTCGACAGTTTTTTGTTTTCTAAAAATTATTAAAAAAAAAAAAAAAATATTGCTCGGAATATAGTATATCCGCGTGCAAGATAAAAAGTTTTTTATTTATTCAAAATACATTTACACCTCGCATTCATAACGTTGAAACCGAATAAATTCCATTTCGGTCGCTCGTTAAAATTAAAAAAAAAAAATCGCCCGGAATTTTATAGACCACGTGGACGCTATGGACGACCTCGTAAGTACACTATAAAATATATAAATATTATTAAAACGGATTTCAAACTTCCATACGAATTATCAAACCGATAACGATATGCTCGGAACGCTAATATAAACAGTTATGATCTTGAAAATTAATTTTTAGCATTAGGATGGACCCGATTAGAGTTGATCGTCTGTCTATAAAAATGTATTGCCATAGTTATTCACATGTCGTAATTATTAATATAATGATAATTTTTTCATTAGGTACCTGTTGACTGTTGATGTACCCCCCACACATAGAAACCTGAAAATTGACTACGGTCAAAGTGTAATTTTCCCCTTTTTTAGGGGGTTTCCTTTGATAAAAAAAAATTTGGGTATAGATTTTTGAAAAAATTGTGTACGTCAGTAGTTCCGTTCTAGATCTTCGGTAAAAGTTTTAGACCTAAATCCCTAAGACTGCTTGGAAAAGTGGAATAAAGAAAAACGTCTATCCCTTTTATGGGATAAGGGCTTATGATATTTTTAGGTTTGTCAGTGTTTATCGCTAGTACTATGTTAAAGAATATTCTATATACATTTGGAACTAATGCAACTATTTTTAAAAATGTTTTAGAGCATTGTAATTTTAAGTTGAAAAATATGAACTTTTGGGTGTTTTTCAGGATTTTGAAGGGGAAGAGGTGATTTTTTTTAATTTTTGGGTGGGCTAATAAAGTACCTTTCAAGTACGATTTCTGGATTCATGTTAAGTTATCGCCCAAAGATATAATATTAGTGGGTTATTTATAAGGTAATACTTTATCAACCGACAGTCAGGAAATAATTTAAGAACTCCTCACTCGGAAGAGAACTTTGTTTGTTCTTCTTACTTTTAGAAGTTATTGTTAAACAATATAAAGCGATGTTAAGCTATACTGATAGTAAAGGTTTAATTTTTATCTACAACATTTTGTATTCAAATGTTAATTAATCAGATGGTATAAAATATTTTATGGGACACTTAATGGGCAACCTAACTTTGTTATAAGCGGTGAATTTATTACAATCCGTCAAGATTTCTCACAAAAGGGAAGTTAAAAGGTTTCTTTTATATTTTTAAAAGCAAATCCTTTAGCGTTTAAGGCATACTGAAAATATAGCCTGTTGTAGTAAAAATATAGCCTGTTTGGCTCCACCTTATTAAATAGTACTGCGAATAGGTATTAAATTCAGATTGCTTACACATAAAAATATGTTATTGAAAAAAAAAATTATTTAGTCGATAAGGGGTGAAGTCATTTTTATTATATGGTGTATACAATATGAAATTGTATAAGATTTATTCAATGGTAGAGAATAAAACAACTTACAACATAAGACCAATGGTAAACTTTGCCAGGATTCTAACTGGCATGATAAAATTTCAACTTATTACCTTACTAAGTATATATTTTTTATTAACGATTTCTGATCTATTACCTGACAACATGAAGAATTTGATCTTTGGGTGAAGTGATCGTGGATCAAAGTAATAAAAACACGAATGAAAAACCATTTCAGCTCCGTAAACAGCATGTTATGTTATATTACTTATCAAGTTTCAACTTGAACGGTGCCATCAGGTCTTAAATATACTACATAAATCCATATTATATATGTGATGCGGAAAGCGTAAAAGGACCCCTTGCCGCCAAAGATGTTTCGAATTAAAACAAATCTCTCTTTAAAGTTTAATGTTTTTAGTTCTGACAGTCTCATCGCTAAAGTTGTTTACGGTTGGAAATTATAATAATACGGAATAATTACACGGAAACTAAGTAAAATATAATATTTATAAAAAGTACATAATAATATTATAATATATGGCCATTTGGTAGAATAAAATAACATTTTTTAGCTGAATTTTTTTACCCTGGGAAATATCTCTGAAAGTTAATAATTCCACTTGTAATATTTACACTGTAAAAAATACTAACTGTTCACATCGGTGTTTAGGTGTCTTGACTCTTGTATGGTTTTCTATAAAAACAAAATGCATGACGATAGTAATAACGAAGTAGAACTAAAATGTGAAAAACAAAAACACTATAAATATTGTCGTGCAAACATTCAAGAAAATATAACGCATCCGATCCGGATATTGCTTTACTTAGTATGTAGAATGATCGAACAAGTTTTTTTTTCCACAAAAGTAGTTTCGTTTCATAGTAAATTGAACTCATCGTATAAAATATTTCCGTATTATACTAAACAGTTGTACATCCAAACTTGAAAGATTTACAATTTTTTCGTTGTGGTACTTTGTAAGTACTTCAAAAGTTTATTCGGTCGAAAAAAGTACTATATTTTCAAATTTAAATGCAAATTCCCTTATAGAAGTTACAATTGATACGCATTGTTTACCAAACTAAATAGTTTGCTGTTGGATACAATGCGAGCTATACAATTTAAAAAAAGATACTGCTATATTAAGTAGCAAAATATACTTTTAACAGATTTTCAATAAGTTTACCAAAAAATGACGTTATCAAATCGACCTCTATGTATTTTTAAGCTATTTTTACGCATAACTTTGTAAATTAAAGACATAATTGGATAAATGTTATTATGTTTTTTTTTAATATAATGAATTATAACAACATTTTCAACTTTGTGATAGAGGCCTGAGTATATCGAATATAGATAGTATGTAAATTATTATTTTAAGTACAATCGAGTTTTGGAAGAGAAAATATATTCAATTGTTGGCAAATTTAACAGTTAATTTATGTGTGTTTGATAATGGCTATTTCATAATACGAAATGATGGCTAAATAATTTTATTTTTTTAATATTATGTAAATAACTTTACGATGAAAAAATTCGCTCGATAATAATATGTTTTATGCTCAAGGTATTAAAATAAATCAAGGGAAATATGATTTTTGTTTTTACCAATCAGGCATGAGTAATTTTTTTTTTTTTTAATATTTTAGCCTAACTGAATTACAGTATATAAATAGTATGTTTAATAATATTTTAATCGATTCATTGTGTATTACATATTGTAACACTATACAAGGAAGCACAAGTGCAATGTTTTTGTATAAGTAAATAATTATGCTAATAAACTAGTGTTATGGTACACGTATGTACCAAAATTGCATATACAAAGCGCCGTGTCATAAGTAAACTGCTTACAAAAACTATTTTTAGTGTTAGGGACATGAAAGACTGGCGCGGATCTAAAAATGACAAACAGAAGGAGCTAATCTGGACCAACCTATAAGGTTAAAAATAGTTTCCTGAAGGATCGGTCACCTGATACTAATTTTACGCACTTTTATTAAGAGCAGTTAATACAATAAAAATAACGACTTAATGATATTATATGTTTATTGTTTCCACACCGCTCAATTTTTGGTTTTCAATTCATAATATTATTACAAAGTCTCTCGGCTCATCCGCAGATAGACCTGATGTAAGATATTGGTTTTTAAGATAAGGTTTTTGAACAAAAAAAGACGCAACTTTAAATGTTATGTTTTCATCATCTACTTTAATAATGTAATATTATTCACGAACTCGACCGACACCACTTTGTGTTGTGCGAATTTGGGTATTAATTGTGCATAAGGTCGCTCAATGAAGCCCCGAGTATTCATCTTGCTGGCTGGCGCCATGACCTCTCGAACATGTCGGTGGTTGTCGCCAATAATGCGAAACATTTCAGAGGTCAGGAGGGGATGTTACAGAATTTCCTAATCGTTAATAACCACAAAGTGGTGCAAGTGTTTCGCAAGTCGGGTAGCAAGCTAGAATAGAGGTTAGATAATGTAAAACTTTTGACGATTAATTTACAACTAAACAGTCCATGGGAAATTGATAGATGTGTAATACCGGTACAGTATTATAATTGTATATGTATTATGTACATATACAGATGGTAACGGGTGACTAAAAAAAAATTATTAATAATCTGTTTTGTTAATTGTTTCTCAACACCTTATTGCATTAGTGTTTGAAGTAAAAATAATTTATTGAAAATAAACAAAATATGATACACGAAAATTACTTAATAAAATTATCATAAAAATTCAACTTGATTGAATTGATTAATTTAGTCTTATATTGGTTATAACTTGTAATACACTTTTTCACCCTTAACGGCAAAGAGAGAATTTCATTAGTCGAGTACATGCGTGCATTTAGAAGTCATAACTTTAAAGAAGCTAAATAAAATGTTCTGCGGCTTCCACCGTAGGTTTATGATAAAACCGTGGGCAGTTTTCGATTATAAATCACAACGTTACCTATGTTACCGACGAGCAAAGCAGTAATGAAAATATTGCATAATACATACGCACGGCAGTGAGCATGTACCACTGATTCGTTTAAACAGTAATTTTTTTTTTTCAATAATACTGGTAAAGTGTTTTCTTTAGATAAATGAAAATAATGGTTACTTCATCCGATTTCCCTTTTTTTAAATATTATTTTTTTATTACAATTCTCGACAATGCAAACAAATCAATACAGCCAGGTTTTGGTAATTATGTGTTGATAATGTATATTATTAAATAAATATGGATTGATCGAATTTGAAACTCGTTTACATAATTGAACATTTTCAAATCAACCGTACATCAGAATTCGGACTCGCCTAAAAATATAAATTTTTTATAACTTACAAATAAAAAATATCGAAAAACTCTTAATTGAGGTTTTAGCCGCGAATTCCGTCTGTACATTTAACTGATTGGATGTCTATACCTTTTATCATACGAATACAAATATTAATAGTTCAAACGTTTCCTCGGAAAATAATTAATCACTATATACATTGATAAATATAGCCAATTACTTTCCAACGGGTCGTTATGCATACCCTTACTATCATTAGTCAACATAACTGATAACCTGGATTTTGGCTTTAAGCTTTGGTGCTGTTAAATCCGAAAAGGTTCTTATTAGGTTTATTTATGAGTGCTAGTAATTCGATTTATGAGCTAATTAACGTAAATACTGTAATAACTTATTTTTACAACAAAAAACAAGTACGACTAATCTTTCTTGTGTTATGGTCAAACAATAGACGACAATTGGTGAGATGGAGAAGGGGATAGGTAGCTTAAAAATACTCATCCATCGTTGAGCAGACTGTTTAATATTATAATAATAATGTAATATGGGTACAATCAAATGTTGTAGTTAGAACTGCAGAAAAAACATAATGGGAATTATAAAAACACTATAGATATTTTGCATTAAACGTGAAAATATTAATTCATCAAAAAAATATCTGTTAAAGTATTATAGTGTATAATAATTATAGTGAGTAACATAATTGTTTTAATTTTCCCATTAGTATCTTTATTCAAGTAGATTTAAATCTATCGCTGTTAAAATATTTCGGCAATTTGCTTGTAAAAGAGTAACGAGCTAAACTAACAACAAAGCTTTCATTTTTGACATTTTTATAATTACACCCTTTGTGAATTTACATTTATGCTTTCATCTTCTAGCAGAATAAATGTGTTATATTATGTTCAGCAGCAGTTTAAAATATAGCATATAAAATAAGGAACGAATTAATAAAATACACTTTTATATTGTTATAAATATGCTCTACAATTATTTTATAAAGTTAGAGAAAAATGATTGTGAAGTATTTACTAGTTATTAGCAATACTTAAATATGTTTTCGGCTGTGATGGGAAAATAAATTATATCAATAACGCCTAAATTATTAAAAATAATATAATACCTCGAAATTAATGTTTTAATTTTCTAGGTGCCGAAAAGTTACCTTAACCAAACTAAACAAATATTTTGTCTGAACACAAACAAAACGTTACAACTAAAATGTATTGCAAGTATAGTTCTAAAGTAATTGCGTCTTTAAAATATTATCCTATTTGTTAAATTCTACCAGTTAGTACTTAGTTTCTTGTTCAATAACAAATATTAATAAAATAGTAGTTCAAATTAAAAGTTTTAATATAACAAGCTAGATAAATAAATCGTTGAATGATTTTGATATGTTTAATGGGTCTTGGTGGAGGAGTTAATTGTTAATTTTACTTACAATTCAGTAACTTTATTTTATTGATTATAATTTGCTAAATTCAAATTTTTTTTTTTTATTATTTAACAAATACGGGCTCGACCACAAAGGTCATAACCAGAAATGAGGGGGGGGAGTTGGAGTAATAGGTTAAATTTCAAATATAAAATTAAAAGGTGTTTTAGAATACATTAGGTATAGTTGTTTACATCATTTTGTTGAGATTGGTGGTTTTGATCAATTTTAGTGTGTTGTAGATGTTTGACGGTTCATTGTTGAGACTGTATAATAATTTGGCTAGGTTGGTAGATAGAACCTAATTTATATTACAGATCTACTGGACGACAATAACAATACTATTGAGCAAAATAACGTTACCACCGTAAAAATTCTACTACACGAGTATGCTATTTTTTGCAGCTTGTTATAATGCGACAGTAGGGAATTGAAATATACTACAACTTTCCCACCTGACAATCTTAATCATTCGGAGCCAATTCCTTTTATTTATTGCTTGCACCTGGACCATATAGCAGTTTGAAAAGTTCCTAACGATCCCTAGATGTCGTTTTTTCTGACTTTTCTACTTTAGTTGACCCGGTACGATGTAATTGAGTGACGCGTCTTTTCTCATCCATTTGTTTTAAAGGCTTTGTATTAATCTATTTTTAATACTGCTGCTAACAAATGTTTCTTTTTTTGTTTGTATTTTCTTTAAACTGACTTCTTTCCTGTGTAAACCTGATAACGGAGAGCTGTTCCGCTATATAAATAAGCTATTCCGCCCATCGAACCGACTCTGTTAATTAACTATACACATTTTAACCAGTTGTAAGAAAGTTAAGCAACTCAGAACATTGAGACGAAAGCGGGTCGAATAGGTAAAATCACTTCCGAACAAATTCTTTAAATCGCTGAATTAATAATTTCAGTGATATTATAATGTATTGTATTGTAATATTTATTATATGCATTTGTGTTTATACTCATGCAAACCCGCTATTTTATTATTATTTTTTCTTTGTTATTTGATAAACATAAATTAAGCGTACAAATTATTGTTATCGAAGTGGGATTTTCGCACTACAACTAAAAATAATATTACCATATATTTAAACGAAATGTTTCTAAAACCAGCCTAACGAGTATATACTATACATTAATCTCGCCAGACAATAAGAACTTATAATTACATTCACTATTCGCACAAAGAAATCCAAACAAAATAAATGTATTAATGCGAACCCAAGCAATTTAATGCAGTAGAAAGACATTGGAGAAATAACAATGAGAAATGATCGTCAAATATAAATTCAATAACGTACAGACCAATACAAAAGCGGAAAGGCCTAGCTATAGTTTCACCGGCAGCATACTAATGGGAATACCTACTAACGATTCTACTCGGAAATAATTAATTTGAATTCTGGATTAAGGTCCACAGTAGTTGGATATCCGGTGAAATGGAGTACCAGCTAAATACTGCTTTGCGACTAACGCTGTCACGCATTTGAAAGACAATTTTTTTTCTTCAACTGTGTTGTTCTTGTGAAAACAATTTACTGGGGTACTGCAAAACTTGGCTCAACACCACACAACATTTATACTCACAATATTGTTATGGTGTAGGTGTTATTGTTTAAAAGGTTTTTTTTTATTTTTGAGGGTGGTGCGGTCGATTTTCCAATGTATTTAAATAAGAAAATCGCTTGTTTCTTTGTTCACCCTGTATATTGACTGTATAATAATAATCGTAGTTTTAACTGTTAGGAAAACCGCATTTCGCTAAAAAAAAAATCTGTATCAATGTACCTTGGAAAAACCAAGGTTTTTTTTACAATCCGCCACAGAATAAATATTGTCGATTATTATCTAGTATACTTTTTCCAACATAAAACTGTAATTGTAGCCAGCTTTTACAGTGTATATAGTGCGACTATAGTTATTGATAAAATGAAACAATTACAGTCAATATTAGTTTTCGGCCATCCCGAAGCGAAACAAACAAATAAATAAGCCCTTAATGAAATGTGACATTTCTTGAAGTAATAAAAATATATTGTTATAAGATGAATTTGGGTCCCAATATTGTATTCCTATTTTATTGAAATAAAATAAATTATGTTATTTGAGTAAGCCCACGATCCTTCACGTAACATAGACCAAACAAAGAAAAAACGTATTGAATGTCCTGACATAATATATTTGCCGAATAAAATAGAAATTATAAAAAATAATCATTCGGTGTAATATAATATAAAATACAATGCTTAAAGTAATAAGTTCGCACACTGAATAGGAAGTCTAACTGCGATATTAAAATTGTTTATTAGTGATAAAATAGCTAAGTGGAAGCTATAATACACGCATGTATTTAAACTAAGGCTCCCTATTTCACGTGAATCACGGCTCACGGATTCATGTGAAGTTAATCACGGTTTTATAAGACCCGTGATTGGAAATTGTCCGTGAATTTATAATTTTATTCACGTGAATAATATTAATATACATGATCACGTGAATTTCGTACGACGAATTCTCGTGAATTAAACCATACGGGTTTTCTATTACTTTTATTCACGTGATCACGTATGTATTACTTCACGTACGAAACCGAGACCCCGAATTTAAACATTATACACACAAAAGTCGAGTTTCAAACATAGGAACGTTTTTAAAGTACTCACAACAAGACTATTTACAATAAAAATGAAAAATAAATTGTCTAAGAGAAAATGTCCACCAAATAATAACACGTTTTTATTATTTATTTGTCAATACTATTTCAAGTATTTTCTTCAGAGTAAAACATTTATGTTTGCATATAAGTTTAAACAATAAAAATGTTTATCGGTATATACTTTTGAGTAACATATCGAAGAAAGTTGATACTTACGTATCAACTTTACTTACGCAAACCTAAGTCTGCTATACCTATACATTAAATCCTCCGATCTACTAAGTGTAAAAATAGCGTAGCTGTATTATGATACCGTGTAAAAGAAAAAATTACCAATTACATTTTGGGTATACTAGCCTAATAGTCGTGACCGACGCGACCCAACCGCATGATTAAGTCAAGTTTGATTGCAAATTTGATTTTTGTCTTCCCAATTGAGATCTCAAGCTAAAAACAACTTGTTCTTCTTTGCCGCTCTTAAAAGCGCGAGCAGATTAAATAGTCTTTTAAATAACAAAATGCGACGCAAATAGACACCCACTGGTTTTGGATTATGTAGCAACCAACGATGTTTGTATCAAGTACGATTGAGTGAACAGTACATTTCTGCAATTGGTATATGCACGTGTTTGTAATAGTGGATTAGAGAAATGTTGTTTTAAATAAGACGTTTTCGTTTAAGTGTACAGAATATATATACAAATGTGTTTAGAATAATATATAAGGTAATACAACTGAACATTGCGGCGTTCTGTAAGCATACTGTGAAAATATTTTCTTTATAACCTCAGGGCTCGGTCGATTGCACAATTCGAACTTCAACGTTCTTTCACCCGTTCGCATAAATCACCAACTACTGCGGTCAAACAGGGTCGTAAATTGTTGAAAGCTTTTTAACAATCCATAAGTGTCGGATTGGCTCTAATAATCTATTTTTGATATTTGTCTAGACGAAATCGCGATCAAATATAACTTGAGAATAAAAAGATAGTTCCGATTTATACCACAATTACCATAGATTTATTAAAATTTATCCTAGGAAAATTATTCTTGGTTCATTTTTCAGAATGTAAAAAAATTTTATTTTAAATAAAGCTGCGATTGTTTCCTATTTGTACAGTAACCTAGTTTTACGTTGGCGGTTGTACCATATTTTGATTCTAAATAAATATTTCAATAATTATACTCTTATATTGTTTCATTCGACAGGTTTTGAGAAATTTATTTTTGAATCATACTTTTTTATTATATTTTTATATTAATTTATTAATTAACATTTTATTAATTATTTATTTATTATTTAACAAAAGTAGTTTTAAAGATACGATAAAAATGTTTAAGAAAATGTCACCTAATTTTTTTTACACTCATATAGGTAATAAATGCAAGTATATGTATTTAAATAGCTGAATGATAGAAGGAAACAATAATATGCATTATTTCTCAAAACGAAGACGACAATAATTAAAATTAAAATGCTTAACAGTCATCCACTTCAATAAATGGCAAGGCATTAAAAATTGTTCAGCTTATTCCTAGAAAGCTGTAAGGATTATATCATAAGAGAGATAGAGAAATTTATACAAATTGTATAAATAATTTATACGATAATGTATTGTTCTTGTAACGCGATTAAAACTAAAACGTCGTTTTTAATTTTAAATTTATTTGTAAAATAAATGTATTCAACTGTACAAACCATTACGACAATCGAAATTCACAAACATTATTCGCAGAAACTAAATGTTGTTCATTGCAACACAGTTACTGGGATACATAGAGAATTGATTAATTGTACATACTATATTATATTAGGTAATTTTGTTAGTATATACATATATATATATTATTTTATTGATATTTGTTTTAGTAAAAATTATTCTTAAAAGTCATCAAATAAAATAATCTTATTCTTTGGTTCTCTAAAAGTTGGCTTTAAAATTGTCCTCTTGAGAGGGTCTAAAAACATAATATATAACTGAACAGTACCTGTAGATTTACTGATAATACATCATGTAATTTATAACAAGTTTTAAAATTATATTATTGCAGTAGTTTTTTGTTTTAATAAAACTACTGCAATAAAATAAATATCAGGTAATTTTTAAATGGTTATACTGTAAGAGTTACTGGTTAGTATAAATTTTAATCTTGACTTACAGTATTCGCTTTGAACGGTTTACATTTTGGATTATGCGATTATCCATCAACTTATGATGGATTAAATTAAAAACTATGTTCTCAATTTGAATAATTGCAATAATTAGGTACATTTTGGACCAAAAAATTCAAAACTAGTCTAAGCAGTTATCCAGTTATATATTTATGTCGATATTAAAATAGCCCTAAACTGAGTAAAAACAAGAATTTCTAGGAAACTGGACAAACGAATTTGGCATATTTAATGGAAAACTGTAGAAAATGCTGAGAAAATCAAACGGCCAAGTCATTATCATTCTATGAGCAAAACGAGGATTCTTTTAAGGGATGTTTGAATGCACAGGAAGGCAAATGTGGTCGAAACTCGACCGAGAAAATTGGATGATTGATTTGTATTAATTTCAAGGTGTCGGCAAGTATTGTTTTGTGAATAGGAGTAATGGTAGTTTTCTTGTAACTTGTAATATAATTACTGGGAAATACGATCCAGTAGAATAACTAAGATTTAGTGTAATTTAACTGCAGTAAAACAACGCAACGGCGGTTGTAAGAAATAAACGGTTGTAACAAAATGTTAACAAAGTCCCGACAGAAATCATACCTCTTCAATATTAAATTTAACTGTTCAACAAAGGCAAATGAAACAGATATAGCGGTTTTGTTTTGTTTGGTAATACCTGGCTACCCTAACCAGTAACTGGATATAAAAAACATATATTTTATACCCTTCAAATTTGTTAAAAACGAGTTACCTGAACGAATTTTCAAATAATTGACCAATTAGCTCTGTGCATACTAATATTGTTAAAGAATTCCTTTTTTTTAACAGTTAGACATCATAAGCTGTCAAATTCACTAGTTATTTTTTTTCTTTCAAATGTTTATAACAATTTATAATCAAAAAATATAACTTATTAAACATTCAATAAAAAAAGAAAAATCACTATTCGTTATTTATGTATTCATAGTTTCCAACTACGAATTTTAAATGTTTTTATTTATTTGATTATGTACTTATGTATAGTATTTTAAGATTTTTGTTTTAAAGAAATTCTTTACCGTCCGAATGTAGAACATACCATTAGTTAAGGATTTAGGTGATTTATAAGGGTCGGCCAAAAGAAGTAAACCTCTTTTAAAACCTTTCCAAAACATCGAACAACAACCACATAAAAAACGGCAATAAATATTACGGTAGGTATGTACTTTTTAAACTTTATAATTAACTTTGAATATAGTTTAATTGTCTCAATTTGTTTTTTGTATTAATTGATAGTTTGATTTATCGAACTAATATAAAACATATTATTTATTTAAAAATAAAGACTATTACCAACGAATTTAATTAAATATATTAAATGTAATATGTATAGTTACGTTTTTTATGTATGAATTTTTATACCGTAAATGGGTACTTGAATCAGTAATTATTCAGTTGTATTATGACCAGGCCAGACTGGATTTTAATTTTATAACTTATCCGGACAGGGTTAAAAATTCAAAAGTTAAAAAAAACCAAACAGTAGCATTTAACTAATAAATTAAATTATATGGAAAAAAGATTAATCTCGATAAAAGTTAAGAATACCTTAACACGGTTTCAAACACGGTTTTCTTAAGACACCGTTAGTGTAAAATTTTTAGCATTTAAAAAAAACCCGATTCTCACATTCCAAATATGTTTTGTTAACACTTTTTGGAAAAACTTTTAAAATAGTTATACAAATTCTAAACGTTGTAACATCGGCGAATTTCGAAGGTCACGGCCTTTATTAAGAAAGTATTCAAAACTCAATTAGTCGAACGTCGAAGAAATTTAAATAATGCCCCACAAACTTGTTGGATTGTGTTTCTATAAAATATGTTCTAAGTTAGTCATCGAGTTCAAGGTTATACGATTTTTTTTTAGTTTAACTAGAAAAGAATATTGTTAAATTACAAAACTAATACCGACCTTATTGTACATAAAATATTAGCAAATTATTTTATTCCCGTCACGACTGTATACTGTTGTCAGTAAACAATAGAAAATTAATAACTGTATTTGTATAGGATTTTCGTTAAATGGATTTTCGTACAATGATACCGCGTTTGTATCGAAGAAATTCTGAAGACCTTAAATAAATAGGTACTGGTAGTCTTGGTTAATATCGTGAGAGGTTCAACGGAAGTGGTAAACAAATAAGTATAAAAATACTCGATAAGCTTATTCAACGAAAAACTAAAATCTCAAAAGTTACTTTTATAGTGATTTGAAATTTGTACCTTAGCATTTAATGAAACAGACAATTCGAAATTCATTCAAAGTATAATCTAAAAGTTTTAAATACAAAAATTAATATTAATGACAAAACCTTGGATATGACTTTTCTATATTTTAAGCGTGAAAGTACTTAAAGTAAGATGGAAGGAGTCGCTGCGCATTTGTTAACCCTTTTAATTGGATATTGGAGAAACTTTGATGTTTTGTTTAATACAAATTCAACTAATTAAAATTTAATCACTTATTTATTCATTTTTAAGTAAAATTTCCCAACCATATAGTGTATCAGTGTAACAAATATCATTAATTTAATTATTAAAACGAAATCGTCGACGCTTTTACATAATTATTATGTCACAATACTTGACATTCGCGTTATTTACTGTTTCTCAGTGTCTACTATTCACAGTCTATACATTAGGAAATTCATTAAAAATAATGTAACACGCGAAACTACCAGTATTCGTTAATCAATTGAATTAGCCTAATTAAACACTAGCCTACATATTGCAATTATTTATATATATATATATATATATATATATATATATATATATACATTTGATATATGTATATCAATCAATTAGGTAGTCTATAGATCTTAGTTTATAGTCGGTCGAGTATTTTATTAGATGAAAATAATGATTAACACCAAAGTAAAAAAAAACATGTATAATTTTTTTTTTTTTTGCATAAAATGTTTATATTTTTTTTTTATGTATAATGATATTTTTTTTTAAACTTGTTTCTAGCAAAATGTGTTTTATGCGAGTTTCTCGATTCAAAATTACATTCCCCTTGTCAACTACTTTTAAGTAATATTTCCAAACACTTGACAGTATTCGGATTCAGAAATTACTTTTAAGTAATTTTGTAAGTCTTCGAACAGCAGGTATTATAATATTATAATACATATTGGCTGTCTTTTGTACATATTTTGTAACGCGAGATAATTGGATGAAATGAACAAATTGAACGGCGCGCTGATTATGCAATTTTAATACACCCTTGTTTTTTGTACGTTTATAACAGCTATAATAGTCATTACGGACAATGCGTAGAATGAGTAATAAACTGTCACTCGTCACAAGAAAAATAACAAAAGTGCTAAGAGTTGAAAACTTTCATATAAATTGTATAAAATATAAGATTTGTACCATTATTTCTCTCTTTCGCCATTTTGGAAAGAAACGGCAGTCCACGACAATAACTAATTAACGTTACAGCTAAACAGCAATAACCATCTATATACAGTCCTTCATTCTAAAGGTGTTTTATATTAAAATGGATTCTCGTTTAGCTACATTATCTATGTATAAAGCATTACTCAAGTTGCCGGTTTCCGTTTGTTAAAGTATACAAACGAATCGTTTTCTCGTTAATTTTTTTTAATTTATTGTTAATATTTGTTGTTATTTTTACATAAAAATATAAAAGAGTATATTTATGTATTTGTTTGTGTTGTAACTGCTAAATTACAATATCGGTATGCTTAATGATTGTTGAGTTTTTAGACATATGAAGGGCTGCGGGGAAAAAAGATCAATGTCAATTTTTTAACATTCTGAGAAAATCATGTTTTTAATTTTAAAACGTAATACATTTTGTCTAAATTTCCGGCGATCGTTACTCTCGACTAATCTATTTGTTTCCTTGGTTCGAGCGCATAAAAGATACAATACATTAATACAAATAATTTGATACCAAAATCTCATTTTAAAAAAAAATTGACAATGATATTTTTTCCCCGCAGCCCTTCATATATTATGGTAGCATGCAATGATTAAATTCGAATAGCGAATCATAGGAAAAGTGACAGGGATCAATTTGTACAGGTTAAATTATTCACAAGTATTAAATAATCAATTTTTACTGGCAGTAAACATGAATTTCACGGACTATAGGTTGCAACGCGTTAGGTCAACATATTTCATATTGAATGCGATCTAAATTGAAAAATTATGTAGGTACGATTTTTTGTACGGTACAGTCCATATAAATCACTTGAATAGCAAATTATTATGTTAATAATAATAATACAGTTATATTAACAGCAACAGCATGAATCCTATAAATCGCACCCGTGGGTCGGTCAGTGGCGTTGTGTGTGGGATCGACTACCAAGCCTCAGTGAAATGAAAAAAAGAAGCCTTTTACTCTGCTCGTTATGCTTTTGTTGTTGTTCAACAGATCTACATTTTTGACTTGGCATCGGTTTGAGTAATGAGAGTTCGGCTAGGAAATACTGATTTAATTCGTTGGGTCGACCAGAATCATTTTTCTTGTTTCCTGTGGGCTTTTCTCCAGACATCATATTATTTGAAGTCAACGAGCGACCGACTAACGCAAAGGAATTCATTCGAACGAAAAAAATTTAGTAAGTACGTGCTGTGTTATAATGGCACGCTGAACTGTATTATAAGACCGGTTGATTCAATTGAGATCTGAGTCGGTTAGAACCCGGATTTTGAAAATCTCAATTATTTTTTTTTATATTATACAAAACTTCGATGTTAAATCCGACTATGACGGTTTGGTATTAAAAAAAAAAAATTCTAAAAATCCTGGTTTTATCCGAATTTGATTACAAGATGTGTTTTCGGCCCGGCGATAATGATGTATTACAACCAATGAAATAGTGGACGAGAATTCTTTTGAAACGCGTTAAAAAAAAATAATTAATACAATATGAAACCGAAGAGAGAAAAGAGTTAAAAAGGCCGGGAAAAATCAGTGCAATATCAGTGTAATATATAATATAGTTCATTAATCCTCTGGGATTTCATTCGGGTACATCGGTCGTCCATTGATCAGACCTGCCGCATATCTGGAATACTTTGCATTTGCAATCAGAAGTATATTATACATACTGCTCGGTATGTATTAATATTTAATACTGTCGATACAGCTTTAATGATATTTGTTAAATACCGAGTCGTACACAACGCAAATGGAATACGTAATTTATTATTGCCTATAAAATAATAAGTGATTACTACACATTTTTTATTCTTGTACATATATATTTTATTTCCTATTTATTGCTCAAAATTAATAAATATAAATATATGTTTTTTTTTGCACTCGACCTTTATGTAGCGTTAGGCAAAAAAACTACTTGACCAACTGATCTTTTAATTTTCCAACCGTTATATTATATTTTGTAGCTTATGCGTTGTGACTGATAAAATTCTTATTAATTATTGGACTACTTTGGCTTGAAAAATATTTCTTTAGTATATAATTCTTCAAATTTAATTGCATGTAAATAACGCATAAACACAATATATGTTTAGGGCTGTGTTACTTTAACTAAGAAATATTTTTAATTGAAAACTGTGTATGATAATTAAATGTAATTTTAATTTTGACGTTTTGCTTCCATGCTTAACCGTGTATATTTTGATAGAATTAAAATTCAACTACGAAACATTTTATACATAGAATTTGATCGATTTTAAGTTGTAGATATGAATTACCACTCGTTAGGAACCATTCTAACAGGTTAAGAGCCAAGGATATTTCACTAAAACTTCTCTCTGGACCAAGACATTTTTTCAATGTTATACTCATAATTTTATATTACTACCAGGTTATGTTTAGAATTATAATATTACTTATCAGGTTTCAGGCGGACGCCGGTATCCGACATGGCCTAGGAGGATTAAACTATAACCAACACCGGCGTCCGCTGTGGCACTGAACTTGTTAATCGTAGAATCGTTTCGGCCAACCTGTTGACGTTATGCTATTCTGGACAATTAATACTTACACAACACTACTGTTGTGTTGAAAAATGTCGTTTCAAATAATGAAAAAATATAAAAACTGCCGCATAATTCAACAAGTCGTTCGTACAGAGACGTATATTCCGAGTGTATTGTCAATGTACATTATTATGTATTCGCTGTATACAAAGCATCGGATCGTTTAAAGTAGTAAATTCTTATTGCGGTTCTCATCGAATATTATTACACGGTGTTACCGAATTTCGATTCGAGCACGAATTTTCATGTGTGCCCTCGCATGCAGATTTTTTTTGGGTTGGAAGCCTACGTCCCTTGTCCTGTTTAACGGGTAGTTTCGTTTTGCGGACGTATACCTATTTCGTCTTCTTTACCTTCTAATTTTTTTTTTGAAAACTACCATGTGTTTGCCGCCGTTATACAAACGACGTCCAATAAAAATCGTCTCGCCGCACGGGTTAATCCTGGGATATGGTTTTCACACTCGTTTAAAAAAAAAAAAGGAAAAACAGACGGTCGCGAAGTGGAGGGAAGGGAGAACATAATATTTCTCCCGAGACTTTCTCTTCTCCTTATTCTTTCGGTGTACAGTGCACGGCTCGCCCCCGCGGTCGTTGCCGCCGGTCATTAAGTAGCTCCTCTATTTGTCTGAACAACCTCTTTTGCTTAGTTTTTAATGGACACTCGCCGGAGCTTTTATAATATACTCTCCGCCCTGGGCTTTTGGTTTTGGTTTGTTTGCCGGCTTTTAGATAACCGCCACACGGAATACGATATCAATCGGTTCGAGGTCTCGTCAAAAGTCAAGAACCATCCGACCGCGGTTGTACAGAAATAAATACTGGCATTCGTTAAATACAGCGTAATTATTATGTATTATTATTATCGGTATTATGCGATACTAACTAAGACATTTGTGTAATGAGATTCGCGCGCATAGGCCTGCGTGTCATCCCAATATAATATTAAATATCCATTGGTTAATCTACCTATATAGGATAAATATATGTACACACTGTACACGCCTATTAAAAACTTCAACGCCAACGACAACCAATAATAATAATAATTGTGTCTCAATTCTCATAAACATGGTATTGAACAGTCCAAAACACAAAAACCCTCGTTTACTTCATTTGTTGCCCTTGTTGGTACAATATAGGAATATACAAATATACATGTGTATATATATTTATGTATTGTAAAATCTATTTAAACGCAATACACTCATTTTCTCGGAAAATCTGATTACAATTTTCAAATTATCTCTTTATGGATTAATATTTTTTTTAGCATATTCCAGAGCACTATCGACTTTTGAATCTTCAATGAAAACGAATATATTTCATTAACTTTTTAATATAAAAATAATTTTCTGTAAATTTTGATCAGTCTAAAACAAATTTTGAGTAATTATTGGTTATTGAAGTATAAAGTTTATAACGGGAGGAAAGACGGAGGGATGTATTATTTTTGAATAACACTCAAGTCATCGTTACACTTACCTTCCTAAATTTTAAACTATAATAACTTTGAAATTAATTATTCAAAACTAGTTAACCGTTAGTAATAATGTTTAGCAAATTATGCTTGTTTTAAAAAAAAAAATAATTAAATATTATCGAGAAATATAAGCGTTTTACGTTACATGGAACACTCTGTACATTATTTGTTCGTAGTTATCCTATACTTGTTAGTAGCGGAAAATAGAAAAGGAGCAAATTCAATCATATATATAGATAGAATAGGAATGATGAAAAATGAAAAGGTCCCTGGGATTGATGAAATAGTTCCAGGAAAATTTTCGGACCGTAAAAGAACGAAGGAAATGAATTCTAAATTAGGACAAAATATGAAGAATTGAGAAGTTTTTTACGGAGATACCAGTATTATAGGAATTATGAAGAACAGCAGTATGATTGGGGTAGAAAATGTATCATCTCATGATGGTAGCGTTGGGCCTTAAAGGACCATTAAGCTTAAAAAAAAAAATATATATATATATATATATTTAATATATTGTTGGTACGCTATCATAAGCAGACTTAAATAACACACCGTTGAGTTTGCCAATCGTAATAAACTAGTTTTTCTTCGTAGAAAACAATGATAATATAATACATTTGTTTTTTAGTGGCAATGCTGACACGGCAATTCAGAAACATACAATATTTTTTTTACAAGTTTTGTTGAGATCCAATTGAAAATATTTTACAGTACAAAAATATGTAATACAAATTCGATACCGTGTCTTTTCTGTAAACTTACGAAAACAAAACTATTTTATACATTGCCGTACGATATCAGCATAATATTATGTAACAGATAAAACAATGACCCGTTGTAACAAAGAACCCATTAGGCTTCGAAAAACGTACACTACAGCAAAATGTTTTTGCCCTTTTCGACATATTATCTTATATCGAGCACTTCCGACTTTACAGCGGTGTGCTTTACAACATTCCACGGTAATTTAATTTAAAATGTTTCCGGCATGTAAACGTCAAGTCAACCACTTGACGTTTACATAGTTACCTAAATAAGAATAATAGGTAAACATATTATAATGTTAGAGATGTCGGCCTGTGTGTCTTTGATGTTTTAAAGAGTCGGTTTATTACTCGTTCATAAGCTTATATTCAACGACTTGTATCAATTATGTATGTATGTTGCTGTTGTATAAACGACTGACTGTTGAAAAAAAAGACATTATAAAAGCGCATTAGAAGTATAAAAATATAATAATTTCGTTTGGCACGTCCAACATATTACACATAGTACCAAAATCAATCAACTCGACACACACGGTAGGCGGCTTTTAAAAAAAAAAATGTTTTTTTTTTGTAAATTACACTTTAATGTAAAGTGTAGAATGGTTGGGCTTCAACGCAATTACTTTACCATTTACGTGCCTAACAATAAAGAAAAAATACATTTTGTCGTAGAAACGTTGCCACACTCGACGATTTATCTTCTTAAATAGTTCTGCGCCAAGGGTATGTTATGAGTAGATGAATCGGTCTACTCGTCATAATGTATATTGTAACTCTACAATAAATTGCAAAATTTACAACAGTAAATTTGTGGAAGTGGAAGTGCAATCATTCTTTGAAAAAAGTAATTAGTAATATATTATACTCACTTAATATTTCCTTTTATAGTTAAAAAATGTATTCTGATGGAATTAATTAGGCGTTTAGTTGTATTGAATAAAATTAATTTATTGTTTTCTGGAAAATGTCTAGAAAGTTAGATGTTATAAAAATGTTGAAATTAATTTAATGTATTTTATAATATGATGTAATGTACTTATGTAAAGCGATTTATATAGGTTACGTACTAGAAATAGTAGTTCAATTATTAAATTTGTTAAAAATAAAAAAATTCGCTTGAATTTTTAATTATTGTAAACTATTTTTAAATATGACTCTAAAAACAATTGGTTGACAACATGTTACTCTACAAAGTTATAGCAGCTACATACAACTTAAAACAATTTTTTGTGCTAATAATTTTAATTTAGTAAATTAAAAATTGCCTCAAAGGAGAGTTTTTTAATTTAATTTTAGAATTTGTTTTTTTGGAAGGTTTTAATAAAAAATTAGTATCTCTTTGTCTAAAATCACTGTGCCTAATAATATACGGTACTATAGTGTTTTAAACTATCGTAAAACGGGTTGTGCGAAAAGAATGACATAGGGAAGTAGTTAAATTGTTGTTTCTTTAAGTACCAACTAGATAGTACATACTATTTAAAATCGGTAGATGTTCAGATAGATAGAAACAGATCTCACAATAAAATACCATTATGAGTCTATGCGGTCATCGAACAGAAAAAACAGAATTGTAGAAACAAAAGTCGTCATTAATTAACACGTTCTTATAGATTGAAGCATTGTTCTCCTTTGTATTTTCTTTTAACTATTAAACGAGCCTAAACTTGTTAAATTATATGCAGTTGATAAGAAAGTATTCCAAATGGCGAGTGATGAGGGCAATAAAAAAACATTTTTTCCTTAAATTTTTTTTTCATATAGTGTCTGCTTCGTTTTATAACTATCAATTATTAAATCCGATATTTATATTTTACACAATTAATGTGGATAGTTTAGCTTTGCATGATTATATTAATTCCTCTGACTTCTGGGAAGTTGGTTTAATTCTCCGCGAGGGTTTCCAGATGTCACTAATCGATAACTGTTAACGGCTTGTACGTCTAGTTAACATAATGTTAGTGCTAAATCCGCTAGTGAGCTTAATGCCGATTTAGATTATTTTTTTAGTAAATTTCTTTTCAAAATCCTTATCAACGGTATTAATTGTAAAGTTCCTAAACTAAGACTTTGTACTAAAACACCACTAATTATTATGCCCACAATTTCCCTGTTAAATAGTTAGATTTATGTGACCTATATTTTTCATGGGATTAAAATGAATTATATTCTTGTTCTTAATCAATATTGTTTATCAGTATTATTATTTTATTTTTTAATTGAATAAGTTCTATAATTTATTATAGTCTCTACTTCTTGATAAAATAGAAAATTAATACATATTATACATTTAAATTAATAACACTATATTTCATTCGTTGTTTTTTCTTTTGAGAAAAATATAAACGTGCAATCCTTGTAAGTATTATATAATTTACATATTATACTTAAATTTGTAACTTAACTAAAAGAACGCTATTATTGTAATTAAAACCTAACCAAATAGTATGAAGTTAGACGCTTTACTTTGCATACTATTCGCATTTATACGCCTTTCATAGGATTAATACGGTTGTTGAAATTGCGTCGCTAGAATATGTCTTTCCGTTCCTCAAATACAAATTACTCAAGTTCACAATGGTTTTGCATAATTTATGTACAGACAGCCTATAATAAATGTCTTATATACAAACCGATGATGTACATAAAGTTCATCACTGTAGGGCGTAGGCTATATAACTGAATTATTATAACATTGAAATTAAATTTTCGTCGGCTATTAGTGAAATAAATTTATAGTTGAATTACGTGATAATGAGAAAAAAAGACTTCAAAATAACCCCATTATTAGAAAACAAATCGAAGCTAAAGCTAGTTATTGCGTTTTAAAACTGGGAATAATAAATTAATCGCAAAAGTTTATATGATTAAAAACTTAAGAGTTGGAGAAGATTCATACTTCTTTTTCTCTGTTGTCTAATACCTACAGCTTAATGTCGATTTTTGCGTACATTATAATACGACAAGAATATTTACAAAAACAAAATATTACTTTTTACTTGAGTGGCCTATTTTGGGCCGACGCGACGCTGCTTCCTTGTGAGAAAAGGTTTTTTTTAAGTGTTTGAAATCCCGGGACGGGTCGTTAGTCCGTCACCAGAGCTTAACGGAGCCGCATGTGACATTGTACTGTGCTAAAATATACAATTTAAACAACAAAAATTTCCATTTTTGTTTATAGTACCACATCGGGTTAAGTAACGCTAATGCTACCGCGATAGCATGTAATTTGACGTGTGCACTACAAATACAATTATTACTAAAAGGGTTTTACTTGTCATCCAATTCCAGATTGTATGGTTATGATAATTTAAATATTTTATGTTAGTTATTCAGTTTTACTAGCAATAATAACACGACCAAGCATCGTCTACTTAATGAGAACATTTGGAAATCGTATGATATTCTATTGAAATTGATATCAACGTCACGACTATACAAAACAACAATGTGAATTGACAAAGTTAAACAATTCTAGAATCTTAGTGTTCGCATCCGGTAGAACTTTTGACTCACACTCAAAGTTTAGCAATTACTTATCCGGTCTGTTATTAGACAAGATGGTTGTTTTAAAATAACACTTTTCCCGCGAGTCTTGTCACCACTGCCGACTGTCACGTCCTTTAGTATGGTTCATTCCAAATAATCTACCCCATAAAAGTTTCACAAGTTAAGAAAGTCCCGATAGGTTTTCAATCATATTAGCATGAACAATTTACTAGGTCAACCATTTAATTTACATAAAACTAGATGGAATACATTTAACGTGTAATCGGCATTGATTACTAAGTTGAAATAACATCTCAAATGCGGTAATAAATAAAAACAGTGTAATAGTTATTTTGTGCATTTCCTGTAATTCGAATTCAACAATATTTAACGTGTAATCTAAATTTAAATGGCGTTATTAATTATTTTTATATGACCTTTGACCGGTAAATATTATGTAAATATTAGAGTCTCTAATGCAGGGCGGTTTATCTTATAATTAGGTTTAAAAATTCTTTAGCTGTTCTTTAACATTAAGCTATGAATGTGCATATAAATAATCATGTCGTTAATGCAGTTCTCTTTAAGTTCATATAACGCGTAAATGTAGTACAAATGTTGTCTCTTTCATTTACAATTACCCCACTCACTCTAATAATAAAATAAGTATAATCTAACCTAACCAAATTATTGACAGATACAACACTCCTTTTCACAATTTGTTTGTTTCGCCGAGTGCTTTTGCGTAAATTGAAATATTGATATAAAAAAAACTACTTGAAAAAGATTATTGTCTTGTCTACACACTACAACTTAATATGGACGTGACTATAAATAAATTAGTTAATTAAAAAAAACTCATAATAATTATAAACAGTCTTAACGTATTAACGTATTAACGTATAAAGATTTCGGAGTGAATACCAAATAAAATAAAAATATATATACCGGATCTCGCGTGCTCAAATAAAAAAAATGGTAATTTTTAAAACGGTTTGTTAAAATTTAATGAGCCATAAACACGAGCCATTATTTGATGTTTAAGAAACCACTATAAAAAAACGTCTAATGGACTCATTAATCCTTTAATGAACGTTAATACGACCGGACGTTTGTCCCAAAATATAAGGCTACATCAATTTATCTTTTTTATAGAGTATTATAGATTTATTTTTTTATTGAGCGTTCACGCTCGCAATATAAAATCACAAAACCCAAATCCAGTTCTAATACCTTTTATCGAATGCATAAATATGGCAAAAAGTGAAAAAATAAATTAGGGTCAACGACTATTGTTTATTACGGTAAAAATTATTGAGCCCAATCACTGAACACAATATATACAACGCATTCGGATAGGGTGGAAACGGACGGGTTAAAGTATGTACTGACCTGAGATGCAGCCATGTTGCTTACATTTTTATGGAAAATAAAAATGTTACGTTACTTTTCCATGATAAGTATTAAAATGTTATCTCTACAATTTAAGTGATAACACGGTAATATACTTGATAAATCATAGAAAAAACAGTAACTGTTCTCAATATGGCGGCCTCCCACTAATGGAAATTTCCATGAACAGCCAACTAAACGCAATGCGCGTTCCATATATTGAGTTCAGTGATTGTATCTTCGATACGGAGCTAAGAAGTTATGTTTTTTTAAAAGAGAGACAGGTATTAGTATTGGAAGCTAATTGGTTTACCTACCCCTTGTGTGTGTGTGTGTGTATAGTAGGATATAAGCGTAATTGAAAACTGAAAATTATTAAATAATGAACATTGTCGTGTGTCCCGCAGGCGATCAGATTAAATCACCGGAAAGATCCCGTAATAATCCTGGGAGAAGATAATGAACTGCTGGACGATAAAACTGTGTACTCACCAGAGCCCAAAACCTATCCCTTCGCAATGGTCCTCCGACTTCGAGTGCTTCAGGTAAGTTTTGGCATCTGTTTTCCGTACATAAACGATTGCTGTCCGAGCGTGAACTAGCCAATCGTTCAACCGTTAAACATTGACGGCAGCCATTACGATCCTTAGGCCTACCAAAACTATACTATTAATAAATATTCAAAACACAAGTTTGCTTTTATGCGGTCGACAAAGAAACGGATCTACAATAAAAAAAAACGACAAATCGGAAACGCTATAAAAACACCATTCCATTAATAACATTTTTTTTTAGTTTCTTTTTCCCCCACAAACTCTACGGAAGTAGTCGTAAATTGTTTTCATTCCATTTAACATGTTTTATCAACATTTCCAGTTTCTTTTTGCCGGCATTAAAACGCCAAATTTAATCTTATGTACATTGATGCATTAACGCATTACGGATATAACTAATGTATGTAAGTACTAAGCCATTGAAATGATGGCCATAATTTTGAAATTTATTACGACTTAACACTCAAAGCTTTTTATCCTTTTGAGATCAATAATGGTAGTTTTGTCGAGATTGGATGAACAACGTTTACCGGAATTTTTTCGTAATTTTGCGAAATGATTTGCTCATTATGAACGCAAGTGATTTATTCTAGAGTAAGCTGGTTACTCACTTGTCAGCTACGTACCCATAATTAATTATTCATCGGATTCAATAACTGATTGATTAAACGCCAGTAAGTCGATACGTTTACTATTATTAATCAATATTAACATATTTGTATAGCAAAGTAAAACGATGCAATGATAACATTAAATTCATTAACGATGGTTAGGGATAATCTCCGGGATTCATTTTTTCGATAAATGATTTTGCAGAATAAAAAGTAAACAACTGTAACACTGACGAACGATCGGTTTCTTATAACACAAGATTAATTAGTGAACGTCAATTGCTTACGAAGTAATTAATGCCAGTTTGTTTTGTTACAAGAAATAAACAAGACTTTTCCGTCAACTCGTGAAATACGCGATTCGCCGAAATAAAGAACACCAGTTACTTTTATTTTATGCGAACATTTTCAAACTTTTTAGAGTGGCCGGTAAACCGTTAACGCGGTTAAGGGCATCGGCACGGAAGAACAGTTAAGGCAAAGGTTTGATAAAGTGATTATAATATAATATTATGGGAAAAAGCAGACGATTAAAATGTATTGTCACATTACTGGATATGAAACAATTTCGTTGTAGTGCAAACTGTGATACGTCAAACGCACTGAACTCAATATATGGAACGCGTATTCAGATTGAAAAATGTTGCCACCTGGAAGGCAGCTATTTTGTGTACCAATTCCATAGAAAGTAAAAATGCTACGTCACTTTTCCGTGATACGTATTAAAATGTGATGATAACTTCGTCTTTTATTTGATAAATCATTGGAAAAACAATAAATATCACGGACAAAACAACAACTACTCGCAAAATGGCAGCCTCCTATTAGTGGACATTTTCATAAACATCCGACTATAGGCGATACGTGTTGCATTAATTGAGTTCAATGGTCAAACGCAATTGAAAGAATGAGTTCGTATTGTGTGAACAGAAATAGGATATCTATTTGGCAGTTACGTTATGGATCTCGTAAATGGTATGGAAACTAAAACACGAGAGCCAATCTCAAATTCCAAGCTTATTATCGAAATCCCTATTGTATTACCTACAAATTACATGTATTTTGTCACAACGCTTGCGGTCCAATATCTAGTGATAATAAGATACTACCGAGTTTTATTTATTTCGTAATGACCTAACTTAGGCAAGGAGTTGACGAAACCTAGAATCCTATAAACTTAGGCAACAATTCTGTGGCGGTCGTAGCTGTCGAGGAAACAATTTTGAATCTTGTGACATCCTAGTCGACATGGCCATTGAGACAGCCGGTTATTTCTGATGGAGACAAATAGCATGTGCACTTAAAAGTTCATGACCCCGCAACTAGTATAAATAAAATAGAGAGTTGTAAACTGTGATACGTATACCGAGTGACTTGACTGCTCTTTGCACTCTGCAACGCGGTGACCGATGTTTGTGCACGACTTGCTAGATTTTATTGGTTGTGCTGGAATGGCGAAAGACAATTCTGACATTCTGTCAATACATAAAGTGCATAAGTATAATACTGCTGTCTGTGTTTGCAACGGTAAACTGTCTTTAATAAAAATGAAAAAAAATTAGCGTGGAAAATAGTACGAGCAATTTTGCAATCAAAGATGTTTAACTACACCAGTACAGCAATAATACACTCGGACATGATCATGGCATGTATGTTTTGTTATAGTTATGTATCAAGTCTTTTGAATTCTAACTAAGCTGTAGACGATTTGATTATTTAAAATCTTTTAACAAATTTGGAATATGTTGTGTTATAAATATGCAATCACAGTAAAATATTTTACATTAAACTGCTAATATAAACTGAACATGTAGTGAGTTACCTTAGTTGAAAACAAATTATACCAATAAATGATCAATTCATTATAAAATCTGTTCCCTCTTAACAAATGTGCTCGATATATAATCAACCGGTAAATAGTCAATGGTTAATTAATCTGGAAGTATTTCCAATAATTGCTCTAAAGTATTTGTATGTATCTTGGATGTTGAAAAAGGAAATTCTTTTTTTTTCTCCAAAACATTTATTGCAATTGAACGTGTAATCGATGCGATTGCGTTATCCGGACCCCTTAGGCATATTAGTATACATTAAGTTATCAGAATATTTTTTTTTCATGCATTTATTGAACCAACGATAAAACTAATGTTCGATATAATAATATAGATAAGTAGGCGAGCAAAATGATAATATTAATATATTTTTTTTTCTACGCCGGTGGTTTGAATATAAATCTTTTTTGATTATAAATATAAAAAAATAACATTAGTGTCGCTTTAAAGAAGATAACGGTAATATTTTTAACCAGAAATCACTGTACTGAAGAGCGAATAAACGTTTTAACATTACTTGTGCTTAGTCGGTTGTTTAATTTCGTGTGCACATTAATTATTCGTTGGTGTTTCCGTGATGTTCTTACTGTACCTTTCTTCCATTTGAAATCCTACATGAAACGCCAAGGATTTATGTTGCTCGGTCATTTTAGAAAATTAATCATATTACATCCCGAAAAGCCGGGAAACGTCGAGCCGCAAACGCTCAGCCGGCAGCACTAATGGCAAGTTTATTCATTAAATGTGATTGCAACGGTTCAAGCACACTACCAAAAAGAACCTTATGTTAAGGAAAATGTTTACAATTTTGAAAACTTCTAATTAATATTCGGCTAAATAAGTGAAAACGTCCATGGTCGTTTACTATTTTGATTTAAAAACTTCATCAGAACTTATGTCTCATAGCTATGGAGGGTGTTGATTTCATTCATTTTTTGTCATTTTAATCCGCTTCGAGGATTTTTAGTAACCTAAGTACGAATAATCGTTTTAAAAGGTCTGCCAAATACATACTCCATTTTTTCTTGGTTTTTTTTAGTATCAAAATGTCAATTTTTAATCATATTTCTGGTTGGCTGCGTTTTTTTATAGATAATACTGTACATAATGACAAAATGTCCTTGAAAAATGCTAGTAGTTGAAAAAAATATATGTTCTAAATAAAAAAAAAATGGCACCAGATAACCTTTTCATTACTTTAAAGACAATAAAATGTTGAACGGAAATGTGTAAGTATTACAAACAAAATTTAAATAATGAAAAAACTGTTCTTTTTTTTCTATCAGTCATTTATCAAATATTAGTTAGTCAATGCACTCATTAAAGTAACTAGTAAGTAGTACTATTAATTAATTTCAATGCCTAATTATTCAAAATAAAGTTGAATGATAATCTAAAATTAATTAATTATATGTTCAACGCAAAATTGTTAAGATATCGTTCTTACAACGATGCTATTTTCATTTTTTTCAGTTTTTACAGTATTACTTTTTAGAGATTGATATGGTTGAATCGATCCAAAAGTTTCGAGCACCAATTATCCATTAGGATTTGCGTTTCCTTTAAAGTATCTGAATAATCAATCACTTATTATTCCAGTTATTTTATGAGGAATTTTTTTTTTTTTTTGACAGAATGGTTTTGTAAGTTAAATCCATCTTTTTAGTTTATAATAATAACTACCAATTGTATTCTATATTTAATCTTTGAGTCTAAATGTATTGTCTAAATGTATTGTAAATCTAATTTGTAAAGAATAATTGATTTTTTTCTTGGCATTATCCAACACAAATGGAATTGGCCAGCCAAATCCACCGTTGTAACATATCTCTAACCATCGCTATTTCTTTATTCACGCCATACATCTCCGTGTCTTTATTTATCAGATCCACCCACTTCTTTTTTAGATAACCTCTACCCCGAAATCCTTCTACTATAATCCCTTTAACTTATATTTATATTTTCACTCTTCCTGATTGCTACTCGGCCAAACCATCTCAAACGTTTTTTTTTTCATTTGTCTGCTATTGGCGCAAAATCAAAACTTACACTTGAATCCTCAAGACTGAATAAAAAATTTTAAGAAAATCAATACTTGATCTTTTTTCAATCAATAAATTACATATTAGTAAATTTAATCTATAGCCTCAGTATATGTATGCGTACGGCATAGGAGAAAAGAAATTGCTCTCTGCGATCGATTCGGCTAAACATTTTTTTCCGCCAAAGTAGACGAATAATTTAAGCAATAAGGTACGTCTTAATTCCATTTTCATAACATTCTTCTCCATGACCCATTTTTACATCGTTTTACAATAAATGAAATATCCCAACATTTCAGTTTTTAGTGTCTTCGATAACACGACGCTTTCAACGCAACATCTTGTGTAAACTTTTGTAGGTAATGTGTAATACATACTTTCTGCATTGCGTTATTCTTTTGTTACATTTTTTTTTATAAATATATAAATTGGACGTACTTCAAAATTTTCCTTGAAAAAAAATGACGCACCATTAGTAAACATAGGCCATTGTCTCCCTTATTAAATTATATATATATATATATATATATATATATATATATATATATATATATATAAAGTAATAACGTAATTATTTAGCAACTTTGAATAACTGCTTGGCTATAATTTATACTTAATATTATTGCACTTTTTTTACTATACCCGCAAAAAGTAAAAATTGTTTATTGACTACCGAACTTCTTTTTTCGTATAAAATACTATATATAGATAATACTGAAGTGAATAATCACGACACTAACAGCTCGAGTATTCGAAAAAGTTTTAACAAAACTTTTTTTCTTACCTGTATATAAATAAAAACTAATAGTTTATCATATAGTATAAAATCGGCTGGGAAAGTTTTCTCTAAAAAAAAAATACACAAATACGTTTTCAAGTTAAACCTCTGTTATACCTACTTATAAAACTACTCTACAAAAAAAAAAGATTTGAGCTTATACATATTTGTTTTTATTTTATTTTAATACACAGTTATAAACTGTAAAAATTACATAAACTTTAATTAAATAATCATAATATTTGAGTAATATTTACCCACAAAGAATGTTTACAGTGGAAACAGCAAAACAAATACCTATATAAATGATATATATGTATATACTTATATATAAATATAGATGTATATATTATGTATGTACATATCTGTCATCTATAAAGTTTTGTTACTCTTTGTAGCGTGTTAACGCTGTATTACATTTTAATAATCGTTTGTTTGCATTACTAAATATTATATACATGAAACTTTAACGTTTTTTAACAAGATTTGATAGGTATTGGTTACACAGCGTAATGTAGTTTTCGAACTTTCTGTTTTGTTAGCTAATTTCATAACTGTACAATCAAACGATAACAGATTGTTATGGTTTTGAATAATGACGATTCACGTCTTGCGGTAAAAGTTGAAAGTAATCACGAACGAACCATTAACCTTACTCGGAAAATAAGTATACCTTTTGTACATTATATCGTTTTTAAGTAATCACTAACTTATGTATACCTCCTAGCAAGTAACAAGTAACAATTTATAACTATATTATAACTTATCAATACAATTATCATGTATACTACTAAAAAGTTTTTAAAAACTAACATAGTACTCATCTATACTATCTTCTTTATTGTTTTGCTTGTTTAATCCGTAAAATATCTATAATACTATTAATCCTTGTTTAAAATAAAATGTAACATCCCAATCAATTGTCCAATGGTTAAATACTGATGTAGGATAAATGTTAATTACTTAAACTTTAATAATTATAAAAAAAAAATTAATTTTTAATTAATATTTCAATGCGGAATAAACGAATGGGATATAAAAAAACCTGAAAAAAAAAAAATGATAAAAACTATTTCTTTTTGTACTTTTTCTTATTGACGATAAGCTGTAAAGTAAAGCGTAAGGCTAAAGTTTTTAGATAAAATATTGCAAATGGTCGCTGAAATATGGCCTAATAAAACAAAAATAATTTGAAAAAAAAATTCCCCAATAGTAATTCAAACCTATACACTTCTATTTTAGTATTAAATTAGTTTAATGTTAATGTAAAAAAAATACTTTACGTAACTCTTTTCAAAAATAGAGTGTGTGAAGTCCTATTTAGCTTAAAAAAAGATTCTAATTTCGATGGGATACTTATATATAATACCTAGATACTGCTATATTATGATAATTTACCGTTGAGATTTGGGATACGCTAACAAGTATTTATGATCTGTATAAAACGGAAGAAAATTTACGATGCGGGTAAAAGCTCGGTGTCACGGTATTCTAAACAACTACTGGTGGATTGGGAGTCGGCCAAGTATTGACTGGATATTTAAATGCCACGTTACTTGTACGCGATTTCCGGTGTACGAGAAAATGATAAGTGCAATCGTCGGTTAAATATTTAATAGTAACATGTAAAAACATACATTAGGTTATAATGTATTATTGTATATTGTGTCATTTATTGTAAAAGTAGTGTAACTCTAAATTTTAAAAATATACATATTTTTGCCTAAAAGTGTTACATTTTTCATTATAAAAGAGAAACCACTCCTGACTCCAATAAATGCACAAATAAACAAAAAAAAATATAAATCACTGAGTGAATATTTGTATGTCTTTCCTACAGATTAATTTACAAAAAGGTCGTTCTTCAAAATTCAATTACAAGGAGATAATTCACTTATACAATGAACGACACATATCGATAATTTTGTTCTAGTTTGGAGAATAATAATGATTCAGTATGGTACTTTCCAATACAAGTGTGTTAGATTCATAAGTAATGCGGCTAAATAAACACAAAATCGCCTATGTTGTAGTGGTCAAAGAGGACAAGTTGAGGAAATATGCTGCTGACAAATATGAGCACAATGACAATATGAAATATTATATATTCGTATACTGTATTATTTTGTAGATCGGCAAAGCTCATGAACACTTGTTCGCGTGTTCTGATGAAATGGGATTAGTTGGTTAATCCCACCAAAACTATCACGCACAGCGTGGCTAACAATAATAATATTACTTGTGTTATTGGACTTGCTTGACATGGATAATTTGTAGTTTTTAATTTTTTTTTTTTTTAGAACATCGGTATGAGAAAGATCAAAAAACTAGGATGATTAAATTTATTTCTTACAAATCCATTTACTAAAAGAAGAATATTACCTAAAATTAAGGCAGTTAATATTTTGCAATGAATGAATTAGTTTACACTGTTCAAAATAAAATAAAACCGATATTAATTTATTTTAAAGAATCTTGCTGCGTCTTATGGGCTTCCAGGTAGTACACAATAGGCTTTGTTTGGACAAATATACAAAAGTTTAAAATAAGAACCAACTGAACGCGAAAGATCCTTTTGTTATTTTTCTGTCTGGCTACAAAATTATGACCAAATTATGAACTTGAACTTGAGATGAAAATTCCCAAGTATAGGTAATTGATATGCTTTTATCCTTCAAACAGTATTTATTCAAATATCGGAGTACCTTTTCCGCTTTTATTGGGTTTGAAATAGCCTAGCAAAAACCAAAGTACATTTTTGTCGTTGCATTCAACCTTGACCTTTTTACGGTGATTTAAGGTTTTCATTCGGAAATAGTTGATTAGTTCAATTTGTTCACAAACACACTTCTTGGAACTCGAAACGATTTGTACACCGGATTTCTTCTTGGTAAGGTTAAGTCTTTATGTGAGTAAAGACATTTATTTTTATTATATGTTATAAAACGTATAAAGTGAGTTTTGGAACATAATGTTATTTTCGAATGCCTTACATGCTTGATGCTTGTAACGTACATATACCTATTGACTATTGTAAAAAAATAAATGCTATTATACTTATTACTCAAACAGTAATAATTTTCTTAAACTCAGCATTTTCATTTGTTATTCACGATCGATTCAATAACCGTCTTATCTAATTTTATATAATTTCTGTAAAACATTTTAGTTAAAATAGTTTAAATTACTTTGTCAAAAAAAAAAAAAAATAGAAAATGTATGTTAAAATACCATTAAAACTGGAATGTAGATAAACCAATTGTACTGGTATTTGGAATGTAAATGTATGCAACATTTTCTACTAGACATAATACTGTTACAATCATAAAACTAATAGTCGACAAGGCTGATTTATTTCAATAATATTTTCAGAATCCATTAATTATACGAAATAATACCAATATATTATATATATTGTTTAAATTGAATCGCGGGGTCATCAGTATTTTTGAACATATAGATCTGATAATGTATTTTAATGTAATTCAGGTGTATTTCATCCAACGCATTGAGGAGAATATTTTTAAATGGATTCTGATAAATAAAGAAAAATTATAAACTTTTTGTATATTTCTATTATTAACAATATTTGAAACTTTATAATGCATTGTAATTTTGGTGTCGATTTACTAATTAATATAACATGTACATAACATATATAAGTAATTTCTCAAAGCCATATGCGTTAACTAAATAAAATGTATTGAATTTCCTTTCACTTAGTAAGCTGTAGTGCACTGCATCAATTTTAGTAACTCGGACCACAAATAAATAATTACAAGTGTGTACATATTGGACCAAACAAAACCGGCTGTAACCATACGCACACACCCTATGTTTCTGGACGCAATTCCGGTAATGGGAAACAAAATTAATATTAAAATAATAGACCCCTATATTGTTCTGCGAGTGGTATTAAAATTGAAAGCAATATCGTTAATGGCATTAAATGTGTTTTATAAACTGCGTAATAATTTATTTTCCTAAGAATAACTGCCAAAAACTGTTTCGCGTTTTGCTAATGCGATAATATAACGTATAAAAACTATAACAATAAAACCAAACAATTTTACGAACAAGTGAAGTATTTCGAAAACAGGTTCAATTAACCAATGTATACGCTTTATAAATTAACTATATTCCTTTTAATTTTCATTAATTATTTCTTGTAAGTTCCGTGTTATTATCTATTAGGCTTGATGGATAAATGTATAATGTTTTTTTTTCAAATTATGACTTAAACTAAATTCGGAAAATCCATCTAGACAACATAATTTTACTCCGATAACATTTGCTATCATACTACATTAATCGGCTTCACCGATTTTAATGAGGTTTTTTCCAATTTGTAGCTTGAATGTCGAGAAGTGCTTTAGGCTGTTTGAATTTTGCACATCTCATTCGCTCGCCCTTTAATACCACTCCCTTCACGACCATAAAAAAGGATTCCGCTTTGTTATCGGAATTTGCGATCATGATGCTACGATAAGATAAACACTTTTTTACTACTTGAAAACTCAAAAGTGGATTGCGAAGCAGTCGGTAACATTTTATGACATCTTTTAAAAAATACGAAATGATGTTAAAGCAAACCTTGTGTACTTGCTAGTATAATTTTTAGTAACGGTCATGATAATGCTTTCCCATAAATAATCACAATATGCAATAATTATAATAATATATACTTGTAACAGTTTAATAATATGTATAGTATATTTATATATAAATGTTTTGCAGGTAGATTCTGTTACTGTACAGTTACTTGACATTTTTTTTATTATTGTAAAATGAGCCGAATGACATTGATTTTGCGCTATAATAAATATTAAATAACAACAAATAACATGATACGAACAAATATATTTCTAAATATTAAATATATATATATATATATATATATATATTATATTAGCACTAGGCAAAGCACTTAAGCAACACTCGTGATATATCACATTATAATAAGAATAAAATATTTTTAAAAATCGACGCTGCTGTCTTATTTTTTGTGGTTTTTTTTTTTTAATATTTATTTCATTCTTACTACTTACTAGCACTCTCACTAGGTATTTCAGTATTATTTTAAAATTAAAAAAATTAAATGTAAAGCTTATTATATTAGGGTAGGAATAACGTAGGCCATAGTCACAATATGTGTTCACACGTGTACAGGAATGAAAACTATTCGCGAAAAAATATATTAAAAAACCAAATTTAAATTACCAAAGGTAGAAAGGTTTTTTTACAAAAGTGTGTTGTGCGTGGATAACAAAATAATAAAACGTATTATTATATAATAATATGTAATGTCGTTAAGAAATAATTTACCTTGTAATCCTTTTTTCATAATATGACCTACATTATAATAAAGCTGCGCGTATATAATACAGCATAATATACGATTCCAAAGATATATATGATAATAGTATGTACCTGCCTACACAATACGCGAAAACGGACCATACCCACTATAATTTTATACTAGCACTACACTTCATAAATATTAAAATTCGTACCGTCCTTTTTTTATTATATACTTTTTCGAACTTACACGATTTCATTGTAATAATCCATTGTTGTTTCCAGATCGTTTGCGGCATAACCGGGCTCGTGATGGGCATGGTAGCAATAATAGAAGAAAAAGGAAAAATGAACCTAGGCTTGGCAATACCAGCCGGAATACTAACGGTCATGGCTGCAGGTGCGTAGAATGTATAAAATAATATATTATTTTATTCACGATGGAATCAAAAAAAAAGAAGAGAGTAGATAATATACAACCTTGATAGGTATAACTTGTAGTGTATGAAAACCCAAATCAGTATAATACAACTTTATTGAAATACGTTGAGCGCGATATCGATGTTAGTACTTAAGGTTATACCGGTAGCTGTACTGCAGTCTTTTATACATAATACCTTTAATCGATTTACAATCTACAACTAAAACATTAAGAATAAGTCCACAGTAGGCTTATTTGTTTAAACGTTTTAAATATTTAATACTATTCTTTTACAATATTGCGCTAGAGAGAGTATATTTATTTGAGAAAAACAAATTTTACATTGTATTATCTTAAAAATCTAACAACTAGTTTTTTATAATAATATAAGGTTGGTAAAAAATATACAAACGTCTTTAATTTTATAAATATTGATAGAATAATACGTTTTTAAGACAAAAAGGGTCTCAAACTTCATTGAACCATTTATATGAGAAAACGATAAATAAAAGGATGAACTGTTAAATGTGCACATAAAGGGCAGTTACTTTTGAAACTGTAAAATAATTAATTGATATTAATTTCTATTTTGTTAGATTTGGTAAAATGCCAATGGCAATATAACCGATAATACAAATGAAATAAGTATACATATATAGGCATGGGTATCAGCGTAGTCAATAGTTATATCCGTGACTATATTTTATATTATAATACTTTACGATATTAAACATACTTCATCACTCCTTTCTTGCTCTCCTTATCCTCTAAATGATGGCATTTAGAGAGGTCAACTACCCTAGTTCTCAACATCCACTTAATCCGATCTGCCACTCATCCGGGCTTTTAAATCGGCCGTTCTTATAATATTATTCTCAATTACACTCAGCATTTATTTTTAGGTCTTCGTCTACTTCTCTTCCCTTTAACGTTCATTCGTTGTTCGAGTAAAGTTTTAAAAATTTCTTAGGTCGATTTCCATAAAAGGCACAAAACTAAAGAAAAATGTTCGGATTTCTTATCATTATTTAATGCGATCAGTTTTTTCTTACTGCATCTATTCTTTATAAAAAAAAAGCTAGGAGTTTGATACCTTATACTCAAATTTAAGAAAACCAAATGGTTATCATTTTAAGTAAACTTTATGTTTCATAATTTTACTAGGTGTTTGAAGCTATTCATTTCAAAAACCATTGGAACGAATCTATCATATGTATTCATTCACTAATCCATATTATATATGTGTATGGAGATTATCAATCAGAAGTCGTGTACGTTTAGAACTTAAATAGTAATGACACTAAGCGGTACACACTCAATGGTTAAAAAAAACATCATGACTTTTTATCCAAAATTGAAAAAGTTCATCTACAAAAATATATAGATTTTTCGTTATTTATAAAATACTAGGTTTTTTAAAATTATTTTTAAAACCAATTTTGTTAAATAGAATACCTTGTACCGCTATCATCTTTCTCCGTATTAATTTAGTCGAATCAAGTTGATCAACAACTTTGTAAACTAATTGCTAACTAGTTTAATTTATTTTAAACATTGTATGAACTGTATTAATGGGCCATGTAAGTTAATACTTATGAATTATAATGAATAGAGTTAGACAAGCAAATTTTTTAAATTCTATTAATTCTTTATTTAAAGAGGATTTCCGTTACGCTTATAATACCAAGGGTAGACTTGAGAGTATTTGTGGTTTAAGCTGGGGATTTTCCATAAAAGCTCTATAATGAAAGAGACGTATAGAGTCGACACAACACTAATTCTACAGTTGCCAGCCAGATGGAAACATTTCATCGCTAAATTATTACATTATAAGACTAGTCGACTCAATAAGAAATTTCCACCGAATCAGTGGGTACTAGGCTTTTCACTCAAATAACAACACTTCAACATTTTGCCTGAAAACGTGATGAATATTTGAAACAGTTGTTACAGTTAATTTAACCGGGTTCATTCCCTATGAAAATTATATCAATGGTGTTCTACTGATTAAGTTGTTTTTTTGTAAATTTGAGTTAAACGGTATGCAAATTTAACGGCCAATACATCTTACATAATTGGTTAACATTGAGTATGATTTATACACATGTATGTATCTTAGGTACTATATATTTATATGATGAATAATATCAACCATAATAGTATAGTGGGATTATAGTATTTTATTAAAATATTATTATAATAAATTATTACTTAAAATTAAACCGATTTAAAATTTAACATTTGGCTATTTTTAGAGAGTTTTCCACTTTTTAAATACCGCAGCGTAAATATAGGATTTTTAATCTATAAAGATTCCATCTTAGTTTGGTACCTACTACTTTTTTTTTAATTGAGGTTCTCTTCAAGATTTCTAGATAAGGCGAAACGTTATTAAACGAAAATAAATTTTGGACTTCTCATCGAAGATAAACATTGTTTACCTGAAAAAGACTTAACAAAAAATACGCCGTTTTTAATTTAATTACTTAAATAATTGTAATCAAGTTTTGTTGTACGTGATGACTGATGACACAGTATACCTCTCATTATTCTGTTTTTATAGGCTTTTAGTTTGCTTTATGCTTTAAAAAAGGCTTGAGAATTTAATTTGCTTGTTTTTTTTTAGTTCATTCTTTTTTAATTATCTTTAATTAACTTAAACGTTAAAAATCAACGTTGGTTCCTCCGAAAGTTTAAATACTATAATTTAGTTTATCGTGAATTATGTATCATAAATGGTAAAAATATAGTCAGAAAAAACTTCATCTTTTAAAGTTAATTTTGATATAATTAAGTTAAGCAAGTATATACAACTTGTATTATTTAAGTGAATATTATACGCTAAAATTTCTTTAGGCAATTTCTTAAACGGTTTTATTTAGTTTTAAATTAAATTTGTTTACATTACATAGGTTTCGGATAAACAGATTTAATCTTTGTATGTTTAGTAATTTAAAAAATCCCCACAATTGGTTTATTTCGTAAAATAATAAACTGGTTGAGAAATAAGTAAATGAATGACTGAACTTGGATACAAAGTTGAGAAGGTAATATATAGTCTGAGTAAAGTGGACCATACCATGATAAAATTGTTTTACAAATTGCAAAAATGTAATACAATTATAATTTAAAAACTTTAATTAGCGGCACACTTAATAGGTTATCAAACTTTGTTGAGTAGTGCACAATATATCTTTTTTTTTATCGTTTCTTTAAACTAATCTTAACCAATAAACCCGAAATGACTACTTGAAATATATATAAGAACACCTAAGACAGAATTGAACACCAGCCAGTATATTTTGTTTACGTCGTATTTACATTATTTAGGCTTAGTTGAAAATTGTTTGATATTTTGTATTTATTTTATAAATTGGGATGCTCATGTTGTTCTGCGAATTTTATCTTCATTTTATGTAAATTTATAAAAACACCATTTGTAAACTACTTAGCAAAAATTCAGATAGCTAGACTTTTCATTATTACACAATATTATATAAATATAATTGTACATAAATCATACATAGAGTTTATTATAATTTTGTGGAATACAGCTTAATGGAATAGGACCACTAATGTTACTTTAAAATTATAACTGTGGCAAGTTAAATTCAAATGTATCAAACATTATCATAAAGTTTTTAGGTTTTTAATTCACATAAGCAATTTTATTAATAAAAGCACTATACAAGCGAAAAATGGTCACTTATTTTATGACGATAATGGTGCTTATATATTGTTTATTATTTACAAAAATACAAGTATTAATTTACGAATTGTACCAGAAATATATTACTTTAATAGAAAACTAAGGTTTGTTAAATGTTAATGCTTAAATTATTTTAAAATCGTATTATGGTATTTCAACTATTGTATAGGTACAGAAATATTTATTTAAAAGCCCTTTGTAATCCTTTTTGCATTCCAGTATGTTTTAATAAAAAATATAGCATCAGTTACTTTTGCACTAAGCCACATAAATATTGATCTGTTAAGCGAATAGTAAATAACGGACACTCGGATATTTATGGCTTATTTTGGGTTAAATTAAGCTTAAATTCTCAAAAGGGAATCGTTTATCAGTGATCCTTTGTTTACCGACTTACAAAACATTCAAATCAAACCCAACTGTCAAGGTTGACAATAAACATAAAATATCAAAACAAACAAATTAGTAATTGTTAAATTTATTTTATTGTATATAATAACAATATACATAACAAAAATATCTATAATAATGTAAATATCTGTAATAATGTGGCTTGGAGCAAGAAGGGCCAATGTCACTTTTTGCAACTTTCGGAAAATGAGCTTTGAAGTTTTTATTTTCCATTAAGCTCTATGTTAATTTTTTTATCAAACTCTTCATGAGTAATTCATTTTTTGGTTTTAGAGTGTGATTTTTTCACAGTATATAAAGAATGATTCAAATTTTGCAATTAGCGGACTAACTCGTTTATGCACAAAATTAACATTGGCACTTCTTGCTCCAAGCCACAGAAATATATATAGGTACACTAAGAAGTATAAAAACTAGTACTTCTATTTATAAATTAAAGATTATCCCAAGAAAAGCCTAGTAATTTAATAAGTTTGATTTGAACATATATTTTTAAAAAACAATAATAATGGTAATGACAAAATGTATGGAAAAATAACTAAAAAGTATAGTAAAATATAAAATATGGTTGAATATAATCTAGAATAATGAAACAACAACAAGTTATTGTGTAAAAAATCAATATAGCTGGACTCGGAAAACAGATTTTAAGCAACAAAGTGGTATGGCGAGAAGAAGACTAATGGCGTTTAACTAACTGCCTCGGTAGTAATAATAATTATAATAGTAAATTGAAAATAGACAACAACAAGCAATGAGCGAAATAATATTATTTTATTTCGGTAAGCAAAAGTAACAATAATAATTATAATTTGCAAATACAAAACAATGCATCAAATTCAATAAACGAGAATAACATAAACCAGAAAACCTAATGGACTAATGTATTATTATAAATATCTAGGCTAGCGAAAATTAGTAGAAAATATAATAACGAACATAAAAAATATGTATGAAAAATACAACTAGTTTTTAATAACACATACAAAAATTAACGTTAGTAATAATTGAAAACCCCAAGTTTTATTTTTTTCTTTAACTATTAATTACATTAAATATATAGTTTTCTGTTTAACAAATAAAGTAGTAAATAGCTATAACTAATTTTATTGTATCCTTGTAATCCAAATGTAATTAAACCTGTGACCCAATAGCCTCAGATGCTGCGGGTATTAATAATAAAAAATAAAAATAAATAAATAAAGTATGAAAACTAAAGCGGTGTATAAAAAAATATAACTAAAAACGAATCAATTTATAAAATATGTATTTATAATACTTTTTTTTTCTCCTTTATTTTAGACATTTTTACAATACTTATACTTATTTTAATAATTAGTAATTGTCCGTCAATGTCCGGATCGTAATGAATGCTATTCTTTTCTTTAACTATTTGACACTATGACAGAATCAACCTAAAAATATTATTTTTATTATTATTATTTTTTTTTAATAAGCATTCTATAGAATGCTAAAATACTCGTTGTGGTAGTAAAACAAATTAGTATAGGTACTGTAAATAAATGTCAACTTAATAGCGGTTTGACACTGAATGAGTTTGATATAAATTGCAGGAATTCTTAATTTGCAGCATTTTTTTTTGTCGTAATTTTTGTAATTATTATAAAATAATAATTTAATAAAAAAATGTATTGTGTTTTTAACATAATTTATCGTGTTTATTTTTTTTCCTATTTATATTTAATTATGTACTCGAATAAAATTAATAGGTGTATAATAAATTTGTATTTTTTTACATCTTAACTAACTTTAGTTGTTTAGAAATATACTTACAAGTTATATAGTCGGTTCTCCTTTTAAAACAAAACGCTATTTTATCGGACGCCATGTAAGAAAACAATGTCAAGACAACTGCGATCAAAATAACAGTCGAAAAATAAACTGGAAAAAAAACAAACAAGATTATTGTGTTTTATAGAAAAGAAGAAACAATAATTTATATGCGAGTTCAGCCATTTTCTGGAAATCATAAATGTATTCCCTTTTTCCTAGTGCATAGTAAGGAAACTAATAAAAGCTATCTATATATACCCAATACGATTGTGTATTATGTATTCTAATATTTTTTATTATATAATTATGTTACATTACTTGTAATAATAGTAAACGTTTTCTATCGATAGATCCATAAATTTCGCTTCGAAACATTTTTCTTGAAAGTAATTTTTGTTTGTTTTTTTTCAAATTTATAACCACCTCTAAACAACAGCTATAGTAACCGCCCCGACCCCATTGTAGTGTATTTTTATCGAACAGACTCGTTTTTATAAAAAAAAAATCCTATTTCTTTTGTCAGGACCAAACTTTTGGAGAAAAAAAACACATATTTCTATTTTCTACTTCGGTGCGGTTAATAGGGCAATAAGGACATGTTTTATATAATAATGATTTTTGACAGAAGAATTTCGAGCATTTTTCAATATCATTTGGTGTTTTACTTACACCATAGTTCTAAAAAGTCACTGGCGTGTTCGGGAAAACATTCGAAATCCCTGTCCACTGACAAGACGGGAGTCAGCACATCTATAAAGGTATGCAAATCACAGTCCACTGCATCGCAACCGGGCACGTGCAGCAAATACGGTCGGCGTTGTGTGTCATTCCGGTAGGATACCTGCAAAACAAAAAACACTTCCTTTTTGACAGTTTACGGTTAAAAAAATTGATTACAGACACAATTGCTGCAATAATTACGAGCCTAGCAAATAGTATTCGAACACGTGCACGCAATTCGGACGATTCCAGACGGTATTTAATTGAATATTATCGTTATGTTATTATATAAATGAACCGCCGTGGGTGTATATCGGGAAATTCGTAGGTAAATAATCTAATAACCCGAAATTCGACGTCTGTTTGATTCGATTTGGAAACTTGAGCCCGAGAGGGCTCTTTTGAAATTAAAATTTACCGTTCAAACACCAACCGCGAGAATCCGCGTGTACGGTCAAAATAGAGAGAGGTACAAATCCCTCGAGTCGTTTATTATTGTCACGCACGACACGTATAACACAAATGGCACAATAGATTTTTATTATTACCGGACGACACCCGATAGAGACATTATAGTCTACCTACCTTCCTAATCTTCTTTGTGGCGACAGCCGACAGCCAAAGAAATATAATATATCGATACATTTCTAGTCTCTAACCTATAAGCCTAGTCGATTTAAAACATTTTCGATTACCACCTATGATACAAATACAGGGTGATACATTAAGGATAAGACACTAATTTTCTCTTAAAATAATTAAAATTTTTAAGTTTTCCCCTTTAGTTTATGTTGTTTTACAATAATAGGCAACAATCAATTTTTTATCTTATTTAGTATTTTCTAGAGCTCTGACAACTTTTGAAATTTAATTCATAACATATACATATTTTATTAAATTTTTAAATTAAGAATAATTCGCTGACATTTTTTACTGGTCGATAACCAGTTTTGATTAAATGGTATTAGAGTTATTTAAGCTTATAATTTAGAACGGTAGGAAGGGTGGAGTGTAGAGTTATTTTTATCTGTGCACATTACTCAATTGCACTCCAACTCCCGTTCTAAATTTTAAACTTTACTAACTTTAAAACCATTATTAAAAACTGTATATCGATCCGACAAAATTTCAATAAATTATTCTTAATTTATAAAGTTAATTCAATTTATACGCTACTATTTAAGTTTCAAAAGTTGATATAGCTCTAAAAAATACTAAAAACTGGAAATACTTAGTCATTTTATATAATATATTATAAAATTACATAAACAAAAGCGGGTTAAAAAAGAAAAACTACAAAATTTTAATTATTTTAAGAGAAATTTAGTTTCTGTCTTGTGTCTTATCCTTAATAAATCACCCTGTTTATTCCCGTCAATTTGCAAACAAAATTATTAAGAAAACAGAAATTTCCAAGTTAAACCTCTACGTTGTCGGGTCTGTGATTACAGCTAATTGGATAAACGCTATAGTATATATTTTAGCTAAGACATGCTCGTTAGGGTTTATGCAACGCATGCGAGATTGTACACCAGGTCATACATTAACAATACTAATAAGGATTTATTAGAATAATATGCCCATAAACTCGAGTGTAGTGTAAGCTGATAACTGTAGCGGTCCGCTGGCTCGATTCAAAACGATTATTTTTAATATTATTGTACAGAATGTGACTGTGACATTTCAGTTGAAATTGCCAAAAATAAAAAAGAATCATAAAAACAAATTTAAATTTCAACCTGATCTGAAAATTTTCCTTTTTTTAAAAAGATTAATTTAAGTTTATTAACGTACGTTTTTTTTTTTTAATACAAAACTCATAGTTTTTAAAAATAAAAAGCGACAGAGACATCTATATGAAATGTTTGGATATGAACTCACTGATTAAGTACTTTTAGACTAGAACAGAAGCGTAAAAAGTTAACATTTTTTTTATGCATTATAACTAAAAAGTAATAACTTTAAAATGCTTAAAAACAAATAGTAGGTAATCTAACAATAAAGAAAATGAAACACTATATACCTAACACTACTTATGTTTGCTAAAATTTGTATGGTTTATGGAGCTGTTGTTATTTTTACTTTTGGTGCACTTGCATTATAATAGCTATATAATAAAATTTTCATAATTTAAACAAATATATACTTACAATGACGACATAATTGTAATTCGAGTTGCGCCTTAGTTCTATCATGACACATGCGGCGTATGGTACAAGTTGATGGTTATAGATGTTCATTGTGTTGAGTAAGCTTGCAATAATGAAGTCGTGATTCGAATAAACCCATAGTTTTCTATCCGGAGTCAACATACCGTTTGCCTTTTCATACATATGCGTCACGATTTCTTTAAGTAAAGGGCCTTCAAACAATATAACATTGGTGTTAGTTATAAATCCTGATTTATGTCATTACCGAAAGTTTATATTAATAAAAAAAAAAAACAAATTAAAAAAATCTAGGCAATTCTATTGGAACAATATACCAGAATAAAACACAGGTACAGACGTACAGTAGATAAGCCAATGTGTTACTCTTATCTATTGTGGAATACTATCGCGACCAGCTAACGGTTCGCACTGGAACAAGAATTATTAAACCTCATATTTGCCTCATTTATAAAATCCAATAAAAATCGAATATAAAATCTATTACGTTGTATATTATATAGTATAATATTCACCTATATCAAATACTTAACAAAATGTCTGAAAAACCAAACAACAAAATATATCACTAAAGTTCAAACACGCCCAATACCTCATAATTTGTCTTAAAATTATTGACATAACAAATATAATATTTGTTGATATAACTAGAACACTGCACTTAACGTTAAACTCTATTAATTTGTATTTTTGTAACTGTCAACAAAATTATAATAATAAGAACAGTACAATAATGTGTTCATATAAATAGTCAGTAAATTGTTGCTACAGATTTTAAAAATCCATTTTATTTTTCGATAAATTAAATCAACATTTACTCAGAAGCTATTTTCTAAACATTTGAACGGATCATTAATCTTTCTTAAAGTGGACAAATAACAAATTTTATAGCCGGTCTTTTAGCTTTTAAGAGTCTATAGCAAATTTTGTTTTAAAAAAAAACTCGACACAAATAACGATAAATATAAGACTCGGTTGAAGCTGGTTTTAATTTTCCGTTATTTCATAATACAATATAAAATATATCAAAACCAATAACATAGTTTACTTACCCGATCTTAGCTTTTTCAACACAGTATTATATGTACTCAATTCGAAATTTTTGATAACAATTGTCTCCAATGGCTCTGGATAAATTTGTTTAGTCCATTCTGGCAGTGTATAGTTGTATAAAGACTAAATTAATAAAAAAAAAACCTTAGTTGATAATATAATGTTAGTACCATTGTTTAAAAAAAAGAAATATCACAAATTATAAAGTTTTAATTAATCGTCCAATCATTTGGAAAACTTAATTTCTAAACTAACGATTACAACAAAATTTAGTTCTCTGATTTACACTCTTCGTTTGTATTTATTATTTTTTAATCGGTTCCATTTTAACAGTATATTTCCATATTATCGATAATAATATTATAATATAATGTTTAAAGTCAAGATAACCGTTTATTTTTAAACTGTAGTATTAAGAACAAATAATAATTAGTTTAATACGATCAAAATATTTAATCTTTTGTTGTCCCTGTATAATATATCTGTGTATATAAAATAAAAAATGGTGTGTTGTGGTTATATTATGTTAACAACAGACGACAGACGTATATTATGAACGTCAAAAACGTAAAACGCACAAACCACCCACGTGTTATTATATTATAATACACCAGCGCACATTTACCTCTATTAAAAGTGCATCGTACAGCATGTTGGTGATGTTGGATTCTACAAAATTTGTATACAACAAAAGTCCCGATTTTTGTCTGATGTACTGGAAAACGCCATCGTATTGACGATAAAACTTATGTAGATCAACATCGTTATGTAGCTTTAGCATTTCTTCGTCGTACCTGGGACAAGAATCCAGAGAATACAGCTAAAAACAAAATCAAACTATTCATATCACTCTTACAAACAACAGTCGCTTATTTTTTGGTAAATGTAAACGTACAGTTTTCACGTGTACCTAACCATTGGACGTAAAATTCCCCTACGGTCCAAAAATAAAAAGATAGTATATTTAAAATAGAGTGAACATTTTATGAAACTGTTAAGGGCCAAAAAAAGGCACATCTTTGTAAAATTAATACATTGTCAGCTTCATATGTAGAAGACAAAATAATTTTTAAACGTTTTCACGCTATAAAAATATTAATTTTACACTTTAATGTCTGGACTTGCATATTACTATAATATGATAGCTCAAGATTTTGTTGAATCGAACAATAGTACTCGAGTTAGCGCACTGACGTTTCGTTTACATATCATACTTACCTAAGTCCAAACCTTCATTTTACAAAACGTTAACTTGTTTTTATAATCTAAAAGGTTTTATAATCGTTTATTGGGAAAAAAAACACTAGTTATCACAATGCCTGTTTTGTTTTATTATTATTTTGTGTAAAATTAAGTATTGCAATTATTCTAATTTTTGTACGTTATATCTTTACGACTATTCTGTATTCAAAAATAGATTGAAATAAGTTTTACATTATAAATTAACTATACTTTCAAGTTCCTACGGCTTTAGTTATCGGAGAAAAAAATTATAATTTTTAATGACATGTTTTTTTTTTTTAATTTACAAAAATCTGTAAAATAGTATATTATTATGTGTCATTTTTAAAAAATAAAAAGTTGAGTGTAAAATTGATTATATAATGATAGTATTTGTGATGTAATTGATGAAATAACCAGTTGTATCTATATGTTCTTTATACCTACGTTAAACAATAGATTCCACTAGGTATACTTTAAAGACTAGACTTTAAACCTTGACTTAAAGATCGTATTTAGATCCCAGTTATTTTCCAGTTCTTTAAGTTTCATCATTTGTCTCGACTTTTGACATGTATTTTTTTTTGAATGCCGTTGAATCATACTTAACTATGTAAATAAATATGTTAATTCGCATTGACCGTTTGGACTGAGTTTAATGACTGCTTAATTACGCTGCTAATAATATAATATTATCAAACATTTCGGTATCGATCAATGCCTGCCTGGAGCCATTGAGCGATTTAAAAAAATATCTGCTATTTTAATCGACAAGAAGTGTCGAGGTCACATGAATCATTTGCGCTCCTGATTTACTAAAATTGTTTCTAGCTTTGAATTTATCAGCACTAATACACATAGACATTGTCTACGCATATTCAGTTAGTACTATATTGATGAAATGTAAAAATACAATTTTATAAAAATTTTCAATTTGGCCAATTTTGATAACAATTCCTGAAATAAAGACTTTTTATACCATCAATAACAAACCGGTCATAATATATTTTATTCCAAAACAATTTATTTTTCGAAGATATTATTCGAGTACTGTGTAAGTAACAATTGTAAAAATAAACTCCAATATATTTTGAAATTACTTTTTTTTTTATGATCGCTGAAACTGAAATTGTTTTTAAACTTTCGGCGCAAATGAAATTTAAACTTTCACGAAGTAATGTAAAATGTAATCTGTCTTTTATTTTTATATCTAATAACTAGTTTCGATTGAACGCGACGCTATATATATACTATTTTATACAGTAATGATTTTGTATAATAGAATAACATCTCACAAGAGTAACGCTATATTATTATGGTAATAATGATATTCAAAACGTTTAAGTAAAGACTAACAATACCAAAAAAAAAAATCTCTTTACAAGTTTTCACTTATAAATATTTAGCAGATTTCACGCTAAATTAATTTTTAATTTATATTTAAATTTAAATTAGATTTATTTGCCTTTTTTTTGAAAAGGCACCGAACATTTAGAACAAATTTGGCATGGTCGTTTGTTGGTGTAAAAAATTGTTGTTTGCCGAATATATTATAATATACAAGTTATTGGTAAACTTGTTTTACGCACTTTATCCTGTCCCTCGGCTACTGTGTGCACGGGAACAATTTGACTAAAGTTTTCCGCTCGACCTTCTTGTCCTTGAATAGGCGGATACATGCCCTTCAGGTTTGCCAAGGCACTGACTATGGTCCTATCGACATCGGTACACCGCACGTATATGTCTTCGGGTGAATACCGGTCAGGTAGAAAATCGCTATAACGTTCTTTCAGCCATTTTCCCAATTCCAAATGTTGATTAATGCCGATCTAAACGGAGAAAAGATAAAAAGGTTACAAAAAGTAGTATTATGAAATAAACAAAATAATATCAATCTCAAATCTCAAACACCCGAAGGGGGAGTATTCTCTTATATATTCCTTGTTTAAACTTATGCATTTACTGAAACTTATACCTACTTGACTCGAGATGATTAAAATTGGTAAATCGCAATCGGAAAAAGAATTCTTTTCTTTTCTTAGAATAACTGATTTTGGTATTCTAATAGAATGTTTATTATCTTCGAATAACACAACGATAAATATTTATTTTATTTTGTACTTCAAACCAAAGTGTTAGTGTCTACTACAATCACACTATAATCTGTAATATTTAGACTTTGTTTTACTTGTAAATATGTGATTAACTAAATACGATGTTGTGATTAAAAAAAGCAAGATATCATATGTGTGACCATGTTGACCTTTAGGTTCTTTTTTTTATAAAATTCTAGTTTGAAAAATGTTCAAGGTTCTTGAAATTGAGAAACATCGAGAATATATTATAACTTTTTTAAAAATCCTGTCGTGGCCAAATCCATTCAACAGAACAAACATTAAAACACAAATATGAGTAAGCCGTAATCTCAAAACTAACGCCTTAAACAATATAGTTGCATTAAATATAGCCTTAAACTATATATAGTTACAGATTTTGTATTTTTAATTTTACATTTAAAATGCAACTCACATCAGTTAGTTGTCCGAAACCCATCGGCCAATACTTTTCGTCAGCCCAAATGTCATTTGCATAAGAACCATAAATCGCTCGATCTCCATGTCTGTAAATCTATAGTAAAACAAAAATATAATATAATTAAACCTTATGGGCTCGCACTAACGTCGGTATTAACTAAAAACATAATTAAAATAAGTGTTATACATAAATAACAAATCATTTACTGGATTTCGGGGTGATATCGATAAGCTAGTAAAAATGTAATTATTATCGATTACTCGACAAACCTATTTTACCCAAAAACCTTTAAGTCGGTCATCCGTTCCAAGATCAAAGCAATAAAACCGTAAACTTTCGCAATAACCATCGGAGGGGTTAGTGTTAACGGATCGCTTATTTTTAATTTGTTGTTAATTAAAAAGTTTAAATCCCGATTCTAAGAATTTTACACCAAATCTATCCAATGCCAAAAGATTAACTGGACTTACATAGTATCGTTGACACTACAATGTTACCGGATACACTATCAAATAAATTAACATTTCCTAATTTTAAATTTTATTCCGTGTTCATTGTGTTTATTACAAGACTAATATATTGTGTAGATTAATAAGTATCATCATTATCTTTTACGTGCTAATAATATTATATACAATCAATCTAAAATACTCGAGTTTAAAGGACTACCTTTAAATGCACAAACCCAAGTCCAGCAGTAATATTTTTTTAAATTATTGAACCTTCGAGGAATAATAACGCAAAAAAGAATTATCTCAACAAAAATAAACTGTTTTTAAGCAATAAAGAGTCTTGTAAATACTCATTTTATATATATTTATTTTAGATTAATTGAACGGTCGTAAAAATATAGACAACATAAAATATATCGACCGAGTTAAATGTTTTAACAATATTTAGCACATAACGCCCAAGTTGAAAAAAATGGGTTGACATATTAATCAATATTTAGGTCACAGAATATTTTATAAGTGAAAACTAGCATCGATAAATGTCGTCCAAACTCAAAGGGAAAATAAATTTGATTAATTGTGTGCAGCTTTTATGTGATCCATAGTACGAATATCTGCGTAACGTTTTGCATTTTTTCTGTTTTCATATTAATCGACGGAACTCGTTACGCTCAGCTTTCACGTTTAATTTTCCACGACAGAATAAAATATGTGAAAATGTTCTTTGTTTTATTTATATATTATGTAAAAACTATATGCTAAACACGTAAAAACGCCAATAACAGTCTTGTATAATGAAAACCACTAATCAGTTTGACTTTTTTTTACTAAAACCACAACTGTAACAATGTAAGCAACAAGTAAAGTTTAAATTTCGAAAGTTGAATTTGTTAAAAAAATTGAAACAAAATCCACGTATAAGCCACTGTTCTTAAACATCGGTCGAGTAAAGAGTGTATGAAGAAATTGTCAGCACAACATACGATATCTAGTATATATTAAGTAATGAAATGAAAATAGATGGCGATACTGCTTTGGGTTCGTACAATGAAAAGTTATAATAATACATCATAGATTTAATTGTCTCCAAACAAATATTTTGAATGTGATCAAAACAAAAACAATGGACGTGAATGGTCGTGAAGGTTGCGATAAATTTCTTACAGTTCTGGTAAGATTAATAACTATTATTATTATTTATCTTTCCATTCTTAAAGGACCATAAGTTCAGCGTTCGATACGAATTGCACACAAATTGGTTTTCAATTGAAAGAAATCCATATCCACATTTTCTAGAGGTAGCTTTTCCATTGGAGCAGGACTATTAAAACATGTATGCGTGCGACCGCTCTCAAATAAAAATAGGTAACAATTATGTACATTTTATTTACAAAAAAAAAAAAAATAGATAAATTCAAAATAATCAGAATACTTACCACGGAAGAAAACACGAGCTGTCCGTACTTGGATTCCAAAGGATCAAAACCCCAAACGTCAACAACACATAATCCTAATACTATCGAAACGAATTTATTCATTTTTGCGTGTTTAGCTAAACAGTTTTAAAATAATAGGCATATTAAAAAAAAAAAAATCTATAGTTATGACGAGAACATTCTATAAGTTTTGTAGATTGCAAACTAATAACTTGGCGATACAGTAGCGCAAGGCAGTCACTGTTGATAATGTGTGACAGCATTTCTATATAGGATGCCTTTATCACGCTGAACATTAGAGATATACATTTGTTGAACCCACGCCTATCTATTATCAGTTTGCTTTAGAATTTCAACGTTCATTTATACTATTTTCATCGGTACAGTTTCGTTTTAGATAACAACAAATAACAATAGAATTATGCCCGAAGTATCTTAAGCCACTAACCGTTGTCTTCAATTTTATAACATTGTATTCTCTAGTTAAAAAAAAAAAATCTTAGCCATAATTCCGATTCAATCCGGTTTCCGCTTATGGAATGTTAGTCAGGACAAATATTAACTAACGAAAAGATCAACCAATATTAAAAAGGCTAAGGGTACAAAGCGTTTTTCCCAACTTGCATACCTTGGTGAATTTCAATAGGCTTTTTGAGACCTTTTAATTTATTAATGTAAACATTAACCTAAAAACGACATCTACTAAATTGGTAAAGTATTGAGTTTACAAATAAAATGTACAACCCAAGGCGAGGCGTAAATAAAAACAATGAATTCTTTGGTTTTGTCGATGCCCAAAACACGTTAAAATTGTTTTCACTATTGTCTACAAAAATAACCAAATGAAAAATAAGTTTCCAGAAATGGGCAAAATATACAATTTTTCTTCGTTCCGTTTTACTTTTGCTAAAAAAAAAATAGATAAAATTTAAAAAAAAAACACTTATTAGGCACAATACCAGTGATGCGGATTTCCGCTTATACAACAAGCCAACTGCTATTATACTAGTCCAAAAGATACAATTTCGAGACCAAGGCAACAGTCAAAGTGGTCGATCAGAGATCAATAAAAAAATGTACTTATATATTCAAAACAACGACATATATTATCATCTAAATGCTATGGGAAATGGCTATATAATAATTATTTAAAATGGACGTTATAAACATACACTTAAACGCTGATTATTATAATTACATATTTACCAAACAAAGTGTGAATCGCAATAACTTGTTTTTTTTGTTATTATATCGTTGTCGTATAATTACTATTATCGTATACAACTTAATAACGATCATAATAATCAATATTAATATTATGCACAAAGAAAAAAATACCATGTTTTCAGTCTGTCTATCCGCTAACACCGATCACATTGACTCTATATAAATACATAAGTCTTGATTAAACTTAAATAGTCGAGATATTGACATTTGTTTACACACGACTGATGTAGGTACTGCTACAAAATATAAAACCGGGAAATACATGTGATATGGCCAAAAACAGACGAATAGTACCTGTACACAATACACAAATGATAAATTTTGCTAAATAATTTTTTAAAAAATCCAGCTTACACCAAGCATAAAAGAACGGGCACGTGCCTCTAATGTGTCTTAATCAAATTAAGTAAAAAAAAAAACGTTGAAATTTCAACAAGCTTTAATAAACTATAATTATAATGTTACAGTGTTACACTAATGAAAATATATTATGCTGTCAAACAAAAAAAAATTATTATTTCCTATTATTATTTACAAAAACACAGACGCTTAAAGGTGGCAATTTTTTATTCTACTTTATAAAAATATTGGTGTACTTCATTTATCGTACTTTAGAAACTTGACGGTCAATTTTTTTTTGTGATTAAAACTTAAATTGGTCGTTTTCTATGAAGCCAGAGACAGTCGTGCCACAAAAAAAATGATTTATTATATATTTAAGTACTGTAGCAGCACTAAACGTCATGCCCGCACCAAATAATCGCTTTAGGGGAATATTTTCAGGAAGTAAGATTAAGGAAAAAAAAACAGGATCGGACAATAATAGTTTAAAAAACTTCTATTACTGCGTTTACTAATTTTTAATAATAATTTATTCATAACGATTTTCCATTGTTGATGTTTGTTTTTTTTTATTAATCACCTATTCGCGATGTTATGAATGTCATTATAGCAATAGAAAAACAAACTGATAATGATACATGTTGATTTAGTAATAAAAAATAATTTAAAAACTAATCACCGTTACGGTTTACTTTGACGGTAATATATTACATTTGTCATCTATTGAGTGAGCCTTCTTATTGCGAACCGCGTTTATATTTTGGCATAACAGTTTTATCCATTAATGACAACGCAGTCGAATCTAGCCGAATTGATTACCCCATATTATAAATGTGCCAAAAAAGCATTAAACCTAAACCAATGCAATGATTATCATCGTTTTACCGAACGATTAACGGCATCAATGATAATTATTGTTGACTTACAATTTTTTTTTTTTAATAAATATAGTTTTTTACTGTCTATATATTTTTACGCTAACAACATTTTTATTTACACGATTGATTGATTATTTTCAAAGGGTTTCTTAATAATATTTTTAACAAATATTCAACGAAAGAGGATGCACATTTTATTATACACGAAACGTGTCCTTGAAACCCGAAATTGTTTTATTTTTCGGGTATATAATTTGATTTCGTCGTTCTGCGCTTGGACGTGTGTGAAAAGTTGTGTATAGATTTAATTTTAGTATACAATATAAACTCTTTTTCCGCGCAGGTCAGACTGATATTATTGAATTGTCTGTGCATATACATCACAATTATAAATAATATTTTGGCAAAAATCTGTTTCGAAATTAATGATTTCTGCCGTTATCAGAATTGGCGCAGGACAATTCTTATTCGTTCTTGTGGTTCTTATTCGTAGCTTAACAACTTATCAAGATCCTATGTTGTCATCACAACTCCTCTCCGTCAATCACTGTATATTTCCTTTTAAGGTGTTCATTCCGAAATAGTTTGGATAATTTACCGGTGTGTACTGTTAGATAACAATAATACCCATTCATACATGTTTTTCACTGTTTATACTATATTATTAATATGTTCAAAGTCTATTAAAACATCCTAAAAAAATTACACATTGGTCTAATAACGGAACGCAATAACTAATTTTGGATACATTAAAAAAATGTATCCAATATCCCAAAATCGTGTGTTCAATTAGTTAGTAAGAGTAAAAATGCAATATGATATAATATCTATACGATTTGCTTATGATAATATTATTTTTGAAATACACATTAATAATAGTGTTTTTAATTTTTAATGTAAATTAGGTCCCCTGAAATTCCACCTGTGAGCGCCTTCGAAAACCAGAGAAAAAATCATTAACCCTTTCTCCCAGAAAGGGTAGAAATAATTTTTTTAATTCGCGTTTCAGATGTAGTTTTAGGACTTCCTAATTTTTATATAATATGGTAATTAGAGAAAAATTGTTCTAATTAAAATATAATATTCCTATTATAATTTAAATTATATTACGCATACTAATTTTTGAACGCTCGAGCAAAATGTATGAAGTTATGAGCTTATGAGCTTATGAATTTTGAAACGCTCCCTTATTTTTCCGTGGGGTTCTATTGTACTTATCGTGTAATTTTAGGACTTTTTTTTGTGTGTTATTAGTTTTAAGTATCAACGAAAACGGTTATTAGCTTACCACAGTACCTATTGTATTATAATAATTACGTTGGAGATGACGAAAGTGGTTATTAAAATTAATTGTTTTTCTTTTCACATTATGTTAATTTAGACTTTTATGTACATCAACAAAATCTTATCTTAATGAATATTTTTCAGCCGCCAGCATCTACACGAGCCACGGTTTCAGCGGTTACCGGTCAGTCCAGTGTAACCCGCGGTTACAGCCGTTCCGGTTCTTGGGGCCCACCGTCCGGTCGGCGGCGACGCTTACCTCGCTGTGGCTGGTCGCTTGTCTGCTGCACGCCGCCCTGCTGTACGTGTCAGCCAGGTCGCTGTTCCGGAGTGGCCAGATTGCTGTGCTGGCCGCCATACTCATATCGCTAACGGTGGTCACGCTGATGGCCACTGCCGCTCTAGTGCGCATAGACTGCAAGTACGACCCCGATTGACCCGGGCCGGAGGCCCACAGCGGGCCAATGGCTTCGGTCAGCGTGATCGGGCCCAGTCATTTGTCCACGGACAGGCCCACCAAAGTGGCGTGGGTCATTTAAAAACGGTATCGATTTTCCGGTTTGTCAGGTAGCCCTAATGCCATTATGTGTACACACATTGTATTGTATATATTGACCCACGATTGCAATATCTGTTTGTATAATATTTTACCAATAGTCATCTTGTACGTTTCTTTGTTTGTTCAAAATATTTTGGATTTCTTATCATTTTATTTAATAGTCAGTGTTATCAGTTGAAATACACTTAGAATACACGATACACACAGAAAACTACCACATATTTAATTAGGTGCCTTTAAGCACCAATCAGATAAAAACAATAAATTTAAGATGTGTCATCAAAACCTGTTAAATATAATGAAAAACACTAAACAGTCTGATCACAATAGAATGTAGACTAAAATTCATATCTGATTACAAAAAAAAAAATATGTTAACAATAAAAACAATTTTACATAAAAAAGTCAATTCTTCTGGCTAAATAGTTCAAAGTTCAAGAGTTTTAAATCAAATTATAAAAAAAAATCATTTCTATTGAATTCTGACTTCAAAGTTAGTAAAAAATTATGTGAATCATAATCGTAACAATAACCTTTAATGTATAACTTACAACAATGCTTTATACTTAAGTCCATTTAAAACATTAAAAAAAAGAAACAATTTTTACAAACATTGCGTTTATTGACGTTTATTCAATAGACATTAATATCATAATGTTTAAATGGCTGTGTAATAAACAAATAAATAATCATCTTGATACAAGGGCACCGTCTAATATTGTCCGGCGCTATAAGAAGAAATAACAATTTTTCGTTTGGACACAATATACAGTGCACTGTTTATTATATTATGTTAACTGTAAAAAATGACGCTGTACAAATAAACTCGTTTTGTTTTTATAACCTCAATTTTTCATTTCAATATAAAAACTAATGTGTACCTAACATGCGTGTTGTTAAGCTTTTACTTTTCGTTATTATTGTTTATTTTACTTTAGCTCGTGCAGTCTTTTACCTAGCTACAAACAATTCACATTAAACTATATATTGTATAATTATTTAGTTACCAAATGTTATTGTTTTTTTAGCTTGCATTATGTAATACAAATATTAACGTAAATTATTTATCTTACGAGTTTAGAGTTAGTTAGTACAATAGTTTTAGTTACGTTAATTTACGTTTTGTAATTGATTTTTGATTTAGGTATTTATTTTGTATAAAACTCAAATGTTAAATAGTAAAATGATATGTATATAAATTATTTTCTTGTGGACATTTTAGTAACAATTTTTAATTAGTTGATCGGAAAATACACTACACAGATTTTCTGTACGCCAAATTAAGAAGCAAGTTCCAAGATGAGTTTAAAAATATACATATATTTATTTTAAATAAATTCATAAAATATGTAAATAATTAATAAAAAATGTATTTATTAGCATTATATTATTGAAATAATATGATAAATCTTACAAATTACAATTTAATAATTCGAACGTAGTACTACCAATCTAATCATCAAAAATGTGTAAGTTAACTGCGCACACAACTCACATGCTCACTGGTGGTATGTTAAAACTCTGAATAAAATCCTCTACCATAAAACAGAGCCGAGATACCTGTTTTTTTCTTAAAAGCTTGGATACAGCCTTGAAGCTTGCGAGCCTGGCTTTAAACGTGGCAGAATCCTCGATGGAGGGTTTCGTACCGCCTGAACACAACCCCGTTCCTCAGCCAACCTCGTGTCAACAGGCTGGACGACCAGGTCACTGGAAACGTTTCCGTTTCCACCTAACCTCATACAAAACTTGTAACGAAGTACACGAAACCAGCCAGAGGCCTAGTTTTTTCTGACCGACATTGTTCGTTGGCTCGCACATCTGCAACGCATTCGACACTATGTTTGGTGACATGCTGTTTATAATTATAACAAGTTTAAATCAAATACAAGATAAATATTATAGACAAAATAAATAAACATAGGTTGATGGTTTTAATAAATAATGGTAGTCGACACGATCATTGGTCTGTATGCAACATTTTATTGTACTATAATATAGTCGCCAGACTATATTATTAATCGCGACGTTCCCCCCGAACGTCGCGTCTGGTGAAATGTAGTTAAACTAATTAAATCCTATAGGATATTGAGTGGATCTCTTTTAAAAAATCACCTGTATAACTAAATTGGCGATAAAAGTTTCAAGATAAAAAAGGTTGCACGTCCATCGAAAACTGCCGGGCCGCAACTCACCTACAGCATTTGTTTAATACCGCTAATCTAGGCTACATAATAATGAGACATGAAAACAGTACACAAGATAATACTATACTCCCGCGAAGTACAATTACAATTATACATTTTAGAATCAAGTAAAAGCTCATATCGATGACAATTTATGTTCCAATATGTTAAATGATTAATCGTTTGGAATAAAACCGTCTATACGAATTACAGAAAAAATACAATTATTATGGACATCCCGTCCAAATGATAACGGCAGTGCCGTTTTATACAATAAGAAGTTTATAGTGATCTGCTGGCGTTGCTAAATTTACCGATTATAAGTTTGGAGGCCCGGCAAGCAGTCGTTAAAGAGGTCTGTGTGTCATTAGGGTGCGATCAAATTTAACGATTCTAATTTAGCTTCTCGAGAAAATCGTACACGACTTTTCGGACAGCTCTCATTTTTCTAAAAATAGTTGTAGCCAATAAGGTTATGTCTTCAAACACAGTTGGCTAGATGGTTACTACGGTTATTTTAAAACAAAGTCGCAAAATATTGAAAATAATTAATAATAAAGCAAAATAATAAAAAAAAAATAGTTAACTGTTAAGTTAGTTTTGTTTGTTTCTAAACTGATAGTCTAGTTAAATTAAAAAATACCCTTAAAAACTGCTCGATTTTGTATAAAAAAATGTACAAAAATCGTTTAGTTTTAAACTAAAATGATGTCAAAAATTGCATATTATACCGAAACACTTAATAAATCCAAAATTGGCAAGTGAAAAATAAGTGTTAATGTTTTTGTAAAAGCCAATAAAATGTAAAAACAAGTTCATTGATTTTTACTTTAACATGCTGAATAAATATTGGTTTTAAAATGAAACTTTTTTTTTTTTGTTATTTCCTCTAAACTTTATAGACCCACGAAAACTTTTTAATACATTTTTTATTTATATTTGTGTTTTCCAGATTTACGAATTTTAACTAATAACCTAATTAATTTCCTCCTTAATTAGGATAGTTAATATATGTGTATTCCTTTTATTATTAGAAGCATCTATAAAACTTTCTTCTAAACAAATTTATTTAACGGAACTAACCCTGTCCATAGTTTTAAATATAGCGACGAAATTATACAGAAGATTAAGGAGTTAAGATTAGGAGTGAGTCGAGGCCATACAAAATAGGAAACTGTTCATTTCTTTTCCAATTAGAAAAATACTCATAAATATGATTTTATAATATTCTCAAAATACCACAAAATTTCCATTTTAATAAAAACAATAAATGTCTTTTTTAGACCCTTGAATCTCGCGGTGTTATGATTGATGGACATTTTTTTTACTTACACAATTGTGATTGAGGGCAAAACAATTTTGAAACCAAAAAAAAAATATAATTAAAAGTTTGAACCCGGGTAGAAATTAGTTTGTTTATGTAATAAAACACTGTGGTCTGTGTGTGCGTATAAAGACAAAGTAAAAAAAGGTGCAGCCTTTATTATAGTAATGTTATATATTTAAACATGTGCAGCTAAAATGCTTTTTGCGGTACACGACTTGTCTTCTTTCGGGCGAGTTTACTGCGCAAAACAAATAGGTGGAAAAATAATATGATTTCTCCATATAGCGGGAGAAGACACTGTTATAAATTCGTAAAGCTAAAATCAAGTCACGTTCGTTGTATAGTGTGAGGGGGAAAAGAGTTAAGTGGACTAAAAAAAATGTCTAAGGTAACGGAGATAATAAAAAAATATTTCGAACATCGGCTCCGCCAGCAGGTAAACCAAACGTGTCAGCATTATAATAACATTATAATGTCGTGTAACCAGTCAGGCGAGCTCCTTCGATTTTCCACAAGTGTCTAAAACTAAAACCGGCTTAACCCCATTGCTTTTAACTCAATCCACGGTAAGGTATTACATTATATACAAGGCTCGACGTATAGCCCACTCGTGTTACACCGAACCGAGTAGATCTTAACACAATTACAAAATTATATTGAACACAATTCACTCTGCTGTGTTGCCCCACACGGTTTCCCGCTATACCACCTACCTAGCCTGTGTGATGTCACGTGGTTAATCCTGTGTCTACGCTTCCAACCCAACCGAGTAATGTCACTTTTCTCACAATAGTGTACTTACATCTTCCATGTCCATCAAATTGTCTCCGCCTGACTATTTGCCCGAATCTGAGAACAATCGAGTGGGCCGTCCGCTGCTGTCGGAGTTCGGTAGAATTAAATAACAAATAGAATCTGAAAACCAAATCTAATAACGTCGTAATTGTACAGAGAAGATAATATTTTATTCGAATAAATCGCAAATAAAAATCTATGGTAAGATGGCAAAAGTTGATACGTAACTTTTTTGAATTTTAAATTAAGAATAATTTGCTGACATTTTTATTGGTCGATAACTAGTTTCGAGGTATTGCTTTTAAAGTTATTAGGGTTAAAATGTATGACGGGAAGAAAGGTGGAGTGTAGTAAATTTTTTGTCTGTTTACATTACTCAACCGCACTCCATCAGACACCTACTGTCCTAAATTTTACTAAACTTTAAAAGTAATGACTAAAAACTGTACACGTTACCATTTAAGTTTTAAAAGTTACCCTCCAATTCTCATTTCTGACTAAAAAATAAACAAAAACTTTAAAGTATTATTGATTTATAAAAATCAAAACTATTTTATATAGGTCATTTTTGAAAAATTGTTGTATATCATCGAAAAGAAGTCAGGTGTAACATGAAATCTGTTAGCACTATGTATAAAATATGTATACTAACCAACAATCAATTTTTAGTTCAGTTTTAAATTGCTGGTATCATAAGCAATATATTTATACCTAAAATTTGAAGAAACAATAAAACAGTTTTAGAATTTTAGTATCCATTAATCTTTTTATTTTCCCGAAAGTTGAGAAAAGGACGTATCAATTTCTGCCAACAAAAAAGTTCCTATCAGTTCAGGGTCCCAAAAACGTTATAATAATTATTATTTCACTTGGAAAAAAAATTATCATATACTTACCAAAAATTTATTTGATCCACATCGTGTTTTGAGCTTGGAAAATCTCAAATTCTAAAATTTGGATAAGCATTTCAGTTTTATAAACTATTTTTGTCGGTTTTTGGATTTTATCCTACTCGGCTATATTTACCATAAACATTTTGCGATACTAAAATATTATTTTTTTACACACTACCCATACCCAGTCAAAAGGGATATTTATAAACATACGTGATCGATTAGTTTTATATAAGTAAATACAATGACGGATGATAAGCTCTGGTATTATTTGTATGGTCAATATGTATTTGCATTGCTTGTCATTGATTGAATATAATATATAACTGATCATAATATTTTTTACTATCTACAATTCTACAGACTGAGATGGTTTGGGCATGTTTACATTTCACATCGAAGCGTTCATTTGAAAGTGATTTTATCGCCCAGTCAATGTGTTTGTGATTAGATTTTGTTTTAGATTTGTGAATGAGTTTGGTCAACGATTAAGTGACTGTAATAATGTTATTGTCTTAATTTCTTCCGTTTTCCTTTCATCTAATCCAAATTGTCCCTATTTAAATACATTATTTCTTAAACACTATTTAACATTTTAAAATGAATAGTATCCCGCTTAAATCTGAATTTATATATCCGCTAAAATCTTCATAACGAATCCTAATTTAACCAGTGATAGTATTTAAAATATTTTGCAATAATATTAAACAAATCAATTCGTTCGACAAAATGTTTAGGGTTATTACCAAAACACATTATATTTTTATAAAATAATATATTATAAATAAGCTATAAATCATATTTAAATTAATAAAAATCGCAAATAATTCCACGAGAGTTATCAAATAAATAAGAATTTTAATGAACTGTAGCATTTACCATCGACTGAATAATTATAAGTTGTCGTTAATAACTATACATATCGGACTTGCTTATTATTTTAATAGTTCACCCAGTTCAGACAGCAATATGGATCATTACGCCATTGACAAGCGATTGAAATTGGTTTAAAATAGTATAATAATTCGAATGTTTACAATGTAAACTACTGTCGTTTTGAGCGTAGACATTGGACTGTCGTTAAAAGTGCTTTGCCTCGAATTTGAGTGTTTTTATATATTATGTGGCATGCTTATATATAATATTTATGTATATATACTACTTCATAGTTTTGTGATATCCAACAAAATTAAGCATCCAAAGTATTTTAATGGTACTAAACTAAAAATATATAGCACTATAACGTTCAACTTTGGAATTTTTATTGAAGCACAAAATATTATTAAAAAACGGACAGGGAAGTTAAGATTTCTATACTTAATAAATGTCAAAAATAATAGCACTTGAACTGATATAGGTCATATTATTGTATTTTGTTAACAAAATAGTACTCAACCAATACTATTTTAATGTACTCCAGCGGTAATAAGTGTGCGTTAGGCTAGACGTTATTTAAATGACAATTTAACAACACTAATCATGTTAACTTATAAACATGCAATTCAATTTTTAATACTATTCAAAAAATAAAAATAAAGTTTTATATATTCACACACATTAAATTATAGTAACTTAATTTTGAAAAATAAAAACCTCAAAAATTAAATCCAAACAAATTAACGGTACATGCATATAATTTAATTAAAAAACTTAATGTATTCGACAATTCTATAAACTTAACTTTATTTTAAATAAAATACAAACGTCAATGATATTTAATATTATATGTTTTAAATATAAATGAAAAAAATTGTACTTGTTATTTATAATTTAAAAAAAGCGGAAATCCAGAATTTTTTTTTTTGCTTCTAAAGGTTCTATGCATATAGCTAATACAATTACGGTACTTCTTCTTCTTCTTCTTCCGGCCTTCATAACTCTCCAAGAGTTTTTGCCGCCATCACTAAATCACCCCACTTATCTCGATCCTGCACGATCTCCCTCCAATTCTGTGCTCCAAGGTCCTCCAAATCTTTTTCCACGACATCCATCCATCTTTTCCGAGGACGACCCCGTGGCCTTCTTCCTTCCGGCTTCCAATTTAATACTACCTTGTTAATGCATCTGTGTTACGCCGCATAACATGCCCTAGCCATTTTATTCTTTGACTCTTTATGAATCCATTACGGTACTTATATTAGCTTTATAAAACCAAATTGTATAGTGTATTTACCAATTTATTGTTATATAATCGAATATGGTTAAATAATTTCTTTACAACGATAATTGTTAAAATAGCAATATTATTGCGATATTAAATGTTTTTATGCATTTTAAAACTTCTTATCGTTATAACGTTTAAACTATAACTTATATTTAATTACGCAATTATAAAGTAAAAGAATTAACAATTGTATATAAATTAAACAACATGTATTGTTTGTATATCTTATAGTATAAAACGCTTCGATTAAATTTTTATGGTATGTCAATGTGTCATATTGTGCCAATACATATTATAAAAAATTGTCAGTAATTAGACAGTATTAGACACAAAATAATTAAACCCTACTAGTACATTTAATAACCGTAAAAAAAGTGATCGAAAGAACTACGACGTTCCAGTAACAATTATTATTTTCAAGAAATCAATTATCTCCATCATTATTTTGGGTAAACAAACTTGTAAGATAAATAATTGGTATGCTGCAATGTTGAAGCAATGCCAATTTCAGGTAACACGTTATAGTCTCATAAGCAAATTTTAATACATTTTAATTTTGCGATATTAGTGTCACCTGCCAACTTTATGTTTGAAATTACACCCATTAAATATTTATATAGTGTAGTTGTACGAATTATTTTATGATCATACTAAACTAAGCCGTTTTCATTCTAACATGATAAATACATAATTTATTAATAGTGATATATTAATATAGTTTTATTCTCTTTCTACTATGGGAAAATATTTATTTATATTTTCGGAATTTCTTTAAAACGAAGTGCTCGCATAACGAATAATCACAAATGTCATCATATTTAAAGCATATTAAATCGTCTTTAATTTTCATTTCAGTTTCGTTCATTTATCGAGTTCGAGCAAAAAAATATTTTGAAATGTTTATTGCCTCAGAGTTTTTATTTATATAATATTATATATATATATATATATATATATAGTAACCCAAAGGCGTAGAGTCTAGTGATGGGAATTTTTGGATAGTACAGTACGACTAATAATTATTCAAACTAATCGAATTTAAATAATAATTAAACTTTTTCAAAATGTACTATACAATTATTTGATTTGAATACAAACCCTAGTCATAAACTGTCAAACTAAAAACTGAACGTTAATTATTGTATTTTTTAATAATACTTATTTCAACATTACCTAATTATTTGATTCCACTTGATGAATTATGTACAAAAATATACAGAAACTAAAAATTATCTCTAATTATTATGTAATACATTTTTTAAACAAAATGATAACCTTAAAATACTGGCTGCGAATCTCGTCTGTACAAATTTAAAAAATTACAATACATGTTTATTTCAATTTTAAATTAAGAGGTCGTTTACATTTAATAAATTTAATATCGCATGCACGTGCTACTTATAAACTAATCTAGTATTAGACTTATTATCTGTAATGGTCTTGGTCGGCCGACATTTCACTTTATATAGTACTTATTTAGGTACAAACCTATTACACATAAGTGACTATAGTGTTCAGTCTACTTCATAAAAAATTATACCAGATGTCACGAAGTACTAAGTTTTTTTATAGCGTTAGTAACATTGGTAAAATTAATTTTTGAGAAATGTTTTAAAATTTACATACAATAACACGAAAAAAATATGTAGTCGGTTTAACTAAAAATATACCTAACTAATATAATATATGGTGGCAACCAGATTTTTTAGTTGGTTACATAATCAGTTATTTCAACTAAACGCCCAACTATGTATTTTTCCCGTGAAATTACATTTGAATAATATTAATATTTAAAAATAAACTGTCATTTTTTTTTTTCAAACTAGCTGATATTTCAAAAAATAATAGGTACCTAACATAATTTATAACAAACTGCTAATGATTTGAGTAAAGTAGCGCAAATACATTTTTCTTTGTTATCAACTAAATGTTGATAAAAATGTAGTTTATTTAAGAATTTATTTTTTGTTATCGATTACTTAAAAAAATTATTAGATTGTTTAAAATACCAGCTTTTTTCAATATATCTAAGGTCAAATCCAAGTGATCGGATTTAAAAAAAACATTTATTTTTCTCTATATTAGCCTGCCACGCTAAAATAAAATTACTGCGACTATGTTAATTTTTTGTTATCAGTATAATATTTTTAATTATTTTCGATTAAAACTATAATAATTGTACATAAAGTTGATCACGCCTTTCTCTTTCCAATCCACCGTTCTGGTTACAATTTTCACATATTAAATTAAAAAATAACATGTCAATTACCTAAATTACAAGTAACGTTATAGGATAAAAATAACCTCAATTTATTTTCATACACAAGACGAGCGACAGTCTACCAGAAAATCCAAGAAAGTTTTATCCTCCCAAGGACTTTTTGCTCTATTCAATATTTCGTCCTGTATTAATGATTTTGTTTTTAAAAAAGAAATCATATAATGAAAAAAATGAGTGGTTAAAAATATCGTATAACCTAAAATATTCTTTTTTTTTGATAAATATTTTGAGTGCCGGTGTTATATTAGGTGTACGAACGATTAATAAAAATCGTTTTTTTTTCTAGACGCCCGTAAAAACATAATTTAACGCTATCAAAACTAGTCAATATTCATTAAAGTTTTATAGAATGTAAACAAGACTGCGTATATTAAGTGTATATAGTTTGTATTAAGGGTGGTTACAGCCCAAATCAAAATATATTCACTGCGTTTCGCGTGTACGTTCCACCTATACTTTAATGTACCTACAACAAGACAGGGGATTATAATAATTATAGTCTGTAGACCGTAAATTAATTTCACTGAATAATAAATACAAATTACCGTACGCAGTACGCACAGGTCACTCGTATATCGACGAACAGTCAAGCGCATACAACAAGGAATATAAATAGGTAATGAAATGTGTGGCCTGTAGGTAATAATACAACGAAATAATGGTTATACATTAATGATTTTCAACAAAAAGAAATAACATTTATAAAAACATTACCCGTACATTTAATAGGTACCTATTAATATCGTGATGTCTATAACGGTAGTTAATAATGTCTATAATAATATATTATATTACATTATTACTATTATTTAATAACAAAATGATGGCGTCAACGGTCAACGTCACGTTATCATGTGCAAAAAATCATATGGTCGTTTTACTCCTTATCTGATTATCAGTCCTGTACGAATTTCCTCAGTGTCGTTGCAACGATGGTCGACTTTGAATGTCATACCTATTAGTTAACTTATTTAAACGTTTACAAAATACAAAAAAAAACTATACAGGGTCAAATACTCTAAATGGTAAGTGCTGTTGCTCAACTAAAACGTTCAACCGACGCGAATAAAGTCCATAGTCTATTATTGCATTCGATTTAACTGTACCTATTGTATGATAATAGTACAGTATAATATTATATTGTATTATAATAATAATAATAATAATTGTGTATGTAGGTATCTAATCTTTGTATTTAATTATTGTAATGAGTAATGGCTTTGTAAATAATCTATATACTTATGGAAGTTTTTTTTACTCCCATTTAACAGCGTCGCTTTTTAGTAAACACCAGTCTTGTAACGTTTCTGATGAAAATTGAAGTACACCACCGGCCTTACAATGGTGCACACGCAAGTAGTCACAATCAAAGAAAAAGCACCGGCTGCTACAAAAGGGTACAATTATGCTGATACTTTTTGGTGTACTTACATTATTTCCGTGGTGGCTGCGAGTGTTGCTGAATTACGTAAATATGATTTTTTTTCATATTTCAATCTTATCCGCTAAAAACCATCATTGATTATTATAATGTTTGAGTATAAAATTTGTTGTTTATTATTCCAATTCTCGTTTCAGTTACGTACCCGTTAGATTTGACCAAAACCCGTCTACAGATTCAAGGTGAAGCTGTCGCTGCTAGTGGGAAACCTACTCAATACCGTGGCATGCTAAAAACTGCTATTGGAATTGTAAACGAAGAAGGTGCTTTAAAATTATGGCAAGGAATTCCACCAGCATTGTACAGACATGTCGTTTATTCAGGTATTAGAATCGTATCTTACGAAACAATGCGTGACCGAGTATTGATGAAAAATCCTGATGGGTCATTTCCAATATGGTAAAATGAGACTGAGTTTAATACTGAAGTACATATCACATAAATACATGGACATTATTTTTTCAGGAAATCTGCCATAAGCGGAGTGGTATCTGGAGCAATTGCTCAATATATAGCGAGTCCAGCAGACTTAATCAAAGTTCAGATTCAAATGGAGGGTAAACGGAGACTCTTGGGAGAACCTCCTAGGTATAACATTTTAGTTAATTTTTATAACAATACAATATATTTTGTGACAAAATAATAAAGACAGGTTTGAGTTGGTAATGTAATTTTTTTTAAATCTGAAAAAACAAAGTTATACAAAGATGGCCGAAAATGTAAAGCAGAAAGAAAAAAAGCAATACAATTAATTCAAAAATTCGGACCTCAGCCAAAAGCTAATACTTTGCAACACGGTTTGCACAATACTTATTTTTACTTAATACTATATTGTTAAAAAATATATTATACTAATTAGTATACTTTATGCAATTCCTAGTAATGTTTTATTTCCTGTTCATTAAAGTTTGATGCTTAAGGTCGTCCATTATTTCAGTGTATGATATTTTTGCTTTATTTAAAGTAAAATTTTTTTTTATTTTATTAAATATTTAGATTTTTAGTAAAATTAAAATTACAATGTAATATGAAAATTGGCAATTTTATTTTATTTAGTTTGTTAACAGTTTTGCTTTCCCGTGATAAGCTATTTATAAATTTAAAGGAAATATATATTACAGGTAAAAAAATATTAGTTTTATCTTGCACAAAGAGAGTAATTGCCATTATGATTTTGTCGTTACTGTTATCAATCTTTTATTTTAAAATTATTACATTTTTATTGTATTGAAAGTGATAATATTAACTGAAAAATTCCCATAATTTTGTTACTAGATACTAATATGACCTGTAGATAAATTATTTAATTATGACAACAGGTTATATAATGTTTTATTTTTAAGTTTTATACTTTTGGTTAAACATTGTCTAATGTATTGAATTATAGGGTGTTGGGTGCTGCTCACGCATTTAAAAAGATTGTATCTGAAAGTGGCGTACGTGGTCTGTGGAAGGGTTCGATACCAAACGTACAACGAGCTGCGCTTGTAAATCTAGGGGATTTGACTACTTATGATACTGCTAAACAAATAATTATGCAAAAAACTGGACTACCTGACTCGCATCTCTTACACTGTTTATCTAGGTATTATTCTTGTTCTTATTTTCTTATTAAGAAAAAAAATTGATTTGTTGACTAACGTTTTTAGTGTTTGTGCCGGTTTGGTTGCTGCAACGATGGGAACACCGGCGGACGTAGTAAAAACACGTATTATGAATCAACCGACTGATAAAAATGGCATGTATGTTGTTTTACAGATATCGTAACATGAGGATTGATTGCAACAAGAATGTAACTTTGCCCCAAATCTGAACATTATTTAAATAAACCCGTAACTGGTCTAGTGTGGTATCACACATCACTTACCAATGTAAATGTTATTAGGCTTCTTATCGCTGTACCAGTTACGGGTAAATAATTTATTTTAAATTAAAATTTAAATTATAAATCAAATTTTACTATAATTTCAATAATAACTTCAAATACCTTTTTACAAATTGGTTAAAAAATTATTTAAATAAATTTTCAATTTTAACTAAATAATTTTTTTAATTAACAAAAATAGAAAAAGTAATTAAAATAAAAAAATGTTTTAAATAGAAGTTTATATAATTAAATTAATTAAATTTTTATTTTAAACAGCTGATTATTTTTAACGGCGGAAAAAAATATTTTTAAATAGCTCAATATTTTAAAACTATTATTTGTTGTATAAATAAAAATAAAACCAATAAAAATTTGCCTAAACTCACTAAATAGTACACGCACATGAACATTCAACAAACATAATACTATTCCAATGACTTTTGATTAGTTTTTATCGTAAAGTTACACCTAAGATGTGATCAAACTCTGTATAACAATAATCTTTATAGCTAGTACTAATAATTTTAATTTACTTTTTTGATTTTATTTCCAGTGGTTTGGTGTATAAAGGATCTATGGACTGTTTGATTAAGACTGTTGAAAATGAAGGGCTTTTAGCTCTGTATAAAGGGTTCCTTCCTGTTTGGATCCGTATGGCTCCTTGGTCATTGACGTTTTGGATGAGTTTTGAACAAATACGTCATATGCTCGGGGCGACCGGGTTTTAGAAATGGGAGTGTATACTGTTAGATCTCATTTTTTTTAGCACATTTCTTTGGTTTTTAGTGTAATCATCCAATTGTGCAAATCATATATACATTTATATAATATGTATTAGTACATATAAGTATGTATCAGTAAAAAGTGTGCCAGTCAAATCAAAACTCACTTTATGCAAACACCTCATAGAGGCATCTTCTATTTATATGAGCACTGTGATTTTAGTTTCTTTATAAAGAAAAAAAAGAATGAAAAAGCTTAACCAATTTATATATGTATATATATGATTTATAACTTAGTATTTAGTATACTTATTATTGGTTACCATTATGTCTTAACTCCACAACGTCGTTTACTATGTTTAAAAACCAGTTATTGTAAAATTATTTTGTTTTTTTATTAACGTTGACTGTGGCCATAACACTGTATACTTAAAGGTTCTTCACACCATACTTGTCTTGGAGATTTATAGAGACAATGTTTCCTAGAAATGTCTTATCCCACTAAAGATAAAATATTGTTGTATTAACATGACTGGAGAGGTTAATAATTACTGAAAATAGTGTAAATTCGAGTTTTTCTTTTATTACGGTAAATTTTTTCTGTCTTACTGCTTAAATAGATAATCTCATATAATATGTATAATGTATATATGTTCATGTTATCAAACCCTGACAATAACTGTCATTTTAGAGATAAAATGTGCTCGAATATAAATGTACATTATTGAAATGAAGTCTAACTACTACTTGTTAAAGGAAATCTATGTAACATCTACATTTACTAATTCCTCATAGATGTTATGGATGGAGTTAAATATCTTTAATAACTGTAAAAAAAAAATGTGTGTTGTGTCTTTAGATGTACTATTAAAACCGAGGTATGTTTTTTTTTTTTTTTTATTAAACTATTTATGCCCTTAAACAATTACTTCCCTAAACATCTGTCAATTTGTACTTGTTATTTTGTTATATGATGTATCCCCTTCTATACAAATTTAAACCTTTATCTATCAAATTAATAGTGCCAACTGACTTGAGATCTTATCAATCAAAAAAAAAAAAAGGAAAATATGTTTTCTAACACTCTAAATTTGTTACATTACATTTAATAGTTAATTAATTATTTTTAATAAAATTAAACATTAATTTAAAAAAAAAACTTAACTTTCAATAAAAATACAATTATTACAATTTTTTTTATTATTCATTTTAAATTCTATTATTTTTAAATCATTGTTGCGTTTCAACACTTAATTAAAAATTATGCCGAAGTTATATCCATATTATTGTGTCTTTTTGGATTTTTCATTAAATTTAATTTGATAAACTATTAACCTTCTTTTGTTACTACACTTCCTGAAGTTTGTATTTTTGCTAACCTGTTTCATTGTTTTTGTTGTCATTTTACTTATAAGTTTTTTTTTCTTAAGTTGTACTTAAATTACAATAAAATAATTAAAAAATGTATGAGTTTCTCTTGTTATAGATTGTAATTATATAAATAATTGTAAACATTGCTTTAAATTGACTAATTAAATGTAATTAATTTAGAAACAGTAATTCAGAGACTATAAAACTGGAACGAGTATTAAGTATTGTAACTAAATAGTAAAATTGACTTTTTTACCCAATAATTATTATTTAAAATTATTAATACTCAAAAAACTACTCTTGTAAGTAGTATAGAGATGTTGACGCTAACTAGTTATAGACCTTAGAACTGAGTAAATTATAGTACCTTTAGGCTATATAATATTAATTATTATTTTGTTGTAAGTATAATTTATGTGATTTCATAAAAATTATGCATTTTATTTATTATTCAATATTTCTAATAATGTTCTATAATATATTACTAGGCGATGTGATTAAAACAAAATCAGGCAATCGGTATTACATTTCTTGTATGAGAGTCCAGTTAATGGTAATCAATGGCGTGTTGAGATGCTGGAATTATAAATAATTTGTTAACAGCAATAATAGATACACTAGCCTCGTGTGATTTTACTGAAAATATTTAATATAATTTAAATTACTTAAGTTTAAGAACTGATATTAAAAAAAAACAACTTTCAAAAAGATATTTAACTTAAAGATGAGTTATTTGCTACAAATTGGACGTTTATATTCTGAAATTTATGTCCTACCGAAAAATAATTTTGGTAGTATCTATCATTTTTCTGATAGTTCTAAAGTCATTATTTTTTTTTTTATATACAGAACTACATTTCTAGGACCATTATTTAGCTGTAAAAAATTGATACTTTTATTTTCAGTAAAATACTTTATCTATGTCGTTGTACATCAAAGATAACTTGTCCTTCTCTTGGAGAATTGGATGAAATATTTAACCAGTGTAGATTATATGGTTCGTTATAAAAACAATTTGATGGATTATGTTTAAATTTACTTTGTATAATACTGATAGAAAACAGACTTATGCGAAGCCAATTTCAGGTTTGAAAAATATAAAACTAATTATTATTTGAACTGTATACTTTATGTAGGTACTTTTTACTTTACAGCAGTTTTTTTTTATTCTTCCATAAATGTTTCTGATTAGTGATTTATTTAGGCTCGTCAAAAAAAAATGTACACCTAGTTTTACTAAAGTATTAAGTATGTGCATTAATGTAAATAAGTAAGTACTTAAAGAATTCTCAACCATAATAATTCGATTTTTAGGTAGAATATAGGTACTCATTTTGTAATCGTTTATCGTAATGTTAAAGATGATGACTGATAAGAAATACAATTTAAATATCGCTAATCTTTTGAATATTCATAACGCTTCTTTCTTTTAACATTTTAAAATTTTTTAAATTTATTTTCCGTTTACAACAATAGTGTTTTGAAGTACAAATAATGCATGGCCCTAACATGCACTTGCCTGATTACACGGACTGTTTTGAAACGAAGGTCAACGAAAGTGATTATACTTCTGTGTCTGTTCAAGAATCAATTGTAGTTACATAATATCATAATAGAATAGTAAATGGAATAATATGTTAACGAATGGTTTGTCGTCGAATTATTGTTTTTCTTGTGTTCAATTAAAACGCAAGTTTTATATTATGGTTTTCAAGTGCGGATTTATTCTCGGAAACCGAAAAACCCATACAATATGTTTTGATACTGCGCGTGGTAGGCAAGACCAGTGGCGGTTCTAGCGTACGACCAGGGTAAGCAGCTGCCCTTACTAAACATTTTTAATTTTTGGCTTTTACGTGTTAAAAAGTTTAATGTTGTGTCGTATATTTTGTATAAAGAATAAAGAAATTTCTTGTACGAAATTTGAGTCAAAGAACCGCCCCTGGGCAAGACACTTTACAAGAAACCGTAATAATAATACAACTAAACTATTGCGAAACGGTATTAAAATTATTCGTTTTAACGAGTGCCTAATAACCATCAGCCGATGCAAATAAAATATATGATCATAATTAACGTTAAAAGGGGATCTCTGTGTTGATGAATGTAATTTTTGGCGTCGACCGGAGGGGACCAAGTTCAAGATTTCCTAGTAGTGCCGGCCGCCCGTGCCAGTGCGGAGGACTACTCGACCGGATGCCATATCTTGACATCTTAAACAAGAAGAACGGGGACTGGCTACTGATATCTGTTTGGCATTTTGGAACTCGTGGAACAAACAAGAAATTCGCGTTATATAATATTAGCGCCGGCAAATGAATATACTCGGCGTGTGCAGCCGTTGGAAATACAAAATCAATACGGCGGTAGAGTATAATATAGAGCGGCCATACACAGCGGGTTATTCAACCGCCGCCACTGCGCGCTACTGGCAGCGCTTTTCTTCTTGGAACTACAACCGTCGGTGGTGTACCGGCTTTCGCATTCTCTGTGTTCGAATTTCCACGATCCCCAAAATATATATATATAATATAATAATAATATCTCATTATCCACATCGATTTTGCGTCAGTCCCACGAATCACGATATTGTAATAGTACATCCCTAAACGAGTGTCGAGTATTACAAACGCACATTATAGATTGTAACGACTGTCGCAGGTTCGCAATGATATTATTTCAGTGCGGTGGAAAACCGCAAACGGTTGGTCGTTATGGGCAAGTCCTCGACGTCTTCGAGACGTTCAAGTTCTTTCGAAATTTGATCAAATCTAAGACCTACACGACCGTCGCATAGATGGTTTTGTTAAATATTTAAGTATACTATTATAATAAATAACAGCCGCCAAAAATTATTACTACTGTAAACGCCTACATTGTGGTCACTCGTGGTAAATTGAATAGTTTTTACTAAATAGTTTTATGTCATTTTTCCACCGCGAGAAGGGTAAATCTAAACAGATCTTTAGGACGTCTATAATACACAATATGTTTTGCTTGCATCGGTTATCATACTCGTATGCGCAATTTTTCGTTTTTATTAACTACACGAGGGGCAAAATCAAATTTAGCAGAGCACTCCTTTCCCGTGCTTCGGTTCTGCCACAGAACACCACACGATCCAAGACTTAAGACAAAAGAATGCTACTGATTTTCAACTTAGTTCCCACTTGCGTCTTGCTATGTTTAATGATGGTATTTAAGTGTTCTCTCTCATCGAGAAAAAAGCTTTTAACAACAGACTAGAGTACTTAACGGTGGTAATCGTATCGAATGTCAAGGAACGTAAAAGGTCGAAAAGAACGTAGAAAAAACTATAAAGTATTTCTTAACAAGCAATATATATTGATATATTTTTTTTATAGAAATACTAAAATACAATAGCAAAATGGTTGAGTTCTGTTTATATTATTATTTTTAATTAAAACCAGTCGGATTGACTTTTTATAAATAGAGCGTCATTTCGATAACGCAATTTTTTAGTATTTACTTATACATTTTATTTGAATAATAAGAAATTTTAAATTAACAAATTTTTGGTAAAAAATCCCAGAACTGTGAAGTCGACTATCGAGGTTTCAAAGAAACAATACAAAAATGTAAAAACTCATTATGCAAATAATTACAATCAATACCCACTAGAGTCATTGGTGATATTATTGTGTTATGTTTAAAATACAATTACCTCAGGCTATATTTTAATTAAGTGCTTTTGGCTAAAACTGGAGCAATTTAATAATTTTATTCGACAATAATATTTTAGTAAAAATTAAACGCATTACTAAAATTTGTATTTACAACTATACACCTATAGGCTACTGGCTATGTATTACATGTGTATTCTGCAGTAAGCGAACACGGATTTAGACGACTTTGGCCTTTTCCTTATGGCTTCTTAAAAATTACGTTTTATACTTATATATTAAAACTGTTATGTTTGCATCAAAGAAACTCACGGGATGGGACGTTTTGCACTTTTTGAATAACATATTTTTATCTTATCGAAATTGTTTAAAAGCACCAAGATTTTACATTATTATATTATATAATATTATCCAAAGATCAAAGCATTTTCTTAGAAGTTATTTATCAAATTCAGATTATCTCCAAACTATCGGCCGATTTGACGACTCCCTACTGTGCACAATTCTTAGTTCTTACTAAGGTAGCGTAATTTTTTTTATCAATAATAATATTATTAATTATTGGAGTAGATACAGCGAACAGTATACATGAATCAGACCGTAGCTGAGCAATATAGAATGGATTACGGTGTGGCAATTTTTGGTCGTTACCTACTCGTTAAAATAGTGGTTATGGTCTACGGCATTTCTAAAACGACTACTGCTGTGTAGGTAAAACGCAAAATAAATTTATTTTTTATTTTTCATCGATTCCGCACTAACACCATTCAAGTATTAAACGTAGGTATACAGCAATATTGGGCATTTTTTTACAATTTTGTTTAAGCACACATGACATGTAACATTATTATGTAAATAAATATAGCACGGTGTAGGGTATTATAATACAGTAAAGCAACACATTTATAATAATAAAAATAGCTGATGTATTGCGATATAATATTTTTTTAGTTGAACTTGACGATTATAAAACGAAAATAAAATCTTAAAAAGTAAAAATATCTGAAATACAAATATTATGGTTTATATGAAATAAATGTACAGGTGCATATACAAAAAAAAATCTCAAGACTATTTTAATGTACCCAGTTGTCGAAGCCTTATTTAATCTAATAAACACACGGATTATTTACTTACGTGTAACGTATATATTGTGTAGTTAATACCTATTCATTTTTATTTTCGTTGTGTGTGTTATTTATATACATAGATTGTATATTTGTATGCTCACGATTCAAAAATAATTAAACAAATACCTAAAAAAATGTTTTCCCACCTGTTACTTGTGATATTACCGTGCTAGTTTATATTATGCGAATATTCAATATGTAATTATCAATTATATTATTATATCATCATTTACCAATAAAAAAACCTATAAAATTCGTTTTATTAGCTAGATAGTGGTTTTGTATTGTTGTACACAACTCGTGTATAATATGATTTTAAAGTAATTAAACACACAAGTTTTTACATTAAACAAATTCTAAAATACTTAATGAATAATCTACAAACACTACAAATTAACTTGTCGCTAATTAATGTCACTTGACCAGTCTTCAGACCCAAAACGAGTTTTCTATTTTATATTGCATACATTGTCAGTCCTCGGAAACTCGGATGAACACTAAATTACAGCATTACTTGCTATTAATTTTACGTCCAATTGAATTTAGCTTGGATGTGGAGTCGAGAAGGTAATGTTTTTACAATGATGTGTTTTTATTTATTTTTGTGTGTGTGAACCTATGATATTTTCTAAACTTATTTCTTTACGTAGCAATTCTTTATAGATGGTATAACTGTAAGATGCGTTATTCGGCCACAAATTTAAAAAGTTCACTGCTTCTCCTTCAGAATCAAGGGAAACTTGAAGGGAGTGGACACTTTTTCTTTATTTCTCTTCTGAGAGCGAAGTTTTGGGTCTTGAGGTCTGTCAATAATTAAAGGCATGTCTAAAATGGGGCTATAACAAATACGATTTTCTGGAAAAACCTGTTAAGGAAAAACCAACAAAAAAGAAGAAAACTACACTTTGACCTTGGTAAAATGTTAGTAAATCAACAGTCAACTAATAAAGGCTATTATAAAAAAAAAAAAAAATCAACAGTCAACAGGAATCTGAAAAATATTTTCATTATATTATTGTTAATTACTGTGTTTGGATAACAACGGCAACAAATTTGATAGACAGATGATCAACCCTAATCGTATCCACCCTAATACTAAAATATAATTTTAAACACATTTAAGCTTTTGTGGTTTTTTGTAATTTTACCTTCTATAGATTCGCATTAAAACGTTTATTTAAATTTGATTTTATTACATTCTGTTTTATTAATTCCCGAAGACCTGTGATCTCCCACTCCCTAATATGCTACGTCCTCACTATGGCCGACCCTACTGTGTTTGTTTTTTGTTTGTAAAAGGAAAACTTCAAATGTTTAATAGGTAGTTTTACCAAGATTACTACTAGTAAACCGTTGAAGTTTTACTTTGAAAAAAAGGCCAACACAGTAGAGATATAATATCTATCAATCATCTTCTTCGGATTTTGATAATCACCATGGCCGATCGCTACTCCACCCAGCCTTCTTTAAACTTTTAATCATTTATTTAACACGGTTTGTGTTTAAAATTGTTTTTCACATGCCTAGTTAATTTTTAAAAACATCAAAACTATTTTTTTAAAGTAAAACAACAACGTGTATTACATCACTTTAATATTATGCAAAATGTCGTCGGTTTGTCTGGTTTTTTTAACGAGCTCGGTTGTTTTGGTAATCAGTGTTCGACGCCAACGCCAATGATTTTGTCGACAAATTAAACTCGACCCGCCAGAATCGGCCAATAATAATTTAGAATCCTACTTAATGGCTGAAGACCTACTATTATTATCATCAGTGTTGTCTGCTTATCTCGGCCGGTTACCGAACGGTTGTCGATCGTGAAAAACACATCATAATATATTATTTTACAAGTAGAGGCCCTTCAGAGCCCAGATGCAGCTGCGACAACTGACATTATCTCGGACACGTGGGTTTCGCCTATTTACGCTGATACTGAACACTCATTCGGCATCAATATTATTATTAAACACAAAAATATCTTCACCCCGTCGCCGGAGGGCGCAATAACAATGTTATAATAATATAAAATATTGCGCTATAAAAGAAAATGTAAAAAAAAAACTGTTGTATGGAGATTTGACGTGCTTACGTCATGCGAAACGCTTCACAACAATACACAGTATTTATAGCCGCGGGAACTCGTCGATAAGGTCTCGACGGGATTCGTGCGCTTTATGCCGGTTTCTTGCATCATATTATCATTATAACATTTTACAATATAATACATGTTATCATATATTTAAAAAAAAACAGTATAAATATGTAATCATGTGTCTTCGGAGGGTCGAGTCATCTCGGGACCTTTCAAACGACCGAGAAACGCGGTCAGAATATGCCCCACAGTTGGCGTCGAGGAGCTTGTATTTAAGAAACGGTGTCGCTCTTCTTTCACCTGTGCATGACTCAGTCCGGGTAAAAGGTATAAGTATGAGTTGTGTATCAGCCGTGTCGGAACAGGTGAATCACTCGATAACATCCGCTCGCAGTAATAATATGTTGTACTATGTAGTATTAACAAGACCGTCTTAGAATTCGGGGGCCCTTTAAGAAAACCAAAAAAACAAGAAAGATGTAAGTTGTATTATTCGGGGCCCGTACCCCACGTGCCCTTAGGGTAAAAATTGTATTGAAATCTGAATATTAACTTCGACAACGGCTCGGTCAAGGAGATTCCCGTGCACTTAAAAGCTGAGTCGTCTACCGCATTAAATATTAGTCGATATTCGACTTGGATAATATTATGTCATAAATCTAGGCAAAATATCGAAAATGCCACTTAGGCTCGGTTCAAGAGGACGACCTACTTAAACAGTTCCGGTTTTTTATCTTCAAACTTTTCGTAAAGCCGCCTTTATGTAATATTACTGACGTTGGATTACTCGATTCGGTCTTTCTCTTTGAAACGCAAAGTTTTAAGTACCCGGAAAAAGCAATAAGTTATCGAGACACGTTTCTTTTTCTAATCTTGGAGATTATTTATTTTCATTTAGTTTCGACGAGGAGTCGAGAAAGTTATTGAACGTGGAATTGATTTTTAAAAGTTTCACCGGTTTTTTGTAATTTTTATCAGTGTTAATTTTAAACGGAAAGCAGCAGCTGTCCTGCAGTTAAATGTTGTTATTTGTAAACTTGTTCACACATATACCGCATACGACACATTCGAAAAATCGAGAAGAGTTGACACAACGTTATTGATTTCTGTCGATAACGTTTTTTTATGCCAACATGTCAATTGGTTAATTCTTTTTCCCCACAGAGTATTCAACCGCAGAACGGCCGAATCCCTAATGGGGAGTGAACACAATTCGGACGCTTCCCTTAAATACACAATGCACTGCCGCTGTTAATGTCCTTTTCCAGGATAATAATATGTGACACTGCACTAATCATAATATATTAGAAAAATACTGTTTTTTTTTTTAATTAGTTGCTCATCAGAAATGCGTACCTCGGGCACAAATAAACCAGAAGCAATCGCTTAACGAACCATCATAACTATACAATATTGACACATGTTCAGATCTGCTACAGTTATTTTTTTTAATGTATCGTGAAAGCGCCAAATTTTATACGAATTAAGTCTAAAACGCAAAATCACATTCTGTGTCTACAGAACCGATTAGAAAAAAATGTGTTGTTTTTTTTTGTTATTAAGTTAAACATCTTCGCTGTGAGGGCTAAAAGGCCGATTTTTAATTTTGGTTTTCAACTTTGTTTTTCTAAAAAATCTAATTTTCTAACAGTTATATCAAAAATCGACCTTTAAGCCCCATAGAGAAAATAGTAAGCTTCACATAAAAAAAAAAAATTTTAATCCATCCAATTGATACGCCAGAAAATGAATTGACAGAATTGTACCAAAGTAATTTTTTATCAAACCTTCGCCATAACTCGGAGCGAATATCTTTAAAAGTTGTATAACAAGAAAAACTTAATATTTTTTCACCTTAAAATTGATCGGCGTATTTAAAATAGCTACAAGATATTTTTTGTCAAATATTGCCTATTCTTGCCCCTTAATAAATAGCGTTTTCCGTTCCTCTTAAAGCGTACACCATACATATTTAAAATATGCCTTAAACTCTGTGATTAGATTAGGAAATAATTTAGAATATGTATACTTGATTATCTATACGTCGAATATTAAGTAAAATTAATCCGAATTATTTAGATAATAATGGAAAAAACAGAACTATATTATTTTATGTCTTTAAAGTTCTTATGAGTATTCCTTGAGATACATTTATAACCTACTAAGTATTTTGTTTACCAGTTTAACTGTACATTTTCAACCAATAAGAGAACTACCTGAGTATTTATTTTGATAATTGATTAAGGTTCTTACCAGCATACATGTATATTTTTAATTAAAGCATAATATTTTTCCAAGTAAGTACTTCGAATTAGTCACTTATTTTGAATTACACGAACTCAATTTAAAATTCAGTACAAATTTTTAAAAAATGACTAATGTTTCAAATGTGATAAAACGGGTAAAACATAAGACGTAAAAATATTGCAAACAAGTCCAATTTATTTTTAACCGTGTAACAATGGTGGCTATCGCCAGACCAATTTTCAAATGAAGCCAAACGCGTTTAACTGACTTTTTGCCAGTTTCGCTTGTTTAGACGTTTCTCTGTTTCATAATCGACCATATAAATAATGAAAACATTCGATATTTTGTTTTTAATACAGCCATGAAATAATTCATTTTGTAAATATAATTTTAGATTACAAAAAGTTCAAAAAATTGAAGTTAGTACTCTACAACGTTATAATTTAACATTTGTACTTTGCACGCGTTCTATATAGTAAGACGGTTGGCTTACTTGCCCGTTAACTCGTTTTGCTAAGTTTATAATGTACGTGTTATCGAATCATCAGTTTTATCAGTTTTCAAAGGGCTGTAACTTGATAAAAACAATTTGTATATCGTGAAATACAGAGATAGTGAGTTGGAGTGTCATAGTTAAAGAAACTAATTTTTTTTAACAGTAAAATCTATATCAGCTATACTGTGACGATGAGTTAGACCGATGAAATTGAAAACGGCACAATGCTTTGTATTTATATCGTACTTTGTCGTCATGCTGACCACCTGTTTGCATAACCCCGTCAGACCAGACGTGTACACATGACAACGTAACGGTGTATTCGACCTCTTCGGCAGGCGGAGGTGCATAGGGTGCTGGTGCGGGTGTGGCGCGGCAGAGGTGGAAAGTAGGCCCGCAAGTATTACACGTACGCACACACGTCCGTCGATGACAACGTGTTCGTCATAACGGCCGCGCAAAAGTATCGTTGGCCGACGTGCTTTTGGGCAGTCATATCCTTTATCGCATATTCCTTCAACCTCGGCTGTCCCGCGCCCTGCACTCGTTTACGCGCGATAATGTAGTATATTACAATTATTATTATTCGTCCACCGCCCGACAGTGCCGTTGGCCGTCGCGCGGTCCGGCGACATGCACACCGCCGTCCGGCCGTTACTGTTTTGACCTCAACCTTTAAGGACAGACCACGTGTTGCGCACATCTCACATCTGCACACGCGGAGAGACAACCGTCTCGCGTTTGATAACCCAACCGAGATTACCATAATAATATTTATGATAACCAGCGCTGAAGATAGGGGGGAGACGGTTTCGGATAACCTCTGCGATTATTTTCTCTTATAACACATTTTTGATTCACAAATTAAAACGGAAAACAAATTCTTAGTTGGCCAATTGTAAGCGAATGGAACCCACACGGGATCTACAAGTGCCCCACCACGACATATATTGTTATTAGGTATATTATTTTTATCGACGCGCGCAGTACAGACAACAGCTGCTGCAGCATCAGTTTTTTTATTTATTAATTATTTACTCGTCGTTATCAGTACTGTTTGTGATATATTGCTCTACTCGCCGGCATACCGAATTTGTTTTCTCACGTTGTATGACCTAACTCGATCGCATTGTCTACAGCCCATAAGCGTAATGTATTTTTGCGTTTAATCATCTACGTAGCAACGTTGCTACAACGAAATGTACACTGTACAGTTAAAAGTTCAACGGTTTTAGCTATCGAATACAAAAAACGAAATCAATGTCGACAGCAGCAACACAGTGCACACCCACGCCGAGTTCCGCCGACGTTCAATAAGATAATAACGAATCCTTAAATATTTAATGGTCCCTTGTACGTCATTCGGCGTACCCATGTCTGGTCCATTACATTTTAATGAATTTTTTATAACACTTGTATACGATTCAGCATAATTTAAAGTTTGTCTCTCGAATAAATGCCGCCGTCGAGTGAATTGATAATATTATAATATTGTAATTTGAATATTTATTTGTATACCTAATGTCCTATTACAGAGACAAATTCGGTACGGTTAACTCATAAAAAATGTACCAGTAGAAGTAAAATGACTCAAAAAAGACTAGGCGTAAATGGTTTTTTTTCGGCGAATATTTTGAATTAGGCTAGGCAATCAGTATTCTTGCTACATTTGGGGATTCATTTTTTTTTTCACTGCCTCCTATTATTCCGTGGGCAAACAATAAAAATAGTCGAACAATTTCCATATTGCGTTCGGTAGTAGACTATTGTTTTCCGCAAATATTTGTTTGGGGGCGGCTCGAACGCAACGCGACTTGTTGACGACCAAAATAATAATATATTGTATATTATTATTATAAACAATAACGCCGGGCCAACTCGGGAGTTCAAAACGAGCGGCGTAGATATGAAAATAAACTTAACATTTTCCAACACAACTCGTAAATAATAGCAACATGGTTAGTAAGTACCACCAGGCACTAGGCCATTGGATTTGAAACAAAAATGCTGTTAACTGTTTTAGAACAAAACAAAGAGTCGTACAATAATAACGAAATAATGAGCGCATGAGATATCGCTGCGTTTGGGAACCCCTGCGTCCGTCGGCGGTGCCGTTTTATCAGAACGAGCCCATCGAAACGTCGGTGTCGCCGTGCCGCATCGACCGCCTCGGCAACTGGGACGCACTCTGTCCGCGCGCCGTAATCCGTCCCGGGGCCGAACATTGGTTACAAAAGTTCGGGTCTCCCACACAAGTAACGCGGTATGGTCGACGACGAGCGCGACGCCGGGTTTGGAAACGCCTGAGTTCAGTGGTGAGTAATCCGAATACAATGCGAACGCCAAACGGACGGGCGCCGCCGGTACGGTGGCAACCAGTTGTCGGCGGCGGCGACGACAACGACGACGGTGGATGCGCGTGCGCAACGCGATGTAAGCCAGCCGCCGCCACCACACCGGCGGCCCGGTGGTCGAGAGGCAGCTGCTGCCGCCGGAATCGTGGTCTCGTTGTATTGAAAAAAAAAACAGGATAGAAAAAAAAAAGAACGTTGCTGCCGCCGACCGGCTGTCCCGCACCGTTGCGTGCACCAACGCTCGATGGCCGCATCGCCCCACCATCGCACGTCGCTCCCCGAGGCCACTGTCGAGTTATTTTTTCCCGTCGCCGGCCGCCGCTTTTTGCGCCATTCCAAATCTAAACTACAACATTGTGGACTGTTCAAAATTTGCAACAGCTCTCTCGAACAGCACAAAACCCAAACGATAATATTAAATTATTATCGTACCTTTATATGTTTGCCACACTAGGTAATTGACATTTTATTTTGTACTATTCGTCAGCCACGGCAAAATAATATTAATAATAACAAAAAAAAAAAAGACGGAATAAAATTGGTTTGAATTCGATTCGTTTCGGTTGACCGGTACAATACATTTTACTTCGATACACTTTTATGAAAATTCTCATTAAATTTTTGTTATCAATCTTTTTTGGCCAAAACACCTCTGCAGTATACTGTAAACGTACTTTCAGCACAATTTATCCGTACCCACGCCCATGTACATAATAATACTATGATGGTCTCTTTGAAAGTTGATTATTTTACATTATCACGTTCGCTCTGCAACAGAACTTCATTACTTCAAAACACCTACTTATCACGTTTCACCGTTTTAATTAACAAAAAGCCGTACACCTGTTCCGTAGTACGCGATTTTAAAATAATTTAACAATTTTAAAGATATTAACTTTCTCGATAATTATTAGGTAAAATGAGGTGCAGGGAAAAATATGATTATTATCACAACAAGACAGATAAAAATAAAAAAAAAAATAGAATGAATCGCAGTTTACAGTAAACACTATCTGACCACTAAATATTATAGTTTTATTAACAGACGGCTTTATTATAAACACAAATCGTTACAGTTAATTAATAGTACTACACGCGGGTAATAATACAATGTATACAAATGCAAGTTAATATGTTTTTCTAAACATTGGTAAATTAATTAAACGTCGATAAAGCGTCGATGACCGCAAAGTAGTCATGTTGTCATTGAACTATATACATTATACAATCGTTAAACATGTAAACTACAGTTCCCATTTTTTTAATTTACTATCGTTTCGACGTAATATTTGTATCGAACTTTTAAATAAATAAAATATATTTGGGAACAAATCCAAAATAACTGCCGAACGGCGCGCAAAAAAAAAACAATGTTGTTTTGAATTTCCTTCTCCGTTGTATGTGCCACATTCACCATATTAGATAGCAATAAAAAAAACTTATTACTTACTCCGTGTTCACGAAGATAGGAAAAAATTGTTTACATATGCATAATACTCTGCTTTATTTCCATGAAATGTATCCGATGTAATATTCTTTACAACACATACTCAACATTAACTTGTAATATACTTAATTATTATTTTTTTTAAATAAAATTGTTTGACCTCATGAATTTTTATAATTTTACTAACATATGAATTGTCTGCCACAGTGTTGTTAACACTAAGCACATGTTCATTAAAAAATCATAAGCATAATTATATTTATCTCGTGCTATTTCTTAAATTTTAGTGTTAAACATTTTATGTTAGAATTTATTTTAGGTTTTTATTTTAAATTAATTATTGATATAATCTGAAGACGTTCTGGGCAAAAACCAGTAATTACCATTTTATGCTACTCAAATCATTTATATTATATATACAATGTGTGTTTGAATAAATATACATTAATTACAGAACAAATTCATTAGGTAACTTAATATAATTCATTTAATGATTTGACAAAGGTTGTTAATTGCTTTTAATATAATATTTAAACAGGTATTAGATGATTCGATGATCATTTATTTACATTTGTCAAAAGCAAGTTGTGTACATTTACCAGGTCAAACCCATTTGCCAGTTACTTGTTATCACACGTAAACTAAAGATTACTCACAACTTTAACTTATCGAGTACTGCCACAACAACTTATGTTTACTGATGAGTGATAACGGTGTAAAATATTGTCGAGATACTTACCTGTTGTACTATTAGTAGAAATATAATAATTATGTTAAAACAACCGATATACCACCCAGACTCCACGCTTCGTTTATCTCTTTAACTAATACACTTCCATATTTTTTAACGTTCATTCCATATTCAGTCTACCTCTAAAGCCTTAATCCGCATACATTAATACCGCTTATCCGTTTTCTATTTTATTTCTCTTCGTTTTGAAACGTGTCCAATAACCATATTTTCAATCTATTCACATTTTCCCAGCCATCGGCGCAACTCTATGGACCCGTTTCTAATTTAACCTTAACCACTTCGCAGTTCTTATTAGCGGCTACTTACTTTCGTTTAATATGATCCTTCAGCCTATACTATTTAATGCGCTTCCGTTGCTTTATTGCCCTTCATCACGGTTTTACCAAAATGTTCCTATTATTTTAGAAAAGACACTTTTTGTCCTTTTACCGCACAAGTCACAAATCACCTGCTTTTGTATTTCCGCTTTATCCAATTACACATTAATAATATTCGTCGAGTCTTAAGCATCAAAATATACAAGGCGATTCATTGAGGATAAGAGTATAAAGGCGGTTTTCCACTGAACGGACAAAACACAAACTCCTGTTTAATACTGTACAATAATTGTCTATGGTACTAAACGGGAGTTTGTATTTTGTCCGTTCAGCGGAAAACCGCCCTCAAGAGTTTCTTAAAATAATTTTGTAATTTTGTACTTTTTTTTTTATTTTTGAAAAAATTTTTGTTTGTGCTATTTTAACAAGGTATAAAATCGATTATAAAATTACTAAATAACCTTTTCAGTATTTTCCAGAGCTCGAAAGACTTTTGAAAATTGGTAATAACGATAACGTATACATATGAAGGGTCACAAGAAAAAAAGATCAATATCAATTTTTTTAAATTCCATTGTTGAAATTTACTAACTTACAAAATTACATCTTAGCAAGGGTTTGAGCGAGAGAAAAACATATGTTGTCAGTAAACTAAATATATTTGAGTAAAAGAAAAAAAAATGTACTCATACAAAAAGTGAAAAAAAATAATATCTCATTTTAACAAAAAAATTGACATTGATCTTTTTTTCCTGTGACCCTTCATATATTTGATTACCTTTTTAAATTAAGAATAATTTTCCGACAATTTAGACTGGTCGATAGCCAGTTTTACATCATTACTTTTTAAGTTACCATAGAGTTTTAAAAGTTTATGGACCTCTGGAAGAAAATAAAAAAAAACAATTTGAATATTGTCTAATATTGTAAAATAATATAAACTTGAGTGTCTCCAAAAGTGAAATAATTTTATCTCTGAACTGTTGTTTCTGCTTGTCAGTATAAATACAATATCACAATTAATTAAAAATAGACCCAGTGTCTTATCTTCAATGAACCATACTGTGTGTGAATATAACGTTTTTATAATTATTACTTTTTTTTTATTGGGATTTTGTGTGTACAATTTATCAGCGATTATATTATGGAGGGTTTAACAAATTATTATTATTATTATTATTACGAAATAACTACTGGTCACTGTTGGGTTTATGCGATTTTTCCCACCCGTTCACTTAAGTAATTGTTCAACGCAAAACGAACGTCATTAACTCAATAGTATTATATTGCTTTGACCCGCAACGACTACCTCTATAGCGACCGATATAGCAAACGCACCTGACACATAATATTGTATAATGTACTTAGTACTTAAGTAGTACTGTATTTCACAGTCAAGTCGGCAGCTGATGTCGCCCGGCGCCCGCACGTGTACCGTGGTTTGTAGTAACCCATTTAGGCAATTTTTTTGTTCGTCAAAACTGACAACTGTCGTCGCATTGCATTTGAATGCGCGAAAAATAGCCAATAATAAAAAACTGTTTCGCACAGTGGTGATAATAATCGCAACGCGTTGTATTGTCATTCGGTTACTGTTATACACATTGAACAGCACAACAGAATGATAATAATATTATAGCATCATCATCATCGTTCGCAGCCACGGACCACACTCGGAAGCATTCAAAGTAACTACAAGATGCATCCAGACTCAAAATAGTCGTTTGAAAATTACAAAATTCGCAACAAACGGCCTGAGTAAATTAATATAAACGAATTGTCATTTCTGCTTGCGAATAAAACGCGTTCTATATTTTGCCAGTACATAGTTATAGCATATTTATTTTTTAAGGTCTCTGGTCCATAACACTTTAATGTATTAACAGGTCCGGTGTCCACTGAATTTATACGACTTGATGGTGGAAATATTATTGTGTGTTAAAAATACATAAGTACCGCTTGCGTCCGGATCGAGTAATTTTGGTATTAAAATGTCTTCGAATGAAAATGGACTCCTAACTAAACGATAATAATGAGACACGGTCGATAATGTTTTTACTAAACAATTTATTAATTAACCCCTTATTGTCATAGGTTATAGTACTAAACCAAATTTTTAGTTGTTCATTATAGGTTTATTTAGCTTTCTTCAAAATTGGTAAACAATTTCAAAGTAAATCAAACTTTAATACACGACGAACGGTATTTAAACTAATGCTTATTTCCTAGAACCTTTGAAACACCCAAACAGTTTTTCTGCGAAGACAATATAAATCAGAGAAAACGACCAAAACTTTCCTGTATTTCTTTATATTGGCGATCGTGATTCATGAAATATTTCTTAGAATAAACTCGGAATTTAGGTCTTATAGATTACTCTCTATGAGAAAATGTTTACAAACTACCCATATCGTTCAGCTGTATAATTGTATACATACATTTAAACGATCAAGTTTGATAAACGTTTGATGTACTAAAATCGTAAACTTTTGTTGAGTTTGAGTTTTGTTCTAACAATGCATTTTTATACATTGTAGCGGGATTGTGTTGTCCAGAAAAGAAAAAGTTTTTTAAACACTCATAAATTATTAATGAATCAATTCAGTAATGTAAAAATGTAAGCAAAGTATTTTGAATCAAGTAAAAGACAGTTCACGAGTAGTTTTTTTAAACTTGTATACTAATATTCGTAAAACATTATCATTTTCAATAGAATAAAGATAATTAATTGCAATACCCTGATCACTTTTAGTGATTTGATAAAAACTACATTGAAATCGAAAAACAATTACAATAATCTTTGTAAATATTTTAATGTTAGTCTTTATGGTACATAGTTTGTCTCTTTTTGAAAGATAAGAAGTTTACAGCGGTATACAAGGTTTTTTTACAAGAAGCCCAACAACAATAATTAATATTCTACAATCTACGTTATGCATTTATATTTAATCTTTTCCTACTCTGGATATTGATCTATCAACTGAAACTTTTCCTAAAAGGGTGATTGGTGACTTAAATATTTTGTTTTTGAAATCGGGAGGTGGTCAATAATGGAGGACACCCTCCCTCACCTTCCCCTTTATAGTTTTGACATTTTCATGTCTTAGCTCTGGCACATAACCGAAAAACTTGTCACAAAATACTTGTCATGAAAAACTTGTCACGAAATACTTTCACACTGTTATCTGATGAGACATAAGAGATTAGAGATGAGGAATGTGGTGGGGGTTTGGAATGTGGATGGGGTTGGGTTTGGAATTAGTTCTGGCACATAACCAAAAAAAAGTGTTACCAAAAAAGCGTTACACTGTTATCTGATAAGAGATAAGAGATATGTTGTATTCACAACGATCAAATTATAACTGAAAAATAAATTCAATGTAATTTAACAGGTCATATTAATTGTTTAAGGCCACATATTATGAAAACACTAAAATATAAGCCAGAAACTTGATATGTTTACTAGCCACCTTAGATACTAGCTTGTTAATATACTATTTCATTATCTATAATTCCACCACTACTCTAAATTTATCCGGGACATGAAAATGCTCTTTCGTGGTTGCAGTCTCGGCTGAAAAACTTTTTTTTTTATTTGCCGACCATCATAATTGTATATTATACTATATCTATTATTAGCAATGTCTAATAATATTACTGACTAAAATAAACGAACCCGTATTGGAAATCTAAGAACAATAATTTCTAGGAACCTAATCATACTACCGCCGTCCCTCATATTATGTAGGTACGAGAAAACTTAAATTCTAAAGCCATTACTGTGATCTCTGTTGTTACTTTTTAGTTGTTTATACTTAAACCGACTGACTAAACTATTAACAAGACTTAAAAATTTAAAAATCGTATCGTAAGTTTTTCAGAATGAATTCCTTAAGGCGTAATAGTACGTTCAACTCCTAATACGCCATGATCAAAATCTCTTTCCAGGTTAATATTGTCAAATATTGCTTAGCCCTTAGGTATATGTTTGCCATAGCCCATAATAATATATTCCGGTTACTATGAGCCATCTATGTTTTAGCATTGATCTTATAAAATCAATAGTTTTAGCTTATAAGTACTGTTTACGTCGAAGCGTCGGTCTTTACTTGCCTAGATAATAAGCCTTCGAGGATTGTGATTACCATGAAGAAAATTTGAAGGTGGTGTCTTAAAACACGAAAAAACGAAACAACCTAAAAAATGTCAATGGAAATTATCGGCGATATAATAGTTGTATTCAATGTAGCTCGGAGAGGGCATCAAGCGAAGTAACAATCATCATAACATAGTACCATTGAGTATACATTGTATATATACTCAGTGATAGTACGATTATGGTGATTTTGCGCATGGGATGTGCTGCACTGTGTGTGTGTATTAATATGTATACAGAGTGAAGGAGATTTACGGTAACATTAACAGTAGTCGGGTGTTGCAGGATCACTGGTGTCGGCCGGCGGGACACAATATTATTATTATTGTTATTATGGTCGCTGGGCGGCGGCAATAAACCGGCCCATAGCGGCAAAAACGCTGGGCTCGCCGTCATCTGAAAACGGCACGCGTCGAGCACGTGTCGCAGGTACATCTATATATATATATATATATAAACATGTGTAACCGTGTATATATATATAAATGTATATGGTATATATATATATATACAAACACAAACGCGCAATATTCGATCATCTACTAAGTGTGAGTCACCGGGTCGCCCGCCACCGCCGTTTCCCTTCCCCTTTCATCCGCTCATCACGCGTACTCGTATTCAGATAATGTCTATGTATGTATGTGTGTGTGTTTTTATTTCAATTATTTGGATTACCGTCGTCCCCGCGGCGGCGGCAGCGACGACGGCGAAGTTAGAAGCGGCAGGATGGGGAGGAGGGTGCCAGACGCCGGGAGAGACAGACAGACTCCTGTCTCCTCCCCCCCCACTCGCCTCCCGTCGTACATCCGACCGTGAATTTATATAGGTCACCGACCTTGACCGATCACTTCATTATTACACACATACAAACACATACACACACATACGCACAAAGAGACGGCAAAACGTAAACAAAACGGCGATTTCGATGTCGAGCGAGGAAACGGCGGCAAGTGTACAATAATGTGTAACCACGTGCCGCATTTGATAGTCGATACCCTAACTCACACGCGTACACCGTGTACACTGTACACTTAGGTGTGTGTGCTGCAGTAACGTCAAGTGTGCTCCGAGTACAGAAGTACGGTATTTATTTAGACGGAAAAGCGAATGCCTAAGCGACAAACTCTCTTACGATCTTTCAGAATTCAGAAATGTGTACAGATTGCCTGGATTCGATACTAAAATTTGGACGAGTCGTCAATGCACAATGCATATTTTGGTTGGAAACATCTAGTGTATGAGTTAAAAGTCTCTTCATATCAGGTACTCCTAAGCCAAGGTAGCCTAATTGTAAGACCATCCTATATTCGGGTTTTAATACTTAATTAGGGCACTTTCAACATAGTCTACTAAACACATGCAGACTAGTTCGTATTCAAATTTATCTCTCCCATTAATTGTCAAGTGCTTTAAAGAATATATTCTAATTTCTAGTTACTAGTCTACTATTCCAAAACATGTAACCAGTAACAACATAGTATCGATTATGTATAGAAGTGTAATACTCTTGTCTCAATGATCTAATGACATTAGCTGGACAACCCTTATGAGTAATGAGTAATGTAGTGTATCACATGATAGTATTATTTTGTTGGTAAATTGTTGTCAATACTACTAAAGTGTTAAACTTAATTGCCCGTATTTAATATAATATGTAAGAAATTAACATTAACTTCCGGGTAAAACAAATTAACCGTTTACAAATTATCGAAGTGATGAAGCAACATTATGTCGTTATGCAGTTAATCAAGAAATGTATGTCAGATACATAAATATAGCGGTAAGTTTAAATTTTGACTTTTGTTGTATTCTTATTTCTTAAATACGATAAGGAATATAATGTTCAAAGAATTGATTACAATTTTATTCGCTTTATGTCACCAGTCTTTATTTATATGAGAGCCGGGGGAATCTTAGTGTGTTGTATTTATATCTGTTGGAAAAACGACCGAGTGCTCAATTCCGTAATCTAAAACAGTTACATTGTGTACAATAGCGATAAGAGTTATCGGCCAAACAGGTTAATTATTACTATAGTTTATCGTTGACTGTTGAGTATACCGTCGACGAATAAGTCGATTAGACGATATTGCTCGAACCTGTGAGTTCATATCGGTAACGAATGGAATACGAATATTTGTATTATAATACGTAATAAGGGTATTTTTTGAAACCAAACAAAGTTGCATCTGCAACAGAATGCAAATAATCACTTATTACAAAAAAAAAAAAAAAAAAATGAGCATTAAATTATATAATATTATACTCGACAACAACATTTCGCAACAACATAAAAACATGTTAATGCTCTCTGTAACGCTGTATGCAGTTGAGCTTAAAGTGGTATTTTTGTTTACCTTTTTTTATCCTATTAGTATGAAAGTCAATCAATGTTTTTTAAAAATATACATACTATTTTATAAGTGGTAAAATATCGAAAATAATAGTATGGTATTATGATAGTAGACAAACATTGCAAGCGTCATAGTACAGAATAACATGAATAACATTTGTCTCCACTTAAGAGAGGCCTCTGTACGTCGTTAGACGTCCCGGGGGGTTGTTATCGACGATGGCACCTATGAAATTAACATAGTTAGTTATAGTTAAAATTGCTTAAAAAGTAAATAATTAAATTTTGGAGGCATTTACTAACATTCTCCCAAAGTACTATTTTGTTGAAAGCGGCCCCTGGACAAGTGACGGAGCACTGCAGCTCCATGGTACGGCGACTCATAATTTTTTTGTCGTCACTATCCAACAGATTTCCCAAGCGTAATAACTGTCAGCCACAGTATTTATGAACTAATTCGGTCCACTTTAAATAATATTATTCGGTGTTTACCAACAACAAGGCATGTGTGACACGGCACAAATCCAGTGGTCGTTCGGTCTGAAAATTATTGGCGAACGCGTTCGGTAAGAATGCCAGTATTAAGTTTAGGAGGCCCTGAAAACGAGTCGGTCGGTCCCCGAAAATATTTCACTATAGTTGTACAGTATAGTATAGTCCAAACGAGGCACGAGCACACATGCGTCCAATACGGAAATAGACCCTTGTCCTTCTGATAGCTAATCCGTACGACCGTTAGACACGATACGAACAATACAAATTAATAACGCACTGCGAGTACATGATATACAACTTGTAATATTTTAATATCGTTTAATTTCCCACGAGAACTTTAAAAAAAACAACAAAAAACCGTCCGTAATCGATACAGTTAACAAAATGAAAATAACCACTGGCGCGACCAAAGTAAAATTGGTTTGGGAGCTGTAGTAATTACAGCTCCAACGCAAATATCATTTGTATCCAAACTAACAATACCTAACATTTTTGGCCAACAACCATTAACCATTTTTCGTTTTATAAAATTATAGCTTTTGTATCAGTGGGTATATTTACCATGGAAACTACTGTAAAACTATGTAAAGAACAATAATTTTGAGAGGGCTTAACTTCGCTCGAGTCTGCGGATAAAGCACACCACCATAAACTACGATAAGGTCATGACTATAATATTGGCCATAACTCTCACTCGTTAAGTTTTGTAAATAATGTATGTGTTACTATAAGAATGAGGACATTTTATTGAAACATTTGAGTTACTGATAATCGATTTTCTGACAAAAAAATTGTAATGAAAATATATTGTCATAGGTATATTATTTCTGCGCAAGGAATATGTGTCCTGTGACTTTTAATCTTCCTCAAATTACAGGTTTTGCAGCAACAACGCCTTTTTTTTTGCAAACTATGCAATAAAATATTTTATGTATATTATATTGCTTGGTAATTTCTTTTCATATTATGCAGCACTAGTATACGCTATACACGAGTGAACTGTGAGCATGTCAACGAGTACCAGATTAAAACGAGCAATACATTTTTGGGTACTTCAAACTCCACAGGATCCTAAACCTTATCCTATTTACAAATGTATCACGTGCATGTGTATATTAGGTTCTATGGAGTGTGGAAACATTTAGCTTGGTAGGTAGGTCCTTTGCTTACTGAACCTATCGTTATGTTAGTAGTAGTTGCTAGCTGGGTTAGGTTTATCAAATTACATATATTATCGGCCCCTATATAATGAAGTTTGTCGTAATGTGGCTTTTAGACTGTGTTTTTGGATTAATTCAAAGCGGTATTTTTACAAAAAAAATAATAATAGTAAAGCGTGCGCACTTGTTGCTTTACATAGTCATTGTGTTACTCATGGCGTTTAACTTTATCGTCGCGACAATAATAATATTGATGAAATTATTTTGATATTATTACATTATATTATGATGATAATTGCAGATAACCTATTGGTTAGATTACACGACAAGGCGCAAATAGGTTTAAAATGCACGCAAACAATTTTTTTTCTTGTTGTTAATTATTCTCCCTTGCACTTTATAACGTCAACAATACGTATGAAAGGCACAGGGAAAAAACAGTAGTAGTCACATTATGAAAATTTTAGAGTATAGCAAAAACAAAGTTTGTGAATTCCTCTACCGTAAATTCACATTAAATGCTATTCTAATAAAAATGTATTTATTTAAACAATCTATTGACCTAAATAAAAAAAATTAATGGCCTATATTGAAAAAACTATTTGAAAAACAAATTTCATAAATGGACTACTTCCATTCTTCCCCTGTGCCCTTCTGCCTTCATATATTATTTTCAAACTTTTAATGCAGTCGTCTTAGACAGGCGCAAACTGGCCCGTTAAGGCCTTTATCGGATGTACATTAAAACAATGTCCGTTTAACGTATCGCTTATAAACTCTAAATGTTTAATGAATCGTGCAAACTGCCAATTAAGTTAAGAAATATAAGGGAATTTATATAAAATGCCAATGTATGCTAAGGTTAGGTATATTTAATGGTCTATCATATATCTACAGCAGGTATAGTCGCAATCGACCATTAATATGAAGAAAAATTCCTCATTATAAACAAACGAAAAAGGTAGGTTTACCTGGAATTTATATTTAGTAATCAAATGTACAATAAGTGGCCAATAAAAATTATTGTGTGTATTATATTATACACCCAATATAATAATTATAAAGTATATATTATATATTTTTAGTTTGCTCGGTAACTTAAAAAGTTTGAAGTACTAATTAGTATTTAAATATAACTTGAACTACTTTAGCTGAGAAAACTTTTAAAATATACGATTGAAAAAGTTTTATGTAAGTTTTTAAGTTTTATTTTTTACAGAGAAAATGTCAAACGAAATGCTAATAACAATTATCAAAATAAGATAATTGTTAGAAACAAATGTAGGGTATAAAATAGTAATAGGTAATTAAATATTTTAAAACATTAATAAAATAATCTTTATCGAGCTCAATATACAATCTGGACATTTTTTATGAATTATGCACGTAAAATAAAAAAAATACCAAATTTAGTCCTTGTTAAATGTTAATAATCAATTCTAAAACTAGTATTAAACCTGAATCCACAAATTGTATCCCGACGCGTAAAATATTGGATGTATTATAAGATAAGAATATTAATTCTGCTTTATCGTTAGTTAGCGATTCGAAACCATTATTTTGCATTACATAATAATTTATTCATGCTAAATATAATTTCGAAAAATAGCTTTAGCGCCAATTTAAAATAAAAGCTAGTCATGGATTGTATTTTAAACGTTATATTATTTATTTCTAACCGTGCGGACTTAATTATTAGTACGTTATGGCAAAATGTTAATAGTATTAAATAATTTATTCGATAGGTGTTTGTTGGCAACTTTTTATGTTTATCAACGTTATTCGATGAAAGGAGCGAAAGGTAAATGGGAAATTCTGCGAAACGCGTCGCCGTATAAAGAGAACGCAGAGCGCACGCACTTTGAGAACCCTTAAAATTATCGTCGGCGGCGTTAAATTCCGCATTTTCCTCGCTGAAAACCGCCGCGGGACGGTCTCGGAAGAACCGGCCGGGCGAAAACCAATTGGAAATACGGTTTTCCGTGCCGGCCCGGTGAAAACCGTCCGGTAAGCTCAGCCCTAGTGAAAACCGAATACTCAATACACGGCTGTGATTGTAATAAACACGGGCCGGCAACGACGGCGCGGCGTCGCCGTCGTCTTTCCCCTATGTTGCGCACAAAGGACCCCGCGCGCCACCCTACACCATCACTACGACCGGCCGTGCCGTCGCCGCTACTCCCACCGAACGCTGCGGCGGCGGAGGTCATTTGATACGGTGTGTGTGTGTATGCCCCTCCCCCCGGCCCGCGCCGTCCCGTCATCACACCGCCGCGCCAGGTTTTCGGGGGCCCCGCGCCGCCGACATAGCGCGTTCGTGTCTGTTGCCGCCGCCGCCGCCAGTGTTCCCGTCGTATCGAACCGCATATACCGCGGCACACACACTCCCGGCCGTATAATAAACGTTATTTTTTTCCCCACGAACCGCGCTCGGTACACAGCATTTGTATCGTATTATCCCGGCGGACAGGCATACGAACGCACACGTTCGCTGCGTTCAGTCAGTTTAACAGACGTTTCGTGCTGGTCGCAGATCGCGCATATTTCTTTTTTTATTTTTATTTTTATTTTATCGTATTTTCTTATCGTACACATCGCCGTCCTCTATAATCATATTATATTTATAAATAAAAAATAAAAATATAATACTTTATTTTTTAGCATGTGATAACGGCGCAATCCGATATCTGTGCGTGTATGTGTGTGTGTGAGTGTATAACCAGTAGAAATTCAAAAATACAAACAATCGGGCGCCGGATAGCATTGTCCGAGTGTGTTTTATCCTCTTAACGAAAATACCAAGTATTTTTTTTATTCAATAGAATATTTACGAATTTGACAAGAGACCTTTTTCTATTTTTTTTTTCAATTAATTTTTTTATAATATTATAATTCTCGTCCAACAATGGTTATGGACACGGCAACGTTTTTTGTCGAGGGCACGTCCAACCAGTTCGAGCACGTACTCGGCCTGTACCCGCAAGCGTTGCGCGTCAAGGCGGAGAGCAAAACGAAAAAACCCGAAGAGCTTATCAAGCTGGACAATTGGTGAGTACTATTCGACGATGGTTATGAGTGTTGTGCCTATTAGACGTCGGCGGCAGTGGCCGTGTTTCCGGGATTTCGCAACGGCACGGCTGCACATTCGGCACGCTCTGTATACGTGTTACGCGCGTTAGGTTGGTATGAGGCGGTCGCCCCGCCGCCGCCGTCGCCGTCGCGTAACCAACCGAGGCCGTGATGACGTTAACGATTTCTTTGTGGAGAAAACTCACGACGAACCCGTCGCCGTGCCGATGAAACCTACATGTTTACGCCGTGTTTTACTGTAAAACAAAATAAAATGATGATACTTATAAATTTCTTTTAGTTTTTCCCGTATTTGTTTGGTTCATTAGGGCGGATCGCGACAAACAAATCTCTGATCGACCGGCACCCAAACGTTCAAAGGCGCGCAGTGCGTTTTGGAAATAATTTTCAAAAATTATGATAATGACTTTATCTATGATTATACAGCGCGCTCGCATTGCGCGCCTACTTATCAAATATCAAACCGTTCTCACATAATAATAACATTAGTGTGTGACTGATAAACACAATATTGGTATTATTTTTCATTAAAGTAATAAAGTCATTTATCACCAATAATACTAACGCTTCGCTCTTGCTAATTAATAACGATTTCGTTTTATTGTATATTTTATATTATAATAAAATGAATAATTATTTTTATTAATAACAATTATAAATATTATTGTAAACACGAATTTGAATATAACTATACCCTATTTCAATTACAATTATAATGCGTCTATATTTAAGTTGAATAAAACTTAATTTGTAATAGGTAAAACTAAACGGACACTTGAATAATATGTACACATTATTATTGATACATATTCAGTACATGTAAGGAACTATGTGTGGCATACCAATAATGACCCACGTGTGATTGAACAAATTCCTAAAATATCTATTATAAATCTACTTACAGAATGATTAATTAATGTTTGGTTTGTTTAATTAGGTTAAAAACCTATAGGCTTTATTCAAGTTAATTAAAAATAATCATTTTTATTCCCCATTTTTTTAACATTAGCTTTTTTTCAGAAATAGGAAGATAAGTCCATGACGATCTTACTAATTAAAATAATATAAATAGTTCACTTAATAACAAATTATAACATTCTAGTATTAAAATGAAAATTGATTATTTTTTAATCACAATTTATAAAAGATTTATTTTTTTATTTTGGGATTTTATATGTACAATTTAATCTTGACCATTATAAAGAGAGTTACACAATAAAAATAAATACCAGAAGATGATAATTGTTATTTTAATCAAGTTTAAACAAATTGAATGTTACAATGTTTTTTTTCCAAAAATGTTCTACTTATGACCTACTGTTGATACTTATCTTGGATTATTAACAGTAATTATCAGCTACTGAACTATACTAAATATTAGAATGTAATATTACGAAATTTTGAAAACGGATTTACATACTAACTATTTTACCATATCATTTAGGTTAAAGCAAAAATAATAAATGTTTCTGAAAAAGAAAAGGAAAAATGTACTTTTGTTCTATAAGTTAAAGAGTCATTAAAATAAGAAGTTAGCTCAAGCAGTCTTTGAAAGCAAGTGATTTAGTGAAGTTTATTTGAAAATGATCTCTCAATTTTCGAGTGGTTTCATGTTCATTCATATTTTTGTTTTGTTTTTGTAGGCTGAGACAGATATTGTTTACACAGATGAAAAAATACATTTTTTTTACATTATGATTTTATTATAGACATTCAAATTATTTGCAGTTTTGTACGAATTTAAAAGAATTTAATGACTATTTTAGTTTCTTATTTTAATTTTAACTACTTTTTACTTTTAGGTATCAGAACGAACTACCACAAAAAATTAAGTCGAGGGGTAAAGACGCACATCTTATTCATGAAGAAATTTGCCAAATAATGAAATGGAAACAAACGGTAAAACATTTAAAAATATTAATTGTAAGATTATTTTATTTATTGTTGTTTATATTATTTTGCAGAGAGGAAAAACATTCCCTCAATTAAATTATTTAATAAAAGTAAATACCCCTCGTGCTGTCATGGCGGAAACAAAGAAAGCGTTTAAAAAATTACCCAATTTAGGACTTGCTATTACGGCCTTGAGCAATTTAAAAGGTGTCGGAACCACAATGGCTTCAGGTAAGCACACTAGTTTTAATGACAAAGTTATAATAATAAATCACCTTATTTATTGAGCGAATTTTGTTTTTAGCTCTTTTAGCTGCGGCCGCACCGGATAAGGCTCCTTTCATGGCTGATGAATGTCTTAAAGCAATCCCAGCTATTGAAGGCATCGATTACACTGCCAAAGAATACTTGAATTTTGTTGCTCACATTCAGAGCGCTGTGGAAAGACTTAATAGTGAATGTAAGTTATAGTTGTATTTATTGAATTATAATTTTTTTGAGGATTTTTGATTATACTATACAGTGTTTAATTTTAAGTTTGGAAAATGGAATTTTTATATAAGATGTGTACTAGAAAGGATTTATTACGCTGAATTAAGATTTTTTATTTATATTAACCTTTCCAAATGATATGTTTTGAATTTTTATTTAATGTAAACTGTACTTGTAAAACCATTGTGTTTTGTTTAAATCACAAAACATAATATGTTCTTAAGTAATATTAAAAAAAAAACTTTTCTAGTATTATTTATGTTTTTGATAAATAATTAGTGTATTAATGTAATTTTATGTTATGTTTTATAGGTAGTGAAAGTACATGGAATCCACATTCAGTAGAATTAGCCCTTTGGACACATTACGTAGCAAGTGAATTAAAACCTGAACTTTTAAGTAATGTTCCAGAAGCCCCTAAAAAGCCACTAAGCGAACCTATAAAACCTGAAGCTCATCTAAATGGCAATGCTAATCAAACAAAGGTTACTATTTTATGTTTAGTAATTTTTTAAAAGCTGTTGTTTTCAGTTGACGAAAATATGTATTTTAAATTAACAATATCTTCTTTAACAGTTGGACGAACAGGCATCTGATGAGAGTAACTCCGAGCCATTACCTCCATCAAATGGCCATCAATTAGCCATTGAGGATGACTCACGTGATAAATCTGAAGATGACGTCACCAACGATTCCATATCAACATCAGAATCAGCCCAAACTCCACTGGTTGAGGCTTTAACTGAAGACTCTTCCAGTTTGCCAGCCCCTGATGAACCTCCTGTCAAAAAGTTCAAAAACGAGGGCCAAACAGTGGCGGCTGAGGCTAATGGAAACTAAGTTGATTAACTGGTCACAATCAAACCAAACTGACCACAATAGAATTACAATTATTAGTGATTGTCAATAATGGAGAATAAACTATTAGGAAACAAATTTTACGAAGAGAAAACTCCAAAACTCCAGACTTTATGTAATTAATAATAATAATGATTATAACATACAGTTTTACATTTTGCTTACATATTTCACCATACTAAATGGATATACATTTCCAAATTATTTTAACTCGTGAATTGAAACTCGTAAATATATTTTTTTTATACAACAAAATAAATTAAGTACAATATTCTAATTTGTTTTATTCTACTTTGATAATTTGATGATATATTGACTGTACATAATATGATTAATAATATTTAAATTTAAGTTTACGGGAATAGAGGGATGTCTGAACCATATGATTTATAAAATAAAAAATTGCACTTAAGGGAGTAATTATTTTATATAGAAACTTGACAAAATTCACAAGAAACGAAAGCAAAGCTTGTTTTTAAAAAGAGGCGGCGGTAGGGGGGAATTTGAGTTTGAATCAAAGATATAGTAAGCATTTTATTAAATGTGATTGTAGTATTAATGTATCCGATCTGCACCAATTGGCAATTGTATTGAATTAAATGGATGACAATGACCTAGAGCCATTGTTAATTAATGTACTTAAATAATGATACTGCCTTCTAGCAATTTTTTTTATATAATTTAATTATTATTATTTTTTTTATTTTAGCTGTTCTAAAAATAGTACAAACATAGTTATTTACATTCCGCTAGGTTGAAACTAAATTTTTTTCATTGTTAAAAGTTACGAACAGACTATTAAACAATGAATAAAATATTTGTCTGTTCAATTTATTATATTTTTAATGAAACATAATTTACTTTGTTTCGTCTTATGTGTAAATCATATAATTTTGTTTTTTTTTGGTATTTTTCGTTTTTAAGAAGACTACATTTTTAATATATAAATTATTATTACTTATAATGCAGCATGACTTTTGTATATACATTTATATATATATAGAGTATGTTTTGTGGTAACATAAATAAATTATGTAATACATACATGTATTTTTTATTGGTATATTATTTTAAATTAAAAAACTTTAATAACTCAACATTTTTGTTCTGCTGTCTTATATAAAGAGTGACAATACTTTTAGTATTTCATGCAATTGTATTATTTATTTACGATTTTTTTTTTTGTCATTTATTTCACTTTTTCTAATAAATTAGGGCGTTGCATATTTACCAATTAAAATTATTATCAATATTTGAAAAAGTTTTAAATAAACGTTCAACAAGTATCTCATACAATCAAACTTTATAGATTTTGAGGTAGAAATAGATGAATACAGTTAATGCTGCCTTAATATTTTTAAAATTGCTGAGGGAAATATTGTGGAGAATTAATATTTTATTTTTCTTCTATTTTTGGGTTACATCTAAAAAATGTAACAATAAAATCAAATTAGACGACTTAGGCAAAGATTCGTCATACGTATTCTTTACATATTAATCATTTAGAAAGTTTAAATTTTCGATATTTTATTGGTAATTGCCACGTGTCGACTGTTAATGAATAATAATTACTTTTAAAAATATGGCTCGTTTAACAATTTGATAATTGAAATATTGTTCATCTTTAGATTTAACTTGTATAAAACAATAACAACGAAAAAAATTATTGAAATGGGCAGGAAATTACGGTTGTTTGATTTTAATTTTGATGTGGCCACACTGTCGGTAAAAGCTAAAATAAGCTGTAGAGTGATAACACATAACAGTTATGTTGTGATAAGAGTGATTACTGATTAGTTTGTTCGTTTAGATTTTGTAAATTGTACACGTCTGAACGTTTTAAACGCGATAGTACACGAATTTTATATTAATTATTATATTTGTTTTAATACAGTGAAACGTAATCAGATTTTCATTAAACCATCACTTCAATTATTATTCTAGATCTAATCCTAATGAAAAATATTTTATTTTACCACCAAGTTATTTAATACATATTAATATGTTCGTTAAGAAATTGCATTTTTTGTTGTTCGCCATCTGTTGTAGTTTGTTTAGTCAAACGACTTGTGGTCAAACACTAGGAGCAGTCAGCGATGAAGAATTACTTGAACTGTTCCGTTCGGAAAATTATGTTCTCGTTCTTTTCAGTGTGTTTCGCCAACAGCTATTTTACTATTATTTTGTATCCATTGTATTGTATTATTTTTAATATTATTTCAGCACTAAGAGACTGTCAAGAATGCAAACAGTATGAAGATGTTCTTACTCAAGTTCGCGAAGAGTTGGTGGATGCCTTAAGCGCTTGGGTAGTCAAAGTAGAAGGCAGTAATTTAGTGCATATTTATGATCCGACTAAAGAACCGTCATTAATCATGTTCCGGCATGGTGTACCATTATTAATACCCGAAGAAGGTAATATTTGAATAAAATGAAGAGCATTGTGGAAGATTGGTAATAGTCCATTTTTTTCAGTTTTAAGATAAAGGCACTATACATTGGGACCAACTTAGCGCTTCATAAACAGTTGATACATAGATTTGCGTGCACAAACTAACTTTGTTTTTGCTCTCCTGAAAAATTGTCATAAATGGTCTACTACTCTTCTTCCCCTGTGCCCTTCAAATGGGAAAATATATTATTTTCAATTTTTATGTATCTACTTATATAGACGCATTAAATTACGACGGATTGTTGGAAATGCTACTAGTAAACAGAGATCCGATCGTAAAAGAACTCGACGATAACAGTTTTGAACATCTCACACAGGCATCAACTGGTGCTACAACTGGAGATTGGTTTATACAATTGTAATATACTATGATATGCTTTTATTTCTATACAACCTTTAAAGCTACTTTTAGCTTAACGTTAAAGCTTTAAGCATACAGGGGGGTCACGTTAATCTGAACTTAGGCTAATCCGAAAGACGCGGTAATCCGAACGGGCTTGACATTTATCGCATCACTATATTTAGACATATTTTTCCGTAGACCCGCACAATAATAATAAAAAGCCAGTACAGTGGGGCCGGGGCATAGCAGTTTAGAAGATATCGTGGGACCAGCAATAATGTACTTAAAATTTAAGGAAGCATATAGGAACCAGTGTTCAAAAAAAAAATTACTCAATATTTTAAATGAATATGTATGTATGTTATCTTTTATTACTATTAGACTGTATAACTATTTTTTGATTTTATGACTATTATGTGTATGTATGTACATATAAAATAAGTAAATATAAATAGCAAGGAAATTTTTTTTTTTTAAAGTCGTAGGTAATCTGAACAAATTGGTAATCCGAACGACCCCTTTCCCCAAACCCGTTCGGATTAACAAGACCCTACTGTATTGTGAATTTTTAGAAATGCATAATAAGTACAAAAGTCTCAGTTAATACTATTTTATTACAGCTATTCATCAGATAGTATAGAATGTCAAAGATTACAAGCACGTTGGGAAACGGTCGGAGCTAAATTGAAAAATCGTGCAAACGTGGCAAGAGTTAATAGACATGGTGCTGGTTCTATGGTTGCACGTCGTTTTTCTATAAGCCAATCGCCTACATTTATTCTGTAAAATCAAAATTGAATATTTTATGTTGACGCTCCTTACAAAATATGCCTCGATACAAATTGCCAATGAAAAACAACACTGCAGCTGAAATACACAAACGGTTAAATTGTTGATTTTCATTGGAAATTGAAAAGTGCTGTGATTTGTTAGGAGAGTCGATGTAATCATTAATTAAACTAATTGTCTATGTGGTTTTAGGATTCGCCGTGGTGCATTGTATAAATATACCTCGTCCGAGTTTACCATCAAGTCGTTTTTGAACTTTGTACTTGAAGATTACAAATTCACAGTGAAGGAAGAAATACCTCAACCAAAGTCTGCACTGTATGTTTTTTTTTCAAAAACTTGCCGTATTTTAGTCTTTATCAAATATCTCGATTTTCAGACATGATACTCTACATATGTCCTTTGATATGCTCAGGGAGAATCCGCTAGTGTGGAAATTGTGCCTGGCAGTGCTAAGCATAATTATGTTAAGTCTAGTAGCATTAAGAAGAATGCCAAAATCAAAAGAGCATAAATCAAAGAAAAAATCATCCAAAAGTTCTAGCAAGAAGTCCAAGTAAAATGTTTAGATCTCTAATTATTTTAAAAATTGCCTTCTTCTTCTTTAAGCTGCATTATATTTATATTTAAAAATGTATTTTTTTTCTAATGTCAGTGTACATTTTTTAAGTGTTGTGAGTAGGCTAATTTGTTTATTTGGTTAAAAAATAATTGTAAATACCTGCACCGTGTGGAATCTATAAGGAGTTATTATCATAATTGCAATATTAATATTATTATTTATATACATGAATATTTTCTTGTAAAAGAATTGGGCAAGTGTGTCCAATTGATTGCTGTTAGCTTGTATTTTGCTTATACTTATAATTTACCTAAAATTAAAGTCAGGTATTAAATAAATGTCATATGTTAATTATAACAACCAATATTATTGGTATGCTATGTAAATAATAATATGTATTATGGTGATTATTATTTTGTTTATAAAATTCAAACTTTGTAATAATTTTTTTTAAATTAAACTTGTGAACTTATATATTTTTGTTTGAATACTATTTGTGACTTTTATTATTACATTATACTGTATCAGATACAAATAATAAAATTGATTAAGAATATTTTTAGTGCCTATAAGACTTGTAGTTAATAAAAAATACAAATTTTAATAACTACTAATCAAAAAATTATTGTATATTATATTTGAAACTTGTGAAATAAATTGTAAACTTGTTGGAGAACTTTTTCAATTTTAGGCAAAAAACAGAGAACTATTAAAAATGATTAATTTTTAGCTAAAAATCTAAAGTATTAATTTAACACTATTTGAGATCAACAGACTGTTACATGTATAATCTAGGCATAGGATTTTTAAAATTCGAAATTACAAAAAAATGTTAGATCCAAGTATGTTTAGATCTTGAAAAAATAAAAACAGATGTCTAAAAAGAAATTAAAAAAAAATCGAAGTTTTTGCATTTTGTCTATTTTTTTTAAAACATTTTTGAGTTTTTAATAACTTATCCAATAATTATTTTTTTTTAATACAAATATATAAATTGTATCTAATATAATTATTATACAATTTTGTACAAAGCTGAAAAAATAGGTTGTTTTTTGTGAAAATTCAAATTCATGTGGTCCCTAGGCTTAGTAACTATTTGGTTTAACAATTTTAGAGATATGATACGGATTTAGCAAAAATATTACATTGCTAAAACGTAATAAGCTAATATTTAAAAGAGTGTACCATTATAATTTATTATTATTATTATTTTAATTAAATATTATTTTCAAGTAATTATTATTAATAAATAAATCGTCCATTAAAGTACAGGTTTGATTATATTTTAAAATTAATTTGTTTATGAATAAGTATAAAAAAACTTGATTGTAGCCTACTATAACTTGATGTATAAATGTTTCTAAAGTACCTATAGAAAAACAATTTTTGAAAACTAATTTTTTGGTAGGTATATAGTAGTAAAATACTACTTTACGTTAATAAGTTTTATAGTTGGATCTTGGAAATATTAACAATTTTCAATGGTTTTTGCTCATTTAGGATTTGTGAAAAACGAGGTTTAATTTGGACTTTAATAACAATACCATCTTATTTCATTTAAAATAAAACAATTGTTATATTATAGCTATTAGCTAACTAGTTTTGCCTATACATTTTCCCTTTAAACATATGTGGTTATTTGAAAAGAAAAAAATATATGCATTGTGATTTATACATATATAAACGTTATTTAAATAAATAGTGTTCCCTCTATATTATTGATATAACCATATCGACCATTAAAAACTAAACTATTTTCGTGAATTCATTCATTGACTAAAAATTGAAACATGCTACTATAGTTTTTATTTAATCACTCATCAGACAAATTACTGTTAGTGAACGGATTATAGATGATATATATATATATCAGTGTAAATGTGATGTAGAAAACAGACCAATTTAATGATGACTTTTTCTGGAATTAAAAGCAAACGAGATGATGCGTGCAAAAAATTAAATGGAAAGTAAAAATACATTACAATTCAAAAATCTGTCTTAAAGGAAAAACAACGACGGTTCGTAGTAGATTTTTTTTTAAAATACATTTTATATGTTTGAAAAGTAATACTAATTTTTATTATCATATATTAGCGACCGTCATAGAAATATAATTATAGAATTTGAATATTTTAATTCTTGCGGGCTTTGTTGACAGTTGACTTTATACTTTATAGTTTATATTATGAATCGTACGTACAAGATGATTATTGCAATTGATATTTTTTAGTTATGCTTTTTTTGTTCTCTGCCGTAATTTATGATTAGGTACACGTGTGTTTTATGAAGATATATAACTGAAATATAGTGACTTGTGTACTAGGTTTATATAGTAGGTACCTATATAGTATATTATGAACTCTAAAAAGGCGAACAACGTAATCGGTAACATTCACTTGCGTCTCGTTTTTTATTTTTATCCGGTTACACTCTATCTCAAGTGTACATAACATAATAATATGTGATTCATCGCAGTTCATATATTATGGACGTTTACTGAGTGCCCAAGTTAAGTACCTATCCATATAATTTTAAGGGTCTAAATGACCTGAAGTTCTGCGAACATTATAGTATTGTTGTAGGCTATGAACGTCATTGTTGTTACTTGTTGATGAAGTGAGTTTTAACGAAATGCATTTGGAGGATAGATGCATGTAATAATATTATATGATGTGCATTGTGTAATTATGTACACTGTACAGTGTATATTTATGATACCCACACGTATAAAAATTGTTAATTATTGTACGCCAAATTGATAGGCCTTCGAGATCTGTGAAATAAGCGATAAGTGTGCCTAATTATTTACAATACTGCATAATATATACTTAATGGTATTAGAATTTGAAAATCAAACCTTTTTTTTATATAAAATATCATGTTAAAAATTTTTTTTTTCTTTACCTTACCTTAGTATTTTATTTTAAGGTAGCCAAAAAATGTATCATAATATTTTAAAAACTCTTTGAGGGGCAAACTGCTAAGTGAAATCTTCATCTCCAAGTTTAAAAATTATGTTATGAATTAGAATCGAAAAATTAAAAAATGATTAAGTATTATTTATAAGCCCCGGACAAAGAAAGTAGGCTGTAAGTATGACATAATGTGTTGTTATTTTCTAGTATGGTGTGTGTTATAACTTATATTAATAATTATGTTAATATGCGAATTTCGAATAGTACAGTTTGCATTATTTTTTATAAAACTTACCTTGCCGTATCGTTACGTATTGAATAATAAGGGAATATTTTTAAACAATAATAATAGTAATTGTTACGTCATGATATGCATTAACAAATAAATAAATAATTATTAATATTAGTGTTTTTTTTTTTAATATCATTAATAATAGATTACTGGTTTCATGCTTGGTTCATCAGTTACCACAAACGCATTTGAAGAGCAATATCTATGTTTGTTGTTTGGAATAACTGACAATATAAGTAAAAATATAAACGTTTTTACAAAAACTTTAATTTAAAAACAAAAAATGCAAGTCGATCTTTAGTCCATAAAAAAGAGATAATAGCTTTACAACAAAACAAAATATACCCATTTTAGTATTTACCTATTTGCTATTTTGTTCTTTCTTTATACTTGTTAAAAAAATGAAAAATATTTTATTGGGTAGGATTCTGTGTAAATATAATCTAAAGGGATTACCAACTAAAATATTAACCTGGCCATCAGAAGCGCTTGAATTTTAAAATAAAATGAATTCGGTCGACGTTTGCATATTCGTCAACCAAAATATTTTAAATCTGAATTACTATTAGGACAAAAACGGTTGTGTATGAAATATGTGTTCATTTTTAAGCTTTATCACGTAGTATTTTTGTTTTTTTGGAACCGTCCAATAGTTTTAATTATATATGAGGCGTTTACATGCAACAAGGGCGTATCCTCTACGACCATGTATCGTATTCAACGACTTGATTGCTTTTTTAAAAAAATTATAAAACGAACATATTGGGAAATTTAGAATGCACTGAAAATGAAAGTACACAAAAAGCAGGCTCAGCGGTACATTAGTAGATAGATAGATAAATCAGTTGATTCGAGGTTCGATCACTTGAATATATATAAAAAAGGGACAGTAAAAAAAATTTGATGAAACGAAGGCCACATTGTATAAATTACCATTTACAGTAAAAAAAATTTGATGAAACGAAAGGCCACATTGTATAAATTACCATTTACCATGTAATATAGGTGAGCCTTAGACTGACTGATGCTGTATTTATGATTCAAGAGTCAAGACAACTCTATATCTGATTAAACTCGCTCATCGGAGAATCGAACACCGCGACAGCAGTTTTGTTGCATACTATATGTGCACGCATCCCTATATCGTCGAAGCGGACGGTGTTGTTTCGTTTTGCTGTATACTTGTATTACAATAACAGTCGTTAGAACTTGGAGTATACACAAAACGCACCTAACCGTTTGCACATCAGTTAAAAATGTATAAGGATTGTGAGGTCAGGCCAGACATTCATTGTAATTTAGATTTCAAAATTAACATTTTTTCCATGTATTTGGTTTTTGATCACACTGTAAGTAAGATATAAATTTGATAATTGAGTGATAATTTTATTTGAATAACGATAGGACCGCGTGTACCTGTAGATGTGTGTAAGTAGGACTTAGGAAGATAATAAGTATATATATATATATACGTCTAAGGATAGGGTCGACGAGCGAAATTACGTTAATTACTATTACAGTATCGTTACACAGTTGGAAGCTAAGTCGTAATTATGTCGTCTCCCTTCCAATTGCTTACAGGAGCATGCCGGTAGCGACGGATAGCGTACACGGAGGAGAGGATGCAGCATCATCATCGGCGAGCAGCTTACCGAACCGCGGTCGTTACTGTTACACGTTGCGCCGTAACCGTTTCCCTTTCACCGACCGGCCTTAAGTCTCCGTTTGTTTATTATACACATCAGGTCGGTCGCACCGCACCAATAATTTAATCACTGCTTACGCATACGTTGGTCCGACACGAAGCTGCGAATGTGCATTTGATTGGCCGCCGACATTACGGTTAGTCTACTCGTGTCGTGTGTTCAACGATCACCGGTTCTTCGACATATCCGTCTTGGCAAAATTATACTTGGACGGCCCTCAACCGCAGAAGAGTAGTCTTCCAAAAGTTGACCATCGCTTATGGGGTAAGTGCTTCAAAATTTGGCGCGCAAACCGGATGAAAGATTCCCACACCGTATGTCCAACAAGCGCTTTTAGTTTTCGACCGGAAAACAATTTTTCTTACTGCACAAAACTAAAACAAAACCTCGGATGAGTGGATTGTCAATTAGTGTTCAAAAGAAAAATTCATAATTTATTTTGTTATTACTTGATAAGATATGCATACATATAAATTTGAACTGCGAGAGTGGATTTGGTTTTCCAAAATAGTTTTGTATGCACTAAAAGTTGGAAATTGCTAATGAACTTAAGAAAACATGCCCTCTATATCAACACATATAAATAATATAATTATACATTATCCTGTAATAAGTAAGCATGACAGTAATCTGGACATAGGTCTCTTCTTCTTTATCTTCGCCTTACACTCCCAACTACATGGGGTCGGCCACCCTAATCCTACACTTTCATAGAGCTCGGTCTACATCTCGTTCAATCACCTCAGCTATTCTCATATCACTCTCTATTCTACCCATCCATATTTTCTTTGGTCTTCCTCTTCCTTTTTTCCCGCTACATTCAAATTTGGACGTAGGTAAAAAAAAAGTATTTAATACCGAGAACTGGCTCGACATTTTTTTATCTTATATTTATTTAGGTTCTTAAATTCCTAGATACGAATTACGATAGAATCTAGTCGGTAGAATATAGTTTATAAAAAAATAAGTCCTTCGCAGACAGATGTAAAAATTACAAATTTAAGGCTGGTAAAAATGTAAGTTAAAATTGATAATGATGAGTTTTTTTTTATTATTACACCGTTATATTTCAAGCAGGGTCCCGAAAATATCCTGAACATTTTTCAAATAGTTTCATTGTGACAATAATAAAAGAACTTAAAAAAAGTTCTAACATTAACGTTATCGTTAAAGTTAAATAAACATAACTGATATTTGTACGTTTTTCAAAATAAAAGTGCAATTAGAACTTTTATAAATAAACGTATCATTTTTTAAAATATTAAATAAAAAAAGAACTTTAATTTGTGCCTGGATTCCAAGTCAAAACTGTAAACTATTAACTATTACTAATTAAAACCGTTTTAACACCGTGCACGTCGGTTAACTGGCGTCATTGATTGATAGATCTATTATGTCTGTAAGAACGAATCGTTGGATATACTATGCTACTGGGTAGTAACTGAATGTGGCGCCAGTGTCTATTGTTCTATGAACGATTTTGTACACATGTGTACCACCGATCCCCACATCCACATGGTATAACACATTTGTCTTTCGAAATTACACGCAGAATCTATTAATCGATTTTGACCTTCTGTGAATATTTACAAACCGATTGTTCGACGATGAGTTTTCGAGACCTCGACACCAATCATTTCAACTGTTTAGAATACCATTTTAATCTATAAATCGTTAATCGACTTACGCACGTAAATCGTTAACACTGTCCCGATAAATGTCTGCTATTCAAGTTTATAATCAAATAACGATCACCATGTGACAATGTCTTGAATTCGCATAAAATCTGATCTTTTGAGGTCCAAGAATTATTATCGCTATGGATAAAAATGTCATTTCAATATATTACAACTATCCATTTGCGTTTAATATAATTGTAGCAATAACTATATATTTATATATTGTTTATAACTATATGTATTTAATATATTTTTAGTAATGACAACAATCAATCTGGTTTTAACGGTGTATACAACGTAAAAGTAAAAGAGATCACAAATCATTTTGAATATTTTTACCTTTAAAAAAAAACAAGAAAACAATCTTATCCACAAATAATATTTTTAATTTTAATGAAATTGGGACTTTAATTTGTATACTTTCTAAAAAGTAGAAATATTATACAACAGTAGTCTAGAAACAAATGGACGAATATAACATACAATAATGTCCGCGCTGTTCAATTTAAATAATAATTAATAAAGTCTCACACGGATAGATTTTACCGAGATTCACAAAAACGTTATCAGCTGGAGAATATTATGTAGAAATAAACAATGTTACGATAACATGTCTCGTGTTTACATTTTATTTATTCGTATGAATAAATAAAATGTTTACATAATAACACCGTAATAAATCCTTATGTAAATGTAGTTAATATTTAATAATGATTAAAATAACTCATAAATTACTAAATGATAATTATATCTTGGAACGAAGTAACTTGCTCGTTATGTCTTAATATTACGTTAAGACGCGTGATTGACGACACTATATTATGAACATGAAGTTGCTGAACAACGGTAAACAAACATTATATAGTGACATTACCGGTTACCCTATGATCGTTTCTTGAGGTAAAACAAATTTAATAAAGAAGTTATTTTTTATGTGCAAGTATACAATGTAGTAAACTAAATAATAAAAAAAATCTCTTCCGCCTCGAGAGTTGAATTCTACGACCATTTAAACTGTTGTTTTTTTTACATAAAAAAAATTATATGATACTTTCTTACAAAATTAAAGTTGTGCAACACGGAGCCTAACTTGATTGTAATTAATTAATAGAAGATTGTTGAGCTTTTCTTCGCAACGGTAGATGCACACTCGAGTTATGCGCATTTTAACAATTGGATTCATTCAATAAGTATGCGCATAAAGACCTTCAGTTACTATTTAGGATTTTCCAGACAAACGTTCTTATTGCGGTAGTAATTACGTACACTATTATTTTCAGGATATTTTAACATAAATTATTTACAAAAATGTATTTTTTTTTTTGCAGTTATGTAGGAGCGATTTAAATGAACATCTACTCCATACGCGTATCCATTGAATATAAAATGCCTTTATCAGAAGCTCGGAGATGTTTAATCATCAAATTTACTTTATTTCTTATGTTAGCTGCTTTAACAGCCGGACAGTCGTTGGACAGCAATGTGGTTGTCGGCCCAAGTAAGGCCAATGGAGGTGGCGCTGCCGAATTTCGTGAGTACACCACTTATCATTACGCTCATTATTCATTAAACAAATTAAATTATAAATACAAACTAAAAACAATAAATCTCATAATATGTGGTTAGGTTAGATACAGTAGAAATGTGTCATGATCGATACTTCAATTTATGTGAAGATTATTATTAAAAATCAGGTACTTATTATAATAACTTTAACAAATAAATAAATAAATTTATACATATTTAAAATACAGTATTAAATTAATTTAAAATAGAATAGAACTAGTATATTTAGTTGAATAAAAATCTTGTTAATTATACCAATCTCGATTTTTGTTCGAATTTACTTACAAATTTCACTTTTAAGACTATAATATGTAGCTTGGAAGTTGTGAAACTTAACTACGAACAGATTGAGCTTATTTACTTTGAGCTAATAAAAATAGTGGATTAAAACCAAAAAATCGTTTTTTAACGAAAGGGCAACCTGTTGTTGTGTAAACCTAAAATATTGTACCTACTATACAATAACAAACAATTTAATCATAAAACTTAAATCTGAAAACTAATGTTAAATCTAATATAGCTGTACAATGAGATGTGTATTTTTTAGTACTAAATTCTATAAGAGTATAAGAGTTAATTATACGTATTAGTTGAAGTCTTTCGATGTTGTTTTCGATTAAAATCTTAAAAGAAGAATTGTTTATACATAATGACGCACGACCATGAAAGTGATGCCAATGAATTAAATCACCTGCTTAGTAATTAATTGTAGACATTTATTTAGAGATTATGGTTTGATTAGATGTACGGACCACACAGGGATTAAAGTATTAGCCTTTCTATAAAACAACTAAAGCTATAAATCTCCAATAATAGCCCCTAAAAACATAAAATCACATAAATAAATACAAAATATTTTATTTTAATAGTTAAATTAATAGAACAATGTAACAAATAGTTATACTAACCGTCAGAATTAAAATAAATATTTAAAATAAAAACAAATTACAATTTCATTTAGTTATCCATAGTAAAAATTTCTGTTTTAAAGTAGAGTAAAATTGTTTACAAATATATAGTAGAATCCGGACTGAATATGCACTTAAGTACAGTGCTAGGTCTTAGAAGAAAATAGGATCTATATGACCCCCTGTTACTGACCAAATAAAAAATAAAACTGAGGCATGTGGCTTTTAATTTGCTGCCCCCCCCCTTTCCCTCATTGGATAGTAACTATTTTTTTGTAAATAGTTAGAGTAAAATATATAAGTTATATACAGAGCTTTATTATAGTAATTGACCAATTAAATATTTTGGGTTACTGTTGAAAGCAATTGTTTAAAATTACTAATTATAATTATAAAACAAATGAAAACATAAACTATTAGGTACAAATTTGTGAGTGTTTCTTACAGACATATTTTATTGGTTGCTGCAGTAGGATAGGTACCAACAACTGAACAGTAGGCTATTAAAAAAATCATGTTGTATAGCGATAGGTGTCTCTTTTTATAATTATCGACTGTTGCAAAATCATTGACCTTATTTAAAGAATAGTAGTTATGCTTTTTTTAAATAAATCCCAACTGAGATTACGTATTTAGTATTATTTTATTGTTTTTTTTTTTGTACATTACGTATTGTAAGAATTATAAATATTGTTATTTTATTTTTGTCAACATTGATTTTAACAGTGAACAGTAAATAAAAACATAGTATTTTTTGTTTATGCTATACTATATCCATCCTATAAAGGATAAATCCACATTGTATTAGATTTTTCTAAAAAAAAAAAAAAACAATACCAACTTTTATGAATTATAATCCATAGACCGTGAGCGAAAAATAAAAATTGTACTCTCTAAATGACGAACAAATAAATACTTACTTACTGTTACATAATAGGACACGATTTAGTAATTAAACAAGAAGCATAACATTTTAAAAGACTCACGAGTTGATAAATACTAAACTAAAAATATATACCTATACCATTTTACGGTTTTTAAAATTAACAATTATTGTGTGTACTTGTAGATACGTATAAAATATATATTATTAATATTGTTTCTTATTTAAACAGTATTCAAAATTTGATTTTGCCGGTCTCATTTATTTCTAAAAAAAAAAATTGGTTCACTATTAGTAACACTATCAAGAAAAAATGTTTTACTTGAATAGGTTAATGCAGTCGAGAGGATGATTTTGGGTTTATTTTCAAAGTTTAAAACTTCAAGTGATTGTATGTAAATGTGTAGGTTTTATTTAAGCAACATAAAGGTCAGCAGGTGTAAAATTGAATGTATTTATTTATTACTTTTACGTTAAACAATTTACTTTGGTGTACATAAATTCTCAAGTCATAATAACACAATTTACCGTAGTATTCTCATATACTCGTAGTGTCGCTGTAAAAATAATAATGTTATAGCTTGTAGAGACAAAAAAACCTATATTTGGTTTACTTGTAAGTGTGTTGATAAAACGAAAACCGGTTGACTTTCACTGTGTTCGTTTTGTTGACCTGATGGACCAGTAACTATTTATTAAATATATATATACGTATATATTATGGACTGCAGTTATGTCATTAATAAAAATAAAAGTATTATTTATAGTTCATATGATTATTCAAGAGCAACATTTTTTAACGACTGTTGTAATATTTTATATCCGGTGAAGTAGATTTATAGAAATTTTTTAAGACACCAATTTCTGATCTCTCCTGTCTGTGTACTTGTAATAAAACAATGTTAAAAAGAAAACATTTATGCAGGAAATATCGTTCAACATGATAGTAAACTTAGTGTGATGTTTTTAAATTTGGTTTAATATTTCGCGATATTTAAGTTCTCCCACAATCCATTCAATTATTGTGTAGTTAAAATAAATAATACATACACCTCTACTAATATCAATCGTTTGCAGGCAATGAATTATATTGATAATTACAAAATACAAAATCGAATGACAAGTTGTTTATTGAAGAAAAAAAAACCCGAAACCTTATGACCATTTTTATAGACATAATTAGGCAATAGACGGAAGTCAATTATATAAAAAACACGTAAAATAACGTTCAAGTCGAGATAGAGTCATAAATTAATATATCTAAATATCGACCACACGCTGGACATTTTTTACAAGTCGCCCAACACATTTAGAAAATATATGCTTACAATCGAGTTATTATTATTTTTTTTACATAACAATATTACGAATGAGTTTACGCTCTGTTACCGGTGTCGAGTGAATGTACGCGGATTAGCCGTTATGGTACATCCCGATCCTTTCGATTTTTAACACATAGTCTATGCCGTGCCTGGTGTACCTACATAATATTATTATTAGCTATCTTAACCGTGTTCATTCTTATGTGCAGGTAAACATTTTTCACAATGCAAAACCCGTACAAACGAGTTTGACGACTGTATAAGGAATGCAATCAATGGCGTCCGAAGTTATTTCCCCACCGGTAAGAGCGCATTTTTTTTTTAAACAATATTTTTGGACTGGATACACAAACAAAATTTGCCCCTTCAATGACAATTCGTTTGAGTGGCAAAGTCGTCCGTCTTTTTATAAATTCTGTTCAAACCTGTTTACATTAAACTCGACTATTATGCATAAAATATGAACCTGGCCGTTTGCGTTCTAGGCGTACCCGAACTGGGAATCCCGCCGTTCGATCCATTTTTCGCTGCCGAAGTCAGGCAGAGCCAAAGAGCCGGTTTACTGGGCTACAGGTTGTCTATATTCAACGTTACCGAAAGCGGGTGGAGATTGTCGGAAATCAGAAAAGTCAAGTAATCGGTTTTGGCCGGTTTAAGAAAATGAACGTTATCGGTCTAACGGTTGTTTAATTGTTTTTCAGAACGAATTTCAACACCAACTCGATGAAACTGACACATTATTTCCCTGAAAAATACCTCGAGGGCTACTACGAGGTGGAGAGCACCTTGTTACGACCCGGCGTCACAACTGTCGGCCAGTTCAACATGACCTTATGTAAGTGTAACACACCGAGTAAACACACACTGGGCGAGTCAAATGTGGTTTACACTGTTAAAGACGCTTATAAAATAATAAAATTAAAAAAAAACTCGTCACAGATACATTGAGTCTGTTATTCCCAGGTATACAGCCTATTGCCAATAAACACATTTTATTTTTCTAAAAGTAAAAGGCTACTTCATTTTTACGTTCTTAACTATAATTACTGTAATAACTCTAGTTGGACATTCACTATTTAATTGTGTATGCATAAGAATTGCGTAATTCAATAGTGAACGATTGTTTTTTAGATGATTATATACAAACGATGACGATTAGTAAACCAAAAAATTCTGACAAGATCAAAGTAGCCGTAGAACTGCTGGAAATCGGAAATATGTCCCTGCACATAAGCAACCTCTTGCGGGGTAGAGTTATAATGGGTGAGTTTAAACACATTGTTTAGTACAAATTAAAACTAAATGGTAAGCATACCGATTTGGCTTCAGATGAACTTTCATCATGTTTATATATTGGGTGCTTAAAAAATGATTAAGTATCAAAATAAAAATGTATTTATTTTTTAAAATACAGTACATTAAAGTGATAATCAAAATTATATATTTAATACAAGTATACAGAACTGCTTAACCACTTAAGTAGTTATGAATATGATAACAACGAAATTCACGTGTAACGCTTTGAAGTTCTAACGAAAAGCAACTAGGATATGTACTTAAAATTGTAATTAAAAATTGCTGAACTTTTTTTAATTCTTACAGAGAACGTTTTGGACAGAATAATAAATGCTTCATGGAGAGTTGGTTTGCCAGTTGTGAAACCAATTATTAATGACCTAGTTGCCGTGGCCTTTACAAAAATTTGGAACGATGCATTTAATAACTTTGACTTTAGCCTGCTATTGCCATAAAACAAATCAAAATTATTTTCATAAATATATTTAATATGATATGTGGTTTACTGGTATATCTTTTAGACTCTATTTCCACATTACAAAAAAAAAATGTATTTATATTTATTATGATTAAATAATTTGATCAAATTATACATTTTTAAGTGATAGTAATAGTATTTACAGATCCCCATTTATATTTTGTAAATTTCCAAAGATTTATTTTAATTTAGACATTATATAATTTTCAATAACAATTATTTTATGTTGCGATAAGCTAACTAGGTCGATAGTGACATTTATAAATATTGTATATATACGCCACTGTCGTAAGTTCTCCCAAGTTAAACTTATAAAAGTATAGTTTAAAAAATATAGGGTTAATTATACCTTACCTTAGGTTTAAGCACAGCTGATGTAAACGGCCATTTAACGACTTGCCATCGTATAAATAGGTTGTTGATTTACACTTTTATTAAAAATGTATTTGTCTCGTTTTTCAGTAACCCTTTCTGAATTTTTTTTAATAACGTTTCTAAAGTCGCTTCTTCGATGTCGTAAATAAGTTGTTAACATTCGAAATTAACATTAGAATTACTATCAAGATATTCAAAATGTTTAACACCATAAAATAAGCCAGTAATTAACGTTCTTTTATTGAAAACAGTTAATAGTTTATTTTCAGAATATGTAATTTATTTATTAAGAGATGTGGTAGGTATTGTAAATATAGTTTATATACATCGTCATGTACATTGTATTCTAGTAAAATGTTTTTGTTATATTTTAAAATAAAATTAGTATCCATACTTTGTTTTTACTTTATTTGCTTTTAAATACGTTTAAATAACGTAACGTTAATATGACAGTAGGTATAACAAACTAAAGAAAATCATAGTTTTTAAAAAAAATGCTCAATACAGTAAAATAGTTCCAAATACCTATATGTACCTATATGTATTTAATAATTATTTAAAAAAATTAAAATTTGGACATGTTTTTGTCGTCGTAATCAGAAATATGTTAATCAGTAGACGATTAGTAATAAAAATAATCTTTACTACTACATTTCGTGGTGCACGTTAGTTGATATTCGTAAATGCATTACACTATAATTATCACGACTTATTATCTAATCTACTAGTTTTATGTTTTTTAAAGCTCGAGTTTGTTATATTACTGATTGTAAATAGTTTACTACAAAGTATTTCGTGAAATGGTTGCCAGTAATATTTATCAAAATTCGCGTAACTAATTTACTTATTTACTATAAGTACATTTTTTTTTCTAAAAATTTTATATTTTCTTATAGATTATAGAGTATATTACTCTTAAACAGTAAAAGAGACACTTAGTACATGAGAGAATAGGGTAAAGTTTCTTTTTGAGTGGATATCAATTACATAACGACATCAGTTCATTAGTACTTAGTAATAATATGTTAGTTTTAATTCTAAGTAGCCGAGACAAAAATATTACAAAATTAATGTTTATTCGATTTTTAGACAATAATTTAATACATTTTTAATTACTTACATAGTGTTTAAGGAAATCGGTGTCAAAGTCTTATTTTATAGTTGGGCATAAATCGAACATGGCTTTCTATGCGTTCCAATTCTAGAATATTGTAATTGTGAATATGAATTTGTTTTGTTGTTTTGTAACATTTGGAATTGGATTTTCGGTTTACTTAAATCAAGTAAGGAAAGCCATATTAGTATAATTATTAATTAAGATCTATATTTTCTGACTATTATTATATTATAATAGTCAGCGAAGAATTTTTTTGAACAAGGATCCGGATAATATTCCGGCATCACCCAACATATAACTAGGTTAGCTAAAAAAAAAGTTTTTCCAGTATAAAAAATTGTTTTTTAGAGTCGGACAATAATTTTGTTTTTACTCGAGTAATTCTTTCCGGAACAAACTAAATCTATTTTTTTAATTTTAATTGTGTAAATTGATTGTAAGATTCTGGAAAACATATTTAATTTTGTAACAAAAATATATGTATTATATTTTGATAGCTAGTAAAATATGATTTCTACCTGAAACTCTATCCGGACCCTTGGTTTTAAATTTGCTTAATTACGCACTTGCATACAATTTTTTTTATTACAAAATAGTTTTACGCAATGTGTATTAATTATATTTTTTTAGGTAGTTGACTCGTTTGATCAAGTCAGTCAAGGTAATCGAGTAATTTTATTAACATTTTTATTTAAATACAGTATTTTACTTTTTTCATAATAATTACACTCTAAGAAATTTAATCGAGACTGTAAAATTTGTTAGGGCCATTATTAGAATATGTTTTAAGCGCAAAAGAACAAAATGCCGGAGACGTTTGTTCCGCAGCGAAATTTTTTCTTACGTGCAATTCTTCTTATGAGTACAGAACGATAAACGGAAACTGTACTAACTTAGAACACCCAACGTGGGGAATGGCGAACACAGCAACTACCCGTCTGTTGCCCGCACTCTACAAGGACGGTAAGTCGAATAGGGAAATGCATATAACTCAGTAGTGGAATTAACTTGACAAGCTTAGAGGAGCTTAAAACCCTGGGTAATAAAAACCAAAAGGATTCAAATTCTTCTGAACTCCTTTGTGCTCTCGAAAAAATGCCAGCATAGCCTCCAAATAGTGTTTTTAATTTTTACCAAAATTTCCGGGGAGCTTAAGAGTTTTTAAACGTAAGTCTGAACTTCCGCACCGACGGTGCTTAGCCCCCTAGCCACCCTCATTAAATGCGCCCCTGATATAACTTTTACCAGTAGATAAACGCACAATAGGACAAATGTAGAGTGAATACTTACTTGAAGCATTTAAAAATGAATCGTCTTTTGCCAAAAATAACACGCACAAATAGCACGTCCTTTATTTTGTTGGATAGGTATTATGGAAATTAGAACTCAGAAAAGTGGAAGAAACTTGGATACTCCCAGAGTGTTATCTGACATATTTTTCACGGACCTTAACTTCGAGGACGACCTGTACACCATGTCTGTGATGCAATGGGGCCAATTGATAGCACATGACGTAACGCTTTCTCCGACAAAAAATGGTGAAATTAGTTATTGAAATTTAAAAGACAATCAAGAGTATGCCATAAAATCGCTTTTAAATTCAAGGACCTAGCTGTTGTGGTTTTAATCAACCGAACCAACCTTCCACCAAAAGTCTTAATAGTTGTCAAGCGATTTCTGTTCCAGCCGACGATAAATTTTACTCTCGTTTCAACGTAACGTGTATGGATTTGCAGCGAATCTTCAATACTCTAGATATAAAATGCAATATCACTCCAGCACTTCCAGTAAGAAATAATTTATCCGAAACCGTTTAGTGTTTATGAATTAATTGTGCCCATAACAGGCATAAATATTTGAACGATTTCGAGCATAAGTTGTAGGTTTTTTGGTCATATTTTTTTAAACAAAATTATTAATTCCCTAATCCTCTCCAAATAATATAAAACTCGAGGTAAGAAAATGCATATACAATCATAAAAAATACATGTATAACAACTATTCATAATTTTTTAGATAAACCTAAATACTGCTTTTATTGATGCGTCATTTGTGTATGGATCTTCTGACAGAATAAGTCATAAGCTAAGACAATTTAAAAATGGTCTATTAAAAAGTAAAAAAGTCCACGGCCGTGAATTCCCGCTCAATGTACTCCGACCTGAGTTAGTGTGTAACGAAGGACCGTCGACAATTCTTTGCATCCAAGCAGGTTTAAAATAACACAATAACTAAAAATAGAAAATGTACAAAGTAGTAACAGATAAATATAAATAATATTCAAGTACTCGTCAATAAGATTTTCTAGAAGTTTAAGATTTTCTAGACTTTAATGGTTGATTATCTTGCAGGCACATATTTTATGTATTTTACTTATTTTAATGACGAGGAGAGCATATAATTAATTATTGCAGATAACTTTTTTTTATAAAAAATGTATATGGTTGCTGGATTGTCCTAATTTGAAATGTGTGTACGTTTAGGCGATGCAAGAGCAAATCTGTTTCCTCTAATTGCAGTAATGCAGATAATATTTGTTAGAATCCACAATTGGATTGTTTTTGAGTTGAAAAAAATGAATAACCATTGGGATGACGAAACGTTGTACCAAGAAGGTCGTCGAATAGTTTGTGCAATTGTGCAGCATATTACATATAAACATTATTTACCAATTATCATAGGTGAGTAAAGATAAATCCCAAAAGAAAACTGGGATATTATTATAAATAATTAATACTATATATATATATTTTATATATAAAAAAAAACACTATAAACAATTTTTTGTTTAAAATGTTTGTAATTTTAAATTTTAGACAATTTTTAACAAGTCTTTTATGACATTTTTTTTTATTTCTTAAAATTTTGTGATTGCTGTATAATAAATAACTCTAAAACTAACAAAAGATTTAATGAGTTTATAGGTCATTTTTTTTGTAGTTACTTTATGTAATTTTTATATACGATCATCGTGTGTTTAAATTCGTAAAAATTTGTAGGAGAAACTTATATGAACGCAGTACAGTTAACAGTTAATGATGAAGGTTATAACAATGTTTACGATCCAATGGTAAATCCTCAGATACTGACCGAATTTTCTGGGTGTGCGTTTAGATCATTCCACAGTATGTTAGTGAACGATTTCGAGTAAGTATATGAGGTACAAATATTTTGATGGAAATTAGAGTATAAATCCTTTTTCTATCATAACATTTTAACAAATTAGTAGTTAATTGAATGTAGGCACTAATAATATCCACACAAGTGTTTGAAGTTTCATCGATCTACATTAACAACAATGGTCAAGCTAACAAATTTAAGTTGTTTTTTAGGTTAGTTGACAGTGAACGTAGAGTTGTCGGCACGTGGAAACTCAATGACAATTACAATAAAGTTAGCATGGTTGCCGAAGGAAAACGATTTGATGAACTTATCACCGCAATGGCACATCAGCGTATGGGAAAAATGGATAGGTTTTTTCCAGTGGCCGTAAGAAAGTTTCATAAAGGGGTTAAAAGAAAATTGCCTTATTCAGTGACCTATGCGTTCACAGATCACGGGCTTGTTATTTCAAAGTGACGGGCTTGGTCAAGACTTAGAATCGGCGGACATCGGAAGAGGTAGAGACATTGGTTTGAATACATATGGCCAATATTTAAAAATGGCCGGTAGAAAGTATCCGGAACACTGGGAAGATTTAGATGGTTTTATGGAACATGATGTAATTATTTATTGAAATCGTGGCGTATCAAACGATACCTTTAATTGACTGCTTGAAAATTCCGATTTAAAGATGATCGAGCTCTTGAAAACAAAATACGAATCCATCGAGGAAGTGGAACCTTTTGTAGGTGGGATATTAGAAAACAGCGTCGAAGGATCGATTCTTGGGCCTACATTTGTGACGGTTATCGCCGAACAGTTTAGTCGGCTACAACGAGGAGATAGATTTTACTACGAAAATGGAGATTTAGTTCATCCTTTTACACCAGGTAACATTATTAACGTTTAATATTTTACATTGAATTTCGAACTAGATACAAATCAATTCAAACTTGATTTTGTAATTATTATTTAGAATATTTGAGGTTTTAATAGTCATACAACGTTGACATTTATATTAATGACCATTTCCAAAAGTTTCAAAATCTAAGGACAACATTCATTGGCAACAAAAAAATAAAAATTAATTGCTAATGTTTAATGTACTTTACAATAGAATACCTAAAAGTATAAGAAACTAGGTAGGAAAATTAAGTTTATAATCGCTATGGTCTATATAAAAAGCAAATAAAGAAGATCCAAAGAACGGAACTGTGGTTTGAAAATATTTAATTATAATTTTTGTTAAATATGAAAAATGTGCAGGATCCTTTTAAAATTGTACATTATATACAAATTAAAAAACATAATGCGTCGTTTAAAATGTTGACTATGGTCCACATAGTGCAATGTAAAATGGTATTTACAAAATGTTTAATACTACATTTTAATATAATTAAAATGTGCACAGCTGGTTGTCAAAACATTTTTAAATATTGTCACAATATACATGTTTTAACGGAAGGCCAAAAAGTAGTACAGGCTTAATGTTTCATAAAAAAACATATTGACAAAATTTATGTCAATGTTACGTTTTCAAAATGAAACCAAATTATGATTTTTAAATTAGGTGTATTTTTAACAAAACCGAAGGTTCCTGAAAGCCATCATGCATCATACGTAAATCTAAACAAATAAAAACAACTTATTTGTTCTGGGTATTTTTTAATATTTCTTCATTCTTGTTAAATTCTACATATCCTTATAAATAAGAAAAATCTATACTAAGGCGTGGTGGACAACCCAGCTTTGTGTGCGCTTAATGAACTCTAATATCAATTTTTGTCGCTTAATTCATTGACTTTGAGCCACTCAGTTTGACGTCAATGCTATTACATCAAATATTATTAATGTGAATTTACAATAATACATTTTTTTTTTAGCTCTTTCATATAGCCTAACATTTAACGGCATTGCCATTTCGCGCAAAATGTTATTAGACGTTTAGTTTCTACTATTAATATACAACAACACCGAATAAGAACTTATTGTATGTTATATTATCTCATATTCTATCTCATATTATGTATAATATAATATTATATTGATTTATCAACATTTTAATGTGGTTCATGCCAGCCAGAAGGGTGATAGAATTTTAGCCGTCTAAAGACGTTGCCCGGGGTACACTACGTGGAAGCGTTCTATCATTGTACCATTGCCATACGAATAAATAAATAAATGTGGTTCATAATAAAATCAATTACTATGTACCCGTGTGTAGTTTAAACAGATTTAGCGTAATCCGCAATTAATATAAGATGTGTTTACATACCTATACAACTTAAGGCTTCAGCATGGAACATGCTTTAGCGTTGGCCCCCAGCCCGAAAACGACACTAAATTGCGTTACTAAAGTAGCGCACATACTTTAAACGTATAATAACATATAAGCCATCGAAATAGTAACGAGACTTCGTCGTCATGCAAACGTTTGGCCAGAACATGTAATTATTAAGATTTCATTATACTATTACATCATAAATCGCAAAGAGATTATGGATCAGAAATAATCACTATTCAGGAGCCAGCAGGCTAAAGCATGTTCCATGTTTTATAATTTCAGCCGTTAGTCTTTAAGTAGACTTGTAACTCTTTTTTTTATGGTGTAATGAAAAGTAAAAATAAATTATATTGTAAGCGCCTTAGAAGTTATAAAAACGTATTGCCGGTTGGCTAGAATGAATGATTAAAGATATGATTATGATGCGGTCACATAATTAACTTTGGTTGTCCTAACGTTTGATCGCAAAAATTGTACAGAAAAATTATTACTCGTAAATAAAATCATTATTTTAATCACTTTACCTGAATACGGTTTTCCCGTATTGTTCCGTATTGTGTCCGTAATCAATATCTTTATTTGTATGACAAACAAACACAATGTGTCATTTCGGCACAACTGTGTAATACACAATTAGTGTGTTTTTTCCGTTAAATAATAAATATTATGGTGTAGGTACCTACACCGTAATATTAGGTAATATAGGTTCTAAAATGTCCAATATTAATAAAAATCAACAATTCTATAATTTTACCCTATGGAAAATTACCAACCCCCCTCTCCCCCCTACCTTAAGTATCAAACAATAATTTGCACAAATATCTCTATATAATAACTGTAACAGAAGAAGCTATTCAATTTTACAAACGTTTTCATATCCGTTTACAAAATCACCAAAACAGCCTTATCCCTTAATAATAAACTACATAGACTATACCAGGCAACGGCTAAAAAGACAGTGATGTCGTTACTTCCTAATAGAATGATAAAAAATTTTAAAAAGGAAAGTGTTAGAAATAAACAATTAGAATAATAAAATTTAATTATTACTAATGGGTGACTTCTTTATCAAATGTACCACAGTGCTATTGTTGTATTAGGAATATTATTACATATATTTATTAGTTATTATGCTAAAAAATTGTACACAGATTGTCTATAAGTCTTAATAAAATAACAAATAGTATCAATTAATGAATATGTTTATATTTGAAGTTAAAATATGTTCACATTAATGTAGGTTATTTTCATACTCTTTATGAATAGCAATAAAGTTTATAGGAAATAAGTAATTTATAAATATTTATGTAAAATTAATTTAGTCAATGAAAACATTTTTTTTTTTTTACTAATGCAATGTAATTAATTAATGTGTTATATGTAATTTTGCTTTTTTCGTACCATATTTCAGATAACGTTATTAATTTTATACTTAAAAATATTTATCGGTTAAATGACATTGACAGAAATCTAATCAAATTAAGAAGGCTGTGTTTTTTTAAATACTTATTCAGCTCCATTTTGTTTCATGTGGACTGAATGCGAATTTGTATCTAATATATTATATAATATTTATTTTTGTAACTATTTAGAACAATTGCAAGAGATAAGAAAAACTTCTTTGTCTATGTTGTTTTGCATGGCTGGAGATGATATTAAAACAATGCAGCCGGATGCCTTCAGAAAAGTATCAAAACGGTAGTTACTACGAGTTAATTTTTGTTCATTATACTTCACTTGAAGTTTTTAATTAATTTTCAGGAATCCGCTAAAAAATTGCAATCATATAATTGGAGACTTTTCTTTTAATCCATGGAAACATCAGAATTCTTGGAGCTTAAAAAACGTCCAAGATAAATTTATAAATTTTTTCACTTCGATGCCATTTTTAAATAAGTTTTAAACGAATAATTATAATATATTTAATTATTTAAATGTATACACTGCATTATTTAACTTAATAAATCTATCTATCTGCTAATTTTAATTATACTAGTATTGTACTTTGACCGGGATTGTAAGAACAAATCCTAAATTTCGCGAATTACAATATACACTAGGTAAGAAAAGATAGGTTCTAATTCATTCAATCGACTTTTTTCAGTAGTCGTAGAGATTAAGAGTACTATTCACTTCAAGCTACTATCAATGAAGTGACTAATTTATTTTCGTGTCCACGAAGAAGACAAACTGGTGATTAAATTGGGTTGTTTCCGTTTAGTGAAAAACTGCACTGAATGGCGTTAGCAGCCAAACATTGTACGCTATAAAATACCACAATTTCAGCCAAAATCGAAAAAATGATTCACAAGGTTGCGCTTGTCTGTAGTTCCATAGTGGAAGTTTTTAAAAAGAGGTGGACTATTATAACTTTTAAATAGCCTATTTAACTTGAGCGTTTGACGAAGGAGAAATAAAAATAAAAATCGTTCTAGTGGCTTAAGAGGAGGAGACGAATATTTAACACAATTTGTCAATATTTAATATAATATTTTAGTATCACTAGTACGTTAGTGAGGTAACAGTCCTTCCGGAATAGTATAAAACATATCTAATTGAGAATTTTTAATAGTAGAATTTGAGTAATTTAAAGGATTTACGTTTAGTTTTGATAAGTAGTATGAGTTTTATTTATTTCATTGTAAAGTAATTAAGTATGCAGTATATTTACTGCGGTTTAACTGGCAATACAACGTTTATATTAAATAACTATATATAATAATATAATTTTCAAATTATATTAAAAAACTAGAAGAAAAAACCTTAAATCCTTACTACCTTAAAACATATTTTTGGTAATAATTATAATACTTCAGGTCGGATAATTAGATAATTACTGACTTTCGCTTAAAGTGTGAACGCAGACAGTTGAGTATAAATTATAAAACACAATACATTAGTCATCCAAAGATTTAACATTTTTAAAAACTATATTTATATTACTCCTATATGGGTTTCATGTTCGTCATCATTACGGTCATATTTGACAGCTGTACGCCTAATTAAAATCAACCAAATTGTTGGAAAATACAGTTGACAAATGTAAAAAGGAAACCATTATACCTGAATTCTGGCAGCTGCTGAAATTTTAACATGTTTGCGATATCAGTTATTGATGTCTATTTTTCACCAGTCTGTTTCATCAGCCACACAACAACAAATAGTATGTTTATAAATTATAATTTTAAAATGTCTTTTTAAAACAACAACAATAAGCCTTAAAAATAATAAGTCTTCAATATTTAAGGTATTGGTTTCTAATTTTTTGGAAAATTTGTAATTTAGGATACAAAACAAAATAATATAATTAATTATGGAATAGTGTAAATAAAAAACTTTATTTTTTCAGTTGAACAAATGTTTTGACATAAATAAATCTAGGTTAAAATAAAAATATAATTGGTCAAATAGAGATTTCAAAAATAGAAAATGTTTAAATATTGTTGAATGTCATAATTTTCCTTAGTACGTCCATTAATAACATAATGAAAAGAAGTATTAAAATTATTTATAAATGTTCTCTATCATAATTAGTAGTGGTTTTGTTAACTATTCTTTAAAGTTGGTTTAATTAACTATTTAATAAAATAAAAATATTGAATTAAATTAACAAAATGCAAATTTTAAATTATCTCACCGCTATAAAAATTGGAATATTTATGTGTTTGATCAATGTAAGTTGTTAGCTGTTCAGTGTGTTTAACCAAACATAATGTCATTAATACCAAGTAATTTTTAAATATTAGTATGCTATTATTTATAGATAAAATATATAATGTCATAGTTAAATAGCTATCATCAGAATCATTGAATAATGACGTAATAAGTAGATAAAAATTATAGAGAAACAAAACGTTAAATTATAATATTACATTGTTATTTTTCAGAAAGTCGATGCCTTTTTAGATGGTGAGTTTTAGTTTCAATGTAAAGTTATTTAATAAAAAACTGACACAGTACAAACCAAGCACGGTACAAATTAGCGCACTATAAAACAGTACAGTAAGAAATTCAGTGGGATCAGTTTGCATCGTAAAGTTTTCTTGAATTTTGAATGTTGTTTCTTGAAAGTTTCTATTAAAAAGAAATTTTGCACCTATATAGACTACTATTTATTTTGGTATTTTGGCTTTTAATTATGTTAGCAATATTTATTACTCATAAATGTTTTAAAATAATTGAAATTATTAATATTTCGGAGCGAAATATGATATTGGATAAAAATAATGTTATAATATATGATAAGGATTTTTAGAGTTTTGGAACAAATAAAAAAGCGGATCTTTTGAAACCATTAACATCCAGAAACACCGAACTTTATTTTAAATCTTGGCATTTGTTTCAAAACCTTAGATAATGCTTTTACCTGGTATATTAATTATATAATGCTTCCTTTAATAAAAACCACTACGAGCCAGGTAACTTTTTTTTTAAATTATGAAAATCACTTTACATTCAAAAGAACTATTGTCAAGTTAAAAGCTAGTACATATTAGTTATATTTTTTTTATAGTTTCAATTATTCAATTCATTGACAAATATAACTGTGTGGTTTTTTTTGCGAATATTTTAGTAAATTTAGATATAAATTTAATTAATATCTATGCATATGAATGCTATGAATGGTATAGGGGAAAATCAAAAACTCCAATTTCTGTTATACCTAAGAAAAATATTTTAAGAACGCAGTATGTCTAAACATATGTAATGACAAAAAAAATAGCAATTTTGAAAAATGGGATTTTCCCTGTACCCTTTTTTATTAGTTCGGACATATTTTCACTTATAAATTATAATTTACTCCAAAGAAGATGTTCACGGAAGTTTACGATTAAAGAATACGTTACCACCGAATAAACAACATGCTGGAGATGTTTGCAGCAAATCCTTAAATATCAAATGCGATAGATTTTACAAGTACAGAACGTTGAACGGTGTGTGTGAGAACGTGCACCATCCATCGTGGGGAATGACACATACACCGTACACTCGTTTGCTATCTGCTCTCTACAAAGACGGTAAGTTGAGTTGTAGCTATAGATGAAGTTCAACTATGTAGTTTAACAAGTAACTTCTTGACTTTAAAACCATTAGGTATATCTGAAATAAGAACACAAAAAAGTGGAAACTCTTTACCTAGCTTGAGAGTTTTGACTACAGAGTTTTTTTCAAATGAAAATATCGTGGACTCAGAGCACAGCGTGGCCCTATCGGCGTGGGGTCAACTCTCAGCTCACGACCTACATCTATCTATGTTCCAGAATGGTAAATTGGCTAAAACATAATAGTATGTTTTTATAAAAATAATTTTGATTTTGATTTTAAGGGCCCAGTTGCTGTACTGATGACAGTAAGCCGTTAAATAAGGAATTCAATAACTGTCTGGCGATTGTGATACCTGCCAATGATTTGTTCTACTCGGCTTCTCATACAGAATGTTTAAATATAAAACGATTGGTAAACACTGAGAACATCAATTGTTCTATCAAGCCTGCAATTCCAGTAAGAATTCTTAAAATATTTACTTTAATCAGTATTACATAACAAAACACTTATATAGTTTCATTAATTTAAAAAACAGTTAAACCAAATCCATATTACATAAATACAGCAATAATGTACACCTTGAAATACATCTTGTATTACCAAATAGTAACAAAAACTTTGTACTTTGTTTTTAATAGTCTAGAACAATATAACGTACAAATTACTTGAAGACCTAGGCAAATTTGTTTTCTGAATCTTTGAAAAAGTTATTAAGGAATTTTGTGGTTGAAGGCGCCTAAACCATATCTAATAGTTTCTTAAAATTAAAAATTGTTATTCTATGAAGAAAAAAATTCATTATTATTATTTATTAATTTTGTCTAATAATATTTTATTTTGACATATTTAATTATATTTAATCAATTTCAAACGCTTTAAAAAAATGTCACGGGTACGTCCAAGAGTTCCTATAGAATTCAGGGCGAAAATCACATTTTACTCGCTAACTTAAAAACCAAATCCAGTGTTTTTTAATCCTGTTAAAAATCTAAAAATAATGCTAATTGTTAATGGTTACAGATAAACAACAACACTGCTGCGTTAGATGCATCTTTTGTCTATGGATCGACAGCGGAGACCAACAAGCTAATTCGAGAGTTTAAAGATGGGCGATTAAGAGTAGAAAATATAAATGGCCGCGATTTCCCCCCCAACATGAAAAATTCTGGGAACCGTTGCGCTAAAAATTCAAAAATCTGTATGCTAACCGGTATGGATGGCTAAGAATATTGTAAATACTAGATCTTTCAATAATTAACGGCTTCTCTACACCTAGGCGATGTCAGAGGAAATCAACAGCCTCTTATTCAATCATTGCAGGTGCTATTTCTTAGGTTACACAACTGGATGGTTGGCAATTTAAAAAAAATTAACACCCATTGGGACGATGAGAAGCTGTATCAAAAGGGCCGTCTTATTATTAGCGCGATTGTACAACATATTACATACAGACATTATTTGCCCATTATATTAGGTAGGTGGACAATTTTTTTTTTGAAACAATTATACGGCGCTATAAATGAGTTATGCCGACAAAGTCTAGTTATTGATAATTAATGCATAGTTTTATTAATTTTTAAACATAACTAAACTATTTTGAAAATCGACTTTATTATCCGGATTTTTCAGGTAAACAATACATGGATTCATTTGGACTAGCTACCGTATCCGAGGGTTACAACAATGTATACGACTCATCGTTAGACATCCAAATTTCAACTGAATTCGTCGCATGTGCGTATAGAAGTCTACATAGTATGATACTGGATGAATATGAGTAAGTTGTAGCAAGTACTATTGCAATTACAGTAGGCAATCAACAACTATAGTTAAGAATTTACAGTAGTATCATCATAAAGTTATGATGGGAATTAGTAAAGGTTTTTGTAAATGTCTCTATTTTTTATTCGAAGTGGAATCCAAATAGGGCGGAACGTCATTTTTAACAAACAAAATATATCAATTAACAACAAGTTTAAAAAAAAAAACCATTATTTTATACGAGAAAGTGGTCATGCACTAACTATCATAGTTGCATATTTAGATTGCTCGATTACACCCATAGTGTTGTTGGTACATGGACACTTAGTGATACTTATGACGATACATCCATAATCTTACAAGGAGACCACTTCGACCAAGTAATAATGGGAATGACACATCAACCAATGGGTAAAATGGATCTCAATTTCCCAATGTCTGTATGTACTCGTATATTTATAAATTTAGTATCAAAATAAAAATTAAACACTCAAGAGTGTCTTTATACTTGTACATAAATGAGTTTTTAGACTTCAAATCTACTGTTACAAAAAAACGGCGTGGGTTCGGACTTGGCAGCGACCGATATTGGAAGAGGCAGAGATACCGGCTTGAAGTCGTATCCTCATTTCATTAATATGGTCGGATTGGGTTACCCAGAGAGTTGGGAAGATTTGGAAGAAACAATGGATAGAGATGTATTCAAATATATCATAAAGATAATTTGTTTGTAGTTTATTTAAGTGAAATATATTTGTTTTTTTAAAGATAGTAAAACGTTTGAGATTGTTTTACGACACCGTCGACGACGTGGATCCATTCTTAGGCGGAATGCTTGAAAATCAAGTCGAAGGAACGATGTTTGGCCCTACATTTCTAGCAATTATTTCTGAACAGTATTATCTTTTGCAACGTGGAGACCGACATTACTATGAGCTCGGAGATCAACCCCATTCTTTTACATTAGGTACATTGCAATAATCAATTTAAAAAAAGTCCACAGTTTCATTCTTTGAAGCGCATAGCGTTGGTCAGATACCATAGCATCGGTAGTTCTTAAGCTTTGTTCTTCTATAGATGCCCGAAATTTCACAAAAAATGGACAACAAGCTGCTTTAACGATTTTTTTTTGATTTTTTTATACAGCACATAAATAATTTGTTGAATTAAATGCGTTTGTGTTATAACAAAGATACACAATTTATTAAAAACTATATTTATTGACCAGTCATATTTTGTTAAAAAAAAAAAATACTAATATAAAAAAGTCTTAATAACAGCATCTTTATAAGTTACAACATTAAAGAAAACTATTAACTGATAGCACAATATAACTACAAGCAAATACTAAACCCCAACTAATCAATTTGTATGTTCTATAGAACAACTGAGAGAAATTAGAAAAGTGACGTTAGCCACGGTGTTTTGTTTGTGCGGTGATAACATACAACTAATGCAGCAGGATGTCTTCAGAACCATTTCAGAAGAGTAAACACTTAAATATTAGTTAATTTTCAATTTAAATAACTAATATCAGTTTTATAAATTGATTTTATTCTAGTAACCCATTGACACGTTGTACAGAAATAATTGGCGATTTCTCGTTGAAACCCTGGGCTAGAAAATAATGTACGATTTACGAAGCCTTGAAAAACTACTAATTTTACTAATGTAATCTACAAATTTTGCTTCAATTTATAAAAAATATACGTTAAATATAAACATGTATGTATAGGAAAAAATATATTAAGGAAATACTAAAAATATGCAGTAGAGTACGCTTAGATGCCTATTTTATGTAATTACAATAATTTTCTTCACTTCATTTGAAACTATAATTTATTCTTAGATAATTTTTTATTTTATTAAAATTTGTTAAAATACATGCCAAATACTAGTTTTAGGCTAACATATTTTAATTTGAATCATTCCATTACATATTACATTTATTGCAATGCACGCACAAGTGTGTTTGTCTTTATTCAGCAAATAATAGAATTCTAAAAAATTATTGCGGTAGCTAATGATATGTGTTTTTAAACTTAATTACCATTTTTATTACTTTATTTTGAAATAACAGCCTGAACTTGACACAATTCAAATAAATTACGTTAATAAAAAAAATGTGCATCATAAAGTCTTACCTTTTTTATTTTGAAATTAAATATGGTTTTCTTTTTTTTTTTTACTATCAAGTCAAATTTAATTTATAATTAAAGTAATATAATTTATAATACTACGTCAAGTAAGTAATACGCATTTGAGTAATTCTTATATCCACGTCAGCAAAACCTTAGTTAAGGCCAAGGACACAGTATTTTACTCACTAGTGGACCCTCTTTACAACTTATGATTTAGATTATCTGTTATTACTTAAACAATATTGTTATATTTATATTACATCTCTTGACCGTTTTTTTAAGTTACCAGATCAATAACATATACTTACAAGTTACAAACTTGATATAAAATATATACAGAACTACAACTTATACTTTAAAATGCCTTGATCGATTCTTTATGATAACCTAGTCTTTGTTGTCCAACTCTATAATAAATCTTAATATCTAAAAATATTTAATATTAGTTATGACGTTTCTGATGCTTCTATCACATTTTTTAGTAACTATATGAACTTCGAAGGCATATCTGCCATTTTTCTTTTTTCTTACCATTGTGCCTGCTTTTTAATAAGTCATTACAAAATAATACCTTCCCTGATGTTTAAGTATCTAACAATCCTAATTTATAAAACCGGTGATCCACCGGTATAACAAAAAATAGTCATTTTTTACTACTAAAACTTAAAATTACTACAATAGCCGTTAATGTTTAGGTTGAAAAAAAAATTAATCTTATGTTGTTTAACGGATGATAACTTTAAAGCTTACTGAGTTTGAAGAAATATTGTATTTAAATTTTAAAGTATACATAACAAAATAACATATTTTATAATTCATTTCTATTCATTTATTATACTACTATTTAGTAAGGTTCGGCTGGTGATCACTTATTTTAGATATAAAAATATGAAATAAGTTAATAAAATCTAAAAGTCTATTACTAATCATTATTGCTGTTAATATCATTATGATAGTTATTATTTTCTCTTTGAAAAAAAAACTTTAGTAAATCTAATTTCCGTTGGTTATAAATATTCCGGCTTGGTTTCGCAATTCCAGTTCTTAATAGAAATCCTAACTACGTTTGTTTTATTTTAACGATATTTAAAAAAAATTCTTTATTCGTTATATAAATACTGATAGATATTATTTACATTTTCGTTTATTCAGGTGGATTTTAGTTACCTGCTAAAACATATATTTGTATTGCTAGTTGTTGTATTATGTAGTACTTTTTGTAAATAATGTTTCTCCTGATAAATTGTTATTTTTAATTATTTCTATGCACCTACATTATGTCATTATTTATACGTCAATTTTATTAAAACCATTAAAACAAAGTTTTTACTTTATTGTTCAGTTTAGTAGTCATTGGTTTACTAGAAACACGAAATGTTGCACTTAAATTTTTTTTTAGTTTTCGGTATAGGAATATTTCTATTTGCTGACAAAGTAAGTAATTACTCTTAAGTCTTAATAAACACAAATCTTGGTTACAGTGTTGAAAATACGAAGCTGCCACGTAGTGTACACTGCTAATGATATAAACAACTTAGGATATTTTAAGATTTGTAAAAATGGTTTTATGTTTATCAAGTATATGGTTAATGCCTTATGGTAGCAAGATCAGTTTAATATCATTTGAGAATACTATTATTTCCATCTTTTTGATATTATTTATATTGTTTACCAGTTAATAATTCTTTATTCTTTGCCCGAATTTCATAAAACTTTGATTTATATTTGCTTTAAATAAAACACTAAGCATGATTTTAATTTCATAATTTAGTTTTAATTAAGTATTTTACATTATAATTTCTTAAAAGTTTATAATAAGCCTAATTTCGATACTAATAAAATTACGAGTAGTATTAAAATACTTATACAAAACAATTTTCAAAATATAACCTTTAATTTCAAAAAGTTTTACATTTTACTTCTCTACCATGTTCTTTCTTTGAAAAATTTATATTGTGGTTCTTCTTCGAAACAAATTAATTTGAAACACTCCAAAAATACAGAATATACTAGATATACTGAATATACTCTTGTTAAGGGGAAACGAAAAGAGGAAATTTGTATACAAATAAAATCTATAACGCAAAGTCTAGAATGTCTACTTTACGGATTTCATTTTTTTTTAATTAAGTTATACATTTTTAAGTTTTAGTTGGGTAATTGTCAATTAACTGGAAAAGTATGAATGCAATATTTGTATATTTAAGCTATTTTATATCAAACCGCCATTTTAATAGTTATTATGTGTGATAGCTATTGTACAAAACAGATATATATGTTTGATGCTGTTCAAATATTGGTTCCATATTTAATTTATACAAATGCATTTAACACATTGAAAATGCATACATTTAAAAAAAAGGGCAGTAAGGTAAAGGCACAGATATATTTGCTGCCCTAATTTTTCTTATGTTATTAGTTTCAGCTGGTTGATTTTTTTTTTATAAAAAAACAGTTCTATTATCTTTTTCTAAACAATCTCTATTATTGTTTTCGGACATCAAAATTCAAAACTTATGTTTCCTATGTAAAGCGTTAACACTTTATTTAATTTTAATTTCTAATATTATTTCTAGTATTAGTTTATTTATTATGCTTTTTTGTAATCGAGGCTCAGTCAGTATGTTTTATCGTGTATTTTATCCAGGGATCAATGTATTGTCATTCCGGATCAAATGCAATATAGGCATATCGAATCTATATTATAGTTGATATGTGAGCACATGTGTCATAACTCATAAGTAATTTTTTATAAATTATCAGCAATGTTTGAAAATACATCGGCTTTTATGTCCTTTAACATTTATGTCCTCAAAATTATGGCTCAAGCTTTCAATTTTTAAACATATTGTGTAGGAGGCTATTGAGTAAACATTGTCTAAACATGTCTCAGTTCCTAAAAAAAATGCTTTTATAATAACAGCGATGCCATCAATATATAATAATTTCACTTCGCCTTTGTAAGATGGCTCAGAGGACGATTTAAATTTAGGTTTTAAATTCTAATTATTTATCTAAAAGAAAATATATAGGTACGTATATATTTTTTAGCTTCGGTGAGCTAAATGTATTAGTTTTACAATGATGTGGTTTTATTATTTTGAATTTTTATGTGCTGTAACACAATAACGTTTTAAGCAATAGATTATAGATAGATTGCTTCATATAGTAAGTTCATAAATAAGAATTCGTATTCAAAAGGTACTTTATTAGGCCAAATTTGAAAAAAATTCTGTCCTATTTGCATCGAACATGCTTTAGCCTTGTCCCCCCCCCCCGTCCGAAAACGACACTAAATTTTGATACTAAAGTAGCGCAAAACTAAGCACCAAGATTATTGTTTATTTGGCCAGAACATAATATGTGGCACGTGTTAAAATTGTGGTAGAGCAAAGTAGCTTAGGGGGGATTTTTAAAATTTTTTTTTGAACTACTTTAGGTCATCAAAATTTAGAAGAACCCTCTTCCTAGACTACGCCACTCATTTTAGTTACAAAAATACAAAACATACATATCAAAACTTATTAAATTAAATTTTTCTTTTTCTTTTTTAGTTAGCCCAATCACAAACCACGGGTAATTTATTTGTTTTAATCGATATAAATAAAAATATTTATATTTATATGAATATTTATTTATATATACAGAATGTTTTACAGAGATATGACAAATAAAATAACTTTTGTTTAGTGAATATTTTTAATGTTTTTATTTTAGAATTAAGTGATACTTATTTGCGCTATAAACAGCTACACCATGAGTTTTATTGTTCTTAACTGTTTTAATTTTTTTTTTTTTGTTACATTTTTTTTATTGAAGATAAATCTTTATATTTAATTAACGTTTTAAATTAAGAATAGTTTACTGACAATATTGATTGGTAGATAACCAATTTTGGGTATTAATATTGAATAAGTTATTAAAGGTTAAAATGTAAAACAGGAGGTGGAGTGCACTCCACTTCCTATTTTACATTTTAAAGTCATTAACTTTAAACCTAAATAACTTAAAAAGTAATTACCTAAAATTGATTATCGACCAGACGAAATGTTTAGCAAATTATTCTTAATAAAATATTCCCTAGAACAAAAGTTAATGCATTTGTCATATCTTTGTAACAGACTGTATATTTATTAAGGATAAGACACTCGTTTCTTTTAAACTAATTTCAGTTTTGTAGTTTTTCTTTTTAAAAACTTTTTTATTCATGTTATTGTACAATATTATAAAATTGCTAAATACTAAACTTTTTTTTATTATTTTCCTAATCTTTATTAATTTTTAAATTGTAACAAATATCATCATGTAGCTCTTGACTTAATGTATTTTACTTGTAAGCCAACGGTAATGTAGTTAGTTTAAGGGAAAACGAGTGTCTTATCTATTATGAACCACTCTGTAAAGCTAGAGCATTTATCAAACCAATGTCAAAATGTGTGTGCAAAAATAATGGAATTGTTTAGGGTCAGTGCTGCAGAATATTTTGACTGGAAAAGAACGTGATGTCGGAGACAAATGCGTTGCGAATCCATCTATCAAATGCGACTTGTCATATAAATACAGAACGTTTGATGGCTCCTGCGTGAATCCAGATCATCCGACATGGGGCATGGCTGGTTCCGTTTTTACCCGCCTATTACCCGCCTTGTACAAAGATGGTAAGATCAATGTAGTTTCTGTCGATTTTAAAATCATTTATAATAACACTTCGTAACTATAACTGTCCATCGCTCGCGATTCAGGTAAGCGACAAATCCGCACTCAAGTCAACAACAAGGAATTAGTTAGTCCTCGAGTGCTGTCGACCATATTTTTCACTGATCAACCGGAATTTGATACTGATATGAAATACACTGTGCTAATGTGTCAATTCGGACAAGTTCTCGCTCACGACATGTCTGGTACATTGTCGAAAACGGGTGGTAAGAAACTGTACTTACATTATTCACTTATTGCTCCGAAATGCACTGTCGACTAACCCTTAAATTAATTTCAAGGATCCTCATGTTGTACTGCACAGCAAACCAGGCTTCCACCTAATTCAATTCCACAAACCTGTGAGGCTATCAATGTGCCCAGCAATGATAAGTTCTATTCCAAATTCAAGGTTTTGTGCTTAAACATGAACAGATCAAAGAATACGGACGATATTAATTGTGATGTCGGCCCTGTCTTACCGGTAAATTTTTACATTTAAAAATTATATTATGCATCTTCTTCTCCTTCGCCTTGTCCTGTACAATTAGAGCTGGGCAACCGAATCCACTCTTTCCCCAAAAACTTAAACCAAATTTTACATAAAATTTTGTTTGTTGACATAAATGTTTAATATTAAGAATACATTATGATTTATGTATCTAATTTTTTAAATCTTTTGTAAAAATCACTTTTTAATAAAGTTTTTTTTTACTTGGCGAACCTTTACACAGAGTTAACAATGTGTTTTTGTTAAGATATCAATAGTTTTGTTTATATTAAATATTTTAATAGTAATCATACGGTGTGTTGTATTTAAAACTAATATGGATTGTGAGTATATATTGTATAATATCACCCATCTCCACGAAACTTCAAAAATAAATTGAACATAACATATTACATTACATATCGACCCCAAAAGCATTTTTAATTATGTCTTTTAAAAAACTATTGTAATAAATTTGTTATTAATTTAAACTATCGGCATTGGGTGATTTACAGATAAACCACGTCACGGCTTACATAGACGCTTCATTACTTTACGGTTCGGCGGAAAATGCCAACAATGAGCTTCGTATGAAAAAGGATGGTCTAATGAGTTTTCAAATGATTGATAACAGAATGTATCCTCCAAATGTACAAGATCCCAAAATATCGTGTAATGCAGCTTCCGACCAAGAGCTTTGCATTAAAGCAGGTATGTCAAGTTAACAACTGATTAAATAAGTTAAATTTTATAAACGAACTCTATACCAGATACTGGTTAGGTTTTATGACTAATCATAAAAAGGAATATAATTCGTTTAACTGCTCCACTGTTAATGTCCTCAACGACACTAATTAAAATATGACAACGTAAATCATAAAACAAATGATGTATGGAAATTGCTCTATTGACTATTACTAAATGTTCAATGTTTTTTATTTTTATGTAGGTGATTTTCGAAGTAATGCCGGTCCAAATATAGTTGCAATGCAAGTGCTTCTATTGAGACTACATAATTGGATAGCGGCAGAATTGAAGAAGTTAAATAAACACTGGAATGACGGTCAATTATTCGAAGAATCCCGCCGAATCCTCATAGCGTGTTTACAAATGATCACATACGGGTCGTACCTAGTCCATTTATTGGGTAAAACGTGAAACAAGTTGACAATTAACATTGAAAAAAAAAATTTTAATATATTTTAATTTCGAGTTTTAAAAATTCTAAGACTTTTGAAAATGTATATTTAACACGTATGTTTTTTGTGAGTGCACAACTTGTTAAATTACCGCTATTGTTTGTTTAGGCAAAAAGTTTATGGATGAAGCTAAAATGTCTGTTAAGACTGAAGGTTACAATGACTTGTTCGATTCAACGGTACACGGTCAAATGACGGCAGAATTTAGCGGGGTGGCTTTCAGATGTCTGCACAGTACAATAACGGGACAAATGAAGTATGAATTAGTTACATAACAATTAATCTAAAAAAAATGATCGTACTTCATTGATAAAATGAAAATTATCTTACTAACCGTTGATTAACTAGGCACAGATAGGCGATAGCCTACGCCATATTAAAAAACATCTGCTTATAAATGGAAGACGATTGACAAGTGTGTTTTGAAATTGATTTCAAGTGTTTTGTAAATCTTGCAAATAGCTCTACACGCTGCACATTAAAAAAAATTACACATATATATACATATACATAAATATATAGATATAAGTATTATATTAGGGTGGTTCAATTTTTTACTTTTTTGATATTTTGAACTGGCAGTGTATGGACATCGTCAATCGACATTCCAACTGCCAATATAAATAAAGACTTATTATTCATTCAAGATTTATCGTGTATGGCCCGGCGTTAATGCAAATAACACCCAAAAGTCGAAGAGAAAACTTACCTACGCCTTGTTCGTTAAATGAACAAAAACAAATCTATTACATAAAAAAGATGACAAGTAGATTCGTACAAAATATGTTAATTGACATAGTAAACGGTTACTTTGAATGTATGGCCTTGAATAATCTTTCCTCCTCAGTGTATCCATCTGAAAATGTTCAGGGAAGGGATAATCATGTATCCAAGCTGCTAAATATGCAATATTATAATATTATTATGACATATCAAACTTTCGTCAAAAATCATTATCAAATAGTTAAATAGTGATTACTTATTATGGATGCCTATGGCGGTTCCTTTTACAGGGATATAATAAACTAATAAAACTTAAGGCACCTAAGTTTTCGGATTCTTTGTTGGTGTGACTTTAAAGTTTTAACACGGCACTAACGACAAATTGATGTAAATAAGGGAATTTTTGTAGATTAATGGATGAGCAACGAAATGTGGTCGGTGTATGGAATTTCGAACAATTTCAAAAGACGGGATGGTTTGTTTGCGAGGACAACAACTTTGATAAAATGTTGAGAGGAATGGCAACCCAAGGACAAGGTCGGCAAAACCGTTTCTTTCCCACAGCGGTAAAATTTGGAACCTTATTTTATTTACCAACTAAAATTAGAAATTTCTTAATAACAACCAACTGTTAATAGATTACCGACAAGCTGTTTCAAGTTAATGGCGTAGGGACAGACTTGGAATCGTTGGATATAGGAAGGAATCGAGATTATGGCATGAGACCCTACCCCGATTACTTTCCAATTAGAGGAAAAGATTCACCAAAAACTTGGGAACAATTGAGTGAAGATAATCTGATAGATAAAAATGTAATAATAAATTAATTTTTCCATATTTTAAAATATCTTAATAAGATATTTGAGTAAAACAATATTTTATATTATCAGATGGTGGAACGACTACAGACACAATATCCTTCAATGGAGGATATCGACCTATTTGTAGGTGCCGTCTTAGAAAACGTTGAACCTGATTCCGGTTCATTGGTCGGTCCTTTATTACAAAAAATGATTGGGCATCAATTTTCTATATTACAAAAGGCAGATAAATTTTATTTCGAGTCTAAAAATCAAGTATACCCATTTACTGCAGGTTATTTATGGATGAAAAATATATATAATTTTTTTTTTTTAATTATTTAAAATGTTCATAATGAATATTTTTTAGAGCAACTAAAGGAAATACGAAAAATGACTATGTCAATGGTGATCTGTTTAATCAGTGACGATATAAAAAACATGCAGCCAGATGCTTTTGTACAATTATCAGAGAGGTATTGATTACATCATCAAAAAAATTACGTTGTGATTTTTAAATTTTATCTTAATTTTATTTTAGTAACTCATTGAAGCCATGCGTTGACATAATCGGTGATTTTTCATTGAAACCATGGAAAGAATAAACAAGTTATATAAGCAATACCGAATATATATTTTCATTAAGTCATGTTTACAGTTACATGAACATAAATAAAAGTTACAATTTTTTCCTTAACGATCTTCTTTTAGTGTCTTTTGTACTAGTGTTTATGAAATTTTGTGATTTTGATGTTGTTTTTGTTTTCTTACTGTCGATTTCCATATCTTCTGATGATTTTGAAACAGTAGCAGTAGGTAAACTAACAACTGAATGAACAATCTTTTCAATACCTTTCTTCTTAGACATTTTATTTGATTGCTTCGGTGTTTCAGGATTGAACATCTAATTTAATTAAAACCAATTTTAATTACTTAAAGCAATTTACAAGAAAATATCATAATAATAAATACTTTAGATAAATAATGTCATTTAAGAAAATTACTATAAGTAAAATAAATACTTACACAATTTTAATTTTATTGTATACCTAATAATTTAGTTAACCATTTTACGCATGTCAAAACCAAAGTTTACAAATCCCTGATTTACTGTAATCTACTGTATTAATAAGAAAGTCAGGAAATTGGTGTTGGCCACTGTCTAGTTGAATGGAGAAGGACCTAAGATCTTAGACCTAGTCAGACAGCTCGAGCGGTGCCTACTACTAATGCCTTGTTTACATTAGACGAGTTCTCGGCCAAGAAACTCGTTATGCTACTTGGCCGAGCGAATAGAAACTGTTTCTATTTACTAGGCCGAGTAATGTGCCTGTGTTGTTTAGATGGACAAGTACTCAGCCGAGATCACTGTCTGAACGTAATGTAAACAAGGCATAACAGTAAGTTAGTAGTTGAGTAAAGAGCATAAATACACAGTTATTTGTGTATTTAAATAAAACTCGGAACATTCTCTCCTCCTACCGAGACTCAGGTTACAAAACTTTACAGCCATTTCAATAGTTTTAGAACTGTGTATAATGTACTATGTAGAAACCAAATTGCAATTATAAATTTATCTTGTAACTCCAGAATATGAATGTATAGTTTCGAGATGTTATGATTTAGTATATTTTTACTATTAATACAATTTTAATTAAATAAATAGTCTGATAAAAAATGATTGTAATAATTTAAAACTTATTAGCTAAATCTACTTAATTTACAAAACGGGGATGCTAAAAATAATCACACGACTAACTACTTTCAATTTTGAATGCTAATAACACGAAAAATAGGAATTTTGATCATCGTTGAACTCTTGTCTTTGATAAGTTTTAATGTAAATTTTCCTAATCATTTGATTACACATTAAGGTTTCATATTTTGAATTTACATACAACGAAAATTAAAAATAACAAATTGTATGGATGCCTATTATAAATTTGTATATAATTTAAATTAAACATTACTTGTATTTCATAAGAAATTCCTTTATTGTTTAATTTTTTCTTAAATGCTTTCAATCGTTTTTCTAAAGCCATTTTACTTTTTTCTTCACGTTCTGGATCTAAAGGTCTTTCCATTATTTTTCTCTGAATAGATCTGTTTTTAATTACTAATGGTATTGACTTTTTGTTGCAATATCTAAAAGTGGTCTTTCTGATTTCATCAGGTGATAGATATTTAGCTAGAAAAAAAAAAGTTTTCACACATATTATATTTGAACAATAGCAACTTATTTTACAATACACATAAATATACACATAGCTGAACTTCCAAAAGGTTCATATTTAAGTTAATGTTATTCAAACTTTATGGCTATTCGAATAGTTAGTGGAATTTAATATTTTGAATTTACATTTTCTTGAATATTCATGAAACATACAACAAAAACTAATCCACATTTTCTTCATAAGAGCTAATTTCAATATCACAAAGTTTTTGAATAAAATGTGACTTAAAAAATTCCAAGTTCAAATTTTAGGAAATTATAAATTTACTAAAAAATGATTAAAAAATATTTATTAATGTAATAAAATAAATTGTGTTGTGTTATCGAGACTTAACTTTATATTAGGTAGTAACATACCTTTAATAATTTTTTTGTGCATTAAATAGTTATTCATTGTTTCTGCTACGACTTTAGCAACTTCTGGGAACTCAAATTCTACAAATCCAAATCCACGAGCTCTTCCTGTTTTCTGTAATAAATTTATTACATTGAATAATTAAGATTTTGTGAAAAATTGCCTATACTTTATTCCTTAGAAATGGACGCTGTAGCGTCCACTTAAAAATGATATACAAACACCTAATGTACAATGTTATTATTATAGTAGTAAATTTTATAAACTAAAGTTGTTGTTTTAATAATATTTAGACTATCTGTAAAAAAAAGCCAAAACAAGTGGTGATTGACAAACACATATTATGAATTACATCCTTTAAATTTCAGATTTGTATGTCACATTATTGTAATGTGCATATAATATATACTAGTCCTAATTTGATACAATTCTGATATTAGTACAAATTTGTCTTTTACTTTTGATATCGATAACATTTATATATATTTTTTTAAATATTGCATAGTGCTATGAAAAATCATTTTTAAGTATTTATATAATTGTACTGGATGGCGACTGGTAAATGTTGACGCTAGTACGAGTGCTAAATGGCAACTCTCTACAAGAGATTATAAGTTATAACTAAAATTAATTCTTTATATTTATTCATATGCTATTCACTATATGCCTATATAGTATAACATAGTATTTAGCCTACATTTTTTTTACTCATTATTGGTTTTTTGTTAGCTATTTGCCATTGTGTTAAAGCAATTAACATACCTTGCTCTTTGGTAAATTTATATTTGTGACTTCACCAAACTGTGAGAAATATTGTTTCATTTCATTTTCATAAAAACCATGGGGAATATGTCCCAGGTATACGACACCCCTTTCGTGGGTTGTCTTTGGTTTCTGTTCTTTTACCTCAACATTTTTGTTAAGCTGAAAAATAATACACGGTTTATTGCTTTACTCAACAACATGGGCTATCATAAAACATAGCTATACATATATACTAAAATTAAGTTGAATTAAATTACAGTCATCTATATTACACTCAACTAAAAACAAGCTACGTAGCAAATATCTGTTATATTTGAGTAATCAGTAATGTCTATTGTCCACATTGAAATATAATAAAACAAATTATAAATAGTTACTTACCTTGATAAAGCCTGTTTTAAACATGATTTAATGAATTTTAATGTCCTTAAACGCAATTACTTGGATGAGATGTTTTCAAATTGATTAATTTAAATTTAAACTTTTAAACTGAAATCAAAATAACTTTATTAGAAGCATTGAGATTTAAGAGAAATGTAAAATGTTTTTTATTTGAAAACATAACCTCAAATATTTGGTTTATTTAGCAACTCGTGTTATCAATTTTCAAGACATACATTTTAACACGATGTAGAGAAGATACATCTTCTCTACAATCTACATCGTGATTTTAACATACCTAACAGGTTACGCATCGCAGCCGACAATCGCGGTTACGCCGCGTTGCGCTGTTTATAGAGCGCGCCACCAGGATGCAGGCCATCAAAAGTTATATTTCCCATCAACGTGTACTAAAAAACTGTTTTTCAAATCAATAAAGATAGTATTATACAAGTCTACAAGAACAATATAAAACAAGAATTTGATGTATTTTTTTGTCCTAAAAACGATGGTGTAGTCATAATACTGCTGTTACGCATAAAAGATTGTCAAAGAGAACGGCTACATCTCAAAACCCCGCCAGACAGAACTCCGCCCGACAAAAAACCGAAAATCATTTACGCCAACATTGAAAATATGTGTATACCGGCGGGGTTTTGTCGTGCTACCATGAGAACTCGAAATCGGTGATAATGCAAGATCAAGGACTTTAGTCGTTTTAATTTTAAATATCCCGGATTTTTCCAAAATATATTGTATTGCATGTAGATAGCTGCTGATATAGTTAGATAATAGATACAGTAGTATTGCATACTATAATATATTATCATTTAATGCCTACTGGTTCTGTACTGTATCGATATTTTAAATTTTTTGTAAAAATAATTATATTATTTTAAATTCTAGTCATTCCTTTGATTGACGTTTAATTATACAGTTCTACGTCGAAATGAATTTGAGCATTTAAGAAATTTGTGTTTACAGATTAGTAAAATATGTCTGAGTACCAGAGATAAAAAAATGTATATATTAAAATGACTTGATGCCCAAATTGATCATTACCCGGCTCAAGTCCTATTCGGCTATTTATAGTATTTCTGCTGGGTGAGAAGAAACTTTAAACTGCTCTGTAATCTTTGCCGGACTACGGGTTAGAAGATCTTACTATGGCGGTAAATTACAAACAGTATTTTATTTTATTATAATATAATATATAATCAAATGAACAATTATTATGGTTTTTTATTACAAAATTATGATTGGTGTTTACATTCTTATATTATTATAGAAGGTTTAAAATTACTTATAATGTACTTAAAACTTTTTTTTATATAAATTAAATTATTAATTTATATTAAAAAAAGTAATTATAATTAATGATAATTCTCATTTAATTATCATATTAAATGGTGGTTTTTTTAATAAAAAAAGATTATTTTTAATGTTTCACATTAGTTATTGTATTATTTGTGTAATTGATATTCTTTTAGCTTTAGTTGTATCGTTTTTTTTATTGTTTGTAATAACCTATTATTTTTTCTTTTTAGTCTCTACTAGGCGTTCAACTAATTATTACAATGATTGCCGTTAATTTTATCCATCGCCTTAGTCCTATTTTCTCATTTGCTAAATGGTCGTTATGTTCTACGGGGTAAGTGATTATCTACTAATAGAAAAGATTTTGTAATCAAGTTTTATTTACCTAATATGTATAATATCTACAGACTTGTGCGATACTTGTATCCGACTGATAAAGAGCTTAGGCAACTACTGGGCTTGAAAAAAAAAGATTCTAAACTGAAAAAAAACGACAATATTGATATGTTTCAAATACCAAAAAATTTAGACATTCAAGTAATTAGTGATATTTAAATACTATAAGTAGTCATTATATTAATCATATTTGTATTACTTTAGTTACAAAACCAGCCAATTCAAGAACATGAAATATATCAGCTTCGTTACTTTATGGAGTACCAGTGGCTAGTGAATTTCTCTCTTTATGCAGTTTTAGTTTATATTAGCACTGAAGTTTATTCTTATTATTCTTCAATAGTCAATGAAATAAATTTAAGTATGCTATGGTGTGCAATAGTTATTGTTTTTGCTTTGTATCCTTTTATCAATTAACCAAATTACTTTTATTAAGAATTTATTTTAAAGTCATAATCTATATTATGCTTTATGTTAAGTATTATTCATTTCAGACAAAACATTTTCTTAATTTATTATTAATTTAGCAAAATTTTAATGTCTTTGACATTGGAATACTTTCGAGGAGGTTTTGAATCATCAGGTGAACGATCGACTGTAATTGTAGCTGCTTTTGTTTATCTAGTCGTTGTTATGATTATTTTAATCATAGATGAATCCAAACTAGATGTTCGTTTGGATACTGCTTACAAAAGTTTTAATGAAAGTTCAATAGAATTTTTAAGTAATCACGGATTGTCTTCGCAGTAAGTTGTTAACATTTTATTCAACGTTATTACATTACACATTAATCTATTTAATTTTAACTTTTAATACTCTTTAGGGGTCCAGCATCAAAGTTAATTATTAAATTTTGTTTAGCGGTTTGGAGTGCAATTACAGGAGCTATGTTTGTTTTTCCCGGAATACGCACAGCTAAAATGCATTTGGACTGCCTCAAGTAAATTTAAAAATGTTTTCAATCAAAATATCCTTCTTTTATATTTTATTTTATTTTAGATACTACGAATGGAACGGTTTTTATGGAAAATATATCACTGGCCATTTCATTAAATGTCTAATGAACATAAGTCTAATCAGTCATTTTTTACTAGTCTTACTATGGGTAAAACCAATAGCGGTCGATTTGTTAACAGCAAAAAATCTATCTGGAATGAATAAACCACTGTAAGTGTATAAATGTCAATTTTTTCATGATAACTACTATGACTAAGATATATATATATATATATGTACATACTTTTTTTATTACCAAGAATGTCACTAGAACAATTTGAGAGTTTGCGATGTTGGATAGTTGTGTTTGTAATAATTCAACGATTATGTCTTATGCCGATATACATGCAAGCCTATCTAAATATGGCCTATGAACGTCTTGAGCGACAAAAAAAAGAAGTTGGCCGAATTACTAACAAAGAATTGCAAAAACAAGTAATTTTTAATTAACTTAGAAAATATTTTTTACAACTAGAAATTAATAATTATGTTACATTTAAGGTGTCTGTGATATTTTACTACACGTGTGTTGTAGTACTTCAATACATCATACCCCTCGTTATGATATTGTTCTTCGTATTCTTTTACAAAACATTAGGTATTGTTTGTAAAATAAAGTAATACATTTTTATGGATATGTATTAACTCTTATGTATTATAGGTGAATTCAGTTGGGTACAACCGTTTGCAAATTTACCATTAAAGACAATGAACGACACACAAAACATACCATTCAAAGAAAACGAGCAATATTTTTCTATTCACTCATTAAAACAAGTAATAATATTTGTTTAAGTAGTAAAGTAGATTTCTTAATACATTTTTATTATTAAATAGATACTGACTGTGGATGTGTACCGTGGAATTTTTGGATTTGCCACTTGGTGGATATGTTTTGCCTGGTTTTTGTCATTATCAGTGGGCGTTTTTTATCAGTCGTATTTATGTGCCACTTAAGCATTAGTCAGTCTACATGTATGTGTGTTTTATTGTTTTTAATTCATAGATTAAAATATGATTTGTATATTTTGTTTTGACTACAATCTGTGTAATTTTTCCTTTGTGACCACAAACATAAAATGTTTTTATTTGTGCATACATTTTTTCTATAGTCATGTATTTATAACTCTAACTTGTTTACATGCTGGTCACATTAAAATGTATGCATTTGTCTAGTGACTCCAAAGTCTTAAAAATTTGGTCGGGCAATTCCAAAACTTAGTGGCCTCAGCATGAACTATTATAGATATAATGTACAATTTTTGGAAAAGTGGTCGGACCAAAGGCCCCACCCCAGTATGGAATTCAGTGTCACTGGTAATCCTATTCTTAAAAAAATTTTAAAATTACCTTCCACTGAAGCAAACAGTAATGATGTGCTAATAGCTCTTTTATAAGAAATCTTCATAATTATCATTTAAAATCCAACATGTATCTTTTTAATTTTCTATAATACATTTATTTTATTATCTAATTACACATAATTGCATTTATTTAAAAAAATATCTATTTTATTAATATGAAATAATTGTAAATCACTTTTTTCAGTCTCCAGATTTTTTTAATAAAATTACAAATTAGATAAAACATATTTTTAGTATAAAATATGGAATAACAATTCATAGTTTAAATAATGATTAAATTCCTTATTTGTTTAATACAATTTAAAGTTTTTTACTTGATTATCGATAGATGTAGTAATAGCTGGACCAATTGCAAGAACAGTAATGTTTCCATTTTCTATAAATTCAGCTGTTTGAATGCCTACTTGTTTGCACTGTTCTGTGATATATTCAATAGTTTTTATATCTGGTGCTCGTAAAACAACCCTTGCACATTTACTTGGCAGTCTGCACAGTTTGCCTTTATTATATGCAGTAACTGATACTGCTGCACACTAAAACAATAATTAGTTTGACAAATTGAATAATATTAATGTCACCAATTTTAGGAGGAAAGAGGAAATGTATTGAACGTCAAAAATTATGTATTATGAAAAAAAAACAATTCAAAATAGGTAATTTTTAGAGAAGGTCCTATTTACTAACTGCTGAACTGTATATTTGGTTGCCTATATCCAGGGGCATATGTAGTATTTATAATTAAAAAAATTAAAGTAAACGTAGCAATATATTGTTAAAATAAATGTTAACATTTTAAACAATTTTTATGTTTCATTAATCCTTAATCCCTTAACATTTGTTTTTAAAAACCTTTATTAGAGTTCACTAGAACACAAAAGACTTTTTACATTAAAAAAAAAAAAAAACTAGTACAGATTCAAGAGTATATTTCAAATTCTCTAGTTATTTCGTCAAGTTGACTACATTTAGCTGGGCCTATAGCCATAACTGTTTTTGATTTGGGAGCTACTTGTGTACGCCCTGCATCAACTACTATATACACGTTAAAATTTTCGGCGGCTGCCAAATCACTAATCTTCAACATGGTTTCTTCATCTGCTATTTTGAATACATCCACTTGTCTACCACTCAATTCCCAATTTGCTATAACTCCTGGGATCAACTTAAGACCCGCTTCATAACTATGTACCATTGCATGTGAACACTACGCAATAAAAATAAATTAAAATGGCAATTATAATCCATTCATTACGTTACATGTAAAAGTAATGGACGAGAGAGCCTCAAATAAACAACTGGTTATACCTTGACCTTATTAGTATATTATACTTATAAGTATAATATACAAGCTATGTCTATAGACATAGCTAAATGTATTTAAAATTATTTAGATCCCATTACAAGTGAATTGGATTGATGGCCAAAGAAATGTTTTAATTTTTGGTTAATTTTACGGATTTGATGGACCCAAGCTAGTGGCTACACACCTGTCATTATAACTCCTATACACGCACCAAGAAAACTATAATGGGTCTTTGATTAAAAATAGTTTATAGTTTAATTTATGATTAATTAACGATACTAAAAGAGATAATTTAGCGTTGTCAAAAAATTAAAATATGTATAAAGGCCACCTCGGTTCACTATAATTATACATTTTAATTAGTATCTATTTAGCGAATGAATCCTGTGGAGAACAGCATATTAAACTATGCACGGTAATAGGGAATTTACCGCTGGTTTGGGAAGTTGGTCTTAGCTACCTTAAAATAAGAATAACTTAATAAAATATGACTAAATCTATTCAGTCGTTGATAAAGCTTTAAAATTTAAAGGTGGCTTTATAGTTCTTAGTACTAGATGAAATATTACCTGCGCAGCGACTTTTCCTTTCCCCATTTTTAAATCATGTCGAACTAATAATGCCATTTTATACTCGTCTTTCGTAGATGATACTGGTTCAGGTTTAGAATTTGATTTAACCTCGTCTTTTATAATCCTATTATTCCGTATTAGACTATAAATATAATTTGGAACTTTATTCAAGACTACACCTGTTATTACACCAATAATTAATCCTTTGAAAAACGTATCTAAAGCATATTCCTGTAAGAATACCATTATAGAAATACAAAGGTATACAAATAACAGTTTATTATATTAATGTAGGTATTGTAATACAACACAATAAATTTTAAAATGGCCAAGTTCAAGTAGAAACACAAAATAAAGAAATTAATTTTGGTTAAAAGTTCAATTTAAAAAGCTTATCCTATTTAAATTACCATTGCTGTAACGATGTGATAACTGATAACAACAGTTTTTGCGTTATCAGTATTGTAATCGGTTCATGATATCAAAAATAAATTATTGATTTATTTATAACCTCAAATTGTTTCAAATATCATGGAAAAGTATTTATAATTATTATGTTTTGTAGCTGTTATCCCGTTATTAACAATAATATTGAAATGGAACTATACTGATTTTTTAGTGTTTGATAGTCAGAATTGATAGCAATTTAGCATAGCCGACAGTTGAATGTATTGGTTGTCTAAAAGTGTTTGTGAAATTTACTTAAAGCTTTGTACTTATTTATTTTTATTTAGCTAATTGTCTGTCAATTGAAATTTAATATTTTGTAAATATAACCTAATAAAATATACACGATATTGTCATTATGCCAAAGGAGGAAGTGACAATCACTTTATCTGCCCCAACAACTCCTGCACCAGTACAAGGGTTGTTCAGAAAACGAAGCAGTCGGCCAGTGCACATCAAATCATGGTCCATCATGTTAGAAAAAAATGGGTTCGTTCGATGCCATCTCCAGCATTGTCGGTATATTGCATATTGTATTGATGACATGAGGGAACACTTCAAGACATGTCGTGGTGAGGTAGCTGGTAACTTTGTATGTCCTACTTGTGGCGGCCAGACCACTTCTCAGGAAGCGCTTGATTATCATAAGCACAATAATCATAAAGATTCTGACGTTATGTCTATTATCATCAAGCCTACATTGACTGACCAACAGATAGCTTCTTGGACTACAGACATCAAAACTCGGGGATATACTCAATGTTTTATGCCGGAATGTCATTTTATTAGTTACAAATTGCCCGAGTTAGAACAGCATTACGAAAAATGTCTAGGTGAGGACCCAGATACGTCATCAAAGTTTTATTGTCGTCACTGCAAAGGTTACACATCTTCACAACAAGCACTTCAGTACCACCAGAACAATCACCACAAAGATTTATTGTTTCCAATTAAACAGGTAAATTGTTGTAACTGTAGTAATCAAATTGATATAAATTAATTTGCCTAGAACTGTAGCCTCGATGAGAATGTTTTTTAAAAATATTATGTTGCCTGCAAGTATTCTTGCAGGTATATTAATATTTTATGATAATAAATAAATATATTTCCAAATATACCAGTAAACATTTTCTACTAAACTAATTTATTAAAATTAAAATTGTATTAATTTCGTACCAATTTTTAGAACTTCAGCATAAAGTCCTATAAAGCTCAACATAATATTTTTTTAAAACAATTTTTTTTTTTTAATTATTATTTCTTACTAAAATTGTATTGTTTATATTAGGAGAAAGAAGATGATCTAGATGATGATAATAAAATCCAGTCATATCCCATGGGTCAATATGGCCATTCAACGTCGAGTGCCATAAATGCAGACAGCAAAGTTGTCACTTACTCGCAATGGAAAATTCAAGAAGACCTAGCTGATAACGATTCTATTTGCTCTGAAGTGAACGTAAATAATCCGACTGACCATCAGGTCAAAACATGGATTCACGGATTAAAAAATGGCTTTGTTCATTGTAATCATAATTCATGCAAATATATGGCATTTGATTTGGATGATATGAATGAACATTTTGCTACCTGTTACGAACCATATTTGGACGATTTTGAATGTTCTATATGTGGAGGTAGAACGACATCTTCAAATAAACTAAAAACGCATCTCTTGCACCACCACGAAGAGGGATATAAGCATTTAACAGAGGAAGAATGTGGTTTTAAACTCGTGGAAACAGAAGATGGACTAGAATTACAGTCTGAAAACAATGAAAATGTAAAACGTAAAATCGAAGACACTGATGATGAAGATTATGAATTGAAACATTCCTTTAAACGAAAGTCTTATGATATTCCTTACAATCATTTAACAAAATGGCGTGAAGAATTGTTGCGTAATAAGTTTATCAGGTAAACACAGTTCTATTGGTTTTCTTCTATTATTGCATTGCTGTTTTATTGAAATCTAAAAAAAAAAATTTGTTTTATTAGGTGCACAGCATCGGATTGTAGTTATTTGGCTTTAGATATGCTCGAAATGAAACAACATTCAGATGAACACGTCGACAGTGTTTATTGGTCATTCAAAGATCGAGATTTAGAAGACAGAGTAGCTAATTATTGTGACATGTGTCACGGTCATTTTAAAACTCCTAAGCATTTAGATGGCCATAAGCTCATATCTCATAATAGCAGTGATACATCTAAAATTGACAGCTTATTAGTTGATATTAACGAAGAAAATATTGAAGACAATGAAGAGATAGAAGAAATTTTTTAATCTACTGAGAAATTTATATTTGGATTGGTATTTGCACAGTGTGACAATTAATATTGTAGATTTCAGTTAATTACCATTATTTTATATCATTTAAATGACAGATGCTGGTTTTTAAGTATAAATTAAACTTAAAATTGTTTTTTTTTTAATTTTACAGTTTTCATATTCAGAAATGAATTTATTTTATCTTTGTTTTATTTTTATATATAATATATAAATATTAAATAAAATAATATGTTTTAAAAGAATTAATTGTCAGCCTAAATACAACATAGTTAAATAATTTTGTAAAAACTTAAAATTATTCTTTACGTGTTTTTATGTATATATATATACTGAATATGTCATTTTTGTATAATTTTAAATGATAGGAGGGAAACAGATGTACAGTTGGCATTTCTGCTTTCAGACGAATCCCCGGCTGTCAAACTCGTATTTTTTTATTAAATTTCTGAAAATTTCATCTTCGACTGGTGGAAGAGGTCTAGCCAGCAGAGTTACCAGCTGCATATTTGTTTGGCCCCCTCGACTGTAATAATTGTAAACATTGAACAACTATTTTTTAACATTTATACATAGTTTTTTTTCTAAAGAAAGAATTTCCTGTAATGATTTTTAAACAGATAACATCATTTAATGATCTTTATATTGATCATATAATTACTATTGCCTGAACTGATAAGTAGCTACTAAAGCTACAAACATAACTGCGTGCTAAATTAATCTCTGGAACTCATTTCACCTTACACTTAAAATTTGTTAGTCATACAAGGAATATTAACTCCTAATATTGTATTATACAGAGGCTTTATTACAATTTGCATTGCAAAAATTACAAAAGATACGAGAAAACTAATGAATTTAGATTTATATAATGCTCAATAAAAATAACCTAATTAATACAATTATTCAAAAAAATAAGATTTTGTAGACTGCGTTGTAGATATCTAACCTAATCTGTTGATGATGAGTTTTTGTTTTATCTTATTTATTAATTTAGTGTTTTCTAATAAAACAGACATATTTTGCTTTATAGTTTTAACACAAATGATTGTATGATAGTTTTTTTTAAGTAGTATTCTATTTAATAATATACATTATACTTATTTTTTGTTATCATAGTTACTCGGGATATCTCTATTCATACAATTATTGTTAAACACACGTTTTAAAAACAAAAAAAATTATCAAATTTTAAGATGTAGATGATACCAACAAGGATTAAAGATATGTGAGAGTAGTTGTAGTAATTTATTATCAACACAATTTTAGTTCTCAAATTTTCTATGTACTGTTCTCTAAAACTATTGTGAAAAAAAAATATAATTGATTAAATTGCTTAATTCGGGGAGTTGTTACAATATCGAAATGATATTGTAAAGAAGTATACATTGTCACATAAGCGTGCTCATTCATACCAATGGATCACAATTTTGTAAATGTTTTTTTTTTTTAATAATAAAAAACAATGTAATAAATAATGAATATTTTTACTCAGGGGCATATTTATGGAGGTGGCTGAGGAAACTCCAGTTGAAGTTTAATATAATCAAGTTTTTATGCCCCTGTTTTTAATGTTTGCATAAGTATACAAGTAAATATAATTATATAATATATTAATTATATTTGTGATAATTATAACAAAATAGACTGCAAACTACTCGTGACTGTAAAGTTGCTTTTATTTTTTAAATCTTCATTTAAAAAAACAATTTTTAGTGATTTTATATTGGCGTAAACATATCACATCAATAAAAGTGTATGAAATTATTTTATTTAATTTGTTTAAAAATTACAGTAATTTTCTTTGTTTTACCTAAAACCAGATTAAGGATCAATGGCCAATTTCGTTCTAAAGCATTACTAGACTTTTTTTTAAACGGTGCATTTAAAATTAAATTATGTAAATTATTTCTGATATTAAAAACGTAATCCACAATCAAAATCTACTTTTGCAATGATTTGAATCACTTGCTCTAAAAAAAATGTTTTTATAACAAAGTTAGTATTTTTGATTAAATATTGTTTATTACAATATTTTTTTTTTTATAATGGTACAATATACATTATGAAATAATATAAATATTTTTTAAAAATAATTAATGCAAAAGTTGGATCACAATTTAGATTTTGTGGAGGACAATCCAACCGGTATAAATGGACTTGGCAGCGGATACAAGCGGTGTTTCTTTTTGAAGTCTGTGATGTCCGTAATAAATGAAATCTGAAACAAAAATTTGACATTGATTCAATAACTTCAAATAAAATTTATTTATGTTACATTTGAAGAAATATACAAACATTAGTGCTAGCCAACAAATTATTATCTTCTACAGATGCGTTAGCAGTATTTTTCAGAGTAGACTTAACGTGTACAGCAAACTTATGTCTTTTCGGCCCAAGTCGATTGATTTGTTCCTATATTATAATATTACAATAAGAATTAGATGTGTTTAAATTAAATATCTATTATATTTTGTAGCTTATAACACAAAAAGACTTACGCAATAGAATTGTACGATATCGTTTTTCTTAATAGTTTTTAATGCTTCTACTTCGATTAGGGATCTGTTGAAGTTGTAATCCTGGGTGTCTATTTCTATCTGATACACGCCAGCCTGTTTCATCAATCCCTTGGGCTTTTCCAACAGCTTGACAGCTAAAGCGTCTTTGTATTTTACAAATTCTTCATCTGGCATTTTATCCAACAAATCCTATAATTGTTGATAATTTTATTAATAATAAATCACAAATATGATGTCAACAATCAATCCAACACCAACCTGAATAGTATTCAAATAGTTTTCTATTCTAGAATCAACATACATCGGAGTGCGATCGGACTGCACAATTATACGTAAATTTAACACTCCGTGACTTCTGCTCGACGAACTAAATACAATGTAACCGAGTTGTTCCTAAAAATATCAATACACACATGTTGTTACAGTTAAAATACAAATATGAGCTTCTTCGCAATCACCTGTGTACGAAGTGTATTGAAACAAGATTCTTTGATTATCTCATTAAACAGACTGACAACCATATTATTCAACGTAGACTGAAGACCGCACTGTAAATGAATGTAGACACACGAGCTACTGTGATGATCACTCGTTGTTTCAAACAATGCATTTTCTCCTAAATTTTTTTAGAATAATAAAAACCAAACTGAAATGCCGTGTTTTATAATATCAAAAATGATCCTTTTAATAACTCAAAAACACTGACCATCCTCGATTTGGACTTCCCTAGATCTCACCATCTGGCGAGGTAATAGTTTACGGAATCCTTGGCGAGTGGTAAATGGAGTTTCCAAAATTTGTATAAGATCTAAAGCTTTCTATAATTTATTCTTAAATTAATAATTGTGGTTTGATGAATAAAAAAAAATGTTAATAACAAATATATATTTACAGCTTTATCAATATTTCCATAAATTAGGGACTCCATGAACATGTTTGATAAGAATTTTCCTGTAAACTCTTCAATATTTTCTATTTTCACATCTGTAAAAGCATAAAATCGTAATGCAATCTTGTTTTAATTTTTTTTTACAGTCAGATCGTGATATTGTGATTTATATAATTCATGTACACAAATACTTTTCTATTAAATAAAACTTATCAGTTTGGAAGAAATAAGTAAACAGTTCGAAATTAAAATGTATTACCTTCGAGAGACGCTAATAACTCATTTGGTGTCCAAGCAGCTTCTGATAAAATAACTGAGTTGTAACGCATAGCGCTGTGATAAGGCTGTTCCATGGCAATATTCTTCAAGTCTCTAATTTTCTATAAATAATTTTTAAAATTGTTATTTGTCAATTATTCATAGTATTATGAATAAAAAAAATAATAGCCATTTACTTCTTCTTTGATTATGTCAAATCTCAGTGGGTCACTTTTAAACGTTAGCAGTTTGTCAATTGTTTTTTTTAATAATATGTCTAATTTGTGGTTGAATCCACTCAGTTGCATCTACGTACACAGATATTAAATTAATAAACAAAATTACATAATAATTGATATTATATGAAAAAATGTACCTTAAAACCGTAACTACTAGGCTTAATGACTAAATGTAGACTAGCTCTAGTTGCATCCCAAGTGTATTCAGAAAAATCTTCATTGAACAGTCTCACAAACATACTCATGACATTGCAATTGAATGGATCACTCATTACAATAGGACTAAACACAGAAAAACCAATTAAATTTTTTTAAATATTAATTTAGTTCATATTGAAGAAAAAAATAACAACACCAAAATTACAAAAAATTCTTCTCTAATTATCCAAACAGCATTACCATAACAGTAATAGATTTCACAAACATTAAAATATTTTTTATTATTTAAATTTTTGTTTGTAACGTGATATTACCTGAAAAAGTCAATAGAGACAAAAGCCTTAGGAAAACGAAATTCGGTATCTTTTTTAAACCAAGATCTCAAAATCTTTGATTCGTGAATAATGTGCGGATGTTCTGGTTCCTATAAAATTACGATTACAATTATAATAAATCGCACAAATAAATTATAGTCCAGTTAATGTACGTTTTTTTCGAGAGGCACCAAACTAAAATCTGTAGCAATAAATTCATTTTTGGATGGCATTTTAAAATCTTCTAACGTGTCTTCTTTTTTCCATTCCTGTAATTCAGTAAAATTTTAAGTTTTATATAAAATAGTATTTATAAGTAAAGTCAAAATCAAAATTATTACATTTAAAGTCTCGACTGGAATTTTGCTAATAGTGTAAGGTGTCCCGTAATATTTGTCAACAGAGCTTGTTTTATCTTTAAACACGTTGGATACAACTGTAACTCTAATAGGAGAAAAACCAACAAAAAGCTAATAACTATTATGTATCTAATAAAATCGTATTAGCTACTCTGTTTCGTACCTCATATTTTCTGGCCTGAAGTAAGTCAAAAGTTCCGTAATCAAATCTGGTCTCCACTCTTTTATTAAATATTCTGCAGTTAAAACATCTTCCAATTTGTAATTCTAAACAAATACATAAACATAGGTTTTTTTTTTTACAACCAAAATAACTAAATATTTTTTAGCATTTTTTTTTTAATTAGTCATAAATATTAGTATACATACAATCATGTGGGAAGACAGACGATATACATAATCCAATGGCGATCCTTTATCTTTAAACTGAAATTGCATCGCACTTATTTCTTTATTTTCTTGGTGAAACCATTCCTGAGGGCCCTCGCGTTTCAACATATTGACATACTATAAAACAAAAACAAAAAAAAAACATATCAATAAACATATTTGTTAAAAGAGTAAAGTAAAAAAGAATACCTGAAAAATTAATTTTATTATGTCGTCCACATGATCGACACCTTGTTCCGTTAGATCAACATCAATATCGAAAAGTTCAATGCCTCTAGCTTCAAATTTGTTGCCTGCCGACAATTTACTGGACCATCCTTTCTTTTTCAACACGGTCAATATACTGGAAGGTCCTTCGTGACCGAATAACGCACTCAAATATCGATTTGGCTGAAATTGAAATAATTTATATACAAATTTTTTTGACAGAGTAAGTTAACTTACCATGCTTTGGTAGTATTCGTTTTGGTCTGGGATTAGAAAATTAACTGATAGCGCTCTGATGTCTTTAACAGGTACTACAATAGTCTTGGTTCCTAGTTGTTCCTCTGTATAGATAGGATCCGTCCAGACTGGCATGTCGACTTCTCTCTTTTGAATGTCTCCAAACAAATTTCCAACGAGTGATTCCAGAGTATCCAAATCCTCTTTTAAAACAAATTGATCGTTTTTAACAATTCATTTTTAAAGTTATCAAGAAATATATTTTATAAATACAAAAAAAATTTTATTTATTTACCTTTTCCTAATACCGAAAGGAACATCAAATGTGACGAGTACCATTTTGAATGAAATTCCAATAACTTGTCGCGGACACTAATATTTCTTGAATTTGGATTATCCCACAACGTTTCTTTTGTTCCTATAGAAAATATATAAATAGAATTTGTAATTTTGTTCATAGTTTAAAATGCAGCTGATACACTAACATGATATTTATTTAATTATGACATTATTTTATTCGTTTTATGGGCGTTATTATTATAAATATGAATATAAATACAAATTATTACTCATTTGTATAGCTTCATAATTAACAAAAAAAATTCTATGTAAATAAACATATTCAAATAAAATAAGCTACACGTGGAGCATATAAATAAGCATTTAATATTGAAATATGATTTTACTTTATTAACAAAGTTTTCCTAAGGATTGTAAGTGTTATTCCACAACTTTAATTATCATTCAGTTTTTAATAACATAAATGTTACTCGAATAAAATTGTGTTTATACAAGTTATAACAACTATAAGTTATTATTACTATTAAAATAATGTAAAAATTAAATTAATATTTACCTGTTCCAAATTGATTGTAAGCATGATTTGAATCAGCAGCATTTTTTTCGAGTTGGGCCAAACGCCAAAAATCATCAGCCACGTTTTTCTCGTGCTCTGAATTAACAGCATTGATTTCTCTTTCTGTTGCACTGGTGGTGAACAACGGTTCTAGGAAAAATTGTGCAAATCTAATAAAGCCCCCCAAAAAATTGTGTTTAGTTATAACAACAAATGGTCTAACCACATTAAATGTAAATAAAATAATTAAGCAGTGATCTTAACCTATCTAAAGATGGTTCAAGTGCGTCAGTCTTTGTGGAAAAATAATAATTTGTGTGATCGTTGGCTGTATAAGCATTATACGATCCTCCGTTTTGAACTAAGAACTGTGTAAATTCGTTCTCTACTGGATATTTCTTCGTTCCCAAAAACAGCATATGTTCACAAAAATGAGCTAAGCCCGGCAAATCTTTTGGTTCACTTAAGCTTCCTAAATAAAAAAATATTAAATTTATTTTTATTAAAATTAATAATAATTTCTCAAATGGCTTTTCTCATGAGTTTAGCTAAATAACTAAGTATATTTTAACAATACTAAAGTTGCAGGCTAAATGTTAAGCCAAACTGATGAGAATAGTCATATCATAAAAGTTAAATTAAATGATAAAATATTTTTAGTTACAATAAAATTGTAACTATAAAAATCTACATAAGTACTCATGTGTATCGGACTACAAAAATTTAAATTTTCAAAAACAAAACTATTTTGTAAACATTTTAAAATCTTGTAAATGTTCAAAATAAACACAATAATTATGGAAAAAAATAACAAAACAAAGAATTAATATTTTAAAAAACGGATGTAAATTAGTTTGATTAAATTTCTCGTATGATATTTACGTGTAATAAAATCTGTTTAAATTGAATATATTTGAATATTAAAACCGATAACATGTATCTTTTATTTTGTTTAGAGATTTTGTATTTTTTTTTTTTTTTTATGTTACGTAGGTAGTTAGTATAATGGACAATTAACATAATTATTAATTTAGGTAAATATTACAGAACATATATCCTACCGACAGCCACAGACAACGAAGCGGCCGATTTGTCTGTATCAGGATCGCTGATCAACAAAGCGGTCAGACCATTCTTCAACTTCAATCCACGATAGACCCGTGAATCTCCAATTGACTTTTCGATGTTCTCGATACGTTTTTCAACCTTGTCGGACATGGCCAAAGGTAGTGATTTGCCTTTAAAAGAAGAATACGAATATTTGTAATTGCCACTCTGAGACAGCCGCGCTCGGTTGCCATGTTCGGTACAAGTCGCCGCCAGCAGCAGCAGCAGCAGCAGAGGCACGCACGACCACAGACAGCGCATGGTTAGCAATGTAAACCAGCTTTGACGGCCGGGTTAGAAATCGAGAAAGGAGCATTGTGTCGGTAATGACTGGGCAAAATATTGAGATTTATAGATTGATAAATCACAACCCATTGCTCGTTTACCAATAGCCACGGTGTATTTCATCGTTCGTTCAAAATAACATAACGAGTGTGGGTCACATCGTGTGTTTCTACGCAATTTCCGGCGGATTCTTAAAAATCAACGAAAAGATATACGCGCTTTACTTACCTTAAAACAATATTAATTCTGCAACGCGCAAACAAATCTTCCAACGACACCAGGATAACTTTAATTCACCTATGGACCTATCGGTATCAATTCGCAAATTAGGTTTTTCTTCGAAAATAAAACAATCATGAATTTATAATATCAATAACAATATTCCATTTACACGTCGTTATCACGCGATTCACAACTGTTCGGTAAGTCGTCGCACAGGCGGGAAAACGGTATTTTCAAAACCGGTATGTATAATACTGTCGTGTTTGAAACGATGGTTTGTAAGTACCTAATGTATAAAAAAAAAGTATATCAAGTTAATACAACGGAAGGCCAATGAACGCGAAATTGATTTTTTAAAAATTCATCTCGCGTCGTTTATAGGATGCGTAAGTATAAATTTTTATTGAGACGTTTACGCCGAGGTCAAATTTATGAAAATACTGTTCAATCTTGACGTATTTCACTGAGTATTGATGACGATGTAAGATCGGCAAATGTTCGCACTAATAGAAATATAATATGATCGTTGGTTAAATTAATTGGAACACTAAAGCCTATAATATACGTCATGTATTAATTATTAATTGATCGTATTCATTAGGTACTCTAAAAGAAACATAATATGTTATATTATTTACATTTCAATAGATGTTTATCGTGTTGAAATCAAACATCTTCAATGAATAAATTCAAAAAAATAAAAAAAACAATTTTTTTTTTTATAAATTTAAGACTATCAAAATCATGATAGTAACGATTCAAGAACAGTACGTCCGCCAATAATTACCTATATAGATAAATGTATTAATGTGTAATATAATATATTATAATATACATATTATGTGAACAAAGACATTATATCTATCATAAAAGTAGTGGCGTTTTTTTCAATTGTTTTTCTTAAAGGGTCCCCAAACTCTGTTTGCCTGAGACAGCCCTGCCTCTCTTCAATATTACAACCAGTGGCGCTAAACCATCCACTACATCTGAGGGAAAACATACTTTACACCTACCTACCCACCAAAAAAAAAATTGCCTCATAACATAAAAACATTATTTATTTTAATCCTATAGCATGACCACAGAATAAACGAAATCAGCCACCCATCTTATCCACTAAATCAATGGGGTATTTACCCTCCCAGACACTCGGCATTGATTGCATTAGTAAAAACAAATTTTTTATATTGATATAGATGGCCGTTATCACCAGTTCAGCTAAAAAAATAGTTATATAATTAGTTTAACATTACCAAAATCATAGACTAAATTATACTTATAGCTAAAATTATAAGAACGGCCATGAGTTATGTACCTACTGCCTACGTTAATAAGACCGTACGAATTAGCATTCTACACACTGTAACATGAAGTGGGACAAAAGATACACATTTTAAGACGCGCGTGGAATTGTATAGATTTATTCATTTTCAAACGTATTCAACTCATACACTATCATATACAGTATATCGCTATAATTATCCAGACAGTCGTCAAAATGTTAATAGATTTGTGTTTGAAAATTGATAATTCATATTACAAAGAAATACTACAAGCAAACCCGCAGCAGTGTCATTACTCATTTGCGATATGATATTATAGGCCACATTATTAGTTATTATCCGTGAAAAGTACCAATGGCATAGTGCACGGGTATCAAAAGTGCACTGATAATTTTAGTTTTACAGAAACGACTAATTCTAATACCAAAATCACTTAAAAAATACAATTTTGTAAGCTATAACCATTAGAAAGAATAAGTGGACAACACTTTGTCAACTACGCATAATGCGTTATTATATAATATATATATATATATATATATATATATATATATATATATATACATAATATACCTATAGGTAGACATTTCATACTGAAATCATTAAGAAAATTTGTAGAGCATAATGTAGTATAAAAAATAAAACAATTAACGACCAAACATTTTAATGCAATTTTTTAGTAACAACAAAAAGTATAAAAAAATGTCTTTGAGACATGGGTTAATATAATATTTTATTTTATTGTATTAAAAAAATTCTATAGAAATCCTGAATTCATAATATAAAGAATATTTGCGCGTAATGTCAGATTAGATCATGAATTCCGTGCTTGTAATACAACCATAATAATGTAATAATTATTGTAACTATAAAGATATACTCGCGATACAACGTACTAACCACTTAGAACTTTAATAGCAATCATCAAAATTCTAGTCGTTAATAAAAGTTAATGTCCAATGAGGTTAGTGTGATTTAAAAAAATTAAATGGTGCGTTACATAACCGATCTCTTGTCTATTAGAATGACAGAATAATTATAAAAATGTCCTACGCATAGATAATATTATAATAGGGTGATTATTATTGATTATTTAACGATTGGTTAAAATATTAATTTAACAGAACATCGTTAATACAGCATGTCCTGAATGACTATTGCGCAGCGTGTAGTGTATAATTTCCATTGTATTTTGCTGTATGGCGGAACTCGACAGTTTAAAAAGAGTATATCCCTAAAAGTTAACCTTTTTGAAAATGGCCAAAGTTTATTTATTTCAACACTTAATAATCATTTCGATTTACCTACGCCCGCGAATGGAATTCTAGATCATACTGTGTACATACAACCTAAGCAATAGTGGGATCTTAGTGATTGCATTTTGATGGTCATTTCACAACTACAATAAATTAATCAGCCTAGGGTCCGTATCGCAGCGGACTGAATTTCATTTCTCCCTTATAGTAATATTGTTATGTAACCTTATTATTGTAACAATACGCGATAACAAAACGAAAAAAAAATCGAGCCTTACCCAATGTAGCCTACATAATGACGTGCAAATCAAGCAAGTCCAATAAACACAAAAACGCTCCCTTTGTTCTAAGTAGAAGCCGGAGAGGCTTCCACACTAGGAGGCAGATTGGAAACCGCCATAATATGACAAGCATGAGACTTATCCAAATCATATTAGTAAAAATTGTTTTAAAGATTTGCGTTGAAATTTAATATAAAAAAAATACAAAGAAAATATTTTTTTGTTTAAACAATTGTCTAACCACAATGACACGTATTATTTTGAGTCATCACCAAAAATTGAATTTCGATTAAAAGTTATACCTTATAAAAAAAGTTTGTATCTAGAAAAAACTTAAGTTTGTAAGCCTAAGCACTGACAATACTGCATGACTTCATGGTACGCAACCAATTTTGAAAGTGTTAAGAAGTGAAAAACTGGAAGGGGGACATTTTGAAGCGACATACACCTGACTTGTTAGTATGATCATTGTGATTTTTACTAAAATAAAAGTTAAGGTGAAAGATGTATATAGTGCCCTTCGTTGAAACTCTTTGTAAATTCATGCCTGGCCTCAAATTAAAAATGCACTCGTGATCCAATAAATGTTAGACTTGATAGACTGCTAGTGTATTATCAGATAAGCGCGTATTAGGAGTCCACGATATTAAACATTAATTTTTTAAACAAAGAACGTTATCGTAACCCAAAATAAAGCACATTGTTCAATACACTTCGTCATTTATTTATTTAGGCGTTTGGTATAGGCACTGGAATAATATATGCTTACACGTTAATCGTTAAAATAATATTATCACCACTTAAATAAATCGTTGTAACTTTTAATCAATTTAGAGTTGTCATGCGTACATCAAATTTGCCATATAAAACGTACAATTATTATACAATTACGCGCAAGAATCATTGTAAAATTGAATCGACTTTGTTGTTTTTTCAAGGTATAGCAACTTATCTTTAGCAACTAAATTTAGTTAAAAAATTAAAACAAGTGTAAAAAAAAGTGTTTTCTATTTGCGAATATAAACATTAAATTTGACAAAAAGTCATTTTTGTAAAAACTTATGTCGTTATTGAAATGTCCGTTTCAACTGTGCTACTTCAATATCTAGGTGTACCGACCGTTGGCTCTGAGTACCTATACATTTTACAAGAATGACCGTTTTAATTTCAATACTCAAATACATTCTTTATAGTATAATAACAACGTGTTTCAAATACATTGTAGGTACTGACCAACATAGTAATAATAATAACTATCGTTTAAACAGCAAGTTTATATTGTGTTACACCTGAACTACCTCTGAATTCTGAAATACCGTTAGATGGTGGTTTAAACAATAAAAATGATTTACAGTTATTATTCAGGTTATCCGAATCCTATGTCTTCCAAGTGCCGACCACCGCCCACTACTTACAATATATTATTTTGTTGAAATTCTTTAGCTTAAGCCGATATTACACTACTGTAGTGTAATAAACACCCCAGTCCCAATGTATTTTTTTATGGTTATTCACGATTTTTTTTTTTTTTAATTGAAAACCCGATATCAATTATTAGGGCATTAGGCATGTTCTCAGTGAGTGGAATTCGTGTTAGGTACATACCTACCTATGTATATTAAGCTCTTGTACACGGTATAATGACCGCACAGGCACAGTCAATTAATTACTGATTTCCAGTTTAATGCGGAACCGTTTCTTTTTTTGTCATTATGTGCGAGTACATTTTAGTTTTTACTTCGCAAGGTGACATTGGATGTATATGCTAAGAACTATACCAACTGTACGTAGTGATTTCAGCGATTTTCACGATCATGAACGACGATTTAACTATAAAATATTACACACACACACACACACACATATACAATTACACACACATATATATATATATATATATATATATATATATATATATATATTACTATAATTACAAGTAATTTTAAGTTAAACCGCTTTAAGTTAAAAACTGAAATGTTGGTTGTACACGCAGTAACCGCAATTAAACAAACCATTATTTAAACCATAAACGGTGGTTTTGATGGATGTTTTGTCGTTTGTATTAAAAAAAAAATTTATACTTGAAAAACGTCTCTCAAAAGACGTTTCACGAAGTGTACGTAAACGTTTTTCAATCTTCATAATTTACCACGTCAACCAAAACTTGTATTGTACATTTTTTACCTGTAAAAAAAAATTAAATGAAAATTGTTATTACACAAAAAAAATTCCACATCCATGGTTAACAAAAAAAAAATTGTTTTCTTCAAATGTATAGGATTTTTCGCTTTCCCAGTTAGTGTTCATTTTACAACCGTACAATTATTCAAGGCTAAAAACGTTTCGAAATGTATCGCTTTAACGTTATTTCCTAACTTTTTTAATCAAATTAATGTCAATTGCGTTGAGGATTACCGGATTAGTGCGCATCACACTACACAAATAATAGGTACGATTGTCGGTGACACTGACCACAACTCGACATGGGTGTTTAGCTGATTTTATTGTGTTCAAACAATGTGGGTCTATTGTTATTCTAAATAGGCAATCATGGATGGGCAGCTAATAAAAATAAAGCGATATTATCAAAATGCATAGGTGTAGGCACAAGACAGTAAAAAAAGCATTGTATGCATTGTATTTGTGCGACTGGAAATTTAAACAAAAATATACTAAAATAAAATACATTGGACATTTCGTAAATCCTATTATTACACACAAGTGATTTAATAGATTCAAAAAATAAAAAACAAAATTATTTCCGCAAACAACATTTTATAATCTAGTATTAAACGAAGCGCACAGTAGAAACCAAAGGTTCATTTTACATTGTTTCCATGTGACATACATTACATTGTAATAATATATACCTCATGGCATTTAAGCACCTTAAATTTAATATGATTTCTCTGAACCTTGGTAAGCTTCAGTCTGCGAATTTCACAATGAAACAAAGCGAAACAATAAGAATTTGTTTTTTAGCTAATAGACCTAATATAATACATTATGTATGTATATTTATATATCATATACCTCGTGCATAATGAAATGAGCACAAACAAAAGACGTATCCTCAAAATCGATTAAGTTGGGATTAGGTTCATACTACCAGTCAAATGGTATTGATTAATTTGGCCATTAAGTTTTTAAAAATTATTTTTAATAATTCTGTAATACCCTATCCTACACTTTACAGCTCACTGCTCAGGTTATGTATATGATGTAGTTCAATAAATATTTTATCAAGTTCTCTTATGTTTATCTTGCCAGCTTAGGGCACTTTGGTCGTCTTATTCAAAATTTAATTTTAAAAAACCTTTTAAAACAGATGTTAAAAAAAAAAACAGAATCAAAATTAGATGCCTTATGCTTTCTGAAATAATAATCATTTATTTTCATAAAAATATACACACAAATAATTATTTTTTTACTCGTGTATAATGTATATAATATATTGTAGTATGGAGTTAAATGAGATTTCATTTTTAAATGAAATAGTTTTTTTTTTTTAAATGACTTGGTATGAGCAGTTTACGCAAGTCATACAGTGATCATTATTAACATGTGATTATTATTAATTTTTTCAATTTAAAATTAATTTATACAAAAATAACACTCCGAATTTTTTTTCGTTTGTGTAATTTTATGTTATAAATAATTACCCATAAATCATAATAATTATACCCATTATAAACTTAAGTTTTAAATATTGTAATTATGATTTTGGATAAACGTTTTTTTTTTTTGGTATTTCGACCTTCTAGGAAATGTATTATATGCAATATATTAAGTGCCCACCTAGCCAAGATGGGGTTTTAAAATACATTTTCCCCGTACTATATAAAATTCAATTTTTTGTTTTCGAGATAAAATAAACACATCGATTTTCATACGTATTTTATTATAAGGCACCATACATACATTTGTTTGCTTTCAGGCCTACTTTAAACTACCTTTGTTATAGATTCTAATGAGTTTGCTGTTTAATAGTTATCTAATATACATACACGTTAATATCGGCCTTATCGGGACTATAATGTAATTTTTGTGCTGATAAAATGAATAATCCAAAAGTTATTAATGTTTGTTTTGATTTCAGCTTTATAATTATGTTTTTTATGAGCATGCTAAACGAACCTATGTTTAAGAAAAATTAAAAAATACCTTAAGTAAATAGATTTTGTCACTATGTGCGGAAATGATCCTTTTTTTTTTGCGAAATCGTAACAGGTATACCCCCCTGTAAAGGCATAATAATATAACATATGACAACAATGGCTGTATTCAGTATTGTAATATAGTATTTGTAAGAAGTTTTTTGATAATTCGTTAAAGATAAAGCCATTGCAGTGCTTCAATGGCAAGTGTTCAATGTTGTGTTAATGATCAACGTAGGAAAACAAATGAACATGGTATTATTAGTTATGTCATAAAACAAATTCAAGGTCACCCAATTTATAAAACTATAATCAAAAAATCAGAGTTCATGTCTATTAAAACAATATAACTAAATATATGACTAAAATATACATCAACTCTTAGTAAATTATTAAAATTATACTTAAAAATATTGCACATCTTCATACAATAAAATATTAGGTATGAATATTATTATTCATTGTTAATAATTTTTTTTTTTTTTAATTAATATATTAAATGGCTAAAAATAAAAATAAATGGTTGTTATTAATCTTGGAAAGCGTATATCCTATCTGTAAATGATTGACCTACATAAACATGTCATTAAGTGTGTTTATATATAACATCTAGTGAAAAGCACGTAGGTATGTTAAAATATGGAAATTAGAGATAATAAACATATTTAAATGATAACATTGATAATACCTACTACGAGTCTAATTTTACATCATGGTCACACACGATAGATGTTGTCTTATTTTAAGATATAGATGTTGAACTATAAACGACGATATCTTTAATAATAGGTTTTATGTTTTAAACATGATTGAAGACGTCATACATATTTCTATAAGTACTTTGAATATAAATTAATAAGTAAATTATACTCTACTGATCCTATGTTTTTTTCAAAAACCACACCCATATAATATTTATTCTTTGAATGACCATTGACAGTAAATTTTAAACTAGCGATAGAAGCCAAATAACGCTTTAAAGAACATATACGTTTAACTAAGGTCTTGCATTTCAAGAAGTCTTAAGGTTGCCAAACTATTGCCAGAGAGGAAACGTGTTTTTTTCTTTGGTTAGAAATCAAAATATAAATTAATTAAATGCAGTACATTATTACTATAAAATAATAGTAAATCTTGACATTAAACATTTCTTGCACGGCCGGTAGGTATATAAAAACTGTAAAACAAAACCATAACAATAGAAAAAATATAGATATTATAAATTATAGATAAAAAAATGACAAAAGTAATTAATTTGTTATCAGAAAGTTCCACATGTTTTCTTAAGAATGGCCTTCATGATATTGTTTGTCCTTCCTTTCACAATTTGCATGAGCAAAATTTTATTGAACAAAACTTGAAAAGACTTAATTGGGCTCAGAGTAAAAAAAAAACACGAATTATTGTTATTATTGTCTAACGTTTGTAGTAGTGCTAATAATTATAATATTTTTGAAATATTATTTTAACTAGAGTCTAGATAGATCATGAGTCATAAAATCCTTTAATGCCTTCATATTCAAAGTTATTTTTTGTGTTATTGTTTATATTCATTATTCAACCATGTATTATATAATTATTATATGTAATTTGGATGTGGTATAAATATACTTATTAAAAATTAACTAATTACAATAATACGTCTAAGTGTATACAACCGACCAACATTACTTGATATTCTTGATAATAGTTATTGTGCCCGTATCGTGATTTAACAACATAAATTACCCTCATTTTATTATTTTTAGATTTTCCTAGGCGTTATAATTGCTTCTAAAAAAACTACTATAGGTATACAAGGACTTCAATCTTTCAAAAAAAAAACAAAAAATTATCGAAGCTGAAGCCCCTACTGGAAGTTTGCTACTTTAATAATTGGATTTTTACAATCTACAATATTTGGACAAAAGGTCTTCATTGTAAATGGCCTAATTGTTCGTAATTCCTTTTAGCTAAAGAAGTTTAATTAATTAGCGATAATTTAGATATCTCTTATTTGTAATAGATAGTAAATTCCAAACTAATGTATGAAATTGGGAAAATGCCGAACTTCTTTTATCAAATGTACTTAACCTTAAAAATGTTGACTTATCCCCTTCAACACAAAAATATAAATGTACATGGTACCTTATAGCTGGTGGTGACATTAATAATGATATTACAAAATACAAATTGTTTTTCACTAGTAACGGTGAGTCAAACCCCTAAATCTTCAAGAGTGTATAAAATAATGATACTAAATAAAAAAACTAAAAACTAATTTTTTAAAATTTTAATTTTTAATTAAAAAAATTAAGTTAATAGGTGACCAATACTATTTAAAAGAAACACTACAGTAATTTCGCTTATGCTAATGATGACTATTACCACAATTACTAACAATTATTTTAAAACAGCCTAAATTGCTTCCATACTAAATTAAAGATTTCAGTATAGACATTTTTTTGTAAAAATGATCACAAAGTATAACAACTATTGGTAATTTGTAATTATATTATTACGACAACTATAAATATATCTACAACTAGGAAAGCATAAACGTTATTAAACAAATAGGTTATGTGAAAAACCATTTCCATCTTTTTCTGTTACTTAAAAATTACATGAGCATAGCAGTAATTAAGAATAATTATTAAACTTTTAACCATCGTTTTACTCATTTTAAATAATATTTAAGATTTCACTGAAAATGTATGTCATTTTTTTAGTACCAACTTTTTATTGGTTATAAAAAAACTAGTGTAGGAAATTTAAGGTCGCATTGCATTAGTACGATTTCAAATTTTATCTTAGAAAGGTGCTAATTAAAAAAAAAAAAATCAGTATGTACGGGACAAATTTATATAAGTACAAAAATGTACTTAGGATGGTTTATGTTTTAGGATTTACCTCATATAGCCTTCCCTTCATCGTCCAACTCTTTAATTGCGTTTGTTCAAAAGTGCCAAATAATAATGACTCAATAAGAGAAACACGGATAGTTATTAATAGATATTTTTGCTTGAACTTTTTTAACATGGTTAGACGATGACGAGAGTGGTATAAGAATTTCAAATCATCAGAACAGTTCCAGGCGCAACTACACAATTCATTTTCGGTAGGACGTACTCTTATTGGACCTTGTTGGGAATATAAATATTTAATTAATTATACAAAACAAATTTTGGGAGGATATTCATTTCTCATCCGGGTCATTGGTATAAAACACCACAAAAGAAAATTTTATTATATTGCAATGTTATTCACGATTCAATGATAAAAGAAAACAATGTTTTCATCAATTATTACTTTACAACATATCGGATGTTATACCAGCCAGTGGTCACTTCTTCATTTATTTCAGTTTACAATCCAAAATACAATTATAACTTGACATATTATAAAATAATATATTCGAGAAGAATAAAAAATATGAAGCGATAATCTCATGCATAATGTATTTGATCTTCTCGTGGGATTTTATGTTCGCAAAAGTTGAGATTATATTTTAAAATCGACGGCCTTACTACGTCCAATATACCAGCTCTCGACCGATCACAAATTCAGCAACGTTGGGCGTAGTTAGTACTTGGATGGGTGTGAAAAACAAATTAATAAAAAAAATCCAGATGAAGCCTTACATCGAGGTCTTTGAACAGGATATATTATTATTATTGTACAACGGCACAAAACCCATAACTCAAAAACATTGAAATATGCAACAAGAACAGGATATAGATACACTAGAATATATATATATAATTACATGCCAACAACCAACGAGTAGAAGCTCCGCCCGCTGATAGTTAATGCGAGTGTTATACCTGTTATATAGCTGTTGCAACTTGCAATTGAATCCGAAAAACTAGAACGTTGAATAATAATGGAAAATTAACAGTAGGTATAATAGTATAGAACGTACAATACAGCGTGGTAAATAGTGATAAAGGTATGTTGTTAAATAAAGACATCTTTGTTGTGGCTCTGCAGGATACGGTTTTGGTGTCATCTAATTTGTCAGGTTCTTTGTATTTAAAAGCCCGTGTGTCCACGCCCGACCTTGCACTAGAAACTATAATACTGCCGAAACGGCCGGTAGCCTTAAACAAAAATTCACTACATCCTCTATATAAGATTCGATAAAAAAGAACAATATTGAATACCTTTTCCGGCTTAAGGTTAGGTTACTTAACTAGTTATCATCGACTACTTGAGGCGATAAAAAATGTAATAGCACCTCACGTTGATATACAAAATTAATTTTTTTAAATCAGATGGTTTCATTTTTACCCTAACTATACGTAGACATTAATTTTAATCTAAAAAAAAAACAAGAAAATGCGAATAACGCTTTGTAACTTGAGTGATTAGATTCCAGGAAAACCCCGATATTAAAAAAAAACTAACGTCTTGTATATAATAATATCAAATAGGATGTATAGGATGAATTTCCAACGGGCTCGATTAAGCATAGGTCGGCATAAATTTACATTTACCGCCTTCTTTGTTCTACGGCCCGCCTATGATACAAATTATACTGAACAGTAATATTATACGTTTACACTTAAGTGATTCATATCAGGTTTAGGTTGTTGGAGTTTAACCGCAGCAGTAGAATAATAATTCTTCCGGCTGTTGATTTTGTTTTGAATAAATTATTTGTTAAGTTTCCGATAATACATATCTGTATAATAATATTGATCGTGAAATATGAGCGAAACAAAACGGTACCTACATAACTGGTTTTGCTTTGTTTGTAGTTCAATGTGCCCATTAAAAATATTCCATGTAATTAACCCGTAGTAGGTGATTTTGTTGTCAAAAATATTTTCTACCGTATACAAAACGTCGAAACTTTAAAATATATGTTAAAATACTGGTGTGAACATATATATATATATATAAATAATTTACTTTTTTTCCCCTACGGATTACACTTTCAATCGATAGTAGGTAACCTATTCAATTTCAATGAAAATATTCTAACTTAAAAACTAATTTAAAAAAAAAAAGCTAAAATATGTCATTTGAAAAACTTTCTTTTGATGTTTCGTGATGACATTTTTTTTAGCAAGTAATCAAGTTATCAGTTTTAATGGGCTATAACTTCACAAAAAAAATTTTTATTGTGAAATATTAGGAGAGTGATTTTGTTGTCATGTGTTATGTGTTAGCTTTAAGAACCTTTTTAAATTATAAAATTTTGATTAGTTTTCAAGAAACATTTGTTTTAATAAAAAATTGAAATATCCTACCTTAATCAAATGCAAAACAAATTCACGAGGTAGTACTAAGAGTTAAGCTAGGGATTAGAAATTTTAGGTATTTCTTATTTGGTGAGGTTTCCTTATGTGGTATATATATATAAATAAATATATATCTTGAGCATCTATTATAGGTGCAACTAAACTTTCATAATTAAATTCTCTTTTTTCTGCTAGCTCGCTTTTCCTTAAATGTATATTCAAGATGCAAATCATTTTCAATCAATATCTCATTTTTTGCACATATTCAAATTATATCTTAAAGTGTATGACTATGAATTTAATATACTAAAAAAGTGTTAAATAAACATTCAACATATGCTGGCAAACTGTTATGTTATACGTATATCGATTTAAATGTAAATCGAAACGTACGCTGTACGTTCCATACAAAATTGCGATTATCTACGGAAATCATATACCCGTTTATTAAGGAGTTAAGTATAGGCAATTTCTTGCAAAATTTTAATTTAAAGGTTAAACTGTGATGTTCAATTATTAGTTCAGTAATTGGGACTCTTTTTTTGGTAGTTAATTTATTTTTCGGACTATCACAACATCTTTGACAGTCGTTTAAAAACAATTTTTCATCTAATCATCATAGCTAAACATGTTCTCTATTATTCACAAAATAATATTCGTAGACAATTTTTTTTACAAATTTAAAATAATGAAAACTTTATATAGGTTCTCTTGGTGGCTTCTTTTTATATTATTAACCCAACATTCACAATTTATATTTTATTGTGGCATTATTTATGACATTTTTTTACTTTTTTAAGTGCTTGTATGATAATTTCAAAACTCTATAATGCCTTTGTAATGATTTTGACCTTAATTCCAACAATACTGTTTTTCCAATTTGACCTCATCAATCAGATGATTTGTACTTAGGTTAAAAATATACCTATTTTGGTGATTTTTAACTTCATATTACGAGTATATTATATTATATAACTGAATGCATACACGTGTCTATGTATATAGAAATTCCACGTTAATTTATACACCATATTTGACATCTAGGATTTTGCCGTTTTTACAATTACAACTACTTTTTTTATAGTAGACATTATACTCATCAAATAAGCTGGCCTGTTTGACTTTTTGAAAGATATGAATTTTTGAAAACGTCGATAATTTTTTTAATTACCCACAACTTAAAAAAAATGAAATGTTTAAGAAAATTATTTTTAGGAAAAAAAAACTGCGATTGTTTTTAGAAATTTAGTGTCTTACCATTATAATAACCATGATAACAAAATAATTATTAACTCTAGAGTATCTGGCCGCTGTCACGTAACCGGCTAAAGGATATGGAAATTAAGATCTATACATTTTCTTATGTCTGGACGATATCTTCTTAATCACTAGACCGATTTCTTCACGTACCGAGTCTACAAAATCAGAAATTATCTCCGAAAGGTAGCTTAAAATGAAAAAGTTTTACCTCTTCCTCTACAAAATCGAGAAAATACCCCAAAAATGTATTTATTATTCAACTTAAGATTACGGTGCGCCATAACTTTTTGATAAATAGTTAAATTTATTGTTATTATATACAGTGAACGGCGAACCCTAATCATTAACCCTTTCCTCTAAAAGGGGTGGACATATTTTCCTTGTTTGATTTTAGTCGTAGTTTTTGGATTTAAGGTCTAAAAATTATCTCACGGAAAAATTCATAAACAAAAATTTGTATTTCTATTTGTACATTACAGTTTTCCCCATCAGACTCAAAGGTTGAATTATAAATATATATTATATATAGAAACTAGAACACCAAAGCCACGGTTTAACTATCTTAACAGTTAACGTATGTTTATAAGTATATAAAATAAGCAAAAAGTATGACTGAAACTTGCCGATTGATCCTCGAGGCTAACCTTGTGAAAAACAATCAATTCAATCAAATGTTTTTTCGATTTATTACTTATGCATTTTACTTTATTATAATAATATACTCGTGTAGTATAGAAACTATTGAGTAGTGAATGACAATACCTACCGTCTTACGGTATAGCCTACATAAGTAGGTTGACAGTCTATAGTCCTTATTTACTCTATGTGTGCCAAAGTAAAAAAAAAAACAATAAAAAAATGATCATTTAAATTGTTATTGTACTGTTATTTATTAGCGTGTGTACATATATATAATATAGACAATTAATAAAACTTCATTAGTGACGTTATAACAACAAAATAATTAAAACAATTTCGTAATTCATATTTATTATTATTTATTATGTATAGTTGCTACATATTACTGTTAATGCGGATGATAAAAAAAATGCACATAATACAACAATATTAATATAAACTATAGGTATTAAACAATGTTTTGTAATATATGGCTTATTATTGATTTATAGGATCATTTTAAATCGGTATTGAGGAAAATCGTAAATATAACACATTTTGTTGTGTTATATTAGTTTAGATTTTAGACGAATAAATCCGTTTTCTAGTAGTTTGTAACATATTTCAAAAACGGCATCGATTGGTTTTGACTAGCTTTAGTCTTCTTTGCTATAGAATATATTATTATAGTGCACACTGCACAGTTTCTCATGTGAACGTGATTCAAGGGCGTCCCTAGACCTTTTTTCAGTGGGGGATCGTTTTATGAAAAAACATTTTCTATAGTACTTATAAAGTCTATTAACTAAACATAAATAGCGTTTCAATAAAAAGATTCCGGGGGGTCACCCTCTGTCCCTGTAAAATACGCTCTTGACATAACTGATTACAATTTTCTTATGCTCGTGAATAAATCTACTTAATTGAATACCAATAGGTTTTGCTATCTTGACTTGCTTACGTACACATAATTAATTCGAGAATGACCATATCAAACGACGAAAAATATTATTATTTCATATTTTGCAAAAATTGATAGCTAATACAAGAGCATAATATTATATTCAGTGTTGTGTACTCTATTTATCTCGAATTCCAAACTCAGGTAAAATGGTAAAAATCGTCGTTCGGGGAAGTCTAAAGGTGGATCCCGTTTTCATGTTCTATATAGTCATGCCTATATATTCTAACTTGAATTTTATTATTCGTGTCAAATTCCAGTTCTTTCAACTATTTAAATTCACATTTTGAATATGTTTATAGGTATTTCAAAAAATTATAAATAAAATTTAGAAAAACCAAGTAGACACGGGACACCAAAAATATTTACGTTTTCACAGGGATGCAAGTATTGAAGACGGTGTTAGATAGGTTTTTAAACATATATGCACATTTTAATAATATAAATAATGGTTTTTTTAATAGGTTTTTATATTTTTCCAGTTTTTAAAACTCGTTTTAATAACCTCATATAAATTAATGAGATACGGTTAATCAAAACCGTTTTCTTTTTCAAATTGTCCAGTTTTGGGTTCGAAGACCTTTTTTACATACCATGCAAAAAGTGTCCAATTAAAAATGTTATATTCTCATCCTATTATAAATTATAATACATATTATATTACAAATACTACTTTAAGGCGTTTGATATAGGCAATTTTTTGCAAACATTTAATTTCGAGCTACAATTATTATGTAATTATTTATTAGGATAGTACTGAGATAACTTTTGGTGGTTAATTTTTTCACCTAACTATCACAACATTTATTTAATATGGTTTTCTATTCACACAGTCGCGTTTTTCTAAATATTTAGATTAAAGATATTTTCTTAGTTTTCTCAAAAGACGACGATTTAAACTGTTCCCTCTGAAGAGTTTGTTTAAAATAATTATAAATTCCGTTATTAAATATAATTTTTAGAAATTCTAAAATGATCAAAAAAAAAAAAAAAATACATAAAATAATTTTACCAGTGTTATTGAGAAAAACTTCACTACGCTCATTTAAGTTTAGAAGCAGTAAATTTAAGAAAATAGTTGCTATTTATCTGTACATTTGTCTTACCAGATCTTCTTATCAGATATGAAAGAAATGGAAATAATAGGACTCTACAGCAGGGTGTTGGCCTATGCAGATGATATTATTCTACTAGGAGAATCCAGGTACGATGTTGAGGAGAGTGCAAGAAAGCTAATAAAATCTCTGCATCGAAGGGCTTACTTTTGAACAGGTAAAGCCTTAGAACATAAACGAAAAAAATAGTATACATTGTGCAATTAGGATGACACTGAATGCAGCAAACAGAAGTTAATTCACCATGAAATAAATGTTCCTTCAAATTACTGTTCAGACGTACAAAGGAGCGCCTATACTGTACGTCCATACGACCCATATTGACGTACGCATACGAGACGTGGTCTTCCATTCAGGGGATGAAGAAAATATAAGGATCAATATACAATAATGACTTGGAAAGAAGAACCAATGAAAACATGTTGCAACTGTACAATAAGCCGAGCGTACATTTCCTAGTCAGAAAGAGGTTGGAATGGGCAGAACACGTCTGGCGAGCAGAGGGCTTACTCATTATGAAAGTCACAGAAAACAAGTTAACGAGGAAGAGACCAAGAGGCAGGTCCCGGCAGATGGTACAATGCAGTAGAAATAGATTTTAAAAAAATCAGTACAGTGCTGGACATGAGAGCAGTTGGATAGAGATAATTTATCTCAGATAAGAAATTGAACATATTAGAAACGGGGATGGACCTAAATGAGCCTAAGAAGAACATAATATTTTTCTGAAAATCTAGCATATTTTTTACCGTACACAACTTCTACTACCTTAAGTTTAATGAAAACTTATTCAAATTATGTGTTCACGTCAAGAGGATTTGAAAACGTAATTTCCTGCGCCTGTTCATCTAACCTGCAGTGTAAAAAGAAATTAAAATGTTTTTTTCAGTTTCCTTAAGACATCAGTAGATCTATCGATACGTCAAAACAAAAGTATGTTAACTAGGTAACTTAAATAATCTTTGGGAAAAAAACAATTTCAGAAAAAAAGCTTCACAAAAAATATAAATTTATTTTACTAATATGACATGACGTATGATCTAATTCATATTCGTTGACTAACACTTGAACAACTAGGCACTAGAGAGAATTGTCTCCGAGCTCTACACGCTTGTACCGTAAAAATGTTCTATCAATAAAATTTAACTCACTAATTATGACTTAGTACAGTTAACTAACAACAATAAAATATAACTTAACTATTACTTTAGTTCTTTGGTGACAATAAATAAATATAAATAAAAAAGATTAAAGAGTTTTTAAATAGAAATAAAGTTATAAAAATAATTTTTAAAACTATATGACATGTATATATAAATGTTACAAAATCGTTATAAGGATTACAATATGTCACACATTATTAGTTGGTTATTGTATAATAATAATAGTAGTTATTCCAATTTGTAAAAATATTCTTTTATTTTGTAACCACAGTTCACAAATTAGACAAGAGGAACTATTTGATATATATCTTAACGAGAATGTATTTTTTTTAAACACAATATTAACTTTTTGTTATTACTTACAGGATTGATTATTTTATTAAAAGTAACATTTAATTACTTATTTGCATTTGCTATTAACGTTTACCATAATTGCATTAAAACCTCGAGCTAATGTAGTAGTATTCCATTAATCAAATTATTTAATTCCACATAAATATTTTTATTTCATTGTATAAATTAAACTAATTTCAGATCAAATAGAACATAATAAATAAATTAACATTGCAAATAAAACATTTGTTGTAATAACACTATAGTATACACATACTAAAAAGTGTAAAAGGTTTTGTACTACACTTACTCATTCTTGGGGTAATAATTTATAAAATATATGACTATACCTCTTTCAAACTCCAATAAAATAGTATGTTTATATAAACAAATTTAAAAAAATATTTGTTGTTTTATATAAAACAATAATTAGGAATATCATTATATTATTAGTAATCATATTGTTTCTTTTTTTTTTGTGTAATTATTTCATTCTAATTGTTGTTACACTAATAGTATTTTTTGAATTGAACTGCATACTTTAGTGCTAGGATTTCGTTTTTGAACCATTTGCATAGTCATATTCATTCAAGAAATCATCATTCCCAACATCAACATCATCATCATCATCCTCATCCTCATCATCGTCATCGTCGTCATCATGCAAATATCGACCTTTTCTGCAGTTTTTTCTGGGCGGCGACCTAAGCATTGTAAAAACAATTATATTTTATGCTATGTAAATTTCAGTTTTTTTTTTAATATAGTTACTTGACGTCAGTATTGTCAAGGTTTTTAATTTTCTAATTTTATTTTATCATAGGTAATTTAATATGTCAACACGTGCAACACAGAGTATGAGACCCCCAAGTTGGTTTAAGTAATATGTTTTAATCATTTTTATACATAAAAATACTACATAGTTAATTTATGTGCAAAATTATAATTGGCCCACAGGTAAACTATAGTTATCTATGCACATGACAAATTAGTAAAATAAAAGCTGGCAGTAAAGTTTCATGTCAAATTTTATAGAACAGTTAAAAATATTGTTTACTAAATTTATTTAGTAACTTTTATGCCTAAAGCACTAACCTTAAGTTTTCATCTGATGAACTACTCGATTCAATTTCAGGGGTAGTTCTTCCACTTTCTGTTGGACTTGAAGGAGGAGAAAATGCTTGCAGTAACTTTCCTTTGCTATCATTCCAAAAATGTGACTAAAAAAAATCGTAATCAACAATTACCACAATACAATAACCAATATTTTTTTTTATTTTCAACTTACAATTGGCCCATCTCTGCCAAACAACAGTAGAAACGATACGATAAAATCTCTAGACTTCTCTTCCCACCGCTGTAACATGTCTACTCTTTTTTCACCGATGGTACCCATAACTCGTTTACTGCGATCTTTAAGTTCTTCCATTTTGTTCTGTAGTTTTAACCGCTTTTCCTACAAAAAAAAAAAAATGAATAATAAACAATTTCTACAATTTCTTATTTTTATTTACTCTCAAGTATGAAACATTTAAATCTTTGGCACTGTATCCTCTTTGCAAATTACGTCTCACGTACATATCATAGTCGCGTACTATTCGAGATATAACATCAGATGTTGACACTCCTTCAGTTCGCTCTGTGCCAACAAACATGTCTTTTTCTTTTAATTTTCTATAAACGTCTTCACCTTCTTCGTTTATGTATGGAATATCATCATGAGCAACAAAATCAATCTATAAAAAAAAAAAACACAAATTTTTTTTTTAAAACATAAATTGAAAATACATTGAACTATTATCAATACTGTTATGGAAATTGGTCATATTTAATACAAAAACACACTTTATTATCTGTTAAAAATTGATCTTCAATTTCCCATGGTGCGTCTTTGAGAACTTCATCAACATATCTACAATGCCTAAGTGCTTCATACCTTTCTTCATCATTCATTACAGTCTTCCCTTTTCGAGCATTTGTGACTCTATCACTACACACTATAATTTAAAAATATTGTAAGATTTATGTTTATCTAGAAAAAAGTATACCTTAAATTTATACAAAATTCTTATTTATGCTAAATAAAAACCAGCTTTTTAAAAAAATAAAATTTTTTTTTTTAACTACTATAATAAAAATAAATAATTTAATTAAGTATCAAACTGGTTTTTAAGTGTCATTTTAAATTTAGCCAAATGCCTTTCACTTAAATACTACAGGATATAAAATATAATTTTCAAAATTATATTTGACTTACCTCCGACAATCAAATAAACATTTTGAAATACAGTTTTGGCTTGCAATAATTGCCTGGCATGTCCTTGATGAAACATGTCATAAACACCATCTGCATATACCCTGATTTTTCTAGGCGCTAAAATAAAATACAACAATAACAATGAATTGATATAAATCAAATATTAATAAAAACAAAAGTAAGTCATCAAAAATTATAATTTGCCATCAAATTACTGATGACACTTTCAATTAACTGATATAAATATTCCTAAATAGAGTTAATTATAGATATTCTAAAACATTACGTTTTTTTCTTTATAAATTCAAATTTATATTAAAGTACCGTTGCCAGAGTTAGCCATTTCCATAGAGATTTTTGTACTATAATCACATAAGTTACGCTCATATATTGCATCACTATCTGTGCTAAAAGGAGCTGGTTGGCAGATTGACTGTAAAAATTTCAAAAACAAAATAAAATAGTAGTTAATGACATATTAAATAATAAAATAGAATACAAAATATTTGTTTTTTTTTTTTTTACAGAGTTAATAAAATACAACTATTATAAGTACATTTTATATCCTTTTTTTTTAACTACAACATATAATTAAATATTTTTAAAAATATTTCATTTCACCTCCTTTCCTAAAACTGAAAAACTTATACAATGATATTCAACATTTATGTAGGAACGTTTTAGTATAATATGAACTTAATATGCAGTTGTAAAGTGTGGATAAACAAAAATAACCAATAGTATTTTTTCTACTATTAATATATATTATATTAAGTTATAAATTACTCAAACAGTATTACTACAATGTTAAATTATAAATTAATATCATATAAATCTATGAAAACCAATTTAAATCAACGGCCCCATAATAACTAAAGTAGTTTTCAACGCTATTTACAAGAGGCATAGTTCAAAATAATAATATGTAATTTGGTATCTCAAGGCCAAATTAATATACACGGTGTTCACGCATACATTTTTTTTATTTATGTATATCTAAATTAAAAGCAAATTCATTATTATAACCCAAATGCACTAATTTAAACTGATTATAATAGCATAATTGAAATATGTATGGTATTTATTTTATAAGTACCAAGTCATTATTTATTGTTTATGTAGTTAAATAAAAGGTCGCTATTATTTAATTGTAACGTAATAACTATTAACAGGAACTAATCTTGAAATCATATTTGAAATCTCATTGATTACCTTGAACAGAACTGCAAGAAACCACATCATAAACCTACAGCACATAATATAGGTACATAATATAGGTATATAGGTACATATGTATGTATTAGAGCATACATAATACTTCATGCACATAAAATGTGTATTCACTTCAGAGTTAATGCACAAATAAGTCAACCTTTTAAGTAGATACCTTGTTATATCAACCCTTTTTGATAGTTATATTTATTTATAAATTATTATATACTAATGCAATCTTGATTTATTCACAAAAATGTAATTTATAGTTTATTATGTTTAATGTATTACTGTTTAAACTATGTGAATTGAAAAATTTAATCATTTAATTTTAAATTAATGAAAAAACTTTTTAATATAATTTATTTTAAAAAGGGTGTTTTACAACAAAAATAAAGGTACTTTATAATTTCTTATGGCTTGAACTTAAAATTAATTTTAACCATATTAAAATTATAAGGTAAATTCCACCTAAATGGCTATTATATATTTTACTTAACTATAAATAGTTTAAGTAGACATTTTCATACCGGTGCAACAGTTATATTTTGAGGCTTTACCTCTTCAATTGTTTTCAACGAATTTGTATTGTTAATATGCAAGTCTACATCATTTGTAGTTTTTGACACATCCCTGGGTCTTTTTTTGGACATTGTGATATATTTCTAAATTTTCTCACTGAAACAAAAACAACAATGTGGTCAGTCATATTATTACATCCTATAAGCATTTTTTATTCTAATAAAAATAAATGTTATTATTACCACTAAATAGTATTAAAATTAATTTCAAACAATCTTTACAAGATACGAGACATTGAATCATTTTAAACAAGATATTAAAGTATATTATATTATTTAAATAAATAATAACGAAATCATTACAAAAGCAAATTTACCATAAGGCTATACTAATTACTAGACTAGAGCCTTTATTTGAAGCAGGTATTTAGGGAGTCAAAAACCCTTTCTGAAAATTGATTTCCATCATTCATCAATGACCATAAACTAGTTTTTTTTAAATATAACATCGTTCATAAACCTAAATATAATACAAATTTTAAATTTCTCTCTAAAAATTTGTTGGATTACGACCTTGTCTAAACTAGATATTTTAAGGAAACAAAAACCAAGTTTTCGTTAAACCTACTTAACCTGTAACTGGTACAGTGCAGTGTCACACACCGCTTATCAAAGTATATGGTATCAGTAGAGCTCGGATGATAATGACTAAAAAAACATTCAAATATGCATTTGAAATTCCAAATTATGCAATTATATGCCCACAGTATAAATACAATTTTACTTATGTTAATTAAAATTTATAAGAAGCCAAGTTGGCTGGCACAATACTAAAAAATACAATTTTATATAGGTTAATTATACAATCCTGTTTTTAAATAGACGACTTATCAGCATAATAAACTTAAATACTATTTTGCATAGGAGGCATTCCACTTCAAGTGTTCCCACTTAAAATTTCTAAAGTTTTCTTTTAATTTAAACACAAATAAAAAGTGGTCACATAGGTTTGAACAACGAGTTCCTTAGCATTTTCCCCGTACTTTACAATAAAATTATTTTTAATTACGTCAAACCATTTTTTACCACAAAAAAATCAATTAGAAAAATATTTTTGCAATTTTCGGCTCTTATGACCTATTTTGATATTTTTAAAAAAATATTTAGAAAATATTTGCTGGATAACCATTCCTCATGTATGTTATATTTTTATATTACATTATGTTTTTGTAAGTCGGTTTTATGTACAAACACAATGATAGACGACATCAGCCTTCACCACTGTAACGATACACAGCCTACATTGCCCCCACGTCGGCTATATACTTTTAGTTTTCTTAATAACAATTTTTTTTCAATATTTCAAATTAAAATTGTAAAACAACAAAATACTATTATTATATTATAAGAATTCTAATATTATACTAACAAATATGCTACTAAATCTAGATATAGTCAGTATACGTGAAAATATGCTAAAAAAAATCAAATATACAAAATATGTTTGCAGATTTGAAATCTAGACTTTATGAATCGAAATTATATCATACTTGGGTATAATTTCTTTGTTAAAAAAATATGCAGTCATAAACATCCGAGCTCTAGTTATGAGGCTTCTTATCACTCTACCAGTTATGAGTTCTTTGTATAACTAGTATAATTGTCCAAAATAAATGGTATAGTGCAACACAATGTATCCACAAATATAATCCTAATCCTATTTTTTGGTTTTTTTATCATGTTAATTCAGGAAACATTTTATAAAACAATAAATTTATATTCCTCAATAGAATAAAATGTTAAAACAGCATACACTATTAAATTGTATTAAATGTATTTTCAGGTGTTCTCTATGAAAGAATATTTTTTATTTAAAACTTTGTTAAATAAAAAAAATTCTAAGAAAATGTAATACATTTACATAAAAAGTTTAAAAAAATTAAGCAATTTTTAATTAAAGCTACTAGACAAATACAAATGAATGAGGCAAAATGTAACCTTGGTACATAAACTACTAAGATAAAAAAATATATATTAAACACCTATTTCATTCTACACAATTCTTGGTACATATTTATCATAAAAGTTACTACTTAGGTTCTGCTGACGTATTTAAGAAGAACGTCAATTATTAATTTTGCTCATTTAACACAATCTAATGTCTTTGTATGTACACTTTGATCAGGTCCACACATTTGGCATTCACTGATTACTTATCATGACCGTGCCATTTGCTATAGCCATCAATGTGTTATAATTTTCCCCACTAAAATTGTATAACAATCATTAACCATATTATTCAATTACATTAAAAATTATTTTTTAGAAAGCTTCAAACTAATTTTGGAATCTAAAATTGTAAAGTATTTTATGTGTTCCGATAAAGAGTATTTAATAACATACCCTTTTTTTTAAGATTATCGTTTGAAAAATAAAAATGTTAAATATAGGGGTGTAGCAACAGTATACATGTCCAGAGACATTTAAATCTTTAAATTTGCCTCTGCGTGGTATGACCAAATGTTTAACCCTAAAGCAGGCACGTGACTTTTGGTCAAGCTTAAATAATGTGTGCCTAGTATATATTTCTTACCTGAATTACAGTGTAACTATAGACGGCTGTAGTACATTCATATGACGTGCCTGCCGAAGGGTTAACCACAAAGCAATTGAAACTTCAAAACAAAAATGACAACCAAGTACAGACAATTAGACTAGACCTTTGGCCTTTTGGCCAGAGACCCTACTCTAGCTCGTTGTACTCATTAGATCTAATATTTCTATATGTTAACCAATAAAGATGATTTTATATAATAAATGTGCTAAATTGTAAATTCGGCTAAGCCGATAATTTTCGCTTTCTCAATATTACTGGGGCCCAGATACCTAATGTGGTTACTGATAATGGACTGTTCGAAAAAAAAGTTAGAATCTCAGTTCTGATATAGATACTTTAAATACTTTATTTAATAAATTGCTAAAATTTGAATTATTTAATCATCAACAATACATTACTAAAAAAAAACTTATTTCAAAATAAATAAGAGATTGGGTTAAATAATTAAGTCAAAAAAATTATATTGTACTATATATTATAATATTTTTAAACATTTTAGAGAAAAAAAAAGTTAAAAAGAAACAAGTCAAAATAAAAACTAATGTAAACTGTCAAACTATAAATCGCATTTTTCAAATTACTTTTTATGCAATAATTACTATAATTAATAGTTAAATTAAATTAGTCGGTTAAAAAAATATTATAATAATTATGTAAACAAACCATTATTTTTATCAACCAATTTTTAAAGTAAACATTCAAACTTATTTCATCAGTCATTTTTGGCAGTTTCCCAAACATAAATTAAACATATTTTATTTGTTTATAAAATTTAAATTGGTACTTAACATAGTAAGTTATAGGTACAGTAAATTATATTTTTATATATTTTCTTAAAATTAAATTTTATATTATACTATGAAGGACAGAAATATAATTAAGAGTTTATATGATATTTGATAAAAACTTAACAACCTTTACAGGAACACACAACAGGCGTTGTCGTTTCACGTTTAGGCAAGTGTAACGAGTAACTCTTAACTGATGGCAAAGTACGAAACAGCGGGGCGTCGTGCACACAATAAAAGTAATACTTACATACAATAAATTCGCAATATTGCGCAGTAAAATTAACGTCTTGTGCGATCTTCACTTGAATGTCGAAATTTTCCCGACCAACGTACAAAAATTTCGGATGACCTACGACATGTGGCGGGTAACGGCGAATAACTGGCGTGATAGTGCGAGGACAGGAGATAATTATTCGAGTCTGAGACTGCTAGAAAATGTGTAAGTTTCAAATTGGGTACAGCCATTATCTGCGGACACGGAAATTTTAACATTATCAGCCGACACCGCCGCATGTTTGTCGACGTCACGACTAGTCATCACATTCACATCAGACCAGGCGAGCCCCAAGGTTAACCATTTACCACGTTTTTACGGTGTGTCGTCGTTATCAGCAACTTATCCGTTTTCAGTATTTACAAAGTAGGTATCTATTCTGTGGCATTTACTATTTACACGATAAATGCCCCAGCCGTCGACAGTCGACCACTGAAATCAAATATTAAGTCACCCCGTCGGAAACGTATTATTTTCCTGTCGGCCGAGGTTAAAAATAAAAATATTTCTATAACATTTAATTAGGCTGGAGTATTATTTCCATGTTTATACACAACCGCTGAAATCTGAATCCTTCCGATCTTGTGCTGGGAAATTGCTACCTAATGTATGTTGTCCTAAACCCGGCAATAATTATTTAGAAAAATAGTTCTCTTGATAATTTATCAGAAAAACGCTAACATTGTTCTAGTTTAAAAAACGATACGGTTTTGGAACGACAACTAATATATACATTTTTTATTTTCTCGCTAGCACGTCTAGTTGTTTTTTAGTTCGCCTCCAAAATTGTAAAAAACACCAGTTTATGGTATTTTTAGCACGTTCTGTATGTTTGAATAATTATCTAAAATATAGTTAAGTTTGGTTTGCTGAATTGTGCGAACTGGCCTCGGATTAAATGTAACAAGAAAATTCTGGTTTGTGTTATGTATAGTTATCTTCAATTTTGGAAGCAATATAAAAAACAAATTGAAGTGTTTGCGAAAACCTAAAGCCAAATTCGTATTTAGCGAAAATAATCCTAAAGTTATATTAAATTTTAGTTTTTAGTGTTTGTTCAAAACAATCACACTACAATGCTGTTAACGTACTTATATATTTGAATATTATTTTTACAGATACTCGATTCTACAACACAATTTAAAAATTTGCTTGTCTTAGTTAAAGTAGTGAACTAAGCCAATGCCTTAATATGAATACGTGTATATAAAACTATATGTGCCTAGAAAAGTGAATTTGTTTAAAAGTAACATTCTAGAAGTGTATCATTCTGGGTTTACACATTGGTATCATTATTTTTAATGCTACCTAAATATTTGAACGTAAGTGTGTGCATGAAAATATGTAATAATCAAAATTGAATTTTAATTATATTAATTTAAAGAAACAAATAACTAATATCTGGTTAGTACTTAGGTCCTTACATGAATATATAAATAAAATTACACTTACAGTTTCCACGTTTTTCATGTGATTATGCTATTTCAGAATAGAAAAACTGTACCGAATGACAGTAGACACATACCTCTGAATATAGTCCACACACCACCCTTCATTTTTTTAAACTTTTAATGTATCATGACATAAAAAACATTCATGACTCATAAAAAATTCCATAGGAAATAAAGTAAATTATAACTTAAAATAAATCTATTACAATTAAAAACCGATAAGACAAGAAAAACACGTCAATATTCATTTCGATAAAAACTGTCAAACAGAACACAAACTACATTATACAGATAACTGAATAGGCAGGTAGTTTAATTTTATAATGGAAGTGTTTTTTTATAATTAATATTTTTAACCTTAATTATTTATGACCATAGTCTAAAATCGATGTTTTAATCACAAAAAACTTTGGAATTCAATTTAAGCACATTTATAAACCTGCATTGAAATTTGATTAGTTTTAGTATTTTGATGTATGTTATCCAAAACAGAATTATAACAGTAATGTTTTATGTTTTTATAATTAAAATAATTATTGCAGTGTATTATTTTTTGAGATGTAGAGATGTTTTTTTAAAACCCCAAGTTTTGCTCAGATTTTTTATAGATTAAAAACAAGTAGGGTCGGTATTTTGTCAGTTTTAATATGAAAAAACAATAGTTATTTTTATTTGTATTGTTTTTGTACGTATGAACTCTAATAAAAGTTATTACTTATGTTTAAGCTCATGTATGTACATTTAATGTATTTATTATTCCTGCTTGATTCGTATGTAAGCTTGTACGCATACCAAATAACATCACCCATAACACGTACAGTCTACTGATCCTAAAAATGTGTTGATTCAAAAAAAATTGTGCATATTATTACTATGAAATATGTGCATTCATTCATAGGTATTTGAAATGTGTACTCAATGTATGCTAACGCCTCAATGCTTAAATATTTTTGTTGCACAGATAATTTTGCACATTTCATAAATGATAAATTTGATTTGGCCATGGGGACATGTGCAATACAGCTTCAATGGGAAATAGTTATTTTTTTGTATACTTTGAAAACTAAATTAAGCCCCTATTTATCCCTCTATATTTATAAAAACGTCAATGGGTGGTTTCAGAATCGCAATTTCAAGTCAGCGAATTTTTACAAAATTTGTTAATTACAAATTATATAAACACATTGCAGACCATTAAAATGATTGCTATTTTCTACAAAAATTCTATCTATTAATAGGTATTATTAAATAGCTGTAAAATGTAAATAACATAATACCACGAAGTCGTTTACGGTATATTATCGTAATTGAAAACGTGTTTACGACAGTTCTACATTTTTGTTTTTAATAATAAAAATGTTGAATTGGCGAGTTTATGACAATGGATAATCAGATCGCCAGTGACCTAGTCTCGACCACCGTCCACGTAGTCTGGTGACCCTTACTTAACTTAAATAACAAATTAAATATGTATTAATTATAATAATTACCAATATAAATTAATATGTGACAGATATTTTCCCGGGATTATTTAGATTTAACTCAACTGGACGAGTTATTTTACGCGTCAATATTCTACTGAAATGCCTTTCTGCAAATTATTGCTATCATGTAATTTTCACGACTATTAATGATGTACGTCTAATTAAAAATCCGAAACCTTATGTAATTTTATAACCATTGAAACTCGTAAGGCACAACGAATAGGCAAATGATGTACATAAATGAATGTACAAACGTTGACTGTGGTCTGTCAGTTGTCACAATTAATAAAAGAATAAAATTAATTAAGCAAAAAAGGTTTTGACCTTGGTATTCTCTTGAAAATTAACTGATCAAATCGATTTTTTTTTCGATCAAAATTTGTTTTGTAAAATGTGAATTTTGTCTGGAACTCTAAACCGAAGCTTTCCAGAAATATTAACATTTAAAAAATATCACGTTATGACTCCGTTTTGCAGGTTACACTATTGACTATACAAATAACAAGTACAATTTTTATTTTAAAAGCTGCTATTATAAGTACTATAAATACGAGCGTACGAGCTCCGGCCAAATAATATTTTAGCTTCGATGCGAAGCAGAGATGATATTGGTTTTACAATGATGTGGGCTTTATTTTTGTCTGTATACACTGTAACTTTTTAAATACTGGGCCAATTCCTTTAAATAGCAACTCTATAAATCACAAATTCCATATAGCTGGTACTTTTAGGGGAGGGGGGGAGTAAAAGTTGAAAAAGCCAGTTGTAGAGTTTAACTTTGAAAGATGTGCACCGTCACATTAAAACAAAAAAACCAATAGCTCCTCCCCATCGAAGCTAAAATAATAATAATATATTATAGTTTATACAATACTCGTTGAAAATATTTTTGATGATTACCGGTGCCATTTTAATATTATTTTCAGGAAGGGAACTTCAATGTAATATTTGTATTACGTGGCAGTTTAAACTGAATACTTACCTAAAATTAGTTATATTACTATTGTTCAAACCTTAAGTTGGCGCGGGTAATAATGTTGGCTGCCTGCGGACATTCGCTGTTACCGCTATCTTCGGTCAATGCTTTTGAGCCGCGCTGATAAGAAACTGTACATCAGAATTTATCAATTAATCACAAAACACCGTACACGTAAATAATAACAAGTATAGTATACACTAATAGACTATACGTCTTGTCTATGACAACAATACAGCTTACTAGTAGGTAAAATTATTAGCATGTTTAAGAGTTAATTAGTAATTTATACCAACGTATGTTTTTAAAAATTGACAATTTATAAGAAATAAAACAAAATCAAAGTGATTGTTGATTATTTAATTTTGCAGCTATGTCTTCTTTAAAATATTTACTGATGACTTTTGCACTTTTTGTGCCTTCCTTAGCCGTTGATACATCCGAGTTAAAATGTCAAGTATGTTCTAGTCTTGTTGAGTTGATACAGCAAAATGTGAGCTCAGTTAGTCCTACACGTGTCGTACAAGTTTCTAATTTCCGTTTAGACGACAATGGTAACCAGCCCAAGCAGATGGTTCCTTTATCTCGTTCGCAAGTGTATCTGTCAGAAGTCATGGACTCTGTGTGTAAAAAAATGGCGGATTATGTGCGTGCCACATTCAAGGAAAATGGTACCCTTATAGTTATGCCGTTAATGGTAGACGGTAAAATGAATCCACTTATGAGCGAAGTTGATGTAGTGCAAGATTCAGATTTAAACAAAAGCCTGGAGTATTATTGTGATGATATTGTCGATGATATTGAGGACGATGTCATTAAAATTATGAAATCTGAAACCAGTAAAAACGCAGTTTATGCTATTTGCAGTGAAGCTGTACAATTGTGCCCAATAAAACAAAATAGACTGGAACTTTGATGCAACAAACAAGTGTATTATTTATATTTTTTTATGATGTTGTATACGATCGTTATATATATGTTTAGATAGTTTTTCTTTTTAATTTTTGTATGATGATAAATAATGATAATAATGTATTCATTAATGAATAATAAAATACATTTTAATTAAAACTATTGTTGTATTTATCAACATAAATTATCTGTAACTTTTATTCCTTTAACCATTATTGAAATTATATTTTTCATTATAACCACACAAATATTGTGACAATTGTCGTGCTGTATTATTGTTATAATAAAAGAACATAAAAAAAAATATATATATATATTGTAACAGCTTGGTAACATAATAATTTGGACAAATTTATACACTTTTTTAAAATAAATTTCTAATTTTAACTAGAAAAATCCTTAAATTGTTTTTAATAGTTTATTACTATCATCGAATTAACGAATTTTGGCAAGTCTGATAATGGATAAGTTAATAATGATAGTTTGATAATGGATTAAGCATAATTTTAAACAAATTACTACTACAAGAAAACTTACAAGTTCAATCTTCAAATAATATATTAGTTAATTTGATAGTAAATTTATTTTATAGTGTTAAAAAAATAATTGAGCTTAAAATTTTTATAAAAACAAAATTATTTTTCAGTTTTTTAAGTAGAGAGACATTGTTTTATTCCATAGCGTTTGTTACTTTTTGAGCTCTGGTTAAACTATATATTTTTTTTCTTTCTCTTTCCTATCTATTTGTTTTTTGTCTACACTTAATATAAATTTCTTTATGAACATAGTATTACCTATTGTAAGGTGCTTGTAATTTTTGTTTAAATAATAATACGTAATTGTTAAGCCATCATATTATACAATAAAGGCTATTAACGTTTAGAACATAAAACGCAATCCACCCAGGTAAAAATCAATATTTTAAAGTTTAAATTCCTTGTTTCAGAAACAAACAAAAAATAATTAGGAATAATTTTATTTTATAAATACAAAATATAATAATTTTATAAAATATAAACATTTTCTGATTGGAAAATTAAATTTTTTACATTACATTTCAAAGAAGATAACTGTCAATATTCACTACACATTATTTACACAAGTCTTAAAGTAGTTACTAAATAAAAAAACTAAATTAATTAATTTTAAATGCTTGGATCGTGGAATTCTGATTTCATATTTTGTTGAGAAATATAAATGGTTTTATTTGTAAGGTTCTCAAATTTATATTTAAATAAATTTAATTATTTTATACTTGGCCATTATAATTATTTACTTGAGCTGAACTGGGTTTTTGAGACATGAGAACATATTTTTGCGGAGCACCTCCTGTACTACTTGTAGTTGTAGCAACTGGGCGGCCAACAGCAGTTTTTGGTTGTGTACCTATAAAATATATTTTTATTTTAATAGAAATTGAACTTTTCAGCACTTCAATTATAAAATATTACTTGTCTGTGTCACAGTAGTGTTGTTTGCACTTTGACCAGCGACAGAAGCACGGGCTTTAGTCACAGCTGCATACAGTTGTGTCCCTACAGATCCAAATTCTTTTTTATAATCTTCTAAAACATCAGGTGTTTGATACATTATTTTTAATACGGGTGTTAATATTTTCTAAAAAATAAAAAAATAAATATTTATAACTAGCAAAACAAATGTTTTACTACATTTTTTGATTGTCAAATTACACAAAGCAAATGTTTGATTTGATTTCCAGATATTCTATCAACATTGTTTTGTGATACTTCAGGAGAATCTATTCTATCGGATATCAAACGAACTCTGGGGATAACAAATACTTTGATAGTTTCGGTTCCCAACTCCGCCAAGCCTAAATTATACAGTTTAAATATATTTTAGAGAAAATTTAATTTTTCAAAGTTGCAAGTTTTCTATTACCTTCCAGGGCACCATAAACTGAAGGAAGTGCCGTTTTATCTGAGTTAGTGGCATTGGTAAAAACTCTAGTTATTCGAGTTTGTACATTGTTTGTTGGTGTATTGAACATTTTGCAAACTTGCGCCATAAGACGAGCAGCAAAATCTCGCAAAGCCCAATGGTTGTCTATTTCTGGTCTCATACATAACTGCTTGCTGACGACACATGTTACCACTGATGGTATGATCTCGTGTAACTGAAATAATAAACTATATTATCCACTTGGGCTATTGATTTTTACCAAGTAATACCCCTAACAAAATATACATAGGTACAAGACTTTCAGGTAATTGTTTTTTAATGACCTTCATTAAATTTTTATTTTTAAACTTACGTATTTTTCCAAATAAAGTGCTGGATTGTCTAATAACGCTTTAACCATTCTCATCAAATATATAAGTAATGCTAAATTATTTTGAACAACATTCACTTTGACTCCTTCAGCAATAAACGTGCACATGCGGGGCAACATTTCATGAAGACCCGGGTCAGTTGCCAGACTTTGAAGAGCTTCCTGTAATTTTTTTTTATTTTAACTACATAATCGAAAAATGTTACAGATATAGTAATATACCGCTCGTCGAGCTTCATCTGATCCAACACACGCTTCGGTAATTTCTTTGTAATAAAGTTGTTGTTCGACAGATAACTCATGAGTAGCTAATTGTTTGACGTGAACAGTTTCTACATTCTTTAATTTTTGAGCTTTTCTATAACATTAAATTTAAAAAGAAAATAATAGCGACTATAATCATAATAAATATTTCATTGTAGAAAACTAAAATATTGTACCCGGTAGTAGGTCGGCCCGACACTTCTTTATCGATAGGTTTCTTTAATTTATTAAGAGGATCCACACATTCTGTCTTTTGCACATCTTTGGGCACAGATGGAGGATTTTCAGGTACCGAAGGTTGAACACCATCAATTGCTAGCCAATGACCTTAAAATATAATGCCCAAAAATTAGTATTAGAGCCCAGAAATGGAGTTATAATATATGACACTGTTAAACATTTATTTTTACGATCATACATCTAATACTGATGTCCAAAGGTAACTTGGCAAGAGGCGCATTAACAAACTCGATGAGGTCCACATCTTTGTCATCAGTAAAATGTAATTCTCGTCCACCGCCCGAAGCATATCTAAATGGTATATGATCTTTAGCATGAAATCCATATATTGGCTACAAAATAAACAAAGCATTATGATTATATCAGCAAATTTTTATTTTTTTATGCATATATTTCTTAGCGGTAGGAGCATAAAAATCTGGATTTTAACAAACATTATTTTGACCATTTAAGAGCTCCATAAATACAATAAATTTGTAAATCAATAAAAAGTATTCTATAAAAAAAGTTAAAGAAAAATGAAAATCATAAAGTATAATCGCTGAAGGACATTTAAATTTCATTGATTTTTGTTTAGATAATAATTTGTTCATACAATTTTTCTAGCGAGTAATTTATATGTATATACAGAACATTAAATTTCAGCTATTAAGATTCTTATTACTACCTGCTCAATATGCAGTATAGTAAGTATTGATGTGCAACATAATAACTTACTTCAATGCCAAGCACTTTTAGAGCACTATCAATATCCGAGGGCATTAATTTGCATCTATTAGAATGCATCATAAATTTTTTACTTTCCTAAAAATGAAAGAAAACCATTAATCGTGCTACATTATAAATTAAATGATTGAATAAAAAAAAAAAAATTATTGATAATTGTTTTCATACTTGTAATACTAATTTTAATCGGTACGTAGCAGAATCCGATATTTCTTTGGCGGCATCGTCAGACAGATTGCCGATACCCACACTTTCAGCAATAACTTTAAGCGACTCTGTGGGTAGAGTTGAACCATAGTTTACTTCGATTTCACCCATTTTGCCGGTAATTATCTCATTAATTTTCAAAATTTAAACGACTGAATACAATATTATTTTGTAAACAGCAATTTAAATCTCAATACTTGCAGCCCAACCGCCAGTGAAACAAAAAACAAACTACAGACACAGATTATATGAAAATTATAGATTATATTTTCATATAATCTGTGCTACAGACTCGAGTCTCGACACTACAAATTACAACTACAACTGATTACAAATTACAGCGAATATTTTGTAAAAAAATAACATCGAGATAACGTCGGTTTGTCTGTTGACACTTGATTGGAATTAGATAATACATTTTTTACGAATTAAGATATAGCCAAAAGGCGCGTTTCTAATAAATACAAGTTAAAAAAAAAAAAAAAAATCTGTATTCTATTATGGAAAATAGAGATACGCCATTAAACAAAATTCATACACATACGAATAGTTGTTTGAGTTACTCAACTCAATTAAAATACCTACTGTTTTACTATGCAAAATGTTATTTCAATATGTAATTTTCCAAAACGACCAACACTCGCCAATCATTTCTATAGGATTACTTTACGCCTAAAAGACACCTTAAATATATTATGGCTTTAGGCCTTATAATCCTGGACATTTTATCCTCTTCTTTTAAAAAGGGGCACCTACATTCACATAAATTTTATATTTTTAGAGTACTACTGTTCATTGAGTACTAAACATTGAGTACTATACAAAATGTATTATTATAACGCGCTCGGTTTGTAAAATTGTATTAAACTGATCAGTTTAAAGTGCAATAGTAAAATATTTAATATAATAATTAATTATGCAAATGATGCAATTAACAACCCGTCCATAAAATATAATTTTTAGTATTCGTTAACAAAAGTAGCATAGTGGTCACACTGATCGTTTTTGTAGTTGATATAGATAAATACTAATACTATTGGTGTATAATATTTATATTCGATGGTAGTTGATTACCTGCTATTGGTCGTGGAAAGTTGAATTTGAGAAAACTGAGAATGTAAATGCGGCTATTGCCTATTACCGTATAATTCTAACTTTTTTGATTATTATACCTGTGTTATGTTATTGATTTTCTATAACTAACTCAACAGTATAATTAATAATGTAATCATGTAACCAGTCTACGGATGTTTTAATAATACTTACGGTGTAGGTGCTTTGTTTCAAAGTTAATACAAGAATTTGCCGTCTTTAATATCTAAACATAAGTAAGTTTAAACAATATGTTGGGCATATTATTATTATATATTATGTACGTTCGAAATGACTCCTCCCTCATCCTCTCTACTTGGCTCTTCACTATCTGTTTTTGGCCCTTTTTTTTATACCGGCGTTTTTAATTTTCGCTTTTAGATATAATATATGTATTTATGGTTACATCGAACTAATAGTATTAAGTTGCCCTCATTTATAAATATTATTAATTGTTGAGATTATGTGGCACTCTTTTATATAGTATTATATTAATAAATATAATCATGCAAATATCAAAAAATAATAATTAAATAGAATAATCATGTAATTGAAAATATAATTCATTTTGTAGATAGTATTATTCATTTACCATATTCCAGTGTAGCAAATAGTTTTAAACTTTTTTTTAAGGGTCTTAGCTCTACTGCAATAATATCAACTAAAACTTAACCATACGGTATAACTATTAACATTTATTTATTTATTGATTTTATTTTTAAATGTCTACTTAACACCTCTAGTCCTCTTTAATTGTACAACTGCTCTACCTAGTGATATATGGTAGACAAGGAAAGTAAATTGTCTCATGCAACATATGATAATATATATTGTGGAAAAAAAAATTAAGATTTAGGAAAATGTTTGCATGAAACAAAAACCATTGCTGCTTTGCATAATGTTATTTCTTGTACCACAAATTGAAACTACCTCCCAACATTAAACATTAAAAACCTCCCAAAACATTAAAACCATCAAAAAATGAAAATGCTCAAAATTGTACTTATATCCCTCCTTGTATGTTACGAATCATGTATTGCATCCATAATTATTATTATTATTGTAAGTTTGTGTACAATACTATATCTAATGTTCTTCTTCCCAGTGGAACGAGATCCCAATAAAAGGAAAGTGAAGCCACCATCTAATCCAGAACTTGTCAATTTAGATGACATAGCCGGTGAAAGTTCGTCAGATAGTGATTTTCGAATAGAAGATCATGTCATTGGTTCAGATTCTGACATTGGGTCTTATTTTACTGATGGTTGGTAATTTATAAGAACTAACATCATAGGTGTGCGCATGGGTTGAGCTAGCTATTAGTCAAGCTCACCTGGCCCACCCGGCCACTCGTCCTTAATTTCTCTGCTTATACCACTTAAATATTTTATCTAAATATTGTATTATATATAGGTGAAGATGATGACGATGATGATGATGATGATAATGATGAAGAAGAAGAAGATGAAAATGAAAATGAAAATGTTGACAACAATATTTCAGCAGCAGACGCTTCAACTGAAGTGACAACCATTCAGTTTAATTCCAAAAAAGTAGGTATTAGTAAAAGAGGTTAGCGTAGTGATAAGTAATGATTAAAAAAAATATAAAAACACTTATAGGCAATTTACAAAAATGAAAACTTTATTATGATAAAATTGAACAAATAAAATAGACTCCAATATATCTGTAATGGTGACCAGACACCCGCAACAAAAAATTTTGTTTAGGATGATTATTTCTGATTATATCTGATACACTGCTTACTAATATTGCGCGTCACTCTTCTACACGCACCACATGAAGGGAAGGGTTTGTCAGGCAAAAGCTGTTGGTCAGCCTAATTGTTAACTTACAAACAATTAATTGTTAAAGTTAAGTTATTATATATGTAGTTATGCAGTACTAATTTTAACTTGTTTAGTTTAAAATCATCAGTATGTTTGCTTTAATTAAAAATGTTTGATTTGTATTATTTATATAGGTAAATTTAAAAGAAATAGTGGATAAAATTCATATTTGCAGCATTTGCTTGGGTGACGCTAGCGATGCAGTTAATGAATTAATAGACTGTGATGAGTGTGGTATCTCAGTACATGAAGGTATGTATTAATAAAAGGAATATATATATATATATATTTATTTTTAATAATAATTGATTTCTAGGTTGTTATGGTGTGCATGACACCGGAAGTGTAAGCTCATCAGTTTCTTCTTGTTCTATGGAACCTTGGTTTTGTGAAGCATGTAAGGCCGGTGTTGAAAACCCTACATGTGAACTATGCCCTAATTTTGGTATGTATAAGTTAATTAAAAAATAAAAAAACGTAAAACATTATTTAATTAATTTATTGTTTAGGTGGTATCTTTAAGGAGACAGACTGTGGAAAATGGGTACACTTGGTTTGTGCTTTGTATGTACAAGGCATAACATTTGGTGAAGTTACGAGCCTTAATAGAGTTATATTGTTTCCAAATACTTCCCCACGTTGGGGTGCTAAAAGTTGTATTTTATGTAAAGACATGAGGTTCATGTGCACTGGAGTGACGATTGCATGCGATGCTGGATTATGTAGATCAAATTTCCACGTTACTTGGTATGATTAATATAATATTGTATTAAGTAAAAGAATGTGTGGTTGGTTAATGTCTATCACTATTGCCAAATTTATAAATAATAGTACAGTTATTACAAAACTATCTTCGATTCCTAACATGTAATCATCTTAGATTGACAACATATTAAATAAAAGCTGTGGTGTAGTCAAAGTATACTCTGTGTGTACCCTCATCCTACTTTTTAATGTATGCATGTACTCATAACAAACAACGGTATTCCATTTTTGTTGTGTACATACAGCATATACCCTACAATTACACTACTATGTAAAATATGTAGAAATTTAAGTTTTTTCTTTATATTTTTATGCATTTTATTACTTATGTGTAATTTAATTTTTAAAGCGCTCAACGTGAGGGCTTCTTGTCAGAAGCCACAAGTCCGGACACTGATCAGTCGGATCCATTCTATGCTCATTGTAAACTGCATGTGGACAAGCTTATTGCAAAGTTAGTGATTTTTATACTCATGTAGTATTTAAAATGTATTAGTTTAATACAGCAATATATTTTGTCGGTTTAGAAAAAGAAAAAGAAATTGGGAAGCTTTACAGTTGAGAACTAGACAAATGAAAATTTTAAGAGAAGAACAAGCAATTGAAAAATCTGGAACATGGCAACGTAATCAACGAAGACTTGAGAAATTACGTTCTAAATATTATCAATCAAAAAATGTTAACAACCCAGAATTAAGTGAGGATAGATAACGGTTGTAACATTTTTTATTCTTCTCCTTATCCCATCAGATGGGGCCGGCCAGTGAAATTGGCCCTCTCCACTAATATCTATCCATTAAAATTTTTTTATTTACTCCATACACCGTCATGTCTATTTTTCACATCCAAATACTACTTTATCCATCAACCTCTACCTCAAGTTTAATGTTTTATAACTAATAATGGTTGTAAATTTTAGCATTAAAGTCCAGAGTTCCTCGTTCTATAACGACATCAGCTTCAGCATGCCGAGCTCTTTGGTTAAAAGCTAGTTTGATGGGAGTGAATTTATCTTCTTATGAAGCGATTGAAGGTCATATAAAGGCCCTTCGTGATGTTCCAAAAAAATGGCATATACCACCTACTTTTAGGTTAGTATAATATCCATTTTATTATCAGGCTTATATAATATACTATATATTAAGATCAATTGTACAGATCAAATAATTCATGTTTTTTTTTTTTCTAGTTTGGAATTTGTAAGTTATTTTTTGGATAGAAATCTAAGATTGACAGAATTGAAAAAACAGTTAAAGTATTTCACCGAACAAAACATAAAACTTCATAACGAACAATCAGTTGTTCAAGAAAAATATAATCAAGTAAACGACCAAGTTTTACATCTATCATTCATATTTTTAATTTAACATTTGTTATTTAGGTGTCCGAGCTTAATGAAAAACAAAAACAAAAACATTTAGAACTTAAAAATTGCATTTCAGCCTACCATAATGTTATACTTTTTGGTGATCCTAATGCCAAATTACCTAATATGGATGTGCTTGTTGTAAACGATCAAAATACAGGACAACCTCATACAGGTTGGTTTGTTTTATTTAATTATGTTATTCTATGGTAGTTATGTTTACGTCATTTCTACCACTATGGCAAACAAATAGATCGTAAATATCTGCACAAAACATACTTGCTGTCCAACAATTTCTGGTATTTTCCTGTAAATTTGAATTCTCTTTACAAATAAATAAATACTATTGTAACCTTTCACTGTTATAAGTAGGGTATTGAATGAGTATTTGTATTTTAAAAAGGAACTAGGTACAAACTATACAACTATACAGATTGAGATTCAGGTTGACTTTATTCATTCAAGGGGGGGGGGGAATGTCCAATCATTTTGTTGGACAGTAAAGTGGATACACAGAAATCACCTCTCTTGATATTTTCTAATAAATTATATCGAAATGTTCTTATTGTTAAAATCCTATTTCAGTAATAACAAGTGATTCTGTATCTAAGCCTGCTGCTTTAAAAGCAGGTGTTGGATTCTCATTGAAACATACTGATAGTACAGGAATCATAGGTAAGACTTTGAGTAGTTCATATATAGTATGTTACAGAGTTCCAATAGTCTATCGTTATCTACTACTTTGCTAACTAAAGGTTATATTCTGAAACATACTATATATATATAAGTTACAACAAAAAAGGTATTATTTTGTAAATATATATATATATGCCTTTTACTATTTGAGTTTGTCTCATGACTTATTATTCCTAAATATTGATTCTGTTTGTAAAGAACAGTTTACAAATAAATTATTAAGTGGCAAATGTGTTAGGAAAATATAGACCCGTGTAAGAATTGGTAATAAAACAATATTGCCTAACTTGAAGCCCGTTTCACAGGTGTGAAATGTTATATTTGAGTCATGTGTTTTCATACGCCGTGTATAAGAACGAGTGTACTATACACACAGGTGTGCAACGGGCCTAAAACAATAGTTGAAAATAAAGTCCAAAACTAGAACTTATATAATTTACCTAACACCTGACATATATAATAATTTTTTTTTTTTTTTTTAGATAATGATGTTCCTTTAGGATTAAACAACAAATGTGGTATCTGTGCTCATGGTAACGACCAACATTTGCTCGCTAAATGTGATAAATGTCGTTTGTATTACCATTTGGGTTGTCTAAACCCACCGCTAACCAGGATGCCTAAAAAAACTAAATTATTCGGATGGTATAACAAATTACACTACATCAGTAGTTTTAACCGTCACTCATACTCGACCTAAGTAATGACATGTTTCTTTTTTTTCAGGCAATGCAGTGAATGTGACAATAGCCGTTCAAATTCTGAGCCAGAATCTGTTGATCCGAATGCTCCTAGAAAATTAAGAAACGTTAGTAGAGAACATTCAGTATCTGATAGTTTTAGATCTCCTTCTCTTGTAAATGACGTGAGTATAAATTAAGGGGATTGGAATGCACTTATTTTTTTCGAGCAAAAAAAACCCCCCGTTTTGTTGAAACGTTATGTTCTAATAATGATAATGAGTCTGACAAGATAATTTAATTCTTGTCAAGTATTTTTATAGAATGACTTTCCTGCTTTTTTTAAATTTTTATTTAATACAGACATTAAGTGAACCATGCAACATTTACTCTGTGACTCGTAAATATTGCAATTTAAAGTTTGTCTCGCTAGAACGAGGCTCAATATACATTTACTTATCACAATTTTGCTTAATTTATAGCCTAAATATAATCCCTTAATTACATACAGATTCCAATCCCCTTTAATGGCATTATACCACCTATTTATTGAGGCGTTCAGTAGAAAAAAATTTTCAAAAAGTTATGTTAAAACCAAAAATGTGTAAATTTATTAATAAAGTAACAAGAATTTTTTATTGATGGTTAATTTTTTATCAGACCACCACAGCATCCATTAATGACATTATTTGTTATTTTTTTAACCAAACCTTGGCTACATAGATTTACTTGTATTACTTAGTAATATAGCAGAAACACTTTTGGAAAGAATGTTATACCCGTTTGTTGATTTATTCATTATTGAGCTAAATAGGAAATGCTGAAAATGCCACTTTTTTTTTAATAGTAAATATTTTAAGAAATATTTATAAAAAATGGTTATGACTTTCCCTTCATGTTTTTACGTTAGATAATCTGGTATATAACATTGTTTTTAATTACACAACACATGGTCACTGCCTATCAGTAATGTCACATAAAATAGGCAGGGGTTGTGGTTGCAAGGTTCTATCACTCGTTTTTCACACTCGTGACTATTATAGCATAACATTTTAGTTAAGTATTTTGTTAAACAATGTATATTTTATTTTAATAACTTGGAACTAATTGACTAACAATTACAGGAAATTGGCAGCTTAGATGACCTAAGTAAACCATCTAGTACTCAAAGTGAGTTTAAAATTAGTACTATACAATATCTGAAATTAACAATAAAAAAAACATTCAGAGACTGTTCCTGTTTTAATACTATTAAAACCAGTTTCAAAACTAATTAAATACTCAATATAAGTGAATGTTTTTGTACATTTATTTTCAGAAAAGAAGAAGCACCATGAAAGGCATAGAGAAAGATATTCTCCTGAAATGATTACAAAACGAGTTAAAACTCGAAAACGTAAACACAAGCATCATAGAGAAAATAATATTGTTCAAGAAATTGAACCCTTTAATGATCCAATTAGTGAACCGCCCAGACAAGGAATTAAATTATTTGTGAGTCTCTTAATTTTTTTCTCATACTGGTTTTTTAATACTATATAGTGCTTTTTTTTACTTTTCATAAATATTTAGATAAAATCTGTACCGAGTGCTAGTGGAGTTAAAACAACCTCGTCGCAGTTGCTTATCGCGCCACCAGTAGATGATGTGCTGCATGTTACTAAGCCCAAACCGGAAAAGAGTGTTGAACCTCTTAGGATAACTACAACTTCTAATGATGTTAAAGTCACCCCAAAATGTAACAATTGTAAAACAACTGGAACTAGTGCTACCATGGTCCAGTAAGTGCACTAAGTCATTTAGATGCTATATAGCGTTTGTCTCTGTGTAAAACTCATATATCGGACACTCGGCTGAAACAAAAACTTAATTATTCAATTATATAAGAAATACAAAATTTAAAATAAATAATAATAAACTAACGTGTTTTTATAGGTGTGACGAGTGCAGTAAAAATTTCCATTTTCGTTGTCTTGATCCACCAGTGAAAAAATCACCTAAAGTGCGTGGATACTCGTGGCATTGTGCGGAATGTGATCCAACGGTAATTTGTATTACGCCCTAAGATAGGGTGAACGAAGGTATTTTCGTGGCATAAGCAATTTCGTGATATAGTTTGTTGATCGTATCGCGTAATTCCCTATTAGAAAATTGTCTTAAAAATCACACTGATTGTTAAAACACAGTTATTTTAACAATCAGTGTGATTTTCAAGACAATTTTCTAATAGGGAATTACGCGATACGATCAACAAACTATATCACGAAATTGCTTATGCCACGAAAATACCTTCCTTCACCCTACATTGAACTACAAGAAAAAATTGAATTATATATTTTAGTACAAAGGAAAAATCATAGGCAATTAATTTGTTGATTATTTTTATGTTTCAGGATAGTGACTCGTCTTAATCCTAAAACAAAACACCTATTGTTGGAAAACTCAGTTAAAATGTGTAGTATACTCAGTATTGTATTATATTATTGGTTTAATATCTTTTGGATCTTCTATTGTATAATTTTTGTAAAGTAATTTATATGTTTTAAAGTGTATCTGAAACAATTTTATATTTTGCTTTTATTATTTTATTTTATCGACCATTAAATGACAAATATGGCACAAGTGTTTTCTTATCTAAAAAGATAAAATAAAAAAGTTTTTTATTTTATTGTTTATATTTATTTTTCCTTCAGTCGTTTAAGGTAATTGAAAATGTGCAATGCATATGAATATCTAAACAAAAGTCTACTTTTTAGGCCGCAACGAAAATTTTATAAGCTTTTCATAGATAAAAAAAAAGTTTTTGTCGTACTTTCGCTGTAATTTATAAATAAACTATTTTAAAAATAGTAATTTACCATTTAATTAGTTGCTACACTTAGAATTTCTCCTAGACTAGTTATTGTTAAATATTGCCTATATTTTGCCCCTTAATAAATAGCTCTTTCCGTTTAGAATTACTCGAGGACTCGGCTTATGAACTTTAATAACTTCAAAAGAAATAATTAAAAATATTAAGTAAATTAATCTTAGTTATTAAAAAAAAATTCGTTTCGTTAGATTTGATAGAGCTCCGGAAAACTTGGAAGTTGTAAAACATTGTAAGGTAAAATAGACGAATATGTTTTTAAAACGAAAAACACCTAAATTTCAGTTGTTGTGCGACAAATTGAGTGTACGTCATAGACTTCAAGAAATATAAAGAATTATTTGTATTGAATAATATGGTTAAAGTGAATAACCTGTAGGCTGTAATTTTGCGCGTGTGTGCGAAATTGAACGTCGAATATATGGATATAAAATTTGTACTTAGTAACACCACGATTTAATATTTAATCGTGAGTAACACTAATTAGCGAAGCGATGAGATAAAATTATTCACGTCTAATGTTTGCTAAAGAAATATTATTCTGTCAAAACCTTAACCCACCCTCGTACATATAAATGTTATCATCTATTGAAGTAGTAAAATTAATTTTTTAAAACTTGAATAAGCGTCTTAGATTTGTTCTACTGTCAGCCCGACACAGGTAACAGACTTTATGGACGTAATACGTACCTATAGTCCGCAGTGTTATAAAATCATTATAATACAGGCAGTACGTTTTGTAGAGAGCGCTACACTACTTTGTTTCCATTGAAGGTATTCAAACTATAAATTCGACTGCCCCGACTGTAACTTTATTATTAGTATTAGGTTAATCGAACCTAAGTTAATAAAAAAAAAAAAGACTATAATTCCAATACAATTCGTAAACGGCTTGATCCCAATACGTGTACCATGAACAACGACATTTTGTTATTTTTTTAAACAAAATTAAAACCAATACAATATTGTAAATTAGACTGAACATGACTGGAAATTGACGAGTTTCGTAGAAGTTAGAATTAAAGCAATAATTGGACAAAACTAAAAATATCGTTTCCGATAACCAAATTATTATTGCCCAATCATAAACGTTATTGCATTAATACAACGACGCATTGTGTCGTTGTAATCATAGGCATAAATTATAATATTATCAAGTCTAAATGTTATCGGATGTAAAAATGTATTTATATATTTTCGGGTGTTTTAATCAGGTTATTTTTATATGTATAGAATTTGACTAGTTATTTTTTAATTGTTACTATCTCGAGTTGGATTGAATGAAGGATTGATGCTAGAAGAAAATAAAATCGCCTATCCTAACTCGGTATTGAAAAATACAATACGCAAAAACGTAGGTACAAAAAAAAAGGCCTCTACATAGTTCGTACACATACTACATATAGTGTACATATAGTATACCGCATATAGTGTTTAGGCTACCGAAATATTATAAAAATAATATCAAAGTACATAATATTAGTGGACAATAAGTGGGTGTTTGTTTTGACCGAGATGCGAACCCGAGTAAGTATTGATTTTTTATTTTTGTATATATGCGGTACGCCGTGTTTCTCAATCGTTCAATATAATAATATACTATGTTTTTATTTTTAAACTGTACAGTAATTTTCCAGTATCAACAATTTCATACTTCATCCGCTATTCGTTTGGTGTTCAATATTTTGATCGTAGGTCGGACGAGAAAAATATGTATTATTATTATTACCTGTTATAATAAAATATATATTGTATTATAAAGGTACCGCACGACTGTTTCATATTGTATATTATATCCTAATAAACTGGTAATGGACCATACTAGTGCGAGTAAAACAAAATTCTCGTTGGAATGGTGTATTCGAGACCTTGGCAATCTCGTTGCTGACCTCATCGAGGCGCATTTGAATTATTTTGTATATCTGTCTACATCCCGGAACTACGATCGTCTTGCTGAATCTTACTGGGTAGTTTTTATACATGCTAAAAAAAATACACCTGGTGTAGCCTTCTTCAATTCCGAAGACACCATATAATAATGTTAGTAACAATCTTAACAGGTTATCGCTAAAATTGACAAAAAAATAAATACGTTCTATTAAGAAGCATCAGACCACCTATTTATTAGAGAATTAACCATAAGTATAGGCGATTGTTTTGATAAAACTTGATTTCAACTAACGTTTTCAAAGTCAAACAATAACATAAAGTATTATGTACCTATAGTTTGCAATGTTCACATCCACGTTGACATTTAATATTTGTTTACTAATCTTACAACGTATAATTATTGTACAATTATAACATGTCTCGGGTGATAAATATTTTATCTGATGAGCAGTTTGAAAAATACTTCTACACAAAATTAAAAATCGAAACGTACTTTTAAGTTCAAACGGCTCTGTTTTACAAGCAAATAAAAATATATTGTGGGCACCCTCTTAAACGATTTGCTTACAATAACCACACCTGTGACCTGTCCAAAATGATAGATCATCATTAACAAAACATCTGTATCGCACACATATAACACAAAAACTATTTTTATTTTTTTAAATATAGTAAAAATGATTTTAACAGTATGGGCAATAAATATTTTGAAACCATTTTTACGTTTTTCTTTTAACTTTCAACGGTTCAATTAAAGATATAGCTATTAGAAGTAAGATTGCATAACTTCGAATTTTTACAACAAAAACCAACCCTTAAATCAAGTCTTATAAAAGTATAATTAAAACTCAATTTGTAGGTCTTAAAATAAAAAATATTCGCAAAAAAAAATTTAATATAAAGCCAAAACTCAAATGATAAAATTGATAAAATATTAAAAAACTTGAAATAATTTTAATTTTCGAGTATCATTGATTTTTTTCTTTTCAGTGTGGTATACAACCATTTTTTTCCGTGTAATGTTTTTATTTAGGCATATTTTTATATTAATAATGTGTTTTTTACATTTGTTAAATCTGTTTAAAATCAATGCTTCTACATACTGATTATTGCGTTACTATCTAATGTTCATTATAATGCATCAACGATGTAATATTATGTTAATACTGTATTGTAAAATAAATTCTACATGTGCGTTAAAAAATGTAGGGCTATTTGTATACATAAAAAAAATATGAATTTTTGAACGATTTGAATAATATATTATGCAAAATTGTTTTCTTGTACGCGTGTGTTACATTGAAAAATATGTCCAAACCTAAAAATCACCTGTTTCCATTAACCTTTCAACGCAGTCAATATGTACAGTAGGGCGTGAACACTGGAACTTTGTTCGTGTTTTGGTTAATACATTAAAAAATATTGATAATCAATCATCTAATTGTAATAGATATTGTATACCATTTCCACGTTCTACTTTCTAGTTGGTTATAAGCTATTAATATTTTTAAGTTTCCACTTTAAAGCGAGTATTTGGCAATAATTTCAACATGTTTCAAATTGGGGATTTATATTTGCACCTAACATCAATGTATTCATAAGCGTTTTATGTGTTAACAGCTATTACGTATAAATACTTAATTCCCATGAATTTACATAATTGCATCTATGCAGTTGACTAATCATTTTCCTTTCAACAGTTATTATTATGGTCACCATGTGTGGTATTTAAAAAGAAGCCGACTTTATGTTTTCAAAATTGTACAGCTTACCTATATTCTTATTTATTATTTACATTTTAATTATAAATTTCGAAATAGGCATCGGTACAAAAGCCATTATTCTTGAATAACAAAATAATTATGTTATAATTGGACACTGTTAATTTATATTATCCTAACACTTTTTTCAGCAATAAATTTGTATAAAAATTTAATGGAGGGCAAAATTCAAATGGTAATTTTAATGTGTAATCAAAGATCGTATTTGTTAGTTTTTTTCAATCTTCTTCGATATTTGAAGAAAATGTAGTACTCACAGGAAGAAAAAGGTATCATTGAGAAAAATTATTGTTTTTGAAAAACAATCACTTGTAAACCATCATTTTGGATCTAGTTACTAAATTTAATTTCTTTTGAGATCTTTTAATGCACCTTTTTTTTCATTCCAGTTCTGTTCCCCTTTGCTACTACATATATTATGAGAAATTATTAATACTATTGTAATATTCAATACATACTCTTCGGTTTTTTACGTAAACGTGTATTGTAAAACAATAAAATGCATAAACATGTTGGACGTTGGTAATGTAATTTATCACAACTCTAAAAACCGTAGGCCGTGTATACAAAATAAAAATAATACGTTTTTAAGAACCTTTGGGTCGGTCATAACATTTTTGTTATTATTGCGTGTCAAAGTTGAAACGTTGAAACCAGGTTAATTTAATTGGGTTTTTAGTTTTATTCTGGGCGTAAACAACTGTTGTATTATACTTTTAATATAATATCTATACGAAGAAAAACGTTCAAAACAAAAACAACAATTTTAATAAAAAACCTAGTGGCCTATGCTTTATAGTTGTCGTTATGGAATATGGATTCGTAGACATCGGGTCATTACTTTTTTCTAGAACTTAATTTTAACCGTCATGTCTGTTATGCGTTATAAATTCGCATAAATACAACGCGAGCAGACATAAAAAAAAATACGTTTTTAGCAATTTGTATTCTATATTATATTGTTTTATAAGGAAAATTACTTCAGTATCGCATCGACTGCCCTAATCGTAAAATAGTGATAAAAAAATTGAAAAAAAAAAACATTTATTTGTCACCGTATCCACAGTCTTGGTAAAACCGTGTAGTAAAAAAATATTCACAATATCGAACTGATATCATATAATATATGGTAATAATGTACATACACCATTTACAGTATAACGCTATAATTTGAAGGCTGCCATTTGAGTTTTCTCGTTTGTTTTACATATATTTTTTATGAAGTTTAGGTAAACGAAACAAATGTATGCAATTTAATTTGTCGACAGATGTGTTGAATTCGTAGTGCACGAATGGATTCGTTTTTTGTAGTACTCGCACACATAATGTGTCAGCGTGATGCTTACAAATCGCTACCTATATGAATCATATGGATGTGATCCACTTATAAATAGTTCTGTATGTGAACGATGGATCAGCGTGATGATGTCATGTACAACTTAATAATTTTTCTCTCGAGCATACTGTATAAATTATAATACACTTGGGAGTATACTTCTCGGTAATGTTTTTTCTTATTATTATTGTCATTATCGCTTTATACAATTATTAATATTAGTTACACATTATGAATGTCCGTGTGGTTGTTAATGGTGTGCGAAAATTTGGGTTTATTGTTTCATCCGACTTAGTTAAACCGACGAAAACTCATTTTATTATATTCTAATTATATTTTCTGCGTATGACTAATATTTATATCCTTCAGTCACCAAGTGCATTTCCTGACTATAATAATAAATTATAGTTCAACTATTTAATGACACTATCTCTTTCAAAAAGAGTATCAATTTTTCTTTTAATTTATATATGACCAATATAGTTTGTCCACATTATTATTTATTTTCAATGTTTTTATACACAAAATATTATTTACCATAACATATTTTAGACAATGTGATGTTGTTGTAATAACTATTTGATTAATAAAGGCTATGAAAAAAAAAAAAAACTGATTTTGGATTAATGCTTACATAATTCTATTGGCACTGTTGTCTATTTTTGTATTTTCTTTTTTATTGGTAGGTTGGTGTTTTACACGAGGGTAATGACAATTATTGACTTATTGACATGTTCGATAATATATATATACATAAGTATGTACGTTACAGTATAGACGTGTTTTACGGGGAGCTATGGTGTATAATTCAAACATACTATAATGATTTATTCAAATTACATAGCTGGACAGTTTTTTGTGGAATAGCGTGGGATTGACCCCTCTAAAATTGTTTACAAATAATACAGGCACATAGGTAACAATAGGTAACCATTAACCAAAAAAACGTTTTCAATGCCATAACAAGAAAGTATGGTAATGTTATTTGTTAACTCGTACGGACTATTGAACCAAATGTCGGACAAGTACAACCCACATCGAATTATTTGTATGGCGCTTGTGAAATTCGTTACCTAATTAGATTAAAATAAAATATTATGTAAATTGAAAAAAGCAAAAATTATATCGTCGTCGTCGTTATTATATTAAGATCACATAAATCAAAATAACAAGTACCCGTAAACGTTAAATTTAACCGTGTTGCGATATTATGCACGAGATCCTTTTTAGGTAGTACATAATAATATATTATTTTTTTATGAATACTTAATAGCGAGCGGTGCTGTTTTTTTCACTGCCAAAACCGTCCAATCGGTGAACGGCGTTTTTTTTCACACGACCTTTTGCATTGAGTACTCATCAACTATAATAATATGATAATACGATTATAATTATATTGCCGAGTATTTATAATTTAATATATTTCACCTCGCTCTCATACGTCTGGCACTAACGAATACTGTAAACAATTATTACTATAATTATAATATTGGTAATTTTTTTACCTTCGCGTTTAGGTTTTTATAATTGTAGCGATAAATTAAATCGTTTAGGGTTCCTCGAATCTACTTAAACGCGATCCGTACAACGTTTCTGTGTAAAAAAACAATTAATAATTATCATTTTAACAATCCGCCGACGACGGTAAAAAAGAAGTAATAATTTTCGGGGCAAGGTTTTTTTTTCTTTTCTATCATATCACCGTCAGACAACGTACGGTAACAATAGCGACACAATGGCGTGTGAGGTGTTATGATGATAAAATAATATAATTAGGCACGCCGACTTGCGCTTTGTTCTGCTGCGCCGGTGACTTCATACACACACACACACTTTGCGCGCCTCATAGTGCATTACAATTTTCATCATAACAATATTGTAATTTGTAGTCGACCGTCCAAAACTACTAAAGTCCTTGAACAGGCGAATATGATTTTTCGTGCTGGTCGTACTGTACAGTGTATACGAGTATTATAATAATATATGGTCGGGCGGAAGAGGCCAACGGAGGCGCCGCAAGTCGTTGCGTTTACCGCCGCGGCACTAGTGTAGTAGTCTGCCATGATAATCCACTCCACAGTCTATCCGTGAAACGTGAATTCGTCCTCGACGTCGAGCGCTCATCAGTGTGTACTGTGTATTCGCAATTGTTGGTCGCCCGTTTCTCGTCGCTTTGCTACAACGACAACAACAATAACAACAACTTTCCATTTTCAACGCACTTTACCGCCGCCGCCGCCCGCTCGCGACGAACAACAGGTAAGCGTTGCCGCCCGTCATATTATTATTATTATTGATAAGCAATAGGGCCGCGTTGCTTGTTTTATTGTTACTACGCGTCAAATAAATGTCAACACATTGTCGTTTTGGACAGACTAATTAATACCCAATTATTATATGATAAAAAAATAATAGAAATATAATTTAGGTATTAATAATATTAAGCTTTGTAACAACACGGTTTTATTCAGTCTTTTTCAGTTCTAATCGTGTTACAGACACAGCGAAAAGCTTCAAAATGGCAATGAGAGGATTGACTTTGTTGTTGGTGACTTTTGCTTTTTACAACGGCGCCGTTATGGGTGAGTGCTATTTTTTAAATATATTGTGTGTGGGTGAATGGACGCGCCTCACAGGCATTTTATAACTATTATGTATAGACCGTAGTGATTTAGAGTAACTAGCTACTCATTTATGGTTTTTTATATAATCATGGTCTGTATGAATTTAAAAAATATTGTTATTATATATAATCATAGGCGGTGTGCTAGCTAATATTTATGAACTAAACCGACTTTCATATTACACGCCCTAAATAGTACTAAACAAAAGTAAGCTGCGTCTTGTCGCTACCTTTGAAGAAGGCAACACGCTTTGTATCCCTTAAATGGATAAGCTTTTGTTGTCTGTGTTTGTGATTGAATAAAAAATGTATACACATCACCGTCACGCCTTCAGTTATTGTATCTTTTATTCGATTACAAGCTACAGACTATAGGCCTTAAGCATGTAATTTAATATTGTACAAATGTCGCGTGTATTTTTATGCAACAATAATCGAGTTAAGTACCCTAAATCAATTGTATGACTCATACGCATTTGTCGTATATATTTATCTCAACCTTCATACTGTGAAAATTGCGTTCAAGGATTAGATGATTTTTATTGATATATATATGTATTAGTTTACTTTGGACTGCACATAATAATAAAATACGTTTTTATTATATTATGTAGTTTTATTATAAATTGTATGATGATATTTTTTTTATCTAAATGTTATAATTGTGTATATGTGTGAATAATTTGTCGGTTTATTTTTTATATATATATATATTTTATAATATATGCAACTCGTAAGTAAGCTCTGTATGGACTCAGAATAATTTGTCAGTTTTTATCAAATAAGTTTTTAACACCGGACGCGCACAATACCTTAACTGCATCATTTGATTTTGACTTTCGAACATACCTAATCCAACTAAGATAACATTTGAAGATTTAAATCGCAACACAACATTATTTGGTTTAAGTTAATTTGGTTCATACAAGCAAAAAATATTAAATTATATAAAAAAAATTATGTACTCGAATGATTAAAATGTTTACTCTTTGTAGGAGCCAATGATTGTACGCTTCCGTGGTTAGCCAAGAACAATCCGTTTATTGCAACGGTTGAATCCTCGATCATGAACAGATGCCCTCCCCTGATTGGCGATCAGAGCAAGGAATACTGTTGTTACAATACTGAAGGAAAGGTTGAATGTTGTAACCTACAAGAATTTTTAGTCTTTGGGTAAGAAATGATACATTATACTATTTGAACAGAAAACTATGATAATTTCATTAATACAAGTATTAATAACAATATTTATTGCATTACAGGTTGATTTGCCTTCTTCCTATCTTAATCATTTTGTTGATTCTCTCCTCGATCATCAGCTGCGTTTGTTGTTTATGTTGTCCATGCTGCACCATCTACAAACGTAGGCAAGGTGGTAGTAAGTACAACCACTTTCTTTTGTAAACTAATGCTAACCATTAATATACCAGTAAGCAGACCTGGGTCATATTTAAAAATTTATTTTTATTAAAAAACCATATATTTATTAAATATAGTAAATAAAAAATGATTTAATGCGCTAAATATTAAAATAACATTTTAAATAATTATTAGTATTTATTTTTTAAATAAAAAAATATGTCCAGGTTTGCTAATAAGTAAGTAAATCAATTCATTTAACTTATCAATTCATGATGAAGTTTACCAATCCATATATTAAATTTAATCTTTTTTATTCTCTATACAAAACAAATGTGTGATCTGTCAATCATATTTAATTTCTTTTAAATCCATTAATTATCATCACTAATAAAAAAAAAAAATGTTTAACTTCATGGTTTGTTGAACTACATCTGTTTTGTACACATTATGATTATTATAATGTTCATAATTTAAAATTAATAAAAAATACATGATAATCTTCGTTGCACGTCATATTTTACTTTATATAATAAGTATTTCTTAATAAAAAAAAAAAAAAAAGAATGTCGTAATATATTATTTTTGTCTTTGTCGCATGTGTCATTTACAAAAATAGTTGTACACACTTGAAAAAGTGTGTGAAGTATAGATTGTAATGACCTATTGAAATAATCAAAATGATAATAGTGTCTGTTAAATACTGCAAGTACCATATTAAAATGAAAAAATATTAATTATGTCTAAATGTACTCATGTACTAAATTTTATGGTATTCTTTTAAGTAATTCGGTTATCGATTTGAATATTTAAAACACATTATTAACAAAATTGTACGTTTTACGTAGAATTCTTTATTAAGTATTTCTTTTTAAATTATTAGCATTGTAGCGCTACTTGTTTTTGTATTTATTGACATGATGATGAAAATAATATAAATTTAACATTGCACTTTGTTACCCTAATTGATTTTATTGTAGCGACACAATTAAATTTTTAAACTTAATCTATATACAGTTAAATTCCACTCGTAAAATGTAACATCTCATATTTAATATTGATTAGTTATTTAATAGACATTGTACAAACATTTTTTTTTAAAACTTATTTCAAATTACTTTTTGTGACATTTTAAAATTTGAAATTTGCATGTTTAGCAAGCATTTAGCAAAGTATTTTTTTTTTTTTAAGTTTTATTTTATTGAAATTTTATTTATAACGTGTTTTTAATTCATGGATTAATTTTTTTTGTTTTTTACACGTTAAATTTCAAATTGAATTTAGTAAACGCCGCATGATTAATAACAGCGTTGAATTAATATTATAAACAGTATGATTAACAAGTAGAGAGTTTTATATTTTCCTAATTTTTTTATGAAATTATTTTATTGTTGTATCATATATATTTGGTATATAGTGTCTTGAAAAAGCATGTGGTTGTGGTTAATTTAGAAATTTGAAAACAAAAATGAGACCACAATTTAATGCATTTTCGCAGGCTGCGTCTAAAAACCATATTACTGCAGGGGTACTTGTTTCACCAGCGACAATTAATTACGTGTACGTAGAAACCATTCCAGCCGGTCCATTCGATAATCAATCCTTTATAGCTTCAGGTAACACGAAATTTGTTTATATTACTTTTATTAGTCGATCTAGAAAATATAACAGTATGTTTTAAAATAGATGTATAACAATATTAACAAAAAATTAATTGGAAAAATTTGTTTTGTTTTTAGCTTCAGCCGAATCTGCGCCATTACTGCATAACGAGTACCCTAAACGCAATGCATCTTATAATATGTACATGTAAAACGCACTATGTGCTATAAAAAAATTACAAATAACATTAGCTTATAAGACATCACATTTATACTTAGTATATATTACGTCATTTTCATTAAAAAAAAACTATATGTGTATAAAATATAATGTATATCTTATATCAATGACAGTATTTATAAAATGTCATTGACTAAAGGAAAAAAATAAGTCCTACTGTAAAAACAACAAAAATTTCATTAACGCCTCCTCATAAATAAAAATTAAAGTAGTATTATAAAAGTTTTAATTATAGAAAAATATATTTATGTATAAATATTAAAGATTTATATTTTGAAATAACGCGTAAGAAAAAAGTATGTACAATTAGTGTACTAAATTTTACAAATATTAATTAGTTAATAATATTTCGTTTCATACTATTACAGTATAACTTAAGTTCACGAGATAAATTATTATTTTTATTTCTTTAAAATCTGTCCATTTCAAATTTGTTTTAAAAACCGAAAATCAAAAAAAAATGTTTCCTAATCAAAGATAAAAGTGTATTTTATGTTATATATTTTTCTTCTAACGTTGCGCAAACTACATTTTGTGCCAAATACATTCAAACAATAGTCTAGACGAGTGTCAATTACATAAATTAATTTGCATTTTAAATTATATCTGGCCCTTTTCGCTGAGTGTCATTGAACGTTGCGTACTTATAATATTCCATGGAATATATGATATGGCATTGCATGTTCACCGATACTTGGTTAAAAGGTTCAATCATTTTTTAATTTATATTATTATTCAATTAAATTATTTAAGTGTAATACTATATTATTTTAGTATAAAAGTATTCTATTGAGTAACTAAGAGAAGTTATTAAATTATCTTTTAATATACATAAATACTATTTATTTATATGCTTCGGCCATGCTATATAAAAAAGCATTCATCTTTTTTACTTATAATTTTGTTTTTTTATCTTTTGTTTTTTACTTATTTTGATATGATGTGTTAAGGAAGTTACATGTAAACACAATCATTATTTTGTTGTGTTAAAGATATTTATTTAAAAAGATTGTGTTAATATTTTGTTAAGCTTAACTAACTTAACTTAGTTCCGAATAAAAACATTAAAAGTTAAACTTAATAGTTGTAATTTTTGTTTAGTTTGTATTATTAACATTGATTGAAGCCGCAATATGCATTTTATAATAACTTTTTAAATAAATAGTATAAAATAGTCATTATTTTTTGGGTACATATTTAAAATTCACTCTTAATGGAATACTCGTAATGAAAAACAAGGTTGTCACATGTTTGGACTAACTTAATCTGTTATTATATTTTTTACATGCAAAAAGAAAACCCAATGGCCAAGCGCATGTGATGTATAAATATATCTGTAGGTATTAACAGTGTATACCTATCAATAAGTTATAGTAAAAAATATATAAGTAATCGACTATAAACGCAACAGCTGTGCTGTTTTGACTTTGGAGGTTATCATTAAAATTCATATAATAAAAGTTGGGAGAAAAAGACTCGAGTAATTGCTAATTACGGTAATTCGTTTTTACAATGCCCAATCTCAACATGAATTGTTTCTAACGACGTAGAGTGAAATTATTATTTTGGGTTGTTATTGTAAACGGGCTAGTGTTCATATTACAATAGTGATGTTTATTATTATCAGTGACAACAAGCAAAAATGTAATCTAAATTCTAATAAAAGCAAAATTGACGATCGTAATGATGTTTAACTAATTATATGTTAGACACAAATTAGGCCTATCTTTTTGGTCTAAAAAACTATTTTTATTTCTTATTGTGGGAACATTCGATACAATGCGAGAACATTTGATTGTTTTTTCAAAAAAAATTATTAGCAAATCAACTTTGAATAATATTGTGCTAGTTTTGCAATTATTTTTTCCGATTATCAGGGACTAATTTCATGAACTTTAAAATAATCCTCGTGCCACCTTCTGAATGCAATGACTGATGTACTACTCGAATAATGAGTCGGTTAGGGGGATCAAATGTGGGGTGAACAGTAGCATAAAAAAAATTCCTGCTAAATTGTAGAACTTAGAGGTCCTGGGAGTGTTTTGACTTTTAAGTATGAAAATAGCGACGGATCTTTTAACATAACAAATCACAATATAACAAAATTACATTATTTATATGGGTGAAATACGATTGCGTACGCTGCTCATCGGCAATAAACTTATTAGCTTACCTGTTAAATCACATAATCTACTACACATAGGCGGAATTGGAAACGATAAAAATGATTATATGTAATAAAAGTTCAGCGCTGTAGGTAGGTAGTTGTAAGTAGTGTTTTCGGTGTGTGTAAAATATAAAATGACTTTTAATATGGATATTGCAATCAAAATAATTGCGTCAGAACGCAGAAATAACTTGGCCATTAACTGATACAAACAAATATCTTTTTATTCGCCAGCGAAAAGACGGGCAATTTAAAGGCTATGCACTTACAAAACACGTTAAGCGAGTGTATAAACAGACAGTTGCCGTTCAAAAGTACTAGCAAGATATATGATCAGTATATAATTGACTAAAATATTATGTTGTATTTATCTAAAATTTGGTCTATGTATACCAAGGTAAACATTTATTTTAATTTTTTTGTGATTTTTTTATGACGAGTCATACTAAATTATTTTAATTGTGATTTTTAGTTTATTAATTTTTAAACTAAATTTTAAAATTTTGATGTACTAATTTTTATAATTACCTATGATTTTATGTATACCTAAATGTATTTTAAATTCATTATTTAAATTATATTTATTAAGCAATATTTAAAAATTATGGTAATTTTTAAGTTTAAAATGGTTTTTTTTTTTTTGAAATTGTATAATTTGAAATTTGGCAACTTTTCGTGGGTACCTAATCGTGTTCCCAAAAAGTTATATCATACGCAATCGGGTTCTACTCATTTACATTTACAATAGAATCACAAAACATAACGCAATAATTTAAGTGCCATAAAATAGAATCTAAACATGTTTAAGTTAGAATTTTGTGTATTTAATTATATGTACCGGCTTATTTACATACAGAGTTCCCAAAATGTCGCCTCACTCTCTCTTTATTTCTCTCATTGATCTAATTTAACTTTTAACAACATATATACACCAGGCCGATAAATGTTAAGATTTATAGGTTATTTAAAAAAACATTTTACGAAATTCAAATAAGGTTGGTTGTATCTCCAAACCAACAATCGAAAATTGGTTTCCAACAAAACCTAAAGAGTTCTCATCTACAATTTATTTTATAGGGTTTTTTACTCTAAAACCACACTGTAAGTCGTGTTTTTGGAATTAGAAAACTATGTTTAAATGAAAAAAATATTTAAAATCGCTAACAAAGATGCTGTGATAGTCCGCAAAATAAATTAACTGCCTAAAAAGAATACTTATTACTAATTTAATTATTACACATATTACTATTTAAGCTTTAAATTAAGATTTTGTAAAAAAATTACCTATACCTAACTCCTTAAGAGGGGGGGGGAGGGTCGTGTAAAAAGGCTTTTTTTTTTTTAAATGGTAAGATTTATTAAAATGAAATAAATTACATCATGAAATTGACTCTATATTAAGACTTAAAATTTAAATTTGAAAATTTAAGAGAACATTCTACAGATCATGATAAAATAAATAATGATGACAACATACGTGTTTGAGTAGTTAGCGCATCACGCCCACTATAGTTCACCTCATTTTATTGGTTGCTATTTTACCGCCAAATTATAAATTATCAATGATTAGGTATCGGCAAATATACATGATTATTATAAAATAATAACCTTGACTATGCCTATGATGTTTTTTAAATAATTTTGTGTCATGAAACAGCTTCTAAGTGCCAAGTTGATACTGAGTACTGGATAATGGATATTTGTCTTTATCTCGTTAAAACAATAAGCAGTCGCTGTCATCTTTTATGCGTTATAACCCTAAAGGTAAGTGTTTTTTAGCAAGTCAATTTTAATTTTATCGTTTACCATTGTTTTTTACCTATTGGTTATTACAAACGGTTTGGTTTTTATCAACTACTACCTATATTTTCCCAAACTTGTATTATAACAACGTACACCGACGTACAGTAAACAAGTTGATTGAGGCGCTGATGAAATAAATATAAGTATACCGTGCGTACTTCGTTGTCTTTATTCAGTTTAAATACACAGTCCTAAATTAATAATGACTTTCGATTTAATACATTTTAACGTTTTTGTATGGTAAACAAAAGAAATTTGACACATTATAATGTGTGTACCACTGTACCATACACAATAAAGGCATTATTAAAAGACATTATGGTGAATATAATAAAGCGAATTTTAACGTAGCGCAAGGTACTTATTCAGCACAGATAAATAAACTATGAGGACATTTCTTCTATTTCTTTCAAACGTTTAACCCACTTTAATTGATTGGCGTTGGCGTAGAACCAGATCACGTTGAAGTCGACGCCTTCGAACAGTCGGTACACGAGACTAATGAACAGTTCGGCTCTCATGACATTTTCTTCTATCGGTTTTGACGGACGGGTAATAAACGTTTTTATTACTTTATTGGTAGCTATATTCACAAGTGAACAGCCGACCGTCGTACCCTCCAGAGAAGAGCTTTTAATCAAGTCAGCGAGATCCGATAAAGGTACTCCGAAATCCGTGTTCTCCTCGATGTTCCGCAGCGATTCGACAATTTTCGACGAAAGGTAATCTACTTGTTGTCGGTTCTTGATATATTCCTGCGGTTTTTTGAACATTTGCAGGATGACGGGAATTAAGAGATCTTTTTCGCTGGCCACTAATTTTACATAATGCATAAAATCTCTGACGACTTGGCTCATGATTCGCATGCACGTCGACCGAGTCTTTGACCGACCGAATTTGTGAATTGTATTGATGAAGCGCAACACTATGCGCAACGCGATAGCTTTCAGCATCTGAACAAAATGGTATTGGAACAGTACCAGGGCGTGCATCTGCTGGTGTAGCGGCAAACTGGTGTTCAGGGCCAACCGGGACAGCAAACTCAGTTTGCTCACGAACGGAGTCTGGCTGTCGAACGTACCCAACTGTTCCACTAGTATTGCCATGTCGTCGAGGTTCAGGTGCGCGTCGTTCAATCGCAAACGTACCATTTGCAATTGCTCCAGGCATTTGCCTGAGTGAATGGGGACGATCGTCCGGTTTCTATCCGCCTGTCTCTTGAAACTTTCTTTGTTTTCCCGGATCGACCTGAGCTTGGTGTATCGATCGCGTGCTGCGTCCACGGATTCGTTGATATGCGCCAGGAATTTAACGTTCCGCCGTGGCTGGCCGGTATGCTGGTCGTAAACTATACACGAATCCGTGAACTCTTCGAACACCTGAGTGACGGCATCGTGCACTGACCTGAGCCTTTTGGCTTCTGGCCCGTCGTTGCCGACCTCGACTGTCGCGAACTTGTGCACCAGCTCCGTGTACATGACCAACGTCCACATCAGGTCTGTCGTGCGACTCAACTCGGCGGTGTGTCGCGTCGACTCCAACATCGTTTGGGCTTCGGTCCTGAACGCGACTTCGGCCACCATCTGCTTGTCCGTCACCATGTCTTTGGTCAGCTTCAAATGCACCAACGAGGTGTACGCGTAGCTGCACTGCAAATCGGCGATGGCCGTGATCGCCAATTCCATTAGCTGCTGCTCGCTAGCTTTTTTCAAGTACCGGCTTGGCACCGATTTGGCAAAAGGCCCTTTGTCCAGCCTCGAAAGCGAATCTACTCTTTTGTCAATGCTGTGCGATTCGAATGGAAACATAACCATCAACACAAACACCACCCAAGGCTTATGTTGAACGTGCGACATGTTCACGGTTGAGCACACTCGATCACTAATAATATTGCAGCCGATAACGGTACCTGCTTTGCTCAAGTTGTGTTGTTTCAGCCATTAAGCGTCTAAAAACAACACAAATGTCGTTTTCGGCAGTTTTTTATTGAAACTAAACACATTTATTTGGCATCGCGTGTTTCCGTCGTGTTTATTGGAAATTCGTAAAATAATTTTTTATTTTACTTATAAAAAAAAACCCGAAATCAGTGCTGTATATAATTCCCGGCTTAAAAAAAAACGAGCTTTGATACATTCAGTTATCGCTAAGTATCATGTTAAAGATTAATATTTTTTTTCTTCGAATTTACCAATTATTAGTTTATAAAAAAATAGTGGGTGACCAGAGATCTCCTTTTGAATTTGTCATAAAGGTTACTCGAAACATTTTAATTTTTTCAATTTCGAATTTTAAACATTAAAAAGTAAAATGACCGTTCCAATTCTGTTTATAACGTACCCCTTCGCTATATGAGAAATTATTAATGTTATAATAAATATTATTATGCAATGTATACTAATATTTTTTAAACGCAAACGTATATATTTAAACAATACATAATATGTATTTAATAGTTAATTTATAGAATAATAAATAATAATAATTAATTTATAGAACATGTACCTTATGTACTAGTATAATTATTTATCAAAACACTAAATCCGTAGCCCGTAGGCTGTGTGCATAACAATAGTAAAAACTAAAAAGTAATAAAATCACTCTGTGGTGTTCGGGCAAAGGGGGTTAAGTGTAAAATCGCAACTTTTGGAATCACTGAAACTCAATCATTAATATTAGTATTCACACGTGAAAAATGGGATTAAATGTAACTGAAGTGATTGGGTTTCAGTGATTCCAAAAGTTGCGATTTTACACTTATCCCCTTTGCCCGAACACCACAGAACTAATAAATTTAATGGATCCTTTTGGGTCGTTCATAAATCATAACATTTTTCGTTTAGTTATTGCGTGTCATCCAGCTTCCAGGGATTCGACTGTGGTATTATGCTTTTAATTCGAAGAAAACGACAAAAAAAACCACAATTTTGATAAAACGGTGGATAATTATTACCGGTTGTGTTTTGGATTCGATGACGTCAGGTTTTCCTAGAACATCATTTCAACTGACGAGTGACGCCCATTATACGTTATCTTTTAGATTAGTGGTCCCTAAGCTTTTTTGACCTCGCGGTGGCGTTTTTAAACAAGTCTTCTCGAGACACCCTTCCCTTAGTCAAAAGTCAAAACATGAATAAGGAACAGTTAAAAATAATGATTAAAAACAAGGAAATATTAATTTTTAGACCAGATAATATTCCATGGCGGCTCCGCGGCGCACAGTTTAGGAGCCACTGGTTTAGATTATATTTTACTACATTCGTTTGCTTATAACCGCTTGCACCATAGGCATAAATCATAATAGCATCTATAATGGTCACATATAAAAAAAATTGACGTTTTTTGTGTACCTATATTTACTATTTAGCAGTAAAAGGAACATTTTGGTTTCGCGTCGACTGCACTACAAACAAAACAAAAAAAAAAAACGAATAAAAATATGTATATAAATAATATATAAAAAAATGTATTTGTCAGCAAAGCACTTCCTCGCTGTATACAGGATGTTTCACAAAGATACAACACAGAAATATCTTTTCTTCTAGTTAATATTTTTTTTTTTATATGATCCACTTTGTCGAACCACGATTATATTAAAGAAGTTCTTTATAAACGTGTTTCGAACTAGTATAATATTAATATTTAATAATTAAACGTCATTATTATGACGTGATGAAGGCTTCCTTTGTCGTCGAGCGCTCGTCTGTGTGTAACTGCAATCGGTCGCCCGTCAGTCTTGCAGTCTTACGTCAGTGATACATACACTCGTCGCTTTGCTACAGCCACAGTTGACCACAACAATTAACTATTTTCGGCGCACTTTACCGGAGTGCTCGCGACAATCAAAAGGCCACTGGCCACTGTCCGTCCGGCGAATTCAGCTGTTATAGTAAGTATTAAGTAACTAATAAATCCCACATTTATATTTAATACTAACATGCATGATTGCTGGATAATACTGCGCGGCATAATAGCCCCGGACTTGGAAAAAGAAGTTCATATTGTGTTAATTTCTCATTGTTAAATGTAAATTATAACATATTCCATGACTGGGGAAAAACGCGCGCAAAGATGGAAGAAGTTCATAATCTGGAAATCGTGCCACAGTATTATTTAGTAATGATAGTAATAATGTGATTTGTTACGTTTTTATTGGTTTTTTTTTCAGTTTTACTCTCATAACCGACTTGTGACTCGTACCAGACACAGCGAAAAGCTTCAAAATGGCAATGAGAGGATTGACTTTGTTGTTGGTGACTTTTGCTTTTTACAACGGCGCCGTTATGGGTGAGTGCTATTATTTAAATATATTGTGTGTGTGTAAACAAAGTATTTTATATATATACACAGGACATTTATCAGGGAGGGGCATAATGAAATCACACACCAAAAAGTACCTACATAAAAAAAAAGTTTATTCTTTGTAAATTACAAAATATGTCAGAATTATAATGTAATATTTGTTCGTTATTAAATATAAACATATTTTTATTTGAACAATAACAAAAGTTAAAATTTTCGTAATTATATTTGAAGTCCAATGGGGGGCAAACTACTCATGTATGTATATATGGTTTATATTATCACGGTCTATTTATATATATATATATATTAATTAATTAATTATATAATATTAATTAAAAATATTACCATTACATATTATTATGTAAGGTGGTGTGTTAGCTAATTTTTTGTGTACTAAACCGAATTTAATCCAGACGACAACATGTTAAGTATGATTAGGTGTTGTTTGCACAATACAATTGGCTGGGGAAATTTTGGTATAAATCTAGTTAAGAATCTGCAAGAATTTTTTGCCGGACGAACTCAGTTTGGGAGTTATAGAAATTTTAAACAAGCAGACATAAATGTATTTTATCATTATTGTTATTTAATGCATTACACCTGTATTTGAAATTAGCATTTTACGATTAAAAATGTTTAAGGAAAATTAAATACTAATGGTTATTTTTAATAAACAATAATTGCATTTAAATTTTGTTTGCAATTACCTCACTTGAACCTAAAAGGTCAAATATTGGGTTTAAATAAGTTTTATGTTATAAATTATTACTATTAAAATTATTGTGTGTACATTAATAAAGTTGTATCTCGCTAATGGAGGTATATGATTTATATAGTCTAATAAATGTATATAATTATGAATAATTTGTTGGATAAGTTGTTTTCGCTTGACTCCCACAATTGACAATACTTTAGTTGCATCATCGTATACAAATTTATTTTAACTTTTGAAAATAATCTTGATTAAATGACCGCTGATTTTTTAATTGCAACACAACAATGAATAGTTTATGTTATTTTGGTTTCAACAAACCTTTACTATTTGCTAATTTGTGTAGGTCTGATCCCATAAAGTTACTATTACAGCAATAATAAATTAATACCACTTTAAAATAAGTACATGTATATAATTAATAATATTAATATTTATATAAAAAAAAAGTATATTTGAATGATTAAAATTATTATTTTATGTAGGAAGCACTGATTGTACAATTCCATGGTTAGTAGATAAAAATCCATTTTTCCGATCAATGGAATCCTCCTTTTTCAACAGATGCCCTACTCCCCTGGTTGGCGATCAGACCAGGGAATACTGTTGTTATAATAAAGATGGGGTTGCATGTTGTAACCTAAAAGAATTTTTAGTATTTTGGTAAGAAATACAATACTGTGTTATTTGAACAGAAAACTATAATAATTTAATTAATTTTATAGTCTAGTTATTACAATAATGATGTTTATTGCATTTCAGGTTTATGTGTCTTCTTCCTTTCTTAATCATTTTCTTGATTTTCATCTTAATGATCAAATGTGTTTGTTGTTTATGTCGTTCATGCTGCACCAATGGACGTAGGCAAGGTAGTAAGTAAAACCATTTTACTCGTGCTAATATTTTACATATTTGTAAGCATACCTGGGCATTATTAAAATATTTATTAAAAAAAAAAAATTAAAAAAATTATGAATAATAAAAATGTACTTTGATTAAAATCTATTATTTGAAACAATAAATACAAATGTTTTTTAATTACAAATTTATGAGATATTTATATATATATAAAAAAAAAAATGATTTGATACGCTAAATCAAAACAAAATTTTAAATAATTATTAGTTATTTATTTTTTAAACAAAAAATGTCCAGGATTGCTAGTAAGTAAATAATGCATTCATTCAACTTATCAATTATTTTTTTTCCCTTGTAAAACCTAACCTACCGGTTAATAGGAGAAGGCAGTGTGTTAATGCTCACTGTCGCTTGTTCGACACTCGGTCACGGGCGCTCCGACTGTATGGTAGAAATATTAAGCGCCATCTGGCGACCTAACTAGGCTCGAATTGGGCCTACACCCGGTTAAAAATGCCATACGCTTAAATAAAATTAAATAGTTATTCAAATTTAGTATAAAGTTTACCAATCCAAATATTTAATGTAATTATATGTATTATAAATGTGTTTAAAAACCATATTACTGCAGGTGTAATTGCTTCACCAGCGCCAATTAATTTCGTGTACTTGGAACCTTCTTCGATTCCATACCAGCCAGTCCACTCGAAATACAATCCTTAATAGCATCAGGTAACATGAAACACAATTAAAATAGATGCTGGATGATTTTTTTTTATCGTGAGCCACAATATCATACAATTTAATAATTCATTTTTTTTTCATAGTGTTTAAAATATTATGTGATCTCAACATTATTTTACACATTATTATGTTTTTAACTCCCTCCCAAATTAATTATTTTTATACCAACTTTTGAAACCTAATTGGTAACATATACATTTCATTAACCTTTATAATTGAGAATAATGTACAAACAATTTTGATTGGTAATAAATAAAACCTAACCAGTCAAAACTTTTAGTAAAATATTCTTAATTTAAAAGGTAATAAAATAAATATGTTACCATTTAAGTTTCAAAAGTTGATATAAAAATAATAAGTTTGGAGGGGGTTAAAAACCTATCAATGTGTATGATATCAGATAGAAAACACTATGAAAAAAAAAATGAATAACTTATTAATTGTATGAGATATTGAGTGGCTCACAATAACAAATCGCCCTCTATAATATTAATACGGAATTATTAATTGTAAAAACTATTTTGTTTTTAGTTTCATCGGGATCTACGCGATTGTTGCATAACGAGTACCTAAACGTAATGCATCTTATAATATATAATGTACATGTAAAATGCATGTGTTAAAAAAAACATTAACAAAAAACTATAGCTTTTAAGACATATATATATATATATTATGTATTTACGATATTGTTATGTTGTATATTATGCCATGTTCATTTCAAAAAAACTATACATGTATAATATATATATACTTATAAATATCATATAAATTACTGTATTTATAACATTTTACTGGCTAGAGGAAAAAATCTGTCCTACTGGAAAAATAACAAACCTTTCATTAACATACCTCGCCATAAAAAAATATTATAAAAGTTATGTTATAATTATATAAAACAAAAATATGTATTTATATTTTTATTGGAGGTATATATTTTGAACAATTATTTCAATAATGCATAAAACAAAAGTATGTATTATTAGTGAACTGAATTTACCAATATTAATAAATTTATAAATAATATTACATTGTATACTGTTAGAGTATAATTTATGTTGAAAAGATCAGTTCTTATTTTTATTTCTTAAAAATTTATCTATTTAAATATTGTTCTAAAAACTGAAAATAGAAAAAAATGTTTTCTTAAGCTATGATTAAACTTTATATTTTTTTTATGATGTTGCAAAACCTATGTTTTGTGCCAAAGGCATTCAAACATAACGGACGGGTGTCACTTACCTAAATGTATTTGGATTTTTAAACTATTTCTGAAAGCATTTATCTTTTTTATTTTTTTACATACAAATTGTTTTTTTAATTTTTAAAATATTTTGATATGATGTGTTATGGTACATGTAACCACAAATTATATTTTGTTGTGTTAAAAATATATACACAATATATCGTTATATATTATAAAAAATGTGTTGATAATTGTGTACATTTTTGTTTGATGTGTATAATAAGCCCCACTACGTGTGTTATACTCTTACAAACGCCTCAGTTTATTTTAAAGACTAATACAAATTGTCATTCTCGATCAATATTGTTGAAATACACGTTTGTTTAGTAAAGAATTGGCATCGCTTATTTTTTCCGTATTATTGGCCATTCCAATTGTTTTATTTAAAAAAAAAAAACCTAGACAGAGTGAATGACATAACATACAATACATTATGCTAATTTCATATCTTCAAGATTAACAAAACTCAAATCATTATAAAGATATTAAAATGTTTTCATTCATTTTTCAAACCTAAACATACTATTAGCTACGCCACGTAGAATATATTCTACTCTCAATGATGGTTGAAATCGAATTATTTAATAAGACTAGAGATCATCCACCATTTTTGTTAATGCTGTCTATCATTGGCCCCTTAAAACGTCATAACCAAAATCTAGTATCCGGACTTTGTGAACACGGTATTTGAAGTAATTAAAACTTTTTTAGTCTTCTTTTTATATCATATTGAATATCATGAAATATCTAAAGAAATGTGTGCAGAAAAAATGTGTTAAGTTTCAATCAAGGGGCATGATATAGGCAAACATTTGTAAAACTGCGGGCATCGAAAATGGCTTCCCTTAAATATGACTAACTTTCCCGTATTATCACTTGCTTTTTATTCGTTATTTTGGTCAGTGTTGAAAATGAGCTTGTTTTGTTTTAATCAGTAATTCATTTTTTTCTAGGAAAAATTTTGAAAAAAATAACTTAAATGCTTGATTTGTCATCACCGGTAGCAAAACAGCTTGCAACAGACAAGGTGGATTATAAAATTCACCTTGATCACAAGATGTGTTCTCAACCATACACTTTTAAAATATTTATTCTCCTATTACGCTGTTTAAACAATCAACAATCTTGTTTGTGATACGATAATAAAGTGGGGGGGGGGTATATATCTGCATTAACCTTGTACATTTTTAAGTTTTAACTTACAAATTAATTATTATTAATATCGTATTAATGTATTTATGTATATACAATAGTGTTAAAAAAAATGTAAGAACAGAAATGTTATGACTTATGAGTAATCAGTTATCACTTATCAAATATTAAAGAAAAAACGCCGGACGTGGATCGATAACGCGATGTCGGCGTGTTGGAAAGCGCCGGAAATCGATTGCTGATAAATTATAATTGTTTGGATAGGTAACAAATCAAAAACCGCTCGAGATGTGTACGTTATGTAAAATATATTTTTATTTACACAACTTATTTTTTCATAGACAAATTTTTCTGTAAGATTATTTTGTTTGTATAGTAGCTACTTACGATTGTATCGGCCTTAGACGTTAACTATCGATAACGATGGTACGATTGTTTGCGGTCCACCACTTCACCTGCCCGTTACCGAGTAATATGTATTCCATGGGTTTCTCGGATGCCAACAGTAACAGCTGCTGGCTTGACTGCAGAGTGCAGTTCATCGGTGCGATTCTGGTTTGTTCGTTGTTTGCCGCATTGCCGTCGCGCTGCCGTCGACCGAAATAATAAAACAAAATATATATGCAAAATATCAAAAGTGCGATTTTCATTTTTTTTTAAATAAAATATGATTGTGCATCTGTGTATCTAAATGTCTCGAGAACGGATTCCACTGGACGGATAATAGGATTGCACCGGTTTTTGGTTGGTATGTAAAAGTCTGTGTGCTGTCATTTAGAGTTTTATTAGGGTGCCGGGGTAGCGATCAAAACATGCACACTGTAGTGTAAAGGTCAGATTTGAGATTTTTCATCAACATGGTACACGAAACCCCCAAAATGTTGTGTCAAGTGCGGTGCCACCGCCCACCTCACACTTAGTCGAGTAAGAAAACTCAAAATGTACAATGACAAGTGCAAATTGAAATGTCGACTAGAATTTTTTAAAAATGTTCATAAAAAAAAATATATATATATAATAATAAATAAAAAAGCTGTTTAGTGCTTTGAGCAGACAGCTGAGGAGTTATTATTGTAATTTTTGCACACTTATAAAAATTATCTTATAACATCTTCTGATGGCTGAGAATTTTTTTTTTTTTTTAATCTTTTGTGAGCCTTTTAGGCTCTTTGCTTCTAAAACCAAATCACTCCATACTTCTCGTGCGTAAGCTAGATCCAAGTTTCTGTTCCAATTCGGTTGTAACTCTTCCAGATCTTTTCTAACCACATCAAGCCATCTTTGCGTTGGACGTCCCCTTGGTCTTTTCTGATCTAATGGCTGAGAATAATGTTTTTTATTCAGATTTATTTTCAATAAATATATATAGGTGCTAGATACCTATTAATTAAAATATAATCAGGTTTAAATAGAAACATGTAAATTGCTAGAAAGTTAGTACCTTGATGTAAATTCATAAAAGGTATGTAAATAAAAAACTTTTATGCTGGTACTATCACCTTTTGAATCGTATTTCGTTTTAGAAATTGTGTTTAAAACAATTTTATGGTTTTTCACATAATATCTTTAATATATAATAATATGTACTTATAAGTGTTGGGTATTTTAATACATAAGGCAGTTAAGTCGGAATGATTTAAAATTTTATATTATTAGTGACAGCCCGTCTAATTTTATTTGGTTTGCTAGGCTATTGAAACCAATAGTCAAAACTGTTAAAATATCTCCTTTTAAAAAAAAAAAATGTTAATAATTGGAAGTTACCATTTAATTCAATATGCACATTAATCTTAGTAATTTCAAGATACAATTTTGATAATTAATATTTAAACACTAGTTTTATGCTCAAAGGGCCTAGCTAACATATTATTTTAGTATGTTTTTTTTCTTAAACATATCTTAATAATTTACTAGGTATTATATATTAATAAATTAATACTTATAATAATTAATTTGTAAATATTTATTTGCATAATGTATTATTTCAACACATTTAATTATTATGTTTCAGTCTGCACATTCATATGAATAATTGTAATCGAGACAACATGGCTGATATAATGGTGCATTCGGCTGATAATTCTCCTCGTCGAGAAGTTTACCGATGCGGCATGTTATCACCAGTACTCGGACCACGTAGTAGTTTTCGTATGAACAGCGAGCTTAAGCACAGTCGTAGTGATGATTTGATTTTGCAAGGTGCTCCATATACTCCAGCTGACATGCAACATGGCATAAGCGATGCCGCACTACAGATTCAAAAGGACGCCTGTGTTGTATACGATGACGATGTTAGCGATCACAGGATGTCAGTCGCCAATTATGAAAGTCCTATTGTTACTCAAGACTTAAATCCAGTACCACTGTTAAAACTTACTGGTGACTTTACACCAGAAAGCTCAAATAAAAGATGCAGCGTTGTAGAACGCGTTGATCCAGAAGACAGCATCGGTGATATAATATCTCAAAACGATTTCTATAGGTGCGTAAAACAAGATTAAAATATGTCCGTGTGTTTATATAGAACTATTTTAATGAAAGAATGGTTTGGTAATAATGTGCATGCACATGGATAGGATTTTGATTCAATGTGCAACTGCTTACATGTTTTCAAACATTTAGCCCATTTTTCCAGTTGGTAAATTGAAAAAAAATATTACCACGATTAACAAATTAATTAGTAAATATTTAAATTTTCTACTATTTGACATAAGAAAAAATGTAGGAATGTGGATTTTGTTTTTCAACTAAAACTGAATATATTTCATTTAATATACATATATAAATTATAATATATACTTATAATGTAATTCAATTTTAATGAATGTTAGTTAGTTGAAAATTGATAAACAAATCCCAAACAAGTTACAGACTCAAAATTAATTTGTTCTGATATCTCATGTAATAAACATATTAATTACAAATTAAAAAGGAAATTAATCATAACTGTATTCACGTTAAATTTTTTTTATTATAAAATGTTAATTCTTTTCAATTATTCAAAGATTTTAAACTTCTTTGGCATGTGAATTTTCCAGTCATCACTGTTAGAGATATGGCACTAGGGCAGTATAATTGGGTTTTAAAATGGTAGTATTTTTTTTTTTTTGTAATTGCATAGAGCTCAAGGCCATGCAGTTGTGATTATGTACATTTTTTTATACTTTTTTCCCGTCTAAAACATGATTTGCAGTTTTGAAAGCGCACTCGATAACTTTTTTACAATAGACAATTATTAAAATATTCTCGTTAAAACAAATTTTGGTAGAGGAGTATTGTTTTGGTGTTGAGTATTGTTTTGCTAGTCCTAGGAAATAATGCCTCGGCATTCGGCAAAACAATATCAGAATAATAACACTCTCGGCGGACGATCGTGTATGGATTTTTTTTTTATATATACAGAATTATAATAATTAGTGTTAGATTTTAATCGGTCAGTTTAAAAGTCAAAAATCGTCACGGATCGCGTGTGATCGAATCATTTGCTGGAAAAAAAACATGCGACCGCATCCGAAACACGTTTTGTGTTATGACTGGGACTAGTTATGATGATGATAATATCATATTAAATAGAACGGTCAACATTTTTGCGCGGTTTTTTGTAATGATTTTGGTGTCGAGAATGTTGTTTTCAGAAGAAACGCGTACTCGGTTTCTCGGAGAAAATCCAGTTTCATCGCAGCAATAACAATTAATTATTTGTTATATTTTACTACTGTAAACTTTGAAACGCCGAATCCGGGTATAGTTTTTGTTTGAATTTTTTTCCGAGGTTTTTGTTTTGTTTTTTCGTCCAACTAAGTGCTGAATAATAATAATAATTACACCTGTTTGGCACCGGCGCGACACGACGAGTATTAGTATGTATGCCACAGCCGTTGCGATTATTCTCAGAATGAAAAATAGCGAACGATCTGCTGTTGGGACGTCACGACCGCTTTGGTTATTATCTCATCATCCTTGAGAAAACGATATGACTGGTTCACGGCTATTATAATGACCCAAGGGTGTTAAGTGTCCGAACCTACTTAACCAGTTAGCCTGACTCGCGTGTGTTGTTTGTACGAAAATTCACAACGCCGGACCACCAGACTAGACTTTGGCTCGAACACGGTATCATAATAATTATTATACCTAATGTAATGCCGTGTTCCAGACCTTTTTTGCGTCTATACTCTATACTATATATTACAGACAGATATATGATGGTTCATCATCTCTGGAAGAGGGAAGGGGGTCGTCTAATATCATATAATGTACATTCACCACATGTTGCTCGTACGATCAGCTTGCATTGCTTAATGAATAACAATAATTGCGTATCGTGACTAAATGAATAGTTCACGAGCCGAGATGAGCAAAAAGTTTTGGAATATCAATTGATACTTGTATCAAAATGTCTCGATTATATTCGCATCGATTATCCAAATCCCACGTCTTTGTTGTACGCCATAATATATTATAAAAGCCACAGGATGTACACGGATGAAACAGCAACACTTAAAAATATAAAACCCGGGTAAAGTAAGTACAATTTGACTGTCAGTGGTGGCGCAAAGCTCGGGCACATGACTGAAGTAAATGCAAATCATCCACATAAATTTGGTGTTTTTCGAGCAGTCTCCTATGTAGGTTAGGTTAGTTTCAAATAAACAAATTTTTATAAAATAATTGCATAGATTACTTAAATTCTTTCTTACTCAAATGGATCTTCAATTATTTGGGTTTCATTTTCATTTTTTTTTTTTTGGCTCCCCACTTCACTATTTTAGGACTTTTTAAACGATTTCATGGGTCCTTTATGCAGCTGCATACTTATTCTGTGCACACACCTATGTAAACTATGTTTAATATGACAATAATTAGAAAGAATGGTAAATTATATTTTTGTTAAAAATGTATATATTATATTGTGTTGATACCCTGCTATAAATGCTTGTGTACAAGATACAAGTACGCAAATTCAATAAAACACGCTTATTTGTCGTGTATATGTTTTTTCATTGCTTACTGGATTCTTCAATTGATTTTTATTTAATTCGTGGTATGATTTGTCCAAATGTGTACTATCTAACCGCTTACATTTTTTTAGTTAAACATGGTATCTTATTTACTTAGAATATAATATATCTCGATATTATACACATACTCTTTTCGGAACAAGAACAGAGTATAGGTCGTTAATAAACGATGCCCTCATTAATTATGTATATTAGGCACAATAGTTATAAGGTGCGACCACGGTTGTTGATATCGACTTGTACCGCTATAAAAATATGGATTTACAGACATCCTATAGACGATTTGAATTGATACATTGGTTTTTTTTTATAAGTTTGTGGTATTTTAATCTATGCCAATTACAAATAATAACTGTAGACCGGTATTATCGATACGTGATCGCATGGAAATTTAGAAATTCATTGTGGTGGTCGGTCGCCCGTGTTTGGGTAGCGGTATGTGGGTTTAATGCAAATAAGCATCGAATTCGTTATTTCTCGGTGCAAATTTATGTGAAAACTGAAGATAAAAAAAACAGCGGCCATGCGGTCAATATTAATTATTGGTTTCTGCTGTGCTCCGTCACATTTGAATAAACTATAGACAAACGCAGAATACATTAACGAAATTAAATAATGAACGGTTTTTGTGTGGATTTAGTGAAAAACAACACACAAATCTATAGACATATCACGATTCCGTTGGCACAGTGATGGTATAATAATATAACGATGCCTGTAATGCGCGAAAAAACATTTTGACACATAAAATGTACGCATTACAATATGTTTAAGTTCATAACTATTGTGTAGGCTTCAGAGTATTCACTTAAGAGTATAACGCTTTACGTTGTAATTTTTATTTTATAAAAAGCACACAATTTGTAGGTAGGTTGATTCGTGCTATTTTTATGGCATCCGCGCTGTACAATGTCTTTAATTTAAATATGTTCAAGGGCGTCAGTAGGGGGGGGGGCATTGTCCTTTCCCAGATTTTAAAGTACGTTTGTATAATTGTATAGTCCGTCTATATAATCATGTATCAAATAATAATAAGAGACGTACGTATATATTATCAAGTACAAAAAAAAAACAAATATGATTATTGATAACAATAATGCTACAAAATTAATAGTTCTTTAGATAACCGGAGGTAGAACAAGAAATATTCAGATTAAAAAAAAACATGTTCACTATACGTCATTATGTAAATTAATAAACAAAATTATTCGATACCTACCACCTAGATCGTTTTAATTTTTTTTTTTATAAATTAGTATTAAATACGGTATTTTTATTTAAGCTGGGATGAAGGAGCAGCCCATTTGTACTAATTTTTGAGAGATAAAAACGTTAAGACCTATCACATTTTAATAACCCGGTTAGGTTAATACTATGAAGTATATAATTATACAGTTATAAGAAAATTGTTTTTTGAAAGTCTAGCTTATAAGAAATTAATATTTTGTTGTGTTCTAAGATGTTTAAACGACAGACACGACTCTATTTAAATGGTGATTTTGGATGAAAAATGGGGACGGTAGATTATTTAGGCCACTCTCTTCTAATTAAAGATTTGTATTTCTAGTTATTAGTTGTAACCATGATCAATGGACAATGTAATGATTGAACTGGTTGATGAATGAATTGATTGAACACTGGTTGGCAGAATATTTTTATTATATTATTATTTTGATGTAAATTTTGCTTATTTAAAAGAATTCGAATTCACACATTTTTCTGAGCTTTTTAGGAGGAGGGCTCGTCTGTTTTATAGTTATTAAATTGGATACCTACCAGTCAGCTTCATTCTCAACGATCTGGTATTATATTATAATTCATTAAAGGAACATTATTTAAATTCAAAGAAAACTTGGTATGATTTGGCGCTCATATATTTTGTTTTCAACAAAACAAACCTTCAGTTAACATTTAATTTTTTGAGAATTTCAGCAAGGAGGCCGAATTTTATATTATTTTTTATTCTAAGAAATTGGCGTTTATTTTGTATTCTTATTGTTACTTTAAATAATAATATAGTATGCGTTGGAACCGTTCTACTATATAGTTCGACTTGTTCTGGTTAGCTGGTCGGATTGCTGAGAAAAAAACAGACAGAAAACAAAACACTATATTAAATACTTACAAGGTCGCTTCTCGTGTACCGTTTCCGGTAGCTTTTATTCACTGGATAATTTGTTTCTAATCTTCTTCAGTTATCTGTACGTTTAAACTGCCATTAAAACGTCTCGAATTTCCAAATTGTTATTTGTCTGTCTAACGAATGAACGGTCCACAGCGGACGCACATCGTATGCAAATATTTGTCTAACAATCATTTTGAATGGGAAAATATTTGTGTTTAGGATTTAGATGATTGTAATTTAACAACAAATATATATATATATTTTTTTTATTAATAAAGTTTTTCTGACAAACTTGTCATCTTAACCTATTTAGATACAACACAATTTAAGTTTTCAAATATTTAAAATTATTTATTTATCTATATCTATATATATTATAGGTCAACGCATTTACTGCGTAGGATAACCATTTTAATTAAATGTATTCTTTTTATTTTGTTTCTAAGTGATTTAGTCTAGTTGTCTAAATGATGACTCTTGAGAATTAAGAATTGAGCATAAAAAATAAGTATAATATTAATGTAGTAAAAAAAAAAAAAGGCGAGGGTATATTATAATATCATAATATGCTGTGTTCACGTCTGGCGATCTATTGTCGTGTAAATTATTAAAGAAACATTTTTTTTATCTTAGAAATTTTAAAGTAATTTTTATTTGATAAGTAAAATCTCCTAGTGGACCGAGGTTTAATGGTGGCTTACTCGACCAAGTCTCACACGACGTGACACAACACTAACGACTAGAAATCCATTATAATGTAATTTTCTCGTCTTTTACAGATTTGTATTGTTCAAACGACACTACGAGAAGTACCTGGACATATCGAGGAAATACGAAGAAGCTCGGAGCTTGGCTTACTATCTGGAGGAAAAATATCACGAAATCAAGGTGAGTTCCTTCTATTATTTATTTTCGTGGGTACATTCGCTGCATTGGTATAGTTTCTCATACGACCATTGTTCCAACGTACCTTCCGTTGTTTTATAAAATATAATGTCTACGTATATCAAATGGATATACGTACACAATATGTAGGTCGGATAGTTTTTTCAAAAATGTATTTTACCATATTATAATATATGCATTGTTATTATTCATCGACGCCACTTTCTCTGATTATTGTAGTTCAATGCTATTCGCGACAATTGCTGCTTACAACACCTACAACACATTAGACGGAGGCCTCTCTGTCGCCGTAACGATGTTAATCGTTTTTAAAATTGAACTTTTATATACTACATTGGTGGCTTTACAAACACTAGTCAATTATGTTATTGTTTTAATGTGTTTTTGGTCTATTATTTGGGTCATACTAAAGTATTTTTTCCCCTCTTGATGACAAGTCACGATGAGCGCCAAAAGAGAAACTAGAAAGGAGGAGCTATTATTTTTTATTTTGTTTAACATGTGTGTAAATTTGTATTTCTTCTGTCGAATCGCGACTTTAAAATAATTAAGTTGCGCACACTATGTATTTTGCCCGGCAGCGAGTTACAAAATCATAAAAATTTAACGTCTACAGTTACGTTTGCTCCAGTTACGTAGCCAAAATTAGCTAAGAGTACGTTTTAAAAACATAGTTCAAGACTTTGGAGTATAGGGTAACCGTATTTAAAATTACGATCAGAAAAAAAGAGGTTAGGGTAGGTTAGGTTAGAGCAGAGCCATATTTATTACATATGTATTTATGAACCCGTAAATAATACTTTAACTTATTACACAAAGTATAATATTTATATTCACATAATATACCTTTCTAAGTATTTTACAAAGCGCTATCAACTATTGAAACCTAAATATGAACGTATATTATGTTTAATTAATTTAAAAAAAAAAAAATGGCCGTCAATTATCCATAGTCGATAACCAGTTTTGAGTAATTTCTTTTAATTAACGGGAGGAAGGGTGGTATGAAGTATTATTAGTTTATCTGAGCAAATTACTCAACCGCACTCCACCTACCATCCTAAATTTTTAACTAATAACTTTAAAGTAATTATTCAAAATTGGTTATCGACCAGTGAACATTTCCAGAACATTATTTTAAAATTAAAGTGTAAATACTTGGTAATTTTATAATATTGTACAACAACATCGATAAAAAAATATATTTTTTTAAAAAGAAAAATTACAACTGAAATTATTTTCTGAGAAAATGAGTATCTTAATTTAGATGTATCATCCGGTATGCAAGCAGTGTATCTCCTATCAAGTAGGTCAAAGTATAACTTCTGTCATTGGCGATGACAACATTTCCTAGTTCATAATAAATGGCTATTTATATATTTGTTTATTTTTGGATTTACTTTTTTTGTCGCAACGCACGTCAGTGTGAATAATAGGATCAACATTGGACTAACCTCAGAAAACTGGACAAAATGCTCCTCGTTCAATGTTTATCAGGACAATTTCGTTGAAATCGGATGGAGTACGCAAACGATAATCTATTTTTACCACAGATATATATAATAAACTAGATTGCTAACTAGCGATAAGAATTGAAGCCGAAGGTCCGCCAATCTGGTGGCATTTTTGCGTGTTATCAATGCATGTAATATATATCTGTATATATTATTATATCAATATTATATATATATGTGATTGTTATAAACATATATTATTCTCGCGTGATAAGGTTCTAATTCCCACCAAGATGGCGGAAAGTGACTGCTTCAATCTTCTCTATTGGTGACATGACAAGTTAGCAATCTAGTTTATTATATATGTATATCTATGATTTCTACCTACTAGAATGAAGATAATATTATGATGATATTATGGTTTATCCGAAAAGTTGTATTACTTCTCGTAAAAACGAAATACCAAAAGTAATAACAAAAACAAAAGGCTAAGGAGATTTAAGTGTTATTATTACCACAGAATAGATGAAAGTAGAAGGGTTATTTTCACTGTAAACAAAAAAGTGACTGCCATTTTGTAAAGACCGATTTAGTACCATGTATTATATCTACACACAACTAAAAAAAATGTTTAGATATACACAATATAGTGGTGTAGTCTTACTGTCTTAGGAAGATAGCCGCCACGTTTTTGTGTGATAAGTATTTATCCCTGTTGTAATTTTTATCAGTGTCCGGGGCCTGCTATAACCGTTTATACAGATTGCATTTTCACTAGTTACACAAATAATCAGAAAAAGCCAATAATAAATTACGAGTACGATTACAACGAGATAATATTTATAAATTTAAGTTTTTAGAAAACAAGAACAAAATAATAATATGTAATACGTGTATCGTTACCACAGGTTACTCATGACCGTTGTAATGATAATAATTATTATGTTTTGTCCACTCGTTGTGTAATCCGCAACAGGCTCAAAGTGAGAGTTGTTCCCCATCGTGTGGGTAACCGTCGGCAACAGGAAATCCTATATCGATCTGGGCGTTCATCTAACTAAAGCGTTTCGCTTGCGTGCCGCCGGCCCGTATGCTTGTTCCAGTTAGAATTTAATTTTTCAAAATAATAAATAACAACGGCTATCAATAATTATTGCTGCCCGGTGCCGCCTATATGATACGCGCAGCGTCCAAGGTAAAATTCGCGTTGTTCTTTACACCGTATGAAATTACAACCATGACGTGCGGCAGAGGCCGTTACCTTATGAGTCCTTTAGGCTACTTACACATCACAACAAAGATTGATTTATATGTGACCCACATTTTCACGACGCGACGCCAACATCAGGAGATTGTCTCGAAACTCTTGACAATGAGAGAGCTCTTGAACAAGATGAGTAAAATGATCCGTACCGTATTGGGAATACGGCCAAACGTGGTTTTATATAGGCACAGCGGGTTTCTATCGTAGGCACACTTAACAGTAAAAAGTCTTTAAGTAGATTTGCTTGTACAAATTGCCCGTGAAAAATCCTACAAGTAAAATATTATTATCTCGGCCTAAATTATACCCATACACGATACTGTACCGTTAATGAGTTTTAAACATATTGAAAAACACTAGGTTGCGGGTTGACTATCAAGTTTTGTCTCTAATAATGCCGCCGGTGTAATTATAATACAAATAAACTGGTTCCTGTCTGTTAAACCGCTCGTGAGTTTTTGTGAAAAAATCGGATCTTTAAAAGAGGTTTGACAGTCGGTGTCAATCTAGAAGATGACTGTGGATGTCTTCTGAAATCTTTGTCAACATCTTGATAAAATTCACATTCGTTTTTTTCAACCTCTAATCTATCCTACGATTTCTGGAGTTGGTTATATTGCTTATATCTTAAGCTTATTACTGTTTAATATGCTTAGGTCTTAAAATGGGATGACCGCTATGTGCGAGTCAAAAGTAGTTTCACTGTTCGGCTTAAAAGAAGACTGACTTTGCTAAAAGTGACATCTGTGTTTTTTCTCTAGCCGTTTCGGACTAGCGTTTAAAAAGCAATTAATTTAATAGCATTTATTTTTCACGGATCTGTGGTTTTTGTTTACTGAATTCAGACCTAACCTACCCTCTAGATGGACGTCTAGTTTATTTGTCGCCTGTGTGCGACTTAATGCAAAGGGATATTCCCCCATTTGTCGTAGGGGAATTTCGTGAATTTAATTCGTGTTATTTTTTGGTCGTAAACGAACACTTTACTGATATTAAAGTATGCGGAAGCAATAACCTCACATCAATAACGTTTATGGTCGAGTACAGTTAGTACTCCACCCTTAATAATTTCGAAGAAAACTTTAGGGCGGCACACACGTGTGGAGGAAACGACTAACGTTGAATCCATTTATTTTCTAAGGCGGGCCCGCCTACCATAGATGTTTTCGGTCCCGACCGCTTTTGTTTTTTTTTATATAAGCTGTATTATTATTTTTCTGACAGAAAGAAATCGATATGGAGTCGTGCGGTTCTCGGACACGACACAACGTTGTATTATGTTAGATGTGACGTGTACAAGTCGTACAATGACAAATGATTTGGATCCGCCGGCGCTAAACGAATAGAGACGATCGAACCGACCGACCACTGTCAATCACAATCGGTCTGGCTGCAAATTTCTATAGGAAAGGCCTAAGTGGGATTTCTAAAACCTTTCTGCTTCGTATCGATTTTGATTGGAAGACAATGATTTCAAACGTTGATATCTAATATTGTTTTTTTTCTTCTTTTACCATTGCTGAAACAATAATTATTATCCATATTTATTGTTACGTTACTTGGAAAACGACATTAATGCATTTTTGCCAATGGCCAGGTTTATATATGTGTATATTTACATGATGCACATTGACTTGTGAAATTTGTTTTGCGTTGTATGGAAATCAGACTCCGTATATTATGTACCTATATTAAATCGCGTTCGGTCGTAGCCTTCAAGGTTTTGTTCTTATTGTGTACAGTATAAGTAATAAAAAATTTAGGCGTGCGTATTGACCCGAAAAACAATTGTGATTTTTTCTTTTTTTTTACACATTATTTTTGTGTAAATTATTTATCACGTCTACAAAATGTTTCGGCATTGGACAGCGGTTTTGTTGTAGAACAAGCGAAATATCACAATATAGTATAATAATATTATGAAATTGTACACATATTTCCATGTCGAGTGTGACTAAATAATTGTTTGATGATCTCAAACGGGCCCGATCGAAGTCTAATATTGTAGTATAAAACAGACAGCTGGTGCCTGGCGACAGTAATAAATCTTTGGATAAAGTCGTTGTTCGAGTATATGCGCCCGTCCCGTTTAAGAACACCAGCACGTGCATGTGTCCAACGGAAGCTTGTTATAATCGTTAAGTGAAAAAATATGTTCTCCGTTCTCCTATTGAAAATGATTATCCATCTCGACGATCACTTTAAACAACACATGGGCATAGTAAAATATTTCCTTATAAGCATAGTAATATGTTTATACGTAGAAAATTAGAAGAAAATGAAAGTCGCCCTTTAAGTCGGGTCGCTATCTTGCTGGAGGCGCTACCATTAAAAGATAGGTTCGGTGAAATCTTAAGATTAAATTGCGTGATTATATTATTTACAAAATTTACATCTCACAATCAAAACCATACCTAGAGCATTTGGTTTTTAACGTTTTGGGATTTATATATGTATATATATTTTTTAATAATTTGGGGTTTTACGTCAGTAAGACATTTATTATTATTCAAACTAGTAATCATGAAACGACGACTGATGACCCGCCGAAAACGATATTCGTCGAACAAAGGTCAGAATATAATTATGTACATAGGTCTTTTAAGCTCGAATTTTGGACAACACTAATTTGGTCCTATTAGTTTTGTGAAAATAATGTGCATAGGGATAATAAAAAAAACGAAAGCGATTGTTAATAAAATAATGCTGTGACATCAATCTTTTTGAATTGTTAAACTTTTAAATCGGATAACTCGTAGAACTGTTGTTATGTGAAATGTATTTTTATCTGTAAAAATAATTTAAACCGCGCAACGAGTTATGAAATACTAGTTACTTTTCATTCAGCATAGAGTTTGCCCAGTCATGCTGTTGATTTTGTAGATAAGAGAGTACTAGGCCGAAACTAGACTGCTTAATTTTCAGGCATTCCATTAAGTTGTGTTCTCAAGAATATAACAATAATATGATACGTTGATACGTTTTGATGAGACGATACGCGTCCTTCTTAAAATGTTTATACTTCAACTGATTAAGGGTGTACTGGCGAATTTCACAAACAACGATTGTTGTACAGGGTTAGTTTATTGGAATCAATATGATATAATAAAATAAAACAGTATAGCATAGTATAATATAGTATGTACTATATAATATAACAAGTTATCAGACTCTGGTTCGGTGATACCTGTGGTTCGGTCTGAGATCGGTCCAAAAGCAATTTCGACGAATGCCCGTTTAATTGTGTTGCGTACGTGCATTGATAATAGTAATAATAATAATAATAATCGGAATGTTTGGTTACGCTGAAGCCGGACATGGCCCCTGGTGTATTTTGTATTTCTTTAAAAAAACGATGCGGTAATTTCACTATGGTATTATTCGCTTTTATTATCGTTTGTTGCAATATTATAGGCATAGCGTATAATGTAATATATTTTGTTATGACCGTTTTTGACGCGACTGATGATGTTTATGAGAAACGGTCACTGATGTTTATGGAACGGTGTTGGATCTATGGTAGTGTCTATGTATAGATAATAATAATATGTATTTATTTTGATGTATATATTTCCAAGACGTTCACCGGCGCTGATTTAAAAATATATTCGTCTTGCATTCATTCGTAACGGGAAATCGTGTACTTCCGTTTACATATTATTATTAAACCCGTCTGGGCACGATCGCTGTTTATATACAAGCTGGCGAACAATAGCCTGATGCCGAGATGATGATCCGGTGCTTAAACATTCAAACAAAACCCAACGAGAAATCATCATAAGCCCAACAATGGAAATGACCGTATATTACGTTTTTAATGTGTGATTTAGCCGCCCGGTAGACACGACAGGCGTTTTCTTTTTGTACGTGTCGTCGTCAAACACTCCCCACCTTACAAAATTGTTTCTATACATTTGATCTATTGTTATAACTATAATAACTACAATTACTTTAGTAATAATGTGGGTATTATATCTATGTATGTATATGGTATAGTTAAGTCCATAGTTTCACGGACAAACCGTTTAAATGGCTCGGTATTCAACTTTTCGGGATTTGCGCCGTTTATATTCGACTAGACGCAAAGAAAAAAAAGGAACGCCCCACAAAAAAAAAATGGCATGATGTTAATTTAAGTTGTATACACAAGTACACACTTGGTTGATAACGTCAAACAATACTTAGAAAAGGCGTGAATAAGGTAAATTAATATTTGTTTTGGACTTGCGCGACTAAATATTATTGTTTTTTCAACTAGTAACAATGTGTTTTAGTTTCGGTTTGCTCAAAGAAATAGTATCATACGATGCGAAGTGCTTGTACGATCAAGATAATTTGTTTTTTAATTCCTGATAAAACCGAAGAGGCCTTGAAAACGCCGAACCATAATATTATGAAATATACTTATATTTTCTAACAAATCGTATTTTTTAAAAATTATTTCTAGTAAATTAGTCACGCGTATTATTATTTCCAATACTGTATAATCGGCAGGCCCCGGACACTTATACAAATTATCACGGGGAGATACTTAAGACAAACAAAAACGCGGCAGCCATCTTCTTAAGACTACCCCGCTATAATGTTATATCTATACATTATTATTATTTGTAGTGTATACATATATAACGTATAATACTATTTAGTCCGTCACAAAATGGCCGCCACTTTTTTGTTTACATTGAAAGTGACCCTATCTATTTTCATCTATTATGTGTAATCGGTTTTAAGATTTCATGCAGGCCGTACGATAATACATTTTTACACACGTATAGAGGAGTTCAACTTGTTCGACTTTATTTTTCTGTAAGAATCTCGATGGTGATTAATGATTATGTATTATTATAATTATCGTGAACCGCAGAGAAAGTATACCTGGCCTGTTCTCTAATCGGTTTACCGCGAATGTCGGAAGTTTCGTCTAATAATTATTTCCCATTTTTTTTTCATCTAAACTTATTATTCTTATTTCATCGTACAATACTTATGAATTACGGATATTTTAAATAAACGCGCGAGACAAGCAAGTTGTCCTTAGCTAAGCATGACTCGCGGCTCGCCTAGTTCAAATGTATAACGAAACATCCGATAATTGATTTGTATGTTTTTACCAGATCGTTGGTAATTTAAAATTCGTGTGAAACAATAAGTCGTGAAGGCATTTTTAATATCTTCTTCGACCATAAAGTCTGAATGTTATTACATCAAAACATTCACGCTGTGCATAACGTCGTATTTTGATTCGTATTTAATACCGATAAATTATTTTAACAAATAAGTGTGTTGATAACATGGAATTAATATTTGACTCAAATAGGATTATTTAAAATCATATTTTGTATTGCGCTATCATTGAAGTTAATAGGTCTGTATGTTTTAAAATTTAATTTTGTGAATTATTATCACGCCAGAGCTATTGTCTTACATAGTTTAAACGAATCTTATGTAAGACGATAGCTCTGCCGTGATTATAATTTGCAAAATTAAGTTTTAAAACATACCTATCTAAAACGTATTCTATATAACAGTGGTAACAAGCACGACTAAAACTATTGTTCAATAGTTTTAGTGTAGTCATAAACTATGTGAAATCCTTAACCTTGGATGATGATGTTTTGGAGTTGAAAGATATAGTGTAATTAGTTCTCGGTGCTTATTTTACCGACTCTATGAAGTAGTATTTGATTTAAGGGAGATTATAGAACATATTTTTATTGCATACAATTTTAGTACTGTGTTTCTGTAGTTATGTTTTTCCCGACATGATCGTGGCGATTCAACGGAGGTCATGATAACAACAACAATAATAATAATGAATATATTATGTAATAGTATATAGAATGTGTGTTTATGTATAATGTTATCAGTCTATGCAATTTTTGTACCCGGTACGTTAAATGTTTGTACGCTGAATTATCGCACAGCGTACAGCTAGTAAAACGCAATTTCGCAATATTTTGTCCTTTGGTGAAAAAAGGCACGCACGCCACCGCACCAATGCTAAATATTGTCACTGGTACATAGTATTATAATAGTTTAGTGTGTTGTATAACTTGTATTAGCAGTAGAAAGCATTATAGAGAATATGAACGTTGCTGCTGATCGGGCGCGCACGCAGTTAGCGACGAGCACGACACGGGTTCGACTTATAACGCAAAAAGGAAAAGTAAAGTAATAAGAAAAAAACAAACAAAAGGGTCTTTTTGTCGTTCGGTTTCTTGTACGCCATAGGGATTTCACTAAATACCCGTTGTGTAGGAGACAATAAACCTACTAGAGAGAATAGGCTCGAAAGTAGAAGAGTCATCTCGAACTTGTTCAATAGAGAACGGAGTCGAGAAGATAAAACAGGATTAGGTATAGTGTACGTTTTATGTTGTATACAAAGCGAAAAACAGATTTGGGACGAGGTGCAAGTTATGTTATCGCTCCCCACGCAGTCTGCAACCATTGCCCTTTGCTTTGACTGCTCTGAGCGTGGGCACATACTAGCAAAATGCGCATAAGTATAAGAATACCGTCTGATGATTTGTTTTTTCGAAAATTGTGAAAAAAAGTCGTCTCCGTGTAAAGGCGATGTCGCTAAAAGGTTTTCGATTCCCAATTTCGTATTCAATGTTTACATAATAATATACCGGCCTGAATACTTCAAACTCCTCTATCCTTAGGCTTTATATAAAAAAAATGTATTAGCAGTAGCCAGTAATAAAAAAATCATAAATCCTATATATTAATAATTTTTATTGATTTTACGAGTACGGAGTACTTTATGTTGCAAGTGTGTTAATATCAATGTCTGTTAAATTGAATGTTCAACGTGTTCTTATAACTGACCAAACATAACCTCCGTAAAACTGGTGCATTGGCGTTATGTTGTGATAAGTGCTATAGTGTTATAAAAAAATGTCTTTATTTGTATTGTTTTGTTTAAACCAAATCCGCACGCCACCCGTTAGAGTTTATTTTTTATAATTTTAAATATAATAAGACTACAATTACAAGACCAATTATTATCATATCGATGTCACATTAAAATAATGTAATTTCTAAAAATGAAAATGTACGTGAACAATTTATTAACGTGTTAATTGTATTAAAAAAAACAAGTACTTTTTTTGTTTGTCGCAATTGAAATAATTGTTAATGTATTATTGAATATTTTTGCCACTTAAAAATAGCAGAATACTGTATTATTGTAATGTAGGTATATATTTTATCAGCTCTTTTTTACTGTGTTATTTGTTTGGAGTATGTATACCATAGCAAAAATATTTTAACGAAATCTGGTTCCTTAGTATAAAATGTTTTGTTATTCATTTATATTTTCGAAGCACAGCTTGAATAAATACGCAACCTTATTCGTATAATCACTAAAGTAGAACAATAAATGCGTAGATACGTATCAAACTAAAAAAAAAAACAAATTTTCTACAATATTCTTGTTATTCACGTCTTTTCGAAAAGTTGTATTATAGATATCATCATGTATGGTGTGATCGTGTTTATCATATTTTTATTCATTGGATCGATTTCAACAATGATGAATAGAGACGCACTGCATTTGCATTGTCTTTTTTCAAGATATATGTTCAGATTTTTCGAGCTGAACGAGAGAAATTTTGTGCTTAATTACTATAAAAACAACGAAGCGATTTTCGATGATAATAATGTCAGAACCTATGGTAAGATTCTTCAGAGCCACAAATATATTGTGTTGGCCATGCTTGACGAGTTGAGAAACATAAATAGTAAAATGTATCCTTCGGATTTGATGATGGTTAATTTGTATTTAAACAACATAACAGGTAGTCTGAACGTGTACAGCCCTTGCAATCCAAACGAAGGCGAGAATGTAAAAAAATATGACAAATTTAGCTTGAGATCAGGGTATGTAGTCAATCATAAAATGATAACTGCTACTCTTTTAAATTTTATTTACCCTTCTTGTCGTCGTTTTCTGTTTACTTTCCATAAGCTAAACCCACGGTTTGTACCGTTACGACGTTTAGTTATACATTTGTCCAAACTTCTAGTAGAAACCGATATTGAAAAGATACAGCCATTTTTAAATGGAATGATCTTAGAAGTCGATGAGATATTCCAGCAGACTTTAAATGAGAAAAAATTTGAGGATTTCCTTCCAAAACATATGCTGTTTTATGATACGATGTCCGGATTGTGTAAACGGACCGATGCGGAATCAGCAAGTACTTCAGTTATTGATGATGTGTTAAACCTTATGTGTGATGTTGTTGTGAATTCGCATGTCAATAATCAAACTACTGAACATACCGTTGGTGATTTATTGGATTATGAGATATTGAATTTCGATGGTAATTTCTTGAAATCTTATCAACAACAGGTATTAGCGGCCACAATACATCCCTTGTTCATTTGTGTGCATATGTACGTCAAACAATTCAATCTAAAATTTGATTACGATAGAAAAATGATAACTAAACTAGGTAATAAATTGTTGAAAGTCATTTATCTTGATTTAAACCTAGACATTTATCCCCAAAAAGTGAAAACGCATGTATACAGAATAGCGGACAAACTAAAAATAATTGTAAATCATGTAAACTATAGTAAATTGAAGACAAAAAACCCCAATTTATTATCATGCGTTTTAAATTTATGTTCAAAACCTATGTTATTGAATCGGTTGAAATTCGAAAGTCAAGAGAATGTGATCGCAGCTTGGTCGGATGTTGAACAAATGATTGTTAAACTCGAAGATTTCGTTTACCGCGTTTTAATATTACATGAAAACTCATTTTTGATTGTAAAAAGAACCATCGATCACAGGAATATGTTTAGAAAAATGCCACGGGATTGCTTTCAGTCGGTCGTAGTTGGTAAGTTAACTCTTTTCGATAATTTCACAAACAAGTTGATAAATAAACATAAATCTTTAAAAAAAATAAAGTTTCAGTCTTATGATTGTATTACTTTATAAAAAAAAAGTTCATTTGAGAAAACTTACATACAGCCGATGTTGTAAGGCTATTTGGCCAAGCATTGGTTATTATCTAGACTTATCATACAGAAGAGTTGTTAAATTTGTTCGTATTATCGTTGATAATAATAAATTTGTTTTAACAATGTACATCAAAATCATAATAAAAAACTCGAGTTTATATAAACTAATTAGAATGTTATATTTCCTTAAAATATAACTACAAATTATATGTGTGCTTTCATTTTATGATTTGAAATTATCAGTAATTTTGTATGATGTTTAGGTAGTAAGAGGATAGTATTGAATAAAATCGACTAGGTTTTTTTTTGCCAAACTAAATATCAAAGAAATGTTTAATGTTTGGTCAAGACATAACTACGCCAGCCGTTCTTAAATTAATTATTTTATTTTAGGAAGTTTGATTATAAATGATAATGAAGACTGGTATTGTCGCCGCTCAAATCGACTAATTGAAATACTTGATGGTTATTTATCAGATATTAATAATAAATCGACAACGCGAATTGAACATGACAATTATACAATGGATGAAATTCAAGAAATAATTGAAAATGAAACGTCTAGTTCAAACTTTAAATCCAAAAGCAAATACCTGGAAAGCAATAAAATGTCTTCAGGTGAAGTTGGGAGTTCCCGTTACGAGAAACCAACCTTGGTCGATTGCCGCCGCCGCTCAAATCGAGAAGTTGAAATACACGATGATTATTTTTCAGATATTGATAATAAATCGACAACGCAATCTGAATATGGCTGTTATACAAGTGATGAAATTCAAGAAATAAAAAAAGAACAAGAAAACTTAATGAAAATAATCGATAGTTGTTTATTAGATCAAAAAAAAAAAAAGATAGCGCGAAATGAGCATGACAATTCAACGAATGAAATTAAAGAATTAAATAAAAATAAAGCGTCTAGTTTGAACTTTAAATCCAATAACAAATCCATTGAAAGTAATAAAATGTCTTCAGGTGAAGTAGGGAGAACCCATTACGAGAAACCAAACTTGGACGATTACAGTTATAAGTTAAAAGGTAAAAACAAAATAGATGATACCGATTGCGAAAGTGATAGTACGGTTTAGTCCAAGGGTAGCTCCGATCAAGACATTATAGACCTACACTAGAAACCAAACTTGGACGGTTACAGTTATAAGTTTAAGGATAAAAATAAAAACATTGAGTGATTGCGAAAGCCGAAGCAGCTAAATAAAAAAAACCCACTAAAATAATCACCGATTTAGTAATTTTATAAATAAAGATATAAACATAAACATTGTATTTGGTTAACGTATATAAATTAAAAGTTAAATGAGCTTAGAAGTTTTGTTCTCTGATCAGCATTCATGTTTTACAAAACACTTAGTATATTTGTCAAAATTTAATGTATAAATAAGACATTAATTAAATATTGTATAAGACACCATTTTTTCATTCCATTTCTTATTTAAATGGATATATTATAAATTGATACAGTATAATTAAACAGTAAGCTTATGCAATCACTTATAATTGCAAAAAATATTCATGATAATAAAATAACAAAATTTGGCCATGTAAAATTAAATTGTTGAATTTTCTCAGTTGCAATGCAATATAATAATATAATAATAAATAGTTCATCAATTTTGGAGTAAATTAATATTGAGATTGTTATGGATCACGACGTCGGTCGGACGACATTCGCCTTGATACTATTTCTGCTATCGATTTACACTAGTAAGAAGTTTCGCGATTTCACCTAATCTAGTTTGAAATTAATTCACAAATTTTCCAATTTTGTAAAAAAAAAATATATATCCAATATATTGTGGTACTTATTATTTTATTGGTTCAACGCAAAACTTTTTATTTTAATTCACAAATTTTTGTGTTTGTAACTTAAAATGTAAGACAGTGCATTTGGTTGGGATGTGTTAATATCATCTGGGTCATTTACGCTAGACACATTCCTATTTCTCCTATGTCAAATTCCTATAAGTACTGATAGTATACCGGAAAAAAAATTCAAATCTTGAGCAACCATATAATGAGAAAATTGAGTTTTTTCGGTCAAGAATGTAGTCGTTAGCCATCACGGTCAGTGTGACTAGTTGGTTAATACAGCTGCGACTGGATTTAAAGCTCCAATGAAATAATAAATTAACAAATATTCAGTATATTTGAATGCAAAATCCAATTAAATAACCAACAAAGCGTTTTGATTAGTGTCCATAACGTCATATTTCAATTAATTGAGCTTTTTTTATAATAACTCTTTCCCGAGTGTTTGATTTTATAATATTGCCATTGCCCATTGCCCAAGAGAACCTTTCATGGTTTTCATTTATTTAAATGAACTCTCAACGAACCTTCGTAATTTCCGTCCTTAGTTTTTTTTATTATCTAAACAGGTCAGGGTAATGTATTGTCAGTATAAATATTGTGATTTGTGTCTCCTGTCTCTTGGGTACATTTTTTCGAAATTTTATTAGCATTTAATTTTGTCGTTTTAGCAACAGTAATATAAACAATGCATATGATTTCGTTCCTGCTTCATCGTCGACACTCGTGTTGTTGTAAATATTATTACAGCCATCGAGTATCGCGGTCTTGTGTGCGGTTGGTTCGAAGGACCATTTTGTTTTTGAAACCGGATCACTGCTGGTGGTACAAACATGAAATGTCTTTTCCAATTTGGTTTTACACATGCAAAAAAAAATCGCCTGTAATCCTTCTATACACGAATCACGCCCTCGCCGGTCGTTTGCGCATATCGGTTGACGGCCAATGCGAGCTTTGTCCCCCCAAGCGGGTCTTGACAACTATTTTATAATATTATATTATAGTCTGGACAGCGGCGGTATCGATTGCTATAGGTCAACCCGAATTTCTCCCGTGCACGACACCGTTGGTTGTGATTAACTCGATTTTAACCTAAAATCAAAAAAGGTACAAAATAAGAATTTAAGAAAAAAAAGGGCCGTCAAGCTAGCTCAAATACCACGCGAAGGTGAAGGCATTTGTCCTCAGGCGAAGTGGGAGTCGCTTTTTTGCTTACACTGAAATAGCATTACCGCCGCCAATCCGAAGTCTAGGAAATTATCTGTTGTTGCGTAAACCGAGACGATGACCTCATTCGCGAAGTACGTCTTCTTTTGTACACCACACTGTTGCCGGAGGAGATAATTAATTATCTATAGTTTATTGAATACGGATTCTCAAAGATAATAATCGAAACTGTTTGAAAATTAACAGCACCGGGCTGTAATGAGCGCTGGAAACTCGCGCCATTCCGCCGAGTCACAGTGGGCTTCTAGTTATTATTATTATTGAGTACTTACTCATAGTCGACCGACGATCGAATTCCGCTTTCGCTTATTTATGCAAACGGACTGGACCTGTTCAGTAATATCCATATGGTGGTTTACATTAAAGCCAAATTTTATTAACGGTAACGTTAATAAAAAAAACGATCCGATCACTTCCGCGACAGCCGTTGCCATGAAAAATGTTGTCTGTCGACTGTCTAATAGAACATAATATTATTAAAACCGTTTCCTGGTAAAGCGCAGAGTATTTTCTAGTAGAATAGACAACACAAAATACGTCTCATGACAACCGCTTACCTTCGAATTTTATGTTTTCCAATATACTTTTTTAGGTTTTAATGACATTTTTTTCTTATGAGGTATACCTACGTTCGGCGTCACTGTAATTACACAATTAATGCCTGCTTTTCACTGGACGAAAAACATGATGACATCATTCTATTAGAACAGCACTTAAAATAATAATTATTAAGAAAAACAGAATAAGTTTAGCTACCTAAGTATTAGCGGTTTACTTTTCGGTCGCCGTCTTGCCCGCAGGCCGCGATGACGGCCAAGACAACTCTTGTCCTTTATTGCTATATTGCTGGCGATGTGCACGGACGATAAATTTTAGTGTGTAGAGTATAAAAAAAAAAACCGGATTAAGTGCAATAAATAAATTGTAGATCCGCTTGGATCTACAATATTATAACAGAACAAAAACAACAATGGTGGCGACGAACAGAGCACGAATACGTGACGTGTAAGCCCACTTTTATGCGAATTGTGAGTGTGTGTGTGTGCGGTGAATGTTTATCGACTGACCTGTTTGGATATAATATGATTACTATTACCTATGTAATTTTGTTGGACATCATCACCGTCGATCGAATGCGATTTAATGCGGTGTATTCAATTTTTTTTTTATTTATTGCAGGCGGAACGTGATAGTTCGATCGACACTCATCACGAGTTGGAAAAACAACTGGTGACCAGAGATTTGGAGCTGCACGAGAAGGAAGAAGAGCTGTTCCTGCAGCTGGAAAAGGTGATCAGGCTGGAAGAGGACTGCGAGAAATTGCGGACGGAAAAGGACAAGATGGTCAAGTGGATGGACCGTCTGGAGAGGGAGAAAAACGAGGCGTACAAACAGCTGCGACTGCAAGCCGAGTCGTCCGAGGTGACCCGCCGCAACTTAGAGAGGGCCCGCATGGACGCTTACAGGCAGTTTTCCGAAATAGCCGCCGAGAAGGATACCCTTGAGAAAGAAGTACGGTCTCGTCGCCGTTGTTGTTTATTTTAGTAATCGTTAGAACGGTGTGGTCATTTCTCTAATCAAATGTTGTTTTGTAGAATTCCAGACTGAAGGAAGTGTTGGAGGACTTGGGCAGAAAGGCCGACTTGTATCACACCAACAGCAGGCAAGCCAGCCAAAAAGCTAAACGCGTGGAGCTCGAGGTGAACGAACTGAAGTTAATGGCCAAGCAATCGGCCACGTTGAACAGTCAGCTGCAAAAGGGCATGAAACACTTGGCCACGTGCAGACGTAAGAAGTGCTCGGTTTGTTCCTACACCAGAAGCACGTTCGGCGGGTACACCACAAACGGGTAAGTTACCCCTCCGGACATTTATATAATGTTCATTTTATTTATTTATAATAAATGGTGGGTCGTTTATTGTAAAAGTTTTGTAACTCTACATTTTTAAATATACATATTTTTGCTTAATGGAGTCCCTATTAGTCATATCTTCCATTATAAAACAGAAGCAACTCCAATAAATACAATAATTCACCTTATGATAAACGACACGTAGATAACAATATCGAAGGATTAGCTCTGATGTATCTCGAGTTAAGTCCGAGATCCGGATTTGGGTGGTCCACACGAGTTTTGTTTATTAATTCCTCCCCCAAAAAAAGTTCCCCTAACAAGAAGCTAATTTTGTACTGGTGAAGTGAATTTTTTTTATAAAAAACAATAATTTCTAGTGATTACTGCTGAAAACAGTTTAGAACTTGTTTAAAATGTCACATTTCTACAGTTATTTAATACTTTTAAAAATTATAATTAAAGTTTGTTTGATAAAATATTTTATGAAAAAAAAAAGATATTTATTGTGGGTGTATATACTACTAAAATTATTTCCCTGATTAAAATTAATTTTCTTTATATTTTACAGTGACAAGAGTTCCAAGCTGATTGGTAGTTGTTTTCCGCTGGACGAGTTCCGCCGTTCGGCCTCTCGCATGTCCACGTCGGACATAGAACTAGAGTGTGCCAAGCTCGCCGAACGCTTGTCGGCTTGTTCTTTTCCGCATACACCACCGACAACACCGGAGAGGTCTATAGCGAGCGGTTCCTTGTCGCGCTTCGTCTCCTATATCGACGATGCATTCTCTTCGGCTAGTGAAGACGAAGAAACGGGCGACGATGTCAAGTGCATTAGCGACCGCCGTCAGTTCTCGTTGGACTCTGGCATCTCGTCCGCTTCGGCCACTCCGACGGACCCCAACAAATTGCCCAGCGTCGAGAGAGGAGCGTTCAACCGTTCGATCAAGTGGACTTCGTCGTTTAGGAAAATAATCAGGCGCGTTTCATCAAAAAAACCAAACTCAAACGAATCATAAAGTGATCAAAATGTAGTAGTAGTTATTATTATTTTATTATATTTGTTTTGTTATTATTAATTTTTTTTATATACGTAAGTTTTTTTAGAGTTACTATTGTGTCGAGAATCTCATATAAAGATTTTGCACGCCAAAGGTACTTAATGTTGTTATAAGATTTCTTGTATGTTAAAGTCGTGTCTACACTAGGACGGTTGTGCTGTTTTGCTTAACAAAGAATTTAGGTGCTAAAGTCAGGATAGAAGAATTTTGAATAAGTATTTTCAAAACCATAACTTGCGTTGCGTTTATATACATGTATTTAATCATTTTATTCGAGATATTGCAGTATTAATAGGTTTTAATTTGTTATTTTACATTTTAAATTGTTAATTCCTATAAACATTCCTAATAATGCTTCCTATATACATATAAATATTGATGAATTCTTCGGTTTTTAATCTTAAAGTACTACGCTTGTTAGCTGTTGCAAATATTATATTTCTTTTTTTATTTTATTTTACATCTCTTTTGATAATAATTCAAATATTTATACTGTTAGATGTAATCGAGTTACAAAGTATGTTTAATTTGAAAAGGAAAGACACTAGATTTTAAAAATTAACATATTATTCTCTACGCGATTATAATTATTGAGATTTAATTATTTTTTAATGACCTTAAAGTATTTTCCGTAGGCGTTTTTAATTTTAAACGTTAACAGAGTTTTGTTTAGAAGCTAATGTTTGTTGTTTTTAGTAAACTGTTGTTGTGTACATGTTAGCTATTATTAAGAAATTAATACTCGCATAAAAATAATATTATTATATTATGTACTATGTTCACTGTATAATTATTTCTAAATATTAATAAAATGTATTCACAGCGATCAAAATTGTAACTATTAATTAAATCCCAAACCCAGATTTGTTCAAATAGCATTTTAAAGAATTTAGAGTTTAAGAATATCGTGTCCAGCTCTGATTGAATGTTGTGTTGCTTGTCACGCTTGATAATTATTGGTCGATTATCTAAATGGGTTTGTTATGAAGACATCAAATTTAATGTTGTTGATTTCAAATATTATGTTCTTAGAGCTACTAGTAGAATCTGATCATTGTCTCTTATTAGTACATAGAAAAAAAATCGTAATAAATATTTTTTATTTAAACAAAATTAAATAAAGTGAAATTAAAAATTTGTATTTTACGATTATACTAATATTAACGTCAAACATAATGTAGCTGTAACTCCGATATGTATTGTCGCTTGTTAAAATATTTTTATTTTTATTTTTATGGATCGTTATGTAAATGAAAGAGATGCTACCTGTATTGGTTGTTCACACGAGTAATTTGATCCTGTGCTGTGGTAGAATTTTTTATTATCTGTCTCATATTAAATGTGTTCACTGTAGATGGAAAAGAATTGTTGTTATTGGTATGCTAACCGATCAAGTGGAAACGTTGAAATATTTTGTAATTACTGTTAGAAATTCAAATTAAATATTAAAAGTTAGCTTTTGGTTAGTTGCAATATTGAGGAGTTTCATTCTGAGGTAGTTTTGAGTTATATATACACTGCCTTGTGTTGAAAATATAGACAATATATATTTAGTTAATATATACTTTATAATATGTAAGAACAATTTATCAAAATAGAAATTTTCACACAATTTAAGAGTTCAGAATTATCAAACGTTTTCTCGAAAACTTGATAATGTGGAGCTAAGCTCCTTTTTGCAGCTATTATCGTTCAATTGTTACAACTGTTTATCGCGACATTATACATACATTACTCGAGGTAAGTTAAAATGGAAAAAACTCTGGTGTTGGCAATAAATCACTGATCTACTCGATCTTACAGACATAAATTAAACTATTTGCGTGTAGTCTACATAAACATCAGTTTTGCTGGAAATCCAGACAAACTATATATATATAGTTTTCCTTTGTGTGTCGTGGAAAGGGTCCAACAATTTTACCAAGTTACGGCACGATCCACTATATTATATATGCTAAAATTGTTGGACCCTTTCCACGACACACAAAGTGAAACGTCTTCGGACAAGTCGATGACCCGTTAATCAGTCGGTGGAAAGTAAAAATAAATTTTATAGTCTAGATCCCCGGCCTTGTAAATATATAAAGCCTATAAGAAATCACTTTGTATTAACGCGGTGGAGTAACAAACTTTCCTTACATACGAAGTCAAGTTGGAAACGGATTATATGCTAAAATTTGGTACCCCCCTAAATGAGCTATCGTAAAGATTTTTTGAATTCCAGTTAAAAAATATAAAATAAAATACAGAAATATACAAATATTGAGACATTTAAATAGTAAAAAAAAATGTTTAATGACAAATAGTAAAAATCAAATTTCCAAAATATTTTAAATTAAAAAAAAACCTCTTTTTAGCAGCTAGAGAATATTTTAATATGTTTTTTTTTAAATAGGCTGTGGTTGAACAACAAAAAACCTTAAAATGTACACTACTATTATTTATTATACCCACATCTGCTATTGTTTCTACCAAAAGACAAATATGACGCTACACAAGTGTTAGGAACTTACATACTTCTAGTATTTGCCAAGTACAGCATAATATGGAGGATTACGTCTAACTTTACATAGTTTGTACTATTAATTAAATAAGCATCACGTACTGTAATACTAATAGGTATAAAGAACAGTGGCGAAGCGTCATAGGAGACAAAGAGACAATGTCTACCCACTTATAATACGGACAAAAATTTGGTTTTAATTTATGTGTATAAAAATGTTTTAACCAATTTTAATGTAAAAGTATATTTTTTTTGTAATAGTATTCCTAGAATAGAGTAGTTGTGGACGCGGATCAGCGGGCGGTCGCGCTGCCGGCCGCCGGGTCTATCCAAATTTTGTATAAAAGTAAATGAGACAATTTCAAAATTGTCTTTTTTGCCGTTATCGATGTACGTCGTATCGATTGTCTAGTTGTACGTTTTCAAATATGCCTGTGCCATTTAGTTTATTAGTTTTTGAACATTTATTTTTTACAGTATAGATAAAATAAAATATACAGGGGGTCCAAGGGGGCGCAGTCCCCCTGTCAAGTCACGTAACGCCATTTTTTTTCAATGTCTCCCCGATCTAAAGACCCATGCCTCGCCACTGATAAAGAGATATAAAAAACTCAATATTGAGTTTGCTGCAAAGCTTTATGTGCATTACACCTAATACGTCTGTCAAATGGATGACATATTTAATGATGGACCTTGTATAAAATGAGTAATTTTACAAACGGCTACTATTCATAATAGAAACAATAATGTGAAATAGCCACTAAATAGATGAAAAGTCCATTATTCATGTTGAATTTTAAAAATTTCTTTAATAGGAAAAATTTGAATCTCTTCTTTAAAGGTTATTAGTTCATTAAAAGCATTTTAAGCTTCGACACGGAGATGAAAAAGTGTTTTATTTTAGTGCACGGACCCACGATACATAATGTTATTTTTTAAACCTATGTAGTAGCCTAGGGTTCCGAAATCGTACCCGAAAGGTACTTATTGGGGCAAAAATGTATAATCCCTCTTTTAAAATCGAGAAACATATCCAAAAAAAACATATTTTTCAACTTACAATTACCTACAATATGTCCTATAATTATTATTATACTATAGGGTATTAATAATACTTTACATTATATAATATTACAAAAACTGTTTTTCTAAATAGTCCAATTAGCTCCAAATATTTGCATGCAGTATTCTAAGATAAAATTCTAAGAATAAATCAAAAACCTTTTCTTCTAGAATGGATAAAAGCCTCTTTTTATTTCTTTTAAAATGTATTTCTTTCTCGAGCGAAGTTTTAGGACTTAAGGTCTGAAACTTAGACTAGATCTTAAAAAAACTTATACTTAGTTAACTACTTAAACTTAGTTCAAGTTTCACTTACACTAGATTTGGACACTTTATGAAGTTTTTTATTGATTACTACTTTTTAATAATCAGTGTTAGATATCGATAGTTTATAATAATTATAAATTTGAGTATCATTCTTCCAAAGCTAATTATCCCCATTCCCGACTAGGATAATTAGGACTAATCTAAACTTTAAAACTCTACAAATTGTGTTAAAACATGACACTTATAAATCCAAGATTGAAAAAAGTTATAAGAGTTTTTAAAAAAAGCCTTGTGGGAAATAGAAACTTTAAAGTTAGTTTGCAAGGTTTGCCCAGTTACAAAACGCGAGATTGGCCCTTATGAAGGTAGATTATAGTTTATGAACAACTAAAATTTAATATACTAGTCCTAAATTTGATAATTATATTTAACCTTGATTTTTATTTTAACAATAATATTATTCAGTGATCTAAAGCCAATTGTAATTAATTTATATTATGACCAGTTAACATAGGGGTTCCACAGAACATCTACAATTAAACTTTCTGGTATTTTATACATAAGTTTGAATGGTTTTTGGTTTCCTCCAGCTGTTGTACAAAAGTTGTATTTGACCACCAGCTCTCTCTTTACGCCGTCATGAAGAATTAGTCAGCTCTGGTATCGTACAATAGATAGCGCCTGAGCAACCAGATCTAAGTTTATTGTGACTATAATATTGTTTAATAATATAGGTAATTCAATTAGCTTTAATAGAATATATTTTATTTATAACAAATATCCAAAACTTTGGACCTACCTATTTGAAATATATTATGTTTAATACCTTTTTAGATTTTTTTTTTATAAAAAAACACGGGGTATCAAAACTTGGTGAAAAATATCAAAATAACCGTTCAAGTTCGTAGATCAAGGCGTAATTCAACTTAATAAAATAAAACAAGCAGGTAAAAATTCATTGGTCTTATCTAAAAATAATAATTAAACGGTATTAAAAAAAATTATAAAACTTGAGTGTGGTAGTGTATTTACACTATTTACACAACTTGTGGATACTTCCACTTGAGTAGTTTGACTTGTTTGCCAACGTCGAGCAACATTAAACTACAGCTCTGAAGATGGAATGTGTAAGTATGTGTAAATTATTATTGTAATTATTTAAATGTAATTATGCGTATTATAACGTTCAAAATAATTCAATGAACCACCCTAATATGCACATAGGTAATTATTTTTTTCCCTCTCCAAATGCATTGTATAAATAGGTTGAAATCAAACTGACATGAGAAAATGAGTAGGTTTTTTGACGGCGAATCCAAATCTGCTATCAGTTGGTTTAAACGTGCAAACCAGAACAGGCTAGTCTTAGTAGGTCCCGGACACTGATAAAAATGAACACTGGGAAGATCCTTACCACACAAAAACGCGGCGGCCATCTTCTTAAGACTATACCACTATAATGTTATATCTATACATTATTATTATTATTATTTGTAGTGTATAGATATAACGTACAATACTATTTAGTCCGTCACAAAATGGCCGCAACTTTTTTATTTACATTGAAAATTTGAAAGTGACCCTTTTGCGGGGTCTTAGAAAAACATAAATTTGGATTGAATTTTTTGTTTTGCGTTTTCTGAAAAAATGTGATCATGCGCGTTTTGATTGGCAGCCTACTCGCCTGTTCGAATCAGTTTAAAACGACTGTGTGTTCGTTATCCGGATGACGGCTCGAGTTTACACGTATTATCACAAAAGTATACAACTGTTTAGCCGTGCCAGTCCGTCAGGTTAGTCGTCAGTGTCGTGGAGACCCATGATCATAATAGTCTTTGCGGTTTCGGAAACGGTTTTTGCGCGCCCCGGGCAGGAAACGGTCGCCGTGGTTGGTTTTGTCGGCAAATGACGTTTCCGACGGTGCCGGAAAATGTATATTACAGCAATAACGACATCACCGGTATCCAATAAGGCGACCGCGTTTATGTAATAGGCTATACATAACAATAAGGAAGACGGCCCGGAGGCGTCCGGGTTGAGACGTATAATAGTGTATGTTGTACTACAGTAATCGGCGGCTGCGGCGGTAGGGGAGGGCCGTCGCGCAAATAGGGGCGTTTAAAAAACGTTGCGGTGTTACATCATGTCGAAAAGTGTATGTATATATATTATTAAAAAAGGCACGTAGTATTTGCATAACTTACCGCCGACGCCTCCGAGTTTTGATGGGATATATTCTGCGATGACCGCCTCGAGGGATCGTCCGTTTGGCGAGTATCCGGAACAATGGGCGTGCCCTTTAGAGGAGGCCTGACGTTTCCTCTGTTTGCCCGGACATTCCGTTGTGACGACTATTATATTATAGTTTTAAACGATCATGTTTTTTTGCACAATGCAACAGGGATGCAACAACCCCGCGCAGTAGAGTGATCGTCACACTGCACAAAGCGGGGCCAAAGCAGTAATGAACTGGTAAAAAATAAAAAGTGTGTTCTATTATTACTTTGCGAAACAGAACTGATAGGGGAGGTAGCGGGCTAAGAAAAACGATTTTGCCTTAGTGGCCTCTACACTAGCATTTATTGAGGCGCATTGTATAGGTAATTTTTCACGGAAAATTAATATTAAGCTAAAATCTGTATACGTACATATAACCACAGGGAAAGAAGAAACTATTTTGATATATATTTTTTTCCAACTTATATAACTCACATAGGATCTATTTTGAACAAAAACTTATGTTTCTACTTCGAACAGAACTTACCTAAAAATATTTCGATTTGAGTTTTGAAAAAACATTTGAATTCTTCAGTCAAATTCCTTAACTTAAATAACAACAATTATTTCGAAACCTAGATAAAACAACCATCGTTTTTGAAATTTGAAACACCTAAACTATTTTAAAGGCATTTTTAACCTAACCGCTGTTTGTAAAGCTGCCGTATAAGGATTCAGTTCATTCTGTAAATGTTTTCATATTAACGGCACAAGCTGCCGTTGAATGCAATATTCGTGGACAAATTGTTATTGTATATTGGTCACCTATCTAGGATGCCAAACGTAAGTAATATTAAAAACTTGCGGCAAAAAAAAAATCAGTTTACAATTTTTTTTATTTTAGATTAGAAAAGTTTTCTGATATTATGAATGCATTTTTTGCATGACCAGTTAGCAGATAACTAGATACACAGTTTTACCACAGGATACCGACCATTTTTAAGGAGTTTTGTATAGGCAATATTTAAGAAAAAAGTGGTTTTATTAAATTTCGACCATGTTAATTAATTTATATGAGCTTTATGGTATTATTTTTAATTTAAATAATTTTGTCTATGAGTAAAAGCCATTTTAGTTAATATATTAGTACATTTTTTGTCCATCGCACAGGCTGAACCAGTAATCCGATAAGTAATCTAAAAACAGATTTGAATTTGTCATGAAGTTTACTTGAGATCGGTTAGCGTACTTTTTTGATATCTTATTCCTACTACGCATAAAACACGTTTGAACATTTTATAAAATTTTAAAATCAAATTTGGAAAGGGTTAAAATTAAAAATTGAAAAAAGTGCTCTGACCGATCTCAAGTAAACTTCATGACGAATTCATATCTGTTATTAGATTGCTTATCGGATCAATGGTTTACCCTGTGCGATGGACAAAAAATGATGTGTTTTGGCTGAAAAAAACGGTCGGTATCCAGGGGCCTTAAATAAAATTTACGGGATACTAACTCGGAAACAACTAATGGTCGCACGCGTCTTATCGTTTTATTCTGAACAATAAAGAATACTTTTCGGCAATGAAAATAGTAATTTAATTCAACAGACAACCGCGTCGATAAACTTCCGACCTTGGTGTTCTCTCAGAAGAATCGCGTTAATGCACTTAAACGGATATTAAAATGCATTTCTTGTATAAACGCAGACAATCATTTCGGTACGTGACAAGCCCGCCTTGCAATATAGACATTGCGAGTCGGTTTTAGGTATTCATCTAAGGTTTAATCTCTTATTTTTTCAATCCCTTATTAAAATCATTAGTTGTTACAACTATATTTATTTTTACTCTGTGGGATACACCGACGATAAATACCCGAGTAACCCTCCAACTAAATAATATAAACGCAGAACATTGTTGTACTAATACCTCACCATGGCTGGCCAACCACATTGGTATTAAGATTTGCTTAAATACGATTTATTCAAGAAATTCAGCGTACAAAAATGAATCCTACATATTTTAAATTGAAAAGCGTATCGATTTCAAATTATTTCTCCACACATTACTGTGTGCTAAATTCTGAATTTGTAAAATTGTTTATGCGGTTGTGTATTGATTTAGAGAAGTGTTTTGTGTGGACTATTACTCATTTGTTGTTCACATCGGCATGAAACCAAAAAATAAGACACTAAATACAATGAAAAATAATTGCGATTTTACACACAATACATTAAGGTCTTTTATATACTAACGTATTTTACAGTACAAAAATCTGGGTACATAGACCACTATTAAGCATTTTTATGTGTTAGGTAAATAAGATGCAAAAAAAATGTATATATTATCAACTGTGTGGTGTTTACACAGGTTATCGTTTTTTTATAGTATACTAGCGCATTTCTTAAAACAAAAATTCAGAGTATAAAAAAAACCGAGTACATTATCAATTGGAAACCCTAAATTGGGGGCGTCTGGTTAAAGAGTTCTGTACACGTTGGAAAAAATCGTTCATTAGTTAAAATTTTCCGATACAAAAAATAAGATAAAATGTTATAGGTATATTTTTTAAATATTTATGAGGTATATCTTGACAACACATTAAAAAGAAGAATGAGCGATATCGAGTTTTGAACAATTATTTATGGAGTTATTAGCATTTTGATAAATAGGTTGGAGGAAAATCTATAAAACTATCGATGATGATAGCAACTATGTTTTTTTTTAAATTTAAGACACTTTAAATAATGTAACTAGGTCGGTGTTGTTTTTGTTTTGGATGTATTTCTTATTTAGTTTATCGGTGTTTGACTAACAGATAACTTGCTTGTTCAAAACATACAAAACATCAAAATATGTTTTCTTCTTATTTCAATAAAAACACAACTTAAAACATGCGTTCAATATGTTTCCTTCTGTGAAAGAAAGTCAGTATACAACTTTTTAGCAAATTAATAACAATGATAAAAACCATATAATATTTTCAAAAGGTTTTAAATGAATATAAAAATAAAATAGTAAAACTATTCATGAACGGATGTACTAATTTTTAAGTGCCCTAAGACCAATTACAGTAGTATTGATAAAAATAAAATACATTTTTATAAAAACGAAAATTATAGTTTTTGTATTATTATTTATTTAGTTTATTTATTTTTTCGTAAAAATAAGTATTGATTACACCTTTTTTTTTAAATATTTGGTACACACAATATTTATCCAAGAGTTGTTATCAACCAGTAGGTTTTATTATTCAGTAATTATATTATTACTTGTGGTTTAACGGTTATCCGCTAATTGCAAGTGTGAAAAATACAATTCAGCAAAATTCAAATTTCCAAAACTAAATGGCTTGAGATATTGTTATAAGCCTAACATTTAAAAATCTGAAATTAATTAACGTATAGATTTTACAATTTATATGTATAGTATGAACACATTGTTATTGAAATATAAATGTTGTCCTAATATTTCCTATCAAAATATTATGTGTTAATATTAGTGGATAGGATTAGGGTTGATCGTCAATAATATGTTGCTATTGTTAAATTTTAAATAATAACATATAATATTCATTGATGCCAAACAAACGACAAAATTGTACACATAAGAGTATTAAATTATTTGCACTCGGTGTTCCAACGTTTAAAGCTATTTTAAATAAGTGCATAATAAATTAAAAACTTCATAACAAAATGTGATTTATTTCTTACTCGGATGTATTTTATCTAATTCAATTTACCGTTGCCGTATAATTAGCCGTATACATTATACCTACCCGGGTGCATTATTAGTGAAACTTAAAACCAAAGACAGACGAAATAAGACTGTTTAATAGTTTCTGAGATAAACGGTACTAAGCAGTAAGCACTGTGACTAATAATATATATATATATATATATAGGTAAAATTCATCCTGTATCTTAACGACCTCTCACCTCCGGAGCGATTTGTCTTTACCGCTAAAAGAGGAAATTTATTATTGCTGCTATATGTGTATATATAAATATTATGTAAAGTTGCGCGTATAGTTTTCATGTTCATATCGAAACCTCGGTTACTGTCGTAAAAGCCACGGCAGTAAAACTCCATCGCCCTCGGTCTCCCAACTCCGAAGACGCATATTAATATATTATAATATGATATAATAATTTGTACGTGTACCCCTTTTACCCCTCAAGACTGTCTCGGCTTTTTAACGGAAAAGCGGTGGTAGATAAACCCACAGGAACAAGACACTCTTACACGGCCACCGTAAACCGCCTTCGCCGTTATCTGTAGACCAATTAAAACCGACGGGTATCACTTATGCAAATGTTTCGTTTGTCTCCATATTATAATATTGTATAATAATGATAATAATACACTGCAGCCGAATCTGTATTCTACACACGTCTATTGAATATTATACAGGTATGAACCCGCCCTTTTAATATTTTTGCGCTCGATTTCGACAAACGAATCGCCGTAAACTTCTAAAATTTAAAGTACAATAATATTTATAACCGCTGTATTACTAGTAATAATAATAATGTATTCCACCGCCTAAATGGATTCGTTGAAACGCTTAAGGCGAATCAAAATGTAATTATTTCCGTCGAAACGCATTTAAGTATTGTTGCTCAATTTATTTGTCCAAGTCGATGCCTATTCGCGGAAAACTTGAATATCTGTTCTATCACGCGACTCAGTTTTATGATTTATAAAAAAACAACGATTTTCGTCAAGGTATTTTCCGTGTCAGCCCCAAAGTCCAAACAAGGCTCCAGTGTTTGCTGGAATCATAATAATATGTGTATATGTATTTGAAGAGTGAATTTGTCAAACGTTCTAAGTGCCAAAGCAAAAAAAATTGAACTTTATAATTTGATTTGTATTTTATTCATTACCAGAAACACTTAAGATATTTTTAAGTGTTAAATATGATTGTTTTTTTTTTTAAACAACTATTCCTCAGACTAAAAAGAAAAAAAGAAAAATAATAATAACAGTAATAATTGAAATATTTCCATATTTTATATAATATAAATTATATTTCATGAAATGTTTAAACTTTATTGATCTATTTGCGGATATCACCTTCGCTGGATTGCAACTTTTGAACTACTTTCTTTAAGGTCGAACAATATTGGTCGAATTGTCAATATTGTAATAATAATAATAATTATTATTATTATTATCATCATCATCATCATGGTTGTAGAGTAGGTGCACACGGTTTGGCAGAAACGTAACGAATCAGGCCAGAAGTTACACTTTCCCACAATCGTTATTGCCGGCCGGTCCGAAACAAAGGGACGATAGCGATTTGTTCCGCGGGCGACGACGGTTATAATCCGTCTCGGGCCGGGTTGGTTTACAACACCGCTATACATATACTGTTATGATATATTTCTTTACAGAATATAATGGGTGTATATGTGTATGGTATACGATAGGTCCGATGCTGCGATATGGGAACGCGTACGCCGCACGCGCAATCCAGTGTTATTAATATATTTCTATACGGTACGGTACATATCTCTCACTCGCTCATCATAACGGCGGTGCTCTCGCGAGGGTCTGTTAGGGATGACAAGTATAAAAAATAAAAAAAATACTTGGGGTGAAGTCGAAGAAGTGATTTTGCGCGAACATCGCCGTGTGCCAAAGGGGACACCGATCTCACACACACACGCCGCCAAAGGATTATCCGTTTAATAGCGCAAACAAATAGTGATGACTCGAGTGCTAAATTGATATTCTTAATCCAATAGTCGGATAAAAAAAAAAAACAATCTTTACCCCTTTTCGTAGGGCGCCTTAAAAATGTACACATTTTTTTCATACTAGATATACTAGCCCGTTTAAGCGATTTTCGGTCCAGGAAAAGGTGTCAGGAGTGCCCAATTTTTTGATAATAACGAGTTACAATACCAGCTGTTATCCTAGAGCCTAGATTATTAAAAAATGTATTCTGATGTAAGTATTCAGGCTGAGTAATATATAAATATACTACAGATGTTCTTGCTGACAGTTTCAAGTGGACTGAACAAAAATATTGCAGTATTACTTGAAATTTTGAAACAGTAAAATATAGTCATAAATAAAATATGATCACCGCAGAAGAGCTTAGGTATGTTTTCTAAGTCCAGCGCCAGTTTAACATAATATAATTATTCGTCTACCCTTGTTTAATGTATGCCAGTTGTCACGGACGATGCGATTTAAGTAGGTACGTTTACAGTCAAGCAATCTCTACCCTCGAAACACTCCCTATAAATTCCATCAGTCCCATCGGATGGTCCCAAGTTACAATTTTGAAATCGGATTTGAATTTTAAATTAAGTGTACACGTTATTTGATACACATTATCAAAATAATAGTCAATGACGTTTAAAGATTATTATTTATTTATTCGTATAAATTAATAATTATTAAACTTTCAACATTTTTTATCTACTAAATGTGTGTGTGTGTGTGTAGAATTAGCTGTTACTAGTGTGACATTTTAGTTGCAAAAATATATCTTTTCCATGTTAGTAGACGAGCAGTTTAATTGAACATTTAGGGGTTGTACGGTTTTATTAACAGTTCCATTAACGAGTAATCACAAACGACCGAACCGTATAGCAATACAGAATTCGCTTGCTTAAAATACCAGAACGAACAAAATACTAAAGGGCGTCCGCTAAACGGTGTTAATTAAACAAAAAAAAAACTTCATTCGCGGTATCCGTTTTCGGTCTGTTGAACGGACCGAAACTTTTTTGGACCGCTTTTCAACATTTATCGCAAAAACGCTATTTTAAAATCGTTTTTGCAGGTACGCATCATCGTACCTAAGTACGATAATAATAATAATAATAATATGCAGGGTGCCGGGTTTACGGTCGATGGCGTTTTCGATAACGGTTATAGGCAATAATGATAATAATTCGACAGTGCCCGTGTACGACAAACGGATTACCGCGGTTGTAATAATGACTTGCTGCTTCAACGGTTTTTAATTAAAACGACAACGACGTTTTTCTCTCACGGGTTCGACGTGTACCTACATAAATGCATACAAGGAGATTGGCGAATACACATCCTTATTGACGGTGATCATTATAAAGTTATTGTAATTTATAAACGGCGCACCCGACCCCCGTGTATATTGTAGAACGCGATAGTGTTAATTATGAATACCGAAATGTTGCCAAAAGTGTGTGTGTGTGTGAGTTAGACGATAGGGTTTTAAGAAAAAAACCTAACATCTCGTATTGCATATTAAAAATCTATTTACTCTGTGTTCAAAGTGCTTATCGTCGGGGGACTAGGGTACTTAAGTATGTAATAATGTAGCCGTAGGCTACGCTAGAAGTATTTACATTTATTTTAGCACAATGATATCGAAATACGGTTTATGGTGAAATTGAACTGTAAAACTTTATATTATTCAAACATTAGCTATTAACTCAACTGGATTCGTTTAAATGAAACTCAAAAAAATAAATTACAATCCGCGTACTCAACGACCACGGTACGATCGAGTAATTATTATTCCGCGGTATATTTAAAAAATAATAATACAATTTGTATACATAACATTGTGACAGTATAATTTTTTTTGTTTCGTTTTAAGATACAGTTTAAATTACTCAGACTCTAATTACATTTTTCATTTTATTCGCTGCGTCGCCTCGCCGTCGGGTAACGTTCGATTAAATTTCGTTTTACTTCAAGTCGGTTCTATATTATAATATTTTTTCTTCGGCCGCTACGCATTTAACCATTCAGGCTACTACTTATGGAAAAAAAAACGACAGATATTTTTTTAAAAATATGTTAATATACGAATCGCTAAATTTTAAAAGTGGACTTCTACCTTCAAAAAACAAATACTTTTTTATGTGAGGGTTTAGATCATACGTTTGATGTCGAAAAAAAAAATCTATTTGTAATATTAAGGTTATGATAGAATACTAAACATTTTGTTTAACGTTCAAAGGGGACAAAAACTAAACGATTTGTTTTTTCCCTTGTAAAAAGCATACATTTTCTTGTTAATATTTCTTTTCGTGTATTAATGTATTTACATTGTACACCAATACAATTCCGCTTATGTACAATTTTTCATATTAAATCATAAAGTATTAAAAAAAAAATTGAATGTGGGTACCATATTTAATTATTTTAAAATAAAATTCGAACTTCTTTTTTAAAATACAAACAAAATAAATCATACAAACAAAAATAATTGTCAACTTTTTTTTTTATCTCATAGTAATTTATCTTATACTACTTTTCTATTTTTCCAAAAACATATTTTATAGTGTCATAAAATTTTAGTACTTTTAGATAAACAAAATGAATGCAAAATATCCTGCAAAAATAAAAAATATGAAAATACCAAAATATTTAAATCAAATTGTTTAATGTAGATTCTATAAAATGTAATTCAGATAACAATAGAACTATAATTATTTATTATATTATAATGATATATCATATTAATAATTACAAAAATACAAAATAAACGTAATTTTAATAATTAGATATAACTATATTGCGGCAACCCTTTAATGCTAAGTCTGTGCCGGGATGGGGGGGGGGGGAAATCTAATTTCTATCTTATTTTGCTTTTTTCGGGTCATTCGGTTAAAGTAGGCAATTGCACGAACTGTTATTTTTGTCGTTCTGCATCTTTTATTTAAACGTTTAGCAGTAAACACACTGCTAACAGCTTACAACTTGAGCCTAACTGTATCTCGTATACCAATTGACGTGTAAACAATAAATGCCAATGTATTCCATGTAAGCAAACCCTTTGGCCTTTGTTCAAACCTTTGGGATGCCCAAATTTAACAACTTTCCCGTGTCGGCATCGCTAAATACCGCCGTAGTTACCGTGACGGCAAACGTTTGACAAATTACTCATTACTGTCAACGTCCCCGGTGGTTGCTGGGCGGCACGTGGCTGACACGCGCGACCAATAAGCTACGCCCGCCGCAGTAGTCGGAAGTCATAAACCGCCACCCCGTTCGGGTTCTTGTTCAATAATTATCATCAGCAAAACAGTATTGATACGTGCTTAAACCGTGTACACCGTGTAAATTTGCTGTGTTATTATTATTGTAGCTACAAAAAAATGCAATTATAACGTACCGACCGTGTGGCTCGTGTAGGTTTGTACAAATGATCGGTTTATCCGTGTCAAGAAAAGATCAATCGACTGTAACAAGAATATACGATACAAAGGACACTCTTGAATTACCTACCACCAAACTGCCACAGCCTATAGGTGAAGTGGGCGACTAAGATAATACAATATCAAACACATCGTTTTTGAATGTCATCGTTGGTCAGAAGAAAGGAACATGTTTGGTGACAACACACGCCTAAATTTTATAAAAATAAAAACGTACTGAATACCCCAATCCCTTTAAAGCTAAAAATTAATTAAAATATGTTACTTAACTTCCTCCGGACGTCAATATTAATGTCAATAATACAATTTTGTCAGACGTTTTGAAAATTCTTTAAATTTGTTGGCGTCTGAAATTGAGGATTTTCACCTAAATATTTGTGCATCAACAATGCACTGAGCTCTTAATGGCATCTATATTAATCCACATGCATGTATATGCAGTATATGATTTCGACGTTGATAATAAATAGTTAAAATAATACATTTGTTGTGATTACCGACATACGAAAATGATAGTAGCTAGTATTACTTACAATCTAAGACTATAAAAAAATACAGAAAGGTTCTTTAAACTGCAAAAAAAAAATAAACAAGATGAATATACTTTTTTTCATAATAATTTTAAACTTAATTATGTTGTAAACTAATGGATATTAGGCAAATTTAAAATTTGTATAGATATTTTTGTCATTTTTATCAACACAAGTAAAAAAAAAAAAAAATGGTATAGTAAAGAATTATTTATTGAAGACAATATAATTTTTTGGTATAATTTTACAATGTACAAATGCTCCTTAATTAGCTTTAATATTTGTATTTTAAGTACAATAATTTAATATAAATATAGTAATTTTTTTGATTTTTCAAAATCAACTAAATTTTTGTATTCATCTGTATTTATTAGTTTTTTGAATTTTTTAATTAAAATGAAGTTCGTGTTAGGTAAAACGTTACATTTTAAAGTTTCCACGAAACGTTTTACGTCTTGTTGAACATGTTTACACGATGTTCTAATTGATTCCTTTGGATTTTTCTCGACATTTAATGAGCCCCAAGTGTCAGCATCATATAATAGCAAAGAAAAATCGTTAAGAAAATGTTTTATTTTTTCAATAGTGTTATTCACGCCTAAAGACACGATGATATTTTTAATCAAGTTTTTTACGTATTTTACATCACCGTCATCTTGTATGTCCATATAATTCTCTAACTCCACAATATCATGCACCATTTCAGTCTTATATACGCGCAGCATTTTCCTATTCTTAATAGCATCACACCTGTTACTGTTTATATACATTGCGTACTTCAACATCAGGCGAATAATAATTACTTTTACCATCAAAATAAACTTGTCGTTAAATGTTTTCAATGACTTTATCTGTTGACTCAATGTGATACCGTTGTCTCGCGTTCCAAGATGATACTCTTTTTTTAAATTCTGAAACATTTTGTCCCAATTGACATCTACTCCAGAACTTTCTAGAATTTGTGTCATCGATGCAATGTCTGCCAGCAGTCCGTTCAATCCCAACCCGTTTAAACTAAACTGTTCGTACCCGGCGGTGCTGATATTATTGTTCTCGGCGTTTGCGTCCAGTCGCTGCAAGATAAGTGATTTCATAGTTTCAAGCTCGGTTAACATACTTTGCAAATCGTCAAAATTACCCGTGACTTCAACGTCAAGTTTGTTGTTCATACTATAATCGACACACTCGTCTGACTCCATGTAGTGTTCGAGAAGCAAGCTTACGGATTTTTGAATGAATAAGATGGTGGTCTTGTGTTCGGCCTGGTCGCCTTTCATTACCGATTCTATGTACATCAGTACTCTCTCGGCGAACAACAATACTATCCACATTACGTTCTTTGTGAAAGTATTCCGCATCGCTTCGGCATTATACAAGGTCGCTATCATTTGAGCAGCTTCTTTGGTAAACGATAAATCATTATCACGAAGAACTCTCTTCAACTGTTCTTCATTAACCAGCAATCCCTCGATCAGTCGCGTGTAAATCTGAGCACTTAATATGTAGCTACATTGAATATCCATGTATGCCCTGGTGATTTTACTCTTCAACTCTGGTACAGTCATAGCCGCTATATTATCAACGTGTGATTCCGACTGGAATTTCCTATCAGTGCGATACAATTGACGTAAAGTTGACTCCAAATTGTTTTTTTCTTTTATACAGGCTCCAGAACTTTTACCGGCAGAGGCCTTTTTTAAATGTTGGTTAACCATAATGGTTGTTATAAAAATTAATTTAAACAACATCATGACTGTAAAATGTTGATTATAAAGAAACTGAAGTTTTTATCCAATGCGACTACATGCTACAATTATACCATAAGAATGTGTCACATGTTTACTAATGATGTGGCCTTTTTTAAAAACATGGCATTCCTTGACACTTATTATTACAATTTATTGACAGGAAGCAGAATAAACATGAATTTGGTGCAACTGTTTAACTTGCCCTATGATTACTGTAACGCGTAAACGTACCAACAATTTTGATAAGTTTTAAAAATGAAAAAAAAAAATACAATTGTAAGAAGTCTAAAGCATACCTCCGCACTTGACACCGATCTTTATTTAATATAATCGAAAGAAGATTTTTATAATTGGTTCACGAATGTGGTTTTTTTTTTGTATCAGCTATTATACTTAAAAACCCGACAAGGTTTAGCGGTAGAGGTAAATATTATAACGTTTTGAACGGAAGGCGGCACTTAAAGGATCCCCGAAGAGCTATAAAAATAGCGTGTAATTTACCCCGGGAAAAACACTGTTTTCCAAGGGACAACCGCATGTCTGATCACAGCTTGAGTGATCCCAGGAGACCAATCGTTTATTCGAAACCAGACCAACCAATATTCGCCCCTCTTGGAAAACCGTATTACTATCTGTTGGGCAACGCTTCTACGTTACCGAATCCAGCAGTAACACGATTCAGTTATCTTGTCGCGCAATGATCTCGTGGGATGTGCATCGTGCAATTGATTTAAGTTTTCCTTAAAACTATAAGACTCGATAAAACCTGTATCCGTATTGTACATAACGTTGTATTAAATTCCGTTAAATAATCATATTTAATAATTAATATCCAATTAATAGTTTATGGAATTGTTAGTACTATATTATGTTTAAAAAATCGTTACAAGTTATGAGAAGAAAATAGATAATTAATTGATACAAACGAAAATACCACAAAAGTGTAACATAGGATTTAAATATGTTTAACTTGTGTCGGCCCGAAGTAGAGTTGTCTATTGTAAAAGCAAACGTAGGACTCTGTCGTCTGCTTGGGCGAATATTCACCACTGCTTTTGTAATCGGTATAAATGTTTTTAAACAGTGCATTTTATATAAAGGAGCCCGGTTACATTAGTTGTATTTTACTAAGTTCATATAACACTCTATTAAAACAAATAACTCAGTTATCAAGAACTGATAAAATATATACCTACATTAAATCATTATTTGGTAGGTAGTATGTACTATTATTTATATGGTCCGGTGTTTGGCTAAAAACTCAATTGTACAATTACAAATATTTCAAACATGCTAAAAAAAAAAAAAATTTTAAATTCTTGAAACCCCCACATTAATGAATTGTTCAAGTATATATTTCCTTAAAGTGCGTCATTTTAATGATAATTATCGGTATGATGATTTGCTTGAAGTGCAATACTTGCAAATTATTTTATCTGCTAATAACACAGATTATATGAAAACAGATTGTTCACTCGGGAGTTTAACAATAGGATTGCAAATAAGGCTCTATGATTGGCCTGCCAAAATCAGTGTGACCGATTCTTTCAACTTAAAATTACAATGCTCTATAACTTTTTTAAAAATAGTCGAAAATGTTCCAAATTTATATGAATTGTTTTTCAATTATAGTACTATCGATTAACAAACCAAAAAAATATCATAAGCCCTTTCCCTTAGAAGGGATAGACTTTTTTTTTCTTTATTTCACTTTTTCAAGCAAAGTTTTAGAGATTTAGATCTGAAAAACTAGACCGAAGGTAGATCTAAAATGGAACTATAACATATACAATTTTCTCAAAAATCTGTAGTAAAATTTTTGTTTTTTAAGGAAAAACCCCCAAAATAGGGTAAATTTACACTTTGGCCGTAGTCAGTTTCTAGGTTGCTATGTGCGAGTGAATCAACAGTCAACAGGTAATGCAAATATTTTTATTATCTTGTTAGTTACGATATATGGGTAACTATGACAGTGCATTTTTATAGACAGACGATCAACCCTTATCTTATCCACCCTGCACAAGACTAAATATTAAATTTTAAGTACATTATTGCTGGTCCCACGTTATCTTCCAAACCACTAAAACTGGTTTGAACATACTATCCACAGATTTATAAAAGTGATTTTATCACTTTCAGTTATAATAAAATCTGTAGACCTGTGACCTCTGCGTCTCCACTATGCCCCGACCCCACTGTACTGGCTTTTTTGTTTTTTGTCTACACTTTACTATAAATTTTGTCTTTTCTCATTACACTGTTTTTAGATTTCTTTATGTACATAGCATGTATTAGCATGTATTATTGTAAAGTGCTTGTAATTTTTGTTTAAATAATAATATGTAATTGTTAAGCCATCATATTATACAATAACGGCTGCTAAAAAAAAAAAAAAACAGAACATAAAACGCAATCCACCCAGGTAAAAATCAATAATTTAAAGTTTAAACTCCTTGTTTCAGAAACAAACAAAAAATAATTAGGAATAATTTTATTTTAAATAAATACAAAATATAATAATTTTATAAAATATAAACTTTTTCTGTTTATTGGAAAATTCAATTTTTTACATTACATTTTAAAGAATAAATAAAGTAAATAATTATCAAAAAATCTACTTGATCTTTTTATTTCAAATTTGATATTAAGTGTAAGTTTTATTTAGTAAACCAAACTTATTTATTAAAATAAAAAAAATTACTTGACAACAAAAAAGTCGGTATAAAATGTTAATCATGGATATCATTCTGAAAAAACTCGTCAAAAATGGCGTTAAACTTTTCAAGTTTACGACTTACGATGTGTAAAAAAAATTGCTCCAAAGTTGGCATTCAATTTTGTTTCTCTTTACTATAGTCACCATCGTTTTCAGTGATAGATACCATTTTTAAACTGTAAACGACATTTCCATGACAATACATTTTTTTTTGTTTTACTCAGAAACCGCTTTTGAATGAACTTAAGATTTATTCCAGTGTAACTTTATAATATACAAAAAGAACGTTACACGAATTTGCTATTATTTTGACCTAAATAAAATTGTATTTCTTTGGCGCTTATTAGAATTATCAGCAAACATTTCATTTGCCGCATGCATGTATGATCACAATATTATGCAACCGTTTATTAAAATATTATAGTTCTGTGCATTAAAATGATTTAATGATTTATCTTAATCCTCACAGCATATTCATTCTTATTATGGCTTTTAATATACGATTTCGACGTTGATAATTAATAATTAAAATAATACTTTTTTTGTAATCACCAACGATACTAACATACGAAGTTGATAGTAGCTAGTATTACTTACAACCTAAGATTGGAATAGGAAAGAGTAAAGTTCTTAATAATACCAATAAAATAAAAGAACAAGGAAATTGTACATCTTTTTACAATAATTGTATACTTTATTATGTTATAAACTAATGTACATTAGTCAATATTATAATTTGTATAGACATTTTAAAAAAAACTACGACGAAATACAAAAAAACAGTACACTAAAGAATTATTTAGTAAAGGTCAAACAATTTTTTTTTTAAATACAATTTTACGGCATTACTATGTCCCATAATTAGATTTAATTATTAAATTTTAAACAATAGCTTAATATAAATATGATGTTTTTTTTTATTTTTTAAAATCAACTAATTTTTTTGTGTCGATGTGTATTTTATTAGATCGCTGAATTTTTTAATTATACTAAAGTTTATGTTAACTAAAGCTTTTTTTAGAGACACGATGAAACATTTTGCGGTTTGTTGAATATGTTTACACAGTGTTTCGATTGCTTCCTTTGAACATATCTCGACATTAAATGAACGCCATACATCAGTACCATATAATATCAAAGCAAACCGGTTAAGAACATTTTGTAATTCGAAAATAATGTTATTTACGTCTAAATACACATTATTAATCAAGGAGTTTACGTATTTTACATCTTCGTCATCTTGTATGCACAAATAGTTCTCCAACTCAAAAATATCTTTAAACATTTCAGTCTTATATGCGTGCAGAATTTCCCTATGTATCAAATCATCATAACTGCTTTTGTTCATATACGTTATGTATTTTAGCCTCAGACGAATCATGATTACTTTAACCACCAAAATAAACTTTTCATTAAATGTTTTCAATGACATTATCTGTTGACTCAATGAAATACCGTTGGGTTGCGTTCCCAGATCATACTCTTTTTTTAAATGCCACAAAATTCTGTCCCAATTGACTTCTACTCCAGAACTTTTTACGATTTCGTAGAAAGATTCTCGTTTCGCCACTGCGGTGTCCGCCAGCAGTCCGTCCAAGCCCAACATGTTCAAATTAAACTGTTCGTATCCGTCAGTGCTGATATTGTTCTTGGCGATTGTATCCAGTCGCTGCATGATAAGTGATTTCTTAGATTCAAGCTCGGTTAACAGACTTGGCAAATCGTCAAAGTTACCCGTGACTTCAACGTCTAATTTGTTGTTCATACTATAATCGACACACTCGTCTGACGCCATGTAGTATTCGAGAAGCAAGCTTACGGTTTTGTGAACGGACACGATGGTGGTCTGATCTTGGGCCTGATCTCTTTTCCTGACTGATTCCATGTAAATCTGTACTCTCTCGGCGAACAACAAAACTATCCACATTACGTATTTTGCAAAAGTATCCCGCATCGTTTCGTCATTATACAAGGTCGCTATTATTTGAGCAGCTTCTTTTGTAAACGATAAATCAGTATTTTGAAGAACTTTTGCCAAAAGTTCTTCATTTACCAGCAGTCCCTCGATCAGCTGCATGTAAATTTGAACACAAAATATGTAGCTACATTGAACATTTTCGTATTGTTCTAAAGTTGGCTTCAAATTATGTTTTTCTTTATTATAGTCACTATTGTTTTCACTGGTACACGTCATTATTAAACTGTAGTTAACCATAATGGTTGTTAGAAAAATTAATTTAAACGACATTTTCATGACTATACAATTTTCTTATATTACTCGGAAACCACATTCAATCGAACTCAAGTTTTAATCTATTGTAACAATATAGTATACAAAAACAACGTTTGCTATTAGTTTGGCCTCAATACAATATATTTCGTTGACACTTAAAAAAAACAGTAAACATGAATTCAGTATACTTATTTAATTTTCCGCATGTATGTATGATCACAATAATACGCTACTGTTTATTTAAATACAAGCTGTAACGCCGGACCCGGCGTTGCCCCAGATTTAGTCTGCCAGGAATGAGTAAAATAATTCCCATTCCCCCATTCCTACCGTGACAGCGTTTTTGTGACACTTTTTTCGGTTATTATGTCCCAGGTCTCGTTCCAACATTTAAAAGTTTGCCCAGAATCGTGAAACATAGAATCGGCCTGTTCCTTTAATCATCACCTACCATTTGCTCGAGTACCGTGGTTACTATGGTTACAAACATCTAATTTATTTACATTTCATATTTAAAGTACAAAGTTCGTGTTTGAGGTCATCCTTAGGGGTGGAATTTTCGAAAAGTACTATGACAGTTAGGTTCACGGAAGTGTACTCAACAACTTCCCAAAGTTTCACGGCAATCGGATGAATGGTGAGCTAATGCATAAAGGACAAACAAACAGATAGACAGACATTCATATATAGATTATAGTCTACACAGTGTGAGGGTCAAAGATGGCCGTTGGTTTTATTAATATGGCAAATGGACTGCAATTAGCATTATAATGTCATCGACGACGATAAACTCATTTTTAGCATTTGTTATTAATATACATTATACCCGTTTTGTAGAACATAGAACATTCTAAAATAATTACAAAATTACCTATACGATAATCATACATCAGAAGAGTGTTAATTACTTTTAACGTTAAAATAAACTTGTCATTAAATGTTATTAATGGATCCATTTGTTAACTCTAAGTAACAACGTTGGCTCGCGTTCCCAGATCATAATCTTTTTTCAAATGCGGCAACACTTCGTCACGAATTGATTCCAAACGTTCAGAGAATTTGGTTTATTTCCATTATTATCTATTTATTACATTGAATATGTATGCCTTGCTGATATTACTCTTTAACTACGTTACCACTGAACTCAATATATGGAACGCGTATTGCCTATCGTCGGCTGCTTATGAAAATGTCCCCTAATAGGATATTGTCATTGTGTGTACAGTTATTGTTTTGTCCATGATATTTATTGTTTTTTCTATGAATTATCAAAAAAAAAACGAAGTTTTCATCGTGTTATCATCACCTAACAAAACATTTCTATGATTTATCAAATATATGACCACAGACTATAAGAAAATAGTCTATGATATAAGGGTGTTACTATCACCTAAACTAACATTTAATACGGATCATGGAAAAGTGACGTAGCATTTTTCCTTTCTATGAAATCAGTACACAAAATGGCTGCCTTCCAGGTGGAAACATTTTTCAATATGAATATGCGTTCCATATATTGAGTTCATTGTCTGTTACAGTCATAGTCGCTGTATTATCAATGTGTGATTCCTACTGAATAACCTATCAGTACTATACAATTGACGTTAAGTTGACTCAAAAATTGTTTTTTCTTTTATATAAGCTTTAAAACTTTTACAAGTAGAGGCCATTTTCAAACTGAAATTAACCATAGTAGTACTTGTTATAAATATTAATTTAAACGTTGTCATGACTGTATAATTTTGAAAATGAAGCTTATATTATTAATTATACCATAATATTTTTCATTCCGGCAAGTACATCTCGAAATGTTGTCCAATTGTTTCATGTAATATATTGGAAAGAAGATCATATATATAAATACTTAACACAGTGATTAACTTTTACGTATTTTCTCAATTTTATACTTTATTGTACCAATTACATTACATTAGTGCAAATCGTTTTTTTATAGATGTTCGACATGTTTATGGAAAAAGGCAAAACAGAATGTATGAGTTATTAAATGATAAACAGTATATTATATTATTTCTTTAGTATAATTTTACGGCATACGTCTTACCCCTGATAATTAGCTTTATTTAATGCGTATTAAAATATAACTTACAGTTATTACAGTAAATAGTTTAGTTTTTAAAAAGCAGATATAAGTTTCTTATTTTTAGTTGATTAGCTTTAATTATTATATTTTAAACATTACTTAATTAAAGTCATTCTGTTGATTTTTCAAAATTCTTTAATTTTTTGTATTCATTTGTATCTATCAGTAAATTGAATGTTCTAATTATACTGAAGTTTATGTTGACAATAGCGTTTTCTTTAAAAGTCTTGACGAAACGTTCCACGTTTTGTTCAATACGCTTACACCATGTTTTAACTGATTCCTGTGAACTTATTGAGACACTTAATGAGAGCCAACCTTGGGCATTGTATAGATCTGAAGCTAATTGATTAAGTTTTTTTTTTAATTTTTCAATAGTGTTTTCCACGTTATAGGGATAACCAATTTGTTGAATCAATTTTCTTACGTATTTTACATCTATATCATTTTGTATATGCACATAAATCTCTAACTCGTAAATATCACGTAAAATTTTACCCTTACATTCTTGCACCGTGTATTTATTCATACGGGCATCACTTTTGTTAATTTTTATATACATTGCATACTTCAACATAAGACGAACAATTATTACTTTAATCATTAACATAAACTTATCATTAAATGTTACTAATGCCTTCATCTGTTGACTCAAAGTAAAACCGTTGGCTTGCATTCCCTGATCATAATCTTTTTTCAAATGCGGCAACACTTCGTCCCAATCGACCTCTACTCCAGAACTTTCTAGAATAAGTTTCGTCGCTTTGATGTCTGCAAACAGTCTGTTCAAGCCCAACATGTTCAAACTAAACCATTCGTACCCGGCGGTGCTGATAATTGTTTTGTTGTTTCTTTCTAGTCGATGCCTGAATATTATTTTTTGTAGCTCAAACGTGGATAAGCGATCTTGCAAACGGTCATAATTAGGCGTGACTAGATCATCCAATTTGTTTTTTTGGCTATAATCGACGCAGACACCAGTCACCATGTAGTGTTCGAGAAGCAACCTTACGGAATTGTGAATAGTCACAATAGTGGTCTGATCTTCGGCCTGTTCTTTGTCCTTGTCTTCGGCCTGGTCTCTTTTCATGACCGATTCCATGTAAATCAGTACTCTCTCGGCATACAACAAGACTATCCACATTAAGTGCTTTGTGAAAGTATTCCGCATCGCTTCGACGTTATACAAGGTCGCTATCATTTGAGCAGCTTCTTTGGTAAACGATAAATCATTATTTCGAGGAACTTTCTCCAACTGTTCTTTATTAACCAGCAATTCCTCGATCAGCCGCATGTAAATTTGAGCACTTAATATGTAGCTACATTGAATATCCACGTACGCCTTACTGATATTATGTTTCAACTCTTCTGTGGTCATAGTAAATATCTCGTTTTTTGTCTTGTATGGTTTTTGCTGGAAATGTATTTCAGAGAGATAGAATGTATGTAAAGTTGTCACTAAATTATCTTTTTTTTTATATTCTTCAAAACTTTTACTGCTAGAGGACACTTCCAAATTGTAGTTCGCCATAATGGTTGTTATAAAAAATAATTTTAACAACCATGTCATGACTATAAAATTTCACTTAAAAAAACTCTTGAGGAAATTGCAGTTGTAATCCAATGTAACTTAGTACTTAACTACAGCAAAATGTGTAACGTACATAATATTCAAAAAGAACGATAGGAACACTTGTTTGCGATTAATGCGGTGTTTTTGTAAATACAAGCCAATGTAAATATTAATTCGTATCACCTCACGTGTATGTATTTTCAGTAACCTTATTTTTTCCAAAATAATAATTAGTTAAAATTTTGGGTGCTTGTCCTAATTGGTCATCGATCGATTAACATTTTATTAGATGTACATTTTGCGTGTAAATTATAATGCGATTTCTTACATGCTTATTACGGAAGTGTATTAGAAATTGGAATGAGTTGCTTTTAATAATAATTTTTAAAATCGATTGTCGGTCAATGTTTTAACGATAATTTAGAGTAATTAATTCATCTATGATGACTAGATAACGCAACCCTATATTACAGTTTTTTAAAATGTCTATAGCTTTATAAATATGGAATTTTAATATTAAGTTGAATGTCAACCGCGACGAATAACTTGTGATGTTCTTTGTTTCGTTATGCAAAAATCTTCTATAAACACGACACCACTATCTGTATGATAAAAAAAATGATCTATTTTTTTGCACTGGTAAATAACAAATGTATATATATGTACATGAATATTTCAAAATATATTTATATTAATCTTAATTGTCAACACAGTTCCGAGCCGCTTAACAGTTGTACATTTTAAACAACAACAACGGATTGGGCGACAAGCACACTCACTTTAAAAAACAATTTTACAAATACGTTCTAAAAACCAAAAACAACTACATTATAAAAATATTACGTTTTAGCTATGTATATTATTGTTTTCAAAACAGTTTTTATTCATTCGTATGGTATCAAAGTAGTATTTACCAATAGACCAGACAACAATTGTACACACCGATGATTTTTACTGAAAACCATTTGCAATAAGACATCTTTATCTCTCAAAGTCAAAATAATACCATGCTATTATAACCAGAAAACATTATAACATACGTACCTTGAGGTGTGTATATACAGGGTAATCTATATGATAAAAGACAATAGTATTCTTACAAAATATCAATATTTTGAAAATTTATTTTTTCTTATACTTGTAGGCAGCAGTTTCATATCCATTTACCCCTTTTACGCAAAACAACGTATTTTCATAATTACATACTTTATTATGCTATGGACTAATATACATTGGTAGATACAAGTTTTATATATATTAGATATTTGTATTCATTTACCTAAAAAAATATTATGAGTTATATAGTAGGGGACTGTATATATATTGTTTTTTAGTATAATTTTAATGCCCCTTAATTAGTTTTAATTAAAATATTTCAAACAATAACTTGCAATAAAAAAGTAATTTTTTTAAATGTTCAATATCAGCTAAATAATGGTATTCAACTGTGTTTATCAGTGATTTGAATTTTTTGATAATAATAAAGTTACAAGGACAGTAGTTAGGCACAGTATGCAAAGTGATTTTTTTTATCGTGAGCCACTCTTATATGATTTAATTAGTAACTGCATTTTTATTTTGCACAGTGTTTTTAAACAATATGATCCCATAACTTAGACATTTTTAAAGTTAAGAATATTTTACTAAAAATGTTGACTACTTGATAACTAGTTTTGAACAACTATTTTTACAGTAATAAGAGTTTTAAGATAGGACGGGACGAAAAGTGCGGTTGGGAAGTGCGCGCAGATAAAAATAATACTACACCTTTCCTCCTGCCCTGAAATTTGTAGTACATTATTCTCAATTTTAAAAGTTAATGAAATGTATGCGTTACCATTTAAGTTTCAAAAGTTGATGTAAAAGTATTTAGTTTGGAACGGTGGTAGTTACATAAAAACTTGTGGAAAATGTATATCACATTATATAAAAACACAATGAAAAACAAAATTAAATTATCAATTAAATACATTCAGATATTAACTGGCTTACGATACAAAAATCACCCCGTATAATCTTTTTTAGTATAATTGTTAGGTGTACCACCCATAATTAATTCTATTTAAATTATTTCAAACAATAACTTACAATAATTATAATTTATGATCATTTTTTTAATGTTCTAAGTCAAATAAAAAACGGTATTCATCTGTACTTATCAGTACTTTAAACTTTTTGATAATAGTAAAGTTAATGCTGGATAGAGCGTATTTTATAGTTACGATGAAACGTGCCAAGTCCTGTATAACAAGTTCACACAATGAGGCCGGTGAGTTGGTTGAAAAATTTACCATATCATTCCAAACCTTGGCATGACATAGTTGGCCTTTTATTTCGTGAACAGTGTCACCGGTTTTATAAGGAAAATTAGTTTCTTTAATTGAAGTTTTGACAAAATGTTTTGCGTCTTGTTGAATACGTTTGCATAGAGTTGTCATTGATCCCTGTGTACTTTTTGGGACACTAAAGGAGAGCCAAACTTGAGCATTATATAGATCTAAAGCGAATTCGTTTAGTATATTTTTTATTTTGTAAATAGTTTTTTCCGCGTTATATGAAAAATACCTTTTTTTAACCAATCTTCGCACGTGTTTAACATGTTTGTCATCTTGTATATGCAAATAGTTCTCCAACTCGTGGACATCATATAGCATTTTAGTCTTATATGCTTGCAGTATTTTCCTATTAATAGCATCCCACTTGTTACCGTTTACATACATTACATACTTCAACATAAGACGAATAACAATTACTTTAAACATTAACGTAACCTTATCATTAAATGTTGCCAATGTCATCATCTGTTGACTCAATGTAATACCGTTGGCTTGCGTTCCCAGATCATAATCTTTTTTCAAATTCGGCAACACTTCGTCCCAATTGACCTCTACTCCAGAACTTTCTAGAATACATTTCGTCGCTTCGATGTCCCCCAGCAGTCTGTTCAAGCCCAACAACACGTTGAAACCAAACCGTTGGTACCCTGCAGTGCTGATTTTGTGCTTGGCGTTTGTGTCGAGTCGCCGCGCGATAAAGGATTTCTTAGACTCCAGCGTGGCTAATAGACCTTGCAAATCATCAAAATTACTCGTGACTTCAACGTCAAATCGGTTGTTCATACTATACCCAAAGCAGTGATCGGACAACATATAGTGTCCGAGAAACAATTTTACGGAGTTGTGAACGGACACAATGGTGGTCTGGTCTTCGGCCTGGTCTCCTTTCATGGCCGATTCCATGTACATCAGTACTCTCTCGGCGAACAACAAGACTATCCACATTACGTTCTTTGTGAAAGTATTCCGCATCGCTTCGACGTTATACAAGGTCGCCATCATTTGAGCAGCTTCTTTGGTAAACGATAGATCAGTATTTTGAGGAACTTTCTCCAATTGTTCTTTGTTAACCAACAATCTCTCGATCAGCCGCGTGTAAATTTGAGCACTAAATATGTAGCTACATTGGATATCCATGTATGCCCTGGTGATATTACTCTTCAACTCTGGTACAGTCATAGCCGCTATATTATCAACGTGTGACTCCGACTGGGATTCCGTATCAGTGCGATACAACTGACGTAAAATTGATTCTAAATTGTATTTTTCTTTTATATAGGCTTCTGAACTTTTACCGGTAGAGGCCATTTCCAAACTGTAGTTAACCATAACGGTACATGTTATAAAAATTAATTTCAACGTTGTCATGACGGTATAATTTTGATTTTGAAGAAAGTGAAGGTATTATTCAATGCAGCGACATGTTTTATCATAAGATTGTAACACATGTTTGCTAATAATGTAGCCTCTTTTTAATAACATGACATTCCGTGACATTTATTATTACAATTTATTGACAAGAAATAGAATAAACATGAATTTGGTGTATATGTTTAATTTGCTCTATGCGTCTATGAATACTGTAACATACGAATGTATGAAAATATTATAGTTTTTCAAATTGTGATTATCAAAGATGACCGTTCATTATTATAATCTTTCGTAAGATTAGTTCTCGAATTTGGTTCAGTTATTTGGATCCCTTTCCAAGTCGGTCCCAAAAATAAACATAAATGCAAGTACCATATTTTTTATGTTATAATATGTTAAAATAGTCCATAGTCTATAATAATAGGTAACCTAGGCATATTTTACAATCAAAATAATGTACCTAATGAATTTTAAATAACCCAAGTGAAATCATTTTTGACCAAATTGTGTTTAACGTGTAAAAAAAGTTAACCCCGTCATTTATGGCATTTAGTTTTATTTGCAGAGCTCATTTGTGAATATCGTTCAAAATATTTTTATTTAAGTAAGTATTAATTACTATAAAAATGGATGACCGAAAGTTTTTTAAAATATTATCAGTTACATTTTTTTGATATCTTGAAACATGAGTCTTATTTTAAGTTCTTAGACAAATATCTAAGAGAAAATCTTAACGAGAACTAGGAGCGCTAAATGCTCTTCAGGAATACCTAATTGTTTCGAACTCAACTAGATTTCGACTGGACCCAGTCCCCTGGCCTGGCTTATCACGATTTTAACTTCAGTTGTAAACTTGGTTGTTTTAGTATAAACTAGCAACAATTTTAACTATTGTTGTCCAAATGTTTTATTGTGACCATAAATTGCGAATAGAACGTATATATATTTTATGTACGATTGAATACGTTTTTCAAGTTTTTTTAGGTTCTTTAAAGTATTGGATTTTTTAAAATTCCAATGTTCTTTTGATTCTTATATTAAATCCAACAGTTTCATTTTGAAATTAAAAGTAAACACCGAGAAAGTTTGAATAGGTGTTCGTGTTCAGTGTTCAAATCGAAAAAATACTAATCTTTAACTGTTTCGATGTTTATGTTACATTTTGATGTGCAAAACATTAGTTACTGTTGTTATTTTTCAATAACACGATTTAAACACTTATTTTGTACACCATACAAATGTACCATACGTGAATAATGTATGGTTTATGACAGGTGATTGATGAAACCCTAATTTTTATGCATTAACAATGTAAAAAGCTCTAATGACATCTATATTAATCCACATGACACGTTATCTCATTTAATTGCATTAAATCCAAGTTTTAGATTGTAAGTCGTAAAATTATATTTCATGCATAAGTAAAAATTTGATGTGCAAACCATTTTTTTATTGTAGATATTTACCGATAACGCGGTAAAAACATTTGCTGTATTACACAGAATATGCGTGTTATGTTTGCGTCAGGTTCAATTTTATAAACATTGCTTACACGTTTTTAACAACAAATTTACTATAAAAATTTCAAAACAGATGCAATATTAGCCATGCAATATGCTTACTCGTACAAAAGAGTATATTATTTTCTGCAAAATTGAGTCTAACTTTATATTTAAAATTTGGAATTAGTGTATTGTTTTTTGGTAAAAAAACAAAAACATTTTTTAAAATAGTCAAATTTACTGCAAAACAAAAAAGTAGGTGTAAAATGTTGTCTGTTGTAATCCAACCGAACCTTGCAAAAAGTGTAGTCTACATAATAAAAGAAAAACATGTTTGCGACTAATGCGCCTTTTACAAAATGAAATATCCTACGGGTACAGCAAACAAACGGAATTATACGGAATGGGCGTAATACGGAATAGAATTCAGTTTTCCTAAGCTATGAGTAACCAAATGTATGTATTCTTCTTCCAGTAATCACGACCGATGTCGACTTAATAGCTAACAGTATTACAGCCCTAAAACCGGATAACAAATGAATACGATTCTTAATTCTTATAGGTGCCAAAAACATGAACAACACAAATTTTATATATTTTCACAAATCACAATTGTATACTTTATTATGGTATGGACTAATGTACATTAGTAGATATAACAATTTTTATATTTAATAGACAATTTTACAAATAAACCTAAAAAAATATTACGTGTTTTATATTAGGGGACAGTATATAATATTGTTTTATGATATAACTTTAATGCTCTTAGTTAGTTTTAATTAAACTATTTCAAACAATAACTTACAATGGTGGTAATCTTTTGGTGTTTTCAATTTCGCGTAAATAAAAGAATTCAAGTGTATGAGTCAGTGCTTTTAGTTGTTTGATAATAAAAAAGTTAATGTTGGATAAAGCGTTTTTTACAGTTATAATGAAATTATCCAAGTCCTGTGAAATTATTGAGCTATCAATTATATCACGCCAAATGGTGTTTTCATTATATAACTCCATAGTAATATTGGTTAGTTTTTCTTTTATGTTGTGAACTGCGTGGTTTGATATAAAAGGTAAAGTAGAATGGTTTTTGACTAATCGTCTTACGTATTTAACGTGTTCATCATCTTGTATATACAAATAGTTCTCTAACTCGTCGATAACTTGTAACATTTTATTCTTATGTGTTTGCAGAGTTTTGCTACTCTTAAAGACAATCAACTTACTTTTTCCGTTCACATACATTACATACTTCAAAGTAAGACGAATCATAATTACTTTAAACATCAAAAGAAACTTGTCATTAAATGTTTGCAATGTCTGTATTTGTTGACACAATGTAATACCGTTGGCTTGCGGAACAAGAATATAATCTTTTTTCAAACTCAGCAACACTTCGATCCAATCGACCTCTGTCCCAGAACTATCTAGAATACTTTTCGTCGCTTCGATGTCTGCCACCTGTCTGTTGAAGCCCAACAACACGTTTAAACCAAACCGTTCATCTCCTGCGGTGCCAAAATTGTCCTTGGCGTTTTTGGCTAGCTGCTGCACGATAAGCGATTTCTTATACTTTTTTAGCGTGGTTAATAGATCTTCCAAATCGTCAAACTCACCCGGGACTTCAACATCCAATTTGTGGTTCTTGCCATAATAGACGCATTCGCCAGTCAACATGTAGTACTCGAGGATCAAGCTTACGGTTTTATGATCGGACAAGATGGTGGTCTGGTCTTCGGTGTGGTCTCTATTCATGACCGTTTCCATGTACAACAGTACTCTCTCGGCGAACAACAAGACTATCCACATTAAGTGCTTTGTAAAAGTACTATGCATCGCTTTGTCGTCGTACAAGGTCGCTGTCATTTGAGCGGCTTCTTTGGTAAACGATAGATCATTTTCTTTAGGAACCTTCGCCAACTTTTCTTTATCAACCAGCAATCCCTCGATCAGCCGCATGTAAATTCGAGTGTTAAATATGTAGCCACACTGAATATCCATGTGTGCTCTGTTGATATTGACTTTAGGTTTTCCGGTAGAGGCCATTGTCAAACTGTAGTTAACCATAATGGTTGTTATACAAATTAATTTGAATGATAATTTCATGACTGTATAATTTTTTGATTTCGCACAGAAGCTACTCTTGGAGGAACTGTAACTTGTTAATGTTAATCCAATGTAGCTGCGTACTAAAAAACATTACACATTTTTACGATTATTGCTTCGATGCGAAGCGAATAATATTTATTTGACCACCTTTAGGCTATAGAGTACACATTTTACAAACAGATGAAATTATAGAACGATAATACTTCAAAACAATAGAATAAAATTCGAAAAATAATACTATTGTAAGTACAATAGTACTAAGGAAGCAAATAGGTGATGAATAACAAAATTTAGGTCAAAATAATAGATTTCAAATCGCATTAAAATAATGAAATTTTAATTTAGAAAGTAAATCAATAATAAAATTAAAAAAGATAATATATTACCCGTCAGAAACAAGCAGTTTATCGGTTCATAGTAGATTTAGAGTTAGCAATGGTGATGACTGATAAATATTAAAAGTGTATGACCACGAGCATTATAATTAGGAACATGTAAATTAATTAAATTAAGAAGCTCTGGACAATCTATTATGTTAGTTAGAAGCTTGTAAATAAACCTAGCAGCATTGATTTTACATATCTGGTGTAGAGAATTTAAATTTAACCTTGTAATTCTGTTAAATCAGAATTATACCGGCTACATTTATAGAACATTAATCTTAGTTAGTGAATACTACAGTTTTACAAGTATTCTTTTTTTTTTTATAACATTTAAACATAAAAAAAATTACAAGTATTAAAACTATTTGGGTATTTTCAGTAATGTTTTTCAAAAAAATTACTAGTGTAAGTAAATCATCTACGATAACTGTACAATTGCAACCGTATATTAAAATATTATAATTTTCCACATTGTGAGTGTTAAATATGACCGTTGATTATATTAATATGGCAAACGGACTGCAATTAGCATTTGAATGTAGTCCGGGACGACTAACTTGTGTTTCGCACTCGTAATTACCCGTTTCATTATACATAAATCCTCTACAAAAACGAAACAATTAGCTGTATGATAATATTCGACCCGTTTGCACGGATAAATAAAAAAAAAACTATATAAAATATGCATATTTCGAATGTGTGTACTACAATATAGTCAACGCAGTCAAGAGCCACAGTCAATTAAAAATCGAAGATTTCCCTTTCAACCCCAATCTAACTGTATTATAATATTGCGTTAATAGTATTTAAACGATATATTTGATGTTTTCAATGTTTCAATAATTTGTTAACACAAAACAAGCAACGATCATACGCAAGGTGTGCCTGTAGTAATTGTAGATGTACCATATTGTATGAAATCATAATTAATCAAAACTTAATGTACGACTTTCTACGCACTGTGCACTACCAGAGATAAAGCTGGCTGCTGCTAGAGATAATAATATTTCATCGCACTTTTTTGGATGTATATGGAAAATTATTTTTGTCATAATATTGGGCTAACGCTAAAATCTAGCCGTTATATCCGTTATGCGGTCGATACGGTTTATTATACCGGAGGGTAAAAGCTTAATTTTCGGTACGGTCGTTTGGAATTAAAAAAAAAAATAATAATAATAAACAGAGGAGTAAGAAGAAGACGAAGAAAATTAAAGTCTCCCGGAATCGACTATTCAAGGCGTGCAGTACAGTTTTGTTATATTATTATTCTGGTCCGTTTTTATACACACACTTGAGCGCCCGCCCGTCTCAGCTGTGTGATTTAAACAATATAATCAAACGATATTTACACAAATATATATATTTATATACATGTATATAATAACGATAATAATGTTTAAACAAACGGCGAATAATTTCGGAGAGCATAAAATGTAGCGGCGGCAGTGCGAACAGAAGGAACGTCATGAGAACGGCGACAATATGATGGCCAGGCGCCCGTCTGCCGACCGACTCGACCCTTATAATCCCGGTGTGTTGTAAACCGATTATACAGTAGCACTGCAGAAAACAATGTTGGTGACGATATCGCCACCGCAACTTTTATTGGTTCGTATAAAGCAATAATAACAGTTTGTCCCGTTTATACACACACACACACACACACACAGACAGACAGAGCGCGAGGGCCTTTATCCGGTCGGTCGGTCGGTCGGTATTAATAACGGAAGGATAATAAATGAGCTTCCGGTTTTGATGACGACCCCGCGTCGTGCAACTATAATAATAATAATAATATAGGGGAATGCGCCAACACCGACCATCATTCATTGAACACACACGCACGCACACACATGGGAGAGGAGCAGCAGATTTTCATAATAATATTAATTTTATGGTCCGCCGGGCTAACTTTAAACCGGTGAAACTTAAAAAAAAACTCAGCTAACGCGAATACACACACACGCTATAATTAGTACAACGGCGGTAATCGCTTTTGGCAGTGGTGAATAGAATATGCATAGGAGACAAATTCTACTCACTTAGAATATGGACATTCGGTTACCTTAGGTCTGGTTTGTTATTTATTGCTTCAAAAGATTTTAAATGTTATTTACAAATGTAAATAACATTGAGCATAATAACGATTTAATTGTTCAGATTTTAATAGATTTTAGCATTTGGAACTACATACAGACACTCAGTTTAAATTTTAAACTGAGACTGCATAATATAGAAAACAAATAGAACATTTTATTATTTTGTGTTATTGTAAATATTTTTTTTTTGTTTAGTTTTGTTTCTAGTCTTTCAAGATATAATTTTTACAGTATAGTTTCAATAAAATAGACAAAGGGGCGGGGCCCAGGAAGGCGCAGCCACCCATTTCCTTTTCAACGTCTCACTGACCAAAAACCCACGGCTTTGCCACTGTCTTTTGGTGTTATCATAGTCATATTGTTGTAATTACAATTATTGCTTGTTTTCATTAACTTTTTGGGATTCGTTAACGGCTGCTGTCTGCCATTATTCTTTGGCAACCCACGCAAGGCGATATTAATATATACATTTTTGTTTCTAACGCGGAGGACTTTGATATAAGTTTGTACTTTTATTACATTTTGTGAGAAAGAAACGTTTGAAACTAGGTATGTTATTATTGTTTAGTACAACAAATACAAATTTTACTGACCCCGAGACAGATCGCAGTTAAGTCGAGACGGTCACTGGTCTTAAGGCGGAGACGTATGTATGCAGGATGTAAGGGCAGTTTGTCAAGTCCTGGGGTTCGTATAAACCCATAAATCTCCATTCATTTCTAACATACATACTTAGAAGACTTAATACGGCTACAAAATTGTTTGTTTTAGTTATCTATAGATCACTTATATCATCAGTTTAATTATCAGTCTTAACTAAAATAAGACTGAAAAAACATTATACGGTGTATAAAGTCGGTTTATTTTTTCGATTTACTGATTAACTAAAGTAACTAAAAATAGCAAAAAAAAAAAAAATTAAATTAAAAAAAATATTACTATACTATTTTACACATTTTTGTACTTCTTGATTTTAAAATATATTTAATAAGGCTTTACATATAGTTCTTTGTGTCTCCACAGACAACAGTTTTTACTATTTTTAAAATGTTTGATACAATTCATAAACATTTTGTACGACGATATTGCAGTAAAAAACACGTTTAAAAGTGCTTCAAGGGAAATTACTCATAGTCTCAAATAGTATAGGGAAAGAATTGACCGATCACGCGAAACTAACGCGTAGTGACGTAAACGACACAATGCATAAACACAATACATATTATATAACTAGTGCAGTAATGGTGTTCTCGCTGTGGGCTAAGTAATTCGCAAAAGTACTTTCCGAGCAAAGTCACTTAAGCAGTGACTGTTGGGTTTCGTGGATCATTTACCTCGGCGATAGCTGTTAACGAATAATATTAAATAAAATATTATAAAACAACGTATACTGTTATTTATTACATCCCTGTCGAACAGATCAGAAAACCGCAGTAGTCTATTCTTTTTTCTAAAAAAATAATAAAATTGGGTTTACACAAAATTGTCATTGCAAGGCGATTAAATAATAATTACTATTCCCGCAAAAGATAGTACATCTCGTGTAAACTTATACCGTCTGCGTTATTGGTGTATTTAAGGGGGAGGGGCTAGGCGATAGGGACAATCCCTTAAGCAATCAGAGCTTAATCATCATACTATTTTGTTGTTTTACATTTTAAATTGGTATTCATTCGGAAATAAAAATATTTAAATAAAGTTATATTTTCCATTAGTAAACGTAAGTTATTTTATAAAAAAAATGCATTTGTGACATATTAGTGGAACAACGTTACCAACATTTTGTTAGTGCCTATGTGTTGAATGTACGAAAAATATGTACACAGCTGTAGCAATCTATACGAGTTACCGCATTAACAGTTCAAAAGTATTTGTACTTAAATACTTTAAGTATTCTCGAAAATATGGCAAATATCACCTAGACATTTTAATTAGTGAACTTCGCAACTGTTTTGAAGCTAACGTTTTATTTTGTGTATTGATTAAACCTTATTGATGCCTATAGTATTCAATTGCATAAAATTGGCCTTGTGCAATGCTTAAAGTTAAACTTGGTTAAATAGTTTTGAATTAATTTATAACTTAGCTGTTCTCTCAGCTCCTTTATTGTTACTCCAATTCTGATATTTAAGATCTCCTTTTCTATAGATAATTATTAATCCTTTAGTTTTATAAGTTTTATCCTATGTCCTTAATTATAATGAACAAATTATACTAATTAAGTATAAAATATTCGTTTTTATTCGTTAAAAATCAAATCAGTGTATATTCGTAATGTATACATACACAATAGACACACACACACACATATATATTATACATCTAACCTAACCTGAGACGAACACTTCAATACTCGACTGATTGTAAGTTATCTTTAATATTTGCACCGTCGACCAAAAACGCCGTAGCAATATAATACATACATACATAGATTACAAAATATATAGTCACAGGCTAAAGCGTGGGGTAGAAAAAGCGATTCAAAATGGTTCACCCTATTTATATTATATTTTGTTATCGCCGACGAATAAAACAAAAAAAAATAGTAAATCAAATGTTATACTTAACCACGCGGGCACAACCGACGGGTTTGCCAAAACGCATATTATAAGACATTCGAACGGCGCAAAGGTAAAAAAACAATAAATCCAATCGAATTTCACTATAACGTTGTTTCCCCTGTGACAGCCAAAAAACACATACACGCACAACGGCCGTTTTTTTCGTACAAATGATTTTTTGGACCAAATTCAATGCACACACATTCGAGTACAGTCGTATACATAAGCGAAATATTAAACGCTATCGTCATTTCCGGTGTATGACTTTTTACGACAACCAAACGGGGTGAAGTCATTAACGGATTCGCACACACACAAACACTATATATTATTATTGTCATTTTAATATATTTTACCGTCCGTACGTGTCAGGGTTACTTTGAATCCAAGCCAATAATGCATACATAACGACATTACTATTGTAGTGTATTGATATTGTGCAGGGTGTGCTTTCGGTCGTGTGTGCTTTGGCGGACTTGCCAAAAGCTTGAGTGACAATTTTCACGCGTCCGGGTCGACCTAATGTCGCGTGGATAATAATAACAAAATATCTACACATACTTATGTGATTTACAACGTTTGCTTCGGTCGACGACACGAAAAGGGTGATTAAAGCTTGGCTTTAGTCAGCAAGGAAAGTACGGGTTTTCTTAGAAACTCGATCACAGAATAGAAATAAAAGCAGAAGGGTCACATTTCAATGTAAATAAAAAAGTGACGACCGTTTTGTAAAGACCTATTTAGTATTATGTGTTATATCATATAACATATAACATATAACTAAAAATAATTATGTATAGTTATACGATTACAGCGTTGTAGCCTTAAGAATATGACCGCCGCGTTTTTGTGCATTAAGTATCACCACTGTGTTAATCAGTGTCCGGGGCCTGACTCAATCATGCGTTACTATACCTAGACAGACTCAGTAGTGGATTTATGTTGAGTGGCGGGTGCTTGGAAGCTGATTATCTTTTGGTGAGCTCATAACATAAATTACACAACCGTGATAAGTGATAACTGATAACAGGCCACGGCAATGAAGGCTGTTACCAGTTTTATTTATTTATACATACAATTATGACAATTGACACTAAATAGATCTAAATAGATCCGATTCATTATTCATATGAAAAGTGAGTACTATTACTAGTAATAACTAGTAAGTACCATCAATAATCATCACGTACAAAAAAAAAAGGAGATGGCATTATTCTACTCTCTTACTGTTCCGAGTAAAAACTAGAAACAATAATTGGGTCGTCACAAAAAAATAAAGTAAGTGCTTCCCTGGCAAATGGAAAGATCGCTAAGACTTAATAAGACCGTTATCAGTTGAAACATTTGAGATTACCTTATGTAGAACTAATAGCATCGGTCACAAAAAAGTTCTAGATCCTACTACAGGTGGTAGCATTGATCTTATAATGTATTCTATAAAATCAATGCTGGTAGATAAGGTCGATGGGTAAATTCACCCGAGACACCTTGTGTAAATATTATCTAAGTGCTGACTCGTACAAAATCGTATATCTACTCAAAAAACCGCTAAACACATGACCGATATGGACATTTCTAAAATCCCGTCCGTGTTCGTTCGGCTCGATTTACATCTATGTGTTTGTTTAACACTAAAAACGATGAGTGTATTTGTCGGTGCTAAACTTTTACGCAAAAAAAAAAAATATGACTGTGGCCAAAGACTTTTTATATAAAAAAAAAGAAGTTTTTTACACGAATCGCCTTTGATCGTGAGTCGACGAAATCCTGACCGATCGATATCCGGTAGAGTCATTTGTATTCCTTATTCGACCCTGCGATGTGTGTGTTTTTTATTTATATATTTTGACACCGCAAACCGGAAGCATTATTATACTATAAAGACTCCGATCTAGATATTCGTACGAGGGTTTGTTTTTTATCTGTTTTATTTTATTTTTTTAACACGTCAAACATAGAAGGCAGAAACGACAACCCCTGCTACCCTCCCACCGGTTAGGTTAACCACCCCGACATGAAAAGGTGATGATGTTCGAGACGGGTCAGATAAACCGTGCGATTCTGACGAACGCGCAAAGGTCCATTTTTGAATATATATATTTACTCGTATATATATACATAAACGTACTAACATCAGTCAGTCAGAGCGTATGATTCAATTTGAGCGTTCCCTCAACGATGATGATGATAATAATAATAACGCGTACATACAAACACTGTATAACTCGAGCACAGCCCTCGAGCACATCCCCAACAACACAAATCCGGATTTATGGCCGTTGGGGTGACCGCCGTCTTTGGGGTAAGAAAAAAAAAAAAGAGTAATTGATACTGATTTACGACCGAACCCGAATCGGATTGACTACATAAGTCATGACGGTTCGATGCGTGTAATGTCATCGTGACGAACGGTTTTCGCCACTCGAAAGCACTCGATTTTTGTTTGCCTAAGTATAATACTCACACGTCGCGGTTGAACAGTTGAATTTATAAGTCTATAAACTCCCTAAACTAGGAGAACACTTAAAAACGAACCTGTCAAAAGTCGCGTTTGTTTACCTACATAGACCGCACTAGGTAGGTTAGGTTTATGCAATGTGAGAGACCGTAATTGAAAAATGTCCGTGAATTTATAATATTATTCACGTGATCACGGAACCGTGATGGTTTTTTTATTTTGTTTGCGCCTATGTATCGATTAAATATAAATGTTAAAATGTTTATAGAGTTCTGGTAAATGCTAAAAAAGGTAAAAATTGAATATTGCCTAATTATGTAATAATAACACAAACAAAAATGTTTTAAAAAAGAATAACTGAAAAATTTCAAATATTTTAAGAGTAAAATAGTGTAGGGCGTTAATATAACACGTTTTACATGTTTTTCGATGATTATTGATTTATTATTTATACTAATAAATCTAATAAGTTGAAATTTTGTTCGTGGTCCATAGCACTTACATATAATTTATGCCAACACTTAAGACGACCAGAACTTTTTGGATATTTTCAAAAAATAATTATGGTTCTACGCTCTGCCACACTGGCATGTGATATACGATTACAAAATTAAGTCGTTTATCTTCCTTTCATTAGGAATCGCATTACAATAAAAAGTACACACCGATTAAATTTATCTCAGTCCAGTGTCCTATGATTGAGAAACTATTGTAATATTATATATTTTATTAAAATGTCATTTTATTTAGTAAGATTCGCGTGGTTCGCGTGCCTTTGAAAACTTTGCTGACGGTTTTGTCGTTGAACTTTCAATATTTTATTATTGATTTCAATACATATATCCGGAGACGGTTCGCAAACGACATAATATTATTATTGTATGTAAGTACGGATATATATATATATAACATCATTTCACCAGCATTATGCGATAATAATATTAACGCAATCTGTGTTAGCCGTCGCCAACGGGTCCACACCACTTTGGCTAGATTGGCCGTCTTGTTAGCCCGGGCCGCCATATGCAACGCCTCAGCCGACCGTATATCATAGTGGCGGGATTTAATTTCGAAAATGGAATTGGCCTGTTTTTCACCGACTACTGGCGACGACTGAAATGCCATATTGGAGTTTGGCCCTTTTTATTATTTTTATTATACACACATAACGCACAAGCTTATACTTGTCGCCCGTCCCGGACCGACTCGGATCTCTCCACCGCGCCGGTCGACACCCGACCGAATTTAATCATATATGTATATAGTTTTTTATTATTTGTTTTTCATTTTTCATTTCTGTCCCTCTAAGAGAGACAATAACCTAAAGTAGTAGCCCGGTTTTGGTCCCTGGCCTAGCTCGGGGGTTGCGCGATAAGTGATAATGAAACTTTAGACGAGCTAGTTTTTTCGGACAACAAAAACTTGGTGAAAATTTATCGGTTGACAAGTAGTTGGGACGAGGGGCTAATGTCGAATTTTTCTCATATTATATAATATGTATTGTTTATATCGTGTACCGAGTTCCGACTTGCCATTCGCCGGTGCACAATTTATGAGCCCAAGTATAAATGCGCTAAAACGCTATACAAAGTTATATTATGACAGTAGAAAAAAAAAATAATAGTTTCGCCAAACTCTGAAAGTATTTCAACGACGTTTTTATACGTGAACAATTATTTTTATCGTTTTGAAAATTCATGACAAAAACAAAAAAAACTTGCGAAAACACTTGTATACGAAATTAAACGGTTACAGCTATAGTCTAGAAGTCGTACATCGTTTATAACAATAAAATAATGTTTAAACAAGATAAACGTTTAAAATAATAACGCGAACAATAATAACGTCATAAAGATGCACGCGCAATGAGAATACCCGAATAGATATTATATAATACAATAGTGTTATAAACCAGTTTAAATGGTTTTATTATAATAATAATAATGATTTGGGACGTAACCCACGCTATGTGCTTATTATTTAGTGAATAGCTCAAGTATACTTATTACTAATACATATAATACACATGCCTATGTAATCGATTCCAATTTTTAAATAACCGTGAACCGTATAATACATATGATATGATATATACTAATGATTATATCATATTTTTATAATAATTAATCAGTATTGTAACTTTTGAAAACTTTCAAGGTTTATACTTAGCAATCGGATAATGCCGAATGAAAATACAAGTATCATTTTGAAAATTCATAATAGTTGCTTTTAATGTCGCGTCTTTTATAAAATATATTAACGTTTAAACTTTAATGTTAAATTGTTTTTTTTTATTTCTCAAGGTTAGGTTAGAATGCCAGATCGACACTTTTCATTTACATGTCTTAAAATCTATTTACATAATTGCATTTTTAGTAAACTATTTTATTATTAAGGGATATATATATGTGTGTGTGTGTATTTTTTTTCGTGAGAAGACAACACTTATCGTATAATTATCATGTTAACCCATGGGCAATAGCTAGTATTAATATCGTTCAATCATATTTTAATCACTATTTAAGCCTGTTGAGTTGCATACATTTAGGGACTTCACCAGAAGTTCACCCTACTCCCTCTTATTTTAGTATTATTGTATTATTACCCGGTGGTATTTATATTATATTGTTTTATACTGGTATATACTAACTCTTAGCAGTATTAAAGGCGTCAGTATCCACATATTCTGATTATCGCTGGCATAATTGCAGTGCCTATTTTTTAAGACGAACACAGTCAGTTGGTCAGTGTCGCCATTATATTGCAAACGACAGTATAGCAATTAACAACGTAGAACAACCAATTCGTAGAGTAAAAAATAACACTGCGCATATTAGCATTAATACTTTATGTCCATCAGCTGTCGATAATAAACATATGATGTGAACTGTACACGTTTCCTTAATGTGTCGATACATACATATCAGTATTCAGGGCCACGCTAAAGGCAAGAACAGATGGGGGAGAGTCAATGACGAGCAGGGAGATGAAGAAAAGATGGCCGAAACTTGGTTGGCACAGGGTACGTCTTGTATGTTATAACGGTATTGAACAATATAATTACATTATTCTCCCATATGCGCACCGATAATAAGAGAACCATCACCCTGATGGACATTAATTAATACCGGATGTCTATATTATTCGAGTACGGTTGCCGAGGATGAACTTTTCGGCGACCAAAGGGGAAGGAGGAAACAAACGGAGGACCCTACGACGATAATGATGAAAATAATAGTGATTATCGGTTCGGCTCGCCCCGGATAAATATGTAACCGAGCCGGCCGACAACCGTGACTAAACTACACAGAGTTATCCGGACGGTGTGCTCTGTACGTCACACGCCGTTTCCGGGCAATATATATATATATATATAAAGGAAAACCAACAGGGTCCTACTGCGAAGGAGATAGGGGAAGGGTGAACAGTTGGAGAGGGAGGTCGGTGTGGAACTTTTGTGTTCAAATAGACGGAAACCGAAACAACTCGTTCCGGTCATGTTTTATTTATGTACACATGTACATAGTGTATACAGCCCCACCGTCGATTACACATCCCCCACAGATTGTGGTGTATATTATATGTATATATATATATATTGTGTGCCGGTTTCGTATCGGTTCATTGTGCGGACAATGGTCGATCGTCGTTGTTTCGACCGTTAGATAATAATAATTATACCGTTATTAATTATATCATAATTAATATACTGTTGTTGTAATATTATTATTCGCATTGTTGTACACAGCATTTTCCGGAATCCAGGAAAAACGTAGCAAATTCGGTCGGTCGACAGGTGTCCCTGCTGTGTTCGCATTGTCTAACCTATCCGGCTGCGACAATGGTCCTGGTTTCGATTTTGCCATCGTCCAACACTATATATTATTAATATAAATTGAGCTATATATTTCACACTATCCCGGAATCGTGTAGATAAAACATTACACCGGAAAAGGATCTATCTGCTCGTTATACTTGCACAATAAAAACGAAACCGAATCTCGTTATACGGCCGTTTGTTGTGCTCGCAGTCCGTTCGTCGCGCATTGTTCAATTAAGGGAAACGAAGAGCGCTATTTATTTTGGGGGATAGGGATAGGCAATATTTGGGGAAAATTTGATCTATTAGCCATTTTAAATATGTCGACTGAAAACATATTAAGTTTATCTAGTTATACAACTTTTGAAAGTTATTTTACTCCGAGTTATGGATAAAGTTTGATAAAATATGACTTTTGTAGAAGTTTGACGGATTTCAATTGTTTTTTTTTTGTGAACCTTACTATTTTTCCTATAGGGGCTAAAAAGCCGATTTTTGATTTAGCTATTAGAAAACTAGATTGATTTATTAGAAAAAACTTTAAAAAGTAAAAATATAAACGCTTACAATATAATTTTCAAAACAAAAATCGGCCTTTTAGCCCCCACAGAGAAAATGTTAAACTATACAAAGTAACAAAATAAAAAAAAAAACAATTTTGAAATCGGTTCAGTAGACACATAAGAAAGTGACTTCGCGTTTTAGTCTTCACTCGTATAAATTCTTTATTTTTTATATTTTTTTTCGGTGTTCAATAATGGATATGACCGATAAAATACAAAGTAGCACAAGACTTACCCACAAAATGCTACGATATATTTTAATAATATTTCATTAAGAATTACAGTATTAAATAGTTTTGGCAAAAATGGAATATTATGAGGGACGTCATACTCCAGGTTTTAAACTCAGAATGCGTTTAATAAAATAAAAATGAAATCGCGGTCAAGAATGTTGTATAATACTTAGACAAAAAAAAAAATCGGCTACTAAAAAAATTCTCAACTACTGTACTAATAATTACACATTACAATTTTAGTTTTAAATTAAAATTTTCAAAAAAATGCTTACACCTAACTTAACTTAACGATTTGACTTTAATTTATTAGTCGTGATAACTCGCCTGAGTATTACACAAATATTGACACCATGACCCAATGTGTGGGTATACTTACCTAAACATTTTACATTTTACATACCTACGTATGTAGGTATAAGTAGGCAATTTGTGAATAAAGTATAAAATTTGGAACTCGTTTAATATCAACACAGGAAAGCGTTATTTATTTTGATATATCAATTTTTTTTTGTTCTACTATTTTAACGCGTAGAGGCATATATTTCTACTTCTAACAGTACTTTTTTAAAAAATACTCCAATGGTTTAAGTTTTGAAAATCGTGGCACAATTACAAAATTATTTTGATTTAAACTACATTTTCTGTGTGAAAAATCGCATTTTTTTATGACTTTTACAATTATTTAAAAAAATTTACTTCTAACGTGACAAGCAAGTATTGAAAATTCAGTTTTTAAAACTATTGTCTGATTACGCTTTTCAGAGTAATGTTACAATTTTAGAATGACTTGTTTTCATTATAGGATTTACAAATGTAGAAGCCCACTTGAGGCAGTTTTACATAATTATTATTAGACACAATATTTAGGCAATTTTTACAAGTGTTTTTATCACATTATTAGGTCATGTACATATAGTTATTGTTTTTCGGTTGATTGTTTAACATTTTTTTTTTAAGGTGGTGAACTTATATTTTTCTTCGAACGTTATTTTTTATTTTTTCTGCGGGTAAATTTTTAAAAAAAAAAAGACATTTTACATCTTTTGCGAATTACTGACGTCTCCTGTGTTAAAAAAGTCTAGTGCAGATTATAACAGTAATTCATGTCGGCCTTGGCCTTCGTTTTGTACATAATTTTCATACGTTGTTCAATTCAAGTGTCTTGTAGCACATATAATATTATTTTTCGACGTCGCGTCGTTAAGAAAATGTGTGGCAAAACATATCTCCACACGATTCCGGACGTCCGTGTCGAGTACAATATAACAGCAACAACAACGCTTATGTACATTATTATATTGTAAACCACAGCTATTGTTGTTGGCAAACTTATTTCCCAAGTCGGATAACTTAATAATATTATAAAAAATACATTTATAAGTATGTGTACACATCAACACGAATACACGAGTTCCTCGACAAACATACAAACAGAGAGCTGGTGTAAATAAATTCGGGACGTGTAACCCCTCCCCTGCCCTCGAGCTTTCTCGCCACTGCGTGGGTATTTTTATTAATGTAAAGCTTTTAAAAGTGGCTTGTCCCCCCCCCGCTCTCTCTCTCTCACACACATACACACACACGCGACGGGATTTATATTTCCAGCTGTTATCTACCCATACAGAGCCCGCCCGTGTATATTATATCCGGACAGGGATATAGTGCGGTGTATATCCATTGGCAATGGCGGCATCACCCCCCGAGACGGTCCCGGTATATTATATAAGGGTTGATGGCTTCGCAGGCGGCTTTTCGTGGATCCCGCGATAGGAGAGGGTGAATAGGCTACCCACACACTCTTAAGTATTGCGCGCAGGGGGGACGGGGGGCGCGGGCGTCATCCTTTTCTTGAATAGACCGCCGCCAGGCTCCGTCTTGTAGATTTTCTCTTTTATTGACCTCCCGTCCCCCCCTCCCTCGCCACGCGTAAGTGTGCAAGTGTGTGTTCGGTATATAATATATAATGTATATACCGCGAAGACATCTAAAAGGGTCGTCCGCCTTTTTTTTTCTCCATTTTTTTTTTGCCCCCCAGAAAAATATGCGGAAGACCGTGCGGAAACCGACCGGGGAGGCCCTCGATGGGGGAGGGGGGGTTATATATGATTTATGGTCATCTGCGGTAATAGTCGTTAGGCGGCGGCGGCGGCGGCAGTTGCCCTCGGTCAATATGGGAGTCGTACGATAAGAGAGGAGAAGAACGCCTTGCGAGCGAGATAGACCGGATTGTGTGTGTGTGTGGATGTGTTTTTTATGACTATATATACAAGATCCGTTGGTACATGTATATATTTTTTTTTCACCCCGCCGACCCTAGAAGACAATAAAAATCCTGGTCCGCGTTTCTTCTTATTTCCCTGTTTTACGACGCTTTTTTGATTTTTGCATTTTTTTCCCTTCTTTTGCCTTTATTTACAATAATAACGATACGCTAAAACAACGCCTTAATACACCGTCCGCGGTATATACATACATAAATGTATGTACATGTATAACGCGGCTTATATAATAATATAAGGGCCGGGCGAATTATGTTTGTCGGAAATCGCGCGGGCAAAGTTGCGGCAATAATAATAATAATGATGACTATACTACTGTGTCTGTTGTATTTTTTACGACCATTCGGGGACTGCGTTGTTTTCTTCTTGGTTAGAAGTAGTGCAAAAAAAAAAAGCTAAAATTCAACCTAAATAATATATTATTATAATATATACATCGGTTCGGCGAGAGTGAATTTATTATATATTAAAACGGGCGCCCGCGTTATGCGAATAAAAAACACAACGTTTTTCAGACCTCCTTGTAAAACGACGATTTCCCCTTTGGCCTAAACGTTATCCTTAAATACCTTTGTACAACCCTATTTGGCAATATACCGCAATAGAGACAACAGTGGAGGGGGGGGGGGGCGACGCCCATCTGTTGCCGCCAAAACAATCCTAACAAGACTCGACTGTAATATTTCAATAGTATAGCTGTTATCATTGTCAATGTAAATAGTTGTATATCTCTAATATTTTACACCACAAGGGAAAACAAAAAGGTAAAAAAATGACAAAAATCCACACGCATATAAAATATAGTGTTGATATATATAATATACATAAATAGGTAAGGAAGTTTAATAAAAATATTAAGCAGAAGTCAGTTGATAATTAATGCCAATATTTTGTAAAAAAAAAAAATGATAAAAATCCTAAATATAAACTCAGTTTTACATAAGGCCATAAAGAAATGCGATTATTTTTCAATAGCGTTTGATTTCATTAAATATAATTTTTAAGCCCTTACACAATTATTATTGATGAGCAGCAATTATAGATTGTGAATTGTATCATAAATATAAATGAAAGCAACCCTCCCCTTTGCGATTAATAGCATTCTGGGATTAATGGATTTCGTTTTGAACAATATGAAGTATTTTTTCACTCTCTTCGACAAACCAGCCGATACAAAAACAATTGCCAAGTTTTTAATCGTCTGCGGTACGTCGTAACTGCGATCGGACGGTCAATAAAAACGATAAGTAAAGTAAAAAAAAAATTAACGCTCATTTATAAAATACGAGCTATTAAAAAAAATTGGCTATTTGCAGCGCTGCAAGAAAACTTACAACACACATTATAATTATTCAACTGTAGTAATTATTGTTTAATAAAATTCTATTTATATCATGTCCAGAGGAAATCAAAATATTTACAATTAAAACAACAACAATGACAAATTGTTTAGCATAAACTATAAGCATTTATATTTTGATTTAAGATAATATTATGTCAGAATAAATATCTGTAATTTAAAAAAAAAAATTAAAATATATTTATCACATTTTATCATGTAGGTAGGCACTATATTCTAAAAAATTAATGATCAAGACTTTATCTAAACTTTGAAACGAATGATTTACCATTAAACTTTTGAAAAAACCGATCAAGTTCAAATTATAAACAATAGAATCTTCACAATTTAGATGAAGTCTTGATCTTAAATTTTGTATGACGGTACTTGTACGTTAAATTTGCTCATTCGCTCAGACCAGTGTACTTCCTTAGATATTATGTGTTTTTTACAAAAATAGCTAACAACTGCGTTGGATTACAGTTTGAAATAAATTGTATTAAAATATAGCTGTGTAGGTTTCCCGTTGCTACACGAGTACGCTGATTTTAGCTTAACCTCAAGTATAAAAATTTTTTTAAAAAATATCTTTCCTTTACTACTTGCAGTACATACAAAGATGATTTTGGCGTCCTCTCAGAAGGGTGTCGTTTTCATCAAATTTTCCTTTCTTTTAAGTATTATAAACATATGTTGTGGCTAGTTGTAGCAATTATACCTAATTTAACGTGCAGAATGATGACTGGACATCAGTTAATCGCGCACTTAAAACATCAACATCTAAACATGTTATATAATTGAAAAAAAAACAATATAAATATAACACATATCGCTATGACGAAAATTGGATACAATCCAACAGTAAGATGACTAATGCATTACTATAATATACAATCGATAGAGTTTTATTATTATTACATTAAATTGAGTGTATCGCCCAAAGTAATAATTGCTCTAATCGAACATTACACGAATTTAATAATTTAAAAAATAAATAAACACACTGCTAAATAACTTAATTTCATTGTCAACAAAACAAATATAAATATATAATATGCCGAGTGACCAAACGATTAAATCGGCCAAATGGTTTGTTTTAATGTTGTTTTTCGTTTTCTTTGTGAATGGCTCTTCGTATTGAATTATTGATCGTGTTTACCGAAATTAACTATTAAATTGTTCCACGCCATTTCAACGGATTCCACTTGGGACGACCCCAATGGACGACATGACATCGTGTACAACTGGACACGAACACGACCCTTACTATATTATATTCACTTAACTTCAGTAGCGCGTTCACAGTAAAACGTCTTGATGTCAACGAGCCGGGGCGTGTTGTCGAGGAGGAGTTGTGGTCGCATTAAAGTATCTTATGTTGTCGTTGCATACGCCCTCGGTTTCCAGAAAACATCTGAAACGAAGCATCCGTCGAAAATAAAATCATACTTAAGAAAATACCTAATAACTAAGATAGATTGAGACAAAAAAAATCTTACATGTAACCAAACTCAACCGCAAGGTGTGTGATTGCGAGGATTGTCTCGATAATTGTACTTAAATCTCAAAGAGGATGTTTTTTTTAAGACTTTACGTTAAGATGACAATTATTAGTAATAACTATCTGAAGCTAGGAGGAAGGTGTTAGAGCCTGTTTCTAAGTATGCCTTATGCGTTTTGTTGATACAATTATTATGACCCATCCACCGCGTTTGTGTGCTAGACAGTGTTTTTTTTTTAAATGTAATAGTTATAAAAATTCAATATTTCATTATTAATATCATCTTATGGGTGCCGGCTATGAGCTGTGGCCGCCAAACCCCTATTTTCATTGATCTAGAAAATCGGTTAAGTGCGTGACCATATTATAGATCCTTTTTAAAACTAGATTCTAGGTCAACTGTTAACAGTGTAATTATTTTTCGCAGACTTAACCGAATCTGAAAAAAAAAGTAATCTTATCCGTTTTATTCTATAGGAAAAGGGTTAGTCACTATAATCGTCCAAACGGCGTTTGGACAAGGATAAAAACGACAACTGCGTTTAAAAGTATGTAAGTTTTATTTTCAATAATTATATTCTAAATAGGTAATATAATAATATAATATGATAAAGTACACCTACACAGTTTAATATAATAAATGCTTCTCGATAGTACGACTAAAATAATTTCTATATAATAACTAACAGTACTTCGGCCAAATGTAATAAATAATAATAAATTACAAATATTACATCCTTCTGTGTCGTTTTAAATAGTATATAATGAGAACATATGCAAAAAAAAATATGTATTAACATAATTACACGATAGCTTATGAATATAATATAATATGAATTTTAATAATAAATAATAATAATGTTAACATGAAACAAACAGAATAATAATAATAATTTACAAGACAAACGCTAAACAACGACAATTTTCGGTAACAAAAAAAAACGTGTACAAAGTATAATCATATTTTACACAAAACTATAATATACTTCTTACCATCTTATTAATGAAATAGTTAAAGACAACTACAATTTTTATCAAGTAAATGGTTATATATATGTATATTAACACACACTCGTTAAAATTTATACCTATTATCTACGGCTACGCAATAAACACCTCTATAGTATGGTAAATTTTAATCAAGATTGAGTATACAGTGTACATTTCTAATTGTTCATAGAATATTACACAGTTCGCACGAGGTTTCACTACAATGGTAACGCGGATTCTGTACAATATTTATTATTATAATATATTTTTTTGGACTGTTAAAATTATTAAAACGTTATCGTTTGATTTCGGGCCATTTAATTTTAAAATACAACGGATGATACAATATGATTTGGACGAAAGGGGCATTTTAATCTATTTATCGGACCCCATTACAGAATTAAATCCCATCCGCATCCCTCTTTCGGTAGTGGCTACACGGTTAATTATTGCTCGCGTGTGCATTTATATAATATGTATGATTTGTAAGGACATTTGTCATTTTTGTCGCCACCCGACCTACCCCTATTCCGCCACCCCGTCCGACGGTCATCACCCTTGTTTGCGGATTAGAGGGTCAAACGGAGTTTGCAGGCGCGTGCAAAAAATAATAATAAATAAAAAAACATTACCGGCTCGGTTCGAATTTCGATTGTAATTAATTTATATGAAAACCAGAGAACGAATAAAAATTATTGAAAATCCAGCATTTTTATATTATAATTTGCAACTCGAATCGCATCGAATTGCCAAAAAAATTTCACACCTTAATTTAACAAACGGCATTATTTACCTAAACGTGTTATGCAAAGTAGGTAAACGGTATTTTCTTCAATAACAAGATGCGACCGTACACGATATAAGTTCAAAATTGTATGTTAAATCGAATCGATATAAGATAATATAATAAACAAACTACGGGGCAATACTTGATTGTTATTAATGTGTGCGCTTTAAAAAACTACTCCATTTCAGTTGCTACCTAATTGTGGTCATAATAATGTAATGGAAAAGATCAAGAACATAAGAATATAGGTATTATATAATATATTATCTTACAAAACAATAATAAGGTATGGATAATAATACTGTATAAAGATGTGACGACTAGATATGGTGATGATGATGGTGATGCGGACGAAGCGACTGATGATCCTCGCGGTACGAATGGCGTCTTCTACCCGCGGTCGCCTTGCGTCATTTGGCGCCCTGCTGATGATCGTCCTCGTCGTCCAGCCGATCGCCCTCCTTGTCTTGGTGCGCGGTCATGTGTCTGGTCAGGTGATGCCGTTCCCGGAAGCTCTCGTCGCACACCGGACACCGGAGCTTGTCCATGTCCCGTCGCTTCTTGGCGTCCGCCGCGCCGCCCGCAGCGCTGCCGCCGCCGTTTCCGGCTCCGTCTCCCTTGTGGTGCGACCGCATGTGGTACACCAGGTCGGAGGTCATGCGGAAGCTGACGTTGCACTTGGCGCACACGTTTTGCGACGGCAACGTCAAAGCGGCCGCGGCTATGGAGGCGGGCAAAAGCATGGCGGGCAGAGCGGCGGCGGCCCCGAATTGCAGCGGCGACGGCTGTGCCGGATAACCGCCGTTGTCCTTGGGCTGCGGCCGCGGCGGCAACATCATGAACGGCGGCGTCCGGAAGCCCATCGGGAACGGCGTCATAAAATGTGGCTGCGGCAGAGGCGGCGGCAGTGACGGCGGCGGGCTCAGGCTGTCTTGGTGGTATCCCAGTTCGATGGGCGGCGGCGTGACGATGGGCGGCGACGACGACGAAGACGTGGGCGACAGCGCGCCCGGATCTGGCGACACGACTTTGGTGAACGCGGAACGGGCCGGCGAATAGTTGACCGCGGAGGCCACGTGAACGGGCCTTTGTCTGCGCTTGCTGAGATCGTCAGGCGCCATCAGGAACGCTACGTCAAAACTGCGTTTCTGTGGCCTCTGCGGCGGCAAAGACGTCATCTGCAGTTCACTGGGCGAGTACGATGGCGATGACGTCACGGTCCGATGGACGTCCATGGTCATCCTGAACTGATTGAAATCTGCAAAATAACAAATAAATATTAGTAAAGTAGGGTTTGTGTGTTTTTTAATTCAACGTCAAAACGAAAAATAAATGGACGAACATATAATATATCTTTAAGCCCCCTCCTTCCACAAAGTAATAAAAGTGTGTAGAAGTATTTATTAACCTCCAATATAAACATTATAAGGAACTATAGACAAAAACGTTGATTCTTTTCAAACATTATTAAGAGCAGAAACGGCCAACTTGTATTATGCTTATCAGTTTAAGATGTATTTTACGTTTAAAACAATATTATGTTTCAAAAATTACTTTAAAAAAAAATTCATTAAATAATACAGAACGTAGATAACGTAATAACATTTTCTCCTCGATTTTCAGTAATTTCAAAAGCTCTATGTAGTAAAGTCACTCTATACAAACAAACGTATTTTAAAACTAACAACCTAAGTTCTAAATTCAAAAAGGCTTGAGAATTTTATGAATATTTGATGTAAATTTAAACGATAACCAAAAAAATTCAGATTAGCGGGTAATGTAAGGAGCGCTAAAACGCTGCCGCCTTACCCACTCAGCCACACCTCTTCCTTCTCAGTTGTTTTAATGTAATAAACTAATAGCAGTATCGGCCACGTGATGGTGGATTACTGAAAAGTGTCGTGAGGCAATATACAAAGAACAATACGGGTGGTGATGGAAGTGTCGGGTTTAGTTTCTACATGACAAACAGTAATAAAAATAAATGCAACTGTAATTTGTAAGCCCCAGTTAACCATGGACGCGCTGCCGTCTGACTGTGTCAGGAATACAATATATTTAAGTTACAGTGTCTCAGATTTAGATTATTTAATAAAATATATTTGTTTTAATTTAAAGCCGCTGTGGTGGGGAACCGCCATTCTGTAGGCAACGCCGGAACCTGATCGGGTTCTTGGCGTTCCTGGGATTTTTCAATGTCTACGCAATGCGGGTGAACTTAAGCGTGGCCATCGTGGCCATGACTTCGTCCACGGACACTCGAGTGAGTTAGCATTTTTTTAAAGTATTCAAAAATTACATTATTTGTCATCCTTTTGTGGTAGCAGTAGTTAAGTTGTATTCAAGAGAGGTAGTTGTGAAAGTATACAAACACATTTATTAGCAGAGCCTTACTAAGGGAAAGATGGGGCAAATAACCTAGGGTGATTACTCTAGGGGACTTAAAATGTTTAACACGGAACTGTTGCCACTTTCGAATGCGTTTTAATTACCTCCATTCTCAATGTAATATAATAGAATTGGTGATCTTTACGATAAGACTTTTCGATACCAGTACTTATGTACACCATAAGATAGTGCAGCTTTTAAATATATTTCTTGAATGGAATTATGAGACTATATAAAAATAATAATCATTTGTTTATAGATATTAAGATATATTGCGTCTTATGCCGTACGGCTGAACTAATACACATAATAACTGAATACCGATTAAGCAGCATGAAGATGATTCGGCAAGACGTATGTAGTTAAATATCATCATTTAGTATGTTATTAATATACCGTCAGCCCTATTCGCCTTACACTTACTTTAAAATAAAACCATAGGAAGATATTCTAGAAGTACTTTGGAGAATATTTAGTAAAAAATTTCATCATGCTATCGTACTATATGCCATTGACAGAAAAGCGAATTCGACTGGGGACCTGAATTGCGGGGAGCTATACTGAGATCGTTTTTTTGGGTAGCCAATCATACTGTATACCGCATTGTTCATCATCTGAAGTATTTGAATTTTAAATTACTTTTCGCCGCAGTCAGTGTATATAAGTTTTCTGTAGCCGTCTTTCACTGACATTAAAACAATAACAACGAGCTATTGTTATTGTAACAAAAAAAATGTGTTTAATATGAATGGGAACAAACATGAGCGTTGTGGAAACACGACCTTCACGAAAAGCAATAATCATATTTATAGGCAAATTTCTGGATTGAAATATAGTACCTGCTATAGATCCATGAACAGCGCTTTCTTCTAATGAGAAAGGAAGGTAGAAGTCATGTCCAAGGAAATTTTTTTTTAAAATGAATCATCTATAATTATTATAGTATAACTTCTTTCTTGTTTGTAATTGCGCTAATAGTTCTTTATTTGTCATCATATTCTAATAATTTTTGTCATAATATACAACTACTATCATTAGTATAGATAATACTAATAATTCAGCATAATTACAATAACATCATATGTTTAATAAAATACAAATAAGCTGATACAAACACGTACTGAAGAAAATGTTAATTTGTAACTTCACATTACTTTTTTCCTATTGTCAATTTATAATTTTCCTAAATATGATTAATGAGGCAATACACAAAAAAATATAAAGGTGTCGAGTACACACAAGTTTATGAGTGTAATATTTCAATTTCAACACAGCTTCACAAAGCTTCTTCAACAAAGATAATTTCGTTTGGATTAGTTATGTAACACTGTTGCAGTATTTTTATTGTTGTCTTATCGGTTTTTATTTTTTCAAGGTGGTAATTTAGCAGGTATAATTTGAGTAATAGCACTAGATAATTATAATCGTAGTAATGATCGTCTCTACACCACAATCACAAAACAAATCCAATTGTAAACCCAGTCGACCATGAACGCGCTGCCGTCCGAATGTGTCAAGTATAAATTTCACTCGGATTTAAATTCGTTAATACATTTTAATAATTTTTTTTTCACCCCTTCTAGCTACTGCGATGGACAACCGCCATTCTGGAGGCAACGCCGGAACCTGGTCGGATTCATGGCGTTCCTGGGATTTTTCAACATCTACACACTGCGGGTCAACCTAAGCGTGGCTATTGTGGCCATGACTTCGTCCACGGACACTCGAGTGAGTTTGTGTTTTTTTTAAATATTCAGAAATCTTATCGTTAAAACACAGCCTTTAGGCTTAAGTATTCCAACAAATGTTAATAATACTTATAATATTTGCGCTGTTATCAAAAGACATGCGCATTAATAGACTAATTTTAAACCACCAATCAGTTCAACTTAGCATGCCTACTTTAGTAATGGTATGTGCTCTTGCAGAAATTATTGACTCATTGTCAATTTTATACTAAGAGAAGACCGAAATGTAGTTGCAGAGGGTGACAAAAAACTATTACCCTATTTTTTTGCCACTTTCAAACGCATTCTAATGACAACTATTATTCAACTTCTAACTTAGGCCTGACGGTATTTAAGGTATTATGTCGTTATCATATTGGTACTTTTGTATACCAAAATGTGGATTATTAGTTATTTTAACGAACGGTATAGTGTATTTTAATACCGGTAATTTTAACTTAAATACAATCGTACCGAAATACAAAATATTATCGTTAAACTTACTAATTGCAACAAACTAACTTACTTTTTGCAACAAGTATTCAATTAAACAATGACGATAACTAATACCCCGGTATACTATAAAATAGTCTATCCATTGAAATTACCCGAATGGAATATAAGAATATATTAGATTAACCTAACATAACTACTGCACACCCAATTTTATCATGAAATAGTAAATTGTAACATAGGAATACTGTAACATACCAAATATACCGCATGACATTGATCCGGTATAAACTATAACGCATGTTACCGGTATGGTATTAATTATCGTCCTATCAGTATGTCATTAAATAACCATTAGCAAGCATAGGACATCATATTGTAAAAGTATTTTTGAGAATAAATATTTAAAAATGTCATCATGCTATTGTACAATACACCGTTGAGTGTTGACAGAAAAGCGAATTCGACTGGGGACCTGAATTGCGGGGAGCTATTCTGAGTTCGTTTTTTTACGGATACATCACCACACAGCTGGCGGGCGGTCTCTTGGCTTCTAAGTTTGGCGGCGTAAAGACGATCGGATACGGTGCCTTGAACACTGCTTTGCTGACGGTCATCACGCCTATTGTGGCCAGGTATTCGGTTTACGCGGTTCTCGTCCTCAGGGCAGTCGAAGGCATTTTTGAGGTGCGAATAATTGGTCTGACCGGTTGACCTATATCTTGTTAATTGTCATGTTTTCTCATCGCAGGGAGTCACGTACCCGAGTATACATGCCGTGTGGTCCAGGTGGGCTCCACCCGGAGAACGCACCCGGCTCGCATCGTTTGCCTTCTCCGGCGGGTTTGTGGGTACTGTAGTCGCTTATCCGGCTTGTGGTTGGCTGGCCGAGCACTATGGATGGCCTTTCACGTTCTACGTACCAGGTAAAATAATATGAGAACCAACACCGAATAAATAACGACCCTTAACCGATTAATAATTATTGTAGGTGTGGTGGCCATCGTTTGGTGTGCCGTGTGGTTGACCTGCATTTCCGAGAGCCCGGCACAAGATAAATACATAAGCGCGCAAGAACTTAAGTATATAGAAGACGCCATAGGACCAGTCGACAAAAAACAATGTACATGCTGTTTTCATCCGCTACGAAACGAGAATGGAATTATTTTCTGAATATTTTGTATTTTTTTACTTAGCCGAGTTCAAAAACTACCCGTGGAAAAGCATATTGACTTCGATGCCGGTCTGGGCTATTGTGTGTGCGTGCTTCTGCGAATTTTGGGGCTTCTATACACTGCTCACGCAATTACCTAGTTTCATGAACGGTACATACTATTACATAACAGCTGCAATATGCATATACTGATAATAAAATCGACGTGACTGAACTTCGATTGCTTTTCTAGACGTGCTTAAGTTTGATTTGGGCAAAGGAAGTTTTTTTTCTGCCTTACCGTACTTCGTTATGGCCATCACTTTGCAGTTTGCAGGATTTTTTGTCGATTGGCTGAGGAAAAAAAAAATTTTCACCACCACGCAGGTATGACTCCCAACTTAAAGATTGATTTAACGATAATCAGGGGGGATCATGTTATTGATCATCTCATCAAAAAACACCTTTGTGACCGTTTTTTTTTTTTTTTTGTTTATTTCGTAAATTTTCTTATACTGTAACTTTTATTAAACTATTTTCTAAAATTTTACAAAATCCGTATCTTACTGCGGTGTTACAGGTGAGGAAAATATTTAACTGTAGCGGTTTTATGTGCCAATCATTCTTCATGATTTTGGTGGCAAAGTCGACTTCGGCCGTCATGTCGGTCACGTGCCTTACCCTAGCAGTGGGTTTTGGAGCTATCGCATGGACCGCATTTAGGTGAGTCGACTAAAGTTATGTTTGTAATATTATTTTAATATAAGCTCCAACTCGTGTTAACAACTTCAGTTTCCTTATGTTTCGCAGTGTTAACCATTTGGACTTGGCTCCACAGTATGCCAGCGTTCTCATGGGACTGTCCAACACGTTCGCCTCTATACCCGGTATCGTCAGCCCTATGCTAGCCGGCCTCATCGTTCAACACAAGGTAAGCAAGTTTGCATCGCTGCACTACACTGTCGTGTCGGAGAAACTAAATTATTTTGTTTAATGTGTAGAGTGCAGAAGAATGGCAATGGGTGTTTCTGATAGCCAGCGGCATATACATGTTTGGAGCAGTCTTCTACGGATTGTTCGCGTCAGGGGATCTGCAGCCCTGGGCCCGATTGAAAATAGACAAAGACCATGGCAGTGACATAAAGGGCGAAGACAACAATGCGTTTAAAATGTAGACTCAATACGAAGCTACCACACTAATGTATTATTATGTATTCGACGTTTTACGGTTCAAGCTGTTCTGATAGACTTAACGGGATTATGAGTGATCATAATATATTTTCTATCCAAGGCACAGAGATCATAATAACGCTGACTTTGTACAACGTGTAGCACAATAGTTATTAAGACCGTCTGTTTTATTTTTAATAAGTCTTGGAACGCTGTATGTACATAAAAAAAAAATCGCCTCCTAAGAGGTCAAACCGAACGCGAGTATTATCTAATATTGTTATTTGTTCACATGATTAACAATATTAATAAGGTATTTCTCATGTAATAATTATCGTTGTGATTTCGACGCATTATTGTATATTATACATAATATCCTATTATATCATAGTAAACTATTCGTTTTTTTTGGAATGAGACAATAATTTTCGAAAGATGGTGCTAGTCGGATTACGATTATTTTATAAATAATAATTCTTGTCACTGATTTTTCACTATAAAATTGTGAATAATGGAATTAATGGTTTCGAAGTTCGACTAGGTTAGGTTAGGTCATCGTTTCACCGACATGTGAGACTGCATGTCTATTATCTAAGGTCTTTGACTTTTAATTTGTTTTTCGCCGTGGCCTGTATGTAATAGCTATCTTTTCGAAGCCGTCTTTCGCTGACATTAAAAAACAATAGTCACGAGTTATTGTTGTTATAACGCGACAATGTGTTTACTCTGAATGGGAACAAAAAAGAGCGTTGCGGAAACATGACCTTCACGCAAAGCTATAATTATGTTTACAGGCAAATTTCTCGAATAAAATATAGTACCTACGACCAACGCTTTCTACTAATTAGATGGGAAGGTAGTGACTAGTATTCGTGTCCAACAAAATTATTTTTTTAAATTAATGGTCCTATATGTCGTTGAAATTGATGTAGTATTCTGTATTATAATCCATAATTTAGTATTGCTTCTTTCGTGGTTGTTGTTTATTTTTGCGTTAATAATGTGTGACATAATATTATAATTGTTGTCATAATATACAAATACTATCATTAGTATAAATAATACTAATAGTTTAGCATAATTACAATAACATTACATCACATATAAGCTGATACAAATACTAACTGAGCAATTCTGAAATTATATCATTTTTATATGACCATGCAGAGATAAATTTATAACATAGAAAACGTTGATTCACTATTATAATTGCTATACGTAGTTTAAGCGGTATAAAAAATTTACTTGAAACGTTATTGTGGTTTTAAATACATTTGTTTTACTTGCTTACAGATCATTAAGACCGCTTTTTACGGTCTAGACTCGTTGATGTTTATCGAAATAATTGTAAACTTAGTAATTAAAAAGTCCGACGAATTCCTTTTTTTCTTTTTTATATATCAACGCTTAAAATTAAGGTGGTTATAAAGTTTTTAATGAGAAAATTACCGAGAGCTATCAGCTACCGTGACTTGACAATACTTAAAACTTTAATTACCCAACTGGTGCGCTTATTATAATTCTAGTCAATTTAAACGCTGACATAATAATTTATATAAAACATTCGTTTCGTAAATTCTTCTAGAAACGCAATACAGAAAAAATAAAGAAATAAAAATCCCTAGTAAAAACTTTTTTGTTATTAAAAAAAAAAACAAAGTTACTTTGTTACTTTCACATTACTTTTTCCGCATTGGCAACTTCCTGAATAAACAAAGAGCAACTTGTTTAGCTTTAATACCGAAGTGTTTTATTATTAAAATTAAATCTTATATTTATATGGGCTATTGCGGATTTGGTGATTTTTTAACCCAAGATTTCATAAATCTCTATAGTTATACCCCCTTTCAAATTAGTTATTTTTATATCATCTTTTGAAACTTAAATGATAAGATGTATATTTTATTGGTTGACAATTTCTAGTATTATCGTGTTGGGGAATTAAAATAATTACAATATTGTATAAAATACATATTTTTAAAAACACAAACATTCAACGGATCACCAAACCGTGATAAACATTAACTAAAATATGAAAGTTTGTACACATGAAAACTACTTTGTCGATATTGTCAGATGTTTAAGATGTTTTACTTTCGTTATGATATTATGTAGTCATCACTAATCACTCATCGATCCATACGATAAGATCCATACAGCAACGTTGCATGAGAGATAGCTTCAGGTAAAAACGTTCGCAATCGTGTTTCACTTGTTTTTTCAATTATTGAAATATTATTATTTCAATAAAGCTAGAGAATTAATGCATTGTACTGAAACATTGTTCCGTTATCGACTTATCGGTTTTATATTATTAGCAGGTGTTATATGTTAACAATATTATAGGTACCTATATTATATTATAGTATAACAACTGGTATGATTTTTTAATCTTTTTATGATTACTCAAACTAGATGTGAACACTAGTTGAAATTGTTTCGACGTTAATCGATACGGCAAATTAACCGTTAATAACATTGGAAATTCAATTTTAAAACAATCTTAACGTCGTTAAACCCATGTAATATAAGGCAATAAAAATTCATTGACCGACCCTAAAGCTCCCGTACAGAGCACGGTACGTTGAACACCCAGAAACTGGCCACCTGTTGATCCGGATGACGATGCCTATTACGATCGGATAAGTGTTGTTGCTGTGAGCACGTAGTAAGATGGTTATTTTTTTATAACAATCTTGCTACGTAGATTATCGAATCACACGATTCCCATGTACTATAATCGTTTTTGAAGTGCTAAGATTTCTAAACGATACATTAAAACGTTCAATAAAAAAAAACTCCACGCATAAAGGCCGAATAATTCATAATACCAATCCCGTCATGATTTTATAAGTTGCTCATTCACTATTCAAAATGGGTTTTTTGTAAAAGTATGTTAGATTGCCGTTTGAAAAGATAAAGCGCATTTTTTGTAAATAGCTACATACTTTTTCCTTGATTTTCATCAGTTTTGATCGGCGAAACCCAATGAAACTAAAAACCAACGCCAAAAAACAGGTAGCTTAAAATGACAACGCGGTATAAAGTTTGTTCGATAAAATAGCACAAAATAAAATGTCTTCAACCTAACTTTCAAAAAAACAAATATAAACCGAAAATGTCTGCCTTCTTCGATGAAAGATTGAGTTTTGTACTAGATTTTTTAAGGACAGGGCTTTGCAATTTAACCGAGTAAACGGAAGCGGGAAGAACTGAACAGAATCACACAAGTAATGAAATAACTTAAAGAATTTTACGAAACAAATAATTACCAAAAGTGCAATGATCTGCTAGGTCACGGTACAAAGGTAAGAATTCAACTGATTAAGTGTTAACAGTGCCTTGGTCCGTTGCTTAATCGCGGGTCAGGAGATAAACTTGTATACAATTTTATATGACATATCAAAAATGCATTTTGAGAATGTATAAATAATTATTTTGTTAATTATACGTAAGCTGGAAAGATGGAAGTTTTTTTTTTAACTACTCGGTACCTTCAGCGTATGATCAAACTGCAAACATGTCAGCCATGCCAATAATACTGTGGTTTCAAAGAACACACAAACAAATTAGCTGAGGAGCATTATATCTTCTGGACTTTACGGCAAAACAAAACTGAATACAATACATGTGCAAGCATAGGCTATATGTCTGACGGTTAGGCTGCATTGGCGGTCGCATTTAATTGTACAGTCTAGACTAATCCCCGGAACCGGAAGCCATTAAGTATTTTGTTTTTTTAATTAAAAAAATGTAAAACTAATATTGAAACCAAAGTCATGGTGTTTGTATATTACACTAACTATGGGAGAGAAGTGGTGGAGATATATTGGAAGAGAGAGAGAGAAAGAGAATGAAACGTTCTAAACCGGTCGTTATAGCCAACGCGACGGTCTGATCAGTTAACCATGAACTCGCTGCCGTCCGAACGTGTCAGGTATACAAAATATTTAAGTTGAAGTTACTCGGATTTTGTTCGTTAATATATTTTTTTAAATATTCTGCTGTAAACTTCCAGCTGCTGCGATGGGCAACCGCCGTTCTGGAGGCAACGCCGGAACCTGGTTGGTTTCTTGGCGTTCCTGGGATTTTTTAACATCTACACACTGCGGGTGAACCTAAGCGTGGCCATCGTGGCCATGACTTCGTCCACGGACAACCAAGTGAGTTTGTGTTTTTAAAAAAAAAAATCAGAATTCTCATTGTTAATATACAGCATTTGGGCTTAAGTATTCCAATAAAGGCCAAGCCATTAGCGACAAAAACACAATATAACATTTGGTTAGTAATCAATGCAGAATGACCTAGCTCAAGAAGTGAATGCAAGTGAAAACGAAGAGAATGTGATTTTATTGACGAAGTCGATTATATGGTAATCTATATGTATGCCGAATAGTAACAACAGTTACAACCTACACTTATTATACCTACTTAAAAATAGTCATGGTATAGTGTTTGTTTTTAGTTAAAGACGCTAAAAAATAGAATGATGTATTTATTTTGAGTTGAATACACCCAATCTAAGTTTTTGACCAAAACACAACTTATTCTAAAAAAAAAAAATTTCATATCAAATATTTATACTTGAAAATACTACAGAAAATGTTTATACTCGGTTGTTATGATATTTTGGCCATCCTCATCCCATCAGAGGTTATAGCCATCTTGTTGTGAAAATATAGCAGCTTAAGTTGTATTAAATATATGCACTAGTATATGTGTTCGGGTACATATTTTATTAGCAGGATTTTACTAAGAGAGGGATAGGACGTGAATTGTGTACTGATGACGGAGAAAGAGGAGGGCGAGGGTGTAGTTGCCGAAGGCGATAAAAAGCGATTGCCCGAGGGTACTTGTAACGGTTAACATGACACTGTTTATTTGCCACTTTCGAATGCATTATAATTACTTTCATTTTCAATGTTATCAGCCGTAGGCCTGGCGGTATTTACGACACGTCGTTTCCTTATCGGTATTTGTGAACTATTAATTTTTACGACGGACGGTAAAGTAAACTAGTATTCCGGTATACTACAAAATATCAAAAACTGTGTACTGCTGCGACAAATATACCGGAGATACCGAATATTACAGTAAACCATACCAAGTATCATAGGTGTAACCAGTGGCGAAGCGTCATAGGAGACAAAGAGACAATGTCTACCCACTTATAATACGGACAAAAGTTTGTTTTTATTTTATGTGTATAAAAATGTTTTAACCAATTTTAATGTAAAAGTATATTTTTTTGTAATAGTATTCTTAGAATAGAGTAGTTGTGGACGCGGATCAGCGGGCGGTCACGCTGCCGGCCGCCGGGTCTATCCAAATTTAGTATAAAAATAAATGAGACAATTTCAAAATTGTCTCTTTTGCCGGGCGCGGTTATGCAGGGGGAAATGGAAAACGGCGGGGGTTTATCGTTGCGCTATGAGACATGTCTCACCGACCGCCGTTCATATTATTATTGTTTTGGTAGACGGTATCAGTTATCCGTTATCGATGTACGTCGTATCGATTGTCGTTTTGTACGTTTTCAAATATGCCTATGCCATTTAGTTTATTAGTTTTTGAACATTTATTTTTTACAGTATAGATAAAATAAAATATACAGGGGATCCAAGGGGGCGCAGTCCCCCTGTCAAGTCACGTAACACCATTTTTTTTTCAATGTCTTCCCGATCTAAAGACCCATGCTTCGGCACTGGGTGTAACCATTACTCAATTCAACAATAATTGTCAAAATATCCAATTAAGATTATCGATTTGAATACATAAAAATACATGCAAATTATATAAGTAGGAGAAGGCTATTAAAAATAATCTAAGAATTGAGTTATAAGAATAAATGAAAACGTGCCGCGTGTTATGTCATAAAGCTGAATTCATTTTCTGAATACAAAATATGTGTTTGGTATATGCATTTATTTGTAACCTAGCTGGTATACCGTCAAACAAAAAAACCATTAAAAAAACTGAATACCGAAGAAGTCGCATAACTACTCGTATGATTCGGTATAAGATCCGTTACCGGTATGAAATTAAATACCGTGCTTTCAACATGTCATTAAATAACCATCAGCCCTAAGTAAGCAAGCGTAAGACAGCATATTGTAGAAGTATTTTGTAAATATTTATTAAAATGTGCTATCATCGAGCAATAAAAATGCTAACACATCATACCATTGTACTATATGCCTTTGATAGAAAAGCGAATTCGACTGGGGACCTGAACTGCGGGGAGCTATACTGAGTTCGTTTTTTTACGGATACATCACCACACAGCTGGCGGGTGGTCTCATGGCTTCAAAGTTCGGAGGCGTGAGGATGATCGGATACGGCGTTTTGAACACTGCTTTGCTGACGGTCATCACACCCATTGTGGCCAGGTATTCGGTTTACGCGGTTCTCGTACTCAGGGTTGTGGAAGGCTTTTTCGAGGTGCGAATAATCGGTCAATTGCCGGATTGACCTATATCTTATTAATTATCATCTTTTCTCGTTACAGGGAGTCACGTACCCGAGTATACACGCCGTGTGGTCCAGGTGGGCTCCACCCGTGGAACGCACCCGGCTTGGATCGTTTGCCTTCTCCGGCAGTTTCGTTGGCACCGTCGTCGGTTATCCGGCTTGTGGTTGGCTAGCCGAACACTACGGTTGGCCCTCAACGTTCTATGTGCCGGGTAAAATAATATGTGAACCATCACCGAATAAATAACGCTCCTTAACCGACTAATAATTATTGTAGGTGTGGTGGCCATTGTTTGGTGTGCCGTGTGGTTGACCTGCATTTCCGAGAGCCCGGCACAAGATAAATACATAAGCGCGCAAGAGCGTATGTACATCGAAGACGCCATTGGACCGGTCGACAAAAGTCAATGTAAACGCCGCTATAAACAGCTGTTGAAATGATATCTTGATTGTTTTAAATTTGTAATTTTGTAATTTTGTACTTCAGCCGATTTCAAAAACTACCCGTGGAAAAGCATACTGACTTCGATGCCGTTCTGGGCCATAGTGTGCGCCCACTTCTGTGAAAATTGGGGTTTCTATACACTGCTCACGCAATTGCCTAGTTTTATGCACGGTATATATACTATTATATTGTATGAGTGGCGAATGCATAAGACTTTGCCCATAGTATTCTTTGGCCTATGGCAAATAATAATATAATCGGTGTTACTAAAATTCGACCATTTTTCTAGACGTGCTGAAGTTCGAATTGGGCAAAGGAAGCTTGCTCTCGGCCTTGCCATACTTCGTTATGGCCATCACCCTTCAAGTAGCCGGATTTTTCGTCGATTGGCTGAGGAAAAAGAAAGTATTCACCACCACGCAGGTATGATTCCTACCATATAACAAATAAATTGGGGATTTGTTCTAAGTGATAGTATCTACAAAATATAATTTTATCCGTATTAGTTAAATGATTCTTGTGGTAAACTAATATTTCATGGTTTCACAGGTGAGAAAAATATTCAACTGCGGCGCTTTTATAAGTCAAACGTTGTTCATGACTTTGGCGGCGAAATCCACTTCGGCCGCCATGTCGGTCACGTGCTTGACCCTGGCAGTGGGTCTTGGAGCTTTCGCATGGACCGCATTTAGGTGGGTCGACTTAAGTTATATATTTGTATTATTATTTTAATATAAGCTCCAATTCGTGTTAACAACTTCGGTTTTCTTATGTTTCGCAGTGTTAACCATTTGGACGTGGCTCCACAGTATGCCAGCGTTCTCATGGGACTGTCCAACACGGTGGCCACCATACCCGGTATCGTCAGCCCTATGCTGGCCGGACTAATCGTTCAACACAAGGTAAGCAAGTTTGCATCGCTGCACTACACTGTCGTGTCGGAGAAACTAAATTATTTTGTTTAATGTGTAGAGTGCAGAAGAATGGCAATGGGTGTTTCTGATAGCCAGCGGTATGTACATGTTCGGAGCAGTCTTTTACGGATTGTTTGCGTCAGGGGATCTACAGCCTTGGGCCCGTTCGAAAATAGACAAAGACCATGGCAGTGGCACAAAGGGTGAAGACAACAAAGCGTTCAAACTGTAAACTATTTCTGGGACCGAGTTCAATACGATGCTGTTCAGGACCGTCGATTTTGTTTTTAAGTAGTCGAGGAACTTTGTATATTGTACATATAAATTGATCCCCTAAAGGGTCAATCCGAATGCGAGTGCTACATTTCAATATTGTTAACATCATAAAGTGTAACTTATGTATGAACGCGCAGCGGATGTTGGTATGTTACCTGTGATAATGCTCGTTATGATTTCGATGCATTTTATATATTATAATATGTATTTTTCAAAGTGCGAGTAGGATGGCTATTATTATATTGTTAATATGTTTGTATTCAACTCGATAGTAGACGATTTATTTATTATGTGCGATTTGTAGTAATACCAATTTTTCAGCTGCAGCGCACAATTATTAAACTCTTTTCTTAATGTCATTACTACAATATCAAAATGCATACTGATTTTCAATAACAAATAGTACAACCGAATTAAGATTTATGAGTATTATTTTTATTCTTACAATATAAACTATTTTTGATAGCGAAATCCACGTCAAAAACAATCGCGAGTTTTTATTCATTAAAATGATCAAAAAAAATCCAATCCACTAACCTGTATTCATCCACAAGTTGGTCGTTGTCGATTGGCGGCGATCAACGGTTGCAGCGGGAACGGCGACGGGAACGACGACGGAACACTTGTGCCAGTCGACAAAGCCGGCGATACACTCGTACGGTGTTCCCGGTACACGTGCTGCGACCAAGGACCGCGGTATGTATCCTGCGGGACCGGAGGCGGGACTCGGCTGTCGGACGGGACCAATGGGCGGCCGACGCCGACGTCCTGCCCCGCGCATATGCCCTGTATACACCGCCGCCCACCGCGATCACCACAACCGCCTCCCCCGCGGTGCCACGCACACACAAAACAGACCACCGTTTGCCGCACATAGCCCTATATTATTATATTGTATATAACTTAAAATATATTATTATACATGTGTATGGTTTTTTCGTCTAAGTACGTTTTTTTACTCTGACCGCCGGGCAATATAATATATTACACCGAGAGAGAGAGAGAGGCGCAGAAGGCGAAATTAAAAAACAATAAAAAACAAGAACACCCAACGTGCAATGTGGTCTAAAAGTCGAGTGGCCTTATGGTGCGCGTTTTAGAAACGGCCGACGATGCGAAGGGGAACCGAGTCCGAAATGAATACATTTGGCCGAGCACGTATGTCTCTATCGTCGCGCTTTTCACTGTCCTGTTGCCGGTATAATATAAGGCGGCACTCGTCCTCGTATGGAAATTATAATATTACAAATACGAATAAAAATTAAGTTAAACAAAGTCGTACAGTAAACGTTCAGCATTAGTTCCGGTTGTGTATAATATGGCACTATAACGAAATTAGGTCGATTCGTTTCTGTTTTGGAGTTTTTCATCAGCTCTAAGACCATACATAAGCGCAATTCCAAGATAGTATAATATAGTTTTTTTTGCAAAACAATACTTAGTCAGTGATAATAAATTAATTTACAGATAAGAGATAATATGGTGGTGGTACAACGATAATAGTCCATTTGAAAATTATAAATTGAACACATCTGAAACATACAACATGACTAATCACACTTTATTTAAAGCCCTTTTCACACTATTATAGTTATTGTGCTATTTCTAGCATGGCAGTTTGTAAGTTATTTACTAGCCTCTAGTTTCGTGTGAATTACAAAAAATACACTATTTTAAGGAATCAAGAATTTCGCTACCGAGTACATGGTTTTCGTTATTAGAACATGTCCTATTTTTCGCACCATTTATGAGCATAGAAATATTAACGGCCAATCAGATTACAGAAAATGTTATCAATGTTATCACGACTGTATCGAGTGTTCTGTACTTCATATTTGTTTAAAAAAATGTTTTATTTATTCGGCTTCTTTTTGTACATTAAACTTATAATAATTTATAGTAAATATATTTTCTAAAAGTTTGTATAATAATAATAAATAATTATGCCTAGTATATTTTCTAGTGTATGGTACATATATGGTGTGAATATATTTTAGTTATAATTCTAGAATACTAAATTAAATGCAATATTTTTTTGACAAAACCTTTTTGTGGCTTATTCAAATCTTGTCCTAAAAGTTAAATTGTTTTAACACGACAAAATGTTGTTCAATTTACACGTTTAATGGTCGAAACCGTTTTTTCTCTCTCAAAAATTGGCATTGCCCTTAGTGGACCTCAGGTACAGTTATAAAATATTGGTGTCATGACCATTCAAAAGTAAACACAATATTATATGCCAAAATCAATAAAATATCGGTGTCCCCGAGAATGAGACTATATGTTATCTATTGTTTATAATTTAATAAACCATATTACACAATTAACAGACGTCATTAACGTAGGTACTAATGATTAGTATATGTAAATCAGTTTGTATGTAAATTCAGAATATTAACAAAACGGTATTAAATTTAAATAATAAACCCGAGAACGCTTTTTTTTGTCAGGTCACAACAGCTGCACACAGCATTGAAAGCAATAAAACTAATAACCATACCATACATATTATCAGAAAGGCAGATTTACTATTATTTATCTAACGTCTGTGTTGGCCTATATGTAGCCACGTCAGAAACCGTTTTAGATTTATTTTTTTTGTATCTAATTCCATACAATTACTACATTTAGGTTTGGTATATTTAGATTATCTATGTTGACCACGAGTTTGATCTTGCGATGATTCAACACACTAACAAGATATAAACTATTAATAAGTATTGCCGTTTTATACTAATATATAAATACTGATATACACTATTCATCAAAAATTTTATTTTCACACAGATTCATTACATTATTATAATCATTTCGATTAGAATTAAATTAAATTATAATTAATAAAGTATAAAACAACTGCTGACCGTGCTATTATATTACTGTTATCGTTTTGAACGTTAAGATAAACAAAAATATGAATTTCGACACACCGTATTATAATATGTTTGACTCGTCCGGACACGTGTATGCCCATCATATGTACGTTATAAAACCAATGGTATTATTTAACCCATATTGAACTTGCAAAACGATCGGCATAATATTGACCTAAAGTACATGGAAATTATGATATTATATGACTTGAAGTATAGAAATTGAAACAATTTATATTTTGTACAAGTCCAACAAACAAACAATTCTTAATTCTAGAGTCGATAAACGTATCAATTCTATTGTTTAGATTAAAAGCCAAATTATTTTATATTAATTGCGAATCGAGTTCAACCACATTAAGATCCAACGTAGTTTTTTTCATAGGATATCAGAGAATATTAGCTTTGGCAAAATTATTCAAAACGAAAAAAAAAACACTTAAACATGTGTAACTGTAGAGAAACTATGTCGGGCTTGTATTGCAACAAAGGCGAAAACGCAAAAATGAGAAGAATAACCGTAATTTGTTTTAAATTATGTCGCAATAATTATTGTTGGGTTTCCGTCGTTTCTGTGCGAGCAGAAAAATACAAATAAGAAGACGAAAAATAACGCTGTGTACATAATACGCCTGACCGTGTATTCGTCTAGTTTTTTTTTTTTTTTGTGAAAAAAATACAAGAGAATATTTTGCGGGCATGGCGGGAGGTTAAATAAAATAAAAAAGTATATTCGCGGGACCTGCGAAAAGATAAATGCCTTGTGGAAGTCGTTAAAGAATAATGTCCTCCGGTTCGGCGTTTGTCGGAGACGGAAAGCCATCGCGGCAATATGACCCCCTCGGCGATTTTTCATATCCTTTTATATTCAAATAATATATATTCGGCCATAAATATGGCTGTTTAACAGTAAAAAATGATAATTCTCCGGTCGGCCCTCCGCCGCGACCGCAAGGTTTTTGTGTCGTCTAGAATTTCGCATTTTTATTGTTCCGACGTCTCCGAGAGAGCTTTCTTTTTTTCGCTCTCTCTCTCTTTCTGTTTGTTGTAATATTTTCTTCTTATTTTTGTTAAGGCGAAATTTCGTGTTTTTTCTCTCGTTATTTTATTATTTTCTTTTCCACCATCCCTGTTGTTTACTAGTGTTTTATATACGCCTCGGTTTCGCGCATACATTACATATTATTATTGCGTCCAATAACGCGCGGATACGGCCAAGCATAATATATAATATTTTTATCCTTGTACACATTTTTTATTATGACCGTACGCGAAACGTCTACCGCCGCGTTTAATTTTTTTATTTTTTCAAAGCTTTTTTTTCATTTTTTTTTATTATTATTAATATTTCTATATTGCGGCAACCGCCCGGGCCAACAGCGCGTGCACGTTTTATGCCGTTCGCATAATATGATAATAATAATAATATAGTCTTTTTTTGCGGAGACACAATTCTTTGCACATTTATATACATACATGTGCGGTGTATTCTTCTTCTAGATATATAAATGCTTTTATATCTCACTTCAAAACACAAAGATTTGTCATTTTTTTTTCTCTCCGAAAAAGAATAAACGCGACCACGGACCAACCGCTGCAAGATGAGTATATAACCTTTTCCATAAAGGCCATTTTTCTTGGCGTAGAATTTCCTTATGTGAGTATAATATTAATATGTTTTCATGTCGCATTTACTTAAAAGGTCATATTCCTCAGGTTCAGGGTTATATTCGTTGGTGCAACTATAGAGGAGTGCTAAGCAAGTTTAGATCTTCTGAAAACTGAAGAATTTCATTAAAAATTATAAAACTTACTCGGCAGGTGTGCCTGATTACTTTCTGACACTATTATAGAGTCTGAACGAATTTAGAAGGATTTGAACTCTCCTAGCCAGACAATCCGTCGATCACATCGTCATTAACGGACGGGTGTAATTAAATTCAATAACATTTTAATGGGTACAAAAATATTCAGTTTGTAATCAAAAGAAATTATTATGCTATTGAGCAATTATTGGAAGTATCGAAAGTTGAAGTAAGCGAACTCCTTAACTAACCATTAATCGCATAGTTTATAATGTTTAAACATTAAACACGGTTTAATATTATAGCTTTCGCCTTTCAGTATACATTTATGTTATTTTCCCACGCATTAACGCAAATCAATATGGGTTGCAAGCAGAGATTGTTAAAATAACGATCTCCCAATGGGCTCTATGGTAGCCCCACTGGTGTATTATGACGGATATAAAACGGTATTATTAAACTGCCCTGATACATAATGTATGAAATAATCCAGATGACCCTTCTAATATTATTGTTTTATTTAATAACGCGGTCCCCTCGTCGAGCATCTGTTCGCGATTTTCAAAAATTACTTTTTTTGATTAGAATACTTGCGCTGAGTGGCTGTACGATTTTTACAACGGACTAGATAATTTAATAATTAGATTACTATTTACTGCTATTGTAAATAGATCACACATGGCACATGAGGGCATATTGTTGTTTGGAGTATTAAATTACTTCATGATATTCTTATTTATTTAAAATTGTAAATTTATAACTCAGACAATTGGAATTTAATAATCCTTGTACAATTACACCACACGCGGTAGTAATTTTATTTTATAAAAATACCTAGTTTCATCTATTTACAACATCATAACAAATAAGATATTATTAGTCGTAATACTCATTTAATGTACTTTATACCTATACTACTTGATATTACTATAGTGTGGTGATGTTTTTTTTAAATTTTAGCTATTTCTATATTACAATTAAGGCAGAGTTCAAACTTTCAACCAATGTTGCACGTAATTGATCACTTTAGGGTTAAACTACATATTCGATTACAACAATATAACTGTCTATTATTATTATTAATCATCGATTTATGATCACGATAATATGAGTAATGACTTTTCTTAACCTACTTAAATTATTTATCAAGTATAATTTTATACATAAATTACAGAGTGCTCCACGACGATTTAAAACAATATTAATTTTGTAGCTTTTCGTTTTGGAAACACTTGAAACTACTAAATATTTTACCCTTCTTTGTAAAAAATTAAAACATTTTTCTTTTTAAGTATTTTCTAGAGCTTCGAGTAACTTTTACTTGAATACTGTGTTATCTAGGTGATTATTTAGATAACGTTTTAAGCGAATGATGCAAAACTCTATGACTTGAGAATTGAATTTGACGTTAATGCGTGATACTCATGATAGTACAACTAGACGGGTATGGACATCAGAACTAACGGCCGTAGTTTTTGGATTGCCGCGGCCAGGGTCTTTGGTTGAAGTGTGTGTGTGTGAGGGGGAGGGGGGCTGGTGCGCAAAACCGTTTTTAACTCGGTAGAATCCGAACAGAGAAACTTTTTTTTCTAAGCGACCGCACGCGGTAACGCCTTAGGCCTCGTCAACCGCGACGGACTTAACAACGGTACACGTAATTCCAAGCGTTTAGTGTAGTTCCTCTTGTACTTCCTTCCCACTCGGGTCGGTCTTACCCGAGGCGTGTGACAAAAAGAGGAATTAAAGGCATGCGGGGAAGTGTTTAGCGGCAAATTTGTTAGCGCGGTTTCGGGTACGTGAGACGAATATTGTACACATTGTACTTGCATTTGTATTCAGCTCGTGGATTCGTGCACTGTAATATTATAGGAAATCCTTGCGAATCGAATGAGTTCATCTGCGGCGACCCTATAAGGCCCCTGCAATAGATGCGGCCGTTCTGGAATCTATACAGAAACCTTTGTTGTTAATTATTATATTTAACACTCGTAACTACTCCGATTACTTTTTATTACATTTTACTTGAAAAGATAAAATAAATAGAAAATATCGTATTTGAAATTCACCAAAAGTAAGCAACACTAAGAGAACAACGCAAATTTTAAATTTTACACTTGTATAATGATGTGGTTTATCGTTTTACTAGCATTATCCATAATTAACTAGGTATTTTAACTATTTTATCCGTTTGATATTAATCTGGAATGTACACGTTATAGAACGTTATACACGTTATTGTCTTATTCAAGCCCTCGCCGTTTCAATTACGTTTATAGTGTATTTAACAAGATTTATTAACTACTAAAACTATAAAAAAAAAAATTCTTAATTTTTCTTCTTCGTCATACAAATGGGGTCGTCCAGCCAAATCCTCTCACTTCACAAATCCTTATCGGTCAAAATTTCTTTATTCACTTCCCTCTTTCTATTTCAACTATTTTCATTTTTCTTTCTCATATTTTCATCAATGTTTAACTTTCACATCTATTGCTGACCTTCCACTACAGTTTTACAATTATATTTGCTTATTATAAAATGGTTAATTATAATAATTTTGTTACATATAGTACTCTTGTTGCCCATTTCGATTTTATACAACCATATTTTATTCTATTCCCTTCGTCCTCTTTTATTCCTCCATTCTCTCGCATTATTAATCTCTATTACTAATACTTAAATTTTCTTTACTCAGTTTACTAATTGCGCTCTGAGTAAAAGAGGTTTTCTATTTCTTACTAACACTTCTTCGTTACTAAATTTGAACTACGAGTGCCTGCTTAGGTTATAGCACTATTTGTTCTTAAGCCGCTTTTCTATTATTACATGTAATCTAATTATTGATGTAAAAAACATGAAATCTCGGTGATCACAATAAAATATGCCTATTATAAAGTTACATTTGTTTGGGACGCCACCAGCATACTTAACAGTAGCCAAAATATAAATGTGTATAGTTGTACAAAGACAATTAGTATCCGTGACCGTGTGATATTATAATAATTGGTATTTATACACAATATAATAATTGGAGTTCAAAGTTTTTTTTGGGGGAAAAAAACGATAAATTCGATGGAAATTCCAATTAAACGATAGTGTCTACTTTTTTTATATTTTTCTCGCGTATCTTACCGGCCTTCAATTTTAATATTAATTTTCTTCGCATAAACCATGACCTAAAATACGACCTAATTGTATTTTACATGAATCCGCACACGGTGATTGGGCGGTTCCGATTTAAACCGTTCGAGCTTATCGGATATCAGTGCGTGTTGCCGTAGTTGTTTTTTTTATAACATACGAATAAAAAATACTTTTCAGATTCAGCACACCGATAGGCGATCGCATTTGAATTTAAAAATTGCTCTCTGCGGCTTCCGTACGTCATCCGCGATTTATGCGCATTTTTTATTTTGTATTTTTTCCCAACGCTACAAGGGTGTGATAGAGGGTGTCCAGCTTTGAGCAATTATTGAAGATTAGTTTTTTTCGCTCTAGGGTTGCAGCGACTGATAACCGCAAACAAAAAAAATGTTCATAATATATTATATACATACACAGTAAACCGATTTACGAATGGACAGTCCCTCTGCGGTACTCGGGCCATAAATAATCATTTCGAATGAACATCCTTCTACTCCCATATATATATAGAGATTCGCTAACTCTTCACTGCGGATAATGTGTACCTACTTTAATCCATTTTCAATTTCTATAGGTTAAAGTATTAATATTTTTTCAAATTCCATAATATTACAAAACAGTTTTTTAAACTACACGTTAAGAAAAATATAAAGTTATAACTGTTCGGTACAACAATTAAAACACTGAAAAACGCATAAAAAACAATAATCATAAACGATAACCATTAACTGTTACTGATACTTAACCTATATATAGTTTTAACGACCTCGAATACTGTTGACGTTATATATATATATATATATACATTATAGGCACTAGGTACTTGTTACTGAATGAGCATAATATTTTAACGTTATTTACTTATGTGAAGTATACGTTACACAGAGTATAAACACGTTTAGCTGTCGTTGCATAAAAAAAACTACACAAAATAGGTGTACAGTGTTTTTTAACTACATATTTCGTTATATTTGAATAACGCCTAACGTTTGATTGATTTTAAATATTCACTTGATGAATTATTGTAAACTACAACATCAGATTGATTATGAAAAAATAGTAAATAATAACAATGTAAAATTAACATAATTGTGAAATTCGACGTTTACTTTTTATTTGTTCATTCGAGTATTTGTACGATTGTATTTGTTGTTCGTATAAGAAAATCAATTTTGATTGGCCAACAGTTTTTGAACTTACATAAATCTGTATAATGTAAAAATAAATCAGACATTAGTGTTAGTATGTTATATTCAACTCAGGCCATTCAAGTGACATAAATATTAATATTGTTAAACGATAAGGAGCAAAGAAGGAGATAAAATTAAACATTTTACTATTTTTTCCTTAAAAAAAATTAAATTTTTACTTTTTTTAAATATAAAGTTCTACAATTAATATAATGATAGACCATATTTTTACGTTTTCTGCTTGTATACAACTCAATAAGGATTTAAAATTACGAGATCTAATTGCGAAACAGACACCGCCACCAACTCAGTGAAATCCTGCTTATATTAAGGGAGGGAGAAAATTAAAAAAAAAAATCCTTAGAAAGATAAACTCGGCTGGGAAAATATATGTCTTACATACTTCCCCCGACAAATATAGTTAAAGCCTCCTCTTATTTGCTTGTGAATGTGCACGTTTGAAATGTTAATGAATATATAGTATGATAACTGTAAAAAACAAACTTTTAAAAACCTAAAAATCCTAACTCTACCGGTAATTTTTAAGCGAGTATAACTCAATAGTCCTAGCCGCCAGGAACTTTTTACCTCTTTTTCTCAAGATTCAATAAATAGTATAATATTAAATGGTATAATATAGTCATACATTGGCGTTTAGTAAACGTCAGGCATCAACCATACAAATGCCCTTCGAATTAATTATATTTTCCGAAAAATGCTTTAACATTTATATCGGTAAACAGTGTAATTTGCGAGGCCGTACTGGCGCTGTTGTTTTCTTGTGATTTATTCAAAAGAATAAGATAAACGTTGGTGTTGTAAAAAAAAAAAAAAAGTTTTAAAAAAACAACAAATGTCATTATTATTTGACGGGGGACCCGTCCCTCCGGCCCGAGGCGAAGCTAATAGCCACGGTCGGTTCCGATTTGTAAGTCGCGGTGTTGTAACAAAACGTCGTGACGTCACGGTCGATAAATATAATAACCGTAATGTATTCATTTCGAATGCGACTGCTTATTGTTATTTGTTCGGGCGGTTAGGAGGAACAAACCAGAAAAAAAAAAACCTCAGCAGTTATTAATAATAAAGAGGAAAAAAATAGTTCTTATTTTATTCATGCGTACGCGTCCTTGCCCTTCTGGCGCGGTTAACAAATGCTATGTGCAGGGCCGGCCCGGGACATTTATTAACCGCTGACGGTGGCGGCGAAGGAGAAAAACTGGCGTTTCGGGTGTGCACTTCTCGGGTTAAGTTTCTGCCGGGTGTTTGGGGGGGGGGGAGTGACCGGGAAAGGGCCGGGGCGGAGGCCGGCAAAAGGGGATTTGTTGATTACGATTCTATTAGCAGGATTTCGTACGTCACCCGCGGTGCGAACACAATAGTCGCTCGTGCGGGGAAGACAATTCCATTATTTTTTTACCGTGTGTGTATGTATGATCGAGGGTCTCTTCGATTGATAATTTCGCGGCCCGTTTGTATATACAAATTTGCAACGCGATTGCCGGGTTTATCTGTTAGCATAATTCCGCCCTCGCGCCCTCCTCCCCCTCCCCTAAACTATTCGCGTAATTATACGACGTGTATTCAAATAGTCACGGTACCTATACCTTACGTACATTGTATAGACACGCCACACACGGTGTATATATCTACTGTCGATAAAAGATCAATCGCTTTTGACGAAAATCGGCACATAGTCCGAATTTCGAATGTAAAATCGAACGAAAAACACAGTTTGAGCGAGCAAAATTTGGTGTTCTTTTTTTTGTTTAACATAAATATGTTTTTGAGCTGGATACATAATATATTTTTTTTTTGCGTTACGCCGTGTTCAATGGCCGGCTGATAGCCTAAACTATTTGCGACCGGTCATTCATGAATTATAAACTAAAAAAATCATCTGATGATTCGATTCGATATGATTCCTTTATTACACGATGTTTATTTAGGTAGGTAGATCACCTTTGGGCTACACCAAGAAAATAACCAAAAACATAATTATCTGTGTAGCGGAGGAAATTTTTCTTTTTTTCGAGTAAATTTCTTAAAATAATAATGTTATCTACTGTTATTTTATTACATCAATAATGCTCGTATAGCATATTATAATGCCGCTGTTGTATCTTATTCGATATTGTATTTTAATTTTAGGTATTGTTATATATTTTTGTCAATGGTATATTTGGTGGAGTGTTGTTTTAAAAAAAATGAATGAGTACTTAAAGTGTATTTGCAGAATTAATCCATAATATCCACTTTATTTTCCGTTCGACTTTTCGCGTTGTTGGCGTGTACGATAATGACATTAAACAAATTAATGCAACACCACAAAATGCTAACACCATGTAGATATTGTTATTAATGACTGTGGCGTTTGAGTGAATTAAATGAGCGTCGAAATCCGATCAGGATTCGCTGAATCATTTGTCGAGTCGGTTAGTCAAATGAGACGGAGTTGTGTTTGTGACCGGTCCGGTGGAGCGACGATGATGGAGACCCGCAGCTGGGGCACCGGATTTCGCAAATCACTGTACTGCTGTCTAGTGGTGTAACAGAGACGATTTTTCGTATTTTTCCTTTTTTTTTGTGCGTGAACAAATTGCGTTGTAATCGACTACTGAGGAGGGAAACGGCGCAAAAGTCAACAGACCAAAATGAAAGAACAACCAAAACGTCAGAAGTTTTCGATTCGATTTCAACACACGAACGGATTACACGGTGCGGCGGAGGCGGGAAGGAAAAAAAAAAGATTTTCAAATGGGACGAGAAAAATGAATGGGCTAGGCAAACGGGGACGGACTTATTGCGACAGCTAAGACTTCTCGGGCGGCGTCCCCGGGGGAAGAGGTATATAATACCGTCGTACATACCGTGCAGAGTTTCAGCGGGCAATCATCAATAATTGTGGCTCCAGGACAGATCACACGCTACTGCTCAGCCATACATACATAGTGCACGATTCGATTCCCCAGGTGGCAAAATACCAATTACACAGTAGCCGATCAATCAATCGCATTTCAATCGGCCGCCGCCGGGAAACTGATCGAATTTGGTCGGGCGTAACGAACCGAACAAACGTCGTCGGATATACCTATTCATATACATCATAGTCTTGCTGTGTGTGACACCCAAATCACTATATTATGCTCTTATCTTAACCTTTTAATCGCTTCACTACCGCAGCAACGCGACTCCTACGCATATTGTTCAGCCTACTGTATTTGAGACACGAAAACCTTTTTTTATTTTAATATTCAAATTGTCATTTTATGTTTATAAGAATTCAATCCGATGCAACACAACATTGAACGTCGCGTGTCGTTAACTGTACATAAATTTAATTAATGACGTCTGGATTCCAATCAGGTAGATCAATGATTTGTGTGTTTGACTGACCGTGAGGGTTGATCGTTTGACGGTAAAAAGCCACGTGAAAGAAAACAGATTGTTTGTATATGTGTGGCTGAGCATATGAATACCATTCGCATTTATAAGTTAGCCCCGATTCACGCCCTACCGGTGGACGGATAAAATATAAATATTCGATAATTATTAGCGTCTCCCGCCCGTAAGTGGATTAGTCCGATGCCGGCCCGAATGACTCAGCTTCGTACAATGTATACACTATACACACACACATATCTATATATATATATACATGCAATCACACTTCATCGTCGCGGATCTTATACGCCGGCATATGCGCAACACAAAAATGATCCATATGTTGTGTGGAAAAGGTTGATTAACGCGCCCCCGTCGAGTGCAAAAGACCGGGGAGAAAGGCACTCGTGGTGGTTGGTACAAAAGCGTCGTGCATCTGCCGCAACACATGTTAGCTGCCCAACACGATACTCGTTAAACGCTCTGGCAGCCCACATGGGGGGAGGGGTGGTGTACGTATGAAAAGGAGTTCGGTCGATTTATCCGGGCCGATCGATAACGAGTACTAAATATATATAGCTGCTGCTGATAATGTACAATGTCGGGTCGGCGGTCAAAGCGTTTAATCCGTCAGGATTCGATTCAAATTTCAAAGGCGTGAACCAGATGTTCGGCGTTCAAATCACCCGAAAAGTCGTGGCCTCCGACGGTGTCTGTCCCGCCGCAATAGCATAAGCTCTCTACCTCGATCCGCATAAACTATGCAATATAGAACACTGACAGCACTACAGATGCGCATTGACGATTGTCACGTATACATAACATTCTCACAACCAATCACAACAACTCACAACCGAGTAAACCATCACAACTTACAGCCGGACAGGGTTGAAATTAAACACACGTGACGCAGAGCAAAACAACTAGATTCTAATCTGCTTAACTCGAAGTGACAACAACCAAAAGTGTACACGTGACGGTTTGTTTTAAAACAAGTTTGTAAGCATAAAGCAATCGCCAATGAAACTTATCTGCATTCACTTTATAATTGTTTAAAGTGATATGGAACAAAACCCACGAGAACACATTGGATAGAATGAAGATTGAAAACTAGGTTAGGCGATCCCCAAATCAATAGAAGAAAATGAGAGGAAGGGGAAAATTATATTTCATAGGTACACATAGGTTGATATTTCATAGATTGAAATTTATTTTAACTGTCTTATAAAATTAACGTGTTAAAAACTGTCTAAAGTCAAACTTGAAGAAGTCTGTTTTATGTTGATGATTTTTTTTCCCTTAATTTTGAAGAAGTTGAGGATGAAATTGTATCAAATTCGTGTTGACCAATAATAATCTATAATATCAATAACGTTACAACCTAATTAATTATCATTAAAAGCGATACTTCTTATACTTGTTTGTGTTCTATAATACGATGCACAGTACCTATAGGATTTTTGCAAAAACTATTAAAAAAAATATATTATATATAATATATTATCGTTGCAAATACCTATAATTTTACTGTATTTATCAAACAATTTTTGATACCAACTAAATACTAAAAATGTCTTATTACTTGTACCTAAACATTCTATACATTATTGAAGTAAAGTTACTATACTCAATTTAGTTGGATCGAAATACGAATAATTTTGTACAACTATGATATGATTGCATGTAATATGTACAACACATAAATGTTCATTTCTGACCGTGACACGTTTCCATAACGTCACGTATGATGTGCAAATAATAAAAATGATTGTAGATCTCAAATGGATCGGAATGGTCGCAGACAAAAAGACCGCGGCTTATCCAATTCAAGAATAATCAAATTTTTTTTTTACCGCTCTAGTGTCGAACTAAAAACCATTTAGTTTAGGGACGAGGTTTTTTTTTATTTAACATACTCTAACAAAATACGAATGACTATTAAATTGACCTGCCATTCAGTATTGCCCGTAGGGTGACGACCCTTCGTTACAACAACTAACCACCCCTTGTAAAGGGCCACCTGTTCCCGGCAAGTGCGATTCATTATTGCCGTCCCTTCGTACTCTCTTGTACTGACTACGCTCGTTTATCCAAGTGTCGCAAACCTGCGAGCTGGAAATTGTATAATATATATACATACAAAATAAACATGAAAAAAACAATCTAGAAAATAATACAATGATATATTCGATTATGTAGACAAACTACTGAATACAACGATAATAATATAATATGGAAACAGTCCAGAGATGATCACATAACTCTTTTATAAGTAAAACATTTCCTAAAATTATACGCCGGGTCGCACAAAAAAATCAAATACCTACGTATTTTTAGCTTTGATGCGGAGCAGTGATGCTATTTGTTTTACAATGATGTGTTTTTTTTTGTTGTCTGTATACACTGTAACTTTTTTAAATATAGGACCAATTCCTTCAAGTAGCCATCCTATAAATCAAAATTTTTATCTAGTTGGTACTTTGAGGGGGTAAAAGTTGAAAAAATTCACTTCATCACAGTCAAAATTTGAAAAACAAAAAAAAACCATATTAGTATTAAAGTTTCAACCTTTACTGGCTATAATTTCGAAAAGAAGGGTAGGATCGAGTTGAAATTCAGAAGAGTATTTATTTGGTATGCTCCTGTACGTCAATAATCTCAAATTTAAATTAAACCCATTTCCCACCCCCCTAGGGGAGATGCACGTTTTTTTTTTGAGTTTTTTATCCGTAATTTTGGGATCTTTTAGTTGAAAATTTGTCAGGAGTCAGAACTCCTATGTATCCGTAACATATTAAACGATGAAAAAAATCAGGACCCGGTTTTTTTAATTGCCGGAAAACTGTGTTTTTGGCAGATTTTGTATATTTTAACATAAAAACGTTAAATCTTAAAAAAAAAATTCAAATCATGACAAAATTTTTATAGACATCTATTTAGAGTTATCTTTTTAAGTTTTTAGTATTTAAGTACCAGTTTTAGCCTACACGGATAAAATCACTTTACAGTCAATACTTTATAACCACATCAAAATGAACTGGATATTTTATATTGTTTACGCCGCAAAACACAAGCCGTCCTGCAAATTAGGGTCGCCCCCCGAAATATTGCCAGAAACCAAACGGACTGTATTACTGTATACTACTATCCACGTCATTAACCCTCCCCCGAAAAACAAATCTGCATACATAGCCCGAAGGTGTTTAACGGTAGTCACAACCAAATATGAAACGCTTATTAAATGATCCTTAAACCAAAACTAAATATTATGTACTACACCATTGAATGAGAAATAATGAATAAGAAAAAATTACAGCTTTAACTTTTAGCCAGAAATTGACTTAAACGCTCGAGGGGATATTATGTTAAATCATAAGGCGCATAGCACCAGCTTATCCCACAACCATTATTTCAAGAAATAGCCAATTATAAGTTTTCAAATGCCATTGTTTAAATGCCGAATCCGAAAAAAGTTAAGTACTGCCACTTAGTGGATCAACTTTTTAGGTTGAGAACAGTTCGGTTTCGAAATATTAGGTGTATTATTCTTAAATGTTTAATGCAATGTATTGAAATTCAATTTTTTGTGGGTTAAGCTTTTCTGACGCTGTGCAAATCATGTAACCTACGTAGAATAAATACTTTTCTTATTTCTAGAAAGGTATAATAGCAATGGCGGTATTGTCAAAACAAATTAACATTGTTAATTACTAAGAAACGACAATGCACTTAATACGTCAGGATTTTAGTCTTGATTGTAATAACAAATCCGTCATTTGTTAAGATGCACCTAATAAGATTACAAATCTATCATTTTCACCAGCACCATGTATGTAGCACGTACGCAATAATAATATTTTAAAAAATGTATACACGTAATACCTACAAAACATTAAATATGTGTTTATTATTTTTAAAACTATACAAATATTACAAATATTATTAATATTACAATTTACAATACGTTATTACTTATTGTTAGACATATTGTTATGAAAGTTGATAGCTAATAATATGTTGAAGCCAACTCTCACAACTATTATTTTAACAATGGTTCTATAAAGTAAGGATTTAAAATCTTCTGAGCTCCGAGGCAATTCAACAAAAATGGTTCTTCCTTCCATACATCGATGTCATATTATGCACAGGTGTAAAAATGATTCAGCCATGTACAGCGATCAATTTTGTTTTTTTTAATTTTTTTTATTATTACTCTTGGCCGTAAAGGCCATTGGGTTACATTAGATTAGATTAACATGAATAAAATGTATTTGACTATACATTTGAAAGCAAAAAATTAGATAAATAACAGTTCATTTTATAGACAATTTTTATAAAAAATTAATTAAGTCGTATTGAGTTATGAAATTTATAAGTAGATAGATTCTTATAATAACCTTCTACATATTTTATACAAGTATTGTAAGGCATTACAATTAATTCTGTGCTACAAGCCATGTCAATTTTATTAAATACATGGAATGATATAGCAATTGGGAACCTGAATATAGTTTTAGGTATAATTAACATTTCTCTAAAAAAAAAATTTTTAATTTCAAAACTTTATCAGAACAAATAAAAATTATTTTTTTTAGTTAATGACTATAATGTGTATGTAGCAAGGATTTTGTACGGATTCCTATTATACATTTTCAAATACTGTGCCTGTAAAATATTGTTTAATAATTGTGGGCACACTGCCATCGAATTATGTATGTATGTATTTAATACTGATTGATAGGTTCCGGAAATTGTCGAGTTCTAGGGACATCGCCCCCCTCCTAAAATCTGGTTTTGGGCGGAATAGAAGACAAGTATTTTTTTTTTTTTTTAACCGAAACAAATAATTGGGTGTCTTGGGTTCTGCAAGCATTAATTGTCATCTTCCGCATTATTAAGTACATACAAACGTCTGGATCGTAAAGTAATCGCGCGATTTTCGAGTTAATGACTCTGATACGAGTGGCCCAGAGGAGCTGTCGAGATAACGCTGACACACACTGTACAGAGTTTAGAATATTATTTCCTGAGAGCGACACGGAGATACGCGTACACGGTCTGTGCTCGTCCGGCATAATAAAGTTATTATCGCGCATTGTTTCCTTTTGGGTGTGCGAACAGAAGACGGCCGGGGGGCCATTAATCAACGAAAACGGCACCGTCTTGCCGCGCAATCTGCATTTCAGCCTCATTAACTTTCATTACATATATATGCACACACACACACACATACACAACTAGAGCAGATACCGCAACGGTATACAACGCTCTAAAAGTACGACGGTGTGTGTGTGTGTGTGTGTGTTTAAGACAAACGTACACCCCCCCGAGTCTCATCATAGACAATGGATTTAACCCTTAAAACATCCCTTGGAACGCTCGCGCCATCGTGCACGTGTATATATTAAATACTTCTGTGTGTTTCCGAGTAATATTCTATTATCTCTTCCATCTGGTGTTTGAATATGCCCGACCGGTCCTTTCCTCGACTCATTTACCTCTTTCGGCCGTTAACTCGCCCTCGACAGCGTACACCACGTTGCGAGTTCTTTTGTTTGGCGCTCTACGTTTTTGCTTACTCGTTCCGCCCACTCCCCTACGATCCCGGCAAACGAGAAGGACAAAAAAAAAACAGATCACCTAAATAATATACTATACTCTATCTAGCGAGAGAACGGGTACCGCGCAGTAACTAAAACGCATTACTCTCGTATGCGCCTGCGCAGACAAAAGTAAACAGGAATAACGCGCAGTACCGTTCTCTCGCGGGACAGAGTATATACGCTACACTGCGGAGCCGGATGAATGCCAAACCTTTGTATTGAAATCTATCAAGAGGGGGGGGGGGGTTAGGCGATCTCAGTCCGTTTTGCAGTGTTGCCCGTCGTAGAACTGCGATATGTGGAACCGGAGCTTGTGGTGTTTGGCCATGTCGCGGAGGACTGCGAATCCGAAAACCAGCTGAGCCAACAACATTGCGCACATGATTCCTTGGACGGCCATTTCGACGGGATCGGTGTTTAACGCTAAAAACACCATTTGCAACGGCAACTGGAGGATCAGCGAAAACATCCAAAAAGCCGCCAAGTCCGGAATCTGTTCGAAAAATTCTTGTAATATTTATTAGGCGAAAACGTCAGAAACATTAGGTAGCTCACAACAGCAGGCTACCCAATGCATAATCTCAAGTTCATGGACGCCGCCGTGTTACGGGTCGTGGCCGGTTTTATTTCTTACCTTTTCTTTCAGATTTCCTTGAATGCCCAAGTAAAGTCTAGCGCATTCCAGCGAACATATCAAAAACAGCGTCACGACAAGAATGGTTTGGACCAGTATGTTTAAACATCCGAGCTGAAAGCAAACATTTGATCAATTATCATAATTTTATTAACTAATTATTAAGTATTATGATTTTGGAGAGACGTATTACGAGGTATACGATGAGACGTCGATTTGATTATGTATATACAGTTTACCTACCTTAAACCAAATCAAAGACACGAACGTACAGAGCCAAAAAGGAAAATAAATTACATTGAAGTGCAAAGACATCTGTAATGGAAGGCTTGATACGATTTCATTTTCTAGATTAAAAGAAACAAGTTATAAGACAAATTGAATAAAATAATTGGTATTAAGAGAATACCAAACACATGTTTTTCGTGCTACGAAATCTTCAATGAACATAGACACATAAGTGATATACCGTTGGGAAGGTGATGAGTGCTACCGTGTTTTGTTGGACTTCGATTTTCATAATTGTGATTATTTTTTACCCTATATGCAAATGAATAATACTGTATTATGATATTTTGGTAGGCTGTAATGCTTGCTTTTTGATACTATTTTTAAACTCGGATTCCAACAAAACATTACTGAACTCTTCATCTCTTAAATGATGAAAGAACTTTGGCTTTTTCTTCATTCAAAACTTCACAATTTCGAACCACAAAAAATGGTTTTATGGAAAAAATTAAATTTTTGCTATAAAAATGACTGTGGTAGTCTGACAAAAAATAAATAACGACCAATAAAGAATCGGGAATGCTCATTACTATATTAACAAGTATACACTATAGTAGGAACTCTAAATTAAGATTGCCTATACTTTACTCCTTAATAAACAGGTGGTTTGGCGTCCCCTTAAACGTAAAGAGAGATAAAGAACTTTAATAGAGCTTTAATCGTCTCTCTTCGTCCAAACTAACAATCATACTACATCTTGATGTTGTTCGATTGAAGTTTAAACAAAAAAATAACGACTGTTATTTTACCTTTATTTACAAAATATTGTCACTGCCCAACTCCGTAAACAAAGAAAGATGAAATCTTTACATGCCCTACACTGCGTTTTTTATTATACTCAAATATAACATGGGATAATGCGAATAAAACAATTGTCGATGTTCGAATAATACTAATGTTATAATTAGTTTTATATTTTATAAAAATAAATAAATTACATATTTTGAAAAATACAAATGTATCTTTAATGGTAAAAAATGACTACAAGAAAAATTCTCCCCCCTTGTAGAGTGGTCCGATTTTTATAAATGTAAATTATTTCTTTTTTTTTCAAGATGAAGACTTCTTACAGATACTCAAACACACCACGCGGAGAAATTATATGTTGAGAATCAAAATTGGCCTGTAGAAAGTCTTAGTTTCTCTGGCAATAAAAAATATGACAAACGGTTCATCCCACAAGACATGAGAACTTTTCCCGTAAGGCATTTAATAATATTTTTTTATATTATTTCATTGTTTACCAAAAGCGCATCCGATTTGTTGGTCCGGTGGAATATGTGGAAATATCCTGTCAGTAATACTCATCACTGTTTGTCGCCAACTGTCACCCATTTTAGAATCTATTTTTTGCCAATACTAAATCAAAACATATTATGCTACGTTAATTTAAAAGCGCTTAAAACCTTAAGACATAATAAAATAAAATAGTGGCGCAGCTATAAATATTTTAATTTCCAAGAGAGGATTAAAATAAAAATATTATAGTGGTAACCCCTAAGCAAACATCGACTCTACATCATTCCTGCTCACAATTTATAACTCGATAAAAAAAATTTTAAATAATTTTTTTATAGCATTTTACAGTAAAAATGTTTACTGGAATGTAATTCGCAAAAAAAAAAATCATAAGTTTATCGCAATTTTTAATAAACGAAATTTGAATTAGTTCAATAAATTGTTTTCTGCAAAACCATGAAACTGATTCAATATCGTTTTCACTTGAATTGTCGGTCTTTTACGATTTACAAACGTTTGTTATAGTGATGAGAATATCTGGATTTATCAAATGTACCTAGATTAAATTGATTATTTTCAGATTTTCAGTTTTTTTTAATTTAATTGATTTTTTTATGTAATTCTTAAAGTGCAAATTAGGTGTTTACGTGCCAATACATTGGAAATAAATTTATCATAATTCAATTTAGAAATTAAATCGTAAATGCTCACCGTCTAGTTATTTTTAATGATTTATATTGTCAATTTTTTTAACATCAAAAATAGTAATAAAAACAATTACGTACGCGTTACACGGTAAATAAAAATAAAAAACTTTAGGTACTCTCGCATTTACCTATTACTTTATTACTAAACTTATATAACGCGTATCTTTTCTGTGTATTAGTAAACTATAGGCACCTACAGCTATCGATCAAACACTTCAACTTGATTTTATATTGTTTTCCTTTATTTAATAAAAATTCAGTTGTTTTGTCATGTCGTATCCATGGCATTTTGTCGCCGGCATACAATAATTGTATCCATGAAAGTAACCGTCTCCTCCATGATATTTAACGATGGATAATTTTTTTCCCAATATTGTATTATCATCTGTGGTTTCTATGGTTTCCAACAACCGATGAGTTGTTATCACCATGTTACCAAGCGGCGTCGATGATAATCATTTCGTAGAGTCGACGTGTGGATTTCTATACGATTTATGTGTACCAAATATTATGATATCTGTGTAGTATAATATGTATACAGTTATTTTTTTTCTTAAATAGCGTCGTGTACCGGCATCGGATTTTTCCTACTCATAATATCATTATATTATAATCTTTTTTGTCTGTTATAATAAATCCTGTGATTGGTCACTTGTCGATTTTGTTTTTTTGAAAATGAACGGCGCTCTAAGTATTTTACTGATGTCGGTCTTAGCCACAGCAGTAATGGTAGTGGCGAAAAAATCGTCGGATAACTCGAAGCCAGACTGGGCCAAAAAAGACATTCGCGACTATACCGAAGCCGATTTGGAACGATTGTTGGACCAGTGGGAGGTGAGCATAGGTGATATTATTTAAAAATAGCCTAGACAACATTTACCTATTGCCTGCATGGTTAGTTGTAAATTTTTGTACCTACTGTCAATGATTCTAAACGGTTTTTGCCATAGGAGGACGAAGAACCTTTAGAACCAGATGAACTACCAGAACACTTGAGACCTTCGCCTCAAATTGATCCTACTACGGTAATTGTTTTTTATACTGCATTTAAATTGTTATAATATACATAAAAATAATAATATTAATTTCAGTTTATATACCAATATAATTTCATTAGTAAGAATTATCTTAATATCGTCATTTTAAAAATTCCTGTTTTTTTTTTTTACATTAAGAGTTGAAAAATGTGTAAGTTTCCATACAGTTACTGTACACAAAAAAAGAAATCTTTAATTATATTTAGCTATTGAATAGATAAGAAGGGTCCCATCCTAACTATTTACTACTAGGCTAGAATGTAATGTATTTTTTATTTTCTGTTATTGCCGCATTATAATGATCAAAGCTTATTTGAAATTTTGTACTTAGTTCTTAATCAAAAGAAGTAAGAAAAATCTGATTCTATACTGTTATGAAAGCGTTATTATTAAAATATTCCATGTCCTAATTAATTTAGGCTCATTTATTTGATTTTTTTTATATTTCTTTTAGTCGTTTATAATATTAACTTTATTGACATTGAATACATTTTCTTACTTACAAAAATATATTTAATAATATTCTTTTTTTACCTAATATACAATGCTTTTTTTGTATATTAATTTTTGTCATAACAATTAACTCATTATGCTATAATTTTTTTAGGTGAATTTTGACGATCCTGATGCTATATTGAAGGCATCAAAGAAAGGCAAAACATTAATGACTTTTGTTAAGGTGGCGCCAAAGTATGATAAAGAAGAGGCCGATAAATTAACTAAGCTGTGGCAGTCTAGTTTGTGGAACAACCATATACAAGCTGAAAGGTTTGAATAATTTGTATACACGGTAATTTTAATTTATAGAATAAGTTGCCAAAAACATCACCTATTTATATCCATAATCCAGAGTTGTCAGATTTATATCATGTTTTTCAGTTGATCATCCTTAAAAACTAATTAATTATCACCTTTAGAATAGAATTGATCGAAAATAAAACTGTTTTAATCCTTGCTCTTTATATTATTAAATTTATTTTCAATTCAAGGTTGACTCTTTCAACTTATGACCATTTACAGAATTAATTAATTACCCTGACCTAACCTATGTATTATATTAGTAGTGTAAATTTACGATACAATTTCTTACATCAAATGTCTTATAAAAAATATTTAGAAATTCTTATCAATATAAACTACGAGTGAATGATTCTCAATAATACAGTTTTCTCAAAATGGAAATAAAATAAATTATTGTATACATATATGATAAATGTATTTAAATAGCTATTAACAAACTAAAAAAATAGTAATTGTTGTAGATGATTATTCCAATGACCTGCTAGTATGATTATATTATCTGTATTGTATTCTATAGTAGACTGGTTGGTTTTAGTAGTGGGGTAAAAACTGGTTTTGATCCCAAGATAATTATATAATACTAATCATTGATTTACAAAGGGCTTACTGTTATAACTATGAGGTAATCAACTAAATGTGCTGTGATCTCAGAAGAGTGTATTGATTAGTAATGTACGTTTAGTTTTAACTTTTTTATTGTGGACTCCACATCAACTATAATAATTTGTGTTTATTTTAAAATGTTTAAATTAATTTTTAATACTTTAAAATTAAATTAATTAATTAATTAATTTTAAATAAAACAAATCAGTAATATTGCTCAACGTGATCGTATTCTGGTATTTATACAATTTATTATAAACAAACACGACACTATAATATTTTCCTTTTTTTTTCAACTTTTCACTGTTCTGAAAAAGTTTTTAATTTTATATATTAAAAACTATAAATATAGTACATAGTACATAAATTATATTACTCATATATTGTATAGATACAATTGATAGACTGTCTAGTAGTCTTCTTGAATAGTGGGATTTATCTTCGTATTTGAAGTATCTACTTAACTTTTGTACAAGTGTAATTGCACAATATTTATGTTGCTATTTTTATTCGGCGTTTGGTGTATATTTACATTTTCTTTCCTTCGTTTCAATAGTGGTCTTTGTTAAGGAAATTAAGTCTATACAAGTCTTTCTTTAATCATGCTGTGTTATCTTTGGTTGACCTTTAGTACAGTTCTTTTTTTCTTAAAGTATTTACATTTCAGTACGAACAAGCCATAACTCACACAATAATCGAATATAGTGGAAGAAAATTCTATCTAATATTATTACAAAAAGTAGAAATTTTATTTACACAATTAATATTTTGTATTTACACAATTAACATATTTATATATATTGTAGGTTTATGGTCGACGATAATAGAGCTATATTTATGTACAAAGATGGTTCACAAGCTTGGGACGCCAAAGATTTCCTCGTTCAGCAAGAAGACTGTGTCGATGTGACAATTGAAAACCAAGTGTATCAAGGCCCCGCTAACGGATTTGTCGTAAGTATCTTTATTTAAATAAAATATATATGTATTAAGTTTATCAGTTTTATTGTTATTTTAGTAGACATAAATCGTTGTTTTTATTTTGAATTATGCATTATTTTGAAAATATTTTGTTAGACACATTTTAAATACAAGAAATCAAACTTTTCACATTTAAAAAATTTAATGCTAATAGTTTAATTTATGTTTTAAATATTTTTAAAGTATAAACCATGTTGATGTATATATCAAATATACGAATATATCAAATAATTTAATAGCGATGCTTAAACACTGATTCATAAATATTGTAAACCAAATAATAATTTATTGGTTTTTTTTTAATTAGTGTTCTGACATTTGCTTCGTTTTAAAGTTAAAAACATTTAATATTTTTAGCATTAAGTTTTCTGTTATTTCAATTGGCCAATTTAATAATAAATCATTATAAGTATTATTTTATTCTGTCATTACAATTTAATTAACTAACTCACAGTAAACCGGCTAAATACTAAGTATATATTATTTTGAAATGCTCAGTATAAGACTATAGAGAAAAAAACAGTTTCATCATTTATTAGTTTTGCTATTGAGTGTTGGCAAAAATTAAATGTATAATGTAAAACAAATAATTGATGCAAGTGAACTAAATTCCTAGTCTTGGTTAATAAAAATAAAAATGATTTAAAACAAACTATTAATATTAACTTTATTTTTATTTTTACAGGTACAGGGCGATGTTGAAAAGATTGAATTATAATTGTTGCATCGTATACTACATTTAAGTTAATTTGTTTAGTTTATGTTTCAAGTTAATTATTTATTTAAATTATTTCTTTAAAAAAAAAAAAAAAATGTTTGAATATTTTTATATATACACCATTGGCTTCCTAGACACATCCAGTCTTGGTTTGATAATGCCTGGTTTCAATCGTCACCTGAGAGAAATTGGTGCTTCACACTTTCAAATAACTACTCTGGAATCTTTTTTCTCGGGTTTGCAAATGATCACGAGTCCTATAGTGGGTACGCTTAGCGATCGTTATGGCCGCAAACGAATGCTTACACTTTCTATGATGGTCAGCGTAATAGGATTTTTCTGTATCGGACAATGTTATACTTATCTTTGGTTAGCTATTATAAGAATAATTTTAGGCTGCTTGAAACATACACAAATGCTGGATAAATCGTTAATAGGCGACAACGTACCCAAAGATCTGCATCTCAGCGCTCACGGCAGATTGAACAGTTTCACTTCGTTGGCATTCATGATCTCGCCAGTCATCGGCGGCCGCATGTTAGAACAACCTAATGGTTTTTATAATGTAGCATGTTTGACTAGTTTGGTCTGCACTTTGAATGTTATCATCATAGTGTGTTGTGTGCCAGACAAAAAAATCAAAAGCAGTAGTCACAAGAAATCGATGCTCAGTAATTTGAAAGAATTGGATTGGGCTGTGTACTGGCCGTTGTTGTTCATGCGAATCATGTATACGGCCACACTTTCAACATTGATGACAACATTGTATTTCGTCCTGAAAGAGACATATAAACTCGATTCTTCCCACATTGGTTATACAATATCGTACATCAGTTCGATCGGCGTAGCAACTGGATTTTTTGTCACTAAATTGGCGTCTGCATTCCATTCGTACAGCACGTTCAACAAGTGCTTCTACAGTTTCCTATTATTGTCTTTCGGGTATTTCTGTTTCGCGTTTGAACCCAGTTTATTGTGTTATTTATTGTTTACGATTCCTGTCAGTACGGGTGGAACTCTGATCGAAGTGTTCCTAAACCAGTTGGTGTCAGAACACTGCGATGAAAAAACCCGAGGCACCGTCGAAGGTGCTATGGCGGGTGCTTCCGGAGTAGCTAGATTTATTTCCCCAATGATTATCGGCATAGCCATGGATAAGTTTGGTGCTTGTGGTGCATATGCTTTTGCAAGCATAGCTGCTTTGTCTGGTGCTATGGTAGCCAAGTTCTACGATTATAATAAAATCAAGAGTAAAATTACGTAAAATACTATTTATTTTGTATTAAATTATTTTTCTAGTTTTATTATGCATCGCAACAGTTACTGTTATTTGTATTGAACTATTAAGTTAAATTCGTCAATTTACATAAGTATTTTGTAAAATGTACCATGTTCCCATGTACGAACAAATACCTAGGTTAAATATTGTATAAATGTAATGTTATTTGTATTAAAAACTGATCAAATACGTGCAATTATTTTGTATACTCGACGATAAGATAAACCTTTTCGAGTGTGTTTAATTGTATTACTGTAAAAGATTTTTAAAATCTATCTTTGTGATTCTATGCAATTTGTGCAGTTATGCTCGACGTGCGGGTACTTTTCATATCTTTATTTCCTAATAAATAAGTATAATAATTAAGATCAAATGTATAGTTTTTTTTTTGCTATAAGGCGACTTCCTACGTTACATATTATAACTACCCGCTAATTACCTTGGAAATAATTACTACATACAACTATGTTGTAATTTAGCTAGTGGCAATCAATAAGTTTGCATTTTCCTTCTAGCTACGTTTTAAAAAAAATTATTATTATTCGGTTTTAACAACATAAATATCAATGACATCACTGTTTAAATTATTATGTACCTACATCCTACATTATATTTTTCGCTACAATTATTTGAAAAATAACAGCTAACAAGCACAAATTTGGATAATTAGCAAACTATATAACTTGGAAAAAATGTAATCTTGTCAATTGCATAAATAAATTATAGATAATAATCGAATTAATGGCCGGGAACAACTCCAATTAAATTGTACTGCTATTTAAAATTAAAACTGACGTTTTCGGTTGCATAATATGACGCAACAATTGTCCTTTGGGCGATATACATACTTTACTACAACTACGGATTATATAATCTAATCTGTGCTACTACATTGAAGATTTAACATCATAGGTACATAAGCCATTCAATATGACTTGAGAACTTATAGGTTGCAACCTATACTACAATAACCTCATCGAAGCTTAAAAAAAGAGATTATTAAGAGGACGCCTCGTCAATGATTTTTAAACGTAAAAACAATATGTTTACACAAGATGGATTAAAGTACCTTTCAAAGTGATTCAAGAGATAAGAAATTTATAATTAAAAAAAAGATAGAGGACATGATTTCCGAGGTAACCTCATAATATTATTCCTTTTTCGAAATATTAATCGGAAAACAAATTCCAAACATTTTAAAAAGCTAGAAAATGTACTTTTACATTCATCTAAATATTGACCTATATGCATTGTAGATGAATTCATAATGCATAATATGAGATCCCTTGGAAATCTTGTCTAGATGTTTTTATCTCTAAAATCACCTTGAAGGGTACCTTTTTCTTTTTTTGCGTAAACATGTTTAGATAAAAAAAAAATTAAATCACTATTAAAGATGCTGTAATAGTCCTAATAATAAATTAACTACCAAAAAAAAAAGGCTAATTATTGATGAACTAATAATTACACACTTATCCTTTAAATTAAGATTTTTCAAAAAACTGCCTGTAACTGTTGTTTACATTTCCTATTTTTGATCAACATTTTTATACCAAAAAAAAAAAAATGTATTATTAGTTACTCAATGTATCATCTATCAACAAAGTTTATTAAATGTAAACTGTTTTGAATTTATATAATAATGTAAAACCTTCAAAAACTTTTTAATACATTTACATTTGTGGTAGATATCAAAACGAATAAAACAGATAAAATACAAACAAGTGGACAAGTTTACGGTAATGTTATTATACACATAGTAGGTATATCACCTACCTACATGTATTCATGATAACTAGAAATGAATAAAAGTACATGACGTATATTATAGCCTATATGTAGGTACATTAATACATATTGCGAAGTATTTATTATAAACTAATTATTATAGCTACAACTATACAATGTTTTTGTGTTTACAAACTGGTTTTCAAAGTGATATAAAAAAAAAAATGTTAACTTTCGATTGTGATACAGGTCTTGTTGAATTAACAATTTATTGTTTTCCCGTATATGCTTATATAAACAACGGTAATTTTATTACTAAAAGTGTTTGAATAAAACAAATTTGATTTGAAATATGTTTCCTTTTTGGATATAAAAGCAAAAACTTCAAATAAATACTATAGAAACAGCTATTAATTTGATATAGCTTGCTTTTCATTCTGCTCTTGGAATTTTTTCATCCTACTCTCCAACTCTGGTCGGAAATGCCGTATTAATCCTTGTACTGGCCACGCGGCACCATCTCCCAAAGCACAAATTGTGTGGCCTTCGATTTGCTTGCTGATCTCCCACAACATGTCAATTTCTGAAGATTGCGCTTGTCCGTCAATAAACCTGTACATTATTTTATTCATCCAATTGATGCCTTCGCGACACGGTGTACACTGGCCACAGGATTCGTGTTTGTAAAACATAATTAGACGAGCAATGGCTCGTACGACGTCGGTTTGTTTGTTCATTACTATTACCGCTGCTGTTCCCAAACTTGTTTGTGCAGCTACTAATCCGTCAAAATCCATTATAGCAGTATCGCATACATGTTTTGGTATGAGTGGTGTGGACGACCCACCGGGAATTACGGCCAATAAATTATCCCATCCGCCAACGACGCCACCGGCATGGCGTTCTATCAGCTCTTTCAACGGAATAGACATTTCTTCTTCGACAGTACATGGTGTATTAACATGTCCAGATATATTGAACAACTTTGTTCCAGAATTCCTGGGTCTACCCAGTCCCAAAAACCAGTTACCACCGCGACGACAAATTGTAGGAGCCACAGCAACAGTTTCCACGTTTGACACTGTAGTCGGACATCCGAAAACACCAACATCAGCCGGGAAAGGAGGCTTCAACCTAGGTTTGCCTTGTTTTCCCTCGAGGGATTCAATCAAAGCCGTTTCTTCACCACAAATGTATGCACCAGCTCCTCTATGAACAAAAACGTCAAAATCAAAGCCAGAATTGCATGCATTTTTACCTATTAAACCAGCTTGGTATGCTTCACAAATAGCTTGTTGTAAATTTGAGGCTTCGTTGTAAAACTCTCCACGGATATAAATGTAAGCAGCACAAGCTCCCATAGCTCGTCCAGCAATCAAACACCCTTCAATCAGCTTGTGTGGATCGTGTCTCATAATTTCTCTATCCTTACATGTACCGGGTTCACCTTCATCAGCGTTGACGACTAAATATTTTGGGCGACCGTCTGAAGGTTTATTCATAAAACTCCATTTCATTCCGGTAGGAAAGCCAGCACCTCCACGTCCTCTCAAACCGGAAGTTTTCATTTCACTTATTATGTAATCCATACCTCTATCTAAGATTTCTTTGGTTTTATACCAATCGCCGCGCTTAAGTGCGCCTTTCAGCTGCCAATCATGTCGTCCATAAAGATTTGTGAAAATCCTGTCAGAATCTGAAAGGTTACCATATGAAGCTTTCAACTCTGGTGTAGCCGCGGTACTATTGTGACGGGCTTGTAACTGGAATTTGTTTAAGATGATATTTGTCAATCCAAAGGCTCCATGACCTTTAGTCACCAATTTTGACCTCGCTAACACCGAACTATTCATTTTTGGTAAACAAGCAACTGAAATACAATAACCGCGTTTAAAGCGTCAAAAGATTATAATAGTGTACAAATACTTAAACATAGTAACACTTACCTTGAATGGGTTAAAAATAATAGTTTTTAATTCGTCACTTATTTCCTCATACGAAATTTGCAAAGTGATAACGCTTATCGTTAACAAAACATATTATCAATTTAAATATTTTGTAGCTCTTTATGTGTACCTATTTTCTTGTATATCATGTACCGTGTATTAGGTATAAGGTAGAATTATCAAACTGGTCGGTGATAATAACAGATAATAAGATGGGAGTAATAAAATTAAAAAAATAACGTTTAATATTTATATACGTATTGAAAATGCAAAACAAATAACTAATAAGTAAACTGTACGACGTACGTATACAAATAAAAAGTAACTTACCATTAATATTTGTCGATCATTCATTATAATACTTGCTGTAAACATTCCAAAAAAAAACTTCTAAAGAAATGTTAAGGTATAATTTATTAATATTTTCTTTAATCAATGCTATTATATAATAGCATTGATTAAAAAAAATAATATTGACCTTGTACTTTGTATAATAATTATTCGTTGTATGATATATTTTAAAGATTACTCATTATGATGTCTATAACTGTAAAATTGCTTGTTCACTATAGTTGAGTACATTACAACTTGTTTGTAATAAACTAAAAAATAAAAGCATTTTATTCTAATGTTAACTTTTATATAATTTACTGATGAAATTATCAAAATGAAAATGATTTTTTCGATAATAAATAAAATTTAACATTTTCAGTTTGAATGTTTCGGACCATTGAAACATTTTTTTAACTTCTTAAACGTCAGATTGTTTTATAGTTGATAGAGGTAAGCAAATAATTAGCTATTATACATAATATAGCAAATTATTTTATTCAAGTTTTAAATAAAAGTACTAACATTTATTTATAGCTATATATAATAATGTTTAATGTTAAATATTTTTTCCGGGTTTCAGAATTTAATATCACAAATATGTTCAAGTATACATACATCTACGCCATTGTGTTTTTGGATTTGATCAGTATTAGTTTCATAATACCGGTTTTGGGAACGCATTTAAGAGATATAGGTGCCAGCCACTTTCAAATCGCACTTTTAGGATCTACATATTCAGCTCTGCAATTTTTATCCGGCACTCCGATTGGCGCCCTCAGTGATAAGTATGGTCGTAAAAACGTTCTCTTAGTGACTATAAGTATTTGCGCCGTAGCTTACTTTATCTTGGGTTGCTTGAAATCACTTGTTTTAATAGCTGTAGTCCGCCTTGTTCAAGGATGCGTCAAACACACACAGCTGTTATGTAAAACACTGATTAATGATAATGTACCACCAGAAAAACAAACAACTGCGTACGGCTATATGAACGGTTTCTCAGCACTGTCATTCGTGGTCGGCCCAATCGTTGGAGGACATCTTATGGAAAAGAAGGAAGGTTTTTATACTTTGGCTTGTTATACTGCATTGGTGTTTTTTATCAATGGCATTGTTGTATGGCTTACAGTTCCTAATACAGTTGTTAATAAAGATACCAAGGTAAAAAGTAAAAAAGTCAGAAACACGTCTCCGTTCAGCGACTTAATGGAAGTAGACTGGAAAGAGTGTTGGCCTGCGTTTTCACTGAAAATGTTAAGCGCTGCATCGATGTTTGCGTTTTACAGTTCTGTTGGGTTAGGCATGACGGAAAAGTTCAATCTGTCGCCGTCGGAAGCCGGATACACCGGAGCTGTACAAGGACTAACTGGCGGGATTACTGGATTTGCTGCTGGCAAAATCGAACACATATTTACATCTAAAAATCCGTTTTTCAAGAGCTCTTATACTTTTGCCTTGCTCGGGGCTGGTTTCGTAGCTCTAGCAATATCTCCAAACATTGCAATATTTACAGTAGCACTAATTCCAATCAGTATCTCGGCGACACTCCTAAGAGGATTCAACAACGAAATAGTCTACGAAAACAGTTCGGCCGACCACCGAGGACTTGTTGCTGGTGCGGGAGCTAGTGCAGCCGCAATTTCCAGATTTCTATCGCCGTTAGTGTGTGGTTTGACAATGGACATGTTTGGTAGTAGTTCTGGATTTATCTTATCAGCGATATTTGCATTTGTCGGTGCTATTTTATCAAAATTTCTAATTGGAAAATCAAAAATTGAATAAATTTATGTTTGTTGCATGAAGTTTCTCTATCTAGACCACAATTGGCAAAGTACATTTGTGATTTGTTAAGTCTGAGAAAAAATAAAAATAAGTACTGGTTTTCAAATAAAAAGATGCTATTATTGTTAGTTAATGTAATATGTTAAGATTTAGGTAAGTAAAATATCAAATTTATGTTCTTATGTAAAAAAAAAATATTTGTTAAAATTATTGTTTAATCGAAATGAATATGTTAATTTATATAAGTCGGTTACCTTTAAATTTAATTATCCATTTATGATATAAAAAAAAAAAATTGTTTGATATCAATATGACATTTTTATAAATATTTTGTACCTACAATTAATATTTATTTTGTTTATTTTCATAATTTACTATTATTTGTCTTATACTATATTTATTAAAATATATTACATTTTGTGTCGCTTGTTTAGATTTTATTTTATTTTATACATATATAGGTAGTGTAAGAAGATTGTCATAAAAATATTTATATTTCATGTTGTAAGCTCATCATTTAAATGTATGCATATAATTTAATTTATTGATTATTATATAAATACTAAGTTTTAAAATGTTAAACTGGTAATTAACTAGTCATTGGCATAAACTCATTTTAGTCAATTCCCTATTAACATATTTTTTTCGGAGTGTTTATAAATATCCGACTTGCAGTTTTTAATTTTTATATATTATTTTTTATTTCAACTGCATACAATTAACGAGATCATTGTGTATATATGATTTCATTAATGGATATTTTAACGTATTGTATTTGTATCTTTTATGTATTTTATGGACATTAAATTCAATTAAATAACAAACATGATTGTACTTCTAACTTTAGTTCAAAGCTATTGAAACCCTTATATTATATTTTAACCCTGACGCACGTACATAGGTTAAACATACTTTTGACTGTTATATACTTATTACATAACAAATGGTTATAACTACATGAACATTTAAATTCGCACAGAGCAAACTACTTACCTAATCAACTATGTCTGATAAAACTAAAAATAATTAATATACAGATAAACATAAAGTTGATCCTTGTATACTTTTATAGATAAGCTGACCTTCTGTGGTTCAACAAGTAAAACAAAAATATTGATACAAATAATACAGGTTTAGTTAAATCAAACAAATTTAATAACCTAGTCGATTTTGTGTAAAAAAAAATATTATGATCTACATTAAATTATGACAGTGTCGAGTTGGCTCGAAAGATCTACCAACATATCTAAGAAGACCCACAAAAAAAATTATTTTCCAACTAACAGTAAATAAAAAACTTAAGTTAATGAATAAATGATTTCGATGAATGTGTAGCCTATGGCGGCTTATGTATGTATATATGTAGGGCACTTATTATGTCAAAAATGCACACAGTAAGTAAAAAATACATTTCCGTTTTGGGTTAACTTTAAACATTCATTACATTTTAATAGCACTTATTCATTTATTAATTTTCGCACTTATAGGGTAACTCCACGGTCAAGTACCTATAATATGGGCTCATGCTATTGAAGAGCTTGGACCCCTCTAAAATTTGAACAGGCCCCCTTAAAAAAAAAGTCCTATTATTTGAATTTTAGCAATAATTTTGTTGCAGTCCAATTTCAACGAATTTTCCGGCCGTTGTAATAAACGTTAAATGTAGGGCTGTAGGTTTCTGTAAAGCGTTTGCGATTTGGTCCATTCGGTCAGTATAATATCAGACAAATTGTCGACTTTGGTGTTGATTGTGTCCGGCACGAGCGTACTATGATCTTTGCCGGGGTTATCTTTAACGATAGACAATATTATTTTGCGACCATGTCTGCGTTTGTCCAGAAAAAAACAACGATTAAACCCAAAACCAAGCATCGCCGCGTGTGTAGGTACCTTATGAGAAACGCACGTCAGTTGTCATTTATCTACCTAACCGTAAATCTACAACGGCTATTATCGCGTCGGTCCACTTTATTGTAACAAGACAAAGCGCTTTTTCCCAGTAAAATAATTATTAGTGTAAAATTCGGTTTTTTTTTTGTTTCCAGGGTCTCGAACAAAAGCGACCGCGGTGTACGTGTTCAGAGGCTTGTCCGGATACCCTCTTTCGACCGACGGTTTTGGATTACCTATACCGGAAAAAATACCAAATTAATCGGTTTCTGTAACGGTTTCTTTGTACAATCGCCATTGCTCGACAGCAAATAGTAGATATAAGCAGCAAAGAAAGAAAAAAAAAATTGTAACGCGCGCAGATAAAAAAAAACGGTATGCAGCTGTAATTGCATTATCGGCATTGGGTCTTGTATGACGTATATAAGTCATCGGCACGATACGAACCTCGCAGTCGATAAAAGGATCCAAAAACAAAAAAACCACCGAGAAACTGAAAATATGAATATTAACGTTTTTACCGCCATCGTCGTGTTTGCCGTTTCCGCCAAGGTGATAAATTATTGTACAATAATATTTTATTGGTATCAGTATTAGATACCTACACTTTTTGTTTTCCTTTTAACACAAAAAAAAACTATACTGTTAATGGGCAAAATATTAATTACTAAATCAACTACAATGATTTTCAAATACCTACCTATGTAATATTTTCTTACAACTATGCAAAGTATAAAACCTTACCTAACCTAACTAAAATGTTCTGTTTGTCCTTAGGTACGAGCCGATTTCGACGGTCCCTACGCTCAGCAATATGATTTGTCGTCCCTGTTCGGTTACAGCCCTTACGGCAACTACGAGCAGACCTCTCTCCAACCGAAAAAAATCACGGCCAACATCTTGGCGTTTCCCAAAAACAAAGAAACGTCCTCGTCTGCCCTCACACCGACACTGCTCAAAATCCTCACAAACATCTTGCAGTCTTCGCCACCGGCACAGTGCTGTCCCGCTCCTTGCTACGTACAGGCCCCGATTTCCGGGCCATACGGACCTGCCGTCGTCCAGCCGGGCCCTATCGGTTTACCGTTGAACTGCCAGCCCGCCCAGCGCGGTACCACAACAGCTGCGCCAGCCCCGGCGGCTTACCAACCTGCCCCGCGCAGTCCGGCGCCGGCTTATCAACCAGCCCCGAGCGCATCTCCCACCAGCCCAACCTTGCCTGCCGGAAGTGCGAACAACGGCCTGTACAATCTGCTCGCGTCCAACCCGCAATTGTTACAACAGCTTTTGTCTTTAAGAATTTAGTCAAAGTGCTTTTAAAATTATTTACCTACTTAAATTAAAGTGACCCATCTTAAGTATACATAGGCCTCGTCACCTAATTATACAATAATATAATAACCATATCTCCCCGATGTCGTAGTCACAACAAAATGCATGTCATGTTAAATATTGTTAAACGTTTCTTGTCAACATTTCGCTTGCCCAATCATAACACAGTATGACAAATATATTATTTTTGTGTAGGCAAGAAAAAAATAATCAAAATTATAATAATAACAAATGAAAAATAGTCTTTGAAAAAATTTAAATAAAAAACCAATAGAAAATATTTTGTTAAATCGAGCGCCTTAAAAATTATTTACCTACTAAAAACTACATTATTTCGTTATTGTTGTTTGGTGTTTATACATATTATAGTAGTTAGGTACTACACAGCACTCCGATTCGACCTTGTCGGTAACGTGCGGATTGTGTTCTTCTTGCAACGGTAGTCCAATAATAATATGTAACGCTATAGAAATGTTTTCATAGCTGCTGACATTAATCAGTGAATTATAAATATGTATATATGTGCCATAGCCCAAGGCGTTGTGTTTGTAAACTCAATAAGTTTGTTCGATGGGCTTTGTCACTAAATAGTTGCCATGAGTACACTGTACATAAAGCAATAACGCCGTATTTCTTTATTTAAACTATTTAATATTTATGGATTTATTAGTTATTATAATATTAATAAATAACCGTTTAAAAGTTTTTAATAAACGTCATTAACTTATGTATACATGCGTTTTGTATCAGTAGTAGTATTATTTAACTTGGATGAAAAAAATTAAATCCGATAATCAGGATTAATTGAATATCTGGAACTAAACAAATTAAATTTGTATAAAAGAATGTACAAATTCATCAATTACTTAATAAGTTACTAAATGTGAGGAGTCGGCTTCAAAATAAATGATAGAAATAAGCGAAATAAGTAGACTTGTTATAACCGATAGTTAAAAAAAAAAATTTTAACAGTTATGTTATAAATATAAAAAAAAACATATTTTTGGGGGTTTTATTATTAAATTAACAATCGATACCTATAGTAATATGAATTCAACTCACTATACTGAATACTCTATAGTCTATAATTACTAAAAAAACAATATTATTTTTATTATTCCACGGTCGTTCCTCTAAAGTCTACAATGATGCTTTTTAGTACTGTCAACCCAAGAGAAACGGAACTCGTGACTGACTATAAACATTTAATTTTTGTTTGCTACATTTGTTTTATGGAAATCCAGTTTACAAATATTTTGTTTAGTAGAGAAATAAAAAACAACTCCACCTAGTGTTACCAAAAACACGGTGTTCCAAGTCACCTAAAATGTACTATTCCACCCGGCTTAACGGTAGGTTAATCTTGTTAGAATTAATAATTACCGCTTGACTTCAAACATTAAAAGTTAGTTGCTACAAAGTTCCAGAGAATTATTTTTGTTGGAATATTTAGTCAATAATCCAATAGGGAATTATTATGACTTATTGATTTTAGAACTGTATAATATGTAATAAGCGAGTAAAAAGTACAATCCTAATTCGCTTATTATATTTATAATTAAGAGTAGTTGTAATTTTTATGATAAAAATAAAATACTATAATATTGGAAAATTATTTGATAAAAAAATAACAATTCACAATATTGCAATAACAAGAAATCAAATCAAATAAAAGTTAGTTTATTGGGCATAGTAGGAACGAAGCATATTGAGGCCATAGGTCTATATGATTTATTACTACTGAAAGTGATAAAATTACTTTCGAATAAACGCTTCTATGCAAATTGGTAATGTTAGAAATGAAAAAATATCGATAAAAGCATAGTAGTAATGAAAATTATTATGTGTTGAAAACTGTATTTTTAGTATTAGGGGTTTCCACCACGATTAAGGTTGATTGTCTGATTTATTCCCATAGTTACCCATATATTGTAATTAACAATATAATGAGGAATTTTCAAATACCTGTTGAGACTCACTCACACAGCAACCTAGAAATAAAAGACTACGGTTGATGTGTAGTTTTCTCTTTTTTTTGGTTTTTCCTTAATGAAAATAAAGTTTGACTACAGATTTATGAGAAAAGTGTACATGTTATACCTCCATTCTAGATCTACCTTCAGTTTAATTTTCAGATTTTAAGTCCTAAAAGTTAGCAGGAAAATGAGACATAAAGATAAAGTTTCTACCCTAGGCTTTATTACAGTTTTTTGGTTTACCAACGTTTATCGGTAGTACTATGTCTAAAGAATATTCCATACAAATTTGTAACAAATTCTACTATGTTTAAAAATATTATAGAGCGCTGTAATTGTATGTTGAAGTATAATATGTACATGTTTTTCTCGATTTTGAAGGAGAAGGAGTGAATTTTTTACATTTTTGGTTATAAAATATCTTTTAGGTGCGATTTCTGATACATGAAGAAATCAGTTCAGTGGTTAAGAAGATATCGCGGAACACAAAAAAAAAAACATTATAGTAAAAACAACACCTTCTCAGCTTCGTATCAAAGCTGAAAATCATTCAATTAAAATAATATTTTTTAAATAATTTTCTTATAGGTAATTCAATAATTTTGCAAAACAATGAGTAATTAACAAACGGAAAATACGTGTGTTTCATTCACAGAAATTTCAATATATTTTGCTTTCAAACAAAAATTTCATAACTGTTTGATACAAAACTCAATTTAGACTAAACATACCTAATTCCTTGTTGAATAATATGCCGTTTATCGTTTGGATTGTTCGCGTCTTAAACAATGCGACTTGTGAGTAATAGGCCATTTTTTTTTAGATTTCAGTTTTTAAAAAATAAATGACTAATTCAGAGTTAATTTTATCATGAATACGTAATTCGTATTGTCTAAGATAATCATATCACCTTGGGCATCTAAAGCCATACAGAATATGATATACCATGTTTTCTACGTTTTGGAGATGAACCGATAACGGTGTCCTTATAAATACTCTGATTTGTTAGGGATATGAAATCATTGGTTGTTATTATGTTGCGGTTGTGTCACGAAACAAAATGGTTTGTTTACAGTTATCGGTTATATTCGTTTTCGCCGTTTTAAATAAGGTATGAATAGTGTTGTTGGTCTATTGAGCATTTTTTTTTTGTAATTATTAATTATACTATACATGATTTAATAATAATAAAAGTAAAATAAGAGTTTATGCAATTTTTTTGAAAAGTTCATTTAAAAGTATAAAATGTATAATTAATGATAAATATAATAATATACAGTAATAATTATTGTAGTTTACATATTATATAATATCTTTTGCAGGCTTACGCTGAACCAGGGTGTCGACCTCATGGATCTTCGATTTCCACTTCATTGGGGTCCGGCCCATATGCAACGTCTACTCCTAACCCTACGCTGTTATCGTATTTGATGAGCGCTTCTGGTGGAAAGTCTAGTAATCCATTAGCATGTTACAATCCAGCTACAACGTCATATGGTTCGGCTGAACCTGATCCAAAATCGTTGTACTCAAGCTATTTGCAAGCTTCTAAGGCTTTGGGTTCGGCTTCGCCTTCTTTTCCCGGCCAGTCGTTGTCTTATCCAGCAAAAGCCCGGTTACTGAGTAAAATTAAACTTTTCAAAACTTTACTCCCGACTGTGTTACCTTACCTCAACCAGAATTTAAAGCCCTCGCCGTTCGCCGAACAGCAGACACTGGCACCACCACAACCACCGCCAACACCTGTACAAACTCCAATACCGACATTTGCCCCTGTGCCTTATGCGCTGCCCGCCGTCAATCCCGCTGTGTTTAAACAACTACTCCCGGCTCTGTGGTCTGATCTTTCGCGAATCATTGCTTCGAAAATTTACTCTACCGAATCACCTCAACTGCCACCAAAGTCAAACTCGGTGCCGGTCGCGCCTGTTATACCGACTATAAATCCTGCACTTTTAAAAGCCATATTTTCAACCTTAAATTCAGCCGTTACGCCAGTTGCCGCTCAAACTGCATCCGTGTCATCTTCTCTACCGCCTTCTTCGTCCTCTTATTCACCGTCAAATCTCGATCCGTCAATACTAAGTACTTTGTCAAATCAACTGTCTGCTGCGCTATCATCTGCATCGACATTTAGCCAGAGTTTGACATCAAGTTCAGATTCCAACTTTTTCAATCAACTAATCAGCTCAATAACAGCACGATCGAACCAACCAACTCCTACAAAATTACCGTCACCAAGTCAATGTGCTACTTCTATACCATCTTCAATATCTGCTCCAGCGCCTCCAACAACGTCAGCATTGAATACGGATATATCTACTCTTTTCGCTCAATCCTCTTCAGCTCAAGCGCCACAGCAGTCAAGCCCGTGTTCTCAAACGCCAACACAAGGTGTACCAGTCACTTATGCTCCTCTCTCGACACCTTCACCGGCCATCACTTATAAACAGTCAGAAGCTGATCAAAATTTAATTAAACTTATATCGAGTTTACAATTGGCTTCGACCCAAACGCCTTCACAAAACTTACCCTCCCCGGTGCCCGCCCAATCTACAATTACCCCGCTCTCTAACACAAAATCGTGTTCTCACACAAATGAACTTCCTTCATCACTTCCGTTGCCTCCATCATCGTGCGCCAATTCAGATCTATCAAATATCTTATCAACCTTGTTGTCTCAAACGTCTACACCGTCAAAAGACAAGTGCTCTTCTTCGACACCACAGGCGACAATATCTAATCAACTTTCAGATTTCACTTCAAATCCTACTCCGATCTCACAACCATTACCGTTGACACCTTTTTGTTCCTCTCCGACTGAAAAATCAGATTTATCAGATATATTATCCAACTATACCTCTCAAAGGTCAGCACCTACGACGGACACTTATTCTTCATCTGTGTTCCAACCAGCACTCTCTCCGCTTTTCACTTCAAATCAGTATTCTGACTCTTCATTACAAACTATTCCGATGTCTCAATCATCTTCAAGTACTAACCCAGAATGGTCGACCGATTCAACAAACATACAGCCACCTTCTAACAATGATTGTCAATCGTCACTCCCCCAAAAATCATTACCCTCCCTTTCTGATTCAGTCTCAACGGTTTCATCTCCACCGAACTCTAATATTCCATCAATGTTTAAATCACAATCGGAATTACAGAAATTCATATTAAATTTACCATCACTTCCGTTGCCAACGTCTGCACAGACCTCTCCGTCGGTTACTGAACCAACAGAATGTTCTAAGACTGTTTCGCAACCTATACCAGTTCCACTGCCTATATCGTCACCATCTTCAAGTTCTGAGTCAACTTATAATTCAAATTTGTTGAAATTTATATCAAGTTTGCCATCACCAAAATTAACATCTATGCAATATCAAAGTTATTCCCCGGTTTCGTCGCCAAAAGAATCTTCAGAAATTGTGTGCAGTGATTCAAAATCGGGGCAATCGATCAGTTCAAATTCGTTTACACCATCTCAGTTTAACACGGGTTTCACAAAAATAAATTCGGATTATACTCAAAATTACCCATCCAGTCAGAATGAATACAGTCCTCCGGCCAATAACGCTGTACCATGTCCAACACCATCGTTTAATGCAGACCCATTTAAATCATCTACTCCTCCTAATCATAAACTAATTAACCTATCTAGATCATCGTCGAACTCGATATCGGGCTCAAAATATGATTTGAATATTAACAACCTATAAATGTTTCATTACAGATAATCTGGTATCAAATCCAGCCAATCATAATATAATAAGAGGAACGCATATGTGATACATTTTATACATTTATTTAAATAATAATTATTATGAAAAAAACCAAACATTTTTTTTATAATTTTTAATGGAAAGTTTTAAATTATTATTAATTGTATTTATCTAATATAATGCAATATATTAATATAAATACATTTTTGTATTGTTTTTTTAACCAGTTTTACGTTTTTTTTTATTCAAGTGTGAATACGTCTATAAAATGATTAATGATTAAAATTTAAATCAAATTATACTAAAAGATAGAAACTATCTTTTGAATCTCTAACTGTTGAAGATTCAAAGAATTTATTAATTAAAAAAAACAAAAAACAGGAGAAAAGTGAAGTAGAGAAATTGGAGAGATCACGATAGAGAGATTTATGGGTAGAGTTTGACCAAAAAAGAAGATATTTAAATGCAGGGTTCTTATTGTTAGGAACATCAATCTTTATACATATTTTAAATAATCTATTAAAGAAAATAGGAGCGTCAGTCAATACATGCGTTACTAGGGTTAAACTCAACCATTCAATATTTAACCAATCAATAAATCTATAATTATTTTATTAATATTGGGCCACATATTAATTTTTCCTTCACACATTGTTGTTGGTTGTTCTTTTTTAATCGTTTCTTTTAATAGTTAATATGCTTAGCCAGCCAGACTTAAACTTACTTGTATCATTTTAAATAGATCATCGAGTTCACTAAGTTAGAACACTGAAACTTTTTTATTTATTATAAGTGATTATGGACGTTTGTTAAAAATAAAACATCACTTTAATTTAGGTTTTTTATTTCTTTCGTAATTTAAAATTTTTGCATCAACATAAAAAACATTTTTTTAAAACTAATGTTTCACTCTGCTGTGATAAGCGGGGTTTGGATATAGTACGGAGACGGAGGATGGTAGACACCGCCAGGGAGGTCTTTAGAAAAGTATTATTATAATGACTATGCGTAGAAATAGAATATTTTGAAGTTTTAAACTAAATTTTTTTTACCATCGGTGTAAATTATTTGATAAAACGCCATATTCCCGTCATTTTTTCCTCTCTTCCAATTTCACCAAACGCTGTAACTCGTTTGACGACTGAATACCGATAAACGTTTGAATAGCCGTGAAATTGATTCCTAACATTTTTCGTTTGATGTAGGCGACAAAAACTTCTGCACTCATCGCGCTTTCCCTCATCCAAAGCGACGATTGGTATTCGTTGACGCTTAGGGAGTTATCTTGTGAAATTGTTGTCAATAACGCAATTGATTCCAAAACGAATTTACCACTGTAAAGTCTGATGGGTTTTTTAACTTTGCCGTAACGCGATTTCGGCAGGGTACGTTTCATCGCGTTCCGCAATACGCGTATGTCCGCTTTGGTCATGGCGTTGAGAAAAAATCGTTTCGGTTTCAACACCGCGGCTACTTTCCGAACGTCTTGGTCGTTTTGCAGATCAAGAACTTGGCGAATGCGAGGAAATTTTGATACAGAATCAAGTGCAAAGTTCTCGGATCGTTCATGGCGATCATGAAAATACTTCGGTGGGTTATCATGTGCACGTACTTCAAATGCTTCCGGACTATGCGAAACATGATGGCTTTCAACGACCTGACAAAGTCGTCGAGTAACACGGCTAGCGATTTGATTTGTTGATGCAACGCCACACCTGAAGTTTTGGCCACCGAGTAATGGTGTAGTAAATCGCCTGTAATTCTTTCCCAACTCATTCTGGTCGCGAATTTACCGTACAAAGTTTCCATCACGTCCGAATCGATTAGCACGTCGTTAACGTACAAATCGCTAAACTTGACATAACTTCCGGAGCACAGACCGCCGCCGCAGAAGCAGCTGGACTCCATCGACTTGATGTGCCGGGCCATGACGGTCTTGTGCTTGGTCGTCGCCGCCACGGCTTCTTGGACGTTGCCGGAGATCTGATCGACATTGCTGTTGTGCCGGTTGAACTTTGCACATTTGTCCGACTCGACGAACTCCTGCAGCAGCGTGGCAACAGTATCTAGCACGTGCACAAAGGCTTCGAACCTATGCCCGGACGTTGCGGTTTGTACGTATTCCACCGTTCTCTCGGCGAACACACAAAACACCCACCAGATGTAGTTCAAGGCCCTCAGCCCGGACGTGGCGTGTACTATCTGTAGGATTTGCATGGCTTCGTCCCTGAAAGAAACCGGCTTCGGCCGATCGTTTCCGCCGTACGACAACAGCACTCTGGCCAAACGCAAATGCATCAAAGCTCCGAACACGTAGTTGCATTGTAAATTCATGTATACCGCGTTGAGAGTATTTTCCACTTCTTTGTCTGTTACGGTCAACGGATTGACAACTTCCAATTTTGGCGCATATCCCATGTCGACCTTTGTCAGAGCTTCCAGTGACCGTCGCTGTTCGATGCGACCGTTTTTTGAACGGCCGCCCAAAGTCAAATCCAACGCCAAAAGCACCATTAGTAAACAGGGCAATCTACAAAGGGTTAACATATCTTCAAGGATCGCACCACAGCTAAATCACGTCAAGCGCACACAAATCGTGTGGAAAACATTAAAGTTTTTTTATGCCTATTTGTTTTTTTTCTCGCAAAATAAGTACAAAATGTGTTATATTCAACGCAAACGTCATCACACAATGCACATGTACGACACGTAATAGTATTTTTAATAACACACCTACGTCAGAGCAACCAAATGTCGATTATTGTTATTTACCCAAAACATCAATTTTTACTCTCGACCGTACCCGATATAAGATAAAGCCAATATAAATTTTTCATTTGAAAAATGATTTCAGTTCGATGCCTTCGTTAATTATTGCACAGAATAGATGAAAGCAGAAGGGTCACTTTCAATGTAAACAAAAAAGTGACGGTCATTTTGTGATGGACTATTTAGAATGATTGTAACAGGTTTAGAACATAGCCGCCACGGTTTTGTTTACATTGAAAGTGACGCATCTAATTTCATCTATCATGTGATATTATATGCAATATCTATACACAACATATAATAGTAATGTATAGCGGTGTAGCCTTAAGAAAATGGACGCGTTTTTGTGTCTTCCCCGTTTTAATTCATATCAGTGTTTGGGGCCTGCTTATTGTAATATATTTATGATCACTATGTTGTATTGTCTGATTTTAAAATAACTTTTTTAAAAACATTGACACCCAAAAACCGAATTAATTAAAAAATACAGATGCAAGTTTTAATAAAATATAACACGATCAGTACAGCTCGTTTTATCACATCACACAAATGGCAACAAGCCTAGTGTATAATATGACCGTCGTAATTGTGATAGATGTAGATAAGTTAATGACATGTTTTGGTCACAGAACATTCGAATAGTCAAGGATATTTTTAGTTTAGACTTTGATAACCGAATTCCAATCAACATTTCGAATGACCCTCACAGGCGTTTAAATCCTATTTACTCGGTTAAATATAAGCCAGAAAACTCGTGTCCGTTATATTATAATAAGTACTCTGAAGTTGTATTACACTACAAACTATTGCATTAAACCAAACCAAAACAAAAAATGGTTGTTTTGAAAACTATTGTCGTTTTCGCAATAGTCGTTATAACTGAGGTATGTTGTAATTGAATATACATTTTTTTATATAGTTTGTTACTTAAAAAATATTATTATGTTTTATTATTATTATACAAATGTTTTTAAAAATCATAAGCCGCTTAAGTATAAAATAATATCAGAAAAACACTTTATTATTGTTTTCTTAATTTTGTGTTTTGCTAATTTTGCAGGTTTATAACGCGCCTACGTGCGATCTAGGAAATCTGATACCACTCACGCCGACGCCTCTCGAATCGTCTGGTCTCAGTCCAGAACTCATTGCTATGCTGACAAAATCGTATCCCTGCTCGTTTTCTTCGGCCAAAACCACTCCAACCGGTGTAAATCCATCTTTTGTGAAGTATTTGTCGAGTTTACCATCTGCCCGAGCATCCTCGGATAATAATGTTTCGGGACCTCGTGGTTCCCGCGGAACTAATCCCGCCCCAAACACCTTAACCTCGTCGTCACCACCGCCGGCTCCTGTTCCATCCGATGTCAATCCATCGCTACAGAATTACTTGACAAACTTACAATCTTCCAAAACGTCTCAGTTTGCTCCTCCGGCGGCAGTGACAAACCCCGTAGCCACACAATGTCCTTCGCCACCAACTGGTGCTCCGTGTGGCCAGACCGGCTTTGTTGGTTCAGGTCCGGTAAATAATTTTCAATCGAATCAACCGTCTTTCCGGATAACGCCGTACGGTTCGAGTAGTACTTGTCAAAACCAATATCCTACTTCGAGTGTTAACCCGGGTTTCTTTAACTCGTTCGCCAACCCTCAACGAATTTCGGCTCCGTATTTAAACCGGAACCAATATCCTAGTCCATATCTGTCGGCCACTCCAAATCAATACCCTTCAACGCTGCCGCCGTGTGCAGCCCAACAAAATTCCAATCAACTCCTGTTCAATATCTTATCAAACGCCTTAGCGTCACGGGCGAAAACTTACACTTGCACGGGCAACTACGCTCCTCCATTGACGGCGACCAACGAGAATTTGTCCAAAATTGAATTCATCAAAACTTTGATCGGTTCGATAAACCCTTCGCCGTCCTCTTCTAATCCGACCGCGAACAATTCTCCACTTTCACCGTCCACCACAGGCTCGTCATCGTCGACAAATCCACGTGAAACATCTAAGATTAACTCTTTGTCTCCGACGACTTCTTTCAGTTCACCGCCACCGTCAGCAGCTGTCTCCAACGATTTAATAAAAAAATAATAGTACTTGTAATTTCATACAAGTCGACGGTTTTACACAAACGTTGATTTGTCGTTCACAACACTCGAGAGTCTGAATTGTATGTATTGTACTAATCGTTTAATTTATTTTATTCAATAATGTAATATGTAAATATAATAAATATTAATGATTAATAATTAAATGTAATATTTAACTATTCATAAAATGTATTTTTGTAATAATTTTGAATTTAAATTACACTTCAAAATGTGTTTTTCTTAAATGTATTAATGGTATTTATTTTTACCAACAATATCTAAATAAATTTGTTAGGAAACCTCCTCCTCCTCTTATGAGTCGAGAACGGCCCTCTAGGACCGCTTAAGATGTAATCCATAATACCTACCAAGATTACCTATACGAAATACCTATTTTAAATATGTTATATAATAAAAGTTTGATACATAAACAGGAGGTAGCTGTTTTTCACATTTTTGTGTTAGTAAAAAAAGTAGGTCTTCTAGTTTCTGGTAGCTAAATAAATATCAATAAACTTGAAAAAGCACGTTATTTGTTAAAATAATTTATAAATTTGATTACATAATATTAGTCGGCTTTTAATGTGTATCTTAACAATAACACTATATAATATTAGGTCAAATTAAATGTTCGACAACGATAAAACTAAAAAAGGTTACTATATTATAAACAACAGTCTAAAAATGTATAAGAATTGTAATCTTTATGTTAATGCTACATTAATATAATTAACAAATAGCTTTACTTTTTCAAAACTCTGTTCGCGTCGGCTGTTAAAATGTTGTAGTAGGTCGATGCACAAAAATACAAATAAATATGACATCATTGTAAAAACAATATTATCTCAGATTTGCATCGAAGCTTAACTTACATATTATTATGTGTAGTAGACACATAAATCAAAATTATGAAATTTATTTGGCCAGAGTTAAATGACAATAATCGCATAGTTTATATACAACCGTTATTTAATCTTTGAATTAAATAAATATATTTAGCTTTAATACGGAGTATACGAAGTCGATGATTAATGATTATTTACTAAGACTAGGCATTGTTGACTGATATGTTACATAAGTTCAATAGACTAACTTTGTAGTCATGTTGTTTTTCAACCTATTAAAATAGTAAAGAAATTCTATATTTGTTACATTTTATAAAGACTAATTGATTTTAAATTAGGGGAAGACATGTGATAGACAGTTTTCCTTATTGGTTCTGTATAAAAAAAAAATTAAAAAATAGATTTTAAATATTTAAAATTTTAATTACAAGAAGCTGTCGTACTGGCTGAAATTTGTAAAATATATTGCATACATGTACAATATCATCGCATAAAAATTATTCGAGGTTGAATGCAATTAAGGTGTAACAAATACATTGAAAGCATAATATAATTATTGTACTGCTATCATTTTTTATTAACATTTTTATACAGTAAACATACGAAAATTGTAGTGTACTTATTATTTTTTGTTTTTAAATTAAAATAAAATATTTTTTTATTTTTACATTTCAATAAGTATTATTATAGTACAGTTTTTATTTAATTCAAAAAGAATTTGTCGAGATGAGAAGTGTCTGAAATTAATATGAAAAATGTAAAAATATGTATTCGACTTTGCGGACTTCCTATTAGTGAAGTTTAGAGAATGGATGACCAACTGAAAAATGAAAGAATATTGAAAAATAATTTTTAATAAAATAAAACAAAATTATATTTTATTACATATGTATTATTATGTACATAATTCTGTAGTATCGGAAATAAATGTTGAAATTTAATTAAATGCTTTTCAAATTCATACCTGTTATTTATTGTGATTTTAGTTATTATTATAAGTTTGATTGTAGTATATTTTACTGTTCATATTGTAAAACGATGAATATATTGCAGCCGAACAAGGTGATCGAGCAAACTAGGTTTTTATTTATTTTCAAAAGAAATCATTAAAAAACATATTAATTTTTAAGCACGTCCAATATGAAATATAATATCTTCTAACTACTTACTTACACTTGAAAATATTTAAAACAGCATGTGCCGGTTCCTGTTTTCACTGGATAATAGATTATGTTATCAGTTGCTTATCAAAAAAAAAAAAAAAAAATGAATAAATATTAAAATTCAATTCTTGGGATTATTTTTGATGTATAGAATTTTCACTCATTAAAATTAAACTATTTTTTTTTATAAACCAATGATTAATTTATTTAAAAAGTAAAAAAAATACACTAAGTAATGTATGCTCATTAGCGAATTAAAGGATTTTTAGGATAAAGTATAGTATAACATATTACAATTCACTACTATCAAAAATCCACTGATAAGCTATACTTAAACTATATTCCTAAACGTGACTGTAATAAAAATACGGATTTCTGTTTTTGTACTATAAAACGTCAAACCAAAGATATTTAAGTAGCAGTGATTTCATAATAGTTCCCAAACCACTAAAAAAATGAATGTGGGAATTTTTTTAAGAGTGGTAGTTTACACAATATTTGTATTATATCAGGTATACACTAATAAGTTAAATAATGAAAAATAATATATATTAAAAGATTATTTCATTATTTTATATAGGCCGAAGCGGATCCATGTGGATTTTCAAGTGGACCTATTAATCTTTCTTATCGACTACCACCTTCTCCTGGTGCACCACTTCCAGCTCCAACACCAACATCTGGGATAAATACAGCTCTTTTAAACCAACTAGCGTCACTATTATCTTCAGGGTCCATTTTAAGTTCTGCGCCTGCACCAAACATTAACCCAACCTATCAACCTCCTACAATTCCTTGTTCTACTTCAGCTCAAGCGACATATTCAGCTCCTGCACAACTTTCAACAGCTTTTGGGTCATCAGCTAGTTATAAGCCTCCATTTTTTAGCCAGCTTCCACTTTCTTCCCAGTCAATATCATATTCCACCCCAATACCAGCTCCATTGACGTCTCCTTCTCCCGTCTCTACACCACTCCCTCCAACCACATCATGTGTAACTGCAAATCCATCTCTTTTAAGTCAGTTGACATCACTTTTATCCTCAGGATCGATATTGCGCTCTTCTCCTGTACCAAGTCCCTCTAGCACACCTCTTTCACCAACTACTGCGTCCACTCCATTGTCAACTTCTGCTCAACTTTCAACACCTTGTGGATCATCTACCGTTAGTCCTGCTCTTCAAGGTCAGTTTACCTCTCCTGTACCATCAAGAACGTCTTCATATTCTGTCCCTGCACCATCTTCTAATCCTGGTCTTTTGCCGGCTCCTCGTCCCTTATCTGCATCCTCCACATCATGTTCTACTACAGCATCACTTCCTACGTCAAGCCTAGGTTCTACCATAAATCCATCAATTTTAAACCAGCTATTGTTACTTTTAACCTCGGGACCGGCTTTGAGTTCTTGTTCTTCTCCTGCTCCATATCCCACCAGCGCCCCCCTTCTACCAACTACTACATCCGCTCCATTGTCAACTTCTGCTCCACTTTCAACATCTTGTGGTTTATCTAACATTAGTCCTACTCTTCAAGGTCAGTTTACCTCTCCTGTACCATCAAGAACGTCTTCATATTCTGTCACTGCATCATCTTCTAATCCTGGTCCTTTGCCGGCGTCTCGTTCAGTACCTGCACCTACCACACCATGTTCTAAACCAGTATCATTTCCTACGTCAAGCCTAAGTTCTACCACAAATCCAGCAACTTTAAACCAGCTATTATCACTTTTAACCTCAGGACCGGCTTTGAGTTCTTCTTCTGCCCCACATCCCACCAGCGCTCCTCTTCTAACAACCACTGTATCCGCTCCATTGCCAACTACTTATCCAGCTTCTGCTGCACTTTCAACATCTTATGGGTCGTCTAACATTAGTCCTGCTCATCCAAGCCAGCTTTCCACACTTGTATCCTCTAGACCATGTTCTAAACCTGTGTCTCTTACTCCCCCAACATTAGGCTCGACTCCATCAACAGTTTCTTTGCCGGCTCCAAGCTCAGTAGCTACACCCACCACATTAAGTTCTACTCCATTATCACTAACTGCGCCAACGCAAAGTTCTAGTTCATCATATCTAAACCAGCTGTTGTCACTTTTATCTTCAGAATCATCTTCAAATTTTACTCCTACACCATTATCTAGTACAACGTCTTCTTCTACCCCTTTAACAGCCCCATTTCCAGCTTCTTCTACATTACCTGGACAACTTTCGCCCACAGCTCCATATTCTTGTCCAGTATCACTTCCAACACCGTACGGAACATCTGGGTTAAATCCAACTCTAGGTCTAGATCGGCAAACAGTACCTTTACCACCAAGATCAACCGCGTCTTCACTGCCAGCTTCATTACTTCCTTCTACACCTTGCTCAGCGCGTGGCCAATCGCAAAGCCCTACAACATCTCAAACCCAATTTGTATTACCACGAGAACCTACTTGTATAAATCCAATCCTTGAGCGGCAGCTTTCATCACTTTTTTCTTCACTATGAACTCATTGTCGACTGCAACGCTATGCTTTAACTCATCACTATTAGAATTTTAAACTTCAAATTCTCGTGAAGCTAAATTATTAGTTATTTTATTTAAAAATAAAACAGACAGTATGATACTGTTTTTATGTTATTTAAAAATTGTTTTATTTTAATATTTTTACAATATTAAATATTATATATTTTAATCTGTATTACAATTGAAAGTATATAGAACAAATTTACTTAAATTTTACTATATTGTGATATAACCAATATTATATATTAAAATTAGGCTTTTCGCCTTAAAACATACACCATTCGTCATATTTTATTATATTTATATTTATATAAGTTGATATATCACTGTTCCAACTTTTTGGAAAATAAATGTAGATTAGAGTTTTTAATTGATACTAAAATTCTAAAATTGTCTTGCTATTTTCATTAACAGTATAAATATAAATATTCGCTTTGATACTAGCAACTAAACACTGAACCAAAAATGTATTTTTGGTTAACATGTATGTTGAGAGGAGGCGAAAAGGTTATATAATTGCTTCATAATGAAAGCATAATGACATACAATATTCTCTCACTTTGTGTAAAATCTCTATTAAAACATAATTCTATTAGCATAATTAATATAAAATTGACAAATAGTGAAATCATACTACAGAAGTAATAATAACAAACCAAAAGTTCAATAATACATGTATTCATGCGTACTTGAATTGACGGAATTGTCATTTTTTAGTAAATATTTGTGGTACTTTAAGATGCGTTAATATATTAAATTATACTATTAAATATATTAGTACTATTTAATAAATATAAATAATTATATTGTATAATAGAATCTAATAAATCAAATCATTAATCTCGGCTATCTATAAACATTATTCTTTAAGATATTACACATGTTTTAATGTTACGATAGGTTTTTTTTCAGTAAAAAATCTAAATAGAATTAGCTTAGTCCATTTAATAGATCAGAATTTTCACTATACTCGACCTAATTTCTACTGCCTGACCTCATGTTGACACTTTATTTTATTACAACGAGTTGACATATTAAACGCACAGAACAATAAATTATACATAATGTAATGGACTTCGCAAGAACATAATATGTGTTATCTGTTTACAAAACAAAAAAAAAATCATAGTAGTTTAAGAGTTAGCATAAATCATTTATACTTAAATAATCAGGCAAAAATAGTTCTGTTCAACTTTTAAAAAGTATGTAGGCATGTGGTATACTGTTGTCTGTTATTAGGTCATCGATCGCCCAAAATTAAACAAACTTTAACATTCGATATTCAAGTAAACATTATAACAATTTGGGTATAATTTATAAAAACAAATTTTATAAAGAGAATATTTTTTAAAAATGTTTAATGGATAATAAATATAATCATTGATTTTGTAACATGTGTTTCTTAAAGTGGATGTTTACGTACAGTTAAAATAAGTATTATAACAAACGTTTTTAAAATGTAAAAATCTAGTTTCGGAACAAATATTTATTAAATGTGGTCTACAAATGTAATTAATTTATAATAAACAAGCTTAACGTTCACCATAAATACTATATAATAATAATGAGAGGTAGTAAAACAAAATAAACCTTCGAATGAAAAAAACGACAAACAATATTGTACCATCGTAGTACGTGTTAGTATTTGAAGTGATTATTATCTGTTTGATGTTTTTTAAAAACACAATATTCGACCTTTTAATGTTTAATAATAGTATTTAGTTTCAATAATTGAACACAAATGAACTCTTTTTGCGTATAAAAGACAAAGACTCCTCAAACTCAAACATCATTTAGTCACAATATCGTGTACTTACACTCACCACTTAAGTAAGTGTGTTAGTACTTAGCGTTCAGAAAAATGTTGTCCTACGTAGCAGTAGTAGCTGTGCTGTTTGTCGTCAAGGTACATAATTTCCAAACTAATGTAATTTTGCATAAGTTGATTATGTTTAATTTTTTTTCGTATTCAGATCAATGCAATACTGTGTTTTCAATGCGGATGTGCGCCAATTCCCGCTCGTCCAGATGCAGGTATAAGCCCCGCAATATTGAGTTTACTCCCGTTTTTGAAAGCTGCTGCACCTACTTGCTCTGAACCTGTCCCAGCACCGCCACCGACAGCTTGTAACGTTCCATCGTTACCTTGTGGTCCGCAAGCGCCCGTAACATTTACACCACCCTGTACCGGCGTCTTTCCATCTACTCCTGTCTTCAACTTTCTACCAGTGTGCTTACCTCCTGCACTGTCATTCAATCCGTGCTTCCCACCGTCTCCGGCGTTGATTCGTTTAGAACTCAAGCCCCTAGTGATCCCGTCAGTATGTCCTACGCCCTGTCCACAGCCGCTGCCAACAGTCAATCCACTAGCTCTTCTATATCTTCTGGCTTCACTAACGAACCCTCTTACTCCAACCACTCCGAGTCCACCGTGTTGTCCTCTAAACCAGAATCAACTGTTAACACAATTTACTTGCCCCCCAACTCCCACTTGCTTATGATTTTAAATTCACACCGTACATAATAAATTTAAAAAAAAATTAAAACTATATTAATTAAAAAATAAACCGAAAAACTATGTTGTTCGTTATGTATATTTGTTGAAAGGCCAACTTATTTATTTGGAAGTAATAAACAGTTAAATAATTTATATGTCAAAGCTATTACCGAGATTGGTAGTTTTAGTCGCCTCCATATTTTCTAAATTTATCTGAACCCATTTTTCTTACTTGAAATAAACTATGGGAACTGATTACCACGTTTTTTTTAATTTTTAAAAATTCAAGTCAATTTAAATAGTAGTAAGAGTAATTGTAGACTTACTATATAATTATGAGAAAACCCTATCCACAATGAAAAATACTTATAAATACATACAGTCTACATTTGTAAGTATTTTTCATTGTTCAGTCTGTCATAACTATATTTTAAAAAAATCGATTTTTCTTTATTTAATTATTTTTGTTATCTTCATTGAACTTATACATCACATTCGCTTTGTTCTGAGTTAGAGAGTATAATTTTCTTTTTTGTAAAGATTATAGATATTTAGAAATGTTTATTTTAATCTAGTTATTTTTGTTTAATTTATATAATTTAGCATTCTTGTTAAGCATATAGAATTTAGTAATAAAAAAACATTAAGAAATGCACTCTAATCAATACTAATCGAAAAACATAATACGTGACTCATAATCAAAATATTTATAATATTAACTGAAAAATAGTTTCCTTAGAGCGGATCTGATTTTTGCTATTCTACAATCTTTAACACCTCTTGGCTGTTAAATATTATTATAGTACTTAATTTTTCAAGTCATTCCAGGCACATTGTATTGCTAGCTGAATTGAATCATATAATATAATTATAAAAACGAATAAAATGTAACATCGGTTTTAAACCTTTATCATGTGCAGTCTCCGGTTTTCATTTAGTTGTGTTTAAAAATGAAATACACAATCGTCATTAGAAAATTATTGAAGGCTATTCTGAAAAAATTGAATTTTGTATGTAAAAAACGCTTTGCTTCCTACTTGTGAATGTAAAATTTGTCAGTAAATTTTGCGTCATAGTTTTTTTTTGTCGATACCTGAAATTTGATACTTTGTTTTTTTGATTTTTCATCATTTTTTTTTTATTCTATCGAAGATGCATTTTTACTTTGATTATAATATTTCAAATCAACGAATTCCCGAACCGATGCCATGTTACAGTGATTAGATTTATATCTTCCATGCATTTTGTACTGATCATGTTTCTAAAATGTATTGTTATTTGTTTAATTGTAGAAAGGTTTGTCTTTTTCGATCCGTATGAATTCACATGTTATTAGTTGTATTAAATTCGTATATCGACTGACATTTTGTCAACTTTATTTTGCCTAAATTGTTCATTGTTTAAAAAAGAAATACTTAAAATTAATTTTTCTTATTATTAATACATTTTTTATGTTCGTGATAGTTTTCTTTTTTAACTAGCTTTCATTAATCTTTTGTTTTTTTTATCATTTGTTCCCAAGGCTTATTTTAATAGTTAATCTTTTGTTTTTACCGGTCATTCATTGTCTATTTTCGTTTAGAATTCACGTTTATAATACTAGTAATCTTTTGCCGAGTATAAATATTACTGTTATCTTATCGGAAGTGATAGTTTTTTTGTTTTTTATCAAACGGAGATGTATCACTCTGTACTCAGATTCACTGTTAGAAGGACACATTTCATAGCGGAATACCAATTTCTTAATATTTATAAATGTTTCCTTTTTATCGTTGTATTGGAGAATTCGAAGGATAACACAGGCGCCATAAGTAATAATATCAAATGTTGAATTATTTCGAGTCAGTTGTCGACTAACTAAAAATTTTCATTATTTTTCTTTATGTAAAAATATCGATAAAATATTATAGAAATCTATAATTGTATCGTTACTAATTAACGGGGTTATAGTTCTACATAATAATAAGGGGTTTGTTTTTTTTTAACCATGAAAAAACAGAACCTTCAATCAGTTTAAAGACTAAATTGTTTATTGGTCAATGACTTAGATCTATAGTAATGTGAACAAAATTGGGTGTGCCAGTGGTTCTTGAAAGGGCCTTCTTGAGGTTCCCTTTCATTAATCAAAGTTAATTGAACTGTTTAAGTCTGTACATTTCTTCTTCTGGTTTTCTTTTTCCATCATCGAAATAATTTCCACCAATATGTTAGTGTTCGGGTTACCCGAACGATTTTGGTAATTTACTTTAATTCTATTATTTTTCTCTTTACTCGAGGCGACCGTATGTTGCAAGCTGTTATTTCGTTGTTTGACGTTCGAAAGTACATCTTTCTTTTCTACACAAGGCACCCGAAAATGTATAAAACCGCATTGGTCTAAAACGTTAATATTTTGTCCTAAAATAAAATATGTATAAATTCGGAATCAAACTTTTATCTCTTTGGTCTTCCACGCTGACTGGACCCTTCTGATTACAACGCCATTTAACTTGTATATCATTGGATTTGGATTTTCTTATACTCGGTTCCACTGAAACAGACAGTGCCACGGTGTTAACCGTAATCGATACTGTGTATTTTTTTTCATAAAAAAACCCCCAATAATGTTACTCGCACTTTCAATTTGTCTCGTTAGTTTGGTCTAACCGTTATGGCATGTAAAAAACTGTACAGTTACCAACAGTTTTCTTATGATTTTATAATAGTCTTTGACTGATCGCAATACTATTAGAATACTATTTTTTTTTTTATACTTTGTTTAGGTCGGTTTATCTCTTTTTCGATTAGGTCCGTGAGGTTTCGAAATCGCTTAATGATTTCCACGTCCAAGTCCTCCGGCATGATTGTCCTCTTTTTTGGCACCGTGCACCGATTTTCCAATGTCTGAGACAAGAGAGATGGTACTGACTGCTGAGAACCAACATCCTTATCTGCATACAATAAAAATTATAAAGTTCAAGTATATTGTTATTTGGGAGGAATCTGTTGTCTAGTAGGATAGATTTAAAAGTTCTATTTGTAACATCACAGTAAATTGAATATTGAACATCAGTGTACATTTTTTAAGAAGATTTCACCAGGTGACATTGCTAAAAAAGTGCCAATTTAAAGGGCTTTGATCCCTCATTTCCCACCTCTAATCACAGAACATTAAACAATAAATCCCTATGTATTTAAGAGATTTAAAAAAAATTGAATATTTGAAAATTACTAGTACTTCTAATCTCTTAACTGAAGTAATTTTCATAAATTATAATTATAATTGTGTATTTATAATTTACAAATTTATTTATTATATGATAGCTATTTGTTGAACCTGTTACGAAAAGATCCTCTTTGACACTTTTCAGTATAAGCGAAATAGTATTTTCCTTCCAACTCTTATCACTATTTTTTAAGCCCGACTTTTTAGAAATCGAATCAACACGAACTTCACTGTTTTGAGTAGACATTGAATTTTTTTCGCCTTTCCTCAGATTGTTGTTTTTAGACGGAGGTTTAGTTACTTCGTCTAATTACACAAATGACTAAATTAACAATTATAATACTATGTATTCGTTGTTATTTTATAAGAAGAATAATTTACGTCTCATTTCTTTATTACATGCTTATGCAAAAAGCTAAAAATGTTTAAATTTTGTTTTAGAACAAAAAATCAATGTTGTAAATCGCAACTTGCAAACATTTTACCTACCTTTTTCAAAAAGATCATTTTTAACGCTTTTTAGTATAAGCGAAATCGTTTTTTTCTTCCATTTTAATGATCTTATATTTTCATCTAATTTTTCGGAAATCGATACACTGGACATCTCCCTCGCTTTTTCCTTGTGTTTTACCGTGCACCGATCTTCCAATGTCTGAGACAAGAGAGATGGTACTGAATGCTGAGAACCAATATCCTTGTCTGCATACAATAAAATGTATAAAGTTCAAGTATATTGTTATTTGGGAGGAATCTGTTGTCTAGTAGCATAGATTTAAAAGTTCTATTTGTAACAGTACAGTAAATTGAATATTGTACATCAGTGTAAATTTTTTAAGAAGATTTCACCAGGTGACATTGCTAAAAAAGTGCCAATTTAAAGGGCTTTGATCCCTCATTTCCCACCTCTAATCACAGAACATTAAACAATCTATAACAATAAACCCATATGTATTTAAGAGATTTAAAAAAAAAATTGAAAATAAGAAAATGGCAATATTTATAATACATACAGTCAGTAAGATTTTTTTTTTGGAAAGGTAGATTTCTTTTGGTCCGCATATAGGTGTTCAATTTTCAATATTGTTACAAAAATAAACAATAAATCCAGTTGAAAAAAAAGTTTTATAAATAGTTATACTTAAACTCTTCCCAAGAATGAAGTAAATCATTTTAATATGTTAAAAATCAAAGCCTTATGCGGACTGTGAATGTCTTTTTATTACAAATTAGTTTTCAAACAAAAAATGATTAAATAATAATTTGTAAAGGTCGTTTCAAGTTTTTTTTATAATTTTGTATACTTTATTTTATTTAAAAAGACAATGTCGGCCAGTACACTAGTTAGAATATATTCAATTTTATAAGTTATTATAAAATGTATATTTTGTGTAATATTCTTGTGTAGGAATTAATTTTATTTTTTTAGTACTCTAAACGGCTAAATAGGCCTGCTTGAAAAAACTTACGAACGCCGTTCATTTCAAAACACAACTTACAATAGTGTACAATTTAGTAGTATAATTTTCCAAATTAATATTCACGGTGCTTATTTCTGTATTTAATGGCACAATTCAATATTTTCTACTTAATAAATAATAAACGATGTAGCATCAAATAATACTGGTAAACAACAATTAAGTAAAAATAAGTAGGGGTTCACGCAAATGCTGACTATGCACAAAACAATTTGTAAATATAAATTGTTTGGATTGACAATGTAGATATTATGAAACAGCATTACCAAAGTGACAAAATACTATTACATTTCATATAAGCATCGTAAAACCAGGTAACTATAAACGACCAACGATTATACGAAAATGGATTGTTTACTCGGGGCTAAATCAATCAGTGTGACCGTCTTGAGGGAACTTAATTAAGTGTGCACGCTTTTTCATATAATCCGTGTAACTGACGTGAATGGTCAAGACCAGCAAATATAACAAATCAATTTATTTTGACGAATAACACGCCAACAAATTAAAAAAAAAATTAACTTTGACAGTTTTAACGTCGATAAATTATTAATTCACGTTTGTAAGTAAAAAATGTATAGATGACCTCAAAAAGTTCACACCAAAATAATATAAACTCAATGATAATACTTAGATAAGTAGATAAACAAATTTTTAGATTAATTAAATCACTGGAAACGTGTCACTAAATAAAATATAGATAACTCTTACACTTCGTATAAAACTCGCTGCTCCAAACAGTCGAGTACCAATCATTTCACAGCCACCGTTCATACATACAAAATAAACATGATTGGTGCTAAAATCTTAGTGGCAGTAGCTATTGCAGTGGTATCCCAGGTATGTACATGAATACTATTTAGTTACTACTAAAGCTCTATTAGTTATACTCTAAGCTACTTTTAGCTTAGAAAATTAATTAATCATTTGATTTTTATTTAGGTTCAAGCTAAGCCATGCTTGCCTTGTGGTATTCCATTTCCTCCACCATGTGCTCCAGCCGCCCCAGCTATTAGCCCAGCTCTCCTGAGCTTGTTGCCACTCTTGCTCGCACCACCTGCTCCAGCACCACTTCCACTGCCTCTCCCTCTCCCAGCTCCTTGCGTTGCTCCAGCTCCACTCCCACTCCCGGCTCCATGTGCCCCCGCTGCCCCCGCTATTAGCCCAGCTCTTTTGAGCTTGTTGCCACTCTTGCTAGCACCATCTGCTCCAGCTCCACGTGTTGCTCCTTTGCCAGTCGCTCTTCCGCCTCCAGCACTCATTCCAGTACCACTCAGCCCTCTGCCAGTCCCAGCCCCAGCTCCATGTGCTGCTCCAGCCCCACTTCCGCTCCCTCTACCTCTGCCAGCTCCATGTGCATCTGCTGCTCCTTCTCTTAGCCCAGCTCTTTTGAAACTTTTGTTGCCACTTTTGTTGCCAGCAATCGCACCAGCACCTGCCCCACTCCCACTTCCAGTTCCATGTGCTGCTCCAGCACCACTCCCACTCCCACTCCCTCTCCCAGCTCCATGTGCTCCAGCTGCTCCTTCTCTTAGCCCAGCTCTTTTGAAACTTTTGTTGCCACTTTTGTTGCCAGCAATCGCACCAGCACCTGCCCCACTCCCACTTCCAGTTCCATGTGCTGCTCCAGCACCACTCCCACTCCCACTCCCTCTCCCAGCTCCATGTGCTCCAGCTGCCCCAGCTATTAGTCCAGCTCTTTTGAGCTTGTTGCCACTATTGCTAGCACCATCTGCTCCAGCGCCATGTGCTGCTCCAGCACCACTTCCTCTCCCTCTTCCATTACCATGTGGTTGTTAATTAATACAACGATTGTTAAACAGTATAAAATTAATTGTTTAACTAAAAAATATAAATGATGATTTAAAAAATTTTACAAGAAATATTCTTTTTTCTTTACTTTTAACTTCCTTATACAAAGAAATCTAAAATATTTATATGAAAATATTTTTTTTATAATTAACCTTTATTAGCTCTTACAATATTGTTAAATAGTTCTGTCAGCAAGAGTTTCCTAAATTGTTTAGTGGTTGATTTCTACATAAAATAACAATTTACTTCTCGAACTGGTCGAACAAATGGGCATATTTAAAATGCAGCAAAGTATTTTAAAATATAGAACACTCAATCAATTTCTTAAATATTAACAAACACACATTTATTATAATAAGTCCCATGACCATCATCAATAACTACTTATTGTCATAAATAAATTATAAATCAAATAATTGAATAGGAATTGTTCTTATTTTAAAAGTAATGCCAGCTCGATCCAGATAAGGTAAAAACGATAATTGATGTTTTTTAATTATTAGAACAAGTCGGTTCAGATACCAATACTGGTCATTGATTAATACGTTAGGTAGTTAATCAATATTATAATTTGACTTAAATATCTGTAAGCATTTAAACACTAATAGTGGCAATTCTTTTTTTTTTATATTATAATAAATCACATTTTCAGACTTTTTTTATACATAAAGTATTTAACTAGTTACAATTATATTATATTCTTGGTCCACAATGGTTTCTTGAAAAATATTTGTTCTAAAGAAAGAGTTTTTCCCAGCAAACATGCAGGTACATTTTAGCAAATACGGTTGGCATACTAACGAGTTACGTTCCTCTAGATTAACCAGATAGACTTAAAAATTCTACTTATTTTACTGAAAAATACCATTATCGTTTAAACTGAAATCAGGAAAATTTTGTGGTTTTTTAATCTTAAAAAGTCCAGACAAATTAGATAGATTCAAAATAAAGTAACAAATTTAGATTTATATTTGAGTTCAAATAATACAATATTTTATCCTTATCTTTGTTCAACTAATATGGGAAGCCAAAGAAATGAAACATCGGTAATATTTTTTTTATCAAAATAAAAATTAATCTCCTCAAATTTCCTCCCCAAATGTATACTGTTCAACAATATCGCTCATTATATTCTATAGCTAAAAATATTTTATTGGTTATTAAAAACATTCCATACAAAATCAAAAGAAAATTACATTTAAAAAAAAGCCAGTACAGTGGTGTCGGGGCATAGTGGGGAAGGAGAGGTCACAGGTCTACAGATTTTATTATAACTGAAAGTGATAAAATCACTTTTAAATAAACGCTTCGATGCAAATCTGTGGATATTATGTTCAACCCAGTTATAGCGGTTTAGAAGATATCGTGGGACCAGCAATAATGTACTTAAAATTTAATATTTAGTCTTGTGCAGGGTGGATACGATAAGGGTTGATCGTCTGTCTATAAAAATGTACTGTCATAGTTACCCATATATCGTAATTAACAATATAATGAAAATATTTTCATTACCTTATGACTGTTGATTCACTCGCACATAGCAACCTAGAAACTGACTACGGCCAAAGTGTAAATTTACCCTATTTTTGGGGTTTTTCCTTAATAAAAATAAAATTTGACTACAGATTTTTTAGAAAATTGTATATGTTATAGTTCCATTTTAGATCTACCTTTGGTCTAATTTTTCAGATCTAATTCTAAAACTTTGCTTGAAAAAGTGAAATAAAGAAAAAAATTCTATCCCTACGAAGGGAAAGGGTTTATGATATTTTTTTGGTTTGTCAATGTTTATCGATTGTACTATGTTTAAAGAAAAATTCATATAAATTTGGAACATTTTTGACTATTTTTAAAAAAGTTATAGAGCATCGTAATTTTAAGTTGAAAAGTTTTTTAGGAGTTTTTCTCGATTTTGATGGGGAAGAGGTGACTTTTTTTAATTTTTGGCCTGATAAAGTACCTTTCAGGTATGATTTCTGATCTATAGAGTTGCTACACGAAGAAATCGGTTCAGCGGTTTACGAGATATCATGGTACCAGATACAAAAATAAAAACACATCATTGTAAAAACAATACCTTCTCAGCTCCTCATCGAAGCTAAAAATTATAAATATATATAACTTATTGTCATTGGTACCAGTAGTATTAGACACATAGTACCGATATACTATACTAGCATACTGTAGTACCTAATATAAAATGGAGACTGCACCGTTTGTTATTAAAGTAAAGTTATTATATCTTGTGAATATTAACTATTTTATTATTTTCAAACATTTTAGTCATGTGAGACAGATTTTTTTTAAATATGTGTATGTTTTTAGCAATAACATTTAACACTTATTGATAATGAATGAACTAGACGAGTTGGAAAAAAAAATTAATACAGAAACGCCCTGACTGATGTTCAACAAAAAAATAGACTTATAAAAAAAATACAATTGAACTTTAAAATTTATCAAAGGAGACAACAATATATATATATATAATATTTAATAAAGGACAAATTAATTCATTTTAAAAAATGTTATATTTTTACCATAATTATTGTTATGTGTTGTTAAAGTGTAAATAATGTTAATTTGTATGCTGTGTTTTAATTTGTATTAGAATCGCTTTTATCACTTTTTACTATTGTTAATATTACATTTATTCATATTACGATTTACGGATTATTAATTAATTCTAAAATAACATATTTCCTCAAATTAAAAGTAGCTTTAAGAATTAATTTTTATATATTTTTTTAATACTTATGAATTGTATATTTTATTATTTTTTGTGTCATTATAATTTTTTATTGTTTTTGATTTCTATATTTTATTAATTTTTGAACCTTAATAGTGTATTTAATATTTATGAATAGTATGTTTTTATTAATCTCTGTGCCTTTATAATTTGTTCAATGTTATGTTGTACATTGCTGTATGTTACTTTTATGACTTGTACACATTTCCAATATAATCTTCATTTTGTATGATATATTAATTTGTTAAATTTATGTAAATTATTATTATAAAAAAACCAAGCACAGTTTAAGCCAGTGCAGTCTAAACTAGTACAGTATAAACCAAGCTCAATTATAAATTAGCATAGTGGTTCAATGTGGTTATTTAATTTAAAAGTGATTTAATCACTTTCGAAAGATTCTATGCGAATCTGTACATAGTATAACCTAGCACAGTCATCAGTATAGCTTAAACCCGTAGAGTATAGATTAGGTTCTATTTATGTACGGTTCAAACCAAGAACCGGGTAAACCAGTACAGTCCAAAAAAGTAAAGTTTAAACTAGTATAGTACAAAGCAAGTACTGTCTAAATCAGTACAGTAAGAAATTACTAAAGTTGTGTCCAGTAACCACAGATTCGCATCGAAGCGTTTTCTTGAATTTGATTTTATAGGAACTTAGCAACTATTGACTTTATTTATTGTAGTATGTTAGCTTCTTACTATGTTAGATACTACCTCACTAATGTTATAAGATTTACTAGGGAACGAGTTATATGGTAAAGAATGTTAGTAGGGATTTGCTTTTAAACTTTTTATTATTTTCATACACGAGATCTTCTCTATTTCCCTTTATTAATACCTAATAGCGTTAATAAAAGTGATGCGAAAACGCAAGATCAAGGAAAGGATCTGATGTTTTGGCAATAAACTCATTAGAACTCACAGCACAAGATTCTAGTACTCGAAATCAAGTTATTTGGAGAAAATATTATACAAACATCACTTAAGAATCAACCAATAATATTATCGCAAAATAATATTTCTTTTATTACCAGTCACTTTTACTACTAATTTTTAAAATTGTACAAAACATAATCTTAAATTGTAATTTATAATTATATATTATTTATATTTCATAAGTGCTCATAAATTCGGTACTAAGAATATTATTATTATAATGTTACTATGTTTTTTAATCATACATCAAAAATAAACAGATTGTTATCATTATCATTTTATGAATTGAAGGCAACTCCTACATTATCGGTTTTATCAAATTGTTGTCGAAAGCAAAATCATTGATAACCACTTATATTAAGTGGGAAACGTGTCTGAAACCGAAACATATATTTCTCATCAAACAGGTATAAAAAGTCTTTCAACATTATTCTGAGCATCATACGTCCGACAACTAACTCTAAGTTTAAGTCACAAACTAAAATAGTAAAAATGGTCGCCGTAAAGTTCGTTGTAGTAATAGCTATTGCTATAGTATCACAGGTAAGTTTCTAAATTAAGTAACTGTTACATTGTACGATTTTTAAAAATATTTGTTCGAATGTAGGTTCAATGCGTGCCCTGCGGTTTTCCAATCCCACCTCCATGTGCTTCAGCTTCTCCTGCTATAAGCCCGGCTCTTCTGAGTTTATTACCGTTTTTAGCATCCTCAGCACCAGGCCCGTGCGCTGCTCCAGCTCCACTTCCACTCCCACTACCTCTTCCAGCTCCAGCACCACTTCCACTCCCACTCCCGGCTCCATGTGCTCCAGCCGCCCCAGCTATTAGTCCAGCTCTCTTAAGCTTGTTGCCACTCTTGCTCGCACCACCTGCTCCAGCTCCATGCGCTGCTCCAGCACCACTTCCCCTCCCTCTCCCTCTTCCAGCTCCAGCACCTCTCCCACTCCCACTCCCAGCTCCATGTGCTCCAGCTCTTAGCCCAGCCCTTCTGAGCCTATTACCGCTTTTGGCCGCTTCAGCACCAGGTCCATGCGCTGCTCCAGCCCCACTTCCACTCCCACTACCTCTTCCAGCTCCAGCACCACTTCCACTCCCACTCCCGGCTCCATGTGCTCCAGCCGCCCCAGCTATTAGTCCAGCTCTCTTAAGCTTGTTGCCACTCTTGCTCGCACCATCTGCTCCAGCTCCATGCGCTGCTCCAGCACCACTTCCCCTCCCTCTCCCTCTTCCAGCTCCAGCACCTCTCCCACTCCCACTCCCAGCTCCATGTGCTCCAGCTCTTAGCCCAGCCCTTTTGAGCCTTTTACCGCTTTTGGCCGCTTCGGCACCGGGTCCATGCGCTGCTCCAGCACCACTTCCACTCCCTCTCCCAGCTCCAGCTCCCCTCCCACTCCCACTCCCACTCCCGGCTCCATGTGCTCCAGCTGCCCCAGCTATTAGCCCAGCTCTTTTGAGCTTGTTGCTCACCCCACCTGCTCCAGCTCCATGCGCTGCTCCAGCACCACTCCCATTACCTCTCCCAGCACCATGTGGCTGCTAATTTGTGCAATAACTGTTAATTAGTACAAATCAAAACTGTGAAATTTAAAATAAAGCTGTTGATTTTTAAATATTGAATTTGTTTATTGGTATTATTATTCTGTCTTTATTATCATTTTTCAAAACATCCAAAAATGACTACCATCATTGTTCTTATATGTTATGTGTTTATGTATCTAGGAAAAATATAGTTTTTCTTACAGTATTTGTGTTTGCCATATAACGTTATTGCAAAAATGTGGAAATATCTACCTCAGAACCAGAAAAACCTAAGTTAGAATTTGCCAACTTTTCAGAAAAAAATAAAATCTTAAAAGAAAGATCACGCTTATAAGTAGGACTTCTACTGTTATGAACCTAGTAAATTACAGAATAAGCATTTTTAATGGAATCTCTTTGAAATGACCTAATGCAAAATCAGGTTCTTCATTCAAAACTAGTACAACCTGGAAATCGTTATTTATGTTTATGAAGTATAGATAGTGTTTTTACAACTGATATACTTTTTTAGATAAAGAGTTCAGATCTACAATCATACCAGTGAATATAGAAATATTTTATGCATCTATAATATACTACGTACAGTAAAAAGAAGCCAGTACAGCAGAGTCTAAGAGGTTATAAGTTATTTAGGAAAAATTATAACTGAATGTGATAAACTCACTTTTAAATAAACGCTTTGACACAATGCAACTCAGTGAACTGTAAAAAAAACATTAAATATTTTTATTGTGATACTTTGTCATTAAGGTTTTATCGATGAACAATTACCTCTACTCTATTCTCTAATTAAAAAGTATTTTTTTTTATTTGTAACACGTGGAATTTATGTAACTTTTTTAAGTTAATTATAGCGTTTTAAACATTTTAACTAATCGATTTAAATATTTATAATATAAAATAAATGTTGAAAAACTAACAAATCTAAGTAAAAAAAAAAACGCGTCTTGCGATAAATAACGGCTGATCATTCTGTATAAATGAAAATAATATAAGGAATATCAACAAAAATTACATTAAGCATAAATAAAAAGGTAAACATAATGGTTAGACGATTTTAAACTTTTAAAAATTAATACTAAAATTTGAACATTTAGATGTCTTGATCCAATACTGGTTGCTTGGCTACACTTAACTTTTTTTTTATTTTTATCAATTAATTTATATTTACATAGCTTTTTTCAGTCAACCATAAATGCCGTTTTACATTAATTTAAAAATTAATTTTTATAAATTTGTTGGTGCATAAATGCATGCATATTTTGGTCTGTCCACTCCAAGTTTAAACCGGTACTAATATTACCTGCTGGTCAGTCTTTACACCAAAATATTAACTCCCTTACCTCCAACGAAAATACTGCAGCCATCATAATGCACGTAACACCTAGAAATTTAGTAAACTTAGAATACAAATTTGACATCAATACAATATGATCAACATATGAAAAAAGTTTAACTTAAATGTCAACGATATAAATCGTTTTTAATACACGTAGGTTGGGCAACTTACGGGTGTTTTTATTTTGATGTCGCTCGCCAATATCAGTAAGAAAAAGTAAGTAATGTCGGTTATATAAGTTATTCATGAAAGCCAAAACAGCTATGATCTATTCATCTATATTACAAATGAAAAATAAAATACAAAGAAGAACAGTACATTTTAAAAAAATGGATGAAATAATAGTAATGCAACGGGTTAAAGTAGAGAGAAATAAATAGAACGATTCGGTACCTTGAAGTAAAAGCAATCGCTCCTTCTTAGACATATAGAGGATGTCTTCCTCCTGATTTTAAGCGTACAATCCTAACTAAGCAAAATGTATTTATTTATTTATTTGGGCCATAATGGTTTTATTGCATGATTACCAAAAATTAATATAAAATTAATATAAAAGAGAACAACATTTTGAAGACAATGACATATATCCTTTTTTTTAATATTTCCTTGAAATAATGTCATCACAGTTTATAAAAAAAAAAATTTTAAAAAAGTAATTTTTCAACATACAAATATTAGGATAATTGTTAAATATATCGAAGAAACTTCTGTAATAAAATTTCAACATTTTTCAATTTATATTCTGCGAAAAACCCGTTGTAGACCGAACAAGCGCGTTCTGTATAGGTCTGTGACGATGTTTACACTAGGAACTTGATCAAACGTTGCCTAGGGCACTGCACTGATCTGATAATATACTAAATTACCAATAAAGAATTCTAATGACTATAACTATAAATATACTTATTTTGTTTGCTTATTAGTATTTTTCAAAAAATTGCCTTTACAGTACTCCTTTATAAATAGGGAGTATAACCTCCTCTAAAGATCATTTCTGTTTATTAAATTATCAAATTTCGATTTGATAGATTAAAATTTTGCCCAATCACAAGCAAGAAAAAAGTTAAATCAATTAATTTTACTTTGTCTGCAATCACATTTTAAATAGCTATCATTATTACTTTTAAATTTGAAGGCAACTCCTACATTATCGGTTTTATCAAATTGTTGTCGAAAGCAAAATCATTGATAACCACTTATATTAAGTGGGAAACGTGTCTGAAACCGAAACATATATTTCTCATCAAACAGGTATAAAAAGTCTTTCAACATTATTCTGAGCATCATACGTCCGACAACTAACTCTAAGTTTAAGTCACAAACTAAAATAGTAAAAATGGTCGCCGTAAAGTTCGTTGTAGTAATAGCTATTGCTATAGTATCACAGGTAAGTTTCTAAATTAAGTAACTGTTACATTGTACGATTTTTAAAAATATTTGTTCGAATGTAGGTTCAATGCGTGCCCTGCGGTTTTCCAATCCCACCTCCATGTGCTTCAGCTTCTCCTGCTATAAGCCCGGCTCTTCTGAGTTTATTACCGTTTTTAGCATCCTCAGCACCAGGCCCGTGCGCTGCTCCAGCTCCACTTCCACTCCCACTACCTCTTCCAGCTCCAGCACCACTTCCACTCCCACTCCCGGCTCCATGTGCTCCAGCCGCCCCAGCTATTAGTCCAGCTCTCTTAAGCTTGTTGCCACTCTTGCTCGCACCACCTGCTCCAGCACCACTTCCCCTCCCTCTCCCTCTTCCAGCTCCAGCACCTCTCCCACTCCCACTCCCAGCTCCATGTGCTCCAGCTCTTAGCCCAGCCCTTCTGAGCCTATTACCGCTTTTGGCCGCTTCAGCACCAGGTCCATGCGCTGCTCCAGCCCCACTTCCTCTCCCTCTCCCAGCTCCAGCACCTCTCCCACTCCCACTCCCGGCTCCATGTGCTCCAGCCGCCCCAGCTATTAGCCCAGCTCTCCTGAGCTTGTTGCCACTCTTGCTCGCACCACCTGCTCCAGCTCCATGCGCTGCTCCAGCACCACTTCCCCTCCCTCTCCTTCTCCCAGCTCCAGCACCTCTCCCACTCCCACTCCCGGCTCCATGTGCTCCAGCTGCCCCAGCTATTAGCCCAGCTCTCCTGAGCTTGTTGCCACTCTTGCTCGCACCACCTGCTCCAGCTCCATGCGCTGCTCCAGCACCACTTCCCCTCCCTCTCCCCCTTCCAGCTCCAGCACCTCTCCCACTCCCACTCCCAGCTCCATGTGCTCCAGCTCTTAGCCCAGCCCTACTGAGCCTATTACCGCTTTTGGCCGCTTCAGCACCAGGTCCATGCGCTGCTCCAGCACCACTTCCTCTCCCTCTCCCAGCTCCAGCTCCACTTCCACTCCCACTCCCGGCTCCATGTGCTCCAGCTGCCCCAGCTATTAGCCCAGCTCTTTTGAGCTTGTTGCTCACCCCACCTGCTCCAGCTCCATGCGCTGCTCCAGCACCACTTCCATTACCTCTCCCTGCACCATGTGGCTGCTAATTTGTGCAATAACTGTTAATTAGTACAAAATAAAACTGTGAAATTTAAAATAAAGCTGTTGATTTTTAAATATTGAATTTTGTTTATTGGTATCATTATTCTGTCTTTATTATCATTTTCCAAAATATCCAAAAATTACTACCATCATTGTTCTTATATTTTATGTGTTTATGATGGCTTGTATCTTGGGAAAAAAAAGTTTTCTTACAGTATTACGCATTTTATTGGTTTTATTATTCTGTCTTTTATTATGATTTTCCTAAAAATCCTAAAATAAATATCAACACTAATCTTATTTATGTTTTTCCTTTTACTTATATTATAAATTTTACTTTTATTCGATTAATATTATTATTAAACAAATATTATAGTTAAATGTTTTATTCAAATTTTTTTTTTAATTCTAAAGCGTTTTACTATAAAAAATTTGATATTTAAAGTCAAGGCGAGTAAAAATGTTATCACTATTTCTGCAAATTAAAAAGTTAGTAGGGATTTAGAAAACTACTTCTGCGGAAGATGTTGGTCAATAATTATAAATATACTGTAAATTGTGGTTTAAATTTGTATGCATCAAGTATTGTTTTGATAATAAAATATGTTTGATTATTTATTTTTTTTTTTTGCCAGGACAACTGTGTTTTTATAAGTTGACTATTCGGTCAATATTTACACCTAATTGTTAAGCAACTAGTTTTTACTAAAATAAACATACCACATTGAAATTTTTTTAATAAAAAAATTGTTGAAAAAAAAAACAATTCTAGTTACCCGTTACTCCGTATTGTATACTTATTTATAAATACACGTTCAACTGTCATGTATAAGCAACTATACATTTTTTTTAACGGATAAATCTTAAACGTTATAATCATTTGAGTAATAACAATTAAATTTCCGGAGTTGTTACATTCTATACCTACTGTTTTACAGACAAATAGGTGTAATCAATACTACCCACACGTCTTATGATTTTTTTAGAAACAGACTTTTAAATTTTAATTACAAAGAGAAAATTGAAATTGCACAATGTATAGACAGTTAGAGATTTTTAATTTTTAGTATACATTATCAAATATGATGGGGTCCAGTGAGTTTTCGTAGTATCTAATCATCATTGTTTATTCAATTTATGAGCATAATTTTTTTTCTTTATCTACAGTCTGATTACCAGGGTTATCGTTGAGTGGGACTGGCTGTACTCTTTTTTCCGACGGCCCTCGTTTCCAAAAAATTTGACCACACGGACAACATGATACTTTCAATCGTTGTTAATCGCGCGAGAAGTCAAAAAAAGAGAAAAAAATACTGAAATTGTATCAAGAAGTAAACGTTTAGTGTAACATTCGTTTTCTAACTATCAGATAACATAGCTATTAGCTGTGATGTATCAACATCAAAATTTATTACTAATAAATGGCTTTACTATTAATAAATTATAGACCACGAATATGTTGAATTCAAAAAAAATTAAAAACAGTCAAAATGTATAAAAATTATTTACATTACTGCAATTTAATTTTTAAAAAAACAGCACAGAGTCTTTGAGAATTATTTATCAAACCACTTTTAAACTTATGAACTTTTCGATGCGAAACTGTACATGATAAAAAAAATGTAATAGAGAAAAATAATTCGATGACAATTTATTGTGTTTGTAAATGTATTATTATTTTTTTAGGTTCTTCCAATAAAATAGTGGGCGATACTCAACATAGTGCGGACGAAGCAGGGTAAGTGCAATTACCTATTACATAAATGGGGGATGGTGGATTCACCAGACTGCGCTTGCGGTCAGGCGCAGACAGTCAAACATGTTGCACAAGAATGCCCACTATCACAATTTGGAAGAGGCATAGACGGACTCCATCGTTTAATCTATCTATTTTTTATAAATCTTAACCAAATGTTTGCATTTGTTTTTACCCTATTTGTTTGATAATTTATAATATAAAACTATAATATTTCTGTTATTATTACTAATGTTTTTTTTATTATTATTGTTATTGTTACTATCTACTATTCACTATTTATTATATCTGTTATATATCCGATTGCCACATTAAATTAAAAAAAATTTTAAAAGTATCATTACAATTTTTTAGACTAGACGATTGAGAAATTCATGATACATTAATAATAATAACTTAACGTCATAAAAAAATTATATTTTCAATAACAGGATAAATACGATTAGAGTCGATCGTCTGTCTTTCCTAACAATTTATTACCATTATTTAAGGCTACATCGTAATCAACAAGATCATATATATGTTTTTCAGATATGTACCAGTTAAATGTTGATTCGATCACACGACTTAAGCTGAAAATGTAATATGGCCATAAAATTAGATTATAATAAATTATCATAACATTATAAAAAATTAGGTTGTCATTCACTATTATCATACCTTAAACGTGTTTTTATTAGGATTGCTAAATTTTATCTTTTTATTTTGATATGACTGCCTTAAAAATCAAAACAATTTGTTAATGTAGCATTCCGACATAAATGAATTAAGAAATCGAAAAAATCTACTTAATATAATAACGTGTAGAAACAATACTAAACTATAAAAAACGAGCACAGTTTGGACGAACCACAATTGGGTCAGGTCACAATTATTAGGAAAAATCAAACAACTCCCATGTTGTTTTTGTCAATTTTGAACGATAGGAGTAGCTTTATGGCTTTTAAAGAAGCTTTGGTTTATGATTTCTGGTCTGTAAACAGTACAAAATAGTATGAAGAAATAAACACAGTAATTAAAAAGTTATCTCAAGTCCAGACACAAAAAAAAATACATTATTGTAGATTAATACCTGGTAAGCTTCATACTTAAGATAAACAAATATTTCAAAAAATGGTTTATTAAACCTTATCTATTTTTGAAATTGGTCTATTATTAAATGGAGAATTTAAAATATATTATTGTTTCGTCTCTTTTAATTTTATAACCACAGTTGCAAAGACATACTTAAAACTAGACTAATGAAATGTAATATACGGCCTATTTGATTTTCATAGCTGAAAGAAATTTTATAAAATATTATAAACACTACAGGATTTCATAATATATGATTTTAGTTTAACAATAAGTATTTAATTACGTCTCCCTTCATTTATTTAATATATTTAGGACGCTAAAATATTGATAATTACTAAGTACATAATTTAATATAAATTAATTTTCTTAATCACATCACTGCCAGAACACTATATCATTAATTTGTTTTTTTTTATTGATCTTTACAAAACATCGACAACATAGATAATTTGTTTTCACGCTTTAGGTTAGTTTACTACATCAAATACATACGTTCTTATATTGTTCTTAATATTATCATCTGCTAATTCGATCTGAAATAAAAAGTTAGCAGCAGTCATGAAAATATTACAACCAACATTCATTTTAACTAAATAAAAATAAAATGGTACTAAGTCTTGTGTCCATGAAGTAGTCCACGTGATATTAAAATGAACTCTTTTCAAATAAATAATTGACATTCAACAAATAATTATAGCATAATACCAAACTTTACTACCACAATTGGGTCATGACGCTCATGACACATGCGTATGATAAAATAAGAGTTATACATAATAACATACGACACATACTATACTATATTAATTAATGCTATAATCATAGATATTCTATTTTCTTTTAGATTTTGTGCTCAATTGCATAAATATTGATTTAATAGTCAATAACAATCATGGTATTATTAATAAGTATTATTATTATTACTATTATTACAATATAATTTATTATTTTATTATAACGATACAACTGTTCTCAATTAAAAAAATAAACTGAATAAATTGGAAGTATGACCTTCCGAAGTGAATTTAACTTAAAATTTAAAAACTCAAAAGGAACTAAGATACTAAAAGATGTACAAAATAATATACAACACAATCATAAAAAATAATCATTGGTCCATCTGATCGCATTAAAACAGAACGCTATCATAATAAGATGGGTCAGGTATAGACAGATAAAGGAATATGCACTCTAAATCGGAACGTGTTTTTAATATAAAACATTAATTGAAGATGTTTTCCATATATAAATTGAAATATCTATTCCTCAAGCATAGTCATTCCACAGTCTTCAACAACTTAAGAAATCAAACATGTTCACTTCAAAAATAATAGTTTTTATAGCAATAGGAATAGTACACAAGGTATGTAGTAAAACAAATTGTGTACTAAACATCAAATAGCATGTCTGAAATATATAACTTACCTAGGTATCAACTACTCCATGCAGCCCTCAGATTTTGTCAGCTCCATGCGGATTGCCGTCTTCTATTAGCCCAGCCCTTCTGAGCCTATTACCGTTTTTAGCGGCCTCAGCACCAGCTCCCTGCGCACCCCCAGCCCCATTCCTCCTACCAGCACCGGTTCCATGTCTACCACCAGCACCACTACCACTCCCACTGCCTATTCCAGCACCATGCACTCCAACTATTAGTCCAGCTCTTCTGAGCTTGTTGCCACTCTTGCTTGCACCACCTGCTCCAGCGCCATGCGCTGCTCCAGCACCACTTCCCCTCCCTCTCCCTCTTCCAGCTCCAGCACCTCTCCCACTCCCACTCCCAGCTCCATGTGCTCCAGCTCTTAGCCCAGCCCTTCTGAGCCTATTACCGCTTTTGGCCGCTTCAGCACCAGGTCCATGCGCTGCTCCAGCACCACTTCCTCTCCCTCTCCCAGCTCCAGCACTTCTCCCACTCCCATTCCCGGCTCCATGTGCTCCAGCCGCCCCAGCTATTAGTCCAGCTCTCTTAAGCTTGTTACCACTCTTGCTGGCACCACCTGCTCCAGCTCCATGCGCTGCTCCAGCACCACTTCCCCTACCTCTCCCTCTTCCAGCTCCAGCACCTCTTCCATTCCCACTCCCAGCTCCATGTGCTCCAGCTCTTAGCCCAGTCCTACTGAGCCTTTTACCGCTTTTGGCCGCTTCGGCACCAGCTCCATGCGCTGCTCCCGCCCCACTTCCACTCCCTCTCCCTCTTGCAGCTCCTTGCTCTTCTCCAGCACCACTACCACTCCCACTACCAGCTCCGTTTGCTCCATCTGCCCCAGCTATTAGCCCAGCTCTTTTGAGCTTGTTGCCACTTTTGCTCGCACCACCAGCGCCAGTTCCATGCGCTGCTCCTCTTCCAGCTCCAGCTTCACTACCACTTCCACTCCCAACTCCATGTGCTCCAGCTCTTAGCCCAGCCCTTCTGAGCCTATTACCGCTTTTGGCCGCTTCAGCACCAGGCCCATGCGCTGCCCCAGCTCCACTCCCTCTGCCCCTTCCAGCACAATGTGCACCGACTATTAGCCCAGCCCTTTTGAGTCTACTGCCTCTATTGCGCTCAAAATCAGCTCCATGTCTACCTCCATTGCCACTCCCTCTTCCAACACCCTGTGTTGCCCCATCCCGTCTTTCCTTATTAAAACTGTTGCCACTCTTGTCATCAGGAATTAGGCCGTGCTCAGCTCCAGCACCAATATCCTTATTAACATCACTCTCATGTAGTTGTTAGAAAGTGTAAAGGTTTTAAATAAATGTAAACACTATAAATAAGACTTGAAATGTTTGATTTGCTTATATTTTAATAGCTTAAACAAATAATTTTTATGTCTAAGATATGTGTAGAAACCTATTGTAATATTCATTTCATATTTATTTTTTGTTTTGTTGTTATTATATAATGAATGTAACTTTAATGGAAAATAAATAACAAACTCTATTTTATAAAAAAAATACCTATTTAAAAAAAAAAATGTATTTTGTATTACAGGGTCCGGCAGTGAAACCAGACCCAGTAGTTTGTGTACAAATGTTCATGTAGTACCATAAGTTATAAGCAACTATTCAAAGTCGTACTAATTATATAAAGTGATATAATCAAAATGATACAAGTGATTTTTATAAAATTTCATAGGAGAACAAAATAAAAATTGTACTTCTAATTGCGTCACACAAATCTAACACACGCATTGTGATCACCATAGAACTCCGACCTACCTGTAACACATGCTAAGATCTTCTAATCATCAAACACAGAATAGAAGAAATCCGATAATATGAGGCAGTACACTAAAATGAACTGTTGTTATCATACACTATGCAATAATGACATAATTCTTTAAATACAACAAGAAAACATATATTAATGTAGTAAATCATAAGTCGTTTAGAAACTGCATAATTTTATATTATATACTTTTACTTAAGTTTCAAAATAAAAATATAATTTTACAAAAAAAAAGAGTAAATTTCAATTTGGTCTATGATCATATAAATTGTAACTCATTTGTGTAGTGATCTACAATTTTGTTTTTTATTTTAAATTAATTTTGTATTTTTTAAATAAATGTAGTGATTTTGGAAATGTGATAAAATTCGGTAGTCATCTTTTCAGTCTACAAGACAATAATTTATTGTCTTATTTAGGACTTGTTTGGCAGATTATATTTTACGGGTATCTTTTATTAGATATTATATTTTCAATTCCAAAACTGCTTTCTGATAAAAAAAAATGACGAATAAAGAACTAAAAGTTTGCCAAAGACACTTTTTCTTATATTCGTATGAGCTTGAAATGTAAATAGGTACTTAAAATGTAATAAAAAAACTACCCATACCGTTTAATATAATTATTTATTTTTATTTTAAATTACCAATCTGATTCTAGTTAAACAGAAGGTAATACTATAGTATCTAATCGAAACAGACGAAGCCCGTAACGATATTATTAAAACGCATACGGATGCGTATGTGTTTACTATTACTGCTGTTAATGTTAATAATAATAAATTATAACTAACAAAAACCATGTCAATAGTTTGATGAAACGAGACGCCAACGCATCAAATGGCGCTGTACGGAGGCGTCGTATTACTGTTGTAATAGATGATTTCTGTAAATTATGTATTCAGTGCAATTTGGTCGATTTTCAGTTAGATAACGAACAAAATGTGCAACACACAATAAAAAGTTTCACCGACGTCGATCGATAACCGATAATCGAATAACTGCACCCAGATAAGCATGTTTTTTTTTACAAAATCGATTATTATAACCCAAAAAGAAAATTCCTATAAAAACGTCCGACCACTCTACGTTGATCATAGTAATCAATCGCTAACGAGTACATGTCTAACCGTCATGGATATTTACAAACGTTTTCTTTTAGGTGTTTACGTTGTAACTTTAGTATTCCACGTAAGTACTCTATACAAGTACAAGCAATCTTATATCGTTAATGTGTTTAAATATCTTTAAAACTGTAATAGAAAAAACAAAAATCAACGAATTAAATACATTTTTATTTAAATGTCCTTCGTTTTAGAGATTTTTTTTTTTTTTTGTTTCTAGGCAACATGTTCAGAGCCGATCGTGAATCCAGAATCGACGCCATCCGTGACTGATAATAATTCATCTTCTCTAATTTCAAATGTAGAAAACCAAGACGAACCACTTGGCCAGTGTTCGTCGCACGAAAAAGATAACACCGAAACGGAAAATCCAGGATTTCAGTATGACATATCCAAATAAATTTTTCCATTTTTGAATAACAACAAACATTTAAGCTATACGTAAATATGGATTTGAAAATTCGTCTTTTAAAGATTTGCGTGTTTTTTTTCAGATCACCAAAACCGGTATGCTTTCAATTACCACCAATACAAATAAAGCTATTAGATAGGACGCTACAAAATATCCAACAAACTCGATCCTTATTAAACCTATTAGATGGTTATCAATTTCAACACAACACACCTTTTGCAAGATATCAATACTCAAGAGAGCAACCAAACTATTATTCACCGAGCGCATACTCCATTTTACCAACTTATTATACTCCATTTGGTATTATAAATCCAAAACAAATTCGAGTATATACACCATACCCACCAATTGCAGAGCATAGGACCGCTCAATATTTTACACCGAAGTCGGTTCCAGCAGTTCCAAATCCATACTTAATTTTAGGAATTAATAAATTCGATTATCCTTTATCGAGATGCACTACACCAATATTTTTACCAAAAATAAACCAGGGATCAAGAAACTCGAAAGATCCACAAACAAGTCAGCCACAAGTAAATCCATATAGCCAACAACCTCGATACTATCCAATAAATCCATACAGTCAACAATTGGCATATTATCCAATAAATCCATACAATCAACAAACAGAACCTTTAACAATAAATCATAATAGAGAACAATTTGAACAGTGGCCTTTAACATCAAATCATCAACAATCTGGTAATCCTGCTAATCAACCGCAAATAAATCCATACACGCAACAACCTGGATACTATCCAATAAATCCCTACAGTCAACCACCCAAATCGTCTCCAATAATATCGAATGACGCAAAATCTAGTAACCCAACTAATCAACAACCAGATCAAACACAAGTAAATGTAAATAATCAAATACAACTTGATCCGGATAATCAACAGTCAGAACAATCTCTAATAAACCAAAACAATCAAGAAAGTGGACCCAGTCAACCAGGTTACTCTCCAATTAATTTAAATGACCAAAAAGATAACCCAAATTGTCAACCATCTGGACAAATACAAGTAAATCCTAACAATCAACAGTCTCCAACCGATCCATCTAATCAACAAAATGAACCTAATTCATCAATTTACTATCCAATGAACTCCGATGCCCAAAAATCTAGTGACCCATATTTTCTACAACCTGGACAAAATCAACTGCATCCATATAATCAACTGCCAGAACAGTCTCCAATGAACCCCATTAATCAACCACAAATAAACCCATATGGTCAACAACCTGCAAACTATCCAATAAATCCGTACAATCAACAAACAAAACCCTTTCCAATAAATCAAAATGGACAACAATTTGAACAGTGGCCTTTAATATCAACTGATCAACAATCTGGTGACCCTAATAATCAACCGCAGATTAATTCATATAGCCAACAACCTGGATACTATCCAATGAATCCATACAGTCAACAACCAAAATCGTCTCCAATAATATCGAATGGTCAACCATCTCCACAACCAGAACAGACACAAGTAAATTTAAATAATCAGATACAACTTAATCCAGATTATCAACAGTTACGACAGTCTCCAATGCGCCCGACCATTCAACCAAATAAACCTTATCCATCAGGTAACTACCCAATAAATCTCAATGGCCAAAACTCAGGTAGCCCAAATAGTCAACAACCGGGTCAGTCTCAACTGAGTCCATCTAATCAACAGTCTCCACTGAACCCAGCCAATCAACCAAATGAACTCAATCAATCCGGTTACTCTCCAAAGAATTCTAAACATCAAAAATCTAGTAATCCAAATAGTCCACAACCAGATCAAACCCAAGTAAATGTAAATAATCAAATACAACTTGATCCGGATAATCAGCAGTCAGAACAATCTTTAACGAACCAAAACAACCAAGGAAGTGGATCCAATCAACCAGGTAACTCTCCAATCAATTCAAATAGCCAAACATCAAGTAGTCCAAGCAGTCAACAACCTGATCAGTCTCAACAGAGTCCATCTAATCAACAGTCTCCAATCAACCCAACCAATCAACCAAATGAACTCAATCATTCCGGTTACTCTCCAAAGAATTCTAAACGTCAAAAATCTAGTAATCCAAATAGTCCACAACCCGATCAAACCCAAGTAAATGTAAATAATCAAATACAACTCGATCCTGATAATCAGCAGTCAGAACAATCTCTAACGAACCAAAACAACCAAGGAAGTGGATCCAATCAACCAGGTAACTCTCCAATCAATTCAAATAGCCAAACATCAAGTAGTCCAAGCAGTCAACAACCTGATCAGTCTCAACAGAGTCCATCTAATCAACAGTCTCCAATCAACCCAACCAATCAACCAAATGAACTCAATCATTCCGGTTACTCTCCAAAGAATTCTAAACGTCAAAAATCTAGTAATCCAAATAGTCCACAACCCGATCAAACCCAAGTAAATGTAAATAATCAAATACAACTCGATCCTGATAATCAGCAGTCAGAACAATCTCTAACGAACCAAAACAACCAAGGAAGTGGATCCAATCAACCAGGTTACTCTCCAATGAATTCAAATAGCCAAACATCAGGTAGCCCAAATAGTCAACAACCTGATCAGTCTCAACAGAGTCCATTTAATCAACAGTCTCCAATCAACCCAACCAATCAACCAAATGAACCTTATCCACCAGGTTACTCTCCAATGAATCCCAATGGTCAAAAATCAGGTAGTCCATATAGTCAACAAGCTGATCAGTCTCAACAGAATTCATCTAATCAACAGTCTCCAATCAACCCAACCAATCCAAATGAACCTTATCCATCAAATAACTACCCAAAGAAACCCAATGGCCAAAATCCTAGTAACTCAAAAAATCAACAACCAGATCAAACACAATTAGATTTAAATAATCAAATGCAACTCGATCCAGATAATCAACAGTCAGAACAATCTCTAATAAATCAAAACAATCAAGGAAATGGACCTAATCAACCAGGTTACTCTCCAATGAATTTAAATGACCAAAAAGATAGTGACCCAAATTGTCAACCATCTGGACAGACACAAATGAATCCTGACAATCAACAATCTCCAATGAACCCATCCAAACAGTCAAATGAACCTTATCCACCAGATTATCCTCCAATAAATTCCAATGGCCAAAACTCAGGTAGCCCAAATAGTCAACAACCGGGTCAGTCTCAACTGAGTCCATCTAATCAACAGTCTCCACTGAACCCAGCCAATCAACCAAATGAACTCAATCAATCTGGTTACTCTCCAAAGAATTCTAAAAAATCTAGTAATCCAAATAGTCCACAACCAGATCAAACCCAAGTAAATGTAAATAATCAAATTCAAATTGATCCGGATAATCAACAGTCAGAACAATCTCTAATAAACCAAAACAATCAAGGAAGTGGACCCAATCAATCAGGGAACTATCCAATGAATTCAAATGATCAAACATGTAGTGATCCAGATTGTCAACCATCTGGACAGACACAAATGAATCCTGACAATCAACAATCTAGAAACGCCAAAAGTCAACAACCAGGTCAGCTGCATATGAACCCTAATAGTCAACAATCTCAACTACCACAATCAAATCCAAGTAATCATCAATCCGGGCCTTTATCAGATTCGCACTATCCGTATTCAAATCAGATGTCAAAACCTCTTGCTACTGAAAGCTCTTTATGGGATACATTATCTGAATGCATTAAGTGTTTTGGCAATAACTCACAATTGTCTAATCGTCCAACATTAAGTGAAAAAAATACGTTTAAGTTACTTAGAGAAATATTACTTATAATTCGTTCTTTAGCTAGTTAATCGAAATAAAATATAAATTTTGTATTTATGTTGTAACAATTTTATGTTGGTTCAAAAAAGTTAATAAATATTATAAAATATGAGCATAACATTTATAAAGTTAATTTTATGTTTGTAATACAACTATTTATAACATTTTTTGATGAAAATGTAAATAAAAATTTACATAACTGATTTGTGAACGAATATACATTATTTTTCTTATTAATATTTTCCTCTTGATTTTATCAATCATATTAATTGTTTGCGGAAGCTTTTTTTTATAAATTTCGTGTACATTCGTTTTTACTTAAATAAGAGTTTTAAGATATATATTGTAGGATGAATATACAAAAAATATAATCCAGAGATTAAGAAGTTATATAGATAGGCATTGATTTTTAAGTTATTAATTCTAAGATCAAAGATGATTTGTGTCAACGCACATATATATATACATGTACATATATACATATATATGTAGAGAGAGAGAGGGAGAGAGAAAGATCGGAATAGATTTTGAAAAAGTAAAAACGTACTTATTATTTAGAAGTGAAAATAAGCTCAAGCAAATTTAAGAATTGAGTTATTCAATCAAGAATTACCATAGTTAAAAATATTATTTTGCCGTAAGCCCAGAATTGGACAAATTTTCATTGTTCATTTCAATACAAATCCATTTAATTTAATACTTTTTTCAAATACTTAGTTTTAAAACTACATTTTTCAAATAAATAAACTAATTAAATAACAATTTTACCCACAGTAACTTTTTAACCACCGGACCGATTACTATTGGAGCAAGTCCATAGATCAGAATAATTCATAAACAAAAGGTGTATTCAAGGTTGGAAAATTTTACCCATTTTCCGTTTTAATTGAGGAAAAACTTTAAAATTTAAATATTATTAAACTAAAATAATATGACATGCTAAATATTTCAAATTTAAATTGGTATTTCTTATATAAGACCGATGATAGATTTAATGTGTACCTACCTATCAAATACAAACAAATTGTATTAACTGTACTTGGTCAAAAAATATTGAAAAATAAACGAAATATGTATTTTACAATAAACGTTTACTGTTCTTTTATAAATTCACATCAATCCGTCTTTTTTTTAATGACTTTATCATTATGTGTTATAATAATTTTGTTCCCGATTTACTGGATTTTTTAAATATTTTTTCAATAAATTATGGAGAAATCATTAGGTTACCTTTATATTTGAATAAATTTGGCTAATACAAATATTATGAATCTGTTAAAACTTTCACGGGTTGATATATCACGTGGATGATTTTCAGATATATCCGAGTCAATGATCACGGAACTTATGTTTCCATATTTTTATGGAAAATAACACTAAATAATTTTTATTTGGTTTAGGATTTTCGGGCACATTAGTAATGAAGTTTTTACTTGAAAATGATTTTATCACTGTAATAATTCCCACAGATCAGTAGGCTGTACTACATATTTACTATGCTGGGACTAGGTATTTTGTTTATTATACCTACGCAGGTTCAATGTTTATAACCGACAATACAATACAAAATAATAGTAACACCAAATAGTAGGGCTACATTTGGCAACTTGTTTTTCAACAACAATTATTTTTGTAGTCTAAACAAAAATGTTTAGGCAATTGCAATGAACGCTGTCTACATAGTTTCAGCGAGAATGAAATGAAGTGTTCGTGTGTAACATGTATAACTTATAACACATAAGTTCAAGTATAGCTGATGAATAATGGTTAACCTTTTTTTTATCCTAAACATTTAGTTGGTAATTGCTTACAACAAATTGTTCATTTAATACATAGTAGACGATTTCATGTAAAATTTAAACTAGTCACGCAATTGAAATTATATACATGTTTGAATAATTCATTTTCGAAACTCTAATAACAATATTTTAAATATTTTAAATCTTTTAAGCCTTTTAAATTGTACTACTCGAACTATTTAAATATTTTTATTTTATTAATTATATTGAAATTAAAAAACTAGAATATAATTCACCAGTCACACAATTAATTCAGAATTGGAAACATTTCAAAAAACTAGTTGTTCTTAAATATTTGTTTTTCTTTTTTTAAATATGTATTTAAACAATTGCCATTATTTTATACAAATTTAACTGTATAATATTGTTTACAGGTGTGTAATAAACAAACATCTTATAATTTAAGATCATATTATATAATATAAATTAAGTAAATTGTAAGGATCATATAAGTTCGCTCGTTTCAAACCGATCGGTTCGTGCCTCATTTGCACATTGTCCGTTTTTAATATATTATCATCGCAATGCACACAATCGCATAAAATGCAAAAATCTAATAAATATTATTCGTTGACGGCCGACCGAGTGTTGTATAACGCGATGCAAGGCTACGGCCGTGCACTCGTTTTTTATCAATATATATACATTAAATTTCCTATCTGACATTGAGTGCAATCGACACTTTTGAATTTGATCGACCAGATTTTTGTTATATTTTTTTTTGCATCTCTAAAAACGATAACGTCAGCGCCTAAGTAATAACGATTTTGTTTAAGTATCGATTCGAACCGGAATTTGTCAACGAGGAAATCGATTTTTTGTAAGTCCACCGCTAGATAAAATCGGTCGAATCGGTTTACACGGTTTAACCAAAGAACGACAAACTAAATGTAATATAAAAGCCGACCAACTGTTTACCGAAATCAATCGTCAGTCGATCCGTTAACGCGTAGCCTAATATAAGCTATTTGATAAACTTCAGTCATGGATCTTCGCGGTTCCACTCGTTTTACAATTATAGCGGTATGCCTATCGTACGTCGCATTTACAGTATGTATACAAAAACATTAGCATTGGCAAAAGTGCCATGGCATAGTTCAGCATCATTATGATTTAGCGGGCTGTGTATGATTTCATACATCTCGATATTATTAGTAGCCATACCTTTATGTTTTAACGATAATTATAAAGACTAATCACAATATAACAGCTGTCAAATCCCTAATGTTTGTATTATACAGGTAACGACTTCGACGGCCTATGTCATCCAGAGACCACCCATGGGACACACGGGCGATTTCAACATTTTACCACCGACAATGAATGCCGGCCAATTCGTCCAAGATTTGCTGCCAAAAAACATTCCAAATCCTTTCCAGGAGCTGATGTTGCCGTTTAATACAATAGCCGAAAATACCGGTTTTGGGTACAAAATTTTAACTTGCATAATCAATTTTCTAAAAAAAAAAATGATTGATCAAACACTTAGTTTCTATTACCAAAAAAATCGAAACAAATATTTGTTTTATGAATGTGTTGTAAATATCTCCGTGAACTGATACACTTGGTCATTTTCAGATCTATCCATGTTGTCATTAGTTATCCGAAAATGATCATGCTAAATTTATAGTTTTTGGTTTAACTTAAGACCTAATTCTAGAGTCGTCTCAGTAACCTAAGGTGAAATACCACATGAACTCAGTTTGTCTAACTGTAGATTTTTCGAATTCCAGACCCAGCTCTGCGTTTAGATCTATACCGAATCAATTGGACCCGTGGCAATGTTTTGGCGGTATGGATAATATTCATATTCCGGACTTCGCACACATCCTACAACAACCGCCTTCCGGATTCAACATGATACATTATCCGGAAATTGGGGCTCTTGGGCCTTTCCAACATCCCGATCAATGGTTTCCACCACATGTTCAAAGGGACCCCATTTGGACGGTTCCCAATTTGCGGTGTTCGCAGTATAGTAATCCTATACAACGACTCCTCTGTCGTATCAGAAACCAAGCCAACCGTTTCCGCCAGAACCGCAAACCTCTTGAAGGAAAAACTCACTAAGCAAACGGCATTTTAGTGTCTAAGCGGCTAAATCTAAAAAAAAAAAAATTGTCGCTGTAAACACCATTTAAACCCCATTTCTGTTTTCTACTGAACCAAATTGTATTTGAGAACAGAATTCGATAATTCAAATTAGCCACCACATAGTACCATTCGAAAATACCACCAAATTCGCCGTAAAATCTACATTGAAGATTTTACTGTGAAGTAAGATTACTTCAATAACATTATAATTACTCTGTTGTTAATGTACTATATAAACAATTTGTAATTTGTTTGATTCTATTATACGTCTTATTAGTTAATACATATTATATTCTGTTTTAAATCCTGTGTAATAAAAATGATAAATATTGACACTTACTAGTGATTTTTACAACTAATACAATAAAATCTCATAGACGGATCTTAATTACCTGTGCTTAAAGCACGCGATAAAAATTTAAAATTTTAAAACTGCCTTTAAATGCCTTTTTTAGCCTTTTATAATGGTCATTTTTGGTCAGAGTTTTACTACCTTAAAATTTAAGTATAAACTAAAATTAAGCTATGATTTCAATGACAATGCCCTTACAATTAGAAACAAAAACATAAATAAAACTAAAACGATCTCTGCCAATCACTTAGCCATTGTCCCTAGTTCACGCTTTAAATGATATTTAATTGTAAATACTATAAAATAAAAAATAATCTGGTCTTTAAGTATTAGTCAACAATTATTTTTTTGGTTTAATACACACAAATCTAACTACTATCGTTTAAAAGCTTAAGAAAAGTCATTCATGGTTGATTATAACTATGATAGAGTTTTGACAAGTAGTTTAGCCGGTAAAATCTATGGAATATTGAAAAAAAAAAAATGTTTAATATAAGTCAAAACTTAACGGTAGCTATAATAAAATTTGAAGGTATTTTCGTAAGCTAGTAGTTAGTACCAATTATTAATAGTTCTGTTAAAAATGTAAAATGCATTGTGTTATTAAAAAAAATCAGAAAATATTTTCCTTTTACCAGAATGAATCCGTTTTATGCTTTGGAGGCGAAAAAAAAATGTTGAAGCGGACTCATATATAATCTATAATATTATAATAATAAATAATAAAAATAATAGATAAATCACTTAGCATAAATTATAGGTATATCAATTTTAAATTGTATGTTATGCTCAAAGAAATAACAATGTCAATATCTATAATCTATAAATATTATACGTTAATTGCTGTCCAATATCGGTTTATTAGCGTTTATTTGCAGTGTTATGTATAAAACAAGTTAATCGCAAATAGACGAATCCGGAATCTTCACTTTAATTTCACAGTTATTTATTTTTTTGGTAACACTAAGGTAAACTAATATATAATTTTTTTGTTGGCGCGAAAACAGATCATGAATAGTTTATTTAGAGAAGGGCATGCACGATTCAAATTTCAATTTTTTGGTTGTAACTGAAGAGTATCATTTTACCGCTTTTCCGGTTTTAATTTTAACAATAATAAATTCTATATTAGGTGCCTTAAATGTGGATGGTAAAAACTATTCAATAGACACAATAACTATAAATGATTTTATTTTACTGATATTAAATTGCGTTATTTAATTTTAAATGCATCATTCCACTCATATATATGTACTTATAAAAATAAAAATTATAGAAACTACAAATTACTATTATTTTTGTGTTTAACTTTAAATTCAACACCCTTGTACAAATGAAAATAAAATCAGAAATACCATCAAAGTTTCTTAATACAATTTTTTTTTTTATTATTCAAAAGCCTCGACTGCAGGGTCATTGGCATACAATTTTGGTATACATATGTTATAGTATACAACTGTTTAGATAAGAGAGAGTAGATTTGATTTTTTTAGAAATTGGATGATGTTGCGTTCAGCCTGAAGGTTGGGGTGAAGTGCTGCCTGGAGGTGATCTGGGATGTTGGATTCCTACAATTTTATTTTATTTTTGAAAATTTCAAATACTCTTAAAGTTCTACTCTAGAATTTTTTTTAGTATCATTTTCAGATTTTAAATCCCAAAACTACGTTCAAAATAGTGAAATAAAGAAAACTTTTTTACCGCTTCTAGGGTTTTAACTGTTTTTTAGTTTGCTAACTCTTATCAACAGTAGTACATTTAAAGAATACTGAATATTCCATACACATTTGCAACTAGATTATTTAAAAAAAAATTACATGACACAGTAATGTTTAGTTGAATAATGTGTAAATTAAATTGCTGAAATCATCAACACACTATACTTTTTATACATTTTTGAATTTAATATATTTAGTCCAACTTGACATGCTACCGTTAATGGGATTGGACATTTATGAATTAGTGTTTATACTTATTTCTTAATAGTTTATTACCTATATATTGTTATTTCCTTGTTATTGTTTATTACCCTCATGTTGCTTATTCAATTCTTATTGTATATTACCTCCTTATTGTTTTTTCTGACAAAAATACATTATAAATAAATTATTTATTTATTATTTTTGGTAAATAAATCTATTAAATTTTAGATCGATCCCCCTCTAAGCTAAAAACAAATCGGTGTTGAAAAAAGAAAATATTTAGTATATTTTTAAACATAAATTTCGGGGTAATGTATTTTTTCTCAAAAAGTTTTGGGCTGTTAGTTCAAAACGGTTTTTTGGAGGCATTTTTAATACTAACTGTAAGGTACAATGTACTTTGTTAGGAAGTGAAGGGCTGTTTTTTAAGAAATCCATTATTACTGGATGCAGTGCCGAAAAAAAATTTAAATAAATACCATCGAAGAATCCTAGTTAACAAGTTTAATATTTTATTTTGATATAAACATTGGTATTTTAGCTTTTTGTGAAAACATTCCCTACGTTTTTCATTATACAAGGTCTTAGGTCATAAATCATAATAGGCGGTCGAATGAACGTTTTATCATATTAATACAATGCTTAAATTACTACTGTTATTATGATTGCATCCGACACTTCCAATAGATACATTTTATTTTACTTATAAGTTTACCAAAAATCAAAGATAACTACCGAGACGTGTAGAGTACAATAAATCGATCATTATCGATTCAAACAGGAAAAAAGTGTTTCCTTATTCTACGACCACACACAAATCACGGAATTTATCTCTAATTACTAACTTAAAACGCGAAAAAATTATGCTTATATAAAAGCCCGGACCATCGCGTCCACATCATTCATTCAACTGTCTAAAATTTTAAAGTTTATCCATTGAAAAGACAACAACCTATATTCGTCAACGGTTATGGATCTTCGGCGTTTAAATAGTTGTATTATGGCAATATGCGTTTGCGCCGCGTTTATAGTAAGTACACAAAGTGCAAACACTTAGTTGCAGAATAGGTGCCCAAAATTGATTTTTACGATCCTAATGATTGGCGGAGGAATCTATAATTTTTGCATAGTTACTTTAGATGAATGCAGCAGAATAAATTACTTCAAATAATTTAAGGAAAGGATTATCGGTATTTTTTTTCGTAACATTTTCTTGTAGCCTCTTTTAACCGCGCAATTGTTTTTTAATAGAGCCTTACTAACAATTCTAAACACATGTTTCGAAACAATGTAATAATCGTGAACAGGAAAAGATGGAATTTGTCAACTTTAAAGTTACGTCGTCACAATTTGGGATTTGATCAAATTAAGATAACTATTTAGCATGCACGCCAGTCAAATTATTGACTGCATTTAGTTTGTCTAATACTATTCTATTATGTAAAATGTTCAATATAAATAATTAGAATATATCTAAATTAGATATATTTTAATTATTAATAGATAATCTAATATATTTTATTAGGTAGTGGCATTGTTTTTAGAATAATTAACCAACAAAATTACATAGGTACTAAGTACTAGCGAACAGTAAAAAAAATACTAAAACTTACCAAATCATTGAAATACTTGTCAGATAACATCTTCAAATGCCAACGGAATTCAGAAATTACTTTCAAAAGGACCGACCAGCAAGGGTTTGGTTCCATCCACACAATCCGACCAGGAGGATAAATCTGACTATGCTGCAATTTTGGAACAGGCAAAAGTCAAAGAATTTTTCGAAAAGTTGAGCTCGATAGAGAAGTCTTTCAAAAATACCGACGTGGACGATAACAATTCGGATTTAAGGTATGAATGAAACCTGACAAAGGTTTGTATATTTTAAATCGATGTATCAGAGTACCTGTGTATAAATGTAATCATTCGAAATATTATATTTTGTTTTTTTTGCCAAACATCAAATTTTATTTTTGTGAGTAACGAAAACTAAGATTAATTTCAAGGTGATACCTTAAAAAACATTTTAATTTATGTATTCAAAAACTCCACCTCAAGAGTTTCTTCGACTAGGTAATATTTGGCATAGATTGTTAAAAATTAAAATATGGGCAATTCGATTCTACTGTTGTTGTTTTTGTCCGATTTTCACATCAGTATTTTATTACAAAAAAAAAAAACTGTAGTAAATCTGAGTTGACACATCGTTTGAATTTACTGCATTTATCCCATAGACCTCTAAATTTAATACACTTGATGAATAGTTTAGTAAACAGGTCAATCCATGAACATATATATTATATATATTTATATGATTGAATCGGATGCTGGTAACTGTTGACGACTAATAGTCCTTATTCACTTACAGCTCTGTAGTCGAATCGTTTGTTCGACCAATACACAATATCATATGTCCGCGCCGCGGCGGCGGCGTTCAAATGCCGGCTAATTGTTTTTGCCCAAAGCCCTGTACTGACAAGTTGTGTTTTCCTGCACCGGTGCCACAGCTCGGTCAATGTTTTACTTCACCCGTGTCTCAACAACAGGTTCTACAGCGCTTCAATTGCTTGAAGCCATTTCCTGTAGCCAATCAGCAACCGATCAAACCGCCGTTTCCGACCTTACCGAAAATTTGTTTATCACCTTACGAGCAACAATATCTACAACCACTATTGTCGGCCAACCAACAGCAACTGGACAATCCACTAAAATTCCCTACTACAGCTCAACAACAACCACCGGCGTCGCTTCAGGGAGGAATTAACCCGTTTGGCGTATTACCGCAACCGACAATTTTCCCTTGCCCTCAATACGGATACCCGTTTTATCAGCCGGCCGCTTTTGCTAGTAATTTGTTTTGGCAACTGTTGTCTTCCAACAACCCAACGATCGCAAAAATGATAAATTCATTATTAACGATAAATCAACTAGGTTTCGGTTATGATCCCGTAGACTTGATAAGACAACCACCACGTGGTTACAATATCTACGATTTACCGAGACAAACGTGTTGCGATTCGGTAGAACCTCCCGTACAATATTAATACTAAACCTATTTTATACTGTCACAATGATCAATTAACGTGAATAAAATGTTAACGCATTACCTTAATGTGAAATTTGGATATATCTATCAAATTTAAACGTACTTTCTCAAATTAGTTAATTTTTAATTTGTACTATATAAATGTTGTATACTAATTGTTCCGAAACACCATTGTCGAATTAATAGAAATAAAAATAGAACATAATTATGTATCACAATAGAGTTTAGCTCTTACTGCGATTGGAAGTTAAACAGTGCACATGCAGTCACTCTTGTAATTGAAGGGGTGCGTCATGAGTGGATAAATTGCTTAACTGACAATTTCAAAAATGTTTAGGAGGCAACATTTTAGTCATAAATACATACATATATATATATATATATATTCAAATGCTTAAAACTTTTAAAATTTTTAATACGTATGGGGATTTTAATCATAAATACCTAAATAACCATTCCCAATATTTTGTTTATATTGACTCGCTAACAAGTTATGAGCTAAAGTTTATTAATACATACTTTGTCATTTTTCTTTTCAATTATACAAAATAAAAATATTAATAATTACTTAGCTAACTTATGTCTATAATTTAAAAATGTTTAAATATGATATGTACTCATTGAATTCAAGAATTGAAATACGTTATGTTGATAGGATTACAAATTTAAATATGAAAGTGATATTTTAAGTGAAATTATTTGTCCTACAATGACAATTATATTCTAATAATGAATAATTTCACTTTAAATTTAAATTTTCATAGCAAATTTTTAATCTTATCAACCTAAATAATTTTACAAAATATTTAGGTTCATTTTATGAGAATACATGAAATATATTCTAACCCTTATTTGTGCACTTTTGTTATTTCCAGTATCTTATCAAAAATGGGATCGGCGCCACTTATTTACATATTTTACAACATAATGAAAAATGTTGTAAATTGCAGCTTGTATTAAAACGTTGTCACAGCAAAAATGTGTTATCCTTGTGTGTTACATGTAGTCGTAGTCTGCAGAATATATAGAAAACTGTGAACCGTAGTTCAATTAAGAAGTCACAATTGTTATTTAAAACAACTCAGTAAATACTATAAATTAAATATATATTATTATGTATAAAATATTCATTATAAAATACATATTTAATCAATGTAACTGAGCCTTTATTTTTTTAATTCCAATCTAAATATTAACTCACAACAAATCCAATTATTAAACATTAAAGCTAAAATAAATTCATTTTTTTTTATAAATGAAATAATTAGCTTACTTACAGATATTTTAAACATTTTTATTATAGTAAGTTTTTTTGGATTTTTTAATAGGTATATATTATGATTTAAAACGTACAAAATCCAGAGCTTAGAATTAAAATATTTATGATTTTTTACATAATGATAATTATCATTTATTTAGGTTCATTTTGTATTCTGTCGTATATCTCATCACAATCTTCATTTTTAATATGTTTCCAACCATCTTTGGTAATATGATAGACTGAAAAAAAAAATTCATTATTGATAAATATTATTTTTAAATCATTCATATAATATATAGACTTACCTCTAACAATACCACCACTGTAAGCATCTCTGTGAGTTGCGTGGAAAATAGCTCGTTGCCCGAGCTTTTGGGCTTCTTCGTCAGTAAGGTCCCATTTATAACCGGCATCCAAAACACCAAACGCATAAATTGATCCAGAACCTACGGAAAATACTTTACCAGGTGTCCTAGAACCATCATTGTCAATATAGAACAAAGACGGACCCTAAAATATACATCAAATGAACATTTTTAACATAATTGGTTTCATGACATTACTGTTGAGCGATCAGAAAACTTACATTTTTATCATAACCAGCTAACATCATACCAATTGATAGTCCATAACCTTTATAATAATATATCATATTCGACATAATTTTCGAAGCAGCTGTAACACTTATACGCTCTTTATTTCTTAGTTCGTGTAATCTGCATTGTTTAGAAAGGACACGATCCCAATATACACAGTCAGCTGCTCCACCGGCTAATGTTCCTAACATGAAATCGTTGATCTCAACAATTTTTTTCATGCACTGTGATCCAATATATTGTCCACCGGTAGCTCGAGAGTCTACAGCCAATACAATGCCGCCTTGGTATAAGAACCCAAGAGTAGTAGTACCATGATGGAAATTTAATTCTACTGGACGACCCATCGTATCACGAGCTGTTATCAAACGCATATTTTCGACCGGCTAAAACATAAATATGTATTATAGATTCATGTAAATGTACATAATATAATTAACATGTATATACAACATATTCTAAAGATAATAATTTTGTTATGAGATTTAAACTGGAAAATATCTATTTAAATTAAGTAAAAACTACAAATACGAAAATCATAATTTTGTTTAAACAACGCGAGAACAATTGGAGCTTTTAATTAAATTTATCATATTATTTTTTCATGAGTATGTGTGTTTGTGAGATGGTTGCAGGGATACCACCAGTAAAGCTGCAACATTCATTCGCCCTCAATGGTTGTCTTTATTTATTTAATGTAACACTTGCTAAATTCAAAATCAACATACAAAAATACTATGTATAATTCAGCAAGAAAAACAAATTGAAGAAGTAAATACAATTTTTTATTTTTGTAGGTATGCAATAAAATTAAGAAATTAGTCAAGTACAGGGCAATTTTTTTTTTAACTCTGATGCAAAACTGGTTTATACTTTATACTTAATATTTCTTCACCTCGGAGGGGAGATTTTCCAACCCTAAGTACACAAATAATATTTGTCACCCTATCAGTATGTTAATTTTTGTATTATAAGGCAGTAAAAAAGTTATCAAAACAATTTTTCGGCCATCCTGGATAACCGCCTATGAATCCGCTTCTATTTCAATTTCGACGTATTTTCCTACAATGTACTTACATTTCCTGGGAGTGTATAGAGATTCATTTGGTTGACTGTGTTATTATCCTGAAACGAATCAAAAGCTTCTTTTTCTTCTTGTTCACACTTGTTTTTGAACATTGTGTCTTCTGCAAGTCCACATAACGTTAACATAGCCATGACTACTGGCAATAACTTTTAATACACTTAAACGTAAAAACTTTCAAAAAATCACAGATGAATCTGAATGTAATGATATTTTTTAACAGTACAAAAAGATTAGTAATTGTTGATTTATCATTTTCAAAAAAATTCCCATAACCTCAAAAATATTCAAATAATGCGACGTTGCCAGATATTTTCGAAATGTATTCTTAAATAATTTCAAGTTCAAATTTCGAAGTATTTCTTTGGAAAATATTCAACTGGTTATTAATATTGGATATCACAGTTAATTATCGAATTTTTTTTTTAAGCGTTGATGTCAAAGTTAATAATTGTATGTTTGAAAGAAAACCGTAATATTGTTTATTCCGGTTAACCTCAAAATATTTTAAGTTTGGCAACGTGACGTGCGTCCACACTTCATTCTTCATTCGTGTTGTTGTGGAACGGGACAAGTCCTGTTCCTTTTCATACATTTTCGGCACGCGTTTTAGTTACTCTGTTTAGGTAAGTATTATAAAATGTTTTATTTAGAAGTTAATAATATTAAGTTTTATATTTATTTTGATAACTTTCGGTTTAAGTTTTAAAATGTGTTGCATTCGCGAAACACCAAATTGAAACCGCGCATATTCTTTCAATAACATGCCGCTGAAAATTACTTGAAATTGCTTTTTGAATTCATCGCTTATGATTACATTATATCACTCGTGTTATAACATGCGTTTTGTGATTCTTTTAATTATAAGAAATTTGAATTCTAGAATTTCAGTGGCTCCAATTAACGCTAATGTTAATTTCTTATTTTGAGGTTATGTTGTTTCACTTTCAGGATTAGGTCGTTTTTTTGAAATGGGTGGTTACAAGTACGTACAAGAGGTGTACAGAAAGAAGCAGAGCGATGTGCTGCGTTACTTGCTGCGCATACGCGTCTGGCAATACCGTCAAATGACCCGTGTCCACAGAGCTCCACGTCCAACCAGGCCCGATAAAGCCAGGCGACTTGGATACAAAGCTAAACAAGGTGACATTCCATATGAAACAACAATGTGCTTTACAAATAAAATTTAAACCATCAATTACAATTTTAGGATTCTCAATATTCAGAGTGCGTATCAGGCGTGGTGGCCGCAAACGTCCAGTACCCAAAGGTGCAACATACGGTAAACCTAAGAGCCATGGAGTCAATGAATTAAAACCGAAACGTTGTCTTCAATCAATTGCTGAGGTAATAATTTTAACCAATAACCTAAGTTAAGCCTTAATACATTCAACGATTAGGTTATAAAGTTTGAAAAAAAAATACTATACCTTCTATAACTATTTGTTGCAAATTTGTTTAAAATCACATTATGTATAATAACACAAATTCCTCTACTTTTTTTATTTAATGATAATATTTAGTGGTATAATATATAATAATATAGTTTTTTGGAATTAAAAAACTGATGTTATATTTTGTTTTGAAGAAATTTAAATGAATTGAGTATGTTAACTTTTTTGGTTTAAGGTCTAAAATAAGGTATAATGCTAAATGAGCTTATTTTTAGTATTAACTAATATGTTTTAAGCCTATCCATTAGTTATATAATATGTACGTCACACTTTATTAAGACCAAAATAGTTACTCTGTATGCTTTGTAGAAAGCTAAAAAAATATTCATAATTCTGATGTTTTTTCCACTACAGAAAAATTAGTTAGGTTTGTGATGAATATGTACCATGCACCACTCCTTATTGATTAAATGAGGATATTATACAATATTAATCTGACAACTTCTATAAATTCATAGAAATAAATTGATTTTTTTTTTTTATATATCTGTTTATTGTTAAAAAAATATTCTAATTAAAAGTTAAACTCAACTTGTATTTTTATGATGAACATGTACCATGCACCACTCCTTATTGAATAAATGAGGATAATATACAATTATACTGATAAATACTTACAGAACACCAAATAGGTAGATAACATTTAGGTTAGTAGTTATCGTTTACATTTAAATATATATTATCAATTATCGAAATAAAACGTTTAGTTATTTTTATGATGAACATGTACCATGCACCACTCCTTATTGATTAAATGAGGATATTATACAATATTAATCTGACAACTTCTATAAATTCATAGAAATAAATTGATTTTTTTTTTTTTTTGTATATATCTGTTAAAAAATATTCTAATTAAAAGTAAAACTTATCTCGTTTTTTTATGATGAACATGTACCATGCACCACTCCTTATTGAATAAATGAGGATAATATACAATTATACTGATAAATACAGAACACTAAATAGGTAGATAACATTTATGTTAGTATTTATATTTGTTATATGTTATATAATATCAAGTATCAAAATTTAACGTTTAGTTTTATATGATGAACATGTACCATGCACCACTCCTTATTGATAAATGAGGAAAATTCTATAGATTTCTGATTATTTTTTTAGTAGGTATGATCATGATATTACTGTTAGTAATTCCAAAGTGATACTTATATTGCAGAGTTTGTTTCATATTGTATTTAAAATTTTTATAAAAGCTGTATTGTCGTTAAAATTGTATCAACTAATAACTAGTTTATGATGACAAAAGTGTAAATATAACTGCTGATCATAATCTGTGAAGGGTTAATCTTCCTTGGATGTCTGAGAATGATTTCAAACAATAACTATTGGGATGGCTTTGTTATCTTGGGCATTGTTGATTTAACTAAATCTTATATATTTGTTTTACTTTTTATACTTGCTTTTTTATGAAATTACTTAGATTTGAAGGAAAACTTATGTGATGATAAATTGTGTTTTGTAGATAATTTCCGAATACGTTTGTGGACAAATATACAATATTGTTCCCTTGGCTATCTGATAAACGTTTTTAAGTGTATGATTGTGATGACAAAAAGTGTAAATATAACTGCTGATCATAAACTGTGAAGGGTTAATCTTCCTTGGATGTCTGAGAATGTATTTTAAAAAATAACGTATTAGCATGACTTTGCTATCTTTGGCATTATTGTGTTGACTAAATCTTTTATATTCTTTTCCTTTTTTATTCATGTTTTTAATGAAATTACTTAGATTTAAAGGAAAACATATATGATGATAAATTGTGTTTTGTAGATAATTTCCGAATACATTTGTGGACAAATATACAATATTGTTCCCTTGGCTATCTGATTAACGTTTTTAAGTGTATGGTCGTGATAATAAAAAAATAACTGCTGGTCATAATCTATGTAGGGTCAATCTTCCTTGGATGTCTGAAGAGAGCACTTTAGTATTAATAATTAATAACATTGCTATTGTGATGACTATGTACCATGCACCACTCCTTATTTCATAGATGAGGACAAATGTATCTATATCTGACAAAGCAATAATATGATAGTATTAAACTATTTGGTGATTTGATGATGACAATTTTGTAAAATAACTGTTGATCATAATCTATGAAAGGTTAATCTTCCTTGGATGTCTGAGAATTTTTTTTTTTCAATGATAAAAATACCTACTGATATTTTGTTGTTTTATATGTAATATATTATATTTTTGTTTTGATTTTTTTTAAAAAAATTATTTAAAATTATAATGATGATAAATTGTGTTTTGTAGATAATTTCTGAATACATTTGTGGACAAATATACAATTTTGTTCCCTTGGCTATCTGAATTGAAAATAAATAATAATCAGTGCATACTTTTATTAATCATTAATTTATTATAGCTTTAACAGTAGTAGTAATAATAATTAATAATTGAGCTAATTTTGTAAGGTTATCAATTGCTTTTATTAAAAACTGTTTAATAAGCGCTGTTATTTACACAACAGAAATTATCGACAATAATGATGATAACTTGTGTTTTGTTAAACCACTGAAAATAAACATGTGGACAAACCTCAATTTTGTTCCCTTGGCTATCTGAATTGTTGTTGTATATTTATTTAACCTCTCTATGTCTGAATTGCTTTTGAAATTTTCTATGAATTTAACTTACAAATAGCTAATTAACGAATTTTGTTGTTTTATTTTAGGAAAGAGTTGGACGTCGTTGTGGTGGTCTGCGTGTCCTCAACTCTTACTGGGTTGGGCAGGACGCAATATTCAAGTTCTATGAAGTAATAACTGTTGATACTGCACATCCCGTAAGTTCAATGAAATATTGTTTGAAAATGTTAACTATAAAGAAATGATGAAATTTGATTTGCCATGCACCACTCCTATTTTACAAAATGCGGATAAAGGCTTTTCTGATCTTTAAGATAAACAACTAATATCAATTCAGTCAATTTAGTGTCAATTATTTAATTCACAATTTTTTTTAGGCTATCCGCAGAGATGCCAAAGTCAATTGGATCTGCAACGCGGTGCACAAACACAGAGAACTACGTGGTAAGACATCTGCCGGACGCAAGTCTCGAGGTCTTGGAAAGGGTCACGGATACTCCCAGACGATTGGTGGATCAAGAAAGGCATGCTGGAAGCGCAAGAACACCTTACAGCTACACAGAAAACGATAAACCCATTACTATTATATACTATTTTGTATTGCATTTTTATGGCAACATCGTATGTTAATAAAATGGTGTTTATTTTACAGAACGTTTCTCATTTCTTTTAAACTATTCATCCCATCTTTGTTCTTGTTAGAACTTCACATTAATATGACACCACACTATATAATTAAGAGATTACGTACACACCTATGGGTATTTTATTTAAATATAAAATCTCTAATAGCATTTAACGTTTAAACAAGTATCGAAATAATGATTTCAAATTCATTTTAAATTGAAAAAATTGAAATGGATAACACGATTAAATTTAAACTAAATATTTTTTTTTAATTTAAAAGTTGTTATAAAATCAATACATTTTTATTTAAAAAAAAAATAACATGTTATTATATAAAATAAATAAAACTTTATTGCAGATAAAAAATTTCATATTTGATGTGCTAAAAAAAAACTTATTTTAAATAATTGGTTATTATTTAAAAGTTCAAAATTCCCTGGTGTAAATGTTGTTACGTAAAAGTTATTTGTTCTTAAAAAAAATAATAGTTCAAATTTTAGTATACATATATTAGCATTGGTTGCTAAGTGTTCTTTGTTTAGTAGGCAATTTATTACAGCATATCAAGATGCTGTTAATAATTTATTAGCTTTTATAAAACGTTAGTTTCTGCTCCAATATTTTTTTTATGTATTTATCCCTCCTTATTATAATTTACGTTTAAGTACAAAGGGGATAATATTTTGGTATTAACTAAACACATGTTGAGCATTCTCACAATACCTATTATAATGAAATTTATAAAAAGTAATTGACGTAAGTTGATGGTTGTAAAAAAAATCATTGAAATTTAACTGTGTTTTATTTTTAATTTATAATGAGGTACTACAATACAGCGAAATTAAGATTTAAATAAGCTATTTAATGTAAACTTGAAAATATAATTAAATATATTTTATGTTTTTGTTCGACTAAGAAGATAAGCTTGGTTAAGTAAAATAGAAATTCATAACACGCAACATACCACACATGTATACATATTTAGAGCACTTGATCAAACAACCAACGGATTGGAAAATTGCTATTGTATTTAAAATATACATTCATGTATAATATTTTTACCATGAAATACTTTTAAAAAAGTTTAACTTCAAAACATTAACACAAGTCTAATATATATTTTTCAACTGTTTTTTTATTATGGTTATTTTTGCCAATAAAATCAAATGCACTCAGTCAGCAGTATCTTTAATAATAATTATAAAATACAAATCCCTTCTTATTTCCATTGTGGCAATTATAACAAATAAAACAAAACTCTTAAAACTATGTTCCCTAATTCTCACTTAATATTTATTTAGCTTCAATTTAAAATAAATAAATTCGGTGTGTTTTATAGTTGTACATATATATTTTTCTTTGGCCCACTTTACACAATTTTGAATACAATTCCAAACACCTGTGTTCTTTATAAAATTATTAATAGATAGTTATACAACTATGAACAATTGATTCAATTAGTCATATAATATTATGAACATTTTCTTCTTTAAGAAAAGTGTTTACAAATAATAACATATCACAGAAATATTTAAAATTATTTTTTCAATAATGGATATCTAATGGTAACATTAATAATTGTGCTTAGTCGAGTAAAGTTTTCGGAAACAAATTCATTTTAACAAAATCATCAACCACCTGCAAAAGTACACACATTGTAGTTATTCCTTCAGTTTTAGTTTTTTTTTTTAACAAGATGTAAAACCTAACCTCTTTTAGTAGATCTTCAGTTATCTTTGAATGCTTTACAACAAAATTAGTGTTGCTTATTAATTTTGAACCGTCCATATTGACACGATAACCAGTTAAATGATCTTTCTGAACGAATGGCGACAATGGAGTATTGTTTACTCCAGATTTTAAACAAGCTTCGGCCCACGGCACGGAATGCTTATCGTTGGCTTCACTTACAATACTATCCAAAGCGTTCTAAAAAAAATTGTATAAACTAATTTTACTTCTTTAAAACACATTTATAATTATAATAAAATGTACACACTTGACAAAGAGTTGAAAATATAGTGCCTAAGAACTCGTGTTTGATGCTGAATATTGAAGAAACAATTTCAGCTATTGTTTCTTGTGTAGTTTTTCCTTCGTCCACCAAGTTATAGACTTCTCCATTAACATTTGGTAACTTTAGTAAATGCCAAACAACTCTAGAAACATCTTCGACGTGTACAGTATTACACGCTGTGCTCCCTTTCCATAATATTCGGATGGGTTCACCAAGGCTCCGGTATAGTGAGCCGATCACGAGATTAGGAGCTATAATACAATATGTATGTGCATATTATTATTTAAAAAAAAAACATTTAAACTGTAAATAAAATGAGACGTACTCAAGCCTGTTTTGTCACCCAAGCCGTAAACGATGGCAGGACGTACGACTGTGTAATTCAACCCGGGAATGTTTGTCAATTGTTTTTCTATTTCATATTTATACTTTGCTATAGAAGTTAACGGTGTGACTTTATCGTCTTCTTTGAATGGTTTGTGGTTAGCGGTAAACTGACCGGACGACATTTCTATGTACCGTTTAATACCGAATTTAGCCGCTGCACGAGCACAGTTCATGCTCAATTTAAATACGCTCTCTTCGTATATAGCGTCTGGCAAACCGAGTCTTGTTTCTCCTGCACAATTAATGGCATAATCGAAATATCCCTCAAAGGCGTTCTCGCAAGAGCCTGGAAGCATAGAATAATTTGAATGGATAGTAAATAGGTATAGTTTCATACTGTTGTGGGTCAACTAGACACTTACTTTGGTGTATGAGATTGGCACTGCAAAATTCGACCAATGGCGAATCAAAAGCTTTTTTTTGAGCATCGTTGAGCCAAGCTATTTGCGGTGGCACCTTATCGACAACTCTAATAGCCGACGCCAAGTCGTTGTCGACAATGTACTTGACTATGTGGCGTCCGATGAAGCCACAACCTGCAAGCATAAAAAAAGGAATTTTAAAATTTGTTTTCCAAACTAATCCGACTTATTTTTTAGAATTAATTGTTGGTTGAAAAATTCCGTACCTCCTAAAATTATTACTCGGTCGTTGGACATGGCGAACAACGCCGATCAATAAGACTAGACTGAATCGCCGACAATATTATAATATATAATATTATTTCCTGTGATTAGAAATGGTTCATGAGTGCGGCACAGACATCAGCGTAGTGCGATAAGTACCGAGTGCGTCACCTAAAGGAAGTCTGTACATGATTTGAATGTAACGTCGAGCATAATAATAAAGTAATAATAAATAATATCTTCTCTTGTTTGTTACAAAATTACATACCGCTCACGTACGACCTGTTAGCCTGTGCCGACAACTACCGAATGCCGCTTATCTCATGTGTTGTTGATAATATTGATGATAAACAATGATACTATCACAGAATAGATTAAATTTAATTATGTTAAATTTGAATTGAATTTAATCTATTCTGCGATACTATTAAAATAATATACCGTCTGGCGTCTACCGAAGAGGGCTCACGACTGACAAAAAAAAATTATAAACTATCGGTTAGGTAAAGACAATAATAAAATATCAAGTAGGTCTATTCAAATAAACAGCGGTCTATTAAAAAAATATACTGCTTTGAGGTTTTACGGCGATTCAATAGATTTTTTTTCGCAATCTATGAACAAAAGTGTGAGACCGAATCACAAATAATTATTTACAACTTTTCCCATAGACCAAGGTTCCTTGACAGTTGATTAACTGTCCAAGACAAATTATTTGTCTTATTATTAAGAAGTGTAAATATTTTAATGTTGAGCTGTGTCGAGTTGCATAGGGCGTTGTATAGCTGAATTTAAGTTTTGGTCTAGTAAAAATGTATTAACTATTAATTATTCCTTAAAAAAATATTGTAATTGGTAAAATTAAAAAAAAAATGCGAAGAATTGAGGCGCATTTACGGATTCGGCAATTTGGTTTTTTTTATTGTTGTCGACCATAAATGGGTAATACCATTGTAATCAAAACATGTTTGTACACCTTAAATTTGTGTTATAATTTGGAAAATACGACCTACATTTTTAATTAATAAACGAAACGCAAAACCATTGAATATTAATACAATTGGTATTAAAATCAATATTAGTATTATAACTAATTAATATTGTAATAAAATTATTTATAACCAATGGTACAACGTTTACGTACCTATTTGTTTAGCTTAGTTTACCAGATTCCTATTTATTATATTGAAAATATTTATTTAGCGTTATAATTATTTGTGTCAGTTTGACCGATAATCGCATTAATCATTTCGACTGTACGCTAGTACAATAATCGTTTAAATACCTACAGGTGTATTATATATTATAATTATATTAAACTTTCAAAAGTCTTTCGACGTACAAAGTAACTATACATTGTTCAGTGGAATAAATAAGAGAATTCGCTATCTCTAGAAATATGCACCGGTGCACACGATTTACATATATATATATATATATATATATATACACTTATGATCATTTAATTAGTATTATGCGAGTTGTAAGTCCATCTTACAGCTGTGATATCAAACAATATGGTAGGTACTCATTATAATTTTTTGAAAAACCCAATCCACAAAAGTAATACGATGATGTTAGATATAGTTAATTTAGACATAGTTGTCGAAATACGTATATGCTTAAACCTATTATGTTTGTGGATTGGGTTTTATTAAAAATTATAATACCTATTTCCCACAAAGTTACTCTGGTTTTTATTTAAATATGAGTAAGTACACGGTAAAATGTATATAGTAGTATACTCTGCTTATTCTGAATAGAGTATAGTAAAGTGTAATATAGTAAAATTTATAACCCGTTTCGGTGCCATTTTTTTCTTAAGATAACAATTCGAGACGGTGTGCAATAACCTGTATATTTCAACCACAAAATAAATGAAATTTATTCTGAAATTTAAATTTCATTTATTCTGTTTCAGCCATGGGTATATAATTGTTTTTTTTTTTTTGATAAACATAATATACATAATACCCTGACCCTTACGCGGCCATTTTATTTTTATAATTGAAAATTTCGATGAAGAGGAACTAGGAAGTAGAAATGCAATAACCTGGTATATTTAAATTATGGTCTATCCCCAGTATCCTGTGGTATTATAACAATATATCATATTATATTTAAACATAACCTCACAAACCTATATACACTATATAGCAGCGCTAAAGTGGTGTGTTCCGCAACTGAAACCATGGAGTTGACCGACTTTGTCTTCCAAGGCCGTGGATGGTACATTTAGAACAGCTGACTGCGGGTAGCTTATCTACCTATTGTTTATCTACTACGTCTGACAGTGGAGTTGAATCAATAATAATAAATCTACATAAGTCATAACAAAGGCTAAATAATAAAATATTATAGCCTGTAGCCATTTTGTTATGAAACAAAAGTAATAAAAACGTGAAACGCTTTTATAAAAATTCAAATCTATTGTTGTTCCTATTCGCGTTTAAGTAGTTGCATTTAAAATGGGAGCTTTGCTGTCGTTGTGCACAGTAGGCCAGGTAAGTACCTGGCGAAAATAATATCTTCATTAAACAAAATTATTATTCTCGGTATGACGTTTCCATAAAAACAAAACCCGCCATGACTGATTAGTTATAATACAATAGTAAATTATAAGTACATTTGTTTATTTTTGTAAGAAAAAACACATTTTTTTACTAAACCTATTATTGGTCGTTTTCGGTGGATTGAATTGTTTTACTCTTCACGAATGTCATGTTTAAATGATATGGTGTGCATACTTTACAAATTAAACTGTATTCTAAGATTTGTTAAACTTTATAAATACGAGTCATAATTTTATTACAGGCTACAACACATTTTTTATTCGTTTCATATTGTTACTTTATTCCGTAATCTAAAAACACCGGTAACTTAGCTGTAAGTGTAACTGGAACAAAATCATCTTTAAATATTCAAGTATACCAAAACTATAAATTTCCAAAGAAAAAAAATTAATCTAGGTCATTTATTTTTGAATGGGGTTAATAAAAGTTTCTCATGCAACCGTAGTTTACTTTCAATTTATATAGACAATTATAGAAAGTAATGAGATGATTTTTGTAATGAGTCTATAACATTACTCCCAATATTTTTCTGAACCTGATCTGTGATCTGATGATGAATTATCCAATAAGTAAGGATGAACCAATATTAACGATATTACCAACATTCGGTAAAAATCCAATTGTTAAACATTGGTTTGAAAAAAAAAATGATTCATTAAACTTAAGCGGTTAATAAATTGACCGTTCCTCAGACCTATTATTTTGTACAGAAGCAAAGTGTCAGTCTTATAGTCAAAGAGATGATTAAAAAAAATATTGCACATCAAATTTGTGTATAAATATTTGTTATTTAAATTAAATAATACTGAATAGTCATTGTCTGCTATGACAATTCATCACTGATTTGGTGTAAATATTTTTTATGGAAATTATTATACCATTGTATTGAACACCATAATTTACATCTAAAAGTTAAAAGTATTTATTTTGATAATATTATTTTCCTTACAGCTAGCATGTTGTTGCGGCCAAGCAGCATGCTCTTTGTTTGCTTGCTGTCCATCGTGTGGCAATTCCACGTCTACTAAAGTAATGTACGGTCTTATGCTGTTGGTAGCTGTAGTGCTGAGCTGCATCACGCTTGCACCAGGATTGCAGTCATTTTTACAAAAGGTAATGTTTTATTTACAGTATAAACAGCTTAAAAAACAACTATGTTAACTAAATTTATTCACAGGTTCCGTTCTGTGAAAGTGACCCGAATTCCTCGAACATTGCTGGAAAAATCGTCAATAACTTATCGGGCGTTTCAATTGATTGTAAAAATGCCGTTGGTTACATGGCCGTGTATAGAATATGTTTCGCCATGTTTATATTCTTCTCGTTAATGGCACTTCTTATGATGGGCGTAAAAGATTCTAGAGATAGACGAACACCTATTCAAAACGGGTATCTAAAAATCCATTACTATCCAACTAAAATATAAAAATATTTTAATACTGTCATTTTTTTTTTAGCTTTTGGGGTATTAAATACCTTATTGTGATTGCTGGTATTGTGGGCTCATTTTTCATAGCCCCTGAAGGTTTTAGTCATATCTGGATGATCTGTGGTATGATTGGAGGTTTTATTTATCTAGTTCTTCAATTTGTTCAAGTTTTGGATTCCGCACACTCTTTAGCCGAATCATGGCTCGACAATTGGGAACAAACTGAAAGCAAAAAATGGTTTGTGACTTCATATTCGTACTCAAACAACATAATAAATATTAGAAAGTTGTTTTTAATATTATTATTCCGTTTATTTTAGGTATTTTGCATTATTGTTGACGACAATTTTGTGCTATGTACTAGCATTTGCGGGTGTTATTGTGATGTACCATAGTTTTACTCAGGTAAACATATTTAGTTATAATACTGCAAATAACAACGTGTTCATTTAAGCTGACTCTACTTGTTTTTTAATTTGAATTATTTGAAAACTAAGTTTTATTACGATTAAATTTACATTTTAATTGAATCGGTCATTTCAAAAACGACATAAATCACAGATTTTTCAAAAATGACTTTATGTCAAAATTGATAATTATATACTTAGTTACGTATTCTGTGTGTAAACTCAATTTGTCAGACTCATATTTAATACAAATGTTGAGTACAAGAAATTAAAATCTCTGCAAAAACTAGTTATGAAGTTTATTGTGGCTAGTGTAAAATTTCAATTTTGTGACTTATGTCGTTTTTTGAAATGACTGATTCAATTGTAAAGTCGTTTTCTTTTATTGCATATTTGTTATTAACATAATATAAAGCTCTGTCAATTGAAAAACAAAGTCTGGGTAGAAAAGGTGTCTGACAAACAAATAATAACGACTGAATATTATGTTTGTAGGGTGATGGATGCGGATTAAACAAGTTTTTTATCACTTTGACAGTCGTGATTTGTTTCATTATGAGTTCAGTTTCAATTACTTCTTGCGTGCAACGTGTACACGAAAAATCCGGTTTGTTACAATCGTCCATCGTCAGTCTGTACGTAGTTTACCTTACATGGTCAGCACTCAGCAGTGGTCCAGGTATTTTTATTTGTTGAAAAAATTTCGACTAAGTAAGCTAATTCAAAAATAAAAATTGTTTAGAAAATGAATGCAACCAAAGTTTGTCGAAAATATTCAACAATTCAGATCCAAATTCCTCAAAAATTCATTTCGGTTCAGAAAACTTAGTTAGTATTGCCATTTTTGTTCTATTCGTTTTGTACTCGGCCATCAAAACCGGATCGTCGTCCAAGTTCTCTATGAGTACTTCCACAGAAAGAAGTTAGTATTTTTTAAAATTTCAATCTGATAATAAAATAAAAAGTTTTTTTTATTTATTTATAATACTGTTAAAATTTGATATAATGATGTTTTTAATAAAAGTAAGTATATTAAAAGTAGGGAACGAAAGTGATCTCGAAGGAGGTCAGGGAGATAACAACGATAATTCAGGTAAACTGTTTGACGACGAAAAAGAAGCAGTAGCTTATTCGTGGTCTTTCTATCATTTTACATTTGCCATGGCCACGTTGTATTTAATGATGACGCTCACCAACTGGTATTCGTAAGTATAATAAACAAAAGTCGATATGTTATATTATTAATTACTATTTTAGAAATTTGGTATTTTTGTTTCAGACCAAACTCCAGTTTGGACAAACTACACCCGGACCATGCATCTACTTGGACAAAAATGTTATCCTGTTGGATTTGCGCTAGCTTGTATGTTTGGACACTCGTAGCACCGATAGTGTTGCCTGATCGTGAATTCTAAGCGTTCTCCAATAATTTCTCTCTACTTATGTTTACAAAACAAAATTTATAGTGTTAATCGAAAAATGATATTTATCATAAGTAGATTATTATATAATATAACTTTTATTTGTTTTATATTATTCCTTTTTCTATTGCTTCTTTTTGTATATTTTGTGTGCAATGTTACATAAACATTGTGTATTATTTTTAAGAACTACCTAAAACATTGTGATTTTGCATTAAGTCTGCTACATAGCGTAATTTTTATGTTAACATTTTAAAATTATATCTGGATTTAATTGGTTGCAACAAAATAAATAATTAAAACTAAACGACAATTTCAGATATGTTTAAACTATATTTTTTTTAATTTTCATATAAAATATGACCAAAATTAATAGTTTCTTTAAAATTTTGATTAAGCTACTGTAAATAGTTGTACAGAATACTTGGCCTTAGCCCTTACTGCTGAAACTAATATTGTATTTACCCTAAAAATGTCTAAATTTAAAGTATTTTTGTTTGTAATTAACCACTTAACAGTATCCCACAATTTTGTGTGTTAACATATATTTATGTAGTTATAATACAAATTAGAATATTATTATTTAAAATTTACATTTATTTTTACTCATATAATATATTAACTCTAAAATATGTTGTATCATTATTGTTTACGTCATCTATTCCTAAACAAAAAGTTTCCAATTATTGTATTCATTTCATTTTCTCACATCATTAGAAATCCTATCACTTAAACCTATGATAAAATTACTGAAGTTATGTATATTTTTTGGTTTTGGAACAGTACTCTGTCTATCGATAATGATTGTGGTACGATGTGTGTGTTTGAATACATATATTTATTGATCACTTTATATCTATAAAATGATCAATAAGATATAGCTTTAAGGACATTTCAAACTGAATGCAGTTCCCAAGTATTTTAAAAAGAAAAGTTATTCTGTATTTTCAAACTGAAAAAATTATAAAAAAATCAATCGAAACGTAAATTGGGAAAACATTACAATTTAAGACAAGAAAATGAAATCTCATTCATTATTTCAATCAACTGATATAATTAGATTCGAGTAACTTTTTTAAAGAATATAATGATTTTCCAGAGAGTATTTAAATTTCATAAATTTTACAAAAATTCCACTAAATAATGTTAAAATTATTCAGAATGTAGATATGGAAAAAATTGAAAGTAGAAAATTATTTAAAAAATATTTATGCATATTCTTCGTTTTCTGTTTGTGTTGTCTGTCGTTCTTGTCGGTGATTCCTTTAAACCTAATAATATCGTTCTAAAAATACTATTTCAAGCACATTATTGCAAGAACAATGCACTTATAGGCAGTGTAGTGAGATAACCCACAAAGCTAAAATAAATGATATTTTCTGTACCTAACAGTTTTACCTGATAAAATATGTTGAACTCTATCGAGTACCTATAGTAGCGAGCAGTCGTTGTATAGATTTTTTGACATTTTTATTTGAACCCCTTTGTTGTCTCTGTGTATAAGCGAAAAAAAGTTTATATCATATTTTAATAATTACACTAGCGAGAAGTTTTGTTTTTAATTATTGATTATTCTTTCAAATACATTTTTCTCCGTCAATCACAGCGGTTTGTCGAAAATTTAATGAGGTTTTAATTCCTTTTAATAATAAACCTTAATAGAATACATATTATTGTATTTGTTTGATTATTAATTTATAATAACGATGTTTGTTTTATATTTTTATTTCATCATATATATATATTTTTTTTTGTTAAAAAAACATGTATTATTGTTTGGTTAGGCTATTACGTTTTTTTTATTTGTATTGGCTAAAAATATTAATAATGTACCGGCAATAATAACAATATTTGTTCGTCGCACATGGTTTGTAAGTTGCTTAGTAACTGAAAAATCAAAATCGACCGGACGATAAATCAACAAAAATTACTTTTACGGCAACCCAAACAATTTGTTTTTTCTTAATAAAGTTCGGCGATTTTTTCAGAAATGTATTTTTATTTAGCGTTTTCAAAGGGGCGATCAAAAGAATTATGTTTACCCAGACGATAGACATTTAAAAAACGACGGTTTTTGAAAAAGTACTATGCAACCAATCTGAAGGTATGTTTAAACTTTTATAACTATTTATATGATATTTAATTAAGTTGTAATATTAAAAAAAAATGGTTTTATTAGTTTCGACCGTGCAAATCTAATTGCAGATTAATTCGTATAAGCTTGAGGGTATTATTTTTAACGTTTACATTTTTTCTACGAGTGAAAGTAATTTTAGTTAAAAGGTTAGGTTAGGGTAGAAGAGCACAATCATTTTTTATGAATTTAAAATATACGTTTACGTGTTGGATGAATAATTGACATGTCTATTTTTGCAAGTTATTTGATTTTATTTTCGGCAAAACCAACGTGTAATTATATCAGTTTTTTTGTTTCATACTGAAACAAAAAAAAACAGAAATCGATACTGTTGGCTCGGAGAGTGTTCGATTCCTCTTTGCGGAACTACAGGTGCCTAACGCAGAGGATTTGAAGAAAATGATAATCACGAGGATCAAGTACCGCTGGTTACGGCCAAATAGGTCCGTCTGCCAGAAAACAAGGAAATCTTTGAAAATCGAGTCGACCAGTAGCTAAGATTCTGGCAACGTTCGAAAAAAAGAGTAGCCGGTCGACATGTTTTCTGCTGCTGCTGTAATTGTTTGCTCGTTTTTTATCAACCCCTCGGCCGAAATTTTTCAATCTTATTTAAGTATATGGTTGTTTCCAGATCCGAGCAAAACCCAAGATTGATTTCATCGTGACGGACATGTAAGAAAGACGGTGACGCAGTGGCATTTTTAATTTGTTCAATACATTGATCAATCCTTCAATACACGATCAATATTATTGCCAATATCAAATATTGATCAATATTATTGATCGTGTATGGGGGCCTTGCATATAGCAGCGAGACACTTCCTCTGTGTTATTCTGAATTTTTTTGTATAATTTTTTCAATTTCGGTATTATTATTATTGTTATTTTTTCCAGTATTATTTTTTTTTTGTATTTTTATTTGCTTATTGTTTTAGTTTTTTGTTTTTATTGAATTATCATTTTAAATAACTGTTGTTATTGACATGTTAATATTGTCTATGACCAAATTAAATATAAAAGGTAAATTTTTGTTATTTTTTTAAAAATGTATTTTTCTTTTTTTCATACTTACTAGTTATTAGCGTCTTAAATATTTTAAGTTGGTCATGTACAACCTAAATCTACATAAAGTTGCACAACCACACGTTGTTGATTAAACATAAGTCATGAATCAAGGTGGATTTCTGCGATGGACACTCCGCAAGTCACTTTTTCCAACATTAGGGGAAATACAATTTAAGTTATAATTGATACCTACTAAAATTCTAAAATGTTTCCTATAAATAGTGTAAAATATATATTCCTTGTAAATTATGATACCAGCAATTTAAAACTGAACCGAAAATTGATTTTATATTGTATACTGAGAAAAGGAAGAGAACATATTATTTTTAGACCATCGTCAAAATAAAAACTACTTATTTTCACCTATTATCAGCAAGATGTATTTTGAAATATTAACTTCCATATTAGCAACCATACCTTGATAATATAAGCACTCGGACAATTTTCCAACTTTGTGTGACACTACCTATTTTAAAACATATCAGTATACTTTCACAAAAAATGACAAATATTTTACAAATCCACCTTGATAGATATGTACTTTGTCGGTATACTTTGTGAGCCTTGGTATATCTATGTACTTAGTTTTTTATTATTCATTAAATTAATTAAGTAATTTCATTTGTTTCTCCAAGTGCTCCAATCGAAATTATAGTATGTGTATTACGTTAACTAGCGACCCAAATCATGTTCGAATGTATTTATTAATATTGTATTTTATTTATCAATCGAACAATAGACGACTTGTCGACTTGAGTAAGTAAAATTGTTATATCTTATAATGACTGATTAATGTATCGGTGAAGTATATTTTTCTTTAGTAAAACATTAGAATTGTGCAAGTTATATTTTCCGGGTATACGCGTGCCAAAAACTTCATAGTCAATGTTTTCAGGAAGTCAAGAAAATGTTTTTAAAATCTTAAAAATCTCCTTACAATAGAATTCCTTTGAGGCGAGTTTCTATAACAACGAGAGAGGGTACTCACATCAACTAACATTGACCCCGAACCGGGGTTTGATCAGAGAAAATCAATCTGCATTCTTTGAATTTCCCATTAAATGTCATAACCATGGACGATGGATTTTTTTCCATCAATTTTATAAACGTTTCAAGGTATCTATGTGCCACAATAGTTGTGTAATTGGAAGACTACTCGCGACAACCGACGATCGTCGGATGGCTATTAACTACAATGCGCAGCTGGAATGGTTTTGATTCAGAATAATGTTAAATTTGTTTTTTAATAATTGTGTCTGAACCCGGAACTAGAAATATTACAAAAAGGAGGGGCTAATTCGAGCAAGACTAGTAAAAAAAAAAATTGCTTTCCGTAATCTGGTCTGGAATCATATTTTGACACTTTTCTGTTTTAACACCTATCAAATCTGTTGATACACCAAATGGGCATAGAGTTATACATAAAGTATAATATTATAATTTAACAAAGTAATTGACTAAAACAAATCATCAATAAAAACTTAAATGTATACAGAAAAAATACCTAGGGAGATGTAAGGTGTTACGGTGCAGTGCGTTGAGTGGATCACACCCACGACTGTCCGCCTTCTAGGGCTAAATTAAGGGACCCTAGCCGAGACAGGAAGCTACTCTGTATCTACCCTAAAATATCCCTAGAGACTTTTTATACGTTTATATAACCAACCGCCCGAAGAGCAAAAGGGCCGGTCGTACCTTTAAGTGGATTTACTAAATTATTAAACTGAAACGTACAATATTATTTATTAAAAAAGCTTAACGCCGAGTAAGAATTAATTTATTGATTAAAATATTAAAATGACTAAAAAAAACAATATGTATAAATATATATAAAGGTTTTACACCTGTTACCTGGTCCGTGGCAATCCTGAGATAAAACAGGTGGAGTGACACGCACAAAAAATATAAAAAGGTGACAAATAATTAGTGGGTAATTATTAAATAAGATATTAGCGCGTAGATAGTAAGATGTCAACTAATTAGTCACTCTCTCTCCTGTAATTACTATAATATTATATTTATAATGCGTGCCCAGACCAGGGTGCTGTCCGACATGTTAGACTTCATAAGTTTGGATTGGAAGTATATAAGTAATATTGGAATATTGTCATGCACAATATTATTATTGCTAATAATATGACAGGCAAAAGCCATCGTTACAAAGGTATAGTTTAGAATGCATTAAAATATATATATATATAGGCTAACAAAAAGTTCTAAGTAATATAAACTTTCACCTGATCTAATGAATCAGGAAAAAAATCAATGTAATTACTAATTGAATTACATTCTAGCGGCATACAGTTGACCGGGCCGAAATAGCTACAGTTCTGCCGATGGCTAGGGGTGTAGAATACAGGAAAAAGAAGGGACACTAAAGGGCATCCCCTTTAGTGTATTAAGAATTTCGGAGCAATCAATTTTGTTATTAACTAGGCAATAGTTCCAAGATATTATCTTATTGATAATAATCAAGTATAGTAATATGAGGATAATTGTTATTTTGTTAGGGGATTGAAAGTGGACGGGTTCTAGGGATTTTAATATAAGCAATATTTAAGAAAAAAAGCTGTTTTAATAAATTTTGGAAATGTCTATTTATTTTCGCTCAAAGATCCTATTAGGGAAAGAAACCCCTCGCGTTCCCCTAAACCAATTGCGATGCTCTTTATTTTTCGGTATAAACCTTTTATTATTATTATTATTTGTTGTTTAAAAGTTACATTATATTTTCGCCTTTCCAATATTATATTTGCATCTATTAAAGGCATGTTGACTGTATTACAAATTTTGGCTTCCCACTTAAATCTCGCCTCCCCCAAGAAAAAAGTCATTAGGTTAATGCACAGGCATTTACACAATGTAATTACACGTTGGAAAGCGATCAAGTAGACTCCCGTACATTATAATAATGACGCCGTTTTGATGTTGAAAATAATTTAGCCAACAAGCCCATTATGAGTTATGTGGTTTAATACACACTTAGCCTTGACTCAGCCGTTTACTACGCTGGCGTTATTAAATTTGTAAAAGATCACTTTTTTTTTGTCTCTTCAGAAAACCCATTTTTTTTTGTTCCTTTTAAAATAATATTCCTCTCTTGGTCGGCCAAAGCTATTCTATTTAAACATTATTAAGTCACTGCAGTTTCGTTTTTCTTAATAACCACACACCACGTCCGCGTTTAACAGCGCAACATCTACTAAAACTAAAACGGGTCAACGTTGCCGTTAAATAATTTAATAAGACGTTGAGTTTAAAGAGCAAGAAAATTGTCAATGCGGTTCCGGTAATTACGTTTTAATTAACTACTTTTAAGTCGCCGCCAGTCAAAATAATAATTATTTTATTAGGTACTATAAAACTATAGAACTTACAGAGGACCTGACGGAAGTGCTAACCCACAGTTAAACGTTTATTCAAGTCTTATTTCGAAGCAATGTTTCAATTTAGGACTTCTGTCGTCGTTACTGGTAAAGTGGCCCAAACTTCCAAAAGAAAGTTTACAATTGGGATCACCGCCTTTGCTTCTTCATTGTTCCGTTTTCACGCCATAATAAATACTCAGACAGCATAACTTTTTAGACCACCTCTTGGCTACGTGCCTGATGCTGACATTATATGTTAACATTACGGTTTTGATGATTAAATTATATATACAAAAAAAAAACTATACTTAGGCATGCATGCCATAATTTTTGGTGAAATGTGTCTCCCAAAATGTGTAATTGTGTAGTTTTCAGAATGTTGTGTATGAATTATTGCTCAGCCGTGACTTGTTGATAAATATGTTGTTGTTGTGTCCTTTTACATATTTTAAGTCCTATTAAATTAATCAAACAAAACGCCGTTTATGAGAGTTTTTACCCGGAAAGGTGACCGCACACATAAATTCAACAACGAGCTTTCATATATATATACATATAAAAACAACTTAAGGTTCAGTTACAAGGCAACTCGACGTCAGGCGATTAACATTTTAATTATAACAATAAATTAGCGTCCGGTACATTTCAAAATTTTTAATTTATTTCTATAATTTTATTTTCCCAAGGAAAGTGAGCGAGTTGTCGATCATTTTTGGACCAGGGCCAGTTATTTAAGAAAGCATAACAACGCACTACAGTGTAGATAACACGGTAGTTTACTATAATCAACTAAAGATGTTATAATATTTTTTTTATTTAAGCGAACATTCAGTTTATATAAGGCTGTGAAGAGTGGGAGAGTGAGAGAGAAACAGAGCGAGGGAGGATAAGAGCCAAGATACATAACACGGCGTTCTGTGTATGCAAATATGTGGCATATCTGTATAAAAGTTATATAATACCTGTGCCAAAATATTTTTTTTTTGCTGCCTTGGGCTTGGAATTTCTTAACAGTAAATCTCACATTTTACTATCATAGCAGATGCCGGGACGACTAGGATTCGCGGACGTTCCACGAATAAATATCTTTTATTATATTATTATTATTATTATTGTTATGATTCCTGCAGGACCAATTCGTTTGCCGGAGATGGCATTTTGTATGTACAGCGGACCATGTTGCACAGTAGATTTGCTTCGGCCCAAGGCACGGATGCGTGTAAAATGAATATCTTGAGTCAAAAGTGAGTACCCATATTATTAGTAACCGGAGCAATATGTCACTGTGTTAGTTTTAAGAAAATGTAAATTTTATCAGTCCGCCCAAAATACAATCTTTTTTGTTCGGTTGTGCGGCAAAAATTATTTTATCGAAACGAATTACTTAACGGCATAGAAAATCGTTCTTTTCACCGAAAGTATATAATAAAAAAAACAATAATGAATTGAACCGAAATAGAAGGTTGACCTAATTTCCGACGCCGGTCGACTTTTTTTAAAATTTTTAAATACGATTGACGCCCACCGTTGACAATGTTGATTTATACGGTATACAACGTGCTCCATCTGATGTAAGACACTCATTTTCTCGAATAAGAAGTATTAATTCCATAAATGTGTAGACAAAACATTTAAAAAAATGTTAGCGTTTGAATTTTTAATTTCCATGAATCTGTTTATTTGCTACGACTTAGTATAGATTTTATTTTTCTTCAAGCTCTTGTCCATTTTCTATCGTTACTACTAAAACTAGTAGCCGTCATTGTGTTTAAATAGGTAGATAAAAACCGCTTGTCTATTATAATATCTCAAAGCTAATAGATAAAGGATCACTTTCCATATATTATTTTTAAAAAACGTGTAAACAGTGTTATTTATGTCTAATGTCTGGTTATCGGTGACATGGTTAACATTATTATATTATTCAATAGGAACTACTGTCTATAAAAACCAAACGAATATTGATCTTAAATTCAAATCTTTATCATATAGTGACGAACCGATTACTAAAAATTCAAACGACAATTTCAAAAGTTATTTTTTTACTACCCAGTTATCGACTTAAAAATATTTGTTTGGATTTTAAAAAACAAAGTTGAAATTCTTATTGCGTATATGTGCTGATGTTAAAGATTTTCAAAGTATTGAAAAATATATTATAAAATATTTACCTACACGTATAAGAACAAATAATTTTTTAAATATACATATTTTTCGAAAAAACGAAGGTCTTACATTAAACAAATCACCCTGTATGTGGGTTGTTCAAAATAAAGGCCTTTAGTGAGTAGTTAAGTTAAGTAACATTGTACAAGAGCGGCATGTACGGTTGTATTTCATTAAGTCGTCCGTTTGTGCCCGAAAAAGTTGTGTTAAACCATACAAACATTTAAGGTACGGCTGATGTAAATGGTCATCAATCTTAACAGATTCTAAAATCTGCATAATCTTGGAACCAGTATTTACTGTAGTTTTCCAGCCATAAGCTATTTGGTATAACCATTCCATAAAATTAAAAAAAAACATTACTACTAAAATGTTATGTACAATTTTCCCGTTTGCTAGATTTTAAAATAGGATACAATATAGAACATATTCAATTACTTTAAAAATCGACATTTTGTTTGTACAAACTAGTTATGCTAACATGATCTTATATATGTAAATCTGGAAGAACTAAGCATGCCATAGATCACGTAGGACTATCGCTATTTTAAACATCACCAAAAAAAAAGGACCATCATTACTATAACAAAACATTAAGAAATTAGCATAGTCAAGTCGGGACGGCCATTCATTTAGAGGTGGTAATACATTTTCAAGTGATAAAATCACCATGCAGAATACGCTTTTGTATGTAGGTACCTAGCGTTAGTAAACATTTACTTTTTATTATATAGGTACATTATAAGTCTGTAATGTCTGATTTCCAGATTGTGCTCCTAACAATGCTTCTAAAACCGTGCTTTATTCCGAATAATTAAAAAAAGAGATTGTGTTTTGTGCAAAAGCGTGCTATTTGCATTTATTTTTTAATTAAACTCTATTTTTTTTGTTTAAGTAAATCTTTCTTCTGGTATCCTAGCGATTGCCGCGGAGTGCGATTTTTAAGAACTGTTTAAAATAAAATACTGCTCTAAAGACAATGTTGGTGCCTGGATGTAATGTACACATACCGTTTACTATATTATAGCTTGGCTTGGGGACAATTAGTTTGAGTAATCTAGGAATCTAAAACAAAGGTTTGGCTTTATGTTAGAGAATTCTTGTATGGAACATATTTAAGTAAATATTTAAAACATACACCATACATTTATAGGAATAGCAAACAACTGTATTTCTAAAATTCTTATTTAAAAGAAAAATAAATTATTCCTTCTATACAAAATCCTAGACTAGATTCGAATTCTGCGAGGATATTCCCACTAATATCAACACCTATATAATTAGAAGCTCCTATAATTTGGCTAGTCCCATTAATATAAAAATAAAATAAAACAAATGTAATATAATATGTATTTTGATTCTTAATGTTTAATAAAAGGTCAAGGTTTTTTTAAATATGGAATATTCGAATAAAAATGCTTTTAGTTTCGATGTAGACTAAGGGTATTTAGCTTTACAATGATGTGTTTTTTTATTTTATTTTTTTATTGTCTTGATTTTAAAAGTGACCTAACTACAGCTATTGTTTCGCGACGGTATTGTCGACTTTGGTTTGTTTACTCGGTTTATTTACTTTGGTTTATTTATTAATTTTATCGTTTTTAATTTTGAAATTCCTTATTGACATATTTTTTCATTATTTAGTACTTCAACCGGATCGCAATACATTGGAATGAAATTGTAACCGAGCAGTGTTGGCAATGGTCATTAACAAGTTAAATGGCTTGAGTATCATATTCAAGATCTCTCAAAAGCCTAAAGATCTCATATAGCTTGCCAGTCAACTTGTTAATATGATAATTGGAGGGGTGGGGAATTTCGAAAAAATTAATTGTAGTTGCTATAGGGGAGTATAAAAAGAGACTGTATACCGAGTATAGGACGTGAAGGAATTCTGAAATTATATAATATAATAAGGGATAATATATCAGGACCGTCAATTCAACCATTTAAAAAGAAAAGGAAGGATAATATTGAACCGTTAAAAATTCTAGACCATCGATGTGCACGCTCAGTGTTATTGTGCAATAATCAGGCTATGCAGGCACCCTTGGGCACACAGAGTTTTGGGGGCCCTTTAAGAAAACCAAAAAAAAAACGGAAAGATGCAAATTATTTTAATAGGGGACCCATTAAGACGGGGGCCATGGGCTCGTGCCCCACGTGCCCTTACGGTAAAGACGTCACTGACAATAATATATTGTTCGTGTAGGCCCCGGCTGCTTGAGTGTAAGACAAAACGGTCTTGTTTTGGAGATTTTTTTGTGCGAGCGAGAGGGGGTCCCGCGGCGACAAGATAGTGTGCGTGCTTGCCGTGCGGTTATGGGGCGAGGGGAGGGAGTAGAAAAAAAGGGGTGGGCACCGAAGTATCGGCGGCGGCGGTGGCGCGCACGTCCGGCCCGAGAGCGCAGCAGCACCGACGAGGGGGGGGGGCGGTGGCGGCGGGAAACACAGTTACCGCCGGATACAAAAGTTGTTACCCCTTTGTTACCCCTCTCGGTGTTGCCCTCCCCCCTATTAATGTAGTGCCCACCCCTCGACGGTCCCGTCCGCCACCCCTACGTTGTGCCCCTACCACTCACCCCTTTCCCACCCGTGACGACCGTACAACGCACGGCCAAGCCGCAGTCTCCGTTCTACTTTAGCGCGCGAACATCACACGTGACCGGCCCGACCTCCCAAGACACGGACAGTCCGCCCGGCAACGATCGCTTGTATCAATTTTGTCCTGCATATTTATATAAGTATATATAATAAAAGACGCTGATAATAATTATTATAATACCGTACGGCCGGAGGTGACCACCGAAGCAACAACGGACGGAACGCGCTGTTATTATACGATGATGGTAGCCACTTCTGTGACGACGATTACAGGTAGTTAACTTGATCAATTTAACGCAAGACACTCATTTTATCTTAAAACCACTTTTGAACTTTTGTAGTTATTCTGTCTGGAGACACTCGAGTTTATGTAGTTATACAGTACATTGAACGATATTCAAATTTTTATCTTTTTTATTTTTCCCAGAGCTCTATCGCCTTTTAAAACCTATAAACGGTGTAACGCTTATATTTAATTGAATTTTTAGATTTAAGAATAATTTCCAAGAAAATGCGGATCGGTCGATAGACGGTTTTTGGATAATTACTTTTGGAGTTAACCAAGTTTAAATATTTAGGACAGGCGCCGGTGGAGTGTGTTCGGTTAACGCGCCCAAATAAAACTAATACTATACCCTTCCTCCAGTCATAAATTTCTAAACATTATTCAAACGATATTAATTTAATAACTATCCAAAACTGGTTACCAGTCGACTTTTTCAGCAAGTTATTCTTGATTTAAAAAGTCAATTTAACGTATACATACTAAAAAAGTAAATATTTAGTAATTTTATAATATTCTTAAATAAAATAAATGTTTTCAAAATGAAAAACTTCAACATTGAAATTATTTTCCGAGAAAATTAGTGTCTTACGTATCTTAATTTTATCATCCTGTATATTAACACTAGCTCGACCTAAACTGACGGTCCACAACCGTAACTGAAACAAAACAATTCTTTTTACAAAAAGTATCAATTCCATTCATTTGACTGTTTTATATATTATGTACCGCGGTATTTTTCAGAACAAAATCCCGTTTTAGAAGAGAAAAATACTCGAATATTGAACAAAAAGTTATGTGTACAATAAATGAGATAGACAAAAATCCCGTCAAGACCGATACGGTTGTCTTTATACAAACCACCAGTCGCCTGAGGGAATAGACAGCTGTTGATCCATAACGGAAATAAATAATAATAATAATAATATTATATTGCATAAGGAATACTAGCTTCGGAGTTCGGAGACATATTTTGAAAATCAAAGGCACAAGAGAATACCGTAATGCAATATTACATAAATGATTCAACAGATTTAGTGTCGAAAAAAAATATTTACCAACTTTCAAAATAATCGTTTGTTTATACAGCAATCACAACTTTAACACATGTTCTATTGTAATTTTCACAGCTAGAAGTGTCTAATGGATATTTGGACGACAGAGAAATTTCTATTTAAAATTCAAAACACCTATCGAGGTTTCCTTACGACATAGTTATCGCAATGCAGATAATTATAAAATTCACACAAATATTTTTCATAAAAAACACTGATTTCGAGTTTCAACTAAAAAAGTAGTAGTAATATATATTTAGCAAAGACTTGTAATGTGTCGATTTGTTATGTGTTGTTAAATATTGTTGACTCTGGATAATTGTAGTCACCAACGACTATAAATATAATCTAAGTATAGAACTTATCATTACTTATGAAAATCTGTCATTGGTGTTCGGTTAAATTGTTGTGTGTCGTATGCATGAGAATTTTGCAATATGGCCAAACACATCATAAACGGTAAACACTATACGCTACACCAATACCTCGAGTTGTTTATATATAAGATGAAAGCAAACTTGTTTTCAACTTTATTTGTTTGTTGTTTATAAACGATGACGCACGGCCTCTCCGGTAAAAATTCATCGCCCAATAGCAACAGACATTTAACCGTCAGACTAGGTTACTTTGTTATTTATGTTTCAATGGAACAACACATTTTTCCCCCATCTTTTTTGTTAGGAAAAATCCAGAAGCAACCCGAGAAAGTAATAATGGGAAATTCAACGTGGAACGTTTCTCAGGAGAGAAACGCATTTCTAATTTTTTTTTCACCCGACCGAGTTACATATTTATTCAAAAAATAATATAGAGATATTTCTGTTATTAGTTTGACCCAGTTTTTTAATTTTAATATACAACTTATAAGGAATTTTTATTTGTATTTGGGGACACAAACAAACCAATTATTTGGCTATAGTATTTTCGTTAATAGTTAATATTTTCGTTATATATATATATATCCTAGAAAATCCTATCGTACACTCTTACATAGGTAGATACTAAGTCTATATAGAATGTATATAGCTATATATTAAATATACTCGCCGTGTATAGCAGGACGTAGGTAGGTCGGTCGGCGAGGTGGCTGGGTATTATTTCTTGAACGCACACGGTTTTTCTTATAAAACCGGCAAACTTGATTCCGCACGTCGTACGAACACGTCACCCTGGGGAAATCGGGAAAACCCCGGCCAACGTCTGTAGGTGATTTGTTTAGCACAACACAGCCAGCTGCTGCTGTTGGTATGGATTCATCACCCGGTAATGACCTATTTTTTAAAAAATTATTTTTGTTAACCCTTTCACCGCATTTGTAAGTAATTGTGTTCTAACCCTTAACGGCTAAGGGCGTTCTTTTGATGAAAGGGTTATGTGACGGTAAATTGGCGAAATTCCCTTCCGGAAAACTTTTGTATGGCCAAAATATGTCCTAACGTCGTTAACTTTCGCCTTCGTGCGAATATTCTTTATTAAATTTATAATATTGTAATTTTTTTTTTCCGTCGTTATTATTATTAATGCGAGAAGATGGTTCGAGGCGCGTGTGTGTTTGGACTAGAGTAGATAAACAACAAAAAACAATTAAAAAAATCACAATAATACCGTCGGCCGTTGCCTGCGGTAAAGCTTTACTGCGTAAAACGGTTCATCGTCCAATCGCGGCCGTTTTCCGGCGGTTAATTACTTTTCAGTGAAAAACTTTCTGCAACATTCTGTCGGTGCTTTTTAAAAATTTTTTTTTTGGTTAATTTATATTTAAATGAGACCGTCCCGTCCAACCCTTTTCGAATAAACGCAAACTGTTACCATTTTTCAGTGTTGAAGTCTATATAATATACTCTCTGAGATCCGAGTCTTATGGGGGGGATGCCGTATCCTTATTTATTAAGGAGTTTGGTGTAGGCGATATTTCGCAAAATCTCAATTTAAAGGTTTAACTATGACGTGTAATTAGGACTCATTTTTCGGTTGTTATAACTTATTTTTCAGACTATCACATTATCGTTCACAGCGATTTAGAAAAAAAAACATCTAAGCAGGTTCACGGTAAACAGAAACAAGTACACCTTGTTTTTGGATAAAAAAACACGTATATTAATAAAAAAAAAAGAAGACAAGGTTTCCGATGAAACGTAAGCGATTTGCATTATCTATAATGCATATGAATAATGAATTCCACAATACAGTTTTGTTTTAAATCTTTGTAACTATTTTTCTGATTGATATTTTTTAAAAAAACCGCACACTAGGTACCCTCCAAAAACTCATCCTCTATATTTTTTTTCTTATACGTGTTTTATCACTAAAATCACTTAGGTACCTCTTGCGAGATAGTTGTTGTCTACTGACGATGGGAAAATCAGCAATCGGCTTGAAACTAACCAGACGCGGTTATTTAAAGTGTATATACATATTATAATATGTAGTGTACACTAAAACATGGGTAGTGTAGTAAATAAAACTTTGTAAAAAAAAAAACAACTTTCCGTTATTAAGGTCATCTACGCGGTTTCTCGATTAATAACGCCATTAATAATTTTCCGACCACAGTGGCATCGCCAGATGAACGAAAAAATAAAATAAAATTGAAAATGTCTACCTTCGAAAAGTTACGTTACAAATCATATTTATAAAGTGACTGAAGTATTATTAGCGAAAACAAAAAATAAATAAAAAATTGTAATAATAAAAAAGTACTATGTTGTTTTTAAAAGTACATATACTGTCGCGTTTGTTATGCAAACAGCCACCGACCGTATCTTTGTAATTACATAGTAGCAGTGTACACAATAACCATTAATGTGTTTAACTAAAAAGTATTGATTGATCAAACTAAGTATAACAATGTGTGTTTAATTAAACAACTACCTAACGAATACCACAACAAAGGCGTACAAACCACCAGCGGTGTAGTTTAGATTGTAATCGAATGTAAAGCGATATTAGTGAAAATTAATATTATAATACCAAACAAAACAACAACGGGAAGTGTTTATTTGTTTGCTAAAAACTGAAAATCCATTATTTTATAAAAAAAAAAAACCTAATTAAATTTTAAACGCCGTTAATCTGTTTATGAGAAATATAATTATACTAGTAGTTGTTGTACAAAATGCGATTACTGTGTAATTAAAAAGTGCTTTATGACGGTAATTCGTAGAGTTGAAGAGCCTATATAGATTTAACCAACAAATGTAAAAAAAAAAAAATAAGGTCGTGCAAACGTGCTCTTATAAGATTTCACGTAGTTTTAGAATAACCATTATAATTTCAAAAGAATATAAGATTTTTAAGTTACAATTATTTGAAATGATGTCAAAAGTAGTAGTTTTATTCGTCAAGTTAAGTGATGATAACTGAGAAAAATTAAAACTGTGCAAAATAAAAATTATAACTCCAACGTGTTCACATAAGAGCGATGTTGATTATTTTCTTTCAATATCTTTTTATAAAATGTAAAACAATTATAAATGAATTATATTGGCAAATACTGTAAAATAAAAAATATGTTTCAGTAAACAATTTTACATGGGGTTTGTACCATTTTTGGTCTCCATCACTTTAATTTAACAAATGTATTATTTAAAGTCTTAAAATAATATATTTGTTTAGTTTTTCAAATATCTATTGGATTTAGTAATATTTACAACCGATCCAAAACGGGTTCTGCGTAGCATGCCTCTATTTAGTTTATAATAATATTGACTTTTCGTTGATATTAATTTCGAAGAAATCAAATTAATACTTACCGTAAAAATCAACACAAACGAAATATATCAATCGCCCTTCGGCTAAAAGTATAAATAGAAAAAAATACTGCGCCGGATTGCCATCAATGCACAAAAAGAAAATTCTATAAAATATTATTCAACCGTTAGCTGTTATTATTTTGTATATACATTAAAAAAAAAAAGGCAGAGAGATTTTAAATGTCGGTTGGAAAAAAATATAAGCCTTTTATAAAGATGGTTTTCGAGAAGTCTGCTTCGCCTTTTGGTGTGTATTTATGTGGTTGTGGTTTTTTTCAATAGCAAACAAAATAAACGCTTTTGCATGACATAAACAATAATACATATTTTCAATAGCGTTTTTGTTTGGCCGCCATTCTATACCCACGGTGGCAAAAAAAAGCAATGCCGATATGCCTTAGTCGGGGAAATTAAATTTTGGAGCTTAAAAATATTTGTAAAATTTTTTTTTGTTACAATATTTGGTGTAGATTTTTTCTTTTTGTAAATATTGCCTCAATTTGATGCTCTTCTGAAGATATAGATGATGATCGTCTTCGGACGGATAATAATACAAAGAAAAATACGAAATAGTATACAGGTAAAAAATAATACTAATGTGATAACCGATATGGCTTTCGATCAAGTTGGCTTTACATATCTATAAACTCTGCGTCGTTATCGAAAGTAATCGAATAACCAAAGAAATCGGAGACCCTTTAAGGCGTTTTATAGTGTATAATTTCACTAGCAGAAAAAAAAACATGGTGCTCAAATATGTGATACCTACGATAAATTATACCCACCAACTCAGATTTTTTTCAAAAGGTTTATAGTCGGATTTAATAAAATCCTGTTTTTTTATAATTATATTTCTAATTAGATTCGAAACTTTAAAGCAATTTGTTAGAAGATCGAGCTCTATGGAAGTGCAAGACTAGGGTGGTCAACCCCATATAGTTGGGAGTGTAAGGTAATAACTGCTAGTAACTGTAGAGCTTAAACGATTTGTACGGTGTTAATTGGTTTAATATAGTTGATGAAACACAATAGCTAGTGAGTCGAAAGTGTCAATTCGATACTTTACACAAAACTAACGTTCAATTTGATCCTTTGTCATATTGGGCGTGGGTGTTTTAAAACACCTGAGATGTTTTGTATGTATTGTTCCCACTGGTCGTCCGAAATCAATATATATTTTCATTGTAAATATAACACTCGATTAATTATTTAAAAATTTATTTATATGTTTCTTGTTATTATATTTATTTAAGATATCATATTGAAACAAACAGGTTTTAAAAATACATTTTATTACAAATTGTGTACCTATCATATGTATACAGTAGGTGATTACGTTATAATATATATATTGTGTGTACTACAATGTTAAGTGTTGACCGTTAGTTTAATTCAACATTTGTTAAATATTTCATAGATTAGACAATATTGATTCGGTATGACATCTCATTGTGTATTCAAAGGACCGTTCGTTTAAAATGATAAGACATTATTGTTGATTTAAATATTTATTTTATATTGACATATTATTGTGTGCAGACTGCGACGGTATAAATTTATAATGGTCTTGTAATTTTTAAATTTAAGCGATATTCCTAGATCAGTATGTAGAAATATGTTATTTTAACTTTTCACGTTTCATATTTTTGGCATTTCGTAATAATTTTAAAGGTTATTTTAGGTTCAAGGTAGTTCGTCAGCACTTGCTTAAAACTATTGTTAAGATAGTTTCGTTATATCAATCGTAGATTTGAAGTTTTCTTTAAACAAAAATATATTTTTAGACTTATATTTCATGGAAATAATTTACATAATAAAACGGAATCGTAGAAAATGAATTACAAAAAAAAATTTGTACTGAAACCATTTATTTATAACTTTATATTTTATTTATGAATAAATGGCGTGTGAATTGTGATTATATAATTATATATATATATATATATATATATGTATATACTTATATTATGTAAATTTAATCGCGCGTTATTACCGTGTGTTTGTATTGGCTTCCGCAAAATGACTAAACAACAATGTAATTAATTATTTACAAGTGTTAAGTCATTAGTCAGCCTATCTAAGCATGTTTTCAATTAAAACGATTAAATAAATTACGCCGTGCCAGTTATGTATTAAATAGACAAAGCACGACAAGTAGGTACACACAATGTTTATTGCTGTTAATTAATAGTAAAAGATTTACTCACGTTTGTTACAATCTGTTTATGGAACATCAGTTCCTTTGCTGCCCTTTAACTGTTTTAAACTTTATAATTCTCTGTGTGTGTCTGAGAAGTGAGTGCATGACATATCTAAAACGCCGCTTGATGTACTTACTTCATCTTTTATTGATAACCTTATAAAACTAGAACACATTCCTCTTATTTAGATTTAACATACATAATATTTTTTAGCTTAGATGAAAAAGTAATTATTTTTAAAATTTTTGGATGATCATTAAAAACGAGTTTTAGCAATTCACAGATTGGGGGAATTGCTGAGTAAAGTTGTAATGAAACAATTACCACTGTATCGACTCAAATCGACAAAATGTACATAGACACTACTACTTATATAAAATCATTAACTCAAAAACTTTTGGTTTTTAAAATTTGCTACATTCGGTAAGAAATAATAGGTACTTTTTATTTTTAACCTTTACCCATTGACCCTTACAATTATTTTGTATGTTTAACGACATTCACGATGTACATGATAGTCATAGACAACAGCTCGAATGTTTATTAAACAGATTGTTCACTAATGTTGTAACATCATAGGCGTAGCTAGAGAAGGGGGCTTATAATATTTAGATCTTTCAAAACTCCTAAAAGCTCTTAACAAATGACAGCAAACCAACAAATCACAATCAACAACAATTAGCTAGTTGAAAATGCATTTTTTTAAACACAGGACATTGCAAATCTATACTTATTCTTTTACGATAAACATCTAATTTGAAAGCATATGGGTTTAAAAAGCTTTTCAAGTCCGAATCAAAAAGTATATAATAGGGTGATGCAAATAATTATTGTACTGTATTCGTCAAAGATAAAAAAAAAACTATCCGTGTTCTACTCGGTTGACGTTTGAAAATGTTTTATACAAATTTATAGCAACATAACGACTTTGTGCTGTTTTGTCCGCCGTCATTTTCAATTATTATTATCTGGAAATGACGCACCACATTCCCATGCACTCTCTCTCTGACTGCCTTTGCAAGGTCTAGTATACTTAAATTTATGTCTATAACTACATATTATACATTTAAACTTGTATTCAACTGGTCGGGCTTCTGGAAGCACTGAAAAGTACTCGACTTCCGCGCACCCCCTTCACTGGCAAAATGTGTTTGACTTGCAGCACACAACATAACACAATGTAGTACTTAAACGACGGTGAAACGCCCGCTTGTGTTGTGTGCACATGAATGTTGTATGAGTCTATGCATGCATGTATTGTGTTGACTACACAATGTCCTATGCAAATGCGTTTAAACTTTTCTCTGCGACAGGCGTAGGATATAAAAAAAAATATATATATACAACTAAAACGACTTCAATATGTATATAATTAGTAATTTCTTTGGAGCGAGAAAAATAACATGACCAACATTCGCTGAATTATTCATAACAAAACTTTAATACAATATAATATGGCGAGGAAATATATTGTAGCAGTTCGATTAAGGTATTTTCTGGTAGAATCGCATGGTTTTAGATCAATATCAATATTTCAAACTAAAATTCTGTGAGATGTAGGTGCAAATTAATTTCCTCGGTAACCATAACCGTTGCAGATTTCGATTACCGGTCGAGCCTGAAACAATATTGACCTCGTTGTTCCCTGCGGTAATTTGGGGGGGGGGGGGGTTAAAATCAAGTTGTGTATTTCAAACTTGCCACACAACAATTTCAGTCGGTATTAGGTGTGGATAGCAATATTTTTTAACTTAGACAATGATTAGTGTTTTTTTGTGTCTGTACGCACATTTTATATAAATAGTAACATAACGCTAGTTTGTAATGGGTGTAATGCTTAGATCCATGATATCAAATAATCAATGATAGAATCCATTGATTTTAGTTTGTAAATTAATTAAGACAAATATTTTTCTTAGATAGACACATTTTTTTAATTTCAACCCGATTCAAAATAGTATATTCCCGTTGTATTTAATTAAGTCAATTACAGTTTGTGTTATCAATAATATTATCATAATATTATTCTGAACACAACATGCAATTCTCTACGACGCCGTTTCCGTTTCAATCGTTTTTTTGCTGCTGTCGCGTTGATTGCATCGTTTCCTTTCCTGTCACTGCAACTTAACGAGCTATGAACGATCATTTGTTTACTGTCAATAATAATATATCATGAATTATTTATACAAATATATATTTATTTTGTATTTGTATTAGTACAGCAAGTTCGTTCCTTAAATGTACTACCGAAGGATTAATACAAACTAATTGGGTTTTCGCGTTTAGAAGTTCATTCCTGAGAGAAAAATGTTTCTATTTGTTGAATACTGTAAAGAATATGTTTTTTTAAAAAATTATTCTTATCTAAACCACGTTTCTTTGACGTTGTAAAAACTACATAACATTTGATAACTGAAAATACCAAAGGTAACACAAATGCCAGAGTAAACTAAACGAAGTAATTCAAATAATAGCTAATCATATATTAGCAATCATTAAATTATGGAATTTGTTTTTGTCATTGTTACAAATAAACTTATTTAATCTAAATTCATTTAACATTTTTTTTTATGTTTGCTGATCAAGAAGGGTCTTGGTGTTTTAGTTTTTGTTTTTTTATGCGATTTTGTTATTTTCGTTCTCCGTCAAATAGAAAAAGGATAATTGAAATTGTTTACCGATAAATTATTCGCCGTGGCGTTGCGTTGTCAAGTCTCATTTGCCAAACGAATGCAAGTACAGGAGATAAACAAATAACGTCGGATCGGACATCAAAAACCAAACGGATGTCGAGTGGAACTCGTTATGCCGGTCAAATATTCCCTAAACCTATAACATAAATATTCTATATATATATATATATATATATATATATATGTATACCGATTTATCTTTTGACAAACGCATTGCATCCGTTATTTGTCAACGTTTAAAGTTTTCTCATTACCGACGACGCGTCTCTCTAGTGTTGCGTGTAATCCGTCTTTGAGGCCCGACTCACCATTGTCGACGGTACGGTAAACAGTGGGCTTAAGGAGACGGTATGTTTGTGTGTGGAAAGAGGACTTGAGGAAGGAGGGAGGGTCGGAATGAAAGGTCAAATTTCGACTGTCGGATTTTCTCTTTGGGCGAGTATCAAAAAACAAACCGAAAAAAGAACCTCGAAAGTTTATCTGTTTTCTGCACTCGTTTTGTTTTTCTTTCTCTTCAGTTGGGTTGTATGTATAGGTTGCAATAATGACGTTGCTCTTCTATGCGAACCGTTCGCTATAATAGCTAAGTAAAATCCACCCCGGCCAGCTGATGTGATCCACCGCCCTATATTCAGACTTTAATGGAAAGGGTTAATGTGTTTCACACGGTTAAGTCCCCGCCGATTAATTTATGTGTCCCGTCGTCAACGCTCATTGTGCAAGCGTTTCTTTCACACTATATTATACACAACCTCGTGAAATCTTGTGATAATGTCTTAATAGTACCGTAAGGCGATGGTAGTTGATTGATAAATCGTGGGAGGTGCCCGCAAACCCGGCTTCGGTTGTTGCCCGTCAAATTGTTGACATCCAACTTCCTTACATCAAATTTCAATAGACGTTGTAATAATTATAATTTTTCATCGAGTCGTTGTATATTATATAAATGACAGGGAAATGCTTAGTGTCGACTGACTGATTGCCATCGTGTCACGATTAAAGACACTAATTTTCATTGATTGAGATTTTAATCGTACATAATTAATTTTTAATAAAAACCAGTTAGATTTCAAAAAAAAAAAAAGATAATACTACTTTCATCCTATTGGAAAATCGGTTTCCTACACAACTCAGCAAAGTGGTCAACGAACTGAAATCTTTTTACAAAATTAAACTTAGATCATTATAAGTAGGCGAATTTTATCAGGTTTTTAGGCCTATAATACCATCAAAATGGCTTTTACTCGTAAAAAAAAATCATATAAATTTAAAACTATACCTTGAAGCTTACAGAAATCAATTGACATGGTCAAAGATAATTAAAACCACATTTTTCTTAAAAATTGCCTACATAAAACGCCTTAAAATCCGCCCGCTTCTAATCCCCTCGAATAAAATATATAATAAATACAAAATACTACTATTATATACTGTCGTTTTTGTATGTTTTCAGTTTGAATCGGCCAAGTGGAGTGGAAGACCCCGGAAACACCTGAGATATGGCCACGTTCACGGGCGGTTCCGGTCCGTCGAGACAGAGATCGCTGAAGGACCGACTCCGCGAAGGCATTTCGGGCAGCTTCAACTGGCAGTAAGTGATAAACACAAACATAATATTTTTGCAAAAACACCGGCAAACAGCAAACGGACGATTCTCCGCCGACTTCAGGTAAGTAAACGGGGCGAGGGCAAGAGGGGGTGGGTTCGAGAGGCACGGCAAGGGTATGTCCGGACATCCTGTTCGAGTAGGAATAGGCTTGGGCCGATTACAGCGAGCTTCCATGCCGCGCACGCTGTTTTACTGAAGGGGTGGGGGGGGGGGTGGAGTGCGCCATAAAAATACATTATTCCATAACAGATTGTTTTCTTCTGCGGCAGAAAGGAAGCAAGCAAGAACCTATAAATCACGTGGGAAATTTTTTTGTTCTTATCCGGGCTCCCGAAGAAAATCGCCGCCACGAATCGACACAAGCGCGCACGCACACACACACACCGCGTCGTGAGAAGTGACTTTTATTTATGACTTTAGGGTCGCTATGACGTACGCTATCCGAAAAATATTATCCCCTCCTCCGCCCCCCCCCCTCCCCCACAGGTAAGCAAGCGTCTTAAATTACTAAGGAACCGTGTGCGCGTGAGTGTCTATCTATCGAAAACGACAGTTACGGACGGCGACGTAGGGGTCGGCTTGAAGCTATATGGCGTTGTACAGATAACACATACCGCCTGACAAATTGGCGTAGATACCTCAATTATTGTTTTTTTTTCTTTTCGAAACGGATTTATCCACGATACAATCCACTGAGGAAAAAAACAGCGGAGTTGGCATAAAAAAAGCTAGCTCAAATAAGCTCGGGCTAAACCCACTCTGTGTTTTAAAAAACCCTTGTAAAAGCCCGGGCTGTGTTTTCAGGTCCAGAGTACCAATCGCACACGTTGCCGGATCTAAAAATGGTGCTACACAAGTAATTCGGTCCACTGGAAAAAAGTGTCTACACATACAAAAAAAAAAACATCATTGTAAATCCAATACCCTCTCAGCTCCGCATCGAAGCTAAAACACACTGAAATAGTAATTAAATCTGTAACAAACATTTATATAATTAATACCTAGATAAAAATACAATTTAAAAAAAACTTGTAAAATTGGTTGAGTCAATACAGGAACTTACCTGTATTGACCTATAAATATAGGTAGCAACAAATATTACAAACAAATAATCAACAGTTTATTTTTAACAAAATGTACAAACAAAATAGTTACTCATAAATAAAATATAAGACATATACATCGTGATATATACACGATAAGCGGATATATAGAACGAAATACAATATAAAAAATAAAGTGATATGTAAAAAAAATGTATACAGCAAAAAACGTAGAAATGGAAAAACAAATTAATTATCAAAAATGGATAATCTTGTAAAAGCTCGTATTATTATAATTTATAAAAAATTACTAAAATTTTGATATTTAGTAAACAATCAATAAGTAATAAACGAAAAAAAAAGTTGTGTGAAAAAACGACCCCAGCGGTAAAATGTCTGTTAACATCATGGCAACTTTTTTAACAATATAGTACAAATTATGCAAAAACATTGTTATTCGTAAACAATGAACTGAACAAAACATGTTGATATGTAAAATAAAATGAATCAACCAAAAACGAAAAAAGATAAATAATAAACTTTGTGAATTAGTTATCAAAAATGTATTTATATAAAAACCCGTATTTGAAAATTATATACAATATAATAAACGATATATAAAATCGAAAAATGATTACTAAAATCTTAAAATATAGTTAAAAAAATACAAGTAACAAACGAAATAAAAAACTGCGGTTGTATGTAAAACTTGAGAAGCACGTCGTCTAAACGACCTGAATCGTCGGCCTCCGGCTGTCTTACCTCGTTTCCTCAACGACCCTCGACGGGAACTCTGGGATGGATCTTCAGGTGGCTCTTCTACGAAGAATTCAAGTAAAGTCGGAAGCCGATGCGCTTCCAAAGGCGAAGTCGACGGTGGTTTGTCGAAGAGCCATTTCCTGACCATTTCCTTGTCCATCCTTAGTACGTCCGAAGAAAAAAGGCCAGAAACGACAGTCGATAACAGATTTTCAGACATCTAGTTGATTTTTTTTTTAACAAATTCTGACTATGGCGTATAAGAGAACTGCGTAGAGTGCAACGGTAGCAGGTAAATTACAACTAAACAAACGTATTCACACGGCGAAAATCGTAAAAGTTGAGCAGTGATATCCGAGTAGTACCAACTTGAAACGACAAAAGCGAAAAACATCATGTTGTTCGAGGGTACCTAGACAACGGCCGAGATTGACATTCACATTGACAACCAAACGAAAATTATTACATAATATCATACTGATTAACATCTATAATTACTCGGTTTCTATAAGAATCGAAATTGTACTGTATTTGAACGCAAATTTGTTTTAATTGAAATAATAACTCAAATTCAAAATAAAATATGCAAATAAAATAGTTATTTATAAATAATCGATTGAAATATACGATCAAATTTACAATAAAAAAACGGACAAATGGTTGTAGGGCATCAATATTTCAGGTTCACATCATTGTCATTGTCATCACTCATCATCCTCACCGTCGTTGTTAACGATGGGATAAGGTAACGTAATCGTCAAATACATACAAGTTATTTTTTAAAAATTGTAGTAAAACTTTTTTTATAAGAGCAATCTAAGCAATTTGTGAACGCACGTGGTTACAAAAAACACACATCATTCAATACAAAAAACAATGTTGGTTTTTTTCAAAATAGCCCGGTTTTTACCAACTCAACATGATTGCCAACTTGAAACACTACAAATCATGCGAATCCGCTTTTTGTATCTGAGACTTGCGGTGAACGTTTATTGAAAAAGGCCATTTGATTTTAGAACGCATTTGATTTTAACAACAACAAAATTAAGTCTATTATGACCTTAGAGCTTTCTTGCCGCTTATCATGAATAATTTTTAAAAATAAGAACTTCGCTGTGGTGTTGACTCACGAGTCTACAATAATCGTGTTAACTATTTCTTAAAGCGCGCCATTTAACATAAATTTAAAATAATATCACACACCGTGTTGTTTATTTATTTTATATTGGCCACAAATCGCCTATTAAGTATTCGGGACACGGTTTGCGGTGCGCGTTGTTAATGGAATTCAAAAGAACACAAAAGTGTATAAACGGGTTTATATTAATATTTTAACTTTTAACAACGACCACAATGTGACTTCTCACATCACAAAATATAACGTTACCGGCCCGAAGGAGGTTAATCGGATACACCTATGTAACATATTATACTTGTACTACCTGTGTGTGTGTGTTCCAAAATCTGAAGTATTTTTTTTTTTAACAAGAACGATTCTTGGAGAATCGTCAGTCCGCTTTTTGAATTATCTTAAAATGCACTTGTTGAAATACCTGCATAATATAATATTATACTATTTTCAGAAAGGGTATGACACTGGAAATTGAAACATCTATAAGTATTTTATATTGTAGTGTAGGTATGCAGCAAAAGAGTTACTACTCCTATCGCCAAGGGAGATTTCTTTTTGAACGCCTTTTGTATATTGTATTGAGCTTAAAAGAAAATAACGTTGGCTAGTAGGCGTCCATGGTCAAATCGGCTGTACAACGATACTCTCTCAATGTATATTACAAAGGCACTTCTTTTTTTTCCCCCCAACAAACACGACACCGTAGTCCGTACACGACTGTAATATAATTTTATTATCAATCGAAATGTCACCTAAAGGTCACAAAGCGAAATAATGCTCTCTTCTGTATGCCACCGCGTCGGGATGTGTCCATTGGCTGTATATTGTATACTTATATTCACTGCTAAATGACATATATACCTATTTTTTTTTTTCATAAAACTTTTGACGATCAAGTTTTGTGTTTATTATTTTTTTTTTATTTAAAAATAAATCCGACCTAGGGATTTCCCATTATCTGGAAATGCGTACGATGATTGATTATTGTCATTGACGTGAAGTGGAATTTATTCTATGTTATAGACTGTACAAATATAGTTTATAGAAACGTTTTCAAAAAATATCAATTCGATTAGTTTTATTTTAGCCGATACGGTATATATAGGTAATGTTGGCTAATATGAACACATAACATAGTGCACACAGCCCCCCAAGGATGCTTCAGGGCTTTGAAAATCCAATTAAGTTCTTATAAAGTCCATTTAGAGTAACAAAAAGAAAAATATTATACAATATTACGCCAAGAATAAAGATAAATCTGTGTAGGAATAAGCATTATGATAAATTATAATTTGACTCCCAGCTAAATGGCATTTTGAAAAACACAATAAATTACAATGTATTAACAATATACAAACGTTCTTTGAGTATACATACAAATTTACATTTCAAGTTAAAAAAAGATAAGAAAAAAAAAACTTTAAATACTTTTTTATTATACTTACTGCAAAATTAATAATTTATTCATCTCCGTCGTCATTGTGTAACACTAACGTCTTTTTCGGCTCGATTTTAAACGAAGAAAGTTACTTTTTCCCGATGTCTTTGTTATTATAATACCGTACTTGGGCCGAAAAGGGGGGGATTCGTGTAGTTAGTGCACTGCAATGGTCGCACCACACAAATGTAGTGTATATATTGACTTAAAGTGCTTTTGTTATGAATTATGTTTACAACCGACAAAAGTTTTGATATTTGTTTTTATTCATTAATTTAAATTGAAAGGGAAATTATTTGGTTTTGTTTTTCTAGATTCTCTCCCCTCCTATACTTGTACGGCAATAACTGAACCGCCGAAGTTTGTTCTAACCCATCACAACATCCATTTCGTCGTGACTCATAACAATATGAACTTCCTAAATTAAGTTTGTAAAAACCCACGAGCAAGTGTATAGGAAAACTTTTTCGCTTCCACTCTATTCGATAGAAAAATCCACTTTCGTCGCACAACATACTTATAGCAGTGATCGAAATGGGGATGTGGGTCTACTTTTTCCAAATTAAAAATGTGTTCGAAACATTCGTCAAAGACAATTTCTAAAAGCACTATCTAAAGCAATATAGAGTGTCCCACAAAGACCTGACAAATGAAATAACTTTTGTTCCAATAAATATTTTTAAGATTTTTTTTTAATTTTATAATTTATGCTCATTTTCGCTATAAGCACTGCGTTTTGTATTACTCTTAAATGTTTCACTGTTTTTAATATATTCTTTATTTTTTTGGTTAGGTATTTTAATTTGATTTAGTATAAGATAGACATTTTATTAAGACTCATTTTCTGAGAATTTTGACTGGTCGACAACTAGTTTTGGATAATTACTTTTAAAGTTATTTAAGTTTGCGTGCATATAAATGATAAAAACAACTCTCATTAAAATGTTTTCTTGAATTTTCTATCAAACAAAATTGAAAATATTCACTAGAACAAAAGTTATTTCATTTGTCAGGTTTTTGTGGGACATTCTGTATAGATATTAAGAGCGTTATTTTTCGTTCTTGTGACACGTCGAGCGCGTTACACAAAAAGCAAAATCAATAAACAAATCACATATACCTACCGTAAAATAATTAAAACATAAATCTGATAAGCTAAACGAAAGTATTTACATAAAAGTATACTATTTTCATTTAAAAGGGTTCTTGCCGGTATTTTATAATGTTTGTTGAGCTCTTTTTAATTATTAAATCAGTAATCAATATCATATATATAATGTAAATCACTTCTGAAAACATATTCAATTTGTTTTGTGAATTTTTTAGTCTGTGGCTTGTCATACATTGGGTTTTAATGATTTTTTTAACCATATTTATGCATGTACATATATATTATGTGCTAAATAACCATATCGCGTATTTCATTTTAACGTCACGCTCTCTTTTTCGATTCAAATACTTATCATTACTCGGATGCGCAACATAATATTTTGCTCGTTTAAAGTACTACACGAGTAAGTACGCATTAAATTAAATGTTCTTGGTTTTCGAGTTTTGTTTCCTGAAGCTCGGCCAAAAGTGCTACACAAAACTACAAACTTTCTGTAAAGCACACGAATACAAAGCGGCAACTCGTTTTCCATTTCGGTCGTGTTGGTGTTTTCGTAAAACGCATAATAGCCTACCCGCGTGGTAATGAGTAAAAAAAAACAAAAAGACAAAAACGGTGTACTCGCAATATATCATGTACATGTAGCCCGCGAACCGTCTTAGAACAATAGGATGGGAAAAAAAAAGAAAGAAAAATTACATATTATTAGATACCGCCACCGCATTGTTCGAGTAACCCAATTCCCACGGTGTATATATTGTGGATGTAATATTCCTCCCACAACATCAGCTGCCCTAACCTATTAGTTAGTGCGATAAAAAAAACTCTGGTAGTATTGATTGATGTGGCGACACCACTTGTACCTATACCGACGGGTACAACAATAATATAATATTAGCGTGCACGCTACAATATCTTATATTATGCTAGGTATGCGCGGACGAAAAAGAAAACCTTGTCGGTATAATATATATATATCCGAGAACGTACCATAAATTAAATTACTCGGAACATGTTTTTTTTTTTTATAAACGTTTACTACGTTCAATTAACAACAATGACTGTGTGTGTGTGTCAGTTATGATGATAATAATATGTCCTATCAAAGGTCTTCCAGTCCGGCGACAAACGACCATATTCGTAACGTCCACGTCGGGCTTTGTTCGAAGGTTGTGTGTTTGTTTTTGTACGGCTTTGAAGTCATATCCACCGGTGTGATGGATCATAAGCAATTAGGCCTGAATTAGTCGAGCAAACTTAACCTATCAGTCTTGTCGGAAAGCGAGTGTAAATACGGTGTTTTCTGCGTGGGTATCTCTCCAACCGCGGCTGCAGGGATATTATTACTACTTGGGAAAAAAAAAAGAAATAATAAAAACGGAATACCCTCTACCGACCGTTAGACGTGAGTAATTTTTTGTAATAATATTTAAACAAACGCCATCCTAACATCGTACATTATCTTTTACCGTCCAAATATACTTTGTTGAACCGAACACGCCACATGGTAAGCGCGCACACTAAAAAAAAACATAATAATAATAATAAAAAGTTATACTTTACCCGTTTTTACCATAATGTAACTCGGGCGGTTTCTACATAAACGTCAACTCGTTTTCCACGTTCAAATATGTCAGATAAGTCTATTTTTAACTTTATAGGCAAACGCTAAAAGAGTGAAATGCATGTATTGTAAGTTTATTTATGGCCGACACGCCGTTCCCTACTTGGGCATTGGTTGTTTTAGGATTTCTAGAATCATTTGGACGTTTCGCTCGAGCTACAGTTTATTATAGTCTTGTAGAGACAAACGACTGCGACGAATTGTTATTCGTTACGACTTCTTGGACTACTTAAGTGAGTGCCAAATGACTTATTGCTCGGTAAACGACTCTAGAAGATTCTGACAGATGTGTGTTTTATCAATCGCACCACGCCACGTGCTCGACAACGTGTACTTATGTCGATCAAGTCAGATACTAGATCAAGGCTTGTGGTTTGAATATTTTTTTTTTTGGGGGTGAGGGTGCTAATTTTGAGTCTGGGGATGCTTAAGTCCCTTTAGCACCCCCTAGTTGCGTCTATGGTTTTGGACCGCTCGAGCTTGTTACATTATACACGATGTTATTCTGTATAAATTCACCGAGTAAAGCTGATTTTTATGTAAGCAGTGCGAATAATCGCCCAAGCCGTCCCCGTGGCTGCCTCTGTACTTACTAAAATCTGTAACACTTTATGCGACGTTTATGTGTAATGTTTTCATAGGTAATAAAATAATGGATAGGCCATGTCTATATTAGCAAAATAAGGGGACGCGCCGCGCACCCCGGAATGGGGAAGAGAGAAACACAGTTCTTATTAGATAGTAGTATCTGTGTTTCATTCTGGCAAGGGGTTATCTACTGTTATCACTTTATTCTCAGGCGATAAGCTAGATTGCCTATCCATTCTTTTATTATCTATATGAATATTTTGTTCGTTGTCGGCGCACATGACTAATAATAATTATATAGCTAAGCAATATTAGATGTTGTATATATTATGTGTTTGTCGGCCCAGCTAATGTATAATTGATCAAGGGGAAACCAACGGACGACGGTTGTTTGGAAAATGGCCATATCGTCGATTTTCCGCCGTATCGCGCTTTTAATTGGTAATTCTGTAAACGGTGGCGAGTAATAATTATTCTGAACAATAGAGATGAGCGTGCATATTGACTTAAGTTAAGGTCCAGTCGTCCATGTCCACTCGCCGTAATCGGTTTATGGGCGCACTATTGTGTTCGACGCCAATGGATATTATTATTAAAAAGTAATAATAACACTGAACTGAGTACAATATAAAACACGAATTGTGTATGATTTCAGTATTGAAAAGTGTCTCCTTGTCGGAGGCTACTATTTTGAGTATGATAACAAACGTTTTAACCATTATCGATATTTTTGTAATTTTTTGATTTTACAGTTGATGTTTTTGATTTTATTTAATTACCCCCCCCCCCCCCAATTCTAAATAACGTATGTACAATAGTGATTTTCCCCAAGTTCGGGTTGATTATTATAGTTTTTTTTTTATTTGAAATGTTCATACTCAATATGGCTGCATCATAGGGTAGGATAACTGATAAGTTTTAGGTCTAATACGCGTTCCACGTTTTGAGTTCAGTGTAATAGTAATAATGATTTTTTAGTTTTGCCTTTCCCTGAGCTAATTACAATATTGCAATTGCGACTTTTCGGCTTTTCGCCGAATACTATGTATTTTATTTTTATTTTGTTTTTCCATACTTAATCGTAAAATAAACGATGTTAAAAACAATACCCTGCGGTTCTGTCAGTCGTTGGTCTAGGGAAATAACGACTGAAAACCATAACGTGAGCTTTTAACGGACCATTAGCGGTTGTACGACGTTTTTATCGGCCATGTGACCATTTTGACAGCAGCTTTAATTGACAGTACAATAACCGTAAACACGTCCCAGACGGTATATTCAAAAGATTAGAGCCGATTGATTTTACACATTAAAAAGTCTCCAACAAATTTTTTTTATATATTTGTGGGATTACTCCCGAGACTAAGGTCTATAATGGTTTTATTTAATGATTTTGTGCATCAATAATTTCTGCTAGAAACGACCGTCTCCTTAAAAATTCACTTATAATATTTTTTATGCATAGTTCGCGGGAGTACTATAAAAGTGGTTGGATTTATAGGTACTTATAGGCTGAGCATTATTAGAAGACACATTAGTCGAGCACATCCACTGCGTAAAGTACCGTTAGAATATATGACTTCACTTATTACTATTAAGTTATTACTTATTAGTAATGCACATGAGTCACGCGATATTACAATAGCATAATATCGATAATGATATGAGTGACATAAGGCAACATAGTATAGACAATAATAATTATTGTTATTGCCGGTTTCTTATTTTGGGCCAGTGAATTTCCAAATAATTTTCTAGAACACCTCAAAGCAGTGTCTCGACCGAACGTCGTCCGAGTGGTAAATAACGGATTACCGCGTTATAATTATATGCAAACCAACCGTTTGTACTAGGTCCACATTAATATTCAAAGCTTTCCACCCCTCCTTTTGTCGACTACCGAAACCGCCCCATTGTTTTCCCTTTGCGGCCGACGATCAAAGCGTCCTTGTTCTCAACCTACATATGTATTGTAGCTGTATAATCAACGACTTCTTGGGTTTTCTGTGTCGCCCTGAGCACCCCCGTCTCTAAATCGCTAAGGGCCCATTGTAGACCGTTGTGTCAACGATGGCACGGTATTCATATTGCACACACACAGACACTAACCAGAAATCGATGTATCCGGCATAACCGTTTTATCGAATATACCTTATGCCTTATCATAAAGCCAACAGAATCAGCCGCTTGATCGTATATGACCTGTAAACTTAACGGTAGAAGCAGTACAACGTATACTACTTTGTTGTCACATACCCGACCATATTTTCAAAGATGATATTACCTATCAATTTTGAATATTTTAATGTTAATAATGTTAATGGTGTTATGGCCCCACTAAAAACTGTGGAATAGATTTGTAATATTATACTGTTATTTTTTTTTTAATCATAATTTAACAATTCTAAACCCTATTTTAAACTGTTGTATTTAATTTTTTTAATTTCCCCTATGCAACTCTCAATTTCTACAGGACAGTATACATTTTTTTACCCAGTCCGTAGCCGAGTACCTATACTATAGTTGAATGTGCTTCACTACCCAGCTACGAAAAACAGAAGGATGATACTTTTGAATTTTGAGTTCTCTGGTAGACACGGGCGGGGGGGGGGGGTGTGACTTTTCAACGTTTAAACAATATATCTGTTCGCTGTTTTTTTTTTCACCACCGTTCTTCGCGGTATAAACGATCTGTCACCCCGTGCCAAAGGGAACGATCGTTTTGTTTTCTGACGATACAATCCGCTCTTGATAAATGATTGTCTGTGCGGTATCCGCCAAAGTCCGGGCCGCGACGAAGGGGTAGGTTTATTCAATGGACTGGGAATGGCTCGAGCCTTTAATAGAGAGATATAAACACACAAGCACGCCCGCCTTTTGTCCCCACTCGTGTGATAACAAAACGAATGAACACCATTAATATACACACGCATACAATGGAGACAATACCGGCCTGATGGTCCGGTAAAACTTCAATATTTTTGTTTGTCCCTTTTTGTCGGTCGATCGCACACTTTTCGTTTTATCAAAATCTAAACTGATTGTTTAAATTTTTATATAATTTACCATCGCTGGCGATTCGTTTTCGGAACACGCCTACTATACCGACGATCCTGTAACGCAAACACATCCTGCAATATTCATCATATACTTTATAAAACATTATAACAATACAAAAATACTATTAGTTACGTTTAACGCTTTATATTTATAACAGTTCTTCCTGGTTTTTATAACTCGTTTTACAAATAATTTTATACTCCACAAGTAATTTAATCCTGATCTATGCATATTGTGTTTTATTCTAGCATTTCATATTGATATGCTGTTGTTGTTGTTGTTGTTGTAATAATATATTATAACGTTTGTGTTCACCGTGTAGATACCCGAAGGAACGAGGTTACTGAAAATTATTAATGATTTGCTTGGCTGTGTATGAATTGAATTTAGCCGAAGAAAATTCCGTTTTACCTTGAGAGTTTGTGTATACCGTGAATAACGACGGGTAGCATATTAAACTGGAATATTATAATGATAGTGAGCAAACAAACCATGTTTCTGTGTTATTAAGCTTGTGCAAGTTTTCAACCATATGCTTTCATAATGTTCTTCTTCTCGGAACCGTTCTTACTGTCGTCATATTATCTGCAAAATAAGGGACTTTATAATACATACCCCTTTACTTAGAATATTATCCTTCAATACAAACATCGCTCCGGATGTTCTAAGGCTTTTAAAGATGTTTCTTATTAGTGTGTACTTCTTATTGTTACGGCCATTTGTACAAAATTGCGTCGTGTAAAATTGTATAAGCAGTTGTGTGATTGTCAGGCAAACGTTCGAAAACAAAATGTGGCGTGAAGTCTGTAGACTCTGAGATCTGTGTTGGTGGGGATCAGGGGGGCTTGGAATTCTAAGAACCTTAAAACTTAAAATTGGTGCTACATTTATTTTGATTTCAACACATCTCTCGCTAAAAATAAATGTAGGTATTTTGAAAAGCACTAATTTTAAGTTTAGGTTTTTAGTATCTCAAGCCCCCCTCCCCTGATATCTGTCAATGGCGTATGGCGAAGGAGATATAGGGACAGAACTACAGGAGAACGGTCTTCGAATGGAAACCTCAAGGAAGAAGACCACGTTGCAGGCTCAGGAAGAGATGGATAGATGGAGTAAAACAGTATCTAAGAGTGTTGGGTGTGGACAATTGGAAGTAATTGGTACAATGTAGAGATAGATGGCGAGATATTGAAGTGGCGGTCAAAACAAACTCTTAAAGTAGCTATATCTAGATAAGAAGAAGAAAATTATAAGCAGTACTTTTTGTTTTCGAATAAATTAATTTATCGTTATTACGATTGGCATATAAAAACTAATAGTGAAGTTTCTATAATATATTATTAAGTGTATTTATGACTTTTGTGTAATTTAATTGTATTGATTTTGATTTCATTCATTTTGACAAATAATATTTTTGTTCATTCTGACTTTGCTCATTATTTTATTTTTAAAAACTAATATCCTAATAAATCCGAATATTATTCGCAATCTTCTTTTATGGTTTTTGTATTTTATTTTTAAGCTTCAACATAAGTGTAACTAGCAAGCAATCATCTAGTCATACTTGAACTAAACCTAGCCTTAAAAATTATTTTCACTTATACCAAATATTGATCTTAGTTTACTAGTTGTAATTCGAAATCAAAATAAGCGTTATCGAAAAAACAGACTTAAATAATTTTGACCAGGCACCGAAGAATCATTTGTTTGTTTGTGCGTCGACGAATTTACACAATATAATACATACATAGTAATTAGTATTGTCAGTTACTGTATGATACATCTTGGCTGTACATTTTAATTATCACTGACACAAAGAATATGATATTATACATGAGTAATATACGCACAAGAGTACAATATATATAGTGTAGGTATGCCATTGGTATTCGATTTACGCATCGTATCATGCAAATTGTAACCGAACACGGTTTAGGTGTAAAGACGAGACAAGACGTCATGTGTTATCACCTTATGTGGATCATATTTCGACAACGGTATGATTATTATTAATTATTATTATTATTCTTGCTGTTATGACTCGGCTTGTAACGCACTTGGCACTTGCTTTATTATTGCCTACGTCGCACCGTATTAATTTTCCAGTGGCGCCAATCGGCCATTCAAGTAGGTATAATATTACACACTTATAATATTATGTGTAATGTATATAAAGTGCACATACACTTTTATTTATATCGAGCAAGCACAAGTATTGGTTCGGTACTTCGATGGGATTTGATTATCCAAAAAGCCGGAAAGAAAACGCTAGACAAGTGCTGATTACTTACAAGTATTGATTCCATTTCCATTTCTTGACTCGACACGTTGTCATGGTTGGACATGTCCCAACCATCGTCGTTTCCTATACACCACTCGCCCATAAGGTTATGTGGAGTGCAATCGAAACGGAAACTTTTCAATTTCGCTACCGACAACAACAACAATAATAATAATCACATTTATGGCGTTTTGTTTTTACACATCAAGGCCGGGTACCCATTTTTTTATTGTATTATTTGGCTGCACAACCGCAGTGCCCATACACGTTTACAAATTTGTAAACAGACCACACGCCTAAGGCCCTAAACGGGTTTGCACCTATACCGGATATCACGACATATTTTTAATTAGTATTATATTATTTTTATCTTAGGAAAAACAACTCGACCAAAACGAATTGGCTACACATAACCCATTACTGTTGTATAATTTATTATAAGCATAAAATGACTTATGAGCCACTTGAAAACTAACTATAATTTACAACAAATTCACGGTGTAAGTAAAATACCTTAGTCGAATGTATCCAATATCCATTTACCGCCAAGTTTTTTTTTTTTAAACCTTGAAAATATAATGTTTGAAAGACCAAAAACTTACCCATTCTTCATCGGATCATATACAGTAAACACACATTTTTAACAATTATGTACTTACAACATTTTTTAATTAAGCTAGACTTATCTACTTGTTAATTTGAATATGTCTTTCAGTATGGGACTAAATTTAACTGGGATTTATTAGAAAACTATATACCATATTTTGTAGTAATACAATTCGATTCGAAATCGACTATAAAATATCACTGTATTAAGATAAAATTGTTAGACAAATAAGTGAGCTGTTTAAAGCTTTATTTCGGATATTTAGTCAGTGCCTTCTGAAATCAATAGTACATATTGTAGTCTACTAATGATGTTATATAGTATTGAAAAAAAATCAATATTCGTTACAGTGAAAACACAATTTCGCATGGGGGATAAAAACTGTCGTGTAATGAATGATTATTAGCATATTAATGGACAAAGATCAGGAAGAAAAAACTTACCCAACGGGTTTAATTGGAAGAGGGGATGAACGTTTTTAATTTTCCGATTTGCTTATATATTAAAACTTCGACAATATTTCAACACAAAAACTTTACTTCCGCAAACAAAGTAATCATTTATTTTTCATACCATAGAGTCTGGACTTGGGAGAATTGTAATTATTTTTAGTATTGTATTTTAGGAAGCATTTTTAATTGGTAGTCCATGCTTCGACAGCTTCATTCCGCTCAGTTCGTTGAAATATAATATATTTATGTTATTTAATAAATTACAACAATAAATCGTTGTCCAATTCCTATAATAATTTAGACCGTTTAAAGGGTTAAAAATTAACAGTAGTTCTATATGATTTATGAGTACTATTACTATTTGTATGATCCCTTTGTCGTCAAACAAATTAGGTTTGAAGTCTCCCGAAGTACATATTTTATCATGTCAAGTTCAATAGCTGAAATATTCCATTATAGTCATGCAGTTATTATGTATTTTTATATCTTTAATCAATAAACTTTTCAAATTGTCATTTTTTTTTTAATGAAAAATTAAAATTTCCCATGTTGATCAAATGCAAAACAAAAAATCAGTAAGGAATTACTCAGAGATGAGCTAAGGTTTTGTAATATTTCGGGTTTCTGTTGAAACAGGCTACTACTGTTGATCGAAAGAGTAAGCCGTAGAAAAAACAACAAACATTGATCGGTGACCAAATATTTTGCTATTGGTTTGGTCACAGAATAAATGTAATCAGAAGGGACAGTTCCAATGTAAGCGAAATCTTCCATCTTCTTAAGGCTACTCCACTATAATGTTGTATCTTTACCACAGAAATAAATATAATAAACTAGATTGCTAAGTAAACATGCCGCCAATAAAGATAATTGAAGTTACCATTTTTCGTCATCTGTGGGAATTAGAACATTTTATCATATGAAAATATGTTTACAAGTTAATGACACAGAATCATATATATATTATATATACTATTTTATACACACACAAATCCCACAAAATTAAAAGAACGTCTACTTGCATTCTTATCATTAGTTTGTAATCTAGCTTATCTTATAATTTATACATTAGTAGTGATCTATACATCAGTATTATTTGTTGTGTACAGATATAATACTAAATAGATCTTTACAAAGTGGTCGTCGCTTGTTTGTTTACATTGAAAGCGGCCCTTCTGCTTCCGTCTGTTCTGTGGTTTGGCTGCAAGTTCAGTGCAGCCAATATAGCGGGAACTTTCTCGTTATAATAGGTCTGCCGGCGCTTTTGGGGTTTTGGACACGTGCTCCTGACCTGGCTTGATTTTATTTTTTCAATTTTACAATTATTCCACTTGCAACCACTGTTGTTTGTGTGTAACCCGTACGTGACGAGCCGGGCACGTGCTCGGTCGCCCCTACAACACATCATCATCGTCCGTTGCATATTATTATTATTATTATTATATATTGCCAGGCTCTCTCACCTCTATACGGCGACGGCGGCGACTTGGAACCGGTCCGCAGCTGCACACGGTCGCCGAGGTTGTACTGTTACCCGACGAGAACCGGCATTAGTCGCAATCGGTCCGTTCGCCACGCGCGTTCTCCCGTCGTACAAAATATATATATACCGTGTGTGTGTATTTGTTTGTGTGTGAACTTTTTTTATTTGATTTCGACTAAAGCCAATAAAAAATTTTGGAAAAAATAACCGCCCGCGATTGTGTAGTATCTGTACTAGAAAAAAAAAATCGGTGACGAAAATTAACAAATATTGTCGTCGCCGTTAGTTGTGTGTGTATAAACTATAATATATAATATAGTCGGGGTCGTGTTCGGGATAGTGTTTATAATATATACATATACGTATTATATGATATTAAACGAATCGTTTTTCCACCATTAAACACTCATTACCAGGTTACCAGCAAGTCGGTGAGCAAAGAAAAAAAAATACAAAAATTATCATAGACTATAGGCGATAATAATGAACATCGTGGTGCGATTTATTAATATAGGGTTAGGAGTATAAATATTGTACATAATATGTGAAATACTTTTCCCTCGTCGTAGTGTATTATAACAAGTTATTGTTTATTGTTGTCGTTGAACTCTGCGCGATGGCATCGTTGTGCTGATCGCGTAGGAGATAGAAATATTAGTGTATAATATTATCATAGGCGTACCTACCGTCGTTTCGGCTAATAACGATTATAATAACAACACAAATGACGACCTAGCTAAAATATATAGGTATATAAATATAATTACTACACATTGGAGATTGTCCGGATTAAAAATCCGGACAATCTCCAATGAGTGTTTTTGGGGGTAATGTACTCGTACTTGTTGTGCGCATATTATATTTTTACCTTTGTGGACTCGGAGATGGTCTGAGACTTCGGTTAGGTTTTTTTTATTTAAAAAAAAATGTTTTAATTTCCAGTTGCAAGTGGCGAACGGTACACGTGGTGTACGTGCAGCCGCCGTGGGGAAAGTAGCGGTCGGCCGGCAGATAAACCGATTTCGAAAAAATAGTTTCAAGAATAATCTAGTTTTAATAAGACAATCGATGCTTATCGATTAAGCTTCTTTTTCTTAGCTCCATCAATGTGTATATTGATCACTCCAAAATGTTCATAATTGCGGTGCCGTTGCACCCACTACTGACTACAGTATTACAATCCAATAAGTACATAATATCTACTATTTTAACTGTCTCTACTCTAGCCAATTCGGTTATGTTTGACACTGCCGCTACTGCTGTTATAATATTATTAATGTTTTACAATCAAATCGAACCGCAGTAATTACAATATTTCAATATCGATGAAGCGCCTAATTTTATTAGTATAGCTGTTGTGGGCGCCCAGTGGAACTTTCATAATATTGGTTTGGTGAATATAGTTTTTAAAACGGTGCAAAATTAAAAAAATATGCTTTACAATATATAACTGATATGTTTTGTCTGACAAATAAAAAAATGTATTATTATAACCACATACATCCAAGCTAAAATCGTTGAATTCGACTATTGATTTTGTAAAATTTGTTTCTAATTTTTTGCGTCAATCTCTTGGAAATTTTCAGAAATCGTTCTCGGTGCGTCTGATTTGAGATTTAATGCAACTGTAATGATAACTCATCTGACCCGGCGTGGGGTCAGTAAAGGTGGTTCTTGTACATTCTCTGATAAAACACATAAATATTGTTTATTTTGCATGTTTAATTGTGGTAGGCTCACCCGCACTCGTTCATCATAACAGCATGTGTCTGTACGCCCAAGTGTGGTCACCGGCAATTATATTATTAATAACGGATTCAAGGTCGAGCTTTCACTTTGTCCGAAAGCGGTATAACGCAGACGAAGAAATACATAATATTAATGCATGTCTACGGTTTCGCGATTAATAATAATTAAATTTGCACAAGTTATTTTCATTGGCGCAATTTCAGGTCGTGCTAGACATATTCTTCACACACATAAAACATAAAACTTTTATGTTAAAAACAGTCCAAAAACCGCGTACATTTTTAGATTTAATTTGTTTAGTGGGAGATTTATCGGTCATGACTCGAATGTTTATTACTTTGCATATAGTTTTTAGTGAAATCAGAATTATACCTAAGTATGATATAAATTCGATTCACAAAAACTAGAATTAACAAACTTATATTGCATATAATGATTATTTCTAGATTTAGTAGCATATATTTAAGAATGTTACATTTTATCTTATTATCTTTATTCGTGTATAAGCTAAAGAAAATTATACACAATATGAGAAAAGTATGAAACAAAAATACTGGCTATAAAATATTGTCCAAAATGTCTTAAATAACCGTCATTGATCATTTAAATTTGAAAACACCATCGAATTACAATAATTGTAATTCGACGTTATTTTGATACTTATAATAATACCTTTTTAAATAATTAACCTATGTAAAATATTATTTACATTATGTCATGCGGATTTATAATATAGGCATATAATTGCATGTTTTGATATTGTGAAATGCATATTTTAATATCTACATTTATGACCATTAACATCCGAGCTCTAATTATGACTAATTAAATATGTTACTAATTCAAATTTGTAGAGTTTTGAGTATATAGCTAGCGCCTAGCAACCGTTGAAATTGCGCCGATGGTTATTTTACATACGAATGTTGCGTTTGTGTGTGTGTTAAATATTTGATAGATATTTCAATTTGTCCGTTCAAACGACATTGTTATTTGAATAAAATAACAAGTGTTTTTTATACGATTTTTTTAAACGACCAGGAACGGGAGCGATGGAGAAATCCGGATGTGATTCATCGGGTCCGCTCTGCGTGCGGTGTTGGCTAAAATTGCTCAACAGCTATTAATTGTCTACCCGTGTTGTTTCCAACCAGACAACCGAGTACCGAGGTACCTTGGAGCTTGTTGAAAAAAACGGCTTAAACCTACGCAGTGGTACTGATCTACAATATTGTTGGCCAATCTCGCCCGTTAGAAAATTTGCACGCAATTAGTTTGGACAATTAAAAACACGTTTTACAATAGACTTAATTAACTTTGGACGCGTCGATAAAGTCGAGATTTGCACTTTTAGACCTCCAACGCAGTAATACATACAGGTAATATTATGCTAATTAAGACGGGATTATTTCTACTATATCGCCTGCACAACAAAAACGTCACTATATTGGCACTGTACGGCTTTTGTGTCTGTTAAAAAAAAAAAAAAAATTCGCTACGCTCGCGGTCGTTTTGTCTGAGCTAATTATTTTGCAAAATTATGAATGAAATTATCCACACAAACATAATTGCTCAAAACGAGTTTATCGTCGCGGCAAAGTGATATTCAAGATATGACAATCGTTTGGTTTTTTACATATTTTGTTTGTTGCATTTAGTATTTACGGTTAAATCGCCAAAGCCAATTATGCAAATATGAAATTTCCAAGTTTCAAAAGCAATCTGCAAGTGCACGGTCATAATATTATTAGTTGTTTTTCATTTGCGCGCAGCGTGCAAAAATCATGTAGGCGAAACGGTCAGTGTCGTTCACGGATCACGTCGACGCGTCATACTGTTGCTAATAATATGGTTTAATTAAAAAAATAATTAAAAAAACACGTTAACTCATCTTGCGAGACCGGCTTAGCGCAAAGTTAAAAGGCCGTCGCTGACTTTTGGATCGATAACCCGTGAAATTTTAGTTTAAATCTGACCTAATGTACCTATGATGGCAAATGATTTTATAGTAGACATCAGTACTTTGTAAATTAGAAAAAAAATGTATTTTGTTGCAGCCGGCTTTCTTCTTGTACATCTGATAAAGTTTTTTTCTTTATTCAAAGTTCTGATCCGATTTATAAGTCCGCCAGCTCGATTTTTTTACCCAATATTTTGGGTACCTCAAATTTATTAAAATATATACATCTATTTTTACTTACCGCATTACATTGACACAGAAGAATAGATTATGTTTAATCGTTTAGAACACATCGTTTTAAGTTGTTTATTTACAATTAAAAGAAAACAATGTAAATTATGTTCGTATTTTTTAGTAGAAATTTATTCGTGGTCAACTTGAACTCTAAAAATATGAAATAAAATACTTTAGTTCAAATCGATACAATAATGTTATCGCTGTACATTGTAGGTCATTGAATACAAGTGGTTGCAACTGTAAAATATGGCATAACATTAAATAATTATAAACTTTATTACTTTTGGTAAAACGATATTTTACACATTCGTTTTAACGTTCTAACGTTGTTGGTTTTTTTTTTTTAGTTTTTTAGAGAGTTTTTATTTAGATATATACCAGACTACATTTTTTATGAATATATTTGAACGCTGTATGATGTGCCATCTACTTGGAAAGTTTTCTTTTAAGTAAATGAACGTCTTAACCCGGGAAATTTGGGTCTACCAGCTGTTTAAGAACTTAACGTGTGCCAGATTTTAACCGGAAAAATTCTCTATCGAACTACGGAAACGATTGTTGTCCGACCTCCAGCATGGTCAACGCTGTCACGATAACAATATAATAATATCATATAATTAATAAACCAAACGCGCGCGTTAATGTGAAAAATAAAAAATAAATATCAAAATCACACAAGACGTGCTCGACAATATCGCCCGGTATGTTTTTTTATTTTTATTGTAAGTATATAAATAATAATTTATATGGGCGTGTGTGTGTATGTGTGCAATAACGATTATGATATGTATTTACCGGGTTAAGAACTCTATTATCGGCCGTGAATACAAATGATGTGTGTGTGTTGTTTTTTTTTTGCGCGCTTAAGAATTTTGCACGGACACAAGACGCCTAAAAATGGAAGATCTCGATAAATTATTTATCACCAGTCATTCGGCGGTACGCCAAACGAGGAATACTTAAATTTAAAAAAATGTATGTACCTACATAGATATACACATAATATATATATATAGTTAATATGCATTGTCATGTCTAATGGTGTCTAAACGTCGATGATATCGCACATCATAGTTTGTAATAATATTTTTGTTATAATATAATATGTACAGTGAGTGTCTAACATCAGTATAATTGGAGTTATTTGTAGTATTCTTAGCGTCAGCGATGAGTATGTGCTATTAGAATGGCATAATGTGTTACACCTAAGGCCGGATCGATGGATTTGTCGTTTAAGTTCTAATATTCATTTGCCGGATTTTGCCGAAAATGTCTTGTTGTTACAGAAACCTATTTAAATTGATAGCTATGGTGATGATACTAATATGATCACAGATATTAGATAAAACCGGACATGCACATATTAATGATTCATATTATTGCCATTTTGGTTTCGAAACGTACCGAAAAGGTTCTGAAGACTTGTTATGAAAGTTGAAACAATGATTTCTACTAAAGCCCTTTTTTTCTCTATGTGTCTCTTGAGACACTTGAGTTTAGGGAGGTCTTAAATGTTTACATAATTACATTGCCATAACAGCGAGTGCGCTATTTGGATTTATATTACCTGTGATAACATCAAATGTGCAAGTTGAATATCGTATTCATATATTTGACTGTTTTGGCTTTATATTTTGAATAACAATATATCTTATTTTTTCGATTATCAAACATAAGGCGTTATACATTCTGACGAGGTTTTAACTCCTAGAATATTCGTCGACAAGTTTTGTAAGGTTCTGCGGACGGATGAAATTAACAATTTTGTGTAATAAATATTATATTGTATACAGGTTTTCCGTTGACAATAATAATAATAATTGCCTATTGATTGACGGTTCTACTCGGAAGTCTTGTATACCGTGAGATCTGTGTTGATAACGCGCCACTACCAAATAAGAAGATGAATAATCGTTTTTTAAGTTCGGTTACAAAACATTGCTTTTTCGATCTCTCCCGAAGATTGTGAACTGACAAATAACCGCGGGTCGCTGACACAAGATTTCCTTATGAAAAATTCGCAGGCGTGGTACGTATCCTTGGATCTTCCTGGCGCGCAGGTGTCACGAATCTAAATCATAGCGCGCTCGCACAGTCAAGGTGACGAGTTTACAAGCAAAACACACACATTTATATTATTCATATTATTTGGGAAGGGCCTTAAACAGCGACAAAAACATATATTATAATATCAAATTAATGGCGCAATCGTGTTTGTTTTTTATAAAAAAAAAAAAACATTGGAAATAATATCCGATTCTATCTGAACACAGTATGTGACTGACGCTTCCCACCGTAACACATGTTTTGATATTTATTTTCAACAATATACTAATCAACACAAATCGGTCGACGAGTTGTTTGCGTTTAGTGATTTGATCATTTTGTTTTTTTATAATTTATGCTCTATATACAAATGTACACACTGACATCATTTCGTGGTGTGTAATCTCTATTGTTGTTGTCTATGTAAAACTTGTAAGTATGACTTTTTCCCCCATTTATAATTATCGGTAAATAACGACGTTTAGAGTATAGCGTGTTTTTTTTAAATGATTCGCAATCAAATTTTTCAATTTTTTTTTTTGTTTTGTAAAATTGATCTTTATGCATTTTGATCATGTGTTGTCTTGAATCAATCATTATACTCGGATCGGCTTGAACGCGTTAGGAGTTGTATATAATATATGTATTTAGATCAGTATCCAAATAAACTTGCTAACGAACATACATCGGTTCAGTCACTTCTTTTTTTTTTTTTGTTCTATACATTTTATGTTAAAAAACCTTGGAATCCATAAGCTACACATATGTACAATGTCACCGAGGCCAGGACTGGCGTTAATCGTTGGATATTCGATCGAGGTTCGTCCCCCCAGTTATTTATTTATGTATACCGTGTGCAAACAAAGTTACACGGAAAAAAAATGCATAGTTGATCCAACTAAACATTATTAGTCAGCCGAACTAAATGTATATAGTTGTTCCTTTAATTAGAAATTTAGTTGGCCCAACTAAAAGTAGTTGTAAAAGTATTCAGTTATTCCAACTAGAAATTTATCGTGTCCCAATATTAACTAAAATTTTAGTTGGAACAACTATGTATTATTTTCTGTGCACCCACGTCAGACTAGTGCATAACATAATTGTTTTTTTCCTTTTTAAATGGAATGTTAAAAAAATTAGATGACACTCAAAAAACAATATGCGACGTACATCGTCGGTTTTTTTTCTTTATACCGTAATTCAACAACATTTTTTTATTAGTGTAATTAATAATAAATAAAAAATGTTAGTTTTGAAAAAAAATAATGTATTAGACCTATCAGTAAACATACGGAAAAAATACATAGTTGGTCTAACTAAAATTATGGTTAATATATTGAGGCACAATAAAATTCTAGTTGGAATAACTACATTTTTAGCAACTATACGTTGTTTGTTTTCAATGTTATCTGGCAAATTTCGATTACATCGTTTCGCCGTCGTCGAACACTAATGTGGTTATCAATAATAAATAGAATTGGCAAAGTTACAAAATCCATTAACCGTTTTTTACAATATATAATACAATCAAATCTGCTCTGCAGTCCTTCAAATATTTTTTATTTGTTTTCCGTTAATTTACATAATTCAACGGCACAAAAAATCCACATATGTTATATACGCTTGTTTACAATAATAATAATATGATATATTATTATAGGTGTTAAAAAAAAAAAACCTTAAAGTACGCCACAAGAAGTAGAACGACCGGTAAATGACAATCGCGTTATCGAAAGAAAATCCATAATGTCATATTTTTATTACATTATTATAACGTTAATACGACCTAATTCGTTGGGGTTTTTTTTTATTCCCGTGGGACACTCTAAACTCGAGTCTTCCTGTCAGCATGGATTCATGTCGTGTATTATGGCGTTTGTTCGACGGTCGGAAAATATGAAATATTCTAACCCGGCGGTTTTTCGTGTACAGCTGCACATAATAATGTATGATAATATGTATAAATCCAATGAACCGGGAATGAAAAGTTTTTAAGAGCGTTAAGTCCTTGGGAATTATGTGTTATTATATACTTGGGAAATTTGATATTGTTATTGTTTTTGCGTCTCGCTAACCTCTAAAAGTTAATAATAACAAAATATAATCAATTATTATTGCCTCGCCCCGAAATGTGGGAAAATCGTTACCCCGTGCACCGGCCAGGGGATAACATCCCCATTTATTACAAGTCCAAGAAGAAGTAATACATAACAGCTATACAGTGAAACCGGGACAAGTTATTGAAAAACTATTCTCGCTTGTACAGCCTCAAGTTCTCATCCTGTGGCGTTACATAAATATTAATCGAATATTGCACGTTACGCGGATGTGATATTATATTATTTTTCATTGCTATTTCCGCATAGCCGTTCCTACTTGATAGTTGTTGAAAAAATATAAAATTTCTTTTTGATTTTTGACAATAAAAAAACCTCAGGACAATCGAAAACATAAGCACAGGCCTACTCTCAGTTAGTTGAATTTCTTCGCAGTTAATATATATTTTAAAACTAAGACAGTTATAAAGATCCGTACACGCGTATAGTAACGTTTCAGAGGTCGGATACATTTATTAGATTCTTGCAAAACTAACATGGCCGTCGTCGAACATTTGCATAACAATAATTGTATACACACTAAGAAAAATGTAAATTTTAAAATGTTAAATTTTGACCAAAGGTCATATTTAGTAACTAAACCAAAACATGTACCTATTCATTTGTTTCCCTGTATTGCAAAAAAATCAATACCATAAAAAGATTAAGCATACTAATAAATTAGTGGTGCGCTAATTTTCCAAGTACTGCGCTGATTAATTATTCAGTTATTATATACTAGACGGACGTCAACACGTTTTATTTCATGTACAACCCAACAATTCGACGAACAAGACCACTAATCCATAATCTGCTAGGTATGTATAGCTTAGACCACTATTGAGCCGAACTGTTTATACACTTGGGCGATTAGTAATCATAATATAATAACAGCTATATTATTCACTACCATTCGCAGGTAGGTTTGATTACAGATTTCCCATCTGATTTTAAAATTATTTTTCACCGAACACAACACAACGATTGCACCGAACTAGACTTTTTTCTTGTTTTAAGTACACGTTGGCGTCACAATACCTACCTATATACATAATACATAATATGACCTAGTCCGGTTTTTGCTCAACGACCTTGTCGTTTGCCGTCCGCACCCATTTTTTGTTTTTGTAGGATTTCCTAGACACCAGCCTTACAATATAATATTATGCACGTTGCACACCGATTGAGATACATTTTTCATATCCTCCTCGTTCTCCTATCCATCTCCGTCTACTTCCGAATTGGACTACATATTTACTATATAATATAATTAAATATTAATAATGTTTTTTGCCACGACGGCTTTATGGAATATTTTCCTTCTACCCGACGCTCCCGGTAGCAAAAAAAAATAATAATAAAAAAATTCCATATCCAACGTTGCAGTGTTACGCAATTACAAAGACCAACACATCCGCCGGTCGCTCCAAGTATATATATATTATATATATCTGCTCCACTCTGTATCCCTAACCCCCCCCCAGCCTTTTTGAAATGGAAAAACGCACACCATTTAACGCCCGTTCCCTACGAATATAGGGCTTGTGCACACCTCGACTCGCAGTTTTATTGGTCTCTCGACCGTAAAAAAGGGCCTTGTTCTGGCATATAAAAACCATTCACGACTTTTGAAATAATATTGTTGTATAGTATACATATACCTACCACAATTGTAAGGGACAAACCGTTGGTTTTGTTTTTTATCGATCCTACTCACGGCCGTGACAATATTTCATCCTAAATTGGCAATGCTCGGTCCGGATAGCTATATATATATATATATATACATAACATAATAATAATAATATTATTATTATATCTCCAATAGGGCAACCTCCTCGTTATCATGAAATAATAATAACACGCATAAAAATGTTTTTTATGGGTGTGATAGTTTTTAAAGCTGAAGGTGACATTGTTTTACCGCGAAACAATCTTGAGTTAATGCGTCTTCAATATAGAATCTTCAGAATTTAATGATTCAGTAATTTTTTTTCATGAACCAATATCGTTTTAGCTGAAACAAATTACCGTAATAAATTATCATTAAAAATAATATTGTAGGTATTATACAAATTGAAAAAAATTATAAAATAAGGGTAGTTTTTGTAGAGTAAGTTTTAAAAGTTTAACGGTAACCTACGTACACTGTTGTTGTATAACTGACATGACTTCTTTCACATGAGTATATATAAACAATAATGATGTAATGTGGATAATGACCGCGGTCAATAACCAGTTTTTAACAAAAAGTGGTGTGGGTGAATCATATTAAGCTGGATTTCTAGTTAAAGTTTTCAAACGATTTCGCCTCGTGTGTCTTTTCAAGAATTCGACCTTTCTGCGACTACACCCATAAATCATAATCATTTTTTTACTCAAAAATCCTTAACTGACTAATTTAACCGACCGGGACGACTACATCGTACAACAGTCTTGACACAAAACAAGTGACCACCGACCTCGAATCACAATAATTATTCAGCATGAAAATCGTGCTTAATATTTTATCTGGATCGAAAAATCGATTGAAATAATCAGATCCGACCTAAAATAATAATATTGGCCGCCGTCGATTAACATATAAATTCAAACAAAATGGGTAATTATCAACGACAAAAAAAACCGTTCATTGCCGTTTAGGCCACGACCGACGACGGCATTAACAATATTTACACCTACTTGCGTAACTCGACTTGAACTTAGACGAGGTGTTGTACCAAACATAGGCGTAGCACGATGCATTTCTATGGTGGGGGGAGGCTATAGCTGCCCTTAAACGAATTGTGAACGCAGACTTGTTACAGTTGTCTCAAAAGAAAGAAAAAAATGGAAACCTTTTGGACTTTCCATTGAAGGGGCGAGCGTATAAGGTGTCAACTGACAATTCCAAAAACTGTTCTGGAGACAACATTTTAGTCAATATATAATATATATTCAAATGCTTGGAATTTTTTGAATTTTAAGCTCAACACACATTCAACTGTTTTAGTATTTTCCTAAATTGGGTAATATATCCTAACACTTTCATTCATTCAAACTATTTTTATAATTATTCAAATTAAAAACTATTTCACAAAAAAATTCAGTTAACACCTTTATCCGTCCACCCTTTCAATTATGAACGTAGAAAAATTATATAATTTTATTGGGGGGATTATAAGGGCTACAGCCACCCCATTCTGCGTGCCTATAGAGGACTCACTGCCAAAATATTTTCCGTCCCTCTCACCCTGTTCGGTTGTGTATTGTGTTCACGTTTCACAACATCTATATGGTGTGTTTCATAGCGATACTAATACAATATTATAAGAAAAATGGAAGAAATACATATATAAATATAAAGCTCCAATATTGCATGTAGGTCGCCGGCGATGTTGTACGGTTTGAAAACGACAAAAATATTGTGTAACGTGTAAAGTGGACTTTAAATGGAAATTTTTTTCCACCGATTGCGTTCTATACAACAACACCCAATGCTACCGCGGAATACGGAACTCTTGGTGGCGTTTTTTAGGTCAATAAACAGTAGGTTAAACGTATTTCATTATTATACAACAATCTCGGATCGTCTTAAATCCGAACGTGTCTCTTATATTATTATTATATCCCTTCGACAACGGTACCTATATACCGAGCCGGTGCTTTTCGCGTGCCGTTTCCGCGTTTAACATAAGTCAACAACAACACTACACCGCGGTTGAATGATCACACACACACATAACACACAAGTAAATAATATTACATATATGTATATATTATTATCATCATCATCGTTCACTTGACGTAACGTTTATACCCCGTGGCTTCGGCAACCAGTTAGTTCGTTCGGGTCGTCTAGAAAATATAGTGTGAAAATAAACATACATAAACACCGCATATTATTATCATACTGGTTGTATATTATTATATTATATTATGCGCCTTCTTTTCCAATGACTTCCCCCGGAATCGCCGCCTGCATATTGGATTTGTATTGTATATATTTTACTAGCGGATCCGGCCTACTACCGCCGCCGGTTGATATACTTTAACCGATTATCAACCGTTTTGACCGCCCAGGGTATGTACCTACATAAGTACACAGACCGAGTAAGTAATAGTAAGCAAGTCTTCTGGCGTCCCTTGGGTACTTGTATATTATAATACGTACGCGGACGGGTAAACTCGGGGTAGGTTACAATTAAAACGCATTTGAATAATTTAATGTCGTTCTGTCGTTGACTATAATAATATATATTGTACAATTATACTCAATGGTTCTGTTCAGTGTTCACTGTGATAACCATATAAGACTATCAGTGCGGACAATTCGCATAATCAATGATTAACGCTAAAAAAAAGTGCGCATATCTAAAACAAAACAAAAACATACTATTCCTAACTCGTTCAGTAGTTCAGTAGCTGACATAGTGCTGACCCTTCGTAAAATGTATTTTATTGAGATATTAGTTTTATTCAACAACTACCTCTCGATGCTTACAAAATGAGCATGTATAGAATGTCAGCTGTTTAATATATTACAGTAAGTAAAAAAAAAAATTAATTTTTCACCTCAAAATTCACACAAGGTGTCATTACTCCTATTTTGATCTTTTTTTTTTATCCATTGATCGAAAAAAAAATGTGACCTAGCTCCTTAATAAATAGGAGGGAGTATGATGTCCTCATAAGTATATTTGCTTCTTGTTCCGAAAATTGTCAAGTTTGGCGTTCGCTGGGTAGGTATTTCGTGTTTTCGGGGCGGTTTTGTTTTCGAAACTTCAGCTCTGAAATATCGTTTATTGGGATCTTATTTCCTGAGGGTGCGAAAAGGGCTCTAGGTGTATAATGTTGTGTACATACACTGTTCTCTAATAATATGGTCACAGCGCCGTGTATTGTGTTTATCCTCCGACGATAAATTAACTATATATAGCTGATATTTATTTTACAGTGCGTACGAGCAGAACGTGTTTCTACGTCTTAGACACAAGACGGTCGTTTGTTTTGATACCGCCGCCGCCTTGTTTACTGTTTACCACAACATAATATTGGACGGCGAGTGTTGATTTTGTTTGGTCGCGCAATAAAACGCGTGGAAAGTATTCCAGAGGCGTTTTCAACGGCAGCTATCCCCCCCTCCCGTCTATAAACACTCTTACTAAGACTTGTTTTTGTGCCCGCCAGATTGGCAAAATTCGACCTCGAGAGCCCGCGCAATCGTGCAAGGACCCCGAACCCGGATTAAACCCTCGAGAAGCAAAACTACTTTGTCTCTGCTCCTCAAAAAAAAAAAAAAAAGTAATCATAATTTAGGTCTAAATTTCGGAAGTGTTAGATTTTTAATAATATGTCATTAAATAGTAATTATACTGAAATATATTAGGTTATGACTAAGTTCTCATTTTTCATTATAATATTATATTTTGTAGTAATAATTATAACAAATTGAAATCAATCAAATAGTAATAGAAAAAACTCTATAAGATTGCTGTGAATCAAAAACCTTTTAACGTTTGTTCAAAACTCACTTTTTGTACAACATAATTTTTAGTCGACAAAATTATTACATACGATAGAAATTATCTTGTGAAAGCGAAGATCTATTCTTGTTTTTAACCGATCAACTTAGAAAACGCAATTTCAGCAGAACAGTTAGCTACAGGTATATAGTCAGATATTATATAATATATTCTAATGGAAATGCGAATATTAGGGATAATAATATTATTACATTCATCCGTCGCGTCAGTTTGAAAATTGCATGTATATCGAATTCTGGTTTACTTTGATGCCGAAATTACTTGTTCATAACATCATTTTTATACGCCGTAATAAATAAATCCAGTTAGAAATAAAAAAATGTTTAAGATCCATTAAACTTGATGATACTTGTGTGTAATTTAAAACTAACGATCCAATGGGCCCGTTACTTGTATGAGCCCCGAGCATGTGCCCCCCCCCCTTAATCCGGACTTGTACATAGCTGCTATAATAGTATACACCGTATTGCAATTGTCGACATATTGTACTGAGCGACGTCACGAGTGCAATTTTAGCTTGTAAAAAAAAACAACAAGAGTGGGCTTAATTAACGCTGTACAGTGCAATATGATACACAATATCCGTCCTCTGTGTACACGCGATGCCCTACCGAAGGAAAACTCTCCGGACAGTGAAATTTCACTATGTATTTTATTTTGTTTGCATACAAAGTTTGTAAATAAAGTTAATCTTTTTCTGACCGGATTGTGAGTACATATGGATGCACAAGAAAAAAGCGTTTTTGTCCAAATTGTTGCAAAAATATAGTGTTTGTATTTACATAGAACCGTGTTTGGCGCCGTTTCATCTTTAATAGAAAACTCGTAACAGTTGACATGCTAAAAATGAAAATAAATCAGTTCCACACATGATTTGAAGAGGAAAATAATAATTATGCTATGCCTTAGTATGACGTGGGTGTTTATTGATACCTAGGTCTAATAAGTTTATTTTTTTTTAATTCACATTTTTTAAATGTTTTTAATTACTCAAAAAAAATGTTGTTGTTGGATTACTGTATAAAGAAAAAAAACCGTCGATGGATGTCGTATGTTTTTTTTTAGTGTCATCTAATTTGTTTAACATTCCATATATGGCCACTGTAGATAATGAGAAATGATAGATATTTTATTATATAATAATAACTGACCAATAATAGTTGAAAACAACAACAGTCAAAAACGTTGTAAATAGACGCTATGATAGTATAATAAAAAAAACCTAAAAGTTTTCTTATTGCTGTACTAATTATTAATGTACGCAATAGATTCTTCAAAAAATTGTCTATACCGAATCCCTTATGTTATAAGAGTTAAGACAGCAACCACAAGGCAAAAAAAAGTTATGTGAATCATTAAGTGTGCCCCGATAATATATTATTATAATGATATGTATATAATCTATTTACATATTGTAAACATATAGTGTATGTCTGTTTAATTTTTAATTATAGCGTGGAATATAATATATTAATTAAACCTATTGTTTTGACGTGACATAAACCATTACCGATTGAATAGTTTTACAACCAATTAAAGTAATGTAAGTATTATAACTATAACTACCTTACCGCACCGTTGCTCACCCATACACTAAATTATGCGGTTCTAAATCGATACACGATGTTGTTAAAGCCCGTTCACATTTAAATGTAGGTTAAATTCGGTTTAATTTGCCCCGTTCGTTTATAGTCACCTCATTACGTATAACGATAGGATGGAACACACACCATGAATTATAAGTATATTTTTTTCATTGATTTTGCTTTTCTTGGACATATCCTTTTGAGTAAAATAACGTTTAAACATGATTCCGTTAAATGAAACGCAATTGCATAAAAATTGTTTTTAGAAAAACTGCGCAAAGGGAAGGATGGGGGGCAAGCCGTAAGTGATTACTTGTCACCTCTCCACTAGAATGCTCCACAGGGGCACTGGTGCAAACTTTACTGTCTGTTCCTAGGAACCGCAAAACTGTTACCGGTATAATTATTATTTACGGCTTCTATTGTAAGTAAGTAGTACTCGATTGTTCGGAATCTTAAATTAGCTGCGGGCAATTGGTCGCCACAAAAGTTAGTGTAAACGGTAATCTGATAATAACTTTGTTATCTGTGAATTGTATACCACCATAACGGGCATAATTATACTAAAAACGACACCTTACAAGATACAAGATGCGTGTAAGAAACGCAAACGTTTTTTAGAAACAAAACAAATAAAAAATCACTGATGCTGTGTGTGTGTGTGTGAACGTGTTTTGTATTCTATTTGATGTATACTTACTCGTTTTAAGTCACAACCGAATCAGAGGTTGTACATAAAGTAAAAAAAAAAAAAAATTATATATGACGTGCTATCATTACAATATTAATATGGCGTTCAACAGGTGTCGAAAAATTAGAACAATAACGGTTTGGTAATATTTTGTTTGGAGAAACGCCAAACCGCGGCGGGTGGAGGGCAAAGCGGCAACCATTTATCTTAAGTCCGAAGTGTAAAAAAAAAAAATAAAGTCAAATAGGGCTGTTTCAAACTCTGACGGGACACTGCGGCCAATGAATAATAATAATATTCGAACCTTATCTTAAACTTTGAACGATTTTTCAAAGTTTTGCCGTCGTGGTAATTGAATGAGGGTGGCGTTCCGCGTTTCAATTTGTATCAGAGTTTTTTTTTATAGACACAGACTGTATTAAATCTGCTATTGCGGTTGGCAATATTGTCGTCTTATATGATGGAGTCCATCAGTATATTGTCTTTGGGTAAAATTTGAGAATTATAAAAGTATTATCTGTAATGTTATCATGTAATTTTGTTTCTGTAGGGAAAATATAAATAATATTATATCCGAGCTGTTCTCTGTTACCTGTTTAGCTTATTTTGAATTGGATAATTATACTATACTCGCCCACTGTGTAAATATTGTTTTACATTATGATGTCTACTATTACAGTGTGGAAATCAGTTTCTTTTTTTAATAATGTCTTAACAACCAAAGAGTTAATATCCGCCCACCGACCACATTTTCAGTATTTTATTTTATTGGCAGCCGGCTCGAACTTGGGGCGCGGTTATGTACATTTTACACCGTTAGCCGCTTATTTATTTTGAGGGGAATTACACCGTTGAATCGGTGGTCAGCGGGCGAGTGAAGGTTAGGTAAGTTGTGTTAAAGGGGAAGAAGTAACGGCGTGTGCTATTCGTTGTTGGCTAGATTTTTAATTAACGTCGCCTTGTCGTCCGAACAGGCCTTTCCCACCTGGGAGAGTGTAACCGCGATCGATACATGTGCCGTAGTAATGAAATCAGTGAATTTCATTTTGAGCCAAACTATAAAACTATACTAATGCACTAGAATTGTGGTTCGTTGACCCGTTTTCGCCAGCCGGAGGTATCGGATTCGGTTTCGTGTTTCGGATTACTTACTATTTGTACTATCAGCGGCGGGGCTTGACTTGAGCTTTTGATGCCTTAAGACCATTCGCGGTCTTGGAACCATATAGCATTGCATTCACCAGGACCCGCCAAAATTATTTTCAAAACAAATCCAAACTGATTGATTGTATTGGCTTTTAATTTTAATATAATACAAGTTGCACGGAATACAAGTTATAAACTTCAGACCTGAAACTGCTCTCTGCCTTATCATCACCCTCGTTAGCTTATAGGTTATTATGAGTTATGCGTGGCTTAAGACAAATTTAACTAAAATTGGATGTTTTTTTAATATTGTAAAAAACTTAAATTATTCATTTTTAATTCATATTTTGTATTTTCTCGACAAGCTCTTTTTAATGAGCTTAGATTCAACTATCAATCTCGTATAATTGATGTGTATTATCTTATATTAAAGCTAAATATCTATCTTCTATCAATCTATTTTCTCTTTTTCCTATTCAATTGGATTCAACTAGATTTTTCAAAAATCAAGGAAGTAAAAAAGAAAATCTCAACAAATAAACCATGTACTATGTATGTAAACCCGACCAATTAGTCCATCGCCGTAAGAGATTATTCGATACACGGTTTAACCACCACCACGGTTTAGGGTTGGCGTTTTCTTTGTAATGTCCGTGTGATTCGTCTAAGGGGAGGGGGAAGGAAATATCGTAACAATATCTACAAAAAAGCGGATCGCGCCGTTACGGCTCATTTATTTTTAATCAAAACCGTCTTGGAATAATTCAATTTGCCATCCGGCCGCCGAACAGTGTGATTTAATTAAACACGAAAGAAAAATCTGATAAAATAAAAAAAAACTATCCATCCCGTCTACGGCGGAAGTGGCGGAGGGCGAGCTGGACAATCTGGCTGTGAGGTTTTATGTGCTGCAATACATAACATTAATATTCAACGGGTATTCCGATTGGCCGAAAGACAATTAAAACAACGTTGCTTTGTCGGTTCCTTATTACATACATTTTGACCCTAAGTATATATTATATATAATATGGACGGATACGATTCGCCAGCCATCGACCATTCATCAAAACTAAGGGAAAAAACAGACGCACGAGTCGTCGCGCCGGTACGGCTGCCGCCATGTAGGCAGAAACGATCAATCTTAGACAGGAGAGATGAGAGACAAGTGTGTAAAGTACAAAAACAAAAGAAGCAAACATTTACGCCACCGGGTCAAGACGATTTTTCATAATAACGAGCAATTTTTTTCTCATTGAAATATTCGTCACAAAACGGCAATGGGATGGCGCATCGACGAAGATCTCTTGGGCAGAGTGTGAGTCTGAGAGCAGAGAGTGTGATCAGCCTTATAAATATAATATCACAATATACACGTTGGGTATAAATACCAATTTATATCTAGGTGATTGGACACATACTGTGCCATAACAGTCTACTTAGCAGAAGGTGTCATAGAGGGGAATAATAACAGGGGCGACCAGCGCCACTGGACTACATTAGTCAAATAGTAAGAGACATGGACATTTTTCATCGACAATACTTCAATAGCCGAATGTAGTGATTTCCACTTATTTTTGTGAATTACTAACTAATAGTATACATGTTCACATAAATTATAGCTTAACGTCGAGTTTTAGTGAAAAATTGCCTACACAATGCGCCTTAACAAACGCTAATGTAGAGGCCCCTTAAAGGAGTGGCGTCCGTGAACACTTATAAGACGATGCGCTATCGCGGACAACACAAATCTTGAAACTCATTTGCCAAAAGTTGGCAAATTTATGAGTTTGGCCAAAACGGTAAGCCCTTGGGCCAAGATACACGGGATTAGCGAGCCCGCCATTTTGTTGTTTTGCTTGGACAAACGACGATAATGATTGCGGACGACCTAAATCGCTTTAATTGGGGAAGGCGGGGGCGTAGGGAGGATTAAACTTTTCGAATTAAATTTCAACCGGACCCGTAGGATTTTTCCGCCGTGCAATATTGTGCGCTACACGAGCGAAATCTATCAAAAAAAAAAAAATAGTTTTCCCGGTTAAATATACTAATTAGTATTCATATTTTCTTCACGGAGCATCTTAAGCCCTTCTCGACGAGCTCAACGCGTCCGTGAACGCCGTCTGAAGTAATTATTTTAATTTTTTTTTATACTCAGCCTGAGGCAAACCCCCCCCCCCCCCATGGCTAAGGAGATTCGTCGAAACGTCTCGTCTCTCTTCGATGACGTGCTAAGACAAGATAATATTATCCGATAACGTGTATTGCCGGTACTTAAATAACGGCTAATCAGTGTCGGTACATACAAAAAATAAATAGCTGAACAAACGCGACGAGGCTCTTTCTTGTGGCCCACTCAGTGTTTTGACAACTACATAATATTATTATACTAATACGACGTATCAATCAAAGACTAACGTCCGTCCAGCACTACCTACATCATATATTTTATAATAATATAATACATTATGACATGTGTTTACCCGACGATAATCCGCTCATATATTGTGATTTCAGAAGAAAAAAAATCGTATAGTAACTTAATGGCGTTCAAGTGTTTGTTTTTACTATACCATACTTTACTCGTTAAAGACGATGACGATGACGACGACGAAAAAACACTTACCGTCATGTTAACATAATAATATTATTTGTATAACCGTCGGGCGCAAACAATATGAGATTTTGATTTGCTTCGTTTCGACTTAAATAGTATAAAACTAATAATTGTAATTCGACCGACTAAAGTGAATCGGCCGGTGGCAATTAACGGATCGTTAAATACCAGATTTGAATAGCTGTTTTCGGTAATGACTATGTAACAAAAAACAAAAACCACAATATATAGCTTATATTATGTACAATGTATACAAGGTGAGCATTTTATCGTGAATCACTCAATATGTCATTGGGTTTAATTTTAATAACTTAATTTTTTTCCATATCCATTTTATATACAGTGATTTCATTTTTCCATAATTTTTTTATTTTCCTACCCCTTCCCAAATTAGTTTTTTTTATAGCAACTTTTGAAACTTAAATAGTAACGCATACATTTCATTAAATTTTTAATTTGAGAATAATTACTGAAAAGTTTAACTGGTCGATAATCAGTTTTGGAAAAATATTTTTGAAGTTTTTGAAATTTCAAGTTTAGGGCAGGAGGAAAGGTAGAGTTAGTATTATTTTCATATGCGCAAACTTCCCCTCCCGTCCTAACTTTAAGACTTATTGACTTTAAAAAAATTTCGTTCAAAACTGGTTGTCAACCAGTCGACATTTTTACTTCAATATTCTCAATTTAAATAGTTAATAAATATATAAGTTACCATTTAAGTTTAAAAATTGATAATAATAACTATAAAATAATTAGTTTTGGAGGGGTAAAAACAAAAAAAACAAAAGATGTGCAAAGTTGAGATCACATTGTAGAAAAAAACTAAATTAAAATTCTCATTAAACCCTATGGTATATTAAGTGGTTCACGATAAAATGATCACCCTGTATAATAATATAGTACCATTAGTCATAATCATAATATTACAATAATGATAATTAACCCACCGCTCTCCTGCGTGTAATAACAATAATAATAATAATAATTTACTAACTTCGATAATTATTATTTCATAATTAGTCTTATATTAACGCTAATTTAACCGAGTTCCATTAACGACTGTTTTGCGCCCAAATCGCACCACGATATAATACATTATATATAGACATGAAAAAGTTAAATGTTTTTTGATTTTTTTTTTGTTTTTTTTTCTAGATTTGTGTGCAGTTTTTGTTTCGGTTTTTCTAGTTAACCTAGCTTTTCGTAGACCGAGACGGTAAAACGTAGCGTACAATTTGTTTGCCCTTTTTAAGAGACACGGTATTGTTACAATAGCGTCGGAGTAACAATATAATAATATTATATTCTTATTGTCACGGTGTGATGATGTCTGCGAAGATGTTCGGTCGCACCGGCTTCGGGCCGTAGTCCGGACTTGTTGTGTGTTGTACTCGTGCGACACATTGGGAAGACATCGGAGACACAGAAACCTTTTCACTGTGGTGTATAATATATAATACATAACATAGCTGTGTACCCCCACACACACACATACACAAATTGTATTGTATATTTTATTAAAACATGGAAGACCTATACATTTCTACGACGACGGCCGCGGCCACCAACAACAACGTGATGGACGACTTGCCCAAAAAGAAATGGAACGGCGGTCTGACCATCTTGAAGGAACACGCCGTGGTCGATGAGTGCTACAGAGAAGACGGCGGAAAACCGCCTATCCTGCCGGCAGACGACAAGCGAAGGAACCGCAGGAAGTCCTGGCAAATGGGACGTTTGGACAAAAAGCGCAGGAAGAGCGTGTCCGTGCTGTCGCCCATACCGGACGCGGAACAGTGCGGTCTGGCTGGCAGTTATTACAAGACCAAACGACCAAGCTGGTGGAACATCTTCACTGCCGACCATTGGCCTCGGTAATTAACATATAATAACTATAACAATAATAGTATATATAAATCCCGAGCAAAAGGGACGGGGGAGGTGATGTAGTTCTTTTACTGTACTATGGTAAACTAGAGCTGCAAATTGTACACTCTACACACGGTTACTATATATACCTGACTAAACATAATTATATATAATTCTTATCTTCAAACTGCTAGGTAGAAAATAATACATTTAAAAATAAAAAATATTGAACAGAGTATGTAGGTACATTATTAAAATGTTATTCGTTGAGATTAAGGATTGGGTTTTGAATTTTTTTTTTTGGGGGGGGTCGCTAAAATCCCTCTAGCACCCTCAGAGTTGCGCCTATGTATACTGGTAGTAAAAATGCTTCAGGAGGTATGGTGGCTTTTAAATTTAAAAAATTTGTCTAACACATAAATTGATAGTGTGTAGATAGCGCCGTTGTAGCAGCGGCCTCTAGCCAAAACGATTCGGTTGTCATAAACAATTGTGGTTTATTAGCAAGGCTAGTATTTACCACATGATGGTAGATCACGCAGCTCGCATACTATTATCATACAATTATTATGCTATATTATCTATAAGTTTGCACGCTTGTATAGTTTTTAATTATTAATGATGTCACCGGACTATAACGACCGTATCGTTTTCGCACAACTGTTTGCATTCGTTTAATAGCCTGCGGCAAATATCAAACGATTTCAGAAAGTTTATGCTTAATAATTTCTTTTATCGACGCAATGATTATTTTTTATTATGTCCCCGAAGGACAACGCCGTTGTTGGCTAAGTATACTTCATATGCACATGCATTTTACTTTATTTTTCTACCAATCCCGCACAAAACATTTAGAAAATATAGATAATATTTAATAGGTTTTTGTTGATATTTCTTAAACTCCTGTCTGGGTTGTAGGGCTTAGAATAAGTTAGACGACAGTACGAATTAATGAGTATTAATTTTGTTTCGTCTTAATCAATAGAAGTAGCAAGTTTGTATTGAAAATGTAAAAAAAAAACACTATTACCGCCCTCGAGGCTGTAAGCGCGCTCATTCGACAACACCCCCAAAATACTTGAGAAGTCGTTAAGGGCATCGCGCTACACTAAGACTTCCTAAGCTCCAGTGTTTTATCTTTTGGACTTAACCGGGACCGTCGTATCCTGAACAGCGATTTTACCGTTTCAATTTAAACAAATCCCGTTTCGCTCATGTACTCGATACCTCTCCTTGTATACTATACATATGACGTATATTATACTGTCGTTAGTTTACAAGTACCTACGCATTGTTCTCGCTACATCAATTATTGTTACACGGTCCGGAGTCTCTGTGTGTGCATATAAGAAGATTTGTTCTCTTTTTCTGAAGACGACGTCGCGTGTATTGTACAAACCCGTATATACTATTCGCCCCTTAATAATATAATCCCTGACCCGTAAACTCTATGAACATAATATGGTGGCTCGTGGGTCCTACGTGCTCGGCCTTGGACAGTTATAATAAATGATACATAGTATCCACTACAGATGATAATATTATTATTGTAGTAGACAATCTATATATACCACCTTAATATAGTAGTGTGCTTATGGCCCCGAATCGCCCAATACCGACATGGATGGTTGTATAGAGTTACATATTATGTTATGCGGTCTCGCCTTTCTACCTAATATGTTCGTGTACAAATATCCACAAAAGCACATTCTATATAATAGCAGCGGTCGCCTAATTCGAATGGGTCAGCTTGCGCAATTCGTCCGTACATAGACGATAATGATGGGATAATATTATATAGTTTTGTAAAGTCATCGTGGGCACAGCTACTGTTTGCAAAAGCGAATAATATTTGTATCTTGTTGAAAAGGTAAGGTGGTAAACTGCGCTAAATGCGACTTTTTAACCGAGATATAAAAATTCGTTACTCAATAAAAACGTATTCAATTAGGTATACGGTATATTTATATATATATATATATATATATATATACATTATACAACGTTAAAAATAAATTAACTTATAATAAACACAAAACAGAACTCACGCCGAGAGCCTTCCATGTCTATATTTTTTACGGTTGCTGTGAAATGTCATCTAAAGCCTGACGTTTAGCTAACTTTTTGTCACTCTGGTTAATTATTTACCTTCAATCTTTTTATTGCTACAGACTTCATTTGATCCGATATGGACATAATGTAGGAATTACTTGCTTTATTAGAAGTTTTCATGCGTGGTTTACAATACACTCATTATCATACTGATAACATATTATTTTGGGGCGCAGTTTACCGTTGCCCAATAATTATTGCATTTGTCTATACATACGCTGGTTTTGTGTGCAGACGGTTGATTAGAACACAATATAATAATATATGTTACCATTACTATATAGTGCTTGTCGTTTAACGATTTCTCAACCTTTGACAAACGAGATGAAAAAAACGGTGGAATATATAATAGTGGGCAGTGTTGGGCGAACACGAACTTTCGAATAACGCACCGTTCGAATGTGTGAAGTAACACTTAACAGTGTAGATATTATATATTTTAACAGTGGTGTGCATACATATGTTTTTGCGTTATACTTTTCTAAAATCGTCCTTACCCCGACCAGGTAAGGGGAAACGGTTAAAAAGTGGCATTAGAAAATGTATAGAAATAGGGATTTTTATGCTCTTTGAGCCCTCGTCTTAACAAAATTAACCGTACACTAAGAAACGTGCTTTCTTAACGAACATTGACTTATTCAAATTTATAATAATACCGTCGCTTGTTAAGTTATCAATAATTAAACGAATAAACGAACATATTATATTCGTATATAACGTACTTAGTTTCATTGGAAAGTTGACTGCGTTTTGCATACCTACTGATCAGAAATCGGCTGGTCTCCCGAACTTTAACCATAGTCCATAGATTAAAATAGATACTATAATTAAACAATGCATATGGAAGTTGAGACGGCCAGTAGCCCTTTTTGTAGTTAATTTTTCTGCCAATAAGGCTCAGAACGGATTTCAAACATATGTCTTATTTTGTCTTTAACTATGCCACACGTTTCCACCACCCTTGCCACCATTGAGTGCTTCCGGTAACCCAAATTCACACTAAAATATTTGTGTTGTATGCATTGTTTATCTATAGTACCTATACATTTAAGTCTTTGCTATTACCTATACTTAAACTTGGTAGAGTTATTATTATTATTATAGTTGTTATATTTTCGACCTCGCGTTTGTTTCCTATCGTCGAAATCGTTTTGACACGTGGTGGCGCTCAAATGTAAGGCGTGTCTGTTCATTTCAAAATGTTAGGTTTTCCGATTTCCACAGTTTTATGCGCTTTTGTTGTCTATTTTATGTAATATAATTATATACCGCCCGATGGAAATCCACGGTACGTCTCATTAAGCCCCACGGTGGGCGGCCGTCGCATCGTCGACATTTTAAGCCATCCGGCCGGTCCGTCGTTATTGACGAAGGTCGTCGTTATGTCGTCGTCCGTGTGGTCTAAATAGTAAATTCTAATATATATCTAGTACGCATTATAAATTATAATAAAGCCATTTCACGCTAATGGTGTAAAATATAGCATTCCGGTGAGAATTTTCGACCCTGAAAATCAGATAGATAGGATAGAGAGATAGGTACACGCGGATAGTATAGCCGAAATTTGCAAACGGAATAGACATTTTCATCATTAGAGAGCGATAGAGATAGAGACATGGGTTTCATTCATATATTATAATAAATATTATTTATTATTCGGCGTTCATTTCCCCTTGACGTTTTTTGTTTTTGTTTTTCATCCCGGCCGTATGATATACATATTTTTATTATCTCGTTTGTCAAAACAGGAAACGACCGACAGGTCTAGTGTGCCCGACTTGCATCGACGACAATAATAGCAAGTCCGACGACGACGTTAACTCTGCTTAACCCTGGGCCGACTTGCAAGTCGAACTCGTACACCCATTTTGTGTTGCCGTCGTTACTTCTATTATAATATTATTATTGCACCGTAGTAAAACTATTCATTCGGATACGAATTACAAAAATATTATGTTGTTTTACTACTATTATAGTATATATATATACATACTATACGTGAACGGCATCGAGACGGATTCAATGGCGGCCGCCACAAACAAACAAAAATGTATTTATTTTGGTTGCATTTGCGTTTCGGATGCAACTTACGGCTAGGACGTTTCGGTAGGCTCGTTTGTGTTGTATTGTAAAAAAAAATAGACCGTCAACGATGAAAGAATTATGAGTGTGTTAGGCACGATAAATGTATCCGTCTGTATACCGTTAAGAAAACGGTGGATTTTGGTATATAATACAGAACTTTGGCTGGCACAAATCCAACGGGGTTAGGCCCCAGTGGGTATTGCACCACAGTCACGTCTCACCCTCTGACGACCAAACTTAGTTATGCCAACGTCATTCGAGTGTAGATTGTCTCCAATTATCTTATTAGCTGTTACATTTGCCGTCTTATTTACAGCAGCAGGAACGCGGTAACCATACCGAACCTTTCCACTTCAATTACCATGCGTTCAATCGCATAAACCTGTCAACATATTATCTATTATACATATACATATATATATATATATATATATATATATATATATATAAGTATAGACGGAAGATTAGCTGGGTACGCACGAGTGAAGACCCCGGATTAGCATCAAACCCTCCCCAAACCCCGCTATCATAATATTCTCTATACTGTTAACACTTGATAGGGAAAACAACATGATTAAATCATAATATTGTGTTAACTGCGCGCGACCGTTTTGCTTTTTGACTTGAAAAAAAAACATTCGTTTGATATTATGCTAAATAAGCGACCGTCTTGAAACGTAGCCGTATAATTGAATTTATCTTTATACATATATATCTGATGATATATATCTCATGAATCTGATTTCAACGAAACGAAATGTGTATATATATATATATACTAACAAGCAGTTAACGAAGTTAAATGTTGTTCGAAAATAATGTTCATTTGGCGTTATAATCTGTGTAAGTGTAATTATTTATTTGCGAACAACAAAATATACATGCGTTTTAATTAAAATTTATCGGTCGCCTGTAAAATAATTTCCGTTTGATTCATTTACTGCGCGCAACGTACACTATGAAATGTATTATACATAATTGTATTATTTTACCGCATAATTTATTTGTTTGAGCTGGTCCTGTGTCAAGCAATAATTAATTCATTAGAGTATATTTTATAAAAAAAAAAAAAACTTTTGAATCTTTAACGGTAACGTACTTATACTTTATTAATTTTTCAAATTAAGAATAATTGAGTAAACATTTTAACTGGTCGGTAACCGGTTTTGGGTAATTATTTTTAAAGTTATATCTAAAGTCAAGGACAGGAGATAACCCTGTGACAATATCGTGTGAATCAATTAAAAAAAAAATCACTCTGTATAATATTATCTATATTATCTAGCTGCATGACGCGTCATAGCTAGTTTGTAGAATTCGAACTGTCAACCTCTTGAAAACTACTATAGTAAATCAATTATTACTTGAAGTTGAAACGTTCCAAAAATGCTCGTCATCGCGTACACTTATATGGAGTCTATGCCAGCAGTTGTTGAAAACATTAAAAGATTATAAACGTTATACTGGCAATAAAATACTATAATAATATGATAATAATAATTACTCGTGTTTGTTAATGTGCATTTGGCGCCTACCTATTACACATTATTAAAACGAATCGACGTTATGCACTATGGAAAACAAAAAATATTTTCATTAGCAAATTCAATTTTATTACTTGGTATTGATTTTTATACTTCCACTCTAGTTTCTGGTTAAACTTGTTCTGGGACAGTTTAAAAATGATTCAATAAAAAGGAAGTATTATAATGTTGTATACTATCAACACAAACTAAATAGTCTGTGATTTAATTTGAAACTGGTTGTACTTGTAATATCGTGTGAATTAATCTGTTCCTGGTTTCATGTTTTCTTTTTAGCAAACAAAAATATATTAAAATATGTAGGTACAAGTTGCTATTGCAATAAACAAATACTTTTACTTTTTAGCCTTAAAAATCACGACTTCACTGAAATCATCATTAGTAATAAAACAATACTGTTTTGAAATATAGCACATCGAAAGAGTTTTTCAAAAATTGTTGTAATAAAAAATTGTTAAGTAAAACTGACCGAAGAATATAATACAATTTTCTACTTATTAACATAAAAGCTTTTTTTCCTGGGTGATTTTTTATCACTTTCGGCTTCATTATTATTTACTAAAACCTGACCTCACTGACTTCTTATATGCTATGTTATCTTTTACTGTTACCCATCACGCAAAGTCGTATTTTGCATGTTTTGCCCCTAAATTGCACAGCTAATGGTTTTTTTTTTAGTTTTAATATTGACCTGACCTCTCACCGGTGGTTGACCTCCCTCCACTTCCCCCCGTGAGATAAAATCGTGTAATAATTTTGTTATAAATTTTGTTTCTATACTAAACATTGAATATTTGAATGATTAAAAAGTTTACAAAATTACTGAAATCAATGTGCACATGTGATCAATTCTGTATACGTTTTTATTTTAGTTACTCAAAGTAATAACAACTTTAGAAAATTTTAACATTTTCATAACTTCACCAAATAATAAGATTATTCAATTAACACAGTATATACATATTCCACTGTAGGTTGTTCAGTCTAATTTTATCAATTCCAACAATTTTTCAAATAACATGTTTTTTTCTTCAAAATTTCAAAAAGTTTATCACTTATAAAAATAACCATTAGTCGCTATGTAGGTATACCTCACCACAGTCATTCTAGAACATGTTATTATTGTATTCTAATAATGTATTTCTTGTTTAATTTGGACGATGCGTATATAGCTCACGCATAAGATTGTTACTATGAGTTCGGAAAACGTTAAACACCTGTAGACTATCAGATTTTATCCGTTCGTCTTAAATTTTAAGCGCAATCACAAATTTCAACTCGTTTTCTGTACTTACAAAGTTTATAAAAAAGCAGAACCCGATTTTCACGTGGTTTTTGTAGTGTTATAACTTATAATTATTATTGTCATAATTGATGTAGTTCAGCTTGTGGTGTCAGGTGTGTTTGATACATTTTTAACAAGTTTTCTGGCTCGAGTACCATAATATTCAACTATAGAAAGCTCAAAGTTTTAATATAGTTTGCCGGTCAACTTAATGGTAAATGTAGAACAAAATATGAGTTTAGATTTTCTGTCGGAGAAACTGTTTTGGAATAATTTCAATTTTCTTTTCGTTGGTCGAAACGTTTTAATTTTCCGGTTTGAGAGTATGAAAACTTTTTTTAAAAATGTTTTTCGTTTTTTGGTTAGCTTTTCGCGTTTTCAATATTGTATTTTTCAGGGTTACCCGGTTTGGTCGTTGTAAAATCATAAATATGTGTGGAATATAAAGTATAAAGGTTGGACCTAGGCGCGTTGACTTTTGCCGTAAGCGCTTTATGCTCGGCTATCCGCTATCGTTTAATTTAGTCAGCAAGTCGGTTGGAAATCCACTCGACAACAACATTATTATAATGGTAAAATATTATCGTAAACGGTATTGTAGTACTAGTTTATTATTGTTGTTGTATATAATATTATAAACGGTTGTATTGCTTACCTACCTAATAGCGTTGTTGTCGTCGTAGCCGGTTATCATAGCCGGCTATATACATATTTTTAACGCTTTGTTGATAAGAAAATATAAAAACAGCTGAGATGGGCTACTGCCCCACGCCGTGTGCCTGTTGCATTGTCATTAGATTTTTGATCGGTTCGCTTAAAAACGCTGTTGTGAACGACCACGATGAGTTTCAGTAGTGCGAGACATGTCCCGCCGGTCTAACTATTGTGGTGATATTACTATTATTATTATTATTATTATTATCGTGTTAAGCATTTGCTGCGGTTTTCCATTCGACGGTGGTCAGAATGATGAAATTTTTCAACAGGTAATGCACAAAAAAATACTACATCCCTTTTCTTAATGTTTTGTAGTTTTATTCTTTATAAGTGTCGACGATTCTATATAAACCGTGTCTACGCGTGTAGTAGTGTAACTCAACTAGGATTTTGTCCGCTCCCAAGTCGTACACGATATTGTGTTTGGTGTAATGTATTACATATTTTATTGTTTGACGGCACCCGAAAGCGCATTATTATTATTTTTTTGTTGTTGTTGTACCGACGGATTAGACTTGGCGAAAACAAGAGTAAAAAAAAAAAACAAATACAGGTACGTTACAACAATATGGTAATAATTGCAGTTTGTCAATACACACACATACTGGCACCGACTAATTATTATTAACGAACATGCGCCTCGTGTATAATAATAATATGTGTTTCCAATCTTGGCTGTCGCACACGACTAATTGTCATTCGTCTTGTCCGCCGCGACCTCAATGGCGGTCCAAAGGTGTTTTTTTAATTATTTTAAACAATTTTTTGTCAAAACGACTTTTGTCCGAAAACCTATTTTTATGCTTATACCTACAACAAAAAAAAACGCATGAAAAAATTCACCGCGGCACAATGATAAGAACCGTTGACGAGTACAACAAGTCGACAAGGCTATCTATTAGAAGCCATTGGGCTCACTCAGGTTCAGCGACTCGGTCGTTATGATTTTTATACAGTAGAGTAGGCAAACGTTCGAGATGGGTCTCGAGATGGGTTCGAGATTAACGACACCGTCCAGTCGTTTATTTTTCATGCAAAGGTGATGATACCGAGGAAACGCCAATAGCGGGTTGCCGGTTAAAAAAACAAAATGAAATAATTGTGTTTGGAGATGAGAAAAACAACAAAAATAACAAACTGACAAAGGTAGTCACTACTAACTATTAATTAACCCGGTAGGTATGTATATCGTGTACAAGGTACAATTGACTTAGTGAGATTATTCAGATGAAAACTAAGAAAACGACCAAAGACAACAAACTACGCCTTGTGGTAGTAAAACCATGTACATCTAATACTATTAGGTGTCTTGGTGTTGTTGTTGTTGATATTATAATGTGTAGGAAGTGTTGTTGACATATTATGTAGTAATAGCTGTACTCGAGTCTCGCGGTAAAAAAATAGTTAATTTTTTTTTTATTGACCATTTATTAACCTATCTAATTTTTGTTTGCTATTCAATTGGGGGCAATACACTTATTGTACAACATCTACGCTAGTGCTTCCCTATAGTATAATATTTTACACAAAACTGTAGCCAGAAATATTGTAATAAACACCACTTAAATATGGACCTACAATATTGAAATTCGGTTTGATGTTATTGCCAATTATTTGTTAGACGAAGGCGATTTTTTGTCATTATTATTATTATTGTTTTTTTTTTCAATCGGACCATTACCCGATGTCTTACGCCACTGTTTTGTTTGTGTACTCGTTATTAGCGTTAATAAATACCCAAATAAAAATACAATATTGCTGTTGATTCGGAACGATTTATAGAAACAGTTTAAAAAAAACCGTAACCCGATATAGTTGTTGTTGTTGCCAGGCTAGTGCGTTTTACATTCGGGCTTATCGTTGATTGTATATTATTTATATATGGAACTCTCGGCCTGTATAAGACATTAATATAATCGAAAGCCAGTGATGTGAGAAATGAAGGGGAATGTATAGAGAAGGAGGCAGTCGCCCCCTCTCTATATGTATTTATACAGGAGCCGAAAGGAGAGGGTACAATGTCGCTCCCCACCTCCCAGATAATTTTAAACGATATAAATTAAATTTGTTTACACAACGTATTTTAATAATCTACATGCTCAAAATGACAAACTAATGCTACTAATCTGACTAATCTCAAGAGTAATACGGAGAACGGGACTTGACAATAAAACCGTACCGGTGACGGTTTTTGAAAGTAGGCACTCCAAATTTTTTTTTCTTCTAAAACCTCGGGACAGTACATTTTATCGATAAAACCTTACAAAAAAATTATTAGTAAGCCGACCACTGATACGAGAAAGAGGACTTCTTTGGAGTTTTTCTAGCCCAACACTTCTATTTATTCAATTTCCCTCCCCCACCCTACCCCTCGCGTGAATAATACTTCCTGGGCTACTGTCGAACGCGGCGTTATTATTGAACTATTTCCGTATAAAGAGGAGACCTGGAAGAAAGGGACCGTTTTTTTTTTCGAGTGTCCTTTAAACTCTGTCAAAACTTCCCAAATCAGCGATATTACCGTACCAGAGAGAGAGAGTGAGGAGAGGGTTGGGAAATAAATCGTCGAATCATCTCATATTATTATACGACTCCCCGGTGATCGATATGCGAGGGGTAAGGGGCGGGGGGTTCAAACTGAGTGTTTTTGGCGTTAATAAAATACAATAACAAATCGCCGAGGAAAAGTTGCGCTATACAAACGTGTAGAGTTGCAAATTTGTGCCAACCAATAAAATGTGCGTTAGCGCCGCGCACAAGAGCCGACTCGACGGCGACATCCGGTTTGAAATAAACAATAATAATATTGTGACATAATTAAAAATATAATTTAAAAAAAAAACAATAACCTAAATCGGGCGTCCGGAGGGGGGGGGTCGTGCGTGTACGGTTAGATTATGCCTACCGCAAGAATTCTCTAGCCGACCACCTTACCCCGGATTGCGACAAACGGCGCCATAATATTATGTTATCGCTTATATTTTGTCATAAAAAATAAATAATCATTAAACGTTTAGTGTCCAATTACATACACATACATAGTGCAAACAACAGCTACTCGTCGATGCTACAAAAAAAAAAAATGCCTATAACAACAGCTTCAACGGTTATACCTAAGTATATTTTTCGTTTATATAATTTTTATATTATAATATTCGTTTGTATCGTTATGGGACTTGCGAGTCGTCTCCGTCTACCAACTTCTCTTCCGGGTGAGCCACCGTCCTAAATTCTTTAGGCCCGTATTGATAAAGGATTGTGTCTTCTAATATGTTTGACGTTAGAGGTGTTAATTGTTGGATATTATTCGTGTGTGCCATGTATGCACATATCGATTCTTAAGTCGTGGGGGCCCCGTGCGGTCTCCCGGGCGCACTAATTTGCTGGTTCGCTTCGGTTATAGCTGCTGTAACACGCTAGTCTACCACTACTACTACTGTTGCTGGTGCTAATAATGATAAAAATAATATAAATTGTTAAATGTCACGGCGTGTGTACATCATCTTAAATGTTCATTATATTATGACGACTCGGCCGTGTAATAAAACATGCATCGTCGTCGCGTATGCACGCAATAAAATTTTGTACCGAATGTGATATTATTCGCCCAGTATAGCTGTTCGGTGTGTGGTGTAGTCGTTGACGGTTCGTCGTTGCTTTCTTACCGGGCCAAACCGAAAACCGCCTTAATAATATAAGTCCGTATAGGTGTACACACTCGCCTTGGAATGTGTGAGAGAAAACCCGCCGTAAGTCATTTTGGATGTCATTTCGTTCGTTTCGGGTGAGTGTTGTATACACCGTGTTGAAGTTATATTATAATTTAGTACTATGTATTTAGCTGTACTAAAAGACCGGCTTGAACTGTAGTAATTTACAACACAAACCTCGAGGGGCGATGGGAAACGTGTATCGCCCCCCCCTCCCCATCATATATCAGAACGCTTGCTTGCCCGTGTTTATAACGATGGATAGGACTAATTTTTAGTTTAAAAAATTGCTTTTTAGCCGTTCGAATCGCGCTTTTTACGCGGTTTTCTACAACTGACGTTTCCGTGCCCTCACAAATAGCGTTATCACTGCTGTTACGGGTTTATCGTGTATTGCTTGCACATACAACCGCCTCTTGGCTATTGAACCAGACTCGGGGTTTGACCTCTAGGACTTGGGAAGAGTAGCATAGTTTGACGGAGAGAGAGGCTTCATTTAATATCGTCTATACAGCTGACACGCCTCGTTGGACGAGCCACCGCGGTTTTTCAACTATCCCGGTATTTTTTATTATTTATTTGTTGTTTGTAAAAAAAAACCGACAATAATAATATAGAATCTTGCGACGTAATAGGTTAATAGCGGGCGGCAATATCGGTCCGTGGATGGAAAGGGAATGCCGTTCTCTCATTGACCGCGAGATCTGTGCTTTTCTCCATAAACAGCTGCTGCTGCACTAGGTATTTATATTAATAATAGTATTATTATTATCATTAATTTCTTATAGTACTACGTGATGACCCGCACGATATGTGCTAAAAAACCGATCACGTCTCACAGTATGGCCGCCGGCCGAATTCTGACCGTCCGAAGAAAGGCAATCGCGGAATTCCAGTAGTCTGTGATGCCTATGTGCAATGTAATAATATGTATATTATCATAATAATAATAATTATAACTACATAAATGAATTCATAAACATGCATTATGAGTAGAGCGCGGATTATGTAGTGCGTTAAAAAGTACTTGCAATTAAATTTGAAAAATGTATGTAATAATATAAGCTCAAACATTTCCTATACTTATAAGTACTTTTTTTATTTGCCTGTTTGTTTTTATCATTAACTCCTTTCGAAAATTCGTAGCGTGACAAAATTCATTTTTCCTCAACTTCGAAATATGTTGATTCCCTTCTATCCTAGCGTCACCATATGTCCATATGTTAACGCAAGGACATGCCGGGATAATGAAGTCTACATTTTTAATAATTATTACTTAACGCCTGAACTCTTTACCATTTCGACTGATCATAAAAGTAATATTAAAATGCGTTTATTTCAATTGATCATAATCAAGTATCAACTGAACACGAATACCAGTAGTACACTGTACGGATACTAAAGTATGAGATAGCAGATAGATTTTTATTAAAAATGGTGTATTTTAATTTTTCTAAAAATATAATATTTCCATTATTATTTTTCGTCCTAGCTTACACTATTTGTGTATTCTATCATATTTACTTGAACAGCAAATAGTAAAGTCCTGAGGACTTTGGGGGGGGGGGGTGGTATTTGGGACCCAGTTGGGTAAATTTCCGTTCTGTAAGCCAGCGACCACACATCGACTTCTTTGAATGGTCGCTGTTTTTTTTTGGACTGATCTGACGTACCCTTAGGCAAAAAACGCAAATTTTTGGATGAACTGTAAAATGTATACAGGTTACTATTATTGTTATTATTATGATTACAACGACGGTTAAGGCCATGTTACCGCCGTTCGGTTTACAGAAAATTATAATAATCATAATAACTCACGGTGTAAATATTTTATCGTTTATGTACTATCGGCGTGGCGCTATAATAATATCATACCGGCGTTATAATAATATTATGTGTACCCGCTTAATCGCGGACCTAGGTCAAGGATATGACGAGCTATTGTTTTCGGTAGTTGTATTTAGGTATATCTCCGTGCAAACGACACCGGCTGCGCATAATATTCATAATATATAGATTTTTACTACTTAATAGCGTAACCGCACATAACATTCTGTGCACGCGCTGTCACTTTTAAGTAGTTTTCTTTGTCTCTATAAATAAAAACCAACAGATTCCTCGCGCGCACAAGATCAGGTACCAATTATTATTATATATAAAAAAAAATAATAATAACGACCCATAGGGGCCGGAATTATATTATGCATTTGCATGTTTGTACATTCTGTTATGCATGTCTGAACGGTGGCTCGAAATGTTGGCGATTCATATCATACCGAATATTGTATAATGCTGCATACTTGGAGGGTAATTGCATATACTAGTTAAAAAATGCATATTTAATGTGTTTTCACATAAATAAACTAATTCAGTTGTAAAATAACTAAATTTTGCCAAAAAAATAAAGCTGGTTTGCATTATTTCTTCGAAGAATCAACAATAGTAAATAGAGCTATTTTTGAAAAGTACAAAGACAAAAAAAAAACAGTTAAAGTAATAAATTTACGTGGGGTTCCAAATCATGAAACAGATATTAGACATTTTGCATGGAAAACAAAAAAATAACAATCCACCAAACTTAACTTCATTTTTGTATTCGTGTATGAAATAATAAGTGCATCTAATAGGTGGACGTGTTAAGGTTTCATTATATAAGTTGATTTAAACTTAAAAAGAATACCTTCATGACACCAGATAATATGGAAAAATATATTTTTATTAAAATGTCTATAAAAACCATATAAAACTCTGTTCAAAATAAGAAGCGACTTTGGTGGTTACATGAAAATCGGTTTTTTAGGTGGCTTTCAGATAGCCGCCGAGGTCTTTTCTTATTTTGAACTGAGTACAGATGATTTTTTAAAGTCATACTGTCAAATTTTTAAGAGTTTGTATAAGTCTACAATATTAATAGGTACGCAAGGCTTGTGATTTTATTTTTGTCAAATTTTCTAAAAGTATTGTACTTCGATATTTGAATTAAGTGTTAATTTTTAAAAAATTTATTTATTTAAGAACTTTTGTTGCATAAGAAAATAATTAGTACCTACAGCACCTCCTGGTTTAAAAGTAGAAGTTTTATTAAAAAAAAAAAAAAATATATATATTATACCCTCTATATAAAAACCAAAAAAAAAGTTCATCTATGTGATATTTTTTTATCAATTTTAATATTGCTACATGCTATTGCATATTTGCCACTTTTTTTTTTTTGCATATTTCATTCTTTGTTTTCTTTCTAATGCATATTATCAATTATCATTGGCGGCGCTATTATATAGGTCTCGTGTTTGACTGGGCCACGATAAGGAGGCGGCAGGCGATCACACTTTGAAAATAATATGCTTATGTTATTTAAGCGATGACGTCGTAGGTCAAGTAGAGTATGCGTATATTTTGTGACGTCATCGATCTACGGTTGTACAATAATAAAACACGCGTAGAGAACCATAAACATTATTATAGCTCTGTTATCATAAAACCGGTGTGATATAAATCCCCCCTCCCACCCGTCGCGTACGATGATGATAATAATTATAATACTGCTCTCTGGGTGAGTATTAAACTTTTGGTTTGTATTTGACGTGATAAGCCGGCACGTATATAGTAATACGGCCTCTCGTTTATTCGACTGACCGGAGGAGTAAAGTTGACCGTAAAATCGCTGTAATCCTCACACAAAACAAATAAAAACCATCGCAGAAATCTCCTCGACGAGTTCCGGTCGACTTTTGCAATACAGTAATAAGCTCATCCCGATGTGCAATAAACGAAGTTTTATATTATTTATATAACGATAATAAAAAACAAATATAAAATATTGTACACATAGAAATGTAAACAATCGGTTGTTGGATTCCGGGACGTGAAAATAATAAAACCGAAATTAATTTTTAAAAAATCTTTATAAACATTTTAACTGTGATGTTATAATCATTATTGGGTAAACGATAATTATTTACTTTTTACTGCATTGCCCTAATGTACTGTGCAGAGTTTGACACCATTATAATAAAAATTAGTTGAAAAATAATAAATAAAAAATCGTTTGTCCAACTCCGACACTATTAAATGTTGTGGCCATAGACAGTTTTTTTAACGAATAAGATAAATGCAAAATATTATAGTGAAAGGTAAGAAACGTGAGTGCGTACACGGGTATACGTACCTAATAAAATATATTATTATATTTTATACCATTTCCGTGCGAGTAGCCTTATAAAAATGCGTATAATTTAATTGTTATTTAAAGTATTGCATAATAATATATATATATAATCCATTATATTGTGTATAAATAAAATATGGACATAATATGCGCGTTCCGTTTTTTTCAAGCGCACAACAAAACAAAAACAAATGGTTAATTTTAATGGTCCAATTCAAATATCGCACTTAAAAAATAAACACAGCTCGCGTTTTATATGACTAAGACTTATTAGATAGTTGATAGATTAGACCTTCAAGGACACACTGTTGGCAGTTATTTCGAAGGTGTCTCGGCTGTAAGTTCACACCTTGCCAAAGATCAACCGAGTTCAAAGGGTCGTTGGGGGTCAGACTGCACACGAGGAAAATGTGAAAACTAATCATTGCGCTACAGAATAATCAACCCAAAAAAGGTTTAATTTGCTAGCCAAGCTGCCTTTGAAAAACGAGGGTTTTTCTGGATTTCCTTTGGCACGTGTCATTCCTACTTTGCTCCCTTTATGAACCGATTTAACAATAATATATAATAAACCGCCGACTGTTTTGACGTTTATATTAGATCGTTGTTATCGCTTATACAAGTATGATGCGTTCCCGTTCGCCCTAGATCATCAGGGAGAGTATCGACACGATTTAATATTCCCGAACAATTAAAAGAGCTCCAGAAAAAAAGATGGGGGGGGGGGCTAAATTAGTTTTAGCTTCGATGACTAATGTTTGTTTGTTGTGGACTCGCTCAATCAGACAACAACAATAATAAAATTATTTTTTTTAGCATCCGACTGAACTATTTTGTGGATATTGTATATTAATTGGAAATTGTATTCTCATGCGTGTCGCCCAGTACACTTTTATTTGGAGAATAACTTTTAAACGCAATTGCCTGTTGTTTTTGTTTCGGCAAAATTATATATAATACTTTTAAATTGCAATCTTCATTCATATTGTTTATCGCTGCAATTATAAACGCCCAACAGCTCTTAGTAATTATTATTCTCTTCAATTATTTTTGCATCACGTGTAAAACTGATTCGATTCAACTTTTTTTTTCAATTTAATTACAAAACACGTGTACTTGGATAACGGATTAATAATTCCCGGTGTTTGTGTTTTTCCGTCAAGGCTGTATTTTCAATTGTTCTAGTCCTTGCGTATGCATTACAATTAGTGTTTAACAAGTTAATTTGTTATGTAAAATGTTTGAATATTTGTTTTTTTTTTTTACTAAAGCGCGAATAAATTAAAATAGATAAATAAATAATTTGTTAGCACTCTTAATTAGTGAAATAAGGTTTTGCGGTTTTTATTTTTTCTTTAAATTTTTATGGCCGTCTAAATATAATCAAGTACCTCGGGTCAAAAAGGTCTGTTCCATTTCTAATTTATGGCTAATGCTTTTTAAAGTTTTTTTCCTTACGTTTAAATATGTTCAACAAAAAACTTCATAAATCTCATTCATTATTGCTCTAGGTGGGTAATTTTTTTAGTGTTTTTACTTACAAGTTAGTGGTCTCACTTGTCCAAAAAACGGTGAAATGCCCCTATTCGGTCCAAGGATCCTCAGGTTAGATATGCTGGTAGTCGGCGAATCTTTGTGGTAACCGTGGTTATTACAACTATGGAGATTATTAACAGGTTCAAGTTACTCTTATGGTTGGTTTACACTAGAAAAAACGCCCGTTCTATTCAAAAAGTCAGCAAAAAAAAAAAAAAGGTAAAAGGATAAGTGTATACGAATCGGCGATTCGATAGAGATCTAAAACCGCGAACGTGTGTCCTAGTTTAACGCGGTTAAGTACAGTACTTTTGTTAAATTTTTTATCATTAAAGGGCAAAAAAAACCCCAAAAAACCTTTAAATAAAAGTTAACAATTTACCACCGAGGTTATCGCGAAATCTAACCTGACCCAGTGGCAGTTATTGATAGTGACCACGCCCACTCTTTAACTGCGGACCGTCGTCACCTACTTATTCTTATTTATTTATTTTTTTTTTGGCGCCAACGTTCAAACTATTCGAGCGATTCCGATCACACACACAGACAAACGAGATCATTGTGTTCAGTGTTTGGCTTTCCTATTAAATTATTCGACCGTATGCAGTTATCATAAATTGTACATCGCTGGGTGGCCAGCAGAGAGTGGTCATTCGGCCCGTTCGTTTTGTTGGTTTTTTTTAATTTACAGAAAACAAACCAAAAACTAGGCATTATATTAAAAAAAAAAAAAACCAATGATTTCGAATAAAATTCCCAAATAATTATAATTTTAATTTTCGCAAATTTCACCACAATATTGTCGACGCATGAATAACAAATCTTCTGGCAACATCAACGGCTGTAAATAATTTGTCTCAATTAATATTGCGAATAACGTCAACGAGTGTTTATTTGTTTAAATCGCTGTTTTCCTTAAAACCTAAAATAGTACTTACTGCGGTTTTGTCTGAAGGCATTTTTGTTTTCTGTACTGTGTATTATGCAAATTAGGGAAATCCCAGGTGTATTGCACAACACGGTTAGGTCATGATGGAACCGCTCTAGTGAGTGCTCGGTTAATCCATGTGAATCAAGCCACAGCGACATCAACACGACGATGAGTTTGTTTGCATACATTCAACTGTAAAAAAAAAAATGCGTTTCGGTAGGAAAAAATACAATATGCTTCACCATCGATTTACTGTATTTATTCCATTGGAAACGCACCGGTGATTTGTCAAAAGTATCCGATAATACACCGTGAGTGCCGTGAAAGTATAATAATAATATTTAGCCCGTAACATTACATTATTATCTAGTCTATTTTCTAAAAAAATCATTGAACTTGGTCGGCGGAATTACAGAATAATAATTTATCTAGAGTGAAACGTCAATGATGGGAAAAAAAGCGATTTCTTAAACAAATATCGGATTACATGTAAAAACCTACCGCGAAATTATGTTATCGCATTTATCAATTTCCACACCCTGGTGTGATGTGTGCTAAAATAAAAGTAGCTCAATATTGAATGACAACACAGAAATTATATGGGTCGTTTATTGTAAAAGTGGTGTAACTCCATTTTTTAAAATTTACATATTTTGCTTAATAAAGTCACATTTAGTCACATCTCATAATAAAAAATAAGCAACTCCGATAAATAAAAAATGGAAAACACTGAATGAATACTTATATTTGTTTTCCTACACATTGGTAAAATGTTTTTAAAATAGTTTTGACTTTTAATCGTTAGCAAATTGTATAGTTCTCGGTTTTTATCAAACGGAAATAAGTGCAACTTGTATTGTAAACACACGGCAGGTGTTCGTTTACGGACAATCGTATTGACATTCAAAAATTTACTCGGTTGAATATGATTTTTATCTTAGAGATAACGAACGGGTTTTTCGAGTAGGTCTTTGGATATAATTTATATCAAGTAAAAAAAATATATATATAAAATTGAAATGTTAATATACGACTTTTGTTGTAGGTAACTGCCAGGTATACTGTGCGTTATTTGTAATGTTAATAAATGATTATAATATGTACAAATAAAATTGTTGACATTTTTGTTATGTTAAACAACAACATTATATTTTTATCTGACGGTTTTCGTCTTTGACTGTGCAGTTGCCGCGTTGAGCTTTCTAGGTCGGCCACATCGGTGCCCACGGACTACGGTTGGTAGACCTGCCTTAGGTATGTTTTTTACTTTAATAAATATAATATTTTTTTATTATTGGGTCATCATGCCGCTGGGTTCTATGAACCCGACCGATGGCTGTTTTTTTTTTCCTACGGTTTATTATTTTTTCGTTATTAATTTAATGTTATCCTTATTTTTTTAACCCGTAGGAGTATACAACCTAAAGTCCTTGTGTTTGTTTTTTTTTTACAAATAGTGTTGTTGTTTCTATGAGATATTATAGAGCATTTACAAATTACCATATTGGCGCAGACCGTGTAGAGTGTGTAGCTATAATTATTTAACAAATACTAATGGAAAATATTATTGTGTTTACCCAGACTAATTATAGAACGTGGAGTAAAAAAACAAATATTGCACGCACTATGACAATAATTATTGTTTGTACATTTATCACGGTATTGAAAAATTGATTTATTTTGTTTTCGAATTACAAAACGAACGTGATATTTTCCATTTTTTTAGGTATGTCGTCTCGGAGAAGGCACACATTAGACTTGGTTGAACACATTTGCCTTGTAATAATTTTCTAAACCTTATTAGCGCAAAAGTACATCGGTTATAATTTATCTAAATATTGAATTGGGTGATTTTTTATGAAATTATTAAAAATTTACCCACAATGATATGAGTTGGTTTTACGATTTTTCAATGGTTTATAATTTAATTGCCCTAATTTTTTTTAAACAAAAATCGCCACCATGTTTACATTTAGATAATGTTTCTATCTTTAATTTTGTACACACGAACAAGCGCATTTCCTAAGAAATATGTCTCATAAGGAGACATGAAGAAGAACTGCAATCTATCACAGAAACTTTCATAATCGCTCATTATTTTACTCGGTACTTTTGGACATGGACAGTTCTCGAAATGTGTATATGTTTACTATTTAGCCATTCTAATTTTTTTTTTCTTATTAAATATATTTAATGTTATAATATTATAGTGTTTGGGTACTATTGCGTTGCCGTCTGTTTCTCGACAAACAAAAAAACCCAAGAAGGTCAATCCGGATGCATAACAATAATTTCAATAAAATTAAAACAGATATTATGTTTTAATGTTATTATTGTATTATTTAAATGTGTATACAAATATATATATCGTTATTCACGCGTTGATCAGGAAACGTCTCTGGACGATGAATTGAAACCACACATAATATTTCTGTTGCCACCAGCCTTGGTTCGGGTCCATAGCCAAAAAAGTAGTGTATAATATTATAGCAGGCGTTTATATATTTAGACTTCAAGGATTTTTTTGTGATCTAATCTGGTCCGCGTGCGTCGGCTCGAGGTTAAGGTGATGTATTGACCCCAATGTGGTCCTTAATCGCGTCGTTGTTTAAGTAATAAAATTGTCTGTGACCCCATACACATTTCTCGTGTGTAAACCGGCCCGATTTGAACGTTTCCTGTATGTCCTTTTTTTTTTTCGACCTTCGAAATTTTCATCAGAAGACAGATGGTGGGTTTACCTATCGTTTTGTAATGTACACATAATACATGCTAATTTTCTACCGTTAGAACCAAATAAGTTGCTATCGTATTATCTAAAATCAGTGTGTCGACACGATCTATGCACGGCTACACTAATAATACATACCGGCTAAATTTAATAAAAAAAAAGTTTAAATGTAGATTTCGAACGTGTCGAAAGTTTTCACGTTATTTTTAAGAAAATATTTTCCCATGTACAAATATTGAAAATAATTCCAATCGAAAATATTTTCTCACTGCTAATATAAAAATTTGCCTAAACATCATTTGACAAGTAGATATATCTACTTAAACTTTTTTCTTATTAATTTTGGCTTCAATAATAATTGAAGTGTAGTTTATGTTTAAACGAATTTAGTACAAATTGAAGACAATAGCAACTAAGACTATTAAACACTGCTTCACCCCCCCTTATATAGAACTAATGGTGGGTGACAAGACTAAAAAGGTAAACGTCATTGGTCTAAAAGGATTCTAATGTTTTATGCTTTATTCATTTGTATAAACTAACCGAACTTCGAGTTAGGCCAAAACTTAGGTATTCATTACTATATTGTGTACTGTCGATATTTGAGTGTTTCTACGGGTTTTGCCTTCGACCGTTACTGTAACAGTCGAACGGACCCATAGGCTATCCGATAAAAATGTGTACAGGACACACCCCACGTTATCGGCCGCAGCACTTGTTGACTTATATAAATATATATCTAATATAGTTATCGCTCGTTAATTATGCTTCGGCCTATATACATACACGTATATGCGTATATGTGCGTTAGAAATTGCATTTTAATAAGGTATTTTATGATAATATTATAAAGGTATTATTATCTAGATCTGACTAATGGCAACAATGAAAGTTAAAATATGCCGCGAGTATGTCCGGCCGGTGGCCGCCGCCGTATAGTCCAAATCAACCTTAACCCATTTGGTTTTACTTCGAATCGCGCTTATAAAGTTAAATATATATGTTATACCGTCCGTCTTACATGCTGTTGTGTTATTCGTCTCGGCCTTGACTATAATGGCGAGAAATTCGACGACAACACGAAGGAAAATATATTTTCAACGGTCATTTCGATTTTACACCAGTACGATGTATATTTTTGTGATTCGGCTTTATGCACAAAAAAACGATAAACTTAACAGACCAATCGCACGACCACCAGCTGAATAATAATTAAAGATCTCTAATTGTCCGTTGGCACCCGACTCGCCATACATGTTGTTGTATTTTTGGTTTCATTTAAGAATCGTTGATCTCATGACAAGAATTTTAAACGAATTAATTACTCTAATTTAGAGCGTATATGTATTAAAGCTGCAACGCTTCTTATTAGATAGCATGTGTTTAGGTACTTTGGTCGAAACTTGTACCCAGGCTCCGGACATTGGTACAAATTAACACGGGGAAGATACATATCACACAAAAACGCCGCGGTCATATCCTTAAGGCTACACCACTATAATTTTATAACGTATATCTATACATTATTGTTATTTGTGTAACATGTAATACTAAATAGTCCGTCACAAAATGTCCGTTACCTTTTAGTTTACATTGAAAGTGACCCTTCTGCTTTTAACTCTTTTGTGCTTGTACCTGGGAGGGGACAACCACAGTGCCTCCCGAGTATAATTTACTGAACATCTTTTGGATCTTTTCGCGTCACAGGTCGGGATTTACATTAAGGACCAGCGCTCTAAATTGTGATAATAGCTTTATTGAATAATTGTTATAAGCTCAGAAAACCAGAGGCGTTTGCCAAATAAAATATTGCGTTTTGATTAATTGACGAAAAAAAAAGGTGGAAGTTGTCGTCGGTGGCCGTACAGACTTAATGTGTCGAACACGCTTAAACAATACTGTTACCGTTCAGTAACAATAATAATAATAACAATTATTATTATTATTATACTGAATCGGTTTGCGATAGACGGAAAATATGTGTAATAACCGAGTTGCATAAATTCTGAAAAGGTAAGCGTCGCGCCGGACCCCTTGGGAACTGTTAAAATTAATTGATACAACAACAACAAACAATTTGAGTACCTACTACTTGTGTAAGTTATTAGTGTAGTAATAGTAATAATAATAAATGTATTAATTATAACGATACACTGGCCCTAGGGACATTTTGACGGTCTGTGTTATTATTTTGCGTTCAAAGACAAGTAGTAAAAATATGTACATATATTTGTATGTAGGTATATACCCATTAACACATTAATAATAACACCCGGACACGCGAATCACACATAAAACACACACACACAACGTGCTCGCTGTAAAAAATTGCACTCTTTATATCGTTAAGATTAATTATTGCTAATTTATATTTATATATAAAATATTTTACAATAACACTTCTGTGCGTTCTGACTTGATTCGATCAAACCAAATGACGCACACAACAGTCATTAGAAGGTATAATATTGTGTTCGAGAGTGGAGCTAATTTATTATAATAAATGTATTATAATACAATTAATCAAAAGTTAAAATACAAGTACATCAATTAGGCTCACCGATTGAAGCGAGACACGCATGTGCTTGAGAAATAGCTACTATAAGATATTACATTTAATCAAAAACATACATACATTGTCTTTTATTTTACCACACGATATTCAACTTATCCATAATAATGTATTTTGTATAATTGTCATAAATTAACAACTTAGTCGGTTATTATTATTATTATAATATTGTTGTTCGATGATTAAACGGCATAATATTTGTACTAATTTTCATTTTCCCATCAATAACTCCTGCCGTAATCGTTAATCAGTAATCACAAAATGAATACACGATATTTCATTACATTTTTTGTTAATACTATTGAAAGCTAATATATTAACCTGATACTTAAATAAAATGACCCTTTTATTGTGGTTTTTAAACAACTCACGGATTGGGACAATATAAAAACCAGGTAACAAAATTATTTCATTTTTTTAGCCTTTTAGCCAAACGTGAAAAGACAGCTTAAAATATTATTTATATATATATATATATATATATGTATGTATGTATGTATATAAATATACAATCAAAACAATATATAGTCGGACCAACTAAAATTAAGTTAATTTAGGAAATTTAATCTTGGAATAACTAATTTTAGTAGGCCCAACTATGTATTTTCCTCGTGTATATAATTATTGTAATAACTATTTTAATTAAAATTACTGTTGGCAAAAGTAACTGATAAGCTGTAACGTGGAATCTGGGCTACCTTTTAATCATGCTATTTTTTTTTACATGTGTTACTATCACTTTTTTTCTTTGGCCAATAAATATTGTATATGTAATGATTCTCAACACACCATGTGATTCACCACAGTCAATGAAAGTATAATGTTAGACTTTAAACGGCCGTCGTCTTTATGTTCTTACAATATTCGCTTTATTGCTATAAGTACTACAACAGCTATTGCTACTATTACTATACTATCATTATTATTATTATTATTATTACTACAACAACTACTACTACTACTACTATTGTATAATGTTGTGTAAATTATATCAAGTTCAAGGTCCCTGTATAATTACATTGCCATTGTCCCTGATAATATTGGCTGTACAATATTCTTTATAATATATTTTATTTTATATTATTATATTGTTCTCGTTGCACCGCTAACTGCGTAAGTGAAGCGAAAAAAAATGTTTTCAAAATTGTTTTTAACTCTTTAATAATGTTTTTCGTTGAATTGTATTTTAATTATATCGTCGTCATAAAAATCTAACGTTTTTAAAACGTTTGGTTGCTAAAATGTTTTCTTTAAAATCATTTGAAACTATAGTATAATAATTATTAAATCATTTTATCAGTTCATAGTGTTAGCATAATATTTCAAGTACCAATCAACGATGCTTTCGCATTGGAATCAACTAATTGTGTGTGTTATATATTCCATATAATATTAGTGTAACCACAGGTAAATGTAAATCAGTTAACATAAAGGTAGATAAGGTGTGCGCCCTAAGCAGAGTGTTCATCTCTTGTCTCGGGTTTGCACTTGTAATTCGAGTGGACAAGAAACAAGTGTAGGTATCATTTTTTGTTAAACGACTTACGTTTAAAAATTTTAAAACCTTTGAAGTCATCAAATGTCGAGTGGCCGTCTGAACGAGCTGTGGTGGTAAATTGTCGACCAAACCTTTGTTCTAGATCTTGTCTATATATTTTCTATGTGTATGTGTATTGCAACACTATAGCAACACTCCTTGGAGAATTGATATTGATACAGCCGTCATCCTTGACATTGCCAATTCGACGGCCTCGTCCTCCGAAATAGAGTCATTTAATATTTTTTGTACAACCGGCGACGTGTCGATGACACCCGCGAAAAGATGATAATATATATATATATATATATATAAATAATGAATTAAAATTTATAGTCTTGGGCTAACGTTGATGTATAGGTCGTTTGACATTTGAAATATCTGTACAGCCTTATATTATTACTCTATGGTACAATCTCATTGTCATCAGTAGTGGTCAAAGGTCTGGTTTGGTGCCATTTTGGATCAGGATATCGTTGAAGTATGTGTGTGTTTACTTTTTATAAAATCTATCGATACATCTTATCTAATTTTGTCCTTTCCATTTTCCGAAGAGGCCAAACACCGGCCAGGGCTGTCACCGGGGAAATAGTCGATCGGTAATTCGTCATTTTAGTACAAAAGTAATATAATTCGGTTTATATACGACCAAATCACTGCGAGCCCAGAGAAGTGTATATCTATGTTCAATATATACATATATTTATACCTACATGTACATTGACCGTGTCCAAATGAGAAGATATTGTTCTCGGATAGATTTTGTGTCTCGTTCCGACACAATACACCGTGAATCTACCGGCAAACGTAGTAGACTTATACCATTGTATAATGTGATATTATGTTATCCGATCTAATGGGCGCATTAACCTCATCCGAATTGGCCCGGTCATTCCTACGGATCCGTCTGATTGGTTTTGCACGGGAAACAATTTGATGACAACCAAATAAAATAATGTATATATATATAATTGACAATCGCGCCTATAAGATTAAGAGGAAAAAAATCCCGCCTGTACGTTTATTATCTTATTATAATGTTGTTGGTTTTTCTTTCTTTTCGAATTCAAATTTCAATTCTAATATGCTACACGGGTTTTTTATAGAGCTTATTCGACGTTCGTGTCCAGTAAACCGTTTGCTGCGTCCGGATGCAATATTGTGTGGGATATTGCATACTGTTGTTACACTAATAACTCTGTGAACAGGATGGATATACATGTATATGTATAACCGTGTTTAACATTTTGTTGCGCAATTTGATTTCATCTTAATAATCATGTCTTCTTTGCCGGCGTTCATGAAATCTGTGCGGCCGACAAAAGACAATAACGACGGTACACTATTATGTACAGTTATAGCTGTGCCAGCCGTTGGAAGTTCAAAGACAAAAATATCTGATTGGCTTTCTTTTTATTATAAAATGTGTTTTTTTCATCTCTCTCTCGGGCGCACACAAATGGTTTCTCCCGTCGTAACATTCGGTTGGGTTAGTCAGCAAAATGTCCATAATAATATTACATATATACAAGTACTCAGTCATTATTATCATCATCATCATAATAGCAATTCTGTTATAAAACTTCCGGTCGGGGTAATTTTTTTATCATAGAGAAAATTTAATAGTAATAATAATTCGCTTCAATTAAATTGACCACAGTGCGTCGATATTTTGATAGGACAATAGTCGAACAATGGCGTCGTGCTTTTAGGTAATGTTGATTATGATAATATATATTTCGATAATATTATTACACTGTATACGTAGACAGAGGTATGCAATAATATTGTGGTCTCGAGTGGGTTTAAAAAAAAATCTATAGATTTTTATTCAGTCTAAATTGATGCATGTTAAGTTTGTCTGTTAAAAAACGAGCAAGTTGTTTCGCAACTAAGGTAATTTTTTTATAGCCCTTTGTTTAACTTAGTTACTCTTCTAATTACACACAACAATAGTTAAAAAAATATCGAGTAGCAATAATATGTTTTAACGATAACAATATAACATCAACCAATTTTTATCAATCAGATTCATTCGGTGGTAGAACAGTCCTTGTGCGTGTGATAACTTTGTACAGCGATTTGCTTAATCACTTAAAAGTTATTACAATCATAATATTCAGGGGCGTAAAAATATTTACAATTAACTGTCAGAATAACTGGAAAGCCACAGAAACGCCGTTAGTTTTTATGGAGCTTCCGACACTTGTGAAGACCTATTTATCTCCCTGTAAGGCTCCATCTAGCTACGCCAATACATAGGATAAGAAGTAAAACAGGTCCTAGGACTGACAAAGTAGCATTAAAAAAACAACATTTTGAACTAAAAACTAAAAATATAATCAAACTCATATTTAGCTGTATTTTTTTTTTTTAATTTTGTATTTGCACATATATTTGTATACAGACTTTTTTTTATTATTATGAGTACACTGGGTCGGTGACGGTTTATCTCGGCTGTTAAAAATCGTTTCGGGAATTTGACTTTAATGTGTACGATATAATATAAGTAGATACCTAGGCAGCTGCGGGCTGGGGTGCGGTATGTCTGGTTAATACCGCGACCAGATTATACGACGAGACAACTACACGGGGTTTTAGCCTCGCGGGAAAGCTTAATACTGTTCTTGGCGAATTCGAAATAATCGCGTTTATCCTTCGACCTCCTCCTCCCTCTCCTGTCCTTCACCTGCGCTGTCGCGTTAAGCAAGATAAATGCTCTGGGAACACTTCTGGAAAATTACTATAGCCGCCAGCTAACTAGCTCTCTCTCATCTTCCCGTCTCCGATTTCCACTTGAACGTTTCGCCTATTACACAATACTCATTTGCCAGGTCCGTTTTTGTGCGCGTTAAAATTAAAAAAAAAAAATACACACAAACGTCGGCGACCAAATCGCTAACGACCGATTGTATAAATTTGTAAACGATAGGCGAATTCGACAGATTTACTTACTTTTTGAAAATATTAGATTGATGATAATTAATGGTCGATTTGGTCGGGTGTACTTACCGCAAGAGCAGCAGCACCAAGGGACGAATATAAACGCCAAACAGTGATAATAATAATACATTGTCCTCAAACACAATGGAGGAGAGTAAACGTCGTAGCTGTCTGCCATATTAATAATATTATAACCACGCCATTGTTTCTGTGTACATTCGGTATGGATTAAATATAGTTATTACCGAACCGTTTACCTATAACGCAACTTCCGTGTACCACCCTGTAGTCGCCGGTTTTCACTTCCTTAGCCAACTCGTTAGTAGAGTTATATTATAGCACTGTTCGGCGGGGTACCAAAGTCGCAGCAAGTACAAAAAAATAAAACCTCATTTACCCGCTCTAATATATTATATAATATAATACGGTTCAAACAACAATTTATTATACATTTTACTCAAAAGACCCTTTTAAAAACGGTGAGATTAATGGTGAGTTAAACGATCGATGGGATAATTATTATTATTTGTTGTATGTAACTGTATGATAAGAATGCATTATCAAATTACTATACTAATATTTACTAGTAAAAATAATTGAAGTACAACGACCTTTTTATAACCACATACATCCACGGCGGACTGTTTACCGGTATAGACGTCCTGTCCTGAAACTATTGTCTACACAGTATACAGTATTCTGTATTTATGTATAAGTACATTTCTTTGTTCTTAGGAAAGGGGTTCTTTTGTTTGATGCCAACAGTCGTCCTTATACCTTTTAACGAGAATCCATCAGCCGCCTAAATTACTATAGCCATTAGCCCAGCTGAATGCGATTAACATTTTCTTAGAATATAATAACATAGTTAACAACGTGTTGTAAAAAAAAAAAACCGTTTAAACTTCCCACAAAGTATTACTGATAATATAAATTGCAAACTTGCAAAAAACCTATATATTTGTGCTCCATTCGACACTAGCCAATAGCGATAGCATAGTGCTCAGATGGTGTCATAAGTGCAATTTTTAAGGGTGGGGCGAAATCGAGTTATGCAAATTATCTATATAGCCTCCTGTATATACTGTGTACACATTTTGAAGCCAGAGATTTAAAATGTTGGAGGACATAAATAATTATATAATAAGTACTTGTTTGCACTACTATAAGGGTAACGAAAACGTCTATTTTTTAAGGGGCATAATATAGGCAATATATGGAGAAAACGGATCTAGGGGGCGTCACACTTCATACGTTGTCTTATCTGCGTAAAAAACTATTTGTAAATTTCCAGTGACTTAAACGATACTTGTGTTACATATTTGAACGATACATATTTGTCTTGTGTGCCTATATCTTAACGCTTTATTCCAACACATAGGTGTAGTTTTAAGTTTTAACGTTTTCACCGCCCTTCTGACGAATCCGTCGGGCAGAAGGGTAGGTAGCACGTGCAATTAACTGTTGTTGTTTTTCGCTCGTGACATTTGAATAATTCTTGAGCATGGCAACATTTTACTAAATGTTATATATATATATATATAGAGAGAGAGGTCATAATAATATTGAAATAGCGATTATGCGCGAAGGGATGCTGCCGGCTGGTATTTTATAATCTCAAAAACGGGTCGGCGGCGACCGTCTAATTTCCACGGAGCGATTTTAAATTTAATTTATACATATATATATATATATATATGTATAGAAAGACTAGGAAAATCCGGAACCATTAAAACGACGATAAATTCACTCGGCGCGGCGGTGTACGTTCATAATTTATTCCACCCGTGTCTCGTCATACACATTTTTCGCACCCGCCACCGTACAACAATGAATGTTTTGCACTGCCCTGTACGTATATAGTGGGCCTTAGACGAAATCTGTTTTGGGTATTTCGCAGCGCCAAAATCATCGTTATCATTACCATAAGCTCTCACGTACAACGGCGCCATAGTCACTTCTTGTTCGGCGGCTTTCAATTTAACGGCCGACGATTATTTTTTTTTTACCCTCCCCCTCTCCCATTGGAAATAATTTTCTCCCTCGAGCGCACGCAGAGAGAGAGAGAGAGATACAACCAAATAGAATACGCAGAGCCTTACATATATACATACGTACAGACAGACAGACGGGCGGCCGGAAAGAAAGAGGAGAAAGCTGTCATCGCGCTAAAACAATGAAAATAAAAATAAAGCATTGTGTGCACACTGATGTAATGTAGCGTGTCGGCGTGTGCACGGCGTACGGCGTAGTCGTTATTAGCAGCTAGCTATAGGTACTAATTAAAAAAAAAAAAATAGCTAGACAATATTTGTTTTTTACAACGGTCGACGCGTAACGCGCAATAACTGCAACTTATTAAACTCTGTGTGTTCGCATGCGAATAATCAATTGCGAAATTTGTACAAATTATCATCGAAAATATTTAGTCGTCACTTAAGGCTAAGGGATGGGAGGGGTATCGATTATTGACAACGGCCAATATAGGTACGCTTTTTTACCAAGCGACGTGTGCCCAGTGAAAGCTGGCCAATACAAAATGTACAGAAATGTGCACGTATACCTAAAATGAAGTAGTAAATGAGAATCCAATTAACAAAGTATTTAATGAATAAATAAAATAATAGTATATTTTTTAGCGCAATACATATTTATTTTTCCTTTTCGTAATTGGACAGTACCGATTCGGCGAAGTCTGATATTATAAAAAAACATATATATCAGACAATAGGAAATCGTTTTTAGTTAATTTATATGTATACATATTAGTATTATGCAAATAGTTAATATTTTCTACCCAACGACCCGAGACGAACATAACATTACATTAAATTGTTAGTATACGGTAAAAAAAACAATTTTTTTTCTCAGTACGTTAAGAATACATTTTTTATAGCGACTATAAAGCGCTTTTTATGTTAACACAAAAATGAAATTATAATATTTGTCGTTACATATTATTATAGTAAGTAAATACTACCCATACAGAGATATTATTAGCCATTGTCATAATGGACAATTGTTTGAAAAACTAGTAGTGACATATTTTTTTTCTCTTTTTAATACAAACTGAACAAATATTTGAAAATCAAAACACGTTTCCGTTCGTTGAAAAGTCAATTAGTGATGAAAACACCGTCAGCGCAGATAGTACGACAATAATATTCTTAGATTGATGCCTAATGTAAACAAAAACAATATTATCTCTGCGTTAGTGCGGCTAGATTGATAAAAAAAAAAATCACTAGAAAATATTAATCTCATGGCAAATAAACCGTCACTGAACGAGGTTGAAAGTCTAAATCTTTTAAGGGGTTAGAGATAGGCAATTTTCTTACAACAAATTATTAGTTTTTTTTTTACCAAAGCGCAACAACGAGAATAAAAACATTGTCAGGCGTGTTTACATGTTGTGATGTCAATCCTTGTTTTTTTTAAATTTAATTTATCGTGCAATATAATATTATTATTATACCGACTATAGTGTACACTTTTTCTTCGAAACAAAATCAAAACAATGCGTTCTCGTTACATCATTTATTAAGAGCTGTGTGTGTGTGTGTGTACTTGACGGTTTCTTTGAAAGTTCCCAAACACTTGTGACCCACTAATACTTACAACTTACCGCGCGTATGACCTACTGAACTATACGAAACGCACATAATATTACCGTTTATTAGTACATGTGGAAATGTTGTCAGCTGATTCATCATGGGAGTCCCGACAACAGTTATAATACATTACTATACTGTATAGGCGCTTACGCGATGATGTAGCCGTCTGCTTTTATGTTTTGTACAAATTCTTTAAATCACAGTGCAGAATATACAGGGTGATCATCGTGAACCACTCAATATCTTATAGGGTGTAATAAGAAATCACATTTTTTTATTTCATAATGTTAAAACACGAGTACATGTGATCTCAATTTTTCACGCATTTGTATGTTCCTACCACCCTTCCAAATTAGTTCTTTTTATAGAACTTTTGAAACTTAAATAGTAAACGTAATGCATACATTTCATTTATTTTGTTTAATTGAGAATAATGTACTTAACATTTTGACTGATCGATAACCAGTTTTGAACAACTATTTTTAAAGTTCTAAGAGTTTTAAAGTTAGGACGGGAGGGGAAGTGCGCGCAGATAAAATAATACTACACTCCTCCTTCTCTCCCTAAACTTGAGACTTCAATAACTTCAGTTGGAAGGGGGGGAGTAAAAAAAAAAATTGTGAAACATTGAGATCACATTGTATAAAAACACTATGAAAAATAAAAATTTAATTTTTTATAAAAACCCTATGAGATATTGAGTGGTTCACGATAAAATAACCACCCTGTATTATAATAATACACCGTGTACTCGCTATAGACAGACTGTATTCGACCATGATGTATATTTTGCACTATGTTACAGCACACACCTCCGTTTGTCGTTGTACATTAATTATATCGACAAAAGCGTATATAGTAATTAATTGCTGATTGTCTTGTACATAAGTAGTATCATATTAATAGCTGTAGAGTATAATATAGTGATTATAGTAGGTATGCAACTGTCGGTATAACGATTGTATACCGTGTAGTGCATGTATACATCTAACAGTGGCGCGTATGTCATTTTATAATTGATATTTTTTTATTTTATTTGAAGTATATTTTTGTTTAGTCATATCATCGTTATTATTTTATTAGTTATTTTTTGTTGTATTTGTTTTGTAGTTAGTTATATTGCTTGTTTTTTGTTTGTTTTATTAGTTCACGAAGAAATTCAGATTTCGCCGGCACCACAAGTGAACGTATTCCGTACAAAAGGTAAGGCAACACCACGCATATTATTATCCGTATTTATTGTACAGGGTGTTCAACGAGTTAGTTGGTAACTTTTACAGTTAGAACCCATAGCCGGGTTTTAGCAAGCTTAAATACCATTGAACACCCTGTGATGATATTCTCATTTCTCATAATATGTATAATATAATGTTATAAAAACGAAAAACGAAACGGTACAACACTGCATTATCAGCGTCATTCTAGGAAGTAACGACTTATTATGTGCTTTGTATATTTCCAGAGGGAAGAGTCGCAGCGTGGACCATGGACTCACGTCGCCATTCGATTTGGATTCTCTGCGCAGCAAAGTCGAGGGCAGATTCGAGAGCGTCGACAAACTCAACAGAGGTTAGATGTTTATATTTGATGATTTTTCTAATTACAAATTTTGTCGTTATGAGGATTGACAGCGGTCTGATTTTTTTTTTTTACCTTTAAGACCAAAAAGCCTGACAAAATATTGACTTTTTTTTTAATTCTGTAAAGCGGTATGAGTTCATTGGCTAATTTATTAGGTTATATAGTAAGACACAATTTTTGCTTTTTTTATGTAAAAAAAATTGTTTTTTTAAATTAAACATTTTTTTAAAATTTAATTTGCTTAAATACAATAAACGGAATTTTTTTTATGAAAATAACTTTTCTACATAACTAAGAACTAGAATTTTTTTTACAGAATTGAGATTGGACTATCTTAAATAGGTTTTATTTTGTCAGGCCATTATAATATTTATTGAAACGAACCTCTTTTTTCATCTTAAAAATTGCCTATATGAAACTCCTTAAAAATCCGTCCGCTTTCAATCCCCTCAACTCTCAAGTACTGAAAACTACGCGTTTTGCACTGATATAACTGTTTAGAGCGGCTACCGTTGACTATAATATTTTAATAAAATACACGGATTAATATATTATTATATGCGATATCGTCCCTTTTTCGCCGGCGGATTCCGGAGGTCAGCAAAACGTTAATTGACCGTTACCCCGGACGACCTGTCGAACCCCAAACCCTTTAGAGTTAATTGAATAACCTCGGTGATTTATGGCCAGGCGTTTTTTATATACATTTGTAATATATATATACACATAAAAACTCTTATACGGGAATAATATTCAAAGAAAGCTAACCGGCAACTTTATCGAAATGGTCGTGCCCCTCCTCGTGTTGGGGAGGAGAGTGTCTGTATAGTTTCCAATCGTTATCTCTTTTTCGGCGGTCCTTTGGAATGAGTTTTGTGGATTAAAGAAAACCGTTACTCGATCTAAGGAAACCGATGAACTCGGCGATCGAGTTTTCCAAACAAACTTTATACGGTTTTTGTTTTAGCTTTTATATTTTAAACGAAACATACTATCGATCAACACGTTCGCGGTGGAAGTAATTACATTATGCGAACAACTTGTAAACGGTGCTTAGGGTTTGGTTTTGGAATGCGTTTTTGGCTTGGGGAAAGACTTAGACAGGAGGGGGGAGCGGGTGAGAATAAAGTGTTTGTGTATGTGTGAGAGGAAAAAAAATAATCTCGCTTTTGTTATGACAAAGTGGAGTGTGCGCTTGGAGCTTGTGTCTACATTGTCATAATGTTACTAATGTAATTTGTAAGCCTTATTCTCGTTTATGAATGTTAATTAATTGAGAGACATTACTGTTGTTGTTGTTCTTATCATTATTATGAAACGCGACGAATAATATTATTTTCCGCACGTCGGATAAATAATATTATGTTAAACAGATAATTCGTTTGCATCTTATTGCACTTATAGCAATTAATGGGTGTTGTTTACACCAGGAAGTGAGCGAAACGGAGCTAGTATAAACTGTAAATAAATCACTTGACTAGGTAATCTTGTTTGCGAGAAATAGCCGTTGGCCGTATATGAATATTATAATTATTACGCGGAATTTATGTTTTTTTTATATTTTAGTCGTCTAAAAAATAAGTAATTTCGTGTTTCTCTTCCTTGCTCAACGTGGTTCGCGTTACATTTTATTAGTAAATTGTTTTTTCCCTTAATTGAAAACTATTGTATAACGTTCAATTGTCCAAGCGAAGCGTCAAGCAATCTACATCATAAAAATCCGTAGGAAAAATCAGGAACGCTCAACATCTATAAATTTCAATGCTAAGCCGGTATATTTGTCTGTGTCTATTATTTGTAAAAAATTGCATAAGGCGATCTAAGCACACGTCTTGTATGTGCGGTGTAGTGTTACCAAGTAGACGTGTACTTAGGTGAAACTTATATTTAGATTTCCCTATTACAAGTAAGGTCATCCGCAAACTTTTTGCAGATGACTTGAAACTCTATTACATTCAATACAAATTACAATGGATTGTTCTACTCTTCGAGATAAGTTTAACAGACTTCTGAAATGGCAGTAAGCTAATAAATTAAGTCTAAATGTTTCTGATTGTTTAAAAATTTGATTTTATTGAACGAAAAATATAATCAATTTTGGTTGCAAAATTGGAGACGATCTTCTGCTTAATGTAAAGACTGTGCGCTACATTTTAATTTAATCTAATGTTTTCCACTCATATTGATCAAATTTGTTTTGAAGCAAAAAAAACACTAGACATCTTCTCTTAAAGATGTACATTGTTAAATGTTTTTTTCTGTTCTCTAGTTGGCCCAATATTAGAAAACGGATCAATAGTATAGTGCCCGTTCTCTATTCGTCAAATTAAAAAATTTGAAAGAATGCAAACAAGATGTTTGTGCTTTATTGGCTATAAAAAAATAATTAAATAATAATAACTTATCAAAAATATCTCGATCCAAATTTCCCACTGAAAAAATTATGGTCAAAATCACTCCCTTGAGATGATTCTGAAGTTGGGAAATGAATTCGGATTGGACTTTTTTCATTACTATTAGCAACTGTATATCATTTGTTAATCGGTTGGTGATTGTGTTAAAGTTGTTGTTTTAGTTAGTATTAATTTTATTTTATGTGTGAAAATATCTCTTAATATTATCTTATTACTGTACTTGAGCTAATATGGCGTTTGTTATAACAATAATAATAATAATAATAAATAAATAAAAATCAGCTGCGTGGCTCCGGTTATTAATTATACAATACACGACATGTGTACAAATAACACTAAACCGTTACTATTAGTTGCGTATAACCAAGGCATACAAAAAAAAACTTTTGAGCCTGTGTGTTGGTGGGAAAACTTTTTCGATTTCCGACTTTCGATAAATCAACCGTATTCGTACATGAGTTTAATCACCGTTTAAGTATCGTTTTTACAATTGACAGTTGACACTTATTTAAAAAAAGGGCCTAATTCGGCTTTTTTTGCAAAGTGCACTTTTTCTTATTAGTGCCCTTTGTTGTGTACCAACATAGTCTTAAACATTTTTTTTTTAATATTGTTTGTCTTTATACCAATTACAATTCGGAACACTTCTGGTTTCACGCGACTTATTTTTATTGATATTTTTGTCTATAATTAGTAGGTCAGACGTATCGTACGTAGATAATCAATTGTACGATTTTTCCTTTCGTGCGGTGTAAAATACAAAAAAACACATTCAAGTTGTATTTTCCCTTTTTTCCCCGGCCTGGTGTTGTTGTGTTATCTTTATGTATCTACCGTCGGACGGTCGTTTTCGCACGTCCTTCCGTCGCCCGCCGGTCGGCCGGGTTCGGCACCGGTCGGCCACCGTCGACACCCGGCAGGGTCTATCAGCTGTTGGCCAATTTCGGACGAGGTGAACCGATCGATCAGCCATCCCTCGGTTGTGCTCGAATGTTTATAAAAATGCTGCGTTTCTCCCCGGAACGTAGTTTCCTCCTGTAGTTTTGTCGGCTCATTTTTTTTTTCTTAACTACTCTTATTTATTTTTTTTTTTCTTATACTCGTACCGATAAAAAAAAACGTCGACGCTTCGGATGATGAACGCCGACTAGAGGGAGTCGTGCTCGGTCGATTCGGCCCCCCAGGAAACCGACTATGACACACCAAAGGTACGTTTCTATAGTGTCTCGTCCCGTCTTGGCTTAGAAAGGTGGTAGAGTGTTATAGTATAGTAGCTATGTTTAGTAATATAGTTTGTTATCACAAGATGACAATGTAATGTACATGTAGGAATTGCAAACGAGTCGGTCAGAGCTCGTTTTGAAACATATTGTACATACTGTGTACAGATATCGCCGTTTTGCATAAGTACTACACTTGTGCCTTTGTACACAACTCGATACACAGTTGCATATTATATATTTTTGTATTGTCCTTTTGTTTGGTATTTTGGCCGACTCGGGGTGTTAAGACGAGGCAATTTTCGAATCCAGCGACCCGTCCGGACCTCGATGGATATTGATTTTCCACGATAACCGAACGCCCATGGTGCGCGAGAGGAGCCGGGGGGAGCTCAAGGTTAAACCGTTCGAACCGTTTATTATTTACCATCGTCGGGCCGTTATCACAAAATATATGGTATGGTAATTAATTTTTACCAATATTTATATATTACTACTACTACTACTACTGTGTAATAGGAAATTTAGAGCGAGGGGATGCCCCCCTACTCATTTCTCTCTGGCACACGACACATAATATTATGTACATGAGTTTCGTTTCGGTTCGTTAACCACTAAATGTCGTTGTTGTCAATCGTTTTAACTGTCACGATAATATTGTCATGTGCAGTGTTGTTGTTGGTATTTTTAATATAACCCGGCCGGAAAGGTCTTTGAATAACAATATAGAAAAAAAAACTAATAGTTAACACACATGTTTATGTAATGTATGTATTTCATTATTGCAATTACTTTTTTTCTATTAAAATTGTGTGTGTGTGCGTGTGTCTGATGGCGTCGTAGAAAAACGTGTTGGTATTTTTTGTTTTGTTTTTTAGGCCTTCCAATTGTTGTTGTCGGTGTATACTATTATATTGATTAACAGTTTTTGTCACCGGAGGCGCGAGGTATAAATATGTATATACACGGTGATGAGAAACGTGTTGGCTCCGGACGATTTTGTTCTCTTCGGTACGATCCACTTATCCGGCGATTTCTAAGATTTTCGGATTATACATAGAAAAAATTAATAGTAATAATAACAATTAAATTAATTAAACGGTAGCCGTCCGGCGGGTTTGCATTAGCTGCAATACACAATATCAGCGTTTAACATAAGTGTGTGATGGTACTTGCTCTCCCTATGACGTTATTATACCGTTTAAGTCTTGAAATATAAATATATATGTGTTTGTATATTTGTATATTAAATGCATACGACGATGACAATGTTGCATGTTTTTTAATAATTATGATTCAATATTCTTCGATTGTGGTATAGTCATAAAAACGAAATACTGGTCTATGTTATGGGTTTTTTTTACATACACTGATTACACAAAAAAAAAAACGGTAATCGTGTTCTATTCGGGCAAGCGAAATACCATATTGATTTTTACTCGACGGTTACACGACTTAAAATATATAATAAAAGTTTTCGCAATTCATATTACAAAAAAAAAAAAAAAAAACGACCTCGCAATCGATCGCTGTCGGTAAAAAAATCATACATTTTTAATAAGTTATCGTTTGGAAAACAAGGCGTAGAACGTTTAATTGTAGTTAAACAATAGTTTTATAGTATTTTGCTGCTCGCCTCTTTAATAATATATTATGTAAGCTACATTGTCGTTTTAGGTTCTATGTATACATACAAAAAAAAAAAATAGGTTGTGCGGTGAACTTGTAAGTAGTTTTCTTAACTATATCATTACTGATCTTGCATCAACATGCATATACTTTCTTCTAATTAATCTAATTCATCCTCGATAAGTCACTTACATCCTAACGGTGTAAAAGTTTTTTGTTGTTTTATCTTCGCCTTATCCCGAACAAGTAATGGACACTCACTGTCTTCACTTTTTTCACCTATCCCTACTCTATCCACATATTTATGTGTTTTTAACTTTTGTACATTTCTTCTTCGGGCTACCTTTACCTTAACTACTCCGTATACTTATACTTATCTCTCTTAGTCTTACTACGATTAACATTTTATTTTTCTCCAACACAATAAAAATATTAAATAGAAAAAACTATTATACGTATTTGCTTGCTCATCAAGGGCGGCACTTGAGTAAAATTACTCTCTGAAAAAAATTTGGCTTATAATTCGAATCCAAGAGATAATTAAACTACAATTTAACGGTAATTGGTGGTTCATTCGAATATATTAATTTCAACGCAATAAAAAAGTAATAATATAAACGTGACCGTTAAAAGTGTGTGCGCACAAGTGTTTTTCATAATATTATAATATTATATATTATATAACGACTCGAGTCGAGCCTACTTCAAAATTCAACCGGCGATTAGCGTTTAAATCACGTTTATAAAACATATTCTTTTTTTTTTTGTTGCTCTGCGAGGATTTAGGCGTTCGTGATTTTTGTTTTTATCCGTACCCGGCACCTTAATCCTTTCACTCCTGCCGGATCTTTGTATATATAAATTTAATGGATATTGGATTTCGGTGTAGAGCTGATATTCCCGGATCGGTCGTAAAACCTTTTTGCGTCGAGTCTACTATTCCGGTCGAGGTTAAGCCGCGCTAAGAGTTGATAAAAAACAGATAAATAAATAAATGACGATTTAATGCGATTTGGCGACGCTGTGTGTAATATATTGTGTGATTTCGATTCCATACATGAATTCAAAATCATTTGACCTGCGCAGTCGAAAATCACTGGACAACGGTGTGTCGGGAAAAAAACGGCATAATCCTTTTTATTTTTTTATTACTACCCCGAACTTGAATTTATGGAACGCGCGTTGCCTTGAGCATATTAATAAAAAGTATCCGTATAGGTAGAAACTAGATAGATAAGGCTCTCGTTTTGTTGTTTACCGTAGTGTAGTTTTATTTTTATTTTTCTAAGAGTAAGCCCATTATATTATAGCACAGCACATTCATATATTGTTTACAGCCAGTGTTCACATTGACATCGGTGAATTTGCATAAAAAAAACGGTAAACTCCAAGACGGACCAATAATAATAATTATTATTATTATTACTCATAGGGTATAAGAAGTAATGGAAGTATTTTAAATTGTTAAGCTCGTTCCGTGTATCTAGTTTGACTTTAGGTGATTTGAAATAAGTATTGGTAATTGAAGAAGTGATTTTGTAGTTTTCATAGTCGACATAGGCCTAAGCGTGTATAGTGTTCAGAGGTGGGCACTGGTCAGTAGTCATTTTTATACAGATATATTTGTATTAAAGAACTTCTTATTACAAAGTTCAACTTTAATTTTATTCGTTATATGTACAAAATTGATAATTATTTAATTGATATATTTTGATACTTATACATCATTATCTGTCGAGACTTAAAAATTTCGGAATAAGCACCAATAATTTGCTATATTTTTTTTAGCTTTGAATAATTTTTGTAACATTGATGGTCGCACTGTATGGTTATTATTGCTAACGGTTATACTAAACCATTTTTAGGTATGCTACAAACTTAGTAGGAAAATGAAAAAAATGCGCACCGTCAAATAATAATAATAATAATTAAATACCGTGTTGATTTTTTAGCTATCTCAATGAGTTATACTACCGACATAATACCAGGGAAATAATACATAATTGGTCTAACTAAAATTATATTTAAATAGGGACACGATAAATTTCTAGTTGGAATTACTAAATAAATAGTTGGCCCAACTATTTTGTACAGTTGCTTTAATTAAACATTTGGTTGGCCCAACTATTTATTTAGTTACTCCAATTTGAAATTTATTGTGTCCCTATATGTATATTAACCATCATTTTAATTAAACTACATATGTATTTTTTTCTGTGTACATAACACATTGCTCTAATGGTGTTTATTGACCTATATTTTTTTCTCAGGTTCTTTTTTTCATTTGTTGAGTTTTGTGCTCACCAACTCCATTATCTCGGGGCGACTCGTCGAATACAACGTGTTAAGTGTTTTTTTTTTTTTGAAAATTTTTATTGCGTTTGACCGCCACGCTACCCGCATTAAAACTTAAAAAATGCTACATTATCTAGTAGGTCTCTCATTCGATGGTATACGTCCTTCCTCGGGTATTTTTATTTAATTTTTTATCTTCCGGTTCCGCCACCGCTATCAAACGCGTATAGACGTTCGCCTTGTTTCCATATTGAATAATAAAGAAAAGATCGTCGTTAGGATTTCGAATATGTATATGTAGGTAATAATAATAAGATATGACCGTATTGTACTTTGGCTTGTCCCTGAACGTCCCTTATAAACTATTGTTGTTATTATGCCGGATACTACATACACACGACTAAAGCACATTTTACATACCTATACCGGGTGATAGTTTTAACGTCGTACACAGGATTTCCCTTAAATTAATTTGAAAATGTATGCCAGGAGGAAGGGTGGAGAATAGTGTTAAGTTTCAAAAGCTCTAGAAAATACAAAAAATTAAAATATATTTTCTAACATTGTATTATAACATAAACAAAAATGTTTTCAAAAAGAAACATCACAAAGTTGCAATAAGAGTAAACTAATGTGTAGTGCGTTAAAAGAATCACCCGGTATATAGTAAAACGATTACTTAATTATGTATCTAATAAAACGCAGGACAATTCTTAGCAATCAAAAATAATAAGTGTCGGGGGGGAGGTGTCCGTTTTAAGGGGAACGGAAAGCGTCAATTTTTATAAATCCAGACTAAAACGCGAAGTCACGTTCTGAATTGTCTACCAGACCGATTTCAACACATTTTTTTCTTTTATAGCTTAACATATTTTGTATGGGGGCTAAAAGGCCGATTTTATATATTTTTGTTAAAAAATAAATGTATAAGCTTTTTTATAGTTTTTTCTTACTCCTATCCTTCGCCCCTTAATAAATAGCGCTTTCCGTTCCCCTTAAAACTATCTAAAGCTTATGCACTTTCAAATGTGCGTGTATTGGTAGCAGTTGAATGATTAAAAATCAATACAAAGTCAATTGTAACGTGGCCGACCGTTAACGCTGAGCTTTCGGCGAATATATAATTCATTGTCGTACACGTAGGCAACACGGTATTTCATTAGAGCCTTTCCGCTTCCAAAAGCCAAATGCTACCTGGGCATTTGACCTACATTTCGTTGTTTCCAGTTCAATACACATTACTATAGTTCTCCTATTCCGGACAAACGTGACCGAATACCGTGTAGTGGGTATTCCAACAATACAAAATAGCTATATAATTATAAATTAATTAAAACGTATTATTAAAAATAAACAAAAAAATAGACATTGACAAAAATAACAGTATAAATGTTTATCGAATGCAATTCAAAGTGATAATTTTCTTTTATTGAAAAAATATATACCCAAGTCCATTTTAACTGTTTTTAGATTTTGAACTGTATATTATATTATAAATAATAATAATAGCAACGTACAAATCAAGGTTTGAATTTTTGGGGGTGCTATTTTGAGTCTGGGGGTACTAAGTCCCCCTAGCACTCTCTAGTTGGGCCTATGCACAGGCTCTCTTTCGTTATTGGCTAAGCTGTAAAACATGTTAAATTTCGCCCGTGCGGAAATTGGCCATCCAAAAACACATATTTATAAGAAAAAAATACAGTATACAATCACAGCAGCAGCTGCTGCCTGCTGTAGGTAATACAAAACAAATTAAAAAAACACCGAACTTTACATCAACCCTTAAAATTGTTATCTCTTTATTATTTTGAACCTAACCTAAACTAACGAAATCGGCGAATGAGTAGATGACACCCTGTGTGTATTCCTGCAAAAAAAAAATAAAATAAATGACAGTAGGTACTGTTTCTTTGGCCTCAGTCAAAACTTGTATACAGACATTCATTGTGCTCATCGTGAGACGATGACGTGTTGCTGATTCGTCCATATTTCTAGATAATATTATTTATCACCTATACGTTAAGTGTTTTTTTAGGACATCTGTGTGTGTGTGTGTGTTTGTTCATAACGCGTCGATTTCGTTTCGTATAAACACCATACAATATCATAATCGGTTCATCGATTTCCGTGTAAACGTCGCCGGTCGTTAAGCAGAATTTTCGTCGTTTCCACTTGAAGTTTTCCCGGTAGGTATAATGTGACAGTGTAGTAGACATATATTTTTTTCTACGAGGGCCTTTTAGTTTCATATTAAAGTATATTATATGAATCGTTGGGCAAACGTGAATGCGATTCCCAAGTATTTAAAAAACAAATTTATATTTATTTCATCACGTTCAGTTTAAATAAGTTGTCAACTTCCAGAGGACGCCACTCCGCCCATTTTTAAGGAGTAAAGTTTTACAAAATCTTAACTTAAAGGTTAAACTGCGATGTGTAATTATTAGTTAAATAATTAGGACTATTTTTTGGTAGTCGATTAATGAATTCATAGAGATTAAAAAAAAACAATCTTGAGAAAAAATTATCTCCGCTTTCTTGATTCAGATCTTCCAAAAATTGTCTGACAGGACTTATATTATCTGAAAGTTAAGAACTTTATCTGTGTCACCTCGACGAGATTTTTATAATAATTTGATTATCAAAACCAAAATAAGTGCTTAATATATTTTTTAAAAAACTTTTTAACCTTTATTTAAATAAAAAACGAATTGCGTTATTAAAAAAACTCGTCGAGACAACACAGATAAAGCTCTTAAATTTCATATGATATAAGTGGTTTTACTGTAAGACAATTTTTGGAAGAGCTGTATTAAGGAAGCCAACTTATGTTATTATACCATACAAATGCATGGTGGCGTTCTCTTATTATTTTTTAATAAGAAAAAACCTATAGATACAATTACGTTTGTCCAGTTAGTTAACAATCCCCCCTCTCATCCTATATCGTGTTCAGGAACGTTTCTGTGTCGCGTTGTGTTATGTTGTGGTTGATAAGAAGCAATCAATGAAATCATGTTGTTTAGAAGTATCGAAATTCGAGTGTGCGGTTAAAGATGATCTACTGCAACAGTTGTGGCTTTATAGTTTTACATTTACTATTTCATCTGTCGGTTGGTCTTTGAGGAAATTAATTGGTACATCGTCGTTTTATGAGAGTGATACCTACTGGGAAACAGTTTAGTCTAAAACCCCTCTGATTTTGTCCAATACACTCTTAAACATCCGACTGAAATATAAAAAAAGAATATTATGTACTTCCAAGTTCTACCTAAAAAGAACCATTTAGTAACTTGTCTGTAGATAATTATATATGTAACCCACTCATTTGGCATTATTAATTCTACACTAAAATGTTCTATGTACACGGATGACGCGACGGTCTTAACCCTTAGGTATACAATCCTCTATCTTAGTTATACGGGTCATACACACAACTTTAAGCAGGGGCTTAACATTTTCAAGAATATACACCATGTCAAGTCCGTTTTTGGACATATTATTCTCTGCGTTGTTGTTGTGTACCTGTGTACTTAAGTAGCAAGATATACCTACGGTTACACGTACAACAATCCGCACTTGTCGCGTCTTTACCTTTTACCTAATATTTATATTATATGATATTATGCGAGTACAATTTTTTTTGTCCCGGATAAATCTGTTTTCAAATTAAATAAGTATTGTCTTCATTTATCGAGTTCAGAAAAACCAGCTCTCGTTGATGTAACGATTAATATTTGGATTTGTCATAGTTTGTGTACATGCAATGTATTTTGGCCTATATAATAAGTGCTATAGTAAACAAGGATGATCTCGGTATCGCCATTGATTTTAACAATGCTATCGCTATTTGAAAACGATTAGGGTTGTATTATATTTTTTCAATGGATTACGATTGGATTATAATATTATCGTCATTTCACTTTTTATTGACAACGGCCGAATGGTTATTGTTTTTTTTATTACTATTAATCGATTAGATTAAACAATTAGACTTACGTTATCGACACAAAACGATTGAGTCATTTTTTCCCAAAGGCCCACCAAGTCAGTTTGTCGCATGCTCGTTCGGTGTATACAACATAATATTATTTTGTTTTTTTTAGTGTGATCGATTTTTGGCGTTTTTTCTTGAAAATATATTTCGTGTATAAATACAACGGACAGTATTAGTAATATCATAGAAACGGCGAAGGTTAAAGATTTAAAATCGTACCTATCCGGGTTGCATTTATGTTTTATCTTCCAAAACTAATGTGTAAAATCTAATAATAATAATAATATACTTGTTAGCCGACAGCCGTCGTTATTCGTACGCGTCTAGCCGGCCAGAGCATGTGGTTTGGTTTTTTTTGTTTCACGCGGAATATTTTTTATTAGTTATATTTTACATCGGTAGAGGACGTTGTGGTTTTTTATTGTTTTTTTACCACACCGGTAACCAGCTGCAGCTGTTATCACAGAGTCCACATGAATTATTATTCTCTCAATGCCGTTCTGTTATCAGGACTGTTGTCGTCGATAATTGATAAGTCGATCTACAGTCGTAACAGCTTCAGCTTCAGCTGTAGTTTTTGATTTTAGCTGAATGTTTTCATGTTCGTTTTCATTCCAAAGAAATAAAAATTTAAAAACCCCGGTCACCGTTGTTTGTGGAAATGGTATACTCGATTTTGGGTTTTCGTTAAAATAATAGTAATAACAAAAAAAAAACAAAAAAATGTAAACGGTTTGTATGAACGAGGGAATGTATTGCGCGTTTAAAAAGTAAGTGTGTTGAGGCATCTGCTGGCGGAAAAGCCCGTGTGTTTTCTTTTCGCGACAATTAATTACACGCTTTGTTTATTTAGAAACGTTCTTGAGCATTTACTCTGTCGTCTATTTTTTTTAATTGTTATCATTATTCTTATGGTTTTCTACCGCCGCCACCACCACTTGCTGTGTGTGCATACCTAATAGCAAATGTAAACACTTGTATAACATTTTGCTTTTGGGCTAGAGTAGTGCCTCTCGGACGTGTAAAATAAAATGTTTTAATCGTCGGCCAATTAATATGCGGTATAGTATAAAAAAAAAAATACATCTTCTGAAAAACCTACAGAAATTATGCTAACGGAGACGGCTATCGGCGGGTTAGACGGTCCGATCGAACGGTTTTACACGCCGATGAAGGTGGTCATCTATAAGGACTACTATGGCGGCGAGTACTGTGTCCGATACCACGCGCTGCCAGGTTAGATTTTCTTTACACATATATAATAACGTATTTGTGATGTCCTTATATTATTGTTGCTAAAAACAAGTTTTTGTACATAACACAACTTGTAAAATACACGTAAGAAAGCTACTTTTAAACCTACACATAGGTATGGTATACCAGTGCCGTCTCAAATGGTTGCCCATTATTGGGACTATGTAGTAAAATTCGCAGAGGGATGTAGTCCAAGCAATTATTGATTACAACAGTTAAAATATAATTTTATTTTTTATAATCTTTGTGATACAAAGTAATTTTAATTTTACAATAATGTAATATACTAAATGTGGAAAGTGAAAAAGGCCTCTTGTCGGCAAAAATTTCGATTGATTTCAAGATAAACACCAAGGATCATATTCAAAGTGCAAATCAGCTAAAAGGATATACCAGGTCACAAATTGTTAAAAAATATATCAAGATTTAAAAAATAGCACTAACTCGATTTTGGAAAATGCCAATTAGAGATCCATTTTTCTTTCCGTATCACATACCTTTATTAAAAATAACAAAGCACTTCTCTTAAACTGATTATGTTACAATTAGTTGTTTTAAACATTTTTAGATAGTAACCTACTTTTTAATAAATTATAATTCAAATGAACGACTGGTTGATTACTGGCTTTGAGCTAGTACTTCTTGAGATAAAAATAATTTTAAATAAACGTAGGTGGGTCAAATAGTGTATGTGAAGATATAAATAATGTAACTCAATACTTCTATTTTTTTGCTTTAACTTAAGAATTTAAAGTTAGTTTTAGATGGGAGTTTAAAACTATTGGAAAATTATGTTCATTTTATGTCTAAAAAGATTACAAATAGAAGAATTTTAAATTTTTTTAGGGAAATAGGCTGGGTCAAATGTTAGTGAATCTTTCAGAATAGGCTTTGTCGGTATTTGTATTAATTATATTTTCATCGTAATCTATAAGCACAATATAATTTCTTATTTGATTAGAAATATAATATTGTGCTTGTATAATTTCACTTGTGTTCGGTTTGTCAACCATTTCTATACGTAAATATATATATACTTATAATTGACAGTGGTTCCATTAATGTAAATTATCTACTTAACAATTATCTACATTTTGAACAATACTTTAGCTTCTTAATGTATTAGGCCAAATAACTATTAGTAGTATATTATCTATACAAATTAAAATGGTAAGTTATTTAGACTTTACCTTAAAAACTTTTATGCATGCAAATTACTTTTATTTTTTTTTATAGTACATATAATCTGTATGACCATACGTAAAAGGTAATTTTGTTGATATTTTGCTACACTTTGTATACATCGTTTATTATTAATCTATTAATTTTGTATCTGTTTCTTTCCACATGGCATTATATTAATTTGAACAATATAAATTATTGTTGGTTCCTACTTACTTATCTATTATAGCCTATAATCTTAGTACTACTAATTTTTTTAATACACCTAATAATAATCAAGAATTTTGTTAAAACAATTTAACAGTTTAAGTCGAGTTTAGGTATTGTTCTTTGTATTACTAATGTTTGTAATTTAATACTCGATAATGAAATGGATTAAAAATTTCCACAGCTATATATATCTATAAACTAATATTAAAATGGGCGATTGTTAAGTTTTCAGTACTTTGTGTATGTTTTTATTATTATTGAAAACCTTTTACTTACACCACAAATGTATGTTTTAGATTCAGGTACGGATGGAGAGAGTCAGAGCAGCAGCAAAGAGCGGCTTAGCGAAAGAAAAATGCATAAGCCACCACCTATTGCCACCATTACGTACAAGGTAAAAAAGCTAAATAGGTAGATAGAAAAAAAAAATGTTGGTTATCGCCAACTCGGCATAATATAATATACTTAACTAAAATTTGTTTTAGGTTGAAGCGTCAGATACTCTGGCTTCAGTAGCGGCCAGGTTCGACACAACCCCGTCAGAGTTGGCTATACTGAACAGACTTCCATCGCGCACAGTATTTCCTGGACAAATTATCCGTGTTCCAGATAAGAAACGATCGTCAGTGTCTGAATCCGATGCATCACAAGTACATAAACATTTTCATGAACTTTTTTCTACTTATTGTTATTTTCATCATCAAACATCATTAATGTTTTACAGGGTGCTCTTAGCAATCTCGATGTATCCGAAACAAACAGTTCCACGTCAGCAGAAGGAGAGAGTAAATCGGGACTATCGACTGGAAATGATAGTAGAGATGCCAGTAACAGAAGAGAAGACGGTGAGATATTTTAAAAACAGTTGAATAGATTTATGTACATAATTGGTACTGTCAATACAATAATGTATAAGCTAGAAATTTGTCAATTTGAGAAAAATTACTTTAAACGCTTGATCCACGCATTAGTGCGATAAGTATTGTTTGATATTTTTAAATAATTACCCAGTTATGGCACCTACAATTTCGAAAAAATAATGAAAATCCTAAATTGGTGATAAAAATATTGTAATGATAGTACTGATAATTTTGGTATCCAAAATTATGTATACATTTAAATCTAAACAACATCTGAACATTATACAAAAATGAAAATACTATGTTGACTAATCTATTTAAGTTTTAAAGTTTTGAAACTAATTATCTTAGAATGCAACTTTAGTTTTGAAGACAATTACATTTTTTAAAATTTTTACCTTTTATCGGTCCTGAGAAATAATTATTTTTAATGTGCCCATCAGCCAGTAATGTATATAGCAATATTCCTTGTTTCGATTACCGTTCGAAAAATATTTTCAAGGTGCACCCTATCCCCTCCACACCCCAAAAAACCCTACTAAAACGTCTTAAAATTAAAAATATTTATTAAAAGTTTCCAAAAATTAGCTAAAAACATAATTTTTATTAGTTTCAAATTTTCATAATTAGTACCTTGTTATTAATTGTTACCTTACCAAAAATAAAACGATTGTTGTATAATTAATTTCCAGTGATAATTGTTATAATTATAATTGTGATGTTATAATTGCTAAATATTTAATTGCCAAAATTGGTTTTCTGAGCATACCATGCAGATTATAAATAAATGCCCTAAACTACATTATAAAAACGTTCATATAGACACATGATATTGCTAGTCAGAATAAACGTGATAAAATACTGGGGAAGTATGTGATATCGTGCTAGCTCACTGTTGATATCTTATTCTTAAGTGCATTTAAAGCTTGTACAACAGTTCAACCATTAAAAAAAAACTGTTATCTTGTGTTGTTTGCTTTGATATTATACCAATAGAATGATTATTAACTTGTAAGCGACTACATCAAACTGTGTTATTATTTGTTTTTAAATAACGGTAGTTTCTTGTTAATTATTCAAACTCAGTTTCGCATTAAAGACAAATGTTACTATTGTGTATTAGTTTATAAATAATAGTATTTTTTTACATTTTATTGCAGTTTCTTTAGTAAGGTTTATGTTTCTGCATTTTAAACTACCAAAATATTCAGATCTTATTATTCATTACTATTTTTTTTGTAGTTTTAAATTTTTGTAATTTGTATAAAAATGAAAGGCATAGTAATGTCTCCGAAAGATCTTTTACAGCACGAAGGTTACATACACTTACAATTAGGTATTTTGTTGTCACAATAAGCACTAAACATTACGAAGGCTAATGAAATATTTATGAATTGAAATCAAAGTAATAATTGTTCATTAATTTTCTTGCAGATATGTTGGACTCTTTGCGTCCATCATCGCCGAAGTCTGGACATCAGGAACACACGGGTTCCTCGGCGTCGCCTTCATCAGGCAGGTCGCACACGCGCGGTGTAGAAAGGTTCCTCAAAATTAATGTTCGACACATCACAGATGGACAAGTAAAATATAAACTAAAAACATAAATCAAAAGTCATGTATGTAAAAATAATCCTTGTGTTTGCTGTACAGGGTGTCGTTGGCGGCGTGTTACTGGTCACTCCTAATGCGGTCATGTTTGATCCAAACGTTTCTGACCCATTGGTAATTGAACATGGACCTGAATCTTACGGTGTTATAGCTCCCATGGAGTTTGTAGTGAATGCGGCCATATATTATGATATAGCGCACATGAGAGTCGCAGGACCGTATCAAGCTTCAGGGTATGCAATTTATATTATATTCGTGGGTTTGTGCAACTTTTCAAACATAAGGGGTTTAGTTAAATATTAAAATATATTAAAATTGACTACTCATTTTCTACTGGTTAGAATCGGATAATATGATATCAACGTTTATTGAAATAGATTGTTCAAAATGGACAAATGGTATCAAATGCCTATCACATGTTAATTTAGATTTTTAAAAATAAATTAAAATAATAATAATTTTTTTTTTGTCAGTTTTACTATAGTTTCATTAATTATTTTTTGTATACTTATAATTCTGGTACAATTATAGACATGAAAATGATAATATCACAAAGCCTGCAATTTACCACTTGCCGCCCGCTCCAAAACCAGAAATACCGGAAGATGGCGAGCACAAGTCGTCAGCAATGTTAACTACTATGCAAACAGATTCATTGGACAGCGCAACACTGGATTTGCAAATATCTCCTGGAGGTAGAACCGATTCGCTTTTAGCTAAAGACGAAACTTTTCCTGAACTAAGGTAATATTAGAGGTAATAATATAATATATGAAAATTTCTAATTTATAAACTTGCAACCACAGATCGTCCACGGAAGACGAAGAAGAAGACGGAAGTGTGTGTTCGTGCAATGCTCGGCGAAATGATGGAGCTGCTTTTCCTAAAGCGTTTGATCGTGATTTAGTAACACCAAGTCCTATGAACAGGTCCAGCGATGCTTTGGTATGTTACGCTCTTACTTAATATATTATTTATAGAGATAACAGTTTTAAAAATATATTTGCTGGTTGCAGAAGAAATCGGATAAAGAATCGGTCACTGAAAATAGTGGCAATGAAGACGATAGGCCGTTGTCTTCATTGTCTTCAGAACAGGACGGTATTTGTAGTATACGTAATATGGAACAGCGGAGGCAGTCATCAATTGATCAACACTGGGCTATGCCGAATAAAGTTAGATCTTTGGACGATGAACCTCCAGTACACCATGAGGAACAACGTACGTATTACATTTTATTTAATATTGATGATTTTATTAAAAAAAAAAAAAATGTTAATTTGTATTACAATTCATTACCAATAGCGGCTGCTGATGAGTCTGAGCCATCCACTTACCTAGTAAAGCAGTCTTGTCACGATTCGGGTATTGATATCAGAGATCCCCCAGTATTGTCTGTCCCTCGTAAGACAGTTTATTCCGATGCAGATATACTTTTGTCGGAATCGGACTTTATTCCACCAGTGCCTGTTGTGCCGCTATCGACCGATCACCTCAGCGATGCGGTTAATCTGCGTAAAAAGAAATCTACATCTGTCTCATTTAGCCTAGAAGATTCTAAAGAACAAGACACTTCTGCTCCTGTTGAAGTGCAGCAAAAGGTCGATGAACAAGCTGACAAACAAGCTCAAGACACCAAAAAAAATAAGGTACCTATAATTTCATTTCAGCAGTGTTGGGCAAAATTAAAATAAAATAATAAATATAAAAAAAAATTTTTCTTCTACAAATAATAATCAGTAATTTATTTTTTTTGAATATAAGCATTTGTACCTTGATAAATAATAGATAATCTGTTTAGGTATTTATTTTTTTTTGAAACAAAATATTATTATCTTAGTTGGCTTCAAATTTATTTAAAAAAAGTTTTTCAGCCGAGTCTGCAACCACGAAAGAGCATTTTCATGTCTCGTTGAAGTACCGAATAAATTTAGAGTATATTAACAAGCTAGTATCTAAGGTGGCTAGTAAACATATCAAATTTCTGGCTAATATTTTAGTGTTTTCATAATATCTGGCCCAAAAATATTCATAGGAAATATGACCTGTTAAATTACATTAAATTTATTTTTTAGTTATAGTTTGATCGTTGTGAATACAACATATCTCTCACCCCAATCTATTACCCCTACTCCCACCCCTTATCTCTTACTCCTATCTCGCCCCCTATCACGTACCCCTTATCTCCCACCATATCTCTCACCCCCTATCTCCTACCCTTATCTTTTACCTCAACCTCATCCCATCTCCTTTCCCACCCCCAACCCCATCTCCGTGTGGTAACGCTTTTTTAATAACACTAAGTAAAAAACACTTTTTTCGGTTATGTGCCAGAGCTAAGACATGAAAATGTCAAAAACATTAAATAATTTTGTTTATCTTAAGTAATATTAAATTGTATTGATAATTTATTAATATTAAATGTATTTAAAATAAATTCCTCAATTTAAAAATGAAATCAAAGTTTCAAGGTTAAACTATGTTGGGTTTTATTTCGAACTTATTTTATGTTACTATAAAACCTAGCAGATTATTTCGAAAATATTATAGGAAGTAAGAAAAAAGTTATTTAAAATAATAAGATTTTTCAAAAAAATAATAAATAACAAATAGTTTGAAAAAAAATAATTGAACAATAAGTATTTTTTTTGTAAATAATCAAATATTAAATTATTAAAAAAAAAATTGTTTTTATTTATTGCTTTGTCTAGATAATAAAATCATTCGATTAATGTCCAACTCTGAATTTTAGTAGAAATATAAACATCTATTGGTATTAATTAAATAAATTACAATTGTAATTGGATTTAATTTTTCAACAGATGTTAAAAAGACTTTCATATCCTTTGGCTTGGATGGAAGGATTCACGGGCGATAAAGATTCTGAAAAAGAAGGTTCTTCAGTACCGTCTTCTGCCGAGTCGTCTCATCTATCCCATTCATCAAGCGTATTTTCCAAAGTGTTCTCAAGGTAAATTTTAATTACATTGAATACATTTAATTCAATTTTTACACTTCACTTTTATATTTTATCCAAGTTTTTAAGCATATTTTATATGTATTAAATAACAGTCGTAGTACACAATCATTTTCTACTTAAAATTTAAATATCGCACTTCTGTAAATAAAAAGCGTACTAGGATAAACACACAATTTTTAATATTTTATTGGTTAGCGTTTCTGTATAAGAAGCTTACATAGTTTCACATTTTATTGTAAGTATTATTTTAGGCTTAACAATTACGTTTAAACTATTTTTACCAGTATTCTATTATTTTTATTTGAATTATAAGAACAAAATATTACTAGGTCTTAAACAAAACATAAGCTCCAATAAACATAAAATTAATTTTTCTTTCAAACATCTAAGTTAAAAATAATAAAATAAACTGATAAGAATATTCAAGTAGCAAAAATAACTTGTCTGCTTAAAAAAATAATTGCAATTGATATTTTTGCTTTTTATTTTTATTACTTATCTTATTTTAATATCAACCAAAATAGGTTTATTTATATTTTAGAAATAATTACTCATTGAAAAATATATAATGTCTTAATTATGTTTTATTTCCGTTCTATACTTCTGAATTTTTTTTTTTTATTATTAGTTTTGTAAATAATAGTGTTTTGAATTCAATGACAAGTTACTGAAATACGAATTTAGGAATTACACTACACTAATTGCTAAAAACTATTTACTATTTTTTACAGCAATACAGAAAAAAGTTATCTCTATACTAAAACTAATACTAAATTTGTAAAAAAATTAAATGTTCACTTGAATGCGTAAAAATGATTTATTCCGAAAAATTGGACATTATTTACTTTTATTTTTAGTTTAATTTCTCAAAATATGATCAATAAGCTATGTACAGGAAATATTGAGTTATCTAGTAAAATTTTAAAAACATTTTTTAAGTGCTTATAAAATTGGTTGCATTATTTGTATTTTGGATGTTTAGCATTTTAAGTTATTTAATTTTTTCAATTAAAGAGAATGAGTTAAATTTGGAAAATAGGGAATTAAATTGAAACTCCTAAACTGTTATTATTGTCGAGAAAAGAATTGAGTGTGAACTGCGAAAAGAATTACTCGAATAGTGTTGTTGTATGAGGAATGCGATGATAATGTTTATGTTATTGCCAAGCTCACCGATAAACATGGTGACTGATTTCGGTTCGGGTCTGTTCCTAATGAAAACGCCGAGTGAGGAGAGTGGGCGATTCCAGTTTCCACCGGCTCAGGATTGTTCGCCCGCTCCGTCTTCGGCCACCCCGCCTAAACGGGAAGGTCTCGCTAGCTTCTCGCCATCGTCAATTATAAACAGCGTGGGGTAAGTGGTACACACATTGTACCCTTAAGTGTCTGTCGTTGATATTATATTATGGTGATGTTATGTGTGTCCCTTATCCTGCTACCAAAATCCACCTTAAAAACATTGGAATTATAGCGTGCAAGTTCTATGCATAAATCGTATACATATAATTTTCTTGTTACTGCATATTTAGTTTATTTTTATTTTAAAATATTTTCCGTGTTTATGATTTACGCTGCCATATTACTATTATAATGTATTTTTAGTTAGTATTTTATTTTTTTGTATAATTTTATTTATTAAATTGGTTTTTTTTTTTGTGACTATGCTTACTTTTTTTTAATTATTTCAGTTGTAAAGTTTGAGTAGTTTCTGTATTAAAAACAATGTACATACATACTTTTATAAAACAAAAAAACTGCATGAACATATTTTATTATTCAAGTTGTTCATGATTGGTTTTAATTCCAGGCGTTCATCTGTTACTACGTTTATACGCCAACAACAACACGGCTCTAATAGCCGGTCCGACAGTCAAAATTCTACAAAAACTGTACCTCCCAGATTGGATTACCGAAGTATGGTATCTGTAGACGACATGCCCGAGCTCTTTGTGTCTTTCGATAGTAAGTGAATTTTTAAATTTTGTGTATGAACTATTAGTTAAATTTTGTTTTTTTTTTATAGAACTCATACCAAGACCTGTAACCACATTTGAAGAACCAGCTCCTTTATATTTGAGGCTCAGAATGGGTAAACCAAAAGATAAGAAAATACCAAAGTCAACCCCGATAATGTCGTACGGCAAAAAAAAAATGAAACCGGAGTATTGGTTTAGCGTTCCTAGAAACAGGCAAGTACCCAAAATATTATTACCTAATTATTTTTAAATTATTTGTTATTATTATTATTTACGGACTGACAACCCATCCCAGACATCAGATATCTGATATTGTCGCCAATAAATAAGATACGAAAATTTTAATAAAAAATATTAACGCATTGAGAACAAAATACGTAGATAAACATTGGTATGGAAAACACTTGTACTTTATTTGAACAACAGAAAATATTTCCACTGTAATGTTCATTTTATTTATCACCTTTGCATTAAAAACATGTACGTTTATTTTACGTTGCCTCACAATGTACGAAAAAACCTCTTGTTTCATTTTTGTAGAAAAACTCTTGACTCTTTCTTCATTCAAGTGGTAATTTTTTGAAATCAAATGAAAAATTAAATAAATAACCTTTTAATGTCTATTTAGGGTGGACGACCTGTATCGTTTCCTTATGTTGTGGGTGTCTCATTTGTATGGTGACCTTGATGAAGAAGTCGTGACTGGTCGCGGTTTCGAACTTGTTGAGTCAGACACGGAATTATGGGAAGAAGCTGAAACTCCACCTGGCGATACCAGCGATAAGAAGCTGGACAGGAATGAAAGCGAAGCCGGTGATCTCACACGGGAATCTTGGGAGGTAAAAATCGTTTAAAAACATTAATTCTTGTGTAGTTTACATTTCAAAGTACGTCTATCAATGTGTGGTGATATTTTGGCTATCGATAACCGTTTACAAAATCTGACAGACACAAATAGGTTTTGATTATTATTATTCTAAAATGTTATTTGTGTCCAAAAGGTGTTAAAAGCGCCGTATTCGAAATTGTACTCGTTGCTGAAGACTCAAGCCGATCAGTTCGGATCGTCAGATTCGCAGGCTAACAACGAGGTACATTGATCTTACCAAAAAGACATATTCAAAAATAGTTTGCTATTTAGTCAAACGCAGCTGAACAATCGTAAAAGTCTTAAGCCGGGCGTGTTTGTCAGTTTCTTATTAGTTACAAACAATTGGCTTCTTTACGGTATTGTATTAGCTGCGTTTGTTAGTGAGCCTAAGTTATATTTCACTAGTATGCTCTTAAAGCCTTTTTGGTAGTGATATGTTTGCACACTTAATAATAACTAGCACAGTATTAGCTACCTATCTTATACTTTTAGACAAGTAGGTTCGTTCAAAAATAACTGGCACTGCTGAATTGTTATAGGTTTAAACTTTACATTTTATTTAGTTTAGAATCATTAAACACTATTAGATTGAAAATAATTTTATTTAGATTAGCGCTTAATGCATAAACTGTTTAAATGCTTTGTACTATTATTTTATTGTTTAGATTATTATATTTTTACTAACCAGTTTGGTGAACTAGTTTTCATATAGTATCTGTAACTGCATACTAAAATATTAAGTAATTCTGTATTTTAATTTGTTTTATAAAAAATTGGATTTGAGATATCTAGGGCACAAAAATAATAGTTATGTCTTTTTTAAACACTAAAATAAAAAAATTTCACCGATCTTTTCATTAATACTTAAACGTAGGTATATAGTATACAATTTTTCAGATTTTTTTCTCAAGTCTAGAACACATTTAAGTGTTAGTATACGATTAGTGTGGTGATAGTAATTTTGTTTCAGAACTATGTATATACACTATGCAGTTAATGTTTTTTTTTTTTTTAGTTTTAGTGTTTAATGGTTATAGTTTTTTTTCTAAATTGTTTGTGTTGTATTTGCGATACATTTTATTTAGACAAATGTGACACTCGTGAACTATAAACATGTTTTTTAAATATTCAAGATCCCAACTTTATGTAGCGTTAGTCGAGCTCAAAATCTATTATTTTTGTAGCGAAAAAAAAACCGTGTGTTCTGTTAATTTTTTTTACAAAATATAATACCATTAAAACGAACTGAACGGTTCGAAACAAGTTTGTTTTAAGACTTCTAGGAAGGTATTTAAATTTAATAATCGTTTTTAGTGTTATATTATGTGTAACGAAAACTAAAAAAAGAAAATGTAATAATTTATTGTGTTTCAATATAATTCTATGAGTAAATTTCGTTTTGGAGTCTAAGGTTAGGTTAACAGTTACTTGACAGTTAACTGATCGATCCGCTGTGTTGTAATTAGAACTTAGAAGTAGTGTTTCAATTAGCACACATTACAAAAATAAATCTTATCTGAAATTGAAATTAAAATATTGTAATAAATAAGTAAACAAGCACGAATAGATTGTTTTTTTTCTCTTTGGTGATCAGATTAAAGAGCTGCTATTAAATACAATTTTTTGTTTTATCAATCGGTACTGCACGTGTTCGTAAATTTTTAAACATAGTAATACTATTAATAACTGTAATAACTGTTATTAACGTATGACGACGATATGATGACGCTGATTCGGAAAAAAAATTATAATAATAAAATTACCAGACAGTTTAACCCTTTTAAAGGTTAACGTCTTGACTAGATTAAAAGCTATTATTGTGTGTATTCTCTTGGACAATACATTGTGAATGTGTTCAGTCGAGGAATTACCATGTCGAGTGGTGTACCCTGTTTAGATTCCAGACGTGATTTTCATCTTAACATTTTTTGTTGTTTAATCCTTTTTATTTAAATGAAATGTCTTAATTGAAAGCAGGACACTCGTCATATGTGAAGTGTTCGTCTAACCGCCTTTTGGTCCGTTGGTATATATTATTACATTTCAATCGTTTTTGCTTTAGCTTTTTAAACATTAGTTTGCTGTTTTTTTTTTAAACTGAAATTTCATTAAACCTCGTTATGCCAACCAATGGTCGTTTAATTAGGTCACAGGTAATTCGTTTGTTGTATAATTTTACATCATTAAAATCTTTATATAAAATAATAAATATAATAGACAGTTTTTTTTAACAAACACGGATCAAACAAAAAATTCCAGAGCCACTTTATTTATTTATTTTTGTCAACCACTTAAGCCCATTTAACCGATTACCGAATACCCATCACAAGTCGATTTGGTTAGCGTCCAAAAACGAGACAACCAGAATTGTAATCCAGAAATCTTCAAAAGAAAAAAATATTGATATGTAAAGACATGAGGAGGCAACACATGATATATTACTAGATATGACCAATAGTGTGATGAATGACGTATAATAACAATAACAATATAAGGTTTTCTGAACGTTCCAAGTTAATATATAATTAATGATGTATTCAAGAGTGCAGTGTTTTTCTTTTGTCCATAATCGCACCGTTTAAGTTCGAAATATGAATCCATAAAAAAAAATAATAATAATATAGTGAAACTATATAAGCGGCTTAAACAATTGCGCATTGCGCCATAAAACGATAATTTCTGTACGAACGTGTCCGTTTGATTATTTTTTAATTACATTTCGAGTCGTTAGTAAAAGACGAGTGGATAAATGAGTTAAACTCCATATCGCCCGACCGATTTAATTGTTTTAATGTTCTCTGCGGTTGACGTCATCTGTTGGAGGGGTACAAGTGGTCTTGGTAAATGAAAACTTCCCTTGCCGGTTGCTTTGAAAATTTGTTTTCCTTGCGCCTTTTATAAACAACAACTGTGTACAGTCCTAGATGGAGTTAGGTTAGGTTAGGTCGACTCCCCCTTCCCCCATATAATCTCTCAAGTACGGTCTTTGTATTCTTAGTATCATAGGCGCAACTAGACATACACTTTAGGGGTGCTAAAATTATATATACCTGACTAAACATAATTCTTATCTTTGAACCATTAAGTATAAAATTTAAAAAATATATTTTAAAATCAAAAAATTGAACAGAATATGTACAAATTAAGGATTGAGGTTTGAATTTTTGGGGTTGCTGAAGTCCTTCTAGCACCCCCCTAGTTGAGGCTATGCTTAGTATATGTAATGTAATATCGTTTTTTTATATCAATCCTATTTTACAAAGTGTATTACAATTAATTATAATAATATTTTTTTTACAAAATTTACCTCGATAACAAATATTCAGTCATATCATAAAAAACGTCTTTTACAATGCAAGATGACTTGTATAATTTACATTTTTTCTGCTCATAAGAGTTTTTCTGTTATAACAAGCCTCTGTTGATTTTTTTTTTAACATTTGAACCGTGTCATGACTTTGCCACTGTTTGTGTTTTGTCTGTGCATATTTATTCAAGTTTTTAAGTAAATTCACTCGTTTCGGTTGTGGGTTGAGTTGTGACATAGTGTTTTTCTGTAACACACTAGACATGTTTTTAACTCTTAAAATTAGGTAATTAACATACTAATTTGTCAAAAAAAAAACTTATTTAGCCCTGTGTGATTATTACGTTAGTGTTGGTATAATTCAAAACCGTTTGCCTGCCATCAACAAATTGGTAAATTGGCCGTTTTAGGTGATTTTAACAACGGTGTGAACGTACTTATTATCGAAAAATTGTAGTGTTTCTTAAAACGATAATAATAACGGTAATAATAGTAATTAGTATTATTATTATCGTACGGGGGTTAGGAATGTATTTTTTCAAGGTCACTGGGTAACAAAATATAATTTCTGCATGGTTGTTGGTATTCGGTAGAAAAGTTTTTACGATAACTGCACTTTAAATGTTTGTGTGTAATAACAAAATTAATTGGTCGTTTTTTGTTTTATCGAAGGAAATGATATTATACAAGTTACGGTATTTGCCAAACTCCGGTGGGCGTGTGGAGGGGAGAGCCGCTAGAGAGGAGAATGGCCGTTAAATTGAAAAAAAAAATTGAAAATTGGTTTCGGTGCCTATTTTTTTTTTAAGAATTTTCAAATGTCCAAAAGGCGCGTGCGAGTGACGTTGTGAGAATTTACTTTCTAAAAAAATTGACAGTGTTCCAATCGGTTGAACGCCGTCGCTCGAGCGGTGGTTTTCCTTATTCGGTTCAGACAACCGCGACGGTTCCGATGGGCTAAACGTTTTTACATTGTCTCTGTCAAGTGTCTAAGTCGGTCGTTTTTCGGTCCTTATATCTGTGCTGCTTTTTAGTATTTTTTTTTTATTTGGAAAAATTCTCATCGGACGACAATATAAATCAATATATTTTCAATATTATTTTTATTAACATAGCTGATGAGTGCTGCTCGTGTGTATGTAATGTAGTGTCGGACCGTTCAGTGTTTGACCGCGCTCTCTTAAGATATAATAATAATAATAGTATTATTATTATTATGAACAGTCTCGGCAAGTCGACCAAAACGAAATTGGCGTCCACCAAAGCGTTTGTCCGAAGAGCTCAGCAGCTTTTGAAAAAACGAAAAGTATAATTTTTAGATTTTATTGCACATTTCAGTAAAGTTTACATATAGAAAATTATTTTTAGAGTAAGCTTTTTGTTAAGTAAAAACCACTTAACCGCTTTATGATGTATATAATATTTATTTAACTCCTCTTTTTTTTCATAATAGCTTCAAACAGCTTGTGTCAAGCTACTCGATTTTTAATGATAATTTTAAGTTATTAACCTTAATATTAATCGTATTAGAACCTCAAAAAGATTTCTCTCTGTATCGATTTTCGTTATGAATATTTTATCTTAAGCATGATCAACGTAAGCGCAAATTAAGGATAGGAAGTTTAAGGGGTTTATTGATGAGGAAGGTATGGGTAATGCGTTTACATTACTCCGTCTTATATCCGCTCAACTCTGATTTTTCAATAAATTTTCGCCAATGATAATTATTGTATGATTGTTATCACGCTTGGGATTCAAAAAACATATTTAGCTATACAAAATAAATTGGACATTTTATCAAACTTTATGTTATCATATTTTGAACTGCAAATTATTTGTACTACAAAACGGTAGCTTTAAAATACATTCTAAAACAAACATTTAGAAATTTCGTGTGTACTATTGTAAATGTGTTGATTATATTTTACCTCTGGATACATGCTATCTTCCTGGATTTGTTTGTATATTTTTGTGTTCTAGTCTGGCCGGGACAGTTAAGTCGTTTGTGTGTTCAATGATATTTACTCGAAGAACACGACCTAGGGGCTTAGAGTCTTAACTTTGTTGTGTATATAGTTTTATTGCTCTTTTGGATACCCACTCGTTTCGCAACACAGTTGATGATTTACGATGCGACGCTAACGTTAACCCATGTGATCCTATGTTGTCTTCCGTATAAAAGCTTTTTATAGTTTTTTTTTTTTTAATTTTATTTTTGATTTCTCGAAATTTGGCATAAACACCACACGCCGGAACGTCATCCAATCACGTCGTCGGCTTACTACTATATCTAACCACTGTTTATTTGCATAAAACCAGAATTATATGTTTGTCGTCGGCCAAATCGCCAGATGGCCACAATATTATTATTTTTATGTTATTTATAGAGAAATGTAAATCTTGTTTTTAATCGTCAAAAATTTGCCCGGTTAATGACCGACAGGGAGAAGGACACACATCATACAAAAAGTGTCATATCAACAATTAAGCTGTTACGATTTACTTCATAATTTGCATAAACATTTTTTGTAACGAAGCCAAAAATGGTGAACCATGGTTTAAATGTTTACTCGACAATTCTAAAATCAATACGAACAGTATGAGTGGTACTCTGATTTGATTTCTAAAAAAATTATATACTTTTACACACAAAAAAAATATTTTAAGTTGAATCTAATCAGGATGGTCATCAATAGTTTTTATTTTGTCACGGTCGGGATTTATTTTTTCTACAATATTCAGACAATAATAGATGCCTGTTTGTTTATATTTTAAGGCATGAAAATGGACGGTAGGATTTATAATTTCCATCCCTAAAAGTGTTTGTCGGCCTACAAATGTGTTGTTCATTGTAAAAGTGAATTATCTCCTTATGATTGAATTTTGAAATAACGAGCGTTTTTTTAATTAATCTGTAGGAAAAACAATACAAGTATTCATTCAGGGTTTTCTAATTTTTATTTATTTTTGTATTTATCGCAGTTGCTTCTATTTTAATATAATTTGACCTTATTAAAAAAAAATATGTATAATTTAAAAATTTGGATTTACACCACTTTTAAACGACCCAATTGTTTGTCATCGGCTTGTAACATTTTATGGATGGTTTTGAAAACGAGCGCTTCATGAAGAGCATTTACAGAGTATTATTATGTGTCGCGGTACATGTTTGAACACCGATGGAGCCATTTAAAGGCACTTCTCGTTGACAAAAAAAAAATGACATTGGTTATTCTTTTTTCGGCTTTTTTCCTGTACACGGACTAGTATTTTTCAGGTACTACAATAATGTGTACAATATATTATTATTATTATATTGTAAACAATGCGGTAATAATCGAATGGCTGTGTTTTGTTTGTACCTTTAACGCGCCCACGTGTGTCCCCAACCCATTTGACCTCCAGAAGATTCGTGTGCGTGTAATTGAATTAATATATTCCAATATTAATAGGCGTGTGGTATGTGTAGACGACCGGTTGTTTGTTGTTGTTATTATTATTGTGTCGTCTTCTCGAATTGTATTCTATTTAACGTGTGATATAATTATTTTGCAAGGGGAGGACCGGCCGACGCGTTTGTCTGTAAGTAAAATTATGATGACATTGTGTGACTGTACGATTTTAAAATGATTAACTACCACCCGTCAAGTTCGAAGCTCTAAAAAACGGTTGACCTATTCAAAAATCCAAACATCAACTCGTCCACGCGTTAAATTGCCTATTAAATATTTAAATGTATTAGATTGCCTTATAATTTAAAAAACTGTGTTAGGCCGGTTCGCTACACTACAAAACGAATTTCTGTGTCGCACTGTAAAAAAAAACATGCCCTTTCTATTTTTTGTTTGGAAAGCGTATAACGTGCACATGAAGTGTCAACATGATAATAATATGCGAGCTGAACACCGTTTCCTTAGTTTGAATCTATGGCTGATAATTATACAAATAATATGGACGACATGAATTGAACTTCAGGAAATTTCTTTTGTGTAGAACACCTACAGTGTTGGCCTACGTGCAATTTTTCTCCTTCATTGGCTTTCGAAATTTTACAAAGACATTGTTCGCCACTTGAATATCCGTTTTTTATAACCATGTTCTGCTCGGCATAAAATAACCGACCTCTTACTGTTATTTAAAAAAATATTTATAGATAAAATGTCAGCCTTTATCGCTAGAAAAAAAATGTATTAAAATAAAATTATACTTTTGGCTTGCGATTGGCGACGGTGTTTGAATTTGGAGCTTTGGAAACGTCACGTTTTGTTAAAAAAAAAAATTGCAAATTTAATTACGAATTTCCCTTTTTGGCGATGTGCCGAACATAGTGTTTATTTTCGGACACGTTCTTTGTGTTGGACATCTCGCAAAGTCTTAAGTGATCTTTCGAGTAGTTGTATTATTGTTAAACTGAATTATCTGTGTAAATAAAGAAAAAAATTACTTCTTTTTAATCGTCATATCGACGGTTCGACGCTTAAGTTCTCAAACGGAGTTTTTTTTATTGTTTTATTTTAACCTAGCCTTGAAATGAGTTTTTACTTTTTTGTTGTTGTTATGCTTTGGGGGTTTTTAGTCGGTTCTCGCTTAAAGATCTTGGCTTATCGCCAATGGTGTGCGCGTTTGTCTTGAGATGTGTATCGTATGTTTAAACATATTTTTTTCTTCAGTTTTTTCACCTTACCAAAATATTTAAGCGGCGATTTACTGTCGTGTTGTTGTTGTTGCATCTCTATCGCCGTGAGCACTTAAAAAATAGTATTGATGAATGTGTGGCGTAATAAACAACAGGATAAATCAATTTGTCTACACCTCTTGTTCCCACTCCACCCTTCGACACCGTTTTTTGTTTTTAAGCTCATTAATTTCCACCGTGTGACGCGTCCGTTATCGCCATTTAACGTAATTAACATTGTAGTCGGGCAAATAATATTTGTATCAATCTGATGTTTTTTTAGAGAGAAAAAAAAAACCACCGATTGCGATCGTCATAACTGCATGTCGGATGATTGTTTGTTGTGGCAAGTGTTTTTTTTTCCATTCAGTAGACGAGGAGGCGGGCTTGTTGATCACAGATGCTTGTTACCTGTCTAAAATGGCCTGTTTTTTTTAAAAAAATTTTACCCCAATGGGACGACGTTTATTATTTTTTGACTTGTGGTGGGAAATTGAAAGGGACTAAGTCAAATTTGATAGCGGAGGCTCGTTAAAAGGTCACGGATGGTTTGTCCTTAGTAAACGAGACAGATAGGTCGGATTTAAAAAACCAAAACTGTGTCATTTTCCATCGATAGGAATTATAATAAAAGATAAAAACCACTAGGGGTTCAACAAACTAGTAGGCCAAGGCTAGTTAACTCAATGTCTTTTTTGGGGTTTCTATTAAACGAACCCCTCCAACTCGAGCCGTGCCTATATAAAGAGGATGTTTTTTGAAAATATACCTAAGTTTTTCTAATGAATTGTCGCGTTGTTTTACTTATAGATTTTAACGTAATTTTAATTGTAATTTTTGTCATACATTCAGTAAATTTATCATAGTCGATCGAGTTGTTTGGTATTATTTGATTGTAGTAACATATTATTATGTTTGTCGTTTGAGACAATTCTTGAATAGTTTATTTGCCTTATATATTTTGCGACTTGTCTTTGTTGCTGAGCTAACGTGTACCAATCGAGCCTCGAAGGGTTAAGTTTTCTCAAGATCCGTACGACGATTTACATTGTTCTGTTTGACCTCGGTCTAATCGCTAAACGTATTAAATTGCTGTAATAATAATGTGGCACAACATTTGAGTAAGATATGAAATACACAAAAAAAAGCCACGCCATCTTTTTTTCGGGCTGACTGAAAAAAACACAAATATACATTTTTCATTGGAATAGCTATTATGATAGATGGTACATATTATTGCACATTGTGTATGTGATATGTTGATTCTGTCCACTGAACAACTTTATTATTATTATACTACACCGTTGGCGTTTTAAGCGCAACTATTATTATTATTAGCCGTTAAAAATTGTGAAAATTTCGATTGCGTTACAATCCGAGATTAATAATAATTGTTGTGTTTGCGTTGTAAGTAATATAAAATAACGGTGTCATAATAATAATAATAACAATAATAATAATAATAATAGACAGCTGTAATTAACAGTCAAAACCGCTGTACGGTACATATATATAATAATAATAACACAAAAGTATATTGAAAATGGCTGTTGTAATAGTGTAATGTTGTTAGTCGAACAGTAGGTATAGGTGCAACACACATCAGTGGTTGTAGCATATGCACTGGAATAATACCTTAAAATATTAAGCAGTGTCGTTTGTCTTCCACAGAACATTATTATAATAATATATTTATTTGTATACCTACAGCATGTCTAAAATATTGTATCTGAACGGAGGCGGTGCACTGGTAATGAGAATAATATAATATTAGTTAGGCCATCTATGAAATAAATTTTTTTTTTTTGCACATTTTGTATTTTCTGTACATCTTAATTGTGTGGCTGTCTCGTATTTTGTGTACGTCGATGTGACTATTGTAAAATAGCGATTTTGACTAATTTGTTTTGTTTTCACCTGACCCCGTTTCAGGTGCTGTCTATGAGCGATGAACTGCGGCGAGCGTTTTACGCCAACAGCGTCAACTCGTTGGATTTCGACTCTTACATACCGGAATTGCACGGCACCACCGAGATACTGACCGAAGAGCACCGCAAACAGTTGAGCAGGCATTTGCCGGCCAGAGCAGAAGGTAAGACCAACAACAGCGGCATAGCTTCTCGAGTCTAGCATCTCATTATTTAATTTTTTGTTTTAACAACACCCAATTGTTGTCGTTATCGGTGTAGGCCATGCGCGTTTGTAGTCACCGTAATGGACTTCATCCTGTCGTTAGTAGCGTCGACGGTGGCGCATGTGAACGGTTCTTTATGACGCATAAACCTAATAAATTGCTGCCCAGAGCGATGAACTTTTATAGGAGGAACTTCCACAATTAATTTGTGTATGTCTAATTTAATTATTTAATTAAATTTTTTTTTTTTGTCGCAGGATACATGTGGTCGTTGGTGTTCAGTACCCTTCAGCACGGATTCTCCTTGAACTCCATGTACCGGAAAATGAGCAAAATCGAAAGCCCCATTCTCCTAGTCATACAAGACACCCAAAACAACGTAAGACCTTGCTTGGACAAAAAAAATGTCGTTTTAATAAAAATTGTTAATGTTTTCGACATTTACTTTCATAGGTATTTGGCGCTCTCACGTCGTGCGCGTTGAAGATGAGCGATCATTTCTACGGTACTGGCGAATCGTTGCTGTATACGTTCTGCCCCGACTTCCAGGTTTACAACTGGACCGGCGACAACATGTACTTCATCAAGGGCAACAACGAGAGTCTTTCCATCGGAGCCGGAGAGTAAGTGTAGTTGTTGTGATTTTATAAGTGTTTCGTCATAAAACACTTATCTGACATTTTGTACATAGCAAAACGCGATGGCTTGTAAAAAACTTTTTTTTTTACTGTTTAAACTGACGATTAACTTGCTTAACAAAAACTTTTCTGTGCTTATCACATTATCTAGTAAACGTAAAAAACTTGCTTACAACAATTTTTCTTGCTAAGCCTTCCGTGTTAACAAACTAAATGTTTTATTTTTATTAAAATATACTAATCGTGCAATTATTTTCTGTTTAGCGGTAAATTCGGTTTGTGGCTCGACGGTGATCTGAATCAAGGAAGGACCGAAGCGTGTAACACATACGGTAACGATCCTTTGGTGCCAGAACAGGACTTTGTTGTCAAAATTCTCGAATGTTGGGCGTTCCTATAAACCAAATTTTAAACCACTTTACGGACACAATTCACATATTATTATTATTATTTTTTTTTTAGGTGCTAAATTATTATTTTAAAATCTTGTTAAGTATTAAAACATAAAAACAAAAAATCCAAAAAAAAAATCAACAATTTAAAAAGAAATAATATTATAATAACTTATTTATATAACCGCACCAACTATTTACCCCTGGCGGCCCTCACACTTGTCTGTCGTACCTGTTTGTACATAAGTAAAAAAAAAAAAACAAAAATTATAGAAAGTATATAGGAAAACTAAACTCGCGAAACAATTTTAGCTCAAAGTTATGATAAATTTGTAGTTACATAGTTGTTTCTTTATTTTTTTTTTATTAATTAAAATTTTATTTATACGCATTGAAAGCTATTTATTGTGGTGTAATTTTAGTAAATCGTCTAGTCTCAGTGAGAGCTTTATAAGTGTCGTCGGTGTTGCCAATTCCAAATGTTAAAAAAAAAACAATCATGTGGCAGCACTGAATGTTTTTTTTTTTTACATTTTTTAATTTTATGAAAATTAAATAATTATTTTTTTTATTATATTATAATTTTTTAACCTTTCGCCCTTTTGTACGTACGTCCAGGGACCACACACTAGTCATTGCATGCGTGCACGCTCCCATGTGCCTAAAAAAAAAAAAAATATTCCCTCTTTTACGGCCGGTAGACAATCACAAAATATATTTGAATTTATCCTCGAATTGTTGGTACCTCTCTCTCCCACCCTTCAACCCCAACCCCCAACTGAATCTCTTTATCATCATTATAATAATTTTTTTTTTCAAATATATCATTGTGTTGTGGCAACACTGATTCGGTAGCTGGGCGCTGTAGTTTTTAGATTAAAAACATAATATTGATATATTATATTATATATATATATATATTTAACTACTATAATAATGTTTTAAAAATTTAAATAAAATAAAATAAAAGAACATATTATATATATATTTAAACTAATGATAAAATAAAATTAACATAAATGTGATAAGTCTTGCATTGGCCTAATGTAGTATTATCGAATAATATTGCTAGAGCGTAAAGAAAACTATTTTTTAGTTTAGGAAGTTAAAATTTAATAGATGAATAATACAATTAACTATATGATTAAAATAAAAGAAATAAAAATATATGTACCTCTAGTGAAGTCAATTCCGTAGCAGTTAAGTGGATTGTTGAATATTTTTTTTTTTATTTGTGTGTGTATTCGTAACAAAATATATATTGTACGCGAAAGACGAATATTGTTGAAAAGTTATTATTAGAAAAAACTCATCGTAATTTATATTTGATAAAAATAAAGATTAACTCGTCAAAAATGAAATAATCTTATAACGTGTTACGTTCACTTTGTAGATAAAATATGTTTTTAATTATTATTATTTTTATTTTTATCAATAGTGATGTATATTATTTATTATTATTATTATTATTTCTGTTTTTTTTAAACAAATGTGGGCGTTCAGACGATTGTACGATTGCGTGTACCCGTTGGAAATATCAATTAAATGGTAGGCAGCGCTTTGTGTTTTTCTTTTGTTTTTAATTATTATTATTATTAATTTTTTTTTAAATATTTTAGACGGTATTATTTATAAAAAAAAAAATTATATTTATAATTGTTACTGTTACGCGAGTGATTTATTTTGATTTTGACGTGAATAAAAGTTAATGTAACGTTAAACGTTTGTGTTGTTTCTAATTTCAAACATTTCTTAATATTCCTGTATACTGTTTTTTATGCAACAACAATATTTCAATTCGTAATATTATTGATCACTACTCTGTTTGTATAATATAATTGTCCTTCTTAATCCTCTTTTGTGAATGGTATTAAAATAGTAGACAATAATTGATTTGAAATTTTCCCTATGAATATAATATGTTTTTTCCTTCTAAATATATTACTATTTATAAATTATAGTGTAAAGTTACCGGTCACTCTAAATACAGCTGTACTCTGATAGCATACCAGACCGGGGTTCTTAGATGAAATATAATTTCTACAGTATGTGTCAGGAGTAGAACACCAAATAGAGATTTATACGCATGATTCTACACTGTAAATAGTGTATCTATCATATTTGGTTATACAAAAATTACAAATTTTCTTTGCTCATTAAAGTTTTGCATTTTGTGTAAATATATTTTACACAGTTCTTTTTTTTTTTTTTGACACTAGATCTACTTTCCGTGTAATTTTCTGACCTAAAGCCCTAAAACTACACTCGAAAAATAGAAATAAAAAAATAATTTCTAAGCCTTCTAAGGAAAGGTTAATGATATTTTCGTGGGTTCGCCAAAAGCACAATATGCAATGAATATCTACCACAAACTTGGAACAAATCTTACTACTTATTTTTTTCCAATATATTACGAGTAGTAAATTAAGAATTTTTGTGTTGATTTTTAAAGGAAAGGGGAGAATTTATAAACAATTTACCTAAAAACCTACAAAATTGATTTGTCTGTATAACATACATAATATTATGACGACGATGATTTAAACGAATACTTAAGGTAAGTACCTTAAAAGTAGCTTTTATCGAATAGATAATGTGCAAAAAAAACCCATGCCAATGGTTTCACAAGGTCTCCATTGTATCCAGACTACCCAGTTGTCTATATTATAGTAATAGCGGTTAAGGCCCCTGGATACCGACCATTTTTAAGGAGTTTTGTAAAGGCAATATTTAAGAAAAAAGTGGTTTTAATCAATTTCGACCATGTCAATAAGTTTTAACGGTTAATTTGTATAAGCTTCATGGTATTATTTTTAATTTAAATAATTTTGTCTATGAGTGAAAGCCATTTTAGTTAGTATAATAGTACTTTTTTTGTCCATCGCACAGGCTGAACCAGTGATCCGATAAGTAATCTGAAAACAGATTTGAATTCGTCACGAAGTTTACTTGAGATCGGTCAGCGTACTTTTTTGATATCTTATTCCTACTACGCATAAAACACGTTTGAACATTTAAAAAAATTTCAAAATTGAAAATCAAATTTGGAAAGGGTTAAAATTAAAAATTGAAAAAAGTGCTCTGACCGATCTCAAGTAAGCTTCATGACGAATTCATATCTTTTTTTAGATTGCTTATCGGATCACTGGTTCGACCTGTGCGATGGACAAAAAATTATGTGTTTTGGCTGAAAAAAACGGTCGGTATCCAGGGGCCTTAAGGTAAAAAAATAATAAACTCATAACCGGTTCAGTGAAATTTCAGAAATAACGGCGTTGAACTGTTTTGAACTTGAAAAATAGAATCATCCAAAACCGTTCAAACATAATTTTTTTTGCTTCAATATTAGACCAACTGGCTATGAGCACCGGCCCCATATATATTTCCAATATATTTAGATGTACCGCTAGAATGTATTTATAAATAATATAACGCGGATTTTAATTAAACAGAACTTTTAATTTAATTTCTAGTTATTTGTCTCTCCAGCCTTCCGTGTATTTATATACATATAAAGCACCGGTTCAAAGAGAAGTTTATTATTATTATTTTTGTCAAAAAGTTTTATCTCTTACAGTACATCACAAAGCTTACTCTGATTTCAATTATAAAAAAAATACAGTTTTTCTCTTTAATTAAAATGGATCTTTGGAAGTACAATATTTTGTTCCGCGATTAAAATGACACTGGGTTCACCAGAGATGGTTTAAAACGTGAACCGTAAAGTTAAAGTAGGTTGTCAACAGGTGTTGTAAAAATATTAGGTACCTTTACATAATACCGTAAAAATAAATAAATATTTTCAAGAGAAGTTAAACACAAGCAATATTTTACACAAATCCCTTGAAAATATAAACACTTTTTTATTGTCTAGCTACTTTAGCTGTCCACAATCCTTAAAATATCTTCGTTTTTTTTCTTCCTTATAACGGGGAAAAAACTCAATAAAATATAGTCATTTTACTTGTTTAATTATTTTAACACCAATATTTTATTATTATTTTTTTTAGTATACCCACATACCAAAACAAACTTCTTTAAATAATATTTCATGGTAGGAATTAATAAAACGTGTTTTGTCGAAATGACATATGATTATAATTTAATTTTGAATAACTGAAAAATATATTTTAGCTAATTTTGTAGTTATACATGTTATTAGCTACAATTACACAATTTATGTATCGATGGAAATAGTATATTAAGAGAAATGGCATTATATTTGTAATTTGTACGCTGTCATAAATCATAAAGGGAATATAAATAGTGGCTACTTCGTCCATACTACAAAATACAAAAATGTTTAAAATATAGGTAATAACTTTTTAACTTATTAACCTATGTACATTGTTATTTACATTATGCCAAGTCGGCTATTTGGAAACACAAACTTTCAATAAAGACATACAATTGCTTATTTTGATATTTTGAAATTCATAGGTATTTTAATACATTTATGGTCATTAATCCGAGCTCGAATCATTATTATTATTATTTAAAATATTTTGTTTACATTGTATTATTAGTTACGTGTATTGGAAATTATTGTAATTATTACATTTGATGCAGTCAAATAATTAATACACCTATTGCATAACCCAGAATCATTTCTTGTTTTTTTTTGTTTCATAATAATTAAAAGCCTAAAATTACATGATTTTCTTTTAACAGACAAAACCATATTATAACTACATATAGATTGTCTGCGGTAACTTGTTTACTATCTTCAAGTTCTGAACTTTTGTTTTCATCGACACACAGGAAACAGGAATATTGAAGTGTCTACGTCTGTCCTTCGTCAAACAACTTTTTCAGGTCCACTAAGTTGTGAACAATGTGTTTATTCGTATTGTCTTTATGTTATGTGATATTTTAACTGATTGGCTTTCGGTTATCTGTTTATTGTTTGTTTCAATAAATGTAACTTAATATATTTCGGTAAACTTTTATAAACACAATAATAATATTTTGACAGCGGTGACAACAATAGTTTATTCATTAACAGCCGTGTTTCAATAAATTTACATGGTTTTTTAAAAGTATAGGAGTATTGATCAAATATAGCGGAGAACGTGGAGACGACAAAACGGAGTAAAAACCTCGAGCAGTTTAAGCTGAAATGACTTAGTACAACTTTACACATTATTTACTATAAGCCTTAAAAACTTAGGTTACTTGCTTAGGCAACGCACGTAGACATACTTTCGAACAAGAAGTTGATTTAAACGATTTAAAATTTGGAACGATACTAAAAATTGCTACTCAAATTTATATGTGATGGTTGTACAAATCTAATCTTAAGTTATTCTTAATGAATTTAATGAAATCTTTGGTTTATATTTTTTAAACAAATTTTTAATTAACTGATTTTAATAATACTGTTGCTTAGATATACATATCTTATTAAATTAAATAAATACAATTACGCATATATATTTTTCTTAAGACGACTGCACGCGGTCTATTTTAAGGAGTTTAGTATAGGCAATTTTTAAGAAAAAAGAGGTTTTAATAAATTTCGACCACGTCAATTAATTTACTAGTTAATTTGTATAAGCTTCAAGTGATTTCTTTTTAATTAAATACATTTTTGGTTTATTTTAGGCCAAAAAGACAGACAAAACTTTGACTACAATGGTCCAATTTCAATTCTGTAATTTTTGTCAATTCTAATTGTTATTAATTAAGCGAGTATAGAATTTTACAAGGTGATTTTTTTTAAAATAAGCCATTCAATATTTCATAGGGTTTAATTCATAATTGATTTTTTTTTCTGTAGCGTTTTTGTGCATTGTGATCTCAACTTTTTCTAAACTTTTATGTTTTTAGCCCCTCCATAAAATGAATTATTTTTATATCAACTTTAAAACTTAAATGGAAACATATATGTGTATATTATATAATTTACTGAAAAAGTTGATTGGTCGATAACTAGTTTTGAATCATCACTTTCAGTTCAAGTTACAGAGATTAGAAGTTAAGACTTAGGTAAGGGAAGAGCGTTTGGGAAATGCGTGTTGATTAAAATAATAGTACACTCCACCCTTGCTCTCGTCCTAAACATTAAACATTTTACTTTAATAACTTCAACTGCAAAAAAACGGTGTAGCAGATTTGATCCAGAACAATGTTAACCTACGACGGTTTGTTCAATATTTCATAGATTGTTATCATTCCTACACTTGAAATTATCGTGAAAAAGCAAGAGGCGTTGTTGTAAACTTTGGCGATCGTTTAAAGAACTTTTGCTCGCAAATTCTCGACGGCTTATCATAAGTACTTTTAATCGTTGCGGTTTTGTTTAAATGAGTAAATTACATAATGGTCGCTCTAAATACAATTGGAATTTCGGCTAATCCAAGGTACGCAAAAACTACATATAGATACTAATCAATCCGGAGAATTACTTTTGTGTTAAACATGATTTGTTCCTTTACTTAAATAGTTTATTTCTTGAGTTTATTATATGCAAGCTACGAGAGGTTTGTTGTTTTATTGATTTCTAAACGTTCTATAGAAGTAAGTCCAACCATCATAGACAAGAATACAACTGAACTATAAAACTAAAAATCTATGTGTGACGGTTGTACTGCTTGTTTTTAAAAATACAATAATTTAATCTTAAGTAATTTTTTTGTGAATCTTTAAAAAGAAGTAAATACTGTGTAAAAATTAGTTAAGGACTGTATAGGGTGTGTATTTTGTTTAAATTATTTACAGGGTTGTCGGTTACACCTTATTTGGCTTCGCCCAATTTAAATAAAGCCAATATGTAAATATAGGTGTAACCGAAAATGAAGAGTGGAATCAAAAAAGGCCTTAAGTGTAATTTTTTCCAAAAATTATTTTTTCAGCCAATAAGGATGTATGTTCTAACGCCAATATAACGCAATAAGGCAGAAATTTCCTAGTCGATTGACACTTAAAACCTTTTTTGATTCTACTCTTCAAATCCTGTTAAAATCCGAAAACACACATTTTTAGCAATCAAGCAATCATAGGCTATGATAATATTTTAACTTATTAGCCATTCACACTTCACTCAAACGTACCTATATACCTATTGCGAGACATATTTTCGAAGAAAAAAAGTAAACTGTAATAAATACAATTATTGTATAATTACATTAAATTAAATTTTACAACTCAGCAGTCACACAGATATCCGTCGTTTGTACAGTTGGTATCAATTGAACTTAAGTTGTCCAAATATATTTGTATTATATACAGAGTGTTCCGCTAAGATACATAATAATAATAATATTATGTACCCAATACCATCATTCGATTGTAAAAAAAAATAATAATTTAATTGTGTTTTTCCTTTTGTGGGAGGACATATTGTATGCAACGTTAACATTTTTTTTTTTTTTATTATTAAATCTGGTTTAAATTTTATTTTTATTTTTTTCAATTAACTGATTTCAACAGGACTGTTATTTAGATATACATATTTTAATAAATAAAATAAAATAAAAAATTCGAACAGCATAAATAGTTTTCTTAGCTGATGTTTAATTTTGACTAGTACAGTCGGTATATGTATGTATTTATGAAGTGTGTATATTTAAACGTGTGGAACAGTGCGAATAAGTTTACTTATACATGTTTATAAAGTGATTTGGATAAAAAATAAAAGTTTAAATGTTGTCTTATGTCAAAAAAATAACACAAACAGTAATCGACGGATCTCGGCGCTACACGGTTTACACTGTAAGCCGTTTCAGTTTTGGTAACCTCTTTTCTTAGGTGATGTTTCGCATTTCAATTGTCCTGAGTATCAATTTTATTGGCGAGGAACTGATCCACGTTCACCGTATATTTTATACATAATATTATATACAACTTATATTGTACATGTAGTGTGCCACGTTTGCGCCGTTCAATTTTAAATAGTAATGACTAGAACACTTCCAAGTGGATCTGAAACAGTGTACAGTTTAAAAATGGATTCCAAGCGAGAACTCTTATATGATAACTCTTCGCCATGGCGCACGCACCTGGTTTGGTTTTTCACGTTAAAACAATAAGTTTTGAAACCATCTCCATGAACTCGATTTGCATAACGCCTTCTTCTTTGGGCATCCGTAGTGTCTTAAGCACAGCGCTAATTGTTGATCACACTCGCACAGCCGTTGACTACAACCTCCTCCCAAAGCTGTCACAAATTACATTTTTTTTAAAACAATTTTATACTACATACAATATTTATGAAAATGATCGTTTAAAAATAAGTCGAGTACAGAAACTTGTTTGCTGTCCTTTCGAATAGTATGATTTTCAAACACATTTAACAAGACGTTCACACAAACAGAAGGAGAACAGATTAACATTATTACAACAAAACCCCCTTTGAGTTGGACATTGTTTGAATATTTTTGAAATATCTACCGATGTAGTTCCATTTATTGAATCGACAAAACTGTCAAAATATTTAACACAAAAAAAAAACATCAGGCCGTTGATTTGTTTTTTTACACAGACTCACAAAACAACGCGATTCACTAAAACAGGCACGAAACTAGCTGGAAAGTAAACAGTTTTTTTTTAAAATTTCGTTGAAAATAAATACTACGGTCTGCAAGTCATGTCAATTTGTAAAGGATCAAGCAAATAAAATAAGACATAAGCGGATAACCGTCGTATGTGATTTTCTGACAAAGCTTTGACGTTGTATTGTTATACGGCTGTATATTAACCGTTCTCTTTCTACACACTGAACCTTTATTTTTTTGTACATAAAAGTTTTTTATCATTTAAAAAAAAAAAATACTCATCTCGTTCTTTTTTATCTCATTGCCGTGATACGTAACTCGGAAAATTGCCTCGGCCTTTGTAAAATATAATTTAATAACCTTAATGACTGGGACGAACAAACAGAATAAAATACAGCATTTTAAATACAAAATACTAATAACAAATCAGATATTTGTAATATGTATTATAAATGTCTGATGTTCACGAGGATACAATGGTTGGATTGGTTTATGGTATATTTTAGTATGGAATATTTAGACGTGTTTTCAACAAATAACATACTTGTTTTTATGGAGAAAAAATTGATAAAATTCTATAGTTGTCTATAACCGAATAGAGGACCCTACAAGTACAAAACTTTACCGACTACTTGTGATCGCCATGACGCCGGGTCGCCGAGAACTTATACTTACAACACAACGGTTTGCGGTTGTAGCAAGTCCACACGTACGGTGTGAAGTACTCTAGGAACATTGGACAGTCGGCACCGTCATAACACCAATCGTGCATTTTGCAACAGCTGTAAAAAAAAATAAAAACCATTACAGCTTAATTCGCCAACGGGCTTTGGTCGTCTTTAGTGGGATAGCACCACTTTTCCTAAATTGCATGTGTTACCAAGGACAACATTTTCTACCATCTTTTTAACATTGGTAATTTATGGCAATTTAGGAAAAGTGGTAGCAACCCGTTTTTAGTTGTGTTTAACTTGTCAATCGCGTCGACCGGCAATCCGGAACCCAGGAAACCGCAGTAACAGCCGTAGCCTAGGTAAGCAATCGGGTTGCAACCGGTCGCACACACCACCATGTTGTACAGTTGGAACGCACTTCTCTTGGGCCTGAAAAACATAAGTACCTGTGTTAAGATTAGGTAACAGAGCTCGATGGCTAATAACAATAATTATCATTCTACATCAACGGGTGCACATTCATGTCAAGATAAAAAGCTGTCATCTTTGAGCATCTGGTTCGTCTGAGATTTTTTTTGAATTGTCAAACAATTCCCACGGGATGTTGTAGGTACTCTCGAAAAGCCTTTATGGTCCCTAAGTGAGACACAGGTGCCTTATGGTCCCTATACAAAGGCGCAACTAGGGTGGTGCTAGCGGGACTTTAGCAATCCAGACTCAGAATTAGCACCCTCAAACCCCAATCTTTGATATGTACACTTACAATTCTAATAATGTACATACTCTGTTCAAATTTTTTATTTTAGAATATTTTTCTTTTCAAATATATTATTTTATATCAAATGATTTGAAGTCAGCAGAGTTATTAATAACAATATTAATACCACTTAATAACAATATTAAGGAATTTTATAAGTTATCAAACGCAGAACGGTGAACAAAATAAACAACGTTATTATGTTATTTTGTGGCTTTGTGCACCGTACGAGTGTTACTGACTTTGATATTTCACCTTTAGGCTTTATATGTATATAAGTATAATAATTGTTCGTCAACGGTTGTCGGTGACTAATTAAAATTTACGGAACGACGGCGAAAGATGATTTTGATTACTTATTGACGATGAACACTGATGAGCTGTAACGGGCGAGACGAGTCTTATTTTTTTCTATGTGGTATTTTTTATAGCGCCCGTTCATATTCAGGTGTCTCCCACCCACAAACGGTTTCTTTCGCAGATAGACTAGCTTCAATGCGCACCTATATATAGTATATTTTGTCTGGACCAAAATAACAGTGACATAACATCGACTTGTGTCATCGCGTTATAAAAAAAAATATATATAATAACTAATTGTTATTACATTCGGCTGATGTGTACAAAATTATTTTTAACTCGGGAGAATATAACAATACAGGCGTTTTTTATAATAGCAGACCCGTTATGTAAGAATATATAATTCCTGAGAAATAGGACCATTAGGAAAACAGCACCCGGGAGCGCTAGGAATTATTATAATACCAAATGCTCAGTGTCGTTATGGGTATTATAAATTTGTTTTGTTTGGTTTGCTTACCGGGTTTGCGGCTCTTTGTCGTCGGACTGACTCGCCGATTCCAGTATGGCCGACGGTCCCCAAGGGTTGTTGGTATAGCTGACATAAACGTCTATGGGTATGGTGGTACCGTTTTTGTGGTGTATCCTTCTGGTCAACGCATTGAGATTGGCTAGAGGAAAACATATTGTATGAAATTAAAACTGAGAATTAATAAAAAAAAGAAACGAAAATTTACAAAAATTGAATCAACAAACATAAATTAATACGATCAAAAATATTTGTTTCACAAATTTACTCTTGAGTAATTCTCAAGTGTGGATCGAGATTTTAAGTAAAATGTATCATTTAGTTTCTAAGCGCCTCCATGGATTATCATTTACCTGAAACAAGCAAGAGCAGCAGGAACTTATAGAAAGACAGAAAGGGTACTCTAAATATACATAGGAGGAAATTAGCTCAAGCGAAGCAGGTGTTCTTTATAAAAAAAAAAGACTGTTCACCACGAATGCGACTAGCCTGTATATTAGAGAGAGAAACTGGTAAAAACATTTATGCGGATCGTGGCATCATTTGGAGTGAACCCCTGGGCAATTCCTAAGGCGAAGAATAAAATTTAGGTTTTCGAAACTTAGAGGTGGAGACAAGTGGTGAAAATGTCCAAGCCGGAAGGTTAAGTATCAAACAAAGAGGTGTACGATAGGATGAGTGAAAGGAAAAACACATGTATATAAATTATAATTTAAAGAAGAACTGTAGGTAAAGCCTGAGACGACCAAATTTATGAAACAAATCATGCCCCGAAAAGTTTCTTGAAATAAGCAAAATCTTACTTCCGGCGTCTGGTCAAACGGGTTCGATGACTATATGCACTGCCTACAGCTGGTATGGGCACTGTGTATGTATGTTAATAATATTATTGAATCAACTTTAGCTAAGAAACTTCCTGTGGTTGGCTGATTTCGCAAAACACAGAAGGAGCAAAATCTGTACAAAACCATAAGCTATCCTGGTGTGTATCGGTTAACGGTTTTAGAGACTCTTTTTATTTTTTTTTGGTCGACGATATAGGTATGTTCTGCGCTGATTGATGATATACGTTGATAAAATAATGTGTTTGGCTCTAAATCCCAACCGAAATCCCCGTATTATAGGATGCGGGCTGTTGCCCACACTGCATTTGTCCAGACATTATTATATACCTATCTTTGTATTTTATACATTATATGGGAATGACAAGATTTCGGCGTGGGAAATATCATCTGAGCAAACTTGTACGAGAAACGGAACTGGTGGTAAAGTTTGGCTAAAAATATTGCTATGAGCTTTGTAAATTGTAAAATATATGAAATAACGTCAAAAACAATGGAAATGTACAGTGAACAAATGATTAGACAAACAGTTGCATTTTGGAACAATCGGTTCAGCATACCTGATACAAGTACTTCTCGAACCGTTGGTACTAATACTATGGCACAAGAAAATCCCAGACATAAGACTTCTGTAGATTGTTCCACGACGAATTTCTTTTCTCTTGAGTAAATAATTTGTTCAGTTTTTTTAAAATATTTGCAGCACTCGTGAACTCATTATGACTAAATATGTATTTATTAATGATCCACAGATAACTGTGACTGATCATCACGTCCGTCGGTAATAAGTTTTGAAAAATGATTCCTCAAAAAAAATATATATACTTAAATAACTTAAATGTAGGAAAGATTTGGGGTAAATTGTAATACTAATCTTATCTACCAAGGCCCCTCGTCATACAATTTTAGTGGTTTTAAGCAAATTCCTATTAAAACTACACATATGATGGGCTCAACTGGGATACACTAGTTGTAAAATTTTACACTCGACGCAAAGCCGAGTATTTTTTATAGGTTTCTCTTAAGAACGCCAATACCCTATTTATTAACAGGTTCACTATATGGGCGATTTCACATAATCTTAATCCTTATTAGGTAATAAAATATATAGGTAAAACTGTATTGTACATTTATTAGTACTATTGGGGATACTTTATTGGCAGTTAATAATTTTTTCCAGACTACCACAGTCACTCTCAAGGCAACGCTAATATGCCCTTAAACATCTTGACGCAATTCAAAAATTGTACTTATAAACATTGGACATTACAGATGGGATTTTGAGGCTTAAAAAATTGCATCATCAATAAACAAATGTCTAAAAGGAATGTACAAAAAAAATTGTTTTATACAATTTCTACAAAATGTTTAAAAAATGCAATATTTCTTTCAAATATATTTGTTTTTAAAAAATTTGATAAAAACAAAACTCGGTTAAACTGATCTGGCTGTTTAACTTCGAACAAAAATGTAGGTCAATGTTTAACCAAGCATTATGATTGATTTATCAACCCCCTAGGGCCCTATATCTATATATGTGTCTGTTTGTATTATTTGTTTAAGTAAAAAATAAAAACAATAATTTTAATACAAAAACATAATGTTATTTAATTAAATTTATTCTGTTTAAAAAAATTTTAATGATTAGTATTTATTTTTCTAAAGATGTTTTTGTGTAAGTGGATAATTTCATAATTTCAATTATTATATTTTATTTAAAAACAATTTTTATTCAACAATAATTATTTTTAATAGGAGGTGATTTTGTGTAAGTGGATTTTTTTTTCACACTTAAAACAGTGAAATTCTAACAATTAAGATTTTAATTTTTTTTTTAACTATTACATATATGTAAAACCAGTACGAAATCATGAGTAAATTCAACAATTATAATTATTCAAAATAATTTTTTAATAAAATCACTCTTAATTTACATAAAAGAAATTATACATTGTTAATCTTCGTGAGATACTCTGACTACAATGTTTTAATTGTTATGAAGTGTGTGTTCAGTATTTAATAACACTTAGTCAGGTTTCATAAAATGTATAAGAGAACCAGAACACGCATACATTTCACTTGCTTTCTTATAACTACATTATTATTCAATCAGTACAATATTTTTCACAATAATTTTATGGAACAAAAAAAAATGAATAATTTTAAAAAACGTGCCATAATACCTCATATTTTTAGTTAGTTGTTTAAAAAAAATTCTTTTCTGATTTTGAAATTTTGTTTGTAGTAAGTAGTAGTAGTTAGTAGTTTGTAGAAGTACAATAATATGTATAAAGTATTCTTTGGTAGTTTCAAGTGATTCTAATTTCTAACTAGGTACCACTATTGACGATTAATTTAAGTAAAATAGCGCCATCAAATTAATTTTAGAGCTTAGTTAGGATTTTTTTAAAGAATGGAGTCGAATATGTTTTCAAACCCAATACAAATTGTGTATAATACACATATATATATATATATATATATAACCAATTATTATAGTAGTATTTAAAAAAGTATGTGTTTTACTTATTTGTTTTTTTTTATTGTAAATCACATTGTTTTTTTAATTATCGTTACGTAACTCATAAAGTTAGAAAGCTATCGGTTATACCTATAACAATACTAAAATTGTTCAATTCAATAATATTGGTCCATTCGTTAATGAGATACGTGGTTATATATTATTAATATTTTTAATACAATTATTATTTATATATTTTTTAATGACAAATTTACAAATTGCCTAATAACAGTTTAATTAGTAAGGAATTAGTAAGTAAGTATTTTAGTAAGTATAGTTAGTTTTTTTGCCATAGTAAACGTTCTGTCTTGGGCGCACACAAAGCAAAGTGCAAACACACTTTGGGAGATTTACACTTACCCTGGCGGACAATTTGAATGCAAATTATCATATTTATTATTTAAAAAAAAAACTAAAGGTTACAAAATGTGCTATTGACTTACACGGGCAAAAAAATGCCCACATCAGTCATGGCCTAAATCAGTCGATTTTCTTATGATAAATTGTTGTAAAATGTTTTTTTCACTATTCCGACTGGACACGACCCATTAATTGAACACCTATTTTTTTAACGTGCAATCTACAGCCTGGTAGTATATTATACCTGAGTAAATTAACATATTATTATTATGGTGATTAACAAAAAAAAAAGTATATATTTGTGTCCGATTACACGTCACGGGTATAGAGGTAGGTAAAATAAATCATTGACGGCTGCAACAGCAGAACGCGATGGTTTTTCTTTTCTTGTATGCGTTTCTCGATTTTTTAATAGAACAAGGTCTCTTCAATCAATGTTTGTGCCCCTTACATTGACTTGTGCATACATTATAACGTGTACCGTTTTCTATTACAGTAATAACAATAATAATAATGATATCGGTAATCGAATTCGGAAAATCCGTGGCCAAGAAGTTAATTATCTGTGCTCGGCTCGCGCGCACAATAAGATACCTATATGTCTTTGACCGGCTGATAATGAGCAATAAAACGGTGAAGAAAATCGGCGACCTTAAACACACACATTCACACTAGTATGAGTAGGTAAATAATACACGTTATAAACAAAGCGGTTACTCAATATTGGGAATTTTGTTTAGCTATGGCCAATGATTTTAATCGCATTAAGTGTCGCCCGCACGACATTCTTGACTAATTTACTGTGTACCCGTTTGTCTCGGTTGACACGAATAAACAAACGCGAAACGACCGTCTTACTTCTTAGACAAACAAAAACTTACATCCGAAAGCGCGCCGATGACGTCCATTTTTAAAGCACAATAATTATTATATCGATGTACAAAACTTATACTCAAATTATTCCTTATTATAGCGGAACGAATACTAATAGCTTTGAACTGTTTTTTTTTTTTTTTTAACAAAACATTTATTAAGATCTTTGAAAAACCTACAATAACACTTGACGTCTTCGTTAGACAAATTAAACTCTAAACTAACTAAGAAAAAAATAGCGTGTTGTGCAAACACTCGAAAGTAAAAAATTAGATAAAATTAATTTTAAAGTCAAAGAGGCTTACGTTGAAGTTCGGCAAGTTTAAACACAAGTAAAGTCGGTATAAACGTTTGCGATTTGTCAAAAAGTTCCTGTCGCCAGTACCGCCACAGACAACGACATAGAGTTTATTTGTATGCCGTTCCATCTATGTGATTTCATTTACTATTTGATTTATTTATTTTTTTTAAGTAATCAACATTAATAATAATAACGTTGAACGTGTATTTTATTTCCTATAGGTATTCGTATTTATTCATTATTATTAAACAAAATAGTCATTACCAGTTTATAATGTCTTTGAGTTCATCAAACACAATATTTTGTTTGTCGGTTTATCATATTTTCACTATGGTAACGCCGAAAAAATTCATCGTTGAGACAACAAGAATAGCGTTATTCTTCTATGGTAATATATATATTTATTTTATATTTTGACTATGTAAGTTTCGAGTTATTATATATAAAAATTGTTAAAGCTCGAGTCAAGTTGTATACACTATTTTTTTTTGTATAACGCTTAATGTCATTAGCAATACCCGCGGCGAGTGAAGATTAATAAATGGACCCGCTTTCGATAAGTACAAATATTAGTATTTTGTGTAACAAGTTTATTAAACCAAAAGCAAGTGACTTCGAACTTGGTTTCCCCGAGCATGTATAAAGTCATAAAGTATATTGTATTGTAATAAATGTCATAAAACAGTCTAATAATCATGGCTGTCAAATAATTAAAAGTTAGGTAGGTAAGTAAAGTTTGTCATTAAATTGAAAATGGCAAATTATATGGCATTTATATGCTACAGAATTATATCCAAGTAATCTTAAAAAAAAAACAGTTTTAATTATTATTACAAAGAACTACAGAGATCTCGTATATCTAGTATACAATATTTGTACAACATTAATTTGTCAGATCGTTGCATAGGTCGAACTGTATTCAAGGACAAACAGTTAGTATGGTTGTCGTTGTCATTTTAATGATAAGCTTAACGTTTTGTTTTTCAGAATAATCTGAACATATTTCATTTTTTTTTCATAGTAAAAAAGATGTCGATAATTTATTTTTTATTAAAACCGCCATAAATATAATATAATTACATATTTTTCGTCATTATATCTATGTTTGACTTCTTCAGTAGGAGTAGCACATTTTAATAAGCGGGCAGAATGATCAGTCCATATTATCTATATTGGTAGGTAGTGATAATATTATTATGTCTTTGTTTGTGTTGATGTGGTAGTCATGATGACGCGATGGCGTTGCGCTAAACAATTACATAGGATTTGTGCCGGTCAAATGTGAAATTTCAGTCACTGTCAGTTAACCTTATACCGCAATCTATAACGTGGGACAGCAGCTGCTGTACTGACGTTAGAAAAATATTTTTCTCGTCGGCGTTGTGGACATAGCAGAAAACCCTATGGCCTATCATTGGAATTCGTCGGACACACTCCGTCGCCTGTGAGAGTACCTATATATATTTATAATAAGTATATTGTTTTCTCGAGACAACCGCAATTTCCTCGTCTCCGACGCTATCCAGATCATCTTCCCATATAATATATAGTGTCATATTTGGTTTTCTGATTTACTTGCCGAAATTATTACACAATCGCCGTCGCTTTCGCTATCGATTAGCATAGACATCAATTTCCAGTTGTAAACCACAGAAAACTTATGTAAGTTTATCTGAAAGAAGAAGCGCATTTTCAAAATTAGCCGGCGGAAACAGCTCGCTTGTTTTTTTTTCAATTACAATATCGCAGATTACGTCTTGTGTATCATCAATTGTGTAGATACACATATATCATTGTCTTAGAAAAAAACTCACATTACCAGTAACGTTATTTTTTAGCGAACAAGTTCTAACATTAATATTGAATAAGTAAGAACCTTGGTCTAACTTACTGTTCAAAAATTAGGGATTATTCAGCAGAGTATATCGATTTTGATCCAAGTCATTACTTTAAATTTGTTTATTCAACTTCCGTTTGTATTATTCCTCGCTATAATATATGAAGTAATTAAAAATAAATATCACGTTTTCGAGGAAAAAAAACGTCACCAAAAATGTAGCAAATAGGGCTTGGCTTCTATATTTTTCAAGTACCTATATGAATTAAATTTTCAACCGTTCTTCAGCAGTGTCTTAAGCAATGTCCCTCGACGGTAGTATCCAAGTTCGCACCTAGACCTTGGATTATCGGCAGGAAATACACTATGAGTAGTAAAAACGGCAACTAAACTGTGTTTTGAAATTTGACGGTAAAAATCAAATCGAATACCCAATGATTTAAAATAATTTCCGGTTTAATAAATTATTTTAATTCGTTTATGCATCAGCTAAAACGGCGGATGACAAAAAAATATAACAGAAATATTCTGTTTAACCGCAATGCGATTCCCAAGGTATACTTTAGGTAAGCGATCAAAACGTATGAGGATAAAGAAAACATATTTTTGTTTGCCATGGTATTATGATAAATATAAAAAATGAATCGACGAATCCATTTTGAAATTTTAATCCTTTGTTTTTTCGGGCTCGAGCTAAACAAATATTTCAACTGTTTTATTTCGAACAGATTTTTCACTCAGGCCATAAATAAAAAAAAAAAAGAATATTGCATATAAATTATTTTCGTCATTACCTCTTCGTTTTTATTTTTTTATTTCTCAAGCTGCTCGAGACTTTGTACATATACCTAAGCTCGCAGTTAATGTTCCAAAATGGATTTTATTGTATAACAATTTATATTTTTATATACTTCAATTAGCTACGGACGATTTAGAACTGACGATTTAAGACAACTGCTCCTCGTCGATGATTAATTTATTATTGATTTTTGCATAGCACTTTATTGCATCCAAGGGCCGTACTTGAAACGGTAAGGTACATAATATATTGCTACATTCTAAAACAATAACCGATTTTTATTATATCTTTAGTTCAACACTTTTAAGTCATTTTGATAGTATGTATTGCAATCGTCATTCTTTATTCACTGTTGTTGAGTAGATGAAATACTCTACTTTATGGATAGAAATATAAAAAAGCATGTTTTGTATGATAATAAAAAAAAACATCTACACCTTCAGAAATTAAACGGGGGAAAAAATACCATGTTATAATAATAATAACAACAAATGTAACAGTAAACTCGAGTAAAAAACAACATGAAAAGAAAATTGAGAATAGGTAAGTACCCTACAGGCTACATAGCTCCGTACGTCGGTAGTGCAGTTATTAAATTAAATAAATAAAAAGAGCGCAACGTTATAAGGTGAATGTCATAAAACCGAAAACGATTTGTCTCCTAACCAGAACACAACATCTTATTACAACGTAACGGTAAAACGAGACGAATAAACGTTTACAAATATCTATTCTCTTCCAATATAAACATAACATAATAATATTATTATTATTATACACCAGCTCAAATTGTCAGACTTATATATTATTATATATTGTGTTGTAGCGCAGCCGTGATCATAAAAATTGTTTGAAAAATTCAACCGTCCCATATAATATAATATATAAAACACATGTAATAATATTGTCATTGTTTACCTTCCGTTTCACTATGGTCGGCCGAGTTATTGGTAAAGCGAAAAACGCATAAAACAAAATCCAAAAATCAAATCACGTGGAACAAATACATTTTTTTATAATTATTATTATATTTTATAATACTTCGCGATATTTTTCAATACTTTGAACATATTATATTTCAAAATATTTTCTTAACATTGTAGAACAATTCTAACAATTGAGAATTATTAACATGTTTGTTGTTAGTTATTTGATTTCCTGGCAGAATATGAGTTAAAAATAAAAATTACTGGAACAACTATTATAAAATAACTTATTATAAAATATATCTTTGCAACGTGGGAACATTTCTAAATGTCAGGAGACCCACTTTTCGCGTAAAAAAAAAATATATTAAACTAATGAATAAGACATTTGGTTAATAACTACGGTTATGAAATCTCAGAGGAGTAGGCATTGTAATAGACGCAAAAGAATCGTTGGACATTATTATACATTATTAATAAAACAATTTTTTTTTTCAAATCACTAACTAAACTCTACGTTATTTAGAGATACTTCTCTTTCTCACGATTTTTTTACATTTGATTAACAGCAAATTTTAAATTTTCATTTAAAATTCTAACGTGAAAGCGAATTAAATATTTTTCAATTATAAAAAAAAGATTATTAAAACCAACATATGACACTTGAAAATCTTCCTTTTGATATTTCATGATAACATTTTTTTTAGCAAGTTCTCAAGTTATCAGTTTTATCAATTTCAATGGGCTGTATGTGATAAAAACAATTTTTATCGTTTGACATTGAGCGCTTTTGAAATATCATATTTTAGCTATAAGAATCTGTTTTTAATTAGTAAAAATATTCATTAGCTTTCTAGTTGCAGGTTTTTTAATTAAAAAAACAATTTCTCACGCTAATTAAATATTTAAAAAAAAAACAATTCACGAGGAAGTACTTAAATTTGTGCTAAAGATCTGACATTATAAGGGATTTTTTTAGTTTAACAGGCTAGTAATTGATTGAAGTGGTAATTAAAAAATACAGTCTAATATATTATAATATACTATCTAGACAACGTCCGCGTGTTATTGAAATGAGTTGTGTTAAGACGTATCGACCGATTTAGTACGGGTTACACGGCGACGACTGTAAAAAATAAAAAAAACAAGTAAAACATTAAACTATAATGACAGCCAAACGACAGACAGCACAGCGACAATTATTATTATCGGAGAACGAAAGTGGTACCACGTTTTGGTCGACGATTTTTGTAGGCAAATCCGAAAAGAAATCCTAAATCCCAGTGCAACGGCGTGTGAACCGCACAGAAACGACACCGAAATTAAAACGGACGAGATAATTTTCTCTGTAGTAAAAAAAAAAAGTTTAAAAAACAAAACAAAAATCGTCTACTCCGCAGTGTAATTATTACAAAACGCTCAAACGGTATATTAACAAACGTTGGTAAAATTATAATATTATTGTTGATAAGCGACGGCTACCTTTTTGTTTCTTTTCTTAACGATGATACAGAGGCATATATAAATATATATATTTTACGAAACCGTGTAAAGACTTTGTCCGGTCCGAGGCTTTGCACAATGACGATTTTCCAAACTATATAAGTCTGCACATGCCGTTGAAGTCGTAAGGATGAAAAACAAAATCACGTTAAATCCCTTTACCGGACTAGTAGGATATTTTCGAAGGTTTAACGTGGGGGATTTTTTTTTATGGTTTTTTGGCGATTCTATCTTATAAACGGGCCGCTGACCGTCGTATATAGATGTATGAATACATGGAGTAATATATTATATTATGGACTCTCTCGTTACTATTACAATTAATAACCGTGGACGACGACGGGATTTCGTGTGAAAAATTATTATCATAATTAGCGAAAGTCTCAGACGGGTCGACAGCTATTAGTACACTTGTACACACACGGTTGACAAAACGGGTACACCTGGCCACACGAGCAGAGTCTCATAATACCTATGTATATATATATATACATAGGTAAGTTACAAGTTTTCGGTGACACTTTGTACAATAAAAAAAAAAAAAACATTTGTGACGTTCATTGTAAAAGCGAATTATCTCCTTGTAATTGAATATTGAAATAACGAGCTTTTTGTGAATTAATGTGTATAGGAAAACAAGTACAAGTATTCGTTCAGTGTTTTTCATTTATTATATTTTTTTTTTTTTTGTTATTTTTGGAGTTCCTTCTCTTTTATAACGAAAGACTAAATGACTAAATGTGACTCCATTAAGCAAAAATATGTATATTTTTAAATTTTGTAGTTATACCACTTTTACCATTTATTAACGACCCATTTAACACTTACCCTGCGTATACACTAGTTGCTGTACGACGGCTAGAAGCGTGTACATGTTCAAAGATCTCAGCATGTTACACGTACGGGCAGCGAAGAAACGGAAATCGGAAACCGCGAAAAAAAATGTAACTAAATTGTTTTGAACTCGACTCGATTGGAATTTTTTTAAAAAAACACCACCGCATAAACTTTAACGCCCGCAAAGTCGTTTCCCCGGTCGGCGTCGCACACTTGTATGCTTAAAGCCACCGCCGCACGTTCGTTATCTGTTATCCGCAAACATGGCGGCCGAGAGGGAATAACGGAGATCTCAAGACAAAACTAATCGATCTCCTCGATCGTAGATCTTTTTTTTTTTGGTTTTGTTTTTGTTTTGTGGCGCCGACAGCCACCGCTTGTTTGTTTGCGACTAAACCACCGCAAAACCGTTAAGTTAGCCCATAGGTCGCCGCCTCCACCACCACCACTTTCACCTTCGGCTTGTTGCAGAAAGCGAAAAAAAGAAGTAAAATAAAAAATGTAATAAGCGCCGAGGTTCAATGTCGATGTCCCCTCTATACCTGTTTTTTATTATACTATAATAAACGCACGGCCTCAACACTGACGGTGGTCGTATGTAATGTACTAATATTACATTAATATGTATAACGCGGTAAACGCACAGAGTTTGGATTGCAGGCTTAAGATGTATATTATCGTACTTAAGATACATATTATTGTTTGTACTCAGTATTAGACTGTTTTTAGTCTATAGCCTATTCAAATAAGAAATCGCCAAAAATTTCAGATCCCTAGCTTGATCTACTTCTTTTAACTGACGTTGTTTTAACATTTAAGAAATATTAATTTTCCATTAAAAAAATTGTCTAACACTTCAATAATCAATTTTTTTTTTAAATTAAAAAAAAAAAATTCTCATAGCTAAAATACGACACACGAAAATCGTTCTTTTGATATTTGATATATAAGTTTTATTAGTTTCGATGGGCTGTAACTTGATAAAATCTATTTATACTGTGAAACATCGAGAGACCGCTTTTGAAGTGCCATATTTCCAGCTTTAAGAGCATTTTCTTAAATCGTAAACAATTATCTTTTCCCCTTTGACCTCTTCAATTATATCTTATCTTCATCTGCCTACCAAACATTTCTAAACATACCGACACTTCCTAAATCTACACTTGGAACCCGGTGGTCAAACAAATACAATAATTTCCCATGCCAATAAAATAAAAAAATAAAACAATTTACGAGGAAATGAACTTAGGGCTAAGCTAGAGATCTGAAATTTTAGAGATATCTTATTTTTAATAGGCTACTGATTGCAAGGGGAAAGGGATTAGAAAAAATTGTTTTCAGACACATTTCCTTAAATGTTGTGTACTGATTTTTTTTTTTAATATCACACTCAACAATCTCCCAGGGTCCAAGTCGAGTCGAATAATGCGATTTAGTATAGTGCCGAATTAATTGTAATATAATTGTAGATGACCGTATTTTTATGTAGGACGGTCTGACTTTTAAAACGCTATCAGCAGGCCTAGGGGGGGGGGCTAGCAAAACCTGCTTCTTTTCGTAAAGAAACTTTTACCTAAACCATTTTTTTTTTGGTGATTTTTGAGCTAAAGACTTGTATTTTTGTTGACATTTTTAATAAACAAAATGCGTTTCGCAGTTTTTCATTAGATAATCCACGGGACTCCAGACGTAAATAGAGACATATTATGTCTATATCGTATTCTTGGTAAAAACTTTATTTTTTTATGAATATAATTATTAATCCGAAAATGAAATCGTTTTGCGACCTTTGTTTTTAATTATAATACCTCCGCTGTTTATCGCAGTAAAAACCGTGAGAGTTTATTTTTTTTAAACAATTACTCACAGTAGGATTTTTTTAATTTTATAATATAGTAAATGCCGATTTTATATACTATTTAGGTGTTTTTTTGTTCTCGTTTTCATTTTTTCCAACTGGAATAGGTTAAGTAGAGATTTTAAACGAACAACGGTAAGTATTGTTGCACAGATATAGCAAACCGATTTTTTTTTACTGTCAGTAGAAATTTGTCGTTTTGTTATATTGACTAATTAAATCAAATTAAATATGTAAATCAACGTCGTTTAGGGACCATTTACACAAAAGAATCACGGTCAACGCTTTTTTATTTCTGTTTGACAGTGATTCCGGTGAACAATGCCGGGAAAGGGTTCTCGGTAGATTATCATATCACGTGCCGGTGATCGCGCGTTGTCTGTGAAAGATTAAGATATTATCTTGATAATGTTGAACGTGTATAGTTACACCGGGATTATAATAATTCAGCTTTATAATATATATATATATATATTTATATTAGTCTGTATGCGGCAGATATATTATTATTATTGTTATACACTTGTCGTATTTAACGATCTGTAGCGAATTACGCGTCTTGAGTATTTTCTTAGTAATTTTCCATCATAATATAAGTAAAGTATATGGCTGTTTTTGATTGTGGATTTAGACCGATGTATATATGTAAATAACATTAAACTGTCCAACAGTAGTATCCGTATGGAAATTATTTTTTTTTTAACAATGACATGTCAACACTATAATCCGTATTGAAGCATTTTACGGCTCTGAATACGTTTCGTTCTATCGTTGGCTAAATCAATTATTATTGTAGTATTAGGATAAAAAAAACACGCACACACACACACACGTACTTGCGGTGTGAATAGAACGGTTCCTCTGTTTTTGCTGTAATCTAACAGTTAAATAATAAATTACAGGATGTAACAAATAATAGCAACGCGTTTCTCGATTGATCCGCATTTATCGTAACGGCGATATATAATGTTGTATACATTTTTCAGGAGGGGTGTCGACTACCTATTTCTATCGTCTTTTGATATACTTAAATGTTACCTTAAACAAAGTTGTACAAAGTATAGTGGCGACAACGGACGATTCTGTCAATCACATTATTGCGCATGCACTATTATGGTAACCGTTTTTTTTTTAACTCGATTAATCTCGATGGCATGAACAAATCGCCAACGGCTATACATAGGTACCAATTACGATTGTTTGCTACGGCCGCGGGCACAATTTGTATCCCTGTTTTTTTGGCCAAAGCACACGTCCACAGTAAAATCCCATCCGGGAAGATCAGATCAAACGAGCCTTGTTAATATTATTGCTAACCTTGTTTTCCGGTCATTTATCAAAACGGTCGCGTATTGCATTATTCCGTCCGCAGGTGTACACACGACATAAGGTACCCACAAGACGTCTGCAGTCGGTAGACCGATGCTACCTTTAATATTTGTGTGTACGGTTTTGATACGATTATGTGTAGGCATCTATATGTAATAGCACAACGAATAACGAATCATAACAGTCCGTGTTACGTGACTTGATGACCGAAACTAAAACGATAACACGCGAAAAATACAATATATTAACCTTGCGGCGAATAAACGAACGCGTCTCGTTCTTGACCGACAAAAAAATAAAAATAAAAAATCACATCCATATAGTTTTTACATGTACTATTATTATGCTAATATAGAACAACAGCAAGTACGTTGCCAATAAACCGGCGGCGCCCATTACACGCACACAAGCGATCTAAGTAATTTCTCGTTTAACGGATTTTTTTTTCTTCTTTTTTTTTAACACTCATTCGGTATTTTTTTCTTGTAAATTATATTAGGTACTGTTTAATTTCGCCATCGTCCGTTTTTCATTGCTATAATATTATCGGTTTGTACGGCTTGTAAATATTGTTGTTTTTTCTCTATTTGAATTGATTGCTCCTAAAGTATAATAATATGTAGTTATAGTCTAGTAGGTACACAGTCGAAAACGATTAAAAACAGCGCTGTACGATTCGATTGTACAAACAACAGCTATGCACCTACAGTGTTTGTACGATTGAATGGTCAATCGTGTTTTGATATCAGCTTTGATTGCGGTTTATTTGATTTATTATAAAGCTATTATGTGCGATTTTCGTTTGTGTTAATTAATCCGTTCTGTTACGCGTATGGATATAATAATATAATACCACCGCAACTATTGTTATCATTGATAAACCTATTCCTATATTGTCGAAAGGGTTTAAAGGCGTAAGATTCGATTCCTTTCTACGACGGTCTTAAGTAGTGCTCCGCGTTGACATAACATGGGCCGCCGATTGTGAGAAATTAAATTCGGCACAATCATAACGATATTATTATAATGGACGAATAAAAAAAAAATATTATTCGAACGTACCTATTACTGGACGTTTATTGAATTGTCATAACGAAATCGATTGTGTGCAATCGTAACAAATAAAAATCAACGTACACTCGGCGCGTTTACTTTCAAAAAATCCCTAAAAGATAATAGTAATAATCGTCGACAATCTAGGGCACGTAAGTACGTAGGTATATATGTATATGTTATATTATATTATCGAAAGCAGTCGTGTAACGCGCAGACATGATCGACGGCCAGAGAACGTTTAAACCGAAGTGAACTGCTGTGAACGCCATTGTTTTGTGGATCACACGGATTCTAAAACGATTTATCATGCTTGTGTATCAAAGTTATATTAATATAGATTAAAATTAACACCCCAAGCGGAAAACAAAAACGCATTAGGCGAAGAACGTCAAGAGCGGTTACGGTTTCTCGCAGTCACTTGTAACGAAATTGTCGGTTTTCGAAACAACCGCATTCGTGTCTAGGTCTACTGACATATTTTAAATGCAACTAATGTACATGTGAATACCAACCCTTGATGGTATTACAGTATGTTCATCCTCTAAGGAACGCGGATAAGCATTCTCCCGGGCCCATGCTACCTAGATCCACGAAGTCGGAAGATTGCAATGCTGTAAAGGCTTAAACCGTCTTTGTATAAAAATTTGACTACATCAAAAGACGACATGATTTATCAGAAACTTTTGTTTTAAATGGTTATTTACGAATGGACCTTTTGATGGCACAACCTTATCGGGTCCATGATTTCCTATACGACAGAACGTTTATGCCAATACAGATTAATAATTTTGGTCAGTTGTTCATATTTATTGTTAGTGTCTTTAAGTGCGTTAGCTACAATTTTTTGAATTTGTCAGTTTCAGCTAACGCTTGCCCGTAGAGTAGAGTTAGAACGGCTTCTCTGACAACCATGTTTACCCAATCCATTTGTGTCAGTTGAATCATAAAGTAAACCGCTGGTGTAAATAACGTCAAACGCATGTGTACGAAACTCGACTCTCGAACACATTACCAACGCATTCATTCCTACGGTATAGAATAAACAACGATGGGTGAAGGTTACATTAATAGCAGAGGCGTAGTTCTCATTTGGCAGAGTAGGCAGAGGGCAGTAAATTTTGTGGTGCTCATATTATATTTAATTCGTATCCAAAAAGAAGGAGAAAATTCATTATTTTCTAATCACGAGCCTCTTGATAAGAAAGTGTATTTTTTGTTATGTTACAATGGCAACCTATTTTCTTTTGATTTTATCGCGATTTAATTTCTAGTAGATACAAGTAGAATTCGTAGGAAGTTATTTGGCAGCGGGTTATTTTTGCAGTCTTGTTCCAACCGATTTTCAATTTAGCAATTGAAAAAATAAAAAAACAAGTATACATTGTCACGTAGGTTCTAGACGATTTTTCAAAAAAAAAAAAAATAATAATATCATCTTTTTTACCGGACCAATATCGCCATCAACATTATTCATAAGCAAACGTACTTCTTTAGTAGAAGTCATATAATATACATATATATATATATACGACATATCTGTTAACGTTAAACAGTAATAAATTTCCCAGTCAACATGTCGCTGTGCATAAATAGACGATGAGCACTGCCCAAATACATATTGCTCTCCCACGCGCCAGTATATTCGACAACCCGTCAACTACACAAGCTGACTTAATATTGTTTAAATTTAAAGCCCTAATAAAATATCATGCCGGAAACTAGTGCAATATTTTATGGGAAATTCGCGCAATCGACAAGGTCCTCCCGGCGTTAACAGTACCGATAAATTGAAACTATCCTATTTCGTCGATCGGGTGTTGTCCCAAGTTTGCAGACAACCTGAAGTATTTGTGTATGCCGGTGTCAGAAATTTTTCATTGATGGGGTAAAGCAGTTTTCTCAATTTTCAAGATTTCGGCAACTAAAATTATAAGGGGGGCACCACCGGCCAGACGCATTTGCCCCGGCGTGTCCTGGCCAATCGTCGCCTCTGCCCGAACTACTTAGAAATAAGCGCTTCAAACATTTCGTATACTTACCTTACTTACTTAACCAAATCCAAAGTCTGTGTGTGTTTAACCGGATATTATTATATTAGCAACGGATACGTCCGAATGAATGGCGATTGCGATAGGTGTTTTGTCACCAGTCCGTCTAGTCTGGCGTTTCTAAATCACATCAGCTCGCCCCATCAAAATCGCAGAATATGCACAACGCATAAAGCGTGGTTTCGAAACGTTTGTTTATTTCAAAATCGCCAAATTGTCGCGCTAACTATCGAAATCGAATCACACCTAATTATCCGTCGCCGACCGACTCTTAATAATAATATTACTTATATTATCTATTATGTTTCCATTGTCAACAACGGCAATCTGTGCTACCTACCTGTGTAAAACATACAGTCTATTGTGCATGATCCGCCGCCTCTCATTATTACTAATACAACAAATAATAATAATAATAAAATATAATCGTCAAATCTAAACAATAGCATATTTTGATATTATAGTAAAAAATATCGCACTACCGAAATGTGATAACTTGTATTATTATCAGTATCGTGTCGGTACCGACAATGGAATTATGAAAAAAATTATTTAAAAATAAAATGAATACTTGAAATTTAAGGTTTTTGTATAATAATAAAATATATACATACAGTAAGTAAATTAGCCGATCAAAGTGAACGCCAGTTATTCATTGTCACTACAAACTCAGAACATGGTTTTTGGGTTGTTAAGGACATTTTTGGGACCTAACTAGAGATGAACATTGACAATCAATATGACTTTGTTGGTATTAAATTTGCACTTGTGAATTGTTTATTGACAAATAGCAGTTCAAAGAATGCAAATCAGTGTATTAGATAATTGAAAAAATTCGAATTTTTATACAATAGTGTTTGGGAGTTTTTTGTAGTAGGTAAAAGCTAGGACAGGTGTTGATGTTGACGTTGGTATACCAGCTGGCCATATTAATGTATAGTATTGATAATCTAATCACTTAACGAAAAGGCTGTAAGGTATACTTAGCCTGCGTGTGTAGAGTCTAATTTACCTAGCCAGATTTTTATTTTTATAGAATACTGTCGATCCAATCAAGTTTTCAACCGAATTGTTTTACTATAATTGTCCTTAGACGGACAATCTTTGCAACGAGGACCTGTTGGACGTGGAATTTCTCAAGTATCATCTGGAACAACACGCGCTCATAAACCATACGCTCACTTGTCACGAATGTTGCACCGCATTTCTGTCCGCCGAAGAATTCGGTTTACATGTCCGTACCGCGCACCAAATGACCGCTGAGGAACTGGCGGCTCCCGTCGCCGAAGACTTTGACCTGTTGGAACTGATGCCGCAGTCGAGCTTAGAACCGCAACAGGCCGACCACCGTTACCCGTAAACCGAAGAAGAGCTGTACAACTTGTTGGTCTACCTAACCAGTTGATCTCCTCGACATTTTCTAGTCGTTCCTATTATCTTTTTTTAATTGTTGTTATCCTATACAATACTCGTTTGTACTTCCAAATGCGTTTTATTTGATTTTTTTTCCTTTTTTAATTAGACACATTCGATGCAGTGTTGCTATGCGACATCAGCTAGTCATTGTCACCTCCCACACGACATTTACGTTTTGTACGTCTCTAATTAAGGCAATGCGCACATAGTCTTAAGTCTATGGTATGTACAAAAATAACTATGCAACGCATATATTTCATTCTTGCCGTATTCAAAATGTAGATGTTCCAAGAAACAAAGTAACAATTTTAAATAGTAACGTAGCTATTCTAAAAACCGTCTAATAACATTGCAAGTGTATTTTAAAAGACTTATTAAACACCAAATCATTATTTTTGATGGAATAAAAAACGTACATTACATGAGCTATCGCCTTCTATTAAAGATAATAAATCGTGTAAATGTTTTTTTTTTAATTTTTCCTATTGTTACACTTTTCTAACACAATAGTCATTTGCACGACTTAAAACAGTAACAAAACAAGAAATACAAGTACCAGCTAGCATGCAACTGATTGCTTTTGCCGTCGTCACTTGTTTCATTTTAAATATTAGCCAAAATCTGTTAAAATCGTGACTGGAAAATAATTGCATTTATATTTAAATCACGAAAAGTGTAGTGATAATATTGTAAGTCATTGTTTGGAATGTAGTGAAAGCTAAGTAAATTGTGAAATATACTTAAGCTTTTCCAGGTGTAAACTAAAATTGTCTACTTTTATGGCACTACAACAGTTATATTTGTACGAATATGTATATAATATATTCGCTTAATGTACTTAGATGATGTACGTATATCCGAATAGTTCTGTCATCCATAAGCAGATGTAATAGTGTTATGAATAATGCTACTAGAATAGCTGATGTTGTAATAACATTACTCTGAAGCTGTAACAATTACATGCATAATAATATAGGTATAAAAAAAAATTGGGTTCAACGCAATTATAAAAATGTTTATCAAAAGATTTCCAGCTTAAGTTGTACTTATCTAATTATATCAGTTAACGGTATCACGTTCTAGAGTCTAACAAAAGCAGATGTAAGTGATATTCAATGATACTCTGATTCGTCAATAGCGGACCTAAATGTTTCCTACGGTAAAATTGTAGTTTATGTAAATCATGTTATCATTAAGACCGTAAGGACACAAACTATGTCAACATTACATCACAACATCACACGCATTCAGTTAATCATGTCAACATAATAATATTATGATTTTTATTTTTGTGAGTGTACTCAAGAAGAAACAGTTAGGTAAAATCGGCTTGCGGCAATGTATATTATTTTGAAAGGGTGCAATTGATAATAATGTAACATTAAACGATATTGCGAATGAATGGCGTTTTGTTGTTTGTTTGAAACGGTTTTGTTAGGGTATTTTCAAAATTATTGTATTTCTCATTTGTTTTTCCAACAACAGGTGTATATTGGAATATATGGAATATTCATAGTATCTTTCGAAAACCAAATACACAAACTCAATGCATTCAGAACAACCGAATACAAATATTATTTGTTATTATCGCCTTAACTTCACGTCAGTTTCACATTGAGATTTTTGAGTTACAAGTTTTTGCCAAGTATATATCACAACAAACGATGGATAACGTTAATATTTATTAGGTAATGCGGCGTGTCTGCACATATAATATTATCTAGAATTATTTGCCAAACGATTTTGTGTACGAATAGTAAACTAATACCATCAAATACATATTCATATCTTGTGCTGGCAAATGTTTATATTATTTTGTATTTATTAAGGTGTCGGTCGATTTGTTTTACTTGCATGGTACATCTATTGTGATTTATTACGGTGTAAAGTCATTGTCACCGTTTCGATGGACATTATATTGTAATATCACTATACTTAGCATAATACAGTCAGTGTTCATGGGAATACAGCTGGTATAGGCCTTGGTTCAAATAAAAATAACGTAATCAGTCGTTGGCAGTATAAACGGCTTTTTAAGAATATTTTATGCGGTGCATTGAAAACAAAGGCTATTGGACGGTGCGCAAACAAATTATTAACATTTTTTATTTGACAATACTGAAAAATACTAATACATAATTTTCCAAAAATGTGTTGTACATTTTTTTCTAAAACTTATTAGTAATATTCAAACTTTAGTGATCATATATGTAGCTATTTTGTTCATCCGTCTTAAAAATTCCAAACATTTTTCTTTTTAAGTTTTCTTTAGGTTATTTTGACTTTTTAAGACAAGTGATACGTTCTCGAGTTCAAAATACTTTTAAATCATTTGATTGTTAGCAGTCAGAGCCATTACGGTTTAGTTTTGAAAACTAGAAAACGTTTGAACGGAAATCTGTAGATGACATAAGAAAATATTTGCTTTTTTAAAAAATATATATACACTCTAACCCCCATATTCTATAGTTTTGCATTAGGATAAATGAAAGAGTATAGACATAAGACGACTACTGTTAGGTGTTACTTAACAAAATTATTTCTACATTTTCTTTAATGTTATTTTAATTGCCTATACACTATATAGGTAGCATTTAGTATATTATCTAACTTTCTTGGATAGTCCACCGCATAGGCCATAAACAATTTATGCTGCGGTCTGTGAGACAGGTCACGGTATCACATCAGCACTTTGTAGACGAATATAATATGGTTTATTTAGCAGCTGTTAGCCGGCCAGTGAAAGAGAACGATACAATTGGCTGCTCACAGACAGGAGACAGTTAATAATATACTTGGTATTATATCGTTATTACGGCACAATAATTGTACAATAATAAATACAACAAACACACTGGCGCCCAGTGTCTATGAGAAACACATTAAACAATATCATAATGGTTTTGTTCGTATCATCGGCTCCGGATTTCAATAGTAATTAACATTGAATGCGAACACATGAACGGCCAACGATTAATTCAATGGGAATAGAATATTTTTTCCACGATGGCGGCATAGTCACTTTCACGGTTATTATTATGTATTTACTGGATTAAATGTTATTCGCAGAACAACGTTTTATTTTTTTAACTTGAATATGTTTTTAGCTAGTTTGGAGAAACGGCAAATCCAAGATAAGTGATAAGAATACATTGATAAGGCCCGTTTAAAGCACGATTATAGCGATTATAATTGATTATTAAAAAGATTATAAAGTTCCTTATAATCATGGTTTGAAGTTGGGATATACCACATATGTAACTTATATGATAAGCTAGATTGCTAAGTGTACATTCCGCCAATAGAGATTATTAAAGTTACCATTTTCTGCCATCTTTATGGGAATTAGAACCTTATCACATGTTTAAACTGTTATCACTGTTTATAACAATTATTACCATAGATATATAATAAACTAGATTGCTAACTGTACGTGCCACCAATAGAGAAGATTGAAGCAGCCACTTTCCGCCACCTGGGTGGGAATTAGAACCTTATCACGCGAGAACTTTGTGTCTTTATTTATTTTTTTACTACTTTTCAACTATAAGGTACCCAAAGTCGCGGCCCACCTACTCACCTAGGATAGCGACATACTAATTGACATGTCGGTTGTTTTTAAGATCTAGACATTGCTTTGCCGACACTATAAATAATTTGGGCTCACAGTTAGTGAACTCGCCAACACTTATATAGATCCTACACAAATTAATAGGTTTATCGAGTTCTGCAGCTTTAGATATTTTCTTCTCCTTAAGTTCTTGTGTGTTAATCGTTAATATGTTTATTTGTATTTCTGTAGGATTTTCCTGTACCTATAGGTGCGAATAACGCAAATGCCCTGAAAATAATTTTATTAGGAGAAATTAATCCGGTAAATAACTCAATTTTTTTTGGTATTTTTTCTTTTTATGTTATAGTACTCTCCTGTTATAGGATTCTCCTCCACCGCCGTTACCTCCAAATTGCTCCACGGCCGCAGTTCTGAGCGGTTTTTTATTAAAGAATATATATTTTTTTTATTCACTTTTTTTTTTTTATGCGGCTGTATGAATAAACAATTGATAATTATGACCAGTTTTTTTTTTAACTAAATTATTATTTCCAAGCAAACTATAGAGGATAAACGTTCTTTATATAAGTTATAAGCATAGTTGTAGAAATTTGAATAAAAATTTCTTTGAAAAAGCACTTATACCTAAAATATTTAAACAGTATGTTTAAACCTTAATCGAATAATTTTTTATTAGAATAACATTTTTTTGAGAAGAATATACATTGTATACAATTTATAACATTAAGTGATAATATAATATAATGAAATTATGGTTCATTTGATAAAGAAGACACACATTAGTGACACTTAAATTTGATTAAACTTTATTAACCTCAAAGTCCAAACCGTTTTTTGACCATTCGAAATTTTCAGCGAATTATACTTAATTCAAAAAGTCAATAATTATCTCCGTTACTATTTAATTTTCAAAAGATTCGATAGAGCTCTGGAAAATACTGAAAAAGATAAATATTTAGTAATTTTATAATATTGTAAAATAACAAAAATGAAATGAAAACAAACAAATATGTTTTCAATGAGAAAAACTACAAATTTGCAATTATTTTCCGAGAAAATGAGTGTCTTTTTGTTAACTAGATTCCCTGTATATGCATTGGCAATATTTAAATAGTTTATATATACGTTTTATGTATTATTATGTATATTATATATTTTTTTAATAGTTAAAATAAAATTGAATGCTTTTGTTTTAATTGAATTATCTATTGGACACGGCGTGGCGGTAACTACGGGGAGACGTTATATTGAAGGTAGGTGTAATCCATTATCCAGACTAAATTGAAATAAATAAAAAAGTCAAACAGAACGCATATTAAACGTTGTCGCGATATTGCCAATCGATAACTCAAAGTAACACGTACCTTTATATATATATATATATATATATAGACACGTGAGCATTTTCAGTATAAAGGTATTTTTTTACTTGAATTTACACAGTAATAAATGCTCAATATGCATAGAAACATTTAAATGATGTACTCGTATGATGCCGGAATACCGTCTTAAGACTTTTAAACTATGGGGCGTGGGGGTCTTTAAAAAGCATTGTCCTCACTTAAACCGCTTATGTTACATATTGTTCAATTACTTTTGTCGAACGTCTCTGATACATCTGTGCGGTTTACATCTATAGCACAAGTCTCTTTTATAGAGAAAAAAAACAATATGCATTTTTTTTTAACTTCGATGCGTTAGCCGAGAAGGTATTAGTTTTACAATAATGTGTTGGGTTTTTTTGTGTGATGTTACGATAACTTTATTAACCTAACCTAACCTAATCGAGAAAAACACCTAAAAAATGTACATTTTTTTAAAAAAAAATTGTCGAATTAGTTCCGAATTTGTGTGGAATATTCTTTAGTACTGCCGATAAGAGTACAATATTGATTATTGCACGCTAAATAAATAACATTGATAAGTATAACAATTGCTATTGTACGTTTGGTAAAAACTTATTTTATAGAGTATAACTGTTTAAAAATATAGTGCGAGATAAGATCCTCTTGCGCATCTATTGTCGGCTTTGGTCAGAAAATTTCAAATATAATGTAAGTTTCATTTGTGCTGAAACCGTAATCCGTTCCACAAGAGTAATATACAAATTCAAATAATCTAATTAAAACAAGAAGATACATTTGTAGAAAAACATTTTTGATGTTTATTCAAAGTGACGCGACCCCGGGCGAGATTAATAAAATAACAATAGTAGTACTATATTAAGGAATTACAACGCTTCATAGTATCACATGTAATTTCTAAGTTATTTCAAGTTATGTTTATGATATAAATCGGACACCCTCCCACGAGAGAAATTAAAATTACTTACACATGTGAACATTGGCAATTTGATTATTTCGTGTCGACCCTGATATTATGCACCGCGGATAACCGATTTCACGATTTTCTCTATCTATTTGCATACCTATATGTGAAATAAAGGCCACTTATCATAATTTCTAAAACAAACAACCCTCGGACTTGCCGAGTATGTCAACGACATTGTGGACAACATTCGAATCTAAATATTTGATTTGACTTCATCTGACAACAAATGTTTTTTTATTTTTTACTATATAGTTGTTATAATATCTAATGTTCCAAAGGATTATATCTAAAATATCATTTTATATTTTGCAAGAATTGAGTACTTTTTTTTTCAATAATTTTCTTTCGAAAAATATTTACATATAAACTTACATATTTACAGATAAACTTGCTTATGTTGTATGATTTTGTTGACTAATAACACACCTAATATTATAAGATACCTATTACCCAACAAAATGTTTGTAATACTAATGGTTTTGGCATCAGAGGTCGGACAATTGGTAATAATTTTTAATTCAACAATTAATCATCATTATCAATTGCGAACCAACACAACTAGGTGTAGATTTTCACCGAGAATTCCATTCGAATGTTGCCAATATATCAACATAATATAGTTAAGGTAGTGTATAACTAATTTGTTACGCCTCTTAAGTGTGTATAATTTTTCAAAGAGGTCAACTCGTCGAACACCACCGAGTTAAGTTTGCGCAGCTCGTCCTTGGTTGTGGTTGCGATTACCAACATGCAGTTTAATCCCCAAATGGTATTTAAACACACCTCAGGTACCAGAATATTTGTTAAAAATGGACCTATTCAAATAAACAAAAAAGAAATTTAATAAGGAAAAGAATTTTTTTTTCAATTATTAAATAACGAGACCGATAAATAATTATTCAATGTTCTTGTGGGATTGATAGAATACTTTATTAAAAAAAAAAAAAACCATAGTCATATTGGCAAATGTGGATCAGTGAACATAATATTTTTTGAATAAATTAAATTAATTATAAAGTATTACAATTTTCAATTTTAATGTTAAAATTATAAACATTTGTTTGTGGTGTATAACCTTTTGTAGTCCTGCTGTGTTCGTTACAATATTGTTAACACAACAGCATTTTTAAATCAATCAAACCACAGCTGATACACCTATTTGTAATTGTAATAATATATATTTTATTATAATAAATGTAGTAAATAACAAGTGTAATTAAACTACTCGTGCGAAATAACAATCGCTATTGACTACTTAATAGCATCCGTGCAATGAATTAATGAGCGCTGATATTTACTGATTTCACTTATCTTAGCATTATTATTATTACATAATTTTACGTTTGCACGAACATTAAACACAATCTTTTTTGCTATTATTATAAAATATATTATGTACCTAATTGCATGATGACACGAATATTAGGTGTTTAAAAATATATCCCATTCTGATCACTGCGATAGGTTAGGCTATGCAAACACATGTAATTGATCAATTTAAATATTAAAAAAAAATTTAAATATCATAAATTAAAGCCTTTCGGCTATTTTTGTCTCTTTAAAAACAACATTATTACGATGTAGGCGTTGAACTTAACCGCAGAAATTGGTAATGCATTTTTTTTTTTTTTAATAAAACTTATTTTCATTTTATTATTAACAAATATTTTTTAACAATGCAATTATTAGCCTGTTATAATGTCGTTCGTACATAATACTGCAAAAAAAAAATAAATAAATAAATAAAAGAAAATGTTGTTTTGGCAACGAATATTTAATTAAAAACTAATATAAAGTGACGTACGCGTTAAGAAGGGATTTGTAAATTTTAATAATGGACTGTTAAATATTTTGCAACTTTACTTAATCAGTCATAATAAACCTGTTGGCCGAGTCAACTTAAAAAGCGTTGAAAAAGAAAAATGTGAATAAATATACCCTAAAACTATGTTTATACTAACAAGAAGTTGTGGTCACTGGTCATCCTTTGTCTCTCGTTAGTGATATTTTTTTATTATTAATTTAATATCTTATATCTTCATAGAAATATAAGGATAAATATATTCATAGGAAAAAAGCGTTGAATGATAGCTTGGGATAATAAAAACCTTAAAACTTAAAATTTGTGTTTTTAAAAATACCTACATTTATATTTTAGTGAGCGATTTGTTAAAATAAAAATAAATGTAGCATTAATTCTAAGTTTAGGCTTTTTAAAATTCCAAGCCCCCTTCTAAACTCTGCCAATGTTGTCGACTATGTTTTATTCTATAAAAAAATGCAAGAAATCTTATATGCAAGAAATATTGTCTAACGAGTTTTAATTTTTTAATTGTTAATTAAATCAATCAACCAACAAAATTCAGTAAATAAAATAAAATAAATTAATTAAATATTTTATTTCAACGCGAGGGCGTGTTCTAAAAGGATTTTTTTATTGAACGATTTTTCCTATCTTCAAGAAAAACAAAACCTAAAGCCATATAGCCATAAAACATTCGTTCGCCAATTGTTATAAGAAAAACGTGCCGAGTAATGTGTAAATATAGATATATAGAAATAAATATATGTATATATAATTTATATAGAAATACATATTATATTGTCGCCTTTACGATCTCCTTGTGATTTATCCTGGATATCTCGTTAAGTCTGTATGAAATTTAGCTTGCGATTTGACAAATCGTTTAAAAATTATACTCGCGCGAGGGATTTAAGATAAATCGCATGTGCCTTTGTATGTATGTAATATATTTACAATATTGGCAGTAAGACTTTTTGTACAACTTAATTTCCCTATTTAAAAGGGATATAGTATCGAGGTGAAATCCAAGACGCGATTAGTTGAGTTAAATACAATGTAGTCACAATTTTTTTTTTTAAAGTTCATAAATATTTAGATAAAATAAAAAAATTATTATTAATAATATTGTCATTATACTATTACTGTTCTGCTTTAAACGCGTTCTCCTATTTATTATAAGCAACACATATGAATGGATGTCAATGTCTTGTTTTTCAATGATAGTAATTTTGAATTGAATAGTTAGAATACACCGTAAACCGTACACAACACTGGCTACTAATTCGTATGTGAAATACAAACGAACATAAAACAAGCGGCTGCATTTAATTCTGACGCTTGAACAACTTCTATGACTAACGCAGTGGCGTATTTAGCAATTTGTCTAGGAGACGTTATAAAAAAAAAAATTATATATTTTTAAATCAGACATAAAATGTATAAAGGTACCTCTAGAAATACACATATATTTTTTTATAACGTCTCCTAGACAAATTGCGAAATACGCCACTGCATCAAACATACTTAGAACCTTCTTCCACAAGATAGATCTAACCTAACCCATTGATTAAATATACAAATATGTATTTAATCAATGACTAACCTTACCACCTACACCTCAATATGACCGTTATAATATCTAAACATTATAAACAATTTGAACAATTAATTTTATGTATATATAAAATATACATGTGCGAATATTAACATTAACACAGTAGCACAAATAGGCTATTTTTAATATTCACTTAATTATGCAATCGTCGAGATTAATAATTGTAAGCACAAAATCTAATATACTCACAAATATACTTATTTACAAATACACGTATACAATTAATTTAAATAAACAAATCTGTTAAGTACTATTTCCTTGAGATAAAGCCTGTTCATCAATAACCTTACATTGATCCACATTATTATACTGATAGTAAAAACTACTTACAATTAGGTTACCATAATGTAATGGAATAAATCATTTAAATAGATCAATTATAAAAATAGTGTTCCAAAAGCTGACATAACGCAATTATGGTGGCAGAATCGTCCCTAGGTTATATTATATTTAGCCAGTTCATTTTAAACGAAGGCGTATATTATTTCAAGTCGAAAGACACTTTTGATTTTATTTAAGAGAGAAATCGTTAAAAATCAATATAATTTCTTTATATTTCGTTTGCGAAAATTATACACAATATGAAAAAAAGTATTAAACGAAATATGTATAAACTATGCATATTTTGACATTTTTAAATGCATATTTTAATATATTTATGGTCATTAACATCCGAGCTCCAATGATCACTATAACGCTCACTCCCCCTACCTTGGGTTTTTTTCCGGTCTTTATCAGCTATTTATTACTATTTGCGTTATGAGGGCAAAAAAAAAGGCGATAATTAGCGACTAAATTACAATATATTATTATAACTATAATACCTACACTCGGTACGGTACTGTGTTTGTTGAACGGATTTCAGTCGGTTAGAAACGGGAAATAACGGACGACAGCATCGCCTACACAACACACACACACACACAACAGGGTGTGCGCGATTCAGGGAGGAAGGTATAAAAGACCTGCGTTAACGTCGTTTCGGGTCACTTTTGGCACAAAAGTTCATTTTGACGATTGGCCGTCCGTTCGCGTTTGTAATATATTACTAAAAAAAAAAAAAAATCCAATCCCAGTGTTTTTTTTTAATTGAACCGCTTAACTATATACTAATCGTTTACCGAAAGTATCACGATGAATTCAAAACGGCCTCAACTGGCTCCAAACCGTTATATGTTTATGGTGATAACGGTGGTCATGGTGTTGTTGACCGTCAATAGCGGCGCGGCAAAACGTGAGTGTATTGCATTAAAAGTACAAAAAAAAAACCATATATAATATAAAATAATAACGATAGAGGTATATAAAGGTATATGGCTCATCCGAAAGAAAAGTTTAACAATAAGAGGAAATAAAACCATGACGTTTAGAAAAAGCGATCAAAGTTTTTCTTTTTTTTTCAAATTTATTATAACCGCTTTTCTTTAGGTACGCACAGCAACACCTGCTCTTTTTTAAGAGCTCAATGTCAGGCTAACGCTGATATTGTGTCGTTTTCGCATATTATAATAATATAATATTAATATTGTAATATACCAATTTATACGTCATTATTTTATAATAGAAAATAAATACCGAAAGATTTGCTTGGGCAATTTTCCAGGTAAAATCTGCGCCCGTACCTAAGCACCGTGCTTAAGCGTGCTCTATAATTATTATATAACATTGTTGTTTGTCGGTTGCACTTGCCTTTGGTACTATTGGAGTTTTTAACTTTTGATAACAACAGGTAGTATTAGCACCGTACAGCCTACATAGTGTTTTACCGCATGCTCAATTTTTACTACCATACTTTATCAGTGTACCGGTCAGCATCGGCTATCAAAACCATCAATAACATGTTTACTCAAACTATAATAATTTAAAAATATTAACGCTGTAATAAAAAATGTACAAGTCTAATAAATATTTCATATCGTTTTTTTTTTTTTTAATTATTATTGGTATAGAATATGGATAATTTACCAATAAAATGTGTATAATTAGAAATTAATTATAATTTCTAAGAGTATACCTACAAAACAAACGCCCAGGAACCGATGATATTTTACTAAACAATACAATTTGTGTAATTTGGGTAATGACGTTTTAGGGTTTTATTTTTACGCATTATCTGTTTACTCAATAAATAAACAGTGAATACTTAATTTACAACAACTCCATAGAAATGGTAAAATTGAAATATTCCTGATAATTTAAGTTCCTTTTCTGATATTACGTTTTACCTTATATTATTTCATTCATTTATCGTTTTTATAAAACTCAAAACTTTATATCATATGCGTACAACAATTAAATAGTTATGTTCGAGAAAAGTTAAAAATTAAATAAACATTTTAGCTATTCAAACACTTTTGTACAATGGCCGTAATAATCGTTTACATAGATTGAAAATAAATTTACTGTTAAAATAGTTGTATATGTCCTTTTCTCATCTTATTATATAATCTCATAAACATGAATACTTTAATAAAAGATAAAATTAGTTTAAACGTTATTAAATGCAATTATTGAAGTTTTAACAGTTTATTTCATAATTAAAATTAATACTTGTTGATAAGCTAATAATAAATAGCGAACATTTATTTTTATAAATATAAGTATAATAAATATTAAGCAAAAACTATTTGTGGGGGAAATAATATTAAGCAATGAAATAATCACTATCCCAAATTCGGATTTTCTTTCGTAGAAAAACATTTTCATTAATATTGTATAGATTATAACTTACAATGAATATACCAATATAGAAAAGCACTATAGCATTACATAATGTATATATTATTGATACAATTACACTAATTGGCTATTACCTGGGAAAAATATGAATTGCAAATGTACTGATTTATACAGACAGGTGTTTAGATATCAAAGAATGAGATAAAGTGTAGGTATATTATTATAATAACTCATTAGAGATAAGTTTAATAGCTAATAAAATACACAACTAGTACATCGTGAACTGATCACCGACATGCATGTATCAGAATTGCCTACTTAAAGCGCCGCCATACAATTTTTAATAAACCACTTTTTTTTAAGCACTTTTTATTGAACAAAAAACACTTAAAAAAACTAACTTTTAATATAAGACCCAGCCAAACTACATCTAGAAATGGGTGAAAAATCTAAAATAAATTATCAAAAATTATATTTTAATCCAAATAATATTCTCAAGAGAAGGATAAAAAATAATAATTCAAGGATTTTTTAAATCACCCTAATATATATATATATATATAAATACCGTATATATATAGTACATATTATTTAATTTTAGGAAACAATATACTTGCTGTCTAACTCAAATTTGTGAGGAACAAATTCTTCTCTAAAAAATCTTTTCTAAAATCTCTTCAATCTCTATAATGTGTGTTGTTCAACTGAAGTTTTTTTCCAAATATTTTATTTTAAATTTGAATACTAAGTTTGTTGACCGCTTACAAATCTTAAACATTCAAAACACGATCGGCTTCAGTCTTAAGACGGGTAAATGACTTCGAATAATACTTTTATAACAATCGATTAGCGTTATTATAATAAAAAAACTGGCATCGACTCCAGTGCCAGCTAATAATACGTCTGATAAACGTGATAGCAATGTGAATTATGATTTTTCTCTACAATTTTTTTTCCCTTAAAATTTAGCACCTCAATTATGCAGTCATGATGAGCCCTGGCGATTGTATTCAGGACGTCTTGAGGGTCTATAATGTAAACGAGTAGTACAGGACTTACCATTTTATTTTGTGTTTTTGCTGATCAAAATGGGAAACCTAGAGTACCATGTATACGAACAATATATACAATCTTTTACAAATGAATCGGTCATTTGAGAAATTCCATAAGTCAACATTTTAGCCATAATTTTTTTTTTCAATTCTATACGTGTACACATTTTATGAAAAAACATTTATTGTCGATGAGTTCTTTCCGTTCTAAATAGGGATTTGAATTTTGGATTTGCCGTTTACAAGAGAAACACCATTAATCCTGTCTTATGGTGTTTCTACAATCGATGGAATTCCTTTATGAAACACCCCAAGTCCCAAATTCAAATTTTCGCAAATTAAATATAATAAAAAAATACTCTACCATGTAAACTACTTTGATTCAAGGTACATGCTATAAGAAATGATGGGTTTTCAAACTCTTTCTATTATCCTTGTCCTGTATAATTTACATTTTGTGTCTTAAGACGTTTCTAAAAACTACCTATTCAAATAGTGTACCCCCAAGAAGAGCAGTAAATAAATAAAAAAATTATCACACATGTTTTTAAAATGAAAAAAAAACCAACAAAAATAGTTTCCTTTAATAGGAGACAGTACAATATAATTGGGTTCCCTGGAATAATAAAATAATATTAAATTAATCATTTACGTTATTAAATTTTGTTTTAATACAAAAACCAAATGTTGAAGCTCACCCTGTTCTCGGGATAAATAATATTATATCTTAAATGGTCGCCCACTGGTGGTATAATATAATATTATGACTTATGATATTGTATAAATATAAGATTCAAGTATTGTTTTCATTGTTATTCGTTTGAAAGTGTTTTCCTTAGAACGTACTTAATAACGGCAACTCCGGTTCGGTCACAAAATGTTGACCGTAAATTGTCTAGTGCACATAGACTGTTATTTTTTCTAGGTTTTAAGATTGTAAGTAATTTCATTAATATTTCTACTCTCGTTTAAGCAATTATGTGTAAAAAAAAACCCTAGTTTTGTTAAAGATATTTATTTTATGGTTTTTCTTTAAATCCTAAAATTAGTCCATAAAATATAAAATTACCGTTAAATTGCTATAATATTTTTTCCGTGGAAAATGTATTTTGAAAATCTATAACAATTTATACATGTATCCCAACTAAAATTCAAACTAAGTTTTGTTAAACGATAAATTTTGGGAAACATGAAAATTGTTTTTTTCTACGCTATGTGCACAAATCTGATTTTTCACGAAAAGACATATCGTCAGCCTACTAAGCAAAGTACGTATCTCCAAAAAAATTAATTTTGGTATATTATAGAGCTACCGATTACACGTGTAACACGTGTAGTTCGAATTGACGTGTAGAAGTTCGTGTAGTTCGTGTAGTTATAAGTACACGTGTACCTGCAACTACACGTATTCGTACATATGTAAGTTTTTATAAGACCTCTAATTTTACGTGATACTATTTTTTAATTAATGGTTGTTACTAAGATAAAGTATTATAGCCATTGGGTCAAGTTAATTGAATCTCGGGTCCTACACGTGTATTAAATACACGAACTTCTACACGTCAGTTCGAACTACACGAACTTTGTCCTACATGTGTATTTCAAATACACGTGTAGAATCGTCGGCTCTAGTATATTACATATTACCTACACATACTATTTGAAAGAAAAAAAAACTGTGCGTCGGCTGGTATAATATTTCAGTGTTTTTTCCATGAAACGTGTGATAAACAAATAAGGAATTGTTATTGAAATAAATAGAATAAATAAAAAAGTTGTTTTCCTTTTAGCGTGAAATTTGGTATTTTGGAGTTACACCTATTGCTAAATTGGCAGACAATATTAAGTACACTCCAGTGGATATTATTACATATTAACACGGATTGATCTTTAGTTTACCAAATAGGTCAGCGTGTTTTGAGCTCGATAACATCCTAATATTATGATACAATATTCATGTAAGGTATGCTACTATACCCACGTATTTAATGGTAGCAAGTGTAATTTATATTTGGATACATAAATTCACGTTTTCTGAAGAACTGATTATTAGCCGGAAGTATTTCACCATTTTGCTAAATAATTCACCGTTGATAAATACCTTAGAATTCATCTATTCAACGCCGGGACATTTTCAAATATTCATGTGTGAAATATTAAAATTCAATTTTAAATCAACTATATACTGGTGGCGGCCCAAGTGAACTGAAAGCCACATTCCAAATAATGTTAGGTACATGTTGCAATTACGGTAATCATTATTCTTATGGAACTGCGTTAACAAACTATAAATGTTGTTGGTCGTCCCCGTAGGATTAAAATAATTGTGCTTAGGTACACATACATAGTCTCCACACTCATATCTTCAATAAACCGTTTAGCTGCAGAGACCCGTGTTCATTTAGCGGTGCCTCGACGTAAAACCGCAAAACCCTATACCCTTATACACGGAGTCGTCTTCCTGGTGAACTATCATTTGCACGAAACTCACATGAGGTAAAAATAATACTCAATTAAAAACAATTACATTATCTTAGATTAGTATTTTATGCATGAATCGCAAAAGTAAAATACAGTTTTCTTCTTTTTGTCAGAAAAATTAATTTTCAGACATCCAAACTTTTGTTTTAATTTCATTACCAACAAAACGCAAAAATTAAAAAAATTTTAAACGTAGCCAACCAAAATGTTGGCTATGTATACAGCTAGCCAATACCATTTAAGTTTGAATAGTAAGACCTTATTTGTACGTTACGTTTTTATATATAAAGTACAATTGCTTTTTTACTCATAATAACAGTAAATATATTTTCCAAAATAAAACCTAGTATAGATTTCATAATTTTTAAATCGTTTAAAAAACATTTAATTATAATTATTACAAAAACCGCTGTGATAATTTTTTTTTTCTTGTTTTGTTTAGTAATGAAAAGATAATAGAAGTTAAATCAATTTTCTGGCTGAACTTTTATTATTATTATTAATAAAGAAATTCAACAGAAAAAATAATTACCATAGGCCGTAGTGCTTTTCTTTCAATAATATATTTTAACATTATTATGACTAATATACAAGAATAAGAAAATTCTTAATATTCTTGATACTCGACGTATGCTATTATATTTTAAATACATTCAATACTCACACTCTATACCTATTGTTGAGGGTGTTGTAAAATATACTGCAAGTCTGAAGTAACATACATATCTACAAGATTTTTTTTTTGTATACTTAAATTGAAATCAACACCACTTTACATCGACGAAATACTATCCAATAAGTGATGTACATTGCAACATACGTGTAGGTTAACGCTATTCGTCGTTCGAAAACACTTGCGGTCATAATACAAAACATGCCTTTGTTCGGGGCCTAGTGAGTTAGTTTTTAGCAAAATTATTGACTATAATTGATTAAATATTTTAAAATATTAATATATATTCAGTTTGACCTCTGAACATGTAAATTTAAATTCATTTTATGTCGTGAAAACTAAAAACCAACCCTAGGACACAAGTTATAGAGCACGACATTCGTTTCGCAGTCGGATTTTCTTTGAATCAATGTGACCTAACTGGTTTTTGTTCAATTTTAGGTGTGAAAATAAATAATTAGTAAATGTATTTACATATAATAAGTTTTTAAATGTAAATTGGGGTATTGTTAAGAAAAATGACACAATTTATAATTGTTTTAATCCTTTAAAATAAATAATATTTTTTGTATATAGTGGTTAAACTTGTTAAACGACAAATACCTAGAAACGTACAAAGAGTGTAATTGATCCATTTAGACCCGTCGGATGTGGGCACTTTGTATTTCCAAAGAACCAATAAAACTTAGGTCAATACGGCCGCTTACACATTTGATATAATAAAGCATATTGGATCAATAAAGACCTACCAAATTTGTACATTCGTGTTTTTGGTGTAAACAGCGACCAAGTTATTATTTTTTTTTTTTGAAAAATTTGTTTAAAAAAGTGTTTTAATAATTTTTTTTTTTTAACGTTGCTAAATATTTGTCATAACGTGTCACACGGCCTTTTTTTAATTTGTTTTCCAAGTTATCGCTAACCTGGGAGGGAACTGTTTGCACAATACTTCCTCCCAGGCAGCATCGTTTATTAGCATCCACTACAAAAAATTGAAATTATAAAAATCCCGTTTTCCTCTTCGCGAGGCTAGCTCATAACCTGTGATTTGAGGAAGATAATTGTCACACCGTTAATATTGTAATTTGTAGATCACGAATAATGCGCTTAATGTTATATATTTTTATAGCTATCCTATGGGAAACCTATCAGAGTTATTAGCATGATGTGAACTGTGAACTGAAAAATAAAAGCTTGCCATGGCGCGATGGGAAAATATGAATTCTTTACGTTGCCGACTAGCGGCGGCCTTTAGTAACGAACAATTGAGATACAAATAAAACGCAGGTAAAGTTTAAGCGCGTTTTACCGATGAATAATCCAAGGCCTATAAGTTGTATGACGTCATACCTAATAGTATTAAACCGGGCAAAAAAATGCTTTTTTTTAATAAATTATCACTATGAACCAATATCACGACAGAGGGACATATATATATATATATATATTTTTTTTTTTTTAATGGAATTATTATTATCAATATAGACGATGGACGTGACGATTACTTTTTTTTGCCAACGTCACAGGCCTATAATAATATTGGATACTGTACCCCGGGGAATTATTATTGTTATTCCAGTATTTTTCATATTATATAGGAAATTCTCGAATGTGTCGTCGAAGATTTTTTTTTTTTATGCAGAGGTTCTTTTTTATTATTATTATTATTATTTGTTTATACTTTTTTATTCATACACATACAAACCCGGCAGTGTGTCAACTGCGTGCCGTAATCAACTATGGCGGATTGAAATTTCCGGTCGCCCACAGTAACGCGCAAATCCCTTATAATATTTACATATGTGAGTTTGTGTGCAAGTCAAATTTTATTACCGTTATAGTTAGGTGTATATACCTACACGAGGCAAATCGGAAAGACTTTAAGGGATCCTACGTGAGCCGTCCAACAACCCGGGATTTGAAATGGAGGTCTGATTTTTATTACCTAGGTAGGTTATTGCCTATTTTACTTTATTGGATTTTAGAAACATCAAGAAAGAATAGTAATGGGAATACAAAAAAATTGATTTTGATAACTTTAAGAGCTTGTTGTAAAATAAAAAAAAACAAAAAGCTACACCCTAATAGTAAAAAGAAAGATATTTGTCTTGGCTTTAATATAAGATAATGTACAGGTAAATCGGATTTCATATCCACGTGGTAACTATTTAAGTTTTTTATAATTAATACAATTGTCAATCTTAGCTGAATTTGTCTTTAGCCATACATATCTCTGAAACCGATTAACGGATTTTGTTATTTAGGGTCTTATTAGAATCACCTTGGCATGTAGAAGTGCAGAGGAGAGTTTCAGAACTTTATCAGATATAGTTTTCTCAACAGATATTTAAATTTATATATCATAAAAAATAAATTTTTTCTCCCTAAATGTTCATACTTTTTTAATTAATCGCTAAAGGAGATTGCATGCGGTCTGTTTTAAGGAGTTTTGTATAGGCAGTATTTAAGAAAAAAGTGGTTTTCATCAAATTTGACCAAGTCTTTTCGTTTACCTGTCAATTTGTTTCAAGATAGTATTATTAACTTAAATCATTTTTTCTAAGAGTAAATGCCATTTTATTTTATTTTAGACCAAAAGCCAGACAAAATATCGACTACATAGAATAGTTGAATTCTCTAAAGTCATTCGAGTTCTTTGGCTACTCTATTATGTTATGTAGAAGTCGATTTTCATTTAAAAAATTGAGTTTCTTGTAATTAAATAAATTCAATTTGAAATTTTTACAGTATTAAATCCAATTTTTTTTCATTAAAAAAGCAAAAAATCAAATCAAATCGGCTTCTCTCATAACATAGTAAGTTATCTGGCTTTTTGGTCATAAACGTAAAAAAAACAGACCGCATGCAATCTCCCTAATAATAAAAAATATATTTTAAATAATTGTCCAAAAATGAAAAATCAATTAAGCCCACATGCCAAAAACGACTTGACATTTTTTTGTTGTTTTTGTTATCCAATTATCGTTACGGACAGCTAAATCACCTGAAACTAGTACGTTTTTAAAAACCTCCGGATAAATTTTCCTTTTGCCTTCAAACCGTGACTAAATACATTTCAAGGGCGCCTATTATACGATATCGTCGTTTAATTTCTATTGCATTGTTTTTTTCCACCTCTCTTTGGGTAAATGAATTACCGGCCGATATTATGAAATACGCCTAATTTATATTTTTGCTAAATAATGTGATTCGACGTTAACGCGGTCGGCTTGCGGATTCCGACAAATCGATTACATAATTATACTGTTAACGGCGTCGCGTCGCGCCTAAACGTTTAAGCAACATTGGCGGATACAAGGGGGGCTGATGGGGCTGAAGTTCCTCCCTTCTGTACTAAAGTTGTATGCATTAAAAATGTATATTTTTATTATAATATAATATATTAGAATATTATAGAATTTTTTTACTAAGTAAACGTTAATTTCATGACTATTGCTTACGTCATAATGTTATATTTAAAGTAAATTTTATTTTCCAGCCCCTCCATTTGGCATTTCTAGATACACCTCTGGCGAAAATCAGGAAAGGAGGGGGACTGGCTTGGGATTCTAAAAACCTTAAAACTTAAAATCAGTGCTACGTTTATTTTTATTTCAAAAAATCTTTCGCTGAAAAATAAAACATGTAGGTATTTTGAAAATCACTAACTTTGAGTTTTAAGGTTTTTAATATCCCATACTCCTACCTGATCTCTGCCAATGTCGCCCAAATTGCACAGCTTTGTAGGAAACAAAGTTCATTTTCGATTTTCAATCGCTTTTATACTATTGTCACGAGACAAATTCTGGTAGAAAATGTCACAACGACTTGTCGCTATAATATTATGGTCGATTGTCATTGTTCGTTTCAAGTGGTAAAACAGTTCATGTAAACACCTATTAACCATTAGACAGTTTGCGCACAAATTATATATATATATATATTAAAAACAATCACACTTCTTTCGGCTTGGATAAGTTTAATTCACGTTAAAAGTCCTTTAGACTCGAACCGAATCGATACGGGTATATTATTTTGGCGTAATTTTCCATAAATTCCAACACAACATGCTTGCACTTACTTTTAGTATCAAATTTAAGTGCATGTACAAATTCAATAATATATGTTACATACGGCTGTCTTCCGCAATAAATTCAATCTAAACTTGTGTCTTTATAATAAACAAAGATCGAAATAATATTTTAAAATTAGGTACTATACTTAAAAATAAACTAATTGACCACTATTGTCAGTAAAACGACCAACATCGTGGCGTGGGCGTCAAAACACTGTATTCAATCGTTTCTTTTGTTATTTGGAGGTACTTTGAAAAAATTACAAAACTTATTCCTGTTAAAATTTTGCACACATACCAAATATGATACTGTAGTTAAGCTAATTTTTTTTTTTTAAATATCCCGAACAAATAGCAAAAAAATATAATTATCCCTTTCAAACGAAGGTAATTTCAATTAATATACTACTTCTTGTTATTATAACATAATAAAATTGTTTTTTTTTTGCTATACGTTTATTATATTTGAAGCTAAGTTATTTTACTAATTTGTACTTGAATTTGAATTAATATTTAATTGTTGTGCTGAAGCTGATATGTACAAAAGGTTAATAATAATTATTAAAATGTTAATTCGATTAAATTAAAATACTATGTTGTTTCATCATCGTGACCATTGTTCCCAAACGACATACAAATGTCTTTTAAATTAAATTATGTTACATAATTTAACAATATGAACCTTACAATAAGACTAATATAGGTACAAGTATGAAGTGTTCCTGGTTTTAAAATGTACTTTCATCGTTTCATTAAGTTATATACATATGTATATAATTTGATTATAATTATTTTAAAATAAAGTTATTGCGAAAGCTGTCTTCAGAGTTTAGTGTCAATATTTTAAAAAGAGAAGTGCCGTTGTTCGGCAAGATAAATATTTTTTCTAATAATGTTTTTAGCACTTGGCTATCTGACTCTTAACGTTAATTTTTTTCAATTATCTAGAACATCTTGTTTTCCAAAAATAAACTCATTTTATTTCGATGATCATAGTAATAATAATTTATTTTAATATAAAAATTAAAAATCATTCACCATAAAATACAAAAATCACTTTGTTATAAAATGTCTTTAAGTATTGTTTATTATTTTAAGTATTGATTACTTAGTACATATATAAAAAAAAAAAATATATATATATATATATATATGTTAATTTTTAAATTACTGTTTCATTAAATTATCAGTTATACAGGGATATCCTTGTTGAATAGTTATATAAAGTATATATTATACGATTATAGATACCTAACATACAACAAAATCTGTCGATTTTAATTTGAAAGAAGCCCACAATATTAGTTGGTTGGATAAATGTCATTTTTAAATAAATAATTGGATGTATTTTAAAGACTATTATTCTAGAAAATAGATGAATTGTATTCAAATATTTTAATTTTATAAATTTACCATATATTGTTTAATCATAAGCCAGCGGCACCTCAGTTCCATTTAATTTCTTTAAAAATACCTATACATACATATACACTTACAATAAATAAAATTTAAACAAAAAAGTAATTTTAGAAAAACAAACCGTAATGCGCATTTTTTCAGAACTGCGAAAAATTAAACAATAAACTATTTTAATAAGTAAAACCACTGAAATAAATTAATTTGTGGCATTTTTTTTGTTTGTAATCTAAGTTTTCTTTGTTGTCTTTAAGGTATATTTAATTACATTTTGTTGTTTTTCTTTTTGTATCAAAGACATAGCTTTTAATACCTACCGCTTACAATGTCACTCGCGATACGTTGGAAATAATGTAGCTGTTTGTTTTTATTACACTAGGGTATTTAACAGATTTTTTTTTAATCAACCAAGTCTAAATCAGTTAACATTATAATAACGTTAAAGAAATAAAACAAAATGGTTCAACTTTTTATTAAATTGTCAAAAATTAAATGCATTTTTTTTCATTACGCCACGTTAACACAAAAATTAAGTTGACATAAAAAGAGTATACAAATAAACCCAAAAATCATGTTTCATAACATACAATACAGTTATAATTTATTAGGTCTGGCGTTATAATCACGAGCTTTTATATGTATAATATATCTCATATGTTTACAACGTACTCATTGTTCTATAAAGATAATTGTTCTGATGATTTTACGGTTTTAATATTTTTTAAAAAAAACATTTATTTTAATTATACTATCATTAGAAAGTGTAATTATTCGAAAAAAGAATTATAACATTTTTTAATATGGGAGTTGTAAAAATGTAGGCTTTATTTGTTGGCATTCTTTTAACCCATAGTTTTTTTCTAAAATTATTCTAATCGGACAATTATTAACCATACTAAGATTTCACAGATGACATATTTTTTTAAATAATAGTACATATACATGTATTTATACATTTTCAACGAATCAAAAATAGCCGTTTTAGTACTCACCACATTTTTTTTTAATAAGATTTTATTTATATTATTAACTATAGTCATGGAAGTTCAAAAATCTGGATTTTCACAAAAAAAAAAACGCTATTTAGGCCACTTAAAAATCTTATAAATATTATTACATTGTAAAGCTGTGTACCTAATTGTAAGTAAAATATTTTGATGAACATTTTAAAAAAAAAACTCAACTTTGACTATAAAATGCTTTCGGAATTCAATAAATCCGAAATCCAAAAGCAGTTTATCATATTGGTGTTGTGTTTTTTTTTTTAATTTTCATCAAACATATTTTACACAGCTTTTAATAATTTACTGGATAACAAAAACGTTATAAAACATTTTTACACAATAATCAAAAACTCAAAATAAATAATACAATATTACTGTCACGGTGTACTTCGTTTTTTGTATAACTTGTAATAATTATGTTGAAGGCGAAACGAATCGAGAAGTTATTAATGTTTAACAGTTTTATAATTAAAAATATTTTATTAGATAACAATAAAAAAAATAGCCATACCGGTGTATCAAAATTATCGGAAGGTTAGTGTTTAAATGAAAATATACAAAAACGGTTAATTTAACTACATTTGTGTTAAGGGCATTTACCAAGTTCACCATTTACAGATATACAAGTAGTAGGTATTATAATAGCTGCTACTTAAAATCGCACCGTATATTTCAAGAAGGATAAATGAACGAAGCTGGTGTACCCGCATACTTAGCCCTGTTAAATGCACATTAGCCACTGTCACAATTTTAACACGTTATATGTTGGATAATCTGTACACTATAAAATCAATATTACCCACTACTGATTGTTCATAATGATGGTATACATTGTGTGCTGTCAATGCACTATTCGAAAAAAAAATACTAGCAGGCTAATTTTATATTTTTTTAGCGTCGACAAATCAATAAAACTATTGCATTTAAATATGGTTCAATAGTGTATAGTATAGATTAATTATTTTGTAATAATCTATAAAAATATTACCTAAAACAAACTGTTATCTAAAAAATGTGAATACGCGGGTTATGTTTGCGATAAGTTTAAAATAATTTTTATTATACAACTAAAATACGGCTGTTATTACAAGACACTGAAACTGAAAAGCTTAAAACTTGGCGCTAGTAGCTTGTATAAACTCGTTACGATCCATGTAATAAACACCAATTAAATTCAAATTCCAATAAAATTGTAAACACAATAAACCCAATTTTCAAAACTCCAATTTCGATGTGTTTTTTCGCTGTACTCTTTTTACTTGCAAAGGTTCGTTAAATTTCTAGAGTTAAACTGTTTTTAACGATAAGTACTACAATAATCGTACTTTGTCCCTAAGTGATGTGCACCTCCTGCTGTTGTACACAATGCAACTATTGTGCCATTGTAAATCAAGGTTATATTTAGTTTTCTTATTATACCGTATTACCACTCCTCGAGTGTAGTTCACCTACCAGTAAAAAAACGAATAAGTTTTTGAATTTTATTCAAGCACGTGAGCCCCTTATTGCTATGACATAAGCGCTTGTAATGAGCAAGAGCTGCAAACCCTTCTTCAGTCGCTCATATTACATTATCCAGAACAGTTGATCCGATTAAAATACTCGGAACGTCAGCCATCCGTTTTTGTGCATCAGCATGTCATATGTGACAAACACCTAAACCCCAACAATGAAAACAGGGATTTGAACCCAGAAATAACCGAGGCGCTCCTTTTGAAAAACACACTTAACAAGACAATGGCACCGCAAAAGTCGGCTGCTGTTCATAACCGACTCGGTACGCTTTTATCCGGTGCCTAATTAAAAAGACAATCAAATGTTATATAAATACTATTACTATATTATATACTCGATACACACACCGAAAATATATGTATTACGATGGCACAAAGCACCGGCAAAAAGCCATTAAAATATATTACTCTGATTTCTCTGAACGTAAATAGACTACGACAATATATACCGAATGTATTAACAATGTACAGTGTGCATATTGTGTGACAAATTACTTTAATTCAGAAACAAGGAATTGTAAACATAGATTAATTGTGTTTCTATTTTAATTATACTATAATTTTTAGAAGAGTATTTATTTGAGAAAAAATTGTAACATTTCTTTTACAAGGGAGTTATTTAAGCTTTATTTGTTGGCATTCTTTTAACACATAATTGTTTTCAAAAACTATTCCAATCGAACAATTATTAACGATACTAAGATCCTAATATATGTCATCAAAATAACACTATAAAAACATAATAAAAACACTATTAGTAGACCAAATTTGGTATGTTTTTGTATTAAACGTTATTCACTCCAAACCACGTCGACTTCAATGACTTCGCCTCTAGTCTCCACGGGATAAACGTAAGACGTCCCGGACTGGGCAAACTTCATCTTACAAAACAGCGTGTATGCTTCTTTAGACCAACCGGCAACCAATTTTATCTTTCGGTTTCAAATCGTGTAGAGCACATTTGAATGATTCGGTCTTGTTTTACCATTTCCATAAAGCCGTAATCGATACTGTGAACGACTTCTGTCAGTTTTCTTCGTACCTGTTTACATAATCGTACACCAACACCACTGTTGGTTCTGAAAGAAAATGTACATTGATATTATTTAAAACTGCAAACATATGTTTTTGTTATCGATTTAGATTATAGCGTTCCTATAAAAAGTCGTATTAAGCGCCTGTGATAATATTTTAAAAATCTTAAAATCGCTTTGTATTAAGATGTCAATTGTGAATAGCTGTTTTACAATATGAATAATATTAAATTACGAGTACTAACCAAGAACACTTTTTTGAAAACTATTTTTGAAAATTCAATAGCCCTGGAAACCTCAAAACTAAAAAAAAAATATATGTACATATATAATTTGTATGCTTTATAATATTTATGTTCCAATGCAATAATAGATTACTATTTCGTCAGTGAAATTAAAAAAAATAAAAAAAATTTTGCTCTACTCTAGGGAACCCCATCTAAATAAAAAAACATAAACTGTCTTTTGACGGCCACTGTTTAAAAAAAGTAGGTTACCAGGTTCAAATGCGCTCATAATGCAATAGAGTCGAAGGCCTGCTTTAGCACCTTTGAAAATGCAAGTGATGGGTGGCCCACTAAGAATCCGTAGGGCCGATCTTCGCAGAGGGTTGATTTACCAACCAAGTTGGCTTACCGCCTGGAGTAAAAAATACCGTTGTGTTTTCTTCCATCCGCCACGGTTTTCTGTAAGGGTTTTCCCTCCCTTAGGCGATTGTCTTACAAGACTAATGAGCTCGCCTGCCCAGAGTGTCGCTTAGTCTCATGCATCTCTATAGACCTGCCGAATTTGGTCGCCTTGCTGGTTGCCGGCAACCCTCCGGGTCATTGGGATACGCAATCCCTTCCACCACAGCAAGGTGGACACTCCCGGATGGGAACCCATCTAACATAACCATTTTTTTTTTAAATTGATATAGGCTGGTTGTCTAAATGGAATTAGCGTCATCAATTTCGTAACACCGCGGTATAGGTCAGGGTGGTAATGGAGAAGAGAACGGGGAAGGTAAAGGGGAGGGGAGAGACAATCCTTTGTATCTGTTAAGCTCAGTTTCGTTTGTACTAGGCTTAGGCCTTAAACAAAACTGGGTGCTTTGAGTGGGTTTTTGGGGAGGCTCAGCCCCTAATTGCGCTCATGTGTGTAGTAGCAAAAATAATTTTAAAAAATAGCCCCTGCTGGCTCTATAGATATGATTTTAGTGTACTAAAAAATTATTGCTCTATTCATTTTTAGGCGGGTGCGCCATGTTCGGGCATTCGTGTTACGGCGGTTTTGGCAAACGGTCTTTTCAGCAGCCCGCAGCCCGGGATTGGCCGGTGACCAATGACGAAGCTTCTCAGATTGACCTCGCCCTAAACAAGTACTTCCAAGTGAAATCGTCTTCGCCGCACTTTACGCCGTACTGGCAAAAATGGGTAAGTGGCGAAACAATAAAATTATCGACTGTAAACACGTGTATCAACATATGTATGAGATGATACACTGATTTACAGTAAATTTCAAACAAGGTTCTCCGTAAAAACGCTTAGAAAATTAAACAAAAGGTGAAATTTCATAGAAAAGTCGAAAAAACGGGAAAATAGTCTTATTTTTACACACAATTATTTACTAATTTTTCACCTCTTTTTATGGTTTTCAAAGCGTTTTTATGGAGAACACAATTTAAAATGTACACATTTTATGTAAAATTATATCAGCTTTCTAAAAAAAAATTCTTAAATTTTGGGCAACACGAGAAAACCAACTTTTTAGATTATAAACTCAATTTTTATGACTCTGTTATCGAAAAACTTAATCCATATTTTTTACAAAAAACTGTGATTATTTTACATAAGAAACTGTTTTTTAATAATTTTTTTGATTGTCGAAGATACTATAAAAAAAAAGTCAAGAAAAAACTAAAAAAACTTTTTACTACCATGGTACAAAGTAACTGACCACTCACCTCCCCCTACTAAGTACTAAGTCCACCCTTGTGGACCAAGACATATAATTTTAAATATTTTTCGTTGTTTTGTAATAGTTGTAGTTTAATGGAAAAAATATGTAATACGTTGCAGGTGGAAGTTTACAACCAGCACAACAAATTAAACCAGCCCAGCGAAGACAACATAATGTAATACTGTCTAATCACAACAATATAAAAAAAACTAATCCATTGAGCAATTAAAATTGTTTATATTTTTGTTTTCGTCGTTTCGTTCCTGTCGTCGGGCACATATCAATTTAAACTGCAGACCCAAATTAAATAAAAAAATACTTTTTTATTATTCGACTATTAATTATTTAGTATTATACAATAATCTACGCTTGTTATTTTTTTTTATTATTGCTTAAAAACAAAAAATTACCACACAATATTAGTATTATTATAATTGTGTACAATGTAATTTTCAGTGGAGCACATAGTGGGGTAGAGGGTCATTACTCTCTTTGAGATATCTGCAGCCCGGTGATTTTCGTTTAAAAAAACCATTTCAAAACAGCTTTTACTAACATAATTATTACACTACAAATTTTCTACACATTAACCCTTCTCCGTTCCTACTTCGGAAAAAGCCCTTTGTGCACTACTGATAAACAATAGCAATAGCTATTTTGTTAAAAAAGCATAATTATTATTCTCGTGTGTCGTACACTTTCGTTTAGTGTTCTTAGTTATTGTCGAATAAAATTATTTAGTTGCCAAATGTTGTCTTACATTATTTCAACTATTATAATACACAACGTTATGAATTCATACAATTTATCTGCTGTGATCACTGATCTATTATCACTTTGGTTTTGTAGTTTGATTTTCAACACCGAATCTACTTACTAAGCACTATGTGCGAAAACAATAGAATATATACCTACTAATAAACAAATCAATTGAAAAATAAAATAAACTAAATGTCTGGATAAGACATTGTTGAACAAAGGTACGAGGCTAAAAAAAGTATAACTCATCTATAAAAATATAACATGATTTAAATAAAGCAGAAAAATGTTTTATTAAAAGCGTCACGTTGGAAGTGCCTGTTGGAAAATTCAGAAACCTTTTCCTAGAAAAAAAAGTAGTTTGTATTGTTTTACGAGGTGTAATTTTATTTAAGAGCCATGAAATCATCATTGCATTTCAAAATCTTGTTAGATATACAAAAATCACTTAAATAATTTGTTTTCTTAAATTCTACATTTTGTGTTTGGACAATTCTTTCAAAACAAAACTTTTCCAAAAACGGCATTAGAAATATTATTATTGTACTAGTTATAGTATAGTATAGTTATGACATTTTTAAAAAATATTAATTTATAAAACAAAAGTGACAGAAATCACAATCGTGTTAAATTTTATATAATTTTTTGCCTTTTGTAGGAAATATATTTTATTTTTATTAGGTTTTGGATTTATATGCTAAATTATAATAACACACGTGTATATTCACCTTATTTTTTTTAATTTAAATTTTTAACACAGCTCAAAAAAATGTAGTCGCATGATGACTACTTATATAATAATAATAATTCATTTCTAAAATTAATAACCTTATTTATGTTGTAATAATATAATTCAAAATATATTATTATTGTAATGGGTAAAATAATTATAATAGAACTTATTGAATATTTTGGTGTAACTCATAACAAAATTAAATATTTACCTAAAACAGTGACGTCGTTACATTAATTAAATAACTTAAAGAAAACTAAACAAAGAATGTATACACATTAAATCTATAAATATAAATACATAATATAATGATATATGTATGTATGCACGTATGAATGTATATACATGTATATATACATACATACGTGCATACATACATAAATATATATATACTATTTTAAAAGTTAACAATTACTTGGAAATGGTCAACCACTTTTGAAATTAAGTAGAAAAATATTTTTTTTTTATAAATTACATATTGCGTTATTCAGCTTTACGACACAAAAAACAAACAAATAAAATTATAATGTTAAAGAAATAAATATTTGAAGAATAAAAAAAAAAAAATAACAACAGTAGGCTATTAATTTAACAAAAAAAAAGAAATAGAATAAAGAAAAATAATTGACTAAGATTGTGTGAGTCAATAAAAAAAAGTAGGTAAACAAAATGCCCACTCAATTTTTTTTCTACACCAACACCCAAATATTGTTTTTTTCTAATTATAATTTTTTTTTTTTTATAAACACCAACAGAAACTTATGATATCAAGTCTTGTCTCATGTAAAGAGATCATTATTTGTTGTTGTTGTTCCTTAACGATAATTTATACAACAATTTTATTTATATCTAAATTTATACATTTTGTAAATAATAATTCTGATAATAATTACAAAAATATCATTATGTAACTAAAGTCTAAGTTATGTACAATAAAAAATGTACATGCGTATTTCATGTGTAAAATTTGATCCTATCACAGTGATTGTGTACAGTTTAAAACGCATTACATTATAACATAACAATTATTAAGACTATTTATTAAAGTATTGCGACGATATGGTACAAGAAAATTGGTAAAAATACTCGTATGGCAATAATAATTATGTTAATTCATCCACTTACGGCAGTTGGGCGCACCACAATTACATGGAATCTTATGTTGATCGTCTTCTATATCAAATTGGTAGTCATACGCCAACTGTAAGGATAACACGATTAGTAAAAAATTATCATATAAACACACAAAGTAAAAAAACAAAGGTATTTTACTATACCTCTTCGCCCCTAGCGATTCTTCGTTTAGCAAATATTATAATACGCAGCTCTCTGTCCACTTCGACCTTCTCAGTTACGCAATTAGGGTTACAAGAATGATTGATATACCGAGCTAAACCACCGGATATAGTTGCGTCGACCACGCGATCATCATCCAATCGGAACATGTATATACCACGGTTCTGATAAGTTAAAATAGTTTTTTTATAAACACAACGCTTCGGATATAACAATTTAGGATAACAATTCATTACCTTCGCCTCATATAATTTCTCTCGGTAATCGCACAACTGTGAGCGAATTATTTCACCTATGTATTCAATGACCATGGTGTGTTTCTCCAAATCTCGAGCCGCATACAATCCCAAACCCTGAATTTTAGACCTGAATACATTTGTTAGCGTTAGATATGTTGATTTTTACTGTGATTATAATAATAATAATAGTTTACCTAGCTAAATAAACATTGTTCCTCCACTCCTGCTTCATTTTTTTGTACTGCGACGATTTAGAATGAACAAAATGTTTGGAATATGGACACGTAGGAGGTGCCGATAAATCTAGTTGACTTAGCAATGATGAACTATGAGTAGAAGTAAATGAACGAGGTATGTGAGATCGTAGTTTTCCCGGTAGTACTACTCTGCGGCGACCTTCACAACGGGCACATCCACTCGGATTAACGGCTAAGGGTAGCTCTAAAAGCGGATTCCGTCCATAACGGAATCGATAATCAGTCAGTGTTTCGATGCCTAAATAAAAATTGCCAATAATGATTAAATAATAATCGAATGAATAAAATATCATAATTTGACATTTGTTTTTTTTTTTACATTTTTTAATTATAATAAAGAATAAAATTATTCCGACCTGGTAAACTTTCCAAAATTCGAACAATAGCTGGTTCAGTAAGACCAAATAAGCTGTCCCCGCTTACATGTTGGGGATGAAGTTTTAATATGTTATTAGACGATCTCAAACTAGCAATAGCAGAAAGGACTCTGGACCAAACTGCTCGTGGACTAGAATCTTTAAGCTCTAAATCATCGTGATCGGCTTCCTGTACAACAATTCTAAACTCTGGCCGACCATTGACTTCATGAATAGAACATATATATTTGCATCGTTTGTTTAAAACTCTCATACTCCAAAAAAGTCGAACCTATGTGTAAATATTGATAAAATAATTGTTTAATACTGTTGATTAAAAATAGCTTAAAATTATAATATTAACTTACCACTTTGAAACCAATCGGATAAATAGCAGTGGTTGTATGGAAAGCGTTTAGTTGATGAGGTAATAGCTGACCGATATTGAGAAGTGTCAAACTGCCAACTCGAATCAAGAACTGATGAGAACTAGAATGGTGCATTACTGCAGCAACCTGACGGTTCTCGTCTCTGTCGATGTACACTCGACGATGTACAGACAAGGTGGTCAACTCATTATCTTTATCACTTTTAGGAGCATGCCCGCTACAATATAAAGTTTTATTTTTATAGAATACGGCATCATCTTTAACAGCACAAGGCAGATGATAATTTGATGAACAACGATGTTTATAGCATTTTAGTGTTGCTCCAGGCTGTTGACACACTATACATTCAATGCTGAGCGACTGTCGTAAAGCAATATCGACTTTCATTAAAGCGCCGTTAATGGTCTCATAAACTTCATCAGACCACAAGGCACAATTTAAATGTACCCATTTATCCACATCGAAATTCAACAATCTGAAAAATACACACACAAATAAAAAATATTAATAAAATAAAGTTCACTTTATAATTATTTACATACCTAGACGGTCCATCAGACACACCATCACTAAACTGATGGCAAAACAAGCACTTCCGCTTATCTTCTGGTTGCTTTGGAGACATTACAGTGATACCCATGCGAAACAGCATCTAAAAATTAAATGAAAATAAATAACACATAAATGCACTAATGAGATTCATACAAAAAGTTATACAGGGTAACATACTTCCATTAATTCTTTTTCGGTGGTTTTCTTATGCTTAGTGAGTGGGGGTGGAAGACTATTAGCACTCCAATATCGGTATACAATGTCTTTATGTAATGACTTTGCTTCTTCGGTCACCATTTCGTTTTTAATTTCATCTTCTTTCAGTAAGGGTTCGTCAACATCCTAAATACCAATACAAATAATAATATAATATTTATAATATATACTTAATAAAAATAGTTTTACCATTTTTACAACAATTTCAGTTTTATTTGATAGATTGTCATCTTCATCCGGTTTTAAACGTTTTGGTGGAGAACCCTCTGATAGATGACTTACATTAGTCGTGGCCTTATTCTTAGATTCTGCAGGAGGGTGTAACAATGACGCAAACGTTTGGAAACACAAAGTACTACAGAAAAATATTTCATCTGTACATTCTTCGGAAGTTAAAAATGGAATTTCACTCGCTTTCTTCTTGACTAAATTATTTAATATGACTAAATCGCAATGGCGACAAAACTTAGCGAAACCATTTAGTATAGTTTGAATGTCGATCGAGGCTCCTTCTTTGCCATCTTTAGTTTTAGATCTATAGAGTCCCAACTTATGCGACATAGGCGTAACACTTCGTTCGGAAACTTTGTAATTGGTTATATCAGGCAAATCGAGTAAGTTTGCTAGGCCTCGAAGAACTCCTATTATGTCATCAGCTGCTTCCGATGTTATCGTTAATGTTACTGTCATAGTATTAGAATCTCGAAGAGGCAGAGCGGGTGATGTCCGTGGAGGCGTTTTACCCACTTGGGTTAACATACTGGGTCTAGCTCCTTGATTTTCCTTATCATCCTCCATGCTAAATTTGTAGTTTGGTCGAGGTTTCAAAGCTAATGGAGCAATGAGATGATGAACTGGAGACATATGTCGAGTAAAATTCAATAGCACATCGTTCGAATTACTATCATCGTCAAAACTTTTCAGACCTACGGAAAAAGTAAAACAATGTAAGTGGTCTCAATATAGCTATCAAATAAAATATTGAGAAAATAAAATTACCAGGAAAGTGAGTTGGAGTTTCACATGCTGCCAATTCAGGTGACGACGAGCTCATAATAGTGTCGGGAGTGTCGTCACGATCTCTGCCAACTTCAAACTTCTTATCTTCGTCTAAAAAATAAAAATAATAATAATAATACATTACATTGCCTCATATTGATGGTTTTTGAATTTATTTGAATTTAAAAACAAATATTACACACATATATAATACATTAGGGGGTGGTCCTTAAATTTGACATGGGGTTGGATGGCTGTCATTCGATTCCAAATATTGAAAAAATATTTTTTAAATTGTTTTCAATTTTTGTTTCATTCCTTTTGTCTCCCTGTTTGCACATCAAATGTATACACTGGGCGCGGGAAGGCTGAATGACAGTATACATTTGATGTTCAAACAGGGAAATTAAGGGAATGAAATAAAAGTCTGAAAACATTTTCCCCATGTCAAATTAAGGACCACCCTAATAATACCCCAATACATTTACTGTATACATATTATTTAATTTTAGGAAACATTGTACTTACTGTCTGACTCAAATTTAAGAGGAACAAATTCTTCACTATAAAATCCTCTCTGAGTAGATGGTTGAGGTAATGGTGAAACCGGTTCTAAATCACCAAACGGTCGTGTGTTATAATAATCACTGTCACCCGGTAGTACACACGAGCCTACATCACCCTTTAAATCTCCATTTTTAAAACTGAAATAAATAATCATATCATTACATTATTTGCAATAAAGCATTTCATAAATATTGTTCATGTTGTTAAGAACAGAGAAGAGAGCAGGACCAAACCATTCATTGAGGCAAGTGAAAAAGTATATAAGGAAATTAAACGTATTTTACCATTTTTTTTCAAATATATTTTATTAAATTATTATGGAAACGTAAACAATTTTTTTTCTAAATCCTATAGAACTTGTTTTTTTACCAACTATGTATATAACTATTTAATACTGTCCAAATCTTTAATTTTGTTTTGGAACAATAATTGTACATAACAATGCTGTTTTGAAGAAACAAACATACTCTAAGAAGTGCTATACATACACGGAAATTGTGGTAGGCGATTTTTATTATTCATACTATAATATAAAAAATGAAGTACCTTAACAAAATACATATGCTGAAGAATAAATATAATTTAAGTAATAATAAAATAGAATATTTTCATTTTAATCTAACAGTTAAGTACACTGTGTACTTACATGTACAATTTAAAAGTGGAGCGATAGTGCAAAGGTAAAACTTACTTGTGCTGAGAAGCTACATCGCCCATGCCAAAAACAGGGCAAGCAGTCAAATTTTGATTTAATGATGGTTCAATAACATTCATAGGCTGAAGTTGACGTAACTGTGCCATAAGGGCATCAATAAATGAGTCATAATCTTCATCAGGTTTTGAGCCCTATGTGACAAACAAAATATCCAACGTATATTATAAAAAATATACATTTTATGAGGTTTGCTATATTAAAAATAATAAACGGCTAATAATGACTATGTCATTAGTTATTAAATGATAATATCAAGAGAACTATGATATATGATATAATAGTAATAGTAATACTATAGTAATAACTAATAACCTTTCTCTGACGTTTTTTCGGAATCATTGTAGAGTTTACATCTTTGCCTTGACTTTGCCTGCGTTTTGCATAATATTGTCTGCGTTTCATTCGTTTTTGATCTAAAGCATAGTGTACAAAATACATTATAATTGCTTCTGAGCTATTAAAAAATTTGAACACATAATTATATAATACAAAACAAATTTTTACCTTGAGGATCCATATTCATTGCGTCGATTGACATATTCATCGAGTTCCCCGAGTCAGCAGGATCCACTACTCTTGTTGAGTTTTGTGGAGACACCAACTCGTCAGAAGACATGATTTCTCTCTTAATGTCTCTCTCAGGACTATAACCAGCCTTTTCGTTTTTATTTTCTTCATCGAATCTCTCTTGCTTAATTGCCGCATTTATTGACTCCATAATTGAATCTGATGTAGCAAGTGTTCGAGACGACAGCGATTGGCCTTGTGTTTGAGGTTGTGATAGAGGTTTAACTGGAGCCTGAGCCTGTACTTGTAATTGTGGCTGTGGTTGTGCCTGTGATTGCGACTGAGGTTGTGTCTGTAACTGAACCTTGGTCTGAGACGACAGTGGTTGTGTTTGTAATTGCTGTTGCTTTTGTAACTGAGGTGGTGTATGCAGTTGAGGTTGCTTTTGTAGCTGAGGTTGTGTTTGCAGCTGTTGTTGCGTTTGCAATGGAGTTTGTGTTTGCAATGGGGCTTGTGTTTGTGAAGACTGAGGTTGTAATTGAGATTGTGGTTGTGATTGAGGTTGTAACTGAATTTGTGGTTGTGATTGAGGTTGTAACTGAATTTGTGGTGGTGATTGAGATTGTAACTGAATTTGTGGTTGTGATTGAGATTGTGTCTGCGGCTGTTGCTGTAACTGTGTTTGTGCTAGTTGCTGCGATTGTGTTTGCGGCTGTTGCTGTAACTGAGTCTGAGATTGAGACTGAGCCTTTTGTGGTAGTTTCGGCGAAGGAGGTGTTTGGGAAACAGGTGTTTGAACTTCTGATCGCTGTTTAACAACTATAGGTTTTGGGGATTCTGATTTTGATTTTACAACTTGAGATTGCTTGTCAACTCCTTCTTCTTTTTTTGGCGAAAGTAAAGACGGAAACAATAAAGGAGGTGTTGGAGATACCGGTCTGGCCAGTTGGGCCTCCAGCGAGGGTACAATTGGTAAACTAATAGCATTAGTCGTGGTCGTTTGATTTGCACAAGCTGTGTTTTGAAGAAGTTGTTTTAATAGTACGTTCTGAGAATCTTCAACCAGTTTCGAGGTGCGAGCATCCTGTTGTTTTTGTACACTTGTCACTGATGGTATCTGAGAAAATGTCTTTGGTTCTTTATCGTCAGGTTTAGATACAACTTGAATTGATTTAGCCAGCGTTGAAGATGCTGCTGTCGTGAAAGATGTTATTGACTCCCAAGGAAAGTTTTGTGAAGAACTCTGCACAACAGATGTAGTACGGGCTGGTAAAACAATTGTTGAATGTTTTGTGTTATCATCTGACTTTGTTGTCTCAATTTTAATGAAACCTTCTTTTTGTTTTGGTGACATAATATTACTCAATATTTGTGCCAAATCTGAACTTTTAAGATTTTCCGACTTGGCTAACAACAAGTTTTGTTTGATCTGAGGATCTTTTATAGAGTCTGAATGATTTAAAATAATAATATTTTTATTTTGAGCAGATGCATGAGATTTAAGTAAATCTGTGACTTTTTTCAAATCATCTGACTGATCGGCCTTTAGTAAGGACAAAACATGATTTTCTTTCTTTTGTGTAGGTGATGATGCCGGTATTATTCCCGGTGTTTCCTGAGTCGACACAAAAGATGATGGTGCTGATTTTGGAACTTTTGCATAAGAATGGAATGAATAACTTGGATTAAGATTGCTTATTTTTTCCTCTATTTCATTTTCAGACTCTTTAGCGTTTTGTTTTTTCCCAACTTCAGTTTTCTTTGTTTCCTCTTGTTGACCAACAAGTGGTTCGGGATCATTTAGTAGCTTATCTAAATTAAAAACTGGTTTCTCAGGCGAACCACTCTTTTCCTCTTGATCACTTTTAATACTATCACCGAGCTCATCAAAAAACATCAGCCTGTTCATTTCTGAAGTTTCGTCATTGGGAAGACCACCGAGTATACTATCATCGTTTTCATTTAGCAATAGATTCGGAGAATTAATTTCTTTATCTATATCTAATAGCTCTTCACCAACTCTGCTTGAATTCAACGATATCTGCCCTGGATCCATATTCATGTGTATTGTCGATATCATTTGTAAATCTGCTAATTCAGTACTGTCTTTTTTACAGTTTTCCAATAAATTAACGTCTTTATAAACTGGTAGGTTTCGAGAGTCTTCGTTAGTCTTTGGCGAAGTTGAGATTATCATTGGATCGGTGTTTATACCTTCTGGAGCTTCTTTTTGTTTGGATATCTGTAACGGGGGAGGCGGAGGAGAAGTAACAGGAGGAGTTCTTGATCCTTCATCGTCTGAATCACCATACTCCAATGATACTAACGATGACACCTTTGAAACTGGTATTGCACTTAATGGCATATCGTTGCTTTTGAATACACTCCTCGTGACTTCATCTTTTGTATCTTTATTAACAAATTGCCTCCCTGTACTCCACATTGGTACTCCACCTTTCAGACCTTGTTTCGAATAACGATATCCTTTAGGTGGTATGAAGTTACGACTACCTCCCCGAAGCCCTAATTTATTATACTGATATCCTTCAGGAGGTACATTGTTATCTTCCCGGTGCTCTTGTTGTTGCTGATCAGACATTAACGGGCTACTACCTACATTTGTTCTTCTACCTGGCATTGGACTAGTTGTTGGTCTTATGTACGGATTTTGTTGCATAGGACTCATTGGTGAGCTTGGTGGTCCTAGATTGTTTCTTGGACTTTGCGACGGCCTTGGACTTGGCGAACTTGGTGGAGGTTGCCCGAATGGTGAAGTTGCAGGTGGATGTGTATACCCTTGAATCATTGGGCTTTGTGGCATCAGGGGCGACGTTGGTTGAATGAACTGAGATTGTTGCCTTGGACTTTGTGATGGCATTGGTGAGTTTGGTGTAAATTGCGAAGGATTGGGAGACTGCACGGGTTGTGAAAATTGTTGAGGACTTTGTGACAACATTGGCGACTGTGCCGATAACATAGGACTATTAGGTTGACAATACTGCTGATTATTTGAAATAGGACTTTGCGGTAGCATTGGTGACAGAGGAGGTTGATTAGGGCTTTGAGGTGGAGGAATTGGAGATTGTTGCTGAGGTTGTACCATTTGCCTGGTATTTTTGCCTTGTGATAGAAGCTGTTGTTGAAGAAACCTTGATTGCTGCTGTCGTTGCAACAACATTTGTTGCTGTTGCTGCTGTCTTAAAATATTGGGATTAATAATTTCACCCGGCTCTTGCTTGTTAACTTGTTGAGATTGTTGTTGCAATATTACTGGTTGTTGCTGTGGTGATAACTGAGTTTGCATCATATTCTGTTGTTGGGGAGAACGTTGTTCTAATTTCTGTTGAATTTGAGCATTGTGATGGGCCATAATGTGCTGTTGCTTAGCTAATTGTATCTGTAGTTGCTGATGTTGGAATAACTTTTGCTGTTGTGTCATATTAGTCTGTCCTTGATTTTGTTGCTGTTGTTGAACTTGTTGTTGTTGTTGAAGTTGTTGCTGTTGAATTTGTTGTGATTGTTGCTGTTGAATTTGTTGAGATTGTTGTTGTTGAATTTGTTGCGATTGTTGTTGTTGAATTTGTTGTGATTGCTGTTGTTGAATTTGTTGCGACTGTTGTTGTTGGATTTGTTGAGATTGATGATGTTGTTGCTGTTGAATTTGTTGCGATTGCGGTGGTTGCTGCTGAACTTGTTGTTGAACTTGTTGTGACTGCTGCTGAACTTGTTGTTGTGGTAGCAAATGCTGTTGTTGAACTTGTTGTGACTGCTGCTGCTGTTGTTGTATTTGAATTGGACTTTGATTATTTTGAGGCTGCATTTGCAGTTGATTCTGATTATTTTGAGACTGAATAATTTGTTGTTGTTGTGAAATGTTTTGTTGTTGGGAAATATTTTGTTGCTGTAACTGTTGAAATTGTTGTTGTTGTTGGAGTATAATGTTTTGTCTTTGTATAACAATTTGATGCCTTTGTTGTGGTGTCAATTCTGTTTTGCCTTCTTGATTACCCGATATAGTTTGTTGAACAAGTATTTGTCTCTGCTGCTGATTTTGGCCGTCATTTATTTGTTTTTGAATTTGTTCTATTTGCTGCAGTAACACTTGCCTTTGTTGCGCTAACTGTAACTGTTTTTGTTGTACAGCTGCTGGATCTTGGTTAGCTGAGTTACTGAGCTGTTGCTGTTGCTGAGATATAAGTATGGCCTTTTGAGTAAGTTTCCTATGTAAAATTAACTGTTGTTGTTGTGGAGTTAATTGCTGGAAAGTTAAACGAGGTTGGGGCTGTTGCGCCTGAGAACCTTGACTTATAGACACGTTTGTAACTACCTTCGAGTTTTGGAAAGTATTAGAAGTATTTACAGATGGCATATGACTTTGCAGAGACACTAGAGTTGGGCGCGCTCTTAGCGTTAAACCATCTGGAGAACGCACAAATTGTATAGGTGTTATACCCGGATGCCTGTAAATAATAATATTAAAATTAAGTTACTCAGTTAGTGATTGGTATAATATATTCTTTTACAATAAATTGATTTACCTGGACAATTGATCTGTAGTATTAGGACTTGAATTTGGTGGTCGTGGACTAGACTGCCCAGGATTTCGTAGCTGTGGAGGCAAACCAGGTCTAGGGGATGGCAAAGATTGTGAATTGTTTGGACTAAATGGATTTTCTTCAGTCTAAAATCAATTGACAATTTTATACTCATTGTTTTGTTATATTATATTTTATAAATTTTACCTGAGATGATAATGGTGTTGAAATACTATTGTGTGGAGACATAGAGTTTTGTTGATGATGCATTGGACCAACAGAATTTGGTGACATCATTACACTAGGAGATTGTGGATTCTCTGCAGGTGTAGGCCTATGTTTATTTTTATATTCCTAAAAAGAAAAATGTTAACTTATATATTAGCTTAAAAAAATAAAAGGAAAAAATACAACACTAATGTAACTCTAGCTTAGCATTAAACTACTGTTGTATTACTGTTTAATTGGACACGGCAAGAATACTTTCACATGAGAACACAACCCAATTGTTAAACATTTTAAAAGATATTTGTTTATATAAACTAGTAAAAGAAATTAATCAAACAATATAATTTTATAAGTAATAATTTCCACAATCATTGTGGGCTAATGACACAATAAATTACTTTAAAAACAATAATTAAAAAATTCACAATTTACCTGAATAATAGCCATATGCTGTTTGTTTTGTTTACGGCTGGTCTCCAACAACTTTTGTAAAACTTGTTGTTCAGCAGTTATTCGTTGAAGTTCAATTGTATCATGATCTGATAACTCATTGCCTTGTTTCCTAGCTACTCTTTGTTTACTATTCATACTCTTCCTCATTTTTCGTAATTTCTGAACTTCACTTTCATAATGTTTTAACTGTTTGGTTACAACATTATTCTGTTCATTAAGCCACACTTCATATGTATGCTGCAATTGACGTTCTTGTTCTGTAGTTATTACATCAGGTGGTGGAGGTGGTGGTGTCAATAATGGAATATTAAATATTGGAACTTTTAAGGCTGTAAAATAAATCCCATTTTTATTTCGGTTAGATTTAGATTAAAAGGTTTAGATTGTTAATAAGCAAAAAATAATTGAACCAACGTTGTTCTGCAAATTGCTGTCTTATTGGTGATTGACAAGGCATTTGCTGAGGTTGAGCCCAGTTTTGAACTGGTTGAGATATAGGTCTTTGCACAAATGTTTGTCTCTGCTGAATGTGCATTTGATCACCAACTTGTTGTTGTATAACTCCTGAACCAACTTAATAAATTATTTGTTAATAATAATAAAATTAATATTAATATTTATTTTAGAACTATATTACTGTTTTAAATTTGGAATTACATAAAACGTTAAATAAAAATGATTACCTTGCTGAATAGGTGGAGATGCTATTGCATTACCACTAGTTGATGAATTCATAACATCAGCCCGCAGTAGTTCAAAATCATCATCACTCATCAGGGCAGGCAGTGAAGAGCCCGCAGATGAAACATTACCGGGAACACCAGTTGAATCAGTATGCTGTCGTTTTTCTTGTTCTCGTTTCTCTTGCTCTAACAAATCTTCCAAAAGCAATGGCTGTTCCTAAAAGAACAGTTTTTTTTTTATTATTTACATTATGTTTTATGTTAACTATAATTAATAATATAAATATTAATGTATAATCATTTTAACAAGCTACAAGCAAAAAAAAAAAGCAAATCATTTTTTTTCCACATAAATAAATGCAGATCATAAATAAGCAGTGCATTTTTATTTAATGAGATGTGCTAAAATTAATTACTACCTATGCTATAATATTTGCTAAATTGCTATTACACCAAGTGCACATGTGATTGGTTAAAAACCAAACAAATATGTCATATGTATAACTATAAATTAAGACTTAAAATAACACCATCAATTGAGAATAATGTTTTTAAATATTTACAGAGTATCCATGAAGGTATTCAGTTTTTCTGACGTTTCAAACTTGTAGGTTTTTTGTAACTGTAGAGTAAGTATACTGTTTAATAACAACAGCAAATCCCATGACAATATGTCTAATTATTTTGTCTTTTTTTTTAATTAACGTTTAAATGCTGACATGTGTAAACCTATCTATTCTCACACTTGCTCCAAAACTATCATTATTTTGTTGTTTAATTTTTTTTGACAATAGCTTTATTAGTGTTTTTAAAACAACTTTTTAAATTAAATTTATTAGCAATTTATTTAATTGCTTAACCTAATTACTTTATCAAGATATTTAGGCTAAAATATCAGAAAAAAAAATAATTTTCTTGTTTTATAAGTTATTATAGAACAACTATAAATTAAATTAAATTGTATTAATACTGTTAACGGACCTTATTTATAAAGTTTAAACATAATAATAAAAAATTATTTAGTTAAAAAAACGTTTTAAACTATATGAGTATTATGGTTAAAACAGATATAAAATTGTTCAACTTTATTAGTATTGCAAAAAATCATTAGTTCAACTCAATTATCAAAAAACTATTTTTTATTTTATTTTAATTTACAATTTAGCAAACCAAGGACTAAGTCATAAATTATTATTTTATGCGATTTTATTAATTCAGTAAATTACAGAACCATGTAAAATGTAAATCCATGAAAATCTCAATAAAAATAGTGTTATAACTAATACTAGGTATTGGTTAATGTGATTGTGATTAGTAGTGCTAAAATACATTTTTGAGATAATAGTGTTTTGCCTCAAATATGAAAAACAATTATTAAGGTGATTTATTCTAATATTATTATCTTCCTATAAATTGATGATGAACAATTATAATTATCAAAAATATACGGAACACTTTTAACATGGATATGATATTGGGTTGGGGGTCAATCAGAAAATCTGTGCGTGCGTGTGTCACGCTGAACTTTACCGAGTATATATATATAATAAGAGATAAAACATTCAATATTAGAAAGTACCAAAAAGTACTAGGGTCCTATAGTGTACATTAAGACATATCCATGTTCCTGTGTACTTCCGTGCATAGGAGGTCATGCCCACTTTTTTTCTTTTGAGTCAAAACAAAATCTAATATATCTTGCTAAATAGTGATTTCATTAAATTCAAAATGTGAAGGAAATTGTGTTGTGCGAGTAGTATAATTATGTTTTATTATTATTATATTTTTATTTATCATAGGCGTGCACTAATTCCATTGACTGATCGAGTCTGAAACAATTTGAATAAGTGCACCTAACACTTTTTTTTGGAGACTCAAAACAACAATTTGATGTACATTTTTATTTTAACTATTATTCTTATAATAATGAGAGGAACTATTACATGCCATCTAACCTAAATTTGCTTTTTTATTTAACACACTAATGGTTTCAATAATTATTATTTCATAACAATTGAATTTATAAACATACATTTGTAGTATTCTATTATATGGTTGTGAAACGTAGACGATAGGAAGATACGAGAGAGATAGACTGGAGGCGATAGAGATGTGGCTGTGGAGGAGAATGACAGGAACATGCTAGATAGAACATAAAATGATTGAAGCAGCTGGGCTAAGTTAATGAGAGAAGAACAATGATGAATGCAATAATGAAAAAAAAAATAAGGCTAATTCGACATCTGCTTGGGCACTATCAGTTTATCACCATCATGATAGAAGAGAAAAAAAACGGTAAAAGAACCAGAGGACGACAAGAAAACAGAAAGGGACAGACATGAATGGCTACAACGACAAGGCTTGGCCTTTAGAAGCTGATGATGATGATTTCATAACAAAATAAATAATATAATTTTTTTTTATAATAAGTATGATCTGTGAGGTCTGTAAAAAATATTTTTTTTTTAACAAAGGTAAACTCAAAAAAAGCTAATTACATTATTGTACACACAATATTGCTTTTAACCAATTATTATATATAATATTTCCAACCTTGTAAGATTCACATAAAAGTTTTTCTTGAGACTGATTTTATAACTTTAAAATATAATAATAATTTCTACAGATTGTTAATGCTCTAATTTTACAATGCTGTTTCCCCAGTACCAACTTCTTTTTTTAAATAGTTACATACTAATTTGTCTGAGAGAAATTATTAACTAAGCTATTTTGAAAGTCATAATTAATAACCAATAATTGCCATTTACTGACTTTTTCATAATATACAAAAAAAAGTTTTTCCTAATAATTTATATTCTTCAAATCATAAGTGTACATTTGTAAGATTTTTCAGGACCCTCTCTTAATCACTGCCCTGTCATATCCAGACTTGATCACTCTGTGTGCACGCCTATGGAATTATTTTGTCATTTAACTCAAAATATATCTGACGTCATACAATTTTGTTTTATTTGTGTAATTACCTGAAGCAACAATGGTCTTCTCTGCACTTGAACGCCCATAAGACCGTGCAATACCATATCACTCTGTGGTAAATGAGCCCTCATACGTATCTGAAGGGCCATATTTGTTAGTAAAATCCCAAAATTGTATTTATTTAAATATTATTTTATACATAAAAAAAAAATCACCCAAAATGTGTTTAAAATTAAAGAGCATACATATAACTAAGTATATACCATGAGAATTTACTCATTACATACTACTTAATATGCTACAATTTACTCATATATACATAATGAGTAAATCCTCATGGCGTATTTTAATATACAAATATTGTAGTTTTAAATAAATGAATGTTCTCAGAGTAAAATCCAGCATATTGATGTTACATTACAGTTGGGCTTAAAAGTTAAACAGCTTGGAAGAATAGAGTTTAAAGAAAAATGACATGCAAATGTTTTTTTCAGTCTAAATAAAATCATCTAATTATTGCAAAAATAGAAACCATTGAAGGGATTGCAACCAAAAATTGAGCTACTGTATGATAATAAACAAAATAAAAATTTTACCTGATTGTGTCCAGGATATGGTGGAGGAGGGCCCGGATACGGCGGAGGTGGGGCTAGTTGACGTGTTTGAACTTGTTGAACAGCTCCTTGTGGTATAATTTGTGATGAAACACCCATCATTCGATTTGGAACCATTGTACGTTGCATTTGAATTAGACGCTGTTGCTGTTGTTGTTGTTGTTGTTGTTGTTGTTGTTGTTGTTGTTGTTGCTGTTGCTGCTGCTGTTGATGATGTTGTGGTACAGAGACTAACATAAAATTAAAAATATTAATTATGTATTATTATTACTTATTAGTGATAAAATTTGATAATATTTAATCAAAAAATGTAATATTATTTAATAATAGTTTTTTTGTTTGTTATTTATTATAATTTATTATTTTTTTGAATGCCTAAACAACTTTTTTAATGTCTATTACTTTTTTTGAAATATTATGCAGTTTGTGTGACTACAAAACTAGGTTAAAATCAAACGCAAGATCGCTTGGTCTTGAGACTTATATTGAATTTTTTTAATTAAGATGTGGTTTTAAATACATTTCTAAAATATGATAAAATTTTAAATAATCTAAGATATATAGAAAGTTTATTTTAAAAAATTTGTATTCATAAAAATAAAATATATATATTAATTGAGTATTATATTCAAAAATATTTGGAGGATTATCAAAAAAAAAAAAAAAAAATAGATTTAATAGTTTTACCTGTACCAATAGTTGTCATTTTTGGTAATGAATGATTATTGTTACCCGAAAAGTTAGCCATGAAGTTCATATTATTTTCTCTATTTTGCATCACATTACTAAGTTGATTACTTTGATTTTGAACAATCTAAAAAAACACAAGAACCATTCACAATAGATAAAAATAATTAGTGTAAAAAATAACTTACATGTGTATTAATGTTTGCTGAATTTTCTATTTTTGGTGTTATTTCTTGTTCCAACCTTTCAATACCTAAAGCCTGAGGCACATTATTATCATCTTTTTGATCATTTAAACTTCCTAATCTCTGTAAATCATCTGAATCTTCTTTAGATTTAATATCAGTTTCACCAGAAGACTTGTCATTTGACACTGGTTTATTATGTGTACTTTTATTGGATTCTTCATCATCAACAAGATCATACAATATGTTTGTTTTATTACCACAATCCAAATTGTCCAACTCAGGATCAGCATACTCAAGTATATTAAAATCAGCACCCATTTCAGCTGTAAAAAATCATATATTAATTTAAATGAAAATGTATATTAAAAACCCAGTAACAGATGGCAGATGGAAGCTTTTCTGCTCTTATTTATAATTGTTTGCCACCCTATAAATGCAAAGTACAATTATTTTACTACAATAGCATGAAGAAACATAATATTCAATAAATAATAACTGAGGAGCATAGTGTGCCACTACAGTTGCTGTTCAGCGCTACATCTAGCATTACTAGATCCCAGAGAGATAACCACCTGAGAATTTTTATAACCTAACCTAACCTAACCTAACTCACACTAATGTTTCAAAAACCTTATTGTTCCAAATCTAACAATAGCCTAAAAATTAAAATGTACCCTGAGCAATAACCTAAATGCTAAAAATGAGCAGCCGTCAGCCATAAAAAAAAAAATGGTTTATGGTTCACATAAAATTGCATTTAACCACCAAGCACTCGTAGATGCGATGTTATTTTGGTATTTCTTAAAAACAGAAATTAAATTGTGGTAAAAATGGTGTACTGCAATGGTGACCGCCATCAAAATTTTTTTAATGCGACTGCTGCTTGGAGATTAATGCAGATATATCCAAATTTAAACATTTAATATAATAATCAAGTCATAAAAAATTTACCTAGCAGTTCGTCGTCATCATCTAAATCGCCCAGCACGCCATCAACTTCGCCAATATTATGACTGTCACCTTCTTGTAATTTTTCTAACTCATCGGTTACGTTATCAGGCATGTCTTCATTTCTAGAATCTATATTGTCAGCACCTAAATAAAAATATTCAGCGATTATTAAAAAAAAAAAATGTTTTCTATTATAATAATATTCTACTACATTTTATTGAGTTTTGTTGAGTTTGCTGCTGCAGAACATCGTTATTTCTACCAATAGATGCAGTATTTTGATTAACTATGTTCTGTGGCAATGAACTTGGATCGCATATAACTGATGAAACATCACTGATAGGAGCATATTTTTGATCCATGTTATTTTCGCTAGTATCTTTTAATGAAAAAAAATTAGTGACACATCTCCTTACATAAACATATTTATTAATATATACCTGAAAAATGCTGATGTTGTTGTTGTTGTTGTAATTGTTGTTGCTGCTGCTGCTGCTGCTGCTGCTGTGTGTTGATGTTGTGAATGCTGTATTACTTCATAAGGCCTAGGATTCTGTTGAGTTAATGCCTGTTGTGTAATTGGACTTTTAATACCACCTCCACTAAAATGAGCAGCATTCATGTTATTGCTGATCACAGATCCTGGCGTTGCAGATCGTTGTTGTTGAATTAACAATCGAAAACGAGGATCCGTCTAAATAATTAAAATGGAACATGGAGTAAATAAATAATAACGCAAATAAAAATACCCAAAATAACACGCAAATAAATTATAAATTTAAATACTGTTTTAAAAATATAGTGGGTTTTTACATGATATTTTTGGTCTGTAATACGATGTCTTATGACCATTTGTGCATTTGGAGCACCTATTTGCTGGAAAGGCATTCGCTGAGTTTTAACAGCACTTGGAGGTAATGGTTGCCGGAAAGTAGGTCCAGACGTGGGTGGCGTATTATCAAATTCTTGACTTTGAACATTTTGTGTATTAATATCTTGATTTTGAGATTCTTCTGAATTCCACATTCGCTGATCAGCAGGAATATCTTTTTTGAACTGCTGACGTTGAAGCAATTCTCTTAGATGTCTAGTCATTTCTTGGTTAGCTTGAGGCGATGAAAACACATCTTCACGACCACGTGGTGATGTAGGATTGAAATGAATATTTCTCTGTTGCTGACCAACAGAAGGTGTTGATATTGGTGGACTAAATAAATCAGTTGCACCTTGCGTTGGTTGAGCACGAGTATACTGTGGTGAAGGTGATGCTGATGCCGGACTTACAACTCGAGTCACTTTTAAAACAGGTGAAGGATATGGAGACCTGGATTGTTGTTGTGAACTCGCACTACCTGGACTCTGCAGAGGTGTAAGTGAACCATCCTAAATAAGTTATTATGTAATTTAATATGTATTTATTTAATATACATAAATTAATATTATTATTTGTATATTATATCATATTCAATATAATACCTGATTCGTAGACACTTGTAGTTGAGTAGCTAAATGTGATGAATGAACTAGAACTTGTTGATCAGAATTAGCAAATTGATTAGTGTCAATAGATAAATTTCTTTGCTGTACTGGTAATCTTTGATAAACTTCAAATTAAAAAAAAAAAAAAAAACAATAAAAATTACCATAAATACAGTGAGTTTGTATTTAACAAATTTTTATTTACCTTGACCTCGTGGATCTTGTACTACTTGCTGTTGTTGAGCTGCTTGAGCCTGTTGCTGTCGCATTGCTTGCAAATGTTTCCATTGACGTTCATTTTCAGCTTCCCTTGATCTTTGTTGAGATATCATTTTATCTTGATCCTATCGCACCACATTTAAAATATATTAATTTTATCATACATTTTAAGTCATTATTTAAAAAAAAAAAGTATAAACAATAAATTTAGTATAAAAGCTAAGAAAGTTTACAATACACAAGCGACGTTCATCCAGTATGTCTACCAATATTTAAACAAATTATAAAAACAGAAAAAAATAATTTTTATATACTTGAAATTTTTTATTTTATACGTATAAAATACATTGTAGACCCCTTAAACAAAATTTACATTCTGTTAAAAAATTAAAAAATATTAACTATAATAAATAAATATTAATGAAAAATATAAATGAAACACACAAATGCATAGAATATAGCTCAATACAGAAATTCTACATAAGTATGTTTAGGTGAAAAAAACAAGTAAAACTGATGGCCCGAATAGTATAACTTTTTTATTATGTCTTAAGTCGTCTGCGATATCAATCAAATTGTTTTTAAAAATATTGATTAGATAAATTATAATTAAGATTGTTGAATTTTTTTTTGTTAAGGGGGCGGCTTAACGGAGTTTTGAGGGATCTTAACAAAAATTGAATTACCAAAAATATATAAGTTGTTATTAATAAATATATATATGTTTAGCTTTAAAATAAGAATTTATGAAGTTGCCTACAAAAAAAACCTTAAAAATAAGGGATATAATGTCCTCTTAAAAATTCACATTAGAAACCACAACATAAACTCATATCATAAACAAATTAATTGACTGTTATGCCAAAACGAGAGTTTGAATACCTAAATTTAAAAATTTAAAACAATATACTGGCAGCATACTTAATAAATTAGCTTGTACATTTGAAGCTATAAACATACAGAGAAAATTAAAAGAAGTTGGTTACTGATCATTAATAATACATGTATTTTTTACTAAAAAGAAGATACCACCGTAAAACCATAACTTTATTATAATAATTATAAATTCTTAACACTATGTATAATGTATACCTTAATGTTATAAGTAAAAATATGTATTGTTTTAAAACAACATATAGATTTCTTTAATTAGTCAACGCTAACAACTTAATTCAATAACTACTAAAAAAAACTAAAATAATAAGCTGTTCTACAAAAACTACATACTTCACACCATGCTGTAATTTATTTAGTATAGCAATTAAATAGTTAATTTTTTACTGTATCAAAAGTGTCTACCAAAAATATATAAAAAAAATTTAACCTTATAATTCATAATTCCTATTACAGGAAAGGTTCTTGAATAGATATTCAAATAACGAGTTGTTTTAAAAGTAATTTATTACATATGGTATACACTTTCTGACTACAGTATTTTTAACATTATTTCAATTAATTAATTACCACCACCATTACCACTAACAATTATAAGCCTAACAAGTAACATCTATCAAAACCAAATTTGCATATAAATTGTATATAATATTTTATAACGGCTACTGGAAAAATTATATGGTTTTTTAAAATAATAATTCTAAAATTATTAAATTAGAACAGCATTTGCAAATGATTTAATTAAAAAAATATTGAAAACTACACAAATATATTTGCAAGTCTCAGAAACACACCAAGATTACATTGGGTTTAAAGCACATACTGGTAGCTGGGTATAACTAAAAAAATAAAAAAACGTTTAATTAAATAACGAAAAATGAATTATGCTGGACAGACAATCTCCAAAGAAAATTATATCCCAGAACGTGCAAGTGAACGCTCACCACAGGGTCATAGGTCTCTTGGCCAAGGGACGGGAGTGTGCGCATTATCTCGGACGGTGTTAGTACACGTATTTGTTGGTCAGACAGCGGAGGTGAAGTGCTGACCGAATTATTAGTACTGGTAGCGGTAATATTAGTTTTAGAACCCTCAGTGCCTGCCGATGATGAATCATTTCGTACCAACTGAACGTTTCTTATAGTACCAGTTGGTTGTGATGTGATTATATGCAATAGATTATTACGTGTATCATTTTGATTTTTGGCATCTAATGTAGCTATGATTGAGTTAGACATTATTAAAGAAGGAACTGTTTGTATTATATGTATACTATTTGGAGGATAATGCAGAGTCCCTCTTTCTGATGAACCTGATGCCACATATTGATATTGGATTTGTTCAGATGGGTTTTTCTCAGTAGGAATTATATGTATAGTGCGTAAATTTACAGGATTAGGAGATGGTGGATTTGGTATAACTGGTATATACTGTATTGTTGATGGATGAGTAGGAATAGTCGTAGGAAATGTTTGTTGTGGAGGATTAGGTTCAGGTTCAGGTTGAGGCTGTGTTTGAGGATGGGGTTGTGGTTGTGGTTGCGGTTGTGGTTGGGATTGAGGTTGAGGTTGAGATTGGGTTTTGGTTTGGGGTTCAGGTTGGGGTTCAGGCTCAGGATCATTAGACTGAGGAGGAGATTGCGAGTTAGTATGACCATCACCAGCGGCGATTAGTATTGCGGGTTGCATCAGTTCTTTAGTGGGACACACCTCTCCACTGTTAATTGTTGGACTCTGGGTTGCACTGGACGTTGAGCTGGTCCGATTGTCGCTACTGGCACTGTCATCCTTCACGGTCTGTTTGTTGTTATAGCACGGGCGCCAATAAAGAAACAAATCCCAAAAGCAACACAATGAGAACATATCAACTTATAGACAATAACACTCTAGCAGTACTTAAATTTATTTTAATTTCGAATTTTTCCCTTTATGTAATACTATTGAAACATATTGTTGTAATTATAATTTATACTTATACAAATCATTAAACTACTCCACTGCTTAGCAAAAATATAACTTTTTTTTTTTTTTACAATAACCACAGATTTATATTTGAGGATTTTTAATGGCAGCGATTTTTTCCCATTTATCGCTATAAGTTTAATAAAGTATATTAACCCTACATAGGCTGCTTAAGCAGTTCCTGAAAATATATAATAATTGAGGACTAAAAAATGGGATACCAGAAAATCAATTTGGTTCTATACCAGTAAGGTCAACAATATAGCCAATAATTTGCATGAAGCAATAAGTTACAAAAAAAAAAACGGGGAGAAAAGAACATTTCTACTTTGAAGTATGATTTTAAAGATATGGAAAAATACAACAAAGTGCCAAGAGAGATTTTGTGACCAGTTTTAAGAGAGAAAAGTGGCCCAGTTAAATTGTATAGAGGATACATTGAATGAAGGAATAAATAAGAACTTGAGTGAGTATGTTGAAACATAAGAATTTCTAATAAGTGTTAATCATCAAAAATCATTAAGCCCGTACTTTTTTCCTTAGTAATCGATAACCTATATATATATATATGAGGACGAAGCACATTGGCGTTAATTGTAAGTGGGCAATGTAGTTTTAAAGAAAATTATGATTGGACACGTTAAAAAAAAGAGGAGAAAATTATATAATAAAAAGGATAACGTGAAGTTTTAGTGTAGAAGGATAGAAGAAGCATATGGATGTTAGAGATAAAAACATGAAAGTATGTGAAATTATAAAAATATGGTGATGAACTGAGAAATATGAAGTTACGAGGATTTGGCTGGCGGATTCGTATTTTTATAGAGTAAGAAATAGAAGAAAAGTAGTACACTGCAAGTAAAAGTTGATACTTCATCCTTTAAAAACTTATATCTGAGACATCAACATCAATCATACAGAAATATGACTTATTAAACTAAACAAAAAACATCTAAGTGTGCTTAATACTAATTTGTGATAAAAATTTTTAAATTATGTGTATATTTTAAAATATACAAATTTAGGTTTTTATGCTTAAGTTAAAATACATTTCTGGATTTAATCAATGGCGCACACAGGTTTTTATTTAAAAGGGAAGGATTATAGTAAAATTATTGTCTTGTGACCTAATTTTTAAATATTTGTAATCAAACTTTCCTTGGTGGCAGTCTCAGGGGATTATGACTAGAATTGTGATTCTTCAAATTTTCCTGCATGCACCACTGGGTTCAATTACTATGATCTATATAATTGTATTAGTGTAGGTCATTATAAACTAAAATTGCAACGTGTAAAAATTACCAGTGCTCAAAATGTATCAATAACTAGTTCTTATACAAATTTAAATTTAATAATATTAATAATAATTAATAACAGAACAAAAATATTATTCTTTAAATTCACCAAATTGGCATTTATACACCCCGAAAATGTGCGAAAAGCAAGAACTTATTTATAATTGGCCTAAAACACATACTAAATTTAATAATATTTTAAGTTTGAATTTTATCCCATAAAGCACTTCGGCCAAGTCAAATATAAGCACACACATATCAGTATTTTACTGATAGCCCATTCATAAAAAGCTTTCGAAATGAAAATTGTTACATTTCATAATTATAATTTTTGTCGACATCTAGATGTTATTTTTCCAATTAATGGTAAAAACTAAGCTCCCGTGATGAATACTAATTCATAAACCTATAATTTTTTGACTTTAAATAAAGACAATTATTTAAAATTAATGATCCTTTATAAAATCTAACGCCTACCTGTTGCGCTTTCTTGTGTCTAAGATTAGTACGATTTTCACGGGCTTTTAATAAGAATGGAGCTTTTTGTTCTGGCGTTAATGTTCTCCACTTTTTTAATATCTGTCTTGATCTTTCTGGCCAAGCTAAAAAAAACAAATCAGCAATAAGACCAAAATCAAACAATATTTTTAATATTCAAAACTTACAAGGGAATTCTTTTTTCCATTCTGGATGAGTAAGATTTGCATATAATACAGCAGAAATAGAGGCTTTAGAACCAAGTGCTTCATCAGCTTCCATTTTTTGTGAGTTCCTTTGATTATTATTTATAGCTGATGACTGTGATCCAACACCTTCTAGGCTGTCTTCACCTCCACTGTTTTGAACCCAAGGACTATGGGGTTCAGAAAATGCTGGACTGAATTGAGATGGACTACTAATAATAAAAGACAATATAAAACATATTGTTATCATTCAACATAATCAATGACATAAATTATGTTTAATATACAAATTAGACATAAAATAATTACTATACAATAAATTACATACTTGCTATATTCAGAATGATACGGAGACATCCCTGGTGTATAAATAGGAGAAGATGGTATATTGGTAACTACAGGGGGTAGTGCTGGAGCTGGAACTTTACCACGGGACATGCCAGCTGGTAAACCTTAAATTATCAAAATCAATTTATGCTATTTTAGATGTAAAATTAAAAAAATAGTGTATTAATAAACAATTATTAGACCTGCAAGGACCTAGTTCAGTTATTTATTTCTTTAAATATGTTATTGGAGGTCTATAAGAGATAAGGCCAACAACAGAGGTCATATCATATCTTATCATGGCTTGGCAGAAAGAAAATTAAATTAAATCAGTCACCATTATAACACACGCTAGTTTTTCTAATAATTCAAAAATTAATTTATATTACAAACTAGAAATTACTGACATTACATACACGGAACTTAGCCAAGCAGGATAAAAAAAAATTGATGTCAAGAATGTCTTATAAATAGCTCGGTCAGTCAGAGCACTTATTTTTTATTAACCTATTCTGACTAAAACAAAAGAAACCTAATAAAAGGCTAGATTGAATAATGCTGGATAACTTGTACTGACTAATCTGGTCAAAGTTTGTTATGCCTGACATTTGAAGGTTTTCAAGTATAAGTAATTAAGATTTAAGTTACCTGAACGTGATGGTGACATGATAGGTGCATGATTTGGATTTGGATTTTGAGTTTGAACTAAACCAATACTATTTTGGGGTTGTGATAGTGCACTTATATTATTGTTGCCCATTAACAACATATTAGAATTGCTAGGATCTTGAGATTCTTGAGAGGCATCATCAGTTAAAACAACTTTGAATATTTCTTCAACATCTTTACTATCCATATTAGGCAAACCTGTGACATGAAATTCATCATTGGTGTGCAAGAAAAAATTTAATTTTAACAAAAATAACATCCACCACTCTATAACCAACATACATATTTTAAATCGACATTAAAGCTACATAACAATTTATCTTACCAGTTTCTCTGACCATAGAGTCTAAATTGAAATGAGAGCCCAAAATTTCATTAAATTCATCTTTCTGAGCAGAAGAACTTTCCTCGTTTAGGTGAGATGCTTGTACCACTAAACCAGCATCTAAAATGTATAAGTATTAAAAATATATCCAACTAGAACAAAAATAATAATACTATATTTATCATTTTAAAATGCGGTCACCTTCCATTTCTGTTTTAATACTATTGTTCTGTTCATTCATTATAGAATCCAACAAATTATCGGACAACAAAATATCTTTTAATGTATCTTGGTCATTAGAAGTTATTATCTCATTTTTCTAAAAAATACAGTTTTTATATTAAATAAATTAAATAAAATAGGAATGAATACTAATTATTTCAATGCCAAATTGCACAAAAATTGTATTAACTAAATAATTTATTAAAATTAAATTATACGGCTAATCACTACTTGATGTTTGAGACTGTATAAATATTTTTGCAACTCAACATCAAAATATGATATGGTAAATCAAATAATACTTTTTCAACAACTTTAGGTGGTTCGTTTTGCTCAACTATTTCTTCTTTAATTTCCAAGCAATTTTTAGTTACTTCTTGTTTTGATTTTTGTTTTGCCTTAACATCTTCCATGATTTTTAGCTCAGCCTGTATTAAATGAAGAATTATTAGTATAACAGTAAATTTTCTAACAAGTGCTTTCAACAAGAAAACGTTATTTTATATAAATTTTTAATTTGAACAATAATTCCCAACTTTTAAGTAAATTTGTTACCATAAACCACATACCTGAGATAATTCAATTGTTTTTTTATCTTCTTCATTATTTTCTACTTCTTCTGATTCGCTACTGTCTAATATCTGTGCAGCAATACTGCATGCATCTAACAAATCTCGACCAAAAAACGCATCCTGTATATAATTTGGGTAGTTTTCAGCAATTTTACTTTTTGGCTTCTTCCATCTATTTGGCTTTCTTCTTGGTTTATTTTCTTCATCACCATCTTGTGTATTCTCTTCATCTTTATCCTTAGATCTAGGCATACGACCCCTAACAACAAATCCACCAATTCCCAACTTCTGGAGGTTACGAACTCGTTTACGACGTAAAACCATCACACCCGAATCTAATGTTAAAATACTGAAGCCTTCTGGGGGCTCTGGGGGTCGGCCGTCTTCTCGTGGTTGTATTACCATACCTTCTTTGTAAATTGGTTCAGGCTCACTTGGTTCTTCTTTCATGTCATCGAAATCCATTTTATAAGCATCGTCTCCTTGATCCATAGAATCATTAATTGTATCTAAAATTAAACAAAACCAAATCATTTTTTAAAACTATTTTACTTGTAGTAAATAGCTTACCTCTACTACTGCACACGACAGATTCGATTGCAGCCATTATAGCAGCTTCTTTGTCTGATTGTGCTTTTCTCCAATCTTTTCTCTTTTTACGTTGATGACATATTTCTATTCCACTGGTGAGACACTTCATATGTTGAATCCCAGATTCAGACAAATAAACACCATCCATAAAGTGTTCATTTACTGTTCCTCTAGATCCATCTGGACTATTATCACGTGACGACGCCTTCTGTTTAGTTTTAGGACTAGAAATCCTGTATAAATGTGGTGGTGCAGTTCCCCGAGGACGACATAATAGACATGTATAGCTATCTTCAGCACATTTTTCTGCTTCATCTTCGTTTTCAATTTTATCACATTTTCCATGGAGCCATCTACAAATGTAAGTACATAATAATTAATAATATTAATTTATAATTAAAACTGTTTTATTGTTTGTAAAATATATATGTAATATTTACCTGTCACATTGATAACACTTGATAATTAATTGATTTTCATTGTATGTTTCTTGACAAGACGGACAAACACTCCGAGAAGCACAAGGCCCACATTCTGTGTAGTTATTGAGCCAAGTACAGTTAAACCCAGGGTCATTCGAACCACAAGTCAAACATTGTGCACACCTAAAGAGAAAAATTAGAGCTTAATAAGTTAATATAAATTACTAAAAATTACATTCAGGTACTTACCATTTGCATTTCCACGTCCCTCTAGGAACATAGTCAAGTTTAGGGTCAGTGCAATAAATATGATATGAAATATCACATTCGTCGCATAGTATTAATCTAGATTCATCATTCCGTTGCCCACATCCTTCACATATGGTACAATCCAAACATCTCCATCCTTTTTGTAGAATCACTTTTGTTATCTAAATAAAAAAGTTTTTCAGTAACTCTAGGCTAATTAATAAAAAGGAATGAACAATTTGCAACTTACTTTAACGTTTACACAGAATGGGTGATAACACTGACCACATTGAGAACATGAAATAAGACAGGCTTCTTGATCTGTACCCAACGATCCACACATGACACAAATATCTTGACCAAGCACAAATTTATCTTTGGCAGAACACAAAACTATGCGGTTTTCATTATTAAAATCAATTTCATTTGATGAATTTTTAGAGCTCATGTCAGTTAATGGTCTCTGAAAAAGACAAATATAATTACTGAACTATTCATATATTTTAGTTAAAATATGTTGTGTTTACTTGTAATCCAAGACCAGGCACACCAAAAATACCTCGCATTCTACCACGAGGTCTCTTTCTGGGAAAATCAACTTGACGTTGTCCTTTTTTCTGATACATGGGCTTTAGTGCAGCATTTAGTTTACCCAATCCTTTAGAACGGCCAGCATGGGCTGAATGTAACAAACGCTTTTTAGCTATCTTACTTGCAGCATATGGTTTTCCTTTACCCAAACCAAAACCACCCATACGGCCATCCTCAAAATCTTTATTGCACTAGACAAAAATACAGAAAATTAAAGATAGGATAGTAACCTCCAAGCAGTCGGGTTTAAAAAAGTCTTGTTGGGGTTGCAGTATCTACACCGCCATTTAATTTTTATTTAAAAAGTGCTTATCAAAAGTCACAATGTTAACACCATGTACACAAGCGCTTGAAGGTTAACAATTTTCAATTATATTTTATTATAAAACTATACGCTGGCCTAAGTCTAGAACAAAAAAAAAGGGCTACTGGTTTGAGTACATTATACTTAAAGAGTTATAATTTTTTGCAACTTCAATTAAATTAATTTATTTAAAATATACTTTTATTTTTTAATATTACAAAGTTATTTGTGAAATATAAGTACATTTTTTACTTTTTAAAATTATGATAATTCTTGCAAAATATAATATAAACGTTATATATACCTACATTTTTTTATAAATCATACTGACATGGACAAATTCTACATTTTTGAAAGCATAGTTTTTAAACTAAAATATTAGATATATAAATGATACAAAACTATTTTATTTCCACAAATTCCATTCATTTGTTTTGAAGTTCATAATTCCATTAGACAAACTACATTACATGTAATTTGCCATAAAAACTACATACCTTAAACTCTGAATCATGATCATCAGGTAACTGAAAAACATCCATTGAACTGTTTGAATCTCCAAATTCATCAAAAGCATCACGCCTTCGTTGACCAGCATTTTTGCATATTGGACATCTATAGTCAGAAGCTGAACTTTTGCTATGACTAGTTATATATTCGGCCTCAGGATCACAAGCACCATGGATATATTTTCTACAATCTATGCATTGAACCATTTCTCGATGTGCAGCAGCCCTATAAGCTCGATGACACAATGGACATGAAGACCCTTTATTTCGCTGTTGATAACAGGAATCACACACTGTGTAATGAGCATGCCATCGAGAGGATAGTCCTGCACCCGGTGTACGAGATCCACAGTCAGTGCATATCCGACAACACTAAATAGATGACATCAATAGTATATATTTTCCTAATCAATAAACTAGATTTAATGTCGGAGGCAAACAAACGTGCGTTCAACAACCACATGTTTGTTTAGCCCAGACTATATAATAAGATATACTAACTTTGCACTTCCAACCAATTTTTGGTATAGTTGTCACTTGAGGTCTTAAACATCCAGGATGATACGCTTTGTCACATCCTTCACACAACATAACCTTAGTTTGTTCAGCTGGTTGCCGACAAACTTGACACGTCCTACAGTTACCACATTGCCATCCAGCTCTTACTCCTAACAATATTGTATTATCAGTAATATTACTTAAGTATGGTTAAGAAAAATAAAATAAAATTGAATTTATACCTGGAAGTAGAGCTAATCCAATACAGACACCATGAAAATGGTTACCACATGATGTGCACATCATAAGATTTGTTACATCACCAAGCGTTGCGCAAATACCACAGGCAACATTTGCAGATAGTTCTAAAAGATTAAAAAGATTAAAAAAATATAGTAAACATATATTTTTATTTTGTTATAAATACCCATAAGAGGAACATGGTCAAGGTGAGAGCTGCAAATTAGAGCTGGTACACTCATTTCTTGGAATGAAGCCGAGGCAAAAATACAAGGATAATGAAAGAATTTCAAACAATTTGTGTAAGTACATGGAGCACTTGCGCCCAAATGTCCACAATAAGAACAACGTCGCATTAAACTCTCTAAAATAAGTTCAGGAACATTTTCTAAAGAGTCAGCTGTATCACACTTCACTCCCTGAGTCCAAGTAGCGCAAAAGTGATGCACATATACATAACCACCAGTTGACTCAGATGGTTCAAATAATGTATTTAGATCGGGGACATCCAAATGTCCAATAACACTAAGCTCATCTACAGGTTCGAAACTGCTTGTTGAAAATTGTTGTCTAAAGTGAAAAATAAATTAAATTACAAATAAAAATACAAAGAGCCACTTAATTGTAAAAATATACAAAAGTACCTACATAAGTTAATAATAATAATTAAAGCCAAGAATCTTTTTAGTTCAAATAAAAAATTTATAATTTAACTATAGTGTAATAATTCAATTTAAAATTTATAGCGGTTAAAATCAATAGAAATGAATAATATTAACATTAGCTTCTGATGGGTTATGTTGGATAATTGTTAATTTTTTTACACAGCTAAAATTATTATTAATCAATCAAGCATTGTCATCATGTCATTAATTTGAATATAACATAATTTGACAAAATCATTAGTAAATTGTAAAAGGTAAAAATTTCAACTTGGCTGTTTATCATTATTAAATTATTATTATAAATTATTAGCATTATTGATCAAATTATCATTTAAAAAATTAAAAACTTTGTTTTTAACGAAATATTGTACAATATAATGTTTTTACTAAATAATAATAAAACAATTTATCTATAACTATTATTATTTTATTACTTGAATTTGGCAGCAGACTTTTGTCTCCTATACTGAATAATGGGTGCCATTTCCGCAGTTGGAGACTGTAATGGCATTGGAGTTAGTTGTTTACTTGCTAGTTGTTTTGTGAAGTCTTCCAACGTTGTTTTAAAATCATTTTCCCATTCAAGTCTTAAAAATGATCCTTGTCCAAGCTGACTTCTCTCTCCCAAGTTACAAAATGCACATATTTTTCCTGGCCTGAAAAATTAAAAAAAATTAAAAAATAAAGCCAACCAGTGAAGGTGAGGCTTTGTGGAGGCTCAGCATATTGAGGCACGAGAGGTCACAGGTCTACAGTAATTATTATTATAACTCAAAGTGATGATGCACTTTCAAATAAACGTTTTGTTGTGAATATGTAGATAGTAGAAATATTAAATATTAATATAACCACTGTAAAGGTTGGGTGTATTTCTCAATTTTTAAAGAGAAGAGATGAACTTTTTAATTTGTTGACCCATGAACGATGTAGAAAGTACCGTGGGTTCACAAAATATAAAATTAATTTAAAAAACACATTGTTGTAAAAACAATACCTTCTCAGCTCCGCAATGAAGCTAAAAATACAATAATATTAGATAACTATTTTATTGCAACAAAAATTTAGGTAATATATTATGATACGTGAATAAACCACTTAAAAAGATGAACTTACCAACTTTCTTGATACAATAAGCATCTATCATCTACAGTAGGATCTGCCGATGATGGCGTAGGAGTTCCGAGTTCCTCTGGTCGAGAAACAGATGGAGATTTTCCTTCTGTATCCTCTCTAAAAATAATTTTGTATTAGCATTTAATTGGAATACTTGTGTAGTTTTAATTACCTTTTCCAACGTTTAATTTTTAAATTGAATTTTTTCATTTGTAATGATGGATTTTCATAAGATGTCAGTGCTGTTGCTGTACTTCTAGCAGGTGAACATGATGGAGTCTCTTCGAAATGACCTTCTATTAAATATTAAAGATTATTTTATTAAATATTTAAGAGTATTTAAACTTTCGTTTAATTTTTATCTTTTACCCATAATTGTTACGGCAATAAAAAACACATCATGAGGTTTATATTAATAAGCAGTCTTAAAGACCACACCATACTAATTATTGGGGTTATAAAAACCATATATATATATTTTTTTTTTAATACCATCTGCTTTAGTGCGAACATCCATAGCAGTCGGATTAGAAGAGGTCTCATCAACTGAAACAGCAGCTCCTGTAGATACTCGTGAATCATCTTCTTCTTGATAATCTGGATCATCGTCCATGTCTTCATTATCATCATCATCTTCATCATCATCATCATCGTCTTCGTCATCATCTTCATCTAATAATGTAGCACCATTATCAACATCCTCTTCAGAACATGGATCATCATCCATGTCCATTTCATCAGGTTTATCAACTGAAGTTTTAGACATTTTTAATTTATCATCCATTACCTAATAACTGGAAACAATTGTTATTTATTATAACTGTAATTAAACTATTATCTAACTTAAATTGTACGCAATAATATTATTTCTCATCAACTTATCACATTTTTTACTCACAAGGTTTTTAAAAATCTTCAAACACATTTATGTTTCTCAAGTTTTGTTTATAAATTCAAAATAAATGTATTTTATTTTTAGTTTATACCTACAGTTAACATTTTTTAACATAAATGTATACTTAAAATAATATTTATTTTTAAATAATTGATTTTCAATTTTTTTTGTTTTTAAATTAAAACAAACATTTTATTAATTATTAACATACTCAAACATATAGATAAACCCGGTATATATTGTAATTATACTCAACGCTATTACTATATTACATACCTATAAAGGTATACAGAATATTTTATATAATGTTGATTCTTCCTAAGAATGGCCTTTCATTAAAAATGTTTTAACTTGAATGTAAATTGTTAAGCATAGATAATTATAAAATTTAAGTTATATTACCTATAAGTTTTATCTCTTAATAATTCCCTATCGTATGAAATATATAAGTTTAAATTTAACTCAAAATTGAATTCTACTAGTACGTATTTCATTACTCATGGTTTCCATTTCATTATAATTTAAAAATTGTCTAGCTTTATTAGGTTTTTCCAAAAGAAACCATTTACGTCATACTAATTTTAAAATTAATCATTTTAATCGAACATTATAAATCAATTTTTAAATGAGTATTATAATTTCAAATGCAAATACTATCACAAAGAATACACAAATAAACAGGATATGCTTTAAAAACTATAAATTACTATGTTATACCATCCTTCGCTATTACCAAAGATATCTTACATCCATCTTATCTTAGTAAACATAAGTGGCTCGTGGATTCTAACATCCTCCTATCGAACTATAGCGAGATACCTCTTTGAAAATGACATGATATCTGTAAAAATGTACTATTCAGTAGCCGTTGTTATGTACAGCACCTGTAAGTTCTAAAATCAATGATGCTAACCTAAGATTCTTAATTTTCTCATTAACACCAATAATAACAAATATTAAATTTAAAAAAAAAAATGCATACATAAAGTAATCAATTACGAAGTTAACTTACAAATCTTTTATACAAATTGGTACTTTTGCCCAGAAACAATAGGTAAGAATAAAAAAAAACGAATATTAACCTTTGGCCAAATGTGGCTATTGGCAAGAAACGGATAACTTTGAAAACTTTTCAATCGCAAAATTTACAACAATCGTCGACTTCTCCAGAAATAATAATTAAGTGAAATAAAAACAATGATATTAATTTACATTTTATTGAGTTCTTTAAGGTTCTTTAAAGCACAACAAACTGGAACTTATTTACCACAAATTTAAATTTAGAGGGAAAATTATTTTTTAAAACTTACCAACTACCTTGGCACTTAATTTTCCTGTTCTTAAATTAATTTCTTTTAAGAGCCCAAATTTAAAGACGAATTTACGAAGCGATTATCTTAGAGAATTTTTTATTTATTCAACAGAAACAGCAAGAATACTAAACAAATTCACTTATGCAAACTACTTATTTTTATTGGTGTTAAAAACGATTATATTCTATCGTCTTAGAATTACTTAAACCAGTAGTAACTAAGCATTTTTGAACAAATACCTACTGAATAAACAATATTGTAATCAATATAGTGGCATCCCCACTACCTTAATCAAGTACCAAGTTCTAAAACAACACCCATTTAAACGGTGGTTACTAATTACCCAAGGTATAATGAATATACGAGTGAAAAAAACTTAGGTTGAACAAACACTTACTTTGATTTGGGTTTACAGCTTTTGTCGATCCAAAACGCATAATAATCCGAAGACAGGGTAGCCGCCGGGATGTAGGGAGGGGGCGACGCTATCCGTTCTGTAGAGCTTTTTACCGAAGATACATCACATGGCGACAAGATGACATACGTCGAAATCACGGCAACGGTCGCCACTCCAACGCGAAACGGCGACGGGTTAAAACAAGCGGCATATACAATAACGCGCAAAATAAAAACGGATTGACTGTAGGGACGAAAGAAACATTTTTACATTATCGGATAATCAAAACAAATCGACAACAGCAGCTAGCAGCACCGCGGGCCAAGTAACAGGGTAGCCAACGTAACAACAATGGAAAATTAAGTGATTATGATTTGTATCAGTATTCACTATTCAGTATTGTCCAGCTCATGCTGTAAACAACCATATTATTTGTCATTTTATTTGTCTCTAACTCGATTAAAGGTAATCTTATCTTTAATCATGGTCCCTAATAATACATATTATTTTACAATTTATTTACATCAATAAGATTTTCTAAAAACGTATTTTTATTTTATTTTTTTATATCAACTTAGTAGTTTGTATGGGGGAGAGGAGGGGCTGCCATTATTGGAAGATTTGGAACAAAACTATGTTAGAACATATGGTGACTACTTCTAGATAATTTGTGGAAATTAACGAATCGCAAAGACCCGAAACTATCAAAATTGATTTTGCCCATTGATTGAATAACTCTTTGTAGGCTGTTGTACATAGGCGCAAATACGGGGGGGGCTAAGGTGGGCTTAGCCCCCCCCCCAAAAAAAATTAGGTTATGCATACAATTTTGAAATACAAAAATATATTTACTTATATATATATATTTAAAAAAAATGTCCAACCCCCAAATTAAAAATTGAAATTGCGCCTATGCTGTTGTAATTATTAAAAGTTTAAAATAGGAATTCATTGTGTTCGGTAAAGTTCTATATTATACATTTTTCTCATGTAAATCCTATTCAATTTTTTTAAATGTTTAATTTTAAAATAGGAATTAGCAAAACACGTACTTTGAAATATATAAAACTAGTATACTTTACTTCACCTATTTGAAGTAATAACCTAATAATAGGTTATAATAAATTATTATTTAAAAGTTATATAGTCATTTTATCCCAATGTTTTATTATTTGTTCAAATCGAACAGAAATAGTTTTCTGAGTGGGGTGAAGGTCGAAGGATGAGTATCAATTTTATTTGTTAGCTATAACCATAGACATTTGAGTTTTATAATATAATATACAATTAAATGTACCCCTCAAATTCCCAAAAATAGTATAACTACAAGATTTGTATATTTAAATACATATAGTGATTGTATAATTATAATATAGTATAAAAACATAATATTTGGTAATGTTAAATATAAGGATATAATTAGACAGTATGATGATTTGTTAATTAATTAAAAAGAAATTTTCTCAAATAGAATATCTCTAGTTAATTTTTAAAATATGAATTTAATAAAAGGTAAGGAGGGAGTGGCCGTTGGGTGATTATTTTTCCTGCAATGGGGTGTAGATAATCAACATATATTATAGGTTTACAATTTCTTTTATTATAAAAAAGAGAGAAATTTCTAATATTATACATTTTAACATAACATTTTGGTTAATAATGGTTGGCCAATTAATTTACCCCTAAAAAAAATTTTATTCGTTCTAATAAAAAAAGTACATTTTATATTGTATGACATCTATAAAATACATAAATTGTGTAAGAAGACACACTGCAAAATTTTAGTAATATGATTCGGTTCTTAGATAACCTCAAAAGTAAAATAGGACCTTTGTAAATACGAAGAGTAGTTACTTGTTAGTAGTTATCTACCATAGAATTTAAATTGAGAAATTTGAAGTATAGGTTTTGACTTTTGATCATTTTTAAAAATGATTATTGTCAGAAATTTAATTTTTCTATTATCTTTAAAGTTTAATTCATAAATGTTAGAACTTACCATTAATAGTACAATAGATATTTATATAATTGAAAATGAGTTATACACTAAAGCTTTAAGCTATAACTCAATATTATTTATATAGTATATTTATTTTTGGCATATAAATACATAACATTTTATATCGTATTAAAACAAATTATAAAATGACAGTCCCAAACGTAGCAGGTAACTAAAATAAAAATAAAAAGATTTTATACAACTTGATAATTTTTAATTTGTTTTAAGTTCGAGGTTCAACAGGGTTAGCACTCTATCAAGGTATTGCACCATTTAATCTTGTTCCGAATTTCCCATCTGACTCATCTCCTGCTTGTAAGTTTATGATATTTAGTCCAAATGGAAAACATTTTGCATGGATTAACGGTTCCAAGTAAGCCAAACATATATATATATATATATATATATATATATATAACTTAAATTTTATCAATATGTACTTCTTTTATCATTTTATATATTATTAAAGAGTTATACTTACAAAAACTTCCGACTGGAAAGTTATCAGTGAAGTGGTTTATCCTAAAGCAACACAGTTGGTTTACAGCAGTAAAGGAACCTATCTGGTTATTTATGAACCCTTTATGAGTAAGAGATAGAGTAAAACCAATATTTGATTTACTATAACTTGTTATACTTTGTACCATTTTTGTTTAGCAACACCTAGCAACCCAAAAGGAAGTCCTAATGTACATATTTTAAGGACTGTTAATGGTGAATTAGTTAAAAGTTTTGAATACAGAGACTCTAAACTTTGGTAAAAAAAATACATATATTTATACTGTAATTACTATGATTGCTTACATTGTCTAAACAATTAACAAATCACACTTAATTTTTAATTTTTTCTTTTATTTGTACAATTTTTATAACATTTAGTTTATTTTAATATACATAAATAATAATTAACAGAAATAAAAATGAGCAATTATTCCTAGTTTTAAGTATGAACTTAATGCTTTTTTTTTCTTGAAAATTTAAGAATAAAGTAGTCACAAAAAAAAGTAAAATTTAACTGAAACTTTTACCAAAAATACTTTTAAAGTGTAACTCGTAAAATATTTGATTAAAATTAAACATTTTCCTGGAATTTTTATTATTATTTTTAAATATTAATTTACAAATGTATACTCCGGTTACTTTAAGAAGACACCGATGGCCGGGGTAACCCAAAAATAGTCCGCCGCATGTTGTATCTGTTTGCACAGTAGGCGGTAACAAACTTTGACAATGTTGAGGAGTAGAAACCAGTTGCCGCCAACGCAACGACAACAATATTCTTAAAGTGATCGGATTATATATTTATAAGCTATAAATAATTTTTATTCTTAAAAAAAAAACTATTACATCTTGATAATAAAATTATTTGACTTTTCAAGCTAAACTATTTCTGTGTACATTTTAAATACATATCATAATTAACATTATTTTTTATGCAAGAAAATCCAATTATACTATTTTGAAAATATGTATGAATATAATACACTATTTTTTAGGGCTCCACAGTGGTCTTCTGATGAGAAAGTTTGTGCTCGATTTCTGAATGGTGAAGTGTTATTCTATGAAAATTCTAATTTTGAAAATGTAGTACATAGAATAAAAGGATTAAAGCTAAATAACTATTCAATTTCTCCAGCCAATCAACAAATTAGTATTCTTTGCTTTTTGCCAGGTGATAATGATAACCTTAGTTTATTGATATTCTTTTTTACTTTATTAACTTTTGATTAATAAAATTATTTAATATTTACAGCAAAAGCAGGTCCTTCAAATGGTCGTCTATTTCATTATCCAGATTTCAATAGCATTATTGCTAATAAAAGCTTTTTCCAAGTAAAACGTAATTTTTGTTTAAACTAAATGGTTCTAATTAGCCTAATTTATAGGCCGATAGAGTAGAAATGTTTTGGAATCAAAAAGGTTCAGCTGCGCTGATGTTAACAAGTACTGATGTTGATAAAACGGGTCAATCTTATTATGGTAAACAAGGTCTTCACTTAATTACTACAAAAGGAGATACCTCTCAAGTTATAGTTGGTAAGTTTAAAAAAATTATTTTAAGTAGTATGGCATAATATATATTGTACTTTAAGCAAATTGTATTATTTGTGTTTTATTTCATTTTTAAGATAGAGAAGGACCTTTGTATACCGCTTCATGGAGCCCTTCGTCAAATGAATTTTGTGTTGTATATGGTTTTATGCCATCAAAAGCTACATTATATAACTTGAAATGTGATGTCGTTATGGAATTTGGAACTGGGACATTTAATGCTATTTATTATAACCAATTTGGAAATAATATCCTTTAGAAACATTTAAAAACCATGTGTATAAACTTCGATCTGTACTTAGTGATTTTTAGCTTAGAACTGAGAATATTGTAACTGGGTTTTTTTTTTACGAGAAAAAAACAAAAATTAAAAGGCTAACGTAATATATTCTTTAACTAATTTAATACTTCTTCTTTTGGCTGGCTTTGGTAACGTCCAAGGAAATGCAGAACTGTGGGATGTTAATGGCAAAAAGAAAATTAAAAAGATAGACATACCCGACACAACATTTCTTCAGTGGTCTCCAGATGGACAACATTTTATTACTGCTACAACAGCTCCACGTCTTAAAGTAGGCAATACGTTCAAAGTATGGCACTCCAGTGGTGCTTTATTACATGAAAAACCTTGGGGCAAAGACGAACTGTTTCAAGTTAGTTGGCAAAGCTATCCACAAGGAACATTCAAAACCCCAACTGTAGTATATAAAGCTGTTGAAGGAATTGCTCCAAGTCAACCAACTGGTACATAATAATTATTCATTATATTTTTTTATTACAAATATTATATTTTTTGTAAATAAATTATTTAGCATCCAAACAAGTTTATCGCCCACCACATGCTAGAAATTCAGATTTTAAACCAACTTCATTACACGAAGACCCGATTGATACTAGTAATTATTTTTTTACATAAATTATATAAATAACACTCTAAAACATCAAATATGTACTTTTTTTAGAAAATCAGTCAAAAGCATACTTAAAAATGAAAAAGAAGCGTGAAGCCAAACGTCAAGCAAAACAACAGCAAGAAACAAATGGCACAAATATTGTTGAACAAAGTATCGTCAATAATTCTGAACCATCTGCAGATGATGAAAAAAAATCAAGATTGAAAAAAGTACAATCGGTAATAAAATTAACCTTAAATGAACTTTATTATCATAGATTGAATGTACTACACAGGGTGATTCATTAAGGATAAGACACTTATTTTCTATTAAAATAACTGCAATTTTATAGTTTTTCTTTTTGAAAACATTATTTTAATTATTATACATAATTATGAAATAACTAAATATTTAACTTTTTTAGTATTTTCTAGAGCACTATCAACTTTTGAAACTTAAATGTTAATGTATGAATTTAATTAACTTTTTAAGCAAAGAATAATTTTCTAAAAATGTTGACTGGTTGATGACCAGTTTTGGGTAGTTACTTTGAAGTTATTAAACATAAAAATTTAGAATGTGAGGTAGAGTTTGTGAGAGTAATGCACGCAAAAAAAAATAACACCAAACCCTCCTCCCTTCCTAAATGTTTGCAATGTAATATTATCCGAAAGAATGAGTGTCTTATGCTTAATAAATCACTCTGTAGTTAGGCAACATATTATACACATATTTCTGGATTTCATAGTTGTAAAACTATTAATAATTCTTAAAAAAAAAAGCGTCTAATCAATGTACAGACTTAACCTATGTATACTACATAAAACTTATTCTATTTATATTGTTTCTTTAAAATAAATTTAATATTTTACAGGATTTAAAAGGAATTAACCGTATTAAAACTTTACAAGCTTCTGGAAAAGAATTAGACCATAATCAAATGTCTAGACTGAATTTGGAGAATGATTTATTAAAAGAACTTAAACAATTACAGTTGTAATAAGTACATTAATTTACAATAATTGATAATAAATGTTTACAAAGGTAATCTGATCTATTTCATCATTTTATTTCATATAAGTAATAGAATATATTATAGGAAGTCAATAGTTCCCTCTTAGTGGTTTTCTGAATTAGGCAGCATGGGCGGAGATTTGGGGGGCTCGGGGTACTAAAAACCTTAAAATTGGTGCTTTTCATAATTAATACATTTATTTTGTAGTGAGAGATTTGTTGAAATAAAAATGAATGTAGTACTAATTTTAAGTTTTAAGGTTAATAGAATACCAAGCCCCCTGCCCCTCTAAATCTCTGCCCATGCTAGGCAGGAAAAAAAAATTAAATAATTATTTCTATGGCACTGTGGGATACCACAGTACCTTAATGTGTGTGTCTAGGCAACTATAACACCCCCACCTCAAAATTACAAACAATTAACGTGAAAAAGTTATTGATGTTATTTATTAATATTTATTTTTGACTAATAAATTACTAATAAGAACCTAAATTTTCAATTAAATAATGATTAATTGTAAAACATACAATCCTACAACTTAGATAGTATAAGGAGATTGCTGGTAATTGGTCTCAATCTGTTGTATGTGCTGTTTATGGTAATATGTATGCCAAAATACATGTATGCTATAGATTATTTGTGTATAAGGGTTTATTAAAATATTTCATCATGTTATTCTTTACTATAAACATTAGTTTAAAAATCTAAATTGAGTAAATTTACGTAGTATGTATGCAATATCTAAATTATTAAGGGGCTTGCTATTACTCTGGTCTTTTTTATCATAAGCATGCCTACAGGAAAAACTTCTATTCTTCATAAAGTAGCCCAATTTCTATTGTTTTAGTTTAAGAGACAACTTTCAACCTATTGGACTAAAATTTCTGTTTCCAAAAGCTATAATAATTTAAATGTAAAAAATATAACAATTTCTATTGTTTTTTTTTTTTAATTTTTACTGACTGCAATGTTGTTTTATTATTAAAGAAGTATAATTTTGTATGTACCTATTCTTCTTCTTTCTAAAAACTAAAACAGATTAACCTAAAAATATGCTGATATAATCAAAATGCTAATATTACCCATATTAGTGAATTTGTGGTTTTTGGAACCAAGGCTAATATCAATAATCAATATGGGATAATAAATTATTTAAAAATAAACAAACACATAGTAATAAATAATAAGTTAACAATAATTTATTTTATTAACAAAATTATACATATTAAATAAGGAGGTTCCATTTGTTCTTTATCATTTGACATTTATTTTAAATATATAATTAATCTACACTGAAAAGACTAAATAATTAACTATTTACTAACTAAACTTATTTAAGTTAAATATATTAAAAAAAAAATTAAATTATTACTATGGCTGTCAAAATTATTTTGATTATGTTGTAGACAATAATAATAAAATGGTATTCAATTTAGTTAAATATGCTTTATGACTGTGTTAATATTTTAGTTTGTTACATTTTGGTGTTAACTAATTTTACGCACAAATTATTTTTGAGCAAAAATATTGTCAGTATGAAAGCTTAATGTAATACATTGTTGTACTAAAACATCTTACAAAAACACTGATCTTAAAAATAATTCTAATTACTTAACTTATTTATTGGCATCTTATTATATCATTTAATTAAACTTAAATGTTATAGCCTCCAAGCACATTGTTCACCAGTAGTGATTAGGTCTAGTATAATTTACTAGTAGCCAACTAACTACTAAAGATTATTTTATTAAATCTTTGTTTTTTTGTCAGTGCTAAAGTATTTGGCATTGTTATTCACACTGTCTTGAAATAAATTCTTAACGTGTGGCAATTTCAGGGATAACTTTGTGAGATTTGTATAGCCTAGTATATTTGTCAGATTAAGTGGATCAAAAGATCAGAGAGAGGTTAGCTCTAGTATTGAGTAAGTATTTAATATCAGTTTTGTTTTATAATGACATAAATATAAGTAACTAATATGAAAGCTAGTTGTATTATAATAGGCTCTACAGCATTGCAATTTATCACAATTATTATGACAATAAATTGTAATGTATTAAAGTATTTTGTTGAGATATTTTTAACTTAACATTAGATTGTTTAAATTGATAGATTCCTTTATAACTTTATTCAACTTAAAATGTATTCAACAGGAACTTAATGTTTTAATATTACCTATTATATATATTTATTTATAATCTAGTTATTAATGGATTCTTTAACTGGATTCTATAGAGAGAAAAAATATTACTATAATATTATTATGAGATTAACTATAAGTACAATGAATTTACTTAATGGCTTAATAATAAATATAGAAATAGAATAAAAAATTAGTAAAAGTAATTAAATTTTAAAGAGTAATGAGTATTATTTGTATAAATAGTAAAATTTTAAATTGTGGTTAAATATGTTAATCATAGCTTTCAGATTCCTGCTGTACAAGTTTAAACCTCCTAGGACTCTTAACATTTATAGATCCACAATGATTATTTAATATCAGGCCCCTTTTTGATAAATATTTTTTTATATAACGACATACTAATTTTTGTGGTCTTTGTTGCCACTCGTCCAACACTTCCTTGGGATAATGAATCTGTAAAAAGTCAGTAAAATCATAAATGTTTTACTATTATTTTGATAGGTATAAATTAAAAATGCTTAACATTTTATTTTGATTCAAAAGGTCATTAGGTACTAATATTATGTACCTGATCGCCTTTCAGTCTATCCAACAAAGTAACGCAGACCACAGCTGCTTTGATTCCCGCGTGATGTGTGAATGCAGCAAATGCCAACGATTCCATTTCAATGTTTCTCACGCCACTTGACTTAAGTTTTTCTAAATATTCAAGTCTTTCTTCTTCAGAAAAGTCACAAAATGCTCCGTCCATGCGCCCTTGACCTGTGACACATTAATTGAATTAGAAATTTCGATAAGGGTTTGTTAGTATAAAAATTGGTGCACTTTGATAAGAAGTTATAGGCCCTACGGTATACGAGTCATAAATAAAATTGTGTATAGTGGAGGAATTAGAAGTTACAATAACCGATCTAGATAATAAAATACTAATTATGTTATAATAATAATATGTAAGTTTACCTTCGTAAAAGTCACTAGTACAAACAGTCTTGCCAATAATTGTTGGATAAGGGTCATCTGGTTCCGCCAAAGATTTTAATTCCCATTGCAACTTTCTGTCCAAGACTGAGCTCCTCTTTACAACTTTTCCCAAAATTTGCTATAAATAATTTAATTTGTTCAAAATGTGTATAAAATATATCAAATACCAAGTATGTTTAGTAGTTGCATAATTAAATTATTTCACTTACTATTTCTAAATTCGCTTGAAGCATTCCATCAACAGCTTCGTCCGAGATGACCACAGTGCCTCCTTCTATTCCGATACCTCCACTAGTGCCTATTCTAAAGAAAATTGGATCCACGACCTTAGCATGGAACATGAGTTTGATGATTTCATGTAGAAGTATGCCAACTGAAGGCATTCCCATCCCATGCTACATATCAATTTCAAAATTAAATAATTATAATTTACATATAATAAATAGTTTTTCTCTGTGCCAAAACAGAGCAATATTAAATTATACTTTATTTACTTACGCTTATACATAATACTGGTCCTACTTTGTACATCGAGTATCTGTAAGAGTAACGACTAATATCTTGTAATGTTGTACCCGTCGGTATTTTGTACGATATTTCCTCCATCAGCCGGTATGCAAATTGTTCCATACGTTTTGGCGTGCCACCCATACACACAAACTATATTTTTTAAAAATGTACATACAACTAAAATAAATACCATTAATTATGTACCAAATATATCTATCAGTTATAATTTTAATTCTATTACAAATTACAAAAACGTATTCACAACTGGTTGGTATAATTAGCTTAAATTAATTGTATAATTAAATAGGTAGGTTGCTAATTGAGGGAGGAAGTAGTGTGTAAACAGTTCCCTCCCAGGTTAGCGATTACTTGGTTGAAAAAAAAAAAGGTTGCCAATTGAAAATCAATAGTTAATTGTAGAGCCATAATTAATTTTAAAAAAATTTGTGAAGAGGCCTATAAGGAGTTTTGTGTATTGTATATTCCAAAATCTTTTATTAAAGACTAAAGAGAATGATAGTTAGTTAACGAACCAAGTGAGTACATTTTAGTTAAAATTATCTAGGTATTGGAATATTACTGTGTCAGAATATCTACAAATAGGAAAAAACTACTGCCCACCATTGGTTAATAATTATTTTAGAGCATAGTTAACTATATTAATAAGACACTTGGTTTAACTGTAAACGAATTATATTTCAGTATTACCAAAATAAATGTAAATAACTCCTATAAATATATATTTACTCGTGTACTTATTTAGTTCTTTTTCTTAGGGAAAACAGACTTGAGACATATTTACACGGTTAAAAAAATTATACTTTACTTTTACGTCGCCAAACATTGCTCTCAAATCGTGTGAACCGCTTCCCAATGCCAAGTGATAAAGGATATCCTGATCCATAAGATCGAGATGCGAATTTCTAACCAAAACGGTACTAACGTCTTCATATCTACCAGAAATAAACAAAGAATAAGTACTAGCTAAATAGTGACTAAAATGCAAAAACATTGTAGCCTACTTACGAAGGGCGTATCATATATAGGTATATGGTAGACCTAATATTTTTTTGATAATTTTAAATTAAGAAAAAATATTGTTTAATTCCTACATAAAGCATGTTCACAGTACATTTTTTTCTTGGAAACAAATTAATAACATTCTAGAATAAATTAATATACTGCTTGCTAAATACTATTTTTTATTTACTTAAAATAGAATGGTTCGTGACCATTAACGGATAAATCAAAATACAAGTTAAATATTTAAAAGGTTTCTTAGACAATTAAAAATATATATAGATGTATTACACACTGAAAAACATAATAAGATCAAAAAATGAATTAAAATTTATTTTTTACATTTTTGTTAATAAACTAATACAAATATGTAAATCGTCTTTGAATTAAAAAAGTACCTAAATTCAATTTTTAATTGTAATAACAGCAGTAGCGTATTTTCAAAAATAGTCTTGAGGGGAGCGGTGGAGGGGTATTTAAATGGTATAGTAACATAAAAAACCGTATCATCAGATAAATGCTTATATTTATATTTAGTCTGGGGGGTCCAATACCCTAAATCTTCCTTCCTTACCCGTAAATACGCATTTGCTTATAATCTATAATCTATAATATAACATATATCGATGGTGACACGGCAAAAAATCTAAGCCACACGGCTTATAACTATTGATTAGAAAAATATATTATAATTCATATATACTATAATATAATTATATGATTGAATAATTCTCAATTCTTACTAAAAAAAGTTATTGTCAACAAAAAAAAAAAAACTGGTCCGTGTCGCGGGACACGCGTTTGGAACGAAGTCCCTTTCGTATGCAGGTTTCGTTATGAAAATTATATGTGGTGCGGTCGAGCGTGATGGGTTCCCAGGAGTGAGTGGACTGGGTTCAAATCCGGCTCACCTCTCAACACATTTTGCATTTTTTTACAACTTTTTTTTAAACTTTTATGGTAATTTATATTGCAAGAAGTCTAAAAACTTATAAAATATAAATATTTTACTACTACAGAATACATTTTTACCCTTAAAAGTACTTGATAACCTACATTGCATTCTGTAGTAACAAAATATTTATACTTTATAAGTTTTTAGACTTCTTGCAATATAAATTACCATAAAAGTTGTAAAAAAATGCAAAATGTGTTGAGAGGTGAGCCGGATTTGAACCCAGTCCTCTCACACCTGGGAACCGATCACGCTCGACCGCACCACATTTTAGCGCACCGGCCAAGTTCTAGCAATGCTAATGTATCTTTACGCGAACCAATTTACCCGGTATTTCTAACTCTAATATCTCTGCTTCTTCTTAAGATAAGCTTTTGAAATTTGGAACATAGATTAAAATCATGTAGCTTAGGACACTGTAAAAATATGAGCCCTTAATATTCAGCCCTTTCAAAATGGGAGGATTTCAAAATTTGCATTTTTGTTACTGACTCACTCACTCATCATCAAAATTATAAGACACTTCCAGTATAGGTAAAAACGTGAAATTTGGCACAAAAGTGGGTCTTATAGTGTAAGTACAGAGAAAAATCTGAAAATTGCAATTTTCTCAAAATTAATGCGCTAGGTGGGGATTAATGACCTTCGCCGCACTACAGCCGGTACAGGGCGCTGTTGATTCCCACGTCTCTAGTCAGCCATCATTTGGTCGTTGTTTGTACCTTTGTTAATTCGTGTTCACATGTATGGCAGTGTAGCAGTGTTCTTTATTCTTGTTACGTTTGTCACGTGGTTTATTATAAAGTGTAACTGTACACTTAAACGTTTAGGTTTCGTTTATACGTTTATATAACTAAACTAGATTTATAGTGGCTACTTGTATAAATTCTTGCTTCACTAATTTATGAATTAAATTACACTATATTAATTATGACTAATTTAATTACTATCGTGGTTTATTAATAATTAATAAATTATTAATCATTATGCAAGTGGCTACTTGTATAAATTGTAGCTTCACTACAAAGTGTAGTTTTATGTACATATCTACGTAGTTGATATAAAAACACGTAAAAACAAGAGAAAATGTACGACGTACAATATACATTCAATGCCTCTTAAAAAAAAAACCTCGCCCATAATACTGAAGCCCGCCAAAAGGAATGATATCCCCTACAAAAACCTAACCGTAAAAAAAGGCCAAGTTTCAGACCCCCTCCCAAAAACGTCAGCCTACCAAAGTAGTGATATCTACATTGTGGCCAAGTCTGCTATTTATTTGGTTCATAACCACATTTCACTCCTACTTTCATGAGCAACACTGCTCTTTTATTTGTATTGCTTAACACTTGGCCAGTTTCTGAATTAAGCATGAAACATCGTTATCAAATGTACTCACTTAGGAGTTATGTGGGAGATGGGAAGAAGAGAACTCAGAAAAAAATAAAAAGGTTCAGATCCCCTCTCGAAAAAATTAACCAATCAAAGTAGTGATATTAAAATTGCGGCCAATTCTGTTTTATGCCTCATTCAGAAAGGTCATATTTCATTCAGAAACTGGCCAAGTGATAAACAATACAAATAAAAGAGCAGTGTTGCTCATGAAAGTAGGAGTGAAATGTGGTTATGAACTAAAGAAATAGCAGACTTGGCCACAATGTAGATATCAATACTTTGATAGGCTGACTTTTTTGGGAGGGGGTCTGAAACTTGGCCTTTTTTCACTGTTAGATTTTTGTTGGAGATATAGTTTTCATAACGCGTTACATTTTTTCTTGGTTAGGTCCCCTCGCTAACCCGAGATAAGGAACTTCGTTCCAATAGTAAAATCAAAAAAAGAACGTTTAGTGGCCATCCTGAAAACTATGAAATATGTCGCTTAGACCCTTTTGCCGTGTACCATCGATATTATGCTAATAATAATAATAATAATAATACCTAATATGTGTTATATAAGTAGATAACATAACGTAGGTATCGTATTTTGAGTGTATGGACCACGAATGGAATCGTAAATAAAATTAACCTAGCTAGCACGTGTACATACATATGTTAAGATAAAAACAAATCGTAACAAAACACATTATTTTTTTTATTTTTCTTCTCATAACCATGCGATTATATTCTACATGATTATTACTTATATGAAAAAATTATCATCATGTTTTAGACGAATGGTATTGTAAATTCTATTATGATTTAAAGAAAAGATAATTAATATTCATGAAAAAATGCATACCTGTTTACATAGTAATAATTGTATTATATTTTATTATGTTATACATACATACCTATATATATCTACCTATATAGTTATCATAAATCATTAATTAGGTCGCCAAATACAAAAAAAAAGGCCGCTGTTTAAAGTGCCTATATTGCACTATAGCCAATAATAAAATTCTCATTATTTACGCGTTAAAATTTAAACATATTTCTATAGTTTTTTTTAACGCTTAAAAATTAAAATATTTTAGCCTATTAGAAAAAATTTGTCTGCCAATGTAAACTACTAATTTGTATAAATAATTGTGAATATTAAAAGCATATTAGTTGATAACGACATTGCTGTAACTAACGTCAACAATTAAAAAGACAAGTCAAATTATTTTTTAAAAATATCACACACACACACAATGTAGTTTAGCTTAGCCTAGCCAAGATTTTTAAAGGAAAGAGACGAGAAATAATTAAAATAAATCCTTGATGGACCGACAAAAAAAATAACGGGAGAAATCAACACCGATTATAATTAAACCCTTTTCATTTAAGTTTCAAGAGTGATACAGAGCTTTTAAAAATATAAAAATATATGAATATTTTGAAATTATTTATAATATTGTGGAGCGATATAAACCAATATGTTTTCATAAAAAAACAATGAAATTCGCAATATTATAATTAGTTGATCGCTTTACTTCGATAACATTTTATACTAAATTATAATTTTTTTTACTTAAATGATCTATTATATAATTATTCAATTATTTATGAATTAGTATGGTTCGAAATCTGTTAATAGTTTATGAGTAGTATAGTAAACATAAGTAGTTATAAAGTAATTAATTGTCGCAGTGACCTGTGTACCATTCATAATAAAACAATAATAGTTATACCTATGTACAATAATATTAAATAATAGTAGTTTTAACTAAAAGGTAATGATAGCAAAATTTCGCTAAAATTAAATTATGCCTTAAACAATAAAACATTTTTCACGTTTATAAAATATATGCTAGTATAATTAAAAATCTACATATCTACATATCTCTTCTCGCAAATAAAATGTAAAATAAAAATATTAAATAATTAACATTTTTTTTATTTTTAATTATTATGGTGATTTAGTTAAAAAATAAAAACTCACTCGTCGTTTTCTTCTTGAAAAAATGACATGGTTCACAAGTTTTTCTTTATAGGATATAAACGTAAAGATAATATTATGTTATTTTTTTCCTTTTGACGCAACACGGTCTAGCCTGGTGGGTGTTCACTTTCAAGATGCTCGATTTAAATACTAAAGAGTATTTAAACAAAAGCAAAAAAAAAGTGTCGATCTAAAACTCAACAGTTGCGCGAACACTTCGGATGAACATTATATACTGAATGAAAGGCGTGTTGCAAATGAGCGCATGCCTCTATACAACCACAGTCGATCGATTGTCTAACACTACTGGCTTGTAAGTGTGCATGCGCCTTTTCTCCAACATATTGTCACGCATCTCGTCACCCATATCAGCATCGTTATACTAAAAAAAAAAACTAAAGCGAACTATAGTGAAGGTCTCGAGGGCGGGACTATAAGAACTTCTCAGAAGCGGTTTGAGTCGGTTTTAAATCAGTCCCGAAGTATTAATGGGAACGGAAAGCGTCAAATACTCAAATGTTATACAAATAAAGACTAAAACGTGAAGTCTACTTCTGAAAGTCACATTTGTAGTGTCTACCGAACTGATTTCAATTATTTTTTTTATTAAGTATAACATTTCTCTATGGAGGCTAAAAGACCGATTTTTTATTTTTGTCTTCAAAATTTGATTATAAGCGTTTATATTTTTACTTTTTATGGTATTTCCTAATACAACCATTTCATTTTCTGATAGCTAAATCAAAAATCTGCTTATAAACCACATAGAGAAAAAAGTAAGGTTCACATAAAAAATATAAAAATTGAATTCCGTCTAATAGATATGCCGGAAAATGACTTCTACGAAAGTCATTTTTTATCAACCTTACCCATAATCGAGAAAAATAACTTTAAAAGTTTTATAACTAGAAAAACTTAATATGCTATTACATTAAAATTAGTCGGCATACTTAAAAGTGTTACTAGATAAATTTTGTAAAATATTTTGTATAATAAATCTTTTTCCCCTTAATAAATTGCGCTTTCTGTTCTCCTTAAGTATAAATTCCCACTTAAAAAAGTAAGAAACCCCCTCAATTAATATATTATCACAAGACAACCGTTTCGATTTAATTATTAATTTTTACAGCGATTTTTAATTATTTTTCATTGCTAAGTTACGCTTTTTCTATTTCAATCTATACACTATATAGTATACTATATACCTAAGACTAAATATAAATATATATATATTTAATATATATTATATGATTCGTTCCTTCGAACTATATTATGTTTATAAAAATAATTGGCACAGAAAAATGCAAGTGGCCTAAAATGTCAACTTCCCTAAATAAATATTGATTTTAGCCCCCTCGGTTGAACAAATTTTAATTTATTCAATATTAAATGGCTATTCGCTTAAAACCACGCAAAGGTGCTAAAGTAATACTTTAAAATGTTGAAATGTTATGCGTGGAGTGGGTAACGTGAAGTGATTAGGTTGGATAGATAATAAAATATAAATTGTCATGGTTTGGACATATTAAAAGAAAAGAAAGATATTAAATAGTAAAAGTCATTAGGGAGATCAGTGTAAATGGATTAATGACGGTTTACCACCAACTATACTTAAAATTTAAGAGTAGTTGAATGGTATTGAAACTATAGGTTAAACCGTTAACTCTACTTAGATTTCAAGTATAGCTGGTGCAAACGACATTAAGTTTACAATATGTTTTCTTCGGCTTCAGTGGTTGTAAAAAATGTTTGTATGTTTTACATTCAATTATTTATTCAACATAATTTAGAATTTGCTTTTTTATAAAAGAAGTAGAGGAGAGTAAAAGAGTTTGGTTTTTAGTAATTATTGTATTTAAATTATTTTATAATAGTCACAGGTCTATATGAATAATGAATTATTACATAAATTTCAAATAAACACTTCGATTTGAATCTGTAATGGTATAAATATAAATATCGATAAAAACACTATAATGACAAAAATGTGTTAAAAAAGCCTCATAAGCTAATAAGTAATAAGTATAAAAAAAACAGAGTAAAATAAAAAAATTACAAAAATGTATTATATATTTAATTTGTTCATAAATAATATTAACATGTATTAACAATAAGTATTAATAAGACGTAATTCGATAAAAAAAAATACAATTAAAAATAAATAATTAAACTGCATCGAAGCTAAAACAATAATATTGGAAAACCCCAAAACAATTATAAAAGGCAAAAATAATAGTAGTGAAAAAATGTTGATATATACATAGGAAATGCCTCACTGCTTAGTCAGCTGTGTGAACAGTTCGCTCTGACCGTGAAAAATGATTTTTGCAGCTCTATTTTTTTTTTTTAATCAACAGGCAAGTATAATATTTTAACGGACGGCCAAAGGTGAACAGTAAACGTAGTAGCATTGAGTATATATTATATTGAGTAATATATACTCAATGGTAGTAGCCATCCAGAAGCGATGGCTTGATGGCACCAACAACTGGAGTCGCGATGTCACTGCGTCACCGACCGCCGTCTTCTTTGTCTGTCACGTTGAGTTCAATCTTTCGATTGTCTCCGATCTGGAAATAACTATATACTAAGATTAGATTAAAACATTTTGGCCGAGGGTTTAATAAAAAATGAGCTAATAATTACAGCAGAACATATGTCGACCGACAATTAGTTGAACGTTATCAAATTTGGAACTAATTCGATTATTTTTTAAATTTAACCCTTTGAGGCACACATTTAATTTTCTTTTAGTTTTTTCGAATTATTTTGATGGTAGTTTCAATAAAAAAAAAAATAGGTAGTTTCAATGTAATACCACTATGACTCGAAGGGCAAGTAAGAAAAATATTTACATTTTTTTTTTTAGTGTTTCGCTCGATTTTAAAAAAGGTGAAGGAGTGAACTTTTAAAAATGTTGTCTCATGTGTTCAGGTACGATTTCTGATCTATAGTGAAAGAAGAACGATTTGGTTTAGCAGTATAGAAAATGAAAATAAAAAGACATCATTGTAAAAACATTAATTCCTAAGCTGCGCATCGAAGCTGAACAAATCTAAAATTCCGCTGTATATATAAATATAAACCCCTGTAAGGACGAGAAAAATAACAGCCAGTTGAGGGGAAGCCAAATATATACAATTATAATTATTGCATGATACATAAAATAATAGTTTGCGACGCTCTGGTCCAAGACACTCGTTTAACACCGATTTCATAATATTATTCATAATAAATACCTTTCATATGAATGCCGCACCAAAACAACAGTATCTCTGTGTTGAGTTCTTTATCCCACGGTCCACGGATCGTTTTGTCTGACTCCACAACGACCGTCGGACGCGTGGGCGGATTGTAACACTCTGAGGGTAGCTTATCGGTCTGGCCCGACAGGGTACAGGTGCTAAACATATCAAAAGTAAATAAATATTCGATTTCATTTATTATAATTTTACACATTTGAGTTTTGACCAAAAAAAAGTACAGTTTATATATGAGGCGCCTAGTTCCAAAACCAGCTATACAATTTTTGAAAAACAATGTAAGTGTTATTCGCAGTTCTATAGTAAGAGCCGAACTTGGATAAAATAATGGCAAAAATATTTGTATAAGAATTTAGTATTTATTTAAACAAAAATGGTCGAATGGTCTAAATAACATTTGACAATAACCGGTCGAAAAAATTTAAGTAGTTGTAAAAAAATAATACATATTTGTTGGTTAAACGCTTCAGACACAAATAGTGTAATGCAGAATACTAAAAAAGGATATTAGTCGTGTAATCTTATGTTTGAATTTTCCTGTTTGGTACTAAATAAATACTATATAAATAATAATAATAATAATAAAAACTGTATAAACATACGAGTACATTTAAATTAGTCGACAAATGGAAATATTCGACGTTTGCGAAAATTCTGTCGTTTTAGATAAGCATAATACTTATTTATTTATTACTTAATTATTTATTTGAAAAGTCACAGTAAACACAAAATAAAATTTCCGAAGAAATCACTGAACTTCGTTAAGAAAAGAAATTGTTTTGAGTTGACGTAACAGTAATGATTATAGTTTATTTATTGTCTAGATGATTCTTAATCTTCCACTTATTAATTGTGTATGAACAAAATATATTGTTAAATGTTATAACTACGGCCGTTACACCATAAATATGTTTAGCCAATACCAATTGTTTATGCAATAATAATGCATAATAAAAAAAATATAAACTAAATAATGTTTAAAAAAAAATACATAATGAATTCAAATAAAATAAATATCGTTATTTTTTTTTTTTTTTTATATTTAAGAGGCTTCAACATCTGAGGTTATTAGACATAAATATCGTTATTATAAATTTAAAATGAAACGAATATGTAACAAATGTTACTTTAGAAGCTACATATTTGATCTCATAATAGTCTTTTTTTCCAGATTATTGCGAAAGTAGATTTTTGAATAGCTCTTTTATTTACTTAAAAATGTATACTAAGAATTTGAGAAAATAAAATGAGATTTATATACAATTTTAATTGAAATTTCAAAAATCGATTCCCACAATAACCTAGAAAAGATAAATTCAAATATTTGTTGCAAATTCAATTCAAATTATTGAAATCGGTCCATCCTAAGTATGGCTATTTTTTTAAGGTTTTTGGTCTGAAACGTACAAAAAACAAACCGCTATATATTTGATTTGTTTTACAAAAACACCATTAAGTTATAATATTGTAATATTGTAATCATTTAAATTAGCACAGGAAAGAGGGATCTATTTTGATATTTTTAATTGTTTTATTCAACTTTCTTAACGCATACTGACTATCTATAGACCATAATCGTGGTCCAAACCACGGTTTAAGATAATATAAATAATAAGATAACAATCAATATCTTAATTTGTTGTCCAGACTGCAGACTTATCAGCTCACGGCTCACGCTGCCGGTCACCGTTGCTGAAGCCTAAGCCATAGATAAGTATATAAAAGCCTGAGCGCTCCGAAATTTATGAAAGCAGAAGTTAGAATATTAAACTGTATAAAATAAAAATGTTTTTTACCAGGTTTGGGCTAATAGTGTTAAATAACTTAAGGCCATGTACCAAAAACTTTAAACTTCCTAAAAAGTGTTTTAGTTCTTTAAAAGTTTGTACTAATGTACCCAATGTTAGTCGATATTACTGTATGAAATCTGAGGTTTCAGAAACGTCAAATGATGAAAACCATTCTGTTAAATTGTATGAAAATATTGACTATGACAAAATTACCGGTGGTGATGAAGAAACATTGTCAAAATTAAAACGTTTAATACTTGAAATTGACTTACTTTATGAGAGTGGTGAACAAATACCGAGCCAACTCAGAACTGATCAATGGATAAATTTGTTAGAATTACATTCTCGATCAGCACGTATGAAACATTTGAGATATTTGTTTTTGATTGAAAAAAAAAAAGAAAATAGAGTTGTTCGAAAATTAGAAAAACGGGCTGAACGTTTGGAACGTTATGCAAATACTCCTCAAAATGATCACATTGAATATGGGTTACAAAGAAATAGTATGTTCCATAGAATATATGAACAACAGATAAATTCTTATTACAATTATCGTTTATGCGAATCAATGTTATATGGCCAAAACATTATAATTGATTGTAGTTATGATGGACATATGTCGCTTAAAGAACAATCAAATTGTGCCAAGCAGTTATTATTATTGTGGTCTTATAATCGCACGCATTGTGATCCATTCAATATGACGTTTTGTAACGTTGATAAAGAAGGTAAGGTGTTTAAAGGTTTGAGCAAAACAATAATTAATGTCGATGAACCATCATTTCCATTTAACTATACCAACAAAAGTTACTTAGATTTGTTTCCAAGGGAAAAATTAGTTTATCTTACACCACATTGTAACAATGTGTTACAGAAGTTCAATTATGATGATGTTTACATTATAGGTAAGTATCACTATGAACCTATTTAATAGTATGATTCAAGTATTATCTAATTCTCTTGTAAAGGTGCTATGGTCGATAAGATGAAAGTTGAACCATTATCATTAGCTAAAGCAAAACGAGATAAATTAAGAATGGCCAAGTTACCACTTGATTTATACTTGGATTGGAAACAAGGAACAAAAAATTTAACTATCAACCAAGTAATAGAAAATTGTTTTATTAACATAGACCTTATACTTATAGACTTAGCATCCGGGCGGTGCAATCATTGTCGTATTTCCATAAAATTAAAAAAAATACATTTATGAATATCTTATTACTTTGGTAATGGGGAGACTAATATGCATGTGCAAAGATCACCAGGTCAAGAAGAAAAGTGCTTATAAGTCTGCATGCTAGAATTACATCATGCTCTGACCAATAGTATTAGGTCTTTGATTAGTTTCTACAATATGTTTGTCTGAAATTAAATTTGAAAAAAAAAACAGTTTACTTTATTTCCTCACAAACATAAATGACGTTGTTTATTAGTTTTTACTTAATCTTAAACAGTTATAAAACTCTTGATTCCATAGTTATATTTATTATTAGACGTGTTTAAAATATTTATCCCATTATCTTAAACATTGTTTTGGTATGATTGCACATACACATTAATTCTGTACTCGGTAGTACAAAATTTTCCTCCAATAATATTATATGCTATTAATATTTGTACTGTTGTTACTTGTTTATAAGATAAATTAATATAATAGAATTATTATTTTACCAGTCGTCCATAGACATTAGAATAGAATGATGATGAAAAATTATTTTTTATAATACTATTATTTGTACATATATACAACTTTTTTAGATGATAATGATTATGGCTGACTTAAAAATAGACAACGATTGGACGAATGCATTAAGACATATACCCAGAAGAAAACTTTTGGAAGTTGATGCCTATCAAAGAGGCTACCGTGGAAACAACAAAGTTACAGCCAAACGGATTAGGGAAGATTTTAAAAGGAATTCTGTTTATGATTTATTACTTAAAAAGTAATTTTATAGTATACATTGTTTATCGTAAATATTAATAAATGATTATTTAATTAACGAGAAAAAAAAAGAGAAGTGAAATTTAATCAACCATAAAAAATGTATCGAGGCTTAGTATTAATGAGCATTGATGCTTCCAATTAGGATGCGATTCTCTTCAATACCAAGTTTATTACAATTTAAATGGTAAAATTTGTACTGTAACAATGCTTAGTTGAAAATTAACATCGATTTAATACACAATGCTCATATATAAAAGTAATGTACATTGGGCTTCTTCTCAATGATGTAAAACAGAATCATCTAACATCTATTTTTAAGCAAAACAAAATATTTTCACTTATTTCAACTTAAAGTATAATTACAACCATTCATCTCGGTTCATATATTAATAATTAATTACATTTGTTTTACATTAATATATTAAATTACAATGGGTAACATAATGAGCTATTATGTGGATCAATCTACTATTTCAATCCATGAAAAAGCTTTAATACATTTATAATTTGCTATACATATTATAGTATTTTGCCCATCCTTCATTATTTTTTATTTTATACTAAATGAGATTAACAATAAATGAGTGAATAAGTATAATAATAAATGTTTCATACAAGTTGGGTTGGCTTAAGATATATATATTCTGCCCCTGAACTGGGAAAAATAGTAATCCAATATTCTATGTATATCATGATATATATTATACATCATGTATACACATGCAAAAAGGCCACTAGTGTCTATTTCAATTATTATTCTTTGGCTGATTGGTACACCGTCTACCTCTAAAGTTCTTACATAGAATCATTAAAAAAAAAACACAATTAGAATAAAAATGGTAAGTACTTATACTTAGAAAATATTAATTTGTTAAAATTGCACATAAATAATTTAAAATATTTACTGATAATAAAGCAATCAGTGACATAATTTGGGGAAGTAAAACTCATGATTTACATAACATAACTATTTATACTTTTAGATACATTTTTATCTTAATTCATTTTACTATAACGAACAATAATTTATATAAGTACCTACATTGTTTTGAAAACAAAACAAAGAATATTGAACATTAAGTCATAAACTAAATAAATAATATATTCTTAGAACATATGAAATTTGTCCCTCGATTTCAAGAAATACAGCTAGCTGATACTTTTAATTTTTATGATAATTGCTTATTACAATAAATAATCAAATAGCATTTAGAATTTTCTAAAAAAAAACAAAAATATAGATATTTTCATAGAGTTTAAGAAACTACTATTACTAATACTATTATGAATTTTATAAAAACAATTGATCAAATAATTTAACATAGGTATTAGCCCTATTTACACAATTAATATATATTAAAAAAAGAATCGAATCTTTCCCTTTTGAGAAAAACATAAGATCATTAATATGTCTTATGGCAGGCCAATGTCTTATGGCTTCATCCCAAAGGATGAAGGGGGATGAATTTCAACTCCTAAATTTAAACTTTGCATGAGACCATTATAAGGAAACTATGGTTCAAGTTTTTAGCACCACGGGAAGTGCACCAATAAACATTGCAATATTTTCATTACACAAATTTTTTTTTTGACCCCCAGACATAAGACATACTAATGTCAACCATGAATCGCACGAGTGACAAGGAGTATAAATGACATGCAGAATTTTTTTTTTTTTAACAATACTAGGGACAATACTTATTTTTAACTTAAATAACAGCATGAATGATAGAGTTTAATCTTTTTGCAACGTGACCCTGGACATGGTTATGTAAATGATCACGACGATAAAATGCTTTCCCACATTCTACACAAACGTGTGTCTTTTCACCAGAGTGAATTACATAATGACGTACCAAATGTTCATTACGTTTGAATGTTTTGGAGCAAACTTCACAAGTGTATGGTCTTGTAATGCTATGACTAAGTAGATGCCTGTCTAAATGTTCTTTACGTTTTAAGCCCGCTCCACATTCCTTGCAAATAAATCTCCGTGCTACCTGTAATAAATAATTAGATAACATGTGACTTAGATTTAACCTGTATTAGAAAACAGATAATAATTTACAGACAATAACGGAAAATAATAAATAATATACTAGAGAGCCGAGACATGCAAAATATATAAAAACTAATAAGTTTCATTTGTCTTGCAAAAAGTATGTTTTTTTTTCACAGTATACATCTTGTGTCTGTATTCTGCAATAGCTGAAACTAATATGTTTAATTTTGCAGTATAGATTAATGTAATACTATTCAATATAAGTATTGAAATATATTAGTTTTCAAGGCAAAACAAAACATACTAATTTTCGTAAAGAAATGAAACACGTTATTTTTTTTAACAGGGGTCATTATGTTGTATTTAATTTTTAGATTATTAGATTAATAATTACTTTATGGTTGGCAAGATGATGCTCTAACAAATTTTTATCAGAATAAGCCATTAAACATTCAGAACAACAATACAATCGTGACCCATCTGAGGATGTAACTATTTTTACATCACCTAGGCCTTTTCTTCGTTTTCCTTCTTGTGGAGGAGACATCTAAACAATAAACAAAAGAATAATTATTACAATAGCACTTTAATGTGTTAAATTATATAAAGACGCAAGACATTTTAAGTCAATTTCAAAGCTGTTCTTTGGCCTTTGCAAGGACACAATAATGAAGATCCCAAGTGTTGGTCAAAATATAGCATAATATTTACTGTTATCAATTTATTGTGATTATTTGCAAGTAATTACTTGCAGATCTTCAGAATACAAATTTTTAATTAATCAAAAACCTACATTAGGTACCCCATTAAATTTCTCAAAGATTAAATTTGATGCCTTTAAAAACATATTTTTTCACCCTTTTATCCTAAATACAATGTCATTAAAGAAACCTTGTAAAAGTAGGTGTAGTGGGTCCTTAGTTATAAAATTATTTCAGTTTTAAGGCAAATCCTACAAAAATCCACACATGTATATAAAATTATTCTTACCTTAAGAAATTCTCTAAAACTTGTTAAGTATTCAGCAACTCTATTGTCAGAGTGTAATGCAGCGAAACCTTCCCATTGACCAAGCCTTTCCAGTTCTTCTGTTGTTAATGGGTCAGTCATTGTAGATGCATCTAAAGATAGTCTTGCTTTTAGTTCATTATCTTGCGATCTTATAGTATCATGTTTATAAAACGTCTGCTGTATCTCTACTTGCTTGCAGTTTTGATGGAATTCATTTTTATCTAAATTTCTGATATTATCAGCATAAGTATCAAAATGAGTTTTCAATTTTAATGAATTTTGAAAGTCTATGTGCCTATGGTCACATAATATATCGTTTGATTGACATCTATAAAACAAATGTAAACATACAATAATAATAACAAAGGTCTAATAAAAAACATTGTTAATATATTTTACCTAGAATCACTAAGAACTTGTGGTATTGCTGATTGGTTCATCATTGTTTGCGAGGAAGAATTATGAAAATTAGTTGAAGAATAACGACTTGTTTGATTGGAAAAATATATTTGAGGTAATGTAAAGTTTGACATATTTTTGTATGTATTTATACTATTCATTATAAATAATTAGTAATCTAGTTTTTCTATTTTGTTTTGCTAACTTATAATAATTTTGCTTTAAGATTATTAGTATTGTGGTAAGTACAAAGACGTTATGAAACAACTTACTAGTTATTCAGTTCTTTTTAAAAAAAAACTGGTTCCATTTAAAATAAATAAATAAAATTTAAAAAAACAGTATAATATATTATATATAATTCAATGTTGTATTATTTGATAAAATGTTATCGATGGCCACTTATTACTTAATATTTAATAACAAAAATAAATTTCCCGAATAATACTGTTCTCTTTTTTTTTTACAAAAACTGTTTTGTATTAAGGGTTTGTGAATCAAAAATTTAAACATTTAACATTTGCCGGTAAGTAACACGATCGTGCGATACTGTCTTTAGAGTCTGATTAATCGTCAACACACGTATTATGAACTTGTTTTTTGAAAAGGCTGAACTAACTACTAAGACAATATTATTTTACTTAAGGAAGAGACCAGTCATCCGAGAACAAGACCTGCCGGCGTGTTATCACTTATCGGCGTAAATCTACTATCACACGATTGTGAAAAAAAAATAAAGACTGAACCTAGAAACAACTCTTGCTGTAGTAACAATATAGGTATAATGGTAATTGGTAAATAACGAAAAGTATCAATCATGGTACACATTACATCATTATGTTCATTGTTATTTGTTGTGGTTCATACTACATCAAATGTTTGGACTATTTAAGAATTGAGATACGGATAGTATAGTGTATACCATCTACCACCAAATGAGTGTCAAAGCTGTTAAGTGTTTGGTTAGCACATAATTCTTATTTTATTTATTATATTATTTCAAAACGGATGAAAGTGTTATTTAATTTACATCAATCAATTAATGTACGATCCGTTAATTTAAACTTCAATACAATAGTATACGCTTAAAACTTTTCAATTATAAACTCGTTTTGATTGATTAAGTTTTTAATACAATTTGTTTTCCAAATTTTATTTTAACAGTAAGTAGAGTTAACAACAAAAATCGTAACGTTCTTTAAATTAATCGGAATCAGCTAAAAAAACATTTGGAATTATATATTTTCGAATATTATTATCGATAAAATGGAAAATATCTTATACCTGACAGTGGGGTGACCTACTATCAACTAATACATTAATTACTTAGATTCCGTACAATAGATCACACAAAGATTTTATTTTGTATTTATAATAAGCACTATGTTTTATTATACTAAATGAAAATTGTTAGAATATTTGTATGCAATAGGGTTGGGACTTTCAAAATCCGAGTTAACAAAAAACACATCTACATTACATAGATGGTGCTATTTTTAAGTATTGAAGAAATGTAACAATAATAAACATGTTATTAAACGTTTTAATAATAATTTTGAAAGAAAAAACCAATAAAATTTGAATTATACATTGTCACATTTGTATCAATATCGCCACAAATACTTATTTAATAACTTTTTAATCATTTTTTTTTACCAAATATTTTTAACTTGGATATTTTTATACAAATTGTTTTTATATGAGTTTATTGTTTCTTATAAATTTAATAAATGGCTACAGTAGGTAGCATATTATATGGAAATCATAATATTTCAGATTCTACCTTTATGTTATGCAAAAAAAAATTGGTAAATTTATACTAGTTAAAAATATATTACCAGGATATAAGTTAATATAGATGTATATTTTGTGTATCTGGTTGTTTTCTATTAATTAGTTTCACTTTATTATTGCAAGTAGATATTTAATTTTGGAGATGCCTAAAAAATAAAATATTTTGGAATTTCTAATTTATATCCCATAATAACATTATGAATTAGTTGCTTTATTGATTTTGTTTACTTTTTTTTTAGATAAATAAAAAGGAAAATATGGAAAATAGTTTATTGGAGGCAATTAAATCTGGTAACATGGGATGCCATTCTGAGTTAACCATTATTCCTATTTCTCAAAGTTCAAAAACCAGTAGTAACAGTCAGTATGCAGTTTCGTCTACATCTCCTCAGAGCACAGTTTCATTGTCATTAGTCCCTAATGCGAGTGGTGGAAGCAGCAAAAAAAAGCATTCATTACCATCCAACTCGCAAGGTGGTGCTCCTCGGAAACGAGGAAAGACGAGCTTACCTAATTTAAATCACATGCCTTATGATATGAACAGTTATAATCCTCTCTTAGACTTAACCATGAATCGTAAACACTATCCAAATTATAATACTCAACCTGAACAACAATGGCCGTTTAATTTACCCCTCAACTATCCTGAATTTCTTATGAATTTTAATCAAGTAAACAAAAGAAAACCATATGCCTACGATCAACCTAAAGAAAAGACTGCTGTGAATTATAATAAAGAAAATACTCATAATAAAACAAAACATTATAAACATGAACATATGCCGCCTCCTCAAATTACATCGGACAGAATATCGGGTCAACTAGAAAATGTTGAAAAGACATTTGACATTGATTCGTTAAGTAGTGAAGATGGTTGGGCCAAGTATAAAGAATTATTAAGTGTAATTGAAGAAATGTCAGGCTCGATCAGACCGATTTACACTGGCTGCAAGAACTCAACTGAAAGGTTGAAAAAATCAATACACAAGGCAAAAACATTGGTAAGTGAATGTCTAAAAGAAGTGGAAAAAGTATCAAGGCAGCTATAGTTACTGATTTTTTTGGGTAAAGGAATTTATAAAAACAATGTTGTAATTAAAACAAAATGTTATACTTACGTAGTGCTTTAATAATGTACATAATATTGAGTAAGACATTGGGTGATAAGATTTTACGTGGAACAAAAATTAAAAAGAGAAAGAAACGACCTGAAGTGTATTGGCGTTTGTTAGATTGTAAAATTACATTGTTCTTCAGGCTAATTTAATTAATAGATGCATAACTAAACACTAGTGAATTTAACGTATCATATTATACAATGTGGATTTAACTAAAAAAAAACTAAAATGATTTAAAGATTTTTGTTGGTTTTTATATTAATTAATAAATATAACATACCATATAAATATTCATAGAATTTCAGTTTTACAAATAATATTTGCACAAAATATGTCTTTTGTTTATTATAAGGTATTAATTGTTAATTATACTATAATTACATGTAGGTATATATACTTTAAGTATAATCTTAATTAATTTGTTTAATAGTTAAATTTATTAAAAACTTAAGCATCTGGCAAAGTGTACAATAAAAGGTAGTTCATACATACTTCTTAAATGTTTTGTCAATAACAAATTAATAGTAATTAAAACAGATTTTCAAACTTGAAAATAACTTTTAATTACATCAGGGTATTTTTGTTCTCTATTTGTCATGTTAAACAGATTAAATTATGAATTTACAATATTTGATACAATAAAAGTTTTGTTAATTTTGATTTATTTTACTGTTATTAGTAAATACAACTTTTTATAGAAAGTCAATTATATTATTATTGAATCAAAATAATTTAAACATTTTTAATATAAAAATGTGTTGTATAACATTATATTTTTTTGTTTTGTGTTCGTTGTAGTATATCAATAAGTCATATGTAATAAGAAATAACAATATATATTTACATTATTATCTAATTACATCTACATTATTATCATTTCATTGTTGGTTAAAAAGATTTTTAAAGGATGTCATAATTTAAAAAAGTATAAACATAAATATATAAATGTTTTTAAATGTCATAATAGTGTGTGAGCTTCTTGTTGACTTATCGGGGTCCGAAAATTAGTTTTGTGTACTTGCCTATAATAATACCAACAGACTATTTCATTTTATTCTCGAACATTAGGTAGAATTTTTGACAACTGTAAATGATAAAAAAATTATTAGTCAATGGAGTGTAATTTAAAAAATGTAGTATTAAGTATTAATAAAATAATGTACAATTTTAATGAAATTTGTTGTTTTCCATTGTAATTGGTATAAATATTTACCACCTTAAGTTTACATTTTTTTTAAACTATACATGTATATTAAACAGGGTATACCATTTAATACATGTCTATATTATTATTGAGTTCATATAAATTGGTTTCTCCTATTTTAAATAAAAACTTTTAAGAAGATTATTATAGAATATGTTTTATTTTAATTTTAGTTTTAAGAAAAAAAAAAATGATTGTTTATAATCTATAATACAGATTCTATATTATAAATAATTATGTTAGACGATTATGTTTACATTGTAGATTGTATGTTATAATAATATTTATACAGTGTAAGCTATTTAGGTACATGTTTCAAACGAAACCAAAAAAAATGCAACAATTGTACAAAATAATAAAGTATTAATAATCATTATTTTTTTTATTTTACTGGTAACCAAATATAATATACATATAATAATTTATTGAAAAAATATATTTCATTTTACGTTTAGTACCTGGTTTTTATTTATAGAATTCCTTGTTGTGCATAGAGAAAAATAAACAATTGTACTAAACAAATTCCGATAACAAAAATCCTTAAATATTTAGTCCTAAATACTTAACAGTAAATATCTCGACTCTCCACATTAATTTTGGAAGGGGTTTATATTTAAAAAACTGTATTTCATAATTTATAAATTATATTTTAAATAGGTGTTTACTTGCAAAATGTCAACTGCTATTAGACTTTTCACCTCTTTTGTAATGGAACTCGGGGGTTGTCGAAATTTTGGTTTGAGGCAATGTGTGAATGCCTGTCTTATCAATATTTTATAAAAATATTCGACTGAATCCGACCGTTTTTCGCGAATATATAGCAAATTAAATTTGACGGTTGAATTTTTTTTCTACTTTTCTAGGTTTAGAAGTATGAAGGAGTTGACTTTTTCTACTAAAGTACCATTTACATACGATTTCGGATCTATAGAGGTGCTACACGAGTAATTTGGTCCATGTGAGCCCAAGTTAAACAAATTCGAGTGGTTAAAAAAGTAATAATACTTTGAAGTCCTTTTCTCGAGAATACGTAAAACGTAGACAATTTTGGGCATAAAAATTACTAAAAAATGGGTGGTTGCAAAACACTTATATCTCCTCTCGAATTGCGCCCATGATGATAGATTATTTTCGTTTTATATTAAAATTAAAATTTTGTCAATACGACCATTTTTTTTAAAAAGTAGTATGTTATGTAAATGGCCTCAATTACCTTTACTGACTAGGGTCTAGGACACGATGTAGAGAAAATATCTTCTCTACATCGTGATCTAGGATAAATATAATTGAATTTGATAGGAGATATTTTAGCACCCATAAAAAAGATGTTAAGCTTTTAAAAAAAAATTGAAATCGGCCCGGTAGACACTTCAGAAAGTGACTTCGTGTTTTAGTTTTTATATTTGTAAAACAAATTGACGCTTTCCGTTCTCCTTAAGTAAATTGTGAGAGCTGGATAGTATGTAGTAAATAGTAATATATTTTAATAAGAAAAATAATGTCGTGCGATAATATTAGGTGATCTACAAAACAAATATTTTACACTATTTACACGCCTTGCGTGTTTAATAAATATTTGTCTTTGAATTATTCTAATCTTACCTATAGTAAAGTTTTATGCACAATAGTAGATATTTTTACAATGCTAACCACCGAAGACAAACAATAACTTTAATAGTTAATAGCCTAAGTTGTCGAAACTTAAAAAAAACTAATCCCGCCTAAACTCGGTGCCATCTGGACAGCCACACAATTTATGTGTTTAGATATGTATAGATCCGTTTGCAATTAAAAACAAGTTACGATTTTATTATTATAAAATACTTAATCGTTATCAAGGCCATATTATTTTAGAGAGTATTTTGGGTATCGAAACCCTTTCTGTAATATCGTCATTGCCAAAACAATACTACGTATTGTCAAAAAAATCAAAAATGAGTTGTATACATCAAATAATTCAGAAAAAAAACCCTTAATTTAGTGTAAATACCACGTATAATACACAAAATCTAAAGAGACTATAAACGTTGAAAAATTATCACGAATATCCATTATTAATATTATTGTCGAAATACCTAGTATCTACTATCATATTTTTTATTTTTTTGGAGATACGTAGTATTGTTTTGGCAATGGATATGTTTTTTCGTTTAGTTAATTTTAAAATAATATTATTCTTTAACAAATGTACAGAAATATTAATAAAAAAAAATCTAAAAATCCTTCACTTAAATATCCATTTATAGTAATAATTAAGTATAATGCGTAGATTGGAGAATAGTATAATATAATAATTATAATTAATGTCGGTAGAAGAAATGTTACATCAGCTCACAGCGTAAATTTATCTCCGTACTATTCGACTCAATAGGCAACATAATATACACTAGCGGCTAGCCGAGTCGAGTCCGGTCCCTTTAGGCCAGTTGCAGCTGCTGCGGTGATAGGTATGAAGATAGAAACAGTCGACTCAGTGATTATACCCAATGATATTAGTGGTATACAAGTTCTACCATGGTGGTATACTAACCACAGCTGCAGTAAAACTGAATAGATACTAGCCAATATTACATTTGATAAGCACAACTGATAACATAAAACAATACATTGTTTATTATTTTTATTCTACCAAATTGTAATTTTTTACTTAAAACGGTTTCGTTAGGTTTACTGGTACATTCTCAAGTGGTAATTATTGTCTGTTAACAAGTAATCAATCATGGGCAAGGGACGTGCAGAGCCGGGTACGCCCAAGTATATAGCTAACAAGATCAAATCCAAGGGATTACAGAAGCTGAGATGGTTTTGTCAAATGTGCAGCAAGCAATGTCGAGACGAAAACGGGTTCAAATGTCATACCATGTCAGAGTCACATCAGAGGCAATTGTTGCTATTTGCCGATAATGCAGGCCGTTACCTAAGCGAATTTAGTTTGGAGTTCTCCAAAGGATTTCTGTTTTTATTGAAACGTCAGTTCGGTACCAAAAGAGTAAAAGCCAATAAAGTTTACCAAGAATACATTTCTGATCGTACCCATTTGCATATGAATGCTACCCAATGGACAACACTTACCGGATTCGTCAAATGGCTTGGAAAAACTGGTAAATATATTATACCTAATAATATATCGACTGCCTCAACAAAAAGGGTCGTATCTCGTTTTTTGTAACTTTTCAGGATGAACCAAACAAATATTCAAATTTAAATTCTTATTCTGTTTTTAACATATAAGTTTGAAAATTTGGATACATGTTATAGCACCCTTTTCGTTGGGGCAGTCGATATGCAAAATTTTAGTTTTTATTTACAATCATGAAAAAATAATTATTTTTTATACTCATGTTATAAGTTTATCCCCACAGTTTCTTAAGTTCACATTCTTATAGTTATGCATGTAAATAGTGTAAACTTATAGTTCTTTTCACAGAATTGTTCTAGTATGGTTAATAGTAAAACGATATTGGATTTTTTTTGGAATTGAAAATTAATCATTTTTATACCATTTGTTTTTTGTCTATAAACTTGCTGGCAGAAAATATCTTGTATGCCAAATTTAAGGATAATTTGAGGAAAATAAATGCTTTATAATTTAATGTTGTATATTGTCACATTTTACTCTCTTGTAGTTTAACGCTAGTTCATATTGTTCTTTGAACAAAAAGTATTGCCTTCAACTTGTTGTCCTTAATTATATGTTGTCAACTATTGTTAAATTTAAATCTCAATAGTTTACTTTATATTATCTTATTATTACTTAGGTACATATTTGATTCTCTAAAATATTTAGTTTAAATAATTAATTTCTAAAACTTGTAACTGATAAACAAACAAATATTTACAAAGGTCAATAATTATTTGTTACAGGAAAATGTGTAGTTGATGAAACAGACGAGGGATGGTTTATTACGTACATTGATAGAGATCCAGCTACCATTGAACTCGAAGAAAAAATGAGAAAGAAAGAAAAAGCGGAAAAAGATGAAAAAGAGCGGGAGATGGAGTTTTTGGAAAGACAAATCAGGGAAGGTCAGAAAAAAGACAGCGCTGAGCAGCCCGAAGAAGAGAAGCCTAAAGAACTCATCAGAGAAGAAGATAGTAAATTACAATTGAATTTAAAAATGGATACTTTTAAAAAACCAGCAGTGGTCCCTATAAAAAATGTGTTAAGCACTGCAGGTTCTGACCGAATGTCAACAATTTCAAGATCTAGTAGTAGAAAATCCGAAAAACGGAAAATGTCAGCTTTAGAAGAAATTATACAACAAGAAACGAAAAAGAAAAATTATATGAGAAAAGATTATTGGTTAATGGAAAACATTGTAGTGAAAGTTACTACAAAAACATTAGGTCTCGACTACGTTGGCAAAAAAGGTGTAGTTGTCCAAGTAATGGAAAAATATGGTTGTATGGTAAAGTTGTTTGAACCAAGAGTAAAACTCAAATTGGATCAAAATCATTTAGAGACTGTTATACCTAATGTTGGTGGAAAAGTAATGATAGTGAATGGTATGCACACAGGGCGAGAAGCTGAATTAATAAAATTAGATCAAGATAATTTTAGCGTAGATGTTAAATTAAAGAACGGACCCGCCACTGGAAAAACAGTTACACAATTGCCTTTTGAGGACATTTGCAAATTACATATTAGTGATAAGTGAAAATATAAGATAAAATAATAAGACTATGTTGATATTGTAAATAATGTGTAAAATTATATTATAACTATTAAATATGTTTTCCCTAACAGTCTTTTGTTATTTTTAAGAAAATTACAGAAAAAAAAAAATTACAAATAATTCACTTAATAATAAGACTTACAGTTGAAAGTTATAAAATTAAAAAATATCTCCTAATAGTATGAGAGAAATTAATACAATAAATTAAGTGTCCGCTGCGAGAGCACAAAACAAAATTCATTTTTGAACAACTTCTGGCTCCTCGATTTTTGGAATTTTGTTTGGGGTTCCATCAGCTTCGCTTTGTTTGGGCCTCTTCCGGATTAAATGATTGATATTGGATGCTTCTTTAGCAGATGATTCGCCACCATTAGCGATTTCTCCTCCATTAGCTGCTCCAGCAACTGCTGCAAGCAATGCACTTATAGCTGCTTTTTTACGCTCTTTAATATCAATAATTCTCTCTTGAATTTCAGGAATAACGGTTTTTATGTCAGCTACCTCTTCTTTGACTTTATCATTATTACTGTCACTACTTTCTAGCGTTTTAATTCTCTGGTCCAAAACTGCTGCAGCTTCATTTAACAATTCAACTGCACGCTCACCACTTCCGCCTAATTCTTGAGCAATGCCCAATTGAAACAAAGTTTCTGCTATAATGCGGCTATCTTCGGGTAACAGTAACCTATAATAAAAAGGAAAAGAGTTTTAATAAATCACCAAAATAAAAAAATAAAAAAACATTTACCTTCTGATATTTAGAGCTTCTGTCATGTCTTCAATAGCAGTTTCAAATTTTTCATCTTCAATACTAACATCACCGCATTTCATTAAAACTTCAGCTAGTTTAAGTTTAGCATCTTCAGTATCCATTTTCTTATAAATTACTTTAGCCAAGTCCAGCATCTCCCAAGCGACCTGCAAGTCATTGACATCTTCCTCTGCGATGTCTTCTTCAATTTCTACAGCCATATCCTCTAATTTACCTTCTTTCTCCTCAATTTCTTCCATGCTTGTATCTTCAACATCATTAGTTGTAACAGATTTGTCAGCTTCTAAAGTTGAGTTTCCTTCTTCATTGGCTGGTTTGTCTACACCATTAGCTTTCCCCGATTCTGTTTTACTGTCGGCTACTGATTTCTTTTCTTCCCCATTAGCAACCGGTTTGTCTGCTTCACCATTAGCTACTGCTTTATCTGCTTCGCCATTAGCTACAGGGTTATCTGCTTCGCCATTAGCTACAGGTTTATCTGCTTTGCCATTAGCAACAGATTTGTCTTCTTCACCATTAGCTACGGATTTATCTGCCTCGGCAGAGCCTTCATCTTGTACCATAGACGAATCTTCATCATCTTCGTCGTCATCATCTTCTTTATCTTCGATTCCGACTGGACTGGTCTGATCCTTGCTGAGTTCAAGAAGTGCGCATCCATACTTAAAATATGCTTCAGCACATTCTTCAGCCATTTCACCATAAACAGTTCCAAAAAGACTACATGCTTCACTTAAAACATCAACCGCCGCTTGGTAGTCTTTGAGTGCTAAACTACGTTTGCCAGCAGCTAGAAGTTCATCAGCACGTTTTTTTTTAGTTTCCTCATCTTCAACAACAGGTTCTTCGTTTTCTTTGTTTTCGCTTTCCGTTTCTTCCTTGGTATCTGTTACTGTTGGTTCGTCGTTGATAACTATATTCTCTTCTGCATTGTTTTCTTTTATGGGAACTGTATCACTAATTACTTGTTTTTCAACTATTTTCTTGGATTCCACGGTGTTCTCGGTAATGGTTTCGTTTTCTTTTTGAACAACCTCAGAAGGCATTTTCGAATTCTATAAAACAAAACAATTAAAAAATCGTTAGGCTTGTAAGACAAATTGTAGTTGTTTCAAAAACCTAATTATGAATACTTTTAACTATTTTGAAACCAATTTTGCACAATTGTTTGGAATATAGGCAATTTTTCGCAAAAAATTAATTTAAACTTTAAGCTAAAGTAAGTAATTATAAATTAATAATAACTTTTGACCATATTTAAGTATTATACATTTTTGAATAAACCGACAGCAATAATATAATTAACGTTTAAAAATTAATTAGGTTAATTATAATTGAGAATTATGTTTTATCAAAAACCGACTGGGGATACATAAATGTGGACTAAAATAAGCCTAATTCACTCAATAATCGGGGTTATGTATTACTATTATTATTGTTTCACTTTTTTAAATTTGTTTTTAAAAATCTGTACAAAACCCATAAATTTATCGCTTTTTATACGCTTTATTATTTATGTCTGGAATACTACTTTGTTGATTTTGCTCATCTCCTTTTTCATTACCCCACACTCTCTCCCTACTAATTTATCCTCTTTAACTTCCTATGGGTATTAATGACCCTAACTCCTTCAATATTCTTAATTCCCGTTCCGTACCTATCATTCATCCATCCTTGATGCTAGGTTTATTATCAAATTAAAAAATACCATAAACAATGTACATATTACTTATTTTTGTTTTATATTTTGTTCTTATTTTAGTTTGTATCTATTATTTTTAAACTATGCACCTAATTGTCGAGCTGAAACATTTCTAATAAAAGCTATAAAAAAAATACTATATTTCTCAAAAAACTTGACTAGTTTAGCGTCCTCTTAGATTACAAATAGTTACTATACGATTATAATTCATATAATATGTATGATTAATATTATTTATCAATATAATATTTATGTATTATTTTTCACCTAAAAATCGGGTAACGAAAACGAGGCGTATAATATGCCGTCTGCAGTAAAAACTAGACCATTGAAACGAAATAATTTATTGTACGTTTTTAGGTTGGCATTACTTACAGGAAAAAAGCTTGGCGCCCTTAATACTGTGTACCCCAGTCCAGATGTTATGGATCGCCAGGGAAAATGTGCTCTAAAGCCAATAGGTTCCACATTCAGTTTTAAGTTTCAGCAGTACAATTCGGTCGTTGCGTGTCAACCGAAAAAACACGAAAATGTAAAAATTGCTCAAATAAACACACGCAACGATAATAATTTTAAACGTTTAAACATAAAAACATAGTAGAATAATATTTTAGCGGGTAAGCCGATTTCACATTAAAAATGGCTTTTATTTTGCTTCTATATTCAATTTTCGCACGTGTCTAAATGACAATATATATATATATGCTTTGAAGCTTTACAATTATATAGGTATATTTTCTGTCTTTAAGCTGCTGTCTAAGATGAAAACCGTCGGACACAATACAACCAGTAAAGGCCGAATCACCACTTCATACACTTTTTTGTACACCAATTATAAATTTAAAGCAACGCCATAGTTCTATAGCACTAACAACTTATAACTTATTACCACACACTAATATTAATTACTAATATTGTGTGTTGGTGTAACTTAGAATTACAAAAAAACTTTGTACAAAGTTATTAGGCGCATGATTTTTTTTTATACTTATTGTTATAAACTAGGACGATTAACGGTTAACTATATATGATAATGTGTATAACAAGAAATATATTGTATCAGTTTGTCAAACGATTTTCAATTTTTAACATCTCTTCCTTTTGCTTTGAAATAACATTAAAAAATATATGGTACGTAAAAATTATTTTTTTTTTAACCGTGTTACCATTAGCCTTAAACAATAGTTTATTATGTTATCAAAACAATTTTAAAAATTGATATCACTTGAACATTAACGGATGTTTAAATTACCAGTTTTGTTTTGTTTTGTTTTTTTTTTATCGAACCCAGTCACGCAAAACCAATTTTATAGTACTTATAATAATACAATACTACAATTTACTATAAAGTACATACATTTTGTATAAAAACAAGTAACATACATAAGTCATAATTAATATGACATATATCCGGACTGTAGGTTTGAAAATAGAATTTTTGGTATTTCCATTTCAATTTCATCAAACGAATATATTATGCGATCATCGTCGTATTTATTTATAAATCCAAATATTTCTTTTCATTTAGTTAAAAATGGTTTTATTCAAAAATATTGATCAACAAATCCAAAATCAATATTTGAAAATTCGAATTCCGGATTTACAAAAAAAAAATTATAATTGGATTTTGATCCTAGAATTTAGGGCAAATACGGGTTTTCCTCAACACTAATATAATAATATGTAATAGGGTATACTTTCAGCACATTTCATACTTTTATTAATTGTACATCGCAACATTTGTTTTAATTAGAAAGAATACTTTGGACTAAATGTGTACATCGGTATGATGAAGATGCACACTAACCATTACACAGAAAGTGTAGGCTGCACCTGCCTACATAATGCGGCCGTGTGTCATAAGCTTTTAGTATAAAATTACACCGAAATATGTGCGTGACAATTTGTTTAATGCATTTTTTTTCTTCTTCTAAAATTATAATCAGTTTTTTTTTAAATCAAGCTACGCGCAGACAAAAATTGGCTAGAATCTAAAACACAACGGAGTAGACAATTAAATAAAGGACAATAATTATAATATTATAAGTCAGAACATGGACACCGTGACGGTCCATTATTGGCCGACCGAAACACAAAGCTGTGCTACTATTCAACCGCATTCGTTTTTGATTACCGCAACTCTGATACTGTCATCGTGCACTACGATGATGTTGTGTACGTCTGTGTGGACGGATCACTGGGAAAGCATGGATTGGGACTTGGCCGAAGTAACATCGACGTCTAAACAAAGCTATGTTCACGCCTATAGCCAAGTTCACACGGTTCTGTTCACTTTCGATGACGAATCATCCAAAATAAACCGAATTGGACCAAACTTTTAATAACCATTCACTCACTTTTGATACTTAAACGGTCCATTTTTTTAATGAATTTATTCATAACAAATAACAAGTTAAAATTCCGACAACTGTTAAGAGGACGGTCTCACACACACACTTCTTTTTACAAAAACTTAATTTAGAGCTAATACTATTTTGTAATTTTTTTGTGGATCGTGTTGAAGATACTTTATGGGCGCGAGGGTCCTTCTAAGAGGGTAAATTGAGACGCTTATTAGAACAAGGACCCAATTTCAAATTTTGGATTTTATTCAGGAGACAAAAAACAATTTTTTTAGGTACCTTATTTAGCCTAAGGCATTTTTTATATTTCCTGAAAAAAACTAAAATTTGAAATTTTGGGCCTCGCTCTAATAAGCGTTTCAATTTTCAAGTCACACAGAAACTACGTCGTCGACGATTAATGTTTCCAAAAATGTTGCTGGTGGCGTGAACAGGGCACAATATATAAGATGTAAGGTAAGATTTTAAACATGTAAGAAATTTAACGCAATTGAAATTAATTTTCAAGGCCTTTGAGCTGTTGAAAACTCAAAACCAATCGGCCACCAAATGGACGAACAACGTGCAAACCGAATGGCTGGTGAACGGGACCATGGTGCAAATAACGATTAATTCGGCAACACGACCCTCGGCGGCAAACAACGGGGACGCGTTGCTGGTGTTGGCCACATCCAATCAAAATCATTACAAAAACATCCACGACCCGTTACTGTACGAAATCGGAGAAACGGCTACCGTAATATTAGCGCCCATGTACGGAGGCATTTGGGCGCTTTGCATTGCCCTAACAGGTATAAAAACACACCAGCTTGATTAATCTTGTTAATCCAAAAAACGCGGTAACTCACATAATTTTATTTTATACGTCATATTGTGTATACAAAGTGTAACGTCCAAATGCATAGCCCTTAATAATTTATAGACTAGGACAACACGGCGCCACTTAATGGATCAGAAACCCCCAACCGCCTCTCACTTTCTACCGCCCCACGTTGTTTTCTTCAACCCCGCTCTCTATGTATCTCAACATTACTGTTTATTCAAGCGTCAACAACACATAATTTTTTGCAATTGAGTTTTATTTGGCGGCAAAGTTTTTCAATCATTCTTCATTTGCCGACGGGTATAATATTCAGATAGCCGAAAATATTTCATCGATTATTACATACACCTGTGTATGCGTATTAAAAATCCTGCTTTCTCATGGCAGTTGTTTAAATAAAAGAAACGACCCAAAGATCAAATTAATCACCGTATAAGACTCTGTACCTCGTGAAAATTCTAGAATAATATTCCGTAAATAGATCACTTATCGGAAACCCAAGATAATAATAACATTAGAAAAAAAAACGTATGACCTCAAACCAATAATAACAAGCGAGTCAACGAGAAACAAAATTTTTCTTTGAGACACAACTAAAAATACTCGTGTTGTTAGACCTTGTTTAGTGGCGTAGGTACCGTGGGTGCAGGGGTGGTCAGCTGCCCCTGGGCGCATTCTGTTATAGGGCGTTTTTGTACGGTTCACTATACATGTTAACATGAAATACAGGGCACAAAAAAAATGTCTTGCTTCTGGGCACATTAGTCTCTAGTTACGCTAAAATCCGTAAATAATATACAGTTAGGTATAATTGTACGAAATTTATCTAGGCCACGCTACGAGGAAAAAATAACGTACCGAAAATATAATAGTTATTGTTGTGGTAAAAATGGATTATTTTTAGATGAACAGCTTGTACAACTATACCGGGAAACGGGTACAACAATTGGACATATACTTCCGAAATGTGTCAATTATTTGAACGATGACAATTATTCGTCCGAAGAGTATTTTCGACCAGATTGGCATCACAGTAAGCATACATTTTCAATAATATTGATTGGAAGAATTCACATTTCATTTGGAAATACAGAAAAAATAAAACTGAATAAAAATTATAATTTATTTGTATGACTATTAAAAAAATCCGTCACGCGATTCGTTTTCTAAAAACGAAAAATAACACTGCACGATATTTCATGTCGTAGCATTTTATAAATACAACAATTATTTTCCTTAATAACATTTTAGACAACCCACGTTTTCTAAAGAGCTACGCGACGAAGCTAAAAAAATGATTATAATATATACATACATTTTTTAATTTTGCACAATTAAACATTTATAAAACAAAATTAACATTTTTATAAAACTAAGTACCTCGGCAAATTAGATAAATATATATTAATAGTGTAATTGTTTTTTTTAAATCTTCACCGAGACTACCGAGAAAACCCTAATAAAAACAACCCAATTAAGATTTTAGTCAAGGGCTTTTTACACTAACATCTCTTAAGGCGCATTGTATAGGCAATTTTACACTAAAACTTAACAGTAAGCTAAAATGTTTAAAGAAATATGATGACACGGGGAAGAGGGATTCTTTGGAGGCCCCTTACTAATTTAAAATCTATTAAAAATCTTGTCTATCTGGTGCCTGGACAAAAGAGATGAAAATATTAAGTTATTTTTACAAAATTTAGTTATTTAATTTCCTGTTTATTATAAACATTTTTTACTAGTTCATAAAACAAATGAGTCACAACACAATATTTTAAGTCATAAACTTAACAAACCTAAATGTTATTTCAATTTATTTTTAAGGAATGCAAAATGTATCGATGTCCTGTGCCTTGGTATGTGTGATTATTGTTGGAACGGCAACTTTAATAGGATTATTTTCCATTTGTCGAAATCAAATCAGCGCTATGCTAGTAACAGCAGTTTTGTACTTGTTAGCGGGTAAGTTAGCTTTGTAAATCGTAGAGCCCAGTTCAGTATTAAGTCTACATAAGCCCATACAATGTTTTAGCCACTTTTGGGTTGTTTACATTGGGCATTATGCATAACAAACATAATTCAAGGAAATCACATACCCAGAAAAATTGTAACCGCTCACTTGCGTTAATTGATGGAATGATAAATGCTGGAGGAAACATGTGCCAAACAATACAGTTCTGGGAACAACTACTCACAGCAAGAATTTATTCGCTTGATTGGAGTGTGAATTTAGGATGGATTGCAGTGATGTTTTGTGCGTTAACTAGCTTTTCATGGATAGTATTATCAAAAGTTATGAGAAATTCACCCTTAATAATTAATTCGAACAACTAAATTAGTTTAATGATGCTTATGTACTTTATTATCCAATATGCAATAGAAGAAACCTAACATTTTTAATATGCACCAAGTGCCTAATGCTTATTAAGTAGATCAATAGTTTTTTTTTAATATTAAATTTTAAAATTAATGGCAAGAATGTATTTAAAAATATATAAATGAATTACTGTGTTAAGTAGCTGAGTGGTCATTGTGTAAAACATTGGCTTTTACGTACTAGCTATAGTCTAAAACTTGGTATACTATCATCGTACTATGGGGTCTATGAATCAGTACAACTAAAATATGATACAGTAAATAGTATAAAAGTATTTTCACACATTTTTCGATCTAAATCTGTTCCAATTCAAAAATTGGTCACTGACATTATTTTTGCAACCCAACAGACTCAGATTAAATATGTATGAACATAATGTAAAAACAATTCCATTCATATTTTTTAATCAGATATTGGTGAAAAGACCTTATTTTGTGAAATACAATCTGATATGTAAAAAACTATATATTTTTTTATTTGCTAACTATGGATCTTTAATCAATATATTGAAAAATTATAATTAACCGTAAGTACTATCTGTAATAACCACTCAATGTATTATTAGACAAACATAACACTTAATTACAATTTTTTTTAATATTTCTCCTTTCAACTATTACACGCATCACAAATAATGTGACTTATTTATAGTATAAACAACAAAAGAGACATTGCTGTAACATCACAGCTCGTATCCAAATTAACATTTTAAAAGTAATAAATGATGTTTTTTTAACCCTTATGTATGTAATAATAATAATTTTTAATTATTTTTGTACCACTTTTAGATTTTGTATTACAAGTAGAAAATAAATTGTAAATTAGAAAAATTTCTTATAAATATGCGCTACAGTATGAAGCTATTCATTATACATACATAGTAAGACCTATTGAATGATGGTAACATAATACAAATCAGCAAATCACTTGTTATCACAATGAAATTAGGTACTTTTAAACAATATATATAATTTATTTTATTTTGTAAGTTATTATACCGACCAATTTTAGGCCATGTAAAAAAAAACATTATATTTATTTAAATATAACTTAAGTATTTTATAAAATTTCAAGTTATTATATAAAACACCAAACTTCATTAGGGTAAAATAAAAAATGTATTTTTATATACAAATACATATATATTTAATATTTATCATAAAACAGGCAACGAGTTAAATTTCATAACATTTATTACTTGTAGTATTTACTACAGTAGGTACAATAAATGAAATAAATGGAAAATTATGTTTTGAGTAAGGACAAATTTAGATGGTTAATTTTTAACAACCTCATTAAAGCGGTTGAAATTTAAAAATCAAACAAAAAAAAGGTATATCACATTTTTAACTTGAGTGAAGTTAAAGGATTTTCTCATAAATACCCTGGTTAAGGGAATTGTAAACTAATTTGCAGCAGAAATTAATTTTGTTACAATGCAAGTATGTTCGGCTTATTTGATACAAATAGGGTTGGTCAGCCAAATGCTTTTTCCACAAATCTCTCTTTCACCGTTTCTATTAAAATGTATTCTCCATACACTTCTTCAGTCTATCTCTATCTCTAAATTATTCTACTATGATCTCTCTTGTTTTAAAATTTCACTTTCCAAGCTTCTTACAATATGGTCAAATCAATCTGTTTATTCTTTTTGACATTTTCATGTCTTAGCTCTGGCACATAACCCTGGCAAATATCCGAAAAAAGCGTTACCAAAAGAGCGTAACGAAAAAAGCGAAAGGATTGGGGACGGGAGATAGGGGTGGAATAGGGGGTAGGAGATAAGGGTGAGATTTAGCCGGTAAATAACCGAAAAAAAAGTGTTACCAAAAAAGCGTTACGCTGTTACGCGCCGCAATGTAACAAAAACTACGAAGCGACGACGAAAGACAATTATCGGAATGACCATTTCGGATCTATTTCGAATGTTATTCTGTTACGCTGTTATCTGATTTGAGATAAGAGATATGTTGTACGTTCAACGTTCAAATTAGAACTAAATAATAAATTCAAAACAGTTTAAGGGCCCAATTTCTCTATGAATTGTTTTAAGCCAGATAATAAACACTACAATTTTAGTCAGAAACTTGACGTTTTTTTTTTTATACTAGCTTGTTACCGCTCGTTAATATACTATATCATTATCTATAATTCCACCACTACTCTAAATTTATTCGGTACTTCAACGAGACATGAAAATGCTCTTTCGTGGTTGCAGACTCGGCTGAAAAACTTTTTCACTTGCTATTGACACAACTCTCAAACTTTCTCTTATATGCTCATCTAGGTATCTAGGCATGTACTTAGACCCTGTGAATGTCAAATGCAATATAAAATAACGTGTAAGTAAGCATAAAATTCATGGATTTAGAGTTAAAAAGAGATAACATATGAACGGCTTTATTTTATTATTGTTATTATAATAAACAATCATAAGATGACATTGCATTTAAAAAAAAAAATTTTCAGCAATATTTCCAAAATAAGTTTCAATAAAATCAGTTTTATAACCGGGTTTGTATATTTTTTATAAATCACTTTTAAGTTTAGACTTACCTAAAGGCTATATTTTCATGTAACAAACCAAATTATTGAATAACTACTGATTATAACTGTCATAATTGACACTTGTTGAAATTACACGCCACACATTTGGTGTAATCTGTTAGTAGGTTATATATTTTTATTATAGGGTCATCAGGCCTTTTTAATACAAATTGTGTATAATTATAAATCATACGGGGTGCCGTAAAACCTGTGGGAGAACACTATGATATTTATAAAATTATAGATACCAGAAAACACTTACCAAATTTAGAGGACTATAAAGTCTATGATAATTGTGTTGGTTGGGTCAAATCGATTTCAATTAGTGCTTTTTAACTTTTTAAAGTACACGGTTCAACACTTATTTGAACAGAGAAACAAGTCACGAGAAGAGAAACAACAAGTATGCTGCGCTACAGTACGGCTAACGGCGTGATTCGAGTAACAGGACAGCAGCAGCTGAACACAACAAAATTTAAAGTAGGGAAAACCCGCTAAGTGATTGAACGAATAACCTAAAAATGATTGTAAATTTAAAATCACTGATCTAATGTATTGTTATAAGTGCAGTATTGTGTGAAGGTAAGGCGCTCAACAACAGCAGCAGCAGCAGCTGCTGCAGCTGATCCGCGGTTAAAGTGGACGTGATTGCCAAAAAAAACATGGAAGAATAAATTATTTAGAGAACTATCATCATGGCATGACAAAACACAACCAGTTACCGAATCACAACGCAAGGTAACTATTTTTGTTGACTATAAAAATGGAAAATGCTTGTTATCAGCAGCTTGTATGTAGATAATATTATAATAATTAATAATCTAACTTCTAAGCCCTAAGGCCGTGTTTGGTGCTTGTAATAGTGACATTTATCAATTGTCAGTAATATTATAAAGTTTAAACGTCGAAAATCGAAATTATTAAGTTGTTATAATAATAGCATATATATCTATCAAAGTATAAGAATGAAAATTCACAATTCGCAGTTTTAAATTAATTTATAAATTGTAAATCGACAAATGGCAATGGCTGCGCCACCGGCAGCATTAGTGAGCAAGATTAAAAAACATTTTATTGGTATACCAGCCCCTCTGGGATATGTTGCTGGTGTTGGACGAGGAGCTACAGGGTTTACAACCCGATCGGATATAGGTCCTGCACGAGATGCCAATGATGTCTCAGATGACCGCCACGCACCACCTACGAAAAAGAAGAAAAAAGATGAAGAAGAAGATGATGATGAAGATTTAAATGATTCCAATTATGATGAATTCAGTGGTTATGGTGGTTCTTTATTCAGTAAGGATCCATACGATAAAGACGATGAAGAAGCAGATATGATATACGAAGAAATTGATAAACGAATGGATGAAAAGCGTAAAGAATACAGAGAAAAACGATTGAAAGAAGAGTTAGAAAAATATCGTCAAGAGCGACCTAAAATACAGCAACAATTTAGTGACTTAAAACGAGGGTAAATATTTATTATAATTGGTAATAATTAATATTGAATATTTCATGGTAGGGACCTACTTTTTATCATTTTTTAATTAATACTTAGGGTAGCCTGTCAGTGAACATATTATTATGTATATCAATAATTTATTACTATAACATTGATGTAAACAAAATATTACTGTACTTCTTGAGCAAACATCAAAGATAAAAGAAAAAAAATCATAGGTGCAATAAATTAAAATTTTAACAGTGTAATTTTGAAATTGGTTTTGCCTACAATTATTTTATATTATGTATGACCCAGTAGATAAACATACATTTTTTAATTTAATTTAAATTTCTTAAAAGCAGAACTCGTGTATTGTTTTATATATATATAAAAGTTCGGACTCGAACTGTAGACTATTGTAAAATATTTATTACTCAGTACTCTTTAGGCATTAATAACTGTCAACTTAATAACTTAATAACTGTGTCCCCTCCCAAAAAAAAAAATTCTGGCTACGGTACTGCCAAGTTAGATTCATTGTGCCACTTAGGTCAACCATTTTATTTATCAATTATAAATTTATGAAAATAATTACTTGTTTTAAATTTTCAATAAATATATACTTTTGAAATTTTTTTAGGTTAACTATGGTTAGTGAAGATGAATGGAGGAATATTCCTGAAGTTGGTGATGCTAGAAACCGAAAACAAAGAAATCCAAGAGCGGAAAAATTTACCCCACTTCCTGATACTGTACTTTCACGAAGCCTTGGTGGGGAGACTACCTCTTCAATTGACTCAGCTAGCGGTATTATGAGTCAGTATCCACAGGGAACAATTACTCCTGGCATGTTAACTCCAACAGGAGATCTTGATTTAAGAAAGATGGGACAAGCACGTAACACTTTAATGAATGTCAAACTTAATCAAGTATCAGATTCTGTTGAAGGACAAACTGTTGTTGATCCAAAAGGCTACTTGACTGATTTACATAGTATGATACCTACATATGGTGGTGATATTAATGATATAAAAAAAGCTAGATTATTATTGAAGTCTGTCAGAGAAACTAATCCAAATCATCCACCTGCTTGGATTGCTTCAGCTCGGCTCGAAGAAGTTACTGGTAAAATTCAAGCCGCTCGTAATGTAATCATGAAAGGTTGTGAGGATAATCCAAAATCTGAAGACCTTTGGTTAGAAGCAGCTCGGTTACAACCTCCAGAAACTGCCAAGGCTGTTATTGCTCAAGCTGTTAGACATATTCCTACATCAGTTCGTATATGGATCAAAGCTGCTGATTTAGAAACAGAATCTAAAGGAAGAAGAAAAGTTTACCGAAAGGCATTAGAACATATACCAAATTCAGTTAGATTATGGAAAGCAGCCATTGAGTTAGAAGATCCAGAAGATGCTAGAATTCTGTTGAGTCGTGCCGTAGAATGCTGTCCAACTAGTGTAGATTTATGGCTAGCCTTAGCTCGCTTAGAAACATATGAAAATGCACGAAAAGTATTGAATAAAGCTCGTGAAAATATTCCAACTGATAGGCAGATCTGGACTACGGCTGCTAAGCTTGAAGAAGCTAATGGCAATATCAATATGGTTGAAAAAATTATAGATAGAGCAATTTCTTCTCTGACAGCAAATGGGGTGGAAATTAATAGAGAACAATGGATTAAAGAAGCAATAGAAGCAGAAAAATGTGGATCGGTTAAAACATGCCAAGCTCTTATCAAAGCGATTATTGGCCATGGTATTGAAGATGAAGATCGCAAGCATACATGGATGGAAGATGCTGATGCTTGTGCTAGTCAAGCAGCTTATGAATGTGCTCGAGCCATATTTGGCCATGCTTTAACAGCATTCCCTAGTAAAAAATCTATTTGGTTAAGAGCAGCATATTTTGAAAAAAACCATGGCACAAGAGAATCTTTGGAATCTTTATTACAAAAAGCTGTTGCTCATTGTCCAAAATCTGAAGTATTGTGGTTAATGGGAGCAAAATCAAAATGGTTAGCCGGTGATGTTCCAGCAGCCCGAGGTATACTTTCCCTGGCTTTTCAGGCGAACCCAAATTCGGAAGAAATCTGGCTTGCTGCTGTTAAATTAGAATCTGAAAATTCAGAATTTGACCGTGCTAGGCGTTTATTATCGAAAGCTAGGGCTTCAGCGCCAACACCCAGAGTCATGATGAAGTCGGCTAAACTGGAGTGGTGTTTAGATAACTTAGATACCTCACTACAAATACTCGACGAAGCAATACTTAAATTTCCTGATTATGCCAAACTGTGGTTGATGAAAGGACAGATTGAAGAACAACAAGGGGATGCTGATAAATCTCATGAAACATACAACACTGCATTAAAAAAATGTCCAACTTCTATTCCCTTGTGGATATGGTTGGCAAGGTTAGATGAGAGACGAAAAATGTTAACAAAAGCCAGATCAGTTTTAGAAAAAGGTCGTTTGAAAAATCCACACAATCCAGATCTTTGGTTAGAAGCTATACGTATTGAATTTCGGGCTGGTATGAGAGACATTGCAAACACAATGATGGCAAAAGCATTGCAGGAGTGTCCAAATGCTGGGATCCTGTGGTCAGAAGCTATATTTTTAGAAGCGAGACCCCAACGAAAAACAAAAAGTGTTGATGCTTTGAAAAAGTGTGAACACGATGTCAATGTTCTGTTGGCTGTTTCAAAATTATTCTGGAGTGAACGCAAATTGCAAAAGTGTCGAGAATGGTTTAACAGAACTGTGAAAATCGATCCAGATTTCGGAGACGCTTGGGCTTATTTCTATAGATTTGAATTATTACATGGTACAGAGGAAGCCCAAGAGGAAATAAAAAAGAGATGCATTTCGGCTGAACCACATCACGGAGAAGCATGGTGTAGCGTATCAAAAAATATTGATAACTGGAGACTTACTACTGAAAGTATATTAATATTGGTTGCTAAAGATCTCCCTATTCCTATTTAAATTGTATATGTATTTGCATTTAAACTGTTTAGTTAATCAAATAAATGCATATGATCCAATTAATTACTTTGTAATTTGTAAATTATAATGATTATATAATAATGAATGATGATGACAATACAATTTTTTTTTTTTTTATAGTGTATGCTTTTGACTATTTACACAATTTTAATAAATAAATATTCAAATATTTATTCATGTATTCATAATAAACTATTTACATCTTCTTCTTCATTTGACATTTTTCCCATTTATAGGAAGTCCGCTTTTCGAGTCTTGGTTCTTGACTATTTACATCGTTGGCATCATTAACAGTAAAACTATACTGATAGAATCTAATGATGATACTACTGACGGGTTTCAGGATTATTTTAGTTTGATAAACTAAAATTGCATTAGATTTTATAAATAAAGAAAATAATATGTTATTACTTTAAAATAAGTGGATTATATAAGTTTTGTATTTTGAATGACTTGTACATAATTTTCATGAACAAAACATATTAATATCAGGGGCGGTTCTAAGACTCGAATTTCGTACAGGCAAGAGTATACTTTTAAGTGAGCAGTAGGAGAAACAAAAATTTCTAATTTTGCTTTTGCCTTAACATCCACAAATGAAAAAAAAATTATACGATCAACTGCATACTCGGCCGGAACACTAGAACTGCCATCTGCCACTGATTATACTTAATTTTTAAATCCATAAAGGGTGATTGAAATGGTATTTCGCTTAATTCATTTCACCCCCTCCCCCCTTCAAAATTACCAAAATAAAGAATGTGAACTTTTTATTTGCCAAAATTAAAAGTTCAAAAGTAGCGCTTAGTGTTAAGTTTTTCACATAATATTATTATATTATTATTATTATTATTATGCAGTAATTCGTAATCGTAACGCGATTGGCGGATAACATAGAACCATTACGCCATATGATTACTCATCAAACAGCTAGTATCAGCTATCTCCTACTTCACGACAAGCGAAATAACGTTTATCAGTATTTCCGAACATAATGAAGATCATTTTTAGATAGGCTTTTGGGGAATTTCTAAATATTAGCGTCAATAAATGAACGAATGATTTAATTTTTTTTTAAATTTATAATTTAAAGGAATCTCGAGTGAATTTTACACATTTTTTTTATACAAAATTTCAATTGCTTATTTGCATTTCTTTTTTAAAATTATATATTTTAATCAACTTTTTAAGTATATTCGAAATAATGGATAAAGATGACGAAAAATTCTTCTACGAAGACGAGGTTGCTATGGTTTCACCAAAAACTGGGCTCGTCAAATATGGGTTAGTGCTGAACACAAATGGGTCACGAACCGAAAGCGAATTAAAGAAGAGTTCCAAGAGTTCCAATCATATCAAAGTTATGTGGCATCCGAATGGCAACGAGGAAATTATGTCCGACGATAAAGTATGTACCTGATGTGCACCATAAGTGCAACATATGTACTATACTATATTGTACAAATTGCTAATATGTTTTTTTTTTTTAAGGTTGTGTTAATTGATCGGTCATTGATGCCTGGTGATGTAGTACGTAAAGTAAATGAAGGCCAACTGACCCAATTTGGATACTGTGAGAACATCGATATCTATGCCACTGTCAAAGTACTTAATACTAATAAAGTAATTGAAAATGTCAGTTGTCGAAACTTTACTCAAACAAAAGTATGTTATTTAATGGTTCCTTTTAAACTCTAGAATTAATCAATCTAATTACTAGTAGCGAGCGTGAGTCTTTACATTTTTTAAGAGACGATTACAAAAAGATATTGCACTTTAAAATTTGTATTCAAATATTATTTATTTAAGTTAAATAAAAGTGGATAGACATCAGTCCACTGCTAATTATTGCTAATTACATAACCAATCAACTACATAGTACAAAATTATACTATAAGTACAAAATTAATTAATTTTTTTTTAAATTTGACATCGATATTTCCGGTTTATTTTCAACATTTCTCTGTCAGGGTCCAAGATGTTTAGTATCAAGCAAGAGAAATGTAAAACAAATTTAACCTAACTTAGATCCTAAGTTAATTGTTATTCATTTTAGTAGAATAAAAATTGGACTTTTTTTTATATTTTTAGTATTTTGATAATATTATTGGTTTTTGCATGTATGCATCAGTAGTAACTTCATCACTAGTAATAAGGTAACACACAAGTAAATAATATTTTATCCCGTTTCACCAGTAACTTACAAACTACTTAATCAGTAGCCATTATTTCGTGATGAGGGCAGATTAATTTACAGAAATACTAAATTATTTTTATGATATACTAACATTGATAAAAAAAGTAACTATTAACTTGAATCCTGTATTGTATTTATTTTGATTATATAAATAGTGTATTATTTTTATACAGCCGTTTTCCATCGATTCATCCGTTTTTTATGAATCGTGGGTTGGTGGAGTCTATGATGTCAAATGTCAAGTCACGTTTGCTTCTCAAGATGGATCTATTTTTACATTAGAGGATCCTTACAGACAAGATTTTATAAGTTTGTCTACAAGTGATGTAAGTTACAAATGTGCTATGTTAAAAATTTAATTTGAAAGAATCTCTATTTCTAATTTTATTATACAAATTTTATTTTTATCTATAAATTAAATAATTAATATTGTTGTTGCTTAATATGTTTTGATTTTAGAGTTTTTCCATTGATGATAATGTATTTTACCATGGTCAAAAGTTAAAAATGTGTTTAGACTCTCTAGAAAATGCAAAATTTAAAAAAATTAGTAATTTAATGAGCTGCTTATGGCACAATTATAAAAAAAAATTCAAATATGGTACAAAGGTAAACCATTTTTATATTATTATAAAATATTTTTTGTGGAATATATATTTTTTATCTAATACTTCATCAATGGCTATACAGCATATACTCTTTCAACTTAGTATTTTAACTACAAAATGTTAAAAGTTGTATATTCTATTATTTTTAGTGGGTCAAAGTCTATGTGCAGGATATTACTGTTTTATCTGTGGAAGTTGAATGGTACTGTCAAACATATGGTAAAACCAAACCCCGTGAAGAGAATTGGCCCGAAAGGTTAATAACAGGAGATAATTTAAACAAGTAAGTATAATAAGGAGCAATTGAATTTTAAAAGAATTGTTAATAGTTTTGGTAATCATGTACTTATGTTTTTAATTTTAGATTAAAGACTATAGATTTATTCGATTCTTGTTCAATTCAAGTAGGAGATACACATTGGTACCAAATTAAAGACACTGATAACATTATGACAATGAAACAGTGGCGTGCTAAGTGTACCGAAGGATTTAATTTAAAATCGGAATTATTACCTAGCAAAGTTATAAAGGACAGACGTCCTAGTAAACTACATCCCAAAAAATTAAAACACTCCATTTCAACTGATATAGATAATTTAGATGACATATGTAAGGACAAATAACATTATTAATCCGTGACATTATATAGTCTAAACTAATAATTTTCCTTTTTTTTTTTTTTTAGATGCTCAGAATATGGTGAACCGAACCGGATCTTTAACTCAAAGATCAGAAAGGTTATTGAGCCGAGAAAACAAACAACATTCAGTTCAACCCAAGAAATGCGAATCTAAACCCATGAGTGTTCTAGGTATAGTAGATCTATTTAATTATCTAGATACTAGACAATGTAATGTAAGTAAACTGTTTATTATGTTAGGGTTAAATAAATTATATATCAAATACCACAATATTTTTAGTAATAAATAAAAAATTTTAATTAAATTTTGAAAGCAGTTGTACAGTTCTATTGCATTATGTTTTATATAATTTTTCAGGAAATAGTTCAATACACACACTGAAATCTAATAGGCTTAAAAGAAATCGAATGTGGAAGTCATTAGTAAAAAAAAGTAAGCAATTCAACGTTCCAAAAGTTTCAACAAAACCAAATTCAAAAGTTGTAGTTGAAGTTTGTTATACAAAATCTGTGGTTGATGTTGTTTGGCAAGTAAGTAACTGAGATGCATTATTTTTAATTGTTAGTATTGAAGGCACAAATAGTTTAATATATTCTCAAAAAAATTTCACATGATTACCAACATAGTTTGATCTATTTAACAAAATTAGATTAATAATATGTAAAAAATTTTCTGTTTAATAAAATGAACAGATATAATTCAACAAAATTAAAAACGTTTTTATCGGTATGTTGTGTAAGATTAAATAATGTATTAATAATGTTTAAAAAAATGGATTCACAGAAAAAAGTTCATACATTTATATTCAGTTCTTTTCTAAATCGGTTATTAGAGATTAGTGTAAACGATTTTTTTACAGGTAGTAGATATTATGAATAGAAATATGACTGGAGTGACTAAAGAAATAATGACAGGAAAGGTTTTGACTGGCCGACATTATTTGTTTAGGTTGAGGTGGAAACATTTTTTTTTAAATATTCTTCTTGGCTTGTTAATTGTTATTGCCCACATAAATTATCCACTCATTTTGTTAAGTTTGTGTTAGTTTTAAAAAATGATTGTTGATATATTGATGTAATTTATTGTCTATAGGATGGGACTAAAGAAACTGGAGTGTCCTCTACCGATCTTTATCCCGTACCGACTCTCGATGATCTTGAATTTTTCCCTGGTGACTTTGTTACTGAAAAATATCCTTTACCCGATGTATATGGTGTCATAGAATCCGTCGATCATGCTGAACGCACCGCTCGTGTACAGTGGTTTAAAGTTATCCCGGATAATCCTTCACTGTAAGGGAAAAAACATCCTAATTAAATAAATTTATGGTTATACACAATTTTTTTTTTAGGCCAAATCGAATTGAAAAGACTGATATTAGTGTTTATGATTTGCGTGATCATCCGGACTTCCATTTCAAATCTGGTTGCCTTATTATACACATTAGCCCAGATAGTTATCCAAATAAAAACACTCTTACAGCTGGGCAAGTGTTGAGTGCTGGACCAGATGGAAAAGTATGTGTTCATAAACATGTTATTGCGGTTTTTTTTATCATTAAAATATTTTTATTTTTAGATACTAGTTATGTGGGTAAATGGTGAGAAGACTGAATGTTGGCCACAAGAATTATTTGTAGTTAAACTTCACGATGACGATGATGCATTTAGTATGCTTGATGATGATGATGATTTCACTGATGATGATGATGCACCATTAGCTGATGATGATGATTTATCGGAAGACTGGATGTCTTTGGCAAGTCCTAAATCATCCGAGTAAGATTCTTTATTTGTAAAACATAATACATTTTTAGTATTTGATTTTTAATATAAAAATAGTTTGATTTATTTATTGATGTTATAGAATATAATATTGTTTTTAATAATATGTTTTTATTTTATTGTGTACCAATTTGTATTACTTTTGATTGATAGAAGTCACGATCAAGAAAACAATGAAAAATTCCCAAAACAATTATTTCAATCACTGAGAAAAGCGACTGCGGGTATGAAATCATTTTTAGATGCAGTTGTAAATAATCGAGATGTAGACAAAACAACAAAATTACAAAATGCACTGGAACAAATAAAGTATAGTTGAAACTTGTACACAAATATTAGTGTAGAATTAAATTAAATATATATTCATTTAAATTACGAATATCTAGATTAGGGTTCAATGTCAGCTCATACTTGCCAACAAACGAAACAGAAGAAATAGAAAAATCCTACAAAGATCTCATGGATAATGTTACAGTAATGATTGATAAAATCATTTCAAAAATAGGTGATTACTTAAATTTTTATCGTGTTATTTTTAAGATTGATATTAATGAGCATTTTTTTTTTTTTAGAGAATAATAGTGACGATACCACAGAAGAAGTTTCTCATCAAACAGTAATGGGGGTAAGTGAAAATATAAAATTATTTAATAGATTGCCAATAATAATATCTTTTCTAATGGTTTTTTTTTATGTTCTTAGGACAGTGTAGATAAATTAAAAAAAATTGTATCCGATTTTATGGATAAAATTAATTGTGCGTTCAAACAATCATGTCCTATGAATGGTAATGGATTTCCCTTGTATAATTATTTAAAAAATCAAGGTTTGGACAACTTAGATTCGGAAGATGAATCCACAGATATCAGAGAATGTTGTACTGCCCCAATTATTGAATTACAGCCAGTAAGTTGTAGTCAACAACCTGAAAATATGGACACTGATATAGAACAAGAAAGTGAAATTGGCGTGATAGTTAAACCAGAAGAAGCAGGAGGTAAGAATTGTATTAATAATCCTTTTTTGTAGTGTTCGAGGACAAAGTTAATTGCCAACAAACAAATTTGCAGTAAAATAAAAACACTTTTTAGTTGGGCTATGACTGTTGATGCCTATGCGAATTACTTAGCTTTGAACTACAAATAGAAGTAGGACAGCTCACTAAAGAGTATGGTGTATTAGGTATTGTTTCTAGATCACTCTGCCCCGAAATACTTAATTTCTTATTTATTATAATGAATAAAATAACTTGTATAAATAATTTTTAATTACTAACTCAATTATTGGATATTGGCCAATAATGTCAATACAATGCTTTGTACTTACAACCAAATTAAATCATATATTGTAATAAACAAATATAATTATTAAAAAAGTTTAATTTGAATAATTAGCGTAAATAATTTTAAATCTCTTTCCCCAAGACACAACTCTAGTTAAATAAAACAAAATGTTGTAAAAAAACAAGTGTAATAATTAAATATTTTTTTTAGCTTGATAATTTAAATTTAAATTTATTATTAATACTATTGATGTGAATTGCTATTACATAAAAAAAATCAAAACAAGTAGTTAATTTTGTTTAGGACTTCTTATCACTTAATTTTAACTATTTACATAATACGGTTAATTTTATTTAATTTTGATCTAAAATGAATTTCTCATATGTATTATTTTAGTATTTGACGTGCTAGATACAGCTCTTGAAGGAACACACAAATATTTAGATATTAAAACTGATTTGAATCCTACAATGTTAAAAATTATTTCTAAAGACATACAAATACTGAAAAAAAGTTTACCTGCTGGAATCTGGGTTAAGACTTTTGAAAACCGAATGGTAACATTCTAAACATTTACACTTTTTTTTATTAGTTATTATTACCTGTAGTAATTCAAACTTACTTTTTAGGATTTATTTTCAATTATGATCCGGGGTCCTGAAAAAACTCCTTACGATGGCGGTTTATTTATGTTCGATGTCAGATTACCTGTTACGTATCCTCATCAGCCACCTCTTTGCCACTATTACAGTTATTGTTTTGATCGATTAAACCCAAACCTGTATGAGGATGGTAAAGTGTGTCTAAGTCTATTAGGCACTTGGGCTGGTCATGGCGTTGAACTGTGGTCACCTAAGGATTCTAATCTACTCCAGCTAATAGTATCGATACAAGGTAATTGTTTTATTTTCCGGGTAGTGAATAACATTGAAAAATGTCTTCCTTGGAAAGAGGAAGTGGTAATGAATTGTAAAACCCAAAGAATTAAGATGTTTGGTGTTACTAACATTGTAATATTGTGTACTAGGTTTAATATTAGTCAATGAACCATACTACAATGAAGCTGGCTTTGATACACAACGAGGCCAAAAATTGGCTCGAGAAAATTCTCGTGTTTATAACGAAATGGCCTTGATTAAAGTAGTCCAATCGATGACTAATATGTTGAAACTCAAATTGTCGTAAGTTTATTTTGTAATTACAGCTATTCTAAACTAAGCATAAATAATATTCAAGGAAATGCTCATGTATTGCATGTAGGTAAAATGTATTTTGTTTAATTATGTTTAGAGAAACAAAAACAAATACAGATTATTTTGACGAAGAAATTATGGAACATGTACAAATTCATGGCTTTAAGTATGCATATTATTTGAAATAATATTTTTTAAATAATGCATTTATTATGATGTTTTTTTTAATTTTTATGTATTTTACCAGGTTAATTAATAAAATTGAAACATGGATAAAAATGTCTGAAAGAGAGTTAACTGAAGGTAAAACCACAATCTCAAAATATACGAATTCGTACAGTTAAAATTTAAGTTAAACAATATGAATATTTTTTTGTGCTAGATACACAAAAAGAATGTCATTATGCGATTGCATAAAAAAGAAGTCTCCAAAGACATAATATTATTAATTCTTTCTCCATAAAGTAGAGAAATTGTCATAATTTTAAATACAGGCTAATGACAATGTCTAAGTTCTTAGCTATAAATAAAAAATGTAAAAACGATCTATAAAAGAAGGGCATTTTGTTAATTGTTAAAAACTATACATTTTTTTTTAAATTGCTATCATCATTAAAGTCCTATCATAATATTGAAAATATTATCTCGTATCACAATATGTCATTATAAAAAGTTTACTAAATTAAACCAATACATAAGATTATATATACATAAAAGAAAGGATTTATTTATAATTGAATTTACCTTAAACAATGCTTTACCTAGAAATCAGATTGAATGTACAATATTTAATTGTATATTTAACCTATGGTTTAAATTATTAATTTTTTGTAATTTGGTAAAAATTTATATGAAATGTCTATTTATTTTTAATATTTACACTAATTAGCGCGGAAGTTGTAAATATTAAGTCAATAAAAGTTTAAAAAAAAAATGATTAGTTCATTATCCATTACAAAAAAAAAAATTTTGTAAAAAAAAATTTTAATTTGTGTTTTAGATGAAAAACTTGTTCCTGGGTATCCTTTGCTGCCGCTTTCCAGAGGTTTTTGTCTTTCGATGATTAATGCATTGAACGCTTATAAAGATGTATTGATATCCATGAATATTATATTTAAGTGATAATATCTGAAGTTACTATTATAATTTTTTATGTATAGTGAGGACAGTACATGTTTGTTATTAAATCTCCTTGTCTTATGTTTGTCTTTAATTATTCTTATCCTTTTATATGCAACTTTTTAGTTATCAATCGATTATTAGCATATAATAAATCAAATGATTACATCTTTATGTTTTAGACAAGTAAGTAATTAAATGTGATTTTAAAAAGGCTATATAATATACAAACTAATTATTTAAATTATATCAAAAATATAAAATGTTATTTATTTTATTCTGTCATGTTGTATACTTAAAAAATTATACTTTTTCATCTTGTACATTGATTGTAAACTATTGTTAATTTTGTGTTATTGCCTTATAAAATGATTTAAAAGGCTTTTTAATCTTGTAAAATTACATATTTTTTCTACTTAACTTTAGAAACATGGAATAAAAAAAATGTTTGTTAAAAAGTACAATTTTGGATTATATTTTATTTTTATACAAAATCAAATGTATTTCTATTTTATCACTAGGAGTGGTGTTTGTTAAATATGATAAAGAAAAATAAACACTAAACAATTATTCAATAGCGTAACCACAGAATAGATTAATTAAAGTAGATTTAGTCTGTTCTATGGCATAACTACAGTCTGATAAAAAAAATTTAATTATGTTTTACTTAACGACTTTACATTAATTTTCTATTACAAAACAACTAATAGAAACCAAAAAAGTTGTAGCACTATGGAAGTTGTGATAAACAAACTCAATTTTTAAACAATATAGCTTACAATGGACATAGCTATTTTTTATCTTGCTAAAATGTTGACTGAAAAAACATCCTTGATTTTTCAATTTTGTTATCCTAATTCATCTGTTTACAATATAAGAATTTTCGAAAATATGACAGTATTTTTTTTTAATATACAATGTAGAATTAAAGTAAAAATTAACCAATTTTTTTTATTTTACCATTATATTTTTAATATTAAATATTTAGTCTTTTGTATGGCTTTTAAAATTTTTATTTATTAATACTTAAAATCTGGATTTTTTTTTTTTCCATCCCTAAACCAATCCAAAAACAATATTTATTGTTGATTCTGTTTATACATTTTGTGACGATTATTTTTTTTTCTACTTTTAAGAAGTAAAAATGGTAATATTATTTTATACAACCATTTGTATGTAAACATTTATTTACAATAACAAAGTTAATGCAAATACTTTTAAAAAAATTAAAAAGGGAATTAGTTAAATTAAATTTTCAACAGGCATCATATTGATTCTAAAAGCAAATAATTTATTTTTTTAAATTTTTAAATAAAATATAATTAAATAGAGTTAATAAATTAAATGTATACAATTCTTCAATTATTTGGCCAAGAAAGAATATCATTCATAGCAAATTGGTGAGTCCAGTGCCTTGCAACTGAATCATATGTTTGTCTATCATTATTGTAAAGACGTGCAATATCTGGTTCCATGCAGACATCACAAAACGGATCGGTCAATAACGACTGAATGGATATCAAAACTTTAGCCAAAGTTAATGCTAGACTCCAATTGTGATGAATCGAATCAAGACCAATATCGCCATGGCGAGATATATTTGGATGAAAAACTTTTGTGAGAAACCTTACTACTGGAGGGCTCATTGGATAACTAAAATGTAATTAAAATAATATTAAACAATTTAAAAATGTAATATTATGTTATATGACATACCCATAAGGAATTTGTATGTAAAGATAGAAGATACCACCTTCAAAAGGGCTACCAACAGGTCCCAAAATTGTGGCTTGCCAGTGGCACCAATGACTATCCAATGGTACTGCTCTGATACCCTCAGGCGGGTCACCTTTTAGACCTGCAGGAATGACAGTTAAAAATATGAAATAACTTTGATGTTGATTTATACTAACTTTTGACTTCGTGGCGCAATCGTCTTCTTCTCCAAGAGTTTTCTTGACATTCAGCATAAGGGCGATTGAACATGCGACGTACACATGATATACACGACGAACTATTAATTCTATATTTATAAAAAAAACAATCAATTGTTATACTCTAACACGTACAACTGAAATATAGTTATACTAACAATGATGAGCACACTAAGTGCCAGTCGTCAACCGTTTTAAGGGGCTTGTACAGTGGCCAACATTTATCTACTAATCTATACCAAGTCGTTTGTGGAATATGAGAACGTAAAAGCTGATCCCAACGTGTGCATACTTTGCTTACACACCAAAGACTGAAGTCGTCCAAGTATGAAAACACAGTCAATAATACTACGTACAATTAAAAAACATTAAAAACAATAATGAGATTTTACTTAGTATAAATATACAAATAAATACCTTCAGGAGGAAGCTCTTGGAAGTAATCACTATCCCCGTCAAAAGGTTGAAGGCGTGGCGCTGTCATTTCAGACAACAATTGAAGTCGCCGTGCTAGATCTTGAGACGGAGCTGCTGCCTGGTCACCAGGTGCATCAAGTGGGACATCTTGAACTGGACGTTGAAATCCATTATAGAATGAATCTGCTGGTTCATCATTTCCGCTATCACCATCTTCTACGCCCTAAAATTGATATTTTATCAACTTGTGAACACAACAGTTTAACTCAATAGTATTAGATATATTAACGCTACTATTTTGGTGAAATGGTTATAGTTTATGGTTAACTAAAACACAAAATTTTAACCCTACGATTTAAAAAATAAAAACACCAGTTGTGCGTTAATATTGAAAATTTTTTTTAAACACCATTGTGTTATGAACGTCTTCGTGAACGGCTTGAGACAAATCTTCAGAAAAAAGAAATAAATGACACGTTTGGCAAATTTGTTCTTCGAAACAAGGCCCATAATAGCCATTACAAACGTGACAACTTGACGGTTTCTGAAACCAGATTAAATAAATAATATAATAGGTTAATACAAATTGAACAATGGTCATTAGTATAATTTACCTGAAAATTTGTAATAAACACTTCTTTTTCAAAACTATTGTCTTGCCTGTCGAACCCACGTCCTGCCATTTTTAAGTTTAACGTCAGCTGTTTAAGCCCGTTTACATATTAAAACCAATGACACAATTGATGCTCGTTCTCAATTACATAGTCATATTTTTTTAGAATTTAAGTGATTTTAGATTTTTGTGTAAAATGAATAACTCAACAATTCGCCACTCAAGAAATACGTTTACGATTTTATCATATTCACGGCTTTATTAAACTTCTTATCTTATCACTATAAACATGTTATAATAACATCATCATAATTTGTAACCATTGTCTTTATTCATTATTTGTAAAAAAACAATTAATTTGTTGTTAATGTAATATTACCATTACATCAATTTAGCTATGAATTTTAAAAGTAATATTGAAAACCAATAATAATCATAACAAAATATAACCAATCCGTGATTCATCGTTTAACCCATGTAAACATTAATTATTTTACTATAGTTTGATGCTTTACCTGTTGAAATATGACATTTGAAAAATTGACTTTTAAACGTGCCAAATATTTTTGAGTACAATAACTTAAAATTTAAAATTAGAACACAAGACGTCCTGCACTGTTTTTTTTATGATGTAACATGAATGGAAATTATCAGAATACTTGTTTAGCGTCGTCTTCAGTACTTAAAATATTTGCCAAATAAATAGTAGACAGCGAAAAACCACGTAGAATAAAATTACTCAAATTTCATGGATCAATTATAAATTGTACTCAAAATTATAATTTAATTGAGTCGGTCTTAGGTATTTTTACTATAATATTGGTAATAGTTTGTTGGTCAAGGAATATTAGTTTTGAAATTCCGCTAGTTTAATTTCACGTCGAAACTTAACTTATATGTTCATACTAGTTAATTTAATTAAATAATTAGTTAAATGTCAAATATAATTATAACAAATACTGATACACAATACAGCTAGTTATTTGCATATCTAAAAATTTCCAAAATTATAACTTAAAATTTAAAAACTAAAGAAGTGAAATTCAATCTTTCAGAAAAGACGTTCCTTGTAAAAAGTGGTAAAGTAAATATTTTTAGGCGAATTGACAACTTGGTCTGCAAATAAAAATTGTAGTCGCAGAATTTTGAAGTATGAGAATGCTACAAGGGATCAGATATCCCTATAAAACTAAAAAAAAAAAAATAGGCGATAAAACAAAAAGATAACATATGTACTATTAAAAATAGAATTTTAATTTCAATTTCATGTCAGTTTTATTAAAAAATCAAATTAATTTTTGTATTAATTTGATAGTTTTAACATGATATACTATCTTTTTATAATATCACATAATTGTTTATTATTTTATATCTACACACAACAAAAAAAAGGGAAAACGTAAATTAAAAATACATTAACGGTTTGTTTTACGAAGTGAATATAAAGTTCACTTATTGAAATAGACAACAATATTATACATTATAAGTGTATAAAGTTTTGTATTAAGAAATTTAAATTCATAAAAATAAAAATAAAATAAAAAATAAAAAACAAACAGAATAAAAAGTGAACGGTTAAGTAAGGATATTTATACACTAGTCAGAATTTTACTAAATACATTACATATAATAATGGTATGTAAAAAAATAAAGTATTTACAATTGCTGTTCGATAATCGAATCTTACTAAGTAGAATTTAATATATTTTGGTACAAGATAAAATTAAAAAAACAACTATAATTTATAAGGACAAAACATTATAACAATAACCATTATAATGCATTTTTCTTCAATTCAGATTAGCAATAAACATGGCTTTCAATGTTATATTTCTTAACTATATATAAAATACAAAATGGTTAGGAATTGTTTCGAGGCCTTCGTTCGTAATCTCTTCGGTATTCCGATACAGGGGGATGCCAGTCAGCTGGTACGGCATATGATGCCATCGGCAAGTATTGTGCAGAGCCTGAGCGACCATACAACTCGGGTGCATAGAAACCAGCAGCTGCAGAACCATATGCAGCATATTGTTGATACCTGTTTACAAATATATTTAATTTTAACTTGATTTCATATATACTATATTATATACTTTTTTTTAGTACTAACCTGATTTTTTCATACATACGCATATCAGAATCATGATCTCTGTCACGGTCTCTAAATCCAGGACGACTACGATAACTATTATCGTACCTATCACGTCGGGTACCAGAGTCTCGACTAGATGAATACCTTGATAACATAACAATCCATTACTTACATTTACTAAAACGCTTATTAAAATAAACAAAATATTGTTACGGGTAATTACTTTACCTTCGACTATCGCTTCTCGAATAAGGAGCACTGCTCCTATTTCTGTGGTGGTTATAATTGTTATCATATCTATTACTGCTCTGATCGTACGATCTCGAGGCGTTTGATGAATTACTTGAACTTGGAGGTGGAGATCCAGTTACAGCAGTAGCAGTAGCAGATGTTTGAGGAGTACCTAAATTATTCGACTGATTGCTTGAATTAAATTTTGGCTTTTTGTGTGTTTTATCTACATCGTCTCCTTCCCGAGGTTTACGTTTGTTGAGATTTAATAGATCTTCAGACTCGACCTAATTTTAAACATATTATTGTTATTATTTTTAATATATTTTATTATTTGTATGAATACACTTGAGGTATACTTTAAACCATTTTAAGGGTAATGCAGAAACTCTTGACAATTTTTTTTTTATATTATATAAAAAATCAACTAAATCCTTAAAATACTCCAAACAATTAGTAAATAATACTTTGAAGTAGATAGTAAAATGTATTTTTATGGCTTGAGTTGCTCCATACCCTAATTATTAAAACAAATGTATTGGTGCACTTACATTTTTATAATTCTTTCTCTCTTCTTTATTCTTATCTTTTTTCTTTTTATCTTTAGTTTTACTTTCTTTTTCTAATTTTTCAGTCGCGTGTAATCCTTTGCGATAAATTTTAAGTAGCTTTTTTGAATCAAATTCCGTAAATTTTGAGACAAAAAACCATAAATTACTAAAAAAAAGTTATTATAAAAATTAGGGTTTTAGGAAAATAAACAACAGTGTATACTAACCTTCTCCACTCTCTGATTTTATCAGGATCCTTATAATCTTCTAAACATTTTCCTATGTGTGATCCGATTTCCATTAAACATTCTTGCAAATGACTGGCATAACGTAATTCATTCTTTTTTTCTTCTGGGTCATCTAGAGCTTTTAATACCTTTTTTACAGGTCGCATTTTTTCTTTACACTGTAAATAAATAAATAAAGTATTAGAAAAAAATAAGATGTATAAAAAAAGGTACAGTGATAAACTTTTAAATGCAAAATTAAGAACTGCGATTATACTTGGCTAGTCGCCATATTTTTAATTAAAATTAGTTTTAAAACATACTTCAATACTTATTTATTTGAATTTAAATTTACCTCTAGAAAAACGTCTTTGGGTAACTCTACAATATCATCAACATTTACAGCCTTTGGTTCACTGTTAGCTGTAAAATGCATAGGTCCAGATTTTGTAATAACTTTTCGTTTTTTCTCTTTTTTTGGAGAATTAACTAACCCTGACTTTGCATTATTTGCATCCTTTTTTAGTTTTGATTTTTCATCTTGACTAATTGAGTTTTCAGTTTGTTTTTTCTTTGTACTATTTTCATTGTCACTACTGTCATCGTCAATTATTTCTCTAGATTTACCCTCTTTAATTTTACGTACTTTTTTAGGTTTTATTTCACCTTTATTAACTGGTACTTGATTTTTCTTTATCATTTTTAATAAATACTCTGCACGAGCCAATAAGTGTTTTGCTTGAGGTTTTTTATCTTCGTTAGAAAGTATTTTGTCACTCAGTCCTAACGCGGAATCGATTTTTATTGCTTCCCATGAACCAAGTCCATAAAGATAAATTCCTATTAAAAGTTTTGAGTCATCAGCTAATTCCCAATCAAAATCAAAATTAGCTGATTTCACACGTTTCAAATCTAGACCCCATTTAGATCTTTCTTCTTCGTCTGATGGTATTATATCATCAAGAACATCTAACTCTTCACTACAAGCCAATACACTTTTAGCATTAACCGCTACACCACCAAGTTTGATTGAAGGACCTCTGTTTCTTTTCTTAACACCGTCCTCCATTGTAATATCAGGTTCTTTTTGTGTATCCTCATTACATGCCTCATGACAACGATCATATATCGTTTGTACTAGCTTCCTGAGTTCTGATTTTGGCTTATCTTGTAAATCAGCATCTCCAGCTACTGCATCAATTCGTTTCAATGGATTAGGAAATCGCTTACAACTCTTTATTAATTTTCGAATCTAATAATAATTAAAAAATAAAACATAAATAAATGTACACACAAAAAAACATTAACTTAATGGCTTATTTGCCAATCTTTATGTTGATCCTTAAATCTAAGTATAAAAAACTGTCTTTTGGGATTAATAAATAAACATTCTATATGAAATATTTTAGAAAACGGTGTTTTGTTTGAATATTGAGCACTTGTTTGCTACATTCGCTTGGAGCTGTAGCTTTGTACTGCAATATCAGTGTTTTAGGTTTAAAGACTGCAGTCTATAATATCACAAGTGCAGAGAACAATAGAAGAGCAGTATACAATTTTTACAAATGACTGATTCTGGAAAATATGGTTTATAAATTTTGTCGATTCAGAGTTTATCAACTCAATATTGTTCCTATACCAAACAAGAAGTTAAATAGATTCAACACATTTTTTTCAAAAAAGTTACGCAGCATTATTAATTTGTCACCAGAGAGAATGATGGCGACTCCTTTAAACTCAATGATTTCTTGGCCAGTAAGGGAGGTTGCCTATGGTCGTGTTGCAGTAAGGACTGCACACTGACACCTTACCCACCTCAAAAAATGTTTTATAAAAATATATATGTATAGAATAAAGAATATTTTAAAAAAACTATCAGCTAATGCTTACTTCAGAGTCTGTAAATCCTTTTACTACTTCTTTACGTGGCCTGCCCCGTTTTCGAGGTTGATCATCGTCACTTCCATCATAACTGGATTCATCAGATTCACCTTTTTTTGATTTACTGGTTTTACCATCTCCTTGATTGACTTTTTGTAAAGTTTTCCTACTTCTTGGCGGTAAATAAAGATCTTCCATTTCCTTAGCTTTTTCTTCTTCTTCAACTTTCTTTCTCAATGTTTCAGGAATAATTTCTTCCTACGATATTAAATATAATAGATTGATATTAGATTTCAAATTAGATAAAATGTAATTTGTTTAAAAAGAAAAATATATAATTACCCAATCTCTATTTTCTTGATCGTTTTGGGAATTGGGCGATTTATCAGCAACTAAATCTTTTTCTTCGTCAAAAGTAAAACTAGCTACTTTAAATGCTGACAATAACTCATCACCCACAGTTGTTGGAGCTTCATCACGAGTCTCGGCTCGTCTTAGTATTTCATCAATATCACACTAACAAATAAATTTATTAACATTAATTACTCCTTAAAATTTTAGTAAAAAATAAAAAATACCAGAGGTTCTTCATCTGCTTCAGGGTCATCTTTAAACAACTCTTCAGCACCAAATTTTAAAATAGCTGTAAGCTCATCTTTGTTAAATGGTATTGAAGAATTTTTTGCCTTTTTATCAAGAACTGTGCGCCCTGTAGTATCCATTCTCTGAATGACTAAATGATCCAATACCATCTTTTGTTTGGCTCTTTCTACAATATCTTCTTCTACTGATCCTTTAGTCACTAATCTATAAATATTGACTTGATTTTTCTGTCCTATTCTGTGAGCTCGTGCTTGAGCTTGTAAGTCGTTTTGTGGATTCCAGTCAGAATCAAAAATTATGACCGTATCAGCAGTTGCTAAATTAATACCAAGACCACCGGCTCGAGTAGATAACAAAAAGCAGAAATCTTGAGATCCCTCAGCATTGAAGTGCTCTAAAGCTTGTCGTCTAATGTCTCCTTTAATACTACCATCAAGTCGTTGAAATGGTAAATGCCGATAACTTAAATATTCAGCAAGAATATCTAACATTCGTACCATTTGAGAAAATATGAGAACTCGATGGCCAGTTTCTTTTAAGCGTACTAATAATTTGTCAAGCAGCATAAGTTTTCCAGAACCACGTAATAAAGTCTAAAAACAATATAAAAAAACACATGTCATAAATACATTTAAAGATTTAATTGAATAAATTTTTACCTGAAGATTGTCATCACTCGTGTTTTCGTTCTCTTGGGGTTTAGTAAGAAGTGCGTGATTACAACATTTTTTCAGCTCTATCATGATATTTAGAAATGTTGTTGAAGACCCTTTTGATCCTTTTCTTAATGCGTTATAGTTCTTTGTTAAAATCCATTTATAATATTGTCTTTGTACAGGAGTCATCTCAACTCTTAATATTTGTTCAACCTACAAGCCAGGAAACGAAAGTATGTCAAAATAATAAATTTGTGGGCAATATACAAGCCAAAGCACCGCCACTGTGCCAAGATGGGTATGTACATTTAATCCATATTATTCTCACAAGCAGTGAAAAGGTTTTAAAATGAAATATTTTTTTTGTTACCTTAGCTGGTAATGATTTCTCTACGTCTTTTTTTACTCGGCGTAAAATATAAGGTTCAAGTTGTTTGTGAAGTTTTGTATAGCCTTTACTGGCTGCATTATCATGCATATGCTCAAATTCTTCCCAAGAATCAAATCTAAAAAAAAGTATATTTTATACTTCCTTTTTTTTATTATTCAATATGCATAATACTTACTTTCCTGGCATTATAAAATGTAATAGTGCCCATAGTTCTTTCAAGCTATTTTGAAGAGGAGTCCCTGTAATAAGTAACCTGTGGTTGGTGTCATAGTCTTTAAGAGCTTTATATAAAAGAGAATCGTCATTTTTTAAACGATGTGCTTCATCTACCATTAAACAAGCCCAACTAAGACTACTCAAAATTAAACTATCTTTAAGCAAGATCTCATATGTGGTTAGTATAACATTGAATTTCAGTCTTTTAGAGCCTTCAAAACACCATTCTGTTTCACGAATCTATAAATGCAATAATGACATTATTATAATGTTCTGTTTAATAAAAAAAAAAAAAATTTATTGTCATATAATTGTATCTTACAATGTTCCGAGATTCAACATCTCCAATATAGGTTACGATGTTGATGTCAGGTGCCCACAAGGCAAACTCACGCTGCCAGGATGGCATAGTAGATAAAGGTACAACCACAAGAAATGGCCCGTGAACTTGATAATGGTGAAATAAATAGTAAATGAAACAAATTGTTTGGATTGTTTTTCCGAGGCCCATTTCATCAGCAAGAATTACAGAATTATCTTTGCACCATGAATGAACTAACCAATTTACACCATGTAACTGATAATCTCTGAGTATAAGTTTCTAAATATACAATATAAATCATAATTAAAAAAAAAATTGCTATGACATGTTGTTTTTAAATTAATGCTCACCTCGTCGTAACCACCAAAATATTCCGGTTCTTCAGTTAACTGAATAAATTTGGGACGATATTTTAAGGCTCTACACGCTTTTGAAGGTGTTCTTTTTGAGCCCTCTCGATCTCGGAATTCTTTTATCTTCTGTGGCCACTTTTTTTCTATTAAACCAGAATCTTCCCAAGTTGCATCACTGTATGGTAATGATTGCCACTTAACATAATATTCTTTCTGCGCTGAATTTTTTGATTCTCCTAAAAAAAAAATTAGCTATGAGTCAAAATGTTAACAGTTTTAACACACTTAAGATAAAAAAGAGTACATATCCGATTTGATTGAGAGATGAAAAAGTCTATCATCTAAGCAAATCAAATTTACCTTTTTAAATTCGAATATTGCTTGTAATTTGCCTCCTATTAAATATTACCTACCAATTTTCTTAAAATAAGAAATAATTATAGTAAATGAATAAATTTGAGTTCCATTGAATCCCGGTCATTGCCAATCCACAGTAATAAAACTGCAGATTCTTATGCCAAATGTTCTTCATCCTTCTCACACAGATGCTCTGCAACTTTTCAGAGTCCATTTCTCAAGTGTGGCAAGACTAAAGACCTTCTCTCCCCTCACAATTCCTTAAGTTTTTTGATCCCATATACTTCAGCTTTCTAATTAAGAAATGTCCTTTTTCCGTCTCAGAATTGGCCATAATCTTCTTCCGGCACATGCTTATCATATCATCCCTAAATTCAGTCTCCTTCTGTTCTGTCCCTTACATGATGATGTCAACTCTATAACTTTTCTCATTTAATTTTTTTCTGTCCTTTCCTACCCAATAGGAACCTTCTTTCCCTCTCCAACTCCCTTCAATATCCTTAATTTGTGTTCTTTACCTGTCATCACAGCCATAATTTCATTCCTCCAGAAAGCTAGCTGTTGTGGTAATTTAATATCAATTTTTGTGCATTTGATTTTACTTTTACAATATAAAACTAATTATTATTTTTATTGCTCATATTTTAATTTTGTTTATATTATATTTTTTGTTTTTAGTTGTAATGCCGGGTCCATACAGAGGTTTTAAAAAAACAAAACAAAAACTCAACTTTCTTCTGTTTATAAAAAACAAAACTGTCAAAAACATTTGTCCACACTAAATTGACAAAAATTCTCAAAAAACATGAACAAAGTTCAAATACTATGTTTATGTTTTGTTTTTGTTTTCATCTATCCATACTGAAAAAATTGGTTTAAAATTGTGTTCATACTTTTATACTAGTTTAGTCTGCTTTCGAAGTTTGATCTATTCGGTTCTTGGTTCGTTCGTTTTTATTTTTTTTATTTTAATAATAAAACTGTTTAAAAAATTTAAATAACAATGTGGAAACTTAAAAGAAATATCGAAGATGAGAAAGATATAACATTTATTTTTATAATTTAAGTTTTTAGCATTCCATAATATTGGAGTTTCGCGGTATAACTCGATTAATTTACATGTTTCATCTACAGACCATTTCTTTTTTACTCATGGTAAAAAATATAAATAATTTTAAAATAATTCAAAAACAAAAATACAATTCAAATTCACAACACACAAAAATAATTTACAAACGAAAAATCGGTACAGGACTAGTCGCTTGAAATGGTCCGACTGTATTGACACGATGGTCGATGAATATTTTTATTTTTAAACACATTGTGTCCACACCGACCTATAGTGTTCATAAAAACACAAACAAAACAAAAACATTGACAAAATTTCCCACCACGAACGGGACACGGCTTTGTTCTTAAAAAACAGAACATTTTGTTGAAAAAAACAAAATTATTTGGAAATTGTCAAAAAACATCGTATTTTTGTTTTGTTTTAATATTGTTCGCTCTGTCTGGACCCGGCCTTATATTACTTTTTAACAATAAATGTATATCAGTCACAATATTTTTTTTTTTTATATAAAGGTTACTAAAATAATAATAATAAATAAGTACTTAAATTACCTATAATTCGTTCGACAATGTTGTAACTTTTCAGTAAGTCTTGTTGAAGTTCTAACTGACATTCATAATATTCAGAATCTTCAGGTGTCATGAGATCTCGCCAAGATTTAACTGAATCTTCTCGTTTTACAAAGTTGTCAATTTTCTTAAGACCCTTTACTTTTTGAGCTTGTAACGAGTTCATTGACTCCCAGGTATTATGAATGTGTGACCAGCCTTTCCATTTAATTAAGTATTGTGTTTCTTTCTCATCAGGCGGACAATCAGTATTGGGGTCTCCATTATTTTCAACAGCATACATGGTTGTGATATTACCTACGACTCCTTTCTTGCCTTCTCTACGAGCCAAGACTTTTTCAATAGTTTCTGAATTGTCGGGTTCTTCTTCCTTTTCTTCAATCTCCTCTTTTTCCAAATAATCATCACTATCACTTTTTTCACTTTCTTCTTTGTAACTGACAGCTGCAGGTCGTCGTCTAGCATTTCTTTAATATTGAAAAATATTTCTTTGTAATACTAACAATTTTACTCATAGAATTCAAAAGTAGCTTACCTAGATTTGGTATAATCGTCATTATCCTCATCGCTGTTACCACTATAACTAATGCGTTTCTGTCGATAACGAGGGTTAGCTTTAACAGCATTAGTGGCTGGTCGTCTTACTGGTTGCTTTTGACGGCGTAAGGCAGCTAATGATTTACTACGAGGTACTTCTTCTTTGTCAGTTTCAGAGTCATAGTCTGAACTGTTATCACTTTTCCATTTCCTAATTGAATACAAATTATAATTATATTCATGACTTTTTTTTAATGTTTATGATTTTTTTAACTATATAAAAGCATTAATAAATAACTTTTAAAAATAATACTATTAAAAGAAAACTCAAAAAGGGGAAAATTTTTTATGAAGCCGCATAAAGTTCATGACAAACTATAATACAAAAATTTAAATAAATCAAACTAAAATCATAAATAAAACTATTAATGAATTTCATTTCATATAAATTTATAAATTGAATGTTTTAAACTATGAACTTACGTAGTTTTGGTAACTCGAGAACTATAATCACTAGATTCATCACTTTCACTAAGTTTGGAGGACACTTTAGTCACTCTCTTTGGTCGTTCATTAGGACTGTATTCATCGGTCGAATGTTCTGAACTATTTGCGTCTTGAGAAGCTGCTTCGGGGTCACTGTGTTCAGATTGACTATAAATATTATAAATTTAAAAATTAAACCTCAAATTCACGACAGTATCAGTATTTCCATTATAACTCATACGACAATATGAAACAATGTTGAACTATTGTGTATAGTAAAGTAAAATGTTCTCAAATATGAATTAATACATTACAATACGATCTCCTTTTGTTTTTAACAAACTCTTGGTAAAAAAATATGCTTTATCATATTGATTCTTATATTTTAATAATTATCATAAGGCCAAATTATTATTTAACATTTTTTTATATATAGATAATGGTTATGAGAAGAGATGTCTGGAAAGACTAGATTACTTAAATTAACTGTTTTACATACAACATTTATTAGGGTTTATACGGTATATAATATAGAAAATTGTATATACTTTAAAATATTGTATTATAAATCATGGTATAATATTGAGCTTAGATACTAGGGTACTATATACTCATGCGTTCAAATTCCTACAATCTGTCATAGAGGTTAACAGTTCTTTCCATAATTAACATAATCCACTTCCAAAATATTTCCTGAATACCTCTATTCACCCTGTCCACCGAGAGAACATACCGGTTTTGCGCATATTAACTGGAACCAAGCAGCCGTTAGGGCAGGCTGGCAGGGCGGTCCTGGAGGGAACACTAGTCCACATTATGTAACGCGCGAGGATGCGTAGAAGACCAATTTTCATCAGGTCGCAGCATGTTCTCTTGGTGGACAGAATATAAATAAGTCACCTAAGTCCTCCTATTGCCTTGGAAGAATTTCTTTATTCAAATAAGTTATTAACCAATTTAAATTGTATATATCATTCTGTTTTTTAATAGGAAATTTACTCTCTAAAATAACATTTTAATCCAAACTTAAACTACTTTTTTGTAAATAGATAGGTTAAATAATAACTTTTCTATCTACAACAATTTATAATAATTTGAATTTTATTTGAAAATTAGCTAAACCAATAGTTTCACAATAAAAATTAATTTAAGAAAGGCCCTGTATAATGTAACGCGTATCACAATAATATACACTAACAGCAAATTATTAGTTACTATCACCACTCCTTTAAATTTTAAAAGTAGAACAATTTTTATAGAGCACCACATTAGTATTGTTGTTAAATGAACCTACTTTTTAAAAATATATGATACAATATTATTATGAGAACTGAAGTTAATAATTATTAAATTAATAAGTAAAAATAAATGCCAAATAATAAATAAGAAAACCCCAAAATAATTACCAAACAGTTGTATGTAAAAATTGTATCAAGGCAAAAATCAATAAATTATGTACCAAATTTTATTCTCCATGGTTATATACTTCTATGTACAATACCATAGATAGCAATATTATAATACTATACTTCATCAACTCTTATGATACCATCAACCTGGGTATAAATTTTCATTAAATACACCTTAAAAAAACAAAAATTAATTGTTCCAAGTTGGACGCATGTTCCATTTCACTCAGTTTGACAATACCCTCATTGGACACCACAGCTACACAGTTAATATGCATTTGTATCTGAAACTGGGTTACTGAAAATACTATAGTGTCGTTGATCTATGTATTTTTAAACTATGGCTATCCTACTACAATCATAATCACTTTATCAAAGTAACTAGAAATATTTATATAAAAAATAAGTTAATGCTCAATCGACATACACTTGACTTATTAGTTGGACAAGTTACTTGAGCATTGAATAATAATAATTTTATTTTTTCTATACATTACTTAATTTCATAAATTGATGTTAATTATTATATAGTTTATATACCATGTTATGTATTTTTTATACCAACGCTAGTCATTTTACGAGGTAGATATATATTTTTTTAAACATATTCCCTGTGGATGAGACACCAATTGGCATTATTGGCTACTTTTATTTCAATGCACTAAACTCAGTGGGCATTAAGATTAAATAAAAATTAATTAATTCACAAGTGTTGTCATATATCAATATTCCAATTTTTAAAAAGTTTTTATCTAATATACCTATTGGGGGAAATCGAATATGGTTATTTCACTGAAACATATTCTTTTTTAAATAGTAACAATAACAATAATAATAATAATAATAGTAAAAATATATTTTGATTAATAAGTGGTAGTTATTTTTTGGTAACATAATATTTTAGTTGAAACAGTTTTGGGTAAAAAAAAATACCCCTTATTTTCTTCCGCACACAGAAGTATAAATAGCTTCTGATCCACAGTGAATGTGTTCAATTTAAAATTATTAAATAAAATAATTTAGTTAATTTTACTTACCTTTCAGAACTCGTTGACGAGGATGATCTTGAATGGTTGTCATTATTTTGATCAGAATCTGACGACTCTTCTTCTGTGGCATTCTATAAGTTAAAGTTGCTTATAGAAATAAAAAAGGACAACCAATTTACCCATATTTATTATTTTTTTTTTTTTTAGTGTTGTATAGCCTTTCGATGTCAGTTATGAATGTAAGTAATGAATGCTTACAATAATAATTGTTTATTTGTATAGAGTAATGATTGTTGAGGTTAGATTGGCGTCGTAGAAATGATGTACTTATTTATTATTAATATATATTGCGAAGACATGTGAGCCATATAATAATTTTATCGTTAATTTAAAAAATGACACTTACATAACGTAAGTCATAAAAATCACAATATTCATCGTAATCAAGACAAAGATGATAAATATAGCTGAAACGAGATGTTTGTTATTGTTATAGAATATTATTTTTCACCATTAATCTATTTAATATTAAATATAGTTTATCTAGGTAGCCTGGGATACCTATTATAGAATAAAAGAATACCACAAGTTTTTAAAAAGTATAAAGCTAAAACTGTTAATGTAAAATTTAAATAAATTATTTTACCTAATTTATTATGAAAATGTTATTATTAAAGGTCAATTGTATGCAGGAGATATTTACTAGTAGCATAATATGTAATTCTACATTCACATCTTATGTTATTATAGTATACAAACAATATGGCGTAACTGGTAACATTTATTTATTTGATATCTTTAAAAATCTATCATTTAAAAGTTATTTTAATATGAAGTATAATTTTTATTTTACAAATATTACATTAAACTGTTTAACATCTTATAACAAAATGATATTCTATGATCTTAGTATAATCTAGGTATAAGTATCAACTTTTTTCTTTTACACACATTTGCACAATATTTTATATTGAAATAATACTGCAGTCTTGGAAGACATCATCTTTATCTTAAAATTTAAAAAATGGGTCCGACTCAAAATGTCAAGTTTCATACCTCTATGGATTCGTTGATTCGTTGGCAATTCATTAAAGAACAATATTTAACTGTCCAACTATATGCACTACCCTTACAGTATTTTGAAAGCGATTATGTGTGTAAAGAATACAAATGTATCAGAGAAAAAGTATTAAAAAAAATGCATTACCTATTTAAGTACGCCTATTCTACGGATGTCCACTATCGTCTATTATGTTGGGAAAGTAAATAACTTATTTATTTGAGTAAAAAGTGTTATTGGGGTTGTATTATTTATTTTTATTAATCACTGGACTATGCATGTACTGAAGATGTGAAGCTTAACTAAGATTGTGTAGCCCAGAATGGAACAACCAACAATAAACGGCATGGGTAAACATTATTTAACAAATTTGGAATTATTTAGTTTTAGGGTGGCTAATAAAATCATTAAGGGTTGTTTGATTTACATTTGCAGACATTTCTTACCTGATGCATTTTAAGTGATGTGAGCAGTTGTTCCCGTTACGAGACAATACGCCTGAATAGAAAATGTTGGTTTCTTTTTAAATAACGTCGCGAAAATAAAATATTTTTTTAATTTAATTATTTCTAAGGAAAAAACATAAAAATCTTTCGTTTCACCCAAATATAGCGATTATAATGCTGTCAAGGTGAGGAGGTGAAGTGGCACAGCCAGTAAACGTGTTCGTTAACAAGCGAAAATCGTAAATACGAGTGTTAACACGAAAATAAACACCGACTATCAATTACACAGTTGAAATTAAAGTTTGAATGCAAAAAAAATAACACCCAGATTAATATACTTTAAAGCATAAACGTGTACGAATGTATGGAAAACGGTGCGAGACAAACAATGAGCGGCCATTTTGTGTGTAGAGATTACACAGAGTGGTGGTGGTACCCCCGCGCTCCTCCATTCAACTATGCATGGGTGACGTAGACGACATGATATATTTGGAAAAGAAAATAATTTTGTTTTTTATTTTAATGAGGAAATATAGAATTAAAAACGTATACTGACAAAATTTATACACAAAAATTCAATATTTTTTTTTGTACGTGAACTTGAACATCATGAAAAAATCGTTTAACATATCGATAGAGAAAAAGTAATATTTTATTTTTTCTTCCATGATATTTGAGTTTAGTGGGAAAATTTCGTTATTACGGCGACGATTGTCATTACTTTATTATATGCGCAGCATAGTAATACGGTATCCCCTCTCATAAAATATTTAATAAAATACATAACGACGTTTTGTACAAAAACAAACAAAATACTACATAGTAGAAAACAGGAAATATTACAAAAAAAGAATTGATCATAATTATTAATTGTATCAATTATAAATAGAAAAAATAGTAATACAAGTGGATAAGGTTTTAGAAAATATATATATCTAACATAATACTAAATTATATCAGTTATAATTTAAGTATTTAATGAGCCTGTAACTATTTAGGAATTCCCAAATTTAACGCAAGTGATATATGCCTAGAACATTAAATTTAAATAAACAGTTGTGATAACCTAGCAAAACTTAAAAAAAAAACAACAGCCATTTCTTAAATAATCATACCAATAATAATTGTCAATCATTTCTATGTTAAAACGTGAAAGTGAAACTAGAATTTGAAAAGAGTAATTCAACTGTAAAACAAAATTACACACATAATTCTTAAGTATACTAAAAAATAAAAATGATTGGCAAATAGGCTGGATGTTTCCTAGGTTGACAGATCTGGGCAATGAATTTGAAACAGTCCCAAAGTATACTACACAAGACTAAAAGAGACTCATAAGTTACCAAGTCTTTCCATTAGTCCTATGCTTCCTTGAGAGTAGCGACTTTCATATCATAAAGCAATGTTTCATCGACCTGGTAGACACCTAACTTATTAAAACAGTACTCATATTCTTTGTTTTCTTTCTAATAAGTTTTAACAAGGGAAGGTCATGATAATTGGGTCACCGAATAACCGTTTGTGCCAATGTGATTCTGAAAATGAGTGTACCATTTAAATATACCCTTTTTGTTTATTTAATTATGCAGTTAAAGCGCAGTAGGTATAACAACAAGCCATTTCAAAATAAATTCTCGATAAATTCAATTTTATAGTAAGAACTATTTTTATAAAAAAATGCAATAACATGAAAATAAACAAAATGGTCAATTTAAATAGTACACTCATTTTCAGCCGTATTGGCATAATTGGTTACGCACATATTTTTTTTAAATTCAATACCAATTTAAAATGATATAACTTTGAAAACTGGCGACCCAACCACCATGACCTTACCTTGTAAATATTCCGTATTTTAATAAATCATTAATTAAAAATATTATGTTGAAGGTCTTTTAAGAAACTTGATATTGGTCCAATAAAGTTATAAAGTATACATATAGTTTTTAAAAAAAATTACAATATTTATTAAATGTTAACATTTGTTTACACTCTATTATCACAAATTCCAAAAATTATATTAATAAACTAGTAAATTGCAGTCTTACTTACAACATAATTACAACTTTCGTCGTTTTCGTGATCTTAATGGGTTCCAAGAAACAGGAGTATCATCTGTCACAGATATAACATTAAGACCTCCCATTGTAAGGCCTTTTATGGAAGACTAAAACAAAAAGTAAAAGAATTATAATTAGTTTCAGAAATAAAAGAACTTTTATAAAACATTAATGGAAAATATATACATAGGTTCGTTCTTATACTGTTATTTCCCGTTTCTTATAGATGTTACTCATATTATTACCTTGGATATTATATTTTGTAACAAATTATAAAAAGTAAAGTCAAAAATTATTAATGAATTTTAATCGCAATTTGAATATAACTGTAAATAAAGCAACTAAGTAATTATCATGAATACTAAAACAACGGTTAACTGGTATTTAAGGCTTTGTTAGGCGTGTGGTCTATGTTTATAGACTAGTCAACCTAAGTCACACAGTGATTCAGGTAAAAAAAGTGTGTTAGTCACACTTTAATTGTAACCAAAAATCATACCACTAAAGAAGGGTTAAAATCACCAGCCTTATAGTATATACAACATTATAAGTAAGTTTTTAAAATGTAAATGTTTTGAAACAAAATATAGTAATTACTATTTTCAAAAAAAAAATATTTTAATTTATAATATATAATTAAGTGTTAATATATTTTCCATACTATTAAAAAATAAACTCCAGTCACTTTAAGTAGATACCTCATCACGTCGGTGGCGACCAGTTCCTATCCCACAACATTGTCATAGCTCAGCACCACATACTGTGTGTACAAGTTTTGGTTTATCATCTAGGTATCTTCTTAAAGTGATTAAAGTATACAATAGATATAGGATCTTAACATTTTATCACAAAATATTCAGAATGTTTATTAAATAAATAAATAAATTAAATATTTGTACCTTGTACCTAAATAGTAATATTCTCATTTCTTTTTTAATTAACAAAATTTAATTAAAAATTTTTCTTAACATTGGTTTCAGGATTATTTCTTTTTTTTATAAAATAAAAAAGGTGTTTAAATTTACATGATTTTTTTTTAATTTCAAGCATTTTCTTAAAAGCTTAGTATATTTCTATAGACCCAGTCAAAGTTTATATTAATTTTTTTTTAATTTAATAATATTTTTTTATATAATCAAATAAATAAATAAATAATGTGCAAGCGCGTGGCGGAGTGAGATAAGGCAGCAGTGTATCAACGCACGGCCGCAGGTTCAAATCTCGACCACTGGGGGTTTATTCATCCAGGTGGGCAACTGTCTGGGGGAAGAAATGGCCACCTGCACCTCTCTCTGGGACCAACTTGTTTGGTAACTTTAAGTCAGCAGGTAGCTGTAAGGTCAAAAATGCTAAATCTAAACTGTCTAAGCCCCAATTAGAGGGAATAACGGACATTAAACGTAAGAGAAAGAAAAATATAAAAAAATTATAAAAGATAATAAATACAATCTGCAACTGCTTGTGTGTATTAAGTATTTTTTAAAAAATACTTACCAATCTCCCAGGGCCTAAACCTTGAACTGTCACACGAAGTGTCCGAATTCCTATTTCCAACGCTCTCTGTAACAAAGTCAATACGTATTTTATATTTTAAGTAAAATATTCGAAAGAAAATAAAACTTTATGTCATGGATACGTGTTAATTATGTGGAGACTTTGTTTTTGACTGTTTATGTTAGTATTATTAACACAGACATTCGTGTCATAACACAGGTTAATAAGAATTGAATAATATTAAATATTACACTACAATGAAATACATCAGTTTCCATCATCACAATAAAACACGTCGGTCAAAACCAAAGTGCATGAGCAAAAACCGACGACAAAATACGACAGTTTTTAATCTGTCGAATCTTGATTTTAAACTCGAAGAGTACAACTGATGAGTAAAAATGTTGAATTTGATGGTAGTGTATGGACCGCTTAGTATAACATTAATGGTCAATAAAACTTACCATTGCAAGACCAATAGCTGTGGCCTGTGCTGCTATGTTAGTGCCTTTTCTTGTATTTTTGAATCCTTCCATACCACAGGATCTGATTAGAATTCTCTCTCCTAAAATATTTAATAGAGATTAAAAAGGTTAATTTTACGAATGTCTATTCAGTACTACCTATATAATAACTCAAATAAAAAAGTTTTTCATAAACTAGGTATACAGTATAGGGCCACTGCTTTAATAAATTATATTATATTAATCTGCTAGTCTCTGTACACATAACACAAGTATTTAATTTCCGTAATATTTTATCTGCATGATCTGCAAATAATTAACTGCTCTCATTCAATCTAAATGTTTTAAAAAAACTAATTGTTGAAAACTGGAAAAAAACAATTTTTTTTCAAAGTATTAATTATATACTACTAATTATTTAATCCCATTATAGAACAATTCAATTGTTTTTAAGAAACAATGTATGAGGATATCTTTAATAAGTTTATTTTTTGATTGCAATGCTAATGCTCTGAACGTTTATAAATACATTTTCTACAATTTGAAACATTTAGAATAAGTGATTAATTATTTTTTGACCTACAATAAATGATTTATTTAAGGTCAGTGTCCCTTTTTATTTAACAGTTTATAATGTTTAGGCCGCTTACTAAAATGTCTACTTTTTTTGCCCTGTGTGACACATAATATGCTACAGTCAAGATCAACATATTCCTGACCAAGCATTTTCATAGTAAGACGGTCATTGAAGATGAACTATATTAACAAATTAGTTTGGTGACGTCAAAGAACTTACCATCACTTTTTGTTAAATGAAGTATTGTATTGTTCTTGGACGATTTAATATGACAAATAGGTACTTCTGAAAATCTGACCCCTCCAAATAACATGTTTGGCGTGTTTTCATCAGGAAACATGTCTTCTTTCCTCAAAAATACATAAAACTTAATTATACACACGGATAAATAAGATTAGTAAAAATTAATATAAAAGTCCATCTTGGCGTTGGAACTTATAACACAACAAAATGGCGTCAATACTCAATGCTATTTAACAATGCCGAAGTACCAGACGATTATTATGAATTAAAAATGCTGTCCCAATTCGCACATATTATTTTAAAGTGAAACTTACTTGGTAATAGCCGAATCGATAGAAACGAATTTCTCTCCTTCAGTACCCTCGTCCACAGGCGGTACGGAAGATAAAAAACTTCGACGGTCTCGATTTTTTAACAACGGCCGTGCAACGTGTAAGCGGCAGACATTTTGATTCTTTACAGAAACAAACAAACTGTGTGCAGTCGCTGTTTTACTCAAACAGCTAATTATTGGGGCAAACATCCTTTGAATGATTATATTTTATTTGCGGGCAAATTAAGTACAAGAAAACTACGGTTAAGGTAAAATCTAAACGCATAAAATGTACATACTCAATAGGACAATATTGTACGTACAACTTAAACACAGTTTACACGGCAAAAATGGCGATTGACATAACAAATAACCTACGGAGTACGAACTACGCAATAAGCCAATAAGCGGATAGAGAGGAGCTGCTGTTGTATTGTCTCATATTCCCCGGCCCGTGAACCGCCCAACCCTACTTCCTCTGTACATCAAAAATGAAATTATGGGTGTTTTCTGTGTTAAGTGTAGCGTAGTGAGTAGTGACTGTAGTCGCTGCTATATGTTAACGTAGCGCCGTAGTCAAGTCGCAAGCGCATGCGTAGAAGCGAAATAGGAAAAGGGAAACCGGGTAAGAGGTAACTATGGTATGTTCTGCATCATCTGTGGCAAAATTAAAAGGTATTCCAGCAATTGGAATTATACATTTTCACAACATGGCTGCTAGCTGTTTTGTATACCGTAATAAAAAATGCATGGCCATCCGAAAACCCTGGCAGCCATTTCACAGTTATCATAAGTATCAACACACCTTAGTTTAAATGCTATATATTTGATAAGATGACGTGTTTATTACGGTTGCTTTACCAGCTACCTGCTACGTTTAAAACTTAGAGTTGATACCACGGTTACGTATCGCTTATACAGGTTGATCAACCTAAATCGTCCACCAATTTTTTCTCGGAAAATAATTGATATTTTATATATAGTTTTTCTCTAGAGAACGAAATCCTCACCAATTTTTTATTATATACAACGGTTACAATAAAATGATAAAATTGCTAAATATTTACAATTTTTCCTCTTTTTAGGCCAGTCAATGAAGAAAACATTTAGGCTAATAACGGAAAAAATTCCCAAACAAAACTTTTTTTTTAAAAGCCTTTTTGGTACATGTACTTTAGTATACTAAAAGTCCCTATGGATCAGACTAGAGTTTTTTTTTTATAAGCTTCGAAAAGTTTTGAGCTTTTGTCAATAACTTGAGAAATATTGCAAATATTTAAAAAAAGTTTTGAGCTTTTGTCAATAACTTGAGAAATATTGCAAATATTTAAAAAAAGTTTTGAGCTTTTGTCAATAACTTGAGAAATATTGCAAATATTTAAAAAAAGTTTTGAACAAAAAATGTTAATGACATAATTTTCTATAAAAAAGCTTTATATACTTTTTTATTTAAACCAGCAGTTTTACAAAAAAACAATTTGAACTTCGGCATATTAAAAAAAATTATATATTACGTCTTTTTACATAACAGTTTTATACGTTGTACGTAATATTACACGTGTAACGTGAGCTACATAATACATATCAATTTTTAATATTCCTTATTAGTTTGAAATAGTTAATATACTATAATTTTATTAATTTATTATTTAATTGACATTTAATTTCCTCAGTTAAAAACGATTAAACGTAAGTTGTGGCGTTTGCGAGATAATAATATATATGTATAATTTTTAAGTTTGGATTCCTCCTACACAGAGTTGTATAGAAACTACGCCAAACATTTCTATTGATTTGTGAATCATAGATTTCTTGTGTAGATGATAGATGTTAGTTCTGATATTATCATTGTATTTGATGGATATGAACAAGAAAGTGCAAAAAATACAAACAAATCCTAATGACAACGTCGAAAAATAAAAACTGTACCGATATTTAATTTGACGACCATATGCCTATGGTCATTTCCGTTACTAAGGCAAACGTTTTATAAAATGATAATAACAAAATTCGGTTTATAGAAATGCTTAAAACAAAATGTATGGAAAAAGTATTCCATTACTTGTCGAATGCAAAAATACAGTCACTCCTCGATCTCCCTTTCTTTAAACCACATTGATATTTAGATAAAGAAATTCCCTGTAGAGTTTTCTATTTTTGATGGATGTCTTTTTTTGAAAATTGTACATAATATAGCTCAAATCATTCAAATCGTTAACTTTAATTCATATTTCGACAATAGACATTGTAAGGATTTTAAAAGATATTCCCCTCCTATCATCAATAGTTTTGAATAAACGATGTCCTCGCCTGGTGTCAGTTTTCTTTTAGTGTTAAGTATACAAACCCTCTAGGTCTTCATTCAATGTAAAAAAAAAGTATATCAACAAATATGAAATCAACAATATTTTGTACCAACATTAGATTAATACAATAAACATTTAATCACAAAACATTAACAATTAAATTATACCGAGGTACTTAATGATATTATTTAAAAGAAAATGTCATCACCTTATTTAAATTTATATAATCGACGTTCTAAATTGAATTTAGTAAATTCTATAGCTACCGTACTCTAAAGGCTGCAGCTGTTCGTCGTTGACAAACATTAATACTGTTATATTAAATTGTTATATAATATCCTTTGACCATATGTATAATTATATAAAAAGATTATATAATGTATACTTATAAAAATATTGTATAACAGTATTAAAAAATATAAAGTAGACCTAAGTGTTATCTGAAATGTATTTTTCTTTACATTTTAAAGTTAATACAATTCATTGAAACAATCATATTATTGGAATATACTCTGTTTTGTATAATTTATTTACACTATCTTTTTTTAAACTTACATAAGAGTTTGCCGTCCGGATTTTTTCACAAACACGTGTTTTTATTTTATGAATTTGGCATCTATCAACTTCATGATTAAACCTATATAATTGAATGGTAAAATATTATAGAGTATAGTTAATAAACGATTATAAACTGGTGGACATGGTGTACATTATGATTGACGGTTGTAGATCTGTGTTAGAATGACAGAAGTCTAAAGTTGATAAGTTACATTTTGTTAATTTTGGCGCATTTATAATAATATGTTTGAAAATAAGTATTGCGCAAAAATTGACAAAAGTTAAATAAGGCAATATTTAATAAGAATATTTAAAAAATATACAATTTGCTGAAATGCCAAAACAAATAGTTTGATATTTTGGTGTTTAAAGGTTATACACCCGTCTCCCATCAAAATATATTAACTATAAATCATATATTTGATTCAATTAAAAAATATTTTAGCAGCATTTTAGTGATAATTAAAAAAATTAACTGTATTGACTATTTTCCTAAAAGTTGGAAAGTGAAACATCAACTTTTGCCATTATACCACAGAGATAATAGGTACCTACATAAGTGATAAATCATTTATAGTATTTAGTCACGGAATAGATTTAATCTATACTGTGATTTGCTTTTGTTACTTGGGAACTCTAATTTATCTTTATTTCTGGATTTTACTGTATTAAAACTAATATACAATCGACAAAAAGGTTTGTCAACATGTTATTTTAATCTAATGTAACCCTAATCATCGAGTAAAAATACACTTCCAAATGTTTGCAATTTTATTCCCAAAAATAAGATATATCTTGTTCCCGGTAGGCATTTAGGTAAGGTACCTACAAATAAGTTATGAAAAAAAAACATGAAACAAAGGTAACCTTCGTTATTTAAATTTCACTTGAATTAGTACTTCGTTTAATAATTACAATACGGCTTATGATATCACCGTCTAAAATTACAAAACCGTGCCACATCGTTCTATGTTTATGTACTATGCTGTTTAAAAAAAAAATGTTTTTATATCTAATATTATCATTAAGCCGTGTTCGGTGTTCTCGGATTATATTACCTACCTATTTAGAATAATTTTTAAATGATCTCACTCCGACCGTAATCTGCATTCTGGTCCATATGTTTTCATTTGATAAGATTAAACATGTGATGTGTGGTATCATCGTAGCTTTCAGTCTAGAGTCATATAATGTACTTATCTATAGTCTTCGAGAACCGCGCTTGTACAAATTTAGATGGCCATGAGAGAATGATTAATAAGTACTTAATAATATGTTTATAGGTATACTGGCGAACTGTGTTCTTGCTAATTTACGTAATAACTGTAATTTAATAAAACTACATCATTTAAATCTTAAGTAAATATGTACCAACCTTTAAAGTTTTTTATGCATACGCTGACTTTCCTACAAGTGGATTGTTAATACCGCAAAAGAAAATTTAATAGCAGTTTTACGAATTATTTTAATCATCAGAAATTTGTCGCTTTGTGCTTTAAAATCAAAATATAATTTTTAATTTATTAAAATGAGTGTCCCCGTTGCTGTTGGATCTACGTTCTTTGGTTGCATGAGTAATGTTGTATTTCTTGAACTTCTAGTAAAGTAAGTGACACAAATATAGTGGTGTATTTAATTTTTAGTTATAATATTGTCAATGGGTAATGTACTTTTTCTTTTGTAGGCAAGATCCAGGAATTGGAAATTTAATAACTTTTTCTCAATTTTTGTTAATTGCGATCCACGGATTTATATTTACTGCAAAATTTGGTACAAAGAAACCAAATATTAGCGTTAAGTAGGTTATATTAAGATTACATAAAATACATGTTTTTAATTCTGATTATTTGTATAATTTAAACATTTTTTTTTAGAGGTTACCTGATTTTAGTTTCAATGTTTTTCATAACCAATGTTTTAAATAACTATGCATTTGATTTAAATATTGCTATGCCACTACATATGATATTTAGAGCTGTAAGTTGTTCAAATTTAAAATACACATTAAATTTACCTATGCAGTTTTATTATTATTATTTTTGGCAGTACATTTTATTATGAAACATAATTTTGATTTGATTATCGATGTAATCCTTTACAAAATTACAAAGACAATAATAGTATAATACTCATAAGGGCCTATTTTAAAGACTAGATTTAACAACAAAAATACTTAGATTTTGCTCTTAAACACATGATAATGGAATTTTTGTATCTCTTAGATATTGAATTAAAATCGAATACTGTTTTAGGGTTCTTTAATAGCAAATATGATCATGGGAATAGTCATAATGAAAAAAAAGTATACACTCGACAAATATCTTTCTGTTGCTATGATAACAGCTGGTATTTCTGTTTGCACTATAGTCTCTAGTCAAGATGTTGTAAGTAATCTAAGATTATTTTATGTTATATTACTATAACTAATTACTATAACTATATTATTATTCTTTTTATTTTATACATAAATAAATAAAATGTTTTCATTTTATCTAGTATCTAATTTGGTTTTCCTTTGTAGAAAAAAACTGTTATACGAGGTGTTGAACAAAATACGAGTGAGCTTGAGGATTTCTTTTGGTGGTGCTTAGGTAATATTAAGAGTTGTTTTATTCTATCAAATTATAGATAGCGTACCTATTTTAATCATATTCTATTGTTGCGTATTATTATTTAACAGAAAATACAATGTATATTTTGTTCAAGCTTAAAGAATAGGCTTACCTATTATTTACATAGTTTTGAAAACCATATATTGTATAATATAATTTAAATATTTTAATAACAAGTTTGTTTAACTTTAACAGGGATATCATGTTTAACTGTGGCATTGTTTATTTCTGCTCGGATGGGAATTTATCAAGAAACATTATACAAGAAACATGGAAAACATCCTCAGGAAGCATTATTTTATACGGTAAATTTATTTAACTTGCATGTTAAATTATAATGTGAAGTTAATGAAACCCTACCCACACTAAATGGCGTACCAAATATTGTGTATTAAAAACAAAATTTATATTTTAAATATGATTTGTTAGTTTTTCAAAATTTAAACCAGAAGTTTTTGACATATCAATGATTATAAGGAAAAAGGTCATTAACGACATTTTTGTTATTTTACAGGACAGCCAAAATAATAATGCAGTACTTTTTCTGTTCTCTTCTGCTGTGTATTTATCTAAAGTTCTAATTTTTATATTACCTAATCCATTTATTTATCATATATTATTTAAACTGTCGTTTGTGCCTAAAACCAGTCTTTTAATACTGACAATAACTTCATAACTCTTAATTAATGGTGTTAACGCTAAATATTTAAACGTAAAATAATCGTAACAATATGTTTACTAAATCAATAGAGAATTGTGGCATTGACACCAATATATTAAAAAGGTTAGAAGGCTATTTGGCATAAGAGAAAAACATTTAATTTAATTCAGGAAAATATTGGGTTCAGGAGCGCCTAAAAACTATAACATCAGTATGAATTAATTTTTGGCATGTTGTTTTTAGCATGTACTACCATTACCGTGGTTTGTGTTTCTCTATTCTAACCTAAAGGAACATATCACAATGGCATTTGAAAGTGAACCATTGCCTCTTATTGGATTGGGTATACCTAGTACAGTTGTTTATCTAATCGGTAATGTAGCTACACAGTATCCTTTTAATTATTCGATATGATTTTTTAATATTTGAATTTAAAATGCACATGTATGTTTTGTTTTCCTTAAATGTTTTTTCCCAGATATATTTGTATAAGTTCTGTATACTTTTTAACTACAGAGTGTTCATCATTGACAGTAACGCTGGTTTTAACGCTCAGAAAATTTACTAGTTTATTGTTTAGTATATTATATTTTAGCAATCCATTTACAATTTACCATTGGATTGGGACCATTTTAGTGTTTGGTGGGACGATCATCTTTACTGAAGTACCACAAAAAGTTAAACAAATGACAACACAAAAGAAAATCAAAACCAAATAGAAAGTATTGTCTTGTTTTGTACAGATAAATAATTGTTGGGTATATTTTTATAAATATTTATCTACTTTTTAGAACAATAAAAATATTTAAATGTGTTATATATTTAATTGACAATAAACGTAAATAATTTACAAACAACCTAATAACTTGGTCTGTAATTGTAGAAATTTAAACGTGTATTTGATAATTCTATCAATTATATATTCTATCGTATTAAAATAAACTAATAATATAATAAATTAAAGATATTACGTATTAAAAACACAAAATGGTGCATTTTCTAAAACTAAATAGTGAACATTCTATTATATTTCGTTCAGTGGTGTAAGCCGAAATCTTTGCTGAACGCAACAACAATGTCGTGTAAACTAAAATATGTACCAGTGACAAAACCTAGTAGACCCAAGATGATTGTAAGGATGTCCATGTGAAGTTTCCAATTATATGCTCCAAATCCTTCTTCCTTCCATACAACCATGTGGCAAATGGGTGGAAATATCAATGCCAAAAATGTGCTAGCTATAGCTCCAACTAAAGATATGAATAATGCTAAATGTGGTATCACTTCGGCTGCTAAAACTGTAAATATTTTGTAAAAAAATGATTTAAAGTATAGCCCATTTTAATAATTATAATATTTGATTATAAACGGTGTCATTACATGTTGCGAACACTAAAGCGGCGCGAAGAAGATATTCGGCTAAAGCTGGAGATTGGAACGGTCCATATTTTTCTTGTACTGAAGGCCACAAAATAGCAACAGGCACGTAAAATTGTAGAGTGTAAGTACAAATAATTGCAAACACCATCAGACCGACTACAATTTTGGATAATCTGTAAATAAAAATACAGTTAATAACTAATTTGAAGAAGTCATTATTGTTGTACATAAAGGTAAGAAAAAATTACACGAGTGTTGGGGGAAGATTAAGTGTCAGACTGCCTTTGACGTCGTCGCCAAAACGCCAGAATCCTACGAAGCCCATAGTTAAAATTATGAATGTCACAATAGTCATGCCAGTGTTTAACACTCCTAAAGTGGAAGCGAATCGGTCTGGTTTTTTCATTTCCAATTGCAGAGGTAATACCTATACACAATACAAATAATAATTATTATTACTTTTATAATTTAATAATTTTATATTTTAATTCATTAATGAGTAAAGTGAATTGAATAATAACATTAAACGTTATAACGGCATTACACCAATGATACAGTTGATATTTGTGTAAAGCACAATATGGGCTAAATCTTATTCTTTCTCGTCTTATCTTTTACAATGGGACCAGCCATCCAAAAGAACACTAAACAACTATATTAACTCCATACCCATTGCATCTCCGTAATTTAATTTATAACTTTCAATCATCTTTTCTGGTCTGATTTATGCTGTAAATCTTTTTATAACTATTATTTCTTATATATTTAATGTTTTTCTTTTTTTAACTTCTTGAATCATGTATTAATGTATCTTCTTTAATTTTTCCTACAGAACTGTAACTCCCGAGTTACCTCTTATATAATATATTGCCTTCTATCTAACCGTATAACTCCATACACCTATTTTTATTTTATCTCTCTTATTAAATACCCGACCCTTACTTTCATCATAGTCGTCAAAGTGTTTCAGAAATCATGTATCAAACATTTTTTTCTTTTACAAAATGCGTGGCTTTGTCATATGTTTACTGGCTTCCCCACTGGTAAGTATTTCATTTATGGACTTTGGTATGTAATACTTACATGTTGGTTAAAATTGTTCCCAATTATTAACACATAATATATAATGCTACAGTAATATAGTACAATAATTAAAAAATGTTATATCAAGTATAAGTGGGTGTACCGTACCAGACTTATGCCTTCGAAAGCGTATATAGCCGTGCCAAAGAACAACGGTATTTGTGACCAATGGGCAACGGCTGTTCTAGACGCCAACGGTGGTAAATCCACTATGCAGTACGATAGGATGATACCTAGACCAATGGCCATTGAAATGTTTGCGGCCGTAGATAGAGGCGCGATGAACTTTAAATTTCTAATCATGGCACAGGACATAATCGGTATCAGTGCGAAAATCATATGTATGTGAATGTCTATCACCGCACCGTATTCGTCGCAAAACTGAAACGAAATTGACGCAAGTGCATTAAAACATATTTATACAACTTCCTAATATTCGTATTGATATCGTATCGCGTACTTGTTTAATAGAATTTGAAACAAACAATATGTACACGCAGCAGAATCCCAGTTGAGTTATTATGACAAACACGTTGACTAAGGTCCTAAGACAAAAATAAAAAATCAATGTCGAAACCGAGTTTGTTAGGATATAGATGTAATATATTATTTATTATTAATTGTCATGTCACATTGGCAGACCAATCAAACCGTATGTACACTCCTATAAAGTAGGTAATATAACATGTTGTCGATACTGCCAGTTAGAGTCTAACCTAACCTGACCTAACCAGTTAGAGCCATAGCCCTAGGCGTAACTGACAATTTGTGTTAGGACTTAGAGGCATCTGTAGACCCAACTATTTGACCAAGTATTATTAACGACTTATACGAACAATATTTTTTTAACCCTAAAAAATCAGAAGTTTTGTATTATTTCGGCAAAATTTTGCATTTTCCATGTGTTCTAATTAAAAACAAGTTATTTATCGTAGGTAATGAAAATTGAAATAATATGTTTTTCTTATTATTTAAATCTACTTTTGCATATGTAGGTATTTAAAGATGGTACATCATTTTTACTGGTATCCCTTTTTGAACTAATAGTATTGCTTTGGTAGTAAATTTTGCTCCACTGCCTGCCTAAGCGCATAATTATTATAAGGTTTCACGTTTAGCCTTATTGTTATCATCACCTGAATAAATCCGCGTGCCTCTGTAGACTTTTGGGTCCGGTAGCGAAAGACAGTTCGATCGTCTCCGAAAACGTCGGGCAGTGTTCGAGTTTCAGTCGGCTCTTGAGCTTATGCGCGACATTTAGCTAACAAAAACGATATATTATACAAATGCAAAACACGAGCCGTAGGTAACGTTTCCCTATATTTCATCGTGCTCACCAATATGTGATTGTTGTATATGCACACGGTGCCGATGAAGACCGTGAGCAGAGGCGCCATCAACAGACCTCCGTTTCGAAAAGCATCTCCCATGGCCAACATGCCGCACCCGATGTTGCCCTTCAGAAGATGCATGAGCGTCTCGCAGTACCTAAGTAGAAAAACCATCACGTTCCACATAATATTTGGTATTATATTTTCTTTATTATTGCCCTATGAACGTGTAAAGGTTCTTACGTGGTCGGGTGTTCTGAAACCGGATGACCGTGCACGGCTTTTGCCACGGCTTCCGTGCGTTGTTGCTCCGCCGTCGTGTTATTTGCTTCGGCATCTTGGCCACTGCCTTTACGCGATTTGTCACCCATTTTATGACGACTCTGAAACAAAATTTTCCCCATAAAGAAACAATGTCTTTCGGCATTTTAACAATAATAATAATAAGTAATATATTTGTCATTTGCGTGGATTTTTATACGGCGACGATTTGCTTTAATTAGGCATTTTTTTTAAGTAAATAGTTGAAAGTAGCAAATTTCGTTGGATAAACTTCGTATCTCAATAACCGGTTTTCCAATAATTATGCTGTTCGGTATTTTGACACAATTTGCAGCGACGAGGTGCGTCGTTATCGGATAGGTTTTAACTTTAAATCGGCCAATTATTTTATTGTATTATAATAAATATAAATCGTTTAAGGAAGTATATTTTCTCGTAGAAACTATTTGACCAATACACATCAAAAACAATCCGTTATATTATGATAACAACGTAGGCAAAATAAAACCGATAATTTGAGGTACGGCGTTTTGTATATGCAATTTTGATACGCCTAAGCATTGGAATATTATTCAAATATGCACGGCTATTGATTAAGGGATAAAATATAGACAATAATATAATATAGTTTATTTTATACTTATCAGACGATTTAATCGCTTCAATTTTAATCTCCATGGTACCGCAATTCATTTTGATTATTATTTTGTTTTCAAAATTAATATAATGAAAGTTCTTTTTTATATAAAAACAGGTAAATTAGACGTGTTGTATGTAATAATACAATAATTATTTAATTTTCATTTGACGTCAACTATTTAATTAAAATTATCATAGATTGAACAATTATGAGAAACAAACCGTATTAGAATCCAGTTACTTCTGTTAACCAAATCTTTTTGAGACGGCGATTAACTCTTTAAACAAATTCAACAACTCAATGGTAACTAATAACAATCACCAATATCCTATAAAATCTACAGAATGCCGAATATTGTCATTAAACATATGGAAGAATAATCGTTTATTTCATATTTGTTATTTGAACGGTGTATACACGGGTTTTAATATAAAAATTTAACGCAAAACTTATTGAGTAAATGAAATAATAGTAGTGTAAACTGCATTGTTTACATTGTTAAAAATATTAAAACAATTTGTTCGTCGATCTACGGATTGTAGTTTGGTGCCCGAGGAACAGCCTCACTTTTCTTGGTAGATTTATTTCAATCGCACAACATTTCAATGAAGGTGCTAGCCAATATATGTCTTGTCGTGCTCAGTGATACATTAGGGATAATTAACCACCATGTTTACAAATTATACATAAAATATATTGGAAAATTAATTCATTTTTATTTGCTTACTTCGTTTTTTTTTACATAACTAGTATAAAATGATTATTGTTGTATATTATTGATTATTAGCATTTTATTTATTTGTATTATTATTATTATGGTACATTGAGAGAACGTTATACAGCCAGTAAAAAAAAAAAAAAAAAATTGTACTGAAAAGTAAGCTGTGTCTTATGGCAACAACTTAGAAAACATTATCCGAAATATCATCTTAAGAGATTTCGTAGATTAAGAACTTAAAAACAAAATAAAATGATAGAAATCAATATTAAATTTATTAATATTATTCTTAAAATTCTACGTTAACGAATTATTCACAATCCTAGAAGTTTTTTTTTTTTTACTTTTATTGAAAAACATAAAATCTGTAAATTATATTTTACAATGATCCTAGAAGATAAAAACTAAAATAAATACACCGCTATTGATTGTCAATATGCGGCGGCTATGACCTACGAGGTATACGTTTGGGACTTACAGTTATTATCACAGTCGATGCAGTTCATTCCCGTAATATTAGTTTGAATAATGTTTTACTTTTCCGTTCTGTTTATGAAATATTTATTTTTAATACATTTGTACTTAATACGTGTATTAATTACTATGACTTTTTTGGTTATTGGCCATATTATATCTGGCTCGATTTTGGTCTTACAAAATGTAATTGAAAACAAAATTGTGATGGGCGAGGGCCCACTCTACAAATATCCAGTTATGCTGTGTAAAATTCGCCACTGCTAATTTTTTTATTTTAATATGTCCGAGAGACATTTGAATTGCGACAATGACAAGTTTTACAACGCATGTTTTATCGCGTTGCACATTTAAAAGTAACTAGAATTTAGATTAAGCGGGTATCTACAGCTATATCTACACAAATCATTTAAATTTTCAATCATAACATTTATATTATATTCTAAAAAATACTGATAAATCAAAATGTTTTCAATAGAGACGATTATATTTATAGTTTATTCTAGGACAACCTTGACAAAAAACAATCATTATTATTATTCACTAACAGGTGTGTTTCCGTATTATATCCGACAGCATGCATTTATTAAATGTCATTACTACAAAAAATTATTCTATTATACTTGCTACTCTTTAATATATTGTTAGACAAACGTACATTTTTTATCAACATTTCTTTAAAGAAAATGTAATGAATGAAATTTTATGAGTTCATTTTAGTAAATAAAAATATAATTAAGAATAAATTAATTTTAAAATGTTAATTTACAGTATATATATAATACATATATAATTATTTTTTCTACAGGTTGGCAAGAATGATTTATGTATAAAACACAATCATTTTTAACTACCTATGTAATAGAAGACTTCGTATACAGCGTGACTAACAAATAATTGTGGTTAATTGCTAAATATCTGATAACATAAACTATTTATTAAGATGCGTAAATAACATACACGAACTTAGTTTTAAATGTGCCAACATGTGATTGATATGGATTAAACATGTACTAAGAATAGTGTACGTTAACATTAGTCTTTAAAACACTAATTGTTTTGTGTCTCGATAAAATGTTACTTCAAGTTATAAAATACTTTTTTATTTCTCTAGTAGTTTATTGCCGAAAAAGTATAATAATTGCACCAGGTTAAATTAAGAGCTACTACTAACAATTGGCAAACTGGTGAACTACTGTATTTGAATATAATAACGATATACGATATTATAAAATAGGGATTACTTGTAAAGTACCTATTATATTACATAGTAACGCTGTATAATTTCATAAATTAGAAATCGAGGCTACTCTTTAATTAACCACTGATCTCTAGTGTAGAAAGCAATAATTATTGTTATTCTTTACTTACGGGAAATATATTTGTATATTTACAATATATATATGTTTATTACATATATATATATATAGGTTTCAAAAAAACGTTGCGTTGATGTTTTTCAATTACGTTGGCTATGTTGTTATAATTAAATCATTCGTAACAATTAGATAGACGATAAAAAAAAAAGTTTGAAATTTAACATCCAGGTCCTATAGATGCACTCATTTTTTTTGCATTGGCGCCGCAAAATTGTCAAAATTCGGACGGTAAAAAAAAAAATAACGAGTACCTATTCGCAAGACGAGATGAAAAATACAATAATATAATAAAAAACACGACACTTCACAAAATTTTATTTAAAAATGAAAAAAAAGTTTTTAACCTGGACTGGTATTTATTTATGATTTAATATTAACCGTCCGCCGGCGGATTCCAAACTAGAATGAAAAGGGCGCGCACGATACGAACCAGTTCAAGTAAGCTTTCCGGCTCAACCGTGATTGATTTAATTAGTTATGATTCGTGTTCGGAAAGTTTTTATTTTTTTTTTCGACACCGGAAATGCTAAGGTGTTCCAGCAGTGTACCGTCAATACACCATCTCCATTCAAGATATTTTAATACTACAACCGTTAGTCGTTACTACACACAGTGACATTATTATTTGTCAGCAATAATATAATAATAATCGTAATGTGTAACGATTATTAATTAGTAATTACTATAACTACTTATTAAAAAAAAATTATATAGTTTCACAGAGTACAACGTATAAAATCATATACGCATCTATACTAATGTAATAATAACAGGGCTTCCGATAGTTCCGGGCCAAATTTAGGTTTTACTTTCTTAACTTAAAATTTTCTTAAAGTAAAAATAAGTTTTTTACATACCAATAATTTTTGCACATTAATAATAAAAATTAAAAAAAAATTTTTAAATTATTCTTCCCGAAATATAAATATTTTTCCTTTACGTATAGTATTAAGATGCAAAATCCAAAATCCAAACATTTTTGAGAGACTGGAGTCCGTTAAAAATCAATAAAAAAAAATACAATAATGTTTTATGGTACTTATTTTTTGGAGAGTCTTAGCATTTGAGCTACTTTTCTAAACCAAAGTGACAGTAAAAAAGAAGTCTTTGTTATATTTTTTTCATTTACACTTAAAAAATGACATATGAGTAATTATAGTATTTAAAAAACAGTTTATACTAGTATACTCATTACTCATACCTAATTGTAATTAATATAATATGTTTTCTATGATGTACAAATATACTAATATCTAAGCGTTTAATATTATTATTAATTGGTAATTTTTAAAATTATTACAAGAAACATATTTTATACTGTACCTACTACCTAGTACCTAACAGCTCAAATTATGACCTCACTGTATAGACTTAGGCCACATTTTTAACCGTCATCCACATATTTTTACTGAGGTAATAACTAATATTCTTATATTTTTAACTTGTATATTAAATTTTAAGTTCACGCACTTCATTGTTTTTGGTTAGCTGATTACACTTTTTGTACAAAGATTTTTTAAAGGCTAATATTTGTCTTGATAAACGCATAAAATATGTTTTAAATTTGCTTAGTGTTTCTTACTTTAACAACTCAAAATATTCTTATAATATTGTTAGGTGTTAAACAATAAAACTACGCTTGTATACATTTTTGTCTGACAAAATAGAGAACATAATACAAATTATTGAACTAAAATGTCAAACAGAGTTTGGCGTATTTTTAATTATTTATTTGGGATTGGGGGGTGTCCTGACAATATTTATTTCTATTTTTAAAGTTACTGCATCGTGCATTCATAAAATTTTATCTTGTTTTATTTTTGAGTTTATTATAATAAACCTTATGATATTATAATTATCAAATTCTAGCTTATTTTGGAAGTTTATTAAGTATCAACCGAACCAATCAATTATCCAATAGGTTTTGTTAACTTCGAGGTGAATAATTAAATAGATCAACAATTAAACAGTTAAAATAAACAATTTTGTTTATAATTAGCATTATAATATTAATTAATATATCAATTATGATCAAATGGTCTTCAAATATTTAATGAAGCAATTCATAAATATTCTGTGTTTGATTAAGTCAAATTAAATCTAATATCCTCTAATCTTTTCAGAAATTATATTATATTTTAAACAAATTAAATCTCTTAATTTAATAAAAAATCTTAAATAAAAATGTTTTATAAAATATTGAAATAAATGATTGCACATGTATCATTTGTCCAGCTAATAATAGTCGTTTGTATAATAATAAAATAAATAATAATATTGTCTATTGACGCTCTTTTATAGGACAGGACTGAACAAAACCTTTTTCTACAATAATTAGATTTAGCTTAAGAGGTATGAATTATTGTAATTTATACAAATAATAATTTTTTTTAACATGACAGAGAAATTCCTGAGGTTATGTGTACAATCTATTGCTTAAATTTTAAACATAAAACCGCAGTTTAGATTCATTATCAAAATTAAATTAGAAATTATAATGGTATTACGCACCAGAATTATCTTCGTTGTCATACTAATGTCCGTTAAACCTATACAATTGTGAATCGAATGCCTTATAAAAGTTAGTCTTTAAGATAATAAATAATAAATACTTTATTTCGAAGCTTATACTAGAAAACTTTGCGTCCCAATCTTATATGACAAGCATCTTAAAAGGCAAAAGGAAAGAACGATAGATTGAACCTTGTGTTCTTGCCCATCTATAGAATAATCGTACATAAATGGATTTTTACGTTCAGTAAAATAAACTTAGGCACATGTATTACATTCATTTTTAAATGATTCCCATCACACCAATTCGAAAAAAGAACAATTTTCTTCTTTACTATTAAATCATCTACAATAGTGAACATTTATTACTTTTTCCTTTTATATCACCGAACACATTGGTGAAGTACACTAACAAATTAGACCAAGTTGATTTTTGGGGGGGTCGAAACCCATGCTGCTTATTTTTATAAAGCGCTACTAAGCGAATACAACAATTTGGGTTTAGTATTTTTTCAACAAATTTCGATAACCAACTTAATTCCAAGAGACTGGGCGATAATTACTTACAGGACTTGAAGACAGGTATTACAAAACTATTATGTGGGAAATTACCTCGAGAAAACGAGCCAAAACATAACAACAATTGGTTAAGACAGCAGTGGCATGTTTATCGTACGCGTGTTATCTAATTCTCTACTTTTGAGGTATACTGGATGTAAGTAAAAAGTATAAAATGTATCTTTATTTCTTATTTCATGCGTCATCCGGAAATACCGAAATTTACCTAATATATTATTATTATACCAATATATATATATACGCTATTATAAACGCTCGTATCCCTAATTTAAATAATATACACATAAAGCTATAATAGCCTGTTAAATACTTAGATTATTTATATGTCTGTCTTTTAAGGCCTTTATAGGCCACGACCGTGACCCGTTTTCGGCCACGGTTTGACAGTACGTGTGAATCGCGGTTTTCAATTAGAAACCTTTATAATATGATGGACCGCTATTTAAATGATCTGAATTCCGGTTAAACTAAACCGACAGCCGTTGTAATATCATGTGCACGGTTTAATATATGTATACATATACAGATACTGTACGCATATCCTTTGTGTCGCCCTCATTTTTATTTTTATTTTTTTTTAGCCCTAGGGACTGCTTAGGTAACTGTAACGCTGTGAACGCGATACGCGTGTATCATCGACTGCAGGATGAGGAAATGGCCAATCTGTGGACCCTGCATGCGAAAATTTTAAATCCCACCCATTTTAAACAACTATAATTATTTTATGATGTCAGTATTAATTTCAACACTGACTGGTCCAGATATGATTCTATCGTCAATTCCATATAAACTGTTACATTTAAATACTAAATATATAGGTCGTTCATTATAAAAGATAAGCAACTCCAATAAATGCAAAAATTAATAAAAAACTGATTTAAAAATTCAATTAAAAGGAGATAATTCATTTTTACAATGAACAACACATAATATATTGGTATGCTCTATTTTTATTTTATTAAAACCCGTTTATAATTTACACTGAGTGAACACAAATACCTATTTGATATTTCGTTGCTTATTTTCAGTGAAGCAATAAAAAAACAATTGAAATTATACTGGATAATCGTATTTAAACCGATAGCCTTGTAATAAAATATAAATAGTTGTGTACGTGTGTGTGTATTCAATTAGGTTAATACGATGGAATATACATATAAATTACGTAGGGTCTAGGAACGGAATTTAAAACGCAGGAAGTTAAGTAAGTGGCAACTATTAAATTACTCCTCGTGTGTATTAGTTTTAATGAGTACCTACTTATCTAAATTTGTTTCACAAGTTCCTTTTTAAAAAGTCTCTCAGAAACAATACACGCCGGTAACATACAGATGATGACGAATCTGGTGAAAGGCAGAACTTTGCCTTTAAAAGAACAGCATATCATATGTTAATATTACATCTCAATCAGGATTCCACTTACTAGTCGACTCGTTTTGTGTTCATTATAATTTGTTTTTATGCGGTCCTTTATAACCATAATTATTTTTTTATCGAATCAGATTAAAATTTAGAAATAAAGATACCTAATAATATATGTACCTAAACACTGAATTAATCGAACAAAAAGCGATAATAAAGAATAAGTGACAATAAGCAATGAGCGTGTTCACTGCGCTGTCACAAATAGGATGGAGAGGCCAAACAAATTTTTTTATAAGAGATCATTTAAGAGTATATTATGATATAGAAAAGAGCTGTAACGATGATAATACTGATAAATTAAGAAAGAAAAATAATATAGCAGATACATAATTGAAATATCTATGATAATGTATTATGGCATTGTATATGATTTTCAATACACAGTAATTAACATTAATATGGACAAAAATGGCTTTCAGATATCAATAGAAATCCAAATATGTTTAACGTTAACTAAAAAAAAAATATTAATAGGAAATGGAAGAAAGATAAAGAGGGAAATCCCTTTTTGTCTACGAGTTATAATCTCTTGAACCTCTTTATCCGCAAGAAATATACTTGCGGTACATTTACTTAGTATAAGTCACCGTCTAACAGCTAACTGATTGTAATAAAATCGTCAATCGAACACAGCAAAAACACAGCTTATGATTACACAACAATTCGATGGTCGAATAAATCGTGCATCGTATGCGTTTATAGATTATTGAATAAGTTATTCAGAATAATGTTACAGATATTTACATATTATGAATGACCTCTATTTATGACATACACTAATATATTGTCTGTTACGAATTATTTATGTTTATAATTTAGGTACTATCATTATGGTTGAAATTTATTAACTAATTTTAAGTAAATATGTTAATTTAGAAAAAAAAGTGGGTTTTAATAATTATAGCATCATTTTATAGGGGCTTGGCTAGGGAAAATACCGTCTCCAAAATGGAATCTCCGGTGACGGGGGTGATTTTTGGATGGAAATTGATACACTATGAAAGATAATGTTATAATAATATCAAATGTGGCTAAGAAAATATATAATTTTATAATAAATATTATAAAGGTAATTCGTGTAATAACTCTAATGTTATATTTAATAATATGTTGTACAATATTATGTAGGTAATTTCAAATTTGTTTGGTACTACTGTATGCGGGAAGTATAGAATGGAGCCCTTTCCAGTCTCGTACCGGGTTTTAGTCTTTAGATACACACTAATGACCTCCTGTCGACTAAAGGTTCACTCACAACACACATGGCAAACTATAAAATGAGTATAGTTAAAGTGTAATTTTACCCTTTTTTGGGGTTTCCTTAATAAAAAAAAAAAAAAAATGTTGGCTACAGCTGATTACAATCTAGAATCTAGATCTACCGCCAGTCTAATTTTTAGACCTTAACTCCTAAAATTACACCTAAAACAGCGAACCAAAGAAAGTTTCCACCCAACATACCAAAAGATGGTAGTCATGTTTCAAAACACATTTATTTGTTATGTGTAGAAGCACTCGATTCACAAATACTAGAAAAGTTGATATTTATACATTTTCATAATATTTATCAGGTCTCATACACAGTGTTATTGATTATTTTTAAATAATTAATAGCTGCTACTACTGTCGAGGTATTGATTTAATATGACTTGTTAGTTCAGAGTTCTTATTATTTATCTAATCCGGTAAATCAGTGAAGTGACTACAGATAGTGACATTATGCAAATTTTGTTAAGTTTACCAAAAGAAAATAATATTTTCTACATTTTATTAAAAACATTTTTTGTATTATGATTCATTTATAATTATAATAACTTACATGGTTGTTATATTACAAGAATAGTATAGCAATAATTAGATACATAAGTAAAATACATAAATAAAGAAACACCCAATGTTTTGTATTTGCTTAAACATATACAACTCTAATGATAATTAATAAAAAAAATTATTAAGTATTTCAAAAAAAAATTTACATTGAAAAATGAATTAATAATTTAAACTGAAACTGTTGAGTAACATAATAATATATAATTTAATAATATAAATAATAAACTTATTCCTACAACTTATATGTAAAACACCAATGTTTTAGGTACTAACCCCAGAGATCATATTGTTATTATTATATTTGTAAAAAAATTAAGCCCGTCGAGTATCACTAATTAAATAGTACACATTTAATGGCCAGTGTGGCCAAGGCAAAATTATACATCATAATGTATCTTTATCTGTTATTTAAAATTAAAAGCCACCTTATTACCTTAGTCTTACAAATTAGTTTTGTAAATAAATACTGGTAACAAATTCTAAAATACAATTAAGATAAACGTCAGATTTTTTTTTTTTAATTAACAAATTTTAATATCACATTAAGTGACTTATAATTGTAGCTAAAATTAATTAGGTACTAATAAATATTGTAATTAGTAGTACTAGTTAATTTTAAGTAAAATTTGGATTACGATTATAGATCTGTTTTTAATTAATGTTGTCAATAATATCTAAACATTGTAAAACAATTAATGGTGAAATTATATTTCTATGGGTTGGTTTCAAATCTTATGTTATAAACGTACAAATTGAAATAACATACGCCGTCACATTATAAAGTAATTAAATCAATTAAATTTTCTTTTGGTTGAACCATGGATTTGGGGAAGAAATCGCACAATTTGTCAAATAAACTACAACGCCATTCATGTATTTGATCAGCTATATCACCAGTTTGGTTGTCATCTTTAAATAACAAAGCAGCAGTTTCCTGAAACTATTTTTTAAAAATTATTATACATATAATAAATCATACATAGTAACAACTTTATACGATTTATTATTCAATAACCCTTTGGGTATTTTAATCAAAATGAGACAAAACTATATCAACAATGTTTGCTATGCTGATATGATAATGTTCTTATTTCAGATCTTCTTCTTGGAATTCCTCTCCTAACGGAGGTTGGAAATCATCATATTTCAGATAGCCAAGAAAATGTTTGCGAATTCTTCTGCATTGGATAATTAATGTTTGTGATCAATACATGGTAGGGCCGAAGATCTAACTACTTTGGACATAATATAATTGGATACCCAGATTAGTATAGTATTCTACATATAATCGTACAAGAGAGACGCAGAACTCCTGGAACAATCTAAAACAGTGGTATGATCGCACAACAGAATTTATAGGGATGTTGTTAAAATGGTAGATAGGAGTTAGCCAACATGATTGGTGAAGTTCATTAGACTGACATGGCACTAAAAGAAAAATAGAAAACAAGATAAAACTTAATACGTCCTTACTTTACGAGTTTGAGCAACATCCGAGTGATCAATTAGTTCTGAAACAGACGTTTGTAAAAATTGCATGGCTGCTATCTTGTCTTTTTTTTTTATTTCATGAAACCTAATATCAACAAATAAGATTCATCAAAATATAATCTCAATATAAAGATTCTAGATAATTTTGGCATCCGTATTTAGTAGAAAACACTTGCTTGTATTTTCGAATTAGTAATTTACACTGATTGCTTAATTCTTTAGTAGTACATCTATACACATGAAGTTCCCAGAAATCGTCGAGTCTTAAATTTTGAGCATCTGACCTCCCAGGATTTCCGCCAAACAAATAATGTGTCTAATAAGAAATAAAAAAACATTAAGAAGATAAATACATATTTTCGGTTTTTCCATAAAATAGTATTAGTGTTTTACTTACTTTATTCTTATGATCGTACACCAGTTGATAAGCGAAACGAGGGCATGGCTCTAAGTGTTGCATTGTATTCCAATATTGTTCATCAGAATTGTGATTTCTGTAAATACACATCCTAAAAAAAATAATGTAACTTAACTATTTACAAATTATATATTTTTTTAGTTTTTTACCACTTATTTTGTTTGATGAAGTACACCCAAAATGCATTTTGTACTTTGTCTTCCCTACGATCCTTATCTTTGCTTAAACTCTATAAATGTATTAGACTTTACATTAAAATTTTATATAATTAAGCTGAATAACTTAAAGAGTATTTATTATTATTATAATATTACAACATACCGATAAAACGTAGATTTCATCGTGATCAGTATCGATAGTAGCTCGTTGAGTATATCCCATAGGTGGTTTCTCAACGGTAGAAGGTAAAGGCATAGCTTGTGTAAGGCCCGTATCAATATCATACCACAAAAATTCAGGACATTTCTGAGCCCACCTTTGTCGTTGGCCGCCAAAAATGTAAATTCGTCTTAAACTCTAAAAAATGTATTGTCGTGAGAATTATCGGAATAATTTTAATAAGCAAACGCCACAATAGGTTTAGTTATTTACAGAGTGTAACAACATAGAATGGCCCCCCCGTGATGCAACTGTTTGTGGATTATGTGAAACGATTCCGTCTTGAACTTTAACCTCGTGGAAGGTATCGGGCAAAATACACGACCAGGTGTTAGTAGGAACATGGTACTTATAAAACCCTGAGAAATCTGGGTTGTTTTTTTGAGATTCATCGGCACTGCATCTATAAATTATAGTGTTATTGAAATTTTATAATTTCTTATGATTACATTAGTTAATTAATTTTTATTAATGGTAGTTCAAACCTAGAAGAGGATGCTACAATTCTACCACCAAACACATAAATAGTCGATGAAACGGAGTCCATTACCATTTGATGATCAAACAATAGTTTTGGACCCCCCATTTGATTTGTATCAGCACATATCAACGTCCAACAATTTTGTTCAATGTCATACATATAAAAATCGCTCTGATAACACAATGAAAACATTATAGAAAAGTAAAACAAAATAAATATATCAGTAGAATAACCTTGGGATAATCACTTGGGTGTGACTGAATCTCACAAAATCGCCCAAGCACAAAAATATGTTTTCTTTCTATGTCTATACACATTTTATGGCATGATCGAGGACTCGGTCCGCCCTACAAAACAAATTTAATTAACTAACTAGTCACTATAGTTTAATTAAAATATAAAAACGTCCAATATACTTACATATTCTTCAACATTAGTCGCTATACATTGCCAAACGCTTGTAGAAACATTAAAGCTCCATAAATCGGACAAGTCTTTATGTCCGTCCCAACCGCCTAGTAAATAAATAATGCCTGTTTGAGAGTCAATGCACATTTGATGACCGCCACGCATACACGGCCGTTTTTTGCCGGCATGTTCATTTTCTTGTACTATTTTCCAAATCGGTTTGAAACTTTGGCGCTCCATATAATTCTCTAACAAACCTTCTAATCGATAAATAATAGCGATTGCCGTCATTAAATATATATTTTTTAAATTGTTCTAATTTTTATTTTTATTTTTACTGATTATAAAATGATATTATAGATAAATTTAATTGTATACCCTTTATTGCTTCATCCATTGAAGTTTCAGCCATTTCATAGTTCCCGTTAGTAACTATTACATTGAAAAGTTGTGATAAAAAGGGATGTTCCAGAGTTATTTTGAAGTTTTGTAATAGTCCGGCAGCTGCCGAGTTGTAGTGGTTGCGGCGAAAATGTTTCAAACACAGACGAAGCAATCTTTCTTCGCGATACTGAAAAGATAGATATTAAGAGAAATTTAGATTTATTAATTGATATATGAATAGAGGTGTATTAAAAAAAAACATACCCTGTAAAACTTAATAATTTCATTTGAAATTATATTTTGATCGTCAATACCATGAAGTTCGACATACCAGAGACTATAATTGAAATTCGAACCCCAAGATTCTAGAGGCTCTAGTCGTATATATCTAATTGGTATCATTGAGCTGTCTTCAAGAGTATGACGCAATTCAAATGTTTCTAAATCACTGTTATTACTGAGGCCACTAAAGCAATTAAGTTTATCTTATAAGTTATAAATTTACAAGTAAAAAAAAATATATATATACATATACATATAGATATCCACAACTTTACCTATACAATAGTTCAATTTTTGTGTCCTCTTCTAGTCCACCGAAAACTTTAAATCTTTTTAAGTTGCACACATGGGGTCTCTCGTACTTCCCAAATTTAATAAACTTTACTACGGAAGTATTTTGTAATTTTAAAATCAGATACTGAAAATAAATATAATACTATTAATATAGTATGTACAACACATTTACTGTAAGTATCGAGTTTGAATTACTTGTGGAGGACTATTTGATTGCGAAGACCATCTAGAACTTTGATCTTCTTGATTATTATGTAAAATATTCCTGTTTTTAACATTTAAACTGACATAAATTATAGTATAAATATAAGTAAAATGTTGTATATTTATATTAGTGAGCTACAATACACTTAAATAAATAGAAATATCTTCACATCCTAGATCATATTTAAATATCTTATATCACAGAAATCATAGTACTAAAAAACAATTTTTCTATTATACTTTTTATCATACAACACTACCCTTTGTTTGTTCATTTTAGATTTGCTTTATCGCAAAGGTGATTTAAGTAAATTGATTAAAACTCATAAACCTATTATACTAAAGTTTATGATTTATTAACACTAGTATAGCTTCTGTATACCAATTTACTAAAACTGTATAATCTAAATCATCTACTAGTTTTTTGTATTTTTTGCAATAAGCATATCCTTTATCTTTGAAGTAATTATTTATTAAATATTTTGAATTCTTTATAAAAAATAAAATCTTATGAGACGAATGGTGAAGTTATAATACCGCATTAAATAATTAATTTTAACGCCTTTATGGAAAACTATTACTATAATGTTTATCTAGAAAAACTTAAGCAACACTTGTGGTTTATATTATAAAATAAATATTAAACTGTATAAGGACAATTGTTCAACTAATTAAGATTTAAAAGATAAAATACATAATAATTTTGTACCAAAAATAATTAACCTTCAACATTGCATTGCACAATTTTTTTTAGTTGTGTCATAATATAAATTGCAATAGATTAATACAATTTTTTTTTTCTTTATTAGTTTTAACATAGCTCTAATTTAGAAGTATAATTTCAATATTAAAATACATGTTATCATACATTTTGATATACAATATGTTCTTTCAAAATTTTACTTAATGGTAATTTTTCTATAAAATGATTATTATTGATAAAACTTTTTTAAATAAAAAATAATTATTATAATATTTAATCTTTCTTTACGCACTTGTGTAGATGGCATGTATGTCGGCTTTTTTGAAAAAAATTTCAGCCACAAGAGTAGTAATTAAGCTTTTATACATGCTAGCACTCAAAGATTAAATTATCAAAATTACATTTAATCAATTAAAAGTTAGTTTTTAAAGGCAACTTTTATAAGACAAATAGCGATTTACAAATTTGATTTACTTAATAAAAACACAGAATGGTGTAATGAAAATAATTAAAGTTCGATTTTTAAGTTCAAAGCGTTCGAAGGTATAGGGAAGACTGTAATCTTATTTTAATCAATATGCACTATTTACCCGTACTCTTGCCTTCTTGCCTAAAACTGTAAATTATAAAAATTCAACAAATTGTTATTTTTAATTGACCAGTCATTATTTTCAATACATCACTAATATAACCCATTAAAATAAAAATAATTCAATTTTTTATTTAAAAACACTTTTATGCAAAGATAATCATTTCATAGTAAAAAAAAACTATAATTATACTTATATTAAGTATAATTTTGCTCACCCAATTTAGTACATTTTAATCTGAACAATTTTTAAAAATAGTTAGCTATTAACTAGGTAGGTAACATAAAAATAACTATAGGCAACTAAATATAAATATGGAAAAGTTAAAGAACACAAAACAAATATCAGTGATAGTGTATATATGAATATACATTGATTTGAATGTTTACTAATTATCTCCCATTTACTCTTAAGTCTAAACAAGTAAGAGCTTATACTAGATTATTTTAAAGTTTGCGATAAGCCAGTATTATTTTCGATATCAGATACAATTAATTTAGTAACAAAATCAGTAGAATTCTCCGAGGTCTCTAGTTAAGTCAGGAATAATCTTATTAGTGTATCGCATATTTTAATAAATTATACATCCATTTTTCAAAACAAATGATAAATTATTTCTAGGTTTATCTAGGAATTTTTGTTTAAAAATAAAAATAAAAATAAAAATATTTAATTTTATTGTATTTGAATATTTATATTGTTTCGATTAAAAATATCTAAGAACATATTAAATGACTGATAATATTTAACACATCGACATGTGCTGAGATCATACGGGTTAATTTTTTAATTAATAATCCTTACTCTGGTATATAACAAGGTAAGTGGCTTGAACACGAATGAATGGAGTATGTGAGTTTCTTGCAAATATCAGAGCTGGTCGAAGGACCGTCCATTTTTGGTAAAAAAAAAAAAATTAAAGACTAAATTCTTAACTGTACAGCCAATTTCTCGACTAGGAGAATAGTTAACCCAGTACACCACAGGGTTATTCCACACAAATTACTAAAAGTCGCAATCGGCAATATACTTATAGTAATACCCAATACTAAAATATGCATTGCTATAAATTATTATTTACTAAAATTATATTGCTAGTTGATAAAACGATAATTGATAACAGTTCCTGATAACTGATGGTTGGTGGTTTTTTTTCCATGAAAATAATTGTCATTAGTTGTGGTCTGTGAATTTGAGTTTATCACTGACTCATCAACCGCTTGATAAGATTTATTTATTCATTATCTGAATCATGAACGCGAGACTGTAATTCCTTTTTTGTTTTGTTCATTATTATAAAGTTACTACTTAATTGAATATCCGATTAATTTTGTATTTAATTTAGTTTAAAATTTTCTGATATTAGTAAGTAATTTTTTTTACTCGCAAACATGTTAGGTCGTCTTCCACCATGTGTCATCGATGTCGGTACAGGGTAAGGATTTATAATTTTGAGTGTCGTATAAATAATATTTTGTAATTTAAATGTTTTTGTATTCATAGGTACACAAAATTAGGATTTGCACCTAACAAGGAGCCTCAAATGATCATACCATCAGCAATAGCTATCAAAGAAACTGCAAAATGCGGTGATCAAGCAGTCCGAAGACTGACAAAGGGCGTGGAAGATTTAGATTTTTATATCGGAGATGAAGCTTTTGATGCCAAAGGCTATTCTGTCAAAGTAACAGCACTTCATTTCACTGAAAGTTATATTTATTTATTTGATATCTTTTTTTTTTAAATGTTTCTTTAGTATCCTGTTAGACACGGTCTAATTGAAGATTGGGATTTAATGGAAAGGTTTTTGGAACATTGTATTTTTAAATATTTGAGAGCAGAACCAGAAGACCATCATTTTTTGCTCACAGAACCACCATTAAATACTCCCGAAAATCGTGAATATACTGCAGGTAAGGTTTTTTTGTGATTTTAAATTTTATGATTATTTTAATTGTGGATATCTTTAATAGAAATAATGTTCGAGACTTTCAACGTCCCTGGACTTTACATTGCCGTGCAAGCAGTACTAGCATTATCTGCTTCATGGAAATCGAGGCCTCTTCACGAGCGTGTTCTAACAGGTCTTGTAGTAGATAGTGGAGATGGAGTCACGCATATTATTCCGGTTGTAAGTATATTTCATAAGTTACAATACAAACGGCACAGTTTATAAATTACAAATGCAAATGAAGGTTAATTGGACTTACTCTATGTACCAGTTTTAGGATCTATTAAACGATTATTTTTAGATAAATTGTATTTTCAGTAGTTGCAGGTTGCATTTTTAGATGAAATGATTGACGATGACTTAAAACTAAAACTATAATGTTTTAGGGAATAATTTATATTGATGACAAATTTGAGGTTTTATAGTTTTGAACTGGGGCATCGATATGTTATATTTTAATACACGTTAAAAATATATTTCAGTATTATAATATAAATAATTTATTAACCATTTCATCAACGCCAATTTTACTTGTTGATTGTTCATCTGGACATGGCTCACATTCATTATCTGCAAACATTAAAAAATATATATTTATTAGGGTGTTTTCACGCTAAATCATTACCAGTTTAACTTTTGCCTATACTGCCTATCTTAAAAGCCTGAACACATGTGTTTTACAAAATTACAGACATTCTATTGATCATTTAACATGTTCTTAGTTCTAGTCTGATTGTGCGGAATCACTTTTATCTATTTTTTCATAGTTTTTTAATTTTATTTTTTCTTAAAATGTATGAATATATCAATTTTGGCATACATTTTTTTTGGTGGGCACTGAGCATATAAAATATTCAGCAAAAATCAAATGGTGGCTTACTTAGCGTGAAATAGACATAATTATTATTATTATTTATTATAAAATGATACCTATATTAGTAGAACATTCAATTGTCGATTGTTGTAGTTCTATCAAATCATTCATACTAGTCGATGCATTTTTCATCCAAGGGTTTGTTTGGACAGCTTGAGTGGCATATGTAGCTGTGAATTTTGATTAAGTTTAAAAATAATACCTCAGAGATTTTTTGTTTTTTAATAATTATAGTTACGTTGTGGGTCCGGTTCCTTACAACATTTAGGCGAATTAAATTGTATATTATCAGCTGTAGTAAAGAAACTTCTATTGCAATTTTGATTTGATATATAATTGCGATTGGTAATTTGAGTACTATCCATATAATTAAATTTATTGTTATTGATTTTGTCCATAAAACATTTTTGTGTTCCACGATTTGTTTTCATTTCATTAAATGCTAAAATTCCATTTGGTAAAACAGATGCGTGGATGGTATGTTTTGCTTGCATTTTAACACTTTCCGTAATCTTATGTTCTTTTGAAATATTTTCTATATTCAAAGAAATCAAAGCTAATATAATTTCAGTTTTTAAATACTAATATTGTACAACTAATTTGTTACCTAAATTAGTAAGCGATTCAGTAACTGTAGTAATCAATTCTACATGTGTATTTGTTTGTATTAAAATTGTTATTTGTTCCATCACTTAAACTGTGTAGAGTATTATATGAATATTATATATTTAGAATCATTTGGAAATAGTTTTATAATTTTTATTCTCTACAAATGAACAATTTATTTATTTATGTTTGTTTTGTTTATCTATAAAAAATTAAAAAAAAAATTATTTTTACTGATTAGCCAAACTATATATTGAAATTAAATACATTAACTTATGTCTTATTATATAAATTAAAATAATTATACAGATTTAGTAAAGATGTATTGTTGGAGTATAACTAACACACAGTTTTTCAAAAATATATTATTTTAGGCGGAAGGTTATGTAATTGGCAGTTGCATTAAGCATATACCAATAGCCGGTCGCAACATCACTTATTTCATTCAGTCACTTTTAAGAGAAAGAGAAATTGGCATTCCACCCGAACAAAGTTTAGAAACTGCTAAAGCGATCAAAGAAAAATACTCTTACATATGCCCAGACATAGCTAAAGAGTTTGCCAAGTATGATGCAGAGCCTTCCAAATGGTTAAGGAAATATGATGGAATGAATAGTGTTACAAAACAACCGTTCTCCGTAGACGTTGGCTATGAACGATTCTTGGGGCCGGAGATTTTCTTTCATCCTGAAGTAAGTAAATTAATCATAATTTAAGTATATGCCGGTTAAGATTATTTGTTTTAACTATAATTTTTATTAGTTTTCAAATCCTGACTTTACCACGCCAATTTCTGAGATGGTCGACACGGTTATACAAAATTGTCCCATTGACGTACGCCGGCCGTTGTATGATAATATCGTACTTTCTGGTGGCTCAACTATGTTTAAAGATTTCGGACGGCGTCTTCAACGAGATATTAAGCGAGTGGTAGATGCTAGGCTAAAGCGAAGTGAAAAAATAGCTGGAGACAATCTAAAAGTATGTATTTTTTTTATAACCTAAGGCAGTACAAATTATTTCTACTTGACATTTGCTTCTAAAGTAAAATGTATCTAATCAAGAGCTATAAATCTGCTGTGTAATAGTTGTATTTTCTTTATTCACAGCCTAAACCGATTGATGTGCAAGTTTACACTCACAACATGCAAAGATACGCCGTTTGGTTTGGCGGAAGTATGCTAGCTTCTTCAGTATGTATAACTTTGACTAAAAATTAATCATAATAATTTTATATATATATATATTTATATATATATATACGACATAAATATAAATATTTATAAATGTCTATATGTATATATTTATTTTTCAGCCCGAGTTTTATACTGTGTGTCATTCGAAAAAAGATTATGAAGAATATGGACCAAGCATTTGTCGGCATAACCCTGTTTTTGGCACTATGATGTAGCCTTGTACGACTAGTAAATTTATTACAAACTGAGCGTGCATTATTATTTATTTATATTATTATATATATTTATTATAAAATATAATTTTTTTTTTACGTATTTTAATAATAAATTCTAATATAGTTTATTATTAATTATTCTTATTTTTGGTTTAAAATATTTTACATGCAGACATCGAATGTCGTAGATTATCAATAATTTAAATATTTGTACTGTTTATGGTACTACATATTATGTTATGATGGATTAATTTATTATTTGTTATAAAATAAATATAGGGTATTATTATATAATAATTGAAGTCTGTCTATAACACATTTACAATGATAAATACTAATCGTTAAGTAATATGTTTAGTTTTTTCTGAATAAAATAAATATCCTTTATAGATTTGTTAGTTCTTATGTCGCCCATCCCCAAACAATAAATAGTTATAATAATTATCTTCTCTTTTAAGTACGGCTTTGGATGTTTCAAAACATCTATCTACGCTAGCTGAAATACCTTTAAATCTAAAATAAATGTTTAACAATATTGCCCTAAGCTTGATAACTATCTCTCATTAACTTTTTTATTTTAGATATTAAATAAAAAGTTCTGCAGGCAAGTGCATAACTTTTCTAGGCAAACTAGGAATTTAATACAATAATTACATCTCAGTTTTAATGCATTAGAAATTTTAAACATATTTTATACACCTAGTAATAATATTTTCATTAGTGATACATAGTAAACATGTAATCTATTATATAACCTAAGGGGGTTATTTATTTATTTATATGTATAAAAAAAAAATTACAAATATATTTGTACAAAATAAAGTTTCAAGATAATAAGACAATTTTAAAGTAAATACATATATTATTATTTACTGCCTCTTTATTTTTTTTTACTACATAAAAAAAGAAAACCGATTTTAAATTAAATACATCACAATTTCAGATTATTAAACTTTTAAGGAATAAAATGAACAATCAATTTTTTTTTAAACTCCGACCGAAGGTGATGAATTTAAGCAGCTACTTAGTCAAGAATCCGAGAACTGTGTCAATGCAGTCTTAACTTTGTCGAATAGTAATGAATCTGACGTTGTTATCAATTGTTGTAAAAGTTTAAAAATACCCATTTCTTTTAGTTTTGCTTGTCTATCGGCTGCACCACTATCTTCTTTCCAAACTAGATTTGATACACAAAATATTGCAGCTGCTTGTAATTTAGCATTACCATTTGTCATATATTCTTGAATTTTTTTTAGTATATCATTATTTCTCATAATATAGTCTTTAGCAACATCGCCGTCAGCTATATTAGCTAAAATACATAACGCCTGCTCTTTGACCTCAGGTAAATGTTCACCTTCGAGTATCATCATTACAGCTTGAATTATATCTCCTCCACAAAGATTCATTATATAGTCTATATGTGGTTTTGTGGACAACAGATTCCTCAGTAAACCTAATGTTTTCATAAGTATATTGACATGCGAATCTGATAATAAATTAAATATTTGATCGGTACCAAGAGTGTTCAAGATCTGTGATTTAATTTTTTGTTCTGCTTGAAAAGCCATGTTCATCAAAGCCCATATACCATTTAATCTTAACGAGTGATCATCTCTTTTAGTCAGGCTGCAAAACAGTTCAATAGCACCAGATTCCAGTATTGGCTCTTTAGATGGTGAAAATTCCAACAAAAGATTACACAATGTAGATGAAGTGACACTGAGAATTTCATCTGAAGCGCCTTCTAACAAAGTCATTAACGGTTTCCAAACCGAGTGATCCTGAAACGTGGTACGCAGTTGTTGAACAGAACGAGACAGCGAATGTAGACAGCGGACTGCTGCCAACTGAACTTTAGGACTAGGATCTTTAAGACCGCATACAATATGATCGATTAGATTGTCAGTTTCGATGATACGTTTGCGAATTTCTTCATCGTTGGCACCAAGAGATGCAAACACCTACAAAATCGTTGAAATCAAAAATAATAATTAAATTACCTACAAAATAACAACTCATGTATTACCTTAAAAGCAGCTTGTTTCATCTCTCTAGCCACGTGCTCCCCACAATGACTACCGCCGTATTCCCCTGCGGGATGAGTTGGGAAATTGACAAATTCTGCCAACGTTTGTAATAAATGATTAGATATGCTCGCCAGAGATTGTAGTTCAGCGTCGTCCTCAATTAGGACAGCCAATATTTCAGCTGCTTCAACGCGCTGTTCCCATTTTTGATCGTTTTGACATAGTCGGACAAGTGTAGGTAATGCTCCAAACATGACTTTGGAGTTGTTTACCTCCAATGCACCGGCACGATACAAATATGTTATACATTTTGAAGCAGCCAATCTCATTTCTGTAGGACGATCTCCACCTCTCATTAAATCTAACATTTCTGGCATTGTTTTACCACTGTATTCAGTTTCTGCTAAAGCTGAAGATATCATCGAATTGTCTTGGCATACACGAGCAAAACATTTTAATGTGGCAATGGATAAATCATCTAATTCAGTATTCAGTAAATTGGCTAAAATAAAACCAAAACCTTCTTCCCATAAAATATTTTGATGGACTGAAGTGCGACAAGAATAAGAGAGAATATACATGGCACATATACTGTTGCTTACTGATTCATCAATAATTTTAATTAATTTCCGTATAATTGCAACGTCACTAAATACAACACTTTGATCAGCAAATGGAAATTCTAGAATAGTGCGAATACAACGGAGACACGCTTCAGTAAATTTTGGTTCGTCGTTCAAAAGAAAAGCGCTAAATATACAGGCTACAACATTTTCGTCTACTAGCGCTCTTACTTGGTCTTCAGTTCCTTTAGCTAAAGAACCTAGTATCACCACTGTTTCCAAACGAATTTCTGGAGTTTTTGAATGATCAGGTAATATCTGGATAACAAAGTTATGTAGTATGTTAAATCAATACCACAATATATGAAATTAACATTGAAAAATTAAAATATTTTAATAATAGAACATGGTTTCTTTTAATTGAGTGTAGGTTGTAACTTATTTTCACTTTATTTTTAATGTACAATATCCCTACTATTTCTTTAGTTTTGAATTTGTTTGTTCAAATAATAGAAACGAGATGTTAATAATATATTAAAAAATAACTCACTTATGTGTAACACATTGGATGATAAGGCAGTAAACTTAGTAACAAATACTTGTACACCATTTTTCTTATTTTCTCCTTTATAATAATTTTTCAGTTTATTAAACTTAATGATAAATATTTAATATGTTACACAAGCCACAGAAAAATATCTCTCTACACCTACTAGATTTTATGTAAATAAATAAAACAATACCTAAGTGAAATAATATTTATATCGTTTTAAAAATAATCTTTTAAATACTCCCTCGCGTAATAAATGTTGTCAAGTTAATTGTGAACCATTTCAATTCAATACAATCAATATATAAACCAACAATTACTTGTAAAAGCCTCGGTAGTATGCCATTGACAATGACAATGCCTTTTTGTCTATTGCTGCCCATGATAGAATTCTTGATGAAATTCAGTGCTTGGTAGCATTTTACATTATCTTGTGTATACAAATTATCAATGTAATAGCGCGACGTTTCCGCGTTCATTACAAATATCGGATGGGGAACCATCGTGAATTGTTGATATTTTAATTTGATTTAAAACGCATAAAAATGATCGGATTTTAATAATAAGCCATAAAAAAAATTAATAAACAAACTAGGTACGTAACAAAACGTCTACCAAAACACTAAACAGCACATTTTCTGTACAATTTGTATAAGTCTTAAACCATAAAGCTATTTTAAAGTTCGTAGTATGCATTTACATTACAACTTACGAGTTAGGTACGCCGTAAGATTTAATATCAAGTCAAATATCAATAGACAATAGCTGTTATCAATGTAAATATTAGTTCATAATAAACAAAAATATAATCGGGTGCAGTATGTCCATTTGATATTTCGAAAATTATTTTTATACCGGACGATTATAGTACGACGAAGAAAAAATATGTATTTATTTACTACTGCTGACATAATAATATGAACTTAAATAAAATGTACATTATGTAACATCATGGCTTATAAATATAAATAATAATAATAAATGAAATAATTAGGCCATGCTTAAAAGTAATATATTTTATATTTTATGACAAAAAGTTTTCATACTCTCTCAAGTTTGATATTTTATTTCATTAGGAGTGCTTCTTATAATTAATTTTTAACAAATTTCAATCTACATAATCGTCGGTCAATTATTTGAAATCTAAACAAAATTTTTCTTTTAGAGTAGGACCATTTGTGTGTTACTTTTGTTAATGATTAACACTAATTTGTAAGTAGGCTGTATCACAAGGATCTGTAGATTTTAGTTCTTTAATATAATTTTTTTTAAGTAAAAATTATTGTATTAATATTGTTCGACCTTTTCACTCTAACAATTGGCGGCTGTTTTGGAAGAATTTTCATGAGAAGATGGCAGACTATAGTACAAGTCTTTTGTAACTGCAGCTATAGCCTTTAACAGATAACCACTGAACTATATTCAGTTCAGTGCAGACAACTATAAAACGAATTTGAAAAGTTATAGCCCATACAGCAGCTGTTTAGGACGTCTGCTATGAAATAAATAATAATATGAACGGACATAGTAATTTGGCTCTGGTGCCTACTTTTTAGTTTTTTCCGTGCCAACCATAGACCTATAAAGTATCTTTATAGGTCCATGGTGCCAACTGATAACATTAATTTTTGTCATGTCAACTTTATCAGCTATTGATTGCATGAAGATAGATAATATTATCATAATATTATAATCTATAGGTCGAGTCATTAATTGTTTTGCCGGAATGGCGCCATTTCAAAACCGGCAAAATAGTCTGAAATGCAATAGTCTAATGAAAATAATGTCAATCTGGATAATTTGTATACTGTTGGTGTTAATTCGATTTTCAACAGCCATAATAAATACAGAAGCCGGTGTTCAAAAATTACCTACTGTGTTCGTGGCCATTCTTGTTAGAAACAAAGCGCATACCTTACCTTACTTTTTGAGTGCTTTCGAATCGCTTGACTATCCAAAAGATCGTATTCACCTGTGGTAAGTACATTTGTGGTTGAAATCGATATTTTGCTGGAGGTACCACAAAAATTGATATTTTGGTAATTCGGGATTCGCTAATTTAATTAAATTTGTTTTAAATTCAATACTGTACAAAGTATACAAATTGGCACATTGATAGAGTTGTGTTGTATTACAGGATTAGAAGTGATCATAACTCAGACACTTCTCCTCAGGTATTAAACGAATGGATATCCACTTCGGGAACTGCATATCATTCCATCGACATTAAGATAAATAAAGAGTCATCTCAGTATGACGAAGAAATTGGTCCGGCACATTGGCCAAATTCTAGATTTCAGCATATTATCGAGCTAAAAGAAACGGCAATCAATTCAGCTCGTAACTTCTGGGCTGATTACATCTGGGTAATGGAATAATTATATTATGTTTTAAAACTGGAACCAATTTTAATAATCAGCATTTAAATAAATTTAATATGCTTTTTTTTTCATTTCAGTTTTTGGATTGTGATGTTTTTATGATTAATCGCTTAACACTAAAATTATTAATTAAAAAAAATTATCCTGTCGTTGCTCCAATGCTCAAGTCTGATGGTCTTTATTCAAATTTTTGGTGTGGCATGACTGATAATTATTACTATAAAAGAACCCCGGATTATGCTCCCATCATTGAACGAAAATCTCGAGGATGTTTTCACGTTCCGATGGTTCACAGTTCAGTTTTAATAGATTTAAGGTTTCAGATCACTAACCATTTAACATTTGATCAAAATTTACTACTAAATTATACGGGTCCGTTGGACGATATTATTACATTTGCTATATCTGCAAATTTTTCTGGTAAGATTAGTTATATTTTCATAAAAAAAAAAAATGTAATTTATTAAAACGTTTTCAGGCATTCCATTTTACGTTTGTAATGATGAATTTTATGGTTATATAACAATACCACTTGAAAAAGACAGCTCTATAGACTTGGATAAAACTCAGCTAACAAATATTAAGTTAGAAATTACTGGTAATCATCATTATTTTTTACTAAATTATTTATTAAAGAGTTTAAATTGAAAGTACAGTTAATAAAAAAAAATAATACATAAATATCTAGTTGAAAGCGATCCACTTGAAGTATCCAGTAATCTATCCAGTGCCAATTTGCTAACTATGCCTATAGATAATATTGGGTTAGATAAAATTTATGTTATTAACTTGGCTCGACGGACAGAGAGGAGAAAACGTATGCGTTATTGTCTTAACGAACTTGGATTGAATGCGACATTTGTTGAGGCAACTGATGGAAAGTGAGTATTGAGTGCTATTACTAATTAAAAATAAATATTAAACAGATAAGTTAGAAAGAACTAAGTTAATTTAGACATTTATTATTACAACTTTAACGAAGAAAATGTATCAATTGCTCATTTATATTAATTAAAATTACATTTTATGAAAACTTAAAATAATGTATACATGATGTGATAGATTCCAAAAAATCTTATCTTTATACCACATTAATGTATCACATTTTGCTTCATGTAAACTTTATTAGGAGTACTTTACATTTTCAAGATTGGTATCATCTATATTACCTTAAGTAATTGATTTATTAATTTTATAATATAATCACATACAGTATTTGAACAAAGTTTATCACATAATATTAATTATAATGTAATATTATGTATATATATATATATATATATATATATATATATATGCAAAGTGTGTAAATTAATCAAATAGTACCTACAATTGAATAACAATAGTAAAATGTAAGTTGAGTTGTTTATTAGAAACTACATTTGGGTGTTAAACAATAGCGAAAAACAATAATTATGATGTATAAAATAAATATTTATTTATACTTCCCATAACCTGATAGGTTGGTTGAACAACTCTTGCTCTACTAGCGACAAGAGTTGCCATCCTGGGGAAGTGGTTATGGTACAGTGGTTTCCCGTTGCCTTTCACACCAGTCGGGTGGCCATTTCTCCTTCCAGACGGTTGCCCGCCCAGCTAGAGAAATGGCCAGCGACCGAGATTCGAACAACGTCTAGTGCGTAGAAACACTGTCGCAATAACCCTCTCGGCCACGTCGCCCGCGTATTTTATATATATAAAATATATATGGGGCATTCTGAGTCAAACCACTCGGTCATCGGCCTGACCTCCTCAAATTTTTTTCTCTAACTTCTTTTGGTCTAATATAACTTTTATTTTTTTGAAATTTTTTTCACTAATTTTTGCCCTAAAAATAGAGGTTTTTAAAGTTATTTTTCAAAAAAATAGATTTCGACCAGTTTTAAATTTCTGAAAATTGTATCATAAAATCAGAGACTTAAATCAAATCTTTTTGTCTAATAACGGGAGTGAGCTGAGATTTATTTCTATTTTAATAATAATAATTTTCCCGGGTGATTTTCTGTTGTTTTACGTAGGCATGACTTTTCGGCCTACAAGTGTGTCACTTTATCAAATTGTTCATGATGCATAGGGAATGTGTTCTTGTTTTTAAAGACTACTTCGTTATCTATATTATTTTCATTGACTCTCTGTTGATCTTGTTCACTGCAATCGTTTCGACGAATGGACATCCTACAAATTACTGTTTTTCTACTTTTTGCTGACGATCTACTATACTTGAATTCGTCAAACTCAATACTATTATCCATTTCATTACTTTCACCACATATTTTTTGATTTATATAGAAATACATTTTATGCATTGCTACCTGTAAAATTAAGTAACAATAATTTTATAGATAGGGTTTAAAAAGATGGTTAGAGCTCAGTGTTATTTTTAATAATAATTTTAGCTTTATTTAAATATATTCAATTCATAACAACTAAGATATTAATTAATTAATAAAAAAATATATACCTGGATATCTTTCATTCTAGCTGCGTAAATATAGGAATTTATAGCTGATTTTAGAATGACCAAACAGTTAGTCGCAAAGTATGTGTAAAATCTGACTCTCAAACTAGCCCAGTTTGGCTGAATGACACAATCGTTGCAAATCAAATAATATTGTATACAAGCTGGCATCCATCCGACTACTACGCTACCGACAATCATCAATGTTGTGTAAACGGCTTTCTCATTTTTGCTCTGTTGCGATTCAGACTGATCGCTGCAATTTACCTGTTTATTTAAAATTGTATTAATTTACTTAATTAGTATTCGACGTCTTTGTCGGATTTTACTTTGCTTGATCTGTTGTAATGCACGCTGCGTTTATATTGTAAACGAGTTGCTTGATGTTTTTTGACAATTATCAATATGTGATAGTAAATTATTCCCATTGTCAGCAATGCGCCAAACAGTACCACCGTGAACGCACTTCTGAATTTAGACTCCAACAAAAACCTGTTATAAAAAAAAAAAAAAAAATTATTAAGCCAGTCGAATAACGTTTTGAAAATTGTTGTCAATGAATTACCCGTATGCACATTGCGGTGTCTGGAAAGCTTGACAAGGAATCATGTTAAAGTAAGCTAATAAAAAGGAGGGAGGTAATGTCCATAGAAAGAATATGAATATAGTCACCATTCCGTGTGTGACCGTAGCTGAATAATGTAGTGGACGCAATATACCGATGTAATGATTAAAAGCCAAAAATAATAAGTGACCGGCAGTGGTCACTATGGCTCCCAACCTTAAGGCTTCAAGTACTAGACTCATACAATTGGTCATCAAGTTTATTTGAAAACCTTCTGGTAACAAGCTGTTCACCGTGAAACTTAGGCCAAGTAGAAATGAAGTATAGAGATCTGTGCCTGCTAAACTTATGCTTATATAAAGCGTGGGCGAAAGAGGTCTTTTGATCCATATTGTAGACAATAGCAAAATTATATTAAAAATGATTGTGAACATACAGAGAAGTATAAGTATTGGCGTAAATATTATGTACAATAAATGAGGATCTTCAATTTTCTCTTCTTCCCATTCGGTATAATTTGATATATGAACTGTATAATTACAGTTGTTGGAAACGGCAGTGTTTTTTTCCATTAAAGCCTTGTGTCTGTTCTGTTTTTCTTAATGACCTAGACAAATAAAAATGTCTTTATATATATATATAGAAAATTATAACATAAAATCTTAAAGTTGTAAATTTATACTGATGTTGTCCATATTTTGTTTGTGGTCGCTTACACAATAATATTTGAATTTTAATTAGTTTAAAACTTTTAATAAATTTCAACCATGTGTTCTTATTTCCAGGTTTACTTCTTTAAGCTCTAGAGTATAATATTAAAAGTGCACAAATTATTTTATAAGATGGCCATTTAAAAAAAAAACATACATTTTGTGGGAAAAGCAATGAAGCCTCATAAAATGGTCGGATTTTGATAAATGTTTTTTTGTTTGAATGAGAAAGGCTATTTTCAGTTCGCATAAATGACCTATCGTTAGATTTTTTATTAAAAAAATATATTGTAGAGCCGTAATAAAAGTTTTACGGGTTTTTTAACCATACTTTTTTGTTATTTATGGTAATTGAATAAAAAAAACCGGAGATACATGTATGTGGTGGGAAGTCTTCCTCTTTGAAACAAAAAAACTAATGATCGAAATCCGATTTTTCTACGAATGCGTCATCGTTTTTCTTTAGAAGGCATGTTTTTTAGCAAAACAAAAAAAAAACAGGCTGCGACTAAACCTCTTAATAAGAGTGGTAAGAATAATAATTCCTGTCAATAAACAAAATATTTTATGCCATCATAGTCACTATAATATACAATATACCTTTCTGTTACAGCCAAGTTAGGTTGCGCAATAGAATATAGATAGCGATTTTCGGTAATAGTTTTCGTTTGGAATGATGTAAAGGAATGTTTTTTGGTATTAATAATTGTTTTTAGATTTTCATGTTTATCAAAAAAGTGTTAGCACAGAAATAATCGTCGTGGGACACCGCGCATTTAGTCATAATCACGATACAATTGTTCATTTTTACCGACTAGATAAACTTTAAAAAGACGATTTTGTTATTACTAATTAAATATAACTTAAACTATATTAAACAAACAATAATAACCTTTTTAAAGATATTTTTACATACACGTGTACTATTTTTGGTACTATCAACAAGAATAATACGTATGAGGTAAAAATAATAAAAATAAAACTTAATATGTTTTTATTTCAACGATATAATTTTGATGTTGTTTTAAAGTAATTTGAGATTGAAAAAGTTACTTTACAAACTAATAAGTCGTTAATAAGACGTTCGTTTGTTATAACTGATAATATTTTCATTTCTACGGAACAATTTTGATATTGGTTTTAAAGTAGTTTCAGATTAAACATCTTATATAAATATAGGCTATATTTTGTCTTCCACTATTCAATGTATTTGTTTCTTAAACTATTGTGTAACGCACTTCAAAAGAAATTAATCCAGTTTTATAAAACTTAACTTATTTTATTAGTGACCATACTAATAAAATTTAAATAATTTTTTGAGAAAAAAATAAACTAACTAATTTTTTTAAAGTTTAATTTAAATAAACTAACTAATTTTTTTAAAGTTTAATTTAAATAAACTTATACGTGTTATTTAGTAAAAAATCTTATGGAAAATAAAAAATAAAAAAATAATTTTCGAAAAATCAATTTGGCTCTTATAATCGACCAATTAGTTGAAATTAGTAAAAAATAAGGTTTTCGCTCTATACTATCATAGAGAAAAACGCATTCTGCGTAGTCAATTTTCCACTAGAAAATTGGGATTAAACGCCTTATTAAGTGCAGTATCATACTTATGAGTATAGTCTTTATTATTAATTAATATTGATAGTTAATTTTTATCAAACTATTATTGTAAAATTGTTTATGATACTGAAAAACTATATTATACGACGTATATAGTTGTTTTTTGTATACCTGTATATATTTTTTTTTTTTTAGAAATAATATCGTTTATTTGAAACATTTACAATCTATACAAAAATAATGTACAGTAAGTAAATAAGATGATAGAATAATAAATAAGGCATGAAGAAAGACTTGAGAGGAACTTGTATACTGTATGAATAAGTTTTTATTATAGTAACTAAAAACATAAAAAAGTGAATTTTTAATAGTTTATATTAATTAAGCTACTATTAAAAATAAAAAAACAACGACAATACGTGTATGAAATTGTTTTCTATGTTTCCTAAACTATTAACTAATAGCGTATTTTTTTTCCAAAGTTTTGCTCTAACCCCCTTTACTTTAACTGTTCTTTATAGTATAAAAGTAAGTTAAAAAACGAAAATTGAAAAAAATATATTTTTGCATCTTCCAAGCAATTATTTTATACTATTTGATTTTTTTTTAGATTTAATAAATCATTATGACGTGTGTGGTTTTCTTACCGGGCATAGATTGCTTTAAGGCTTAGTTCGGTCACATCTGAGAGTTTGATTTACTCCTTTACTTGACAAATTCCTGCTTAGAGAAGTGCCCGATGTGACGGAGTGTCCAACAAGTGACAGTGAGCGCAAACGCAATGCCGTCTCAAATCTTCAGCCACTCATCGTTTATAGATAATAACATAGGATTGCTTGAAATGCATTTTTTAATACTTTAATATTTTATTTTTGGATTTAAGAGATTACTTTAAAGAGGACGTCAATTCACGTCATACCCTTTAAAAATAACCGTAAAAACGTGTTTATGGAAAAGCATGTAGGTTAAAGTAAAATCATAGAAAAAGTCATAGTAAGGTCATAGAAAAAAATTGTTCAACTCTAAAATCGTCTCTATGTAAGTTAGTATGTGATTTTTGGCTACACATTTGCTTATGATGTTTTGTATCTGAAAGTGAGTGTATTACTATCGCACTATTGGTATGTACTAAACGGGTGATATCTTTATGTCTTATAAAATAAATAACATTTCCGTCGTGAAATATTAAAACTAAAAAAGATTGAATGCTTCCCTATTTTGAAATCCCATGATTTTCAAAACAGGGTCATCAATCACTAAAAGAAAGTTAGTTTTGCTTATTGGAATAAAGAATATTTTTGTATTCCTTAGACGAATAAACTTATAATTAATTTATATCGATCCCCATGGCTTTTGTTCAAAACTCATTTCATATGTTTTATACTGTTTCTAGAGTTATGTAAACTTATTTGTTGTCCTTTGTACCTGTGGGTCGGTCGAAGGCTCTAATATTCCCATATCGAAACATTTTTGATTTCTTCCGAGTTCTATTTTTATATTCGACTCACGACTGTTGATTTTATTGATTGATTCGACAAATCTGAGCTGTGTTTTAATCATGTGTTTTGGTATACAATTGAAATTAAAAAAATATTAATTGATTAATCTTTCTTTGCGCTTAAAATGCCGTCGACTTTACCGATCCCTGCGTTTGATATAAAAGTTATTTGTTCTAAGATTTTGGGGAAAATAAATTTATTCCAATAATAGATTTTATGTCTTAAGCTTATACGCAATTTGGATGAATCTCTGTTATCTGTTAAATACTAATCCGATGATATAGTAATATATTGCAATTTTTTATAGTAAACACTAAGCACTTCTTGAACGCAAATATACTTCTCTAAATCGGCTCAACAAGTGGCTAGTATAAAATATATTACGCTCATTTAAGTATACTATTAATATTATTTTATGGATTTTTAACAACACACTAGTTGGTAATGTATTCAATAGTCTATATACTATTGAATACTATTTTTCTTAGATTGGAATTACTCGAGAGAAAAAAAAATACACGAATGACTGTTTGAAAATATATTTCAAATTATAATATAGTTTGCTAGTATAAGTACGTAAAAGATCTCAAACTAAAACAAATGCGCTGTTGATTTTGTTCAGTGGTATATAAAAAATAGAAATTATATTATTTTTTTGTCAGTGTATAATTTAAAATTATTTATGACATTTTGTTTAATTTAAAAAGAGGTCACAGCAGTTCTCAACAACATCAAAGTAGGTAAAAGCCATGCGCGGATCCAGAGAGGAGTCTTGATAAATTCAAATAAATTCAATTAAATTCCTCTTGGTGTCCCCTCCCCCTGGATCTCCGTAATTTAAATAGTATAATGTATACTAATAATTATACTTGTCCAGAATATACCTAACGTTTCTTGTCATTGTTTCGCCTAAATCAAACCGGCGTGGCGTGACAGCTAGACATTTCACGTAAATTATCTACACTGAAATCCGAACTCTTAGTCGTGGTAAGTTGTGAGACAAACTAAAATCATGGTAGTTAAGTTGAAGTAGGTCGGAAATAATTCGCCGAGGGAATATGTTTATATTTTGGTTTATACTTAAACATTCTTAGTATAAGATGAGGGCGATTTTATTTCTTGTTCCGCCTCTGCTGTTTTTTTAAACTATAAATGTGTATTTTGAGGTTCATCGATTATTTCTGTACACATTTTATTCATATTTCTTAATTTTTAAAAAATATATTTAGAGAATAATTTAAGATTTCTTTGCATCTCATTTTAACTTCTTTCAAACTAAATATTCGGACCCTACTTATAAATAATATATTAAAATACATAAGAAAAATCAAAGACTAAGAGAAAATTTAATTAAAAAACTTATGCGTCTAATTTAACATTTTAAAATGTTCTTAACTTGTGGTTTTTTTTAGATTTTAACTTTTTAAACCGTTTTAACGAGTTTATTTGTGTGTTTATTCTGCTTTGTACTTGTTACTTAAAAAGGTTTTTATGTCGCTGTTATAAATTAACGTTTTTATAATTCAACATGTAAAACATGTCATTTCCATTTTGAAATGTGTTTTCTGTTGTTTTGTGTAGTACATCTACATGTTTCCGACTGCACCAGTCATTTTGATTGTTATGTTTTCTGACTATTATGTTATGTCATACAATATTATAAGCACAAAAAGTCATAAATTTAATGTTTGGGTGGTTCTCTGGTAGTAGCTACACGTTTGATTATATTAAATTATTGTCCAGAAATGTAAAATATTATAATACATACTTATTATTTAGATTTATTTATACATTCGTAGATTAAATATATACTAATTAAAGGTAAAGGACAAATTATTGTTATTAAATTATCATCAATAATACAAAATAGTTAAATGAAAAGTTAAATTTACAATAATACTGTGTGACTTTAAAGGTACAACTATCATTTTTTTATTATAATAAAATCGACTTTTTAGTGTACCCTGGGCGTAATTGCTTGATGAAAGTGTATAAATAATAATTGATGTTGATTTTTGAATTATTATTTATATTTAAAATATTTTCTACGCTTCAGTGGCTTTTGAATGTATGCTGAGACATTTTGTTGTACGGGTTATCTTAAATAACTGTATATATATTATTTATTTTAGTATTTGAAAATAATTATATTATAGTTTCAGAACTTAAAATGTTAAGTAAGATATTTATGTTGTTATAAAGTTTTATTTTCTATCAATATATGATCTTAAAACATGTTGACATTATTGGTAAATATTATTAAAGCTTTTTAGAAGTATATATAATATTGCTGTGTTAGGATGCGTTTAAAGGGTCCATGTGAATTGAATGAGTTTTGTGAGGATAATGTTCAACTTGAGAATTACTTTGATGTTATAGTATCCAATCTGTTAATTGTGACGTTTAAATAAAATAAAGCCAAAGGTGTTTTAAAAGCCTGTGTTATTATATATTATGCATTATGGACTTAAATGTTATGTTAGATTAAGGATGCATTAGCTTTTGTAATTAAGGTATATTGTTAATTATTACTTCAGATTATAATATGTTTTTACCCTTTGCACACTGAGTTGGTTATAGACTAATGGCCGTGAGTGTTGGTCCAAAATGATTTTCTCGTTTTGTAACATTTACAATTCGCTTAGGCAGTAATCTCCCCGATTTAAAAGGTACGTAAAATCATAAATCATAACACAAAACAAAATATTGTATTAAAACAGTTGCACCTAAAGTAGAACAGTAATAACTTTTAATGAATTTAACAATTTTTTTAAAAACGAATTAGAACCTCATAGATTTTTTAGCCCAGTGTTTACACTGTGAAATATATTATACTCTCTACATTTGTAATTAAAAACAAATTGTTGGTACTTATTGAATTTGTACATTTTGTTTTGCAAATGTTTTTGAAGCTGCCATCTTATTTAGTTTAATAGTAAACACTGGACTATGGAGTCGACAGGTTTTTTCATGCAAATATTTTTTCAGTATATACTGGACTCAATGGACCATACTTATGTTACTAGTAAACTACATAAGGTAGCATTAGAGTTATTTTTGTGAACATAATTAAATTGTCTAAATGCATGATGGTAGGTGAGTAGGTCCAATTAACTATCGGTATCATCACATGTTTTCTTTTATATTTTTAGTGTTTAAAGCCATTAAATAAATATTAGACGCGCAGTAGATATTTTTCTAAATATTAGAATATAAGATTAGTTAATAAGTATATAGATTACCTTGTTATTAAGAATCAGTGCTACAGGTTTCACTATACTATTAACTTAAATTATTTTTTATACAATTTAATTCGAAGTTGGATCTTTCAAAAAAAAAGTTTTATTGGTCGCGTGACCCAGAGTAGAAAACGACAAATATAAATATATAAAAAAAAAAAAAAATATTGTATTATATTTCTATGTAATGGCTCATATAATTGTACGAGTTACTTAATAAAAGTTTACATTTTGATATAACTTAACATGGATGGATCGTTAGAAACAAAGAAAGCTTATTACTTAAACTATAGAGCTTAGGTTTATTAATTTTAGCAAATTATTTTTAAGATCTTAAAACTTGAAAAGTTTTTTTAAATACATATATTTGATATAATTTACTATCTAAATTTATAAGTTATTTTTTTACTGATTTTGTCGCAAATATTTAATATTCTTTAACATAAATATTTTTGCTATTATATTTTACGTAGGCTTTAACATCATTCAACTAAGGTATTCAACATAAAGGTTACAGTGGCTTTGGATAGGTAAATTTAAATGTCAAGATAATATGATTGCCTTTGGTATTGCTACGTCTTACTTTTACGCTTATGTCGTATAAATAATATTTATGTACTTGAAAACTTGAAAATATATTTAAACACTATATTTTGTATCCAACAATTTTCCAAAATACCAGAAAAATCAAATCTACGAATCTACGAAATTTTTACAAAAGCCATTATTCTAGCCATGTAAATGTATTATGAATACTTATTTTTGATACAATTAGAAAATATGTATCTAAATTAAACATATTTTTAAAACAAATTATTGATAGGTAAAAATTCGATGAGAATATAAAATTCAAAAACTTCGACTTCAACTATACTTTTTTAAGTAACCTTTAAAACAATTTTCATTGTTGTAGATATCCATTTAGACTTTTTTTTTAAAATCTCTATATATATATATATACACACACATATAATTTAATTACTTTCAAATAATAAATTATTATACTAGTTTAAAAAGAAGTAGCACTAAATATGTCACAATTCTTTTGTATTGTTTTATTTATAAGAGGAAAGGCTACCGGAAATAGCGCTTTTTTCAGTTTATAATGAAAATTCATACAACACCGCAGGATTTTTTTCAAGAGATGAAAATATTAGTATCTAGGGGTTTTTTGTAAAATTGCATTTTACAATTATTTTTGTTACAACAAAATGGCGTAATCATAAAAGTTAGGTTTGGCAAATTTACTGTTTTACGATTTTTTGAATAATAATAAATTGTAATTTCATTAGATATTAAAATATGTTACGTAACTAATTTAACTACGTAGAGCTAAATACTTATAAAATATCTAGTATATGAAACATAAGCAAACAAAAATCTGTCCCAGTAGGGTAGAATTTGTAAAACTTACTTTAATGTTTACTTAAGTATAATTAAAAAATAACGTATCGTTGTAATATCTACGAATATTAATTTTAACTGCGTAAATAAAAAATATTATTCAAGGAAGATTATTAAAAAAATGTAATTCTTACCCCGCGAAACGTAGTGTAGTACAGTATGGTATGACAATCGTCGGCTCCAAGTAAAAGGTTACTATTACCAAATGGGGAGTTGTGTCGACTTCACGACTGTGCGCATCCAAAAACGTTTAGTTTTCAGCAGCGCTTTTAGCGCTTTAGTAGCTGTAATGCCATTTAAATACAAAGAATATTGTATTATTTTTACTTTTAACGACTTCAATATAAATACACAACACTATGTTTAATTTTTAATTTTTTGATATAAATTTATATTTTATAAAAGTTTTAAATACATTATCGGTGAAATTATAATCAAAGAGAGTGGATTGATAATTATATATATACATATATATTAAATATATAAATATTATTAATATTACAGTAATATATAAATTATATATATTATTTATTACTCTTTATAATTATATATATGTCTATATAAAGTGATTATTTCATCATTACAATATCACTTATTTATTATTATAGTTTTATTTTCTGAAAATGCGAATATGTAACTTAACTTTCCGTTTAAAACTTTTCCGTTCATCATACATTTTTAATAAGAGCTTAATAAAATTAAAACCGATTCTTTGTTATTTATTTCTTATTAGTTATTACATATGATTTAATTGGAGAAGTAGTTGTTACCTGTAACCTAACCTAACCAGTTTGTTTATTGTTTCGAGGATTCATTGTTTCTAGTAGATCATTTTCGTTTAACGTGTTAATGCGATTTGCAGGTATTCTTTGAAAGTCGAAATTCAAATAGAATATAATTTATTTTGCAAGGAATTATAACTTAATATTTTAGTATTAAGACCATTTCTATAGTCTTCTACGAACAATGAGAGGAAAATAAATGTTAACTTAAGTTTTTATTTAAATAATGATCTCATTATTTAAATTAATTCCTTTAAGTAGATGTATCTGTATAATGTCTGTATGTTTTTATTTGTCAGAATTAATGTTTTGTGTTAAAGCGTTAGTTTTTATTACGGCGTCTCTCAGCTCTATATTTTAATTATTGAAACTATAATATCGAATAGGTAGATATAGATGAGCGTGTATGATTTGGCAACTCCTACTAAGTAATAACAATATTGCACTTGGTTGGCTCTTTTGTGCAAAGTACATATTTATTATGTACTGTATAATTATTTTGAATAAAGGAAGGGAAGCAGGCATATTGCTGGAATTTTGCCATTGATTCACAAGACTATTGAACCGTTTATTTTAAGTGCACATTGTAAATTATATTTGTAATAAAATACTCGTTATAATTCCTCGGCGAATAAAGCATTTATATCTTTTGAGACGTTTGCGAAATATTTTCCAAAAAAATTAATTTTGCCATGGCAAAATAAAAAACGCTATAAATAAATGGACGCATTCATTATAGGGTCAAGTGAGGGTAAGTGTTATTAAAAAGGGGAAATGTAAACGTAATTTTTCTTTTGGATTTTCTTAATAATTTTTACTCAACTTTTCTAGTAGTTGCTGTGTAATATTTAATTGTACAGTTCAATAACGCAATGTTTTAATTTAAAGCATTTAGTTAAAATGCAAAATCGTTAATTAATTTAAAATTAATTGATTTAAAACCAGCACATACATTTTACCCATTTGTTATCAATAAAGGTGTGAAATTTGATTGTAGCAACAAAAAATATTACTAGAAATGGTTAGGTATACCTATTTTTCATATTTGTTTTTTTGTATATAATGTTTATTTAATGTCAAAACAGCAACAAGAAAAGCTTTTTGGGATATTTAAATATAAAGAACGTGTTATGGGATTCGGGTGAAAATAGTATGCAACCAAGGATTTTACTTTAAGGGGACTTTATGACTGTTTTGCGAGATGAAGATTTGCTTTGCGGTCGGTGGGCCCACCTGATACCGAGAGAAATGTATATAATAGTGCAGTATATACAGATCATTAGCAGTGCTAATTTACTGTCCTATCCGTTAATAATAATTATAACTGTATTGTGGTATTTGTCGTTATGAAAGTAATCCCTTATAAATTAGAAAAGCAAGTGTACTAGAGGATAATATTATTTGAAAATGAAATATATCACTTCGTGTTTTGGCCAGCGAAAACAGATGTATTGCTTTGTTGTTTGCCCGAAATTACTAATTATCTACAAACTTGTTAACAAATATGTTACAATCATAAGCAAAATGTTTATGGCGTCATTTTTGGTTTAATTTTTTTTCGCATACCTACTAACTCGTCTAGATAATAATAAATATACTCACATATACTCAAAATCTATCATTGAATATTGTTATTGTTTACATTATTTCTCTGTTTATTTTTCATCGTTCAGTAGCCAACGTCTCGATTGAACGTGAACCATTTAGGACTAGTGTTTGGGATTTTGAAAAAAAAAATTATTACGAATCTGTAGCATTGCTATTTCGTTGTGTAGTATTTGAATAGATTCCCTTGGCTTGTAAAATTGATTTTGTCAATTACTGTCTAGAATATTTTTAAATTGACAAACAACAATACAACGTATATAAACGACTGGAATTTTTCATTTCAGAGCTTTATCCGACACAGATTTGGAACATATGGGTGTGCGACTCATGCCCGGCTACAAAGATCCATATTACAAACGGTAAGTTAATACCGAGTATATATATATATATATATTGCATTGTTAAAGTATGATTTGGTATTTTCCCTTGTAGACCAATTACTAAAGGAGAGATCGGTTGTTTCATGAGCCATTACAGAATCTGGGCTGCGGTAAGATAATATATTTTCTTGTGCGTTTCGTAACTTTTAAACAGCAGCATGAAAGATATTTTGTTTGTAATAGAAAATGCTACTCTTGAACCCGAAAACGGTGTATTTTTACAAGCTTTTACTTTAGCACTTAGCACAAAAAAAAACAATAAAATAAAACTTACTATATGTCTTGAGGTCAAATAGGGATAAATAGGGTCAAATAGGGACCTTGCATTATACTTGAACTTCAACCGTTGATAAAATATTATTAAAACAATGGAAATCTAAATTGTCTATGATGGGATATATATAATTTTATGCTTAGGTAGTCTAGTACTTAATTTTTTTTAAATACCAATGTGTACTAAATATCCAAGTTATTTGTTCAAGTTACATCATAAACTCTGTGTGTTAATAATTACAAAAGTTGTCACAAAGCGTTTTTCTTAACGCTGTACTTTTTCCAAAACAAACAACTTATTAATGAACTTATTTTTTTTTTGGCGATATATACAGTTATTTGTCTACATAAAAGTGTAGTTATAATTTATTCCATTTTTTTTATTTTTTAGGATTGTTGACAGTGCATACATTTTATGAATTCGATAGTTTATGAACGCTTAATACGCGCTTACGTATTAAAACAAGGATGAAGGAATACATGAGGGTAGTTTAGGAGTTGTGGAAATTGCAGGAGAATTAATAACGAATGAGAACATATTGAAATAGTATAGACAGTGGACTAGTTGAAAGAAGACAGAAAATTGACATAGTAAAATGAGTAAATGTAATTAATAAATGTTTGGAGTGAAAATATAGAAATGATGACGAATATATTATATATAGAGATAGAGGATTTGGCTGACAGACCCCGTTTTGTATGAGACAAGGAGAAAAAGTAGAAAAACAATAAAAATTAAAGTGTTTCCTTGAAGCTGTTTTCAAATAAAGTATAAATAGTGTGTACTAATGTCTGTTCCGACGATTTAAATTAGTTTTGCAAATAAATAATTATTTCAACGGGAAATAAAAACGTTTGTTTTTTTTAGTCATTACTAATCGGAAACTGAAATAGGGATTACAAAAATAAACCAACCCATTTGGGTTATTAAATTATTACAGTATAGTTGGCTAGCAGTTTTGTGAAAAATAATTTAGTAATTGTGCTTTTACCAAAAGGTTTACGATGTTTTTGAGCGTTCCTTTGACGCCGGAACAATTGCAAAGTAATACTTTTTGAGCAGTTAAAGAATAAGGTAAACGCAAATACAATGGGAAATAGGAAACACATATTATGCACAATTTATTGTATATTTAAACCGTTACTTGAACATTACCAGGATATGGCGGGGTGGTTGATTATCGAAAATGCATTACCTATAAATTGTACATTTGTTCGCTGAGACTGTAGTAATGTTTTCTTCGATTTGCATTGACCAAAGAAACGGTGCACTGAGAGTAAACTTATATTTACATATAAATGGGTTATTCGGATGGAAAATATAAAGCGGATTTATCCAACACGGCTGGTGTTTTCAAAATTATTTCTTCGTTATAACTTTATGCTCGTTTATATTTTTGTTTTATCGTTGTTGGAATTTCCTGCAGACATATTATAATGTATAATTTATATTATAGTATGTTTGTTATAATTCGTAGTTTACGCTGTAGTCCGTTTAACATATATTAACATTAATTAGGTAGACAGTATAAGAGTAAAGTCTTAGTAAATAGTCTCTAACAATGAACTCGTAATTTTATTGTCCATGCAAGTCGGAAACAAAGAATTATAATAACTATAATGATGTACTTGTCAAAAGGTTTTGGTCTAGTGGTTAAACTGATATATCTTTTACATACTTTTCTTTTCTGCACTGATACTGAAATGCGAAATGGATACTTAGTTTTTGATGTTATAAATTATTCATTTTTATTTTTAAATTTAATATATAACACATTTATTAGGTAATACATTTATTGTTTTGGTGTAGATAAATTAAAGACTAGTTATAATCAATCACTTACAAACTCATTCTCAATCCCATTCCTAGTTTGAACGTCAGGTTTCGTCGTTTTTTTTCAGTTTGAAAAAGTTATTAAATACAATTTTAATTATAATAAAAACAAGTTTATTTTTGCTATCGGCTTAGCCATGTTAAATTAAGACCGTTGTCGCGGTATTGATCATTTTTAGATTGTATACAGCAGTCGTTGTCTGTAAAGTTCACCTATTTCATTCTGTTACTTTAACGGCTTTACATTGTATTAGTAAGCTAATAAATTACACATTACAAACTGTATAGTGTATATATATTATATATATATATATACTGTACAGTATACGATAATAAAAGCGGAGGCTTTCAAGAAAACTTATTTTAAACTATAGTATTTTTCTTTTTTGTTTGGTACAATAATAATATATTACTTTATATTCTTTTTAAAAAATATTTTTTACACGCAGTTTTCAACGAACCACCGTGTATATTTTTCAATCGGGCTATGTCTATCTAATATGTTTAGATTATTACCGTTGTGTTTTTAATGTGCATATTATTATTACACAGTAAATTATTAACGATGCTGCCATATTATCTACTTTGTTGGATTTTGAATATATTAAAAAGAAAATTCTATTGTTTTAGTCATTATAAAAATGTTTAATGTTAGAGAAATTATGGTATTGTGAAATTGATATCATATATTTAATCGCATATAACATTGTATTGTACCTATATAGTTTTTTGCGTGAATACCTTCTATTATATATTATAAGAGGGATTCGAACTGCGATTTATTTTTCCGTTTTGACGTTATTCACCTTATTTGAGCTCGAAAACCATTAACCATTTTGGAGCATTATTATAATGGTAACTCTTTCTTTACCTACTACTCTCATTTTTAGATACATAAGATTCAAGAGCCATGAAATAGATAATACATCATTTCCCTATTTTCTTTTCAGTGTTAAAATTGTATTTTTATAACATATAAAAATAAACTTAATTAACACATTCATCATAAGGTCAAATGGGATAATAATTTAAAACGAATGGATCAAATTTAAATGCAATTTTTTTTAAATTAAATATATCAACAATTTTTGTACATTAGTACGTTTCTTTTTATGACAGCAATTATTATACATTACAAGTAAAATAATAGTAATAGTAATGGTCCATTTTTAAATGCTGTTTTAATAATATAGTTGCCTTTTATCGCGCTTTCGATATTCAACGGTTTTTTATCTCCATGTCATGGTCTCTGAAACAATATTGTAATATTCCACTCGTAAAGCAAAATAAAAAAGGAAATCGTTATAAAATATATGTATCCTTTGAACACCATAAACCATTTTGTATGATAAAAAATAGCTAAATCGATGTACCTTGTTAAATGCAATTCTTTTTCACGAAGAAAAGCAAAATTGTAATAAAAAAAAGTGTATTAAACGAGCAAAAAATAGAGCATGCAAAAGAAAATCAATCGTGCCTTTAAAATAGAAACGCACCGTGTGAAACGATAACTATGTATAGTTCTACCATATTATCGTTAACAATATATCAGAGTGGGTTCTATTTGTTATTTATCATGTTTGAGTTTTTAATTTAAAAAATAAGTAATAATCGAATTGCAAAAAAAAAAAAAAAAATAACGATTTATTGTCATTATTGGTGCAATGTCTGCAAACAAACATTAATATTGTCGTACCTCACTCAAACGAGTACTACACTGATCAGAATGCCTGGTTGGCTAATCCAAATTGCACAAAACATTAATTATCATTACATTTTGTCACGTTTTCGTTCATTGGCGGCCACAATGATATTGTCGTATGTGTGATGAAAATAATATTTATTCTATACAATTTAGCAATAACGCGGTTTCACAGAAAAACTGTTACCATAGAAACTCAGGGTCGCCAGCACGATTTTCTTTACATTTAATTTTTAAATACATCAATATAAAATGTTAACTACAATATTAATTATACCTTCTGTTCGGTAAAAATTAACATATCTTCCGACCACAGCGGTAGTGCACGTACTACCTTTATAGGCATTTTAACTAGAGAGCTCATTTCTGTCACGCACAGTTCACTGTAATCCAAAACGATTAACGTTAATAATTTCAGTTATTATATTATTCAAACAACAAAGAATGGCAATGATTATTCTAAAGTTGCATTTTGGGTTCGTTGTTTTTTCTAATACTCTACGTTATAGGATGCTGTCAAGTATTGTAGACCCAGAAAAAACTAAATAAAATTGTTTGGTTTTAAACCAAAGGCATTTTTGTAGATAAGACTGATTTTCTTTACTAATAATTATCAAAGATAATTGCATCACAGTAAAATATGATTTTTACAAGATGTCTATAGGAATGTCACCTACAACGAGATGGGCCTGTTCGTTTGAAAGTCTTTAACTAAGTCATACGGCTTTGTGAACTTCAGACGCTTGATGCCTTGGGAATGGTTAATTAATTTAGTCTGATGTGATATTTTAATGTAGTTTCATGTTTAAGTGCAAAGGTCTTTCGTCTGCAACGCAATTTTTAACAAAATTAAAAATATATGTTACAGATTTTATTATTTTTTCTAAGAATTTTTCTTTTACGCGTAGAAATAATAAAAAAATAACTAAAGCACCCTTGTGACAATATTTTTTTTTGTGTAAAACAAACTCTAAATCGAATAATATGTTATTAGCCTTTAAAATGTGTTAGTTTTATAGTATTCTATGAGCCTCATTATTAAAATGGCGTCGAACGAGAATAAACAAATTCTTGACTTATTACAATTTTTTTTCTCGTGTCAGGCATCATACTGGTATACTATAAGTTAGTAACTAAACTAGTTTATATAACTGGTTTACAATTTAAAATATACATAGATAGATAAAATACAATAAAATATGGTAGGGTAAGTGTTTCGACTAGATGTTTTCATTTGCCCAGTACTGGGCCACGTCCTTGACTTTCTGGTTGGCAGTAGTTAAGTTTTCCTGCGTGCAAGGTCCTGGTGCCAACGGGCATACCAATTGGTGTGCCATCGTCTGAATTGTTTCACAGTGGCAAGATGCATCTTGATCATTAAGGTATCTCCATTTCGGGGACAAGGAAGAAACCTCTACGCGGTGTACCTGAGGCAACAGTATATCTAACAGTCCACTGGTTAATTCTTCCACATCCAGGCTTATGCTTATATTTATTACAATAATAAAAATAAATGGCGTTTTGCACCGAGCAATATAAAGTGTAATACACTTTGTCGGTTTCGGGGGAGTTATTTATCACAGACTCGTGCAAAAGAAACAATTCAACTCTTAACGACCCGAGAAGAAACTATAACTTTGAATACATTGAAACTTGAAGGTTGACGTTTTATAAATATAATTAAATTACATAACATAATGCATAACTTTATGTGCGCATACCTAATAGAAAAACACACCAAGAAACCACATTCCCATTGTACCATTTAACTTTAAAATAAAACCCCCGTCATAAACTTTTTTTTTTTTATAAACTTTTTATAAAAGGAAAATATCTATATATTTATATCGGTATCAATATCGTTTATAATTTACATAAATCTTATTGTGAAATGGCTTTAAATGGTATTTTAGTATTAGGGTAGATACGATTATGGTTGTTCGTCTGTCTACAACACTTGTTGCCGTCGTTATACATATATTATAATTAAAAATATGTTGTAACTATTTTGCAATATTTTTTAGACCTATATGCTGGGTTGGGTTAGTTTAGGTTAGCTATCTCGTTACCAAAAGAAATATCGTACCAACAACATAATGGAAATATTTTTCTGATATCTTTATGGCTTTATGTGTCTCTTAATTTACACATAGCAGTATAGCGTATTCAATTTAATAGAATACAGTCAAAGTGTAATTTCTTTTTTTTATGTTTTCTTAAATAAAATAAAAAGTTTGATTATACAAATTTGAGAATATTAGGCATGATATTGTCGAACTCTAAAACTACCTCCAGTCTAATTTTCAGGCTTCACATAAAGAAGTGAAATAAAGGAAAAGTTTTAACACCTTCAACAAAGTTAAATTACTTTATCTTCATTTAGTTGTACCGCCATAATAACTTGTGTACAGCTGTCATCAACTTAGTTATGGGTTTTTTAGGATGGATGATTTATATTATTTTAAATCTAACGTTCTTATTTCGCCATATATTTTACTATAAGTGAAAAACGACATCTTATACATATTGTGCCAGTAAGAACATTTAAAATTGTCACATGTTTCGGTTTTTCGAAATCTGCATAAATCATGCTTTAAGAAAAACTTGAATTTATTATGATTACCGAGTTTCAAAACAGTTTCAAACAAACGGATAGGCGAATTCGGATAGTGGGATCTAAAATTTTCCAACTTATTACTTTTAGATTTTATTGCTACTTTTTAATCCTCTAAAAATTTGTTAACACAAAAAATGATTTCTTTAGCGTTTATAGTTTTTTATTGACAACATTAAATACCATAATATATTATTAATTTACATGATTATGGATTTCACAAATATTGATCTTGTTTTGTACTGTTCATAGCTTTATGTGACATAAATGGTAACATACAAGGTACCCTACGAGCAGATGACCTTTGTAATATCTCCTAGGGAAAATACAATTTTTTTAAAATTCTACTTTTGAAAAAAAACTCGCTTATCTAGAAAATATGAATATTAATTTCTAGAATTTAAAAAAACAACACCCTTAACCCTTCAAGAATAATTATCTCATAATAATGATAATGCCATATCTTGATGTTGTTTAAACATTTTTGAAAATAAAATATGTTCCCTTAAACTACAAAAAAATGTTTTTCATTTGCTCTCTCAATCGAAGCTAAACTAATGGTTTGCAAATATCGATTACTTTGAATACATTTAAGTTTTAACGGGTTTTAAGTTAAACTAGTAGGTATAATATAAGAATCGCTAAATAAACAGCTATACCTACATCACTGTCGTTATCCTGATTTCGGATTGCGTGTTTTTGGTATTATTGCATTCAAAATAATTTGGGTTCTACAATGACGTAGTAATGGTTTAACAAAACATTATCCGAGGGTTCGTTTAAACTAAACTATTATTATACCTTATGCATTCTATATTTAATTAAAGGCGCTGGCACTTTTAGGAACTTTGATTATCGCGGTGGTGATTTCGTTTTGTGGGTGTTCCAACGACGGCCAAACATTCGATTTTAATTACTGCCGAGCCGTTCCTTTACTAAAAAAATGTATTATTATGTAGGAGTTATTTTTTAGCTTCGATGCGGAGCTGAGAAACTATATTGGTTGTACAGTGAAGGGTTTTGTTTTTATTTTTCTATCCTTGTGTCTAAACTCAGAACGTACTTCATTGGGCCAACAATTTAAAAGGCTTCCAGTCCATTTCTCGCAACGTCGAGAAAAACACACTAAAAATGTAAACATCTTTCAAATTAAAACTCGGCTATAACTTTTTAAAAACTGTCGAATTAGTGATAAAAACTTGTGATAAAATATATTCTTTAGATATAATGCTACTGATTTACAGTGAACAAGAAGAAAATATCTTCCCTAAAAAGGGTGAATATTTTTCTTTATATTACTATTTTGGACGTAGTTTTAGTATTTAATGTCTGAAAATTAAACTGCAGACAGAGATGGGCGTTATTTAAATGAATTGATTTTAATTGTTTTTTTTTTCTCGGAATAACAAAGTGTTTATGGTATTTTATTCGTAAATAATTTTACTCAATATTCGATTATAACGGATTATTCACTGAATAATCATTTATTTATGGTATTTTATTCATTATTTGAACACTTTGCCCAACTCTGTAGGCAAAATTAGTGTTGCTGGTTACTTGTTAGGGCTCTAAAAAATAACAAAAAAGATAAATAATTACAATTTAACGTGATCTTAAAATAAAAAACAAAATCTGTATTAACATTTTTTTATATCGAGAAAAACGCAAAACAAAATAAAAAAATAACAAGATTAAGTACATTTCATCGTTTATACAAAATATTTTTTATTTATTTATACGCCTCAAGAATTATTACAAAATTAAGTGATAATACACTATGCATAAAGTAAATAGAGAATAAAATAACAACAATAATAATAACAAAGTAATAATCATTTATCATAATACAAATAAATTGTAGGTATTTTACATTATTAAATTAGTACACATTTTTTGAGCTGAATTAGATTATCGAAAAAGTATTGAATGTTTTAAGTTATTAAAGTTATTGCAGTTAGAAGGTCCATAATTGCCAAGATTTTGCAATTGGCGTGAAATATAAAATAACAAACGTTTTCTAGAATTATAAGATGGCACCTTGAATGATATATCTCTCATGGAGTCAGAACCAATGGAGTCTATCAGACAGTTTACTAATTTGTAAATAAAAAAAGTTATCCAAATATTTGCGCCAGTGATTATTATTCTACACAGTACTATATTTTAGCTTCGATGCGGAGCTGAGAAAAGTTATTTCTATATGATTTTATCACTTTCAGTAAGAATATTCCTGTAAGTCTTGTTTCCTCTCCGACCCCATTACGAGACATCACGATGGATTTTGCTGTATAGTTAAATATATTTCACGCTTTTATCGGTAGCCGAAACTTCCCGAAAGTTTTATTTTATATATATATATATATAACTGTAAAATATGTGTTTGTGGGCAGATCACCTCTGAGGGTTTGGACGAAGTGTTGATCCTCGAAGATGACGTGCGGTTCGAGCCGTATTTCCGTTTCAAGTTGCAAGCTGTATTGAACGACTTACGGCGTCTGAAAGTTCCCTGGGACTTAGTGTAAGAAGCGATATATTTTATTACTTGAATATTTTTTTGTTTCGCAGAGGTCAACGTTCTTATACGTTCTTGTACGTTAAATTTTACGACCTTTGTCTGCAGTTACATAGGTCGGAAACCTCTAGATGACAAAAGTGAGATACGAATGGAAAATTCCGAACTTCTCGTCTGGCCAGGCTATTCTTATTGGACTTTGGGGTACTTGCTGAGCGGCCGAGGGGCGAAAAAATTACTTAACGCCGACCCGTTGAAAAGGCTGTTGCCGGTCGATGAATTTCTCCCCATCATGTTTGACCAACATCCGCAGTAAGTTATCGCTCTATATACTAACGGGGGTGAACGGTGTTACCAAAGTTTACTCGGTCTATACCTACATTTTTTTATTCTTCAATAACGATTATGATTTTGGGTATATACATGTACTAACTACAATAAGAGAGTTAGAATGCTTTCTCACCGTAGTGCTGTAAATATGGTTTTGAAATGAGAATTTTATGCTAATTGTCGAAAGTTAATACTGCAGTCATTTATTATTTGTTTTGTTAGCAGTATACTAACTAGGTACAATTTGTGATCTCCAGGGGTGCGGAATGAGTAAATCGGTAGGAAAAAAAGTTACTGTGTAAAGACTAAAAAAAATAATAAAAACACATCATTGTAAAATTAATCAAAACCTAAAAAAAAAAAAATAATTACTTTTAAAACTTGTTAATGGTCATTTTAATTTCAGTAAATTACGGTCGCTGTAAAAAGATCAATAAAATATATTACAAAATATACCAGTAGAAGGTAAATTGATTTGCAATTTATATATTTATTGTAAAATAATATTTTTTAATTAGTTATCGATAATAATTTCCAAAATTAGAATTATTTTATGAAAATAATGTTTTCACGCCAATCGTCGTTGTCGATCTTTCTAAACGTTATTGAAGGATAAAATAATATGTAGTGAGTACACTTGGGTTGTGTTTGTATGTTATGTTCGTGTGGGATAATATAAGAATATGTATGGGGTGCGTTTGTGGTGCATTATCGTATATTTTATCATATTTATGTTTGTATTGATTTTTTGAAATTGAAAAAAATATAATGTTGAAGGTTTTTTAATACGTTTTTATGATAGGTAAAAAAACACATCCGGACACCGTTCTACTGTAAATCATGAAACGATTTTTAAATTGTTTTTTTTTAAATACTATATTATATTAGAAAAGAATGGCTCGAACAGTTCGAAGAGAGGAACTTAGCAGCTCTGTCTGCTTATCCATTACTAATTTATCCCATTCGGTACACGTCCGAAGAAGGATATGTTAGCGACACCGAAGACTCGGCAACAATCACAACTGACAATGACGACAATTATTACAAGCAATCAAAATATAACGTCAAAGTAGATTTATGATGATTAATAGAATTTAACGCTTTATCTTAACCATTATTATATTGTAGCAATATTATATTATCAAATATTACAGCATATTGTCAATTGCTATACTATCATATTTTTATTTATCGTTAAACGCTGAATACTCGTTTAGTATTCTTTATAACCATGACGTTTAGCCATATTAGTTTTTTAGAATAAATAAGCGATCAAATTTACTTTATCAAACGATGCCATTTAATATGTAACCTTAGAGAATCTCAATAATATTATTTTTTGTTTTGACAACATTGTGGTGTATTTATCGACACCTATTTATTATTTATTTATATTATTATAAACTAGTACGAGTCGTTATACATTTAATATACTTTTATATTTTTATCACCATATATTTTATAGTTAAAATTATTTTATTCCAACTGTTGTATAACTTATAAATTTTTTATTTTCAATATTGTATACGTAAACATATTGTATGAGTGACAAAGTTTTGAATTTTATTAGAGTTAACGCCTGTTTGGGTCAATATGGTTTAAGTTTCTGATGTACGTACTATTGGACTTCCTAACTTCTAAGTAGAACCAATGTTGTGTAAAAACAATGATTTATTTATAGTCTTCAAAAAGTGAAACTATGTTACCGAAATGAAAAATGTGTTCATATTTTGTTTATTCGTATAATATTTCAGCTAGTCTAGTTATTGTCTACTACAACAATATTATATTTATTATCGTGCCATGTTTATTTAATATATTTTATGTACTGAACCCAACCGCTTATCAACAACTTTGTATTCACTCCTCCGATATCTTTTATGCAAACCTTGTGTAATATAAGACGGCAGAAATGTTAAATTACTTATAGCATTTTAAGCCAAAGTCCGAAGATGGGCAAATGTTTTTAGTTTCAGACTAAACTTTGACTACCTTTAAATACTAGCGATACATACTTAGTATTTTTCCATATTAAAAAAATAATAACTTTATACTATTTTTGAATATAAGTTATAAATGTCTGATACGAATGGTCGATGGTTTTATAAAAGTTTGAAAAATGTTCTGCGAATTATAAAATTGTGTTGTCCGGAAAAATGAAAACCTCAGTTTAACAATAATATCAAGTAAGTACATTTGATTAAACTAACATAATTATATATTTTCAGTTATAATATTATTAGAATTCAATGAATATTGATTTAGCATTGACATGCGTTTTTCGAATCTCATGCACAAACATAGGCACAATTAGGGGGGTGCTAGGGTTACTTTAGCACCCCCCAAAAAATTCAAACCCTATTCCTTGATTTGTGCGCATAACATTTTAATAATGAACGCACATTGTTCAATTTTTTTATTTTAGAATATTTTTTTGTCCAATATATTATTTTGTATCTAATGGTTTGAAGATGAGAATTATGTTTAATCGGGTATACATAATTTCAACACCCCATAAAATGAAGGTCTAGTTGCGCTTATGTAATGCATGTTTACCCAACAGTATATTACAACTACATTAAAACGGTCCAAAATGATTACCCAACTAATGGCATTAGTATAAAACAATATTGCAATAGACAAACGACATTCAAATACTAGTACTACACGCATAATATTACTAAATTATCTTAACACCCTGGTTCAATATAATATTCCACAACCTCTTAAATATATTTTACATACCTATTCAAAACTTCACTAACGCTTTTTGAACGTGACTATATAAATAACCAAAATTAAAAAGAAAAGAACTATAAAAATTAATACTAACAATACACAAAGTATGTACATTTAAATTACTGATGATTTTTCTTTTTATTATAATAAATAGCAACGAAGCGATAATATTCTAAAATGGGGTGAAGGTAGTTTAATAATATTACTTTAGGTGCGTTATGCGGTTTGTTACTGAAGTCTAGAACAAATAACTAGCATTTTATTAATAGCGTGACGTCAGGTTGTTTAATATGCTTCTAATGGACTGTATTTTCTCCCTTTACCTTATTAGTTCCTATTTATTATTAGCTAAAAAACTGATATCTAATTATAAAATCTTTGAAAATTACTCGTGGGTCTTATAATTGTGTTTATAAAAAATACGTTCAAAATGTTTTTTAGGTGAGCTACACAGGTAAACTTTTCCTTTGTTTTAATTTTAATTTTAGAAACGCTTTTATTGAAACATACAATCTGTAAAAAAAAATTTACAATAAGTATTTTTTATAATATTTACAAAAATATATACATGATTAACGCGAGGAGGAGACCCCACATTAGGGGTACCTCAAATTTTCCTTATAGAAATAATAATAACTTACATTTATGGCCATTGTGTTTTTTTGTAGATTTTGAGCTTCATATTCAATCGTTTGTCTTACAATTGTGTTATTAATATTTCTGCTTGCGTATACTGATAAGGTGGTCAGCTTATAGTTATTGATTATTTGCATGTCTAGTAATTATAAAGTTATCAATCAAAACAGCCTAAAATGAACTCTTTCTGAAATATGACCTAATGTTATTAATTTTCACTTTGAACTTTTACCCACATTTTTGTTTAGATAATATAGTTTTATCGCTCATTAGGTTTATGTAAAAAGGCTGTACCCATTTCATCCAGAAAAAGTGCCTTGATGAAATTTTTAGAAGTCATGTTCTTCGAGTATTTTAAGATTGTGTGCGTAGTTCAATTTAATATGAAAAATAAAAGAATATGTAATTGTGGAAGTACAAGAATTGTATAAAATGTATAAGAATTTATAAGCTTAAGATAACAGCAAATAGCAATAACATAGGTAGGAACCAAATAAGAGAGTAGGTTTTTTGAAGATTTTCAAGTACAACATACTCATATTTCAACAAAGCGCATTAACTCTTTTATCTTATATAAGATACATTATTGTTAAAAAAATCGTTTAAATTGTACAGTCCCCATTTCCTTAAAAATACACTCATTATTGCAAACTGCACTATAATTTATAAAGAAGATTAGAAGTTTAGAACTGCTTCATGGATTCTTTAAAAACAAAGGTTATATCTTATAATAATCATCACCACATGTACATACTCATGAGAGTTTTGACTTCTTCTAATACAATTTATAGTATTCGATAGCCGATATAAATTATATTAATCGAGTGAAGTTTCCTGAAAGTTTTAACCGATAAAACTTCGATATACATTATATATACACTATAAATCTAAATTATCATCTGAAATCGAATTATTTCAGACGTTTATAATATGCTTAGTTAGGTTTAACTCGAAAAATTGAAAGAACAATTTGAAGTTTTGTTGATGTGTATATATTGGTGGACTATAACGATCAAATATGATTGGTACATCTATTAACAAAAATTAAATTATATTATAGCATCACTTTGTTTTTCTGCGTTACTAGTTTTGATTTAAAACATGTTCTTAGGGCAAATAAGCATTTGCTTGTTGCGTTTATATTCTGCTGAATTTTTTTAGTTATCCAAACGCATATATATGCATTAATAGTTAACTAAAATTTCCTCTTTCTTAAATCCCATGTAGCCTACTTTCAGGCTGTGACGTAGTGTATTTTTGATTGATTATATTACCATAAACTATGTCTTATCTTCATTCACCGTTAGATCCATCTTTATTCGCTTTCCCGTATGACAGCATGTCATTATCTGAATTTTCTTCTTTGCTTTAACAGCTATTACACAATAATGTTGTCGGCTACTAGTAGACATTCTTTTTTATTAATTCCTTTACCAGTTTGTATTATTTTTCTAATGAATTCTTCTGACACAACGTTGTTGAAGACTGTTGGAGATTGTATTCGTAGAATTTTTCATAATATTTTTAACAATGTGTACTTGGTCTACGTCAAGCTTGCTAATCTTAAAACTCTCTAATATTTTCCAATTATTTTCTTTTCTTAAGAGAAGTTTGTTAAGTGGGAATCCATTGTCGTTTAGTTGTCGTTGATACTTTGTAGCGCAACCAGAGGTTTAAATTTTCCAATCTCAAAGTCCTGTAAGCTACACTCTCGTCTGAAGATGGGTCTACGTGCTGAATTGTTAGCCCAGCAAAAATGTCCATTAATGAAGGGCCCGATTAAGTGGTTGTGGCGTTTTAGTGTCACGATCTTAGTGTTCATTCAAACAATTCTAAATCTTTAGTTTACACATCCACCTAGTCAGGAAAATATTGTGTAAGTTAAAAATCGAATATCGTTTCACTTTTGTGAAGGTATTTTCAATTAGATTGAGCTGTAATAAAAATTCTCAAAGTATTTTCGCTCAAGTTTTAAGAAGTTTCAAAGACTTTAGTCGTAACGGTTGCATGAATTAGCAATTGGGTCGGATTTCAATATCGTTTGTTAAACGTATAATATACTTGTATAACAATTTAAAGTATTTGAAAATTGAAATGTTGTAAAACGTTAAACACAAAATAAATTTGACAGTTCACAGCGTGTGCTTTTGTAATACTAATAAATAATAAAAAAAAAAAGAATAAATACAAGGTACACAGTTGTTATGATCTACAGCAATCGTTCAAAGTATATCAAGTAATTGAAAATATTTTAGTTATTATCGTGTAAATAGTTTTAATGTGGAAAAAAAATTAAGTTAACTACCTACACAAGAATTAGATGGATGGTAAGATGAATAAGATGGATGATATCATGCGTTATCTAAAGAATTAATTTAATATGATTTAGTATTTTATATGATCGATGAAGTCTTAGAGCAATTTTAGTGTAAATTAATTTCCAAGCTTTTTTCCTAGGTATTTTAATATGGATTTCTATTAAACGATTTTAAGTCGATATGTCCATCAAATCTTATTTGTTATTAGACTAAATTTAATCTTGAAAGTACTGTTTAATCTTGAGGAGGTGAGGGGAGGGGTGGATTTGACATATTCATAGTCTTACGTATTTCCTTCAAGATGTTTTTTTTCACAATATTTTTTTAACCAATTGATAATTTATAATAATATTACTTTTATTCTATGCTTAAATGTAAACGTTTAAAGTATTTTTCGTTTATGCATTCAGTAAGTGAAAAAACAAATTCTGTATTAAATTCCTAAGTTTTGCGCAATATGGTATTTGAATTATTTTGATTATTATTTCCTGGCTGCCTTTACACTGCATTGAGTTCTAAAAAAATACCTGTCGAGTAATGTATATTTAAAAGTAAAGACAGCGAGTAATGCAGAAGTCTTTTATATAAATTTCAATAAATTATCAACATTATTATTTTTGTAAAGTATAATGTGAATTAATAACGCTTTAGCCTTTAATTTTTAAATGAGTTGTTATTTTTAGATTAGAAGTGTAGTCGAGAAGTGTTTTGTTATTGAAATTATTTTCTAAATTGTGTTTTGTGTATTATGGAGGAAAAGGAAAATTATCTGTTGTAGAAAATATCTCTGGTTTCTCCCTATTTTTGCTATAAGTTTAAAGTTTTAAAAGTGAGTAACATTAAATAAAAATAACGTTTATTTACTCATTGTAAGTTGTTATTGGTAACAAATAATTTATTTGCTTGTTTTTTTGTTACTTATATTTTTGTTTTCCTTTTAATTTGTAATTGGTTTTTATTATCTAACACAAAATAAATAACCTGTTTTTAAATGTCCACAATATATTTTCTCCGTACTTCGTTGAAATGTTTTGCTTTTATTTTCAATATTTTCTTTTAGCTTCGTTGCGGAGCTGAGAAGGTATTGAATATTGATTGCACAATAATGCTTTTTTAATTTTTCCTAACCTAACCGATTTCTTTATGTAAGTCTATGAATCATAAACATTACCTTCAATGAGCCAAACATTTAAAAAGTTTACCCCTCCCCTTCTCAAAATTGAAAAAACCACTTAACATTTTTACATATTTTTCCACTCAAAATTATAGTCCGCTAGAACTATTTAAAAAGTATAGTGATTACTCAACAATATATTATTTCATTAGTCCTGCTATCTACTATAGCTCTAACTGCTCACAATTTAATTTTCTCACAGTTTCATTTTTCTCTTGTCAGTATTCATTGGATAATTTCTCATCTCGATATTATTATAATATAAGTTTATATTTCATATTAACTTGGCAGTGCTATTACTGTACAATTTATAACTCTCTCTTAGTTGAAATTTGGATTTAACCACAACTTTTGTCGTAATGTCACCAACTAATATACATTGGCTATTTTTACATGACTACAGAGTAATTATTGTAGTAACTGAGTAATAATAGAAGTGCTATTAATTAATGCATACATCTCGTCTTCAATTTCAAACTATTAAACTTTGTCAAAAGAAAAATGATCCATATTTTTCGATTTTGTGCTAATCATATTAATATGAAATAATAAATTATATTTGGTGGTCAAGTATAAAATAACCAGCCCCTATTCTCTAAACATTTTTATATTCGATACTCGAAAAAAATAGAATTTACTATTTGTAGCGGTTCCTAGTACTTATTTCTTGAATATTTTAAAACGTCGTGTAACCAGACATTTAAAGTAACAAAAACTATACCTACTCTGGGTCATAATTTTCCAGACATACTAAAATATATATTATATTATATGAAAATATACTGCTGTGCGCTCAGATTATCGTCTTGTAATTGAATTTTGTAAATTAATGCGTATACTAGTATTTATTAAGTGTTTTCTATTTTTTTTTTCGAATTTTTTTGAGTTGCTTCTCTATTATATGAAAGATACAGCTAAATGTGACTCCTTGAAACAAAAAAATGTAATACAATATCATTACAGATTGTGTGTGTACAATATAAGTGCTGCTACCTATAGACGGTATACTGTTAAGGGTTTTGTTCGTGCCATCTGCCGTACTCTCGTGCACTATACTTTGTACTTAAGTGTGTTAAGAGTAGATGGCGGTACGGGAACGGGTCGAGTCCAAGGCGAATCAACAAGTTAACGCTTGTTGCGCCAGAAAGAGGCGCTCTTGTAGGACTGTATTATGTCCTGCTGCCTCAACGCCTCTAGTTGTTGAAGCGCGGCCACTGTGGCTAGTCTCGTGCGTGACCATGCGTGTGATTGTGAAGATTAATTGTTGTAAGGTGCCCAAGTATAACGGCGAAAGACTGTTCAAATTGGAGTTTAGAGGTATGAATTATTTAATTATTTTAATTCATTTTTTTTCAATGTAGACGGAACGAAATGTATTAAAAAGGGGCAATTTATTTATATATATATATATATGCATAGAGTTGTGTAAATAACTCGGTCCGTCTAATCCCAGACCATAATTAAGTTATTGAACCCAGACCTGACCGGGATAAAAAAAAAATTTGTTCAAAACCGGATCGGACCACTGAAATTGACTAGTTATCAAGTATAACCCAGACCGAACCGGACCGAATAGACAAATTTTAACTAGAGGCCGAACTGGGCCAATCCAGACAATACGCTTCGAGTGTGCCCGACTGATCTCAAAATCATTGTATTCTAACAAAAATATTAGTAAAAAAAGTGTCTATATATTTTTAAATATTAATTAAAATAATTATAAACATGAATTTGTACTTCTATGTTATATGTAATATAATACATATATGTATTATATTTATACGAAATTGAGTTAAAAAGACTTGAAACCCGCACTTGCAAGTTATTTGAATATTTTTCTCTTGAATAATGTATTTCATTCGAATAATGCACAACTCTGTGTATGAGCCAAAACGCCAAAAATCAGTTTCAGATGTAAAATAATATCAGACGTCTGAAAAAATTATAAATTTTTTTCGAGCACCAGAAAGTTATTAAATTTGAGTTTATAATCTTAAAAGTTCGGTTTCTCATGTTGCACAAAAATTTGAGAATTTTTCTAATGTTTTTTCCAAATAGCTAAAAAAAATTTACATAAAGAACGGAAAATTATCTTATAACACATAACTATTTCAACTGTTTTGATTTCTGAGGTCGTTTTCACATATTTCTATCTACTTTTCTGTGAATTTCACACCTTTTTGGGGTTTTTAAGCGTTTTTATGGAAAACCCAGTGTAAAATTTATACATTTTATGTAAAATTTTCATCGTAACAGACATGCAGGGTAAGTTTTAAAAGTTCTGCGGAGGGTTGCTCTTAAAGTTTGTTCGTATTTGGGATTTGACTTATATATATATATATAACTGTAACTATATAACTGTAAAATATGTGTTTGTGAGCAAATCACCTCTTTGGGGTTTGGACAAATTTATATACAAATTATATATTAATAATATATGTTTGATAAAAGTGCATATTTTGAATAAAAGATAATAATACTTGAACTAAAAAACTGTTAGTTTTAATGGATGGTACACCAAATGATACTTAATAAAAAACATTACCCTTCCGGCTTTTACTTTTATGCTATAAAAATAATCGCTGTAGTTATTACTAAAGACTGGATTGTATGCATATTGTAGCTTCATGTTTGCGTGCCCTTATACTCTTCTACTATTATAATAAAATAGTTTTTGATTAGAAAAATGATATCTAATCCTGTATTATACAGGATTACCTTGTATTCATTTGGTCGATCATTGTTTTATAGCTGGTACTAAATACACAGAGCCGATGAACTCGTTGTAGTATTATACTCCACGTCTTGCTGGATTAAAAAACTTTGGTGGAAAATCTTTAAAATTAGTCGTACGTTTTACGCGTGCATAATTTTTTTTTAATTAAAAAAAATATATTAATAAAAGTAGCGGTAATCCTAGAAACATGGGATGAGGTAAGATAATTGCCTTACACTGACCGATGGGGTTTTGTTCCCTGTATCTCCTCGTTTTTTTGTTCCGACATAATTTATTATGTCTGCAATTTTACAAAATTTATGTGGCTTAAACTTTTTTTTTTTAATAACACGAGTATCTTTTTTTTAGTATCATTAAATTATCATTTAAGGATTAAAAGTCTATCAGATATTATTCTAGAAAATATTTCAGCCAATCAATATTATTAATTTTAGGTTGTTATTACTATAATAATTGTATAATATTACTTCAAACATTATTACTTTTTGTATACTATTTTTTTTTTTTTTATAGATACTTGTTTTCTTGTAGGTATTTGCATTTTAATTTATTCATCCATCGCTTTTAATAAAATAAAAATGGGTGATGTTTTTTCATACAAAGGTCTCATATGGCAAACTACTATAGAATGACATATTAATACATTGATAAATATTATTTACAATTGCTATATTTTTTAAACACGTTTTTCACAAAACTGGTATATTGCGACTTTGACGTTTTAGAATAGGAAGACAAAAAAAAAAAATATATATATATACTCTTAAAGGTTATCTTCGGTCGTTTGTTAATAGCTACAACAATTTTGTTTACCATTCTCCTTAATTGTTTGGCATTGTCATGTTTCAAAACAATCTAAACCAGTACTATTAGAAAACGGCATTTTTATTTTGAGTATGTACAACGTTTTTAATAAAAATGTTCGAGGATAATTATTACTTTAGGAGCTATTCGAAAACTTGTATAATTTGACTCTGTAATAAAAGTTTATACTTACTTATTTTACTACTATACGTTTATTGCATGGTCCATGGTTGTACGCTATAAAAATATATGTGTGTTGTGAATATATACCTCAGTAAATTAAGTTATACGACAAAAATGCATTTATAGTTTTTTTTTGGTATTTTGGATCTTATTTATAAGCATTATGGTTTTACAATGAAAGGTTAAACATATATTTTCATCCGTTTGGTTTAGTAGAGATCATTTTTGTATTGTCACAACTCATAAAAACACTGCCAAAAAAAAGTTTTTCCTTCCTAGATTTTTATGTAAGATTCATGTAGGTATGTACTAAAAAAAAATGATGTATTCTGTATTTTTAAATTAAAAAGAAAAAACACAATAGATTTTAAAGGGTATAAATTCCATGTGACATATCAAATATAAACGGTTTTCTTTAGACACAACTTAATTTGTAAAAATACTATGATGAACTTAATGATGTCATTTAAGAGTAAACATTAATCAAAAGACAAATCGCTTAGATTTGAACACAATATGGCCTTGTCTTGCTAATGTAATTCTCGTGTCTTAAATCAGGTCCTTATTTAATACATATTGATGAACCAGCCATTTGGTATTTTACTCAATTTATGTTATCTTGTATTCCCTTTTATACAAATTGACAGTTTTTGTTTTCCCTGTCTTCCAAGACATTTAATCATTTACACCGTCTAAGGTGTCAATACTCTTTTTCTGTTCCTGTAAGCGCCAGTTGTTTTACTTAATTTGTTTTGTCATTGTATTATTATTACAATTAATTAGCAAGCTATAATATTTATTTAAATAACGGCTAAAAAAGAACAATAATTAATAGAATAGTCTCTGGAAAATTTTATTACATTATTTAGGTATTTTCACGCTAATAATGATATCATATCAAGACACATATTTTTGATTTTGTACGGCGCTTTTTATAGGCAATTTCGCACCACCCATGTGTGTAGTACATATCAGTATAACTATTGTTGTGTAGTACGATACGAGTTTCAAATATTGTCTTAAAGTTTTTTCTGGCCTTTTTATAATATTTGCTACATAAATCGTTTTCGAAGTAGATAAACCAATTATTAACAAAGAGCTATGACTTGGTGAAACAATTTTAGTGCGACTTCGTTAAATTTACTAAGCTAATTTAGAAAGAAATAATTGGGTTGTTGTAAAGAAATTGTAACAAACCATACCTAGCCCAGAGTGATAATAATTATACTAATATGATTATTTTTAAAACAAGCACAAAGTTAAATTACACCTTGTTTTACTTAATGTGATTAAGGTAGCGTTTCTCACTATAAATTTTAATAAAATTTATTTACTTATCAAATTTTTTTATAACTAAAAATACTGCAGTCACTCATAATAATGCACAGTAATTCAAATAAGATATGCTACTCTATGTAATAAGAAGTAATTTTATTAGACACTAAACATGGTACCGGTAGATAATGTAATATTATATTTTATGACCATACTCGTCATTAAATAAAAAATATTGTTTTAAAATAGAGATGGCTTCTATTTTATAGTAATATTTAATTAAAATTAAAATCGCTATAAAGAAAACAATCTTCCAATCTTATTTGATAATAACATACAGGACTTTATTTGTGTTGATGGTGTGAATACAAAAATGTACAGATTTTTGACATAGTCTGATCTGTTCATAAAATATTTATTTGCTCATAAATACCAGTATATATCAGTATATTGAGGTGATATTATTTTGGTTGATTTGTTATTAAAGGTTTTTAGCGAGTTGGTTATCATGTAGGCAGGTAATACGGATAATCCAATTAATTTAATATAAATAATTGAATTAATTATCTCATTAAATTATGATGCAACAGATGCTTGATAATATGGAAAAACTTTTGTGCAAAGTTTACTGCTCGTTTTATTACTTAATTGGAGTTTGCTTCCTAGCATTCTCAGAACAAGTTTACACTAACTTCGCCGTTTAGTTCGACTACTTCTAAACGAGGAAATGCTTTGCGCTAGGGATTTCATGTGGAAAGTTTTCAGAAACGTTAATTTTTTTTTAATTAAAAAATTTACTGTAAATTTCCTATTTGAGAATTAAAATACCTACTTTCATTTTTGAAAATAAATACAATTACATAGAGACAAATTCTTGTAGGCAAAACACTTTAGGTATTTTTAATAATAAAATATATAGTATTCTCTGTCGTGGCAGGAATTTCTTTCATTATGTTCAATTTTTTTTTATATTGTTTATTCTATATTACTTGGTGAATAAATTTACTTCTATATCCTCATAGACTGTAGACATAGTATGAAAACTATTTATATTTACCGTTAATATTTACTACAGATTTTCTTTTCGATGTACCAATAATTTAACTTAGCCGCGCAAGATTTAAAGTTTATTCAACATTGGCCAATAAAAAAAAAAATTAAAACTTTAAAAAACTAAAATTTATAACAACGCCGGTGGAGCATAGAGATTTGCAATTTTGTTTTAAAAAATTGATAGTTAATAAGAAATTATTGGTTTAGTTAGTTGTATTAGTTTATTTTTGAACTGTACTACATCTAGATTTTAATATGTATGATTATGTATTTGTTAAGTTTATCTTTACTGTTAATTTTTAAACTAAGTATTTTCAAACAACAAAAAAGTGATTTGTTCAATGTAACTAAAAAAGTAGTTAGATAACGAATACATTTTAGATGCAATGAAAGGTACTAAAACAAGTGCTAAAAATTAACTGCAGTTTTAAAAACCGTAACTTTTGCTTGGCGGTTTGGTAAACTTTAACAAGATAAGTATAATGAAATTATAGTAAGCGTTTTAAATTGTCCCACTGATAAATGTCCTAGGATAAAAATTACCAACTTGAATATTAGTGTAATTACTTTATCGTATATGAGCTTTTCTGCAAAGTTTAAAAGGTATTAGTTTTAACGGAAATGTATTTTTTTTGTTAATATTCTGCAAAAAATGATAACAATTGTAGTTAGTGAATTGTGTGATGTATGAAAGCCATTCAGATATAATCGGATAAATTCTTAATATAAAAAAACTAGTATATTTCTTTTAAATGCGTTTATTAAAATGTTGAGAAAATATCATAATTCCTATTTAGTTTTTATTCTGTTAAATTACTGTTGTACTCGCTGTAAAATTGCTATCTTTAACATAGATAAAATTGAATTGATATAATAATTATTTATGTACAAATTTTCGTTTGTTATTTGAGTATACTCAGCATGAAAACACTTAAAATAGGTGAAGCTGAGTTTCAACAGTTTTTGCCTGGCATAATATCGATTAAAGGTCACAGTCACCCCAAGTGCTACCGTGGTTTGCCCAGACGTGAGCAAATAAAACACTGGTAATAGCGTCATAAGCAGACAGCTTACTCGGCTGGACGCGTGTACGCCTACTCTGAAGATATTTTTAAGGAATTTTTATTAAACGTTCCAGGTATTTTTAATAGAAACTAATTACCAATTAAACCTACAACTAACCAATATAAAACTAGATTTTTTTTTAATATAAAAAATAATTTTCAAAATATATAATTAGAAGATTTTTGCAATATTGATAGATCTAAATTGAACGTTGCACATTACACAAAAATTGTTGTTTCGAGACCTCCTTTGCAATCCGAAAGGCGAGGCCATCGAAAATTGTAAGATTAAATTCGTAAACCGTGTAATTACGTTTTGTGCCCACAGGATTATCGTTAAGACCCAATTTATTGAAAGCGTGTGAGCCGCCGCACCGCAGAAGGTTTGGCTAAATCTAAACGATAAAATATGTTTAATAGAAATGGTTCTCGAAAGTTCTACCAAAATAGATATCACCTTAGTGTGAAAACATCGATGACGCCATGACAAAAGAGGCCTAGCGACAATTAGGGTATAAATGGCATGGCATAATATATTATTGGTTGGAGCGGATTTAGGTGCATCAAATGTGCGGACTTCTGAGTGGCCATTTGATAATGAACAATTGTATTCAGAATTTTTAAATTTAGTGTATAAGTGACACTTAAATCATATGAGTTGGCTACAAAAACACGGGTATTAGTGATATTTTTAAGGAATTTAAAAAATTCGTTTAAAAAAAAATATCATTGGAGTTTTGATGTTTGAAATGACAAAAAATCCGTTTTTAATTAAATTAACGAAAGATATATCATCCTATTATAAAATACTGGCAGAGACAATGTTGTCAATAACACATGTAAATAAACATTTTGTTTATTTTTTTTTCGAACACATGTCGCTACAGTTTTATTAAGTAATTATGTATTGTACATATAATTGTAGTATTTTTTTTGTGATTTTATTCAAGAAAAACACGGTAGTCTTAGTATTGACACGGGTTGAGTGTCACGAGCATTTTTTTTTCTCTTTTTCTTCGGTCGAGGAGAACATCATTATACTTTTAAGCGACGAGTGAGAGGCGTTATTCACGTAACAGATAAAAAAGGAGAGTCATGAATATTTAGTACCTAGCCTCGTCGTGTAGCTAATTCAGAGTATATATAGATAGGTATATAAAGATAAAACTATTCTTGGGGTGGAAACGGCGATAATGTCAATCAATTATTCTTTATAAAATATTCGCTACAATCTAATACAACAGTATGGTTTTTCTTAATATTATGGTATTTAAATTGAGGCCGTACACTCAAAGTAAGTACTGAAATGTGTTAGTATTTTTTTTTTTTTTTAATGTATCAAACTTGAGTACCATTCATACTAACGTGCTCATAAAATAATGGGTATTAAAACTTCAATGGTTAAAGTCATAGCACTTCGGTTCAAAGAGATTACCTACTGTTTAGAGGAAATAGTAAATTTAAAAATGATGATAAAGAGATAAAATTCAACAACTACGTGTACATGTATTCTACACCATGTATAATGCATATATGTATTCACTTTTCATTGCTCTTTTTTTTTTATTCAATCGCATTACAATGTTATCAATTTATATATACATATTACGTTCAAATCGGTGAACACCTCGACAAATTGTTAATGTTATTTGATAAAAAAGTCAACATTTTTAGTAGAAGTTTAAGTTTCGAAAGTTGGTATCAAAAAAACTAGTATAGGAGGGGCGTAAAAACATAATAATTTGTGGAAAATTGAGATCGCATTATATATACGTATATAACAAAAAAAAAATTCAATTATTAACTAAACTCAGTGAGATAATGAGTGGCTCATGGTAAAAGAATGACCCTGTGTACTACAAAGAGTAGCGGTAAAATATTTTTATCTGGAAGTACTCCAAAAGGTGAAGTTATTGATTTGCACAGATATTTTTTATTTTTACCATTTTTAGGAGATGATATCTGTTTGTGACCAGTGATTGTTTAAAAACTCGAATTACTTGACATTTTTTCTTAGCTTTACAACCCAAACAGGGTCTTAGTTGTTTTCACTATAATTTTCCGTGTTGTTAGGGTTTTAGACTAAGTGTAAGATAGTTTTTTTTTAACATTTTGCTTTTTTACAATGTGAGGCTGGGCCGTATCATTTCAAGGAAAAACAGCTAGCTCGATTTGCCTGATTTATTATATTTTATCAAAACATAGTTGCTCGCTTGTGGGATATTACTTGCAAGTAGTATAAGGGTCTGATTAAATACTGCTATATGATTTCCTATAGCTTTATAAGCTATCTACTTAAAATAATATCGTTTATTTTTAAGTCTGAATATTTAAATGGAAACTTGTCACTGCCGGGAGGTTAAATTGTATTCGTTTTTTCTTGTTGAAATTTAATCCTACAGTTCATGACCCGGATTTAAAGGCTTACGGTAAAACCTTGATGCGAATAATTATTAAAATAACGTTAAACGATTTTAATAAAACCTCTACACGTCGTGAGAAAAATTGCGTTTGTTAAGATATAATTAATTAGTTTGGTAACACTTAAAAAAAAACTCTGGTCGCTCATTAAAAATAGGTTGTGTAAAACAATTAAAATGTAAAAAAAAAATGTTTGCCGCTGATCGAAAACGGTGATGGTCGTAAGGAGGGCTCTACAAGGTGATCATTTTATCGTGAACCACTCAATATTTCAGTGGGTTTTAGTTTTTAACTGATTTTTTTTCACACCGTTTTAATATAATTTGATCTCGATTTTACACAAATTTTTATGTTCCTCTATCCCATACTAATAATTTTTATATCAACTTTTGAAACTTAAATGGTAACGCATATATTTCATTAGCTTTTTAAATTGAGAATAACGTACTGAACATTTTGACTGATCAATAACCAGTTTTGGATAACTATTTTTGATTTGATTGAAGTTTCAAGTTTAGAAGATATTTTTATCTGCGCGCACTTCCCCTCCCATCCTAAGTCCTAACATTTAAACTCTTATGGCTTTAAACATAGTTGTTCAAAACTAGTTATCAACCAGTCAATATTTTTAGTAAAATATTCTTAATTTAAAAAATAAATAAAATATATGCGTTACCGTTTTAGTTTCAATAGTTGATATAATTAGATAATTAGTTTGAGAGGAGGATAGGAACATAAACAATTTGAGGAAAATTGAAATCACATTATATAAAAACACAATGGAAAAAAAATTCAGATATTAATTAAAACCTAATGAAATATTGAATGGTTCACGATAAAATAGCGCTCTGATTTTGCTTTCGTATAATAATCATGTAGTGTAACGTATATTTTTTTTAAACATTTTTATTTAATATTGAACGACCTCGAGGGGTGGAAAATCTATAATTTTATAATAAATAGATTGTCCCAACATAATATAATTATTATTTAGCGATACATTTTCCAGAGCAATTCCGAATCCAGAACGTTGATTAACAAAAAATGCACGTACTAGTCTAAAACGTTAACGGAATTCTTTTTATAATTATTTTACAACCATGTGGCGGTTGGTGAATTGCTAAAATAATAATTATAACGACCTTGCCAACAAACGAATTAACAGCGCTTTGCGTCAAGACTATGTCATTAGAAAAACAAATGTTAACAAATGTTTACACAGTGTTCGGTGAAATATATTCATCGATTATCTACATAATTAGCATATGTGTCGGGTAGGTAGGATGTAGTTTATATGTTTGGTTAATAATGTGTATGTGGATAAAATTTTATATATACATTTATTAAGTACAGGCTACAGCACTTGGAAGTGACATCAATAGCATTACACACGAGAATTAAGTATAATATTATTGTACCGTTCGAATTTGTCGTACATTATTATTATTATTATTATTATTACATTAAAACCGGATTACGATATGAGCAAATATATGATAGTATTTCTCGAAGCACAAAATGTTTCTCTCTAATATGGCAATACAACAAAACGTTAATTCCAGTAAACTATGTATAGTTGAAACAACATGCATGTAAAACGGGAGTTGTAAATAATAATAATAATACAGATGTAATTTAGTAATCCCTCGAGCGCTGTACAATGCATATTATTTTTTTTCCACCGTTCGTTTTTCATGATTTCAATATAGTAACGTAGCATATACATCATACATCCGAATTGTTCAATAATAATAAAAAAAATGTATAAATTAAAAATGAATCAAACGCACAATAAATCAATACAAGAAAACCGCATTGTGGTATAACTGAAAAAATTGACAATACGAAACAATATTATTTCCTTTTTTAATGCCGGGTTTTATTTTACTTAACCGTTAAACTATTGAAAAATTATCTTGAATCAATTGACTTAAAACAAAAACCACATTCATATAAAGAACCTGATTTTCCCGAGGTCGATTAAAAATACAATAAAATATCGGTAATTATAATGGTTGTTACATAAATACAGAGGGAAAGAGAGAAAAATTATATTTAAAATATGTAAATTAGAGCGCAATAGCTAATTAGTTTAGTTGGACTGATGACAGCGATAGTTAAAACAAATGTTGTGTATAAATATTAAACGTTGCATTAAAAATAGTAAAAAGGGACGGCTGTGAATTATAAAACAGACTACTAAATAACTACTGAAGCTATTGTGGCTTTAAAAAAAATTATATAATTATAAATAATATATATATAAATATGTTTTGTTCGCACTAGACATGGGTTTATAATGGTTTTTAATGAAGTTCATTGTAAACATAATATTTATCGTGATATTTTTATATATAATATATCTTTGAACTTTTATACTATATTTCTTTTAATAATTATTACTTTTATTCAAGATTACAAACGAAACAATAGTACTAATATTTTCATATACCTTTTAGAATATGTTAGTGATAAAAACACATTTTTTTTTTATTTCTGGGCATTTAAAATAGAGTCAAATTTTTAAGAGAAAAATAATACATAAAAATATTTTTTATATCCATTGCAGTGATTTTGGCTCCACGTGACACAAAATTCAATCTAAAAACACCGCATGTATTCATACGCCAGGTGTCCGGTCCCGTTAGCTAATTATTTTTTGAGATTTTGTTTTCTTCAGCGAAAGACATAGTTAACGATTTTTTTCACAAACAAACCACCCGCTGGTATAACGTTAAAAATGTTTTTTTAAATACTAAAACGCTTAGGTATTATACACACTATACAAAGTGCACGTAACAAGAATTTGGCACATTCATATTATACACAAAATGTCACTAATGTAAAATATGTAAATCTGAATATGTCGAGTCCTACAAATGCTTTTTTTATGGAATTTGTATAACATTATTAAATTAATATATTTTACTAGAAAAGGTAGTGCAAAAAAGAAAAATATATCTTTCTTTAATCTTATAAAACATATTTTATATTTTATATACGTAGCTTAATCCGGACATTTTAAGTTAAGTCTTTTTTTAGTTTTTTTTAATATTAGTCATCTTTTATGGGTTTAATAAATAATGTAAAAATGTCAGGGTTTCCAGCGTTCTTCTTAACACTTACTAATTGTTTTAAAATCGTTTGTAAAATGATGTTATTATTCGTCATAAATAACAGTCTCGCATTCCACCAAAATAGTATTTTATTTTCATGTTATGTACTCAAGACAAAAGAATTTTTTTTTTTGTAAAAACAACTTTGACGTTTTGAAATGGCTATCCGTATGTACATAAAAGTTCTGTTATCATTTAGTTTGCAATAATAGGGAATATTTTTGGATACATTTAAGTTTTTTGTTATTTCACAATATTTGACAATATTGAAATTTGTTACCATTTAAGTCTCAAAAGTCGATAGAGCTCTGGAAAATACTAAAAAGGGTAAATATTTGTTTTTAATATTGTAAAATAACGTGGCAAACAAAAACGTTTTCAAAATGAAATACTACAAAATTCCATTTTTTTAAAACGATATCGAGTGCTTTATCTTAAATGAATCACACTGTATACTCCGGATAGCCACGTAAGGTCATACAGTTTACAATTAGGTAAGTAAATTTTTTTATTAATTTCATTCTCTCAGCCGACAATACTACGGTGATTGCATTCGGATGGTACGAGCGACGGTTCACAAGTAGCTAGAGTAGTCTTTACAATATCATGGAACTACCGACCATAGGGTTTGCCAAAAGGAAGTGTGACGTCATTATACTCCAGATCTCTTGATAAATGTTACGAGAAATTGTAAAAAAAATATTGAATTATTTAAATTTCAAAACGGTATATTTTAGGATACAAGACCCGATTAACCTCGTTTATATTTAGTGTTCGATGACATCACGTGGGCCGTACGTTTAATGACTCGTGAAACGACAATTTTCCTATTAAACTAATTTCGCTCGCTCGTCGTTTTTACAAAATCACATTAAACAGCATTTGTGGACGTTTTTCCGTTTAAATAAAATAAAAAATATAACTCGAGTTCGGAGAAACCGTTTTGATTTTAGGTTTTTAAAAGAAATTTGAAATGTTGACGTTCTGTGTAATAAGGGCAAATTCATGTCATAGGGGCAGGTAAAATTCAACGGCAGGAAACATTTATAATCTTATACCATACACATTTTTTCGTTTAAAAGGGCAATTTTTTTTTTGGTTGGAAAATTCGATTATAAATAGAAATAAAGACATTGAAGAAAACTAATAAAAAATAACAAATTGAATGTATATTGTATAATTTTTATTTTGTGTTCTTGTAAAATTGTATGAATACCACTGATACCCTTTTTAGTGTCTATCTTGGTACAATGTATAGAATTATGTATACTGCGTTGGAAACTTTCAAATGTCGTTTTTGGAAAATTTCAAAAAACGTATTCACTTATCATCAATGCCATCAAGTGGGAGAAGTAAAAATAAACAAGTTAACCCTAGCAATGGCTAATGTGGGCCCACTCTTCTACCAAGGTGTTCAATGTAATCGTATGCAATTTTATTATTATACTAAAGGATATTGAAATTATTTATTTTCATTAAAAAAAAGATTATTGCAAAAAAAACTTGCGCTGCTGTTCTAGATTTTTCTTCTGTCGACCTTTTTGAAATTAATTGTTGTTTTGCAGACAACTGTAATATATAGTCGGAGTCGTTAATTAATCTACCATTCCATTTAGTTTTACACTCTTCTACTATAAAAGAAACTATTTATAACTTTTGATGAGTTAACATACACGGATAACCTCAACTTCAATATGGCCAGTTAATTATTGACAAAATGTACTTGGAAACAATAGGTAGACTAATTTTGGCTTAATTAAAACAAAAGTTAAATAATTTTCCATCGAGATTTTATTGGGTCGTTTAAAAAATGATTTTTTTGTAAATAACACGACACAGTTTTTTACAATAAAATTTGTTGAGCTGTTCTATTATACATAGATGGTTACCACCGGATTTAATAGAAAAAAAAGGTTAAAGCTGACAGCCTTAATTAACCTAACTAGTAATCACTATTTTTCGTAGGATTAATCTGAGAGAAATCAATCATAACGTAATACAAATTTAACACAATATGATTAACAATTAAATTACATATTTTAATTTACAAAGATTTATTTGATGGGTAATTGATATATTTTCAGTGTCACATAAAAACTCTTAAGTGCTGCATAAAATAATGTGTATTGCTTAAAAATTAAATTAAAGAGCTTTCCCAAAGTATCTTTTTCATAGGCTCCACACATAGTGATATGATAATGTTAATGTGGCCGTTAAATTATATGGCCCGTAAAATCCTCTGACAAACAAAACAGACAATTTATTGCAAAAAAAAAAGTGTCAAACAACCGGAAATTAAACGCGTTATAAGCAACGAGTTAAATTATTGTAATATTATATATTACGCATATAATACTTAGATCATTATTATTATGTTATACAATTTATAAAAAACATAATATGTTAAATATGGTATTGCTAATTTACTTTTTAAAAATATGCGTTAACACATTTAATCACATCTGTATTTTTATATGTAATAATAACTAATAATAAAATGTAGTTACACTAACTAACATGTTTGTAACTTTAAAGTAAATTGTATTATTATTATTTTTTTAGTATCTATATTTAGTGTCCACACCCAATATCCTGTGCTTATTTCCATTATAATGTGTTGCTTCTTGAATGCCAGGTTTTTAATTAAATATATTATTACTATACTAGATTTTATGTTGAGATATATTTCTTAATAAGGGCGCTAAAATAATAATTGTTAAAAAAAACCTATCTAAACATTTTAAATGTATAATCGTTTCTTTTTAATAAAAAAGAAACAATGACAAAGTTTAATTTAGATTGCCAAAATTCAACGAACTGATTACAAAACTTAAGATGAAAAGTTTTCTTAACGCGGCGCTTTCATTATTAAACACGTCATATTATCTTTTGGATGGATTGTGTTTTTTTAGTGGTTTTTTAAATTACATTTTGAGCCGGCTTTACAGTCGCAGTTTCAATAGTAATATTACCAATAACATTTACTTGATCATAATAGTGTCAAAAAGGATAAAGCTGTCTATATACCTATAAAGTTCTCATTTACCTCGGGTCAACAGGTGGATATATTGATCCTCATCAATTGCACATCACTTTAAGTTAGAATAGCGCAGTAGGGCTATGAATAAACTACGTCGGGGACCAATTCCATAGCGCACAAATATATCATAATTTAAAAAATTTGCTTGTAGGTAGATAGGTGATTTATGAGTAGTGATACATGGAACGTGCGTATGTACATTTATGACTAGGCTTGGAAATATTTTTGACGGTATGGTAAATTCATATGTTGTGTGTGTATAACTTTTAAAGTTATTATAAAACAATTTTTTTTTTGTGAGAGCTCTAGATAAAATATTTTAAATCGACTTTTATGTTCGCATTAGTGACCATAAAAGTAAACTACCGTAGTATATATATATATATATATATACTTATAAAGTACACTTTAAGTGACGTAAAAACCTATAGAATTGTGTACAAAAAGTCTGGTCCTTAAAGAAAAAAATATGTATAAGTTTAATTTATAAGCGGGTAAATAATTTTAGGCCTTAGAATTTATACTTATTCAGTACCTTACTGGGAACCTAAATCAGAAGAGCAATATATTATAATGAATGCCAAAAAAAGCACAGAATACAAAGACAATAACATTTTACTAACATAATAATATAATATAATAATTATTGTATGTTTAATTATACAAATTAAATTTTAAAAAAAATTTTTTCATAGTATCTTGCAGTCGTTTTTGATAAGAAAGTGCTCGTTGATATTATTTAAAAATGATGTTCACTAACACAATACATAATTTAGTTTGTTTTTTTAATTTCACATTTCATATATGAAATACATTTTCAAAAATATAAAAATCTATTTTGTGATATAGTTTTTCATAGTTTTTTTTTTTTTTAATTAGATTTGAAATTTCCTAATGTGTTGTTTTTATTTTTATTATTTTTTTTGGTAGATGTTATTTCATCGTTGTCGCTACATTTTATATACAGGCATTATTCTTAAAATTATTTTGTCGGTAGCTTCTTGAGATGTGATCAGTGGAATGTCAGTTTGAAAGACAGCTCTCTTTGCCGTTTTGCCAGCAAATGCCATTTCTCTCAATACCACCGTGTGAGTGGGACCATATGAGATTGATTGTGTTTTGATAGAGGTTGAATGTTTTTGACTATTTCTATGGCTCTCGAGGACATGTCGATAATTAATATTTTTTGGTCAAACTTTGTTGTTTGTCAATTAAGCATATATATTTTGTTTTTGGGAGATATATGCGTTTTTATTAATTTTGACACTTTATAGTCATGGAGAACGGGAGGTCAGTTGTATTTCAATTGGTTTAAAATTAAAGTAAATTTAAAATTGTATACACTAAGTACCGACGAAAACGACAATTAAAGTTTACCGATATAAATATGGACTTGCTGGCAGTGTGGTTGTTGTTTTATTGTCTTCAGTTCATCGTCGGACGTTGTTCAGCTTTCATACTTTAATCTTCATTTATTGTGCGGTCAGTTGTATAATTTTTATTCTGAGAAAAAAACATCTTTCATATTAAAGTTTGTCTTTAATGTTTGTCTTTAGACTAAAAATATAATAACTTATGGTATTTCCGACAACATTCCGACGCGTTTCGTATTTAATTAAAACATCAAACTTTTCTTAGCTGTTAGAAAAAAACATTTTTATTTTTACCATAACAGAAACATTAAGACTTAATAGTTTTATATTTGTTTAGTCTTGCATAATATTATTGAGTATAAATTGTATAATGATTGTACAATCTGTACTCAATGGTAATACATAACGGTTAACAATATTCATAATTCAATCCATCTTTTGGAAAACATAATTATAAATTGAATTAAAAAAAAATATTTTTCACTTCTTAGCCTCTTTTTTCGGTTATTGGGGGGTCGGTCACACGTTTGGACTTTTTACCTTGACACGGCTTTGGCCAAATTAACAGTTTTTAAAAAATGTTTTATAGTGGGTTATTTTACAAAAAATGTGTTCAGCATGACTCTCTGGACATTAATTAGGAACATACCCGTTGTCATTATGACCCGTGTCTGTGGTTTTCGTACTTAAGTTCTTTCAATATAGATAAGTGCTAAAGGGTTTTCTAGTCATTATAGCCATTCAAATGTTAAAGATTTTCCAAGAGAGAAGCTTGCTCTTTATTTGAATTGTTAACAAAAACATTTTAATATTCACTTACTTACTCGAAAAGTTTAAACATGCTTTTTGCTTCTTCGACGCGATTAATCAACCGAGACTCGAACTAACCAGACCGCGACGCGGTTTCATTTACTTTAGTAAAAATTTTCAGTAAGATATTACTCAGAACACAGTCATACATATCGAATATATTATTTTAGCAGGTACATAAAAAGCAAATACACTTCTGGCATTGTTTATTTTTTTTTAAATGCTTTTGGTATATTTCGTTTCTAGTTTCTACCTTTTTTTGTTCAACACGAGCCTGTGCTGATTATATTACAAATCGATGGTACAAATGTTTTTTCTCAAAACTAACCCGACGAACGTGCTGAGTATGCACTTATATTTAATCGATAAAATTCTAGATCAAACTTTCTAGACTAGACAACTGTAGTAAAATATATATTTTGGCATTGACCACGGTACCAGCAATTTCATGAACTGTGTTAATTTTATTTATAAAATATATCGGGACGAGCCCAAAAATAAAATAGTTTTAAATTATATTTTAAACTGACTACAGCATAAGAAACATATCTCTAATTTGGCTAAAACAATACATACATAAATGATTCACTTTAACTACTTAAAAAAAAACACCTTTACCAATCACATTATATAATAGAGCGCACCAAGAGCTAAAATAATCGGTGCACATTTTTATTTTGTATTATATTATACAAAAATATCTCAGATTTTCTTATTGAATATTAATGTGTACATAAACCGACTATAGCCATTATTATATATAAGTAAACTATAAATAAAATTACAGTCAACTTCCGTTCAACTGAACAAGACTAAAAATGTTTTCGGTTATAATTGATTCAAATAGTTTCTTATCGTAATTTTGTATTTGTATATATAATTGTATTTATACATATGTAATTATTTTTCTACAATTAATTGATTATTAAAAATCATAATTTTAGACATCAGATCATGTTTTAATATCCATAAAAAATGTGTTGCTAGGTTTGTATTTAAAATGTACAATCACGATAAAAGGAAATGTAAAACTTTTTTTTGTTTTGTTACTATGTACGTGTAGATAAAGGATTAAGGACTTGCCGTTGTAAATGGTTTCGGTTAGTTTTATCGAACCGTTTAGCTATAGAATTAGTGGCCATGTCGCGTTGAGGGTGTGGTGACTAGATAGTGTTTTTGTTTTATCTCGGTTTTGTAGACGTTGGCTGCATTTGATTCTTTAGAAACAATTAATATACATTTTGTTAATAATTAATTGATTAATAGCAGCAGTTGATTTTGAGAACAAATTAAATCGAGTTTTTTAATTAAAAATTATTATCATCGGTTTAATATTTGTTTAATACCGCTTTTAAAATATGATTCTTTTTAATAAAAGACCACTCGAGCAAAGTATAATTCTTCGTGTATCTTTTTTAACATAGGTTAGATAAACGTCAGAAAAACAAAATTCCGTGACACCTCTTCAGCTGTACACGTATGATTCTTGGATGGTTGTCTTTAATTATTTTTGAACGTGTGAAACATAAATTACTACATTGGATAACAATCTAGTTCGTGACACTACCGTTAAGTCAGCCCTCGTATAAGACGGAGAACTTTCAAGCACTGCAAACAAAAGTTTGCTTGTACACCCAGATTTACTCTCTAACTTTCTGCGACCAAATCGATTTAAGAACTTTTTCGGTAGTTTAATCAGTAACCAGTAACCACTGATTAATGTTGTCCTTGACTTGAAGAACTTACAGTATGTTTTTGTTATCTTTTTTGTACTATTTCAAGTTTTTTTTAGAAATAAGATTTTTAAAAATTGAAATGGATTACGTTGAAAACAAAAAACAGTCGTGACGTTTAAAAAAAACTATCTATAATCTCACAAATATTGGTTTTTAACCGTTTTGAACAAATATTTTTTCAAGTGTGTCATTTGAACAATCGCGTGTAATGTTTTGTGTTAAGTATTATTGTATGGAGTGAGATTTTTTTACTAAATTATAGACTATAGTGTTACAACTAATAAAATATGAATAATTCAATTTATATATATCATCAAATACTAATAAAAAGATAGCGGTGGATTGCCATATTTTTTTACTATCTAAGATTTACTTTTATCTTGTAAATTAAAAAAAATGTATGTCTGGTTATCGATTGGCTGGCCCAAACAATGCATGTGCTCTGGGGACTCGTTTTTTTGCCACTCCCTCTCAATCCAGGCTCAGGCAAAAGTATTAACGCACTAAGGGAGGGGGGGGTTATCAGTTTCACCGTACGGCCGCCACACAAATGCGGTGCGGTTATCATATTACAATATTGCTATATTTGTTATAATTAATATCATAAAAATATGCCCGGAAAAAGTCACAAGTCGCAAAAAAACGTTTACAATGTTCACGCAGTAAAAATTCTCACAGGCTGTTGCCATGTAAACGTCGCATATTTAATTTTATATACTGCGACCCCCCCCCCCCTCAACCCTAACAGTATACAGGGGTAGAATTGAAAGCCAAACTCCGGAAACGTGCGTTGCAGATGTACATACTAAGCGGGAAAAAATGCCTGCTAACAGAATAATTTAACTTAAGCGTACAGAACACAGTCGGTTTATCACGTCTTACAATCTGTAACAAAAAAAAAAATGTAGTCGATATAACACATGAATGAATTTTTTCAATTATCTTTAAATTGAGTTGACAATATTCGGTAGCCTAAAGGCTTGCCATGTTTAACACAGGTGTATTATACCATTATTATAAAAAAATGTATATTATATTGTTATAGTTATATTTTTGATTATATTGTCTTTAATCGTTTCTTCAGAGAGCTCGACGATATTTTTGTTTTTATCTATCTCTCTATTATTAATAATCTGAAACCCAAATCATTTTAATTAATTACTAAAAAAACGTATTCGTTCCTAACTAATGTAGATTTAAAATAAATGAAATTCTTCCCTCACTTTAATAATATACTGTAATTACAGTACAGCTCTTGTACGTACAATAAAAACAATGATGCGGTCCTTAAACAAAGATAACATCATTATTATTATTTTCTTTTTCGCGTACAAATTATGAGACAGAATAAACTTTAAGTCTTCACACCCCATTTTAACGACTTTTTGTTTACACCGAACAAAAATAACTGTTCTAATATAAATACATAACATTTTCCGTCAGATAGTGATGACGTCATTATTTAACATGTTTCCCACTATTTGGTTTGTAATATACCTAGGGTCGTTCATTATTAATTAGTTTAGTTTTATATTTGTTTTATTTAAATTAATTATTTTAGCAAATGTGTTTTTATAATTTTGTGTGGCTTTGATAAATACAGTAGAAAGTCATTCTGAATCATTTTATAATACTCTTTTTTAATTTAATATTCGAAGTTAAAATAACTTTAACATATTTTTTTGCATAACATTTTACCTTTAAGTAAAAAAATGATGATTTATACCAACAATAATATTACATATTGGTTAGGGACTACTATTTCGGAACAAATGTAGCTATACAAACAGTTATTCCCTGTTGGACTCTATAATAATCCAAGATATATTCCAAAGTCATATTTATTACAGGGTAAACTTATATGTTTATGTGGTTTGAATTTTAATCCCCAAAGTAAGAACATTTTTAAGAACGGAATGTTGCATATTGTAGGACGTGTGGGCGGTGGAAAATATATAATATAGAGATTTAGGCTTGAACGTATACAAACATGGCAAAGTAGGTTATATTAATATTATAGTGCTTGAATAGTAGATATCATTCATATTTTCTAAGTGAAATGTGTTGTTCTAATAAATTAAGAAAACATTTGGATCGCAGTAACATATTTTATTTTCATCATTCATAAACGTTTTACCATTTAAATGATAAATGGTCATTTCTCAGGCAGCCATATTAATTAGTTAAAACTCTATTATGCACAATACACTATTAAAATAATTTAATACAAAATTTTAGTTTTATCAATATATGTAGACACTCATACGTTTATATCAAATTCTAAATATTTAAGTTAAATAATTCGAAATTTTATCATTTTAGTTTAATAAGATATTCACTGGTTGTCTTTTGGGCTTTTACCTTATTAAAAGGTTAGGTATGTCTACAATTGTAATGTTCATCCCGACAAAACGCTTAACTTCCAAAAAATTAAAGTCACCCTTTAATTTTTAAAATATGTATTAGTTTTTCATACACCCGTTTAAAATTTAAAATTATTATTGTATACTGACCAATGTAATAACTTTTGATTGCAGGCGTCGAACAACACTCGGAAATAATCAACTCTACGTTAGTTAATCAGGTAAAATAATTTTCATTTTTTAATAACATTTATAATTATTTACATTCCCAAGTACCTATTGCGAGTATTTAAACTCCCGTCATTAGATAAACATTATTGTTCTATTTTCTTTATCGCTAGCGTGTCGGCTCAGAAGTTAAAAGGTACATCTCAACATATCCTTCGAGGTTTGTCCTAAGACGAAACGGCAGTTTTTCGGTTTTGACTTTCTTAAATCTTATAGACATGTTCATTCTATTATTTTATTATGTTGCTACTATATGTTGTTACTATACTATGTTCTACTTTTTAATAAATAAATATATATACGTTCACTCTAATTTCTAGCATTATAATTCGTTAAAAATTGGTTTTTATGTAAAACGACCTCATAATAAATTTAAAACTATAACTAAAGCTCGGTTTTCGTATAACAGATAAAACAAAATCATATACAAAGTTGTACAAGTACTTTTGTATAACATAATAAAGAGACTAATTTTTCTAATACTGAAAACGTATGCTAAATATATATATATATATATATATATATATATTTGTATAAACACAAAAAAATATTGTATTATAGACACACTTGCACGTTATTAAGGCAATGACCCGTAGGAGTCCCATGTATGTAAGCTTATACATGTATTATAAAAGTTATCACGCAAAATTAACATGCATATTATTTGAAATAACGATTTTTTTCCTTTAGTAATTTAAATATTGTAGATATTTGTTCTACATAACATACCTATACATAGATATATTTGCAATTGTTACCTTACTACATACCGTTATAGTAAATGATATTTCAAATATAATTGAATTATGATTGTTTGAATGTTTAGTATTTTTAATTTTGACCACTGCTTGAAAATTGTTAATATTTAATGTATTTAATACTTATCACAAGGTGTAACCATTCAGTTAAAACTTTTTGAATTTATATCAATAGTTAATTCATATTTTAATTTATTATTTTCTGATATACAAGTTATAAAGGGAGGTTCAATGTACATTAATATAGAATTTATGTAAACTCATGATATACAAACACAGAAATCCCTAAAGCCGCCCATTTCCAGTAAACGGTCAAACTTTATTATATTATGTATTTGTTTTTGTTAGTTTGATTTACAATATATAACAGGCAAAACAGTTTAAACCCGTTTTTTAACCATGCCTTTAATTTATAGTAGATTTAAATTTAATTTCTTAAGTATAAAAGTCATAGTTAGATAATAAATTGAACTTGGATTTTATCCTGAAGGGTAGATAAAATCTTCGATGTACTTAATATGTTTTTCAATAGGTTGTCATAATTTTGAAACATTTACCTATGTAAAAATATGGGGAACTATTACCGTTCATTACTGAGATGTTTCGAATGATTTGTTGTATATGCATATAACCGTGTGTTTCGAACAAATTAAACATTTTATTTTCGCTCAAATAGTCAAATGAGAATATTGAATTCAAGTGTTTTTCATTTATTTTTTCTAACACCGTGTTCTGTTGTTAAAAAAAAAGTTGTACAGTTTGTTCGAAACAGATGTAATATACTACTGAAAGAAAAAGGAATACATTAGTGTGTACAAAAAACAAAAGAATAGTTTTCTAAGTCCCCAGGGCATATTGTGTCTGCCTTTGGAAAACGGTATGACGCACGAGTCGTCCGTTTATCATTCGCATTAGCTTACTGCACTATCCTATGCGTTTTGCAATAACATTTAATTAAAACTACTTGATTAACAAACAAATATATCTGTTTAATATATATTGGACAAATGCTGTAATGGTGTGATGAGAACCGAAAGGGTACAAGTGATATTTACTGTTACCAGTAATTTTATCTGTTATTATAGAATGTTGTTCATCAAGAACTGTGCATATATATATATAACAATTGTTGTGATATATAAGAGACATTGTTGACCACGACCCTTGCTGTTATCCTGACAGCTCAAACTCCAGTCACAACGTCACCTGTGCTGTTTCAATAATAGCTTTTGGGTTTATGGATTGTGAATATAATATTATATATTAACGATGATCGGATTGGCAAATTGTGTAATGAGTATTGTGTCATAATCATAATGCTATTAATAATAATTTTGAAGAGAAACAAACTTATCGAACAAGCTAATAGATGGTTATGTAATTTGTCAAGTAACACCGACATATTCTATAAGATGTCACATTTAAAGATATTTTAAATAGGACAGTCTGACACTACAAATCAAATTTTTTTTTTGTAAATTTTGGCTAACTATTTTATTTTTAATAAGACTCGCTGTTAATTTTTCTAATATGACTTAATATTTTGTGTCAGGGAAAAAGAAATTTACCTTTAAACAATCAAAGGGCGTTTCAGTTTACGCACGGTTAATTTATTCAATTTTTGCGAAAAGCTGGTTCTCTCTTGACTCAAGCCTGAAACCAGGTTTCTCAATTTTAACATCACTGAGGTTATACATCGATATATACCATAGTGAGATGCAAGTTTTAACATCTCTAGATGTATGTATAATATAATAGTTTACTATGAGGCTATTTGATACATATTGAATAATACCCATGAATTAGTTGTGTTCAGGATGTTAGAAGTTTGGATAGCATTCAATATTATATAATATAATATTCAAGTATTCGTGGTAGATTATAATATATTATACCTTCACCAGAAGTTTTGAATAATCCTTATTGACTGCGCCGTTGTGTAATATTCAAAATTCATTCTGTCGAGCTCTTTCCGGGTCAGGTCGATTTATATAGAGCGAAGGCGGCATGATTTGAAATATTGTAATAAGGTGGAACGCACGCCTTCTAAGGATTACTGTAGCTTAAGATTGTTATCAGTATGAAACATTAGCATGCCCAAGAACATGGTTCGGCTCGGACTTCCGGCTTTAGATACAGGCTTTGACCCAATCAGCAAATTGTTGTTTATTGGAAAACTGCTGCTGTAGTTTCAGTACACAATATTAAGTCGTGGGCGAATTTAGTAAGGTACACTATAATTATTTTGGTCGGATGTGATGGGTAATCAATTTGGAAAACTTCGGGAAACCGAAATTAAGAAAACATGTGTGCTCTGGATTATTATAGAAAATAAAACAAAAATACATTATGTTTCAGCCCACAGAAATGTCGGGATGTGCTATAAGGGATTTTTATGAAGAAACAGAAAGAAGAAGGCAGCTGTCTTTGAGACGGTTGTAATTGGCTGCAATATTTCTTTCAATATGCAATTCGAATAGAACAGATCTTTGAATCGGTGGTATACTACTAAGAAAGATACAAACATGAAAGAACACGTGTTGACTAACATTATATAAATGTAAAGACGTTATTAGTAATTTAATTATGTTTGTGCGGTGTAATTAGATAATTACAAATTAGATGGAAAAAAGTGACTTTATCTTTGCTTTCAAGTAGTAACATTATTCGCAAAATACCTAATGGACGTCGTGATATCGTGTAATTTTTATCTCGATATAAAATTGGAGGTTTTTATCAAGTTAACCATACGTCTTGACCTCGTGCAAAAATTAATTAAATTTCTATCAGTACCGTGAGTTTTTAATTAATACATAATGTGATGTTATCATGTAGATCTAACATAAGTTAATTTCATTATTTTGGTTACACTTTTGTTTTATTTTTTACTAGTAAATTTTAAATTATCTCCGTGGTATTACATTTATTATAAACAATAATAGAGACGTTATACTATGATTTGCCTTATAAGATTATTGTAGAGTGAAAAATACAAATCAAATAGAAAACACCGAAACAATACACAATGCAAGTTCATATTGGTATATAAAAACGCATATTGCTCTAAAGTAACTTAAAAAAAAACTTAAAGTTCAATAATAATTTGTAAATGTAACGTTGATTGAATACATATGTATTCATATGTATAACAAAATATTGTAAACATTGCGTCAGTTAAATGTAATCCCCAACAAAAACCTAACAGTGAAAAAAGGCCAAGTTCCAGACCCCCTCCCAAAAATGTCAGCCTATGAAAGTAGTGATATCTACATTGTGGCCAAGTCTGCTATTTCTTTAGTTCATAACCACACTTCACTCCTACTTTCATGAGCAATACTACTCTTTTATTTGTATTGCTTAACACTTGGCCAGTTTGTGAATGAAATATGACCTTTGGGAATGAGGCATAAAACAGACTAAATATTAAGGCTTTAATTTTAAACAGTGTCCTAAACTATTTAAGTTTAATTTAGGTTTTAAATTTTAAAAGCCCATCTTAAAAAATAGCAGAGATATGAGAGTTAGAAATACCGAGTGAATTGGTTCGTGTAAAGATACACTTGTATTGCTAGAACTTGGCCGGCGCACTGCCGTGCGCTCAGATTTTGTATTTTAATTTTAATTTCGACGACTTGAAACTGAAAAACAACAAAGTAATTATTTGAAAAACTATTACAAAAAGTTAATTACCACGAATGTAAATAATCAGTTCAAAATTTACCTAACACGTTTAAGTAGATCAAAGTCTGTTTCATTATTGACCAAAATTGAATTAATGATTCTTGATAAATGGTTAGCGACTATTTACTCGGTTTGTGTGAAATGTTCAGTGAAGATTAAGAGTAGTTGGGTGCCATAAGCCATACTAACGATTCATATGTTTCTCCTTGAAGAAAAGGATATTTTTGGTTGTTTTTAAGTTATTATACTGTATAATTTATTAAGCTATTATAATACGTTATTTTAATAGTATTGTAACAATAATTGCTGTAATATTATTAAGTTTTAAGCCTATTCTTAATTTTATGTTTTTTTTTTTAAGAAGAAATATAAATTTACAGTTTACACATTATCAACTGTAAGAACACACATTTAAAAGCAAACCTATGTTATGCATTAATTTCATTTTCTAACATCCCCCAATTAAACAGTAGGTCAATAATTGATATGTTTTTGAGAAACGGTTACCACTGTACCACTTGGAAGTCTTATCTGGTCGCCATGAGATTTGTTAGGTATGTGCAGATTGTTGTATTTGAAGAATTTCGGTGTAATATATTCTGAGGTATGTACGGACCGTGTACATTTGTCACAAAACGGAGAGGGTTTTTTTTTAAATATTTTTTTATTAAGTGGCGGTAGACTAGTCTGGAATGTTCTTTGTGTGTTTTTGCGATGACCGTTTCTTCTTGTTCGCATAGGTTCGTACTTGTCCGATAGTCATTTATTTTCACGCCTAGTAATGTATTTTAAATATCTCTATTAAAATGTAAACTACGTCCCTTTGGGTACCCACTCGCATAATTCATAATGTGTTCCTCTTTGAAGAGAAGGACTACTATAAAAGCAAATAGGTATGCTGATTTATATTTTATAGGGTTGTTTTGGTGCGGTCGTCCGTTGAATTTTCGACATTTCTAAAATAACAGATACTGAGTTTTGACAAAAACCTATTGTTTAATTTCTATCCAACCGATTGAGATAACAGTGAAGTACCGAGTCAAAAAACAGCGGTAAAACATTTCCACATCACTGAGTGTTTTCAAAGTACACAAGCGTGTCATCGATATAAATCATTATTGCTCATTTCGGTTACTTTTTTATTATAAACTTGCAAGTATTCTGATATCATGTTTTCCATATTTCTCGGCCCTTTACTGCACAACGACGAACAAACGTTGGCGAATTCCACACAAATAAACGACAAGAGACTGTTAACTTTACGTTTTTTCATTTACCTAAGACAAGTACTCTGAAACTGTTTGACCTATTACGCTCGAGAGGATACACAGCACTTACAGCACTTCCTTACTTACATATATATGATACTTTATAACTAATACACTACGGTAAACAGCTGAAGCCGAAGCGCTGACATGACTCATTAAGATTAAAAACACAATAATTGATCTAACCCTGCATTCTTAGTTGTATCTTAAAAAAACCAATACAAGTACATGGGAACTCAGTTCTTGTGTCTGTGACACTTAAGCATTAGACATCCGTCGCTTTATAACAATCGTCGTATGCGAATAAGTTGTGTAATCAATTGGCCTATCGATTTACTTGTTTTTCGTTCACAATTGTCGCAGTAGCATTTTTTTCTCCATTTCATATTAAACATATTTATGTTAATGTGCTAATTTTTTAACGCCTATTTTTCGAATTCACTTCGGCTAAAAATATTTACACGCACATTCCTCGTTCATATTTTTTTTTAAATACTATTTTTATATAAACATTTTTTTGTAAATAAGTTTAACTGAGTATTAACACGCGAACCCAACTCGTATAGGACACTAAAATTATTTAGCAGTACACGAATAGTACTACAAGTGCCTACACACGATTGTTTTCCAATTTAAAAACGTTATATTTGATGTTTGGTTCATTTTAGCAATTTCAATATTTATATATCACGAAAACATCAACAATTTTTTTCTACATACATTTTGTTAGAGAATTTGATCGCCTTTGTCCAACTGAAAGTTATGAGATGGTTTTAAATAAAGATTTTTTAAAACGAGAAAAAATATTTTGTTTTCTGTTTGCAAAACTTTCGTTGTTTTTTTATGTATAAAAAAATTACACAAAATATGACACATTTTAACTTTTGAGTACATTTTTATGAGAGAAACTAAAAGAAAAAAAGATAAAAAACGATTTAATAAAGATGGTGTTTAGTTACGCAGTGTCTTATGATTATATAATATATTTTTCCTTTGAGACTATTTATATTGCTGACGATAACAACTTTTTTAATGAAATACCTATAAAGTCATTGAGTTTCATTTTATTTTTAATATGTAGTTTAGAAAAGTGGAAATTAAAAATGTATTTTCTATTTATTATTAGTATTTTTATACAGCAAGGAAAAAAAACTGATTTTCTCTGAAAAAAATTAAATTGTCCTATTTTTTTAGTGTAACTTTTTTTTTGTAATTTTAATTTAATTTTAGTTATTTCAATAACACGAAATCAACTTTTGAAACTTAAACGACCTATTTTTGAATAATATTTTTGCGGTTTCATCTTCTAGTTGTATATTATGTTATATTCTGGAAAGTAATTGTTATTTAAAAATAGCGATTTCGGTTTCATCAAATTCATATTCGACGTACTGCCTTTGTAAACATATTTTTCTTAGATTAAAAAAAAATAATTTATGGTATTGTTTGCCTATACTCTTTAGTTATATAAATTTAAACGTCAGAAAAACCCTAAAAAAAAATCCTAAAATTTTTCCACGCACAGTGTTTTGAAACAGTGTAAATTATTTTTTTTTTTGCAGAAATTTGATTGGCCTCTGCTAAAGAAATTGGAAAGTGATGATTTGTTGATCATACAACTGTTGAGCCATCAGCGACATCAATGTGACAAGACACTTGGGTATTACACCTTGCCCTTAGATAAAGTGGTTGCTGAACGATTCGTCCATTTGATAGATTCGTTTTCGGATATCAACGACCGAGCATTACCTGTAAGTACAGTTTGTGTTAAAAAATGTTCCATCGTTTCTTTAATTATTTGCACTTGTCTTAGGATTAATTCGAAATATTTAATCACGCGGTGTCATTTAAATCATTTGAATATGTAATATGATGTTAATATGTATAAATATATTTTATGGATTTCGCGTATCAAAGATTGAGAATATTTTCAAATTATAATTTTAAATATATACTATATAATGTAAAAAGTTTTAAACAATGTAGGTATTATAATTTATAATTTATTCGAAACAAAAGCAGGCGGTTTTTGTATTAGTCGTTAGCCGTATGCATATTAGCCACTTTAACAGAGATTTATGTATAATTTTGTTTTTGGTACCTACCTATAAATACATGGCGTTTTTTAATTTATTATAATATAATAATGTGGGTAGATAGTACGTTTTGTTTTCCTAAAAGAGAACATCAAAACTGAAATACAATATAATACACTGCTGTGAAATATAACAGTATTAAGTAATAGTAAAACCTCCATTTATTAGATTCTAATACGATACAAAAACTGCTTCTTTACCAGTAACTCCAACCAGTAGCGTATCTAGGATTTTTCGACGGGGGGGGGGGAATAAACAGATTTTAACAGCCTTGCCTATTAAATATAAACATATATTCATATTATTATAAACATGTTGCGTGTAAACAAAAATTTGAATTCTTAACTACAAAACAAAGTTTAATTTTCTTGAGGACAGTGAAAGAATATTGAGTACTTCATCAGGTGTAACTGTTATATTTTTGTGTACTGATAGTGTTCTGGGGGGGATACCCCCCCGTAAATATGCCACTGACTTCAACCCGTTTTTACTTTCCGGTACAAAGAAAATTAATGTCATCGAATTAAATATGTCTCTTCGGAGTTCCAAAAGCGTCTCAAGATTAATAGAATGTTATTGCCAGGAAACACACATCGGACAATGAGTTTATTAAAATAAAATATCTTGAATATTTGTCTATTATATATTTTATGATAATGTAGAGTAGATATATAATGCTCCCAAGACTGATATACAAATAACGAATAGCTTTTAAATTACGGCCTTAGTTTAAAGTTTAAAATTATCAGAATGGCATTTCTTCATGAAATAAAACCAATTCTATGTTAGAAATTAAGTTTTGGTTATAGACAGACGTTTTCCGTGTCGGGCTCGCCTTAAAGTTTTACGATTGAGTGTAAGCAGTTTAATCCGTTTATTCGGTAATTTTTATTGTTTGTTTTGTAAACCAATATAAACAGAGTTATTATAGGTATGCCTACAACTTCCGGAGGGGAAATAATTAATGTACAAACACACCCGTTCACATATTTTATAAATGAGAAATAAGACCTGCTTAAGACATATTCGGTGATGAGAATTTATTAAAAAAAAAACAACCAGAGTAGAGTATGAATTGGCGCTGAAAAGAAAAGAAAAAAAAAGTGCTCAATGAGAAAATACCAAAACAAAGGCCGCGTTATAGATGGTAAATATTGGTATAGAAAAATTCAACCCTAATGAATGCAAGACAAATCATTAGGAAAACAGTGGAGATGGTTAGTAGAAGGTTCAAAGTCTAAACATATCGTCTTAAGCCTGAAAAATATGTTTTCGTACTAGGCTTAAACCTTAAACCTGGACCATTTAGCTTTTGGCCAGTACTTATAACGTTCTCTTATATTTTCCATGTACACAGTGTTCGTTCAAAAATATCTTTCGTTAAATCAATCATCTGTTTCTTTGGCGGTCTTTACTCGTAATGTTAAGTACAAATTTAGCAAAAATAATATTTAACTATTTTTGATTCTGAAAATAACAAATCCAATCTAAAACTTCAATTCTGTTCAAAATTGAATTAATCTGTCCATTGTTGCCCACCGATGATTTATGACAGTTTATAAATAATAGTTGAAAAATGTTTTAAAAAGTTCTGAAATTACTTTTATTTATTAATGGTATTATTAAACTGTGTCAGTAAATATTATTGTCTTTATTACACAGCTGTTTGTCTTCAGTATTAATATTTAAAAATTAAATAAAAAAGTATAATATATTAATATGTAGTCAAAAAAACTTTTTCGTCGCGCACAACAATATTAAAATAAATGAAAAGTCATTTTTACTTAACATTTTCGCTTAACGTTAATTTTTTTCTATACATGGAGTTGTTTTCTTTATATTATTAGAATAAAATATTAGGCATGATTAGATTTTTTTTATGAGTCAAAGCAGAGACATAACTATTATAAAAGCCCGGCAAATATGATTACTTCTAGGCTTACAATGTGTTTTAGGTACATGTGTTTAAGAGATATAGGCTAGATTTTAGAATAAAAATCATTAGATTTAATTGTATAGGTAGCAGCTATGAGCAATTGTATAATTTTCTAAAGCGAGAATTTTCATCAATTGTCGCTTGAATTTTGATGAAAAACGTTACATAACATGTTCAGAGCTTAGTGAAATTAATAGGGAGTTGTTGAACAAATTAAATATTTGGTTCATTTTTAAAATTGATCAAGTGCTCATAAATAGGAAGTTGAACACAATACAACAACAGAAGGTGTTTGTTTTGTAAACTGTATTTGAATCGAACAAACGCACAATATTTTCTCTAATGGTTATTGCACGAGCGATTCGAGTATTTTATTGTGGTAATTTGTTGGGAGTTTACATAATGTGAAAACTACCAGATTGTGTATTATGTGCAGAGTGCTTTTGCTTCGCTGATCATTTATAAACAATTTACGTTAATGCGATAAGCTAAGTTAATTATTCACGTGACGTTGTTTGTGTGCTAATAATTGATTCGCTATCCCAATTTTAGATTCATATATTTAGCATTTTAAAACCAAACGATGTGCAGATTTAACATCATAATTTATTAACGATATTGGACCAAACATAGCGTTTACCATATCAGTATACTATACTCAGTATATTTTCCTCTAACCGAGTCGACTCGGTACTATATAATTATTTCTTAATTTTCAATAAAAGAAACTGGTTTAAAAATATGTTATTCATTTAACCAACATATCTATGTAAACTGTGTAACTCTGTTTAACGAAACGAATCTATTGGGCAGTTTGTATGAGTCTCTTTTATTGAAAACAGTAATATTAGATAAGAAATACAATTATTTTACCATCCAAAGGAATAAAGACTACAGGTTTTTTTTTGAAGTAAAATGTAGAATATTGAATAGACGGGTTTGAAATTATTTTTTCGGTTAAATACTTTTTTTCCTAATATTATATTTTACACACCTTAGGACTAAAAGTGTTTGCCTGAGTTAATTAATCCTATTCAATTCGGCTATAGAAATTGTAAGTATTATTACTTTTTTTGTGTTTTAACATTAAAACGATATTTTAGTGAAATCTCTTTGTAATTCTTTGTATTTCTGCCCTTTCGTTATTGCTTGATTTCATTATTTACCATTGAAATACATTACAATTATATTACTCTATAAACAAAATCTTGGCATTTTTAGTATTTAAACAAGTGGAAAATGTGAAAAAATATGTTCAATATAAAAAATGCGTATTTATAGTTAATCGCTTACAATTGTAATATTTACTATACAATGCCATTGACTCGTCCCATGTTTATTGGTACCAGCTAAAAGTTTCAAATCATTAGGATTTTATTAGTTTTTAAACAATTATGTTATAATATTTTTTTATAAAACTATAGTGACCTATTTTCATAAGAGTGTTCAGGTTTTGCGATTTCAATGCAAAATGTATTATGTCAAATAATAAGTTATAACTTTGCCCTTATTATGATATCGTGTATGAATACTAATCGTGTAGAGTATCTAAAATATAAATGTCTTTTATTTAAATTTATGTATATAAGAAATCACATGCTCGTCTAGCACACGTTTTTATTTTTTAATGTAATATAAACGGGCCAATATGCAAACATATATATATATATATATTTTTTTTTGTTTTCTTACAATATTTTAAATTTTGATATGTATGAAGAATTTTTTTAAATTAATTTCTGTCCAACCGAACCCATCTGACAGGCGACAAGCAATTTAATAAAATATGTATTGTTTGTATGTATAATACTAACAAACGACGATACGTGTAAAATAGTTGAAGTTAACAGGTTTGCTATGTAGAGGTCCAAATGAGAGTTGTCTACAATTCCTTTCATTGCATTCTACAAGATTTCCAAGTTCTAACAATAATCTGAAATTACACACAAGCGCCAGTAAATGTTACTATACCATTACTATAGCCGGCATAACGTTGTTCCAGCTTCTCGGTCAATACTCCATTACAGCACATTCATTAATATTTCATGTTGCTCGGTGAGGGTTATGCCTACCACAACGCATGATCAGTATTATGTCATCATCAACAAGGTTAATTGCCGTCTGCTTACGCCTCGCCGTATACTACTTAAAATAATGATATACACCGTGTATATTATAAATATAAAAACATTTTACATGCCAGCTCCAACACTCAAACGTTATTTATAATCAAATCTGCATCACTAAACAAAAAATAATGTCTGCTTAGTATCCGGATTATAAAAAAAAAATAAACGAATTTAAACCATAAATAAAAACTGTAAAGCTCGGCTGACGTGGGGAGTAGTTGTGTAGGATTTGTATTTTGTTGTTTAGCTTTGCTATATCTAAATCGTTTAAATTAAATCCTAACATCGACCATTAAATATTGAAATATTATAACGTATTTGTTTTAAAAATAATTCAAATCAAAATTAATTGAAACAACACTTCAGTTAAGATGCCTAAGCTCAATGGAGCGAACTGGTCGAATAAAAAAGTTAGGTTAGGTGATAGGAAACTGTGATTAATTATCATAAGATTATATTAAACATACTACATACTATTAAAGAAATTGTTAAATGTGGTTGTTAAATTTTAATCCAACGCCATTATTATACTTTATCGTATTAGTTTTACACGGCGTTTTGAGTAGACAATTTTACTACATGCATATTAACAATCCATTCGCATCGTCATCTAAAATAATTTTGTTTTAAAATTTATCATTAATCGTTGTTGGTGTGATTTTTTAAAGTAAATACATTTTACCATTGATTATGTAATAGACAGATAGGCCATACAATATTAATATTTAGCGACTAGCCGTATGATGCAACCGTTATGGAGCGCTTGTGTTATGGAACCCAAGAAGATGTCAATCCCGTATTAATTGATCCAGTAAACCCACAAAAAAAAATTAATTTTAAAAGTTCAACAATATCTTCTGATTCTGACACAGAATATATTTTTTTTAAATCGTAAATTGTGTTTTATTTTAATCTTAATAATGTTTTGATCTCCTTTTATTAAATTGTAAATTGAGTTTTATTTTAATCATAATAATGTTTTGATTTTTTTTTTTTTTAATTGTAAATTGTGTTTTATTTTAATTTTAATTATTTTTATCGCTGTCTTATGTCAACGACCGCGTCGTTATACGGGTTATGCCCAGTACCACGTACCAAAAGTTGTGTTAATTAATTAATTTTTTTTCCTTTAAAATTAAATAAATACAAATCACTGTTATTTATTCTATAAAAAAAAGGCGTTCTAGGCATACACGAGCGAACGAAAGTAACAAAATACGTATGTCCACGTATGGTCCCGTGCGACGCCCGTGTAAGAAACTTATGTATCTGTCGGGATTTCTGTTTCAACCAAAACTATATAAACATTAATAACGTGTATTGCAGTACCATCGGGGTCAATATTCGGATCACAAATCTTCTTTATAAAAAAACAATAGTGGTGGAGTTTACATGACCCGATAACAGGTAAAAAAATAAAACTGGCGAAGTTTACATAAGATCTTTTTTTAAACCTTCATCTACCTGTTATTTTGACGGTGTTCACAATCGCCCAACGCCATCTATCGAGAATTGGCATAAACGGATAAACATGATGTTAGTCGCCGAATACTCCTATGCTATGGGCTATCTGTCTACTACATAATCAATGATTTTACTAAAAGGATTTACAACTTTTAATTTAGGTTTTTTTTTTTCACTGAAATAAATAAAATAATATTATATTATTATTCTCACACAAGTGATGTCAGCTATTTTAATTTACTTATTTATACCACTAACCGTCTAGTCGTTAATAAAAACTACCCACTTATTTTCTGTCTGTTACTACGTGCAGGTTTTTTCACTCTGATTTCTTGTATCTACTTTCTTACTGCTACATTTTTTTTAAACGTGTTCAAACCGGTATAGCTGATTTTTTTTCCAATTGCTGACAAGATTTTTAAAATATGGTAATTTAAAAATTTTAAAACTCTATAAATAATAATCTATTCGTTAATCTAAAAAATCCATTTGAATATCCTTACATAGCCTACATCATAGCCTACAATGACTATTCTCATCGAGTAGGTATTGACTATTTTAAACATTTTGTTATTATTGACATTTTCCGAAGTATTGATTGAGATTACATATTTAAGTATTCCTCTTAAATATATAGCACTTAAAAAAATATATTCAACTAGATGGTTTACGTTTAATAATTAAGAAAAGTTTAAACCTAAAGACACTTTTTAAACGTAAAAGTATATTGATTTAAATTAGTTTTCTTGGAAAACTATTTATGACAGCTTGTGTTGACATTATATAGTGGCTCATTAACATCAAGTTTTAATGCATTTGTCAAAACAACTAAGAAAACCTTAATGATGAGTGAAATAGATGACGTAGAAAGTTTAAACGAAAATATTGCTGCAAAAATATTTACCATAAGAAAACTCGAAGTATTTGTAACACTTCAATTATTTTTTAGCTTGTCATTGTTATAGTATAAAACATAAATTAAAATTATAATAAAAAAATTAATAATAATTTTTATAGTGGGATTGTCTAGCAACAATTTTGTTTAGATGCCTTTGAGATAATAATGGTCACTTATGTATGATAAATAGTGAGGATGTAATTATTTTTAATGTTGTTGACTATAATGTGGACAGAACAATTATACTTCCTTTAAGGAGTAACGATGTTGAACAGAAAAATCGTTGTATAAACAATTGTTTGTTTACAATAGAGATCGTTTAACAAACATCCGTTTCTTATTAATTTCAAAGGAATTCTAGTTAAAACTTTCAAGACAGTCGTGAGCTTAAGTTTATACATCCCACTATAATATTCGAAAACACTACACCACTTATAACAGCAATAAAGCACTCTGTTTTGAATCCTTATTTACATAAATGCTTTAACTGTATATAATACAAATTTCAATATAAAGAAGAACTTAATAATGAAATATTGAATTTAGAGTAAAAAATAAAAAATAAAATAAAACCAAGATAAAATAATGTTTTATGTATGTGTTATCGTTTTATAGCTAATAAAATGTAATTTTGTTTTTAAAGAGTTATTCAAAAATATATATTATATAAATATACAATTATAATTTTTAAGATAATATAATTGTGTGTTATAGGTTTTTATTTTACTATACATAACTTGGTTGATGTACATAAATGTTACCAATTATTTTCGACTCATCTTGATGTTACTATCTAGTTTAGGGTTTAATGGGAATAAGATAATGTACTTTTATTAAATTGTAGATAATGTAAAAAATGTATGTATTTTTAATAAATATGAGTTTATAGTAATAATATGACTACACTATACAATAGGATAAGTATACAGATAAAATAAATTAATTTATGATCACGAGTAAAACGTCTATTATCAAAAATAAATAAGCCAATTTATATAAGTTTTTTTTATTCAATATATTTTATTCACAGAAATGTTTTTTTTAAAAATATATTACTCTTTTTTGTGTTGTTCAACATAATTTACCACCCCTTAGTTATAAGCGTTATCAAGTAAATTTTAAAAACGTTTACCTTGAATGCGGTTCTTCAGGGTCTAAAATTTAAACAACTTTAAACAAATATTTAGTCTCTTCATTCAGTGACTCTTTTATCAATAGTCTACCGAATATGTCGGGATTTAAAAAAAAAATCTTTATTAATTTTTTTACATTTATTTAAACAAATTCCCTTATAATATTTCCATACTCAAACATAATAAATTGCATTATCGATTTCTTTGTTTATTTAAATATAAAAGGATTTTATTTGTAAGCACGTTTGCTGTTTGAACATTTATTTTCTGTTGATTTTACAAAGAGATGTTTTGTTGTTCTTTTTTGCAGTTAACCTTACGGTTGGTTTTGCAGACTCCATGCGCTCTCCACTCGCCTCTGTTGCCAGCTAGCCTGTTTAGAGTTTGCATTGCATTTTTTTCAGTTTGTGAAAAAAGCTTGTTCTTCCCTGATATTAATCTTTGTGAGAGTTTTGAATAATTATCTTGAAAATATATTTTATTTTCATCTGCAAAAATGACTTCTAGTGTTGTGTTACTAATACTCACAAAGGAAACTTGCTCATATTTTCTAAACATGGATGGATCTTTATGAGTTTATTCGGCGGTATCTCTATTTTTTTTGTGATTATTAGAAATATGTTTTTATTGTTCTGTTAAACACCGGTATGGATTTATATTTAATTGTTTTAGCGTTATGATTAATTCGTTGTAATCGATTCACAAGAGTCACAAACAGAATATTTTTTTTCATTATATCTATATTATATTACAATATTTAATAGAGTTTTAATTTAATAAAATATTAATACATTGTTAATAAATTGACACACTAATTTTACATATAAATAACGTCCTATTTGAAACATTGTAATTGATTGAACAATACCAAATTTTAATCAAACTTTATTACCTATGTTATGGACGGGACATACACATTTTACAGCGCTATTATATGAATCCTTACATAATACATAGACTTATGTGACAGCTGAAAACTTGGAACTTCTGTTGTGTGTATTTTTCACTTCCAACGGGGACTGGAAAGGTTATTTATAAAAAGTAAAATGTAATTTCATTATTCCATCAACCGTGTTATTTCGTACTTTATCATGGCTTTATTATGGCATGTGGACAAGTTTGTTACAATTGAACAATAGTTAACGTTCATGTGACGCAAACAGAAAGACCTGGGTTACAATCTGGCCAGTTAGAAGAAAGAAAAATACCATCAATATATTATAGCGTTGACAAGATATAAATGATAGCATTTTTATTTGAAAATACTTAAAATATTTTAAGATAAGAGGTAAAAACTACCGATAAACGATGTACGTCCAAGAAAATATCGCGTGTTAACCCTTTCCACCAGAAAAGGGTAACTCGAGCAAGCAAACTAAAAACCTGCTGTTTTGGTTTTTTTTTTTAATTAAAAATTTTTTTTTTTCTAGATCACAATCGATCTGGACTTGGAGTACTTGACCGAGGGTATGGACCGAATCGACCGGATTTCCGTGTTCAGTTCAAGACCGGAATCGCCTACCGAGTCGACGGACGAACGACAAATGTTGTTGGACGTGCAGCAAAATATTGCCAACCTTGAGAAGTCTTTCATCAGCGGTCAGCGGTCTGACGGCGGCGGCGCAGAACCATCCGGCAGCGTTCAAGACGGGAAAACCCACAAAAAAGGGTTGTTCCGGTATAGTTCTTTTTACACCGAAACCCAACCGACGTCTCCCCCCACTTGCGACCGAAAAAGGTAGGTGTAATCTTCGTTTGTTTTGATATTCAGACACGCGCGCTCTTCTTAAGGCCGGAGTTTGTCGGGGCTTAGGGTAAGCGTTTAACGATACTTTGGGGATTTACCGGAGACCCTCGGATCCAATGTAAATATTGTATATACAGGGCGATCATTTTATCGTGAACCACTCAATATCTCATAGGGTTAATTAAGAAAATTAATTTTTTTTCACATAGTGTTTTATACAATGTGATCTCCATTTTTCACAACTTTTTCTTCGTTTTTACCCCCCTCCAAAACTGATTATCATTATATTAACTTTTGAAACTTTAATGGTAACGTATACATTTTGTTAACTTTTTAAATTATAAATATTTCACTAAAATATGTTGACTGGTTGATAACCAGTTTTGAACAACTATTTTTAAAGCCATTAGAGTTTAAAAGTTAGGACGATAGGAGAAGTGCAGTTGGGAAAAGCGCGCAGATAAGAATTATATTACAATATTACACTCCTAAAATGATCATCCTGTATTATATGGATTCTTTTTGAAAACGCTATTCAAGTGTTATTAATATTTATGACTCGCCAACAAGACAAACCAGTATAATAATAATATTGTAAATTGTCTTGGGCGAACGACCGCGTATAATAAATAACATACAGTAGTATTTGTAACCCTTATAAATCCAGTTTCGATTTTTGTAGCCGCCGTACAATCGGATTAGATCAATTTAAAAGTTATAGTACTTAATATTTAATGCTAATCGACTGTGCGGACCGTATACTCGAGTAAGTTTTGGATAATATGTAAATAAACGTTGAATGCATTTGTAAATATATCCGATTAAAAAATAAATGTATATTTTTGCAATACAGAAGGCTAAAGGATCTATAGAAAATACCAGCCATCGATCCATTTAAACGTTATAATATTTTAGTATTTTTTATATTTACAAAATAGCACCATAAAAGATTTATGTAGAATACAAATAAAAAACATGACTCGATTTATAAACCATAAATCTTATTTTTTAATTAATATTATTTAGGTATTTGAGTACATTGAAACGAGTATTGTTTTATTATAAAATAACACCTAGCAAAATTATTAATATTGCAATTTCGTTCCATTATAAATTATATTGTACAACCCACTCAGACTAAATAGCTTAAACCGTTAAATTGTATTGCTTTTGAGTTTATACTTTTCAGAATTGTAATATAATTGTGTTATAAACTTAGTGTAGAAGTATAATTTACTTTCAGGTGAACCATAAAAAAGTCATGGCAAATATCATATGAAATAATATAATCAGATCGATAGACATTATACTTTTATTATTCCTTTGACTTTAATCCTATGTAAGAACTTTAAACGAGTGTCTTGAGTTTTTTTCTCGATAACTAACATTATGGAAAAATAACAAAATATGCTTTCATGTATGTCGATTTATATACAATAAAAGTGAACATACATTAAAGTATTATAATAATACAAAAAATTAAAATTAAAGTACCTTTCCTATTTCGGAAATAAATATATTAATAAGAATCGGCAATCTGATTTTTCGAACTGATCGTTTATTTTAAGTTAATAACTTTATTTGCAAAGGTCGTCTTTGTTAAACAAATGTGTACACATTCCACATCCAGTCAGTGTGCTGTTATATATAATAGCCTATTTAAAATATTGCAGTGTTAAAACGGCCAAAATAAATGAGCCCATAATTTTATGTCAAAAAAAAGGAAACCCCTTTTAATAGGGTTTATCTCAAATGTCCAGGAAAAAATAATCCCAGAGAATGAAAATTTTCAAAATATAAAATAGCTCTCAAACCCGTATTTAGGTGTTGCCTTAGGAATTAGTAGTTTTTTTTGAAAATAATTCATATTTTAGATGTATTAAATCTGTTCAATATCGTATGGCTGACGATATTTGACGAGTCCAGCAAGAATTTATGTTATTAAATATGATAGTATTATGATGATGTTACAAACAAGAGACAAACAGCGGTTAAAAGGAAAAGTGGTATACTGCAGCTGTTTTAATTAAAACTGAGTGACTTTAGTATAGTTCTAACCCAAAAACCGTATTTACACAGGCTACGTTAATTAATTCCATCATGCAGCACCATAGCTGATGAAAACATTGTTTTAAAATTATAATTTTTACTTTTTAACGGATTTTCTGAAAGAATATGCGGATTGGTTTTATATATCGTAAAGTATTTTAAAATGCTAGAAAAAAAAAGTCTTAATAACAGAATTTCCGAACATGTATTTTCAACAAATAAATCTTTTAGTTTTATTATGAAAGCTTAGAAACCCAAAAACATTGAAAGGTATTCTAACGAATTTATGTAATATTAAAACACGCATATTAATTCAGAAATGTTTTATATTTTGCATTATAACAACTTATTACATTTTTAGCTCTTCCCAGATTTTTATCAACTGTTAAAACTTAAATGACAACGTATATACATATTTTATACACTTCTTAAATAAAGAATAATTTGCTATAAATGTTGACTAGTCGATAATCAGGATAATTACTTTCAAAGTTTGTAGAGTTTAAAGTTTAGGACGGCCGGTGGAGTGCGGAGCATTGTTAAAGTAATTGCTTAAAACTAGTCATAAGTGTCTCAATTACTTTCCGAGAAAACTAATAATTATAATAATTGTGATTTTGTTCGACAGTCGGGGCACGATATTCAAGAAAGGCGTAAAGAGCTTAATGCGAATGGGCAAACACAGGACTTCGCCGGACAAAGAGGCACTTGTCGACAGCGACGATAGCGCACAAACGGCCCCGACGATTGGCCATCAGCGTGGGCAAGGCACCGAGACCAGCGACTTGTCGTCCGATAACGAGTCCGTCCGGTCGGTCCAATCGGACTACTCGCCAAAGCCCAGGAAGTCGGTGATCGCACCACAGTGACTTGTTTTACCTTGCTTGTATAACCGACTTTCGGGGGTTTTATTTTTTAGACCGCTAAAGCACAAAGACCATCTGAACGCCCTGCAAAACGCTCTCAAGTCCCAAGACTTCCAGGTGTGCGTGACCATCGTCGAGGCCAGACAGCTGGCCGGACTCAACATGGACCCGGTGGTTTGCGTACAGGTGGGCGAAGTCAAAAAGTACACCAGCGTCAAAGAGAGCACCAACTGTCCGTACTACAACGAAGTATGTACCCAGAGGAGGATTTAGTTTTTTTACGGTTATAGGCGCTATTAAACTGTTACCACTATTATAGATGAACAAAAAAAAGGGGTGGGGCTTAGTCTCGTTCAATGTACAGTTCCGTTTTAGGTGAAAACAGTAATATTGTCTGAATCAAAACTGAGTACGCATAAACAGGAGTGTATAACATAATATCAATTTTAATAAGAGTATGGTATTCATTTATGTTTCAAATTTAATTATAAATCTTTTAATTGTTAGGTGTTTAATTTTTTTTTTTAACTAAAGAAAATAATAATTAGAATTGTAAAAACGGTAAACATGCGAATTATAATAATATAATTATTATAATAATAATAAAACTTCATTTTTTTTATTTTTTTTAAACATGTCGAAAATCAATAATAAACTTTTCTAATTTGAATTTTTTTTGTAAAATACTAATTGTATAGTTTAAAAGAATAACTGCATAAACTTTTTCTAAATTAAAAAAAAAAATTACATTTAAAAATGTTAATTCTTCTTTCTGATTGAAACGTATTTAATGTTATATTATTTTTTATAATAATATAAATTATAAAATAGGTAATGAATTATTGTATAATTATGTTTTATAATATACAACATAATATTATTTTGCTTTAATAAATTTCATTGTATAAAAGTAATACATTAATAACGTACCCCATACTTATAAGATAGAAGCATAATTTAATTTAGAAAAAAATCAACCCTCTGGGGGTTGGAGAGGGGAGAACGGTTGGGGATCGATATAAAAAAAATTATGAGAATTTTCGAACCGATTAGACCGGACCCAAAACGAGGACACGGACTTAATCTAAAAACAGTGGAATGTTTTTCAAATGGACTTGAGTTAGCGGCTATAATTCACGGTTTAAATTACGTGACTCACATAACGAATGCCTGCCGCGGAGTTACTCTTATAGACATATTTAATGAGAACTTCTTCGACTTACTTTGCGGCTGCAATCGGACAAGACCGTTTTCTTACCAGCGCCTTATTTCTTATTGATATATTTTGCCTACGGCTTTCCCGACTGGTCGGTGCTCGAGTTTGTGTGTTTAAAAATTTAGAAAAAAAACTCGAGCAACCTAGTAGTACTTAGGTAATTTGTTTGCCTTGTAATTTGCCTAAAGAGCAACACAATACCCTGGAAATTACACTGGGGCGGCAAAGGAATTATACAATAATTGTTCAAGTTAAAACCGTGTACTTGGAAAGATTGTCTATCATCAGGCTTAAAGATGAATTTTTCATTTAGGATACTTCATCCTGAATGAAGTATTCTAAGAATATTACACATCTATTGAAGCAGCTTTTCTTTCACAAGTTTATCTTACTGTTATTTTCAAAGGTTTCGAAATCAAGGTGCATCTCGTCCTCTTATATTTTTATTACTCAGTTTCCATAAATTATTTATTCGTTTCTTTATCCATTTTGTCGGCAATAGAAACTGTCGCGTTGTAAAATGTAATGTTTCGTTTTCCGTCATCTTAATAAAGGCGTTGTATCTATTTTCTTTAATGGCCATTTTATTCTATTCAATTGTGTACCAAAGCACCAACACCTATTAGTCGTTTAGTCGACGTGACAGTGAATAATCACTATAAATATTTTATCTTTGAGTAATTCACAATATTAAAAGTATAGTTAACACAGGCAATTGTGGACTTACGGTCTTTTTAATATATTGGTATTTTGCAACAATAATGACAGATGTAAGCGTTGAATTTCTAATTGTGTTTATATAATACAATTGTAGAAAATAAGTATATTATTGAGTCTTAATAGTATTGCATTAGATATACTAATTAAAAGTGTATACATTTGTGGATAAAAATATAAATTTATATAAAACAATTCTAGCAATTACGTTTTACAATCAAATGCTAAATGTTTAGAAAAATTCGGTAAAGAAACCGAATATGAGCTAAATGTAACTTTTCCAAATCAATTCCAAAACATTCCATTAAAATAGCATGCCAATTTGTCTATAAAAAAAAAGGTCAAAAAACATGAAATGTTCGGTTATCTTTTTTAATTAAAGAACACAAAGTTATACTTAGAGCATAAATAAAATAATGTCCACAATATTAATAAAATATTTTTTTTTTAGCTTTACTTGATGTATTAAAACAATTTTAGTACCTATCCAAATAATATTATTTATGACTTGGAGTATACAAAATTAAACACTTAAAAAAACACGTTTTTTACCTTACAACGGTTCATTTTAAATAACTGAGTTTTGTAAAACTTTTAGAGCGCATAACAAACAGTTTCAAACTAAAATAAACTTTTTTTAAATTATAAAATGTATTCAATAGTTTGATAAAAATTGAATACATTAGTTATTAATTAGTTTTACATTTTGTGATTGAGTATACCTATTAAATATGTATAATTTATACGTATAATATTATGCTAATGTACTTTCTATACTGTACTAACATTGATATTAAATAAATTGGCATTACAGTTTATGTGTTTTTAAATTTAAGTTACCATTAAAAAAATATCAAAAACGTCGTACGCTCTGATATATAAGTATTGTATAGTTATTCATATTTAATCAAATATTTTCATTTCAGTATTTTGTGTTCGACTTCCACATGCCGACTGTGATGTTGTTTGATAAAATCATTACATTATCGGTAAGTTTTTTTAAAATTTTAATTACTGTTGTTTAATAATTTTCTACTAAACAAATATGTTAAGGTGCAAAAGTAACTAACTAGATTTTAATCGCGGTAGAAATAACCGACTTAATTAAGTAACATACATGTATTACTTACATAACTTTATATTTTTAATTTCCAAGCCAAATACAATATTGTAAATGTTTCAAATACATTTATATTAAATTATAAGAAGGTGTATGCTTCCTTTAGGCTATACGGCAAATATTTGCTATACACTCATTCTCGAAAACAGAAACCATTTTGAATTTCCAATTTAACAATAAATAAAATACAATTCAAAATGAAAATATACAATATAGGCCAAATACAGAAAACAAACAAAGCAAACAATGGCTTTAAAATAAATAATGAAGTCAAAAATTGTTTCTACAGTGTTATTAGTAAACTAAATAATCGTGATTGAAATCTATGTATTTAAAAAAAAACACTACCTCTATTTTGTCTCTTCGTAAATATCCGTTTCTAATTATTTAATTAGGTATTTATAAATTGTTGGTAGGACAAATTTAGGTATTGATACATATGAAACATTTCAGATAATTCAGCGATATTTAAGTGTATATAATCATATACATTTATGTAATTGTGTAGACTATATATATGAAACTGATTTAGAATATTCCATTGGCAATCGTTAAAACATTATGGAAAAAAATGTATATCTTATTAAAAAATAAACGTCTTCAGGTTTTGCATTCTAAAAAAATCCTAAGGTCAGGCACGGTGGTTGGATCGTTCAAGATCGACTTGTGCACCGTCTATAATACGCCCGGTATATAAATATTAGTTTTTTTTTTTTTTTTTAATTTTTTGATTCATTATTCAAATCTGTCATGTTTACATTTCTTCCGAATACTACACAAAACACACTACATACACTTAAAACACACTGTCGACACTGATAGCTGTTATTATTACAATAGATATATTATTATTATTATTGTTATTGTAACTATTTTTCAACTCACACCGTTTGCTTGTTAATCATATTGTTTGCCTTTACTTTTTTGTATTTTTATATTATACCGCAAAAATATCCATGTTTAGTGCAGTATAATTATTACACTGCACTGTTGTTGTATACAACATTGATTTTGATTAAACGCGACAAGTTTATATATTTGTTTTATCGATTTCTAATGCTAATATTTGTTCTGTACAACAACGAAGACTACTAAAAAAAGGGTTTTTTTTTGCTTTGACGCAAAGCTAAGAAATTTAGTTTTGTTATTATTTATTCTGTTTGTTTTACTGAGCCTGAACCGATTTCTTTGTGTAGTCTGTGGGTTTTTGTATAAACCACAATAATAAATATATAAACTATATTCGCGAATTATACAATTCTGAAACGCTTTGAGATTAATATTTGATAATTTGGAAAGCAATATGATAAGGTCTATTTTTTGTATGTTTCAACAAATACCAATAAATTACTTAAATTAAAATAACAAACATATATATATAAATCATTTATAACATATTATTAAATATTAATATAAGTATTGGGAAAATTATAAAATAAACATATGTTTAAAATACTTTGCAGCTCTGCCTAACATCGATCGTGACGATCGTAAAGTGGTAGTTTCACGCCTAAGTCTATTAAAAAAAATGTATTTAATTTTTAAATATAATAAGTATATGTACAGATTGTAAATGTTATTTAAAAAAAAAGTATAATATACCTCTCAAAGATAATAGTTCTATAGGTTTTCTAAAAAAAATCCTAGGTCTGTAAGGGTTTAAGGTTTTAGCGTTAATTGTATTTATTATTTATTTTTTCGAATTTTAAAAACTATTTTCATCGACGGATGTAACATTATAATTAAAAACTTTTATATTTATCAATTGGGAAATATAAACAATGAAAAAGGGTTTATTTGTACATTTTTTAACCAGTTATTTTATTTATTTATTTAGTTATTATTAAAAACACAATTATTACAATTTCTATAATTGTACTGCCTTGTACAAAACTAAAGGCTTATACAATTAAACCTAATTATATATAATTACGTTTTCATTATAAGAATAATTTTAAAGCTTGTTCTTTATAAACGGTACAGATGTACTGAAAAATTGAATCTCTCGAAAGCATTCTAATAGTTAGAAAAAATTAATTTTAATACAAATTCTTGATAAATTTGCGTTTGTTGTTTTTGTTTTGTTTTCTGTCTGTCCATAATGTCCGTAAAGGTCTTACAATCAAGGCACATATTAAAAGCGTCGAAACTGTGGGGCAGCTTTAAATTAGACGTTGGCACCGTCTGGTACCAACCAGGTACTTTATGGAGATACCTACCTTAACGATTGTATTGAACTCGAAATCAAATCATGTATAATAGATATTACTATCTAAGTATTGTGCGAAAACGAGATATTTTAGGAATGGTATTTTTTGTTTGTAATGTGTGTTTTTATTAGTATTTTTATTTCTAGATAACTAATCAAAACTATATAAACAACGTTTTATTCAATTATGTTAGAAATATCAAATACATATTATAAGTTTTTGCTTCCTAATGACATTTTCATATTTCATCTTTATTTTTATTTTTATTTTTTAAATAGGTATTTATTTGAGTTTGACAATTGTTTCTGCACGTTACATATATTATATTATGTCACATAGTAGACAAGTGTGTTTTCCTTGCATGATTTTATTTCAAAGATTACACAATATTATCGTTAAACCAATGTATTAGATTTCAGAACAATTTGAACGAGTATTTTGTTTTTTTTTTGTTTTATGCTTTGTTGATATTGTATACGTTGCTGTCAAATTAAACATTATCTTCTGTCATGTATTTAGTTGACAGACAGAATATTGTTGATGGGCATATTATATAATTTGTTGACGTTTTATCGTTTTCGATACTGCTTAGGCCGTGGCAAGTACCCTAACTCTAATTTAAAAGTCAATAAAACATATTACATAAAATTCCACTAATTCTGTACGTTTATTTAGAATAGTTTTCAAATGTATTTTCAACTTCTATTATTATAATGCTAGTTTTCTTTTAAATTGTATTATATATATATATATATATTAATAAAATTGTATACTGAAGTCTGTAACTTATACACAAACGTATTATTTAATTAATATTTCATAAAACTAAACTTTTGATGTTTTCATATTAAATTGCATCTGCGTGAAAATTATAGAAGTTTCCACAGTTAAACAAATGGCGAAATGCCATCGTTTGAATTAATTTAATACAACGGGATGATCACCGAAAACTTTGCAACAAATTTAAATAATGATGGTTATATATGACGTTTCTGCTAAACAAAAAAACGTTTTGAATGTGAAAATAGCAAAAACTCTTTTTGTACCATTAATTTTTTTATATTTTTGCAGATAATTAATTATTTCGTGTTTTCTTAGGCATTCACAGCCGACGGAATTATTCTCTTTCCTAAGTTAAAATGAAAAATACGATGGGGCAGAAATCAAAAGCGTTTCAATAGAATATTTTCCCAATAATACATCTTATTTATAAAAAAATAAATAAAAAGTTGATTGACTGAAAACAATTGACTTTATTATTGATACATTTAATCAGGATTAACTATGAAAATCATAACTTAAATATAATTACAACTAATTGAAAAAATATTTTTGAAAGGCTTTAGAGTTTATTGACTTGTACAACAAGAGATTCATGTATAAAAATATCAAGTAATGAAGTAAGTAAGTAGTAGCAAAATGGGGCTTTACCGCCCATTTTATACAAATTCTAGTTTAACCTTATATATTGTTTAGTATAGAAAATTCTTTTGCAACATTGAGTGTTTTACTAAATAAGAAGTGGAAGAAATAAATCATATATAAAAACATGTTTCAAATAAACTAAAAATGACTATAGTTTATTTGAAACATGTTTTTATATATGATTTATTTCTTCCACTTCTTATTTAGTAAAACACTCAATGTTGCAAAAGAATTTTCTATACTAAACAATATATAAGGTTAAACTAGAATTTATATACAATGGGCGGTAAAGCCCCATTTTGCTACTACTTAAGTACATAAATTATTTTCAAGTACACACGACTAGACTAGTGGAAAACGGTTACACGTTTACAATTGTTGTTTTTGCTTGCTTTAGATAATAATAAATTAAATATATGCCTATCAACAATGTCGTTTGAAAATCGCTAACACGGACTTGAGTATATCAAATTTTCCGTTTCGTCGGTTAAGAAAGAAAAAATTCTGTAACGTTTGCATGGTTATGTGTGTCTTTCAGAACACCAGTTCTATCACAAATGGGCTTTGCTGACAGACCCGGACGACATAGCTGGCGGACCCAAGGGATACCTAAAATGCGATATTAGCGTCATAGGCAAAGGCGACACCATCAAGATCCCGCCGAAAACGGAAAAGGACGAAGACGACATCGAAGCGTGAGTGACCTTTTTCCCCCTTTGCTAGTTGTCTATGCAAAATTTAATTTGACTGGTACAAGACGGAAAAAACAAGGAAAGTCAATTCTTTTTTTTTTAATCTAAGAAAAACATGTTGACATTCTGCTAAAAAACGTTAAGAGGCATCTACACTAGTATTTATTAGAGCGTATTGTACAGCAAATTTTTCCCTAAAACTAAACATTAAGCTAAAATGTTTAAACGTACATATTACCATGGAAAGAAGGATCAATTTTTATATTTTATTTTATTTTTCAACTTTTATGACGCATATAGGATCTGTTTTTGTACAAGGACATATGTTTCTACTTCAACTAGAACTTACCCGAAAAAACTCCCATCTAAGTTATGAAAAAACAATTTTATAACAACAAAATAGTCGTTTTAAAAAGTGATTTTTCCTTTTATTTTCCCTGTACTTACGCTTCATTTCACGTCCGAAATTCGGTACATACTTCTCAATAACGCTTTGACCTAACATGCTCTGCAAAACGCCATAAGCCGCCATTGATTTCACAATCCTATTTTGATTTATGCAAATGTATTCAAATATTTCAGACAATAGTTCTATACTCAAATTTGGAATTCAAATTTACAAACAACCTTACTTGTTTTGAAGCCATTCGCCGTTACTTTGGCGAATAATTAACATTTTTTTTTTTTTAAGAACGAACTAACTAGGTATTTTTTTTTGGGGGGAGGAGGGGGTAGAGTATACAAACCCAATAAATCCAAAATGTTATTTAGATCTATAATCAGTCGAGTTGTGAACATACCAGGACTTATGAAACAGCAGAATACTTTTTAATAAAATGTATGTTAAAGGGAATGAAAGCGGTCTGTTTTTTTTATGTTTTGAACCAAAAAGCCTGACAAAATATTGACTACTTAGCTGGTCCGATTTCAATTCAATAACTCATAACTTTTAATGATAATCGTTTCCCATCATAACTCAATAAAGGCCTCACAAATTCTTATCCTTTTACAGAATTGGAAATGGATTAGCCAAAGTCTCACAATTTTGTCACAGCAGACGCATTTCCTATTACCACAACACCTATTACTCTAAGAAAAAATTAAATAAGTTAAAAAAAAATACCCCGAAGCTGTACGAATAAATCTGAAAAAAAATTGACACTGTTAAAATGTATTAAAATCACTTTGTTTATTAAACATTGCCTATATAAATCTCATTAAAACCCCCTGCTTTCAACTACTCTCATATTTTAGTTTTGTGTACTTATTTGAAATAAAATAAAAGATAGACATTGTATGATATTTTAAAGATATGACATTTGTTTTATTAGCTTTTCTCTGAATCCTGCAATAGTGTAGTTCGACAACGAAAGATTATCTGTTATAACTTGTAGCTTTTAGTTTTGAATTATATAGTATACTTGCATTACTAGGTACTTGTGTTGGACGGTTTGTGGGTACAAGGGTAGTAAGTCAAAACTACTTTTGGTGAATTAGCTTTAAAGTTAATAATTTCTGTAAGACTCTGTAAGAGTTTTGTCAACAAATTAAATTTGTCGACCAAACTCTTAATGATTTTTTTAGTTTTTGTTATAGAAATGTTATTTTATTACACTATATCATACAATTAAACGGTATATTGTAATTTAAATATTTAGTTACCTAAATCAATTAGCCGAAGTTTGACTAAGTACTCCGCGCGCTGCCTGAATTATTTTTTATTTTAAACATATTATGAGAGACTAAGTGAAATAATACTACTACTAAAATAATGGTCCGAGATCTTAAAAACATTTTTATTTTTATTATCGTTGAACTCTCATAAATATTATAACCGTAACTTCCGTCCAAGTTTAATGTTTCCAAGATGATAAATGTCAGTTAGGTATAAGTTAATTTCTGGCGATTGCGTGTGACATTTGATCTTGTTTGGTAAACAACCTAAAGATAAAACGATTTTTATCCATAATAATGTATAATGGTCTTCTAACGACCGTATATTATTTCAATGCCCGTAACAGTTTTGGCGTCTGAGCGAGGACATCCTTTGGGTTGTGGAATTTTACACATAAACAGCCTCCTTTGTCCCATGTTATTGATTCTGAAAGCAGAATGGCTGAGGACAAGGGATTCGGTTGGAAAATATTAAAAATAACGTAGGCAAATCTATCTCAAAATTTAAATAGACAACTGCTGCGACATTCATTTACTATATTGTTTGACGTTTTATCGCTGTTGTAATTCTTTGACGTTTATGTGGATTAATAATTTCAATTTTTCGAAACTTTACTGGTAGTGGTAGCCCGCGTGTCTCTTTTCATCAATAAATAAATATACATGTATTAGAATTATGATGAAAATTCGGTATTACACATATACATCATGTTATAGAAAATATTCATAAGTTTCCACGGATAAAAATGTATTGTAGACCTTCGCCATTCAGCAATTTACTTAAGTACATTGTTGAAATGTAAACATTACCAATACAAAAATGTTAATCAACAAAGTGTATATTCTCTTCATGGGTCAGATCTATTTATATGTGTAAACTAAGTTCTAGTACAATGTGGGCACTAACTCATCCGGTAGACATTTGTAGTCGATATAATGGCTAACAATAAGTCATTTTCGATATTGATCATGACCGATGTGTTCGACAATCAATGTCGTTAGTCTGTTGTATTTCATGATTTCTATTTAAAGCTAAATCACCAACGCTCAGGGGCGCCTCCTTGTGTACATACAGGATTTAATGTAAGCGATAACGTGGTACCTATCGCTGTATTTGTCTTATTTGGTCAATATATAGACTATTGATTGCGATAGGTCCGATAGAAAACAATCACTAATAAGTATAATCAAGTAAAGTACTTAGTTCCAACGAATTACACCGTTTTTCAAGTAGAGTAGTGTTTTTAGTTTTAATTAAACACAAACCCGATTTAGTTTTTAATTCAACATATCCAATTAAAAAGCATATAACAAGAGTGGGCGAGTCACGTCGATTTCGAGTGAATTTGAATTTAATCATTTTAGGAACAAATACATTAATCATACAAATTGTTTATAATCTTTATTGTGTAATTTGCTTAACTATTAATCTAGTGTAACAAAACTATTATAGTTCCGGCTAATAATAATATTATCTACACACCCCTAATTAATAAAAACCTTTTTTTTTCGATTTTTACTGAAAACTTCCTTCAATAATAACAGAAGGGCACAGGGGAAAAACGGTAGTTGTCACATTATGAAAATTTTAGAGTATAGCAAAAACAAAGTTCATGAATTCCTTTACCTCTTACATAAGAACAAAAAAAATCACATTAAATGCTACTCTAATAATAAATGTATTTATTTAAACAATCTATTGACAAAAATAAAAAAAATTATTATCACAAATTGAAAAAAACTATTTGAAAAAAAAATTTTCATAATGTGACTACTACCGTTTTTCCTCTGTGCCCTTCAATTGTTTTTATTTTATTTCAGAAAAGTACTTAATAGTAATAAAGTCTGTAGGTATATTGCGTAGAAATAAATGAGTCTTGGATAGAAACAGGCACCTAATTAAAATATGGCATTGTTTTAATGCTAGTAGATCTTTTAGACATTTTTCAATATATTTTGAAGTTCAGACTAATCGCCGGTTATCAAATCGGTGGATGGGAAGTGAAAGACGGCAAACTAAAAATCTGATGGTTGACCTACTGATTTAAGTTATCCGGTAGTTAGTTATCCACCAGATAAGTGGAGTACTGAAAATCCCGTCCCTTAGTTGTCCTAAAAATTGTATTTCAGTCGCCTTTAACGTACATAGATAAATTAGTACGGTTACGTTGGTTTTTTTTTGTAAGCCTATTGAAAACGAAAAAAAAAAATATTGTGCTTTTAAAATAGTGTCTCAGCTAATGTGTGAAATTCAGCATTTTCAAGTGGGGTAAAATAACCGCGTTTCTTCGGTGATACTGACAGATGGATAATGTGATTAATAACGACCATATTATTATATTATATGGCATGTCACCAGCGAAGCGATGACGCTGTAATAACATTACAGACGGTTCGGCGCGTTTAAGCTAAACGCATTTAATTTTAGTCAGTTTTTCGGTGCCGTTGATTGATGTATTCTATACGAATATCAATTATCACGAGGGGAGATGGGGGGAGGGGCGCTAAAATACAGTGATTGATTTACCGTAACGCTTTACTGATTGCTATCCAACAGGAACCTGCTGTTGCCCGACGGCGTGCCGGTGGATAGACAGAGAGCCAAGTATGTGGTGCGCATATATAGAGCGGACGGATTGCCGAAGATGAACAGCACGCTGGTGGCTAACATGAGAAAAGCGTTTACCGGTGAAAGTCGAGACCTGGTCGACCCTTTTGTGCAAGTATCGTTCGCCGGTCTGACAGTAAGTCCAACCCTGTTTTTATATTTAAAGCTCACCCTCGAGTCTATTTGAAAGATACAATGGGAAAAAGAAAATGTTAATTTAGGTCTTATAATATGCACATGTTTACCTACGTGAACAGATTTCCTGATTGAAAAAACTCCTCTCCGAAAAATCGTAGAGAGTATTATTACTATATTATGTATTATAAAAATCGGATACAGAAACGAAATACAAAGCGATTTATCGGTTTAGATTATACGTCACATACATTTTTTTGTTTAATATTCTCATACGGTTTGATTTATCAAGGATGTACAAGATGATCAATTTAACGTAAGACACTCATTTTTTCGGAGGGTAATGACAAATTTATAATTTTTCTTTTTGTTGTCTTACAATATTATAAAATGACTAAATACTTATTTTTTTTAGTATCGTTCCAGAGCTCTATCGACGTTTGAAACTTGAACGGTATATATTTAGGTATTTTTTTCAATTGAAAACATTTGCCGATATTTGCTGGTCGATAATCAGTGTTAGATAGTTACTTTAAAAAATTTAAATGTAGGACGGGAGGGGAGTGTGGTTGAGTAATGCGTGCAGATAAAAATAATATTTCACTTCACCTTTTCTACTTTCCTAAACTTTAATAGCTTAAGAAGTAATTGTCTAAAACTGGTTATCGACCAGTCAACATTTCCAGAACATTTGTCTTAATTTAAAAGCTAGTTAAATATACACGTTAGCTATTAAGTGGTAATTGTCTATAGAGCTCTGGAAATCAATAAAATAAGTAAATATTTTGGTAATTTTATAATATTGTAATTTTACATAAACATAAAAAAGAAAAACTATAGCATTTGTATTACTTCCCGAGAAAATAATTGTCTTACGTTAAAATGATCACCCTGTAAATAAGTTTATTTTTAATAACCGTACAAAAAAATGTATACCTATAGTTTAAGGTTTTTGATCTTAGGTGTTTTTTGGAATACTTAGGTTTTGTCGAAAACAAAATGATTTATGCTATATAGTTAAAATCTAGAAAGAGGTAAAGAGATAGAGAGAGAGTGCCAGAGAACGATTTTAACTTGGGGTTTACTACTAGTATATGCTTTTAAATTATATCCGTATTATATTATACTATAAACACCATATTATGCAAATATATATACATCATCGAGTTTATTCGATATTATCGAGTTAGCTTAGTTAGCGTTCATAATTCATCTGAGCTTTAAGAAATAACAATGTTTGTTAACGGCCACCACGATAATGGTCTCCAATGACATAAAAGAGGAATCACTAATTTAGCTCATATTTATTATGTAAAGGGTCTAAAAAGGATAACTATGTACAAATATTCAAGTCCATAAAAGAGGTTTATTATTATTATGCATTTGTAACAAGGTCAATACGTATACGGTATACATTTTAATCACGGGATGGGAGACCCTATAAAGCCTCGCAAGAGAGCTTAATCTAGAACTAAGTATTTGCCCGAAGTAAGATGCTTAAACTGTACGATTTTCACAAAGTTAATATTATGCCCATTTTACACTTTATCAAGTTCAAATTATTATCATAACTTAAATCCCTACATAGTATATACTTTATTATAATTATTAACATTAATGATTTATAAATAATGAAATTTTATTTTTAAAAAAATGTTTTTTTGTTAATATATGTATTTGCAGGCAGCAGAAATTTCAAAATATTTTTTTGGGTTGTTTAAAATAGTTTCTTGAAAAACTTCTTAATAAAAAAAAAATCAAAGGCTGTGAGATCATTTCTAAAGCATTTTTTCCTGTTGCAGGAAGTATTTATTAGGAAAAATAACTTAACTTAAAGTTTTATAATCAGTACAACTTAATATTTATTTACCCTTTAATTAGTTGGCTTATTTAAAATGGCTCCTACATCAATTTTTGTCAAATATTGCCTATATTTTACCCCTTAATAAAATAGATAGGGGTAAGTGGGGTGCCTACACTTAATAGGACGAGTGTTAATGAAAAATTGTAGATAGAATTAATAATTGTATTTTTTAAATGTATTAAACGTTTAACATCTGGTGGTTAAAATTATTAATTAAAATTGACTATTTATTATTTTCAGTTGAAAAAATTAGCTGTTGCACTTGTCCTATTAAGTTTCAGCCACTTGGCCCTTTTAATCGTTTTTTTAATAGAAACCCTCACAATATTGTTTTAACTTTTATGGCTGTATTTTTCATTTCATATATCAATTTAAGTCGAAACAAAGAAACTACGGACTACCTATAGCAGGACTACCCATAGACTTTTTTTAGCGTAAACTCATTGAAAATGAATAATGTAATCGTTTTATTCTCCAAAAGTAGGAAGGTATAAACGATATTTTATATTAATTTAAATAATATGGAAAACCGATATAAAAAAATATATATTTTTTAAAATTTATGTATTGAAATATAACGCCCAAATGGGCATGGGATATACATAAAAGGGTAAAACCATAATATAGTTTAAAAAAGTAATTCATTAAAATGACCATCAATAAAAACGTTAAAATGTACACAGAAAAAATTCACAGTGAGATAAGGTACATAGTTTACGAGCGCATTAATAAAAAACCGGCATAATTTGATCATTTTTGACGTATTTATGTTAAAATATACAAAATCTACAAAAAAATAGTTTGTTTTCCGGCAATTAAAAAAAACTTATAATTTAAATTTAAGCCTATAGGGGCACACCAAATAAATATCTCTTATACATTTCAACACGATCCGACTACTTTTTTTTCGAAATTATAGCCAGTAAAAGTTTAAAATTGAAAACTCTTATAGTTTCCCTCATTTTAAGGGTAAAGGAGTAAACTTTTTCAACTTTTACCCCCCTAAGGTACCACTTATATAAAATTTGTGATTTATATAGTTAGTACCCAAGGAAACTGGGTCTAGTAAAAAAAAGTTACAGTGGGTACAGACTAAAAAAAACCCACATCATAGTAAAAACAATAGCCTTTCAACTCCGCATCGAAGTTAAATTAAAATTGTTTGGCACCTGAAGTTGGTATAAAAGATATAGGTTAAAAAATCTCTTTGGTTGCAAAAACAGAAATTGACTAATCACCTACAGCACACCAAGCATTTAAGTATTTATTTTTCATTTTAAGTTTAAAACGTTTGTATTGTAAAAACGAAAGCAATGACACATTCTAGGATAGTAGATTAATCTTGAAGTTATCACTTTGTTGTCGTGGTATGGACAAATTTGTACTTGATCATTAGAAAATGTATAAGGGAACCTTATAAGCACTACTACTAAACACGGCTACATTTATTGATAAGTCACACCAACTGCGTTTGACAGAAAGGTTTATTTATTAAATGGGTCGAACAAAAAGTAATGACCCACTTCAATTTAATGTTTTACTGTCAAGATTGTAAACCGTTATTCGGATGTATATTCGGAGTTATTGCACTATAATATTACACTCGTTATATTAGACACGACTGCGTCGAATCAAAAGATGTGACCGTCAATCACTGTCCTTTTATATTATTCATATAATCGTTCAGCTTGTCTTTATATATTGTTGGCGTAGTCAGGGCCGAATTATTACATTTAGTCGAATAAAATATGTTGAAAAATTGTTATGACTTTTCATTAAAACTACCAAACAATGGTTGGAAGTTCTAGGAACAAATACGATACAAATATAGAGACATTTCTATTCGAATGGGACAAGAAAATAATATAACAGTTTAACTCTCAAAATCTCAAAATCTTCAAATAGGTTAACGACCGAATGAAAAATATAGTTTTATAAACTATAATATTATATAATTTCTTTGCTAAACATCTAATAATAAAGTTATTTATAAAAATATTCAGTAACAAAAATTACACTCTTCTAGATAAATTATTTTTCTACATGTAATCGTCATAATATCTATTTACGTATTATTTAAAGAAAGAGTAAAGGGGTTTAAAACGAACAAAATAAAACATTATAGTGTTTTAATATCTAGTTGTTCGGTATTCTTGAAATATAATGTCTTCATAAAATAAATTAAAACTCATCTGTAAAAAAGTACGGTGCTTAAATTAAAAATGTCGTCGGCGAAATTGCACTTATTGTATTAATACATAACGAAAGACATTATTAAGTATTTAAATGTATAATTGTTTCGGCGCAACAATGGGATTATTATAAAACAAAAAAATAGTAATTATTCAGCGGATGTATTTTCCCCGGTGAATAATTTTAATTATACGTTTTAGTATTGTTCAACCATATCTACCATACTTAAATTTAAAAAGATAATATAATAATAATATTCCACTGGTTTTAAACGATTAAATTACCAAAAGAAGCTTTAAGCTTTAATTACAAAATACCAGTAATTTTAGCGTTATCATTATCCGACTAACGGCCACAGATCTCAAAGGTCAAATGTAAGTTTTTGGCGAAAATTAATTAGATCTTTCAACATTTATATTAAAACAACCATTATGTCGAATAAATCAATTGCTTTTCCAAGAAATGAAAAAGTTGCGAAGCGCTTGTAAACACAATTTAACAAGAAGCCCATAATGAAAACAAAGAAATTTAAAGCTCATTTAATAAAAGTTACAAAAAGGAAGACCTGCGGCTCGGCAGATATTGTTAATAATCGATATACGAATTGATGTTTGGCAAGACAAGGAGTTGTGTATAATGCTAATGACTAAGCTATGGATTTATTTGTTTGTTTTTTTTTTATCAAGGGCAAGACCAGTGTAAGAAAGCACAGTTACTCGCCAGTGTGGAACGAACAAATTGTGTTTTCTGACATGTTCCCGCCGCTCTGTCAGAGAATTAAAATTCAGCTAAGAGACAACGATCCGGTGAATACTATTATCGGCACGCACTTTGTCGACCTGAAAACTATATCCAACGACGGCGAAAAAGGTAATGTATTTGGACGGGGTTCTGTGACTTTTGTTCCAGGGTTTATATTGTGTGTATGGAAAAAAACTATACATTTTCTTCTGGTCCTTCGGTTAAGCTTTTTTTTATGGATTTCCGAATTTTCACACGCCAAAACACTTTTATTACCATCATTCTCCATCGAACAAATAAAGTTACAGAGTATAGAACTTTGCAGAATAGAAAGTTTTATAGTTATAAGTTTTTGGATCATTACTTTTGAAAAATATAACTCGTGTCCATTTTCTGCCTTTGTGTCATCGACGCGCACATAGTCATTACTCTCAATAGACTGATTTGATGAAAAAAAAAAATAGATAATTGTCTTTTAAAATATTCACAAAAAAAAAAACTGATACTTCAATGGAAAAAATGTTTTATATTATGTTATCAAACCGTACATTGGGGTTTTATACGGGTTTTGCGAAAATTAATCAATTTAAAAACACAAATGTATTGAAAAACAAAAACTTCCGGTTTTATTAAAAATGAAAAAAATTTAGCTACAATTTTGAGATAATATTATCTATAGTTAATAGCATATAATAAATAAAAATTAAGGAGCCTAAATTCCAAGGACGTACGGTAATCGTTTTAAATGTTTTATTCGGCTTTCGAGCTCCAAAATGTAATTAAAACTAAAAATAATGAGCAGTGAAAAAAAAATGTTAACGTATAATATAATGGAAAGGCTATTTTTTAAGTATCTTTTAGCGTTAAAATTCGCTTGAAAGGAATGCATTTACAGTTAAAAAAACTAAAATACAATTACTTTTGAGAAACACATATATACTCGTTCCAAACACTGCCAATTGCCCCTTTAAAGCGACGGGCAATATATTATATACACTTAATTGTTTTAGATTAGCTTCGATACGGAGCTGGGAAGGTATTGTTTTTACAATTGGGTTGTTTTTGTGTCTGGACCAACGATATCTTTTTAAAGGGATTCATGCGGTCTGTTTTTTAGAAGTTTTTATAAGCAAAATTTAAGAACTCTGTTAAGGTCAGACATGTGACCCCACTATGCCTCGACCCCGCCGTACTGGGTTTTTTTTTTTTAATTAAACGTAAACGGTCGATTGTTGTGTACGAGTTTGTTCATCCGTTCATCCGTGTATTGATGTTTCAGGTTTCCCGCCTACCTTCGGACCGACGTTCATACACATGTACGGGTCAACAAGGGATTACAGCATTCTGGACAAACACGCCACCCTCAACACCGGACTTGGGGAAGGGGTGTCATACAGGGCCAGGGTGCTGGTGTCTATTCGCACCGAGATCACCGAAAACACTGAATTTTTGAACTCCGGAGTGGACGTCGAGCCTACGTATCCAATTACCGAGGTACAAATAAGTAACCACGACGATTGGTTTTTCCACCCCACTTGAATATACAGAGTGATCATTTTAAGAAACTTTTTTCAAACATGGGATAAGAGTGATTACATTTCAAGTTGGAATTTTTTTAATGAAAAATTATAACTTTCCGTGTCAAGGGGATTGTACGCAGTCAGTTTTTAAGAAGTTTTGTGTAGGCAATATTTAAGAAAAAAGTAGTTTTAATAAACTTCGACCATGTAAATTAATTTTCCGGTTAATTTTTACAAGCTTCAAGGTATTATTTTTAATTTATGTAATTTTTTTATGAGTAAAAGTCATTTTGGTTTATTTTAGACCAAAAAGCCAGACAAAATTTCGACTACTTAGGATGGTACAATTTCAATTCTTTAAAGAGATTCGAGTTCGTTGGCTACTTTACCATGTTATGTAGGAAGCCGATTTTCATTTAAACATTTCAGTTTCTTGTAATTACATAAATTATATTTGCAATTTTTTCAATATTAAAACCCAATTTTTTTACATAAAAAAAATCAAAAATCCGTTTTCTATAAAACCTAATAAAGTTGCCGAAGAACTCGTATATCTTTATAGAATTCAAATCAGACCATCCTAAGTAGTCGACATTTTGTCTGGCTGAGTTGAGCTAAGGATCTGAAATTTTTTTTAAATATATTTTATTATAGTAAATCACGTTTGGCTTTCAGACGTCGTATTGTAAGAACGAAGAGTTCTTTTTGTTCGTGACCATCTTGGACGCGTCGATGATCGACAAAAAGCTGGGAGAGAAGCCAATCTATTTCGAACTGAGCATAGGCAATGCGGGCAACGTGATCGACGGTCACAACGAATCAAATTCCCAGGAAGACCACGACAAGTTCAACGTGCTGGGTAATTACACGATTGCCACATCTTAAAGTGGTCAGAAACCCCGTTAAAAGTGATCAAAAGTGTATTTTCTATTATCTAATACATTTTCGCCTAATTGTATATTCTAAAAGTACAGGGGCAGATTTAGGAATAAAAAAATGGTGGAGCTAGATTCTAGATAGAATTTTTTTTTCTAGATGCTAGGAAAAAATTCACTTCAAATACACACGAGTAACAGTCATAAGGTTGAAGTTTACATTGTAAAAATTACAAATTTTATTATATTATTAATTATTATACTACTTTTTTTAATAAATGCTCAGACTTATGATTAACTAAAACATTTTGAGAAAATTTACTTTTGGCCACTTTTTAATGTTTTTCCTCACTGCGTATTGGTTAAAATAACATGTGATAATTATAAAAGTATTATATTCGTGAAATAACTTTTGAAATCGACAGAAAGCGTCGTTTCGGAATCTTGGCAGAGCACGACAGCGGCAATAAAGCCGGTGACCAACGACAAGACGTATTACTTTCTACCGTTGTGCGAAGACAAACCTTGTTTGCACGTCAAGTCCGCCTGGCCGGACTATCGGAGAAGGATGTACAACTCCAACTTAATTAATAAAATAACGGATAAGTTGGTAAGCGTAGATGATAATAACGAGGATGGACACCGTAAAAGGCACCTTGAGGGAGTAGCACAGAGTGTAACGGGTTCTAAGTCAATTTGAGGGACATCAGTTGATTTTGTTTGGGAAAAACTTACCGTATACTGGTTGGAACTGTTATTCCAACTATTTGAATAAATCCTATCCTTACTTTTTAAAAAAAAAAAATCGTCCTTAATTGCTACACAAACACACTACAATTATTTCTATTGATAGTGTTGTAAATATTTGGCTAGCCATCATACTAATAATGTCCCATTCGGATATCTTCTAAGCCGTTTGCTACCGCGATGACACCCCAAACGATACCAACGGTTAGTAAAAAAATTTAAATAACCCTATACGATTATACCTCATGCAACAGGAAGAAGGTTTGAACGAGGTGTCGTTCTTGCTAGACGACGACGACCCGGACAAAGAGGACAAACTTAAATCGGTCCTGGACGAACTATCGTCGAGCTGTTATCGGTATGTGAACTTTACGAAAGGCGTGGGATGCGGTCAGGGTTTGGGCAAGACCAAACTGGACAAGGAAAGGATAAAACTCTGTTTGCGAGAAATAGTTAGTATGGGGTTTTCGGGCTCCAAATGTACATACTTGTATACCATATTTTTGTCTACAGGAACACGTGGGTAAGATGTCGAGAAATTTAAAAGCTATAGTTACAAAGAATTCGTTCAAGGAGCGTTATAAAACTTCGCTGGGGTATTTACAGAAAATCAAAATGCTCGTTGAAGACGTAAGTGTGTTTAAACTAAAAAAAAAACGGTCAGTTAGCGTTAGCTTGCTGATGTATTTTCACCGAGTTCATTGGCGTTCTAGCCGCAACACTCGTTACCTGATATTTTCCTGTGGATGGTTAGTAACGGCAAGAGAGTGGCGTACCAAAGAATAATGGCTAGGCACTTGATCTATTCGGTAGCCGACGAGGAATGTGGAAAGTTCTGTTCGAAAGTGCACAGCATATTTTTAAAGGTAAAATTAATGACGTTGATATCGAAACTAAACTATATATGGGTAATTGGCAATTGTGTTTATTGTATATTTTATTACTTGCAATTATAGTTGCCGGGCAAGAAGAATTGCGGCGCTTCGGGTTGGTCGGTGCCCGCTAAACTGCAAGTGTACACGTGGCTGGGACAAATGAAGCACAAGAAGTATTTGTCGGCGGGTTTGCCCAGCGGTTACAATACCGTTCCCGAGCTGTACAGTCCGGACAACCCGAGATTGCCTCCTCCGGCTTACATTCACTACCGCGAAAAATATGTAGGTCGTTCGTCCGACAAACAAAAATCGTTCCCCATCATATAACTATGTCTAGCTATCACGAAAATCGATTTCAAAGTACTTACAAATCACTGAATTTAACCTTTTCCAGATGTTCCAGCTGAGAGCATACATGTACCAAGCCCGCTCGTTGATTGGTTCAGACGCTTCCGGGTTATCCGACCCGTACGCACAGGTTATATTCGGCGAGCATTCCACAAAAACCCAGGTACCTCGTCGACAATCTGGTAGGTACTCCGGATAACGTGAGATCATTTGTTAACGGTAAATTCATGTGGTCTCAGGTGATAGACGAAACGCTGTCTCCGACTTGGGACGAACTGCTGATCATCGACCAGGTAACGTTGTACGGCACCAAGGAACACATCAAAAGTCACCCGCCGACCGTCGTGGTGGAGATATTCGACCAAGACAAAGTGGTAATCTATCGAATTTTGTCGGGAGGACGCGCGTTAACGGTTGCTCTATTCGTTTCCAGGGCAAATCCGAATTCATCGGCCGCACCTCAGCCAGGCCACACGTTAAACTACTCGAAGATGACTACGTAAAACCAGATTTTCCACCGTCTTTGGAATGGTACGACGTGCACAGAGGCATGGAACACGCCGGAGAGCTTTTGGCCACTTTCGAGCTGTTACAGGTATAAGCGTGTGATTTCAGACTTTTCATGTCTGAATCCATATTCACATGTTTGTTTTTGTTTTCGCAGCTTCCCAACCCGTTTTTAGGTGAGAGTGCTGTGCTGCCACCCTTGCCGGACCCGAAAGATGTGTATTCCATAATGGATAGTCAAAACTGCGGACCGGTGTTGCCGATTCCCCAAGACATTCGACCTACGTTAGCCAAATACAGGTGAGCCGCCACTACACAAACGTTTGGCAATACCTGTTGTGTTTAATTAGCATATTTGTTGCTTTTTTTTTTTACCGATACCAATCTTCTTCTTATTTATCTTCGCCTTACACACCCAACTACATGGGGTCGGCGCCCTAGTCCTACTCTTTCATAGATCTTCTAAATCTCGTCCAATCATCCTAGCTATCCCCATATCACTCTCTATTCCATCTATCCATCTTTTCTTCGATCTTTCTCTTCCATATTTTCCCCCTACATTCATTTTCATTACACCTCTTACTGCATCTGCCTCATATCTTCTCATAACATGATCGAACCATCTCAACCTATTTTCTCTCATTTTCCCCACAATTGATACTACACTCCCCCTTATGTATCCATTTCTTATTCTATCCTCCCTTGTCACTCCATTCATCCATACAAATACTAGATACCAGTAAAATATAAAAATGTTTACATGTACCAGAATGACATATCGCGTGTCAGAAAGTCGATGACTTACGGGTCTTTGGTAAGATATTGTTCGACAAACAATAGACACAAACAAAACTAACATAGGCAAACATTTTGGTTGTACTGTGTAGTTATTATGTTTTGTTCGTCTAACAATAATGTGACTCGAAATAGCCAATGCCCGGTACACATACTGTTAGGACTCTCATGACTTGTTGAACTAACGTCAACGAATTTGTTTTCAGGATCGAAGTATTGTTTTGGGGATTGCGGGATTTGAAACGCGTTCATCTCATGTCGGTAGACAAACCGCGTGTAGACATAGAATGCGCCGGTCACATCCTCTACTCGTCGATCATTCAAAACGCCAAAAAAAATCCAAATTTCAGCACACCTGTCAAGTTTTTAGAACTCGTAAGTACTTCGAGGTATAATTAATAAAAGTCTGTCCAATAGTTTTGGAAATTCGAAGCTAAAAGAGCTAGAGTTTATTAACTTGGATTTAATTTCGGGTTCATGTTGCTAAAAACAGTTCATCGTTTTCCCCCTCTCAGGAGTTGCCGGAACAAGAACTTTATCGACCGCCACTTACAATACGTGCAGTCGACTGTCGAAGTTTCGGACGTTTTACCTTAGTAGGAACACATCTTATTAATTCTATACACAGGTACATGTACGTACCGACAACTAAGAGGGACCGTGAAGCTATGGAACGAAGGAAGTCACTGAAACAATTGCAACGTAAGAATATAATATGATAAACGTCTTGACATAAGTTTTACATAAGTCATGTCTAGATATATAATTAAATAAAACCTAATACAATTTTTTCCCTTTAAAAATGAGTTTCTTCGTGGAAAACCAAAACTGTATTGTATTTCTTTAGAAATAGACATTAAAAGAAATTCTACGACTCCTCGTCGACCTCACAAAAACGACCACAACAACACGCAATCGTACGATAAAGGTTACAATGGTTTCGACAAGCCGGACTCGGTCATTTACATTAACTATGTAAGTCGGTATTCGTAGAAACAGATTAGATTCGGGTATCTTATCTCCGGTTTTGTTCTCAGGGGTCGAGTCACTTGACTCAAAAAGACATTAAAACTCAGTACAATCGAAATCGCAAGCATAGCGTCGAGGAGGTAGTCGAGATGAGGAACGATGATAGCAGAGATTGGTGGACCAAGTACTTTGCGTCCGTTGAGTACGCCATCTTAGAGGTTCGCTTTAATTATCTTTGTTGTTCAATAATGTATACTATTTGATCACCTCGTAGTTCTCTTACCTAACCTAACCTTCCATTCTAGTGAGTGGTATATATATATATATATATATATGTGTGTGTTTCATCTTGCTCTGTTTCGCATTAGGAAAATCGAAAATCCATTTACGGGGACAGCAACGGACTGTTACCCATTCAAATGGAAGCGGACAATAACGAGGCCAAGTCGACGAAAAAGGGTACGAAAGCTTCGCGGCTCGTAGCCAAACTGAGCCCGAAGAAATTTCAAAGGAAACGAGAAATGGAAAAAAAAATTGCCACTATGAAGGTAAGAAGCTCGTCGATTACGCACTCTTGTTTAAGCGTAAGACCTTACTGATGAGTGCAACTAATCGCGCAGATATATTCCAACGAGCTGGAGGCACAACCGGAGTTTAACGGTTTTCGAGAATGGTTGTTGCCTTTTGACTTGTACCGAGGCAAAAAGACCGGCGACGATGTCGAAGACGACGCCAGGATAGTCGGGACGTTTAAAGCGAGTATCATCAATCGATTGGCACTAATCGCGTTTACAAAACCAAAACCGTTAACAATCACATATTTTACAGGGTTCGGTTAAAGTGTACAAGTGGCCGTTGCCGAGAGATATCGAAGACCACACGATAATGGGATTCGATCCGCAATTCGGTTTCTTCCAAGGGTTGCCGTCGAACGATCCAATCCACGTTTTGGTCAGGGTATACATAGTTAAGGCCAACGATTTGCACCCGATGGATATAAACGGCAAGGCCGACCCGTACGTTGTGCTGCAGCTGGGGTCCAAGAAAATCAGCGACAAAGACAATTACATATCCAAACAGCTGAATCCCGTTTTTGGAAAGTGCGTCCGCGAAAAGAGCACACACCTTCTTTTGTCGGGTGTTTGATGAATATCTGACACATTTTTTTTTATTGTCCGACAGGTGCTTTGAAATCGAAGCCACGTTCCCTCAAGACTCCATGCTAACCGTACAGATTCTAGACTGGGACTTGCTGGGATCGGACGATTTGATCGGTGAGACCAGAATAGACTTGGAAAACCGATTTTACAGTAGACACAGGGCGACCTGTGGCATTCCCAAAACATACGAGTTGTGAGTGCGCGGTTACGGTTTCAGAATGTGAAACGAGCCGGATTAAATAACTATTAACAAACAAATTCACAGGCATGGTTACAACCGTTGGAGGGATTCGATGAAGCCCACGCAGATATTGGCGAAATTGTGCAAAGAAGCCAAGTTTGACACGCCGGTCTACATGAACGGCACGGTCAAAATCGGTTCCAAAACGTTCTGTCTTCAAAACAACACTGAAGACACGATCGATTGGTATTGTGCCAAAGGTAAGTGTCTGGTGGCAAGTCCATTCCAAAAATGATACAAGTTACCGGCTCTTTGTATGTGCGTGTGTGTATAGGAGCGGAGGAGCACATGGCTTTAGCTGTGCTACACAATTGGCACGAAATACCGAAAAGGGGTTGCCACCTGGTGCCCGAACACATCGAGACACGACCGCTGTTCATTGCGGACAAAGCCGGAATCGAAAGGGTGCATCACAATCGGAAAAATACCGACTTTGATTGCTAACTTTACTAACTTTTGTTTACATTACCGATTTTAGGGTAAGCTAGAGATGTGGGTGGATTTGTTTCCGATGGACATGCCACTTCCCGGGCCTGCGTTGGATATATCGCCGAGGAAACCCAAATCCTATCAGTTGCGAGTGATCATTTGGAACACGGACGACGTGGTGTTGGAGGACGACGCTTTTTTCACGGGCGAGAAGATGAGCGACATCTACGTCAAAGGGTCGGTGATAGTAGTAATAGTAAATTATAGTTTAAAATTGAAAGAAAAAGGGCCAAAATTATAATTATAAATTCAAACAATTCATTGGATATACACAATCCTTAATAGCCTACACAATGCTTTTGTGAGAGAGCAGTTCCAACTCCCCTCCCGGAAGACGCCGTAAACTGATAATTAGTTATGCTTAATATAAACAAATCGGCAGGTGGTTGAAAGGACCGGAAGACTGTCAGAGCACGGACATACACTACAGGTCGTTGACCGGAGAGGGAAACTTCAATTGGAGATTTCTTTTCCCGTTCGACTACCTGGTGGCCGAAGAGAAAATAGTGATTTCGAAAAAGGAGTCGCTTTTCTCGTGGGACGAGACAGAAAGCAAAATACCGGCGAGATTGGAGCTCCAAGTCTGGGACGCCGATCACTTCTCGGCCGACGATTTCCTGGGTAAAAATCCGTTAACGATTCTTCCTAGCACTCAAACGATTTAACGTTCTTGTCTTCCTCTCAGGAGCCCTGACGCTGGATTTGAACAATTTTCCAAGAGGCGCCAAATCGTCAAAACTATGCACGTTAGAGATGCTCAAGTCCGACGGATCCGTCCCAATGGTGAACATATTTAAACAGAAACGAGTGAAAGGCTGGTGGCCGTTTTACGTGAAAAAGGAAAACGAAGAGATGGAACTGACGGTTTGTAAGATTAGTTTATCAAAACGTAAAAGTAAATGTGTTTTTTTTTTCATTTTATGGCTAGTAGCTTATTTTTTTACCGTTTTTTATTTTACTGCTACTTTTTCTAATAAAAATATAAAATTATTTAATTGTATACAGGGTAAAGTCGAAGCCGAGTTACATTTACTATCCACCGAAGAAGCGGAAAAAATTCCTGCCGGTATCGGTCGCAACGAACCTGATCCACTAGACAAACCAAAGTAAATGTTTTTTTGTTAATTCAATTTGTTGTATCTTGAATTTGTTGTACTTTTTTCTTCAGCCGACCCGATGCATCGTTCATGTGGTTCCTGAACCCGTTCAAATCGATACGATACATAATTTGGCATAACTACAAATGGAAAATTCTCAAAGGAATCGTGGTGCTGGCCATATTTCTCATGTTATTATTATTTTTCTATTCAATACCAGGTTACTCGGTTAAGAAGATGTTGGGAGCCTAATTTATTTTAAGCCGGGTTATTTAAACAAAATTAAAACCTCATCTAGTGTTTATCCTGATATCAATGAGTAATTTTCGTTTACTAAAATATCACATTTATGTTAATGAATCATAAGCAATAATTTTTGTGTCACTACCAACACCAAAATGGTCCATAATTATTGATATTACTTAGGCATTCTAAAACCTAATTTCTTTCCATTCATCATTTGTTCTATTTAAATAGGTTAAGGTGCATAGATAAGTCCTGTAGCTTTAAAATTATTTTATAATTTCGTTCTTATTTGACTAGTTCCCCGAATAAAATGAATTTATCCAATTTAAGGGTCTTATTATATTTATTAACTCACAGAAGATGCAGAGTACAGGTTATTAACCAAAGGAATTAAACTCAAAAATAAAAATCAATTATCGAACAGAATAATAATAGAAAGTTTTTTGGACAATGAAAACAAACACCACGCCAGTTTCCATTTCGATAAGAACATCAGCATAAGTAAATCAAATTAAAATTTTGAGTCAATTAAGTTTAAAGATTTTACTTATTCCTAATATATTTGCTTCAAACAGATAAACAAATAAGAAAAAAATTCTGACCCAGAACGTTGAAAAAATAAAGTGTTTTAATTTTATGGGTCTACATTGTTTGGACTAACATATTACTTTAATGGTATAAATTATAATTTTTTAGTTAAAATAAAAAGATGTAAACACTAAACTTTGGCTGAAACGCGTTTCGAGACTCTGACTTTTATTATTATTATAGTCTTTAACTGTTCAATCGATAGCACATATTATTTATTGCTCAGGAAAGTTTTCCTAACTGGTTGTAAAAATATCTAAAAACATTTTTAAATTAGGTACTGTTACCAAAATATTGCAACATAACACTCGAGCATTAAATTATCATTGTTCTGTCTATTATTTTTCACCATATTTATCTAAACAATGAATTGTAAATAAATACAAATCAAAAATGTATATTAATATGCATCTTATTACATTAAAGTCAAATAAATTTCGTTTCCTACCTAACCAACCAAACAAAAGTATTATAACCAAAACCTTTTTACGACTGTCAACAAATTATTATATGCTAATATACTTAAGAAATTAAGATTTACTGTATGGATACTGTAACACGTGTATATTCATACCATTATGATTAAGTTTGAACACTATTATAGAATTATGTAATCCATTATCAATGTAAATTAATTGTACTTAAAATACAAATAATATACATGGAATACAATTTTTTTTTTTAAATTATCATCATTTTTAATTGTAAATAAAACATTTATTTTTGATTCGATTGACATGATAAAATATACAATTATATACAAACAAACAATTATATTAATAACTGTATGGGAGGGGGGGAAATGTAAAAATCATAACAATAAAATAATATATTATTATCGTTTCAGTCGCAATATTTTTTTAAAGATATTTTCGGTACAATACTCATGGCTTGGAGTTCTTGAAAGAGCAATTTGCATGCGTAAGGCATCTTAATGCGGCACACGGAGTTACTTTTCTGACACATGTGACACCATCCAGAGTACGAAAACAAACCACAAATTTTGCATACGTCCATTTCGACGACATCGCTACTTAACATCAATCGCTCGATTATTAACATACTTGCACCGTACGCGATCAGGCAGTCTCTTTCCATCTCTCCCATTCGTAGTCCACCGTCTTTGGACCGACCCTCGGTCGGCTGTCTTGTCAACAACACTCTAGGACCTCTGGACCTAGCATGTATTTTGTCGGCTACCATGTGTTTGAGTCGCTGATAGAATACCGGGCCCGAATAAATATACGCTTCCATTGGTTTTCCATCGATGCCACAGTAGAGCACGTCTTTTCCCAGATAGTTGAAATCGTTTTTTTGTAACTCGTTACTCACATCGGTAACAGTTGCTCCGCCAAATGCACTACCATCTTGAAATTTGCCTTCCAGCAATCCGGCTTTGCCGGCCAACAGTTCTATTAGCTTACCGACCGTCATACGAGACGGGAAACCGTGCGGGTTCATAATTAAATCAGGACACACACCCATTTCGTTGAATGGCATGTCTTCTTGATTAACAATCAAACCAACAACTCCTTTTTGCCCGTGTCTACTACTGAACTTGTCGCCAATTTCTGGTCTCCTCGGTTGTCGAAAATTTTCTTTAATCAGAAAACAGTCGCTATTCGAAGTTATCATTACTTTGTCGATATAAGATGGATCGTATCCTTTGTACAGCATTGGAGTGTCTTTGAAACCCCTATCGCCGCCAACATCTTCTACTGTAACCGTTTTCGGAGTCGCCTTGTTGATTGTTACTTGTTTGTCAAAAACTGGTTGACCTATAGCGGCTATACCGTCGTTATCCAACGCTCTATGTTTGTAAATTGGTTTTTTCGTCGTGTTGTCTATAATGGGCCCTTGTATAGAATCCATCATTTGATTTGGATAATGTCTCAAGAAACATTTAGAATTTCTGAAAGTACCACCTCTTCCAAATCCTCGGTCGACGCTGGCCTTATTAAGTATAATCGCATCTTCAATGTCATAACCCGAATAACTCATCACAGCGATTGTCGCATTCTGGCCGGCAGGCAGTTTGTCGAAATTGATCATAGGAACAGCCTTTGAATGAACCATCGGAATGTGTGTATACCACAAATTATACTGAAGTGTGTCAATTCTATGCAAATAATTTAACGCTATTGTACCGATTGCTTGTTTTCCCATAGCACATTGGTAAGTATTTCGAGGCGACTGATTGTGATGAGGATAAGGAATGACACTAGCGCATATGCCTAAGATGGTAAATGGTGCCATTTCCATGTGAGTAGTTCCAGGAACAATTTTTTCTTCGCTGAACGCAATTAGGCAATTGTTTTCTTCGTCAACATCGATAAACTCAATTAGAGAATTATCAATGAAATCCTGAAATGTTAAAAAGCCATTTTTCAGATCTTCCACGTGAGAGTTGTTTAATAGAGGAATCCCATTTTCAACGACAATATAAGGTCTACATAATCTACCATCACCAGAGTTGATGTAAATACACTTGTGTCTTTCTGATATATAAATTGAGATAAATTTACTGAACATGCCTTTACGTCTGCACATTCGAAATTTGTCTACAAAATCAATACATTTATTAGTCGAGCCTATGATGTTACCGTTGAAAATGATTATATACTTATAGTCTTCATGGAGTTCTTCTATTGAATGTAAACCAACAGCTTCAACTCCTAAATCTAGGGCTAATTTAATTACGGCGTCGTCGTCTTCAGATTCGGTAGTAACGTGAGCCAGGAGAGATATGTTTTTTATAAGACCACATGCTTCGCCTTCAGGAGTGTCAGATGGGCATAACATTCCAAATTGTGAAGGTTGTAGTGATCGCGGACCGGATACTTTTCTACTCTTCTCAAACTGAGAATTTACTCTTGTCATCATACCAATGGCGGACAAATACGATAATCTAGTTAATACTTGTGTGACCCCGTGCCTTTCCATGCGAAAACGCTTGATGGTCCAGTTGCCAGTTTGAATAGCGAAAACGAGTGAATTAGTAATTGTATCAGTTCTGATGTATTTAATAATATCAAATGGAGTCGCTTTTACTTTTGGTATGTTCTTATCGGCAACAGCTTTGAGTTCAAAAGTAAAACGTTTAAAGGTATCGTCGAAAAGTAAACTCAAAAATGACCCCGGTAAGTCCAAACATTTATTACCGTAATAATCTTTGCTATCAAACAGTTCAGGATTGGACAGAGCAAATATTAATCTTCTCACCATCACTGATGTATAAATAGCTTTCATGTGGTAGTTTGTGTTTGCTACAGGTATATGAGCTAAAATAACGGTAGATAAAAAGTCATGTACTTCGGTAATGACTCGGCTGTCATAGTCATCTGAAGCGAAACCCATTTTTTTAATTCTATCTCCAATATATCTCAGGGCCTGTTTTTGAGTAAATATACCCAACTTGTTACATTCAATAAAACAAGGATACATTTGATTCATAACAGGAAATTCTGTTCCCACCATTTGTAATATTAACTGGTCGGAGCAAACCCCAAAAGCTTTCATAAAAACAACAAATGGTACGTTTTCTTCAAGAGCGTTGTGGCATACATATATTAAATTTTTTTTAAATATAATATTAGTCTTAGATTTTTTGTCAACAGTACTACTCATTACCTGTACTGTTGGTACACCATTTGAATCTTTTTCAACTAAAATTTTATTTTTGGCTGGTTGTTCTTGCATGAGTATTACTTTTTCAGTACCTTTCACAATAAAGTAACCACCAGAATCGTATATGCATTCTTTCATCTTGGCCAGTTCGGCATTAGATTTCTGGTATAAACAACAACGGTTACTTCTCAACATGATTGGCAAACGGCCTATAATAAATCCTTTACGCAGATACTTCATGCCGCTTTTCACATACTCAATATCAACATATATGGGTGCTGAGTAAGTGAGATCTCGGAGACGACATTCTTGTGGTGTAACGTTTCGTGTAACATTGAAACCGTCATCTACCTAAAATTAAATAATTATTTTTTATCAAATATGTATGCTTAATTAAAATATCTATCAATATTAGGGCAATGTATTATCTTTTAATACATAAATAGTAAACCATTAAACGCCATTTTTACTAATTTTTTATTAAAGAATAACATTATGAGTCCAATCTCAAATTCTCTTGTTTTACATACAATCTTAATTGAACAATATGTTAATTGGTACATTTTTCTATGTTCCTGGCAGTTAAAAATAATAATACAAAGAAATGTACTTTTGTAAATTTTGAATTAAAAAAAAATTTTAAAGTTAAATACTAATTAATAGTAAATGAAATTTAATATGCTTATAAATAATAAATTAGACAATAATAAGAGATTTCTACATGACTCATGTTTTGTATGTATTATGGATGAAATCCCATCAAAATAAAATAATTAATTTAAAAGTATTATATCTTTTTTAATGTAATAAAACTCAAACATTTAATTTCAATAAAATGTATATTACTCTGTTAACAAAATACTATATTACCTGTGGATGACCGACTGTAACGTTTTTGAAATGAAGGTAAAAATTTGGATCAGCGTCACTGCGTACGGCATGGTTTTGTTGAACAATTTTCTTTAGATCTCGATCAATGAATGCGTTAAATGAATTTATGTGATGGCTATATAATCCACGAGTTTCTAGATACTCTTTAACGAGAAATTCTTTATCTCGTAGTACCTCTACCATTTTTTTCAGCTGGATTTGTATTTTTTACTTATTTAAAAAAAATATAACTACTAGTTACATAAATAAATAACAATTAGGTCTTATAAAATCTATAACACTTAAGACATTATATAGCTAAACTTTGAACTAAGTAATTTTTTTTAAACATAATAGGTAGTTGGCTATAAAAAATAATCGTTAATTGAAGCAATTTATAGTTATTGTTTATAAGTTATAACAAAATATTGCAAACAAACCAAAAGTCTTGCAGCGTGCATGTGTGATCTGAGCCGCAGCCCGCAAGATTATTTAAAAATTGATAAGTGATAACAACGTATTGATAACAATTTGATGTTATCAATTAAAATTGCGCCGTGCACCCTTACCAGTTATTACATATTAAATATTACCAAAGTTTAAAATATATTGTTTACAATTTACAAATTATATATAAAAATGTATTAATAATACACAATACACATATTATAAATTATTATACGTATATTAAAATATAAGTATCTTTTAAGTAGTGTTTATTAGGATTATGATTTTTAAAATTGGTTATTTAGTCGATAATCCGAGATTAGACTGTGAATTGAGAATTCGATCGTTAATAGAAGAAAATATGAACGTCGTTCGAGCAGCAAATTTATCAAACCTAATTTTTATTTATTTCACCCTTTGCCATGATTTCCGTGTCCTCTGTTTTGGTAGTGGACATAAAAATTCAGGTATGGACATCATCGTTTTCTCAAATAAAAGATAGTTTAAATAAAAAATTGTGTTCGTCCTATTTGGTTGGCTCACTAGGCATTTTACTTGTTTTAAAAATTTTAATTTATTATTGCTTTGAAAATTTCAGAACGGAATTATTATGAAGAAACGATTGACGTCATTACGCTTTAATAGCATTTACCCAATTTTGCAATGATAACACAACATTAATTTCACAAAGTTATACATTTATAAGCATCAATGCAGAGCTGAGAAGGTATTATTTTTTATTTTTTTGAAAATGAGTAAAAATTAAAATATTTTCTTTTATATTTAATGAGCGTTTAGAGAGTTCAATTCATGGAAGTAATATTGTCAGGGGGATAAAGAACGAGGCAAAAAACCCTATTATAAATTATGTGTCTGTCAATCAAATATAGCTATAGCTTAACATAGACAAGTAAGGAGGACAATGATTCAACTAGTATTTTATCTTTTATTCAAATAGAATGTTTCTTAAGAAGCTAGCGATTTTTTAATAGAAAATTAAATTACGGTTTTTTTCAAATATAATGTATTGATTATTGCCAATCTCAAGAATTCAATATTTTTGGTCCATTCGAAGGGCTATGTGCAAAGTTAAAGTCATACAATAAGAATTAGCTTAGTTTGTTAGCTATAAATATTGATGTAAAATATTTTATTGATAATTATTATTTTTGAGGAAGACAAATGGGCTAGCGGATAAGACAGCACTCTAGTGTACACTGTTGCTGGTTCAGCAATTTGATGCCAGGCGACTCCGTTTACTGGGCTGGGAATTGTCCTGTTATTAGGGTTAACATCTTCTTAACAGACAACAGACTAATCACCCTTTCTGGCATTTAAATGGTTAGGTTAGATTTATTTGAATATTTGATAATGTTTCAACTTTGTATAATTTATAAATATTTTAGAAAATTCCTGGTGCGATATGAGTTGCCGAGAAGAATAAAGGTATTTTCAACATAATGATAGACATGAACATTTTACCAAAATACGGAGTCATATTTCAAAACATTAATTTGTTATGTTCAGAAGCAGCCGATTCTACAAATACTATAAAAGTTGATATTGATAAAAAGGCCGCTGTACCAAGTATGTTCGTGCAAAATATTTGTCAGGTATTATTTAACACATAGTGTTGATAATTATTTTGAACAACTGTTACAAATAATAATTATTACTTATTGTCAAGTTATTGATTCAATATGACTTGCAAGTTCTTATTATTTATGAAACAATAATTTTGTTTATGTTGCAGGATTGTTCTTCAGAAATCTATCGGACTATTTGTGTATTACAGAAATTATTAAAGTCTAGTACCTGTTAAAAATTTGCAAAGATGCATGTTATTAGAGAAAAAAAAATTCTTATTATAATAATTTTTATTCTTATTTGTTTTAATAATTTAAACTTCACGTACAATGTCAACCAAAAACATTGTTTTTCGATTGAAGGATGAACTTGTTGTTGTGTGTTAAATTTATTTAATTTATAAATATTTTAATTATTTTTGTAGTATGTTTTTTCAAAACCCAAAGGTAGATTTATGAGTTATTATTACTTATTTTAAATACATTTTTGCTTAACTAACAAATAGTTTTTCTTAAGGAATTGAAAGTGGGCGGTTTTTAAGGAGTTTTATGTAGGCTTTTAAAATAATGGTTTTTATTATTTTGATCATATCAAATTATTTACAAGTTAATTTTATAAGCTTTAGGGTATTATTTTTGTTTATACAATTTTTTTTTAAATAAAGCCATATTGGTGATAAAAAATGCTTTCACTTTGACAATATTGTGAGCCGTGAGACTGACTGGTTCAGTATAAATTCTATAAATAGATTGAACAACTTGTTGACCTTTTCAATGAGTTGTTTTAGAAACAGATTTCTACATAAAAAGTTTAATTTTTTTTGTAATTAAATAAATAAAATTTAAAAATTGGTTACTACCAAAATGCAACTATTTTAATTAGGTATTTTTAGTTAAATTAAAATTTATTGACATAAATTTGTTTTAATTAAAAATACATTTTTCTTATACTTTATATTTCATAATGATACTAATTTTTTATTTAAATAAAAATATGTTAATATAAATATTGTCTAGGTTAGTTTCTAATCCAATTTTGTTAGTTTTATGTTATCTGAGGCCATCGGTCATAGGTGATAGATGTGATCTCGCCTCTAGTGCTCATTGTTCAAAAACATAAAATTATTACTTGTAGACTGGTCTATTTAGACACTTTATAATATTTAATTTCATAGTGTATTTTAGGTAGTACAACTTAATAAAAAGAACAGATAGCCAAAAATACTGAAAACCTTAATAGAAATTTATTGATCGCAGTGAAACGTTTACGTTATTAAAGTATGTCTTTGAACAAATTATCAATTACCAAAAAATGGTAATAATAAATAGTTAAACATGTTATATTAGTTTGTGTGACGGTCTATAATAGAATACTACGAAATATGTAAAACAGATATTGTTAAATAACGATGTGGTATTAAGTAAATATATTCTAAAAATCGTCGATGAAAACATTTGTTGCAGGTATGTGTTTAATACAATTTGTACTAATGCACAGGCATTGTTTTTGACTAGACTACTGTTTCAATATGACACAATAATACAAGTGTAAGATACTTTCAATAGGTAATTACTAAGCATGATATGATATGAATCAGACAGCTTAATATTCAGACAGATCTAACGTTACAAAATCTGAGCTAATAAGTAAATGTTCATAATTGTGTCGATAGTCAACTCATAGTTCATCTTTTTTTTTTTTTTTACAAAAACAACATTTGAAAATGTAGATTGCATGTAAAATTTTATGTTTTTAAAAAAAGTTTTTTTTTATTTTACATTAAAAAAGATTGTCAGTTTTAGCTGAATTTTTCTTTATTTTTTGTTTTTCATGGTCTTTTTTGAATCAGAACGTAAAAGTTGTGCACTTTTAAATACCAAGGTGATTGATGAGCTTAATCAACTTTTATCTCCTATATTTTAAGATAAAATTGAAAATTAAGCTTGTATTAAATGTAACACAAAGACTTATCCATCATAACAAATCTATCAACATCAAATTGTTTTTCATTCCAACTACCGTACTTGACTCATTTTTAAAAATTTTAAAAAGTAATATTGTTCTGAAATACATTTTATTTGAGTTAAAATAATACGGCGTTTTGTATAGGCAATTCTGGTACGTTCGTGTATTTGGGTATTTTGCTAAAATACATTATTATTTTGTTATTAATTATTATAGCTACTGGAGGCCAATTTTATCGACGACTGAATATTACTTATGTTAATAAGACGATAAATTCTTAACTTTTAATTTTAGTCATGCGGTCACATATTATACGCTTAAACTTACCCGATTACTAGATCATCTTTTATACTTTTTATTGTGCTTTGAAGACTAACGGTGTGACGTGCTCTGCTTAGACATAAGTAATAAACAGTGGTGTATAGGGGGGGGGGGGGTGAAGTAAATACGTCCCTAGTGGTAAACTATAAAAAATTTAGTTGTTTCCTTTCTATCTTTAGGACGTTCACCACAATATAATGTACACTAATCATATAAAACTCCAGCCTCGTGTTTATGATTGATATCTTTAGATTATAGACACACAAAAATATCCTAATACATACAGTAAACAATCAGGTTTATTAGCCTTATAATTGTTACTTTTTTTCATTTTAATAATTTGTTGTTATTTTATTGATAACAACCAAATCAACATAAAGGAAAACTCTTATCTACAGTAAACGCTCAGATTGGTTAGGCTAGGATAATACGGGAGACCATCTAGACCAGCCGGTTTACATTTTTAACGGTAAAACTACACTTGTACAAATATGAACTTAAAACTTTAATAGGTAACCAATTTTTATTTAGGTCAAAAAACTATAACTTTAAAATAAGATAATTTTTGTATTAAGTGTTTAGTGTTATTATTTTTGTTTTATAAAACAATAAATGTGTTTTTTTCAAATCAAAATAAGTTTAAAGATGATATTTAAAGAATAACACAACATAAATTCAACAATTCAAAATATATAGTTTATTTCTGAAGTAAATATTAGAAATTCAATCATAATTGTATAATTTACGGATTAAACTCTTTATTTAGTCTTTTCACGTCTGATACAAACATGTGGACCAAGCATTTGATTAATTGTTCAACAATGTAGGGTTTGCCATTAAAAACCTCATTTATTGTTTTTGTAACGTTCATATTTTCGCTATCGATGAAATTAGCTTTTATTGCGTTGAATATTAAGTCATATCCTTCTTTCACTTTTCCATTTATTATGGATTGTCTTGCATCTATACCAGCTTGAAGAAATTTAACGAATAACGACCACTTGTATTTGTCTGTAAACAAATCACATATATATATATATATATATATATATATTTACCTAAAGTACTAGAAAATGTATAAGTAATCGGTGTCATTAAAAGTTAAGCGCTAGGAACAAGGTTTCATTTAAGATTTAGGGTATCGTTTTTTTGTGAGATGCAATAAACATACATAAATTAAATGTCCCATTAAAAAAATCCGTAGGTTTAATTAATTTCACTATGTTCTGATTAGTAATTTTATTAAACATGAACAATTCAGGATAAATGCCCGCTTTACTTTAATCGACAAAGATTTTGATTACATTGTTTTCAAGCTGGCTAGACAGTTTTATCTTATGAAAATGTCAGTCATATTACAAATATTTACATTTTACATGTTACGGGTCTTAAAAATTATTATACCTAACTGAAATCGATAAAACCACTCTTCAAAACATAATTGACGCATCAACGTAAAATGTTTAAAATCACAATGTGAGAATAACTGGGTTTTAACTGAAAGTTCGACTGAAATATGTTATTGATTATCATAGTTTATCATAAATTTAAATGTCTTGGTTTAACTCATTATTAGTCTCAATCGACTATCAGTTTTAGACTTTATACAAAATCCAGAAGATTTGTTGATCTCGAAAAATACCTTTACAAATATTCTCTCGGTCAGGTTTTTTTAAGTGCAACTGAAAATTAAAGAAATATAGGTGTCCAAAATGCTTTAATAAAAAAGTCAGTCGTCTCTATAGAATAATAATCAAATCATATTTCTTCTTGCTTATTGGACAAAAATAAACTAAATTATTGTTTTTTAATACTCACTGTCGTTTTTCATCTCGTCCGTAAGAAAACTTTCAAATGAAAACAGCTCTAAACGAATGCGAAGATTCCGTACAGATGAAGGCTCAGAAAGTTCAACTCCAGTGCAGGAAATCTGAAAAACACACATAATAGTAGTACTATATTATAATATAAAATTAGTATGATAAAAGACCTTGTCGGCTATCGTCAAACAGCATTGTATTAACGTATAACAGTGTTTCGTCTTGAATAAAGACATGTCAAAGAAAATGTTTTATGAACTTTAGAGGCTCAGCAAATTAGTTATAGTCCAATATTCGAGAGACCATAAGGTGGTATATTCGCTAATATTATATAAGATACATTATGCAAAACAGTTAATTTAATAAAACAAATTTGTATTATGTATGTTTCTATTGAAAAAAAATGTGCACAAACAGTTTTTTTTACACTTCAACAATATTAAAATATAATACATGTTTCATATTATATTAAAGGTAAGATACTTATGAATATAATTATTGAGATTATTGAAAATATAAAATATATTATAATATCTATTTATATAAATAATAACAATAACTATTTTGCTGATAGGATCAAATTAAAATTTTATGATGAAATAGTTTAATTTTTTTCCAAAATCTATATTTACTTACAATAAGACTGCACAAAAACGTTGCAAATAACACAAGACTCATGTTTGATTTCATCGTAAATATCTAAAACAATAAAAAGTCCGCAATAATTATAGTTTTGTCATCGACAGACATATTATGTGAAATATATATAATATATGTGTGCTACAATAATTTGACAAGTGAAATAACTTTTGATTTAGTGAAGATTTTTAAGTGTTTTTTTTAAATTAATTTGTTCTCATTTGCAATTAAACACGTAGGGTTTATATCTTAACTGTTTTATTTTTATTTATTATTTTTTTGGTTTTTTTTTTTTTTTAAATCTTATTTTATTAAGAACAATTTGCTAAAAATTATGTTTGGTCGACAACGCAATAATTACATTTAATAAATAAATAACTCTACACGGTTATTTAGCCGCATCCTATCATTATTCTTAATAAGATAGAACAATTTTTAATTTTAAAAAAAAATGTAACAACAAAAAATTTAAACGTTACTTACTTATTTGGCGTGTAATAAATCTAACATATAGTGACTAAAATAAAAAAGAACACTAGTACAGTTTGTCTTTTTTTTTTGGACGCTTCAAGTCGCATTTTTTTTAAATTGCGCCTTACACTCTTTTTGTGATTTTAGTGTTTTTACATAATATAAATATATAATATATTTTGTAGCTTTCTTCGCTGGCGGGCGCTTATTTTTTTTTTTTTTTATTCAAACATAATAGTTTAACCCAAAAAAAACAACTCTTGAATGTACGAATTGAATAGACATACGAAGAAAATAAAGTGTGCTTGTTTTGTAAATATTCCAAGGTTATAACAATTAGTTGACAATTTTCTCAAAAACACACAAATTTTTTGTACAAAATCGTGTTATATTTTTCTTACAACTTATGCCTCGCCCATTATATAATCATAATATTATTTTAATATGCATACCCCTAACCCCTTATGCGTATGAATACAGACAAAGACAATGTTAAGAAAATGTAACCATTTTGAATATCAATTACACAAAATTTTTTTGAAAAGGATCTTAAAATAAATGATGTATCATTTATTTGTGACATTTATTTTAAAAATACCCATTGCTCCATGTTTTACTCAATTTTAAAATATTTAAATTAGCGGCAACAATGAAAGTTGATTTTCAAAAATGTTGGGGGTTCATTTTAGGTTAATAAGTCCACTGGTCATCAGAATCCCATGGGTTGTATATATATATATATAGGGTGAGGCATTAATGTAAAGACATTGAATACATGTATAAATTATTTTAAATGTTAGAAAGTATGGTTTTTGTAAAATTTCGCACATCGGCGCATGTGTTTTATTTTGAAACAACATATTTTTGTGACCCTGATTTCAAAAGTCAACAAAAAATAAAAATATGATTTTTTACTAAAGTATTGTTTAACGAATTCTTGCCAAAGCGTTAACTCGAAAACGCAATTTTTTTACACGTTCAAAAGACTGTAAACATTATTTAGAAACTCATACTTAAAGACTTATGTGAATCATTTTTGGTTTTTATCATACAATGTCATTTTAAGGTCATTGTAATTTTTTCCCCTTCGGTAAGAGGATTTAGGGAGGGGTGATTTTAGAATCTCTTTTAGTAACCTGTATAATAATTAAGATATACATGTTAAGCTACTTTTTTTTAGTAAGATATAATTTCATTGAACTTTTAGGATTATAACATCAATCAAAAGAGCTGTGACCTTTTGAAATTTCTTTTAAAAAAATGCGATTTCTATAATAATTGTAATGCATTTTAACGACTATTTTCAATTATTTAGATAGAAAAAAGTTGGTTTATTATTATTATTTTTTTAATATAAATAACCACGCTTGAATTAACAGGGTTTGGTTTAATATTAAAATCAATAAATATAATTAAAATTGTTTTGAATATTATTTTATTGAAACCTATGTAAAAGGTAAAACATAATATTTCCGTTGATTTCATGGTTTAAACGAAAACTAATGAGATATTGTTACGGTACAATGCGGCGAGTGGATCACACCCACGACTGTCCGCCTTCTAAGGCTAAATTAAGGGACCCTAGCCGGGACAGGAAGCTACCCTGTATCTGCCCTAAAATATCCCTAGAGACTCTTTGTAAATTTATATAACCGCCCAAAAGATACTAATATACTATTGGGGCCTAGTTCGGTCGTCGAGTGGGGCGCTTAGCATTTCTATCATGCATGGTGTGGGGGGGGGCAGTCTCTACTCCTAGTCAACAGTCAATCCAAAATATAGTTTCATTAGTTTGTCAATTGAACGAATTATTAGGAAAGACAGACGATCAACCATTATCGTATACTAAAAATTTAGTTTTAAAAGGATTTTTGCGTTTACAATGATTTATATTATCTATACCTACGTATCATTTAACGTGGATACCATCTACAGATCCGCATCGAAGCGCTTATTTGAAAGCGATAAAAGCACTTACAGTTATGACAATATTCCTAATAATCTGTTTCCTCCCCGTCGCTAATATGTCTCTACTCAGCTGTGTTGGCTTTTTTCGAATAAAGGGCTGCGGGAAAAAAGATCAATGTCAATTTTTTAACATTCTGAGAAAATCATGTTTTTAATTTCAAAACGTAGTACATTTTGCCTGTATGCCTAAACTTCCGGCGGTTGTTACTCTCGACTAATCTATTTTTTCCCTGGTTCGAGCGCATAAAAGATGCAATACTTCAACACAAATAATTTGATACCAAAATCACAATTTCAAAAAAAACTGACATTGATCATTTTTTCCCGCAGCCCTTCAAATGTAAATGACTATCATATTTTATACGATAAATATGTAGAAAATAATTTTAAAAAAATATTGGCTTGTGATTTTTTATCTTTTGTAAATTTATTTGTTTGTTACGACATTGTAAAAATTTATATTTCCTCTTAAAATTTTCAATAATTTTCATTTTTCAAAATGCCAACAACTCCATTAATATTTGTTGAAAACTTGTTGTCGACGTGTATATTTTTTTAACCGGATGTTAATGATATAATAAATATATAAGAAAACATATATTAAGTACTATATATTTTTTTGTATCTGGTCAAATTTTAACAAGAAAATGTAATTTTTAACATGTACAATTTTTAACTCTTTCACCGGAGGCCCAAATTTAGGTTTCCAATTTTTGAATTTTAGGTTTTGAATTTTCGTTGTATGAAATGCGCTGGTATACACACTGGCTGGTATGCGTTGGTAAAACATTTGTTTGCATCATATTTACCTTAAATTCTTATCGATACGAAATAATGTCATACGAGTATGAAAATACTAAAAAATGGCCTATGTACCCAAAGTTTTTGTACTATGAAACGCGTTACAACACACGGTTATTTTTCATTGTTTTCAGGTCTTATTTTTCTAGTTTCGTATCGATGTGAACAACAAATGTGTAATAGCCCACGCAAAACACTTCTCTAAATGAATACACAACCACAAAAACAATTTTACAAATTTGGAATTTAGCACACAGTGATGTGATATCAAAATGCTTTGCGATTTAATAAAATATGTAGGACTAATTTTTGTACCCTGAATTTTTCATATATGAATTCATAATATAAACCAGTCCAATACCAATATGGTTGGCCATCCAGAGTATTTTTTCCCCAACTCTATTTAATAAAGGCAGAAATATAATGGGAGGAATCTGAAGTAGAAATTAGTAGTTGGAATGGACATTTTTTTCAATACGATTTTTTTTTGTCACGAGGGAAAAATATTATAATTTTGTGTAGCCCGCACGTTTTAAATGTTTATACCTAAGTGCAAACTGAAGTCGTACTAAATGATTTTGGAATAATTCTATTATAATTCCTTTTTTTTTTTAACTACCAGATTTTTCTTAATATTTTTCTGAATTATTTATAATAAATAATACATAAAAGTTAATGTTTTCCAAAAATAGCTATTCTTATCTAGGAAACTATTATTATTTTAGCTTAAAGACTTACAAACAAAATTCCTACTATGAATATTTGTAACTAAAATAAGTTTTTAACATTGTTTTTGTTAAAAAAATTGTTTTGACATTGTTGAACTCTATAAAAGTTCATATCCTAACTTAATCATTTTAGTGCAATTCATTATAAATAATAAATGTTTCACTAAAGCTTTATAAATTTTACTACCTTGTAAATTACTAAAGAGAGAGAAGCAACTTTATTTAAAAAAATCAAGCGGGCTGCCTAAAACATAGGTTGCCATTTAAGACACAGCATACTAGATCAATACAATAGTACATAACACAATTTTTCTTTTAACATTGATGGTAATAATAGTAACACAGGTAAACATAGATTCTTTAAGACAAAAATTAATAAATGAGTAATAAGACTAATAATCCAATAAATGGACGATTGAATAAAAATTAAAAAATACAAAAATTACGTAGAATATAGGTGGAAATTGATAATATACAATGTGTCCTTCAAGACTAAAAGACACATCTTACGCAGTTCGTCGACTGCTAGACCGTTCGCTTCGAAGAATGAGACTAGCAGCGACGAAGCTGTTCCTCTGGCCCCAAACCACAATCCGGTGACTTCCCAATGAGTTATGCCATAGCTTTGTATTAGGTATGGTATGCATGGAGTGTAGATTGTTTTTTTTCCTCGTCAACTGATATATCTTGCCTATCGTCGTTCGTTTCCCATCGAATAGTGGGATCCAAAATAAGACCTCTACCCCTTCTTCGATCTAGGACGATAATATCCACTCTTCTATTCTGGGTGCTGGAATCATCATGAATCTCGCAGTGAACCTCTTCATAGGTTTCGAAGCCTTTACACCGGAATAGGTTCGCGAGAGATGAACGTACTTTGTGGTGTGCAGAGTTTCAAAGGAGTTCGGTTTTAGGACAGGAGCATCTGATGTGTGGCAGTGTTTTGGTTATATTATTCTCATTGCAAACTGGGAATCTGCAGTGGCGGCCACCAACACCACGACCTCCTGTACCTCGATTTGCCATTGAATTCATAGACATTTTTATTCCGTTTGTCCACTCTGCGCTGGTAAGTCCCTTCTTGTTTGATACCCAGGCATTGGTTAAAGTGCAACATTTATACCATTGAGTTCCGATTCCTCGTTTGCGCTGCTCAGTCCATTTTTTGAACTCGGCGAGCCTGAGCTCCGTTCTGATTGCCCTCGCGTTTGAGCCAATTACACCACCGAGGCGATTTCCGGGCGATTATAATATAATAGTTACAGTTCATGACACTCCTCTTTTTATAAATAGGCAATACAATTGATACATTCCAAGCTTTGAGTACTTACTCTTCCTTGATCACCCCTATTTAGTTTTGTATATATATATATATATATATGATAAAAGTGTAGTGATCAATATTTTATACGTTTATGCCACATTAACATCTTTTACAATTATTTTTTTTAAATATTATTCGCCCCCCCTCTCCTAGGGGTTGAAGTAAATACTCCCCTAAATATATACTATTTAACATTTTGTTATACTTTCCTTTCTTTAGGACGTTCATCACAATATAAGGTACACCCACCATATAAATAAAACTCCAGCCTCGTGTCTATGATTAATATCTTTAGAACATAGAAACAAAAAACATCATAATACACACAGTAAACAAACAGGTTTATCATAATATATAATTTTTTCAAATCCAAATGAGTTTAACCATAAAATTAAAAAAAAAAAAATTAACTTACTTGGCCGCATACCAAAAAAGTTATGACAAAGTTATCACGCATCAATTTCTTACTTGTGGCCACAGAATTGTATTCTTAGTTAATCTATTATGAAGAATATTGCAATATTTTTGCAAGTTTTCCAGTTCATAAAGTTTCATATACTTTAATATGCATATGCTACGATTACAGTAGTTATGAGGAAGATGGTGGTAGCTTGCTCGCAGCCTTCCTTGCATACACGAGTCTTTGTTATATGTATAAACAGAGATTAGTGTATCAATACCACCACTCGGCGCGCCATACGAATAAATAACAGTAGTTATAAGAATATGTGTAAGTAAATTAATAAAATAAAAGATGCAAAAATCAAATAACGTACAATTTTGTAATAAATGACCCCACGTATAACTTAATAGACATAAAATAAAAAAATTACCGACAATTTTAAATATATAGTTAATTTGTAAAATAAATATTATAAATTTAATCAAATGAAACATAATTATACAATTTACAAATTAACAGTTTGTTTGTACCTATTATTATTTAAATGTAAATTTTGAATTTAGTATCCATGAGTTTTCACCTCTGATATGAACAATTCGACGAAGCATTCAATTAATGTTATAGCCACTTCCGGTTTTCCATTAAAAAAAAAATGTATTACCCGTTGTGTGTTCATATTTATGTTATCGATAGTGATATTTCTTATATATTCGACTATAAAATCACGGCCTTCTTTCTCTTTTTGAGCCTTTATTAAATCTCTTGCTTTTATAGCCGCTGCAAAATATTTTTCGTGTCTCGTATCTGATAACATTTTAAAATAGTTGTGTAAGTATATAATTTGTTTATAGTTTAATACTTATACAAACAAGTATATGTAATATAATTCAAATTCAACCGTTTTTTCCTCTTTATTTTTTTTATTGAATTCTTGTATTTTTTTTTATTAAATTTTTTTGTAATGTAAATTACCCATTAGCCACAGATACCGCTTTACAAGTAGTAATTATAAGGTACTTTATAATCTACAAGTAAAATGTATCATAAAAAATTAAGCGCTAGGAGCAAGGTTACATTTAAGATTTCAGGATATCGTTTTATTATAAGATACCCTTAAACATACCTAAATTAAAAGTCCAATTAAAATAATCGTTTTATTCATTTCACTATGTATGGATTTGTAATTTTATTAAACTTGAACAAGTCAGAAAGTTTGACTAAATATCTCAGTATAACACATTATATAGTCTCAATCTACTATCAGTACATTTTTAGACTTCATAAATATTCAGAACATTAGTTGATCTCGAAAAATACCTTTATGAATATTCTCTCGGTTATGTTTTTCTAAGTGCATCTGAGAATTAAAGAAATATATGTGTCTTAAATGCTCCAATAAAAAATCAGTGTCTCTATAGAATAATAATCTAATCTTGTTAAGTATCTTTTTGATTTTCTTGCTTATTGGACAAAAATAAACCAAAATATTATTTTTAATACTCACTGTCTGCATATTGCTCTGCCGTTAAAAATTCTGTAAACCAACAAATATCTAAACGGTGGCGAAGGTTTTTTGCACATGCAAGCACATCAGTTTCACAAGAGCCAGAAATCTAAAAGACACACATAATAGTAGTACTACAAAGTACAATTAGTATGATAAAAGTCCTTTTCGAAAGTCGTCAAATAGCATTGTTTTGGAGTATAACAGTTGTTCGCCTTCAATAAAGATGTGCCAAAGAAAATGTTTTATGAACTTATAGAGGCTCTGAGAATTAGTTATATTACCAATAATTGAGAGACCAAAATGGTTTGTATGATATCAAGATTGATATCTTAATTAATAACGTTATCGTTTGAAAATCTTCAGTCCATAGGGGTTAAACACTTAAAGGATGCTGTTATATAGTTGAAAAATAATATATCATATTTGGGCAAACTAATATTAAGAAAAATCATGAAAAAGAATAATTTGAAAAAGTATAATATTTTTTAAGATATTGATTGGTTCTTTGTTAGTGCATTACCTTGTATGTACAATAACTACTTTGTGGTAAGCATAAAAGTATAGTTATGGATAGGATCAAATTTAAATTTTATTATGAAATAGTTTTAATTTTTTTAAATCTATATTTACTTACAATAAGACTGAACAAACATATTACAAATAACGCAAGACTCATGTTTGATTTCATTGGAAATACCTAAAACAATAAAAACCGTGCAATAATTGTAAATAGTTTTGTCATCGACCGGCATACTAGCGTATAATATAATATTGCTGATATAAAAGTTAAAGTTAAGATGAAAGGGAAGTACAGTTGAGTAATGCGCGTAGATAAAAATGGTTTTAGACCTTAAAATATATGTATACGTATTAATTTAAGTTTTGAAAGTCAACATAACCAAGAAAAACAATTGAGTATTGTTATTTCTGTAAAATGACTTAAGCTAAAGAGTTTCTAAAAAGAAAAGGCAGCGAAAATGAAATTATTTTTAAAGACATTAAGTGTATTATCCTTCATTATCAATTATTGTGAATAATGAAGTCATTCCTTTGTGCAAATATTTTTAATTTAATAATTCGATTTATTTTTATTAAAAAATAGTTACAGATCAGTCAAAATCGTCGGTAAATTATTTTTGATTTAAAACTACAATAAAATGTATACAATACTATTAAAAGTCGATAGCACTTTAAAAAATAACAAAAAAATAGTTAAAAATGCGGAACAAAAATATTTTTATTGAAAAATTTAAAAAAAATACTATTGTCTTACGAAAAATAATTTTAAATGGTACTTACTTAATTGACGTTTGAAAAATCTAACACATAGAAACTAAAAAAAAACACTATTACAGTTTGTGCCCAGTTTGCCTTTTAATAGCGATATTTACGTGTGAAGACTTTGTCATTTTTTTATATTTCGTGTAACACTCTTTTTGTGATTTATTGTATTTACACAGTACCGAATATGTGCTTTCTTTAAAATATGATGGTACTTTCAGACCAATCGAATTGTTCACGCCCTACTTTCAACCATTTTGGGCGGTCAGTCTGATGTGCTGTTCTCGCAAGAATATGACTCAAAAGTTATACACATACGTCCATATCTGATAATAACAGACTTTGAATAGAGTATACTGAATAAGACTACTATTTAAAAAAAGGCATATTTGGAACTATTTATTTTGCGGTACATATAAAAAATAATGTCTTATATCAAACTGAAAAGTAAAATTGCAACAAGTTATTTCATACTTGGTCTGTAAGAAATTGGTCCGACATTTGAAATTTTAGAAACTGCTGGACTGCAGTATTTCTTACTCCTCTATACTATTTCCAGGCCATTTGAGTATTCAAAAACAAAATAAAAATGGATCTCCAAAAAATTTGGTCTGTTAGTTCATAATTAATAAAATATTAGAAACATGCGAAATGCCTATTTTCTTTCATTAAGTCACATGTAATGCTGTCTTCACAAAATTTAAGGTATATAGTACAAACATGATATACCTATATCAACTTGTTATTTTAAAACAGGTAACCTATAATTCTATATATCCAAATCCGTAAATCCAAGGTACTTTACAGGGCCAAAAATCGAAAGTATTAATGTCTTCTTCTTCAAAATAAGGAAAGACATCCGAAAAATATTTTATCATTATATTTTACTTAAAATTATAGAGCTCTATAATTTTTTTGTAAATGATCAAATTAGTTTTACAAATTTGTATGGGATATTATTAAGATAGTAATATCGATAAATGTTAACAAACCATAAATATGTCATTAATTAAATCCCCAAGAAAGGGTGTATTCTTTTTCTTTTTTTCTCTTTTTCTTTATTTCTCTTTTTCGAGTGACGTTTTTGGTTCAGACCTAATGTGGTTTGAAAATTAGACTAAAGACAGATATAGAGTGAGACCATGACATAATCAATTTTCTTAAAAATCTATAGTCAAATTTTTTTAATAGAAAAATAACTCATAAAAAAAGAGGGAAAACTACATTTTGACCGTTGTAAGTCCCTAGGTTTGTCATGTATACGTGAATTGTTAGCCAATAGATATTTGAAAATAACTTTTTTTGTTATATTGTTAAGTACGGTAGTAACGGCAAAAAATTATTATAAGCAATTAATCAACACTAATCGCATCATCCATTTTCCAGACATATATCTGTGTTTTGTATAAAATAATCTGTACCTTGTTTTAAGATGATACTGTCGAGTTCACAGAAGATATCGTCGTCGTTTAAGTGTAACGCATTAATAACGCGCGGTAAAAGCAATTGGAAATCTTCAATCAAAAAATCAATGTCTTCATCTGTATCATAAGCGGCTAGTTTTGGCTTAGAGTTTATCATACGAATTATTTGCATCAGGAATTCCCACGTGAGTCGCACCAACATGAATCTAAATATGCTAACAATCATAATATTAAGTTTGCCAAACATGAGTAATCCTTGAAACCCACTGTTTTTGGGAAACTTTAAGCAATTCGTTGTTTCATTCATCTGTGATGAATAGAATCGAACAAATTCTTAACATTTTCTAAATAAAATATTAGTGTGTTTTGTACAGTCATTTGTCTTTCCTATGACGTCAATCAAAAGCGTTTTTTGTTTTCAGTTCAACTGTACAATTTCAACCAAATGGCTATTTAGTAGAGGATAGTGTACTTGAAATGTTTTGATGACTTTACAGATTCGAATAAATCTGTCTCCAAGTTTTATCGTTAAACTACACAAAATGGCACAATATTTTGAAAATATTTTACTTAATAAGTTACAACAACAAGTGCTTTTTTCTTTGTTTTCAAACACGGTTGTCTTTTAACAGCAGAACCAAAAATAAATAACTAAATGCACTGACTCGGAGTACACCCTTAGTTGAATGATAGTAAAATATATAACAATAATTTTATTTTAAAGAAAATCTTTTATTTAAGTGATAAAATTAACATGAAACAAACCTAATAGAATTCTTTATATACAATTTAGTTGCCTGTGATTGGTCCATTAATAATTAATAAACCATTAAAATGATTAACTTTTTATGCAACTCGGCATCCCACTTTTAAAATTTAAATAATATAAATAATAGCTCTATATTTGTCAGTAAAAGGTTTCTCATGAACTCTTAAATAACTGTGTGACAGTTCCTTTTTCTTATACAACACAATTATGAGGCAATTTTAATCTGTGTAGTTGTTGAGCTGTTAAATTCATAATAAAGGCTATAAAAAAAAATGAGGCAATTGTTACAATAATTAAACTATAAAATAAACTTTAAACATCTCTGTAGCTATACCAGGTAAAAATTTAATATTTTGTTCTCATTCCGGATTTTTTTTAAATTGTCTCTTTTTTATGTATTTATTTTATACACATTGATAAAGTAAACTGTTAGAATTTTACTTGTGTTGGTTGTTTAAATTCTGATGTGAACATTCAATTAATATAAAAAAAAAAGTTAAGCGACTTATGGTTATATTACCAATGTAATAACAAATAGTTCAACATTTTTTTCCGTAACGGACATACTAGCTGAGGATTTATGCACACAAGTGTTATAATATATTCCTTTCTACTGCTGCCTTCGTCTATCTTAAAGCAAAAACTAAATTTGATTCGAATTTCTGTAACTTATTTGAAATAAATATATCGTTAAAGCGCTTTAAGTTTATAAAATCATCGCGTTTTAGACTTTAGTACATAGTTATGTAAATGTATGTAGCTTTTACAGCTGATATAAAAAAAAAATTAAAAGTATAGGTATTCGCACATACGTTGACCCAAACAACGTCAAACAAACGTACAGATTTCTGTTACTTATTTGAAAAAATTATAACTTTAGGTATAGCGTTTTCGGTTTTAAAATCATCGCGTTTAAATTTTTTGTAAAATTAATTGTTTACGTTTATTGTCAATTAAAAATGATAACACATTTAAATAATTTTATTATTCTAAAATGTAGATAAAAAACATATACTCAGCAACTATTTATGTGTACAAAACAAGACAGTATTTTCTATTTCGTTTTGATTTTTTTGGTGTTGTCATTTGCTAAACTTTTGTGGTACTTCAGAAAAGATGATGGTCTCACTAAACACTAAAATGGTCCTAATCCAATGATAAATTGTAAATGGATTTTTAGAAAAAAAAATATACTAAACAATAAATTAGTAAATTTCCTGAGCGTTATAACCAGCGTTACTGTTAATAATGAACACTCTGTAGTTAAAAAAGTATACAGAACTTACACAAATATATCTGGAAAATAACATTTAAAGAAAACAAAACATACATGTGCATTGTACATGTTAAATTTAAATATTAAGAAATCTTATCGCATAATTAAAAAGATACTATAATATATACACGCTCTATTACCGATTAAGTAAACAATTGTACTAGGTATACCCAATCTAATAAAAAGGCAACGGTTTACTTTCAAATGCTATTGTGATATGTTCCTTTAAGTTGTAATAGAGAAACAAATAAAATAAACCGACTGTTAGAAGGCTAGTTGGCGTAAGCCACCATTTTCTCGAAAGTCACTTTTCGTCATTTAAGCCTAATTGTGAGTAACATTATGGTTTTTGGGCTTTACTAAACAATTTGATTTTTTGCACTCACGCCAAATAAATGGATTAATATAAAAATTAGAACTTTAAATAGCGTTTTCCAACTAAAGAGAACAGAAAAATTACTGTATTTTTATTTTGGCTCTCCTGTAAAATTACAAGACCTTTTTCCTTATTAGCATTGAAATATGTCAAAAACCCCTGGTTTAAATTATGAAAAAACTCACAAAAGTCTATTAAATTTTCTTTTGCAGAACTTGTCTATTGGCAATCGACTAGTAGGAACAACAGCGTTTGCATAAAGATTTTAAGATTGTTATACTTGATTGAAGTTTTTTTTATTAAATTACAGTTATTACGTAAATTAGCAAAAAAATGGTACGCCAGTACACATATTATTATTAATTAATTATTAATAATTCTCTCATGGCCATTTAAATTTATACAAGCGCAGTTCTCTGTGACCATAGATAAGTATATTGTATGGCTGAGAGCTACGATGATATCACACATTACATGCCGTATCTTATCAAATATAAAAAATAATATGGAACAGATTACAGTCCAGTGAACTTAGATTTATAACCATAATGTACATCATGTCCACAAGTCTATATACTTATTTTTAATACTGTTATATAATATTTGTATACATATATTATATTATACATATTGTCAAAAGATGTTATAGACTAATGTAATAGAACAGTATTATTGTTCGTCGCCGATGAACAGCTGCAGCCTTTAAAGACTACGGTATTTATTGAATTTAGAACGTCGATCTTATAAATTTATATTAGGTAATGCCATTTTTATTTTAAATAATATCATTGGTTTTAAAACCAATGATATCATAATATACATCAATATAATTTAATTGTTTATGTAATGTAATTTAACGTTTATTGTTTTAATCTGATATTTGCACAAAGTATTGTTGATTTCATATTTGTTGATAAACTAAACTCCAAAAGAAAAATGACACCCGGTTACGATATTATTTATTCGGAGCTATTGAAGATAGGAGGGAAAAGTCTTTTAAAACCCTTACAGTGTCTTAGTGCCGAAATATGGAAAAGTAAATAAACATAGACCGACATAGCAAGGCGGATTTAAAAATGTATACGAATAGATAAATTATAAAAAATTACTGTAGACATTTGAAAACAACAATATGCATAATGTTATAAATACAAATAATATAATAGTATATCGACTTGCATCCAAAAAAACTAAGTCGTTTTTTTAGTGAAATATTTTCGTAGGTATTCAAAACACTTGTACAAATAAAAACGACAACAACAGCAGAAAAAAAAAATTCGTTTTAAGAAGGTGAACCGGTGATTTTCAGTGGTTAAAAACATGTTTACGCCAACTGAAAATAACTCGATTGATTTTGGTTTTAGAGTAAAAGCACCGATGATAAAATTAAAAGAGAACAATATTCTGGAGGGCGAAAAGGTGCGTTTTTAAAAAAAAAATCATTTTTTGAAAAGTCATTTAAAAATATTAAAATAGTCGTTATTTCTAAACTATTTATTGAGCCTTATACTTGGAATAATGAAAAAAACGCACCATCTAGCCCTCCGGAATATTGTTCTCTTTTAATTTTATAATGGGTGCTTTTACTCTAAAACCAATTTTCAATTCAAATCTACGCGTTGAAAAAATATAAAAGTTTATGCTTACTGTTTAAAATTGTGATAAATGTACAAAAATACCGACTATCACATACGGTTATGATAATGAAAGACAAGATGCAAAATTAAAAAATAAACAAAACTATAAGTAGTATGGGTACATAGAAAAAAAAACAAAAATGTTACAAATAAAAGAGTATTTAATATATCGCTTTCTATTAGCCACATGATTAAGAAAATAATGTTACTGTTAAAATATAATCACTACAACCTTTACACAATAATAATGGCCTTCGACATGTTGGAGAACATTATCAACCTTAAGGCTTATGTATGTGTTTTTAATAATTATTATTATACAGGGTGTCCCATTTTAAAATACTAATCGATTTTTCTCTAAAAATACTGATCCAATCAAATAGTTGCTTATTAGAGACTTTTAGAGTACAAAGGGAAACAGTATAAGAAATTAAAAAATAGGGTCCAAAATTCAAAATGGCCGGCTTACGGTCAAAAATATGTTTTTTTTAAATGGAAACCATGTATTTTTTGCTAACCAAACAAATGTTCTTATCAAAACTAACAACTTTTGTAGGAAATTTTTTTCGAAAAACCCATAATTTGTAAATTAAGTATCTTTAGCTATTTTTAGTTTTGATATTTTATTTTTATGCATATGGTAACTTTGTCACGTGTAGTAACTTTGGTATGTGTGGTAACCTTGGTTTGTGTGATAACTTGGTATGAGTGGAAACCTTGGTTTGTGTGGTAACCACGGTATGTGTGGTAACCGTGGTATGTTTATAATTTCCCAACTTAACCTAACCTTACCATTACATTATCATTATCTTTATCGTTAACGTTATCCTCTTCTGTGTATCACAAAGACAAAACCCATGGTTATCACACATACCAAGGTTACCACACATACCAAGGTTACTACACATGACAAGGTTATGGGTTTTTCGAAAAAAATGTCCTACAAAAGTTGTTAGTTTTGATAAGAACATTTGTTTGGTTAACAAAAAATACATGGTTTCCATTTAAAAAAAACACATTTTTGACCGTAAGTCAGCCATTTTGAATTTTGGACCCTATTTTTAAAACTTTTATAACGTCCCCCTTTGTACTCTAAAAGTCTTTAATAAGCAACTTATTGATTGGATAAGTATTTTTGGAGAAAAATCGATTAGTATTTTAAATTGGGACACCCTGTATAATAATATGTATTATTTCGACGGGACTGATGCGATGGTTGGATTTATGATTATTATACTTGCAAGAATTCGGGAAATAACACACTGTGCAAACGCCTTTTTACGATATTTACAAGCATATATCGGTTGTTTTTATACAGTAGACTACGCAAATATTGACACATTTCCTAGCGGGGCATAATAGGCTTTATGTGTTTGGAAAAACTCATTTTAAAACGGCTAACGTTGTGTAGGTAAATCGTTCAATACATAATCGACTCATAGTGAGTTTTTAAAACTATTACTGAAACGCAAGTCCAAATATATTGCATAAATATATATTTAGGTGTGTATGTTAGGCTACATTTATTAGTAAAATAGAAATTGATTGGACTTTGAAAACATTAATCGAAAGAGCCGTAGCATTTTTAATTTTCTTTTAAAAATTTAGATTTTTACAATAATTGTAATGAATTTTAACGATTATTTTTGATTATTTAGTTAGGTAAACTGCTTTATTTTTTTGACATTTTTATGTTTTTGCTTTGGCTGGCACACACACGGGAAAACGACACCATTGTATTCACAACGTTCAAAATAGAACTGAACAATAAATTCAATAATTTAAGTGGCCAAATTCTCTATGAATTTTTTTAGGCCAGATATTATGAAAACACTAATATTAGCCAGAAACTTGATATGTTTACTAGCCACCTTAGATACATAAAAAAGTATTTCGTGGTGTTGCGGACTCGTACGCAAGCTGTAAAAATATAACATGTAATACCTATGTAAAAACCTTTAATAGAGCCTTGCAAACATTTCAATAAAAAACAAAGCATGTAATGTAGTTAAGTAAAGTAGTGTATAAATTTAAATAGCTCTTAAATTTATATCCAACTTTGAAGTATTAGATTTTTGGTTAAGCGTCGGTTTTGTTTTATACCTTAATAGCTTCGTTTTTATTAACTATTTAAAATTTACTTCTTTCTGTTTTCATTTACTTTAGTATAAATTATTTAACTAAAGTATAAAAAACGAAAATATACATCGTATAATATATTTGTTGTATTCCATCAAAAAAAAATGTTAAGATCGTACGACCACTACAGGAAAATAAAAAGAGTTGTTTAGTATTAGTTTATTTTTATTCCAACGTCAGTTTCCAATTAAAACTAGGATATAATAATTTATCAGTTTACTTTAACTAAAACTAAAGAGTTCTAAAGGGTTCGAAAGAACCAGTATTTGTTAAATACTAGAAAAAAGAAAAGGTCTTAAAAAAAAAATGACGAGAAACGTTTGATTAAGATAAAGTATATATAGTATTTTTTTGTTTTTTTTAAGAACAATAGTCAAGATCTAAGACTTAATCATTGACTTATAGATTAATAATGATGTAGTAGGATGGGAAACCCAATCAGTTCTACCTAAAGATTGTAGGAGGTTGGACCACTTGGAAGTAAAGGAGAGTAAATACAATTCTCATTTTAATACAATACAAATTAAAAACGCACAGCTGTCTTCTTTACTGCTTAATTGTAAATCCTTAAAATTTTCATTTTCATTTCATCGTACTCCGTATTATATATGCGAGTCCAAGCTGAATTGCATTTAAAATTTGTTTAATTAGTTTAATATAAGAATTAGAATACTACTTCATTAACTAGGTTTTTTTTTGTGATAACTAATTTACACTTGTCACTTACACTCTTAAAGCCAAGTATCAGCTTTAAAAAAGTAATAATAATAACATGAAAACATTTGTGGAATTTAAATTTAGGCTGGCTAGTCATTTTTTTGTGTATAGCTTTTTAATAATAGTGGTAAATAATGATTGTAGATCTTCAATATAGGACAATATTTGGTCAATCAAGTCCGTAGTTATGTGTATTTTGTTAAAGGTAAAATCAGCAATTAATGATAAGTGATCGGAAGGATAGGCAAACGAGGGAAATCTGTTTTCGTCAACACTTTTTTCTTCTGGCATGGTGATTATGGTACTTACAGCTAGGTACTTTGGAGTGTAAAATATGTAGTCAAGAGTTTCTTTAACTTCACCTTCTTCGGCCCTGATCTTCCATGTTGTATATTCTGATTCTTTACCGTGTAAATTGTATGCGCTATCCAATCTGAATTTAGGGTTACTGCACATAGTCTTATATACGGGTTCGATGGGTTCAGCGTTGAAATCACCGGTTATAATAGTAGGACAGCGTTTAGCGTGTTTAGATACAAATTTCAAAAGATCTTCGCCTTGTTTGTTTCGTAAAGCTGACTCTCTTATACCTTTTTGTGATTTGAGATGAGTGGTGGCAACACAGAACTTAACTCCCGAACTTTTATCTCTCAGTATAACTAATAATGCCACCTGTCGACTACCTCTTGCTAAGTGATAAAAGTTCCATTTGTGTTTTTCTAAGAGCTCATATTTATTGTTATTGTAAAATATTGCTAAGCCATCCGGTCCATTATTTCCTTTTATCCCAATACAAGGTGTACGCTTTTTGGGTACAAATACACCACTATACGACTGAGTGGCCAAGGCTCTATTAAAGAAATCAAAGTGGTCGACTTCTTGTAAGCACATAACGTCGGGTTCATAGGCAAACATTTCATCGAGTATTAGACATCGCCGGTAAACCCATTCCAATGCTTCAGTAGGACATCTACTAAAGTTATCTTTATATAGGCCTAAGACATCCGATAGAATATTCCATTGTAACACCCTTACCCTCAACCCATTTTCCGAGTTCGCTCTATGATTAGTCCAATTTAAATCTAAAGTGGACTTTCTTCGGATCCGTTGAGAACACGTGTCTCTGACATATGTGCTGTGACTATGACAAAAATCCAACAGTTCTTTACTTGTCATTTCAGGTTTAAATTCCAAATTTTTATCTTTGTGGTCTCCCTCACCGTCTGCGATGAAAAATAAAGTATTAAGCTATCATACAAAACTATAAAAAAAGTCTTAAGCATATGGTACCAACGTGAGTCGCTTGTGTGTGACACGTACTTTAAACGAGAATGCAAAAATTAGTAAGTCTTTTTTTGGAAGGGAGGGGTATTTGTTAATATCTAACCTGATTTATGGGTAATAGTCTCAAAAAGGTTGGGAACCGCTGGTTTAGACGGAACTTGATTTATACTGCGCTTGATTTTTTTTTATATCTTCCGAAAAAAAGGTTAAATAAGATACTTCATCGTCTTTACTGACACGGGTCAATATTGAGCTAGAGCAGTGAAACGTATAGGGAACTTTTTTCACCCACTAAAGTAGTTTGAGATCTTGGAAGCATAACATTTCGAACAAATCCAAAATAAAAGACACCCTAATGTATATTATAATGTAATTAGATCAATATAATACCTGAAATTCTTCCTTGAGCAATGATTAGCTTTGCAATAATAACAAACGCAATTTTTTGTAAAATCATTATTACCGAACAAATGAAATGTTATGGGAAAAATATAAATCGTTGCGACCGTAAGTATTAATTAAATTTTACGTGCGAACGATAGCCAGTGATATATATGAAAATGTAATTATAAGCGTTTAGTTAAAAATATTTAAAAACTCAGTTATCTTAGTTAATAATGATGTGTTACCGTAAGCTTCTTTTTTTGTACACTAATTTGTTTTTAAAATACGTGTCTTTTCGGCCTATTTGGTTTTTCTATGACGTCATATTATTCTCAATATTTAATGTGAACTACCTTATTTGTTTTCTATATTTTATGCAGTTGTGTTGTACGTTTATGTTTTACACAGAACCCTATTTAGTTGTTATACATATGTTTAACTCACACAGTGTGAATTTATTCAAATACTGTATCGTGGTAGCTTACAGAGGCGTTGAATGAAAAAATTGTAGTAAAAATATTAAGTAAATTAAAAATATCTTAAAAATTGAAATTTAGTGAAACTGTTACTTTTACTATACTTTGCCTGTTAATTATAGCTTCGGTAAATAAGAGAATTAAATTTGGAATTTACCAAAAATAGAAGCATTCTGTACAATTTCAATATTATAAGTATAAAGATCCATATAAAGTACACGTAACAATATTCTGTTATCAAAGTAATCAAATTTTATGAAATAATTCATACAACACTACAAAAATACATAAAACCGAAAATGTTTCTTGCTTTCATGTTATGTGTGCTAAAATAAAGAAATGACATTTGCAGTGTTAGTTTTTATTTATTTTCGACAGATAACCTCTTCATGTTTTAACTTTATATGTATAATATATGTTGAAAATTAAAAATTTACTTTGATAGGTTTATCTATTACAGTCTACAAAGCCTTACTACTATTATTCACTAAAAAAAAGTAATATAATATGAAAGGGGCGAAGAAGAAATATAATTTTTAATTATGTTGCAAATGACTTTCATCTTCAAATATTGAGGGAAAAAATCTCAGTAACAACTAGACCACAACAGCATGTTGCGACAAAGTACACAAATTAAAAAAAAGTAAGAACCGTTCAACGTTATGATTCGATTTGTTTAATTCAATAAGTTATATATAAGTCTTACTTTCTGACTTATTTGAGGCTAAAGTCCTAAAACAGCAGGTTTAGTAATACAAAAAAAACCCTGGGTTAAGGGGGAAGATTGGTGAAATGCATGTTAGAGACTATTGTTGGACTAATCAAAAAATGTTCTTCGTAAACTCATTCCAATCATTTTTTTTGAGAAGATATTGTGAGTCATAGTTGAAAGCTGAAAATCGCCAGATTTTTTAAAGGTCTTAAAGGGTGAAAAATTATTTTTTTTTTAACTTCTGCTCTCATTTAGTATCAAATTAGTATCAGGTTTTTAATCGATTAAGAATAGATACGAGTAGTAGTAAAGAAAATTAATTCAACGGTTTTAAAGCTATCATGCGAACAGACAAAAATAACAATTGCTTTTGCATTAAAGCAAAAAGGTATGTGTGGAACTGGTTTAACGCTTTATTAATACTGTTTTGTTAAACAAAAATCTGTATAATTCAATTGTTTGATACATTTTTATTTTTATAATGACAGCTATTTATATACTAAATGTTTTTTTTTTGTAAAAACCTGACTGTAGTGTTTATGTGTATTCCTCATTATTGACAAAAATATTTAAGGTGTTCGACACTTGTCCTATCAAATAGGTGGTAAAATATTTGTCACCGACACTTGATAAGAAGAAAGAAACCCAGAATATTTACCAGAAGCCTTATCAATTAAGATATAGAAAAACGTAAATGGATTTTTAAAAAAAAATAAAAAACAATGTTATTTTGGGTAATATAAACCAACCTTTGTAATTGATAAAAATAATCTTAAATTTAATAACCTTAATTAATCGTGGTGCTATTTATTAAGGTACGCTCTACGCTACATTACCTCTGATGCCTACACTAGACGTGTTCGTGTTTTATTCTGCTTCTTGCCACGGCTTACCTACTCCCCCACTGCTATTTTGGTTGCATCATTTAACTTTAAGGAGCAACTACTGACATCTCATAATTTTATCATTAGAATATGGTGGCCGTTTACATACAAATGTATGTTTACAAATGTATGTCAATTATGTAAATAAAGTTAACGAGTAAAATATTTTACTGCGATTTTGCCAATATTAATTAATATATGTAAATTTAAGTATTAATAAACTTGTTTTATTTAAAAACCAACAATGAATTATTATACAACTTTTTAATTTACTAAGTAAAAATGCGCAAAGGCACTTTTCTAGTAGGTAATCAAAACGACGATGAAGGATGAATGTGTCAATTTCTTACCAAATATATGTAAATAATTGCAACTCGGAGTCTCTAAGATTAGGACATAGGAAAAACAAGGAATCGAATGAAATAACAGCCTAAATTAGAATAAAGCTATCTGGGGAAATGTACCACTTAGAATATCACTATTTAAATGTTGTAAGGTTAGGATAGGTTAGGTATAACCTAACCTGACAAGAGGTCCTTTTTTTGACTACCACATCACATAATATGTAATTTTAAATTATTTTATAATTAAAGAAAACGAAAAATATATGTTTAACCTGTCATTCAAGATCGGCAAATATTATTTTGTTTTGTTCTTGGCATTAATTTAATAGTTGTAGTAATTTGAAGTGGTAAGCAATATATATATTTTTTTAATTTTAGCGTGAAACCGTACAGCACTGTGTGCACAGTTGTTAGATCAGAGCTATTTTTAAGATAACAAAAAATGTAAATGCGATTAGAAGCAAGCTTAAAAAGGTTTATGAAATATATTATTTAAAAGGCGTACGGTTAGCAAAATCATTTGGATTTTTATAATGCAATTTCCATAAAATTTTGTTTCGCTATGAATTTAACGATAGTAACTATAATCTTGTTTTGCTTAGTCTCGTGTGCGTTTAGTTTTGATAATGAAATGGAACAGAAAAAAGACTATCTTGAAAGAGTACAGCAAACGGCAGACCTCAATTTTGGACACGGGGAAATCCGCGACAAACGTAACCTAACTAGTGAGTTTAAAAATATGACCCTTGGTGATTTGAAAGTAACTTTAGTGGACCTATATACGACGTTGGAGTGTAGTTACATATTAAATTTATATATTCATTCGAATATTTTTAAATCGTATTTGCTATTCACAACCAAGCCGAATCTGACAGCCGACGAAATAGAGATGTATTCTTTTGTAAAAGAAGCACAACGTATGCTGACCGCAATGCACAACGTTGACAAATTTAGTACTGCCAAATACATCATGTGGACGTATTTAGTTTATACAGAGAAAATGGCTAATATCATGAGGCATCCCGAAATAAACTATAGTTCATTTGAAAAAGATTTGATAACGGTCGTCCATCAATCCGTTGTAAATCTTCTTACTCAATTCATTATTAACCCATTCTGTAAGCATTTACACTATAAGAAAAACAAAGTATTCAGTGATTGGCCGGTAACTAAGCATGGCAGTATTACTTTTCATATTTGGACCACGAAACTAAGAAAAGCACGAAACACCGTACTTAAACAATTAGACCTCAACGACAGCAAGGGTGTGAGTTCGACGGACGACAATGCATATTCATTGGACGTATTGCGTTTAAAAGGCGTGTTTGACCAACCTGACACGTTAAACTATTTAATTAGAAAATTGCTCATGAATAGTAAATGGGATACAGGCAAATTGAAACCTCAGGGGTTGTTGATTCTACCTGAAAATGTAGATTGTAATTCATTGGCGATCAGTTCGGTTAGTTTCGAAGAACTTCAAGAGACAATTCAAACCGACTACTTCCCGTCTTTGGTCCGTCAAATAAACCATTTGATAAAATTCCATTCGAACTTCATCCAATTATTAAAAGTGATCCCCTTACAACTGATTAACAAGTATTTGTTGACACTAATGAACTCATTGTCCAATGACTCATATATTGAAGACCTAGTAGCACCAATACGGGATTTTAACAAGGAAATTGCAAATAAATTATCGGTCCTTGTCGACTGTTTAGATTTAGGACATGACGAAAACTTAGCAGGGATAGTTCAGTCCTTGCTTGGAATTTCGAACAGTGGACGTCTAAGTCTGAGTGTGGTGGGTGACGCTAAAAAATTATTAAACACGAACCTTGAGGAAATTGGACAACTACTATTTGACGGGCCAATAATAAATAAAATTACCTTTGAAGCGGACAGTAATTCTGCCGGCTCAATAGCACAAACTGAAAACGAGACAACTGAAAAGTTGAATGCTTTAGTAGATAACCTTGAAGAGATCATAAAATACATAAAGGAAAATATAATCAATTTTGTTAATTTCAAGGGGATACATTCGTTCATCGATATTGAATTTTCAGAAGAGTTTTCAACATTACAAGAACAGGAAGAAACTTTGAAACCACAATGGCATTAATAATCTTGCAATTATATAATAACTATACAATCACTAAATTTATTAACCGATTCTTTTTATAAATATTTCCCGTTTATTACGTATGTTTTCCACTATTTCAAAAATTATTTTTCAAAATAGTTGTTGAATAACAATTTGGTTTAGTTCGAGTATTACAATATTATATATTTTTAGTGTTATTTAATACTTATCATAACAATACATAAACTACAAATGTTTTTTTAATAGTGAATAAAGCTGTTTATTTTTAAAGACATAACATTTATTGACAACTATTTTATTAGAAGGTATGCAAAATATAACAATAATGGTAGTTTAAAAAAAAATTGTTCTTATAATCTCTGGCCGTTATCGTCATAATCGTTATCATCAATTTCTCAAATGTTGCCATTTGGCCTAGATATATTACTTAGTTTCATATTCGTATTATGCCTCGCTCCTACTACAGTATCAAAATTTAACAGGTGTCTGAAAAATATACAAATGTAACATTGGACATTGGCATTATGTAAAAAATGGTCAAATCACAAAAAGAAAATTACATTGCTGCCCGTAAAAAATTTAAAAGACATAGTAAAAATATAATTTACTAATGGAGTTCGTGTATCTGTTGACTTCCAAAAAGTAGTAATTTTAACGCTAATGGATAATTTCAGGCCAGCTATATTTACTACAGGAATTATATGTTTCAATGAAAGTTTTGTTCCAATTGGTCATAAACCAGACATTAATGTATTGGCTATTATTTAAAATGAATATGTCGTTATTATCAGTATTTAATTTTAACAAAAGAATGGATAAGCATATTATATGGTTTTAACATTATTTTAACTGTTCTGCACAAAATAAAAACATGTGCTAATTAACTTTTTTTATTTATATAATTAACTCAGAAAACATTGATGTAAGTGAAATAAATTGATATTACTTCTATCCAGGTGATTCCTGGGAACGATATTATATTAATTGAACCCGTGTATCGTATAAGCTATCTTATTGTTCCACGCTGAGGAAGAGGAGTGGCCTAGTGGGTAAGACGGCAGTGTGTTAGCGCCCACGTCGCCTAGCCAGTTCAACACTGAGTCACGGGCCTAGATATTGATTCGGTATGACATGCTTAATTACAGAACTGTGCACACAGTTGTCGAATCAGAGCTTTTTTAACGAGTTGGTAAGAACAATGTACGTCGAACAATAAGAAAGCTTTTTGGATACACGGGTTCATTAAATATATAATTCAAGCTGCGTACGTATAAACGGTTAGTCATAAAAACTTAATTATTATACTGCAATTTCCATAAAATTGTGTTTCGCTATGGATTTAACGGCACTCATTTCGGTCATATTTTGCTTTGTCTCGTATACGTTTGGATTTGATAACGAAATGGAAGAGAAAGAATATTATTTCATACAATTAAAACATACGGCCGACCTAGATTTTGGACACGGAAAACTCAACAACCAACTTAACCCAAATAAAGAGTTCGAAGACATGACACTTGATGATTTAAAAGCAGCATCAGTGGAGCTGTATACGACGTTGGAATGTAGCTACCTATTGAATTTACATTATTATATGAATATATTTAAATCGTATTTGCTGTTCGAAACGAAACCTAGTTTGACCGCCAACGAAATAGAGATGTTTTCTTTTGTAAAAGAAGCACAGCGTATGCTAGCCGCAATGCATAACGTTGAAAACTATAGTACTGCCAAGTACATCATGTGGGCGTATCTAGTGTTTACAGAGAAAATTTCTAACATCATGAGGCATCCCGAAAAAGACTATAGGAGTGTAATGACATCAGAAAACAGTATGATAGCAACCTCCTTTTTGTCCATTGTACACTATATTAAAGAATTCATTCAAAGCCCGATGTGCAAACTTTTATCCTATAAACTAGACGAAGTGTTTAGTAATTGGCCGATATATGAGCGTCATACTATGGATTACCACAAATGGACCGAGAAGCTAATGGATGCCCGAAACATCGTATTTAAACAATTAGATTACAACGACAGCAAAGGTTTAAGTTCGATGGACGACAAAGCGTATTCAGTTGACGTATTGCGTTTAAAAGGCGTGTTCGACCAACCTGACATATTAAACTATTTAATTAGAAAGTTGCTCGTGAATAGTAATTGGAGTGAAGTGAAATTTAAATCTCAAGGGTTGTCGATTCTGCCTGAAAATGTAGATTGTAATTCACTGGCGATCGATTCGGTAAGTTTCAAAGAACTTCAAGAGACTATTCAAACCGACTACTTCCCGTCTTTGGTCCAACAAATAACCCATTTGATAAAATTCCATTCGAACTTCATCCAATTATTAAAAGTAATCCCGTTACAACTGATTAACAAGTATCTGTTAACAATAATGAATACTGCTGATGAAGTAATTCCACCAATAATGTATTTTAACCAGGAAATAGCAAATCAACTATCGGTCTTTGTCGACATTCAAACAGTGGACGTCTAGACCTAAGCATAGTGAGTAACGCTCAAAAATCATTAAACACAACACTTGAACAAATTGGAAAGCAACTATTTGACGGACCAATAATAAATAATATTACATTTGAAGCGGACAGTATTTCTGCCGGCTCAATAGTACAACCTGAAGACGGGACAATTGAAAAGTTACGTGCTTTAGTAAATAACATTAAAGAGATTATTGAATACATAATAGACAATATAACTATTTTCATTAACTTCAAGGGGATACATTCATTTATCGATATTGAATTCTCAAAAGAGTTTTTAGTATTACAGGAAGATGAAGCAGCCATGCCAATATGAAATTAATAAATTTAACGCATTTAATAATATAATAATAATTATACAATAACATAATAGCTATACATTCACTAAATTTGTTAACCTATTCATTTTAATACACAAATCAATATAAAATGTTTTCGAAAAATGTTTACAGTATATTATTTACCATGTTTATATTTTAACCTCAATAAGAACGAAAATTCCATTATGAGCCATAGGGGTATAAGGTTGAATTATATTCGATTTTGTCGAAGTTTTTTAATTCTTTCATCACGGTCAAACAATATGGTGTTTTCTTACTTATTTCTGCTGCTAATATCTGTAGTAAGTAGGAGTAGTACTAGTAGTATGTGAGTAAGTAAGGAAGGTCCAGTGTTCACAGTTAAAAATACAAATATCGATAAAAGCATTGACCCTGTTAATAATTTATTATGCGCATACAAATTATATTAAGAATATGAAAATAAATTTCCATAACTACCTATACATAATAATGACTCTGCTGGGTCACAATTAAAAAAATGTGCTTTTTTATGACATATTTTTTTGTGTATTTTCTTAAAGTGCCTACGTAAGGATCCGAAAATGTGTGCAATGTCTACTTTGGTGGCTCATAGGCGAAAAATGTTAACTTCTTTTTTTATTTTTCAAATTTTTACACCCTTTTAGAAAAATATGTTTTTGAAGAAAATGTTAATACAATACTCAAACCAGACATAAATAATTTATAATTGCAAAAAAAAACAATTCCCTAACTTTAATTTGTAAAATTAAAAACTAATAATGTTTCTTATGAGAAATTCGGTTTAAAAAAATGCTGTTTAGTGTAGCATATTTTTTTTAAATGTTTGTACGTAGTATATACGTGTTCAATTATTATTTGTAAGTACAACCGTTTTTTTTAAAAATAATTTTAACTAATAATTTTAAATAGTTTTAAGTCGCATATTAAAATGTTATAGATTATGGAACACTTGTATAAGTACACAAAAAATGATTCACCTTTAACTTTAAAATCGAGAAAAACACCTGAATAGTTTACATATTTTTCAAATTGTAATAATTCTTTAGAACTATGATCCCCCCTCCCAATATGCTCCACCGCCACTATGCCCCGTCACCACTGTACTGGTTTTTCTAATTTTGCTTTAAAGAGTTCTAGACACACCTTTTGCTATCAAGCGGATACAATATTACCATTGTGTGTAATCACAAATGTTTTAAAGTTTAATACACACATGTAGCCATAAAACAAATATTAAACTAAAATACCACGTGTACAAATTACATATATTATGGTACACATAATCATTGTCTATACTTTTTAATATAAAAAAAAAAATTAAAATATTTGTGGACGAAAACCCTAAAAGAGTATGTCTGATGCGAGGATATTGTCAGCCTATGATTTATTATAACCTGTACTATTATTATTAAAAATTATATCTACAAAATTTGGGGGGGAGGTCAAGTTTCTCAAAATAATACAAAATATTTAATATTAAGAAATAATAATAGTATACTATTAATTAGTAAAAATTACTAACGTAGAAATAATTTTTTGGCGTATCTCTTACTATTTTCTTTATAAAGGCTGAAGGGCCGACTTTGATTGGGCTATTAGAAAATTAGAAAGATTTATTAGAAAAAATGATAATGAAGTAAAAATATAAACCCTTATAAATTACAAGTTTTAATACAATTTTAAAAACAAAAAATTAAAAAATAGGTCTTTTAGCCCACATAGAGAAGACGTTAAACTTGATAACAAAAAAATGTTTGGTAGGCACTTCAAAAAATTACTTTGCGTTTTGGTCATTATTTGTATAAAATGTGGCGTGTTTTGATCCAAATATATAATTAATAATCAAGGTTGGGGCTTTGTGACTTTGCACTAAAAAACATTAAAATGTGTGCTTATATACAGTTTACATTAAACATGTAATTTTTAAACAAGGATCTTCATAAAAACGTTAGACCAAAAAAAGAGGTGAAAAGTCATAGAAAGGTCGAAAAAAATGGAAAAAACTACCACAGTATCCAAATTAGTTGAAATAATTATGTGTACAAATAATATAATTTACCGTTTTTTCGACTTTACTATGACTTTTCACGTCTTTTATTGGTTTTTATCGAGATCCCAGTTTTAATTCCACACATTATGTAAAACTTTCTTAAAAAAAAATATAAGACAAAATCTCAAATTTTTAGCAACACGAAAAACCAACTTTTTAGATTATAAACTCGATTTTAATGACTTTCTGTTACTTAAAAATAAAGTCATTATTTTTTTTTTAAATGGCTGAAATTATTTCACATAAGGAACTAATTCTGAAATGGAACACCGATAATAAAACAAACGATTTATGGAAATAATGCCCATAGTCAATATCATGGGAAAATTCAATTGCAGTTGTATTGTTGTCTCACTCAACGTTAGTTTTTTTTTTACAAAACTAAAATTATCTAGTTGTTTTTAAATAAATACGAAGGAAAAATATAATATCTGAGAGGGTCATGACCCCTAAGACCCCCCTGGATCTGTTTTAGGGTAAATACGATTAGGGTTAATCGTATATCTATAGCAATTTATTGCCATAGTTACACATACATTATAATTAACAATATAATGCATATGTTTTCAATTACCGGTTGATAGTTGATTCTTTCAAACATAACAACCTAGAAATTGATTGCGGACAAAGTGTAATTTTTCCTTTTATTTCTTTGGGTTTTTCCTTAATAAAAAACCTTAAAACTTCAGCAAAAAAAGCTTAACAACGAAAAGGATTCCACCCCATCTAAGGGGAAGGATTTATATTACTTTTTTTGGTTTGTCAACATTTATCGGTAGTACTATGTCTAAAGAATATTCCATTTAAATTTTGACTTAAAATGTATAAAGCACCGTCATTTATAATTGAAAATATTATATTCGTTGGGTATTTGATTTCGAAAATCGAGGTGTAGGCAGTAGGTACCATTTTTTTGTGTATACAAGTGTCCCACAATCTATAACGTTTTAAATTATAACGAATTTATTTAAAATTATTTTTTAAAAAAACGGCCGTACCTAGTACTTACAAATAATAAATGAACACGTACGCACTACATACAAATATTGAAATAAAATTGCTCGACTCCTAAACAGCATTTATTAAAAACCGAATATATTACAAAAAACATTTAATAGTTAAAAAATTATATTTTCGTAATATCACGTTCAAGATAATGCTTCGATGCATACAGTACTTGGATTGAGCTGTGCTTGGTATAGACTTTGCTGGGTTACACTGTGTTAGTTTAATCTGTATTTTTTAATAAAATATTTTGTTTATTAGTTAAAAACACGTTGTGTCATACCTATTAAATAATGCAAAAAACTTAAGTCTCTCCTTGAGCTCTCTTTCTGGAGATTCCACTGAATATTTCGAATTGATTCGTTCTACACGACTTAGGTGTTAAGATCTTAACCTTTTTATTCAGTAAGCGTTACCCGTATTGGTTAAACTACAGCTATAAACTCCGCTGAAGTTTACTTTGCGATTCATCTGGACCTACGCGTTGTTGGTCAGACGATTATAAATTCCTATGAAAATATTTCAAAAATTTTTATGATTTTTAACCTATGTATATCATATACGTGGGCTTTGTTTTATTTCATACTTCATCCAATCCACACTGATATACCTACATTAATGTATCTCAGCATAAATAAAAAATTAATCGTACTTCTGTCTACTCGTACTCGGTTTTCTATCTAAAAGTTACTGAGCCGTCAGTGGGGATAACTCTATAATATTCAAATCCTAAAACTCTTGAAAAAAAATAAATTCCAGTAAATGATACCAAAAGGATTTAGATTAGTTAACACATTTGATAATTGTATAATTATTATTATATTAATATACAAATTTAAATATGCGTTTAATTTATAAATCAAAATGCGGTTCACAATTTTCTTCCAGTTTTTGTAATCTAGAAAACTCGTCTGAGAATTCAATATCGATAAATGAATGTATCCTCTTGAAGTTAATGAAAATGGTTATATTGTCTTTTATGTATTCAATGATCTCTTTAATGTTATTTACTAAAGCACGTAACTTTTCAGTTGTCCCGTTTTTAGGTCGTACTATTGAGCCAGCAGAAATACTGTACGCCTCAAGTATAATATTATGTGTTATTGGTCCGTCAAATAGTTGCATTCCAGTTCGTTCAAGTGTTGTGATTAATGATTTTTGAGCGTTACTCACTATGCTTAGGTCTAGACGTCCACTGTTTGAAATTTCATTAAAGAATCGAACTAACTCTGATAAGTTTTCGTCATGTGCGAAATCTAAAATGTCGACAAAAACCGATAGTTGATTTGCTATTTCCTGGTTAAAATCCAGAATTGGTGGAATTCGGTCATTAATACACGAATCTTTGGGCATTGAATTCAGTATTGTTAACAGATACTTGTTAATCAGTTGTAACGGGATTACTTTTAATAATTGAATGAAATTCGAATGGAATTTTATCAAATGGTTTATTTGTTGGACCAGAGACGGGAAGTAGTCGGTTTGAATTGTCTCTTGCAGTTCTTTGAAATATAATGAACTGATTTTCAATGAATTACAATCTACATTTTCAGGTAGCATCGACAACCCTTGAGTTTTGAGTTTTATTACATTCAAATTACCGTGCATGAGCCATTTTCTAACTAAATAGTTTAGCTTTTCAGGTGTGTCAAACACGCCTTTTAAATGCAATACGTCCAATGAATACGCAATGTCGTCCATCGAACTTACACCCTTGCTGTCGTTGAGATCTAATTGTTTAAGTACGGTTTTTCGGGTATTAATTAAGAACTTTGTCCAAATATAAAAACTAATTTTTTCACGCTTTATTACTGGCCAATCAATTAATACTTTTTCATCAAAGTAAAAATGTTTACAAAATGGGTTAAGAATGAATTGGGTAAGAAGCTTTACAATGGATTTATGGGCGACTTTTATCATACCATTTTCGTGTGAACTTAAGTTTTTTTCGCGATGCCTCATGATTTTAGCCATTTTCTCTGTATAAACTAGATACGCCCACATGATGTACTTGGCAGTACTATATTTTTCAACGTTGTGCATTGCGGCCAGCATACGCTGTGTTTCTTTTACAAAAGAATACATCTCTATTTCGTCGGCGGTCAAATTCGGTTTCGTTCCGAACAGCAAATACGATTTAAAAAGAGTTGAATGAATATATAAATTTAATATGTAACTACACTCTAACGTCGTATACAGTTCCACTAAAGTTACTTTCAAGTCACCAAGTGTCATGTCATTAAACTTACTATTCAGGTTCTGTTTGTTATGGATTATTCCGTATCCAAAATCGAGGTCGGCCGTTCGTTGTACTCTTTCAAGATAGTATTCCTTCTCTTCCTTTTCATTATCAAAACCTAACGTACATGAGAGAAAGCAAGCAGTAACAGTAATTAGTGTCGTCAGATTCATAGCAAAACACAATATTATGGAAATTTCAGTTATATGATTTAATCGATATTGATAACCGCTTATACTAAACGCCTTTGAATAATACACCTTAGTACCGTGGTACTTATGCTCTTTCTTATAATTACACGTGCATTGTTTATACTTCATAAAAAATCTCTCATCCAACACCTGTGTAAACGATATACTAAATATAAATATGTATACTACGTAATATGCTATATATAACAGCAATATTTAGATACTTGGTTTACTCATCAGTTTGAATAGTTTCCAGACGTTTAGATTTTAAACAGAAACATCAACATCAACATCAACATCATCAAGACAACATAATGATTACACTGGCTCCATCTATGCGATCGATGTTAATTTAAAAAAAAAACTGGTATACGGAACATGTTAAGTCGACGATAGAATTCGTTAGGAGTATCGATATTTTTTATTTGTACACTTGCTTTTACGAAAACTTTGTATAACCATTGTTCTGCGAGCTTATAAATTTTACAACCAAAATTTTCAAAAGAGAACTCAAATAATTATTATTGCGGGGTTTCTCGACCGCTTGCAAATTAAGAGGTAACATACATAATATCAATTATTTTTTGTAAAAATCTACAAGTCAAACCAATTGATCAAACTATTTGGATGAATCTTGTGAAAATATCCATAAAATTAGGTTAAAGCGAATAATTTTTGTATTTTAGTTTAAATAAAGCTGAATCTATAAAATAAAAAACTGATTATCCTAATAAAAAGAATTAGGAAAATCTTAGTAAAATGCAAATCGAGTTGCCAAATAAAAGTATTGGGATATTAATAACCTGTTAATGTATTAAACTTAAAATAATTTACTTTAGTTTATATAAAAGAACATACAATATTATTTGTGAAGCGAAGAGATCCCTAATATAAAATCTCATATAACAGCTACCTCTCGGATAAAACATACTTTCGATGTCGTAGATACAATTAATCTAGACATTAACTTACTTTTTAGTATTAGCTAGAAAGACTCCACCTGGCTCGAACTTACAATACACATTCACTTCTCCAATACAATATTGGTGTTATTTAAATTGGAGTTTAAAATATAATTTCAAGTCGCAAAGAATACATAACCCATAGAGTTTCAAGTTGGAGTTTTCGAACATTTAAAACAAGCTAGAACAATTGTTGTGATATTTCAAAAAAGACGTATTGATTTATTAATTTAATTTATTGATAATATATACGCCCTATCGGGCTCAGTACAGTACAAATAATACAAAAATAATAATGATAAATTAACAATGTTTTATAAATTAAAGAGTGTATTATATGATATATTAAATTTAATTAAACTAGATTTTAATTAAATTTAATCAGTTAACATATTTAAAGTATGTATAGTGATCATGTTACATTAAACTTTTGTTTGAAAAATTTTTCCAATTTCTCCAATCTAGTAATCTCTTCTGAGAATATAATATCGACAAATGAATGTATCCCCTTAAAATTGACGATATTGGTTATATTTTCTTCTACGTACATAATGATATCTCTAATATCATTTATCAACCCGTGTAACTTTTCAGTTGTCACGTTTTCATGTTGTACCATTGAGGTGGTATTCACGGCCGATTGTGTTGTTCCGAACTCTTCAAACATTATGTTTTTAATTATTGGGCCGTCAAAAAAATGCCCTACAATATACACAACACATTTGTTTAATTTTTTTTGAAATTTTCTTACTCTACGTAAACTTAGACGTCTATCATCCAAAAATCTAAGAAAGAACCGAATTGTTGATGATAAGTTTTCATCATGCCCTAAATCTAAAATTTCGACAAAGACCGATAGTTGATCAGCTATTTCCTTGTTAAAATACATTATTGGTGGAATTCGGTCTTCAATACGCGAGTTTTTGGGTTTTGAATTAATTATTGTTAACAGATACTTGTTAATCAGTTGTAACGGGATAACTTTTAATATTTGGATAAAGTTCACATGAAAATTTACCAAATGGTTTATTTGTTGGCCCAGAGACGGATAGTAGTCGGTTTGAATTGTCTCTTGTAGTTCTTTGAAACTTACCGAACTGATATTCAATGAATTACAATCCACATTTTCAGGTAACATCAACAACCCTTGACATTTGTATTTTACTTCATTCCAATTACTATTCACGAGCAATTTTCTAATTAAATAGTTCAACTTGCCAGATTCAAACACGCCTTTTAAATGCAATACATCTAAAGTATACGTATTGTGGTCCATCGAATTCATACCCATACTGTCGTTAAAATCTAATTGTTTAAGTATGATGTTTCGGGTGTTGTTTAGTAGCATAGTCCATTCGTGGAAATCCATAGTTTTACGCTTATTTCCCGGCCAATCACCAAACACTTCTTCTTTCTTATAGGATAAATGTCTACACAATGGGTCTAGAATGCATTGATTGAGAAGATTGACAATGGATTGAAAGGAGACCCTTATCATTCCTTTTTCGTGTGAACTAAAATTTTTTTCGGGATGCCTCATGATTTTAGCCATTTTCTCTGTAAAAATTAGATACACCCACATGATGTACTTGGCAATACTATATTTTTTAATCTTGTGCGTAGCAGTCAGCATACGTTGTGTTTCTTTTACAAAAGAATACATCTCTATTTCGTCGGCGGTCAAATTCGGCTTCGTTTCGAAAAGCAAATACCATTTAAAAAAAGTCGAATGAATATATATATTCAATATGTAACTACACTCCAATGTCGTATACAATTCCACTAAAGTTACTTTTAAATCAACAAGTGTCATGTCTTTAAACTTACTAGTTAGAATATGTTTATCGCGAATATTTCCGTGTCCAAAATCAAGGTCGGCTGTTTGTTGTACTCTTTCAAGATAGTAATCCATCTCTTCAATTTCATTATCAAAACCAATCGTGCACGAGAAGAAGTAAGCCATAACAATTTGTGTCGTTAAATTCATAGCAAAACAAAATGTTTTGGGACTTTCAGATGTATAGTTTCATTGATATCAACAACCGTTAATACAAATGCCGTTTTAATGATACATTTAAAGAACCGTAGTGCTTATGATTTTTCTTATAATTTCACGAACATTGTGCGTACTCCTAAAAATGTACCTCATCCAACACCTGTGTATACAATACACTATGCTTTATAACTGCAATATTTAGATATTTAGTAGGGCAAAAAATATCAGTTTAAAATGTTATGCAAAATTTTTTATTTTTACAGAAATATATAAAATGTACAGAAAACGACAGAAGAGAATAAACGTCGTCAATTCACTCGTTTAGCAGATCAATCTTATTTTTTCAACTTTCATTTTACGTTTAAAATAATTAGTTAGAAAGTAGTTAAATAGCTAACAGTTATGACACAGATTTTTCAAGTAATTTTTAACTAATGATGATGTAATATAATAGCACTCAACAATAATCGCTCCTTTGCTAATTTTATAATAATTATTTTACGGTTTACCAATAAACAATATTCCATTTTATTCAATCAAACTTCCCAGCTAGATTCGTTTAGTCATATTTTGGTTATCCTATATAATGGCATAATGCTTAAATATTTGTTTGATATTGTTGGAGATTCATTATTTATACAAAAACATACGTTGAAATATAACCATGGATGTATCTCTACGATTCAGTAAACGTGACTACAAAAGGGCTTATGTGTGCGTTTTGAAAAATGGTTAATACAAATTCTTCATTTGCTTTCTTTTTTTACTTTAGGCATACATGTTGTACTCTGTAAACGACTTAACTATAATATAAAACTATTATATAAGTATATTAATAACGGGTTACAATAATTTCTTAGGTTGGAAGTTTATGGTGATAAAAAAATTCATGCTTTACACGAGATGCAACATGGAAACATTTTCACAAAAATTACAGTAGATTACCGTCGGCCTCTAACATCGAGCACATCACCAGCCAAATGAACACCGAGCCACTGCCAACAGTGAAGCGAAGAGATCCCTAACCTGAATGCTAAAAGAACAAATTCCATTTCAAGACCCTTATAATACATTTCCCTGAACTTATACATAAACCATTTGAACCTATTGAGATTGAAATACAAACATTTTAAATACACTAGAAAAATTGTTGTGATGTTTTCAAAAAAATGTATTGATTTGTGAATTTAAATTGATCATTTAACAAATTTAAAGTAAATAAGTGATTATGTTACATTAAACTTTTGTTTGTACAATGTTTCCAATTTCTGCAATCTAGTAAACTCTTCTGAGAATATCATGTCAATAAATGAATGTATCCCCTTGAAATTGACGATATTGGTTATATTTTCTTCTACGTACATAATGATACCTCTAATATCTTTTAACAACCCGTGTAGCTTTTCAGTAATTATGTAATCAGTTTGTCCCATTGAGGTGGTATTCACGGCCGACTGTGTTGTTCCGAATTCATCAAACATTATGTATTTTATAATTGGACCGTCAATAAATTGCCCTACATTATACACAACACATTTGTTTAATTTTTTTTGAAATTTTCTTACTATACGTAAACTTAGACGACTATCATCCAAAAATGTAAGAAAGAACCGAATTGTTGATGATAAGTTTTCATCGTGCCCTAAATCTAAAATTTCGACAAAGACCGATAGTTGATCAGCTATTTCCTTGTTAAAATACATTATTGGTGGAATTCGGTCTTCAATACGCGAGTTTTTGGGTATTGAATTAATTATTGTTAACAGATACTTGTTAATCAGTTGTAACGTGATAACTTTTAACAATTGAATGAAGTTCGAATGGAAATTTATCAAATGGTTTATTTGTTGGGCCAAAGACAGATAGTAGTCGGTTTGAATTGTCTCTTGTAGTTCTTTGAAACTTACCGAACTGATCTTCAATGAATTACAATCCACATTTTCAGGTAACACCAACAACCCTTGACATTTGTATTTTACTGCACTCCAATTAATATTCACGAGCAATTTTCTAAGTAAATAGTTTAACTTGCCAGATTGGTCAAACACGCCTTTTAAATGCAACACGTCTAAAGAATACTTATTGTGGTCTATCGAATTCACGCCTTTGCTGTCGTTAAAATCTAATTGTTTAAGTATGATTTTTCGGGTACTCGTTAGTAACATGGTCCATACGTGATAATCCATAGTATTATGCCTATTTAACGGCCAATTACTAAACACTTCTTCTTTCTTATAGAATGAATGTTTACACAATGGGTTTTTAATGAATTTAGATAGAAGATTTTGAATGGATTTAAAGGAGACCTTTATTATTCCTTCTTCGTGTGAACTTAAGTTTTTTTCGGGATTACTCATGATTTTAGCCATTTTCTCTGTAAATATTAGATACGCCCACATTATGTACTTTGCAGTACTATATTTTTCAACGTTATGCATTGCGGTCAGCATACGTTGTGCTTCTTTTGCAAAAGAATACATGTCTATTTCGTTGGCGACCAAATTCGGTTTCGTTTCGAATCGCAAATACCATTTAAAAAGTGCCGCATGAATATATATATTCATCATATAACTGCACTCCAACGCCGTGTATAGCTCCACTGCAGTTTCTTTCAAATCACCAAGTGTCATGTCTTTAAACTTACTAGTTAGGATATGTTTGTCGGCGATAATTCCGTGGCCAAAATCTAGGTCGACCGTTCGTTGTACTCTTTCAAGATAGTATTCCTTCTCTTCAATTTCATTGTCGAAACCAAAATTACACGAGACGAAGCAAGCCATAAAAATTAGTGTCGTTAAATTCATAGCAAAACACAATAATAAAAATATATCAGTAAAATAATTTGTGAATTTGTGTATGATATCAAGAATCGTTTGAATAAAGACCAGTTTGAATAATACATTTAAAGAACCATAATGCTAATGCTGTTTTACAATTCCACGTACATTGTGCGTATTCTTAAAAATGTATCTCATGCAACACCTGTGTATACAATATACTATGCTACATAGCTGCAAAATTTCGATACTTGGTATAACAAAAAATATCAGTTTTAAGTGTTTAATGTAAAATTAGAATTTTTAACAGAAATATATAAAATTTTGTACAATTTATTAAATATTTACCATAGCTACTTCTTTATAATTTGCAAGTTTATGCTACAATTCGAAAAATAAGGAATGACGGTAGCTTAATTGAGGTTTACATACCATTTTCTGAAATATTCATAAACTTTAAGACATATTATTATTATCGAAGACCATTACGGATTGGTAAAATGAATGAGTAAAATGATGTAGCTACACAATTTTAATTTCTTCTCAAACAATAAAATTAAGATTTATTGTATACTTTGATATTATTTTTTATTAATAACTAGCTCTCCTTTTATCTCCTTTTTCTTATGTCATTACCTTAGATAAAAGTATAAGGTTTGAAATATTATGAGCGTTTTTGTAACTTGTATTTTATAATTAAAATTTTACATACAATACTTGTATATTTTTTTACCTGCATTATTTTTATAGTTTTAATATAAAACATATGCAGTGAACTTAATCGGATAAAATCTAAGGTTGAACATAAATGCTTACAAATAAATTTCATTACACACATCTTGATAAAAATGCTCTAATATTCTGACTGAAAAACGAGAAAAATATTTTTCAAATTATAAAAAATGATTTAAATTATTAAATGATGTCAACAAAAAGCTTTACACAATATGATGAATGTTTCAATTGTTTTTTTTATTATTATTTATATTACACAATCTATACAATTTGTATGTACAATAAGCGTAAGTGATAATGGATAAATATAATTTTGCTTGATTTCTTGATTGGAGAAAACACCCAGTGGAGGTACTTCGACAATTTTCAATTATTAAACGATAAAAAATGGATGTCCTAACGAATATTTTTCAACAAAATAATTGAAGGATAAATTATAATTTAGTTTTTTTGAGAATATGAGGGCAGTATTAACAGTAACCGTACATAATTAGTACAATGGATAGATGAGAACTTTAACTAGGGATTAGCATTTTTAGTTTTTTGATAACTTGAGCACAATACAAATTATTGATTCGCGAAGATTCATTTTTTTCCTTTTTAAATTTATTTGTAAAAAATAGTATGGAATAAAACAAAATTAATATACTACCCCATAGATAATGTTCTTCACTATAGATTGTGAAAATGTGTTAAATCTACAGTTAATACTATCCTCACATACTTATTTAGCACAAATCAGACTTGATAGGAAAAATATTGTAATTTATCCTATAGAAATGACTGTGATAGTCTTTAAAAAAAAAATGAACCAATAAAATATCCTTATTACTGTATTAATAAGTACATTATAGTTTACTTTTTTATAATATTTCCTAACAAATATAACCAATTTTTCTGATAGCTAAATCAAAAATCGGCCTTTTAGCCCCCTAGAGAAAATAGTAAGCTTAACAAAAAAAAAATTTAATTCCGTCCAATACATACGCCGAAAAATAACTTTAAAAGTTTTATAACTAGAAAAACTTCAATTCGTTCATACATTTATTGTTTTTTTCGTTAGTAATATTTTTTTTTGATTACTAAATTTTGAAATGTAATTTTAAGTTATTTGTTTTTTTGTTACATTTTTATTGGATTAAGTTTCCGTCTTTACTTAACTAGTCTAATAACTATTATAGTTAACTATAATTATTTATTATGCTATACATTTTAGAAAAAACACAGAATGAACATTTAACCCTTTCGTTACTGACATCCTCGTACAAGGATTCAACTTTAAAAATCCAATAAAATATTAACAACGTACTAACATTATCAAAAATATCTTTAAGCACAAGTTCTAGTATAGATTGATGATTAAAAAACTGACACAGCTATATTGATAATCAATATCGGTGCAATACGTAAAAAAAATTGTTGATTTTTTTTCGAAAAAAAAAATTCCAGGAACGAAAGGGTTAAGAGAATTCAAAAAGTTTGAAAAAGAATTAGATAAACAATAAGAAAATATAATATAACAATACTACCTATATAATTATGGTGTTTCTTCTACAAAAATGAATTGGATATGCGATCGAAAAACAAATATCCTATTGTTGATCCCCCTAAATATTAAATTATGTTGATTAATTTAAAATAGATATAACCAAAAAGTTATTCTCCAAAAACTACTAAATTACTTATGTAAGTATTAAAAAGTAAAAAACAGGTAGTGTGAAGCACACTATTCTTTCATGTAGCTAAATTGCTTACACTCGACACCGTATATCAACCAGGCACGTTTCTTGTCAAATTCAAATAGTGTTATTGTGTAATGTTTGATTTCAATATTATAGTAAAGACCACTAATATCGCTGGGTATTAGGGACATACGAGTAGTTAACTATGATCAAACCTGGCCATCATTTGAAGTATTTTTGAACCTATCTTCATCAAAAGATACAAAGTTGCACACACATTTCCTTAGTTCAGCTTGAATTCTTAAAAAAAAACTGTATAGCAGATGATTTAAAAATATTCCTTAATTATTATAAAACATATAAAGAACAGATAACAGAACACTTAATTTAATAAAACAAAAAAAGTTAACTGTCATTTCAAGCCCCTCTGAATACATTTCCCTAAACTTATACATAAACTATGAAGTTCCAAGTTCCAAAGTTCAAACCTTTTTAGATTTAAAATCAAACATTAAAAATACACTAAAAAAATTGTTGATATTTTAAAAAAAATGTATTTATCCGTGAATTAAAATTAATCGGATGACAAATTTAAAGTATATATAGTGATCATGTTACATTAAAATTTTGTTTAAAATATGTTTCGAATTTTTGCAATTTAATAAACTCTTTTGAGAATATAATACCGATAAATGAATGTATTGCCTTAAAATTGACAAAATTGGCTATATTTTTTTTTATTACGTATATAATGATTTCTCTAAGATCAATTACCAAACCGTGTAACTTTTCAGTTGTCACGTTTTCAGCTTGTACCATTGAGTTGGCCCAGTAATTGTCCATTTGTGTTGTTCTGAAGTCTTCAAACATTATGTTTTTTATTATTGGGCCGTCAAAAAATTGCTTTACAGCACACTCGAGGTATTTGTTTAATAATTTTTGAAATTTTTTTACTCTAAGTAGACTTAGGCGTCTATTGTCTGAAAATCTAAGAAAGAACTGAACTATCCCGGGTAAGTATTCGTCATGCCCTAAATCTAAAATATCTACAAAGATCGATAGTTGATTTGCTATTTCCTTGTTAAAATCCAGAATTGGTGGAATTCGGTTTGTAATACAAGAGTCTTTGGGCATTGAATTCAGTATTGTTAACAGATACTTGTTAATCAGTTGTAACGGGATTACTTTTAACAATTGAATGAAGTTCGAATGGAATTTTATCAAATGGTTTATTTGTTGGACCAGAGACGGGAAATAGTCGGTTTGAATTGTCTCTTGCAATTCTTTGAAACTTAACAAACTGATCTTCAAAGAATTACAATCCACATTTTCAGGTAGGATCAGCAACCCTTGAGATTTGAATTTTACTTCATTCCAATTACTATTCACGAGCAATTTTCTAATTAAATAGTTCAACTTGCCAGATTGGTCAAACACGCCTTTTAAATGCAATACGTCTAAAGTATACGTATTGTGGTTCATCGAATTCATGCCCATACTGTCGTTAAAATCTAATTGTTTAAGTATGATGTTTCGGGTGTTGTTTAGTAGCATGGTCCATTCGTGAAAATCCATAGTTTTACTCGTATTTTCCGGCCAATCACCAAACACTTCTTCTTTCTTATAAGATAAATGTTTACACAGTGGGTCTAGAATAAATTGATTAAGAAGATTTATAATGGATTGATAGGCAACCGCTAACATTCCTTTTTCGTGTAAACTAAAATTTTTTTCGGGATGCCTCATGATTTTAGCCATTTTCTCTGTAAAAATTAGATACACCCACATGATGTATTTTGCAGTAATAAATTTTTTATCGTTATGCGTTGCGGTCAGCATACGTTGTGTTTCTTTTACAAAAGAATACATCTCTATTTCGTCGGCGGTCAAATTCGGCTTAGTTTCGAAAAGCAAATACCATTTAAAAAAAGTCGAATGAATATATATATTCAATATGTAACTACACTCCAATGTCGTATACAATTCCACTAAAATTACTTTTAAATCAACAAGTGTCATGTCTTTAAACTTACTAGTTAGAATATGTTTATCGCGAATATTTCCGTGTCCAAAATCGAGGTCGGCCGTTTGTTGTACTCTTTCAAGATAGTAATCCATCTCTTCAATTTCATTATCAAAACCAATCGTGCACGAGACGAAGTAAGCCATGACAATTAGTGTCGTTAAATTCATAGCAAAACACAATGTTTTGGGACTTTCAGATGTATAGTCTCATTGATATCAATAACCGTTTTTACAAACGCCCTTTAAATAATTGTACTGAGGAGCTTATAATTCTACGTACATGTGCGTATTCCTAAAAATGTACCTCATCCAACACCTGTATACATACAATATACTATGCTTCATAACTGAAATACTAAGATATTTGGAATATCAAAACAATGGAAAAAACAAAACATTTTGAAATATTTTTTTTAAATTTGGATTTTCAACATAAAAATGTAATGTAATGTTGAATTACATTACATATTTAAACCTGTAAAATGGTGAACCTTCGTCTTCAATTGTGTGTAGATGACGTGTAGAAGGTTAATATAATATATATGGACATCTGTGTACATGCCATCGATATTGTTGTTTACTTGTAACAATAAAGTGTTCTACGAATTAAGTAACACGAATATTGAAAATACTTATTTTTTGTTGATTTCAAGAACATGTTTCTGTTTAAAATAATTAGTTAGAAAAATAGTTAAAAACGGTATTAAAATCAGTATTCAATAGACACAAAAATTCCAATTCAAACACGTTCTCTGGACAAAAATGGTCGATTACCACGTACTCGGTATTACCCATAAATTGTTGATGAAAAAATATATACAGACGAATTGAGAACTGCCTCCTTTTTTAAAGTATGTTAATAAAAACAATATGTGAATTCTGTCCAGTGTTTTTAACTAGGTTTAATAAACGTTTTGTATTATTACTACATTTTCCAATTTTCAGTATGTTATTGTGTAAATTGGTCGTAATTTTACTGAAATATTTTTTATTGTGTAACAGTTTAGTATTTGAACTTACCGAATATTAAAAAAAAACCAGAATTAAAGCCGATTTAATTAATTATTCAGACAATATACACTATTTATTCAGTAGTCTCCAAAATAATGTTGTCACTTCTTTTCTGCCTTGTTTAAAAAAAATAAAATAAAAAGGGTATGATTTAAGTACAAATTCTATATTATCAACGTGTCTATTAATCTAATGTTGTCAGTATAATTTCATAAACGTACAATTTTGCTGTAACGATCAAATCGAAAATAGATCAGGCACTTCCGTTTAGGAGGTTGTTTTTGGTTATTGGCATTTGACAGTTTTAATGGTCAATGCAATTAAATATAAAATAAGAAATTGAATGTTAAAAATCACTCCAAAGTCCGAAATAACAAAAGTTTTATATGACGTCAATATTTTGAGTACATTATGAAATTGTATTTTATTGTAAACATTTTTAATGAATGTAAATGGTCTTTTACAAATTTTGAGCGCAAAAAAATAATCGCATAACCCGAATCAAAAATTAGGAATTTTACAACACTTAAATTTATTAATTAAATTCTATATAATTTACAACATTAATGTTTAAAGCAATTATTTTTATAATAATAACGATCAAAAATGTACTTTAATTTAAGTCATATTTAAATGTAGAATTATGTTTTGAAATATTTGAAACATTATAAATAGTACTGTTTGTTTAGTAGGTATAAATTGTTTTTTTAAAAATTACATTCAAATATACGAGGCTAGTCGACAAATTTGATTAAAAAGCAAAACGTTAAAACTAAGAGCACACTGCTTTTTTAAAAAATATTTATCATAATATTTTGTTATCATTCAACTAAATATTACTTTATTTTTAATCTTAAAACCGGAAAACCGGTTTATTACGCAGAACTCCTGTCGCGTCCAGTTTATCGCCCGTCGTTGTAGTCGAATAGAAATCAAATAAAAATGTAAAAAGTTTTTATTAATAATTTCAATAATTTTCTTATCATCCTGTACCGAGTACCGACAGTAAAATCACGCGCAGCATATATTTTGGGTCGTTTATTGTGAAAGTGGTGTAACTACAAATTTTTAAAATATACATATTTTTGCTTAATGGAGTGTCATTTAGTCATATCTCTCATTATAAAAGAGAAACAACTCCAATAAATGAAAAAATAAATAAAATTGTACTGTTTTTCCTACAAATTAATTTACAAATAGCTCGTTATTAAAAAACTCAATTACAAGGAAATAATTCACTTTTATAATGAACGACACATTTTCTTTAACAGTGAGCTATCTATAGTACCATGTATATTAGTATACGTATCAATTATATTATTCACCAAAAACTTCTATCCTACCGCTTATCTGTACATTGATTATTGTTCTAAAAACAATGGTAATACGTATTGCGTTTTGGCACGGAATAGATAAAAGCAGAACGGTCACTTTCATTGTAAATAAAAGATTGACGACCATTTAAAGACATATAATTATTTTAGATCAGCGGAATCTGATAAAGATACATTTTTTGTTTATATTGACTATTTTAAACAGGGAGTAAAAACGTTTTCGAAAACTGTTTGAAAAAACGTTTTTTTACATTTTCTTTACACAAATTAAATTTCGGTAATTTTTTTACAAGTTTTTACTCCTTGATTTAAAATGTAATTTTGTATTTGAAATGCATTTTGGTAACTATTTTGCCCATCTCTGATAATATATTAATTAATAACAATTAATAATCACAATAGTTATTGTTGTGTTATCAGTTATCATGTTATATGTACGAGTACATCTTCTTAAACAGTTTACAGTAAAATAGCTAGGTATACAAAATTATTGTAAATTCGTATTTTTAATATCAGAATAGGTATGCGTTTGAGCATTTAATAGTTAATAAAAGTCAAAACTGTACAAAACACTAAACACTTAATAATTGAAGTATAATTATTAAATTCTTATTTATTATATTTACCTATTTACTTCAAGTTCTAAATTACTTCAGAGAGTAACATTGTAACAATTATACAATAAAATATAAATACCTATAATATATTACTCGTTCACAATTTTGTTTTTGGCTCTAGGGGGGTTCGAACCCGACCCCCTCCCCCTCCCAGCCCGTAACCTTAGAAGATGGCCGCCGCGTTTTTGTGTGTTAATTATTATCAGTGTCCGGCGCCTGATTTTGGTGTCTGCGCGGTTGGCAATTGGCATTGTCAATGGTGTCAGCCCTGTCAGGTCACTGTCTGCAGGTGTATAAATTATAATGTATATACTATATTCGTTCCTCCTGATCGGTAGTCCGTTGCGGTTGAACAAAGCATGTTGTTTATAGTCGTTTGATATTTAGTTGTATAATGTGCGGTTTATTGTAATCAAGTAAAATACAATATAATATAATTTATACCTAGTTATTTATTATATGACAATCGATAAAATACAGGTAATTATTTATCGCAATATTATGGTATTAAACGAAAAATGAATTTATTTTACTATTATAAATAGTAATAATGACGGTATACTCTTGTCACTTCTAGGTTCTGTGATAAGTAGGACAACACTTATTGCAAAATGGACAAGTCGTGTGGCTGTTGTGGTGCTGTTAATATCGAGAAATTAGAATTTACCAATTTGCCAAGAATGAGTAATGTTTGGAAAAAATGGAGAAATAGCTACAAGCTGTTTGCAGAACAGTTTCCAGATCAAGCCAACGTTAGTCATTTTCTTGCACACTTGGATGAAAAGTGTATGGAAATCTATGACAATTTCGGATTTGACTCAAAATTCGATTTAGAATGTGTATTATATAACTTTGACAACTATTTTACACTTAAGACAAATTCCATTTACGCAAGATATAAATTCAACAGCTTAAAGCGGAAGCCTACACAAGATGTTGTAGACTTTTACTCTGAATTAGATGACCTTTCTATAGAGTGTAACTTTTATGAGGAAGAGCGAAGAAATATGATTCGAGACAAATTAATTGTGGATAATATGTCAGATGTTGAACTGCGAACAAATTTGCTGCAAAAACCAAACTTAGATTTATTTGAAACACTTGAAATTTTGAAGACAAAATCCAAAAAACCGATCATAAAGAAAATTCCAAAAATTCAAGGTAATAAAAACAACATTATGACTAAAGCTCGGATATTTATGACTGCATATTTTTTTAGTGAAATAAGATTTATACCCAAATATTATGAAAATTTGATTTACTAAGACTAGATTTCAAATTAGCAAACTTATAATGCATATTTTTGCATATTTGACACTTGAGCATATATTTGTCTATAATTTATTATAGATTTAATAGGTAGCATATTTGTATTCTATACAAATTGCGTAATTATACTTAATTATTAAAAATGTGCCATTTTTTTATTATCTTTTATCGTGTTTACGAGTATGAGCTAAATAAATTATACACAATTTGAGAAAAAGTAATATATGAAAATTCTGGTTATACAATATTGTCCAAAAGTTCTAAAATAATTGTCATTGTTCTTTTAATTTTAAAAACTACCAAAATAATTGTAATTCAATGTTATCCTGATGTATAAAATACCTTTTAACTAATTAACCTACATAAATGTTATTTCAATTATGTCAAGTCAGCTATTTAAAAACTCGGCTAACATATTTAGCTGATTTCAATAAAGTCATATAATTGTATATTTTGACATTTATATATGCATATTACCATACCTAATCTTAAATATAATTACCCCAAATTTTAATTAACCCTACTTGTGTCAAAGAGTTGTAAACAAAACAAGTTTTACAAAATTATATATTCTAAGCTCTAAAAATGTTTAAATATATTCATAGTTAAATTTATATTTCTCTTGATATTATTATCGGTTAGAAACCCATTTAGCCAAAATAGATATTAACTTTTTCGGAAACTTATAATTTTAAACTCTAAACCGATAGTAAAATATTTAGTTACCAATAATGTAAAAATGTATATAATATTTTAATTTATAATTATGCCAAGTGAATATTTATTTTTATTTAATATAAGTTATTAAGTGCTGTGCAGCACCGACCACCAATATTCAGTTGTTTTTCGGTAGTCTGCAATATATTATCAAGTATTGCCTAATAAAGCTTTTAAATATTCCATAGAGATGGGAGGGCTCAGTTTATTACTATTCCATCCCCATATTATATTATAAAATTCCTGGACAATCCACTATATACTCGGTTCAAAATAAGAAGCGACCTCGGCGGCTATCTAAAAGCCACATAAAAAACCGGTTTTCAGGTAGCCGCCGAGGTCGCTACTTATTTTGAACAGAGTATAGTCATCATTTATTTTCTGTAATAACCAAATAATTATCAAATTCGTTACTTAAAAATGATTAATGATTCAGTTTCATTTAAGTTACCTGAACATATTTTATGTGCCTATTTATGCTATTATATTCTGTTTTAGAATCAACCAGTACTCATGATATGGATAAGAAACAAAGTAAAAGTAATATTTCAAGATACCCTCCACAATTTTTATGTGCATATTACTTCATTACTATAATATTAAACTCTGTTTTAGATTCATCCAGTACTGATTATGTGGAAAGGAAACAATATAAAAGTAATTTTTCCAAGACACTCTCCACCATGGTTGAAATATACAGGTTATTGCTCTTCGTCTTCAATTGTTGTCTTCAGAAATGAGATGGCAGCATAAGCGGATATTAATTTTTTTACTATTAATATAGTATTTTTTTACTATGTACATATAATATAATTGGTATTGGCTCCCGTTACGTTGACATATTTGTTTTTATCATTAAATATTTTATGAAGAAAGGGTATATGTGAAATAACCTTATATATTTCAGTCATGGCCTCTGCGATTTTTGATGTGCCTATTGTGCTACTGCTCTAATATTTTATTCTGTTTTAGAATCACCAGGCACTAATGATGTGGATAAGAATCAAAATAAAAGTAATATTCCAAGACACCCTCCACGAAAATTCACAGCTAAAGAAGTCAAGTATTTAACAGACAAAACTAAGAAATATAAAGATCTGTCAACAATTGATAGTTCAGTGTATGACCGTATTATTAAAGACAAACGTGCAAGCTTTCAAGACTGTTCAATTGAACAGATAAAAAGAAAAATTAAATCCATTAGAAACAATGAAACGAAATCCTTAAGCGCAGTCTTTGAAGATATTAAGTTTCAGATTAATCCTTATCTTCCTGTACCAAATTGGAAATTATAATTAGAATATCTACTACATTTTAATCCACGTTGTAACGTAATCTATTATCATTTTTATGTAATGTATAGTTTATAAAACATTTCTTAAAAGTTAATTCAATAATTTATAAAATATTTATATAAACCTTATTATTTTAAATTTAATATTAATTTATTTTTTTAAATAATAATATATTCGAAAATGTCAATAGTAAGTTTAGTAGACTACATTAGATAGTAGACCTACAAACGTGGAGCTAAGTTCTGTAGACATAAAAAGTAAAGATTCTGCCAACCACTAATTGTATGTATCTCAATACTGTAGTTAAGTATCACATATTTTCTAATATTGTAATACCTAATGGATATACAGATTTCATATACCAACCCATTTGATGCTAGATATTTTATTTCGATTTAGTTTTAACATCCCCTACTCCTCATAACAAAACATGTGTGCATTTAGTGGATAAGATAACCTCTAAATTCTAATTGGCATTACTTAAGTATTTGATACCTAATAATATTGAACTTGTTTAAGTCTAGTATAAAGTTTTGTGTCAATCAGCTTGAAAACTTAGTTTTAGTTATGCTGTATGCACTCTATTTTTATAAATAATTGTTGTAATTATAATAATAACATGTGATTATTCAACCATTATTTGATAACACTCATATTCTGTGTATTATTAATTTATTATTTTTATATAACTTTGTGTAAATATTTCATAGTTAGGTTGAACTATGTAACTAAAGTTAACAAATAAAATATTTTACAGTGAGATTTTTCCTATTTATTTGATATATAATTCTTTATTTAAAAATAAAAGAAGTTTTTACAATTCTAAATATTTAAAAAATGTGTTTTAGTTCAAAAAATTATAGAATATTAGACAATTATTTTTAATTTACGTAGTAAAATTGTGCTAAGGCGTTATTCTTGTAATTCGTAAATATAATTTAAAATTTTAACATTGAAACTATTTGATAATATCGAATGTAATAAATATATATTTATATATTATATATGTATAACAAATTATGTTATATTATAATAAGGCGTAGATGAAGTTCAATGGCACGTATATCGAAAGATATCTATTACTCAAAGCGTGTGATTAATGAAAGTGCGAAAGTCAGTTCAGGATCATTTTGTAAAATTAACTGAAATAGTTCTAAAAGTAAGGTTGATTCAATAATCAGTCCTAGTTTCATCACCAAGTATAAAAATTCAATTTTTTCATTATTATTCAAACATAATTTATCAAATACATTTTTATATTTATTTGTATTCAGTGCAGTGTGGCAGGGACATAGAACCAATTGCAAAGGCTAAACTAGAGCTAATAAAGATATGCCCATAGAATACTATGGTTTCTATATCGGTGAAAAATGTCTATACCTTGCTGCCAGTCCTGGTGTGTAAACATTTCTACTATATTGTACACATTATTAAAATGATTTAGTTACGTATCTCATTTACTAGACTAGTAGACAATTATCTGCTTCATTAGTTGAAATTAAAACTCATTTTGCAGCTATAAATACACCAAGCGTTTTCACTGCTATCGAGACTGACAAAGTATATACATTGTATAGGTACATGGGGTTATTATGTTAATATGTTAAATAGCCTTTCTCATTGGTTTAGATTAATAATGGTTTAAAATTACTATTATTGCAGTCTAATTTATACTTGAACGTGTTAAACTGGTGAGAACAGCTGTAAGTATAATAGGCTATAAAGTACTAATGGCGCCGTTCTTACCGGTTCAATTTTAAAAATTAAATTTATCAATACTTCAATCATAAGTTAAATCATCCTTAAATGGTGAGAATTTTTTTTTTTATAGATTCTACACAAAATAATTACTGCCAGTAATGGCCAAATTGTGCCTACACTAGAAATTAGTTTCCGATGCTGCCAATAGATCGCGTATAGAGTTTCATGAAATAATTAGTCGTGTATTATAAAAGGGAGTTTATAACGTCAACAGGCTGGCCACTGGCGTTCTCAATCTATACTAGTTTTAGATACAAATCAATGATATCAAATTTTAATAAAATAATAATTTTCTAAAAAATAGTCTCTCGCTTTCTTAGTACAGCTTTCCCAATAGATCAGATGTTTTCTTAACTTTTTTTAAAAGACGAGACATTAGATTGTGTTTTTTTTTAACAAATTAAAAATTCAATTTTTGAGTTTCATAATATTAACATCAAATACGGCTTTTATAAGGCTAAAATGACGGGTTTTGTCAAAATTCTAATTTTTTTGATCCCACTTCTTAATATACGAAATAATTTCAGTTCTAATTTAAGTTTTTGAAAAAAATTGTCTGAACTGGATTTCTTGAAAGGTAGTATGCGTGGCTGCAACAATATTTCAACAAAAAAAAACCATTGTGGCCTAATTAAGTTTTGTAGACTGAGCTAAATCAGAGTTGAAACGCCTAGTGGCAAACCAAAGTATCTACTTACTATTTTAGTAGACAATAAAATTATAATATATATTGTTTAAAGAAAGTATGAATGTAGGTTTTGTCCATTAGGTATTTGAAGGCCCTTTTGATTATTAAAATAAAAAAACTACCAACGTCTAACGCACATTCCTTGGAAAAATTTCATATCATTATATTATTATTATTAATTTCTAATTAATAATAGAATAATTTCTAAACAAAAAGAGTGAGTATTAGATTTCATATATTTTGCTCATACAGATCTCGGCAATAACTTAATAAATATTATCGTTTTTTAATTGTCCAAACAAGCTAACGTGTAGTGATGATCTTATATACATGCAAAATAATAATAATTATTATCTCGGCTATTGGCATAAATGAAAATAACTTGGTAGTCGATTAATTTCAATTAATCACATAGAAAAAAAAACGACCGATGGTTATTAATTCCGCTTTGCCACTTTATAAATACTAAACACTCGTAAATATTATTGTCAGTGCCATCAACTCATTAATAAACTATTTTTAATTATTCCTTCTCATTAATTTGTTGTTTGAAAAAAACCAAACAAACACTTCAATTTTCATCAATTGCAACAGTATTAATGAATAAATTGCATGTCTAATGTCTACGCCAATAAATCACAGGAACTTTAATATTTGATCACAGGAGCCGGCGACCAGAGAGGATTGAACATTTCAATAGTTCTAGTGTTGCTTTTTGGTCCAGATAATTACAGTACAAACCAAGTATATCAATGTAAACCAACAGAGTTGGAATAATATTTTAACTGTCGAGTGTCCAAAGCTTAGGCATTGAAGTTAAAATAAAACCACAAAACATGGCCTCTATGACGAATAATACATCTTATTAAAATAATTATGATGATAATTAGATAATAGCTGTCATCTGTGGTGTATGGTTGCGGCTGAAAAAAAAAATTAAAATTCTGTACAAAATGATAGTCTAGGAAAAAAGTCAACACTCAAAACATTTGCCACTACCACGGCTTTCGGCTGGAGTGAGAGTTCGACAATTTGGAAAAAGCTGAATAAGGCCAATTACTTTTATTGGTGTAACTACTGGCTGTTAATTGTAGTTCTTAAATTTATCACACATCACATAATATACGACTTTTAATATGTCGTAATATAATATAAATTACACACATTTTTACCCAAGAAACTTCACGTTATAAAATTTTCTCAATTTCCCTGTGCTATTAGGAATTGAAAGTATTAAATAGTAATTTTTTTTCTATAAAATAAGTATTTGATAATATTTATTTGAAAAAGCAAAATAGTTTTAAGGCTATTTTATAGGGCAACATTACAACTACCTAGTTAAATAGCAGCCTATAAATTATTTGATTTACCTATTTAAATCACTGATTTTTTCACTTTTATATAAAACAAATAACTTTTTATAAATCTGGAAGTATGTACCTAGTACTATACTATGTATTTACTTCACTTTTAAACATATTTTCGTCATACGTAGGTGTGTTTATCTATTAATTATTTTTACATATTAAATAAACCCATAAGTAATTCGATTTAGTTGTCTTGTTTTTTTCTAAAAATATTATGGATTATTCATATCAATAAAATTCAAAATTATAATTTTACAATAACACGGAAAATACGTCACCTATCTATTTTGTGAAACATTACTTATATATTATACTTCATTCACATTGCTGATACAGATCTCATAATTCAATTAATTTTAATAGATTTAACTAGGTCATCAACATTTCATCAACTTTTGACGCCAAACCTCTATATTTTGACGTTTCATAGCAAATGTATCATTTATCTCTCGAGAGGATAAACAATATTTAACTTTTTAATTTCAAGTGCCGTGCTACACACATTTTGTATGTTATACAAGTGATATTATGTTTATGATATATTTACTAAAAAATGTATTTTATACAAATAAAACATAATATACCTATAGAAAAACCATACTTGATTTTCTTTTTTAAAATTACTTACAAGTTAGCACAGGGTCTAAAATAGTTTAAGTTTAAATTAATAAATTTTATTAGGTAGATGCTAGATAATATCACTATTATTTCTGTTGGTATGTAATACTCGTTACTTTATAATTCATACCAATGTACAACTTACATCTAGATTTCTGAGACTTGTGCTCTGTCACTTATGTATTTTATAAACATTATTCTATTTATAAATTTGTTATTATTTGAAAAAATTCGCTAATAAAAAAAGACTCGGGGGAAGACCTTTTTTAACGGAAATATTCTTTCATTTTAATTGGTTTTACCAATAATGAATGGTTTATAATGTCAGTATTATTTAACTTAACTAGGTAAGTATATTATAGAGTCAGGCGAGGCCATTCCAAATGAATGAGCTAATTGTTAATACCTACGTAAAAAAATAAAACTTTTGGTGATAATTTTATAAAAAATAAAAGACAATTAAGATAATTTAGAACATGTGTGGCACAAAGTACAGATTAGATTTCATAAGTGCACTTAAAATATAACATAGGTACTTAAGAAACATCCATGTGGTGTACAAGTATTGGAAGTCGCTCAAAACGCATAGTTTCACTGGAAGTTTTACTTGTAAGTTTATTAAGTACGTGTATCTCATATTCTATGTGAAGAATTTTCAAACACTGCTCCTGTAAAATTAAAAAAAAAAAAAAATTAGGTTTTTAGTTTTTTGGTTTTATAATAATGTGTTTAAAAATAAAATATCTGTTTAAATTTCAAATAAAAATCATCGAAGATGTAAATTATGTACGTTTTCACCTGTAAGATAAATAACCGCAGTGTTAAGTGATAGGTATATTTATATATAAAATAAAATTTTTTTACGATCGTTAATAATAGAACAGATAAGTACACTTAATATATCATATCGATGGTATTATACAGCACGATCGATTTAACGTGAGACACCGATATTTTTATAAAATAATTGCAATTTTGTAGTTTTTTCTTCAAGTCACATATTAAGTATGGGTTAAATTACAATATTAGACAATAATCAATATTCAAATTGTATTATTTTTTATTTATTTCCAGAGCTCTATCAACTTTTAAAACTTATGGGTGGAGTTTAGTATTGTTATTAACTTCGCCAGCCATTACTCCACCGCACTTAACGTTCCGCCCTAAATTTTAAAAACTTTAGTTACATTAAAAGTTTAAAACCAATTACCAAAACTGGTTATCTCGACCATTCGACATTGTTAATATTAAAAGTTGATTAAATACCATACTTTGTCATTTAAGTTTTAAAATTTGATAGAACCCTGAAAAAAAAACTAAAAACGTAAATATCTATAGTAATTTGATCAATATTCAAGTCTTTTGTAATTGGGCCAGTCCCGTATTTACATATAAATAAATAAATATTGTAAAATAACAAAAAACGAAAATTTTATCAAAAAGAAATATCGCAAAATTGCATTTTCCAAGACAATTGATTATGCCTTGCGTTAAATTGATCACCCTGTATTTACGCCGTCTAATAACCCTCACTAAACACACACGCACACGCAAATCGTCAATCATTATATCATAGCAGTTGCCAGTTAGATGGACAAAAACGACGCTTAGTATATCGGAAGACTCGGCCTTGTGTGCACGGTTTCGTTAACGATTTTAGGTTTAAAACAATAAAATAAAATATCAATATAATATTATGTCGTTGTTATTCGGTCGGCGGTAAAAATATATAAAAAAAAAAAAATAATAATTATTAATTTTTTTAAATCACACGCGTAACGATAATATTACTATCACATGATATGTTATGAGAGTTTGTCTTGAGATCGTGACAAATACCATATTTTATTTTATTACAATATAATAATAAATCTGTGTGTTACCGAAGAAGAAAAAAAACTGGTCTAAAATTAATTTTTCCTCGGGTAAGTAACGTTTTCGTTTTAAATTTAACCGATCACATCGTGTCTGCCTAAGTATATATTTTTTTTAGTCGGTAAATTCACCGTACACTTAATTTTGTATGAGAGTTTTAACGATTTAATAGCCCAACAGCGTAGCCGGTTTGTGTTAAGTCACAATGTTACAGGTGTGTACTTATGGTCTAAATTCTAAAATAACACCGACAGTTCATTTAAATATAATATTATGTTTATATATTTATAAATATAATTACATTAATGGGATAGCTGTTAATTGTACACGGCTCGAGCGTTAATAGACGATGTAATTACAAATACCTGTTGTGTACATTCAGTAATAATATTATTAAATTAAATGATTCCTTTTTGGCCTAGACAACCTGGATTAGGGATCATAACCGAAATTAAAAATAGCGATAGTAACCCATGGTGGCAAAATGACAATTATCATGCACACCAATTTATGGAAAGTCACATTACTACGTTTTGTACATTTCACAGCGGTTGTTCTATAATAATGCACTTAACCCTTTGAGCCATAGTAGTATTATATTGAAAATTGAAATCACCTTTTAAATTTTTTTTTTTTGCTATTGTTAATTGTGGTATTTTATTGAAATCATCGTCAAAATAATTTGAGATAAAAATGTAATGTGCGACTCAAATGGTTTATGTCAACAGTCAATAATAATAAACAAATAGTCTTGTGCAATATTATAATATTATTTTATGGCGTTGATGTTAATCCGTTTTGTTGTTGTTAAATATCGTAGATTGAATTTAACGATGTGACTTTTCGTTTTTAATTTTTTTTTTTATAATTTTTCGATACTTGTAAATGTGACATTTTAAATAAGCGCATTTTTTTAGAGTAGTCAGTTAAACCGACTAATTTCTCGAAGAGTGGTCGAATTTAACCAAAATCAGGTTATGCGTGGGTGTATTTTTGTTATACAATAATCGATTGTTTCAAATTTTAAATAATTGTTTCTACCTAATTGTTACTATGTTTGTGAGTGTTAAAATCGGTTTCCAGTAAACGCTTTGTTGCAAATATAACTTGTAATAAAAAGGTTACAGATTTTTCTCATACCGTAAAAAAAAAAATTTCTTTTTTAAAATTATCATATAAAATATGTTTATAATAATAAAAAAAATGTTACGATATTTCTGAAATAATTGTTTTATGCTTTACTGTCTGGGTCGTATATGGTTTCTATCGTTAATCATGAAAGTAGGTTTTGGGTTTACTTATTGTTATACTGATGTTTTAGTTAAATTTATTTTTATCAGAATTCGTGAAATTGTTAACCAGTATACTCCTTTGCCTCCATATTAATAATATACAGATTAAAAAACGTTTCATTTTTCAGAAAGCAAAAAATGCTCTCATTTCAAATAAAAGTCGTAAAAAACATTTTCATCGTATTTTTGAATTTATATTAAAGCAAAAAATAGAATATCATATTTAATATTTAAATTTGTTCTCGCGGGTAAACAAAAATGATACTATTATTGTTTTTTTTTATAAATTACAATTTTTTTCTTAGGTATTATTGTTTTAACCTTGAATTGAAATGTTATTTTTTGTCAGATGTTCATTCGTTTGAAGTTTGCTTTTAATTTTTATAATCATGGTTAATGCGGCCTCTTAATAAAGATTATTGAATAGACTATCAAAGAATTTTATTAAAAATTATTGGCGACTATTATAAATAATTTAGTCAATGAAATTTGTTTGCTGCTGGTTCTAATCATGTTATTAGGTACCTATGTAATAGATACTATAATACCTAGTTGATTGTTGTGCTTATAATTAATAAATTAAACAAGGGGAGGGGTTGTGTAATCTTATATGCAATATCTGTTGAAATTGCTGCAAATCGTTTTCCGTGAATTTATTATGACTAGATAATAATTTATAGGTATTTATCATAACAAGGTATCTAATTTCGCTTGAATTTATGTAAATTCGTATTAAGTAAACGAAATGCTGTATATTCAAATAATACAATTTTACGTTTTTTTTCTATTTTATTCCCAACTTTATGTGGTAAATGTGATAAAAATCGTGCGGAATGGTTAGTTTGCGTGCATCGACTTTTCACTGTCGATTCAGAACATTATTTACCGAAATATTCAGGTATGCATTTGATTAATTTTGCATTGTACCTATCAAATGTCTGTTGCAGTTTGCTGTGGTCATTGCGAATTTTCAAGATTATTTGTGCCCGTCTGTAAACGCCGCAGTTGTCATAGTTTTGTCATTAATTGGTATGCCAGCAGTCTAAAGATCTCTTTCAATGACACTTACCAAAGATGCAATTGACTCACAGCAACGTAAACGCAGCTCGATGGACTCCAAAAGCAATTTACAATCGGAATATGCTATAGGCAGCAACGATTTTATACGTAAGCTTCGTATCTTTTGTGTTTATAATAATTATTTTTAAGGGAAATAAACTACTTATTAGTTTAAGAAAACAGTGTAAATTATTTGTTTGTCAAAATATTACCAAAAAGTACGGATTTATTGCACATATCCTCTCATAGGATGTTTTTTACACAAATATATCATGTTTTTAACAAGAATAAATAAAAAGGAAACTACAATAACACTGTACATAACAAAAAGAACTAAACTACGTTTTTTTTCCGCTGAATTCGAATTTGGCCTCAGTTTTTATTTTTAAATCGTCTTTAAGTTGTAAAAAACGTTGTTTTCTGATATTATCAACGTGTTTTGTACACTGAAATGTGTGTTTAAGTTTATTTAAAATAAAGTTTAAGGTTCGGTGCGAAGCTGAAAAATGTATTAATTTTATAACCACTTCTAAACCACTGGAACGGTTTTTATTTTCATTATTTTGCTGATGTCAAAACTCACCACATTATTGTGAACAATTTTTTTAAAATCCTAAATTTTGTTTAGGAAAATTGCTTATTATTTTGGAAGCTATTTAAAAAACAAATTTACGTACTAGAAAAAAATTGAATTGTCATGGATTTTCTAAACTTTAAATATCAAAACCTATGGTAAATTTATCTCTAGCCAAAGTAGAGCCCCGACAATAGCAAACAAAGTATCATCAAGTTAGGTTTGTCCAGTTATCATGACGTAGTCTTGTGTTCGAAATTCGTTCAAAAGATGTATTTTTTATCTAACAGAAAATACTGGTAATAATAGTCATCGTTAATTAGTTAGCTAATCCTCGGTTATCTTTAGCCAGATAATGTAACAAATATTAATAACATTATCAACGCGTTAACCAACGGAGCTAATACGAATAACATACTATTTCCAAAAGTTTATATAAAATATTTGAATTAATTAAACATAATATATTTTGTACAATACAAAGTTAGTTATTGTTTACAGTTTAATAAAAATATAGATTGATTAAATGTTGAATAATTGTGTTTTACGTGTCCCATGCAGTTGTATAGTTATTATTTAGTTGTAGATGAAGTTGCCGATAAACCCAAAACCAACGTTAAGCAGAAACTACAATTGATATCGCCTTGTATTATCAACAAGGCAAAAAATACTTTTACGTACAAAAATATTACGAAGAGGTTGCCAATACTGCAATGGCTACCCAAGTACACAGCGGAAGACGGACTTGGAGACCTTTTGGCCGGCATCACGGTGGGACTAACAGTCATCCCACAATCAATGGCTTACTCCGCTCTAGCTGGACTACCGCCTCAAGTAAATAAACCGATTGATTTTGTGAAGTCAGGTCAGCTTTTGCAACCCTTAAATTACCGTTTCTTACTCCAACACGCCAATACATTTTTCGCTGCACTTTATTTTCAAACGTCCTAAGCTTCCTTCATGTTTCTTCCTCCTATATAATCATGATCATTTTCAAAGGGTGTCTGATTAAGATAATACTGTCTGTGGTGAACTCATTCCACGGGCCATGTAAATATTATGTTACGCCTAATGATACATATTTTGTAATATGATAATTTCAGTATGGCCTCTACAGCTCTTTCGTAGGATGCCTAATGTACGTGTTCCTGGGGACATGTAAAGACGTTCCTATGGGACCAACAGCTATCGTATCGCTAATGACGTACAATACGCTTCACGGACTAGGACCTGTATACGGCACCCTTTTATGTTTTATATCTGGAGTCATTCAGCTGCTGATGGGAATCGTGGGCTTGGGTGCGTTTTAAATAATTATATTTTTTTTTATGACGCTCATGACCGGTCGAAAGCTCTACTTAGCCTAGTCCGATCGCCAGTGGTAAACTTTTTTGCTGCATCATCTAAGGTTATGCCAAGTCAGTGATAGAGACCGCCCGTGACCGGATTCGATGCTCGCCGGCACTGCCGTCTTAATCTACTCGGCCTATAGGTTTCCCAAAAAATAATACAATTAAACGAGTTGATGAGTTTGGAAATTTTAATTTAAAGGTTTCCTGATTGATTTCATATCTGGCCCTGTGAGCTCAGGATTCACATCAGCAGTTGCGATACTCATCATCGCGTCCCAAATAAAGGACTTGATCGGCGTCAAGGGCGGCGGATCTACGTTAGTGGACATGGTGATTTCGTTGTCCAAAGACATTGGAAACTATAGGCCAGGCGATGCTCTGCTGGGAGTGGCATGCATTATCGTAATATTATTGTTGCGGGTAAGTCCACCACAAAAAAAGTGGTGCGCGTACGGGTTGAATTTTGTTTCCTACCAATAACCAGTTCTACACGTTTTCAAGGGACTCGCCCTATGTCATGTCGGACCAAAGACCGCCAAAGAACAGACGACTGCCCAGAAAATACTTAATCGCTCAATGTGGTTGATTGGAACTTTCAGGAGCTCGATATTAGTGCTTTTCTGCAGTTATTTAAGTTACTTGTTAATAGAAAAAACCGGACACGACGTCACTTCGGACAACGCACCGCCTATACCGTTCAAAGTAATAGGTACGTGCAATACTGTTGTTGCTTACTATCCAAAACACAACACATATAAATAGTATATATAATATTATAGTAATGGCAATATAGTAATGTTTTGTTTACTTCAGGTAAAATTCCGTCCGGTTTGCCCAGCATTGATTTCCCGGAGTTCAGCGTTGCTCAGACTAACCATACCGCTGTGGGATTCTTTGAGATGGTGTCCAAAATGGGATCCGGGGTCATTGTTTTACCATTAATAGCGTTGCTAGAAAACATATCTGTGTGCAAAACGTTCGGTCAGTATTTTTTTTTTTGTTTTGATAACGCAACATACTAGTCGGCTAAACAGATCCATTAAAAAACGTATGTTGTTTTAAAAATTCAAGCGAACGGAAAGACCGTCGATGCCACTCAAGAATTAGTCGCCATTGGTTTGTGCAACATCGGAAATTCGTTTGTTCACGGACTTCCCGGATCAGGTTCCTTTTCCAGAAGTGCTGTAAACAACGCTAGTGGCGTCAGAACTCCCATGGGAAGTTTGTACGCTGGTGATTTTTTTTTATATCATATTAATACCCACAATTACTAAGTGATCTTTTCGATGGTACGATTTCAGAGCATGATGAATTTCTACATTAGTATTGTACAGGCAATTTTTCACTAAAACTTAACATTAAGCTACAATTTTTAAACGTACTTATTACCACAGGAACGAGGGATCTATTTTGATATTTTATGAGGGTCGTTTTTTTTCAACTTTTATGTACGCATACAGGATCTATTTTTGTACAAAAACAAATGTTTCAACTTCAACCAGAACTTGCCCAAAAAAATTCCAATCTACGTTTTGAAAAAACATTTGAATTCTCCATAACATTTTTAAAGCATCGACCGTGGCACAATTTTAAAATTATTTTTAGTTAATTAATTATTTAAATGTAAGAAACTGAAATTTTTTTTTTTTAACTAAAATAAATAATTAACAAAACATAATTTTAAAATTATGCCACGATCGATGCCTTGAAAATATTATGAAGAACTCAAATATTTTTTTCAAAACTTCAATATGAATATCCTTAAGAAAAGTACGTTTGAAGTAGAATGCGTTGTTTTCGACCAAAAATACCCATGTGGCCCCTTAAGTGTATTTTCTCTTTTATCCCTTTTGTTTGGCAATTGAGCGAAAAACGTAAAAAATGATGGATTCTCACGCGTTACTAATTTTCCAATCGTCTGGTTTTCTCTGTTATAGTGGTTTGATAATAATAATAATTGTTCCATATGTATATCCTCTTCCTATTTGCCGGGGAGATAAAGTCGGTAACCCTTTGTACGCAAAACAATGGTACCTAGAAATAATCCATTTGTGGTGTCATCTTGTTCTCGGTCGGCGATCAAGTTTCAAATTGTCGAGGTTTTACTAAAAATTTCACAAACCTAAAAACTAACTTTGATTAATAACAATATAATGCCTTATTCTTTATTGTGATACTCGGTTATACAGCCATTATACAGACCCGTGTACGATTTCGTGGTGAAGGGTTATTTTAATAGTTCACTGTTCAATATTTCTATAATTTATTATAATATAGCATGTTATTTTAGGAGTATTGGTGATCGTAGCCTTATTAGTTTGCACTCCGTATATGTACTACATACCAAAAGCATCTCTAGCGGCCATCATCATTGCCGCTGTTTTGTTTATGGTCGAAGTCCGCGTGGTCAGACCTATTTACAGATCAAAAAGTAAGTTGTTGTAATAATTTACAAATAAAATACAATAACGAATCGAGTTGTACAGTTATTTCTTATTACTTGTTTTTAGAAAGCGACCTCATTCCCGGGCTGGCTACGTTTTTCGCATGTTTGGTGTTGCCGTTGGAGATTGGAGTTTTGATAGGCATTGGATTGAATTTGGTGTCAATTTTGTACCACGCAGCAAGACCGAAAATCCTAATAGAAGTACACAAGGTAAAAATTATATCATTATAAATATCATAACATTTACATATAACGTTAACATAGGTACTTCAGCGGATTTTTAGCCTGACCGGGAAATATTAGATGGTGGGCAGTTTAGGTCCTTTGAATCAATACAAGTGCAAGTAACCATTTAATATTTCTACTATAGCATATTATCCATATGCGCTGAAGTCTAAAGGCTCGCCGCACATATAGTTTGAATATTAAACGAATACCTACACTCATTAATACGCACCTTACAATATTTAAGGTATTCCGTGGTTTAGAATCTAAAGAAAAGTCGGTAAATCTCAGTTTTTATTTATCTGTTCGCATTATACAGTGTTACCAACCTATTTCTATTTTACAAACATGAATGTGGCGTTTTTCGGAGAGAATATAGATTTGTGTAATAAATACTATGCTAAAAATGTTTTTAAAATGTCATAACATGCCTGCCGGTCAACGCCTCAATCAGAATTCTTAGATTTTGCTAAATTATTTTTTTTTTCTCATCACGCATCAGTCATCTTCATTCAATCTACCTCTATAGTTAAGCTTGTAATTATTTTAGTACCTAATGTCAAACAAATTACAATATTCAAATCTAGTTTAGAATTCCTAATGCCCCACATTTGTATAATTAATAATTAATCATGATTGATTTTTCAGACTAGAGACGGTATTAGTTATTTGATGGTAACGCCAGACCGATGTTTGGTATTTCCTTCAGTGGACTACGTAAGGAATCTGGTGGTAAAGCATAGTCTGAAAAGAGATCTGCCTGTGGTGATTGACTGTTCACACATTTATGGCGCAGACTTTACAGCGGCAAAGGTAAATACATTATCATTATCATCATTGGTTTACTAAAGTTTAAAGATAATTAATACAAGATAATGTGTTTTTACACCGTAGGTGATTGAAATATTGACCAAAGACTTTTCCAAAAGAGGTCAGGCCCTGTTTTTTTACAACTTAAAACCTAGCGTAGTGGCCGTGTTCGAAGGAGTCCAGCCTAAAGATTTCTTCACCTATTACCATAGGCACGAGCTAGACGTTCTACTTAAAACGCAAGCGTTAGTATAAATACGTATTTTCCTTCCATTGATCGTTAGCACACAAGAACACTGTTCAATGTTTTATTTTATTTTTTTAGACAAAAATCGATGCAAAACGATAACATCACGGTCTGATCTGACTTGTCCAAGTGCACTTTGTTACTTCAAATATTACACCGAACAATACGTATAATACGCAAGATTGTTAAGAGAATAATATTGTTATACAAAACATTATATTCTAGTATTATTTTTATAATACTACAATATAATGCTTTATAATAGTATTTATAATACTTTTTTTTTTTTAAATACCATTGACTGTGAATTATTTTTTTAATTGGTAGACACTTTTGTAATAGTTATTTAAATGTATACTAGTATACTATGTTTTAAGCATTATTAGTAGAAAATATGTTCACCAAAAAAAGTATTAATTATAATATAGTGTATTGCTACTGGCTTTTAATATTAATATTAATTTGTTTTTTATCATTTCAAATTTCAATCGCTAATAACCGTTTAACATGTGTTGTGGATTTCCCAAAAACTATAATCGAAAAAACATTTAATTCTTCATAATTAATTATTAATTAAACATGTCTAATATAAAAATACATAAATATATCTGTTTAATTATAATGTTTAGTCGATTAATATTAGGAAATAAGTTTGAATTAGTCTCAATTTAATTTCTAAGGCAAGAATATTTACAAACGAGTCACAATGAATTTCCATGTGTTTTGTAACATAACCAAAAAGGAATTAAAAATGTAATGAACATTTTATTTTCTAAAGAATAATCATAAGAATATAACAAAATAAATAAACATTTGTTTTTTAAACTACATATAAATTTGAGAAAAAAAGTTATTTTGATTACGGCTGTTAACTTTTCTAAGCAATGTGTTAACGTTTTTTGAAAATTTAACAATGTAACACACTTTATTGTAAGAAAAAACACATGCTATTGTCAGAACACTTATTTCAAATAGTTTAATATATGAACACATAAAAATGCACAATCACAGCTTATTCTAGTAGTTCCGAATAACGTTTTATGAACATTAAATATTTTCCTTGTTAAAATAATAAAAGAACAATTTGTTTGGATTGAGTTAAACGTCAAACAGAACCCTCAATCAATATACCAAAATCCATGTTTCTCTTGTGCAATACTTATACTGTAACATTAGATAATCGTACAGATATTTGCAACTGAAGTAAACAATATCTAAGAAATTTGGATCAAGCAACAAAACTAAATACATCACAATATTTTTGATATTTTCAATATGTAGTCAAATATATTTTTAAAAATACGGTAAAAGATAATATATCGACACAAACTTAAATGTTTCAAAGTTGTTATTTAATATATTTAAGCCGTATTTGATGGGTTCTTGAAATTAAATTTGACCATTGTTTAAATTAAAGTTAAAACAATTTCAATAAAAGTAAATATTAATATTAAATACATTAATTGTAATTAAAAAAATAATTTAAATAACAGGTTGTTTGAAAATTCAGATAAAAATATATTAAAACAATATAATATTTTTTATTTATTTGATGCAGTAAATAAAAATGTGTTTGATGACTAAATAAAAAAGTATTTCAAATAAGTTATAATTTTCAAACAATTATTATTTATTTGTTATTTAAATAAAAAATGCACAGGTCTGCTTTATGACATTTTTGAAACATTGAAATTTGCAACATAATGTGTTATTTTAAACATATTTGAGCGTTTTGTTATTTGGGAATTCTATTTTTGATTTCAACTAAAAAAAGGTAACAAATTATATGCATACTTTGTTTAGGTGGTTTTACGTTTTATGAAAAAGTAATTTGTTAAGTCACAACTTGCGGTAATTAATATCAGATGCTCAAGGTTGTTGAAATAATTATTGCCGGTATTTCAGGCCTACACAGTTTAAACGTTCTAGGCAACAACCAAAACAATATGTAAAATATGTAATATGTATTTTGATACTAATTGGTGTAGAGTTATTATTCAAAATAACTATTAATAACAGTTTCTGTCGCGTAGACAGAAAATTAAAATACTTGGTGACATTTAACATTTTAATATTTACTTTTATTTACATATTTTTAGTTATAACATTTTTTTTCAGTTGTCTGTAAGCCGATACGGCTGAATCCCTTTCTTTTTCCAACATACGTCTATCGGACAGTGCTAACTCCCTCCGTTTTCCCGTAAATGCTTTGCGTTTAATATCATTTTTACTAGGTTTTTTTAGGATCACATTGGTTATTTTTTTCACTTTGGCCATATTTCCAGGATCCGCCAACATAGACTTCAAGAATAAATCGTCTTTACGGCCAGGCTAAAACAAATACGGATGGACATAAATTTCACAAATTTCTTTTAATAGTTGAATGACATTAACATATTATACAGTATTTACTCGATTTTCAAATTCGTTGACTACGGCTTTTCTGGGTTTCACCAACAGACTTGGTGGACAGTGCACTGTTTCTCCAAATGCAATATTATCTTTTATGTATTCTTTATCGTGTTCAACTTTATTTTGAACTTCTTCGTCGTGTTTTTGCTTTTTTTTCTCTTTCTTTTTTTCTCTTTTCAATTTACTTTTCAGTATCCTTTTGCGCTTGGCTTGTAACAATTTTTCTTTCGTCGACTGAATAGTTACTGGCTCATTAACGACATCAGTAGTGGAGACTGTATCATCGATTTTTTGTTCCTCTTCTCCTCCAATGTCAAATGCACATTTTGGCGATTGTCTTGGTAGCCTACTGCCACCGATGTTTACGTAATTCAATGATTTTTGTTTTAAAATAACTTTTGCACTTTTTTTTGCGAGTTTTTTCAATTGTATAAATTCTCGTAAACTTCGCGGAACATCTTGATATTTCGGATCTTTGGGAGGCTTATTTGTTTTACCCTTTAATCTGAAACAAATTTAATATAGTTAAATAAAACGAAAAATAAATTTACTTTTATTATATTTAATTAAAAAATTAGGTGTAGAGCTAACGTTACGTAGTTAAAAAACAAAATAGCTGCCAGAAATGTACAATTATATTGTTTTAAGTACGACAAAAATAAGAACGAAATAAACATTTTTTCATTCTTTTGTAATAATAATGTCAATAAATATAATGTTTGTTTAATTAATAGTTATATAATTATTAACTTAGGAACTCACTCTTCGTTTCGCTTAGCAATCTGTTCGAATACATCCTTCACACGTTTCTGTTTTTTACTTTTAAATTTTCGAGCCATTTATTTGAATACAACTAAAATATATTAGAATGATAGTATCGATTCGAAAATTCTAACTAATAATGGCTAGTTGAATATAATTATTGTAGACAATAGTTTTTAAGTTTTAAAAATTACACAATTAGAATTTAAAATACAGCGCACATGTTCATTCCATTCCAATATATTTGTTGATATTCGCACGTGTTATCAGAATTGTGATAATATACAAATGATAATGCTTATCAGTTAGAGCTTATCGTTTTATTCCATTCCTGGTTATAACCAAGGTTTAAGAGGACGTCACACACCCGTTATTTTCTTCAACAAACCCGACTTGCGTGAATTAATTTTACAAAGGCTATAATCAAAACTAAGAAACCAAATTTTTACGTAATATAGACAACAACATTGTCCGTGTTCTACCATCGCCTTTTTTTTAATATTTCAACCAGTTAACGAATAATTAATTAATTAAGAAAGGACTTTTTTTCCTTTTTTAAAAACGATATGTATTATATTTATCGAAAAAATACGGATGATTGAACACCGATAATTTTATCATAAATAATATGTATGAATTTCTTTCCTTAACTATATATGAAGCCTGAGATAAATTAATTCGCGCAAAGCAGTTTTAAAGGGAAAAAATTGGAATTTATCCTATAGAAATGACTGTGATAGTCTGACGAAAAAAAATGGCAATCAACAAAGTATCCTCATTACTGTATTAATAAGTATGCATTATAGTTCAAACTCTAAATTAAGTTTTTTCGAAAGATTAAATTAAAAAATTACCGTAATTTTTTATTGTTATAAGCTGTGTAATGCTGTAAGTAGTGCTATGGATTTAAGCGCATATATATAGATAAAAGGTTAATGCAAATAGTAGCAAAACATAAATCCATAGATTTTATAATATTATAATTTATATATTAGTAAGTATACTGATACACGTTCAGCTTATTTAACTTCGATGTGGTTTTATAATAATTGTTTTTTAACGCTGTTCGTTTAACAAATTGTTAAAATTTATTAAAATATTTGTTATTATTTATTTATAAAATTAACTAACAGAAGAAATATCATAAAATAAGAACTATGTTTGACACAAAGTGTACAATCTAATAGTACAGTGTCCGAAAATACCATACATTTTTATCAAAATTCACAATAAATTTATTTAATTAAAAAAAAATGCACAGATTAAATAAAACAAATCATATATTTTATGATAAAAAATAAATATCAAGTTATTAAAAAAAAACAAATCACTTCGGTTAGTAACAAAATTAAAAATATTTAGGTATATACATACAATAAAAAAACATCTACCTAAAAAAAATTCATTCGAAATAAACAGTTAACCTAAACGTTTCATTTTCATCGACGTGTGTTAATCTGTTATTTGTGCATTGTTCATTTTACCAAAAGTCTTCAGTTTATTGTCTAGATTGTTTCCCAAATTGTTGTACGAATCGTTCCAAGGTTGGAGCTTGGCACTTCCAAAAATTATAAAGGTAATAGTCGAAGTCATCATTATGATCAACATTATCCAAAACACTAAACGCCATTCTAGTACAGTTCTCTGAAACAATCCCAAGTGAAATTTTAAAAGGCTAATTATACTAATTTTTAATATTACAAATTATTCTCTGAACCCTCGTTTGTAAAACGTTTTATCAACCCTCATTCTCAATATTAGATCTCTCCTGACCCGTATTTCCTATAATGACTAAATTGTACAGTATGTTTGGGTTAAAGGTCACTCGAGGATCTTGGAATCGATACACTGCTGATTCCCTTGCTTTCTTAACCGCCTCCTTTAATTGTATGCAGTCTGTTTTTAAGGAGCTTTGTATAGGCAATATTTCAGAAAACATTTTTATTATAAATTTCGACCATGTTAATTAATTTTCCGGTTAATTTTGTATAAGTTTCAAGGTATTATTTTTAATTTATGTAATTTTTTCTAAGAGTAAAAGTCATTTTGGCTTATTTTGGGCCAAGCTAGACAAAATTTCGACTACCTACTTAGAATGGTCCAATTCAAACGTCAAAAAAACCAACCACGTGCAAACCCCTTAATATAGGCACATGAAACGTCTACTTTGGTCATAATCTTCTTTCCGCATCTGCTCCTTTTTCGTCTCTCTCAATTCCCACTTCATACTGCACCTACTATGTTCCTACTATGCTCCACTATTGTTTCCATAATAATTACGTTAAATAATACTTATAAGTTGAATGATAATTACTTGTGTCGTTAGAACTCCTGTAACGTACGGTGAAATCATTCCTGTCATAGATCCAATACCGTTGACTAAAGCCATTATCGAGGCTGAGTAGTTTGGCGACAAGTCCAAAGCGTTAATCCTAATGCTGGAACAACTAAAGCCCATCATAGACATACCCAGCGTGAAGAAAAGCGTCGTTGCAACTGTGTCACATCCCACAAACGACGCGGCCATCACCCCGTAAGCCGGCAATATGTTACCTAAATCGCAAAGACATCAATTTAAGACATAATATATGTATATTTTGCAATTTTAGTTTCGACGAGGAGCTGAGATACAAGCTGAGCTGAGCTGAGTATTTACAAGGATGTTTTTTTAAAATTTATATTTTTGTGTCTATCCACATTATGTTCTAAGCCGCTTAACCTATATTTTCGTGTAGCAACTCTATAGATCAGAAATCGTACCTGTAAGGTACTTTGTTGGGCCGAAAAATAAAAAAAATTCACCCCTCCCCCTTCAAAATCGAGAAAAACACCCTCAAAAATTACAAATTTTTCAACTTAAAATTATGATGCTCTATAACTTTTTTAAAAATAGTCAAATTAGTTCCAAATTTGATGAAATTATTCTTTAAACATAGTAGAACCGATTAACATAACTCAATTAAAAAAAAAAAAGAAAGTTAAAGGCGTAAAAGGTAGTAACTCGAATCCATATATAAAAATGATGAGGAAGGGGGAAGGTATAAAACATATTCTATAAATTACTTCAATTCGAGAGGTTTTTTTTATTACTAATTTACCGACGGCAGCAAAAGTTTTCCTAACAGCCGTGACGGACATGTAGTTTTTTTTTAACAGCCAATCGCACAAGATGCTCGAAGAAATCGACGTGATCCATTGCGCCATGAACGGAATCGACGACAATAACGCATTCTGAAAAAAAACAATACTAATAAAATCGATCGCCGTTAAAAAAAAAAATATTCACACAAATCATTTACTTGTTTTATGGAAAAATGTAGCACGTCGTTTTGGTACTTTGGCAGATCTGTCATTATAGTGTAAAAAGCCCAATCGTGTCCACATTCTATTACGATTAGCGCCCAAACGGGCCAGGACGTCAATATGCGTTTCCACGGAGTAGGCGCTAAATCCTTTTGAATTCATAAAAATATAGTATTTTTTTTATATAGTATATTATGTTGTTTGATGATAAATTTATTTGCATACACAGCATTTCCTATTAGACAAGACTTGTCAAAACGATAGTTAAAAAAAAACTAGCCCAGTTAATCTTTTTTGGAGATGGGAATACCTCACTAAATTCTATTTCCAACTAAGATTAGGGTTTAGCCGTCCAAATATTATCATTATGATAAAATCGTCTCCAATAATAAAGAACTACACTTGATTAGTATTAAAACGACCTAAAACATATTCTATACATAGGGTACTGGTTAAAAAAACAGGCAAGTCACTAATAATGGCCATTTTGTTGTTATAAAATTCGTTTTGATATGAAATGATCTGTTCTTTCATTTCAAACATGATTTTCAAAAATAAATTTTAATTGTTTTTTAAAAAGTTTTAAACATTTTTTAGTATTATTTAAACATGATTTTCATAGATTTTAAAAAAAATTGATTCCTGGGTTTTTCCCTGAATCCTTTACATTAAGTCTAAAATTAATCGAAATTGTTTTGACATATACATCTTTTGGTAAAAATTGGCGTCATAACACGTTTAGTGTCTCGTTGAACTACCACGGTTACAGGGACGGATCTAGAAACGAAAAAAGTGTGGGGATATTTAAATATATTATATTATAATAAAAACGATACAATTTTAATGGATAAAAATTACTAAGCACGTAAGGGAGATCCTTCAGCACTCATATCCCCTACCCCTTGTATCCACCCCTGCATGGTTACCAACGGGCTATAAACAACGCGTTGACAACATATTGGATCATATAACTTATTTTTTCTCTATTGCAAAATTCTTACTTCAATTTTTTCCACGTTTCCAATGGACTGTTTAAGATATTCTCGTTCTTCCTCCGAAATGAACGGATGCGACTCCGGATCGTCGTAGACGACCATGCACCAGACACAAAACCAAATAATCGAACAAGACCCGTATATATAGAACACGTTAGGCCAACCGCCGGGCACGTAGACAATAATCATACCGCTCAACAGGATTGCCAGTATGTTTCCGATTTGAGCACCTGATTAACATTTTTTTTTAAAGTTATAAAACAATTTTTGACTATTATTTTAAATAACTGTTCGCTCACCAGAAAATACAATGGTCGACAGTCTTCCTTTTTCAAGCGGCGGTGCCCATCGCGCCAACAGCGTACAAAGCGCCGGGAAAGTCGAACCCTAATATTGATATTTTGTTAAAGAGATTAACACAGTATTATACAGAGGGTTTCAAGAAGGATAAGACACTCGTTTCCTCTTAAAATAATGATTGCGGTTTTGTAGTTTTTCTTTTTAAGAGATACTCTCATTTAGTTGATGTCGGTTTACTATATTCGAATTGTTATCTTGTTCATTTTTATCCAGAGCTTAATCGACTTTTGACACTTAAAGGGTTACGTGTATTATAATTTAATTAACCGTTTAAATTAAAAATTATTAGCCGGATAATTGCTTTTAAGGTTACTGAAATTTTAAACGATTTAAGAAATTAGGAAGCGCGGTAGATAATAATACGTGCCGATAAAAATACATTTTTAACATTAAAAGTAATTATCCAAAATTGGTTATTCACAAGTCAACATTTACGGCAAATTAATTTTAATCTAAAAAGTTACGCTAAATGTATACATTGCCATTTAAGTTTTGGACATTTTTATAGAGCGCTGGAAAATACTAAAATAGCTAGTACAGTGGGGTCGAGGCATAGTGGGAACGGGGAGGTCACAGGTCTATAGGAATTGTTATAATTAAAAGTGATAAAACCACTTTTAAATAAACGCTTCACGTCGAATCTGTGGTTTAATAAATTGAAAAATATGTTTTCACATTTACATTTTTCGGGCGTTTTCCTTGATTTTGAAAGGAAAGAAGGGAATTTTTTTAATTTTTGGCCCAATAAAGAGCCTTTTATGTACGATTTATAATCTATAGAGTTCCTACACGAAGAAATCGGTTTAGCCGCTCAGAAGATATCGAGGGTATAGACGCAAAAAGAAAAAACACATCATTGCGCATTGAAGCTAAAATTTAAAAGAAATCACTGAATATTTTTGTCAAAAAAAAAAAAAATCTGTTGACGGAAAAGTAATAGTAAATAGTAATGGCATTGAGTATATATTCTTAAAATATATACTCAATGGTAATGGTTATTATTTATTTAAAATTCTCAAAAAAATCGATCACTATCTTATTATATTATAAAATAAAAAACACATCAACTCCGCATCGAAGCTAAAAATGTGTAAAATTTAGTAGTTTTTAAATATTGTAATGATAACATATACAATATTATTTTAAAAGATATCGAGCGTCTTATCCTTATACTGAATCACCGCCATGTATTATTTTTGCGAATAAATAAATAATAGTGATTTTGTATGATATTTTACCTCGCCGAGACCTTCGACGAACCGCAAGGCCATCAGCGGCGTCGGACCGAAATGAGCGACGAACGGCGTGAGCAACGTTAGCACCGACGAGCAGAGTACGCCCAGGCCCATGATGTACTTGCCGCCGTACTTTTGCGCCAAAATGCTGCCCGGTATGTGCGTGATGATGTAGCCGTAGAAGAACGCCGACAGGACCATTCCTTGCGTCGGCTGGTCCCAGTCGAATCGGTCGCCGTAGTTCTCCACGACGGTGGTGGTGTTGCCATCACCCAACTTGACCGACGGCGGCACCGGGCAATAGATGGACTTTCCCTTGTCGGCCGCCGACTGAACGTTGTTGACGGTCGCCAGCACCATCTGCGTTATGGTGACGCTCAGCGAGGCTCGCATCAGCATGGTCATTGTCAGGCCCAACGTGGCCATGGCGGCCATGACCCATCTCTGAGGGAAATATTCTGCAAAAAAACACAAACCACCATACATTTTTCAGTCATTTCTATATTCCTACCCCCCTTCCAATCTAATTGTTTATAAATCTACTTTTGACACAGTAACGCATACATTTCATTGACTTTTTAAAATGAGAATAATGTACTAAACATTTTGACTGGTCGATTTACCAGTTTTGGATAACTATTTTTGAAGTTATTGAAGTTTCAAGTTTAGGACAGGAGGAAAGGTGGAGTGTAGTATTATTTTTAACTGCGCGCATTTCCCAACCGCACTTCGCTTCCCATTCTAACATTTAACACTCTTATACATTTTAAAATTGTAACTAAAAACTGGTTATCAACTAGTCGACATTTTAGTAAAATATTCTTAATTTTAAAATTTAATGACATATGTTGCTATCAAAAAAACTAATTTGGTAGGGGGGTCGGAACAAAAAAATTTGTGGAAAATTGTCATCACATTATATAAAAAAGAACTCTACGCGCACTTCCCCTCCTAAACTCTCCTAAACTTAAAACTTCAACAACTCCAAAAATAGTTGCTCAAAACTGGCTATCAACCAGTATATACATTATCATGCTATAATATATACGTTATCATTTAAGTTTCAAAAGTTTATATAAAAAAAATTAGTTTGGGAAGAACAAAAATAATTGTGAAAATAGAAATCAAATTGTATAAAAACACTTTGACAAAAAAAAATTAATTTCTTTTTAGTTATTAACCCCTATGAAATATTGAATGGTTCACGATCAAATTATCGTTTTCTATCAAGGATTACTCACTAATATTTATGGCAATGTTATTTTTATATTCTTCGTCCGATTTGTCAACGGTCTGTATGGAGGTTTTCATTTTCATATTTTCTCATCTGCGCGTAAGATTTTAAACAATCGAATAAAAAGGAAACAAAAGGCCAAGCCAACAGTGGACAATCAAAAATAATACAGTTGAGTGAAACGTTTTTTTTTATAAGATTTTACAAAACACCATATTATCTTTGATTATTTCAACCATTTAAATTCATTTATAACGACAATTACTCGTAAATTTAATAATTGTAACGTTGCGCTTGTAATAAAATTAATGACAGCCGCAGACTATTCCAAATCGGATAAACAATTTTAGCATCTGGCCATACAAACTTATCGAAAAATCGTTTCAGCAATTATAACAATTATCGTGTTTATCAGGCTCGTACAATGAAATAATTTGGTGTAATACAATATGATAACACCGCGTAGAGTCTTGGTCGAATATTTTTGCACAAAAAGTGTTTATTTTTGAAGAAAAAATTTAAATAATAAAAAAATATCAAACATTCTGTTGCAAGTTGCCAACGCAAGTTTCATACTTTTAAAATAAAAATGATGGCTTTATTTTCCTTAAGACACATGGTAGCTGTTGTTAGTGTAGTTAGATGTGTTAATTAAAATCCTCTGAATGTAAGACTTTTTCAATTGAAACTACTTTGTTTTATGATCGTTCAAAATGGGCTTTGCGCGGAACATAAGAGGATTTTTGGAAAAGTAGTTTATAAAATCTACCCATGTTTTGTTACTTTTTTGTTTGTTTATTAAAACTTAAAATAAAGGCATTAAAAGTCCGAGCGTTTTAACTATAAATAAATACGATTAGAACAATTACATACTATTTACCACTAATAGTATTAACCAAAGCTATCCTACAAAAAATAAAAAATAAATTATTCATTTGCAAGTGGTTAACAGTAAACGTATAATTTTTTTTTTTTAAACGTTTGGCTACAAAATTACAATGACATAATAAAGTTTATTCCGTTTATCTTTTACTGGTGTTTTAATTCTTATTTCAACTGCGAACGAGAATAATGGATTTTATTATTTATAATTACATGATTCATCAATGATAATTGATAATGACGACCGACGAAGACTAGAAAGTAATTAAATGTTGATAAGAACCGACGAAGAAATTGTCTGTTTTCACATTACATACAAACAATACAAATTCTTGCGAGTGCCGTTTAGTTTTTTATAAGCGTGCAAAAAATATTTAAATATCAAAAAACGTGATTAGATACTATGATTTCGTAAGGGCCAAACAATTGATTAATAGGGGATAAAAAAAAACTAAGATTATCACTCTACAAATAAGACGTATATCGGCTAAGAAAAACAACACAATAATAATAAATGACGACACTATTTAACAACGGTTAAAGCCTAGTAATTATAGAAATAAATGTTGTTAAGCTGATATTTCAATAAAAAAAAAACAATGGTTAAAGCTAATCTCCACGATAATAAATTATTATTCATTGCATTGTGTAAATAATGCAAACACTCGTTTATTTACAATCTGATGGTCGGTATAAGACGATATCATATAGTTTACTGGTTTATCGGAAATGGCCTTGTTTGAATTATTTTGAAAAAAGCTCTTCGCTCAATATCATATTTTACCAAAAAAAAAACGTCAGCCGCTTGTAAATGCATTTGACGAATTTAAATTTGAAATCACCGGTTAGTCGGTAAATACTGTTAAAAAAAAAGCAGATGCAGTGTTATAAATAAACTATTATTCAGGAAACCCAAATAAGGCCACCAAAATTGTACGACGGACAAACAAAACTGAGCATTTTGAGTAAAATTTTAATAACTTTAAAGACTTACTTTGGTCTAACATTTCTGTAGTGTTACAACGTGATAAGAATTATAATAATATTTTCCGTTTGTGTTTTGCTAGATGCAACTAATTTATTAGTGAGTTCATTACGAAAACAAGAACAATAAAATTAAATAACGATACATTTTTAAAAAAGTAATATTTGCTCGAATAAAAACCAAAATTTAATTGTCTGAAGTGTCTTTTTGTACATCTTTCGACATGCACGTTATTTGCTATTGTGGGATCATATTCATTGTACCTATCATCTACATTCTTACAAGTTGTATATTGTAGGTACACCAACAGAGTTGGCAATAGCAGTTGACCAACGGTTGGGTTCATATTATTTGATTAGAGTTTATGTACAAAATATATAAAACGGGCAAGCGTTGAATAGTATCACCTAATAAAAAAAACCAGTTTTCGACTATCCGTGAGTTATTTTAAATCATGTTATACAGAGTGGTTTATTTGTTTTCGGAATTCGATTATTGTCATAAACTTTGTTTTTATACGTAGCAGCGTTCCTTTTAGACTAGAAGAGAAACATTATTTACAAGCGAGCTTAGAAGTTTTAATTTTCCATTTTCTTCGGATAATGTTTTGGTTTTACTTCTATTGACGTAGTGGGCCGTCATAAAAAACGTTTATCTCAAATATACTTAATGATACCTTAACTAGTCCATATAGACCTACAATAAAATGTCCCTACATACCGTATACTACTACGGTTTGTTAGAAAACACTTTCATTAAGTTGTTTTAAGATATTAACTCCAATAATATAAAGATAATACAATAAGTAAACAGCAGTTGTGTATAAGATGTGAACACCCAACACCGTCCGTATGCATATTTAATAATCAGGGCTAGGAAGTTGTAACATTTATACATTTTTTTTGGTAATTCTTAAAACATCTAACCCAGGTAAGATACAAATGTGTTTTACATTTCCCTAAAGTCATAAACGACATTTTTTTTTGTCAATTTTTGCATAATATTTACATCCATTTTTTTGGCAATTTTATTTTTCATATTTTCTAATACTTAAATGCTATTTATTGCGCAAATTTTAAGAGTATATTAAAGCGCTAAAAAGTATTTTTTAAAATTTTTGGTAGTGCTATAACTTCTGAGTCCAGTTAATAATTAATTAAAAAATACAAACGTGTTCAATTTATATATTCTAATTTTAAACTACCTACTTGTTTTACTACCGTGTAATATAAACTATGTTATTATAGGAATAAAACATGCCTATGAATATATTTAATGGTAAAAGACACAGTGGATCATACGATAATGGCAGTTCTGATTTTAATTGTAAGTAGTTATCGAAATTTACTTAAGCTTTAAACATTTTAAACGTGAATGCACGCGGGAAAAAACCTTTTGCAGCAAGAAGAGTTTGATCCAATTCACATGAAATAAACATGTATTATTGTCAGACTAACTTATACATTTTTCAAAATAACTTTTATTCAGTGAATACAACTATAAAATATAATACTAATCTAATAAAAAAAAAAACAAAATTAGTCTAAGCATAAATATAATTACACGAATGAGAATTAATTAGTATTAAAATGCTGATTTGATAGGAAATTTATAGATACCCAAATTTAACGCATTGCCTAAGAAATCAAATAATTTTTCACCCAAGTTTTTTCGAGTGTTAATAATTTCCTAGAAAAAAATAATAAACCTAGCAAACAAATATGATTTATTGGCATAAGATTATGATTTAAGATAATTTATTTATTATTCCTAAGCTAGTTAAAAAAAAAATGTAGGTCTATTAACTCACGAGCATACCCTAAACTTCTGCTATCTATTTTTTAAAAAAATTTTAACATTCCATAAAGAAGAGACTAGGAGAAAATTTCTGAATGAAACATAAAACATTATAATCCAATGTACTCATTTAGGAGTTACGTGGGTGATAGGAAGGAAGTAACTCAGAAGAAAAGAAAAAAGGTTCAGACCCCCCTCTAGAAACTAGCCAATTGTTAAGTAATACAAATCAAAGAGTAGCGTTGCTCATGGAAGTAGGAGTGAAGTGAGGTTATGAACTAAAGAAATAGCAGACTTGGCCACAATGTAGATATCACTACTTTAATAGGCTGAATTTTTTGGGAGGGTGTCTGGAACTTGACCCTTTTTCACTGTTATGTTTTTGTTGGAGATTTTTTTCACGTTGACCGTTGACGTTTAGTTATTTTGATTTTTTAGTAGGCCAGTTGGAGGCAGACGACAAAAACTCTACATACGGACGAAATTCCACAAAGACATGTTTCGTTAAGACGACTAAAGAATTGTTTACCTACAAGTTTTTGATTAAACGGCTACCGATACTGCAATGGCTTCCAGTATACACGGTGGAAGACGGACTCGGAGATCTTATGTCCGGCTTGACGGTAGGACTTACGATAATCCCACAATCGTTGGGTTACGCCACAATAGCCGGTTTACCGCCTCAGGTAAATTTCAATTGGCAATCACATAATAGGACGACATTTATCAGAAGGGAACCAAACTTGATCCGATCAAATAAGATTCGTGTCAATCCAAAATTTGCGTGCACGGTCGTGTCGATAGAGTATCAATAGTGATGTATACAAAAAAAAAATAGTTAAAGTCAGGGAAGGGTAGGTGCCTAATTATCGAATCTAGAAACAAGGATAATCAACTGATAAGTCGCAGAAAATCAAACGATCATAAGACATGATCCATTGTCTTTTCCACGAGGAATTCTTTTTTCACAAACATAATTTTACTCTTACTTTCCATACTCCCCATCCTAAAACATTCAGTCCTATTCAAAACTGCTCTTGACTCGGGTTTTCTTGTAATAAATGCCGTCGTCTGATCGACAACCGTGTAAGACTTGACAATCATTTTTCAGTACGGCCTCTACGGTTCATTTCTTGGCAGCATATTATACGTGTTTCTGGGAACTTGCAAAGAGATCTCCGACGGTCCATCGGTCATTCAATCGCTGGTAACGCACAAAGCGCTTAACGGCCTTGGACCATTGTACGGACATTTCTTGTGCTTTATGACCGGACTGATTCAGTTGGCCATCGGAAGCCTAGGACTAGGTGCGTGCCGTTCGAACGGAATCATCAAAATAAATATTTCAAACCTTTGTTTTTTTCGTAGGATTTTTCGTGGATTTCATTTCGAGCCCGGTTACTTCGGGATTCACGTCGGCGGTCTCGTTGTTGATTTTGGCTTCCCAAATAAAACACCTTTTGGGAATCAATGCGGTCGGTGTCACTATGCTGGAAGTAGTCGTTTCGGTATCGCGAGACATAAGACATTTCAGAATTGGCGATACGTCGCTCGGGATCGCTTGTATTATAATTTTGCTCTCGTTGAGAGTAAGTCGTAAACGATATAATATATATTATCTGTATTTTTCGCACAGAACCACTCGAAAAGTCTACTCGACCGAGTAAACACTTGACCTAACCTAACCGAATACCCAAAGCGCAGTTATGATATGACGGGTGCTTGCGGTTATGTTAGCTTTTATTCGACCATACAACCTAACATTTCTATGATTTATCAAATATATGACCACAGACTATATAAAAATGATCTGTGATATGCATAGATATATATATATACAAGGTGATCAACTTATCGTGAACCACCTAATATATCACTGGGTTTATTAAGAAATTAAATGTTTTCTTTACATAAGGTTTTATGCAATGTGAACTCAATTTTTCTACAATTTTTTAGTTTTTACCCTTCTCTCAACTTTTGAAATTTAAATGGTAACGCATACATTTCATTGACTTTTTAAATTGAGAATAATGTACTAAACATTTTGACTGGTCGATTTACCAGTTTTGGATAACTATTTTTGAAGTTATTGAAGTTTCAAGTTTAGGGCAGGAGGAAAGGTGGAGTGTAGTATTATTTTTATCTGCGCGCATTTCCCAACCGCACTTCGCCTCCCATTTTAACTTTTAATCTCTTGTATGAAATACTCTTATTATCTAATAATTATATCTAATAATACTCTTTCTATGAAATCAGTACACAAAATGGCTGCCTCCCAAGTCGGGACATTTTTTAACCTTAAAACGCGTTCCATAATATATTGAATTCAGTGTTTACGGGTTTAGCTGGTTATTATTATTATTTTTTCAAATAAAATATAAATATTATACTTTTCAAGAGCCTCGTCGAATGTCGTGTCGGACCGAAAAACCCAAAAGAACAAACCAATTTCCAAAAATATGCCAACCGCGCCATTTGGATTGTCGGTTGTTTTAGAAACGCAATTGTTATTATTGTTTCTACCTATATTAGCTACGCTTTAGTCAACTCGACGGGACACAGTGTCACTTCGGATTTGCCACCGCCAATACCTTTCAAAGTAATAGGTGTGTGTATTAAAATTAACCCGCAAAGTACGACGTTTCAGGGACATTTTTTTTTTTACTTTCTAGGTAAGCTCCCGTCGGGTTTGCCAGGTTTTCATTTGCCACCGTTTAGTTACACGCAAAGCGACGAATCCACGACAGACTTCTTCGGGATGCTTTCCAACATCGGTTTCAGCGTGATAGTCGTACCGTTAATAGGTATAATGGAACACATATCCATATGCAAAACGTTTGGTCAGTACAATGTGCCATACCGTCGACCGTGTATCGATGACGATGCTTTAAACGGATTATTGATTTGATCGATTCTAGCAAATGGCAAAACGGTCGATTCTAACCAAGAGATTATCGCGATCGGCTTGTGCAATATTGGAAACTCGTTTGTCCTGGCGTTTCCCGGTACGGGATCATTCTCTAGGGCGCCTATAACTAGCACCAGTGGCGTTAGGACGCCCATGGAAGGTCTTTACTCAGGTAACATGGCCGTTTTAACGATAATTGTGCATAAATTGTGTTTACACAGAAATGTTACAACAATAGTTGTTTATTTCTTATTATTTTTAACATGGATATGTTTTTGGGCTGGGGTCATTCCCCACGTCACGTCACGTCACGTCACGCCCAAAAACATGGCCGTGATTCAATGTTTTTTGTTGTCGCCCCTTAGATACAACGTCGAAATCACTATAAATTACTTAGCGCTTTAGTCGTGAAATTTAGCGTTTTCCATTCGCCAATGGCGAGAAATTGAATAAATTCTACTTTTAGGCACTCTGGTGATATTAGCGTTGATGTTTTGTACCGAATTTTTCTATTACATCCCAAGAGCGTGTCTGGCAGCAGTTATCGCGACTAGCGTTGTGTTTATGATAGAAGTCAACGTCGTCAAACCCATTTACAGGTCGAATAGTATGTAAAACCCGATTGAATTACAGTTGTATTAATCGCATATACCAACACTATTATTATAGTAATATTATATGTTTCGATTAGAACGATAAAACGTTTTTGCTTTTTTACCCAATACAGAGAACGACCTTATACCGTGCTTGGTGACATTCATCGGGTGCCTGTTACTGCGCATAGAAATCGGAGTTATGATCGGCATTTGCGTTGACATGGCAGCCATCCTGTACCATGCCGCAAGACCTCAAGTTACCGTTCAAGTGAAAACGGTCGGTAACACACATAAATAAGATATTTCGGGGACGTCGTCACGATGATACTATGTTCAACCAAAATAATTGTTCATTTTTTAAAAATTGTTTTGCGTTTTAGTCAGGAAATGGCGTTCAGTATTTGACGATAACGCCCGACAGGTACTTGGTGTTTCCGTCGGTTGACTATGTTAAAAATCTTATAATCAAACACAATAAAAAAAAAAACCTGCCTGTCGTCATTGATTGCTCGCACATTTATGGGGCGGACTTTACCACAGCGAAGGTCTGACGCGCTTGTCCGCTTGTTTTAGGAAGTCGGTTTGAAACTAATTAGAAAAAAAAAATGTCAATACAGGTGATAAAAGTGCTGACTGATGGATTTTCAAAAAGAGGACAAGCCCTGTTGTTCTACAACATGAAACCTAGCGTGGTGGCCATTTTCGAAGGAGTCAAGCCGAAGGATTTCATATCGTATTACCACAATAACGACCTAGAGTATCTATTGAACAAGCAGACTTCGTTAAATACCATATGTGCTTAATAAAAATATACATATTTTCTTTTGTATACATACAATATAGTCGTATAGATACCATTTACGTAATGTCGGTTTATTGTCTACAATTTATACAGTAAAAAGCAATTTTGTCCACCTTTTTAAAATTCTTACATAACACGCAGTGTAGTATTATGTTTGACAAAGCGAATTATTTGTAAAAATAAAATACTTAGTGTTTATTCACACCCGCGCACACACTGCACATGCATATTCAGATGTTTACCATAATAATACAAAATGTAAACTGTCGCTGTCTTTAAAACACACGACCGGGTTCATTAATGGTGTAATGAATCATAATAGACATTTTAAGTGGTTGTTCAAACATCAAACAGTGGCCAGTGATTAGTTCAATTCACCGTTAAAATTACCAATCCGTTTGTTCGTGCGACCCAGAATTTGCATAATTAAGCACCTCTGTAAGTTTAACAGTTATATGGCAGTTGACTCGACAACGGTTTATTTTTTAACAAATCAATTATCTTTACAGTTAATAAAAGTAAAAACATGAATCGTGGTACAGCACAATAATCACAGCGTTTTCTAAAAAAAAAAACATTTTTATCAACTTACTCGAGTGGTTTTTTGTTTCCTATAAGATATTATGCTTTTCTTAAGTAATACTTCATTTTTATTTTGCAAAACGTTTTTAGTTTATGTTCTACTGTTAAAGTAACTATTTATATTCGGCTATTCATCGAATAACTAAAATAAAATAACTAGGTAGGTACATAATAAAACTGATATGGACACTTAGGATTTTTACAGAAAAGTATCTTTAATTATACGACAAATGAATTAAGTAATTTTTATGTTTTAATATACCTACAGTAATTAGTATACAGAAAGACGCTTAATAACTGACTAATGTTGTACTTATTGTGTGACTAATACTAACATTGTAAAATTAATAAATGACAATTGTTGTAAGTAGGTATGATAATATTATCTACGCCAGTCAACTGTTTTTTTTTTAATTTGATATAATTTTAAATGTCAGGTTGTACGTTTCAATATAACTCATAAGAATAATTAGCGGTACAAAAATTAAAGATAAGATCTCATTCGCTTTGTTGTATCAGATGAAACACGAGTTATCTGACCAAAAGAGAATTATAATAATAAAATAATATATTATATTAATTAACAGACAAGGGAGAGACACGGTGTTCCCCGAAAATGTATCCACTGTAGAAGAAAATTTAATTTTTTTTTATATGAAACTATCATTTGTGTCGTTTTACCTGTTATTTTTACAGCCCAAAATAAAACATTAAAACTTTTATGTGTGAATATTTATTAAAATTTAAAATATCTATTTGTATAAAAAATGGTTTACTCGAATGTAATAATTGGTCAATAACCAGTTTTGAAAATACAGTTAGATGGTTAGATGGAAAAAAATATGTTTAGGTACCTAATCTAAACCTCTCTTCAGTCGTCCTTTATAGTAAAATATAATTTTCTTATGGCTATTTTTTGGTTTTACGAAGAAAATGTATAAAATTCGTTTTTTCAGCGTTTTTCAGTATTGAAATATTTAAAAAGTAAAATTTTTTTTTTCTTTAAATGGTATTTTCCTTCTGAGAAAATGTAGTGCACCCTGTACCGCCTCGTAAGATGCGCCCTGTATGCATACATATTAATTTAATTACATCAAAAGCATTTTTTTTTTATAACTGAATGATAATATTTAATGTTTTATTAACGACTACTTTTTGTTTTATAGCCGTTTATTATCAGTTATAGATAATATTTTAGATTTTACACATAATTACATAACGTTCAAATAATTTCCCACTCGTTGTGGGTTGATTTAAATTATCGCAGAGTATACAGCTGTGAAGCCGTAATAAGTTATTAATTATTATTAATATTACATTACAGACCTTGAATGAACACTGGTCGACACGACTAAAACCTTAGTACGTTGACCGACAGACCCGATTGACCTAGTGTGCCTTCTAGGTACGTTGCAGCAGCCGCTCATCTGCTGATCTCAGTTCAGTGCTATATTATGTATATTATGGTTTATCAGATCAACATATTATTTTGAAAATCGCATAGTTGTATAATAAATTAACCACGCGATAATTACCATTACTCATAAACATATGGTATGTAATTACTTTCCGTGTTCACGGTACACATAATTTCTTTATTGCAATGTTGTTACTTTGATTTTTTTTTCAAATGTAATTAGAGGTTTTTTATATATATTTAATTGTTTAGATTATTTAAATGGACAACCCAAGTTTTAAAAACGACAACAATTATGAATTGCGTCAGGAAACGACAGAAAACAACGACCGTCTGCGCCAGTTGGATGACCGCGAGATTGTTTGTAAGTATGCTTTTCGAACTTAAGTAGAACATCGGTTATAAGCATTTCTTATTTAAAAAATGTTCACCTGTGCGTTAAGCCTGTTACCTATGCGTTTATTTGTATTCTTTATATTATTAAGAAAGTTTTATCCAGCTTGATATTAAAATAGATGCACTTATTCTAATAAATATAACCAAACACAGGTTGTCCGGGTTTTAGAATAAAAAAATAGCGCGTGGAATCAAATTAAAATGGCAATTTTTATAATCACAAATTGTGTTCACACGCGAGAAAATCCTCATGCCGGACTTGTATAAAAATAATTTACATTACAATGTATGGGCCAAAGTCCATGTGATAAGATATTTTTTTTATATCTATTGTCTATAAATCAACGTTTTTGTTTTATTATTTATTAATTCGGTGTCCTTATCCAAAACAGTAGTATCTCTGTTATTAAGAAAGTGTTTTTATAAGGAGATGCGTGTGCCCATTAAAATATATAAGTATATATTTTTTAATCAACGCACGTTGTCATAATATTACGAGTTAATAGACCATCTATTTTAATAATATTGCCAATTAATAGTAACTATTGAGAACTTGGAGTTGACTCCACAAAATCAACGAAACCACTTTCGGAAAAGAAACGTTCATCAATGGCCATCGACAATAGCGGATTACTCAGTTGCCAAACTGTACATTCTACAATGGTTGCCGGAATATTCGTCAACCAAATTTGTAGGCGATTTGTTGGCCGGATTGACCATAGGCTTAACTGTAATACCCCAGTCGATGGCATTAGCGAGCATAGCTGGATTGCCACCACAGGTGAGTGCATATAATATACACATTTTTCTTAGCATTATTCGCCAATGGAAGTTCATAAACTAAATAAACAGTATAAAATAGAGCGAATAGACTTGATCATTTTCTACAGTTCCAGTGAAAACGTTCGTAACTTATATACTATTGACACATTATTCCTTAAAAACTATGTATTTGCTAGAAATTCGAATCCACTGCAGAGTTGTTTTCGGAGCTATGGTCTCAGCCTCATTACTGCGATAGCATTTCAAAACGAAACAGCTCTCAGCTCTTAAAATTCTATTATTCCCTTACCCCCACGCACTCAACGAGACCACCTATGGGTGAGGTTCTTGACCGATTCAACCAGAAAAAACACGGGACCACCTTAGACTGTCCCAGAAACTCAGCGGGAACTTCCATTGGCTGTGACTGTTAGGATTATGGATAATAATTTACAGTTGTGTACCTAATGAAAAAGGATCTGACTTCATTTTTTTTATTATGTCGTGTGTAGTATGGCCTGTACAGTTCGTTCGTCAGTCCATTGGTATATGCATTGTTCGGAACCAGTAAAGCGGTGACTATGGGTCCATCGGCCATAGTCGCACTGCTGACTTACAACGCCATCCGAGACCGCGGTCCGGCTTACGCGACCCTGTTGTGCTTCCTGAGCGGCTCCGTCCAGCTGTTGATGTCGTTCACCGGCATGGGAATGATTATGAAATTCATATCGGAACCGGTGTTCAAGGGTTTCACTTCGGCAGTGGGCATTCTCATCATTTGTTCGCAACTAAAAGACCTGACGGGCACCAAGGGCCACGGCGCCACCTTGTATCAGATGCTGAGTTCGTTTTCCGGAGACATCAAGAACCTCAGCTTCGGAGACACAGCGATAGGAATAGTGTGCATTATAACGTTGCAAATTTTAAAAGTACAACTCCCATAATTCGAATCATAAAACAATTTATTTAAATTTTGCATCAACTGTGACACCTCTTCTTTAACTTCAACTCGAACCAAAAATGGATTGTTTTATCCTTAGAATTCGATATAAAAGTTATTCATTAATTTGTTTATTTCTGCAAAAAAATATCTTTTTAGCCACCTGATATTGTTTTTTGCAGTCTCTAAGCATAATTCGCGTCGGTTCGAAGATAAAAGAGTTACAAACTCCTACTCACAAATTCATAAACAACAGTCTTTGGATAGTCGGTGCATTTAGAAACATGTTTGTTGTCATCTTATGCAGTGCTATCGGCTATCATTATGTAAAACATTCAAACCACGACATCACGTCCAGCGTTAAACCTCCTATTCCGTTTAAAGTCATCGGTAAGTACGCTTGTGAAGTATTAGTCTAGTATGTATTACTTGGTGGTATATTAGATGATCGACCAGAACGACATTTAAGTCAGGCAAGTGTGCTTTCAGGACTCGAAAATGTATCTATCCTTTTTCGAAAATACTTCTCTTAAGCGTTTAAACGGTTGCGCTATCTTTATCAATTTTAACCTTATTACATTTATACTCAAATGTACTACATACTGCTAGAGCTTGTGATATATAAAACTACTGTTTTAATAGTAAATATAGTAATGGTAAGTGTCTTTAAAAATCAGGATCCGTAAAAACGGTAGATGCAAGATTTCGATTTGTCTCTGTTTCGAGATACCTATATTGAGACCTGAAACACCGACGTTATGATGTGGGATATTCTGTAGTGTACATTTTGAGATTCGCCATGAATACATAGTTTGCAAATCTTTGTCTTTCAGATAAAATACCGGTCGGACTACCGCAGTTGAGTTGGCCGGAATTTAACAGAAACGTGGACGGTAGAGTAGAAGGTCTCTACGAAATGATCTCTAACATGGGCCTCAGTGTAATCGTGGTACCACTCATCTCGTTGCTGGAAAACATTTCGCTTTGCAGGAGATTCGGTATGTCGAACTACTGTAATAATTGTGTAGTCCAATCGCGGTGAGAGTAATCATTGGCGAAATTGTCGTTTTAGCCGATGGTAAACTAGTAGACACGAACCAAGAACTCCTGGCATTGGGTCTGTCAAATTTGGGCACTTCATTCGTACACGGTTTTCCCGTGACCGGGGCTTTGGCCAGAGGTTCCCTGAACTATGCCAGCGGCGTTCAAACACCACTCGGAGGGCTGTACACGGGTACAGTAATTGTTTGCTTACCATAATACTATCGAACAGAAACGACTTTAATGTAATTTAAAGTTTAGGTTTATCTGTGATGGCGGGCTTGATATTTTTGACGCCATACTTTTATTATATACCCAAGGCTTCGCTGGCGTCCGTCATAATTGCCACATCATTTTGCATGATCGACGTCGAATCCGTCAAGCGGATTTACAAGTCTAAAAGTATAGTTTTGCATGTCTCTTAAACACCGAACCAGTTATATTATAACCGTATCCGTTTGTTTGATAGAAAAAGATCTGCTCCTCGGGCTGTTTACGTTCTTCGCCTGTCTGGTGTTTCCGTTGGAAATGGGAGTGGTAGCCGGTATTGTCTTCGACATCGGCTTCATACTGCACAGCGCTGCTAAACCCAAGATAACAGTCCAAATGCAAAAGGTAAAAAGTCAATAAAACGTTGTTATAAGTGCCTCCTCTTCGTCTCGTATCATACAAATGGAGTAGGCCAGCTAAATCCTCACCGTCCACAATTCTTTATTGACGGACATATCTTTTTCCACGCCACACATCTCCATGCATTTGTTTATGATCTCTATCTCTAATCCGTTTTACTATTTCGTTTTCTCCCTTTGTCTAACATGTCCAAATTTGTGCCTCTTTCATTTTCCTTGCTTGTTCGGCGCTTTAAAAACTTGATCTTGTATACTAATTATTCCTTATCCCATCTGACGTCATACATCCGCCTTGACATTGGTTTCAGCTACTTCTATTGTTTTTTTGGCCTCACTAAACGGAACGTTTCCGTCACATAACATTCCTATTTTGGCTCTTCCGCCTCACCATCTTTTACCCGTCTATCAAACTGTAATGCAATAAGATCATATTGTAACGCCCTATACTCAGCAACGAAGTAATCAAGAAGGCGAGCGACTTTACGACGACCACTTTAAATAAAAATAAATACTTTTTTATACATATCAGATAAATTCTAATCTGACAATGTGGTAATATTATAATTGATGGATAATATGTTATTCTATCGCATGGTTGCTGTAGAGAAACAAATTAAAAATATTTAGGCACGAGAGAAATGTAACTTTGTCATTGTGGTCACACTGCAGCTCGGCTTTTCGCTTGCTTCATAATATTTTACTTATTGCGAGTACCTCCTGGTACAATAATACAGTATTTACGGTAAATAATAATTTGAAACAGAGCCCCGACGACGTTAAGTACTTGCTTATGACTCCGGACAGATATTTGATTTTCCCTTCTATCGAGTACGTGAGCAAGTTGATAGCTAGCCATAACTGCACCGAAAAGATTCCAGTGGTGATTGACGGAACAAAAATATTCGAAGCGGACTTCACGACGGCCAACGTAATTCCGGGTTTACACTGATTATTCGGCTTTTGTTTGTTAATTTATAAGATGTGTACCTGTAATTTGATCGACAGGCGTTTTCAATACTCTCCAAGGACCTGGGTAGAAACGGACAGAAAATGTACATGTACAATCTCAAGTCTAGCGTGATCAACGTGTTTAAAGGCATTAAAAACAACAGTATTTCCATATGCTCGGATAAAAAAGAAATAGAAGAACAACTAAAAAATCAAATGTAAACAATACAACTTATGCTTATATTATTATGACGTGTTTGCTGTTTTTTTTTTAATCTTGGCGTATTTCACAGGATTGCACTGCAAACCGCAGGAAAAGTGGTGACAAGATCAAACTTGATATGATTAGGCACTATTTTTTAATAAACTGCTTATAGTTAACTTTATTAAACTTGACAACTATATAATGGTAATTGAACAATATGGGCTTCTATATTGAAAACTGTATAAACATATAAAGTAATAATATGGTCCAAGAGAAAAAACGTTAGATATTATAAAGTGAAATCCATACAACAAAATAACGGGGAAAGAACAGAAGATTAGGTTCTCGCGAAGAGTAATAATATAAGTATGTCTTTTATTTTATATAATATATTATTATAATGTAAATGCTAAAGCTATATAACAATCATGTGAAAATCAACACACACCCCTTTATTAGACGATTACAAATGTATTAGGTATTTTTTTTATATGTATTAAAATGTGTAGAAAATATTGTTATATTATTAAAATATATCTTTAGTTTTTGTACGACGATTTTTAATATTTTTTGCTCATGAAATAGTATTTAGGAAAGTAGTAATTTGTCTCGGTCATCTATAGTAAGAATACTTTTACAATTTAATGGTGTCGTTTATTTTTGGAATAAGTTACTGAATAATGAAACCGATAGCTCCGATATACTTGATATCCTTCACATTATTTTTTATACGTTATACAGGTTTGAAAGTTTCCAGTCGGTAATTGATATACATACATACTAAATATTTAATCTATGTATATACATAAATAAAATTAATATTGCACAAAATGTAAGTAATCGGTGTTTATTTAAAAAAAAACCAGCGATTTTGGATTTTTAAAAGTCGTTAAGACGTATTGTATTTTAAAAAAAAAATTTTATATAACATTTAAAGAGATTTTGAAACACTAAAAAAAAATTACATTATAAATAAACGTAAGATGGAAAAATATATCCTTTTCCTCGATACTGTTTCCAAATTTCCAATTCTTTTTTCATCCTGAGTATCGTTACGTCATTCCTTTTTTTAGCGCAGTCTTTAACGGAGCACTTTAATACTTGGCTACAATAGATTTTAAAATTATCATAAAACCGTTGATAACCCATGTAAACTCTAACTAAAAAACAAAACAAAATGTTTAAATTTAAATATAAATAATATTATGTTATTGTAGGGGCATGATGTGGTGCAGTCTCGTGTAAATCAAACATATTATTAAATGATATGTAACGTGTGTACTGTGTAGTTAATATTTACCTTCATCTATCTCCAAACATGGAGTATGGTTTACGTAACTAATCGCGATATCAAATTCATTTTTGTTATCAGTCATGTATTCGGCAAAATCCCATTTTGTAACAGTTGGAACTAATTCATCTCTTCTTAAACCGATGCTCACCCATGTTCTACAAACGTTGTACGCATTTATTATTATAATCTGAAAATTGTTTTCAATGCAAAGTTTAATTCCATCCGATTATAAAATTTAAATATAATTATAAATTTGAATATACGTATAACGTGAGTTATACACGTATAACTCACGTGCTAATTAAAAAAAAAAATATATATATATATATATATATATATATATATATATATATATATTATATTTTTATTACTATATTATTAATAAAAGTATACATTTTATTTATTTATTACTATTATTTTGTTAATAGGGAAATTGAACTTTATAATTTTCGTATTTTTTACTAAAAATAAAATAAAATAAATAACTTGGATTCCAAAAAAAATTAAAACTTAAAAATTGTTATTTTTTAAAATTAATTTAGAAAATATTTTAGTTAAAGTAGCTGGCATAACTGCTTCATGAGTGTACACGTCGCATTATTACAATTTTTAATATTTTATTGTTCAAACTAAAAAATCAAAATAAAGATTATATAATTTAGTTTTTGAAAATTATGATTCTATGTTTTCATGTTTTAGTAATCAAATGAATAAATTATAATTTATATACAATTTATTATAGACTTTTATTTATGATTTTAAAAACAATTTCATTTGTATTTAGAATATATTATTTCTTATGTTTGGATTTACAAATACAAATAATTAATTATTTAATCAAAGTGTGGTAGAACCTAATACAGGGTGGGCCACAAAGATTTGACAAATTAAATAACTTTTATTCTAGTGAATATTTTGTAGATTTTTTTTTAAAATAAGTTATACTCATTTGCGCTATAAGCACCACGGTTTTTATTGCACTTACCTGTTTTACTTTTTTTTATTTTTTTAAAATTTTTATTTTTTTCAAGCCAATTATATACCAATAATTTTTAAAAAATAGTTGAGAAAAATTTGTATTTTTATACATCCGTTCAAAAGTTATATTCATTTGAAAGTGAGGATGACTAATGACGGGAGGTGGAGTGCGGTAGAGTAAACCGCTAGAGTTATTTTTATCTGCGCGCATTTCTATGCGTATGCTATGCTCAAAGGCTTTAAGCTATAATAATAATAATTTCCTAGATAAGAATGGCTATTTAGGAAAACTTTTTCCTTTATTTTATAAATGATTCAGAAAAATATTGATAAAAACCTAATAGTTTTAAAATTATATTATAAATTACCCTCTCTTTAGCCTCCATATCCAGCTCGGCTTCGGTTTTCTGTCCAGGTGAAGCTGAACCGGAATATTCATTTATTTGTATTCTATGCTCAAAGTCTTTAAGCTATAATAATAATAATTTCCTAGATAAATATGGCTAGTTAGGAAAACTTTTTCCATTATATCATAAATGATTCGGAAAAATATTGACAAGAGCCTAAAATAGCTTTAAAATAATAGTATAAATTACTTTATCATTATTATTTTGCTCTTTATGTGCAGTTGAACCTGAATCTTCATTTATTTGTATTCTATGCTCAAAGGCTTTAAGCTATAATAATAATAATTTCCTAGATAAATATGGCTATTTAGGAAAACTTTTTCCATTATATCATAAATAATTCGGAAAAATATTGACAAAAACCTAATAGTTTTAAAATAATAGTATAAATTACCTTATCATAATTTTGTTGGGTTTCAATTTCCTCTTTAGGTGCAGCTGAACCTGAAGCTTCAGGCTGGTCCGTATTCGTACAACTAGCCGCTAGGATAAAGAATAGAAACCAAATAGACTTTAAAAACATTGTGTTATTCTATAAAGTATAATCTGAAGTCAAACTGTGAGGTAAAACGAATGAATTTTACCGTCTTTGAATGTCTATACTGATATATAAATATATAAAATATTAGATGTGGTCTGGATTCGAATTGACAGTATTCGCGAATGGAGTGTACTTTATTCTTGGATTTATATACACAGATGTCATAATATGTTTTTTTCAGTTGCTTTGTCGTTTGACATTTTAGAAAAACAAAATAAGACATTTTTAACAAATACCGTGTACGCAATATACAGAAAACGGCCATTTTACAAATTTTAACACAAGAGCAAAAAAAAAAAACAGTCTACAAAATGTAGGTTTTTGTCAGACAGACCGAATCAGATAGAATATCTTATAAAATACATACCGAGTTATTACTAGCTAATAATAATATCCTCAGTTGCTCAGACTTCAATGTATAAAAAAACAAAGTAATTGCTTTTGAAAAAAAAAAAATGAACAGTAGGTAAATAGTAGGAACTTTATGTTGTAATAAAATTTTACTTTTTCAAGCAAAGTTTTAGAAATTAAAGTCTGAAAATTAGACCAAAGGTAGAATTGAATTTATAACATATACAATTTAGACACTTATTAGAACAAGGGCCCGTTTCGGTTTTTTTTTGTAAAATCCGTTTTTTTTATAAACATTATTTTTTATTATTATTGTGGTAGAATATTGGACCAGTATGCACACCGGAACGTACTGTAATAAGAAAACATAATTTTATTTTATTAGAAAATCGACCTAATAAGTGTTATTTTAACTAAATTGTGTTTTTTTCAAATAAATGTTTAATTATTATTTATTTTGTTTTGACCACTTAAGTTCATTAAGTAATTTTGTTCGGCTTTTTCATATAAATACTTTCTCATATGCGCTGTTTGTATTGTAGTATTTTCATAATATTTTTTTTAGGTTATATCTATAACTTTGAAATTAATAAAAATATTAATGTTTGTAATAATTATCTAGAATTTATCAAATTACTTAAGATGGATATTTAATTTAATGTAATATAACCAAAATCCGAATCATTCGTTGTCCAACTTTGACCAAAAAAAACTTCAATTTTAAAACACTTTCAACCTTTCTCCCGGGGGTAGGGAGTTTATTAAAATATTTTCGAACACATACAATTTCGACACTTTTGCACACATGAATGTTTTAGTATATTACTTTTTAACTACCATCAATAAATATTCATAAATGTAGTATTAAATTTTAAGCAGAAAAATACGCCGATCTAAAGACAAAATAATATACAAAATTGTCAACGTTTGAATTTTTTTTTTTTGTGCACTTCATTTTTAGTAAAATATTCTTAATTGAAAAAAGTTAATAAAATATCCACGTTATCATTTAAAAGTTTATATAAAAACAATTAGTTCGGGTGGGGTTAAAAACATAAAAATTTGTGAGGTATTGAGATCACATTGTTTAAAAGCATTATGCAAAAGAAAAATTCAATTACTAATTAAATCCTTTGAGATTTAATAGTGAGATTCAATAGTGGCTCACGATAAAAAATCACACTGTATAATATCTATAATAAAAACGCATGACAGTAATAGGATAACACAAGAAAATGTGATTTTCAGAGGACATAAGACGGCAAACGTTTTTTTTGTACATCTAATTACATATTTTAGTTTGAGGTAATTTCGTTAGATATATTTCAAGATTAAGTCAATATAACAACGTGACATTATGACATGGATGACAAATTTAACAAAGGAACGGATTATCCATGTACACAATGTTTAAAATAACATAGTTACAATATTATAAACAAATAGTTTTAAAAAATAATCATAGTAATAAATAATAATAGTTAACAAAAATGCGCGTTGAGTTAAAATAAAAATAAACAAAAACGCCTTACTAAGGTTACTAGGAAACAAAAATGTAAATGTAAATAATTGTTTTTAAAAAAATGTGTTACGGAAATCAATAGGTTTTTTTTTTGTTAGCCAATCAAAACAAGATTAAGCCATACATTTTTGTAAAATCTTAGGGATTTCTATTAGTCGGTTGGCGTCCACACAAGAACAACGTGGCTCTTAGAATGTCTTCCCTTAAGTGTTGTCGGAATACCGATTTGAACGTGCACACGAGAAGAGTTTCGGCCTTATCCCGAATGTAGTCCGGAAGCGTTGTGTTCGTCTGGACGGCTAACCGGACGTTGCCGGCCGTGCGGTCCCTTATAGCGGAAAATGCCTTCTTTAGCCATACGTGGAATTTTTCATCCGAGTTGCCAAAGTTGCTGAATACGCAAATTATCACCGATCCGTTCGCCGGCAACATGAGGACTTCGCCGACGGCCATGGGTTTTATGTTGATCTTCTCCAAAAGTCTGAAAACAACAAAATAATCAGGGAAGACTTTGAGCGCACCCGAAACGGTCTGGATTTCAGAGTGTTGGTAGTGTTATCATGTTAACTGTACGGGTGGTGGGGGGGGGGAGATAATTCTTAACCAACGAGTGTTATCAAAATTCAAATTACAGGGCTTTGAATGGATATTTAGCGTCCACCAGCTCGACGACTTCGTCCCTCCAATCGTCCATCAGCATGACTTGCATGTCGATGAACATTACAATACCGTAGCCCATGACCAGCTGCCAAATATTTTCCTCTATCGTCTTTACGGCCAGACTGATTGGACGATTTGTGGCAACGGCTGTTGAAAAAGCAAAGGTGCATTGTGTTTAATACATTCGGAGAGTAGGTAAGAAGTACTTAAAACAAAATGTCAATCAAACGGAATGTATCCGAGTAGTCGGATACTAGTACATCCGCTGCACGGAGGTATAATTAAGTGATGGATATGTCTTTATGATGTACTAGTATAATATAGGATCCTGGCACTTTGGTACCTCCATTACTAATCACTTATCCCTAATCGTTTATCTATTATCTCTATTATCTCTATTATTACTTCCCAGGCTTCTGTTGATCGAGTGAAGTTGCCGGTCGTCACTGGGTTCGCCGCACAACCAAAGTTCGCCGTCCCTTTTGTTGAACACTGAGCGGAATTCTGTTTGAAAATCGCGCGCGAGCAATCCGCGCTGCACCGCCAAACACCTGTAACCGGACAGGCAACGCCGGATCATCCGAAGTCCTTTTTCCATGTCGGCCGACCGCCTGCGACTGGATTCCGCGGAACGTGTGTCCAAAAACAAGCAACAAACGTTTACCACGTTCATTCGGATTATAAACACCAGGGCGAGTTTGCCGTACTCACGGTTGAAGCGCAACAGTCTACAACAACGAATAACATCACACATTGCGCGTTACTTGGGAAACGTTTATGGCTACAACAATAAAACTATAAAAAATTAACACTCGTTTTCTGGACAATTGTAACAACGCGTTTAAGTTTTCACTCCCTCGTGTAAGTTTGGAACAGTGGCATATTTACAAGAGATGAGGTGATCAGGGTGAAATTTGGAGCCTCTATTTTTATAAATATATTATTACTTATCTGTTTGCTAAGTAGAAAAATCTTTTTTTAACGTACCTATACATTTTGGACGATATGAGACAAAAAACAACAACATTTTTTTGAAATATATTAAATTTGTCCCAACTATTAACTACAAAAGTATAAAAAAAAATAATTAAAAAAAATAATACCTTCCAAGTTATTGTTGACTGGGACTTGGGTCATAGTTGACCAATCACTCGGTAATAGGTACTAGTTTAAGTGTTATATTTTTATAATATAGTGGTATAGCGTAAATTTTCATAATCCTATCCGCCTGACAAACATGTTTTTATGATAAGAAAACTTTTAAGCATAAGCACTAAGTACATTTATAGTCTATACAACTATTTTTGTATTTGAATTTAATAATTTTTTTTTTTATTTGGAAGTGTGCTCATCGCTTTCAGTTATATAATAGTTTTTAAAAACGTTTGACCTCGTTGTGTTAAATGATTTTTGTCTTAAATGAATTTATAGCTATGTCCATTTAATATACCTAGGTCAACCAAAAAATGTGTGTGCGCGCGTTCAACGTACAACCGGTGTTAATTTCTTAATAATTAGACTTTGGAAAATGAACAAGTCATTTTGGTCTCATTAGGTATATAAATGTTTCACAGAGACACATACAAATGCACTAGTTACGTTGTAAAATTACATTTGGTAAAACGACAATAATATTATGTTCCTTAAATTATTCCTTAAAGCTGTTGTTAATGTTATTTCTACAGTCGTTATTTACGTAAGTCGTAAAGCTTTCCTATTGTCTTGAATTTTTAAAATAAAAGGCGAGTGAGTCATTATTTTTTATTTGTATTTTGAACTACCAAAGTTATACAAATGGTTTCTAAGTTATTCTTAACTTTTTAAGAGGAACTAGTTTTTGTTAACTGTCCAACTTCGCCTAGTGCACGCTTAACCTACATATTACAATGCACTTAACATCCCGCCTACATATTTTTTAAACGCCAAAAGTATTTTTTTTTCTTTCAAAATTTGACCAGGAAATGATTTTATTAATTAAAAACACGTGGTTATTATTACTCATGAAGGAACAAGTATTTCAAATGTACACTGTTAACGGTTTCAGACCAATGGCCGTTATCGAGCATTTGTGAATTGACAAACAAGATGATGTCCACTCCTTCCTTCATCTCCCATACGTTGTTTCTGATTCTTCTTACTTGCGACATTTTTTTTTTTATTACTGTAATTTAATGCAAAAAAATATCAATCGAACTAATAAAATAATTTAAAAGGGTGTACGCCCAGATGGCCATAAGTCATCGAGAGAGTGACAAATGAAGAGGTACTAGATAAGATAAATGAAAAACGACAGTTATGAAAGAGTATTGAATCCAGAAGAGATAAGAAGATAGGACACATTGGAAGAGGAAGACCAAGGGCCAAATACATGACCCAATTAATGTAGGATATGAATAAAGGAAAATACAAGGACCTGGACGAATTAAGCTACAATAGACAAGCATTAAGAGCTGCAACGAACTAATCCAAGGACTAATAACTCAAAAAAAATTAAAATAATGTTAGGTAGGTACTATTTTGTTGGTTATACACTGTTATGTTACTGTTGTACGTACCGTGTTCTGGAGTGTAGGTAAGCTTAAAAAACAATTTACTATTAAACAATATGTAATAAATAATACGAAAATATTTATTTTCTTCGGTTTCATTGGCAATCGTTTTCACAAAATGTCTTAAATTTAATATGTCAAATTTTAAATATGCGTGTAATTATCAATCGTACGTTGGAACAAAAATAAGATTAATAGAAAAAATTATAATAAATGAGAAAATAAAAAGTTGTTCAATCATGTAAAATTATAAGTACAAATGGTAAATCAACGATGGTTTTTACAATTTTACATGGAGAACATAACAAAATAAAACTATCTTTTATTTCTATGATACTACAATACATATGATAGGTTCATAATAATTGAGTATAAACTACTAAGCAGTATATTATATAAATAATTTATACAAGTCAGAGATTGGGAATTATGATTGTTATTCGACATGCAATATTGTAAGCCATTATTAGGTACTGAGGTAAAAAAAAAAAATCCTACATTTATTGAACATGTATATGTACAAGTATTAGAGATAGTGCAAATGCAAAAACGCTTTGTAAAATCGTGGATTTTATTAAAATATATACTTCAAACAGGAGTAAATCTGTTAATTTGTTAATATGTTTTCAAAATATTATTCGTGTGTACAAATAATGTTTGGGACAACTCAAGACAAGTATTTATTGTTATTAAAATTATATTTTAAATACAATATAATATAATTTTTATAATAATAGCTGCAAGATAAGTTATACAATAAATATTAGCAAACTTCACTTTTTATGATTAATCACCACAAAATGTGATTGTTCGTAAACGCAAATACTGTTAATTTCACAGATCAAGTTTAAATGTTGACCAATTTCACAGTGGCAATTGTATGTAAAGTGCGTTTGAAAATATCTCAAATCCAAAGTTACACTTAAAATATTCAAGTTTGTATAATTAAAAAGCAATTATTTTACAAGTGTGTAATAATTACAAAGAAAAAATGTTTGTATACAAAGGATAGATTAAAAATATATGTTTTAATATGTATTTGATTAACAAATATACAAACTATGCTTAGACGTCAAAATACAGGAAATGAGAATACTGTTGGAACAAAAATCAATTAAAATTAATATTGATTGAACATGTTTGTATATTTTTTAAATAGTCTTAATGACATTATAATTGTAAATAGTGGAAAACCTTGAAAAATAATACAATTATACTACATCTGTCATTTATATCTTATCAAGACTTATAATACAATAAAAATGGCATCTTTATTTTTACTATGATAAACATGGAAATGTATAATAAATAATAATAAAAATAAAATTGAACAATTTTTTTTTTATGGTTATTATGCCATTATAGTTTCCTCATAGAAAAAGAGAAAAAATAAATATTTGTAATTCATTTTAATTAGATAATTGTATACAGAATAAATATATGTACTTTTTTCTTATATTATTGTTATTATTAATTTAATTTAATTAATAGATATTTAAAGCATGTCAAATTGTTTTTGTCACTAGGGATACATAGACATTAACAACAAAGAAGTATACTGCCTAAACCTAGCTGAAATAAGACACCTCGTTTCAACAAAATCTTAAAATAATAATTAAATTATCGAATCCGAATGCTTAAAATCTGGAAACTTTTTAACATAAATTATTAAATACTAATCGGAAAATAATAATAATAAACACATTCCACGAGTGACTTTTGGCAGTAAATATTAATAATTAAAGAAAAACACAATATTCATTTTACAATAAATTTAATTCTGGCCCTGTCGATGTAACCTTTCGACATACAAATCAAACAACAATTTATTACTTTCATAATAATATGGATTTTGGTCTGAAGACAGATCTGGATCATACTGTAATTGTTCTTGATTTTCATTGCTATTATTATGTTGGGCTTCTAAATTGTTATAATTAACTGCAACCGAATGTTGACTATTGAATAATGACGTTGACGCATCCTGCTGGGTGAAAAAAATTATATTAAATTATATTATATGTGATATTAAAATAAAAAAACAAATTAGTGGCCGAAAGCATTTTTCCTTGTTTTGCTACAATGTGGCTTAAACTAAATAGCGGACACGATAAACCTTTTTTTTTATATTTAGTTTAATATATATTCTATATTTTATCTTGTAACTTGATGAGGTAATATATATACATGTATATAATATATACTACGTTTATATATATACCAATGCCTTTCCCCTCATGATTACCTCATTGTAGTTACAAAATAAATTAACGAGAATACAAACTGAATTCAACAGCTAGGGCTCGGAAGAAAAAAAAGAAGATAACAAAAGGACAGCGAATAGAGGAACAGAAAAAGAGAAATCAGGGTGGGTCAGCCAAGGAAGGAAAAGATAAAAAAATGTATTACTGGAACAACAAAAAAGTAATAAAGACAATACTAACCCCGTGGATATTGTCATTTAAAAGATCTCCAGTTACAGGTGCATCTAATAAATACATGCTGTGCATGCGCTTTGACAGTGGTTTATAGTCATCATCATAATCTTCTAGGGATCGTTTCCTTAAAAAAAAAATCAAGTTTTTATATTCAATATGCCAGTCAGTCAGTATATCTGTATAACGACTACATTGACCGTATATTGATAATGTCATACGTGCTACAATTTCGATATAACTACCTGAGAACTCGAAGCGCATCGGCAGCCATTGTAGATGTAAAAGTGTATCGAAATATGATTTAACGAGATCAAAAGAATTGTTTTTATACAATGAATAATGTTAACTTGTTGTTGTCATGACGTTTGTTTTTGGTTATTGTTTGACTTCGACGAACGGAATGCGTTTGATCAGTAAAATGCAATTGCCCAAAGAACTATTACATTGTCTCTGCGTATTTAATTGGATACTGTAACGTTACCCTATTTACCAGGCGAGTTAATCAATCATGAAAATATTTTAAGATCTCAACTTTTTGAAACCCACGTCTATGAAAAAAAAAAGGTTTCTCGAGCTGGAAAATTAATAAATGCGTAAATACTGATAATCAAACATCAGCTGACTCATTGTATTTGTTGATGATAACGCTGGAAATCAGCTGATCGACAATTGCCAACAAATGACAATAAATTAGTAAAATATACCTTTATTAATAAAATCATAGATTTAAATATACTTAAATAATAATCTATGATCAAACAAACAGGAAAGCGGACTGTTCAAACGATTGAGTTGCCTAAGAACACACTAGTTTACCGGTCAATACGCGAGTACAATAGCAAATAGAAAATTTGAGGTTTGATATAGATTTAAATACAGAGTAGAAGATAATATGTAGTTCCCAATTACCAGTTTGTATTAATAATTCACCAGTTAATAATACCAATTCATATAATAATTTTACATGGCAACTATCCAATAAGTAATAGGTATGCCGGTTAGTTGTGATAACCGCATAATGGCAGTTGCTGATGGCGGTCAGCCGAATATTTTTTGAGGAGAATGACCGGCAGCCATGTTGTGAAAATTGATAACGTTAGTTGTGGGCATACCTTTGTCCTTTTATGTAGTACAGCTAATCCATAAAGACCATAGTGCATATATGTCATATAGATATTGATTGTATTTCTATGGGATAATCGAATCAACTAATTCTTAATTCTTTAAAGTTTTATTAACACATAGTTGTTTTCTTTTCTTTTAATATGTTTTATTAAATAGTACTACAATGTATAAGAAGTTCTTTTTAAATTTTACACAGCATACTTTATAGTTTATAAACTTTATACATTTTGGACTTCGTTTTCTTTATCAGTTAGATTTTAACGGATGTTTTTCTTATCACATAACATTGCATAGTGTTTTCTGCAGCCTGGAGAGCTGCTATAAACGTATAATCTGTGTAAAAGCTAAATAATATACATTTTCGAAATTAATTCAACTTAAATTTTATAAAGTTTTATCCAAATAATACATTTTAACCAAAAAAAATTGTGTATCTGGTTTAAGTATCCATCAAGTATCTAACTTTAAAAGTAACGTTTATTATTTTCGGTTTAATACCGTTCTGATTGTAAGCATTGTTTTGTTTTTTTGTAGTATTTTAATTTTCAATAATGGAAGACTACAATGGATATGATTCGAACTTCACTGAAGAAATTAGTAAAAAGATGCAAGTGCCAAAGAGCATAAGAGCAAACGGAGATTATTCTAACTTCCGGCCAACTAGTTTTTACTCTGACGAAACTAATCCCTATGGCGATAATTTTGACATGCAAGTTCCTGAAAAAATCGTACTTTTAGGTAAAAACCAATTTTAGTTAAATGTATTACCTTTTTTTGGTAAGTTACAAGCTTATTGTATCGTAATGTTTAGCTAGAATTGTATATGTATGTGATACCTGTATTTTTTTTCTATTATACACTTTTAGTTTGCAAAATTTGTTAAATATGTTGGCTTAACATACAATTTAATCAGAAAATATTAAATCAAATTGCCTTTTCCATCCCTTCGGACTAAATGATTTAATCAGTGTCTTATTGCAATATAAACTATTGCGTTTAATCCCTTTTTTAAGACTACATATTTCGTTAAATAAAACTTATTTTTTTATTATTTTTTTTTCAACAATACTTCAATACTTACGGCAAGACAATTCTAGTTCTGTTGTTATAGCTATGTTATGAAAAAATGAGTTTTTCTTTGTAAAATCTACTAAAAGGATCTGTTTAAGTATATTTTATTCATAGTATTAAATGTTTTAAAGTGTTAAGAGCTTTTATATAAATGTATGTTTTCATTTAACGTGCATAGGTCACAATCAACATATGGGTACTTCATCAAAACCAAAAGAATTTGCGATAGACGATATAATCATACCACAACCCCCACCTGAAGAGATACTTCGCGTTCAAGTAAGTTTTCATGTGATACAGTGAAACCTGTCTTAGACTGAACCGCACAGAACTAAAAGAAAATTCTGTATTGAGCAGTTTTCGGTTTTATTGAGGGTCTGTCTAAGACAGGTTTAATTGTTATGATACAAAGTGTTGACTTTGTTTAGATAATAAAACATTTGCTAATTTTGTTTTACCATTAGTGTGTTATATACATAATTGGCTACACACAACTATAGCTAATAAAATAATAATACTAATACCTTAATAATTGTGTTGCAGACTCCACCGTCAAAGATTACTATGTCGAGACATTACTTTCCATCTGTTTTGGACGATTTTGATAGAAAGCACACGCAGTCCGAACAAAGTATTCCACCAGAAGTACAACAATCTGACGGCGTTCTTAATTCAGTTCAACAAGGCGATTTAAAGTATGAACATTTTTTCTAGTATTATTAAAATATAAATTACTATTTTTTCATTTAAGATTATGGTTTTATATTTTTTATAATTAAAAAAAATTCAATGTTAAAACGGGATTAGGACAGGGAGAAAAGACGCACTGTATGATATGCTTTTTATTTAGCATTGCATTGGAATCAGTGGCTAGAGGTTTGTTAGACACTGACATAGGGATTAGACTACAAAATAAAAAAAATTAATTTAATAGCATACGCGGACGATATTGTGTTAATTGGAAATTAACACAATATCTTTCCAAGACAGAGGAGCAGAATTACTTAAAGAGAGAAGCCGGTCTAATTAAAGGTTAAAAAACAAATATGTATGATATTATGGTGCAAAAGTAATCATCAACAAAGTTTAGTGGTGAACGGAATGCTTTTTAAAAGAGTAAATACCTCGGGGAAGGAACTAAGCGTAAATAAAGATAATCACAGAACAATTAGGCATAAATGGAGATAATTACAGAGAACTCCAACAAAGAATTAGTACAGCTAACCCATGTTTCTTTGCACAAAACAAAATTATTAATATTTTAGTGTTTGTACGATATATTAATTCTATTCTTAGCTGTTTGAGATTATTTATTTATATTGTTTTATAATTTAAACATTTTTTTTATTCAGCACGACCTTTTTCAACGCGAGTTTAAGCGAACCGATGACATTGGCCGAGGAAGTTGCACATTTACGTCAGCAAATGAGTAGAGCGTCGAGGCGAATCATTGAATTGGAGCACAGAATGTCACAACCATTTTACGTTAGGGAAAAAAAACTCGTTATAACAATTGTGGGTAGCTATTTACTATTGAAAATGGCATCGTGGTTGACAAAACATTAGGAATCTAGAATCACTTCTCTCCCGAGTGTTTACGTTAATGCCATAATATTATAAACACTATTTCACATTTAATTTTTAACGGTTACGTTTACTTGGCTTTTATTATGTATCCTATAAATTATGACTTTTATTAGTAGTAGTTGCATAAATAATCATTGTTATGTATGAATACGTTAAAAAAAAATATTATTAGCAGTACTAAAATTGTGTGATGCTGATTTTTTCTAGTTTAAAAAATATATTTATTAACAAACCTAATTATTTATTCCCCCATATTATCGATAGGAATTAGTGACTGAATTTTTCAGAAAATGTTGCGTATTGTGTCTGTCCATATTTTAAAATGATTGACACGTTGTTTGTCAATCATTATTATGAAAAATAAAAAATATTAATTTTATTTATATATTTTCGGGCTACAAATGGATAATAATAATGATTATAAATATTATCTCCATTCGATGATAATTACTTTTTATTAGTAAAGGTGAATTTTAAAAAATAACTAATACTTAACAGAACGTGCTAACAGAGATTTAGCACGATTCGTAGGTTCATAACGTGTTACATTGGCTATTTAAAAACTTTTTGTATGACACTACTTAATAAAATAAAAACTTGTTTGTTATTTACATCCCTGTATTAAATGTATCGACATATTTAAAATACATTTCTTTTGAAATAACAAATATTATATTTTTTTCATTTCTAACGTTTGCATAAATACAAATTATAATGCGGTGATCTCCGTTTTCGCTTGATTGTAAATGTTATATAATTATAATAATAATAACTTTAATGACCAATTTGTTATCTATAAGCCGCTTGTATGTAACATAATCGATCAAGAGGTTTAAAAGCTTATTGAAGATCTTGACACAAAAAAAAGTTATATATATATAATTACCTCAATATTTTGAAACCAATAACTTTGCTTTGACGGCTCTGTATCGAAGATGAAAATGTTAAACAACTTTCGATTATAATTAAGTCACAAAATTAGGTTTAGGAACACTTTATGTTCACGCGTGTTTGATTAATATTCAAAAACAACATTGAACTTGGACGCTTGGAGAAAGATTGGGTACTTATTATTTTTTCTTATTATATTTTCTTTATAAAATTATCAAAATCTTCAATTCCTCTAGAAAACACATTGAGAGCGCTAAAATCGATATTTTCCTAGCTCCTGTATTTTTCCTTGACTTATTTCTTATAGATCAAAATTATTTTTCCTATCCACATTGTCTGTCGGTAGTTAGCTACATTGAAAAAAAAAAAGACTTAAATGAATATACTTTCTTTTAAGCTTGTATGTAATAACAGCTATTCTTGTTTTTTTCGCCTCATCCCATACAAACGGTATAGGCAAGCTAAATAAGCTCTCACAACAAATTTCTATTCATCACCATTTCATTATTCCCTCAACATACCTCCCCTATCTCTGTCTATCACGCCCATCCACATATTCTTCCTCGGTCTACTTCAAGGGATGGGCAAAATACAGTTACATCGATTTTAAGATACAATTAAACAGGTTATTTTGTATCTTGCATCGGAAATACACTGAATAGGGCCCATGTCTGTCCGCTTTGACTCCAAATACCTGTGCCGTGATTTCTAACTTGTTTTACTATTTCAAACCGTCTCAACCTGTTTATCTCTTTCGTATCTTCTGCTACGGCACAACTTCCAATATATGCTCATTCCTTGCTCTGTCTAAGTTCGGCTCGTTTTAGCCACTTCTATTTTCCTTCCCTCCCTCGTATCCATTGTTCGATTCCCACTTCCTTACAACGTTGCTGGTCTTGTATTGAAATGTACCTGTACATATTGAATGAAAAAATACATTTCTAAAAAAAAAGCGAGGTTCACTATAAAATATCAGTTGATTGACATAAAAAACGGTGAACAGAAAACGGAATTCACGATGCCAAAACAAATGTCAATTAATCTGTGGAAGTGATGATTTCATACTCAAATACTTAAAATTGATAAGTGTATATTGTGGTGTGAATCATAGATTAAATACATCAATCTCTATTATCTGTGTACGTAGTATTGATCAGTAAACTGTGTCACAAGGCAACTTATGGGAGTGAACAGTCCCCTCGTTTGAAATATATAAAAAGTTTGTGTAAATGAATAAAAAGCTTACTGACTAGATTACTGTTAGTGTTTACAATTCCTGAAGGCTGTGATATTGCTGTCTCACTGTACTAGCCATTACACGTTATCTATTTTAGGCTACATGTAGTCAACAGTTGCCAACATGTTGTTGTCCCGTTTGTACATACTTAACAATTTAGCTAGGTACTTCATAACATAGTTTGCGATACGATAAATAGTATAATTTAACCACTTGAATAATTGATTCAAAACGCTAACACATTTTATTTGTTGTTTCAGTATGTAGTTTATGCGAGTTGTGCGATGTCAAACATGCTGCTAAAGTTTTTCTAACAATAGTGGAAATAACTATTCTCATTATCTTTTCTAGTACCTTAATACGTTGTTTTTGATCATCTTCATTGTTTTAAATATTATGAACCCGAGTATTTCTGCAGTCTAGATACCGTTGTACTGGCAAACGAGCGAGACACGTGAATTCTTTTTAATAAGCTAAATCCTTCGTTACGGTGTGAAATAGCTCAATACTTACCAAGTCCACACCGTCTGCAAGTAACAGCCACAAAAACAATGGGATGGAAACGCCCGGCGGGTCCGCCTCGTGTGTGGCAAACAGTAAACGTGATTGAAGAAAACGGCAAAGCCCGCGTGTTCTCAATTGAAGAAATACCGGAAGGTCGATACGAACAAGCCTTGGAGCTTTTGGTTTCATGTTACATTCCGGACTATCCTCTGTGGAACGCTTGTAGGTGTCCATCACATGGTCGACTATGTAGAACAACTTAATTATCAAGTTAAATGTCTTTGGTAACAAACATTGGTTTTCGTTGCAGGCAAAACCCGCGATCCGAGCACAGTGGAATACTTTAGGAAACGGGCAAAACTGATTCTTCAACAGGGAATATCTATTGCCGTATTCGAACATCTTGCCGACGACGGGCAGACTTCCATTCTTGCCGGAGTCAACCTTCTTTCCTATTCGGATGACGATCACGCCAATGAATTAAAACAAGTCGAGGTAAAGCGATTTAGACACAGAGAACCACACTCGATTAAAATGTCAAGTCTGTCTATTCATCGAGTTCGCACTTGGCAACATATCATATTTTACTTCTCCCCGAGTCCTCTACAATGTGTCTCGACGTGGCTTTACTAAGAAAGGGAGGATGGTCATTATTAATAATATTTTTCGGTTTCTTTATCGCTAGGTCAAGTTGATCGCAAGGTTAACAACGGTTCATTAAAATTGTACAGACCAGTCACTGAATCGATATTGATTTATTAAACCAGCAATAAACGTTCTTAGTGTCTATTTGCACTTATTTGTTACTTTGTCACAACTCTCCCCGCGAAATTCTATACAATTATCTAGGTATAACATTCAATATATTCTGTATACAATATATTCTACCTTTAAATCTTCTATCTGTTGTCATTTTGACTTTCATTAAATTTCAACATGCCCAAATCTTCTCTAATCTATTGTCTTCAATTTTATGGCGCATTCCACTTTAATCATTAACGTTTTCTCGATTGATCTATCTTTTGTTTAATGTCCAAAAATTACTTCTATTTGCTATTTTTGGTCTCGCTAGTGTCACTCGGCATGTTCTATTAAATAAGAGCTGTGCCATAATTTGACAAGCAAATTTATATATATATATATATATATATATTATATATATCCACTGATCAATTGCCCTAGCTTTTAAGGGATTTTTTTTTCTTAGACATTATCTTCACCGACTTAATTATCTTTCTCATGATTCCGCTGAATCTGGTTCACTCGAAAACAGTTACAAATCGTTATTAATAATAATAATAAATGTGTACAGCGTTCCGGAGAAGTGATTCGATCGCGCGAGACGTTTTTCAATGGCATATACGATAAGTGGGATCCGAAAAAGTTGTACAAGCTCAACAGCTTTTTGGCTGATTGGGGTCTTGGCGTGAAACCGGCATACCGCAAAATGGGTCTCGGCCTACAAATGCTAGAAGCTAGGTTTGTGTTTTTCTGCGAGGTTAGATAATGATAATGCATTTGTGCATTTGTTTCAGAGGCAAGATTGGCCGTGAATATGATTTACCGTATACTTTCACACTGTTCGGCGCGTCTGCCTCGCAAAGAATTGCGGCAAAAGCAAATTTTTTCGAAATTTCGTCCGGAGATTTCACAGACCTGCAATGGCCAGAACTAGACGGTCAGACTTGGAAGCTAATGGGTAAACGTCTATTTTGAAAGCACGAGTACGTCCATCGGAAACACTATACGATACGATAATTTTTAATTCGTGTACAATTCTCGTCGTTAAAGGGTCATACAATTAAAACCAATAAAATATTATTAAACAGCTATGCAATTGTGTAGTACATCGTGTTTGGAGTACGAATTATCTACTGTATACCTAAGTCCATACCGTATAAAGGTGTTATCTATTGGGTTCGTCAAGAGTTATTCAAGTTAATCCATACTAGTCATCATGGCCAGAATAACCGATGATTAACGTTGTCTGTGGTATTAGGGACAATAATACTTTAAACAACTATCATTTGAGTTATTCAATTTTTTAGAAATCAATAAAGAATTTTGTTCACAAGAGCTGTTTGTAGCGTTATGCATACATCATTTCGGACTTTGTAATCGGCCACTGGGTATCCAATATAAGTATATTGGACATTAAATATTGAAAACGCATTTTCAATAATCGTCGGTGGCCAATTCAAAACAACCGAACAGTGTTTTGTTTGTTTGTTTGTGTGTATATGCGATTGTATAAATATTTACAAACGGCGCACAAATGCGTAGTGGGTGGATTCGATTGGATACACAACGGAAACTAAAATAATTATTCAAGAGCAATAATATAACACATTATACACAAACCGACAACAACAGATGTGCACAGCCCATCACGTCGTTCGACGATAAAGCACGGCGCAGATCGCAATTAAAAAAAATCGGTTCACAATAAAAAAACAAAATTAACAAATCCATTAAAAGACTTAAGCCATAATATTTTCTTGCAATAATTACTTTTGGACGAATAATATCCGTTAAAGTCCGGTCCCGTGAACATTAAGGGGTTTGGTATAGGCAATTTCCCTACAAATCCTAATTTGTAGGGAAAATATTAATTTGAATTATTAATCGATTTCTTGATTCGTTATGACTAGGTTGTTTGATTTTTGTTTTTACCGCTGGTTAACTTTATTTCTGAAGTTTTGGCTACTTAATTTTTATGTCTGACATAGGCATTAAATCAGTAATAAGATTGAGCGCCCAGTCATTTTAGAATTTAGTTTGTATTGTTGGTTTTTTTTTTTGTGAATTACTGAATTTTTACTGCACTCTACTTTGCTATATTCTTCTTGTTTTTCAACTAACTAGCCAAAGGCTTTCGCCTCCTCAATAAATCTTCATCCACCGCCAATTTTTTATTCACCTCACTCATTCCCTTGCCTTTATTATATTATAAAATCTAACTTCTTCTTCGACCTACCTCCACCTCTAGACCCATTTGCACGTCTAATCTTTATGTCGCTGTACTACAATAGAATATTTCTAATAAAATACATAATAATATTACAATAACATAATTAATCAAAGTCAGCCACAATAAAAATGAATTGAACGCTTTTAAACAATTCACATTTCAGTCAACGAAAGGCGCTCATACATACCAATTAGTATATATTTGAATAGCAGTAGATCTTGTAAGTGTCGAAGGGAAGGAAAACTCGCTGTTAGTTCAGTAAGTAACTTTTTAGGGGAAAGTGTATAGTAATTAGTAAAGATAAACGAATGGGGGGGGGACGTCAATGCAATTTATTTAACAGAAAAACCCAATAAATTTTGTATTTTATTTAATTACGTAATACAATTACTTAATACTTCAATTACGAATACAAATTGTGGCTTATTTTAATTCAAAAAAACCCAATCATATGTACGGTTATCTTATTTGCTTACAATAACCTTACTTGACATTAATAATTGAGTAACTTCATTTAATAATAATGTTTATCTTGAAAGGTTTCTTGTAAGAATACTACACCGCCAATTCATAAAGCAATAAGGAAAAAAAATTGTTTAATATAAATTTATATCAAGCTAAAAATATATTCATAATCACATATTATTACAGCAATTAGAAATCCGCCATTGATTTTTAATATTTGTATTGAATACAATACAGTTAATTAATGTAATTCGCAAATTTTTATCACAAAACATGCTACAGAAGGTAAAAATATGTTATTTATAACCAAATTAGTTTTCTAAAGTTTTTAGGGTAATAAATAAATATAATTTATGTTTTTCTCCGAAAAAATAAGATCCTAAATTCAATTTAATAATTATACTGAAGATATTTTTCACGAGTTCTCGTTTAGCCAAGCGGAAGGCCACATAAGCCGGACAAAGCTAAAATATATATAATATAATAAAACACTTAAATGTAAACCAATAAAATTTTACAATTTTTAGTAAAGCAATTAATAATAAGGATGTAATTTTAGTAATTGCTATCGCCGTTGGGACCGACAAATACAAACTAAGGTACAGTCTCAGCCGTGAATGAAGTTTTTTAATAACATGAGGATGCGCTCCAGTCGGTTTTTTCATTGCGGTTTTTGTTTATACAAAATATGTTTTAAGGTTAGGCGTAGGTTACGGTGTCAAATTCTATATTTTCGGGTTGACCATTTTTATGGTAAATCAAAATCTATGTTAAGCTCAGCTGTGGCAAGCCTGTTTTTTAGTCAAACTCGCATTCGTGTCACCCAGAACCAGATACGAACAGGCGGATTGCGACGGTAACGTTTGTTTTGTCTTTATAATGTTAATAGGCCAACGAAAGTGAATTAAAACTTTCGAAACTAATAAAAAACAAGTTCGACGGTAAATTCGTACATCGTTTATTAACACAAACTCGTTACACGGCCCATTTGATTACATTGTAGGCATTAATACCTTTTAATTAATATTAAGTAGGATGTCTTCAGGCTTGTTAAGTGCTATTACAAATTATTGTTGTCCGCCGAGTGGGTGTTACATTGCCAGATGGATTGGCTTCCAGTTAGGATTTACATATTGTACGGTTTGTGTATATTTTAATGTTTAGTTCCGCTTTGTGCTACCAGCTAATAGCTATACCTCTTTTATCTACTCGATTTCTTACAATTTCTTATTCCGTACAACCCAGTCGATTCTCACATCCCTACAAACATTTTCAATAATTCAGCTACTTACATTTTATCTTCGCCTCTTTTATTCTAAGTCCAACACTAGCTTCTATTCGTCTTTGCTGGCCTAATTTCAACTTTGGATATCAATTATAAACGTGCACCAACTCTAAAAACGTGTAAATTAACCGTAGGTACCTAACAAAAATTACATTTCATAATGACAACAAAGACAATTTATAAAACCAACCACCGTTAAATGGGTACTGATTTAACCTGATTTTGTCTGATTTGGTTGCACATTTCACATTGCATTGGCTTGCGGAGAAACCATTGTGTTGTATAGTTTGAAAATAATATTATTATTCTAAATTTTTTATGCAAATAAGGTTTTTTTTGGAGATGACATTGAAATTATTATTCCTAGAACTGAGATAATTGAGGCTTTGGCATTTTTCTAGAAAAATATTTAAATATTGGCTTTTGCTGAAAAAAATTCATTGGAAATCGTTAATTGAAAATCAGCAACTCCGCACTTCTAACAGCTTGATCACATGTTTTAAAAAAACACTAAGTGCGTTTTATATAACAATATAATATTCATGCATACATTTTTATTTCACCTGCATTTATTGTAGTAAGTTTTTAGTCCAAAAGTCTGTCTTATTTATTGGTTTATAAATTTCCAAATATTGCATCCAGGCCTTAAATTCAAAATTCATATAAACACTATGTACCGCATTACAGGTGTCAACAGTTGATAATAATATAATTATCAATGTCAATGCGAAACTGACGGTAACTATACATACACAAGTTACAGGCATCTTCCGGTTTTAAAGGATAAAATGGGTTTTCCATTGAAAACTATTTTTTTTTTTCACTCAGAGCCTCGACTTATTTGAAGCGGAGGTCGAAATCATTAGCATACCTAAAATAATATACTGTTACCGCCTTGTGCTGATCGGTCTGTACTCTGTGGGAAGGATACACGTTAAATTTGCGGAAAATTCATAATTACCGACTTCACAGAGTCCATAAACCCGACACGGGTCACGCTACACCAAGGTGATCAATTTAAGCAGGATGTAAACAAATCCCCAGATGCGAAGTATGTGTTTCTTATAACCGAGATCATTTTTCGTTGATTACTTGTTGGACATGACGCGCTATACAGGTAGGTACTCGCCGCTTGGTTAAATTAGAAAACATCTATTACAGTACGTTAACCCACCGTGACGCAATGTGAACAGATAGACCGAACGATTCTAGCAAAACTCTTTAATTTATTAAAAAAAAAAAAAAAATGTTATAATCGAAAATTATTTGATTATAGTTTTTAAGCGGAAAAAAAATAATACTGAAATTGTCTAGGTTTAACAGCTAGTAATTAGGACAATATTAGATTAAATTGAACGTTTAAACCAAATATACATATTTTATCTATTAATAATCAAAATTTATTTTAAAAAATTATACAAATAATTTTAGCTTTAGAATTAAATACATTTCGATATTAACAATCGAAACAAATAACAAATAACTGAAACAAAATGATTAAAAAACATTACACAACAATTTAACGTTAAATGTATTTTATTGTATTATCATTATTACTTTTTTAATTAATGGTTCATTTTTTCATTTATTCTATACTAATTTTGAGTATTAATAATACTTAGTTGTTAAGCTACATAATACCAGTTAAAAAAATATGTGTCCTGATAATTATAAACAAACTAAAACGGACTTATTTGAATTGCCTCTAAGATAGGTTTGGAAGAAATTCTGTTAAAAAAGTTCGCCTACCTAGATTTTGGAGACAATTTGGGTGCATCCAAAACTGTTACGGGTTGATCGTTTATGCCGTGATTGCTACGAATTCTAAAATAAAATGTTTGAAAGACCATTGTTAGCTTTTTTGTTATTTATTTAAGAGCCGAACATGACAACATTTGTACTGAAACACTACGCACCTACGTGGGAGTATGGCGTGTAACATCTGGTATCAATAACGTCATAACAAAAAACATATTATATTGCGTCTAGATGTTTTTGTGTGCACATTGTGGCTTTCCGGGATCAGAATAATTTGCTTTGGAGCGCAGTATGGTGATGGTGGAATTTGTTTGTATTTTATTGTCGTTAGCGGTGGCTTGTCAGTGTACTATCGGAGGCGCGGCCATAGCAATTAACGATGCCGAACAAGACGTTCTCAACAGCCGTCGCAGACCCCGAACGGACTTGGACGAAAAACGGTCAATGACCAAGAAGGAACTGAGAGACTTACAAAACGAACGGCTCAACCTTAAGTCGGAATACCGGTGGTTGTTGTCGCTGAACTGGGGCGGTTTTGCGGTCAGGCCCAGCTCGAAGAAATCCCTGGAGAAATACTCCGTTGAGCAGCTGCGCAAGTTAGCCCGGCAGGCGTACGTGGACATCCAATGCGGGTTGGTCGGCATGGAATTGCTTCACGCCCGTCTCACCAGCACCGTGTTGGCCGGCAGCGACAAAAGCATTCAGCAGCTGCGTCAGCTGGGCATCGGATTCATCCAACGGGCGCTGTACATCGACGAGGCCGTCCAGATACTCAGGGTGTGCCACGGCAACCAGTACCTGAGCAATTACATGGACCTGTTTTGGATCTACTACGTGTATCAGGAACGGGCCAAAGCGTGCGCGCAATCCGTGATTCTTTCGGAAGCCGGACCGAAACCCGCAATGCGGGTCAGCCCGGTAGCTCACAATGCGGTCACGGCGCTGCTGGAGGAATATGTCGGATCCGAACGGTGCACGCGAGTGGACCCGGCGATCGCCGAACCGCAACCCCCGGAAGACTTGCCGACGGCCGATAAGATCAGAGCCATAGCCGGCGGGTCGCAGGACTTGCAGGACTCGTTGAGAATGATCGACGGCGTCAAAGATCAATTAAGCTGCCAAATGCGCGACAACGAACGCAAAGGCCTCAGCATTGCCGGCAGGTCGGAATACCTGTTGGACAAGCTCGGTTTGCACGGGGTGATCGACGATGAACCAACCATGGACATGTTGGTGGTAACGTTGGGCGGGTTGACCGACTGGCAGCGTCTTAGAGACCACATGCGCCGGCTCTATGCTACGGCCACCGACCACGGCAATTCTACTTTGCTAAGTCAACAGATCCGGTCGCTGGCAGAATTTCAATTGGATTTCGTTTACCTGCTAAAAGCGATAATGCTGAGAATCGTTTACAAATACCTGGCGCACCTGACGACAATGTCCCGGCTTCGGCTACTGCAAACGCTGTTCAGGACGGCGTATCTCAACTTGAAATTGTGTAGTATACTGAAGAAATTCGCCAAGTTCATGAGGCTCGATTTCCGTGACAAGTATATCAGACCGGTGATCGCCATGTTCGATCATCCGGTGTACAATAACTTCACGGCCAGCCAATTGAATTCGCGCAAGAGAGCCGTGGTCGTGTTGCTGAAAAACTGTTCGCTGAAATTGAACTTGCTCGTCGATTGTTCGGACGAGATCAATTTGGACGAAGCCTCGACGAAAAGATCCATGGATAATCTGAGAAAAATAGGAAAATTGAACGAGTCAACGGATGGCATCAGCGAGAGTGTGCTGAGTGCACGTGTTTTTGTCAAGTGTCTCAAAGACAAGTTTCACGACATTAACTTTGCCCTTTTTAAGTCGTTTATGACGATGAGACTATCAGAGAGCTTTGGCCGTTTAAATGAATTAGAAAAAAGAGAAATTGATAATTTGAACAGCGATAATGATGATCTATGATAATAAGACAAAAAATTGTACTTGACTCTAATGATATTATTACATTGTAATTATAATAACATATAAATAATTAAAGTCTTATATTTTTCTTTAATAACAATTATTAAATGACTGGAAAGAGTAAGTGTTCTTTTTTTAGTTTTTGACTACACAACAGTAGGGTTTTTATACTTATACCTAAAGAATACTTTAAACAATGTTAGTATATACTATCATGTACTAATTGCACTATTTGTTTGGTAAGTTATGGTATAACTTATTTTTTAAGTTGTAAAAAATGTCGACTGAAGGGGCTGGGAGCAACGACCAAATAAATTCACATTTTAATACTTACCAGGGCGATTAAAAGAAAATCCGTGAACTCATTAACTACAATGGCCGGAAAAATGCGTTTTATAATATCATTGTAAGTATTAGTCCAATTTTGCTGTTTGTTGCACCAACATGTAGATTACTTTTCCACGAAATAACAACGTTTGTTTAAAATTAATTTATCTGGTTGTTTTGTTCCAAGCCCTTCAATTTTGTAGGTACTTCGTTGATTTTGAAGGCGGTGGACGTATGAATAATAACATATTTCATGCTAAGAATCTCAAACACAATGAACTCTTTAAAAAAAGTTGTCACAATTTTCGTTGTGTTTAAGCTGATTCGAAAACGTGACAGACAAAAATAATACAGACCAAAGCGCTTAGTTACACTTCGAGTTTAAACTCCCACTGTAGGCCTCTCACTGTAGTTTATGATAGATCATGGCAAAACTTCAGCTATAACCTACAAAAACAACCTTAACATACATGACCCTATGTAGATAACAATTTATGTTCATGAACTGGACCACCGACATTGTTTGAGTAAAATTGACTATAGAAGAGAAGCAACCCCGGATTGGCCAAATGTACAAATAATTGTATGCCAGCAACTATGCCTGCACAAAAAATTCTATCATTTCGAAATTATTTAGTTGGTATAAAAAGTGGTGATAAAAATTCAACAATGCAAAACAAAAAATCAAATCATGTGCAATATTCTATTGAATGAAGTGGAGCTTCTGTTTGTATGCAAATATTTTTTTCAGTGTAGCACCAGATGTGTAACGAGAATTTGAAAATAATCTTTTATAACATTGGGTATTGCGTGAAAACAAACTATTCGATTTAGCCTAAGCTATGTTATTATATTCAGATAGAGTTCTGGGCAAAATTTATATTTCCGAGGCGATCAACTTAGTAACAAAAGTGGTCAGCTCCATTTCACACAAACACTACTTATTTAAGAAATTTTACTATAATCATTATATTTAAAGGTATAAAAATGATTTTGTTTATTTCATACACAACACACATAGATATAGTTGGGTATAAATATTTTTTTTACATTTATTTGTTCCTTAAATTGTTAAATTTGTTTTAATTTACCGTTAAATTGTAGGTCAATGCAAACCAATTAAAATCAATATAGTATACATATTGACCTTACTAATTTACAGTGATCCCTATTGCACACGTGAATTTGACTGCTTGCCTTAACCCTATTAAATGCTAAAATTCAGCAATACTGGTAGAATTTAGAATTAAATAAAACTGATTATCATATACATGTAATAGTCATTCAATCAAATTGTGAGCTAGTAAAGTATTATTTATGCTTAGTTCAATAAATTAGTCTGTACCACTCACCATTCTTTAAATTTTCAAATGAAGACTATTATAAGTCAAGAAGGTTGAACTGTGAGAATGTTTGCTAAATAAGTTATTATTTTTAGGTACAGGTATGTGGTTCATATTGCGCAACAGTATAATATACACCGAGCTTATCTCACTGGTGCACATTTTACGTATTATATTTTATAGTTAAAAAACCATTTTGTTTTTTTTACCTTTCCATGAACATTGTTATACGATAAGGATTTCGAATTCGAATTTCCCATTTAGTTTATCAGAATCCGGTTTTTTAAGTTAAAAAAATAATTACCAAATTGGTTAGGTACTATCTTTGTCGATCAGAAAATATCCCTTTTCTCAGAACTTTTCACAGACATATACATTATACATGTAATTTACCGAAAGGCGAAGTCATTAGCAAAATGATTAAACTTCAAATATAAGAACATTATAAATGTTGCTATTATCAAACTATAATGGGTGTCTAGTATGAATGAATAATAATAGCTATTGAATTTTGTTATTGCGTGAGCAATGGACCTCCCAGGTCATAGCGAGAGTATATTATATATTATTATTATTATAGATCCTACCTATTATGTATCCATGTCCGTTTTACTGTGCATTTTAACGTGACCGACTGCGTACAGTGTACCTATGTATTCGTGTTCAGTTATGCCCTTGGAGATTATCTATGGGCAAGACGCATATCATAGTAATAATAATAATTATTATTTTTGCCTAACAAAGTATTTTTAAAAAATGCAGCAGTACTTATACTGAAAATTCGCTTTAAGGTAACATAACAGTTAAAATTGTTTTATTCAAAATGAAATTGATTTGGTTATTTGGGAAATATGTCCAGAAATTCAAATTTTACAGGAACCACAAAAACTAACACATATAATAATTACAAAACAAAATAATAATATTCAAATAAAGTTGAATACATTTTGTTATTTTTGTAAGAAATTATTTTGATTTGATACCACTATTAGAAGGTTTTAGACCTTAGTAAATCTAATAATACTACCCTTCGAACAGGCTTTTGCTTAGAATATTTCTATTTGATATGAATCACGTCTTGGAAAACAATGATCTACTGCAGATGTTATTATTTTTTCTAAATGCGAAAATTCAATTTTTACAGTCATAAGGCGTGAATGTGCAATAGACAGGTTTTCTATTACATTCATGATGTGCAACGTCGAGTTCCGTCTCGGAGCAAATCCTCGGCCACCTATTAAGGTCATTGGATAGTCGCCAAAATTAGTGGAGAAAATTCATTATATTTTATTCTACCGCCATTAACACTTGTGCCACGCGTACTTGGGATTTTCAGTAACACAATAAAACTTATACCTCAATCATAATATAACGCACAGTATTTGTGATGGACAATTACAGTGCTCATTTTCAGGAAACTGCAATTTTTTGCTATTTGGTACCTTAAACGAATTTGAATTTTTATTCAAATTAGTAATAACGACATGTGGCGTAAATTTAAATACACTTAAAACAAACACCATTACAATATTTTATCCGCATCGAACTTCGAACAAGGTTGTTGTTGTTTGGGGAATTTTTATTCTGTCTTTTGTATTTTTTTTTTCTAAACAGCTACGAGGATATTTTTCAACGTTACATAATTCAATTTGATAGAGCATACAAAATAAATAATTATGTTATGATATTCAATAAGAGGTGAATACATAACAAATGTTAATTTTACCTATTTTATCTACACTCTTTGTAGCAGCCACACCATCATTAAACGAAATAATTGTGAATTATTATTGATTTATCATTAAATCACGTGTTAATATTTTATACAAGCCAGTCGTTCGTTAAATATAAAATATTATGTTGTCCATATTTAAATAACTAATAACTAGCACGTCCTGTACATGAATTGTTGTATTTATGTTGATCATTTCAATTTACCATTATAATGTTATACAATTAAGATAGTATTGTTCTAATAAAATTGTCCATTTGTTCATTTCTTTTTGATACAATACACAATTATTGTACATAAATATTATATTATGTATTATATCATATTATATTAATTCAGTCGGGTCATAATGAACAATAAGGTTTATAGGTTAGCAATTTTTAAAAAAAATGTTTACACATTGTTACTTGTTTGTCATAATAATAATAATGTATTATACTAATTATATGTTAAAACAGCGATAGTAAGGTCAATGTTATACTAGGTCACGCGCAGGTACCTTGAAATTCGTTTTGATCTAAATTTGATTAGTGTAAGTGTATTATAGTGCTCCGTCATTGGTCGACTCACGAAAAACTACAATTTAACGGGCACGGGCAAAAAAACGGACTTAAAAATAGTATCTGGTAAAAAGCAGTTGACGACCGAAGAAGGTATTTACACCTTCTTATACCCATAAGAAATAGCTATAGTTGCTGTTAGGCCGAGCCCCACTCGTCCGGTAAGTGTATTTCGAGACTAAAGTGTCGGTTTCCAAAAAGATAACAGTATTGCAGGTAAAAACAACATTTTTGTCGTTATCAATCCAAGGTAATGCGATTTTGGAACCCGAAAATGTCTGGAGAAAAAAATTCTATATTATATTTTCTACAACAGACAGTCATCGTGCCCAACCAAGAACAGCGGCTAATAACAATTAATTCAAAACCATATTAATTAGTTTATCTGCAAATTGATATCCAACATAAATTGGTTAAAAACAATTAAATATGCACGTATTTCATTCCATTAAGTCCTGTCTATAGTGCTAGAATGGCTTAAAACAACATTGTTGAGGGAAAAACGAAAGGGCCAGAATAATAGATTTAAGTTCTAAAACGTCGTTCGGGTATTGATGTAAAATTATTAATGTGATGTTATAGCTATTGTTGAATATTTGTTTTCCCTAAAGTTCACCACAGTTATTTAAATATGTAAAAAGAGGTCCTGTAACAATCAAAAAATTGTTTTTCCTTTTTCTTCGGCTCTGTTCAAATGCATTTTTTAATAATTCAATGTCGGCAGCAGTTTTTTTTTCAAAAAGAGACAGCCAATAAAAATAATAAACACTTACATGAAGCATACTACATATATAAAAATGTTCTAAATTTACTATTTATAAAATGTATTCTCTTCAAAATGTTCACTTAAAATACAAGCAGTATTAAAAACAAAAATAATATTGAATATTTACCAAGGAGAACGATTCGTGTTGTAAACGAACGTGTATTTTTATTACACATAAAAACAATATCATACTAATATAATATTTTAGTGCCTAATATAATATACTGCCGTATTACAAATACTGAATTATTTATTTAAATGTCATATTCATAAACGTTTCCAGTAAAACGCAAGGGCGATTAATTGATGTTTCATAATATTATGATATTGATCCAATATTATCTAACTGCGTACATTCGAAGTGAATTCCACGGTGTATATTTAATGTGTTTGAAGCAAAAAACAAATTCAATGACAAAATAGTTTTATGACATATTAATGTAACTTAAATTATTAACACGTCAAGACATTATATTATTATAAACTATTATGACACAATATTAACTTATTTGCTATTAAATATAAAATTAAGGGTGATATACATAATAGATATTTTTGTAGTATGTATATATTTACATTTAAAGTAAAAATATATACTCTATATTACATTTTTCATTGGCGTAGGTATCTAAAATATTCTCAACCCTTAACCGCACGAGCTGGTGCAAACTTTAGTCAACTTATTTCTGGTTTTTTTTGTTAAACAGATTATTACAATTAGGTACGAAAAATAGCAATAGACTTCTCTAATAAGCGAATAATTTATAATAAATAAAATTAACTGTTACAATACTAATATTATGGTTTTTTGTAATTATTGAAAAAAATAATAAAGTTAAAAGTCCAAATTTAAAATTTGAATTAACATGTACAAACGTATACCTATGGATAGTATTTTAGGTAATAGATTCGAATAACATTAATGCGCGTTACAAACGAGTGTATATTTTTTACAGTAACCGGATTACCTTAACTCCAATTAAGGTAATACTCGTTTGGTATGCATTCGAACGTGATAAAACTGTCATATCTCTAAAACTCACTTGTGTTTATGCCACTGGACATTGTGTATCGAAATGGGATTTATCCGGTCGTTTAATGTCAATAAACAACTAGATAGGGTTTAACTAACGTTAATCCCGTAATGATTTTTTACAGTAGCTGTTTTGTTTAATCCACAATAGTAATATTTAAAGGTCAATAACCGTTTTAAAAATGTAATCTCTAATTGACTAATTAAATACATCTATTAGCTTTTGTTGTTATAATCCTCTTTGATTAGGAATTCTTTTTAACTATATGTTTATAGAATTACTATACACGATATTGTGTACAGAACGATTTTTTTTATCGTGGGTCACTCAATATCTAACAGGGTTTAATTAGTAATTACATTTTTTATTTTCACAGTGTTTTTATATAATGTGATCTCAATTTTTACAAATTTGTATGTTCCTATCCCCTCCCAAATTAGTTTTTTTGATAGCAACTTTTGAAACTTAAATATAAATAATACTACACATACGTTCCTCCTGCCCTAAACTTGAAACTTCAATAACTTCAAAAATAGTTATCCAAAACTGGTTATCGACCAGTCAAAATGTTCAGTACATTATTCTCAATTTGAAAACTCAATGAAATGTATGCATTACCATTTAAGTTTTAAAATTTAATTTTTAAATAATTAGTTTGGGAGGAGGGTAAGAGTATAAAAAAGTCTGAAAAACTGAGATCACATTACATAAAAACTCTACGAAAAAAAAAATCAATTTTGATCCAGTGAGATATTGAGTGGCCCATGATAAAAAGAAGACCCTGTATTAATTATACTATCTCTATGTAGTGATTAAGGCCGTTTGATTTAGAGTCATTACCGATGTAATCTGCTTGTTTAACATAATATAGATATTAATAATTTTTACAGTTACACCGGTTTATTGGTAGTTATGTGTTTTTTTTTTAATCGGTCGTCTACCGTAGACTTGATAATAATTAAGTGTTAGACAACATTATGCGGATTTGGAAAATGCGAATTGTTTTTGAATCACTAAACCGGTGAAACTTTAGAAGAGAGAGTGATCCGTAATGAATTCAATATTATGCTATATTTTATCTTGTGTAAATCCACTCAGAACCGTAGAAAACATCATGGCGCGTTGGCGCTGCTAATTTTCAGCTGCCGACACTGTTGTTTTGATTTCTATGTGGGATTGAAAAGTCTTTTTTAGTATAAGTATCTCAAGTTCACTAGTGCGTTTCCTCGGCAACAGCTGCGGTCGCGGTGGGTTAAGAATAATAATAATACAAAAAAACAATAGAACGACTAACACAAATAGGTTAACACGGAACGTTTTCCTAAAGGAAATTCTGTAAAAGGTGTATAAGGAATAAACAATAAAACAGTTACAACATAATCTACTTTGAAATAATTACACTCAAGTTGTAGATGACAAAACGTGGTTTTACATTAAATAATGTGTTTTTTACATTATATCACGTTAACTTGCCTTTGGAGTATGCAAGTGTGTTTTCCATATTATTTTCTTTGGACCGACACAAGACTTAAGTAATGCTGACCGGGGATTTACGTTGATAGTATTTAAATGGAAATTAGTGAAAATCGACTGACTCTCCCAACTTGGTTGTGTAATATTATGATGTTTGGGCAAAGGTATATACTAAACTCTGAACCCGATTGACGTGGATCGAAAAGTTGACAATCATTTTGGAGATTAAACGCGATTGTTCAATCACTTCGTTGGTTATTGTGTGTGTGATGCAAAATGCATGTATTATGTTCATATACATCTAATATTGTTATGATTTATGTGTTATGCAATGCAATTGTTGGTTAAGTTTGGGGCCGTTATCGGATGCTCGTTTTAATTATTCGTACACAATCCGTTTGATTTGATTTTGTCATCCTCAGAGAAATTACTTTAGACGTTACGCCATTATATTAAACACATAAGCGGTCGACTCGTTTCTACTATTTGTATGACGTTAAACAAGCGCATTCTTCGTTTTAGATGTTATGTCAATGATGTTTTGTGCAATATTTTGTCACCAGACGCTGGTGATCAATTATCACTAGGTATATACTTAATAGACTACCCAAAATATGCGGCCCAGAATTAATAGCGGTTCTCAAGTAGAAAATCTAGAAACAGAAAAGGTTTCTCAAAAAACAATCTTTTGGTGTTGTAATGCGGTAACGGCTAAATTGATGTTTATTCGGGGTTTTAACCTTTGGCCGGCGAATTAGGCTGAATAAGGTCGACCGGCTTTGGGTACTAGGATAACACAACCGGCCCGAGGAAGGTCTCCTACAATATTCTTAGAATTTTTTTTTTTACCTTAGTTTCGTTATAGATTTGAAGAAAGACGAAGAAAAGAGCAACAATAAGAACTACAACTAAAATGCATGTAAAAGGCATTATAAAAAGACACCCCATCCCCAAAAAACAGTTGGGCAGAACGTTCTTGATTATCTAGAGTAACCAGAATATCCAAGTATTGAAATCCGGATTAAACGGATTATGTGGATTTTTGGACTTAAATCCAGGTACAAATATAACAATACTTGTGTTACAAAACGTGGGAGTACTTAGGCCAACGGGCCTTGTTTATTCAAGCTATTGTTGAGTCTGGTTGAAGAAAATATAGGTATTCCGAAAACCGGATAATCCGTCAAATCCGGATGTCCTCATCTCTAATGCCCGGTGGATGTTGAAGATAACCTGTCAGGACAATTCATCTTTATCAGTCGCATATTATGACTATAAGATCGTTTGAAGACACTCCAGTCCGTTCCTTCGAGTGATCTAGTCGCAGAATAGTCGACATTCGTATAGTTAATTCCCGTATGATTTATATCGTGTAATAATCCACAGGATTATTGTTAAACTCAACACACCAAGGCCACAAATGTACCTATATCCGGATATACGTCTTAGATATGTGGTTTGAAACGAAAAACTGTTGCGATAACGACTCAATATTATTGTAGTAAAAACATGTAATGATTATTATCAAGTACACATTACGGTATTGAATAATAATAATATGTTATTGTTTATCGATAAATAATTGTAAGGTGCAACGACGACTAAGTTGTTGTTTGGGAAAACTTACACAAACATTGTTATCAAAAGTGATACGATGTTTATCTTAATTGTACAGTGTACACTAATTTACTGTTATCGGTATAATTCAAATATCCAAGTAAACCGAGCAATATAATAAGCAAAATATACAACAATTTTATTGGCTTCGTTGCTCGTGACGTGACTCATATCCCGAACAGTTTTGACGAACCGTTGTAAAAAAAAAAAATTCAATTTGGAAAAAAACAATAAAGGTAAGTACGTCATACTGGCGTGTGTATTTGTGTTTTTTAAATGGTGTTTTGTTTATCGTCAATTAAACACGGATCGTGTTTTTTGTATTTTTTTTTTTACTAAACATTTGTGTTTAACAAAACTCCAAAGATTCGACTGTATATATTGTAAAACCCCTATATAGTGTAAAAACATCAGTTATGCTGTATTATGCGGGATGTAAAAAACAAATAAATAAATAAAAACTAGAGTATTTAATAGGCCAAATCGGTTTAGAACTTCAGCCCATATCAAAGCCATTCGAAGCGAGGCCAACATAAATGAATCGAAAAATATCATATTGATAATATTAATGTAAATAATTTATTTAAAACATTTTTTTATAGTCAATAATTATTGGTCTTACGATAAATTTTTTAAACTATTATTTATGGTTTCTTTTGATATCTGATGAAGTCCATCTCTGTCTAAGGTTACCGCTAGGGCCGTGTACTTAACTAAGATTTACCTAAATCTGTGTCCTGTGAATTGAGACTATTTTATTTAATCTATTTTGAACCGAGACAAAACGCCTGTAATACAACATAACATAATACTTATTACTATCAAACGTGTTTAGTATTTATTTTTTGACTAGTTTCTAATATTTTAATCAAAAACAAGGAAAACGCTTATGATTCAACCAAATTTACTAATTACACGATAACATGTTTACATCTATTTATTTAACAAACAAATTGAGGAAACCCATATTATTCTATTGTGGCAGCGGTACCGATTAAAATCTATAATTGAGAGAAGCAATCTTTATTAAACACGATCGGGTTGCCTACGTGACACAGTGTAGAATATTCAGACATAATTGTTGCAAGATTACATAAATAATATAAACAATAAAAATAAATCTCACAATTTACAGTGTAAAAAATAGTCTTGAAATACAATAATAAAATAATATAATTTAAAATGCTATAGCCTATTTTGATAATAATAAAAATAATAATTTGTATAATTTAATAATTATTTATGGCAATATAAATGTTTATGTAAAATATTAAGCGTGTCACGCATGATATTTAAACACATTTCTTTTGGTTCTCTCAGTTCCAGTACATTATTTTGAAAAATCTACCGTTGGCAAAGGTCGTGGTCATTATGGTCACGTGCACGACACGGCCGTACACAATACAAAATATAATAACACAACAGCGATGATGTAATATGGTTATACGTACACTGCTTTATTATATTATCACATAAAGGGCGCACACTAATATCGCCGGGGTCTTAGCGGTAAGGAAAGATAACCGAAGAAGCCAAGAGAGGGAGAGGGACAAGATACTTCCGCCGTCGTCGACGGTTACTGCGATAAAATATTTTACACAAAAGTGAGCACTCTACAAGCACTGGGCATGATGAAGTATTGGAAAGGCAAACACATCATACTCAAAAAGCAGGTAAGTTTTGCCGCTGCAGTTTACTTGTCGCGAGATGCTCGACAGAGGCGTTTGTTTTAAGGGTTTCTTTTTGGTTGTGAATTTTTTTTGAAAAAGTCTTTGGGAAGAGGCGATGCGATAGTTAATTTTCCAAACAAATCCACTTTTTTTATTCAATTTTACCACACCGAAATTTTAATTTGACTATTTTATTGTGTAAAGTAACTCGGTTAAGTTAAAAGTAACTTTTAGAACATTTCAACTCGTCTATCATCGGTCTTGCTTCAATTGCGACAAACGTGAAACTTCAACGTGGAAATTTGAATGAATATGAATTGTTTCTGAGTAAATTTACCCGTTTGCTAGGTACTAGTAACAATTAGTGCCACCCTGAAGGCATCGCATCACTTCAGAATTCAACATAACCATTAATGAAGCAATATATTATGTACAGAAAACAGAGTTCTAAGAGAGAACTCAAAATTAAAATGTGAGTGAATTCAGCAACGATAGTAGTATAATTTATATAGTCCATTCAATATTTGATTAAAATATTGAAACCCAAATAGAAATGATCAGAAACGCCAAATATTTATTTTTTATACAATATGTTTCTTTTGTCTGTCTCGCGAGAAGTGGTCGTCGTGTACATGTGTCATGTTTAAAGCATTCCCGTGGCTTTTTTTTTTCTATAAAAAACTCCTTTAAGAATAATATAAAACTTTAAAAAAATACACCAAATGCATAAAGCCTTAGTGCAATTAATGTTATATTTATTTACAGGACAGAACCCAAACGACATAGTGTTATATTTCTAAAGTCACTAAATTATCCGTTGTCAACATTTAGAAATCCATTTAGGGCATAATAATATATAGAACACAACGAACTGTATTAACCTACAGCCTACAATCTGTATGTATACTTATGTGCGTCAATACTTCTTCTTGTGTGATCACGCACCACCTATGATAATATCGTTTTCAAATATTATTAATGTAAATCAGTAATCGTTGAACAGACAACGTTAAATTTAAAAAAAAAAACAACTGCTGATATACATAGTGAACCTAGTGAAACAATATGACGGACAAGAAAACGCGTATGTATAATGTGTTAAACGATAACTTAAGTAATAATAATAATAATATGATGGAACGAATAATAATTGAGCGTTGAACAGTAAGATTTTCTAAAACTCATGTCGGAGTAATGTTAGCTGTTTTACTAACAATAGTTTTTCTTCTGTGACTCATACGAGTACAGACACAGACAGCTCAATCGTTGTACTTAGACATGCCGAATCGCCATTTGTACAGACAAATGATAAATTCAACAATTAATTAAAATTTCAGCAAGCCGATTACAGGCCACAAAATGTTGTTTCCCAACTGGAACCATTGAATCGATTCGATAAAACTTTAACCGTAACGTTGGTGCGATCCGGCAATGGGCTGCAATAGAAGTATTTTATTGTGTAGAACGGTTAAGTAGATTTAGAAAGATATTTTTTTGAAAAATGTGTATCCTTAACAGAAGTGTACAAAATAATACGGGTAACTATTGCACAGATAACGGTATAGTCTGTCAGTTCGTTGACATTGCGAGTACTTTATCATATTATGGATATTTTTTTTGAATGTAAATAATTTGCATTTATTTTCTCACCGCTTAAACGTTTGGTCAAACGAAAAACTATTCTTTTTACTAGTGACGCTTAATCGTGTATGGTATATAATGTACTCTTATTTTATAAATATTTAGTTTTTATAAAGTATTTTTTATTTAATTTTTTCGTTTATTATTTGAACTTGTTCAAGCAATCTATTAATATTATGCGTTATTTCTTACATTAGTGGAGTTTGTTTAAATGTATTCAATCCGTTTTGTTCTAAACATTTTGAGGGGTGGGAAATCAATGGTATGATTTGTTCACGATCAAATTCGTCTTGTCCAATGGTCTACAATAATTTTTTATTTTTATTTTGTATACACAATCTATACAATTACAGGTATATATGCTAATTTTGATTATAGTAACATGTTAGACTTGAGTAAAAGGCCACCTCCGACGACACTTCACTGGTCTACAATTATTAAAAAAAAATTAATACACACACGGTGAAAGGATTTTACCCTTAAAAAAAATACTAATCGTATGATGTATTTGATAAGCAAATGCTTTAAAGTATAAACCAGAACAAAATTATGGCCATCTTATTTATTTCAGAGTCTGGTAATTAAAAAAATATATAACTTAACTTCACTTTGGAGAAATAAAACTTAAATAATTTTGTTTTTCTGAACCTTTCCGGTAACGTGAACTTTAGCACGTTATCGTTTGACTTGCGAAAAAAATTAGCGCTTTGTTATATTGTAATTTCTCATAAACATAAATTATTATGTTATGTTCACTAATAGTGAAAAAAATAATGATGGCAATACTTTTGTAGTTTTATCCCTGAATGCGTTTCTATTGAACTTTATCAGTGAACAGTGTTATTATTTGTTGTTAGACGTCAATAGTATGTTATTGTTTGTCCATTCGGTACTCTCGTTAACTTAATGGCTATACAGAAGTTTGTTTACTTATGACTGTCTACGAAGGATGTTGTACGAATACGGATGTTTCGATGAAACGGCATTGAACGAGATTCGAAACGTTGCCCGTTGCACCGTTACAAGCATAATTATTATGGTAAACACATTGGTAAAAGCCGTTGTCGTACACTTCTGGTCGATGGATACATACTTTTGTTGTTGCTGAATACGGTGTTGTATAGGTCATCGGTTAAGACGCTATGCGGACTTGGGACGGTCTATAATAATTAATAAAACCAATAAAAAACGTCTCTGATGGATTGTTTTTCAATATTGATCGGCGTTCGATTAAAAAACGCGTTGCAAACAATAATATTTAAACAGCTGTCTACATTGGTCACACTTAATTCAATATATTATGGAATTGCCTATAGTCGGTTGCCATTTTGTGAACAGTAATTGGTTCGTCCATTATCTTTATTGTTTTTTCTATGATTTATCAAATTTATGACGGAGTTATCATCGTATAATCATCATGTTATCATCACCCAACCTAACATTTTAATATGTTCATAAGGAATGATAAATAATAATTTTGACATGTTCCAATATCATGGAAAAGTAACGTAGCATTTTTACTTTCCATGAAATTCGTACACAAAATGGCTGCCTCCCAGATCGGGACATTTTTTAATCTGAATACGCGTACCATTTATTAAGTCAGTGATTGGTCAGCTTAATTAGCTCGAGCGTACGCGCTAGCACGAGTATGACCTGGTTTTCTAATCCCGGGAAGTCCCTGGGGTGCACATGTCTCCGGATTTCCCGTTACACAACTTTTAAACTAAAATATTCACATTGCAATTTTAATTAAATCTACTGTCATTCCAGTTAAATAACACTAGATATGGGAACACAGCACCCTCCCGTGTAAACTTATTTTTAAATTTAAATTTTCCCTGAGCTATATTTTAGGGAAGAAATTTAATCTGGAATAATTAAGCCGCCAGAGAGTATGTGTGGTCTAAATATAGATTAGGTGTTGGGTAAGAGTACATTTTGAATGCTAGTAAAGTTATGGTACGATAAAACTATAAATTTGATTTTAAAATTAGGCCCAAAATATAATTAAATCTTAAAAATTACTCCATAAACGCAATAACTCGAGTCACGATCAGTATTTTTAGCTGAAGTTCAACGGTTTTTGAATAGCTAGTAAAAAATTAAAACAGAATAAAAGTTTTCACTCGTTCTGCTTCCAATACTACCAACTATTTAAGACCAGTTAATTTGTAAACTAATCAGGACTTATGTCAACCCTGACATGATCATATCCATGAGGGTAATGTGAAGGGTATCCGGGGGAAGTTCAAAAGTTCCTTTAAAAATGTCAGTAAAAAACAGGAAACTCTTACACTATCTGTTTCTGACATGGTTTTACATTGTTGATTGTCCCACTTAGTTCAAGTTACCCTATATACCACACACATTGTCGTCCTATTTACTTTTGTACACGACAAATTGGAAATTAGCGACGATTTTAATTATTATTAAAAAAATACTAAACAACGACTAGTCATTTAATCGGTTAATTTGTCCTGTGCACAACCGGTAACCAAACGAGTTGCCGATGAATGAAGTAACCTGTTCGGCTCCCCTTTAGGATTTTTTAATCTATGGACGACCGGCTTCGTAGAAGTTATACGAATATGAATGGATTCGAGATTAAAACATATTATTGTACACACGACCTAGAGATGTGCTACAACAATCGTTGATCGTAATCAATAAATAATTATAATAATATTAATGATTTTTTTTCTCTCTTAAAAACAAGTAGGTTCGCACGCGAGAAAATGCAGTTATCGATTTTGAGTTCAAGATTCAAAGGTCGTCGGTTCAATCCGTATCACTAGCTACGCATTTCATGCATTGCAGGTAAATTAAATACAAAAAATATTCTAAAATAAAAAACATGACGTGTTTTGTCTACTTTATGAATGATACGCAGATTGAACCGAATTATTTAGGGACTATTTTACGCCAACCGATACGCATAAGGATTAAATTTAATCTCTTCCGTGCTAAATAATAAACGGGTTAACCTACCCAATTTTCAGCATTGAAAGTGTAGCACGTACCACATTTTACATATTAAAACCATATATATCTTGACTGAGCAATTTTAAAATCTAAAAGTTAGAAACTGTATTAAAAAATTAAAAACCACACCTTTACTTGAGGTTTGATGCATACGATTTGTGATAAATGAAATTCAGAAGAAAAATTTTAAACCACAAAATACGTTTGAAATTTATGTCTTGATGTTAACAAATTGTCTACATGTGTACTTTTACGCTATAAAACTGTTATGTTCCTCAGAAAAAATGTACCAATGGCAAATCGTGTTACACGAGTTGAATACAAAATATATTACGTATCATCAAGATTAATTTCTCATTGCTGTGTTTAGTAGAAGACTATGAAAGTTTAAACTATTCACATCGAGTTTTTGTCACAAAATAGCTTTGAACACTCACTGTTATTTCTGAACGTTCATTTATTTAAGAAGCAAAACAAATCATGTACAGTTACAAAATTCCTTTGGTTCAACTTTAAGCTACTATATTGATTGTCGATTGATGAAATGCTGACCATCGGGAGTGGTAATTTCTAAATGGCGTTTACAGAAAAATTAAACCAGAAAGTAAAATACCTTCGCTGCGGTTATAACCCGTTTTGAACGAATTATTTTTGCAATTTTTAATTAGCAGACATTCCTTTAACAGAAACGGGTCCAGACAAATTTTAATAAAGGGTGCCACTCAATTATGAAATTGGCAAAAACGATCACGTTTACACACCTTATACACGGTATAATTTTTAGAGATAGACACACGATGGGAAAAAAATATTCCGGACCTTGTAAAATGTCCAAAACTCGCGTGTAGTACAACAAATGTAATTAATTATTCAACGAATTCGGTAAACGTATAAAGTAGTCTAAAAGACTTACGATTAACTACTCTTCGCCTTTCTCCAAGCTATGAAAACTTCCCGCTAGTAAAATTATTCATTATTTTTAGTTTCGTTCTGGGTCTTACAATACGAGTAGTAGTTTCAGATAAGGCATAAGTGACAAAGAGTTGCAACATTAAAAGTTGTCAGTTGTGTTATTCAACAAAAGAATGACTATAATTATAATTTTGCTAATCAAAACTGATAATTTAAGTTCGTACGGTTAACATTTTCTATACAATACAATTTTGCTATTAAATAACACATTTTAGACGGAAGCCGTGGTGTGAGAAGTTGCCGGCAAAAAAATAACCATCAAACTAATTTTTTAATTTATGCTACAAAAATTCTGAATTTTATGTATTATTCAGTCAGGAGGTTGCGCACAAACTTTCGGGGAAGAGAGTTTTAATAATAATATTATTTACCCAGCCTAAATGCGCCGTTCCGTTAATGGACTTTCGATTTGTTTGAATAAACTTCCAGCGCGTCAAGCCTAACAACGGTTGCCCGAATAATGAGTAGACATTAATTATATGCACGACTTGATGATTGCCCCCCCAAAAAAAACAGAGGTCGAAACATCAATCAAGTTTACAAATACCGAGTAACCATTAGAGTATGCTAATTTATTGGCGACTTATTTATTTTACTCTTTAACGGGGCTACACCGTATCCAAAATAAAAAAAAGAATTTAAATGTACCGGTTAGGTTAGATACCTACACCGAAGAATATTTTAAGATCCCACACAAATATAATATTATATTAATTTAATATAAAAAAAAACAATTAACAATAATTAAATACTAATTAAACAACTAATAATATAATACTAATAAATAATGATTAATTATTAATTAAAAACAATTAGCTGCTGCAGTATTGTTGATGATGTCAAAATATTTGTACCTATCATATTTTGATAGGAAATCAATCAAATCAAATCTTAATCACCCAAATGGTTCAATACTATACAGGTGAACCAACTGACGTAAGGCACTTATTTTCTCGGAAAATATAGAAATTTTGAGATTTTTTTAACCCTTATACGTAAAACAAGTATCGACTTTGTTTCTTTAAATGGAAACGTATGTTTTAAATTTCATAAATATGTAGACAAAGTTGAACATTTAAAATGTTCATTAAACACTAAAAATTGAAAATTTATATTTTCAAAACATCATAATGAATATCATACTTATAAATAACAATTACATAATTTTCTATTATCAACACAAAAACGGACAGATAAGTGAACAAAAAAAAAAATGGTATTATGCGTTTATCTGAAGCACTCAAACTCTAGATACCACAAAAATTACGTTGAAAAAACTATGTACCTACCTGGCGTTTCGATTTCTTACAAATTGAATGACGAATTTCTTATCATCCATCATATTATTATCAGTACCGTTACTGTACGATGCTTATGCACAATGCGAAACACGTTTCTATAGTAATAATAATATAATATGTAAAGAATTCGAGAATTTTACATGTTTGAGTATAAGAAAACATTTTTAATGTCCATTTCGACGAAATTTCCGTTTTCTTCGAATCGCACACATCCATTCGTTGTTGAATTTTTAATTTCATATAAATGTACATATTATTTTTTATTTTATTAGGTAAACGTGATGTTATAATACCGTTGTCGTTTCAACCCGCATAGTTCAAGCAATGAATCATAATAAAATTGTGTAAAAAACAAATTTCTAAACGCCTAAAAAATATATTACCGCGATTTTCCGGATAGGTCGCAGCGGTTCTAGTTAACAGCTATTGGAAATAGTGATATTTTGTGGGGTTTCTCATCGCCGGCGACAATAGTAATAATTGTTATTGCAGCCACAGATCGAACAATGGCCTTTGACCAACCACCACCCTATAACGAACAAAATATAAATAAAAAATACACACTCAAAGGTTAGGTGACCCGTCGCTACTATACAGAGGGTTTTTTGTAATATTTTTTTTTTTGCAAATTAATTGTTTTCGTGCCAGTCCAGACTCCACCGTTTTTTTTTTTTGTTAGCTTTTTTAAGTTCATTGAATCGAGTAAACCGTTCGGTTTACTTTATATAAATCGCCAAAAATACTGTTTGCTAATATATTTCTACCTGGTAACTGGTATCGGCCAATCAGTTGCTGCTCACCGTGAGATGTCTGACAAGAACTCTCATTAAACATTAAAATAGGTATAATACTAATGTACGGTTTATGCGAAATATTATATTTTATTCAACCGTTTGTGTAACGAGAGTGCAATATAATATGTTTTAAAGCTAAAATTGAATAAGCAGAGGTCGCTTTAGGGTAACTAGCATTTAATTTGTCAATTGGTTTTTTTAGCAGTAAAATTTCATTGTTTTCGACGCGTTTATTAATTAACCGTGTAATGGACACGAACCATATTGTATATTGATTGATGTATACATATATTAATATGACATTCGTAGCTTAAACATTTTTTTTTAACAAATTACTTTTTTTTTGGACTCTCTATGCGGGGGGACTTGTACACGGGAACATATTATTTGTCTTGAACCCGCATTGTATTGTGTATTGCCCGTCAACGGTTAAGTACATCATTATTAGTTTTACAATATAAAAGGTAACGAGGGACTGCATCTCACACGTGACACGACAAAAAAGTCAATCGACAAAAATATGTATGGATACTTTTAAAATACTGTCGAAAATGTTGTTCATATATTTTGAATGTTTTAAAATTGTCTTTTGCCAAGAGATTAAAATATGTTACAAATATATCACCTACAAAATTTGGTGTAAGTATTATAAAAATATTTCCGTTAGTAAGACACTTATTTCCAATATATTATAATAATGTTTTCTATTTTTTTTTTTGTTTTTGTTGAATAATATTTTAACAACGTTTTGTGGTTTTGTTTAATATTACTTTTTTTTAAGCATTTAATATCCTTCTTAAACATACATGACTGTAATATTTTTTAAATACTAACATACTTTTTACTGAAAGCATTTAAAAAATATTAATATTTACAATTTATTATATACAAATAGAATAATTACATTTGATTAAAAGATTACAGTATGCATAATATTTGTCAACATAATTTTTGATATTACTTTATCGACAAAAAATCAAATATTAACAACATAACATTTCAGTTATATTATTATATTTATTACCTATATAATTATTATTATTGTTATTATTAATATATATTTCAGTTATACTACTGTTTAAAACAACAGAAATATTTTATATGTACCTACTTATTTTTATTGCTTATTTTTTCAAGTTGTTTTTGCATTTAGTTCTTCTGTTATATTATATTATCATCTTTAAAAATATATTTTCGTTTTCATTTTTGAAATAAGTTCGAAATTTCAAGAAAAAAGTCTACCTATATAATATTTTCGAACAAACCTTAAAATATTAAGAATATTTTAATTTTGAAGTGTGAGACGATATCGTTCACACGTTAAATAAAAACTCACGTTCCATAAAGTAGACGGTTTTGGAAAACAACACATCTAAAATTGTATTTAAGTGTGACCAAGAGTGTATTTGACAAATGCTAGCGATAGACGTTCTAATAAACGTTCAAAGACAAACGGGCGACTTTCTAATTATTATACGAATAATAAAAAATATTTTAATTACTTGTCAGGCGACCAGAAAGCGTTCAATCGGACAAACTAAATTATCCTACTATGACTAGACGGTTTAGGTGAAACAACATTTTGCCACTTTCAGGGTCAAGGTTATGTGATCCGAGTGCCACACCCCGAAAAACTGTTATTATATTCACATTATAACGAAAGTAATCCAACGGGAATCGACCGAATTTGTTTTACATATATTTACTGAACTTATCTGCAAGATAAATCTACTACTTCTACGGGTAAGTAGGTAATAGGTGTTTCATTAAGAAAAATTCGAAAACGGTTTGCTAGATTTACTGCAAAAGTTAAACAAAAATTTACCGTTCGGTTATATTCGCACCACTCCTTGAGAAAATAATAAACATATATTATTATAATATACGTGTATATAATGTATACAGCACACACTAAACGAAATAGCAATTAGCACGATTAATATTTTAACGTCGTCGGTGTCTTGGAAGACTTGTCGAAACGAAGCGTGAGACCCAAAAGCGGGTATCGACCCTCTATAAACTTAACGACCACGTGGCCTGACGTTTACTACCCTAAGTGTATGAAGTGTATCCCATACGACGCGTTAATCTCAAGTGTATTACTTATATTGTACACAAGTGACTATATATACAGTATTGCCGTAACACATGTCAAGGAACGGCTCCAGATGGATCCAGATGAAGAACACGGCGATATTAATACTGTGATGTGAGCTGCATGACATGATTTACATGCCGATTGTCTGTAAATTGGCTAGTAGTCAATAAAATATCATAACAATTATTAAAAAATACTAATTATCGATTATCAAATATGTATATTTATACATTTTAATGTGTACATTAACGTTTAAAAATAATTAATCGAAATATTGGTTTACATTCTTCTCGCCAAATAACTGGCAACAGTTTGTTTAGATAACAAAAAACTTATAAATACAGAAGTAATCGAGTGAGACATTCATTTATATATAATGTATATTTTTCCTTATGACTTATCTTTATTTTCACCCAATTACATCCAATTATTTTGACACCACTCTGCTAAATCTAACAGAGAGCTATGAATTAAATAAATGTCAAAACGCGATCAATTCAATTTTCTAAGCATTGTATATCTATAAATTAAATTGCTAAAAATACTCGTTTAATTCGTCAATAATACCATGTATACAATTATTTATAATATTTATATAGATAAAATTGAAATTGAAACATGACATTTTTTGATTATGTATGTAATTTGGTTTTATCAAATCATTTCACTTAATCAGAATTTTTTTGCAAGTTAAATTATAATATGTAGATATAAATGCTTAGAAACTTTATTCGAGAGCTATTTGATTCCTTTGTCTGGACTCGACCAGTAGCTTCATTTTGGGAGGAGCCAGGGTGGACATTTGCCGTTGATATGATTCGTGCCGGCGTATATAATAAATATAGGCTATCTTTTTAAAATACAATTTTAAGCACATTATTGTCTTCTCAATCTATTTTTCAATACCTATATTTTATATTGTTACTATCTACAGTTCACATCGAAGCGTTTATCTGAAGGTTTTTGTTTTAAATTTCAGAACGGGTTCAACTCTTTAGTGACTGCTATAATACTATTGTTCCGTTTTTTTTTCCTCTATTCCTAATTATTTCATTGACCATGTACCTGTTTTAAGTACATTTCTCAAACACTATAGATGTTTTTTTAGAGCTCTTTCCTGTGTACTTCGTGTTTAAGATGCTGGAGAGCAGAGAGAATTGGGAGGTTGATTTTGGAATTTGTGGAGAACGTGATGGGACGTAAAGAAGATCAGGAGAGGGTGAGACAGTGAGCAGTAGTAGACCTGACCCCCTCTCCTCGTGGTCCTAACCAGGCTGACCCCTGAGGGTCCGGCTAACGGGGGGAGGCATTAGTTTTAAGTTTAGTTTAGTATTATTAGGCATTAGGTAGATCTTTGAAGCGGGCCAGAGGGTAAACGAAGTGCCTAACAATTCCCCCTCTGGTTAGGTTAGGTTCAACGTTAAGTCGGATGCTAAGCGATACATGTTGGGTTTAATATACTACACTAGTCAAATTACAATACATCAGCTATGCGACTGTCTGCTAGTATACTAAACTACTATAGTACCGTGTTAGAGTTGCACAGCATGTACGACGTGATAGTGTTGTACTTCTTCTACCACGACCGTGTGCCGAGTGGCAGCAGGTATAGGTACTATCACTACTACTACTACTACTACTACAGCTACTACTACTACTTTCTTCTCTAATCAGCTGACCTTCCGGCCAAAACGTTGGCCGGCGTGCTACGGAGGAACGCGTACGGACGACTAGCGCGAGCAGTCAGTGCACGCATACGCGACCATACGCATACCCGTCGACAGACTTACAACAGGACGGATCGAAAAAAAAATTGTAATTATCGATTATAAAAAAAAAAGCTAAAAAATAAATTATATTAATCATAGTTGTTTTTTTTCGTGTGAACGTCCCCGCGCCGGGTTTTTATTATTTTGTTTTAAATACTTTTTAACTTTGATAAACCGATATAAGTTTTTATTCGACACTTTTTTTAATCAATTAATTTGTTTGGTGTTTTCGCGTTGTTGTCCACATGTTTGCCCTTTGACGATAATAATAAATATATTTTATAAAATTATTATGGGCTAAATTCTCAAACGGCGAACGCGTTCGATTGAAAAACATGTGAGATAATTTGTTTTAACAACAAATATTATTAATATTCGTCGTTGTGCCGCGAGTGACAGTTGCAGTTTCTTGGTTATTTCCTAATTATTGGTGTTTTTTAAATATTTTTTTAATTAATATTTCAATTCTTCGGATACGTCACGCGGAAGTCTGACCGGGAAAAAAGCACGTGCCCGCCGGCAACAGCTCGTCGAATAACTTCGAAGATACACGTAAGTCATACATATACAAACGCATACATATATTTTTTTATGTTATTATTATTATTACACTATTATATAGTTGTTACAATGTACAACTGTACACTTGTAAACTTGTACAACCCGTGCACGGGCTCTTACGCGAGGCAAGGGGAATACCCGGTCGACGGTGTTCAGACTCGTCTTAGAGATTTCCTCAAGTTCTGCCTTCCAAGTCCAAAGGGGCTAAAGCCCGTTGGTTTGATGCCGGCCGTTAAACTGCAGTTGTTGTTATCAACCGTAATTGACTTACCTACCACTGGCTGCAGTTGTTGATTCGGTCAACGCGTTATCAATATTATATTTTACCGAAATAACATATTTTATTATAGGCTCGCTGGAAATTTTCAATAAACCGTTCAATAGCTTGCTCTCTTTCTCTCTTATCACAACACACAACGTGGACCTTTATTACGTCGTATCGCATTAGTCACCGTGTGAAGTACATTTTTTTTGTTTATTTATCGACAAATTCAAATGACCGGTGTTTTGTATTCTTGTCAATATTGTTTTCACCAAAAAAGTGCTATAAAACATGAAAAAAAAACTCTTCCTCAATGCTATTACACGACATGCGCATTTTGAATGGCTAAAAGTCACATAGAATATGTAACTCTCTCTGAACTATGCCAAAACAGTAATTATAGAATATTGTGCATTTTAATATATATTTTTTTTATAATATCTTCTTTTTAACAAATAATCAGTAAAACATAATATAACACAATTGGACGCATTCGAATAGCATGTTTAATAATCGGATCGTTAACATAATATAATATACCCAATAAATGACCGTCGATCATTAGTAGTACATGGCTGGGTACATTAAATTCCATTTATATTGCATTTGTACATTTTCTTTTGTGGTTTTTAGAATTTTTTTTTTAAAACAGCACATGTCTTCAATCATAATTAGAACGGTTAAAACAAAATATAATACCAATTATTTAATTATTGCAAGTAGTAACAGTATGAACATATTATAGTTACAAAGTACATGTCCATCAACATGGCGTTGCCTATTGCATGCATAATTTGACTGGTAGACGTGTAAACGTGTTGAAAGAATTTCTGATACTTAGACAAATGGCAAGACCGAAAACTAATATTCAAAGATGAATGGCGATTGTAAAATACTGTAATTAAAAAAGAGAAAAAGAAATATTTAAATGTTAGAGTTATAATGCAAAATTCTTTATAGCGATAGTACGTTACATTTTAGTTAAAATAAAAAAAAAATCCAGCTTACTATCGGGGTGAACACCTTAGTTTGAAGGTAGTTGTAAATGTTGAAGGTAAAAATTTTCTAATTGTTTTCACCACTGACGTTTTGATATTATGACATTGATGTTATAGTTTGAAAAAAATAAGTCAACAGTTTAAATTTAATGTCACTACTGTTGAGGTAGTTTACAGAGAATGAATACTTTTGTTTTCTTACATATTATTATTGTTCTTAAAATAATATAGTATCTTCGATTAAATATTACATATTTTAATGTAAATAGCAAACATAACATGATGAAATATTTTTAAAAAATTATGCCGATTTTTTTTTATTTATACAGCTAAATAAAAATATTAATTTATTTTTAATAAGTGCGCACACACAGCATTATCAAATACAAGTAAATTTGTTGAGATTTGGTCGACATTTTTTTGAAGTTGTGAAAAACAGTATTGTATAAATATTAGCTGTATAATATTTAGAAATGTTTGAGTGTGTTAATATTTGATTTCCCGCCAAAACATAATGTAAAAGTATTTTGAAAATAATTACTACACAAAATATTATATTTTTCAAAAAACAATTTTATTACAAATTGTCACATTTTTTTTTTATAAATTTTGTCAAATTTTTAATACCGTGTTTTGGCAGAAAAGCAAGTATTAATAAGACTAATGTTTTAGTACCTAATTATCGCCGAATTATTTTTAATACATCAAACAAATATTTTAAAATCTGGAAAATATAAGATTTTCCAATTGCAGTATCTATTTTATTGTTTTGTTTCCATATTGCTTATGTACATAAAACATTCGCTATTTACCCCCCCCCCCCCCCATTTCAACCCATTAATATAATGCTCCAGTTTTTCTACTTTTACAATGTTCGGTGATTGGAAACGAGCAGTCATGGATTTTAATGAGCGCTTTGGGGGTTTTCAACCGAATTATAATAATGGTAATATAACAATAAATAATAATCGATTTGCGTGCGGCCGTTTTGATTATTGGACAATCGTATCGATATTTAAATCTACCATTAAGGTAATAATTATTAATGCGTTGCACTTAACCTCCAAACGTCTGGTCAGTCTGTTATAGCATGTTGGCGTGCGCCGGTATTAGCTTTACTAATAATAATATTATTGCATATCTTTATAATTTCTTATAATACGTACCTTGTGATTTATACCTACTCATATTGCACGGGTTGTATAATTGTTATTATTATTCGTTTATATATTATCATATTAATTATAATAATATAGTACCGTTAAAACCGATAGCCCCCCCTCCCCATTTGAAATACTGTTTTAGTTGGACCCAAGTTGTCTTGTCGCCGGTGAACGTATATATTTTTTAGACAGTTCAATGTTATTGTTTCCCATACTTGCCGGCACCCTTCCCTTTCTAATCGGTAATGGATGATAACAATATTGTTGTACTTTCGAAAAACAATCGTATGATGATTATTATCCTACAACACTGTTGCCATATTAATGTATTTTCGTGTTAATGCGTCCTATATTATGCATTAGTTCAAGAACAACCAAAAAAAACACAACGCTGTTTTCGGTCAATTACCACTATTAACCCGAGTAGCTTTAGGCCTAGGTCCGGGGTCCTACCGAAAACGAGAGTTTTATTATTCTTTTGTTTTCCAAAAACACTATCGTTATAGACGTTTAGCTTGAGTATTACATAATAATCATTTTTAAACAGCCACGACCACACAGCCGTCCTCGGGTGTCGGTTAGGAGAAAGAAAAAAAACATTTGGAAACAACTTTTTTGGAAATGTCCGCCAAGAGACGCCAAGAAGTCTTATGTAGATTTTTTTGTACAAAAAAAACAAAAAACTGTTTGATTTAAATCTATAATGTTTGTTGACGATAATACATAATAATATTGTACACAAATTAGTGCATCATTCGAATAAAACGTTATCTAAATAATACATTATTCAAGTAAAAGTTATTCTAATGAAAGATTGTTTGAATAATTATTTCAAATTCAATTACCTATTCAAAAAAGTTATTCAAAACATTAATTTAAAATTTATCATTCGACTAAGTAAAAAATATTAGTTTGTAAGTGCTTTTTACAGTCAAGGTTGCGCCTGTCTTGAGAAACGATCTGACCGTGAAGACCTTCGTTTAAATTTGGGACTGTATCAGGACTGCTGCCGTTTTTTTATTTTCCGGCTATTTCTGTGATAATATATTTTTTCAGAAATCCCTAGGGCCTAGACGATCGTTATGGATATGTATACGAATGAAGCGATCGTCGTTATAATATAGACCTATATATAGACCTTTGTACTGTAATTTTTAAACTACAATACATGTTTTTGATGACCTTTAACACCTGAGGCATGTATAGTAATGCGGCAAGGTTGAATCAAGAATAAAAGATACTTATCGCTGCTTCGGGTAATGTTCTCAAGAAAAAAAATTAGCTACTGCCACTACATCAGAAGTGGCACAAAATGAATAAATTTTTATTCAATTTTTTTCTACAACATTAAACACAACCTACATTTTGTTATTAATTGATGTTCGTTAACCGTTTGTGGGAAGACACGATAAACGAACTAATATTGTTCTTATCGTGACCCCTTCCTTACACGGTTGTGGGTTGTTGGAAAAGTGGAAAATATTGATATCTTTTACATACATACACGGCGATAAGATTACCTACGGCTAATGATTTTTCATTAGCAAACGAGACGCTAATGGCGGTGTAATATATTATTCCAACGACTCGTTATTATTATTATGCAATAATTATAGTAGGTACTACTTACGCTTACAATATGATGTAGTTATTAGCTAGGCCGCAGTTGACTTCACGTTGAGATAAAATTAGCTTGGAGCCGTTACACATGTTAAATTTTCTATTGAAATAAACGTGTTTTTTACCCACTCTGAATTTACTACTGTAGGGTTAACTTAAGGATAGTCAATGGGGGTTTGACGGGAAAAAAACTGTTTTTTTTTATCATAATTCAACCAAGGTGAGTGCAAATATTTTAACGATAATCGAGTTTCTCGCCATAACATGTACTTATATGTATTTATATATTGATAAGAAAAGTTTCAAATTGAAGTTCATTAAAGTGGAGTGTAAAAATATATTATGTTGTTTTTATTTATCTGGATTTCATTAGATCCGATCGGCATACGGCTTACTTTTATGTATTTTTATTTACCTATAATTTATTAACAATTCTTATTATTAAACTTACATTCTACTGCACGGCATGATGTAGTTTAGTGTGTTAAAAACCAGTTGCTTTATCTACAACGAAAACCGCTAAACTGTTTCTACGAATTCAACTTATATAGGTAATAATCGTCGGGCCATAACAAATAAGTAATATTATATAGGTTTTCTTTAGAAATTTTTTTTGAAAAATGTGTTCTTCGAAATATTTTGTCCTATTAGTGGGACTTACGACTTACGTTCCATACAAACTTTAAAATATAAAATTACAACATTATTGGCAATCAATTGGCGCAAGGTCGAAACCGTTTAATAAGAACATCTTGTATCATCTCATATTATAGTAGTTTCTAGAATAGAGTATATTGCAGATGATAAATAATTAATGTGAACATTATTAAAGTAATAACATTTTGACCTTAAAAGTTCGTTGTGCTTGTATAAATTATACGCGCGAACGTTCGTGCTACTGCCATTATTGTAGACATAAATTAAAAAACAACAATAATAATGCGTTAACAGTAATTTAGACAGACCCGACGCAGCTTATACTTAACTGTAAGCGATGGCACTCATCAAAATTAATGACAGTCTTTGATCATAACGGAATGAAGTTCGAAAGGTTAAGTCCTTCTCGAGTTTAGCATACTATAGGGATTCTATTTACTTTGATCACTTTGAACAACGTGTGACCGTCTCAAGTGCTTAGCCAACATTATTGTACATATACATTTTGTGCTTTAATCCGACACATACTTACTGTATACTTACTTATCGTTGATCGGCAACTAGGAAGTGTAAATCGCACAGTATAGCTAAAATGTACAATTGCTATGAAATGAATAGTTTGGAGAACTCTGAAGTGTATAGAACGTATGGTTTTTCAATGGTTCATGACTTTGTTGTTAAATGTTTTTCTTTTAATAGAAAACGGTCCTGAACGCGGCCCAACGCAAGTGTGTTATTACGTCTGAGGTATATGTATATTATGTTTTTTTTATGTGCAAAAATAAAAGTAATAGCTACTGAATTACAAGCGACTAGCTTGCACCGCTTTGAGAAAGATCCGGTGCGGCGTTAAAAAATGAAACGATTTTACTTTTTTCAAGACAAAAAAATTTGCATACCGGACCAATTTATATTATATTTACCTCGTGGTCGTGTCTGTGTCACTTTCGACATATCGGTCGGTGAATATATAAATAATTGTTCGGCCTTTCTCTCTCTCTCTCTCTATCTTCTCTCTGCCCAAAAGTCCACATAATACTAGCTAGCCGACTATCGCGCTTAGCCGAGCTGTAAGTGCACGTGTGTAATATGATAATAATATGTATATATTTTACACAGCTTTGGCATATTATTAATATTAATTTCCTATAGCCGATGACGAAACGGTCCCAAATTCCTGCGCGTGTCGCCGACGTTGTATAATAATGTTGTGTTTACGCTTAACTAACGTGAAAATTGTGTGTGAGTGTGTGTGAAACGCCATATCCCATTTATACATATACCTATACATATACACACGGGCCTTACGTTATAACTTATTACTATATGTGTGTATGTTTTGGACTTGGGGGGCTAGTCGTCGCCGATAATCTTGTCTGGCGCCGGTCGACCGGTTGCTGCAGCAAAAAAAAAACCGTATAATATTTACTTAAACACAGCTCTTGGATTCCACGCTGGATACGCAGGTACACCCCTATAATAGATATTTATGCGGTAGCCGGTAGCTTTTTTTGTATGTAAACCTACTACTATTCACATCTCTCTTTCGCTCTAGCCATGTACCTGCTCGTCTGATATCATGTGTCGGGCCGACCGCATAATATAATAATATACCTACCTCGGTTACGCAACTTTTACAAATAATTATCATTTTTTTTCCTCCTGCAGACATGGCGCCGATATAATCCACCTATATAATATTATTACTATCATCACAGCACACGGTCCATGTCGTTCGGCGAGTTGTCTACGTTCAGCGGTAGCTGACCTTGTTGTTGTCGTTATTTACAATTACAAAATTGCCAGAACCGTGTTTGGGGAGCTCGCAGATCTGTATAGGAGATGATGCGAACGAAAGCGATAAAATGACTGATAACGAAACGCTTCGATTGTGTGTAAAACTTTATGCTTCTAACCGAGTTATTCGAATTTTGGGGTTTCCTCTCTGAACTCAATATATAAAACGCGTATTGCCTATAGTGGGATGCTTATGAAAATGTCCCCTGGTAGGAGCTTGTTTTTCTCGATTTTAAAATAAGGAATAGGTCCGGTGCGGTATAGGTATAATATCATAATATTATGTACACACTGTTCACTGTGTAACTCGTGTGCTGTTACTACACGTCTACAAGAGATCCACCATTATGAAGATGCTGTTTTAATAGTAGAATATACTGGTCGCCGTGGAGAACCTATGAATCCAAAACCTTACCGGTCGCGGTTCACACGGTAAACCGGAAGTAATAACACGGATTGTATATTATTAGTATTAGATTAAACTCGGACGGACCGCAGACGAGATGCGATGGACGCGAGGCCATCGATATTATATATGATATTACTATAACTATTATACATATGTTTGATCAACACTCGTCCGAGAGTACTTAACACTTGTGCGAGTGCATTATGTTTGCAGCAAACGATTTCTCTTATGTCTTAGATCGTTTATATACATACCGCAAACCGTGCACGTCCCCAGCAAAACGGAACCGTTTCATGTCGTGTACACACTTCTGTGAACGGTAAATTATTATTACTATTATTATTATTGTCCTGTTTGTCTTCCCCAAAGCCTTTACCGGAACGAGGATATCATCTTCGATACACATAGTAGGTACACGCGGACTATTAATTTTTAATAACTATCATAATGTTGTGCGATTTCCCGCTGAAGAAAATAATTATTGAACAAAACACAAAAAGGGCTGTTAACGAGCTACAAAACACTGTGTTTACAATGATTTATTTATACAATTAGACCGCTCGTCCATCCGGAAACGTTGAAATGTATGTCACAAGTTACTATTTGCAGAGAAAGGACTTGATATTCAGATCACCGTATACTCATCGACCGATCACGTGTCCAAAGTATAATATATAGAACGTCACGATTTTGTTTTTTTCCTCAAAACGCAAATCTTATCAATCAGAATGCGAGTGAAGATATATTTGATTAAAACATATCGAACATAGCAGCATAATCCGTGTTGTATATTATTAACATTCAGCTACTGTGGTTGTATTGCGGTATTCAGTCTTCAGATGAGCTATCGTTAATCATTCCCAGCTGTATGATTTTTAGACGTATTTTTTTCAACGGCGGAGGGTTTGTTTTTTTTCACTTGTCGTTCCGACTAAATTGGTTCGTAACGAAATTAATCGTGCCGACACGGCAGACAAAAAGTATTTTCACGCTTGGAGGCATTAGCATGCGGTCAAGTTCACGGACATATATTGCGGTTTTATATTTGCTATTGGCGTCGTATACATCAATAAACTACAGAAAAAGGGGGAAAAAACAATATTATTAAACTTGGAAAGTTTCGAATAGGCGGTGGTCCGGCAAGTGGCCCGAAAAACCCATCTCGGCGGATACAATAAAAGTTATTAGAAATCCTAAGTAGGGTCGTAAAATATATATTTTTTTGGCGTTCGTAGAGTGTGAACCTTGTGCGTGCCTTTTGGGCTTCTGGGATTTCGGACGGACTCGGAATTGAGGTTTAAAAACAATAAAAAATTGATACAACGTGTCGTCCGGTTCGACGGTATAAACCGGATATCGACCAAAATGTAATACAATGTAAAATTATGCTGATTCGGAGTGGCAAATCGACGTCGTTCATGCAGTACAACAATAATGGTGTTATTACGTGCCTGTTACAATATTATATTTGATGATGATACGGTATCTTGTATCCGGCGTGTGATAACAGTTTGCGTTATTTTTCTCTGTCCGTCCACTAGAACAGTTGCATACGTGGTATGACCGTTATCATTATTCACAATGGCCATACGATTATTAATTATGTAACACACATTATCAGAATTTTGTCTAGTTTTTTTTTAATCAGAATAACCGAGTATGATATTACAATATTTTATAATTTTTTTTAAATTTTTTAATTTTGGGAGTGGGGACGGAATAGTACATTATTTATACATTTGTTAATTAAAATGTATTACAAGTCTAATTGTTTAAAAATATAAATGTTTTATTACAAGTATGATATCATACTTTATTATATTGTATACTAGGCGTAGACAAAAAGAAAAAAAAGAATGATTAGTTTGGTGAAATATGTGAATTGAATGACAAAAGGATGTAGACTTTAACGGCATAAGAACCAAGTTACAATGTATTATAGTTTGTAAGCGTTAGTTCCATACTTCCATTCTTAGCTGATGGAATCTTGGTCCGATAAAAGTTTGTCCTGTTTGGGAGTTTATACAATTATTACGGTAACTATTAATAATATTGCTGTACTGAAAATAATAATATAATGTAACCAACCGGTCTCGTCCCGTTAAATAAATGAATAAATAAGTTTGAGGTTTCCAAAAAAAAATGTGGAAACAAAATAATATGTCTTCAACAAATAGCATTGTCGTTGTCACATGGATCATCGTATTAAAAATATAAAAAATAAATAAACGACTTACCGACGTATGTAATTCCATCATCGGTAAAATATATTTATATGGTATATTATACTTTCTCCTTCGTTTCGGCGTCATACGGGTTTGTAAAAAAAAACACTAAAAACCCAAATACAATAATCGTCTCCGGCCGACAATGTTTTTTGTGAGTAGTGCGGCGGATGGAAGTTATAGCAATTGAACAGCTTTTTGTTTTTTTTTCTTTTCTGCTGTTCTCCAACAGTCTATAGTCGAAATAATTAAAAAACCTCATTATATTTAAACAGTTAATAACATATTATTTTTGTCGTTGTTTGTTTCCGATTTAATCACGTCTAAGGCGAGTGACTTTTATACGCAGGTACAATATTTACAATATATATATATATATATATATATATATATTCAAGTGTTGAGTGATAAATACTACCAGTATGTGTTACCGGATAGGTACCGGGCCGACGTTATTCTGTAACAAAAAATAAAATAATATCTTTTCTGACATAATTTGACGAAGTTCGATTCGGTTTCACCGCCGCTAATGATCAATACGGTACGGTTCTATCATCATAATAATATTATAATATATATTTTATAGTTAGCGATTAACTGTATAGTATTACTGTTCTATACAGCTGTACTGCAACGTTAGTTAAAATAAAAACCGTGTTTAATTTTCTCAACACGCACACGAGATGACGTGGCCTCCTAATTTGTAAAACAATACTACAAGTGCATCATGTGAAATACACACACTCTCACCGAGAAAAACATTAATAATTTGTGCACTCATATCGTCGGTGAACATTATCGGCCGGGACTCTTTTTTTATTCTTTCTCATAAAGCGTGTATCCAAAACAATAAACGAAAAAATTAAAAAATTAAAAAACATCGCGCTCACAACCGGATACCATGTCCTGTTGAGGCGACGCCACCCGTGTCCGGTATCCTTTTTCCTACTTAAAGGTGTATAATATTATATGATCTGCAGCACAATAATATAATATAATATTTACAAAGATATCGTGTTCCGGTTTGTGCTTAAACATAAATTATAATAACAATAAAATATGTCGGATACATTTTATTTAGGAAGTTTTGCACCAGGCCGCAGTCGTCTTCACATACACCTGCACTATAATGTTGTATATACACATTACATTATTATTATTTGTTGTGTACATGGATGTACTATATATTACTAAACAGTAATTACTTTTTTGTTTACATTGAAAGTGACCCTTCTGCTTTTATCTATTCTGCGGTTGCACCATAATTATTAGACCTTTGCTCAGCAACGACCACCTGAGATTTCAGATTTGGAGTTAGGAAGACCGAAGCAACGGGAGTAGGATAAGCACTTCTCGCGTTGTAGAAAACATTTTTTTTTTTTAAAGGCGATACTTTCAAAGCGTTAACAGTTTTTTTTTCTATTTCAGTCGACCCGTCTCTAACTTTTAGCCGTAACGCAGTACGGCCACGTAGGGGAAAAGAGGTTAATATCTATGTATATAACTGCCCAGGCCGGCCACCCTGAGTCGACATATCTTGTACAAACTGAAAATCATTTTTTTTTTTGTTGCACAAGGCTGCTGCTTACTATTCAATTTTTTTCGCCGTAATGAGAAAAGGCGGGCATTGTGCGCTCCGACTCGGTTGTCGAGAAGTTGTGTTGAAGAAAAAAAAATGAAAAGAAAACCTAACCGTGTGCGTGTGTGCGCCTTCATTGTTTATGAAATCGTTAGACAATTTGCATAAGGCAGACGACGCCGACCAGGCAGGTTCGGGTTATTGCTTTGAACTTGGTACCACTTTACCGCGGCGACGGTGACCTAGGCCTACAAAATAATCGTTTGGCGAGTTCCAGTTTTTATTTTTTTCGAAATGCGCGCAGACTGGATTTGCTCGCAGCCGGTCTCGGCCGTGTCGCGTCCATCGCCTTATTCGCATAATAATGTGTTGAAAAAATATACATTTTGTGCGAGGAAACGACAAACGATAAAAAATAATTATTCACACCCGCTGTCGTTTTATGCAATAGGCATACGCGTCGAACGACAAACCATAGTCGCCGCCAAAGTTGTGTAATACTTGGCGTACTATACACAGTGTCGAAGAAAAAAAAAAGAAAGTACAAGACCGTTTTGTTTGTCGGTGGTAATATAATACCGATACTGTGTACATGTAGTAAACAGGAGTGATAATAACAACAGTATAGGTTTCAAAACGCATACAGTAGCAACGGCCGTAACGTACAATGTTTACACATTAGGTACTTTAATTATTTCACCAACAGGATAGACCTACATAATACACTGTTCGGCGCGCACCAGATTATCGTACCTATTAGACTATATTTTATTTGATATAGGTATGTATTTATATATTATTCTGTGGTTTGGGTTTAAAAAGGCCAATGTCAATTTGGGTATAAACATGTTAAGCCACTAAGTACAAACAATTAAAAAAATATAAAACTTGCTATTATTGCTTTGTGGCATCTTCAAACACTATACCTACAGGTTATGAGAATATTCACAATAAGAGTTACTTATTATTATTCGATGATTATTAGAGTTACTTATTATTTAGGGTCAATTCACTCACCCCTCAACGCGGTTTACCTGTTAACCATGTACAGAACGTTCGGAATTCCAAAAATACGGTAGATACCTATTTGTTTTTTCGTGTGAAATAACTGTAGCAACAGTACATTAATACTTTCATTCAAATTCAAATTAAAACCGGCACTCTAATCGGTCATTTCAAAATTATTTGCTTAAAAAACAATTCAATTTTTATACCGAAACAAATTCGTATTGTTCGAATTAAAATTGGCTAGTTTTAATTTATTTATATGGATTATGGTACAGTACCTACACAAACGTTGTTTAAACGAGTAATAATTTGTTATTAAAATGAAATCGCCCTTTCAAAATATAGATAAATTCTTAATCTTCAATCTGATAAAAATGTACTTAAAACTGCTCGGGCCTCGGTAAAATGTGTATTTTCTGGGTTATGTTTTTCCATAAAATAATGTAATTGGCTTATAATGAATAATAATTGGAAAGGGTAATTTTTAAAAGTCAAACGGCAATCTAAAATTTCGGTTAGCGACATTAAAAGCAGGATTATGTAACGAAAAATAATGACCCATTTTGAATAAAAACTTTTATTAGCATTCAAATTGTACCATTGAAGAAATTTACATAAGTCAATTACATAACAATGTGCAGGTTACTGTTCGATTTGACTTTGTACGCTACAAAAACCCGCCTTTATTAAAATGATTAATTTTCAACTTTAACAATACATTTAATTTTTTTTTAAATTTTTTATCATAATAAAGTTTTTGCGTGAAACTTAGTATCTAGGAAAAGAAAATTACCCTGTACAGTGTTGCGACAGCAATAGTTAGTCGATTCAAGTTTGAACAACAAGTGAAGTCGTGTTGTACAATGATTATTATTATTGTAGTTTTTCAATGTTACCGGGTTATAGCCGACTTTACTGGCGGCTAAATGTATTTAACAAGTACAGCTAAAAAAAAGAAAAAACAACTACCAATATTAATCCTGGATTGGCCGGAAAGAGCTCATCGCTTTTTATATATATATAAAAAAAAGTCATATTATTAAAAACGTCATAAACGTTATCTGTTATGTGTTATTTGTTTTTGTTGATCAAACCGTGTAATTCCAAGTTGATACGGTTCTTTTTTCCAAACGCTCGTGTATTTGATTGTTTTTAGATTTTGTTTTTCTCAAAATTATCCCGGTAGTACACCAAGGACGCTTTAAAACAGTCAGCAAATCAGTTATTGGTTTTTTTTTTTTGGAAAAAACAAAACGAACAAAAAAAAAAAATGTAGAAAAAATTGAGATGTAAAAAAGTTGGGGAAAAAAAAGAAATACTAATAACTTAAACGCTGCATTATAACTATGTGTTTGTCCCAGAACCTAGGGATATTGTCGATTTTACCTAACCTAACCTAACCATAACCTAACCTGTGTGGGTAAGAATACAAGTATTGTTTGGCTTATTGTCGACCACTTGTATTTAATTTTTAATAATTACCGTTAAACAATGCGTACAGCTGTTATGCATGGGTGGATATTAGGGGGGGGGGCATACAATTTAAACTTGGCTTTTTTCATAATACCTACATTTATTTTTTTAGCGAGACATTTGATGAAACAAAAAATAAATGTAGCACTAATTTTAAGTTTTAAGGTTTTTAGAATCCCAAGCGCCTCCCCTCTCCTCAAATCTCTGCCAATGCTGTTATGGTTTAAAAACTAAATAGGTATTCCGAATATTTTTTTAAGGGTTTTCTATGAGTTAAAAAACATATAATATACAGTATGAAAATGTAATATTTTAACAACAGTATTTGTGTTAAAAATACTAATTACATGACATGTGGGAAGCTGTTAGATAAAAAAAATCTATCCATTTTTGGCCGATTGTAGAAAAAAAAATGCATTTACATTTTATCGTATATTTGTTTTTACACTGGTTGGTGTACCTAATGTACTACCTATATAAAATTTTAAATGATGGCTGCTTTAATTTGTTTTTTTTTTGGAAATGACTTGAATGGCGGCTTCGGTTAGTGGGGCTTGATTGCACTCACAGGTATAACATTATTTTGTGGTTTCCCATTTATTTTCATATCATACACAGATGCGCAGAAGTCCTAGAAATCGATTTCAGTATTCGTGTCGACTGGTACATGCAAACGATTATACTAATAATATTAAAAAAAAACAGCACGGGGCGCAGTAGTAAAAGTTGTTCGACAGTCGCCATTTATTATATTATATTATTATGACTCAACTCGGTGAAATAATTGAGTAATTTTGCCGTCATAAATATCATTTATAAATGTGTTTATTTATTGAAAAATCGCCTCGGTCGATATTACTTACATTCAGCACCCGTTTATATATTAATTAATTATAATAATATATTAGGTACTTGACGGCTATAATAATAATATTGTACTTTATGTATTACGTTAATTTCGATTATATAATAATAACTATAAAAAACAATAATAGCGGCTGATGTAAAAAAACCTGTGTGTCTGTGTATGATTAAATTTATTTTTGATTATGCTAGTTTAACATAGGTTTACCTTTATCATATTATTATAGCGTTTAACAGAACGTTTATGAAAACGCATTGACCGAGTCTGGTTGCTGCGACCAAAAGCGATTCCACGTTTATTTTTTTTCCAACTATTTTGTATGCGTATTTATATTTATTATTATTGTGACCGAAACGCATATGCGATGGCCGATGAATAACATTGTGTGCGTTTGCATTTGCTACCAAACGAACAGAAACGGTCGACTCGGAAATTCGATCGGTAAACAGCAATTAGGTACATACTACATTCGGTATTTAATTTTAGAGGCGAAAAAAAAGTAAAAAAGGTGTTTTTAGGCCAAGTGGTGAATTTGCCACGACCATTCGTCGGTTGTATGCATAGAAACAAGGTTAAACGCGGTTAGGTTGAACATACTATTTTAAAGATTTCGAAGACGCTCTGATGTGTTGCGTTTATTATATACTATTTTTTCCAGGGAAAACTATTAAATTACATCAGAAACATTGATAGATATATATTTTTTCTTACGGCCACGGCTATAGCTCTAGAAACATGGACCGTTGACGATATGTATAATATTAAGATTGGTAAAACTTTTGAATTATCGGTCAATATTATTATCATGGTGAACGCTTTTTTTGAAATTAGGATATCCTCTTCAAATTTGGGTCGTTTGGCGGCGAGGGCAGTGGCGGTCTATCTTGATTGAGGTCATCTGGCCATATAATAATATTATAGTCGGTCGCGAATCACATATTACACTCGGTGCGGTCGGTCGTTCTACCCAAAGGACTCGGGTAATTTTAACACCGGCGGAGAACGGTGTGCGGTACTTAAAGATTGAAGAAAAAAAATTAAGAGAGAGAGAAAGAGAAGACGTGTTCGTATAAAGAGAAATAAAAACACTTCGGCGGTCACTCGAAGGAAGCTATCTTATTTTTTTTTTCTTATGAATCGCATAAATCACAATCACTGGTGTAAACCGCGACCTTCACCCCGTTTATAAGATTACGATGTCACGTTTAAAACGACACATTATATTATAGCAGTTTTATAGTTTTATACATACACACACACACACACACACCGGTGAAGGTATAATAATAATTATTATTATGTGCTATCGGTTCCTCTGTCGGTTGCTGGTTATACGTTTACTGTTTATCGCGTTTGATTACTAATCAATAATCATATACAAAAATAATTGATAAAAAAAAAACAGGCGCGTTTTTTAACCTAGCTACATGCGATATTCTTCTTCCTATGTATCTGGACGGTTTGGACCGCGTTTATCAAATTCATGCTTGGAGAATTATGAAACGAAAGAAAAAATAATAATAATACTCATCGACCGAACCGATTTGAAATTATCGAACAAAAAAGTTGAGATTAACTGATGTTTTCTTGTTGAAAATAGCACACAATGCGTTCCTGTACTTTGGTACTTGACCTTACTCTTTGTGTGTAGTGTCATTATTATTATTATTACTTATAATTCAACAGGCGCATCCGTTCCAACGCCGGCAATGGTCAGGACCGGTGCCTCTAGGTCTGACCAGCAAACTGGTATATACAAGACCGGGCCGATGCGATATGGTTTTGCAGAGGTCACGTCTATGTACACCTATATATATATATATATGTATAGCTGATATCTGTCTGCGACCATAATAATACAGATGCTACCTAGTGTGCAATGATATTGTTTAATTTGAAGAACAAGCAGCAAAAGATAGACGAGAACGATGCGACTTGGCAGTGGCTGCGATGAGTTTAAAGATTACATAATACATTTTTGTTTTCGTTGAAATTTGCCGGTTGACTCGATGGAGCTTACAATAGCGAAAATAAATATTTCGGAAACAAAATTTCGGTACAATAACCTTTGCCTTTGTAAGATAATATGATTGAATTTATAACTAACGGCGTCGCTGCCAAGATGTTGTCGACAATTAATAATAATTTTGCTCAATGCCAGAGATAACCAATTAATTTTGTTTCTAATGTCATTTTTTTTATTGTTTTTAATCATTATAACTAATTGGTAATTGGTATAATCAAGATTTGCATAACATATACTTACGCAACAAAGCACATTAGAATATTATATTTCAATAATATTTCGGAACTACTAAAACATTACTTTTACAAAATATTGGCATTTATAAATTGGTGATATTACACCAAACGCACTTCCAAACAATTAGTTTCACTAGCCAATATATTATGTATGCAAATTATGTCTAATCTCGGTATATAAGAATCATATACGAATTTCAGCACACAAAGCCAAGATTACCGTGCCGGAGTTAAGTCTTGGCCACCGAGGCCAAGGGCAAAGGGCAAGAGTATTATTTCGAGAGAGTTAAATTTGAAAAGTTTTAAGTAGGATTTAACAAAAAAAAAAAAACACATTATATTATAATACTATAACAACGAATAGATTATGGCATTCGAGGTGGATCTGACAAGATATTTATTTTGCCGTCTTGGGAACATAACCGTGTGGTTATTATACAATAATAATTGAAGAGGTATTATTATTGTAGATATACAGACGTGTTTCGACGGTACTACCGGAATGCTCGCCCACGACGAGATCGGTGAAAACTATAATACATATATTAATAATAACGTTATTATTATTATTGTATACCGACACCGTGAAACCCGTGTCGACGTTAGAACAAATTCGTTTGTAGCATTTTTTTCTTCTTATGTTCCTAAGAATATGGTTACGTTACGGAGGCGGCGGACATTTTCGCTTTCAAAATCGACAACAATAAAAAAAAAAACGGCAACAGAGCAGAGAGATGGAAGAAAACGCGTTAAGATTTATCAACAGCGATTTTTCCACGGCATGGCCGATGCGGTCTGTATAGCACACGGGTATACTGCATAGTGCATACTATATACCTATTCATGTATATATCTGTATCAATGTACAATTTATTTATACATGTATATATTATTGTAGCACATCGACTCAGTGTGCGCTGTAATCGTTTTGGAAAACCTTCCAGAACGGTTTGTGAACGTATACACAAACGATAAAGTATTCGTACCTATAATAGACAAATCAATTATTAGACAATATTCCAGGCCCTTCGAGTTACTGTGTGTATACATCTGTCTTAAGCCCGTCGGTATCCTTGAGTTAAGAATTTAGAATATTTTTTTTACACTCAAAAAACAAGATAGGTCAGAACGTCGCAATATAATGTATTTTTTTTTAAATTCTATTTCGAAACGAGTTTTTGCGCATCAACGTTATAACGGGCTCAAACGAAATAGTGTTTTTTTTATTTTCTGTCAAAAGCCTGGATGCGGTCGAATTGAATTATGCGCCGTCAAACCCTTATAGTACCTACTACACGGCATGTGTGTGTTTAAAATTATATAATATTGCGCAATGTTTTTATCCTTTCACAAAAGGTAAAACAAAATGTACATAAACGACGGGCACCTACTTGAAAATCATAATCATTTCCTATAGACTAACAAAAAAAGGGTTGAAATTTGTTTGTAAAAGGAAAAAAACAATGTCAAAGGTAAAACATTATAGTTGCGGTTGAACCGGACATGCCAATGTCATGTACATGTTGGTAATATATTTTCCAATAATTTTCAAAACTTCAAATGGAGGAATGTTATGCTCCTTAATATTTTCCAGCTAAACCTCAACATTATCAGTATGTAGTCGTAAAACATTTTTAAATTGCCGATTAATGTGTACTTCGACAATAACCGCGATGGAATGTGCAAACATAAATAATAAAAAATAATAACATCTAATAATTAAGTCTCAACAAACACAACATCACTTTCTTCTCGTTGTTGTCGCATATGCTATACAGCAAAGCTTTGAGGATAAAAGTAAAATCGATGCCAATTAAACTCTGCGGGTGTATATATACATATGTATTATTATATTATATAGGTGTATTATGTATATAGTAACGTGCAATCAATCAATCATTGTGCCAGTAGTGATAAATAACGTCGCTTTCAAGAACAAAACAGCTGCCGCTGCCAATGGGAAACAGTAAAAGTTTTATACAGATTTTATAGCATTTTTGTATTTTAACATTTTATAGCATTTCTTGATCGTTAAGCTCTTGTGTGTGTGTAACCTTCGCATAACACAGCTGGACGGACTTGCGGTGCCGAGAAGAGTGTAGATTTTAACGGAAAAATCCTTGGTTTTCTTTGGATATTTTGAAGTGGAAATTTTGCACAAACCTTTGAGGCTTGAACAATGAGTGGTCAGCTTTTTTTTTATCACCAACATTATGGTCGGATAAGACATGCCAACAGAATATTGTTCGTACGATGAATTTGAAAAAAATCTTCTCGATTATATAGCACCTATTATCGATTTGGAAAATCGAAACACCGGACCGGGAAACTATTATATTATATTATATACAGCTCGGCCGTTTCCTTTTTCCCTCGCGGCCATTGTCGTCTGAATGCTAACATAATATAATAATAATGTGTGTACGCAATATATACAGTATATACAATATTGCCAACGTGGGTGCACGTATAATACTTGGGCCTATACACTACTACTGCACACGAGTCTAGGTCAGCCTCAACACTTCTGAAACGCTGACGGTGGCGAAACATATTATATACTTACAGTAGTAGTAGGTATTACGGGCTGGCTGGGTGGATTGATTTCTGTAATTATACGCATTGATCCGGCGACACTATTGCCTGTACTGTGTACTATTATATAGACTTATACTTATTATACTTGCATATCTGAGACCTCGAGAGGTAGACAAAAGTAGTCAACCGTTTCGTTGGCGCGCTACAATTAAAACCGCTCTCCCGGTTCGAAGGTTCGGCAAATCTGTACTATGTAAAAAACAAAATTAACTAAACCGTTTGTTAGCACATTTCTTTTTTTGTAATCATATTGTATCTGCCCAAGCCGAGGTACCAGATAGTTTTTGGCACACCCGAAAAACGTTTCAAATCGGATGGATTAACTAATAAAGTAAGGTACACATAGAGTCTGTAAGGACCTAAAGTTATTGCAATATCAAAAACCGTAACTGGAGTATTTAATCATTTTACACATCGAGTATGAACATGCGGCTGAGTTAAGTGGACGCTACACCGCCCATTTCTAAGGAGTAAAGTATAGGCAAATTTTCGCTAAATCTTAAATTAAAGCTTGAACTATATAGTATACGCTTATTAATTACTTATTATTATGAGTAACAGGTTTTTGAGCTGTTGATCAGAGAAAAACCAGTCTGGATTTATCTGAACTGAACTATCTATAATCACAGAACATATTTATTAAAAAAAATCATTTTCTACAAAATGTTGACATTATTTCATAAACAAGCGATTCAATTGGTGTAGTAATTGTTTTGAAAATAACTAAACGTATAATAATGTTTGAGAAATATCATTAGAAATATTTGTGTTTATTATTATTATTAGGTTTGAGATTCTTTTTTTCATTTTTTCTAACGACTGACTAATATACCGGAAATCGTCCGTTCTGGCAATGGAAAAACAACCGTTGGACGGCAAACGATTCGGTCGTCTACCGGATTTCCAGATTATAAAAAAAAACACTATGAACTATGAACGTTCTCGCCCAAGACGGATGTTGCAGAAAGGTGAAGGACACGTGGCCCGGCTATGGAACAGTATTTTGTAAATATTAGTGTTTAGCTGTTATTATAATATGCGCTTTTCGGTGTGGTACACGTCAATCATCGACCGTGCGCTGGGGTTTAAGACTATAAGCAATAATAATAACACACTTCCCTTCTGATCGAAAGACGTTTCGAATTTACCAAAAAAAATAATCAGAAACAAATCCAAACGCTGATTTCCCGTTTAGTGTAGCAGAGTTTTAACTATTTTGCCCGACAATCGTTGACGGTTTAATCACGTACGTTGGCCAATATAAAGTATATATTGTGTTTAACGCTTGTACGTGTACGACCATATATACATAAGAATTAAGATGTTCCTTTAATATAACGTTGACCTCTCTAGTGTTTCCGCGCGCGCGTGCGTGTGTGTGTTTATAAAATATACAACAATAATAATAAGATCGAAACGGCGAAAACGGTAGCTTACTTTTTTTTTATGATCTTTTTATTTATATTAAGTAGTTATTTTCCTTTATTTATTAATTTTTTTGAAAACGAAAGTCACTACTTGACACGACACGAACAATGATAATACATAATAATAATATTATTCATCGTTCAAGGACTATTATGGCTTATGGGATTTCTTTCCATATAATCACAAACCCGGATCCGGATTCCTTGTGACCGGTGACATCTTCTCCTGTAAGATGGTCGGCCCGTGTGTCGTTATGCAATCCGAGTAGAACGCCCAAGTTCTAACCTAACCTAACCTAACATATCCTAATCCTCTCGAGTCGATCGCCGAATGTGTTGAAAGTGGATCAAGGTTGCCCTTTCATGTGCATTGGTTGGACATTTCGCCGGTACTCGCCCGCTTTAAGACTTATGTTCCCACCCTTGCCGTCCCGAGGCAAGACAGGAAATACTAGGAAAACGATCATCACAGGTAGTAAGTATGTTCGACCGGTCTTTCCGATCCCTCCGAGCCATAATCGAATTTCGTAATCACACCGACGACCGTATTTGCGTTACTCAAACGTCTTGCAGAGTAATAGTATGAAAATAACATATATTATAGAAACCTCCGGTGTCGTTAAACACAATACGGCTCAAGGCTCCAACTCCTACTATTTCTGCACCGGAGGCACAAAATATAAATGTATATCTATTATTACCTCTATAGCCGTGAATCCACTGATGACTACAACGACACGAGAGAGTAGTCACCGTCCATCGCAAACCGATTTATTAAACTCTAATTATTGTTCAATTAACACACTCATGCCGTCGTCTCTTCCGAAACCACATACACCAATATTGCATTATTACAAATATCCGTAGAGGACTATATGGGTATAGAAAATACAAGCTGATCGAGATGGACCGTTTTCTATCCGTTATTTCATCACATGGCGAATAATAATTCCCCTCTCAGCTACGATGATGGCGCCGCTCTCTAAGACCGAGTTAAGTAATTTTAAACTTGTGTGTGTGGCGTAAATCACATAGTTAGTCATGGGATAATTTGTGGTGCGCTAACCTACCCCCCCCCCCAAAAAAAAAACATATGTGCAACGTTTATAACCCTATTGGCTTACACAACAAACATTATAGTCATAGTGTACACTGTCGAGAAGTCGAAAAAAGGACACTAGATACCGACGTTTACCGAGTTGGATATCTTGACAGAGTTATATGTTTTAGATATCATTAGAGATAGGTACTTTCGGCAAGTCCCTTTGGAGTCGGTGTAAGTTCAGTACGAGGCTTGGTGACCGCTCTGTGTGCTATATGTGTATAATACTGTTGTATGTAGCTTTTTAGTAGCTCGACAAATAATTATAAAATATGCGCTTTTACACGTTGTTAGTATTATTATGGTAGCGTTCTATTTCCCCCTCTCTTCAATCGCTACGGTTTTTGGATCTCGGCCATGCACGCCGGGACTTTCTGGAAATCGTCCACGGCGTGCGCCGCTGTACCGTTACACTTATATTATTATTATCATTACTGTGATATTACTGTGTCATCATTATATTTTTTTCTCACCAGTTTTCCTAGAGCTTTTCTTACTGTTCAACAATCTTGGGCAACATATATACCTAATTACTTGTCGCTATAATAAACGGCAAATCGATTTTCTGTTTTTTTTTGGCACGCATTTGACGAAACAAAATCGAAACCCACACAAAAGCGATAATGATATGATAATTTATTATTGAGTTGGTTGCTGTCCTTGGCGAGGAGATACCTATATAATAATAATACTGTTTAGCAGACCGAACAAGATGATAATTGTAAAAAAGGGATTTACCCGACACAATTTCAAAACGACCAGACGGTTTCAAAAAAAAAAACTGCAACCAATCGTTTTTTTTTTTACTTTGTAATAAATGTTACTCGTCGCGTACGCGGTCGGTCTATATCTACTATATAGGTATAATATAATAATAATATATGACAAGTCATTCATATAATGATATAGACATTGGCACAACTAGAGGGGGACAAGAGAAACTCAAATCCTTCTAAACTCGTTCAGGCTCTAAAATAATATCAGCAACCAAGCAGACACAGCCCCCAATTAAGGTTTATAATTTTTCCTGAAATTCTGAGGGAGCTTTCAGAGTATCCAAAGGAGGTCTGAACTTTCGTGCGGCTGTCTTTTTTTAAAAAATGTTTATAAAGCGTCAAGAACGCGCAAGCCCGACCACCATATTAGTAAAGGATAATGGAAATATAAATTTTGCATTTTGTTCAATTTCTAAAACGGTTTTATTTTAGCTTTTTTTAAATATTGTATTGCGCAGTTAATATTTGTGATGATTATCCGTTGCGAAGTTTATGTTAAGTCGAATAATTTAGTTTTCAACAAAATCTTGGCAGTAACGTCTACTGCGGATATAATTCAATCGTGTCTTACACACAACGCCTTAACTAACCTAACGGAGTTGATTATATTTTTATAGTTATATTACAAAAGGGTTATTGTACCGACAATTTTTTGCAAATATATTTTCTCTCTTTATACAGCAAACATAATAATAATAATGCAATAACAGTCAGCAGACGTTGTAGTGTTATTTTGGCAAGTATCTTTTTCCTGTGTAGTAGTAATAATAATAATAATAATCTTCTTGGTTTTCTACCGACTTGGTTCAGACACGACGCCAAAACGCCAAGCCACCGTCCAAAACTCAATGCCTTGCTGCTTATTCTTTTTTATAATAGCAAATACCGTTCAACGAAAAATAGTATAATTAGCCCAAGACGGAGCTATAGTATAATATTGTGTCAAAAAAAAAAATCAAAATATATTACTATTTGGATGTATGCGTTTTTTGTCGTGTACTTTTTCTAATATACATTTTTCTCATTAAGAACTATATACTACACCTTATGACATCTCGACTCTGTCGTCAAACGCCATATAGTAGTGCTATAATATCATCGTGACGGTTATATAGTGCGTTATAATATGTGCACTTGGCTTAAGACCATAAGTGTATAGATACCACATTGGCGTGCGCTTATATAGCAGGTCGTTGTACCCGTGGATATCTTCGGCACTTAACTCTGGTGACGTTCGAATATGCGATTAGGAGATAATTAAATAGAATATTATTATCGATTTGTGCATACATATTATATAATATTATACTTGTGTTTGCATTGGCGGAAATCGGGGAGGGGGAAGGCTTGGGATTCTAAAAATCTTAAAAATAAAATAAGTGCTGAATTGATTTTTATTTCAACAAATCTCTCATTAAAAAAATAATTAAAAGTTTTTCGAAAAACACTGATTTTAAGTATTAAGGTTTTTAGTATTCCAAGCCCCCCCCCTCCTCCCTGATATCTGGCAATGTTTGTTTGTATTTTGTTTTCAAAACGTAAAATTGTTTAACGTCGAGAAAATTCGAAAAAAATGTATGTACATAAAATCGCCTCTGAGTCTATTTGGCAGCTCAATGACCTGTTGCATCGGGTAATAATAATAAAAAAAAACCACTGCGGTGTGTGGTCTATTTCAAAAATAAAAACTACTTGGCGTACCTTCGGTAAAAATATTATTATTATTCTGACCGTATTAGACGGTCGTGCTGTTTGCAAAAAGAGATCATATTGTACGGTGTGTAATTTTCCGTATGGAAAATTATATAAGTACACACGATTATTTTAGTCTGTTTTTTTTCTTACCACTTACTAGTAAAAATTGTCTATTGCTCCGTAAAACGACCACCGACCATTTAACAACATGACTGGTAACCAAATAACGCGGCTTATATATATATATATATATAGTGTAAAATATTATATATGTTACTAGATAGTATTTTTCAAATAGGCATTCTTGTGCAGTAGTACAGCAGCGTACTGGCTACAATAATACGTGTGAGAAGATCGTCGAACCAACCGTCGGAGAGAATAAGATAAAAATACTATGTCAAAAGACGTTCCTTGGAATCGCCGCCGTTAACCGTGCAAACGCGGTCGATAGGTTTATAGTAAAGGGCGCAAAGAAGGAAATTTGACAAAAAATTTACTTAAAAACGATAACAAAAATGTGTACCATTGTGAGCGTTATACATAATATTGCTTTTTTTAAGATTAGGTTAGAACCTAAGTCGCACTATCTTTTTTCGTTTACTTTGGATGCGCATCTACAGAACTAATACTTGTTCAATCAATTTCAACACTATCCGCCTATCACCAACCATTTTTTGCATACAGTGGTTGCACATTATATTTAAAGTTACTGCGCTCAATGTCACATACATATATCTTATACATGCGTATAAGACATTTATAGGAACAAGACTTACTGCAATGCCAGTAAATCACGGTACAGATGTGTATACTAGGTATGTACAACAGTACTTTTTACTTCTTACCTGGCCGTCGTTGTGCTTAACGCATCGCTGAGCCCGCGATCGAAGAAGAAGTGTCGTGCATATTATAATAGTAATATTTTATATTTACTGTGTCGGTCGCGTGGGATAGGTATATTATTCGGAAATGCGTTTATGAGTTTTTCTAATAGCGGTCCGCAAGATCAACGAACCCTGGATGGGGGAAAAAAAGAAGCGGAAGAAGGAGCAAAAAAAAAAAATAGTTATTATTATAATATTAGGCTGTCTGATGAGACGGAAAAGCGCTGGCGACCGCTAAACAACGCCCAACGTGCGCTGTATGTCATGAGGTTTTCATTTTGTTTTGTACTTGCTATATTATACTACATTAGGAGAAGACTCCGCACAAATACAGATATATTATCTAATATAATAACGTTATACTACACCTCTGAAGACGTTGTGATCGTTATACCAACGGGGCTAGACCGATTTAATTGTTGTCGAGGCCGGCCATATAATGAAGTCACGACCTGAAAAATAAAAAATAAAATAATGTTATCAAGTCCTTACGATGACGATGCCTGTATTTTTAATAATAATTATTATTATGCGGTTTTTTTTCACGATCACGAACTCTGAACGGCGATCACTCAAAGGAAGAGGCGATGAAATATGGCTGTTACACGACCGAAATGATATTATTATTTTAAAACTGGCATACAGTTACAATAAGTATATAATATATTACAATGCATTATACACGTTATGATAATGTCATGTCGCCATTTCGATCATAATATTATGCACGTACAAGTCTTACTGGATCATGAAATTATATTATGTCACTATTCGAGGCCGCCTTCAAGAGTTCAAGGACATTTTCCCCATTACAGAGTATACATATTTTTTGTTTTCAAGTATATATTATATATATACATTTTTTTGAAAATTCCGTTACAAATAGCTGTCAAGTCAGCCAAATCAGAGCCTTATTTACTTTGCTTGTCTATACACTATAGTGCTTTTTTCATTGTCCTTAATGGTGTTACCGTTTAAACAACCGTAAATTAAACAATTCATTTTTAAGGTAAGGACAAAATAATAGTCCTCGAAAATGTTATGAGTTTAGATCAAACTTACACGTGCGATTTTATATCTTTTATCTCAATATATATATATATATATAATACTACTATAATTTGTTGGTGGTATCGATAATAATGCTCCCATACTGATACAATAATTACATTTTTCACTTATTTCTTTGGGCGTATACATGTTTCACATCTCATTATAAATAAATGACGTGTAAATCACAATATCATCCGGAGTGAACGACTGACAAAATTGGGTCGGGTCCAACTTGTTCACTTATCCAGACGATTCGTCTAAAATGGTCATCGGGTGTGATTATGAATCAGACAGTATTTGACGTGTATATTTTGTATGTAAAACTATGCAAGATAAATTATTGCAACGTGTTTATTTTACATTATGTACGTTTATTGTTTTACAGTGCTTATAACGATTACTGGTACGCTATTATGTTATATTCAGATATTTTAATATGCCTGATATACACATTTCATATCTATAAACTATTTGAAAAAACCGACTTACCCACCTGACACTTGTGCACTTACAGCTGCTGCCGGAGACTTAAACGTGTTCTCTTTATGAGTTGTGTAGTTTTTCAACATTTGTACACAATATTCGTTTTTATATCTATAAACGTTTTGCTGGTTAAATTTTCTTGCGCATTCATTGCTAGCACCGCTGTACCCATATATTTTTCGGCTTGTCTTTGTTTTGCGCCTTGGTGTTTTTTAGTGTGTTGGTTTTTACCCGGTTAGTTAGCACCCGACCTAACATAATCCGGTTATCAAAGTCAAAATTGTACTTAATTACAACAGCAATTTGTACTACACATAACAGCTGCAACAGAGAACTGCAATTGGGCATCTGGTATTTCGCCAATTGTTTCCGATAAAAAATGTACATGTGCAATAATAATTGAAAGCCCGCAGTTTGTCAGTATGTATAATGTTCACCGAATCGAAGGCGGATGATATAAACACAATATAACATTTATGTATAGCTAAATAACATATGCGGTAAATTTTGTACGTCGAACAAGAAATAGAAAATTCATTTTAAAATGAGAATAAAAAAAAAATAAATACAGCGCTTCGCTTTGGCTGACGTTCAAAACGCACTTCGGGTTTTTTAACGATTTTGAAATTTAACTACCGGCCAATTAGGATTAATAATAATAAAAAAAAAAGTCCTTGGACTCACTGGCTGTTGCTTCTGCCAAATTAACCACCACACGAGTGCCCAAGATACATTTTATCCGTCTTACGCGTTTCGACTTTGCTGTACAAAATGTACAACGCGAGTCACGAATGTTTATGCTATAATGTTGTATATTAGTCTACGCTTTTTTTTTTATTATTCTTTTATTGCATACAAGCAGTCGTTGCCGGTCGGTAAATAGATTAAGAAGGCGAATGCGCCGCAGCATCGGCTACGCAGTGTAATGACGGCTTTCGAGGAGTTTGTTGGATTCTTGAAAAAAAAAAAATAAAAAAAAAAAACTTATATTGTGTCCGGGAAAAAGTCTCGTTCGAAAATACAATCTACACACCGGATATCCGGATAATCGAAAAAAAAGAAAAACTTGTTCATAAATCAAATCTTAAAAGAGCTTAATTGTACATATATCTAATATTATCACAGTGTTGTTATTTAATTTTTTTGTCAAGAAATGAACACACAAATACGACAATAAAATGTTACAAACATAACAATTTAAACGTGTTATGTTCATGTGATCATAATTCATAACTAAAAAACAAGTACTACATTCCATTCCGGACTCATTGTTCTATATTTTGTACCGTGCAAATCTCGGTCTGGCAATATTCACTTGTAATCAACACCATCTTCATCATCATATAATGTTGTTATTACAGTATTGTAATAATAATCTAAATAACGAAACAACACAACGTTGGTTGTATTAGTATTAATATTATTTTCGTTGCTATGAACGATGACGATTCAAACGCCACGCTGTGGAATTCGCCGTTTTCTGGCTGCTGACCCCGAAGACAGTCTTAGGACAATAATGTTTTCAATAAAAAGAAATATTGTTACATATTATTATATGTATGTATAGATGTACCATCTTACCTCCGCCAATAGTCTTATGTGATGAATTGTCGGACAACGGCAGCTGTGCTCGCTATGAATGCCGTTTTCCATATAGATATCCGTATATATAATATATTAATTAATGGTAGGAGAGCACAACCCCCCCCCCCACTCCCAATGGGGCCGTGGCAAGGTCGGGGACGATATAATAATATTTTCACAATGACATTTAAAACCATAGACCACCCACGGTGATCCACCCGTGATGATCTGAATAATTAACGCCGGTTAATCGTCTCGGGGCGTCGTCGTAATCTCAATGTTTTTAAACGCTTAATATACCATTATTATTATTATTTCTTTAAATTCTTCTCCCGTACAACAATAATGCATAACATCTGTGGTGTATTATCCGCTAATTATTAATTTCTGGGCTTTGTGCCGTTGCTGATGTCAGAATTATCTAGTCCGGCGGCGACCGAATCCTGCGCGCTTTGGAATGCCACGATTGTTATTTATTTTATTATAACTATATATTTTTTCCCATTACAACTTGTGTATAACTTCTTTTTTTGTGTTTGCTACCAGTGTTTTTTACCGTCACAATAGATACATAATATTATATGAAATATTTTTCTCCGGCCCGACCGACGGCGGCCACCGCGGTTTTAACTTTTTTATTATACATACATACATATATATATAGGTACAATATTTTTTATTATTTGCAGGTACACCAGTCTGTCAGGTCCACGATAAAACACAATCGAATGCGAATTCCGATTCGTTCCTACATATATATATATATATACAATATATACCTATGTACGCGATAACAATATAAACTACATTTACAATATTATATATATATAGGCGTCTAGAAATAAATAATAATATAATATAGCGATTATCAAAAGATGTAACGCGGGTTTTGTGAAAATTGAATGAAAAAAAAACGTGGGGAAATGTGTGTTTGGGCGATACCTTTAGTATTATAGTAGCAGCTCGAACGGTTTTTGAAATTTATTAACTAGCTTTCATGGATTTTATGTAACCGTTTGCAAAATTCACAGGTATACTCATTACTCACATACCCAGTTTCTTTTTCAGTTTCAGACCCCTATCTATTATTTCTAAGATTTTTTTTTATTAAGTTAAAATTTTTCATTAAAAAAGATCTAACTTGAAAATTAGGCAATCAAATTATTTTCAATTTGAAAAAAAAATTCTTAAAGCTAAAATATGACACTCGGAAATCCATCTTTTGATATTTCGTGATCAATTTTTTTTTTAGCGAGTTATTAAGTTATCAGTTTCAATTTGCTGTAAATTTGATAAAAACTACTTGTATTGTGAAATAACCAAAGAGTGATTTCCAGGTGCCATATTTTAGCTTTAGAAATCCTTTTCAAATTGTATACATTTTGATTAGTTTTCAATTATTAAATGAAAAATTTTAATTTCCCATGTTAATAAAATAATTAAAAAAATCCCTGTCAAGTTAACACAGTGTTAAGCTAAGGATCTGTAATTTTGGAGATTTCTTATTTGAATAGGTTACTATCGATTGGGAGGAGGGGGAGAGAGAGGGTTTAGTAAAAAATACTTTTTTTTAAGACACTGTTTCATACATTTGTTAATATATTATATAGACAATATCCCAATCGTTATCATCCCAGCTGTAGTCGAAAAACTTATTGTGAAAAATCCAGAATTATTGGCCGTTATAATATCCTTCTAATTACATGGGAACTGTCTTCTTCTTCATTTCTTTAGCAGAAATCGTAATAGACCTTTCTCTGAATTTAAATGTAGTTCTAGTTAGGCCACTGCGATTTTTTCCGTCCGACTTTGAGGTTACTTTACGGTGATATATAAAAAATATAAATATATATATATATTTTTTTTTGTGTTTATTAGCACATAAACAGATCATACATGTGAACGTTTAATGTCATAGTTTATTAGTTTAAAAACAACAATTACTACCGTCTGAATCGCGCACGCGAAACGCCCATGCTTGCTTTTGGCATTGATGTATTTATTATTGCGGTTGTTTGCAACAAAAGCATAACAGCATGGCCGCCATCAGAGTTAACCGCGGTTCAAGAGACATATATATATAATAATAATACCATGTGTATACATGTACATAAATATACATAATATACACTGTACTGACTTTGAAAGGCCTGCCGGATAAATCCGAAACGACGCAGTTGGCAAACGGCTAAAATTTGTATTCTTTTGCAATATAGTAGCTGTACACCTGTCGCTGGCATAATAATACATATTATTATCATTATTATAATTTTTACAACGATTGACATTCAAACGATACAGACAAACCGCAGCAGTTATCGTATTATTATACATATGGTACATTTATACGATAATTATTATTGTGTTGTTTATCCCATACCGCCCGCGTAATTAATTATCTAACGAGGCGGTTGACTTCACTATAAATATACCACCGAGTTGTAATAATTATATTGTATTGTTAATAGAAAAATTAAAAGACCACCCACCTCCGGTAATGACAATTGATGAATTATATTTGAAACATTTTATACAATAAATGTTATACAGGATGAATATTTTAACGGCCTACACCAGTTTACTCTTAAAATAATTGCAATTTTGCAGTGTTTCTTTTTGGATTTTTAATAAATTGAGTATTGTCTAATAATGTACTGTAATAACATAAATAAAAATGTTTTCAAAAAGAAACACTACAAAATGTCAATTATACTTTAAGAGTAAACTAGTGTTGGCTATTAAATAATCACCCGGTATATTTGAAATCGATTTCAATCAAATTGTTCTATCCAATAACAATAACAAGTTTTCTTCAAACGAACCCAATTTTCGTTCACATAAATGAACCGTACCGAAGACTTACAAATTGTTTTATTTCAACGCCTAAATTAATCATTATGATTTTTTTTTGTAAATTGCCGTTTAACCGTTATAACTTATAATATATCTTATGTGTAAAACAAAGAATTCAATTGTTTTTTTGAAAGAAATTGAAGAAGCGACCCTCTCAGCTTCGCACCGGAGCTAAAATATGTAATTCCATGTTTTTATGTCTAAAAATCCCTGAGCGTTTAATCGAACGTCAGTCACTGAAGCTGGTTTGCTTTGAACGCCAACAACTTTATAAAAAAACAAAAGTTTTATGAAACAAATTATTGTACGATTTTACAGCTATCACGGTGAATAACATCATAAAAATTAAATAAATAAATACTGTGAAATATAAAATAAAATGTATAAGCACTCGTCTTAACATTGTGAGCAAATCAATTGCCAAAGCAAACCGAGAAGTGTTCATAAACAATATTGTAACCCACCAACGACCTAAGTAACTGATTGTCAGACTAACGTTTTTAGATATTTGAGAAGATATTTGTATCTACAGGAGCGAACGAGCAAAAAATTCAAGATTTTTTTGTATAAAAAAAAATTATGCAAACCAGATACCTATAGAAATTATTAAATACTCTACAGATAATAATAAACACGGACAGGTTGTTAATTCATCATCATTTTTTTGTTTTACACAAAACATGACCTATTATTAATATTATGGAACACGTTGTTTATAGGACTTCTCATTATAAATACTTCACGTTTATAAAGTCGATTTTATTTACGGTGAAAAGATACAATAAAGTGTAACAGCAAAAAAAAAAATACATTAAAAAAATTGCGCGCTATTGCGTTATAATTGGAGGCGGCGGCGGCGATTGATCACAAGCGGTTTATTGTTGTGTGTGGGTTAACTCGCTGGGTTTCAATATAATATCTGTGTAATAATGACCGCATAATAATAATAATGGCGACGAAACAATCGATATTGTGATAATAATACTAGTAATAACGTACGCGATGACAGTGAAAGTGAATCTTGAGAAACAGCAACATTTCCTTCAAGAAGTTTCCATGTGATTTTCCGGCACGTGTTATGCAACTAGCGGCGGTGTTTTTGTGTTTTGCCGTCGACACATAGGAAAACCGCTTCCTGATAAAATTACAAATTATTCGCCAATTATGCACACCCGTGCCGCCACGGTTCGGTTCCATTGATGTTAAAGTAGCATAATATTATTAATAAACAAGGCGGCCAAACGACAGGTGTAATAAGATCTTATAATAGATGCACGCGTTAGCGACTAGCGTTCCAAGCGGACATTTTCAACTGTACATAAATTGTGATTAGAACCACGATCTACATAAATAATAACGCATTAAGATGGGGGTTATCTTGGATTACGGATAGGGGCGGTAGTAGTTAAACGAAACAGATGACATTGGCAGTCATAGTAGTATTATCTTAAATTGTGGTGAGAATTAGTCAGTCACTCGCGAAGCTAGATTGTTTTTCCGCAAACGACCGAAGCTTTAATTGTTTCCCAATTTAACTCCTATTACAATACAATACCAACGTGGCTTTTTAATTAGCAGACAGTTGAAAAGTTCACCCATTTAAGTGGCTATTAGTCGACCGAAGGACAATGACTGGAACCGCCTGTCTTGGAGAGCGCGCGGCCGAGATCACAAGTTCTATTTAGATAATAATATATGACTTGTCACTTTCGGAATGGACAATTAACCCCCCGGACGGTTTTGTTCGCACACACGTTACACACGGTTATCATCCGAGATCTGCCAAGACACTGTATTGTCGAGTGCGCCTATAGGTGGTTCCCGGATGGACGGTGACGGCCTTGTCCAAAGATGAGCAATGATAAGGCGATAATAACAAAAAAAATATCGCATATATTAATTCATCAGTCTTGTGTCGTTTATATCGGATCGCGCGACGCTCGAGCATGACAATAATAGAAAATTAATATTATTATTAATATGTGTCTAAGATAAGTACTAAACAGCGTCGAAGCCTCGAATCCGAGGCCCGGGAGAAAGCCGATAAGACGGTGTAAACAATTTTCCGGCGTTATCAAGTCGTGTAAGAAAATTTGCCAACGACTGTTTTTACAAAGAATATTTTCGGTAAACAGCTGAATAACACACAACATTATGATATCCTACAACGTACGTATATAATATGAATGAGTATAGCTTAAAATAATAATACACATGAAACGAAGGTAAATGAAAATTTGAAAAATTTAACACCTAATTGCTGGCTCTACTACTATGCCTAACGTAGAGCGAATCGGTTATGGAATCATTTAAGGACCGTCGTTGGCAGAATCGCATTCGTTGACCGGCGTGGGTTTGTCGAGAACCGGAGACAGCATCATGTTCGGCCCGAAGCAGCCCACGTTTCCCATCAGGAAGTCTTGGATGTTGCTCTCCAACGCCCAAAGGATGCCGGCGTTGTCCACGTCCACGTGCGTGATGGTCCGGCAGTCTTTGCTCTTGCGCACCAACATGAAATTCTCCTCAAGAAAACTCGTCTTAGCGTCCCAGCCGTACAGGTGGTTCTGGCCTTTGATCCGGAAATACAGCACCGTCTCGTAGCCTACGCCCACAAACACCATTCTGCACGGTTTTCTCCCTGAAAATTCGGACGGTCGGGTCAAGACCAGCTGTCGACGAGAGGAAGTAAACATGAAAGCTGGTCAGCTTACCTATGTTCACCAAGCACTTGGGGTTGATCCGTTTCCGCAAGTCTTTGGTCCGCACGCGAAACACGTCCGGACTGGACAGATACGTGAAGTAAATGTAATTGCCGGTGCACTGTTCGATCAGTGCAATGTAAAACACGTCCATTTCCCGCGATTCCCTGCACCCAAGCACCGTCGAGTATGGCATCTTGACGCGGAACCCTTCGCCGTTGCGCACGTACCATACGATTATGGATCGCGTGCCTCCGTCGCCGACGTACACGGCCACGGTGTCTTTCCGGTACTCGACCACCATGAACTGCAGTCGGCTTTTCAAACGGCAAGTCAGATTGTGCAACGGAATCAAGTGCTTCGCCTATACGCTCGGCACGAAACGACATTAATTTCTCCGCACAAGAAAAGACAAAGAAACATGAATATGTCTTCCCCCTCTCCCTGTCCTTTCACATGGTCCTCTCATGTCCTTCATTCCTCCCCTCTCTGATCATCCGACGTCTTCCTTTTCCTCCTAACCTAGCCTTCTCTATTTAAAATAACATTTAATAAATGAACAAAGTAGCCAGGAATCACAGAAAATTAAAAAAAAAAGGAAATATCTGCGTTCTGGCATCACTGCCTATTTCTCAATATGCCTGATCGTTTTGTGATAAACTTTAAGATCCTCTTCTGTTTGTTCTGTACCTTTATCACTATTCTCTCACCAGAAGCTGTTATTAGATGTCTCTTATTACCGATTACTTATCGTCCGTCTCTTAATGGGATTTCGAAGCAATTATCAGCTGACGTGACGCTAATTGTGGAAAGGTGAACCACCAGCCCGAGTACATATCCATGTTAAAAGGCACAAAACGCACACGTTTCAAAAAATACGCAGCCGAGGGACTTACCTTGCCGGTGGCGACGTCGAATCCAACGACTTTTGCTTCGTTCTCTCGTGTAGGACGATCAGACAGCGTTTCCGAAATGCCAACGTCGAGCACCCACAAAATGCCGTCTTGCCCCATCACCAGATCGACCACGTTATGCAGAGTCCCACTGTCACTCGACGCTCCTTCTTTGGTCGGTTCTAGGTCGTTCGTGAACGGAAAAGGTCTCACATAGTTGTAACACCTGTCTATGTTGGTCATCATAGCGTATCCTAGCGTAAAAGGTACTCCGCGCCTGCAAATGTAAATATCATAATAAAATAGCTCTTTAGCTCCACATCGAAGCTAAACGACGACGATGATGTTTGACGTAAAAATTATGCCAATTTTCTTAATGGCCAATTTTTTTATCATGCTCATAAAGAACAAATCAAAAATAGAGGACTCAATAGTTATAAGGCCACAAGCGAATACCGCGTGACATATACTTCAAGACTATTTTACTCGTTAACAGAAACTGGGACATTCGAACAAAACATAGTAACAGTATCACAACTCACACTCAGTCTCATTTGAGTGCCGTGTTGTGGGAAAAGTGTTCAATGACAGAGGCTCTCTCATCAAAAACCTTTTATAAAAAACGAATTAGTACTTTACAAAGCTTTCGTTCTCGACCGTTTGGAGATAATTTATTATTATGTAAATCGGTGTTATTTTCATTGTTAACATCATTGTCGTCGTGATTATTCAGATATGACAATGGACAACGTTACTTGAGACGGGGAGACGCCAAAAACACCCTGTCGGAGCACAATTGGAACCTGTTGTAGATAATATTTCTGGGTATGTATCGTTTTTCGCAGATAAATTTTTCTTGTTTTTTCGACGACGACCACTTGATGTAATGGCCGTTGAACAGGAGCGGCAACCGTGTGGCGGCGCTTCGGTTTTGTGCTCTGGGCGATCGAAACAAACAGAATAGTACTATTAGGAACGGCCAGCACAATCTCATCGCGTTTGAAAAATCCTTTGGGACGTCCGACAAAAAATGCATCATGCCGACACTGAATCCAAACAAAACCGTTTCCGTAACGTTGACAACCGTCACAGGAATAAATAGTCTATTATCAGCTACAATTGTCATTGAAACACACAGATCGTCCAAATATTTTGATGGCTACACTGATTCGATGGTTTCAGATAAACGTTACATTTAAAACTTTTCATCTCTAATAATTACCCCAAAGTCGTTTGAACTTCAGTTGACTACCAAAGACATTTTGCTGTGTTGTGCGTCGGTACTTGTTACATATATATTCTGATTCGATGTAGGTTGACTGCGACAGAGGAATGCTTATCTGTGAATGTTAATGTGGTTTCTATCCGCGGTAAAAAAGACACAGCGAATTGGTGGTTGACATGGTATTCGATCTATTCTTCATTAGTTATTTTATTGCCCAATGTGTATTTTTTCTTTTTTTATTGCCGGGGAAAGTCACGGATAGCATAAGGTATAACGAAATATATACATGTTAGCCGCGTTGTTCTTGTGTCAGTACTCAGTACGGTTATTGACCAACAGCGTAGCGGTAAGTACTCGCCGGAGGGTTGCTATGTTGGCAACAGTATATAAACAAACAAACAGATGCAATCGGGTGGAGGCACGAGTACTACTTAGATGTGAGTGTAACGTTCGTGAAACTCGACGTCGAGTGCAACAGTTGTATAAGTAATTTACTATTTCTTATTTTTTGATGACTGTGTCGCCTATGAAAGGCATTTCCTCGGAAAATGAGGTCGAGGGGTCCCGGCCGTTGGGATCCGAGCGGTTCCGGTGACTTGAAAACAGGTTTTCCGCAGCTGTCACCGTGTGTTTGTCCTATGGGAGTTAGTGAGAGACAGGACGTTGGGTTCTCACGGCTAAACTAACTCGACGACAAAGTCACCACCACATGCACATTCGGCCCGGGGGCCATGTAATTTAACGAGACAAGTTTTTTATAATACCTTTGGACACACCGCAGTATTTCAGCTAAGCAGATAAGACACTATGAGGGTGAGATGTTGTTAACAATATTAATAATACCGCCACCGGTCTCAGTACCACCGTCTCTTAGAAAGTATCACTTGAATAGTCCTTTGTGGGATAGCCGCTACAATAAATGTGTTTGAAACACTAATATGTATGTATCGAATAATTGGTGCAATTGTCAGTTTTTACGACTAAATTTGTCAATATAAGTATCTTCCTAAATGCACGTAATAATGAAATAATAGTTTATACTTGATTAGTATGATGTGTCAGACCGTCGAGGGTATTAACACCGCAGCTGAAAACGATTACCGTCATTCGATTTCAAATATCGTTAAGTTAATACCAGCAATAACAATTAGAATTATCATACAAATCGTTCACCGGGTTAATGTCTTCTGTCGTTTAAGCGCTGTCTATTAGGTATCGTAAACTTGGATTAGCTTTTTTTAGTTACCATATTATTACACTAATTGATATAATTATTGTTGTTTAACGTTTCGTTTGGGGTTCAACGGGCCGTCGATTTGGCTGTCATTACCGACTTAAATTGCAGGCCTATATCCTATCCTGTATACCGTAGGATATTAAGAAACCAATTATTGTAATCATATTATTATCATGTTAACCGCACATGCACTCCGGCCGCGAACAATGTCGTTAATTTAATTAGCCCGCCACCGCCGTCCATGGGCTATTCATTTTTTTTTTATATTAATAATAATATAAGTTTGTGTGTCTCTGGCGAGGTCTTACTACGATAACATTATTATTATGTACTGAATACGCTTATTATTTTTTATTTTACTCCACTCGAAGGACTCATCTTATGTGTGTGTGTGTGTTTTTTAGCGGGCACGCAAAATAGAAAACTCAAACCAGGTCAAGTAGTCGTGGGCTGCCATCGAAAATAATAATAATAATAATAACTTTTGGATGTTTCAAACTGTAACATTATGTGTTGTATACACTCTCTAGGTCGTCGTCGTCGTCGTACAGTACACCACCTTTAGCCATATCATAACATTAAAAATATATATGTATAGGCTTGATTATTGTTATTAATCTATAACGGATTTAAAAAAAAATACATACTCAATATAAAATAGGCATATATTTATTGCGCTTCTCGCGTAATTTAGTCGAAAACTCTTTCACATTACTGTACTGTACTTATACTATTAAAATGATTAGCCTCGTGTCAGTCTCGGCCTATACAGGCGATTCAAACATTTTGCAATGTTATAATAACTGAAACCGTTACGTCGCGCATATACGTCGTACACCGCACAACTGCTGCAATCTTAAACGATATGCTTGATAAAAAAAAATGTAAAAAAATGAATACTGTATACTTGGAAAAGATAGTATACGATATTAACGCCGCATTGCAGGAATTAAAAATTAAAACGCCACTATAATAATATAAATCACTATATTCGGGTATTTAATTTCCATATGTTAAGTCAGGTACTCTTATCTAGGGTGGAATTCGTCGCTATTGTGTAAAGTATACGGACTATAGGCTATCGAAAAACCATTAAATAGTAAATACCGACCGTTAGCCGGATATAGTAAACCGTGTCTTGACTCGTCCCCGGAAAATTGGCTCAGTAGAAAATTATACTGTCAATGTTAGCAATTATGGACTATTTAAGGAGGTAATAGCCAGTATATATTATACTGCGAATTTACTTAGTAAATCGACCAAGGGAGCACTTCGATATCAGTATGATATACTATAATTTATATCAATATTATCATTGAACAAATATTACTCATTATATTTAAGAAAAATATATTTATCCAACTAGTAATTGTCTTTTGTTTTGGCCGGCGGACCGCAAAAGTCATACATATTATACTAATACGTATATATATATATGAGTCATCGTGGATCCGACACGGTCGGCTGTGTGTGTGTGTACTTAAGGGGGTTGCTCTAACAGGTGTGATTCACCGGCCGCGATCGTCGACTCGGGAAACTAGTTTTTTTTATTTTACCTAACCACCTGCAATTACTACAGTCGAACGCGTGATGAATCATCATCGGGTTACATCCTATTTAAACGGTACGGTACATTATTTTAACCGGGTGTATGTATATATGCTATGATGGTAATATGGTGCCGGCTAAGATAGCGGGTATTAAAACGTCTTGGTGGGTAATTAATTAGTAAAAGTGGAATCCACGATGACTCCGGGAGGAGACTGCTTTCGAGCTACATGACCGAACAGTTTCGACGTTAACATCTCTATAGTAGGTATTGTACATAGTATGCATGTATATGTATATTAGGTGTTAGACGTCCTTAAAGCGTCAGCCGCCAACGCGTCGTATCCTTCTTCTTTGCTATAATACGGTCTGTTCTCCGACGGCTTGACAGGAACATCCTGGTGATCAAACGGCCACCTCTCTATGTAAGTATAAGTTATCTTCGAAATTCTTTGGAACGGTGATTTACCATCAGGAATTCCACATGCCGGACGCGCGACCGTCTTCAGGGATACTGGAATGTCAGTCTTCTTTATATTATATGTATATTCGTATACGTTATGATTTATCATTCATAAACTTAGTATGCCTAACCTAATTCAACGACACTCGTAAATGTGTTGTAAATCAATGTGTACCGCACAGTAATATAGGCTTTGGTATATAGGTAAATCGAGAATGATATTTGTGTTTAGTTGTCGTTGAATTTATTGTTGTGTTATAAAAAGATAGTAGGCTTATAGTGAAATGTTTCCGATGTTAACCTAACGAGTGGATCAAAGCGGTAATCGCTTGGTAAGAAAGTACAAGGATTCTTGTTACAAAAGCCCCGTCCCCCCTTCGAAATAACAATAAAAAAAGAGTAAAATTTGTTGTAAAACATAATGTTATGTTGGATATCGGTCGTGCGCAATTACAGTTAATATCAGGACCTCGTCTTGCTGTGTATATTGTACTTTTAAGTGTAAAAATAATTATCAAATAAAATTAAGATGGCCTAGAGAATCCTAATAATACGTGTAATTAAATACAAGCCAAATGTAGATCCCGGGAAATTATTACTGTCAAATTTTGGATCCTATATAATATATTATTCCCGGTTAGGCGAGGTTGTGAATTGAGTGAATCCAATTTTCGCCCTTTAATCTGCGATGGATGTTATTTTTTTTTGTCTATCAAAGTGCATACATATTTTTTAACCGATAACTTATTGGTTTTTTTTGCCGATTTTGCCATTGAAAATAGTCTGTGCAGCACAAATGGGGTAGGTCGCACAGCTTTTTGACTATTAATAGCCGTGGGGGGAGGGGGGGATGGTCCGTAGGTTACATTGGCGCAACTAGTGAGGAGGGGTTAGGTAAATTTAAATGCTTCGCTTAACTCGTTCAGGCTCAAAAAAACATCAGCAACCGATCAGGCATAGCCCTCAAGTAAGGTTTATGATTTTCAGAGTTTTTAAAAGGTCTAAACTCCCTTAGTCTCCTTTAGTTAAATCAATGGTGGGTTGTCGGCGAAATTCTACTGTAAGTTATGAACTTGCCCTTGGTGCAGAGGAATTGGCGGCCGACTTACAATAATAATAATACAAATATTTTGTCGGTTTAAAACAATTAAAAAACAAACGGATTCGTGTGTTTGCGGCGAATTTCTTCTCCGGTCACGCTCTGGTTGGTCGTCGACTGTGCACACGGTTATAGGCGTTTTATTCTCATCATAACAACAGCTACAAAGACGATGATCTTATTATACATATCTATAATAATAACAATAATATATTCCCATGGCGCGAACACAATTGCACACACACACACAGACCCTTCATCGGTCGTCAGGCGTTTAATATAATAATTATTATTCTTTTCGGTTAGATTTTTTTTTGGTACATTATTTGTTCGAGTTGGGAAAAAAACGTGACGGGTTCATAGTGTGTGGAGTGGACGATAATGACGTTTTTCCTGATAATAAATTTCCCTACCCTGTTGAGTGTAGTCTGTAGATATTTTCTATATACATCTTGGGGGTAGGTACGGTAACCACTTGAGGATCGAACGTTTTTAATATTATTGTAGTATACAATAACGCACGTTTTGACGATTATAGTCATAAAACGGTTGTATTATTATAATACAATTTATTATCTATTTTATTATGTTTTTGTGTACAATTTAATAATCATCATCATTATATTTATCATCTTAGGCACCGCCGGCACGTTATCGGCCCCAATAAAACGGTGTGTTTCAATGCGGCTATTCGGCTTACCTGTTCCCGCGTTTTCCCCATATTTTTCCCCGGACGTTCCTACAACAACCGGCCCATGTGGTCGTCGACGGTCCTCGATAAGGTGCCCAATTATTACTATTTGGCCACAGACCGTCGACCGGGCCGGTGGTATAGCAATGTGTTTACATATTCAGTAATATTATTAAGAAGTGTCTGTTCGAGTAGTTCGGTTTTCGGCATACTTAAAAGTTTTCTGTGTCACACATACACATACACACACACAACGTAGCGTTGATCGTTTAGAATAATAAAAGTATTATTTATAGCTGATAATAATCTTATAAAACACATCAGAACATCTGAGGCCGCGCCCTGGGAGGTCTTTTTCTTGGACCGGACATCTCTGCTGCAGACGACCGATGTAGGAAAAGAAAATTTCCAAAAATAATTTCTCCTTACAGGCCGAGGACTACAGCAAAATACCGTGACCGTATTCGTTCTCAGTAAGTAAATGAACCGTTTGTTGAACAACAATCTACTAAAAAAAATTCATCTTTCAAAAAAAAAAACTATCTTGGATTAAAGTAAACAACGTCTGATGTAACGTCTTGTTGATAATGTTTCTTGTTCTTTTTCTGTGTCTTGTTTCTAATATTTGGGAAAGTAAAAAGAAAACCAGGCCTGCGCATGATTTTCGAAAAATAATAGTATTGTATTTTTAACAATGCGGAAAACGGCTAATTCGATGTCCGTTTGTATTTTAATTGTATTCAAAAAAATAGAACTGGAATAAGTTCTCCAAAATAATTTAATCGCACTCGTGTGTTGGGAACAACACAGTGCAAAAACAATAGGTGGTTTTTACCACTTAGTGTAATTAAAAATGTAATCGGAACGTTTGAATAATATTGTTGTGTGTATTTTTTTTTAAAGTAAATCAAGTGTGTAAAATATATACTTAGGTACACTGAGGTATAAACTGCTTTCACGTGGAATAAGTTTAACACCTTATATATTATGAAGATTTTAATAATGTGTACATATTATTATCTGCCGTTATCATGACAAAAACGATAACCTAAATTATCCTTCGATAAAATATCCCCAAAAATGATATCCCCGAAAAATTACATTCAGAAAATTGGTCACTTAAAAGTATAATTTCCAGATAGAAACACCCCCAAAATAATAAAATGTCTGAAGATCTGATAAAAATGTCTAATATACAAATTCTCTTATAAAAACAACGTTTTTAAGTTCTCACAACTCAACTATAATAGTTTCAGCCTGCCAAAAACCAATTTTTATTACTCCAATAGTGACTATGGGTATTTAAAAAAAAATAATTTACTACCTAAAGCGAGAATAAAACGAAAAAAACACTGAACAAATTATTAAATGTAAAAAAAAATATGAAAGAAAATTGAAAATGATAAGAACATATCAATTTATGTATGTAGTTTATGTAGGTCAAGTTCAAATATTTTGTTTTATGCCTTGCAAATGAAAACAAAAATTACAGCCTTTTTTTTTTAACTAAAATAAAATACATAAATTCTATCTCCGATTAATAGCAGTATAAATTATAATCTGCTACTCGGACTTGTCCCTTCGGATAATTATTTAATTATAATAATATAATTCACCTACTTATTGCCTTGGCGGTGGTGTCTTTGAATCGTTGGGGCATATTTTCATTGGATTATGATAAATTGGGTCTTGGGTTCTAAATCGGTCTCGGTGATTGGTAAGAAAATTAAAAAAAAAACAAAATTGAGAAAATATTGCCAAAATAATTTTCCACGGTATATTGAAAAAAAAAAACAAATGGGATGAATGATCCAAACATACATTGTGGGTAAGAGTGATTTCTGAATGTAAGTGCCTCCGGTTTTTCAACGACCAAAAGAAACCGTCTACGAATTTCAATACAAAAACGGCCCGTTGACAATTTACCGTGTTTTGTGTTGTGCAATTTGTTTTCACACATACATAGAGAGCGTATAACGGTAAGAAGTCCCTGAGGCCAATAATATTATGATATATTTTTATTGTCAAGCATCCGAACACCTCGGGTCTGTTTCGACCACCCGCTGTGTGAAGAATGTGCTCATCCCTGTTTTCATGTTGTAAAACTATGACACGGTCCAGCTGTGATCCCGTTTTTTTCCACAACACAACAATCGTTTGTAATAAATAATAATAATACTACACGAAAACTATTGCAAACGACTGTCGCAAAATTGAGTTGTACCGACTTTTGTAATGGCTTAAAAGATAAATAAAACTATTTTCCGGGTACTCTACGAGTGTAAACGCCTAAATAAAGCCAAAGGGAGTGAGAAACAGGAACATGAGTGAGGCGTGGGTTTCAGTCAAAGAAGTCGTTCGTTTGAAAGAAAAAATCATAAACATATAATATTATAAACATTTTTTTATTATTATTAATATACAATACATTGTGTTAGCGGATAACGTGTCAGTGATTAGAGAGGTCTTGTCGAATGGAGAACAAAATATAATATTCCATGTGTAGACTGCATGACTAGACATATGAATTTCTATGTAGTGTGCTAGGTTACTGGATAGGCCACGTTATAGAGATTAGCCTACCTAACCTATATGTATACACGGACTCAGGATGTGGTTAAGTGAGCGGTGACGGTTTTGCCGGTGGACTTGACGCCTTGAAATCAAAACGCAGATTTATCGAATCGGTTACCGTGGCAAAAATCCTAATAATAGTAATAATATGTTTTAAATATTCACTTTTCGGAATACTTATACCAAAACCGAAGTGGTTAATTGACCCGTCATAATACTAATAAGTAAAAAGATCTCCGGTGCATACCGTGGACCCAGGACCGTATATGTATTATAGACAAAGCGAATCTGTTCATACCTGAAACTTGTTACATCAATTATTAATAACTTGGATTGCCTCCGTCCAATCCTTTTACAACTTATATACCTAAAGCTATTAATTAATAAAAAACTGAATTTGACAAATTTACAACAAACGGGGCCGGCCAGGAAACGTTACTAAGTCATAACTGCCAAGTGCAAACGATTTCCGGCGAAATTTGCTTTTCAAGTTCAACGTGTTTTTAGATGATTTTATGACCGCTAGCATTTTTTTTTTTTTTAATACCGGAAACGTTTATCGTAATGGTTTCTCTCAAATGGATCTGTGACAAGCCAAAACGGGTAGCTGCCTATATCGAATTGCTCGACCATTATTGGGATACAACAATATTGTTTTGGGCGATTAACAAACTGTTAACAATAATTACACCAATTACAGACATCTAATCCTTAAAAAAAAATTTGCTTGAATTATCGTTAAAATTTTCAATCCGAACGTTGACATTGCGACTTGGCCGGGAGCCAGTCTTAATGCTGTCGTTCGTACAAGGGCATAGCCTTCGATGCGGTTCTAAGGGCAAAGGGGACAATGGCTGTGTGTGTGTGTGTGTATTTTTTTTTTAAACAAGTAACAGCTAAATAGTGCTAGCTAAGAGTTTTTGGAATTTTCTTGTACGATAATGATTGAAGATTGCGGTTTCTTTATATCCGACCCGGTCATCGATTTGATAAAATCAACAACGTTTTGTGCCTACTAGATAATATTAAAGGTATATCGTTTTAAGCGACTGTTGTCCAACGTTACTGAATTTGTCGCCGTCGTTTAATTTAGTATGCAAATGGACACGTGCTCCGAATGTATAAACTGTAAGTGTCAGAAAATGTAAAAAAGGTAAAAAAACTAAGTTAACTCGAACAAAACGTTACGCAAGACCTGTGCCTGTCTGATCTTTTTGTGTTGAGCCGTCCTAATCGGAGAAAGTGTAATGAGATTACACACACAGTTCTCGGTTTGAATGTATAATTTACAATATGCTCGATACCCCCCGCCCCCTGTCCACCTTCTCCTTCGACGTTAACCTAACCTGCCCGGACTGACCAACAGGTGTGGAAATTTCCCCGGGAAATTCAAACGGATTATAATACCTACTCATGTGTTTGCATTTCCTTACCGATTACGGCCCGAAACACCTGTGGATCGGGATAACGTCTGGCACGGTGCTGTTATCGATTAGCCTCGGCCAGAGGTAGGCCGGGTTTGTGGCATCAGAACTTATGGAGTACCAACTCCACAAAATCTAAAATTCAATTTGACATCATCCCCATTTGAATCGATTTTATCTATGAAAGAGGATTAGTCCAAACAAAGTTAAGATTTCATTAAAAAAAAACAGTTTTCCACTTACAATTTTACTTGAAAAAAATAATTATAAAAAATATTTCCAATTCTTACTTATTGAAAATTTGTCAAAACCCATTTTTCAAAATATGTATTTTTTAACCAATGGTAAGAGCTTTAATTGAACGAATTTGACCCTTTTTATAAACAAATAAATGTTATTTAACTCTTTTCATAAATATAATTTATAAAATAAACGGAATGCGATGTAAACCAAAACTACTTTACCAATATGTATTTTGTTTTGACTTTAAAACAAATGTAATAGATCAAATATAAAAATCATTAATAGTAACTTGGGTTTGTAAATGTTCGAATCGACGTAATAAAATCAACTATCATATGAATTTGACTCATTTGAAAAACCTAACCGATCCGTCTGTAGCCACAAAACATATTTATTTAATAAAAGTAATTTTCAACAAAATTGTGACTTATCACGTTTCATAAAATTTAAACGATTCAGTTGTGCCTACGTTTAAATTCGCAAAACGTGCAGAGCTAATTAAAATAGGCCCTATAACGGATTAGGTCGGTGTCTTGTCTTGTCTTAGTCCGGTCAAGATGGGTGGGTGGTCGTATGCCATTTGATTTATATACCTAAAAGACGAATCCATACGGTATGCCCTAGTAGCCTAGTGTCCCACATATACTCTGTTGCGCAACATAAATAGATAATAGAACTAAATGTAAATCTGTAACAAGTCTTGTCTGTAATATTATTATGTTTATATATTATAACGACATCTTTTTACCGACACGGGACAGAGATTTTCATCTAGTCCGTTTCAGAAGCATAAGTAAACCGTTCTCATATATCAAACGGGAGTTGTTGTCTTTGGCCTTTGCCGTCGCCCTCTTTCCTTAGTGCCCGTCCCCTCGCCCTAACTTTTTCCACGTGTTACTTACGTTTATATATATATACATATAAATAATATTTTTATTATCGCACGTGTCTATTTTCACATCCAAAGACAAATATTGCGTACGATTTCGATTAATTCTCGTGCCATCCGACGCGTCTCGGGGGTCGACCCTAACCCTTATACATACCTGCAATATTCGTATCCGGTCGGCATGCTCTCATGAACGATCAGCAGCGGGTGGAAGATAAAAAGAGAAACGGACATAAGAAGGTCTTATGCAATATCCAAAACGGAATTCCCCCCGCGGTTAACAAGGCGGTTTCATGGCCGCGCGGTTGACTCTCTTCTCTCTCTTACTCGTGAAATACATAATAATAATTATTATGATACATTGACCATTGACAAAATACCCGGATGCGGTGTCCGGCCCCGCGCTCGTACACGCTTTAAGTCATATTATCATGTAAACTAGGTTCTAAGGTTTTTCAGTGCGGTACTTGTCGGCCTTTCCCAAGAGTGCTGCGGATAAGTTTCGATAGGTCTGTCAAAAGTCCATTTGCAGCGCTAACGATCCTTTTGGGCGTTTAATGTCTTCGGTCGTTTACATAAATGTACAATACAATAATAGTATTATTATGTCTTCTCTCGGCGTCGAATAATACCGTACAATGTCTTAAGACGTCACGATAACGCGCCACGGCGTTTGTTGAGGTTTTAAAAAATAACAATCTTAACGTTAGAATTTTCCTTTCTCGTTTGCCCGATACGGTTGGTACAGTCACAGCGTTTGTCGTTGTGTAGCAAACCGTTTGGTCATAATATATTATGATATTGTTTTGCCCGACCTTTTTCCATCACCGGCTGATATAAAAGAACTCTCCCTTTTTTCCCTACTCGCCATTTATAAACTGCCTTTATCCTTAAACCCACCGCCCACGATCGAATTCATTCGGTCGTGGTTGTTTTTGTGGCCGTTCTGTTGACATTACACTTCCGGTAGCCCAATGCGATTTTTGAAAATATCACAAAAAAAAAAAAAAAATCATTCCCCAATATGTTGTTTGATTATATTGTAAGTATATTATAGGTTTTCATTTTTCTGACGGAGATCAGCTTTGACGGAACCGTCATTTTTAATATTACCAACATAATTTGATTATATTAAGTTTTAAATAATTAGTCAACATTTTTGGCAAATTATTCATTATATTAAATGTATACGTTACCATTTAAATTTCAAATGTTGATAAAGCTCTCAAATATAGTAAAAAAAGACAAAAATAAAAATCAGAGTAACTTGGATGTAATATTATAATTTTTTATAAAATATTTTATATACATATTGTAATAAACGAAAATGTTTTCAAAAAGAAAAACTTTAAAATATCAATTATTTTAACTGGAGAAAACTAGTGTAGGGCGTTAAAAGAATCACTCCGTATATTAATATTTTACTTAAATACTGTTGCACGACGAAGCCCTGCAAACGGGGCGGCATTTAACTGCGCAGTACTGTCAAGTACAACAATATGTGTATGACCCGTGTGACTTGCCGGGCTAACGGACGACCGTCGTTTGTTGACAACACCGAAAGCTTTTAACGTCGTCTAATTTAAATAATAACACAATATAATGTTTTTTATAAAATATTTTTTACGCGTTACAATATCATTTTTCTAATATATATTTTGAGGCTTCAACAACTGTGGTTATTAGCCAAGCACACATATCTAGTCTTAAGGACTAAGTGATATTAAGTTTTTACAAAAGGAAAAAGTCCTTAGACTTTATAGGCTATTTACAATATTTATTTCAGTTAGAAAATCATTTATTTTAGTGCTGACATTGAGAGGCTTCTTTGAAATTGTTCCGTGTGGACATGTTATTTAAAAATATTATCATTGTTACATTATTAGATACGATACAAATGTTATATAAATTAAACATTGGACATATTGTTGATAAGATAAAAACACATACCCAATTATGTTCTGTCTCTCTCACATATACACACCTCGAAACCAAACAATTTCACATGATTACGCAGTCCATATTTTACTAAATAGATGTTTGGACGATACCAATTATGCCGTTGGTCGATAATGTATTTTCGTTTGGCTATTAATTTCTGATTGTTAGAAAGATGAAAAATATCAAAATAATAACATTTTTTTTGTTTTTACAGATATTTCTGTTATATGGAGGAAGTGCAGAGACGTTGTCCGTTCGGTTAAGAGGCATGACCGGATCGTTGCGACTGAGCGCGTTGCTGTTGCTGCTGTTGTCCCGTTGGGCGTCTGCGGACCTCGAAAAGGGCGAGAACGAGTTCGTCCGCAGCTGGGTGATCATCGAGGAACAGCTGGTGCCGCCGTCCCGGGACGAGCTGTTGGCGTCCGGCGTCGGTGTCGGCGCGGGCGGCGGTCGCCGGATCACGCCCAAGTCGGTGTTCGTCGCGCCGTCGTTCAACAAGTGCTCCGACGGGTACAGGCCGGACAGTATGGGCCGTTGCGTCAAGGTGGTCAAGCTCAACCCGACGGCCCAATGGGACTTCTTGCTCAAGCAGTTGAACTCCATGTACGGCGGAGGGCCGCCGATGGCCGCGGCCGTCACCGCGTTCCCGCCGCCTAGCACGACGGTCGAACCGCCGCAGCACAAGACGGAGAGCACGGGCCCGTTTCAACTCAACATACCGCTGTTCAATCAGACGATGGAACAGGAAGACACCGCGGTGGACACCTCAACGGCGGGCCCCGTGTCCAGCGCCGCGCCGCCGACTACCACCGTCGTTTCCGTTGTCCCGACTACCGTCCAACCACAGACCACTCTCCGGGAAACCGAGGACACCACGTTGTTCGACTTGTCCACTGTGGTGACGGCCGATTCAAAGACGAAGTAAGCAACGATGGCCGTCGGCTAGTTGAAACCCGTTTATATTAGTCTGTTAAATATATAAAATAATAATGTCTCTCGACAACAAGACGTTCCCAAAACGTTTGAACAATATCAAGATTTATATAGCCGTTCAGTTTATAGTTAAAAAATACAACAATTATTGGCTAAATTCTACTTGATTGTTAAGTCTATTGGCGAGATCGGACTTAGATAGATGTGAATCTTTTTGAGTTTCACCTGTTTTTTACGGTTTCTTCAACGAGCCGACCTCGAAAACCGATCAATAACCGCACATTTGGCTGTTTCTTAAAATATGCTTTTTGTGTTGGTTTTTACTTTCGGTTTGACTTTGAGTTTTTACACAGTCGCGGTACGATGATGATGATCTTGTGTCTTATTATCGAGGGTGCTCTTTTCTAATGCAAATACAAACCGGCATCTCTATTCGCATGCAAATCGTTTCCGTTGTTGTAGAGCCGAGGTCGTGTTTTGAAATAGTAAAAACCACTCCGACCGTCTAGCATAAAATTGTCGGTGTAAAATATGTTCTCGTGAGAAGGAAGCTACTAGCTAGATTTAAAACTTCACATTAGTCGTGTCGATCTTTGAATCGAGACGAGGAAACGCTGTTAATAAACTGTTGACGGTTAAAATTCATGAGGAATAATATGTACACTGTTATCAGCAAACAGGATGCCGAGTATTTTTCTAGGAGAATAGGTTTCGACGTTTATTTTATTTCAAACCGCCTTGATTCATTTGTTGTATTTTACACCATTAAGGGCGGCCAAGCCAAAGGATTTTCCTGTACCGGCCAATAAGAGCAGGGTTAGATCATAAATGTTTATTTTGTGCTCATCAATCACCTACTGTACATTATTATGCGCCCCGTCCGACCCAAATCCCTACTATCTCGCGATTATAATATATATACATGGTATAAAGTATAAACCTACCTTATTACCTGCTGCTAACCGAGTCCAATACCCTCGGTCGACCTCCGCACACATCCAAACTGAACAGACGATGATTTCGATCAATTCCTATTAACAACACGGTACAACCGAGTGTGGAAATTGTTGAGCTTACACAATTGTTTGCGACACGACGGCTGACCTTTGTCTTGATGTATCTTACAAAATTGTTTACAATGTTAGTCATTCGAAAGCATTTTTTCTTTTGAAAAGATCACACACCATCACGTTTTTACTCACACTTTCTTCGATATATATCTCTTATGTGTCACATTTAATCCCTCTCGATATAATATTTTTTTTTATCTTTTTCCATCACATGATGTTATCATGTTCCTCTATGCACTTGCATAACAATTTCAAATATTTAAGCTTTCAGTATCCTATTTAAAATTTGATTGAGACAGATATTTTAGCTAATTCTGAAAACAGACACTGACTGTTTTGCTATTTAAATTTTTATCAAACTGTTTTGATGGTTTTTTGACAGTTAAGTAGATAATGGTGTACTTATTTTTTTTTGTCGCAGAACCGTGGGGAGCAGGACGACCACAACGGACGAACCGCTGCAGACGACCACAACGACCTTTATGGACTCCGACACTGGCACGCCGCCAACGTCCACTGCTGTGACGACAGAAGAAGATGACGAGGGCATTGGTGGCACGGTCACGATGACGATGGTGGACGCGACGACGACGGCCAAAACGGTGCCGAAGAAGCCGACGACGACGGCCAAAGAGGTGCCGCAGAAGCCGATGACGACGACGTCGATGACACCCGCGACGAGAATCTGGACGACGACCACGACGGCGCAGCCCACCACCACCAGTACGACAACCGCGGCTGGTACGACGGAACCGCCAACCGAGTACTACGATGAGCCCATGGGACCGGATTGCACGGCACCGGATGCATACTACAGGTACGCGGAATGCGCGCCGCAGTATCAACCCGCACCTGAGATACAGGTGTTCGTCGCGCCGCCGCCGCCGTCCAAAAGACCAATGGCGTATCAGCCACCTTCGCAGCCCGTACAACCGGTGCAGCAAGTGGGCGCTGTCCGATTCCCGGACGACGAGGGTCGAGACGACGCGGACGTCGAAGCCGACTCGGCCACCGACCACACCATCAATCTGGTTAGGTTCCCGGACGGCGTGCCGTACAGGACCACTAACAAGATGTACGAGAGCAGCAGACATCCGACGTGGTGGCCGACCGGGTGGGAACAGCAGCAGCAGCAACAACAACAGCTACAGCAGCAGCAACAACAGCTACAACAGCAACAACAACAGCAACAACAACAGCTCCAACTGCAACAACAACAGCAGCAGCAGCGAAGGGACGACGTGGCACGCAACGAGGGTGTCCGATTATGGGAATTCGGGTCCAGACTGCCCAAGACCACTACTGAGGCGACACCGTGGTTCCACAGGTTCTTCCAGTAAATTTAAATACATTTATTTTTATATAACCAATGTGTTTTTTTTTCTAATGAAATTAATCAATATTATATAAATTTTATTAATGTTTTTTTTTACTCAGTATTTCGGCGTTAGCTTGTATATGCGTTAGGTACGGTTAATTATTATTATTATTGTATGTTTTTTTTTGTTGCCATAATATATAACGTCCGTAGAATAACCATTTTTTTTTTTATTAAAGTCACGAGTGTTTTATTTATTGTGTGTGTTTTTTGGTAGTAAATCAATCTTTTTATTGAAAAGGAATAGGAGTGCAAATATTTAATATTAACTTTTGAGCGATTTAAGCCTTAACGGTGTTTTTTTTTATATTATATAATTTGTTTTGCCTCTAACAACACATTAACCGCCGTACTGCTACTATTATTATTATGATTACTTATTATCGTTTATTACTTATACTGTTTGTTTTTTTTTTTTAATTCATGAAGTTGTAAATATCGTTAAGCGTGTTCCTATTATAAGAGATCACGGCTTCTAGTTAATGAAATAGCTGATGCCGCTCGACGTATTAGTGTAAATATATATTTAATATTATTATTATTATTATTATTATTATTATCACGTGTACAGCGAACCATTTCGAATGTTATATATACATATATTATTATACCTATACAATACCATTGATTTAATCATTCACGCACAAATACAAAATATTATACAAGGACATCATCGTACATATTAATATATTATGTTGTATGTTTATTATAATAATCAACGTCAGTTATATTGTAACTTCCTTTACCCAATTCGAAATGATCATCTATAATGTTATAAATAATTATCGAAATTATGCCGCTGTTATTATTAGATCATTTTATTTGTAGAAGACGTCCGAAACGGATCGACATAATAATATTATTCAATTATTGTCGTGCCCGGCCTGTGTGCGTTTCAACAACACAATCATTTTTAATATGTTATTATTATTATGGTCATTACTTTTTTTTTTATGAACATTTAAAGTATTATATAATGACATTATATTCACTTTAGCATACCATTATAGTTGTATCTGAAAACTATATTGAACAATTATCCGGGACAGTACAACATCATTAATTGTATATTATAATAAATAATTATACAAATATAATACCTACAATTTTATAAATATAAAAAAAAAAAATAATGACTATACACAGATTATATACACATATAATATATGAACATTTTTAGCCGTGTCTCGTTTATATTATATTGTATTGTGCATTTTTGTTTTCTAATATCATTCAATGAAAAATATACAATGGAAGACGTTTGTTTATTGGATATTATCTTGTGTGTGTGTATATTTCCACGTCTGTCGGTATTGACAAAATGAGTAGAACCCAACAATTTGATTCGCGTTTTGTAGCGCCTCGCATAGGTCGGGCGTAAAATATAGGCAACCACATTGGCTTGGTGGAAGTTAATGTAAGTGTTGAGTTGTTGTTCAATTGTTTGCTTCACCAATCGCTTAAATAAATGTGTTACATTCAAGATATTTATAAATATTAATTATATTTTATATACTTTAAATACGGATCTTAGTTAGCTATTGTGCTAAAGGTCTTTTGAATCGAATAGCTCGGTTTTAATTAATATTCAATCGATAAACACAGATTAGTATAGTGCATTGAATTCGATTGTACTTTTTGGATTTTACACATTGTGTTTAAGAAACCCGGTTTGAAACGTTTTGTGTTCTTAGACTGCCCCTTATGTATTCATTTCTTACTCTATCTTCCTAGTCACTCCACTCATCCATCTTAACATTCTCATCTCCGCTACACTCATTCTCTGTTTCGTTATCTTATCTACTGCCCAACATTCCGACAGGGATGAGCAGGCATGAAAGCCGCGTCGCAGGCTTGAAATGTTGTCGAATAATTGTCGAACCTATCGTCAAGCCATATGGCATACAAGTAAAATATCCACATTATGGTGTGACAAAAGCTCGCCGATTTAACGACAAAATAATGTACGCGTATTTAAAGTTAAACTTTCTTTAACAATAAGTTTATTTTTCACTTGAATATAACTAGAGAATATTAATGGTGTGGATGTGTTTTCTTTGTTTGTGAATATTCCAAGGCTATAACAAATAGTTGACAATTTTATCCGAAACAGACACACTAGTTTACGATTTGTGCACACAAATGTTTTGATATATTCCGTTCTACTGCTGCTTTCGACTATCTTAAAACAAATATTTAAATCCGTATTTGTACATACGTCGAACCAACGCAACGTCAAAAGAACGTGCGAACTTGTCAAAATTCAAATTTCTGTTACTTATTTGAAATACATAATATATTTATAGCGTTTTCAGTTTATAAAATGATCGCGTTCAAATTTTGTTTTTTTGTGTAAGCACTCAATATCACTACACCATTTTATAGTAAAAAAAAAAACACTTAGCAACACTTACCTTAACTTCCGTCACGCCTTTGCGGTTACCTATATGTTACCCCTAATCTACATAATATGCAAGACGTTACAATAACCAAACAAAGTCGTTGGGTACTAAACATTTTATCAATACTGACAGGCGTGGGCGTCCGAATGAAAAATATACACATACACGCCTTAATATCAGATAAGAAACGTGTCGTTCCATTGTATATTTTTCATTGAATGATATTAGAAAAAAAATTCACAAAAATTACAAAACTTTATACTAAATAAAAAAAGGCTAAAAATATGTATACATGTTACATAAAAAGTCGTTCTTGAAAAAGTAACTAATTTTATGATTGCCTTCCTTAACAACGCTGATAATTAACTAAACAACAAACATTTACAACAACGTGAATGATAACTTCTGTTTATTGAATAATCTTCCAAAATACACTATTCGACGAATGAAAGAATGCCAGTTTTAAAAGGTTATTACTTATTATACTCAGAAAAATTGTTTTACCATTTAGTACAATTAAAAGTTGTCAATAAAACAAAATGTATTTAGTTCCAATATTATTTCATTAATCTTTACTTGATGCACAGGTGATAATTAATCATAAACTAGCACTAGTGAATTTTATTTTTTTCACAACACGATTATAGCTGGCTTTGGCCGTTTTCCAACATCAATAAACGCAGGAGCTCGTCAGTATCGTAAATATTAGAAAGGTCCCTAATGATTTTGAAATCAATATCTTGCAATTTCAGTTTTACATATTCTACAAAGACTATAGCTCTATAAACACTTTCGGGCATCTCGCTAATGTCTTTATTAATGACCAATTCGATTGTGCTTACAATGGTTTCTATGTTATCATTCATTTGTTTTCTTTCTGTCTGCTCATCCTGCGGTATTTTTTCTGTAAAACTGATGAGTAAATTCGATAAAAAACCTTTAGCTATATCATCTAGTATGCCGAGTAAGTCATCTACTCCTTTTACGAGAATGTTTTTAAAATAATTTCGAACATTTAGTTGATTTTTAAATAGACCAACAAGTTTTTTCATGTGCCCGTCGTCGTGCAAATCTAAGAATTCCATGAAGTTTTTTAAAATCTTTAACATGTCTTCATTGTACAATCGTCGACGGTAGGCATGTGGGTTTTTCTCCGAGTCTAAAATATAATACCAAATTATTCTCACCATGATCACTTTTAACATTTGTATGAAATTGTGTTGAAGTTTGCTCAACTCGTTTACCGTGTCGGCCAAAGGTAAGGTCCGTTGAACGCACACTGCATAGAAACTCTTTTCCAGAGTGTGACTCAAAACCACCCGGGGTTTCATCATTCCGAATTTCTCCTGTAAATCCTTCATGACCAGCGTATTCGACACGATATTGTTCAAACAGAGTTGTTCCATACCACAACTTTTCCAGCCCGCTAACGACATTAGACGGTTCTGCTCATATTTCTTCAACTGAGTGGATAACAGTTGTTTGTATCCATATGGGATGGCTTGCAGCGACACTTGAATATCGTCTGTACTTAATTCTCGTTCGGCGGGCATCGATGTCATCGATTCCAGATTAACGACTTTATCCAATATCTCTGAACAGCCTTCCAAATAGATTGCACGTTTCAATAGTTCACAAAGCGCACGGTTGGCAGGCATGAAAACCGCGTTGGAGATATAAAATTCATCCGTTTTAGCACTGACGAATCTATCGTCGATCCATTGGGCATACACGTGAAACATCCACATTAAATCCTTGACAGAGCTCAGCTCGACCGTATTCACCGAAGTGGCTACCATTCTGGACGATTCCGACACAACAGAACCCAAGTTGTACTTCGAAACCAACTGTTTAAAATCTTCAATACGATACGATAACGACCACATACCTCTTACTGTGTTCAAGTAAGTCAGACACGCCAACACGTAGCTACACCTGACGTTTTTGTATTCTCTCTCCAACAATGTTCTCAACTCGTCCACATTCATTTTTTTGATTTTGGCTTCCTGTATGGGATTGTTTTTCACGAATACAGCACCTATTTCTTGAAATTTTGTCAGTTTCCTAATTAACATAACTTTATTTTCGTCTTCCGTGCACGCAGCAAGGTCTACCAGTGTAAAAAATGTCAGTACCGATAATAGCAGTACCGTTTTACTCGCCACCGTCATCTTGTTGAACCACTTAGACCGCATGATTTTTTGAAATAATTATTCTGTTTATTCGACTGTTTACAAACTGCAAGAATATTGCTTCCTAAGAGGCGGATAGGAAATACTGAGTTTTAAAACAACCGCTGACACACCATCTACTTTGACTGCGAAGAAACTTATAAATCAATAAAAACAAAAGAACTAAATCAATATTTATTTTTAAAAAAAAATGTGTCAATCGTTCATCTGTTCCATTTAATGTTTACGGCAAAACATGAGTACTACAATAGAGACTTAACTTTTAGTAAAAAAATTGTGATTATTTTTGTTGTATATTTAATACAAATTTATCATGTGTAATTAATACATTTTTTTTTAGCCAGGGGATGGTGTCTTGACACCGTGGACACCCCCCAAAATACGTCACTGTCCTACAAATTATTAAAAAATAAAACATACGTTTCCTACATAACATAGAAAAGTTGCCAAAGAACTAGTATGTGTTTACAGAATTGAAATCGGATCATCTTAAGTAATCGAAATTTGTTCTGAATTTTTGGTGCAACACTTCAACACAACACTCCGCATGCAATTCCTTTAAACCCTATGAGATATTGAGTGGTTCACGATAAAATGATCACTCTGTATACGTTTTAAAGTAAAATATTCAGTTGGTTTTTGTTCGTTATTATTATTTTTTCATAATACATAAGCCAAAGCTGTTCAAAAAATTGTTTACGGTTTCTAAAAAACTTATTATTGTAATAGGGTCACACCAGATGTGAATTTTAACGTTTAAGTTTGCTCGCATGATAGTACCACATTGTTACAAATATAAATTATGGCGAATACAAATTTTGTGTAAAATAAATCCAAAAATAATGCTTAAGCAAATGTTTTTTCACCTACGTATGTAGTACGTATTCTGATTACCACATTTTTTTTTATTATTGTGTTCTAATTTTCCGTTCTCTTAATATATTAATTTAATCAAATCAAATCAGGTTTAATATTAAGAAAAAATAATTATAAATGTTTACGTTAGGACAATTTTGTTAGAATAATATTGTATCCTAATATACAAAATAGTTATTTGCTATAATCATAGGAGCTTTGGGGTTCTACGGTCATGCAAAAACATTGTTTAAACATTTGAATAGGTAGCCCACACGGTCGTCCTACATAGAAGACAAAACATTAAAAACAGATTTGTTTTCGATAAACAACAAACCATAAAAATTCTTAAGATATTTTTCTGTAAATTGTGCGTGTACTTTGATCATAAACAATGCAATAAATAAAGCTTGAAGGTACCTTGAAAAAAAAAAAAAAGAGCCAAATATTTTTTAACATCAAAGTATATTATGATACTTACAGGTATGTGTAATTCTTAACACTGCGACTGTCGGTATGGAATAATATTTTCGATAAAGAAAACCATAGTTTCGATAATGAAACTATACAAAATTTTACAAAAACACTTTTAATGGGTCAAAACGCCAAATACCAACAGACGTTAGTAACAACGCTCCCTCCATTCTGCGGGACTATTTGAAACTTATCTTGCTTGTCTGTTACAATAAAAATAATGTTTCTGACAAAAATATTGATTTATTTTTTCCAGTAACAGAAAGTCATTGAAATTGAGTTTATATTCTAAAAAGTTGTTTTTTTCGTGTTGCCCAAAATTTGAGAATTTTTCATAGAAAAGTCGCAAAAATAATTTTTTTACATATTTATTTCAACTATATCCAGTTTTTTCCCCGAGTACCTATTCATAACTACCACCCACCTATAATAACTGCAATGGTGGATTGGCTTAGCATTTTCAATGGTAGGGTCGTATGGATACAGTCATAAATATTTTCAATGATACTGTCATAAGTGCCATGGATTAATTTATTCCTAAATTAGGTTCTCATAAGGATTCTTCCCCTCCTTGGTTTTACATACCATCTAAAAAAAAATGATTTGCTTCAAGAAATAGCTACATCCAACTCCTGAGTAAATCTGTATTCTATATTTCTTCCTTGCTTTCCTATAATTCTCGCTCATGTCCTACTTTTCATGTGAGTTCCACTGTCAAAACTACAGTTTTTTCACCCCTTATAACCGTATTTGTATTTCCTGTAATAACTTGCCTCCCTCCTTATTTAAAATTGGCATTAACCCATTACTGATTTAGGTCCGTTTTTACTTAAAAATATAATTTAACTAATGTGATCTTTATATATTTTGTTTAGTAATGTTCAATGTTAAAAAAATATGTTCTTTTCTTATTTTATGATACCGTTCATAATTTATAATTTATTATGCATATTGCATACTTGCCTTCGGGATGTTAAATATATATTGTTTATATATTATTATTATTATTATTATTAATAAAGATTAGTATATTAAATTTGATCATATTTTTTAGCTTTTACACATTTTTCGCGAAATCTGGTTTAAGAAACCAAGTTTGAAACTTTTTGTTTTCCTAAAATCTGTTTTTAAGGATATCGATCATTTCTAAGAAGTTTTCTATAGTACATATTTTTTGTGCTTACTAATTTATGTTAATTCATGATATTAAAATATCATGAAACATAATCGACAAAATAATATTTTATTCGTTCAAAAAACATTGTATTTACACAAAACAAAACATGGTATTACTCATACTTTTTTTTACGCGTTAAATGGAACCGATAAACCGTACAATCTGCTTCACGTATTTTCTAAACAATTATTGGTTTAGTTATTTGGTTCTTAAGTTTCTTCACAGTCCATAGGTTGGTGTGTAAAACTTAAACTCAGCATTTCATGTATGATTTTTAGAAATCAAAATTCTTGCATTCTGTCAACAGTCTAATAAAAAAAAAAGAACGATTTCAAACATTCAAAAGGTCTAAGTGGTTCAACAAGATGACGGTTGCGAGCAAAGCGGTTTTGCTATTATCGGCCTTGACGTTCTTTTACTTAGCTACGTGCACGGGAAACAAAGATAAAGGTACGTTAACTAAGATCCTGACAGCGTTTCAAAATATTAGTGCTGTATTCGTGGAAAAAACTCCCTTAGAAAAATCCCAAATCGATGGAATGGATGTGAACGAGATAAAATTAAACTTGGAGAAAGAATACAAAAACGTCAGGTGTAGCTACTTGGCCGCATGTCTGTATTACTTGAAAACGGTTAGAGGACTGTTGTTGTTATCATTGTTAGATAGCGAAAATTATAAGAAGTTGGTTCCGAATTTTCGCTTTGGTACTTTGATGCCCGAATCGTCCAAAATGGTATCCACTTCAGTGAATACGGACGAGCTGAGATTAGTCAAAGAGTTTATGTGGATTTTTCACGTGTACGCTCTATGGCTTCACGATAGGTTCGCCGTTGAGAAAAAGGATGATTTTTATGTCTCCAACAGGATTTTCATGCCTGCTCACCGAAAGCTCTATGAACTATTGGAAGGCGCAATTCTTACCGAGAGCTGTCCACAGTTATTGGAGGGATACATTGATCTGGAGTCTATGAAAACAATGCTCACCGAACCAATAAGTCCAAACGAAATTCAAGTGTCGTTGCGTGAATTTCATGATGGTTATAAGAGAACGTTATTCTTTCAGTTGTTCCAATATGAGGAGACCCATTTAATGTCGTTGGCAGGCTGGACAAATTGTAGTATGGTACAACTCTGTTTGAACAACATTGTGTCAGAAGATCTGGTCATGGATGACTTGCTGGGGAAATTCGGAATGATGACAAAACAAACTTTCTATAACATTATGAAATCAAGTTACGACAAAGTATGCGCTCAACGAACATTATCTTTGGCCGAAACGATAGACGAGTTGCTCACACTTCAAGAAAATTTCATTCAAATGTTAAAAGTGATCATGGTAAGAATAGTTTGGTATTTTTTAGACTCAGAGAAGATTTTACCATTCTACCTACAACTCCGGTACAGTAATGAGATATTAAAGATTGTAAAAAAATTCACTAAATTCTTAGACTTGCGTGACGACGAACACATGGAAACACTTGTTGATATATTTATTAATCAAAAATTATTTAATGTTTCTTATTATTTAACAAATATTTTTGAAGAAGGACAAGATGTTATACTCGCCATACTAGACCGTATAGCTAAAATTTTGTTATCGAATTTCTCTGAAACCACGTTAATCAATATCCACGAAGACATACCGAAGAATGAGTTCACAGAAAGAAAGAAAATGAACGACATCATAAAAGATATTGTTGAAACAAACGAAATGGACATTATTAAAGACATTAGTTCGATGCCCAAAAGTGTTTATAGAGCTTTAGTCTTTTCGGAATATATACAAATGAAATTGCAAAATATCGATTTTAAAATCCTTAAGGACTTTCGTAATATGGCAGATTCTGAAGCGTTCCTTAAGTTACGTTATAAAACGATCTGAGCCAATCATAATTTAGTTGAAAAAAAAAATTTAACCAGTGCTATGTTATTATTATAACATATGCATTAAGTAAAAGTGTATACAATATTAATTAGACTAAATACATTTTGTTCTATTGACGACTTGTAATAATTGGTAAAACATATTTTCTTAGTTTATAAATAATCTTTTAAAACTGGCATTATTTCATTCATCGAATTATGTAATTTATTAACTTTTCACTCTGAATTATACTATTATATTGAACTTTGTTTTTTTTGAAAAGTGAGTTTTTTATTCGAAATATGATTGAGTTTTCGATTTTGCGGTCGTTATAAGTTGTGTTAACTGTCTATCCTGAATAGATGATGAGGATTTAAATATTGGACATTTAAAAATGCAAAACTGACAATATACGGATAGCTTAATTTAGAGACATTATATGTACCATTATTTTACAGCCGAGATTAACTATACCTTTACACTACTTTATAGTACTTAACCATTTTTTTTATACATTTTACAACGATTAAAATTTGAACAATATTTTTTTAACCACGTCTTTCAAAAAAAAAAAAAAAACAAATTATTTTTTATTAAATATATAAATAAAATATAATAATCATTTTTTGGCCGAAGTTTAAAATGGAAACCGCTTGGGCCATAAGCTATAATAAAAGTTAAAAAGCTATAATTTGTTTAGATGTGTTAGTTGATATATTCTTTTTATTTCTTATATATCTTAATATTACAATTATCATATGATTTTTTTTAACCCCCAAGTCTATTTTTTCGGTTGGCCTTCGGTCGTCGGAACAACTGGCATGTTACCGAATACCGCATAACTGGTCACGCTGTTCGCACCCACCATATACGGTCACATGTGCGTGGATGTTCATACCTTACATACATTTATGAAGTAATAATTGTTTCAAATTTAAATATACACAATATATGATGACTTATCTTCATCATTCGATTAAATGTATTTAATTTAAGATATTTAAAAATATTAAATATATTTTAGATATTGTGAGTACAGATCTTAATAAGTTATAGTACTAAAAGTTATTTGAGTAGAATAGCTTAGTTAACAGTAATCTTGTGTAAGAAACCAACTTTGAAAAGTTTTGTTTACCTAAAATCTGTTTTTAAATAAACCGATGACTTAAAAACGCTGCGTTCAAGTGTACACACTACGTATTTTGTTTTCTGTTTTTTTTTTGTCTTCTGTATCGTTCAGACTGAACTATTATTATACAATCTAACCAGAAGTTTAAACAACGGTTTCAACAAAAAAAAATTTGTTATTATCAGGTTTGACGTGCCTTTGCAGTTGCCGAACTTAAGTCAAAATCGTTGATAAAAACACCTGACTGGAATAATATAATCAATGAAATAAACCAAAAAACATACAACTATTAGAAATGATCATTAAAAAGATTTTCAAAAATATGATTTCATTTAAAAAAATACTTTTAAAATTTAGAACTGGAGGTGGAGTGCGGTTGAGCAATGCCCGTCGATAAAAAAAATACTTCACTCCATCTTTTCTCCCGTCCTAAAATAATTATTCAAAACTGGATACTGATCAATCGACATTTTTAGATTATTATTGTTATATGAAAAAGTTAATATAAAATATAATAAATCTCTTCAGATAAATTGATAAACCTGTACATTTTATACTTAATGTGATATTTTTGTATGTTAAGTTTAAAATTTGTTCTTTTCCTTATAAGAATCGAATGATTCATAATATATCTTTATAATAAAGGGACGAATATATAATTTATCTTCTATAAAATCTAAATAATAAAAAGTCGATTTTTTTTAAAAAACCTATGTTTGATTGTTTATAAAACTATATCATTTTTTTTTTAAACTAAAAATTATGAGTAATAATTTTCATTTGTAAAACTGTATTAATTTAATTCTATTTTAGTATTCATATTTTGATGTATTCGTTTAATGGAACCAAAAAACCGTACAATCTGCCTGACACACTTTTTAAATAAATATTGGTTTATTTTTTTGTTTTTATCGATTTTAAAGTTTTTTCACAGTCTGTAAGTCTGCGTGTAAACGAGTGTTTTTAAATATAAAATCAGTATTTCCTATCCGAGTTTTTTGAACCAAAAATTCTTGTATTTTGTAAACAGTCGAATAAACAGAACGATTTCAAACATTCCAACGGTCTAAAGAGTTTAACGAGATGACGGTGGCGAGCAAAACGGTTTTGCTGTTATCGGTCTTAACATTTTTTTATCTTGCTACGTGCATGGGAGACGAAAATAAAAGTACGTTAATTAGGAAACTAAAATCGTTTCAAGATATAATTTCTGTATTCGTGAAAAAAAATCCCTTGGAGAAGGGCGAAATAAACGAAATGAATGTGGATGAGTTAAAATCAAACTTGATGAAAGAATACAAAAACGTCAGGTGTAGCTACTTGGCCGTGTGTTTGGTTTACTTGAATAAGGTAAGAGGACTGTTGACGTTATCGTTACAAAATACAAATTTTAGACAGTTGATTCCGAGTTATCACTTTGGTAGTTTAGTGTCGGAATCGTCCAAAATGGTGGCCACTTCAGTGAAAACAGTCGAGCTGAGCGCTATCAAAGTGTTAATGTGGATGTTTCACGTGTAGGCCCTATGGCTTGACGCTAGGTTTGCCAATGCGAAACCGGCTGAATTGTATGTCTCTGATGTGGTTTTGTTGCCTGCTCACCAAGCGCTCTATGAACTATTGAAGGCGCAATTCTTTTGGAGGGATGTTCACAGACATTGGTGAAACGGATCGATCTGGAGTCGATGAAAAGAAAGCTCACCGAACCATTTAGTTCAGACGATATTCAAGCGTCGCTGAACTCCTTGGTCTCAAGAAATCGTTATCCACTCAGTTGATGAAATATCAGAAGAACAATTTGACGTCGTGGGAAGGCTGGAAAAGTTGTATTATAGAAAAACTCTGTTTGGCCGACATCGTGTCGGACGCACTGGTCATGAACGACTTACAAGAGAAATTCGGAATGATGAAAAACGAGGGTTTGAGCGAAATGTTGAAGTCAAAGTTCGAGAAAGTGTGCGTTCAACGAACATTATCTTTGGCCGACACGATAAAAGAGTTGAGAAGACTTCAATAAACTTCCATTCAAATGTTAAAAGTGGTGATGGTAAGAATAATTTGGTATTTTTTAGACTCGGAGAAGAATTCCAATGCCCGCCGTAAACGCTCGTACAAAAAAGTGATTATTAAGATTTTAAAAAACTTCACGGAATTCTTAAACTTGCGTGACGACGAACACATGAAAACGCTTGTTGTTTTATTTAAGAATAAATCAATATATAAACCTAAGTATTATTTTACAAATATGTTTGAAAAAGGACAAGATGATATACCTATCATACTAGATAGTATAGCGAAAATTGTGTCATCAAATTTCCCCGAATCCATAGTCATCGATTTCAAAGAAGTGATTCTTAAGAATGAACAGACAGAAATAAATAAAATGAGCGACGACATAGAAACCATTATTAGTACAAACGAAATGGTGATTAATGAAGGCATTAGCAAGATGCCCGAAAGTGTGTAAAGAGCTATAGTTTTTGTAGAATATGTAAAACTGAAATTACAAGATATTGATTTCAAAATAGTTAGGGACTTTTCTAATATTCACGATTCTGACGAGCTCCTGCGTTTATTGATGTTAGAAAACAGCCAAAGTCAGCTTTATTCGTGTTGTGAAAAAAAAATTAAAATAGTGCTAGTTTATTAATTATTATTAATTATAACATGTGCATTAAGTAAATAATTACGATATAATAATTGAACTAAGATTTTTTATTATTATGACAACTTTTAATGTTGTACTAATTAGTAAAACAATTTGTTTATAAATAACCTTTTCAAACTGGTATTCTTTTATTCGACATATTGTGTATTTTGTGAAAAATCTAAATTAACAGAAATTATTGTTCTCATTGTTGTTTGTAAGCTGTAGTCTTTTTAGAATAAGTAATGTGAGTATTAATATTGATCTTAAATTCAAATCTTTACATTGTCAAAGCAAACGAAGATTTGGTGAGGTTAGGTTAGGTTAGGCTAGGTTGATGACTACAGTTTACTTCACAGCACACAGATACATATTAAAAATACTAGGGGATTCGATACCGGCCGTTTTTTCAGTCAAAACACATAATTTTTAGTCCATCGCACAGGCCGAATCAGTGATCCGATTAGTAATCTGAAAAAAGTTTTGAATTTTTTATGAAGTTTACTTCAGATCCTACAAGGCAATTATTAATTTACATTACGAAACTGATAATATTTACGGATGACCTAATTTACAGACATTGTAAGTACGAAATTACTATTTACAGCCGATCACTTTAAATTACACCTTTACAAAAATGTATAGTACTTAATTAATTTTTTTTGTATTATACATTTTACAAATATTAAAATTTAAGCTATTTTATTTACCACGTTTTAGAATAAAAACAAATCTATTTTTTATTAGCTGTATAAATAAAATATAATAAACATTTTTTTGGAAGAATTTCAAAGTGCCGGTTGAAAAAACCTCTCGGACCATAAACTATAGGTTTGTTTGAAAAGCTATAATTTGTTTTAGCTGTGTCATGTTAGCACGCGTACTTTGTGTCCTGTCGTACCTTGGATCGTCGGACTAACCGGTATGTTATATCGATTACCGCGTATCTGGTCACACTGTTCGTGTACACATGACGTCACAGGTGCGTGGGTAGCCGTCAGGAGAGTTGGCGGCGGCCAAAGGGGTGGAATCGCACGGGGAAAGGACAGTGCGGGGTTGTTCGCCCACGGGACCAGCTTTACCCATTTATCATTCATTCAAAACCTTCGGGCCAAACGGTGTATTGTGTTTTCTTCGCGTTCACCGGCAGCACGCACGTTGGTCGTCTCTTCAACCGCATCGGACTCGATTCGTAAGTACCCTTCTGATATTATTATTAACACACACGGTGGGCCTTTAGTTATTTGGTATTGGAAAAAAAAATATGAATTAGCGACTCGACAGAAAAATAAAAAAGGCTTACCCACAGCAGCAGTGTTATTATATTTTGTTGATCAGTTTTTTAAAAGTTTTTAATTGAAATTTTTAATTTTGTTCTATTCCACTTTGTATTACCTATTTTGTTTGTCTATTTTAAAATTTTCATTCAAAAACGTTCGACCCAAATCGAACGTTTCTATAAATTACATTGTGTTTACATTCACCCCGTTAGCATTTACTCTGAAAATATATTTTTAAAAGGTTTCCTTACTTGTTAGCGAAAATACTTACACTTGTATTTGATTTAAGTATTTTATTTATTGTATTTTGTTCAATTAACGTCCCTTGAATAAAGGAAAGTGGAATGAGTGTGAGGGCAGAACACCTATACTTTTGAAAGTAAATATTGCGTTTGAATTGAAAGATTTAACCGTCACTTAAAGCGTTTTAATGTTAAAAATAAAACGATTCCTTATTAAATTTTCCAATTACACTTGCCCAATGTGCAATGACCTCATTTCGTCAAAATTTGCATATAACGAAATTAATGTAAATTGATTTTTACATATTCAGTTAAGTATAAAAATAACTTTAAAAAAGAAAAATAACTAAAACTTACAGCATGTTAACAAAATATGTTGATATTTTCTAAAAACGTTGTATAATGTTTTTTTTAAAGATTTGAAAACAATTTATGTATTACGATTGAAGAACAACAGTTGGCTTCTGCGTGGCAATTGCAATCGAATCTGCAATAACGTCGTTTCGAGTGGTTTACAACAGCTTTATTATAACACTGTTTACTAATTACTTCCTATTACTCGGCCACCGGAACCGGCCTTGCAAAAAGTCTAAGTCCCTTGCACTTAAGTACAGCCGTGAGAGAGAACGTAAAAATTAACAACGGGGCGTTTTTCACTTAAGTAAATGCACAATTGTGATTTTTTCACAGAATTTCATCGCCCGTGGTTAGAAACCACTTTTCCCGCAGCTATATATTACGCAGCCGTACATTATGTTTTACGCTGTAAATCATGTATAATAAGCCACACATTTTATATGAATAATATTTTACTAATACCGCGTGTAAAGATGGTGGACGCCAAGAATAATGCCTCTCGAAAAGGTCGCTGGTGGATGCCTTTGTTTACCTGTTTTGCACTATCTCATTTCTGGTGAATTGCGCATTCAAACGCGGCCCACTGACCTTTTGTCCGACTCGACTAGATCCCATATTTAGTTGATCCAGCGATCGGTGTGAAAAAATCATTCCAACGACGGTCTGACGCTTCTTTTTCAAGTCTGCGCAAGTCTGATGGGAATATAATTATAGGTGTATCATCAATTCAATTATAGCGCGGGCCCGCTCAAAGGGTATCCGTCCCGACTTTTAATCATTTATTATAATATAAGCGAGTCCTCTTTTATATTATACACTATGTGTATTTTAAGTTGGTATTTTTTTGTAAAAAGACTTGTTTTTAGCCGTTAGCAGCGTCGGAAGTGTACGGACCAGATGGGCAACGCTTCCGGCGGGTTCGACCTTGGAGGTTATTTTAAAAAACTTCCACCGAGCTAACTGTACTTTTCTGTTTCCAAAGGGATGTTTACAAACTTAATAATATATTTTCGTATTATCTTACGGACGTCACAAATATAGCCTTTTCGGTGAATATTTGATGTCTATAAGGAAAAAAAAAACCCGACGACATGCCATCATCATTTAATTAACTATTCGCGGCTTTGGGTGTGTGGACAAACAAATTATTTTTGCCTTCGATATAACATATTATAGTAAGAATATCCGATAAACGCCGTTATTGATTTGTACCTACTAAATTTTTTTACCGTGTGAACACTGGACACAACGTCGTAACGTTGAAACGTGTGACCTTTGTCTTGATCGCGCGTGGGCATTTATATACTTACAAAGACCGTTGGGGACCTAGATGGGTTTAAACGGTAAAGTCGCCCACGATTAAAGTCACAAAACAGGGGTCTTGACCAATTGGGACCTTGGAGAGTCTTTATTTTTAAGATTGGCCGAGATAATAAACATTTTAACAACTGTTAACTATTAATTTTCACGACGTCCAATTCAAACGTCAAAAGAAAAATAGAACGACTTAGGTATGTACGTTTTCATCGCCGTCAAAACAAACATATTTATCCATTGATTACATTTGGGGGGGGGGGGAGGAGGAATTATCACATCATAGCCGTTTTTTCGGTGTAGAGTACAGCAGTCAGTGTAGAGCGTTATTCATAATAACAAACAAAAAAATAAATTACTCCAACAGCTATATTTTATTGATTTAAAAAAAAAAACCACTATTAGTTAATTATTCGAATAAAAAATAATTTGATTATTAATCACGACGTTCGCTTAATCGAATAGCTTTTATTTGCGGTTTATTTGAATGTTGTAATATTTAAATTCCACCTTTTTATGTCGGGTAATTATGTTATCACAATAAAAGCACATAAAACGCCGCACGTGCCGTTTTTTTCGTTCAAAAACAAGGGTTAACATTCTGTACACATTTCTGTCCCACATTTATCATACAAAAATGATGTTGACATTAAAAGAAACATCAAGACTTACACAGGATGATCTATTTAACGCAAGGTACTAATTTTCTCTGAAAACAATTACTATTTTGTAGCTTAACTTGGAGACATTTAAGTTAATAGTACTGTACAGTATTAACAATATTTAATTTTTTATCTGGTTTGGTAAATTCTAGTTTTCTTTTAATTTTCGATACTTAAATGGCACGGTATATATTTTATTTACTTTTTAAAATTAAGAATAATTTACATAAAACTGTTGACTGGCCGATTACCAGTTTTGAATAACATAAACGTACATTGTGTAAAAAAGAAATTTTGCGATTATTTATTGTAGATATTGAGTGTCTTACGTTAATTTATCATCCTGTGTTTTACCTTCTTGACGAGATTCTTGTTTATTTTCATAGTAATTTTCCAGTTAACACTAAATTGGAAGATTCTAAAAATATTTTTTTTTTGACACTGAAATAATGACCTGAGTTTTAAAATACTGAAATCAAAAGCTCATCGACAATACTCTGTTTAAGTTCTCTATTTTTTTAATACCCTTAAAAATACTTTTTATTCGAATTGTTGATAAAGTTGTACTGAGAAAGAGAAGGGTTTCTTATCGAGAAAAACGTTTTTCATGGAAGGAAAAATAAAAACTAATAAAGTAATGTTTATTACTATACTTATAAATAATAAATAAACATTAGTTGTAACTTGACATTTGAAAAAATGCAAATATTTTTATTATATTTTAATTATCAAAATTATTTTTTTATCCGAATTATATTCGAAAATGTATTATATTAAATGGTATGTTATATTCTAATAAATATTAATATGTTTTTCGATTTGTTTTTGTTGTTTTTCGTAATATAATTCAATTTTTAAATGGGCGAGACACCTGTATATAAATGTACACACTTGTGTATTTAGTGGCTTCGAGAAATTCCTGGATTGGAAACCCAGTCGTTTTTCAACAATGTAGTCGACCTGCTGAATGTACACTATCCCTTAGGACGCAGCTTTTTGCCAAGGGCTCGGTGTAGTTACTATTTTTTGCTTGTTTATGTAAAATAAAACATAAGTTTAAAAGAGAGCACAGCAACCTAATGAGCTCCTGCATGATACGAGAACAAGTCAAATCCCCAAGACGGTCGTTTGTAAATCACAGTGGTTTGATGGCTAATAATTACATTAATACTATTACCTCGAGTCGGCCATTCGCGTTAATCCCGCTCATTAATTCCACCGAATTCCAACACCTTCAATCCAACCGAAACCACCGTCCACTTAAGGTTTGATCCGTTGACGAATGATTATTATTATCAGCCATCTGGGTATACTGCCCTGTTATGTTGTATATCGCACAAATGAACGGAAAGGACTACATATCGGATACAACAAAATCGGTCCAACTTGTTCTTTTACCCGGTATTGACACATATAAACATACAGCTTTACTACGAGTATTTTCCTTTGACCCGGGTTAACGGGAATTGAACTAAAACAAAAGAAATAAAACATAAACATATATATATATATATATTTATATACATATAAACATATTTATATACATAAACATATATATATATATATATAAATACTTTGGTTATATATATATATAACCAAAGTATTTATATTAATTATTATTTGATCAATTCCAAACACATATGTTATAGAAACCATATACCACGCAGCAATATTTTAAAGAATACAATATAATGGGATTTACTAAAAAAATGTTCTCTCGTGGAAAATATTTTGTATATTTTCTTTGGCTGTTGTGGACAAGAGCAGAATAATTGGCATTGCCCTAGTTTTGGATGTATAAGCACGTTTGCTTGGCATTTGCAAACGTGTAACTACCAGATTTCAGTAATGATCTCATTTTGTTGAGAAATTGCCGACCGTGCGCCCAAGTAGCCTCTACAGGAAGTCAGTTAATTATTATTATTATTCTTACCTCACCGCGTGTAATCTTACCGGTGATCAATAATAAAAAATATTTTAAAAATGCGCATTTTAATTCGGACAAACTTTTTTCGAATAAATTAACTCGCCGAGTTAAATTTTCCAGATTTTATAACAAAATATATTATATGTAAATTTGTTAAAAAACTTACTAATTTACGCGTGGTTTAATTGGTTTGTCGTGTATTTTTTTTTATATAGAATAAAAAAGTAATCAATACCTTATTAAATATGAAAAAAATAACAAACACATAAGTGTTTTACTTTTATAATTTTAGACAACTCGAGGACTTAATTAAATGTATTGTTTTTAAATACCTTGTTCGTTTATTTAATAACAAAGTTTTATAAGTTCATAATAATAATTAAAAGATTAAAAAAACAAACAATACCATAGCTCTAAGTTGAAGCTTGGATAATTATAATAAGCGAAAAAACTTCTCTCTTATTGTTGTAATTTATAATAAATTATATTTAAGAATTTACAAATTGATATAAAATTTTGTGAAGGGATTACATATTTTGTTAACCAGATATTCTGGACAAGTTTAGATGGTAACTGAAAAACTAATAAGACAAATCAACTGAGAATAATGTAGCCGGTCGGTGATCGATTTCATAGTGCAGTGCAGTGACTTAGTGTCTGAAAAATGATAGTCAGAATACAAATATATAAGTTTATAGACTTTTAATCGAATAATGTTGGGAATAGAAATTTTTGTTCCGTAAGGAGAGGCTGGAGGCATTTTATAAATGCGTTTGTTATTGTGTTATTGTCTTTGGGGTGAAATGTTTGGGAGTCGTCTTACAAGAGGCTCGCCCTGTGGTTGTTTTTAGTATAAAATGGTAAAAAAAAACCAATAACGAAAAAAATAAAACAATATACAATGTTGCCATTAGACACGCGATCATTTGGCACGAAAATTATTTTCATTTTGTTGCTTTTTATTGCTCTATTGTGTAAATGGCTTGGTGTTGGCATTGGTCGTTCTATTTCTGTAGAAATAATAATAAACAACTACAAACAATCCAAGTTCACGTGTAAGTTCCATACTAAGTGAAACGTAATAAAATTAATTATTGTTTAAATAATTACAATCATTGTCCAACAAACAATCTCATATTTATTTATGAAATATTGTATAATATTGTCTTCTACACTTTAGGTTAGTAATTTTAACTAGAAACAATTATTTAACGTTGTCAAAGTTTAACAATGTATACCATTAAAACTTTGATTGACAAAGTAGACAGTTACTCTAAATTATATTTTACCAAAATGTAAGTATAAAAAAAGAGATTTCATTGGATTAATATAAAACCACAATAATTATTAAATTGGGTTACACGAACTTGAATTTTCCCCATACAGTTTTAAAAGAAAAGAATATAAGTAATTTTTTGATATTGTCGGACTAGGTGTTAGCTGAGTTACGTTACTATATTATTGTAATGTACTCAATGAATATTATTTGTTTATTGAGAATATTAATTCAACGTTCCATATTTTTTTTATTAGTTTGTTGAAAATGACTAAAAATATACCCAAGTGTTCGTTAATTGTTTGTCGCTTAATAACTACTATAAGTCTTAAGCAGATTTTATGACTAATAAAATGTACATATATAATGTGAACTATTAGCGCGTAGGCGAAGATTTTTATTTCAAATAAATATTCATAAGGTTGAGAGAGTAGAGCACAATTTTAATTTAAACGTAAATGCAAATGTAATAATAAAAAGCCCGTAGGTATAGGGTAAACCCGTAGGTTAAAAATATGTATTTTTTTCCAGTCTTTATGACGCACTCGGTATTATGTAATCAGGTTAAATTTTTGCAGACATTTTCGTCACAGATTAACTCTTTTTTTACCCTAGCGCAACCTGTAGCTTATTTTAAGAGAGGAATACTATTACATAAATTATATAAGCACAAACGCTTAACGCACTTGACTGTGCTTGTGCAAAAATGCAATATTGTAATAAATAATCTCACTATTAGGTATAAAATTAATGGCGTTTAATATATAAACCTGGCGGGTAGTCATGATCAGATTTCTCATTTTTGTTACAGTTAACCTTTTTATAAAACAACTTGTATATTTTCTACAATTGAGCCGATAGCGTATTGTATATTAGTTATTTTGGTTTAGAATTTTTCCAATTTAAATAACGAAAATACTTTTATTTCTCGATATAGAACTAAAAGGGTAGGTTTCCAAGGACATTATAATAAAAAATTATTATAATATTGAAAAAAAAAGCTAATGAACATCAATAAGAAAAACATACTGGAAATACTTTTGCTAAATTCAATAGCGCCGAAACTGAACAAAACCTAAAATATTCATCTGGTAGGTACTAAAAAATAGATAAATTCAACACCCTGGAAATCCCTGATTCAGCGTGGATCTGGCATTAACCGATGGACGCGTGTATATGTGATAGTGTATAACATATACAACTAATATATTATGTATATTAGTAGAGTACCACACGATTGGGTCCGTGTAAGATTTTAATTATTAGGTACATCAATTTGTATGGACTGTTCTTCCGGCTCACTGATGGCCCTCAATAATAGCCCTCCAGCTAGTAATCTTTAGCATTACCTGATCTAATTTTTTTAAATTTTTATCTCATTTCCAACATTCTTGTCACGTTTCCATTTACCGTTGTGTCCCGCAATGGAATACAAATATTATTTCCGGTATCGACATAGGGTGGTTCTTCGCTCTAAGAAAACGTGTCAACCGTTTTCTTACCAAATTCCGTTAAAGGATGGTATTCTAAATTTGCCTTGGATATGGCTGATCCAACTTTAATTGTCTTTTAATCCGAAAATGTATGTGCGAGAAGCGCCCAAACAGTATAGTATTAATTATTGTCACGTACCCAATAATATGTCTATTCAAAGGTAGTCCAATTTGAGTTTAGAGTACCGTGAATTCATTAGCGAGATCATTAGAGCGCACACTATTATGTATACACGTCCTCCACGGTTTTGATAATACATACATTCATACTATAAATAACCACGACCGAAGACTAACAACCGCAAAAGCATATTAAATTGAAATACAAGAGCTGTTAAAGTGTCTCATCGCTGCATTATTATACTGATAGCATCAACCGAGTGTTTTTAACTCAATTAACGTTACACTATATTATAGTTTATTATATCTGTTATTAAAACAAAAATATCAGTCTTATTAAATATTTTCCTTGTTGCACACAAAATACTTTTGGTATCATCTTCCGCTGTAAATACAATCTGTTACTATTGTACATTGTATATCTTTCACAACATAGTGATAATATGGATATAATATAGGTGATACAAAATATCTTCTGTGGACTCGATGGAAATAATGATTGCAGTCGTTTTATATAAAAAGTATTTGAATTGTATCTTCAAGCAGATATTGTGTACATGATAACAATAGAATAGGTTTTGTTTTTTATTCGCTTTATATTCCGTCTATAATATTATGTAAAATCGAATAGGTAGTAGCAATGTCAGCTGTTGATTCGCTTTAAATAAATACATTTATTAAAATAAGTATTTAAAAAAAATAAAAACAATTACAAAACATCTTTAAGCTGCTAAATTAGTCAAAATTCTAAAACAGATTTATGTCATGTTATTATCATGACATGGTTACTTAAAATTGCCTAAGGTGAGTTTCCACAAATCTACACTGAACAGATACGTATTAAAAGTTCAGGCTATGGCACTTATGTTGGCAGTGGTGCTTAAATTGTACGCTGTAATTTTCTCTAGAAATGTTATTAAAATCTTAGCTATAGGAATTTTCTAATCGGATTCGGGTCCTACTGAAATATACTAACTGATAAAATATTAAATAATTACAACCAATTTTATCGTACCAAAAGTTATTAAAACTTGAGTTGGGCGTATTGTATTTACACTATTTACACAACTTACGGATACTCCCACTTGAGTAGCTAGACTTGTCTGCCTATGTCAAGCTCACAAGACAAGCTACTCAAGTGGGAGTATCCGCAAGTTGTGTAAATAGTGTAAATTATATTTTCCTTACACATATTCTCGTAGGAGCTTTTTATTTTTTTAAAATTTACGCCTAAGTTTATTAAAAAACAATAAGCTAAAGTGCTGTATCGTTTTATGTCATCTCGTTTATTATTTATTTTAATAGTTTTAATATTGGATTCCAAACGGATTTATTGCAGAAGCTGTATTCTACAAAATTTACTGTCTTACAGCGCTTTCAATTATATTATACAGCTCATTTATAAACTAAATACATTTTTCTGTTATAAAATAAGACTAAAGTATAGAAAGGTAATAAGTTTAAAGAAGAAAATCGAAGCTGGAACGTGTAAAGTTACAAACTATCGAATATGCCTAAAAATGTCCATACAATTGAGACACCTGAGAAGACATAAAAGAGCGCATAACCGAGAGAAGCCTTTTCAATGTGTAGTCTGACGCTGCTTACTTTTAAAAACGTGTAATAGCGAATACTATTAATAATGGTGAATATAACGATGGGATAAGATTTTTAAAAAATGCTTACAAAATAATAATTTTCCGTCAACATTCTCATTCGTTTAGTCTAACAAGATTTATTTAATTATTTAATATATACAATATTAAGTTAAATTTTGGAAGTTTTTCAAGAACACTTTTAACTTATTTCACCGCGATTTCTAATTCATTAGGTAAGCAATATAAAATGTCTTGTTGTTTTTTTTATGCAGTAATGAAATAAGAAACATATTTATTTTACCGTCTAAGTGCTAATACACACGCAGAGAGATTTAATATTCTTTATTTGAATCGTTATTTCCTTATTAGACGTTAGCCCAAACTATCGGATATTGAATTACATCCTCTTGTGTTGTCACGTGTCGCAAAAATATTTTAAATTGTATTTCTTCTATTTCGTCGACTGTCGACTTTGTCCTCTTGTCCTCGACTTTTGACTTACCCTATTTATCAACCTCGGTAGGATGTTTGCTTAAAGGTCGCTTGTTTTTATCATGACTGTACAAGTATATCCTTCATAGCGATTAATTAAAATCATCCTAAATTATATCTATTTACCTATATAGAATTATTAGTTCCTGACGTGTCAACAGTACTTTGGGATAAACTGCAATCAAATGGGCCATGCGTAACTGCAAAATTTTACATAGAAATATCATTTGTTCTTATTAAAATGCTTTAACATTGGATGGTTAATTTATTCATTCCCAATTTAATAGTTTTAATAATTACTTTGAAAAGTTTAGCGGTTGCACTTGTCTTTTAAGCTACTCCATTTCACTCTATGCTAAACAATTTAACAAGGCTAATTTGAGTTGCAATACAAATAGGTAAAGTTCGAATAGGTATTTTATGTTACTATATTATGGTTCTATAACTATACATAACTATTCTATGAAATTGTAATCCTATGAACAGTTAAAGTGTCTACCATTATGTTTGGAAACTACCTAATTACATAATATTGTAGATACAAGTTTCCAAACGGTTTGACTGTTGTACTGAAATCTAAATACTTATATTGAATGACTTTTGAGTGTATAAATGGACCAATTTTTTATTTTTGTTTGACCAAATTTATAATTTAAACTTGATAAACTACAATCCGGAATAGACTATTAAAATGATATCTTAGAATAACAGAATACAGTTGTAATTGAAAATTGTCACATTACAGTTGCTGACATTTAACAGCTAATAATGATTGCTTTTTTTATTTTATAGATTTGGCGGCTCGTTCAAGATGCAAAACAATTTTGCTTTGTTGTTATCGACCAGCCTCCTGTTGCTGTTGTCGGCTAACAGAGGGGACAAATGTTTCGCTCAAGGCGCACCGATATCCGAAACTTACGGTAAGATGTTTATGCAAAAATTATTTTCATCATTCTAGGTACCCTGTAATTTATTAAGCTAATGGATTGCCTTCAATCAATTTTTTGAAAACACAAACACGATGGCGCAGTTTGTTATTGTTTGCCTATGTAATATTATTCTGTGAGACGGTCAAAAGTTTTTAATGAATTTTTATCCAAACAACGCGGGCAAAACTTATAACTTTATTTCTGCTTAAAGTATACTCTCGATATTTGGTCGCTCGTTAAATCAATCAACAAAAAAGTTTATAAAGAAATATTCGAGAGTTGTACGTTTATTTCAAGCTAAGCAAAAAGAAAACGACAGATTTTTTTTTACACGGGAAATAATATAATTATTAGTAATGTGAACAACAAAACAAAAACAGGATTTCAGTAAAACTATGATATTTTATTATTCTTAATAAACGATGTTATATTATTGCACAAGACTGTGATGTGGTCACAACCGTCGAAACTTTGTGGTAATAAATAATGTTGTTATAGGTAAAATGATTTAAAAACTTTTTAAAGTTTTAAGATTTAAACTCTTTTCCTTTAAATATAGTTAATAAATTAAAAAAACAAATAAACACTCATACTTGTGCCATGACTATTAACAACAACTTGATATTATGTGATGACAATGAACAAATTTTATCTTGATATTATAAATATCAATATAGTGTATCTAAATAGTAGGTACATACACAACAATATGTGTCTTCGAGATCATATTTGAGCGCTTATCCTACGACTATAATATATATATATATATATACTATCTGGTTCGTTGTTGTTTAAAAAATATGAGAGTTCAGATCGTGTCACGCAGCCACTTGTGCAATGACAGGTAATTTAAAATATTTTGAGCAAGACAGAAACACAGAACGCCATGGATGTAAATTCGTGACATTACTACTAAAACACCGAGTGAGACGGTTGTCGTTTAAACAGCCAAGCTTGGTACTGGCTTTAGCTGGAAGCTACCATAATTGTTCAGCCATGCGTCAAGCTGGTACTTAAACTAAACGCACACAACATTGGTTCGCGTGAATTTGTGTGTATTTGCATGTATTTTATATATTTGTATATTAAACATGTGCTTTGCTCGTTTACCCGTGACGAACGGTCGTTAGTGTCTTTCAGTGGTTGTAAAAAAAAAATTAAACCCAAAGCCGTCGCTTCGGGCAAAAGCACTAATATTATATCCAGTCGGTTCGGGTTAAACGTTTTGCAGCTTTATACACGGCTTACTTGCCGCATCTCTGCGCCAGTGACGTGCATATAGTGTTATCGCAGTTCTATTGACGAGATCTTGTCTGAACTATTATTTTATTCAAAACTTATGTTGTGCCATTGGGAGTAGGAACGTGTATTGTGATGGAATTGCATTAGCTGTACCGTCACACGAGATCCGTCGGTCTTGCACTTTGGGGCAATGTAATTTTGGGGCCAGCAAAGTAGTCCGCAAAGACCCATCGACGTTGTCATGGTGACGTACGGAGCTCGATTTTGGGACCTCAGACCTGGCAAGCTGCGTAAAAAGCAAACGCCGGTTGAAGGTCAATATTTCGGACATCTTGGATTTATGTGCTCTTCGCTGGTCGAGACGCCTAACCTAGTAATAAGGCGTTCTCTGCGAGGAATCATGACTTGCGTTTAAAACAATAACCTAGTTTAACAAACAATACCTTTTCAGCTAAGCACCGAAACTTGAACCGTAATTCCGAGTCCTATAGAACAAAAAAATCGATAAAATTAATGATTCATTAAACCATTATTTATGTTTAAGTACCTACATGGTTTGACCCTGAACATTCAAGCTCTGACATAAGTAGAGTAAACGTGTTAGGTATATTGACCGAAATGTTACTCATACGCCAATAATATTTGAACAATGTTTTATTGAAAAACGATAATTTTTAATTATAATCACAATACTTAATTAGTTTTTTTATCATGTTTTTTTTATAGGGAAATCAAATCTAAGAACGTAATCATTATGGCAATAATATTTCTTTAAATATATTAGACAGTCTAAATTGCATAAAACATCAATAACTGTAATTGTATTGAAATATTTTTCACCAAACCTCGCAACAATACATATTTTAACAAAATAACTCGATATCGACCGTTTTTTATAAATAGATTAAGAAATTACAGGGGAAAACACATACACAAGTAGTTTTAATTTAAACAAAACATATTTTCTAACTAGAAATCCGCTTTGCATCTTACACTGTATGCGCAAAGGTCATTAGTATTACACGCATCTAAGGTTGTTTGCCTCACTCCTTGATTAATTCTTATAAAATTGAATTTGTATATGTTTTAGTGGTAGCACTTAACGATGAAAATTGATTAAAATTAAGTTAATCCTGCACGACAGGCAATATGCTTGTATAGGTTCCCGTCGGTGTGGATTAATTAAATTATGCGCGCTTTTTCCATTATAATACAAAACTCCGGTAAGCCTTGTGCAGGCATTCAGTATTATTATAGGTGCCGTAGTAGGATGATTATAGTGGGGCCATTATACCTAATAATAATTATAATTATTATTATTATTATCTAAAACATTCGCGTTCGCAATATCTGCATTTAAAACAGTTACACATTAACCGCAATAATATTGTAATTCAATTCAATGATTGTTTATCCGTTTTCTTATGTTCTACTTGCGAACGCTGCGCGAGTATGCCTACAAAATACATAAGATTTAAAACACACAAGTGATCACGGTAATGGTTAGAAGTAGTTTTCCTTTAACTAATGGACCCCGAGAAGTTTTTGTTTTGCTACGAAAACCGTCAACCGTGGTGACCTTTGGATAGTGACAGCGCCGTTCTCGTGTAGGCGGGGCCCACGCAAGTCCACGTTCATACCCGTTAAGAATAATAAGAAGCTTGCCGTAGTGACGCTTAGTGAGTAAAAAACCAAAAAAAAAAAATTACTTTTTAGAACTATCAAACAAAACAATAAATCTTCGTGAACATTTTCTTCTCTATTTCGACAAACAACATAATATTGTTTTGACCAAAACACACGTTTTGTGCATTAACTCGAGTCATCATTTTGTGTTATAAAATATAGAATAGATTTCTAATTGAAATACTCTTTTCCAAAAGTCCACATACCGCGATATTGTTTTATCTGCGATCTCGTGGTTAGGTTGAGTTTAGCTCACCAGGCGTTTGGTATGTAAGGAATATTCTACGGCTCTATGTGTAGGCAATTTCGATACGTGTATGCTTAGGTGTACTGCTTATTTGAATTCCGTATACACTAAAGTTTTATACAACATGTTGGAAGATTTAAGATGTAAACTTTTTCTTTTACTTGGCGATAAATCTCTTTCTTGTGATGGACTAACGACCCGTGCCAGATAGCAGGACATTATAAGAAACTGTCTCGGAGGAGAACATAGCGGTGACCCTAAATGGGTCGTTACAACTAAAAAAAAAAACAACGGTAATACCCGCAAGGGTATATATTGTTTTTGAATGAAAGAAAAATAATTTCTTAGCTTCTCTTGAAGCTGTGCTTACATATTATCAAAACTATTTCTGTTATTATTAACTTAAGTTTACTAGGTTTACTTAGGCAATGTAATGCGTCGGTATACATTTTTAATCCTAGGGCATGTTGTCGATATTACAATGCGATTGACATTAAAAAAAAAGAAAACAGGCTAACACCCTGTTTGTTTGAGTAAGGCAATCGGTAAAGAAATCCAATTATGAATAGTTAGACGAGTAAATAATAGAATTAGCCGAGAGGTGATAAAAATCGCCAATGTTTCCCTTCTGATAATATTATTATTGCATGTTCGGCCGGAGCGTTGGCGGTAGATTTGGCGCGTGGGTTGTGTTTTATTATGTCGTGCACAACGCATTTCGCAAAAAAACAATTAAAAACCAAGGTCGTGCACGATTCTAATATCTGCCTGAGTCTAGACGGCCACGGGGGTGAGATAACGGAATTTAACCGAGTTGGTTAATGACCTTTCCTTAACCTGCGGCACGACACCCTCCCGAGATGGCGGCGACGACTTCCTCCCTCGCCGTTAGCTATCTTATCGGGGTAACAAGTTTAAACTATAACACTATATCCTATCCAAAAATAGGTTAACAGGCATAATTGACCACAAACCCGACTTGAGCCAAATGGCTACCTTTAACGGCTTTGGCGTGGCGAATTGAATATTATATTGTATTTTTAGGGTGCCGACAAAAAACCTCTACACCTGTCTCCGACGAAATGCACATATTGGCAGAAATAAAAAAAAAAGAAAGCATATGCATATAATTTTTAATACCAATTATCATAAATGGGATTTCGGTGATATTTTATTTCTTTTTCATAGAATATACTATTATCCATACTGTTAATTTTCAACGAATACTTTGGTTAAGTTCCAACCGCATAATACACTTTACCACTGTACAGCAAAAAAAATAAGGTTCCAAAATATTTTAAGTTTTAACATGTATAACAGTAAAAAAATTTAAGAACTTTCAGTTTTTTTTCCAGTTATTAATTTCTACTATTAAAAGAATAGCTATTTCCTGTTTTTTGTTTGTTACGAGTAATTTATTTTCAATATAAATTAAATAAGAATTCTTGAGCTACTGTAATATATTGTAAGCACAGTTGAGATTGTCATGGAATTTATATTAGTCGTTCAATGAAAAAAAAACTGTTGTTTGTACACTTATTTTTACTAGTACTTAATTGATATTCTCAATTTAAGTTGAAAAAACAATTAATTGTATTATCTAAAGAACCTAAGAAGTTCGGCGATAATAAATACATAAAATACATTTTATCGTTGTTCATTTTCACTGGAACTTTGACTTGAATACAAATTATAATATTTAAAGCATAAAGAATTCATGGAATGCGATCGGCGGATGTCACAGATATGAAAGGTTGAAGGCTATTGAACAAGGCAAAATCGTGTTTTATATTAGTTAACGTTTCCTAAGAATAGCTATTAAAAATGGCTTCCGACTTCCGGCTGTCAAACGCTCTTTTCAACTTTTATTTTCGCCAGAGTAAGGTTTGAACACCCTTGTTTTCTTTCTAAGAGCCCCTTTGCAAAATACCCATGAACTTTTATTCATTTTAACCCTTTCGTTACTGACATCCTCGCGAGGATTTAACTTTAAAAACTTTAAAAAATCGAATAAAATATTAACAACGTACTATCATTATCAACAATGTCTTTAAACACAAGTTCTAGTATAGATTGGTGATAAAAAAATCGACACAGCTATATTGATAATCAATATCAGTCCGATACGTAAAAAAATTGTTGATTTTTTTTCGAAAAAAAAAAAATCCAGAAACAAAAGGGTTAAAATATAAATATATATTATTATATTACGGTACACGTATTCGATCAAAAGTATAGTAAAGAAATTCGTAAATTAGTTTAACACTTAGCACGAATTACTATGGAGTTTTAATGGTTTTTAGGTTCTGCGCAGATGCAGTAAACATGTATATTAAAATAGAAATAAATTTGCGTTAAAAGACATCTATGATAGAGTAAAATAATCTATGATAGGATGAAAAACACTTTCATAATAATCGAATTCCTTTTTTTCTACAAAAATATTTAGAATCTGAATACTAATAATATAGTTTGGTCATTTTATATTAATGAGAATATATTACTTGAAATTTTTTTTAATTTATTACTTATTTCATGGGCACCTCACTTACACGCGAACATAATAGTCCTAAATAGCCTAAGGCTTCTTCGGCCATTACTAAACAATAAATCATAAATTAATTTAAAAACAAAACTTACGCTATATAAAATGTTACTTAAACCAGTATGGTCTTATGGTGTAGAACTTTGGGGTTCAGTAAAAATCTCCAACACAAACAGAATTCAAGTGTTCCAATTCCGAGTCCTTCGGACCATCCTTGCCGCAACTCCTTATGTTTCCAACGAAACGCTCCACAGAGACACTTTCTTCCCTACTGTAGCCGAAGTAGCCAAAACTCACTACAAAAGGTTCCGAAATAGACTCCAGGGACATCCAAATCTTTAATTTCCCATCTGGTCTCCAATAATCTTCCTGAAAATCCATCCCGTCATCTAAAGGTACTAAGAAAATAGTGTAGAGACCTGCTAACCTAATCTCCACTCTTCCAGCCATTGGAGTTCCATCACTAGATGGTTTCTTTAAACAAGTGATACACTACTAATTGTATATATTAACCATACCGTATGCCTATTGTACGAATATTGTAGTGTACAGTTTGTATATTTTTTCTAATAAAAAAAAAAGTAGAAACATCTCACTTCTACGTCGATTATTTAATGTAAATTCATGTTTATTTTCAGAATACTTAAACTACAAAACCTAAACAATTTGTAGTCTTATGGATACTCATACCAATTTTCCAAAAGTTATTAAACACGAGATTGGCCCTTTTAGACCTGAGGGGTACAAATTATAGTACATCTCGGCATTAGCTACATGTTTAATTTAATATATTTAGTTTCAAAACTATAATTTAATTGTAACTGTAGTATACAACTAATATCCTTTTTTTTTTTTAAAGTTGACCTTTTTAAGCCCGAGATACCTACAGATTATAATACCATACATCTGAGCACTAGCTATAATTTAACGTCGTATCCAATTTGAAAACTGTATTTTTAATTATAATATTACACTCGCACAAGTTAAACTCATCAAAACAAATTAGGGTCATTTCGAAGGTGTGACACTAGTGTGTTTTTGACAATCCCGCTTGGATTCTTGTGTCCTGACTAGTTTTATTTCAACCGACAGATGCAATTAAAAAGAAAACGACTCGACACGACTACCGTGTGGGGTTTTGCACAAATACATATATTTTGTTCGCGTAGCGGTTTTTATTTTTTTCAGACTTTTGGTAGCGACCGGACGTTACTTTATAATGATCAATAAAGCCTCGGCTGTCCGGCGTTTTTGGCTGGGGTTGGATTTATTTTATGCCGACAAGCTGGGAAACCCGTAAAGGTCACACGTCGGTCGGATTACAAAGACAAATCCGACTACAAGCGATGGTTTTAATATTATTTTGGTTTTTTTTGGGTGGGGGGGGGGTTGTCTCGACACAATCAGATTTTACGACAGACACGTCATTAGGGTTCGTAAAAAAAACGCATCGTAGTAGTGGAAAAAAACAATTTTGTAACTTTGGCGTTAAATATAATAATATATTACACTGCCGACACCGTTTTCCCCGGGTTGTCATCCCGGACAAAGTTGTTTCGTGTAACCCGCCCTCCGAGTACGTACTACATCCCCCCTTAGGCCTATGTACACCGCACGGGGAAAATTAAATTCCGGAAGTTTAAGTCCCGGCTCGTACTACAAAATCGTTTTACAAGTATAATTGTTATTATTATTATTATTATACGTTAAATTTCATTAAAAGTTTCGTCGAGAAACCTCTCTCTTGGGGAGGGGGGACGGATCTAAACAGGCAACAAAAGACACTAAAAATATTGTATTTCGATAACTCGCAATGAGCTTGGCGTTAGCTGATTTTCCACTCTTTCATATCTTTCGAAACGCCAAATGAATTTTATTGTAAATGTATACGATTTTGATTTGTTTTACAAGTGGTCAAAAAAGAAAAAAAAAAGTTCTACTTGTAATCATGCTGGAGTCCGAAAGAAAGGGTGAAGGAACTTAAACCACCATTGGCCCATTGTTGTAGTACAAACCGTAGAACAAAGCTGTAATCTGTTTTTATAGCTTAAAGGATACTTGCTCGTTTAGTCGGTTAAACTATAACAATTACAATTATGAACATAAGAAATAATCATAAAACTTTTCCACTCAGCTAGCTGTAAAATACAGAACGTGTAACTGATATGTTTAAGTACAATTTAATACGCATGTATGTATGTTTATATACAAACTATATATTATACATAAAACTTTAAATTTCAAGTTGTGTTTACGTTTATGATATAAATGGCGATGACACTTTTACGACTTAAAGGCCTATAAGCTTTATAAAAATTACATTTTGAGTACACCCTAATGTTCATAGCCATAGATTATCTACAGCGCTACTTGGTTTGATACAGAAGCATCAATTAGAGAAGTGTGGCTGAGCTAAGCCTATGTAAGACCAATGTCGGATAAATCCCCCCCTCCCCACCATTTAATATAATTTCTAGACAAGAGCATGTATAAAGTATCAAATTAAGCAGCTCGTGCATCAATATACGTTTACTGCGTGTTTAAATCAATACAATACCTCAATTAAAATCGACTACAAATTATAATCTAATTAAACTGCTAGGCGTTCTTCGTCTAAGAACAAATGCGCGTTAAAATAATTACATTAAGTGTATAACTTGGTTAGGTCGAGCTTCGTCAAAATTGTATGTAATTTAAGAACATCAGCCATTTTCACTTATCATAATAATATTATATTTTTTCATTTAACTAGTCACAAAATATAAAATTGCGTTTCGACTAAAAGTCAAATACGTTTACGTTGAAATAAAGATGCGTTTCATAATTTAAAAAAAAACATTTCCATTGTGCAGCAGGTGTCTTATTCATTATTTCTCTGCACTAACTAATGCCATAAATACATAGTATAAAATCTTTTAATATAATATACATATATATATATATATGTATATTATACTGTTATTGATTTTGTATGACCTATTTCCAACGCGTGAGAAAAAACTTTGGTAACGTGGAGATTAACACTGTCAACAAAGAAATATTTTATAAGCTATTTTCAGCTCATGTTTTGACAGTTTCTTTATAGTGGACTATATGTGTAGTATGACAACACTGGTATCACACGATCGAGCTTACAATTAATCATTCATAAAAAATTCATACACATAATATTAAAATATATTTGAATATTTACACACAATTTCACGATAACAGTCTCTTAGTAAGCAATACAGCTTGTAATTTATTATGCAATATATATATAACTTTTTATAAGGTTAAGCAAAAAAAAACAATATGTATTTTTTTTAAATAAACTATTATTAAAACAAACGCCTTTATCTTATACCTATAGTAAATGTAGACAGCAGATTAGTAAATAAATCATTTTGAAAAGAACATTATAAAACTGAATAATGTTTAAATATTAAGCTTTAGGGAGCTGTTTTACATAACATTACGATCGTTTTCATCACAAATTTTATAAATCATTCACAGTAATGGTTTTTTTTGTTTTGTGTTACTGAAACGTTATTATTCTATATAGCTTGATCGTTTTAAAAATAAACGACCTACCCACCTCTTTATTTGGGTAGTATTTAAATAACATCTCCATAAACATGAATCGCAAGCCGTTTTGCATAAATATTACGGTGAGATGAGCGAAATTTATTACCGATATTATTTATTTCATTTCAAAATCATTTGGAATTAAACAAATGCAATTACTCATCTTACTTACTTAGTATACTATTATTTACTGTTATTTTTCAGTATGCACGCGGTTCATTTCGTACTAACCATTTTTAAGGACATAGTTTTTTTTTTTTTTTTTTAGTAGGATTAAAATGCCATTGAAAGTAATAATTTGGTACTTACCACGTTAGCGGGAAAAAAATAAAGAACGATTTATTTACACAAAGTGTGACGTATAATTTGTCGGTTGATTTATATTATGGAACAGTACTAAATTAATGTAGACGTTCAAATGTTGAGGAAATCGATTCGATTTTGGTCATTATTGGTTTTTAAATCAAACAACAAAGAACACCCAATGGCCATAATGGGAGCGTTATTCTATGCCAATCGATAACCTACTAAATTCAGCCATTCTCCCGTGTTAATATTATATCACTTTAAGCAGTCAGGTTAGGCCCAAGTCGAAATGAAATAAGTAATAAATAAAATCGAAAATTCGACCAAAAAAGATTCTTTGAGAAAGCAACTATTTTTAGTCTTGCAAGTTTCTAATAACCATTTTGTTTGTGACTCTTTTTTTGTTATACTATATAATATATATTATAGTATACTCGAATGTGATACATCAATACGTTTAGTGCGATGCATGATATAATAGAGGCGGTTTTTTTTTGTTACAAAACTGTCGGATATATTACTTTTCTAACTACTCCGGACTTTGGATAGACTTTTTGTCAGTTTGAAACGTTCATGACACGGATGGTACGCGTTTCTTTTACAAGGATAATAAATAACTCAAACAGCCCGTTACAGCATACCGAGACCGTAGTATAACACGTTTTATAACTTTACTGCTTTTGTTGTACCTCGACAAAGGCCACGTACCTTTGTCGTGTCAATCTAACTGAAACATATTTTGCCAAAAACGAGTTTCAACGATGTTTGTTTACGAGAATTTATTATCGTTGTACTTGTCAGTTGATTTTTTTAAAAGTAACAAACACATTAATTAAAAACTTTATTTGAGACAAATAAAAAAAACCTAGTTATTTTCTCCGCTCCACGGAAAAAAATTGAATCGTGGATATGATATCTCTTGCCTTCTATTTGTCCTTCCAATATTCTGTGGTGTAGTTCCTCCTCGTGTCTTAAAGTATGTCCAATTAGTCTCCATCATCTTTCTTTGATTGATCTTAATAATCCTCCAGGTTCACCTATTTCATTAAGTACACTGTCATTGGTACGGAACTCAGTCTAGCCAACTCTTAGCATCCTCCGCCAGCAACACATTTCGAAGCTTTCTAAATATCTTTCTTCTGCTTTGTTTATCACCCAGGACTCTGACCCGTATAGAGCCACGCTCCACACAAACACTTTAACTAGTCGTTTTCTCATATGGATACTCATTTTCTTGGAGCATAGTAATTTCTTGCGGTTCATAAATGCGATTTTCGCTTGCGCTATCCTAGCTCTAATTTCCTTAGTGGACTTTCCATCCTAGGTGATTAAACTGCCTAGGTATTTATAGCTGTTTACTTGTTCTATATAGTTATTTCCCACTCGGATTTGGAGTCTTTGTCTTTGTTGTGATTTTTGGCATATCATAACCTTAGTTTATTTAGTTATTTCAGGGCGTATTCTTCAAAACACTTCTGCATCACTTCTAATGCAGTTTCCATCTCTTTTTCGTTTTTGGTTATTAAAGCAATGTCGTCAGCAAACCTAAGCATTTGTATAAGTTCTCCTCCGACCGTCACTCCTATTTTTCGTTTATTGAGCGTTTTCTTTATTTCTTGGATTGGTCGTTCGACATATACATTAAACAACATTGGTGACATGGGACACCCTTGTCTAGTGCCTTTTCGTATTTTTGCTGTTGCAGATTTGTTTTCTATACTTATTTCTGCTGTCTGTAAAAATTGTATATTAATTGCCTATCCTTGTAATCCACTCCTACTTGCTGTAGAGTCTGGAATAACTTTTGCCAGCTCACTTTATCTATTAAATTCCTTTTCTAGGTCCACAAAGGCAATTAGCGTGTCCTTATCCAGTTCTAACTGCTTCTCTAATAGTATTCTGAGACTTAATATTGCTTCTCTTGTCCCTTTATTCTTTCTAAAGCCATACTGGTCACACCCTAGTTGCTCTTCGATTTTATTTTCCATTCTTTTACATACTACTTTTACTAGTATTTTTGCTGCGTGTGCCATAAGGCTTAGTGTACGGAAGTCGTCGCATTTGTCAGCGGTTGCCTTTTTTGGTATTGTAATGATAATACTTTTCTGGAAGTCTTCAGGGATGACTCTTAATTCATATATTTCCTTCACAAGTTTGAATAGCTCTTCTTTAACTGTTTCCCCTAAATTTTGGATGAGTTCTATAGGTATATTGTCTACTCCCGGAGCTTTATTTCCTGTTGAGAGATTTAGAGAGAAAAAATGGCAGGTAGTTGTTAAAATTGTTAAATGCGTTTAGATAAAAAAATTGCGCGTTCACTATAAAACGAATTATGAAATTGAAAAAAAAAATACACAACACAACCATTAGGTTCTTTTTTTCAAATGCGTCATACCGACTACCGTCCGTGTATGCATTTAGTGGCAAACGTGAAGCGAGCTATTATTGTGGACTTTATATGAATATTATGCAGTCGGTTGGAAAGTTCTATTAATAGATACTTAAACTATGAATATAAAATGTGTTAACGACCGGCAATGGTCGGAGTAACATGTATGGCGTACTCGAGACATCTACAAAGCCAATACAAGTAGCCAAACAGTAAAACCAGCTAAAAGCAATTTTTGAACATTTTCACCGATAACACATAATTTCTTCAGATGACCCATTTTGAAACCAACCAACATTTTCCCAACACAGTTTGAGATAGTTGTAATCTTTATTTGGTATTCAATAATAGTTTTACATACCGAGTAATACACTGTGTTTTAACATTTTCAAAATGTATTTAAGCTGGATTTTAAACTAGGTCGCCTCACTTAATCGAAGTCATTCTATACCAGCGTCAATATTATTCAAAATAACCAAACCAAGTACACTATTAAATTTGTACTATAAAACGAAAATGAATAAACATAATAATTACTGTGCGAACGATTTTTTTTAACAAACTGTTTAAAATACTAAAGATTTTACTGGTGTTGGCCCGTACTCATAAAATATATTACAGTATAAATTTATAACGACGAATAAATGATTATAATGCGTTTTTAATTATCTTAACATTGACGTCAACAACAATAAATTGTTTTACCTCATTTAATTTGCCAATCTTACTCCGCCACTAATTTATTATAGTCCCTTTGTCTTGTTCTCTTCAATCAGATCCGTTCACTAGTATCTACCTAACCTAATCTATTGATTGCCGCTACCTTTCAGAGCTCTTGGCCGTTTTCCATCGGTCAACTAACTTAGTTGTTACATTTTTAATTTGTTTTCTCTATTACTTTTCGATTGCTATTCGTCTCTATATTTCCATCAACATTCGTCTCCTATAGTATTCTATTCTTTGCACACCCATACTTCGTACGAAACGGTTACTTTTTAAAACTAGCGTTTGATGACAGAATAGTTTTTTTAAAAGGACAATCGTCTCAGAATGGCATACAATTTTTTTTAATTTTCAATTGATCCCATTGAATATCGAATCGGATAAAAATTCAAGTAATTAAATAAATTCAACTCGACTAGACTTTGTGCAGTCGGGTCGAATGTGAAATTAAGTGTGTCCACGAATTTAACAACCCTACCTCTGAACAAAAACTTGTCATAACGCAGACCACTGTTGAAATTGTTTTTCACGTGCAGTACATATTGCGTTTTAACGGTGAAACGCGGCAGGAGTAAAAATATATTTCAATTTTTTTAGCTTTTCGGTGTTTTCTATTTTTTTTTTTAATAAAATTCAATTCTATAATCTTTTTTTTTTGCTACCGCACCGATAAAAATAATTATTATAACCGACGGGTCGAGCGCAGTCACGTAGAACATCATATTTTTTGCCCGGCCCGGACGGTTTTAAATTAATTTATCTTTTAAACCGCGTGGGCGGTCTAACGGTCGAGTACGGGGTTTGGATATTATGTATTGTATTATGTTTTTCCCTTTGCCCAAAAACAATAAAAACCTGAGCGAACACGTCCTGCAGCGTGACCAAGTGTGAAAACTTGTTGCCCTATACATATATGGCCAATAAGGGTGTATAATATAGAATAAAAATCACGAATCTCAGAGCGGTTTAAACAACATTCGCAAAAATGCACTTCTATTGGCCAAGTCGTTTTTCTCTTCCATTAGTCTTACACAGTACGTTCGGAGTTGTTTTCCAAGTACGGTGTACGGTATTCAATTTAAATCGAAATTCGGTCTGATCCAATTACAGCCGACGGATTTAATGAAATTGCTTTGTCGTCTTTCCGTACCTACCTATATATAACAACCGCGCATTGAGTAAACTGTATATAAACCGTGTTTAATAGGGCGCACGTTTACACCGCCTTACAATTAAGACTTAATTACTTATTTCGTTTAACGTGATTTTTACAATCAAACAACGGATAGGCTAGAGTCGAAACTCACGTGGTCGAAAAAATGAGAAAATCTCTGAGCACCACTGCCTTATAGGATTTTTGACGCTGAATTCGAATGTGTTATCAGATATTTGGAAAACGCAAAAGAACATGTGCATCCAATATGTATCCTCGAACCTAGTGGTTAGAATAAAAATCAACAAGTTCCAATTGACCATGAGAAGTTTAAGTACTGAACTATTTTTGACCCGAATCATTGCTGCAGTTATCAAACGTCATTGACATAATCGTTATGTTTCACCATTTTTTTTATATAAATTATTATGATAAACGCTTTCCAGACCAATGATCAGAACATGATCAGACCAATTATATTTTACCGTGGTTGTCACTGAATGGTTTTTTTGTATACAAAATGTTTATTTTAAAATATAACAATACATTTTAATTTTAAATTAAAAACTTGTACACACTGTTAAGTGTGTTTTGCTCATTACACGAGATGAGTCACCTAAAAAACCTATTTGAAATCCAACAAAATAGAAAATCTGATTTTTTACCTTTTGGCGTCAAAACTCACATAATCCAAACTTTATACTACCAAAAAAAATGTTTATCGACTGAAGTTATATATATTAATGCGGCATCAATAATGCTATATTTGAGTTTTTCAGTCCACGCTACTTCAAAATAATGTAGTATCGATTTTTTTGTCGTTAAGGAAAACTCTCTCCCAGTTGTTTTGCGTTAAATGTCATAATGTATCTATGCAACAAATGCCATATAGTATGTTTACAGTTTATGCTGAAAAATATGAGTATAATGTATCTTATTTGTGTTTTTAGATATTCCACAAGGAACAGAGTTTAAAAATGAAGTTGCGAGGGTAAGTGTGTTAATAAAAAAATTAAAAATTAACCTATTAACGCTCGGAGATCCCTTTTTGGGACTCAGCAAAAAAAATAGTTACGGGCGTTAATGGGTTAATAATAATTAGAAATTTAGTAGTGCATTAAATAAAGCATTGTTAAAAGCTTTGTTAGAATAATGTAATAAATTATAATATTATATATATATATTATATAATAAAAATAAACGAACCGTGGAATTGATTACTAATTGTCAATCGTTAATTTATTGTTATAATAACTATTTACATTTACCTATTTGTAATGAAATTCCAAAACAAATTTGAAGTTCTCACTCGTTTGTTGATTTGAATAAGCGTCATCCATCATTTAGTTTTAGTAATTTTATTTTTTTACATTTCGTTGAACCCAACAGAAAAATTGTAGGTCCAATAACAAAAGTGAGAAAGTAGATCTGTCCTTGAAATTTATATCATACCATCTAAGCGATTGGTAGAGTATTGAACTGAGAAAGGTCGTTTTAACTAAAAAAAAAAAAAATTGATCGTTTGCTATACTTTTAAGTTGCATTTGTTGATTTGAGATGTTTTTTATCACTAGACAATAGCCATTTAATATGCAATCTTATTGTACTCTGCAATGTAACTGAAAATTAATAGTTAGAGGTTTTCCCGGATAGTCAAGTGTAATTTGATGACTAAATAACTGGTTTCTAAATTATATAAAATCTTTATTTCCATTTTAAGTGCCTACTACATTATGACAGTTTCTTGACAGCTATTTTACCTATTCAACACTTTTGTTATGCAGTATACCCTTTTTAGTTTTTTGTATTTATCTAATATGTTAACCTGAAAGATTATTTATTATATTATTACAGACCATCGACCAGGATGTGCAAGAATTAGAAAAATTAAAAATACCTCCAGGTAGGTGTTTTGCTAAATATATTAGACATTTGTATTACAAATAAAAATCTTCATACCTTTAATCATGCTGTGGATTAACAGGCCAGGGCGAGTCGGTGTCGGTGGTCAAGTCGCACGAATCGTTGTACACAAACAAAAACGGCAAAGAAAAAGCTATAGCGAAAATTCAACAACAAGGTGAATGTTTTAAAATAGTTTACTATCTAAAAAACCGTATGTTCAGTAACCAAACTAAAATATCAACACATGTTTCGCGTACTTAGTAAGTTTCTCTAAAAAATTATAGCGTCCAATTGTTTTCTCAACAAACATTTAGTTTGTTCTACGCTTTGTGCCAACTTGAACCGTCAAAAGCTGATGTTTGAGATTGTTTGAGAGATAATATTACTTTTGTTACATTCGAGTAAAATGTCAGATAGAGTGTAGTATCATATCATTCACTAAAGTATATTTTTGGGAAATATTAAAGAATGGATTCGAAGTACCTTCTCGGGTACGATGAATTATTATTGTTATTATTCGAGAAAATATATTATATAATGTCCCTTTTCAAGGGCACACGAGTTCAATATAGTACATTTCTTTTTTTATAAACCTAAATTGCATATTTTATTCGAATACCTTCACGGGCTCTAAAAAACGAAAGTAAATTTATACATGTCTTTAAATAACGGTATATATATAAATACATATTGAAGATGTAAAATGTAATAGTATAATATTATATAATATTTTTACTTTATGTTTACCTCGTTATAAACTCAAGGTTTAAAAAAAAAATCAGAAAAAAACCAGTACGATGGGGTAGGGGACATAATGGGGCCAAAGCATATTGGGGCGGGAGATGTCACTGGTGTACAGGAATTATTATAACTGAAAGTGATGATAAAATCACTTTCAATAAAACGCTTCGATGCGAATCTGTAGATGGTAGCAATACAAAAATCGACAGAAGCATTTTAAAAGTCATAATGTTATAATGTAAAATTAACAATTGAGTTACTAACTTTTTTGCCGGTAATACAGATAAGGAGTATTATCAGTTTGAAGCTAAAATATATATTAAGCTGATTAACTACCCTAACGGCGTTGTATAATAAATCACAACTGTGTTTTATGTTTTGCTTTTTTGTAGTAAATAAAAATGGAGAACTGTTGGCAAAACTAGAACAAAAAGTTTTGTCGCAAAACGACCAAGAAACGGGCGGTCGTCCGGACACCAAAGTCCAAATGTCCGTCGATATACCGAACAAAGGTATACACAAGCAGACCTCGTATAAGTCAGACGAAGAACCTCGGAAATGGGCTACCAAGCGTTTCGGCTACAAGAAATACTCTGTAAGGACTTGCCGCACAAAACAATGTTATACTATCAAATTTTATTATCACCACATGCCACAAGGTACTAATTAAGTTTCGAACTTCGATTTCAGGACTACACAACATCTTTGGACCCGGAAGCGTCCCCCGAGGAAATGGCCGCATATATTTTCTTCACCAAGGACGACAAGTCAGTCACGCAAGCCATCGAGAAACTCATTCAAGACGGAAGGGTGAGTGTGAAATGAAAAAAATCTAGTCATTTTCTCCGCTCCGCGGAAAAACATTAATTAATCGAGGATATGTAATCTCTTATCATTTATCATTTATCTCTTATCGCGTATATCTAATTTCTTATCTCTAACTGAAAGTGAAAGTGTAACGCGAAAATGGCGACATGGAATTGCTTGTACCCAGCCAATAACATATTCATGGTAATTAAATTAAAAAATGATGTTCGCACAATATTATTATTTAAAAGACATTAACTTATTATTATTATTATTAATTTACATCGACGCGACGGGGTAAAAATAACCATTCAACAAAATAACATTTATTAATATATTACAATATGTTATTAAAATAACAAATCGGTAGTCTATATTATAAATTATACAAACAACACAAAACAGCCATAACGAGGAGATTGCATCGGTCAAATGATTGATTACAATTAGGGTATACCTACCCACCCGTAGACACGGTGCTTGAAAATACAGGATGTGTACACATATATCAAGTATTAATCATGTATGCAATAACCATAAATAACCTTACGCGGGCAAAAATATGCTTGCAAAACGCGGACGAATCGTTCGTATAATAATACGTTTGCCCGTTTTTTATTTTATGCTTAAAAATTAATATTTGAATTGATCCGTTCACTCCAAACGTTAGCGTTTAGGTTAATTCGATTTTATAGCGTATCTTATAGGATTTAATATTGAAAAAATTGCAAGTATAATTTATTCAGGAAACTGAATTTTTGAAATGAAAATCGACTTTTTACATAACATTGTAAAGTACCCAAAGAACTCGAATCTCTTTACAGAATTGAAATTGTATTAAGGATAGTAGTCGGACTGAGTAGTCGAATTTTTGTCTAGATTTTTGATTAAAAAAAGGCCAAAATACATTTTTATTCATAGTAAAAATGTATATAAATTAAAAAATAATACCTCGAAGCTTATACAAATTTACAACATGTTCGAAATTTATTAAAACCACATTTTTTTTTTAATTATTGCCTATACAAAACTCATTAAAAACCCTTTAATGCATGCAATCCCCTTAATGACGTTTTCCTATAAATTTTACCCCTGTACTCACCTTTACCAAGTGAAGTTTACCTTTATCAAACTGTGAGTTAAAATATATTTATTTTTTCAGTTGTAAATACAAAATAGGCCATTAATTTGGAAAATATAACTCTTTGGCGGGCGTATCAGTAAAACCATAGTATCCATTAGTGTCGCAAATTCAAAATTAAATTACTGTAATACTTTTTTATTTCTTACAAAAGAAGTTTTTTCTGATTCTCTGCGAACGTGTACCTATATCATACATTCTTAGGTTGCATCGAAAGCCTTTAAGCACATATAAGTTTTTTTTTCTCAAGTCGGAAAATCCGTTGTTTCAAACAAAACCAGCTCGCCACTTCGTTTACGCAAAAAGTTTGAAACTTTACATGTCAGTTTTAATGGTAACTTTTAGGTGCCATGTGGTTTTGTCGTTGAATAATTTCCAGCCGTTTCTCGAATATTAATTGCAACAATAACGACAACTCGGCTGAACGTCGTGCTTGGTAATAAAAAAATATAATAAAATAAAACCTGTCTCTGTCAGGACAGGAATAAATTGATATGTACAAATGTTGTCTTGTTAGCTCGGTACAGCTGTCTAAACTTTACCTCAAGGCTTATGTCGCATTATACTATTTCGTGTAAATTCCAGATATTTCACCAGAATTACCATGATAAAAAACCGGTTGGGCTTATTAACTCTAATATAATTTATAATATATATATATATATAACTAAGTCATATTTAAAAAAAATGGTATATCAAATTAAACGAAAAGGCAAACGACACACGAAAGTATACAAAGGTGTTTAGAGATTTTTAATTATTAATTATTCTTTAGATCCAGGTAAAACGTTTAAGTTGAGCATTATCGCGATTTAATTAACTTAAATTACCAAGGATATTTTTTGATTGTAAATGTTCAAATGTGCTGTTGAGTAATAAAATATTTAACACATTTTTTGAAAGCTATAATACCTACCCAGAAGTTACAAGAGAGACAATAAGGTTTCGGATTTAATTTCAGTTTACTGTTGTGATTGGGATAATCACAACGGGATATTGTTATATAATTTCCCTCAATTTTTTTACTGTTTTCGTTAATTTATACATAAAAAAATATAACCTAGTATAATAATATTTTGGTTTCGACCTAATTATTCGAAAATGTAATTCGATCAAACGAATGAAACAATTAAATGAAAATGTGAAATAAAAAAAAGTGGTATGAAAAATATAAAATTTTTTCCACATATATATTATGCTTTTAGTCTACGAACTGTTAGGTCATTTTGGACAACTCTTGCTCTACTAGGGGCAATATAAAAACAAAAATCTATATCGCTCAAAATACATATTTTTAGTGACGTTCCTTTAGGCAAGTTAATAAAAATGTTGACTAAAACTATATTCTTTTATATTCGCCCATACCATGCTTACAATGAATTAGTTATTAAACTTTAACAAGTACCACTTGGGGCCTAAAGTTTTTTATTGTTATATTAATTTCGTTTAAAAAGCATTTCATACTATTTTCGCCGAATGTAATAATAGTTCTAGTATTTTCTCAGAAAAGCGGAGTAGCAATTGAAATAAAAACAACTTAAAAAGTTATGTTTTAAAGGCGAACAAGAGAATGGATTTTTCTTTTGCAGCGTTTTGCGTAGGAAAGGTAAATTCTCTTAAGTCCTTTTGTCAGCATTCAACCAACGAGTCGAGTCTGTTACAAGACGAATTTTGCTTAACGTTTGTGTTGGTTACAATCTTTATTTTAGTGTATGGATTTTACGAAGTAAAACCATATTTTAACGTATGAATATATAAAGATCTTAAAATGATTATACTGATTAAAAACCGATTTATATTAAAGAAACAAAGTACATATAATTAAGAGGACGCCACTCCGCTAATTTTAAGGAGTAAAGTATAGGCAATTTTTTACTAAATCTTAGCTTAAAGGTTAAACCATGATGTGTAATTATTAGTTCAGTAATTAGTACTCTTAATGATAGCATCATTGACAGAGATTTAAAAAACAATTTTGAGAAAAAATTGTCCGACAGATTAGTTACTTATATCACTTGAAAGTTAAGAACTTTATATGTATCGCTTGACGAGGTTTTTACAATAACTCGATTATTAAAACCAAAATAATTGCTTAATAAATATTTGTTTTACCTTTATTTAAATAAAAAACTAGTTGTGTTTATACTCGTCAAGACGACATAGAAAAAGTTTTTAACTTTCAGATGATATAAGTAACTTTACTGGAAGCCAAATTTTGAAAGAGCTGTATCAAGAAAGCCAATTCGTGTTTTTATACCATACAACAAATGCATGTGGGGTATCCTCCTAGTATAATATTTTGTATCTTAAGTCGAACAACGTGTAAAGACGGAAAATAAGGATAATCAATTGTTAAATTTAAGAATTCGTTGTACCGATAATGATTTGTTATTTTCCGACAAATTCCTTGATTAATCACCAGGTAAAACAGATAATATTTATTACATAAGAAAAAAAAACGTTGGTTCAGATGTTCGCCGTTAGCAGCATAGTAAGCAAAAAATATCTGGTAGCTTACTCGTTCGCCAGACTTCAAAACAATTGAGTTAATTAAAAAATAATAATCTAATTTATCGAATCATTAATATCAATAATGTTTATCATCGGGTCAGCGCCCCGGTGTGCCGCCTTTGTACTATAAATAGGCATAATATTATGAATGTGCATAATCTGTTTGTCATAATCACATGCGGTAGCCTAAAGGCAAGCTCATCCGTGTTCCAAAATAACCGGAGACACAGTCTAAACGACAAGAGGTATTAATTAGAATACATAGATAATTGTAGATCCTGAATAAAGACATACATAGCATAGTAATTATGAACTGGAAATTGCTTGTCAGTCAATATTCGGACCGCAATCACGTTTGATGTAACGGGCGTGGTAATTTCAGATTATTCTTATTAAAAAAAACTATGACCGATTTAATTACAGTAAGAAAAACTATCGAGTTAATTTGTCTTTAAAAAAAATATGTCAAATCAATAGGACTTGTTTAATCAACCTACGCGTATTACAAAATAAATAACTTACAGCTTAACAAGTTGACTGTCTTGAGTATCATATCCAACTCTAAAAAGCTCAAAGCTCTCATATAGCTTACCGTTAACTTTTTAAAGGAAATATAGGTTAACGCGAATAAAACTTATTTTTTGATGTTAAAATAATTGTTCTTTTTTTTTGTAAATTTTATATAGCTAAAATTTGTTTTAAATATAATATCATATTATTACCGTTAATTATTTTTAATTTGTGATAATATTTAATGTTATAGTTATTAATATTATTTGTTTTAAAAACTCTGCAAACAACACTTGATGTTTTAATATACTCAGAGACAGTTCAAGCTACAAGTGTTAAAGTAATATTTTTACCCTACTACCTACTTTCCAGCCGCCCGTGTATCGATTAGCGATTTGACCTACTACAGCTGCTATCGTTGGTGCACTTGCATCAATGCTACTTAGATTCACCTACCTTAGAATATTATTTTTATAGAGCAATATGTAATAATGATCTAAACGATGCTTCACAACACTTAAACTATAAGCTTGACTAAGAAGAATATACGCCAAAATATATATAAAAAAGAAAACAATTTTTTGAGTAATATTTAGGCATTTTCTAAAATTAAATCTAATAAGTATTCCGTCGAAGAGGGGTTCAATTTGTTCAAATAACGATAATATGTTGGTTTCGAAAGCTTAATACGTTGGCTGCAACCAATATTCGAATAATTTAATATTTTACTCACTTGATTTAATACCTAATTATTACACATTCTATGATAACACCGCCATAGTATTTATGCTATTACCGTTGGTCGACTAATTTTTTATTTATTGGTGTATTTTACAGTTGGACCGAGAAGCGGCCTTAGCCTATTTGGGATTGATTGACAAAGAATTGTTCCGATTAGACGCCCGGTATCCGTTGGACTTTAACAGGGACAATGTTGTAAGTTGACACTATTGTTATAGCAAACCAAAAATCGTAGGCAGTTACAGAAACATAATAAACAGTCTAAAAGCGTAGTTTAGAGTAATTAAAATTGTATAGTATTCTGTATTTTGTTTAAAATGTTATAATTTTGTGCCAGTTAAATATATATATATATATATATATTTATATATATATACTAGTGCCCGCGTACCCGGCTTCGCACGGAATTTTACTGAAAATAATAATTAAAACAATCGGAATAATAAAATGAGAAGCAAGCAAGTAATACTTACACGTTAAAATGTTGAAATGTTACAGTCAAGGTGGTAATCTATCGAAGACTAAAATAGGCAACTATAAAATATTAAAATGTGAAATGTGAAAACATGGCATTTTTGGCCAGAAACGATGAATAAAATATATGATCTGCTGTCAACCGTCCATCTATTTCACTGAAATTTGTTTACGTAGCGCCATCTATTGGAATAAACTTTCACTAAAATATTAAATTTTTCTATTTTACCGGGCATCTTTTCCAATTTTTCCTATTTAACCTATCCTTTCTCTCGAGTTGGACCAAATTACACACACTGTGAACAATTTTATCAAGATCAGTTAAGTAGTTTCGGAGTTCATCGCTAACAAACATCGTGACTCGAGATTTTTATATATATAATATAAGGATAAGTATAATATACTATTATTTCTATGATTCTACAATACGGTCTGTTGGTTTGGGGCGGTACAGCCAAAAACGCATTACGGCCACTCATAATACAGCAAAGGCAAATAATCAGGATCTGTCTTAATAAGCATAACTTAGAAGGATCAACTATCGATAACTTTAAATTATTAAATGTTTTACCGATAGAGAAATTATATAAAAAATCTCAATTTTTATTATAATAAAAAACTTATGACTAACATATAACTTATGGGGCGATGCAGAAAGCATATTTGATTAAAGGGAAAATAGAGCATATAATGCAAAAGTTACTTATATTAATAAATTATTTGGTCAAAAATTTGTTGATTATCTTGGTCCTACATATTTCAACACATTGCCTATTAATATTAAAAATAATATACACACTAACTACAAGAATCTTAAACATTTTAATCGCAATAAAATAATTGTTAATTGGTTATTCACATTATTAGATTAATATCTGCGTATTGTATATTCTATTTTTATATTCTAACTATCTAAAATTGTGTTTATATTTTTGGATTGTTAATTTAATCAGTTAATTTAAGTGATATAAATTGTAACTCTCTGCCACCAACACAAGCATAGCTTAAAGGTGGTAGATTCATATTTATTTTAATTTTTTTTTCTTTAAATTTATAATAAATATTTATTAAAAAAAAAATAGAATAATATAGATGTACATATCACACGTGATTTTTAATTAATAGATTCTATTCATAAAATTAACCAATAATAGGTATAATATCGATGGTGACACGGCAAAAGGGTCTAAGCGACATATTTCATAGTTTTCATGATGGCCACTAAACGTTCTTTTTGTGATTTTACTATTTTTTTTTTCTAAGTTCCCAATAATTTTTTTTAGTAAGAATTGGGAATTTTTCAATCATATAATTATATTATAATAAATATGAATTATAATATATTTTTCTAACCAATAGTATAAGCCGTGTTGCTTAGACCCAAAGTGTCGCTTAGACCCTTTTGCCTCGTCACCATCGATATGTTGTTGATTGTTTAAAAAAAAACCTCTTAGATTTTAATTAATTTTGCGATTTCACAATTAATCGTGGTCTGATACTGGCATGGCGATTAATTTGAAGTTGCGGAAAGGTTGTTTTTTATTTTTTTCCTATTGAAGTCGAATAAAATTGTAAAATAACTCTTATTGCACTAACAGATATACGGAGCGGGAAATAGTTAAATGAACTGCACGGAAAATCTCTCTGTGAAGTGAAATAACTAGACCGGTTCAATGTGATTTTTTTTTCTTCATTAAATTATTATTAATATTATTTGTTCACACCAGGAAAGACCGATCGCGTACCACAAAAATTACGATTCGACCGACTTCAACGACATCGTGGACGGGACTTCGGCCGAACTCAAAGAAATGCAACAGATACTCAGAGAGAAATTCGCTAAGCGCGACAAAGTAGTTTACGAAGAAGACGAGGATTCCATGCGGCTCGACCGTACGCCATATTTATCATTTTCGCTCGTCAAAAAAAGCCATTGTCTAAGACATTTTTAATTTTTTCTTCGCAGGTTTCAGAAAAGTGTTGGAAGACAAAATGCACCTGACCGATTCTCAATACCAACAACTGCTGGAAACGCTGTCGTCGGCCGATTTCGCGTACGCCCAAAACATGATGGACGAGATTATCTATCAGCTGGCCAAAGTCATGTTCAATCAAGCCCTCTATATAGGTGAGTCGACTAAATCGAAACGCCTCATACTTTACTTTATGCACGATAAACTAATAATATAATATTATAAAAAAAAAAAAAAAAAAACAACAACAACAAAAGTAATAACACAGATTACAATATAAAACTAGATAGTGTACTCTAAGAAAAACCAAAAAAATCTAAACAAACTTTAATAATCTCAGGGCAGTGTGACTAAACAATAAAAACATATGTACTTCTGTTATACAGTAAGGTCAAAGAAATTGTACCAAACATCCATAATGTTATCACCGCCAACCGTCGTTAATCAACACAGGTCACAGTTGTATATAAAAAAGTAGATTGCTAACTAGTGATAACAATGGAAGTCGACGTCCTCTATTTTCGTGTGATTAATGTGTGCATACACTAGACAGTAATTTATATATAACTGTGATTTTGTGTTATCAACTTAACTTCTAATTGTTTTAAACATATTTTCATGTGATAATGTTCTAATTCCCCCAATGAAGACGGAAAATGGCAACTTCGATTATTTCTATTGGCGGCATGTATACTTAGCAATCTAGTTTATTACATTATATATCTGTGTTAATCAACTAATTTTTATTAATATTTCGTATCATTTCCTATCGATTGTTTTACTATCGAGTGCACTATCTGGTTTTATTTATTCTGTGGTAATAATGCGCTGTTTGATTGAGCTTATGATTACATTTTGAACGTCTTGTGTTTTAAATTGCTATATACCTTGTACCTTATATTTATTGTGTTCGGATGTTTATCGTGTTCGGCATATCCGGCAATCGATAAACGTCAAACAAACAAGTTGAACATTGAGCACAACGCCTTACATATTTGATAAAAATGGAGTCGTGCAAGTGCTCTTAAAATAATAATAATGAACGTAGTAAAGGGCACCTTTACCTATGTCGGCATAGAACATCGATGGTATTCGATCACTTGTCTGACATAATATGGTAAGATCCGGTGGTCTCTTATAGTTGTATTCCGCAGCAATTCGACCGCAATAATATAATAATATCGGACTGGAAATTCAATGCGTTCTTACCCCGGAATACCCCGGCTGCAAGGTCGTTAAAATACTTATTCCCTTCGTCCAATAGGTGTATTCATAGGAACTTCAATATTTCACATATCACACATTCACACCGATATAATTGAGTTTCATAGGGAGGGATTATTGCAACTGAAGTTGGCGTGGAGGAGCGCTCTTCGCCTGTTTAGCGAATCAATAATACTATTGCTAAGCGTTTATACGTTTCAGGTGGATCGGAAGCACAAGAGTCTTTGCAAAAATTCACCGACTTTTTGGAGACGGAAGCGAGTCGAGGACGAATATCCAGAGTGCTGGAAAAGAAAATACTGGGTAAGATAAGACTTTGGACGGCAAAAATTAATATGACTGATGATAATGTTTGGGTTTGATTTTTAACAGAACTACTAATAATGTCGTTGTCGGATACGTTGAACGAGCACCCGGAATTGATGGATGCCGCCAAACAAGGATTCAGTAAATACTTGGACGCTTACCCGAATCTCAGTAAGTATATAGGTGGTGTTCGACTTAATGCGGAGGTCGACCGATCTTATGAGTACATTTTACATGGATAAGTTATTGGACTGGATACAAGAAATTTCATGTCATTACTTTCACGTTACACTAACCATTTCACGTAATAAGAGATAAGATAATAGAGATAAGCACAGATAAACTGTGTAAAGCTAAACTAGATTACTAACTAGTGATAAGAATATTTATATATATATATATATTAGTGTATTATTTTATACACTAATAAATCTCATAAAATGGCCAACGTCGATATATATATATATAATATATCTGTGATTCTGCGTTGTCAACATAACTTTTAATTGTTATAAGCGGTGATAACACTTATAAACAAGTGATAAAGTTCTAATTCCCACAAAGATGGCGTAAAATGGTAACTTCAATTATCTCTATTGGCGGCATGTACACTTATCAATCCGTGGAGATAAGTGATAAATTATGAGAGATAGTAATTACAGATAAATTATAAGAGAAAAAGATAAGTAATAAGAGATAACATATCCATGGTTTAATGTTCTTTTCCGTGGAGCGGAGACAATAACTAGATTTTCTTTTTTAACAACACTTTGTAGACGCCAACGAGGTACAAAAGAAGAACGAGCCGAAAGTTCGAAGGAATACTGCACTGGGCGACGGCAAGGAAAAACCGAAGAAAAACGACACTGGATCGGTTAAACGATCAGTCAAGACGTCCGGCATCGAAGACGGCGATAACGCGAAATATTAAAAAAAAAACCGACAACATTTCAGAATATACATAAGTGTTTTGGACTTGTTCAACAAGTCTACACGCTTATAATATCAGAAACCGACGAATTCCTTTAATCCTCCCCTTACACCGAACCTCCTGTTGATCCCGAACCTCCTCTTTTTCTCCTTCGCCGTTCCCCATTTAACGATAATATTACTATTATTATAAACTATACAATATATTTTTATGTGCAAGACGAGATATTATATATGATTGGAGCGTGCTATTGATTTGTGATAATACGATATATACCATAAAGTTTTTTAATTATAATATACATTATACTATATCCTGTACACGATTTATTAAAATAGACGTATTACTGTTTAGATATAACCTAGAAGTTGTAACTTATGACATACGGTAGAAACTATATCCTTTGATTCCCTATATTGTGTATAAAATATATTTAGAATTGGTTTGAATATACGTTTAGCACGATGGAAATATGATGTAAATTGTTGTTGAACAGTAAAAAAATATATTCTTGGCCTGACCGTGGTAAATTATATATAACTTCTAGAAGTCATTTAACTTTTTTTTTTTCGTAATTGAATTCAACAACATACTTTCCTTACAGCGTAAACTGAGCACAATCACTGAGGTTGCATATTATTGTATACCTAACTTGAACTAATAACTAAAATTTTCACGGAACAAGTATTATATTAAATTTATTATAATAATATACTTAACATGTTTACATCTGGTCAATTTATTTTGCCCGACTATTGTATACTACTTAAGTGTTTCATGTACTATAATATATATCGTGTTAATGTTGAATACCCTGTACTTGTGTTTAAACGGAAATGTGCAAATCATTTTTAACTTTTAATAAATAAATAATAACGATTTGTACGATTCTAATAACATTCTCTTGTCTTAACTTGAGATTGCGTTTCTTTGGCAAATGAATGTCTATGATCACCCGGCCTCAGTCTGAAAGAGTTTGTAACCCAACACTATTTATAAAAAGCTAAAAACTTACTTTTTTTTTTTTAATATCTATACACAGTACTATGTCAAAATTATATGGTGATTATTTTCTGTCGATGACTCTCGTGTAATCGTTGTATCTATTAACCTTTATTAGATTTGTATCTTGTATTGTTGTACTTACATAGGAATAAAAATAATATAATTTTTTTTTTTTGTTAAATGACATTTGAATAAAAGCTTCAACTAAGAATATGCATGCAATCATATACAGGATGATCCAACTAATGTGGGACACTAATTTTCTCGGAAAATATGAATATTTTGAAAATTATTTTTTTCCTATTCTTTTAGGTATAAGTTTTACTATATTTTTCAATACTTTGAAAATTTTTATCTCCATCCTTTATACAATAAAAAGGGTCTAAGTTCACGTTTTCAAACGGCAACATATGTTTTTAATTCATTCATTTGTAGGAAAAACAATTTTTAAATATGTTATCGTTTGAATTTATTATTTTCATCCATCTAGCCGTGAGCTATGACTTGGTAAAGATATTATATTTTCTCTTAAATATTGTTATATTTCTTTGGTTTTCCAAAGACCGGGAGCCAATAAAATACCTAATTATGATCGCATTGTCCAATAGGTGAGTACACAGATAACTAAACACAATAAAATGTTTTATGATACTTTAGTTGAACAGCGATTCATATTTACAGATAACCGACTTTTCAGACACACCGTCATGACAGGTAGATCGAAAGACCTATATTATCAGCGGCTAACAAATGGCTATTAAAAATGAAAATTTTATAATAAAATATAGAAGTTTCATAAAATGTAGAAATTTTATTAAAAATGGAAATTCTATAATATAATATAGACATTTTAAAAAATATGGAAATTTTATAGTAAATATAGAAATTTCATAGTATTTAGAAATTTTATAAAATATAGAAATTCTATAATATTATATACAAATTTTATAAAATGTAGAAATTTCATAAAATATGGAAATGGACACTTAACGGTAAATAGAAAATTGAATTACTTTCTTGGTTCTATTCATACATTTAGCTTTATGTAACTGAATATATGCGTTGTCATTTTTTTTTACAATATTATGCATACATTTTTTGTCCTAACAAATTAAAAAATATCTGTAAGACTACTTGGCCGCTTTTAAATTTTAGTTTAATCCAATAAATTGTCAAAATATTATGCTGTTTTTTTATCTGTCTGCATTATTCTTTATTCAGTAAACCATAAGTATGGTAGATTCTTAAACGATAATTTAGCTTATGACTGAATAAAATACTAATATTCTAAAATACAAAACTTTTTTTTTAGGGTTTTTACATTTCTACTGGTAACCACAAATTTAATAGGAATTTAAAATCGAAAATAATACATCAGATTGCAGACATTAAAAACAGAGTAGTCAATCTACAAATATTTTTAGCCTATTTTATCTTTCGAGCTGTTTTACCTCTATAAAAAAATTCAGCCGAGTCTGCAATCACGAAAGAGCATTTTCATGTCTCGTTCAAGTATCGAATAAATTTAGAGTAGTGGTGGAATTATAGATAATTATATAGTATATTAAAACATCAAATTTCTGGCTAATATTGTAGTGTTTAATATCTGTCTTAAAACAATTCATAGAGAATTTGGGCCCTTAAACTATTTTGAATTTATCATTTAGTTCTAATTTGAACGTTGAAAGTACAACATATCTCTCACCCCCTATCTTCTACCCCCTATCACCAATCCCTATCTCATATCCTCATTTCCATTTCCAACCCCATCTCCGTGTGATAAGGCTTTTTTGTTAACACTTTTTTCAGTTATGTGCCAGAGCTAAGACATGAAAATGTCAATAAATTGTTTGTAATTTAAGTAGAAAAAAAACGATAATACATTGCCATTTATATGGTAAAACTAATTATGATATTTGTATATTATAAAAAAAAAAAAGCTAACATAATGTATTAAATATAGTATTGATTAATAAGATTAACCTATTTAAATAGATATTTTTTTATTGGTGCTAGTTGTTTATTAATTAACGCAAAATATGAATCGTACAATTTTTTATTTAAACATTTTAACAGTTTAAACAAGTAAAAATTTTACATGATTAAGATATTCTCAATAACACGACATTAAAGGGAAATGGAATATAACATATTTTATGAATAATAGCAACAGACAATATTGCTGTAAATACAATTTTCTCGATAACAGCGTTTAAATTTTTTTTCTTTTTATAAAATGCTCAACACGTTTTTCTACATTAGTTTGTACTTCAGTTAACAGTTTGATAAATTAAAAATCTACACAATTTACAAAAGCCGTTATGTTTATTCAAAACTTGGAGTATTCGTTCATAGACCGCTATCCAGCTTGTTGGACGAAATAAAACTGTGTAAAAAAAAATGTAAATATAGAAAAAGTACAATATGAAATTTTCAACTGTTATTTGAAAACCCAAATCGTTCAGTCAACAATAATAATTCATATGTTAAAATACAATAAATACATTAAACGTACTTGAACGTCGAAAAAGTTGGTATAAAAATGTATATTTCCAAGCTACAACAAGAAAATGAAAGGTCAAATTGGTTTTATAGGACTAGAAAATATTGTTGTGAACAAAAATATTGATACAACCGAAATGTTATACGATAAAAAAAAAATAATAACAAAAAAAAGATAATAATAATAATAAACAAGAGTATTATTATCTTGTTTGATTATATTTTCCATCGATGAAAAAAATCAAATTTGTTATAAAATGTTTTAAACAAATCGTACAATTTGTGTGAAAAAAAATTCTTTATAACATCAAATACAAATAATATATAATTTACCTTTGTATTTTTACGTTAAATACATACAATGTTTGGAATTGGCATTTTTAACATTACCGTAAACATAGAATACATATTATTATTATTTAATTTTAATTTTTACAAAGCTCTTGTCACTGGTATAAGATTATTTTACAAAATAGTTGTAAATACAAATATATATTATTATCATAATCAACACTGATTTAGTAATGTAGTAACTTCTTCGCAATGATTTTGTACATGGCTTACATACTTAACAGAAAAAGCGTAAAACAGTAAAATATATTTAACCCGATGGGGCTGAATAATCTTCAATCAATGTGTGTTTACTTGAAACACTTTTTATCAAAGTATGAAAATAACATGTTGTACAGAAAAAAAAACAAATAATAATAATAGTATAGAAATAAAATTAAAAAAAAAAAAAAACAGACGGTGAAGCGAAATGTAACATCCACACGCTGACTAGATACTAGAACAATATGTGTATACAAAATAGGTGGTATGAAAAAAAAGGAAATCACTTAATTTTTTTGATAAAATTACAACATTCAAATATTTCACATTAAAAATTTAACAACAAAAATAATATTATTTAAATATTAAAAAGTAAACGGTAAATGGAACGCTAAAATAAAATAAGAACAAAGAAACCTATATTTTTTTAAAATAATATTAAAGACTTAAATGGTAACATTGAATTTCACTTTCATGTGTCCCGTCATAGAGAGTTATCATATCGACGACAAATGTCCGTTACTAATGTTGTTTTGGTCCACTTGAAATCTACTATAAACGCCTCCGGTCTCGCCTTGGTCCAAGTGGACGCTGTCGGCGTCCACGTTATCTTCGCACGTAGTCGTCGGAGACATGATGGAATATTCAGCAATCGACGAATCGGCACTACGATTATGATAAAATGAAACTTTCCTAAAAAAAAGAAAAACAAAAAATACAACATATTCGAATTTCATTATCATTGAATAAAAAAAACGGACTTAATAAATTGAATCGGTCATTTCAAAAACGACATAAGTCACAAAATTGAAATTTTAAAGTAGCCACAAAAAAACTTCATAACATCATAACTTGTTTTTGCAGTGATTCTAATTTCTTGTACTCAACATTTGTATTAAATATGAGTCTGACAAATTTAGTTTTCACACAGAATATGTAACTAAGTATATAATTATCAAATTTGACAGTCGTTTTTGAAATGACCGATTCAATTGTACGAGTGATTTATTTACTTGAAATCTTTATCCAAAAAGGCGTCTAGTGTTTCGATGATTTGTAGGAACCTCGGTCGTTGGACAGACGTCCAACTCCAGCACGACTTCATTATGCCGGCGAGGACGTCCGGACAGAATATCGGCAGGTCCAACATGTTGCCGTCGAGTACATAGGCCATTACGTCGTTATTGCTCTTGCCCTTGTACGGTTGTTCACCGAGCGTCAGCATCTCCCAGAGCACCACACCGTAGCTCCAGACGTCCGACTGACTGGTGAACAGCCCCTCGGCCATGCTCTCGGGCGCCATCCACCGTATGGGCATTTCGCCTTTGTTGCCTTTGCGGTAATAGTTGCCCGCAAAGATCTGACGACTCATGCCGAAATCGCCAATTTTCACCGTTAAGTCGGTGGCCACCATGCAGTTCCTTGCGGCCAAGTCACGGTGAATAAATTTGTTGTACTCTAGGAACGCCATACCGTCAGCTATTTGCGCCGCCATGCGAATGGTGGTGTACCTAGAAACAATGAATGATTTAAAAAAATACGGATAAGGAGGATTTTGGACTAGTGGCTAAGGACCTAGCCTAAAATGCATTAGTTCTCCTCTTGAAGAAAAACAATTGGACCAAGAATATGTCTCATGGTACCTATAACAGAGTTCATGTTCATTTCCTCCCCACCTTCTATTTACAATCTCCTACCCTCCCCTTGATTTCTGGAGTCTGCATTTCACTGATCTCTTATCATGAGCCATTATCGACTGTCTTTGATCACTGATCCCTTTAACACTTGCTTCTTGTCAACACCCGTAATCAGCTGTTTCTTATCACTATCGGGAAATTAATGTCGAAAATCTTCGACAGACCCCCAGCCTTAAGACATTATGTCAAACCCGTTTTATTTACCTGGACGGTGGAGGCGGATCGCCGTTGTCCCTGGACGAGACCAGTACGCTCTTGAGGTCTCCGCGGCCCATCAGTTCCATGACCAGCAAGGGCGGATAGCTCTTGGTGACCACGCCCAACAGCTTGACTATGTGGTATGCCTCGCTGAACTTTTTCATAATGGACGCTTCGTTGAGAAACTCGGCGTGATACTTCAAAAAGTTGGTCTTGCTCACGGACTTGACGGCGCACGGCTCGTTCTGGGGCAACAGTATGCCCTCGTGCACCGTACCGAACGTGCCTCTGCCCAACACCTTGACGATCTGCACGTTTTCCCTGACCAACTCCCATTCGTCCTCCACGTAGATGCCCACGTATCCGGGGTTGTTGGCCAAATTGTACAGACTGTTCCGTTGTAACAGCTTTTGGTTGAAGTAAGTTCGCAAGAGGAACGTGACGAAAGCGAGCGCCAACGTCAGGAATATCACGACTATCAGCACAACGTACATGCTGAAGATCGATTCGTCTTCGATAACGAACTGTTTGTAACCGGTGGCAGGCCCTTGGCCGGCCAACGACTGAGCTCGGATCTTGAACTGGTAGTCGCCCGGCGACAGATTTCTCAAGGCATACGACTTGCCACCGCGTTCAAACTCTTTCATGGTGATGCACGTCATGGTAGCGGACTGCTCGTCGGCCGGGTTGATACGCGTGTACTCTAAAAGGAAGCTGTGCACTATGCTGTTGACGAGCTGTGGTTCTCGCCACGATATGGTAACCGTGCGGTTGCTGACAGCGTGTTGGACGGAGCTGTCGTCTATGACGTCGGCTTTTATGTTTTTCTCGGTTCGGAATGACAACAACGTCTCGTGACTGCAAGAGTCGCTCTCGTCGGTTTCACCGCGTTCCTGGTCGACGATCTCCCTGCACACCATTATAGACAATATGTACTGGCTGTAGTGGCTGAGCCCGTCCAACTGGTAGGACGTGACGTTTTCGTCGAGATCGTACGCGAAGTGCACCAGGCTGTTGTCCTTTTGCGTTTCGTTTCTCAACGCGTTGCTGATGGACCATTCCTCTTTGCAGTTTTTGTTGGCGTCGTTTGGGAATTCCGTCTCGTCCATGTACTGCAGCGCAAAGCACTTGGCGTCGATGAAAACGTTCAGGAAGTTGCTGCACGTCTCGAACAGATTCTTGCGGCCGTTCAAAACGTTTATGTCCGTGGTCAGCCCGTGCTCGAACATGCTACACACGTCGTTGTTGTTGTTGTAGTTGGCGACGGGTTTTTGAGATTCACACTGGCACGCCGGCTGCTCGAAGACGTCGGGCGGTTTGTTGTTCACGGTTTGCGGTCTGTACAAACTGTCCTTGTTGTCGTTTTCACCCTTGGTCTTGTTCACACAATAGTCGCGTTGGTCCAGAATAGCCCTGTCGTCCTTCAACAAGAACCCTTTGATGGTGTACTTGACAAGCTTGCCGTGCGGGTGCGACGGCGGTTTCCACGACAATTCCACCTGAGAACTGGATATGGTCAGGGCGGTGAAGTTCTGAGGGGCCGACGGTTTGGACGGCAAAGTTTTGTTCCTAAATAAACTACTCTTGCTCGTTTTCGATGCGATCGTGTAGGTCTTGACGTAGTAGTAGTACTCGGTGTTGGGCTCGAGACTTGTTATCACGTGGTCGATGTACGTTTCGTTGTACGACCGCTTTGAGCTAATGTCGTCGATTTTCCAACTGTTGTCCTCACACTCGTTGGTCTCCTCGCGTTCGTTCCACTTGGAAGCCTCGATGAAATACACCAGGAACCTCTCCAGCTGGTCCGTGTCTTGCACCCTGTGCATGCGCAAGATGATGGACTGCGAGTTGATCTTAACCGTGTCCACTTTCAATTCGGTCACGTAGCACGCGTATTGGTCGCCGTTGGACGCGGACGACACTTCAATATCGGTGAACGCCGGCAACTTGACGGTGTCTCCGAACTCGCGGATCACGTTGTAGCACAGCTTGGGGTTGTAATGGAACGACACCGAACCGTTCAGTATGGTCAGGTTCTTTTTGTAGAACCGCTGGTCCCAGGACCACAGTTCCTTGAGGTTTTTGTTGCCGTGCACCACCAGCGACACGTTGTTGCCGGTGGTCTGGCCCCGGATTTCCCTCAGGTTCCGCAGGAAGTTCAACGAGTTGAGCGAGTACGACCGGGTGATCTTCAGTTGAGCTAAAATTACCTCGACCTTGCCTACGATCTCCTCAAGCCGGCGTTCCACTACTTCACTGGTGCCGTACTTGATTTCGATATCCAACGAATCGACGGTGGTGCAGTTGATGTACGACCGATACGTCTGGCTCTTGCCTAGGATCATGTCTTCGGTGATCCGGAAAGCTTTGCAATCGCGCAGACAGCTACCGGCCGCCGTCCTCATACACGGTCTACAGTTGGACTTGTTGAACTGGTCGGAATAGTACTCGAACCCGTACGGACACTCCGCCAGACATAATCCCTTTAATGGAATATAGGTCTTACTGTTTGTCGATTCCTCGGTATCCACCAACATGTATCTTCTACATTGTTCTTCCGTCAAACACGTCCTGATATGGCCGTATCTGTAGAAAAATAAAAACATTATTTATTTTAACTGGTCCATTTGGAAGTACAAGAGAAAAATTAATTTGCCAAATGTTCCGACAGTCAAAAAACCAAACACGCCCCACTGGAAATGAAAAACCATTCGGACACAATTTTACAGGCACAAAATGTGCGCAAACTTACACCAGCATTTGATAGAGTTTAACAAATAGATACCGTTAAAGAACTTGCCAAATCACATTACTTCAGATTCCACTTAAAACTCAATTTAAACTCAAATCCGCTAATTAAACGTATGCACACGACCAGTATCCCCGGTAACCCCCCACGCAGACTAAAACGTAACTGGAATAGAGACCTATTAACATAAAAAAACAACTTAATAACATAATTTAACTTTACATATAGAGGTTTTATTAATGAGTAGCTTCATTTTCAAGATATTCAAGCTTTTAATATAATTTAGAAAATAATTTAATGTACACATTTTTGTATAGATTTGATAAAAAAAAAAAAATACACCTACCAGCAACATTCAGGTGAAAATTAATATAAATAAATAAAAAACAAAAAATAGATAATTTTCACTATTTATGTTACTCGGTTTTTTTTTAATAAATAGTCATATTTTTGAATAGGACTAATCCATTTTATCCGTTGATAATTACTCAAACTTTGAACAATCGCGCACCCTAAGTATTTATAACGTTCTATACTTACAGGCCCGGAGGACAGTCTCGGATGCAATCGCCGTTGTGAACGTACGCGGCACAAACGTAACAGTGTTTGGAAGAATGGGGTTGATAACATCCCCCGGCGCACAGGGGATGACAGTCTTTGAGTTTACCGTGCTGACAGTGTACTTGCGGTTTATGCGACCAGCACTTGCCCTCGGCGCATCCGGTTTCCGAGCACCCTGTACAATGGTCCTGCACATCGTTACCGCTAATTATGTTGTCGTCGTTGCTGACCCCGTTCGTGATTTGGCCCCAATCGATTGTGGTCGCATGACACAAATCTACAAAACAAAAAAACATACAAACAATTTAAATTTTTTAAAAAAAAACAGTATAGGGGGGAGGGCGGCGGGGGAAGTCACACGTCTACAGGTATTATTATTATTAAAACAGAATGTGATAAAATCACATATAAGCAACTACTTTTCAGTTACCTGTTGACTATTGGTTCACCTCACACATTGCAACCTAGAAATTCACTACGGTCAAAGTGTAAATTACCCCCTTTTTACAGGGTTTCTTAAAAAAAAATTGACCACCGACTTTTGAGAAATTTGTATACGTTGTGGTTCCATTCAATATCACAAGACCACAAATGTTAGCATATTCCATACAAATTTGGAACGAATAAGAATATTTTTAAAAAAGTTTGAAAATAAAAAGAGAAGGGATGACCTTTTTAGATTTTTGATACGATTTTTTTACTAAATCCGAATTTGGCTCTCATCATTTTGTCTAGCCTGTCTAGTTAATTTTTTAATGGTCTCAAATTTTGAAAAAAAAACACCTGTTCAGGGTGGTCGGTGCATTTGACAAATTGTCTAAAATTAATTGTAATCTGTGTTTTCTATTCTATTTTCTTTCCTAAATTTATAACTGGTCAGAAAATTGTTGTATAATTTGTATTTTTTTTTTTTACACAAATACAAATTCGAATTGTTTCATTTTCCCAATTTTGTAGGTTGTTTACAACGTTGGTGGTGATTTTTTATTACAACCAGTCGACAATCAACAATCTTCAATCGACCAATCTTTGGCCAGATTTGGATTCAGCGTTACCGAATCCTATAAAATGTAAATGATATTGCTGTTTACTTATTGAAACGGTATAATGTAGATAAATTAAACTTAAATTCTGTATTCAAAATGTTTTTAATAATTTTATTTTGTATTTGCTTTAGTGTAAATTGTAATACGTGCAAACAGTGCGGTGCCATTCCCATAAGGTACCTAGAGAAAAAAGGTTTATATTTTTTCAATTCTAACAAAAGAAAAATGTGCTAATAAACGGATAAACGGTATATTTTCTTTTAGCAAAACAAACTACGCTCAATACTATTTTTTTTTTTTGCTAAGAAATAAAAAACGGCCTGACCAAACTTAGGTAAGTACAATACGGCAAATAAATTGTACCGACGTTACCAATGAACGGTCGTAAAAAAGTCCTGCTGCGGGCGGTCGCCATTGGAGTTCCCTAACGTAATATCATGTATATGGGAAGATACCTAAAGATAATAATATAAAAAACAAAGTGTTCGGTAATATTAAAAAAATACGGTCAGTTGTATTATTCGTTGATTGGACGGTATGCAGTACTGTGTGTATGCTGAGACTTGGAAACTTACTGTACATTCTTCGAACCCCAATAACATATAACGATATTATAAATAGGACGATATCCAAAAAGTTAAGTAATTAAAGGATCATCGCCATAGTTATACATTGACAACTCTAAATAAATGGTACGCACGCTATTGTAGTGTATAGAGAAAGTGGACAAAACATTCATTGATATGCTCCACTAATCCAATTGCTCTTTGGTAAATTGCTATCGTAGCTACTACACGGTACACTTTGGATGATCATTTTGAACAAATCATCCGTAAAATAAAACAAACTGTTTACATCGTACCTATGTCATATCCATAAAAAAATATCGGTTTTATAATTTAAAATATCAGCAAATTATTATTTTTTTGTTATGAAAACCACGATAAGTTTATAACAAGAAAATTATCACTATAGAGCAATATGAGCTTTAAGTGTTTAAAATTTAAAATATTATAGTAAAAAGTTTAATTTGAAGTTCCTATCAAAATGTAGTCTAGTTTAGTAGTTGTTGCAGAAATTGTTGTAATTATTGTTCATCTCACAAACGAGTACAGAAAATATTAATTTTTTCCTTACTTCTTGGAAAAAAAAAGAAGAAGATTTACTTAAAGTGAACAAAAGTTTGACGGGGCCCAATTACTTATAGAGTTACTAATGTTTAAAACTTAGGACAACATGTGGGCGCGTTTAATAACTTAAAAGTAACACTAAAATAGATAAGTATTAAAGTAATTTTTTAATAGTGTAAAATAAAATAAACAAATATGTTTTCAAAAAGAAAAACTTCAACATTGCAATTGATTTAAGCAGAAATCGGTGTCTAATCCTTAATGAATCACCCTGTAGACAAGAACGGCAATAGGTTTTATGCGAGATTACTGCCGTCAACAGAGGTACCCATGTCGTCATAGATTTTTGACGGGCGGGTGGTGAACTATGAAGGGGGTACCTCTGTTGACGGCGGGAATCCCGCATAAACCTATTGTGGTTTTTGTGCATAGCACCGCTTCTCTGTATTATGATGTTGTCAAAAGTGGAAATCTTAAGGGCAGTTCGTAAAAAAAAAAAAAAAACAAATCTTTCGAGGCATATCACGACGGCTTATTTCTTAAGTGTCAAAAAATAACAAATACCTACCTCGGGTAATCGATTATTGTATAATAAAATATTGAAGATTGAAAAAAGTAGTGTAAAATACAGTCGAGAAGAATAGCTGCGTTATTATGATGTATTTTTTTTTTTGATTCCACTCAGTCTTAAAGAATATTTTGGAAACCAAAAAAAAAAATGAAAATATGCTTCATCTCGTTTGGAAAACTTCAACAATAACATACAAGAATTGTGTTTTTTTTTTACTTTAACACAGAGTGACCTATCGGAAAAATAGGCCTTTTTTATTTTCTTCACGTACCTTATGATTAATTCAAGCTCAATTTGAATGTCGGATGTCCCACACAATAAGCGCAATTATTATTAGTATGACCACAGGGCATAGGACGACCGAAGACAAACAACGGCGATAGTTTTGAGGAACCAGAAGTAATAAAGTCTATTTACTTTCAACAAACAGTTGACCAAGCCTAGGGTGAAAATCAACCTTTAATCAAAAGTAAAACGTTTTATTACTTGTATATAGTTTTATTTTATCCCTAAAAGTCCTCTACACTAGTTATTTATAGCCTACCTTTTCGCCACACCAAACGTCTCAAACAAAAGTTATCAATTTTTTTTTAAACCATAAGTATACAAACTACTATAAGATTGGATAGAAAACTGGATGGAACAAAAACAGGTCTTTTTAACGGTAAAACAATGAAAATATATAAATAAAAAAATAACCCCTTAGAAATAGACAATTTCCTATTAATTTAAAGCTTAAACACTTTCAGTTGGCATTTCTTTTGGCGGTTTTCTCAATATTTGGTCGGCGAAGGTTTTTCCAAACTTTGTCCCGCGGGAATATCAACTGGATATAATTTCTGAACGAGCATCGGCAAAACCAATATAATCTTCTCAGTTTCGCAATTAAAACAGTAAATAATATAACACAAGTCGAGTATTGTGTGTATTTGAAATGTAATGCAAAAAGTATGAACTTAAGTTGTATACGCTTGAGTTCGGCCTAACTAATAAAAACTGCTCACGACGGGAGGGATAAAATTAATATTCTGTTGTAGACAAGGTGGTGATTATAGTTATTAGTTAGTCTAAATTTGATATATTTTTCAAAAATATAAACCCCACTCCTTATGTGTTAAAACCCTATGAACAACAAACTATTTTTAATTTAAACATTTGAGATAATATATACGTTATCGTTTGAAAAACTCAAGTTCACGAGGCTTGAACTCATAAGTTAATAAGGGTTATAGCTTATAACTGTGAAACTATGAAAAATAATAAATAAAAAAGGCACAGTGGTGTCGGAGGAGGTCACAGGGCTTATACGAATAAATACAACTAACATATTCACTTTCAAATAACCGCTTCGATGCTAGCTAACCTGTAGAAATCCAAAAATCGATAAAATCATTGTACCTAATGAAAATAATGTACTTAAAAGTGTATCTTGTAATTAAGATGGTTACGACTAGGGTTGATCGTCTGTCTATAATAATTTATTTCCACAGTTAACGTCTTAATTAACAATATAATGAAAATATTTTCTAATATCTGTTGACTGTCTATTGACTCGCACATAGCAACCTTGAAATTGACTACCCGTTTTCAGCAACGCATCGAAGCTAAACGTCTAATGTCGACTGAGTCATAATTAACCAATATTTCTGTATTATAAGGTCTAACTCTATTAATATGTACTCACTAGGATTTTTTGTGATTATAACCGAACCCTGCGTGATGTTGGTCAGGTTGTACAATCCGATTTCCTTGAGATCCGCGTTGTCGTGCACCATCAGCGTCTGTCCGGGGAATTCCGAGTTGTGGTAGGAGCCCCGTATAAGCATCAGGTTTGGAAACAGCTTGCCTAGACTGAGCAGCCCGCTGACGCGGTACACAAGCAGATACTGGGTGATCTCTCGCAGCGCCGGGAACGTCCCGAAGTCGTCCGCCTTGGTGGCGTCCAGCAGGACGATCTGCACGTGACCGTCCACGACGGTGCAGTTCTGCAGGCTCCTCAGGCGGGACGCGGAGTTCCTCATTTCCAGACTGCCGCACACTTGTTCTTCGTAGTGGGGCGGCGCCATAGCGGCCGCCGATAGCGACCACAACAGCAACGCGGCCGACCACGCGTTCATGAACGTTAATTATCGAGCAAAACGATTTTGTACTTCATTTCCGGAACGACAACAGTCGACGACATGCATATCAAATATAGGTATAGATAATATTAAACACTTGTTTATAAACAAACAAAAAAACAAACGGATTGCGCGTTTCCGTACGCCGGACACGCGTGACAAACCGAATGTTTAACAACTATCGTCGTACTGGTATAATATTATGAAAAAAATAAAAACAAACCGCCCGTGTACGACGCCGGGACACGGTCATATGGTGCGCGAGGTCGGTCTCACGCACCATACGCGCACGCGGTGCACCTTACGACAGTGGACTGGACTGTGGACGACGCGTACTGAACTGCGTTCGCGTCCGCCGGTGGCTGTTGCGTCGAGGTGCGCGTCGGGGACCGCGTGCCGGCGGACCGCCCGCCCGAACGCGCGCGGTCGGCGGTGTGGTTTGTTGCCACGGGGGGACACCGGACGGAACACGCTCAAAACAACAACAGTTGTTCAGTTGTTGTGCAACGTCAACGACAAAAATGTTTATCGGTGTCTCGTCGCCGGTGTTGGACACTCGAAAAAAAATCGTTATTTTTTCCCTCGGTGGATAGGCAATGAACAGGACATATTTTTGTCAAAAAAAAAAATATATATGTATCAGTCAACGGACCGACATCGAATTTGGCGGACCAAACGGACGTCGTCGACGGTGGTCGCGTTTCAATCGATCGTCCCACGACGGCTGCCAACCGAAGATGAGACGCTGCTCTTGCTCTTGCTCTTGCTGCTCTTGCTCCTGCTCCGAGCACGACGACCACGCTGGCGACAAAGGCACCGTGTTCATTTCCCGAGACCTGCAGACATAAAAGATAATCTTTTTTTTAATTGGATTTGAATTAAATGTTTTTTGCCACCAGGAGAACAAACAATATCTAACCCTATGGGTGGAAGTTACCCGACGGGGCAAAGGCAAGGGTAACCCGGTTGTTCCTTTTTCGGGACAGGAGACAATAATATTGCGTTCCGTGTAGTGCCGGTTATGGTCAGAAATTCGCAGGTCTAACAGTTGAAATAGGAATCTATTTGTCTCCTCTAAGCGAGAAAATCGTTTGTAAATGGTAAAAACTAAAGGAAAAAAAACTGCCTATCACAGTATAAATCACTAATGCCTTTATTTAGACAGTGGCCAATAAATGTGTTAAGCGATCATGTTATTAGTTTTTCTAAGCATACATTTTTGATTAGATATAAGATATGCCCACGCTATACTTACGATAAGTCTCGAGTCCAAAAAATACACCCCTCCCCTCAAAAGCAAAATGAAGAAACACGTTCTAAAACTCATTCGACGCTAGAAAAGGCAAGGACACCTCAAAAATTACCTGCCAATTCTTAAGCAAAATAAACCTATAAACAAATTGTAAAATTCTCTAACTTATGTGTACTTTAGGCTAATAATCTTTGTAATAGAAGTCTTATTATGACCAATAAAAAAAAATTGGTTTATGAAAATAATCTAAAAATTGGTACCTAATTCGTCAGTTTTAGTACAATATAAGACCGCTTTTTTTTGATAATTAATTACAACTTTTAGTTTGTTTTTGTCGATTCAGAATTCGAAACAGTTAACAATAACCAGCTTAATTTTTTTTTAACCCGATCCAGTTTTTGTGAGTATAAACTCCAACCCATTAAAACATATATTTTTCGTTAAGTACCAAACATTTGCTGAGTGTGGTTTAAATTTTTTATTTTTTTACCATTTCTGTTTTAAAATGGAAAGACTGGTCTTTTGTATCTTTTTCTTAAATAAAGTACTTCTGAAACTTTAAGGATAAACCGAAATAATACCATTAACGCAGTGATAGGCCCGGCAGAGGGGGTTGAATCGCATATCAGATTTAATGATGCGGCTGGGCGACCGTTACACTATACTATAGCCGTATAGGTTTTGTCATTGTTTTTCCACCGAGGGGAGGGGGGCTTCAACCCCACCATCGTCAAAATTAGCCTGCGGGACCGGGATCGAAAGGGGAACGAGGCAAGGGGAAGGAAGAGGGGCGGTAGCAGGCACGTTTATACCATAACCGTCGGTTTCCTCAGAGAGGACCCTCAGGTGTGCGCACTACACTTCTGTTTAATGAAGAGTATTTCTATGGTTTAATGAAATTTCTCAAAAGTTGAAACCGTGTACTTGCCACTCGGAATATCCGTTCGTCTTTAATATAGTATACAGGGTGTTCCCTGAAGGACAACACAATCTTTTTCACTTAAAGTAATAATGACAATTTTGTAGTTATTCTTTTAGAACACACACTTAGGACACAATGGTTATATTCATTGAGGGTAAGACACTAATTTTCAAAAAAATAATAATTGCAGTAGATTATTCTTAATTTAAAAAGCAGAAGGATAAAAACTTGAATATTGTTTAATATATAGTAAAATAACATAAACGAAACTCTTTAATCGTGGACACTAATTGTTATTTACAGAAAACGAACGTCTTATCCATAGTGAATCACTTGCATTGTAGTGTACTAATAATATGCAAGTATAAAAATCAATCTACAAAAGTAAAAATTAAAATACGGCAAAATTATTATCCGTCGAGTTCGGCTGCTGGTTTTCCTTAGGTTGGAGCTTATTATGTAATATACATTTATCAGTTTTTATTTTCAACCAAGACAAGTCACAAAAGTTATTTTTAAATTACTAATGCCGATAAGTATGCCTTAGGCGTGAAACTGGTAATAATATCTCTTTAGACGTGGTCGACGACAAACAAATAGGCCTCCTTTTAAGTACACGGGAAGCGCTCGGAGATATTTTCATACGGTTTTAACTCTGACGGACTCAGTTGACCGGCTGTTTTTTTTTTTTTTTGTAAGTAGTTTAAAATTATCCATTCGATGTTTATTAACACAGAAAAAGCAGCTACATAATTTATTGGAGCAATTGAGTTCTCAAAATTCTTAACGTCATTAAAATTAAAAAAAATTTAAATCCAAGCAAAAAAAAAAAAAAATTTGAAACATAAGGCGTAGAACAGCCGAAAAATAAACGCATTCGGTTTTAAACCACACTGCTGCACATAAGTCTTATTATTTATTAAAGCTATTATATTGATTACCTATCGTTAATGATATCATTGAAATGATTTCAAATGTCATAAATGGTGCAAGACAACATAGTCTGACCTTAGTATTAAAACCAATTATTAAACAGGGCAATAATGTTCACCTTGTTTTTTTCGTTTTAATAAAAAATACTTATTTTTTAACATTAGCAGACCAAAAACCAAGATTTTTTTATCTATTTCATATTTGATCGTTAATTGCTAAAGTTTGGAAAATAAAACAACATTTTTTTATTCGACTTCAAGGAACTCAATATTTTAATAAATAACAAAGAACATATCTGATCCATTTGCAAGAGTCAATTAAAAAAATAAAATAAAAACGCTAAACGTGTACTACTTAAAATCAAATAAAATTATTATGTACTATATGTTGTTTGTGCTGGTTTTTAGTGTATTCTTTTTTTAATGTGTCCAGCGCTATATTATATTTGCACAGACATTATTTTTAAGTATATAAACTTGCCACCAGCACGGACCACCGATTTCAAAATTAATTATACACTTCTACCAGCCAATTTTTTTAATTTTACGGTTGTAAATACTCGTTTTGAAATTCTGATCCGGTTTAATCGGTTAAAATACAAAATAATTCTAATAAAGAACACCTAATAAAACTGATCAGTAAATGATACGTTTACTATGATTTGTACTTACGCCCGTTTCGTATAATGTATATAATTATGTACACGTTGTGTTAACACAGTATAAAACATTGATATTCCTATAGGGCATATAATATATTGTTGTTATATCAAAATATAATGTTGTTTTTTGATCCAGTTGATCCGACCTCGCATAGTCCAATTTTGCAATGACAAGTAATCTCCTCGCATGATGTGTTTACTACAACAGTCACTTATCTCTCACGTTCGGCATTACACACGAATCGGTTTATGGTGTTTATACACGAAAATTAAAATACTATTATTGTGCTCTACACAACGCCAAACGGTATTTCAAACCATGCCAAAATCATTGTATTTACACAATAATATTACTATCTATAAAAACATTGTCAATTTGGTCAAAATCAAAAACGAATACCTAGCCCCACCCCCTCCAAGCCAACTACCATTGGATACTGAACTGAAACGATTACTACAGCCTGCCACCCCTTTCACAATGATACTATCGCAGATTAAATAAAACCAGATGGTGCACTTCTTAGCTAAACAAAAGGTTTTCAAATAACAATTTTTGATTGGTACAAACTTATGCAGAAGGGCCAAATTATAGGGGCAGACATTTTGTACACACTGTTCACAATAATAACGTAAACTGATAAGAATTACTGATCTAACAAGTAGTTGATTAACTCGTGATTGATGGTGATAAGTAATAACATTACAGATGTTTAATAATATTATTACGACCACATTGTATAACGGAAAGATTATTTTATTTTTATTGTTTGGCCACACCGATTTGAGATTATTTAAGTTTGTTTACATTTTTCGATTTTTGTAGAGTACACTATCTGGTTTTATTTAATCTGTGTTATTATTATGTATCAAATGCGGGCCATAGTTAATCCTTTAACAAATGTTGGTGGTAACAACTGTCTTTGACGGTTTAATTTTGTTTTGGAAACAAAAGTTTTTTTAATTACACAGTTTTGAAGTTTCACTACTACCCCCCACCCTATCGACCTTACACAAATCAACGTTCAATTTCCGAATGGAAAATAAATAACAATGGACGGGGTGGTGACGACTTGTCAGGGCTAACAATGTAATATGATTAAACAACGGTGGCTCTCTCCCTCAGCCAAGTAATGTTTTTGATCCGAACAATAATAATAATATAACCGTTTGGTAAATATAAACATAATAATTGGTTATTGGGTGATTAATGTATAAAGTTTTCAATTGCTCGAACAACGGCGGCCGAAACCGATAGAGGGATATAGTATTTTACGAAAACATCATAAAACTAAGTTTGCCAACAAAAAAAAAAACAGCAATTATATGCCACGGATTCACTCAAAATAAAAATTAAAATGTATACAAAGTGCCCCCTCCCCCCTTTTGTTACTCAATTAAATAAAAATGTTTGGGCGTAGAAGGTGCTAATTGTTTCACGGTCGAGTACATGCTTAAAACGTGACAGCCCTTGTTGGAGGCAAAACAAATTCAAGATTCTTTTGTTGGAAAAAAATGCACTTCGTTTAATTGAGTTTATATATATATGTATATATTTACTATAATAGTCTTATTTTTTTTAACTACTCCATTAGGCCTTAACAGCCGTTGTAATATTTTAAAACATTATTTTTAAGATAAGGTTATACCGTCTAACGTGACTTAAAAAAAAACCTTTATCAGAAACAAAATAAAAGTTTTTGTTACAGAGATGACCTGTAGAGATAACGGATAGATGAAATTAAAACACATACACATAAAGATGCGAAAAAAATATAAATAAAAAATACATTTTAAACTGCCATTATTGCTGGTTAAAGTGGTTGTGTTAATCTACAACAAGTATTGTTTACACATTTTTAAAGAGTACCACTTCCTGTAGTCCACACATTACCATAAACTTAAAAACTTTTATGATTGAACACTTATTACGGCCATTGAATTTATGGAAAAGAGAAATCTATATGAGTAAGTCTTGCTCTTTAAAACTATTCAAGTAAGAAATCTCTAAAATGTTTGATCCCTAGTACATCCTTATGAATATTTTTTTTTTTCAATTGATTATCATTTTTTAAATTTTTCATTAAAATAAATCTTAAAGACACTATATGACACTTCAAAATCACCTCCGATCGATGTTGGCAACTGAAGAATGGAGCGCCTAACCTAACCAACCCTATTAGTTTATGGCCAAACAGAGAAAACCGTTTTTGCAAAACAGTTTATTAATATTGTTGTTGTTGTTACTTACTTTCCCAATATCCATGTGTGAAAATATATTTGCGATGGCCATTGACAATATAATAATTGTACGGTCAATAATAATTATTGTTATTAATGTCCGACCACAGACATTACAATAATAACACAACACTTATCTTAACACGATTAACGCGAAGTATTCAATCATGAATGGATATATAGAAACCGATTGTTATTCAATGGATGATACAATTTTTATCATTTAAAATCGTTAACAGAAAAAAATGTCATACAATATGTATGCATTTATATTGTATGCACGTAAAACAAACTCTGCGAAAACCTCAACACTTCTGCATAATATATTTCACACTAATCTCGTTGATCCGACTTAAGAAGGTACTAAAAACCATTTGACTCGCCTATATTATCCCATATTATAAATTATATATTATATTATATTAATGTCCTGTATTATCCCCGGTTTGATTTATTTACTGACTTATAAAGCAGATAATGTAGTAGGTAACATTTATCAGTGTTACATTTTTAATACTTAATAATAATACAAAAAACGACACTAAAAAGTAATGTGTTAATTTGTTTTTTTATATTTACATACATTGTAATTGGTTGCACAACGTGCAATCGTTTATGATAATGTGTGATAGAAATATATATATATACACATCATACACATGTCTCTAAAAAGAGCGGTCGATAGCAGATCAACGACCGATTAAAGCAAATATGCAAGTAAAATACACATTAGTAATATGTATAAAAATTAGTAATAGTATGTACTTTTGTCAACTCGGAGAACAGTTCTACAGACATATGCGATGGCGGGCAAAAACGCATAATGGGAACAACGAGCACAATTTATATTTTTTTTTTACAAGTGCGACAATACTCCATAGAAACAAAACCTACCTAGCAGAAGTATGCGACACAACAAACCAAAATGATACTAAACTACATATATGTATACATTTACCTGGACTGTGATCACTTGTTTATATCTATTACAACAAACTCTGCTATCAGACTAAGGAGCATCATATTATAACTGGATGGGTTAAATAGGAAAAAGGAACGTTTTATTTGAATCGAAATTTATCGTTTGGCATTGAAACGAATCATATCCAAGTATTTATATAGTATGCATATATGTGTGTATGTATACACACTGTATGTATGTAATTGTTTACACGCGTGCTGTTACTTTATGTTTAAAATATAACATTAACAAAATGGAAATTTTACTCCTTTAAGGGAATAGGGTTTGTGATATTTTTTTAGTTTGTCAACGAGTATTATATACATCAAATTTGAAGCTAATTTGACTATATTTGAAAAAGTTATAGCGCACCGTAATTTTAAGTTAACAAATATGTACATTTTTAAAGGGGCGTTTTTCTCGACTTGGAAGCGAGTCGACCAACCAAGTTTTTGGTGATTTTATTTAATTGTTAAAAGTACCTACGATTTCTGATTTATAGAGTTGCTTCACGAAGAAATCGGTTGAGCTGTTAAAAATACATAAAACATCATGGCGAAAGATTGAGAAAAGAACCGGGTAGCAACGCGTCGACCGTTTATTAAATGGTGTTTCCTTGATAAAAAAATAAATATATATATTATACAAAAAAAAAGTATCAAACGACCGCTTTGCCAATTAGTTTTCGACGTAACGGAGTGAGGGTAATGAATGGACACAACACATTTTCGAACACGACAAAACACCCCGACGGTAGTGTGTCAAAGAACAAAGCAAACCGCATTTGTTCGGTTAGGGTTTCAAAAAAAAAATAAAAAAACAACCATAAGAATCGAATATTTTTCGCGACATTTTTCACTGTCACACAACATTTCAGCAGCACGCGGTAGGTCGACATAACAAAGAAAGAGGAAATTATTCACCGTACTACGTCGTAGTATTTTGTTCGGGGTGCAGACAGACTCAATTCCCTAAAGGCACTCGAGCCCACCCTCTGTCGCCGTATAAACGAGGGAGGAAAACCTACATTTAATAACCCTCGGCCGAACGTGTACATAGTAAACAAAAATACAAGGTAATTCGCATCAGGTGCGACACTGCATCGCTTTTATAAGACCCGAGAATTCATCTACTTTATTTTTATAGTTAATTTTTTGCCTTTATCGTCGTTTATAGCTTAACCATCGAGGCCCAACGTTGCAATCGCAAAATTCATCCATCCTTCGCTCTATTATATCCAACTCACTGATCTCCGTCATTCTGCAGAGCTTTACCAGGTCTTTCATGGTTGAATTTTTCCATGTCGTGCGGGGTCTTTTGCCCAGTACCTGTTTAATAGTACATGGCCTAACCATTCTAGTCTTTTAATTCTAATATATATGAGAGGATAATTGAAATTCTTTCTAAGAATCTCTCAAAATTCAGTGTTATGTCGCCTTTTATATCGCTTCGTTTCTGATTTATACAGATTAAGGACAAATAATACAGATAATTGTAAATCTTCCTCTTTTTTTCTAAGACTCCAATTTCAAAACTCCGAAGAAGCTTACCGTCGCCAGAAACCTCGGTCATAATTTTCCCGAAACATCTGAAGGATCTCTCAAAGTTGCTCCAATTTAATTGTAAACAAAAATAAACACATGACAGACAGACTTGACGTCATTGCGTGATTTGATGGTCGCACACGAATTTCAAGGTTTTTTTTTTTTTGTACTTGCAATATTGGTCACAACAGCGTTTCAGGACACGGCGTGTGCAAGGCGGCGGCTCTCAAACGGTACAACATTCAACTCAAACAAACAAAAAATAACCGGATACACAATATAGTAGCAGCGCAAGTATTATAATAATAATATTTTGCGCATTTATTTTTTAGCCGGTGTATAATATGTTAATATGCGTTTATGGCGCGCTAGAAGCGCATATTATTAATTATATACAGGGTGACTGATTTGAACGTAAGACACTATCGTATAAGTAGTTAAAAGCTGTTTTGTACAGGCAATATATAAGAAAAAAATGGTTTCGATAAATTTCTATAAGCTCAAGGTATTGTTTTTAAACTATAAAAATGTATCTACGAGTAAAAGCCTTTTTAACTGGTTAAAAATAAATGCTATCGCTGTAACAAAATCGTAAGACTTCAGCTGATTTCAACTAGGGCTCCATATTTCACGTGAATCACGGCTCACGGATTCACGTGAAATTAATCACGAGTTTATAAGACCCGTGATTGGAAATTGTCCGTGAATTTAACATTTTATTCACGTGATTCACGTGATATTACGTGAATATCACGTGATATCACGTGAATAATATTAATATACGTGATCACGTGAATTTTGTACAACGTATTCACGTGAATTAAACATACGGATTTTATATTACTTTTATTCACGTGATCACGGAACCGTGATCACGTATGTATTATTTCACGTACGAAACCGAGACCCCTAATTTCAACTCAGTAAAAAGATAAACTAAGGATAATTAAGGATAATTTGCTGAGCATTTTTTTTTTACTTGTCGATAACCAATTTTAGATAATGACTTTTAAAGTTATTAAAGTTTAAAATGTAGGACAGGAGGAAGGGTGTTCGAGCGCAGCTGTTGTATTTTTAGGAGGTTAACTTTTAGTAATTTTATATGATACTGTAAAATAACATTCTAAAATATAAAAATGTTTTCAAAAAAAAAACTATAAAATGGTTATTACTTTCTGAGAGAATTATGGTCTTGCGTTAGATTGATCACCCTGTATATAGCTCACAGAGTAAACACGGCATACGCTATTACTGCAACACTTGCACAAACACAACGCAAGACTTTATTTTCTTATATAACAGAAATAACTACCGAGTAGGAAGAAAATATTCGAACCCATTCTATCAAAACTGTAACGGTCAGGTTACCGTTTGTAAGTTTTATTCGTTAAGTTAGGTTTTTCTTTGGTTATGGCATAAGACCTAAATAAATATTAAAACGAATAAAACTTACAAACTCCTATACTAACTATACAATTTTTACAACCACAGGCCGCAGCTGTCGCTCCACTCGTCATGCATAATAGGGTTACTACTTATAAACATGGTTGATATTTTTTATTACAACAAACGCAATACTTACAATACCGGACTAACAAGTAGATCCAACTTTGTGATTTTGTCAAGGAAAATCTAAAGAAAACTCCACTAAAAAATCATAAAATCTATAATTTCTTATTTACTCATAATATGTAATATTCCGGTTTCTCTAGTAATTTTTTATACACACCAAACTAATTCTCAAATGAGGAACACTACTCGTGTCTTATGGTAAAATAAGTTTGAAAGATATCCCGTTTTAATATTCACTGGACGGCCGACAAAAACAAGAGCGTTGTGAGTTATCACTATCAAGTTCAACGACTTCACGCCATCGATCATCCGAAACAACAAAGTTTATTTCACACTTCACAACCGTTATTATTAGTTTCTTCCTTTCTTTTCTTAAAAATTATTGCAGCGTTATTATTATAAGAAATGTGAACACAATACCTGGAAAGTTTTCATTTGCAACTTATGCAAAACAAATAAGGTTCGTTGAACTTTTCGGAGCTTTCCGTAGAAAGCGCTTCAGTAGGTAATATAGAAACTTTTGAGTAAGTCGAGTATCGAATACCAATTTTAAAGATACGATTTTTCGCAATAGAATCATGTTCGGTGTTTTCGGTATTTTAATATTACTGATGATTATTGTCGCGTATCAAATAATTATTTTATTCCAACAATCGTTTTTTGGTAAAGGGGGGAGAGGGGATCGGTAACCGATGTTTAAGTCCTCTTTTGTAGTTACCCTAGAGGTACCTAGAGATATTAGACCTACACATACCTACAAATAGATTATACTATCCGATGTAAAAAATATTTGATAGTAGTTAAGTAAACTTAAAACATGCCCGTGTTTTCCATCGCAAGCTCATGGCGTGGACGTTTTAAGATACACGTGTTCGCCGCGCTGTGCATTTTTAACGCGGTTATTTGAATATTATGCAAAATCTAAATAGCTCTGTGAAAAACAGACCAATCAATTAGTTTATCTCCGCCGTTTCCCCGTAATCGGACCAGCGGAGTGTTTGTTGATAAAAACAACAAATTAATCGTTTAGCGTTTCTACATTGTAAGTTTACAACGCGTAATATGTATACATAATAGACATCCTATTAAAACACCATATATTATAATGTACTAAACGGAATTTTATGCACACACACACCCACCTACAGCATGTGCATGCATCGGCGACGACCATTGCCTGACAACGTGCTTAACAATAATAATAATAATAGTAATTATACATTCACTGCTGTCAACAAAAAAAACCCCCATCAATTCAGGTTGAAGTGTCCGCAGAGACAAGTACCCAAGTTAGCTCCAGTGCGATTATTTGCGCCTGCTGCAATAAACTCTCACCGGGGTTGTTGGATAATAATATTATGACAACCCACTGTTTCTTTAGGAACTACTCAAACTTACCAACGACGGGAGGAGGTCGAAGGGCGCAATAAATAGAAGAAAAAAAATATATATTTTTTTTTATATAATATATATATATATATATATATATATATGAGGAGAATCACTTGTCATGCGCATCTCGATCGACGTTTTACATGGCGGTAACGTCTTTCACAACTCTCGTTTGGACGAGAATAGAATCCGGTATAAAATGCAATGAAATAATAATAATTGTAAGTCGGCCTTTGTTGTAAAATATAATATTGTAAATACTAAAACAAGCAAGAAAAATACAAAATTTCAATTTCAATAAAACGTGCGAGCAATACAAAATATTTAATGGCGATCATATGGAAACGTTATATTATATTTAACGCGTTCAAACCACCTGTGTGGTTACTAATAAGAAAATACTAATATAAGAGCTGGCGCCGCCCAACGACGAGCAAACGAATTCAATATAATAATAATAATACAGTACTTATATGTTATTATTATTGTGTCTGTAAAGTCGATGTCAATAATATGTAAAGCTAATATAATGTAATATGTACGACCAAGGGGCGTAGGCGAGCTTACAAAATGCCTTTTTAATATTTTATTTAAATTTAAATAGTTGATTTTCCTTTTTTTTTTTTATCATATTATTATGATACACTCACTACGTTCATTAAAGTTTCACAGCGGGATATACCTATAGAGTATAGATAATACCTTAGTGTATACCTACACGAAAAATAAGAGATAATCGTAGCAGCATGTTCCCACACTTGTCTGAGTTTGCAAAATAATAAATAACAACACTAGATAAACCACGAACTACATCGGAAATGTATGTTTTCACCAGAATTATTCATATAAAAAAAAAATACGACTGAAGGTTTTGTAGAGCCATGTTACACCCCCGCAAGTGTACAAGTGATGAAATATATTATGTAGAACAAAAAACCCGTAGAGTTAAATTTGAAAAATTTAGAATATAACTAAAATATTATTTTTTTGAAATCATTTATCATCATTCGTTAGACCGTTTTAAAAAAAAATGTGCTAAATATTATAAGTTTCGGGCATCTCCTAAAAAAATAACTATTGATTACGTCATAATACATATACACACATTTTGTCTATAATCAATCCATATTTGGATATCCATTTTTTTTATCTAAACCTTTCAAGTTTCTACGTATCTAAGCAAGACCAACATAATATTATAAAACATCTATGCACAACACTAATGCGTTATGTTTTTAAGATTAAATATCCTCACACTTTAAAATTAAAAATCTAATTATCATTATTCCTGTTAATGTTTCACTTATTAATAATCGATTTTTATAAAAACAAAAAAAAGAAATCCAACCGTTTCCCACATATTTTTTGTTTAAGTCTTTTATGATTATGTTTTTACATTATTACTGCGTCTCAAACTTGTCACCGATACCTGTTCCAATATGATATTGAAAACAATTTTCCAGAACCGGATATAGGTAGGTAATAGCTTTTTCAGTCGCTATATAACATGGTATCCGAAATAAAATCACGAGACAATAATAAAATATTTCCCAACGACTTATTTTCCTTACTTGTGAGTTGTGGGAAATAAGATCCGAAATGTTCAGTAAAGCCGTAAACAAGGCACAGTCCATTCGGTTATATTGATAATAAAAGAATGGATAAGAATATCTAGAAAGCTATTATTTTTTCGGAAATGAACATATTTTAATACACATAATATTATATTTCGAGCCTTTCGAATTTATAAAGGATATTGTTTTTCCACACACATCCTAATGCTATATTATGTAATTGAATATATATGAATTACAATTTTCCTTCTTCGAACACTCATACTTGGCGTACACAGAATTGCAAAATATTATACATCCTTCCTCTGTCAATCCATTCTGACCATGATCAGGCGTAGCTGCTCATTTCTATAGATCACTATGTCATGGCTAGAATATAATACGGCAACAGTCTTTCTCTTTTCTTTTTTTCTCAAACTAGACCATGACCACTAAACGTCGATAGTCGAAGGTATACAATATGGGAGCGGCTTGCCCTTTCTTTTACTATAGTTATGCCGGCTGTTCTGGTATTGTAATTTCGCATCGCGTTAATGCAATTTTCTCTACTTAGGAATGTATATGTATAATAATATGTACTTATGTGCTTGTAACGTTATTAGCTGATGTTAAAGCCGTAATGGACGTTGCCAAATATGTTAAAATAAAAAACGCACGCTGTTTTTCGGCGAATACAGATTATTACCGAGCACCAAGTACTTGGTGTATCCTCGTCATCACAGACTTTCTCTAATTGTCGGTATTATCATTGTACAAACTGTATACAAGGTGATTCGCTAGACATGGATTAGTCACTATCCCAGAATATATTAGACTTTATAGCCGTTATTACTTATTAGTTAATACTATTAGTTGACTGAACTTTTAATTTATTTTTTAGAAATATAATCAGCATTTTAAACGGTAAAAGTATTTTAGAGTAATTTTTTTTTTAAATTATTGTTAAAATGAGTTATTATAGTCGTTTTTTTCTTTTTAATCGTAAATATGGCCTTTTTGTCCATGTAGTTGGGATTCTAACGTGACGATAAAGATGACGAATATTATAAATTTGTTTTACCGCTTATTTTTACCTAAATTCAACTAAAAACTGAGAAAGTGTGAAAAAAAGTCTAATGTCTTTAAAGATATTGACTGGTTAGTGGTTCGTAGCTGTTAGCGAATCACTCTGTACATACCAAAGTAGCATGGTTTGAACGTGCGATATTTGCGACAAGCTAAGATAATAACCGAAGATTATGCGGAAACGACGACAAAGAGACAACAGTACTACACTACACGGCGGCAAACAATGTGTGTCGAAAAATAGCAGCACACGGCTACGTTAATGGACTGTCGAGATAAGCAAATAAGGTTTTGTATGAAATTGCCAACGCGCTACAGTGCAGTGCACTCTCGATATCATAACGTGTAAAGTACACAACTATATTATAGCAATTCGCTTTCCGTGGCCATGAACCATAAACGACCGGAGAATTTTTTTTAAAGGATTTGTTTTGACTGAAAAAAACCATCATATGTCATTACCCTTGGGATTTAATGGCTAATAGAAAAAAAAGTACACATATTATACTTTACCGTCGTTGTATCTAACGTCCTAATAGACGACACATCAAACGACGATGGTCACACCTTCTTATTTCTACCAAGGTAATCCCGGTTAATGTGTATTTTATACACACACACACATAAATGGCAACAGCAGCTTTGCTCGTACAATAATGCGATTTCGTTTTTGAGGTTTTTAGGATACACTTACAAATAAGGTACAATAATAATAATGCTTCACAAAGAGCATTCCGCCGCAGCAATCGGATTCTGTTTTTTTCTAGAAGTAAAAAAAAACACAATGCTAAACCACACACACACAATCAGCACCACGGTGTAAACAAAAATACACAAACGACATAATATAATTATGTTGCATGTTGTTTAAATGCGATTGTGAGTGTGTTGCACTGCACGTTTTCCATGTACAAACGGGACCGAGAAGACGGATAAACAAAATCCCACACGGACATTTACCAGTCTCCACGAGACGACAAAAAACACACGCACAGACTTAAAAAAAATTGTATTTATATGTTTATATTAGCTCTGTCTAACGCTACTATTTAACACAATATTCAAATACCGGCACATGATGCCTACGGGCCAGAATAGTTACTATAAACGAGGCACGGCAGTTGTGGTAATAATATTATTATATTTGACGATGGACATTTTGTAACGGTTACCAACACCAAGACGAATGTATTTTTATCGAAAACTCAATCAAATGTGACTAAGCTTTAGAGAAAATAATAATAAATAGCTTATGTCGATGATGGTTGGCATTCGAACGGTTTTATAAGGGTAAAAATGCAAATAACCGTCAACGCAATATTGGCAATAACAATTAATGGCTTTTACTATACAAATTAGTTTCGGTCGAATGATAATAATCAATCAGCAAAAAAATATAACAATGCGAAATCGTTGCAAGTACATTTGATTTTCATTTATCTTTATTATCGCCACCAGACATTTTATCGTACCGTACATTGTATGTGATATAATAATATAGTCCATAACAACAAACCCCAACAAGCATTTTATAGATGTTCAAAAATCCAAACAAAATCAATACCTCGTACAGCTGTCTAACTGGTGTACACTACAATCGGCTGTAACCGAAGGCCAAAGAAGACGCTTATCAAATAATCCGATCGGTTTTGTTGGCAATCACGACTAGTATTCAAATTAAACAAAAATTCCATTTTACCAAACAATTACGTTTCAGTTTCGCCGCACAAATCTGAAACTGTATTCATACTCCAATATTCTACTGAATACAAATATATAGGTGCGCCTCGAATAGATCCTAACAACAAACGTTTATTATTATTACTACAATGATGATATTGTTGGATAAATATTTAACAACACATTTGTCGAGGATTATTATTTTGACCCGTGTAGAGCCCAAAGTGACATGCTCGTCCAGGTCAGCTGACATTAGACAACAATGATATTGTATAAATATTTGATCAGATGATATTACGAAAAGCCGCGTGTGGTGTGTTCGAGATATCATATTTTCCAAAAACGTCAACCTTGTTTACCTACCCAGATGGATGATTTAGGCGGGGTTTACCGTTACGAAATATTTTCCCAGCATTTTAGTCTAATTACAACTTGGCATGGCGCCCAAAATCATACAACAACAACACCGAGTAAAATATTATATAATATAATTATGTTTGGCGGTATAAATAAACATCCTTTAAAGGCTTCAAACAAATCTACCTTTGCTGAAAACCATTAAAATGCATACATAACTTTCGGAAACTTTAACTCTGTATTTTTTTAACGTATTTTTCTGAGTAAATTAAAATAATGTGTAGTTTGTCTGCATCATATTATACAAAATCTAACTAAGACCGATAATATGGATCAGTGTGTGTGTGTGTGTGTACTACCTACTTCCTTGCGGCCGTTTGACTGTTAAAGGTTCATTTTCGAATTAATATTTTTTTAAAAGGGGGGACAAATTCATCGGCATTACGTCAAGTCCGATTTGGCCTGGCCCGTAGTTTGGCCGTTTTTGATTGATCGCATTCCAAAGCGATATAACCGAGAAGAATTATCATTTTATTGAAAGGAAGTCACGTCTTCCAGGAAAAAAAATATTAAAAACACTACGAGTCGCCAATTATAGAACGGCTGCTGTCTTGCCGTTTAAGTACACATAACACGCCTGAACCGAATCAGAGGGGTAAGTAGTTCCCGAGGGAAGGAGGGGAAACAAGGAGTATTGGAACCCACGCATTTCCTGTAAAATATTAATTTTTCGGCACTTCTACGTTTTCTTGGAATACATTTTTTGTACCCCACCGCTTGTCATTTACAGTCGACCTAACCAAGCATGTAATAACAACGTGCAAACGGTCAATTACCTTAGCTTAATATATTTATAAAAAAAATTGTTAACTCTCAACGTTTTCCGTCGAACCGACAAAACACACTCTGTAGGTGACAACACAACTTTTAGCTTAGCCTCAACACTGTAAAGGCGAGCTTAACAACAACGGGTTTTCCAATCGTCTCGTTATCACACCATCATTTCAATTACTATAAAATGTAATTAAATATAATAAAATTGTTATGTCAGTTATATACAATTTTAGCTGTCCCGACAATGATTTGGTTGTTGTTGTTCAAGTGGAACGCAATGAAACAATTTGGCCGACTAAATGTTTTAAATTTAACGCTATCCAATGCTACTATACTATATTAAAGTGTACTGGAGGACCATTGGGTTTATATTATTATACAACGCTACTATACAATAACAATCGGAATAATTACTCTTTCCCCTCGACTTTTACGGTACACTATAATGCTTTCAAGTCTCCATTTCACTCCCGGAAAACTCCAGCTGATTAATAATCTCTCACACTTTCTCTCCTACTCTCTTGACAAAATGATATATTTTATTTCTTTATATTCTACACCCAATAGTGTCCCAAAGTCAACTTGCGTACACTGTTGCGAATCGATCAATAATACAATAGACATATACACACATACATAGCACATTACAACCGTCGTAAAAGCGAAACCAAGCCTAAATTATGCAGTTATAAAAATAAAAATATAGGTAGGTTTTTATTGCTTTTCAACCCGTTAAAAGTATACGGTTTACGATATACCCTTATAATATAGCTGTGCCGATGCTAATAAAAACATTTTTTTTTAACGCATTCACTCTGAAAATCAAATAAAATTCAAATGCGTTCGGCAAAGGTATAACGATTTAATCAAAATAACAAAACGCGGATTCAATCAAAAATGTATAACGTTTACTAATAAAATGTATGCGTTTGAAATGTTTAATTAAATTTCCAACTTCCTACAGTCCACTACTACAGAATTATTAATCGAATAAAACAAATAACACAGTGTAAACGTATACTGGCGCCAGTAGACAAAAACGATTGCCATTCAATTCATCAACTCACAGTAATAATAAAAATTGTGAGTCGATGAGTTATCGCGAAGCTTCGAACAAGAATTATTATTGTAGATATAATGATAATAAATTATTGGCGTGGGAACTTGAACACGAATTTGAACAGCTGGTTTGTGTTGTTGCGGCTTTTCTTTTTCTCGTTAACGTCACCGTCTCGTTTATAGTTCACCAATACGTTGGCCATTAAGTGTGATGTGCGAAGGGCATTTCTAATTTTGAGAGCTTAGCCGAACATCGCTATTGATTGGACACAAAAGTCAACACACGGGCCGATGCCGTTAATGTGGATACGGTTAGACAAACATACTAAGCCCACGCCGCCCCGAAGGCAAGTCAAAGAACTGTAAAACTCCAATAACGACTTCCAAAGCGACATTCTGTAATTTTTTTTCTCCATATATTATATATTATTTTCTCGTGTGTATCCGTATTATTTTATACTGCATTCTCTACAGTCCATTTATCTGTCTCTTCCATCTGTTTCCGTTATACATGTATCCGGCTCGTTCCATTTTCTCGTCTACGGGCCAACAATAATTCTGGTCCCCATTGTCACCGAAAGCCACGTGGATAACGAATGCTAATATTGTATTAACACATTTAACAGTGGTTTGAGCTCACCGAGGCCTGGCTGGGCATCCATATTATTTACCGCCGAGTTGAGTGTATTATACTGTAATTATCCACTCGGCGATATTTGTCGTCAGAAACTTGTTTTGACAAACTGCATTCCGGCTAAGATCTATTTCCCATAGTGCGAACGTGTAGCTCGACACGAGATTCGAACACAATATTATTTTGCTCAGAAGACTATTCATATTGGAACCCCACACCCTACCATCTGCCTCATCACCTGTCGCCTTATCGGTTTTTTCATCAGCGAGCGTTCGAAATCGTTTTAATTGTATTCAACCGGATTTTGGCAATCGGTTTTACCGATTTCGAAATTCAACAAACATCTGCCACCGGCCACGTTAATTAACCCGCGCACATGTTATGAATAAAGAAAAATTCCTACTTAGTGACATTTTCTCCGTTATGTATCGAGTTAAGCATCGACTCTTGTTTATTTTTAATCCGGTCCACTAAACTAAAGCCATTACAGAATAGCGTCTATATAGCTTTACTCATAATAATATTCAAGCGCCGTTGTGAATATCGTAGCTCAAAATATGTTTCCACGTTTCAGTGAAAAACGATACACGTGTGGAAAAAATGACGGCTGATGAAAGTAAGCTATATTTAAAAAATAATACTAAAACCGCTATGAATGAAATTTTGTTCAATACAAAATGTATAGTATAATGTTCTCGATTAAATATTCCTTTAAACTCCACATAATAAAGTAATTCTACGACTTTGAATAAGCGATGTTCCTTAAAAGAACGCCATCTAACATTTTATCATATTATGTAAAACATATTTAAGTAAACGCACAAAAACTGAAGTGTTTTTGTGTACCTATTTTGAAAATTAAAGGTATTTGATGTAAAATGTTATAACCGTTTGAAAAATGCAATGTTCTATAACTCGATTACTAAATACATTGTCAACATTTTAAAAAGGCCACTGTATTTACAGATATCATTTGTGAATGCTGATATATATATTTTTTTACAAAAAAAAAACGCGTTGTAAAAGTAAAAACAAAATATTTTGAAAATCACCAACTGTTTTGCTTTCTTATTAAGTTTTATTAAGAAATTAATTTTAACAATTTAATTAATAGGTGATGTGGCGTTCTCTTATATGGTTTCTGCTTTAAATAGCGAAAGCCCATAAGAGAAACGAAAAAGACTTTTGTATAGAGTGCTTTAAATTAAAATTATTTGTCGGTGAACAAGATGTATAAAGGTAAAAGTAATTTCCTGAATTCTAATGGGAATTCCAATAGCTCGATTTTCAATTTATTCCTTATGAAGCAATATATATAAATATATATATATACAGCGAAATAAAAATACTTTTCTTCGGCTACAAAAGTGAAAAATACACATCAATAAAGAAATATTTTAGAATAAAGGACTACAACAAAGCAACTAATTTTCAATTTATGAATAGCAATACATTTATATTTGCATAAGAATTATTGTTAATTCAATATCCAAACCCGAGTATATAGTTAAAATAAAAGTGGATTCGAACAAAAAATAAAAACGTACACAACAAGTGTACAATAATAAATAATCAATTATTAAGTAAAACTTTTAACTTTTATTCGAACAAAATTAAATAAAACCTCACTGACAATTTTGAACTCTAATAACTATTTTAAAGTAAACAAGGGTCAAGTGGTGTAAGCGAATAGATCAAACTAAAGTATAGTTTTTTTTTTCAGAAATAACTAACAATGGTTATATTTAATTTAATTTGAAAAAGTCAATTACTTTATTGGAAAAATGTATTTTACATTTGCACCCCAATTGATTTCAATTACCTTCACTTGACCCTATTTGGAATAAAAAAATAATTGGTCGAAGCGCTAAATAAATATGAAGGTATTTCATCAAACGACCGATTTAATACCCTTCGGTGTTTTTTTATTTAAATAAAAATCGCACGGGTTTTGATGTTATCGCCGATTTAAGAAAAATATCGTTTGCAAATATATACGCGACTCCCTTGTCCCCAAAGCCAAAGTGGAAATTAAAATTTATTTCAAAGACAAGCGAAAAAGTTTTCTGGGAAACGTGATGTTCTGCATACACAACTCTCGAAAATAAAAAACAAATTTGGCTTGGCGGTTCTAAGAAACGCAACACGTCTAATCAAAAAATATTCCAAGAACACGTGGGTTGAAAAATAATTTCAAAACGTTTCCATCACCATCGTTGTTCAAACACTCGGCTATGTTGGTCTAACGTTAAGTTTTGTTGAAGTACACAATATTTTTGCCGTCAGCTTTTCGCCGGGTTTAAACTTTTAAGGATAAACAAAAGAAAAAAGCCAGTAAAGTGGTGTCGGGTAGAGTCTGTAGGAATAACTGAAAGTTATAAAATCAAATTAAAAAAAAAGATTCTTCTAAAGCACTCTCTCGATATTTCACGATAAAAATTGTTTTAATCAAGTTAGAACCCATTAAAACTGACAACTTGATATCTTGCTAAAAAAAATGTTATCACGAAACATCAAAAGAAAAATGTTCACAACAACAATCATATTTCACACATATTTAATAAAACACCGTCTACTCTCACATAACTCTGCACTATTCAGTAGCCAGCAAGCTAAAGCATGTTCCATGTTTTATAATTTTAGCCGTTAGGCTTTAAGTAGACTGTAACTCTTTTTTTCAACTACTGATATGTTCCGTTTCATTTCTGTCGATAACAAACATCTGAATGTAAAAAACATCAACAGAAAATGAGCACAAGACTTTACCCGTTGAAGGGGAATCATCATCATCGTCGTCAGTCAGTGGGATTCCAAATTAAAAAAAAAAGGCAGAACACATTTTTTCATTTAACGCATATACTTGCAAACGACGGCGACGTTCAGAGAATTCGAAATGCCAAAAGATAAGACCCGACGAATACAATTATTATCATCACTGCAACCGTCGGTTAAAACGTTTACATTTTTTTTTTTTTACAACGTTAATTATTCCACAATCAAATATTTACAGTACTCGAACAATTAGAGGTCGAGATGCACCTTAAAGGACAGACAAGCATCCTAATACATATCATCATCAGGTCACTACCGCAGAACTTAAGATATGGAAAGCGTATTGCTCATAGTCGGTTACTTAAGAAAATGTCCACTAATAGGAGGCTTCCATTAACAGTTTTGTTATGTTTTGTTTTGTTCACGATATATTGTATTGTTTTTTCAATGGTTTATCAAACATATGACCAGACTATTGTATGAAAATAGCTTGTGATACAACGGTGTTATCATCATCTAAACTAACATTTTAATATGTATCTTGGAAAAGTAAGTAACATGTAGCATTTATACTTTTTATGAAATTAGTACACAAAATGGCCGCCTTCCAGGTCGGGACATTTTCCAATCTGAATACGCGTTCCATATATTGAGTTCAGTGGTCATAAGTCACAACCCATCAAAATCGCTATCTCAAATATCTCCATTTTAAGAGTTTGAACCACCCGTCGACTCTAGCCGTAATAACTGTATTATATTCATATAGTACATATTTTTCTCTCGATCCGTTAGGTCGAACTAAAAAAACACGAAATTCCATTCAATATTATAATATAATTTGCCTATATCATACAGAAGATTGAAGAATAACAACCTCATAATAAAGTTTGTTTACTCCACATTAAAAACCCACCGTCAGAACGAATACACAAGGTATGTATATTTAGAATATTAAGTATATTTAAGTTTGTATATTTAGACTCTGTGGTGTAGTGTTGTAAGACACTGCGATTATACAGGCTGATTCGTTATAGAATAAGACACTAATTTTCTCTTAAAATAATAATTACAACATAGTAGTTCATTTTTGTTTATATTATTTATGCAATATTATAAAATTATACTAAATATTATCTTTTTTTAATATTTTCCAGAGCTCTATCAACATTTGAAACTTAAACGGTAACGGATGTATTTTATAAGCTTTTCCAATTAAGAATAATTTTATGCAAATTTTGACTGGTGTAGTGCGGTATTTTTATATTTATCTGCGTGCAGTACTCCACCTCCTGTCCTAAATTTTAAACTTGAGTAACTATGAAAATAATAATTATTATGATAATAATTATTCAAAACTGAGCATCGAGCAATCAACATTTTTAGCAAATAGTTCTTGATTTAAAATTTTAACTAAATATACATGATAAGTGTAACGTGTATATATATATATAGGTACATTACCATATTTAAAATTTAAAAGTTGATAGGAAAAAGATAAAAATTTGAATATTGTCTAATTTTGTAGAATAACATAAGCTTAAGTGTCTCCAAATAAACAAAACTACAAAAAAGGAGAAAATGAGTGTCTTGTCCTTAAAGAGGCTTCCGCGTATTTTTTGTAGAAACAACTCATTCTAATTTTAACCGTACTCCTAAACGCTGGATTCGACAACAGTTTTATAACAGAAATAGATTTTTTCAAAACTTGATGGAGGTACATTTTTTATTTTCGGTTTTTAATGTTAACGTAAACATCGTTAAAAATTTTCCACATAGAAATTAGTAATTTACTAAAAATAATTTTAAAACTGAACCATGATCAACACCTTGTTAAATGTTATGAAGAATCCAATTTTTTTTCTCAAAACTTAAGTAGAATTATTACTTTTAAGAACGTTCTGTTTCAAGTGAAACATAATATTATGTTTATGTATAAAAATAGAGCGTGTAGGCATAAAGAAGTTGAAAAAAAGAGGTTCCCTCTTTTCTGTGTTAACGTAATATTATATTATTGGTGTTTTAGTAAACAATTGCCTATACAATGCGCCTTCATAAATTCCAGTGTAGATACTAGTGCCTGTGATTTTAAACGTGTAATTTAAATACACGTGTACACGAAACCCGTGTAATTAACATACACGTGTAATTATAAATACACGTGTATTTAAACAAAATTATTTTGTCAAAAATGTTAGTTTGAGTTAACGTATTTACACAATTATACTTGTGTTTGAGTTCGTATAATTAAATAGACGTGATATTAAATGTACAACTAAAATTAATAACAAAAATTATTTTTTTTTGAATACACGTGTATTTATAATTACACGTGTATATACACGCGTATGTTAATTACACGTGTTTCACGTGTAATCGAATACACGTGTAATAGGGACCTCTAGTAGATACCCTGACCGAATCACCCTGTATATTGAGTTTAACATAACATCTTAACGGTAAATCGTCGTTGTTCGATTTGACGTGTCTCAGGTTATTTCCTTTGGCACACAACACTCACGAAGTCCAAAAATAAATCAACCATGGCCAATACCGGACGTCCCAATGAACTCAATACATACAGTAATGTTCTTAAGACAATAATTTATACGTATATGTACCGACGGCAAATTAATACATCAACCCGGCTCGGCCGGTTTAAGTACACATGTGTTACATCTTCTTTGACCGTGTGGTAAGTCGATCGAATAATATTTCCTCGACGGCCAACTTAAACAACCTAACGTTTTTAATAAAACGAGGCGCGTTTCATCGTGAGCCAACACATTTTGTTCTTATTAAATTTTTATCCGCCAAATCTTGGTCAATTATACATAAATAGTTATTCAATAGAAGATAATTATATTATAGCAAAATTACTATTAATAGCAGGCGCGCCGCCGATCAACTGAGTTTTAAATCTTTTAATACAATATTTAAAAATAATTGCAATTTTAATATTTGACCGTTGAAAAGTGTTGCCGGTCTTGCTCGAGTTCAGACGGCTATATATATATATTTAAATAACAATACATTATAAACTGTAAAGTACAAATAAAACACTATGGACGGCCAACAGCTGAAACAAGGCGAATTAGTTGGTAAAAGCCACGAGCTGCACAGATCCAAAATAGCAATCGGTAAAGAAAATGAGTGTCTTACATCTGATGGCATACTCTGTACTGTTATAGTGATTTGTAATGGCATTTGATACAATCGTTTTTGCAATCTACAATTTTACACCGAAACGATATTTTGAAAATTATTTAACCACTTCCGGTTATGATTATTTCTGAAGACTCATTTATAATTACGCACAGCTATTTTCACCGCCCCTATTTAGTTGTTCCGGCCGGGGTAAGTCCAAATATTCTAGAAAGTCAACGTCGAGTCGCGGTTTCAGAAGATTAATATTCATTGGCCCTTGACCGTTAAAAAAAAAAACCTTGTAGAATATTATGAAAGTTTTAAGTAATAAACAAAAAAATACCCATATCAAACCCAGTTAAGCGAATCTGTGACAGGCAGAGCGGCGGTCGTTGTACGTCGGAGAAGTGCGGACAATGCAACCCATGAGAAGATTATAATACTCATTGTTCAATCGGCCGGCAAACAAAAAAACTCGGACTACCTCCTGAAAGGATGATGTAAATCGTGAAACGTGTGCATATTACCTGAATGCCCCGGATTGAATTACAAACGACTGTGCGGTTATGGTAAAAAAAAAATCATAATTATAATGTAGTAGGCCTATAACCTGCTCGCATTGCGTTTAAAGAACGGCTTTTTTTCTCTTTGTTCCACCTCGGGGCAACTTGCGTCAACACGAAAACGTTGACAGAATTTAAATATATTACAAAATATACTAGTTGTACTACACTAGTAGTTGGTGGTCGGCATACGATTACCGTGTCGTGTACTAACATAGTTTTAACATTCAATACCTTACATTTACCCTCGTCCTTTAGATTTCACAAAATCCCAATTGCAGGGTATGCCCAATTATGTTGTTAATAATAATTTGTTAACACCCAATTACCTGGCTATTGCCTCGTCTTTGAAGATGGCTCAGTATACTCTAACTCAGCCGGTTTCTCCTACTTTATTTCTAGTCTAAACATTATTAAATCGCGTGGGTCGCATATAGCAGGTTAATCATGTAAAGTGCAGTATAACGGAGTGAACTGAGAGAGACGAGAAAGGAAAAATTTCCAGGAGATATTCGAAGACGGGACCCATCTCTGAACCGTGGGTGGAGAGGGATGGTGGGACTATTTATGTCATGAAGCATATAGTTTGATGGGAGGGAGGATCATTTAGATTGCCAGAAGCAGGGATTTTAAAAGGATAAAAATGATAATGGAATTTAGTGGAAAATGCAAGGTGGTCGGCTCGCTCGTTTTCAGCAATACCAACGTGACTAGGGAACCACAATAAAAGCTACATAAAAAAAGAAAAAAGACAATACTAATATTAATAATTGCCAATCGAATGAATGGGTTACGTGCAAATATAACATTATTATAATCGTAATGGTAACGGAGTGTTATAATTATTATTGTACAGAGGCGAGTATTGTGTTTTTTAAGTATTCCGACCTCGAACCACGCGGCCAAATTCCATTGTGCCCGTATGGCCCCCGGGATCAATCGAAGCTGATTGCCGGTATCGAAACAGAGAATTTCACGTTACTTAAAACAAATGCCACCGCCGTCGTGTACCGGTTGTTGTGATGGATATTTAATAAAATCAAACCGAACGAAGGCGGCGATTTTTTTGTACTATTTTTTAACCCCAATTTGCTTCAAAACAGGTGGGCAAAAATAAAACAAATTTATATCGTCTGTCAAGTGTACCGCGGCCGGCTATTGCTCAGAGCCACCACAACAATGAACTCGATAAGTCGAAAAGTTGTATTATTACCCAGACGTATTTGATCGGCTGGGTCGAAGACGAGGAAGGGGGGGGGCATTTTGGAAACACGGTTAGGTTAGGGTGCACGAACCAAAGTGAAGTGTATACCAAAACCTATCCGTTGGGTTTTTAGTCCAGAGACGGAGGCTAATTTTTTTTACAGGAAAAATAAAAAAAACCCAAAACTACATATTATGTAGGTACAACTGACTTAAACGAGAATGCACAAAATATATTTCCCTTATATTATTTGTATAGTTTTATCGTGCATATTAAATATATTTTTATACATTTAAATCATATTTTTTTTTCGAACCTTAGAAAATTTAATAAGTAATACAATAAATATAAAAAGTGTAAATCCTGTATTTATAAATACAAACATACAATTTCGTTAATGATACTGGGTGAGTCTTTTAACGTCCTACACTAGTGTATTATTAAAATTATTTCTATTTCGCAGTGTTTCTTTTTGAAAACATTTTTATTTGTGTTATACAATATTAGACCATATTCAAATTTATATTGTTTTTAGTATTTGCTAGAGCTTTATCGAATTCTGAAACTTAAATGGTAACAATTTTGACTGATTGATAATCAGTTTTGAATAATTATTTTTGATGTTATTCAAATCTAAAATTAAGGACGGAAGTGAAGTGCGATTGGGTAATGCGCGCAGATAAAAATATAACTACACTACACCTTTCCTCCTGCCTTAAATTTTACACTTAAATAACTTTAAAAGTAAACATCCGAAACTGGTTATCGACCAGTCAACGTTTTTAGCAGATCATTCTTAATTTAAAAAGTTTATTAAATTATTGTTATGCTAAGTGTCAAATGTTGATAGACCTAAGGAAAATACTAAAAATGGTAAATGTTTAGTGATTTCACAATGTTGTAAAATAACCTAGACAAAAATGTTTTCAAAAAGAAAAAGAAAGAGTGTCTTATCCTTCACAATATAGTGCCTTCTGTATATAATTGTATACACAATATTACTCAATTACTCAATTCTAGCCTCGCACGATAAGTGCTAATGTAACACCCTGTAGCCGCGAGTTTCGTTAGAAATGCAAGTTATTCGTCGTTGTATAATATTTTAATAATAATAATAATATTCGACCGAGTTTTGGTCATTAATATTCTGCTCGTGTTATTTATTTATTTTTCCTGAACAATATCGTTATTCAAAACATTTAGCCGAATTTTTTAAATTACAATGCTGTATTATATAGAGAGAAAGTACAGTCAAGAATAATCGAAAAGTCTGATGTCGAACGTGCCGTTTCTCATAATAATAATATTATGACGGATTATGTTATTGTTAAACTTTTGACAATGATAAAAGGGCGAACAAGTTTTAATTGGACGTCGTAACTTCCGTTGATGATAAAAACTTACTTACTTACTTAGATTCGTCATTGAATAATTGGGTTTAACGTGTAATTTGGTACATTCCATCCGATTGCGGTGAATTTCTCAAAAGATAACAAAGTAACATAACCCCTAAAAGGCATGGCCGTTTACCGCCAGACCGTACCTTTCCCTTTCCGCCAAATGTATAATTCAAATTAGTCGATAAATTGCATAATAAGAAGTTTTCACAAGTCACTGTTACTTATCCAGACAGGACAAAAATCTATGATACATATTTTTGAAGAATTTTATAATATCAAAACAATATTTTACAGGCAACCACTTTTATAAAATATTCAAAGACTTATTAAACATATTCTAAAGACATTTGAACTCTGGGCATTGGCACACGAACAGTTTTAATAAATATTATCATAGCACACACTTTGTTCATTTATACCGTTTTTAAGAAATCTTGTGAATTCATTACGAATAAATTAGCATCATTAATTGACATGTTTTTAGGTTTTTTTTTTTTTTAACATAAATTTCCATAATTTTATTTGCAGTTTAAACTTTTATAATTTCTAAAGCTAACATATTATTTTTTTTTTTTTACATTTTCCATTCCAATACCTATGTACAAAATTATACTTATTTAACAAAAATGTCGAACACGAGTTCATTAATTTTGTCTGAAAAAAAGAATTCCCGTATAATTCATTCAATCCCGCTATCCACTGATGTGACATCTTCTTAGGGTTCTTAATTAGAGCTTAGTTAATATATTAACATATTATAATAAACTATTTATTTTAATAGATAGTTAAATAGGCTTAGCTTAAACTTAATTCATCTACTGATTTCAATCATAATATTTTTTGTTGGCGGAAAAGGATCTCGTCCAAACCAAAATGTCTCCCCAAAAGAAAAACTATAAAACAGCAATCATTTTAAGAGAAATATGAGTGTCATATCCTTAAGGGGCATCTAAATCTGCGTATTTTGATAGAAAACAACTCATTATAATTTAAAAAATCATTAACTTGTTTAAAAAATGCAATTTTTTAATTAGAAATTAATTTTTTTTTTATTACAATCTGTATAGTTTAAAATTAATATAATAAGTATATGGTATTACATACAATAAAAAAGATATATTAGCTGTGTATGGCGTGTTTAAAAGTACCAATGATGGAATTCCAAAGGCTGAAAGAGTGGTGTTTATTAGGTGAGTCGATCTCTTTAACACTTCCTTTTTGGGGTGGATTTTCATCGAGATTATTAGAAGCAAAGTCAGAAATCAAAGGATTAAAGATGTCCCTGGAGATGATTTCTGAACCTTTCGTAGAAATTATTAATAAACTGGAAATTATTTAAAAATTTGTGCCACGATCGAAACATTGTAATTGTTATAAAGAATCCAAATGTTTTTTTTTTCAAAACCTAAATAGGGTTATTTTTAAGAACGTTCTGTTCGAAGTAGAAACACCATGTGTTTTAATATAAAACAAAATAAGAGCCTGTATGAGTTATTCAAGTTGAAAAAAAATAGTTGAACATCAAAATAGATTCCTCTTTCCTGTGTTAATATAATATTATATAATATTATGTTTTAGTAAAAAAATGGCCGATAAAATGCGTCTTAAGAAATGCATTAATGAAGCACCCTGTGTTGTTCGATAAGCGAACACTGTTTTCTCATTGTTTACGGAGGAAAAAAAATACAACCACCGCCAAAAAACCTTGAGCTAATTTACTATGCAAAATATTATTAGTGTTATTATTATTATTATTATTATTGTAATCATCGTTGAAGCCACCAGCAGCTGCTGCCCTAGTGGGATTATGCAAGATAACGGAACGAATTCACTCTGAAATCGGACCCAATGAAAATCAATTACAGGTTCAGCCAACCTTAGTTCTTCGAATTCCTAACAAAACGTAGGTATTCGGTGAACAGATACGCAATATTGTATTTTTATACTATTGTGATTCGAAAAAATAATGACAATAATAAAAAAAAAATCCAATACACGCCGAATGGATTTTCTGAGGACGATGGGCCTCTTGTGAAAAAGAAAATCAACACAGCGCAACAAAAAAGTTATTATTATTTTATAATAGTCAATAGTGAGAACGAGCACGGTTATCTAGAACAGCCCGAGGCCCGTAGCGGTTTTTTTTAAAAAATAATTACCATAATGAATGGCACCTATCCGCAATAATGAAAATAAATAATAATAAATATGTACTTTAACGCTACAAAATATTGTTATTATTACAAGTTTTACAGGACACATTAGCGTTTTTTTTTTTTTTTTAACATTCAAAAGCATAAAAGAAACAACAGCTGTTTCTCTGTAGCACATACGGCGTTATGTGTAATAATTATTCGGTAATTATACTGTATAATAATAATAATATTATTATTATTATTATATTAAGCTCTACGCAGCTGTTCGACGGTATTTAGAAAATAGAGAAAAAATTGATATAAATATATATATATTTTATTTTTTAACCTTATCAACAGTTGTTATTACCACGGAAAACCCAGAAAGGAAGCTTGTAAAAAACATTACAAGGGTTCTTATGAACCGCCTAAGATTGGCAGCCAGCCTATAATTAAATGGACTATTATAGGCAATTCCAGGAAAAAGGGTGATAATTGTACTTGATCGGCAAAAACAAAATGTCTGACACTTTATCAGTCTCGGCCTAAGTTTCCCTTCTGGTTATTCCGTGTCATTATTACAAACTACCCTTTACAAGGCCACCCTCTACCGAGTAGCCTTTTATTTCGGTATACCTACATAATATGTATTTATATAGACTTAAAAACCGTACACAACTGTTGCGTTGTCATTGAATCAAAAAAAAAACTATTATAACGATTGCATTCTGCAAGTCTTATCGTGTCGGTGAAAACCACAAAGTGGTTTTTTAAAACTAATTCGGTGAACAGGTGATACACATAATATTATTGTGTCGACAACACATCAACGCTGCATTATTATTATTATTATTATAGCGACGCAATACACAAATATACGGTAACCGATGAGTCGCACATTGGACAAAACGGAATAAAAAAATTTACCATCGAAGGTCGACATAATAACAAAAATAAAGATACAACCAGCACAGCAGTAGCTGGTGTCATCCAAAACGTTAGTATTTCTTCGTTCTAGAACACAACGGGGCGATACTTTTTCTTCGTTTTTTTGTTATAAATAAATAGCCAATAATGATCCAATGTTTTATTTTAATTTCGCCGTGAAGTTATTAAGTTTATGTATGAATAAAAAAACAAGCATTTAATTAATAAAAAAAAAATGTTATTCTTTAGAAATTTGTGCAGCGAAAAAAAAATGGTGTTGTTTACACACAAACATAACACTCCAATAATAATTGTTTAACACACCAAAATGAAATCATATTGAAATTTCTCGAAAAACATACTCGAAACGAAAATTGGCCGTTTAATACGATTGGTTTCCGCAACTTATTCAAATACCCAATGATGGATTGTATTTTTTTGAAACAACAAAAAATAAACACCGCTTATTTATTTTTACAGGCTTAAATTCAAGAAACTGTTTTAAAATTTTACAATTACTGTGGGCTGTGGCAAATATAGAAATAAACAAATTACATAATAATAAAAAATAATACACATTTTTATTTTATTTGTCATCAATTAATATCTACTGATCTGAATTTAGTCAAATTAGGCAAGATTGTTATCAAATGCAACAAATATAAATCCGATTTTTTTTAAATAAAATAATTGACAGTTTTAAATCTAAGACACCCGTGATTTTTTTAATTAAGCCCAGCAAAATGTTTAATATTTATCGAAAACTATTGGTTATATTGGGTTTGTGCACACCCAAAAAAAATTTAACGGAGAACTAGTATTGTTGCCAACAGTGCTAATATGATTTTTAATTATGGAAAAAACACATAGAGTGAATCGACTAACTTTCCATTTATTTAACACACACCATAAAGAGTGTTAAGCATTAAGCTCAGGCTTAAAAAACAAACAATATTCTTTTTAAAGTTTATAGGAAATCAGAATATTGAATACATCTATATATTAAATGTGTCACACACACTTGAAACGGTTAGCAAAGCGATTTTCTTGATAACACTATTACTCTCCCTTTTTTATTTATTGTATTAACCACTTAATTATAACGTCTGAAATTCGCTATCTAAAACATGACCCATCTTTAAAAACACACTGCGTCTTAATTTTGACTTTATTAAATGATTATATTACAACAGCCAATTTTCTTCAATTTGAACCAATAACAAACGACAAAACTTGTTTATTATCATTAATTCGTTAATATTAAACGAAACAATTTAAAGAGTAAGCAATATCTGCGACACCAATTTGTGGAACCGTATAATGTCATAAAACACAACATAAATAATTGGAATTTAATTTCCAATTAAACCATTATCAGGCTAATCATAATATAATATATCTGCACAGTATAATATATGTAACGACACATTGAATGAAATGTCAAAGTCAATTAGTTGACACTGACTCTGAATACAACTGTTGTCACTTTTCATCAGAAGTATTCCTTTTAGCGAACGTCAATGTTCTGTCGTCATTAGATTGCCAACGATGAATCCAAATGTAGGCGTTTTTTTTTAACAAGTTTCATTGTTTTACAAAACAAACTTTTAAACTAATGAATAAGCCAATACCTTATATATGTTAGGATAGTTTATACCGTTTGAACCTTGACCACAGAAATAGATAGAGGGAAATAACAAATCCGATAAACCTTTTGACGTCTCAAAAGTTCATTTTCTTGTTTATCGCACAAATAACACAATATGTGAACTTCTTGACATTCACAATCATAAAGAAGATGATGCTTACTGCCACCGAATATGTTACACACTTTTTTATTAGCTGACTAATATTACAAGCAGATAAAACCACAATATAAAATAGCAATAACTGAATAAAAAATCACAGAAATGTAATAAGGTTATATATATATATATATTATAAAGTATATAACAATACAACAAAACTTTAGAAACTCTAAATAAAATTTTGACTGTTTGAAACTAAGAATTGATCCTTTTTGGTACCAAAAAGACTTGATGAATGTTTTGCAACAAACAAATGCTATCTGTCAATAGTAAATCCAAAACTGCTAGATCAAAAATACATTATAAAAAATTACACAGAGAAATATGTTTGTTTGGTCCATCGCAGTAGCAACAGTAATATTTGTAACGTTAACAAGAAACGCTAGAAGATACAACTAAAAATAAATTACTACTGAAAATAGGTAATAAAAAACATAGACAAAAAATAGACAGATTAATAAGTGTGGTAATTTTACTCTTTCCATGCAATAAAGTTATAAATTATACATGATTATAAATGCATCAATAATTATTGTCAACGATAAACTGTAATCCACTCAAGTGGTGTAGCATCGAGGTGACTATAACCAGAATTTTTTCTTTTAGCTGTATTTTTTAAATTTTTTTCACTAAAATTTAATATAAGGGGCCAACAGTTTTTGTGTAATAAATATTTCATAATAGTAATTTTAATCTAAACATGTGTTCTTTGGGTAGACGGTACCGAGTAGATTTTTTATAACACCTAATCGTTCTTTCCTATTATCACTTGAATTGTTGGGCATTTTTGGTGATGGTGTAATTAATAATATTATACCAGCAGAGAAATGTTTTTAAAAACTTTTAAATATACATACATTTTATACTATGTAACTTTCCATAACCAACCTAAAAAGTATTAATCATAATTATTTTTAAAATTTATCGAACTGGCTTTAGCCAAGTTAACAAGGAGGGATAAACTAATTATTTTGTTGAAGTTGGTTTTTTAAATAAGGTCATCAACAATAATTGTTGTCAAAGCAACAGACAACAAAAACAAATTTAGGGGAAAAAACTAAAACAAATTTCAACTTAAATTTTTTTATAAATTTCACAGCTGACTTTCGACTTGGTAGAAATATAAAATTGATAAAACTATATTGAGTTTAAAAATGTATTTTTTGTATTGGGGTGAATACAATTAGGGTTAATTTAAAGCGAAATAAAGAAAAAGTTTATACCCCATCTGAGGCAAAGGGTTTTGATACCTATTTATTTGGTTTGACAAGGTTAGAATATGTAAGAATATGCCATACAAATTTAGAACTAATTAGACTATTTACAAAAGTAAGTTATTGAGAACCAAGACTTAAAAGTGAAACGTGTACATTTTTTGCGTGTTTTTTTGGATTTCGAAAGGGAGGTGTGGACTTTTTAAATGTTTAGTACTTTTCTGATACGATTTTTGATCAATAGACTTGCTACACAAAAGAACTTACGACCCAAAAAATTTTAATTAAAAAAAAAAATCATAGCAAAATTAATACTTAATATTACCTTTATAATAATACCTTATCAGCTAAAATGCATCGAAACCAAAAACGAGACAGCTGTACTAGACGAACGTGTACTCGCCACAGTGCTGGTCTCACGACAACTACGACAGTTGGGCGAAGACATTAGCAAATACGTCGGACACGACGGAAACCTCCCCCTCCTGAATTTTTCAAAACGGACCAACCCCGACTGTGGGCTTACCTTAACGGATGGCGCTTGGCCGGACCCAGGTGGTGACGGTTAATAATAATCCAACGGACGTCGCATGACGTGTCGCAGCAAACGGATGGCGGACGCGGATCAGCCGACGTTGGACATTGTCCGGCGGACACCGGCTTGTCGGTTTTCAATAACAATATCACAGGCGAACACACGTCCTTTACAGCGGCGGCAGTATGATATTTTGAAATTTAAAACTTTTGAAAAAAAAATAAAAACCGTAAAATTGGCACTTGCCGGAAAAACCGACTGCGGGCAATCGGCACGGTGCAGTTATACGGCGGCGCCGGCGGGGGGGTAAACAATATTATTATAATAGTACGGTTTTTCGGTAAAAAAAATAAAGAAAACAACAACAATAACTCGTACCTGCGCGAACGACAAAACCATAACCTACAATCGGCGAACGCGACGTGTGTACTGTGTGCGCCGTTTGTGTGTGTGTGCGCGCGCGCGATTGGACGACGACGGAACCTGTGGTACAACAGCTCAAGTCTGTCTGTGAATTTCAAAACACGGCGGCGGCAAGACGGCGGACGGCCGCCGAAAAAACCACCGACGGCGACCACGAGTGGGGGAGGGGGCCCGACAATGTTTTTGTCCTGTCGTTGCGCATGCGCAGTGCAAACGCGACGGCCGAGGTCAAGGTCGGTCAAAATCCCAACGGCGGCGGCGGCGGCGGCCGACGTCAGCGACTTTTGCGAGGCGCGCAATAACACGTGCGTACGGGGGAAAAAAAAAAAGTCATCCAAAAAAAATCAACAAAGACCTGCACTCTGCAGCGTGTGCCCGTAAAAAATAATAACAATAACAACAATAATAGTACAATGTTTACGAAACCAGACGTCCGGTGTTCCCTGCCCCCCCCCAACCAATCAACGGATCCGCCGCCGCTTTTGCAACAACCCGTTCGCATATTGTACACATAGACAAACAAACCAAAACAAGCTTTGCACCCGAATTACATTATATAATAATATTGGCTAACGGTATTACACCGTGTAGTATTGCACATGTGCGGAGTGAGCCCTAGCCCTAGTGTGGCCATCGGCATAAAAAATAATAATGATTTAAAAAAAGTCTAATATCGTCGCAGATATTATTGACTAGGTCATGACTGTTTACCACTCACCCTGTATTCTTTAAAATAAAGTTATACGTAAAACATAGTTACAACTTGTTTTGGGTATTTTGTGGTTTGTATTTGTACACAGTCATACGGGATACATATTACAGCTTTAAGTTCCAATTCGATTCGTAGTTAATGGGTAGTTATTCAATATAATATTATAGCTAAGGTCATTTAATCTCTTTATGTTTAAAAAGAAGAACGAAAATAGTGCAATTTAGTGAATGGACAAAAATGTCAGGCCTTAATTTTGACGTTTTCGCTTACTTCACAACACATACTTTTACCCGACTGTAAAGGTATCGAAATAAGGGTTTAAAGAAATACTAACAACGTACTACACGGCTTCATAATTCAGAGGGGGGGGGGGGAATTCAACATTTTGAGTGACGTATCAATTGTAAAAGGATTTTGCAAAAAATATGTGGAAAATTTTGTTTTTGTTAACATCATTATTTTATGGAAAACCTTAATTTTTTATTACACGAGTGCCATGAGCCACGTGTTAATAATAGTATTAAAATGAAAACCTGGTACTTTAAGGGCGTCCATTTTTATCCATTTTCAACCAACTTAGAGGGTGTCTCCATTTGAAACTCCATCAAACCCAAAATAATGACCAGCCTAAGCCGACATATTGAAATCGGGTTATAATCTTTTTTTTTTTTAATCGAGCGATATCCCAATTTTATTTTGCTTAGTGTCGAATTTGATTCGAAACCGAGTATATACATATACATTTTTTTTTTCGGTGCTGATAAAGTAATAACTCGCATGACGTGATAACGAAACACTAATTAAAAGAAATAAATTTAATTATTTCAAAAATAATACAATCAGAATTCATAATATAAATATTAAATACATAACCAAGAGATGACATTTTATTACAAAAACGGACATTGCATCATAAACTAATGAGTTATTAAGCATTAGTACTTATCACGTTGTAACTTAATGAACAATGTGTCCCCAATTATAAAAAACTCAATAATTGTCCTTGAAATTAACAAATTAATTGGTGTTATTGGAAATTTGTTTATTTTTATGTACGGGTTGTAGGTTAAAACACTGGTTTTTATAATTCGGTTTTTTCATCTTAAAAATATTCTGGTTTTATTGGTTTACGGGTTTGACTTCCATCAGTCATTTTTTTTATGTCATTTTCAACAAAACTCAAAAGAAAAATAACATTACAAGTTTTATTATTAGGCAAACCTAATATTTATTCATTCGTAGTTTCTTTTATAATTCACACACACAAACTATGAGAAATAAAAGTATAATAATTATATACTATTATAGCAATTACCATAGTTAATGTATTTTTCCGTGCGAAGGCATAGTTCCCTAGGAACCGTTTAACTGCTATTAGATTTAATTAAACCTAGGGGCGAATAATTATCAGCTCACCTTTACTATAATGACGTGTCTGAATAGACATTACACAGGCTATATATTAACATAATTGGGAGAATGATAGTTGATCACAAACTCATTAGACCAAAAACTCAAAATTACCACAAACTCGGCTACCACAAAAAAAGGTTATTATTAGGACCTAAGGTAAGATGCCTTATAAAAAAAGTATATCTAAAATTGTTCAATCTATGTTTTTTAGCTCTTTAAAAATTACAGAGATATTCTATTTTACTCCTGAAAATTCTTTCGCAGGAACTCTTGCTTAAGTTTTTTTTTTTTTAATTCACTTGTTAGAAACTTACATTTCTTATATAAGTTCATATTATCAATGGCACACGAGGTAGGAAAAGGTATAAGGCCATAAGGGGTTATGACTTGATGCTCTTAGCTATGACAAGGAAAATATATACTTTCTTAAAACTTGTTTGTCAGTTTTTACTGTTTTCTGTCACCTTTTGTTTTATTGTAATTTATTATTATCTTTTAAAACTTTTCTTTTACCTTAATAACGGGGAAAAAGCACAAAAGTAAACATCCAACGAGATAAGACTAAGGATGGAATTAGCTTATAATCAAGAGTTAAAGTTCTTGAGGGTCCCTATAGTAGAACAAATAACAATGTGGTCAACTCGGTGTGTCGTCACATATTTTTTTTTCACTTCTGAACTAATCAAATAATATCGAGCATCTCATTTTGTGGTAAAACATCAACTATGTGTTAAAGAAATCCATTTCATACAACTTAATGGACAACGGTGACAAAAATCTGGCAACAGTAGAGTTTACAATCCAATGACCGTTCGCCAGAGGCTTTTTTGAATATTCCACTGCGTTATTACAGCGTTTAAACGTATGTTATTTTTAAATAATCCCGTAAACTCAAAAGTACAGTTTTCTTATGACAAACTCTACTGTACAGAGCACAATCTCATTCCTAGTTTGTGAACACGCCAAAGACCAAACATTTACCGAAATCGAAAATAGAAATAAAAAAGCATTAGACAACATTAATTGAAATAACTTTATTCCTGTCGCTTCACAATTCGCAGACTGTAATAAGAAAAACCAGCGGTTTTTTTTTTCTAGTAAATTAAATATTTTATTTTTATCCCAAAGTGTACTCCGTGTGGCCATTGAAGGTTAGGTTACAGTTGTAGCCTAATGAATAATTTATTCAACAAGGGACTACCTAAATCTAAAGTAAAACCCATTTCCCATCCGAGTATCCCTAAGAGATGTATTTTTTGTTCTGATTATTTCTATCCGAATGGCTCGTTTTGTACATCTCTCTCTCTCTCAGCCCACAAGAATTGTGTGTGAACATTTCTATGACAAGCTTAATTTTTTGTCGGGACACCAGCTGTATGTCTGTCCACCAGTAAATCAATATAACTGAATTTGTCCTGTCATTCTTTTTGCTGTATTATATCGCTGCACTGCGTCGTAACTGGAGTGTTTTGTTTTTTTTTTATTCATTATTCAATTTTTTTTTTATAGAGAATACATGTGACAGAGCCCAAAGGGGGGAAAGAAAGAAAGAGAGGGAGAGAGTTATTGTGACGACTAACACATTAGTATAACCGTCAAGAAGTGCAAGACTAATTGCGTTTTTTACAACAATACGGTAGAAATAAACGAAACGCCGTTTTTTAATAATATAAAAAAAAATCGTTTCGATACTAATCTGGGATTTAAAATAAAAACACAATTTTCAACTGTACAAAAGGATACAAATTACAACGCAATAATGCTCTCCTGTCTTGAAAATTTAATTGTAAATGTCTTCGCCTTAACTCGCAGCTCTTATCTATATTACAGTGTTCGATACGGTTGTTCTATCTATATTAATACATTGTTGTGCGATGTTGATTTCAACAATGAATCAAGTGTAAAAAAACACAGATAAGCGATGCAATTATTTTAATCTGTGCTATCCTGAATACTATGTGCGTTCATTCAAGCGAATCGACGCAGCTTGCTTGTTGTACTTTGAATGTTGCCAATTTTGTTTTTGAACAGTTCATTGTGGGTTTGACGGATTGAAATATATTTCATTGCAATTAATATCCATTTTATTAAAAACGACCCCCGCGGTTGTCGGATTTTACTACGGACAGCAGCTATAATAATAATAATAATAATATTATTCATATACCAATACACATATTATGGATTTTATAATCTCCATCTGTTGGACGGCGTGGGCGATGAGTAGTAAAAACACACGAGGGAGATAATATTGCAATAAACCCATACCCCTCAATTATAAATACATCAGTCATCAACGTTTGTTTGATATAATATTTTATATTTTACAACGTTTCCGCATGGCATTAGACAGATAATACTTACCCGTTTCTGGGCGTATACTATCATCGTAAAAACGGTATCTGTATTTCCTGTAGAAAACAAATCAGAAAAACCTGCGCCAAATGTGCGTTCAACATGAATTTAGTCATTGATATTGGCCATTAGTCATTGGTCATTACTCATTATCATCATTGGCTATTGTCCGTGTCTAAGTCGGATCTACGCCACGACCTTCGCGTGCACTACTTTTCATTTATTACTATTACACGCGTTCATTGTCCTGCCGTAGATTCACGCAGTTTAAAAATATAAAACTAGATAGTGCACTTCATCGGTAAAACAACCGATTTTCAAATAACGATTTTTGATTGGTACAAACTCAATGCAGTAGGGCCAGATTACAGTGCCTTAAATATTGTACACGCACTATTACAATACTAACGTAAGCTGACATGAATTACCGATGACAAGTGGTTGATTGACGATCGTTGATGGTGCTAAAATTACAGATGTTTGATGAAAGTTCTTTGACCACATTGTATAGCAGAAAGATTATTATTTTTTTTTTCACTTTTTGGTCACACTGACTTGAGACTGTTAAAGTTTGCTTACAATTTTCGATTTTTTTAGCGTACACTATTTACGATCGTCCTGACGCCAAGACGACCAAAATATAAAACAATCCGGAATCAAGGACTGTGTGGATTATTATAAGGAAGTAATTGAGGGAAGGGAAGTGGTCATTGAACCAGACCCAATTCTGTACGCGTACGTTCGTTACACTTAAGGTATGATAAAACAAAAATCCAGTACTATGTCGATAAAAATCATTGTAAAGACAAAAATGTGTTTAAAATTGTAATTCAAATCAATTTCTGTTAGGTTAGGTTAGTTGCCATTGTTACCAATATAGTATCGACAATATAATAAAATAACTTTGTAATTCCCTCCTCCCCCCTCTTATTATTGGTTTTCTTTAAACACTGTATACGCTTTGTTTTATATGTTGCGTAAAAAATCCCCTTTACCTACTGGTACGTTATATATACATAATACACATAGTTTTCTTAAATACATTATACATTTATATGGCAGCATGTGTCGTTTCCGTTCGGTTCAAACGGTTCAAACGAGCCGTGGCCCGTGTTGAAAAAAAAACCATTTTATTTTTTTACATTAGGTATATATAATTATGGTATATTATTTTTGTTTGCTTTTAACGCCTTGCGACGACGGCCAAACTAGCGTGACGGCACTTATAAATGGACCATTAAAAAAACAAAAATGTCTTAATTGAAACATTTTTGTTGTTATAAGTCAAGTGTTTGATTTACCGATATTATTTCTACGTTTAATTCCATTCTAATGATATTTTTCATCTGATAGTGATGAATGCCCGGGTTTGAATTACTGGATCCAACACATTTAAATCAGTGGGTTTTAAAGGGTGACCCAGTAATAAAACCCAGAAAAACCCAACGGGAAAAAATTAGCAAATTTCAAACTTCGCACTTTAAGTAACAAATAAATTTAAAAAAATTACAATATTAATAACATATTTTATGATAAAATTTTGTTTTACCTTTTCTATAATTATTACATTTTGATAATTTTTTTAAAAATCATACCTTTTTTTATTTAATACTATCAGTATTAAATTTATTAAAAAAATTTTACTTCGCGTTAATAAATGTATAAAATGAATGGACAGCAAATTCGTCTAGAAACCATCATCTCACGATTGAAGGTTGGGCCGCTGTATGGCTTGCATGATAATCATATCATATTAAATGTAATATATTAATCAAAATTATTAAACGTTTTAATTTTAACATCACTTAAACATAATAGATCTATAACATAACATCAAAAAGTATGTGTTGAAATCGGTAAAACCCAATTGCCATTCAACCCCATTAATACCCATTTAAACCCATTAAAACTCGACCTGACTGGTTTTTTAAAAAAAACTGTGGGTTTTTAAACCCTGGACGAATCGCCAATTTCGCCACCGACAAATTTTGTTTTTACTGTAGACTTTTTGGCACACAAGATCTTAACGAAATTAGTCGAATACAATATTATTATCACCGTGAAAGCCCGAAAGCCGCACGATAATTGTGCACATTTGTCAAATTCAATTTAGAGGAAGATAATTGCATTATTCGTTTGGCTCCAATAAACGCGTACAGAGTGATTCATTGCGGATATGGCACTCGTATTCTCTTAAAATAATTGTAATTTTGTAGTTTTCCTTATTGCGCGCAGTTTATTTATTTAATTTGTTTTATATTATAATTAAGGCTTCGACAACGTCTGTTGTTGGGCTGATAACGCTTACACTTTACTCTGCATGTATCACAACACGTAGGTTTGGGTTTCTTGCTAATGAAGTATAAATGGGTTAGATAGACATGCTCTGTTTTTGTACGCATAGTAATTATTATTCCAATTTTCTTTTGATATTTGGATGACACTTCTATTTTTGGACATTGAGCTTGACAGCTCTGAGTTTGTTTGAGAGAGATGACATATTCCAATCGTTCTGCTATGTTTCCATTATTTGGTTTTTGACGGTGCGATGATTGTTTTGGAGAGTGGAGACACTTTAGTGTAAGTGGTTTCACAGTATTAAACAATATTCAAATTTTTTTCCGTTTATGTTCTTCTATACCGACTCTTTTAAAATCGAATTAAATATATACGTTCCCATATAAGTTTTAAAAGTCGATTGAGCTCTGGAAAATACTACAAAAAAGGTTATAAAAATATTCAGTAATTTTATTGTAAAATAAAATAAGCAAAAAAGACTTTCAGGTATCCTAGAAAGAAACACTACAAAATTGCAATTATATATATTTAGTCCTAAATGAACCACTCTGTATACACGAGTTTGCATAATATTATCCTATTAAAACCATATTAATATACTAATAAAGGATGGACGTTATGAATTATACTAGGTATATTATTAGATACGGACTACTGTAAACGTTAAATAAAAACATTTTTAGCTTTGATCGAGACTTTATTTTGATTGTACAACTTGGAATTTCTCCAACCTCGTTTTTATGATAATTTTATAATTTATGTAATGTATTAAATTTTTAATAAACAAAACAATGCGATTGTTCACACTATTAATTTTTTTGTTTTTATTATGCGTGCGCGTTAATTAACATACTAATTATTAGGCGTTGTCGCAGCCAGAGGGGCTGGGAAAATTCTACAGTCTCCTAAAAAAGTTAACGTTTCTGATTTGTATACCAAGCCATCTGAATTGTATGTAGATTTGTTTTAATAAAATGTATGTATATAACATGTGTTTAATTATTAAAAGGAAAAAACAATAGTATAAAATGGAAAACTGGCTCAGCTTGATCGTACTATGTTTACTTACCTAAAATTTTGTCTATCCTGTAATCTAGTATACTGACCTTGTTTAAAGGTTAGGTTTAATTGTGTCAGCGATTAGCTAGAAGTCTGAAATTTATAATTTAAATTTAGATCAGCGTGAACCGTTTGCGTGACACCGATTATGTTAATAATAGTTATTAAACTCTAAAGGTTAAATTAAGTTGTAACCAATAATTATTGAAACATTGTATATTGTAAATACCATTAACATTTATTAATTAATATCACTACGATTATTAATTTATATATATAATAAATACATTTCTACTTAATCGGATCATTTAAACTGACAAATTAGTCACGATGATTATGGTAAGTTACTACTAGTTTTTTATATTTATTTTTTTGTATAAAAAAAAAATAGTCAACTTTTATATGACGTGTTCCATTAGCTATTTATATTTTTATCAATAATTTGTTATTTTAGTGCACAACCTGCAATTAACTATAGCTAGGTACTCTTTGGTCGATCAGGACAAATAGTATTGTTATCTATACTAATATTACCGTATAGAGCATACGATTAAACTATACTTTAAAAATGATTAAAAAACATTATACCGATCAATAGCTGTTTAAGTCAACGTATTAAGTGGAGTTTACCCGTTCCATAATATTATCAGGGCAATTAATGAAATTGCATCAATATAATATAATATCGTGTAATACATACCCAATTTGTTCAATTGCTCTTTATGCGTTAAAATAAATATCCAATTCGAATGGTCGTAATATAATTAATAATTTAAGTGTTTGTACAGTATTTTTGTTGATTTATTATAGATAATATTAACTTATTATTATGAAGTTATTATAAAAATAATAATAATCAAAAATTAGTTCTTGATAAAGGTTAAATTATTAGTTGTGTTAAAATAATGTTTAATATTATAAAATTTAAAAACAAAAAATGTAATTTAAATTTATGGGTGTCGGACATATAATTTTGCCCACTGGTAAAATTTAAATAACTCATTATGAATTAATAACAAAAATAAACATTTTAATTCAATTTTCATTAATATCGAGTGTTAATAATCTCCTCGCGAATAGGTATTTAAATGTTAAAATTTCAAATAAATAAAATATACTAGAACAGAGAACCGAAGTCAAACTCAATAATGAATAATCAAATAATTATTCTCAAACATAAAACAAATTATAAAACAGTTATCGGTATACCGTCTCTTTACTAAACAGTCGAAAGCGATTGTAATTACATTTTTTTCTCGAAGATTAACTCATCTGATGATTTGTCGTATCCATAAGTCGATAGCAGCTAAAAATTACTTGGAAGCTACTCAAGAATTTATTTCAAGAAGAATATTTATTATTATATTAAGTAGGTATTACGTTTTTGCAAGTGTAATATTAATAATAATTGTTTTATCGACGTTTTCTTTTCTAGCGCGTTTTTGTGATGTTTACATGTATTTTCTACAATTGAACAATATGTTTTGATCATCATTATTGCAGTGTCCATATTATAGTAGTTCTGGTCTTTGATGGCGATTGATAGCGATTGGCAATGAACCGAACTCGATTAGAAAATACGGACTTAAGACCCTAAGGCATTCTCGGAATCCTCGTCCCTTGTAATTAAGCACGCTGTCAGAAACATCTATCTACGCGTCGATCTCCGCAACCCCTCCCCCTCCCCCCAAATTCCCTAATTTATAAGTTTTCGGTCTCGACAAACTGAAACTACTTGACAGTCACTTGATCCCGTTAAGCCCTACCGGACAAACTACGCCCCAAAGTCTAGCGTTACTCGGTAGTACCAAATATAATTTTTACAAAAGAATAATTTAAAAAAAACTTAATGCCTATATTCTTAGACATTGGCTGGGTCATAGCTGTTAACCAATCACACTGTATACTAAAATTTAGCCAGATTCGCGAGGAGCATATCTAGTTAGGTCTACTACAAGTGTGGTAAAAAAAAGAGACACAATACCATTTATACCAGGGATAACTAAATAAATAGTTTGACCAAATACATTTTTAGTTCAGTAGTAACTATTTGCGGCCATTTAGTCGACCTAACTATTTATTTAGTTATTCCAACTAAACATTGTATAGTTCTATTAAATTTGATGTTGATAACTTTAAACGCTTCTTGTGAATAGGATAAAAACAAAATGCTACACACTAATAGTGAGAAGATAGATATTTGTCTTAGTTTTAATATAACAGGTAGATCGGATTTCACTCCCAAAATAATGGTTAAAAATAGTATAATGGTTTGAATTTGAAAAACAATCTATTTATTACATCTTATAAACGCTTAATAGAAATTTGATTCTAATTTAATTAGAGAGAGCTTGACAAGAAAATACAAAATATGTATTGAACAATTAAAAAAAAAATTATTAAAATTCTTTGCAATTAAAAAAATTGTCAATTTTAACTAAATTTTTCATTAGCCACGCGGATCACTGAAACCGATGAACGGATTTAGTTATTAAGGGTTTAATAATAAAAGATATATTTTAAATAATCTCCAAAAATTAAAAATCAAGAAAGTCTTCATGCCGACTCCGACTGGTCAAATACCGGAATAGATTACCTGTCAAGTATTCCCACGGAGGTTTTTTTCTTGCAGACCAGTCCTAATTAGTCGAGTTGGCACGTTTATAATATACATTAATATGTAAATTATAAGGTAGTTAAGCTAGCAAAAAGAAAACAAAAAACTAAATATAGTTATAATATCCAATAAACATAAAACTGACTAATTAATTAATAAGTTACTTCTGTTATGTATAATTTGTGAGTAGGATAAATCCCCATTGAATGGATTTCGAGTACAAATTTCGACGAGTATTAATATTAGTAATTAATTTAATCAAGTATATAAATATTTATTAGCTAATTTACTAGAAATAAACCAACTGATCAAGTTAATTGTAGAAATAATTAAAATTAATTACGGCTTACTTACTTAAATAACATATATATATATATATATATATATATATATATATATAACTTTTAATGTTTTTTTTTAACAACTGCGAGTGACTGCGATGTTGTTTTAATCTAATAGAAGTCCTCGTAGGACTAGACAAGATATTTGGTATACATATATTTAAACATTTCATACAACTTTCTATGGCGTTCTTTAAGCGATTAGTAAAATCTTTTACGATTTGTTTTCATTTTTATATTAATTAGTCAAAAGTCATATAAACACAAACGTTACGTCAGTTATGATAAATTAAAACATTTTTTATTTTTTTGCAACATATTTCAAGTATGGCAAATAGGTACACATACTACATGACTAATAAAATCAACCAAGACCGCAACTTCGTAGCAAATATAAAAATTTAATAATACATAATAATAAACCAATCACGCACTACCCCGGACGGAGGCAGGCAAACGCGTTTACCCACAAAATGGATTTGCTTAGGACAAAATTGAGTTATTATACAGTTTTGTTAAATGGTCATTCTGCCCTGTAAATTCCATCCTATAAAGCTCCATAAACTGCTGACGTCCCCTTGGACAAAAAAACTTGACAGCCGTAATGGGTTTATTGTCCGTCCCACGTGTACCAGCCGTCGTGGGAGGGATCAATACTATAGGTTGATAAATCCTCAAGCTCAATTTATTTTTACTGACAATATTTTTTAGTAACCGACACATCGGTGAACACGATTTGGCCGTCAAGACGGACCGGTAAAAGAATAATAAACGAATTGGCCTGCAAAGCACGAAGAGACAAACAAAATGGCTATTTCAACGTATAACATAGTTCAACAGACTAAAACGGCCCCTACACGCACCATAATACAGTTTGCACAACATGATTGATGGTCTAGAATAGATATGCAAGGACTGTGCAATAATGTACCAACACAGTGTTTGATTTCTTCAGTAAATTTGCATAATATTTTGTATTAAATCAATACGATCACAGATAGCTAAAACCAGACAAACTGACAACTGAAACCCTCCTCAATTTAGTGTGACCACATTCTAGAAATGAAATCATTGTAATGATAACACTTTACCACGGAATAATGAGATCAGAAAGGACAGTTTCAATATAAACAAAAACGTGGCGGCCATGTTCTAAAACTGCTATAATCATACATTATACATTATAAATTCAGTGATGTTCAGTTCTGAAACTGTAATTACTCATAAAGAATTTTTTTTCTTACCAGTGGTTACTCTGAGTTAAGGAGGGTTTTGGTTTGTTTGTATTTACAGCAATTAAATACATTGCTTCAATAGGGAGTGCACTAGCTGGTCTTATCTGATCGCGATAATATTGTTCGTATAGGGGCCGCTCAGATGATCTATTCCAAGTGATCAAGCAATAATTTGTTACTAACTTTCTAAACGAACATCTAAGGAATATTCCTGCCCTATGTAAGATGTCTTATAATGGGTACAAGCTACTCGTGGACGCGTTATCGTCTAATACATTCCATACAATCGCTTTCTAATAGTATTTTTTAATCTCATGTCATAACATGACATAATGTACAATCATTATTCATTGATCATACCGAACAACGTGCATCTAAGATAGAGCCCAAGGGCCAAGAGTGGCATGACGGTGATGTGTTAAGTGAACGCCCGCTACACTGAATCGCACGTTATCAGGTTTAATAAGTTGCTTTAACTAAAAACTAATATTAGATATAAATTTAAATAATTGGCCAACGATTTGACATACATATCACAGGAAGATCGGCTTGAGTAGTTATAGGGAGATGTGTCTCTTGCCAAAACATGAGTGCAGAACGTCAAATATGAGTCTTCGAATAACGTTTAAAATGGTGGAATTTTTACTTTCTTATGTCAAATTATATCGCATGTAAATTGTAACTCGGCGGCGTGATAAATATTGACAGATAATTTAAGACTTAACAAACAAATATTATCAAGAGTAGTAATAAAACCCCCAAAAAATATTACAATAGGGGAATTCGCACGGGGGGTTGTGTTTTTTGAAACTACTGTCCTAAAGACTTGGCGTTTTGAATTCAGACGCATCTAGGGTAGACTACATGGGCGCAATTTGTGAAAGGTTAGTTGTACTTAGCACCCAGGTTATTTTTTACTGAAGGGGCGGGCGCTGAATAAAAAACGCTGCCAACGAATCTATGTATTCCATAAGGTTTTATCTCAGACAGTGATAACACTTAATTTTTTTTTTCGGTGTTATCAATTGTGCAACCGCATTTATGTAACGACTAACGATGACGGTTGCAATGACTAAATGCGCGTTTTATGACCGGCGCAGTCGTTCACCTTTACCGTGTAACGATTCGAGTTTTGTAATTTTTTTTTTTACCAATTTTGACACTAATTGGCAAAACTGTTATATTAGCGCACTTCGAAACCGTTTCTGGGCCAAAAGCCTTGCAGTGACCATAAGGGTTTCAGTGTAGCTGTTCATGACGATAAACGACAACAGAAATAATAATATATTGTTATTGATGACACGTGTAAAACATAACGCAACTCGCAAGTCAAGTAGGTACTCGATACTCGGTTGTGTGTAATAATACAAAACAAAAAAAAATAAACCCTGAACGATTATTTAACGACGTTGTTTTTTACAACAACAACAATAATAATAATAATTAAAACTGAAATGAAAATACCAGAGAGGTGTCACGGATGCCTGCGTCAACACTATATAATGATATAATTTAGTGGTTTTTTTTTTTTTATAAAAAAAATGCAACAATTATATTTTTTATTGTTAAATTACATACCAAGCCATAGTAGATTTTGTTGGAAAAACGTGCGACACGTGTGGTACGTCAACCGATACCAGTTACAGGTTAAACTTTTCCTATAGCGGTCAAAACAGGCTGGATGTCTGTTAAATTCCCATTTTCTATCTGGGGGGGGGGGGATTGATTTTCTCACTTTACTCGTTAATCGGCCTACGGATTGAGAAAAAACTAAATCAAAACAAATTCAACAGGTTTCCACTGCCGTCGAATCGAATTAACGTGCGCGATCGTTCGGTACAATAATACAGGGTGATCCTTCTGATGTACGACATTTATTTTTGGCGACAGCGTTATCGACAGAGGACATTATTTTAATGACAAATTTATACAATCATTTGGTAAAAAGATCATTTCGATAAAAAGGAAAGATCTCGGATTTTACTTTTGTTCTATTTAGACAAATTTTTGTTTTTAAATTAAATATGTACTCTTTTTTTTTTTTTTTTTTATGGACTCCATTCGGTGGTGTGTCGAAAAAATAAAGTTTCACAAAACAAACATCGTTACTACATATAAATTCAGTGATTCAAGGGAAAATACCCAGTCCGTAAACCTAACAAAGGGCCTAATAAAATAATTCCTCAGTGGCGCGCAACCGTTTTCGTATTTTATTCAAAGAAGAGGTTAAAGTATGACCTGAATTATAATAATTAGCTAAGCGGTTCCTTGGAAATACTTATTGCTTTTGGTTTCACTTTATCGGCTTTGACGAACAGAAATTGATTTTACAACAGTAATTTTTAACTGTGTACTTTATGGAGCTCATTTATGGAAATTCTCCGTTCAACCTCGTCCAGATTTAAATAGTCAACATTTTTCTAACCATATGACCATATCGACGTGCCCTACAAATACTGACGTAACTAGCTTTTTTTAAAAAAAAAGAACATTATCTTTTTTTAAACTGATAACGCGCGTCTTCTATATTACCTGCGAATAAGGTCGTATCGACCAAAGAAGTTCCGGATAACACAACACAATCGAGTTGCTGTCTTTTTCATCGGTAATACAGAAAACGCGTGTTATCAGCTTAAAAGTTTTTCAAAGTGAGTTACGTCAGTATTCGTAGGGCGCCTCAAATGATGTGCTTAAAATGCTGTTTGAATTTACCCAATTCTAACACCACACATTCTAGTACTACCGTTTTGTCACTTTTCTCTTACTGCACAATTTTCAATGCGTTATATTTTTAAAAAATTCCTAATAAGGCCGTTTTGCAGCGGCTATTAATATTTTTATTTTCTATAGATTGTGGTGAAAAAAAAGTAGCGGTTTAACACAGTAATGTATATATTATTGTTAAAGTTTCATCGCCATCAGTTCAGCATCCGGCTGAATGAAGAGGCTGGGCACCGACGGTAATTGATTTAAATTTATGCATTGAATTAATAATCGTAATTGCCTTTTTTCCCCTAAGTAAATAACTTCGAAACAAAATATATTTCCATTATGTATAAACATTGAGAGCTAATGACCCTTGTCGGGTTGCGGCGCGCGGTTCAACGTTAATAATAACAGCATACAATGTATATTTAATGGAAACTCCGTTAAAATTGTTATATATTAATAATGATAAAATTAAAAAATCAATAATAATGTTATAGTTTTTTATAAGATACATATTATATACTTAAAAAAAAATATATATATATTCTAAATATTTTTACATTAAGACATAGTAATCGAATAATAATTGTACAATATAAACAACTCGCGAAACCTGTAAATATCAACAATGAACGACCTACAAAACAATATTATTACTATTCATTAAAAATTACCCGACAATCAAAACAAAAACATTTTACCCTATATAATTCTAGTTGACGTGCATAAAGTGCACGGCAAACGATAATATTGGAACCAATTATTTATTGGTATACCAGATACCGGAGGAATCGGTCCTTTTACATAGACCGATTTTTACAATTTTGGACCATTTTTTAAACGTCTCCCTTTCAGCTCTAAAAGTCTTTATGAACAACTTTTTGATTGAATTCATATTTACACGCCTTGCGGTTACTCCCATTTGGATATCTTAACTGGTTCGCCAACGTTTCGAAACACTTGCATGTTCTATACTGCAGTCTACGGGAGAACGCGGTACGAACAACATCGAACCAGAGCCCTGAAGATGGAGCATGCAAGTTTTTCGAAACGTTGGCGAACCAGTCAAGATATCCAAATGGGAGTAACCGCAAGGCGTGTAAACAGTGTAAAATGTAAATATAATACCCCATTCAAGTTTTAATAATGAATTAATATTTTTCGAGGAAAATCGATTAGTATTTTAAAATGGGTCACCCGGTATATCGTTACCAGTTTTGAACTCGTTAGTATTTAGGCCAAAGGGTGATGCGTAATAAATAATTATTCTAATGACAACAGATTTTCATTAACACGTTATGTTAAATTTATAAAAAGTTTACAACTAGAAATAGTTGTTTAACGATTTTTTTGACAAATAACTGACTCATAATAAATTTACTTGTATAAATTATATCGGTTCGGTTTTGCTTGTACAGGGACGCCAAAAACATAGATCCGGATACAGCAGACCATCCAGCGGCTCGGTCGACATCTCGGTGTGGGTAATCACAGTGTTTCTTAATATTATGTACATTTATAACACACTAGGACAGGGACGTGAGATATTATCTGGATTTCGGGGAGCATTTATCAAATAAAGTTATTATTGGATTTAGCCATTTCCATAATAATAAAACCAACGCCCATACGCAATACACAATAGCGGGCTTACGAATAAATAATGAGCCGATGCACAGCGACGTTTTCATGCTCGAATGTGTGACATGTTTTATCATAAATAATTTATAAAGATAGGTACACGTATTATACGATAATAAGACGTACGTCTAACGCATTAATCTCTTTCGAATTTCCGTACCACGCCATTTATCCTTAACACAAATGTATAACCGTTTTGGGTGTATCAGAGTAGTATCGTTTGGAATCACTTAAGCTGATTGAGTCGCGTTTTTGTCAAATAGACTTGGGTCGCATTTCACTCAGGTGCAATAATTAATTGCCCTATAAAAGATAATATTGTTATCATACAGCGACATACCCGAGTTTTGAACCTGTGGTTGGAACGTTTATATTTCATTCAGCATTCGCGCATCGTAACTTCCAACTAATCAGATTAACCGTGGTCAAATTTACCATGATCGTATGGTTAAAATATTCATTACAGTAAAATATGCGATTATTATTAAACTTAATGGGGTGGCAGTGGAAACGAACCGTGGTCAACCCCAGTCGTGACGCGGTTAAAAACAATCCGGTGGGAGAAATTTACTTACGAATATGTTAATTTAAAAACATATATATATGTTTAGTCAAGTTTAATGCATAGAATACACAAGTAATATACAAATTGCTTAACCTAACCCAACCCGTATGACTAATATTTGAACAACCGTTAAAATATTATATAAAATAATCAAAATTCAAATGTATATATTGCCACTATTATACAAAGTAGCTTAACATAATACATTAAACCGGCTCTTTAAACTTTTCTCTATTTGCCTTTATGAATTAATCTATTAATAAAATTTATTATAAACTTTAATATTCTATTTAACAGTTGTATAAATCAGGCTAAGTAGAAAATAAATATAAAAAAACCACAGATATTTTATTAATCCACTCTCTGGAGTTGCTTTGTGTTTTTTAAAAATGCCGGGGTTGAAATTTGAAACGTGCTTCTGTATTTCAGCTATGATGGTAAAAATTAAACATTTGTGACGGTTGCCCTTAAAAAAAAATCGGTATTCTTTTTCAATCAAGTGGTTCCTAGCAGGGGCTCCATTAGACCGACCCCATGGCGCTACATTATTTCATAATGAGCCACAGAAGATAAACACATTTTTTTTTATTTCTTTGATGCATTTTAATATATATTTGGTATACTTTTGGTTTTTCTTTAATAAAAAAAACGGTCTGATAAATGATTGTTGAGAAAATTGTATGTTATAGTCCTAAAGGTTTTTGGTAAAATGGTAAAAAGTAAATAATTAGCTATAGTATTATTCATTTTTAAGCATGTTACTCAGAGGTAAGGTCACCGTTTTATGTTAAATTTTTTGTTGTAAGTATTATAATATGCCAATGTAGTCAATATAATTGTACGAGTACAGTATGATTTGTTTTGAATGAAAATTACATATCGGTTATTCCGTTTATAAAAATAAATACAAGAGCAGTACCTAGTTACTTGATAACATAGGCAAACACAAATGCACGAGCAACGTCAGATAATAATGTTATGTTAATGTCATCAAATATTGTTTTTTTGGTGACTTACAAATATCATCGACATGACGTATATTTTAGATTTAGAAAAAAGGAAGTGATACTTTAAAATGGACCAATGCCTTCCACAGATAGGTGTTTTTTTTTTTAACATAAGTATTTTATACAATGTATTGTTATCGGAGTATAGACATTAGTCATTATTAAGCTAGGGCCGTTACAAGTTATTTTAAGTAAAAACATTTAGGAGGCATTTATTAATTTCACAGGAAGCCCCCCCCCCCTAAGATATAATTTGCCTTATGGTTCAAAATGTCTGAATCAAATCCTGATCGCAAATGATTGACCATAACACGCTAAAGAAAATACACAAATGTACTCTGTAAAACATGTATTTTGTATTTAAATAAATTGTATTTAAATAAATACAAAATGTTTTATTCATAATATAAAAGTGTTCTACCGCGTCTACGTTTAATAGCCGCATATTAAGTGGCGTTTACCCGCGCAATACCTAATATTGTTAAAGCAATAACATTAAATCGTTATTACTGTTATCGTGTAATACATTACCAATTTGATCGATTCGATATCTAATTCGGATGGTCAAAAATAATATGTAATTGTACAATATAAATTTTGCGCAATACTATTATTATGATTGATTTATCATGGATTAACCGCACATGACGTTTATAATAAGCGGTCTGTGTACAATAAATAGTCTACGAATATTGTACATGATAATAGTAATAAATATTGGATGATGATGAAATTTAAACTATTAATAATTATTAAAAACGATAAAAAATATTGCACAACATTAATTAATCGCCTGGAATAGAATAAAGGTAATATCGAAGCAATGCACAATATAAAATTATTTATATTGAACAAATCAAACATAAGTGAATTTTTATTACACAATGATCTTACATGTTTGGGATATGATATTGTGAAATATAAATTTAGTACACGGTCTTTGATCATCAAGACGTCTTACATGCGGCAGTGACAGCTGTGCTCTTATTTTGTACGTGCACGTGCCCTTTAGGGCAGTAATGGTATAAGACGGTTTTGGTATAACACAATATCATAATATTCTACCGAACAATGATAAATAATATTTGTTTCCTTAGTACTTATGCATTTGTGTTATTTAAACAATTTACAGACGGTATTATCTTTAATTGACTGTTGATCAATGCTCTTTACACGGGTTTACTCGAGCGTTTATACATTCAATGATGTTGAGACAATGCAATTAAAATAGGTAGTAACTACTCAATAAATACAGTTATTTGTAGGTATTTGTTTGAACCTTTATTTACACTTACAAAAACGTACACAGCTCATCAGTTTTTAACCCGATAACTCGGTGTGTAACCAAATCCGCTGATAATAACTTTAAACACATTTCCACCAATCATAATTATTCGGATCACAAATGTGTTTTGATCATAACACGCTAAGCAAACGTAGGTACAAATGTATTGTGTAAAAATTATATTTTCTATTTAAATAAAAACAAAACGTTTCGCAGCATATCGCAGTGATCTGCTGACGATATTCAATAACTGCATAGGTGGTCTATTAAGTGGCGTTAATAATATAATATTTAACCGAACAATGATAAATAGCATTTATTTACTTAGTACTAATGATGAATTTGTATCAAACCTATTTTCTAAATTTATTTACAGTCAATATTATTGACACGGTATTTTCGATTTACCGTTGACAATGCTTTTTGCATTTTTTAAGTAGGTACAAATAATTTTTGTTATTTATTTTAACTTTAAGCATACACACACATAAATGGTTTGTTTTTGTCTCGTTACACAACAGGCTGTACGCGCACTGTTAGGATTTGTTCAATACTATTATTGATTTATTTTTTTAGATTATATTGCGTTTATAATTTTTATCATATTATTCAATATTCGATGTTGGTATTGGATTAGGAGTTATGACCATACGATAGATAACACGTTATTAATATTATGTCGTTTACAGTTTACACGAGTCACTGAGAACGATTATTTTGAACAAATAATCGAAAATGAACCAAATTTGGGCTTGACCAACTTTTCCAATTATTTATTCCGGATGAACACTTCTGTGATCTGTCGCTTTTGATATTTCCACAGTTAATACAAATATTTTTAGTTTTTTGTTTTAACCTTTGGTTAGGTACGCATACACAAACTTACACATTTTCGTTGTAATTTTTACCTCACTACACAACAGCTTAGTGGGCGTCTAACAAATAAATTGGTTCATACGTTTGCTAGGCTGCTCTAGTTGCCAAATAACCTAACCTTTTAAGATATTGTGTAGCACATACATGATGTGATGGGAATAGGAGAATCTAAAATTGGTAGCTGCTTGGTGCTTCTCGGTAAGTTAAATCTATAATACTATCATCACAATTATTGTTCACCATGCTATTGTAATTACAAATTAATGTATTTCAACCGTGTTACAAAAAACATTATTCACGTGTGATTCGATATTATTGAGCAGGCCAATTGTGTATAGTAGTAATAACAATTATGTACTTATAAGTACCGAACAAAACAGCCGGTTCGGGTGTTTATTTTAGACTATCATAATTTCTGAACTAGGAGTGTATACACTATAATTAAGTTAACGCACAGAGCTAATTACAAAAGAAGACATTGCAAAATTCTACATTTCATAATAAGTTGAGCATTTTTGAAGTTATGAAATTCATCCCATTAAATGGGATAGTGATTTGTTGCATACCCGGGGCGGCGTTGGTGTAGATGGAAAATAACAGTTTAGTCATGAAGGTCATTGATATAAAGAATAGTTAGAAAATCATTTTTATTAATTGAATGCAAGCCCTAACCTTTCATGATACTCCTACAAAGATTATTGTAAAAAATTTAAGCGGTCCTAATATAATTTATTCTTTGTAGAAAAAAAAATTTGTATTTAAAAATATTTAACTATAGGACGTATTATCTTCACATTTCATAAATAACATCATAATTGATTTTATAAATTACTTAATGAAAACGTATAGTGTAGATGCATTACTTATCTATAGGAATCTAATACATTTCAAACATTGAAACATATAAAGTAAATGATTAATGAACTATCTGCTTTAAAAAAAACATATGTCTATGACCTATATATTATTGCTTTGTATAATAAATAACATTGATTCAACGAAACTATTATTAAATTTATTATGAAGCTTTATTTAAAAAAAATGATTAAAAATAATAAATACAATATACTAGTTGTAAGTATAATTAGAAAAATAATAAAGGTGGCCTAAAAAAATAATAACGGATTTCCTTTCGAACCGTTTTGTGTATAGTCCGATAATGTTTAAAGAAATCCAAATTTCCGATGTAGGGGGACCAACTTAATGGAGCCAATTTATTCAGTGAAAAAAAACGAAATAAAAGATCTAATTTACAACGACTTATTGCACTTAATTAATTAATTTCACTTCTCTTATTTGGGTTTTAAGTGTAGGTATTTATAATATATACAAACAGAAAATATCGACCTATTAGATATTACGGTAATTTACAAATGCGTTTCATAAAAAAAAAGATATTATACATATTCTACATTTGTGAGGCGAAAAGGAATAAAGATCCCTTGTCGCAAAAATCAAATTTTGAGTTATTGATTATTCCAAATTCTAAACATTTTGAGACCAGAATCGTTCTCGTAACATTAAAATCCGCTAAGTTATAACTGTTTGAATTTATTTTTGGAAAATAAGTTTTTCGAATGGGGTTAGGGGTGGGAATAGGGTTAGGTGTAGGAATGGGTGTGTGGGTGGAGTTGGGGATTGGTGTGGGGTTGGGGTTGGAGGCATATATGTTGTATTCACAGCGTTCAAACTAGAATTGAACTAAAATGAATTCAATAATTTAAGAGGTCATATTTTTATTATGAATTGTTTTAAGCCACATAATCAACACTAAAATATAAGCCAGAAACTTGATATGTTTACTAGCCACCTTAGATACTAGCTTGTTAATGTACTATTTCATTATATATAACCACCACTACACTAAATTTATTCGGTACTTCAACGAGACATGAAAATGCTCTTTCGTGGTTGCAGACTCGGCTGAAAAACTTATTCCTTAAATATGTAAACTAGTATTCAGCATACGGATCTTTACTGCAGCATTTATAGATATTTTAATTTTTAATAAATTCTTAAAAAATAAATAATAATTAATAGACAATTTTTATTTAACATTTTTCCTGTACAATTGCTATTTTGGACCTTAATTCGTTTAAGCTCCTCAATTATTTTACGGCGTTTGCGGTGACGTCAAACCAAAATGTATATTAAAATTTAAATATATGCATGTTATTTATACGTTGGAAGATTTATTTTTACTTACAAAGTTATTTTTGAGTTACTCTTCCTAGCATTTGTGTATATGCAAAAAATTAATCTAAATTCTAATTCAAATCTAAAAAAGTTTTAGAAATTATATAGTTTAATAATATTATGGTATTCATAGTAGGGTTTAACAAGTATATAGTCGTTAAACTATTAATGTTAGTGTCTGCAAGTTGGTGTACTAATAATATGTTAGACATAATACTAATTTCATTACTGTGAATACTAATTGGTAATTCTTAAAAATTCCACGAAGCTCGTTCGTACGCGTGTTACTTATAGTAATTCTTAATGAGTTTATAAGTATAGTTGCTTCAACTAGTATTGAGTTGTAAAAATGATAATGATATTGTAGCATAATTACACAGGCATCTCCTTTAAGTAAAAACGACTGGGTATTGACCTCTAAGACCGAGATAAATCTAAAATGGAAAATGCCTTAAGATATTATTCGAATCGAATCGAGTAATAGGAATACACAGAAAATTTAATAATAATAATCTCAAATAAATTTATTTATTTTTTAAAATTTTAATCAGTGCATTTATAAATGAGACTTTTGGCTTTATTCAAAAAACTTTTTCAATTGTTATTATTTACGACGATATGTTACTGCGCAATGTTGATTAACAATTATTATTATGAGTTCATTTAAATCAGAAGTAACATATTAAAATTAAACCTATAATATTATTATTTTGATTACTTACGGTGATTAAGAATTAAGATTATATATTTGAATGCCGAAGACTGAGCGAATAGTGCCTCAAACGGTTCAACGAAACATAATTAGCGAATACTTTTTTTTGGTATTTTATTATAAAATATTATATATTAACATATTTGTACATTACGTTAACATATTTGTATAGTACTTAACAGACACTGTTTAAAAATATAAATTCTATCTATCACGATTGATTATATAAAGGTTAATGATAATATTGAAATTATTAATTTGAACTAGATTTTTTTTAATGTGACAATAAGACCGTCAGAGATGATAAGGTAGCACAGTGTTTTTTAACGTTTCTCCATTATACTACAATACACCCGAGTGACTGTTTTTTAGTTGTATTGGGTAACACTATTTGGGCTAAACGGTTTGAAATTGAAATAAATGGAAGTGACTGAAGAGTTTTTTTTTTTACATTTGAAAGTATTATATCATATTGTAATACTGCTATATTGTAATTTGTAAATAACAACGGGAATAATATCAATAATGTTATGTAATGGGGTTGGGAAGAAAAAATAACTGAATCGTTTATAAACATGCAAATAAAAGCTAAAACGAGTTAACGCTAAATGTAAAACAAAAATGTTGTTTTAGATGAGAATACTGAATAGATAACAAAAGTTGATAATATATTTTTGGGTTTTTCGGTTAATCAAATAGTGCTAAAATGTACAACAAGCCTACGAGGTTACTGTAACCCTGAGTTGTCTGCAGTATCGAATGGAACAAAGGAGAAATAATTCAAATTCAATTTTTTCTTTATAGTCGCTAAATATCACTATGTAATATTGTGTATACATGCAATTTTCGCATATTGTGGTAATGGTTAAATCAATAGTAAACGTCATTCGAATTCCAACTTGGCATTTAAATAACTAAATATACTAAAATATAAAATGTGACCAAAAGTGATCTTTTACAATTTCATGCATACAAATAAAAGAGGTAAATTTGTATGAACTATAAACTTTTTTGTTCGTTAGAATATTGGTTATTTTTTAAACATATAACAATAGTAAAGAAATAAAATAACGAAATATTTTTTACATAAGACCCTCAACCACAAATAATGCTACCAAGTATTGCTTAAGTTTTTTGGAGATTATAGCAATAGATACAAATAGATTACACACACTAAACATATGAAACTATAAATCATCTCTCACAAAGTGAGGCTTTGTATAGTATATAGATCTTGAATCAGAGGAAAGTATCAACCATGGACATATATATATAAGAAGAACAAGTTTGTTTTTTGTTCAACTATTCATTATTCCCTTTTAAATAATAAAACTTGTACCGAATTAAGGCAGGCGATCTCAACAACAATCATATCGGCCCAATAATATGTAAAAACCCGACAGTAGTGACTAATTATCAAACTGATAAAAGTGGCTAAAATAAATAAAATTTACTAATTCCACTCCTGCCACTGCTTAAAGACATACACCTAAGGTCAGGCTGTAAACCTTACCTGGATAAATTTCACATTACAAAATAGAACTGGCTATCGGCCGTTTTCGAACCGACAAAAACGTATTGTGTTAGGGTAAGGTTGTCATGTTGTAGTATTGTTTGTATGATTTTCCATAACAAATCCAACGGTTGGCAATCCATCGACCTTGTGCGTTTGTTGTACCGATCAAGATCGTTGCTCGATATTTTGCCACTGACCAATGTGTCACGCCTTTGTTTATGTTTTCGTTTGCACTGTAAGAAAAAAACAACCGTCGATGACCTTGTGTGACGTCAAGAGTCGATGGACTCGCATTGTTCAACTCGGTAATAGTCATAAACATAATAGGGGTACACCACTATTATTATTGTACCTGCATTGGGCACACGATACTCCTCTGATCTGGTGGTCACTGCACTACGATTTTTTTTTAGCTTAGATGCGTAGCTGAGAAGATATTGTTTTCATTAAATTTTTTGTGTCCAAATATCTCTTTAGCCGCTGAACCGGTTTCTCCACGCAGCAAGTGTGCGGATCAAAAATCGTACCTGAAAGCTACTTCAATAGGTGTAAAATGTAAAAGTTCATCCCTTTCCCTTGGAAATTGAGAAAAATATGTACATATTTTTCAACTTAAAATTAATTGTTTTTTTTTTTTATCAAATGACTTCCAAACTTGTATGGATTATTATTCTACGGACACAGTTTTATCAATACGTTGACAAACCAAAAGAAAAAAACATAATAAAACCTAGGTAGGAGACTTTTTCTTTATTTCTGTTTATCGAGCGAATTTTTTGGACTTAAGGTCTGAAAATTACACTGTACGTAGATAATGAAAGATATATAATGATGATATATAAAGAATATGATACCTATATAAAGAATTGACTATAAAATTTAAAGTATAAATACGGCCTTCGAATAATTTTAATAGTGGTTTCATCACTTTCAGTTATAATTACTGTATAGACTTGCGACTCGCCTACCTCTCCCCTCTCCGGCTCCACCATAGGTACAGGAGTTTTTTTGTGTTGTTGGTTTTATCACAGATTGGATAAAATCTAATTTATTAGACTATTAGATTTATTTATATTAATTATCTAATCTCTGCTTTTTAGAAACATTAATAGCCGGTTATTATATCTACCAGTAGTGGACACATAAAAAATATGGAACCCTTTTTAACTGCATGGACCTCATATAGTGTGGTAAACTGGTTAAACATGAACACAACGGGTGTTCATATATTATTATTAAAACATGTAAAATGTACAACACAAACCATTTAAGACGGTTTGTTTTTGGTTATCTCGTCAAATAAGCCTAATTTATAGAAAGTCACAATAAATGTTGTTTGTCTAGGCCGTCAACTATGTATTTTTATTTCTTAATTATGTTAAACAAATGAATACCACAGCCGCAAACTATTATGGTCGATTTTATAAGTTACCTTATCCGTTATTTAATGTTTAAAAATCCGAATAAACGCAAAAGCAAATTTTCGTTTCGTCCAGGTCGATAAAGTCGTGCAAAAGTAATAATTAAATTCGTTGGCAAAATGCGTTATTAAAATTGAGAAGTCGTTTTGTATTTGTTCAAAATTAAGTTGATCAATATAAAGCTATCGTTATATCATTAAATCCAATGAATTCACATAGTATATATTTCACATTTTACAATCTCAAGGATTATAGTAATGTACAAGTCATAATATTTCTGAAAATGTTTGTGGTGTGTTTTGTGGTAAACAAGTATGCATCTGAACTGACTTGAACGTTTAAGATTAGGGTAGTTTTTAAAGTACACCAGCCTATAGTATCCGCACTAACCCGCTTCGTTTATACCGTTTGAAAATAGGCATTGCAAAAAATCAAGAAAAACGGTTGACCTATATAATACTTTTTATCAATACGACGACAGAACTCTGGTGTTGTAATAACGATACGAATAACTTATGAGAATAATATCTATATATGTTATAAACATTTTACCATTGAGAATTCCAAGCCAGACCCATCCAGAACGAATGCGCTGAGTCTTCTTTGTAACCTTTATTTTATCATGATGTGAATGTGTGCAGTTGTACATGAGTTTATTACATAAGAGTATGTTCAACCCTTTAAAAACTAGCTGTAGAACGTTTTTTAATGGGATTATGATGATGTAAAACTGACAGTTTTTTTTTAATACCCAAGTACACTGCATATATCTATCATCGCCGTTGTGTCATGTTGTTAAACAAACAAACAAAATGCATAATATACGTCATAATATTATGGGCTAATAAGAATGGAAATAATATGCGCAGTAAGCCAATGGGATAAGCAAATAACATTGCAGATATTCGAGTGCGCATTAAAAACTTCACGAAGGTAGAATCCGTTGCATAATTTACGATTAGGATAAAATGTTTAGTGACATTTCCTAATGTAATTAACTAATGAAAAATGTATTTATTTATTTCAGGATAATTATAATGTCATTAGTCATTACATATACATTTTAATATAATAAAAAGTACAATTAAGCTAATATTCGTACCAACTGAGCAGTGCTCGCATCTGGCACTCAGAGTTCTTATTATAGTAAATTAGGTTGTGTGTGTTCTTCTCAGTAAAATAAATTGTGTACAAACAAAATCTTTAAGTGTAATATTTATGATTATAATAATTTCAATTGCATTATACAGATAGGTACCACTTAAAAAAATCTACACTATCATTATAAACGTCTTTTTCATGTACATTGAGACTTTAATATATTTTTATCTGTACAAACATTTTCATCTAGGTCATTAACTATCTTACTGCTAGCTCTCTTTAAATGACATTTATTTGTAGTTACATCATTATTAAAAACAGCACAAGTGTCACGGAATGTTTTTTTTATTACAACCTTTTTTTATTAACATCCTTATTCAAATTGTTAATTATGACGTTTGGGATGTATCCTGGTGAACTTGTAGTGCTAGCTAGTGAAATCTGTCAAGGTTTTTTACGAATAATCCTGTTCTCCAATCTATTTTGTGTTCTGCATTAAGGATGCTCTTTTATATGAGTTTTATTAAAATTTGACTTTTATGAAGTTTATGAATTGAGAACATATTATATTTTATTGTAATAAATAAATCTTTTGATGAGTATCTGCAGGTGGTAGAAAATAAGCTAAAAAATAAAAAATGAAAAGTCGTAACTCGTGTGACAAGTGTTTTAGTCGCAAAGATTCTTAAACGGTGTAACGCATATTATTATTATTAATACGATTTGCTCACTTATAGGTCGTTCGGTTAAATTTATCTTAAGTTCATTTTGAATAAATCCACGTCTCGTTAACGCGGTACATGTGGTTATAACCACATTCACAAAAAATATATAACCTGATACGCGTTTAATATGAAACGGTATGAATGGATTACTGATTACCATCGTTATTATGTATTATTTATTATAGCCCTCCATCAATCATCGCCATAAATTATAAATTGAATATGATATATTTATTAAGAAAATATAGGTCGACGAAATTGGTATAGCGCGGTGAACTAGAGGGGGAATAATTGCTATGCGAATAGGGTTTGTTTGTCAGGAATTTCAGAGCACAATTATTGTTTGGCAAAAAAAAACAACTTTGATAAATTGAAAAAAATCGAGTAATTAATTAATAATTATTTCACCGCTCATTATTATTACTAATAATGTCGTCAAGTAAATGACAAATGGACGGAAAAGAGAGAGATCAATTGCAACAATTTTATAGTTCACCGGTCAAGTACTGTAGTAGCAATTATTATGTTTTCGGCCAGCGATTGTTTAGATTTTATTAAACAAAAAAAAAAACCATTATTATCATGTCTAATACAGTTCACGGTCATAGTACGTCATTCGGTCGTTTTACCGATTAACTATTAATAATGCAATTGAAATACTTGCAAAGGAAATAGGTAGCAATTAACCCGACGATAAAAACCAATCATAATAGGGTACGACTGGTGTCTGGTAATTTGTATGGTATGCGATTATTTTTTATTTTAACAATTTATAGTTACCAACTCGAAGGGCCAAAAGAATATATTATTATGTAGTCAACAATTGACAAAAATAAAAAATATCCTTAAAAAATTTCGAGTATAGTTAATAGAAAACAAATATTATTCTTATTAATAATACTTTAATAAAGATTATCCATGCATAATAAAGATGAATACGACACGAGAAGAAGAAGAAAAAGATAATAAAGATAAATGTTACTCCACTGAATACTGTCCAACTTTATAGTAATTTTGTTGTTATCAATAAAAATATGGACTTTATTTAAAAAATATTTTTTACAGATAATAAAAATGGTCATTAGCAGCATGAACACAATACTAGATCTAAACAGTTATACAATTTATTGAAATTCAGTTAAGTTAAAAACTGTCTTTGGTCAGATACGTGTAATTATTAAATATTAAGCAAAAAACAATTAGTTATATACCATCTCTAGATATAAATAACATTACCATATGAAGAGCACAAGGGAAAAACGGTAGTAGTCACACAATGAACATTTTTTTCAAATAGTTTTTTTCAATACATGCCATTATTTTTTTTATTTATGTCAATAGATTGTTTAAATAAATACATTTTTTATTAAAATAGCATTTAATGTGATTTTTCTTGTTCTTATGTAAGAGGGAGAGGAATTCACGAACTTTGTTTTTACTATACAATTTTCATAATGTGACTACTACCATTTTTCCCCTGTGCCCTTTATGTGGCAAGTTTGATGTTTTATGCTTTATTGGGGTCTAAATTCTTCTAGTTTTATTAATTTTTAGTCAAATAGATTATAGACGTTTATTTGTATATACATATCTACTTAAATTAGTATTTTGTTGTAAACTATTATTATTATTTTTTATATAAGTAATATATTACTATTTTCATAATATACATATTGAACTTACCATTCCCTGTCACAAGCTATGCTTATTGGAGGTGTCAATTAGTCACATTATTATAATGTTTTTTTAAATGTATGTTTGTATTGTTGTTGCTGTTGTTGATAAATAAAATAGTAAAATTATTTTTAAATAAATCAATGCGCCTTCTTTGAATTACTGTTTTGTAAAACATTATATATAATTTTTTTTTTAATTTAATATAATTTCAAAATTAACTTGCGTAGAAAAGTCAATCTACTATAAATAAATAAATAAAACTTTACTAATTAGGTACAGTTTCTATTTTTGTCTTAAATTAAATTTACCCTGCTTAATAATTCACTCTTCTTTTTTGCAACTTGGTAAAATTAAAAAAAAAAATTTTTTTGAACAAAAAATGAACATCTTAAAGTTGTATCGAAAGAATTGACAGCTGTATAAGAAGTTCGTGCGGCGAACTTTATATGTGAGTTTAGTAACTTTTACTTTACCAATTACATTGAAATAAAAATATAGGCTCTATAGCAGGCAAATCGTATAAAAACTGCAAAGTTTTTACCTAACTCAGACTTTGAACATGCTAATGGTAATAGTAATTGGTGAGGTACTTCTTGAGAATGGGAAAAATAAGTATAGGGAATGAATTCTGTCAATTAAGTATATTAGTGAAGACTGTCAAAGAGAAATGAGTAAGTGTATTACATCTTCCAAAACGCTGTTTTAAAATACTACATAATATTAGGTATAAAAAATTTTTTTTCCAATATTATATTGACTTTGACACCTATTAAACCAAGTAATCCCTGAAAATTCAAAATATTACCTTAAATCTAAGTAAATGTTTTTTTGCTAAATACAAATACTATCGAGAGATATCAAAATATGAATCATTTTCGAGTGTCATATTTTATTAGCTTTAAAAATCTTTTTTAAAACTGAAAACATTTTTAATTACATTTAAAGTTGAATTTTTTTTAATAAAAAATTAAAATCTACCATGATAACCGAATTTCCCAAAAAAAAAATTACGAGGAAGCACTCAGAGTTAGCTAGTTGAGCTAGGGATCTGAAAATTTTGGGATTTCTATTCGAACTAACTACCATCGGTTGAATGGGTGAGCCGCAGGAAAATAAAATAAAAACACAGTATAGAGTATATCAACATACTAGCAAAGGTAGTCGGTAGTACTATTGCTAGTATGTAATTAGTGTATATTGCTAAAATACTATTAGCATACTATATTATTATATATAATAGCATACTAGTAGATTTTTACTCATCATGTTACCTATTTTTTTCTAAAAAACAGCCATTCGCTCAGTCAAGTACAGTTTAAAAAAAAATTCGCATATAAATAATTTATTAATTTAAGCCAAAATAAGTACGTTAATTATTATTAGAGTTTCCTTCTTCTTTTTTTTTTATCACAAGTAGTTTTCACGCAGTTTATACAATTATTATCTAATAACAATAATAAAGTTTCATCGTTTTATATTGCGCATAAAGCTAAATATAATAACATTTCATAATTACCTTCCTTGTACGCGTTAATAGATATTATTATTCGTCTTAAACTTGAACATTGTTAAAAAAAATATATATATATATATACAGCATGTCCCATACAGATTTGAAAAATAAAAAAACTTTTGTTTTAGCGAATATTTTTAAGATTTTTTTTTTAAATTATTTTATAATTTGATTTACGACATAACGTTTTTATTGCACTTACCTTTATTGTTTTACTTTTTTTAACTATTTTTTTGTTATTTTTTTTTTTAATTCAAGATTAATTCCGTTTTATTAAGAATAATTTGCTGAGAATTTTGACCGGTCGATAACCAGTTTTGGATAATTATTTTTAAGTTATTAAAGGTTAAAATTTAAGACAGGAATGCGATAGAGAAATAAATTCAAAATTAGATTTGTTTAAAACATCATTTTTCTAAGGAAGCAAAGGGTTTATTTACCGGCAGTAATAAAAAACAAGTTAATTCTACCAATGTTTGTCCGGTTATACTGTTACAGGAGAGACGGGTTCAGAAAATGTCGCCATTTTGGTAAACAGTTAAATATTTTAATAACCAACAAGCGTGACCTGAATACACTGTAGTCATTATATTACAATATTTTGTCAAAGCGATTAAGCGTAGTGCCTGACATTGATGTAAATTTAATTTAAACTCCTTCCCAAGGCGGAACAGGAAACGGGAGTTGGGTTTAAGTAATAAAATAATAAAATATTTTTAAGAAAAAACCTATTTATCAGAAAAAGTTGAAACACGTTTACTACTACTGTTGTAAAGTTTTTAAATTTGTTAAAAAACAATTTTATTGTTCATATAAAATTACATGTTTTGCTCGGGGTTTTTTTTTAAAGTAATTATACTTTATAAAATTATCGTTTATTAAATATAATGTCAACGAACCTAATTTAGGTAGTTTGCAAACACTTACGAAGAATTGGAGTACATTCGTTGATAATTATATTATTCCACAATAGTACTAACAATAATTATTACCGTTGCTGTAGTTGTTCTAAGCAAACATTTTCGAGGACCTAATAGTAGTTACGATAAAAGCACTTGGTTGCATAATATAACATTGCATGCATGTTTTACAACGTATAATATGATAATATTTCGAATGACTATACGGATAAAACACCCTACAGCCTACCATATAATTTAATATAATATAAAATAATATAATATATGCTCTGGGTTCCACGTCCAATTTCTATAGCACCACTAGAAATAGTTTCAACGTTTACTTAAACGTCAGCTGGATTATAATAATAGGAAGATAATATTATGTATGTATGTAATACTCGAGTCCACGAAAAACGTAGGTACATACTTCAAGAGCTAAATAGAAAATATATTTTCACCCAGCTGTCCGTTTAAAAGTGTTCATTTTATCGATCACAATATTATTCCAACTACAACCCAAGTCAACTATCGTCGCTTCCGCAAAAAAACCTACCATGTTATAGCCGTAAAACTGTTTTTTTGTAAATTTACAGAATTGCGAAACAAAAATTATAATAACAATTAACATTTTGTCCTTGAATAAAATTTCAAACCGCTATAATAAATGAAAAAAATAAACGTGGGAAAAAATGGAACTGTCATAGTGCATATTTTGTTGAATGGCGTTACCGTATGTAAAAGATTAGACAAAATATTATTATCTACTGTTGTCATAAATCATCGTATCATATTCGTTTGTGGATTAATCCTGTCAGAAAGACATGTTGAAGAGAAATAACATTGCGGGTAAACATCTGATAAAGATATTTTGCCTAACGAATCTCATTACAAAAAAAAAATATATATATATATAAACAAACGTTTGGAGTGACCCCTCCCCCGGATTTTTTTTTTAATTACACAGTATGTCTGATACGCTGAAAAGAATGGTCTCAATTTTTTTTAATTTTTTTTTTCGTATAATTTGGCCATGATCGTAAAAAGTACTTTTAGTTTTTTTCTTGACACTTCTTTTTTATCATTTTTTTTAATACCTACGGTCATCAAAAAAAGTTATAAAAAATTAGTTTCGTATGTAAAATAATCTCAGCTTTCCGAAAAAAATACTGATTTATTTTTTCGAGTAATAGAAAGTCATTAAAATTGAGTTTATAATCTGCTGGTTTTTTCGTGTTGCTCAAAATTTGAGAATTTTTCTGAGGTTTTTTCCAGAAAGCTAATATAATTTTACATAAAACATGTAAATTTCAAATTGGGTTCTCCATAAAAACGCTTAGAAAAACAAAAAAAAGAGGTAAAATTTCATAGCAAAGTCCCAAAAACGGGGGAAAACGACAGTAATCAAAATAGTTGAAATAATTATAACTAAAAATAAAATAATTTTCCGTTTTTTTCATGATGTCTACTTGCTTATATATATTTTAGAACAGTAAAATAATTCAAGTATCTTTCCTGACGATTTCAAGTACATTCTTGTAATTTTTGTTCGGTTTTTTCCACTACAAAATATATATATGTGATATCAGTTGTCATACTAAAGCATTCCGTTTGGATAAATGTATCAAAATACTGATTCGCTCTGTCAAATGTTGTTAAAAATTGGTAATTTTGTCTTTTTTTATGAAAAACTCTAGTTAATACAATTTATTTTATGAACAATGTATTGTTTTGTTGTTTTTAACTCTAACGACTTTTGAAGTTTTAACGGTATTCTACATAATTTAATAACTTATGATAATATATCAAGATTAATCACCGATTGTTTTGCCAACAAACGGTCCACTCACCACTGACGGTTTTGCAAAATTACTTTTTGTGTTTGATAACATTTACCAGACGATCGCAAAGGGATGTGAGGCACCTCGTTCGCGCACTACTTAATTGCTTTTACCATAATGAATAATTATTCAAAACTTATTATCGTACAGCTTATTTATTTTTATGTCTAAAAAAAAAAAGAATTTTTAATATTTCTTTCCTTGAAAGAGCGCTACATTAATAATGTGACTCCATTTTTGATACATTCAGAAATGTTAAAAGTTTTTTTTTTTTTTTCTAGCGTTTAGTTATTTATTTTATTATTATTTATTACACATAATACTATAGCAATTATTATGATCATATATTATAATTTAGTGTTATATATGACAAATATTCAAATAATAAGTATAAATAGACTTATTTGTTTTGTATTTAACGTTTAAAAACATGTAAACGTCACTGTAAAATTATCAAAATGGAAATATAAAATTACATTCTTTACAACAAGGTATTTTACAACAAAGAAGAATAAAGTTGGTAGTATAAAGGTAAATGTTTTACCCTTCATAAGAGTCTAGTATATTAGCATATAATGCATATCTAGTACACAGTCAATGTCCATGTAAATGTTTTATTTTATTAAACGTTCACGACTCGAGGAAGCATCGTCAAATATTATTAAAATAACTATTTTTTCTATCCTTGTAATACAATATGTAAATATAAATAATGGTTAAAACGTGTATATTTAAAAAAAAATATTCCGTTAAAATAATATGTTTATCGTTGGAATATGTTCACGTGAACGGTATTACAGATTACTTACATAGGACGACTTAAATGAGCAATTTAAATTCAAGTCTAGCGCGGCTCAACGGTTGGCCCTTATATATCCTACTATAGATTAGGCTTGATAGCTCTAATACCCGTTTGGTTAACATCCGCTGCAAACCGATATTGGTTTTTTTCCGGTTAAATGACAATTATGAAAATCTCATTCGAATAATTTTTTTACAATTTATTCGAATAAAGAAAAATAAATAATCATACTATTTTAACTTGTAAAAAATATACACAGAGATGCATTTTTATTTTTATTTTATAAGTATTATATTAATAAAAACATGTGTTTTAAACAATAATTACTTGAAACCCGCATTTGCAAATTACTATAATAATTATAGGTTTGACTGTTATTTGAATAATTTTTACTTGAATAATATGTTATCTAAATGATTAATTAGATAACGTTTTATTCGAATAATGCTGATATATTACATAAAAACTTTCATCAGTTTTATTTAGGTAAACCTTCTACAACTAGGTTATACGTGTATGTCCACAATAATTTTGCTTATGTTAAATTCTTAATTTCTAAACTTTTTTGTACTTACATTATATTTCTGGACAGAAGGATACATTTCAGAAACGGTGTTATTTTCTGTACGTTGTATATCTTGGTGGCTGTTTCTTTTGATAAACTTTTAGAACAAATATATTTTAAGGAGATTGGTATTCAGAGGACTCTTCGAACCTATAATAATATGTTAGTGACGCGACTAGCAAATCTTTTGCAGCAAGTCTTTTGGACTTTTAACAACTTGACTACCGCACGAGCTTAGAATATTTCATTTAACTCCGGCGAAACTTCAACGTACAAAAAAAAACCCGGTAAATATTTTTACAAATTAAATTCCGTAGACGGGAATTACTTTAAAAAACATTTTGTAAATTATTCCAAGTGAAAATAATACTTGGTACGCCGTTTTGTGGTGCTATAATAAATAAATACACAACCCATGTTTATAGTCGCTTGTTTCTTTGAACTTGTAAACGTCTTAATAACATTTTCCTTTTTGGATTTAACAGAAAATTCCATTTTAAAACAATGTATAATCTTATTAGATTAGGTTCGCCATAGAGTCGGTAAAGTTATTCCGCTTTGAGTATAAATACTAATACATTCTTAATTAAAGAAAGCTGGATTAGTAAGCCTAATGGAATTAATGACAAAAGCAATAAACGATGGTGATCTTTTTAATTATAAAAACTTCATTTTAACCCCGAGATGATACCGAAAGACTTGCTTACTTATAGACTTAATTAGTTTAATGCGATTAATGTAATTAATATAATTTAAACCTGCGGTCAGCTAAGTTATTAAAAATGCAGTCGAAAACATTCCGGGCCAATAACTGACGTTACTCTAAGTGTCGATAAATTAGCACACAGATTTTAACTATTATTATTTTTTTTGCAAATTTACACAAATAACCTAGCAATAAAGCCCAAAGGGCAACGGTATGCCGAAAAGAAAGCCACATGAGAAATATTGTCGAAACTCGACAACTTTAGCTTTCAAACTGCTTTACTGGCACGACCTCGAATCAGAATTTCTTACCCGGAATTTATTTTTCTTTAAAACGTTGTATCATATCAGTGCACCGAGTATAGTTCTACAATAGGTCTTGTTTCTAAGGCAACGAAATAGAAAGGAACTAATTATTAGCCTGTATGGTAAAAACATTAAAAACGTAGACCATAATATTTGTTGTAAACACTTGCCTTTTTTACGACGCAGAACCCATAAGTGAGTTTCACATCAAGAATAATACAAAATTTACATTAAAAAAGATAAGTTCTACAAACAGCTTTTTGCTATAAATATATATCTTAAAATATAACATAGAGTTGAAAACATTTTTATGTACGTCAGTATATAAACATTGGTTCCAAAGTTGGATATATTTTTAAATAGAATTAGAAAAAAAAAAAAATATATATATATATATGTATAGAGTGATTCATTAAAGATAAGATAAACTTACTGCAACTTACGACGCTAAGACAGAGCAGCGAAATCTCGACAGGAATATATTAATGGAACAAGGGCGGAAAATAGGATTTATTTTATGTGTGGAATATCTAGGTCGTTAATAAGTTTAGATTTGTCAATTTAAGTGGCAGGAGAGTAGACGCTTGTCCCAATTTGTTGTCAAAACATTTGAACGGTCGTTTCGGTTTAGCTATTTTTCATATTTCTTACATTCGGATTGTCACGTTTTTTCAGATCAATAAATTATAGTCGGTTCTACCTTTGCGCACATCAATTTTTTTTTTTATACAACATTTTTGATGATTTTACATTTTAGTATGAATTATCCACATAGCAATTATTATATATTTCTAAAATGTCATATTGGGCGGTGAAGCGTGAAGTAAAAAAGTGATAAAAGCGCTTCGATGCAAGTCTGTAGATGGTAGAAACATAAAAATAATGAGCTTAAAAACTATACTTCGGGTATAAGGAAGGACACGGCTATTGTTAGTTGATAGTGGTTATTTGATAGTTTGTCTATAATAATGTGTTGCCATTGTTGTGTAAGTACTAAATCTCGATCAATATAATATTGTAAAGGTAAAAATGCCTTTAACGTTTATCGATAGTCCTTTATCTTAAAAAAAGTACCATTCTAATTTGAAACTATTGGACTGTTTTTTAAGTTATAGCGCGCTAAATATTTAATCTAAAAATTATTTTAACTTTTTGGGTGTTTTTCTCGATTTTAAAAAAGAATTGGTAATTTTTTTTAGTTTTCGGTCCAATTAAGTACTTTGCAGGTACGATTTCTGATGTACAGACTTGTTACATGAAAAAAATGGTTAGGTTAAACACATCATTGTAAAAACAATATACCTTTTCAGCGCCGCATTGAAGCTAAAAAACACCAACCCTGACAAACGTTGTCTCGTGATTAATAATAAATACCAGGACGTCTGTTGAAGGGTTTTCGGTATGGTTAGTTTTGGGGTTTACACTCAATCGAACCGCCTCGCCTGTGTTGTTGCCACCAATCATTGTTGTTGATCGTAGACCAAATTCCAAAAGCTAACCGATATTAAATAATACGTACAAACACGATGGAACGTTTACTAATGGCGAACACCTCTTTACATAAATTAGGTACATTTCATAATAACCGCCATGGCGTTAGTAATGCTGTTGTACAATGCGAATTTCCATTGTTCGCATTTTGCCTACCAAAATGCAATCGCCGGTTTATAGCTGATAATAATTAAAAAACCGAATTATTATTGTTGTTCTAAAAACGTCAAAAAGCTTTTAATTTCAATCGATATTGATAATTAAAACGCATACTCGTACGTGTCCTTTTGCGGTGTTCTGTATATATATAACTATACAACTATACGTGGAAAATACCGGTTATAAAAATTAAAGAATCAATGGACGAATAAAGGTGGAAAATAATTCAAGAATTTAAGAAGTTAAGAGAAGGAAGAACGGGAAACAATAAGAAAACATAATAAAAATTATTTAGTGCATTGTTTGTATACTTGCGGTGTTTAATCTACAAAAATTTGTTAAATATGCGACCAAACAAAAATATATCTTACTGTCGATTCTCCTAAATTCTTAGTTAAGTTGATTAGTTCATTCGAAAAAAATATGTAGATGCCCTAACACACACTATTATTTTATGTAGCTAAATTAGTCTACACTCGACGCCGTTTCACTCGATCAGGCATGTTTCATGTCAAATTCAAATAATTTAATGATGTAATGTTCGATTTTAAGATAATAGTAAATACCATATAGCTTATACCTAATAGGTATAAAAAGCGTAGTTTAGCTACAGATAAAACCTGGGCATTATTTGAAATATTTTTGAACCAATTTCTTCATGTAGCCGGTTTACAGATCAGATGGAATGTACTTTATAAAGACAAATATTTAAAAATGTCATCCTTTCCCTTCAAATTTGAGAAAAACATTGATAACAACGAAAAAATGTCTTTACAACATAACTCAAACGTGTTCGTCAACATTTTGAAAACATTAAAAAATTTTTGCTGTATAAGTGAACAAAGTGATGATGATGATGATGACTTCAAATGAAATTCACCAGTGCATAATTTTTGGGGTTTTATTGACAATATTGCTATTTGTAGGATATTAAAAAATTTAATATGTATTAAATTAAGTATATAATGAAATTAGTTCTAGTTTTTCAGACACAAAGTGGGTTGAGGTGGGAGTGAGAATGGGGATGGGAATGTTTTAGTGTTCCCAAAAAAGCGTTACGCTGTTATTTGATAAGAGATAAGAGATATGTTGTACGTTCAGATTAGAACTAAATGATAAATTCAAAATAGTTTAAGTGCCCAAATTCTCTATGAATTGTTTTAAGCCAGATATTAAACACTAAAATGTTATCCAGAAACTTGACATGTTTACTAGCAATCTTAGATACATGAAAATATGCTCTTTCGTGGCTGCAGACTCGGCTGAAAAAGGTTTTTGGAATTAATTTTTAGATAACACTTCAAAAAAAAAACTGCTGATACCTCGGATATCGTTATAAACGGTTCCCACTGCGCCGACAAACCCTGTTGCATATTCTGATTAATAAAACACTATTTAAAAACAATTATATTGCAAATTACTTATGAGGACATGGGCTGATTGAGCACCTCAAACTAAAATAAAAATGTGCAAAACAAACAAACTAAAACAATATATTACTTCACAGTCCTTTATCACTTTCAGTTATTCCTGTAAACCTATGTGACCTGGGGCGTAGGAGATCACATGCTCCGTATCCACTATGCCCCCACCCCGCTGTACACGGCTTTTTTTATTTTATCATTACCAAAAATATAATATAATATAGTCGAATTTCTGTGGGTTCACACGCAGCCCTATGCAGTTATCATTCCTCTAGCACAGTATATAGGATGTAGTTGCTCGTCTCGTTAAGTATTCCCGGCGTTCGCGTCCGTGATCGCAATATATTACAATAATAATATTATCACCGGATTTCGTTTTAAGTGTAGGTATAATATTATTATACACGGGTAACGCGCATGTGTTTGTGTACACGGATTAAAGGAAATGCGAAATCCGTGTTCTCGTTAGAAGATTTGAAACTCGAACATAACATCGGCCAACGCGTTACCCGCGTCGAAATAGAGAAACATTTTGGATCGTAATTTGGGTTTATGGTAATCTGTTGTGTAGACAAAAAAACTGAAAAAATCGTCAAAAACTGAGAAACGTCTCGGTCGACGAACCGTACATAAAATTGCCAATGTTCCTACCAATCCCTGGGGATAGACGGGCACGGAAAAAAAGAAAATATCAACCAAGCGCAATTTCATTTTCTCATAATCAAAGATGGCACAAAAACGGTGCACGTCGTTGTACAGATTACAATACACTACGCCGGGCTTTGAGTTTATCGAATCAACGAAATACCAAAACCACAAAGCGATTGTACAGGCGATAATTACACAGTATAATATGCCTCCTAATCATAATATTGTTGTTATGCATTAACTAACTCAAGTACTGCAATGTGATTGGGTTACGATTTTAAGAAGCTCGCCTTTGTATCGAACAGGTGTTGCGTCTTTTAACATGAAAGTTTTTCAGCAGATTCGGATGACGTTAATTGTTAATAATATACGGTTACATTATAAAATATAAGTCGGGCACGTTCTCGTGAAATTTCAAAACAGATATTAGCCTTTAGAATAACATGTATTTATGTGTTCAGTTCTCCTGCAGCTTAATAAAAGCTCAGTATATATATAAGTCTATCTCCCAACACTACCGCTGAATTACAATTTTATCTCTCTTTTTGGATGCTGGTATAAGCCGTAATCCCATTGTGTAACTTCCGGGTTTATCTTTTACTACAGAGCTCTCTCATTTAGTTTTCAGTTTAATTATTTTTCATTGTACATCCAAACATTTCTGGCCGAGACATTCCACCCCCTTTTGCTCTAAACCAAAGCTATGTGAGATCAGACATAATATCGTATGTTCAATATTTTTTTATTGTAAATAATACATAAAATAAATCGTTGATTCAATTTATTTAAAATCAAACTGTCATCGATTGCAATCACCTAGATTTACGTGTTTACTGAAAATACAAAATAGAAACATTTTTCTCGCTGTTTATAATTAATTATAGTTTCTATTGTTTTCCAGAAATTCCCTCGGTGTGCGCCAGGATACGACGAACAAGACAAAACTGTTAGAACCTTAGGCTTGACACCGGAATAGCCTTTTGTGTTGCTTGTATATGTACCAAGTTGAAAGCGACATCGGAGATTCCTAACTTACTTCAAAATTCTTCGAGTTTCCTACTATTTATTAAACTGTTGCTTAACCCTCTACTCTCCACTTCACTCGAATATGTCATGTTTTAGTTATGTGTTCTATAACGTTTTTGGACGCCGTTTCTGTTGTAACAATATTACACTCAATACATGCAGTAGCAGATCTAGGAATGAAAAAAAGGAGAAACTGGAAACAAAGTCCCTTAAAATACATACAAGCAATAGTCATAAAGTTTAAGACACATTTTACATAGTAAAAAAAATGTATATATTTTAATATATTATATTATAAAAAATAAATATAAAACACTTTTAATGCACACAATTTAAGTACATAAGGAACTGAAGCCCCTCCATCCCTGAATACATGGTGTTATATTAATAAACAGTATCTTCAAACGAATCAACTGTCATTATACAACTAATAATCATGAATTGTGCTTATTGTAAAACGTCTAACAATTTACAGTTTGTACATAAGTAACATTTTTTTTTTAAATACTCAATTTGCGTGAAAATTTCATTATTACTATATTTAAAGGAATAGGTACATCACGATCCCCGATAAAATAAAACCAGTACATTTGAGTTGGGGCATAGTGAGGACAGGGGAGATCACAGGTCTCCAAAAATTATTATAGCTGAAAGTGATGAAAAATCATTCTAAATAAAAACGCTTCGGTGCGAATCTGTAGATAGTACAAATATTCAATATGAATAAAAATCATTAAAAAGGCAATAATAATCTTACAATTGTATTTCAATACAATATTGTCTGTTAAGTTAGATTAGGATAAGTTAGTTTCCATTGTTACCAATAGGCAACATCTTATCACCAATATAATACAATTATTTTTAAGATACTTTTTAACTCTCTCATAGCAATCCTGAAATTTACAACGGCCAAAGTGTGATTTTCCCCTTTATTGTTTTTCCTTAATAAAAACCAAAATGTTGACTAAATCATAAATGTTATAGCCCCACCCCAACCTATGAACCTTCGGTTTAATTTTCAGACCTTAAGTCCTAAAAGTTTGCTCAAAAAAGAGATGTAAAGAAAAGTTTTTACAGGGTTTGTGATATTTTTTTATTTATCAACGTTTATTGATAGTACATTATCTTAAGAATACTCTGTAGAAATTCGGAGCAAATCCTAGGGTTTTTTTTAAATTTTATAGCGTGCCATAATTCTAGGCTGAAATATTATTTTATGTAAATTGTTTGGTCGTGTTTTTCGGTTTTTGACAGGGACGTGGTGATCTTTTTAAATGTTTGGCCTACCAAAATGCCTTTCAGGTACGATTTCTGATCTATAGGCTTGGCACATAAAAAAACCGGGTTCAAAAGAGAGAAATGATGTAGTGATCTAGACATAAAAAAAAACCCTTAAAAAACGCATGATTGTAAAAAAGATACCGTCTCAGCGTCGAAGCTAAATGTATTATCTTACAGCGCCGGTAACTTAAATAAATATCTTGCGTTTTACACTTTATATAAGACGTCGAAACGTACTATTACCTTTTCTTTTAGTGCTATACAGAGCTTTTAGAAGTATTATGTTTCACCACCCGCCACCGGCGTGCTGCGCTAGAGGGTGAAAATGTTTTTCCACTCTCAATTGAGCCCTTCATCGGGTATTGTATCTTGTTCAAACACCCAGCTGTCACTCACATATGAAAAATTACACGAAAGGTATCTACACAAATTCACATGTGTATATAAACCATGATAAAGCTATATACACTACGGCGATGGTTCACGTGCAGCTGAACATACACATTGTTCCAAAATGAAATTTTGAGCGTTTTTTTTTTTTTTTTTGGCTGTCTGAGAAGAAAAAAATAAGCACGTTATTAAACGCCATGCCACGCAGGTTTCCAGGTCACGTCTCGCGTACAACACATTACAATGCAATCGAATAACAGCAGAATTCCATCAGATTGTTGTATCATGTTTATTGGAAACACCAATCGTGTAGGATTTCCACAATCGGTTGCACGTGTCATACGTTAAAGTTAAGTCTACTATAACTGTGTAGTATTGAAATTTTACCGACTAAACTCCTCGTTCGAAACTATAGTGACTCGATGATAAATTTCTTTCCATCCGGTCACTGTTGTTTTGAACTTGGCATAAAATATAAAAAGCTAATCGCAAAAGCACTCATTATGTACACGTGCAATATAAAAGCGCAGCAGTGATTCCGAAATTGTCAGACTAAGTCATTAAATGTTGTGTAACGTCTCCTTTATTGTTCTAATATAAAAAACCTATAGGTTTAGTTTATTAATTTAAAAATAATATTGAACATATCATAACAATGCGCGTGCAGATTGTTGTGTAATTAGGTAAACAAAAAACATTTAAATGTGTGTATGCGTAACTAAAAGTTAAAACAAATAATTTAAAATATTTGTATATATTGAGAAAAATAAAAATAATTTCAATTGCTTTGTCTCAACATAGCTGAATGGCATATTAACGTTTAATTTAAATTATGTAAAGAGCATTGGTCATTTTGACCAATCAGAAATACCACATTAGTAATATTGTCTGTAAATAAATTTGAAAAATATTTTTGATACAAATTAATTAGTACTAATAAAATAAGTACTATTGATCGGTATTCAGCTGAATATTTGTTTATATTATATTATACCAGAATCGGCGTATGTCCCCACTGCCCTTAAGGGCATGTGCACGTACACAATAAGAGTGCAAGCGCCATTTTAAAATGTCTTACTCTTGGGCCAATACCCTTTTTGGGGGCCTCTTTACTTCTAGATATGCGGACAAAATACATAATTATAAATTTGGTAATAACGATATAAATTCTTTTCTAATAATAGTATAACGTTGAGTGTTTAATTTGATTTTTTTATCAATTTTATATTATATCTATATTATTAGTGAATGTACATTAACGCCCAATTAAATGTAAAACCAAGTAAAGATCATTGATCAAAATGTTCCATCAAAAATACCGTATCAACAATATTAACTGTAAATAAAATTGAAAAATAGTTCTGATAAAAATGTATTAGCACACAAATACTAAAAAGAAAACGAGTACTATTGATCGGTATAAGTTGAATATTATAATATTATTCTAGACCCGTAGTACGCCACTACTACTGCCCTAAATGGCACGTTCACATGCAAAATAAGAACACAGCCGTCATTCCCAAATGACCAGACTTAATAATCAAAAATCGTGTATTACAAGATATTTAGTACAATGTAATATTCAATAAATGCAAGATCATTGTCGAAAAAAATGTCCTTTGATTATGTCAATGTTAATACTTTTGAATTGTTAACTCCTTCAATACATTTTATTCCAGGCAATTAATTGTTGTTGTGCAATATTTTTTATCGATTTTAACAAATAATAATTTTAATTTTATCATCATCCAATATTTAATTATTTTATGAATCCTGTACAATTTTCATAGATTATTTATTGTAAACAGACCGCTTGTTATAAGCGTAATGTGCAGTTTATCCATGATAAACCAATAATAATAATATTACACAAAATTAGCATTGCATAATTACATATTATTATTATTGACGATAAGTTATTGTAGTGTAATATTTTTTATCGTTAATTATAAACCCTTAATTTTACGATCATCCAATTTATTCAACACTCAATTAAAAAACTATGTAAAGAGCTTCCTGCATAGGTCAATGGTCAATAATTAATAACGTATCAATAAAATTGTTTGTGCATTTAAAAACAGTTTTGACACAAGTTCGTTGGTACCTAGGCAATAAAATACTATTGACTATTTTTCGGTTAATATTAAATACTATTATAGTACACCAGAAACGCCAATACCATCATGGAACGTGCACGTGCAAAATAAGAGCACAACCTTGATCACCAAATCGCTTGACTTAATGGCCAAAAGGTCGTGTGCTATAATATATTGTTCAATATCATATCGAAACAATGAATAATACTATTAGTTATTGCGTAATAAAATATACCGAAAAAAAATGACATTACCAACTTATCCAATATTATTGATTAATATTAATTTTTATCGCATATAATGTAATAACGCATAAATAAATAATAAAATAAAATAAATACATCCTGAATCATCCAGAATAGATGTTTATTATTGTAACATTAAGACATCTGACACAATTTTAAACTATTTAGTATTTGCAACTATGATACATATTATATTATGATGATATTATATGATCTCCCAATTCGTTGAAAGATCCAAACTATCTTTTCAGGTCAATTCCATAAAAGGTATTAATAAAAACATTTAACACAATAATTAATTTCTGTTTTCTCTATATAAAAATAACAATTATACTTTTTTGCCTCTAAACAAATACATTTTTTTCTACATTTAACCTCATCAATCGCAGTCCTGAATGTAGTTTTATTAACGACATGCCTGTCCAATTTCTTTCTATTATCCGTCCATGACATTCAGGAATCTGATTGTGCATTAGGAAATTAAAAATATGTATTTGTATCACAAATATGTGTGATATGCACTTGAGAAATAAGTATAATATGTGATCAAAATTATTCTTTTCAATAAACATTCAGAAGTATATATGTTTTGTAGCAGTAGTTTTTTTTTAATTGCATTCAATATGGATTCTTCATATATTTTGAGCCCCATTCCTTAATTACATTTTAGTAGTTTGTCTCATTTCAACAAAAAATGACATTGGTTCGTTTAACCTAAGTGACAAGACATAGATTTATAAATTGGAGTTTTTTTAACTAAATTGTACATCAATTTTACTGGTTCACTATAGACTTTTTGATCATACTTTTCCCATTTTAAGTACTCAAAAAAAAAAAAATACCATTAGTATTATTTAATTAAATAATTATTCCTTTATTCAATTACTACGAATAATTTTCATCATGCATTTATTACTTGACTTTCATTGTAAAATGTGTAAAGCAAATTCTTAATCAATTGTAAAATATATATTGTTGGACAAAAATGTGTATAGATGTTTTTTTTTTTAATTTTTAGTATCTAAAGGAAATATAGAATACACAAAATTAAATGTATGTAGTTATAATGTTGAAATATTAAAAATAAAGTGTAAAACCTCCCACGAGTCGTTTTACAAATGGAAGTAGAGGAAAATAATTCCTTACAAAAAAGCCTGTATTGCACTTATAAATGTAAATTGTTTTCATGACAGCTTAAAACTGTGTATATGGAACAAAATCCGTTCCAGTATGTATATTGTACATACAGAGTTTAGCTTAATTTTTGTATTTTAAGTACAATATTGGACTCGTATGAAGTAAACTATTCATAAATTTATTAAAAATATTTTAGCCCTCATGAAATGAACTTATTTTTATTTTTATTTTACATGGGGGTCCTGGCATGCTTTTATGACAACACGACCGACAACTGTCAAACAAGAATGACACAATATCAGACAAAAAAATACTGTTTGTCGAAATTGCGTATTTGATATTATTTATTTGGCGTATTTCGACACTTCTGAGAATCTTATTATGGTCGTTTTCGAATCGAAATGCCGACTGTTTGACACGTGCAATCTTTTTTATTTTATTATTATTTTTTTTTAAGTCTTGTAATTTGCCAAAAAATTTGACGTGATAATTTATTTTACGCCTTTAATAACCTAATTTTTCTTCATGTTAGTGAAAATTGGGGGTGCTGATACCCCCTAAGTTGTTTTTGTTATTTTGAAATATTATAAAATTACTAAATATTTACCCTTTTTAGTATTTTCCAGAGCCCTATGAACTTTTAAGCTTAAATGGTTTAGCATATATATATATATATATATATATATATATATATATATATATTATTTTAAGAGAAAGAAAGAGTCTTATTCTTAATGAATCACCCTATACTTATTGTTACTAATTTTATAATTATTTTTTAAACGTATCCGTACAATGACAAAACCCAGACAGTTTTTTTTTCAAATTTATTTTAAAGTATTTTTTTTTTTTTTTTAATTATCATCGACAAATTATCTCTAAAATAATATATCACTTGTCAGTGTAAGTTTATTAGTATTAAAAGAGCATTAATAAAAAAAAAGAATTGTAGAGCGTTTTTACAAGTGCGTTAGATTTTGAAATTTTAGGACATAAAAACATTTTTTAGATCACCTTTTTGGGTTTTTTTTTAGGAAATTACAATCCCAGCCTCATTCACATTGACATTCGCCCGTCAAACCGAATCTGACGAGGGCCTGCCGACTCGTATGATAATATCGTATCGATTGAACTCCTTACAAAAGTCGCCTTTGGAATTTTTTCAGCGCTATTTGTAACCGATCCTATATGGGTTAGGTTCATCCGTTGCCGTGGAAATACGACTACGACACGATTCGTTTGGCAAATCATTTAACGGATATGTTTTCTCGGTAGCCGTATACACTATACATACATATTAATACGTTGTGAGTTTATCGTATGAAAGTTTAACTTACAGGAATGTACTCGTGCGCGAATACTTTTCACACAAGCCGGATGTGACGTTTTAACAAGAATCACACAGTGGCCTTGTACATATAGTGTTAACTTCACTGCATGTATAGTATACACTATATTGTAACGGTGTATCCGAGAAGTATACCATAAACATGTACACGGGGCTCATAAAACTTTAAGGGGAAGAGTAGCCAAGAATCGCGGTACATATTAATTATAAAACGTGAAGTGTTTAGAGCCAAGGAGTGCTGTTCTCCAATAACAGTATGTACACAGCTCGGCGAGTGTCTCCCGAGATTTGCACGCTACACTACAATAACTTTGGATATCAATATAAATGTTATATTGTTATTCGGAAACTGAGATGGGATGCTTTTAACAATGATGAGTTTTAATTTTTATATTTTGGTTTGTTTGTGTCTGGACCTACGTAATCTCCTAAACAGCTAAATCGTTTTTTTATATCAAACCTATGGATCACAAATTGTACTCAAATCTTTTTTTATTTTAAAGTAAGGTAAGGATAGTAAAGACAATTATTAAATCTGAAAGTAATGTAATCTAATCAAACCTTTCGATGCACAACTCAAACTGTGTACATTAAACCCAAACACAGTACAGTTTAAACCAGCACAGTCTAAACTAAGCACATAACAGAAGGCTGAAAATTTGAAAACTTAAGATCCCTCAATGAAATAGAAAGCGTTTTAACAAGCCTGGGACCTGATGAGCGAACTCTGAGAAAAACTATCATCGAAAATTAATTTGTTAAATTAACTAATATATATATATATATATATATATATATAATTTTAGTTAATACTAAATAAAGTTGAATAAAAAAAAAAACCACTCCCTCGAGACGTCAATACGCTTTAAATTGTCTACAACATCTTGGTACCAGATAATTCGACGCATTATCAAATCTCGATGCGTAGCCATTCTCTGTGGACATAGTAAACATACTACAGCCATGACCCGAATTACAGATTTATATTATTATGTATTAATAGGTAACCGGCACAGAAAGGGTCGGCGGTATCATCTCCGGAGCTTGGTCGTTTCTAACCGTAATGAACACTACGGTGAACGCCCATAAATCTTGGATGTAGCTCCGACTATATGATGATATTTTGTGATGCAGAAAGCCAAAAAAAGATTTCATATCGACATTTTCCAAAATCACGTTCGTGCTATTTTCTGTATCTTGATAGATTTTTCTAACAATTTGAGCACTGGTGCATCATTGTAGCTAAAAAAATTACCAAGTTAATGCACATTGAAGTTTGCCAATTATAATAGTTTGCTAATCTGTTTTTTTTGTCGTTTTTCTCGAATCAACTTTGCCGACAAGATGTCCCTAATCGTATTCCGTATCGCATTACACATATTAAAATAGGAAGGCTACAGTTGATCCTCTGTCTGATTGATAGGATATAGGCGCACACCCCATTATCCCTACTGGCCTATCCCTGTACCTACCCTCTGACCACGAGTGTTATTTTCAATTAAAATGCACCATTAAACTTTAATACAATAAACCCCCCCCCCTTCCGAAATGATAGCGCACAGTGGACTGAATCCCGCATTGGCTGAGCAAAATTTTATTTTGTCTATGACTAAACCGAAATGTTTAAAAATGTGTATTCTAATAAATGCATCAATGAAATGTCGAAAGTTTTCAATTTTCTAGGCTTGGCCATGTTATCAGTATAGTTTCTTTTGGTTGACATAACTGATAACAACTAAATATAAGATATTAATTTATTACAAAACATTTTTCAAGTATGTGTTTCTGTAAGATATATTTTGAAAGACCAGATAAAAAATATTTGTATGTATAGATAAAATATTATACTAAGATATTAGATTTCTTATTACAATGTTTTAATTTTCTAACCTTATCAGTCACGACAAAAATAATTATAATATCCCTTCAATAATGGCATATGATTTTTAAGTAAAAATTATAATTTTTATAGGTTTTGGAATTCATATGAAGATTGCGAAAAAAATCTTAATATTTTTTTTTTACTTTTGGGACGAAATTTTATCAATTTAAATACCTCTTAGGAAATATGAGACTTAAATTATATTTTTTCTAAATAATTACTTACAACATTTTTTGCTGTCTTAAAAATTACCTCTTATTGAGACATAGTTGCGCAACAACGAACAGTCTTGGGCAGATTGCCAAATAATATTTAGCAATCTTTTTAATTCATTCAAAACATTTAGTAATAATTATCAAAAATAGGCGTATACATAATATAAAATAATTCAACCTCTTCGTTTCCATTGCTCTGAATATATCCTATAAGTATATCCACAATACACTTTGGCACATAGCCTTAGAAAAGTACTTTCAGTTGTCTTCCCTACCATCCACGTTCTTAATCATTTAGCTGCAAAAAACTTAAACATCCAACCGATAACTATAAGACAAAATTTCGAATTTAAAACCGAGAAATTTCTATAGTCGGTATGCCCTTATAATTGTATTATTATATGCAAGTTTAAGTATATTGTATAATGATTAGTAGATACCGAATGAACAAAGCGGCGAATTAGTTGATACCAAATAACAATATTGTTATCAGAAGTATGTATGTATAATATATACATATATTATACCAAAAATGTGGCAATGTAATAATGTACATTGATTATTATGTAACATAATATAGTATTGTCTGTAAGAAAAATATTATGTAACCTTTACAGTTTGGCTAAGAGGAAAACGAAAGTACCCTAAATATTATTTATAATTTGTATTGAAAACAACAGGTCAATATATGTCTGAGTTGTAAACAAATAATATTATGTTGTTACAGTGCGGTAGAAAATTAAAAAAAAACATAGCAGTATTATCATGAGTCACTTTACACACACATCCCTTTATAAAACCCATTATGGAAATAAACACAAATAAAATATAGTATTCTCACATAAATTAATTAAAAGGGTATCGTGTTTTTGTATGGAAGACTAAAAAAATCCGTCATTATGTAATAGAATTTATACTTTTTTTTAAAACACAATATTCTTGTGCAAAAATATTAATTGAAATTTACGAAAAATATTTAGATTGAATAATATTATAATTGCAAAACATGTAATTTCATCAAACTTGAATGAATAAAAATCTAAAACGATTTAAGCCCCGAGTAAAAACGCTATGGAAATTGACAAAATATGTATTGTTTGGTTTTTATGAGCAAAACTTGTACACTGAGCAAAGTAGAATAATATACATAATAGCTGTTTTCCTTTGTATAAAACAAAGAATTATCGATTACTACTTTGTTGACGTAGATATTTCATTAATAAATTAATGGAATGTATATATATTACACAATAACCAAATACAGTCCATTAATGTAATAGCGTGCGGCTATAATAGAATTTCAGAAACGTTTTTGTCTTAAAAAAAGAGAAACTTGGTGAAAACAGTGGATTAATCTAAGACATATTATAATTAATAACAAATACACTGTACTCTAATAAATTGGACACAGTGAACGATCGCGCAAAAATATCACCAATAGACAAGATAAGACAAGGCGTTTGATAGATGATCGTCTCCTCGGCAAATACCGTAAAATTCTCAAGCGATATTGCGTTTAAAACACAAGTTTGACAGATGAGAGCCTGTTAGACGAATGAGAGTTCTATAACATCGTGGTTTCTTAGATTTATTGTTAGCAGGATTACCGACTTACAGTGAAATATAGCACAGATAAGATTTTTTTTTTGTTCTGAAACGCTATCAAGATCTATTTCACATTTTCGCTAACTTAAAATAATATAATCATGACTGTACTTCACTTAATTTTCTATTAGGTTAGGTTAGTTGCGATTGTTACTAATAGATAACACCGTATCAACAATGTTAATTGTTGATTTCATTACACATAGCTAACTAGAAATTTACTACAGTAAAGAAGTTTTTCTCGATTTTAAGGAGACTGCGTTAACTTTTTGGCCTATTTGGTCTATGTCATTTGACCGCGTTTTAAGTTAATTTTATTCTACTAAAATTAATTTATTGCAATTTAACTTTCAGAAATTCACTTTTTAAACAAACGTTCTGCGCATAATGCATAACTCATAACTAAAGGAACAACACGAGGGACCGCATTACTAAGCCCTATGAACAGTGAATTTTGTGTCCGTGCAAAACTATACCAACTTATTGTCGTAGGCTCAAAAGGGATTAGACCGCTCAAATAATTGTGTTTCAATTAGTGTGAGTGTATAGAGTTATTTACTAATTTAAATTCTACTAATTGGACGGCGGTATGCAGATTGAATTTTTGTTCAAGGCCTAAACATTTCAATAGATTTCTATTTTCTACATATTGTAAACTGTGATCTCGATTAAATATTTATACCAACGGACACGTGAACACAGTAAAAAGTTCAATCGAACTGCTATAACTGTAACAAACAACGCCAAAAGTAATCATGTACATATTTTAGTAGCATTGTATATGTATTATGTATAATGTGTGTATATATATATATATACTTTAAACACCGAATGTTAATGAACCACAAGTGTTATGTAAATAAAAGCAAAAACTATTATTTGCTTTCATGTTTCAAGTAAAATGTAATTATTAAAATTCATTTTGCGTTTGTTGATTACTCTATAACAAACCGAGTTTGAAGCTTTTCTTTGTAAAACAAATCAGGGACTCGAGAGAATAAAAATAATAACAAAATATGTTGAGGCACTAAGGAGTAAGGAGTGTTCAAAATTCAAATTACCAGCAAATTGAAAGAGTGTGTTTATCATGGTCCCAAATTCCAGTACGTCTTTTTTCGTAGTACATATTTTAATATTAACTGACACTTTCATGATATTTTAAATAACTCCGACTAACTGTAGCGAAACAAGGTTTGAGTAATAACACTGAACGGTATTTATATTAAAGCAACAGAAGAAAGGTAAACGTTTGGGGCATATTATTAATGTTTATAAAACTTTATATAAAAACAAATTTGATTCAACTATGGTCTATGGCCTATGCTACGCTATCTACATCTGTTAACGAATAAAAATAAAATATGGACTTACTCAGTTTCTTGAAAAGTGGAAGAGAGTGTAACTCAAGAAATCTTGCCACACGAACTTAAGATCACAATCAACTTAATCTACACAAATGATATTATACATAATGTGTATTTATGGTTCATATATTTGTTACTATTTTTAAACCACTTGACCGATTTTTTTTTTCATATAGCAAAACTATAATTTAGAAATTGTTCACCAAAGTTCTTTATAGGATCAAAAATTGAAACAGTTTAGCCCTTCTCAGTTCCTCTACAAAATTAAGAAAAAAATCTTAAATATTCATGTATAAGATTTTCGAACTTTAATATATAGCCAACTTTAACTTTTAGAAAAATATCAAAATAATTGTATAATGTGTACAATATTATTATTTGTTTTTTGAGTTTGGTCCTTTAACATTTTTTACAATTGTACATATAATATGCCTAATGTTATATTCAAACATAGTGCAAATTGTTTTAATATATTCAAAGTTTGAGAAATAACCAAGCAACTCTCTACAAATTTGTATTTTTAGGATTTTTTCAGAAATCTTAAAAAGCATGTAAGTCACTTTTTTCTAATTCGATAAAAACCACCGTTTTCGAAGAGTCGAAAATAACTCAAACCCTAAATATAAAATAATATTTATTAAGTTATAATATTAATTTACAGGTGTAAACCCTTCTTAGGGTTGACGCAATACTTCCTCCAATCTGAATTTCTCTTTTTCGGGCTCAGTTTTTGGACTCCAAGACGTAAACGTGATACTGAAGGTCCAGACTGGTATTTAATAATTTTTTTTCGTTGTTAATAAATACCAAAATATAACAGTATCTTTATAGCTGGTAATATAACTAGGTAATTTATTATATAGGTTAATTTACCACCGTGTACCCTCCACCAAACAACTGCGAGGTGCTCGCTCAATAATATCGATGATTAATGACTGTAATTAAGTAGGTTGCTAATTTCGAGCACATCTGAAGAGCTGAATATAATATACCAAAGTCACGCGATTGAACAACAACCGGAGAAACTGTCGTTATACGTTGTAGTAATTTATTGTGGAAATCCTAATCTGATATAACGACAGCTTATCTGTCGTATATAAAAATACAGAATGATTTATTAAGGCTAAGACACTCACTTTCTCGCAAAATAGTTTGCAATTTTAGTAGCTTTTCTTTTAGGGGACACTATAGTTTATGTTATTTTACAATATCAGACAATATTTAAATTTTTATATCTTATTTTTTCCAGAGGTTATCGACTTTTAAAGCTTAAACGATAACATACAAGTTTAATTGACTTTTTTAATCAGGAATAATTTTCTGAAAACTTTGACAAGTCGACAACCATTTTTGGATAGTTACTGATTTTTGGAAAGTTACTTAAGTTTAAAATTTAAGAAGGTAGGTGGAGTCAGATAGATTAATGCACCAACATAAAAATAATACTACACTCCTCTCTTACCCTCGTCCTAATTTTTAACTTTAAACGTAATAATACAAAACTGGTTGTCGACCAGTAAAAATCGTCTGTAATTATTCTTCATAATCTAAAAAAATAATTAAATATAATATTATAGATTTTTTCAGTATCATTCCAACGAGCTCACTCTGAATATTGTAGCTTCTAAACTGAAAAAGATAGGTAAAAAAAAGATATCAACTGCACACGTGTTAATCAAATGGATAAGACAAAATAACTTTGAGTCACTGTCCTCTAAATATTATCCGATCAAGTTCAAATGTTGATATTTTCTTATTTAACCTTTAATTAAAAATTTGTTGGGTAAACAAAAAAATATATTTTATTTGGGTTGGTCTAATATATATAAATCGAATCCGTCAACGACTCAAGTAACGAATGTTGTCAGAAACACGGTCTGGAAAAAAAAAATACAACCCATGATCAATAATTGTGATGCGGATGTATATGGTCGCCTCGACTGACAGAATAAAAATTAATGGAATTACATTTTGCTCGTAGTTGTGAAAATTCTGCCCACGTTTCCTGCAGGCTTAAATTTGGACGATTATCTTTGCAGGTTCTTACAGTGGGTAGAAAAGAGGAGTTTCCTCTCCGTTGTTCAAGTTTTTAATCTTTTTCGTAGATTTTCTTCTACATAATAATATGTCGCACACGTGTTTCAAAAGTGACAAAAGACAAAAAATAAACGACATTATTAAAATATGATTTGTATCAGAAGATTGCTTACTCAATTATTATTACCACAGCGATGGCTCAAAAACACAATTTTTTTTTACTTATGCCACTTTTGAAACTCAAGTGCGTTGTAGATATATAGAGTACAATATATCAGACTTGTGTAATCGATTTTAGTTTCTCATCGAATTGCTTTCAAGTGCGCACAAACACTGAGTAACCTTACTGGGGATTTTTTTCATTTGTTATTATGATAAAAAAAACACAATAATACTCCATAAGCGTAATTGGATATTGTTTGTTTGAAAGTGTTGATTTTTTTTTTAAGAGGACGCTACACTGATTTGACACTGATTTTTTTTATTACATTGCAATGGAAATCATGCGTTCATGGTTTGCTGATTTTATGGACAGCAAACCCTACATAAAATAAAAGTTACAAAACTCTATATTTTTGTATTCCGCATCACAATAGCCGATACATTTTCTATGTACGTATTGCAGTACTTAAAATTGTTTTTTTTTTTTAGATTAGCAGCTCTTTTCGGGGTATTCACTAGCTCCATATTTATCCGCCGTCTTGCCTTAAGTTGTTTATAACATAAATTATAGTATACAATATTCATGTTGTTTGTACATAAAATATAGCATGTACGCACTGCGGTTCAAACGAAAAACGATTATTATTATTATTATAATTATTTAACAATCACAACATATTTTCATATCAGCCAAGTAGATAGTATTTCGCCTACGACGTTCGAAAATTTGGTAATTCAACACTGTCCCACGATGGGCCGCAGTGAAGTTCCCAGACCCATAATACAATAATTAACACCTACTGCGCCTTTAAATTGTTATTATAGAAATAAGAGCCCTTAACCCAAGTTCTGTACGGTAGTACGAAGCACTGTCTTTATTATTCGTTATAAATTACAATATAGTATTGTGTACAACGCGTGATCTATAATATAGTCTATTATAGTACCTACACTACCTAAATGATTCACTAACTATGAACCCCAGTCAATACTTCACAAGATTCTATCGTACATTAAACATCAAACTATTACACAGATTTAATTGTAATATAAATGTTTGAATCACAATGAAATATTAACCGATTCACTCTGTTTTTTATGATAAGGTTTTTTTTTATTGTTTTATTTCCATATCATTCGAGTGGTCCAGCGAGAACCGACGACCGGACCTTCACGCCCGGTTGTAAATATTTTCTGTGATGTCATCAAACATGATGGTTACGACCTCGCCAGTTTGTTTTTATTGAACGAAATTTCGGTTTACAATAGTCGAATCTTGAACCAACTCTGCAATAAAATCGACAACAGCCGTTGCTTTCAAGGATTATACAAAATGAAAATAAAATGGGTACGTGCAGGGCGCCTAATTGTTTCTAGATTACACTTGTACACTAATATCACCCTATCATTTTTTTTTATCACCACAAATTACATATCTGTTTTTCGAACTATTTCCTAAGTGAAAAAAAATACATTTTCCATTTCTAAACGTTATGCCAAGTACTGAATATGTTGGAAATCAAATAATTCTATCACTGGACGCTATATTTTGAAAAACGTTAACAATAGACGTTGTGGTAGTCTGATAGATAAAACTGTAACTATCAATAAAGAATACTAGTTATTGTATTAATAAATAGACATTATATAGTTTTAATGAAAGAGAGTATACCAGCCAGGTACGTAACGAACGGGCTTAAAAGCCAATATAAATATGTAGTGTAATATATAAAAAATGTAATGGTAGAAATACAAAAATGTATAACCGATTTCAAAAACCGCATTCGGTTTTTAAAATAAATACAAACAACAATTTCATTAGGTTTTGATGATACGATTAGTTTGAATCCGTCTAAGTGTTGTAAACATCGAGAACCCTCTAAAACCGCATTCTTCTTTGCCTAACTTAATTTTAATACATATACACCATGTACACCCACTATACGTTCTAAGCAACTAATAGGTTTGGCCATTGGCCACTGACCTTAGCCAAGTAAGATTTGTCGAGCTGATTACTTTAGAGTTCAATGACGCTGGTAGTTTTATTTTTGTCTTTTAATTGATTATAATTTATTTTGCCTTTTGTTGAATTCGTAAAATGATTTACTTCCAAGGAATTTCAATACTGAAAATACTGAATACGGTTTTGATGGATAATGGTTTGGACCATTTAGAGGACACACAAAATGAACGTCATTAATCAAAAATCAGTTCGCTTGTCTTGGACAACCTAATCGGATGCATCCGAGTATATAATACTATCATAGGAAATTCTTGTCTATGTATCTTAAATCGGTAGTTTGACCTTGCCAAACCATTAGTCATTAATCATATTTGCGTGCAATTAACATCGCGGTAATTGTTTTACTTAACACAGCATGTTTTATTAGTGATATGCTAAAATCAATTTTTCAACAATATAATTAATATCAATCTAAAGTTCGTCGACCCCGGACCTTAAAATGCTTAAGACGTTAATTTTGTGTACCTACGTCACTTTTTTTGTTTTATTAGATGATTTTAAAGATATGTAAAATTGCTAGAATATACCCTTCTAGTTTTGTCCAATTTAACATTCCAGTTATATACAAAATCCTCCATTGGATTTCTACGGCTGAGATATAGCTAATCATGTTAATTTAATATATTGGTCTTTAAATGTATTAATTATTTTACATTCGAAGACGGATTCGAATTCCACTTCTGACACCATGAATATGTAGTGAACCAAAGGTCCAAAAAATTTACTACTTTGTACAGTAGGAAGGTAAATTATACTTTAAATAATTAAAAACTTTCTCAAAATGTCATTATTAAATAATAAAGATAAAAATAATAAAGACAATATAGTAAAAGGTTATACACACAAGACAGCTTCAATAGAATTGAACAACTACATATAGTGTTTCTAAAGGGTTATATAGTAATATGTAAATTAATTAAAAGATACAATCTACATATCATTTTCCTTTTTTTTTTTGTGGAAGAAAAATTACGGCGCTACGAGGGGGCACTTCGCTCTTGCGAAGGGGGCCGTCTTTCTCCTTAATCTACATAACATATTTATGTTGTTGTTGTTACAAAACATATATTGATGTCGACAGAACAAAGAGAATTTAGGTTCTAAATGTTAGTAAGACTTAGTTTAAACAAATTGCGTAAATAATAAGATTAGTAGTAATTAGATACCCTACACGTGCCACGATCATTACACACTACACGCCCATTAGATTGTTTGAAGTAAATAAAGATACTTTAATATAATATTATATAACGCTAAAAAGGCAAAAAAGTAAAACACGACACTAACAGTAATAACTAATACTTAAAATGTAGATAAATGTTTTATGAATTATGATACAATTTATGATAAACAAAAGTACATTACAGATTTTACACATTATATTAATAGGCTCACTATAGCCATAATTTTGGTGATGGTAAGATAAAAAATAAGGGATGACTTCTCAAGTCAAAACTCGTTGTAATTAAGCGATCAATCAACATTACGATTTACTGGGTTATAAATCAACTTACATATATTAAAATACTAAAGTGGATCAGCTAAAGTTTCAAGATGCAAAGTGAGGTGCAAGCATAATTCAAGTTTATATATAGCATAGACACGTTAGTATGGTGTAGATACGTACATAAATGATAGATTCAACATTTATCTTATTTATACGTACATGGTAATTCATTACCCTGTAACCTAAGAAGGTCATTTTTTTCTTTAAAAAATAAAGGTAAACATTTTAATTTTATATAATATTGTAAAATAATATAAACTAAATTGTATCAAAAAAAAAACCTCCAAAATTTCTATTATTTCAATTGAAAATCAGTCTTAACTCTTATCCTTAATGAATCAACCTGTAATGACTAATGGGCCCCAGTATTTTATGTTAATATATTATGTTATTTAACTATATGACATTTATGAGTGTAAGTAATGAGTATCACGGTTGTAAGGTGTATTTTTTTTTTAAAAATGTAAACAACGAATAATAGAGCCATCAGTCATCACAACGTCCAGCCACAACAAAGAAACGTTTGTCTAGGGCGAACGTTTAAAATAGTGAACACAATGAAAAGCAACATGGGTACACTTCGGTTAGTTTAAAAACAACCGTCATCAAACGAAAACATTGTACTTATAACGAAAAGTATAAAAGGGAAGATCAGAATTCGTTTAAATGGAAATACATACTTTCCCATTGTATCTTGTTTCGTTAGACGTTAACGACGTCATTATTGTATTGTGGTACGTCATAATATATTTTTCGTATAACAACCAAAGTAATATTATTATCTTGTTGTTAAGGTATTTTTTACACAGTATGTTATTAAAAAACAGATTTTTGGGATAAATATAATGACAGCTTGTGTTATAAATGGTATTTACATAATATTACAAATATCATTATGTACATGTCCCGAAAATAACAATGAACACTAAACACATAAGTCATAATGCACATATAATGTAAAACAGCTCGTACACGTCCATAATACCTACACCGCAGAATTTTAATACAAGCTGTTCTCGCCGTTGAAGTGAACTAAGCCTTATTTAAAGTTTATGAAAACACAAGTATAAACTTAAATAATGCAGTCACCGGGAAAGCTTGGTTACACATTTACCGTTACCGTATAAATACACCGAAATGAGTCGTACCCATTAATCTAAATAATATGTTTATTTTCCACAACATGAAAATGAAATCTCAATTTACAATTTTAGCTTTGATCCGTAAATGAAAAGGTTTTGTTTTTACAACGATATATTTTTAATCATTAATTTTTTTTATTTTTCCTTATTTTTCAATTTAAAAATAAAGTGCGAAATATTATAACTTTTCCTTTAAATGCGAGATAGGTAGTATTTCCTCGATAACGAAAAAAGTTTGATTTTTGCAGGTTTTAGAAATTGTCCGTTCTCCTTTTCGGAAAATCAATTCATTAATTAAGTTTTTAATTGCATTATTGTCCAAACATCATAATTTCACAAATTTTTATCCTTTTTGGCTTTTTTTTTATTTTGACGTCCGTTGTTTTTTATCTGATGTGTTTAACAACCAAATTTATCACCAATCCGGTATGGTCTAGTGGCTAGGATACCTGGCTTTCACCCAGGAGGCTCGGGTTCGATTCCCGGTACCGGAATAAAATTTTGTTTTTTTTTCAGAACGATAATATTAATTTTTTATTATTAAAATGTCTAAGTAAAATCTTTTTACAGCAATATTTTTGGTACATATCGTGAATAAATATATTTTTATATGTAAAATAGTCTAATTAGCTTCAAATTAAAATGGAATATTGTTTAGATTCAGTACTATCGATAAACGTTGAAAAACCAAACAAACATGAAAAACTCTTTTTCCCAGAAGGGATAGGTAAACTATTTCATTATTACGTTATTAAAGTATAGTTTTAAGGATTACTGCCTGAAAATTAAACTGAAGTTAGATCCAGAGAGTGGGGCTATAATATATTATGTCATTTTCTCAAAATCTGTAGTCATATTTTTTTATAAAACCAAAAAAAAGTGGAAAAAATAAACTTTGATGTAGTTGTATTGTGACTTGTGAGTCAATAAGTATTAGAAAAATATTAAAATTTGTATTTATATTAAAATTACAATGTATGGTATTAACAACGACAACAAAATATTATTATAGACAGGCGATCAACACTAATCGTATTTACCCCTAATACTAAAAAGGAAAAATACAAGTTTAAGTACAATAATCATTATTTTTATTACAATGGTATTATCATTTATTGTATATCGACAATCGAAGCATTTATATTTTGAAAGTGATTTTATTACTTTCAGTTTCAGTTATAATAATAATTCTTGCAGACCTGTGACCTTTTCCACTAAGCTATTTTTTTTTCTTACCTTACAAAAAATATTTGCACTCAAAAATAAATAAACAAAGTATAAAAATAACATTTAGTGACTAACAGAAAAAATGTCAACGGCACGTAGTGTTCCCAAGCGGTCACCCATCTAAGTACTAACTACGCCCGACGTTGCTTAACTTCAGTGATCGGACGAGAACTGGTGTATTCAACGTGGTATGGTCGTTGACGAACGAAATCGTAGTTTTTAATGGATTCAAACCCCATTTGATTCTTATATTTTAGAGATGATCAGAATTAAAAAAAAATAAACATCAATGTAAAATTAATAGTCAAATGTTATCCGAAATGTTCCGTGTTCGTCTACTGACTACAACCATTTACAACTGCATAAATAAACTAAAAAATAACTATCGACTCTTGGCTTTGTATTAGCGCCATTCCGATTAAAAACGCTTTTCACAATCATTTTTTACCTCTATTCTAACTGTGCGTGGGCCGAAAAGGATTAAAAAACACACTAAAGGGTTTACAGGACAAAAACGTTTTATTGAATTACTTTTTACCGTATTTTTTTAAATTCATTATTGATAGATTGAATTTATAATTGAATACATTTATATTCTGTAATATATACTATACCTATATAGGTACTACAAATGTTATGGTCTGATACATTTTAATCCGACTTGATTAATTCAATTATTATACACATTACACCTACTGCCTACATTACTTTTTTAAAAAACTGTTACAACTTGTTATTCGTTAATATTAAGAAGTCTTATTCATTTTTAATTAAAAATTATACCATACAAAAAATCACACATTGTATATCTAGTTAAATAAATTTAGAAATAATTGTATAATATATCATCAGACGGTAATAGTTAATCCTGGATTAATCGTATAATTTGTTCAAGTACCTACAAGACATTTGAAGCACTGACCTTTTTTTAGCTAATATTTTTATGTTAAAATGAGAGCCCGGATTTGTGTACAGTACTGGGGCTAGAAATTAAATGCGAGGGCCTGATTCCAACCAACCCAAAAATGGAAATAATTAAAAAATATGTGATAATAATTTAATTATTTTTTAATAATAAAATGCTTGTAGAATTTTAATTGAAAACATTAAACGCATAGAACGAATGTATGAAAAACAATATTAAAGGAAAATGTGAAATAATGCACACATTATTATTTATTATCCCATTGCGTAACGTAGGAAGTATAAATTATAAAATATAGTTGAAACATGTACCTATATATAAAAATTGAGCCAGTTGTTAAGAAATCGTAATTTTTTAATAAAATCATTTAATTAGAAAAGGTAGGTAAATTTGTTTTGCTCCCAGAACCATGATAACTTTTTAACAGCTAAACCGATGTCCAATTTTTATAGTTTAATTATCAGAAATTTATCATCACCCATCAGTACCACTTTAATAGGCCAAAGTCAAAAATGTTACCTATGAAAACCTAAAAAAACTACCTTAAAGTTTACATAGTCTTCAGGTAAAATAATTATGTAATACAATTTCATTTTCAAGTAAGAAGTTACCGAACAGCATTTTATAGGTACTAACCGTCTAGATCTTAGATCTACTACGTATATTGTATAGTTATTTATTGTTTGTACATCTGACAGAAAATTGGTAAAACCTACTATTGTAGGTTATGTGCAGTTTATTTTTATTAACTTAATAAAACAACAAAATTTAACAAGGAAAAAAATCGTATCCTGTCAGATTTATACTGAGTGACTACGTGTACACTATATAGGTTATGCAATAATGATTCCATAGAAATTGAGCCCAAACAAACAAAAACACGGCCAATGGCAACATAAACATCTAAGTCGGTAATCTAGTAGGTACCCAAGTCATTATTATTATTAAGTAGCCGACTTGCACAAAAATTATATGCTATTTACCTTGACATATTTATCTTTGATCTACGTAACGAGGTACTTTAAACGAGGAAGGCATAATATTAAAAACATAAGGTAGGTCGTAAATGTGCGACACGGAAGAGGTTAAAAAATATACATAATAATATAAACAATAAGTATATACCCACACTGAGCCAAAAATACACGTCGGTTTTGTACAACTTTTAAAAATTCCGAGATAAAATTATATCACCAAAGTAGTAAAAATATCATGATGAGACTTGAGAATGATAAAATCATAAAAATATGCAAAATCATTGTTTTCGTTTTCTTATTTTAATAATATTACGTTTTTGTTTTTCAGCAATCATCTTCGAGGTTAACTGTACTATACTAAATACGCCTTGATTTATTCCAGAAATTATGGTACTGTAAGATATTATTTATAATATCTAAAATTATAATTTTTTACATCTAGTGACATGTAATTTGGACATACTGTATTTCTTGTCAAATTATATAACACCTAAATAATATGGTTACGGCTGTGCCATGGGCTAGTTTGAAGGTTAAGTTGGGGGATGAGTAGAAGGAAGTATAATTTCAAACTTAACTCAAACGTAGTAAAAATAATGTTTAATACATTTAGTGAAATCAGATGATTCCAACGTATATTTTTGTACGAGTATACATATTTTGTAGACTCGTAACGGTATTTTTTTTCAAACTGGTAATTTTGTTTAGTGCAACAAAGTAGAAATCTAGGTCAGGTAGGAATAGGTTTTTTATAGAATCACTCGAACATATTACTAAAATAAAAGGCAATACCTAATCAATTATTTTTCGATGTAATTTTTTTATTTAGGCGGAATGTTTTAATATTACCTACCTACATTTATCCACGCGAACTACACCGCAGAGAATTAAACTCATTTTAGCAATCAAAGTTATAGTGTTGCTCTTACCTTAAAAAATAATTGTTAAAAACTAGGTACCGTTAACGTTGTTTTTATTGCACCATTTCTTTAATTGATTAAATTAATTTATATTTAAAACTTTAACGTCCATATTATGTGAATAATTAGACTTATCCGTTTGCGGTTTGGGTAAAATTCGTAAAAAACATGTAAAATAATTATTGTACTTAAAAAAAGTAGGTAAAAAATTAAGACCCAACAGCAGGTAAACAGATAGCTTGAACCGGGTACCTGTTAACGTGGTTACTGGTTATTAACCGGTATTGGTACTATAATGTAACTACATATTAAGTAAATAATGAAAATGTTTTAAAAATTGTAAAAAAATTAAATTAAATAGTTTAAACCTTCCAAAAAATATCATTAATATTTCGTTTGGTACAAATAATTTAAAACATGTTCTCAATGTAATCTAAATAAAAACCTAAAATAAACTGAAACGTTCAAACGATGCATTATTCAATTTAAAAATATTTTTGATGAATGATGGTTGACAAAACATGATCACCCCTTCGTTTAATTGAAAACTCTACTTAATACCAATTAAAAATACATTAACGTGTAGCTGTAACCTGTAACCTCTTCAAGTCCACCCGACAAACCTTTCAAAATTATATTTAAAAAGTCGATCCAAACATTGTTACTATTAGCAACTCGCCGACAACAATGTAGTAATAACACTACAATAGAAGACATTTTTTTGTATTATAACAATACATAATATAGTCATACCCGTTTAAACTGGCACCCGTGTTTGAAAACTCCTTTTGACAATAATATTATTATTCATTAAAAACCCGAAATATGCGAATAGCAGGTGATTATTTAAACGATTATTATAGTTAATATAGGTAAATTTACAAAGAAAATATATTACAAATATCAACATACATACTAAGTATGTCTTTGGTAATAAAACTAATAATTAACTGTACCATTGTTTTGTAAGTACAACCGTATATCTATGTTATAATTTATAACTAATACTAAGCACATTTAAGTATATAATATTACATGTATTACAATATTGACAATTTTACATTTCTTATAAAGAAACAAATTGTTATAAAAATAAAATAGTCAACTTTGTGTATAAAAATGATAACTTTAATTAGTTTAATAGATAAACTTAAAATGAGTTTTACTTTTATAGAAAAATTGTGATAAATTTATTGAAATAAGAATAACACTAATAACTGAACACTTTTTGGAAACGTCAAAATTAAAACTTAAAACTTCTCTGCAATGCCTTTAAAATAACTACTCAGTTAAATTATTTCGCAAATTAAGTAGAATGATGAGCTTTTAAATGTCTGAGCAAACCACATCTTTGTACATAACCGATTTGACACTCTTTGCAAGAAAACGGTTTATTCATACCACTGGAGTGGTATTCTTTGTGACAAATTAATTGCTGATGATTTTCGTATACTCTGAAACAAATATCACACGTGTACTTTTTAGCAGTCACATCGGGCTTGGAACAATGAATTTCTAAAATGTGTAATCCCAACGCTGTGTTCTCATTAAACTTCTTTCCACAATCTTTACACTCGTACGTCTCCTCCGCAGACATATGCGTCTTTTTGTGATTGACCAGAGATAATTTATAGATAAATATTTTTCCACAAACGTCACAACTGAGTTTTGTGTTAGCCCTGCCACTAACGTTTGCGTTCTCACGTTGTTTCCAATTTTTAAATTTTCTCAATACTTCTTGAACTTTGTTCGGCGGTTTTTTATTATTATCATTACTGTTGTTACTAACGTTTTTATTTCTATTGTTGTTCATCAGCAATGAATGTACGTTTTGTTGATGTTTTCTCAAACTTTTGACATGTGCAAAGGTCCCGTCGCATAAATTACAATAAACTCGATCTGCGGTCTCCTTGTCCTCTCCATCTGTTTGATCAGTTGCTGTCTTGTCGACACTGCTAGTTGCAGGCATTTTTCCAGACAATTTAGATATAATGTCGGGCGCGTTAGAATGACGACGGCATTGTTTGCTTTTTAGTAAGTGTACGTGCCAGAACCCTCTTTTTTTATATTCTTTTTTACAACAGCGACACTTGTAAATCAACATAACTTTGTCAAGGTCATTGTAAATCTTGTTTTTGTAATGGATGTCAAGATGTCTGATCCAATTGTGCTTTAAAGTAAATGTCCTATTATCGCAGAAGCAACATTTGTAAGATTCACAGTCGTTAATATGAGTCACCCTGTGGCTAAATAATATTTTCGGACTGCAAAATTTCTTGTCGCAAATGTCACAACCAAACCACAATGAACGCGTTGGATGTAGTGTTTCTTGCTTGGTCGTAACACTACGAGAATGATCGTTTGTAGAGTTTTTTAATTTTGACACTTTGTCAGTACTACCTTGCTTTGCATGTGAATTTTTAGTGTGGACCAATTCGTGGCGACCTTGATTGCCTCTGTTTTTAAACCTCAAGTCACAGTATTGGCATTTATAAGGTCTATCGTTTGAGTGGGCTAACATGTGCCTTTGTAGTAGATTGGCAGAGCCAAAATATTTGTCACATATTGAACATCTTTCCTTTGACAATTTATTACTCGATGTTTTTGTTTCACTGTCAGATAAAACTGAATATTCCTCTTTGATTATGGATATGTTTAGTTTTGTGTTATTAATGGCTACACCTCTTTTTGTCGAGAGTTTATTGTCCAAGTTAGGAGTACTGATATTGGTATAAGATTTTTCATGATTGGTGCAATCACGTTTCATATTTCTAGTCAATAGCGGTACATTTGAAACTGTATTTTTATTTTGACCGACAGTATCCATGGATTCAGACGTAGTTCCTTCATGTTTCAACGCTAGAGTTTTGTGCTTAGTGATTTTTGATAGTTTATGAAAGTGTCTTCTATGATTGGCATAAATAAATCTATTCTTAAAAACCTTGTTACACACATCGCATAAAACAGAATTTTTAGAAACTGGACAACTTGTAGGGCTTGCTGGTGGTGGCGATGGTGGTGATGGTCGTGGTGGCGGTGATGGTTTAGGATCAGTCATTGATAAACGTTCGTGATATCGTAAATGATCTTTCAACTGCTTAGTCGTCTCGTATTGCTTATTACACACGTAACATTCTAATACTTTTGGCTTTAGATATTCTTCATGTGTTGGCAAATGCATAGCTAAACCATGCTTATTGAAAAACGTTTCCGTACAAAGATTACAAGCGAATTTAAAATATTTTGTCGAATCAGTTTCCGACTTAATGGACACAAATGAAGTGTTTTCTTCGGTTTTAACGTGTGTCTGATTGAACAAACCATCGATCACCAAGTAATTGCAATTACTTTCAATTTCTTCACATTCTAATTTGATTTTTTTACTCAAATCAGCAGCAACCATATTATCGGTGTCTACTTCTGTCGATTTATTAATAATTTCCGAGTATAAATTCTGACTGCTGTTTACATTGTTAGAACACACACTTGCCTGTTTTTCTTTGTTGTCGTTTCCATTTGGTATTTCATCATCGTCGCAGACTTTATTCAATAATTCACAATGGGATAAATTTTGATTGTGTTGTGATATTTTGTTTTGATCCGAAACATTTTTATGGTAAATTTTTATGTGCTTCAGCAAATTGCGTCTTAATGTAAACAATTGTTTACAAAACTTACACTGATATTGTTTTAACGAGTTGTTAGCCACCTTGAACTTTTTCCACATATTCTGGCTTTTGTTCGTGCAGTGTTTAACGTGACAATTAAAATTATTTTTATTGCTGAATTCACAACCGCAATGTTCACATTTGAAGAGTACTTTTGAGTTATGCATTTGTTGCATGTGATTGAAAAGATGATTACTGGAGAAAAAGTTCAAACATATTTTACATTGCTTTTTCGCATCAGGGTCCGTGTGAATAGCCATGTGTTGTACCAAATTGCTTTCGATGTCGAATTGTTTCAGACACAATTTGCATTTAAACACAGATTGCACTTTACTCTGCCAGATACCGTTTGACTTGAGTAACTTTATACTTAGTTTACTATTATTTTCGACCGATTTACGGTCTTCGTTGTCCAGTCTATTAGTAGTGTTTGTATTGCTGTATATACTCGTATTTTGTTGGCCGTGAGATTTTTTCATGTGTCTGTTCAAACCAAAATTCAACTTGAAATTTTCACCGCAGATGTCACAGTGAAATAATTTGTTGTCTTTAACGCTTGTCAAAATATTTTGGGTAGTTTCGTTCGTCGGTTGAAACTAAAACAACAAAAAAAAATCAAACGTTATAAAAGTAATTTAAGAAAAATAGCATTTAAAATTTAATTATTGAGATGAAATCGAGCTTGAATGATATGGTAAATATACCGAAAGAGATAATTGGAAACAACCTACACAGAAATATTGGATTAAAAAAATAAGTAAGAATTTTCTTTTTGTTAAACTAATTTATAATTGTTTTGTAAAATAATTATTATTGCGACTATATCTTTATTTATGTTTCAATAATATTTTATTTACTAAAAAAAAAAACCTGAAATATTTTATACACCGATATATCGTAATATACCAACACAACTCTCTAAGTTTCAACCTTATACAATTGTCACAAACAAAATATAGTGCTAAAGTACTTTCTACTAAATCTTTTAGAAAAAAACTTATTTTATTTTTAAAGTTTTCCTAAAGAAGTGTTGTAATTTTTTGTATAGTTTTATATTAAATGCATAGCTGAAAAAGTATTATTTTAATAAAAGTTTTTTTTTTTGTGTGTGAAATCACGATACATTTTTTGCTTGTAATCCGATTTACTCAAGTAGCACCTCTATAGAACCGAAATTTTTTATGAGGTTGATACTATGATGAATCAAATGTAGAAAAAATCAACTCCTTCATCCTCAAAACTGGAAAAAACTGAAAAAATATGACTGGTTTTTCAATTGTCACATTTGCTATATCATGGCAAAACCTATCAAATTAAATCAAAATTGTTGTTGAATATTAATTAGGCATGCTTCTATTCACAAATTACCTCAAACTTAAATATCGACAATACTTAGCCACCGGGAGGGGCAAATTTAGAATACAATGGTTTGGATTGTGCTTGGTATAGACTGTGTTGGTTTTATTGTGATTTATATTTAATGCCACAAATCAAACTAATAGTGCTAATATGAGAACCTATCTAAATTAATGTAATTTATTTAGTAAGCAACCAAACTTTTAGCACATACTACACGCTATACATATATATTTTAAAATAAGGATATTCTATCATTGAATACCTTCTTTCTTTCATTCATTAAATAACATTCTAAACCGGGTCGAGTGAATAAAATCTACTTACTACTATATTGTGGACGGGAGAACTATGATTTTGGTCGCTGACCATTAACAATCTGTTGAGAGCTAATTTTGTCTCTTGGTCGGACAAACCTTTAGACCTCAAAAACTGTACTTTTTTATCCATCGGAGAATTTTTTATTGCCTCGGAATTTAAGAACTCAGTCGCTTTTATCACCTGTAACCACCGTCAACCGTGTGTAAGCATACACAAAAATATTTTCATTAAACAAAAATAAAAACTTACATAATTTTCACGTACGCTATGCCCGTTTTCCAGTGTGTCAGTATTTTTATTTTCCTATACAATTGATGATTTTAAGTAAAAAATAAAGCTTCTTAAGTTAAAATATAATAACCAAACGTGTCAAATACCTTACCTGGCTAATAGGTGTACTATTTTGCACTGTTGCGTTATTTAATTTGTTAGTCTGCAACAGAAGTATACACGTTATTTATTTTATGTTCATAAAAATTACATAGGTGCAAAAAAAATAAGATAATGTTCATCGAATGATCAGCCTAAATCTAATAAACTAAACCAAAGATCGGTAGATCAGACCAAACAGTAGATCTGAATCGGCCACTCCTAAAAAAATAGCTATCTAGTACCTATACTTTATATAATTACAATACAGTAATATTGTTTAAATATACTAGTACTTATTTAAAAGTTTTTTCATATTAGGTTTTACTAGTTAAAAACTTTGAAGGTAATTCTCCTCTAATTTTTTGAGATTGTCCTAGTATTTATGTTTGAAAATGAACTTACTGTAATCATAAAATATAGTATACAGTAAAATAATTATAAATCACTTAAAGTGCAAATATTACACACTAATCTTATAATGTTAGTATTGCCTTAGTAGTTTTTAAAAAAAATGTTTTAATCAGTATTTTGTATTTTTTTATCTAGTATTTTTATTACAAATCTGTTTTATAATGTCACAATAAGGATCCCAGTGTGATAAGTACTAAATACTTAATAGTTGAATCATTTTAAATCCTACTCAACTTGACAATATTGTCCTATTGATACGTACCCAGTTGAGGCGCGGCGGTGAAGTGTAAGACGACGGCGAGCTGTTTTGGTCAGGTTCGACTTTAGGTATTTCGAGAAAACTTTGCCACGAACAGTCATCCATCGAATCGGTTTCCCATTTAATAACCTTATTATCATTTTCAGTGACCAATGATACACAATTTTCGTTCACAGAATACCAAGATCTATTTTCTGCTGTATTTTCAACCCATTTTAGTACACTAAAAATTAATAAAATAATTGTTATTGAGCATAAAATAAAATATAAATACTAATAACTTACCCAGAAAAATCTTGATTGTTCTCAAGCGGTTCAATTTTTATAGAATTCATGGTCTGAAGAAGTCAACAACCTACCAAAAAATTGTATCAAACAACTTGCCCAGAGAAAATATTTATCAACTTATGATAAGTTATCATATACAAGTGGAATGGGCCATTTAAAATGTGAAAGTCTATAGAATAGTGTTCACATAACATTTAAATAACCAAGGTCTTTAATCTAATTATTATCGAAATACACTAGGCATTTCATCAATGATAATGACACCCCAATCAAAACTGCAACAACACAAAAAATTGAAATAAATGGTCTCCAATGAACAATAATATAGTTACATTATATTACATCCTTAAACTATAAATTTTTGAGTTATTGCAGTTTTGAACTGGTAAATCAATATTGTATTTATAAATATTTCGTTATTAAAAAATCAATCAGTTTTAACAACAGTCAACAAAAAGTGTAATGTAAAAGTAAAAAGTTGTAAATCGCTTAGTATTCGTCGAGAGCTAAATATGTAATCGCAATAATGCAGAAAGTCAGTAGCAAGTCTCGAGGTCAGAAAGTGGATTATGAAAAAAAATCTTACAAAATATTTGTATTTTTTTTAATAAAAGTGGGTAGACATCGTTTTCTATGACACTTTGCCAATGTAGGAAATGCTGAACAGAAAAAAAACTAGCTACATCGTCAAAATATATCAGATTATAATTTTAAAACAGCAAACTACAATTTAGAATTAGAAGTTGGTTATTAAAAAAATGTTTTATATTTCAACAGCTGTTTTGGAAAATTAGGCAAGGCTGTGTCAATCGAATGGTTTGCACATTTTTTAATATAAAATAATGAATTGGGTTCAAGTGACAATGATAATAAAAATAACTACCTGTATGATAATCGGAGAAAAAAAACAAAAACAATTGCTTTCACCAAAGATTCTGCAATTATTGCAATCACAATCGTATAGACGGAAATGTTCTAAAATTTAAACGAGTTGTGAAAAATATTTATAATATTGTTATCATCAAAAAAAAAAACAACACTGTTTACCTTAAACGCGTTGAAACATGAAAAAACGCCGTTCGAGGATCGATTATAGATTTTCAACTCGGATCAGTTTCTGTATTCTGATAGCCGTTATAAACGTTATACGCTTAACAGAATATATATAGTTCAAGAATGATTATTTATTATCGCTAAATATTTTTATTTCACAAACAGAACGTTATACTAAATGGCAACTGTTGTGATAAATTGGCGGGTAGTGTACAGTTGGCGTCAGATGACTGATGGCATCGGGCATGACTCACATGAGGACCAACAGCTACAAATTTGTACCCGAAATAAATTTAAGTGTATATAATAATTATCCAATTAAATACCATTATAATAATATTATGTAGGTTGTAAGTGTAATATTATATTATCATGTTGTGCAACAGGCAACAGTAATCGGTATTAACAGGTAAACAATAATTTATATTCGATTATAACAGCCACCAGAAATGTTGCCGTCCATGGTTTTAACCGATCCACAGCTGTTGCGCAGTTGCTGTTGTTGCCAACTCTTATCAGACTTTTATATCTATATATTGATAATAACAAACCGTATATCTGATGTATTGCAAATTGCAATGTTATAATTAATATTATTTTGTTTTTGGCTTGTTGTTTTAAACACATGGTAATTAATACGAACTACAATATTATATAATATAAAATACAAATCAAATGTACCAATGTAGTCCGTGGAGATATATATTCTTTTATTTAGTGCGTCTATTTTATTTTTTTAGGTGAATTTTTAGGGATTAAAGTGAAAATTTACCGAAGGAATTTATTTGCATTACATTTCATAATGATTTATGATATAACTAATTTTTGTACAACTAGTCATTAGTGCTAAAACTCAACGAACCTCTATTATTTCTTTACTTGAAATCTCAAAGAACTTATTACACATTAACATTGTAGTCAACTTTAGGTTGATGAGGAATGAACATATTCAGGATGTAGGCCTCGCTCCTGAATTACAGCACCCGACACTAAAAAAATACCTATGGCGTATTAAATTTCCAAGTTGCTAATTGTGAATGTATATATATATATATATATATATATATATATATATGAATTTTAATTTGTTTTGCGAAGTGGTAAAAATTCGTTCAAAATATCAGTGTAAAAGGTTAATGAATCTCGCTCTCTCTCTCTCCTTAACAAAAAGTTTATATAGAGCAAATTTCAAGTAAAAAACAAGATTTAAGAGGGGCCTCTACACCAGAATTTATTAAGAAGTATTGTATAGGCAATTTTTCGCTAAATCTTAACATCATGCTAAAATTTTTAAACTTACATATTGCCATAGAAAAGAAGTATCTATTGCGATGATTAATTATTTTTTCAACTAGGTATCATAACCCATATAAGATTTATTTTTGTACAATAACATATGTTTCTGCTTCTAACGTACTGTTCCTAAAAGTACTTTAGGCTATTTACGACTGTCGAAAAATTCTTAATTACTTTGGGTTTCATCAACTTGAGGAACAGCAATTCCTGTAACAAATACATCGATTTTTTATAGTTTTTCTTTAGAATTACAGTACTAGTATAATTATCAATTTTTTAAATTTTATATTTACTTAACGTTTCTGCTATAACTTGTCGCATTCTTAACTGGTAATGCGTGGATTTTAAAATGTAAAACAAAATATATTTTAATTTACCTACATATTTTTTATGACTGAAACCAAAATGTCATTTAACAATTTAGTGTATATTTTTAGATTAAACATTTTTTTTTTAAACCACTTAAATAAAAAAGAAAGTTAGTTCATCGAAAAAAATGTAAATACGCTTGAAAGGATATTCAATGTTTAAATATTAAAAAAAAATGTGAATAAAACATTTTTTTAACACCTAAAGTTTTGCAAGGCATCTATTCCAATGTGTTATAATTTTGTCAGAAGTAAATTTAAACGTTTTTTATTTTTAGCTTTTCTTCCAGTAGAGGTCAAATAGATACATCTGGTAAATTTCTATAAAAATGTTTAGCGTCGGCCAAGCATACTAATTACCGACAATGTATGGTTATTATAGCTGTTTTCTCTCGATAAAGAAAAAAGTTTTATTACCGACTTGCATGGACGCGAATAATCAGAAATTGTCTATTATTTTTTCGAGAAAGCTCTTGTAGTTTTAAATTGCATCCAACTATCCAAACGTCATAATTTTACAAATTTTAACCAGTTTATTTTATTTAGACGACTGTTGTTTTATCTGATGTGTTTAAGGAACCCTTATCACCAATCCGGTATGGTCTAGTGGCTAGGATACCTGGCTTTCACCCAGGAGGCTCGGGTTCGATTCCCGGTACCGGAATTAATTTTGTCTTTTTATTTCAGATCGACAATGATATTATATAATACGTTTAAATTTGTTATTATCACTATGTGTAGAAAAAAATCTTTATGGAAATATTTCCAAATGGTTTTGTCAATCAAATCTTGTATAGGAATATAATTTTTTTTTTCGTGTTGACTCACGATATCTTTTTAACTTAATTATATATTGATAATGAACGGATTATTACAGACACAATGATGTGGTAGCAACTGCTGGGGGAGAAATAATTATTTATTATATGAAATCGACCCTAGCCTGACCTTTTGTTTTTATTCGAATAGAAAATTTTAATGGTTCTTATACATTTTTTTTGACAAAAATATATTATTTGATGTGATAAAATTAAATACATAACAACGGTTGCTATGCACAGTTACAGCCATTTTATTATTCCTTGGCAATTTGTATTGAAATAACAAAATATGATTATTAATAATTTATTAATTAAATACATTTTTATTCTGCCGTTACAATATAACCAAATTATTTATTTTTTGTATTTGTATTTGAGTCCATTATTACTAATTAGACTCGACATTAAAACAGTATTCAAAAAGTTTTTTATTTTCGTTCAAATGAAAATTGATTTGGAATAATTGTCCATTTGGTTTCTTTATGATATATTATTACTCTGTGTCCTGTGATACTAACTGTGTTTTTATATTAATTGAATTATGTTAAATTATTTATCTTTAATCTTTATTAAAAGTTAATGAAGCCATTATAATACTATTATCCATGTTTGATTTATATAACATATATATAAAGTCACATACAGAACTTAATATTATTATTTGTTTTAGAATTTTCGTTTAAATAAAAAATGCCCAGGTTTGTATTTGAACACGCATACTTACGACGTGAATTGATTAATATTTTATTGCCTGATAAAATAAAATAAAATTAAAAATAAAGGAAAATTATAATAGTCATAGTAATATAAATTATAGGTAGTTACAATTACTAGTCTTAGAAGATCATAAAAAAAAAAGAAATGAAATAAGATCATTTTGGTTGATTTCGCGCTTATAAAACATAAAAGTAAACAAATGTTTTTTAAATTTGTTTAATTGAAAAAAAATTGCTCTTCTGTTTAAGTTTTATTATAATGGTTTACCGAAAATATTATTTTATACACATACATAAAAAGCACATGATAATGCAGTCTTAAACTTAGGTTTACAAATAGTATACAATTAATAATATTAAAAAAAAAAAAGTCTTACATTAAGAATTCCTAAACAATAATTACAGTATAATATCTACACTAGTATTTGACTGTTAGAGTCGACGGTCGCTTTTTTTAACAACATTTCTTTTTAAGTTCTATACAAATTAAATTATATTTTAACTATTCTAATCTCACTTTTGTTTCAAAAAGTCTTTAATGTCGTACAGCAAGTAACAATGCAACGCGAGCAGTATGATACCAGGAACGGAATACATGAGCATTTTCAGCCATTCAGAACCGTTTTGCACGTTCGAGGTGTTTGACGACTGTGACGTGTTCAAAAAACTGTGCTGGACGGGGGTGTAACAGTTGTATGGGGCAACGACGGCCTGATGGTAACACGGCGAGTATGCAGGGTGATAACTGTGTTGCGAGACCATGCTCCTGGTATCGAAATCAAAGTCACCCCTAGTCGAGTACGTAGAATACTGTCCAGGTGACGACGTCGGGTATCCGGAGTACTTGTCTTGTTTGGCCGGTGGTGCAAACAACTTAGGTGGTTTTATCACGTCGTTGTCGCAGTGGTGGCCACGATCGTTGAGCTTCATGCCTCGAAACAAATTGTTCACGTGCTTGTTGACCGAAGTTTTTACGGTTGGGGTAACATCGACATAATCGACTTCCATCATCTCGGAGTCGTCACTGTTTTTAAACGATCCATTAGTACTAGAAAATAAAAAAATTAACAAATTATTTTTTTTTTTTAATTTAACATTCCGTTTATTTATTGTACAAACCTGGTCATTACTTAAAAGAAAAAAAAAATTAAAACATTAACATTTATTTAAATAAAACTAATAAATTTCTATTCAAAATAACAGGTAATTTGTTTTTAAAATAAAAAGTTTTTAATGCACTAAATAAATAATGCCCAGTTTTTGTATGTCATAATTTTTTGTTTTTATTTTGATATGTGAAACAAACCTATACATTATCTTAGTTTTCATGTCTTTTTAATGGTTTAAATTGGTCGGCAAGTGAACGATAAATTCAAATATTAGGATTTATTACTCAGTAATTTATTGTACAAATGTATTATTACTTGCAAATGGTAATTAAAACAGAGTTGGCATTTGGCAATACTCCGTTAAGTTTTATTGGGTATGCATAAATCCAGTAAAATATGTATATTTTTGGTTTAATAACAAACATATTTTCTGGGCATCAATAAAACGGAACCAGCTGTTTTTTCTTTGCTTACTCTGAATTAAAAATTGCTAAAACAGGTCCAACTTTTTGGGTGTAGTGGGATATATTCCATTTTTTTTTTAGGTTTTGGACCTGTTTTGACATAGTGATTAAACACATGCAAGCTTAATAATATTGAAGAAGCAGAATTGTGGATGTCCAAAAATACCTTTGTCAAATTCTCAAAACAATTAAAATATTTTACGACATTATCTACGCTAAGTAAATATAGACGTCTTACAGCAGCAGTATTAATGCACATACCGTAGTTTTGAGAGGTTAAACGTCGAACATCTACGATGTTATCATATTCGTCTCTGGTGGTATACTGAACAGGCTTGGGAATGGCTTTGAGAAATATTTTTTCGTTAAGTATTCGAGCGACTTTGAATTTTGGAAGACGCACGACGAACTCGTTACTTGACCCAGGCCGAAAACGGTTTTCCCGTAAATGCGCTTTTGGCAAAACGTATTGTCTACTAAAATGATTATTTAATGTAAAATAAAACGGCAACATTTAATACTTTTAATGTGGTACAATGTAATTTATTTGTCTTTTTAATCATTACATTTTTAATTGGCATTTCGTTTTAATTTTACGCTGTATAGATTCGTTTCACTGGTTTTTTTTTTTAAGTTTTGAGTGTGAAATATATAAAAAATCAAGTACCTCATATCAAATGATGGCGTAGCACTTAGGCGATTATCGTTATACGATTGTAGTCTTGACGAATGATTGTTTGATTTGTTCATCGATTTTATTATCATAGCGTAAACAGATAGAAGTATATTCAATGTGGATAGTAAGAGCTAAATTCACGAATATATGTAATTAATAGATGTAATTATACATTCGTAACTTTTATGTGGAAAAAAAACCATCCGTTCATTACCCTCGCTTTAAAACGATCTAGAAGTTGAAAGCCATTGACGACGACTAATGTAGACCAGCACAACATGATAGCTGCGCTTAACAGCGACATCGTTGTTATGCTTTGATAAATTAGAATTAACGTGCCAAATACGCTCATTGCATTCACCAGTCGATCGACCGTTATAAAATCAATGTAAATTGTCGGTACTTCAAAATATTTCATGGCCCAAACTCCAACATAGTTACCAATATGGAGCAACAATAATGTAATAATAAACGATAAACACACTGAACATATCAGCGGCCAATTGGGAGAGTTTTCGTTTTGCTACAAAATAAAGACGTACAATTGTCAAACACATAATTTACCCAACAAATGACTAAAATATATTACAGTTTCTGAATTCTTCGACGCAGCTTTTAAATTGTAGCGTATTTCTTGGAAGTGTAAAATTTTTTTGGTATACACCTCACACTTGTGACACAGTTTTAGGGATTTTTCCAAATTGTTTCTAAATTATTTTATTATAAAATTATTATTTTGGATACATTTTTTAATTATGTTAAGTATTTCTTTATATTACTTGAACGCTTCTATTTCCCTGTCAAAGTACTTCTCGTTGGTCGGCGTAAACGAAGCAAGTTGTTTTATTTTTATCTCTTGAATGATATTGCATTTATGGCATAGCCCATTTTTACTTCCTTTGACGTCATCTTGGGATAAAACAAAATTCCTAGTGTTACGCGACACATCGTGTTGCTCGGGAATCGGTTTACTGTAGCTTCCATCCTAAAAATGAAAAAAAAAAAAAAAAATGTAATTTAAAAGTATGTTGAAAAATAACATAACTCTTCAAACTTACTTCTTTAAACCCATTGAATTGCCCACAATGTGGACAAGTATACTCGGATCTCTCTTTGTAAGGTACGCTGAAGTTGGAATTGCAAAACCAGCAATTTACATAGATAGGATAAAATCGTCTAATATAGTTATAAATATAGTAGCAAAATATTATTAACGTTGCGGGCGTCAGTACCGAGGAAAATGGTTTTTCTTTAACAATGTCTAAAAAAAATGTATAATAGTCTGATCAATTAAATTATTATATTATATTATTAAAATATATATCAACTATTATACAAAAATTAAAATATAATATTATATTTACCAACAAAAAATACAAATGACTCGTCACTATACAGTTTTTTGATGAAGTCCATAACTGAAACACAATTAAGAAAATGTTGTATTACAACAGAAAATAAAAACAAATACATTTTAATAAAGTTAAACAATTACATAGGTACAGGTTTTGAAATTTGAACAGTTTTTTTTTTAAAGTAAAATATTATCTGAGTGGCAATGCGCTAGGCCGAGTTCCAGCAATGCCAGTGTATCTTTACGCGAACCAATTCACCCAGTTTTTCTACCCAACATATCGGTTTTCTCTTAAGATAAAGCTTTTGAAATTTGAAACATAAATTAAGCTCGAGTAGCTTAGGATACTGTAAAAATTTGAGCCCTTAATAGTAAGCCTTTTCAAAAGGGGAGAATTTCAAAGTTTTCAATTTTGTTACCGACTCAGTCACTTACTCACCATCGAAATTATAAAACACTTCCCGTATAGGTAGAAACGTGAAATTTGGCACAAAGGCAGGTCTTATAGTGTAACTAAAGGGGAAACTCTGAAAGTTGTAATTTTCTCAAAATTAATGCCACTATATTTAGGGAGTGCAGGGAAGTAGGTCTAAATGCATGTTGTAACGCGCATGAATATTGCTTTATTAGATTAGCACGGGTTTTTATTAATTAATCACAGATTCCCGCGCCGTCGAAACAAACGTTCTCTTTTAGTGTTACAATAGGTCAATAAGCAATTATTTGTAATTGACAGTAAATACTTATCGAACATAATGTTCTCGTAATTTTATTGTATTTTATTTGAAATAACTAACCGATAAATTAAATAAATTACTTAATTTATCGGTCATTAAATACAGAATTTTTTAATAACCGTAATAGTATCATTATTTAATTAAGTCTATATAATCTATACCCGTGTTATTCTTTGTCGGAGAATTCGTTCGTTCGTTCTAAGTAGAAAAAAAATAGCAAGTGCCGCTTTTCTAAGAAAAAATGTATTAAGCAAAATATTCGAGGCGACCGCGTAAATCAAACGCGCGGCTCTCTGTTCAAAATACTCCCAAGCAATGCCTCGACAAAATTAACACGTCGCCCACGATGCTGAAGTCAGCAAAGAGGAATGATATCTCCAACAAAAACCTAACAGTGAAAAAGGGCCAAGTTCTAGACCTCCTCCTAAGTCAGTCTACCAAAGTCGCGGTATCTACATTGTGGCTAAGCCTGTTTTATGCCTCATTCAGAAAGGTCATGTTCATTTAGAAACTGGCCAAGTGTTGAGCAATACAAATAAAAGAGCAGTGTTGCTCGTGAAAGTACGAGTGAAGTGAGGTTATGAACTAAAGAAATAGCAGAATGTAGCCACAATGTAGATATCACTACTTTGAACTTGGCCCTTTTTCACTGTTAGTTTTTTGTTGGTGATATATTTAACAGGATCTGACATATTATTTTTCTAACAATAAATTAGAAACTAGAACTTTTATTTTATCTTATATTTTTGGAAATCCGAATCTAAACTGGACTGACACCAAAAAAATCATTAAGATTCCAGTCGCTGCAGCGAATTACACGTTACAGTCTAAATTCAATCCCTTGGTAATTTATGGTCGTTCTCATCAGTTTGGCTTAAAGTTCAAATACAGTTTAGCCTATAATTTAAGAATTGTTAAATTATACTTAATTGAAACTAACGAGGACAAATGTACAAAATATGTATAAATGTTTCGACGATTAAATATAATATATAGTTAATTTTGGACTTAGGTGCCACACCCCCCTAAGAACTTGTTTGATTCTTTCCTTTCTAAACATTTTCTAGACTTAAAAACGTATAAAATTATCATTATTAATTTTCAGTAGACAGTATAAAATTAGTAATTGAAAATGTGAGTGTTAGTTTTGAATTCACTATTTTACATTATAAGTAGATACTTATAAATAATATGGTCACTTCAAATCGGTTTCTATGAACGATTTAACGTGATAATATTATAATATTATCACGTTAAATACCTAGACAGGCACTAGAATTTTTTAATATGTCATAATTAAAGAGCCATAAATAAATTATCTACTAGACAGATTACAAGAATGCATTATAATATAAAATGTAATAATTCTCTATCAACGTGAGTCCCAAACGACTATTAATTTAATTAGGAAGTGAAAACAACAAAAGGGGTCAGGTTAAATGTGTCAACGTCAATTTAAATAAATCCATAAATGTTATAACCGTGCCTGTGACGATCAAACGAAAATTGGAATAACGACATAACGTTTTTGGAAGTGGGAAATTAAAATACTATATACTATATCAAATTTGTAAACATTTTAGACAAAAAAAAAATGTTTTTAATTGATATAGAAATATATTGTTAAAACGTATCGATTGAGTTTTTTAGGCACCGTCGACGCATGTAATAATGTTTTATTTATGGCGCCAGCGGTTGGCCACACTGATCGATTCGAGTGGACCGACAAGCCGGGAATGGGTCGGCACCCGCCTTCCCGCCCGTACGATTATTGATAAACCCTCTTCAAAACGCCGACCAAACTCTGTAGAGTGGATTCCATAGTTAAACACTCACCTCTTTTCTTGGCCGTTTCTTATTCACAATAGTAATTATTGTTCAGTTAATCAGACTAGCTTGTCTGTAGTAAAAGCGATAACGGTAATTTAAAATTTCTCGAATAATTTTTTTTAATTACATTCGTTTGAAGCGATAATCTATTATTTACAGTAGTTATGATTTTTAGACACATTCAAGTTGCAAGCCAGTCCATAAAGATGTGTGCTTTACGTTATTCGTCGTCTTGGCCTACCAAAGCCTATGTAAACGGCCAGTGGTACGATGCCAAATCGGGTAAAACTTTTGACGTAATCAATCCGGCCACTGGAAAAGCTATCGCCACAGTGCCAGATTTGGATGCGTCCGACGTGCAAGTGGCTATAAATGCTGCAAATGACGCTTTCAAAACTTGGAAGAAAACAACGGCCAAAGAAAGAAGCGACTTGCTCAGAAACTGGTACAATATTTTGGTAGACAACAAAGAGTATTTAGCCGAAATTGTCACGGCTGAGGCGGGTAAACCGTTAGCAGAATCGTTGGGCGAGGTGGCTTATGGTAACTCGTTTGTCGAATGGTTTTCGGAAGAAGCGAGACGGAACTACGGTGAGTATGTTCCGAGTCCGATTAAAAGTAAAGAAATTCTTATGATCCGCCAGCCGTTAGGACCGGTAGGCCTTATTACACCTTGGAATTTTCCAATAGCTATGATTACTCGGAAAGCTTCAGCCGCTCTCGCAGCAGGTTGTACTTGTGTGATAAAACCGGCAGAAAATACTCCAATTATGGCGTTAGTGTTGGCCAAGTTTGCCGAAGATGCCGGTATACCTAAAGGAGTAATAAACGTTGTGACAGCGTCCCGAGCAAATACGCCCCAAGTCGGACAGTTATTATGTGAAAGTCCGGATATTTATGGAATATCGTTTACCGGTTCAACAGAAGTTGGTAAATTATTATATAAACAATGCAGTAGTACAGTGAAACGCATTGGCCTGGAACTTGGCGGAAATGCACCTTTTATAGTATTTGAAGGTGCCGATGTTGATAAAGCCGTAGCCGGTGCAATGGCCTCGAAGTTTAGAAATTGTGGACAAACGTGTGTAAGTGCTAACAGATTCATTATTCAAAACAAAATATTTCCGGAATTCGTTACTAAACTCCAATCGGCTATGGAAAAATTAGTAATCGGTAACGGTAAAGACAGTGGTGTTAACATGGGGCCGTTGATTAATATGAGTCAAGTAGAGAAAGTAGATAGAATTGTCAACGATGCCAAGAGCAAAGGCGCAACAATCGTAATGGGTGGAAACCGAGCACAGACTTTTGGAGAAAGATTCTATGAACCAACATTAATTACCGACGTTAAAGAAAACATGGCGTGTTATGTCGAAGAAATTTTCGGACCCGTTGCGGTGTGTATTGGATTTGATACAGAGGAAGAGGGTTTGAAAATCGCTAATAGTACAAACAGAGGTTTGGCCGGATACTTTTACTCAAATGATTTATCCCAAGTCTGGCGGGTAACTAAAGCCCTCGAAGTAGGTATGGTCGGTGTTAACGAAGGCATTATATCATCGACCGAAGCAGCTTTTGGAGGTGTCAAAGAGTCTGGTCTAGGACGAGAGGGTTCAAGTCATGGCATGGAAGAATACACAGAAATCAAATATGTATGTTTTGGAAACATTCAGCAAGAATAAATACAATGTTTGTTTCAACAATCAATATTTGTCTTCCATTAGAGAAATTTAACGTCTTCCTTTAAATTTAAGTCTTAAATGATAACTTTATTAGTGTTACCTACTACTTTAATTATATATTATAATTTATGTATTGTTATTGTAACCAAATTTATGAATTAAAATATAAAAATTTATGAATATTAATATTTATATGAACAAAGAACTGTAGAACATTTGTCTAAATCAATATTTATTTAGCAACATCAACTGTAAAAGTAATTGTATTTATCTTCGGTATATTTAAACTGCATCAGAGGTTTTAACTAAAAATTTAGGTGTACTTTAAATTTGAAGTAATACAAAATAAAATGTTTGTCGTTAATCTACAAACTAAATATTTGGGTAAACAGAAAAAAAACTTGAATTTACATATTTCACGTCTTTTTATAAAATAACTTTCAAAGGAAAAATAGTAAGTCTTTGTAACCTTTTTGGTATACATTTTTTTAGCAGTAGACTTGATAAGAAAATTAGTAAGTTTCAAAACGACATGCACTTTTACTGATATTTATACCATAGCTAAAATTTATAAAAATAGGTCGATACTATCAAAGAAATAAGTTTATTGATAAACCTTGTATAAACCGAAAAACTGAATAAAATAAGGAATTCTTTTGAATGGTCTCGCTTAACTGCTTTTATGTATATTTTACTTTAAAGACATAATCTGCCATGTACAACATTTTCTTTTGGTCCCATTCGAATCAGCCTTAGACAATTTCACTGTATATTAGGTTGTAAAGTAAAACGTCTGCATAATGTGACTTAAGCATGAGCTCCATATACTAAAAATGAATGAAAATGATAGTAAAAAAGATGAAAATTGTTCAATCAAAATAAACATTATCGATAAGACAAAATGCAATAAAATATTTATTCGTAAACATAGATAATAATATTACGCACGTCTATAAACTTAATGGATTCGTTAGTAATCAAAATCAAAATAAATCTTCGAGCTAGGACTATCAACATAAATAATACAACAATATTATCAATGAATGAAGAAAATACAAAGACCAGCGAGCTGAATTTAATACATCAGAACACTATAAAATGCCCTATCAAATAACACACGACTAGAAAAAAACAATGTTATTAATTATAATACAAACCTATCATTGTAATTCATTATAATAATCTTATCATACTGTCTCAAATGTAATTTATCTAATATTGGTGGAGGCTTATTTATAACAATACTAAAAAAAAAATTACAATAGAGTAGGCCAAATCACACAAACAATACGATGTAATAATATAGTGTTGGTCGTTTACTTACTTTTGAAATCAAGTCGGCTAAATACACATATTATTAAATTGATTGAATGACTTTAATTAAACTTCAAACGTTTGTCTGAGGTTTAAAGAGCATTACCGAATTCAACAAAAAAGTAAAATCTACAACATTGAACCTTCGGTTCGGTCAAATCTGTTTTATCAATAACACGGTTATCTAACCTAACCGCGATCAATAGCAATGTTGGTAAAACAAAATCGGTCGACGTTAACCACGGATGAATGGTAGAGTGTTACAACCCTTGCTACCTGGTCCTCGGTTGCTCCGTCCCTGTGCAAATAAAAAAAAATGTGATAACAGGTTATCATCTATCGGTAGAAATTTTAATAAATGTCAATTGACGGATATATAGAGTACTGGAATTTTTTCAAAGAACCGTTTTTAAAGTGAAATAAATTATTATTACCCAGATTTAAAAAAAATACCCGTCGACTGTATGTGATAAACGTCGTAGTGCCTTTTTTTTACAAAGTAATTACATTTTTTACATCGATTGATTGTGACACGTGAGCTACGTACCTAGCTCATCGAGTACAGCTGATTGCCGAGTTTTCATTCACACGGTAAGTTAAACAAAAATTACCTTTTTAAGTAAACTAAACGCTCGTTTTATAATATATTATAATGATAACATTCAATGGGATTACAGAACAATTTAATAGTACAAAAGTAATATTATATCAAACATTAAAATTCATTATTTTGTTGTCACAATTGTTTCTTTAAATAAACTTCCAATTTGTTGTGTTATCCACGTAAAGTTGATTGGAACTATTGTATTAAATTAACATAAGATTGGTTATTAACATTTTTAATTTTTTACCTAAGAAGTTACCTGAATAACATGTACATTATATTGGAATCAAACATTGTACTATAGACTTGTACATTAATAATTGTTACTATTGTGAAGTTAAAAATATTAAAGCAAAACGAAGGACGGGTTAAACGTATGTAATGTTTGATAACAAAAAAATTTAAGTTAAATGTTTGACCGTTTTGTACAGCTAGGTATAGCTTTAAATTTACTTTTGAACTTTATCAAATACAGACTTAATTATACCATACTGCCATACGAATAAATTAATAAATAATTAATTTAGTTGTATATTTTATTATTCATTAAAACTGTGAACTAAAAAAGTATTGGTATCACACCATATTTCAACATTAAATATATTTGAATCATAAGCATTTTGAATATTTTTGGCTATCAAATTTTCTTTCAGTTCATTTACATGCAAACGATAGCCCAGCATGCCTGTTGCAGCTTATTACTTTCATGTCTTAATTTTAACATCTTAACCTAATACCTACATAATACTGTTTATCTTTTAAAACATAATTCAATTTTTTATTTTTGTAGTGTTTCATTTATTTCATTATGTTATTGGTATATTTTTTGCGTTCAGAAATGTTAAGTGCATTCATCTATTTGTATTGATTGATTTGAGACAGTCGGTACCAGTATTGAAGAATTAGTCAACTGTTACTATGGTGATATTGTTAAACATGTGTATTTAATATTTTAGAGTTATTATACAATTTGTATTAAACGCGAGTCAATTATATCATTATTTTTAATGATTTATACTAATTTTTCTGGTGTATTTCGAAATGTTTTTTTGGTTTAACAGTGGTAATGATAAAAAGTTACCGAAAGTGCGAACTAAAACAAACAACAACAAATGTTCACCAGATTATCCGAAACATGTTTCATTTTCTGAACCATTTTATAAAACAGTCTATCCAAAATATTCACCTTTGCCAGCCATCAGTTCTAAGAATCCACGCAGGCAGCTCGAAAGGCAGAGAACGTATGTAGTTACTAGTCCGGTGTTTGTAAAACCGCCAAAAGAAAGGAAGAAAGTAATGACTTTCAGAGATTTTAAAAAAGAAATGAACAAAAAACACAAAAGCGACAACAACAGTAAAAACGAAAATGGATTGATGTGGTTTGATTTATAAATATATTCTATTCTGAATGTTTCATTGTGTCATGTAGGCAACCCGATCATCGGGCAGTTCGCATGAATAAAAGTTGTTTCTCTCCTATGAATTTAATTGTTTGTTATAATATTTCTAACAAATATACACAGTTAGAATAAGTCCTAGAAAACTCCACAAAAATTCTGGTCCTCTTTTACAACGCATTAATTCTTAAAACAATTTTATCATATTTTATTGTATCGATTTCTCTGGTCGTTCCCCCTTATTCTTTATAACCATTTCCACTTTGGATAAATTCTGGATTTAATTAACTATTTAATTATGTGGTACATCAGTTGAACAGGTCGTTTTTATTTTTACTTGTTTTAAATATTTCAGTAAAAAAAATAGTTTATTTTAAGTTAAATCGCATTCATAAGTTAAAAATATAATAAAATGATTTAGTAGGTGTAAATTTAGTGTGAAATTTCTTTATGAGACTTTCAAACCATGATTAATTTTCAATTTAATTATAAAAAATGATTATTGCCATTTTGGTAATTACATTATAATGTAGCATTCATAATTAAATTACATTTTTTATCTTAACATCATAAGCTATCGGATATGTTGTACAAAATCCTTAAATGATTACTATCATCTAAAAAAAATAAAAAATGTTCATAATCTTTAAAAATACATAAGAGGTAAATTTTCCTATCCGAGTTTTGTCATTTTTTTACAAAATCATTTTTTTTACATATGTAATATTCACTATTTAACTATATAATAATATATGTATAATTAAAAAATAATGTCTTCCTATTTTCACTACATTATAGTTTTGTATCTAGTTTATAATATAGGTATATTATTATTATTATATATTAATTATTATACATTTTTATAAAATTTCCTTAATAAAATGTTGTTTCTATCTCTAAAATAAGAGCACATATTTTTTTTTTAAACATTCAGTTAAAAAACAATATGAGTATAATATATTTTATTCCTTTGCAATAAATATTGTGTACATTTTTTTTTTAAATTTATAATTTGTCAAAACATAATATGTTTTTATCATTAATTATATCAAAAGACTTATGTTGTAAGTATTTTTGTTTATATATTTTGTGATATTAAATACATATTACCTTCTTGGATCTAATAAATATTGCATTTTATTGTTTAAAAGTTTTTTTTAAGACTGTGTTTAGATTTAGGTATTATAAAGCGTTGTTGTATTTAAACGCAATTTAATTTGCAAGTTTTTTGTAATAACAATTTACCATTGTTTAATGTTTTGCTCTTTTAATTTATAATTTGTATAATGTTTAAAATATTTTATGACACAACACTAAAAATATCTAAACGTCTTAAGAAATATTTTTATTTAATAAGAAAAGTTTTGATTATTAAAAGTTATAGTGATTGATTCAATTAGCTATATATATATATATATATGGGTATAATGTTGTTTCACATTAAACTTTTAGTCATTTTTTTTAAAAAGTTAAACTTTAAAATATACTTGCTCATTTTATAAACGATGTGATCCTTTTGTATATTATGCTGTATTTTGATTATTATTATTTTTTTTAAATACAATCAAGTAGTACAAGATTAGTTTAGTTTTTTACTAACTCCACTAATACATTTATTAGTAAAAGAAAATAACAAAGTAAAAATGGGAATACAATTGTATAAGCTCAATTCTACAAAATGTAGATTTAATTTTATTGAATTTTGTACTTGAATTTTGTTTGTATTTAAACATTGATAGAGGTGGAAGTATGTATATATTTTTTAACAATAATTAAAGAAACAAAATGTATGAATGTTTAAAAAAAAAGTTGATTTTAAATTGATTAAGATATGTGGTTTTTATTACCGACTGATATTCACTTATAATTTTTATGATAATAATTATTGGGCCTATTTATACACATGTGTCGGTGAAAATGCTGTATGCTTATTTGGTTCCTCTTTGGTCATGGTGTGCGGGCTTTGTTTGTACCACGCGTGATTCATAATTTGTCCCAATGTCGCTCTTTTGTTGATGTCGGGCTCCAAAATGTTGCTGTAACAATATAAGTAATGATTTACTGAGTGGATTTTTAATTATATTTTATTTATAATGATTCTTGTTCTTTGATAACAAGGATAACTCTTTGGGGTAGCCGGTAGCAATGAAACATTAAAGAATAAGTATACACTATAAAAACAGACGAGTTACCCGATAAGCTTGAGCGCTTCGCGAGGCACTAGTTTTCTGGGCTTGGCTAACTTCTTGGACAACTGGTTGGCCACCATCTGATTGCGTTCCGAATGAGGGTACGGCATAACGTTTCCCAGTATCATGTACAGCACCACGCCCAGAGCCCATACGTCATGAGACTTTGGGTTGTACGGTATACCCTTGCAGAAAACAAATGTATAAACCACAAAGGCTTTCTAATTTTTGCTAACGTTAATTGAACGTCCATTAGAAGGTAAGGGTGAGAAAGACGACGTTGTGTCGCACTAGCTTGGTAACCAGTTAGCAAGCGACCATTAGCTACGTGATGAGAAAGAGTCTTTTATACCTTTGATAGAACATTTCTTAATACTAACAACAATTTTGTTTTTAACATTTTTTTTTAAGCGTTTATATTTTTCCTTTTTTATAATAAGCCTAACTAATTTTCCAATAGCTAAATTAAAAATCTGTCTTTTAGTCCTCCTCAGAGAAAATAGTAAACTTCACATTAAAATGACTTCTACGTAAGACATTTTTTATCAAACTTTCGCCATAACTCAGGAGAAAAATAACTTTTTAAAAGTTTTATACCTAGAAAATCTTAAAAAATGTTTACCTTAAAATTAGTCGGCGTACTTAAATGACTAGAAAATCAATTTTTTTTCTATAACTGCCTATTCTTTGCCCCTTAATAATCCGATTCCCTTAAAATCATTGTTATTATTAAGTATTGTTTGATTATTGCATACTTGCAGCACTTCGGGAGCCGCGTAACACGAACTGCCACAGTAAGTTTGACTCAACACCTGTCGGCTGCGTTCGTCTACGCAAAACCTGGTAAACCCAAAATCGGCCAACTTGACGTGTCGCAAGCTCTCCAGCAATACGTTTTCGCATTTAATGTCTCTGTGCGATATGTCGTTCCGGTGTAGATAGTCCACAGCTCCGCACAGTTGTCTGTGTGTTATATAATATACAGTATAGCTATATATAATCCACACAATATGAAATATTCAATATGTATAAATTGCCGCCCTCATCCGATGTTGTAGTTTGTATGAATTGAAATATTTTAAATTTTACATTGCATTGACGAAATTCTCCCAAGAGTATTGTTCCTAGTCTCACACTGTGATATGTAATAGAGCTCCAACTTTAAATTGTTAGTTCAGTAAGTTTTAAAAAATAAAATACTTAACTCATTAGACAAAATACGAATAATATTGTTAAACCTAGCCGGCGAACTAGGTCCAAACTTCAGGGAATAAAAGTAAAATGATTATATGAAATAAAAATATTAGTCGGGACAATTGTTTAACTCTTAAACTGTTGCTTTGGACGCCTCGAGATTTTCATCTGATATTTTACAATATTTACTCTTAGACTTGCAATCCGGTAACGGGTTTATCGCGCGATATTGTTTTCTATAAGCAATAAAATTGTGAATGAAATCCATAACGGTCCGTTGTGTGGGTCGGATGGTTTCAAAAGTTTTTCACTAAAAACTTATATCAAACGCTTGTTTTGTTAAATTGGATAGTGATGTTTTCGATTAGACGACAACTGCGACTATATTATAAAGTTCTGATCAATATTGTTAAATAGCACAATGGCAACTACAACAAGAATCGTATTCGGTCGACGACCAGCTCAACCTCGGTCGGTATACTTTTTTTTTAATAGCCCGTAAACCAAAATAGTTTCAGTTATAGCTCAACGTTATTACGCGAATAAAAGAATAATTCTCTTTTACGACACAAGCACAAGTTTGCAAAGAACGTTATGTTTTAAATATTATTTTTATACACGCGTTATTGTTTTTTTATTAAAGCAAAAATATGAAAAACATAATATTCTGCGTGGGTACCACGTGCTTGTAGACTATTAACTCGCCCAGAGAAAGCAAAAAAGAAACATTGAGTGAAAAAGAGAGAAGGAATTATGTCAGGGTTATATAATTTGATTATTTCAAATGTATAATTTTCAAATGAAAATAAAAATCGCTATCAAATAAACGCTTTGATGCGAATCTGTAGATGGTAGAAATACAAATATCTATAAAAGCATTGCAATGAAAGTAATGTGATTAAAATTGTATTTTGACTATTAGGCAGGATTCGATTTGGGTTAATTGTCCATGTACAACAATCATTTGTTGGCGTTGTTTCCAAAAATATAATGAAAATATTCTGTTGATTTACTCTCACGTAGCAACGTTTTAAAAAAGTTATAGAGCTTGTCGTACTTTTTCAGTTAAAAAAGATCTAAATTTTTCTAGATTTTAAAGGGGAAGGGGTGTTTTTAAGAAAAATATGTTGGTCCAGTTAAGTACATTTCAGGTACGATTTCCGAGCTATAGTATTGCTATATAAAGAAGTCGGTTATGCGGCTTTGAAGATATCGTGGGTTCAGACAGAAAATAAAAATAAAAACACATCATTATTAATACAATATTTACTCAGTTCGGCGTCGTAGCTAAAAGAGAAGGAATGATGTCTGGGATTTTTAACTACATAAATTAATATCATTAATATTCGTGAATATGAACACACTTTACCAAAATTGGACCGTCGAATTGCATGTAAGTGTTTCACAAAAATATTCTTTTGGCCCCTTTTCGTCGTGTTACATATTACATTTTTTCCTCCGAAAATTACAAAACTTTGATTATTTTTCTATGTTGTACATGGTCTTCCTTCAACGCACTCGAGCTAAATAGCCGTCCATTGGGTTTCGTTGAGAAATCTGTCTTTAAACTGCGACAACACTTGTTGGAGTTACGGGATAGGGTGATGTTACCAGTCTTGACAATGAGAAAAGGTAAAATTTGCAATGGATAACAATGTTTTCTACGCAATATATATATATATATATATATATAATTTACTAATATACTAATTTAAAAGTAAAACTTATGAAGTCTAAGCTTAATAGCTTATTGGAGCCAACAAGATAATAATCCGTTTAAAACCGCACTGTGAAAACCAAATTATGTTCAATATACAATACCCTCCATTTGGCTCGAGGCGCCATTTGTAAGTGAGCATTGAATCTAGGTTATTTTTTTGCTTTTGTCTAAAGAAATAAAATATCTTATGTCTATTTGACAACAAAACCTCATTTTCGAACAAACTAAGGGATATAAGGTGTACTCTATATTCTGGTTTAAGTCGATTCCGTTTAAAGTAATGCGCTGCTTGGATAGAATGATTGAGCCTTTTTTAAAAGAACCATACATGATCAATATTTTAAATGATATTCTTTTTAAATTGACTCTCATAGCTGTACTACGCGCCAGTTTAAAAATTGGCTAGCAATAGTATCTATATAGCTGCAATACTCGTACATAAATTATAACTAACTTCTTGATTTAATTTTTTTTTTCGGGTTATCTCGAAACAAATATCCATTATCTAATTCGTCTTCGGTCTCAAAAATACTTCGTCACACCTTTATTAATTTTTAAACTGAAACCCATTCAATCTATTTTGTCTAAGTCTCCTCCTTGCTATTGGCGTAAGTACTTCTGTATTTATGATTCTATTCATCCTATTCTCTATACACATTCATCTCGACATTCTGGTTACTTTGTTACTTCGGTTTGAATCGTCTAGGCAAGAAGGGACTAAAGTCTGCCGACGGTGTGTTTACTTGGGTGCTTACTTGAAGAACGTGTGAGCCTGCCAGTTGGGAATGCACTTGATCTGGTGCAGATAATCGAGCAGGTCGCCTTTCTCGCAGTAGTCCATGAACATGTACACGGACGACGGCGTGATGAATATCTTGTGCGTGTTGACGATGTTCGGGTGCCGGACAATGCGTAACACCTCGAGCTCACGGGGCAGGAACTTGCGGATGTACGACCCGTTGGACGCGCGCTTCTTGTCGATCATCTTGCAAGCCACCCGGACCATCGACCCGTCTGGCTGCGACTTCAACGCCATTTTCACCTTGCTGTACGACCCCTGTCCGATGGTCGTGCCCACGTAGTATCCGTCGTCGGTGAGCGCCGCGTTCACGCCGTCTTCCGGCACGTGCACCACTCTTGGCCGGCTCTCCGACGCAAACCACTGCCACTGCTGCTGTTGCTTTGGCTGGTGCTGCTGCTGATGATTATGTCTTTGAGGGCTGTGCTGAGGGCGGTGGTAAACGTTGCGCATACTATTGTGTCGCGTTTGCCCGTTGGCGTTCGACATCTATGGCGGAGAAGTCTCGTCGTTTAGTGTGCAACACAGCAATTCGGACGGTTAGAAAGAAAAAAAAATATTAAATATACTTAATATTTGAACGGAAAATTTCTACTCGGATGATAATTATTGTAAACGACTCGTTGTTGTTGTTGATGTTTTTGTTTTTAATCCGGAAATTTGACGCTATCGTTACGGTTTTAAACGACGGTACGAGTTTACAATAATTATAAAAAACAATTTACATTATAAAAAAATATATTGTTACCCGCACGCCCTTATCGAATCGAAAGACGATAATGATTTTTTAGTCAACATTTTTTTTTAGCTTCGAATAAATGTTTGAAAAAAAAAAAAACGTTTGTTGAACATTTTGTCTGGTCGATAAACAGTTTTGAATAATAACTTTAAAGTTTTTTATTTAAGCATTTTTATTTAAGTTCAAAATTTAGGACGGGATGTGTTTGTACGGTAGAATATAATACGCGCGAATAATAATAATGTTACTCTTCACCTTCCTCCCGTCCTAAATTTTTAAGTTTAATAACTTGAAAAATAACTCTATTAACTGATTATCGATCAGTAAAAAATGTTCAGCAAATTATTCTTAATTTAAAAAGTTTATCTAATATGTACGTTACTGTTTAAAAAGCTGAAGCTCAATAAGGTTTTAACAAATAAGGGATGGGGTTATATTTTTAAAAAACATAATTTTAAATTGGGCTAACTTTTAACTATAAAATTGTAAAAAAGAATAATTTAAAACAATTTAATATCTTCTACAATATTGACTAGTCCAAGTCTAGCAAGTCTATAGATCACAAAATCCAAAAAGTTCACCCCCTTCAAAATCAAGAAGAACGTCAAAACAATTTGCGATAATATCTTTATTTTATTTTGACGGCTGTTTTATCTGATGTTTTTAACAGTACTAGAACCACCTATCCGGTATGGTCTAGTGGCTAGGATACCTGGCTCTCACCCAGGAGGCTCGGGTTCGATTCCCGGTACCGGAATATAATTTTTATTTTTTTTATTCAGAACGACACTAGTATTATATATATATTAATTTGTTACCCCTTAATTAGTTTACCCCTTTTTTTAAAAATTGAGAGAAACGCCAAAATAGTTTCCATCTTCAATTTTTTTAAAAAACGGTATGATTAGTGCCAAATTTGTATTGGTAAACGTTGAAAAACCAAAAAATATCATAAACCTCTAGATGGGGTAGAAGCTTTTTCTTTATTTTGCTTTTTTACGTGAAGGTTTAAGGCTTATAAGGTCTGACAATTAGATCTAAGGAAGATCTAGAATGAGGCTATAACATATACATAAATCTCAAAAATATGTAGTCAAACTTTTTTATTAAGGAAAACCTCCCCAAAAAAAGGACAAATTACACTTGGATCTTAGTCAAATTGTGAATTGCTGTGTACTTAAAATTAGTCGGCATGTTAAAATGGTTACTATAGTTTAATTCTTATCAAATATTGCATATCCTTAGTCCCTTAATAAATAGCGCTTTCCGTTCCCCTTAATATCATTGTTATTTTTAATTGTTATTAAATATTGTTTGATTATTGGATACTTGCAGAACTTTCGAAGGCCGCGTAAGACCTTAACTGCCACCTTGACCTTGCGAGCCGGGTTTTTCATTTTTAAATAATGATCATACTCGTTATTGACTTTTAACCGTCGGCCCGCTTGGTTTATTCGGCCTATTCGATTTACAAGCCACTTTAAAAAGAAAATGCGTTGTTCGAAAATGTAATTTTCGACTTCTGTCGGTGATCGGCGTGTTCTATGCACCGTTGATTAATTAGTCTGATGAAAGCCGAGGAGAGACATTCTTCTGTGTTTGTAATTTCCTGCGTCATACGACTGGTATTTAATGAATGTTTTTCACGTTTTGTTTCAGGCTCCCGCTCTTTGTGCACACCGAAGCAAGGATTTAATTATCCGCTCGTGTCGTTATGTCGGAAAAAGACGGTGATAAAATCGAAGGCGACACCAAGGCAGCTGCTGTCGAAGCCTGTAGTGCTACAGACCTGCCGAACCCCATAAACAACGTGAGAATCGATTAATTCCCTGTTCGTTTCTGTTGTGGCAGTCATTTTCGCAACGTACACGACCATATTATTATTGGAGACCTATTTATCGGGATAATAAAGCCATTGAGCAATTACATGACGGGTTTTAAATGTGATACTCCAAGGGACAGGGGCTATAAAAAGGGCTTTACCTTACAGGAGGTCAAGTAGATGTAATTTTTTGATACATATCACAATATAGGTTTAGGGTTGGGTTTTTGACCTGTCAAAATCTGTCATGGACAACTGATCAGATTTTGACCGGTCAAAATTAATAGAATCATTAAATAGATCAAATAACATTGTATAAAATAAATACATTTAAATGATATAAATAATTTATTATTACACTGAAAGTGTAAAAATAAAAATACAACTTTAAGTACTGACATCGTTTTAAATTTCAGTAGGTAAGTTAGTACCTAGGTAAATTTAAACAGAAAATAAAATATTGACATCTTTCAAAGAACATAAATTTCAACTTTTAATTGTAATTAAGAACAGTAGACAAATCAAAATAACAACAGCCTCTATCAGTTTAATAGTAAGTAATGATAAACAAGAAATAAAAAGTATATTGAAGGGTATAGGAAAAGAAACAGGCAAGTCACTTTTTAAAAATGGCCATTTTTTTGTTATAAAATTCGTTTTGATACGAAACAAAATTGTTCTTTATTTTTAAACACGATTAAAAGTTTTTAGGTCATTTTTTGAAACATTTTAAAACTTTATTTAAACATATTTTTCTCAGATTAAAAAAAAGGACTCGCCTGGATTTTCGCTTCTATTGATCTCCAATACACCAGAAAATGACTTTGTAATTGTTGATTAAACTTCGCCATAAATTAGAGGGAAAAAACTTAAAACATTTTTTAACTGGAAAAACCCAATACTTGTTTACCCATTAAATAAGTACTGGCGTATTCGAATAGTATTACTGTGTTGTAATTTTTCGTTAAGGGGAAAGTGTAGGTACTAGATAGCCATTATTATAGGAGTGGCCGATACAGATCTACCGTTTCGTCTGATCTACCTATCTTCGGTTCAGTTTAATAGATTAGGCTGATCGTTCGATAAATGGTATCTCATTTGTTTTTGCGCCTATGCAATTTTTGTGTACATAAAATACATGACGTGTACTACATTTATGTTGCAGACTGACAAATTGAATAACACAATAGTGCAAAATAGTACACCTATAAGCCAGGTAAGATATTAAAAACAGCCGGTTGTTATTATATTTTGACCTAAAGAAGCTTTTTTATTTTATTTTAAAATTACGGTTGTATAGGAAAACCATAACACCGGCACACCGATAAACGGGCATAGCGTTCGTGAAAATTATGTAAGTTTTTTTTTTGCTTGATGAAAATATTTTTATTTATGCTTACACACGGTCGATGGTGGTTACAGGTGATAAAAGCGACAGAGTTCTTAAACACCGACGCGATAAAAAACACCCCGATGGATAGAAAAGTACAGTTTTTGAGATCCAAAGGCTTGACCGATCATGAGATAAAGTTAGCTCTCAACAGAGTGTTAATGGTCAGCGGTCAAAATCCTAGCCCCCCCGCCCCAAATTTAGTAGTAAGTATATCATAATTTTATTCACACGACCCGGTTCAGAATATTATTATGTAATGAAAGAAAGAAAGAAGATATTTAATGTTCCAGTATCCATATTTAAATTATATATATACACTCGTACATATACGTATATATTATGTACCGTGTGTAGTATGTGCTAAAAGTCCGGTTGTTTATAAAACTAATTCCGTTTCTTGAGAGGTATATTGACGAAAGCCCTTATTCTACACACAAAAAGAATCATATGCATTAAAAAAAAAAAAAAAAACTGGTTTGGGGGTTGATAGTTAATACATTCCTTTGATTTTAGACCGATGATATATACTAAGCAAAGGCGGTAAGAGAGGTGGTAAGAGATGGTTTATAGTTTTACGTTTAGTATGCTATAAGTTGTTGTAAGTTAAACAAATAACTGATATTTGAATAAACAAAATAATTCATAATTCTTATTACAGTTATAGCATGAAGAATATATTATATTTGACAAAAATTCTCACTATTTAACTATTTTTTTTTTTTTTTAAGACTTTAATAAGCATTAACACCTCTGTTTAGTAGAACGGTTTTAAAAAATAAATGTTAAATTTTATTTCTAGCCGTCTCGACCGCATTACAATAATTCGTCAGGTGTTATGAGTCCGGAGTATGGTGTTATCCAAAAGCCATATGAGTCACAGGGTTGGTTCCGAAGACTTTTCGAGCCGATCGCCTTCATCACTGCTATTGTTTACGCAGGCTATCAAATTTACAAGGTGTGAAAATATTATATTTTTTGTACTAGTATTAATTTTTATTTTATTAACTAATATAATCTAGTGGCATATATTTTATTGAGCAGAAATACGTAGAAGGCTGGCTTTTCGGCCAACGGCAGCCTACATTGCAAGAACGTTTGCAAATGGTTGAGATTTCGGTACAGAAATGTTTGTTGTTCCTGGAAGAAAAGAGCAAGGCTTCCGAGGAGTACTTGGCCGATATGCAAACGAAACGGCAAATTGAACAAGATCAATTACGACAAGAACTGAAATCGCTCAAATGTTTGTTGCTCGGCAGGTATAATAATATATAGCTTATATTTTGTTTTATTTACAATTTATTTTGCTATTTCTTCTTACCTTGTAGAAATCAATTTCCGCCAGCTTCGACTACGCCAAGTCTTCCGCAATGGCAACAAACAAAGCAATCCAAATCCGTCGATCGATCGTCAAAAGAAGTCACCGAGGAGCCAAGTACATCCAAAATGTTATCAAAACCAACGCCCACAGGTTCTCAGAACGGCCCGGTCAAAATTGAATCCGTAACAAAAGAGAGTTCACCTCAAGTCGTGAACAATGTTGATAAAAAATCAAAAAGTTCTTCCAAATCGGCCAAAACTAAAAACACCATCAATTCGCAAAATATCAATTTAAACGGAACGCATAATGAACCCAAAACGACTGTGCCAGTCAGTGGCGACACTGCCAATAAAATTTCAGACACTAATGGAGATAAGAATATAATAGATAATCTATCAAACTCGTCATAATTGTCGTCTACTGAATACAATAAATTACCGTTTGAAATTTGGAAAACATTCAACCCTTTCTGGATGTCCGACGGATATGTTTATGTTCTGTAAAGGGTTAATATAGGGCTACGTAAACTAACTAATTTTATTTAAGACTGAAGTTACTTTATAATTATATATTACCAGTTATTTTTCAAACAACTTTTTTTTTTTTATTGTAATTAGTATTTTAGCTGCGTGTTGGATAAATATTGTCTATTGGAACATATATATATATACAAAATATATGTCTTGTTAAAACGGGTGGGTGAATACTTATTTTTCAATATATTTATATTTATATAAGTAGGGAACTATATTTTTATACTTACCTTTTATTATTTGTAACGGATCCAATGTTAAATTTATTGTAGTTTTTGTAATTTTGTTAGTTTATAAGTTATCCATAATGTTGGTAGACGGAGTAAAAAAATATAATTTATATGATTAAACTGTTAAAAATGTATGGAATAAATATATTTATATACAAAAAATCTAGTACTTCCTAGTAAAGACTTTATAGACAAAAATCCTTTTTTTAACATAATTTTTCACGACCAATTTGGTAAAAATATGATTATTTTAAATATTTCGACAATTTGCTCTTGACAAAGTAAATCTAAATAAAATTAAATGTTAAATACTCGAACAAAGCAGTGACACCAATGAAAATTAAAATATATTGAAATATTGGTAAAGATTTACATAATATTAGATACAATATTTTTTTCGGTAATCTTATTATTTTAAACAACAATAAAAATGTATATTTTTTTATTTTTCCTAAAAATCTGTTTTTGCTAATGTACTTGTTTTTTAATGATTTCCCTAATTTTAATTTTTTTTCTGATATTTCAGAGAACATAAAACCGTTTTTCTAGGAATGTTATATTTTTTTATTATAGTAAATTATGAAAATCTACACAAGTTGTGTAACGAGTTACTCGTATTATTTCGTTAAAAAAGTCCTAATTGGTAATTGAATTTTTATGGAAACGGCCAATGCGGTTAAGTTGTGAAAACAAATTATTATATTATTATTATCGCCGTGTTGGGAATTCGCATTGGGTTTTCGCTCGTCCGACGAACGGGTTGAACCGTTAAAATGTTCATGAAAAGTGCCGGATAAACTTGTATATACCAACACATATGCATTGTGCGTTATCGTTTAATACGATCGTTGTATAAGTACGGTTTTTCACATCCTTTATCGGCTGTAATATTTTCACGATTGTTCTGATGGTGTTTTACGGAGTAAGTGGTATTTATGATCAGCTGTTTACATCGGATTTCATAATTGAGGCGCCTAGTTTCAAAACCAGCTACACAATTTTTGAAAATTTTCACAAAACAACAAATAATTTCTTTAGATAGAACCAACCAAGATTTTCAAACAAACGCAGCTCTAGATAAGACCGTAGGCTTTGATTTAAAAATGGTCCTACAGCCCTACTAAAAAGCTCCCAATAGGTTAATTTATCCGCTGAAATGGTTAATATTTTCAATTTATAAAAAATACCAGTAGGTACAGGCTACTGGGAAATTTTATAACTGAAACTGATAAAATCACTTTCAAATAAACGCTTCGATTTAGATGAACATTATAACGACAATAATGCGCTGAAAATTGTATCCTTAGTATAAGGGTGGATACGATAAGGGTTGATCGTCTATGTATATGATTATTTGTTTCCATTGTATCCAATATTGACAACACAATAAACTACTTCTGAATGTATAGATGGTATAAGTATCAAATATCTATGAAAATGTGTTTAAAATTGTATTTCAATTTATTTTCTGTTAGGTTAGGTTGGGTTAGTTGCTATTGTTAGCAATGGGCAATATCACATCAACGATATAATGAAAATATTTTCAAATACTAGCAATTGATTGTTGATTCACACACACGCGTAGCAACCTAGAAAAGGTCAAGTGTAATTGTCCCGTTTTTTTGGTTTTCCCTTAGTAAAAAAAAAAAGTTCGACTACAGTAAAAAACGTATAGGATTGTAGTCCTACTCTCTAGATCTACCACGAGTTTAATTTTAAGACTTTAAATACTTAAGTCTAAAACTAATCCTAAAAAGTCGAATTAAAGAATAAACCCCTTTTGGGGTAAAGGGCTTATGATTTTTTTTTTTTTGGTTTGTCAATGTTTGTTGACAGTACTCTAAAGACGACTTGCCACATGAAAAAATAAGTTAATTTTTTTAATGATATCGTGAGTGATACAAAAAAATATTACCTTCTCAGCTCCACATCAGGGCTCTCAAAACGAAAACTATTGGATTCAACGCAAATCATAGGCAACATTTTTACAAATGTACTATTTTGTTTTTTTACCATTTTAAAATATTTACAAATTAACATTTGAAAAAAGGCAAAATTTGAATTTGCTTAGGTTGAAAGTTGAAAGTATAACTTTCTAGCATCGGTTCTGATTCGACTGCAAAAATATAAATAATAATATTATATCTTCTCAAATTTCAGAAAAAATCGTGGCATTGCCGTTGTACTTATACGAGATGAAATAATTCAAAAAAGTTCAACTACAGTAAAAATGTAATTCGAGTGAAGCGTTTTAGGGCTTGTGAGGTTCCCTTTTTTTAGCTCTAAGCCAAAATTCTTAACATATGTGTAGACGGCCCTGGATAAACCGGCTACCGTCTTTTTCACAAATAAGTTCAACGCAATGTAATTCGAATTTTTATTGACATAGTAGTATACGGTTTATATGGTAAGTCATTTTTGAAAATATTACATCACATTTGAATTTGAACAACATCAATGTATTAAAGTTAAATAAAAAAAAAAGTAAATAAAATATATAACAAATATAAAGCAAACGGCGTTTTTTTTTTTTTTTTGTAAAGAAATATCGACGGAAACATTATTAATATTGTTTGTTTTACGCGGTTTTCGGTTTTTTTACTTTGTTCGGGGTTTGATTTGACGGTAAAAAGCTGAACGAAGAAGATCTAATTTCATTACTATAAGTACTAATATTATATTATAATAATATATCGTCATAATATGTACACGTCGTGTTTGAGCCGCTCACGGTTGGTCATGCGGCCCACGGTCAAGTTTAGAATACTTGAACTCTGTGGTTTTCTCGGTCGCACACAAGTATGTTGCCGTTGGACATGACAGCGATGCCCTCAAGACCTTTGAATTCGCCGTCTCCCGATCCCCAGCAGCCAAACGCCCGCAGGAAAGTGGAATCCGGATGGAAAATCTGTATCCGGTTGTTGCCAGAGTCGGCCACCAGGATGTATCCTTGATCGTCCACGGCTACTCCCCTGCAAGTCACATAAACAATTTCCGTTAATTTCCGTTATAATTCTCTAAATCTATAAACACATGTAGTCTTTTCCTCTCTCCCCTATACTTTTCTACATACAAGCTGTCTCGCTTCTAATACCTGTTTCGTTGTCGATTTCCTAGGCATAAAACCAACCAAACTGCGGTTTCGACACAAGAAGAACAAATACAACAACACATTCTCCTTTTTTTTTTTTGGGGGGGGGGGGGGTAGGAGGGGATAAGGTTAGCCCGGCAAAAATCTTAGGTAGTCAAAGCGACCTGAAGCAGGTTTCCTTCGGTGTAAATCACACCGTTGAGTTCTCACGCTTACTATGTGGCCACAATCTCCTATCTTATTATTTACATAAACTTAAACTCGATGTCTTTGCCCCGAACGTTTTCTGCCCATGTATATTTGATGGTTACAACGCTAAGCACGTCTCTTGTTCACAGCGTTTCGTTAATTCCACGTTTTTAGATTTAATTCAACCACTTTAGTCTATACGTACTTGACACTTTTCCGTATCCCAATGGTTCATTGTTAATGTGTTGTTGTATTTACTTTTGACCCATTAATATTTCACTGCTTGCGAAACGCATTGTAATAGTTAAATTAAGCGCAATAATCATTTCCCTTTCCACGGTTAAAAAAGTAATTCACACTGAGCCGCCCGATTATTATTGTCCGTCAACCCTGGTGGGCTGTTATACGAACACGGTGTAAGCATGAAGTACTTGAAACTTACTTTGGGAATTTGAACTGTCCATTTTCCGATCCTTCGGAACCGAACGAGCTGATCACTCTGCCGTTAACGTCAAATATTTGAACACGATGATTGTTGCAATCCGAAACGATCACTCTGTTGGTATTGGACACGGCTATGTAGTGCGGATGTTCCAGCTGTCCGATTTTATTACCTTGCGAACCGAATTTGCCCACAAACGTCCCGTCCGATTGAAACACCTACAGCGCAAACACGTTTAGAATTAAATAAAAATCATTTATCAACACTAATGGATATAACGGATCTTGCGCTAGTGTCCGGGGGCTGCTCCGAATCGCTTTTAACTAACCCACACACGCTATTGAATTCGGTTAAATCTATTTTAGAGATAACAAAAAAAGTGTCGTTAGGTACGCGCGGCGTGTTGACATTTCATGGAACCGGAGAGATAAAAGTATCGACAGCAGGACTAGCCGAGCATTACACCGACGTCATCTAAACGGGATCGACGTGCTTCACAGGCCAGTCGCCACGTGATAGATTGACCGCGAACACCAATATTAAGTACATTGCAGCTGTTGGTGATACATGTTTAGAAGGGAAAAGAATCGTGTGCTGAATGGTGTTTGCACATCGGCTAGGTTAGATTAGGTTTAGATTACGATTTAATTTTCTCTCACTTGAATTCTGTGATTTTCTTTGTCGCACACATATATAAACCCAAGGGCGTCCGTAGTGATGCCCCAGGGGTAGTTGAATCGACCGTCGCTCGAACCTTGACTTCCGAATGACCTTAAAAATCTTCCGGATGGATCCAGGACCTAGAAGAGCAAACAGGGAGCGTAAAATTATATTATTTCATTCGGTGCCGGCAGCGATAATGTGATTTACCTGTATCCTGTGGTTGTATCGGTCGGCGATAATAAACTGTCCGATTCGGTTCACAGCCACTCCGGCCAAACAGTCGAATTCACCTTCGCCATTGCCGTACGATCCAAAGTCTTTGAACAGACTTCCACGACTATCAAACACCTGACGGTCGAACGCATATGGTTAGGTTTTAGTTTCATTGGAATCTTGTACATTTTTTTAAACTTAAACCGTTGATTTTAAAATATATACAGATAAGTTTGCGGGGCCACCAATTTTAAGTCGATGCACCTCTGAAGCATTGAATTAGCTCTCAAAATAAATATAATTTAATTGGCTGCTCCTAATAACAAGTGGTTCTCAAAATATACTTTATATACACAGTGCTAATTCAGTTTAAAATTATCTAATCATTGCTCACCGATTTTATTTATCGCATCCAATTATCTACAATTGATATCTAAATTAACCTTATCAGACCCAGCAACATTTTTTGTTAAAAAAATTTTTTTTTTCAATTTTATGTTTTATTGTAATCTATATAAAACGTACAAAATATTTTTAAAAAAATTTTACAATTATCTTGTAAAATTCTTGCTAGTACACTATAGTGTACACTAGGTCTAAATGGATGTTACTATGGATAAATAAATGTATTTATTTATTTATTTAAAGTCGGTACACTATAGTGACCCGGGTGTCTGATAAGGTTAATATACAATAATTTAAATGTACTGTATTGTGTATATGCTGATACTATAATTGCTGTAAGAAGCTCTATATATAGGAAGTCTCACAGATAAAATACAATTTTTAGAAAATCAAATTGAAAAGTATGATGCACTGGAGAAATATCTAGATTTCATTACATACAAAATATATAAACTACGAAGAATTTAAATTCATTTTAATATCCATAAATGACATAAGGTAATGACGATATAATGCCTATTCCATTTTTAAAATTCTTTTCAGTTTATAGAACTTTTATTACAAAATCTATAAAATATGACTAATTTGTAAACATAATGTGGAGGGAGCCAATTCAATAATATCGCTATAAGTAAAAATATTGGCTGGTGGTATGCACGAGATCGGCGACCGATTTTATGCGGAATTCCCACCGTCAACCGAGGTACCACCCTCCCCTCATAGTTTATGGACGGGTGGATAACGAGGGTACCTCTGTTGACGGTGGGAATCCCACGTGAAATCTGTCACCGTTCTCGTGTATACCATCAGCTTATCTGTACAATATTTGAAAACCAATGGTGAAACGTACTTGGACCCTGTGGTTCGAGGAGTCCGCCACGACGATGAGGTTGTCTGGACCGACGGCGACGCCTCTAGGCCAAGTGAAATATCCGGGCTCGCTCCCCCGGCCTCCGATTTTGAATAACAATTGTCGTTTTTGCAGGTACTGCACTCTAGGGGTAGAACCTACGCCCTGGATACCTGTAACGCACCGGGCCAATTAGTGATTACCTAGAGATTTGGCGCGTTTAGCAAACATATCCGTCACGGCCTGACAGCCACAAACCCACAAATTATCTGTCCGCGTACGCACCTGGTTCGATAATTGTACGGGAGGTGGGGGAGCTTTGCATGTTTTTTTGGTCGTCGTCTGAACTGTCGGCAACCGTGGAATTTGATCGCGATCCTAATCCCATTGACAGACGTCTTGAGGCCGAAGACGAGCCCGATGGCGAACTGGCAGAGGCAGCGCCGGAGGAGGAGGATGGCCCGTTGTCTTTGGCCGCGTTATCTTTGCTACGGTTTCCGTATTTGTTTTTCAGATACCTCGCCCACGAGCTCAACGATCCGCCGTCTTTGTCTCCGGGTCCTGTACACAATACACAAGCAAACATTAGGACACCGTATTTTTTCCCCACCCCGTTAAATGTTTTCGTTCTAGTCGTCAGGTCGATACAGCATACGATTTACAAGCTCACGGTCACTGTTAAATTGCTTTTCAAGTGGTTACTATTCGGTTTTAAATTAAGGGACAAAGCCGGTGTCGGCCAAAACCCAAAGATACATACACGGTGTTCGGGGGTCGGTTGTTTAGTATGTGCGTGTATGTGTGTAATTTGGTGGTTGACCGATCTGCAATACCTGATGAACTGGTTAGAGGCCTATCGGGCGAGGTTTCACGCGATTTTAGAGCGTGACTGGACCGACTTCTGGATAAGTCCGAACCGTAGTGGTTTTTAGAATACGACGAGGAGTATGGAGAAGTAACGGGGTCGTCCGGCTGGTCTTCATCTAGGTTAGCGGTGGTCCTACTCCGTAATAACCCCTTGTCATTGTATTTGCTCTCACTGCCGTAACTCGACTTGCTAGGGTCCTCTTCGATAGGTTTATTTTTTAAAAATCTGCTAGTGAACCGTGGAGCGGTTCTGTTCAGGTACTTACTACCGCTGGAGGCCGGTTCGGGTTCCTTGGGGCTCTGGTACGACGACGACGACTTATATCCGCCAGTGCCGTACCTGAGAACGGATACGAATCGAGTGTTAAACCTAAATAATGTAATATGATATTATAACGTTTAATCGAATTGTGTGTTTACCGCGATCTAGTGTAGGTTTCGTCTTGGCTGGGTCTTCTCGAACTGCTGTTGCTGCCTCCACTCCCGTTATCTCTAGCGTTAGCACTTCTGGCCAACAGCGGGCCAATATCCGTTTTATCCATTGCTTTAGGCGCTGGTGTTTTGGGTTTAGCTTCTTCAGAGTCTTCATCAGATTCAGATTCGGACGATTCTGAAGACGTATCCGTGTCTTCCTCTTCTTCTTCTTCGTCTTCTATTTCTTCTTTTTTGGCTGCACCATCTTTGTTACCTAAAACGTTTGTTATTATGATTTAGTATCTGTTGTATTTAGTCATTACATCGAATAATACAAGATTTATTTATTTATGCTTGTTTATTGACAATATTCATTTAATAAAACAAAATCGGCAGTTAGAATTACAATTACGCGGACCAGATTTAATAGACTTTTATTTACAACAGGCGTTAAAAATTAGTGATAAATAATAGTATACTTTAATAGTAAAAGCTATGAAGTTTTTGAGAAATAAAGCACTAAAGCAAGTTAATGTACATCATGGTTCACTTACCATGAATTCGCACTATTCAGTATTTATTTTTTTCATTTACCTACATTTATGTATAGAGAAAAGCTGTGTATAAAATATTTAAATAATTATATTATATTTAATAATAATACAATTTTTTTCAAAAACGTAGTTTTGGTTATTAGTATTCAAGTATCATGAACTTGGATCCTTTTTACAAAAAGCAATAAATGTATGTAATTATGGTACTTGAAATTGTTTAGTTTATGGAGTAAAGAAATAAAAAAGACATTTTTATACCACAAAACAAGTTTTATTAACTTCTTAAAAAACAATGCCTTAATATAAAAAAATTAACTTTTATTAAAAATATATTTGAACATGAAGCGATTTCTTTTTCAAAAAATATTTTTTCGACGAATACTTCGCTAACGTTTAACTTCAGTTCCTACCTACTAGATAATTTTGAACAGTGTTGTTATTTATCTATTTAACAGTACTAACTACTATGTTTGTATGCTATCGATGTGATTAGAAGTATACACACTTTTATACACAACAGATGTTAATTTCAGTGTTGCTTTTTTAAAAAATATTATTTCTTTTATTATATAGTTTCAAGAAATATTATTGATCAAACGATATAAGACAATCAAACTGAATATAAAGTATTTATGTTTTCAAACTAGGTAATTTTTGTTATTAGTGTATAATGAGTCTATTTTAATTTTTAAGAAATTGAACTAAAATATACGATAATGTTATTACCACAATTTATTTTCGTTATAACATGAAAACATTTTGTAGAGCACACAAGGAAAATATTTAATTATTGTGTATGTCTAAGAATCAATATAACCATAAAGATAAGGAAAAGTGATAGATATTTTGATGTATTACCAGTGACGCTGTAACTTTGACTCCTTGAGTTAGTTGGTGTGGCTGAGTCTCTTTTCGAAGACACCGAAGAGAAACGAGCACGTGGTGTTGCACTTCCTGATCTTGAACCGGCCGGCGATTGCTTAGCCTCTTCCGTAGGATACGTTACTCCCGCATTTCTTCGCACTGGAGTTCCTGGAGTTCCTGGAGTTCCTGGAGTTTCAGATGAACCAGAACTTTCAATACTCTCTGACCTAGCAGATTTTATTTTCTGAATATTACCTGTATTAAAAAAAAAAACAAGAATGAGCACTTGACTTGACAAAGTATTGTATATTTTTTTTATCATATGATTATATTTAATATTATATTGAGTTTCATTTTGATCAGTGCTACAAATCGTAATGATTTATATTGTTTACATTATTATGTACCTGATGTTGCGGACGATCGTCTCGATCCGGCTGCAGAAGAGGATGTCGGTGGAAATCCCGGTTTGCTAACCGGTGTTGTTTTTCTGGGTTCTACTACTTCTTCTTCGGATTCACTCTCGGATGATTCGATATTTTCAGCCTAAAATATAAGGCATTTATGTATCAAATTGTAATAACGTTCAAATGTTTTACTCACAGGTTCGGGCACTGGTGTTTTTCTTGAGGCATCCGAAGATGATCGGTTGGAATCCCTGGAATCGTCTCGTTTGATCACACTAACTCTGTCTCTTCGTTCCGTATCTGAAGAGGTAGAAGCGTTTTTGTTTTGTCGTTTGATTCTCGCTATTTCGTCGTCCTCACTTAATTGGCGCTGAGGCGTTTGTTGTGGTGACGATTTTTTTATTTGCTGAACTTGTTGTTGCATTTGTAGCTGCACTTGTGGTTTGGGCGCAACGTCCACTTTCTTTTCTTTGTTTTCGTTTTCCTGTAGCCTTTTCATCACTCTGGGTGAGTCGTACAACCTCGTGATACCGCTCAACGGGCCCTTGGCCACATCTTCGGTGTCCAAAACACGTTCTCGTTCCCGATGGACCGTGTTCGTGTCCGAGAAACGAACTGACCGCGAGTCCGTATCCGAATCCGTGTTATCTCCTATGCCGTGTCTGTTCAATCTGGATCTGATCCTGGACCTGGCAGTGCTTCGGTTTTCGTTGTCGTGGGAAGAGTCCACGTCATAATCACTCCTGTCCCCACGGGCGTATCGTGCTGGATACCTCTCACCGAATTTCCTGCCTCCGAGGGGCGACACTCTTCCTCCTATCTCGCCACCGGGCTCGTACGCGTTCCTGTCTTCTTGGCGGAACTGGGAAGCCAATCGGTGATCACTTTTGGATCGCATGAGACCCGGACCGGGAGCTTGAAGCATGTTCGAGCTGGCCGAAAACGGTTGATGAGGAGCTTGAATAGACAAATCCCCGTAACCGGCAACGTGCATGACCAATTGGTTGGGGTCGTGAGCCATGATGAATTTTGCTTTTCTGTTGTAATCCCCAATGTCCGTCTCGAAGTTTCTGATGAAATCCACGGTTTTCAAGAATATTTCTTTGGCGTCCATAAGCTCGCTATCGTCCCATTCCACATCGTCGGACTGCATGTATTTATCGGCCAGATCGCAGTTGCTTTGGATGTTTGAAATTTCTATGTCTAGGTTTTCTTTGAGGTTACACAGGTTTTTTAGCTCCGTCGTCAGATAACGGTCTATTTCGCCGCGCAGATGTTCAGTGCGGTCTTTTAAAGCTTTAGACAGCCTCCGGTAGATCTCGTCCACTTCTTCGGATACTGAAGTGCAGTTTAACTGCAAAGTTAGCATGTTTTTCTCAACGCCAGAAAGCATGTCTGATAGTCTGTGTACGGCTCGTCTCACCTGTGTACGACACAAGGTTATCGTTTAACAAGTATACATTTTGGGTTATAATCAAATATTGTGTAGCGTTGAAACATACCTGGTTATTAATTCTAGATATTTCTCTTCTCAATATATCCATGTGGGCGCCTTTGCAGTCGGTACACACTTCCTTGTCGCAATGCACACAGGGCATGACGTACGCTTTTTCCGAACACACCCCGCAGCGTTTCATCACTTGCCCGCTTGTCGGATCTGGAAGTTCTCCAGTGATCTCGATGTGGAGCTCCAAAAAACGCTGTAAAGTAACGTTTGTCGGATATCCTTGGACGCCGTTGTACGGTATCCTGTGTTCGGCACGACATTCTGGACATTTTACCTATTTAAAAAAAACAAATTATAACATACTTGTCTTGTCGGTGTTATCGTGCGCATAATTACTTGTCTGCGGACGTAGTCGACCAAACCGTCCATGCACGGTTCCATACAAAAGGAATGTTGGCATGGCAGCAGCTTTGGATTTCTATACCTGTCCAAGCAAATGGCGCAGGTCAGCAGTTGCTCGAACTGCTCCATACCGCGACTTGTGATTATTCGTGAGCTTTATACTGAAACAAAAGTTTATCCGTAAATCAAATGGAGATTTTTGGTTGGGGGGGGGGGGAATTGCATCACATAAGCGTATGTACAGTGTCTTAACAGAACGACACGAAAATACCATTATCCCTAAGTATCTCCCGGCCGGTTCATTTGCTCTCGCCCGGCAAGTTTATACAATTTTACATTTATATTAATTTTGCGTAGGTATATATACTACATATATTTAAAATAGTTCACATTACACCCTACCGTAGAGCCTGCCACGCGTTTACCCAATGGAAATACATTTCCCGGAGGCGAATTATAAACTACCGCGCGTGCCCTTTAGAATATTATTACTTACATACTTATATGCTTACTCGTGGTGGAAATATTGCAAACGAGGCTGCACTATTGCAATGCGGGTTATCGCGTATAACTTCCGACACTGGTATATTTTTAGAGTAGCACACGGTCCGGCGTCGAATAAGTCACTGAAAGACCGACCATGTAATAATATATTCCGTAGATGCGATTAGTAAGTGACTATAAATAGACCCGCGCCGGTCGAGTGAATCCTACGTCGGCCGTCAACTTGTCGCATCCCGTCGGGATGGATTTATGTAGTTTTTTGTGAGCGTGCTGTTTATATGTACGTTGTCAAAACAAAAGAATTAAAAAAACAACAAATTTCGCAACCCTGTGACTGACACGAAAAATCTATTTGGGAGAAATTTGGCTCGTGGCGGCAGCGACGCGGTTGTTTAACGCTCGTGTGAACGCCGCCGTTCTTGTCTACGGTATTTTTGGCACCGTCGTGAGCGTTAGAGATAAATATATATATATATATATATATATATATATATATATATATATATATAATACATAATATGTATAATATGATGTGTTAGACAGACTCCAAAAAATTCTTTTTTGCTACTCCCCGAATCGTTTTTGTTTGGCGAAAAGAAGAAAGTTTTTCAAAATTTCAGCCTTCCAGGCAACAGTCTGCCCTCCTAAAGAGAAACGCAGTAAACCCCAAATTTAAAAAATTGAGGTTGTTACATAAGCCGGGTAATTGGATAACTCCGCGTTTTTTTTCCTAATGTGAAACGCAGTAAATCTACTAGAAATGTCTTTAAAAGTGATTATAAAATGCAAAAAAAATAGACCTAAGTTTAAAACAAAACTTTCAAAAATATGCATAACTATTATGACTAATAATCAATGCAAAAAAAAAGTGAGGGTAGGTAATAATTTCAAAAATAAAAAATCAAATTCATTTTCTCAACAATTTTATTTTTAGAGATATTGCATGTCTCTTTAGGAGGGCAGAATTTATTTTTAAGTGGTTTCCATAGAAATTAATATTATGAGGAAATAAATTCCCAATGAATTAAAAAGTAAAAAATGTATTTTATATTTAAATTGTCGCAACATCAAAACTTTTAAACATTTTTTAAATTAAAAAAAAGATTCACTTGACATTTGATGTTAATTTTTGTTGATAGAAAAAAACCGTAATTAAATTAGAAACAACGGTTTAAATATATATCTAAGTACTTACACTTTTATAGTCATTGTTTATAGTCGATTGTGACTAACTATAAGTCATTTAAACCAATTTAAAAAAAAACAGAGGAAAACTGTTATATAATAAATTAAATTTTATCAATTAAATTTTGAAATGTTTAAAATGATTTAAAATGTTTAGTTTAATATTCAAAGAAAAATAACTCTGACAGATTTAAAATGTAAAAAAGTGCAGATCAGATGTAATAACTGCTAAGATAAATTTAAATGTTTTGAAAATATTTTTTATTGATGAAACGCGTATTATTGTTTTAAGTTATTTTCGGTCAGTTAATTTTTACCATTACCCAGAATATTTATTAATTTACATGGCGAGTATATTAAGCGTGTAAGAAAAACATCTATTTATGTAATTTACAAACCTAAAAATCTCGATATCATTAAAGACCGTAAAAGTGAATTACACTTAAGTGTAAAGAGTAATTATTTAGAAACACGTCTTAAATAATAATGCATTTGCGAATGACGCACGAATATTTTTGACCCCGTCGTTTGAATTTTTAGGGACCTAAGCGAAATAAAAAAATATTGAAAACCGATGGCTCGTCAGTCTGAGGTCGAAGATAATGTGAAAAAAAACCGAATCGTCGTTCGAACAGAACCGGAAATATTAAAAGGACAGAGATTTGGAATTTAAAAAAATATATATAATAAATGAATAATAACCCCGTTCCCGCTGTTACCCATGGACTGCATTAGCAATGTTTAATAATTTCTTTAGTTGATGAGCCTGTGGGAATCGGTGCAGCTGCCAGCATGTTTGCTCTCACCCGGAGACTACTTCCGTTATTGACAACGACGTTGTACCCTGTCGTGTCCTCATTTCTTTCACATCTCTCTTTCCTCGTCCAGGACCTTAGCCCTTAGTTTAGCCCTTGTTTAGCCCTTAGGTACACCGGGTCCAGTATTGAAAGCAACACGATATTCTATAAATGCATGAATTTTCACATAAAATTGTTTTAGTGTGAAATTGCGTACTAGAATTTTAGGAAACATAAGAAAAATATTTTTTTTTTTTGCAATATTCAGAAAATTTAGTCAACATTTTGGCATAGGCCACTAATGACCTTCCACGTAATAACCAAAATTTGGCACGGCTCACTGATGACCTTCCATGCAATAAAGTTCACTTTAATACCATGTAAAAAATAGATTTTTATTAAATATCTAAAATAATATAGCACAATAATAAAATGGCATAAAAATGTTTTGTAAAATTAGAAATTATTATACGTTGTAAAATTGTACATTACGTGGAAGGAGTCCATTTTCACCAACATTTCAAATTAAAATCAAAGAGAGTTAATAGTATTTGATTGTCAAAGAGATTGTAGATGTATACATAATTTTTCTTTTGAGATAGCACTTTTACAATTACACAAACTTAATTTTGAGAATCCCTCTTTTTCTATAAGCCTGTCCGCTCCGGATTATACAGCTTAAGCCAAAGGTAAAGCAGAATATACTAATTTGTTTTATTTATAGCGCATATACTTGGCAGTTTAATGTTTAGCCGTCACATTTAGGTATAAATGCTAAAAATGATACACTGTTTTTAAATCACAGTTAAAACGTTTTAGTATTAATTATAATAATATCTAAATGTTTTTTGAGATGTTATGATAAAAACAAAAATTGGTGGCTTTGTTTTTTTTTATTATTATTTAAACGATGACGTCCGACAACGATTCTGTGTTACGTTCGAAATTGCTTAAAATACAACGGTAAATATAATATTTAAAATCAGTTATAAATGCGCATTTAAAAGTTTCACACAATGAATAGTTGTTTTTTTTTGCGTTATAGTTTATTTATTCGTTTTTAATTATTATTATTGCAATTATTATTATTACTCTTTTAATAGAGTATGGCCTGAGTAAAATGAACATAATTTTGTAGGATAGTACAGGCGAAAAAAGCCTTTCAAGATAAAAGTCACGTATTAACTACAAAGAGCGTCAGATAGTAAAAAATAAATTCCTAAAAATCTATTTATTGAGTGTGACACTGTTTGGCTGCGAAACCTGAACAATTAGCTTAGTAAAAAAAAGTAAATTGGAAATGTGGTGCTTTAGGAAAATGCTCAAGATCCCATGGACCGAGAGGATTACAAATAAAGAAGCACTAGATTAGACCAAAATTAGATCTAGAAACGGGCTAAACATATACAATTTTCTCAAAAAACTGTAGTCTACATTTTTTTTATCAAGGAAAAAAAAAAGGAAAAGTTACACTTTGACCGAAGTCAATTTCTAGGTAGCTATGTGTGAGTGAATCAACAGTCAACAGGTATTGACAATATTTATTTATGAGCTACTAAGCACATTACTTATTTTTTTGAAAGAGATTTTTGTTGTAATAATTCATATCGACCTGTGACCTATCCCGTCCCAATATCCTTGGTCTTCACCGTGCCTTGCACCCACCGCATTAGACATTTTATGTATAATTTTATTGGAATAGTTCATAGTTTAAATCTCTAGCCAACAACATTGTCCGTCTGTGTAAAAAATGTGTGTGGCTTTGCGCGCCCTCTCATGACGACAACAACTGTTTAGATGGAATGTTTTGTTTGCACGTTGCAGACTATTGGTTTTTGTCTTTTGACTGTCGACGGGCTTTTTTGGCAAAGAGCGAAATAAAAAACCAAGACTCGAACGTTTCGCGTTTATTATAAATACTTTAGACAAACGTGTCTCCATAAATAATTTCAGCCACGGCGAAACCCACGTACCATATTATTGTAAGTCCGATACACACGAATTTGCGTTATGGTCGTCTCGTATATCGTGTATTTCTCAAGGTGCATCTTATCTATGTTTTCCCGTGTAAGAAGTACATTGTTATTGCTACGACGTTTTACGTGTTCACATAATTTCGTCGTTAATATAAATATGTAACGTTCCGGGACAGCACCGATAAATATTATTGTCGTCCATGTTTTATTTATCAGGTTCGAATTGAACGTGCTGTGCCAATTTAAAAGTTTTTTTTTTTTATTGGCCTTAGTCGAGTTTCGGAAACCCATTGTCGCGTCGCCTTCGAAATATGATCATCAATAAATAGGCGTCAGCTGTGTGTCAGGCGCTCCCAATTAGTGTGTTCCACTGTTCTTACAAAATGGACAATATAATATTTAGATATTATAAAACAAAGTTTAAACAGCACACTTAAACTTCTAACCATACTAGTGAGAATGACTCTGAGTAAATTACAATAATTATGTAATTATGCCCAAACACATCCGAATATCGAGAAACCTAGCCTTGAAAAAATTTTTACAAATTAATTATACATATATATTAATTAAAAATGTAAGTCTTAGTAACGAATTATTACCAGTTGTAGAATAAAATAATCAAAATTAAGTGGTCTTTTCCCCTTTATAAAATATTATTATATTCATCAAGCTTTCATTTAAGTGTTTTGTTCTGTAAACTATATACTTTATTTTATTTTAAAGAAAAACGTGAAAATTTCATATATTTTTTAAAAATTCGAATATTGTCGAATGTTGAAAAATAACAAATAGAAATGTCCAAGAATCTGTACTCCCATCTCACATCTACTCCATACTACAAGAGTATGTTTTTGTTAAGTAAGGGTGTTTCGGCCAAGTAAAATAATATTATAGGAACCTGACATTAGCCTGGGAAAACAACCTACCGGCGACCACGTGTAAAGTGTAGTTGGATCCCCATGATTTTTCTCATGCGTGTGTTTTATTTTTTAATTCCAAGACCGTTTCGTGTGCTTTGGCAATACAGTCTGTGTGTATGGTCCGAGACATATCCCCTAGACACCTGTGCAACGTTCTCATCGAGACACGATCCGTTCGGCTTAGTCCTCGGCTTAGCCCCGACGAATGGATTGTCGGCTGGATATTTTAAAAAATCGTCTAACTAACAGAAAAGAATCTTAAAACGTGTTTTATGTAATCCTCTTTAACCGACAACAAGTACAAACAAAAAACATTGGCCGTAGCGACGTTTGCCCAGGATATTTTATAAATCCGAAAATGGCTGACCTAACTGTTTCCCCGAAACGCATTTTATATTATCGACTTCCATACGATTTGAAAAATTTCTCATTTTCCATTACACCCTATGGCCTATTGTACAACTGGTGGACATTTTGAAAGAATAAAATTGTTAACACAAATTTAGAGGTGTGGATATTGCTAATGCCCAACTGCTATTAAGGTTTTCGCTTGCCGGTACATAAATAATAAAAAATAATAAAGCTCGCTTATGTCGCATGATTTCACATTGTTAAAAGCGGATAAACATCTTGTTTATTCCCGGAACGTGTCGTTTGCCTTTATCCCATAAAACGGCCTTTGTTCTAATTGCGTTTTCTGTAATACCGTAATAATAATATATTAACACCCCGCTGAGTTGACTGTTGTGGCCGCACCGTTGTTCACTAAAATATGCCTTTTGTCTACTCGGATCCTATATATTGTACACAGTATCTTTAAGTTATTTGAATAAAAAAAACATAATCGTTTTTTTAGCACAACGGCGAAATTTCGAATGTGACTCACTTTGAGATGAAAATATAGTTCTATGTATATCAAAAACTAAATAAACACAATTGTAATGAACGCTTGAGATATAATGAAAATACAACAAGTAACTATAAATAATTGATTTTTCTGCCTTTCTGCGCTTCAAAGTTTTGAATATAGTCTTATACCTAGCTAATTTGTTAAAAAAAACGTTTTTTTATAATTAATTAAATAAAAAATTACCATATTATATTTACTGGGAAACGAAATTAAAACTTAAGACAAAAAATTAAAATTAAAATGTTTTAAAACTGTACAGGCTGCTATTCTAATTTAATTTAACGTGGTAGAAAACAATTACACGGTTAGGTACACATATTATCTCTTCCCTGTCGACATAGAAACAAATATAATAGAATATAATTCTAACCAATTCAAAAATGACAATAAATAACGTTAAGAAACATACGTTAAGAGATATACTTGTATTGGTGGGTTAATACTTATCATTGCGTTTAAATAATGATTTTACTGAGTACATAACTGGATAGCTAGCGCTAGCTATATATAAACTTAATTTGATGAAAACTTACCCATAAGCCAACGAGAGGATTCGCCCACCTTAAAAATAGACCGAAAATAAAACTAAATATAATATTATACCATTCAGTCTCGAATACAATCGCGAATGGCCAAAAGTAAAACTTGAAGCAATAAGTTATCAGCAGTTATAATATAAGGCGAGACCTTGATCAAGTGCCTCCGTTCGTCTGCCCTCGGCGCATAGAATTTTTTTTTATGTGGATATTTTACTTTGTAATTGAAGAGCTTGAAGCCACAATCAGACAAGTCCATTTTTTAAAATTGTTCAGGACAATCTAAATAAAATTCTTTGTCTCATTTATTACCACTGGAGAGAAACAACGGGGTTTGCATTAGCTTTGTAAGTAATAGTCTAATTTGACTGTTTGTTCCAACAAAACGCTGATCATTTTTCCACGAAAAACCAATTTTTTTATTTAAATGGACTTGTCTGATTGATAGTTGCTCCAAGCCGTGCATTACTGTCGAGTGTCGAGGTATAACGTTTAATTTTTAAAATCTCAATCAATTTTTAAAAAAAGCGGTTTCTACTTTCGGTTGTCTGTCTGTGTATGGTTGTGGTGGTGGTGTTGGTGGTGTGTTAGGGGAAGTCTAAATATTCCCAATGTGCCAAGTCGGTTGTGCGATGACTTTTAACGGCGAGTGGTGGTAGTGGGGAGGGGAGGGGCGAAAAGAGAGTCGTGTAAGAAGAAGGGCAAACAAGAAAAAGAGCATCGGTAACGTCAGAGAGGAGACGGTCACGAAAATTGGCGACACAACCGGTACACGTAGGATTCCCAGTGCAATCAATCTCGGTCTACGCGACAAATTGGGAGACACGTTCTGACAGACACGTACTACATTACCCGGACTGCTCGGGCAAAAATAAAAGCATATTACAACAAAAAGGAAGCATTTAATAATGAGACGCGGACGGAGAGCGAGCGAGAACGGCAGAGAAATTACTACTTTATGAAGAAAAATGAGTGGGCAACGACATAATGACTTGAATAAAAAGCTGATTCCTAAGGGCGGAGGAAGAAAAACTTTTTTTTCTCATTATTATTTTACACTCGAAAGGTTTTTTTTTCTCTCGCCTGAACCATTTTATCTCCGTTTTTTTTTCTACTTTTCCGTTAAAAATACAAGTACACATTTGATACGATTGAAATAATACAAACGTCCGACAAAACGAGATCACTGCGGTTTTTAAAACGCGTTTAAATTTAAATTGTTTTACGGGAAACTTTATTCATCGTAACGCTAAACATTGTATTTACTTTGAAATCGTCTTACGGGTTTCATACAACTAAAAAAAAAAACATTGTAAACAGTCATTAAAGTAAAAAAAAAAAAAAATATGTAGAATCCAAATACTCAGAGGGTAGTTATAGTAGTTTTAATGTGACGCGAACCGAAAGACTAATGTCAGTCTGCCAAGTTAAAAGAAAAAATATATAGTTCAATATATCGAGGTGATAAGATATCAATGACAGCAATATCTTGACAAAAAAAAAACAATAATATTTTAAGATAAGTGATAAAAACTTATTTTATAATATTATCATCAATCGCTCAATTAGAAGACTTTTCCTTTTGTGTGGTCGTATTGATTTTACTTCTTCTGCTTACTTCACTATAGCTGAATTCAAGCTATTATATTATGTATGTTAGCCCATCTCTTTATATTTTTACCTATGTAAATATTCGATAATTTTTCACTGCGATTGAGGTGTGTTAGTTTTAATAGTTGAAATTGATCGAGTCACTCAACTATAACCCTAACGTTTTGAGGTTTATGTCAAAAAAGAGTCTATTGTTTGAATAATTTGAAATTTGAGATTGTAGTAGTGTATTTTCTTTTTGTATAGGTTCGTTTATCTATTCCCAAACAGCACCGGAATGTTGTGAAGTTTCCGTCGTCTTCCCAGACATTAAATAGGAAGCCAATAGGCTGACGGCTGACCCACACACATCAATGGTTGGGAAGTATCCAAGTATTTTGAGTATTTTCTTTCTATTCAACGATGGAAAGATAACGCCAACTTTCGGCATTAAGCAGTGTACCTACCTATTATTTTTTATTCTATACACTAACACGAGTTTCGTCCACTTTTAATTGAACCTATAAAACTACTATGGAGTGACAAATAACAACTGTTAGAGTAAAAATATTATAAACATTAGGATGGCGAAACGTTTGATTCAGTTTTCTCAAAATAGCATTTGCTTTTGTACATAAGTACCCTTTCAACTAGCTTTTATTAAATTGCTAATATCACTAGATTCCGTTTTATGTCACACGTAGTCGAGTCTTTAGTTTCGTTCGAGTCTTTTGGCGCAATTAATAATAAGTGTAATATCATAACTTCATGTGAAGTCTGGGTTTTCTCTTTTTTTCTTCCCCGTCTATCGTATTATCCGTTAAAATTGCTTAACATCTGTTGTTTTTGGTCCTAACGACTTTAATCTTCCGTTTCTTTAATATATAAGGCCCATTATCCGGTCTAACACACAAACATACAAAAGCAAAAGCGTCGCACTTGTACTGGCTGGTTGTAATAATTGTACTAAGTTTTCAGTTTTATTTTGTTATACTTTTGTTGCTAAACGGTACGATTTAAATTTTCCAACTGGAATTTCATGACACGCTGTGAACAATAATTTCAAATGTTTTAACTTTCAAAACGAATATGGTAAGATAAACTTTTATAGTTGTCTTTAATTTATTTTACAAACGGGTACCCGTTATTTTATAATACGGGTACCCGTTAATGGGTGGGAGTGGGGGGGGGGGGGGTAGTTTCTTGTATGCTGTTGAAACGCTTACATTTTGCTATTACATACCACGGTAAAGTTAAATCTTTAAATAATATCCCAAGAAAAATAAGTATATGACTATTGTGAAGCCATAGCGTTCAACTTACCATATAATATGGCGTGTTTAAATAGCACCGATTGGTACTTATGTAATTTTTGATGGACCGCCAAAATGAACGATTGGCGAAGAAATGATATTCGAGTATAGTGTTAAGTGTTTATGTTTAAATTTTCTACGAAAGGAAGCAACAGTAAATTTCAAATTGCCAACTAAAATGCGTTTTTGGAATAATACAAAAAATAGCATCTGCTTGTAACGAATATTTTTTTCAAATTGTGTAATTAAATTAATAATAATTATTATTAATTGGTAAACTTCCTAATAATAAATCGACGCTTCTTAACCTAAGAGAAACTAATGTGTATGATTTTGTTAACGAAAAACGACATCCAGTTTGGATAAACCAATAGGACCGTCGAATTATAAGTGATGATATTATGAGATTGCAATAATTTAATATTTTAAGAAAATCCTGGTTAAATAATTGTTTATAACAGTTAAATAATAGCCAAAGTACTGTTGGATGTAATTAATATGTTTTACACAGTTACAGATTTTTCAATACTGAGTGCACGTTTTTTAATTTTCGTTTTGAATACTATTGCAAAAATAATTTTAAAATCGCAATTTTCCAAATCGAAATACATATCTAATTAACTAAACATACATTTACAATTGTAGCTTTTCTAGTAGAAGCGTCTCAAGTAGTTTAAAGCTACGCGTCGGCAATTCCGTTTGTGTATTGACAAAAACGGTTAGGTTAAGTTTGGTACAATAATAAGGAAAACATGAGGGATTTTTTTTGTTTTAGGTGAAAAAATGCCTTTGTACTGTTTCGTCAAAAGCCACTGCGGCGGTGCCCTTTACGCCGGCCAGGTACGCGTGACACGCATAATCGTATATCTACCGACCCGTCATAGACCGCCCCGTGCGCCTTTTTGGTGACCATTTATTTAGCCCGCTCGTCGTTTACCCCTTCCGGTGGCCGGCGTTTTATAATTAGAAGGCCTGGGGAAGTTAAGTTTCTGCGTCAACCGAGTGCCGAGACCTGGATCGGTGCCAGGGCGGATTTGGCTTGGACGCAAACCGCCTTTGTGTCTCTACCTACGTCCTCAACGTATCCTCTTTAAATACTAAGCACGGCAATTTTTTTATTCCCCTCTTTTCTCCATACACCTCAACTTGCCCGTAAGGTGTATCTCACTCTTTAGATCAACGCGTGTAAATAATATATTATTGTGTTTGTCTTTTTGTTCCAAAACACTGAACTCTCAAGGTTGACCGGCCCGACGGGGCGCCGCTATAAATAATCTTTGGACACGCCATGTTTGTCTATATACCGTTGATTTGAAAATATACATACAAATGAACGGTGCTATACACAAGAACGGCCACAGATTTTATGCGGGATTCCTACCGTCCACGGGAGTACCCTCGTCATAGTTGATAGGCGGGCGGGTGGTGAACTACGACGAGGGTACCTCTGTTGACGGCGGAAATCCCACATAAAATCGGCCGCCGTTCTCGCGTGGGTTATCTGTGTATTTTTAAATCAATGTCCAAAACACAAGCCCGTGACTTTTTGTCTGCGTTCCCGAAGGCGCAATACCTTTTTCTTTTTTATTCTTGCGGGATTGACAACCCTTCGCTATTGTCCCACCTTCTCCTCGTCCACGATTTACCGGGGTCCGTTTCTTTAACGCAACACAGGATAGGATAGGTTGTTTTGAAATTCAACAAGTCGTCGACCGTCGTTGGGATTTTTGACAGAGGGGTTTACGGCCGAGACAGTTATGAGGGTCGAAATGAATTTGCATTGGTGTGTCGTCGAAAATGGTCAAAATGATTGAGGATCGTGGCTTGGGGGCGTATAGTAATAAGTGTAGAGGGGCGAGGACGGAATGGTGATAAGGAGAAACCGATAGTTCCTGGATAACTGGTAAGTGATGATCGATAAGAGACAGAAAAATAGCTGATCATATCACATGTTTTGGTTAAGATCGATTTGGTTATAACTCGGCAATAAAGCGTTGCCGAACCTGACCTAATATTCTAATCTTGTTCTATTCAATCAACTCTTCAAAGTTGGGAAACTAATATTTTGTCATTTATATTTTATCTTAGTTACCGCTCCCTTTGTTGTATTCTATGATCAGCAGCTCTTCGCATTCCATATTTTATATTGAAGGTAATTTTGTATTCAAAGGGGACAGGGGAATCAAGCACGGGGTGATAAACTTTTCTTGCAAAAGGCTTCACAAATAAAAGCCAGCGAACGATCGGGAAATGAGGTTAAAGGATAGTGTGACAAGAGTAACTTTCTGATGTTTTACTGAAATGGAATTGTAGAAAGGACTTACATCTTGTTGATAAAAACATCTAGGGTAAAGAACTTTAATAAAAATACGCAGACCTTTTAAAACTCAATTTACTAAATAAAACGATGACTTTGTAAACACTTTCAAAATATGATATCAATATCACCATTTCAAACGTCATAAATCGGTGTTGCCATTTATTTACTTTTTTTGTCAGAAAAACCCTCAGTACTCCAACGGTCGCGTTTTGAACAACTACTTGAGTTGCCACACAAAACCTTAGGCCAAACCTTTTAGACTACCTACCCCCGTTTTAAACGAGAAAAGGTGTCTGCGCCGCTATATTGTTACTCCTTACAACCGACCAAAAAAATACTGCGGAGATAGAAAATTTATTGCATTGCTTAACGTTCTATTTTTGTTATACAAACTTGAAAAATATGACGCCGGACAACCAGTAGAATGAAAAAAAAACATGTCGGAATTATTTTCAGCTTGATCACAAGCAATTTTTTTTATTTATTTTTATTTATCAAAAGCAAAAAGTTTACAAATAATATAGCTTACAACTAAAAACTACTTTTTGATTATTTCAACCCCAATAAGCATTGCTTGTAGTGGGGCAAAAATATTTGGAAAGTTTGATGTTCTAATTGCCAAAAAAAGATTATAGTTACTGGACATTTGTTTCCATGACGTTAAATTGAGGCATATAGAGACAAGATTGATGTTGGACAGAAAAACCCCAAATTTTAACCCACATATAGATCTGTAACGTCATATTATGCCATTGAAAAATATGTACAAGAGAACTGTAACTTCGTTATTCTCGCTTCAATGCAGCTCGCCTCTTCGCTTATTTTACTTACTGTCGAAAATCGTTGCCAACGTGACGACACGCATAGTACTTTACGTTGGATACTTAAAATTACAAGAAAGACAACCGAATAGAGTAAAACCAAATTCGGCAGGAGCACTCGGCTTACCCCGATCCAGCTGGGTACCGCGCCGCCCCTGTCACTTTTATAATTGAACAAACGGTGAGCGGTTGTCACGCGATTCCTCCAATTTGCAAGTCATTATAACCACCTTAGACTTAGACGTATAAGCTTTTAAGCAAACACAAACGCACACGTTCGAGAGACCGTCGTGCAATGTACATGGCAAAAGCTAACCAATTTTTTTTTTTTTTTTTGGCCACCCTATTATAATAAGCTTTTGTGTATTTTGTACACACACAGTGCAAAATACATACTATGATTAATTATTGTTATTCTAAAATAATGTACAATGCGCTAGTACGCAGATTGCAAGTGTGTAAACTTTAAATACAAAACAAATATTTTTCAAGGGATCGTTGGGATGGAGTTCGGATATGTCTGGGAGGCAACTATATACTCTGTCCGGCGAGAGAACGGTACTGCGCAGAAACCAAAGCGCATCATTACTCTTGTATAATATGCACTGCGTAGACAGCAGTGACGCGTTTCGGTTTCTGCGCAGTACCGTTCTCTCGTCAGACAGAGTATGGTAGTTTATGATCATAAGAGTTACAACAAGAAGTGGAGGCAATTCACCCCCTTCCTCGCTCCGTTCGGTTCTGTCGGGTTCCTGTTTTTTCACCGCCTTTTCTTCCCCTTTTTTTTCTTCGTCTTATCGAGGCCACCGCGTTTAATGGCGCGTAAAATGTGTAATGGTATCCCACGCACTCGTCGGACAGGCGGCGGTGGTGGTGGTGGTCTAAGACACTGTACAGAAGACCGATAACGAGAAACAGTGTCCGGGGAATTAAATGAGACGACCCGTGCAAGTCGACGAGCTTAACACGAAAAAATTCGGCTCCGCCCAAACACCATATAGTGTCAGAAAATAAAAATCCATTATTGTTTGATAAAAATAGCAAGCCGCGGTGAAGTGTTTACAATTTTCTTCTGGGGGATGATTTGCAAAAAAAAAACACAAATATTGCCCCAACCCCCTTGTGTACGCCTCGCCCTTATGGCCGGACCAAAAAATTTGTAACAAGCTTTTTTGTTCTACACGCAACGCTAAAACTGTATTTGTTTACTTATAATATGGTTTGTTGTTTTCATGTTTCGATGAGACAAAATTAATTTTAAATTGATTTTCAAAAGTTCGCTCACAACGTATTTATTAGCTTTTAGCATATTATTATTACTGTCAAGCGAAACAATACTATTATAAATATTAAATTATTATTTTTTCCCAAATATTATTTTATACGACAGTAGTTTATTTATTTATTAAAAAATTGAGTAATATACTTCTGTAAGAAAAGTACAAGTGCATTTTCATTATAATAGTATTTTAGTTTTAGTTGAAAACAGTGTTCTATCATTGCAAAATAATCGGTAGATGGTAATGGTGGTGTAATGCGAGTTCGGAAAGTTGAATAATATTAATATTATTAAAGTTTAGTCAAACATATGAGAAATTAGAATTTATCTATGTATTGAATTTAAATAATTTGTTTAGGGTATTTTAAACGTGCTAGTTCAAAAACTATCAAATTTACTGGTAAGTTTTGAAATTAAAAAAAAACATATTTAAATTTTATTATATCTTATCTTCGTTATTGTTTCATTGAGTGATTGGGTCACAGTCCGTTGATCATGATCGATGAATTTTATAGAGCTTTTAGAATATTATGTACTCTTGTTAAATGGACCGAAATCACAAAATTTGTTTTGTAATTTCATACTTGTATATATATATTATAATATCACTGACCTCGTTGAATATAATATTACCAATTATAAAACAACAATAAAGACATAATATGAAACATGAACACAAAAATAAAATCTCCAAAGTATATTGCAATTCCGTTAATGTAATATATTAACGGTTTAGTTTGTAGCAAAAAAAACAGTAGAGTAGAGTTGGGGAATAGTGGGGATGGAGTATATTAGGGTGGAGAAGGTCACACAGGTCTATATGATTTATTACATGTGGAAATGAAAAAATCACTTAAAAAAAAAACGCTTCGATGAGAATCTGTAACGGTAGAAATACAAATATCGATAAAAGCATTGTATCTAATGACAATAATGTGTTTAAAAATGTATTTTTGTTATTAGGGGTGGATACGATTGGGGTTGATCGACTATCTATGATAAATTATTGTCACAGTTACGCTGTCACTATAAACAGTATAATAAAAACAATTTTAAATACCTGTTGACTGTTGATTCACTCACAGATGGTATCCTAGAGACTATTTATTTAAAAAAAATTATAGAGCGCCTTGATTTTAAGTTATATGTAAAAATGTAGAAATATATGTACTTTTTTAGTTTTTGGCCTAACATAGTACATTTTAGGTACGATTTCTGATCTATAGAGTTACTACACGAAGAATCAGTTGAACGGCTTAAAAGATATCGTTAGTCGAACACATAAAACACATTATTGTAACAAGAATACCTCCTCAGCTCCGCGTCGAAGCTAAAACGCGTTTTCTACAATATCATTTATTTAAGTATAAATAATTGCGAAATATAAACGTGTATCCGCTATAAAAATAGACACTTGGCAATATCAAACGGATACAGTTGTTGTATACCGGAAAAGTATGATGATTTAGATTTCGTTAACTTAATAAATTCCCCTATTTTCTTTTACATGCATATAATATATATGTATACATTTATTTGATGTTCCAAGAAAAAATAAAAATATGGAAACCTTAAAAAAATAAATACAATAATAATATTTTGCTTAAATAGCATATTATATAATTATAGTTACGGTGAATCTAAAATGTTGAAAATATTATAAAACTGAGACGGTATCTTTTTACATGTGTGTTTTTCGTTGTGATTTTCTATTGAATATAAAATGTCTTATATTTTTTTTATCATGGCATACGAATACAATCTTTTTGACTATTGACCGCAAACGTGAGGAACAAACCCACTACAAAGTCCTAAAATATACTTTTATTTTATTTTCGTTTCTACGTACGACGCAAGTAAAAATTCTTTTGAATTTTATTATTATGCGCACATTTAAAATATGTGTTTTATATTATAATTCTTTGATGCGTGTTGATCAAAAAATAAAATATATATAATTTTGGTTCTTGGCCAACGCGTGGATTAGCACTTTGCAGACCCCTTTTTTTTGCTGGACGGACTACGGTTGTTTGAATAACCTAAATTCCTCGAAAGTGTTAATTATGCGTTGGTTTTTTTCAAAAAAAAAAAAAAAAATTATTTCCACCGTAACGGTTGATATAAAAGAAAATCGTTGTTTGTTTTCCCGTCAATACATTTTTAAACATTTTTTTATTTATAAAAGCTCAGGTACAAACGTCAAAGATCAAACGTTATTATTATTTTTTTGTTTGACCTCGGCAGCCATTAAGGAGCTTATGTATTTTTATCGGACATGGTTTTTCGTAACCTAATCCGATTTTCACACAAATAGCTTTGGCGGCAGTAAAGCGTTTCGTTAATTCGAAAATGCATTAAACGTAGGTACCTATAGGATGATAATACCTAATACCGTACTTAACCGTTGTCCAATAATAATTATTTTATAGTTCTTTTCCGGTACTGCGCAAAAAGGATAACAATAATAATATACTCGAGTTACGTTTATAAACGGTATACATGTATATAACATGACAGCCAGAGATACAATAATAGCGTTTTGTATTATTATCGTTACACGGTTTTCCTTAACGGGCGGCCTTCCTTATAGTACAGGGTGATTTATCCTTATAGTAATTGCAATTTTGTGGTTTTTATTGTTGAACAATTTTTTTACTTATTTACTTTATTATTTAGCTTATTTTTTTAGTATTTTCCAGGGCTAAACTTGATTTATTTTATAATACTACAGTCCACATATTATTCCCTCCGGTCTCAAAATTTAAACTTCAAAAGAAATTATCCACAACTGGCTGTAAAATGTCAATTAAATATATGCGTTACAATTTATTGAAGTTCTTTTAAAAGTTCAATTGTTTAATTAGATAGAGCTCAATTTGAATATTGTCTAACATTGTAAAATAACAGATTAACTAAAGTGAGTCAATTTTCAGAGAAAATTAGTGCGTTATCGATATCGATGTCTTACCAAAAGGATCAAAAATAATAATTGTACCTCCGTGTCTCCCGATACTATTTAGGGTATTATGCGAAAACGCAGAATCGATTAACTAAAAAAAGCCTAAATTAGTATAAACTAACAGCCTCGACGTGCAACAAACTTGGTCGATTTTTTCGACTGTACAAACAAGAGATTCGCCTCGGATCTCGGCCGTAACTCGACAACATTGACAAGAGGTGCGCATTTTTCGCTTTTTACGGACTCAACCCTTATAGTGTGCCCCGCTGTGACTTACCTAAGTGATTTTTGGCGGATCCATGGTCGTCCAAAAACTGGATCTATCGCGGCTCCGGCTCCGGCTGGCCGAAAGTAACGCGAACACTGAACCCGATCATCATCGTCGCATAAGTACACCTCTGTCGGTAGTCGACGGACGCGATTTTTGGCCAATTCTTCGGGCAGGCCGGTGCTATTTGTATCCCGACATCATTGGCAGATATCCACCGGCCAACCACCGACCCCGACCCTCTCACCCCCACCCCCCTCCCCTCCCCAAAGTGTGTTTCTTGCCGAGCCCCTCAGTCGCCAACCGTCAGGTGCAGTAGGTATATGTGTGGGTATCAAAAGCTACGCTATTTGTCGTACGCGCTTTATTACACACGCGATTAAACACAGTTGGACGGCACCCATTTTACGGCATAATAATATTATTATTTTTTCAAATCGTTCTTGTTCGGGAATCCTACGACCACAGTGGCCGCTGCTCCGTTGTGTACTGTATACGTCATCGTAATAGTTATTGTTATCCCGGTGCTGGTAAATTTGTCTCGGCGCCGCCGGTGTGCACGGCGAAACATCAATTCTGTGTTGAATCTCTTGTTTTATTTTAAAAGTTAAAGAAGGTGGTGTCATATTTAATGAGTATTTATCATATTAATGAGTCTGGGTTAGGTTTTTTTTCATTAACAATAACATCTTTATCATATCATCGGTTAACCGGTCGGTACTTGGTGATTATGTTATTTTAGTAATTTTCTCATTTTTCTCATTTTAGTTTAATATTAATTTTGTTATATGTGAAAAATACCTTACAAAATGTGTTCATTGTATATCTCTACTGCTGTAATATTTTAATTATCTTATCACTGTTCTTGAGCCAATATGGCATTTGTAATAATAAATAATAATAATATTGGGTCGGGGGAAATCACAGATACAGCCACTTTCAATAAAGTTGGGTCGGGTTAGGTTAGTTTCCATTGTTACCAATAAATATCGTATCTACAAGAAATTATTTTTCAGGTACCTGTTGATTGTTGTTGGTTCACTCACATAGGAACCCAGAAATGAACAACAGTCGAAGTATGATCATCCCCCTTTTTTGGTATTCTTAAGTAACGAGGATATGTCCAATTAAAGTATGAAATAAGTAAGGCACTCTTCTTACTCCAAGGGTAATCGGAGGTGTTTTAAACGAATTATTTTTAATTTTTTACATTCGGGGGGGGGGGGGGAATTAAACTGGCTCTTGTTAAAATGTTAAAAATTACGGTTGACCAGGAAAGAGTTTAAAATTTAACCGTTAAAGCATATTATATGCATACCAACACATTCGGGCCGAGTCGAACGGTAACGCTTAAAAAACAACCAACCCCGTTTGCAAACACATTTTGCATAAGTGAGGGTTGTTGTCGCGTCCCCCGGTGCTTCTGATCTACATATATTGTACTCATTGTACTGTACAATGATAATTATTATCTTTATAGGTATGCACCTATTACACCGGGGTGAATAGAAAAGCCAAAAACCCGTGTATAAATTATATAGGCGGTCGCGATTGTCTTTTCGCCATGTCGGGCACATAAAATATATGCTGGGCCGAGCCCGAGAGAAAATTAATTTCCTTGAGTACCGCGGGTTGGTGTGTACATTGTTTTATTTTTTTTTTACGAATCGTATACGACCAGTCATTGCTATTCAGATTAATAATTTCTGTGCGTTTTCCCATCCGGTGGATACTACCTACTGAATATGGGGTCGTCATAACATCTCTGTTTCCGCTTCCTAGCCTATCGAGCAATGCGAACATAAATATGAATTTTATGGGCTACTAGATTTTGGAAAACCGAACACACATGACAATTAATTAACTTTTTTGCAGTCATAACAAACGAACAGATTGATGAAAACTAAAACACTAACATTTTTTAAAAATTTTTGTCTACATATATTTTATGTTAAACGTATTTTTTGAAATGAGGTAAAAACTTTTATTAAAAATAACGAATTGAAGTACTAAGTATTGAAAAATTAGTAAAATATTCTCCTACAAGAATGGGAAAACAATTTTTTTAAATATACATAATTTCCGATAAAAATGAGTGTCTTACATCTGAATGGTCAACCTATATATAGTATATAATATTTATATATATATACGTTGAGATCACATATACGGTACCATAAAAAAATCTTAAGTTCATAGGGTTTTAACAGGAATGGGGTAATATTGTTGAAAAATATATCGAATTTGGGCTAACTAATAACTGTGCAAGTAAAAAAAATAATAACTGAAAAAGTCTAATATCTTCTGAGATATTGACTGGTTCATAGTTAGCGGTTCACCCTGTATCGTAGAGTACCTAACCAAATCGAAATGTCGACGTTGTTTTAGCGGTATTAAAATTTAACCGCGTTCCCTATCGTTTGACCGCCACGGTATTTACCACAGACGGCTGCGGTAGCCCATGATGCGACCAGCAAAGTATACGGTGGTTATTTTTTTTTTCAAACGGTCCAATAAAAATGTACATTTTTAATCCAATAATGTAAATTCGAATAGTGCTTTTCCACCGACACGTTAATTTAAACAGACATGGCATTAATACGTTTGTAGGGTTTTAGTTACTGAGCAAGTAAAATAATCTTTAAGAGTGAGAGAAATGAATATATTTATTTATATTTAACTAGTAGAATATTGTTAGTTTAAAAAATCATTAATCATCGTTTTGTTCAAATAAAATTCTAAAAGTTTACCTCTTACATTAAACCTCTTTTTCTCAAACTGCACTCTCAGTATCAACAAGAACATTTATATGATCATTAAATATTCTTAAATGTGTTTTTAATTGAGTAGTAAAATAATAAATAAGTGTGTGTTAATTAAATAGAGTCGGATTTCAGGCACGGGTTAAAGTCAGAATTTTGCCAAAAAATTATGGGTAGACTTTTTTTTTAATGTATTTATGTGCTATTAAAATATAGCAGGGGGTTTCCCCTACAGTAGTCGACAATTAGGTACTAACTTTTGTACTTGAAGGGTCACGGGAAAAAAAGACCAATGTCAATTTTTTAAAATTTTCTATTTTGATACCAACATTTTTTCGAATCTAAAAATAAAAACGTATTATTTAATTAATTAACTTTACGATTAAATGAAAAAAGTAAAACTTATAATGGTTGCAAGAACAGTCTTGAGTACTTACTAGGTATACCTATACTTGTACACGCGGTTTTGTTAGTCTAAGACTTTGTGCTCGGTTGTTGTTTAGTTAATATATATGCATTTTTCTATTTCTATTTATTGCTTTGTTAACAACAAATATAATATTATGTCGGCTTGCGGTTTTTATGATGCGTAATTAAACGCTAAAAATATATACTAAGTATACATTGTATTATTTAGCCAAATATGCGATATACCGATCGTAATGCTGTCTGCAGCTCATTGTTGGTTATTATAATATATAAATGTTAAAAAAAACCATGCTAAATTACTCAATTACATATATTAATTAATTCATTATAACTACACGGATTAGTTGCCAATTCTACAAAACTTGTAAATAATCGATAAATGATTGTTCATTGGCACCAACTCCAAACTAGTGTTTTATGTACACAAAAAAGGGACTGGGTGTATTTATTTATATAAAATAAAATGTACTATATTCCGCATACAAATAAAGTACGTTTATTAATTAAACTTATTTAGCCGTAAAATTTGACCGTTATCGTTAAATATATTTTTTTCGACGGCTAAAAATGTAGTACAAAAATTAAGTTGGAAAGATGTATAAAGGTGTTATGTCGAGCAACATAGCAGTCAAGCTTCAGTTACTAAATTAAAAAATAAACGGTTTACCCATTGCTTTAAAATATATTATTATGTAGTTGTATAGTTTTTGGAGGTGTAAAATACAATGCTGTGGTCGTTTGCTTATTCGGAATGTATACTTTTATAATATATTATTGTTAATTGTTAAACGAATCAAGATGACCAAAATATACAAACCACAAAAAAATGTATGCGAACTTATTACTGAATAACAAACTAGAAAAACATCTAAAAGTGAAACGAACGGGTGTGGTGCCAAAAGCGCTACTAGAAGACCGGTCATTTTTAAAATTAAATAACTTACTCATCTGCAAAAAGTAAAATCTGTATTCAAACCGCACATTACCGGTTAAGTAATATAATATGTTTTGTTCGTAAGAGACAGAGTTTCATTGTACAAACATAAAGCTTTTCGATAATTACCAGTATAAAATAATTATTTATTTATTTGTAAAAAATAAAAATGACGACTGAAATAATATTATGTATTTTATTCTTGTACACAATAATTAGCGGTCGAATCTCATAATATATTTTTATTTATATATAATATTATCATTCGTTGTATTTTTGGAACACGGCTTAATATTTATTTTTATGTTTTCCCGTACGCGTTTTAACCTCTAACCACATCTTCCAGATCCGACGAATCGATTCCTTCACAGCTTGATGCCAGAACTGAACAAATAAAATGTTATTCGAATGATTTTTTAACAAAAAAAAAAAATTATTTGTAATAAAAAGGTCATACAATTATTATTTATTAAACAAAACGATAATTATTCTATACTACAATACATATACCAGGCATGTGCTTACATTATCATTTTCATTTGAATATTTTTTAATATTCAACTTTGGCTCACGGTGCTCTACAACTTTAAATAATTAAATAGACTGAAGTAGATCTTGGAAGGAAAAAACGAGAAAACAAGCACGTTATTAACTACACTTTACAGCTGGTTGTTGCAAATATTTTCATTATATCGTTGATTCTATATTGTCTACTGGTAACAACGGCAACTAACCTAACCTAGCCTAACCTAACAGAAATGAGCTGTCATTCGAAATACAATTTTAAACTTACGTTTGCATTTACAATGATTTTCATCATAATTATAATTTATAACTTGAGTCATTTACAGATTCGTATCGAAACGTTTATTCAAAAGTGATTTTATCCGGACAAGCCGGTTGTTATTCGGTTTACTTTACAACACGAATAGGGGGACTAAATTAAATTAAAACTAGCAAGGAATATAATGACATTATATTATAATACAAAGTACCCAAACCCTTTTCGGTTTTTTTGGTGTAATGAAATTTCACAACCGCTCGTGACGATGAGCTAATGGCACTTAAGCCACGTGTGTTCTATTGTTGCGCTAATGAATGGCATTTGGCCAGAACCTTAGCACGTTCAGGTATACACGTGACCCTTTTACAGTGCAACACGCATTTTCTTCTCCTTGCAAATTGACGTAAAAATTTCGTAGGTTAATTGAAATTATTGTTAACAACATTTGAAGATCAGCACCAGACAACATTTGAATGTGTAAACAAACATTTTTTTACAAAGGCAAAATCCATCAATACTGAGTCATCCATCTACGGATGTAAGACACTCATTTTCTCGGAAAATATGAATATTTTTTTTCCTACACTTCTAAGTACATATTTTACTATATTTTTCTATATTAAGGGATCAAGACAACAATTTTCAAAGTATTGAAAAATTAGTAAAATATACTCCTACTGGCTACTAGTGTAGAAAAAAAGTAATTTTCAAAATATTCATATTTTTCGAGAAAATGTGTGTCTTACATCAGATGGATCACCCTGTATAAACGGCTTAGAACAAATAATCGAACCCCGAAGCTCTGAAGCTTGGTCGAATGATTGTTGAAATTAAACCCGGTTGTTTCAGAGTTATCCGTCCGCACAATATTGTGTTTTGAAATGTCGGATTAATTTAACATAATGGGAAACCCTCGTTTTTAATCTGAAACGAAAAACTACGAAGACGAGTTTTAAATTATACATAAAACCAACAGTTATTTAAAAAATGCAAATTTTGTTTTTGTATGTCTTACCTACGAGAAATCATTGCAATCCGAACGAAACACAAAATTAAAACTTTAGCGAGTAATCACTTTTACTTTGTTTTTTTTTCTCGAAAGACGGCCATGTTACATAGACAAAGTAATTAAGAGGATTGTTTTTTTTTAATTTCTTACTTATCTTTATCTTTACGGGTTTCCAAGTTTCATAAAAAAAAAAAATAAAAAAGAATGCTTAAAAGAAAACGGTTTTCTTTTTTATTCCTCTCCGGGCAAAATATGTTTATGTAAATTGACTTGAAAAATATGTACTCACGTTTATCGCAAAATGTATAATCACGTTTTTATCAGTAATTAGTTTTTTAATTAATGTCACAACAACTATCATTTTAACATTAATATTAAAAGTAGGAAATACATTTTGGAACTGAATAAAGTCACCGTAGTAGGGTGATTCAAATATGGGCCTTACTCTCGTGATAATCCATACCTGTTTATTATATCTTTTAAAAACTGTTTTTCAAAATTACTTCTCGTACGTGACGTTTAGGCTGTCTTTATTATTCTAAAACAAAGTGAAGTTTAAAAAAATAAAAAACAAGGATTATTGTTAAAACGTTCTTATGATGTTTGATTCTAATTTGAACCTGTCATAACTCATAGATTTTTCTAGTAAATTGAACAATGGTCAGAAAAAAAATTCTATAGTTATTTGTCTTACATAAATTTTTCTTTCTTATTACAATTCAAATGTGCAATGTTAATAACTGTTATATAATATTATGTGCTTCGACGGTTGTGCTGTGTAATTTTAAATACCCATATGGAATTTAAAGGCATACAAGAACATAGAGAGCTTTTGATCATATTATTTCATGTTGGTGAAGTCCAAGGCCAAGGCAAAAAAGTATTATATATTTTGGAAACTGCATAGAAATAATTTAGTATGTGAAAGTCTTGCAAGTTTTTAAATTATTTTTTTCATAGCTCTAGTCCATAATGTAAGTACCTTTGTAGAAATAATTGTCTATTATTTTCCGAGAAAAGTTCTTATAGTTTTTAACTGCATCCAACAATCCAAACTTTATAACTTTATAACATTTTTTATTTAATTTTTTTTTTTTAATTTAAACGGCCGTTGTTTTATCTAATGTGTATAACAAAAGCTACATCACCAATCCGGTATGGTCTAGTGGCTAGGATACCTGGCTTTCACCCAGGAGGCTCGGGTTCGATTCCCGGTACCGGAATAATTTTTTGTTATTTTATTACAGAACGACAATAATATATAATACGTTATATTTTGTTATTACTACAGTTTCCAAAAAAAAAAAAAAAAATCTATGGACATACTTCCAAATGATCCAAGTGGATCAAATCTTGTACAGAAATGTTATTATTTTTTTTTGTTTGTACTGACCCACAATATCTTCTTAACTTAATTATGTATTGATAATGAACGGATTATTATTATTATTACAGACACAATGTTGTGGTTGCAATTGCCGGGGGAAGAAATAATTATTTCACATGGATTTCCTAGCAGGACCTTTTGTTTTATTTGAATTGATAGTGTTAATATGGTTCTTATAATTATTTTTTGACAAAAATATGTTATATAATTTAATAAAATTAAATACATAATAACGTTTGCTATGCATATTGAATGCATAGTTACAGCTTTTTTATTATTCCTTGGCAATTTTTATTGAAATAACAAAATATGATTATTAATAATTTATTATTTAAATATCTATAGTATTTATATACATATATTTTATAGTTTTTTTCTCTAAAATAACCATATATAATCTATTTGTACAAAACTAATATTTTATTTAAATACATTTCTATTCCGCCGTTTCAAATTCTCTTATTATTTGGTTTTTGTATTTGTATTAGTGTCCATTTTTATAACTTAAAAAAATGTATTTAAACTGAAATTAAAAATGTATTTATGTAGTTTTTTTTTATTTTCGTTTGAATGAAAATCGATTTGAAATAATTGTTATGCTGGTAATACACCTTACCAACATATAGGCAAAAAGTGTATCACCAAAATTATATTGGTTTTTTGTTTCAACATACACAATAAATTAACTGTTCAATTCGGTCCCTCGATGATGTATTATAAATTACTCTATGACTTAAATAGATGGTCGGCAAGGGAGAATGACTTGGCGTTGAAATGAAACAACAATACAATCGTGTGGACGTGAAAGGCATTGCGAAGTGAATGAAAAACTAATTTATAATTTGTTTTTTCTCTTCGAGGTGCATCGTTATTTTACACACAAACAACAATATATATATATATATATACATTTGTTTTACTTCTTAGAGATGTTTATTTTTTTAAAAAAAATATTCATATATTTAAAGGAAAAAAGTAATTTTAAAAAACATTTGTTTACAATGTCGTTCATTGTGGCGGTCTCAATTTGAATAAATCACAAGAAAAAAAAATAAAAATAAATAAGAAAGTATAAAAGTTGTTTGTTCGTTCAACATATTATATAATTCATTTAGACATGCGCAAAGTGAATTTATCTATTTTTATTTTTTAAAGTTATAATATTATATAAATGTACTTAAGAGAAATTGGATGACAAGACGAATCATTTAGCAAACTTTTTGTTGTTTTTTTAACTTTAGTGAGTTTATCAAAAAAAAAGTTTATTATTAATATTAAATGTATCCTTGATGTCTTGACTGCATTTAGTTTTGTTTTTGTTCACATAACCGTATCTAAAAAAAATGTCTGTCATTTGTATGATAGAACATGGTTTACACATTTAATTGGATCGAACCTATTTATCTGTGTTTGTATAGCCCCTTATCACCGTTACCCCATTATCATTCATATCACCGTTTGTCTTACGGTTTTCTAACAAGAAGGTAATGCATTTGACAATAAGCGTACAACTTCTATGATATGATTTTACGTACAATAATATCGGCTTTACCATATTTTGATTTTAAGTATACAGATAAGCGGCGATAATAAACAGAGTGATCGATTTAACGTAAGACACTGATTTTCTTTTGTGTAGTTTTTCTGTTTAGTATTATTATTGCACCGATTCGATTATTGTCGTTATTCGACTAAACCGCAACCGACTTACGCGGTCGGCATAATAATATAATATTAGGATCGATCAACGACGGTTATAATAATATTGGAACGGACATAATATTCTTTTGTGGCTCTCGCGTTTGACGTTTACAAGATAATATATACAAGACGTATACAGAAGTCTGCCCCGGGGCGCAAGTGAATATAATCAAAATGGACTATGAAGAATATTGTGGACGACAAAGTGTTTGGAAACAGCTACATGTAATCACGTTAGAGCTCTGAAAGATAGCTGAAAAAACCTACAATGATTCCTTTGACTGACGACAATAGCTGCAGACGTCAAACAATCGTGGTATATTAATTTTGAAAAGGTAAATCCACCATCGTTGTCTTATATAAATAGTACAACTTTTCGATAGAAACGCTCATTCGGTTTTATGATAATGTTTCTTCGGCTGGAAACACCGTCGGTGGTGGTTGAAAACAAACAAAAAATAGTTGCTTAACACGAAACACCACATATCTCATTTTTCTAAACTTTAAAGAAGAATAAAAAAATCAGTTTCCATTACAATTCAATATTTTTGGATTTTCCGCGCAAATTGAAATAAAGCAGTGTGGTCAACTAAATCAAGTTGACTAAGTTGGCCAAATCAGGCCAAATTATGAAATATGAAGTGTTCCGTCAAAGCGACGAAATATTCCTTTGCCACTAACATAATAAAAACGTGTTTTGACCTTTTCCAGATTTCGTAGATGTGCTTAAATTACGAATGATCTGAACGAGTCCTAGACACCAACAGTGAATGGCTTCAACTTGAACATCTAGAATAGTATTTTATTTTTAGGACACTTACAACTTGCATACAATTAACTTGAAAAGAGAAGAATAGCACTTTGAGGGAAGGGACCAAGTATTAGTAGAAGTAAAACAGAATATGTAAATAGAGTATGAGTTTGGAGGAAGAGGACGAGAGCTTGACGATCCCGGTTGAGAGTTTTAAGTATTTTAGGTCTTTGTACAAATTCCAATGAGACTTAAAGGTAAATTTTACACAAGAGTGTAGTGAGACCGACTATGCGTTGCATGGTTCGGAGTGTTGGGCGGTAGACAGAAAATAGAACCGAGAATGAGTGTTGCGAAGATGAGAATGCTTAGGTGGACAAAATTACGGAAAATAGATTCGAGATGGTTTGGGCATGTCGCGAGGAGAGAGGGATCGGAAGCAGCAAGAATGGTAATAAAAATAAACGTTGTAGGAAAGAGGGGAAGAGAAAGACAGGAAAAAGTGCTTGGATGCGATTGAGAATGATAAGAGAACTGGTGGTGTATGCGAAGATGATGTGAGAGATTGTGTCGAGTGGAGGCTTAAGTCAAGGGTGGTCGACCCCAAATAGTGGGGACGAAAGCGAAGGAGAAGAAGAAGACTTCCAACTTGCAAAACACTATATAGATTACAAAAAACTATAGTATATAGTTATAGTATATAAAGAGTGTGTTTAGGAAGCGAGGTCCCATTTAATTAGGAGGCCATAGACACGTGCCTATCTTGCTTAATTGGAAATATGGCACTGTCAGTGTATAGTTTGGGTATGACAAAAAACAAGTTTGCAATACAACGACGATAATTTGGCGGTACAAAAAATATGTTATTACTAGTTCTAAACGTAGGTAGGGTTCTTTTTTCATTTAGAGCACAATAAAATTAAATTTAGAATTGAACGACGCCGAAGGTGTTGCGCGAACAGTATTGTTTTTAGGAGTCGTTGATTTATACGGCCGTTGGGCGGTAAATGATAAGCTTTTTCGAAACCGGCGATAAATGCGTTTCATTGATATTAAATTTGTCAAACGTCGACGCTAAAGCGCTGCGGATAAAATGTGAAAACAATTTCGTTTTCCGGCTGATCATATTTTTTTTTTTTTTTGTAATTTATAACTAATTTTTTACAACATTTACTTATATAACTAATATTATAATTATCCACTAGAAGGCATGGACTTTGTTTTTCTCTTTTTTTAGGCCTAGTTTTAGGGCTCAAGGTCTGAAAATTAATTTTAGGTAGATAGAGAACGGAGCTATAATATAGTATTACGATTTGTCAAAAAATGTAGTCATTTATTTTTCTTATAAAGGTTTGGTTTGCCACCAAATCGCACTTTGATAGTTGTAAATGTCTAGGTTGCTACGTGTGAGTCAACAGTCAACGGTAGACTACTTGAAAATATTTTCATTAAATCGTTGACACTATATATTATGGGCAACGAAAACAACAAATTATTATAGACAGACTATCAACCTCAATCTTATCCACCAGTAACTATATAAACACAATCTTATGCAACCCTTTTTTGCCTTAACAATGATTTTTATCGATAGTTGTATTTCTTTGTACCATCACTTTTAGTTAAAATAACTTCTGAAGACTTGTGACCCCACCATGCCCCACACTGTCCAGTGGACAGAAACCACATAAAAAAGTGGCTAAATATATATTTTCTTAAAAAATTGGGTAACTATTTTTTTTAGTTGAGCTTAACTTTGTACATAATAGAAAGAAAATTAGAGTTTTTGGTTTCCCACTTTAACTAAAAAAAAAAAAATTGTTAAAATAATTAATTTATACGAAAACTTGACTTGAGATACATTCCAGCCATCCGAATAGGGTATTGGGCTACTTTGATTGCAAATCATCTGCATGTCATCGGTGAAAAATTATCGACGTCAGGTTAATATCTGGTCACTACCCATAGTCAAGTATACAATAAATTTAACTTTGTTTTTTTTGTAACATTTAAAAATCATACCTTTTAGAATTTTTTGGAATTCTGAAATATAAACGTTCGAAATGAGACATTTTTATAACTTCTAATAGTGATTTGTAGGATTATCTACTATCATATAAATACTTTCCTAATTTTGTATTTTTGAACCGTTACACGAGCTCCCTAAGACATTTCCTAAGTGAAAAATCCAAATATTAATTCGTATAAATTAGTTTATACACGGATTTTACCCAAAAATTTCAATTGTACCTATTCTATATTAATTTAGAATGTGTTTTAATTGTGTTAACAGTGTTTTTAATGATAAAGATTAAAGTCGGCAACCAAAAATTCTATTTTTTTTTAAATAAATGCTCAGACTCTAGAATATTTTAAATATAATTTGGTTTAAAAAAATTATTTGAGAAAATATACTTTTGGCCACTTTTTATGTGATTTCTGCCCACTGTTAACTGTACTGAATTTTTTTACTTTGTTGTGCATCAAATCGTTTTTGTTACGTTATTGTATTTGGACAGACTATTGTTTTTTTTCCCTATAAAGTTCAGATTGACCGGGACCGTGGTCGCAGACCACAAAGTATACATATAAAATAAAAATGACCACCGTCACATGTCAGCGATTTTACCGCGTTTCTTATGTATTTTAAAGCCTAAGCACGAGTTTTACGCAGAAATAATCTGACTGGAAATGTACCGTGCACGTACCGCCGGTATTTATAGTCGGCAATAATATTATTATTATTATATATACATACCGGCACAAGTAATCTAGTACTTTTATATTATAAAAAAGTACTAGTCCCAATAAAACGTGTAGAAGTCGTGCTTTTATAGCATGGAAATGATCAAATGTATTATTGCTAAGGTTGGACACAACTTGGTCGGGCCAGGAATAAAGTGTTGTTAGTTTCTTGATAATTGTTAGCATGTTTTTTATGGAAAAAAAAATCATTTTTTAAGATTTAATTTTACGCCTCATAAACACCGTTAATTTGTATCATATAAAAATACCTAGTTAGGCCGACACAAAGGGGTCTTAATGGGAACAGAACATATTGGGATAGATGAGAGATTACAGGTCTACAGAAATTATTATGTATAACCGAATGTGATAAAATCAATTTCAAATAAACGTTTCGATGCGAACCTCAAGATGGTACAAATATTAATAATATCGGTAAAAGCATTACAATGACAAAGTGATTAAAATTGTATTTTTACTATTAGGGTGGATAAGATCAGTGTTTAAAATATTAACAACACAATAAAAATATTCTGCAATGTATTTAATAACCCACATTTTAGGCCTAACTTCAGTCTAATTTTCAGACCATAAACCCTAAAAAAATTAAACCCACACAAAAAATTTAAAAATGATTATTGTAAAAACGACACCTTCTCTGCTCCACGTCCAAGCTAGCTTTTAGTTCTAGAGCACATGCATCACAGTTAAATGTCATAAATTATAGGCATGTTAGAAGTATATTGTGAAAAATATGACCGATGTTTTTGCGATATTCGTATAAGGGCCCAATAATTGCATTTTATTTGGGTCAAAAAACCCTAAATAGGAGGTTATTTTGTCATACGGAAATGTATTGTAATAAACGAATTTATTTAAAAAAAGTTAGATGTATTTATTTTTTTCTAGGCCTTATAGGCGTGGTGATATAATTTTTCAGCCGTTTAAAAAAATATTGTGGGTCCAGACAAAAAAAAAGCATATTTAAAGTATAGGAACACGTTATTGTTAAAACAATAAATTCTCTGCTACGCATCGAAGCTAGAAAAAAGAAACTTAAATTTAATTCAAAATAGACAGAGGATCGTGGTGGCGCCCGAAAAGGTAACACGGTAATGGAATTTAGAATGGCTTGGGTAACGTTGTGCTAAAGGTATTACTTCTGTATCCGTCTTATCGCATCTCTGGTGGCCGTATAAAGTTATTTCAGGTCTTTTGGGAATAGTCGGTAGTACACTTTTGACTTTTTTTTTTTTACATTTATGTACGCTGCCACACGCTGGAGTAGCTTTTAAATCATACACATGGAATAAAATATGCACCGTATTGTTGTTGGAATGTTTTCCAACAAAATCACTCGGCAATGTAGTAGAAATCTCGCTGGGTAGAAAAAAAAATTCCCAACAACTGGAAAAAAATTGTCTCAAACATTCGTCACTGCGCCGCTGCTTTATACTGTGCTTGGTTTGGACTGTACTGTTTTTGAATCTACTATCTAAAGATCACACCGAAGCGTTTATTTAAAAGTGATTTTATCACTTTCAGTCATAAGAATTCTTGTAGACTTGTTACGATCCCGTTCCCACTATGCTCCGAATCCACTTAACTGTTTTTGTTTTGTTTTATATTTGTTATTAAATTTTATAAAAAAAAATCAATTCGACGGTATTTAAACTAGGAGCTTGGAAAACGTGTATTTAAAATTTAATTAAAAACAATTGTCTTTGTCGAGCCGTTTAATTTCCAGACGAGCATATTTAATCAAGGAATTAATCGAATTCCGTAATAATAATTATTATTATGATTATGGTTTTCATTATTTTTAGAAATCAAAAGGATTTTGTAGCCGTTTGATTGTAAGTCAAAGTAAATATTTTAATCGAGTTTCGAGTAAAATGTTTAAATCAATTAACTTTTGTCTGGAAATGAATTGGCTTTATAATTCCAATACACTTAAACTTGTACGGATGATGTCTAAAAATAGATTTATTTGCAGGTTGGCCAGTAGAATTTTCTTTACAATTTTCTTATTATCTATCAAACCGCTGAACCGATTTCTTCGTGCGACAAACCTATAGATCAGAAATCGTACCTTAGGGGTACTCTTTATTGGGCTAAAAATTAAAAAAGTTGACTCTTTCCTTAGTATACATATTTTTTAGCTTAAAATCAAGGTGCTCTATAACTTTTTTTGAGTGTAGTCATAATTATTCCAAACCAGTTTGGATTTAGTACTGTCGACAAACGTTGACAAACCCGATAAATATAAAAACCCATTTCCCTCAGATAATATAGAGACTTTTTCTTTGTTTCACTTTTTTATAATTAGAGCTTAAGGTCATGCCATCAGTTTCCTTTCGTGGTCACTTGGGTATTCACGCGGTATTCCGTCTGTGTTAAATAGCTCATCTTCCTCAAAGGAGATAACCCGACATAACCTAATGGGAATAAAATAAAATAAAATTTTAAAACCGTTTCTGCCTTTGCAACGTTTTTTTTGTCGATATTTAGTACTTACACCGGTTACAGATTCGCATCGAAGCATTTGTTTTAAAATTATTTTATCACTTTGAGTTATGCCGGTAGTCCCGTGAACGTCGCCACCCCAACATGCTCCGACCCCACTATGCCCCCGTCCTATGCACTGGCTTTTTATTATATTGAAATGCGATAAATTTCTTACTCGAATCGACCGATATGGTTCGAATTTTTTAAAACTTGGGGGGGGGGGGGTGGAGGTGGACGACAGATAACAATTAATATAATAATAGTATACCGTTTACGTTACTTGTTTGCCCTTCGGTAGTTAACGTGCAATATTGTAGCTAAACTCAATGTAATAATATTAAATCCTATGCATTAGGTATGGTAATATTATAGCCGGTCGTCTTCCGGTCGTAGGGCGTGTGTAGAAAGCCGCATGATATATATATGTAGTTATATATATATGTGTGTATTATGTTTATTATATGTAGGTTCCTACGGCTCGACGGGAAAAAGGATAAAAACGGAATTTATACACGTCAGCTTGTCAACCGTTGTACTCCCACGGTTTGGTTAGACTCGTTGGAAAAAGCACACATAACCAGTATAATACTTACTAGGTACGTTTGAAGTCGTTTGAGTTATATATATAAAAAATAAATAAATAAAAGAAAAAAATCAATATCATCCTCACTGCGTACGGATTGTATTTACCCGCGACCGCGGTGGCGTCAAGCCGTGATCCGACGGCGAACTAGGTAAAAAATATAAGAAAATTGCCTTTAGTATAAAAAATATGTCTTTAAGTTTATCAAAATCAGAAGTTAAAGGAAAAAAAACCATTTACACTACATAGCTTTAACGTTCGGTGATTTGTAGTGTTTTCTTAGATTATTTAGAAGGCGTGAACAGTTTGCAGAAAACTTGAAACGCTGAATAGTTAAAAAAAGTCGAATATCATTTAAAATATCGTTTGGTTCACAGTCAGAAAATCACTCTGTACAGGGAAAAACCAGAAAAGTCATTTTTTATTTTTTTAAAATTTAAGATGATCATGTTTCCAAATGGAGTGCACCAAACCGAATTTTATGACACCAAAATGGTCATTTTTGTTACAAATTACTTTTTTTGTTTCAAATATAAAATATTGTTATCAGCAGTCAATCGAGATGAAGAAAAGTATAAAATACAATGAGCCAATGTTTGTTGGATTTACAATAGTAATAATATGGATGTGGATGTTTGATATAAAGGTTTTATATTTTTTATTTCTACGCATTATAGTTTTTTACGGCTCAACCGATTTCTTCATATCTCATGATCAATGATTTCAATATATTTTTATCTAGTTGGTACAACTTTCTTTTGTGATGGACATCTTCCCCGTCCGTCGACTATCAAAGATGCTTTGTCGAAAAACTTTTGAGCTAATATATTAATGTATAAAAGTCTTTCTACTATGTGACTTTCAGTAACATAAGCAAACACTAAAGCTAAATTTGTTCGTCTGAACTTGTTTACAATCACTTAATATAGTATGTTAAGGTACTCTTATAAGCGATTAAAAAAACACTTAGAAGCACAATTCTATAACTGAGATTTATTTTTAAATTTTTATGTAATATGTTATATTATTAAAATCACGACCAAATATTTGAATAAAATATGCATATTACATGGCAGTCTATAGTTGCTCGAACAGTAGAATTTTAAAATTGTATTGACTAGTAATCGTGTCCCATAATACCCCACAACTTAGGCTTTTGTACTGGCTGAATACAACATTGTTATTAGTTTATTCACGGTACCTGTGTATGTCACAAAAACACTGATTTTACACATTTTACTCGTTAATTATAAAATAAATACAGGTGATAATTATTACATGAGTTGATACACACAGATGCTCGGTTTATGTAATATTGTAATATGTATACACTATACAACAATTGTTTTGTTTATAAATTATACTTTGAAGTTGCTTTTTGTTTTTAGAATACAACAGAGTGTATGATAAACAAACAATGCATGTTCATTGATATTTATATTTATGGATTCGGCCTTGACAATGTTGCACGCTTTAATGATTAACACGTGAGATATTAGTGTACATATGTACCGGCGTCAAATTGTTTTTCGAGCTTCTGAGTTTGACAATTAAAAGTTTTCAAAACATGCTTCTGACAAACATACGGGGCAAGAAACTTCTTAACTTTACCTACCAAGAATGTTAACTCGAAGTTGGTCATGCTGTGTGCTATATACAGGTGATTCGTTTGACGTAAGACACTTATTTTCTCGGAAAATATGAATATTTTAAAAATGATTTTTTTTCTTATACTTGAAGCAATTGTTACTCATTTTTCAATAGTTTGATCATTTTTACCTTTATAGTTTAAAAAAGTTTAGACTTCGTTTTTTTCAAATGGGAACATATGTTTTTAATTCCATAAATTTGTGTAATTTACATCAATTTGTTCGTTATGCTGATTTTGCAAAATATATCATATTCCCCCTTAAAATAATTGACATGTATTCGGTTTTCCAAAATTCAGTAATGCATTAAATGAGTATTTCAAATCTTTAGAAAGTCATAGAAAACGGATAGATTGATGAAACTTAAAAATTCAAACGCTAAAATGTTTTTAATTTTTTTGTCTATATATTTATGGAACTAAAAACATACTATGTTCCAGTTTGGAAAAATTTGACTCATACTTGGTTTACGTGTGAGGGTCAAGAGATGAATATAAAAATGTTCAAAGTATTAAAAATTTTGTAAAATATGTACCTACAAGCATAGGAAAAACAAATTTATAAAATATTCCGAGAAAGCGAGTGTTTTACATCAGATGAACCACTCTGTACCTAACAAATACATTATACCCTTTGAAGATAATTTGTCGGGAGTAATAATGGGAAATTTAATTTGCATAATATTTAAAAACGATAGAACCACGAATACGATGGTTCCGCCAATTTGAGTGAGGTTACTCTTTTATTGGTCCTAATTTTGCATCGTTTTCAAGTTGTTTGTAGGTCAGAAACAAGAAGAAATTAGAGGGATAGAAAACAGTATAGACGGTTGATTTAACTATAACTAACGGCTGTTAAACTCATATAACAACCGCAATGAAACGCTTTTTTAACCAATCCGTGCTTCGGCATATAAACTTATTGGACAAAATTATAACATCATTACACTGTACACTCTAAAAGATATTAGATCCAAGAGATATTCTTAAGTAGATACGTTTAAGTAAGCCGATACGCTAACTAGACCATAGCCGTATACTATGTTGGTTAGGGTTAGGCATTAGGCATACGGTTGAAAATCGTTTTGATGCAATACAGTTTAAAATCCGGCGGTATAATTAAAGAATATAGAATTAAAAACATAAAAGACAATTGTGTTGTAAAAAACCGCCGAAGGGTTCGTTTGGTAAAACGCATTGAGCCCATCCGTTGTTGTTGTTGTCGTAGCGGTGACCAAACAAAACCATTGTTGAAGTTCGTTTTGTAGAAAGCACTAGATTTTTTTTGTTGAAAAGCATTTCTTTGTTATCGTTTTTGTTTTTTTATTCATACAGCTTTCGGTTCGAATATCGCCAGCGACAATGTACCCATATACAGAGTGATTAATTTAACGCAAGACACTCATTTTCTCGGAAAACAATTGCAACTTTGTAGTTTATCTTTTTAAAAACATCTTTATTTATATTATATTAAAACAATATACAATTACTAAATAATTACCCTTTTTAGTATATTCTAGAGCACTATCAGCTTTTGAGACTTAAGTGATAATGTATAATTAACTAACTACATTATATTTATAATTATAATAAATATTTAACTAACTTTTTAAATTAAAAATAGTTTACTGACAATTTTGACTGGTCGATGACATGTTTTGGTTAATTACTTTTAAAGTTATTAATTTTCATAGTTTAATATTTTGGACGGTAGGAAGAGTGTAGTGAAATATTATTTATATCTACGGACATTTACTCTATCGCACTCCCCCTCCTGTTATTAATTTTAAACTTAAATAACTCTAAAAGTAATTACCCAAAACTGGTTATCGACCTCTAGAAGAAAATAAAAACGATACAAATTTGAGTATTGTCTACTGTTGTCAAACAACATAAACTAAAGTACCTATGTCAAAAAAGATAAACTACAAAATTGAAATTATTTAAGTGTGTGTCTTATCCTTAATGAATCATCCTGTATTTATAAAATTAATTGTTATTTATTGGTTTAAAAAAAAAATTAAATATATGCTACCTAGTTATAACTCAGATTCAAAAAGTGAAAGAATGTATGTTTATTTAAAAACAAAATTGTTGGTAATTATTATTTGAAAGAATTTATGTATGTTTTAGTTTTTAGTAAAAAAGTAGCTTCAAAATGTGATATTTTTATAAAAATATAATTTTAATTTTATTTATTTTTAGGTCAGATAGATAAAAAAAAGGAATTGTATTAATTTTTTTATTACCATTGCTTTTTTTTTTTAATTTTATAGAAAAAATGTAATGCTATTATTTTTGTAACATAATATCAAAAGATATTACACAGTAATTACTTTAAAGTGACTACCTTTTTCGCTTCTAATCAAACAACTTAAAATGTAGTAAAAAGTAGATTGATCGTCAAAAAACAGTTAAGATAATATTACTTTGAAAATCGAAAATATACAAATTTACATAAATGAGCTTGTTTAAGGTCAAAAACATTATATTATGACGCGTTTCCTGAAAGTTAGTATGCTCGGAAAAGCCTCCTAGTGGCTTATCAGTTACAAATTTGTATAATATATAGTCAAACATTGTCAAACCACATAACCTAAAGTGTGTGCAAAACGAAAAACAACAAATTTGTAATTGTTTCAAGCGAAAGTGAGATTCTTACATCAAATGAATCACATCAGTGCGTTTGTTGTACTAAGGACGGTATACCGGGCAATGTCACGGGAACCCGGCCAAAATAACTACAACTGTACAAAGCCTATGAATGGCCCACGCCCACGCACACCCTGTGAAAATCCATCGCAAGGTCCCGTGCGATATTTTTCACTGATAAATATTTTGTATTCAGGCTCAAAGTCAAACGTGGCATACAGGCATTGGCAATGGGTATTTTTAAACGGTCACCGCAGGAAAATAATTACCGCCGGTAGTGTATGTGTGTGTAACTGTTTTGTGTGTTGGACGTTATATTTTATTATCTGCGTGTGATATTTTTGCTGTTCGACACACCGCCTTACCTTTTTGACGGGCAGTTTTTCCAAAAGACGTTCCGGCCGAGTATCAATCATTGATTTCAATGCGACCGTCAACAGACCTCGTCTCCGGACACGTTTGTTTTTCTCGCTGCAGATAAAAACATAATTAATGGTCGTTTTAGCCGATCCGGCGGCGGCTATACCTATAAGGTCACGGCGGTAACTCGCAGGGCTATCACATCGAGGGACTGAAAAAGTAGAATATACAACTCTAAGTTCAAACTCGTTTTGTGAAAACCCTAGCTAATTTCTTTACTCGATGGTAAAACATGGAATCATGAATATTTTTCAAGCCTTTCGAGTCATAAGCTATTGAATTTGTCAGTTTATCAATTTGGCTATACTAGACGCATGTTTTAAAGCATACTTTACGTATGGTACCCTGGTACTTAAATTCGTAATGAAAAAACACTTAGCTGAATTATCGCAATAGGTCTCTAGGCCATTTTCTTCGAAGTCTTCTGGGTGCATTATCAGAAAGTGAGGTCTAGGATAGTAGATTTAGCTCTTTGGTTCAGTGTAGGTATTTTTAGGTCGTTGTTTAAATTTGTGTTTATGATATACCAAGGAGCAGAAGTTATAAGTCGCATTGACTGGCACGCCTGTAAAATTCTGGCGTTGAACGGTTTTGTTGCGCCCCAAAATTGGATGCCGTAGAACCAGACTGGTCGGGTTATAGATTTATATAAGCTACATTAATTGAAGAAAAAGTTTAGATTTTAGCGCGTTACGTTTAAGTCTGACGTATGGTGCCCAAGTAAGTTTTTTGCCAAGGTTCTTTGCAGCATTTTCTGAAGGAATAATTTGATTATTATTAAGCATGACTGATGGGGAATCGAGATTACATAGAGTAAAAGTTACTTGTGTGGATTTTGATTCATTAATTTTAATTTTCCGGCAGATTGACCACAAGTTAATCATATTCAGTTGGTTTTGTACCGTTGGCTGGTTTCAATGGGATCTTGGAGAGAGGTTGTTATCAGCATGTCGTCGGCATATTCGTACCCAGTGATGTATAAAATGTAGAAGATCTAAAACCGTTGATATTTCAATGAAATGTTCGCTAACACTTTTGGAGACTGTTCAAAGTACAACACTGTGTTGAAAACCTAAATTTGACTAATAACCGTTTAGGTTACAATCTGAAACGGTCGCTTAAGACCGAAAGTCAAAAGAATCATAAAACTGAGCTACTTAAATAGGATATACTATCAAAAACACTTTTTTTAGGGAACGCGCTAATGAAATTTAATCAATAGGTAGATCGGTCAAATGTGTGTAAATCAGGTTTAGATGTGCATCTTAACTATAATTAACATTTTTTTTTGGTTAATTTTTGGAAAGTTAAAGCTTGTAGAAGAAATTGTACATTTTTAGTAGAGCTTTTATTGATAGGGAGTGATAATTTTTTCCTAATTTTAAGCTCTACAACGTACCTTTATTGAACGGTTACTGATCTATATAGACCGAGTATGGAAAGTTATCGGTCCGTTGGTCATCATAGGTTTAGATACAAAAACAAATCTTAATAACCACCGCATAGTGTTGGGAAAGCCTAAGTAATGGGTAAAACAGTTGTTGAGCTAAAAACTAATCGATCAAAGACTAGACGTTGGAAGAAAATAACGCCCACCTACAGCCGAAGGAAGGCCTTCGGTTGAATCGGACCGTGTCTTAATGTATGATCGGTGGTCACAAGAAGGCGGCGACCTGGTTTTAAAATAGTTCTCTGAGAATTCTCTCGAATCAGCATCATCGTTTATGTGCGTCCTTCGAAAGAAATAGGTATAAAAAAAAAATATATATATATATATTTTGCCACGTTTTAAGCGTTTTCGCCACTTACGCACAGTTTAGATTTATTATAATATTATTTTATTACTATATCATCCCCTACGATGGTAATATTTTGATATTACATAATTATTTTTGGTGTGGGGGTAGATTTTTTTTTGGCTCAAAATGTGTAAAAAAAAAAGGCCGCTGAAGTTTCAGGTCTTAATATTGATATAAACACGCGGATCACAGCACTTATCTAATCAAATAGTTTCGATAATTTAAAAATGAATGGAAAACCCAGGTCGCATTAGAAGTATAAAATCCTAGTTTGACTTTTCAGTCGAAATTGAATCTCGACAATTTTGAAGCTTTGTGTAGACATAATATTATGTTATTGTCTTCGTTTTGAATTACTCTAAAGAAGAAAATATCTTATTTCACATTTCTCCTTAATCATATTTATATATTATTGTAAACTCAGTTTTCGGCGTTGAATTACCATTATAGAGAAATGTTGTCACGCGATTATTTGGTCTATCTAACAGCATATAATATTATATACTGCACATATATTATAAAAAGTAAGATACTCTAATATTACAATACCATCTCACCGTATTATGTGTAGTACCTTACAAAAAAAAGACATCCATTTTGAGAACATTTTGTTTACCATAACACTATTTAAACTGTGTAGGTAATATAAATTTGAAAATGTTTGAGTTGCTAAACTAATATTTCTATGGTGTGATTATATTATGCAACCATAGCTTTAGCTGTCTGGTTGGACGAAACACCGAATATATATGAAAAACTTGTGTATCTCTAGTGAGATATAATTTTAAAAATACTTTTATTTGTTTTTGGCTCCGCAATTAACACATTTATGGCGATACGTCATCATAAAAAAAAACGTTAAAATTAACAACCGTTAACAGACTTGCCAAATGTTTGAAATTACACGAGAAATTCTAGATGAGTAAATCAGTGGTATGCACAATTTTAACAAAGCTAATTATTACCAGAGACTTTATTTGTTTTATCATCTCTTACTGTAGCCGGTAGCCATGTAAACACCGAACAAGGGTTTTATATTGGGTTTTAGTAAAATACTAATATAATGTTTTTGATATTTGGTATTATGATGCTCGTGGTAAACGCCACAAAATTGGCTTTATAATATAAACTCTGAAGCTGGGAAAAAAAAAAATTTGATTTAATAAGTGTTTTTACGTTTGCCAATTTATTTATTGTTTACATATATTTATAGATGTATATTATAAAAAATCATGTATTTTATAATAATAAATGATATTAATATTTTAACCAATATATTCATACAGTCCACCCCGATTCCCAACATTAATAATAATACTAATTATAATACGACGGTAAACGTACAGTTTGCAATTCTATGAATAATATTATCATAATACAGAGTGGTATATACCATAGTAATAATATATTCAATGTTCAACCGTAATTTATGTTGTAATACTCATTAATTAGCTGTAAACAATTAAAGTCGTCCCTATTGCTCGCTTAATTGGAAACGAAACGCAAGACGTAAAAATGATGTAAAACGTTATTTAATTTTTTAATTTAAAAAGAAAATATGTAATTTTCATTTTTTTAATTTCCAACAGAGCGCAACAACAGTAGCTGTTACTATCCGAGAAAAGGCATAAAAGTTTAAGCGGTTCTTTTTTTCGTGTCTGGCAGACCATTAATAGACACGCATTGCGGAAAAGAATATTTGTCGTAAAACCATAGATTACGGTTTTAGACATTTAAACGGTTCTGTTTTTATTCCGTAATGTAATTAACTTTAATCCTTAGTTATTTTTTTTTTCTAAGGCGTTCGGTAGGGAATGCGAGTACATTCATCGTTTCAAGGTCTTGTTTGTATTACATAATGTATATTACATAGTTAATTTATATTTAAATTAAATTTTTAAAAAAAATCTATTTAAAACGATCACTTTTAAGGACAAGACGTTAATTTTCTTTTAAAATAACAGCAATTTTGAAGTTTTTCTTTTTGAGAACGTTTTAGTTTATAATGTTTTAAAATACTAGACAATATTAAAATTTTTATCTTTTCTATTATTTTTTTTTTTACCTATCTTTAACAACTTTTCAAACTTAATTGGTAATGTATATAGATATTTAAATAAGATTTTAGATTAAGAATAATTTTCTGACAATTTCATTGGTCGATAACCAGCTTAAGGTAAATACTTTTAGCTAACTAATGTTAGCTTATTCCTGTTCTAAATGTTAAGTTTTAATAACTTTAAAAGTAATTAACTAAAATTGGTTATCGACCAGTCAACATTTTCAGTAAATTATTCTTAATTAAAAAATGTAATTATATACTTTTTATTTTTTTAAGTATATAAAACTCTAGAAAATACTATGAAAGGTAAATAATTTACAATTTTAAAATATGTATTTTAAAAATATTTAACTACCACGAAATAAAAAAACTACCAAATTGCCATTCTTTTAGGAGAAAATGAGTGTGTTCTCCTTAATGATTCATCTGTACATAATATTTTATATCATAAAAAAACATATAATTTTTTGCTATTACATTTTAACATTTATTTGTATTTTGTAAATATATTATACCGTTGTAATGTATAATTTAATGAAATAGTGTACGTTTACAGTACGTTAAAAAAAAAATATTATGTTTTTACTGTAAGTGTTTTGTTAGTAATTTATATATAAAGGTTTTTAGGTAACTGCAAGATGATTTATATTTTTAATTATATTTATGAGTGTACATAAACACATTTTAATATACACATCTTGTAAAAAAAAGAAAATGAATGCCTATATTTGTTCAAGTAATGTTTAAACAGCTTTTTTGACAGATGCTTACACGAATGTGTTGTAAGTTACCAAAATGGGTTGTATGACTGTAAATCTAAAAATTACCTTATTGTAATAACGAGGGTAGATTATTTGTTAGATAAAAAAAATGTACATTGATGATTTATACTTTGATATAGCTAATGCCGAATTTAGAAGGCTGTTTCGAATCTTGTTTTATAACTTTAATGCCAACAAATAATACCCGAGGACGAATTCATAAATGTTCATAAATAAAAATTGAAAACGGTATCGAGTATTTTATATATAAGTATTTTTACAAGGTTCGAATAATAATTTAATTTGTTGGACGGTTGGCGAGTACGTTATTATTTAAATTTGGTTTAAACATTCTGTCATACTTTTAAATATGATTGTGTGAGTCAACTCGACCCACCTTCTGTCTGACGTCAAATACATTTTTAAAATAAAAAAAACAAGATGAATTAAAGGCAACAAACAGTTTGGCTTTCTCAAGCTTTCGATGCTGATCTAATACGATATTTGTATGTAAAATACTGAATTCTTTACATGTTTTATAGCTGTGTACTTTAAGACAGGATAAGCACAATAAATATACCCTAATGTCTAACATTAACCTGTATGGTATTCCGTGAAAACGTTTCTTATTTCAACAGAATATAGTTTATTAGCTTTGAACTGTTTCTAGCGAGAAGACAACGCGCTTAATACTATTATAACTGCACCGCGTTATTCCCCTGCCTGAACTTTAAACACCTATAACTTAACAACTAATTGTTTATGACTGAATATGAACCAGTCATTAGTTATGTTTATAGAATTATATCTATACGGATGGAAGTGATTTAAACGCATGCTAATTACGTTCTGGCGAACTTCAAAATTTAACTCTTCGAGTTAAACCCTGATAAGACAATAATTATGTTAATACAGAATAGTAAATAGATTATTATCTTCAAAATTACCTACATGTTTGGTTATAATATATAGCGGTGTACTAAATTTATAGCTTCCAGGATTATTTTGAATATGTTTTGCTTTGATTCCTAGCTCCGTGATCGTCATAATATTATTATACATAATATATTATTTAAATTTAATGTATAGGCAAAATTTGATTGCAACACATCAACGTACTTATTTTGCATATACAAAACGCCTAAAAACAAGATAACTTATACTTATCGCGTTACAACGAATTTGAATTACTGGCATAACTGGCGGGTTTTAATATGTATGTTTTTGCCTAGGAGTCAATCCGAAATTTGCGTGGATATTTTCCCAAAATACGTTTGATAAGAGACAGCTTATAAGAGATTAGTGATGAAAGACAGCCGATAAGGTATCAGTGAGAACAGGTTAGTAATAAGTAATACTACATGGTAGGTTATAATATTTAGCGGTGTACTAAATTTATTTATTAATTTAATGCAAATTTAATACGGTGGATATACTTATCATAAAACATTTTTTTTCCTATTTTTTAATATTTATTTCAAATCTACTCCTGAAAACTTTTGCCAAGAAAGATGATAATGGATTACCCATTGCTGTGCCTTCAGGTTGTGCAAATAACTTATTATGAAACTAAAAAAATGTTGACTTGTACATAATTTTGTTAAATGTATTAATTCATTAATCCTATATTTTTCTTTACTTCAATTATTTAACCAATCGTTTAAGAAATCTTTTGTTATGTCTATGCGAATGTTCACGATGTACATTTTTGGTATTACTACGCTGTATAGGCATATAATGAGGTGTTTACCCGTATTCGGTCTCAGTCTGTTGTATAAGCGCTGTTGATGTTAACGTTGCTGCTGATATACGTATACGCTTTAGAGTTTAGAGTATTATTTTTGTGGTTAAGGGTTTATTAAATATTTCTTTATTTTATGTAACCACCAGTATTGCTTAGGGTTTTACTATATTGCTAGGTGTGAGTAAATCGACATTCAATCGACAATCAACGGGTTTTGAAAATATTTCCATTACATTGCTGGCACGAAGCGACGTTGCCTATCGGAAACAATGAGAACTAACCTAACAGAAAATATAGTTAAATACACTTGTTTGCCTTTCCTACCGCATACAGATACCCATCAAAGCGTTTATTCGAAAATGATTTTGACACACTTTCAGTTATAATAATTCCTGTAGACCTATCACCTTGCCGCACCCAATACGCCCCGTCCACTCTATGACACGCCCCCGCTTTTTTTTCAGATAATATTTTCGCATAAAAAAACATATTTTATTGCATACGCTTTATAGCATATGTTGCCGCGTCCATATTTAACTGTTTTTTTTTTGTAGTGCATTAAATTCACATCCCCCGACTTATAAATGTATACAACAGTAACGGCTATTTTACGGCCCGAGGTCAATAGGCGGCGTATGATGTGTCATCCGAACGAATTATTGTTTTATTATGACCGTTCCGTGCACTGGCGATAAATCAGCCCAAGTACTTGTACTAGTATAGTGGTCGGATCGGAAGCGGCGGTTGAGTGACTGTAGTTGATAACAAACGTGCAGCATCCGCACAGAGGCGAGTTTCTGCTAGGATTTGTGCGTGTGTTGTCCTTGTTATAACTCTGATCTACCGCCATCACAAATATAAATCACAGAGAACGCCTTCAACCGCACACACACACACATAAGTTACGATGACGATGGTGCATAATCGACTTACCATATATATATATACACGGTATATATTTCGGTTGACAACGGAAGCCGAGTAGTAGGTATGTATATATAACGCATTAAATTATTGTCGTGCGTTTGTCCTAGTCGGTGAACGGTGAAACATTGAATCATTTGATAATCTCAGGTCTGTGGATTCGCGATAAACATCAGCTCTTCTACCATCCTCTCAAACTTTTCTCCGATCTTAGATCACAGAACGATGAACAACAGTCGATGAACGCTCGAAATGTTGTTAAGCGAATCAATCGGCGTAGTCAGAAATCAACAATAATTATTATTTTCTTCACTGTCCAAACTGATTTCTCACGTACTCTAAATAGAAAAACGAACAGTGTCGCCAGAAATACTTAGGGAAATACGGTAACTGTTTAAAGTTAAGGGTTTATTTTAATATTTTATTTCTTTGCTTGCAGCATAGAAATTTACAACGGCCAAAGTGTAGTTTTATTCTTTTTTTTTGTTGGTATTCCATAATAAAAAATATTTAACTACAGAAATATATGAATATTATATTGTGCTATAACTCCACTCTAGATCTACCTTCGAGCTGTTTTTAATACCCCAAGCCCTAAAACTTCCCCTAAAATGCGAAATAAAATAATAATCTCCACCAGCCTTCTGGGAAAAACTCACGGTATCTCCTAGTCTAAGATATTATTTTGATTTGACTACTTCCTCTATACAGTGAAAACTTAAGAACATATAATCAACCCTTTTCCCCTAGGACGAGTGGAACTTTTTCTTTATTTTATTTTTTTTCGGCGGAGTTTTGCTACTAAAGGTCTGAAAACTACACTCGATGTAGTTTTGTAACATATACAATGTTCTCAAAAAGGTATAGCAATAGCAGTAATAGCCAAACTTTCAAAAAAAAAGGGACCACTATACTCGTTTCGTATTAACTTTTGGGTAGCTGATGTGATCAAAAAACAATAGTTGTCTGAAAATAACCCCCGCTGATCTAATAACCTTACTGTGTTGTTTTTTATCCACTTGGAATGTTTACCATAAAGATAATAAAATTTAATTTTTTTAATCTAATTTAAGTACTTAAATACGAGTCAAGAAAAAAATGCAATGATTATTGGTTTTATTTTTATTGTATCGATTGTATCGTTGGTACAACCACTCAATAACAATTGTATACCATACATTATATACCAAGTGTATACAATTTATATCTATATATTTTTTTGTAGAACATATAATGATACCTATATAAAATGCTCCTGTCTATTTTGCAAAGTGACATTTCATGTATTGTCGTTCCGTTTATCGACAACAGACATGGCCCCGTAAGAGACATCCGTTAGTTAAAATGTCAAAAAAAAAAAACTGTTTGTATAAAAATAAGTATAATGATTATTGACACGTCGCGAATAATATAATTTCTTAAAATAGTATTGTTGTGTTGCAAAAGTTTTAAGTTAAATTTAAATGGTACCCTTACAAAAAACTAAAAGTTGGTCGCCGAATAAAGTATACACATTTGAGAAATGTTGTATTTGGAGTACAAAGTGGCTACGCGATTTTATTTTTATTTTCTGGAAGTCGTAACAAAAAATTACATATTATTGTAAAACCATAAAAACAAATTTTTTTCCTAAGAAATCAGATCCTCCCAATATGAGAGGAAACCGACCTTGTTTTTCCAAACAATAGAATTTACGTTGTAACATATTATCAGGGAAAAGCTGAACTAAATTGGCGACGATAAAGGATTTAATTATAAATAGGTTTTTTTATAGGATTTATATTTGAATAGTTTATTCATGTAATAGCAAATCAATATTTATACTTTTTTATTAACTAATAGCCGTTCAATAATTATAAAGAAAAACCGCAGAAACAAACGCAGTAGTAGTTTAATATATAAATTATATAAAGAAAAATAAATTCCTAAGTATACTCGTACTTATCAATAAAAGTGGTTTAATAGGTGTTATAAGCAATAAAAAAAATTTAGCTACCAGACTGGAATACCAACAGTGTTAACAGCTCTTCTAAAGCCCGAAAAACTTAATCGGATTCCACCAGTTAAAAAACACCAGCATAACACAAGTGAAACGCATAAATTAAATAGAAACAATATCAAATACATACTAAAATGTTTAGTGCATTACAACATAGCACAAGCAGAGAAGTATATCAACTTTACTTTTATGTATTACATTTAGGTGAATTTTTGTAATTAATATTTTTTATAATCAATTTTTAGCAGCTGTTACATTCTCACACTTTTTTTTTTTTTTTTTTAATAGCCTTTAACATTCTCATACTTAATAACGTATAATATCTATCAAAGACATAATCAGATATTAGGTTAGGTTGGGTTGGGTTAGGATAAATTAGGTTGAAATAATAAACCAAGTAAAATAAGAGAACGTCAACGCTGCAAAACCACAATCTTCTTAGCTAAAACTATATTACAGAAAAATATAATAATACGATTATTAAAAATTATATTTACGTCTCGCTTGTCCGTAATCCGCCATAACAGTATCGATTTGAGATGTAAGAACTCTTTCTCCATAATGTCTCATAATGTCACTGTAGATAATATAGCTTCTCTGCGCTTTTTTTGGGATGATTTTGTAAAATAAAATCATTACCTCCTAAAAATGTGTATACGTTTTATATTAAATAATTTAGTTGAAAATAAAAGTATCGTCAAACTCTGTTTTGAGGATTATGTAAATTTTTAACACATAGGTGAATTTTTCATATTAATTCTAATGTATTATAATTCGATTTGTAATGACGTGTGTTAAACTTTAAATGATGTTAATATTTATAAAGGAAAAAAATTAGAGACATTTTCAATTTTACAAGATATTAATATTACAACACCTGTCTACGTTTAATAATAATAGGAAAATATTAAAATTAAATAATATTCCTCCTGTTTAATTTAATAGACCCCAAAAATAACGGATGCGTGCACACAATTATTTTATCTGAAATAACATGATTATAATATTATTACGTGGCTGCTAAATCTATTTATGTAGCCTTCCATGGCAGCCTCATAAAATTGATCAAAATATAATCTTCTTTCACAATAACCGTTTCTAGCACTAATCTCGACTCCGTATTTTTTTAACATATCCGTGAGTTCTTTTATCTCGTCACTGGCATACGTTTTGCGCATTGAATGTAAGTAACATATGCTTCTCCTTCGTTTCTTATTTCATTAAATAGTTTCAAAAATTCCTAAAACAATATACTAAGTGGTTCATTTTTTTTAAAAGTCATAGCACAAACATTTTATCCTAGACAGGATTTAAATGATTAATTTCTGATTTTTCTACATAATTCGGTAAACTACTAAAATATGTTTCTTGCAATTGGGTGATAATTAGTTTTTGAAACTTTGTTAATGTATTATAGACCTATATAATTCACCAATATTTAATAAATAAATTAACTTCAATAATGATTATAGATAACAAATTATAATTACTAATTTATTGATAGAAATTACTGTTGGAATATAATAATACGTTACATTACATTTTAATACTTTTTGGTACTAATAAAGGTTATAACTCGCGAGTGTAAACTCGCGTTTTAACTAGATGAGACCGCTAGGGCATAAATAAATCTTATGCTTAACAATAGACGGTTATATAGTAAATTATTAATTAATTATTTATTTTTAATTATATTAAAAGTAAAAACCATGATCATCATTCTTTTCCTAACATTTAAAATATATATTGATTTGTTAAAAAAAAAACCAAATTTTCATAAATATATTTTGATTTTCAGAATCAGAATTACAGGTTTTAGCAATATAGCTGCGGGGACAACTACAATAATTTATTATAAGCTATTTGTATGGCAAAGGTTTATAAGTTTGTTATTTTTTTTTGACGATGGCTGCTCCTTAACAATATTTATGTTTGTTTTATATTTGACAGAAACCTGAGTATAATAATTTGGCGAACCATCGACTTATATCGCTTCCTTTTTTGTAACATTAAGCATGTACAAAAACGACGGTTTTTAGTATGATAAAATTACAATACCATAATATGATACCCAATGTTTATGAGAAGCAAACATACACACCAGCTAAAAGTCGTTGGTAAATCTAATAGCCCATGTGTGATATCAGTGCTATTGACATTATATATATATTTTATACATATATGTCCCATTAAATTCATGAGACCATTACCGACACAAAACCAATAATCATTTTTCTCAAAAGTTCCTGACACAGTTTTCGCTTAGTCTTGAGGGGTTTGAGCGGTCTGTTTACTTTATTTTATGTAATCTGCAGTGTGTGTTTAGTAGAACGTTATCGTCGACTCGATATAGTATAATATAATATATTATACTGTGTTTTACATTTTAGTTTACGCCAATCGGTTACGTGGTTATAATTCCACTCGAATACACACCCAAAACAGTTTCAGCAGAGGGCTATCACCCGTGGAATTCGATAGGAGTGTGTTTAATTATTGCAGACGTCGACCAGTTGGATGGCTACAGAATACCTGTACTATATTGTATTACTCGAGCTAATTAGGAATTTCATTGCGGTCACCTTTGAAGCGTACGGCTTTGAAGAAGAACGAACACACGAGATATGCGGCAAAAGTACTACACGACATATTATACAATGTGGATCCGACCGTAGACAGTGTAATGGGGTTGCTAACCGCTGGTAATTGTGTTCCGGATGCCGAGAGTGCCTTGGGGTTTGTTCTGGTCGACCGAATCCGGAGGTCTTATGGTTGAGGTCACATAGAGAATTGTTGAATGCATTACATCATTTATATTAACTAATGTTCTGTTTTAAACGAATATTTTAAATTGTTTGCGAGTCGTTCGTCGCACAGTGTTCAAAAAATCGATCGTTAAGGTCAAAAATCAAAATTTTTCCGGTAATCAAATTAATGGTATCTATAGAAAGACACTATAAATGGTTATCGTTTTATTAGTGAAATAGCAAAAAATTATTGTATTTTTGTTACACTGTACAAATTTAAAAAAATATTTTCAATAATAAAAAAAACCAGGCTCAGCGGTGTTCGAGACATATTGGTGACATAGCAAATGGGGGTAGAACAGGTCACAGGTCTTCAGGAATCATTACAGCGGTAAGTGATAAAAACACTTTCAAAAAAACGCTTATATTCGCATCGAAGTTTAAAAAAATCATACAAATTTGTTATGTATGATAAATTTCAAAAGTCCAAATTTTACTTTTTAACGTCAATTTGTTTTAAACAATTAAAATTATAACAATAGCGCCCTAAAATCTAAATTCAATTTTTTTTCGTCATTTTTTGACAACCATCCAAAAGACATAATATACATTAAGAGGTCACATGAAAAGTTATCACCCGTAAAAAGAGTAATGGGCATACATTAAATTAGATAAGGCATGATGAACACTGAACAATAGTTACCTAACTACTCCAAAGGCGCTTATGTAACCTGAGCGGTTGTCTTATAAAATAGATGTAGCGCAAAGTTCTTTAGTGATAATAGTTATAAGTTATAACGATTTTGTAACTGACTGTGTATACCTGTATTATACCGGATGTTTTGCGAAATCAGTGCAAGTGGGTTTCCAAAATAATACATTATAATGGTGCCGGTGGTACATTATTAAACAATAATTGGTGTGCGCTGTTAAATTAACACAAAGACGGGTTTGATATGCAGTATATTATTATATGTGTATGTATTGAATCCTAGCAGTCCCACGGGTAAACACAAAAGCTGTACAACGCATTTTGTCCCAGAAAAACCCTGTCTTAATCAAAGGCGAACAGGTACGTTTGTCTACACATAGAAATTAGGTGTCGAGCGTTTTGGAAGTTAGTAGGACGTGTAACACGTTGCTATAACACGTTCAGGCGAAGTGTATGTATAATCAACATCCTTTTGATCATTTTAATTGTAGATAATGTCTAGGTAAAACAGAATCCCTAACGTTCATTATAGAAAATTAATAAAAAAAAAACAATATAAAGTTATCACCGTATTCTGGAGCATTGAGAAATTTTTTTTTTTAAATCTGACAGATTGTACATTCACATCTAATAATTAATAAACATATTAACAATTTTAATACACTAAATAGTAATTGTAAATAGTTATAAGAGCAAATATTTTATTTTTAGTAAGCATTAATAAAAAAAAATTCAATAATTGTAACTAATTTTAAAAACTTAGTATAAATTAAGAGTCGAAAACACAGAAATCCGTAAAATAAGTCTGAAATAAAGATTGATTTATATTAAATTACAAATATAAATAGTATAAAACGTGCTCGTTGGGGAAGTTATTTTGTACACTTTCAGCTTTTATAATATATTTACAACATATTAAAAAAAAAAGTAGAGTAGTGTTAGAACATAGTGAAGAGAGAGAGGTTACAGCTTTTCATGAACTATGATAACTGAAAGTGATAAAATCACTTTTAAATAATGGTAAAAATACAAACATCGATAAAAGCATTGTTTTCAACAACTATGGACAACACAATAAAACCATTTTGCAATTTTCTTTAGACAGTATAACTATTAAATATTAATAATAAAATATTGTAAAATGGTTTTATTGTGTTGTTCATTGTTGTCACTGCAATGCTTTTATCGATGTTTGGGAAGAAATTTAGGAGATAGGGTTTTTGACCATTTTTTTTTTTGTTCGTGAACGTTTAACAATATCTTTATAACGTTTATCTTAAGAATATGGCATACAAATTTGGAACTTAATTAAAATTTAAAGCACCTTAATTTTAAGATGAAAAATATGAAACTTTATTGGGTATTTTTCTAGTTTTTGAATAGGAAGAGGTAAACTTTTTAATGGATGGCGCACCGTAGCTAAAATAACGGCATGTAATTAGTTTTCGTTGTAACCAAAAGAACTATTGTGTATCGTTTATTATTTAAATGAACATCCCCTTTGCATATACAGGGATATAGGCGAACAATTCATAATATTTTTTTTAATACGAACGAGACTCGACATTTGTACGCCTTAGTTTATATATTCAGTGTAAAAAAAATATATATATATCCAGATAAAGTTCATTTTTTTTTTGTGGCATTGTGGAATACTCAAGAGTATTATTTCCGGGTTGCTCACAGTTGTATGGACTCCGCTAAGTTCTTTGGGCATTAGCCGGAGTGAGCGCCTATTCTTATGTAGATGATGACGTCCTCGTCATTCGTGTACAATATAAAACATGGTCATTATTGTAATAATAATGATAATCATCATCATAATCGTAATAAAGTTTTCAATTTAGTATTTTCTTTTTTTAATAGAAATATTTCAAACGGCTTACCGAGATGAGCTCGTTACTCACATTATAAATTGTAAGTACATACAAATTGCGGTTTCGTCAAAGTTTTTAATTAGGCTATAAAAAAAATTATTTATATTTTAGAAATGTCTTTGAAAATATTTTCAATTGTCCCGACATTATGGTTTTGGAATAAGACTGTTTTGTTAATGTTAATATTACTTTTCGATTTGAGTAATCTGTGATGGCAACGTAATTGCGGAATCTCATAACCAATAACGATTTACTGTAAATGCAACTTCTCCGTTTATAATATTATGTTTGCCCGCAGTAATTATTTTCTGCTGTAAGTCGAAATAAACTTATATATTTTCCACTCGGACGGACAGATACGATTGCACCGAAGATGGTCTTATTATATTATGGCTTTGATTGCTTTACAGAAACGTCAGAGACTTTTCGTTATTTTACTTGATCTTTAGAACTGTTTACCCAAGCTCACACTATTTTTGCGACTTGCGGATGTACATAAAATATAATTCATATAAATGATGTCATTGTCAACGTTTCCTGAACTGTAATTAACATTCAGACTATTTAATCTTTTTTATTCCAATGCGATTCACCAAAATAGACCTAAAGGTTAATCATAGATTTTTTAACTAGTTACTTTTGAACTAAGTGTTCTAGGTGTTTTGGCCGTGCCGTTAGGTACATACATCCAGCGAAGTTCTGACTCTGCGATTAATATAGTAGAGCAGAGATAGCGATGAGTCTTATACAGGATGATTCATTAAAGATGTTAGTCTGTACATTCTTAGTGGAATGTAGTTTTTGATTTTTCTTTTTGAAAACATTTTTGTTTATATTATTTTACAATATTATAACTAAAAATGTTATATTATTTATTATCAAATATTTATCTTTTTTTTAGTATTTTCCAGAGCTCTATCAACTGTTTAAGCAATAACGTATTTAATTAATTAAATCTATAATTTAGGAATGATAAAATGTTTATTGGTCGATAACCAGTTTTGGATATGTACTTTTAAAATGATTTAAGTTTAAAATTTAGGACGGAAGGTGGAGAGTGTTAATCAGTCCTTTCAGCAAATTATTTTCAAGTTAAATATATATATAAGTTTCAAAAGTTGATAGTTTTATGAAAAAACTAAAAAGGGTAACAATTTGAATACTTTCTATTATGGTAAAGTAACGTTAATTAAAGTATTTCTAAAAATAAAAGCTGAAAAGGGTAATTATTTTAAATATATTTTGTAATTGTTCTTATGTATATGCTTTTAAGGAGTTTGTATAAAAAGGACTTTATTAATAAGACTAACATGTTTGGATGTTAGTAGAAGTCGCAGATGACGGAATCGGTTGTTCAAAGCTAGTCTCTTGACCCTTAGATAACACACATTTTTGGCAGAAGAGATGGGTAAGTTAAAGATAGTTATAGTAGGGCAGTCTCTTTGTCTAAGCATAAAAGAACAATAAATGGACTTGTGAAATCGTTGAGTTTAGTTCTACAGTTCTTGTACCGGAGGTTTGGTGTAAGTTTAGATGTGATTGAAGGAAAACTGAGGCTGTTTCGGGGCATGAACGAAGGGCTGAGAAAGCTAACCATAATAGGTAGGTACGATATTGTTATTTTCTCAAGTCATGCTAATAGGCCCGCAAGACCGTTTACGATTACCATAATAATGTATACGTTATCCGAGCTAACGAAAGGATTTTCTAATATAAGCAATACGTTTTTCCGAGAAAAACGGATAGAAACGTGCAAAGCTCGGCTTTCGTGACAACGATCGTTTTAGGATAGGTAGTCAAGTTTTATAACGATTTGCATTGTCATGTATCCCATACGGAAAAGGAAAATATTTATATATTTTAAAAATATATTGAAGATTGTTAAAATGGTATATTTTTCCAAACACAAGGGTTTTTCGGCTGTATGAGATCATTAAAAAAAAAAAACGATAAACAGAATAAAAATCCAATAGCTAGGCAACTTCCCATAATCTGTTTAAATTACAAATGTATTCAAGAATACCAAATAGGTAACAAAAAACATAATATTATTCAAAAACCAACATATTTTCGAATTAGTATTTGGTTAAATAATTTTGAGGCAAATATATTTAATTGAATATTTAATGACCCATAACTAAAAAAAAAAAAATCAAAAAATCTGGGCGTCATCTGTGTTGGTCTTAACGAATGGTTACTTAAAGACGGGTTTCTTCTTTTTTGGTTGCACGAGGCTTGTAAATTTACAAAGACCGCTTGTCCTCGTTAATTAATTAACTTCTACATCACGTTATCCAATGTGGTTAAGACCAAAGCCAATGCGAACTCGACGGATTAGTATATGATTATATTCGGTTGTAATTATACGTTTAGCTGTACCTATTCTGTTGTATGCCTCTATTGTAATTAAAGTTGTTCACCGCTAAACAATTACAATACAATTACTATAGAGACGTTGGTGGAAACAAGAAAGCCACAACCAAGTTATGGCCGCCAAAAGGATCTTCATTATGTACAATTATAAATATTAAATTTAAGTGAAAGGATTGAATGAAAAAAATTGCCCCCTCTCCCCCCCTAAAAAAAAGGGCATGTTATAAGATCTGTATACAAGCCGAAGATACCATATTATAGATTATATTTATATTTTTTATGGACTCTGCACTTACCGATAAGTCGTTAAAAAAAATACAATATTGTTGGGAAACCAATGAATAAGCTCGATGTGGCGTTATACCACATTGCAGATTAGTCACGATTCTCTATTGTGCCGTTGAGAGAGATCAGTTGGAGTGAGCTAAAAAATCAACAATACATAGGGATATTAATCGTTAACCTCAAAAAGAGGATACAAGTCCACTTTTTCTAATTTTCCTGAGAGAGGCGGACGGTGAAAAACTAAACAAAGTAAGACATTGTGCTAACATGGCCTATTCATTTATATAAAGGAGAAAAACTTTCATGAAATACCTAAACGTGTTGAGGTACCTAAAGTTTTTATTTGTTTTTTTAAGCAGGTATAATCTAGGTTTTGTGGCTTCTAAATTAAAAATTAAATTATTATTGTCGCGAGAGTGTCCCTTTTCTGTCGTGAACATTGTTTTCTGTGTACTATTTTTTTAGTTGTTTAAACAGTCGGATTCTTCTTCTTTCTACTGGGTACTCATTTAGCATAACTGCCTCCTCTTATTAACAACGAATACTGTTATCTGTTGATTTTATATAAGATCTGGGGAGGAAAAATAACAATTTTTTTTAATCGTTACATCCGTTCAAAACCAACAACTGTATGTTTATCTAAGTTTTTTTGTTGTGCAAACAAACAGAAAAAAAGATCTTTAATGGTCATTCTGAAGGGACTGTAATTTAGAGATGGTACAAATACGACATGTTAAACTATATATTTAGTATTAGAGTGGGTGGTTTGCCTATAAATATTTGTTGCTGTTTCTCCAACAATAACAATACAATAAAACTATTTTGCAATTTTTTTGAATCTGTTAAAGGTATAAGCACTAGATACCGATAAAAATCATTGCAAAGGCAAAAATGTGTATGAAATTGTTTTATTTTATTTTCAGTTAGGTTAGGTTATGTTAGCTGCCATTGTAACCAATATCAGTATTATCGTATTAAAAATATACTAAAATTATGTTTCAGATACTTGTTGACTCATCCTAACACAACAACATGGAAATTTACAATGACCAATGTGTAGTTTTATTATTTTTTTTGGTATTTCTTACAAAAAAAAAAAAATCGTCTATATAATTAAAAGAATATTTTAAGTGCCATAGGTATATTTTGAAACTTCCTTTAGTCTAGTTTTCAGAATTACACATACAAAAGTGAAATAAAAAAGAATTCAAATCCCTTCTGGAGGAAAGGGTTATTGATATTTTTTTTGATGTGTTAAAGTTAATCGATAGTACTTTATCTAATGAATATTCTATACAAGTTTATAACTTATTTGATTGAATATTTACATATTTCTGAAAAATGTGTACATTTTTTCGGTTGCTTTCTCGATTTTGTAGTGGGAGGAGTGTATATTAGTCCAATAAATTGCCTTTAGATACAATTTATGATTTATAGAATTACTAAATGAATCAATCTATGGTTTAGGACATCTTAGTACCAGATACAAAAATATAAAAATACATGGTTATAAAAATAAAAATACATAGTTATAAAAATCGCACCTTCTTAGTTACGCAATGAAGTTAAAAACTAAAATAATCAAAAGTTTAAAATAAATATTAAAATTTTAAAAATAACTGAAAAAAAGCACGGTCAGATAAACTTACGCGGTGTTTGTCGCCTTGGTCGACGGTTATAGATAACTTTTTAGAACGTGTATAGAAAATATGTTGTTATAAAGTACACATTTCAAGTTGACCACTGCGTACTGCTTTGCTTTCCCTTTAGTGGGTGTATCAGTGTTAACATGAAAAATGTATAGGACTTAAGTATGTCTTAAAATATTAGGTTTAGAGTGTCGAAAGGAGCAGCTACTATTTTAACGTTCGTGTGCAGACCTGTAACGAAATTGCATAATCAAAGCGCTTTGTCAACAACCGGTCTGTGAAAATTAACTATTTTTTTTTTTTTTAATAACGCGGTCGTCGGTGTGCTGTTGACAGCTTTTAAGAGAAATAATGTTGTTAAGAGGTTGTTTAGCACCTGCAGATTAATAATTAGCACTTGTATATAGTATAAACTAGTGTAACCGTTATTATATATTTTTTTTAACTTGGACATGCTGATGAGGTACCTATGTGTTCTGTCGGGTCTTCTGAACTTTATATCGACTAATTCGTGTTTGGTTTTTGTCGGTATAGGTCTTTGCAGAAGTTTGTTGTAGTAGTATAGAACTGTCGAAAATGTCAAAAATACATTCGTTAGTTTAGTCGTGTTTATCAATCTGTATACTTTATCGATTAACTTCACCGCCGGACCTGCTTAAACGACCTACCGTGGAATATTGTTTAATATTTCCAAATCAATTTTTTTGTATTTTCTAAAAAATGTCATAAAAAAAAATACAAAACAATTTATATTCTTCTTTGAAAGTTGTAAACGTTTGTACGATTAACTTTAATTCGCTAGTAGCTTATCTAAAATACATAAACAGTTTTTAGAATCATTTCTCGTGAAATTATAACGTGAAATATGTAGTTAATGCATGAGTCATATAAAACCCGTAATTAATGTTTTTTAAAATTACTATGAGGCCGTTGGACTGTTTAATCCTTATACATTATAACAGTTAAAGTTAAAGATTCATAGGTATAAGATTTTTTATTGATACATAAGTAAATAATTACAACAAAATATAATTTTTTTTAGAACATCGATTCTAATTTATTTGGTTAAATATTTATATATAGTTAATATTATACAAATTTATATGGTCAAACGTCCTTAGCGCTTTACCCTGTGCTTTGAAAACATGTAAAACGCTTCAAAAAATGTTTCATGAATTGAGCCGTTGAATACATAATACGAAGAGATGACGAAGATAAAAGGTTACAAATGCCATTTATATTTTTTCGTTCAATCAAGTTTGTGATCATACAATTATTGTTGTCAATTATTGATGCATAACTGCCGAGAACTGGCAAAACTTATAAATAAAAAAATGTACTAAAAAAATACCTAATGTAATAGTTTTGAAAAGAAAAAATAGGTATGCTTCACTGTTTTTTGTTATTTAAATCGGGTTCATAAAAAAAACTCACACAAAGGAAAATTGGGAAAGACTTTGCAGGTGTCTTATGTACATTCGAATAGCAACTTAATATGATACTAGGGAGCTGTTGTCAGAACGGGAATTGTCCTGGAATTAAATTCGACGACAAAGGACTTTCTTCTTTTTCGTCTTATACAAAAAATTAAAAGAGGAGGGAGAGTGAGGAATTGCATTGTGGAGATGAAGCATATTAAAATCAGGGATGTCACAGGTTTTCAGGAATTATTGTAACTTTTATACAAAAACTTTGGTGCAAATCTCTAGATGGTATAAGTAATAAATGTCGACAAAAAATAATTAAAATAATTGTAAAGGGAAAAATGTGAACAAATATAGTATTTGACTTTTTCGTCGGGTTAGGTTAGGTTTGGTTAGGTTAGTTGCCATTGTTACCAATAGAAAGTATCATGGCAACAATATAATGAAAATATTTTCAAATACCTGTTGACTATTTATTTATTTACACATAGCAACCTAGAATTTATCATTGTATAAGTGTAATTTTTCAATTTTTTTTTTATTTTTCCTGTTAAAAATAAAGTTTGGCTAAAGATAATGATCTATACCTCCATGCTAATTTTCAGACGCTAAGCCCTAAAACTACACTTAAAAAAGTGAAGTAAAATAAAATTCCCATCCCCTCTGGGGAAGAGGTTTATGATGTTTTTTGGTTTATCGACGTATATTGATAATACTGTGCATAAAAAAAATCCTATACAAATTTGTAACTGATCCGCCTGCATATATATATTTTTTTTTAAAAACATGTGCATTTTTCGAGTGTTTTCTAGATTTTAAAAGGGAAGGAGTGAATATTTTAAGTTTTCGGTCTAAAAAAGGACATTTTCAGGTCTAATGAATAATGGAAATGGGTTCAGCTGTTTTGGAGATATTATGTGGCCAGACTCAAAAACATAAAAATATTTTAAAGTAAGAAATATTTCAAGCGGGGATAACATTTCAAGTTTGACATATTTCAAAGTGATAATGTCAAGTTTAAAATATTTCATTACTTATATAATCCCCTGTATGTTCTAGATTATTGTCTCGGACTCCGCATGGGATACAAATATTTCACACACGAAACCTACGGCCGGACTTGTGAACTTTGCGACCGCTTTGCCCGACTTGCCCTACCCGCGGGCAGATCTCACAAACGGGTACGGTGGCTGTATTGTTCGGGATAACGCGTCTTATGTAATTTGTGTGTTCGCCCGTCGAAACGGGACGGATTTATGGCAACAATATCCGATGTCCTGGCCCATTGTCGCCGGAATGCAATAGAATCGTTTTGACGTGCATATATAGGTGCCTGCGGGCAAGACACATAGAGGATAGCGTGTAGACCCCGATTTTTATTTGACACGGGGTACGTTACCGCCATTTTCCAATGGCAATAAAAACATCAAATTGGTATATCCACTCGGCAAACGGTTTTTTTCCTACCCGATAAATCTCCTGTCTGATCTCTCCTTCTTGAGGCAGGTTGTAGGTGACGCGCCGTCCTTATTATTTTCGTTTTATAACGTTCAGCTTCGATGTGCAGCTGAGAAGGTATTGTTTTTACAATGAAGGGGTTTTTTATAGTTTTCTCTCTGGATCCACGATGTCTGACAACATCACTGAACCGATTTCTCCGCGTAACTCAACTATCGCTAAGAATGGCGGTGTTAGTTCCTTTGTATGAATACGGTTTTCATAATGCTTTGTGCGTGAGTCATAGCCGTCGTGTGTTCAATTTTGGTACACAATATTACAGTGTGTAAATAAACAATGTCAGTACGTCGCACACTATAACGCCAACAGTGTGATTATTAACTTTAATCACGAGATTATTCAAAACTTGCAGATTTCCCCTGTTACCCATTTTGCTTAATGAACATTTCAATAATGTACGGATCTCCTTATTCACTACTGTAATAGGCATACGCTCGGTATTCATGCATATACATTATTATTATAATAATATATATATATATATATATATATATATACATTAGGTTATTATTATTTTCCTCATTACCGTCGTCCATGTGACAGCTTGTATTCAAGTAACACCGAATTCCGGCAGAGACATTTTGTAAAATATTAACACTTACCTTGTCCTTTTGTACGTAGATCTTCGAACGATGGGTAGTATCATGGTATTTCATATTGTCTTTACCGTCGTCGATTTAATATTTATAATCGAAATCGAAAACTTTTAAGACCCATACCTTATTGTCCGCAAGATTCGCACAACGGCTGAATACACTCACTATAATTTAAAATTACAACACGTAATTTAGGTAAATAGGTCTTATTAAATATTAATACATGATCTGTTAAGATATATATATAGTGTTCATCGTCGACGACGAATCAAATTCGTTATAGAAAACCAAATCCGTTTCGAAGACGCAGATATACAGTGGTGGATGTTGCCAACTCTTCCAAGCTTGTTATTATTTTCTCGGTGTATGAAAATAAAAATAAAAACATAATATACAAAAAAATAATATGGACCGTAAGGAATCCGAAGAACGAATGGAGCCCGAATAAAATTCAAAACATAAATCGCATCATTTACTTTTTTCGGTAAGCTGAATGTTACAATGTTGACAAAAATACAATTCTGAAAATTCAGCTCGTTAAAATTCCCGCTACGGTTTAAATCAAAATGAAAAACTTGCAAAAGGAAAAAACCTAAGTCGTATTTTAAACTTTATTAACCGTACTCGTGATTTAACAAGACTAATTATTATAATTATACGATGTACCTAAACTTGTCTGTCCGTTCGACAAAACGACACAGAAAAAAGTTATCTTATTGCTCGAGATAAATTTAAAAAGTAATTAAATTTCAATGGACATTGACAAAACGACGGAATATATTTATAAAAATCATTTTTTTATCGTAATTTTTTACTTTCAAACGTTTGTGTTGCTGTAGACAAGTTTTTTACAAAAGTAATTACACTTTATTCAAATTCAATTGTAAAAACCGGTTGATATACTTTTTACTTGGCTTTTGTGTGTACTGTTAAACAATTAACTAATTGGGTATTGTTCGTTTGATTTCAGGGAAGGTAGATGTATACCGATGCGAAACGAGGTTCCAAATATTGTGAAGTTAGATATTTAAAAGCTAATAAATTTCTAACTTTTATTTCCTAGTACTTTTTCTTTTAATAATACGATATTTTCGTTTTTACTGTCAACTAAGTTCGCATTGATATTTACTCGACTTCGGCCATTTTCAAGGGCGTTAGTGGAGATCAGGGGTAGACTCGGGATTCTAAATACCTCAAAACTTATAATAAGTGCTACATTTATTTTTATTTCAACAAATCTTTTTCGCTAAAAAAAATGTAGGTATTTTAAAAAATACTAATTTTAAGTTTTAAGATTTTTAATATCCCAAGCCCCTCTCTGATTTCCGTAAATTTTCAAGGGCTTTCTCTCAAAGTCACTCAAATATACTTATGATGAAGTATAAAATAATAATACACTTTTAAGTATCTTAATAACATGTGAGAAAATTTACTTTAATGTTCCTGTTCAACAAGTAATTATATTTGATGTACAGAATTCCAACGATAGTAATTCCATTACACAGTAGCTCGAATATAATTATACACTCAACGTCTAGTAAAAGTAGAACATAACTGTTATTATTATATGTAATTTTAATATGAAATTTTGTACCCGTACCCTTGTTAATTTGTCAAGTCCTTATTCGAAGTGGCGTCTAGCTGCTTTCGTGTATTTTAATATAACACGCCGTTCAAATCGATGAAGTACATATTATAAACAATAGTTGATTTTTATCACAATTAGATTAATACAGGATGTCAGCAGCATGATTAAAGTTTAATGCATTATATTATTTTCCATGACTTAGAACACATTAACTAAGAACAAATGTTGTTCAGGCGAGATAAACCATGGTGATACTGTAGATAAAAAGTGTATAATATGGATTAAGTGTCGGTCGTGAATGTTATGGTCCAACACTGGCTCTCAGGCTTTTATATTTTAAAACTCATTAACTAAATTGAATTACTCATGTTTGAAACTGTTTGAAATAAACCGATTTGCACTCGGTATATTAATCTTAGTATTAGCTTCATTAATTTGGCTTATTGGCGGCCTCGTGTGGAGTTTAAGAATTTCCTAGCGTTTACTAGCAGATAGTATTTCGGTGTTATTATGGGCATAACTGCAATAGTTTAGCAAATTCAATAATGAGTGTATGAAGTACCATTATTTAGTCTGTATCGACGTACATACAATATTAGTTGGCATTTGGTTTGGAATTCTTCTTACATAGCTCAGTAAATAAACTATTTTAATATTAGTCGTTCGCGGTATTTCACTTTATTGTGAATTCGTGTAATAATATCTCCACGATAAAATATTTAAAAAACGTATTATATAAAAATGTGTGATATTAAATTGTTATAACGGTCGACAAAGAAACGACGCCACAGTGGAATTATCAGATTACAAAATAATCATATCATATATCTATGTTTTGACACGTGTGTTAATATTGTATTTTGAGAAAGATGAAACTTGAATATTTTTTTTTTTTAAGTAATAACTTCATAATAATATTGGATTATTTTTTCTGACGTTCATACAAGATTTCATATACACATATTATATGTCATTTTATCTTTGATGCGAAGCTAAGAAGATATTGTTTTTACAACGATGTGATTTTTTTGTGTCTAGAACCACGACATCTTCTAAGCCGTTAAACCTATTCCTTCGTGTTTATAGATCATAAATCGTTCTCGATAGGTACATTAATCGGTCATAATTTTAAAAAGTTTCCCGCTTCCCCTTCAAAATCCAGAAGAACGCCAAAAAAATGTTCACATTTTTCAAACACATGTAAATATTCAGTTGACTCAGTTACAAATTTGTATGGATTATTCCATTATTTCATTGTGTTGTTAGTTACGATATACGGGCATTGGCGACAATAAGACGAAGCAATTTAGGTGGCAGATTTCGCCATGTTACTTTTCAAAGGAATTATCAATCTAATCGAGCTGCAGAGCGACGTGAAGAGCGAAATGAAATTGAACGGATTCGATTATCGCAAACACGTTCAGCACGTACACAATAAGAAAGAGAAAATGCAAACGAAGATGATATTATGCTTTGAATGAGACATCATTGGTCAGTCGAAACCAGTCGCGTCACAATGAATTTAAATAATTCGCAATGAAAATTAACAAATCACAAGGGCAGTGATTGAGTGTTTTCGGCTTTAACCTTGAAAATCCATGCTTCTCGCATGGTTAATTGTATGTCGTCTGTCGGAAAACCATCAGCTTATATGCTTGTTTACGCGCCAGACAATAAAATAAAATATGTCGTGTATCATAAAGCATTGCAATAAACGAAAAGGCGATGTCACAGTAAACGGTATAATTATTAACCAGGGCAGCAATATTTTTTTTAAAGATATAGATGTAATAATTTGTGAGTACTTTGTTGCAATGGTATTTCTTATAACCCGAGCGAAGCCGGGTACACAGGCAACTAGTACTCTAATATAATATACTTAAGGATCTCTCCAGTGAAGGTTATATCGGCTGGGTGTGCATATACTCAATAAACACTTGCCGCATCGAAAGCACCTATTGTCCTGGCAAAGACACTCTGTTAGAGATTTTACTGTTAAGTCAGTGAAGGGTGTGAGCAATAATTATAATACACGTTTAAGTTGATTGCGTTCGCGCCGATGGATAGGGTAGTATAAATGGTGACAATCAAAAGAGTATAAATCTTAACTTTTAAAACATTTTCACAGGGTAGCAAGTGGAAAATTATTTTTCCAATATATTAATTTTCAATACCTTTTTTGAATAATTATGAAGCAAATACTGATACAAATAAGGCTCGTCGCACGATAAAAAGCTTGTTTGATCGAAAAAAAATAATAAGTGTCAGTAAGTACCTTTTATTGACCCTCATTGTCACTTAGTGATAATATGCATTCAAACACACTGTACAGCTCTAAGAATATAATATATGCGTTTGTATAATATTATTGTATCTTGCTGTCTATTGTGCATTGACGCGAACGGCACCGTTAATGTGGGGGTATCTATTTCTTTATACAGCTTACACCGAGGTTAGTTTGACTGTTGCCGCCGGGACCGTACCGATACGGTTATTATTGTTGACTGCACACAATAATGTATATACTATTATACCGAGTGTAATTGGCTCGGAAAATGTAACGTCATTGCGAGTCGATAGAACCCGAAAGTTTGGACCGGTATTGTGTTATTGAATCGGGCGGGTTGCGCATTAGCATATACGCGCGGTTGTTGCCGGTAGAAGTTATATAAATAATATTATTATATGGAGCTCGCGGGCTTTGGCGGAATTCTCACAAACTTTCAATAGTAATTATATTGTCGTGTACATATTTTCAGCACCGATGGACCCCGGGGCTATTCGCCTGTGTCCCGCAACTGTACAATATGTGTGTGTGTGTGGATCCGCCGCACCATAGACAGAGGTATACGTTGAAAACCCCTTTCGGAGGCGACGGTATATTTATCTAATTAGTTTAGAGTGCTGCCGGGGCCGACATCAAAAGAGATAGAAAGAGTAAAAAATTATTCTCGTCCCGGCCTTTAGCCATTCTAACCTTATTTACTGACGTCGGCATGGCGAAAGAAAAAATACAAATTTCAACGTTCTTGACATTTTGTTAAAGTGCTAATAGCTGTAATAAAAAAATAACGGAGCGTATTGGGTCGAAGAAAGTCACACAAGTCTTCGGAAACAACCGAAAGTGAAAAAATCACATTCAAACGAACGATACAAATGTCGATCAAAGCGTACGTTGTAATAACGGTATTGTGCTTAAAATTGTATTTTCGGTATTAGGGTAGGTACGGTTAGAGTTGAACGCCAGTCAATAGTAATTTGTTGCCGTTGTTCCAATGTTTGAATCTATAGCCGCTATGATAGGTATGAATAAAATACCGATAAAAGCACTGTAAAGGCGAAAATGTGTTTTAAATTTACTTCACATTATTTTCTGTTGGGTTAAGTTAGGTTAGTTGCCATTGTTCAGTCTAATTGTCAGACTTTAAGCCCTAAAACTACATCTAAAAAAGCGAATAGAATAATATATATATATATATGTATGTGTATAAATTCAAGTGACGGAGAGTACTTCCACAGTTGAATGATTATGTTTAATTAAAAATGTAGGGCACGAGTTAAATTATATTTTTATAGGGAAAAAAATCAATCGGTTTCAAACTTGCGACAATCAAATTATAAAACTTGGAAACACTTTGAACGAAACAACCATTTTACAGAGCGTCGCTAAAAGCTTTTAGTTTAACGTCAAGTACAATAACCACGCCAAAAAATATATTAATATTAGCATATTATTAATTTTCTCATTTTAAACGTAAGCGTTGTATAACTACAATTTTTTTGCCGCTTCGACTCGGGCTATACTGTATTGGGTTACGAAAAAAATTACAAATGGTGGTACTAATTAGTGGTACATTAAAATACATACAATCGATCATTAAAGGGCCAAAATTAAAAAGGTGTTTAAGGGACGAATTCATAATTAACGGTATTCTTTAGACAAACTGTGGACATTGAATGCGATTTTAAAGGTTTAATACGTTTAATACGTTATATTAATTATTTGTGTCCTTGGTCGGCAAAAAATGCTAAAGCGCGGGCTAGGATCTGAAAATTAACTAACTTTTGAGATATAACTTCTGATATAATTTAAAAATTTTTTATATTTTTTACAACCAAATCGAATGATTGAATGAATATTGTAATGCATTTAAATTGGCTCTCCTGAGAAATTACATATCAACCCATAGAACTTTTTGGATCAAAACCCGCGATATGGAAAAATGAGCTAGGTGTTAAGTAATCGTCGCAAAAATGTTATTTCCATTAAAGTGATAAATAGTATTTAAGAGAAGTAGAACTTTAATTAATAATCGAGGTCCACATGCTTAATAAATAACAAGTTAACAGAAAAAATATGAAATTTTATTTATGTACCTAATTTGTTTGTAAACTTAAATGCCGTTAATAATTTCTTTGCTACAAAGTACAAGAATTGTATAAGCTAATGGTATTGTGATTGTTGTAATCAATTATTAGCAAGCAACCGAATAACGTGATTTAACTCAAGTAACTAATTTACATTCAAATACATCTTAAACCCGCGATTTCGTTCTTTGGTTCTTAATAATCTTATCGACACTCCGCAGTCTTTAGGTGTCGGCGTTTGAAACTCATTTCAAAGGACTTTCGGCAGAAAAACTTTGCTAAGTAATCTGAAAATGCATTTGGTATTATAAAGTGGAAAACCGATCACAAAGTACGTGACAATATTAACAAGAATATCGTCAGCTTGTACACTTTAACTTATGTTAAATCGACAGGGCGACCGCGCCGAAGGGATATTATTTTTTAGAAACTTTTTCTATTGTTAAAAGTATTGGGAATCAAAGAAACTTTTATTACAGTGAATTTCAACGGTAAAAAAAAATGTATAAAACTAATACTATTACTTTTAATACTCTTTGGGTAAGTTGGCTTCGTTTTTGTATTACTTTTACTTTAAAGACGATTGGCTAACTATAATGCAATTTACATTTTAGTTTTATTTTGTTTTTTTTCTTGTAGACTTTCTGAAAAAAAGTCATGTATATGTATCAGTTCAGTGTAATTCGCATTTAAATTCACTGACTAGTTTATATTTTACTATTGACTTTTGATTCTAAAATGACAACTTGCAAGCTTCTTTAATTATTTTATTAAAAAATATGTTTTGATCATAACGATAAATGGTTATCGTTACTAGCGTTGACTACACTCAACTTTTTATGTTTTCTTCATTTATTAAAACAAACATGGTCTACTAAAAACATTGGCGGTAATCACTTTTAAATAACAACTATTAATTGAAAAAAGGGGTAGTGGTAAAATGGAAACGGAGAGATCACAAGTCTTTAAATCATTTAAAAATAACGCTTCCGCAATTTAAAACTTTAGGTACACCAAGTATCAACAATTATTGATTATACATAAATATGAATCATTGTATAGACGAAAATCAATTATTGTGTTAAGAAACGTGTTGTTTAATTTTTGAGTTTCCCTTTGAAATGTGCAAAATTACTATTGTTTGCGAAAAACAAAATGTGTTATGCTAAGTTTGTCATTCTGTATAAATGTTTAATGTATACGAATATTAAAATTCACCGAACTTAGACAACTATATTGGTGGAACAATCTTTTGTCGGGTAGTTAGCGTTGAAATTTCTCTTTGGAGGCTCTTAGAGGACTCAATCCATATCTATATCGACTATTCTTCATGCTGTTCAGGCACATTCGCTGCACAGTCTGTTATATTATGACGGCACAAGTGGGAAAGTGTAAAATATCGAAGACTATTAAAAACGCTTTATCTTTTCCCGAGCTCTGCGTGCCGGGACTTGTAACGATATGGAAAAATATATGTACAACGGCGCTTATTATGCATGTGATACAATCGGCCTGCGTTCAGCGTGATGGTATAAATGTCTTTATTATTTCACGATTCATTGCTTACCTTGGCCCGTACTGTTTCCTCGCTTCGGTCATACATCTAGTGCACAAGAACAAAGACTAAAGGAGCTATAGCCCCTCCACTCCACTAAATGGATCATATCATAGGCTTATAGTTTTTGGCACATAGGGGCCATATAGAAAAGTATTTAAAACTTTCGTAATTTGAAACAATTATTCACTATCGACAAGATCCCATTTAATTGGCTATCACTGTTTTCTTATAATATATTCCTTATTTCCTACATCAACAATTTTAGTAATAGTGAATTAGGTAACCACTAACCAGCTAATTCAACAACCGGCTATTATAAATTAGCTTAGAACAAATAAATTATTTATAAAATTATATTTCCAAATTGAAATGTTTTGAGATAATGATAGACAAGCGGTACTTCCATCACAGTGACGGTGACAACATTATCGACGGGACCTAATTGGGTGAAAACGGGGGAAATTGCTGTGCTACTGTTGTAAGACTCGGACGAATATTGATCTTAAATTCAAATCTTTCCATAGTCGTAGCAAACAAACATATTGGTGAAAATTAAAAAATTTAAACGCTAACATTTTTTTTAAATTTGTGGTCTGCATATTTATGGAATTAAAAACATGTTCCCCTTTGAAAAAACTAAGTCCATAGTTTTTTTTACGTATAAGGGATGAAGGTAAAAATATTCGAAGTATTAAAAAATATAGTAAAAAATTACGTACCTATGAAACAATTTTTTTTTAAAAATGTTTATATTTTCAGAAAAAATAAATGAGTCACACTGTATGAGACACTTGATAAACACTATATAATATCATTGTACAAAGCCCTTTCTCAATCAAAAATCCTGGCTACGCCAAAATAAATTTTGTTCCCCTATCCAGAAATTAAAATATTATGTTAGGTGAACCCCCAAGCTCCCGTTAAAAGCTGACGGAAATAACATTATTGATTTTCAACAATTAATATCATAATTAGATTAGCCTACGATATCGCACCAATGACGCCTTTGATGCTTTCGCTAATTTATATGCTATTGGGCGTTTTACTAGACTCGCCCGCACGCCTATACACATGTCTTTCGGTTCTTTAGTTCATTAAGTTTCGCTTTGAATCCCCCCGTTAATGATAATTACCCTAAGGTAACCGTGTATGTATATCTGTTTCGCACTATACCGTAAAGGGACATTTTAATGAAATTTTAACGGCGATGCTCATATAGCGCAATCCAAAAGCTAGAACGGCACAGGTTAAGATGACACAGGGTAGCTCTTTTGAGCAAATCCGTGTGTACACGAATAATATGTCATTGGTAAATAATCAAGCGACGGCTAAGAAAATATGAAAAATATATGTATATATTTCATTAGTGCCAAGAAAAAAAAGATAAAAAATAGACTAACGTCTCTTATTTCTAAATAAGAGACGAAATAGTAGTGTTGTTATTTCCAATAATATATTGTATTTACCATCAATGTTTTTTTCGGTTGTTTTATCTTTTCAGTATTAACTTGGGATAATATTTTGTCATCGACTAGATTTTAAGCTGCGATGCGTACCCGAGAAACCTAACCTAACCTGACTTTTTATTTTTTTCTTGTGTAATAAGACCTACGACATCTTCTTAGCCCCTCAGCTGATCTCTTCATTTAGCTACTCTATAGATCAAAAATCGTACTCGCAAGATTTATTAATGGACTAACAATTTGATAAGCTCATCCTTTCTCCTTCAAAATTAAGAAAAATAAAAAATACATAATATTAAACTTAAAATTATGGCGCGTAATACATTTTTTTTCTCAAATAGTTTCAAATTTTTCCTTCAGATAAGGTACCATCAAAATGTTCTCAAAAATCTGAAGTAAAACTTTTTTAATAGGGAAAAACCCAAAAAAAGGGGGAAATTAAACATTGCGAGTAGTAAATTCTAGGTTGCTATGACTGAATACAATCAAAAGGTAAGGAGATTTCAAATGGTATTGTGTTTTATTCGCGGAAGGTGAAACCGACGGTTTTCGTTAATTAAACTTTCAGAGCTCATTAAACGTTATCCGAAATTTAAATGAGCATATATCACGAAGGCAGAGAAAAGTTATCTTACGACGGTGTATTTAAGGGTAGCGTACGCATTCAATGTAAACACGACTTAGAGATTTTGCGCGCATCTCAAAGTTTACGGCTAGATCAAACTGAAATAAAACGACAAAAAAAAAAACAATTGCTCCTGGAAACTGTTTTAACATAAAACACGCGATACACATAATATACACCGTCGTTGTCTGCTGTTCCATCTTGAATTTTAATCTTATTATTCCCGACTTGTTTGTCACTTGGACGGTGTTTGTTGCAATGGTCGTGCAGCAGATTTGTCAGATTTACAACGGTGAATCTTGCAATCGCTGTAGTAAGTATTAGACGCATTTAAATATAATCGTTACGTCGTCAAATACTAACTCATGAGAGAACGCCTTGAACGGGTATTTGGGCGTCCTCAAGTTCTGGTATTCAGTACCTTCCAGTAGATTGATTTACATTTTCAACACACCCGACACAATTAATCTTTTTAGAAAAATAAAACAATTTAAAAAATACCGCGCCGCTTACTTCGAATAGAATAAACTTCTTTCGAGGCTTTACTAAAAAAAAATAAATGCAACATTTTTTAACTTCCACCAGTGAACTCGATAAATAAAAATCAATAGAAAAGCAACCTACGGGAAAGTGCATTGGCTTGGAAACGACTAAACGAACGCAACAGGAATTTAATAACGTTATATCTCAAATTGGAATCCATACAGTGAATTTTTACTGAACCGAATCAACCGGAAGTGAAATCGATTGGGGGAAAAAATCTAGTTTGCCGTTTACCTCTTGACGGTAACAAGCGATTGTTAAATACTTAGCGATTTATAATTTTTTATAAATTTTACAACATTTTAGAAGAGCTATTAAAAAATGTATTTCCCGTGTAGTATAATATTATAAAAATTCACAATATTATTATATACGAAATGAAGTTATTAATATATGAAAAAAAAAACAACGCAATCATTCGATATGGATATAATTTGTTTTGACGTACAGAATTTGTAATAAAAAAAATAATATATATATAATTGTTTAAAAAGTATTTCACGTTGTATTATTATTTCAACGAGTCGACCAAATTGCAGCGTTTCGCTAAAATCTTTCTTGTATTCAAATTTATATATTCAAACAGTACCGAAATTGTACACCGTAAAATATCTATAAGAACATACGGATTTAACAATTTTAAAGTCAGACAAAAAAATGTAATCTGCTTACTACTGGATTGAAGACAGAAGCATTATAATTTTGATGGTTGATTAGCAAAACTAATTTCAATCAACCTTTTGGGTCGGAAAAACTGAATTTTCTTAACCGTCAGAAAGTTAAGTATCTCTATATGTATCACTAGACAGTTCCAAAACTAAAAAATTCCGATAAACATTATATTTTTATTTCGTATTTATGCGTCTTAGAATTTATAGCACATTTTTAATGTTTAAAAAATGTCTGCATTAAAATTATAAATTTTATTTTTATTTCTGGAAATCAAGTAAGTAGTCGGGTTAATTTCTTGTGTTTTCAGAATATTTGCTTTGCTGCAGCGGAAATGGATTTTAATTGATATTTTTATATACATTGAAGAAATTTTCCGCTACACGTATTATAATATGTCAAAGGAACCTTCCCGGTTATATTCTTTTAATTTGTTCAACTTTTTCATTTGAGCGAATAAATAACTACAAAGACCAATTCCAAACAAATATTTTTAAAGACTTCAAAACATTCTACAGAAATCTATAGTATCGTTTTTCATTAAATAACTTTTTACAAGCTTGCAATTCAAACCCAACGTACTGGAATTTGAAATGAGTGTTTTTTCGTTACTGTAGGACTATTAGCGTAAAAAAAAATGGTAGCGGCGGTATTCCATTTAAATCAAGTAGGTATGTTAACGATGTTGACTTTTTATATTGGTTTGTTTAATTTTTTCTTCTAATTTCTCGGGAAGGTTCTTTTGAAGTATTATACATGTAGCGGAAATGAGTTCAATGCGTAGACCGCTGCAGCAAAGCAAATATATAAAACAAATTGAAACAAAAAATTCACTTAGTATACAATGCAGTTTTTTATAGGAAAACAAAATTGCATTACAAGTTCTAATTTAAACGGTACAGTATTTTTAAAAGTTTGACCACCAACTTGTACAGTCTCTAAAAAACTATTAGTTATTATAATATTTTATTATTAAAAATTTGTATGCTGATGAATTCCATATATATTTTTTTCCAACTCAAAATGAATGTTAATTTTTTTTAATGTTTGATGTTGAAAAAACTCCTTTAAGTTAAGCTTCGAGGTTATTTTTGTTTTATTAAAATAGAATACTATATCCTATTTAATATAGTATCTTAAAAAATCCTACGTAGCCCGTAGCTATTGGCCTTTTTTATACAGTGAATAACATTATCATACCAAAATTCGAAATCGTCCGTGAAAATGCTTCTTATCAAGTTATCTATCAAATGTATTTTAATTTAAATAATCTTATTTTGTTTTATTTTTTCGTTTTTCAAAATCGATTATTTACACATTATTGGTTCAAATCTCAGAATCGGTACGTTTGTTAATTTTAAAAAATAGCTTGTCATTAGCCGATTTATTTTTGAAATATAAAAAATTATGGATTAATAATAATAAATAATATTATTGATACTTTGAGATACACGTCGTATAATATGCATTCTATAAACGATAGGAATATTTAATTGCAATTTTTTATTTAAACATTACTTAACAATTTCGTTTTTTAAATGCAATATCGTTATTTCTGTGTTTGATTATGTTGTTTTATTATAAATAATTAATGAAAGTCGGAATATTTATACATGTTTAAAGCATTTACATTACATTTAGGTACTTATTTTGTTTACAATTCACATAGTACGCTTATGATTTAATTATTTTATGAGCTTGGCTTTCATAAATTGAACGTGTTATTACATTTAAATATTTTAGACGTTAATTAATATTCTATTGTGTAACTATTTAATGCACTTGGTAAAATTTTACAACCCACTACATAAACATTATTTGACTTTATGTATTAATTTGAATAATTTTTTGATATATCATCATAATAATTTTTAATTTGAATGAAAATCTCTCATAAATATGTATACTTTATTATACAATTGTTTTTTTCAACACTTTCTATCAACTGCTTTGACAAGTACACAGCAATTACCTTTTTCAGCGGACTTATGAACCAAATGCTTTTTTGTTCATAGAAATTGAACCCTTGCCGTTTGAACCTTTTTTTTAATAACGCTTCAGTAAAACTCTTTGTACATAGCCCTCAGCTTTCAAAACATTAGCGCATACTAAGGTTGAGTGCATATAATATTATTAAATCGTTTTTTTTCAAATTAGTCTTTGAAGTTAACCGCTTAGGGTAATATACTCAAAAGTTTCACTTTTAGTGTATTTTGTTGGTAATAAAAAATATAATAATTTATTTCAAATAATATTTAAACATTATAATTTTTTAAATACTATTTTACTATAAACAAAAATACTCAGGTAAATTTAGTTATAGTAGTCTAAGCTAAAAGTAATTTAAAATTGAATTGATTAATTTAATTCATATGATAATCCGACCAGTTTGTAAAAAAAACATCTCACGGTTTCTGTGTATTAAATTATTATTTATTCAATTAATTCTAATTTTTTTTTCGTACTGGTAATAAAACTTATTATGTATACTCTTTATAATTGTATACTATTTATTTATTCATATTAATCCAATATAAATTGCGAACCTGTTTAAATTACAATTTGTAATTTTGTTGAATTTGTTTTTTAGTTGTCGTGTTGGCGTAATATTTTTCATTACAAACGATAGAAAATTATCGCCTTTATGGCTTCCATTTATAAAATAAAACATTTTAATAATTATCAGTAGTTTTATCATCAGCCAACTCACTAGATGTCCAAAAATGTACAAATTACATTGATTGTTTGAAAAAAATAATTGCAATAGAATTACTTGCAAGAAAATAAGTGACTTACGTTAAACGGGCACCATTTATATTTATAAAATATATAATATTATGGTATATCAATGGAATGACTAAAAAGCCGGTAGAGAATAATAGGAGCTTTACTTTGATAGATTATCTGTCCTTCTTATAAACACTCGAAGGAGCACCGTGTAAACAATTTCTTAAACGAACGTTCTATGAGAATATGTAAGTAGTAATTCCCACATTTTTTACCGGTAGTATTAGTAGGTTTAAACGTTGTCTTTTGTCCGTGTTTAATGATGTGTGAGAGAATATGAATTGATTAGCGAGCGGATAGGATGTATTAAAGCATATGTGTGTTGTATTTGGGTCTCGGTTCGACACCGGGTGACAGATTTTTACTTCATCTCCGTCCAATATTTGATAAAAAATAAAAAGATATGCCAACTCGAGTGATACGAAATCGATTTATGTTGTTTGTTCAAGCGAAGAAATTGTCCGCGATAATATTGAAAATATGAATATTGGATATTAATATATACATAAAAAGTAGAAATAAAGACCTATCGAGTTATCGACGTATTCAAACTTAGTGTCGCCATTTTAAGAGCTCTACATATTATAGTAAGCGAGTCAATGGTAATGATTAATTCATATTACTTCGGAAATCCTATTATACAGGTCATTAGATGCAAAACACTCATTTTCCCAGAAAATGTGAATATTTTGAAAATTATTTTTTCCCCATACACATATTTTACTATATTTTTCAAAACTTTGAAATTTTTTCATCTTCATCACTTTTACGTAAAACAAGTATGGGCTTCGTTTTTAAAAATAGGAGCATATGTTTTTAATTCAATAAATATGTAGACAAAAAATGTGTTGAAAAATGTTTAATTTTCACCTACAGACTTTACAGAGGAAATATATTTCCTCTTATAACTGTCATATGTAATCAGTTTTCTAAATCCCGTAGCCAGTATTTCATTCTTATGTTCGTTTTGTTCGACTGGCGAGAACATCTATAACCAGACAAAATGAAATGTTTCCAGATAACGATGGATAAGCGGTTCTTATATTATACTTATTCAAACACATCGACGGCGAGACACTGTTATCGACAGAGGTCAATATTGTTATTTTATGGAAAATTGCTGTGCTACTGTTGTAAAAACAGAACGAATATTGTTCTGGGCTATATTAATATTGTACTATACTTAACTTGTATTTTAATTTTGACAAAAAATATAAGAAATATAACTACATCTATTGTTGTTTAATGGCCAATAATGAATTATACTTACATATATTTTTCTGTTAACGCCTAACGAATAATTCAAACAATATGCATTTGAATTCAATATTTTATAGGTAGGCTGTTTTTTTAAAACTCCCATTTGACTTCATTATTTTTTAAATATGAATTTTCGGTACATTGGAGTATTTTTTGCTTATGATATTTTTTATATTCCTTTTGGCATTTTTTTTACATCGAAGCTGCATTAAAATATTCAATTTTTAAGCGAAAACCCTCAATCAAACAAAATGTTTTCTACTGTAAATTAGCTAAAAAAAACACTTGCATATACCAGACAGCTTTATTCGAAGCACGAGAGTTTGTTACGTTAGAAAGAAGGTTATTATGAGCTATTAAAAAAAAAGTAAGAGTAATACCGTCGGACACCGGGAAACGGGCAATTAAGATTTCCGCTCGATATTCGGTTACCTAAGTCCTAACCAACCATCAATTTACATGTTAATTGTTTGTGTTTTTTTCTTTTTCGGAGTAACCAGTTACGTGTAGGGTTCTAAAATTTCATGAAATATATTTATTAGGAAGATGTACATAAAATATTTTAAACTCAACACATCATACAAATTACCATAATTTATGTACAATAATAAATGCATAACAACTTAATTTTTAAGTATATTTTAACTAGAAAAACCAAATCACATTGTGAAATCAAATAGTATTTTTTTTAAATTTAAGTACAATGAAGTTTTACTTAATAAAAATTAGAAACTCAAATTTTAAAACTCAGTAAAATTAGTAAATAGTAAATACACCCTACATAAAAAGTAGTATAAATTACTATGTGATTGTTGTGTAATGACTAGATTACAGACACCTAACCTAGGGTTAGGTACATGTACCTACATCTGTAATCAGGTTCTGTTTAAATATGAACCAAATAATGAACAAAAATTATTTTTAACCAATAAATTGCCTTATTAAGGGGGTAATGTCGAGATAGTCAAAGGGAGTGGAGTTAACTAACCTTATCTTCTAAGTTAGGTACAAGTTTGATACAATTTCTATAAGTAATTAGATATTGATATGTACTCAGTATGGCCACAGAGTCAAGTAACTTAGAAATATAACAAAACCAACCAATATTTTTGAAAAAGTTTATTTTTAATAATTCATTGAAATGTTTTAAGTAGGTTGAACATTTTTAAAAAATGAAATAATATCACCGACAGTTTAAATAGCTAAGAATTTTTTCAAACTTATTTGTTTGTAAACAAAATAAATGTTTTTCAATAATATATTATAATATATTGATCATTATTTAGTTTGAGCAACCTACAAAAGAAACATAGAAAATTATCGACAAAAGACAAATAAGAGATATAAAAGTAAAAAATGGATAAAAAAATCACATATTTTATATAAATCATCGGGAAAGTAAATATTTGAAAAAAGGCTTATCAGTTATCTACATTGTCATTAACGGCAAAAGGCAAAGAGCACCTAAAGGAAACCTTCAAAAGAAATTGCTTGCTAATGGCTTTTTTTAAGTATCTGGAAATAACCCTTGAAATATTTTTTTGAGAACAATACTCGATACATTGAATTGTGTTACACACTTTGGTACTGAATTATATCTATGACCCATCTAATTTGTGCAACAATATTGTATTATTTTTTTTATTTTCTCTCTCCTTCTATTTTTTGTTTAGACTTTCTACCACGCATAACTATTTTTTATTGCTCGAGCAATTGTATTAAGTGAATGCACGTAGGCGTCTAATTTGCCATTGGATACATAATAAAATAAATGCACTATCTACGGTGTAGCGGTAGAGATGTAAACCGTCCGTGCCGAAATGCTTATCCATAAAAGTAAAATAAATCGCTGTCCTTGGCGTCTGGTGTCAGACAATTTTATTATTTCTAAAATCCCCTAAGTGGAATTTGAACGCTTGAAGTTGATAAGTGTTATCGTTATGAGCATTTAATGTGGCGGAAAATTCATTGCAAAAATAACGGCCCGTTGCTGCGCGTTAAAAATGGGTTTAAGTTTGGATCGTTAATAAAAAGGAAAATATAAACACTCCTAACTGTTGTCTTTTACGAAGCTACATGGATGGTTATAGCTTTCATTGAAGCGAGTTGAGAGTTTTTTTTATCGTGCTAGAACTGCTATGACCGATTTTTTTAAAACATTTTTAACTCCAATTAAACAATTTTGGGCTTGACGCTATCAAAATGTGTAACAACAAGTTTTCTATCAAATATCGTCTATGTTATGCCCTTCATCATTGGCCTTCGCCGAGGCTCTTAATAATGAAAATGTTGTATAATTTTATATTTCTACAGGATATTTCTTTTTGTTGGATATTCTATGAACAACCATATATTTTGTAAGTTAAATAACCCGCCATTGGTATCGGTATTAGGGTCCCTCTAACAGGATTCAGTGTGATCACGATCAAGCAGCGTCTAGTTTATTCTTATATTTCAGTTATTTTGGTAGTTTATTATTTCAAATAAGAAGAGTTACAAACAATAGTTTCAAATTTCTCTAATCGATTGTGTCTTGACTAATGACTAAATGACAAATGCCTACTACGCACAGTTTTGGATGAGATAATGAAAACGAACACTTACTCTTAAGGGGGGGGGGATAGATCTACACTAGCATATTTTATAGTAGTGCTAAACTTTAGTTAGTAACAATAGCTCTCATAGATACAATAGAACATCATGTTTTTTCGTCTGAGTTGCATGTTCTAAGTAAAATAATAGCTGCAGTAGCTACCACAGGTATATCAACAAAAGGTCGTGTATCGTCATTTAATTTGTTTGTTGATAATTGTTGATTACTACAATACACTATTTACTACTTATAGTTAAATCAACGCGTCTTGATAGCCGGAGTTACTTTGCAGAATGGATAAAAGCAGAACAGTCACTTTCAATGTAAACTAAAAAGTAACGGCCATTTTGTAAAGATGTATTTAGTATGATGTGTTAGATACACAACTAAAAATAATAATGTGTAGATATAACATTATAGTGGTGTAGCTTTGAGAAGCTGGTCGCTGCGTTTTTGTGTGATAAGTATCTTCTCCGTGTTAATTTTGTTCGGGGCCTATAACTATGAATTTCAAAAGTTTATTAATTTTGTTTGTATCCAGATAAAAATCTGATATTGTTCATCTATCTATGAAAATGTATATATTTAATTAATATTTTACCTCGTAACTAATAAGTACAAAAGGTAATATCTCAGAATTAAAAAAAAAATATATTTCACTTTTATAAGCCAATTATTTTGACTAATTCGGTTGTAACTATTTTTGTAACGTTTTCCAAAATTTTACACTTTCGCGCTTCACATTATTATCGTATTCTAACACAGAAACGTCCCACGGGAATATTACGTCCGTTGTAATATTATCTTGTAGGTTAGGTTATTAAATTAATAAAATAAATAAATATTAAAACTGTAATTAAAAACAAAACTGAAATTTTAAATTATTACTTACCTTGGAGTGCTGGCGACGGGTAAATTCTCGCGAGACGCCTTGTATGGTTTGTATGTATGTTGAAAGCATAATATTTGCATTTGCAAATACCCCACGTCTTTTTAATGAACATCTCACAATATTTGTGTTTATGTGGAAATTTCAAATTAATGTTCCTAAAATCAGTACGGAACATCTTAAACCAATGTGGGTATAAAGGGATATACTGTATAAACTGAACATGTGTTATGATAAACCCCCTTATGGAAATTAGGCCTTAAAACAAACGCGTAATGTGCAATTATTTTAGACTACAGCGATTATTTATGGAAATAATGTTAAATGAAAAAATAATAATAATAATTTCCTCTCTTATCGGAGAAATGTCGACACGTGTTACGTGTCCAAGCGACCCAAACGACAAAAAAACATCAAAGTCAATACAAATAGTACCTTCATTAAAATACAAATAGTTATCAAAGAAAGTTATATAAAATATTAATATTTTTTTCATCTCTTACACGTAAAATTACTATGTACGTCGTTTTTTTTAAATAGGGACATATTTTTTTAATTCCATAAATAAGTAGACAAAAAATAATTAGCGAATCATTTTTTTTTGTAAAATACTTGTAAATTATAATATTTTATTAATTTTTATTATGGTGGATCAACAAAAAGACAAACCCGAAAAAAACAAAAACTTTTTTCAGCTTCACGGCGTAACCAAAATATGTAAGTTAATATATATGTATTAATAATATTAAACAAAATATGTGTATTGCTTTTGGCCAGAAAATAATAAGCCATTGAATAAATCACTCGATACCATTTATACGACACCCGAGCTGAAGGACATGAGCACTGATAGTTCCTAATCATATCTATTCGGTGAAACGCTAAAAGCTTTGGTACGTATAATAAATCATATAAGACTTCTCGATAACGGAGCATTCAAATTATTTAGCACATAAATATTATCATCATATGTCTGCGGAACGGACAGAGGAAGAAATGATAAAACACTTTTCAAAAAAAAAATAACAATTATTATTCGATTAATACTAACTATTATCGTGCAAGTCAACGAAAAACGGACCTCGACGATTATTTTGTACTGTGCAAAAATAGGATGAGTCGCATATAAAAAAGACAAAGAAAAAAAAGATCATGTAGATATTTCAACGCGATATTTTTATGTATGACAAAATATACCGTACGATTTACAAACGGTTTACGACTGGCTATAATATATTATATTTAAAGTAAATAACAAGAAATATATATCTCGTCAATGCAAACATTTTAAGAACAAAGGAACCATTTTCTAAATAACTTTCTATTGGCAAACGGCATTGTATTGTAACGATGGCTTTTGCAGAAATCAATAGCGCACATCATATTCCATAATACAATAGGTACATAGTTAGTTTCGAGATAATAGTATGTCACGTATTTTCCGTGAATCATAGTATTAACTATTATTGACGAATACCGTATAATAGTACGATTTGGAACTTAATCAATCCAATTTATACGTTATACACAACACACAAAACAATAGTTATACTCAACTAAACCAATTGTTGATAGAGTATATTTTTCTTGTTTTACTACATACCTCGTTGTAAATTATTGACAGCAAGTACGCGGTTTACAAAGCTATCTAATAAAATTCATAACGCACACAATGGTCATGAAATATAAATAAGAGGAGTAACAGTATAGCAAAATAAATGCAATGGAACGCCTCAGCGTGGATTACGGCCGTACAACTCGGTGCCGACCACGCACACCACGCTGGAGCATTCGGACTGCGCGTTCATGGTGGACAACGAGGCCATCTACGACATATGCTGCCGGGACCTGGACATCGAGCGGCCCACGTACACCGCCCTGGAAAAAGACTATGAGACCAAACACTTGGTTTGTGACAATAGTAACCACGGTACTCGAATGGTAAAACTGCAGCACTGGTCGGTCTATTTTTTTATTATTTGTTTATTCGTTTCCAAACAATTTGCGGTCATTTTATTTGCATTTGTATGCGGAGTATTTGTCTCTCTTGACAGGCGCACCCACTCCGGTGTTGTTTTCCGTCAAGAATTTTTTCATTTGCAAACGATCCGATAAATAATAATGATCAACTTATTGTCAAGACTATTTGTATTGCTTCCACCCCCCTTACCATCCGTCTCTACACGTCGATTTGACAATATATATGGACCACTGTCCTTCGTCTGCGAATCTCCGCTTAAACTGTCACAATAATTTACTCTTTTACACGAGCAGGCTATCGTGTTTAATATATATAGTATATATAAATACCGCCCGACGTTTTAATCCTTTAGTAAAAATCAATTACTGCTATAAATTGTCGCTGCTTATACGTGTACCGTTCTCCCGCGTGCATACAATAATGAACTCAAAATAGACCCATCAGTTGAAAAGCCCACGATTTGTCGTTTAATTAGAACTCATCACAATTGTTCTAGTTTTTTAAACTTAAAATGTTGACTTATTTAAAAAAACGTCAATCTAATAGTTTCCAAAAAATTTGTAAAAAATGTATACAAATTTAGGAAGCAAATTCAAACAAAAATATGTAATAGTAATTGAACATTAAGCGGATAGATAGTGATAAATGTTAAGAGGACGTCTCATCGATGAATTTCAATCGTAAAAGTATGTTACGCAAAACAGACAAAATTACCTTTCAAAATTTCAGTTAGTATTGATTAGTTTATAGATAGATCGGATATTATACCCATTCCCTTGTGCTTAAAATAATATGTGAAATTCAATAATAAAAATGTTTTGTCTTTACAATGATTTTTATCATTACTCAGTACTTGAACCATCTACTGATAAGCGTGGACGCTTTTATTTAAAAGTGATTTTATCGCTTTTAGTTATAATAATTCCTGCTTGCTTCGCGTAGTCGTTTTTCTTGTGTGTTTAGTATATTGTATTGAATTGTACCTAAACAAAGTATGTACATACACATATTGTGCAGCTGTTGGCCTAAATCCAACCTGATAAGCGTCATATATGTTTCTTAGCATGTAGGTTGAGTTTATATTATTCAAATAGATGACAGTTGATCATAAGATGCATTTTCTGGTAATATCCTATCATCAACTATTGAATTTTTCTTCCGTAAAGTTCAAGTTTTATTATGGGTTTTCTCCTCTAAATAACATCTATGGTTCGAGTTTATAGTCTACGGCCAGCTTGTTTACATATAATTTGTATCTTATTTTCGCCATTTTCCTCGGCAAATACTTCGAAAGCCACTACGTAAAATTAATTTTTGAAAAAAATATTTACATAATTTTTATTATTCTCATCCACTTACATTAACGACCAATATTTTTCGATGTCCTAAACTGATTATATGTATTAAAATTAATATATTTTCTGTGGAAAAGTGAAGACAAACCACCTAAAAGTGACCCAATTACTTAAAACAGACCGTTTCGATACAACTCTGAAGTTAAAAAAAAAATTGTGAAAAGTCGCTAAAAATCATATTAATAACAATTATTATTGACGATTCCAATCTTCGCATTATTATAATGTTTTAGACAAGAACGTTCAACAGAAATTTGTATTGCGGGGATAAGATTGTTTATTAAACAATGTTTAATAGTCGTTATGTGGGTTTTTCGATTTTTTTTCAACCATGTAGAGGCCAACGATTTAATATTTTCGATCATCCCGCTTGTTTTGCAATTTTTCTATTGAGGTTATTGATTTAGGTGTAAGTATTTAGGTAGCGCTTAGTACGTCAAACCGTGAAGTAAACAAAACCGCAAGCCTGGTAAACATATTTTTTTCATACTAACCGGTTATTTTATACATTGAGCAACAATAATATTATGATTACAAGAAATAAGCGGTAAAACTATTACATCCCACGATAAACGTTCACTAAAGAAGTTTTATTGAGTAGTGTATCATTACTTAAGATTTTTTACCGCACATTAGACATGGATACCCGTGTTACAATGTTCTTTTCCTTTTTTCTGTGGTGTCTTTTGGAATTGTCAGTTCAATGCTGTAAAGTTTTACCGGAAGATCGTAATTCTTTGGTGAATGTAGCGCTGAGCATGCAAAACGTCGACACCGGACATCCGGTCGAACGAATCACCGAAGTTGTCATAAATAACAGCGATATCGATTCGTTGAGAAAAATCATCAAAACCAAAGCAGACCAGTTGTACTGTCGTTACATGTCCAGCGTGATACACCACATGGACTTTACTCAGAAATTGTTTCACCGTCAGTTGGCAGAAGAGCAGATCGAGTGTATCTCTTCGTTCAAGGACGTCGCTGCGGATATGATAGGCACCTTGTACGGACTGGGCGACCAGGAGTTTTACGATCTGTGGCTGTTCAACGTGTATATCAACGAGGTGTCAAAGTATTTAAAATCGGTTACGATCGACAGGCCAATAACGGCCGAACTCGCCGGCATGTTATCTAACGTGCACCAGGTGGTCATTAGGTATATTCTGTTGTACGCGGCACACAAACGGGTCTGCACGAATCACAAAAATGGGATAATCACATCTTACCAGTCGCAATCGGCCGACTGTTTTGACAATTTAAAAGCCATTAAAACGTTGATGGCAAACAATCGAGAACACGGTGTCGTCGCCGACAACAGTACCAACAGCTTTACGCCAGCTCAGCTCTATCTCAACGACTTCGTGGTCGATAAACAACTGTTGGCCGGTCTACAGTTGCTCGTGTTCGACCTGCAAATCGAATGCAGTGCTTTATACGCTCGGCTGACCGAACTGAACTCAAAAGCCCGTGATTTCCTATCGCTCGGCCAAGGTCCCAGGTCCATAGATAAGTATCACGATTTGCTGTTCGACTTTGTGGAGCTGATAATTTTGCGATTCGCCCGAAAACACGTTTTATTGACCATGAACTATTTGAACGATGACCAGGTGCGAATGACCAGTTTGTTCGGTATGGCAAGCTCTTCCGAAGCCGACAACGCTACAATGTCAAATCAAACGGAGGCGATGATGCAATTGTTTTGGATCGACAACGAGTGGTTGAAAAATTGTATACTGATGCTACGGGAAACCACCACGATGTATAATTGGAATGTAATGGAAGTGGCCGGGCGACAAGAAGAAGAACGCATCATAAACAAGCACAACGGCGGCATTGACGCGACGGAATATCAGTTAAACCAGTCTGTTAGTTTGGTCATATTTCAAAGCGTTCTTGAACTAGCCTCGTCTCTTTGTATAACGACAACGCACAACACGCCCGACTTGGAGAACAATGCTATTTCACAGGTTCGAATGAATATAATAACTATGGACATTACCTACAAATATTTTGCAAACGTCTTGTTCAAAGATGTCGACTTTGGCGTACTCTATTTGTTTCGTAATCGTAACAAACATTAAATCTAAACTGAAAAACAATACAGACATTTAAGATCGTAATGAGGTCGCTATATTATGTTTATCCACTTACACTACTCACAAGTATTTCCTCACAAAATATTACACATTGCAAAATGTGTTCAATCAATAATTTTCATATTTCTAATAATTATTGTATTTAAGTAATGAGAATAAGCAAGAAACGTAGCAGTTTACCAAATATTATTATATAACCTACTATATCTAATGGACAGGGAAAATTTGTATATCTGTTTATAGTATTTGTATGGCTCATATTAGTTTACATTAGATAAAATAGTTGAACGTTTTTAAGAAAGTACTTAGTAGTACCATTTAAATTTACTATAAATAGACATGTAAATCATACCAAACATTTGAATACATTATACAATATTACATTGATATAAAACTAGTATACATAAAACATATTATATTGGCAAACAAATAAATAAATATTGTATTATTATAGATTTTTTGTGAAATAAACGCATTTAATCATACTTGAAACAATCGAATTTATGTACCAATTACTTTGTATCGACTGCGTTTTTCTATTTATTTGTATTTTCAAGTTATTTCAAATCAGGTAGTTTATATTGGCAGTATTCAATAATCTTGACGTTAAAGTTGACTTTAAAATTCTACAGCAATTGAACTGTCGAATATAATAATATACATTTACATATATATTTTTTTTTCGCCCTTTTTTTTTTGCCGCAATATTCTTTTATTTTAACATAATATCGATTTCAAGTCGGGTTTCCTATTCGTTCTACATTGAGATTCCTTAAAGGTTTTCCAAATTGCAATAAGTTCTAACAATGGTCTCGTTTTATTTTACGTTGTAAGTATTTTTGGTGACAGTTATAGAAAACAAAGTGACATTTTCATAATTATTCTCAGGGGAGACATATACATTTACATACAGGGTGATCATTTCATCGTGAACCACTCAATATCTGCTCATAGGGTTTAATAAGAAATTACATTTTTCACTATTATTTATTTTTATACCCCCCTCCCAACTTAATTTTTTTGATGGCAATTTTTGAAACTTAAATAAAAAAATTAATTGGTGGGGGAGGTTATGATGCCCTCTTAATTTGGAAATTCGTACGGCACATTTTCGGTAAATGGACGCTCCCCAGGGCACCGGAGGAAGATGCGCCATACGCGTGCAGTGGTCGGTTAATCGAATGTGATATTATCTCGTTTGATCGCGAAGCAATTTGTTCACGTTGAAAAGATAACAAAAATAAAAACACCCCCCTTGGGTGGCGGTTTTGGTTGACCGTAAAAATCGATTTTTCACGTTGAACGAGCACTTAAAAACATTCGCCGTTTTCGAACAATTGGAACGTGACAATAATCGCAATAATCGGTCATTATTTATTGGCTACGCTATAGTATTGTGGCGATAAAATATAAAAAAATATGCATACACGCAGCGCCGACAGTTAATTATTGTTCGCCAACAAAACATTCGGTCCGTCAAAATTTAAACTGTCGCTGACGAACACGGCCGACCAGCAAACGCGTACAATATAATACGCTTATAATAATACAACAATAAAAAAAAAATAATTGAAAATATATAACAAATGGGCATTTGACAAAAAAATAGTCTCGGTAATTTTTCATCTCGCCAATCAAACGGAAATGACAAGTGCTATTGACGGCGCCAGAACTAGCAGTCTAGCACATGGGTTTAATAGCACAGTGCGTTAATATGCATGTTAAATTTATATATATATATATATATATATATGTATATCGTACGTATGGCCTGAAAGCCCATTGTCGCTGGTAAGACATATACGTATGTGCGCGCAATAATTAAATACTAGGATTAAGACAGACAGAGAGAGACGCTACTTACTTGGGGTATTCCATTTAATCGTATTCAAAGTAGTAGTTACACACAAGGTAACCGCGTAAAAGGAAAATAAATCCTTTGCTCGCCGAAAGCCATAATACGCATTTACTATTAAATATTTGAATATGCTCTTGTCCATAGTTGTATCTAATACATCGACGTATACAATGATATTATACTGCTTATTCAGTATCGTCTGTGCTTATTTCGATGTTGGTTTCAAAGCTCGAGAACCTTTTAAGGCAATACGCCAATACCTAATGAATATTTGCAAAATCTATAATATAAGTTCCTACTGTGTATTATGTAAGTTTACACTTCGTAATGGTTATTTGCATTTCGATTTGTACCTACTGTGTAGTCGCACCAGTGAAATATTATGTGCAAACCCGATCGGAGTCGTTAAGTTATGCCTAATTTATTTTACGTTGATTATACACAGTTAATAGTGGATGAATATCACAGTAATGGTTTATAATGCGAACATATCTGGGACGAGTTTTACGATGTAATTAATATGTAAGGCTAAACGAGCACTGGTTGTCGCTTGCGTTACACAATGTAATAGGTCCTATATTATTTTATAATTATTCGATATAATATGAATAATTTTTCACAGTCATTTAGCTTCGATGAGGCGTTGAGAAGGTAATAATTTTAGACAGTAAGGTGATTTTATTTATTTTTATATTTTTGATACCACCGATACCAGCCGCCGAACCGTACCTTAAAGGTCATAAATCTTTGTCATAAACTCTATCCCCAAAAAGCGGTGGAAACCTATTCTTCATTTCACTTTTTCAGTTGTAGTTTTAGGGCTTAAGGTCTGAAAATTAGACTGGAGGTAAATCTAGAGAATGGTTATAACATGTAAAATTTTTCTCGAAATTCTGTAGTTAAAAATGTTTTATAAGGAAAAACAAAAAAAATGGGGCAAACTACACATGGCCGTAATAGATTTTTAGGTTGCTATGTGTAAGGGAATTTGCAGTCAACAGGTGTCTGAAAAAAATTTGCATTATGTTGTTGATACAATATTGCCTATTGGTAATAATGGCAACTAACCTAACCTAGCCTTGCCAACCTTGAATACAATTTTTTTTAACACCTAAGGGAATTTTTGGAAAACGATTAACAATCTTGTTAATACATATTAAAGGGAGTATATACCTACATAGATTCGGTTTAAACATATTTTTACCGTGTATTGGTCTAAATGAGTATTTGTATGTGGGTTCATAATTGCATTGGTCGAACTTGTTATCATTACTAATTATAATTAATGAAAGGTTGTACTGTTTCAATGGCTTTTCACTCAGCTGTTAAAATACTGAATTATTCGGCGTATTGCATAATACATTCAGATACGATATTTATTATCATTGTTTATTCCTATTATTCCATTTGTGGAATGAGTTCGGTCGCGTCGGTGTTCATTTGACGGTAGTTTTTCGTGTATGTATTTCGGATTATTTTATTGGTAAGACTATCTATTAATATTTTTATCGGTGTTTACTCTGAAATGCAAATCAAAGCTGGTTTTATACATAGAGTATGGACGGGACAAATTTATACCTAATTTATCAGAGTGCTTTCGGGTTTTAGTGTATATACGAGTTTTAGACTTTTATCTTTGTTATTATCATTATAGCTCGGACAATACGCCTTTGAGCGAAACGCTAAGTAAATAGACTTAACCCTGTTGTATATGTACTGCGGACTGTGCATTATTTTCTGTAGCACATATATACTAAGATCGTTCTTTTGTAATATTTTCCAATTCGTCGAGCACCACAGCAGTGCACGGTGAAACGCCTTTTAACATCCTATTGTCTGAGTACACGCAGTCACAGCGATGGTTTAAGGTGCGCCAAATTGCGTTTAAACGTTTGCCAGCACCTTTTTTGCACACATTTTTTTAACGCCTCAATTCAAGGATAAAAAAATATAGTTAGCACTAAACTCAAGTAAGGCAACTTACCGGTCAGTAGTAGACCTAAGTTACCGATCTGATCTCTAAATTATTTGCTTATATTATTTGGCATTCTTCTATCAAATCTCATAGTAATGATTTTCGAAGGAAACTTCAGTGGTGATATCTCAACTATCAAGTTTCCCTCAAGATATTACACCACTAATTTCATGTATTCCGCTTAAGATATTCGCAGATAGTAATAAAATAAAACCACTTCAACGCAAACCCGTGGATACTGGACTCAAATTTGGTAATTTCTTACTGCGCTGGATTTCCAAGTTTTGTATTTCATTTACAAAAAAATAGTCGAGCATGTATTTATGACATTTTTAGCATTCGTCGCGGCGGCCACGTAGGCAAAATATAAGAAGGCCTATATTCGTTGGCTTGGGTCGGCGTACCGAAAGGGGATAATATAATTATTATACACCTATATATTGTGGTATTGTCTCGGGGTCTCACCCCCGCCACCGTATAACGCACATTGTGCGTTGCCGTTGCTATATGTATTGCATTGTTCGAAAAACATATATTATAGTGTGTGCCCCGCGATGTGATGATGGTCTGACATCGGTGACGTACAATAATAATTGAGGCATCAGGTGTGGTAACACGTTGACTAATTAAGGATAAAGTCAAGAATAAAAGTTTCGCCGCGACCGCGCACCCTTACCCCCCCCCCTCCCCCCCCGCCGGTGTATCTGATACGGACCATTTATTTTCATTTATAATTGCGGGATCCACACTTTTGTCATAATGATAAATTGATAAACGTCGAAAGGACTTATCGGCCGATGCCGGTTATATAGCTGCTTTTATATTATACAACTACAACAACTGCGACGAATGCGGAACGGGCTAGAGTAAGACGCTGGAAAAACTGTCAGCTTCTTGAAAAGTCATTTGCGACAAGCCACGATCCGTTTTTAAGAACATCGACGTCACACCGCCGCCTTCGCTCTTAATCATGTCCCGAAAATCGAAGCTCGTTACCCAGAATCTATCCCCGAAAATCTTCTGTCGTGCTATGGTAGCGCCGTATAAACTAGTGATGTACTTACGCATAAGGTCTGGGGGGGGAGTGTATCTGAAATTAGCGTCATCATATCAATTATTACCAGACAATTTTGCGTTGACCATTTCGTGATACCGTGGCCGTAGGTCAGTGAGGGGAGGGAAGATAATAAATTAAGTTTTAATAAATATGTTAAATATTTATTTTTTATTTTTGTCTATTTGTGGTATATAAAATATGTATGTGGAACTAACAACAAAATGTTTCGATTTTGTACACTGTTAAATATTATCTACATATGCGTATCAATCTTGAGGCGAAACGGCCGCTCTTTGATACGGAATTAGCGTCAGAGAAGGAGAAAAAAGTAAGAGAATGACTTACACATACCTACTGTTAGAATAACTGTTTTTCTAAAAGTTCGAATTTTCATGTTCCCTTTTAATATTATCTCCTCATTTTAGTCTAATTGATGTCAAAAATTACTAAATGGACTAAGCTAGATCGTCTGATACTAAGACTACCTGAGCTTTGATATCAACCTACCCAAGTTACACTCTTTGTTAAAATCTAGCCTTTGACATTTAGAGTTTTTTTTTAAATTTAATATGTTTAATAATATAATTAAATTAACGACTTTGATGTTTAAATTATTTAATTCGGTAATCCGATAAGAAAAGATAGTAACCAAAAAAGGATAAAACATGTTTCATGCTATAAACAGAAAGTCCTGTAACGATGTTTATCTTTAATACCAGGGTTATATGAAATTCGATATTTTAATTAAGAAAATCTATTGTATTGTAATTATTATGTACTTATAATGTTAACGATAATAAAATGAGCAAATAGACAGTTTCACTATTCGTGCCTATTCACGTCACGGACTTATGATAACTATTGAACTCGTTTGTGCTATATATCTTTAGAGTTATGAAAATCCTGTTTTGAACGAAAGGCAATAATAGTTATTGCGGTCTAAAGTTTGGAAAAAGATTTTGAGGAGACTCTAAAATGAATAATGACATCGGTGGTATTTTCACGTTTCCGTGCCCTTGTCTTAATTTTAACAATAGGTTGATCGTTTCGAGTTTAGCTGCACATTATGAACGTATAAATAGAAGTCTTACTCCGGGGAAGTTTTAACAGTGGAGCCATTAAACGAGAAACGTTATCTTTGTTAACGGTTGTCGGTATTAAATAGCTTCCAAAGACTTTAGTTTTTATTGTTTATCAATGTGTTTAATAGTCACATGGAATGCCAATAGAAAAAAAAAGCAGACAAGCAAATATTTTGTAATTTGACTTCTGGTCGCTCGAATCGAAGAATAATTACTGTAAAAATAACATGTAAAAAAGTCTTTATGGTCTACTATTTTTGATATAATGTGCGATTTTGAAAACAAGCGTTGACTTTGGTTTTATAACGATTTTTTACTGTTGTTAAATTTTGTTATTCTATACAATTTTGTATGCATCTAGGAATTTGTATTATAAAGCGATTCTGTTAATTTCATTATATCGTATTGTTTTTTTATTGCACAATGTATATTATATTTCCCTGGTGCGCTATCTGATAGATTGGAGTTTGGTAAATTACTAAAAACGTTCAGAATATATTTTTGGTAGTTTTATTTATTTTGTGCATTTTTAAAACTTTCGATCCCATAAATAATAAACTTTTTCATTGATAAAAAAAATAAAATGAGACATATATTTTATTGTGTTATATAATTTGTAAATAATTGATCTCCGTCAAGGCTAATTGTTAGATCTTAAATAAAAAAACCGTACTTAAAACTCACCTTGATGGATTCCGGGCGGATTTAGGTTTTGAAGTACTGTTTAATATTAATAACTCCCCATGAATATATTTTTTACCTGGGAAACTCTCTGGACGGTTTTGAGGACTTTTTCGGTATTTATTGAAAATAGTGGATTTAAAAGTTTTAAGGCCATTAAATCATTGACAAGTTTTTAACGGGTTCTTCGATCAAACAAAAAAAGGCATAGCAATGTCAAGAATGCTATTAAAAAAGAAACAAAAAACAAATTTACCAATATTTTAATCTGAGCTAAAATTGTTTTTATTTTTACATGTTTGTGATTTTTGACTGAATACTTAATTTTCCAAATAACAATACATCAGTTGTGTATTTTTCGTACTATAACGATCATATTTTTAAAAGGCATTTTGCAAACCTTAGATTGCAATAAAAATAGGACTTTCTATTTATTAGAAATTTTCAATTTTACTTCTCAAGTGTGTTTGGCATATTCGTTTTTAGAATAGAGAAATTCCGGAAAAGAAAACATTTTACTATACCATTTAGAAGGAAGTCTTAGATCTTCATCTGGATAAATGTAATGACCCTCATTGTACGGATTGGATGCAAATTATGCTGTTGTCGGTCCTGAAAAATTACATACATTATATATTGTAATGGATTTTTAATCATTTATTTTGTGTTAAGCATTGAAAAATGTAATGCTTCACTCAAGTATGGATATAATATTGGAGTTATCGAATTTTAAATATTACAACTTCAAAATATGTAACTGTATCAACTTTGAAATGGTGTATTATATGTGTTCTCATTTAGATGAGTTTCGGATGTATCTACGTCAATAGTTATAAGCCGACGCTTCAAAATCTGAAAAGACTCCGAAACGTTGGCCTATAACTATTGACGTGGATATGTCCAAATTATATATCAATCCACGAAAGCTTTAATGCATTCATATATATATATATATATATATATATATGTGTTCTCTCAATATTTCTAGGATTTCAGAACCTTATGGGTAAATACGTACGTGCTACATACGTGCTAAGACAGTTAAAATTTTTAGTCATTTGTACACCAAAAGTGATAAAAATGTGGTATCATCTTAAAAACTAATACGTTAGGTTAGGTTAGGTCTTTAAATAAGTAATAATAATACCGTACCGGAGGGACCCGTACTTGCTACTTCATCATCATGAAACTCTTCCATTTTTATTGAAACTTCTATATATTTCTCAATAGGTGCCTCTTCCATTTTTATTGAAAGTCCTATATATTTCTTAATAGGGGCCTCTTCCATTTGTATTGAAACTTCTATATATTTCTCAATATGTGCCTCTTCCATTTGTATTGAAACTTCTATATATTTTATGGATTCCCGCAAAGCAGCTGCTACTGAAAAGCGAAGACATAAAGCTAAAGTCAACGTGTCGCAAGACTCTATGGCTTACGAACATAACAAAAATATACGCCCGCAGAAAATTTCGCTTGAGCCTTGTCCAGTTTTTAATTGGTTTCGTACGATATTCGGATGGCAAATTTTTAATTTCAGCGAACTGCATCATCTCGTCGTAGTTGGCTTTCAGTTCAGTACCGCTCTTTACGACGTCCGTCTTAGCGTTGATATCGCCGAAATCGGTTGCCAGTTCGGACAGTTCGCTCTTTATCAGATCCACTCCCGAGGCGGACGTGACGCACAGAAAAGATTCGTTTCTCAGACAGAAGAACAATTTGTTCAGCCCGGGATCTTCTCGCAGGTTTAAAAAATCGACAAACCGTTTTAGTATTTCCAACAGTTCGTCGTTATTTTTCGTGATGTCCATCTGCTTGTAGATATCCGTTTTGTTGCTTCTCACGGACTCTTCCAGTACCACCAGGTGCGTCCACGCTATACGATACATTACCGTCTTCAGTACGGCTTTGAACACCGAATGGTATTTTTGAAACGCTCGAAGATCGTCGAACAAAACGCTGGGATTTTTCTTCAGTTCGTTGTGCATATTCTTGAGCACACCGGCCGTGTTGCCCCAGTGAATTTTCCAATCGAATTTCGTTTGCAACTCGTTTATGGTGTCGTCGTCGACAGCGACGTTGTTTAAGTACAGCCGACCTATACCGAGTTTGTTCTTGTTCAAACTTTCCACCGCCAATCGCGCGTTATCGGTCATCAATCCGTTCACCGCACTCTTATACTCGGCCAACAATTCGGTCATCAACTTGGGGTTCACCTTGATCTTAGTCATCACCTTGTATCTCTCGTATAGGTCGGACTCATTGCCCGCAACGTTTAAACGGTTACCGGCACACCTTTTGGTGTATTATGCTAGTTCGGCGGTCACGTTATCGTGAACGTAGCTCAGTTCAAATGCGGTTTTTCCATAATCGTTTCTGTTGCGGTTACCTATGTAAGTCCTAAACGAACGGATCTGGGTGGTGTACAAGTAGAAATGCCACATGCCGATCGTGCAATCCTGCAATCCGACGTTGTACAGCACCACAATCATGTTGAACGCGTGTTGGCCGAACGAGTCGATTTGCGCCACAGCCATATCCATCAGTGCGTCGTAGCCGTTATTCCATTTGAGCAGGATCTTCGAAATGCGCATATAAGACAACGCTATAAACGTAAGACCGCACTGGACTTTCTTTTTTTCTTCCGAGATCGATTCCCGTATCTTGTACGATCGCACGTTCATGTCACTGTTCAACACGTTATTCGCCGACACCGGTTTGTCGTATCCGTTTTGAATGGCGAACAGCCAATTATGTTCGGTTATCAACGCTTTTTCAGCTGCAGAATTTACTGCATTCGCGCCATAATGATAAGTACCGTGTAAACTCCAGTAAACGCATAACACTTTCAAAACTCTACACGAGACCATGTTTCCAATTTTACACACTAAATCGACTACCGTCGCCGTGGTACACAGCTAAGTTATATAACTTGTATATATTTCCAAGCGTTTTATTTAGGTATAAAACGAATTCCGTAGCGGTTAAACTTGTTTGTTAAAAAAAAAAAGAATCGAAAACCAAACACAAAAATTAATCATTTTGTTGGGGTCCGACTTTCAGTACTACGCATCAGTACTAAGTAAATAGATACTACGACCTACGTCACAACACAAAAAAATCAACGATCAAACAAAATATGTGCGTTGAATGTACCTAGTAGTGTATACGTTTTTTATTAAAAACAATTTATAAATAGGTCATACATTATGCATTAACGATTAAGTTGTTTGATATGAGTTTGAAACTGTTGCAGTTATACATAATATGTCTATAGCATATCATATTCACTTATATTATTTTATACTTGTAAGTCTCAAATATTCGTGGACTGAGAATCAAATCAATAGGTTTTTATGAGCAAGTAAAAAAAAGTAAATGCATTTTTTTTAAAGGTTCTACGAGGAGAAACTATTTAAATATAAAACTTGTGAGTGCTTCAAAGTTTAATTTTGTCAACTTTTGGTCCCAATAAAATACCTTCAGTATACGATTTCTGATATTTTTTGTTTTTCTTCTACTAACAAATTCAATATATTTTCTCGTATTTGTTTTAAAGTATAAAAATAAAAACCACTAATGTTTGAATAGCCTACCATACAGTATACATACTCGTTTTTAAATGTTGTGAAGTCTGTGGTTTTGAAACTTAAGAATGCATTACTTCATGTATAATTAAAGTTCCTTATACAATGTAATGTAGATTAGCAAAAAGCAATTTGTATAAGCGCGTTTGTTCGGTATGATATGTTACTTGATTAATTATTGATTAACCGAAAAGCTTATTTAACCTTTTATATTCTAATTTGCCATATTGTTAATTTATACCAATGGTAAGGTGTTATACATGTACGGTAAAGCACCGAAAAGATATTGCACGTATTGTTCTCTCAAGAAAAGCAAATCCTCTTAAGAATGATTCACGCATCTGGTAAATAACACTTACAGGGATTATTCATTTACCAGCATTTGCATTGACGAAAACAAAAATAGGTAAAGCTAATCGAGCCTTAAATTTTAATCGATAGACGCATAAACAAATACTTCAGTTTTTTTTTAGTGACTCAAACCGGCCTTGCATAGCGAAAAGTGTCGTCCATTTGTTTTTAGACAATTCTATTTAACAATTTTTTAAGTGTAAGCAATTTTTTTTAATCTGTTTAAATGTTTAGCTTGTATATAAAAACAGATTAGTAATATCAAAAATGTTTTCAAGGTAAATTGTCAAATACAGCTTTAATTTTTATATAAGTTTCGATTAAAGTTTTTTTTTGTTAAATTTGGGGTTGCCTGTAGTGTAGTTATGACTTAGTAAAGGCATAAGTTTTGTATTTAGTTTCCAGTGGAACATAATTTTTACATACGGTATGATTTTGACATTTTAGAGTTAAGCCTCCTTCGCAAGGGGCGCTGATGGCTTTTTTTTTAGTCAAATATGTATTTTTGTAGTATAATATATGTTTTAAAGATAACGGTATAACCACAAAATATGAACAGGCTGACTGTGCACGATATATATAAAGATTATACAATACATTTTTTTGTTAATGCTTACATATTATAGTTCAATATATACACCTGACATTTAATACTTTTTCCAATTACAGATTCGGTTCGAAGCGGTCTTTGAATGTGATTTTATCATGTTAATTATAAAAAATTCTAAAGACCTGTAACTCCACCCCTTCCCTCCAAAGACCATTGTGCTAGTTTTAAATTGAATGATAAATATCTTCATCTGTTCATATTGAAAAAATTGAATAATTGAATAAAGTAATAAATTATATCTTATACTTTCTAAGGTATTTTATTTATCGGTTTTATTGAAAAAATATAATATGTATCTATACAGATGGGTACATTTATTAACTCGTTTTTGTACAAATAAGTCATAATACATGAAGTGACCATTTTATAGTTTTTGGTAAATTTGTATTCTGGAGTCATGCAATATAGCTAGGGCAACTATCAAAATAACAAAATTAAATAATTTTATATTCAAGGCGTTAATAAATCATAATTTTCCCATTAGGAATACTACAATTAGGATACTACAATGAGACATAATATGCTGCCTCACTGTAATAACAATTAGATATATAGCCAATACAATTTTTTTATTTCTAAAAATTCAACGAGGTAATTTTCTTCGTAAAATAAATAAATAAAATCTATGCTTGGAGCGTTCCTTCTCAGTATTTAAGTATGCCCCGGAAAACTTTCCGCCCTATACCAGGAAGACGTAGGGATTTAAAAGAACGTCTCGACAAATTCCGAACTACTCATCTGGAACCGATTTGCGGGGCTCCAATTTGAAGTAAAAAATAACGACCTCCCCAATATACATATATATATATATATTATAGTCTATAGCCGTTAATAATAATAACGATAAATGGAATTTTTTTATTATAAGCTTTCGAAATAGCTTTGAATAAACATTTAAATATATATTTTACTTTGTCCGGATATTATATTTTTTTAAATGCACATACCCAATTGCTATCGCTTTCGGAACGAGCAACCATCTCGTTATAGTTGCTTAATACGAAATGTGGATTAACGCAACTATAGGTAACCGATTTCATTTTACACCCAAACTAAAGTTATAACCAAAAGTTTTCCTGTACTTTACCGACGAATTTACCCGGTGGCGTTTTTCGCCGTGAGATAATGACTTAAAGCGATGTCACCGAGTTTCTTACTTTTTTATTTGTTCAATTTTGTATTTTTTTTTACTTCCGTTTTAAACGCGGCTTGAACTTTGAATGAGCGTCTCGCGGATTGTAAACTGTTTAACTTTAGATATTTTTGTTTGCTAACAACTTTGAGCTTACAATAATTTTTGTCTCGCTGAAAGAACCCTTCGAGTTTACGTATTCACGGAACGTGCTATTGTCTTACGTTTGACTTAAGTCTACGCATATTCGATGGACGTTACGCTGTGTAGTTTTTTTAGAATGTAAAAAGTTTTCGGTTTATATTACCATGGTATTTATACAAAGGAATCGTCGACTTTGAATACAATTAAGCTCAATTTGAACTATTATTTTTGGCGAGTGTGCATATTTGAGGTATCTCGTACGAAGTTATTGTTATTACAATGATGTGATTTAAATTTAAATAATCCTAAAATTACTGAACCATTTCTTTATGTATAGATCAGCAACCGTTACTTTATTGGACCGACAGTTTAAAAAGTTTACCCCACCCACTTCAGCATCGAGAAAAACACCCAAGAAAAATAAAAAAATACACATTTTTTTAAGTTAAAAACAACCCAAAAAAATAATGCTTATTACACCTTTAATATAAAACGCTTTAAAGCTGTTATGAAATTAGTCGAATAAGTTATGGAAATTTTTGAAGAAAAAGTACTATTGGTAAACGATGACAAACAAAAAAAAATCAAAAACCTTTGTCCTAGAAGGGGTAAAAACGTATTCTTTATTTCTCTTCCGAGCAAAGCTTTAAGACTTAGGATATGAAAGTAAGATCGCAGTTAGAACTAGAGTGGGGCTAAAACATATACGATATTCTCCAAAATCAGTAGCCAAACTTTTTTCTATTAAGGGAAACTCCCAAAAAAAGTGGACAATTTCACTTTGACCAAAATAAATTTCTAGGTTGCTATGTGTGAGTGGCTTTGTGTGAGTGTAAATCACTTTCGAATCAACGCTTTTATCACTTTTAGTTGTAATATTTGGACTTAGGTTTTCTGTAAGTCGGATCCTGTTGGAATGCCATATAACAGCTACCGTTTTTAACTTAGCAATACACGATTTATGCGGTTTAAGCTTATTTTCACACAGCTACAATATTGTATTAGCTGTACAGGTGAATCTGTTTAACGTGCCTAAGACCACTCGTTTTTTTCGGAAAATAATTGCAATAGAATTACTTGCAAGAAAATAAGTGGCTTAAGTTAAACGGGATTATTTTATATTTATATAATATGGTATATCAATGGAATGAATAAAAAACCGATAGAGAATAATAGGAACTTTACGTTGATAGATTATCTGTCATTCTTATAAACAGTGAATCGAAGGAGCACCGTGTAAATAATTCCTTTCTTAAACGAACGTTTAAGAAAGGAATCTATAAGGGTTCTAAAAAAAATGTTACTTTTTAGTTATATAAAAACGTAAAATATTATTATACACACACACACATATATATATATATATATATAAATATAAGCATAAACAAATATTATTATTTGTTGCTATACTGTGTAATTTCTGTCGAAATGTCTTTGGTTTTATTTCTTCTCAAAATATACATACAGCAATAGATTTGTGTCAAACGTAATAAGCATTGCAGTATATTAGAACATCCAACATATTCCGGTCGGAGTTGTTTGTAATTTCCGCTGGCCGCCGACCGTCACTGCGCGTTCTCGTCCGATCCAACCGGAATTTTAGGTTAACTTGTACATTCATCTAAAATATGTTTCCTTACATTTAATATCTTATTATGACCAGTAATATTTCTGTCGTTTCCAAAACGTATTTAAAGGATGTTTACAATAATAACATTTCCTTTAAACTGCATTCAGCTCCTTCGTGACGCAAAAGGATATGAATTGAAAACTTGCCTCTATAGATATAGTAAATTTTAACGTTTATATATATATATGTATACATAAACGTATTAGAACGATATTTCTATGCTAAGTACATCCGAAATGTAATAATCTCAAAAAAGGTCGTCATAAGTGAAATATTTCATTTTCAGAAAAAGAAAAACGATTTAACTAAATCAAAGTGACGTCACTGTTAATGTACCTAAAATATATTAAATACCATTGAATTACTAATACAAATTCATACATAATAATCTAATTGAGAATACATAAGTTTGTACTTTATAGTTGATTAAACTATAAATATTAACCTGTACGAGTACAGCTAATACAATATTGTAGTTGTGTGAAGAAAAGCTTAAAACAGTATAAATCTTGTATTGCTAAGTTAAAAACGGTAGTTGTTTTACGATAAACCAACAGGTTCCGATTTATAGAAAATCAAAGACCGTGTAACTGAAAGTGATAAAATCATTTTCGAATCAACTTTTCGATGCGGGTCTGTATATGGTAGAATTATAAATTAATTAAATTGTTAGTCCGATAAAGTACCGTTCGGATACGGCTGCTGATCTACAGAGGTGCTGTACATAAAGAGTCTTAGAACAGATCTTTTAGTTAGGTAGTTTAGTACTAACTATTATGACTTTTACTGAAATACCAAATGTATCACAATCGAAGAACCACATTTTATTTAGAATTTTCAGATGCGCCTAATTGGTTTGTACAGACAAACTTCGACATCTGTATATGTGTACACATGCCAGTTATCACATATCACATCCTAATTAGTTTTGAAGTCATTATTGCAGTTTGCCTGCTTGTGTTCTGGTATTCTTGTTATTTTAGCTGATAAATAAATTGAAAATACAATTTAAAAAGTTGTTCCTGTTGTCGTTTTTTTTTCAGGCCGACATTAGATTGTTTACTTAGTTTCCTTATCTTTCTGCTGTCGTTCATTTGTATCGGTACATAATTCATCAGCGTTGTATATTACAATTTATTGAAAATCGAGGTGAAAAAATCCAAAACTTGTTACCGACCGAATATACAACGAAACATTAGGTGAGACCACAGACGGCACATCCAAATGGAAATCATTATTATTATTTTGTATTAACAATCAACAAAGTTTTTTTGGAAATGGTGGCCGATACATAGGTAGGAAAACCGCCCGGGACATAAGTAATTTTTAGCAACGAGATCGAGATGGCAAATATTTTTTCAAGCGTTAGATATTAGATTTAAGAAAACACAATAACATTTCTCTAAACTCGAATTTCTGTTCTAAAAATATCTAACCAAACCCATTAAAAATTCTATTGTAATATTCATTCGACGACAAGAAGCGAATGTCAAATAAAATTTATTAGAAAGTCAAGATCGGTTTGCGCCAAAAAGACTAGAACAAAAAATACTGGTATTGAATTTATCCGTGTGTGTATAAAATCGTGTAAGGTGAGTAAACACTTTAACAGTAGCTTTTATTTTCGATCAACGGAGATTTCGTTCCGTGTAAAAAGTTTTCCGGAGTCTTAAATCAGTGGCTTATATGTGTGTAAATTTAAAAGTAGAAATACCATGGTACATACAAGCGGTGTATACGCTATAATATACTTGTATGTATGTACTTATAAGTAGACACATTATACATATATTATATTGTGCAATATAACTATCATTAATCGTAGAGAATGGCTGAATTCTGGCAAACGAACCCTATAAATTCTGGTCTCCCCAGGGATATGTTTTTGAACTCATGCTTTTTAACATTTACTGTCACGTCGACGTCTCAGCGCTTCGGTGTTGTCGGTTAGAGAAATATACAAAGGTGTAAATCTATTTATATTTACCGAGCATGAACCATTGAAACAGCCAATTCAAACTCGGTAAAGATTTATCACGTCGATGAAGTATGTATATTGTATAGTTAAACCGGCTCCGAATCGGATCGAACCTGGAACGAAACTCGGGGGAAAACATCACATATTACAATATACTATTATCGTTTTGAATAGCAATGAACAAGGTTTAAAGCTTAGTTAAAAAAAAATTATTACAGTTTTTGGGTAAAAAATAGAAAAGAAAAAAACGTTAGAAATATCATTAAAAAAAAAAAACATTCGGTTTTGTATTTGTATTAAAAACATAAAGGCGTATAATTACTAGGTATTGCACGTTTTTCTGCTAGTTTTATTCAATTATCGCATTCGACCGAATGTGATAACACGTCCACGTTTCTAAATTATGTCAAGTTGGTTCGTTAGCGTTCGTTTGTTTTATATTGAAATACATATAACGATTGATATCTGTAATCTAATCAAGTTTATTAGTGACATTTTTTTATAATTAGTTTTGCCGTTGTCTGTTCGTTGGGCTATGGTATTTTTGCGCATTTGTAGTATAAACAATACTGAGTTAATTAATTCATGTCTGAACCATAGGCAGACAAGTAGCAAAGTTCATTAGTTCAACAATTTATATAAAATGCAAATATATCGTACTATAGTAGTCTTCTACTGTCTGGATTATCGCCAACTGCCCCCGTTATAGTGGTGGTTAATCCATAACTAACATTAAATATGTATATGAGTATACATATATTTAACGAACTGTATTATTTAACGTCATTGTATATCCAATGAATTTTATTAAAGTTGTTATATTAGATTTCAGTATAAATTAAATTATTCATAACAACGCCAGAGTATCATTTAACGTTATTGTAAATACAATAAATTTTATGAAAGTTGTTACACTATCACCTATATTGGATTTCAGACCTATATTTTATATTTTATTATTCGTACCAACGTGAGATAAAATCATAATCGCGCACAAAGTAAATGTACTGATTATTTGTATTATTATTACTTTGTGGAGAATATATTTCGTGTTTCGGCGTGAAATTTAATATGTATACGCATAATAACTTGATAAAATAAAAATGCATGGATGCATTTAAAATAATGTATGGTACGGAATAAAGAAAGCATTGGTAACTCACGATAAAATGTCCTACAGCTGCACCGATAGCATCATAATATAATATTATACAAGTCTTACTTCTTTGACAAATAGATTTGTGTAATTTTTAATCTCACGAGTTTTAGTATAAATGAGTAAATAGTTTAAAACCTAGTAGACGAGTAAATCAATCGAGATGACGAGCAATCATATCGAGTGTTTAGTATGACGTACCGCGCAATATGAGAGTAAACGAGCAAATAAATCGAATAACACTAGTAAACAAATCGAGTTAACTAGTAAATAAGTCAAGTTAACGAGTAAATAATTCCGAGTATTTGGCAAGACAATCGAGTTATGATCTGTTGTGATAAAAGTAAACAAGTAGGGTTTTTAGGCAAGTTGAAAACAAATTCAATGACGCTTTCTTCATACAATAGCTCATAAAATCAATTTTTCAAACCAACCTCTCGTTGATGTCGAATGCGAATGTTAACTGCAACGAACATAAATAATTTTGATTTTTTAACGATGAGGACGCAATACGAGTACACAAATCGAGTAATAATTAGGTTATTTGTCACCTATTACTTAGTAATAGTACCGAGATGTTATTCATTTTAAAATTTCGACATTGATTAGAGGAAAGAAAAAACGGTATAAGTCAAAATACTAGCAATATTGCAGCCACTAAAGCGTTGGGTCATGCTCATTCATGATGACCGAATCTAAAATTAGCGCTAACTAATCTCAAACATAATGACTGAATGATAAAACCACATATAAATAAACTATAGATAGGGAAAATGAACAATTATTGGTATTGATTAAAAACCCGTTGTAAAGACAATTATGTGCTTAAAATCGTAAACGACTGCCGTCTGGTTTTTGGAATTTGCAAGATTTGTAATTTTAACATAAAAGCTCTACATAAACTTTTGGAAAAAAATATCAGATCGTGTCGATATTTCTATCAACGCCTAATGAGGGTGAGTTGCATGGGAAAAATCGGGATCTCCGAAATGTGGGGGGGGGGCGAAGTGCACATATCATAATACATAGATACCGTGTGTGATAGGCCTAAGAGCGAGCGCTATGCACCGCGTGTATATAAGGTGGTTGCAGGAACATCGATAATATTCCAGAGGCGCTCACACCGGATAAACCCGAGGGGGACGACGCTGCCAGTGACTCCGAACCCGCCGTACCACGTTGACCGTCGTTGGTCCGTTTGTCAATCGCAGTACATAGAAAATACATTACAGCCGTCGTACAATCGTGTAAAAAAAAAAATTAATTTAACGATTCCCCTTTCGAGTAAAATCGTTCAAAAGAAAAAAAAACAATTTACAAAGTAAAAAAAAATGTTCAAAAAAAGTTATAAAAAATATTTCCACTAAAAAAAAAAAACAAATAATAACTATAACAAACCCCGCCTCGAATTGAGTATATTATTATTATCATTATCGTTCGGTCGCTTACAAAATAATACACAAACATACCGTCGTGTCCGAATTATATTATTATTGTGCACGCCCGAAATGCTGGTGGAGGTATGAATAATACATTACACTTTGATCGTGAGTACCTGTAATATATATTATTAAAATTACCTTCTAAAAAATAATGTTTTTTTTTTTAAATTTTACTTACTATCTTCCTCTCTCTCCCCTAACCGCATTAAAAAACCAATAGCTGAAATTTCAAATATCTACCTTAACCCTCTGGTACTTCCTCGTGATTATTTTTTCGCATTAGATTAACATGGATAAGTTTAATTTTTCATTTAAAAAATTCTACCTCAAAAACTGATTGACATTAAAAAATTTAAAACCCGTTTCTTAAAGATGAAATATAGCACATCAAAATAACCCTCTTGGTATTTCACAATAAAATTGGTTTCTATCAAGTCACAACCTGTTAAAACTAAATAATTTGATTGGTAACGCTTGCTGAAATAAAATGTTTTCACGAAATATCAAAAAAAGGAATTTCAAGTATCATCATTTTTAGCTTAAAGAATCATTTTTCAAATTGTACAAATTTAATATTGCCCATTTGAACCAAATGCAAAAAAAAAAACATGAGGACTTAGATTAGAGAAAGAAATCTGAAATTTTAGGAATGAATGGATTGAATAGACTATTATCAAATAATTGTAAACGAGAGGAAAACAAAAAATAAATTTTAATAAAATTTAAAAATATTTGTATTTTCAAATGAAATAAAAATACATTTTTCAAAATCGTATATTTTTAAATGTATTTTGAAAAACAAATTCAGTACATAATATATTTTTTTCTTAATGCTCTCATATTTTCTAAACGTTCAAATACACACGTTTTGGGAATCTCGATTAAAAAAAATTAAGTTTGAGTTGTTTTAAAAAATTTTTTTTGCGTATATTTCCAACGTGTCTTAAATATTTTTAGAAGAAATATTGTTTGCCTATAAACAATTTTACTTAAAAAATACAATAGTTTACTGTCAAAACATGACATATGTATTTGTAATGTCTTTGTATATTTTTTAAGTATTTTATATGAAAATAAAAAACAGAATGGTTTTTTTTTATCAACAAATATACAAATGTTTGTATTACTTTCATTTTTACTTTCTTCAATAGTATTCAATAATGTTCATACATCGAGTTATCTATCACAAACCTACATGTAACATAATATCTATGTTTCATCAATCGCGTGTCCCGTGACACACACAATCGGTTTTTAAAATTATAATTCTAATATTTCCAGAATATGCTTACTAAATTAAAGTATAATTATTTTTTAATTATCCTAACTGAAATATCGTAGAAAAGTTTCAATGACGATATTATTAAAAATTTGTAAATAAATATTTCCAAAATAATCCACTTAAGTTAATTTTAAACATAATATATCTAAAATATCACACAAATATTTTGTAAAAAATATAACAATTTAAATATTTTTAAAATGTAATAATAAAATTAAATATTATTCTTGAGTAAAACATTTTAAAAAATCAGTGTTCCGATTTTGCTTTTTGGGTACATATTATTGGATTTAAGAAATGTACAAAATATATTTATTTAATTTCTTTAAATAGATTAAAATCAATCAAAATAAACAACTTGAGCCGTAAAGCAATCGGTGTAAGCTGTTAACTAGGATTGTGATTTCCTGAGTAACAATTCTGACACCAGATCGGAAATGCTATGACCAACAGGTTAATTTTTGCATTGTTTTAAAAAATTGAAATTTTTTTTTTTTTTATAGTAAACAATACATTTTAAGTTGGGCGAGAATTCAAGGCTAAACTTAACTATATCGACTGCCCCAACGAAAAGGGTTGTATTTCGTTTTTTGCAACTTTTCAGGATGAACCAAACAAACATTCAAATTTAAATTCTTATTCTGTTTTTAACATATCAATTCGAAAATTTGGATACGATATACGACCCTTTTCGTGGGGGCAGTCGATATGTGCATTTTATATAATAAAACACAAATACAAGTCATTGTGTACACACCTAGGTAGGTGTGACAACAAGGAAGTTTAATTTTCTACCATAGCCACAATTGTCTTTAATTGGTGTTTTTGTTCGTTTCTTCTGAATATGTTTTCCGTTTTGAAAACATGTATCTCATATTAGTTTTAGTTTACATTAAAATTAAAACAACAGTTAAATAACAAACTTACTTTATAAAGTGAATTATTTTTTTGTTTATTAGCTGAACAATTCTAGATGTATAAATACAAGCCGGCGCTAGTTTTTTAATTGCACAAATTGTTTTTCGGTTTTCATGAAATTGTTATTATTTTTTTTTAAATTTATTGCGACTAATTTTAGAAAACACAAACCGTTTGAAAAATATCAAGAGATAAGGAGTAATTGGATTCGAGACGCGAAGGTCTTTAAAATATCTTCATAATCTAATTTACAGTTAATCCTTTCTGAATTATACTTAAGTCGTTCCAAAACTCAAATTCGGGGACAGCGTGCCCGAGTATTGACCGATTTAAAACTTATCTCACTATTTTAAGGAGGATATCTCTAGGCTAGTTGAAGCTTAGGCGTGACCGTACAAGATAGTAAAAATAATTTTTTTTTTAATTTACATAAAACTGTGCACGCGTTTAAACTATTTCATCATGATAGTTACAATGAATATGTTTTTTTACCAACACAATTAACCAATAAACCAATAAACGAGTATTTTGTCATTCTGAAATTCGATTGTTCGCGAATATTACCGCATTATAACGCGGACGGAAAGATTATTTGGAAACCTTTAGAAACTAACTGTTCGGAAGACAACTCGAGTTCGAGTTAAGCTTGACGTATGGGCGTGGGGGAAGGGGTAAATATCCTTAAATGGTTTTGAACCTACTTACGTAAGACTCATTTATTACGAGCCGTTCCATTTAATAAATTGCTTTGTTGTTTGCGACCCGACAAACGTCCGGCGTACGTGTGATAGTGGACAATCTCACCGGCGGGTATTTGTTGTTGAAACTTAGGTCGGTAGGCGTAATTTTATATCCAATAATATTTTTCCTTGGTGGTTTGCACGTAGGTTAGGCGAGAGGAGCTCAATAAAACTACAGATTAACTTTTAGACGGCGCGTTGGTTAGGCAATTTCGGTACACCGGTGGATTGGACGCCGCCGACACGTATGCGCTGTAATATTATTATGTTTAAGTTCTAATCGAGTTAGGTTTATAAGTAAGGCGATCCAATGGTCATGGTGAAAATTAAATTTAGGAAACTCGTTTAGAATAAAACAAACAAACCTCTCCTGTCCGGGGCACTTTTTTTCACCAACTCAAAATAGGTATAATATTGCTCAGATAAGTTAGTTAAATATGAAGTCTGTTTTTAAAATATAAAAATGTTTACTACTATTATGGATGTTTGTTAAATCGAATATTTTGTAGGTCAATAGAATTTTCGCATCACCTATTAAAATTGAAAAAAAAAAATGTAAAGCAACTATTATTAATTTCTATGTAAAATTAAAAAACGCATTTTATACATATTATATACAACGGATATTAAATGATCCGTTTTTTACATTGGTTTTTTTTTATCAAAGTTAATTTTAAAAATGTCAAAAAACATGACACATAACATAAAATAATATAAAAACTAATATCGAAAGCTGTCGATGGCGAATTTGACTGGTACAAATTAGTATTACAAATATAATATTATGAACCACGGGGGGGAAGGGGTTTGTTTGAGAGTTAAACGGATTTATTTCACGCGGATGTTTAATTTAACAATAAGTAAACTATTAATACTCGTTACAGATTAGAGCTGTTAGTACAAGACCAACAAGGTTACACTTCGCTTCTATGTGTTGAAATTAGTTAAACCAACAATATACATGAAACTGTTAAAAAATAAAAAATTGTAAATTTAATGGGTTTGTTGGGGGGTTTACATGTAATAACTTATCAAGTTGTTTAGTTAATGTTTTATTATCTCGTGTTATATTTACAAGCTTTTGTCCACTCTTAAGGTTATTTTTAATTTGCGGTTGATAATTGTTTAGAGATTGTTTTCTCGCCTCGAATAAACATTATTATTATTTTTAAACTATTTTTCGTTCTTACGTAACAATAATAACCACCACTTTGTACAGTGTAGTGGCTTTCCTAGTACGGTTTATATAAAAAACCTGTATATTCTATACAATTCAAAAATTACTTTATATAATATACTCGTATATAAAATAGTGTGTGGTGTGACCTAACTGTTGAATATATTTGTATTGTGTACATATATTAATTCCGTATTGTGCTTGTTCTTGAACTAATAAGAATAAGTTGTACTTTTAAACATCACAAAACACACATTGAACCTTAACCGTATGATACAATATTAATTGTGTTTTGTTTTTAGCTATTCCTATTATATAAATTGAGGAACACGAAAACATATTATAGTAAATTTTAAAGTCCATAATTGTAACCTGGAGCACACTACTTTAGGCGTCGTCTAATCGGGGTAATCTGGTTAGTAAAATCGATTTGTCGCAAACATTGTCGATTGTTGTAATTTAAACACACGAATATTGGTCGTCGTATGACTATTGCAAACAATGTTAGACCATTTTAAATGGCGTTATTGGAGAACATAAAAGTTTACTTAAACAAACGTAGGAACCCGTAAATGTAGAGACAATACCTTGTAGGTATTGGGCACTATGTACACCGGGGTGATAATTTTCCGTAAACAATATCTGTAATAATTAAAATTATCAGCTAATCCGATCACAATAACGTTTTTAATTATATATATATATTTATTTGGGTCACCGTGGTAGGTAGGTAATTCATTTTTTTCCCCCACGAGTAATATCCGGGTAGCTACATCGATTAATTTCATTGTATTTCCGGTTATGTACGAGACGTTTTATATTTTGTTGACACGGTAGGCAATGTTCGGATCAACTTATATAGTGGCATTGCGGAAACACCGTGTCAGAACGGATCCGTACAATATGTGTAGCACACATAATAATAGTTGTCGGGTGAGCGATGAGGAACGCTGTATACCGATGTCTTAAAATCCACAGCAGAGCTTAGGGTTGCATCACATATATTCGTTTAATAATTACCAAGCACCGATGTCGACCAGAACTGTAAAAGAAACTAGAATCAACACGTGATAAATATTAAAACTAGAAATAATTTGGTGTATAAAAGCAGAATGACTCTTCTCGGTTGTGGAAACAAAAAATAAGAATTTCTTATGTCAAATCGAATATTATCTTTTTTATACTAGACAACTTCTATAATAAATAATAACAATCTATAATAATATTGTACGCTAACAACTGTCGACATTTGCCTTTTTGGTCATGGCTATGGTTTTTTTATTATACATACATATATACAATTATGTGATCTAGTTAGGTTGAAAAGAGATGTAAAGATAACATACATTAGTTATAGTAAGCTCGCGTGATCCAAGGTATCCAAGTTAGATGTGAATAGCGTGCGACTTGTATGGAAACGGGCTGATCGCCGGCGAGGTCGTTATCCGATTAGGCGGAATGTTTGTGATTTATTTAAACTTAAAGAATTCAAGAGGAAAACGAAAAAAAAAAGCAATTACTAAAAGCGCTCAAATGCGTGTCGTAGCGACCAGATAGTCAAGGACGGAAAAACTGTGAAAATTAAACGTGACACGCTGTATGCCGGCATTCCCGAATCACACCCAAATCCGTATTGCATTCATCCGTTGTAATTTGATTCTTTGCGGGTAATAAAGTTCAAACAACGGCTCGCCCTTTGAGCTTGTGAAATGTGTAAAAGAATTTCCTAGTATTATTACTTATGTAGCTTCGATTCTGATCAGCTATGAGAATGGAGCTCGTTTTAACAATGTGTTTTTATTCTTGTATTTGGGCCCTAGAAAATATCTTCCAAGCCACTGTAACCGATTTCTTCGTATAGCACCCTCTCAGAATCGAAAAAAATTGACGTATTTTTAACTTTAAAATACTGCGCTTGATAATCATTTTTTTTTAAATAGGCGAGAAAATTACACCTAGAACGTTTGTAAATTTCTGTGTGAGTGAATCAATAGTTATTTGAAAAATAATTGTATTATATTGTTGATACAATATTGCCAATTGATAACAATAGCGACTAGCCTAGCCCAACCTAACCTAACAGAAAATACCATCTAAATATTCGCATCGAAGTGTTTATATAAAAGTAGTTTTATCACATTCAGCTATAACTGTTCCTGTAGACCTACAACATCCCTCGATCCTAATGTGCTTCATCCCCACTACGACTGGATCTGGAAAACGATAACTTGCTTTTATAAACGTGAGCTAAGTATTTTATTTTCACTTCGACAGTATTATTAACAACGAAACCATGAAAAAACCCGCAGTATAGAGTATTAAGAACGACACACCCACGCACCTACATATTATAATATCGTCGGTGATAATTCTTTTTTAATTAGGCAAATTTGCCCTATCCCCTCCTCCCGGCCCGAAAGGACGTATAGACATGTACGTTTAACGACCATTCGTTTGGGGAAAATATAGACGAGGATGATGATCACAAAACGAGAAATAGGAGATATGGGAACGAGTGCGTCTGCATTGTCGATAAATAACTATTATCCTTTGAGTGCGAGTCTCGAGTACCGACGCTGCCCCGACGGATATTAGCCGCAATTTCCTGAAAGCACTTTAATGGATATTGTTGCTTGGTGGTCTCATTGCCTTTTTTCCGTAACAATTAGGATTCAGCATTTCAATCTTTTCCCGGCAACCCTCCCCTTCCAATCGTCGGACAATTTGTTTGATTTCTATACTACACCCTTATCTGTCCGCCGTCTTCAATAGTTTCCCTCTCCTCTCATTCTCTCTCTCTCTCTCTCTTTCATTCTTTCATTCTATTACTTTATCCCCGAAAACCATACTTATTTTGCCACGTGGCGAGTTAACGTTAAAAAATCACCTTAATCCACAGCAAACCACCTGCGGAGTACTGCACGCTAAACTGACTATTTAAAAATGGAAATTTCAAATTAAATCTTCATTTTTCATTGTACGTTTAGCCGTACCGGTAACCGGCACCCAAATGGTTTTATTACAATATGCTTAAATATATATATGTATGTAGGTACCTATTTCGATGTATGTATAACATTAAACAGACAAGAACGGTTATAATACAATTTAATGTATACAGGGTGGTCCCATCTGATGTAAGACACTCATTTACTCGGAAAATATGAGTATTTTCAAGAAAAAAAAATTCATGTATTCGTAGGTACATTTATTTTACTATATTTTTCAATACTTAGAACAGTTTTACCTTCACCCCAAATCCACCCTGTATGGTGGTTAGGTAAAATTGATAAGTAAAGTCAGTATAAAAAAAATCTTATAGGTAATTATATATTAAACGCTGTTCAAAATTATTGTACATTAATAATATAAACGCTAAAGTAGTATTATAGTGAGATAACTCCCTCGACGCAATGCAATACTGATGATATTTATCCTATGTACAGGCGTGTCTTTTAATAACTAATAACTGATAAATGTCACACTCCATTTGTGAAATTGTCTGCTATGAGCAACGGGTAGACAATTTGTTCGGTCGGTGAACTGAGAAAATTCTGCGAAATTACTTACCCGTCTTATGAAGTGAACATAACGCGACATACTTAACCAATTAACGGTCCGTTTCATGAAATGGATAATTTAACGGCTGCGGTTTAACATGAATAGAAATGTATAAAGAGCTAGGCCGGTATGTTTTAAAATTTTTTTTTTAACTAATCCAAGTTCAGTGCGCTTTTTTCTATTGTTCTATATATAATATTATTCTATATAAACTTCCAGATTATTACGGTCTGTAAAACTTCTGTAACAACGTTTCCAATTGTTGACACTAATCTAACGAGTCATGGTTTTATCACAAGCGAAACAGGCTCGGTTCAAATGCATCTATATTCAGATGATATTATAGACAAACCATTCACCGTTCTGTATTATGGCCATATGAGTATACCGTTTCGATATAATACTACATTATGTCCGACTCGCTGAACCGAACAAAAGTGTATTGTCCGTACATATTCATCATAAAACATGATATTAATAATCATATAGTGCATTGTAAACAAAATATCTGGCTGTCATGGGTTTGAGTGGTACTATGAAGTAGCGATGGTTGACTTTTGAAAGTTATTTTTCATCGAGGGTAAGTATATATATTTTTTTTATCGTACAACGCAACTGGTAGAATTAGTTGTATCTGTCAATGACATAATATGTCACTCACAACCAGTAGTCTTATCAATGCTTGGTTTACTGTCTTAAACTTTTTTTTTTTTTTCCAATAGCATAACAATATGATAAATTGTTTGTAAGCACCAAAAAATAACTTACATTTTAAACACATTATTATTATATCCCGTAAGAGCTCGTGGTTAGTCAAAATAGGCATGCCTAAAACATTCAAATCTAATTTTAATAAATCATATAATAAACATTTATAAATCCGTAATGAAAAATAAAAAGCGCTGATTATGACTTTGGCAATAAAATATATATTTAACCATAATAATTTAATATAATACTCAAATATATCATAGTATATCATTGGACTTTTTGTTTACCAATAAATGAACCCTAACAACAACATTACCACATTGCCTAATTTTTAAGCTTTTCTATAATATACCTGGCGTATTAAAATTTTAAGTTTATTAAAAACTTGTTATGTTTATTAAACAACAACAACAAAAAGACATTTTACTATACATAAAATAATAAAATAGTTGGTCTACTCGCTAAAGCCGATGGCTGTGATGTGAGTAGAAAATTCTCGAATGTGTTTAATTTTAAAATATAAATACATTTATGTTACTATACGGCCATAATAATAATAATGTTTTTACATTATTTTCGAAGTCTATCTGTTAAAGTTACTATAATTGTTTTTCGACAAAAACCGAGGGATAAAGAAAAAAATACCAAAATTCTGAAAGCCATAGCGTCGAAACAATTTTAACGAATGCGTTTTTATTGCTTTCCAATTTAACTACTTCTTCCAATCCAGTGATTTTTCGAATTCGCTAGTTTTCAATACAGTTTTACTTTTTTTTTTTTTTATATACAGCGGACTATGTCCCAGACTGTTACCTCATCGTCCTATTTGGTTTATAATTAACAATAGGTATATTTAATGAAACATAAGAAATGCGCCATAATTGTATATTTTAATCACAGCTTCAGTTTAAAACGTTTAAAAAAAAATCAGGGATAACATCCAAGCCATCTAAATAAAAACTTAATAAAAGAAGTGCGGATCTGGGTCAGACTAATAAAAAATAGGTCTGCGATGGATCCGATACGGCTTTTATTTCTTCGGTTGGAGTAATTAAATTATAATGAATATAAAGTCTCAGTGTTTTTCTTCTTCTTGCAATATAAAAACATTGTATTGTAGTTTATTAATCATAACGGTTCTATTAATGTTAATAATCATTTATTGTTAGTATTCAAATACAAAAGTAAGACGGTTATAAAAATGTACGCCCTTTCCCGGATCTGCGCCTGATGTACAACACCTATCAAAACTGTATTGATATTTTTTTATATATTTGTCATTAGGTTAGGCATGTGATCACATGAATGAATCAGGTGTTACTAGTGAATATGTTACTCTGTTTAGAGTTCAATATACATCTGTTGATAGCAATTTGGCAAACGACGTGGTCAAGTGTTGTAACGAGCAAGGTCGTGTCCGGTAGTTTTTCCCACTTGGGCCATAGGCAATCGTCTAGGGGTAGAAATAACCTCTTCTCTCCATTTCGGTGAGTCTAAAACTTGTTTGGACAGCATTAGGTTGGCAGGCGGCTTTAAATTAAACCTGCCAAATCAACACCGTCGTCAAACGAGCCCGTTAGCCCGGTAACGCAGTTAAGACGGTAAACGTACAAAAGTAATAGTACCAGTAATAATTACTATTTACAAAATTAACATCACGAAAAAAATAAAGGAAGTGATAATTATAAGCAATAGAGGTGTATGTGTTTATAAAATATATATATATATATATATATATATATATATATATATATATATATATATATAGAGAGAGAGAGACGAATTTTCAACATCGTTAGCTTAAACAACTGAAGTAACGAAAATAATGATTTAAAAACTAAAATATCAAAGATTTAATTTGTTCAGGAAAACAAGTAATCCGTTTTTTGTCTTAGTATATAGCTTATGCTATCTTACATTTGTATATCGCATTATATAGTATAAAGTTATAAAATACAGCAACACCGTTATAGTACTTCTAAATATAAATGGCAATGTACCCTTGAATATATAGTATTATATAGTTTTAATATTTTAACAAAGTAGTCCTATTTAAATAAAAATTGTTCGGTTCGATGAAAACTGAAATATGTTATATTTCAAGCTTCGTTATAAAAAAATAACTTGAATTGCCTTACAATTTGTTGTTAGGTTAAACTTTTTAAGTATAATTCACGGGCGAACGGTGAAAAATGAATGTTTCGGTCAAAGAAAAAATAAAAATAATATCAAAAGAGATAGATGAGAAAAGATAAGAAGTTTAAATGGTAAAATCACAAATATTACAAGAGGAGTACAAAGAAGAGAAAAAAAACATGAAATTCTGTTATGTTGGAATTGATGGTGAAAGTTTTCTAGTTACCGTTCTGCCAGCTTGTGATACTTTTTTCCCATTCGGTTGCCCACATAAACCGTCCACTGCATAACCTGTCATGTGGTTTTCCCTTTTCCAATGAAGTAAGTTGGTTGTTACGATCTCAAACATACAGTAGACGTTTCTTGTCTCTCTGCTCTGTTTTTTTTCTACTGAATTAAAATTCAGCGAAAATTAAAAAAATGTCCCCTCCATAGTACAATCTTCCACGCGTCCATAATACCCGTCCATATATTGAACAAGTACAACAACCGATGTACCTAATTGTATAGGGAATAGAGGATGAGTAAAGTTCATAACAATTCCCTCTCTGGCTCCTTAAAATCACAAGACAAAGATTAAAATAAAGTATACATTTTTTCCATATAAAATCTTGGACAATTTTTTTCCTCTCCTGACATTCACTTTTCGGTGTCGTGGTGACGCCAATTCTAGACAGACCCTCAGCCCAGCAACGTAGTTTATAAGTTAAAACATGATGTTGGAAATATTTTCAATTTTATCCGGCTCGCAATAAATCACCCTGTAGACGCGCTCTCCGGAACGGCTTATTGAATTGCGTTAGGTAAACACATGGAAATTTCAAATTAAATTAATCTAACTTTTTATCCCCCCCCACCTCGCTACCGTCAAATGTTGTTGTTGTCGTCGACGTTGTCGTTGATTGCATTTGTTTTACCACACTATACCACGAAACCAGATTAAGTAGGTAGGTATACCGTTTCAAAGGAGACACGCGCCGGTATGTCGAGAGACGGAAGAGCAAACACAAAGGAGGACGAACGCGATAGGGAAAGGTAGACCAGGAAAAACTATATTATTATACAAGGGAATACACCGAGAGATAGTATGTTTAATATAATGTATATTTATATACACCGGGGACGTAAAAAGAAATAGTTCTGGCGAATGTTTGTAGTTATTTTTTTCCCTCTTCAAACCCACAAAAACATAACGTATGAATAATCGCATCAAGCACGGGAAAACAGCAACCGTACTGAAGACAAATTTACCTTGAGGAAATTTAAAAAAATATATAAGCAAAGAATGCAGACGCATAGGTTAAAAAAAAATATATATGATTAAGTGCGATGATTATTAAAAGTCGTTTTATATCCATTTGGGACGATAGACTTAATTTTTTTCTTTTATTACATTTTCTTCGTCTCACCCCGACATTTTCTTGTAACGTCAAGAATTTAAACGTTATTTCCTATCGTTTGTGCTTCTACTAAAAAATTATATTTTAAAACGTAATAATTAAAGTATTGTTGGAATACTTATAATAATAATATTATATAACGCATTATTGGTAAATACCATTAAGGAATTATGCTTTCAGGTATAAAACCATACTTAAATACTTATAAATGCTTTAAACTTAAAACATAATGTTTATCATTTATTCGTTTCGCCCACTTTGAGACTCTATTTATTTATTCAAATAATTTTAAATATTGAAGCCGATAGTTAGCCAATTTTTTAATTGATATCTTTGGTTATTAAATACAAAATCAGACGACTGGAATGTCTTCTTTTATAAATCGATTACTCTACTTTTCTTTTTCTCCATCAAAATGCCTCTAATTTAAATAAATCATTTTTAATTAAAAAAATTTGTTGGGTTGCATAAAACTCTATTGATTCTATAAACTGTGTTAACGGACCATCTTGTTTGGTTCATACTCGGTTTGTATAGAACCAATCAAATGTTGTGCACCACCCAGCATAAAGGTAATATATTAAATTAATTAAACAACAAATTGACACAACAAAAATAATATAATGAAAATACTGCATTTGGCTGAATTTCAGATGTATCCACGTCAATAGTTCAGTTGTTATAGTCACGACTGTACCGCTACCGTGACTATACTAAAAATACTGTTTATATAAATCGCTTGCCAAGTCGGGGTCGGCATGAAAACTTTCTTGATTTTTAATTTTTTTACAATTAATAAAAACAATAAAGGGGGAGAATACATAAGAGAGGAGTCTAAAATATAATTAGTTACATTTATTTCACAAAAAAAAACTTTTATAATACAAATTATCTAATAGATTATTTGTATGTCAATATGATATTTTCTACGTATACTAGTTCTGTAAAAATGTAATATTGTATAATGAGCTAGAATGTTTACTATAACACATAGTAAATATAAATAGCACTATTAAGTGCTCTTTTAAACATTCGACAATTTTATCTAACGTAAACGTTAATAAACGCCTTACAATTAATACTACAAACAGTATACATAAAAAGTGTAAATAAAACAGTAATTAATGTAATATTATTTAAGTAAACTGGTACGATAGAGGTTTAACCTTATTACTTACGTTCAATAATAATTAAAAATATGACAATCATTGATGTACAGAATGTAATATTTCGCGAAGAAACGCTGATGAGTAGTACGAGTGGATGAACATAATATAGAGACCTCCGGCATGTCTGTGTTGTGTTTCAACTTAGATGTAATTTTTGTTACGATTTCGAAACAAATCGAGTACTCCGAATTTGACACCTTTGAACAAAACGTTCGCAAAATATTTGCGTGTAATGTCCATAGTTATTATATTCATTCGAACCGATGAAATAGCGTTGTTCTCCAAGCCGGGCGTGTCGTGCGTTATCGTTATACCATGAGACGAAGCCAGTTTAAGAACACTTTGAAATATGTCCAAACCAACAGAGTAGTTTAGTTGAATTTGCGTCGCGTTAATACTGCCATTGTGCTTGTTAATGATACGTTCTTCTTCTTGTCGACCGGCTACTTCTATTGCATTCAAATTATTTAGCGCGACGGTTTTCCAAAACATCGATATACATTTATTCAGCCACTCGTTGTCGATCCGGAACAGTCGCGTCATCGCCGCCGTTTGTTTTGACATGGTAGCGTTGCCGACTTTGTACTTGCCCGTCAGATCTAACTGGTTGTTAGCTACCGCCCTACGAGTGAACTTGTTCGTTAGAGCCAGGCCATCGTTCAAATCGCTAATGGTCAACAAAACGTGTTTCCGGGCGAATCGCAAAACGACCAGTTCCACAAAGTCAAAAAGCAAATCGTGATACGAATCTATAGACCTGGTGCCGTGGCCGAGCAATAGAAAATCGTGAGCCTCTGAGTTCAATTCGGTCAACCGAGCGTAAAAAGCACTGCAGTCGATTTTCAGGTCGGACACGAGCAACTGTAGACCGGCCATCAGTTGTTCTTCGACCACAAAGTCGTTGAGATAGAGCTGAGCCGGGGTAAAGCTGTTGTTACTGTTGTCAGCGACGACACCGTACTTGCGATTGTTCAGCATCAGATTATTAAGAGATTTTAAATTGTCAAAACAGTCGGCCGATTTCAATTGGGAAGAAGTGGTTTTCAATTTTTTCTGGTCCGTGCAGGGCCGTGCGAAAGCCGCGTATTTCAGATACCTAGTGACCATCTGGTGCACGTTAGACAACTTGTCGGCGAGTTCGACCGATATCGGCCAGTTTCCGGCCGTGACCGATTTAAAATACTTTGGCAACTCGTTGACGTACACGTTGAACAGCCACAGACCGTCAAAGTCCTGATCGCCGAGTCCGTACAAGGTACCTATCATATCCGGAACGACGTCCTTGAACAAAGCAATACGCTTGATCTGCTCGTCTCCCATCCGATGGTTAAACAATGTCCGAGTCGATACCATGTGGCTTACCACGCTGAACATGTAACGACAGTACAACCGATCCACTTTGGCTTCGATGATTTTTCTCAACGAATCGATATCGCTTTTTTTTATGTCAATTTCGGCGTACGGTTCGTCCGGATATCCGGTGTCGACGTTTTGCATGTTCAGCGCTATATACACCAACGAGTCACGGTCTTCCGGTAAAATTTTAGCGATTTGAACTGACGATCCAAAAAGACACCACAGAACAAAGGAAAAGAACATTGTAAAACGTGTATCCATGTCTAATGGTTGGAAAAAAACTTAAGTAATGTTACTTAACTCAATAAAACTCCTATAATAATCGCGATCGTTGATGGAATTAGTGTTAACGCTGTATTTTTTACATCATATTATTGTTGGTCGGTGTATAAAACATGAAAAACAATCCATAGAAAAAAACGGCTTAATGCCTTGTTTACTTTACGGTTTGATGCACTACGCTCAGACTAAAATTAACTTGCACCTAAATCAACAATTTCAAAAGAAAAATTTTAAAACAACTGCGATGTTCAAAAATATTAAACCCTCGGCTTTGAATCTTATTTCTTTTAAACCAGCCTACACGGTTATCGAAGTACCGAAGGAAATAGCGAAAATAAAATAAAAATTCCATTAAAACGAGCAGCTGCGCGTAAACTATAAAACACAACTCGAGCCGTAGTTGTTATTTAGAGGAGAAACCCGTTATAAAACTTGAACTTAACACGAAGAAATTTAGTAATTGATGGTAAGATATCTTTCGCATCTTTCGATAAATTGCCTTATATTTACAGGCCTATGCATTACTATTATTAAAACCGTTGCGTTGGTATTACCAGGAACTTTTGGCTAAAGGTAATTCATATTTTTTTTTTTCAATTCGTTAAAACTATATTGGCAATTTTTATTTTAAACTTTATTCCGGTTCGCAGACTATGAGCTTTATAATAAAATGAGAAGTTCCACTTGTCGGCGTTTTTGCTATACAAATAAGTGCATCAACGCGTCTTATTTCTATGATCATTTATTTGTAATTTTTTTTTATATCTTGTATAAATACTATATTATAACGCCATGATTGTTATTTTTAATTTGGTCGTACTGTTATAAGGGACTGAGTGTGTGATTGTTCAGTTTTTTATTATATTCGTGCGTTCGTTTGGTTAATAGTAGTTTCGTGTTTGATAACTATTGTGCTCGAGTAGTGTACTCAATTTTCGTTGAAAGTTGAAGTACTAAACATTTGATTAAACCATTAACGTCCAACGGCGAAACCGTGCGTTTAGAAACAACTTTACGGACCTATTTTACAAGCCAGTTCACAATGTACGTTTCACTTGCATCTCCTATTGACGATACGTCTTTTTGGATTTAAGACGTGTCGTCGTAGTTTACAGTCCAAGTGAAAGAAATTCGGGCCATTTGTCGTGTTGTCCTGACCACTAGACACTATTTATAAATAGCTTTGATTTTCATCCTCTCCCCCCCCCATTCTACTAATTACAAGTACAACAGTGTAAAATATTTCAAGTCTGGACTGCAATAAAAGTAATTGCTTATTTGAACTTGGGCGTGCCGTATTAATAGGAAGATATTTCACGATAAATCCACTTGGATTATGTTTAGATAGTTGTAACGCGTATAATTAAATAATGGGCTCCTTTGTACGAACCGAAATCCTGTTTATGAAATATTTAGTATTAGTTTTGCGGTCCGCTGTAATTGTTGTCTCCTTTTGGCCTTTCAAAATAGAAGAGGGTGTATTTGACAGATGCCATTAGTTAATATAGCCGCTCGGACGACCCAATCTCGAAAACAAATATCCTTTTTAAACGGTCGCAAAACAAATACGAATAACCGTTTTCGTTGATAGAAAGAGTTTCTCGAATTAAACAATAAGTGAAAAAAATATTGTGGTTTCCTATATATTTTCGAACTCGGCAAACAATGAACAAGTGCTAAACACCTTGAACTGTACTGTTCCGAAATTTTCTAAACTTTAAAAGAATTTGGTTCTTTAAAGGCATCAAATATAGTTAATAGTGGTTGATTGATTGTACGTTAATAATTCTGTAATTGAGAGCTAAAAGCTGATATGTACAAAAAGTGAATTTTCAGGAGAGAAATAATTTAAAAATTTTTGAATCTGTACAAATAGTTTGTATACATATTTCATTACCTCATTTGATATTAGAGCTACAGATACCATAATATTTCGACACAAGAAAATATATACCTAACTACCCACAACATGTAAAACCACAGAGTTGCCTTATTTGTACATATCAGCTTTTGGCTCTAAGCCAAAGATTGTTAATGTTTAATTGTACCAAACATACTATGAACTAAGAATCAGCTGTCTCTGTTTAATTGTTAATATGTAACATCTTAATATGGAGCTATATTTATAGCTTGACAAAAAAAAATATTATAAACTTGTAACAAACAAAATAATAGTGCAAAAAAAGAAAAAAATATTTCAATTAGGGAAAATTACGTAACACTCGATAGTATTGTTTTTGAGAAAAGCCTTTGAAAAAATAAATAGCTAATTAGCAGATAGTCAAATGGATCAAACTATCAGCATTCATAACGAGTGAAAAACGAAAATTATGTACGGAAAAATAACTGATTTTATTTTGCTTGTATCCAATTAGGGAAACGTTTTTATTTTTATTATATTATTTATCTTTATTCGGATAAGCAATGAAAATAATATAAATATACAAGATTATACTAACTCCCGTCAGAGTTTGAAAAGTTACATTTATAAAAAGTATGTTAAGTCAACCGAAACGACGGTATCGATTTCAGTTTTAAAGTTTAATCGCAAACGATTTCATTGAAATCGGGGTATGATAAATGGAACAGACTTTGGTATTAAAAACTGGCCACAAAAGCGCGTACCTATCTAACTATCGTATACACAAGCACTTAAGTTGTAACCCGATAAATGACGATGGTGCGTCATTTATTTTATTTTCATTGGAATTCTTTGACTTTATAGCGTGCACATTTTTTATCCAAACCTTTTTTTAAGAACTTTTATATATAAATGCGTATAATATGTTATATGTTCAATAAATACAATAATTAGTAAAACGTTTTTTTTATAAAGAGAATATCCATTAGTTATTGTTTTGTTAATTGAAAAGATTTTTTCATTTTTCAAGATTATTTAACTTATTTTTAATGATTTTGATTTAATTGATTTTGTTATCAGGCATGCTAAAATTAAAAAATAAATTTTAAAAAATCGATTGTTGAGGGTTAATGGAGTATAATAATACAATATTTGTTTGATTTTTTGAAAATAAACTATTTGTGTATACTGTATAATAGTTATTGTTTCAATAATATTTTTTTGGAATAATATAGTATTTTCGAAATTAAATAACAACTCATTTTCGACTGATAATCATATTATAATAATAACGCCGATTATTAATCAAATAATAGTATTATACTCAAATGGTTTTTACGTTTTTAAGCATATATTACACTTGTAAGTTACGTTATTTTCTAAAAAACATTTTCTCAAAATGCTATCATACTTCTGAGAAATTGCCTTGTGCGAATTTTTAATTAAATACTAATGTTAAAACATTTAAAAAAATAAAACCACCAGGAAATAATTGACCTCCTCGACGAAGCCAAAATATTAACCCTAACGCCTTTGGATAATGTCGCTGCACCACAACGTCGTCGGCTTCGGATTTTTTGGCTAGTAACGCGATTTTAATTAAGAGATTATTTGATTTATCGCCGCGCCGTATACCATACACAACACGTTTACCGGCAACAATACAACATGACCGCGTGTACAATATATTATTAAGTATAAAAATAAATACCGAAACAATAGTCCATTCTTCGCGGGAGCCGTATTGTATGGTTAAACAGCCGAGGCGGTTGCGGCCTGGAGTTTAGCGAAAAATGTTTGTATAATTTATAGGCACCGTCATCGAGCCCATACGAGGGGAGGGAGTAAGAAAGGGAAATGGGGTAAGGGGGAGTACAGGTTGTTCGAAAAGCTCTGTTCCGGTTCTATCACGCTTAGAAAACGACGCACATATCGCAAATTTACCTATATATATATTGTTTAACCACACAGTAGATAGTCCGAAAACGGATATAGAACAGCACTATGTTTTAGTTGATCTTGAAAAGAGACAGTACCGAACGGTGCGCGTTTTACCCTCAACGAGTTACTGGATTTGACATAAATTTACGTTAAGTACTAATATATATTTGTATACATAATATAAAGTCTGTATGAGCCGATTGTTTAGAGGTGTACACGTGTGAGGATTTTAGTTAAAACTCACGGCTAATAAGTACTGTTGTAGTGTTGTAAAATAAGATTTTTCTTCGGTATGTATACTGAAAAAGTTATGCATGACCACTTTCTGACAATATTATTATTATTGTAGAACCTGATTTTCTCGTGAAAAATAATATAGTTGTATTGTTAAATCCTACCGACTGCGTCATTGGCAATATTTTTGTCGACTGCTGCACCAACAGTTTCTTAAATGAATACAAGTAGTTTTGATCAAAATACGTCTTACTATATCTAAAGCTGAGCCGTATAATCGGTAACTAATCAGCTGAATTTTGAGCAAAGCAGAGATAACCTAGTCTCGTTGGAGTTTGATTTTCAAATTATACTTCCTAAACTAGATGAAAATTATAATAAGTATTACAGCTGTGTGGTAACCTAACACAGATAAAAACAAGTTATGGTCTTGGGAGTGGTTTAGTTAGGTACACTACATATTAGGGTTGGGACTAATATTCGGATTTTGCGGATATCCGGATTATTTGAAATCCGAAACTACCCGGATAGTTTCGGATATCAAATAATATTTCAATTATCCGTAGAACCAAAATTATCCGAATAGTTTCGGATATTCATTTAATTTTTAACCAGCCGAATATATTTTTTGAGTACTCAAATTTATGTATTTTTTGAAATTTTCACGGGTTGTAATATCACGTGGATGATTTTCAGATATATCCGTGTCAGTGGTTATTAACCGGCAGCGAAACAGTCGTGACAACCCTGAGGATGGACTCTGCAAAGAGTCCGAATAGTCGGTTAACAACCACTGACACGGATATATCTAAAAATCATTCATGTGATAGTAAAATTTAATTAGGTGTCATTATTTTATTATTCGGTATGTTTAAAAACACTGTATATTATTAAGGAATATTTGTCTTATAAAAATGAAATGAATATCCGAAACTATCCGGATAGTTGATCAATTATCCGGATATCCGTATCCGAATTTTCCGGATAATTCGGATATCCGAATATCCGGATAGGCCCAACCCTACTACATATCATAGAGTCCTTAGAGTTCTTAATAAGTTTCTTAGAATGGTACTAAAGAATTAAAGTAAACTTGAACATTTCTGTTTGGTCCACTTTGTACAGCAGTATATTGTGTATTGATAAAATCAAACTTGACATTCAAGACATTATTTTTGTTAATATTTTGCAACGATAAAAACTGTAAAAGCTTAGACGTATAATGTGCGGTTATATAATAGAGCTGCTTTTGAACATTCATGAACGATACACATATACTAATAAATCCAAACCGAGTTAGTTGACTTCCCTCTGGTTTGAATTCCATTATTATAATGACTTTAAACAATATAATCAACCTTTATGTGTATTATCAAGACAATACCATTTAATGATTTCCAATGCATTCACCCATTAACATTTAAATAAGTTAATTAAAACCTCATATACATGATCCAAATTGTATGTAACGAAAACATATTTAAACATTATAATACGGTACGCAATAATCCACTAAGATAGTTTCATCTAAAAAAGTGCACTAAATAACAAATATGAAAGTTGAATTGATTACAAGGGTTCAAGAGGTTAATATTATTTTGTACAGTAATTTAATTAATCTACGGCTCACACGATTTCCATACTAAATTTGGGTCCGACAGTGTTTGCCTGGTTGGTCGTTTTGTTGGAAATGAAGGGTCTTTCTTTTTTTTTACTTTTAATCCTTTTAGGTACATGTTTGATACGAAATCTGATTGACCGCGCCAGTACGTGAAGAACCAGACCAACGGTTCTGAAGGTGGGCATATTTACCTTCAGAAAATAATAATAAAAAATAACCTATGGTTCATAACACAACAGAAATTACCGTCTTGAGTGCCGACTACCTCATGAAATAAAAAATTGATTTATAGTTTCATGTATTTCTTTGCTTTCGGACGTACACATTTAGATATTATTAATTTTTTTTTATAATCACCAATAACACACGTGTCTTGTGAACCTAGAAAATATCTTTTACGGCTAACGTTAGGAAAAAAAAATAAAATTGTCACTTATTAATTTAATTGCTTCCGCAGTTCTATTACTACGAAGAACGGAAGCTATTACAATTTAAATCTTTCAAATCCTTAAAAAATCGAGTCGGCATTTGTAAAATGTACAAATTATGAAGTTTGTCGTAAGCGCGTTGAGTTATACGTATGTCGTATAAGTGCTTAAGTTGTCACATGCGTTTACTTCATCGAAGAAATATATAAAAGCATATTTAAAATCCAAAAGTTTCCCGGAAGATTTACAGGAATTGATGGATAAGAATAACGGAGAAAATATATTTTGTAATTCATCCGTATTTGAAGAAAATTACTATTACAAATATATTAAATTGTACTCCGCGTAAAAACTGTTTGCCTTAAAAAGTAAAACATCCAAAATAAACAAATATTAAAATTCAACTGCAAACACAAATACTTATAAAATAATGAAAAAATATTTAAAAAATCCGTTAACTACAAAAACAATGCACTTAAACGTACAACTACGGTGTTTCAGAAACAATGTTATATTGCCATAGCGCTGACAACAGACTGAGACCGATTATGAGCACAAAACCTCCTTTTGTACCTAAATAGCAGCGTCATACCGGAAGTGATACCCCATCGTCAACACGTGGTTGAACCCAATCTTGTGATTTTTTCTTAATTCACCCTACTAAGCATGCTGACTGTCCTAACTTTCCGTGACCATTTATGTTAATTAACTAACCTAAATATATCGTATCTGCATCATGTCCATTAAATTTAGATATTTCTAATATTAATTGAAGTTCCTATTAAAAATCATTTTTTAACATATGATCATTGAATAATCTGAAAATCATATTATCGCATGCTGTCATTTTACGTTGACAGCAGTGATTAGAACTTTTGGGGATGTACCTAAACAAGCACACGTGTGAAGAATTTGATGCATGTTGTGCAGGTCTAGCTAAACGAAATATTGGGTTAAGGTTCAAAGTACATAGAAAAATCAAGAAGTGTACAGATTTACTGTTGGACAGTTTTTATTGGAATGTAATAATAGAATAAAATCAGTGAGCGCTGATGATGGTAACAATACTACCGAAATACGCTACACGGTTTTCGAAAATTTGATTATTATTTTATTCTTTACTATAAAACCACAAGCGTTGCTTAAGTTTTTGTTTTAGATAACTTATAAATACCATGGGTACGACGATTATTCAAAATATATTTTTCCTGTCGATTACGCTAGTTAATACTGATATTACAATAAGTAAAAAACAAAAATCCCTTTACAAATGGCTTACACCAAAATAGATGCAACGGCAGCGTAAGGAACTTAATAAGCATATTTGTCTATAAACAAACAAGTCTTAACCAGGCACTCCTTACTTTGGGTCACTGAGTTTAAAAGTTTGTTATTTATATACCTATATAAATATTTCAATGAATACTAATTATTTAATTGCTTTATTTCCGTTGCTCATTATTTCAGTACAAAAGCAATATAATATACTATATTGCTTACCCGTGTATGTATTAATTGGGTAGATTTCTTGGAAACATCAAGAAAACAACTATTAGAGGCATGACTTGGGGAAGTATCTCAACAATGTGACCAGCAAATTTTTCGGAATGTCGTTTGTAAAAAAAATAAGTGATAAAGATTTTAGAACTATAAGATTTTGTTAAAATAATAACAATGTATTCGTGATGACAAACTAAATAGCCCATATTTATAAAAATGTATTAATTATTATACAGGATGATTACAAAAGAATACCATAACTTTCATTAAAGTTTAATGGAAGTTAGAGTATTTTTTGTAATTGCCCTGTACAACTAGTTTTTTTTTAACATACTCGATAAATTGAAATTATATTTTGGAGTATTTCATTATTACAATTACAGCTAAAACAACAACGATTATTTAAGTACCTGTTTGTTGAAAATGCGAAAGTGAAACAACTAATGTAAATAATTAATACGTTAAAGTTGAACACGCAGAATATCAGTGGCAAAGGTGTAAATCATTTTTCTACTTAACTCTAAGCGGCACCGAATTACATTTGCAAAAGGCTATAAATTAAAACGTTTTAATTAACAGCGCTCTATAAATTATTGTTGCTTACTCAAGTTTCATTTTTTCCTAAAAGCTTATGTTATTATTTGTAGGTATAATGTAATATTCAGCGCTTTTTTTTATACCGGGAAAATATTATATGTTTCGTTACTGTACACATTTTACATTGAATAATCACGCCAATAAGTCCACGGACAACGCTATTCTCTCTGTTGTTGATAAGATATTTTCTATTGGTAACAACGGCAAAACCTAACAAAAAATAAAGAGAAATACAATTAAATTTTTTTTTTTGATTTTACAATGATTTCTATACTTAAACCATCTGTAGATTCGCATCGAAGCGTTTTTTTGAATGTGTTATATTGCTTTCAGTTAAAATAATTCCTGAAGACATGTGACCTCCCCCATTTCAATATACAACATTCCCACATCGTCCCAACCCCACTATACTGGCTTTCTTACAATACCAGTTGGTTTACAGCATAACTTAAATTTGTTTTGAAAAAAAATGAAGTTTGTATTTAAGTTTTTTTTCCTGGATTTGGTTGTAGCAAATGTTCTTACCACATCTTTAATCAAAACAGACTGAATGCATAAAATATAAAAATGTATACATTTTTTAATGAATTAATTACTATCTCAAATCATTTTTTTATACGTTTCAAGTTTTATGACACAAAACGATATTTCACCTCTTGCATTCGAAGAAGGTAAAGTAAAATTAATGATGCTTAAAATTATTTCTAAATTCGGTAACAATGCGTCTAAAGACGATGTAATGAGTGAGTTAAGTAATGAAGTAAATTATTTTTCCCCTTCCGATGGGACATTTTTAACAATGTTTTTAAGTTTTATTAGTTTTTCTTCAAAATTTGTTTCTATTTCTAAATTATATAACCCAACGAAATGTTAAACTTTTATTAGTGGTTGTATATTATACCTATATTAACTTGTCAAAACTAATGGAGGAAGATCACGAATTAAAAAAGAATATTTAAACCGGTAAATCAGCTATATGTTTACCAACCTTTGTTATTTGTGTTGGGATTGGAGTAAACGACAATTTTGACCAACGGTTTGGTTGTTTTAGTCTTAGAATTAGAACTTATTGTTAAATATTTAGGTAGTGTATGTATTGCGAAACTAAAACGAGTTGAAAGTGAAAAAAAGGTAAACAAACAGAATAAATAAAATATAGCAGTACCTATTTCTGTTTAATGATTGTTTGCAAGGGAAACTCTCATTGGTGTACTGGTATTTTTCGCACACTCAAGCGTCTAACTATAATATCAATTTGCTTGATTGTGACGTTACATTAAAAGCAAAAACATCTAATTAAAAAAGAAAAAAAAATCACATAAAAAATACAGGTAATAATTATTGGACGCTCTGACAATTTCAGAAAAAGCTGTTAGAATAGTATACTAATTACAAATATTGATTACTCGTTTATGAGCAAAAAACAATTTAGTAGATGAAACTCGAGACGTAAGACGAGATAAGATGGAAAAACAGTGTGTTTTAACAAAATATACTAATAATAACCGAACCGTTTCGTTTAACCGAAAACAACGACCTCATTGTTGTTTCATCTCGCTAACAAACAAAAAACAAAGCTGCTTAATTCAACTAATACGTTACCTAAAATTGTTAACTCGGAAACAATCCACTATTGTTCTTATACATATATATTATGTATATTATTACCATGAACTGTGCTTGCGTTTTTTTTATTACAGTTCAAAGACAGTTTAGTATTTTACATGGAACACATTCGTTACGTTTAATATCTGCAAGTCAACCCGATTCACGACTGTGACTTTTTACTCGGTTCGGGTCGTACTGCCATTAGCATAATAATATTATTGTGATAAATAATATTACACGCGAGTGGATTTAAACAACCGTAACTTTGTAGTGCCCCAGTAACTATAATATTATGTAATATGGATGTAACAAGATTTTATGATAGTATATTATGGAAAACAAAAAATGCTAAATCGTTTGGTTTCTTTGTTGTACGCCAATAATTGTAAAAGACACAGCGGTAACGTTATGCACTTTAAAAAATAGACAAAAAAAAAATATATGATAAAGAACAATGGCTAAAGAAATTTAGCTGATAAGAGATAAAATACTATAGCGACAATGATAATGACTAGCTAATTTGATAAATTATGATAGTGATAAGAACGGTAGTTGATACTCGACGTAGACTAGCCATAAAGTATATTGTACGTTTGATAATTTCATAAGTTTTCTGAAAGTGAATGTATTTTGTTGTTTTATTCAAATTTTGGTTACACAAAAGACTACTTGAAACGAGAACATTGAAATAGGCCCAACATATATGTCTATGTGGTTCGAATATTACAGTGAAAACAAATTGCCTGCAAGTAGTTAGTGCGATTTTTGTTCCTCAAACGTGGGCAGTGTTCTTTTTTGGAGTTTTGTATGCACCACGAGTTGAAAATGAATTCAATCTCACCAGCAAACGTAAAATATTTGTCATTTATCATCTTAACAAAAACACTTTGTTCGCCCAGTGAAATGTAAAAACTTAAAAGAAGTACTTAAACACAAGCCTTGCAAGATGTCATGTCATGCGAAGACATGACAAAACTAAGTAAGTTTTGGAAAAATTCGAAATTTAGTTTACTAGGTCGGAACTCGGAAGTAAGAAAACTACAGTAGGAAAACCGACTTAAACTTCCGGCTAAGTAAACTAAATTCCGATTATTACATGGTTCACTCAGTTCTCCTATTATACCACATATTTCCAGGCTTATGTTTAATATATTTCTGCTTGTTTTTTTACTTAGCGACCGTTTACTTTGAACTAACGAAGGGTTTTTTGGAGCGATATCAGTAGATTTTTTTTAGTAGAAGTAGTAACGATGACCATGACTGAGGATCATCATTCAGCCTGGTCATCAAACAACCCTGATGAGTTGTGTTGTGTCCCACTTCCATATCTAATATTTTTAGTCGCTGTAGATAGACCGACAGCTGTAGTAGTGGTGGGAAATATAATGTATAATATGGCGTGGTATGCATAGTGATCATATTCAACGGGTGAACGGCGGAAATCAACGTGGTTGATATGATTGTGTTAAGAGCGAATAAAAAATATGTACCAATATATAATAAGCACAAATTCCGTTCCTTTGGCGGTTCGTCACAGTGCATTTACTATTATATATTATGTACGTCGTGCCCTCGAGTGCCTAAGTGTAGTGTGACTTTTTGGAGAATACGTGACAATTCTCGCGGTAGCAGTTTTCTACTTAACACAACAACCGGCACAGCTATCGCTACCGTAGGATATTATAGTATAGTATAATCTATGATCTGGTGAGGTTGACGGTGGCCGTATTATAGTTAAACACGAAACGGGACGATCCGGCAACGTTGTCAGTAACCTAATAACTATTTGGCAAAACAAATGAACAACGTTTTTCTTCCTCGTCCGCCTCACTTAATGCTTTCTGATGTAATTATTTTACTAATGTCGAGCTATAAATTTAGAAGTCTAACGTCGTTTGGCTGTCATACGTTCAACGCTAACACAGACTAATCGATGAATATTATACATTTACCATAGCTGTACCCTGTTAAATCTGCCACAGTAATGCTTTGTGCTTGGTGAAGTGAACGGTCACGACCTAACCTAATCAAGGTTTAATGTGCATTTGACGCAATGTCATAACTGAACTCGGTATTAAAACGTCATGTGCATACTGATTAACTATCTCGGAGTCAATCGATGAGAATGCTGGTTTCTGTGTATTAATTTTCTTGTCTGAGGGTAACTGTATAATATAGTATGCATTGAATTGTTTATTCAACATTGCGTTACACCGGTACACGTTATAGTATAATAGTGTTTGGCTTTGATATTATTAATAATCAAACAATATGTTTCGTCGTTGTAGCGTTATGTGTATGGTAATACAAATTGCGATGCAAATTCCACGGTATTACTAATTGCATAGCTGTTCTATAGCTTGATTGATCAAGGATCAGTAGAGATCAAATAGAGTTCACCGAAATTATGTAAAATAAGTTAATTGAAGCTATAGTATGTACACGTCAACAACGAGTTTAACACTGTCAAGCTTAGACTGGCCTATTAAAAAATCAACTTTTAATTCATATATAATTTAAGTACATAAGGGCCCTCCCCCGCCCATTGTAATGTCTCTGATAATTATCAACACTTATGATAATGTAGGCTTCACCGGATCTATGTTTGAGTATCAATTATAAAAACCAACATACTATGAATGTGTTGAAATATCACGTGGATGATTTGCAGAGTCCATCTTCAGGGTTGTCACGACTGGTCCGCTGCCGTTGCTATACTGCAGTATACCTACATCGTGTATATCATCCACATGAATAATATACTACTCAAAAAGCTTTCTTAAGCGGATAACGCTCGTATACAATGTAATGGAGAATACTTTAATAGTTTTACTTATTCTATTAGTCTAGCGATTTAATACATTTTCAATTATGATATTATTGGGTTTAAAGCGTTGAATCATATTATACAATAACATTATTTTTTTTTTTTTTAGGAATGAAGAAATATGTTGACGTTGTTTCGAAGCTGAAAGGTAATGTGTAACGTAACATATTAATTTAAGGCGAATTGAAATCAAAAGACTACCGCCAAAACAATATTGTTTTATACTGTTGGCGGATAATTAAATACGGGCTCGTTTTAAGCATTTAATTGAGTTATACATGCGCCGGCAATTGATTGGATACACATATAGTTTTAGTTTAATACAACTTTCGTAAATTGACTTTTACAGGCTTTTCCCGTATTATGTGCGCTGATAGCTTTTAAATAGGCTTTTTCAAACATATATACACATCCACCTCGTGTACTTAATACAATAATTAATAAGGGTACAACGTTAATTATGCGTATATTGTGAGCGAATACTAAGAAGTCGAACTAGCGAAACAAAGGATATACAAAATTAAGTGAAATATATGCATACAATTGTTTAGCGAGCTTCCCTTGCACACATTCTCGCAGTCCCTCGGGTCGTCCAAATATTGTTACAACGATAAGACCCGACACGACAAGTATACACGCGAGAAAGTGCATTAATATGTACACGAATAATCCTCGCCGATGATAATAATAAGTTATTGTTTCATGTACAAGACCGAAACAAAGTGAAATAAACACAATCAAAGCACCTTTTGTGTATATTACAGTCGTAAGCCAACGAAGTATAACAGTTGTATATTTTCCAAGAAATGTCTATCATAATTTATTTTAAGCATTTTCTGAGATTTTTTTTTTTAACAATACGTCTGTATATTTGGTTTTATTCTCAATCATAGAGAAGCATAAACGTTGAAAAGCTTGTACATTGGGGTCGTAGTGGTAATGGAGCATATTAGGGCGGTGGTGGACACGGGTCTATATGAATATTATTACAACAGAGTGATACAATCACTTTCAAATAAACGCTTTGATGGGTATATGTAATGGTAGAAATACAAATATAACTAACTTTCAGCTATTGTACCTAATGACAATAAGGTGCTTAAAAATGTATTTGTGTTGTTAGGGTAGATACAAGTAGTAACCCCATGTACCGTAGGTAACTAACAATTTAATGAACATATTTTCAAATACACATAGCAATCTAGAAATTAACTACGCGGCTTAAGTTTAATTTGTACCTATTTTTTTTTTAAAGTTAAAATACAGATTTTTGAGGAAATTGTATTATATGTAATAGCCATATTCTTAATCTACCTTCAGTCTAATTTTCAGACCTTAGGCCCTAAAACTAAACATAAAAATTGAAATAAAGAATAAGTCCCACGCCTCTTCTAGGGGAAAGGGTTTATGATATTAGTTTGTCAACATACATTAATAATACTATGTTTTGTAGAGTATTTTATAAAAATTTAGAACTAATTCGACTATTTTTAAAAAAGTTATAGAGCACAGTAATTTAAAATGGAAAAATATATTAATATTTTGGGTGTTCCTCAATTTTTAAGGGGATGTGAATAGTGATGATTTTTAAATTTTGGTCCAAAATAGTATCTCCCAGATACGATTTATTATCTTAAGAGTTGCTATAAGAAGAAATCGATTCAGCAGTTTAGAAGATATTGTGGGTCTAGACGCAAAAATAAAATACATATTCTAAAAACAACAGCCAAAATTAAAAATTTGTCGTCTTAAAATATTGGTACCTGTCGGTGCTGTCGTGTACTTTGGATAGAAGTATCATTGAAATTGTTTTCAAGTTCATCACAGCCCATGCGGTAATATCACAGAGATATTTCTTGCGGAATTGATTTAAATAACACATATAAAAGTATAAAATTATTACTGTAAAAAAGGTTCTCCGACCGGAGGTTGATATTTGTATCTGTACATACATCAACCTAAATCGCAACATATAATTTAACGAGGTTGCAAATTTGTTTATACACATTAACGGTAGGCGCATTTTTGTGGCAAATTAAAATAAAAAATTATTACTCTCGAGCGCCACCCCACGGTAAGTACATACAATATAATACACGCTATCGTCGTATATTTTAGACTTTTTTTTTATTATTATTTGCTTTTACATATTATATTGTACAAGCCAAACAGTTCCATTGTTAACGCAATGATGAATTATTCCGGAAACGCTGTAAAACGATAACGACAGGGTCGAAACGTTAGTTTCCGGCATGCGTTTATATATATTTTTTTATTTGTTATTAATCTATCGGACACTTTTGTTTAGACGAAATTCGGCTTTTCGAACACATAAAATACATCAATATTTTATTTTTATTCATTGTGACCATACTGTGCGGTTTATAGAACCAAATTTATAATACTCCCATAATTGGCTTTGTGACCGTTTAAAATTTTTATCCAGTGATAAATTATGTTTTAGTTGAAAATATATTTTAGTATTATTTAATTCTCATGAATAAATAGTTATTCAAACGGGTCGAAATGGGTTAAAAAAAAATATTGGCAACAATTATTCATCAACAATTGTGTAATCGACCAGAAAAACTAGACAAATGTTCTAGTATTACACAGTTTTAATTAAAGGCATGCTCAAAAATTGTTAATTCCAGCTAAGTGATTACCATGTTATGTTCGAATAGTTTCGTCATTTTTTGCAATATTTATTTAAGACATTAACGTCAATTTAACATCCACTAAGGTATGTCCATGTGTATTCATATCAATATCAATTTTCTCATTCAGAACACATTTTTGTTGTTTTTTTTTAAGACCTTTAATTAAATTTGTTATTTAATACTATATACAATCGAATGAAAATGCGTTCTTACGAATTATTTATTTTAAACACGTTTTGTTCATAAACTGCTACGAAATTAGGTCATAACAATACAGCTGGGCGATTCTAAGTATTTTATAATACTATAATATCATGTTATTCGTTCGGGGATCGTATATATATATTTACAAAATTAGCCTTTATAGGCAATGGATCCGCGAATAATGTTTCAATCGACCCGTTAAACTTATCATTTTTTTTTAAAGCATCAACCTAACCATGAACTAAGATATATATCTTGAACGTTCATGACCTAAACTTATAAACCTTAACAATTTAGTGTTTTGAGATAATGCTAGACTAGCGGTTTTTATATACCTCTTCCGTCACAGTGACAGTGATATTGTTAGCGACGGAGGTTAATGTTATTATTTAATGGGAAATTTCTATGCTGCTGTTGTAAAAACTGAACGAATATTGGTCTGAAATTAAATCTTTACAAAGTTATAGCAAACGAACAGATTGATAAAAATTAAAAACTCAAACGCTAACATTTTTAAAATTTTTCGTCTACATTTAGTATGGAATTAACAATATTTGTTCTCATTTGAAAAAACAAAGTCCATACTTCTTTTACGTATAAGGGATGAAGGTTAAAATGTTCTAAGCAATGAAAAATGTGTACATACAAGTATAGGAAATAAATAATTTTAAAAATATTTGTATTTTCCGAGAAAACGAGTGTCTATTACATCAGATGGATCACTGTGTATAATTATTATCAGATCATCTGACCAAATATAAATACCCTTATGTAAACGACCAATAAATACATGATACATACCAATATAATATGTATGTTCATTTTAATATTGTACAGAAGGAAAGAAAATCTCAGAATCATCAAGTCGACCGTATTCACATTTATATTAGGTACGTAAAAGCAATGTCAACAGATGTGATTAGATTTCAAAACGCTGAACGGTTGAGCGTAGTATAAAATAAAAAACACCTAATTTAGTTATTGTGAAATTAGATCACTACAATCAAAGTTTAAAGTACAATAAAAAGCAAGGAACAAAATCGTTTTGGGGATAAAATAAAATAAAATATTTCCCTCCATTGCCGAAAAATAAAGTCGACGAAAAGTTTTAAAATGAAGATTGGAAAAGTTTGATTGAGAAAATGGTGTATTCGTTTCATAAATACCAATTGTTACGGGTGACAAACACAAAAGTAAAAAAATAAAACCATTTATTCTCCTCTAAGAGGCATAAAATCTTCAAACATGTAATGACAATTTAATTTCCTATTCTAACCAGAGAACGAATTTTGTAGAACTACTTTAAGCAAACTGGATGGCATTTTTTTTATTCTCTAATTTGACTAAAAATCTAACTATTAAAACGAATTACGGTATGGTGACAAACCATTTTTTTCAACTTAGCTTAAAACAAATCGGATTTTGTTTTTTATTCTACATTGTAACATTGCCGGGTCAGTATATAATACAATTATCGTTGTATATATATATATATATATATATGTTTATAATTATATTTCTGCCCAATAACAATTGCTGCGTTGTCTGACATAATTTTCGGTCCAAGATAAAGTACCGTGACGGTATATATGCGTTTAATATGTATACTATATAACGGGCATAAAACAAAAGAAACTATCAAAAACCACAGGGTTTTCTCTTTATCGCGGACATCCGCATCGTGACACTGCATAATCAACGTTCTAGAAGCAGCTAATAAAACCAAATCTGATTACCTTATCCCATGTGGCCTGAATGGGCGTGGGTCCTCTGTTTGTGTATGCATGTGCGACGATCGAACGGATCCCTCGGCGAGACTTAATGTATGCAAAACAACCAAGCCTTGGGTTGTGGATTGTACAAAAATAAAAAATCTGTTGTGGTTAGCTGTATTATGTGTTCCTATATATAATATAATTTATGATATTAATTTCCGGTGTACTTAATACTGTATACACAAGTTGATCCATTCGCAAGACACTAGTTTTCTTAAGAAAATAATATGTTTGTGATTTTTCTTTTTGGAAATAGTTTTCATAGAGCTATCAAAACTTATTCTCCAATAACGGTTCAAAAAAAAAAAAAAAAATAGAAATATGCTGAAAATTTTGACTGGTCCATTACCAGTTTTCAATAATTTTTTTTGAAGTTTAAAATTTGGGACGGGAGATAGGGTCAAGTGTAGTATTGACATGAATATGTCTTTTGGCTCGAGGTCGATAAGAAAATCTGTGCGTCACGCTGAACGTTACCGGGGGAAATGTGTGCGTGTGGCTCGATCTAGCGGTTGTTTTTTGAATAAAAGAACTGATAAATAATTATCTGATAAGATATATAAGAATATATTTATATATATATATATATATACATCAGGATAGTCAAATGCATTGAATTATGAGAAATGTTAAATATTGATAAATGTTGCCAGTAAATCGATTAAGGCCAGATATTATAAAACTACTAAAAAACGTTTGGCCAGAACATATAATTAAGACTATACTATCATCATGACATCATCGCAAGGAGATTATAAATCGGAAAAAGTCATATAATCTTCAGGAAATATCTATGTATTGATGTATTTGCATGAAGTGTGAATACTCTTAACTGACTTTTTTTTTTTTAACCGCACACCGCCTACCAAAATGTTTGGAAAATTGTTCTTATTACAAAAAGTGAATTAAATGTATACTTTACCGTAAGTAGGAAATTTTGAAAAATTAAAGCCCGTTTGGTCATAATGATATATTTATACTTCATTGTTAACTCAAACATTTTACAACAGATTTTTTTTTTTAATTCGGTCTTGTACAATTATTATTATTGTTCTAGTATAATATTCCATTAAGTTCGTACAGTGTAAACGGTACAACGGTATCGTAAAAATAAAAAAAAACATGTAGGTAATAATATATAAGATAAAGTAATTTTTGACAATGAACGGTAGTACAAATGGCTTGCAGGACCAGTAACGTTTTCCCCTTGAAAAGATCGGATTTTTCTTCGCTGCAAATAGAATTGTACCTCGTATGTGCTTTCAACATTGGTAATTCAGCAATAAGCAGCTTACCTGTAATTGGAAAGCAAGTCATGTATAACTTTTTTTGTGCCATCCCCTCGCATGTCTATAAAATGACAAAATTCGGTTATACGAAAATATATGATATTTCGGCTGGTTTGGGCACGTGTGCTCTTAACATGCTATCACATCCATCGTTATAAGATATTATATACGTCATACATGTATCATGAGTTACATTACATGCCGTGTAATCATATTGACCAAAATCGTTTATGATTATAACCTTCACACACAAGCTGTATACGAGGCCTAGACTATGATCTAAGCCTCTTTGTCTCACATAAGTTATAAACTGCCATCCTCAGGATCGTTTCTGAAACGTATATCATAAAATGAAGATTTTTTTTTAGCATCGATGCCAAACGGCGAAGGTGTTGTTTTTACAATGATGTTTTTTATTCTTTTAGTACTTAAAATCGTACTCGAAAGACACATTATTGGCCCAATAGTCGAAAAGTTCACCCCTTCCCTTCAAACCAAAACAACTTTCATAAAGTTTACATATTTTTCAACTAAAAATTGCAAACATGCTATAACTTTAAAGAAAATTAGTCGAATTAATTTTAAATTTGTATGGAGTATTCTTTAAGACATAGTAATAACAATGTACATGACCGAACCAAGAAAATATCAAAAACCTGTTCCCCAAAAAGGGTAGAGCCTTTTTATTTATTTCACTTTTTAGTCGTAGGTTTAGGGTTTTAAGTCTGAAAATTAGACTAAAGGTAGACACAGAATGGGACTATAACAAATACAATTTTAAACAGTTTTTTTTTACTTTATTGATTTTTAAAAAATCAAATAAGTATGGTAATTAAAATTAAAAAAAAGTGTAATATTGATAACTTTAAGAGCTTGTTATAAACAGGAAGAAAAAAACGAAATGCTACACACTAATAGTGAAAAGATAGTTACTTATCTTAGCTTTATAACAGTAATAGTATACAGATAGATCGAATTTAATACCTATGTAATATAATGATTTGAATTTAAAAAAAAGTCTTAGATATACATATTAAAAATGTTTTGCCTTAACACTGAACTTTATCGATATTCGTTATAATAATTGCTGGTTGCCTCGTGTAGTCGTTTTTCACATCTTCACAAGCTTCGTAGGTAGTCTCGTATCTAAAAGTGACCCAATTACTTTAAACAGACATTTGCGATACAATTATGTAGATTAAAAAAAAAATTCGCCAAAAAACATAATAATAGTAGATATTATTGACGATTATAACCTTAGTCTTTTTGAATGTCGTATACAAGAAATGGCAACACAAATTACTAATTAGTGAATTTTGAGTATGATATTCGATATTTGTTCAACCGTGTAGACTGGTTTAAAAGAAATAAGATTCAAAGCCACCGGTTTAATAATTTTAAACATCTCAGTTGTTTTGCAATTTTCTTTTTGAGATTGTTGATTTAGTTGTGAGTATTTAGTCAGCGTGTAGTACGTCAAACCGTGACGTAAACAAGATGGCAGGTCTGGTAAAGTGGTAAACATATTTTTTTTCTATGCATACTATCTAGTTATTTTATACACTAAAAAACAGTAACATGATCACAAGAAATAAGCGGTAACACTATTACATTCAACGATCGCGTTTATTATAGGAGTGTTATCGAGTTAAGTATCGTAAAACTAATTTTTTTTCCACCCATTAAACATGAATACACGTTTTACAATGTTATTTTCCTTTGTACTGTGGTGTTTTTTTGAATCGTCAGTTCAATGCGCTAACCGTTTACCGGAAGATCGTGATTCCCTATTGAATGTAGCGCTGAGCATGCAAAACGTCGACACCGGATATCCGGACGAACCGTACACCGAAAATGTCATAAAAAACAGCGATATCGATTCATTGAGAAAAATCATCAAAGCCAAAGTAGACCGGTTATATTGTCGTTACATGTTCAGCGTAATGGACCACATGGACTCTACTCGGACAATATTTCACCATCAGATGAGAGACGAGCAGATCGAGTGTATCGCTTCGTTCAAGGAAGTCGTTCCCGATATGATAGGTACATTGTACGGACTGGGCGACAAGGAGTTTGAAGGTCTGTGGCTGTTCAACGTATACGTCAACGAATTGCCAAAGTATTTTAAATCGATCACGTCCAGGGACAGGCCAATGACGGTCGAACTCGCCGACATGTTGTCTAACGTGCACCGGGTGGTCACAAGGTATGTGTTGTACGCGACTCACAAACGGTTCTGCACAGACCACAAAAAAGTGATAACAACATCTTCCCAGTCGCAATCGGCGGCCTGTTTTGCCAATTTAAATACCATTAAAACGTTAATGGCGAACAATCGCGAGCATGGTGTCGTCGCCGACAACAGTAAAAACAGCTTTACGCCGGCTCAGCTCTATCTCAACGACGTCGTGGTCGATGAACAACTGATGGCCGGTCTACAGGTGCTCGTGTCCGACCTGAAAATCGACTGCAGTGCTTTCTACGCTCGGTTGACCGAACTGAACTCAAAGGCTCACGATTTCCTATTGCTCGGCCACGGCACCAGGTCTATAGATTCGTATCACGATTTGCTTTTTGACTTTGTGGAACTGGTAATTTTGCGTTTCGTCCGGAAACACGTTTTTATGATCGTGTACGATTTGAGTGAGCGCCGAGTGCTAATGAACTGGTGTATGGGTATGATGAGGAGCTTTTACATAATCGACAACGCTACAATGTCGAATCAAACGGAGGCAATGATGCGACTTTTCCGGATCGACAACAAGTGGCTGAATAATTGTATACTTTTGCTACGGAAAACCATCATGATAGATAATTGGAATGCAATGGAAATAGCAGGGCGACAAGAAGAATAGCGCATTATAAACAAGCACAACGGCCGTGTTAATGAAACACAAATTAAATTAAATCAATCCGTTGGTTTGGAAATATTTCAACGCGTTCTGAAACTAGCCTTATCTCATGATATAACGACAACGAACGCAACGCCTGACTTGGAGAAACGCGCTATTTCAACGGTCCAAATGAATATAATTACTATGGACATTACATACAAATATTTTGCCAACGTCTTGTTCAAAGATGTCGATTTTAGCGTACTTGATTTGTTTCGTAATCGTAAGAAAAATAATATCTAAACTGAAACACAATACAGACATTTCAGATCGTAACGAGGTCGCTATAATATGTTAATCCACACGCATTCTTCGCCAGCGTTTCCTCGCTAACTATTACCATTGAGTATTTATTGTGTAACACAATATATATCCAATACTATTACATATTGTAAAATATGTACAATCAATAATTATCATATGTATTTCTAATAATTATTATATTAACTACTATATAAAATACATAATTAATTGTTACTGTTTTTTTACACTTTTTGTCTATACTGTTTGTTGTATTTGTATGGTATATATTCGTTTACATTACTAAACATAAAAGATAACGTTTTAAAGGTACTTAATAATACCAATAATTTACTTAAATTTACTATGTACCAAACATTACATAGTTACATACATAGAAATATCATACTGACAAACAAATTAATTAGTTGATTTGTATTATTATAGTTTTTTTGTGAATTAAACGCATTTAATCACGTTTAAAATAAACAAAATTATGTACCAATTACTTTGTATTGCCCACGGCTTTTCTTTGGATTTGTATCGTCAAGACTCAAGTTATTTTAAAATCAGGTAGTTTAAACCGGAAGTATTCTCGACGTTAAAATTGATTTCAAAATGCTACAGTGATTGAACTGTCATATATAATAATATAATAATATGCGTTTATATTTTTTTTTGCCCGTTCGTTGTGCCGCAATATTCTTTTATTTTAACATAATATCGATTTCATGTCGGGTTTCCCATTCGTTTTACATTGAGATTCCTTAAAAGTTTTCTAAGTTTCAATAAGTTTTAAAAATGGTCGGGTTCTACTTTACGTTGTATGTATTTTTGGCGACAGCTATAAAAAATAAAATGTCGTTTCCTTAATTATTCACAAAAGAGACACGCGCACATAATATATAGAGAATGATCAATTTATTGTGTACCGCTCAATATCTAATAGAGTTTAATAAGAAAACACATTTTTTTTATCATAATGGTTTTATACAGTGTGATCTCAATTTTTCACAATTATTTTAGTTTTCACCCCCCTTCTAACTTATTATTTTTGATAGCAACTTTTAAGAACTTTATCGAAAACTTAAAATTTTGATTGGTCGATAACCAGTTTTTGATCATTATTTTTGAAGTTATTGAAGGCCCAAAATTAGAGCAGGAGGAAAGATGGAGTGCAGTACTATGACTGGTAAAATTAATGCCGCACAAACAATAAATAAACGTATTGTTATCAGATTTTTGAGCTTGATGCAAATTATACAAACTATCACGTTTCGTATACTACATTTAATTAAATTTTGTAATTCTAAACGAATAAATTTTACTTCGTAAAATTATAATATTGATAGTAAACAAAAACACCTACTTGTTGGTATTATGAAATTCTCATTTAATCTTACATAATAATGGCTTGTCGTTTTTAAAAACACTCTCTTACCCACTCTTTCCCTAAAAAATGGAAAGTTGATTAAATTCTTATGTCATTCTACACGATTTTGCTAAACTAAGTCTACATTTTTTTAGAAAGATAAATAAGAACTGAATAAAAACTAAATAAGAACGTAAAACAAATAAGAATGTTCGGGTGTTATTATTTTTTTGTTACCTTTTTTTATGTTACAGTCTGTGACCGATATTGTTATACATGTCTTAGAGACCATAAGCAAAACTAATTCAGTGAAATTTAACAATTTTCTGTTACCGTCGACCCTCTAGGATAATTTGAATTAATGTTATGTGAAACCAACGTTCAATAAAACAATACAATATGTTTGCTATCGACTCTCCTAGTACACCACAAAAAATTATAAATATATTTATGTAGATTACCGCCATCCTTCATTTTCGACGCATCAGTTAAACTCTCTCCGCGGCAAAATATTATTATATTTTGCAGTATTTTCATGTACACAAAAGTCACAATACACGATAACTTAAAACGCTAGATTCTATATGTATTGTAATACTATTTTCGAGACTACAAAGAGTAAAAAAATGTATACCTACTCAAAGTAATCGAAAACTCTACATTAATAATACATTCCTTCGGGTCATTTTAGTTGAACCTTTTCAAAAATTCATTTACACTTGAGTAGTTTTTGTTTCAGAAAAATAAGAAATTTCCAGGTAACTTAAACTGTTAAAGGTTTTTATTGACTTGGAATCGCTATTGTTTGGCTTCAATCAAACTAGCAATAGTTTTTATCGGTTAATAGAAAATCTCTCCGCTGTCGATTGACAACACTTTAACGTTCAGACTCTTATCAAATCCCGACACACTATTTTCATATTATATAATAATACACAGTTGTGTCTAAATGATCAAGACAATTGAATTTAATATTACACTTTCGTTTTATACTTGAAGTTTTGTGCTTACAGTTATGACTAAAATAATATTAAGTTAATGATTTATTCTTAACATAAATATTAAAACAAATATTTCAGGTGTTGCGGTTATGGCAGGGAGCGTCTCTCGGTTGTCTACGGTCCAAATAACCGAATAATGGTAAATATAATTATGTATGTTATAAGGAAAATAATAAAAACGTTTAAACATGTATTGACCAACAGTATCACAACTAAATGTAGTCATTAATGATATCTGCTACTGGTAAAACTATAAATATAAATCAATCTTCATAAGGAAAAAAATTAGAACTTGAAGTTTTTTGTGGTAATATCTGCTAATCATAAACAAATTTCAACATTTAAATACAGATAAAAATATATAATTAGAATAACGTAAATTTTTCTACAACTTTGTATCTCATACAAATTGTGTATAATATAGTATGATGAATAAAAATGAGCAGTTTACAATATATCCTATACCAACATGAAATATTACATATTTTACATAATATTATAATACATGACATGTAAACTCTATGATTTATAAGTATTATCATTTTTTTTTTGGAAAATTTCCAGAATACTTCTTGCCAAGTACATATTATACACACATTCCAGTATCTTGTACTGATATTAAGTTGGTAGACGGTTTTAAACTTTAACTATCTCAAACAAAAAAAAAAAATCATATTTATTAAATCTTTTTTGACCGTTTTGAATGTAAAATGTGTAGTAAGTATTATATATAATTTTAAAACGTAATTAGTAATTTATTTAATTACCTAACTAAATTAATTACAATTAAATGGAATATTTGGTTTCAATTTGTTAAAAAAACGTGGTAATTTTAAGATTTGTGCTGGGAATTGACTTAAGTACATACTTATTCTAACATTATAATAATAAATATCGGTTTTGTTTAGGAATTATGTTAAACTAAAAAAAAAGATCCGGTTCCAAGTATATATACTATTGTTTTAATACAATTTTGTAATAAATGTTTATTTTTAATTCCCTAAACGGCAACTAATTAAATAATATTGTCATTTAAACAAACAATATAATATAATAATTAAATAATGAAATATAATATTTATTGATTGTACATTTTCTGCAAAATGTAATAGTTTACAAAGAAACGATGGCGTATAGTGAGAGTGGATTAACACATTATAGCGATCTCATTGTGATCTGAAATATCTGTATTGTGATTCTATTTAGATGTAATTTTTCTTACGATTATGAAACAAGTCAAGTACGCCAAAGTCAACATCTTTGAACAAGACGTTAGCAAAATATTTGTATGTAATGTCCATAGTTATTATATTCATTTGGATCGGTGAAAAAGTGTTTTTCTCCAAGTCAGGCGTTGCGTTCGTTGTCGTTATATCATGAGATAAGGCTAGTTTCAGAACGCGTTGAAATATTTCCAAACCAACGGATTGATTTAATTTAATTTGTGTCGCATTAACACGGCCGTTGTACTTGTTAATGATGCGCTCTTCTTCTTTTCGCCCGGCTATTTCCATTGCTTTCCAATTATTCATCTTGATGGATTTCCATAGCATCATTATACGTATTTCATTTAACGAGTGGTTGTCGATACGGAACAGTCGCATCATCGCCGCCGTTTGAGTCGACATTGTAGCGTTGTCGGCTTTGTTAGGCAAACTCGTCAGAACGAACAACTTGTCAGTTAACACCCGGCCATCATTCAACTCGTTCATAGACAACAAAACGTGTTTCCGGACGAATCGCAAAATTACCAGTTCCACAAAGTCGAACAGTAAATCGTGATACGAATCTATGGACCTGGTACCTTGGCCGAGCGATATGAAACCATGGGCTTTTGCGTTTAGTTCGGTCAGCCAAACATATAAAGTACTCCAGTCGATCTGCAGGTCGGATACGAACAACCGTAGACCGGCCATTAGTAGTTTATCGACCACGACGTCGTTGAGATAGAGCTGAGCCGGCGTAAAGCTGTTTTTACTGTTGTCGGCGACGACACCATGCTCGCGATTGTTCGCCATTAACGTTTTAATGGTATTTAAATTGGCAAAACAGGCCGCCGATTGCGACTGGGAAGATGTTGTTATCACTTTTTTGTGGTCTGTGCAGAACCGTTTGTGAGTCGCGTACAACACATACCTTGTGACCACCCGGTGCACGTTAGACAACATGTCGGCGAGTTCGACCGTCATTGGCCTGTCCCTGGACGTGATCGATTTAAAATACTTTGGCAATTCGTTGACGTATACGTTGAACAGCCACAGACCTTCAAACTCCTTGTCGCCCAGTCCGTACAATGTACCTATCATATCGGGAACGACTTCCTTGAACGAAGCGATACACTCGATCTGCTCGTCTCTCATCTGATGGTGAAATATTGTCCGAGTAGAGTCCATGTGGTCCATTACGCTGAACATGTAACGACAATATAACCGGTCTACTTTGGCTTTGATGATTTTTCTCAATGAATCGATATCGCTGTTTTTTATGACATTTTCGGTGTACGGTTCGTCCGGATATCCGGTGTCGACGTTTTGCATGCTCAGCGCTACATTCAATAAGGAATCACGATCTTCCGGTAAACGGTTAGCGCATTGAACTGACGATTCAAAAAGACACCACAGAACAAAGGAAAATAACATTGTAAAACGTGTATTCATGTTTAATGGGTGGAAAAAAAATTAGTTTTACGATACTTAACTCGATAACACTCCTATAATAAACGCGATCGTTGAATGTAATAGTGTTACCGCTTATTTCTTGTGATCATGTTACTGTTTTTTAGTGTATAAAATAACTGGATAGTATGCATAGAAAAAAAATATGTTTACCACTTTACCAGACTGACTAAATACTTACAACTAAATCAACAATCTTAAAAAAAAAATTGCAAAACAACTGTGATGTTTTAAATTATTAAACCGGTGGCTTTGAATCTTATTTCTTTTAAACCAGCCTACACGGTTGAACAAATATCGAATAGCATAATCAAAATTCACTAATTAGTAATTTCTGTTGCCATTTCTTGTATACGACATTCTAAAAAGACTAAGGTTATAATCGTCAATATTATCTACTATTATTAGGATTTTTGGCGATTTTTCAAAGATTTTTTTTTAATCTACATAATTGTATCGCAAATGTCTGTTTAAAGTAACTGGGTCACTTGTAGACACGAGACTACCTAATAAACTTCAGTGACCGCCTCCACTCGAGTCGGTTATCACTTTTCCACTGATCAGCGTAGGACATCGAATAATATAGGTTGTTAAAATAGGTAGACGAAAATAAGAAATAATATGCAATTATTATTCAAAAAAACATATTTCACGTAGTAGCTATCAAAGTACCTTCCGAGGAAAATGGCGAAAATACAATAAAAATTTCATTAAAACAAGCAGCTGCGCGTAGGCTATAAACAATTTACTCTATCCATCGATGTTATTTAAAGAAGAAAAAACATTATAAATTTTATCTTTACGGGAGAAAATTCAATAACTGATGGTAAGATATTACAGGAAAATTCATGTTTCGATCAACAGTCATCTATTTAAATAATATAAACACAACCCACATAATCATAGACGCAGACATTAAATAGATGCACAATATGGTATTCACATATTTTGTTTTAGTACAATTCAATACAATATACTAAACAAACAAGAAAAACGACTACACGAAGCAATCAGGAATTATTAAAACGAAAAGCGATCAAATCCCAGTTGGTGCTTTACGGATTTATGAAGCATTCCATTTAACCGTTGTAGACGTTATCTACAACAATATATTGTGTAATATTTTAATGCGTTGCCGAGTTCATACCTAGGCATCATCATTGATATGTTGCAAAAGTGTTGAGCCAACGCAAAAATCCACATTACTTTTCTATGAGTGTTAAAACTTACCGTCCAGATAAGTCATAATACGCCCTTAGAATATTGGCAAACAAAAACAAATGTCGTTCCATAGCCGTTGTTGTTTATTCGACCAACGTGACATCACCGTATTAATATTGTCTATTCAGAGCGCCGTATTACTTCGGTTAGTGGTAAATCGGATAACTATTTTTACGTTGCGTGAGTAGACAATAAAATTAATATACTATAAGCTATTTAGACGGTATGGTAGATTTAATAAAATATCCACAATAATTATTATGTACTTGATTATTTTTTTTTGCCATTCAAATATCCGATGATTAGATATTATTTGCGCAGTGTTGTCTTCAATTTATTTTTCTATTGCAGTATTTTAATTGAATTAAAATGGAAATAATTTTTACTTAATACTGTTTTATTTTTTACAAGCGAAGTCCATGTAATAATAATTGTATTATTCGTTGTAATTAAAGTTCAAATAATCATTCGAAAAATTGACCTTTATAATGCAACAAAAGCTTTTTAGTAAATCTCAAAACGTGCTTTTATAAAAATCATACACCAAGTTATAATTACCAGCTGAAATCAAATTAAAATTAAAATAGAATATTTAATTTAAAATCTCATCGGTTCACAGATGAATTTGAATGGCGAATGACCGTAAATTGGTTTTATGGAATGTTTGTATTTAATTAAATACTTTAAATAGTATAATAAGTCGGCGCTTAACAGAATATATTAATTTATTCAACAAATAACATAGTATTATATTATATTGGTATTTTAGAAATTGAGTAGAGTAATCATTTTTAGTTGGGTTGGGAGAAATGTCAGAAATTTCAAATAACTGAAGCTACGAATTCCTTTAGTCGGTGTTCATTCCTATTTGCAGGTGATGAAAAAGTTTAATATTTGCATCTCTCATGTTTAGCAAATGGGTTTCGTCTAATAGCTAAGTCAACTACCTTTCTCTGCGGGTTTCGAGTATTGTTATACATTTTCACAGCGCTCAATTAAGATAATATTCTATATTAGTATTTACGGTCACTCGGGGTTGGCTTGTAATTTGTATTATAACAGTACAAAATACTACTTTTCCATCCCATGGTAGTTATTTGGTCATACTTAGGGTCGATTAGGTTTGGACCATTTATTTTAATTTTTATCGTAATTTATTAACGTAAAATGTTTGTACCTAAGTATAAGCCCATTTATTAACATCATATTTTCTCACGTATAAAATCATAAATTAAACAACCGAAAACTTTGTAAAATTAATATTATACCAATGAATTTTTCAATCCAAAACATTTTTTATAAACTGCTATAGGAGCTGGTATACTCAGAAAAAATGTTTAAAAACCAAGTTCTGAATATAATATGGGCTACACCAACGCTTTGAAAATCAGAAGAGAAATCATCATGTGGTTGGGTGGAATAAGAAATTATATGAAATTATTTTATTCTAATGCGATCATAGATAACTAAAATATGACAATGAGCTTACACGGTTATTGTTATCTATCGTTCATTACAATTTATCAGCGGATTTAAAGTTCACTGCAGGACGAATCGAAAAAAAAATAACGTCTTCATCGGAGTCAGTTAGATTTTCGACTAACCGTGTAGTTGTTTGGAATTAAATGAAGTTAGTATTTTTTGCCGAATGAAAAAAAAATATAGTTTTCCATTGTTATGATAAATGACGTCCGTTGGCAAGTTGAACGCGATGACGTTTTGTGGGACAAGCTTCCAAGTGTACATAGTGTTCTCGGGTAATGTATTACAAAACAGTATTGTTAAGATGAAACACCATAAAAAGTGCCAAAAATTCTTCCAGTCTCGCCGGTTTACGACGTGAAACTTTCCCCGAAGCTGCGGAAAACCCAACGGCATTCGCTCAACGCTGGCATTTCACGTGGAACTAATTAATTGACACGGTGTGCGTATGTGTGTGTTAGTCTGTTTGTTTGCTCGTTTAGTTAGAAGCTCTCCCACTCCGACCCGTTTAATCGAAGCCGCGGATTTATACTGCTCGATTTACCGTACGAATAGGTCGTCCCCCGGACGTGTATAATATTCTCCTATGGCTAGGCAATAATAAATTATCATTATTTCACGGTCGGCGGCCTTTGAGTTATGCACTCAAAATATCATCTATCCTAGGAGACGGCGGCGGCGAACATTCGATAAATTCGGCTAGACCGCACTTCTAGGTCACTGTAGTGCACTGAATGCCGGGGAACATAATAATAATATACTTTATTGCATGTTACCAGCGCCATAAACCACAGGACCTCGCACAGCAAGTCTACATATCATGACTGACGTTCAAACAATAACAACATTATCGTGTGTATACCGGCGGCAACTGCGTGGTCACTATTGTCAACATGTCTTATCGAACGTACGATGCTTAAACGTCTCCTGCAATTTGTAAAGTCCTATAGGTCTTATGTGGGCGTGGTGTTCGACTATTGTGATTACGGTAGTTCAGCCCCTGTTGAATAATTTTACACACCAGCCCCTAGCCACTAGCCATAAAATATTAGCTAAACGAGCTTCAAATTGAATGGTTTTTCTATTATTAGTTTTCGTTACAAAAGTCGATAAGCAACTTATATTTTTATAATTTATCTATTAAAAACTTAACGGTGTAATTGAAATCAAGATGTATCGATAACCGCTTTAGAACCTATCCTTCTTGAGTTATTAGCATTCTAAGGTATTGGCGAATGGACTGTAGTTTTATTTTTTATTTGCCCCCATTTCACTCTTCGCCTGTAACTTTAATTCAAGAAATATTTATTTAAAACTGCAGGTAATCGACCGGTCATTGTTTGTTACAATTTTACTTTTCACCGTTACTCTCTATCATATTATTTTAGCTTCAACAGTAAATACGGTTTTTTCCACTATTCAATTGAATAAACTTTCATTCGAAACATTTTTAGCTAAAATAATTATTTCATAGAAAAAGTTATTGCTTTTGAATGAAATTTTGATTAGTTACTCTATGTGGTCGTCGTTGGTATGGACAAGGGAAATACAGTACATTAAATTTAAAATAGCTTTACTCGACACTCGTTGGTGACACACATACATTTTTTATATCTAAAAAGTAAATTACAATGTTTCCGTTTCCATGAATATTCCCATGTACGTTTTAAGTAATTAACTTTCCCGGGAAATAAACAAAACAGTTTTTGTTTGATTTGTACACTGTTCGAGTAGTTTGCAACTTATATAGTGAACTCCGGCCAGAAATATCTCAGAATGGCAGTTACTATTTGGAGCTGAAACAATGTGCACCATGTGTTCTACTGAATAGTAGAACACATGCTTAACTCACATATAACTAAAGTGTTTTATTTTATTGTCACGTTTGGCGCACATTTTCAAGTGATTTGTTTTTATGTTGCAAGGGCCATTTTTGATATTAAAAAAAAAATTAACCTTACATAACCTAACCTAACCTCATTGATCTTCGATTATCAAAAAAAAGAAAAGGAACTATATCTTTTAATTATTAATTCAACATTATATCCACTGTCTCGAAAACGTGTCTTATCGTACGATCGATAAAAATCTACATCCAATTAACTAAAGGTGTGCAAAATAAATTTACAGTGCATATACCATAAAGGATGGATTATAAACATGCATACGTGCTTAATCTCTATGAAAAGTTTAACGTGCACAGTATACTGAAATACCTTAAAACTAAATGAAAAACCTTGGGCAGTTTTGACCTCATCCTTGGGCGAGTGGAAACATAAATACCCTACTGTTGTAGTTTATCATTGTATTTAATATTTTCATTCGTTTTAACTGATATCCGACATTTTAAATCATACCCAATTAAATTTCATCTGGTTTATGCTCATATTTTAATATCTTTTGATAGAAAAGCAAGTACTCTGTTCCGTTTAAGCGCACACAATCTAGCGCGTTGCAATAGAGCTGTTATTTTTTTTAAGATTAAAATATTTAAATTACTTTAAACATGAAAAAAACATCAACAGAAATATTTTTCTGCATCAAACCACAAAATCAACATACGACTATAAGTTATTCAAATAAAAATATGTTTAATTTTCAATTACAATGTGCCACTTTAAATGATAAAATTAGAATAACTTTTTTTTTATTATTGAAATAGTTAAGATAATAAAATTTTTAGAGAGTATCGAATATAGTTATAATAAGGGGGATATATCATTTAATATTAATATCTTGTATTATTCTGTGCATGCAGTTTTATAAAATAATTATGTTTAATACATTCAGTATTTATATATTATAAATGTGTGTAAATTTTACGTACATATATTTTCTTTATCAAACTTTTACAAAGTTAATCACCGTTTGCAAAGTATAATAATTAAAATACAGCGTTGTATCATATAGCAGGATAAAATATGCTTTCTCAAAACAAATATTATAATAAGACAATTAAAATAATTTTAGCATATTTAATATCGTATAAATATAAAAAAAGTGGTTTAACAAACAAATATTTATTACGCTGTAAATTATATTAAATAACTTTTCTGTAATATTGTCTGTTTTAATAAGTTATTTAAATAATACTTAAACAAGATAGATAATGCAATTAAAAATGGCTGCGCATTTGTCTCGTTGTAGCCGAAAATCCCAATCGTAATAATATATTTTTGTTTCCTAATTAAAGTCTTGTACTTTACTTTCAGTTGTTTTTGTATTTTAATTAGGCTCGTTTTCCATTTCCATTTGTTTTTTTTTTTTTGTTTATTATGATTTCTTTGATCTAGAAAGTTCAACGTCGTTAAATCGTACTTAATTTGCCCGTTTTATTTATGTATTGTTTTTTTTAGTTTCTTTTTGTCATAAACCAACAATGATTTATTTGTATTTGTATTTTTTTTCTAACATCAATAGTGTTTGCAAAAAAAAAAATCATTTCAGTAAAAATAATATATTTGCTTAGATAGAAGGTCTGACGTCATGACGCAATCGTTATGCGTTAAATTTTTTATATTTTTGAATAACTTGTTTGTACAATACATTATGAGATGCCGTGCTTAGGATAATAATAATAAATAAACGTTTACATTGTAGTAGTATAAACCGACTTTGTTTCAACTACAGTGCAATTATGAAAATAACTTAAACGCCTTAAATACGGCACAGAATAAACTAGTTTATAAATGTTCTCGAGTGTATAATATGTATTATACAGTATTATAATTAACTAATAAGGCTAATGATCCGTGATGTATATAAATTTCTCTTAATTTTGATTTATAATATTAAACTGAAAATTAAGCTGCATAATCGTACTGAAACGTAGCTGTGTTGACATCATATTAGAGAGAAAGAAAAATAGAGTATATTTTATCGTCGGTTTTGTAAAAATTAGAAATAAAAATATGAATTTGCCTAGATATACATTTTATTTCTATTGTCTTAAAATGTTGGTCATAAATTAAAGTACGTTTTATAAACTAAAGATAACAAAAAGAAAAACTAATTGAAAAATTAAAAAACCTTTTATGATATTAAATAATATTAAAAATGATTGGACAAAAAAAAATTACACCGGCAATTAACAAAAAATAATCTCAAAAGTTCAATGTCGAAGGATGGGGCCCCATCGGTTCATATTAAAATACATAATATTAAGTTTGTTACTTCAATAGTTTTAATAACTATATTGGCATTTCTAACTTAGCGAAAGTCGAAAGTTTTAACGTTGAATTAAATACGCTATTTAATTAAGCTGAATAGGTTTTGATGAAACTTTATAATATTATGTTTTATATTATTATAGTGTTTTAATTGTACTTTTAAGTAGTTGCTCGATATCCAATGTTAAATAATTATTCCTCGGAGAGTATCCATATAAACTCCACGGACCGTTTAAAACAATACTATAGTACCATTTACTGAATTGATGCTAAAGTTTTGTCAAAACTTTAACATTAACGATAAAGTCTTAGTTTGAGTTGTGCTAATATTGTGCCTACGCACAAGAAAGATTTGTTTGTAGTATCGCACATCCAAAATAATTTTACAAAAAGCGACTAAATTCAGAACTTTTAATAATTGTGTTAACTAAACCTTACCTACGATTACGTGGACTCTTAATAATCAACATAACAGTTGATAGTTTTTTTTAATTGAAATTCGTCCAATAGATACGCCAGAAAATGATTTCTATGATAATAATTTTTATTAAACTTTATAGCCATTACGGGGAGAAAAATGACATTAAAAGTTTTATAACTAGAATAACATAATATTTCTTAACCGTTTAATTGGCCGGTATATTTTTAAATTTCTACTAGATCACTTTTTATCAAATATTGCTTATCATTTGCAACTCCCAAATCATTTGCGGATGCGCCCAGCCAGGCGACCGAATAGGCATAGTTAGCTATCCCGGTCAATACGCCATACGAATATAATATATATTTTTTTTCTTTCAATAAATAGCGCTCCTCTTCCCCTAAAGACTTTAACGCTTTGACTATTCTGGTGTAGGTACATAAGTTAATCAAAATATGCCCTTGCGGTGTTAAACTTGTATTCATGTCAAAACGACAAGTACACGCACAAAACAATTAAAGCGTTTTTCTTTAGTGAAAATAATAAAAATACACGCCCGATATTTTAACGTGATAGAAAGTCTACAACTCCTATAATATCAACCCGCTTGTTTTATCGATAATATAAAACATATAAAAACTAAAAAATAAACTGTCGTTTACCATTCGTTTCGATAGTGCTCGATGACAATACCAATAAATTAGACATTTTTGACGTATTCTACCGGCTTTGTAGTTTTACGCGTAGGTGTATAATGAGTAACGACAAAAACGCTGGTTTCGGGTAAAAACGGAATCGATACCATTATCAAAAAGAGAATATATTTATTTTTTATTTTTATACGAGTTTATCCAGTGGCGCTGGTCACTCTCGGCCGATGCCGTTATCGATGTTTCCAACACACACACGGTCTTGGTTTCGTCCCATAGCTTATTGACATTTTATTGACCTACGACGACCCTCCCGATGTGCTGTGCGATTTTAACGAGTGAAAACTACAGCGGCCAACTCTAAAGAGAGAGAGAGAGAGAGAGAGAGCGTTCAAAATAAACCCATTAGACGAAAACTCGGTACTCTATTGAGTGAAAAAACATTAGTCCACCCGGTCATCGTGCACCCGTGTCATCCGCCTTCGTTTCCCGTACACATCAAAAAACGTGCACCATCGAAACGTGATATTGTAACCAGCTAAATGCACACCCGGAAAATACATACTATTTTTTTGTAATCGACCATTTTTGGCAACAACCGCCCCTTGCCCGCGCATATGCCGACGACAGTTCCCGGCCACGCGAGACAAAAAGGCTCCAAAAAAGTATATTCCGGAGAGCTTTTAAAACGACTTTAAGAACCCCGCCCCTACGCCGTAACCATTTCCCGGGATGGCCAGTGGAACGGCCGGCCCCATGTCTGTATAACGGTAAAATTATGGCGATTACAGAGTTAAAGATAATTGCATGGGGGGCGAGGGGGGTTGGGGCGCACGACATGCGTTCCGAAGGTATGGGATAACGACTTTTGTATAGTATGCCTTTGTCTTTTATACAAACAACATCCAAAGGCCGGTGCGTTAAACGTTTATTTACATAGGCCTAACCGTCATTACAGTTTTGCACGGGCAGTCCTTTGGAATTCCCACATTTTCTTTTACTATCGTTACCGATAATAAGTAACCGCAGGGTACTATAATAGAGTGGATGTTATTTTTCGTTTTTGGGGCTTAGTTCAATTTTATGCGGTTGAGTAAAACCGTGTACATTTTGGTCTATTTAGACGGTTTTTAAATCGAGGCACATTGAGTTTGAATATCTCAATTTAAACTATTTCATAAAAAATAATAGGCCTTTCCATATCCAATTCAAAAAAGGGGGATTTCAATACGCCAAAATAAAGTAGGTAAAATAATGTTCATTGTAGTTATGTGTTGTTTTTGTCCTAGACATGAAAATAACTTAACTAAATTTAAAATCACCCATTTGAACCCGTTGTATTCCGTGTTACATTTAATTTGAACACACAGCATAGATAATATTTTCTTTTCGTAAAAAAGTTTCCACACAGCTTCCACTGTTTTGAAGACAAGAATATTTATTACAAAATAAAACTTAAAATATTCATTTCCCGTTGCTATGTTACCACATCAACCGTGAAGTATAATGCAATAGTGATAGTCAAAGACCAAATATAAAAAGTGAATTACATAATATTCTAATCGTATAAAAAATAATATAGGAGGTGAATTACAATTTTTCAGTTAGCGAAGAAAGATTCAGTTTGTTTCTTTAAAAGAAGCCTTGAACAAAATTGATATTATATTAATCGTATCAGTTAACATTCTGATCTCTGTATCTTATTGTAATTTTTAAGAGATCAACCGTAAAAAAGCTGCTCAATATATAGTTTTTAAGTGTTATTATACATGCATCATATATTAGACCGACCCAAAGAAAACACTTTTTTTTTTTGTTTATGTATATAATATAATATTTAAAATTGTTCTACTCGATCAAGACATGATATTAAGCTACCGTTATCCGTAAAATAGTTTACATTCCAGAAATGTATTTATGGGGAAGGGTTGACGTCACTGGCTATGTTGTTGAACAACATTTGATTCGAATTAACGTCAGCGTTAAGGGAACGAGACGAAACCCGGTTGACTTGATCACATCCGGCAAGATACAGTTATTTGGCCGTTGTAGACGAACTGAAATACTACATATATATATATATATATATATATATATTATACACTGTGCGCTCGTTTAATGGAATTACACCTTGACGCGATTTTATTACCTTTGGAGAGTCTATTGGGTACACACCTTGGTTTTAATCCCGAGTAGGTATTTGCTTCATTTAAATTCCCCGTAACACTTGACTGGCGATCCATTCGTCTTCCGTCTTGATTTTATCTGACTCGTGATTGTACGATACAAAACACCAGCGTGACGTCAAAGCGCACACAATTTAATAACCAGTCTACAGTAATATATAGTGTAACGCTTTATACGATTTAAATTATACACAACTCCCTAGCAATTACCCGTTGAACTTCTATTGACTATTGAAATTCTGAAAAATGTTTAATTAATGTGTAAAATTTGTACAATTTATTTTATTAAGTGTAAACTAATATAATATATTATATATTAAGCCAGTACTACATTCCTACATTGTTTTCAAAAGCTGTAAACTGTGATCAGACTAAAATACAATTCTAAAATGCATACTATTTAAGAGAAGTCAAATAAAATATTTAAAGTTATAATGATGCCCGATTTAGTACGTTCACCTACAAGACAGTTGTAAATGTTTCGAATTAAATATTATTTTTTACCCAAACAAAATTGTGTTAGACTGGATTGTTATTAGGCGCTATGGGACCCAAAGAAAACACATACACGACCAGAGAAAAAAATCAAAAAATTGACTGAATGGGGTGATGTCCATAGCATATAAAATTTCCAAAAAAATCTATAATTTAACTTTTTTTTTTTTAATAAGAACAAACTTTAAAAAAGGGAGAGATGGCAATTAACCTAATCTAATCATAAACATAAAATAAAGTGAAATACAATTTTAAGCCCATTAATGTCATTACAATACTTTCATCGATATTTGTATTATCATTTAATGCATCGAAGCATTTATTAAAAAGAGTTGTTAACACTTTCAGTTATAATCTTTCCTAAGGGTAAACCTGTGACCTCACCCACCCCAAAAAATTCTCCGTCACCACTGTATCCCGACTACACTGTACTGACATTTTTTATTTTACTACTGAAAGCAAGGCATAATTTATGCATATGACATTAAAAAGAAACGTATCAACCTGATGTCAACATCTTGGTGATGAAAAGAGAAGATAAAAGTTTTTTTAAGCTGACTGACTAACAAAATATAGACAAGAAAAATTTAATTTTCTCGGCAATCAGCGGGCACAAGGCCGTCTCATATTTTTTATTGTTTGCATAAACCCTCGTGCTTAACCGGTATCAGGTTCCAAACAGAAGTTTTTAACTTTTGAGTATATTAACTTATCGTTTTTTGAGTATAATGCCACGGAAAGTTTCTCATGACTGCACTCTTCCACTTTCCTGTGTTCGACGTTAACATTATAAGATTATTTACCTTTTAAAGAAAACATACTAGCGTTTTAAAGTCTACACCGTCGCGCCTTCGCTAACATTAGTGTACGTTTTTAAGTATAAAATAAGGTCAATATTTTCTTTACGAACCTTTGACAATTGCAATAGAATGTCAAAACAATATACAAAAATAAAATTTAGGATTGAAAAATAAGAATTTTTTGAAAATTTCATTTCCGCGTGAAACACAATTTTCTTTAGGCATCATATAAAAAAAAAATATATATTAAAGAACTAAAGAGTGTACTAATTTTTGCGCCCAAGGGTAATTTTTTTTATTTTTATAGCTTTACTACTACTGATGTGACTTGAATAAAAAAAAATTCTTTACTCGTAATACAACTAATGTGTTATGATTACAGTAAATAATTTTCAGTATAATTAATTTGAAAGCGACCGTGAAATAGGTGCGTATTACGTAGACAATATTCTTCAAACTTTATTCGTATTTATATTGAAAAGTCTGATTTCTATTGAGGTCATAAGCTAACTAACTTTGGATAACAATTTTTTGGAGTAGCTATTTTATGATTCTACGATACGATACACGTTTTGTTATGGTAGGAAACAAACAGTGAACTAACTGTAATAATTGGATAACTAATGATGTTTACCGATTGACCGATTATAACTATCAATAAACAAATGATCCAACAGCTAATTATGCTGAATTTTAAATTTCCTATTTATTGTTTATTATTTATTTATTCAATAATAACAGGTAATATGTGTTAATTGAAATTTCCGTCACGACTGCATATTGAAAACGAAACATTTCCAAATATTGGTACAACACTAATAACGATTAGAGTGAATTTTTAGTTTTTCATTTATTTATTACTTATAAACTATTAATTATTTATGCAGCTCAACGGAGGTAAATACATATAAACGATTTGTTGATTACAAACTTCATAGAAAAAAATTATATTAGAGATTAGAGATTGCTTTGATTTGAGTCTGAGTATTTTTTTAACATATACTTTACCGGTTTTTAATGGAATGTTAAGTGGATATTTTAAAATATTATTAATGCATATTATAACATCATATTTAAAAATATGAAACCCTCAAAATCCGCTCTTTATTTAAAATACATTTTAAGATTTTCTATGTAATCAAAGTCAACATATCGTTTAAAAAAAAATGTAAAGTTCGAAAAACCGTAAATCTTTATTGATGAATCAGTGGGCCGCACATGTCTGCCTACTATAAAAATCACATCAGCTGTCGCACTAATATGTATAAAATTGTGTGTGATATTTTACGGGAAACTATAGACGTGACTCACCTCTACTCCAGTATAGATAGTTCAGCGGCAACGTGACTTTTAAACAATATATATATATATATATATATATATATAAAGGACAGAAAATAGCGTTGATGGGAAAGGAAACAGCTCTAGAAAAATCTAAGTATCGTTGCAGATTATTTCGAAGATGATGTGTAGTAGTTTTATACATCAATATAATTTTTTAATTCAAAAATATACCAAAAATAAAAATATTTGTAATAATGTATACACCATTTTCCTGATTGTTGTTAAAAAAGGTTGGTGTTAAGCAACTTTCAACTAGTATAAACTCGAATTAAATATTTTTATAGTATCAAAATTTGGTACAAATACCGAGTACCGTGCATGTCTATGTACATAAAAAAAATTATTGACAATGTTACCATATTTTGGAAGTTTTGCAGTTTTTTATCATTACCCGAAAGTTCACCTGTTGAAACATATGCTCTTTTAACAAATAGCGATTCAAATGAAACTATAATAAATTATATACAATTTTTTTTATTTAATTCGCCTACACAAGAAGTTTTTCCACATTTAATATCGTAGTAGGCACTTCCCCTCTAAAAAATACTTAAAATCTCTTTAAAAGTTTACAACAAGAAACTTATGTAACCGAAAACGTTATAACCTAACGTTTACTTATGAATAATTTTAATATCCTTGTATATCCGAGAAGCATAAATAAATAACTTTTGAACTAATTTAAAAAAAAAAAATTGATAAGTAAATATCTAGAAAAAAATATTGTAAAGAATTTTTAATGGGTAAAATGCTTTTTAATTTTGAATACATAATTTTAAAACTATTTGCACGCTTATAACATGAAACATCGTTTAAAACTCAATTTATTTTTCTTTCTTGATTCTTTTTAAGTTAAGAAAGGATAGTAATTGAAATGAAAAATAATTCGATGTTGATAACTTTAACAGCTTGCTGTAAATAGGGAACAAATATTTCCATAAATTATATGTGAGCAAAATACAAGTTAGCCAAACGTATTGCCCTTCACATTATTATTGATGAGATTACAAGACCTATTACGTACAAACATTTTTTAGATAAACAATTTATCCAAATAAATATATTTTTTTATCTCACTTAAATATAACATTTTCGCTCTGATTGGTGGTTTGAGATTTTATAAAACTGACTTGTATCCCGGCGATATTAGAGTTGAAAAAAACATTTGTTTGTTCACTTTTGTGGTTGGATATGTAAGGACTATAAGTAGCAATACATTTGAATGCATTTTAATTTTTTTTTTTATAAATTAGACTGTACCAGCAAAAGCGATATTTTTAATATCAATTATAAAGTTATGTTTTTACAAAAAGAACAAATCAATCAATATTACCATAGTTGCGTTTATCTTGCACCATTTCAGCTGACCACAAGCCGGGAGATAATGACTGTGTTATTTTTTCTACCAAGTTTTCGATGTTTCTAACTAACCAAAGGGGCAAAAAAAAAAATAATAAAAGTTGTAAAACTTTCGCAAAAACGGTTACGTGCTAGCGGCTGCCAATGATAAACTATGCGAGACGGTATAAATTACTGTCCGACCGCAAGAGGACCCTATCAATTTGTTCGGTTTCATTGCATTGAAAATAATCAATTATTGAGTTTGTGTTCAAAAGCGAGAATTAGTTAAAAACGAACGCTGATAGTTTTTATTCGGATGATTTAAAGTGCTGCAGTAGTTCAACGCATAAAAAACAAATTCGATAATAATAAATCGTACAACTCGTGTAAAATAAAATGGTCGAATAAACTGACCGGCGTTGTTTTATGCCTACTGATCATACTGGAAATGAGCACAAGATCTAGAACGGTTCTTGTACATAAAGAAGGAAAAACAAATTAACAGTAAACTAAAATTACAAATTGATCTGGTGGAAATTCGTTGTACTTTAAGAAGGGAGGAGGTTTGAAAAAAATGACGCTGTCCCCCCCCGGTACTTTACTTTTACAAAAATTAATATTACTAAAGCACTGCACATAAAATTAAAACAATATTTTACCTTGCGTTTTCCAAGCCGACGTTTCGTTCTTCTATACATACTACAATTATTTTCCTCGAACATTAAATCAATAGATTACAGTTATCCACGTTAATCCCAAGTGGGTTTTTCAGCGCACATACCGTTCAAGCTCTGAAAAAGGGTAGCCAACCGCAATAATCTTATCCGAATAAATCGGTTAGTTTCCGGCCATTACAATCGATAAAGAATTATTAAAATGTTTAGCGCCGCTAGAAACAAAAACAATAATTATTGTAGAATTCACTATTATTTTAAATATTATTAGTTAGACTATTATTAAAATTTATTAGTTAACCAAACAAAAAAAAAACAATATTTTTTCAATTGATGTACTTTAGTTAAACATTTCCGCAAAACACAAATTATTGAAGTAAAATACAGTGAATTTCTACTAAGAGTCTAATTTAAATTTGAAGTTCTTACATTAAGCAAATTCCTAAAATTACTCCATACGTATAAAAATAATTAAGAAACATTTTTTTTTTCATACTAAACAGTTATCATATAATTGTAATATTCTGAACTGTTGTAAAAAAAAAGATACATTATAAGTTCTTACCAAAATAAATAATTGCTTATAGAAACAATACTAGTTTGATAAATATTGCAGATCTTGTACGTTGTTATAATGGTCTAATATGATATTGGTTATTAGTTGGATTTGATGTGGCTATAACATTATTAAAATATAATAACAATACATAATGATATCCATAGTCATCACGCCCAGCTAATTAGCATATTATTATTAACGCTGAAAGAGTATGTGTAATTAATAACGTTCAACGGTGTACAACATAAATATTCCACACTCATACTCATTACTCATACATATATTATAGTTGTTCTAATAAGGAATAATATTATACTATTTAAACAACCCAGATTAACAACGAACGCAATAACGGTATTCGAATGATAAAATATTATCAAACAACATTGCCAATCGTGTTTACTATTTTTAATATAATTCGAAATCAACCAAAATAACCGCAGTACTACACCGTCGGCCCTGTTTATGATTATATTTTCTAGCTTTGATCATATTCTTTCGTGATGGATACAGGAAAAATATTAGATGACGGTAGATAAACTACTTATGACCGTCTGGAAACATGGCCTTGATGAAAAGTTCAACCACAGTATAGTATAAGATTTTCCCTTATTTTCCAAAAAAACGAGTGCTTACGTTAAATTGCAACTATGTGATACAAAACGTAATATTCATCAGTTACCATACTATCACGTTATCATGTTATTATCACATGACATTTAAATTTTTTTATTCTTCCTTGTAATTGATTGACAAGTGATACTGTGCAGCGTTTAACATAAAATAAAGTATTTATTTTAGTTTAATGTGATCACGCTGTCGCTCGTCTTCTTGATTATTTCATTGCTGATTACTATGATATTATAGCTTAATATTACCTAGGCCCGGTATAGGTAAAAAAAACGGTTTTCGTAGAATATTCCAAACTTGCAGTCATTTTGATACCCGAATATTATAATTAAACTAAAAGTTGTATGTTTCATTTAGCCGTGCAATTGAATGCTTAAAATTCTGATTCGCTCTTCCGGACAACAATTGATCGACTCTAAGCTGCGCCGAGGTCTCCTTTCTATTTGCGGACAGTAGTAATTAATAATAAAATATTCGAGTATTGTATTTAACCGGAACGACACTTTCTTTGGAATCGAAGGGGGGCCCAAAGGGATTTTATTGGTAAGACGGCGTATCCCGACAGAGTTCACTACACGGCGGCACAGGACGGGCAATAAATCAAGAGCTGAAATGTTTGCAAATTAATAATTATTATTGACGTTGACGGCGGTATCGAGATTTTCGAAAACCACGTGTAACCGACAAAGAAAGATTGTTTTGCCTTGTTGATTGTGTGTTGCCTGCAAATAACTGCCTTGTGTATTTATCATTGCGGCGACAACGTTTGCTAACGGTAACACTCTGTCGCCGCCGTTGCCTTCATCCTGTATATAAAATGGTGAACCAATATAAATCAAGTATAGTTCAGTTATAGACAAAAAAAAATGTAGCGAAAGCGAGCATCTCGGTGTCGAACTCGCTTGTTAGGGTGTACGTTTTATGGAACCACTTTACTTCAGGAATTATTAATATTATTATCATTTTTGTATTGTCTATTTTTACGCCCATCCGGACAAGTGCGAAAACCACACTTACACAGTTTCGGACGACTGAAAGTGTTCATTAGTTTCGATCAGGAACTGAGAAGGTATTGTTATTTGTTCTTACAACAGAGTGTGTTTATTTTTTGTGTTTGTCTGGATCCACGATATCTTTCTAATCACTGAGCTGATTATTTTATGTAGCAATTCTTTAGATCAGAAATCGTACTCGACAAGTACTTAAGTAGGCCAAATTAAAAAAAAAACAAATCACCCCTTCCCTTTCAAAATCGAAAAAACACTTAAAACGTTTAGATATTTTCATCATTTTCAGTTGTAATCATTTCTGTAAGTAAACCTGTGAAACTTTTAACAATATAGTTAAAACACTTGGATTTTTTTTTTTATCATATTATCCGGCAGTGTGTGAGTTCGAGCAAAGAATGCCAGTGATTTATATGCACCCGTCCATTCATACAATATATGTATTTTAAAAACGTTTTCTACTTTTATTATACCTGCTGGCACCTACGTTTCCCATATATTATTTTTAAGGCAGTTGCAACGTTTTAGTACTGGTACGTGGGGCGTAATGACGATCGTTTTGTATATTGTGTATTATATATAGCTATACGGGTTTACTGTTCAACTCAGTGTAGAAAAAAAAAGAACAGAACATAAGAATAATAGAGAAAAAAGTATACAACTTTTAGTTTTTATTACGGATGAAACATATTATTTAGACACGCCACTCTAATGATAAATAACCGTATTAAAAACCTCAAAAAATAATTTACTTCTTTGTAACACTATGTATACAGCTCTTCACGTTTAGTAGACCTGAAAGTATAGTTGTTTTTTCGAAAATACATCTTTACAGTAGACAACATTTTTTAAGTGTATTTACCTGCTAGCATTGTTTCGTCAAATCACATGTAATTTTCTATATATTACATTTTGAAAAGAAAGTGGTCAGTATAGAAATTTAATCAGTACAGTTTGTACAGGTTGTATTGTTTAAACTATTTATAGAGTTACTTCCACGTTGACCAAAGTCAGTATATAAATAAAGGTTTAACTGCAAACTATGTAAATTACAAGAGTATTTTAATAGTATTTCCTAAATAAAATAAACTTAAAAATTAAAAGTTAATTTTTATTTGAGACCTTAAATACATACTATATTTATAAATTATGTTCCATAAAACCTAAAAAAAACAGCTTAAAAAATAATACAATTTTTAAATTGCTGTGTGGGATATTCTATTTTTAAATAGGTAGTAAAACTTTTATTGAAGAATGACTTAAGCGCACGTGTTTCAAAAAGAACGTGCGTCATTCTCCTTTAGTATGATACAGTTCGTTTTTTAATTATATCTTTATTTCCAACTTACAGGTTAATTAAAATAACAACAATGCCTGACATTAATTCCATCTATACTTGCTTGACTTTACTGACCTCATGTTCTTCTTAGTATCCAATTATGTTTTACCCTTTGATTTATACGAGATTTACTCTTTACCGCTGTACTGATATTATTTCAAAGGGAATTCCCTTGAAAGTAATATAATATAAATTGAAAAAAAAAATGACAGCTAACCTAACAGAAAATAAATAGAAATACAATTTCCAACACATGTTTGTTCATACCTATGATATATTTCAATACTTATACCATCTAGATAATATTCTTTAGATAAAGTACTATCAAAGAACGGTGGTAATTAAAAAAAAATATATCTTAAGCCTTAGAAGTGATTTATATATAATATGATGGTAAAATGATAATGATCTTTAGTGTAATATTTAACTCGAATTAACACACTTGTTCGAATAATTTCTGTTCGATTTTTTATTTTGTTTTAACAAATCTTTTCAATAATTAAATAGTTATTTGACTATTGCATCCTGTCCGAACACAATATAACCTGTCGGTCTTTAAAGATGGAAACCGGCCGTTTACTAGAACGGGCAAACTGTAATAATTTATCAGCGGCTATATGTGTGGCCGTATAAAACCGTACGCGTTCGGTGTAACATGTATCTGGTGTAAACTTTGCCCTGGCAACCCTTTGTCCGAACACATGAGAGCAGGGACGGGTTATCGTAACAGTTGTCATTACGTTGAGATATGCTCCAACATTTTAAACTTTGATCGCCGGATATTAGTTTTGAACGGACGGTTCGGGTGGCAGGATATTTTTGCACCGGAATTAGATCCATCGGTAAATCACATTTTTCCCCAAAACTACTTCTTGTATTAATAGCCAATGGTCGTCGGTCCATCCCGACGATATTTCATAAACGGATGAAATACAAAAAAAATCATATATATATATTACGCTATTATATTCAACGGTGACTTTTTCACGGTACACACACAACATTCATTTTCGCTTCTGTCCGGCAAAACGAAAAATATTGAAATATTATGTTTGATTTTTAAAAATGTACTTTCAAAACAAAAAACACTGAAATATGGCATTTAACATAACGCTGACGTATTGTAAAAACGTTTAACAAAACATGTTTCTCTTCGCTAACGCACACAAATCATTGACATACGGATATAACAAGTTTAATAGGATTAAAAAAAAAAAACTGAACTGTTTCTTGTTTTTTAATTGGTTACATCTAATCTTAATTGTATGGAAAACGGACTAGATTAACAATCTATACGATCTCCTAACAACATGACAAATTCAAATAGGTATACTATTTTGTTCAATTTCTGGTGAGAAAACAATTTACACGAGTGTATAACATTGTAAGAATATGTATGTATTACATGATGATTTAAAACTATGTTGTAAGAATATTATAAATTTGAAATTTTGAATTTAATAATGTTGCAAAAAGTTAAAATACATTTTCCAAATAGATTGACAATATAATAATTATGAACATCAATGTGTTTTTTACAATATCGATACATTAACCCATTTACGTTATGATAATAAAACAACTTATTGGAGTACATTTGTTTTATGCATGTAGTTTTTATTAACATTTTTCATTTTTTTTTTTAGGTAAGAGAAATCAATTTATTTGTTTATGAGAAATGTTTCAGAAACAAAGTAAGCCGTAAGTTTAATTTTGAATTAAAAAATATTACTATTTACTAAAAATTTCAGGTTTTTCTAGTTAGTTTTTTATGGGGTAGGGGTGAGGAGAGCAGACTTGTTGTCGATATACTTTTAAATATAATAGAAACTATAATATGAAAATTACTACCCACACAGGCCATAAAGTATACCATTTTCGTACAAAATCAAACGTTATATTGTTGTTTTTTTTTTAACCTTGGTTTATAGTAGTTTTAATCAAATCTAAACCATGTTCGTTGTGTTGTGTAGTCTGCAATTAAAATATTAATTGTAAATCAGAACGATTAAAATATTTTCCACGTTGTGGTCTAATAAAATACCAATGGCTTTTGACAGGAAAACGTCTTGTTGTTACTCATGAATTATTAATTGCGTGACGTTCCCCGGCTACTGTCTACTTCAATTTCAGATAACGCATACTGTCTAGCTTTCTCATAACTTATTTTGATTAAACGCTCTTTGCCATACTTGGCAACCTTTCCGTTCACGTGCCACCGCAACAATACAACGCCCACCACGACCAAACGGATTGCTGTTGCTTTGGATTTAATATCCACACACCAAAATGGTCCCTTCAATAGCTGATGATAAACGAATGTTGCTTTGTTATTAACACAACCAAGCTATGTAAAATTTGCGACTTATTAGAACACTTGATGACGGTTTGACAAACGAAATACGAAATTCCATCATCAAACTAATTGTGTAAGTTTATCGACTTGAAATATTGAGTTTATATTGCAAAAAATATAATATTATAATAACTAAACAATTTTATTGGACCGTGGTATTTAAATATTTCTTTTTACTTTTTTTTTTTTATTGAGATTCCAACACTTTAACGTTAAAAATCCATCATTGTATTTTTCAAACGCCATCAAAATAAATTATATTTTACTACTTATGCTAACGTAAATTTAGTTGGAAGTATATATACAATACTTTGTAGACTTTATTGTCATTGATAACGACAAACAAAATGACAGTAAGCCGCGTGTTTGCCCCACAAACATGTGAATCAATTTAAATACCTGTTCTGTATTCAGTCTAAATGTTCTGGTGCGTATAAGGAGTATTAGGAAAAGTTTTCGAGTATTTTTAGCCATCTTTTCAAACTTAATGTCACAAACCAAAATCGCTTAAGAGTTAATAATATGTACTTTTCAAGTGAAGGGCTGCGAGAAAAAATATCAATGTCAATTTTTTAACATTCTGAGAAAATCATGTTTTTAATTTCAAAACGTAAAACATTTTGCCTGTATGCCTAAACTTCCGGCGGTCGTTACTCTCGACTAATCTATTTTTTTTCCCTGGTTCAAGCGCATAAAAGATACAATACATCAATACAAATAATTTGATACCAAAATCTCATTTTCAAAAAAAATTGACATTGATCTTTTTTCCCCGCAGCCCTTCAAGTGTTTCTATGTTTAAAATAATTTTTCACCAATATAATAATAATTATATTATACTCGCACGAATATCATTTAGTTTTACTACTCAATTATTTTTCAAAATAATTCCATGTAGAGATTAAATAATTAGTTACATTAATTTTGATTAAATTTTTAAAATACCTTTCGACTTTTGATACATGTATCAAATTAGTATAGCGTCAATTAGGTTGGACAAAGTATTTAATACGTATAAATAAACCTAGTTGGCTAGTTCATTAAGAAAATGGATAAACGAAGAACTAGATTAGATGTATCTATTTAAAATACCGACAACACGTTTTTTATTATTCTTTTTCGGAAAAATGTTTATTTATGTTTAAGGCGAAATTCGAGGAATATGAAATCTATTTAATTTCCTTAGTTCTTGTTAGGCTGTTTACAGTGGAAAAAATTCGAGGAAAATGAACTTACAATGGAAATGGAACCGACGAAAAACGCCAATACGGTTTTATTGCATACTTACCACGGTTTAAATGTGAACGTTCGTTGAATTCGAAATCCGGCAAAACATAATAAACTTTAAATTAACGCGTTTAAAAAGCAAAAATAAATATCATCAAGTATTTGCTTAAAAATAACTTAACAAATGCAAACTTTTACAACAAAAATAAAATAACGCTTGAAACAAACATGATTGAATGAAGTACCCATAAGTAAGTAAATAGACCCCACAACGACTGTTGAAGCCCCGCAGTTAGTGTAATAAAGTTAAAAAAACAAAGTTCTAAGCAAATTGTTTTGATTTATTTTTATTTTTTAGTTGCATTTATCATTCGATGTACCGATATTACTACCGATAAATGTTAACAAACAAAAAAAATATCAAAAACCCTTACCCCTAGTAGGGGTGGAAAATTTTTCCTTATTTCACTTTTGGTGACAGTGTTATCGACAGGGACCAACATGATTGTTTAATGAGAAACTGCTGTGCTACAGTTATAATTAAACGGATATAGAAATATCTTTGCAAAGTCATATCAAACGAAAGATTAATGGAAATTAACAATTCAAACGCTGAAAAGTTTTATAATTTTTTTTACAATATATTTTTAGAATTAAAAACACAATATGCCCCCAATTGAAAATAACGAGGTCAATACTACTTTTAAGTATAAAGGATGAAGGTAAAAATGTTCTAAATAGTGAAAAATATAGTAAAATATGTACCTGCAAGTATAGGAAAAAAAAATGTTTTTAATATATGCATACTTTCCGATAAACTGAGTCTCTTATATCAGATGGATAATCTGTACAGATCAACCTGTATGTCTATACTCTATAGCTTTTTCGAATAAATTCCTAGTACAAACGATACGATAAGCATTTTTTTCGTTTGGTGCGTTTGATATTTTTATCGGCACGTTTCGGTCAGGTAAGGTAAAACCTTGGTCGCTCGGTCGTTAATAGCTGGCAAGGTGGCCGGTGTGTAAACGGAGGCGTCGGGGTTAAAAACTATGGTCGACCTACTTCTCTCCTTTATACTAATTTTGTTGTGCTCCGCTAGCCCGGCGCCAAAATTATTGCTTAAAGACCCACGAGGGCGAGGGCCGTACTGTGAATGTGACGAGATAACTAATGAAACACGTGCGCGTCCCGAAAAGCATTGGCCTCTAAACGGCACAATAACATTCCGCCTGGACAAGATGAAGGACGAGTCGGGTGGAAAACGATATAATGTTTGAAAATAAAAAACTGCGAGGAAAAAATATAAACGGCGCCGAGGTCTTGCCGGGACCGGGGCGATTACCACTAATCCGGCGATGAGGGGGGTGGGGGGTGTATTCGGGCACGCCGGGCGCAATTATCGAAACTCTGCCATGGGCCCGGTATAGCCGGCTGCGGTGTCGGTGTCAGTTTGGGGGGGTTGTGGAGGAGAGACGTGAAAGCGAGAGAGGTTGCAGAGCACAGACCAAAATACTATGTATATATAGAGAGTCCCGCACCAGGGAGTAGAGGGAACGAGAGACTGATTGATTGACTCTAATGACCGAGCTTTTGCAGCTCACCGAATCTCCGGATTATCCAGGGCGCGCCTCTCCTGTTTATGCCGTGTGACGACTGAGAAACGACGACGACGACAGAGAAGCCATAATAATTATCGGTGGAAAAAGCCCCCCAACCCCCCTGCTGCCCATTTACTGATCATCGGAAGGAATATAATATAGGCCTCGGCGGATACCGCAAACAGAATTTATCGCTTTCCGTCGACCGGCTCGAAAACGGTAATTTATTATATTTCGTTCTTTCGAAAAATGATATCTTCCATTCAGTTCAGGTGTATATGTATACCGTTATTAGGCCGGACCGGAAGCGATTTGGCCACACGGCCGCCGTGGTGTAAACGCCGTTATCGTCCGCCGCCCTTTCCGCTCTTCGCCGATCCGGTCGTCTTCTAATCCCGGAAATTGGACATTTCTTACCGAGACCGTAGCACCATGTGGTCAAAACGATATGAAAAGGCAAGAAGCACGTATATCGGGGGGGGGGGGGGCGCCCATATGGCATTTTGACCGAAAACAAATATGTTTTCATCGAGCCGGAACATTATTAATTCTGGGCTCTTTATATTGATCCCGAACAACGTGTGTTTGTTTGTTTGGCAGAGAATGCACAAATTATCTAATAATATCACATAAATAATAACCCGTTAGGTTCAACCACTTGTTGAGTTTTATTGAAATCGCAATACATTAGAGGGAAAGCCGAAAATGTATTCGAGTAGCCTACTTCCAAAACTCGTTATTTTACTGGCAAAAATATACTTTATACGTAGCCTTGTTTCCAGAACTATTTTCAATATTATAAAAATCATCAATGTTTTTAAGTTCTTAACAATTATTACTGTGGCCCGTGGAACAAAAGCGTCACAGTTGATATTATTTTTTTAACGTTATCTCTTTTACGTTGGTAGATGAAACCGATCACAGTAGGATATTATTTCAACGTAATCCGATCGGGTACTGTTGTGTAGTTGGTATAATTTCGGGTATTCTTTTATTTAAATCCACAACGAGATGATTGCATTATATACATTTACTTCCAAACTTGATAAATGGAACGGGTCGGCGCAAACTTTGATGAACCAAAACTGTATAATGGATTTAGTCACTGCAAATAGTCTTTCGAGCTACAGACAAAATGTACTATATTGTATTCAACGTTTTAACGCAGTGTACATAATTATTCCCCCGGAAAGTCAAGCGCTTTAAGACTTCACGGATGACATACGCCACACTATAGGCCGTCAAATTCAAGACAATAAGAAGTAAAAAATAAGAACGATAATATTAAAAAAATATTAAAATAATAGCTTTAGTAAAAGTTAAATAGCACGTTTTACTTTGGAACAAAAGACGGTCCAATGTAAGAATCTTTTTTGTTTTAATTGCTTCATTTAAAAAAGGGGGTTTTTATTTTAATATTATAATCCGGGATTTCGCTTGTAAGATGATTTACTTTTTAATACTTGGACTACAGGCTTATAATATGGATTGCACTGCTGGCGCTTCTCTGAATCCCCCTGCCCCCTCCCAGTCAGCTGTTCTCCCCGTCGTCCGATTGTTGCTAGCATTACCCTTGAAAAGTCGGTGTCATCTTGATAGTATGATATTTGCAATTTCAGGCCGAGGACGCCCAAAGCTGTTCGGCTTAGCAGCGGGGGCGCCTTGTGTGGTGCTAGACGAGCGCCGACGGATCGATAGGGAAAACCCGCTAACCCCAGACTCTCCCACGGGAACTTAAAAATGTAATTTTGAAAAAAATTATAAGCCGGAATTTAGTCGATCGCATAGGGGCCACATGTTCGCTGCCGCGTTGGACGATTTATTCCCCAACGGCGTCGCCACACTATCTTATACTATTATATTGTCGTTTTATTCGAGGTGTTTAAGCATGATATATATATATATATATATTTATAAATCTATTTACTGTAGATATGGCGATATCCTTTTGCACACATCCGGCATTTCAATCATCGCGTCGGTCGAACGTTTTACACACGGAAACCACATCCCCCTGATCCCGGTGGCGGTAAATCCATCATCTGTGAAAGCGTGAAGTGCCGTTCTGACGAACGTGCGGTCCCACAAAAAGCCTTACTGTGTCAACATCAATATATCATAATATATAACACTATTATATAGGTACCTGATAATATTATATTATGCGATCGCGTTTTAATATAATATAATAATATTATGTACTACGAGTTTTGGTTTGCGATTAATTTAAGCCGTTCGGGCCTATAATGTTGTACCGGAAACACCGGGCGTTTATTAAAGGACGATCGGCGAGAGGGCACAGTTTACCGTGATAAATAGAAAGCGGATTTTGAGGATTTAGAAAAGTTCAAAATATGATGTCATAACATGCACTATTAAAATTTTTAAATATGTTTAAAAATGCTCAGATCTGAAAATAATCTCTAAACTCCAACATGTTTTATGCTCTAATATGTAAAATAATATTTTTTTAATAAACTCTATGTTCAATATAATAAAATTATCCAAATGTTTCACCCTGTAATACATAAACCAATAAATATGATAAACCCTAAAAATCCACTCGCCATATTTTATACATTTATGTAGGTAACAACAAAATATCAAATGTTCAATTAATCAATTGAAACAAATTAATTATTGAACAAAAAAAAATTATATATTAAGATTATGCAATTTATTTTGAATAACACAAATTAGGCAAAATATTCTTTAATCTTAAAATTGCTATAACATGAAAAACTAACTTTTTTTTACAAATTCTGTGGTCGTCAATTTTTTTTACCTCCACTAAAAAGCTAGATAAAGTCATTAAATATAATATGTAAAAACCCTAAATATCCACTCTCTAGTCATAATTATAAATTAGTTTTTTTGAAGGGACAAGGGGGGGGGGGTTAATTGCATTATGAAGGGGAATAAATCCAGACATTTTTAAACGTACCAGCAGTCGATAACATGTCGGTTAACAGGCAAAAGGTTTTTAAAAAAACGGTCCCTACCATCGGGCTAACGTTAGCCGGTACAAAACGTTTCTTTTTAACACAAATATTATGTTAAATTTTCAGGTTTAAAAAAAATATACATTGTTATCGAATGACAAATAATGTTTCGCGGTACTTAAAGGTCATTTTTGATATCTGCTTTTATCTGCACCACATTTAACTCGTTATACATTATTATTGTGTTTAATTCACTCGAATTTAGCATAGTTATTTTTTCATATTTGTTTAATGCGTTTTTGGGCGGTGGGCATATTCGGCGAGCCTGGAAATCTATAATATTAAACCTATCCATCTAGAATTGGAAAATAAAATATAATTTGCGTAGAAAGTGACTGACAGGGACTGGAAGAGAGCGAGAACTGTTTCAGAACAGAATGTATGTGTGGAAATCCAATGGACTGTTTTATAGTAGTTCTCCATCAAGAAGCTGTATGCGAAAATGACATACATTTCTACGTATGATGTTATAAGTAAGAAACTGGGAAACCGCTATATTACGGAATTCCCTTGCGAATGCAGTACCAACATAAATTGGTTCGAGTTACGGCAGCTAAGAAAGCGCAGAAACAAACCAATCAGAAGACGAAGCAGCGTATGGATAGAATATTATAGGCCAAAACATTTAAATTTCAAATATTATCCAACAAACATGCACCTCTTGACAATATAATACTTTTCATTAAATTCGACATTTTTGTAAACACCTTTTACATACATACTAGTGATTTGATAAAAATTGAAAACTAGATCATGGTAAAAAAGTACACATTTTTCTAACACTCTGTTATGACTTGCTAAACACACATTGATATAAACGTGTGACGGTTTACTGCTGCTTTATAAATAATTGTTTTTTATTTCAATTTTGCGAATAAATTATTATAAATAAGGTTTGGTTAAATATTAACGTATTCGAACGCTGAAACTAGATAAAAGGCTAGGATTAGGTTGCTTGTCAGCACTTGTTTAGCATTGTAGATTATTCGTATGTTCGTGAGATGTACATTTTCACGGTATTCTGAATTAACTATACATGCCATTTACATTAAGGTATTCATAAAATAGCGTGGCATGCGAATGCATTTTAATTACATTAATGGGATTTAACACAAATATTAGCTTTCACATTATACAGTTAATCAAGTGAGCTTTCCACCCTACTCGCATGAACATATTTTAATTACTTGTTCAAATATGTTTTACATATTACTATCATTATTAATTTGCGTTGAAATTCCATTGAAAGCTCATCGATACAAAATATTATAACAATCGAATGCACGATGAAATGTTATTGCAATAATTGTAATTTACTTAATTTGTGCGATTAATTAAATTGTATTTTAAAACATGATATTATCCACATTTGAGTTATCGGTATGCACTGCAATACTGCGGTAGGATTTTCCATCAAAATGATTGTTCAAACGATCATAAAATATTTTCCTGTATCCATTCACAAAGGAATATGATCACAGATAGGAAAATGTTTTCATATATATAATGGGCTGACGGTATAATACAGCGTCTTCACTGACTTTTTTCCCTGTATAAATAATACAACGACGGTGTTGGATGACTAATTGGGAACGGTTCCATAATGACAAATAGGTCGTTTTATATCGTGCAGCTCGAACTACAAAAAAAAAAAAAAACTACCATGGGTTTTCACTCGAGCATAAAATCTATGTTGATTTCGAATATTAAAAATAGTATTTATACACAATATCGACGGATCGGCCGTATTGTTTGTTAATATTTTATCATTCGAATACAGTTTTGCACTCCATTTTTAGCGTTCGTTGTTAATCCTAGTTATTTAAGTAGTATAATAGTATTCTATATACACTATTGAAACAGCCATAATATATGTATAGGATGTACAATGTCCACGAGTGTTAACGAATTGATCATCCTGTACGTTTTTTAACTCAAGTTAAACATAAAGTGGAAATAAAAAAAATATATATGTAACGGTTTTATAGTGATTTTGTCGGAATACAAAATGATTTCTTTGTGGCGTGACCGTTCTTCGTGTGGTTGCTTTTCTTTAGCGCTGGACGTCTCCTTATCACTATGGATGGTCTCAAAGGGGTGTGAAACGCACGGGCCGTACGGTTAATATATGCTATTAGTTGTGTGTACAAAACCACTGTATGGCGTGTCGCTCGGCCGTATACGGCCAGCCAAGTATATATTATACGGCACCTCGGCCTTAATGGCGAGGGTAAAGGGGCTTTTTTTTTTTTTTTTGGCATAATATCGCTCGAGTCTATTGTAATCACGGTCAACACGTCCGGGAATCGGAAGAGGACGAGCGCGTTTCTGAATGAATAATATATGACCATATACCGACCGAGACTGTCAATATATACATATTTGGAAAGGTTTTTTTTGGTTTTAGCCTTTTTTGTTTTTTCGGATTGTGTATTTTTTGTTTGTTTCTGCCAACTCTCGGTTTCGGCAACGACTTGGATCAACCGAGAGTGAGCGAGTTTATTTATTTATTTATTGGCAATACAAACACCACCGCCGTGGCCAGCATCTCAGTGCGCATTTAACGTTTAGCCCGCTGATAATATTGCCGTGTCAGTGTACCTATACAGTAATATAATAATACCCGACCGATACAACAATTTCGGGTAGGTAAGGAGGATCCACTCGAACCGGAATGTACTACTGTTTATTTTTCTCGAGATATCCGAGCGAAAAAAAATCACTCTTACCTATCAATCCGATCAGATGTTACCGCGTTATGTACGGTATTGTGAGCTAGTAGCAAAATACTATACCTAGTTAAGTAATTATAGTAATTAGTTGCAACAAAGTAGTTTACTAATTATTTGAATAGTAAAGATAACAAATGAGAGAGAGAGAGAGAGAGAGAGAGATATGAGATGCCAGAATGAAATTGAAAGAACATAAGATAAAATATAAAGTAGTAATTAAGTCGAGGGAGATCATTGTGAATAGCGAAGGAACCAGTCGTAGGGGTATTATTAGATGAACTAACAGATAGGAGTGAGTGGATGTTGTAAACGGAGACTAGGAGATGTACAAAAGTTGATAAAGAACGAAGAATAGCGGAACGTAGGGGATTCGAGTTGCCTTTACGGGGTAATCCCACGACCTCACATAAATGAATTGGTACGTTTGCTGTTTTCGAGTCGTTTGAATATCACATGTACGAAGTAATAGCCAGTGGATAGTATACATAATTTGTAAACCGTGTATGATAATATTAAAATCTGATTTGAACTGCGTTTGTATAATAAATGTAATACATGTACTAATGAAATTGACTTTTTTCCCTGTATAAATAATACAACGACGGTGTTGGATGACTAATTGGGAACGGTTCCATAACGACAAATAGGTCGTTTTATATCGTGCAGCTCGAACTACAAAAAAAAAAAAAACTACCATGGGTTTTCACTCGAGCTTTTGTGTCTTCTTGTTATTGTGTACCGAGTTTGATGTTCAACAATTCGTTACACGTCGAGAGAATAGCTTCATATTTGTAAAGATCGATTTCTTTTCACGCCATCGTTATCTAATAGAAAAATAGTGAACTAGAAAATATATTGTTATAGAAAAATATAACAAAACCCGTTTCGGCCAAACTATAATACACGCGTGGGCGAAATATCGTTTTCCGTTTGGCTTGTTTTAACATTTGACTCGTTTCATATAAATCATGAAAATGGTGACCACAGCTATTGTAACCGCGGTAACCGCAATTATATTAGGTGTAATAATTACACAGGTGGGACGTATGAAAAAGTTTTCACACAAAGGGCAACGATTGGAAAAGTATTTAAGATTAAATGGCCACAAAAAGCGTATTTAATGAGTTTAAATGTCAGAAAATATCCAATAACAGTTTCGATAAATCGAAGCAAAACCCATGACTTATTACATATACTTCAGACTATAGTTAGTGTTTTTGGCGAGATCCGGTATTTTGTAATTGGAAGGAACAAAATGTATTTTCATCGCAAAAGCTCATTAAACAGCTCCCGGACGTGGCGTTATACAAAATTACAACAACCGTGTAATATTGTAACTAACTTTGGAGATTTTTTGAGTTAAAGCTGACGTTGAACGTCTCGACTTGTTTTATAATATGGCACTTGGAAGGTATGAGAAGAAGAATAACAAGAAGAAGTCATGGCGTTTTAACCGTGATTTATCGTTTAGAATTCGAGAAATATTTTAGAGCTGTAGGTAGTTTAAAAAAAAAAAAGTATAAGAGAGGGCTTATTAAAATATTCATATAGTGATTAAGTGTATATTATACAGCGCACGGATTTTAATTAAAACAATATTTTCGGATTGTTTTTACGGGAAACTTGCTGCCAAATTAAAACCCATTTTATTCGCCAGTCATTTTTATATACATGTAATAAAACTATACATATATATATATATATATATATATATATATATATATATTATGTGTAGGTTACCGCACGCACTTTACCCGTAAGTTGACCGCCAAGAATATTTTATGTGTATACTGGCATTAACGACCGCATCGATGCACGGACGTGTATAATGGAATCATTAAAAAATCTCGTCGAGTCGAGAAAAAGGCACAAATGAGGGTACCTATTTAATATATTTTCCAAAGGTGGAAAAATAACGCATTCGATTTTTTTTTATTTGATATCTTAGACTAAAACATAAAATACCGTATTTTTTGTCTCGGCCACGCTAAAAAGCCGATGCCGACTTTACAAAAAAAAAAAATATATATATGAAATAATAACATGGGCGCACCGGATGTGAAAAACAGTCCATCTGTCAAGAGGTCGCGATTCCTTCCTCTCTTTTCCGGACTCTTGGTGTCCCGTGTATAAGTCGCTGCCGGGGTAAAAAAAAATAATAAAAAAAACCTTTCCCGAAGTGCTTTTTGGACCGTATAAATTCGACGTTATACGATATATATAAACCTATAATACCGTATAGGTTTATGTGTGTTATAATGGTACAACAGCCTTATTCGATACATATATAGTGGTATAATATCAAACGCAATACGATGAAAAACACATTCGAAACGCTCTATGTCGTGTGTACTGTGCAAAATAACACAATGGTAAGTCATGTTAGCTAGAAGAAAAAAAATTGTTTTTGACGCATTAGTACTTTGATTTTTTACTTGTATAAAAAAAAATCGCAGAACAGATTGAAGAACGTTAAATAGAATACGCAAAAAGTGAATAAAAATCAGAGCAGAGTAATCTGATCTACTCGAAAAGCTATTAGTATGACTCTTGAAGACATACAAATTTACTAATTTTACAACCGCTAATGGGTATTTAAAAAAAAATAGGATTTTCATAAAGTTATAGATTCTGTTACCTATTTTTGGTTCTTAAAGATATGCAAATTTAACTAAATTATGTCAAACTATAAATACTGTACAAAAATTTTGTTCTTAATAAATTATTAAAATAACGCAAAAAAAAATTGAAGTTTGTCGTATTTTTCTTTAAATGTTTTGTTTTTTTTTCTAACATTTTTGTTGAATATCATCAATTCTTACCAGCTGTAATTGTATAACTTTTAAAAAACTAGGGTTATGTTTTTTTGTTGTAAACATACAAATCGTATTGGTCCTTCTGTATTCACCAGAATAAAAAACTAGAGCTGTTGGTTTTAATACAAATATTTTGTGCACAATGTATACAAAAAAAGTAAAGAATAACAAAAAAAATAATTAATAATCCGGACGTTTCCGACACTAACGTAAATTAAAACACTTTAAGTTCAATCCGATCATTAAATAAATGTCTTGTAAAATTTTTTATCGTACAAAAGTGCACACGTTATTCATTAAGTCAACTGCATAACTTTAATTTTCTACTGCACAAATAGTGTGCTATTGTACCTTAAAATAAAGCGTGGTGCCTCTACAGCAGTATCGGATCAATGATCAGGCATTGCGATAAATGGGTCGATTAAAGCCGGAAAAAAGATAAAATACCACGGCCGTGCAAAGAATCAAACGTGTATTCAATCACTCTCGACGTATCGAAGTCGGCCGGAAGTCCGGTTTCACTTCCGGCGGACGTTGAGGATTATCGCAACGACGGTGGAAGTCAACGAGTTTAATTAATATCGTTATTACGAACGGTTGCACATACCATGTCGCAGTATAAATAATTTCGGTGTTAATAATTATTATTAGAACATAACACAAACAAGCAAATCGGAATCCGATCCGCGTACAGATAACCGCGATAATCGTATTAACACCAGAGTAGATTGAATCAGAGAAGACGGTTAATGTAAATAACGACTCTCGGATGGAGGCCGCCGTCTTGTAATTTCTAGTTATACTCATAATAAATTACATCTATACAGAACTAATATATTGATTATTTATAGATATAACATTGTTTTACTATTGATAAATGAGAAGATGGGCGCCTCGTTTTTTAGTGATTAGTATGGAGTTTCGAGTGTCCAACGCTGGTAGAAGGTGGCCAGGGGCGGCATTTTTACACGTCATCATTTTATTAAGACAAAATCCGATCGGTGCCGTTAAGGTTTGAATGAAAAAGATTTTCTACGAGAAATTCCAAGGTTCAACGTGTGATGTCCGTGTTGTTCTCTCCCCCCCCCCTTTCGAGTCTATTAACGCCACAATAGTACAAGCTATACCTAAGGTCGGCCGGCGTCGAAAAATCAACAGCCCCCGACGACAATAATAATTGACGTGCGGGCGGAACGATCGGGGAAAAAGTACCATTAATTATTCTCACTTCGAAAGAAACTTTTATTTTCTCTCTCTGTATTTACTTGACATTTTTATAATTTCGGTAACTGCGCGAGTTAAATTAGTTTCGGCCGAATGAGGTTTTTCAACAATTTCCACGAGTATTTTTCATTGGAAAAACCCCGAAATAATACTGCGATTGTCTTTTAAAAATAAATGGGCGTTCGACCCTTCTGCTGATATTCTTTGTACGTTTTTCGAATTACTATTTACACAAAGGTATTGGCAGACGAACAAATTACAAAACAAAACAAAAAAACCTTTTCAAAATTTATCAAGATAAACTTTTTATAAACATCCATTCAGATTTAAATGCGATTTGTGTCACTTCTTTTTTTTATAATTAAAAGTCGAGTAAATAAAATGAAATCTTAGATTGGTATAATTTCGCGGCAATCATATTTCAAAATATTACATATGTTACAATTTTATACCGTAATCGCTTTTGTGCAATGAAGAACTATAACACAGCTTTCGCATTGTCCAATACACATGGAAAATATGTTATTAACATTTTAGTTTCGACGCTGACAAGGTTTTAGTTTTACATTGCTGTATTTTTTACCATTATTTTTTAGTACTTCATCAAATTCTATAATTATTGATCTAAGTTAATATTACTTCCATCGAAAAATAAGAAATTTTAAAAATGAATTCTTTAACAATTTTCATTAAATTATTATTTTATCATTACACAGTGCTACAACAAAAATAAACACCAATGAACTCTTCAAGTGACCCAGTGCAGGTTGTAGGTCTAGTGGAGTCCAACATAAATCTTCAATTTACCGTTAAACAATGCCACTCTTGGGAATACTGACTTGAGGTATAAACATTTTGAGGGTGTAAAAATAATGTCGAACACGTTGGACTCGACCAGACAACCTACAACCTGCATTTGGGCCGCTTGAACACTGTTCAGAATCGCTGAAGCACCGTAAGTGTTATTAAAGTCGTTGTAAAACAATGTCATTTATTTTATGGACACGACGCGACGTGCCGCTAGTTTAATTTCGGTGGTACAATGTTATCGCGATATCAAAACGAAGAAAAATAGCCGACCCGATAATTCTTTAACGAACGCCCGCAGAGGTTTTTGTCGGTCCGTTAAGTTCAAGAGCAATTTCAAAGGGGCGGGGGGGGGAGGAAACGTAAAAGGGAAAATGCTAACGCGGTCCGGGGTGTTGACTTGTGTAACGGCGAGAAGGGGAGGGGGGGGAAACAACGGCGGGCGATCGCAGGAGATAAATCGAGTTCGGCTCCAGATGTGACCTCGACAGGGCGAAAAAAACCAACACACCAATGACCGAGCTTTTAGTCGGTGCCATTGTCTGGTTCTCGAGAAAACGCTAATGAAGTTTGACTTGATGGATTGATCTATTTCTTACCACCCGGCCGGCCGCTCTTAACACGATTCAATAACATGCTTATATATATATATATATATGATGCCTTCTCCGTCGGACGTTGCCGGAAAAATAAAAACCAACGTTGTCACACAATGCTTTTGCTGGGCGACGGGCCATGGCGCTAATTCTCTGGAGTAGAAGGGAATAAAAAAACAACAACAAATTGTTGTTCTGGTTCAATCGCAAAAACGATTGTGTGTACAGCAAACGCCCTCGATCGTTTGTTTTATTTCCACCAGGGACATTGGGGCGAGCCAGAATTTTCAGGGACGCTCTGCACAAGCGAACACAATTTCTACATTAACCGTGTTAACGGCTCTGTGTAAACAATTTATACTTTATATACGCCTAATGAAAATACAGCGCACATTCAATCTGCCTAATTGACAACGTTTCTTTCGTTTTTAATAAAAATACGTCTTTTCTCGCGCTTACAAAAGTACCGTTTATAAATAAAAATATAAAAATAAATACTTTTATTCAAGCCTACTCGTTCGGTATAATAATATTATTGTATACAAAATAACAACGTTACGTTCAACGTAGCGCGCTTTCTAATGGCGCGCAAGTCTGTATTCTGTAAATGCTGACGTAAATGTTTAATTTCAAATGTTTTTTTTAAATTTTTTATTTGTTTATCCGTTTTTTTTTTTTAGATTCATAAACGTCAAGTAAGTGTACAATGTATATATCATATTGACAGTTTCAGGGGGGCTTACATTTTTTTAAACCGTATACAATGTTTATACCTTGAAAAAATGTACTTTTTTCACTCATAATGTACACATACACTATAGCTCTACATGCCAGCATGCATTGAAATTTGAAACTGCTTAATTTTACGCACAGCTGTTACTTTTGTGTGTGTGGGCTGAAAAAGATGCGTTTTCATAAAAAAAAAATAATAGGTATAAAGTCGGACATTGGCGTGACTGTTGGCCGTAATTCCACGGGGCTTAGTAAGGTGGTGTAAACGCAGAGGTCTCATCACCCGCTACAACTGTATTACGTCTACTACGCCCACGGCTATCATCGTATTTAAATTTTCTTTAATGCATTCATAATGGTATTTAAATTGATGTGTCCAGACAACGAAACAGGGACGCAACAGAGCAATTGCTTTATATTTATATATACACACATTTTTTGTAACCGCCTCTCCGACTTATGTCCGACCGAGCTCACGGCAAAGCTTAATCCAACCGTTCACAACTAGACTTGAGGCTTTGTGCGGGAAATTACATCTAGCTATTCTCATTATTAACCGTAATTATAATACACTGTGTTTTAATCGCGTACACAGAATATAGCGTCATTGTTACAATGAAAAAAAAAAGGACATATTACCCCCGTCTTATTATTAGGTAACGAGATATCAGATTATTAGAGCTAATTCTCTGGTGGGATAGCAGAAGCTGATATGTCCCTTTTCCAACTGTTTAGAGATAATACAGTTAAAGTTTTCCATCAAAATGTATTGTCAAGTATACAAAATACAACCACTTTGTGTAATATCTTTTTTACAATCTATAAAAACAAACCCGAAATTGACCAATATTATAATATATTCTTCTCGGATGAATAATAATAATTTATCATACCTATTAGCGTTGATAATTGTTATTATTATTACACTTCGACACTTAAATTATCATACTTATAGTATTTTTTTTTTTTGAGGGGGGGGGGGGTTGTGACTATAAAATGAATACTACTTTCATACATAATAAATGCGATTATACGAAAATATGATAATTGAATAGCAAAACAAATAATAGGATACAGCTAATTAACCGGTTTAACAAAATATGAATTTTTCACATTTTTAAGTATATTAAAATAGTCGCGATTCAGGTAAAAACGAATAAGTAATTAGCACAACGTGTCATCAAAATGAATCATGGAAAACAAAATTATTATTGTTTTTTTAAGAGAAGAGGGCATATATTACACTTGAGTAATAATTTTTTAAAAAATACCCCAGCTAAACTTTATAACCAACACGTTATTAAAATCGCCTTGGTAATAAATAATAATATCAAAACATTATATTTGTTGTGTCAAATAAAAGACATTACAATATTGTTTTCCAAGAGCTATAAAACAGCGAAATATATATTAATATAATAGCAATGATACAACGTCATTATGCAGAATATTCTCTCCGGAAAAAACATTTTCAACAACCGCTTGTTCAGTGAAATGTTTCTCTGGCCGAAAAAAAACCGTCCAGTCGATCACAACTGTATAAATACTGAGTCATTTTAAACGCATACTTTATACAATCGCCGGATACTTAATAGTATGGCCTAATTAATAGTGGAAACAATAATAATTCTTATGCTCGAGTATTTGCATGAAAACGTTTCCAGTTCGGTTTGGAATACATTGTCAATCCAAACCTAACCCAACAGTTTTACCCAAACAATCAGGTTAAAAATATAACAATTAATAATTAATCTTGATAGCAATCTTTGATTGATCGTTTGATTAATCTTTGAGTAGGTCCGTCGGCCATGGTCTTTTTTTTATGTTGTTCGCCCGCAGTTACACGATTTTGAAGGATCGATTGTGGCAACATGTTGCGCATTGTTTGGCTCGTATGGGTAACAATCTCGGTTCGGTCGACTGCACTTGGTATTTTTGTTTGGATGGATTTGTAATCCGTTATAGTTTAACTTTAAACTTAAACATGTTGAACATCTTGAAAAATGAATAGGTTTTATAATATAGAGCGTATCTTTGAAGATACACTCGTTGAAGACAACTATAGAAAATAATAATAAGATATTAATACTACATTTATAATAATAATTGTAAGCCCTAAAAAATATCGTTTGAAATAAAATATTTATTATTACGTCAGACGTCTTAATGCCTTGTGCTAAAATGAAAAACAACAATTAATCGCAATATCGTTTATGAATATTCAGTCACAACTTATAACATGAATGAATAAAACAATTTAACAAATAATATAGAAAAACAAAAGCAGGTTAATTGTAAGAAAAACAAAAGTTTTAACAATAGTCGGATTCCAACAGCTTCTTTCAATATATTATTTTAGTTTTATCATAAAAAAATGAAATAAAATGGTGCGGATATCTGTAAATTGTAAACAATAAGCAATAACCATAATAATATCGCCGAAGAACATAAGTTATAAAGATATAAATCTTTTGTGTTATTACTGGAATAATTATTTCAATATTGTGTACCTTTAAAGATAAGTTAAGGTTCAACTTACTGTGGTGGTTTTTACACTCATAAATCGCACAGGTTCGGTACGCTTTGTACTTTGACTAAATTATACGCCGAAGGATTCAAACGAGCGCAAAGAAAAAGTAATTCATAGTACCGAATTGTTTCAAAAGTATATAGCTGAATAATAATAATACACTCATACCGCCCTAAAAACAACAAAGATTAATTTACAATTCCCTGGCAAACACCGTTTATAATTCAACAATAAATTATCTACTATATAGTATGATGTATTGTTAGAAGCGCTTTGGAACACAAACTTGTGAATAATGATTCCCTGCAAAAGTAAGCAGGTAAAAAATTTCAAAGTCTTTGAATTATTACTCGAAAGATGGCACGTATATTGCGGATATAAGAATATAAGTCAAACGTTCTAAACGAAAGAATAATACATATAATGGTTTTACGGAAAAAAAAAGATATATGTAAACCTTTTTAAATAATGTACATAATATGTAGTAAAGTATTTTAAATCAAGTCTGTATAAAATATGGTATATTTTTTTTTTCAACAAACTTTATAAAAGTTTTTACTTAATAAAATATGTTGATTTTATTTTTTTTAACTCAGTAAAGTTAAAATATTCACTTTACCATACATAATAATAAATACTAAACCACGGATTACTTGTTACAGTAGTCTTTTATCTAAACGATCAACTGTTCAAATTATTTGTAAAAATATATTATCACCATTCGTTACGTTATAGGCCAATATTTCCTATATCTAAACTTAGGTTTGAACGACTGTGTTTTGTTTCTGGTATTTTTCAAATATTATTTATATTAAGTACAAAAGAATTAATTTTGAAATTTGTACCTATCTAATGACAATCCAAGTTATGGGCAGACGTTTTTTTTTTAATTTTTGACCATTTAAAATTGAAATGAGTACCAAAAATCCTTATACTGCCTGCCTTATTATTATCCATACTTCGGAATTTGTATTATTGTAGTAATTTTTTTTTCTCTAATGATAATCGCGTCGGTTAGGATGACTTTGCACGGTAATCAACGCATCGTATGTATCAGTTAAATAACTTTACAATAAACGTGGGCTTGGGCATGTAGCAAGTAAACTGTTGGTAAATTGATGGTTAACAGCTAAAAAACATTTACAATTATAGCATTAAAACCACCGTTCGATGTAGTATTTTTTTGATATATATATATATATATATATGTTTTTTAAGGATCTTCTATGATAATCGCCATGGCGGAAACACTGTCCACGTGTTTTGTATGTTTAAAACGGCAAGTGTTTAAAAAAACTTTACACTCGGGTCTTGTATAACGTTAATCAATAGTAACAATGTAGTGTTTAAATAAACAGGCGTTATGACGTAGGTAGTACAGTTTAATTTGTCAGACGTCGACGGGTGTCAATACACACAAAAAGTTTTACACTGGAAAATAATGTAAACTGCCACGAACACACTCCTTGGCTTAATGAACGTGTAGAGGTATTATTTCATCCGAAAGAGTACCGGGTTTTATTATACACATATATTTGTATTTATTATTATATGTATTTAATTTAATACGGCTCGACGATTCGCGGTTTTTACTTTGTATAATTGATACTACTTTTACAAAATGTATACAAGTCATGTAAAAAACACCGTGTATCGTTTTAAATAATATATGTGCCAAGTAGAAACAATAAAACATATATATTAAACGTCATGTGAACACTAAACCACTGCGGCCTTTGTCTAACAATTTAAGCACTTTTCCAAAAAAACACAATCAATTCATACGCCCTTTTAAAAATTCAAAGTACAATTTTTTAAAATTATTAACCCATTAACAAAACATACCCTCAACGGTAATAATATAAGTATTAAACATTGTATGACCCTGTATTTTGGCCCATTATTCGGTATACTTATAAATAATAATTCGCTTATTTTTATTATTATATGATATGTAAATTGCACAATACACACGTTTATATAAATGGCGAGGAGCCAATATGAGTAGGGAGAAGCGCTTATGGCAATGATGCGGAATCAAACACCTGTTGCACAAATTACAACGTCAAAGTCGGTTTTTTTCTTGAAGGAAATAAAAACGTTGAATATCATATTATGTGCAAAGACGCCGACGTTTCGACCAAAGTATGATTATTTTACACCAAGCCGTTGAAAAATATTTCATTTAAAATATTAGATCACAATCTCGTTCCGAAAATAATTTGTTTCATTCCGTTCGAGTTGTTGCAATTTATTGTAAACCGGTAGGTCGATTCATTAAAGTATAAATTACGATAAAAATTCTATCGCCATTATTTCGAAGAAAAAAACATCCTTTCTCAGTAAAAAAAAAAGCCATACTTTGTTCAGGCTTGTGGTGTATATTGTATACTTAAAATGCGGTTTATATTTTAAATTTCAATTAAAACGATACGCGGTGGTCGAACAGTTTGATATAAAAAAATAAAAATAAAAAATGATTCTCTCTTTTCGCGCTTATTTTTATATTTAAAGTGTTTTATATATCCAGCCAATTTAGTTGCCGATGCCAAGTCATGTTCGAGCAACAACAAAAAAAAGTTACATAATATTATAACGTTTTTAAAATAGACAAGAAACCGTGTGCTACGTTTTTCACAGCTTACACGATTCTGACGGGTTTTATAATTATTGTTATTATACAAAGTTCTAGAATAGATGATGTTGTTTTTGGAATTTTAAAATAAATTACACTCAGTGTTCACGAATTCCTATTAGTCGTGATTCACGAGCCGAAGCCGACACATATCTGCTATATAGCGGTTTTAGTGTCTTAGGGAAAAGAAAATCCGACGGAAATCCGCCTTCGACAATTTTGAGTCACCGTCAAAAATCCGCATCGTTTTCGTTTTACGGTATTGTCTTTCAGTATTTATTTTTAACAAATAATAAACGGTAGATCATTTTTTGTGTGTTTTTCACTAGAATAAAGGAAAAAACCCCCCAAAAAAAAGGAGATATATCATGGCACTTTGACAGTTTAAAATTTTTAAGTTGCTTTGTGTGAGTGAATATTGGTATTTGAAAAGATTTTTGTTACGGTTTTGCCTGCTGGTCGTAACAAAGACAACTAACCTAACAAAAAATAAAGTGAAAAACAATTTTAAACACATTTTTGTCTTCACAATGATTTTTATCGATATTTAATACACATACCGTGTATACTCTATAATTTTTAAGTATAGCCCTACCTCGTTGTACCGGGGTTTTATTATTTTTTAGCTGGTTTGACAGCTCTTCTTAATAGAAATTTTAAAAAATTTCCCACTTACTATTGATGTATTTCTAACTGATGGTTTAATATTGTATTGCTTACAGAAAACTAATGACGAATGCTGATCCGGTGGCCGATAGCGAATAGTGGAGAACAATCATGGCCCTGCTCGGGGCATTGGCGGCCGCGAGCGCCGGTGGGCGTCGGGGCTGCGTGCTGCGGGTGGCGGCCGACGCGATAACTTTTTATTGCAGCGGCGGCGGCACCGACGGCGGCCCCGGCAACGGGACGGACGTCGGGTTGTCGGACGACGGCGGCGGCAGTTCCGGCGGCTCGGACTACTACCTGAGAGCCGCGGGTGGCGTGGTCGGCCTGGCCACCGGTGATGACCCTGCAGTGGCTGCGGTGGCCGACCCCGGCGGCGGCCGTCGCGTCGGCGACTACTTCCGGCACGTCCGGTCCGTGTCCGCCGGGTACGACGTCAACGCCACAGCCACCGCGTTTATCAACACCAGCGTCGAGCCGTTCCTCAATTCGTCCCGTAACCAAACGCTCGATGGCAACGTCGAGGATTTTACCAACTCGCTAATCGTCGTCACCACCGGAATCATTTTGGGAGCAATGATTCTGACCACCATTTGCGGTAAGCGCATCATTTGGTATTATTTAATTTGCATGCACTAACGGAAAGCGCCGGATTAATGGGCAAGCAACACAAGCACTTGCCATAATATTTACGAGCGCTGAGAATTTGTTGGTTGAGGTTTTTTTACAATTTTAAAATATGGAAAGTACATTTTGTTTTCGGATTAACGGAATATCTAAGCCTAAGTTAAACTAGTGAAATTAGAGGTCCTTGTTCTTAAAAACACGTGACTCCATAAAATTGCATTCAAGTGTATTCGGTTGGAGTATTTACTATTTAAGCACATATTTTGTAAACACACGACCTTTTGCAAAATCAAACGGCTTAGACCCTAGATTTTTCCTCAAGACCCTACAGTAATCACATTATAAATATAAATTTAACGGGATACCCGAAGTTTTCATCGAACCAGTTCATACAGGTTTCCGCCGAGTCACTCAATTAAACTAGGATTTTTTCAAACTAATTTAGGTTTTTTTTATATCACTCTGTTAATAAACCATTAAACGTAGGTATAGTACACCCAAGTAGAGATTAAGTGCCATACTTTATTACGGCTAAATAAACGAAAGATTCCCGCATCGAGCCGGTTATCGCCGAATACGAATAAAATAACATAATATTATTTTGTCTCAGAAGCTGTTTTTTTTAGATTATTATCACTAAAATAAAAAAAGTACGTATCCGGCATAATGGGTCGTATATAGGATCATATTGGGTCGTTAGTGTAGCTTTTACGGCGCACATTTGGCACAGTAATAGCGTTAAAAAGATTTCTAAAAATGCTCCATTCGTTTTTTTTTATTTTACAGCAGTCGAGCCGAACCTAACCGTCTTGTATACAAACCGGAACTGTTTTTATGTCGTGATAATATGGGCTTTATATAACACCCTGTGAGATACATTTTCAGGAGAAAAAACAAGCGCCAAAGTGCATTCAAAGTGCCCCGGTATATATAGGCATTTAAATATATTCATCGGCAAAAATATCCTAGGCGTGAGCCGGCATGTTTTGTAAAACAGTATTTTACTTTTGGTTTATTATTAAAATAATATTATCAATGCAGTTTTTTGGTAACAGTTAGTTGAATTCTTCATAATTATGTTAAACAAAAATGAAGGTCTTGGGATGAACATTGAGAAAATTATTGAAGAGTTTTGCATATAATGCAATACAGGCCCTATTGTTATTGAAAGGAAAAAAAAATAAACGAGATTGACCCATTTAGATACTGTTTATTCAAACGGTAATAACAAAAACATGATTATCTTGAAAAATATTTGACTCTCATCGCATTCAGACTGTATAATATTTCGGTTTTGTCGAAGGTGTTTTAACACTTATTCGGTTAATTTATAGTGTACACATTGTAGACGTTTCGGCGGAGGCTGCAGTTGATATAGAGTTTTATTTACCTTTAAAACGATAAAAATTCCCGGTAACAGGTAATAATCACCCCGGGACTTTATTGATTAACTTAATTTCGTTCAATCGCGTACACAACTTAATTGCCTGCCAATTCAATTACTTACATAAACTTTTATATCACGTTATATTATGGTGTATAAATAAATATATATATATAAATGGGTACCACATCTACCTGCCTTTACGTACACATATTGGTATACTGTTTTCGTTAAGGTTGTACTTGCAAAAAATAATGTTGGTCACGTTCGATTCGACGAACAAGACAAAATAAAATTGTGTATACATGTTGTACAGTGATGATTATACATACATATATATTACATTAAAATCAAACCCGAATAGTATATAAATACAATTATTGTTTACAATAATGGTGGTTTTTTTAACAAATAAAAATAATGTTAATTGCGCAAAATAAATTTGTTTTAAATTAAATGGTATTACAATCGGATATATTGATCAATTTTTTTGTAAATTGTTGATAGTTTTAAAGTTCAGTTTCTGTATAGTATACAAGGCGATTCACTCACTATTAACCAGTCGGTGTATTCCGATTATTATATTAATGTTCAATCATATTATATTAAAAATAAAACTATGAAATAGTTTTGAGTATACTTGTGGTGTATCTATGAATTACACATTTTTTTTTTTTATCCTCTTGCCTTTAACTCATATCTAGGTACTCTATTAAGACAAAAAACGGGCATAACGAGTATTAAAGATAAAATATTTTATTTAGAACTAACAACCATAAACATCAAATAGATATTACCGTTTGAAAATCAACGGTAAGCCTGCTCGGCAGAATGGGTTGATCACTCATAGGTTTCTACCTAGTCTTTGGGGGGGAGGGATTGCGGCATATATGGTATCGCTAGCACTGATATATTAACCGGTCTAACGTTTAAAATTTGTGTCGTTCATTTTTATGTTAATTGTTTACCTCTAATTTAATATGTTTAACTGAATTCGAATACAGATTATTGTATTAAGACAACAGCGAAAGTAATAAACTTACTATTGTACCAATTTTTCACCAACGAATATAAGGTTTTATTTTGAGGGTTATTTTTTGTTTATTTTCTGTACATGCATTGTAGCTTTAACGAAATTGCGGTACCCGAAACGATTACAGAGCCAAACGCACACATTATGTAAAATAAATATTATTTAGGGGCACTTGGAAGACAAAAAATGGCGTCGTTCTACGACTCGGCAGAGTTAGTTATTGCAAAAAAAAAAAATAAAAACCACCGCCCCCGAGTAATGATGATGATGAATAAAAGTAATATACTTGTAAACAAAATTTACTTAGAGACTAGAGTACACCTACTCTAAATAAAATATGTACTGGGACAAAGTCTGTGTAACAGAAAAAGTACACTTCGACGTTATAACTTTCGCCGTGAAGTTAAGAGACCGATAAGTTTGAAGTTAATATGAAAAACAATTTTTTCGGTAAAATATTTTATATATCAGTCATATAAGCCGTTTATGGTTTTGACGTCTTGTGTATTATTTATATGTAAATATATTCATGCGCTGTGCCGGCCACGTGTACTTAAATAATGAACACGCTCCAAAGTGGGAAAGTGCAAAGAAATTGAATACCCTTAGTGCGTTTGCCGTTCCATTTGCGCGCATTAACCGTACTTAAGCCGTACAAATGCGATCGTTATCAAATTTGAAAAGTTTGGACGGGCGGCGCCGACCAGCTATATATCTACTCGAAGTTGCACCAATGTTGAACTTGAGATAAGAAAATATTATAATATTAGCGAGTCGAGAATTAATTCGGCGTTCGAATAAAATAATATATACTATCCACGCCGCAGAGTGTGTATAATACTATTATGTTTCCCCGGAGACGGTTTTAATATAATAACATAACGTTAAGCAACTTACTTGATTTACTTGCCAATTTATTCGATTTACCCGTAAATAAAATATTTTCGTCTTCGTGGAAAAATCAACGTGCCGCAATAATTCATTTGAACAATAAACACGATTGTCTTGGTTTGGTTATATTTTTATTTCTTTATCGAATATTTTGTATATTCAATTTTCATCGTGGCAACTTTCTGACGGGTATTATTTAAACGGTCCGACCTGCACTCGATGAAAAATAACAATCAAATTGAATAAATATTATTAATCAACCCTTATAAAACCAATTTATTCATATGAAAAAAAAAATACTGTCAATACAACAAAAGAAATTATTACTTTGATATTAAATTAGTAAGCGAGCAATTATAATTTTTAAAAAGGTTTTATTTTTGATAAATTTATTATTGATACAAAATGTATTTTTCGATTTCTGAGATTAAATCTTTATTATAACAGCAATGTTTTTTTTATCAAACAATTGTTAATTCCGTAATTTAAAATGTTGCATTATTATGATGATAAAACATTTATGGGGCCAATGGCAATAAACTATAAAGTATATTTTATCAATTTAATCTAATTTACATTTTTATTGAATATAATATTATTTTTCGTTGTGTGGGTAGCTCTATGACAATATCATGTTTGTCTTGTCTTCTTACTTGTTACATTATTATTATATTATTTATATTGATAAAACAAGCGATAACTCCAAAATTTGTTGTTACTATCTTATACATAATTGGGTTTGAATTATTTTTTGAATTTCCTAAACATTGTTTCTATTATAGCGGTTTTAAAGTCGTTTAACAAATAATACTCGGCTCTGCGTCTAAGACAGTATATTATCCAAAAGGTGTGGTTTTTTTTAACATTCTGATAAAAAATAATATACCAAAGTGTAAGTGTTCTAGGTATAAATAATTAAAAATACCGTGTGTAAAAAGTGTGCAAATTTTATTCAGCAGCGCAAAATTTAAGCTAAAAACCGTTAGGTAGTTTGTAACCATTATGTAGATTTTGAGTAGGGATATATATATATATTCATAAAGCTGGGTTTGAACGCATGAGATTGAAAAATTGCTATTGACCTATCGGTCTGGCTCGTCCATCAAACACAGCAGCTATATTACTATTTGTGGCTGTAACAAGGCGTTGGCTTGCTTTTAGTACTTCTATTGCTATACGATTTATTGTGGTTTATAATATTTTTTATGTGTGTATTAAAAAACGTTTGCAGGTAACGCGCTGGTCATAGCGGCCATCCTGTTGGAGAGGAATTTGCAAAACGTCGCCAACTATCTCATTGTCTCGCTGGCGGTGGCCGATTTAATGGTGGCCTGTTTGGTCATGCCACTCGGAGCCGTTTACGAGGTATTTATTCACACGATTACTACTGATTTAAGTCCGTCGTAAAAAGTATCAGTAAAATATTTTATATTTATATATGTATAAAATCAAATAGATTAATACTGTTACATTATTATGTTGTTAACCGTTTTATTGTTACGACCGCACACCACAACCGATCTCGGTCCGTTACATACATTATATAATATAATCAAAATCATGTATATGCATGATGATGAGATTTGTTGGTATGTGGGAATTTAGGGGTGGACACAGGGGGCAGAGTTCCCATCCTCCTCCGCTCCGAGCCATTAAATTTAATCCGTCTTAAGTCGGCCCAAGTTTATCAAGTTTATCAAAATTGACATTTTGATTTTTCGAAAACGCCTTTTCCCTAAACGTTGCGTCGAATAGTTTAGACCTATGAAAATGTTTTAAATTATTTTTGCATTTTCCTTTAGATTTTTTCCCCAATTTTATAATGTTGTATTTTTAACTTTTATCTTATTTGTGTTTCTCGAGAAATTGAAGTAAATACTGTAATTATTTGCTAGTACTATTCAAGCGTGATTTCTCTGCCTCCCGCACATATTTAAACGCTAATCACTCCAAATGTGATTACTCGAAACTGGTAGGCACTACCCGGAAATCGATTTTAACAGTAAACATTATTGTGTTAGTCTTCGTTTCAAATTTAAAAATTGACATTTTGATTTTTCGAAAACGCCTTTTCCCTAAACGTTGCATCGAATAGTTTATACTTAACCATATAATAAAGTAAAAAGTATTTAAAAAAGAAATAACCAAAAAAGGTGTAAGTATAAAATCTTAACTACGAAGCGCGTGTGCAGTAAGTTAGAGTACTGATATCAAACTGACAAAGTATCGGCGATGATTATTAACTGACGTTCACCTAATAACAAAACCTCTTAGTCCACCTCTTCGTCGGTTGTTTAGTATTGTAATTTCCTTAGTATTCTGTAGGTATCATTGCTGTAACACCCCAACAATGCAAAGTAATAATAACAGTATCTACACGGTATGACAGCAATAATAAACAACGGTATTGCGTTTATCTCGTTTTTGATTAAACTAATTGCGAATGAATAATAATAATTTATCGTGACTGGCTACTCGGTTAATGTTCTAAAAGTTTCTAAAACTGATTTACGCATCCCGATAACGTTGTGCCCGTAATAAATACAGAATAGTTTGCTTTATAAAGTATTATCCAGTTTCCATTGCGGTGTATCGTTCAGCATCGTTTCGGGTATAGGTACTTGGAAAAAATATTATAATAATATACATATGTATCTAATGTAAGACACTCGTTTCTTGGAAAATATGAATAATTTGAAAGTTATTATTTTTCCTATATGCGTAGGTACATATTTGACTATATGTTTCAATACTTTGAACATTTTTATCTTCTTCCCTTACTCGCAAAACAAGTATGGACCTCGTATTTTCAAATGGAAACATATGATATAAATTCCATAAACATGTAGACAAACAACTTTTAAAAAATGTTAGCGATTTTGCTAAGATATTTCCCATTATAACTGTCATATATCTTTGGTTTTTCAAAATCCAGTAGCCCATAAAATTCCTACTTATGTAAGTTCGCACTGTCCGATAGGCGAGAACACCGATAACCAGACACAATAAAAATGTTTTAAGACAATGATAGACAAACGGTTCCTATTTAGCTATTTATATAAAACAAAATTCATAACTTTTGGCAGTTGTGCGATTTACACTGACCACGTGCGTTTGATAAATCGGTGACTAAAGTCGTTTTTTAAATGTCCGATTCAATTATAATTGCCATAAAACTGTTATTATTTTCAAGAAGACCGCGTTAAAAAAAAATACTGTACATTCGCACCATTTATAGAGCATATAAGTGTTTTCATACCGTAAAATATCCTTTTTTTTATTACTTTTTTTGTTCTGCACTGAAGAATTCAGATTATTCTAACCACAAAGATTGACTGCCGGGTTATTATACGGCCGGCGTTGACACCGGACCATTTATCAAACAGCCAAAAAAAACCAAAGTGTGGTAACCGCACCTGTCCGCTCGGTTAAAGCGGGCCTATAAGTACGGACACAAACCGAGTAGGTGTATCGCTTGTGTAACGTAAAACCACACACACGAGGTTGTTTTAAATGTGTAACATCGCTCATTTGTCGATAGACGACTTAACGCCCAAGTTAAAAATAATCCATCTAAACGTCCTATATACTTTCGGTACAATATTAATGGAACAACTTATCCGGTAGCCAGCATTAACAATCGCCTGGCTCGTAAACAGAAAGAAAAAAATCGTTGTTAGAATAATTGTTATTATTTTTTTATTTTTGAAAATCCCAACCCGGCAGTGACAAAGCTTTCAAAATGATTAGTACTAGAACTGACACAAAATAAACTACGGATCTGTAGGTGGTGAAAATTAAAAAAATACACAATACGGACGATATAATAAGTGTTTATGTTTAAAAAAAAGTAACTTTACATTAATGAATTTTTTGTTTACAAGTGTACACATTACAGTTACGCTTGGACTAGATTTCAGACCTGACCGAGTGTCATCCTCCTAGTTTTTAGATCCAAAACTTCAAGAAAAGTAATACAAAAAAATATCCTAAAAACACTACAACGATAATATAATTTTAACTATATTTTTATCTGTAGCGCCCCTAAGTTTGAGAATTGTTCAAAAGAATACCGTAAATAAATGTGGAATTGATTTGACAGTTTTTCGGAAATTAAAGCTTGCCAATTTGAAAGATTATGGATTATGAGTAATTGTTACAAACCGATGCGTTGGACACGGTAAAGCGACGACAGACAAATCTATTTTGACTATATTTTCACCGAATCAAGTCACAAATAGAAAACAAGTAAAAAATAAAGTTTTCTGACAAAAATCGATAGTTCAACGACAGTGATAATATAATATGTCATTTGTGTTGTTAACATCATTTTTTTCTCCCTTCGTACTTAACCAAAATCGATAAATGAGGTATCATTTTCAATATTAAGCTCTCCGCTACTGCTGAATCGCTAATTCACAATTGCCCATTGTAGTATTAGTTCGGAAAATGAAGTTGGAAATTGAAAAATTGGCATACGCACAGGTCGCGCCATCTACCGATCGCCGTGCACTACACACCAGCCAGCCTTTTGCCAGCATTTCCACAATTCTCTGGTTGGGAGTAGATATTCTTAAGGGGTTTGTGTGCAAAGTATTCGCGCGGGCCAAATGGTATGTATATGTATTTGTATGGAATATTATTCCAGACTTTTAGCCGCCAAATAGATGTTTTCGGCGGCCAATCAAAAACCAATACCCGTTCGATATGTTATTTCACTTGCCGGTAATAATAATTCCGGTTACGTCTGTGCCAGATAAAGAACTATATATATATATATATATATATGTGTGTACTCCCCGGGGGCATTACTCCGGGTCCTGCTCCCTCCTCACTACAACCGTCCGATTACAATGTGCCAAACGTCGTGTCAGATAAAACATAAGGCGTTTTATTTTATTTTTCGTAGGTTTATATATACGAAATATATATAAGGGGGAAAAACACACACGCACACATATATATTTATATATATATATATATATATAGTGATAACGACATTGATCGTAAGGCTTGTCACATCCGAGCAAAGATTATTATTATACCCGGAGCCTTGTGTATATTATGTATTCGAGTCAAGTGCGCCCGCAAAATATATCTCAAGTTCGGAAAGTTTCACCGGCACGGGACAATGGTCTTATGCGAAACGGACAAATAAAAGGACTCCGGGCAATACTCGAGTGTGTGATACATTTTTTCCGCAGAGATATGGTCGCCCAGAAATATATTATAAATGTAAATGTTATTGTTATTCTAAAACACTTTCCTTTTTATTTTTTTTCTTGTATTTATTTATATAATAATATTTTTACATAAATTATGTCAGCCGGGCCCGGGACTACGGCGTATGCCTTGAGACATTTATTTGAAGAGGGCAAAAGTTTCGCCGTGAAGTTTAAACGGGGCTTTTACTTTTCATCGTATCCTCTATGTGCTTTTTTTTCTTTCATTTTCAAAGTCAGATTGCGTGCGGGCACATGCGTCCATCGACAGCTGCTCGCCTGGATGAAAACTCGACGATATTTTTCGCTTAACGACACACTAAACCGATTGGATTCTATTGCACTAACGACGGGAAAATAATAATAGTTGCGATTGACAATAACACTATTATTGATTAGCTAGAACGAGCGAACCCGGCTATCTCCCAAGAGGATGTTTTTCTTCGTTTTATCAGTTAAAAATTCCTCCTCCCTTCCAAGCTTACCTTAAATTTCTATAAATACCTGTCATGTGTTTTCTTCTAGACCCTAAGCGCTTTGGCTGTATTGTTGAATAGCCATACAGTTGTTTATGTTCAGCAACATCATTCGTCTGCAGACTATGTGGGCTAGTATAATTATAAATATGGATATGTTTAGGTCTAGGTGTCTATCTAGAATCAGCGTCACTAATTTCCCGCTACTGTTTTTCCGACAATGATAATAAACAGCTGATTACCGATGCTGTTATGAGATAGCTGATAATGGCTCCTATTAAGAGAAAAGAGAAAAGGTAGGATATTGTTGAGATGGAAGGTATAGAGACCGTTGGGAGAGTAGGAGAGAAAAGGGAGGAAAATGATAATAAATATGATAGAAAAAACATATCCATGGGTTCATTTTTTTTTTTTTACCATAAAGAGGAGAAAATGTCATTTATTTCTATTTTATCCATATGTCTATTTGTTACTATACTATCCAGAGTGTCTGCAGATATCGACTAACTTAAATTTATCTGTAGCCAACGAATTATAACTATTGGTCGATCCGGTCGCGTTTATTTTATATATCTTACAGAATATATTTTATCTCGTTCGCTCTGGTCACAATATTTCAACGCATACCAGTTTGTGTACAAATATATCCGAGTGGAAACGTTTTGTAAAATACTATGATACAAAGTATACCGATTCGGTGCCGCATGTGAGAGGCATGCGGCCGCTCTGGGTTCACGCCCGATGTAGTCGGGGACACTGCGACTGGATTGGCGTTCGGCGTGTGTAGTCGTTATTAATATACAACGAGCGACGTTTTAATATATTATATTACCATAGTACGGCGAATTATTTTCGAGTAGATGATTTATTACGCTTCCGGGACATCCCGGCTGATGAACCAGAGTGTCGCCCGCCTCTTACGCGGTGTTTTACAAAACGCTGTGTCGTCGTGCCGAACGGTGGATATCCGGTGCGAATTATATTTTTGACCCCGGACGGGATCAAGGCGAGGCGCGCAAGAGTGAAATGAGAAAACCGCATTAATCAAGCTGATGGCAACAACAAAGCGGCCAACTTCCGCAAACGCTTAAACTACCGTTTTCACGGTAACAACATTGTGAGCGTGTCTCCGCGATCCGAGTTTTCGAAATTGCCGCTCTTCTTTTGCCCACTCGCCTCGTCAACTTTTCACCCGGAGAGCTCTCCCTCCGTTCATACAATGGTTTAATTAACAAGAACCCTCCCCCCCCCTCGGGAGCCGTTTGACCCTAACACACAAAACGTCTCTCTCGAGCTCTCTTCATTTTTCCTAGTTCCATCAACGTTAACTTAAACCCTCCCGCCGACCCACCTCCCTATGCCCCGGACAATAATGACTTTGGAGCTTTAATATATATATATATAGAATTTTACAGTCACACACACACAACAGTAAATCCCAGTTCTTTTGATACCGTTCGGGCTTTTCATTTCGCATGACGAAAAACAGACAATAAGTAATAAGCCCCGTATCGAGTAATTTATACTTACTACACGGGGTAACCTTGGTTTTACGCGTGCCGGCAGTTTAACTCCGATTGGATGGGTTTAAATCCTATAATTAACTAACAAATCATTAAAGGCGTAATTAAAATCGTATTACACTGGATTGCCGGCTAAACGTATTTACATACATAATATCACACGGACCGCCAAACGGGGTGTCTAATCGCTATTAGTTCAGTGCCTACCTAATAATTTATAATATGTTGTAATTTCGATTACAATACCCGTTTTTGGCGGTTGCAATTACTTTTTAATAGATAGGTAGAACATAATATTTTACCAAACTACATTATGTGTTTGATATAGTTATAATTTTTGTTTCACGTCTATACGATAAACTAAATTGATGTACATTAAGTCTAATAAAAGAAATTAGTAATGCTATATACTATTGACGAATTAGACAATTGACTGGCTGATATTTTCTATTGCATATTCATAAAGGGTATTTAAAAACATATCGACTAAATTTTGCATACTATATTAAAATATTGCCCAGACAAAGCAAATAAACACCATATAGGTATTATTAAATCGTTTATAACTGAATTTCCGCCGAGTACTTAAAGAAAAAAATAGATTTTTTTGCGTTTAAGTATATAATACTATTATTAAATTATAAAACCAACTATAGCTGTGCGTATATACAAATGTAGCTATTTTTATATTTTATTATTTTGAAAAAAATCAAATACCGTGGCAAACGATTCGCGTTTAGTTAATTTTCATAGCTACCATACAATGTCAATGCGCATTATACAAAATTAATTTTATTGAACTTGTCGCTGAAGTTTTTGATTAAACATACAATTTTTGCACGGCATACCAATTAAACTTAAATAAAACATTTTCTCTAAATAAATGTATGAGACAGTAGAGAACGTTGTCGTTGTAAATTATTATATTTCCCGAAAACAGCTCTTTGACATTTCTTTTTTAGGTGTAAATTATTTCGAGAAATATTGTTTTCCTTATTTGCACTAAGTTCATTTAATTCGAATCAATCAAGTTATGAAAATTCCTCAGATTTTTGTGTGGAACTTATCATTAAAATATATTTTCAAAGAATTTTTTTTTATCGCCCGAGGGAATTTTCGTTTATATGATTTTCATGAATACACATCAAAGAGAGTATGCGTACATAGGGGAGATAAATATCTAGACAAACGTGTGGCATAGCACTATTAAGTAAACATTTTTATATAAATATTTTTTTTTATAGGTCTAAATTGTTTTGTTAATTTTTATAGTTTAACATTTCTACTATTTAAAAACCGTATAATACTATTTCAAAAATATGTACCGTTTATCGTTGTCAAATCATTGATAATACTTATTATTATCTATTTTATATAATTTTATAATTATTCTCAATAAATCAACCTATACCCTAATAGACTTATTTTGTTATTCAAACACCCTAATTCTCGATTATGTATCTGTACATTTTATTGAACGTCAAATATATATAGGTATTAAAATAGAACGTGGCAATATGAAATGGTGGTATGTTAAACTGATTGTCGTTAATTTAATAAAATCAATTAGATAAGCTTATAAGTGCACAAATAGGTCAGGATACGAATTTTAATTATAATTTGTACTCTCTGTAACCGAATTCAAATTATTAATATTTTTATTATTATTAATATTTTACCACGTTTCACGCTGACCAATATCACAGATGAACTACTTCACAAGAATAATAATATACATATTATATTATTATATGATGTGGTCTTATCTATAGCTTGAATGTTAATGCTAAAATGTAAATTTTTAGAGAAAACATTTTGTTTAAATTTAAAGTAACAAAAATAATCGAGCATCGAACAACATTAAACATCGATCTTGATGCTTTTTATTTTTGTCACATTGGCGTGCCACTATAATACTGAATAATATAATACCCTACAGCTAATACGATTGCAGCAATTTATACAGCTTAGTCTGATGTATATAATATATTGTCCTATAAACATCAGGACGATCAGACATGCTAAATAAATGGCTCAAGTACAAAATAACTTTCTAAACACTTAGTCTGATAAGTATCCGAGTACACAAACGTTATCCCCACGACCGCTATAGTATGACAAACTTAGTGAAATCTTTTACGATTGTGTCCATTTGACAAGGGAGTGATTAATTGTTATTTTGAAATCGTTCAACCTTTCAGTTTCGAATTCGATTCGAACTTTGATATTACATTAAATACTCTCCAAAAGTAATGATTCATCGTGAAAACGGCTAAACCAGAATTGATATTTCTTTTTCCGTAATAATTTCTTTCCTCTTTTTTTTTTGTCAATATTTTTGGTTAAATTAATTGAAAATATATTTTTTCTTTTGTAATGTATTCACTGTATTTACTCAAAACAGCGAATCAATACTCATTTGATATATTATTATTCAATAAATATAAAAAGATAATAATTATTTCATTGGGAATTTGTATTGTTAACCCAACATCCTACAGTTATCTATATATATATTTTTTTTTTCGCCAATATAAACAATTACTATTATAGCTTTGTTCTGTTTTGCGATACTTTTTAGGTAAATTCCTCTGAACGGTTTGTTTTATATCAAAAGCGCCATAAGTATAGATATATAAGTATCTAATAGATACTTGTCTTTGTAACTTCGTATTCGACCCGTAATGGTAGCACAAAGAAGCAATAATATATACATATATATATATTTCAACACCCCCGTTTTCACGAGAACAACAAGGTATCAATAAACTCGAAAAAACAACACTGAAAACACAATTATATATTCCGAATGACAAAAAAAAAATATATGTATATATTATAACTGAAACGTTTATTGTTGTGGCACGTTCTTACATTTGTTTTTAATTTGTATTTTTTTCGTTTTCTTCGTTAATTAAAACGGTGATCAACGGCTCGAGAGAATGGTTTCGCAGTGTCGCCATCGACCAAAAGGGCATCTCGTTATCCCAAATGAAAAACGGCACATCCGGTGCAAACACACTAGTCCGGCGCCGGCTTAGAGCTGTTTTAAAATCCATCTCCGTAATGGAACATCGAAGCCGTTACCACTTGGACACTATATATATATATATATATGTGTGAGTGTGTGTGTGTGTGTTTATATACCCTACTGGTGTTACGTCCCACTCGAATAAGCTATAGCACCTGAAATACTGTCCGTCGTCGGCCCCTTAAATATTACTCGGGCCACCGGAGTTAGGTAGCTTTTATTTTTCCTTGCACGCCAGTCTCTTTTGTCGGCTGCGCGACAATGTTGAAAATCTCTATAAGTGCCTAATCTATCAGAACGAGTCTTAACTTAAGGTATTATATTTATTAAACCCATATGGTTCGAATCTAAATCTAAACATAACCTAACCTATCTAATCTTATTCTAACATAAACCGAATCTTAAACTAATCTAACCACGAACTTACCATACATATATGGTCCAAATCTTACCTAAATCCAGAGATGGGTAAAATGAATTACAATCCGTAATCGATTACAAAGGAACTATGGATTACTCGTGATCCAGGGTTAATAAAACAAATTGTAATACATTTTTTTCTTATATTCCTGAGCTTCGGATTACGGATTATATTTTCCCCAATAATCCAGAATTATGGATAACGGATTTGTTTTTATACCAGTAATTCAACATTGTGGGGGTTTTCACCCAAATTAAAAATTTCATTAAACTTTTATGAAAATATTTAAAAAAATCATAATTTCATGGAATTTTAGAACCTTATTAATGTAATACAAACCGTTTCTATTTTCGAATAATTAAAAAAAGAATGTACAGGTTGTTACAATATTATGAATGATTTACTCATTCATTTGAAAATGGTTCATTAGCTTAAAGAATTCTTTTTTTAACCCTTTGAAGCATGGTGGTATAAGTAATATACCACGTTTTCAAAAATTGCCTACTCTTGCACGATGGTATATATTTATTACTACCTTCATAATCATGTTCAGAGAAAATCAGAGAAAAAAAATGCTGTGCTTCAAAGGGTTAAGAAAGTTAGATTTAAATAGATGAAATCCCCCCGGATGCGCTACCAGGATGTTCAAGTTCCTCCAGCACGTGTAAAATAAAAATCGAACTTTACCTCGAATAAAAGAAGCGTACAAACTAGGATTACGAAAATCTCGATTCAGTATTCCCGTTTATCTGGATTGACAGAATATTTGTAATCCATTAATCCGATCAACTGGACTTAAGGATTATTTTTAATTCTGTAATCCTCAATTACTTTAATTAACTTAAAAAAAATAATCTAGTAATTCGGGATTAATAATCCTGCCCATCTCTGCTTAAAATTCTATTTTTTTTTTTTTAATTTCTCGACGGAATTTTGTTTAGTTTTTTGGTAAACTAGTCATCGCAAAAGCATATTCCACGCTAAAAAAAATATCTAACACCGATATGGGTTAGTGTAAAAAAATAAAACAACAAATTGACGGTGACGGTAATCGGTTTGCTGGTTTCAATGTCGTGGAAAGCTTTTATGCCGCTAACGAGATTAATAACAAATTGCCGTGCCCTCTTGCGCAGACATTCGTTTTTACTTGGTTTTTTTGAATTAAAAAAATACCACACTTAACGAGCTGACAACAAAATAAAAAATAAAAATGGAAAATTTATCATGCGCTTAAAAAATATTCTTACACGAAGTCGTTATGAATGCGAACACGATTTCGTATTATTTACATTTAAAATTTAAATTCAAAATTATTTTTATTAAATATTTTTTATTACTTTAATTAATATCAATATAATTAATTGCCTATCTTAATATGTTTTAGTGTATAATACATTAAAGGTTGAATTACACTAAAATATTTTTCACTAATCTTTCGAAATTATTAACAATATACAATTCAATTAGATATGCTTATTAATAAGATTGCTCATTAGGCACTATTAAAATATTGTGATGAGCTTTAGACAAAATATGATTTAATCTTCAGCTGGGTCATGTTGTTGCATATTTAAAAGAAATATAAAACACAATAGAACAAATTAGTGATAATTATGTGCGAAAAAATTAGTGTTGACGATTAATTTTATGTAATTTTAACTGATGTGCACTAAAAAAAAAGAATAATATTCAACAAATAATTACTTGTAGAGAACGAATAGTGTTTTAGAACTTATTACTGTTATGCTTCAAACATATTAGAGCACATGTAAAAAGAATACTCTAACGGCCGAATGTCACCGAATAGCGTTTTTTAATTTAAGTTGAAATTTAAAATACGATTATAAAAAAAAAACGTTATTAGTTTTTTAGCAGACTCCTCGTTTATGTTTATATAAAATAAGAATACAAATTATTTCTTCGAGGGAATAATATCATAAAACTCTTAATGCAAATTTATTTTAATTCCCTTAAAATATTCACTCTTGATTTTAATCAAATAGTGTAAAGTTTTTTTTATTAATTTTACTATGGACGGGAGGTCTGTGCGATTTAAAGTAAAATAATTGTATATTTTAAAATAGCTGAATAACAATTTTTTTTTTAATACCAAAAACAATTATTATTACTTAGGGATAAAAACAGTGTTCGTCGACTTAATTTTGTGGAATAAGATATGCGGGTAGTCCAAATAAATAATTCAGCCGAATATGGTTTATTTTGATTTTAGTAAATATTGATAAACGTGATCTATTTGACCTTTTAATATAAATTTAAATGGTTTTGTATCAACTAAAATAATATTTTTTGGATTCTAGATTTTTTAATATATATTTTTATTTATTTTATTATGGGATCATCCGTGGACATAAAAAAAAGGCCAAACATGAATAAGTGAAAGCTGGCAAGTCTAAGGTTATTTTTTAAATCTTTTTGATTATTAATTTTTTTAAAGAAGTTTTAAAGAAAAAAAAATACTTAAGTTTTAATTAGTTTCTAACATATAAAATACTAACTTCATTTTAATAAAAAGTTCAGCCATAAACGTCCAACTAAAATAATAACAATAGTTACTATAAATTTTACTTTGCTTAGAAAAATACTTTGCATTTGTAAAGTAGTAAAAATAACCATTAAAAAGCATTCGCGTTTTATTTGGGTATAAAAGAAGATTACAGAATTAATCAGTTGCATACTGCATTTAACTTTCGGTCTGCACTTCCAGGAAAATTTTGATTAACTGCGAATAGAATTATTATTATATTTTTAATGAAAAATGTTTCTTACTAAAAAATAGCTACACACACATACATACTAAGAATAACTACACACAATTTAACAGTAACAATTTGTATTTTTAATTTAATCAGAAGCTCTTATTTTAGTAATAATAAAACACGTTAACATATTACCCTGTGGGCTGCATAGTAAAAATGACATTGGAATAAAACAAAATTTAGAAAAATTGGTACAATCAGCATAATTTATTATAATATATTATTTAATTATTTAATTATATTGTTCTGTTGATTTACATTTTTTCTAATAAAATTATTAGTGAAAAAAATAAAAAAGAGTAGGGTATATAATTATATATAGTTAATAATTTATATATAAATAGGAGATCCGGTCACTGGGAAGATTAATTTTCCACGGGACGCAGAAATAATAATATTGAATATTTCATGATTTGATAGGAATTTCTTTTAGCGCTTTTAGACGAATTATCCGATCGGAATTTAATAACCGAATATCCGAATACTTCAGAAGTGTAGATTTGGTCCATTCTCTTCAATCATTATTGATATTATAATTATTAATTATTATCGTGGTAAGCATTGTGCATACAATACACGCATGTAGCAAAATTGCCTATAGCAAAACGCCTCCTATAAAAAAATTCCTTTATTTTAAATAAATTGTAATCAATACATTTATGCCGGGTTGCATAAACGTTCAGTAAATGTTTGATGAACCACTAGATGTTGAGTGGTGGCTTACACCTTATTTTAGTGGACCGTGATTGGTCCATTAAAATATGTAATAATTTGTTATGCAACCTTGCATTAATATTGCACTCTGAAACAAATAAGCTAAGAATCGAAAAGGCTTTTTTTTTTTTTTGATACTTTTTTTTTAAAGACATTTAAATTGTGTCGACTCGATAAGCCTCGGCGCACATGTGTAGTCATAATGTCTTACACCCGGCCTCCGGAACGATTAGCGACGGCCAAAGCCTTTGATTTGCTCTTGACTCTGCGTTCACCCTAATCGCACAATATAACCGTACCATATAATGTGTAAACGTACACAAACACTTCCTCGCCCCGGCAACGGCCAGTTTTCGCTCCCATTTTGTTGTAATTCTAAAGGCAACCAGCCACTCGTTATCAACGGGTCTGTAACAGCACTACAAAGTACAAACACGCTTCCACGATCGGTTGCTCTTTAAAGTGAGCAACCGAAATTAGCATAATATTATTATACTGTTCATATACAGCGGTACTCGACTGGTAAACGCACTCAATGCAATATATTTTAATAAGAGACACGCCGGAGTGATGCGCGGTAATTGTCTAGACGTCTGGAATGTGTTGACTCGACGTAAACCTACAACCACACCGGCATAAGAAACTGGTACTAAATCTCAAAGTAAAATATTGTTTATTTCATTAACCGAATGCGTTCAAAGTGCAGCTCGACGTCGGGTTGATACAAGCGCGCAAACAAAAATAATTTTCCTTAGAAACAAATTCCAAGCTCGACGAGACGCCAGTAACAATTTCAAGTTTCCACCCAAAGGGAGGTTATTTTTGCGAACAAACGTTTTTTGTTTTAATTGGGCGAACTGTTAACTATAAAAGTATATAAAACTAATTTTTACTTGGATTAAAAAATAAAAATAAAATCGTAATTATCCGGATAAATTGGACAATCTATCGTATTCGGATTTTAGTAAATCTAACCTAACTGATTACACCAGAAGTGTAGATCTTGTCCATTCTCTAAACATTATCGTGGTTAGCTCAATATTATGTACCTACAATGGCATGCATATCGACATACATGCTGTAGCTAAATTGCCTATACCGAAACGCCGCTTTTAAAAAAAGATACATTTTAACTAATACACATTACACTGTATAACATGTATGGTCTTTGCCGCCAAGGGTAATAATACAAATTTGTTTTTAAAAATTACAGTATATATTATAGAAACAAACAGGCGGGAAATTGTAAAAGTTTTTATTTATTTTTTGCGTACAAGATTACACCGGAAACAAGACACACCGGGTACTGTTGCATTTGAATTGGACGTTTGTAATTTGATTTGCGATTAACAAACAACACTAAATAATCATGTTCCTGAAATGTATAAGACAGGGTGTCACGTTAGATGTTAAGAGATGGGCGATACTCAGGAAAAATCACCCAGTGAATCGGTATAGACGTCCCCGGCTCAACGAGTCGTAACGATGGATTATATTTTAATACTTTGTACATCAAAGAGATGAATTGTAAATTCAACGAAACGTGACATTTATATTATATAACACGCAGTAAATGAAATATTAAACCAAGCAACGATTTTTTTTTTACTAAAGCATTCGTGATGCTATCATAACATTAATGGAACATTACATTTCACCTAATTTTCGTATAATCTTATAGCAAACTCGTCAAATTTTTGTCGGCAACCATGAAACTATACACATATACACAAAACACAATTAACATTAAAATTGGCACTAAATAATACATATTATAATTAGATTGTTTTTTTTTATGTAATACTGAACAAAGGTGTGTCGTCGTCAATCACACGGGCGATAACGTTTTTATATTGTAGAAAACAAGGTGTCTGGATACTATTTGTGATTCAATTTATTTTATTCGTTGAAATTATTACTAGTAGACTACTTTTATGTCTTCAGCGTATTACCTCGCTAACCGTCATATCGATTTAAATAAATTTACAATATAAGACAAAGTCCTGGAGTTGACCGAGTTTACAAATGTTAAGCGTACTTTTGTAAGTGTACATTACATCTACCTAGACAAACTATTATCCCGGCCTCTGTACTCGGTAGATTTCCTTTAGACAATATGATTATCTACCAAAGTCATGTCTACAAGAGGAAAAGTAATACAAAAAATAAAAATGGCACACCTTTACTTTTTTTTAGAAGTTTACGACCTAAGATTGTCCAGATAAAGTTTAAGGAAAATCGACTTATTTTGCAGGTAGTAATGCCGTTTAAAAGTTTTTTTTTCTTTAAGTTATAGAAGGTGTCAAAATGGCAACCCTCGTTTTCTAAACGGAGAAAACCCTGTATTTATTTATGTATCAATTGGAAAAACCATCCCGTCGGGACAATTCCTAGAATTTTTCTTTGGGTCAACCATTATAAATACCTACATAAATATATCATTGTAATGCCAATAACTCCCAAACTGGACTTAACTAGAAACCGGATTTTTTTTCTGAACGAATGGTTGGCCACAAATCAAATATGCATAAAACATTAACAATAATAAATGTATAACATTAGGAAAAATTTTAATTTATTATAAAATGCAATTATTAATAGTTTTAACATGATTTATTTGACGGTCTTTAGTGCTGCTTTTGTAAAACAATAAATTTCGTGTTAGATTTGATGTTGTATACCAATTATGTGTTTTAATAGATTATTTAAAATTTTCAAATAATTCGTAATATATTATTAACTTTTAAACCTAACCGGAGATTGAACACTGTCTAATTTAACAATACAAGAAGTTACTCAATAAACTGTATGTGTGTGGATTTCGACGACCTACTAAGACTTTCGGTAGAATAACAAATAGGCAGTTAAATTGTTGTGGACTGTTTATTTGCCAATGAAGTCACTACAAAACTCAGAAACACGGATTTTAAGATAGTACTAATAAAATAGAAAAATAAATCAGTAAGAAAAATAATACACTAATCGAGAAACGTTTAGTTTAAGTTTTTGTCATTGATTTTCCGTAATTCTATACTGTTGGTTTCCAAGTCACTTCCGTGAGTGTTATTTATAAATCCAAACGTGAGAAGATAAATATTATATTCTCGGCGTTTCCGCCTTATTTGACAACCGACCGGAAACCAGAACGTCTATCCGCTCGAGGGAGTTTTAGTAATAATAATAATATCATTGTATCTTATTTTTTTAAAACCCTGTCGTTGCCATTGCTGTTGGCGCGGTCGTTGCGTAAAAAATAATCAACTGCGGAACGGTTTCAACAAATACATGTATAAAACTTTATAAAAGAGGCATTTTTTTTTATTGTCCGTTTCATTTTTTCCCTCTTCTATAATTTAATAACTTCTACCGGCGATTGCCAAACAATGTGGTCTGGGAATTTGTTTGCTTTACTTTTAAGGCCGCTTGTTCCACCGTGAAAATTCCACCACACATACAAACCCAATTTTGTTGCAAAACCCAACTTAAAACTTCTGAAATTTTAACTCATAACTCTTGAGGGGATTGAAAGCGGGCGGGTTTTATATGTAGGTAATATTTCAGAAAGAGTTTTAATAAATTCCGACAATGTAAATGTATTTTCAAGTTAATTTTTATAGACTTCGAGGTATTATTTTAACCTATACGATTTTTTCTACGCGTAAAAGTCATTTTGGTGATAAAAATGCTTTCACTATGACACAAGAGTGAAACTTTGGCAGGTCGAATTTCCATTCTGTAAAAAAAAAATGTTGTTGGATTCTTTACTGGGCAATGTCAGAAATCGATTTTCATTAAAAAAAAAGTTTGTTTCTTCTAATCAAATAAATTAAATTTGAATATTTTTCAATATTAAAATGCAGCCTTTTTGTAAAAAATAAAAAATCTATTTCCAACATAACCTAGTAAAATACCAACAAAAAATAACTCGTATACCTTTCTGAATTGAAATCGGACCATCCCAAGTGGTCAATGTGTTGTTAGGCGTTTTGGTCAAACGTCAAAAACAACAGATCGCTTTCAACCTCAACCCGTGAACTTATGCTAAACTCTTGTGTATTTTAGTATAGCATTAGTAACCTAGTCGATGACTATAGTTACGCGATACCCAATTCCTTTGCACATTATTGTACCCGACCCCGGTCTTAGAATTATTCACTAGTCCCGATAAACCCTTTACCCCTTTAATAACGGTTTGACCATCGGCACAGCGTGCCATTTGAAAATTATTCACCGACCCGCCTTCTAAGTTCTTTTAATGAATATGTTACGTTATTTACCATAATTAATAATCACGGATTCGCTTTAAAACGGCACAGGGCCGCAACCGCGGGTGGCCGGCATAATTTTAATTCTCACGGGGCTAGCCTTGTATACAGGGTGATCCATATTATGATGTAAGACAGACGTTTTCTCGCAAAATATAAATATTTTAACAATTTTTTTTTCTATCCGTGTTTTACTACGTTTTCAATACTTAGGCAATTTTCACCTTCGTCGTTTATACATTAAAGAAGTATGGACTTTATGGGCTATTGCGTTTTGGAAAACCAAAGATATATGAAAATTATACGGAGAAATGTAATGTCTCTGTAAAGTCGTAGCAAACGAACAGATTGATGAAAATTAAAAAGGGATGAAAGTAAACATTTCTAAGTATTGAAAAATGCGTGTACATACATCAGTTGGATCATCCCGTACATGTTTGGGTAAACGGCCGTACGGTTTAATTTTGGTTTTAGCCAGTTAAAACCACCGTGCTGTACATTTAGGGCAAGACTACTACCCAAATGTCGTATCGTTTCGCTGACCCTTGGGTTCCGTGGCAATAAACGTATGGGCAAACGTCGTTTTCGCTCACATCGCGGTCACCGAAATCTTATTTAGAATTCCAACACTTTTTCTGTGACCGTTATACGTTTTCCACGGTCTTTGTTCTAGTTCGAGTCCGTGAAATAACACATACACACACACAGACTTATACAAACCCTACTGTAAGACGAAATATAAATTTTTAAAACCCAACATTCGGGACGTTCTAAACAATTGCCACGAAATCTTTGATTTCTTAGAGCTAGCCTACCACAATCCGTTCTTTTCAAATTGTTTATTTAGAGTCGAACAATTCGGCTTGCATACAAAACAAGGGACTGTTGTAAAATTGATTTAGACCTTGAGGGTTATGCTGAAAATAAAACCAAATGCACGACAACAAAATAGTTATAAATTATATACTATCTGTAAACGGTGAGCTCACCATAGGAGAGATTGGTTTTAGATATTATTATACATGGACAATATTGTGCATTAATTTCACTCTCAGATATCATAATATTAACAAATATGTACTTGACTGCGACACAAAGTATATAACTTCAAGGTTTTTCAATGCAAATATTATTTTTACGATGTTTACTTCAAACATGCAAACAAACGCACGACTCGTGTAATAAATGTACATCAGACACGATAGTAATATAATATTATCACGCAAACGATTTCCACATAAAAAAAGATTACAAAAAGAAAACCCTATTTTACAAGTCGGTTTTCATAATAATACCAAATAGAATATTGCTGGGCCCTTAGCAGAATCATTTTTTTTCTTATGCTTTAACGTCAATCTCAAGTAAATGAATCTGTCGACATTGTAACACTTACATGGACCACGGCCAATGGCAACCACAATAATATTATATTCTACCGACAATCTAGCCAAAACTATTGTGTTCATATGAAAACGTGCATTTGATAGGGAAAAAACTATTCTTTGGATTTTTTAACGTACATTACATTGTTCCGTCTGACAGCAAACACTAAAAAAGTAAAACGGAAAAAGCACTAGTTTCGTTGAAATAAGTTTTTAAATTGAAAATATAAGCTGTTTTTTTAAAGTTCTATCAATCTAATTTATTTATTGACAAAAATATTGATAGCGTATTAAATTGTCCAACCATTAATCATATTTATTCAGTAACGGTTTTAAGTTTAAATAGTTTTCGCGAGTAAATAATTTTCTTTCATTTTTTTATCGCCGCATTATAAATATAAATATTTTGGTACGCACAATAATAAAAAAATGTGCTGACTAATTAATTTATAATAATGATAATTTCATCAACTAACAACAAACTAACACACAAACAGAACTCGATAAGTTTAATATTCAAAACCCATTACCGACTTCAGCCATTTTTTACCGTTACATTATTCTGCTTTTAACGTATAAATCGAATATTCAGGTTGATAGTAGATTTTTAAAAGTTACCCTTTATTAAATGATACCTATTATAACCAAAAACTATACTTTACCGCTATTATTTAGATGTAATTATTGTGAACTACGTTTTTCTTCGTCCGTTGAGAGTCGTATATTATTATATAGATACAATAAATTGGTAAGAAATGGTGCGTTCATTGATAGCCCGCCATTTACAAAGCCAACAAGCGGCTGTCGAAAATGATTATATCCTTTCGACGTTAAGTATTCCTCTTGAATGAAGCGTTTATTTGATCACGGGGTATTTATTTGAAACCACTCGACTGAGTTCACTTATTGTACTTTACATGATAACGACTTATAAGCAGCTCAAAGTTATTTACGGTTCTTCGAAAATGTATAATATGCTTTGATTTGATCGTCGACCGGTTTCGATAATCTTTCCGTTGAAAAATGATCATTGTCGTTTAAATATTATTTGCGATCGGCTAGACACAACCCTAGATTCCGGTTTATAGGTTAACGGCAGAACATACATCTTCCGACGTTGATCTCGGACTTAGTGTGAGTTGTGGTGACCGCCGGGATCAAAACTTAGACCCCATCGGTATCATCCGTCAAACTAAAGCCGCCAGATTCACGTATTCTTCCTAAAAATCCTTTTCTTACTCTTCGGGTTTTTTTTTATTCTATATTGAAGCAACCTAAAATCGAGTACAAAGGAATTCCAAACTGGGTCTGTGTAAACAAATGTTTCACCAAATATACAGGGCGAAGAGACACATACAAATTATTTGAATAAAAAAATATTTTTCTATGTACATATTTGTATTGTAAATGTAGTAGATATTATAATTAAACAAAATAATGTTTTAAATACAATCACTTAAAAAGATTCGAATAATTAGTTTTATTAATTATTTGAATAAAAAGTTATCTGAATAACTTTTACTTGAATAAGTGTTATCCAGATGATTATAAGTTTTATTCAGATGATGTTCAACTCTGACTACACTCCACCCTCTCTCCCGTTCTCAATGTTAAACTATAATAATTTTTAAATTAATTATTCAGAACTGGTTATCGACCGGATAAAATATTCTAGAAATTATTCTAAATTTTAAAACGTTAATTAAATATATACATTCCCATTTAAGTTTTAAGAGGTTGATAGTTCTCTGGAATATATTAAAATAATATCAAATTTTGAATATTTTCTAATATTGTACAAAAACATATGCTAAAGTATTTCGAAAAAGACAAACTACAAAATTGCAATTATTTAAGAAGTAAATAACTGTCATATCCTTAATAAATCACCCTATACGTGGGTCGTATGAGACTTGGGTTATTACTATATCCAATTTGTTAAACTCGAAAAATAATACAACAATAACTCAAAAAATAATACAACAATGACAATCTGTAATTCATTTTTAAGATTTAAGATGATATACATTGTCATTTTTCGTAGCCCTACTAGTTAAACTTGGATAAGTGTGACAACTTCAATAGTTGTTAATAATGTCCTGTGTCCATCTATGGCAACACAGTTAGTTTTATCCGATTAATTTACTCAATTTTATTTCAAATTCTACTCAATTTGTCATTTCATCAACATTTATTATATTGTCGAAAGTAAAAAGATAACGATTGTTTTCAAAGGGACTATTTACTTTCGTTTTATTCGGCTACTACACATCTAAAAACTGTAATTTTTTGCCGGTAGTTTACCGAGTTAATCAAAAGCTCTCGTCAACGTTTGTTTTTTTTCTCAATCATTTTTAGATTAGAATATCTTTTGCAGATCCGGGTCCGATCTGCCGAAAATCCCTCGAAACGTTTTACAGGATTACGACGACATTCAATGGTAATCGAATTGAGATTACAATCGGTCCGAGAAGATTTCATAGTTAATTGCATTTGTAATGATAAGTTGTAAGTTTACGAGGGTTATGGTCAGGTCAAGCAAGTGTAATCCGACATTATTCATTCATTCTGCTTGTTCACTCTAGCTAAAATCTCTTAGAAAGCTATGAAATTCGGACGAACGGCCAATACCGCAAAGTACGAGACGATATTTTCAAATAATAATATTCACTTATCACAGGAATTACCTACCAAATTATTTTAAAAATTACATAATATTAGTAATATCCCAAATCCTTATAAATGGTTCAGTTATAAATTTACAGTTCGAGACTGGAAACATTTAAAATAATTAAAAATAAGCGCTCAAAAACTTTATTTAAAGCACTCAAATAAGCTATTAAAAAATTTAATCAAGCAAAAAAAAGCTATCTCAAAAATAGTAACCCTCTTCCTGACACCACAAAATAAAAAAAAATAGTACCCCTCAAAAACCCAAGTTTTCCTCTTATATTATTATAAAATACAAGATATTTATTCCTATGCTGAGTATCATATTATGCTTTTCTAAGAGTACGAAAAACGTTATCACAGAATGATGTTAAATTAATCGCAAAATTTTAATTTAACGATGAATTAAATTTTTAAAAAAAATTGTTAATAAAAATATCTAACAAAATACATCTGAATCATATTCAAACAAATGGTTTTCTTCCAAAAACATTTGCAATTTTTTTTAACCATATTAAAATTGCTATACCTAACTATAAACTATTATTGTATTTTTCAACGACTGTGGTCAAAAGAGTTAACTGTTAATACAAAACTTTATATGCCAAACTAAAATAGTTTCCAACAAGATTTGTTGTTATTAATTTTTTTAAATCTTTATATTTTTAATTTTATTATGTTATTTCATTATAACTATTTTATTGCACTTGTTTTATAGTTTTATCATTGAAAGAGCATAACAATAGTTTGTACATATAATATAATATATTTTTCTATTAAAGTGCTTTTTGATCAAATATTCATTCCGGAAATTTTGAAATGGAGGGATCGAGTAAAATATTAACTAAAATCACTTATATGGCCGAACGGAAATTGGCTTCCAAACCTCTAACTACCGTTTTGACATGTAACTATCAATATCGATTTCGCCAAGGTTATACATAATTTATACAATATTTGCATTTTATTTGACGTGGACGAAAATAATTGTTATTTTTTTTTATTCGTGTACTAGACACATTCTTAACTGAATCATAGCAATCATTGTTGTTACCAACTGTTTGGCGGTGTTCTGCTGCAGCTGTAGTTCTAAAAGCATACATTTACCTATTGTATTGTGAACGGCAAACAAAGAAAATAGTGGCAAAAAAAACACAGTTTTCTTCCACGTTTAATATTCACCCCGGCACAAACTATTCTCATTTCCATGAGAAAACCATTAATATAATTGATTCGTAATAATGTCAAACACGGGAATGACTGCTTATTCGTTCTTATGCTTATTGCTTATTGTTCTTTTCATTGTCAATAAAATTAATAAATTAATAGCAACACGTAACTGCGATTGTCTTTGGAAATAAACCAATAATATTGTAAGAAGTCAAAATATAGTATTTCGATTTACCGCAGACGGCTGCGCCATTTATTTCCATTAAATACTAACATGTGACGCAAGACATATGCCAGTAGTTATCATTCTAACACATTATCAAATTGTCATATGAAATTTTAATTTAACTATTGATTTATATAATTAATAAGGGTGATACTGTACAGTGTTTAACGATTAAAATACATATTTATATAAGTTGTCACACTGTCGCTCGCCTTCTTCATTACTTCGTTGATGAGCAGAAGTCATACGACGGTACAGCTCTATATATTATTATTCTATGGGATGATCTTTGACTTAAATATGTTTTCGGCTGACCAGAAAAGATAAAAAAAGAAATTGTAGTCTTATTGGTAGAGCACCTAAATCAATTATCGTTTTTGATCTCGTTTCTTTTTCATTACGTTTTTAAGTGTTTTTTTTTCTTCATATTCCGTGGTTATCTTCATTAAGTATAGAAACTATGGAGGTTTTTCTAAGACCAAGGCCGCCCACACAGAGATTTGAACCACCAACGACAGAATATTGAACCGATGACTACATACGTTATATTATTATCTGCACTGTGCCGTCCCACCACAATCGGCCGCGTTGAAGAGAATTGTTTAACGACGATAACGAAGAGTTTTCTAAGCCTGTATTTTCCAAAAGTGTTTTGAAATCTTTGCGTAAATCCACGCGTTTGGGTTAACGTTGATTTATTTTTGTTCACCTTTTTTAACGGCGACAAAAAAAAGAATTTACCTCAATTAGATTGTATAAAGTGTACGATTAGGATGCATTAGTCGTTTGTACAGTTAGCTATTGAACGTCATGTTTTTTTCCCCCACAAATCTTCATTAAGTCGGCACGCCATTAAGCAAGGTCTAATATAATATCGTTGGGTTTATATGAAACATTTATAAGACAAAATGGAAACTACAATAAAAACCTTAATTGCCAGAGCACTTAATCTGCGTGGTCATGGGTCAAAAAAAAAAAAAAATAGTGAAAACTCCAAAACGGTGTATTCGTTTCACAGTTTTTTCATCGTTTGCATGTCGGCTTACAGCAACAGTTCACTGAGTTAATTATTGATTATAAACGTTTTTTTTTTAAATTAAATAATTGTATAGTTACCGATGTGAAAACATATTAGCACTTCACAAAACCAGCATTCGATCGTCGCCAGTCGGTCTACCTTGGGCCCTTTATTTATTTTTCCAAGTTTCCATATTATTATCAAACACCAGCACGTGTACATCGAATATCCATTAACTCGAACCTTCCGGAAAGTTCTCATCCGTCACAAACCGACAATAAGTTTCTTATATTCATTCTATACGGTCGAACTAGTTTATATTATTTTCTTTTTTTGTACAGAAATTTTTCTTCACAAACCAGATGCGATAAAGCTTTTGCAACGGGCGAAATCCTTTGGTCTGCACGGATGTTTTTTTTTTCGGTTTCTAAAAATATTAGCTTTAGATTGGCCACCGGTAAGGTGCCCGAATAAGGTTTTTTTTGGTGCATTACTGCGGTGAATAAAAATCCCATTACCACTGGGAGATACATAGAATTTTTTTTCCCCCGTCGGATTCAATATTTGAATACACATTGACAAAAGAAGATTGAACGAGTTTTGATCGAATGGTGCTCAGACGTGAGGGAACCTATTCAATTTACACATTATAATATTATATTGGTAGGTTCTGAGTTTACAGGGAAATATATACTATACATTAAGTGGGAAAATAAGAAAATCGGGAAGCAACGTACGGATTGTGAAATATTATTATTATGTCAATTAAAAAAAAATAATCATAAATGCAGCCCAACTTGGTAAGGGAAAATATGGCCGACCACGGATCAGCAATATTGGTATCAATACATAATAACTATATATGAATGAAAACATCAAAGTCTTTCGAAAAATTTAGTCGTGTTTTTTTACTAGACATAGCCTTGAAAATTATTTTTAACTACTCTTTTGACTATAATATAAACTCAACCAAATGTATGTTAAGACCAATATTATACCATAATATATAATATGTAGACCAAATTTCCTCTTAAACATTTTTTATCGTTTTTCTAAATTCCGCGAATACTACTCTGAGTACATAGTTTACAAATATTATTTTTGTAACATTATAGTTTTTTACGGTAAATCGACAGTTTTATAATCTTTGACTAAGATCAAAGAGTTTATTTTGGGTTATGTACTCAGTTTTAGTAGGGAAATTGTCATGTGGCTGTAACGGTTCACTGTGCTCTTAAAAGTACATTAATTTTTAACTATCCAGTAGACAGGTACAATTATTTTTCCAAAGCCTAGGGATCAATGTTTTCGGTTTAGTGTTTTTATTTGGCTAATCCGAAATAAACCATTTTGATGGATGTCGATTAAATTAGCCAGTTGAACGGAAAACTTTTAACGAATTTTGGCTTGGTCGTAAAATAAGCTTCCTTTTGAAATATGTAATTCTTAGTGATCGTTATAAGTGATCAACCGAACTGTTCTTTTAAACGTTTCTTGCAAACGGTAAAAACGTTCAAATGTGATTTATATACTAAGTACTCGAGAGATAATTGTTTATTCTACCGAGAAATTTATAATATATCATAATCCCCTAATTAACTAATTGGTCGTAATATAGCACTGACAAGTTTAAGTTTCTTATAAACTGTTTATTAAGTTTCGAATTTATATTTTTTTGTATCACATAGTAACATATTTTGTAATGGTTCTAATTTCTCAGCAAATAGCAATTGTATTATTTTATGTATGAATTTCAACATATTATAGCAACTGCCCCAACGAAAAGGGTTGTATCTTGTTTTTTGCAACTTTTCAGGATGAACCAAACAAACATTCAAACTTAAATTCTTATTCTGTTTTTTAACAGAATTTTCAAACTGATATGTTAAAAACAGAATAAGGATTTGAATGTTTGTTTGGTTCATCCTGAAAAGTTGCAAAAAACGAGATACGACCCTTTTCGTTGGGGCAGTCGATAGGTGATGTGTTATTTCTCGTATGAAAATGATGATTTTTTTTTTATTTAGCTTATATTTATTAATGACGAACTCAGCAATATTTAAACGCTGGTGTAAATACAGCTTTTAATTAGATTGGAGACCTAACGTGCAAAGTTTCCAAATTTATTTAACACCTTCTGTGTAATATTATGCAATAAGGTGACGAATGAGACTGTGGCATCCGCTAAAAGGGTGCACATGGGTCTCAGTTGACATCCCTTTTACCGTTCACATACGCGTTTTGCTTTGGGTGTATTTAAGTGTAAAGTTAAGGGTGATACAATATGCCTTTTGAGAACAGCGTGCCTCGACATCCCTCGTCAAAAATGAATTATGTGCACCGTCGAATGAAGTATGTACTCATATTGAATATTATTATTATAGAGTCTTCGATCACCGTACAAGAAGAAAAGCCAAAAGCCATGTATTTTCCAAAACAAGTCCTCGCCGAACCGGCTTTTGTTGTTGTTTCGTTTGTGAGTCTCTGCGTAAGAGAACTATTTTGTGGTAACACAATATTGTATATAAGGTGATTAACTGATACCATATGAACCAGTCAATATTATATTAAAACTGAAGCTATATAATAGTTTTAGGTACTTGTAGTTCACCTATGAATAATATTAAACATATGCGTCACACACTCATGCCTTAAACTGATATCTATTTTTTTAAATGATAACCATCAGGCATGTACCTATTTGTTAAAATGAGGACGAGAAAACGAGTGTCTTACATCAGATGGATACGTTATATACAATATTTTATATATATATTTATTTATATTATATATATATATATATATATACATTTACTATTTGCGTGTAATGTACCGATTGATGTGAACGTTGTTAATAATATTTTTGCCGTGCGTTTGACGTTCGGTGCGCAAGATTAATGAGATGGTGCCAGGGAGGTGCGGATGAAATAGGCCGCTCAGCGGAGGTGTGTCGAATTTCGATTTTAATTACCGAAAACCCGAGGGCTCGTATAATGTGTTTGCGGACCTCGTTGGAGGCGGTGTATGGGGGGGGGGGTCGGTTTGCTCCCAGACCGACAACAATACTTGCAGTTTTACCGTTCGGAATACCAATCGCGCGAGTTCGGTTATGTTATGCGAAAAGAAGCCACGTTGAAAAAGACGCACGTATCGCCGCCTTTGGACCTAACGCGGCGTTTACACACACACACATGTATATATATATATATATAAACATGTATACAATATACATTTTATATCCATACGTGCTTGGACTTTTCAAAAGTCGGTCGGGAGACGAACCCGCTCGCCACCGAGTTTCTAATAACAAAACCACGCATGAGGTTCGAGTATCGTTTGTATTGTTTTCCGAACGAGGGTTTTTGGCTTTTGGCACGCCAAAGACAATTAAAATACAAACGTGGGGCCGGCGAGTCGTGTTGCACAACATCTATAAAGCCGCCCGACCCCAGACGATTGATCGTGTATTCTGTGACCGGCTTTACCACCGAACAAAGCTCATTTCTCATTTCCCCCCCCCCACCCTTCTCCCTCGAAAATTATCTATACTACTTGGCGATTTTATATAGGGACCTCCTCGGTCACAGTTGTATACCGGTATACCTATTATCGTGTACGAGTCGTTATTTTTAACTGTCCAAACACACCGGGTTACAAAAATTAACACTCTCCAAATGAACGCCAACCAATTCATGTTGTTTTCAATGGAAATGGAAAAAAAATAAAGGAGTTATCTACGTACTTAAGCACGTACACGGATGATACATTTTAATTTTACTCTTATGTTTTAACAGCCTAAAAGTTGGTTTTCAGCAATGTTCCACTCCTTCACTTATTTTTAACTCGCAGTCAGCATCTTTTATTATTCCACTGATGTTGTCAAGAGTTAAAGCGTAGTTTAAAAAAAAATAAGAAGTTGACAACAATTTAGTCATGCCCCATAAATTATTTAATATAGTTTCAGCCTTTCGTTTTTTTTCTTTCTGAACTTTCCAACATCTTCGCGTTTCTAAAAAAGACTACTAAATTCGATGTCTGCATCTTTCTATAATTTTACAGCCAATTGGGTATAAGCATTTTCCCTGCCGTAATATATCCCCCCAAACAACAACAAGTGGTACTAGGGATAGCAGGGACTCGCCAAATTAATAGTTTGTGTCATTCGTTCTGGATATACATAAATATTCCTCCTGTAATAATATAATTAACTACAAAATATAATCTAACGGGAATATTAATTGTTGATTTACGACTAATTAATCAATCAGATAATGAAACTATATATTATAATAATAACACTGACCTGCGTTTCACTCAAATCATCATAATATCAACATCTGAAACACAGTACAGCGGGAGTCTTATATAAATGTAAAACAATTAAGATGTACTTAGTCCAAGTGTACACTATTTTATTACGTCTGGCGTAATCTCTATTATCAACTGACACAATATATTATAATGCATCCCACAAGATCTATTTGATTTGTGTTGTTTTTCTTTTTGCTAATTCCGCGTTGTTGCCTTGATTTATTTATTTCAAAGGTTAAGGACCATAATAATATTTTATTCTACCAGTTTAAATTTTAGAGAGAAAAAATCAAGTTGCCAGCGCACTTGCTTCTCCGTAATTTATTTAAGTATTTTTCTTATCTACAATTTCGTTAAATTACTGTAAAATAAAATCAAGTAAATGTCTTTCGATTTACAGCGTAAAACATTACCACTGGCGTTCTATATATTTTACATAAAATAATAGTAAGATTAACGTTAAACCCTAAACATAAATTTAAACATAATAACCTTTATCGTAGATTAAAACGTCAAATGTGTTGTATACATAGCTGTATAAACGATCATGACCTAGATGCAATTTTGCTGAAACTAATAGGGTTATTTTCCATACATAACATGTTAATTGCATTCAATAATATATTATAGTATGGTCGGAAAAAATACTATTATATCCTGGTAGAGCTAATTAGTGGTTACTTATTCGTATTCAGCGCTATCCCATTACCGTTTTAACTACCTATATAATTTATATAGTCTGTAAAAATGTTTTATACTTTTGCACCCACAGTTTTAATATTAATAATAGAAAATTTAAAAAAAAATCCGTCCACGGTGTTGGATTTTTAAGGTAGCTGATAGCGCCTTTGTGTCCTTTGTCGTATTCGTCTTAGAACTTAAGTGCAAGATGTTAAAAAGAAGTGGGCTATTTAAAAAAAACTCTTAGCTGAATATAAAATAAAAAATGTGTAAAATAATATTCCATCGTCGCGAGTGTATGTTGTATTATGTAATCGATCAAAATGGTTTCCGAGTTAAGTAAATTAATAATAATATATTATTATGACTTACCTTTCATCGAGTGATTCACCTTGAGTTCCGATAGCCATAAAAAATTATTATTATTTTGATAAGGAATGTAACAACGCAAACTGGAGGACAGAATCGGAAAGTTAATAATAATAATAATTATAATTATAATAATAGTATACCTAAAATATATTATAATATTTTATTTTATTAAAAATTTAAATATATTGGATTCTTTGAATTCCGGACGACACGGGCACATTTTTGTGGAATTCAATATTATTATTCAAATGTTTTCGTTTTTTATTTTTAAGTTTCCGACCAAAAACAGCAGCCCCTCCTCCCCCGTCCATCAGTTGTAGTCTATTCAAATAAAAAATTACCGAAATTTCAGATCCTTAGCTCAATTCTAGCTCGAAAACTAATCAAAATTTTTACAATTTAAAAAAAAGATCCTTTAAGCTGAAATATGGCAATTAAAAATCCTATATTTGATATATCAAGATAGTCCATTGAACCTGATAAAACATGCTAAAAAAATGTTATTACAAAACATGATACCAAGTGTCATATTCAGCTTTAAGAATTTTTTGTTTGGTTATAAAAAAAATTAATTAATTTTCAAGTTGGAATTTTTGAAAAAAAAAATTTTGGTTTCCCACATCAATCAAATGCAAAATAAAAACAACGTAAAGAAGTGCTTAGAGTAGGGCTTTCGGCTTTGAGCTACAATTTTGAGAATTTTTTTAAAAAACATTTTAATAATTTATTATAACATACAGCACAAAAACTAAACCAGTGAAGGAAACAGAGAACAGATCTGGTAACAGCGAGGAGAGAGTACAAAAAAATTATTTACTGGAGTCTATGAACCCTGTACACTTATAACACTAAGCAAAAATATGTGTATTTAATTGTTGCGTTTTATTATATTATCCATGGTGACTTAGCTTTGTGTCTGTTTCTAATTTTTGAAAGTGTTACCTTTTCGTCCGCCTACCTATAGGACGTCTACAGATGCTGTTGTAGTAGAATAGACAAGATTATAAGAAGGAACCGCTCTAATTGTGAAGTATCGGGATTTCCAAACATGAGACATGGATCAACTTAAAAAATGTATTAACCGTCCTATAAATTTTCAAAGTTTGACGGTTATAAACGAAATTGTCGAGACATTTTTTGAAAATCCATTGCCCACAGGAAACGTGTAATCCAATTGATCTGTATATCTGTACAGCACGAAAAGCCAACTGGTAAAGGATAGAGAGAATAAGAGAGAGACCGAGATAGCAGAGATATAGCAGCGAGGAGAGTGTATAAAAAATGATTTACTGGAGACTATAAGAACGAATACCTGCGGGATCGTTTTTTTTTTTTTTTTTTATTATTTTCTATTTCAAGTTCAATAACGACGTCGTGCAGGCACACACCCACACAGACGTATAAATATATATTTCCTCTGCAAAGCCAATTACCGGTTTATGAGTTGATCAGGGATCGCATCCGTACACGCGTGTATTTCCGGTAATTCACCTGCGGGGCCGAAAACGGCGGATTCTATTGCTACCTGCATGTACGCGGTGTGTGACCGGCACCCGGGTAATGGTATCATATAATATATTATACGGCGATGCTGGTCGCAGCAAACGGGTAGGACCATAAGACGCCGGAAATATTGTAGACCTCGATCGATACCCGGTGCGCCGTGTGAGACAGCCAGCCCTTTTTGCCGGAACTCTATATGCTTATGCACTATCATCCGTCATCAACAAACACACATCGCCGACCCGTAATTATGCGCCAATTAAGCGTGTCCACTACTGTAGGTACAGCTGTTCACCTGACAAATTAAATATTTAAACCCGTCAACCGGTTAATAGCAGTCGTTGCCGACGACTCGGACCCCGAGACCGCGTGCGGCCATGACTTCCACAAAAGCGGTCAACTCTCCCTCACCCCCCTTCTGTACCTACACCCCGTTCTATATATTTTACTATTAGCATAGAATAGTATGCTTTTGCGATGGCTAATTTGCCGTAAAAGCGTCAAGAAATCCAAAAATTAGTCTAGTGTTAGGCAGGGTTGGGTTTTTGATCGGTCAAAATCTTTCACGGACAATTGACCTGATTTTGTCTGATCAAAATTGTCAAAATCTGTTTTTTTATCCTTAGTTCAAACGTTGTTTTTCAAACAAACAGTGTTATTAAACAAACCAAATAACATAAAATGTATAAAATAAAATATTTAGATATCAGTTATTTTAATGAAACTTGAAAGTCTGAAAATAAAAATAAAATTTTGAGTAATAAAATATACCAAAATCTTCTATCAGTTAAATATAGTAGGTAAATATAAACAGAAAACAAAATATTGGCATCTTTGAAGGTTTTTTTTAATTTTAAATTACCACAAAGAAAAATAAAGAGTGTAATCAATTAAGCGCTCAAAAACAAATAATATACGTTCTATACATTTAAAAAGTTTGACGGTTATAAAGTAGGTAATAATACATGTTAAATCGACAAAAACGGTGAGAATTTTGTCTTGCGTTAATAATGATGTAATGAATAATTCTTGTAGCGGTTTACATATATGAACTTATATCAACAGTACCTACTTGATAAACATTTATATACCTACTACGTATTCCTTTGAAAATGAAAAGATGAATTTCGGTCCATTCAATTATAATGAACAATTAAAGTCAGCAGTTTTTCGCGTAACCCGACATAGGCATATTACATATTTTATACACCGACAATACGTTTTGGCATTCGTTTATTATTTATTCGCCTCCTTAAGTCTTACTTGTACAGGAATAATGTTTTTCCTGGGAAAATGCGTAAATTGTACACAGTACACAGCTTGTCATGAATACTGTATTATGTGTATTTTAAGTATGGTCTGAACAAGAAGAAACATCGGTTTCCAGTTTCATTTTAATATAAATTCAGTCGCAAACGACATTATTATTAAGCGTTTACACTTCGTTGCACGTTATGATTACTTTTGTCTTTTATTCAATCGGTTTTCAACGGAATTGGCGTTATGCAAACATAAAACCAATAGGCTATAAAAAGTAATATTTATTTGATACTCCAATGAAATTAACATCGACAGGGCTATTTTCGGCATGCCATCTAGACCTGAGGGGTTGTGTAATACTACAGTCAAACGACATTGTAAAACATTTTCTTAATAAAAAAAAAAAAAAAAAAGGAAAAACGCGTGTGTGTTGTTGTTTTTTTTAAGCAAAATTTTCCATTCAGCTGTCAGGTTGGCTTTTTCGATTTTTTTAAATTCAAGCTTTTGGTGAAACATAACGGCACTCTAGTATCAAAAACATTACAGAGTTAAAAACGAGTTGAAAACTCGTGTGTATATATACAACAGACATAAACATTTACCCAACCCGGTCTTGTATTATTATAATATTTGAAAGCTTTTCCAAACGCCGTATTATATATTATTAATGTATTACTATATATATTATATAGTTGTTATATTGTGTTGGAGAATATTTTTGTTCATTAATTATATACATATATTATTAAGTCCGATAAAAAAAAATTAAACCCCGTTACACACAACACGTTTGTATGGAAATCACGTACTCTCAACGGACAGATATAAAATGTCATTTTTAATGTATGAATGTGCATTTTTTTCTAATATTATAGCATCACTTTTTCAAACTAATTTCGTCAAGGTACGTGGACACAACGCGCATGACATTAACAAATGTAAATAATTAAAAAAAAAAACACATTAGGTATACGATTTTATAATGTCTGAAACCATTTCCTTTTTTTACCCTCCGGTGTTTGAAATACACATATTTTAACCAGCTAAACTGTGTTTGTTTACACGTAAAAAAAAGAAACCTTGTTTTACAAAAAAATATATTTTGTATACATAATATACTTCATACTTCATTGTGCACACTAAGAATATATATATTTTTTATTGTGCACGTTTAATATTATTGTCACTTTAAAGCTATCGAACGTTTCTATCGCTGACGATTATATTCAGTTAAACAGCATAATGCTATTCACGGTGATCCCACCTGATGTTTGACACCAATTTTTCTCGGAAATATGAATATTTTGAAATTTAGTTGTTCCTACACTTGAACATAATTTATTATATTTTTCAATTCTTTGAAAATGACAATCTTCATTTCTACGTAAAAGAAGTACGAACATTATTTTTTAAAATGCGAACATATGATTTTAATTCTATACATAATATGTAGACAAAAAATTTAGCGTTTTACTTTTTAATTTTCATCAATCTATTCGTTTGCAGAGAATTTAAGATTAATATTCGTTCGGGTTTTTACAACAGTAGCACAGCAATTGTCCATTAAATAATAATATTAACTCCCGTCGATGACACTGTCACCGTCACTGTGTTTGAATAGGTTTATAAGAACCGCTTTGCTATTATTATCTCAAAACACTTTATTTTGTATTGGACCATAAATATAAATTTTAATGGCAACTGCATTTTGAAAACCGAAGACATATGACAATTAAACGAGGAAATGTAATCATTGCAAAGTCATAGCAAACGAATAGATACATATTATACAAAAATTATAAATTCAATCAAACGTTATTTTGAACTAACATTATTTAAACATTTTTGTGTACATTGTTATGGAATTAAAAACATAATAATATGTTCCCAGTTGAAAAAACGTGGTCCATACTAACTTGTTTTACGTACAATGGATGAAAGTAGACATTTTCAAATTATTGGAAAATTTAGGAAACTATGGAGCTACGAGTAGTGGAAAAAAAGAATCGGTTGGAGCAGCCTGTACACTATTGCGTGCTGAGAGAATGATTGTATGTCTGGATGATTTAAAGTTTAAACCGCCAACCTTACCACCCGTTTAATTTACTTTGAAACATTTATATTTGCTCCATTTTACCATGCCGACTTCACGATTAAATGCTTAAAATAGACTATCGAGTGAATGCAATTTCCTGGTACAATTTACGTCGAGTTGGAAGTCGAGAGGAAATTGACTTTCAAAGGATTGTCAATCTTTAAATGTTTAAACCAGACACGGGCGGGCGCCTTTGCGACACTGTGTTCGGCAGACTTCAAAAACACGACTTTATGTAGATTGTAAAAAAACAAACTTAGTGTTTTGTTGTACGGGGAAAAAGAAATACGATAACTCGATTCCGTTTTTGTCAATGCACAAACTTAAATTCGTTCGACAATATAGTTGTGATTTTTCTTCGCCGACAAGTTTTGCGTCTCATTAGCATTACAATATTATTAATAAGCAACTACGGCGACACCGATTCCATTGGAATCGTGCACAACACAATGGCCGTTAAATAGAATTTTTTTTTTATCATGGCCGCCGCATAATATGCCGTTGGAAAAATAATATACCTACGTACAAAGGACCGGTATTGTCAATAACACGACTTTTCTGATTTTAATAACCTTCGATATTGGTAAACTTTTGATTTAAATATTTTTTATGATATAATATATATATATTTTTTTTTAATACAACCACTGGCGGTTTTATTGTTATCCGATATAATAATAGTATGTACGGGGTGACGTCTCCAAACCGTCGTATTTATCAGCAGCATATGGCAATAGGCCTGTACTTATACCGTCTTCGGACATTAAAACCGCTATTAAACGATCAATATTGTCGTCTTACCTCCCCCGACCTAACCGGCATTTACATAATGTCTCGCGGTCCAAGCCGTTTTCGTTTTTCTTTTTCCGTTTTAAAGACATCCGAATTTCCATAATACGGATTTACAGTTATCTGCGTTCGAAACGACTACCGTGTCCTGTAATAATGGGCAACATACAGAGTGATTCATTAAAGATAAGACACTAGTTTTTACTTTAAAAATTGGCAATTTGAAAGTTTTTATTTTCAGGTAATACTCGAGCTTATGTATTTTTACAATATTTTCAAATTACTTAATATTTGCCTAACTTAATATTTTCTAGATTCGTAGATCTAATTTTGAAACTTAAATGGCAACGTTTATAATATATAATTTACTTTTAAAATAAAAAGTAATTTTCTAAATAATTTTGACTAATCGATAACAAGTTTTGTATTTCTAGAATTGTTTAAGTTTAAAATGCTGTATTGTTTATTCACTCCCTTGATTCACAATAACAATTTTGTTTCAATCAAGTTACATGCCACTAAAACTGACCAAACTGATAACTTCGAAACTAGCTAAAAAAAATGTATCACGAAGTATCAAAAAAAAGATTTTCCAGTGCCGTAGTTTAGCGTTAAGAATATTATTTTTAAATTGAAAAAATATTGATTACTTATCAAAATATAGTTTTTTTAATTAAAAAATTAAAATGTTGTCTGTTAATCTTATGCAAAAAAATCATGAAAAAGTACTTAGAGTTGAGCTATAGATCTGAAATTTTAATAATTTACTATTTGATTAGGCTACTAACAATTAATTGGGTTAGCCGTAGAAAAAAAAAAAGAGACAAGTATACAACACTTTCAAAAGAGTGTTGTATACTTTTTATTTTATACGAGAGCGGTGCGATCATATCTCCAAAACTCTCTGAGTTTGTACTTAAATCAAATAATCGGCCAAGACAATTCTAATAATAATAACATAATTATTAATTATATTAGTAGCGTTCAACAGGCAAATAACGAGCAACTGCGCTGTGGTTGTAATTACGACCGCTCTCGTAAACCGTTTTGATTACAAACTTAAACATATTTTCTTATACACACAAACACCGAAGATAATAACAATAATAACATTATTAACGACGCGCCCATTATAATATTATGCTATTTTCCACTGGCGCATTGTCATCCTTACCATAAATAATAAATATTAGCCGTCCGCAGTTTATTACCCCGAGTACATAGTCCGCATGTACGTTGAGTAAATATGTTTTACAATTTCGAGGGGATGTTTTAAAGTAGTATAATATAAACGATATTTTAGAATAAAGTGGTTTTAAGAAATGTAGACAATGCCAATTTATTTTCAGGTATATTTGTATAATCTTCGAAGTATTTTTTTTAACTCCGTGAGTTAAAGCCATTTTGGTGGTAACAATTCTGTGAAAAACAATGAGAATTTTTTGGCTTATTACCAGGCCATGTTGGAAATCGATTTTCATTTAAAAAAAACAGTTTTTGTATTTAAAAAAATTAAAATTGAGTATTTTTACATAAAAAAAGCAAAAAATAAAAAATATGTTTCCAACATAACCTAGTAAGGTAGCCGAAGAATTTGTATATCTATCCAAAACTGAATTTGGACTTGCCTAAGTAGCTAAAACGTCCAAAACCCAGACCGCTTTCAATACGTCAGGGGGTTGCCAACGTAAAATATTATGAAGTAAGCGAAAAGACGAGCTGCAGTGTAACCAGAATGACGAAAATCCATTTCTCTGGTATATATTTTTAATTTGTTTTACTATGTGAAACAAGACATACGCCTTATCGGTTACAATATTACAATATTACAATATTACATTATCATATTACCATATGAAATTAAAATTTATCTATTGATCTTTATAGGTAGAATTATACTGTGCAGTGCTTAACAACTTATTAAAAAAATTGTATTAAAGTGGTCACACTGCCACTCACCTTCTTGATTACTTCGTTGCTGAGTACAGAGCATTATACATATTATGATGTTATCGCTCTATATATGTTTACTCTATGCAACGCCCTTACCGTGGTTCAGCCATAGTCGAATAACTCTATCTCGGTATCTCATCAACTAAGCCACATTGTCGATGTTGTTAAAAATACATTATTATGTTTGTTATTACCTATTGTTATAATATTACGTCATAACCGTTCGGCAGCTTTTCTAACCAAATGATTATTTTTTTTTACAGCTTAGCAGAGGATGGATTTTAGGCCCCGAACTATGTGACATGTGGACTTCGAGTGACGTGTTGTGTTGTACAGCCTCGATACTCCACCTCGTCGCAATAGCAGTAGATAGGTAATATATTATTATTATGTTATACACGTTTGTTATAATATTATGACAACCTTGTTAAGTACGGCTTTTCCGATTGCACGTCCAAAAGGTGGATTAAACCTTCCCATCTAAAATAATATATTACGATATATTTATGACAGCAATATGTTGACTGCATATTTACTTTTTCTTACAACTATATTTGAGAGCTACACAAAAAAATAGGTATCAAACAAAATTTGTTTTTTTTAACTTTTAATAATTCAAAGTTAGCTACATTAACGTTCTGTGTGCTAGTTTTTATTGAAACGAGATGCATTTTTGTTGCACTTTGTACACGGTATATTCATAATTTGTTTACACTTTGTAATGACAGCGTAGTAGAGGTTATCATTTTGTACATTATTCGTAAATGTAATAGAACAAAATTAACTCCGCCAAAGACTGAATGCGTAAATAAGGTATAATAAAGACGAAATATAATTAACAGTAATAAATTACAATTATATTGGCTGGTTTATATTCATTAGCGTTTTATTTATTTAAAAATGTCCACAAGACGGTGACCGAGTGCTAAAAGTGTTTTAATTATTTACTACATCATTCGGTAATTATAATACTGTGTATCAGAATATTACAGTGATATGCTGGTATACATACTCGTAATATAATAAATCACTATAACCCGAAACCTAAAACCGTAAAATATATTATACAATAACAATTAATAATTATTTAATATTATTAATTTTATGCTTAAAAAAACCCCGATATCAGGTTATACTAAACTTTATTGGACCAATTGCGTAGATCCAATATCATGGCCTATCGAACTAATACAATAAATTTTGTTTGCAACCCAGTGTGCGAGATTCATTATTTAGCTACATGAATCGCTAACTGCAGAAAGGGGACAAGTCCAATTTTTCTAACTGTTTATGAGAGACAAACAAAATAATAAATATATGATTTTAAAAGTTAGGCATTAATTTTCATAGCTTGTTTCAAATTGTCAACCGAAATAGAAAAAAGTCCAATTTTTTTTTTTTTTAATTTTTTTTTTTTGACAAGGACACAACTTTTTGTAGTAAACATAAATAATAATTTAAAAAAAAAATGTTTAAATTTTCTTTCTCATTAAAATATAATATGCTATCCAATAAAAAAATAGAAAGTAGGTACATAATATTTAATATTTACTATACATATATATATATATATATATATATATGAGTGTTAAACTTACATACAAGAAAAAATATCACCTTATATTAGATTAGTCGGATTAAAAAGAAACTGTATCGTGTTCTAATAGAATTCGCAAGTCAAAACATTTCTTTGATCGGTTTTCGAATTTGTATAGTACAGTAATTGAACAGGAAGCATATTTTTATTATATTTGGTCAAAGGTGTTTCCTTTTTATCAAATCACTAAAGAAGAGTTATACTCTCTAATCCCGAGTGTATTAAGTGACTTTTACGATCAAAGTAGAGAATCAGTCACTATAGCTTAGTCGTACGTTAAATAATTCAATTAAAAGCGTATAAACAAATAAAAAATAAGTTAATTAGAATATATTAAAATAATTGAATCGCAGAAGGATCTAGATAACAAGAATTTGGTACATTTGTGTACCTATTCCCACATGAAAAATATTATAATATAGGTAATATTTTTCATGGTATCTAAAATTATAGCGATTAGTTATCACGGTAGAATAGAAGTAAGGAGAGAACAGTTTAACACCTACGGTTTGGTTGTTTTTGGTTATAACGAAAATTACCTATCCAGAGGATAAAGAATCTGTTATGTTTATTTTATTAGCTTTACGGATTGCAGTTATATAAATTTACCTCTGAATAGAATACGGGCTTTGTTGAACTTTTTTTTTTTAAATTTAAATTCAATAGCTGTATTGCTAATATTTAAATTATTTTTCAATTTAAACCAGTAACTATGATTTACCAAATGTGCAAGCATTATTCCATTTAATGCGTTAACATTTGTTTGCTTTTTATCCGAATAATATAAAACTAAAATTGTAGGTTTCTGATAAATTATAGCAAATACTATTAAAAAAAAAAGGTATTCTAATGTGCTCGTTTTTTTTTTTAGTTTTTATAATATTATTTTTAGTTGTATCCATCCGGCAAAATCACAAATTCCGAAAATATTCGTAAAGTTGTTGTTTATTTTCCATCGGAGTAAAAATTACACTTACTTATATTGAGCAGACGTTTATGACACTTGTCTTTTATTGCACGCAAGAGAAATCATTTCGCATGAATTAACATTCAACGTTGCGCCGCTGATTCATAGGATGTATGTCGTTATAAAAATTATTAATATTTTTGTTTGACGTGTGACACGATTTTTAATATATATATATATATAAATTTATAAATAAATATATACAAAAAAAGACTCCCCTTTTGCTCTAATTCGTTCCATATCTTTAAGCCCGTTACCCCTCGTTAGAACCGGCAAACGCATCACATTTATATATCATTATTGTTCCATTCGTTTTAAGCATTGAAAAAAACCTGCTATTCCAACCCCTCCAGGGCGTTTTTCAATTACACGCTATAAAATATAACAACAATTTTCGATATAATCGCATAATTTAGGAATAATATATAATATATTATTTATGTACGAGGGAATGAAATAAATCAAACTTCAAACGTACGCATGTATATTATATCGACTGTTTAAATTATTAAACCGTGAAATTATAAGCCCATTGGCGAAAGGACTAATTTTGCAGAGGAAAATAAATTAACGTCGTTTTCTTGCAAAAATATATATATAAAATTGTATATAAAGGTAATCTCAGGTAATATTATAAATTATTTTTCAAATTTGTACTATATTCTTCTTGGCAACAGCATGAGTAACGAGTATAGTTTTTGAAATGTTCTATACAGGGTGATCTATCTGATGTAAGATACTCATTTTCTCGGAAAATATAAATATTTTAAAAATTATTTTTCTCCTATACTAGGTACAACTATTTTACTTTAATTTTCAATCCTTTGAACATTTTAACCTTCATCCCTTACACATAAAACAAGTATGAACCTAGTTTGTCTAAATGGGAATATGTACTTTTAACTCCATAAATATGGGAACGAAAAATGATAAAAAATGATAGCGTTTGAATTGTCATAATATGTGTATAGCTTTCCAAAATCCAGTAGCTCATAAAAGTCATATTTATGTTCTTATTGTTAGTCTGATAGGTAACCAGACACAATAAAATGTTTTGAGATAATAATAGACAAGCGGTTCTTATATATCTATTAAAACACAATGAAGGTGACAGTGTCATCAACGTGAGTTAAAAATATTATTGTGTAATGGGAAGTTGCAGTGCTACTGTTGTAAAAACGAAATGAATGATGATCTTAAATTTAAATGCTTACAAAATCATAGCAAATGAACAGATTGATGAATTAAAAATTAAAAGGCTAACTTTTTTTTCACATTTTTCGTCTCCATATTTATGGAATTTAAAAAAATGTGACTATTTGAAAAAACAAAGTCAATACTTCTTTTGCGGGTAAGGGATGAAGGTAAAAATTTTCTAAGTATTAGAAAATATAGTAAAATATGTACCTTCAAGTATAGGAAATAAATGTTTCCAAAATATTCATATTTTCCGAGAAAAAGAATAATGTCTTACATCAGATGGATGTTAATAATACAATATGTTGATCCCAACATATTGTATTTTTTTTTTTGTGCATTATTACAACCTAACAATGACGGTTGTGTTGTTTAAGCATTAACCGCGGTTATAGCAATAAGATAAAATTAACATTTTATTTTGTATAAATTGATTAAATTCTAGAAGTCCGGGATAAGCCGGGATAAGCTGTAAGTGTACGTACCGTGTCGTACAGTGCGAATCGTTCTCTAACCGCTTTACTTTGTATTGTCTATAATAAGTCTTGTGTATTATTGTGTTTGTGTGTTGAAAACGTAATAATGGTTTGGTTAAGCTTGTTTTGTTGCCCAGGCGAGTTTAACAATGCTCGATAGTATAAACCTACTCATATACAACGGCTATTGTATACGAGAATAATTCTAGTAAACAATATATAAAAGGCAACGAAAGAAAACCTTCTGTGTATTAGAACGATATTGTGAAAGAATAAAACATTTAAAGTACTTAATTTAGGCGTACAAAGAAACGGACAATGCTGGTAGCCAAACTCCATGTTGCGTTGGCGATTAAAACGGATAAGCATAGCTGTAATGATTTCATATTATGTTTGGCAGTGTATTTTGTTTGGTTTTCCCAACGCGGCGCTATCTCTTTGGCGAACATGGTTTTTTTTCTACCCTTGTACTAGTAGCAATAATTATTGGACTATGCTCAGGGGTGGGATTACACCACTATGTGCCAACTAAAGCAGAGGATAAAAAAGCCAACAACAGGATTTTTTCGTTTAAAAAAACTGTGTTTATTTTTGTCCCTAGCCGTTTTGGCTATCGCGGAATAGGTATCGTGTTGCACGGCCCACTCGAATCCTGTAAAATAATAATTATGTTCTTCAGTTCAAGTAAAACCTGACCCAATGTCTCTCGGCTTAGCTCTAGCTACGCTTATTTCTGTCTGTGACTGAGTAACATAATACTTTGAACATATAAGAATACTAAACTCAAGAGTGAAACCCTACACTGCTCTCGTTCCTTGGCTTTTATGCAACAGAGTCCATTATGTATTAATGGAGCTGTTTATCAACAATTAAGCCTTAAAACAATATTTCTTCTTTTAAAATATGTTTTTTTCATTCACAGAGATCCGGGTATTTTCCTAGAATATAAAACTAGACTCTAAAGTCTAACACTTGGGTATGACATACTTCAGAAATATTACACCCCAGACGTTCGACTTAATGTTAAAGATACAAAATTTATTATTTTCCATGCACAACTATAATTTTTTAAATAAACAACTAAAACAGGAGGTCCCCGTGCCCCGCAAACTGCTGGATATTTTGTTATTAAAATTACAAATGATAATTATTTGACAATATCGAGTTGTTTAAAATAAATATTTATTAAAACATTACTTGGTCAAATAATACACTTTTTGATATAATTTATTAATGTGAAATAGGTGTCTTTATTTAAAATCCAAAAAAATGTTTTTGGGTATGTACTTATTAAAGTGTCGAGTTATAGAGGCAATAAAAAAAATATAATATTATTATCGTGTATGCTTTGAATATTACTTAGACAAAGAACAAATGAAACAGTTTATCGCAAATCGCATTATCACACTTCAAACACACGTTGCCTGTACAAATTTGTGCTTCAACTTTTACCTCCGAGCAAAATTCTTTTTTTTTTTGTGTTGCCACATTCCAATTTTACTTTTTAAATAACTCATAAAATGTATATCAAACAACCGTGTTTGTTTTGCGAATTAAGTGAATTCCGTGGTTTGACTCAAACACAATATTATTTTTAAACAGCTCTAAACAATTAACCGCCAACGTCAATATTGTTTTTAACGACCCTCTGGTTTTCGAAAGTGGGTTGATTACACCCGTCAGTCTTCCAATTGTATATATTTTTACTTTCTATTTTGACAACAACCCATTTTGTAATCAATGCCAACGCTTGTTTTTATAACAAAAAAAAAAAAAATATAGAACTTAAAAGTATGACTTCAATTTATTTTTAACATGGACAAAAACGTAGATAACAAACAGATTTAAACAAATATAAAAACAAAATTAGATTTTTTCTTTTTTGAAATATCAGCATAAACTATTTATTCCTATCAATGTTCTACATTGGACTATTTCCAAATTTGACCATGTTACTAACAATTAAGTTAGGTTAGGTTAGGTTATGTACTGTTATGTTTGTTACTGATTATTGTAATTATTTACTATTTATATTTATATATTGTATATATTGTATTGAAGTTATGTTAGGTTAGGTGAGGTATAATATATATATATATATATATATATATATATATATTATATTGTGTGTTGTACTTTGTTATAAATTATAACCATGTAATTATATGGTTATTGTAATATTATATGAGTGAATATAAAAAACATAAGCGATGCGTGTCGGGAGGGTGAAATGATGGAAGTCGGTGCCACCCCTAGCTGGCGGTTATGTAAAAAAAAATGTTAGGTTAGGTTACAATTGAAAAAACAATTTTTTTATTATGGTAACTATTTGTGTGAACAAAAATGCAATCTACTTTTCATTGTTTTGCTAAAAAAAAAAAAATTGGTAAAGACTAATCTCGTCTCGTAGGTAATGGCTGTCACGCCTATAACCACTAAGCTCAATAGACCCACTGGCGGTTATGTGCCGTAAAAAATGGATTTCTGAAAAAACACGATTCGCGTCGTGCACTCTTCTTCTTCGAAATAGTATAAAATAACGATTTCTTTGGTTTTCTTCAGATACTGGGCAGTGACTAACGTCGATTACATTCACACGAGAAACGGCAGGAGGATCGTGGGCATGATAGTGGTCGTCTGGTCCGTGGCGCTTGTCGTGTCGTTAGCCCCACAGTTCGGCTGGAAAGACCCGGACTACTTGGACCGCATCAACATCCAGCAACAGTGCATGGTCAGCCAGGACATTGGCTATCAGATATTTGCCACGTGCTCCACGTTCTACGTTCCTCTCCTGGTCATATTGTTCCTGTACTGGAAGATATTCAAAATCGCCAGGAGACGGATACGGCGGCGCAGAGCCCAACGGAACGCCATGCTCGAACATTCTAGGTCAGTATAATAATAATAATAATAGTATGTTGTACTTATTATGTAGTTTGTAAAAAACCTCGCGTTACAGTAAATAAATGCTAAATAATCTCAATTAAAAAATTCAGTTCTTAGTATAAATAATTTTTTAATATGATTTATATATTTCGGGGCTCTTATACAAATATATATCACAGCTGTTCGAGTACGGAAAATAATTCCTACAGCCAAGGTCATACAAATATATTAATATTGAGGTTACGGTGATTCCCATAGTATAAGTTACTACTCAACTTACTTAAATTACATGAAGTTCAAATATTTAACCTGTCATTGGTGTCGTTTTGAAGTTATTAATTTTATAAAACCGGAACTAGGGACCACAACAGATTCTTATTATTTTTTTTTTTAATTTATATATATTCCTTGTATCGGTACGCTTGAAAAATATATTAACACGGATTTTCCGGTTCCACTAAACTATTCTTCTTCTTTTTTATATCGAATACGTTGTTTTCTATGAAGAACAGTCGAATTTCCTAGTTGCATAATATTGCGCGTTGGAAGTTTCGAACATTATTGAATTTGAAATTAATTTTATTGAAGTTCCAAAAACACCAACGCATCGTGTCAGATTAATCTTCCTAACAACGTTTGCGTCACGATTCGTTATTATTATATTTTTTCATTTCTTCTGAAAAAGAAAAATATGGATGAAAAACTGACACAGATTGCTTTGGACAAAACATAATAAAATTATTACACTATATACGTGTGCCTCGAAAGGAGAAAAAAAATTGGAGAACGCAATGACAGTATTCAAATGGGTGAAGTTATTACGAGAGATGAACGGTCTGAGACATCTTGTGTGTGAAGGCGACAAGTAAGTTGGACGGGAAAAGTGAAATCGCGTGCCGGTTGAAAAGGAAACGCACAAAAGACGAGCGAGAGATAATTAAAAGTCAGCGGGAACTTATGTGCGGAACGCGTTGTACATGAGACACACGTGTGTAGTGAATAAAATGAAAATTAGGGTGCACAAGACGGCGGCACATTCTTTCACCAAATAAGAAACTCGCTTGAAAAATATATTAATTCCTTCAGCCGCGGCTTTTTAATCGTCGACTGCTCTGGTCTGGAATTATCATACACAAATGCAAATCCATAACACTTACCACTATTTTGACTGACACTATCCGGCCGCTGATATTTAATTAGTCGGTCCGATTCTCCTTGAATACTAGGACTAGTTAGTTACATGCAAACCGCCGACTGTTATCTAGATGGTACGTTGAATATTCATCGACTTTGGAGAATTATTAATACGAGTCCGGCCGAACTAGTATTGGTGAATATTATGTATATTAGCAGTTCTGATGTATAGCTGATGTTCGGCGTGGGCATATGGTCAATTATTCAGAGTAGTGTATTGTGCACCGCAATGTCTCTCTTAATTGAAATGTATGCGTTTTGCTCGCATATTAGTATCAGCTGCCGTTGGGTTGCTATTAGAGATTGCGGCGATAACACACCAACTCAGAAATAATTTCACCGAATTCCAACTGTATAGCTGTTATAAAACACTGTGTACGTCAACCAAATTTAAACGTTGATCACCCAGCACAATACTGTGTTTTATGTATATCTCGTCGTACAATGCATATAGTTCTATTTAAATGTACATTCAATCGGATGAGTAACGGAAAATCCTGTCTTTGGGCACGACATGTCTTTATCCGTCAATTCCTATAATTTAGGTAGTTGACGAGTAGGACCAGTGTAGCCAGTACTTAATTATCAATTTTTTAGTAAAATTTCCCTTATGTTATCATAATTTTTCCACGCATAAAATGGCCAATCAAAACATCTCATGAAATATATAATATAACAACAGATAACAGTAATAATGTATTTTAAATCGATAATGTTTAATATCGTTGTTTTGCTGTTATCGTAATATAATTCATGGCGTAATCAAGGAATAACCAGAAGACACACTTTTCAAGAATTACACGGGTACTTATGAAGGATAGATTTACTACGCCTGTAGGGAAATCATAGTAGGCAGTTCTCATTGATTGTCTCTTATGGTTCAATTTAAATTTCTCTAACAAATACTCTATACTTCTCTACTTGTAGTATTTCTAAAAAACTTTTCCACGCCACCGAAATTTTCCCGTGACCTGGCAACACTGCGTCGGACCGAGAAAAACTGAGAGTAAGACGTTCGACCGACTTTTTTTTAGTTTTATTGCCTAACGGATTTCCCGTGTGTCCTGGAAATTCGACGGTAGGTTTTTCCCCTACGGAACGCGTGGGTTTCCTATTCCATAAAATGCCGTGTCGTCGTCAACGATGCGGAATCGCCACATGAATTCTACCCTAAATGCGTGCTTGGTGCGCTGCGCACGAGAGGTACGGAAAGACAAACGTTATTGCCAAATAAAATAATAAAAAACACTGCCGTTCACTGAAATTCACAAGAGGAGTAGAGCGCAATGTTATATTATAATGTCGAAGAGCATAATGCCGAAACTGATCGTTATACTCCAATAAAGGCAGGACGCCGACCACAGCTGCGGTTACCACCAAATTTTGTTTTAGTGTCTTTCGCAGACGTCACGGGGCCGGTGGAGGAGGAGGTGGGGTTCCTTCTACTTTTATCGTGTTTTTTTTCAACAGTTTAACGGTTTGTGTGTGGTAGTTGCCACCACGTAGTAGGCCCTTCCGCCGTTAACAGCTATCAAAATATACCGACATCCAACTTGTGTCGCCAAATTCCACCCCCAAACATCATTTAATGTACCCAATACTACAACTACTAGTGCACCACACACATCGAAACTGATCCACTTGTGCCGGACCACTCTAATTTCTATATATTTTTTTTTATACTGAAACAAATAATACAATTCTGATCCCATTCCCTTTGATTGTACGGTGTGATGATAAACGGATACCGATTGGGTTAGAGGGTATGATTTCTATAAGACGGTCATAATATGAAATTAGGAATTTTGATGGACAGTTATCAATAGTGCACTTTTTGAAAAATTGAGTTGAGTATAAAACAACAATTGATACTAAATAGACATAATGTACAAAAATATTGGTAGACACGCATGAGTAAACATGCATTTTACCGTTTGAGGACGGTTAGTTTGTTAAGACCGTTTGAATCTTATTGATTACACCATGCCTGTAAAATTTCAAAATGTACACTCTACCATTGAACTAACCAAGAAAGATGTACGTTAGGTTAGGTGGGTGAGGTTAGGTGTTGTTAAGTGTGACTACAGTAATAGTGAAAATAGGTTAAAGTACAGCTGATTCATTTTTTCCACTTGCAAAATACTTAGATTTTAGTGAATTTTTTAAAAAGAAATTATATTATTATTGTACCGTGGCACGGTCAGTGAACTGTTTGAATTTCGGTTGCAGGTCAAAAAAACCGGCAGACGAAGCTGTGTCCGAACCGAAGAAGTACGGCTTCTTCCGGAAAGCCGTGTTCCTGAGGATAAAGAAAAAGAAAGAAGTGGAAGAGACGGCCGTGTGTTCTAGCATCGGATTGATCGACGGACACTCGAGTTGTTCCATGCCGGAATCGTCGCAAGACGGCCAGACCAAATGCGGCGGCGGCGTCGAAGACAAGACGACGGCGTTCACCATCACATCGAACCACGACATGGCTGTGCCGGTGGAAGACGACGGGCCCACCGTGACGGACACCAACCCGTCGAGGCACACGGTAATCGAGATGAACGTGAACCGCATGTGCGTGGCGGGCCCTCGGGTGAAGCCCAAGCGAGAGAAGAAAGAGTCGCTGGAGGCCAAGCGCGAGCGTAAAGCGGCCAAGACGCTGGCCATTATCACGGGGGCGTTTGTCGTATGCTGGCTACCATTTTTCATCATGGCGTTGGTGATGCCCCTGTGTCAAGAATGTAAGATCAACAAATACGTGTCCAGCTTTTTCCTGTGGCTCGGCTACTTCAACTCCACGCTGAACCCGATCATCTACACAGTGTTCAGCCCCGAGTTCCGGTTGGCGTTCACCAAAATGATATGCGGAACCACTTACAGAAGATAATGATAATAATAATAGTAATCAAAAGGCTGCTGTTGTTGTTATTATTATTTTTTGTTATTACCGATATTATTATTATTATTGACATTATTACATTATGCCCGTCGTACCGCTTATATACCTATTACGAATATAATGTAATAGCATAAACGCAGTGGAATTGTGTTTGTTTATTTGTGTGTTTGAGAGCGAATGCGTTTTAACGTGCGCACGAATTTACACTGCGTGTGTTTGCATTAGTCGTTTTTGTTTGTTTGTTGGATAGTTAGTTACGCTTGCACTGTGTACTCACGTTATGCCCATCTGATTCCGATGAGAATGGGCAAATACCGCGCGGTCAATGTTTATAGGCGATACCGGATTTTTCCGTTGACCAACGCTTTGGTACATATTATTATAGTTGGCATAGCGTTTACGCTTTGTACGGCGGGCACGTCAATTAATAAACCAAAAAGGGCTACCGACCACTCAAAATCCAAAATATCTTTTAACGAAATAGTAAAGGCTTAAACATTTTTTTTTAATGTTATAACGAACAGCTATAACCTCCAATAAACTCTGTTTAACGAAAAAAAGTAAAATTTTCCCACGGGAATAATTATTTACTGCCTGATTAATATCTCATTTGCGTTATCTGAAAATTCTTATTATTTGATTAAAAACAAAAATTATGACATAATACTTCTGGTGTCGGCATTTCTTATTCCGTCTTTTTGAATTGAAAAAAAAATAAGACGTTGACGCAACACAATTTAGTACACTCCCGCGGTCTTGCAGAGGGTTAGTTATGTTGAAAGGATGGAAAGACGTACATTGGCCGAAAGCCAATTCGAAATGCTTATATATACGACTTGTTTTTAGTGCTATAATAACAATAATAATAATAATATTACATATAATTATTGTACAGTTTTTTTGTTAAACGGGGGAAAGGGATTGAGCTTGACCGGCTTCGTTACGGTACATATTGTATTGTCATTATTGTATTATCATTATTATTGTTGTTAAGTAGTAAGTATTAGTTAAGCGGATTTTATTGTTATCTAAATAAAAAAAAAAAATTCTTAGTATTGTCCCGTTATATGTAAGTTATTATTGCAAAAGTCTGTTGGCGCTGATAGCGTCCAAACGACAATGATAATAAATATTGTGTACATAATGATTTTTTCAAAGCCATTTCGCTATTGATAGCTTGCCTTTATTATTATTATTATTTATTAAAATTACATATTATTATACCTACCTACATCCTAACGGACTAATTAACGTTTAAGACTAATACTAATATATTATAATATTATTATGCTAACGGCATATTTATGTTATACGGTGTTCGACAGTACGATTCTGCTTTGAATATTGCTCAGAACATTGTTTAAATTTATTACTATTACTATTATTATTATTATTATTATTGTTGTATACTTAAATAATTGTTATACACTTGAGTGTAACGCGTTTAAGTTGTGTCGATATAGTTGTACTCGACAAGTAATTGTAAAACTAATTAAATTTGTATTATTACCTGAACGTTTAATAGTCTACAATAACAAATGTCTTAAAGTATAATATATCCAAACATTTTTTGGCAACAGCGGTTCACCACATACATTTCGATTGGAAGCAATTCAAAACGTGACTACTTACTATTGATTTAACTACTATTGACTACTTACAATAATTGTTATCCTCCATTTTTCATTATTAAGTTTACCATTGTATTATTATTGTTATTAAACATAGTGTAATGGATAATATTATTCTATGTAATTATAAATCAAATTAAAAAAACCTTATTCGTATAATAATTTGTTGTACATAATAATGAATTATAATTATTATTACTATAAATTACCGTTGTACCATCTACAATGTTGTGTTTGAAAAATGTACGACTATAAAAATTATTAATACAATTTTTAAAAAAAATTGTAACGGAAATATATATTATTATTATTATAATTATTATGATATTTTGTTGTTTGTCGAACGTTTAAAAAGTGATCTATTTCTGTGTACATAATAATTTATTACTAAACGGTTATCGTAAGAGACATGATAAAAAACTAAACAAACCAATAAACGAACCATAAAATATATTATAAAAAAAGGAGATATATACGAATGTGCTTAGGGCGCATTGACACTGTCAAGCCAATCCGGGTGTTGTTTACAGCTGTGAAGACATAAACGACTAGGCGTATTACTGTTAACGTTTATTACTATTATTTTTTATTTATTTTTATTCTTCTAAAGAACCAAATGCGAACGACGAGAGACAGTACAATACAATACCTACTGAAGGCGTCGATTTGAGCATTGGATTACACTTAAGCAACACGCCATAAGAAATAATGCATTCAAATAAAGACACAGATTTGTGCACATAAACTGTAAAAATGTGGAAATACTTTCAACGTCTTTACAATTTTTTTTATCTATATGACCGGTAAATAAATATAATATTACAAAAAATTGTTTTTCCACCCTACTGTAAAGGTTTTGTACACGCGAACAACACAAGCATGATTTTATTTTTATTTTATTTTATTCCTATCAGTCCGCCACATGGAAACGCTTTTCTCTTTGATCCTTTCACTTTTCAAAAATACCTACTTAATTTAACGCCGAATTTGAAAGAAAAACATTATGTATTGCAATTATCCCTGGCCTTCGGTGCTATTCATAAATACACTTTAAGGCTTTTACCGGCCTTATTTATCATATAAATTGGCAATTTAAACAGTACACAAAGAATTGTCGAGATGGTTTCAAAACATTTATATTATAATAACGATATAAAGTATAAGTATAAGCGCAGTAGTTATGGAATTTTTTTTTTTATAACATTTAAAAACAAACGCATCAGAACTAAAGAAAATCGTAAAACGTTCGATAACCTTAAGAGGATTGCATGCGGTTTTGACGTTTTAGACCAAAAAGCCAGACAAAATTTCGATTACTTAAAAATGATCAGATTTTAATTATGTCAAAATATACGAGTTCTTTGGTCACTTTACTAGGTCAGGTAGGAAACATATTTTTGTTTTTTTTATGTAAAAAAATCTGGTTTTAATTTTGAAACAATTGCAAATTGATTTTATTTAATTACAAGAAACCGACATTTTTAAATGAAAATCGGCTTCCTACACAACATAGTAAAGTAGCCAAAGATCTTAAATCTCTTTGCAGAATTGATATCGGACTATCCTATGTAGTCGACATTTTGTCTAAAATAAACCAAAATGGCTTTTATTCATAGAAAAAATGATTTAAGTTAAAAATTATACCTATTGAAGCTCATACAAATAACACCGATAAATTTATTGGCATGGTCAAAATTTATTAAAACCTCTTTTTTTTTTTAATGTTGCCTATACAAAACTCCTTAAAAACAGACCCTATGCAATCCCCTTAAGACGATTAGAATAATATCCTGGACAAACACAACAATATTCGAACTGTAATCGATTAAAACAATTAATAAAATATTATGATATATGATATATATCACGTTTATATTACTCCGATGTTATAAAACTAAAAATTAAAATTAATCCACAGACAATACTAAAACAAAACTACTGTGGTGGTCTCCTGACCAGTATTTATTTTACAATTCAAGTGTGTCAGACCTGAACAGAACATTTGAAAAACAATGTACTTATCTGAAAAATAATTGTACGATATCGTACATTGGTAACTACAGCACCTAATCTAATATGATTATATTAGACCTAATAACCTAACAAAAATTAAGTGAAATACAATAATTCCAGACACATTTTTGCCTTTGCAACGGTTCTTATCGATAGTTAATACTTGCACCATCTACGGATTCAAAAAGATAGCAAAATAGTTTCATTATAATAATACATGGGAAACAGTAAACCCTAATCGTATCATTCATAACATTCAAAATATAATTTTTTTTAAAATTTTTTTTTTTATTATCAGAAAATATATTTACAATCTATACAGTGAGTACATTAAGCAAATTTGATGAAAGATATTATATACATGACAATGAAAAATTAACAGTTATGGGTAGACACTCAGCAGCGTCACCCGGCTACTTATTACAATGTACTTGTATTGTGTAAATAAATATTTAACTATTGTGGTGAACAAATTAACAATGTCGAGTTTTTAGATCAATTTGATCAATCTTAAACAAAAATCAACACTGGTCGAAAACATTTTCTCGATTGCATTTATTTTGGACTATATTTTGCAACATTTAACAACAACACAAAGACTCGAGTGAGTATCAGCGGTTGACGTCGGCCACGTTGATTTCACTCCGAATAAAAGACATTGTTCACAGTAGTTTGCATTATGTATGATTTAAGAAACGGAGCTTTAATAATAATGATGATGACGATATCGTCTTCTCGTGTCTTGTTTACAACAGAATAAATTGACTTACAAAATATGAAAACGACAAAAAAAACCATCTAATCTTTCACTATTCACATGCAAATGTCCCACGCAAGATGCAATACTATTATTATTCAAATCGTTTTGTTTGTTTGCTTTTCTTTTCATAAAATATTTATACATTTAGTTTTTTTAGCTCTATAATAACATCGCTTGTTCTCGAAAATACAGTGGCGATTATTTTTTCCTGAGTAGTCTTGAAATCAAATGCATTATTTCGATGTAAAGAGCTGCGGATTACAGATATATTAGATAATATAAGGTGTTCAACATTTTATGTAACGCCTAATTTAATGAAGATATACTTAAGTTATGAAAAAATTAATTCTGTGAAATATTTTTAATTTTTACTAACAATTTAATCATTTAATTTTTTTTCAATCAGAAACCAGAATTGGGAGTGGAGGGGGTTACCTTTGAAACTTAAAAGGTATTATATAAATTTAATTAGTTTTTTAAATAAAGTATAATTTGCTTAACTGGTCGTTAACCAGCTTTGAGTTATTACTTAAAAAGTTTAATAGAGTTCTACATATAGGATGGGAGGTGGGTTGGGTGATACACGTAGATACTAATACTACTCTCTACCCTTCCTCACTTTCTAAATTTTAATTACTTATAACTTTAAAAGTACTATAGAGTTTTTATACTGGTTATCGAACATTAAAATTTACAGCAAATTATAATTTCTAATTTAAAGTAGCAAATTAAATGTATAAATTAACATTTCAGTTTCAAAAGTCCCCCCTCCCCCTTAAATCAGGCTTCAGACTGAAAAAAACCAAAACTCTAATAATTATTATTGTTGATAAAAATTATAAATGTTTCACATAAATCTTTGTTAAAAAAAATTCTGTTAATAATATCCGTTACATAAAATTTTAAACACCCTGTGTATAGAAACAAGATATTCGGTTTTAAGTCGATATAATATAATATGATTTATTAATATACAATATATGTATATTTTTTAACAAACAGTTTACACATCAGTAGAATATTTCCTACGTGAAAACAATAACGCTAATTTATAAGGCGGTGTTAATCATTATTGTCATATATTATTAATATTATAAATATTCAACGAAATTAAAATTATATTTTAACAAAAGCAAACGCGATTTTGCATTGCTAAACGAAACAAAAAAAAAATGTTTAATATTTCTTCGTTTGTTTTTTTATAAATACAGACATGACATTAAAAAAATATCGTACATGGCCATTTTAAGTAGTTATAATAAAATATACTGCCCTCAATTTAGTTGTTTTTATTGGTTAATGTTTGGTCAGTATTTAGTTGAATATTAAAATGTATGCATGATAGTTATATTATACTAATTATATTTGAAACAAAATATCTGTGGTTGTTTAATCAGAAACTTTCTTTTCGTTTTTAACAATAGTTACATAATTTTATTATGTGACAATAGTATGGTATGGAAACAACTTTAAAATTTCAAGCACATTATTGTCATTACAATACTTTCAGCGATATTTGTATTTCTACTATAATGTCCAAATTGGTTTATATGAAATAGTGTTTTTATCACTTATAGTTATAATAATTCCTGTATACCAATGACCTGACATGCTCAATATTTGCTCTTAAATATTAAAAGAGCGTTTGAAATGAGCTTAATATTACCAAAATTATTAAAACATAAAACACAAAGGTGCGCTAATGATTTTAATACACGATTTTAAAGTATTCCTCGGTTATTTTTTGGCCTGTGAGTAAGGACTATTCGGTATTTCTGGACGGGCCGCAAAATGGGCCTCGTCACACTGTTTCCGGATGCGACGGTCTGAAGATCCGACGGGTGTTCGTCGGGCGGTTCGAGCTGGAGGAGTTTGGGAGGATCGTCGGCGGTCGCCGCGTCGCCCGTACCGTTGTTTTGGTTTCTGGTGTACAGCCACATGTCCAAGAAGTCTTTGTACAGAAACGTCTGCAGACGCCTGGCGGCGTGCGGCACGTTGTCGTTGCGGTTGCGAATGTAATCGCCGTATCGACGCCGGAGCCGGGCCGCGTTCTCTTCGGCGGCTCGTTGCGCACGACGTCCGTACGCCGGCCGGTTGAGCGGGTCTTTGGGCACGGGCTGTTTGATGTTTTCGACGAACACGGAAGAGAAATAATTGAGAAACTCGCACGTCAATTCGTCGATGGACTTAAGACGACGGAGGCGCACAATGGACGGATAATGCGGGTGCAAACGGGCCACCACCGATTTTTTGGGGTCGAACACTGCGACGGCCGCGTACGACTGGATATGTACGGCCGCCGGCTTGTGCGGTATCAAGCCTGGCGGATCGTGACGTAAGAAGTTGCCGCCGCCGCCGGCCCGGGAATACGCGTTGAATGTTTGTGGTACTTCGGACCTCAATGGTCGCGACTGCAATTTGAGCAGCCGTTGTCGCTGTTCCGATTTCAAATGGCACGTGCACGGGGTGCGGACAGGCGGTTCGGCGTAGTATTCGGGCGACACTGGTCTGAGTTCACTCTTGGCCGCCCATGTTGGAACCAGGCACTTTAACAATTTACCGCCAAAAAATTTTTTTTTCGCTTCCGCCATGACGGTTACACGTATCCTACAATATTTCCCAAAAAAATATATTATTGTCAATTGCATACTATGCAATTATACTAATTGAAATTAGTTTGGAGCAACAATCAGATAAATCTGTTTTATTCAAACATTTTTTTTTGCCCGTAGAAAAATGTTCATGGAAATTTTATTCAAGATATAGTGCGACTAAGAGTGAAATCGGTCAATTACTTATAAAGATATTGCAATTGTTCGTTTGATCATTCTCAAATATTTTAAAAAGTGGATTTATTTGCTGGTGCCCTTCGATTACCGTCCTTATACTAAATAAAATTCACGGTAGACCCGAAAGAAGACATTAAATTATATAAATATAATTACAATAGGGTCACAATCAAAATGTTTATAGTTCGAATAACAAAATAAACTAGTTAAGCCAAACAAGCCTGCATATTATACTTGTTCTAACTAAACATTTAGTTTAAATACTAACCTTAGTATTATGGTTGATCCAACTAAAATAATGTTTTTATCCGTTTCAAGTCAACTAAATTCTAAATGGCTGGTAATTTTCGAAAATCTTTTTCATTAAAAAGAATGTTGACAATATCAATCAATCTCGAATCTAATATACCTCGATAAAATAATCTGTACAATTTTAAGTTTTTAAATTATATTCATAATAATACTTTTTTTTAGACACATTCAACAATAAAAGTATTATTTAAACAATCACTTTTTTTTTAACTCTATGGAAACTTGACTAGCTACTAGTCCTACCGCTGTGTATTTGGCAATAACTTGATTTAGAACTAAAATAAGTAATTAGTATATATTTTATTAGGACAGTATTGAGTTTGCTTTATTGGTAGTTGGTTATTTTTTTTTAATTTTACAATTCAGGTCATTACTTAAAATTCAATAAAATGTTTGACAAAAAAAAACTCTTCCAGAGGGCATAGTATCTTATAGCGTTGTTATTGTAATAATGACGTCATCATCGTTGTTATATGAGAAACATTATTCAGATGTTTTTACAGCGTGGTATAGTTTATTTTTTGTACGAAAAACGGCACGTGCTCCGTGTACTCAGTAAACCCGAGCATTATTAAAATAGTTTTGTATTTAAATAAAACAATAATCAACTCTAAAATAACACATACTATGAAAGGTTCAAAAATAAAACAATAATGATAAACGAACAGCAGTTAATACGTATGCAATCATATGATAATCATATAATATAGTAATATTTTAAGAGATTTTTTTTTTTTTTTGAATGACATTATTATAATTTGTGTTAACGTTTACATTCACCACTGGCTCGACCCGAAGTTTTGCGGAAATTAATTGTTCCTGAACACTATAAATATAAACCGAAATAATGACTTAAGCCGTTAAACAAGAATAAGATTATCGATATAATATTATATTGTATTATATAGCTGTTACATTTTGTATTATAATTTTACCTAGTAAAATAATTATCACGCTTTCAATTAGACAAAGGCTGACGGCTTTACACTTTGGTGATATTGCATATAGTTACAAAACGTTTGCCATGCTTGCCTAGTTGGGCACAATCGCACACAATTGTTATAATATACAGGGTGATTAAAAAATAATGAACCGATTCCATGATCAAATATTTTATATGTAAATGTATGAATCAGAATGAGGGAGTGGCTGTTTGAAAGATTAGGTTTCTAAGTTTCAAATGGTTGCTACGTGACCGCGCCAGGTGCATCGGTCTCCTAAGGTAAACATTACAGCAGAATAAAAAATTTCAATGTTGCTAAATAAGTTTTATATTATACAAAATATTAAAAATATATGTCAGTAAAATTTTTTAGTTTTATTATTTTACAAGACAAAAAAATAATAATAATAAAAATTGAAATATTTCATTGAAATACTTAAAAAAAATGTATTTCATGAAGTTTTCAAACACTAAATCGATCTTTGTACTAAAATTATAATTTTAAGCACATTCATGTTATTACAATGGTTTTATCAATATTCGAGTTTTATATCGCATACACTATACAAATTCGCATGGAAAAATATTTTTTTTCTTTTTAACCCTTTAATTAGAAACGACAATTATTATTAAAACGAACGGCTAGGACTTATTCTTAACTCTCAAAACGACCGTAATTGCTTAGACAACGGCGTCGGTCGTTATCGTTAAAAGCTTAGTAAAATAATATTGTCTTAATTTTTTTCACCTCGGTCGCGAACACGTATTTTTACTATTACGTTTCAAGTAGAATAAAATAATTAATAATAATAATAGTTGGTCAAACAATGTCGACACGGCCGTTGCCGCTGACTTACAGCAATTATATGGGGGCGTGCAATAACACAAGAGCACTTATCTAGCCCCAGGGGTATTTTTTAGTAGAGTTTAAACAATTCAAAAAATTACCGTCGAATAAAATACTAATAAAACGACGAGTGGCCCGCCAAAGACCAAGGAACGTCACGGATAATTAACATTATTATAATTATTATTGACATAACAATACAACCTGAAGTCATCGAGAAACGATAATATTGTAGAAGTCACTGTTATACACAGTCTCTCCCGGCTTTTGAATAAACGAAAACGCTGCCTTTTCAGTTTAAATATTTTAATGAACGTTTCGACTCCGGGGCCGATACAATCAAACCGTTTTTCTCTCTGCCGCTCTTTAACTGTACTACAATTCCCTATCGAATTGAAGTGACAACACTCACGACTGTTGTAATTTTCCGAACATGATGTGAAATGTTTTTAAATAATTTTTTCATGCAACAATATTTTTGTCAATTATTACAGGCATACCTACCTGCATTTGTGATTTAGTCATAACCCACAAACACGCTGTTTTGATGTTGTTATCTCTTATTATATTATATATTTCACGGCACAATAAAAAATTCCATGGCTTTATCAATAACGTTTAAAGCTTTTTTCTGGTTGAGCATTATAGGCACGGATGAATTATGATAACATAAGGAGAATTTCACCATTATAGCTTTAGGTAAAATTAAATACTGGCAACACTGTGAAACAGGTGACCGATCCATTGTTATTTGACCCCATTGAACACAAACTTGGCTTTTTTTTTTTTTAATTAAAAAACTAATAATCAACCAAAATGTATCTACGTTGAAATTATCGTAATATATTTTTTTTTTATAAAGAAACCAAAGTATGCTGTATTGTTTTTTTGAGGACAAACAATAATGCAAAATACGTTGTATCACATCTCGTTATAATTATTTGAACAATGGTTAAAATATACACGAACAAAATGTGTAAAATAACGTACACACGGGCATTTGCCCCTCGTCGTACCATTTACCGCATTTGGGATCCTCCATGCAGTAGTAATATTTAAAAACAATATTGTGATAACTGTAAATGCGTGCTATGCTATAATATTTACCCGAGTAACAAACGTTACAGAACCGTACCGACAAAGCTGAAATTTTATCAACCCAATAATGTCAATATTTATATTATAGTTTTCAATTGGCTATAGACAAATTGTCGGTTGTGCCTTACCTACTAATATTGTAAATCAAATAAACGACTAATAAAACTGCGCTAAGCGTTTTTCGCCAATAGAGATTTTCACACTATACTCTGACATTGCTGCCAATTCACTGACAATTTCCCGTGGCGCAGGGAAAGTTTTATGAAAAATTTGGCTCTCGACAGACTAGTTTATCTATTACTTCGTCCGTTAATAATTATAAGGAGTTCTATCTCGGCTATATACCATGACCAACAATGCAATCCGATATGTAGGTACGTTTCACACACCGTGTCTGGCAAGCCACAGCCAAAACCGACTACGGCTACGATTGTGTCTAAATTTAGTATAATTATAATTTAACGTGAGCTCTTCGCTCCCATTTATCTGGAGCTTGTATAAGCTTTGGAGGCAATAGAACTTTTGATCTAAGTTTAACGTGCTTAGTATGAGGAAAGTTGTAATTGAAGTCACTGCGGTCAGGGGCTCGTTTCATATACTGTCGAGGGGGAGACTGACCTAAGTACTCAGCGACTACAACATTATATTGCACCGCTCCAGATTCCCAGAACGGAAGTACAGTCGTTACCAGTAACTATTGAAACTAACTATAGTTCTCCGTATTTCACGTTATTTAAAAAGTAGATCAACATTATAGTGTTAGTAAACATATTTTAAAAAGCAATAATATGTTCATTCATTTAAAACTGAATATTCAGCGGTAGATTTTTTTTTGTTCTACAAGAGTGTGATGAGACCGACTATAATGTTGGATTATGGTTCGGAGTGTTGGGCGGTAGACAGTAGAATAAGTGTAGCTGAGATAAGAATGCTTAGGTGAATGAGTGGAGTGGCGAGAGAAGATAGGATAGCATACCAAAATAGCGGACCAAATGAGAGGAAACAGAGATGATTTTGAGCAGTAAGAATAGTAATGCAAAAAAAACGTAGGAAGAAAGAGGCGAAGAGGAAGACCGACAAAGAGGCGGTTGAATGCAATTAAGAGCTGCTGCTGGTGTATCAAGACGTGCTAAGTGAAAGTTTAGCACAAGGATGGCCAAACCCACATATTTGGTATAACAGTGAAGGAAAAGAAGAATAAGATTTTGTTTGCACTAGCCGAAGAATTTTTTTAGATTTTATCTAAAGCTACAATACGTACATTTTATATTAAATAAAATTCCCAAGTACTTACTTAATATATTGTATTCAGCAGATTTACAAGTCCAAAGTGAAAAAATTTAATAATTCCGAGTACACATACATATGTCAACGAACAAATTCTAAGTCTCTCTAGTAGCTTATTAGAATGTTTTCACTCTGTTGTTTTACGGATGAAAATAATAATATACTATGACAACATTGACACAAAATAAACATATTTTTTTTTGCCCTATCGATTAACAATAGGAAAAACGTACACGTGTAGGATTATCCGTTATCCAACCGCAATATATTAATGTTTTGCGTATCCGAATGAAGGTAATTCGCTGACAGCTATTATGTGTGCTTACCGCTGTACTATATTATTTCACGTCAAAAAACATAATATATAATATATGCATACATATTATATATATTTAAATTTAAGCACATATTTTATTTAGTATTATTTTTATTACTCTGTTGAATAATAATGCTGATATAACGTTATGGTTATAATATTTTCATCACAGCTGCTCACTCTGACATTAAAGCGTTAGTAAGTTTATATTAAACTACAAACTTAATCGATATTCTAATTTTTATTACACGATTAATTTTTAAATCAATAATTATATTCCCTTTAATATAAACAAGACTATACACATCTAGTAAGTATGATTTTCGTTATGCTTAGTTTGTATAGTTTAGATATGCCCAAGTTATACATAAGATAGGCGCTGAATATCCAGATTAGATCAGGTCCAACATATCAGACATTACTAAATTATACCCAATTTAGCAATTAACACATTTGGACAGTCAAATAGCAAACCCGGCAACACAGCTTTGAATAAAAGAATTCAAATGTAGACCAAATAAATATGGATGAACGTTAAAATAAAAATAACATTGTCTATAGAGGCGTATGGGATAGGTAGATAAATTAAGATTAAGAAGCGCGCTAAGACAAGATTAGTGTGGAGTAGGCCACTTAAGTGGACATAACGCAAAGGCAAATAAAGTGTGATCTAGATCACAAAATTATGTTTCTGTCGTTCTACTAAGGTGATCTGACACACACCACCGTCTTGAAAATCAATAAGCCACAAAAACGGGTCACTTAGGATTGAACAACAACGAGTTCCTTAGCATTTTTTCTCTACCTTACGATAAAAATATTTGCAATTACGCCAAACCATTTTTTACACCAAAAAATTTAATTTGAAAAATATTTTTGCACAATTTTTGGCTCTTGCGACCATTTCAATATTTTTGAAAAGTGGATAGATGGAAAGCTCGCCCTTTTTAGTATACAATATGTCAATTTTAGAGTGGGATGGAAATTAAACTAAATGAAAAGATGGCTTGGCGAACTTCGGAAACCCCCGCTGATCTAGGATAGCCCGCATCAGCAGGGGTTTTCATCTTTTCACTTATGTGTTCATTCAAATCTGGCTATGGCCCCCAATCGTAATTTCATTATATCCATATTGTTTGAATAACGTGATTTTATACAAAGATTATCTTTTATTTTATTTTTAAAAGTCACCTTCTAAAACCGGTCTTTAAAATAATATTCTTAACTCGAAAATTAAATCGTCCACTGTCGACGATTAAAATAAACACATTTTATTCGAAACTTTTATCACCGAAAAAATACTCTTACTATAACGTTTCGAAACCGCCGTTTTATTAATTTTTAACAATGTTAAAAATTCTTCGTTACAATAGATATTTTTAACCGGGCAAGTTTTTACTAGGAAATGTTTATGGAACGATAAAATTGGGTTATTCACGTGCGTATATTTTAGCTCACTTGAGTATATTTTCAAAAAAGACCAACGGTATCCTTCGGGCGGGGAATACTGTTTTATTTTTTATGCTTACCAATAGTTAAAGTCTGAAAAGGTCTGTTCCGCTAGTTTTAGCCCAAAACTTAGGTTTGTCCAAAAGTTTATCGCGATCGTTTGTAACTGGTGTCGTTATTGCAACGAGCCGAACGTTTGCTATACCGGTGTATACTTACCGCATTAATACCGGTTTAATCCTTCTGACAAAAAGGGATAAGTAGACTTAAATATACTATGCAATTCAGATTACCGGTCGTGTATAAATTAATACGTTTAGCGGAAAAGTTATTTTTAGCGAATTCGACTGCACAATAATACTTTAGACACTATAACATCAGATCCCTGTATACATATACAAGGGTGATCCTTTTATAGATTAACTTTAGATATTTACTTTATACACTTATTATCTCTTAACATTATATTATCTTATCATATTGCAAATTTTTTTTTTTTGAAAATATTTTTTTTTATGTTGTTTTTAATATTATAAAATTACTAAATATTTACATTTTTTACAATTTTCCAGACCTCTACTGACTTTTCAAACTTAACCTAAGTTAATTTAAACCATATACGTTAAAGGGAAAATGAGCGCCTTGTCCTTAACAATCATCTCGTACTCTTTTAAATGAAAGTTATTTTTATCTGGATTCAAATAGCAATAAGTATTTGAACACTTGCAATTTAGAAAGCCAAGTATTCGGATGCTAATATTTTAATACTTACTAATTACTTATTTTCATCACTTAGTGTCATCAAGCATTCAACAAGCTCAGGTGCTTTTAAATTGGTCGACGAACAATTTGGCAGTGGCATTTTTTTAGCTTACATACTTACATTTTTGGACGCCGTCATGTAATAAGCAGAACAAAAATTTACTAAAGCCAAAAAGTATGTTCAACCAAACGGTTACGTAAATAAATAAGCGTTAAGTATAGGTACAATAAATTGTATAATTGTATACTATATTAATAACAATAATTAGTTAAATAGAAGTTAGAACAATTTATTATTGAGTTACTCGCTGTTATTTGTAAAACAGTTTAAGGTTTATCAAAAAAAAAATATGTATAAAAGTAAAATTCAGTTTCATTTTACTACATTACTAAAAAAAATTTTAACCTAAAAATTACACAGATTGATGAATTTATAATTTAAAAAAAATAATTGAGAGTTCCTATTAGACAAGAGAGAATTATTTTATGGTATTCATCCTGCGGGGTAAGTAATATAATTAATAATCAGTCATTTGCTTAGTTTAGGTTAAAAGAAAGCGGAGATAATAAATGACAACGGAAAGTGGACGAGGGATATATAAAGTTAAACGCTTTATCACAACAGTAATTATTAATTTTATAAAAAAGAATCTACAAGTTTAAAAGATTAACAAGTAGAAATTCTTAAAGTAAAATTGATGTTCAAACCTTTTTTCTTCCACACCGCTGATAAAAATGTATTACCAACTTTTAATTATAATTAAAAAATGCAATCATATCTAAAAAGTTTAACGTGAAACACAGAAAGTACATTAAAAGCCATTTAATACCCAACACAAGAATAATTGATTAAGAAACAAAAAGTAAAAGCAACACAGACACATAACCGTTATAAAACTTCTTTGTGAAATTCAAAACCAATTTAACTGACTATTATGCCAAGCATTCCAAACAATATCTCGACTTAAAAAAATAGTGTTAATACTTATCAGCTCTGAATTTTTAATGAATATATGAAAAACTTAAAATACTCCATTCGGTGAACCAATAATTTATTATTTTTATTTTTCTTATGGCATTTTGCAATTTGCAATGTTATAATTTATGAAATCAATATAAATTTGGTGTTATTGAAATAATGAAATACTTAATTTTAAATTAATTAAAATCGAAGCTCATAGAACCAAACCAGCTTCATCCACAATATTCCAAATTGTATTCTTTTGCAATACATAATTTTATATTTCAGATATTTTTAAAGATCAACTAACATCAATCTCAAAAACGACATTGTCTTTACGGAGTTACACGTAATTACATCTAATAAATAATTTTAAACCATTTTACTGTAATTGATTTTACTAGTCTGTTTTTAAACATTTTTTTTTATTAAATCATAATAGTTTGTGGGTTAAGCTGTTTTCTATAAATTAAAATTATAATTTATTTAGTCATATTTTTATAATTTAGCTAATCCAATATCTCATTAGTAATTTACCCCCATAGAACTTTTTTTTTTTTGTAAGGGTAATAATTTTATTGAGCCTGTAAAGTACGGTCTAAGCTCTACAAAAGTAATACTTAGGTACTAAATACAAATAGGTGTACAATTATGGCGAAACACAACCCTTAATGAGTTCATTAACTCAATAAGCTTAGGAAAAGAAAAGGAAAATATTATACATTATCCACGCGCTGTCGTCATAAAAGGTTTGAACGAATTCAATTACATTCTTATATAAATCAGCCCTACATAATGATTGTATTGCGTTAAAAAAATTTAGTTCAATAAAATATGTTTAGTTTTTAAAAATAGTCTTAAAAATAATTTGTCACATATAAGTAAAATGTACACACAATTATTACATCAAAGCTGAAGTCGTTTAAGATATTTACTGGTTCATAATTACTGAATCGTACAATAAAATAATAATTTAAAAAATATTTCTTTTTTCATTCTAAGGAGTTGAATTAATTTTTATGGAATCGTAGGGAAGCGAGCTAGAGTGGTTCAAAAAAATTACACAATCCCTTTATGCTTTAACCTCTAAATTTAGTTGGAGACAATAGTGGACTGTTATTTCCGTGTAAGCGGTTTGTAAGATATTTACGCTAAATATGCTTATTATAGTAGTAGTGAAAATACATGCAAATTACAATATTATTAATATTAACGTTGTTGTTTCATTTGTTAGGTACAACTATTACAGTGCCGCGATCTGACAGTAAATAATTTAACCGTTATCCCGGTCATCACCGGCCGCACGCGTTAATGAGTTATGTAATTTGTTAGGTACGGTAAACAATTACGGCTTTTGAGAGACCAAAATAAAAATAAAAAAATATATAAATCGTCAAAGCGTCTGGTGCAAAGTAGTGGTAGTTTTCCGCGAAACGCAGGCGTGATGAATGTATTTAGCCATTTTTTTATCACACTTCCACGACATCCATTTGCGACCGACTGAACGAGTCCGTATAATTCCAATAATATATTATAGCTTTCGGTAGACTCGAATAGGCACTTTAAAGAAAGCCGCATTGAACGAAAAAAACGATTTAAGAGAATCGTTCGGGCTCCGTAAAAGATTTAACAAATAACCCGATTTTTATGTTTTGATATTTGGTTTTCTTAGTGTATCTAGAATAAAAAAAAAAACGTCACGTTTTCCCCGTTCTTGTTATCCTCCAGTTCGGACGTGTAACTCGATTGGCCCGAAAGCGATTCCTATAGTGGATTCTCGACTCTACAAAATTCCATCCTTACTTATGCGAGAATTTCCGAACCGTACAGTCGTCTTGTGTGTTGTGGTTGACCTCGAGAGGCGACGAAAATCGAATACCTATATTTTATCAACAACGTACGGCGGTAGGATTTACTATAGGTTCGATCAAAAACCCAGAATAGGTATATCGCTTTTTTTATTTAAAACGATAATTTTTTTAAACCGACAGTCGATTGAGGAAGTTCGGAGGAATTTATTCGAGACATGTTTCGCATCACGTTAATGTGTAATTTATTATTTATATATTGTTATATATATTGTTACCTGATTATACAGTATCTTTTCGACCAAATACAAAATACAAGATACATGTATCTTAAGTAATAAGATACAAGATACAGTATCTTTTTTAATGATATAAAATACAAAATACCAGTCTAAATAACAAAGTCTGTAATGAACATTAACCTTTTTTTTTTTTGTTACTTTTTTTGTGTTATAGTTAAACTTTGCATACTTGACATCATGTTATTGCCTATCGGCAATCTATTAATTAACAAAAGTAGCCATAATTTTAAGAAATATTGAATTATTAATATTTAATGTAGTCATTATTACAAGTATAAATCTCAAAAAAGTAATAGCAATAATTAATAAAAACTTGGCTTCCTACAATTAGCGTGATTGCATAGTAAAATAAGAAAATAGTGATGTATGTACTAAGATTATCTGCGTGCATTACTTCCTCTACCCATCCTAAACTTTAAAAGTAATCCTCAAAAACTGGTTATCGGCCATTCAAAATGTTCAGCATATTGTTCTTAATAAAATAGATATCTTGAATATAAATTTTTTTTTTAAATAATTAAAAAAAGTAAAACATTTAAGAGCAATAAAAACCGTGGTGTTTATAGCAAAAATGAGTATGAATAAAATAAAATACATTTTTAAAAATATTTATTATACAAAAGTTATTTCATTTATCTCATATCTTTGTGGAACATCCTGTATACATATAAAATAATCACAGTCTCTTTATCATTAAGTAATATTGCACTCTTGTTTGTCTTTTAGGAACATAAGTTGTTCAAATACTTCATCAGATAATTGAGATCTGGTAGGGGACTGTACAAAACTAGCATGTGAAAAGTACCTTGAAGAAGTATCTTGATTAAAAAAATACAATAAGTATATTAAATACTCGTATTTTAGATACTGCCCATGAGCCCATCCTTGATTGTTACTATGTACGCAGTACGATTACAAATCAACATATAATAATTATAACAAACAGTACAATGATCTTAAATTTTTTTACTCGTTAGCTAGATTTGTCTACTCGTTTACTCAAATTATTTACTCGATTTTTTATTTAATTTGCTTACTCTTTTATTTAATTAATTTGCTCGTTAGCGCAAATTTGTTTACTCGTATACTCAATTTATTTACTCGATTTTATCGTTTATAGTTAACACCATTTGTTTATTCTTTTACTCAGATTACTTACTCGATTTATGTCTCTCTTGATTTATTGATTTATTTTTACTTACTCTATCTATTTATTTACTCATTTACTCAAATGGTTTACTCTGTATTTATTTGATTTGCTTTCTCGTTCATTCGATTTGTTTACTCTTCTACTCAAATTATGTGTTTGATTTATTTATTTAAATTTTTTACTTGTTTTTTAATTATTTACTCAATTTACTTATTTTAAAGATTTATTTACTCGTTTACTCAAATTATTAAATTATAAGTACTTGTACTCATTAAATTAGTTACTTATACTAATCATTGGCAAAGCTTTAAAACATTACCATGCTTCTACAAAATATTTTATAAGTTTAGCTCAAAATCTCACAAATTGTTCGTCTATGTATCCGCTGTAATTAAATTTGTTTGTTTGTTACAATACGCTTATTGTGAACGCGGTCGCCGGTAGGAGCTTCCGAATCAATCGATACAGCTCGATAGAGCGTATTAAATCCGTGACGTACACGATGTAACGCGCACCGGCCGGAAGGTGAAAGGCGAGATAGTGGTGGCAATGGATATCGTTTTTAGCCGGGCCGGACGGGAACGTGTTGCTGCTGCATTTAACGATCACGACCGCGACAAGCCGCCGTAGTCGTTATCGCGGACTTACGCCCGATTCTACGTTATCATTATAGATATAGGCTACCCCTGTTTTGTTTTTTTTTTCCCACCCGGGACAAACCGGCGGACCCCCCCATCTCTCTCGGATCGTACCGAATACAATCGGATTTACACCGTTGTGTATTGGACGCCAAATGGTGGTGGGGGGGGGGGGTGAAGAGAGGGTAGCAGTAATTATTCGGACTTTGGCGGCCTTTCCAGCGGATTTTCACAAAACGCATAACAACCGCGATGGCGGTGGTGGCCGTCGCCGAATAAACACAAGCGCGCCGCGTCGGCCACGGCCGGAGAAGGGAGCCGACAGTGACCGGTGGGAGGAGAAGGCGGTGGGAGAGACCGAGTGAGATGGCAGCCGCCGATAGCTCATATACACAGCCACACCAGCGGCAACCATCTGGGTCAGTGAGTCACGCGCACAGTTGCGAAAGGGCGTGCGGCGACACGACGACAATATGACGACCGTCTCCGAAATTCTGTCCTACGACAAGTCGGCCCAAGACGATTTTTACGCCCTGTTGGGATGCGATCTGACGTCTACGGTATGTATCCACACACTAGAATCGCATGTTAACACCATTACTATACCCTGCAGCGTATTTAGCTCTAAAAACAACGGTCAACAGGTCGAACGACATAGTTTGTCGGTCACGTCCTCTCGTACCCATACTTGTAAATAGGTAGGATATATATAGTCTAGACTCGATACGTATGTATAAGTACCTATGTATGTAGCAGTAGATCATGGCCGGAGTACGCAATTATTTGTAAACCGCCCTCCCAGGGTGTCGACTTGGATGCAAGAGATGCACGGGGCTACACAATGATTATTATCGGCACAATCACAATGGCGAGCGTGGTCAGATTATAGCGGTTTTTAGCCCAAAGGGACGTATCCAATACGCGGGCTCTTAGGATTAATTCATACACGGCAACTGAGGGAAAGGTAATTACCGAGCAGAGCCAAAGCCAGATTTCCAAAAAGTCTCTCTGGACTACGGCCGGGTACCTACGGTCGTATTGGCCTATCTGAATTGTTTACCCCCTGAACTATATTATCGTTTTCGATTAGCCCCGGGGGTGCCGAATGGACGAACCGTCTCGGCCAATAATGTTAGGTACTGTGCAATAACTGTTGCGTAACGCGGTTTGGAGCTGTTAAAGTGAATGCACATCGTACGGGTTATACATACATGTGGCGTCGGCGCCGGTCGTTTTAATGGAAATCGCCATCGGGCCGGCTCTGTTTGATACGTACCTAAGTACAATAATCGTGTTAAGCGCACTCCACGCGCGTTTCGCAGTAACAACAAAAACCAACGACAACAGCTCTACATTATAATAATGTAATAGCAAAATACGCCTACCGCGGGCAAGTGTGTAATATTGTTTACGGTATTGAATCCGGTCGACGTTGGATTTTAATAAAAATAATATATCCCGTCGGCTCTCTTTGCCTGTTTTCCCGTTTTCCGCACCGTCGTTCAAAGGCCTAAACGATTGAGAAAATAAAAAGAGACGGCATACAAATATTATAATATTTTATTTTTCATTGTGACGACGACACGGGTCGTCTTATCCCGAAATCGAAACGTTCGAAAGGACCGAGCGGTTTTATTATTATATTTAAAAATATGTACAAAACTTCCAGATTAATCATTCGGTTTGGTTAACGTGGAATATCCCTTATCGTAATATATAATAATACATACTATGGTACAGTGACGTGTGACGCAAAAATTATTCAGAAGATTTTTTTCTGTCATAATACCGCAAGGGAAACCGTTTGGCATAACTTGTTTGGTCGTTGGTTTCCAAGTTCCAACAAACGCTAGATACCTAGTGGTTTAATTATTCATGTATTAGGCATTAGACGCCCAGAGTAATTATAATCCCGGTTAAACGTTCCTAGCACGCAATACGGTAGTTTTTGCTGCACAAACGACCATTTTGATCTGTGTGTAAAAGCGAAATTATGCTCATCGACTGTACAAAAGAGATTAGTCATACGTGAAAAATTGATTAGATTATCTCTGCTCAAATAATATCTAGAGCGCATCACCATCAACTTGTACGAAATCGCACGAATTCGAAAAATTCTGTTCAAATAAATATGTATGTCACATCTTAATAGTTGACCATAGCCTAAATAGTTTTAAAATATCCAAAATACCGAGGCACTTCATCATATAAAAATAATGTAATATTATAATGTTATAATTCAAGTGTTTTCTACTATTTCATGAACAAAATCCTATTAACAATTTTTTTTTTTTTTCGAAATGAACGATACTAAATTAAATTCCAAAAATCCGCTAAAACCGATTGTTTTCATAAAATTACTAAATAGTTGTTTACCTTTAAAAAATGTAATAAATGCTAATTATTACTATTACACTATAATATAATACTATTTATTTTTCTTCTTCTCATATTTATATTATAATTGTTGAGCTTCAATAACAGTTTTGGTGAAAGCTAAAAAAGAAAAAGATCTTCTACCGGATTTTATGATAATGCGCAAATTGGATTCCATACCCATCTCTTATGTGCTTGGGATGAAATATGAATACAATGTTAATTTTACTGTCGACATAAGTTTTCAACAAATGTGTTATAGCCCTTTGAAACAAAACACCTGCGAATGTAATTATATTTTAAGTTACCTAGTTGAATTTGGCATAGATTACAAAGCCGTCGAGTCAAAAACGTTGAACAACTAAGTACATATTATTATTATATCATATTACAAACGATTGTAGCAACATATTATGTTTAACAGGCTATTCTGAAAATTGAAGTAGCCAAATAATAGGTCTACTCACTTCAATGTGTATTATTTTTCATGACGAGAAGAAAATTAATTAAAACGTAATTTCATTGTATTATTTTATTATAAATAAAAAAGATATTATAGTAGAACAATTTTATTAGTCAGCTCGAAAAAAAACAAATCTTTTACATTTTGGAAATTTGTTTGTATATTATTATGTGCTTTTGCGATAAGCGACATTAGTTAATTGCCACAGAAAAAGAAAAAAGTGTTATAAATCTTTATGATAAAATTATTTGCATACCGGGTATAATCTTACACTAGGTGTTTGTCAAACTAAAATCAGTGTTTGGTTTGGGTGATTCTTTATTTTTGCTTTGCCTCTTATTATAAATTCCAAAAAAAAAAATGGAATGCGCATTAAAAATATATTTGTAGTAAATTTTTGAGAAAAAACCTGTTTTTATAAAGTATCGTTAATAATAACCGACTGAGAATACCAGGCAATGTTTTATTACTACTTATTTTAACCAATGGAAAAACGAAGACGCTTAAAAAAAATCGATGAAACGTTAATCATAAGCCATTGCTTTTGAATAATATTAAAAATTTAATGGTTACAATTATTGATGCTCCGTACTAATATAGTTGCTATTCTATAGTGCAATGGACTACTACTTTTAATAGGTACATGATTAACACAGCCGCGGTCGTTATTAAAAAAAATCATTTAGACCAATCACTTTTTGCACGTTGTGTCAATCAAAATTTTAAGTAGGTCAAAACCTAGGTAAACACATATTTTATGGACATAAAATTAATTTAATAAACTTTGCGGTATTTATTTAAATTATAAACGACGTTCTTAGATCATAACACGTACTTGTTTTTATATAGATTGATCAATCTGATACGCATTTTCTCGGTAAATATAAAATATTTTGAAAATTATTTTTTTTCCTATACTTTTAGACATATTTTGCTTTATTATTCAATACTATTTTCATTCCTTATAAGTTATACGTAACAGAAGTATGCACTTTGTTTTTTTAGTTGGGAACACGTATTTTTAATTCCATAAACATGTAGATAACATTTTTTTTTAAATATTAGCGTCTAAATTTTTAATTTTCACCAACATGTTCGTATGCTACGATTTTGTAAAGATATACATTTAAGATCAATATTCGTTCGGTTTTTACAACAGTAGCACAACAATTTCCCATTAAACAATATTATTAACCCACACTGTCACCGGTACTGTGATTGAATAGGTAGATAAAAGCCGCTTGTCTATATTCGTCTTAAAACATTTCATTGTGTCGGACACTGCGAACATAAATTTTATGGGCTACTGGATTTTGGAAAACTAAACACATTACACATATTATGACAATTTAAATTTACTCATGAAGATCCTCTGGACGACTTTTAAGCATTTGATATTTTTGCGATAAAGCCTCCGGGAAAAAAGTACTGCTGTAAGACAGAGGCATGGACTATACGTCATTTCATTAGCAAGTTCTATGATGTTATCAAAGAAATCGCTTTCAGACATCCCGAAGAAATAAGAACGTGAAATCTGCGAGTTGAAGGCAAACAACTTTTATCCAACTTATTCAATTTGCGATGAAACATGAAACTTGATCCCTGCCGTTGACTTATACCTCTCAAACTCATTTTCAACCATATTTTCGTTTTGTTATACACATACAACGAGTATACAAATATATGAAGACCGATGAGAGAAAAATAAGTTTTCTATAATTAATTTAAATATATTTCATTCTGCAATCTATTAAGTATGTCTACTAACCTATGCGGATTCGGTAGCCTGGTTAATTTGTTATAAAGAGGACTTAGAAATCTAAAATTATAATATCGCATTAAGCTAAAACAAACGGCTAAAACACAACGTTAATAATTTTTAAAGCTAACGAATGCGAATATTATGTTGTAGGTACTCAAGTGTTAGAGCCTAAACCAGCGGTTGTGGGTAAAAATAAAATGTTACTTTATTTTGTGAAAAAAGCTAAGAAAACGGTTGAAATATGGCTACCAATATAATTTTACACGAGTACCCAACGGTATTTTTATTATTTTTTCAAAGTGGCTCTCCTATTGAGTGTATGTACACTTCCGTTGAAGATTGTATCGACCAACTGTACGTTATTCGTGACCCGTTTTTAGGGGCATTCTAAAACATTTGCGTTTCTGTTTTTCCAGCATCTATGAAAAACTTTAAAAACGATTGACAATTAATAATATGATCCAGTAAATTCCGTTTTTATCGACAACGTTTTTTTTTTTAATTGTATCGGATTACGTTTTGGTCGGCTCCAAAATAACATTATACGACCGTAACTTTTTTATTGACTATTCCTTAAAACCGTTATAGTTTAATTACGCCTTTACGGCCTTTATACGATACGGAACGCGACTACAATGAACAATAGTCGATACGGCCGCCGCCATAGGGTTAGGTTAGGTAATCTACATTCATCCGACTATCATATTATGGTATTACACATTTTTTACTATTATTTAAACAGGTGGAGCAAATAAATGCAGAGTTCAAAGTGAGAGCTCTGCAATATCATCCTGACAAAAACGCCGGTGACAAAACGTCCGAGGAGATATTTCAGAAACTCAATGTAAGTATTATAAAGTATTTTAGGGCTCGCATTGCATTCGACATCCGATATTGTAAAACGACTGAGGCTGTTTGTTTGCAGGAAGCAAAAGAAACACTTTGCGATCCAGAGAAACGGGCCACTTACGATAAATGGAAGAACAGCGGTGTGGCGGTCAGCTACAAAACATGGCTGAACAACAAAGAACACTTTCAACAGGTACGACATTTTTGGTTTGGTAATTTAAACTATTAAGGACATAAATACAGTACAATAATTAATAATTGTTGTCCGACTACTTCAATAAGACCGATTTAAATTTACTTAAAATATCGAATGAAAAATCATCAAAATTATTCTTCGGACTAAATTCAATAAAAATTATTTAGATTATAATATTCCACATAAAACGTTCGATAATGGTATGTAGGGGGTTTGAACTTACTAGAGTTCTATAGCTCAGGTCGGTCAATAATGTAATTTAATTGTGTGTACACAAAAGTTATGATGTACCGGAAATCTTCAGCAAAAAAAATGTTTCTGGTTTTTTTCACAACTATACATTTTAAATAATCTTGTCAGATATTATTTAGGCTAGACCTCACTAATGAACATGTATAGGTACACTTATACCATATTACGTGTGTTATTGCATATTATTAAGTGGATATTTGCGTGGAGCCTTAAATATTCCACTGTCATGACGCCTCAAATGTTGTGGCGGACTTGTCATAAATTTATAAATACAAAATAATATGTATTGGGGTCATTCCATGCCAAATCCCCTGATGACAGATGTGTGTGCAAGTGGATTTTCTAAATAACTTAAACATATGTATCCTATTCAAATAGTTCCATAAAATCGAAAAGTAGAAAAAACAATTTAAAAAAAACTTTTTGGACTTAGGCGATGCTATAATCTGTAAATTTATTGTAAAAACGATCACATTACTTAATGACTAATTATTTTATCGAAATGGAATTTTCACTGAATAATTGTAATTTAAGTGTTCTTTTTCATAATATCCGTAAACAATTTGTTTTTCAACATTTTAAGTAGCTAAAAAATTGAAAAACAATGTCAACATGTTATAAATTTCATTAAATTTTTAGGCTGACTCAAGGTCGAAATTAAAAAAAAATATAATCTGAAACATCCAATTAGATTCTTTTAGTTCATAATATTTTTTGGACAATTTTTTATTTATAATGTATAAGTAACTTCAAAGTTTGGTATTTTACTAAAAAGTGCAATATTTAAGAGCCTATAACTTTTTAGGACTTGAATTAAAAATTCTGAAATATGTACAGCACATACTTATATGTATATAGAACATCTGGTAACAGTTTGGCGATGGAGACTTATTTTTACTAGGAGTAGTAAGAACTTGAATTTTTTAATTATTGTATTTTAGAACTACGCATAACAACTTTTAACCCCTTTTTCGATTTTATGGAAGTATTAGCATAGGATATATAAGTTTAAGGCATTTAGAAAATCCACTCACACACACATTAGGTGATTTGGCATGGAATGACATGTACTGGTTTTTTTTTTCTTTATCGTTTTTGATCGGTATAAAATGTTCAATCGTTAGTGGCAAGACTACGGTGCTTATATACGGACCGGCACTTGAAATACACAATAATATTGTTATAATATACCTATTTATATAATATAATACATGATACGTAATACAAGCTTTAAAATCGCACGCATGAATACCTACGCCAGCCATTTATTATAAAAAAAAGTCGTTTGTAACTGTACGACTCGATGCCACGAGACGTATACCCATGTGCAGAACAGCAATAAAAGCTTAATCCCCCCTCCCAAATTTGGCAAGAGTTCTCCAAATGGTCGAGTTAACACTCACGTCCGGTATGTCGTCAGCACTATATGACCACCGCTCAGTGTTGTCCACAATAAAGCACAAATCTCTAAGGAAAAAGAGAAAATATAGAGAAAAACTTAGAAAACATACAAAAACCACGACAAACCCTATTAAATCTTACCCCCCTCAACGACAATGTTTAACTCCAATAATATCCCATCTCAGTAGTTCCGATGCCTGTGAATACTATAAAATTTCATTATTACCGGTTTAAAAACAGAACGTAAACAAAATCTTCTGTTGTCCATAACTGGTTTTAAACAATTTTTTTAGCTATATGGGTGTACTCAAACAAATTTTTTACAGGTGTGTGCGATTGAACATTACTAGCTCTCTGTCAGAAATTAAGAGTTTTATTGAATTACTTATATAGAAATACTGTAACTACAAACACTGTAGTCGCATGTAGACAAAACCAATATATTTATCACAAACACTGTAATATACTATCCCTCTTAAAAAAAATACAAGATTGATATGAATAAACGAGGCTTATAAAAGTTTTTTCCGTAGTATCATGAATCTGTAGGAAAATGAAACTTACAACGTTATTTGTCATAAGTTACAAAAAGTCACACGTTGACCTTTTTCGGACTAAACCGCAGATTATATATAAATTTTATCGTGCGGTTAAAAAAAGTTTATGTCAGACTTTGTATGTTTTAATATTTTTTTGTATGTTTTAATCCTTTTGGGTAGAAATAATCCGTTTAAATCGAATATATTTATCCTGCTATATATTACAACTTTCGATGGTGGCGTATTTAAAGGGAGTGATAATTTTTTTCTATCTATCAGATATGTTTTGATAAAAAAACAAACTTTCTTGAATATGATTTCAAACGCATTTTGTCTATTAAAACTTGAAAACAACAAACTATACAATTAAACAAACAGTTTCTAGCATTGCGTATAAAGCACAAAGCATGATACACTTATTTGGGTCCGGCCAATGGCCATAAGTGAAGATAAATACAAAGTGTTAAAGGGCAACCTTTTTTTTACAACTTTCAGTTTGTTATAAAATATGTTATACATGTTATGAATATTAGGTGTTAATTGTTATCAAAGGAACAAGTGTCGTTTTAACTGGAGAACTCCATTATTACTGTTTTTTCATCGTGTTATATGCAGTATGCTTACTTAAATGCTTTAAGTAGGTAGTGCCTACTTGTAGATACTACAATAATAATTTCAAGTCAGGTTTTTAACGTTTAGGTATATTTGTGACAAATTTAAGATCAAAACAAGCTGATTTCCTTATTATTAATTTTGTATTTTCTAGTCCATGCACTGGGCCAACATGAAAACCAAAGACAGGATGTTGCCTGGCGGAGAAGGGCCGTCTTCGGGGTCGGTTGCTTCCAGGAGAGCGTCCGAAGGCGGAGTGAACTTGGGCGCCAGCAACGTCAAATGGGACGCAAAATCAAACGCTGACATCATCAACAAGTTCCGCAATTATGAAATATAATACCTACCTATTGCGCGATTAACGTTTTCGAAACATTCCTTCGTTTTCCAAATTACTTTTATCGTTCGAATGCCGTCAAAAATATATAAGATCATCCTATCTGAAACAATATAAAAAGCTATACCCCCTGCCCTACCGGGTCAAAAGACGACTCCCCACCTACGGCTATACTATATCACATTTGTCGATGAACATGTTATACATATTATTTAATTAAAGCGACGCACAACTGTTACCTATCACGTCTGTTTTTAAAAGGGTATACACTATAAACAATATAATTATTATACGTTTTGGGGTAAAATCAGGGATTTTTTTTTTTTTTAGTTTACCTTTGGGTTAACCTACCTTCGAATTTATTAGATTTTCGAATGAATCTACGTTTACACCAGTAGTTATCACTTATCGTCTAGTCATTATAATAATTTTTTTTTTCACGTAACTGAATATTATTGCGTTTATTTTTGGATCCTATCACCAGCACAAGATATCACATTTTACAATCATTAATCTGTTAAGCAATCATTTTTAATATAAATTTAAGTAGGTACCTGTTCATTAACAAATCGTAGTTCGTAGTTGTTTTAATGTTAAAAATGTACCTATGTAGTTTTTAAATCACAATATTGTCAAATCAAAAATCAAGCAATACAATGTTTAACTATGTCGAACAACAGTTTAGAGTTAGTTCAATTACGTGATTTTTTAATTTATTAAAAAAAAAACTATTTTAAATGTCTTGTTCTAAATATTATTTGAAAATAAAATCAACCTTCTATTGTCATATGAGAACTACATTGTTTCATTTTAAGGGTGAAAATATACTCAAGTGTCATTGCGCCTGTACCAATATAAAATAAAATAAAATCAACAACCCTATCTTAGGGGCCATTGCGTTTATAAACGAATATCGGTTCAAGTTTTACAATTAGTTTTTTTAAAACAAAGTAAATAGTATAAAACGTTCTACGATGAAATTAAAATTTGAAGAGCTAAACAATTTTGCACCCCCGTAAAGCTGTATAAAATTAATAACTATGTAAAAACCTAAAAATCCAATCTACGTGTATGTAACACAAATATATAAAATTTTGAACTGATCGATTGAAACAAAAAAATATACAGTTTTAACAAAGAAAAAAATTATTATTGCATAATATTACTTTATTGCGAGGTTATAAAATCAATTAGAAAACATTTTATTCCTGAAAGACATAAGAACTAATAAAACAAATTTCTCTAAATAGCATGTTTAATTAAAACAACAAACTAAATATCAACATAATGTTAAGTTAAAGAATTATATCGATTATTACTAAAGCTCACCATTTCTTTGGTAATTAATTTACAGGTGACTCATAAGGATAAGACACTGGTTTTCTTTTAAAATTATTAAAATTTTGAATTTTTTAGTTTTTGGAGATACTTTAGTTTATGTTATTATACAATATTAGACAATATTCAAATGTGTATGTTACTTAGTATTTCCTAAAGCTTTATCAAGTTTTGAAACTTAAATGGTATTAGTTAAATATTTAAATTAAGAATAATTTAACTCATTGATAACCAGTTTTAAATAAATAGCTTTAAAGTTCAAAATTCAGAACGGGAGGTAGAATGTGATTGAGTAATGCGCACAGATAAAAAAAACTCTATCTCCGCCCTTCCTACTGTCTTAAATTTTAAACTTTAATAACTTTATTAATTGTTAAAATAATTTAATTTTTGTTTTATATTTAAATTTAACAATTTTTTTAATAAAAAAAAAAAATAATTCAAACTAAATGTGGTATAAAATACCAACTCGTGTGGTTAAGTGTTAAAATTAATACACATTTAATAACAACAATAGAAAATGTCATTCTTTTACGTACAATAATTATGCAAAATAGGCAAAATATTCTCCCATCTCCAAAATATGCTCTAATATGCAAAACAAATTATATTGCATAAGACCACTAAATGTAAATGTAAAAGCAGATAAAATCGGTCTCTAATAATGATAGCCTTAAACGAATGCAAAGATAAAAAGTTAGAGTGTAATAGTTTAACTGATAATAATCATTATGGATAACCACGGGATTTTAAGTAATTCACAGGATTTTTGGCAAATTAAAATTTTAAGAAACACTCGCTTGGACTGCCAACCTAACGGTTTATGTTGCATAAAATGGCTTGTGGCTGTATTTAAAAACGAACAATAAAATTATTACAAAGTCCGCCGTCCGCCATAGCCGACCCATTTCCGTATAACCGTTTTACAATACTGTTATCGTTATAGCCAAGTATGAGACAAGGTACTTAAAAACGAAATTGTAGCCCGCTCGGAATGAGCACCATAAACGTATATATTTAGACGATAAAAACAATAACGTCTTATTATTATAGAATAACTTTGCGGCTTAAAATATGCACAGCAGCTGTTGGTAGCTATGCGTTTATTACCGTTGCCTTTGTGCGCTTTTTACTCGGGTTTTTGTCGGATGAGCGTCGAAAAGAACATTTTTTTCCGTCGAACAAAGTAATGTTAGGTCGTCAAACGAAACTGACTAACCTAGTAAAGATAAAACTCTTATAGGATTTTTGTCGTATACTTACTTAGGTATTTGTATAACACAATTAAACATTACGTACTAATGTATCATGTATGTAACTAAACGTATGTTTAGAAAGAGGATAAAATATAATGTCGTTTTGGACCGCTACGGATTGCGATAATTAAAAGGATGGCTCATCGTTGATTTTCAATGGTAAAACATGTTTACACAAAACAAATAAAAGCACCTTTCAAAGTGATTTTAGAGATAAAACACTTGCCATAAAAAAGATAGAGGGCAAGATTTCCTAGGGAGCTTCGTTGGCGTATTTACATTTTGTGGCTATACATAGAATGTCATCAACCACTTTCACTTATATAGAGTAGACCAAAAGTAGAGTGCAACGGTAGGTATTGAAGACTGGACAGATGATATAAATATTAAGTTATCTTCTCGTTTTATGAGGACTCTTCGCCCAAGAGATGTTTATAAACCAATTGGGCAAATGTTTAACTGTTATTTGTTTGTATTGTCCGGACACTTGACAAAAATTTTAATTTTTATAAAACACGTACCAAGTAAGTTACATATGTTAATAAGTTCATACTAAAGAGAACGAAATATCATCGTTTATAAAAAGTCTATTTTATTTTCAGAAAACATTTTATTTTTAAACCGTTATCATTTTTTACAACGACATTTTATCACCGTCATATAATTTTAAGTTAAATCAATTTAATAGTACCTAAACTACAATACAACACAACAAAATTTAACTTTTTGTTTTTTGGAACCGAAAAACATCAATTTTTTCTGAATTTTGTCGATGAATCTGAAACTATAAAATTATTTTTTAAATCACCTTTCAAATTTTAAATAATATACCAAACAAAAATCAGAATTTCCAAATTTTATTATAAAATCAAAAAAAAAAAATTGAATTAAAAAACCTACTTAGTATTTGGAATAGAGTTTAAAAAATCATATAAACGTACATTCACGCTGAAATTATATACCTTAATAATTCTTGAAATAGCGCTTTAGTAAAATGTTTTCTTTTTGTCTTACAATAGAAAAGTTTTTAGAGGTATATACTTACAATAGATATGTTTATAAAGATTAGTAGCATGTTATTTTCTCAGCTATATAGATATGTGTAAATAACGTGTATTATTTCATACACATAAAGTCTGCTGTCTGTCGGACTGTCGTGTTACATTTGTAAAAAATGGAAGTCACAGACCTTTGATAAAATATAGTCTATAATGGTATACATATTTTAATTTGTATATATGTATACATTTATATAAACGGTAGACCTGACACACATGACACATCTCAACATAATACCGAAAAAGCAATGGTAAATGCATTAATCAATAGGTAAGTGTATTTATACACATGACTTGTTATTATTTTATTATAAACTTTCACTCGATTTTCGTTTTCTCTCATTACAACATTATCTACCTTATTGTGTGCCTATTAGGCTATCATGTATACAAACTATTCAACGATTTTTTTTTTGTATTTCACGCGGTCTTCGGTATATTATTATTCAGCATTAAAATCATAAGAAAATATAATATCTAATACGCGTCGATTGATAATATTGATATAATTAATTAGCTTTGAATAACATAACATACGGGTAGCTTGTAAAATATTGCTCACATGAGGCGAAACCCAGTTTTTTGCTTAAACACAAACGTTTTAAAAAATCAGTAAAATGCACTTTTTTATTTGCATTAGAAATGTTTGATATTTTTTAGAACGATTTTATAGGTGTGCCTTTTTTAGGCTTTTACAGCTGGGCGGACTTATTCTCTTTCCTAAATAAAGTATGAAAAACACGGTGGAACGGAAATTAAAAGCATAATTTGGCAAATCAAAAATAGTGTTCAGTTGCCAAATAAGACACCACTGAACAAGTCGGATGATTAAATAAAATTAGTTGTAAAAAACATAAATTAGTTATGACATAAATCTAATTTTAACTTATTTAAAATTACATTCGACAGTCGACTTATTCCCCTTAGCAAACAAACATGTTCAAAATTGTTTAAGTATATTTTATAGGCTTCAGAGTGACGACTCGTTCCTTAATAAAACTCTTTGACGTGCCAACGTGTTCGTCTGATGACTACAACCAACACTGTTTACTAAATACCTTATATCTATTTAAAAATAAAAACACTAGGAAAATGTAAAAAATTAAAAAAAAAATTAATTTAAATTATAACCATTAATACAGGTAAATTAGGTATGACTTTATAGTACCCCTTTCTTAATAGGACAGCATTTATAGAAGTCCAATAACAAACCGTTGTCGATGCAGTCAACAGAACATTAAGGTAGGTACTTTTTTTTGTACAACAATAATTAACATCGGTATTTAAATTAAAAAAAGAAGAAAGAACGAAACGCCGGATGTCTTTCTTTTTATTCACCTTAAAGTTAAGTCGTTTGTGAAATTCATTAGCACAAGCCAAATGATCATTAACACGAGTGCTAGTTAATGGTTGAGAAACTTTTTACAGCGTGGTGAAACAATTATTCAACTTGTAAAAAAAAATAATAATAATAACTAAAGTCAAGAGAAGGTAAAAATGCGGTCGCAGGCTATTCGTCGTAACCAACAATTTACATTTACCGCTAAGAGGACGTTATAAAGCCAATTTTTCAACGTTAAAACATACCTAAGCAGAATAAATTTAGAGGAAAAATAAAAGATGACAAGATCATAAAATGACATATCCTTTTTTAATAAACCTAATACTCGTATTTCGCTTAACATTTAAAATGTTTTTTTTTACTTTCTTAAAAAAGCAGAAGGCTATAACTTTTTTTCACGTTATTTTCAAAATAGTATATGACATTGTTCCCAAAATTTTGTTATCTTCTTGATTTCTTAATAAGTATTTTTGATCTAAATCAACCATGGACATTAAGATTTTGCAAAAAGTTGCCTACACCTAACTCCTTAATAAATAGGGGGTATATCACATTCTCTTAAAACCTTATTATTTATAATGTGTGTTCCATCAGCAAAATACCACGTCATTCCCCACAGTGTAGTCGAACTATTTCACTAAGAGCTTACTCTGAATCAGTACTCGTTTAATACTTATCTATTTTTTTTTTAATCAGCTTATTTTCTATTCTTTATAACATCCTCTTCAACTTGATAAATATACACAACACAGTTTTAATTTTCATACATATATAAATCATATTTTATTTTTTACTAAATAAACAACATTTGATTTAATATAATATTATAATATAATAAAAACAAAGGGATCACAGAGTTAAATACATAGAAATCTATAGTACGTCTAGAAAAGTACCATCAATTGAAATACATACAATTTTTCGTCTACGATTGACGATAGTGTTAGCTGATACAAACGGTGAAATCGAGCTATCACATTGCACATAAATAATAATAATAATAATGATAATAATATTAGTATCCAGCCGCTCGGGGACTCTTAGCGGAAAACTTGTTTGGATTAAGTATATAATCATTATTGTTCGCGTGTACATTTTAAGAAACGTATCTATCCGAGCAACAGTGAATCTACTAACAACATAGTACAGTGTACACAATCAATACGTATATTATAAATTATAATGTAACTAAAAAAAAACAATTTAATATAAATCACTTTTTAAAAATATTATTTTAACTACATTGAAAATTACCTGTTTTAACAGTGTCGTTGCAAACAAATATTATAAAACTTTTCAAACTCTGATACACTATAAACATTATTGTTATATAAAATACATTTTAATACATTTCTATACATCACGTAGAAAAATTATATTATAAATGTATAACTAGTTAAACTTGTGAACACGACGTTTCTTGTTTAGAGTAGTATATCTACGTAATATTATTATGGTAAGTTATTGCTTAAAAAAAAAAAAATAATAATAATAAGAAACACCAAAAAAATATATAAATATTATAATAGTAATATATGTATATATATTATGGCAGACCTCGACACCTTAAGGGCTCAGAGAATAAAAAAAAAAATGGTACCTAAAATAGCGACAATTATTATACTTAAAAGGTATGTTATTGTTTTTTCACTCCTATAGAGATCGCCAAGCTATCGTTCTTAAAGCCTTGGCCAACAGTATTATAAACTGTGTTTTTTTAATAATATCGATGTCTGTGTACCTATGCGCGTTTAAGTCATACAAATTAAAAAAAAAAATTCAACTAGAAAAATACACTTTTGTGTAAAATAAATAATATTGTTGAATACAAATTACATATTATACTTTAAAAAAAAAAAAACGGTATCGACTATTTTCAAAGTATCTAAAGCAGAAAAATAAACACGCGATAATCCACAATAACCACCGCCATGAAATAGACATCAATAACATTTTTTTTATTCTATATTCTTCACTGATGATTATTTGATTTTGATTTTGTGCAATTTCAATTTAAACCCTAACAATTCAGAGAGAACACCGGACAGAGCTGACAAGATGACCACTTTTATCAGCGTGAACAAGTATGGGTTATCAGACAGTCCAGCGATTTTAAATGGACTTTCCAATTCCTAAAAAAAAAAAAAGGCAAATTATTGTACGTTGTAGCACGATAGTGGCAAAAGTATATACAATGATAAAAGTATTATGTCACACAGATAGACACAAAAAGTATGTCCAAAAAAAAAAAAAAATACCCAAAGATAAATCAATTTAAAAAAAAAAATACTATTATTAAACTCTCAAATATTGTTACAAATTGTGTCAAAACATAAGCTTAACTTAATATGCTATAAAAATATTATTATAGATTTATAAATATATAAATTGTATTTTATATTTTATAATATTAATGTATTCATTTATGTACAAATGTTTTCACTTTTCAGAGGGAGGGGAAAAATAGTGAAGAATGACTAATGAGAGTACACAATAAAAAACAATCTCGTTGCAAGCAACGTTTTTTAGAAATGGATTTTTAACTAAAAGTAGCATACAGTTTTTGAAAGAATATTATCATTTTCATGAAAACAAAAACAGTAGAGGAGATTATTATTGTATTTTCTTAAATAAATTATTTATTTTAAGAAAACACAAAACCGTTAAGAAAACGAACTTTCCCTTGAAGGAAAGACATACGATTGTGAACGTTTCTTTTACTAATAGATCATATTCATGTCAATAATAATACGAAAATGAAGAAACGCCTATATTATTTTCTAAAGGGTCTCTCCCGTCATTTTATACTAATGAGAGATAAAAGAGTAAACAACACACTCTCTCTACATGTTAATCAGTGGTCAATAACAAATATTCTCATAAGTACCTTGAGTAAATCCGCTGCCAACTTCAATACGCTATTGGCTACCATAAACTCGTCCTTTTTGTTAGGCTTTTGTTCGATTTGCAAGTATAGATTAATCTGAAATTTATAAAATATACATTTATAATTAATACACAGCAGTTAATCGATTGTTGTTGCCAAAACATCAGAGTTGGGCATTCTTCAAATAACTGTTCGTCTAGATGAAGGGACATGTAAAAAATTATTTTTATTATCTGTCAACACAATTTATTTATTATTTACATTTTTTTTTAATTCATTATTTGTTTGAATGCCTTAATAGTAGACAAAAATTTTGAAGTATCTACAATGAAAATATATTACCTATTTAAAATAATGTTACCCACAAATAAAAATTATACATTATTTGTAAAATTATCTATTATTTATTATCTTATTTATATTTTGCCCAACTCTGCAAATATATACATATTTCTATACCATAGAAGTAAGACTTATTATTTTGCCTTAGTCAAACTTCTAGAAACCCGGTAGTGAATACTTTATCATCTACAAATGACAATTAAAGAATTACAATTATACATAATTCTAATGAATATCATTTTAAATAATATACTAACAGACACATTTATTGTTGTCTTTGAAATAGAAAACAAGTACTATGTACAAAAGCCTTAAATATACAATATAAAAAATAAAATTACATTATATGAAACTAATATAATGTAAGAACCCAGAAATGTAACACAATTATTAAATGGAACCGCTATAATTTTTCTTACACTCGATTAAAAAAAAACATAAATTTATTAACTGAAAATTTAGCAATAATTATATTAGTAAAATTAAACTGGGGTCCAAATTAATAAAAAAAAACTAACCTGTTCAGTAATAAGCGTAGACAGGTTTCTGTATTTTTTGTTTATTTTCGTACCAAGGGTCAAAAATCGCAATAGGTAAATTCCTAAAACCATACACCATGCAGAAGATTCCAAATGAAATTCTGAACTTAAAGAAAACGTATCCTAATACACAAAAACAATAAGAGCTTACAGATTAACATGTTATAGGTAACACCAAATACCATATATATAAATGGTATTTGTTCATATGTAGGTTTATAATAATTACTTTGAGCAATTCAACACTAAGAATAGCTAGAAACAACGATGATATGTAAAATGACGACGACACAATTACGTCTACCGATCTTTGAGGTCCACGTTTCTAAAAAATTAAAACGTTATTAAAAAAGAAAATATTGTATATGACTGTTTGCAGCAACTATTGTAGTCCATCTTTGTTGAACTACTGTCAAACTTTAATAGAATAGTTGGTCCCGCAAATTGCCATTAACTATTAAGAACGACTTACTTTTAAATAAGATCGAATGGATAGCCACGTTTTAATATTTCGTACTTTATTCAATCTAAAATGTGGCAATTTCGATTTTCGAGCTCTTCTGAAAGATGTTAGGTGTGAAAAGAATTTTGCATAAAGAAAACGCTGTTTGTATGTGCGTTCTGCCACAGTCAACAGAAAGAAGAACATAAGCGATAAACAGAAACGTTCTACGAGTGTAGTTATGACTATATATCTCTCCCTGAAAGATTAAAAACAAAATGTACACTGTAACTTATTGTTTGTGCAAACAATAATTTAATAGTTCAAAAATACACACCAGCCGATTGGTGCAAACGCATCATTAAGAATAGTAAACAACATCGACACATAATGATGGTAAACATTTTCCGGTGGTACGTTTACAGTTATTGCTAGTGTCGGTAATGGTTTGTCTTCTGTAAGGCTATTAAGTAATCTATAAGCTGATGGCATGAGAGATATTATCACAGATAGAAAAACACCTAAAAAAACAAATAATAAAAAATTAGTTTTTATAATATTATTCAGATTTACAAAAGCATGAGTATGGAAGATTTGTGTCACTTTTATTTTTTGGAGTGATATAAAATATAATATAATTTACCTAAGTAAAAATAATCCATTTGTTCAGGAATTTCTTCAACTCTAGCTATAATCGCAGAACTTATGTCTAATACAGATAAATCGGCTTTTTTAACTTCTTTCTTTTCCCACATTGTGCAGCTCACTGAGAAACATTAACAATAATTATTATTATAATATACTGTATAATAAATATTAAAGAAAATTGATAAAGAGTATATATGTTTTGTTTTTTTTTACCTCGATCGGATGCAGCACAGCTAGGACTAAGTATAACTGTCGGCGTCTTAAAATACAAAAATAGATTATTAACAAATGAACCAAAATTAATCTTTAGTACACTTACAGTTTCAAATTCCCATAGAAACGGATGATCGAGATTGTTATCACTCATCAATGTTGCCTGTTCAGCTTCTAAATCCGACGTGGAAGAACCTTCCTCGGTGTTGGTCGTAAGACCAATCCATTCACCGGCACTAGTCGTTCCTTCAGTCAACATTGATAAGGGACATGCACTACCACCGTTTGAAGACAAAACATCTCCTTCATCATCCGTTTGGCGGCTAGAAGAACTGTCCACGTTATCGCCTTCGTCTACATCAGAATTTGACTTGGTTAACATTTGTAAACGATGGCCACGTCTAATCATTGAACGCTAAAAAAATTTAAATAATTATATTAATTTTTATTTCAAATAAATAATTAATAGCAAAAAAGGCCTATTTTTCCCACTACATGTTAAAAAATATGATTTTAACAATTATTTTAACAAAGTTATTGCTATTGCACAACCCCTAAATACTATAAAAAATATGTTTAGTGTAGACTATTAATGTTATTAGCCTTTAACCAATTAGTTCACTGTCATGGTCTTTAATGACCTATAACAGATAAATTAATAAAGTTAAATCGATTGTCGATTATTTTGATTGATAACAGAAGGATTGAGTGAATTTTTTTGAAAAATAGTTTTAATTGTATAGATGAAAGTGTGTTCGGGTATATTAAACATTTTAGTAAAATATTATAACAATCGAATGTGTTAGGCTTAAAAATGAAAAAAGTTCCAAAATTATTATATCTATTATAACATAATATTATATTGGCTAAAATGCCTCATGAAAAGTCAGTTTGCTTAAAAATATTATTATGTTGAAAATAAATAGTTTACCTTATGGCAAACTGATGGTTTATTTTCCAACTCTTGTTCGCTGTCTTCAGATTCTGAATTGACGACATATGGAAAACATAAAGATGGTTGAAAAGCTGAAATTGCATAAATAATTTAAAGTTAACATTTAACACTCATGTGGTTATGATTATAATTTATTATTAAATTATTTACCTGATAATCTGCGATCTAAATCAACAATGGTAGCTTTAGATGAAGTAATAGGACTTTTTTTAAATCTCAATGATCGCTTTTGACTGGATATATTCTTATTCGCTATATCGTCTATGGTCTTCTTAGATGGGTGTGTTGTGATAACATTTGCTTTAGTCACTAATGAGTCGTGTTTAGGAGTACTACTAGATTGTTCGGCGCTAGTTGTCGATTCAGAAAATTGTGATGTTACAATTCCAGTCAAAATTTCTTCTTCAGGATTGTCACTAGAACCATTGCCGTTTAAACTTTCAAATCCATCATCGTCGTGCGCTGAGCTTGACCTATCAGGCCTCACATCCATACGGTCGCTATAAACACAAGAATACAAACAAACCATGAGAATGTTTAACTAAAATTATAAGTAAAACATTACAGGACCGAATCATATTAAATATTAGTAATTGTTGTTACATACACTCCTCCCAATTGTTTTTTCTCTTCTAGGTTGACTAGACGTAATTCTGTGGTTAAATCTTCGGTAACTACAGGAATGCTAACATCGGGTGAGGAATCAATAACCCAGTTACGGGTCTTTACTGGTGAAGTATCCCAAGCTACGTTTCGCGATTTAGTCACATCCCCACTAAAAATAATTATCACATTGCATAAACAAAAATACACAAACTGCTAATCGTATTTTCAAACTATATTAGGCAAAGTTAGCAAAACAACTCCCATCGGGTTTTTTTTCAGAAATTTAAAACGTTGCCACACCAAAATTTACATTATTTCTTATAACTATGACAAATGTTGATTAAAATTATTAACAGTATGATATAATATACTAACTTAACTAGCTAACTTAGTTACTACTAGCTCAACTTAGTTTGAATTTTTAAAAAGAAAAAAGTTAATAAAAAACATTTTAAAGTTAAACTATGTCTTTTGGAATGATAATTATTAATACTATGATGTCTGGAACGTACCGTTTATATCATCCCCTAAAAGCATAACATAGCTTTAAAAATAATTTTTTATAATTTTAAACTCAGCTAAGCTATAAAAATATTGTACTATTAACCATTTATGAATACAAAATATTTGTTGTAATTAAAACAAATAATTAAAATATTGGCTCGGTAACGTCTTCAATCACTGGTATATTGCTCAAGCAAATGTTCGGTATTTCCCAAAAAATACGAGTTATATTGGGTTTAGCATACCAAAAAAAAAAAAAAAAATTTAACCAAGTTATTGCCAACTTTAATATTAGGTTAGCAATTAGTTATTTTTATAATTAATAAACATGTAAAATGCATAACGTTAATTAAAATATAATTATTGTTTGGTATAATAATACTCAACAACTCACATTCTGTTTCTGCGCTTCAAATATTTGTTTTCAGCAGATACCATCGAAGGAGGGATATTATCTACGTTCAGTTCAGTCGAATCTGAAACATTGAAAAGCCAAATTAATAACATGCGAGCATTCATCTTAAATTCATCATAAACTGTAGCATTTATTTCCAGTGTTGTAATAAAACAAAATATGCTATTACTTTTATTTTTAATTGAGGTAGAGAGTCTCTTTTTAGAGCATCGCGGACTATGAGATCTGGAGTTTTTCAGGAAGTTCTTCTTAGAAATAGTAGTAGTAGATACGATTTGAGAGTGCACTATACTCAGTATTAACATCATAATTAACGGACTTAATACTTCTCCAATCGACACGAACTGAAAAAAACAAAACAAAAACTTATAATTTAATGTCTGGAAATTCAATATAATATGTTGCTATTGTTGTTCATCAATAAAACACCCATGCAAAGGGTTGTATATTCGTTTGGCGGTGTTGACTAGTGGCTAGATATTTACATGATACGGGTCGGAGTTGGTTTACTTAGTTATAGTTCGGGTCAATGTACCACTACGGTCAAGTTAATTAAAGTCGATTTTTAGTATTGCTAACATATTTAAATGTATAAAATACTTTATAAAAACAATAATGAGCTGTAAGTCCATTTTTGAAACATCCAATCGCGTATTGACGGATTTAATATGGAAAAGTTTGTTTTATTATGTACTGAACAGTAGGTTCATGACTGTCCCCAATGACCACATTATACGTGGTCCACGTAATTAATTTATTTATTACATGCAGACAGCGAACGTGTTTTATCGTAATCGATTTTATTAAACACAAATTATTTATGACAAATAGGTTACTGGGTTATTCGAACTAACGTATATTGTATTGACTTTTCTCGGTATAGTTTTGTTATAATATACGCATCTTGATTCAAAAATAGAAATAAAATATTGATTGGAAATAGTAGATTTTTTTAGCTGTTTCATAAATGCGTACTTTTTATCATAATTAATCTTGTAAATATATAATATCTACAGCCAGCTCCTTTGTCCCACCGTTTGTGTATTTAAGATTTCATAAAAGCTTTTTATTATAAAAAAATAACCCTTTACTTTTTGGTATAAGTATATGGAATATTTAGAAAGGGTTTGGGAGTTCTAAGCAGCCACAAAAATTTGTTGCGTTTCATATCATAAGTAGTAATGTAAAGTATTGGAAAGCTCTGCTTCGTAATACGGTCTGTGTTTATAAGCCACATAATAATATGTAACACGATAACATTTTGTACTTCGTAGCGAGTAAGCGTGAATCAGAATAGAATTTAATAACGCTAAGATAGTTTTAGTCGTGACAGTTTGGTAAATAAATGATTCGTTGACGTTCAACACCGAAGCCAAACAGTTCATTATTGTCAGAGCGACATGGCACGTGGAAATCAGTGACAAATGGAGAAGGTACACGACGTTAGTTTTTTTTTCTTATAATTTTACAGATAAACGAATTCTAATACAATACAAATTGTAAACAGTTTGTGAACTCTTAGACTCTCTTCGAATCGGCATCGATGCCAAATAATTTACCTCGTCGTTCATCCATCCGAAATAGCCAACCTGACAAAGACGTCTTGTAGTCTCACCGACAAAAAAAATGTAGGGAGTCAACGTCATTTGTCTATTTCTAAACTCGTTACTATTTATATCACGAACCACTTGTTAGCGTCCAGTGTCCGTCCAAATTATAAATTTCATATTACTCTTATTTTATTGTGAGAAGTCCCGAATAATAAAATCGTATCGACCCCTCCCCACAAAAAAAAACAAAATTTGTCGTTTTCGTCCAGATCATTTAATACCCCAAGGAAACTACCCTATCATATGTCTTGAGAGTAATGGGACGATTGCCTCGAAAAATCTATGTCGCTCCACCACTGGTATCAAACCTAGAGTAGGGTACATACACACACACACACATTCATACATTAATTAACATGACGTTTGAATCTGGGATGTTAATTTATATTTAGATACAATATAATTGTACATATTATAATATTGTGTATATACTATATTGTTAAAATAACTTTGATAAACGAACTATCTATCGTCATCGTACATTCAAATATCTTAAATGTATTATATTTTACATATCGTATCGACCGATTTGCAAGAATTATGAATTCAAATTCTAATATAATATGCATTAGCTGTTGTATGTATGTACACAATACTGTTGTAGTTTCATTACCAGCGATACGTCGTCTTCTTCAGCCGAGACAATCGTGACGTAACCGAACAAAATGATGTTTCCCAATTGCACCACGTACAGGAACAACAGCGACAGGTACAACCGCCATGACGTCTGGTGCACGTACCAACTGTAATAGAACGGCAAAAGCAGCAATCGGATGACAGCTAGGCGGGTGACTGTGATAAACCCGTGTTTTGGTTTGGCTTTGGTGAACGCCGACCCTGTGAGCAGACGCAGAGAAAAACTCTTAGATTAAACATATTTAGAAAAAAAACCAATCAGTTTTCCCATCTTTTGATCTACATACATTCCTAGAACCGAAGATCAAATACCAATTGCCATTTCGTCGAGTGCAATAGGTTTATTTTTGTTACTTATAAGTTATAAGTTTTAATGTACCCATAAAAAGATTTTTTTCTACAGCGACTTGTGCGGTTACAGGCCACCTTAGTATGTGATACTGGTTAGCTAACCTCGCACCACACTCTTAATGTTGTTTGGTTTATCAGGCTATAATCCCATCTTTAAGAAGAAGTCAATGATTTGGTGTAAGAACATTGGATTTTTAAAAGATTAAGTTCAAGGAGACTGGACCTGTAATTAGGAGTTATAATTGATGTACTAATTGACCTAAGAAAAAGCACGAGAGCAATAATAGGTTACGATCCGCATTTTAAGTGTAATCGGTAAACACATGTTAACCCTCTCGAGACCGATAACCATCAGAAAACGTAAAACCTTTTTCATATGCTGTTAAGGGGGCCAAGGGAATATTTATTTCAAAAAAAAATGTAAAATGTAAATTTGAAATACGGTCAAAGGTTAACTGTTTGAAACTTGGAATTATGAATCACAGATACTAAAAATACATTTACAAATAGTTAAAAGCGCAGAATAATTCTAAAGTAATCGAGTTATTTGAGGTTAGTGTAAAATAGTTTGGGCATTTGATAATATTGTTTCATGTCTGTTCAGTGTTCATAGCTTGGCAACTCAAAAGTTGGTTTACACAAGCACGCCTACACTCAATAATAAACGGTCTACGACTCAGCGTAATATATTATTACATTATATCACGACATTATGTTCTACAATTGTCGACGCTGATATAAGAATATCATTATTATCAATTAGGATTGGTGGACGCTGAAACGGGATAGGTAGGACGAGGGTGCAGACTGCTAATAGGGCTAGTACAAGGAGCGCGTCTGTTTTTTGAAAGGTATATTGATTTTAAGCGTACCCGCTAAAAGGTCAGACGGGGACAAAATCAATAGTCCTTAACCTCGGGTAGCAACATCACAAAGGCCCAGCCGGGCATACGTGACGCACAAGTAGAACTATGTACGTTAATATACACCACAGCGGTTTGGACCAAGGCCAAGGTCGTACATCGTTGTACAAAAGAGTTGTTATACCATACCCCCTTAAATAATATACAACGTTACAATATTATTATTCTTATAATATTAAATATTATTACACACACCTCTGACCAAGTCTACGTCGATTAAATCAGTCTTGAGTTTCGCATTTTTCTTTGGAACATGCGTGAATCCGCTAAGAATACGTTGTTCGATAGTCTTTTCCCACTGTTGTTTATCATAAGTTCCAATTTTCTTTTGATACCTTCGAACACGACCAAATTCATATTAATGTTTATCGTCGCTAAAAATGTAACTTTCCAACAACAACAAAAGAAAAAATACCAAAGTTCATAGGTACTTACCACGTGACTATTTTTTGTACATTACATCCCATTTCCTAAACAGATTCACTTTCTCAGTGTAATCTGCAACAAAATTCAATATCATTAGACACAATTAATCATGAAATTTTTGCGGACTATAATCGATTTTTATTGTTTAAAAAAAATATATATTATACACATCTCAACTTGTATCGAAAAGTATGCACAATCAATACGACTCAAACAAACAAAAAATTACATTGTTTAAAAACAAAAAAACTTTGAAAACTACCCTGTTAGATTTTATAATAAGTAGATGTACGATAAAACAATTAATTAATCCATTAAACATTTTTTACAGCTGTTTTAAACAGCTTAAACGGTTTTAAACATTCGAAGTATATAATATGTAGGTATACAAATATTACCAGAGGTCAGACTATTTATTATATTCAAATTATATGCCTATAACACCCGTCGAGATATTATAATTTTGACCTTTTTAACAACAACGAAAAAAATGCACTTCAAATAAAATAATCGGCAAAAAATAAAACATGTTTTATGATGTTCAAGAGGTGTAATAAGTATATTGAAACGTAACTATCGACAAACGATAACGCAAAGTTTTTGTAAACGTATGTAGGTATATAATATATTATCAATTATAACATGCCATTAAATGGCACGGTGTTTTGAAAACACGTCATGCCACAATTACAGCTGGTTTCATTAACAAATTTGTAATCATCATATTTTATAACATTGCCCCGTTTCTCTAATAGGATAGTGATTGTTGTAATACACAAGCAAACAAAGTACGTCACATTAAATATAAAACATGCGATTAGCGAAATACACCTTTACATTGTTGTATGTTAAGCTATGCCTTAACAGTGACGTAGTTAATGAAAGGATTGAGCTGAAAAAACGCTGAGAAAATGGTTTTTACTTTTTTTTTTATTCGTATCAAAGTCAATAAAATTTAAATATTCCTACCTATATTATTTCACAACTAAAAAATCAATAAAAATCTACTGAACTTGTTATGAAAAAAATAACGAGTACATAACTAGTTATGAATAATTGGGTAAACTATAATCAAAACTCACATGATCAAAAAATCACATTTTTCTAAAAACGCAAAAAAAACCAATTTAAATTCATCTGTTTTCATACTAACCACAAATGTCAAGGCTTAATCTAGCCTCTAGGCCTGTTTTGGTGGATTTTGAAACAAACTGATGTGATACACATTCAGCGTCAAAAATCCTATAAGGTAGTGCAAACTCATTTCTCATTTTTTGGATCACGTGAGTTTTGATTCTAGCCAAGTTAATTATTACACTATTAGCGTTCAGCGAAGACGGGATATAATCGATGAAATAACGTGCAATGTGTATTAGTTTTAAAAAGCTTGTTATTTTGATTTGATAAAAAAACAACATAATTTTTAATCGTTTTTCCGTAGAGCAAATTATAAATAGACGCAATAATACGCAAACTAGTTTTTTTTAACTAGATTTTATTCAACACAAATTTAATGTGCAAATTAATATACGGTATACATTATTGTAATTTCTAACTATGGATAACCAACCACCATATGGTATAACATTGTTAAATAAATCATATGACTAATAGCAGCTTGGCAGAAAACAAAGACGATAATTGAAAACCGTTGATTTTTATAAAACGAATTAAACCAATATCCAAAATACATGGATTTTATTTTTCTTTAAAACGGTTCAAGTTGACAAGACGTTAACAATGTCAGACATTTAACAGAAACCATAAGAGCCAACATATCAAAAATGTAAAAATAAAACATACATTATGTCGGATAAAAATTAAGTGACAAAATATTATAATATTGTTTTATAATAAACGCACGTCAATGTTGATTACATTATTCCGAATGACAAATTTATCGCTGGTTTTATATAATATAATATATGTATGGGGGAAAAATAGATAATTTTCTACTACATCATTGTTACTATGAATGTGTTACATCATAATATTATGTTATTAACGTAATTTTTATTATATTGTGTCGAAAGTACGGTTCCGAATTTCAGGTGACATTAGAGGGTCGACCTACATACGCCGCTGGTCTTGCACTATGAATAAAATTAAAAAATACCGATTCATATGGAAAATAAAAACTAGCCTAAAAAAAAAAATATCCCATTTCATAAATCGTTTGCGTCTGTTCGAAAATCATGGTCGGCCAAGGCGCGCACAGCAGTGCAAAAACAGAACATATTTTATTAATAATATATTTTTATAATCAATGATAATACTCTACCCGTTGCCGTTCTAACCTATATTATACAGCTGTATAACATTATTATTGTAACGTGGCCGCGTTAAAAATGTTTACACGGTTTACATAATAATTATTATTGTACGCATACGAACTTGACAGTGTTCGTAGGTACAATCTGTGTTTATTAGACTTTTATCATTGCACAACTCGCGAATTCTGGCGGAGCTGCTGCTGCGCTAACAGCTTGTAATAACACTGCAAACAATGTACATAACACACAACAGTATATACAATAATAATTACATATTATTATTAAATTATCTTTTTAGATGTACGGTCGTACAGACAAAACAAAACGAGTAGTCGAGCGCGTGTGTAATCTTTATAATAAACCATTTATAAAGACGCCACGCGCATCTTCTTGGTAATAATATAAATCTTCGGTATTCAAAAACGGTCGCAAACAACGACACGGGTGATACAAAAAAACGCCAGAAAGGAAGCTTGAAATATGAAACGAATAATAAATATTCTCCCGTAATAATACCTATTATGTCATTTTACTAGCTCGTGGGCGACATGTACTAATATATACCAATATAGGGCACACACGTTGCACCGACACTAATCTAGGATAATTGACGAATCAATAAAACTATTATTATACTTTATTTATGAATGTATTATAAATTATTTAAGTAGGGCGTCTCAGAATAGAAATAATCCGGTGCGTCCCGTTAGGATTTTTGACATTAGCATCACTTGACGGTGACCTCGTCGTTATAATATGAAAAAACTACTTAGGTCTTGACCCCGCCCCGGCATCGCCAAATCGAGTTTGACACTAAACCTAAGTATTAGGTGTAATCCAATAATATTTTGGTTTTTTTTTATGTATACATTAATTCACCGTTGCCTACTCGAGGCGCTAAAGAGAGAATACGGATATGTTCATATTTACAATGTTATCTGCAAAAAAAAAAATTCGTCTACAACCTGGTTGGATGCGATTGCCATTTTTATTATAATATATTATGTTCGAGAAACTCTCACCAGGAGTCTCGTTTTAGCTAAACCGGCGTTTTCTTATTTTCTATTATTGCACACTCGGCTATAATATATTTTATTATAATCGAAACTATTCGAGTTATAAACGATTAACGTCGGTTATTAACACTTACAATACAGTACACTAGCAACTAGCAAGAACTACAATTAAAATGGCAATTTTACAACGCCTCGGCTACTTAATCGATTACTTGACAATTATAACAAAAAAAAAACACACATGAAAATTCCGAATTTTCTACGAAGAACTAGCGAGTGATAATGTCGAAAAATAAAATATTATAACATAAAAAATTGTACCTATTACAATACTAAACACAGTAAAGTAGTTATAGGACTAAATCGGTACAAAATTTCTATATTATTATTATTCAAGTTGAGCAAAGCAATCGAGCGTGGAATAAAAAAACCGATCGAAAAAACAACGCATGTTTTATCGTTGGCTATACATTATATTTACTTTCTATTTAAATACCAAAGGAATCAATAGATAACAGCCTTTGAACTTGTTCAGTATTCGAATAAACTTTTATCAATAATATTATAACATTTCTCGAACCAACACCGTAATTACTTTATTATACCGCAATTTCAATATTCAACAAAAACTTACGTCACGGGTTTGATATGTCTGTAGTGTACGCGTAATTTAACACCGATAGGCATAATAGCGTTAGTTTAAACAGCAACAATAAAATATTATACCAGCTATAAAACACTAGAATAACATTTATTGAATTTTTGCGATTTCCCATGCAACAAATATAGTAAACTAAAACTGTAGTAAATCCCCTTTTTTTAATAAGTCAACTTTATTTTAAGTAGGTATCGGGTAGACATAAAAATTGATACGTCATAACATTTGCCCGAAGTACTAAACACATCTTTAACTAATATTGTTCCTCGTTAACATCGATTATACCTATACCACCTAATGTATTAAGTTATAATCATAAAATATAAATACCTTTATCTTAAAAAAAACACTTCAATAAATCATAACCGACACTAGATTGTCTAAAATGTAAACGACGATAACTGTCGTTATTCTATTTTATATGAGCAACAAAATAAGTACATTGTTGTGCCACTATTTAATCGAATAATTGCTAGACTTTCAAAAGGCGTAATAGCAAAAAGTATTTCTGAAGTTCAAGAGAATGTAGATTATTCTTAGAATCCGTGTTAATAAAATTAGATTCGTCGATACGGTTTTAATAAAATGTTATCACATAAATTAGTGTAATATTATACAGATCTAACTATGTTCAACGTTAAAAACAATATTATCTAAGTTCAAAATTACAAGATAAAATAGAAATATGCGATAACATTCGTTTAATGACCCGTTCCTTCAATTAAAAACTATCATGAATGAAAACGGAAATGTCAAATACAACCTCTATAAAATAATGCTATTCATTCATACTCAACACTGATAATAGTAATATAAAATATGCGTGATGTAAATATAATATAAATTTATTTGTGATTGGTATAGACGTGTAAGTAAAAAATATTAACATCTTGATTCTAGTTAAAATAAAAAATCCCAAAATAATAACATAACTGACTGTTCACATACATAGTTACTTAAGAACTTAGTTATGTATATTTGATTAACAAAAACATTTCAAAACCATTACAAAAAAAAACTAACACAATGAAGACGTGGGCATGATTAAGATTAAAAGTGATAAGTTCAATGAATAATGACAAAATCAAATTAAATAAACGCTTAGATGCCAGTCTAATATAAAATATTAAATATTGATACAATTAATATTTTTTTTATGTTACTTAAATTTCCTCTAGTTTGACTAGATTTTTTTTTGTAAAAAATGTAGCTATATTATGTTAAACAAAAGTACAGATAAGTCCAAACTTTCCGGCAAAAAAATAGAAAACAATTAAGAAATAATCTCCACCCCTAATAGATTGGATAAATGTTATATTTTTTTGATATTATTCTGTACATCTATGTAATAATTTCTAGTTATACTCCAATCAAATTTGAAACTAACACGACTATTTTACAGAAAATTATAAAACACCGTGGCGTATTTTAAAGTCAAAATCTCGATTTTGAAGGTGAAATAGTGAACAAAAAGCCATAGAATGTGACTTTTATAATAGACCTTCGTCGAGGCTAAAAAAATGACAATTTATTCCAAAAATAAATGAACATCAAAAGTTATTGTTTGTGGTAAATTGTTTAATAGCGAAGCTAAACGGAACGATCAACTTATGCCTTATCAACTAGACATCGTAGTTATGATATAAAAACTTAAATAAATTGTACTAATATTTTACAATAGACAATAAGAAAAAAAAAAGTTATATCGGATGACCTTAAGAGACTAGACACCACGGTGCCAAAAGACTTTTAAAACGTGTTGTACAAATCACTGATAAGTTGTCGGTGAAAATCACAATTTCTCTAGAAGGTACCAAATTAAATAAACAAAAATGTATAAATGTTATATAATTTTCCGATTAAATATAATTCCATCAGGACTCAAGCAGGATTAAACGTTGTTGTGCAACAACTTCAAAATGTAGCCGCATTGATTTGCCGCGGCCGACAGCTACACAAATAAAAAGTAACACATCTTACATCTTCAAGTATACATACGATTTTCCCACTTTCTAGTTTCTAAGTACATCCTGCTTCCAATACGGGCCGTATAATTCATAAACGTAATATAGCACTTGACTGTGATTAATTACACACTGACACAGTGCACGAAATCGCCAAAGTAAATTTATTTGCACGTTACTATTTTTGGCTCAATTAACGAGACAAAAAATACAAATTTATTCTTAAATTAGATTGCTGTAGTAACAAACAGTTGGCTATTTTAAACGTCATAGTGCCTAACACCACCTGAACACATTCTACGTAGCAATTGACTACACATTGTAACCTTGAAATAAATAAAATGTTATCGAAACACATTGAACAAATTCCAAAAAATAAGTAAAAAAATTAATTAAATTGTATAAAAAGTATTTAGTGTGAAAAACAATTAATAACAAACAAAGAAATTTATTTATATCTTTTCAAAAACCAAATAGCGGCTTATTTGTTTTTTATGACTTAATTTTTGCATAAACTTAAAAAAAACAATAATTTAACAATTCATTAAGTCATTTAGTTCAAGAAACATTTGTATTGTTTACCTAATCTATCTGACGTTGCTTTCAAATGTTAGAACTAAAAAAAAAATTATTCAATTTTCCAAAATTAGTTTTTTCATAATAAAAATTAAAACTAATTGTTAATTTATATGTTTTAATAAATATACAATTACATTATTAAGCAAAATAACAATAATGTTTTAACAACTTGTTTTAACAATATGTAGTTTATTTGAGGAGCAGTCATGTGACCCACAATTCTAGTGTTATATCTGGTGTGAAATCAAATATTTTTATTAAAGAAATAAAATAATGAAATATTTAAATAAACCCTTAACCACGAAAATAATATTTTATATATTTTTTTCTAGATAATAATTATACTCTCTATGTTAATTCTGTTGTGTTTAGACCAAAAGAGGCAGTCCAATATTTTTTTTGTGAGTAATTTTTTTTTTTGTAAATTCATTTTTTGGCAAAACACAATTAGTTGAGAAAGAAAACTAAACCGCACTTTATTACTAATGATCAATTGATGTATCACACAGGGATGGAAAATCCACTAAAAAAATTTGAGTTAGAAAAATAAAATCTTATTTAAGAACATCTATGGAGCAAACCCGATTTAATGAATTTTCAATTTTATATGTAGAAAAGGACTAAAGCATTAAACTGTGAAAATATTTTAAATACATTTGCTAGAAAATGTAATAAATAGGATAATAAATTTATAAAATTGTCATAGTAATTGTGTAATTAAATTTCTTGTTGTTGGGGGGTGTGGGGGCGAAGCCCCCGCGGGTATGTTTGCTATACCTATAATTTAAGCCCCCTTAAATATTAAATAGGATCTCCGCTTAAGAAAGAACTCCATATTAGACATAAAAATACCTCTGGCTTTTTTTTTCCGTAATGATTGGTTTCACACATGTGAAATTGGCTGAAATTAAAATATCAAATAATCATAAATCATTTGGCACATACCTACCAAATGTAATTTTCATTGATTCAAGCACTCATCGTACAAAAAAGGTTTGACAAATGCCAAAGGACTACCGAAATAGTCAAATGTCTCATTCGCACTACATGATTTTTGGCAAATAACACATGTGTGATGCCGGCTTTATATTATTTTATTGCATATTTTTTAGCATTGATTTACCATGAAGGTTCCCAAAAAAATTAATTTGTAATTGATTGAAATATCATTTTAGACATTTATTTTTATGGAATTCATGGGTGTACAATTTTTATTATATTTATATAACTAAAATTACAATAATTTTAATTATATAATTAAAAAAAAAAAAACATAAATGATCTTGAATACAAATATCACATTTAAATTATATCTTCTCTCCGCCGAGACTATAAAGTAGGTAGTACCTGATAAAATAAAATAATTTCATTACTTAAACAAATATAAATTTACAAGACCAAAAATTGTAATATGATGCCTCATATTACAATTTTTTGTAATATGAGGCATATAAAGAATAGCTGCAGTGTCCTAAATGCTATCATTTTGATTATGAATTTCTCATAAACATTTTAATGAGTTTAGAAGCTAAAATGTAATGTGTACTATAGAAGTTTAATGGGGTCCTCAAAGAGTAGATCAATAAGTACCAGGTACTTGTAATAATATGTCTTTGCTTTAAATTTATATAGATAAAAATTTGAATACAAATCAGCTTGATTTTGTCTGGTACAAATGTATAACAAAAAACTAATAAAATGATTTATTTATTTTACCAATCCTTGGTTTTAACTCAAGCTTAATAGTTTTAATTTTTTTTTATATAATAATTTTATGCATTCTATTGTTAGTATGACAGAGTAATAGTTCTACACATACGGTATTATTGTTTCTGTACCAAGGACAAAAAGATATACAGTATTTTGAGTTGCAAGATTTAGGTTATTTTATTTTTATTTATTCGGTAGATTTACAAAAATTTTAATCTTAAATTCTTTATTACCGCCTACTTACAAAATAATATTTTCTAGAATAGCTATGCATTTATTAAGTATCTACTTTTTTTCTTATTCAAATTATACTAGGTATTATACACTGTTCAAATTAGAAACTCTTGGTTTAAAATAATATCTGGACACAGCAACTTAATTTATTGACATTAATTATGTAGTAACTCGCTGATGATATTGACTTAATATATTACTTTATATTGTATCACCCTCATTGTATGATTATCAACTAATACAATGATTACAAAGAAGGTCTTTTGTTCATATTAAAATAGTAATATCCAAGTGTTTCTCGATATACTCATACCATCTAATCTCAGCTCAGGTCATTGACACAAGTGGGTATAGGTATAGGTATATCATATGAATTTCAATTGTATTTATCTGTCTGGAATATATATTAGTTATTGCATCATGTTTATAATATAACTCAATTAAAAACCAAACTAGAAATAGATAGAAAGGTACTAAAATTTATTTAATGTATGAGGCCACTATTTTTAATGCTTAAGTTTAAACGTAAGTGAAGTGTGTCTAATCATAAAACTAAGTAGATACCAAGGATGGATTGCCAATATTCAATTTAAAAAAAATTAAACTTTCTTATTAAAAATATTACTTATTCCCCTCGTACCTACCTATAAATTAAAATTATGTAGGTTTAGCATTATATTATGTTGTGGTCGTGCATGCAGGAAGCTATTTGATGCGTTAATATATTCCAATGTCACGACGATTTAACTAGACAATTGCGATCAATGCCTACAGAACTATATAAGTACACCTGACGATAACAAGCAAAACAAAAGACGAGACACTTACCGAGCGAATTGGGACGAACAGTATACGATTTACAAACGGGTAGGTAAGTATAATGTATTAGAAGCGGACTCGACTGGACAGTGTACTATATCTTGCGACTCGTGGAAAACTAACGTCGATCCCGTGATCGGTTACTTTTTTCAAAATATCGATTTAAAGCGCACAGGTGAGACACGCACGGAAAGTAAAAAAGTAGGACCGAACACACGGGAAACTAGTTAATAGACCAACCGGGAGGGAAGAGGGGGCAAAACAAAATTGTTAATTTTTATTTCCCGAGCTCGGTGTACAAGTACAGCAGCAGCGCCACACTCGGATGCTACGAAAACTAATCCCCACTTCGGTCCCCGTACTTTTATCAGGTATCCAATTCCAGACGGCATGAACGTAGCAACGGTCTTCGGTCTTATGGGACACGGTTACGTTCTAATGTAATATTTTTTCCCCAATAATTTATTTTCGCCATTTCTACATTCCAGGATTGTTTTTAAATAAAATATGCTTTGCTCGCGTCTCGATCGAATCAAATATTCCACAAAAGTTATTTGTAAGTTAATATTATACAATATTAGCTGCAGCTGCTGTGGAAATCGGCGTCCGTTGTTCGTGCCTGAGTTCATGCCGGACACGCTGTTATCACGGTTCGTTCGCTCGTACCACTCGCACCACCGTGAAAATTCATCAGCTGACAGCTGGTCGTTGCTTACGTTTCCCTAATGGTAAATTGAAAATTTTGTAACACCGCTCGTTTTGTAGTACGTTTGTGTAAGCCGCGGACGTTAGCTGGTCGCTTTCCTGTCCACGTCCGACGCGTCTGGTAATCCAGCTGTCCGACGTCCATCTGTCGAACAAGAATAAAACAAACCAAAAATTCAAACTCGTCAGGAAACCATTTTAATGCATTAGAAAATGAGTGCCAATATGCATAAACTCAACGACGTGATCGAACATTACAAGAGGCACATCAATAAAGCGTGCGCAGCCAATGACAATGACAAGGTACGACTACATATTATTGTAATTTCACACAAAGTATAGTTCCACGCGCGATTTTTGTCTAAAAATAGTAGATACAATTGTATCTACTATATCCTCGTCTATCGTCATTACTACTACTTATAATCCGCTCAAATATAGTATAATATTGTGATTATGTCAGTTACTTATTTTGCTTTTTCAATATCGTAATTCAAATATATTTGTGTACATGTCTCTGTGTGAAAACAATTGTTGAAATTATAATGAAATATCCGTTCCATGTTTATAGCGGTAGGAATTTCATTCAGAGGCCAGCGTGGAATATGGATTTTCCAGCTGGCCTGGATTGTATATTATCATACGTTGACCGAATCTATTATTTACTTTTGCCTGAAGAAATCATTCAACCCAAGTTTAATTTCCATTCTGTCTTGTTCGATTGTACCATTATTAATTTTAATTAATATATAGTTTTAATGTAGGCATGTAGTTAGTTTTAACTACATGCCTATATTAAAATTAAATACAACTATTGAATCATTAAATACTTACATATTTTCAGATATTATTATATTGTAGTTAAGCTGAGTACAGAATTACCACTTTAAAATATTTATTTACAATGAGTTTAAAAACAATTACATTTATATAATCAACTATTCATGCAAACTGGCTTCACCAAATTTATACTGATGTGTTCAGTTTTTGTATTATATAATTTTATGTAGGTAATATCAATATACAAGAAACCTGTGTGGTGCAGTTAATAATATGTTGAAACTGGTACGATAGGTATTGAGTATGATTGTTGACACTGTAAAATAAAGGTTATCTGCTTCAAAAGTCCTCATACACAAAACAGTATATTTAAATAATTTAGGGGGGCATAATTTAAATACTAATACAATCTTCTTATTTGTCTACGCATTCAAACTTGAATCAAAGCTTATGCCAATTTTTATTATTATTATTTTTCTATTGCTTCTGAAATCACAAGCTATTTGTACAGTCTAAATATTTATTTAAATTACTGTTTACATAATCTTATATTTGCCAAAAATTAGTTTGTACCTACAATTAAAGTGTGTGAACACACCTTTACATAACAACTTACTGTGAATGTATTTGTAGACTTCAAATATACACACATTTAACATTCAAATCTCAATATAAATTCTACTTATGTGGATTTGTCAGAACAATGTGTAAAATCTTTTATAATAATTGTTTATTTAATTAAATGTAAACAAAATTGAAACATTTTTGAAAAATTCTTAGAATTCAGAACAAAGCATACATAATGCTACGATAGTTTCTTCAAAAGAAATTGTAAAACTCAACACAATTTGATATAATTGTCACCAATATTAATCATACTACTGATGTAAAAGTAAGAGTAGAATTTAATCATTTTTGTTTACCTAATTAAAAAATTTGCGTTCCTATTATATTTTTCTATAGAAAATTGTATTAAGTAATAACAAATTATTCTATTTTCGTTTTGCATTGTCTTCAATACATTCCATTTTTACATTGATTTTTATCGCATTGAACATTTAAAACAAGTTTATGTATAAAAATACTTCATTAATAAAATGCGGGTATATTAATTACAATATGTATGCACAACGGTCTAAATAGAAGACCTTTTAATGTCTGGTGAAAGTTTTATGTTGTATTTGGGTAATAGGATTTATTGAATAGGTCAGTAGATCAAGGTAACAATTTTTCCTTATTGTATACCAATACATTTACAGTTCAACAGTTTTTTTTATAATATTCATATATTATTTTTTTAATATCAGTCAATTGAAACAATTTGTATTTAATTTTGTGTTTCTAATAGGTACTTAAGTATTTGATTACTTTAATTTTATTTTTATTTTTGTTTCCAGATTATGTATTGTATTACAAAACTTACGAGACTTCCTATAACTGTTCAGAATTTACAAAAAACTGGGATAGGACGTGTAGTCAACAGTTTGAGAAAAGACGAGGGAAATATCGGAGAAGCCGCAAAAACATTAGTGCTCAAGTGGAAAAATGTCGTAAAAGTGGAAGAGTCAGAAAATTTTTATCAGAGAGATGACAATTCCGGAGACGAACACTATGAAGTGTCTTCTACAAACGATAACGAAGAGTTACAGATAAGCCAAAATATTACATCCAGTGTAGCGTCAACTAGCTATTACAATAAAAGCATTGAATCTAATTTACCTAATGAAACTAATGAAAGCGACAGTAATAACTCTAGTGATCAGGAATCATCTCATCGTCGACATAGTGACGACAAAACTAAATATAAAAAAATCAAAAAAGAAAAAGACTGTAAAAAGCGAAAAGATTCCGATTCTAGCCACGCAGATGATCACAGAGATGGCCATTCTTCAAAGAAAGTCAAAAGAGAGCACAAATACGACAAACACGACAGCGCCAAACATAAAAAACATTCAACGAACGAACACGAGACTAAAGTGTCATCGAGTAAAAGCTCTATTGATAAAAAATACTCTGAAAGTAGTGTTAAAAAAGAAAAGAAAAGTTCTCATTCTGATTCAAAAAAAGACAAACATAAATCTGAATCTAAAAGTCATAAAGACAAGAGCGAATCAAAATCTAGTCACAGAGACAAAAGTGAATCGAAAAAATCGTATAAAGAAAAAACTAGTAATGATTCAAAGCCTTCGACAAGCAGTTCTATTAGTAGTTAGTATTCTATATAGTATCTAATGACTAATAATTGAGATTTTATAAAAATAAAAATAAATTCATGATTATTTTAGGTAAAACGTTTGAAGAAGCTCTGCTAGGATTTCCAGTTCTCAAAAAGAAGAATACTAAAACCAAAAACCGGGAAATGTCGAGTCGGTCGAGCTCGTCTGAAAATGAATTCAGTCCTCCGCCGACAGTAAAAATTATTATTTATATTAACGCCGAAGTTATTTTATGACCACTATTTATTTACTTAAAAAAAATATATAATTGTTTTTATTTTAAGCATTCGAATTTGGCTCCTTTGAGTTTAGACCCTGAAGAACTAATTGCCAATTACAAACCATTACCTCAATTAGAAAGAAAGAAAAAGATAACTGCTGACGATATTGATCCGCTAGCGTCCATTATGACCACCAAAAATATGAGGTGGAATTAATGATAATAACTGGAAAAAAAAATATTACCAAATTATCTCATAACAAATGTTTGATTTTATACAGAACAAAAGTGTATTCAGGGAATAAGAGCACATATTATACAGAAGTTCCTAAATTGCATGATATTTGTGTTCAAATTATAAAGGATAACTTAGACGGTAAACAATTTTATTGATTAACACAATGAGTCGTGATTTCTCGAGTACTGACCTACAAAATTCAGGATTGATACTTACATTAATCAATTCAATTATTTTTCAGCTCTGGAATACACCGGCGGAGTTCCTTTTGTCATACTCGAACCAATTTTGAAGTACGCCACGGCCGATCAGTTGTACAGATTAGAACAATACAACGAATATTTAATAGAAGATACGGGCAGTTTTTGGGAATTTCATTGTAAGAAAGAGTTCCGAAACAAAGTACCGGAAGACGATGAGCCTTGGAGAGACTTTTATATTGTAAGCATTGATATTTTGATTATCGTACTAATGTCTTGTGTAGATCCAATTTTTTTCCATGAGTTTTTATGAAACCTCTTGTTTATGAAAACTCTTACATCAAAATATGATTACTATTTGTGTTGTATAGCGATGTCTTCAAGAACGTGAAACTAAATTGGCCCGACTTCGACAAAACATCAATGCTAATCAAGCGGCGTCCACTCCAGTGAGGAAGACTCAAATGGCGTTTTTAAACTCTACGGTTAAACCGCCTCGAAACATAGCTAATAAACAGGTATATAAATATAGAAATATTATGTGGAAAGTGTGTGTAACACATAACTTGTAATTTTGATTTTATAGGCCAAATACCATGCAGCCTCTGAAACTAAAATTAATATTTTAAACAAATCTATGATGGGTGAACACTCGACCGCAGAATCTTTATCGGCAAATAGAAAATCGACTGCAATGGCTACAGGAACTGCGATATCTTTGTCTGCATCTAGCGCTACCCCGCCCGGAATAAGTAATGACTATAATATTGTGTCTTATTTAATATGCATTAAAACTTATTCATCTTCAGGTAATATTATATAAAAATTGTGTATTGTGTTTAGTAAAAAAGAGAAAAGCTCCGTTAATGCAAAAGGCTCTACAACTTATTAAATCAAGATACAAGCGATGAGTACTTAACACATTTTTCTTAAAACTAAAAGATTGTATGTTTAATATTTTAAACATGTATATTTTATTTTATGTAGGAAAAATAAGTTTGTTTAAACGTTACATGTTATATATCTGTGATTTGTCAAAACTATTTGACATCTCGTAGTGCACTACTTTTATTTAGGCCGTAGGCTTAACTTTTTCAAATTTCATTGACTTTTGAATATAGACTGTTGTTGTATAATTTGTCTAGTATAAAATTATAATTTATAACTCATTGTAACCCTCCCCCCTCTCCATTATAGTACCTATCAGTTATAACTATATCAATAGGTAACATTTTTAATGTAATTTTTATTTTTTCTATCACGCTTTAGTGAATAGTATTACTATTATATTTGTGTATTTCTAAGCTACCACATATACAACGCGATTATAAAACAATTATTATTATCATTGTACGTCGTTTTCACAATAATTATATAATAACAAAATGTTTATTGTTTAAAAATTATTTATTTTGATATTTTACAATAACCGTTTTAGATTTAATATATATTTTATACAACGATAATAATTTATTTTTTCAATAACACAACTTTTACATATTTTTTATAATTTAAAAAATGTAGAAGTTGGTCCTCGTCACCAGTGCTTCAAGTTGTACCTGTAAATAAAGCGCAAGAGACTTATTCTGACTGCAAACGTAACATAACAAACAATATTGTTACAAATTTTGTGTTAATAAAAAATATGTTATAACGATTTACAACACTGCAAGTAATATACATTTTCTATACTGGACACTGTACTTAGATAATTTTTAAAAGAATTATGATTTTTACTATCAAAAATGTTATTTTTATTTGGCGCAATTAAACATGGAAAATAAAATCGCTAATCAGAAAATATGGCAAGTGTTAGAAAGGCCATTTTAAAAGGAACTCATTCAGTTCCAAAACTGAATAAGAATAACTAATAAGAACTTGTTTCTCTTTTTGTTCCTTTTTTAAATTATTTTATTGAAGAATCGAGTTATTTATAATAATTGTAGTTTTTAAATAATGTTTTTTTTATTAACTATGTTAGGTATTATATTATATTACTTACAAAATGTCACTTACGATTATATAAGTATGAAACATTTTGTACCGACAACTTTTTTAAGTCAAAACTAAAGTGTAAATTATGGTTACGATAGTTTTATGATAATTAAAGGGACCAGGGTTAAAATCACTTTAAAGTAATTATTTTTTAATTTGTAAAACATATTTGCCATACTTTCCTATAATTAATAAACTACTTGTACTACATAAATACAATTTGTCCGAAGTTTTTGAATTTGTTTCATATATTAACATGTCGGAAAACGTTCAAGTTTATTCACATAGTAAGTAAATCTAAAATATTATTGTCGTTCAAATACACAATAATAATAATAATTAGTTATGAAAATGTTTATTAATTGAAAAATATACTTTACAATACTCACAACCTTATTTATTTTTGCCAACGAAAAAATCCTTTCTTAAACAAAGTACGGTATACATATTAAGTACTAATTATTAATAATGTGATCCTAATGCTTATTTTCTAACATATTGTACTAAATATAATTCTATATTTCTATACATTTCTGCTCCTTTAATGAAATAATACAAGAAATCGTATGTGATTATATATTATAACTTGAATAAAAATTATATACCTAATATTCAGCAACAAATTAGCGATTAATCACAATTAAAAGGTAATTGTTATTTATTAGTAGGTACCTATGTAAAATGTAGTACGTGCGTCTAAATGTATACAATTAATCAATAGTAATAGATAATACCTCATATATTTAAGAAGGTCCGGTATTATTACGGTAATGCATTTTAACTATTATTTATATGCGTACAACAAAACTATTTTCGCAATAAAACAATAACTACCGCAAAAGTTAAACAATTCTTGCTGTTTTCAGTTTTACAACGAGGCCATATTTTTTTTTTGTATAGAGTGGGTTGGATTTATGTTAACAACCATATTATAACAGAAAACTGATGTTATTGCTACAAAAAAAAATATATACATATATATATATTTCATAATCTTTTTTTTGTTTCTTACAGCCCCGTTCCGCAACATTAATTTGAACTCTGAGTAAATTTTTAAGAGAAAAAAGTTCGCCAAACATAAAAACGATTAATAATCTACCCTGTGTTTAGTTTTATAATATAATAATTGTTGGCATCTAGTGATGGGAAGTATTCGAATATTCGAATAGTTTGAATTCGAATAATCCTTATTGAGATTCGAATCCTTCGAATATTTAAATAGTAATAATAATTAATTTACAAATAGTTTTTTTCCAACTATTCGAATATTCGAATCTTTAAAAATTAGGTATTCGAATCCTTCAAAGATTCGAGTCCAAATTACAACACTATTGGCATCCGAAGATTTACAGACAAAATTAAACGAACTGTAGGTACTGTTTTAAGTACAAAAGAAAAGAAATACCCAATTCGCGCCTATAAAGTCTTTGTTTTTTATTAAACTAAACGTTAAAGATAAATACAATTTAATAAAAAAAAAAACTTACACGAGGGTAAAGGACAAAGGGCGGTAAGTATACAAAATCGTGAAGGCACACGAGTATCAAATATTATATGAAAAATCATCGTTTTGCAAATTTAATTTCCCAGGTCCAATTTTAAGAAAAACATTCTTCGCCATAATTATTAATATTTGAAACACCCGTATAATACATACCTGCATACGCATACGGTATGTGATTATGACATTTTGTCGATCAAGCGTTTATTAATTTTTTATTACACAATTTATATATTAGGTATATTATGGACTATGATGATACGTAAAAGTTTTGCTAATAAAATATAAGAACATCATAATATTGTATTGCAAGTTGCAATTATTGCTGAATGCTATCCGTGTTCAAGTACGAAGGGTCCACTGAAACCACTTTTGCTGTCAAAAAAGCGTGCACGCAAAACAGTAAGCTCTGCAGATCTTGACAAACCAGTTCCTGAAAAAATTTTACATTTTCAATTCGTATTTATTGGAAATTCCATAAGCGGGCATTAGTGCAAACAGGCGTGGAGACTGGAGAGCCGCTGGGCCTGATTTAGTCAGTTTGAACCACCATAAGGCAAAATATCATTGGGGGTTCCACTAGGAAATTCAGGTATATACATCAAATACCAAATATTAAATATAATGTCAGTAGCAGTATTGGGGCGGAGGCGCAGAGGTTTTATCATAGGTCAACTCGTACAGAAGAGTACAAGGGAGGAAGCCCTTCGTTACTACTAATTTTCGATTTGGGGAATTTCAAATTTAACACAGACTAGTCCCTCCTCGTTACTTTTTCCGATTAAAATACTGATCATAAGCTATAATAATTGTCTTTCTATCGGCTCTTGCCATGGATCGATTGAATTAATAGACATCAGAGATATCGAGTAGATTCTACGTGTTTACCTTGGTCTCAATACAACCGGCGTTGTTGAAATGAAGTTTCAACCGGGAAATATGATCGTCCGACGAGCCCCGGAGCTCTGAAAATTTGTAAGTCCAAATGTTTGAGTTGGTCCAGTTGTCGTACAGGGTGAACCCGTTATCCCAGTCCAGTATTAGATTGGACGGCTGCTGGTTGTTTCCGTGCAAAACGTAAAACGTTCTACTCTGCGGAGTCGACAATGACAAAGAACATTAATATACATAGATGTATGTCTTTTTGACTTAACAGAATGATCTGGCCCTTACTTTAATGTTCATCATGGACGTACAAATCGACCGGTGCCAAGCGCATTGCACGTCCAGCAGACCTTGTTTGGTTTCCATCGAAAAGTACCGGGAAACTCCGCTACACGTCTGTAGCAGGAAGCAATTTTGCCTCTGGTCTACGTTTTCGGTGTCCTTCACAACTCTTAACATTGACTCGTACAGCTTATACACGACTTCACAGTCCAACCACTCAGATATGGACATCTAAAAACAGATTTGAAAAAAAATTTATAACCATTTTGTCAACCAAAATCATTAATATAATCATATTTTTTCTCCGTTATAGTTCTAATGTTTTACGTCTGACCATAACCACGAGGGGAACTCTAACTTATCATTTTGGATATAGTCTCTAATCTCTGATGTTCTACACTCAAGTATAGCCACTAGTCCGGCTTTAATTATAATTGATATAATATAATATATAGGGTGATTCATGAAGGATAAGACACTCAGTTTCTCTAAAAATAATTGCAATTTTATAATTTTTCTTTTTGGTTGGTTGATTTTTTTTTTAGTTTTATTTTATGTTATTTTAAAATAATAGAAAATAATCAAATTTTTAACTTCTTTATTTTTTTCCCAATGCGCTATCAACTTTTGAAACTTAAATTGGAAAGTATATATTTAATTAACTTTTTAAATTAAGAATAATTTCAAACTCTCATAGCAACGTACCGAAAATCCGTGACATTTTATCTGATATTTAGTTTAATGAAACGTACTAGACGCCTGGTATTAAATAAAATAAAATAAGAATTATTATTATAATAATGCTTATAGTAATTTTAAGAACCAGAAAAAACTTGAACACAGAACAATCTAATATGTTATTGCACGGACAGTTTGGCGAAACCCTTAAAGAACCATAATATTATAGTGTAAGTAGTTTTTCATAATAAAAACGGCTTTGACTCTGATAAGTTCAATACAAATTAATACAATGACTATGTACTACAAATCAATTATAAATTACTCTGATAATAAGTTAACATGATCAAAGTCGATTTATATATTTACTTGTGTCAAGTATTGCCTAGATTTTGCTTCTTAATAAATGACAGTGTGATTGAACCATTAATATATTTGTTTAAATTTAATACATAGTTCAAGAGCTAACGTGCATGGGACATAGGTACTTAAAAAGTTTGGCCAATATTATTGCTAGAATGCTTTTGTCTCGCGAAAAAAGAAAACCCAGTTGGAATCACAGTTTTCGTGTAGCAAATAGTGACAGTAATTAAGATTTAGTTTCTTTATACGATGCGCACGTGTAAATGTTCTAATTTTATTGTAGTAGAACCTTATAATGCATGAAGTTATTACTTTTTGGTCAGAAAACTTTATTGTGGAATCACGAACTTCCATACACACAAACACCAGCGCAAAAGTTTTCTAATTAAACTACATGAAGACACCAAATCCCGGCACGCGAACAGTAAATTATTTTGGGAAAATTCAAAATATAATAAATTCTGTGTCTTGAGTTTAAAAAACCAATTTTACACCCACGACTGCATTAGCCATAGTGGAGATTACATTAAACAAAATAGCCCAATATGTTCTCTTTTGTTTACCTAAGGAAATGCCTAAACCGCTTTAAATTTTCAAGAAAATGGTATATTTTCTAATATACGGATAATAGAATAGGTCTCATATTGTCTGCCAACGCTTTTCATTAGAAAAAGTTCAACATTAAAATACCCGATAGCCTTTTTGAAGAGCTTAATTATATATTCAGGTCAACAGTATTGTATGTAAGGGTATTAAGTGAGAATTGGCCTAAGATAAATTAAGTAATATCTTATTAGCGCCTAGCGGTTTGATAAACTATGTATGTACTCACTGGAGGTGTATCGAACAGCAGAACGTCTCGCCCTCTGATTATCATAAACCTGGCACAGTAACTTTGCCACGGATGGTTATTGTTCAACACGCCTTCGTTTACCCAACCCATGTATTCGATTTTTTCGTTGATGCCAAAATTTAAATTGTACAGCTTGATCTAAAAAAAAAAAATGAAAACAACAATATTATAATTATAGGTAGTAGGTACCTAGTAGTCATTTTTTAATGGGGCCCTAGAAGTTCGGGCAATTGTATTTTTTTACTGAGTAGGCTGAAAATTAACTAGAGTCTAGATGAGAAAATACTAAACAATTTATCTTGCATGCTTAAGCATATTTCAGGTCCTATTTATAACGAACAACTCCAGCACACAAAACGAACTTGTATTTCCGCTAAGTTAGCAATGTTTTCCGTAATGCATTTGATCCATTCGGACAAACTGTTGACGTTGTCACAGTGAATAATACTGGAATTAGTGCCGTTCATCCCGTGCACTTCGAACCCGTTTCTCCGCAGCTTGTCGGTGCCTTGCACGTACCTGGTCACGTAACCCATCAATAAGGGAACTGGAAAAAAATGCAATGATCATACTTTGAATTCCTGCAATAATCTAGCGGACCATATAGGTAAAAAATTTCTTTAACTCACTAGAGATAAAATCCACCCAAACGTCGTCTTCCTCCTCTTCGCTCTCTCCATTATTGTTATTGTTATTTCCTGGAAATTGAATTCCGAATGGAAATAATATTTTAAATAATTCTAGATTTTTATCAGTTAAAACAACTGATTTTCATTGGCCAGTACAAATTACTGAATGCTATTGAAATACCGTAGGCAATTAAGTTAATTATGGCAAAATGACAGAAAGGTAACACGTGTTCAGTGTTTACTAGTGTTGTTTTTAATTTAAAAAACCATTACGGAGTATCCAATTGTTTTGATATGCGAAATGATAAAAATTAATATTTTTATGCTTTTTACATAATATAATCGAATAATTCAACTTTATTGAAATATTTTTTATTACCTTTAATAAACACTTATTTAAATTAAAAACAATATATATTTATAAAATGGTAATATTATCAACATGTTTATCACTAGACGTTAAAGATTATAATAGTATATTATAAGTTATAACCCATAGACTTTACTTTTGAATTACGTTATTTAATTAATATTTAACGAAACAAAAATATAAGTAATTCACGGTGTCAAGTATAGCAGCTTAACATATAAATTCAAAACATCTTCCCCGAGTCTGGAATCTCTATTTTCTATTAGTGGGGCCCATGGGGTGCACATTTACCTACCTAATTTATTCACAGTCGAGTAAGGACAAACCCAAAGGCCAAAGCTATAACTAGATTGAACACAAATCTCCTTATACCTCTAATGGCTAAATAACGTCCAGTTACAATTTATATTAAAATACTCTGTAATTGTAAGTCAAGGCAATTAAAGCCAGTGTATTCGTGTTACTCGATATACGTTTTATTAATGAAACAATTACAATATCAATTAAAACTAGATTAACTTCGTTATGCGTTTTGATAAGTAACAACAACAATTAATAATTATTTAATTTGGTTAGATACACGTCACGAACCATTCGATAAACCGACATTAACAATATTAGCATTAATCATTTGTAAACCGTCAATTAAAATGAGATTATTATAAGATATTCATAAACTGTAAACATAATTAATTTTGTGCCACACCAAGTAATCTCTTACCTGACAGTAGATTCTTTGATAATAACACAGACAATATCAACTAACGAATTATTAACCCTAATTGAAACATCTTACCCATAAGGCTCAATATTCTATTAACTTATCAGTATAATCGAATTACACTATTTTAATTTAGTAGGGGTACTATACATGTACGTATACGATATCCATTTCTGTATTTAGGTAATCCGAATTATTGATAAGTATTCTTTAATCATAAAGCATGAAGTCTTTAGTATTTATTTTTTCCCTCATTAACAAAATATAACATAGTGAAACACTTAACAATAAAAAAATTTTTTTTAGTGCAGTACTTTTTATAAGCACTACACATACTAACTATTTATAGACGGTATATAATTAGCAGTAAATTATAATCATAATTACAATAAGTATACTCAATAATCGCAGTCGTTTAACGCTCAAAGTTCATAAACGATTTTAATTAATTAATTATTATGCTTATCGTTTTTTAATTTATTAATATATGTGTTTATTTGAACTTAGACGTGTATGATTTCAACCAAAGTATAAAAGTAAAATTTATAAAAATGAAAAAATACCTCTGGGCCCGAGCAAGAACGGTGCTGCTGCTTTGTAATGCTTAACTAATAGCGTCACGTTGTGTCCGGAACTTCGTAGCATTTGCAAAGCATCGTCGTGGCATACGTTTGTAATCAAATGGTCGTTAACTGAAAATGTATAAATGCGAAATATTTGGTTAAGCGTGTAGTTCTAATAAAAAATAGTACGTATAGCCTTTGGTCGTAAACGACGCGACTGTAACGAGAAATGCTCAACGAGATTAGGATATTACTACTTCGGTCAATCTTGTGTTTGTTCTAATCCGATTTCTATTGCCTTTTTTTTAGTTTTTCACTTCCCTCTTTCTTGTTTCGATTTATCGAAGTCTGCGAAATTCGACTTAAAATAAATGGAAGTTGGAACGCACTAGATAATTAGGAACCTCGCATTAGCTGTAGCACCCTCTAGGAGGGTCTTTGACTTGATTTTTCAACTCATCTTATCTTACTTATGAGTATAATATACGAGGCGCAACAGCCGACTAACCCTCAAAAACAAAAAATGGAATTTTATCACTATAATGTTATTTTATTTACACTGTACTAAGTGTAATTAACATTTTTCAAAGTGCCGTCATCTAGTGGAAAATAAAAAAAACACAAATAAACCAGGGTTGCATTAAATTATTTTTAATTTTCGAATTATTTTCATACGAATAGTATTATTCGAATAATTCGAAAAATAGAAAAATTCGATTCGAGGTCTCAGCTCTAGTACCTACTATTACCAGCAAACATTTTTTAATTTTTGTGGCTTAGTCCGTTATTGCATTGAACACTGAAGGTAAATAATTATTATTTAGGTAACTCCAAAACTTTTATACACTCATTCCTAACTGGTTCTGTGCTAACTACATTAATTATGGAATAATCGTATTAAGTGCCTAATAAATAAATAAAAAATTGTAAAAGCGCATAAATAACGTTGGTGAATTGACAATTCGGTACCTTTGATTATTGCGTCGCCCACGAATAATCTTTTGGTATTGTGAGCCGCTCCTCCTTCGGGTATTTTAGAAATAAGTATCGGCAAGTTGTTCTCTCGTCCGCCTTTTACGCTTATGCCGAGGCTGCCGTTTTTTCTCGTCACCGTCACATACCTCAGCTGCATCAAATTATAATATATTATTAACCGTGTAACAAACCGGATAAGTATTAGTGACGTTAAGTTACATAGAGTTGGATCTAAACCAACTAGCGGACTTTTGAGTATGCAATAATTATATTGGTTGTTTGCGTGTCGATTTAATTATTTACTAAAAGCAGTTAGTAATATTAAACATCTCTCTCTCTCTCTTACGTTTAACGTCCGTTTATCCCGCCAATCGGGTCTTAGATGGTTTAGATTTGGCATTTTTGGGCTTATAGCTGGCTGCCGACCTAACGCTACCAAAAAAATGGGCCCCAGAGAGAGGTGCAGGTGGTAATTTTTTCCCCCAGATAGTTGCCCCACCCGGAGGAACAAACGGCGTTGATACAATGCCGCCTTATCTCTCTCCGCCACGCGCCTGCAATGTTCAACATCTTTATGCATAATATTATTATTATTTTTAAAACGTAATTGAAATATTTGAAAAAAAAATCAAATAAATGTTTTCAACTTTAGCGAATAATATTTTATGGCGTAAGAATAATGAGAAATAAATTACTGTCGGGCTGAGATGGATGGACACGAAATGTATAACGGCTGAGAAATAATGATTGAAAGGAAAGTTGAGCTGACAAGACGTCGGGTCGACCGGAGTCCGGAAGGACTTTATCGCGAAAAAAGAATAACAAACGTTAAGTGAGATTGATGAGATCAAAAATCTATTCCGAATTCGCGGCACGCAATGCGCATATTAACTTTTAAAGTTTCTGAAACTCTATAAAGTCGTTTAGCCACGTCTTATCTATTATTATTATGATTAATTTAGGGTAATTTTTTTTTAACTTACATAGTAGTTCGGGCTGGGCTGAAAGTTATCTAAGGTGTCTTCGGCCGACGACGACGATGACGGATGATTGTCCACATCCTCTTTCTTCTGAAGCTTCAGGCATTCCAACGTCAACACCAACCGCACCGCTATCGATCCTCTGTTAGAATCGTTTATCCGAACTAATCCCGTCTTTGCCTTTTTTTTTGTTTTTTTAAAACATTATATCAGTTTTAGAATTTAATTTTGAAAATGTATAATTACGCCTTACGCTGTTATTATTACCTTTACGCCGTTCACGAATCTTTCTTTGATGTCCGACTCTTCATTACTGTTCAAGTTGAGACGCATAATTTTTACGATTTGGTCACAACTGAAAATAAAACAAAAATAATAATAATAATACCACGCGAATAATAAAAATAAATATATATATATATATTATACATCCTACAAACAAGACTGGATTAAGGGGGAGGGGGCACATCACCGGGGAACACAGATATTAGAAGCCAATATATTGTGTACCATGCCTATTGGGTCGTCAGCTTTATATTATATACAAAAGTCAATATACAAACGGATGGACGTCATTGAACGAATGTGATATTATTAATATCTCATTCATTGTCATTAGAATATATCCAACTATACTAGTAGCTAATTGTACTGCTGAAAGAACGTTTTCTAAATCGGTCAGAGATAAAAAAGAGAACGATATTCGCTTTTACAAGATAATTTATCATGTTTTATGTTTTTTTAAACTGAAAATTATGTTTTAACTTCTACAAAATATGACTTTTGAACAAACATTAAAATGTCGACAAACAAATTTTACAAAAATTCAAAAAAAATACTTTCATTGTATAGAAACTTAATTTACTTTAATTTTAATATTACAATTATTTTTTATAAAATAAAGATGTTTTTATATTTATTTTTTATGTAGTTATAGCTACTATGTAGAGAAGTAATATAATAAAAATCAGAAATAAGTTAATATAATATAGTATTACTATTTATTATCATAAAAATTCAATACTTCAAAAAAATAGACTTAAATTATGATGTTTTTTATTTGAAGGGAGGGGATAACTAAGTATTGGCTCCCGGCCTCTCAAGCACTGCCTTGCCTATAAACCGATTTAAGTCGAACCTTACGTTTATAAATATATACAACACAAAATGTATAACTCTTAACTATACTCATTAAAATTAATATCCTAATATGTAATTCGAATCTATTTTTATTTTTTTTACATAAGTCATGACGACCATACTTAGTGTGTTTGGCGCTGCGAATATATTATAATATCGTTGACATGCGGGTCTAAGTGCAAAGACTGTATTTTAATGCGTTTTTTGACGTTACAGGAAGGATGTCGGCGTTCACATGTCCCTTTTTTTAAATTGACAAACAACTCATATATTTTCGAGACATCTTCTAATGCTATGCATAATAACGTACAAGGGAAATGCACGCAAATGAAATTAAAAGCCCATGTCGTACGACGCCGTATCAAAGTGAACCGTACTATGAGACTTCTTTGAACAAGCCATTTAGTTTTCAAGTTAGAAAAAAAACAATTAAGCGGCTTTTTGCGGCGTTTGTCCGAAGAAATTACTTTTTTCAATTAAACAAAACCGGACGCCGGTCGGTCGTCGAAAAAGTCTGTTAAAATTGTATTGTTATGCAGATCTACAAAGGAAACACAGGCAAGTAGTATTTAAATGGTTAGCGAACCTTTTAGTCGAGCAGAGTTTAATTTTAAACCTGTTCGTGTACAAATTGAGTATACATTTTTAAAAAATGTTAACGTTCGACTTATTAATTTTCACCAATCAGCCCGTTTGATGGATTTGTAGTTTTAATATTGCGGTCATAAACCAGATTAATATCGCAACTGGACGTGTACTAAATGTACGGAGATAATTTTTACTCGAATACTCGCGCCTAGTGAAACAAACATAATAACGAGTTGATTAAAATCTACAAAACGATATTGCGCTAATCGATTGGGAAGGGGGCGGAAATTAAGAAAATATTTCCCACGCGAAACGTTGTTTTATTATTATTACCGTGTACTCGTATAATCGGTATTGTAAAATATAACTTTAATACTCTTCAACCCCTTTGTATTGTAATGTTTAATTAATAACGCGTGGGCGGCCTGTTAGGAAATCGTGGAAAGGGCTGTAGCGCGTCTGGTGGTGTTTGCGGATTCGTTGTTTGGCACTCGCCGATTTACAGTGCTTAGATACATTGCCGCTATATTATACCGTCCTCTCCTCTACACCCTATAGTCAGTACTCAGTCGTCGTCACTCTGTATAATGTTATAATAGTTTTGCACGATGAGGGTCGGCCGCGTGTGACCGTCGGAACACAATGAAGGGTGAAAGCCGCCCGGGGAACGTATCACTCCCCCACGGCCCGTTCGCTCGGGAAATCGGCCACCGTCCGTGGGAAACGGTGCTCGGGGCTAGTCTCACACAAACCCTGTATAGACTATCTGAGGAGGGGGGGGGAAGAGAAAAAATAGGGGGGTATTCACCACCGACCTGGAGCCCCACGAACGCGTGCCCGGCACACGCCACCTTACAGCAAGCAGGGGACACCTGATGTATATCATTATGATTGTGTGCCAATAAAGTACAGGTTAAGGTGATTGAAAGCGGTTTGTTTTTTGGACGTTTAACATCAAAAAGCCTGACTACCTACTTAGAATGGTCCGATTGCAATTCTTTAGAGATACACGAGTTTCTTGGCAACTTTATTATAGATTAGGTTGTAAACGGAATTTTTCCTTTTTTATGTAAAAAAAATCGCAAGTTTTCAAGATACACAGTACAATGTAATGGCGCATGTTGTTGTACAGTTTTTAATTTTTATAAGTATAATTTAGTTATCTAAATAAATGTTACATAAATTAATGACGTTACAGATTTCCTCTGAATGTAGTCTATACTTATTACTCTATATTACGCATGACTTCCCCTTCCCCTCCCAGAAAATAAAATAATTACCATTATAATGATTGATCGCCGTCGGACAAAAGTAGAAAATCTAATTTCTCCTTTATGTTTCATAATGTTAGCCACAATTTAATTGAGAATGCATGTTTTAAATTAATATATTCATTTCCACATTATATCCAATCGGCGACCGTATAATACCTAACAACCATAAATTGACTAGAGTAAATTCCTTTTTAAAACTTAACCATGACTTGATGCCATACGCCTATAAAGTATATTCTTATTGGATATAAATAATATAATTATTGTTTATTATTTTCTAACTATGAAGTAAACTTTAAGTTTACTCAACTCAACCTATTTGTATGTTACCGCTAAATCTTATACCTAATACAAATTATACATTAGGATTATAATAAAACACTTCAATACATTTATTTTTAATATCTGCCTCCTCGACTTATCCCGGACAATAATTACCCCGACAAACAAAATTATTCATTTATCATTAAAATGTAAAAGATACATAAATATAATTATCCAAAACTGAATATTGGCCAATCAACATTTTCAGTAAATTGTTCTTTATTTTAACCGTTACCGTTTAAGTTTCAAAATTTAATAGAGCTCTGGAAAATACTAAAAAAAAGTAAATATTTAGTCATTTTATAATATTGTAACAAAATAAAAATAAATAAATGTTTTCAAAAAGAATAACTACAAAATTGATATTATTTTATGAAAAAGTGAGTGACATATTTAATGAATAAACGGGTCACCGATAACAATAAATTAATGTAGTGTCTTGATTTCAATCCGACAGTTTGTATTATCAACCCCTTTTTTTTTAATGTACAAAACAAAAAATCCACAGTAATATAAATTATTCTAAATAAAAATATCGATTAAAAGCGCTTTGGTACTCGACCCGATTAAGTTTATTACTAAAGTATAGTTCATAAACGTTCTGTGTGAAAAATTATTTTTCACTATATTTGTTTTACCGCTATTAACCCTACTGCTAACATTAGATGCTTTCAATATAAAGATAATTTTTTTTATTGCATAACTAAAGTAATATAATAATATGAAAAAATTACAGTAAATTAAGATTCTAAACCACAACATTTTACAAATGTATTTATCCACAGCGTGCTCGTTTTACTTACAAATGAACTATTCATTTAGAGATATTTTCAATTTTATTTAAAAAATACGCAATTGTTTTAAAATAATAATTTTGGTTTCAGATAAATTTAAGTATAATATATTACGTATAAGCTTTTTAGCGGTAAATTGCACCTTACTTTGAATAAAATGTAATATTAATCTTAGCCGTAAATAAAGTTATACGGTTAGCCGTTAGGATAGTTTAGGCCAAGCCTCTTATATTATAACCGCAGTTAATTAGTTTTGAGTTACAAAATAACAAGTTAAACTCGGCTATATAGTTGCTCCGCAGAGCTTAAAAAGTAAAAACGTTTTTAAACATACTTGCGTCTGTAAGTTTCAAGCATATTAATTAAACTTATTATGTAGACGTAGAGCATAATCCGATAGTAAAAAGGACGCGACTTCCTTGTCTATACTAGACTGTGTACAATATTATAATTTTATAATTACAACAATAACCATAACAACATTGCCGTCGCATCCTGCGATAATTAAGTCTATTATTTTAATGACGCGGGTCGAAACAAATTATTGTTATTCATCGACCACTATTGGATCTGTACAGTGTACATATTATAAAGACACTTACAAAATTACCATAATATTAGTATTCGAGATTTTTTGTCCGTTTGAATTTAACAAAATCATAATATCACCGAGAGAACAATAATATGAACCGATTTTTCGTTTTGTATTTTTTACCCGACCGTAACAACGGAAGGAAGTCAATGTGTTTAAGTATAGTTTTTTTTTTTTACGTTACATATACAGAACCGATGAGGGCGGTGGGGGCTATTGATCACACGAATTTCCTTCATACGTACAATATATATTATTATGTTATGGCTACAGCCTTACACGTAGCAAAAGATAAAATTAATTTTTCAACACTTCAGCATAATCATATAAGTTATACACCAGTTATGTCACCACTGTTTGATTCACTTAATCGGTAAAAACAGGGGACACACAGACCATTTACATAGTCTTGACGAGCCGCGATTAAAGCCTAGTATTTTAAAGGACTACTTAGTGAGTACGTTAACAACTTGGACGTGGCTATTGAAAACCGTATAACGATACACGTGTCTCGGACCACGGGATTATATTGGACTTAAAAGAAGAAGAGAGATGAAGAAATTTGTGTACAACAACCGAATTTGATTAAAAATGTAGAAGCTAAAAAGTATTGCCGTCCTTAGGGAAATTTTCCGGCTACGGCCTACGTGCTTAAACTTAAACATATTGTAATATCGCAACTCACAAGACTTCACGAGCGCAAACGGCCGGTACGCGTCGCTCCTCTCGTCTGGGAAACACAAACTAGGCCGGGTAAGTTTGCAGAAATATTAAACTTTATGTTTGAATCGCTATTATTCAAGGAGAGGGAATACGTAAAGAATTCCAATACGTCAGGGAAATGTTATTTTTTCTAAACACAAACGTTTTAAAAGATCTGAAGAACACAACTGACAACAGCCAACTCTTTTTGCATTAGAAACAACTTCGATATTTTTTAAGATATTTAGGTACTTATATTGTGCCTTTTTTTAGGACTCATCTAAATAAAATATTAAACACACGGTGGAATAGAAATTCAGAAATTAGCGAGGCAGATCGACCAACTGTAAGAAGGTATCTCGTGTGTTTGAAACAGTGTAAGCACCAACTACATATATTTACTATGCGTCGGTATTCAACACAAAAGGTCAAGGAGGGTTCGCGGTGGCGTTTTAATTTGATTACACGTGACGACGTTTACAACGGTTTGCGTTGGCCTTTATTTACTGTTGTTCACGTGTTGTGCCAAATAAACTCGTGTTTCTCATTTAGCGCACTTGTTGAGTTTTTAGTGTGCGCTTGTAAGTATATTTATTAACCACAACCGCAAAACCGTTCTGGATAATAATATTACACATGTACAGTGTGGACGCAACAGTGTACGTTGTGGACTTTAAGAACGGCGTCCGTCCGGCACACCGCCGGGGGTTGTTGCGTACAATTAGCCGCCATGTGTGCGGCCAAGACGGCCGCCACCGCCGCTGTCGTTTGGCACCGCGTGGCCGATCTCCGGCACACGGCACGGCATCGTTTTGTCGCGGGCTCGACTAAGTGTACACGCGATTTCCGCAGTGGCGACGGCGGTAGCATGCATCCGACCGCCTGAGGTGAGGTACGGAAGGAAAACAAAAAAAAATAAAGGGGCGCCCCGTCCGATTGTTGTGGCCGTGCGTCCGGGGTTTTTTTTGGCGGCCGCGATGGTGGTGGGGGTTGTGGGGCGTGTGCAGCGGCCCGCCGTTCGGACGGCCGCCGGTCGTCCACGCGCCACGGCAGTCGACCGGCTCACGTCGTCTACCGCGCACGCGTTCGCTTAACTAATAACTACCCTCCGCTTAATACACACTTACTGGACGCTACGTCAACAACAAGTGGTCCGTCGTGTGGCGCACCGTCCGCTTCCTTCAAGACAACACCGACATATTCGGACACGTGACCTCATATAACCTCGTCGACTTGATTCGATATCGCTTTTTATTATCAATTTAAACACGCGTTCCGGCACACAGTCAAAGTGGCGGCCAATCACCATTCCCATCATCATCAACGGGCCGCGTACCCGGCAGACGCCGGCCGGCCAAACGATTACCTGGGCTACTGCGACCCGGCCGCGGTCAACCTGTGGCGCATGGTGGTGCCCCGCGGCGGTCCGGCAGCCGAACCCGTGCCCGCCGCGCCACCGCTCACCGAACCGCACTGGGGCTACGGGCCTTGGAGTTCGGTGCCCGCGCCACCAGTGCGTCACCCCCACGGCACCAAGAGACACTACAACGAGAGTGACGACTGCGACGACGCTTTTTCCGAAGAGTCCAGCAAAGACCAGTAAGTACCGAAAAACGAATAATCCAAAAATATCATACATGATTGGCCAAGTTCGGTTAATCTTTAAAAAAATTCTCACAAAAAAAATTAATTAAAACCGGATAACTTTTTTGGGTTTATTTATACTCTACAAAATAGCTAGAGCCGGTCTAGTGCCGAGCTGGACGTACTCGCGTTAATATTTAGACTTTGGAACTCTAATAACTCATAATAACGATTAACGTTCCTACTAGAAGAGAACAAATAAAACTCTTTTCTTCCGTCGACTAATGTATTTTGTTTTATCTTTGCTGTAGATGTTCGTCGCCCGGTGACGGCACCGAAACACCACACTCGTTGACTAGGAAGAAACGGCGGGGAATCATCGAGAAGAGGCGCCGGGACCGGATAAACACCAGCTTGTCCGAACTCAGAAGACTTGTGCCCACCGCCTACGAAAAACAAGGGTCGGCCAAGTTGGAAAAGGCCGAAATACTGCAGCTCACGGTCGACCACTTGAAAATGATCCATTCCAAAGGTAATTTCGATTGTATTAAATCATATTGTGTACAGTATAGCTCTTCATCCCGACCGTCTCGAAGCGACGGTCAATTTTATGTACCTAAATTATTGTAATAATAGTTTTAAGCGCAACCACCGTGCGCCGCCGGATTTTCGGGTTGTCAAACCATACAACGACACAAATTATACAATAATAATTGTAATAAAAGTAATCGGTTTTATTTTCGTTATCTTTATGCGCACCTGCCTTCGACTTCCCGTCAGAATTTTATAACCGTACGCTTTCAACGGCTAGATAGGGGGAAAGGGTCGATTACCGTGTAGAAACCGTTTATCGGCATCCGGTCCCTAATCCAAGAATATAGTAGACTGTGTCTTCTGCGGTGCATGACACACGCCGTTGTGGTCTTCCATCACACCGACCGTGTTGCGCCGTAATAAAAACAATAGTATTAGAGTGGTGAAAATAAAATATTGTCTACCGTAACCAGAAACTCACAAACTTATTAAACAGTACCTTGACCGTGTTTAATGTAAATTGGATTAAACCGCGTTTACCCTTGGTTTATATTACATTTTCGAGTACATCTACATATTATAATATTATCAAATTAGACACTAGAAGACAGCGACGAAAGTTAGGGGTAAGGGTTATCACGTACCCCTGACACACATATTATTTTTAATTGAAGACCGCAAAACAAAAACTTTGGGCCGCACGTGTAGTTCAAATGAAGGCTCATTGTTTTTGCCTTGTGTGCTTCATATGTATTTAATGTATGTTTACCGTGTGTGAAATGGAGTAAATATAAATCACAAGCGATTTAGCGTTTTTACCATTAAATCGGATTTACGGGAAGTGAATGCTAAAGTACTGCAGGTCGTGGGGTGAGACCATCATACCGTGAGAACGTCCTTCCGTGTCAGCTGCCCCTCGTTGAGCCGCAAAAGCGCCTACGCGCCTGCCGACACCCTTTTCCCACGGCCACCACCGTGCGACCACCGCCCCCGGTATCGCGCTTTATACGCTATTACCGCGTTCGTTCGCCCCGCGCGTTAACCCGTTAAAAGGCAATAAGGCGTGGGAAATGCGCTTTCTGGTTGTGTTGTCAAAAAGGTCTCGCGTTTTTTTACGATTAGCTAATTTGATTTTTTCTGTTTTTTTATTCAGGTCTGGACACTTTGGCCTACGACCCGTCCAAGTACGCGATGGACTACCACAACATCGGGTTCAGAGAGTGCGCCGCCGAAGTGGCTAGGTACTTGGAGTCGGTGGAAGGGCTCAACGGACGGGACCCGTTGCGCGAACGTCTGTTGTCGCACCTGCAGTACTACAGCGCTCAGAGGGAGTATGTGGCCAAGTCGCCGGCCGCCACGGCTGCACCGCCGCCGTCTTGGTACGGCCACCACGCGCCTCCGCCACCGTCTGCGGGCGCGGCGTTACATCACCATCACCAACAGTACCCGCCGACCATCTCGCCACACCAACCGGCGACGTCACAACCTCCGCCACCATCCAGTCACAACAACAATAACAACAACAACAACAATAACAACAGCAACAACAACAACAACTACGAAACGTCAGTGGCCGCGCCGGCCGACATCAAATCATCCGCCGGCGACGCTGGCGGCACTCTGACCGCCCTGACATCCGTGCCGGATTATCATCACCACCAACACGATTACCATCACCAGCAGCACGACGGCAATCAATTGCACAACCTGCAACCGGTCGCGCCGCCCATGCACCATCAACAGCCGCCGCCACCACCCCCGCCGCCGACCTACCACGACCTGCACCACGGTCTGCAACCGCACCAACAACAACAATACGAATCCGCAGACTCGTCGGTGTCTTCACAAATGAAACCGTACAGACCGTGGGGTGCCGAAGTGGCCTATTAACGATCGGCCGGCATATTATATGTGTACCACCGGGTAGGCCCGGTAGGCGTAACATAACTGACGGTTATGTTTCAATAAAGATTATTGTACATGTTTGGTATTTTATCGCTGTGATTAAAAATGTGTTCTCGATTAGTAATACTAAAATATTAGTTTATATTTTTGTAAATATTTTTTTATTTTAATTTTAAGCTCAACCTTATTCTAGTCATATATTACATGTATACCGGCCAAAGAAAAAAAATGTAACTCTTTAAGTCTTAAGGAACCGCGATCTCCTTAAAAATATAATCGTAGTCGAACGACACGATAAATTATTATAATGTATAATTACTTTTTCAGAGTATTTCAATATGGATTTTTTTAAATTTAAGCGTTTACACCGAATTGCTAACATTTTATACACAAATTTCAATTTTATAATTATTTTTATACATTGTTATTTTATAAAATATTGTTTTTTTTTATTGAATATATATTATAATATTTTAAAATGCCCTAACTCGGTTTCGTACCTACATATTGTATCTATTGGGGATGGGTTCGATTGCAGCTATTAATATATTTTGTTAACTCGATACAGTACAACGTGTATAATAGACAGGTAGACTTGGAATATATTGGATACATAGGACATGCCATGGAAATAAATTATATTTGCTCGACTTTTGTAGGTGTGATCGATCAAGTCAAGTGTTGCTTATTTTTAAAATGTTAACTAATTTTGCAGACGACTCGGTATAGAGTCGATTAACAATGTCGTTATTTATTAATGTATTTATTTGAGTAAGCGCCGGCTAGGGCTTAAGTACAGCAGCATTACAACAATAAACATTAAATGTTATTGTTTTATTAAATAAAAAAACCCAATCGACAACGACATAATATTGAACATTATAACTGCATAACAAGTGTCATAACGATTTTTTCCTACTCCAGATGTACATACTACATAATATTACACATACTATATTACAATATATAGACACATCACACAAACGATCATATTGGTCGAAATAAGATGTTTAAATCTAAACTGTACACTCTCTTTTTTTTTTTTTTGCATAAACTATTATGCATGGGATACATTGTATATTGTATTGTACGCAAAATAACGAGACAACCGAAATGGCAATTATATTGGATACACGTAGTGAGCGTTTACAGTAACGCAGGTGCCCCGATGACCACTATGTATAATATTATAATGGTATACACACACTGTACGGTACCGAATGGTCACAACTCACAACAATATAATATTACAATGATGATGATGATGATGTTTGCATAATCGAGTCTCGTTACACACACAAAGTTCGTCGGCAACGGGCCATTATTATTATTGTGTTTGGTTATTTTCAATATTAGTAATTTCATAAAGAGAGGATTAACCGACGGGCCGGTTTTGTTTGAGAATAAAAAAACATCCCGTTCTGCGAGACTACACTAATATTGTGTATTCTGCATATTCTTTTGATGCCGTGCGTTGCGCCGGTCGCGTGGCTTTCTCATTAGTATCTCCACTCGTTAAGGGTTCAATGGTGGTAAATCCAAAAATAAAAAACCCCTGACGACGTGCTATATGTTATTATTATTGGTTTTTTCAGTCCAACAAAGAACTCGCTCGAGGGCTTTTCTTCGAAAAAAATAACAAAGGTTTCCGTTGTCCGGGGTCAGTGGCGATAATTAATACTGTTGTAGTCACCCGAGGGAACCGGTTATACATATATCACTCGTTTTTTAATTTTGTACTTTCTCATTTTAGATACACTCTAGTTTATGTTATTTTACACTATTAGACAATTTTAAAACTTTTATCTCTTATCATGTTTTTAAACTAAAAATATAGAAGAATTTCCCAACTGATTTGGTAATGAGGATAAATATAATATTATTCACTCCACCCTTTCACCATGTTTAAAAAAAAATGTTTATTTTTCCTGCAAAATTAAAAAATAATCTTATTTATACAATTATGGCGACCAGATATAAAAAGCCCCAAAAACTTTTTACACTTTTTCTATTGTTAAAAACCACAACAGCCATCGCCATCAATACAGGATCGCTTTTAAGACCCGATTACTCTTTTATTTTAAACAACCACACTATATCACTAGACACGATTTAATTTGAAATTATAATTTCATTAAAATAGGCCAACTCACTATGCTGAGTGTTTTTATGATTAAAATACTTTGCAACTTAGCACACTGAAAATATAATATAAAATATATAAATATAATGTGAAATATTCTAGATGAATGACTATTCTTCTTCTTCTTCTTTCTCTATCTTCGCCTTACACTCCCAACTACATGGGGTCCTACACCTCCATAGAGCTCGGTCTTCTACATCTCGTTCAATCACCCCTGCTATCATCATATCACTCTGTATTCCGTCCACCCATCTTTTCTTTGGTCTACCTCTTCCTCTTTTCCCCTCTACATTCATCTTTATAACACCTCTCACTGCCTCTACCTCACATCTCTTCTCATAACTTGACCGAACCATCTCAACCTATTCTTTCTCATTTTCTCCACAAGAGAACAGGTTGAGATGGTTCGGTCATGTTATGAGAAGAGATGATACAGAGACAGTGAGAGGTGTTATGAAGATGAATGTAGAGGAGAAAAGAGGAAGCTGGAAGAGGTAGACCAAAGAAAAGATGAATGACTATTAAAAAAAATACAATTTAATGTACTTAACGTTATTGTTAAGGACACTATGGACAGTGCAACAAAAAAAGAAGATTCCCCATTTGTATATATACCCATATGATTCGTTCAAATCTAAAGATTTTACATTTTTTTATTGGAAATTTATCGACCGATTAGATTTAGAATTTAGGTAGAAAATAGAAAGGAAAATTGTAAAACGGCCGCGCCCCCGTCGCGTCGGTCGGGACTCGGGAGTCGAGGGAGTTAACACACAATATAATAGTAAACTCCATTCCGTGATGATATTATTATAATAATCGGCCAAGGCAACCGTCGCGTCGCGGGGCCAAACAAGTCGTAAACAATACACGCAATCATTTATAACGGCGTAAAAGTCAAAAATATGATTATATATATATTATTATCGGTTCGTAAAAGTCGGCACACCGATGGTTTATAATTCACAACAGTTGCGACCCGATCGCCGTCTAATCGTAGGACATGATAATAATAATTGAAAAACCGTCGAGAACGCACTACAATAACAACAATAATATACCGTACATACATACGGTAAAATAAATTGCGCGATTGCCCGCCGATTGTTTGTGCAAAGGCCACGGGCGATTGACCGCCACGGCATGTTCAACACTAGGGTTCGCTTGCTGACCAATGTCCACTGGATATACAATATAATATATAGTGTACCCAAGGGGTCGCCCAAAAGTACCGCTGACCGTTCGACCACGATAATAATAACAACAACAGCAACAATAATATACTCGTGTGCGGATATAAGTCCACATGTGTTGGCTCGGACGGGCCAAATCGAAAAACCGTATAAACAATGTGCAGCACGCCGAGTTTTCTGGGGAAAGAAAAAAATAAGTAACAAAATAAAAACGATCCGAATAAAACAATCGGACAAACAGAGCAAACTGTAGTAGGTACACATAATAATGCGTCCCCGGCGAATCGCACTTGACAGAGAGTACTTTTGCCGGGCGGGTATTCGCCCTAACCGCCCGTTCTCGGTGGATAGTATTACAGTTATTATTGCCATTATGTTTATTGCAGTTTTTCGGTAAAAACGTACCGAGCACTGCCGCCGCTGTTAAATGGCGCGCGTTGCTTGTACGGCACAGATAGCAAAAAAAAAAAAAAGAAATCCCATCACAATCCAATTTCGGTAATTGCCCAGTCGGTATTATAAATACATTATATCGGCGCATATGCATAACAATATTATTATTATTATTATCATCATCACCGCGGGCCGCCCTGCACGACCGACGGGATTAAGGGGCCGTGACGACCGCGATGCATAACGTTATGTCGTATACCGAGTATATACTTTAGAATATTATATAGTACCAAAGGTCTAATGGATGAATGATTAAAAAATGTATATCCCGTCCTATCTCGACGAAACAGAAATATCGCACACTCAATAATAACCGTTTTGTTATTATGCTATAATTTAATTATATTAGATCAACGATCAGCGCGGATAAGCTGTAATGTATTGTGTATGCATAAAGCTTAGGCTTCAATTGACATGGTTAGTGTAAAATGTACACATTTTATTGTCGAGGATAATATACGTTATAAAGATAGCAATATAGAGAATAAACATTTCACAGTTTTCCAAACAAAGTCTCTTTGAATCCAATAAACAATGCTTGAACTTTTTATTGTTGAATAAACAATTATTTTTTATCTTTCTGAATATAACATTTAATTATATAAAGTGAACGACTAAATGGACTATAACAAATTGTTTTTTTTTTTATATAAAAATATTGATAAAAGTTATTTTTTGGGTCCTTTCGTTATAACAAAACAAAATCTTTACATAATTTAATAACTTAAAAGGTTGTGAATATATTTTATACTAAAATATGCCGACCCGTGAGCTGGTAATTTAATTAACGGTATAATTCAATAAGAAGCCGATCGTTTTTTTCAGACGACGTCTGATCCAATTAAATAGACAATCTAATCAACTTAATTTCCTGAACCCGCGGTATATGTACAATGGCTGAATAATAAAAATATCAAACGTTGTTTTATATACGATATAACCCAATTGTTAGCATAATTTAATACCAATAAGTCAGGGGTCATACAGGAGGTAATAATTGTATAGGAATTGGGCAAATGAAAATTCAATAATTGTTTCAAGCAATAACCGACTGTCTTTGAGTTTATATTTGATTTCGTAACGCGTTAATACTTATTTTAAACCTCCTCCTCTGATATCGTACATTAATACATTTAGCTACTGGAATCATCATGTTGATCAGTTCGAGATCACTGTAATTCTACATATTATTTTACTTCAACAATCAGATAGATTATATACCTATACTATCTACTAGATATGTATAATATTATTATGATATAGATATAAAAAGGGGGTAGGGGGGTGTAAATAATTTTTTTATTCTAGAAAATCGAATTGAATCCTTTTGGCCCGTTTACCGAATAGCACGCGTATCGACAATCGGCCGTTAACGAGCACACATGTCGCTCAATCGATCGACGGTCGATCATCGATCAATCGAGACCGCGCTTCCTGTTCCGGGTTGCTATCTCACAGTTCAATGCGTCTTCGTCATATTATTATTTCAGTAACATAGGTGTAGACCACACAAACCCACATCACAACTCACAAGCCGTGTACTAGATAAACGCTGCAAAACCCCCAAGAGGAATCGCATATTTTATGAACCGCCGTTTTTAATTTAATCAACATACCACCCTCGACGGTTCGAATTTAACTCTTTTGTCACAGCTCTGGTTAGGTACTATTATTATCATCATCATCGTCATAGTCAATATTTTAGTGTACTTAAATTTTTTTTTTTTTTTATTCAAATTCAATTAACCCGATATTGTGCGCGTTAAGAAAATACTTCTTTTGTACATAATGTTATGTGTAAAAAATATTAACACTTCTAAACCGCTGAGTGAATTTATCTAAAAATAAAACCCTAGTGATCGTCGCCGTATGTAATATTCAATGACCCCCACCCACGCCACCATCTCTCGCACCCCCGGATAGTGGCCGTTTTTTAATAAAACAATTTTTTTATTATTATATACCGTTTGACGATTTATTTCGAGTGTCTTTTTCGTGTCGAATATTAACAAATAAATACAATCGGCTGTTGGATTGTAATAGGCAGTTATATTATATTGAATTCATTAAAATATTATTAACATTTATTGAAGTGTCTTTGTCGAGGGTTTCAACTGCGGTAGTACACTCGACGTAATAAAAATTGGGCAATTTTTTAGTATTTTATTTTTTTTGCGGAAAAAAACTGTTTTATTATATTTTATTTATACTCGCCCATTAAAATCATCACCGACCCTTGTATGTGCGCGCTATCCTTGTATTGGTAGTGTACTATATACAATATAATATCATACCTAATACGAGTTCCCGTCGGATTCCGCGGTTATGGATTTTAAAACGTCGGCCAAAGGGCCAAAGGGCGACCTTTTAAAACGCGGAAATACGATTGTAAGTCTCGATTCGTTCCGGCGTTGTCCATTCATCATAACACGGATGTATATATATATACGTATAATATAATATTATGTATAATGAAAACACAATGGCCGAACAACACACTTTAAAATCGGTCAAAATAACATAATTCCCGATACGATTGTCCGCAGTTATTGTTATTCTATTATAATATCACGGGCGGCGGCAGTGGCACACTCCAATAATAATTATTATAACACTAGTATAGTGTACAAGTACATGTGTAAAGGCCATTGAAGGGATCGAAAAGCGCCGAGTTCGCCGGACCGTGTCCGAAAATCGTGGACAAGTGTCAGACGGCGAAAAACAACAATGTCAAGTGAATTAAAATGCAAAACTCTAGTATGGTACGGTGTGATCTCCCTCCGAGTATGGTCGGCTGAGAGAAGCATGGGCGATTAATAACGATAAAAAAAAAATGTAAAAAAAACATTTACAAGATTACTGTTTTAGTAATTATTTTTATGCTCACTCCGTGTGACCGGCGGTGAGTTTTTTTTTATTTTTTTTTACTTATTTCTAACATATCCCCAAGACCAAAACAAAGTGAACGTCTACGGTCTAAGTATCTGTGCCAACTCATGTGTGTGTCCATTATTATGAAGAGGATAAATTACAAAGACTTCGGGAAATTAGGATGCTACACAAGGTGTTCCGTATTTCATGTAACGCCTGATTTTTTTATGACATACTAAAATTTTGAAAAAATAACTTTTGTTAAACGTTATAATTTTTATCAAACGATTATAATAATTTAAAGATTTTGTATTTGTTTTCAGCCAGAAGCTAGATTTAGGGGAGGGGGGGGGTGTAACTTTTGAAACTTAAATGGTAATGTACCTACACATAGTAAAATTCGTTTTTTTTAATTAAGAATAGTTTGCTAAAAATTTTAACTGGTCGATAACCAGTTTTGAATCATTAATTTTAAAGTTATTAAAGCGTAAAATACAGGATGGGAAGTGGAGTGCGGTTGAGTAATGCGTGTAGATAAAAATAATACTACACTTTACCCATTATCCCATCTTAAGTTTTGAAAAGTTTTAGAAATTACCTCCTAAATCTGGCTTCTGACTGAAAAAAACCTTTAATTATTATTGTTTGATAAACATTACAAATGTATGTAATTTTTTAAAATTTTAGTATATCATCAAAAAATCAGGTGTTACATGCTGTTAATTTTGTACCATTTAAAGAGAGTTTAAAACAATTTTTTATATTAAAAAGAAAAACATATAAGTAATTAACTTTTACTAGGCGCGTTTGTTAAACGAACCAAAAAACACGTCCCGTCGACGACCTCGTGTTTTTTCCGAAAGTCCTCGGGTTAAGTATTATCTTGTAAAAACGTCAAGTCGCGTTACGAAGTGGAACGACCTATCCATTTTTTTACATAAATCTCTGCGGCGTTTTTGAGTGTGCATGCCTCGTGTATACTTTTTAAGCTTTTTTTTAAATAGAAATGTAAAATATTTAGTATAAATATCCTCGGGATAGTTTCCTTTCAGTTTTGCCTTTTTTCGTTAATATATTTAAAATCATAAAAGTATAGGTTTAATAGGCTTAAACTTGTTAATTAGCGATGGGTTCCTATAAAAATAAGTATTACTTAACAAGGTCCAAACTTTTCAATTTAGCCTCTCATCAAAAAAAATGTATATGTATATATATATGGAATTAAAAATCGTAAGAGGTTGTAATAAGTAAATGTTAAGACAAATAAGTACTCCGCACATGCGACTCTATGTTACTCCAACTCGGTTAAATCAAACTGGAGATGAGTAAATCGGTATGTATATAACTTATAAGTGCGGTAGTTTGGTAGTCGAGTCAATCGCAGATTAATTGTTTTATTTGTTTGTCATTGTTTGAGTAGGAGAGTAACAAAATAGAAAAACTAATTAAGAAATCAGAGATAATGGCTGCACAGAATAGGTAGGGGTAGAACGATGACAAAGTGGGTGAATGATTAAAATATAAAGATGTGGAGGCTCTTGAAGATTATCATGATAAGGATAGTAGGGGGGAGGGGGTCGATAAAGCGAAAAAAAATATCTCTGTATTTAAATTATTATTATGCAAGTCAAGTCGTACTATCAGACAAACCAAATGAGCGTATTATAAGTATATATTTTTTTTTATTGGCAATTTCAGTAAACTCGAATAATACGTTATTATAATATCATATTGGAATATGGGGTTTTTTTTCTTTGCGGTTTGGAAGCTCTATTTGAGCACGTCGTACGCGAAACGTCCAACGATGTAGAAAAATATATTTTTATTATTATGTTTGATAGATCGTCGAGCACTGATACGGCACAATGATTTTATTGTCGGAAACGATACAGCGCACATTACTTAGTGCACTTAGGTTTTTTTATATGGAGGTGATTGTATAAAAAATAACAGTCAAACGCGACACATGTCGAGTGTACATAACGCGAGTGTAAAATAATTTGCAATGTATCATTATTTTTTTATTGTATAAATAATACTATACGAATGGCGTTATAGGAGTTGTATATATTATTTCACTCTCGGACCATTGAATTGGCGTTGGCCGATGACCGAACGATTTTTATACGATTGACTCGATGACAGTGCCGTTCATTAATATAAAAAAAAAATACAAATTTCGGGTAAAAAAAAAAACAACATCCTTTTATTTGGGGAGTAAAAAGACAGCGCGGTGGAAATTATGGCCCAGAGGTGACTTTTGCATTTCTCGGTTTCCCACGGGACAACCGACCGCGGCTCCCGTTCGGTGGATTAGCACGTTTAATCGAATTAAACGGCAAACACTACCGAAATTATTATTGCTCGTCGAAAAGAAAATGGCGGCGGACAAAAAGTATAATATATAAATTAATATCGTTCGCGATGGGCGGACTAAGAAGTGCACTATGTGTGGTGTTGTTATTATATTATTATTTAATATTTGATCGAGCCCGAGCACGTGTCCAAGCGACTTTCCCACGTGCCGGGCACGGCTTTGCCCTTTTATATATACGTCGTGTATGTGATTATTGTTATTATGTGTCTACCCAAAAGGGGATACGTGCGAAAAAATACTCTGGCTGTGATCTCCCCCTCTCTCTCTGTACACTTACCCCCGTGAGAACCGAACACGCCCTCGGCCCCGACCCGACTGCCGGTTCCCCGTTTGTTAGTTCACTACAGACCGCAGGCCGGGCAAGGATGAAGCTACGTCGATCCGTGTTCGCAGTGTGCAATAAATGCGCAAAGGTAAGGCAACTTTTTTTTACTATTAAGAAGAAAATTTATACCTGGGTCCCCCTTCACCTCACCCCCCAATAAGAACTGATCTGCCCCTCCTGTACATGTATTCGAATATTATACGGTCAAAATACGTTTAAGCTCTAAAAAGGCTCGTCCATCTTTTCCTCTTTTTTTTTATAAATGAATAGATAAAAAAAATTACTTTAAACTCAATTTAATCTTATTTGTCCAGCCGCCACTGACTGTTAGCGGTCTTGCCGATAAAACAATATTACAAATGCTCGAAACGTAAAAGCTTCGAAAATACAACGTTTTCACACTAACTTTTGACAAGTTTGCTTTCAAAGCGGAAAAGTGGCAATTTAATTCCTCGGAGACCCGTAGGTGTTGAGTTTCGAGTCTAGACGTTCTTATTTAATAAAAAAAAATATATATATATATATACATGCCATCGTGTGTACGGTTCGTTTGCTTCGAAGTTTGGAAATCTCAACTTGGTTTTTCCTTTTTTTTTTACTTTATACTCGAAGATGTGTATTATACTATTAATGGGAACAGAAAGCGTTATAAGTTAACGTTTCCTAGCTCGTAGAACATTCAACTAACTATTCAAACGGGTGAAGTTATTTAATTATTTGTTGTTATGCCTGTCAATCCAGCATATTGACTCTTGGACTTCCAAAGCTATAAGTTGGGTACCGGACACATATAAATAATAATTATAAGTTAATAATAAATTGTCATTCAGTTGATGAAGAGTCGCTAATCGCCATATACTACAGGGTGATTTTTTTATCATGGGCCACTGAATATCTCACAGGGTTTTATTAAAAATTGAAGTTCTTTTTTCATAGTTTTTTTTATATAATTTGATCTCAATTTTCCAAAAATTTATTAACTTTCTACCCCACTCCAAAACTAGTTTTTTTTTAAAGCAACTTTTGAAACTTAAATGGTAACGTATATTATATATTTCTTAAACTTTTTAAATTAGAATATTTCATTAAAAATGTTGACTGGTTGATAACCAGTTTTAGATAACTATTTTTAAAGTTATTAAAGTTTAAAAGTTAGGACGGGATGGGATATATGGATACATAGAAATTTAAAAAAAAGACGTGAGGGGAAGTGCGTACTGATAAAAATAATACTATACTGCACCTTTCCTCCTGCCTTAAACTTGAAACTTCAATAACTTCAAAAATAGTTATCCAAAACTGGTAATTGACCAGTCAACATTTTTAGTAGAATATTCTTAATTTAAAAAGCTTAAATAGTATATATGTTAGATACTATTTAAGTTTCAAAAGTTGTTATCAAAAAACCTAGTTGGGGGGGGGGGGGTAGAAACATAATAATTTGTGGACAACTGAGATCACATCACATAAAAACACGATGAAAAAAAAAATTTAATTGTTAATTAAACTCAGTGAGATATTGAGTGGCTCATGATAAAAAAATTACCCTGTATATAGGGAAAGTATCACATGCGAAAATACTATTTACTATCGCGGTTGTGTATAATATTAATGAAGCATATTGTCGACGTTACAGGAATAAACTGTTTGAACAGACTCTACCGTCCGTAAAAGGGTAAGAAACAAGGGTCGGAGTCGAGTCGAGCATATTGTATACTGGTCCCCTATCACTTCCGTTATGCTAGGTATATGAAACTAGTTTGTTTTTATATTTTTTTTTTTTACCAATCAATTTTTTTTTTTTTTATAGCCTTTATTTGCAATATGACGGCTCAACGATTAAAAAAATCAATTCCAAATGAAATCTGAACACAACGTACACCCTATAAAATATTATTTTAATATCACCACGATCTTTGTACCTTAACGCAGGGTGCGGACTACTGTTGTGTATTAAAATCGATACTGAGCTTGGCTTTCTGGCCCGTTTGAAATTGATTTCACAAAAATATCGTGCCTCATTTATGTCGGACGGGATATAATGTTTGTCCATTAGTCATGTCCTCCTACGCCGCCGAACGAAATGAAAAAAAAAATGTTCGGGAGCTTGAGAAATCTATAGGGGTTGTGGAATTGGAATTTATTCAATTATTCAGTTCATGCAAATTTAACAGTTGTGTTTCGAAATCTGATCGCTGTCGTAGGGTCACAAAAACAAAAGTTTAAAAGTTTAATAAATGTATCTATGGTAGGTGTATATATATATGTATACGAGGCGGGTATGACTGCTGCAAAATCAATTGAATTCGTATAGTATTGTTTCAGTCGAACCGAGATAAAAGTTTACCTTTCTAGGTAGCATAGCGTTTCGTTCGGATTGGACGAAAACCCGCGGCGCTGTCAAATGCTTTCGGCTGTCAAGCCAACAGCGACTGCAGTCTCTATTAACCTATAAAGACTTTAAAACGCCCAATAAGTATATTATGTGGTATTACACAACAACTGAAACTGTAGCGAAGATATTCTATCCACCTAGTTAAATAATTGACAATTAGCCGATCTGCCGATGGTATCGAATGCGTCCGTACACTAAAATGACCACAAACAATCGTAAAAACAAATTGGACAATATTAAACTGTTTAAAACCAACGCATACTAATCGTCTACCGTAGTAGACTTTTGAAATGGGAAGGCTTAGGTAATACACTGTATACTATAATTGAAAAGTTCCTTCAATATATAAAACGGTCATAAATAAATTTTAAAGCAAGCTAAACATATTAAACTTAATGACTTATTCAAACTATATTGAAAACAATTGCCATATTGAATAAATACTTATTAGCATTAAAAGTTATAGGCGAGAAGACATAATATAGGTTATTAGTTGACATTGATATTTTACATTATTTTTAATTTATCTATTTACGACTTAATATAAGTTTTACGACTTGGGATAAATACGGGTTAATAGGTTTAAGATTAACTAATAAGCCAAGTTTATTTTTATTTTATGTTTGAGACGCTAACTAAAAAGTATTAACTCAGTTGAATTAACTTAAAAAAATGATTATAGATTTTAACTTTAAGGTTATGGGGGTGACTAAGAATTTTTTCTATTCGCCTTTGAAAAACACTTGATGAAAATCGCTTCTCGATTACACGATTACGAACACGGTTTATGCAAATAAGTGTGTGTACTGCATAATGTATTTGGTTTACTCATTTAAGTGAGTGAAATACATAAATAAGGAGCTTGACATGTGAAATAGACTCGGAGAAACGGGGTTTTCTAGAAAATTGCATCAAGTACCGCTCGTTTATATAAATTACTGCGAGACTGGAATATCTTACGACGCACTATTAAGATTTTTATTTTTTAAATCACAATACATTTTTTCGCAAAAAAGACAATGCGATCATAACTGTTTTTTAGCATCCGCTTTAATATGTTGACCATTTTCGGGGGCGCCATATAAAACCATAATGGCTACCATTACACTTGTTATCCTCTTAAGTGGTATTTTTATTTTTATTTTTGCAAACGATAAAATGTGTTTAAAGGGTTGGTCGTTATTGTCATTATTATTATTATTATACTTGCGGTGAGCATTAAGCATTCCTATAAATGGTATAAAAGCGATCCGTCATATTGGTGCGGTAAAGCACTTCAAATGGTACCTAGCATAAAATACCGTCTCTCTTCAAAACTTCATAAAAAAAAAAAATAACTTTCTGACAATAATTCTCATAATTTTATTCGCGTTGTGTAAACACGATGCGTAACACGATGATAATATTTCTTGACTTAAAATGCATTATTTTTTGGTCAACGTTTTCAAATAAAAAAATATATAATAATGGCGTGTCAGAATCTTGACTGGAAAAACAACGTCACGCAAAACAATATTCTTGTTCAGCTTTTAAATTAAAATATTCGCGGTAATAGAAATGGAAAAAAAAGTGTCATCTTTATAAATTATAGGCACTTGTGAGTTATATAAAAATATACTTTAATATGAAAATGTCGATTTTTGCGATACACTTCAACACTAAGTAGCAGAGCACACGAGCAGAACAATACATAGTATACCGTCAAGTGTATTATAGTCTCATAGCATTTGTTGTTTCATTAGACTTGAAGTACTTGTACACGTGTACATAGTTTAAAATCCATGTCAGCGAATACACGTTCAAAGAAATGTTGTCTAATCATTTCTAATTTGTTTTGTACAAACAATAATAATCGTTGTTTGTTTAATTAATTTCCCCAGACACGCTATGCAAGTTTGCAAGTTATAATTCGTTTGGTTAAGTTCTAAGCTTGCTTTCGGATTAACGTTTGTGCCGTGTTCAGTGTTACTGCCGGGAAAACAAAAATGTTATAATACTTAATTCTCGTTTAAGGTGGAAGGTAGGGCATATTTTATAACTTTCTTGTGAACATTGTGAGTACCAATATTACCACCTATACATCCCTAATTTGTCTTATAGGTTTCAACCCCGTAGGCCCGAGTAGAATTACCCACGTTAATGTATTTTCCTAGTACGACCCGAGAGTATATACATATAATATATATATATACGGTCGACCAATCGATAGGGTTGGTTATATTTTAAGGCGATATTCCTCTCTCTGTTATCTATTTATACTGTCATTACGCACGCACAACCAAAACCTCATATATTCGATAGCGTACAACAATATTGTACCTTACCTATATTATAAAACCGTATCCAAGATTAACACTAATTACATTTTCTCGAGTAAATATATATTTTATTACTACAACCCACCACCACACGGTGAAGAAATTAAAAATATATTATTTGCTTTGTGCGGTTATGAAATGATGAGTTACAATTAAAAACCGTGCAATAACGCCATGTGGCCGAATTCTCTACACTCTAGTTAACCGTGTTCATCTTTTCTCTTGTTAGCTCTAATACCTATTGTAAAAATAAGTTACTTATTGTCTTCATTAATGTTAACCAAAACAAAATGATTTAACAAACGCATATAATATAAAATATAGAAATAAATAATTACCAATGTAGTTATTGAAACTAAAATTTAGTCAGTCGACTAAATGTTATTAAATTTAATAATTTATCATCAAGTCTTAACAAAATTAATATGGATACCGGAACTCAAACGCACAATAATTTCCAGTTCACTCGACATTTATAACTAGTACATAACGTTTAACATTTATCGAAAAATAACATTACGGTATAAATAACATACAAGGAGTTAAAACAAATAGCGGTGTTATTAAAATCCAGCTTTAATCACAAAGCACGAAAGTGCGTTTGTTCAATTATAAAAAAAAAACACACCGAGTTCAGCTTTTGTTGTTTAACTCATAAACGGCTATTGCCTGTTTTATAGATGCTAAACGAACAATAAATATTAACTAAAAACCTAACTAGTATTTAAAACGCGCCTTTTGAACTCCACAACATTAAAACGGTTTGTCGTTTTAAAGGCCAGTATTAAGTGCACACATTTTAAGTACTTACGTCAATTTTTCGACACTACTGCATTATTATTATTATACTACTCGTACCTTATACTCGGGGAAAAATATATAGTTGGATCAATTAGAATTATGGTTGATATAAAGACACAAATCACAACAAATGTATAGTTGAAATAACTAACTTAAATAGTTCGACCAACTCATTGTTTACTTGAAGCAACTATTTATTTAGTTATTGCAACTACACATTTATTTTGTCACTATATTGACCATAGTTATTTTCGTTTTTTGATCTAACTGTATATTTTGTTCCCGTGTAGGTAAATCAATACTACTGTTAAAAACCGATAGAAGCCGGTACCCGATATATATTTTATCGTTTTTTTTTTTTTTTTACAGGTTTTGAACAAACTGATGAAATCCAAAAGCCGCCAAAAAGCTGTGGTCGACTTGACGGTGGACCCGACGGGTTACGATAACGAAGCCGTCGACAACATCATCAACGAATTACTAGAAAACGAAATGGCCACAGACCAAAGCAGTGCTCGGCGGTGATTGAAATAATTATCGGATATATTACGAATAGGCCCGACGGATCTGCGTACAAGTCTCGGATGATTTTTCAAAAAAAAAAAAAAACATTGTTTTCTCCACCAAAAGCCGCTAATAATTATTTATCGTGGCAAAAAATGTGCTTACCCGTCAAAGCAGGTGGTCGTCCTGGTGTGTGTCTAAGTCGGCGTGTTCATCGCACCAACGACAATATCACTATCGGAACCGTGTGTGTGTGTGTGTGTGTGCGTGTTCTTTGGAAAACCGAAATCGAGGGACTGCCGGCCAAGACGGAACGCGGTCTGACACTGAACACTATACCGTGGCGGCTGGTCAATAACGGAATGTGCACGGCAGGGCGCCCGTCTGTCGGCCGGCATGCGCCGTGAAGACCGGCAAACAAACGCGCACGGCACCGCACGTGATGGCCATAGGTTTCGTTTTTTCCCCCCGTAAATATGACAATATTAGATTTTTTTTGTTTTAAAAATCATAGCCGACTACACCTCCCCGGCAACGCGGGTCACTTGGTCATTTGTCAACGTCAGAAATTCGGCACGCGATTGCCATGGTCGTTACAAAAGGCGCAACGTAATAACGCAATTTTTTTTTATAACAACGTCCGATATTAACGAGATTGAAAGCGGTCTGTTGTTTAGCCGTTTCGGAGACGAAAATTTAACCACTTTTTTTCCTATGCAAACCTCTTTAAAAAACCGCCCGCTCTCAATCCTCGTAATCAACAGTTAAACATCTAGTCGCTACAAAAAAAAAATGTATTTTTCTATTACCTCATACATTTGTTCCGCAAAGGTTAAATATTTATTTAAAGTTTCCTGGAAAAAAGGCCACTTGTGTACAACTATATTTTTGAAACAGATCACTTGTCGTTTATTATACCTACTTGTTGTGCATATTTATAAAATATCATATTTTTCAACTATTATTTCTTGTTCGCATAAAATGTATGGGTATTAGATTTAAACGCCTTTGCGTGCATATAATGGAAATTATTGTATAGTCCTTTTTATATTATATTATTTTGTCTTTGGCGCCAATCCCCATGATTTCTCTTCTGTGGCAGTTTGATATTTTTGTAATCAAACACATTACCTTTAATATATGCTATGAAAAAGTAAAACATATTAACGTCTATAGTTGGGAATTAAAAAAAAAAAACAAATCGTCAAAGATGGTGTGACTACATGAAAATGTCAAACAATCGAAATATGTTTAGTCGACATTTTGGGAAGTTTAGACTCAATTTTTGATCTTTTCTTACACTTAAAAATACAGTAATAGGCCCAATAGTTTAATAACTACATATTAAAAAAATATATATAACTATATATTTACAGTCATTCGTTTGACAAATAATATTAATAACAGGCAATAATGATCATTTTTTTTTTATTTGTCAATAACGGCAAACATACATTTTACATAACATTAGGTATAATATTATGACAAATTGACACCTCCCCGATAAGCATAGCTTATGGTAATGTTATAGCCATCGGTAAAGGGCGGAAAACGGAGTAATCCAATTAGGATTTGGCGACAAAGGTTTATCAGTACGGCGGGGGTGAACAAAAGGATAACAGGAATAAACCATATATAAATTATTTACCTACATACATGTCATACATATTATATCCGTAGGATACTACATTCCCCGATCCGTAGGATTAAAATATTATATTTCGCCGGTATAATAAAACTCTATTTTATGATCTCATTTATTTTTTTTATTTTTGTGTACATCATATATTATAATTTTATTTATATTTTTTATTATCATTACTAGTAGTTATATTATAACCTTGGGATATGCGATAAATTGTGTTATTATAATATTCTATTTATTTATTTTATGTGTAGTGTAAACTATTATTGTGTTCAATAAACTTTCCAATAAATAAAAAACGGTTGCGGTTGTTTTTCTAAAAGTTGTATTTCTGGCAGTTGTTTATCCGGTAGAAAACCATAAAACAGGCGGCGAGAGTCTGCTCGTTGATGTGTGTTAACCGATAATAATAATGATATATACATACATATTACATATACGTGACTTGGCGGATCACTCTCGTGTATTTTTGAAAAATCGTCTACTCAAATAAAAAATATAAAAACTGCGAAAATATGTACACGTCATAAACAACCAAGTGTATATAACATGCAAGTCCGCTTTCGATATTTCGAGTAAAACACATATTTTATTATGATATATATGTATACAATATAATATATATAAATATATATATATATATATATTTGTTCATAACCTCCAGTAAAATTATAGTCGAAAGGTTTCTAACAGTCAACGATCAAGAAGATATTTTTTTCTAACCAAAAGAGCATCACAAAAAGAGAAGGGGTTTGGTTGTGTTGGAATGGATCGAATGTTAACTTTCAGTTGAATGCCAGTTTTTGAGTGACCATTTTATAACATTATTGTCAACAAAAAAATGCATTTTGTCGTGAAAGGACAGATCGAATTCCAACGAAAGTACTTAAGCATCTTTAGTATGTTTTGATTTGGGTCTCAACCGTTAAAGTAGGCTTCCTATTATGTTGTAATTGTAGATATAAAACCAGATCATTTACTCAGTACTTATAATTTAACTGTACAGAAGGTTGGTCAAAATCATTTTTTTCCCTTTTTTTTGTAGATATCTTGTTTTATTGCATAAAAAATTTAATTTTTCCTCATTTTGATGTTTAAAAACATTTTTACTGAAACTAGAATTTTAATTTATGTAAAGTGATCATTAATCTTAATTTTTGTTTGACATATTGTTCTTAATGTCAAACAAAAATTCCACACTTTTCAGAGCTGAGTAATTTTGATTTAAATATTTTAGAATTTCATAATCACAATAGGTTGATTAAAAAAAAAAAAAAAATAACATAACAACAAAAAAATATTTAAAAATAAGGCACTGTATTTCAACAATTATAACAGCTGTAGATTCGACCGTGCGTAAAATTGCACTATTACAATATGTATAAAATAATAACATAATCATATTTTATAAGCATAAAAATTGTAAGAAAATTAAAAAAAATAATAATAATAAGAGAAGTAATAATTATTATTTTACAAATAATATTTGCAATCATTAATGATAATATATAATATGTATATATATAATATATAGATAATATATGATATGATAAATGTAGAATATAAACAGTGGTAACCAATAACATGAAATAATTTAAAATGTATAAAATATTATTTGTTTTAATCCTAAGCGATATAATAACATGACTTTACAAAAATAATCGTGCGGGGCACGTAATTTATACAAGTATTTTATTTTGTAATAATTATATATAATAAAATTAATATATTATATATTTGAAGACAAACAAGATTTATTGCAAAAAGGCACTAAAATTTTAGAATTAATTTGTCAGAGATCAAAAAGTACTGTGCAACAATGCGTAATTACACGCTAACTGTAAATTTAATTTGTTTCATCTCAAATACATAGCGTATTTGGACATGGACGACTGAAAAACCTAACATTATACAATAGTACTAATACTAATACTAAAAATAATAATAATAATTAGTAATACTGTAATCATAAAAAAAAATCCATCGTTATCGGTTCTTTTAGTTAAAATATAATGGGACAAAAATACAATAAATAGTAGGTACTTATAGTAAAACATACTTTAATTAAAAAAAAAAAATTACACTTATACTATCTTTCTTTTGACTATTTTGTATTAGAGTACAAAAATAATAAAAAAAATATATCACTGTACAATAGGAGGTAATTTACATTATATATTTATTTTATTTTATTTACATACGGTCCTATCGTAACAATGTTATTGGTCCTATTTGTTCGATAACAGCTCGACTGCTAATGCGGGGCAAAATTATTTGGACCTCTCGACACATGTGCGATATTTGTTCATATCGCTCAAATGTATTAAAAATAAACACAACACTTAATAAATATTTTATAGGTTTTAACAAAGTTTACGGAGCTACAAGAGCCCAGTAATAATAATAATAATAATCAAAAATAACATTATCGTCTAAAATCGAATCGTGCAATCAAATATATATTTCGTTAACGCTACGTTAAATACATTTTCCGGTATATATAGAGTACATAAATTAATTCCCAAGGAATGTTATTTAGAGTTTATTACGTTCAACACATATTTTTGTTTAATATCGCTATCGTAAAGGGATTCTTTCTCGGTCAAGTGTGTAGGCAGACTAGGGACATTTTTTTGTTTTTTTTTTTGGGGGGGGGGGGCTAAAGAAACTATATTCTTTAATATTATGGGTCCAAAGGAGAGTTCACCAAACACAAGCCCATATTGTAAGGAGGGGAGGTAATTACCCTCCCCACGTGTCAACCCTCAAGTCCACTCCTATGGTCGAGCGTGTCGGTAGTTTTTTAATATAAAAAAAACTTTTTTGATTACACATGAGATCTTTACGACTTTTTTTTATTTTACACTTGTCCAAATCAGTCAAATACAGTTCTCCCCCACCGATAAGCTTTGACACAGAACACAAATTAACACTAGTCGGTGGTCGGTAGACCACAACCGTCTTATATATAGGTTTTCTTGACCTTCTGCAGGGTTTTGTTTTCGATGGAAGCGTCCAAGTTCTTTTCCATCGTATCGTTGTTCTTGCTTTTGGTCACGTTGACCAACAAGTTCAACGGAGCCTTGTTGTTGGCGCAAGGCAAAAACGGCGCGTTGCCTATTTCGGTCGATCCGTTCATATCGGCCAGTCGGTTAAGTTGATGATGGGTGTGAACAGCCATGGCCGAAAACGGATCGACGTGACGAAAGTGCCGTGAACAAATGAAACCCACGGCGAAGCCTATCACCAGCGTGGCAAGTACGACCGTCATCATGATGAAACCGATCACGTCTCCTAACTCCACTACCGGGACATCAGTTCTTTTCTCCCGGACGGCTGTAAACATTTTTAAAAAAAATTAATAACACAATCAACAATATTTTTTATTTTTCACAAAAAAAACTACCCTTAGTACTAAAAATGGTTTATCTCACATAGATTGTGTAGTGTAGATTTAAGGGGATAAAAAATGCAAATTTGGGGTTATTACTTATTACTTATCCATTTGTGTACGAATATTTTAACTGTGTGAATATCAAGTCACATTGACTTATCTCTTTATGCACAAATATTATATTACACTGGACATAACGCATTTGTGACATCGGTCAGTCAATAAAAGTTTTATGCAAAAAGAGATAACCCTAAAAAAATGTTGTTTTTGATTTTCGTTATAATTTATTTAAGTAAATTAATTTAAAAATTGTCCTTTGATAAATTAATATAGTTTCAATAACTAGTACGTTTAATTCCCATATAAATATTAAACCAAAACAATATTATTGATAAATGTTCAGGGTTTTATTTACATTTTCCTAAAGGTAGCAAGTTTAGACTTTACCCGAACACCACAGAATTAACGGCCTTAAAGTTTCCACGTATCCTAACTGAACCCGCACAGTAGGTGGATTTTTATAAAAATTGAGATTAGCCACGATTATACATTCATCCAGATAACAGTCATAATATATAAGTAGGTACTATACACATACCGTCGTTGATAACATGGGAACAGGGTTCGCAATTCGGGCATCTCGCCAAGTTTGAGTCTATGTCGTTGCTGTCTGTAAAATCAAAAACGTTACAAGTTAATAAAACGAATCGTCGGTGATTTTTTTGTTTTTAGATTTTATTTGAAGCTTACCTTCGGCCGCTGTGGTTACCGTTCGGAAGTCGGAGATATCTGCGAAAAATAAAAAAACTATTAAATAAAAAATAAAAACACATAAATCAAAAACAGTTCCTCTCCCCCATTCGCCGCCTTGTTGCATAACGACTCCCGTCCAGATTTGTTTCTTTATCCATTTTTTTCAAATCTCCTCTTACTCATTCTTTATGTTGCCCGATCATGTTAGATCGAATTAGATTATAAAAAAGGTGTTTTTATAATTTACCGTTTGGACACATTGCGGCGTTCGTATTGGAACCGATCGACTGGATGAAGTTGCCGGCAGAGCCTTGAGCTTCCAGCTGATTAACGCAATGCGCACCGTTCCACGCGCAGTAAGGATCTTGCAAGTCGATACACTCTCTGGAAATGTTCGCATTTTGTTTTTTTAAATACACAAACAACGATACTTCCGGCAATTATAGCTTAAGTTTATTATACTCACTGGCAAGTTATTTTCTTGGAACACCGTTCCAGCGGAATGGAAATTACCGCTTGGTCGGAAGTGGCCACTATCCTGCCGGGTTTGCCTTTGGTCGATTTGACAAGGTTCAACGAGCGGACCGGTCCCATTTTGGCGCCGTTCGCCGTCAAGACGACTTCTTCAATGGGAACGAACTCTGGCGAACCGTTTTTCGTGTACAAAGCGCCTTTGATCAGCCGCCCGTCGTCTACAAAGAAAAAACAACCGTCGCCGTTTTATCGTACAATCCATCAGCTATAATAATATACTGTATTACTTGTCGTTGTAACTTACCCGTGCCCATGAACAGTACGTCGTAGTGCTGTCCTTTAGTGCCGGCCACCTGGTTGTCGACCACTATGCTTGTCAGTCTGTACTGTTGCGATACCCTGGTGAATATCGGCATGGAGAATAACGGCGATACGGCCGAGTCCATCAGCGAGTGACTCTTGACGAAATTCACCGTCGCGTCCGGGAGGGTTCGGCTGTCTTCTACGCAAACGCCCGGTCGTGGTTCCGGCACCTGCATCCAAAACACAATATTAAAAACGTTGTATAGTAGCAGCTTTCGGTCTGACTCGACTACAACGGTTTTTCAAAGCCCTCATTGTATTTTCGCCAAAAAAAAAAAAACTATTATAATTCAAATTAGTCGATGAATTGCCTAATAAAAAGTTTGCTTTGTATCTGAGAACTACAATCATAGTTACTCAGATAGCACAACAATTTAAAAACCACAAATATATATAATAAAACTGTTTTTGAAGAATTGTATAATAATAAAACGATATTTTGTAGGCAACAACCTTTGGATAACAAAATAGTTTTGAAGACATTTTAACTTTTGTGCTGAACTCTGGACATTGGTATATGAATGGTTTTAATAAATATTATTAGAGTACGCTGTGTTAATTTGTATTGATTTCTTTTAAGACGATGATGAAAGGTATACGCTAGAAACGGTACGGTTTTGGCGTAAAAGGATCTCGCCCATTTTATTTTTTCGAAAACATTGGCTACAATATTGTTTGTTTTGCCTTCAGTTCCTACCTTTTTCACGGGCAACCAATTCGAGTCCATGGCCTCTTGATCCTTAAACGAACCCATGAACGTGTCGATGATATCGCTTATGTTGAACGCACATACGGCCGACCCACCGATGGAGTTGACCGGCGTGTTGAAAACGCCGTAAACGATGGGGTCAATGATGCCGGTCAGGGCGGTGTTCAAGACATCGCTGGTACTCTCTGGAAGACGACAAAAACACAATTAAACACCGATCGTACATAGTAGGTATATATGTTCTAACACAAGTAAAGACACTAACGTATTTCGTCGAAATAGAAGGGATATTCGCCGGGGATGGAACAGTTGAGTCTGGCTTTCAAAAACGACGTCCATCGGTCCCGGTAAGAGTGCGGGCCGCCCTTGTCGTATTTACACACTCTGGCTACCCTCGAATAAATGGCCTAGAATAAACGTTTACAATAAATAAACACCGTAATCATAATAATAATAAAATATAACAAAATTCGGGTCGGACGCTCACTTTTCCGCAGTTGATGTACTCGACGGCGATCTCTCGGAAAAAGAAGAAGATGTAATCCTTGTACTCCAACGAGCTCACGAAGTTCGGGTCTGTAACACGTCACGCGGTCGCCAGTCAGTACAACGTAGTTAAAAATTACTATTATTCATGAATGGCGCGAAGTCTGTTTGCTTGCTTGCTTACCGTTCAGCTGCTTGAAGTCCAACCGTTCGGTCCGCATGGGCTCTTTGTATATCAGAGGGTCGCTGCCGGAGAAATCGGCCACGGTGCCTGAATAAAGCTGATCGCCTGTGTATATAGACGTGCTGTTGTGCAACGGATCGTACGGGCACCTCCCACGACCGTCCACTTCTTGACCGCTGGTATAGTCCTGTAACAAAACGAGCACACGGTAAAATATATTTTTTTTTTCACAGAGAAAAACAACGACACTTACCGTAAGGTTGTACACTTTGCACATCGGATGGAAAGCGTTGGTACCGCAGACCAACAGCTCTTCGTTGTTCTTCTTATACGCCACTCTGATGTAGTTCTGACAGTCGTCCTGTACCGCAAACAAACGACATAAAGTTTATTAACACAGGAACGGTTTACTGGGTTTGTGTGTGTGACAGAGTAGACGGGTAACATCCGTCTGAGTAATCCATCCGATTTTCTCGGAAAATATGTATATTTTGAAAATTATTTTTTCCTACATAATATATTTTACTATATTTTTCAATACTTTGAACATTTTTATCTTCATCCCATTGCTGTGCTGCTGTTGTAAAAACCGAACGATTATTGATGTTAAATTTAAAAAGTCATAGCAAACGAACAGATTTTTATAAACGATAATATTGTTTTAAATTTCGTGTCTACATATTTATGGAATTAAAAACATATGTTCCCATTTGAAAAAAAGAAGTACATATTTCTTTTACATATAAGTGATGAAGGTAAACATTTTTTTAAGCATTGAAAAATATAGCAAAATATGAGAAAATTAGTGTTCAAATGGATCACCCTGTACATCCAACACGCTAGATAATGCCGACTACGGGCAATTGCAGTCATCGCGCGTAAGTGATAATTTAAAATTCTTTATTTTTATTACCTCCGATTTGCCTTTGAGCTGGCACATTTGGTAATTGGCTTCTGAGGAGCTCCAATGGTATTTCTGCAAAAAAAAAACGCCGTAATAATGTTAGTAAATATAATATTGTATTGTAATGCCAAAAACAAATAAATAGTCGTTTTCACGCTGCCAGTGTAAACTAGACCGCCGTGGGTAACTCTATATAGTATACACACACATAAGACAATTACGTGGAAACAATTACATTCGGGTCGTACACACGTCTAACTCTCTAGACACAAAAACAAGTGACCCCTATTATACGCTATTTTTTTTTTACAAAATTATTTTCACACACAATTCATCTCGGTTGTTTCATGCGATGCGCATCGTCCAATAACAATTTTACAGTTTATAGATACTACAACAATTTTATAGATACTACAACAAAAAAATACCTTCTGCGTTGCACCAAACTAACACCCGTACCACGAGAATACAAATAATTTTTTGTTATAAACTAAAGTCTCATATGAGTATACGCGGAAAAAATATGACTACATCCACCAGATTTCATAGTTAGGCTTTATCACTACTTAAATAAACAGTTCTTTATGTTAACGTTCTAGCCCCTTAACTGGTATCGTCGGGTCAAAAATTACCCGATTTTCATTATAATCAAATGGGAATGAAAATGACGATACCAGTTAAGGGCTAGTTAAGGCGATTTTAATTTAGAACACACAATTGCATTCATACAGCTGGATAGTTTAAAGGATTTAGTTTTTAAAAAAATTAGATATTTTAGAAAAATATTTTGAAAAACTATATAATTAGTAAAGTAGTTGAAATAAATAAAAAAAATTTCTAATTTCAAGTAAAAGGTTTGGGCGTAGTTCAGACTGCGGTGTAAACGTGTGCGGTTTATGCATTCTTGTTTATTTTTAATCCATTTTATTTAATTAACTAAAAAAAACCATACCTACGACTACTCTACAGAGTTATTCATCGAAGATAATATACTAATTATTTCTCAAAATAATTGTTATTTTGCAGTTTTTCTTTTTGGAGACACTTTAGTTTATATAATTTTACAATATTAGACAATATTCAAAATTTCCAAAAACGTTTGAAACTCAAATAGGAACGCGCATATATATTTAATTACATTTTTTAATTAGTTATAATATGGCGAAAATGTTGACTGGCCGATAAACAGTTTCGATAAATAGTCTTATCCTTAATAAATCACCCTGTACATTCACACATCTTATTATACACGACATCTACCACCTCTTTCTAGGTGCTTGCAGAGTATGGAACTCGTACAAATGACAAGCACGATTAATGCTATAGCCTATAACATATACCTAGTGCGTGCGTTTAGATTTTAGAGCGATTTAAAATGTACACATTATTTACTATTATTATGTGTGTAACGTTAAAAGGCAAGTATACTATTACTACCGGGAAGTGTAAACGGCCGTTTGGTTTTATTTTGAAACTCGTATAATGGGCAAAACGTATTATGTTGGATGGTTTCAATATAATTGTGAGCACACAAAGCAACGACGTGCTCTCACCCCTTTTTTTTTTATATAATGCACACTGCGCACGACAAAAGCGCGGACCCCGTCCAAATAAGGGACAAAAATAATCGGACGGATTTAGAACTATTTAAATTGTCCGCTTTATTTTGTTTTTTTTTTATGTTAAACGCTCCCGAGATTTATGGACTCTTCTCCCGTCGCCAACGGGTTTGTAGTAGTTAGGGCCAGATATAGAGCACTTTTATATCAATGTGGAATAACCGAAACGCTCGACTTATAGCTGTTATTGTAAGAAAAAACACCAAGCATAAGGTATCGCGCCGAAGAGACTATTTTTTAATTAAAAAAAGAAATAGAAAACGGGCAAGAAAAATATATCCTACAAGTTGTGCAAACGTCATGGGCGAAATTTTTGTACAGAGTATATCATCATACATAGATTCGACCTCGAAGACGCGACGGTTGACGCCGAACCGAGTTTTAACCACGCTTTCTGCTGGTAAGTACGCACGCGAAAACCTCAGAATGCTTCCATGTACGTTTGGCATTTTACCGAAATTAATAATATAAACGCAACATAATCCGTAAACCGACTAATTCAACACACGGCCATGGTTATTAATCCCACAAAGACACTCGACCCATTCAATCGACCGTGTTAATGTCAAAATAAAATATGTAAATAATGGTCAGAGCGCGGCATAATGATGCTATGGATTTGGTAAAAACAACTTATTTCATACATATAATAATATTTAGTACAGAATGGCCCGCGAAAACGAATGTCGCAGCGCACATTTTTTTTCATATTATTATACTATAAAAATTATACTATAGGTACTATCGAGATATCAAAGCATAAGATCATGGACAAATTATTGTTTTCGGACACCGAAACAGTCATTCCGGGACATAAGTTTACTACTACCGTATTTAATACACACACACATATATATATATATATATATTAATTGTAAAATGATGGTTTAACGAGGGCGGCCGAGCGCGCACCGCGGTCACCGGGCCTGGCCGGCAACGGTAAATTGTGCAATTATTGTAATTCTAATTAGAAAGCGGCGACAACGACGTCAACTCGGTTCCTGAAACCTATAGATACACACAGACACAATAATAATAATATCGTCGTTATTATTATTACGGTGACGCGGGCGCGGTGGACGCTTAAATCGCAATTTACCTGCCTTGGCGGCAATCAATCATAAAATGTGTTGTCATTCAAATTACTATAATATTATAACGCCGGTCCGAGGCCTGTCACCGCAGCCGCGCACAATTCATTTCTCTGCCCTTTTGCCTCCTTGTTCCTCGACAATAACAACACAACACTGAACGCACCGAGAGAAAATCGTACAGGTGTTGTACATAGGTAACCATTATATATCTTGTAACATAAGCGTTGGGATACGGTGCAATACGGAAACTGCACGACCACCGGTTATCCAACGACAACAACGACTAAATGCATATCGAGCTATAAAAGACTTGTTGAATAAAAAAACACGGGTATAAAAAATAATATCTACTAATCGTTGTTCAACTTCTACTTGAGGGTATCTCAAATATTATAATATTTCACATTAGTATACCGTTTTATGTACACACAATGTATGGTGTGGTGTTGGAGGTGAGGGAAATCGCTCAAACGCGTCTTAAGTGTCTTCGGGGGCTGAGGCCCCGAGGCTTAATTGATATTTAACAAGCGCGTTTTGAAACAACCCGACACACAGTAGTAGTCTTTCTCTCTCTCTCTCTCTCTCTCTCTGGTTTAATTAAGAGGACAAAGACGTGGAACGCGTATAACACACACCTTTGGACAAGCAACGATTATAATTATTTTGCACTTTATTGTTGCGCCGAGAGACTTTTTGCGAAATCACCATGCCGACACAACATTCGTGTGATATATATACATATACATAATGCATAGTGCATATTACACACGAGCCGGTCTTTCGTCGCCATACACAATAATACCATTGTTACCGATTGAACTATTACGGATACGAGTATTTTTTATTAATTACAATACTACCACTGATAATAATGTACTTCCAGACCGTGCGCACAAATAATAAGTATAAAATGTTAATTGTTATATTTTTACATGAACTCGGGGCTTCCAACGATTAATTATTGTCCGACGGCAAAAGTACGGCGACGGGAGGACCTAAGCGCGTTGTTTACTATTTTTAAACTATTATTTATTTTATTTATATAACAAGTGTTTTTAAAGCGCCGACGCTCGTTAAAACGTACTATAAACAATATTATTACCGTTAATACTGTCACAGCTGTTGTATGCTATGAACTGTGTATACGTTATATTATAGAAGCACATATTGGTAGACGGGTTATAATTTTATGTACTGACAAACCCTTGTGTTCGGTTTTCGAATACCGCATTTCCGGGCCGGCAAGAGCGTTTTAGATATAGAATTTACAACGTTTTTACTTGTCGCCCACGCGTTACGACCTATATGTAGGTAGTTTTCATATACCTCGGTATCCAGTACCGTCACATAGATTATATTATTTTCATATTGCGGACGTAGCTATGGCACCGTATAAACCCAATGTTATTTCATTAAAGTGTTTGAAAACGCTACCCTACACGGGGTCAGCCGTGTACCGAGTTAAATATTCTAACCGAATGAACAAGGTCTATTATTTACCTACATCATTCATATTATTCGATTAAACTAATGTATTGCAAACATTTGTTATAGTTATTTTAAGAGCATTAACTTCTGGGCCCTAACCAATTTGAGGGTTTAAAAATGTACCGGCGTGCTCTGCTAACAGTAGTAATCGCTTGCTCTCTATTTATTTCCACGCTAATCTTATGGTTCTTTCTTTCTCGTTCATAGTTTTCTCCGAGAGGTTAGGTTATAGATTAGCATTATCATGATAGGCTCGAAAGCTCCTACAGGAATTTTCTCGACGACCTAGTACAAGGCGCGAGATTCTGATTAACCCTTTTTTTAAATTATTATTAATTATTATTATTCGATTATTTGCACGCCATTCGCGCCCACCGCTCGATTATTATAATGCCGTTGTAGGCAAATAATTGTCGTTAACGTCAAGTGTTGTCGTTATATTATACGCCCGGAATGTGCGTTTATAATATGATGGGCGCGCATCTTCTTCGTCGCCTTGATGCGCTTTATATTATAAAAGAAGTATTTCGCCCACAAACGCGCGACCAATCTTATAAAACCTCGTAGACCAACATAATAACATATTATTAACGTTATTATATTATATGTATTGCGAAAAACGCAAAACCTTCGAGACTCTTCAAAAAGGCAAGTGCCATCGTCACAATACACACAACACGAGAGAATTACAAATATAACACATAATGTACACGTTTGGCGAGATCCCGTTAATTATTCGCTTGACCCAAAACGCGCGCCATCGATTGTATATATTAATAATATTATTATAAATACAAGCACACACACATGCGATTGCGTTATACACACACATAGACCGGTCGCGTTAAGAGCTAAGACCATCACAAGGTAAGCCCAAAATCGGTACACGCCGAGTACGAACTTGTAATATATTTGTCGCAATCGGCACATATTACTTAGGCTCGCCGAGTACACCGTGTTAGACCTCCTAACGCACACTCTTGTCGTGAGTTCTACAGTACATCTCTTCTGCCATAAGACGTTCAAAACGGTCGACCGCGTTTATTAATATTTATGATTATTATTATTGGGATGACACATTAAAATAATATGCACCTTTATCGTTCTTATTATATTGTTACTCTGTTTAGTAGTACACGGCCGTTTGCGAGCCACGGGCGCAGTACAGAGTTTAATATATAACACGGTGTTTCCGGTGGGTCATCACTGGCCGTATGAATAATATAATTTAAAAGTTCTACACAAACGGATTCGGGGACACATCAGGATCCGCTATTGTATTGCCAGAGAGCAATTTAAAACACATAAAAAACACACACACAAGACGTCACAGGGTGCGACCGTATATAGCGCACTTACTGTTTTCAATACAAACGCTATTATAATATTATACTAAACCTCGAGTACAAAATATTATGTGCACTGAGAATATTATGCTCGCCTACGATACCCTGTTGTATCGGACCGGAAAAAAATAATTCCAAAAAACGACATGTCGAACTGCACCGATAATATAATATTATATTACAACCGACGGCTGAGTATAGATACCATCACGTGTGTTTACAAAAAAAAACCTTTTTAAGTACATTCCTACATACTCGATGATATTAAACGCAGAATTCGAACAAAAACTCGAATTAAAATATATATACGATACATATTATATTAACAGTTTTTTTTTAATTGGGCTTTTGCGTGAAAAATTATTAAACTATATTTTGATTGTACTCACGTCGTTTATTTTCATGGTGTCCAAACTGACATTGTACAACACATTTCTGAAATTAAAAAAAAACAATTCCATTAGTAACGTAGTATGCAAATTCTATTACGACCTAAGTGAAAAAGCAACAAAAAAAACCCAACTATTGTAGTATCAAAATGTCGGAACTTATTACTCGAATTAATTTTTTTTTTTTTGCTAAACATTATGGAAATAAAAAAAGCAGTATCTTAAATATATAATTATCTTATATTAAAATAAAACACATTTTTATAAACACAATTTTATTTTATCGTTGCTTACAATTGGCCATTAGGTATACCAATATACCTAATAACAACTTTGTAAATGTCATTAGGTTTTTACATTTTTATTCGTCTCGAGTAAAATCATAAATACATTTTATTCTATTTTTCGAAGTAGAAAAACAAATTTGTAGATATTAACCGCCGAGTTGTTTAACATACATAACTTAAAAAAAAAAAACCTGATCCCAATTACAAGACCTAAATAATTTTTAGAGGACAAGTAGATACGATCGTCGAGCAAAAACAAACACAGAACATATTATTTGAGAGTTTCAAAAGGCCGACTGTATAATTTTCGCTATTACATTTAATAGCAGACATTATTGTTTGGCCTGCAGTTTGCACAATCCGATAATCAATTATCGCCGTCGACCGTTCAGTTTTATTTGCATACCGGTCGTAATCAATTACAGAGAGAAAACAAAACAAAAATGAATAGTATTTTAGACGTTAACCGAAATACACCGTTCGCTCGGTTGAGATAAAGATGTCGAGGATGCTGCCCAAGATTGCCGACACAATAATTACTATTGTGGCCATACACATACTTAGGCGGCACGTCCAAAGGCGTACCGCAAAGGTTACGCGAAGTCGCATAAAGCAGTTTGTCGCGCGCTGAGAAAAATGATAATTTTTTATTTTTTTACTCACACCGTAAAACGTGTAACCGCGCCGGCACGGCCGACCGACCAACCTACATATTATTATTATTATTATTATTATTATTATTAATAGAAGGAACCTATTAATATAAGGCATTATTGTGTGCCCGCGGTTACTATTTCATCAACGCGATAGTAATTATTATTATCTTACGTGAGATTCCATTATTTAGGTCTATTATCGGTTATTAAAAAATATATAACAGGTGTTATAGTTGGGTATATAATATAGTCTACGGTTTTCTTAAATATAAAACGATGGTACCGGACTATTGCAAAACGACTTGGGTCAAACTGATTACAATATAAATACCCCACGGAAAGTCATTCGGTGGCGAAACACCGCGACATAACTGCCGAACGACGTATCAGCAAAAATACAAATAAAACAAAAAATGTAAATGGAGCAGAAATTTTGACTTTTCACCGCGACCGCGCTTTGTGAACCGTGTGAAAATTCACATGGCCGATGACTTTTATAATAATACAAGTCTACCGGTGAGCGCACGGCTAAAAATAATATGCGACTAACGAAACAGTTAAGTATTACAATACCTGTTATACAAGCATAGTATTATATTAGTATTCTTACATATTACATTATATAGATCAAACGTACAAGGGAAAAGGCTGTATCGGTACGGCTCGTGAACCGTGTATCCTGTCTGTATGTGTGTTTATACTTTATACAGTAGTCACGGAGTGTTGTCGAATCATTTGGTTGTTCGACTTTAAAACAATTATTGTTTTATCCCAAAATCTGATCAACCATAACGCGACGACACCCGCTCGTCGGTTAGGTGTGTGCACGGTCCGGCGATTTATTATCGATATCAATTAATAATAATAATACAAAAAAAAAATACTGTACCTGGAACCGATTAGCGCCGTCGTCTGGTCTTGAAGCAATATTTTGAAGTAGTTTTTGGTCGACTTGTTCCCGTGGAATATCTGATCAGAATTGAACGCTGCTGTAACACAAATAGGTCCGCGTTAAATCACATTGTAGCGTACACATATTTTATTATTATTTACTCTATCGATGAGCCTCGATTCAAAGCCCTTGAATGATTTTAAAGTATTGTTTTAAAGTATTTATCATTCGCGACCTCCGCCGTTCACATAGGAACGAGCAAAGACCGTGTTCTTGCACAACGTATAGCACCGACTTCTAGGCAAATCCAATGAAAGTCGACGACTTTCAAAACTTAGACGTTCCCAGAAATTTGTCAAGGACCCCAGAACGCTTAGTCATACCGACAGCAGCGATGGTAGTAAAAAAACTTATCCAAGCTTCTAGAAAATCGCTCTTGGAAAATACAATAACGGTTTTGGATGCAAGCTAAACGGCATAGAATTTTTTTATCAGACGAGGCTGGCTACACGACGGCCGTATAATATACTTATAAATATGAGTAGATACTTGGTGTTGGCAATAAATTATCAAATCCCTGCACGAGATCACGGAAAACTACTTTTTGCGGTTGCCTCCTCACACCCCTACGGCGACCAAGACATGTTAAATATTACACTTGCACCGTTTTCGTTCATCACCATAATAATATTACTCTTTGTCTTGGGTTTTAATAAAGTGAGAAAAAAACATATCTCATAAGCCAGCCGCCTGCACCCTCGTCACGGTTGTCTTGTCGCGTTCTCTCGGTCGTTTAACAACAGTCGTCCGACTGTCGAGACCCACAGAATTATTTTCATTATTACTATTATTAATATCAGACGATATATCTGCTTGTGTGTGGCAAACAAGGCCACATCGTGTCTCATTATCCGGCCGTAATGATCACACCGACCGACGTACGGGATGCGAGAGCCAAACACACTCAGTAGCCGCAAAATCCCATTTTCCTTAATTTTTGTTTTGTTTTTTCCCCAAGCATCCAGAAATGAAGTTTAATGCGGCATACCACCGACCACCGGAACGCACACAAACCAGGTAAGTAATTGAAAATTGAAATAGCCCACAGAGAGAGACCTCGTAATGTGTACACTAGTAAAAGGTATACAGCGTAATCGCAAATCATGATGAACACTTTAAAATAAAAAATTTTAACATTACATAATTGCGTTGTTATTGTTGAGGGTCAACCGGCTAATATGTACAATATGTCCCGGAATGCGGCCTGTTGCCTATTGGATTCCATTGGTGGGGTTTAGACAACACTCAAATCTATTCTTCAAAATGCGTACAGGGGAATAAAAAAATAAAAAATCGGGTATTATTCGAATCTGATGAAAACATTACTCGGGGTAGCTGTCTTGACTTCAAAATTAAATTGGTGCTTCGTCCAGAGTTAATATAATTTTAAAAATAACTTTTTTTTTTTAATTATGAACACTGACATAATCATCTTGGGACGTACCTACCGCATGTAAGTTTATTACTTTAATTTGGATTACCGGTCATTATGCGTGCACTTTGACATCCGTGAGCCACAATAAGATGTGAAATAGATTTTTTTTTTATACTTTGAAGTAGTTAGGCACTCGGGAGCACTAAACGTGCGATATTCACACGATATACCTACATATTATACGATTTACCCTGTCCAGCACTTAAAAAAAATATATCAACACCCTATAATGTCTGCGTTAGGTCAACAGGTCAAAATACCTTGGGAACGCGTAAAAGACTAGGGTACCGCGCAATAAGTAAAATACATGTATATTTATTATGTTTAAGCAGAGTCACTCATTATTCACTCTATTCGGCTGTAGGTGAGTATTTTAAAATTTGACATTCGATAAAATTCCGGGCGGTAACGAAGGTGCTGCGGGTTAACGTTCGTTTTTTTGTTATTGTTACACCGATAGACAACAAGTGCACACCGTGCAGATACTTTAGATGTACACCTTTTACGTGAAATCGTATATTATGGAATATTTTCGACAATTATCATACTAATTGTAAAATATACTGTAATAAGTAATTTATATAATTACACGGGACCGCGCGTTGGCCCGCGGTTCCATCAGTTCTGCTCTATATTTAAAAGTCAACAATTATTATTTCAAAACGGTCAACGAAACAAACAAACAATTATGCAATTTTGATAATTATTGTTATTATAATAAAATTTGAAAACATTGTTCTCAATAATAATACAAAAACACGGTTCCTTCGATTTAGCCAGGTGTATACGCCCTGGTCGTCGCCGTTGGATACTTAAAACACATAGTCGACGAGAGTGTTATTAAGTAAAACAAAAACGTTTCTCAGAAGTTCGGTCGGCTTCACTGCGGTCGCCCATTATAGAGTAGTTGATAACACACAGATTGAATAATGACATGCCATGTCTTATGGGCTGTACAGGACGGGACGACCACTGTGTGTGTGTGCAACCGATTAAAAATCAAGATCAAAACGAAAAAAAGCTCCCAGCAAGGTCGAATTCGGATTTTTAATAACCCGTCAGCCCGTCGACGGATCACGGTACAAGATAACCGCGCCGCAAGGAATATCGTTAAATTAATGGACACAGGAAAACTGAAGTCGTTTGTCATTGCCGAACGTCGGGATTTTGTTATATATATACAGTATATTTCTAATATTATGCACTTTCCGCCCGACACAAAAAGCTTAAGATGGTTTTTTTTGTTTGGTTCATAATTATTGAAAGAAAACACACAACCCGATCACCACAAAACAGGAACGACACGAAACTGTGTACTCATAAAAAAACAAAAAAACCGTTCGACAAAACCAATATATACATCTACATTACGGCGGAGTTTTATGTCACGACATACTGAAGTAAAACGGCCTACATTACTATTATTCGTTATAAAAAAAAAACAATATTATTATAAATTATTATAACAAATCCGTTATTATTTTTGTAATATTTCAGAAAAGGTGTCGACGGCACGATCCAGAACGTTTGGCTGTTACGCAAATTGCTCGAGATCTTACCGAGATAAGTTCACACACACAAGCACAAAATACATACAACGATTTCGTTGTATACTTAAAATACACGACTGTTAAGAAAAATAATAACAATAAAGAATAATAATAATAATAACAATATTATTCGTAAGAAACGTTGGCTTTTTACAAACAACCTTGTGTAACCTATGAGTTATGAGACATCATAATATTTATTATAATTTATAATATACACGAGGCTGTTTGTTTACCCGCAAGCGTCGCTATACTCACCCATTAGTTTATACGGCTATACACTATAAATATTTGTTAATAATATTAGTTTGTTTTTTAAAGTTAACTATACAAATGTCGCGTCGACTTTGCGTTGAAAATTTTGTAATGTGTCGATCATGCGAACGCGTATTTTAGTTTTTTTTTATCCTAGTGTTTGGAAGACATCCAAACTGGGAACAAAAAAAAAATGAATAATACTAATAAATTATTATGAACCATTTTGTAATCAGCAAGGCGACTTCGATCGGTGTCGTTTCAATGGAAAGTGTTGGAGATTCGCCAAATATAAAAAACCCCATACAGAACTGGTTTACTTTATGAAGTCCACGCGAGCCATAGATAATGCGACTGAGCTACAACTGGGCGATTCTGCTTATGTTGCGTGAAGGGGGAAATCTCATTTATGATCCAAACTACGAAAATGTTATTCTCAGTATTAAATTATTATTTTTTACCAGGTAGACCAATGAAAAACATGTTGATATATTATACACCGACCGGATGAATAAAAATAATTTGTCTACTACATCCACTATTGCGGTCGCCACTTCCACCAAAATGGACAATGCCGGTCTATAGGACCCTGCATCTACTCGTTATAATATTGTCTACACAACTAGATTGTATAAAATAATTGAAATAATTATTTTTCTAGACGTTTGTAAATCTCATAATTTTTACTTTACACCAAACGATTCCGCCGTAGAGTAGGTTAGTATTGTATAAAAACAAAAATAACAATCCGGATTATTGGATTACGCAACATTTATATCTTATATAAATATTCTGACACACATGTTTGTCTTGAACGATTCTCGTTTGTGGGGGAGATACTTTGATACCGCGAGGAGTAAAAATAGTTAATTCGTTGACCTTTTTCATTCTTGACACAAACCGCGGCCGGTATTACACACATACAATGTATAATTTATATACTAAAAATATGTTTGTGTGTGAGTGTATGTGGATATTAATTTACAAGAGGAGTTTGTACTATACGAAAGGCAAATGCAGGTCAATGAAGCAAGTAATAAGACTTGATTAAAGCCAACAACACCATACAAAACCGGCCGTCCAGTGTCCTCCTCTCTCTCTCTCTCTCTTCATATTTATTCATCGCCGGGTTATTTCAGAACGCACAAGTAAAAAAAAACGGGCGGGCGTACACTCCCGTTTGTAGCAAAATCTATTGCGGCATCAGCCGAGCGCGTTAATAATTATTTTAAAAAATAACTCTTGGCTGAGAACTATACATGAATGCCTCTAAAAAAAAATACCTTAGTATAATATTATATCATTACCAGTTATATTATGTACAACCTCTGTGGAGGGCCTGAATGTATATATCTTGATAAGGTTGCGTTATTGATCATCATCATCGTGGTCGTCGTTTGCTCGCAATACATAATATCAGCTTACTGGGACACAAGAGTTCGGAAACAATAGTAGAATACAAAACGAAAAAAAACTATGTCGTCGACTCGTTAACGCTGTCCTAAACGAGGCGAATATTGTTTTTTTGGGGAATTTTAGACGACCTAATCTCGACCATGTCCAAGGCGTGGAATGTGCGCTCGTGTTGTATTATTTTTTTAACCTCGGCCGATCGTGTGTTGAAACTTTTAAAAAAAATTCGTTTTCCTCGACAAGCAAGCGCATTAGTTTCTATAGGGGCGGCGAAAACGAGAAGAGAGAGAAGAGATCAGACGCATTAGTCAGGTACGTCGTCCGATGATGAGTTCCCGACAAAAATAATAATACGTGTATATATAAATATAAATGTATACATGTATCATATCTGCCTAAGAAATTACCGTCTCGGATAAATGATTATAGACAGCTGCGGAAGACCGTGCAATCGCCGTCCGATAATCTTTTGCTCGATAGATATTGCTACAGTTTTTATTTTTTTAATAGGAAACCAGTTTTATATCCGGTCATTGCGACTGACAGCACCCTTCAGCTATGTATTATAATATTCACAACAGACGTTTAATATGATAATCATTTTTTTGTTATAAAAAATTATAAAGGTATACGCAACAACAATTATTATTTTGTATATTTTGTTTCCAGAGATTGCCAAGTATTCGCGTATCCGCCATTTCTGTTTACTTGAAATATTTTAATCGTTTCCTTTTATACAATCGAATTGACCGGGCGTACAGTACACGCATTTAGGTCCATTACCGCATAAATCAATTAAGGCGGAAAAAATCGCTAGCCTAAGATGTACACAGTATTATAATGTATTATACTATTAAAAAATAATGACGCCGTAAAAATAAGGTAAATCATTCGATCGGAGAGACCAAAGTTTAAGGGCATCCGTATAAAATACATAAAGCGGAAAACGATAATAACTTGAGTAAAACAAATAAAATATATACAGCGATAAAAATTTGTTAATTATTCGAAGGCCGTGTAATCACGATTAGTTATAAATACTTAAGGACAATAAAAACAAATAAACTAAAAATTCAGCCAGTCATTTTTGTTTGTCTTTGTACAAGTTACATTGTTATTGTTATCCTACGAAAGTCGCAGAGGAATATGTTAATCCACCGTGATTTATGTGGCCTTCGAGTGCTGGTCGTACATAATACAATAAGGTGCTGTACAGTAGTAATGATTATTATTCGTCCCTTGTGTAGTTGGTAAATTCGACCATCACCGGTAGTCAGCCAAGAAGGTGTCGTTATTTTTATTTGCAATAACAATGCAATTTTTTTAACCCCCGCATTCCTCTCGCCATAACACTTTGATCTTTGTGAATATAACAAAAATTTGCATAAAGAGTTTTACGATAATAACTTAATATATTATATTATAAGGATTTTGTTTTATAATAAAAGCAAAACGTAATAACACTTCAAGTAGGAAATGCATAATATTTATATGGTAATCTTTAGCTGGAATTAAAAATGTTTACCTTTCCATTACATCTAGGAAAACAAAATAGAATTATTTGGGATGGGCGCTAAGAAAATGTATATTATTTGAAAAACAAACAAGTACGGCACTCGTTCGGTTTGCTGTCAATTATTTACAAAAATATTGACATGTGTTAGAGTTTTTGTTTGTTTGCTAAGCGACAGGTAATTTGGCCACATTAATTTGTCAGTGTATCGACGTAAATCAACGTTGTATTGCGGTTATAGCAATTAGCAATCATACCTATAATCGTTGCCGTGTATAAGTACACGAGTTAATTACATCATATTGAAAATGTTTTTTTATTTTAACATAACATTTGTATGGTAATATTTTGGCAACCACAAAATAAGCGTTCGAACGGTCGACAAAAAATATAACACAATATTGTAATAATGTAAAGATTGGATTCTATTGGACTGAATCCGAGATAGGTATCGTGTTGCTAACCTGTGTTTTTTTTTTTGGTAATCCTCCTAGTCCATATATATCCCATTTCTGAGCCCACACTAAATACTTAACACAACCTTTGTTCCGTGACCGCCGCTGACGTTACGGGGGGTTAAGTTACGTCGCGGGAACTAATTTCCAGATCAAGGATGATTCCGGATAGGTCGAGACCTCTCTAACGAAAACGACAAAAGTCAACCGCATCGCACATCGTGGTCTCCTAAGTCCGACCGCATTGTATATATCGAATTGCCGTATGCGACTTGCACGAAGGTGTAATATACCACCACACGCGGTCGTCTGATACATTTTACTTAATAAAAACAATACTATCATAATAATATAACTCTGTATACTTTGACCGGGTTTGCCGTGTATTTAGAAATTCTACGGTGTTTGGGTAAAGGGGAGTTAATCGGAAAATGAAAATTTGGGGTTATTAGGTTAAAATATTTTTTTAAAAATGTTTCATACGTTTAGGCATAAGTACGGGGAATAAGTCCAAGGTGATATTAAACCTTAATATTCATATATGTTTAAACTGGGATCAAAACGATACCGAAGTGATCTAGTTTGCCCAGAAGAGGATAACTCGCTTTTCCCTTTGTACACACATAATATACGAGTAAATGTACAAAACGAGTCAAGTTGACTTATCCATTTATGCACAAAAATTACATTTGACTAAATTGGATTTTGTCAATCGGCATCTGCGGAATAAGTCAATAAAAAATATGCGCAAAAAGAGATAACTCGGAAAAAATGTTGTTTTTAATTTTGATTAAAACTGTTTTAAGTTGTCCTTTGATATAGTAATATTACTATATCAAATTACATAGTTTAAAAATTAGTATATTTTGTTCCCATATAAATTTAACCAAAACGACCTAACCTAAATGAAAGCTGTATTTGCATTTTTCCATAAGTAGCAAGTTTAAACGTATCCCCCTTTACTCAAACACCACAGATTTGTTATATAACGAGACGAGTAGGTAAATAATTGAAACTTGCAATAAATGAAGCTGCTCTTGGCCGGTTGACTCTGTTGCCACGCCTCGCCTAGGCTGACGGCAAGCGCCGCGAAAACGACAAAGGCCGTCCGCCAATAGTAGTGTTTGCCGCAGTCCGGACAGTCCATGGTGGTGGCGTTCACAAGTCACGCGGGCAAATCATTTGAAACTGTAACAAAAAACAAACGAAAAAATAAGTTAACAAAACTCATGGACAGCTCTTCCTATAAAGAGAGGTCGGAAAGGACAATTATTATTGCACGCGTGCAGTACACGTTGTGCATTGTGGTCCGTGCACTCTGCACATAATAATATGTAATAATATACACTCGTAAGTCGTTTGACAAGAATTGTTTAAGGTTAATTATTGTTGGACGAAGATTTCTATGCGGCGCATAATTGGTACAACGAGCCGTCTGTAGCTCGTCTCCCATACACCTTTCTCTGGCACATAAATCATTTAATAACGTTGCGGAACACAATACCGTACACACGGCTGGTGCGCTCTATTAGCTCTTGAAGCAGTCATTATCAAAATTACTGTAGACTTAAGTTTGTTGTACAATCGTCGTTACACACTACCGGGCACTCGGTACTACATATTATTACTACCGCTGCAACGCCAAAGGTAATAATAATAAAAATCATTGCAACTTATCATAATAACGTTGCGCGGGGTATCGACACGGTAGAATGTACACTGTACAGCGGGAAAATTTGTTATTATTTTTACAAAAGTCATAATACGGTAATTATATTGTAACTGTTATGCCTAGTGCGCGCACTTATTTTACCCAATATACACCTTGGTCTACGGAGAAGCTTGTTTGTCGAAGAACATTTTTTTTGCTGTATTCATAATGTATTTATAAGTCGGCACAAATTTTTATTATTGGGTCGATTCGACGGTTGCGCAACACGATAATTATTATTATTAAAACACAAAGGCTTCTGACGGTCGGCGAGCACTAATTGTAGTGAGGAAAAAGAGGCGGCGGTGATCTATACCGTGAAAGGCATTATATAGAACGCGGTCGCTCAAAAGAACATCCGACCTAATGGTTTCGAGTAGGTTTGACACACGACACTGTTTGCGAGTGTGTTACATAATTGTTGTTTCTAAGAAAAAAGTAATTTTAAATTGAAAAATTAGAACGAGAGAGGTTTTGCGAATAAATTAACAAACCGGTGACGGCTATGTTGCTACAATATGCAAAATACACGTTCGAAAATACACTTTAAGATTGCCAGACCTTTGATTAATGAGGGACCGGCTCGGATATATTATGATAGCTTCTAGTGCGCAAAACGTTTTAATAAGGACGTGTACAGAATGTCGCCCGTTCAGCGTAAAATTCGCATGCATGTTGTACTTCTTAATTAGTATATTGTACAAACGAAAAAAATTAATTCAATTAAAAAATATGTGTAACAAAAAAACGAAACGTACAAAAACAAAGGTAATCGGTTTATCAGCGTTTATTTTTTTTTCTTAATTAATTTATAATGTTTTTTTTAACATTCAGGTAACTCGTAGGAAAATGTTTATTAGTTATTATAAACGCGCCGATTCAGTAAACCAGTTGTGGCGGAAAAACTGAAAACAACGAGTAATACATTTATAATATTCACATTGTAAATAATAATAATACATAAAAACAATTGAGCAAGCGTAAATTAATTTTGGCCCGTGTACGTTTTCAAAACGATTTTTATCTCTGTATACTTTTTTTTTGTCAAACAGACGACACAGCGGTCACTTTAAAAAAAAAAATTATACCGAACCAGCAACTTATGCCAGTTATCTTGTTGAGAGCTCGCCTCGCCGCACCACGACCACGGTGTACACTGTACATATTATACGTATATCTAATTTGGTGAGCTTTAAAATTATACACAAGGAACGCTCTAAACAACTGATAGAAAGGTAATAATATTTTGTTCACGCGTTTACCGGCTAGGACAATAACGGCGTTTGGGTACAAATAAATCATATAGAAGAAACTTATAACGCGCGATTGGCGAACAAGAGAGACAAGATAGGCGGAGGAAGAAGATTAGGGTAGCCCGACAAAATTGAATTCACACTTTGCCGGTACCCGAAGTAGGCGTTATAATATTATCTCAACACATAAATAGGAATTAACCGCTACTTTGTGATAGGCGTCTTACTATTACTACTAGGAAAATCACCTAAGTCCTACCCGAAGTCCGGTTGTTCGACTCACGCCGTACCTATATTTTTTGTGTATTATAACTGTATAGATATTAAGATTAGAGAACATATTATAACATAAACTACCGTTGAACTGTTAGTAAACGTATGGTGGCGCGTACAAGCCCAGAACACGTCCGTAACCATCAATTTTGTCATAGTATCATCCTTTGAAAAATAACAAATTATCACATATATAAATATATAAGTCACAGGTTACCAATATTTCATACCTACACTATAGAATAATAATAAAAGAGACGCGTGCGCGTTCGACCCGGAACGCGCGTATTGTGCGTACCTTTTGTGTGCGGGCGTCGCGCCATCACTTTCTCCTTTAAACTATTTTTATTTATTATTATTATTCCAAAAAAATTCGTGATAAAATATCAAAATATACACGATAACGCGCGGCTATACGACCGACAATAATCGTATGATGCTATTATCATAGTCAAATATATTCGTATACACATAAACCGTGACCGGATGGAAATTATTATGATTTCGACGGGGCGACGACTGCGACGGCGGCTGGCGAGTACGATTTTTGTAATATTAATACTATTATTATTTTGAATCTAGCAAAAACAATTTGCGTGGGTGCTAGCACAACAACAATCCGACACTTTCACCGCATGCGCATTAAACAATTATACTTTTTTTTTTTTTTATTGGACATTAATATTATTATTGTATACTTAATGTATCGCCCCTCCTCCCAATGAGCGCTAATATAGCCGTGACGCAACAGAAGGAATTTATTTAGAAGTTTTAACGCAACAAAATGTTAAAACCTCTCAGCTCCCCGAGGTAGTGGTGTGGCGGTTGACCTTTAGTCAGCAGTGATGGCGTCTTCAGCCACACGGTCAAACCGCAGAAGAGGTATACACGAACAGATTCCTCTACTAGGTTTTTTCACATATGAATGTATACATATTGTATAAAATGATAATGTTGTGAGTTGCTGCTCTCGTCGGTACGCGGGTTATGGGCTTTGGCGAAAGCCCACCATCCGGGTGACACGTGGGAAGCGTGCAAGAGAAGCCTTATGCAAAAGAGTATATTATGTCGCGTTATAGGGTTACCATCGTCGTCAAGGGGACGACAACGATATCGGGTGTCGACTTACGACGTCTCGAAGATAGTTTTTACTGTTTTTATAGACATCCCATCTGACTGTGCAATCTACTACATATATATAATATTGTAAACAGATTTCTACATATACAAATGAAACAAAAAATACTCTTACAAGTTAATTCAAAATAATTAAATGATAACTAACAGAGAGAGATAGTGATAGTTTATGTCGTGTGCAAAGAACGAACACCCAAGACTTAAGAAAACCACAAAACTACCTTAGAACGCCCCGAGTTACCGTGCGGTATTGAGATGTAGATAGGATAACATATTATAATCATACTAGCGCCCAAGGAGCCCACGCCAGTGTATTTTTGACATTTTTTTTCATTTCCAAAGAAAACCATCACCAACGGCCGTTATAATATTATATTCACTTAATCGTTTGCCCGGCAGTAGTATTCACACTAATTAAGCACCACCGGTCGTTAACAAACGGTGCGCAGTTTATAAGTCCATATACAGGAATAACATATAATATATTTTGTTATTGCCGGGTTCCCATTGCCGTTCCCGGTATAATTACCGAGTGTATGAGACATATATATTATATGACTATAATAACTTAAGTAGACTTTTTTTTTATCCGAATCTAAAACTAAACGAGTTTTTAAACGCTCTTCGCTCGATACGCATTTTATAATATTCAATAAGCCATCAGCGTTCACTTCATAAGTTTCGTTCATTGTAAAAGTGCATTATGTCTTGTAAATGAATTTTGAAATAACGATCTTTTTTGACTAAATGTGACTCCATTAAGCAAAAATTTATATATATTAAAAATTGGTAGTTACACCACTTTTACAATAAACGACCCATATTAAATTATATATATATATATATATATATATATATATATATATATAAATATTATTTACCTATACCTATATATAACTAATTCGTAGAAAACAATATACGGCGCCAGCGGGTAAAATAATCATTTTACAAATATTATAAACAATTATGACCAATCGCCGAGTTCAAGTCCCTGAAGTCACAAAAAAAACGAGTCACCAACTCGATTTCCATATAAAAAAATCTCCCCCTCCCCTTAAGTGCGCACAACCCTTTTGCGTCGTGTATCGAATTACGAAACGCGCGTCTTGTTGGTTAACACCGTGTACGCAATTCTATAGGGATGTCAAAGCGAACCCTAAGTTATTGCTTAACCAAAACGACGTTAAAGTCTTTTTTTTTCCGTCATACTCAAGGCGTGATAAACGGGAGCCGACGTCCAAAAAACATATTGTACGATATTTTGGTGTTTTAACACATCAACCTATTCTTCATCCAAATAAATCCCCCAACCACTCCCCTACTTCATATATTCATTAAAGCTTAACTTACACCGTACAGCATCCGAATGTAAGATCATATCGTTACCGTTTGATTTGGTATGAAAAAGTATTTTTCAAGGCATCGAAGATATTTCTGTGAAATATTTGAGTGCTAATATTATGATGTTGAATGGCGCAAGTAAAATATTTTCTAAAATAACATTAGTGCGTGGACGTCGTTTATGATGTAACATCCAATTCGTTAATCAATCACACGTTGAAATTACCATATTATTCCTGCTATCTTTACTGGTAATCATATAGTGGTGTACACTTAACGATCACAGTAAACACAGCAACGGCATTTTGCACATACACGAATGCGAGCGATTTGGGCGGTTAAGCCATTCAACGAAGTTCACACACAAAAATATCCAAAACTCTAAAACGACGATTATCGATTATAAGAGATAACATAGTATAATACATTTAACCTTTGCAAGACCCGAACAATTTGTTCTTTTTATTTTTTGGTGACGGTGGGTAAGTATATAATGTATGTACATAATCCAACGCGCCGTCGACGCCCCCATATAATATCGTACGCGACATTGGGTCGACATATCGACACCTAAGGCGACGCAATCGTTATCACAGTGTACGTACAATTTAGTATTATAATATTTTTAATTGTAAAAAATTACTTACTTGCGCGGAATGCGACAGACCGACGTGCTAAGGCAATGGTCACGACCGGCGCGACGGACACAACGCATAGCTACAATATTAACACGACTGCCATAAATAGATAAATAGATAATAATATATGTGTAAAGGTATGGAGATGTCGATCGTCCGGCGATCGTGTGTGCACTGACGAATATCAACGGTCCGTGTGCGTGTCAACCGGACAGCGTATTGTCGTCGGCCTATCCTGTCGCGCGCTCTGGCTCAGGTATATAGGTATATACCCTACCTAGATACACAGGTTTATATACAATGCGCAAAAAGGCTTGTATAATAAACAATAATAATACTACGGCGATGAAACGATAACCTGCGTTCATAAAGGATTATTATTGTTGCGAAGGAATAAAACTGCACTTAGACAACCGGAGCGAAGAATGATGGCGTGCGTTTAATAACGATAATTTCCGACACGATTGCGGGCCAATGGCAATAAGCCTAGAAGGACCTCTCTATACCGACATGTACCTCTGCACACACTGACACACAATACACTCGCGCGTTTACGCCTTGTCTAAGCACATACAGATAACAAACGGCACGCGAACTGCAAATCGCTCTATGGCCGACCGATCGGCCAAATCGACCGTGTCAAAAACCATATCATAATAGTTTAATAATAATAATAATAAAAATCTAAGCCTAAAACCGAAACCGGTCCGGCGAAAGACGTCTCCGTTTTTTTAATGTACAACCGGTACCCGATCAGAACTGGTGGTCGCAGTATCAACGCAGTAAGTGTGGACACTTCAAGTGTGCTCTAGGAAAGACTTGCGACCGGTTAGGTTTCGGGGTCACGCCAAAAGTGAAACGTTGACGCTTTTTTTTTCTTTAAATACATACTGAAACTACTATAACAACGATACATAAGAACACGGTTAGTGTGTACTATAAGTACAATACAACGACGATGAGTCTATTTAATAACTAATTTTTTTTATAGATTGTGTTTGTAAAAAAAAAAAAAACAAATTAAGAAGAAAAGTCGTAATAGTCATTAGTAAAAAAATTGTCGTTGTTGCTGCTATTAAAAGTATCACTCGTAACACGTTTATTGTATTATGTGTTTAAAAACCTGTGATCGATACAATATTCGTATAATATACAACTAGTAGAAATTCTTGCTCGGTAAGCGTTTAAAAATTGGAAAACTAAACATCATAATTATCGTTGCAAATGATTATAAATTACACTTAGTCGACACCATTAAATAACGGTTTTTTTTTTAAATTTATATTTCAAGTACTACCTACTTCATTAATTAACAGTTTATATTTAACGATGTGATGTAAGAACACAGTCAACACTCGACATAAAAACATTAAAACATAAAACGGAAAGCGTCAACGTTGTTGTTTTGACAAATTGAGACTTAACAGATATGTAAAAAGATTTTAACATTGCGACTACACGAAACTTTCTTAAACGGATAATCTAGATAATATATTATAACGGTAGAAAACGAAACGACGCCGATAACTTTTGGTGCCTACTTTTCTTTTATAACAAAACAAAATGTATAAAATTAATGAAAAAAATAATAACAACAACTGCATCAGTGTAGAATATTCTAACGGAGAAAAGTGAAAATCGGATGATGCGTTTATATTATTGTAAAGAGAATTTCCAATTTCTGCGCCATACAGTAGGTATATTGTGTGGTATCACAACTCCAACGACCGTGGAAAGTATAATTATTTTCGCACCGAGCCTCTCTCGACCGATGGCCAACGCTGATAAAATGAAGAGTAGGTACGCAGAGATAAAACATAAAATAATAAAAAAAAGGCTATTTCCTGGAGAAACGCCTGGACAAGATGGATCACGCATTAGATAACAGCAGTGTGTATTTGCTTCACTCGAACGACACGTAGTCGTTTGACCTTTATTATAAATGGTATAGGCATAAATGGCCTATGGTACAGGTACCATGTAAACCATATGAGATGGGTCGACGCCGGATGACCGTGGACATGGCGTTGAGATATTTCGAAACTAACTACATTGAAGAAACTCTGTTAAATTAAAAATTAAAATAAATGTCACAACACGGATAGACTGTTAATATAAATAGGTAGGTATAGTAACCGAGGGGTTTGGAAGGCAACGTTTTTGTTATTGTTTTTATACAGTTTAGAAACACAAATACTTAAAAAAAAACATACACTGCCACACCATATCTTACAGTAAAACACTTAACTCTTTTTAAACATGGACAAGAAAATCTTGGAATACAGCAGTCACGCTAAAACCAGAAGTCCGGGACCGGCGGCGTACAATTTGAAACCCACCATAGCCGGCAAAGAGGTGACGCCAGACCCGACAGTCGAGTGGCACCCTAGATACACCTTAAAGGCACGGAAAATGGTCCAAGTGAGTCCAAGTCAATAGTGTACTTCCTTCTATATACATATACCGACGTTGAACGCGACGACAATAGAAGTGTGAAAACAATTTTTTATTTTTTTTAAAAACCGATTATAAACAATAAACGAAAGACTATGTCGAAGCTCGACCTTAAACGAGTATAGTATACCTATATACATGGCGAGCGGCCTTAAAAAGAGTATTATACGTTTTATAGAATACAAATTTATAATAATTATTAGACGAGGAAGTTTTTTGATGTGTATTAATAAAAATATGTCATTATCAGGGACGCTTAAGTGTCACCGTTTGGATAAATTTTAAGTTTTTTTTTTGTTTTAATAATTTTTGAAAACATATTGTATAATACTGTGACAAACCATCGTCAGCTGTGACTTTGCGATTTTTCTCTATTATCGTCCCAAGTACGTTATAATTCAATATATCTCCCCCTGCCTATACCTCCCGTCGTCGACCAAAATATAATACTGCAGTATAATATTGCGCCGACAATAAGGTTAACAAATTACTTAAGGTTTTTTACCGTCGCTATATTATAATATACATGTGTTTACGCCGGATTTCTCAACAGCGCGCGCCAATAAGCGTTGTGCAAGTGTTATTCGGTGGTATTGTCCGATGTGTTTTTTTTTTTAATATTAATTATACATTGGTCAGTATATAATAATGCACGTACCACGGCGTTATTATGTACATGAGATTGAACAATTGTAATATACTCCTCCCCCTCCGTTACGGTAGCCGAAAATTGAAATAAATAACAAAAAAAAATCCACTTCGGTAAACCGATCGCGGCCGATGAATACAACGTCATTAAGTGCGCCACCGTACACGGAGTTGGCCCAGCGTTATAGGAGTGAAAGGTGAACGTTACAGTATTAATATACTATTTGAATATAATACACGGTAAATTGTAATACACCAAAACCGTATAGAGCGGCCAAGTAGTCAATTTTTTTCATTATATATGGCAATGCCACCGATCTTCCAACGCCAGTGATATTTGTATTTTATTTTATGAATAGCCGTCAAGTTATTAATTACTCTATTGACCGGACGCTTGTTTAGAATAGTGGCGGGTATATCCTTTTTCAGATAAAGGACACATCTTGCATAACAATAACAATATTATTATGTGATACGTTTAATATACAACTAGTATCGATTGTTGGTTTCTTCGACACTATAATTAATAATTAGTAGGTTTCAATTTTCGTCGACCTACGCGTAAACAACGTGTTTACGACACCGATGTGTGCACATCATACCGCCGCCCTGTAAAAGGAAATATTGTTTTGACCTCATTACAGTTGGTCTTAGTAAAATTACACTCATTATCACAGAAGAGACAGAGAGAGAGAGAGAGAGATAATGTTCAGCGTAATGTGCGGTATATCATCATGCCATGCACTGGGATGGTCGTACTACACAGTCAATACATTTCTGTGGTACTATAAAAGAAAAAACAAATGAAAATTGCTTTCAATATTAGAATATACTCGGCCGTTACACATTGTGCTAGTGACAATATAGGTTATAAGTGTTCTCCGACGCCAATATAATAAGATTGATATTACTGATCGATTGCGAGATAATCCAAAATTAATTCGACCCGATGTATTAAAGATTTCCATTTCACTATAGAATAGACATACAAGTATAGACATCATCACGACGACAAAGGGTTTTAGGCGCCGCTTGTTTGCCATATTCAAGAAGACTCAATATTGTGATAAAATATATTATCCTATTATACCTACGAACAGGGGAAAAAGGGTGTTTGTTCCATTTTTCACATAATGGTGCCATTTGACGGGACTATTTATCGAAAAGATTACAGTGCGGCCAACTTGGCGACTTTAAAACGGCTGATTTTGTACGCGCAGACTTAACAGTGTTTTTGCTCTCTTATGAAAAATCGTCATAAATGGACATCTATACCAATCTTCCCCGGTCATATATGATTACATTCGAGGCGAGGCTGTCAGGATACTGACAGATTGTATTGTGTTTTTCAGGCGAAGCCCGTGGGACCGGGACCGGCGTTCAACACGGCGGGTTTGAGCAGGTACGGCAAGGCCAAGGCGCCGAGCGCGCCGTTAGGCCGTCCACTGGTTTTGCGGCAAGACAACCTACCAGGGCCGGCCGACTATTGTCCGCAGCAACAAGATCACGTGCCCGGGATCAGGATAGCGCGACCGTTGGCGGCCTCGGACCGCCGGCGACCGAAAGAGCCGAAAATCGGCCCACCGGCGCCCAACGCGTACATGCTACCCAGCACGCTCGACGGGCCGAAAACCCGGATTGGCCGACCGTTAAAAGACAGAAATCCGCCGCCGTTTCCGGGGCCCGGCCAGTACGGCCTGGTTCGGCCAGACGTGTACAAGCCCGCTGCGCCCGGCCGGTCGATGGGCCGCAGAATAACGATCAAGTCGGTCGAGAAAAGGCCCGGGCCAGCCGACTACTATGCCGAGTACTGCGCGTACAAGCCGACCACTACCGCCGGTGCGACGTTTGGCACAAGACATACAGAAAAAACCGGCGTGTTCGCCGTGCCACCCGACAACGAGTATTTTGCGTGCTAAACACGCTCGTTAGTTTTCATTTACAGACCATCACACCCAAAACACGTTATAATATTACCGAACGCTATAAAATATTGTGTTGTACGCCAAATTTAAAATAAATAAATAAAATTTATATTCTTTACAAATAAACTAAAAAAAAAACCAGGCAAGTCACTTTTTTGAATCTAAGAACAATAAAAATAAAAAATGTTTAAAAAAAATGTTAAATTTATGTTTTTTATCATGTTTAGAAAAAAAGAACTAATTCGTTTCGTATCAAAACAAATTTTATAACAACAAAACAGCCATTTTTAAAAAGTGACTTGCCTATATTTTTCCCTGTACCCTCCAGATAATAAATAAGCGTAATCATGTATGCACTTTTATTCGTTTTTATTACGAACGAGTGCCTGCATTGTCGTATTGAATACAAAATGGGCTACACACTGCAAAACGCCTGTCATGACCTCGTCGGGCTGCAGACGGATTTACTGATTGTAATTTAAAAAAAAAACCATGATTTCTTTTTATCACCGTCGTTAAGATAACACACGGGCTTTGGCGTTTTGACCGACAATAAAAAAAAAACATATGGTTTAGATCACACTCATGAACGTTTTGAGCTCTTCTTTAAATCCTCGACTAAACAAAACAGTGATAAAAATAAACAATGGGCGTTGATACACGTACATTTTTGGGGGTCGATGCGGGTAAAATAGGTTTTTTTAAACACATTTTGTCAGCCCCCTAAAACAAAATCATTCATTATTGAAACATTATCATCATTTTCTCGAGTACACAGATCGAGGGTGTTTTAAATATTCAAATATGAGAGAGGGTGGCAACCATTGAACATTGCTTAAGGGGAAGTTTCGAGGAAGATTGATTCTTTTGTAGCGCTTAATCGCACACAGCCTATTGCGGTCGTTATGTTACACGGTAAATCAAAGCGCAAAACCGATGCAAAAATACAACACATACACACTGCACACGTGCCCACGTCTTTAAGTCAACCGAGCCTATCTATACATATATATGTATACATAATATACAAGCCGTTATGCGCATATCTTGTCTATATACAAAACCGATGACTCGGTGCATTTCCTACACCTATACTGCCGTCGTTTGTGCGCGTTTAATTCAATCCGTAAGCCTCGACCGCTCTGTAAAAATATGTAAACACAATAACATAACGGCGCAAACAATAAATACTTTTGGGGTGAACAATCAGATTTTAATTTTTTTTTCAAAATATTTTATCTGAACAGGTTTACTGTTTATCTCCATCTCGAATCGCCCAAATTGGCCGTGAGAAACGTCCAACGACAAAACTATAGCGAACGATTGCAATGGAAACATTAAAAAAAAAACGCATACATTACCTATAGAAAAATACGACCGTCATGTGAACCACGAGACAAGTATATAGCTGGTCCATTTACTCCACAAGAAGTTTATATTTTAACTTATTACCATACGAATTACATTTTTGCAACAAAAAAAAAACAAATCACATCCAGTAAATACACGAATTTCCCAAAATGGGTTTAGTTATACGGTATAAATGTATCTGTCTCTAACAGGTGTACACATTAGAATAAAGATAAAATTATAATTATAATAATAGTAACATGAGACGTTTTTATATTCTACTAGCTCTACCCCGAAACGCAATAAATTCAAAATTTAATCCTAAGAAGCTGTTCAATATTATGCTTGCGAATTCGTTCGACGCCAATAATGTATTCTACAAATCGATTATAATAATATATTCTGTTGGTGTTTTTATTCAAATATAGAATTTAAAAAAAAAACCATCATCTGTTTTCCTTGTGGATTTTTATAATATCTGCGTTTGACGCAAAACTAATAATTTATTAATATCTTCAAGCAAAACAAAAACTAGTTTTTACGGCCAATCCTCTTTTGTCGCCAAACAACGGACGCGTTTGAAATTTTAATACAATATATTTTTTTTCAACTCGTACAATGTTTAGAGCTCTCGGTATACTATATACTATTTTACACGTGTAGACAAGTACAATACACATATTAAGCGAAACGCAGTTTAATTACACCGACGAAACCCAAATAACGCCAATAAATACAATTTCGTACGCCAACCACGTCGACGGCAAACAGACGGTGTACATATTTATTTATTTTTATATTATTATTAAAATATATTATAGTACTATCTCATTACTATACGCACACACACACGGTCGTACAAGCCGTCGTCTCGTTTGATGTCTTGAATACTAACCCGGCTCTGTATAAAGAACACACTACCAGACTTACTATACTGCAAGCTATACAGGTACACCCGTATAATATACCTGCTACATATATAAACAACCTAATAGCGTTGGGGCCGTTACTAGAAAAACCGCCGTACGGGAGTTACGCTGTGTAAATATTATATTATATTATTATTATTATTATTATTGTTGTAACGCATGATGATAATAATAAAATGGTAAACAAAACGGACGGCCAAGATCCAAAAACACTCCTTGTCCGCGTGTCACAATAACGCCTGTAATCGACCGTGTCGAAACGTTTTGCACGACATAAATGGTAAAAAATAATTTAAAGAAAAAAAAATTAAAAAAATAGTACATAAAAAATGATATTTACCGTACGCGATTCGGTGCCTGTGGACATCTCTCACGGGTCAATTTGACAACAATAATTATGACATCAATTTTCAACTTAAACATGGTATTTATGATATTTTATACTAAATATTTTTTCTAAATAAAATAAATATACAACCTATATACTAAGAAAATTTCTATTCACAATCATTTGTATAATATCAGTATACAGTTCTCGGTCGATATGAAACATTGAAGAGGATAGGCGAACGAGTTAGGTTTGATTGCTTATCATTTTGTTATCAATTCCACGATAAATCCTCTGTAACGTCCCTCGGGAACCATTTCCATTAGCGCGATACTGTCCGGTTCTTTCTACCCGCATTAAAAAACGTTTACCGTCCAAACTGAACGGTTTCGCCGTGAAACCCAAGGTTAGGAAGAGTCGTGGCACGGCTGTTGTTATAATAATAATTATAGCCGGTAATTTATAATTAAATATATTATATATTTTGTCGTTGGTGAGCCAAAGCAGGAACCGACATGATAACGGCCAGTGATATTATTATCAATAATGCAGTCGTCAAGTCTGTTTTCTTGTATAACATAAAACATGCCATAACAGCTGTAATATGAGTATATATAAAGACTGTGTAGCAATTTCAGCTGATAATAAACGCTTGCCTATGTCGGTCGTTTACAATATTAGCTACTCTAAATCCCCCCGTACAACTTCGAGTTGAGACTAGCCTGCATCACGATCGAACGTATTATACTAATATCTTTTAAACTAGACAAGCTAGGTAGCACGGAAATTAAAATTTAAACCGTTCAATTCCAAGCAGCGTGTAATTATACACCGCGCCTTCTTAGTATATTATACTAACGCGCAATTTGCACAATCAATTAACCTCGAACGAAGTTTAGACGCTTTTCGAACATATTACATATTTTTTTCTACTGCGGTTTAGAAATCGAACCTAGTAAACATGGACATATTATTATTACTTCGTTTTGAAAAACAACCAAAGCGCGCTTAAACGGTCACAAACATATTATTATTATTATTATTTTGTTGATATTATTTATTCGTAATGGAAATACAAATCGCCGAGTCGGCTGACACGCTTTAAATCGGATAAAAAATGATGATGAAGGTTAAGAGGTGGCGGTGTGTACCCCCGAGGTACACAGAACTCGACACACACACACACAAATGATAATTAATTACTCGGCCACGTTAATAATATTATTTTAACAAATTATCGTTCCGGGTCTTATGCGACTGACTGACTGATGTGTTTTTCTCTCTTCTACAGCTGTCGTGTAGGACTTAATCCTAATTCCCAAAAAGGCGACAGCACAACGGCCATCGTACATACAGCTAATTATTATTATCAACGCGTTCTACTGCTGCACACAATAATTGTCGTTAGTTATTGGGTTATAATTTCGAGGGAAAACGGCGAGCTCTACGGTAGTGCGACCGGAGAATAAGTATTAATAATGTATTAATATTACAAAACGCACTCGAGTTAGTATTTAACATACGTGTGCCGTTAACGGTCGGCGGAAAAAATAATGTATTTAAAATAATAATTTGTGTGCTACCTGCTACTCATTGTTCTTACTCGTACGTGACAGCAAGGAAAGAGTTCAACGGTCAACGCAAAAAAAAATATAAATATTCAAGATAATATTCCAACGAATCCATATTGTAGAGTCTGTTATACGTTATGCACCGAGAAATGATAATCCCAGCGGTGACGATACAAAGATCTTGACAATATCTTGTGATTTATAGTAGGTTTTCACGATTGGCATTACTGTTACCGCGTATCTTGGCGGCGGTGGTCAAACACCAAAGTATAACGCAGTCAAAGCCCAAAGGACAGGTAAATTAACGCATGGCAAAAGACTATTAAAGAACAATAATTATTATCGAAACAGTTCTGCGATTTCGGTTACTACATCTTCAAAGAAGTAGCAATAAATGTCGCCGCCCTCGCATAATTGTTATTGCCCTCATAAATTCGACGATGTCGAACTGGGTTCACCACTATGTAGCGGTAGCCGGTACAACACCGACTTTAATTAATATCAATAACATTACACAATGTTGAATGATTGTTAAGTGAGCCGAACCGTCCGTATTCGACGGAGCAATATTGCTGTAACGCACACAAGACGAGGTCTTTCAGCCAAGGCAAATAATTACATTTAAACTGTTTTTTTCATCTTTCGCTGTTGTTGATAAGACGATGATGACTGGTTTTTAGGTTTTGTTATTTACCCACACACACTATACTATATTGTTAAATAATATACAGTGTTAACACTTTCTCGATTTACACATCCGCGGTGAGGTTATACACACGGTCACAAGGTGTAATGTAACGGATAATTATTTTAATGATAGCGTATATTTGCGCAACGACCCAATAAAACGATTGCGTATTGAGTATATAAAACTCCTCTCCGGAGGCTGCTGCTGATAATAATGACTATTATCACTGTTTTGATATGGCCGAAGTATAAACCTTTATTCACAGGAAATGGACACGACCGCCGACAACAGCTATTGGAGCAGCTGTGCTACCGTCGTCGGAGGCGGAATTTGAACGCTGTCATTGAGAAAACACAGCTGAGAACAATGCAAATACAACAATCATCGTGTATTTATACACAGACAAAGCTCATTGCGTCCAGCGTTTAATCGCTGACCGGGAAAAAACGTCCCAAATCTAAATAACAAACAATAATTGTTATAACGATCGACCAGCCCGTAAAACTCGATTTCAAAATCGGTATCATGACAATAACGCCGCGCTATATAAGACATAGTCGTTTGTAGGCGGCGACAAGTATCTACAAGTACACAGGCGAGCTGCGGTCACGGCCCTGGTCGACGTCCGTTTAGTCCATATATGAATTATTTTCTTCTGTAACTATAGACTTGCAAGAGAAAAACACACACACACGTTTAACCCGTAAACGGCCGTTTCCGTTTCGACAACGTGTATTTTTTTTTTTTACAACACTATTATTAGTCTAGTACACGTGCTGAACTGTAGTAGTTTATGGAACTCCGACAGAGCTCGATCGATCTGATATATCAATAAAAAAAAACACACAAAAGCAGATGCAAATAGCTGCGCGTTCGATGCCCACCAATCTCGACAACTGTTTTGACCGAAAAAAAATACTAAAAAAAGATAGCTGTTCCAAGAAACTTGCAAACGTACAACTGCGGTATTATTTAGAAAATATATAAAAACCCTAATTTGTATCCTCCACAAAGTCACAGTGAAACGATAGATGTTAAATGTTTAACCCCGATAATATACATATAGAAGAGAACATCAGAATAGTGGAAAATTGCGTTGAGGATGATAATAATACTAAACGAGCCAAAAGAAAGTATTGATCGTTCTGGGTGTCTTCTGCCACGTTTTATTATCTATATATACTATACTACTATATAATCATATCGAATACAGGTTGCGGTATACGTTACATAATAATAATAATGTTCTTTTTGAACCGAAACTAAAAACAATTTAGACATTTTTCCAGCGTGCAGTTTTCATGAAAAAAGATCGTGTACCTATCGGCCTACATATACATAATTCTTGAATCCAATTAAGACCGGATTATACAAAATAATAATAGTAATAATAACAGCTCCCGCGTCGATCGACTAACCCACGGGCGGTTACATTGACGTGTAGGTACCGTATACTCTATAGATAATTTAAATACGATCAGACTCGCTCTCCGGCATATGTTATTATTAATATTATTATACACTTGTAAGCGATAGCAAACCCGCAGTTGTCGCAACGACCCCGTTATGCGTCTCCGAGGGAGTATTAGAAAAGGCAGAGCAAAAATTATAAAAACATTGTACACTTGCTCAACCGGAATCCGTTGGCCGGTCTCTCGACGTTCCGGTGCTATCGCTTGTATATATATAATATAATATATTATATAGCCGCAAGTACAACCGCGGGAGTTTGTAGATCCAATAGGTATACACACCGAAGACCGCAGAAGGAAGACATACTATATTATCATTACTGCGAATTCAGCACACGTGTACAACGTTGTGTGTATTCGTCGTAATTATTGCATGGCTCGCCGGTACCACAACCTGTTTTGTGTACCTCTTTTTTTTTCATATATATGCCGTTTAAGGCTTTTGATCGGTTTACACACAAACAGCTCGGCTGACTAGCAGTGATAGTTCTCGGTTGTTTATTATTTTTATTGCAGCATCTTTTTTCTTTTGTACGGTACAAATCAAATAGTATTATTCGAGCCGTGCGCGGTGTGCCGATCGCGAGAAACACGGCAAAGTTCTCACGAGAACCGCGTGTATCTCCAGCACAACATACCTGGCCACACGGTGCTGGAACACAAGAAAATACCCTTAAAAATTCTATGTAATAAAGATGCGGAGGTAAAAAAAAAAACTAATCTTTCGTACCCGACCGCCGGCACGTTTCCCTACATTCGGAAATCAGTGATACGTGATCAAACCGGTAACCGTTGGATTTCGGTTGAATTTATTAGAGGAAACGCTATCAACCGACTTCAAATGAAAATAATATGACATGACACAGGAATGCCGAATATGTTGCGCTACCGGGAATTAGGTATTATTTCGTGCTTAGCTTGAATACAAAAAAAAAACCGCCCAGAAGACCTGTATCCCGCGAGGGTGCGCAAATAAGAGTTTAGACGCTCAACACCGCGAGGGTGTAATACATTTTATTATACAATATGCAACAACCGTCATGAACCCAAAAACACTCGGCACTGTAGTTCTGTAAAACAGCGACTTGGAGGAAACGATTTTGCTGCTTAAAATTTATAACTTCCGAGATTAGAGTATAATATTAATGTCCATATCGCGCAGTCATTATAACACAAGCACAGGGCAGTGTAGAAAGCGCAGGCAGTTTTTTAATGTGTATACGACCACTTTGAGGTTTTAATATTTACTAATATAGTAATCGACTGATAAGTTTTAAGGGGTAATAAAAAAACAACAGGTATTAATTATGTATGTGTTTATAGATGCGGAATTCTTGATTGTCAGGTTATAAAAAAGAATTTGTACGGCAGTTAAAATATGCGTGTCCCACGTAGACAAACACGGGTAATAATAATTAGTAAAAGTAGTTGTGAATTAAGCGATAATATCTTTAGACGATTGTAAACAAAAAATATTATATTTCAGGTTTCTAGTGGTTGCTTGTGGTTAATGCGCCATTTTTCTCGATCGCAGTCCTATGTATATTAGTGTGTATACGTTTTTTTACTCGGATATTATACTATTTGCTCTCACGCTTCTTGCCGAAAATCGTATAAGCATTATCACTCGTGTTATGTATGGATTTTCTTCTTCGGGCTTAATGACCGAACACAGGCAACGGTATACCATTGTACGCGAGCAGTTCCGAATAAAATAATATTATTACATTTTTTCGTTTACTCGAGGATTATCGAGAATCATGTCCACACGCCAACGACGGCCGACGATCACGATTTCTAGTTGAATCTCCCAGCAGCGAGTACATGTGCATAAACATTGTATTGGTGTAATTTTACATTGGTTATTATGCTAATATACGCACATAGTTCCACGCGTTTACCTATGTTTTCCGTTTCATTAAAAAATTACCTATATGTTATATACAAGATACTGCGCACAACTTTGACATAACTTCAGGGAAACGGTTGCACGCCCAGATATATACGCCAAGATTACCTTGCATTAACTACTAGGTACATGTAATAACGCATGGGTGTAGATATTTCTGAACTAACGTGATTGACATATACTCCGTTTTTTCAAACGTCCGAATCGGAAATCAGCCATGGGCTATTGCAACTGTTGTCATTACGCTATCTACATGTTGTACGTCACACCGGCTATAGTAGGAATATATTATTATAATACATACTGGTACTTGCAGTTGTGTTACTAGTTGTAATGAAAGCGAATCGATTACGCACAAATATCACCAACCGGCTCTCGTTTGAATTAATATTAATACATTAGGCCAACATAAGCCTCGAGGGCAGGTGTTATTCAAAGGCATCGTATCATCAACACGAGCTATTCCTGTCGTATACGGGTTTCATTTAAAATGAAATACGTTCGTCTTCAAAAAAAAATTGCCTTTATTATATTAATTTTTTTTTTAACAAGAGACAACGCGAAAACATGTTCAGTCCCATGAACAATTGGTTTTTGCAAGTCATTAGCCTCTCTCTCTTTAATTGTTATGAACTGTACCCGAATATTGCTTAAGGGCAAATCCAATCTGCTGAAGTAGTTTAAACGCGTCGATTGAGTTTTTATTACGTTTTTTATTTTCGGTAACGGATGAAAGTCTTTAAAATTAGGGCAATTATATTATAGTTATCGTAGTCAGGGGACACTACTTAAACCGATGTACCAGACGGCAATGACACCTGTTAGCACCGCGCTGATAAGAAATCTCAGCTATCTGCTTGTTAAGGAGAAAATCCTAGAGTGCGCACGGTTTAGACAGTTTACTCGGTCAGGTTTTTTTTACATTTATTTCCATACAAGCGGGTGAACTAGTTTTATTAAAACCGTTTGGGTGGCTGGCTAGCTGTCAACAGCTATTAAACCGGCACCTCTCGCGCGGATGTATTTTTCCGGACTACTAATTATCGGCATTGAACTGGCGCGCGACCGCCGATGAACTTGACAATTTTTCGTGCACGCATATTTCAGGTGTATCCTTCCCAGCCTATTGGTTTATTTAAATATTGCAGTCGTCATTGTTCTATGAGATTTAAACCGCTAGTCCTCAAGCCGTTTGTGTTAATCCTCCGTTTAATATTATTATTTTTTTTTATATCGAACCTACCTAGCGTTTTTATTTTACCGGCTATCTTTTTACACAGACCTGATAAAATCGTATTACAGTTACACAAGCAACACTATACACGTCGTCCAGTGATACAGTGGCAAAGGTGAAACGGAAACGGGAGATTCGAGTGCTATGTGTAATGTCATGCGTGTGTCTGTGCTGCTGCGTGTGAGAAATCATTCAAGCAAATCGGTACAGCCACAAACTCCTCGAGTGGTTTTTCTATAATACGTATAGTTCCCTCCAAGTCTTTTGCTGGAGTCGCGACCACACCGATTCGAAACGGTATAAGGCGTTGCGGAGGGGGTTCGAAAATATTGGCCTAATGACACGGTCGTTGTGCTCGGCGAGCGCTCAGGTTGCCCCTCCCCCCCTTCACCCGGGCAACCACTGCTGGATTTTTATTATCATTTATTTTCTATATATTTTTTCTTCCGTTTCCAGCGCAATGCCGCCGGATCATTAATCTCCGTCCGATCCCGCGAACCCCAGATGGCCAACAGATCATCGCCACCGCCGTCAATACAACCGGTAACTCGCAGTAACCCCGCTGTATAAATATACATGCAACAAAACCAGGCACGTCTGACTGCCAAGTCCGGTCGTCATACAGATAAAAGTTTTTTTTTATTTAAAATCAAAAACCAATATACCATTTGGTTGTTACTATTATTAGCGTGAAGGAGGAAAATAACTGCGACAGAAGACGAGAAATCAAGAATATAAAGCCATTTGTGTAATTATAAATAATAAGCTGTTACTTCCTCTGAAGCAATTCAATTTTTAAAATCTAAAAAAAATATACAATCGTATACCAAATATACATATTTCATAACTTACTTTATGGAATTATAATAATCACAAATATCGAAAGACAACGCCCCAATACAAAACAAAAAAGTATTGAAAATAGAGTAGAAGAAAGAACGCATCAAATACCAATTCAAAAACGATGATTTTTTTTGTACATTAGTATTATTATTATTTAGCAGTCCGCCCGGAGTTACATCATACACAAATTCAAACGATAATAATACGTTGTCAAAGTCTCGGTAAAAAATAGTAAACACCTATATTAGTATTAATATCCATTAACAACGAAATTTGGCAAAAACACATATTTTTTCCACGCCAATACAATCATGTCGTAGACAGCCTAACAGTATGTGCGTCACTTTACGGGAAACGACAAATTCAAACGTCCTTTACCGGCGTAGGCGTTTATTATAGGTACCTAATAACACACATTAGGCTATTACCACTACGCCGAAAGTGTACGTTTAGCGTTTACATTTTTCAAGTTAGGTAAACAACGTTTTCGCGCTATCTCATCATATATTATAATGGTAAACGGTCGTAAATAGAATTCACGTATCAATCAGTAACGACGTGATCATTTGTGCCGTCACGAGCTCAGTGTTGTTTAAGCGAAGAGGTGCTTTTTTTTTTTGCTATTCAAGACCGTCGTTGCAGACGGTATAACATACTCCTCGGGATTTAAGTACCGTCGTATTTTCGAACACATCTCAACTATCTTGCATAACTAGATGTGGTCCCGTCCCCTCTCCCCTTTGAGTTAATTAGGACAACGGTGGATAGTTTTTGCGAAAACAAGGTGTCAAGTTACACGTAGCAATCGTGATACCCAAGGAGAAACCATGTTAATAATATCATATCATCATCGCGCTATTTTATTAATACTATTAATATATAACATATTTTACAAAACGAGTTTACGTCCTGGCGGTAGCTGAGCTGCGGGGCCGCTGGAATGATACTACATTGTAATAATATTGTCTGCAATAATTATTATTACCGTTGACTGTTTTTAGCGTGACATCGAATACAAGTATAATGCACAGCAAAAATAAACAAACCCGCACAACATCGAAACCAACGGGTTTCACGCGAAGGCCCGTTTTTAATTATTTATAGAGAGAAAAAGATGTTTTTTAATATAGTTACATCATCGTGTTGTTTACTTGGAAACGAGTTTACATTGACACTTTTACGTGACGTTAACGGGTCCTCATAATGTCTTACGCAAGACCGGGTAGTATCTACTGTGGACTGACTGGAAAGTATGTTTTTTTTAGGGTAGATAGGTTCCAATTCTTAGAAGATTCTAGGAATTGTCAAAGATGCGAATCCGAGCGTGCTGTTCTTAAATATTATTATTATATTGCCGACCGTCAATCGATTTGACTACAAACTGCGTGGTCTAGCGAAATCACAAGTAGTTCACAAGCAAAAACAGAGACTACCCTAAACGACCCTCCGAAGGATTAACGAGAATTCGACTCTTCAACTAAGTTATTTTCGTTTGTTTTTTCAAACAACCATCTGGTATCGGTGTATTTATTGGTGTTTTGTTTTTGTTCGGTCGACCATCGGTGGTAGCACAGCCGGACAGCGCAGCAACGGTCTTCCGTCTGACAGATGACTGCTTTGCCGCGTGCCACCAATCATCGAGTTTCTTAGCATTTTTCCGACCGAAAAAAACAATACAGTTAAAAAACTATATGATGAGTAATCGACGGGATGGCACCCGATCTGATATTGTAACTTGTACAGGCTCTTGGAACACCTGCGCAACAAGCCAGTCAATAGAATTAGTGTTGTGCACGCGTCTACACTCTACACCCATCTATAGTATGTTATGTACATGAATGTCGTTGCTTCTCCTGCGATACAGAATATAATACCGTGGCGTTTGGCAGCCGCCAAACCAGGAAACCTAATCGACGTCAATGTCCAACGACGAGGAACTATAATGTTATTAGACATCAACACCTATACCTTGCATCTTTGGTAGTATCAGTTATAGTGGTAGATGACACGGGTATTTCGAATTCTTGGAGTTTCTTTTTTTTTTTGCCTACCGTCCAATTGACGAATTAATTATTTAAATATAAAAAGCGTTTCACTATTTGAGATCTAGAAAACAGATAAGCCCGTCGATTTGTACATATAATATACAGAAAGACAATCCGATTGAACGCAGGAATCGTTTTTATTATATTATTGCAATGGCACGAGTGGAAAGTCCGAGAGGATGTTTGAACAAAAAATAATAATAAAGGGTTAGTATACTGCAAAAAATAAAGAAAATTTATCCGCACACGCGTTGCGTGTCGTTGATTTATAACGGCGTGGGATTGATATCAATAAAAATAGGCGTACGTCACTCATGTAGTCATTCGCGGACAGTAATAATATTATGTATCTATATCGGATATAATATATTATAGTGCATAAAGACAAAAAAAAAATCAAGCACAAGGTACATTTTTGTAACTTTATAATACATAATACAATCGTTTTCTCATAATAAAATGTAAAAAAGAAACCATACAATGTATAGGTATATATAATATTCAGGTAGGTATAACGCTAATAAATAATATAATACACGATTGGCAATCAATTACAGTATAGATAGATACGCCTATATACACGTATAGGTGTACGTATAGATCTAAAACTAACTATCGCTGGCAATAACATATCATTACCTTTATCGTTTCGTGTTGGAAAATTATCCGAATAATTATAATGATAAAAATAATAATGGTGAACCTTCCAAACGTAATAATCCATTTTAAGGACGTCTGTGGTGTTGTGTATAATATATGGCAAGGTCGGGGATATCCTCGGGGGGCAAGACAGGTCCTCAGAGCGCAACGGGTAAGAGGTGCGCGAATCTGTGGGAATGAAAACACACTTTTGGCACGCCCCCCGACGATTGTATCTACAACAAACCGGGTGTAACAATAGGTCAACATTTTGATATTATTATGCAACCACCTACTACTCTACCACCGATCTATAACGCCATAAAAAATATTATAAAACGAGCTCCCGTTCATTGATCAGCGACAATAGCATTACGGAATACCCTATACAAAGTGGATAGGAAGAAATATAGGTGGTGTTCCGGTCATCTCCGAATGCAAGTGAAATGCCAAATGCCAATCCGCGGCGAATTAGCACGTTTTCTATACGAATCGTTTCGTTCTGGTTCGCTCTCGGCTCTTCCCCAACCGAAGCGGTGACGGAGACACGATTCAATTTTTTAATTTAACGCCCAAGGCCAATCCCCTCGAGCAAGTGCATTATTATTCGCTTGACTTTCACGCGACCGCGTTCGTGTCAACGCATCTTTTTTCTAGAAACAATGCGAAAAAACATGTATCCTATTTACTGCTGCTATTACCAGTCGGCTCAGCGTGCGGTGTGTGTAGCTAGTACAGTTATAAAACGCAGTCATACAACGGATTAACATGAAAGCCTGTCGGTAACACGGGTATACGAGTAGAGGTCGAAATATTTTATACACACGAATATAATAACATAAGTCCGATACAGTCGTGTCAAAATTCACATTTCGGATAAAAATAACAATATTTATTGACGGGCGTGATTTAAAATCAATTATCAGTCCTTGGTCGGTTGACACTGTAAAGTTCCAAGGTTTACCAATCAACTGAAAGTGCACTATACTGAGATAATTATATTATATTTCCATTCCGTATCGGTCACAAGTCTCGAGACCGTTTTATAACAACACCAAAATGGGCTGGGTCGACGAAAAATTTTAAAACGGGAAAATATAATATTACTCTTTATCTTAATTCTTAATTGGTCGTTATTTTTTTTTTTTATATTTTCAATGAAATAAAAGTAAAATGCAGTCGGCGGCGACGTGAATTATTGTTCTAATTGTCGATAATTTATCAAGGTTTTACTTACACTGAAAACGTGCGAAGGCTAAACGGTCAACTAAAAACACACCCTCGATCACACTTTTGGCTCGACCGCGGGTTACCGACAAATGGTGTCACGTTATAATTCCCCGGCAGATAAAAAATAAATAATTTGCATAAAATATTAAGTAGTCGGTATCATTCAGGATCGAAATTAAACGCACCGTTTAGCTAGAAATTCACTGGTGCTACGACGCTGACGACAATTACAGATTACAAACGTTACAAGTAATTTCATTTGCGAGGTCTGTTAATGGTTTTCCACGTTCGACCGATACGAGATCATTTAAAAATCGTTAATAATTACTATTCGTTCGGTCGCATATTACCTATGTGTGTAGGAAGATTTATAGCATTTGTAATCGTCCCGTACATGAGATTTATATTAATACGTTCCCGGTAAAAACGTATAATATTACCTATACCTACCCAGGTACTCCACAAGAACCGACAACTTAATTTATATTATGTCAGGCCGATTATGAAAAAAAAAGTCAATTAAAAAAAAACATTGGCAATTGGAAAAATTTCATATTTTATGGATTATACACATAATATATCAGAGACGACTGTATTGGACTTAAAAAGTAAAAGCTAAGTAAGCCTATTTTTACACTACCATGATTCGTCAAATAATAATTCCAACACAAGTTACTATTTCAACGATGCCTAAACACCTTGGATAATTTTTTAGGTTTACATTTCCATCGAACACTCTAAAATTGTTAGTCTGTCGATTAGGTTTGACCGAGGGGAAGGTATATTATGTGAGTAACCCATTTCGACCTAGACACAGTTAAAACAATGCGCTTGGAATTAGCGCGTGGTTTAATGTTCCTGTAATATAGGGTATTCGTGGTTGCTACTACATGCCCGTTAGTGGTCGAAGCAGATCAAAATGGACATTGTCCAATCTGGCAAGTTTACAGAAAACGAACATGCACCCGGACGACTGCACGTCGCCGTAAAGTATTGTTTAACAGTACAAAAATATATATAATTGTATACAAAAAACGGCAACCGACGTCATGATATTTGGAAGAGTTTTCGGCGGCGCAGTGCTTTGTATAATATATAAATGTATCTAATATTAATTAAGATTAGGCGAAACGAATGACGGGCGAGCCGGTACATGCAACACACTCGCACTAGTCTATCCAATGAAATGCATAATATTATTGTAAAAAACGGACAACAGTCCTCCTATACACAATGCATTAATGTCGGAGATCAATAACCCTCTGCTTAATACACAGAAATTAGCGCGCGTCTATTATTTTATAGAATACCTATTACAATACATATATGTATGTATATTGTATACATATATTATTACTTTGGTTTTATAATCAGGCGGTATACTCATAAACATGTAACGGGAATATCGCTGCTCGGTATTCCTTTATAACTTGTTGTTGTTGCGGGAAATAAGTCTAAAACATTTTGTACGTTTTTAATGAAAAACTAATAATGGGAAATTTTTTTTTAAAAAACGTGTCTACACATAACCGTGGCACGCGTGTACTTACTCTTATTTTAGTAGGTATATTATATTATTATTATGTTCCACCAAGCGCTTTTCATAAACAAACAAAACGCGCAAAAATCTAATATTTTTCTAATTATTCACGCCGTTCGCGGCCGTCGGCAGTTGGGTGATATTTTTAATTAACTGCAGAATTTTTTTTAGGGTTCTACCGGCACCATATTCATTATTATTATTAAAATTAATAAACAATTCATATTTCTCGTGCAGTATACATCATATAGTAGCCGCAGAATAGCGCATGATAATAGTAGAATATAATAAATATGCTTTGAAGAAAATTGCCTAGAAGTTATTTTTTTTTTACAATCCTGGGTCGACTGATTCATATTGAACAACGCGGTTTTTAATAGGATTGTTTTGCAAACCCATATACCTACGAGTTTTGATACGGATCTGCACGGTCGGCAATTCAAACGAGCGCAAATTTTGTCGTCGTGACTGGCCGTTACTAATCTACTACAATAACTATATATATTTATATGTACGTAAAATCGCATATAGATGTATATAATATGGTGGTTTTTTTATTAGTACAGCGCGAGCAATAACGTTGTCGGGGATTTCATCAATACAATAACAATATTATGGGCGCATTAGTATACACATGAAACGTTTAAAGTGTCTAACATTTTTATTCTATATGCCCTTGTCCACTGACCACAGAGAGGTTCGTACAATTTTTTAACAATTCTTTAATGTTTTTTCAATTTTGTTGGCGTATAAGAATCTGCGGATGGATGACCACGAGGCTATTGAGACGATAATATTATACTTTTCATAGCTACCACGAATGGAAACGCGTTAAAAAATGAAAAAAAAATAGATGCCGTGTGTCATTGTTGCTACATGCAGTTGGGAAACTAGCGTTGTCGATAATTGACAGCCCGTTTGTTTTCCAGGCGATATTACATTTAAACAATATTATACACACAGTGTGTACACCTAGCTACTTGTACACGAACATCCCATTTTTCAACAGTTACTGGTTCTGTTTGTTATCCAAAAGCAAATAGCGTGTGTGCTCGTACACACATACAAACTGGTTTGTCGGCCTGCCCCCATCGTCCCGGGATTTCACCCCGGAGAAAAGTCCTTATCGCCGATTGTATACAATACCACGATTATAGGGTAATTAAGAAACGACACGTATACACGAGAGCCACGACTACAGCTTCTAGGGGACTACATCGTATATTGTATTCGTCGTTAAATCCGTTTAAAAAGCACACTACTATCGCCGGCACCACCACCCGCATACAATTAATTACACAGCGTCCGAAGAGAAACCGAGATTTACGGTTATTCATTAGCATGTATTTCTGCATCTACATGATTATGTCGCTATTGTTTATACGTTATATTTATTGGTGTATATTGTTTGAGTGTAAAACCAGAGCACTGGGAGATAAAACAGTGATCGTCCAATGCCTGAGCCCCGTCGCGATAAGATTGTTTATTATAATATATTTTTTTATAAAATGTAAGAGTAAAAAAAAATGTTCCAAATAAATCGTAAAAAACGTTTGTGTTGCATAAATAATTTTGAGACAATAGCGACCACCAACACTGGACGTATTTTTTTCTTAAATTTCAACAGTCAGATTTTTTAAAAATCTTATAGAGTTTTTCGATAGTATCGTAAAATCTTTTAAAAGACTGGGGGGAGTTGATCCGTCTCGGAGAGCAAAAAAGGTGCCCTCGAAAAAAAACCGTCAACCGCACGACGCCGTGCTGTTCCTTCCAAAGACCTCAAGAGACCACGTACACAGGTCTATGTGGAAGGGGCAGAAAAAATAATATTCCAGGACAAAACAGTCGCGCTGTTGTACACACACAACAGCGGCCGGCTTCTGCATCCAAACCAGTTTTTATATTCATAGTAAAATACAAACGACGACCGTGCAGGTGGTGGAGGCGGCCGAGGCATACGGTCGTGACGCGTTTTTTTCTTCTGCCAGACCCCCCCTCCCCCAGTGCCATCTATATACAAGACCAGAGGATGCTGCACTGTTAGTAGTGGTCACGTCATTGCGCACGAGTTTTTTTCGAAAACCCCATATCCAATATTATTATTATTATTTTAATAGTGCCAGACTGCAGAGTATTCATGCGAATTTTTCTAGCGTACGAATATTAATGATTCGACAGTTTTTTCTTTTAAATAATTCTTTTAGTCTATAGTTACGAAAAAAGCATGATCGCGGTTTTTTTTTTTTGAAACGCTTTTATCACACAATAAATACTAGCGCGGTTATGAGTACAAGATGGGAGATGGGACGTTTATAAACGTCATAATCTTAAAAAGAATTCGATAAAATCGTTTACAAGAGAATAACCCATTAGATTTTCTTAAACGCGAGAATGCGCGAGATACATGTGTTTATAATAATAAAGGGTCAAACACACTTCGCTACACGCTAAGATAAGATTTCCTATCCTATCCGTATTGCACAATTAAACGAACGCTGGATTCTTTTAATTTTTTATATGTATAATAATATATAAAACTCGGTAGTTGAAACAAAGAGCTGTGCACAAATAAATCGTGTACATAAACCTAGTGTACGCCGAACAATTTTATACGTTTGCGTGGTCTTGTTCAGTTATACTATAATATGATGATCACTGCTGCTTTTATACATTACATATACTGCAAATCACGGTCGGAGACAACGTTCACGAGGAGGAGAGCAATGAGAACGCACACACGCTTTATTCGATACCAGAGTTTTCCTAAAACGGAACTTCGTATTCCGCGCAATTAGGCATTGTATTCGAATAGTGACACGTTAACTTTATTTTTTTTTTTGAACCCTCAATCCTTTTGTCCTCTACGTCGGACGACGACGACGACAATAATAATCATTATACATAAACCAGGTGGTAGAGCATAAAAATAAAAAACCCACTTCAATGAAATAATAGTACTAAAGTCGTCGTAGTCCGATAGTAGTTTGTCAGAAATCGAATAAGCCGCAAATAGAGTTACGATCGCTGTCGGTTTACGATCTCGGCTGTTAAGTCGATTTCGAACGGCGGTGATATTTATATTAAACGAGACTTGAACGGGGCTTAAACAAGCGTGTAGTAACTATTAGTGTGTATGAACGGACCATAAATATCTTAGATCGTGTACTAAACGTAGGGGAGCATATACGAACGGGACAAGATCTCTACGAAATACACATTATAAAAATACTCCTTCGGTTTACAGTTTACACCGATCCACTGTGCTCGTTGTCGGTTACAAAAGAAACGAGCACCGTACGTAGGCAGTGAAAAAGAAAGAGAGGGAGCAGGTGTACAACAATAAAAGGCACAGATACAGCGATAATACGCGAAGAGGGGTCCCCTCGATTAAATACAAAAAAAAGTAATAATTCTATCGCCTCTGTAATAATAAGCATAATAAATTATGTTTTGACTCCCGGTTGGGAATAAAAACGTGGAAAAATATTAAACGTTCAAAAGCGCTCGTGTGTGTGCGATTGAGTTTTTTTTAATCAAAGGTCTCTCCATACTGGAGCGTCTTCACGGTGTAGGCGTAGTCGTGCACGAGATCTATACCGGCCGAAACGTTTAAATGCATTCTATTCCGTCCGGTCCACACTTAAACATTATTGCCGATATAGCTCTTATATATTTTTCGTCTAACGAAATTACAATGCCACCACAACTCGCGCCGCACGAACGTACGTGGAGTAAAATCTTTTTTGAACACATACACACACACATGTACAATAAGTGAAATTCATAGATCGTCTAATTACGCACATCCGAGCACGTTTTCAAGATCAATGGGCCACAGTGATAATAACGACACATCGCAACGCTTGCACGCCATACAAACAATATAATATGCGGAAATCGTATACGGCTGAATAATGCATGTATACATCTTACCTGTGCACGAGCGTACTGAGTGTTCGTCCGCAAACGTCGGGAAACGGTCGTCACGGCGTCGATTCGACTATCGTCTGAAAACAAAACAAATATATTTATAAATATTATAAGTACCTAATAACACAGGGGTAAGCACATACACATTGTTTGAGTTATGTAAATAAAATGAGTAGCAAGACAGTACGGCGAACCCGCTATTTATGATCCGAATTATTGAAACAATAATAAAGTTTAAGTTGCCTTTCCCCCCCCCCAATTTTCCCCTTCAACACCGATAAAATCATTCAGACACTCGCCGGCTGGCATTAGGGTTCGATGGCTCATACGAGGATTTTTTTCTTTGTTTATTATAATATATAATTTACACAATCAGTAAACATTTATTTTTTATAATAAGTGTATGTACCTTTTGTAACCCTATGGACACGGGTCTTGATAGGATAAACCATCCATTAATATTATTTTTATTTGTTTGAAGGTCTTGGAACCATTTCCGTTTTAAACGTTTTCTTGGGTAACCTGGGGGAGTGAGAACGGATATGTCAGAAATTACAGGGTGGTTGGATAGGTTGGAGAGAATTCGTTTGTAAAAAGTTCTGACGATGTTTTCGACTGTTGGAATATAGAGGTCGTTATGGAGTGTATTATTTGAAACATATAAAATGAAGTTTTGGTTATTTGACGGAGGCATTTAGATTGGAATGTTTAGATTTTGTTTAAGTTTGAGGGTTTGGGCAAGTCCCAGAGTTGAACGCCATATGACCATATAAGTTTTAAGAAAAGTTTGTATGAGAGGACTTTATTATCAAAACTAACGTGTTTGGATGTCAGGAGAAATCACGGTTGTTTAAAGCTAGTCTCTTTAAGCGCGGATATATGGGGAGCACATGTCAGCCGGCGATCTAAAAGTACAATGAAATGGACTTAGATTTGTTGATTTTAATTCCCCAATTCTCACACCAGGTTTGAAGTAAGTCTGAGGCTATTTCGGGGTCTGAATGAAGGGCTAAGGAGCTTTATGGCATCTGCTAAGTCACCAGTAAGTGTATATGGTCAGTTGTATTATACTAGAAATTAAGAAAAATCACGAACGCGCGAGAGAACAGTATTCGACAAAAGTAAAGCACACAAAGTGTAAAAATAAAAATAAATAAATTTCAAAAGAATCGTTTAAAACAACTACGAGCAGTCTTGGCCATGCATTTGCGTCATCGCGGACGGGTGCCAAAACGGAGTACAAATGAAATAGAACATCACACAGTCTAGAATATATTGTCGGCGAGACTTAATCTCGACTAAAACCGAATAGGATCGTTAAAAAGTAAAAACGTTTCCCACGCGATATTTTCCGTTATGAAAAAAATAACAAGCAAATTTATTTATTTATTTTTTTTGAACGTGATCGTTAACGAAATACATACTTATCATTATAATTTTTTTATGTTTTTCACTTACGGTATTTATATTACATGTATTTAAAATACGACAGAAACTATTTGTTTTTTTTTTTTATAACGAGCATTTAATTATTTTTATTAAATCTGACAAGCGCTCAAAAAAACACACCTTAAAGACACGTAAAACGCATAACATAATACATTTAACAAGATACGCGTTAAAGTTAAAAAAAAAAATTCAATTGGTAGGAAGAAAAGTAAAAAACAAGTTGGCGGCGCGGCGAACTAATTTATTCTGTAGTAATTTTATTTAATAACATATGCAGAAGCTCATTTGTGTAACCACGGTCATCGACTGTACACGAGATCTCTAGACAAAAAAAAATCAGAAAGGTCTCTTCGCGTAGAAAATTTATAGGTATTTGATTATCCACCGCGAAACAAGATCCTAGTAGTTCGGATAAGGCGACCAACACTTTTGAGTGTATTCCGCACTCATGTTACTTTTTCCCCAATACACACATTGCGTCAAGTAGACTAAAACTTCTTTAATATAGAATTATTCAACAAATAGTCGGCTTACAAACGGAACGAGTCAAGTCGAAAAAAACACTAGTGTTAACAAACGACGGAAAAGAGCAATAAACCCGAGGATTTCCGAGGTTTCTAAAGATCAAAACCCTCGTCATTTTTATCTTTAGACCAAGAATAAGAATCTTTAGAATAAGAATTTTCTAATAATAACGGCTTTATTTGTATTTTTTACAATCTATAAAACAAATGTATAATAAGTAAATTAATTGGAACTATAAATTAACAGTGACATAATGGGAAATCTCACAACAGAAACACCTAGAACAGCACGATTAAAAATTAATAAAAGTTTAACTTTAATCAGAAAATTACTATACGCCCGAGTTATATGTAAAATTTCTTTTAAGTGTTAATCGGGTCCTTACCGAGGTCTAGTAAGACTTTGAAAAACACAAAACAGATTAATCCCGCATTAGTGTCACATGCTAATACACGCCGCTCAACTGCGGGGCTAGAAAGCTCAAACTCAACACACACAAATAGGCCGTTATGGTTGACAGTTTTTACACAGCCCAGTTGTCGGTACAACTGATGATTGCCGAACACGAGCACGGTTGGCGCTGCGGTGGAAACGCGTTTCCGATGTTCAGGACGAGCCGTAAGCACATTATCTACGGACGGGCATGCGTGAAAAATCGAAACAGGTGCGAAATGAAAATAAAAAGAAACGAAACGACCAGAGGAGTCTTCTGAGGACGGCGGCGGGCTTGGATCGGTGGTTAATGAACGCGAAGAGAGCCGTGTAGAACGACCAAATAATAATAATAATAATAGAGACCCATTGTTGTCGGGTGCACAAAAATAAAAAAATAAACAACGTACGCGCAAGAAGCAAGAGCATCTCTCCTCTATATACATACTGCATGTGTACAATGTGTACTATTGAAAAGGATTATAGAAAAAATTACTCGGCAACACATGCGTGTAGGTACGTAGAAGAAAAATAATAAGAAACCATAGGACAATAGAAACGGCCGCAGCAGGATTGCCCAACTGTAGTAAAATGTTCATAATAATCGTGTTGATATTGACACTGCATACTTTGGGCGGAATTTTGGCTATTTGCCACAAAAAAAAAACGTATTCACATTATATTGAGCACTTGGCCGCTAGGCATGAAAATATATCGTACAATACGGGCTTGAGGCTTTAGAGCGTTTGTAATTATGTACCTGTTTTCGTCAAACCATAGCTAGAAACTTGGCAAACGACACTAATAGTCGATTGTCGATTAGTTAATTGATTCGAGTAAACAATAAACGACTCTTCGCTTCTATCCAGTTGACCTTAATAATGTAAACACAATTGCGTGTATAGTGTACTTAGGATAGTTTACGCCACATGGTATGGATCTACGTTGTTCAGGGTTGTTTGTTTACTAATCCTTGATGGTTTAGAACAAGTTTATATATTTATAAAAAAAAAAATATATATCTAAAACTTTATTAATTTTCAACGCAGACTTGCAGTTTTACAAAATCAATATAATAATTATATACTTTACGATAGTTAATCAAGAAACTATAAACTTACACAGCAATCAATATTAGGTATTAAACTCCACTTGATACGAAAACTAAAATCAACGATTAGGTTTAGTACATGTGTAAACAAAATATAGTCACTCACGAGCAATCATGTTTTGTGCTTACCGATATTAAATACTTTTGTATATAATTGTATTTCTGATGTAGTCAATCGTGTCGTTTTTCTTATACCTGCCTATTCGCACGTGCAAAATGACATCATCGTTCGCATTCAGATTTCAATAGCCTACATAATACGAATATTAATCAATCGCAGTGTTGCGAGTACGTTTCTAGTGAATCATTCACGGTTGTCTATTTCCGAACGGATATTATAAGGATGACAAACATTCCCGAGGTCAAGTGCGCGGCCAAAATGATTATGTAAATGTCCTTTTTTGAGGGTGTAGACGAATCCCGAAATAAACCTCTTAATTTTATACCGACTGTGTATTAGTGGTGCACGCCATTAGTGTTTTTCCATGGAACTTGTCTTCGTGTACGCGTCCACCGACCGACCGGAACCGGTTCCATAGGAAATGCCTACATGGACCAGTTATAAAATCATTGTAATTTATACACCAACATTATAATATATGCGCCTTAATTAACGGTTCGAGTGTCGTTTGACTTATAGATGGTTTAAGTTTTATCAAGGGGGGGGGGGAAATACACGAACTACTTCGTAAACCGTTCACGAAGTCCAAAAACTGTAGGTAAAAAAAATATTAAATTGTCAATGACACGCTAAACGCGGGTCGAGATTTTTACAGAAGTCAATTTAATATAACACCCATATCCATTATGGTCCATTAAAATTACAAATATATAGAAAACACTTTATTCTTTACACTTTAACAAAATAATTTTTCTATACATGTTATCGCCCCGAACATAACCACAAGATTAATTTTCGTTAGTATAAATATGATTTTTTTCTTTTTGTATTCGGTACTTAAAGAGGGCGAAATAACACAAGAGGTTTATTGCTTTATAGGCGCCACGTGAGTGTACAAAAACAAATAAACATATTACAGACAGCAGTTCACAACGTTTTTATTTGAAATGACATAATAAAATAAAACAATACACACAAACGGTACTACGTTATTTGTATGGTTATCGCAAGAGCTATTATTTTTCATTCTACCTAAAAGGATGATAGACGATTCTTTGAAAAAAAAGATGTGATATTAATCTGGTTTTTTAGTACTCGGACAAGTGACTGATAGCGACTACATAGTACATACTACATACGTGTAACGACTGACAAGATATATCATGATTTTTTACAAGAATAATATAATTGTTGATGGTTCAATTGAATATGTGCGTTAATACTAAAGAATGGGGTTCGATAAGGATTTTTTAAGCAAACAACCCAACTCAAGTACACAAGAAGTTCTGGCTATAGAACAGTACACTTATTGATGTAATTAATTTCAATTAGGTCTTCACATTAATTTTAACGCAATTGGCCACTTTGGCTTAATTAAACGCTCTATCCAATGATATGTTCGGCTAGTGTAATTTTATGCAAAATTCGCAAAACAAATGAGTAAAAGTGAAGAATTATCAAGCATTTAGTAACAAAAGCGTGAACATAAATGCATAAACATATAGAATACTTAAAAATATATTAAAAAATCTACAACACAATTTTATATCTAGCCGTATATCATTTTATAAACGGCCTTTAAACTCGACTTAAATGTCATATATTATACACACAAATACATATAAAAAGTAAAAACGTTTTAAACTTCTTTCAAGGCAACATTGGAAACTTTTTTTAAGTAGTTTGACACGAAAAGATTCATACTGTAAAAAGTAATAAAATAATATATTGGTTTTTTTATATATACATAATATTTTATATTTTATTAGCGTAATGGAATATTACTCAAGAAGATAGAACCGGCGGATTGAAAAAAACATTGCTGGTCATAATAATATTATAGGAGTTAGCGGAACAGTTTGTTGTTAGGAAAACTACACATACTGTACTGCTGCATGCACACTATAATTCAACACATAGATTAGGTATATTTAAGGATGTGTCATGTCCTTGATTGCTGTTTCACAATGAACTTAATTTCGTTTAACTTGTGTAGTAATTGCGATGGAATTTTTTTGCCCGACGAGCACGTGTATAATAAACTAAACTGATGTTATATTATTGTTTAAGCGTTATACACGACGTTGGAATAGTACCTGATCGATGATTGCCTAATGACAACGTGTTTAAAATTCAAGGTTTAAAGACGGTCTTTGGATAAAATTATTTAATTGATACCTCTATCACACTGGAAGCTCAGGAGACTAGCGCAGCGGCCGAGCACACACCGCTGGATGTATGAACACAGAGATCTGCGTAGACCAGTATAATGCGATTGACCCGCGGGGCACTGCTGCAGTCTCCGCTTCTCGACAAACCGGTTTTCTCATAAATGTGTACATGTATATATGTTTATAAGTATAATAATTTTTTACTGCTTGATTTTTTTTTATTATTATTTTATTTTTTATTTTTTACATCGCGCTTCATACGCCGCGACAGTGTCGACCTGACGGTCTCGGAGATTGTCATTTTAATGCCTTCAAAAAATCCTAATTTATACGACGTTAAATGGTCCATGAATGAATACATAATAATATATATAAAAAAAAAAGCTTTTGTGACACACCCGGTTAATCGCCTTAGTTCAAAAATATTATCAAACTGTTATTGTTACGAACCGATCGCAAATGTGTATTACGCATGACCTCGGTTATCTGTGTTTGATAGTTAAAATTATAAATGTTTACAATATACAATATAAAAAATATACTCGATACAAATTGAAGTTACAACGTTGTTGAACGTTTCCTATGACGATAGATGATAACCAATATCCATATTGCCACAGCAGACAGAGAAAAAAAATGAGTGAAATAAATCCGTCAAGTTGGCAATGAAAGCTTTAGAAGTAAGGCACAAATCGCCTAACTTATTATTCTGAAAAATTATAACTTAACGTTTTTAAAAATTCGGCTGCCGCTGTTGGTGTTGCTGTAAACGTTTAATTTTGTATAGTGCGTCTCGGCAATAAATCTTGTAAAAAGTTTATACGTTTCGTCGGGCCGTACAGCGTTGCTTCAGCTGTTTGATAAATATTTAAAAGAAAGGAAAAAAGAATGATGCCAGTCTAAAGCTTTCGGCTGATCGATATTTCATCGAAGCATTTGCTGCAATGTCTCTGTGCGCTTTACTTGTTTGGATAAATGCCATCATGGCGTATTCGCTTTATATATCATAATAACAATTATTATTATTATTTATATGTAATACAATACCCGGTGGATCTAAAGCGGTTATAGTCGAAAATAAAAACGATAAGCAACTAATAGCGCTTTGTATCGCCGGGGTAGTATTACACTTTATAGTGTGTCCTATAATATATTGGATGGATTACTCATCTTCCATCTGTGCTCGGGCCGTTACCGCAAATGAGTCGCGCCGGTGACCATTAAGGTATACCGACGTTGCCTTGCATTAGTCAGTGAATAAACACAAATCCGACAGGTCACGCGACACACAACAACCCCAATAATATACTGTGGGGGGTGATTCATTAGCTGTTTTATATTGCATTTTTATTATGAATCATACTTAAACTCCGGTGACTGGTTTACAGGACGGGGTAAACGTCCAGAAAATTACAGGCCATCTGATTGATATTAAACTAGAGACCGGTATTGAAACACATAATAATAAATTATTCAACCGTTGTCGCCAGTAAAGGCGTATTACCGTAGTTTTGGCTGATTATTAAATCAGTTTTCCAGCCTAGAACGCGGCATTGGCCACCGGTGGGGAAGCTGTCCAAGAATGTACGTGATTTTTCACTGGAAATGGTTGTTTATATTCTAATATAATAGGCCGGACAGTCCTTCGGGTCTGTTGCGCGATGTACAATGGACCACAATGCGTTTCGATCCAACAATAACCGCGAGAAACCTAACCTAACCTTGGACGCATTTTGAAAGGCCAATATCCTTAGTCTCCACCATACTACACCACATTGTTGTATCTGATAACGTTACTATCCAGAGGACACATTTTCAGCGTTCAGACTAATCACCCACTCCCAACAACGACAGTCAAAAACCTCATTATTAATGTTGGGATTTTTTTCTTAGCAAAAACTTCATAGACTGTTAGTAGATAATATAATAATGTCTCCGATCTAGTAATCCGGCGATACAGTAATTATTATTTCATTGCCTCCATGCTTAATTTGTCTACATTGATAAGGCGGCAATGAGATCAGCGGTCATAAATATGGAATAGCCCTATCGTAATTTACACCAGACTGCCTTAGTGTCGCGATGACAAAATAGTATAAAGGGTCGTTAAGTGTACATAATATTGTATAGTATCCTGCGAGGGCGTAAATAATTGTTTTTTTATTCTATAAAACCAATATAGACTCGTGTTAGTACGAGTAGTATATTATAATACGATTTAACGTTCAATCAATAACGAATAAAATAAATAGACAGATATTATAATACTTACACACGGACTACGCCTAATGAGTTATTTTAATATATTCATTATTTTAAAGCCCACGAGCCCGACGAAACGTTTCTGTAGCCGTCAATAGAGTATTTTATTGAAATCTAGCAACTATACTTAATATAGGCATGGGTACTAAACTAGAGAACGACCGAGTTATACACGCGTCTAATGAGTTGTTGCAGTCGTCTACTTTTACTGCATATTATAGTTCTACGAAAACAATTTTCAATACTATAATATTATAATTACCACAATATAAAATTTGGCTTTTCGACGACTGTCGTTGTTCGTGTTTTCCAAATACAACCATTCGCGTTTATTTATATAGTATATGATTACAAATTACTCAGAACTAGAAATTGAAAAATTATAAACAGTTATAAAACGCTGGTTTAATTGAGAGTATTCATATAACCTGTCACAATCGGGTGTGCAGGAAGACGGTTGACCCTGTTACTAGAAATTAAGATATAATAAGCAATTTTAATCAATTACACGATAATGAAATTAAATAACAAGTATGTGTGTATCAGTTTATGTAATGTCCATGTTAATTTAGATTATAAGAGACATTGACTTCTAAATTTTACAAGTGTTTCAACGATATTTTTAAATACACGCTAGCTTGTTACATAACACGCTTTAAAAATGATATTAGACTCAAAATAAAATAAAGCTATCAAAAATACATAAATGGTAATTTCGACATTTGAATTATGGACCAACAAGAAACGTAAAATATCATAGACTTTTTCTGTCTAAAATAATAGTTGGGTACCTACACTGCGGGATCCGAATTTAATGCTCGAGGCAACAAGAAGACATACTGACGCGTACACCGTGTACGTAATATAAATTATACTATTAATTACAATAACGACGAAAAAACCCTATAAAAATGTCTGACGGCCGTACAGAAAGCGTTTTACAAAAACAAAATAAACACTATTATGTGAAATCCAAGGGTTATTTAATTTTATGATAATATTGTCTCGGTCTTTACTCTAAGGAAACTCTCGTACATACACATACACAGGGGACTAGTATTTAAAAGAAATTATTGAACTGGTTCCAGTGGGTGATCCGAGCGACCACGCCTTTTCCGGTCGACAATCTTATATACATGCATACACCTTGTATAGACCCCTCGGAGCCCGTCGTTTTTAACCGCCACCGGTAACACAATAATATTCCGCGGTCAATGTGGATTATACGCGAGGTTTTCCTTACTCAGCCGATTTTCTAATTAAATATTCGGCTCTTGATATTTATTGTTTTAATTCTATTTATTATTATTAAACGATCGACGAAAGCACCGCGGCGAGGAAAATAACGAAAGGGGTTGGACACGCGTTATCGGCTTGTGCCATCGTGCGGGGTGTACATAGAAATAATGTGTTTACTGTTTTCGTATGCTGGAGCCGTATACTATAACGATTTTGTGTAGTGTACCTAAGCGGTAGATCGGCGCCGGTCTTACCGTCGCCGACGTTTCCAGTGTCCCACCGGGTCCTCCTCGGGCAAGGCGCCGCACCGAGGCCGGTTGCCGGACACAATGCAGTACTAGACGACTCTGGAATACAATATTATATTTAACACCTCGCCGTTTACAAGGTATACGACCCGACGGAAATAATACTAGGCGACAAGTCTTTACTACCTGTACAACGTTTGTAGCGCTAATATCGTTTAGAATATTAGGACCGACAAGTTTGTAGCGGGTTGAACAGTCGTCTCGTTTTGGCGCCTTCGATACAACAAGTACCTCGAATTCGTACCTAGCAGATCCTAATCGGATACAAACACATCCGGTGGTCAGATTTTAGTATTTTTTAAGAAAAAACTATAGCGTAAGCATTGGCGCCAAAAAAATGTCTGTGGACTGTGAGACTTGAGAAATAGTCTCGACCACTGTAAGTAGGTAAGTTAATTTTATGGTCCCAACGTAGGGGTACACCATAGCTAAAATGTATTCAATGGACAACTTGTCAGTATACGAGCACTGATTAGTGTAAATTTGCTCACTGTTTGCAAATCGTCCAGCACACACACACACACACATATATATATTGGCCAATCTCGAATCTAATACACCGTAATTAACCCTGACGCGTACACACTTCCTACTGCGATCTACGGAACGCTTTGATTGATCGACCGAAAATTTCATACAAACACACACATACACAAGACTTCCTCTCTTGGCTTTACGAGCTACCGCTAGCGTAGCACAAGATAGGACGTTATAGTCGGCTATAATACACTATACTAATATAATATAATAATAATATACGCCCGTCGTTTATTTATTATCGGTACACACAGGACATACTGCGTATCAAATGAAAAACGTCAATTCGACAGACGGTCTATGCGGTAACTCGGCGTAAAAATAATTATGCGAGTGGACAAGAGAACACTCTAAAAAAAACATGTTATCAATTATTCATTATTATCATTATTGTTATTGTTATTATCACTTACTACACTCGGCGAAATCTATGAGTAATCGGCAACGAGTTTTCCAAACACACGCCGTTTACATAAGCGTACCTAACCTATTGGCCACTACGACATACAAAAAAAGTAACCCCAGTCCTCCTCCTCTCCGGATTATATGCATAATATCATGATAGTACACTCGAAGGTATTACGCGTACGGCGACAATGTGTATGTATACGTTAACCGTACTATACTAATCGATTATCGGTGATATATAAATCAATCGGTAGCATATACTGCACACAAATGATATAAGAGCATAGAATATTATTATTTCATTATTAAAAATCGAGGAAATGTAATGCCCTTATGGTACAAATTATACACAGGTAAGTTTAAAGTAATATAATGATAATAATAACCGTGTAATCGATGAGTTTCGCCTCCATATGTAATATAATAAGCGAATAAGACAAGAGCGGAGAACAAGATTATCAATTATCAACGTATTACATAAAAATAAAAAACAAAAAAATACGAGAAAACCGACGGTCACAAGTGGGCAACCTTATAGAAAACGGATAATCTGTAGAAAAATTGTTTAAAACACCACACGGTTATCGTAGGGTAATTAGTAGTTTTTTTTTTACCATGCGATCACTTATTGTACAATGACGTGTAAAACCAATTAAAACCTGCACACAAATAGAACGCCGACAGACTGGAAAATTACAGTTTTTTATTGTGATTTAAAAAAAAAACACTTATTCCGTAATATGTTTATAATATATACAATATGCATGCGTATAAATAATATATCCGGCGCAGTAACAAGTACAAGTTGTTTATAAATCATTATTTTCATAACAACAGCGCCTAATAAATAGTTACCTACTGACTACTGCGGAACCTAGTACTTATGTGGTCATTTCACCAACCATAGAATTTATTATTAATAATATTTCAAACAACACTTTGGACATTACTCGTTTCGTAGAACCCCATCGAAAATGAGGCAATTTTGCAATCATTTCAAAAACGATAAAGATCCAATTAAATTGCATTGATTTTCACTGCCAATGTTCAATGACGGATGAAAACGACCACAATTAATCGGATTTTCGATTAATCGTTTCTTATAAATACAAGTTGAACGTACGGAGACAGAAATATTCTATAGTCTTTGTACAGTACACACGAATAACAACCAAACGGAATGAATACATTTTCCAGAAACGGCTATTGAAGATTTAAATGTTAAAATAAATCAGCATGACTATGGTTTTAAGAAATATTTTTGTAACTAAAATTTTAAACAAAAGAAAATTTTTAAATATCTCGGCAGTAAAGTTTCTTGATAGTGCAGTCAATATTGATATTATTATAGTTATAACATCCGTTTAGACAACCGGAGATTGTAACAATGTGAAAAATAATTCTAATTCTAATATCTTTTTGAAGCCAATAACAACGCTATTAGTTTTATAAAAGCAAAACACAGCGGAATACCATTTTCAGGGCTAATCTTGAAATTTCGAGTACAAAAAGCAAAAGTGAAAAAAACATTTTAGTACATTGTAATTTGATAAAAAGAATTAAGATATACATTATTACGAGGGCATGAGGCTGATCGCATAAACCAGTGACACACAATCATCTGCGATTATCAAACCAACAGGTATTTTATCGGCGTTTAAAATATTTCTTTATAATCGCTCGATTTCTTTAGACTTTCGACCGTGTGAAAAACGTACAATGCGGATAACTTACAACAATTATTTGTCGTAAATACACTATCGGCGACCGGTGTTATTATTATTGTTATTATATCGATGTGAATTCCTAATCAAAAAAATAATGCCCGTCAAAAGTCAACAACCGCGCAATTTACATTTTTTTTTAGGGGGGGGGGTACCCTTGTTATTTGTAAATAATAATATGTATATACATATACATAATATTATAAATTATGGTGTGTATATAAACAACAGTAGGTAATTTATATTCTATTCTTGCCCCCGGGATAATACGTTCGTTTGAACTCGGTACTCGTGAACAACTTTAAAAAAAATAATAATAATCGAACCCGAGGACAAGATACCGTCTGAAGCGAACGCTTAAAATTCGACCAAAATTAAAATTATTACATTTACCTAGTCGTAAATCAATGTTTTTTAAGCAATATTATAATAATATTATTAGTACTTTTAAGGATTAAAAAAAAAAACAATATGACATGCCTAAGTAAGTAATAAATGTTGTCCAGAGAATAAAACTAACTGATGGCTTTTTTAAATAAAAACTTACCGTTTATGTATTAGTTCATGGTGACGGCAATTCGGTGTTTTGGACGGAAATCCTGTGAAACAACAAAAACCCGCGCACTAACTGTCCACGGATATCTCGCGCGGTATAACAACAACAATATTATTATTATAAAATATATTAAAATACAATATTAAACACACACTGGCGCGAGATTAAAGATTAAATATTAAAAACCGCGATTTTATTTTTAAAAATACATAATCAATTTTCTTTGAAATAATCGTAAAACCGAGTTAAAACAAAAAAACAAGATAAAAAATAAAAAAAATAATTTGTATTCACCGGACGACGTACAAACGACAAACCCACGTCGAGTTGCGGCTCGGACTGGTTTGAGTTTTTGTTTACGTTCTTTAGAACGTGTCAGCGTGTATATAATATAAAAAAAAAATAGTAGTAACGGTAATAACATGGGAGTGTTCAGTGTTGCTATACGCCACTATACATAACACCGCACGCCTGGCGGCTATTACTGTAGCCGGTGCATGGCGCGGCCAAGATTACAACGCTCCGCTCGCCATTTAACAGTGTTGCCAACGCACTGGCCATTGCACGCCGCATCGAGCTGATAACCTCGAGCGGCGATAAGCCACGATAAGAACCCATATTTTGAAAGTAAACACTATACTTAACAATAAAATAGTGGGTATGTATGTAAATTATGTTATTTACAACTATGTTCGATCAGCATTCAAATTTCAAATAATCAAAAAAAATACTGTACAAGTATACATTCCAGACATAAACCTCCCAAAACGTCTGATAATTCCTGTTGATTTTGTCAACTATGGTCTGCCTCTAAGCGGTTTAGCGTTAGGCCTGTTCTCGGCATCGAATAATTGTAAGGTTTGCCGATATGGCTACGATCATAGCAATAGACGTGTCTGTGTCGATGATGAGGGACATCAAGATTAAAGACACCAAGGAGTCGTTCACTCTGTTACAGTTGGCCATACACGGCGTCAATGTCCTATTAGATTACTTAGCCGTCCATTCCAAACATGAATTTGTCGCAGTCGTAAGTATCTTCTCACACTCAACCCCATCAATGCAAATTCAAAATTATTCATACATTTTTTATACATAATTCTTCATAAGATGTACCAAAATCAGTTACACGACTATATGTTGTCCCTCATAAAGTATGTATGTAATGTTTGATATTAATTTCAGGTAACATTTTCCTCGTCTTGTGAAACGCTATGTACGTTTACAAGAGATTATGACCACATCAAGGCTAAAATATCGCAGTTGGATTTTAAAACCAATACAAATTATAACGCAGCAATTTTGGGTATTAATAGTTTAGTTCACCACGAATGGTCCAATTCTGTAATGTGCCAAGTAAGTTGCTGTTGTTTTTTTTTTTTTAACTATTGAACAGTTAATTTTTATTCTGTTTTGTTTTAAGGTAATTATAATCACTGACGGCCATTGTTATGAAGGCCTTCGAAAGCCGGAAATGTATCCATTTAAATGTCCCGAAAAACTGGTGGTCATTCCGTTAGACCAAAAGCCATCCATATATAAAAATATTTACGACACCAACGAATTACCAAAAGATATCGGAACTATAACACCTCCTGAGTCGCCTCTTTCTCCGTCATCTGTTGCTAAACTTTTTGAGAAATTCGCTCAAGAGACATACATACCGTATCATACAGTACTGCGTTGTGGAAATTTAAAGTCTGATGTTCAATTAATTCCTCCTCTAACGGTAATTTGAAAAAAAATTATTATTGTCGACAACTGTACTACATACGTGTACTAGTGTACATTAAACTTATAAATTGAACACATAACTCCCATAAATCATTATTCCGAATCGTCAAATAAAAACTGCAAATTTGTAAATATTGTGTATAACAGTGTATTTATTTGCATGTTATAGACACACAAAAGAGTTAATGATTTTGAAATAATAACTTGCAAGGCTGGAAACGAATTGAACATTATAGGATTTATGGAGTCGTCGAAATTAGAATGTCCAGCTACATTGTCTAGACATTTAGTATTACCTCGAAAATCATCCGACGATTGTACTGAAAATGGTGAATTATCCTCGAAAGTTCCATCGTTTTGTGTATTACTGCACGGAGCTTTAAAAGTATAAATAATTTATTTATACTAGGGGAAGTCATATTTTTTAGGTTACTGATTTTGGTAAAATTCTCCAAGCGAAATCTTAATGAAACATAAAAATACATTTTTGTCAACCAGTTGGAATCCCTAAAATAGATAAAAAAATATGTCTGTCAAGCTCTTCTCAAGCGATTATTATTGACAGTTCAATCCTTTTGTCCAAAGCTAAACTTTTGGTATTTTTCTCAAACCTGAGCATTGTGTAAATAATAATGAAAATATTATTAAAGTTAAAATTGTATTAATAAAAAACTAAAATAGTTATTGAAACTGTAATTTTGCTTGAACAAATATTCAAAATAGAGTTTTAAATACATTTTTGTTTGTATCAATTTGAAGATAGCAAGTAAAAATATATATTTAAATCAGTCTTCAATATGAACTTTAAATAATTTAAAAATAACAGGTAATTTCAAAATATATCATAGTAAATTATTCCTAATAAAAAATTAAATACTGCGCAAAATACAAATTATTTATCTCGCAAGTTTTTAATAATTCATTTGTTATATAAACAAAAAAAAGTCAGGTTTGACTATTCTTCCTCATATCAGTAACATAAAATAACTGTTGTTAAATAATTTGTATGCTCAAAAAAAACACACGAACTTGTTTGCATGTTACGAGCATTTCTCATCTTTTTAATGTGTTTCGTGAGCTTCAAAGTCGATTAAATTTAAATTCTCTAATTACTGTTAGTCGACCAAAATAGTAAAATACATGCCCTTTTTATTTTCATTTGAGATTAATTTTCCAGAGTTTCATTGAAATCATTGACCCCGTTGGTATGACCTCTTCTCATCAAAGTAAATAAAAACAAAATTATACGAATATGTTTTTTTTAAAGTATCTATATTATTTATTATAGGTAGAAAATATGGTAGCATTTTGTCAACTCGATACAAATTGGTTTGGGATTTTTGTCAGTTGGTCTGATAATAAAAAAAAATCAAATTTAATGTTGATTTCTCTCGAACCCGGAGCTAACGCAATTCCTTGGTTGGGAGACCTCCGTAGCCTCTCTCTATCATCGGTGATAATCAATCAAGGTAAGACGAATTCAAAAACGAATATAATATATTTATATTTATTTCAATTGCGTTTTAACAGAACCTGATGAACTGCAACCAACAAAAACCGCCGACAAAAGAAGTTACAACCAGTCGCAACTAGTGTGGATCAAAGAAGCTGGTCTACAAGCTGACATTCAAAAAATTCTACGGCAAGCCAGAAAAATGCCAGACAAAATTCAAAGTTTTTACAAGGTAATTTATCTTGGAGATTTTTTTTGTTTTTATCTTATATCTGCCCATTTTAGGAATTGAATCGAATTCGGAAAGCTGCTATCGCTTACAGTTTCACAGATCTGTTGGTCAACATAGCTGACCTATTAGATATAGAATGCACCAATTTACCAGGCAACACGCATCCGGATTGTGCATTGCAGCTGACACACGCTGCCGGAGAATTACGAAAACCAAACGCCATGGATTCTAAAGTCACTATTCTTCCATTGGTAATGCGAATTTACTCACAGCAATTTTATTTGAGGGTTGAAAACATTTTATAAAATCTTAGAGTTGGCAATAAAAACCACCAACCCCTGTCCTCCCCCCTAAAGCGAAACGGGTTGATGTGTATTTTGATTAAGCCCAGCAAATGTTTAGTAATTACCCCAAAATTGGTTTTATTGGGCTTATATGTGTCCAAAACAACGTAACTGAATTGGGCTTAAAAAAAAAAAATAGTAAAACCGATTTATCGCAATTTCTGCCAAATTTATTTAGATTAATTAAATCGTTTTGGTTTTATTTCTACACAATTTTGATAACGTTTTCGATCTTATTTTAAATTAAATTTTATTATATTGATGTAGGTTGATTAATTGATTTTTTTATTTTATTTTAGGACACCTCTTATAGATAACTATAATAATCCAATGTTATTCAATGACACCAGTCAAGTTTTATTTAAAAAAAAAATCAAAATTGATGAACATTTTCAGCGACAACATTTAAATTATTATTATATTTTTTTAAATACTAAGGTTATAAATATTATTATTATCATATCGTTGTATGTCATTGATAGGAATCAAACTTTGTTAAATTAATTGTAAAATTAATAATTTCATTTAAAGATCCACTGTTTAGAAAGAAACTATTAATTATTATTTTTTTATTGTATTTGTTTGTTTGCTGAAGTCAATCCAGCATGACTATTTCAAGCCAACATTAGTCAGAATTCACTTTTAAAACCAAGTACCTAAATAAAAAAAATATTAACACTATTCAATTAAAGAATATATTAAATTTAACAAAAATCCAAAGTTATAATTAACACATACATTTGTTCAATAAATCCATTATTTGATCATTATTTATTGAATTGTTTATACATAACAACTTATGTAAATAGTTTTACCAAAGACATAAATGTGTTGGTATAATTTGTTGAAAAAAAAAAATAAAAACCTAAGAAATGTTTATGAATTTGTATATATTATATGACTTAAATTTTGAACAATGTAGTTTGTATATTATATATTTTATCGAGTATTGGTAAAACGTTTTAGAAATAAATTGATTGACATATTATATCACCAATAACCGTACAATCTGCTGTTACCAACCAAATCAGAAGTTGTTATAATATTAGCTTTAGACTGATTTTGATATAAATCATAAAACATTATCCTTGTGTTCAAATATAAATTAACTATAAGCTACAAATAGTATGTGGAAAGGTGAGAAATAAAATTTAGCTTAATAATTTATTGTCTTTACGATTAATTGTATAAATATTTTAATCTTCTTCTAAACTATAATTATATAATTTAAATGTAAACTTTAATTAGTGTCGTGTATTATAATATAAAATAAATAAACGAAATGACAACGTTTCAACAATCTAGTCTGTTTTAATAAAGTTACTAATAAGTAATATGTACATACAAATACAGGTGCTTACCAAATATTCCTACTAAATTCATATTATAATAAAGGATAATCTATGAATTAATAGAAGTTCAACATAATAGTCTGCTCGTTTTACATTAATTGTTTACAAAACAAAAATCAACAAGTTTAAATCAGAGTGCAAAAATATATTGGTACGCATTAGATAACTTTTGGTAAACATAATATAACAATTATCAAATAAAATGTTTAATATATATTTATATAATCGCTATAATAATAATTGTAGCTTGTACAAGGTAACCCTAGGTAATTGCGTTGATTATAATTATTATATAGGTAAGTACTATAATTTTTAAAAATTGACGATTTATAATCGTTCAACAAAATGGCATGATATTAATAATAACAATAAAGAAAAGATATAGTAATAAATAAATCCGCTGTATTATAATCAAAATATTAATCGTTAAATAATCATCTAAAGCGGAAACAAAAAAAATGTACAAGACTTTGCTGTTGTTAATATTATACAAAGTAAGTACGCGGTAGGCGACAAAAAAAATAGCCAACACTTATAAATAAAATTATAAGAAATTAAAGTAATTATAAATTTAAGAGAAAAAAACGAGCGTTTCGTCGTAACATATTTACTAAATTCCTTATTTTTCTTTTTTAATCATAATTTTTGTTATTAATAACCGATAAAAAAATGTTATTTTTTATAATCGCAAAAAAAAAGTTACATCCAATCGAAGCAAAGATTTGTTGGTGAAACATATTATACCTAAATGTGAACAAACAAACGATAAAATATTTTTAAAAACAAATCCAGTCGAAAACATAATAATTAATAATATTATAGAACTGGTACATGTGAAAGGACGTGTAAATATAGAATTTTGCGATTTTTGCTGCTAAAAATAAAATGTCGTGACTCGTATTAAAACGTTTTTGATCATATTATAATATTATTATTATTAAAACTATAATAACTGTTATCATACGGTTTTATGGAAACGCCGAAAATTCACTATTATGCGCCAGACACAATAATTATTAAATAATAACGAAAAAAAAAAATACAAAATAATTTATCAGTTCTTGGACGTCGTTTTTGGACAATTAACGTTTTACCTAAAATAATAATTTCAAACTGTTAAATTTTGATTGATAATAATTTATATTGTTTTTTTTTTTTACTAATTTTTGACACTACACTTTATTAAAATATCGGCATAAAAATGGCAAACCGACTTGGTGGGGTCCATAAAACCGTAGCTTTATTATTATTACTATTTCGTTGGACCGAGCTTATATTACATTATAATAAAACGTTTCGTCCCAGTTTTTTCGCCGTTTAAATATTATTATTAGTTTGCTACGGAGACGGATGAGCTCATCATAACATAATATTGTGTATTGGTGTTGTTTGCAACCTAACCCTTCCGGTGCCCTTTCTAACGCCTATATCTAAAATTCTGTCTATTACTCAACTGTTCCCATACCCTGCGACGGTGTGTATTGGTACACTATAAAAAAAAATATATTATATAATATAATAAATAGTATGTACATTGTATTTGTATGGTAAAAACGACAATTTCCACTCTACAAGATAATATATAAAATATCGTTAGACCTATTGGGTATTTTATTTTTGGTAACCAGTTCTTCCCTATAAACGCTCCTCCCCCGCTCTCCTATATCAGTTGTACATAACACGTTAATCGTTATCACTGACTCGGGCGATAAAAATTACAATGTTATCACAAAATAACCAGCAGGGACAGTCAAGAAGACACATAAGAACCCATGTTATTCTTGAATAATGTCTCTTCTGGTTATACTGTTCTTTTAGTCGCTTAAAAATAATACTGAAGTAAAAAACATATGATCGATGCTTGTTGACTTTTTGGACGGATACATACATACAACGTTTTTTTTTTTATTAATGAAGCGTTTGTTCTTTTTAGTCGGTTATCAATACGAGGTGGCTTCGTAGAACAGTATGTACGCCTCGTTGCTGATCAGTTTGCCGGTCGAAGTGATTTTGGACACCGAACTGTCGTTGAAGAAATGCCAGTCACCGGTGTCCGAGTTTTTGCAGAACGCCGTGTAATGTCCGGCGATGGGCGTGCCCGAGTGGTTGGACACCGCGTACAGGTTGTACCGGGTGTGCGGCTGGATGCCGCGAGCCGAGCCCGACACGTACCGGCCCATGTCGAGCGACACCACCGGGAACGACACCAGGGACGTGATCTTCTTGTACGAGTGCGTGCCCTGGAAACGCTTCAGGTGCAACACCAGATACCTGGGCAACTTCTGAAAGCTGTACGCCTTGTACATCTTCCGGTCGACCTTACACACGCTGCACCGCGGCTTCTCGCGGAAGTCCAGCACTTCTTCTTGCGTGAAGTTCGCCAACAGATCCGCGAGCGACACCTGATCGGTCGCGCCAGACGGCAACGACAACGACAAGTCCCAGAACACCTGACAAACGATACGAAATAATTTAGTTATCGCATCATCTGATTTTGTTATTAATACCCTCTTATCCATAATTTCCACTCCTCGTATTCCCTTTCTCCTACCTAAATTTCTGCCCCTTCATTTCCGTTTCCCCTCATCTCTCTTCACCTTCCCTTGACCCTTTCCATCTCCGCTCATCTCTTCACCACAGCTTTTCTCTTGATGTCGTAAAAATTCAGATTAGGTAGATGTTTGTTAGACCCAACTCATGACGAGTAACGCAAACTTCCGACAGACCCACAGCCACAGTCTTATGGATATGTCTTATAATATAAGACTTATATTCATAAAAAAACGATGAAGGTTTAGATTTCGTCGGGAAAAAGCGAGCTCCGAATTGAAAAAAAAACCAAAAAAATGTCACACAGTGCCAAACCGGGACAGATGCCAGTGGAATGTAATGCATATGATGTACAATAATATAGTATTTTTAAATTCGTATATTGGGTCAATGCCTACCTCGAAAGTGATGCTTTTGTGTCCGCACACCGAACACTCCAACGTCGATTTCAGCTGTCCGGCGAAAAGGTCCACGACGGCGCTGTTGTCCAAAGCCAAGTACCGTCGCCAGTATTCGGCGGCCAATGCGTTATCCTTGAGCGAATCGTCCACTTCCGCCGGACACTTGGGCTTGACTTTCACCCGGTTGATATCCACGTGAAGCTTGTCCAGCAGCAACCTCAAAAACTCTTGCGAGTCTTGCTGTTCGTAGCCGGCAAACCGGGGCGACAACCGTTGGAACGCCGACTTGAACGCGGTCGTGTCCACCGGGTTGTCGGTGCCTGTCCAAAGTCTAGTAAGCAGGTCGCGGTACGGCCTTATCAGCTTACCGTCGGCCGTCGTGTCGTCCAGCACGTGGTCGGTCAGGCCTTTAGTGTTGCTCAAGCACTGTAGTACCGAGTTCATGTAGCACGTGTTGCCGATGTTCCGTATGCCGACCACCCCCTTCTTGGCGTCTGCCGGCTGCTGTCTGCTGTTGGCGTATGTGGACGACGACTTCGCATTGTTGTCCGCGGCGTATCTCTTGACGTTCATGTTTACCGCATATTTGTCGTGGTCTTGCGTAGTGTCCGGCTGTTGTTGCTGCTGCTGCTTGTTGTATTTTTCGAAGTACGTTAGATTGCTAGGCCTGGTCGATGTGTAACCGGTGTTGGACGTGTAAGATTTATTCAGATAAACAGACGGCGATCTGTTGTACAACGAATCCAAACGTTTCTTCGCCATAGCGTCGTACCGTTTGTCGTTGCCTAGCGACAAAGTCTTGGTGTCTCTGGTCAGGCTGCTGGACGAGTATGCCGACGGCGACAGGCTTTTGCTCAGGCTCAGCGACCGCACGTTGCCGTTGATGTCGGTCAGCCTGGGACTCTGCCTGGGCAGCGACACCGTCCTGGTCGCGCTCCCATACACCCGCGACAACCGGTCATTAGACGGGCTCAAGTCTAGCGCGTAACCGCCGTATTTGGTCCTGGTACTAGTGCTACTGCTGCTACTGTTGCTGCTGTACTTACTGGAGCATTCGGACGAGTACATTGTCGCGTTATTGGCCGACGGTATCGCGAAACATTGCTTTTTTCGCCTGTTGCACTACAGAAATTGCAGTCGTCCGAATCGAACTGCCGAATGATTGTCGTCGTCGTCGCCGTGGTTTTTTTAAATTGTATTATTAATATTTACCGTGACGTCACGAGGTTCTCTTTAACATCTGTTCGGCGAGATTACACACTCACATATACATCATTTTTTATAATAATATTATAAAACCGCGTTTGCTACTGTCGTCGCGGCCGCCGCCGTCGAATGATCGATGTGGGCGCGCTCGCTTAGCGTTTTTTCGATGATTTTATTTTTAGCCGCGGCCGCGTGCGCGATAACCGTCGTCCACAACGCCTGGCGGCCGCATACTATCGACGACGATATCCCGACCACCATCGATGGCGTCCCGATGTCACCGGTGGCGGTCACGGCGCGCGCGCGTCTATTGATTAACCTACTTCGTCTCTACCGTTTTATTTTAGCGTTGTGTGTGTCTGCGTGCCAAGCGACTCTTCAATGCCGCCGCATCGTATGTACATGCGACTAATGGTCTTGTGTACACACAGACTGCTGTGTGTGTGTGTGTGTGATATTATAGCCGGTGGCGACACGCAACCCTTTTGAACGTATATCTATTTTTGCAGTCGATCGTCTTAGACCAAAAAACAGCCCTAACGGCCGTCGTGGTGTGTACCTCCCTACTTACGGCTGGTGTGCGAAGGCGGGCCATTTTTTTTTATGTGAGTTACAACAGTCACTGGCCAATGCAGTAACGGCCGGCCCGCGACGCGAAACGAAAAGTATTACAGACAAACAATATAGGATTAACGCGAGGTGGTTTGGTCTGAAACATTGATGCACGCTCACGCATAGCAAAACTGGCACTTATACCAAGGCCACTGCGTATCTTATAGGGCTGTAAAGGAGACGAGCAATCGATAGGCGTTTTGCCTTTTTGCACAGTATTGGACCACACCTTTTCTGTGCACCAAACACACATATTATAATATCAGCTGTATGACGTATGAAGGTACACATTGCGTCTGTGCGGTGTGTGTTTTTGATCAGAGATCAGCTCGAAATTTTATTTACTTTCGAAAGTTTGCATATTCTGCTATTTATTTACGTTTGTAAAATGGCGTGAAAACGCTATCAAATACTAGTGTGTGACACGTACTTAGGACAATATTTGTGGCCGCACCACGTAGATTAAAGAGTTTTTGTTTTGTGAAAATAAAACGACACGCACGACAACGAAATACCTAATTTTCAAGTTGCTTTTGACCGTTGAACATGCCCAACGCACAAAAAAACTTTAAACAGAAATGTGTTCAGTACGGACAACGTTACAACATTGGTGTGGTATAATGATTAATTTTTTTTATTTTGTTGGCATCCCATGATTGATTTTTTATCTCTCAGCTCTGACCTCTTGAAGTATAATTGCATCTCAAGCAGTATTGATTATGAAGCGCGATTAAGACATATATTATGCAGATGTTTTATTGAAAATAACATCTGATCTATTTAAGATGAAAATATATACGCTTTTTGACAAGTTGAAAGCTCTTCAACGGTTTGAAGTAAAAAAAATTAGTGTAGGTTAGGTCAAATCATAACCCAAAAGCTTAAATGTTATTGACTCGATTAAGAAATCATTTAAAACAGACGATCGAATAAGCATTATTTTTGTATTAGAAATATCGGCTGGCTAATAGTAATACGTTTTTTTGATGTTATATTATTTATATATTGACTCGTTTACTATAGGTACGTGGACATGTTTTATATATCAACTAAAATAACGATTTAATTTATTTTGAGGCCTGTGAATTACCCATAGTGGCCCTGCAAATAATAAAAGGATAACTTTAAATAAAAAACCGAAAACAGTCAAGAAACTATATACGATAACATTTTGTAGATATGTTATTCTGAGAGTACGCCATAAAATAAAAAATATATTCAGACCAAAAAAAAACTGCTTTTCTTTACTGGAAACCTCCAAAAAATGGACCCGTTTTGACTTTCGGTTTTTCATGTACATAATTTTTTTATATATGGTACCTATACATAAATATCAGAGAGAGTTGCATGCCGTATCGCTATTTGTCATCCGCTATGTTATATTTCGTCGATGACATGACGTGTCTACATTATAAGAGTCTATCGATTTTATACGATTCGTACAGGCATCTAAATCAAACATTATAAAAAAACTTACGGTCAAAAGTTTCAGTCAGTTCGACCAATTTTTTTCTCCTTGTGTACATTTCAGGGCGGGTTACCGTTCATCCCTCACATCGGCTAACAACGGAGTTTTTGGTTTAACCCCACGGCCATCGATTACTATGATGACTTGGTCGCGAAACTGTTACATTTATCATCAACGAGAGGATTTTGATTTTACAGCGATAGGTAGGTTAATAGGTACTAGGTAGGTACTTTAATTTCCGTGTACCAGTAAACGATTTGTTTTCAATACGTCCAATACGATTAGAATTTAAATATTTTGTACTTATCTATTCTAAAAGCCCAAAGTCCAAACTAAAATGACTTTAATAAAAAAAGTTTTTTCGTTCTATAAATTATACTACAAAAATCATGTTTTTCATGTGTTGTAAATTGTTTATAAAATGCTTATTGTAAAAATGTTTACAAATTATATGTTTTCGAAAAAAAATTATTTCTATATACCTATATATTTTTTGTCAGCATTTTATAGTAGGCAACTATACTTAAAATTCAACTACCTCTAGTTGACGCAAACGGCTAAAAGGCTTAAAATAGAAAAAAACTAATAATACTACTTGTAAACATAAGCATATTTAGTTTTTGCTAGACTTGATATTATTGTACCCTCAATAAATTAAAAAAAGAGCTAATAAATTAGTTGTAAAATACTCGAATGATCTAGAAAGCGAATTAGGTAAAGAATGGATTATTCATTTTAAACCCTTTATGGTAGAATTGAAATCAGAAAATCTAAATAGAATCAACAGCAACATTTTTAAGAGAAAAGAAAACGATTTAAGAATTCTCCCATTAAATGCAAAAATCCGGCAGTATTTAAAAAAAAAAAAACTAAAAAGTAAAGAATTATTTAAGCAATTCTATTGCAGGTGAGTTTAGCATGTTTAAAAGCAAGTTCAGAATTTACCACAATGGACGTATGACCCTTAACAGTAATATATAAAATCAATTAAATGATAAACCGCGTCGTTTGGTTTTTGATCACAATTTTTAAAAAATTATATATTTTTTTTTAAAGAACAGACGTCTAAAGGCATTAACACATTTGCTTGATTATTAGGTTTGGGATTGACAAAATATCAAAATGTACGATGCAATTTTGAAATCTCGAAAAATAATTTTAATAAAAAATGCCTAAATAGAAATCCAATACAAACGAAATTTGCTTAAAAACCAATAGAAAACATGAAAATTGACGAAGTTTTATTTTAAGCGCTATTTTTAAGGGGCAAAGGATAGGCAATATTTGACAAATATTGATATAATAGCCGTTTTTCATATGCCTACTAATTTCAAGGTGAACACATATTACAATTTTCTAATAATAATACTTATAAAGTTATTTTTCTCCGAGTTATGACGGAAGTTTGATAAAAAATGATTATCGTAGAAGTCATTTTCTGGCGTATCTACTGGACGAATTTCAATTTTTTTTTTTTTTTTATGCGAAGCTTACTATTTTTTCTACGGGGGCTAAAGGCCGATTTTTGATTTAGCGACTAAAAAAGTAGTTAGATGTATTAGAAAAACTATAAAAAAGTAAAAATAAAAATGTTTATAACTAATTTTTGAAAACAAAAATAAAAAAATCAGCCTTTTAGCCTCCATAGAGAAGATGTTAAACTATAAAACAAACAAAAAAGTATTGAAATCGGTTCGGTAGACACTTCGAAAAATGACTCCGCGTTTTAGTCTTTATTTGTAAGAAAATTGACGCTTTCCGTTCCCCTTAATGACATTTTTTACATAACGTTTTCAAAAAATATTTGTATTACAGATACGTACATATCTACGAATTGTATATAAAATAAGCGTAAATACAATTTTATAAGAAGTCTATAATAGCACAACAGTGGTTTTTGCAGTCCCACCCCTTTTAAATGTATACTCAAAAATAATAAGCACTGCATGTGGCATGATGCATTAAACCTTAATTTTTAACTAAACAAAATAAATAAATATTGTGTTGAATTGTGTAATGAAGTACATTCTAACATGTTAATTGCATAACTCAATTGTATTATAATATTTGTATTGATAACGATATTGAAAGGGTTGGGCATTAAGTAATAATAATTAATGATACTTCATGATATTACAAACATTAATTAATTGGGTTGTACGAGTCGGACATTTCGTGCAACTCACTTACCAGCTGCTACTACTTTATCAGAAGTAGACAATCTCGTTTAACGTTATGCAGGTACATTGACCCTTGAAATACATTTTAATTATCCGACAATAAGCCCCATTTTGTATTACATAAAACATACAAAAAATATATTATTAAAAAATTACATCTAATTTAATAAAACCGCTTTTTTTTTTACTTATAGGTAAAATTATTTCTGCCCTATTTGAATGTTGCTAACAAGGACCAGATTACTGATAAAGCCATTTTAATTGACTGCGAACGCTCATGATACTTTCCAAGATGAAAATGTTAAACTGGCATACAAAGACCTATGAGTGATTTTACTCTGTAAATTTGATTACGTACCTTGAGAATTACCTGCCTAAAATTTAGTATTCCTTGTATAAAAAACTATAAAATAGTAATGCAATTAGTAAACTACTATTATTATACTAGTAAAATACTAGTATTTAATTTTGGATTCTTAATGCCAAAATGTATGTATTAATTTAAATGAACAAATTATACATTGTCAATAATGTTTATTAGACATCATAATAAAATAAATAAATGTATTGTTTTGCACGATAACATACGTCTCACTCTGTGGTTTATACTTGCATAACTATCGTAAAAACTCCAACTTTTTTTTTTAAAGGAATAAGTTTCATTGATAGTTTATTAATTCATTTAAAACATAAAATGAACAAATCTGTCAATATTTAAATAACATAATTTAATATTATTAAAAAAAAAAAAATTGAATACATGTTTATTAATTAGTAAAAATAATGTTTTATTATTTTAACTGCTCTAACAATTTATTGATAACAAATTTAAGATTTTCGGCAAGTTTTTGAGCTGTTTGATCTTCATCCAATTCTGGTACATGAATGAAAATTGTTCGATCTTTATTGATAGATAATGATTTAAAGTAAATGTATTCACACAAATACCTGAATAATCAATTATATATTTTACCAAAATATAACTTAATTTTCAGCTTTAATATTACCTTCCCGCATTTTGAGAAATACATAAATCATTTTCTTTAAAAAAGTCTATGCTTAGACCCGTCTCGATTTTTGTATCAACGACACATGTATTTTCTGGACAAATACCATTGATATCTTCATTGCAATAATTGTGACCATTTGCAACAGTTTCAATTGTAAGTGCTTTAGCGTAGTGAGAGACACCGAGGTGGACCATAAGCTATAAAAACCAATTCACACTAAAAGAAAGTTAAAAAAGACTGTACAAATTAATAGTTTGTGTAAAAAATGTAACATAATGTATTTTGAATGATATAACCAAGTATACAACTTAGTACTTACTATCGGATTATAATCAGCCCATAACTTTGGAACAATCACATCCACATCATTATAGGACACCGGAATTTCGACAGTGACTAAATTAATGTTCAGTTCTTTATCAATGCCGGTTTCAGGTAAAACTTTAGCTATTTCCCAGCTTGCATTCACCGTGTATTGACGAAACAGTCCAAAACCAGTAACGATCACAGTTTTTGGTGACATTATTATTTGTTATTTTTGCCAAAAAAACTAATCGCAGTGCTTGAGAAAAAAATAATAACTGATCGTTGATAGTAGTAGGCCTAAGTTTTTATTAAAACCTGTTTAGTATACTATACACATCATTAAAACTAAAAAAAACTAGATACACAAATTATAGTTATCTATAGTCCGTGGCCTAATTTAGCAATAATAAACTCAACACGACTTTTCATAGATAACAAGCACTTCACTATGTAAAATATTGTAATTATAATTTAATCTAAATTTGTATATCTAGGTATAAACAAAAGAGTAAAGTCTTTAAAGCTGTAGATTGTAGAAATTTTACTGTTTTGAAATCGTGTTATGGTTTTAGAAGTTATCATCATTGATAAGAAGGATTGATAACAACGTCATATCTAGGACAATATAAATAGTAAAAATTAAAATTAAAAATCTATTATTAAATATGTAAAATTGTATTACATAAATTATTAATATTCTCAACAGTAATAATATTTTATATTTTTATGTTTATTATAATTTCGCCCACATTTCCAAGGAGGTTTCATAACAGCTATATAGGTATCCCGAGCCAGATGGTAAATTATCCTAGATTTCTGAGACCCAAGACTGGAAGAAACTTCAACCATTGTTACCTATACATTTTTAAACTATAATTTCAAATATAAAACTATATTATTGTAAATATAATAATTATATTAGGAGTATAATTTTATTTTATCGTATATAATTTATTTGTTTATCCATAGAGTTGCTATATTTAAGCCAACTTTGTGTATGAATTTTCACTGTACTAAAGAGTTATAAGCGATAAGCCCACGTATGAATTAATAGTTTGAAAATAAATTAAGTTACATATTACTTTAAGGGAAAAACCTAATCGGCTTGCTATTAATACGTAGTATATTATGAAATATAATAGCTTATTCTGTGAACTTGGATGTGTACAATGTACATTGACCCTTGTACATTATTCTTAAACATTATCGATATTTTAAGATTAATTGTATTTTGCTCCAATCTGAATTTCAATCCGCTAATAACTTCATGGCAAATCCTATTTTAAACCAAAGTGATGGTGTTCATCATATTTTTGGCACATTTTTATAATCTTACAGTTTTGTGCTGAGGTTTCGCTCTCATTGCGAAGTCCATCTTCGGAGCGATAGTCACCGTTCCGCTATCGTGACTAATGACTATACCGTACTGGCTCGCATGTTTCCACCGCATTTATGCGTTCGTAGTGGACGATGCGACCAGGATGCTTTCAAGAACTCGGGACACAAAAATAGCGGTAAGAAACAATTAAGCCAGTCAGAGTCAGTGCAGTCGCCAGTCGCCTATCGCGACAACGGAACGGTGACTATCGCTCTGAAGATGGACTCTGTGCTATGAGAGCGAAACGCCAACATAAAACTGAAGACATGAGTATATTATCGGAAAATTATCTTCATAAAGTATAAAATTACGTAAGATTATAAGAATGGGCCAAGAATCTCGCGAGCGGTTTTTTTAGTAATATATGAACCGTTTACCGGTCAAAACTTTTGCCTCCCTCTTTTTAAAACGAAACAACACAACTGATATTAAGTGTTATTCTTATGCACTTTTTTTTAAAACAATTTTCAATAGTTTAATAGGTAACCGGTACACGTTGGCGGTTTTATTATAATATTAACTGTTCATTTGCCATGGCCATTGTTAATGTACCCATTACAGTTACGTTTGTTGCTTAATAATTAATGGGATCACGTCCCAATTTGGCTCAAGCACACGAGAGTCACAATTAGTAACGTTATACTCGTGTACTTTAGTGTCCTCTCCTTTCGTGTAAATAGCATCTCCAACAAAAACCTAGTAGTGAAAAAAGGCTAAGTTCCAATACAATATCTTTATTATATTTATATTATGTTGTATAGCACAATAGTATCGGTGTTAACACGGTCAAGGCCAACTCCGTCTAGATAAATATAGGTCGTTGGAGTTAATAATTCTGTGTTTTTATTGTGCTTGATCCATGTATTGTACTCTGTCCTTGGACTTAGCCCGTTTTACGTGAAATACCTAGTGTCGAGTTATATGGTGGACGGACTAGTTTGTGAAAACTAGTCTTCTTCTATGAACACAATAATATAGAACCGTTTACACCGAATTCGACATTAAACCCGGTTGTTTCTCTGGTTTTCGTAATGATGAACGACTACGATTTTACTATAACGTCTAAGTGTATAGTTAATCAGCCAACATCTGTTTATTTAAGGGGAACTTGTGTAAAATAATAATAATGCGAGCCAGGAAAATTTGTTTTTATAGTATATTATACCTAAATGTAGATTGTAGTACAATTATAAATAAAAATCAACGCTATAAAGAATAAACACACATAATGAAATTGTTGCCTTTATGATGAACTTTGTTTTATCCTTTCTATTTTCCTATTTATTTCCAAAGAAACTCGTCGAACACTCGAATATGTAACTTTTAAACATAAGATTAATATTTGTTGTATCCTTTCATTTCATTTTCATCGTCCTCCGAATTAATACGGTTTATGATAACGAATCATATAAAACTGATATTCAGTAACCGTATGTGATTTGTGATGCTTTTAATTGTTTTGATATAAAGGATTTTTTTAGTTAACAAATAAAATGTATTAAATAACATTAAAATGTAAAAAATTAAAATTAAAAAAAAATAATTTTCTAAAATAATTTAGAGGTTGCGGTTATATTGTTTTTCATAGTAGTTTAATGTTTTTTTTATCAATTAAAAAAAACATTGATATTATTAACGGAGGTAAACGCATCGTGCTTGGAACGTACAAAAACAAAAGGACAGAATATGTATAGCATGTTTTTTGTGTTGAGGTTTAGACTTTGGACCCTTTATCATTATGTCAAGATCGCTGCCATAAGCCTTTGTCATTATTTATGGTTTCAGCAAAATATTTGCTTTAAATATAACTCACAATTAATAATCTATTAAGATATTATGATTACCTATACAAAGCCCGAAGTTTAGGTCAGGTAGAGACCTAAAAATGTATATTTATTTTACCTACAATGGACGTTATCTATCTAACGTTTCAAACTTTAGAATTTTTCGCGTTTTTATTTAAAATACCATCTCTCTAGGTATTTTTATTGTTAGTATATTATATATTCTTTCTAATCATGTGTACTGATTATATTGTAATTAGCTGTTTTATTAATTAAATATTATTAGGTATTTTTTTTCAACCATACAACGTGGTATAGCATTTTTAAATTTGTAACTTTTTCATAGTTTCCAAATAAAAATACTGATGGACGAGTGCTTAAATTTATCTGAATTTAATACTTGGGGCTAGATATTTATTAATAGTGTATTTGTTCAATACATTTCTATAGTAGATTACACCAAGAAGAAGGATATGATTAAATGGGTATCTCTGGACAAGACTGAATGACGTTTTGACATAGACGACGTTCATACTATGGTTGTTGTAATAAATGGTTTCTAAAAATATTATTTTTGTATTATGGACTCCATATAATATCGACATTGCAGGGTTTTGAACGAAAATGAATTGCTGGCAGAAGGTAAGGTGCTCGAGGGTGTGTAGGATACAATCTGTCGCTGCAGCGTTTTTCATTCGATTGAGTTGAAACACTCTAATGCGGTGAATTGCCAAGTGAGTGTTTTTTTCTTCCTGATTGAATTGAAAATACCTTGATGGAATTTATAAAACGGAAAATACTACAGGATGATCCATTTAACGTAAGAGATTCGTTCTCTTAAAATAATTGCAATTTTGTAGTTTTTGGACAAATATATTTTGTTTATGTTATTTTACAATATTATAAAGTGTCTACCAAATATTTACCTACATTATTTAAATATTTTCCATAGCTCTATTAACTTGTAGAACTATTTTTTTTAAATATGATATTTATTATTTTTGTTGAATAATCTGATTGGTACTGCCATTTGACAGTGACCAATAACCAGTTTAGCTATTAAAATTTAATATTTAGGACGGCAGGTAAACAATGCATTATTATTATTTTTGGTTTTGATACGTTAACGTATGTAATTATCTGTATGCTGTATTATTATTTATTAGTAGGTATATACATATACTAAGACCCCTCCTAATATTTATAAAGCCGTCAGAAAAATATTGACAATAGTAGGCAAATCATCAAATCTTTATTCTTAACAAAGATTGTTGGAAATTAAAAATTCTAACGCTAAAATTTGTTGTCTACATATTTATTGAATTAAAAATAGGTGTTTCCTTTGAAAAAATGTCATCAATAACTTTTTTAACGAATGTATGATGTAAAAAAAACAATTTATTGTGTTAAAAAATACTGTATAATATGTAAATAAGATTTTTCCAAGAAAATTAGTTTTTTGTGAATGGCCGGCTTAATAATGTCGACTGGCTATAATTATTATTATTTTCATAAACATAATATATTATGAAGTGGTAAAATAATAATTTTAAAATGAAAATAGATGGGAAAAAATTATTAAAATAGTTATTATTGCTGTGGAAGGGAGTATATAATAAAGTATATAGTATAAATTAGATATACTCATTTAATACATGAGTACTCATTTTACTTCTTTAATTAAATATACTCATTAATACATGAGTATATTTAATGCGTTATAGAATACTGAACACCTGTCACCACATCATTTAGAGCTAAACTAAAAGACAATATAATTGTTGTATAATGATTAGGTAATATCAGTGTTACATAACATTAGAAGAAAACGTGCTGTATGGCAAACGTACGTGATCGTTTTCTTAATTATATTAAAGTGCAAAATATAAAATATGATGATTATAATTTAAGTTATAGCTATGTAATCAAATCCGGATCAATTGATAGACAACATAGTTTAATGTCTAGGCACAGCTATGCCTAGGGCTTAGCCGCTTAGGGGAAATTACGGCCCCTACTAGGGTGTCTATTAGTCACCGACTATAGCGTTAGAAATAGGGCCCGTGGCCTATGGCCTCGGCCGAAGAAAAAAAGAAAATACATCTGTTATATTTTTAAATGTTTGACCTAACTTAAGGCGTGTTACAATAATGATTGTTTCTAATGTTTTTTTTTCATTATGATTTATGATGTTTTAAAAGTCCTATATTTTGTCGCAGTATATATATATTTTTTTTATATAAGAAATATTCTTTTATAAAAAGGGAAATATAAATTAATTGTGTTGAACGTGCTAAAATTAATATTAATAGTAATGTTTGGAAAATGTGTCTCATGTGCCTGGCCCTACGAATGGCTTCTTAAATAAGTAGGTATAGAGTAATAAAATATAGCTTAAAAACACAAACGTATAAGAAACAACACATCTCGTATAAATGTAATACTATTTTTTTTCGTTTATATTGATTGAATCTATAAATTTAATCTAATTATAAATATATTATTATTTATGACATACAAGTAAAAAATCTTGAAAATGTTCAATATTAATGAAATTCTTGGGTAAGAAATTGCAACAAAAAAAACTCAAGTGATCTATATAGGTACTTTTCAATTTTAGAATAACGAATAAAATAATTATTTTTATTTTATGTCCGAGTACCGACCATTAACTCATGAAACATTTATCGTCACTCAGTAATTGTAATTTATAACTTTTACTTTAAAAATAAATCCCACATAACTTTTGCCTAATTATTTGAAAGCTAAAATTATAAATAAATCGAAATACTAGTTAATGACTTTGTGACAAGATGAATTTTGCTCTTTGGTACTTTGATTGCGTGAGACTGTGTGAAGTCTGTAAAACTGTTTTTTTTAAGAAAAAGGTTTTTTTAGCCTTGAGTGGTAGTGCAATCGTAAAGGCCAAGGGATAGCTGTTGGTAGCAGATGAAAAATTACTTTTTGAAATACTATTACCAACGACAATGGGTTCTTTATAAAATGTTACATGCCAAAAAAAGTTTACCGAAAATTCGATCAATGCAACGAGGCCTACACGACCATAGATTAGATTTTATATTATTGTATAAATTGTACATATTCAATGGGAAAAAGAACCACTATAAAAAAGTTTTAGAATAGATACTAAAAACTGTTGTGTTTTAAACTCGAGTTAGATGTTAATTTTTAGTTTTACGGTCAAAAATTAAAATATTTAACGAGGGTTTTTTTTAATTAGTTGCTGAACTCAATTTTTTTTAAGTAACTTCTTCTAGCACTAATAACAGCACTGCAATTTTTGTCGTTGAATAACATTTAGCGTTCTCTCTATGTGTAACACCAATGTCCTTTTTACGTTTGTATGTTACTAGTATTTTAAGTGTACAGTACAGGGTGGTGATTATCTAAGGATAAGACAATATTTTTGGTTTTTAACTTAAACGGTAACGTATATATACATTTAATTGACTTTATAAATTATAAATAATTTCCTTAAAAATTTGACTGGTCGATTAACAGTTTTGGATAATCTAACGCACTCTACTTCCCGTCCTAAATTTTAAACTTCAGTAACTTAAAAAAGAATTATGCAAAACTGGTTATCGACCAGTCAAAGTTTTTAAAGATTTAAGTTTGAAAATATAATTAAATATCTATAAAAGTTAGCATTTAAGTTTTAAACGTTGATAGAGCTCTGGGAAAAAAAATCCAAATTTTAATATTGACCAATATTTTAGTATAATATAACATAAACTAATCTGTCTTTAAAAAAGAAAACATCCAAAATTTGCAAATATTTTAAGCGAAAATTTGTGTCTTACTAGTCACTCTTGTATTTTATGAATCTCTCTGTATACCTACAACCCACTCTACATCGATTCACCTTGCTACATAGTCGTTAAACGGAGAGGTAATGATTTTTTTGGCGTAGTCGACTTTCAGGTAAATGCATGTACCAAATTTTTTGTGGCGTGCGCGTTGTGTAAAACACCTTTTTAATAATTATTTTTTCTTTAAATATTAAATATTTTACTTTTTTATTTGCTACTTGGGCGGTAACATAAAATATTCAAATTTCCGTGTGTGGAACGGATGCGTGTAATTACCGTTTATAATCGGCCACTGTACATTTATTATACAATATACATGAATGAATTGGGTTTTTTTCTTTTTTTTTAGCATCGCGACTGTCGTTAAAATAGTATAATATCATGCTCGCCGTACCCCGTCGCAAACTGTAATATAAATTAGGTCAAAACAAAAGTACAGAGCGTACGACGACGAGAAGCCCTAAAAGCAGCTCTCCTATAAGGTGTAGTGCGAATTTAAATAATCAAAGTATATCTTGACACAACAGAATCACAAAAGGTGTTTGTGTAAGTGCAATGACATAACATTCCGGTACGAACTTATCGATCGAATTTTGCATGCATTTTGATTTCCTGCAGTTCAGTTGTCTTAATTGTTGTTATAAATATAATTTTTTTTAGTCCGTGCGTGCGTTTTAGTGGAAGTTTTACTATTTGTTGCCCCATATTTAAAAATTGAACCTCAAGAGTAAAATATTTGAAATATTGTCGAAACGTGGTAATCGGAGCGTATACTATAATGTACTTGGAAAATCATGTAGGAGATACACCGATAAACATATTAGTAATATTACCAAACTTCCAGGGTCAACCATATGTCGTGACGGTTCAATATTAATTATTAGTCAAGGCATTAAATACTTGTGCGATACGTCATACGTGTATTTTCTATAACGCAGTATACATTTTAACTATAGTATAATCCAAACTCTACCAGTCACATAAAATAAACTGCAAAATCCTTTAAAAAATTCAAACTTTCCCTTGAAGGAAAGACATTGTATCATGGACGTGATTATGATTTATGAACGGCTAATTCTTTCATCAATCAATAAGCTCTTGTAAGTATTGTTATACTATCTAAAATAACATAAACTAGTGTAAAAAAAAGAACCTATAAAACAGCAAATATTTTATGGAAAATGAATGTCTTGTCCTAAATAAATCATTCTTTATACTGTATAGTGTCCCGACTCCAGTAACAATAAACTACCTACGCGTAGTTTTATTAGAATTAAAAAAAAGTTAGAAATCGGTTCCACGACTTTGCAATCTATAGGTAATATAATAACATGGCTTTTACTCGAGGGCTACGCCGACCTTCCAACGGGAGTGTATAGTGATCGACTTTCTGCCAGGGTCATTGCTGCAATCCAATGTGTTGAATATTATAGCGAATGCGGTGTGGATATTGTAGGAAGATATTTCTGACTGTCCCTTTTCGGTTTTCCCCTATGTACGTACGCCAATTACCAGCGATATAGGTTTTTTTTTTATAATGTATTTATATATTATGATACAGTATAGGTACACTACATGTGCAGGTGTTTCTACTATCTTTTTATTCCATCAGTATTGATATCGATATAACACCACGGCAGGGACGGATATTTTGGCACGACAACGACAGACGACTACGGTGGAATAGCCGAGCCCCAGCTAAAACCGCCCTCTCCTGACCTTCTCTGGTGCCAAGTCATAACTACCGATTATACACCCTCCGCTCGAACTTGATTTTTTTTCTTTTTTTATAAATCCGCCTTTTTTGTTTGTTTTGTAAACGCTTTTCGGCTTATTGCCAAACGCCAATAATTACTGACGTTGTACGCCTTAAATTAAACCGTCAAGAAAACACATATAGTGTATACTATATAAATTGGTACACCTGATTATTGCCGCACGTCTAATTATTGTTATCGGAAAAACTGTTTTACTATTCAGGACGTATCACGAATTTTGCCGGAACTCAGATTATACTGTGTGATACACGGCACACCCTGTACGATAATGTCTTAGGCTTGTTGGCGTTCAAAACGCACGTCCCACGAGATTTCTATAATATACACGCACACATTTGATGTAAATTATATTATCTGGCATCCGTTTTGTGCCTTGTTTGAACTATCGATTATCCTGATTTCATTCCAACGTTATTATTATAATTTGTATACAAATAATTCAGTGCACGGACGCGCTGCTATGGTTGTATTAAAAGCTACGAATGGCACCGCGACCACTGCACAGCTTTAACCCGCACCCGGTAAAATATAGGCGAGCATACTTGAGGGCCTCGACAGCAAATGTATAAAAAAAAAATATCGGCGTAAGTTATTTAGTATCAGATATTAATCGCCAAGATTAGGTATCATCAAGTCGAGAACATTATCGATTGGAGGTCGACTGGTCCGGAGTGTCTCGTGCTGCTGCATGCAAGGTATCAGACTCCAAAAATCGATTACGGCTTAAATATAGATTTAAACCGCTAATTCTTTACGATGTGTGATGTGCTCATTAAATCGTATTCAGCTGCCCGACGATAAATCTATTGTTTTGTACCTATAATTCCGGCGGTCTGCGGATAAGTCGTCCCGCGTATCTAACCAACCTACCCTACAAAGTATTTGACCTAGGACTGAATTATATGTATTTCAAAAAATAATAACACATTTGGCATTTTACACAGAACAAATTAATATTGCCGTTGGCCGTGAGTGTGTAATATGTCTGACCGGCGAAACTCGTGTTTTACGGGGTTGTTTTTGAATTATTTTACAATTTTATCAATAATATAATGAATAACCGTAACTCGGACAGGCTGTGCGTGCATGAGATTTATAGTAAACCCTGCGCGTAGAACGTACATTGCCGTAACGAGCAGCCGTGCGGCGACACATATACATAAACGGACTTGGGGTCGGCCGCATATAGTGTCGGCAACCGCCAGGCCCGTATGTCCACCGCTTTGGACGCGCACGCTCTCCCACCTTTTGCCGTCTAGGCAAAAGTCCCTCGTACGGGGGACATGACCTACGGTTCAGCCGGTGATATCCACGCCTTACGGTATGGGTAAGGAAAATGAAAAGACCCATTTTGTAAATCGTGTACGAAAAATTGTTCTTTTAGCAAATATTTCACGTACAAGTTATTAAATCGTTAATTAATAAATAGTATTTTTTAGAGGCGGTTGTACGGCGGTCATCGGTCAAGGCGTGGGCGTACAGCGGAAGAAAGTGCAAGGGAATTTCGCGGCGGCCGCCGTGGCACCACTGAGTTGCCCGCTGATGGTGCGGGGGCAAATCAATACGACTAGGCGCCGCCGCTGCCGTAGAGCGTGCCGTCTCGGTCGCACCAACGCCGCGCCGACGACCGAGCCCGCGTAGTCGCTCTCTCTCCGTCTCTGCCGCATCTGTGCGCGCCGTCTCTTCTCTCCCTTCGAGTTATTTTCTGTCGGCCCTGTTCCGCGGGGCACAAGGAAATTTTTAGCCTATTTTACCTCTCCTACACACCGACACCGTCTTACACACGCGTACGCACCATCTAACCCGTACACGCTCACACGCGCTAGCGCCCGCGATAATATTATTAGTATCGTGTCTGGCGGAAAAAAATATTATAAAAAACACGGCAGTATTGCGCGCGAGCGTCCGTTTATTATTTTTTTTTAATGTGTTTGTTAATCGTTGACGCCTTTGTTTTAAACGTGTGTTGTATTGTTATCTAGTTGTAAAATTTGTGTTTCTATATCACCGCCGTCCGTTGTGCGCAAACCGCTGGCGGTCGAATTGTTCTTGTTCACCCGGACTTTGTGCAATCACCGCGGCCCCACGACGGCTACGGACCAGGCGGCCACCACCAAAGTCCAACACCATTAGCTCGGCGACGACCAACAAGGCGGCCACCACAACGGCGACCAGGGCCAGCGGCATCGCGCCATCCTCGTACCTATAACAGACATCGTACGCCACAGACGGACGCCATGATTTGCATGAACACGCACGGCGTCATCGCCCTGTTGTGCGCCCTATTCGCTTTTGTACCCTCGCTGATTGTGGGTGAGTCATAATCCGTTACTGGGCGTCGACCAGTTTGATTTTCATCTAGAAATCCCCCTCGGCTATGTTTAGGGTCAAAAAATAGAATCAGGGGGTTTACCTCCCCCCCCCCGAGTGCGCGACCATATCAGTTTTGTGGGTTTCCGATGTACAGAGCTATTGGTCACCGACTGTGCCGGGATTACGGGTTGTTTTCCCTTTTGTAATTTTGGTCTTTTAGGAAAGATTTTAATTCCTTAAATAAATATAAAAGATCAGTCATAGTATATCGACATAAGTATCTGATTTTGTTCAATAAGTACCTAGTTGATTGTACTTAGCAGTGAGACTTTCACAATTATTATTTTCACAAGAAAAAGAATTGCTTCAAGTGTTTTGGATAAAAGTGTTCGTAAGAACTGCGTTAAAAGCTTGCACGTTTTATGTCAATACAACTGCCTACTTTAAAAATCAATTAAACTAAAACAATATTTCTCTCGGTCCAAGTCTCCTATTACTAGAAGTTAACACTTACCATGCCCAACCATTTGGCTTGTTTGTTACTTACATATTTTTTGTTAGACATTTTGTTTCTCACATTATTTTCAGGGCCGTTTAACTAAAACTATGTTTACAAGCAGTCCTAAATACTTCAATCTACAATTCTAATTATTTTGAGATTTAATAAAAAAAATTAACTTACCGTAGTATTATATATATATATATTAATTACTAATTAATTATAAACTAATTCACAGTTTTTTATTTTTATAGCTATTTATGTATATAGGCATTATTATGGAGTAGTGATATTTTCCTATACTTAATATACAAGTAAAATAAGGTGTAAACTTCATCCTAAAATCAATATTATATTAAACTGTGCAGCTGCCATCTTGAGCCGTTACATTGATAATTTAATTTTGATTTCATGTAGGGTTTATATTTATCTAATTGGTATTAAAACATGTAAAATGCAAATCTTTTTTTTTATTACCACAACTATCGTTTGTATTAATTTATTTTTTGTTATTGATGATTGCCATTAATTGATTTACATACCCAATTTCGGTAAAGGGTTGTTAAACATAATATTTAAATAATTATATGCCTATTTTTATAAGAACCCGTAATAAGACCGTTTAGTCTAGTTTTTTCAAGCCATAAAGTTTAAAATCACTTGTATTAAAACAAAAAAAGTGATAATATAGTAATTGGTGTTATTTATCTTATGGTGTTTGGTACAGTTTAAAGTATTAGCATAATTAATTTTTTCATCAAAAATTGCTTATTCTGCTTCTGCCCCATAATAAATAGTTTGGAGTACTACCAGTAACTGGAAGCTTTAAATGGACATTTTTAGTTTTTACTATTAACAACATGATGTACGTCTATTTGTATATTATTATTAGTAGAGCTGAGTGGATAGTGAATATAATTTAACATTAGTATTTTATTATTATTTACCAATAGTTGATTTTAAGTTTTCTATTACAAATAATTTAAACCGACATCAGTTTTCTTAACAGATAATTAATAAGGATATTTTAAAGAAAAAAAATTATATTGGCTCATCTCAATTACTAACAGTAGTAGTCTATTTACAATGTCTTATATTTTAGCTACATTTTGTTGTGTAATTCTTTCAAACAACAATTATATCTTAATTTAAATTAATTGTTTGGCTTAAAATCATTCTAAAAATTCATAATACAATTCAGGTTTATTTTGAAGCCAAAAATAAAATTAGGTAATTTTTTTACTAAAATATTAAAATCATGTTTACAGTTTTTGTTTTCTTTATAACTTCATATTGATGGTTATAAATTGTAATTGAATATTTGTGTTTTTTTTAAATGCCATAATTTATGCGATTCATTTTCTTTTTTTTTAATAAAGTCAATTTGCCGTCAATAAATTATTCAAAACTATTTATTTAATTTATCATTTAAGTGGCGTTTACCTATGCCACTTGACTTAACGACAATGCCTATAGTAAAAAAATGGGTATTTTTTTAAATTTTATAACTGTTTATTTTTAATGTGTTGTTCGTGACTGGGATACAAAAATAATTTTGTTTGTTTTGGAAATAAAATTGGATTATGTAGCCGACGAGCCGAGTTACGAGGGTAACAATACTGTAAAAGAAGGCAGCCCGTTTAAGATAACTTGTCGTGTGTCAGCGTTTCAATTTATAAAATGGCAAAAGGATAGCCATAACCTATCTGACGAACACTACAATATCAGCACCGACAAAACCGGCGACAATATGTTTGTGTCCACAATTTCGGTCAATTCTGCTGCCTCGTTACACTCGGGCTCGTATCGATGCACAACACAGTACAACAATGTTCATGTATTGGAAGTGGTTACCGGTACGTGCCGGCCTATGATGTGCTTTTTAAAAAAAAATGCCATGTGTCCGGACCGGATTGCCTAGCTTCATTTTTGGCTCGCGTGTATATCTATAAATATTAACAATTGCGACTAGACGCACTTTCCAGTACATTACGACATTTCATTTATAGAGTAGATTTATCATTATGTTAGGTATTTGTTTAACCCATTAAAGTTTTTTTTTGTTTGTACATTTTTTGTGGTATAGATTTTGCATTTAAATATAATATGTATAATACATTAATATACCGTACGGCCATTTTTTTTTTTTTTTTTTTAATTACTAATGCATACGATATGTAATTTGTATTTGTCAATAATCCATTTTTATCAATGACCTTTATATGATATGTTTGTGTTAGAAATTACTCACTTATGAATCTAACAGCTCACATTTAGATTTATATATCAACTCTACTCTGTAGCCTTAACCTTATTCATTTTTTATCGTGTTTTAGGAGCTGATGTGATTATAAGAGCAAACTACGACTTTGGAGATGCTTATAAAGCCGGAGAATACAAACAACCACTTACCTTGTCGTGTACGTACGAAGGACCACAAGACTCTAAGTATTATTGGAAATGGTAAGTATATCAATACGAGTTCTCCCTACCTAAGCTGTATGGAACATCTACAAATTTAACAAATCTTCCACCTGATATTTAATTACAGGTATAAAGGAGACAAGCAGATAGTAACCGATGACGCGGACAACACACACCATGTCACAGTCTCAGGAAATACCGTAGAAATTAAACGTTTCAATGAAAACGATGCCGGCGAGTATACGTGCAAGTTATTCAATTCCGTCAACGGACCTCCTGTTGGCACAAAGCCGTTCAAAGTTGTCTGTGAGTATTGGTCGCTTAATAATCAATTAAATTTGAATATGTCAATCCTTAACAGATTCTGTTGGAAATAGAGGTTTTGTCTTTGCTACCAGCTTTTTAAGTTGTATGAGAAATTGCATAATTAGAGTAATAAAACTAAGTACTTGTATTTCTATTCAAATTCTAAAGTTTTTTTTTTAACTTATACTCTTTTGTTTTTATTCTAGTCACAAAAAATAATTACTCGTTTCTTAGAATTAATTGCATTTAAACATACAGTGGTATTATTATATATTATTTCGGTTGCTGTTTTATGATTTATTATTTGGAAAAATTCAGGGTCTTGTTATTTTTCTCTACTTATTGGACAAAACCCCAAACCCTTAAAACTTCTATAGATTGATGTACGTTATATTTCTTAAATTTTCACAGTAAAACCCTACTACAAACTGCCAAAAACAGCTACGTTCATCGAAGGAGAAAAAGTGGAATTAGAATGCATAGTGTATGGCGTGCCCACTCCTGATGTTAGTTGGAAATTCGGTAAGTATTAAAATGTTTTTATGAGTTGTCGTTATTATACAGTTAGATAATTCTGACCCGTGTATTTTGATTTTATTTAGAAAACACTACCCTTGTGCCTTCTCCACATGTACAATTTGCTCCGAACAAGAAGAATATAACTAATGGCATTTTGATTTTAAAATCGATTACCATGAACGACAGAGGTAATTTCTATTGCGGCGGAAAAAGTTCTGTCATTGCCGAACACGTGAGCTCTTCAGCGTTGTATGTACGCATTAAAGGTTGGTAATGGCGATTAGAAACTGTTAGGCTCTTATTATATTATAGTCAACTTGCTTTATAATTTTGTATATTAAATTTGCTATTCCAGATAGGATGGCTGCGTTATGGCCTTTCTTAGGAATATGCGCTGAAGTCATCATACTGTGTTTGATCATATTTATTTACGAAAAGAAACGTAACAAGGCTGAATTCGAGGAAAGTGACACCGATCAAGGACCAGAGACGTAAGTAAGATAGATTTCATAATTTGTATAAATTATGACGTGCAACACATATTTTGTTTTATTCTTTTTCTTCAAAGTTTTATGTTTTTATTGTGTACCTATTTAAAAAGAATTGTTAAATTTTGTTTGTTATGTTTGATCAAATAAAGTACATGAACTTTATTGTTGGAGACAAATAAGATATGAGTTACGTTACATAATAGTGCATCCTCACACATTTACATTTATATTATTACGGTTTAGATTGTTTACTATGGATAGATACATTTGATAATAAATGTTTAACTCGTGCAACAGCCTTATAATTAACAAAAGCGTGTTCTAATCAAAATAAAGGCCTTTGTAAAAATAAATACCTTTTAAAAGGTAATAAGCTAATAAAGAGAGTGTGAGATGTTTGACATTTGCACTTGTCAACACATTAAAATAACCATTGTAATATGAGACCGAATTTTTATGTTTTTACATATTTTTATGGAGGTCGTGCAGCATGTTTTTTGGTTAAGGTTCCTTGACATTCCATTTTTAAACTTAACTTCACTGTTACTTCCAGAACATTTATCATATTTTAAACAAAACTTAAAAGTGATTTTTTAAAATTTTAATTTAAAAAAATTGTAAAAGGAAATTTTTTTGTGACCGTTTTCGATAACAGTGGTGTTGTAGTTCGATTAATTTTTTTCTTCCATGACAATCTTCCTTGCTCATTGATCAAATATGTTAATAAATTTAGTCAATACATTTTTTTTAAAGTTTTATTTTTAAATAAAGTCAATATTTTTTGTACAAGCATATTTTAGAGTAAAAAAAAATATTTCTCTAAATTTGTTTACTACATAAAACTGTCATGCTTAAAACTTTATTATTATATAAAATAAAAATTTGATTTCTACATACATAGTATGACTAATTGTCCCACTGCAGTATCCTATTATATTTTTTTAAATCTATCTATCATAGTAAATGATTTAGGATGTTTGGAAACCGTGTAAATGGTAATTTGTAATTTCGTATGACTATTTTAGAAACAATGCAACAGATCACAGTGGCAGCGGTGGTGACGTAAGACACCGGAAATAACTCAACAATTTAACGAATAATGCCAGATATTACATAAATGGTCAAAAGTAAGGAATACAGTTATAGGTACAGTTATGTATTAGGTTTGCCAGACCAATTTTTGTTTACATTTTTAGGAAATTTATTATCGTCATAGTTGTTAAAAACTAAATTTAAAAAAAAGTAACAGCTGTTTTTATTGTTTCAGCCATTACGAAACAATATAACAAAAAATATACTTACTGCTTAATACATTTTTTATTCCAAGTATATAAAAAAATTAATTAAAAGACGTTCCTACACGATGCTAGGAAAAATTTTGTTCAATTACAGTAATATTGTAGCTGTATCGTGTTAAAATATTTAGGCGACATATTGTGCATAAAAATTGTTCTCCATGTCGTATTGTTTTTTTTTTTTTTTTTCATTTAATTAATTAATTTAACAATTTTTTTTTCTCATTACCAAATGTAATATGTATTTTTATTTTACATAAAATACTGGTATGCATCATCCATGTCTGTTAATCTATATAATATGTAGTAAGTTGTTAACGCATATTAAGCGTTCCCCGCCTAACTTGTTCAAGTTTGAGTTCTTTGTGCTTTTAACAAAGTAAAAAAAATAATATTGCATTTAATGCTCAATAAGTGTTTTATTCCTCAGATTAATAATATATTATTAAAGTATTTATATATTCTATTGTTTAACTAAAATTAAACTACTTTAATTCTGGTCATAGATTTATTTTCTAGGTGTAGCTTATGAATCAATAAGCGAAAAATGTTATCTGAAATTTTTTTTTTATACATTTAACGTAAGTTACTTACGCATAGCTTAGTATATTTTATAGAATATTTATTACACGCTGAATTTCATTTCTAACAATTTCACTTTTTAATCTTATTTTCAATAATAAATTACTTCCTCTGCCCCAGCAATATATATTTATTATTATTATTCTACTTATAAGTGGTTTTATTTTATTTATAATATTAGAATATTATTAAGGGTGCTTGTCAAGTTGATGATTGCCCAGTTGGAAATTTATTATTAGCAATAAGCATAAATTAAGTTATATAAAACGTATAACATTACGGTATTATACAAATTATGTTTATTATTATGTAATATATATATATATAATGTCACTGCTTGTTGTTAAATTGTTGTAATGAAATTAAGAAAATTTCTTCAAAAAAAAAATTATTTTAAGCCTAATTTAGATGTAGTGACATTACAATCAATTTTTTGACACCAGAAGATGATTAAAAATGAAAAAAAAAATTATATTTCATTTCTTATTGTGGTGTATGAAACCATCTTATTTGTTACTCGTAAGATCTTTTTATTATTTATTCAGTGTTATATTTGTAGAATTTGTTAATATTAAAAAAAAAAATTGTTAGCATTAAACCATTAATTTCTTAGTTAAATCAATTGATTATTTTCACCCATCTAATATTGTTGTATTATTGGTAATTATTTTATAAAGACAATGTTCTTTACATAGATTATACCATTATGGCAGACAACATAGCTAGTTTTCGTGCATTTCATACGTAAACTTAGTCACAAACTATATTGTTTTCATTGTCGTCTGGCGAAAGTAACACTGCCAATGGCTTTGATTTCTAGTGAACTGCAGCATCGCGTAATAATACATTTGTCAACTGCTAATAACTAATTTTCTTGTTAATATAATTATAAAATAAACAAGTTATGTTAAAAACTGTTAATTATCATTACCATTTATAGTTATGATACTACTAATTTTTATTTAAAATACTCTTTTACTGATTGGTACTTATTCATGGATCGACATGGTGTACTCGTCAGCGTTTTCTCAACAATAACTGTAATTGAAAACAAACCAAAGTCTGAGGGGAAATTATGAATGATTAGGGTGTGGCTTTTAAAACGTCCAAACTATATGATAATATATACCAACAGAGAGCATTAGTGACGGGAATTTTTCAGAATAATATTATTTGTTTTTACTAAAACTTATTACATTACATTTAGATAAAGCTGTTTTACATACATCAATAATTTTTTTTGAAAAATAAATTAAGTAACTTAGCTTGATTACTCAGCGATACGCTTAACTCCATCGCGGCATCATACTCGAGGCTCAGCTTGTATACTTGACTGTTGCCCAAAAATGAGTGCCCATGCTTCAGACAACATGTTTGTTTCCAAGAAAACCGTTGTTGTTTTCAACGTACACTTGAATACATAAGAACGTTAAACGTACGTGAGTAAATACTATTAAACCGGAACAGCTGCTAAAAAATTAATAAAATATAGCCAGCGCTGTAGGGTTGGGGCACAGTGGTGACAGGGGCGTAACCAGGATTTTACTTCCTTCTACATACGTACATAATATGCCACTGTAATTTATAATTATAAAATTTCATACCATACATTAGAAGTTCTACAAGTTGGGTACAAACTAAAATTAATTTAATGGCGGTTGTCTCATTCCACCGAGGGATGATAATGTCACATTGTGGTACAATCTACTTCACAAATGTATAGTCCTAACCGATTAGTTGTTATCAGTGGCATATTGTCCAAAACATTTTATTTAGCATTAAACATGAAATATTATTATTTTTTAATTAAAAGTGGAACAGTTCTCGCCCCCCTCTGTTAAAATGAGGATAATCTGTGAAGTCTGTGCTCGACTAGTTCGTCCTGAGCGCACGCCTATATATATTTAATAAACAAATAAATATGTAAACATATAATTGCACTTCTCCGGTTTCGGTCATGGAAAACGCTACTGATGATATCCAAATAAAAAAATGAAAGCAATCTTTTTTTAAACTATAATCAATAATCATAAGCTATATACAGTATACTTACCTCAGAAGCGCCAACAAAAGCAGTAACCCGGTTTACCATTATAAGTAAATTCATTAAAACAATAAATCCCCACAGAACTATAATGAATATTAACAAATATTATTATAATATATTGTTATAATGAACAAGTATTATAATTCAACACGTTATAAAAAAAACGAGAATGATTTTACAATACAACTAATTTTCGAAAATTGAGAAAAATCCTCAATGAGTTTAAACAATACATTAAACTTACAAATTCCTTACATAATGTTAGTCTAACAATGTTAGAAATTCTCATTTGGATAAACTTTAGGTATTATGGTAGATTGCACATAATTTAATAGTTTTGTATAAACAATATTTTTGCACCAATAACATTTGTGAATTTATGGAACCCATAAAGATTTGTGCAATCCAAAAGTCTATCAATTACACTGTATATTACGATTTTGAATCAAGAACCAAAATAATTTTATTTTACTGAATCCAAATCCAGTCTCAAACTTTTTCAAAAACGTCTAGTTACCTTTTTATATCACTCCCAAAAGGCTAAACTTTAAAAAAAAAATCTCTTTTTTATGGTATATTGTTTAACTATAAAACAAAAATACAATTATTGAAATAGGTTCGGTAGACCCTTCAGAAAGTGACTCCGCGTTTTAGTCTTTATTTGTAAAAAAATTGATGCTTTCCATTCCCCTTAAGGAGGCAAAACAGCTTTTACGGTTAAATACCACCATGTCGTGATATTTTATAAATTAAAATAGCTGATTTAAAAGTCTTATTTAAGATATACACCAATTAATTGTCAATCTAGTCGGGTATATAGTATTATTTATATTATCGAATCGTCTAAATTTGTTTCCAACAGAGGTAAATTGTGGTGTTTGCATTATAAGTATAACCAATGACTAATTTGCTATGTGATAATATTTGCTTACATTTTGTTGAAACCTTATGGAAAATACACATTAATAAACATTTAAAATAATAAGGATTGGAAAATATGCATCATATTATGCTGAGGAAGAGCAGAATTTTTTAAGCAAATAATAATTTTATAGACGACAAACTTTTATGAGTAGTTTAGTATTCAATTTTTATTATATATTTTAAATGATCATTTTCTTCAAAAATTAATTAAAAAATAACAAATAATACAAGAGTAGACTATTAAGTATTAGATAATTTGTTACTCAATAGTTGGATAACTCAATAAATGTATATAAAAGGAAAATATTGATTATTTATAACTACAAAATAAAGTAGTTAATTAATTATTTAAGCTAATTATACTTTTCTTATTTATAGCCAATGACTCGATTGATGACTACTAAATCTTTATTACAAAATATGTACATAATTCAATCATTAAATATTAATAACTTAATCCATGATTCTCTGATTATTAATTTTTTAGAAACATTCATGATAATTATTGAATGTACAATAATATTATCAAATAGCGCAATATGGTCTAAAATATTGGATATTTTTTACCATTGGTCTTCAACACGTCCAAATTTGTATATTAGAGATGCAGCGAAAATAAAAATATTTTGGAAAAATAACTCTACTCCAACCGTCATGTTAGGCTTGGGCGTACCTAAATACAAGACAGATAAATATGATATAACTTAAATACAATTTGAATAATTATTTATAATTTTACCTTTAGCAGCTACAAAGTCTGCAAAGAATATCCAGCTAGCTGCAATTAGGGCAGCAAATCCTAAAACAAAGCCTATGAATAGCCAACTGCGAGCTCCTCTGGGTCCAAACCAACCTCCAGAATAAGCTTCACCACGAATTTGCGAGTTGGACACAATGTTGACCCTGAAAAACGTAATTACGTAAAGTTATTAAATCTGCATTAAAAAAAATTGTTAATTTTACTTAACCTAAGATTAAAAAAAATGGCTGAAGGCAGACTGGACGATTAAAAGAGTGATATATTATGATTTATGATAGTATATGAACTGAAAATGTTTTCTTCTTTATAATAGACTACATTTATTGGCGTCATAACCTTGTTGGTGAAAGACTGGTGTGCCATGCAAGTAAATATTAGTGTAGCTCGTTAATACAATGACATAGGACGTTATATTATTATGAAGCTATACCCTGTCTGCCGAGAAACCATGCACCAACCCGACGAAAATTGGCCATTCTGCGCATCTTCGCGCGGCACCCAGTGTGACTAGCGTTCTCCCCAGAGACCCCCCTGTCTGCCAGCATGTTCTCGACAGCTGCTTAGTCTTCAGTCTACATGCACAAACCCGGCATGCATGGCATTATTTTTTTACAAAATCTTAATTTAAAGGTTAAACTGTGACGTAATTATTAGTTAATTGGTTTATGTATATGTAATTGGTAGTTAATTTATTTTTCGGACTATCACAGCATTAAGAAAAAAAAAAATTCATCTAAACATAAGTGCACAGAATGCATTTCCATAGTCCATAGTGGTTTTAGAGTAAAAACACTCATTATGAAATCAAAAATAATAACATTTTGAAGATAATGTTATATTAGATTTCGAAAATAATAATCTGAAAAAAGTTATAACTATTTAAAAAGAATTTTAAAAAAATGTGATTGTAGAATATTATGATCATAAAAAAAAAAGGATGTGACATTGTCTTCAAAATCTTGTCATCTTTCGGTTTTAATATAAGTATTTTAGCTTTAAAAGCACTACTTAATAAGTAATACACATTATGCATAGCTATGTTTTAACACTAGAAAATTGGGTGTATAACGTCTTCTTAATAAGGTATTGTGGTTTGTGGATCCGACACAGGCCCCGGTAGTTTTCCCTTAAAGATTTTATTAGGTAAAATTTTTTAATACAAATATTGTAAGTTATTTAACTATCATGTTTCTTTTAATTTTATTAGCCCACACTATGCATGTATTTATGCGTTGATATATAATGATTTTAAGACTGTGTAGTTTCATAATCTACACAGAATAGTTTTCTTAGAATATAGTATTCCATACATGATAAGTATATAATATGGATGGTTCAAAGCATAAGTGAACCATGTCCATCACAGTTGATTTCAAGTAATGGGCTCCCAAATTGTTTTTTGCATAATCTACTATGTGGTACAATGTATACAGAATACTTGTTGCCATTTTGTAACATTAAGATGAACAAAGGATTTTGTTCATTATGACACTGAAAGATATTACTTTTATGCCTATTTTTCATGAAAAACCTTACAATGTGAAAAAAATAGACTTGATTCACTTGTGCACTGAACCCTCCATATCATTAAGGCTAATAAGTTATTGCTTACATAAACAAAGAAAATGTCCCAACCAGTCCGCAAATGTGATAAGTACCAGGCACTTGACTGGGATTAACGACTGTACCGTCAATTATTAACCACCATCCAGTTGCAAACTGCAAAATATACATTTAAATGTGTTAAAAATGTTCAAGTCGTTTTTAAATAACGAATACAAACCAAAAATCCGGATATCATGCCAGAAATGACATTTCTTTTTTCACCGCCGCCTTCAAACCACAAACAATTTCCCCAATTTATATTATCCATACACTCCATGAGTATGTTTTGAGATAAAATATAATATAAAAAATAGTTGAAGAGATAGTAGTTAAAATCAGTATAAAGTAAAAGGTTATTTAAACTAAAAAATTTTAAGCAAGCAGTGTAGTTAATATATAATAGTTTTGGCTAAAATCATCAAGATTCAACTACCAATTTGTGTATCAATATATTTTACTTATCTATGACTCCAGACGAGTCTCAGACAACAGACTACAGAGAACAGTGTTCACAAAATGATTATTAAATAAATGTTTATAATAGTAATGACAACATAGAATAGACTGTTATGTAGGTAGCGCTGATAAACATGGTCATATGTTTCATTATCATTTTACAAATTTTTTCAAAAACAAATAAAATTGATATCTATTTATGTTTATTACAATTTTTCTTGTAATTCATGTGTCAGTAACAGGTAACTAGTGTGTAAAACAAATTAGACCAAAATTCAAAAATTCAACTTTTATACACTATTGATGATCATTTTTGTACTTTTTGTGTAGGTAAATGTGTAAGTTATTGTACTTTAATCTCTTAACGTTTTGAATTTAACTGTGCAAATTCTTAAAGTATTTTGACCTTAAAAAATATTTATTATGCTACCTTCTAAAGGTTATTTTAAGGCTCTTGAATGTCCTTATTATAATTTATCCTTTTGTGATCGACCGTATTGTCATTTTAAGCACAGTAAACAAGACTATTTATCAGACAATGATTTACATCATGCTGCTAGCACTGATATTACAAATTTAAAATCATCCAACAATACAAAGCCTTCTGACGAATCAGTGATTAAACAAAAGACAAAATCTAAAATAATTGAGTATGTACCTAAATGTATTAAACCTAAAAATCTTGAAAATATTAATAGTATCATTAAAAAAGAAACAAATCCAGTCCCAGAATATGTACCTTCACCTGTCAATGGTACTACTTCAAATTTTAAAGAATATGTTGATATTCAAAATGATAGCAATATGGATGAAAAAATGTCAGTTGAATATACTAAACCAGTATCAGAATCATATAATATTAACAAACAATCTTTAGATATTACAGAATATATTCCTAGTAGTATTGTTAAAACTAAAAATCCTAAAGAAGTCTCTGGCAACAAAGATAACCATAAACATCATTCTTCATCAAAACGTAAGCATACGTCATCAAGAAGTCCTTCGAGATCTTCAAGTAAATCAAAAAAATCCAAGAGAGACAAATCTACAGATAATATCAAGACTAAAAAGAGAGAACATTCTAAAGATGAAAGACGCAGAAAAGACAAAATCCAAGATAAAAATGATGTATTGTTTGACAATACAAAGAAATTCGTTGGACCAAAATCATTAAAAGAAGCTGTTTTACAAAAAGTGAATAAAACCTTAGAAGATACTATTAATGCACGAAAAGTGTCCAGTTCAAGTATTGAAAATAATGATGCATTGACAAGCTCGGTGAAATCTGATTTAGAAGACTTATTCCATTCCGATATTTCTGATATTTCAGAAACTGAGCAAAACGAAGAAAAATGTAATATCATAGAAGCTAAAACAAAGAAACGAATTGCACACATTTCGTCTAATAGCATATTCTCAAAAATTAATGCCAAACCAGTTGCTAGACCTAGAAGTACAAAATCATTACATGAAATGGTGGCTAGCCGTATACAAATGACTCAAAATAATAAAATAAATGAGCTGTCAAGTTTGGCCATTAAAAGTAAACCCCCATTCTTAAACAATGACTTGATCACACCTGTTCTGAAGACAAAAAATCGAATAGCTCATCAACCCAAGCTTGAATTATCATCTACTGGTGAAACATCAAGTAGTTCTGAAAAAAGCAAATTACCCAATGCAAATATTAAGCCAAATTTAAGGGTTAAAACATTCAAAAGTAGTAATAATATGCCTAATCCTATGCGTCAAAGTTGTTTGGAAAAACTTTATGCAGCATTTGTTAAATACTATACATCTGAAGAAGCCATTAAGAATGCTTATACAACCGAGGAGGAAGTTCATAACAAAGCTAAAACGTCTGGAATTTATAGGAATTTAATTGTGCAGTCTTTATTGAAAGCCAACAAACCACCCGAACTTCAGAATAAAATTAATCCTAATTACCCTTCTCATATGCACGGTGTATGTCTTTATGGACTTTTAAAAAAATATGTATTGTCCAAAGAAGATTTGGAGCAAAATGGGTATCCACTAATGGGTAATAATAAATTGGCTTACATTTCCAAAAATGCACACTACTATCGACCAATATCAAAAAAACGCAATGGTGACAAATTTATTTGTATGAATTGTAGAAATGAGTTTATGGTAGACAAACATGGTATGCCTACATTGACATTAAATAAATGTATTTATCATTCTGGAAAATTGAGATTTGAAAGATCGAAAAATGAAAAATTTTGGATGTGCTGTTACAAGAGACAACACGAGTCAGGCTGTGAATCGAGTATTTATCATATGCCAGATAAATTAGATGATGATGCGTTAGAAGAATTTGTTTCTACAGAAGGTGTAGAATGTAAAAAAAACTCTGAAGAACCTAATTTTTATGCCTTGGACTGTGAAATGGTGAACACAACTGTTGGTACGGAAATGGTACGTGTGACTGTCATTGATCATGAGGGAAATGAAGTATACGAGTCTAAAATTAAGCCTTTTAACCCAATACTTGATTATAAATCTAAGTACAGTGGGATTACTGAAGAGTCATTAAAGTACTGTTCTAAAAGATTGTTTGAAGTACAATTAGACTTGTTGAAAATGTTCAACCGAGATTCAATTTTAATAGGTCATAGTTTAGAAAATGATTTAAAAGCTCTAAAAATTGTTCATTATAATGTAGTGGATACAAGCATAATGTATCCTCATAAATATGGCCCACCGTATAAATGGAGTTTAAAATTGTTGTCTGAACAATATCTTCAAAGAATAATACAAAGTGAAGAAGGGCATGACAGCAAAGAAGATGCAGTAGCTTCATTGGATCTAGTTTGGAAACGACTAAAAGAAGACGTAAAAAAATTTAAACCTGTTAACATTATTAGCGTGAATAAAAAATAATAAACCATAGAGTTAAATATTTATATAAAAAAAATTGATCTCATAGTTTTTTTAATTGTACATAAAAAACATTTATGTATGTGATCCATTGATTTAAACATGCTGTATAAAAAATATATTTTTAATTAAACAATTTGAAAATTGGTACTTTTGGATAATCCTTTATTTTGTAACTATTTATAAAACTAATATTTTGTTTCTGGTTTTTTTAAATTTATATATTATATTTGTTTATATATTCAATTGTTATTCATGAAATAACATGTAGAATGAGTATGTTCTTTTTATGTAATATTAAAAAATAAAATATAGTACGCATTTTTAATTTCATAATTAACTTTTAATAAAATGAAGCTGGATATTTTGTTTTAATAAAAAGTCCAATTATTTTAGTTATATTATAAATTTGCATTCATTATTTATTATTCGTTAACTGGAGAGATTACTTAATTAAAATATTACCTAATTTGTAAAGCCTATTCAAATTTGTATCACTCTCGGTGATTCTTTTAATGCTCTACACTAGCGTAGTCTTACAATAATTGCAAATTTGTAGTGTTTCTTTTTGAAAACATTTTTATTTATATTCTAGTATGTCATATTAGATTATATTCACATTATTATATTTTTAGTATATACTAGAGCCATATTAACTTTTAAAACTTGTATAGTAACGTATATATTTTATTAACTAGTTAAATTAAGAATAACTTGCTGAAAATATTGACAGGTCGATAACTAGTTTTGAAGAAAATTAGGCCTAATTTTTAAAAGTTTATGCTTCAAGTTAAAACATATAAAGTTGACCTCAAAAAAAGAGGATTATAAAAGTTTTAGCGCTTTATCTCATTATTAAGGGGTAGTGGTCATTTTTTTTCTTTTCATAAAATACGATTTCAATGAGTTAGACCTTGATTTATACGGTTTTTGTAGCGATTAAAAAAGTATTAAATAATAAACAACTAAATCTGGTATTAAAGAGGCTTTTACTCAAATACTTTCAAGTCTAATGATGGATTATCCAACTTGGCCTCAAATATTTGAATAAAAAGCATCTTTAAAACCAGATTTATTTGTTTATTATTTAATTTTTTTTTAATCGTCACAAAAACCGTAAAAATCAAGGTATATATATTTATACACATGTGTGTGTTTCCCTTTTTTCAGTTAAGAGGGCGCCACATACCCGTTATTTGCTTCAAAAAACCCGCTTTGCGCGGATTAATTTTACAAAGGCTGTAATCAAAACTAAGAAACCAAATTTTCACATAATATAAACAACAACATTGTCAATCATCGTTCTACCATCGCCCTTTTTTTAATATTTCAACCAGTTAATGAATAATTAATTAATTAAGGACTTTTTTACTTTTTTAAAAATTATATAGCGTTGGTTGTATTAAGTATTTCGAAAAAATACGGATGATAGAACACAGATAGTTTTGTCATAAATAATATGTATGAATTTTTTTCCTGAAAAATGAAGCCTGAGAAAAATTAATCCGCGTAAAACTCAATTCAACAAATTTTTTTTTAATCGCTGTCAATGATGTTGTGATAGTCCGAAAAATAATTTAACTACTAAAAAAGAGTCCTAACTACTGAACTCATAGTTACACATCACAGTTTAACCTTTAAGTTAAGATTTTGTAAAAAATTGCCTATACTTTACTCCTTAAAAATGGGCGGTGCGACGCCCTCTTAAGTGATTCATACTATTATACGATATATTCATCGATCTTATACTAAAATTATGCCAAATGTATTGATCTAACTTGATTTTGCCTTTGATAATATAATTCACTGCCTTTGAAGATAATATTTTCTATGGCCATGATATAATTTGTTAATACATTAAAAATTATTAATTATTTAAAACAAAAAAATATATATTTAGAAATTATGGTATTTTTAGTGTACCATAAAATGTATTTTGGTATACATTATATTGCATAAAAACATAGATAGATATATAATAAACTAGATTGCTAACTGTACATGCCACCAATAGAGAAGATTGAAGCAGCCACTTTCCATCATCTTGGTGGGAATCAGAACCTTATCACGAGAGAATTATATATGTTTATAACAATCACATCTGTATATAATATTGATATAATAATATATACAGATATATATTATATGCATTGATAACACACCTAAATCCCATCAGAATGGCGGACCGTCGGCTTCAATTCTCATCGCTAGTTAGCAATCTAGTATATTATATATATCTGTGCATAAAAATGACATGAATACCATAATAATGGTACGTTTGGCCACCATGAATTAGTCTATAAACTGATCTGGCATCTGCACTTAACGCGTTCCGGTATTACAGCAAATCTGAAATCTCATCTGATTACTAGATGGCGTTAAAGATACCGTGTATTGTTCCAGGGCCCGCTCAAATTGTAACGGTTTTTCAGACAGCCGAGTGCCGACAATGGTCACTAGTGTCTAGATACTGAAATCTCAATACGGAATACAACTGCGGGACCAGCAGCTGCCAGCAAGAGTTCAACCGCATTACGCATTAGTTGACAATACATAATAATAGTTATTAATACAGTTGTCTGTTTTTATATGGGTAATTGGTAAATTAAGTGTCGTTGGTTATGATTTACTGTTCCGGCCGATGTAAAATTTCACGTCAACGGATGCACTCATGATTTGTATACATGTTTGTATGGTTTTATGATTGTAATCATATAAGAATTGTGAGTACTTTTTTTTTTTAATTTATGGTTTTAAGTGTAAATGTTAATTTCAATTTTGTTATCATTAGATTGTTACAAACCATAATGGAACCAGCTACTGAATCAATATCCGTGCGCTCTATGCGCCTTAATAATACGCTTTATGGGCCTACCATAATGTCCAGTACAGCTTTGAACAAGGAATTACTTTTTGATTCTATTATTTTATTATTTGATGAATGCAACAATGAAGTAATGAAAAGTGATCAGCTGATCGCGAGTTTCATTAACAAATGTAAGGAATGTTTTTTTGTTTGTTGAGTATTGTTTTTAATTTTTTTGTAATTGCAGTCAAAATGGTCATTCCCGAATTGAAATCGCTTCGTGTGAATCGATTGGATTTCGAATCGAAACAAGTTATTGGTAAAGGACATTTTGGAGAAGTCGAACTAGTGGTTGAAAAGCATACAAATGATATTTTTGCCATGAAAGTGTTAAAAAAAGACATGCTGCTCAATCATAAAGATGTAATATATTTTTTTCAATTTTTCTGAAAGGCTAAATTACGTATATGTATTTAATATTTTTTTGACTAACTACATTAATTTTAGATTGCATTCTTTGAACACGAAAGAGACATAATGGCATCATCTAGTTCACCTTTTTTAACACAATTACATTATGCTTTTCAAGATTTTCAAAATTTGTATCTTGTAATGGACTATCATCCGGGCGGTGATTTTGCTAACTTAATTGATAAATTTAATGGCACGCTGTCAGAAAATACTGCTAAGTAATTTAATTGATAAAAATATTTATATAAAATAACTGTTGATTCATTAACTCTTATTTTTTTAGGTTTTATATTGCCGAATTATTGTTGGCTGTTAAACATGTACACGCTATGGGATTTGCTCATCGTGATATTAAACCGGAAAATATGATGTTAGATCGTACCGGCCATTTAAAGTTGGTAGACTTTGGTTCTTCAGCCAAATTTGATCGTGATGGTAAAATCAAAACTCGAATGCCTGTTGGTACCTCGGAATATTTAGCTCCCGAAGTCCTACAAGTAAACAATATATAACTGTGTTTACTAATAACTTTCACAAATTACGAAACATTTTTTAATTAATTTTAATTTTTACATAGTTTATGCAATCAAACTCGATGAATGGTTATAGCCCTCAATGTGACTTGTGGTCTGTTGGGATTGTCGCGTATGAAATGGCAACAGGAGATACTCCGTTTAATGCCGAACAACAAGCAGTCATTTACTCCAACATTTTAAGTTTTGACAATTTATTAAAATACCCAACGTTCTCAAATATAACTCCAGGTTAGTGAACTTTATATATGTTACACCTTAGATACGAGTTTGAGAACTGTGCACATTTTTAATATTTTTCGCCCAATTTATGAATTTTAGATCATATTGATTTAGTGAATTTTTGTTTAATTTTATATATAGCATGCAATTTAAAAAGTTTACTCTTTTTACTTCAAAATAGCCACCTACTTGCACTGATTCATCAACCCTATATGACTTAATAGTTCATTTAAAAATAAAAATTTTGTTTTTTTATGTTAATAAACAATTTAAGTAATAAACCAACAATACATCAAATATTTCTCTCATATTCTTTTGAACATTTTTTTCATCATCTTTCTAATGAGCCTACTATGAATATTGTAGCTACAAAATTGAAAAAGATATATTCAAGAGAATATAGATATCAATTTTACACATGTTAACTAATTGGAAAATCCAAAACAGCTTTGCATGACCTTTAAATATTATTTGTATAAATTTACAGTTGTTTAAAATTTTGACATTTTCTATCTTTTACCCTAAATTAAAAATTTGCCGGATAAATAAAAAAAAAATGTTTAGTGATTAGTATAATATATTAATGCAATATTTATTATTAAATAATGTGTAACTATTACATTTTTCAGCTTATAAGCAGATGATAGAATGTTTAGTATGTCATGTAGAGAAACGATTTACTGTGGACATGATGATTGATTTAGATATATTTTCTAAAATCAATTTTAACACATTACACGACCAGGTCCCTCCATACATTCCATCGTTGTCGTCCGATAAAGACGTTTCAAATTTCCCAATACACGAGCGTGATCGTCCGACACTCAATATGCATAATTTCAAAGTATTTTATTTTAGCTTCGATGTTCTATATTAATTTCTTTCAATGAAATTTTATATTATTTATTTTTTACTGTAGAAACCAAAACAATTTTCCGGTCGAGATTTGCCATTCATTGGTTTCACGTATAGTTTACAAGTTCCAAAGCGTAATCAGCAACACTATATAAGTAGTCCAGAGTTGGAAACAACAATACGAATTAAACGGAAAGAGCTTGAAGATGCACATGTTTTGATACAAGCTTATGAAGAGAAAATATCAGAATACGATGAAATGATGATCGCCAATGAAGAAAGAATTAAGAAAATGGAAGAAGAAAATGTTTTGTTACATGTTGACGTGTCATCACTTAGTAGCGAATTAGGTAGACTAACTAAAATAAGTGAAACCAGTGAAACTAGTAATGATGAAATTGATATGCAGAAAAAACAAGCAGAAATAGTCAGGGTATTAGTGATTTTATTATTTAACATAATTCATATTATAATCGATAATTGTTATTTTTAATTAGAACGAAATTGATAAGTGGGAAATTAAAACAATCGGTGAATTATATAATATGGAAGAGTTGAAGGCGCAAAATGAAGATTTCCAAGCACATAATGTTGAGCTGCAATCACAGTAATTAATAATCCTATAGTTAATTTTTTTATAATTTATTATAATTTTTATTGTTTTTAGATTGCTTAAACATCAATCTGATATAAAAATTTATCAAGAAAACGAAGAACAGCTTAATAAAAAAATTGCAAAACTTAAATCTAAATTAAAACATATTGTACGACGTTCAAAACAATTAACCGAAGAAAATATTGACAATCATGTAACATCGTTGATGGCTGAAATGAAAACTAAAGAAGACGCATTTGGCCTAGAAATTAATAAATTAAATGAAAACAACCATGCACTCCAGAAGAAAATCTTAGCCATGCAAATGGATTTAGATAATTTGAATATTAAAGTAAGACATTCTTTTTTTTTACCAAAGCAATATTATATGGTATCGTTGTCATCTAATATTTTTAAAATATAACATTGTTCTTTAAATTTAAGGTATCGCAAAATGTCGACAAAGAAATGGCAATGCAAGCCGAACATAAAGCAACTTGTTTGAAAATGGTATCTGATTTTGAGTCTAAATTAAGTTCTGTGTATAAAGAAAAAGATACTGAAATAGAAAAATTACATACTAAAATAGCACAGTTACAACAACAGTTTAGTGATTCCTTGATTTCATTTGAGAAACATGAAAATGCAATCTCTGCAAAAGAAACTGAGAAAGAGGTAAATTTGAATCTGTTTATAACTTATTTTATAGAAAACACAAGAAAAGTCTGAACTGTCCAAACTATCATAGATTAAAGCATTTATATGATGAGAACTCAACTCATAATTATTGTGGTAATTTATTAGGAATACTTTGATCCTCTTAAATAGACATTTTAAATATAAATGTAATCGCGGCACAATTTTTGTGAAAAAAAAAAAAATGTATTCACTTTGAAAGTGACTGTTAAAAACATTAAACGTTTCTGTACCTGAAATTTACCTTTTGGATAATTTAATCCCTAGCTGGCTGAATTGAAATTCCCAAAACACTGGAAACGAAAGAAAATCATCTTAAAACTTATATATTTTGTAAAAAAAATATTTATTATGTTCGCTTTAATAGTATAATATAAACAAGGAAACTACTTTCCTCTTAATCCACGCCTGAAGAAACTAATTTACAGAACACTACTTTGGTCATGAGGTTTTTCTAAAAAAATATCATTATAATTAATTTAGTTATAACAAAAAAGAAAAATGATCATAAATGCATTTTAATTTTGAAATGTAAAATTTCAGTAGACTGTAGGGTGTCTAATACGTGATTATCCTAGGTATAAGCCACATGATTAGATATTCAAAAATATCATTCAAAATCTCCTGTTGCTTCTTTCCTAGATAGATGTGTTTATTTCTAGTAGTTATTTTTATTGTTTAAATAATATTTTACAGTTTGAATCAGAACTGACAACACGTGAACAGCAAATCAAGGATTTAAAATTAGATTTGCGAATATTAGAACGCAAACACAAAACATGTGAAGAAACTATTAGTGGACTCAGGGTAAAATTGTTATTAATATCTTTTTCTTTTTCTTCGCCTTTATCCCAACTATTTGGGGTCGACCATCCTTGCCCTAAATCTCTCCTCATCATTTTTAATTGCATCTAACCACCTTTTTTTTCTTTCTTCCTCTATTCATCTTTCCTCGTGCGTATATTTTCATTACCATTCTTACTGCATCCAATAACATGCCTCTCTCCTAATACTATCTAAGTCTATTTTCCCTCATTTTGTCCGCTATTGAAGCTATCTTCTCTTGTCCACACTAATCATGCACCTAATTATTTTCATCTCCGCTATACTCATTCTTTGTTCTATTTTCCTGTCTACTGCTTATTACTTGGAACCAAACTACATAAAGTTGTAAGTCTCACTACTACTTAAAATTGTCAACTACTTAAAACTGATATTACTATGAATTTAAAATAAAACTGTTAATTCATTATAAGATTAAACTAAAAAAAAAATAAAAAATAATTGTTTCCTATTTTTAAATTTAGGAGTATCATAAAGATGCTCGAGCTAGATCAAAACAGGAAATAGCTAAAATACATGAGGAAAATAGTTTGCAAATAAAAATCAAAGAAGACGAAGTTAAGGATTTGGAAAACAAAATTAAAGTTCTTAATGAGACTATTGAATCATTACAACTAAAACTAGATAAAGAAATAGCTGAATCTAAGAGATTGAGTGTTGAAGTAACTAAGATGATTGATGAATCTAAGAGTTGGACAAGTGAAAAGTCTTCACTCGAAAGAAGCGTGAGTTAAGAAACGAAAAAGTAAATATATTTTTCCAGGAAATTAACAACACACATTAAATATATTTTTCAGATTTTGGAAATTAAAACAAAATTTAATAATAGTGAGTCAAATGTAAAGACTTTAGAAGAATTAGTCACCAAGCAAGATGAACAGTTGGAAGAATTAGGGCAAGCCGTTCAGTCCATGAAATCTAAAGAAAAACAATTACTTGAAGACATAAAAAATAAAAAAGTAATTGAATCCTATTGGCAATTTATTGCTATTACATTGATTTTAAATGTTTTATAATAAAAATATTATAATACTGATTATAAACCTAAAACTTGTAAGTTTATTTAAATAAAAATCTAATTTGTAAAATTTGTTGAAGGATGAAATTGAAAAAATCAAAAGTGATATGCGTCAAGCAAAGAAAATGTATAATGAGGAAAAGTCTCTGCGTATTTTGGCCGAAAGTAAAGGAAAAACGATTGAAAGCGTCCAAGATAATGTGAAAGCTGAAATGAAACTGCTTACAGATCAAATTCATGAAAAAAATGTCAAAATTGATTCTTTGAAAAAACAGGTATTAATTTATCATTATAAGTTTTAAAAATTTCAATTTAATACGTTCACTACAGATGATGCCAATTGGTGTCATTTAGTATAATTCACATGTGCGACGAATGATTGACATCTTTTAATGTACTATAACTGTATCTATAAAAATTAAATAATACACATGCAAGTTGTACATAGATATTCTTATTTTTAGACTATATCTTATTGTATGTATTTGGGGAAATTTAAAAATTGATTAAAAAAATATGTGTTAGATTTTGATAACATTTTAGTCGTAACGCCATTTGGCGTCAAACAACATCTGATTAAGAAATAAGTATATAGTGCGGGTGACAACAAAGTGGGTAAATAAAAAAAAGCCCTCATTTTTTTCCGCACATGTGAGCATATATACTAATATGATTAATAGTGAATGTGTTAAGTAATAAGAAGATTACAAATTAAAGATAATCTTAATGTTTATTCAGTTAGATGAATTGACATCGAATTTAAGAGAAAAGAGTACCTTGTTCTTCACGTTACAAGTTGAATCTGAAAAGGTTGTTAAAGAATTAAACAGGTTAAGAACCGAAATGTCTGAGAACATTAGTCAAAAGCAGTTATTAAAAGAAGCCAACGTTCGGCTGACCCAGCAACTCGAAGCAACGGTTGAAGATACAAATGTATGTCACAAAATGACAGACATTAATTGTATTTTTTAAATTTTGCCGTCCATTATTAATTTTTAATTTTAACGCATAGGTCATGCAAAGCGTTATTGGAAAATATAAAAATGCTCTGATAGAACAAAAAGTTTACTACGACGAGCGTTTGATCAAAGCTGACGCAACTATTTTGCAGCAGACAAAACTTATTGACTTCTTGCAAACCAAATTTGATGAATTAACAAAGAAAAAGAGAACTCTCGGTGATTTATTGTTTAGTGGCAAAAACAAAGAGAATATTGACCAAAAAGTAAAATGGATATAAATATATATACTTATAATTTAATTTTAAACAATTATCTCCAATTTATTTTTATGTAGGATATTGAAGTGTTATTAAACTCTGAGAGAAGTAAGTCTAAAGATTTAGCCACTAAGTTGTATCAAACACAAGCAGAGTTAAATTTGGTGAGAGCTCAAGGGCCATTTGTATCACCTTTGGCTCCGACACGTCTTAACTTTGATTCTAACTCTCCTGTGTATACTAAATCGACTCCGGGAACAGTTCGTAAAACTATATCTGCATCTCAGCACAAGTAATTATGGGCACTAAACTATACATAGTAATCATGTAAAAAGTGATCAGTAAAAAATAAAAATATATATTCTGAACTTAAAAAGTAATTTTTTTAATTTATCTTACCATGCACTGTGTTTAAAAGAAGCAACTTTAAGTAAAAGATCAATCATCAATTATTATGTCAAACATTTGTATAGTATTTTCCCTTTGTAAAAATTTAATGAAATACATACAAACCCATTTTTCAATTGAGAAAAATCTATAAATCAAATAACACAATAAACACATTTAGTCTTTTTTATCATCTACTGTTACAATAATTTATTTTTTTAATATTGCTAAACTTTATAACCTAACCATATAATATACTAAAAGTGTCTAGTAACCTCTATTGAATTTAAATGTATTTTTTAAATAAAAAAAAAAATTGATCACTTTAATAAATTTTGTCTAATTTAACTTTTATACTTCACATATTATTATACTCAAATCTGTGTTTATTTAACTCAATTTAACTTAATGACGAAAAAAAGGATTCCAAATGATAATTTGAGGTACTTGAAATATTTATTTTGTTTGATAAACTTATTTTTGGAGAGGAAAAAATATGAATTTTGGTCTTATACTTAAAGTTGAAACTGGCATGGTAAATATCTAACTAGAGTTTACTACAAAAAAAGTAAAATTTCACATTTTTTGAAACTATACTGAAACAATATATTCTATTGTTTAATTTATTCTAGGTTCGATGTAAAAATATGTAAACGTGGAGGTTTACAATGTTCATATTGTGAGTCCGAAATAATGGTGGGACAGCAGTTGTGTCAATGTCAAGAGTGTAGAGTGTCGACACACGTAACATGCTCTCACGAACTTTTGGAAGATTGCACTGGTGTATCAAAAGATGAAGAAAAATCTACTATAAAATGTGAAAACCATAAAAACTCTCAAATTGAATCTTGGATCACAATATGGGAGTAAGTAGTATGACATAGATGTCAGTTTATATACTACTTTTCTAGGAAAAACCTTATTAAAATGGTTTTATTTTTTAGTAATACTAAACATATATGGGATCGGAAATATGCAAAAATTGACAATAGCGTTCTTTATATTCTTAACAATAAGCATGATCATGATCGCGAACCGTTCTTTATGCTTCCATTATCGTTGTCGTCCAACATAGTAAAAGTTGTAGACGTAGCTCAGTCAAACGATAAAACATTTGATAAAGACACCAACGAAGACTATGATCAAATGTTTAAAGTAGAAGTGTACAACTTAAACACTGGCTGGATGACAGTATTTTTGTATATAATCGTTTCGAGCCTATCGGAAAAAGAAAAGTGGCTTACTATCATTAGAGAACACCTGGCCAATAATGATTACACTATCCAACAAAGTCAAAGTTACAAAGATACTATTTACACATTTCAAAAAGAAAAAATTATAAACGTCAATTGTATCCATCAAATATCACAAAGTGTATGTTATATATAATTTTTTTATGTTGAAAAATAAATCATTACACATTATTTAATGATACATAACAGGTGCACTTGTTGGGTGCTGACGAAGGTTTGTTTTCAGTTCACATGAAAACACAAAATGACCAGGTAATATACGATCTCGTCTCCATAGTCGGACCAAAACTAGTCAAACATTTTGTCTTCTTGCCAAAAATTCAAATAGTCTTAATGATTGCTGGTGAGATTAAATATTTTATTTATTTATCGTGTTAAAAATGATTTATATCTATTATACATGATTGGTTATTTTAGGTTCTACGAGAGAACTTTTAAAATGCAATATGCGATCTGTCGTTCTAAACTCTGAACTCAGTATTATGGCGAAGCCTGTAATTGATGTTGTCCGAATAATTAATGAGATACGTAACAGTCAAGAATCCAATAGCGGATTGGCCATGTCCGAACTAAAAGAAATAAATTGCGTTGCCGCATCTCATTGCAATGAATTGGTTGTCGTCGGGTCAGAACATAACATAACGTAAGTAAAAATGAACGGTATGCAATGTAATATTACTATAGTTAATAAATGTAAAATATTTTCAATAGGGTATTAAAATGGTTAGACGATAAATTTATCGTAAAGAAAATACTAAAAACGAATGTACCAACTAATTGCATTTGTTTTATGCCAACTGGAATAATTTTTACTACAAACAGTTTTTATAAAATAGAAACTGAAGGCTTCAGCTGTAAAAGTGAGTATTAGTTTTATAGTTTTATTAAAAATAAAGGACTAATTCGTGTAACAATATTTGAGATATTAGGGTCTTAGAGGTATTAGGGAGATATTAGGGTTTTTAGAATTTACTATAACTGAAAGTGGTAAAATCACTTAAAAAACGCTTTGATGTGATGATAAAAACTATTCAATATAAAATAAAATATGAAACAAAAGTATCAAGCACTTTGTAATTAATAAATTGTATTTTTTTACTTTTCATGTTGTCAGCTTCCACATCAAAGCTAAAACAAATTATGTTTCATTGTTATAATTTTTATATAACTATGTGATTTTTAGGGTTTTATACAGATGCTGTAGCCAAGGCACACGATTATCGTCCCATGTACGCATGTGAATTGACAAAAAACCAAGAGTATCTTCTCTGTTACAGTATGTATGGCATATTTGTAGACAATGACGGCAAGAGAACGCGAGGCGGAGAAATGAAATGGCCATACAGTCCAAAGAGTTTTGGTATACAACCATATTGCATTTTATATTGTTAAATGGATGAACATTAACGTGTTCAATTTAAATTTTAGCTTTCAAAAAGCCTTATTTAGTAATTGTATCAGAATCTGAAATTACAATAATTAAGATCACTCAATCTTGTTGCGTTGACGAAGACAGATGGAGTATTACTTCTACAAAACAGCCAAATGACCAAATTGTGTTAAATATAAACTCGCCAAAACTTTTAGGTATACAATTAATTAATTACACTTCTTTAAGGTAAAAAATAAACTGAGTTTGAATTTTCATTATAAATTATGTCATATGTACAGGAGGCAATGATTTATACCTAAAAGATATAAACGATTATCAAGGTTCGTGCAGTATATTCCAACTGGATCCATCTAAAATTCTTAAGAGTTCTATATCTCAAAGTAATTCCACTATAGACACACAAGATACAGTGTGAGTAAAACAATAATTATTATTATATCTAATTTGTTTAATAAAACGAGTAATGAGTTTTTTTTTGTTTTCCAGTGACAATTTGTCTGAGTTTAGTTTTACGTCTTCTATGTTAGAGAATTTAGATGAAGAACTAGTGGACGACCAGAAAAAAGTTTGCTTTGATCCTAATGTACAATTCAACAGTAATTGAATCTATTATAAACATTTAATTAATTTATTTGTCTGTAAATAATTTTAGTTGCCGTTTCGACTTTTTTTATGTATCTTATTGTTTTTTTAATTTGTCTTAAAAATGTACAAAATGTTTGTTCTACTGAGTTTTTCACAAAATGTTTTTAGTAGTGAATTTGTTTTTATACTATTTTACCATATATCACTTTAAGTTATCTCACGTTTTTTTAATAAAAACCATAAATATTGATTTTTTTGTGTGTAATTATTGTTACAAGACCAATAAACATGTATTTGTTTTTCTACAACTCGCATCAACAGTATTTTTTAACATCTAATTTTTTTTATGACCTTCAAAATATAAAATAGTTTGTAATTTTTGAACTCTAATAGGAAAGGTAGCAACTAGCTTACTAATAAGTTATCTACTACACTCTGTTCTTACTCTGAACAGAGTATAGTTTGAAGCATAAAATGTGTTTGAAGTGCTTAAAAAGAATTTCTTAAAATGCATAAAAAGTATTTTTGTAAATTTAATTATTAAGTGTAAAAGTTTGAAGCTTATTTAAAAAATTTGCGCATTAATATTTTTATACTCTTAGTAAAATTTGATTTATTTAATACGACAAACATTTCAAATCTAATGCAAGAGGTTATTTTTTTTCAATAAGAATTTAACTAAAAAAATAATTATAGGAAAATATTTAAAAAGACAACTATTGTATCAAATAACAAATACTAAAAAACCGCTTAGTTATTAGCTTGTGGAACGCTAATATAAATCTACCAACTTTTAAGTTTGTGTTTGGTACAGTTTTCAATGGTTTCTTTTTAAATACAAGATTATTTATCTATTATAGAAACTAATAATAATAAAAATAACATAAACATGGAGAAAAATATAAGAGTAGTTTCTTTTAAAATTAGGACTTGAAAATATTATAATAGTCTTGAAGTATAGGTTAAACATGATTGAAAAATATACATACACCTATATTTGGTTTATTAATTATCCCAGCGATTCTTTTTAGCTTTTCGTTCTTTTAGCGGACCTGTGTGTACTTTCACAGATGCTGTTGGACTAGATCCAACTGTTTGCTCCCAAGTGTGATCTTCACTGGCTTTAAACTGAAAATCAATCATCAATATAGTTTACATTCTTAAGTTCTTAACATTGTTAACATTTATGAGTCGCTAACTGTAAAAAGGGGACAAGTCCACTTGTTCTGAATGTTAATGTTTAAATAACTAAATATTGACAAAACCCCTTTCTGTTGTAAGCTCTTATTTCCAAACACTATATTTGATGTTTGGACAGTTGGATTTCTTTCCTTTTTGCAGTTAGCGATTATTAACACATTAAAAAAAAAATATTCGTATGGCGTATTGACTGGGATTAACACATTGACTACCAACTACGAGTTATATTGTACTTTGTTTACTTGCCAAAAAACACATTCTATATGCATTTTGATGATAACATGTGCTATAATTTGAGTTTTTAATAATATAATATGATTAAATTAAGTTGGCTTTTTAGATTGGAATCCTGAAAGTACTATGGAATTTAACGTGTTAATTTACTACAAATTTAACCGACCTGGCTTTGATACTGCATTTTGAATGCTTCTTTTAAAGCTGACAATCTACCAGCTCCGGGCCCAGCAGCTTTTGGAGTAGTTGTTGGTTTTGGACATTGATAAGAACTGGACGCCTAAAAATGTAGAGAAATTAAATTTTTTAATAACATAATTAACAATATACTTATAATACTTTATTTAATAAAACAAAATTTACTGCATAATTATTGGATCCAGACGACTCTCTATAACCAAGTCCGGCACCACCGGTGTTTACAGATTTTCCTTTACCACCTTTAAATCGACTTTTTCTAAACCAAGAGCTCTATAAATAAAAATTTGTAAATAATTTAGTGTAGCAATTGAGTTTTTTTTGAAAATTCAAAAAGTAATACTTTAAAAAATTATGGAAGCTAGGGGTGGGGATATTGTATTTACACATTTTGCGGTTACTACCACTTGAATAGGTTGACTGGTCTGCCAACATTTCGGAGTACTTGCACAATCCATCATTAGAGCTGTGGTTCAATGCTGCTCTTACCATGGTTTCCTGTAGAATGAGTCAGTTACTCGTGCCTAACTGCAAGAAACAACGGTACGAGCAACATCCAATCACAAATGAAAGATGGAATGTGCAAGTATTCGGAAACGTTGGCAGATCAGTCAAGTGGGAGTAATCACAATGTGTGTAAATAGTGTAAGTAATATTTTACCTGCATAGCAAGATCCAAAAGTGGCTTGGGAACTTCTTGGCCAACGCCTTCGAGACTTCTGACTAAATGCCCGGCAAATTCAAAATCTTTGGGTGTCACAAGAGTGAATGCATTACCTTTTTCCCCGGCTCGGCCTGAAAACAAAAAAAATCTGTATTTTTTCCACATTGCGATATCTCAAATAATATTATCAACATACCTGTTCTTCCAATACGATGGGTATGTGTGTCAATATCTCGAGCTATGTCATAATTGATAACAGTTCTAATATGAGCGATATCTAGACCTCGTGCTATAAGTTAAAATTAGTAAATAAATATTTTTATTTTTAAATTAAAGAAAAAAAATATGTTTGTATAATTTTTTTTTTTTAAATGGTAAAAATTTAGGCTTTGATGCGGGTATTGTAAGGTATTAGTTTTACAATGATCTGTTTTAATTTTTGTGTCTCGACTAACAATATTTTTTTTTAAACATCTGGACCGATTTTCTTCATGTAGCAAGTCTATAGGTCAGAAATAGTACTCAAATGGTACTATAATGGTAAGGTTAACTGTACTTACCAGCTACGTCAGTTGCTACCATAATATTTACTTCTTGTTTTTTGAATTTAGTTATCACTTTATTTCTCTCAGCCTGATCCATGTCACCATGTAAAAGGAGAACTGCGTACTCCTTTACACTTAATGTATTAGCGAGCTGTTCGGCTTCTAACTGAAAATTTAATATAATATTAAAAAAAATGTTGTATTATTATTCCTTCCCCCCCTCCCAATTAAATCAACCAACTTTTTTAGTGACGAATATAAGAATTGATCCAGACGACTGAAACTGAACTATGTTATCTAAGAGCCATTGACATTTGTCATTTTGAGACATCACTAACATGACTTGTGTAACGTCAGTATTAGCTTCGCCGACATCTCCTTGAACAATGCGTATCGGATCAGTTAGTATGTCGCGAGCTAGTTTTTCGATCCTTTTTTTGAATGTAGCAGAAAACAATAATGTCTGCCTGTCCGGTCTCACATGATCACATATTGAACGGACCTGAGGTTCTGGATAACGAAATTAGTTTAACGATTTATTAATTATTCCTTCGGAAATTCTAATAACACCTACCAAATCCCATGTTAAACATTCTATCTGCTTCGTCTAATACGAGGTACGTTACTCGAGTCAAATTTGTTGCGTTCATTTTGACCAAGTCAATCACTCTTCCCGGAGTACCGACAATTATTTCGGCCCCATCTTCAAGAGCCTTTGACTGTTCCCACTTTGAGCCACCACCGTAACAACAAACAACTCGGAGATTATAAGTTTTCCCAAATTTCTTCACCTCTGCATAAATCTATACAAATAAAAAAACACGGTTACTAACAAATTTTAAACTAGTTCAATATTTATGTATATTTCGGTACTTGTTGCGATAGCTCTCGCGTGGGAGCTAATATCAAACCGATGGGTCCTTCGCCGTCCCTCAACTCGGGTTGATCCATTATGTGGATTAACATAGGCCATATGAATGCCAATGTTTTACCACTACCGGTTTTTGCAATGCCTGAACAAAAGTGAAAAATATGAAATTATTGAACAATTTTGTACTTCTCTTTTCCTTACCAATCAAATCTCTTCCAGCAAGAGCAACTGGTACGGCTTGAGCTTGAATAGGTGTAGGTTGTGTGTAATCGGATTTACGAATAGCTTTTATTAAGGCTTCATCAAAATTAAAATGTGCAAAAGACGTAACCGGGTAAGGTAAATCGGCTCCGTTAACTCGCAATCCAAGTGTTTTGCGTAGATTTATAACTTTGTCAACAGTTAATGATGATATCTCAACGTGTGGGGTATAGAAATTCTTTTCAAAACTTTTATATTCTATTAATGAATGATCTACAGGAGGCAATGGATCTATTTCCTAAGAACAATATATTTTTGCTAAAGTTTAGACAATTTTCATCTTTGTATTAAAAAAAAAAAAATTATAATTTGTAATAATAAACAAAAAATATTGTAAAAATATGAAAAATCAATTTGTATGAAATTAACATTATTGTTTACTTTTCTCTTTGGTGGCGCTATTGGATTACCATCTTCATCGTAATCAATTTCAATATCTGATGTTTCGTCAACGAGACCAGCTGTTGGATTTTCTTCCATGTACCTACAGTCAAATTTGTAAATTTAAATTGAAAATACCAAAACAAAATACGAAAATTATTAAAGTATCAGGATAAACAGTACCTATAATAGGACTCTTCAATGTCTTCATCTTCTATATCTTGTCGTATACCTTTTTCTTCTTCCGGACCTTTCTTTTTATAGGTGTTTTTCTCTTTTTTGACCTAGGTAATTACATTTGAAAAATTATTTTACATAGGTATCTCGGACAAATCAAAAACTATTACCTCTTTTTCCAAGCCTTCCATAAATGCGTCCAATGGGTCTTCTGATGAATCTGAATCACAATCAGACTTCTTATTTGAAGGGCTATCGGGCGCTGGGATATAATCGAGTTGCGAGTGTCGTTGTTCATCTTCTTCTTCAAAGTATCTTAAAAAATGTATTAATTACAAGCGTTCTAAATAAGATGGCTAACAAATGGATAATTAATCGCTTACTCTTCTTCTGTTTTCGCACGCTTTTTTGGAACGCCCCATGCTGAGGTAATAGCTGAATGGTTTATAGCGTTTAAAGTAGAGTAACCTTGTTTACTTAAACCACTGTTTGGCGGTGGAGGTATAGCTGCTGATCGACTAGATGACGACGATCGGCTGGAGTTGAAAGAAAATGAAATCTTATCGTTCATTCTGTTGTTTTGCATCGTGTCGTACTACTTAAGCATAACTTTTAAATGTAACTCTCAACGACTGAACTTCCAGAAACGTTTCGGATGTTTTTTTATTAATCTACATGATACAATCATCCGGCTATTATGTTTTGTTTTCCTTCCTGTTATCACTTATCACATACTCAGAGTTGATAAGGATTAGGTTAAAACCACGATCTCTTTTCTATCACCAAGATCTTTAAGATCGCGGTTAAAGACATAGTAGATTATATTAACATTGATTATGCCATATTATGTATAATCAATGTTAATATAATAAGGAACATGTTAAGAGGATTGCATGAGGTCGGTTTTTTCAGTCAAAATACATAATTTTTATTCCATTGCACAGACCGAACCAGTGATCCGATAAACAATCTAAAAACAGATTTAAATTGACCATAAAGTTTACTTATGATCGTTCAGAGTACTTTTTCAATTTTTAACTTTATCCCTTTCCAAATTTGATTTTAAAATTTGAAATTTCTATATAATATTTAAACGTGTTTTATACATAGTAGGAATAAGATATCAAAAGTTCCCTGACCGATAATAAGTAAACTTCATGACGAATTCAAATCTGTTTTCAGATTACTTATCAGATCACTGGTTCAGCCTGTCCGATGGAACAAAAAATATATGTATATTAACTAAAATGGTTTTTACTCATAGACAAAATAATTTAAATTAGAAATAATACCATGAAGCTTATACAAATTAACCGGTAAATTAATTGACATGATCGAAATTTATTAAAACCCCTTTTTTCTTAAATATTGCCTATACAAAACTCCTTAAAAACCAACCGCATGCAATCCCCTTAAGAGGACGCCACACAGGCCCTTTTCTAAGGAGTAAAAAATAGGCAACTTTTCGAAAAATCTTAATTTAGAGTTTGAACTGTAATGTATACTTATTAATAAAATAATGAGGATACTTTGTTGATGGTCATTTTTTTTTGTCAGACTATCATTGTCATTTCTATAGGATAATTACAATTTTTTTCCAATCAAAACAGTTTTACGCGGATTAATTTTTCTCAGGCTTCATACATAGTTAGGGATAGAAATTCATACATATTTTACATGACAAAATTATCTGTGCTCCAGTATCCGTATTTTTTCGATATACCCAATACAACCGACGCTATATAATTTTAAGCAATACAAATAAAAGAGCAACAACACGCTCATGAAAGTAGGAGTGAAGTGTGGTTATGAACTAAAGAAATAGCAGACTTGGCCACAATGTATATATGTACATAAAACTACACTTTGTAGTGAAGCTAAAATTTATACAAGTAGCCACTTGCATAATGATTAATAATTTATAAACCACGATAGTAATTAAATTAGTCATAATTAATATAGTGTAATTTAATTAATAAATTAGTGAAGCTGGAATTTATTGTAGTGAAGCTAGAATTTATACAAGTAGCCACTATAAATCTAGTTAAGTATTATAAACGTATAAACGAAACCTAAACGTTTAGGTGTACAATTACACTTTATAATAAACCACGTGACAAACGTAACAAGAACAAAGAACACTGCAAAACTGCCATACATGTGAACACGAATTAACAAAGACACAAACTACGACCAAATGATGGCTGACAAGAGACGTGGGAATCAACAGCGCCCTGTACCGGCTGTAGCGCGGCGAAGGTGATTAATCCCCACTTAGCGCATTCATTTTGAGAAAATTGCCATTTTCAGATTTTCCCCTTTACTTACACTATAAGACCCACCTTTGTGCCAAATTTCACGTTTCTACATATACTGGAAGTGTCTTATAATTTTGATGATGAGTGAGTAAGTCAGTGAGTCAGTAACAAAAATGCAAATTTTGAAATCCTCCCATTTTAAAACGGCTAAATATTAAGGCTTCAATTGTAGACAATGTCCTAAACTATTTAAGTTTAATTTAGGTTTCAAATTTTAAAAGCCCATCTTAAGAAGTAGCAGAGATATGAGAGTTAGAAATACCGGGTGAATTGGTTCGTGTAAAGATACACTGGCATTGCTAGAACTTGGCCGGCGAACTGCCGTGCGCTCAGATTGAATAAATGTTATGGCCACAAAACATATAATTAAGACTATACTTTCGTCATAAATCGCAAGGAGATTATAGATTAGAAATAATCACTATTCAGGAGCCAGCAGGCTAAAGTATGTTCCATGTTTTATAATTTCAACCGTTAGGCTTCAAGTACACTGTACATTTTTGTTTTACTCTTTCTGACTGAATTTATCGTTAAAATATTATAGTAGTATTTAAGAGGATGTATTTTAGCTTCGATGCAAAGCGAGAAGGTATTGGTTTTACTCTGATGTGTTTTTTTTTATCTGTATACACTGTAAATTTTTTAATACTGGACCAATTCCTTCGAATAGCAATTCTATAAATCGCAAATTTCATCTAGTTGGTACTTTGGGGGGGTAAAAGTTGAAAAAGTTTACTTCTTCACAGACGAAATTTGAAAAAAAAAAACAGTACAGTGGGGTCGGGGCATAGTGGGGACGGGGAGGTCACAGGTTTACAGGAATTTTTAAATCTGAAAGTGATAAAATCACTTTCGAAAAAACGCTTCGATGCAAATCGGTAGTTAGTATTTTCAAGCCAGTACAGTCCAAACCAAGCACAGTATAAACCAACAAAGCTAGAAAGTTTTAAATTAAGGTTCTGTATTTACAAATGAGCATCAAAGCGTTAATTTGAAAGTGATTTTATCCGAGAGGACTAGTACAGTAGAGTATAGGCATAATGTAATCAAAGCAATGAGGAAACGGAGAGGTCACGGGTCTACAGGAATTATTATAAATAAAAGTGATAAAATTGAATAAAATCACTTTCAAATAAACGCTTTGATGCTCATTTGTAAATACAGAACCTTAATTTAAAACTTTCCAACTTTGCTGGTTTATACTGTGCTTGGTTTGGACTGTACTGGCTTGAAAATACTAACTACCGATTTGCATCGAAGCGTTTTTTCGAAAGTGATTTTATCACTTCAGATCTAAAAATTTCTGTAAACCTGTGACCTCCCCGTCCCCAATATGCCCCGACCCCATTGTACTGGTTTATTTTAAAAGGTTTACATTGACAGACGTAGTAAAAAAAACTTTATTTTTCATGAAAATATTATTTAGTAATTAATACAGTTTCTAAAATGTTTAAAACTCTACTCACTAATACTAATATTTAATAATTATTTACCAATACAGACTCGGTCGGAGTTCAGGGCGGAATTCAAGGAGATTCGGCGCACTTTGATCCATTCTTTAGCTACATTTCCACAAGTAATCCGAATAGATTCAAAGATTAAAATCTGCATTTTGACTTGGGACGATTTTATTAGAAGCCAACTTCATATTTTATAAATTTTCAAAGGTTTACATAACTTTGGCAAAACGGGTTTTATTAAAAACACCTCTCTCCTTCTCTTTCTGTCTCTCTCTCTCTTTCCCTACATATATATTATAATACCTAGATGAATAATATTGCGTACGCAAACGCCTGTTTAGGTGTAGATTAAGGAAGAATTATTTAATATCGATTATTAATATTATTATTTAATATTTAGTAGGTAGTAAATCGTGTTATATTTAAAACCATTGGTTATTTGTGTATATTTATGCAAAAAAATATAGAACTCGGACAAAAATTATAGTTTGACAACAATGCTATAATAATGATAATTATATGTTTACATTCATTTTTTTAAGGCGTACACGGAAATCATATACACAAAAAGAATTAAAAAAAAAAAACTAAAATCATAAGCAGAAGCCCTAACCCATACACGTTTTCTTTTTTTATCAAACAAAATTATACAATTAGGTATTATATTATTATAATAAAATTATTATAAAAAAAATAACTATTCACAAAATAGCAAAATGTATATTATTCTTAGAACGAATACCTTCTTATTATAAATATATATATTATATACTATAAAGCCTAATTAATATTATAAACTATGTACAATACAAAATAATCGACCGCATTGTCAATAATCGTTCAAATGTCTAGAAATAAACATTTAAAAAAATCAACACTTAGCTTACTACAAAATAAAAGAAGAAAAAGTTAAGTATCTAACCAAACAAAATTAAATAATAATGGTAAATTTAAACAATATTAAAAAGAACATGCCTTAAACTATACGTACACACACACACACAAATATATATATATATGAATAGGGGTGAAGTAATATAAACTAAGTTAGGTGTTAATTTATTAATTAATTATTTATGTTGAAATAAAGCGTTCAAAAAAAGATAACTGGATACTTGTAAATTTTTTTTAAGAACCTATTCTCTCAACGACCCAAATCTGGTCAAGATTATAAAAAGTTTAAAAAAAAAAACATTGACAAAAAAAAATAGAATTTAAATTAAAAAGTACGTTTCCTATCGTTCAGGCAACCAATTGTTATGCAATTTTTTTAACCTAACCTGAATCGCAATGCCGACTATATTAATATAATATGTCTGTTGAAGCGGATAAACTACTCATCTTAACTGTACAAACATAAATAGGACGAATTCTAATATAATAATAATAATATAATCAAAATATTAATAATAATAATAATAATAATAATTTAATAATATTATAATATAGACCTATTTTGTATTTTATTTTATTTTATATATGTACAGTAAATACCTACAACAAAACCATAATATATTTGAAAAATGTATATTATTATTATTTCTTATTAATTTTGAATGTAATCGATATTGATTATTATATAAATGCATGGGTAACCGTAAAATGAAAGCAAAAAAACGACTTACTTAGTATGGGAGAATATTGAGATCAGTTGCGTAAAATATATTATTATAATAATATTTGCGCAATATCAAAAAAATAAAAATAAAATAATATCAAACCATACTGAAGTGTTTTAATAATAATAATATATATACTTATATTATACCGATGGATATCCTTCATTTTTTTCCTAAGGTCAACCGATTGGTTAAAATATATTTTATAAATGTATGTAAATCAAAAACGATGTATACATTTATAATTTATAGATATATATGATTTACCTAATATTATAATAATAATAATAATGTATACATAATATAAAACGATAATGTTTTGGGTAAGTAGGTGTTTCTTTTACAAAAAAAAAATAATAATAATAAAATAATAAACAGGGTAAAAAGTACACCAACACACACATAATGCACGTGTAATTTGCGAGTGTGATGTATATATATATATATATCTATATATAAGTAACTCGGTATAATTTTTGAGTTTAGATCTCGTTGGTGAACTTGGACAGCCGGTCCCGTAGTGCTAAATTTTCTTTCTTTAAACGTTCCATCTCTTGTCGGAGGCCCATGTTCTAAACGAGCAAAACCATAACGCGGATTAGACAAATATGAAATAAATTTAAAAAAAAACACACACAAATCACATTAATATAATAAACGTTAGCGCGCTTTGAATATTTTATATGCGCGTTATTAAATGTAAATCAATGGGCGAAATACACGGGCAATATTTGAACACACAAAAAAAAAATGTAACCGAACGTTGTTTTATTTTACCCAACGCGCCAACCACAAGTACCAGGTTTTTTTTTGGTTTTGAATTTATCATGTTTTCATTGGAACCGAGCAGTTTACCGCAAAAATTACACCGTTACAAAACCAAACACGTTCTCAAGAATTTGACGTGGGCGATTTTTAAGAAAACATTATTTTGGACAAATTTCACGAACCTTTGAACATTTGTAAAATCCGACATCCTACGACTAGATTCTAGTAACGTTACCGAAAATCGTCCATGTCAAAATCTAGATCCAGTCCGATCACTAGTTTGGTGTGCATGTACTTTAACGCTCAAACTTCTTAGTTCTTCGCAGTAAAGTGCAACTCTCTGGATGGGCCTTTGTATATAAGTGATTTGGTAATCAACTGGGTTGTACCATTTGTACGCGAATATGAAAATTTAATGTATGGATTCGTGTTTACTGGATTATATCTAAGTGTACACGACTTGGCCATTTTTAGCTAAACGTCAAGCGTTCTATTAAAAACTTGCCTATACTTATTACTAAATATGTAAATGGCAGTAAAAAAATTATTAGTGTTGTTATTTTGAAAATGAAATAAGATAAATTTATTTCCTTCTAGTTCTTTTTCCTAGTACTGAAGTGTTCAATTTTAAAACATCAGGAGCCTTTACCCCTTAGCAACTAATAACAATATAATGTTGTTGAAAAAAAAAATCAATCAAAATTTGAATTCTTTTAAAATGGAACTGCACATATAATTAACATTTTACATTTTTTTTAGAAGGGGACAAGGAATTCATCTGACCTGTTATTCTTGGAAACTATGAAAAACCGAAAGTCTTTGTTAATCGTCTCGAGAAAACTTAACATAACCCGTAACACACAATTTCGAGTAGAAAAAATTATATTGTTCGCATGTACAGTGTGGGTGTAAAAAAAATATTATAGATCACGTTGTCACAAATCAGTCATCCGTCGTCGTCGATCAGATAACGACTCGAGAAACCTAATACCGCTTACTAAACACTTGAAACGCAAATTGGATACCGGCCAAACAACGGTAGAGATCGGTGTTAATATATTATAATAATAACAAAAAAAGCAATTTAGCCAGCCATTCTCCGATTTACGTTGATTTTATTCAAGCGGCTTTTGGTCAGATGTTAATCTAGTTGTCCCGTATCCGACTTGGACTTGGGCCGGAAAAGTAGAACTTTCTAAAATAGGTGTATACATATATACACCAATCATTTTACCCAAGTAGAAAACGCGTTTAAATTCTAATCAAACAAATCAAAATTTATAAATTGGATAAGTGTTTTTTTTTTTTTATAAATATTAACTGGCACAATGCGTGATAGCAAATCGACTTATATTGTATTCAACGTTGTTGGATTATAAAATTAGGTTAGAGGTCCAAGCATAAAAAAGAAGGAATTTTACAACAAACTTAAGAGTTCTTAAAATGCCGATAACTTATATATGAGCTTTATGAAATCAATAGGATGAATGCTTTCAACTTTCATTCCAAAAATTTATGGGAATCGGAAGAGCCTGATTTTAGATACAAATAAACATTAAGTGCCTATCGAGCTGAAAAATCTAACTAATTTACTTATTAAAGATCGGCCTTTTGGCCCCAGTAAGAAAGTATCGTATAAAAAAAAATTAAAATCCGTCCAATAGATACGCCGAAATAGATACTTTCGTCACATCCCAGGGAAAAATAACTTAAACCCTTTCGTTTCTGGGATTTTTTTTTCTCGAAAAAAAACCAACAATTTTTTTACGTATCGGACTGTTAATGATTATCAATATAGCTGTGTCGGTTTTTTTATCATCAATCTATACTAGAACTTGTGTTTAAAGACATTTTTAAAAATGATAGTACCGTTGTTAATATTTTATTCGAATTGTAAAATTAAATCCTCGTACGAGGATGTCATTAACGAAAAGGTTAAAAGTTTTGTAACTAGAAAAACATTGGTTGACAAATTTAAAATGGTACCTAGATCAATTTTTGTCAAATATTGCCTACCCTTTGCCCCTTATTAAAGGGCTCTTTCCATTTCTCTTAACGGCAAGGCGCAATTTAAAAAAAAAAATTCCCTAACGTGCCTAACGCTCTCTTTTCTCAGAGGGGGAAAGGCAAAGGTGAGGATGGCCTAAGCGCGGCGCTGAGATCGTATAAAGTATGCAAGCGGGGCGCACTGGCTAAGTACCTCTTTTTCTAAAAAGCCTGCCCTTAAAGCGATCTGGTTCTCTTTCATACGCCTTGCGTCCCTCGACCGTTTAGCGGCCATGTTGTTTTTCCGGCGTCTCGCCCAGTATTTTTCATCTTTAAGCCCGTCCGGCACAAACTACAAATGATAAACACGGTTAGATCAGTTTAACGCCGCTGTGATAGCGGCAAAAAAAAAAATACGAAAACAAACAAATCAAGTTAACGAGGCCCTCTCACCTGTTTCCTTGATTTCTTTACCATTGGCTGTGGTTTCAGTTCCTCGTCGGAAAACGGCCTTGTTCTCGGGTCGAAATCTCGGCTGGACGACGCGAACGACAATGCTGCACAACAAAACAAAAACGCAAAACAATTAATAATGATTGACGCCAACAGCATAACGATGATGATAATTATTGTTATTATTTTCATAGCGAGTCAAATACAAATTATTGTTATTTTTAAAACCACCCATTTAATCGTCACCAGAATTTTGAACGTACCGGGTGATTCTTTTAACGTCCTACACTAGTTTACTCTTAAAACAATTGCAATTTTTTAGTTTTTCTTTTAGAACAATTTCTTGTTTACGTTATCTTTCAATATTGTGGACAATATTCAAATTTTTTTCTTTTTTTGGTATTTTCTAGAGCCTTATAAACTTTTGAAACTTTAGTAACGTGTATATTTTTTCATTGAATTTTTAAATCAATTATATAGTTTATTAAATTTTTATTTTTTTTAAACGATGGCATCCGTATACTTTGTAATTTTAAACAACGCTCCTACTTTTATTTATTAACTATACTCAGTTAAAAATATTAAATATTTTCAGTAATTATTTGATGGTTATTCGTTGCAACAAACTATTAACAACGTCTGTTTTAATAATATTAGGTACTTTTGCAATTTTGAACCGGGTCGTTTATACTTATGTACGTTTTACGCCGAGTTGATGAGCAAAAACGTTTACTTACTTGAGTCAGCTGGCGATGGCGGGTTGATGGTGATCGGACTCAACGGTTCGCTCGGCGACGGTGACGGTTCGCGCTTGGTCAGTATGGTGGCCACTCCTCCGGCGCCGTTGGCCTGCAGATGTTGTATGGGGTGCAGCGTCAGGGGGGGCGGAGGCGACAGGCGACTGTTGACACCCGGCATGATGGGCCCGTTACCGGCCGATGAGACTATGGCTCCAGGGTTTGCGTTCGGTCCACTACCGGCCGGGGTGCCGCCGTTCTGTTGGTCACTTTCCACCGGCAACCCGTTTTCGGATAAGAATTCGTCCAAATCGCAGTACTATAACGCAAATTTTATGGAAAACCAAATTAAAATCAGATAGTCAAAAAGAGTCAGGAGTATATTTTTGCAGACCCGAATAGCAAAACAAAAATTCCGGAATTACAAAAACCCTATTTTCCGACCGAAAAAATTATGCGCTGCTTAAAATAATTTGAGCAATAAATAATAATATAATATTATATTTTATTTAAATATCGCCTCTATTGAAAGTAAAGCGATATCACCTATACCAAAAAGCGTAAGATTTATGGTATTTAATGGCCTATATATTATTGAAATAAAAAAGTTCCCGTTTGAAAAAAACAAGTCCATACTTCTCTTACGTTTAAGGAATAAAGATGAACAATTTTTAAGTATTGAAAAATATCTATTATTACAAGTACAGGAATATATATTTTTATATAAATAAACCTAAGGTAATGTATGCCTATGTAATGTATTGCAATAAAAAAAAAACATTACAGCGGGGTCGGCACATAATGGGCAAATGTATTTTTATTATTAGAGTGGGATACGAATAGGGTTGATCGACTGTCCATAATAATTTATTGTCATAGTTGCCCATAATATATCGTAATAACAATATAATAAAAAAATTTCAAATACCTGTTGACTGTTGATTCACTCACACATAACAACCTAGAAATTGACTACGGTCGAAGCGTAATTCCCCTCCCCCTTTTAGGGTTTCCTTAATAAATGAAAAGTTTGATTACAGATTTTTGAGAAACTTGTATTTTATGTTATAGATCCATGTTAGATCTACCTTCGGTCTAATTTTCAGACCTTAAGCGCTAAAACTTGATATAAAAAGCGAAATAAAAGAATAGTTTCCATCCCTGTTGGATGAGATTTTGTATGGTATGTTTTGGTTTGCAACGTTTATCAGTAGTACTGTGTCTAAATTTATGGAGCGCCGAAATTTAAAGTTGAAAAATATATACATTGTTAGAGTGTCTTGAAGGGGAAGGGGTAAACTTCATACAATTCACTTCATAAAACTCGACAAACTCTACACGTACGCGTAGAAATCAATTGTCTATCTCGTTCCGTTATCGAACCACGAATAATTATTTGCCTATAATATAGGGCCCCCCCCCCATCGCCCCGCCTACTCGATAACACAAGTGCGCAAATATGCGGGTTTTACATGGTAAGAAGCAGCCCATTGTCTATTTTTAGTAAATACATGACACACGGTCACATGACTCAAAACAACTCAAACGTTTCAACGATTTCGAGTACATCATTTTGTCACATCTCTAATTCTTTTTGGTGGCAACCGTACTATATAACAATTTTAAAGACGTTTGCACAACTCGAGACCCCGACCTCTCTCATCCCCACAATTTATTATCACTGTGTTCTGCAATCGACCGACATTAAATGAGATGTCCTTGGTTCTGATCCAGTTTCCCTCATAAATATTTAGGTAGGTATTTCCAACAGACACGTATAATGTGTTGTTCTATAATATTATATACTAAACCTTATGACGGGAACTTTAAAGATAAATAATTCAACGATGAGGAGTCGTGAATGGATTTATCGTTTTTTTGTAAACGAATTACGAGTACTGCAATACAGAGCATATACACATAATGTTATTTATATTTTATACTAATATGATAATAACATAATAATAATATGCTTATCCCTCGAAACCTTGACTCACCTTGAGGTCGTTATCGTAAGGTATGGTTTTGTTGTCCCAAAGGTTTGGTCCCAGGAACGCTGATTGAGATTCTACGACGTTGGTCCATAAAAGTTCGGTTTCTTCTTTTTTGTCAATGTTTCCACCGTCCCTCGGCACTCCGCATGCTTTACCTGAAAACGAGTTATTTTTAAACGTTAACAATGACAGTTGTAAATTTTAATAATAACGAGCGACGTCAAAAGTTAACAATTAACGTTGCCGTGTAACGTTAGGGATTGGATTAACAAGACCACCAATATTGCGTACGTCATTAATAATTAGTATCGCTATGTAAAGGTACAACTGTGCAAGATGTAAAATAAACGCTATGAAATTTGGATCATAACGGTTGGCCGGCCTTGAGTGTCAAGGTAAGACCGCCACGGTGTCAAAACTAACGTCCGGGTAGACCCCGCTCGATCGTTGTTTGCAATAATATTGTATTATTAATATTATTGAAAATAATTTACTGCCGACTAATATTAATTTTTTATTAAGTTCCTCTCGTATTTTATTGAATTCAATTGAATTATTTTACTTTTTTTTATTTTGTTATCATTAAGTAGAATAAATTATAACAATATAATATTTATTAAAATATTTAAATACAAAAAAAAAAAAATTCCCACGAAAAAAAAATTGTTTTTTGCAAGATTGGCGTGGTATCACGAGTAACAAAATATAATAGTAATACAAATAGTAACATTTCTTTTGGTCAAGGTTTAAAACAAACATTTTAACCAAAATAGCCTAATCATCACTAGTCACTAGCACTTATTTAAATGTATCTGTTAACATATGTATTAATGTATCTATGTACACTATTAACTTGAACTGAATAGTGTATAGTACTGGTAGCTACCAGTCTATGATATCCACCACAAGTAGGTGGATATTAATAATACAAATTGGAATATTTTTAAACACATAACATATTTAAATACTTTTTTATTGCAATAGTTTTGCTCGAATATTTTACAAGTGTGTCCATACTGTACATGTAAGCATATAAAGTTTTCAAAATTGATAATCGAAACTTTTTGCTGAAATTCATTGAAAGTGTCAAGGGTCTTTAAAACAAAAGTATTTTATGTAAATAATAATAATAATAATAATGATAATAAAAGTCAAACTAGAATTTAAAAAAATATATTTCCTATGTGCTGCTATGAATCAAAATCAGCTCTAAGACTGAAATCCGCAATCAGGAAAAAACGTTTTACCGCGGTTATCATACAAAAATGCCATAAACGGATAATTCATTACAAACGGCTTAAGCGCGGTGCGTGCAAATATTCTGAGCACTTCAAGGATGACGGAAGGTATATTAATACACAACGTAAATCTAATGGTACAGCAATACTAAATCCTGACACTTAAGGAACAGCACACCAATAATTAATCTGCGTCCGTCTGCCATCAACAAGAAGCCAGTGAACACAACTGTCCGAATTGACAACCTGGTGATATTATGGAAGAAAAAAATATTAATTAAATCAATAATTATTATAAATCTATTCGTGGAATATTCCAATAAATACACTGCATAAAATAAGACGGACGGATGATTTCGATTTTAATCGTTTGTTTTATAATTATTATATCTCGTTGAAGAGTTTACCAAAGACGAGACGTCCTTGGCCGACGATATTATACGGAAAAAACCTTAAACGACAAAAGTCGACGGATAAATCATTTCGCATTAATTACAATATTAAGGTGCTCTTCAATTCTCATCACTTTCGTCATTTATACTCTATACATATATAGGGTTATCATTTTATTGTGAACCACTCAGTATCTCATGCGGTTTAATAAGGAATTTAATTTTTGTGTTTTTATATTGTTTTATACAATGTGATCTCAATTTTTCACAATTGTTTTTGTTTATACCGCCCTTCTAACTTAGTTTTTTTCATAGCAACTTTTGAAACTTCCTGTTTTGTCTGTATATGTATTATGAATTATGGTAATTATGTTATTGTTATTAACAGTCAGTAAAATAATTTAATTATAAAACAAAACATTAATTCCCATAAAAACATAGAAAAAAACTAAAAACGTTTTTAAATATATTTTCCTAGCATTTGCACGATATTTATCAATTATTAATTTTATATTTTGTTGTATGTCACATAATTAAATAGACACTAAAATATATACTTGTAATTATTTACAGTATGATCTTTAAGAAAACTCGAGGAGGATGCGTAGTAAGAGAGATTTAATAAAAGTAAACAATCGATAAATAAAGGAGAAATTCGTAGGGTAAAATAGGAAAATATTTAAGATTTTTTAGCGGGCCTGAGGTTTTCAGTTTTTTAGGTTGGGCCGTCTTAGGTCATAGTGGATTCTAAAATGTGTACTTCAGGAAAGCTACAGATTTCCAAAAACCTAGATTTTGGCCAAATTTGCAGACCTGTGCGTTTATAAATTTACCATTGAAAATTCTGAGAGAGGAGGTCAAGTCTCTGGCCCTGCTCTTAAAAATTGCTTATTAATAATAGGCCATATTATAAGAGAAAAATATAATTAGTATTAAGTCAAATAGTATGCTTTTCTTTAAGAAAATTAATTCTAAATTTGTATGTTATTATTCATAAAATACATATGGACCACAATACGCAACTTGTGCATTTCATTATGCGAACAATCGAATTAAAATTGTGTATTGTTATTATCATCTAAAAATACAAATATATTAATAAAATGTGCATTTAGTTTACTATCGAGTAATTCCCATAGGACTTTCATACAGTATCCCGGGAATTGTGGGGTTATGGGAGACTTTTAACGGGTTTCTGCGCCATCGTTAGAGATTCAAATAACAATGTTAGTGGTCATTTTTCGTTCAATTTTTTCTTGACTCGATTCCTACACCCAACCGCCGTCGTGGTATTGATGAAATACAGACGGGAGGTGTGGAAACCGCCGTTCACGAGAAGCTAATAGGCCTGTGATTCACAATGACAACAGTGGCGTACTACCGGGTTTGCATTGCAGTAAGCTTGTTTACGGTTCCATTGTGCCAACGAGCAAACGAACGGACAAACCTACATTTACCGGTCTGATAGCAATAATTGTGCCAAGCGGGCACAATAGTAATAACGATGATAATGATAATAATGAGTGGAAGTGAGCGGCCGTCTGTTTCGTAATGCAGGAAGTAGGAAGCCGTGTAACGGATTTGACACGTTCTTGATTCCATTACTATTCGTTTTCACTTTCTTGCCCGCAAAAACATCAATCTGCAATAGTCATCTCTCCCTCTTTCATCTTAGTTGTGCGCTTACAATTTTTTTCTTCCGACACTCTCTTTCCTCGCCCGTCTCGCCGTTTCCTCCTCCTCATCCTCCTACTCTTCAACGCATTCCAATCCCGTTTCACAGAGTCCGCAATAATATCCACCGTCAACACTATCGGCACATAATATAGTGTGTGGCGGTAGCTGTATACTAGACGAATAATTTCCAAATTTCAGAAGAGATTTGCCGTTTGACGGCGACTGGGTGTTTCACTTCCTATATTTATTATTCATTTATTACGGTCAAAAGTAGAAAACTTTTAAGACAATATATTTATTTACATTTTCGACAACGGGCGGCGGAGGAGAGATAAGAACGCGATCGCTCGCGCCCGTCGCAGAGATAACCATCGCACTTGCGCGCGTTGAATAATAATAATACAATTATTTACAAAATAGGTAAATAAAACATGATGCGCGTTGAGCAAACCGTTCAATATAGAATTGTTGTGCTCTCACGTTAAGAACTATCGGTTAGGTTAGGTTAACAACCTACCAATCGGTATACGATGAGATTAAAGCATGTTATTATTATTTAGATAATGCGCCCAATGACAGAGGTACGATAATGTAAACTTCAATAGACCGCAATAAATTAATAGTGCATTTTATTGTTATATTAACTATAATAATAGTTATGATACGATATGAGGTACAACAAAATAATACAAACGAGTTATTATTTATTTAGTAAATATAACTAAATAGTAAATACCATTGGAAATGCTTAAGAGCCGTCGGCGTGACTGGAGTTGATGTTTCAGAGGATTTTGGTACTCACAAATTAGGTAAACTTCAGAGTTCTCTGACTTGGTTAGGTTAGATAGGCCGGAGAAATATAGAAACGAAATACTAAACTATTAATTACAGAATACAAAAAATACATTATTTTGTATCTGAAATACTAATGTTTGCCCATCGCTGTTCGCACATCAGCTATCTGCCACCTTAACAGTTATCAAACAATCTTGGGACCTATATAAGAGCTGTGGGAGAGTATTATTTCTCCAGACTTTAAACTGTCTAGGACCATTCAGTGGTTGAAAGACAAGCCGCACCTATTAAAAATAAATTTAAACTAATCTAATATATTGATTTTGAATAAAATACTATTATATTTCTAACTAAAGTAATTTCTGAATAACAAAACGAAAGTTCTAAATGATTAACATGAAATAATTGCTATTAGGGTGATTGTCAACTCCAATCTATGTGAATTACTAAAAATGAAAATATTAACTATGTATCTGTAATTAATGTATATTATATTGTTACAAAGATTAAAATTTTGCGACAGTATTATATTTAGTAATTTTTCGAATCTATCAAGTTTCAGTGTAGACAAAAAAATCAAATCAAACACAAGTTACTACTGAATTTCGACGACGATAAAAATAGAAATAATTCCCTGTACTATGTCTTCTTCTTCGCGTGTCGGTTAGCGGTATTTAAATTCTGTAATAATCTTTGGTAATTTATCATTTTTTTTTTACAAAGAGTATAAATTATGAACGTGATAATCTAAACCGATCATAGCACGGCCGTATTATAAAAGAAAGAAAGAGAGAGAGAGAGTAAAAAGTACCGTTAGTAGTCAGGTGGATATATATATGTATACATATATTTTAAGCCCGCGCAAAAACTTTCTAACGTGGTCGTTCGGTAGACCATTTTCTGCGACTAGATTTTCTAGATTGTTGGTCGAAATTCAAATTTTAATCAACATAATAAGATCTGCGTGCAAAAAATAAATTACAAGATAAGCTCTCACGTCGGCCCTGTAATTCGTGAGACATTTTTTTTTTTATATATTATTACTTTAAATATTTTACTTTTATACCCGTCCGACGTACCGTATATGAATATCATTTAAAAAAATAATTACACAGATCAGCTGTTATTCGCATACCATATAATATACTCAATAGCGCTAACATGCTTGTGTACCTGCAAATAATCACGGTACATAGGTGTATATACCTAAAAGGATATGTGTACACACGAGATTCGAGAAGAACAGTTGTGCGTCATGTCGGCGACGCTCAAAGTGAAAGTACTTGTCTTGCAGCCGACGAGAGTCCGGATATAATATTAATAGTAAATAATAATAATGTTATTTCGTGATTGCGCAACGAACAGTCTGCGGTCGAGAGTGAGGGAAAGAAAATTACACTCGACTATCCCGTTGCTATTATTATGTCGTTATTATTAATATTAGTAATAGTAGTAGTAGTAGCAGTAGTAATAGTTACTATTTAAATATTATTATTTCTCACTTGTCCGTGAGAATATGAGATTTCGCGCTACTTATATATATATATATATATATATTTACACACATAAGGTTGCCCAGGGAAGTATACAAACACCGCAATACTTACAATGGATTTTCGGCTTTCTCACGAGGGATTTCAATATTTTTTTTTTATTGTTTCTGAAAAAATGTTTTGTTATACAGCGCACGTTGCAATATATTAGAAGACTGTTGTTTTGATTACCACGGCACCCATAACGATCTCATCCAGTGGCGGGTATCCAAAGGTTTACGAAACATGCTTAAAAAATGATAGCAATCAACGTCGTTGATAACAGAAGAACGGATAGGATATAAAGCTTTCTGCTTATGATAATATTAAGAAATAAGCATTAAGGAACACTAAGTGGTATTGTAGGTGAAAATATCAATGGATCAGTTGGTCAACGAGTAAGTGTCAGTAAGTACAAATTACAAAAGATTGATCGATTATCCAAATTATTCATAGATATTGTCGCTGTAAATGTATTTTATAAATACACCAAGGTAATTTTACAGGTACACGATTTATGTATCACGATTTTGTATCTTGTATCAGTGCTCACTTCTGATTGTAGCTGATATAGTGTATTCTTTTTAGCCTTTCTCTCTTTGCTCCTCCCCTCCCCCCAAAAAAAATATGTCGAGATTCCTTACGCGATGCATGTACGCTGCGAGTATTTTCCATTTTTATAAATAATCTTCACTGGTTTGGTTTATCAACGATAGGTTACAATACTGTTGCATATTAATTTCCATTAAAACAAATGCCTAACTTGAACTTTCTTGATAATTTTACAATAGGTTAATTTAAATTTAAATTTCGATAGGGTTTCAACGAAAACCCCACAAAACTGCTAGACGACACACAAAAAGTCTATAGGAACAAATATTGTTGTACCGGTATAAAACTACTATACCTACTATATGAAACCGAAACGGACGACGAAAGTAAAGGTATTTGTATGACGTACAGATACAGACGAATGCTAATCCGCCGACGAAAAAGAAAGTTCCACTCGCGTCTCGGACACGTTTTAATGACCGTCGTCCTTGGGACAGATCACGTCGGACTCATACAATAATACGTTATGTGCTATGATTTTTTGGTGTACTAGCCGTCCGTCACTGGGAAAGAGACGAAAAAAACCTATCAAGCCAAACACGTTCAAACGATAGGATCCGATATCGAAGAAATATAAAATATAGCTAAAGAAGTAGTAAAAACCACAGAAATACATCCGAGTTACTTAGCGTTCGAGCGGATAAACAAAAGAAATTGTACATGATTTTATTGTGTTGTATACGAGTCGTAGTTAATGCGCAATTTTGATGATGAATATTGTAATTAGGTTTAATTTTTGTTAGGCGTGTGCGTTATTGCAGTTTTGATATCGAGTTAAATGCAATATATAATATGTATGTACATCGGATAAGCTTTACGGGTTCTCGATTGGCAATAAAAACAAATAAAAAAATTGACACACGTGTAAGATAAGAGAGAGGCCAGGAAAACCAAAGATTGTAAACGGTTTGTTTTTTACTTTATTTTACAACAGATAAGTAAAACAAAAATAATAAAAAAAGAATAACCGTTCAAATTGTCCCTACGAATTTAATCAAGCCGCACACACACACGCTTATACTATATTGCATATTATAATATATTTCCTTTATATTTTGTACTGCAGTTTAATTTAACATAAAGTTAGTGTCTCGTCAATTACATTAACAGCCGTTATATTATGTAGGTACCGCCGTTCAGATAGACGGAACTAGTTTATTCGGTTTTCTATTTTGAAAATAACTGTAAATTAATATAATTCCGGTAGGAGGACGTTGTAATATGCTAAAAAAACCTATTAAAATCACGCTAAGGCGGCGCCAGAGATTCCGGAAGGACACCGGTTGCGTTGGCGTCGGGTATTTCCCAGCGAAAGTGGTTCCCATCATCTCACTTTCACTCGGCTTCCCTCCACCGCAGTACTAATGGTGTGTATAGTGTGACCACTGTACCGAAAAAAAACCCGCACAGTCTTTCTCTTCTCGCCCCTCCTTCTCTTATATTTAGTGTACATTTTCTCTCTCTCTCTCTCTCTCTCTCTGTGTGTAGCTAATAATCCCGTTATGTTTTTTTTACTTTCCTGCTGATTTTTTATTATTCAACTCCGACATGCGGTTTTTTAAATTTTTTATAGTGTATTATGTTTAAATACCCACGTCGCGTATACCAGACGCGGATGAAATGCTGTAGAGTATAGGGAGAGGTGGTGGTGTGGACGGGGGCGGAGCGTACTCGCGGGTTCGGTTTTTGGAGGATTTATATTTTGAATTTTTCGCCGACTGCTTTGTCCGGAACACGAAGAAAGTGAGAGTTGCCGAAAACGGAATCGAGTCGGCAAGAACCGTGTAGGAACCTACGTATACAAGTGGATGTAGGATACCAATGCTATATGCGTGTGGTCGGACACGCGCACAAACGGCCGATACAAAACACTTTCACCTACATCGAATATTGTCAAATGCCTATGCCGCGCCGTACGCTTGGTCGGTGGGTTGTGGTCTATTGTGATACGCGCAGTAATCTCAATTTTTACAAGATAATAATAATAAATTTGCGTGGACGACCGACGGAAGAGTAACGCGGTCTATAGAGTTGCTTTCGATTGGACTTGATCTGACAAAAGTCTGGGCGCACTCGTGTAGACTTTAACTGTCAATGGCTAGTAACGACTTCGGCCCTCGCCGACCAGACGATGATCTTTAGCAGTCAGATTATCCGCCCCTTTCACGGATACATTTCAGTTTGAGCGCATTTAATAGTGTAGCAACAGGTAGTTTGGTTAAGCGCGAAAACAACAAAAAAACAGTGTTTGCGACACCGTCCATCGAAAATATGATCTTTGGTAAAAAAAAATTCGGGAAAGCGCGTAGGCGGTGCACGGCCGATGTGTACCACCCCTTTGGGTCTGTCGCCCTCCCCAATGACCGCCCAGGGGATGGGACTATGTTTTTTCACTGAGACGCATACATATTTTATTTGAATTTAACAAAAGTACAAACCATAACGGTTAGCAAATAATAATAATAATAATAATAGTATTATTTGTATTATGTTACTAGTATTATGGTCACCGAGTACGGGTAAAAACCGGTGGAGAATGTTGCACGCGCCCAAGGTAATTTCTAATTTCTACGTTCTACGCGATCTCGACTGGAGTGGTAAATAAAAAATAAAATATGAAGACGATGTGGTGTACCCACGTTGTCATTTTCCATTTCTGCCGTGCGTTGCCGAAGGTGCTAACCGGTCCGACAAGACTACCCCGGAAATAACGGAGGAACGCACACCAAGTGAAAGTGGATTCAATAATAATAATAATGTACGAAACGCCGTCCGTAGCCGACTGTATAACATACAGATACAATAATTATTACAGTCTATATTTATATATATAATAATGATAATAGTAAGAACCGTTCGAATTAAACGTTAATTTTACGTATAATTATTATCATCACAATATATATCTGTGTTTACGTCCTTTGATAAAAATTGGCCAAACAACCATCGTTAAAGTCTCCACTATAATGACTACTTGGTCCGGCAACCAAAAAATGCATAAATAAAATCCCGTTTGATGGACCCAATGGTGATAACACAATACAATGGTCCAATCAAATTGTTCAAGAACTGTTTGAAATGTATCACATAAGTACGATATATTTTATAAGCAGCCATTAGTTATCGTATGCGTTCAAATCGAAACGACAACCAAGAATTTCTAAGTTGTTTACTACTATATAATTATTATAACCCACATGACACACTGATAACAACTAAAACGATGGAAATGTAGGTATTGGTGTCAAATATATTGCACAATGCGATTTATCATCTTGCGTTTTTTAGTATTATTACAACCGAACTCATCTAAAGACTTATCCCTGTCCGCGTTCATTAACGGTGCCGCAGCCCCATTGAAAGACCATAAAACTTTCGAATTTCACTCTCGATTTACCTAATGTATAATACACACAATATTGTATTGATATTCGTTAATGACCTTCTTACAACAATTACATGTATATTTAGTCGGACTAATTATAGAGATCTGCAAAACCGAAACCCACCGCAGTCTTTATATACCAACTATATTATAACCGATACGTGCAAAAGAAAATTATTATTGTGATAAAATAATTATTATAAATACAAATTTAGTGAAAAAATAATAATTTTTTTGATGATTCCGTGATAAGTAGATACGTCATTATGTATAAAGTGCTTAAACTGGGTTCTACTAAAGTACGATTAAGACGAGTTGGAAACAGTACTCATGTATATGTTGATACGTATGTGTGTGTGTTATACATATATTATACGTATGTGTATATATACTAGCAAGAGCTGTTTAATATAATCTCGAGCAACTCGGCGAAGGATTAGGACTTGGGTAAATATAATTCATAGATAATATTTATATTAATTTTCGTTGGTCGTTTCGAGATAATTGTACATACACACACACACATAGGACGGTAAACGAAGATACCGGGAGAAACATTACAGAATATGTACGATGATTTATTCGGATTATTTTTCTTACTGTCGGCTTTACATGTAATATATTATTACTGAAACGCGATTCATTATCAAAATCAACTGTGGCCGGGTACTGCGGTCTTGGGGGGTCGAGACGAAGGAAAACCATTTTCATCTAAATAAAATGTAATATACATGTGTATAGGAAATATTGGAAGTACAACCTAGGGTTTACAGCAAAGCCGAGCGCTGCTTTTTGGACTCATCGGCCGATGGGACCCGTGCGATAATTCTTCAATCGACCGAGACGACTAATACGTTATACATAATAAAGTACTAATAATACATAGAAAATATAATAATAATGCGCTCGCGTTGCTAACCATAGTACGATTGTACGACAGGGGGCGAAGAAGAGAAGAAAATATCATTTGTAATGACCTAGATGCATTGTTGTTCATTATGAAAGCTTAATCACATGTGCGCTCGAAAATCGAATAGAAAGTGCCGTGGGTCTCTTTCAAGGTCGTCTCTCGCCATCAGCTCAGCGTCGTAAACGCATTTCACTTTTAGGCGTCCAAAAAAAAAAAACTAGTAACTACTACTTATACATACAAGAACAGTATATATATATAACGCCGGAAAATGCCGTAAATTATCAGATGAATAATACGTAATAGTGAATTTTGTGATAAGTACATCATATGCGACGCAAAGCGCCATAAAAGCTTAACCCACAAAACCATTATTTCAAGAAAAAGCTAATAATTATAATTGTTTAAATACCAACTCTAAAATTAAATTCTGCATTTGTTGGAACAATTTTTTCGGGGTTTGGGTTAATTTGGTTTTGAAATATTACATTATTCTAAAATGTTTAATGTAATAAAACGAAATTAAATTGTTCGTGCGTTAAGCTTTTCTAATGCTATGTGCCTCATATTAAAATTATTGTTTTTATACAACTCACTATACTCAATATTTTGTATTTTATTATTATAATTGTTTTTTATAAATTTCTGATAAATGTGTTATCGTAATGGTAAAAAAAATAAATATAAAGTGTTACCTAATAAAGATCGGAAAAAATCAGCAAATACTTATTCTCGTCTTATTAAGCTAAGTACCTATAAAATAGAAAAAAAACCAACTAGATATCAACAAATCGTTGCGCAATGTAATATCCAACGATAACCGCCGTTAGACCTTTGACAATCGCGCATCTTTTTTTTTCAGACCGTTAATGAAAAAAAATGTCACCTTGAACGATGAAAACGTAGGTTAATCCACGAACCGTATCGTAGGTTTATAATATATTGAATGGTGATTGCGCATAATATTATGCTAAAGTTGTTAAAAAATATACACAAGAACGAATAAGCAAAAAATACATAAGCCGAGGGTTGACCGATCTGCGCACTTATAGAAATTGAACTTGTACAGATTAAGTAGAACGATTTACATTTCAAGGATTTATCATAGTTAAAACCAGTTTGACTCATATACTTTGACGTTGCCGGATTTTAGGTACACTCGTCATAATTCTGTCTAATTAAATCTATATTTTATTTTGGGAGACGATAATTTTCAACAATTTCGCGTTTGATACTAGCGAGACGCCAAAACTATGCAATCCCCTTAGGACCGGTCGGTCAAAAGACAAAATAAAAATAGATATACCATTCATGAGCATTTGATGTCGCCAAAACTGTTGGTACTGATTCCATCTGGTGGAGTCCGGCGCCAGGGAATGGAGTTGTTGTAGTTGTTGGGTCTGAGCCTGCAGCTGGGCGCTGTGATGCTGGTAGTCCATGACAATACACTTGGCTTCGTACATGTCGTGAGTTTTTTATTTTTATATTATAATTTTATAAATATATATATATATATATATTTTTTTTTTTTTTGTTAATGAATAATCAAACGACACGGTCGGAATGGGGTGCAAATATAATAACGATATTGCGTTTGTTATATTAATTATGTAGACTTCCCGAGACTGGCAAAATGAGATTGAAAATTATCAAACGTTGGCGCTTATACAGCTACAACGACCGTCGGCGGAATTTCGAACCCTTTCGTCAAATCATTACCGTGTGAGCACTTTAGCGACTGATCATCGGCGGACATGTATTATTATATTCGAACGTTTTTATATTCTCGTGATAATATTATGCAAGTGCAAAAACGAAAAAAAAGGGTTATCGACTACCGGACGGGGCACGCGGCGTTCAACAGGGGGCGACTTTACTTAACTAACTGATCTCGGCACGCAGCACCGGCGCTAACTGGCCGGCCCGACGTCGCCGGTACCGCCAGGCAAAGCGGCATGCCCCTCCTTTTCTCCTTAACGAAACCGCACTCTCGTCGTTGCCCGCCGCCGCTGTAGTCCACCGCCACGCATTTAATCATTTTATTACAATATATACCTACTTCCCGTTCATATTTTTCCAACGTAGATTTCGGTATCTCATAAATAAATAATAATAATTCGATTCGGATGAAGAAAAAAAGCAGTTCACACTTTACCATCCGTCGATTTGCAAACATTTACATATATTACTGTTTTTTTAACCAAACGCGAGTCGCCAACGATTGAGTGAAAAACGACGTACGATTCTCAATTTTCGAGCACTTACAAGCGCAAATCGAACGACTTGCAAAATATAGTCCCACAATATTATACCGATAGCCGCAAACATCTGCGTATTGTCTATAGTTGTTTTTTTTTATTTAGTATGTTTCTATTCACGAGGATACTCTGAATCCAGAAAGTTCTCTGTATAATTTGATAATGTATTCTTATGTCGAATGTCTTAACAGGCGGCGCGCAAAACACTGTTCATCGAATGGAGCTTTAAACAAAATAATTACCCTGTACATACACCGCCAACGGCCAAGTATATAATCATAATAACAACGGTAATATAATTTATAATGTGATGGTGTATTATCGCTCGAGTTGTAATAAAAAATAAATAGAGCTTTTTTCCTTGTATTTATATGTATAGCCGTAGAGTTATCTCGGCGCATTAGTAAAAATAAACTCAGCAATAAAACTTATTTGAACGTCGTCAGTGAGTACTGCGTGTGATAAGAGAAAAATAATCATTCGTTTTTTTCATATTTGAGTAATTATACAGGTGTGTTATTAATTATTGTCATGTCGCAGTGCGCGTTTGTAGTCGCCATCCAAAGTACATAAATGTTGTGCTCAGCGCTGTGAAAAATTGTTATTTTTAAAGGTCGATTAAACCTAAAATCATACAAACCCTGTAATATGTCCTGTGTAAATATATAACCATCCATAACCTTGTCTCAAAACTTTGAATTCGTTTTTTATTTTTTTGTGTATTTCTTTGTATTGTCGTATTAATAATATTGAGTGTGACATCAATCATATTCTTTTTGTATATAAGTATGGTCACTCATTATCAGATAATAGAGTTACTCTGCTCTATAAAATCATCACTACGGGCCACGCCACTGTGTTCTTGTCTTCGCTGCAGATATTTTTTTCTAAATATTCATTTCCTTCTAGCTTCTTGCTACTGCTTTTCTTTTTTTTATGGTTCCCCTTATACCTTGGATGTCGAACGTGTTTGGTTGTGGTTAGGTCAGCGGCCAGTTGTTATCTAAGTAGTAATCCCAACTCGCCAAAATTTAAAAAAAAAACCGTCAGACTACGGCAGGGCGAAAAAAAGCAGTACGTTTGAAAATTATTAATTAAACAAGCCTGAGTTAAACTTAAGTTGACATTGACTCGAATAATAATTTTTTAATCATCATTGTGTCATTGAGTAGTTGTTGGTTCGAACTTGTAACTGTTTATGCCGCCAAGAGCCCAATGGGTGGAGTCTGTCAGGCTGCGAACGGTCGGCGGGAATCAGGATTGCTTGGTTTAACACGAGAAAATATAATATTTTGTCGCTAGATCTGATATACGATTTTTATATACAGTTGACGATGTCCTTTGTGAAAAATCGATAAGCATAATACCTCAGCCGCTTTACATGGAAACGGTGTACGACATTTGGGTGAACGACCCGCGGACGGGCGGCTCTAGAAAATTATGTATTTTAAACGCGAGAAAAAAACTAAAACCGTTTTAATAATGTATAATATTATCATACGGTAAGGGTATGATATGATAATAATGCGCGCAGACAAGTTTAAATAGGTACGTCCGTTTAGAATTGTAGTCGTTTAATTTGGACGAGCATGTATACATTTTGTCTTATAACATGTACCTACTACCTAGTAGTGACCCGTTGACAAATTGCGTCTCTGTAAGGGGTTACCTACCATCATGACCTGTACAGGGTGTCCGGCCGTGAACAGATCATAAAATTCAAGTCATGATCAAACATATTTATTGACATGCTGTACATTGAGTTCGATCCGGTAAGTCGAAAAAGAAATTTGCCAAGTGACCACGAAGCGATTAAGACCGTACTAGAAAACCATCGTCGCACTGATCGCCGTTTATTAAGTGTATAATTATATAAAATTAATATAACGACAATGCCACTACATTATTATTATTATTATTATTCTTTGTGAAGCGTCGATTCGTGTGTTATCCATCGCCATAACTCGTCATTTCGGTCTTCTGAAGAGGTACTTGAAGAGAAATTTATGGGATCGGCTTATTTATAGTTTCCTGAAAATGGCCAAATTAGAGAGAAAAACTACACATATGGCAATATAATTATCGGCGGACGGCCGGTAACATAATAGTATAATATGTAAGTAGCTATAGATTTTTTAATTTTGTTTATCTATTATCGATTTAATATGTCATTATATTAATTTATTCGACGCCAAAGAATAATAATAATTAGATCCATCCAAGGCGGCGACAGGTTTTTAAAAAATTCGTCTACACAAACAACATACGTTACCGACAAATTTTGTCCTTGTAAAAAAGAAAACTGGCTCCGCAAGTACGAGGCAAATGTATAAGCAGCGAAAAACGCGTGGAACAAAAACCAATACAACGTATGTGTATTTATTTACCACTTGGTTTTTGGCCGCAGACATACTAAAAAATTGTAAATCGCATTGCTGAGGAAAAATAATCCATGATTTATACAACAACTTCTGAAATGTTAAATTATTAATAAAATAATATTATACACTCAGTAAGTATTTAAAAAATGTTTTATTATTACAACTTTAGGTGGCGGCGAAGCCCTTCTAATCCGTGATCTACATCATTTTATTTATACTAATTTTTAAATTATTTTATAAAAGTAATTCTATTTTTATTTTATTTTTTTGTTAATTCATCAAGAATTGCTGCAGCGTCTTTATAACTGACTAATAAATATGCACAATAGTTTTAAATTTTTATTCAGATTTCGCGAAAAATTGCCTACGTTGAAAACCTACTAATCAACTCTATAGATCACAAACAGCTTTGTTCATAGATAACGTGGTACGAATCGACACAACGTATTTTGTTAATGGAAATTTCCGATCCCTCTTAAGCAGTAATAATCATTATACATGTAGGTATGACCTCTATTATACATATATATATATAGGGATCGTACATAGGGATCGTATATAGGGATCAACCCTATGGTTGATGCGTAATGTGAGTCACTAGGTTTCTGGATTAAACTTACTTACATATTATGTATATACATATAAATATGTAGGATAAATCTGTGCCATTTTTATGACCCGCTACTATATCAACAGTGTTGGCTTGGCTAAGCAGATCCAGACGAAAGAGTCTAGCTGTTGTGTTGTAAACATGTATGTACAGCATAGGATAGGATATCGGCCATACTCTCACGGAACCACAACGGAGGCGAAGTCCCGTTAGACCAGTTCGGCGAGGACCTTTTACGCGAGTGAAAATAATACATACTATAAGATATTTATATAAATATAAAAAAATTATAACGTAAAGTATGACTGCGGCAAGAGTCCAAGGCTGTCTCCTCCAGGTCCGGACGAAAGTAAGTTATTTTTCTTGGCGCACGCGCGCACGACCAATAAAGTTCCTCTCGTGTACCGTTGTAGACTATAATATATTATTATTAGGTATTGTCTGTATTATTATTAAATACTTTTTTCTCTCCAGACGTCTGAGCTCGCGTTTGTGAAAGTGAAAGAAAACGAAATCGTGTAGTAATCCGGTGGACTACAAAACATAACGGACTCTGCTCGTATGTGTGTGACGGTCAAAAATATATATTATAGTCGTCCAAACGCGATTTCGCAATACCGCCGGCCATTAATATTATGCTGATAACAATAACGTGACGTTATAAACGGCATACGGACGATTTAGGCGTCACAAATTCGCACCAGAACGTCGCTGCTAATAAATTATTTAATTTCAATATTACAATAATTATTATTACTCATATTTTGATAGAAAAAAAAACGCATCGCGCGGTATAGTCGTTCTAGGTCACCTGGATAGTCACGTTGGCAATGTAGATAAGTCAATCGTTGTGAGCTAATGAGGTTAATTTATGCACATACAACATTATGATGGGTGCGAATAATTTCGTTGGGAAAACTTTGCGGCCATAACGTGTGCGACCGTTAAAATCTTCGTCTTGGAAACATCAAATTCCAACTAGTAATTGAAATGTTAGAGTGTTATAGAGACAAAAGGAAGAGGGAAATAATATTGTCTATACAATATCGACATCATAGCGAGTCATAAGTGCATTTATTTTTTATAGATATTCCTTGTTAAAATGAAAACACCGTTTTAATCACAAAAAAGCGTCCTCTGTTTTAATAAACAACACCGTCACTCAACATTGCACAACATTTTTAAAACGTAACCGGAAAATTTCAAAAAAGCAAACAGGGTAATTTTTGATACACGCATATAAAAAACTAAGGATGATTTGGATCAAACAAGTAGGTTAAGTACCTATTATTTTGATTTTTTTTTTTTAATCACGTTCAAAAGCGGTAACACCATACGAGCAAGCTGCATCCCAAAACGTAAGCATAAAGCTCTATTTAGGTTTTAATACCTAAAGGTAAAGATGATAATGAATATGAGCTATCTGAGGGAAAATTGATTTGCTTAAAATATTTACCGGTTTTTCCGTTATCGAAAAACTGACACGACTCGTCTGTGTATAAGAGAAACAATAGAGAATATTACGACCATATCAACTTGGAACACGGAAAAATGTACACATGATTATTACGGGTAAATGTTTATCGCGAGTAATTAACCGTGTAAACACACAAATGGAAGGAAACGACGGTGGCATTTTAGACTGTTGGGAAGGGGGATAAAAAGAAGACACTGGCCAAATACACAGGGAAAACACAATTTTTTTTACACGCAAGGAAACGCGTTTGTCGCTGGTGTTCAGTGAAATTCTCGAACAGCGGTTAAGCGCGTAGCGAATGACAAGATCAAGGATTTCTGAGTCAAGAAAGACGGTGTGGCCTCCAAGTCCAGATATTGCGGGAGAACAAGGCTGTGAGTAGGTATAACATATCACAGACGGAGAGAGAGAAAAAATACTTCTAACCTTGTGCGAAAACACAGCGGTAGGTGTAGCTTTTATAATGATAACCGTTCGGTATATGTCGATTACTATTTTATTAATTATAACAATAAATATACATAGTAAATCATACTAAACATTTTATTTTCTTAAAACGCACTGGACTTCACTGAAATGATGACTATTATGACTACAATTTAAGAGGGCGTCGCACCGGTGATTTTCAGTGATAAAAACATGTTTACGCCAATTGAAAATAACTCGCTTAATTTTGGTTTTAGAGTAAAATCACCCATTATAATATTCAAAAGAGAAAAATATTTCAAAGAGAAAGATGGTGTGGTTTTGAAAAAAATTCATTTTTTGAAAAGTTACAGTCATTTAAAAATGTTAAAATAGTCGTTATTTCTAAACTATGTTATACTGCGTTATACTACGTTATACTTCGAATAATGAAAAAAACGCACCGTCTTGCCCTCCGGAAAATTTTTTTCTTTTAATTTTATAATGGGTGCTTTTACTCTAAAACCAAAATTAAGCGAGTTATTTTCGATCTGCTTAAACATGTAGAGATGAAAAAACATTTTTAAATCGTTTGCAAGGATGCTGTGATAGTCCAAAAAATAAATTAACTAATAAATAAAATAGAGTCCTAGTTATTGAACTAACAATTACACATCACAGTTAACCTTTAAATTAAGATTTTTTAAAAAATTGCCTATACTTTACTCCTTAAAAATGGGGGGTCCAACACCGTCTTAAGTATAAAATCACACTTAATAAAAAAATAATTGCTTCGATGTGAATCAGTAGATAAGAAAAAATATTACTAAACAATTATTAAATATCAATAAAAAACCATTATGTCGTTAATGGTGTAGGGCACAGGTGTCATAAGAGGTTTTTTTTGCACTGGGGGGAAGGGAGTAAATTGAGTTTTGTACAGCAATACCTAATAAATAGTTTTTTACACAACATATTAAAAAATAAGAAGCTAAGAAATCAGAATACTAATTTTCGAATTATAATATAATAACAATAGATATTATTTATAAACGACATTCCTTAAAGTTACACCGCACACTTCAGTTAGCTGTGCGCTGAAAATCCGAATGTTCACAACAATGTTATCGTCGAGTCTGATTAATAGAATGTGAATTTGAAGGTATATATATATATCTTATTTAAGAATATTTTATTGAAAAGTTAAAAAAAAAAAATTATACAATTTTTAAAAAACTGGTTATTTTGATAAAAATTGTTTTTTAATTTTTTACATTTTTTTCATTCAGCAGTGCTTTAAAAGAATTTTGGTGTTGTACAATATTTCTATTTACTATTTGGACATCTTTTGTTTCAAGACTTTAAGATAGTAGCATCTATATTATTTTTTTGTAACTCCGGATTTTGAAATCCCTAATAAAGCAGAATTTTGTTTATAATGGTGTTATAATATGTTCTTTATTCTTCCCTCGAAAAACAATTTTCTATTGAAAGAAACTGTATACTCCATAGGTACACGCAAGATTATCTTAAGTCTAATTTTCGGACCCTAAAACTAAAAGTTGCCGTAAAAATGGGAAATAAAAACAAGTTTTCATCTTTTCTGGAGGTGTGCGACTCTTTTGCGGAATGTTACATCATGTTTAATTTTAATTATTCAAAGGAATCGAATTTTTATCGATTTCGAATGGGAGGTGTTGAATTTTGTTTAATATTTTCCTTGTATATACGACCTTTGGCGTAGGTGCGATTTCTAATTTATAGACCGTACCGTATACACAAAGAAGTCGATTAGGTTAAAAAGTTATCGCGGGTCCCGACTCCTGACATAAAAAAAGATAAAAATAACACTAGAAAAAGCACTTTAATACAACACAAATACATTCTCAGCTCTGCGTCGAATCTAAAACAACATCATTGTTGAGGCGTGCAAGATAAACTGTCAAATCTGAATTAAGCATCTAACCGTGTTTTTTTGTGTTTTGATAATAAACAAAAACATCTGAGTAAGAAAATCAAAACAATACCATTTCACCACGACTGTCTTCGAGTTCCGGAAGTGTTAAAAATCACATTTTAGTTTTAAAATCCTGAAAATAGGCATGGCGGCAAGCATACGTGATCACCACAGCCACCGTTAAAAACGTCTGAAATGCTCTACTTTGACCATTTATTTAACAGTTTTAATAACTGTTATATAAGGACTTTACCTAATTAAAAAAACCCTTCTTTTTATACATTTTGAAGATAAAGAAACGACATATTGTAACAGATTAAGAATGTTTAACAAAAACAACATTTTTATTCTGTCAATACTTAAGTTGAAATAAAATGCTCGTTCATCGGTAATTAAAAATGTTCGTTTAAATTAAGAAAACATTCACACAAAAAAATATGGAAATAAAACTGAAAACAATTTAGCATGTTATATTAACGCAATATTGCTTTCCTGTTATGTTAACACATTTTATTTTGTAATATCTCGAGTTGAATAGTTTATAATTAATGATATCGAATAATAATAGTATTGTATTTTCTTATATTACCAAGAAAACAAAGGAGTTCGGAAAAATTAAAATGTTTTTTTATCTTTTAAAAGGTTTTAATATAATTAACAAAACTAAAATAAAATCAGGCAAAGTGCGTTGCTAATTTTTCCAGAACGCCTCGTTTAGATTTTTATATTATGTAAATATTATTATTATTTTTGTTATTTAGCTAAGAACATAAATTAAACTTATGTAACCGTTGAGTATTTTACTGTTGACTATACGATAGGCAAAACACCATATCGTTACTTCAATAGTAATTAAACGTACGTCGACGTATTTTTATAAGAACTTTTATTTTCTGAAATATATTAAAATTCTTCGTCTATATTACATAAGCTTTAATAGTCATTTCGAGCCGAGAACAAATAACATTAAAATTAGAACATTTTTTTATTTTTTAAAAATCAACAACTAGAGTTTTAATGTCACTCAAAGTCTATCCGCAAATTAGATCCACACTGGACCGTACCTTGTATTTAGATGGTTATTGGTCAATGTTCGGTAACAAATGAAATGCACTATAGGTGGAAATCTCTAGTGATATGGGTAAGGGTGCTTACCACTCCCCAGTGATTAAATTTTAAGTTTTTTTAAATAGTTTTCAATAAAATATTAAAAAATATTGGGTAGAGTTATCAAAAATTTAAAAACCAAACAATTTTTCGATTTTCAAATTCACGATTTTGTACAATAAGTTAGTTTTTTAAAATTAAATATACTATCAAAGATAAGAATGAGTAAAATCTGGTTTAAATGATTAGAGATTGTGAAAACATCACACTATTAAATGAGTTAGGCACCAGCTGTTGATAATAGGTTTGGTTAGGCACATTCATTTCTCATTTTCAGACCGACTACTGCACAATTATTAACTAAGTTGACTTTTTTGACATATTATAATATTATGTCCACCTCTGGGCTTAAAGCGTTTGGTCAATTAAGAAATCATAGTGTAAATTATAAGCTTCCATATAAACATACATTGATAATTGTGTTGAGTGTATATACTCTAGGAGTGCGTACGTCAAATTTAAAGTGTCCACGCCCCGTGAAGTGGAAAGATAAGTTTTTATTATGCAAACGATTTTCGGTTGGTTTGTATTTTAGAGAAAGTCGTTCGAATCAAAACATTTTCGAATCACTTCTGTTATTTGCGTTACATATTTTAATATTACAATCAAACGGTAAAATACTATGTATACTGCTACGCAAACAGCAATATTCTACCAAAATGTCCGGATAAGAAATATTCGGAACCAATTCAAAATTGTACACTACAATATCAGATATTTAATAACTTAAATTCAAAATCAATTTTTACAATGGGGCTTATTGTCTTTAAAATGTATTACAAATTTAACATTTCAAAAATATCGTCAACATTTTTACTATATTTTAAGTACGTGTACACATTTTTTTTTTTGAGTGAGTTAAGCTTATATCTGTGTAAAATTTGTCGGTGGACACGTTTTTTTAATTAGGACGGTTTTTAGTTGACATTCTTTTATGTATTCGACATTTCTTAACTGTACATTTTTAAACTATAAACTAAGTTTTTTTTGCTGTTGACTGTAGCGATTATTTTTGTATTCCTCTATGCCGGGGTTAAAGCAAAGCTGAGTTAGAACGCGCTTGTGCTTTCAACAAAATAGGCGTTGAATCTGTCTAACTACGTGTATTATACAAAGCGCAACTCTTCATTCTATTACAGTCGAAAACATTATATAAGTTATGAAGTACCTGACGACTTGCGACTGCCTCTTTTTGGGACATTGGTCAGCGATTGGGTTTTCTTACCTGTAACAAAACGCTTATAAGAAAAAAAAAAGAACAGTAACCACTCTCGGTTCGTCGTCTATCTACATTAAAATAATACAAAAGCAAAACGAATGAAGGGTCCAGGGTAAATTCACTTATAACACAAATTTTGGTTAATTAATTAAAATTTGAATAGGAATATAAAGCAGTACTTTCTCCAGAATACCGAAGTATTATCGTTTTTTCCCGGCTTTAATGAGGTTTTACCCCAGATATGAATGCACGTGGCGATGGTACTCTTAGAACGGTACACGATGGCACTGTTGACTCATTTCGAATAATTTGCTGTAAAGTGGTTGTACCCCTGGACCCTTCAAATATCAACAACAGCTCTTGTCGGGTAAATCGGTTTGCCGGCCTGAACGTATACGGTATATAAGCGTGGACGACGGTTGTGTTGCCTATAGGTCAAGGAGCCGTTTTCCATTTCATCGAATTTCGGTCAAAAACTTAATACGTATTATTATTATTATATACATACAGTTTACATGCGCTCTCTCGTCTTTCTATAAAGTTTTCAAACAATCTATTACGTAATCACACGTGGCCCTTAACTGTTGTTTTGCGTCAGACAAGTAGACATTCGCCGAATCCCGAACAACCGCTATGTATAAATTATAATATATACATATTGCACCGGTGTGTATAAAACGTATACCTCCGACGCCGTCTTAGATTTTTCGTCATTTAAAAAAAAAAGACAACGGCACACGAATCCGTCTAGTCCATTAGGTTATTAAAGAAAAAAAAACCTGTATAAGAAATACGGTGGCAAGGATGTTTTTTTTTAAAAGTCGTCCTTGTGCTGCGGCCGCCCGAAAAATATTTAAACACACGCTTTATATTATTATTATTATTACATTCACCACCCAACCCCTCTGCCACCACACACCCTTCGTGTGTACGCGAATTATGTGCAGGACACACGACCGAAATGGCTAACGCATAAAAGAACATTAGGGATTTCACTTAGCCGGTATAGACCTCATAAACGGCTATGACGTTATTATTATATTATGCTTATACGTATAAACACATAGCCGCTTTCTAGTTTCAACCCCAATCTCGCTGCAGTCTACATATGCGCATATATTATACATAATGGTTGGACGGAGGCGTCACGCCAATCTCCGGGGACCGACGATTTTACTATTATCTCCAATCAATATACCTATATATTATTATATTTATTATAAATATATATATATAGTATTATAATAAAAACCTTGCCGTGATATGCAATAGAACACGGCGTGTTCTAGTATCCGCCCGTTATAATACACTTGTATTACCCCGAAACTCAATTTCATTAAAAGAAAACCCACCGTTTAACTCCAAAAGACATGTATACAATTTATTATTAAATAAATACGGAACATACAATATTCTAGTATTTACTACCACAGATTGGTAATGACCCATTTTATATTTTTTTTGCTATTTTTTTTTTGTTGGCTAGTTAGGCGATTTGCGCAATTTACAAAATGGGCAAAAAAAGTACTAATTTTATAAAATTGACTACAAATAAGTAGTGTTGCACAGCTGTTCATGAACTGGCCACGCAATGAAATTGTTACCGACGCATGTCAAAATTGTATATAAAGTAGTTATCTTTAAATTTGTTTGGATGTACTTTGCACATTAAAACTGTTTAGTTTCATAAAAAAGATCCTACCGAGAAATATTTGATAAACGAATAATGCGGGAAAAAAATAGTAAAATACAATAGAATGCAAAATTGACATATAAACGTCGTGTCAACAATAAATGTTAAAATGTATTTGACATTTTTGAATAAAGTTAATTTAAGTGCCCACTTGTGAAAGTCCTATAAAAGTCGATATAAGATACAAATAACGTTAACATTTTAACGTTTTTTTTTTTTATTTAATACACTATTGACTTTAACATATTAAATTAACATGTGCCCATTGAAAAACTGACCAGATATGTGTGAAATTTGCCCATTTCATGAATTGTGTAAATCGCTTACTTAATCATTTCTTGGATTGAGCAAAAAATGTCTCTTTCGTGAAATAGGGAGGTTAGGCAAGGTTACCGTTTGGGATAAATTTCCATTTCATATAATACAATGGAATCACCAAAATATGCAGTTGTAGGATTTCCCACTTAATTAAGACGGAGTCAGTCAAGGATGAAAGAAAACGCCAAATTAGAAGAGGTAAGTTTAGGATAATTAATAGCACCCTACCGGCGGACAGAGCACCAATGAAGAAGGAGAGGGTGAATATTGTGAGAAACATTTCCTCCCCTTAAGGTAAGGTTACTTTTACCTAGTCAAGGGTGATAAAACACCCTCTTGTTCTATCATACTATATACTGACAGTTCGTTAGTTGAAAGTAGTGTATACACACTTTTTCACGGTTTTCTCAGAATCCCTTTAACGATCTGACCGATAGGACGGTATTATACCAACTAGGATTTTAGAAAAACATTTTTTAGGACAAATAAACAACATTTAGTTACATATACCGTTTATCGTTGATTAACCGATTTGGTTTTAATTCAAACCACTAGTTACAACACATATATATATATACTCGGACTGACCTATTATGACGAAATGGAGATTTATATGGGAATAAAGAATTGTTCACCATGCATGACAACAGCACGGAAACGAGACTAGAAAACGTGTCGAAATTAATATAAAATTATTATTATAACTAAATACAGATTTAGCCCTTATGGCCTATCGTGTTTCCCCGAATCCAACCACTGCGCCTACTGCCTACTGTGGTTTACTTAACCAGATACTGTGGTAGAGAAAAAAAAATGTAGAACGGATAGATTTTCGATCCAACGTATCACGTTTCTCTCATCAACCATTCACAGTGTCCTCCAAACAAATACTTAGATGTTATTACTTAAATTTAATTTGTATTAAAAATGATTTAAACATGGTACATACTACTCAATTTCTTACTATACTATTATCATCACTATAATATGCACCGAAATCATTTATAGGCATCAGGCGATATATTATCATCGCAACGCGTCACTTTAAACGGGTTTCCAAAAGCTACTACACGTATAATATAATTATTACTTTTCAGCAATATAGTGACCGTCATGGACGTAACAAGCGAAATGTAAATAGTATTAACATGTATTATAATATTCGTTTGGCCGAAAGTAAGAGGACAGGTTTTGTGCGAGTAAATTTAATATCAACAAATACAAAGGTTACGGTCATAACACGTGGTATCAAACACGGTAATAAGCAATCTATAATGACTAATAAAATATATATTATAACTATTTTGATATAACTTGTTTGTGCGAACACGATCAGTTTTGAATTGATTGCGAAACAACGGTGATTTTACAATTTGGTTTTAAAAAGTACAACATTTTATTCCCCCTCACTATAAACGCCATGTTTTTCAACGTTCGTGTCCGTCATCCAATATTGGATACTTAAATACAGTAACCCTATATAAATGTATGTAATTAGAACTATTCTCATCGCCCAGTTAACGTATAGGGTTACTGTTTGTATATGTAAATATATAATTAACAACGATCGACCCTGAAGAAACTTCTGAAGATAATTAGGTTGTACTCAAAAGTAGAATAAGGATAAAAAAATCGTTCAAATTTAAAAGGAACTGTTGCAATTGACTACAATAAACAAACTGTTGGGATTTTCTAAATAAAATTTATAGAGAAACTATAACAACATGTTAAGCAACTAATTTACTAACATTCTCTTGAGTAATATTAGTGGTCAAGTTCTATAGTGCACTATAGATAGGTACACGACACAATATTGTACACAAATTATTGTCATTATAATTATAATTATAATGACTAGTATTGTACTAATTACAAACGCAATAAGAATTGTAATAATATAAAATACAATTTATTGTATTTTTTTTTTGTACAATTTACATGGTGTTTGCGCAAATCCCAAGTATTGTTTTTTTTATCAGCATTTCTTATAACGATGCGTTAAACGCGTATGAACTGTGAGATTATAGTAGAATCTACATAAATGTTATGATGATTTATAATAATATAAATGTACATAAGTTCATAGGTACATTATCATTAAAATAAAATACACGGTAGCCAAACCATCGAAATTATAACGGGTGGTTACTACTCACCAGTTACCAATTACAACGATAATAAATAATAGGCCGAAATCATTGATAATTCAAAATATTACTCAAGACTAACATAAATGTTACATAATAAACAATTAATATTATAATAATAAAGATAATATATTATTATATTAGGTACTCGTTTCGAATTTTCTTGATTTGTAATATTAATATTAAATATTATAATATTAAAACTACACAAGTCCAAAAAAAATAATGTTGGAAAACGTCAATTATAATTTTTTTAAAGCCTTAGAATTGTCTTACGGTGATGAGTTTCGTATTATTAAAAAAAAAATCAGCGCAATGATTAAAATAATAACGGATTTTATAAAATGTAATGAAATAAAATTAGACGTGTAACTGGAAAAAAACAATTACGAGACCTAGTATGACTAATACAGTTTACATCCGTATCAGTAAAACTAGTAGTACTATAAAGACGGTTATCGTACAACGATTACTACTAAAATTATGCAACAGCCGAGATTTAAAGTCTTAATATCATACAACAACAATGTCAATGGTAATATTGATATTTAATCGAAATATTACAGTTGTATAAGTTGTATAAATAATAATAATAACATAAAATCAAACAGATTAAAATGGATTATCGAAGTATTTTGTTATCGAATCTAATTGGTGTATTGCAATGGACTTTCATTCTAGTTTACACGTGTATGTGCTATTATGTAATACAACATTATAGGTACGTACACAAGTAATATAGACGTCAAATTTTACACGAAATAAGAAAAGAATGAGCACATTTTTCTTATAAATAAAACATGATATAATACATATATATATATATATATATATATATATATATATCATAAATACAGGCATATTATCCTGTATGATTAATAATTATTGAACAATATGCTCATTAACAACAAAATATAACTTACTAAATTAATTAAGTTAAAGAACAAATTCTAGATCTTTAAAAGATGATGTTTAACCAGATCAACATATTGACTTATGTCAATTTTTGGTTTTGTTTTATAATTAATTAACAATAAATCATATTCGTTTTTTAAAAGTAACACTTCAAAACTAGACAATAATATTGTGATTTCTTAAATGTTTTGCTTTTTATTTTATTTTCCTTTATAATATAACAACACCCAAACCTAATGATTAAAAATTCGTCCACATGAACTAGCTCTTTTAAGAAGGATCCGTCTTATTAAGGATACTCGTTATACACAATAGTGCATTCAGTATAAATAGTTTAATGATAAAAGTATTCATAATATCTTATAAACTAATTCTTTTCAATATTTGAGTAATAAATAATAATCAAACAAGTCGTTAATACTTCACAGTAAAAAACAAACTATCGTCCTCTATTTTGAACAAAAAAAAAATAAAGAATAATAACAATGAGGAACAGTGTCAATATCCTGTGCGTGACCGACAGTGGTCCCTTAACGGTATTCGGTTTGACACATTTTGATACTTATTACTTAACACAACCAACTCATAGTGATAGGCTGTTGTCAACTTAATAAAGTTTACTGGTAAATTAACGAAAAATATTTAAATATTTATGACCTCATACCTGATATGGGTATGATAAACGTTTTTGACGCACAGTTGTCATAACCAGAAGTGGTCCAGTGGTTATTCGGCATTGGCAGTTCTTGTTTCACTTGACGATGTTGTATCATTTTTATAAAATATTTATAATGATTATACTAGATTATAAAACACGCACATTTATTAAGCCATTAACACATGTCTTTATCCAACCGAAATAATTTAGCTATTTTTTTTAAACATAATCGTGTAATATCAAAACGGCAACGAATATGGACATTTATTCTAAAAAAAAATTTTAATTTGAAAAAAACCTACTTAATTTGTTGACTACTGTTTTATAAGAAATTAATCTCTACGGCATTTGTCACCGTCGTATACTCGGCATGAAAAACAAGCAGAATTATTATCCCTCAACGTACAAATTAAAATCGTATCCGATACCAACGCAACGTCTGTTCGGAGAATGATTATGAACCACCGCTGCGGTGTGTCGCGACGTATAAATTTTCTTTTATATAATCGAGAATTTACATTACTGTGCTATTAACAGTTTATTTTTAACTCGCGTCAAAGTTCGATCTTCTGCAAACGGGTATTGAAATACTATTATAATACTATGTAGAGGTTTATGTAATTATTATTATTATTAATTGGTTTGCATGGCTGGAGATGAACGTAGTGTCGTTGGACGGATATGGATAACAATGTTACGACTTTTGTTGTTGCTGTTTGTCGTCATTGGTGTTGCGGTTTAATAGGTACATCACAACGGGTCCGGCAAACGCGGTTCACATCCATCACATGCACACAGACTCTGCAAACTATCGGCTATACGCGGCCAGTCGTCCCGGTGCTCGTTTTCACAAATGTCAATGCAGGGTGTAGGTACGGGACCCACGTGTTGTGCCGTTGCGTCACGTGCACGTTCAACGTGAATCTTGTAATACACGCAGCGAAAGGGTACTGAACCGACTTCCCTTTGTCGAGAGCTTTCTATTGTGTGCTGTGTGTGTACCTGTATACCTGTAGATTGTACGCAAAACTTATTGTAACAAACACAGTCACCGTTGGCAGGGGGGAGGGCAAATAAAAACTTACCCGGAGTATAGCTGCTGCCCGGTCTTGTTATTTCTGCCCGCCAACCGCCCCCCCCCCCGAACCATTTTCGTTTATTGCCAGCGAGAGAGTCTCTGACGTCACCCTAACGTATCCCGACAGTCATCGATGATTCTTTGCCTACTAATTGCTCACAACAAAAGTTAATAAAACTCGCAAGACTCATATTATCATTGGGAACCTCTAGTCGGGCGTAGTTGATTTTGAAAACGCCAAATTATTGATCGCGTTCAAGGACTTAATCGTTTTATTGGCTAAAACATGTACCAGGTCTCAAATTGTTCAAAAATCAATCAAGATTTAGAAAATAGCCAACTCAATTTTGAGAAATGTCAAAAAAAAATTATTTTTTGCTCTTCGAATCACATAATATATAAACATGGCGGAAATAAATTCTTGTTGATAATCTAATTACGAAAACCCGGAAGATGCACTTTTCAGGCGAGCTGACCAGTTTTATCTTAAAAGTACTTCTATCCAAAGTTTCAGTCTGAGACTATCTAGATTTGGCGATTTTTAATTTGAAGTTATTAGAGACTCAGAAATAGGACATTGAATTTTACAAATATTTAAAGTTTTATAAAACTGACTGAAATTGTTTTAATAAAAATTGCTAATAGTTAAATTGAAATCCTTACAAAAAAAAAAATATATATATATATACATTAGGGTGATCCTTAAATTTGACATAGCGTTAGATGGCCGCCATTCGGCCCTAAATACTGAAAAAACATTTCTCCAATTTGTTCAGATGTTTATTTCAATCCCTTGGTCTCCCTGTTGGCACATCAAATATATATGGTTACTCGGCGCGAGCCGCCGGGTACCACGATTGCGCTCTCCGCGGACGCGCGCTTTGCCGGGCCGGGCCGAGTGACAATATATATTTGATGTGCAAACAGGGAAAAAATGCCAGAAGAATGAAAGACAGCGGTGATTTGTCCAATACATAAAAAAGGAAGTTAACAAGACTGCAATACTATCGCGGAATAGCTCTCTTAAATTTGGCTTATACAATTTTTTCGAACTGCAAATTATCAAGGATAAAAGAAAAATCAGAACAATTTATTGGCAATTACCAATGTGGTTTTAGACCAGGAAGATCGACCACGGACGAGATATTTATTCTAAGACAAATATATAAAAAAACTGGGAGCATACACCAAGAGAGCCCAATCAATATCACAAGGGAGTTCCATTTCCAGGATAACCTAATAAAAATTGTTAAGATAAGCATTCGTCAAAGTTAAAGTAGAAAATATAACTACGGACCCAATATTAGTTAAATCGGACTTAAGACAGGGGGACGCTATGTCACCAATCTTATTCTATATAGTAATAGAGAAAGTAATAAGAGAGATGAAAATTACACCGCAAGAAGGATTTAAATTAATTACAAAGATCGTCCATAGGACTGCTGGCTTATACAAATGATTTGGCGATCATGGAGGAATCACAAGACACCATGAGTTTATGTCCAACTCTTAATTTCATTAACAGAAATTTTAAAAGAACAAAACAATTCAAATACCTAGGAACAATACCGTCAGAAAGAAATGAAATAGATAAAAATATAGGCAAGATTTAGTCTGAAATAAATCTCTCTATGGTCTTGCGAAATTACTGGGATCACGATCACTTTCAAAGCGTTTAATAATATAATTTTACATCATATAAATACGATCTGTAATTACTTATAGAGCTGAGACATGGCCACTAAGAAAAAATGTTTAAGAAAACTCTTAATTCTAGAGAAAAAATATTTCGAACGATTTTTGGACCTGTAATAGACATGCTAAATGGTGAGTGGAGGATAAGGAAAAACGATGAATAAGAAACGCTCTTCCATAAACCCAGTACACTGGAAACGGTAAGGAACAAAAATGGACTGAGCATACTTGGCGTAGCCATAATTCACTCATACGCATAGTACTAGAAGAAAATCTTACTGGGAAAAGACCGCTGGGAAGACCACGTCTGAGATGGGAGAACGTAGAAAGGTGTGATGTGGAAGCGTTAGGAGGAGGTTTAGATTGAAGGAAAGAGGCATCGGGTAGAGAAAACTGGAGTTGTACTAAATGAATTGCTAACAACTCCTTTATTTCAACAAGTACATTGCATGTCGTATACATTATAAGTATCTGTAATTTATAACTAGAAACGGATGTTACTTAAAAAAATATATTACTTCTTACCATTCTAATATCACAAAATGCATATAAATATATTCTAATATGTAAGAGTATTAAATACTATGAAAATATGACACACAGTTTATATTTGTATTTCTATTTTCTGTTGGTACATGTTTTTTCTATTTATTTTAAATAATAACACGGGCATGTTATGTAATATCAAATTTTTGTACCTATTATGATTACAATAAAAAATATTAACTATTTACTTTTATATGCATTTAGCCTTATAAATAAAAACACATTCATAATTTTGTGTACCTACTGGGTACATATGTCAATTGGGTTATGTCATTCTATTACATAATGTTTTAATGAGCTTCAAAGTTAAAACGCCTACATCATTTTATCAAGATAACTGAATAGTAATTAGGTAATACCAATTTTAATATGATATTAGTGGAACGGAGCATATTGAACTAGGGGAATTCACGGGTTTTCAAGAATTATTAAAGCGGAAAGTGATCAAATAATTGTTTAATATACGTTTCGGTGCAAAATCTGTATAGTAAAAATTCAAAAGTCATAACAATATTTAGTTTGAATTTAAGGGAATAGAGAGGATACAAACTTATTTTAATCATTTTGTTGCCGTTGTTACCCATTTGTCATAATCAACAATACAACGAAAATATTTTCAAAAACTTTTGGCTGTTGATTCACTCATACATAGCAACTAAAAATGTACAACAGTTAATGTGTAGTAAAGAATTTAAATAATTAAATAATTAAAATACCCTTAACCACATAGGATAATATGCTTTAGTGTATAATTATAATACACGCTAAAGTGTATTATTTTTTTATAGGTATTGGGTAAGGGTTTTTCAAATATTTCATTATTTAATTTCTTAACCACAAATGTTGCTGTTTCTTCTAGGGTAAGTATAATTTCCCCCTTTTTCGAGAATTTCCTAAAAAAAAAATGGATTATAAATTTTTGGTTTTTAAGATAATCGTATATGTTATAACCTCACCTTAGACCTACATTCATTCGGATTTTTAGACTTTAAGTCTTTGGATTGTCAACGTTTATCGATAGCACTATACCTAAAGAATATTCCATACAAATTCTAAACTAATTTGACTATTTTTAATAAGTTATAGCTCACTGAAATATTAAGGTTAAACATATTTAACATCTTTTGGATATTTTTCTCGATTTTAAAAGGAAAAGGGTGAACTTTTTAAATTTTTTGTCCAAAAATGTACTTTATAGGTATGATTTCTGATTTATAGATTTGCTACATGAACATATCAGTTTAACGATTTTAAAGACATCGTGGATAAGCACAGAAAAAACTCATCATTATTCATTATGCCTAACAGTTACCATAATAGACATAATAAGTAATAACGCTATAGTTCAGTAAGATACTATTATTATGTATGAAAACATTTTGTAGACCAACAAATTTAAATGCTCTAAAATTTTATGTTCAATTATAAATAGACTTCATAATTTCTAAGTACATACATAAATACATCGTTTTAAAAAAAAATGACAACATAATTAGTAATTACATACTATAACAGTTGATACATACAATACCATACGTTAAAAAAAATATAAGCATAATATAGTTCGGAATACTGAATACTTATGAAATGAAGACTTTTTATTATATATGTCTACTGTATATTTGCATTTAGGATTTAAAGTGTAAGATAAAAACTAGTGCTAAAATGACTATGAACTATCTCCCAATAGTCTATAGTTTCTAATTATAGCTAAAATAATTATGCAATTTAAACATTTTATTTTTTCTTAAACTGCATTATTTATCTAGTAAGTACTTGACTAATCAGTAAAAATAATATTATAAATATGTTTTCAAAACTAGGTTGAAAGTTGGATGATTGTTAAATTAACATAAAAATATGTTTAGGACATTAAATAGTATACTTATTACTTTGCTATAATTTGTAAGTACAAACAAAATAGAACGTCGACAGCAAATTAATTTTTTATTGTACACTTGTCAGTGTCTGTATGAACTAGGAGTATTATAAAAATAAGACTGTAAAATTATTCTTTAATAAAATCAGAAGACAACAATTAAATTTACAAATATTACAAAACCAATACTTTGTCACCCTCACATGACTAAAGATGATGAGTGGTCTGTGGTGGTATAGATTTATAATATTTGTTGGATTTTTAGGATTTCTGATTGGTAAAGATGAACTCTCACTAGGATTTTTAAGTATTTTAGTCATATTTTTGTGCTCAGGTGCCTTGAAAAATCTTAAAATAGCTATTATGGTAATAGTGATCTCCAAAAGAGTTGTTGCGGCGCTGTGTATAAATATGATACATATATTTTATAATGCGAAGCCGAGAAGGTTAAGATTTTTTTTTTGTTATCTATCTGCAAACAGAATAATTTCTAACATGATAATGTTTTTAGACATGTTTTGCGTCATGCGTAACTATGTTACTATGTTATTTACAACATAACAAATAATCATTATTAACAATACAATAATCTCGATTTATTTACTCGTTTACTCGAGTTTTTACTAAGTTATTTATTTATAAGTTATAACTTAACCTATCCAGCCTGCCAAGTGAAAGAAAGAATAGTTGTTGAAGTAAGTATTAAAAGAACTTGAAAAATTGAAGAAATAAGTTCGAAAAGTTGATATTTTATAATTGAAAATAGTATACACTATTAAACCTCATTTTAGCAATAAATCGATATTTATTTCTACTACTATACAGTTTAAACGAAAACTGCACTGTCATATTATGGCTACGGACTAATTGAATGTTTAATCATTTGTATAGCTGTTATTCAATAGAGAAAATACATGTCACTAATGTTTCTACAACTTATGGCGTCAATAAATTGTCACGCTAAACAAGAATAATAAAGTGTAACAAAAACTAAAATATTAATAGAAAAAACATTTTTTTAATAAACAGTTTTTAATATTTTAGCTGCTACATCACAACGATAACTGTATAATTCATATACGATGTTGGATACACTATTATAATTGCTAAGAATCGCGTTTTTAAATTGTTGCATGGTCAGAAGATTGTCACGGGTCTAAATTTAAATATGTGCATAATGCATATCGTCTAATACATAATCATTTCGACAAGGGCAATCTTCGAATATCTACTGGAACACTATTAAGTCTGTCAGCTCCAGACTAACACACGTCGTCATTCTGCATTTGATAGTTTTGAACCAAATGAACCAATATGTAGTATAATCTAATATACAGATATTATTGTAATCATATCTCTTACCAACTTATTATTATGTAAAGTTTTCTTTATCCATACAATGCTTATATGAAAATAAGACTCACAATCGCTTTAATCGTATTAGTAATATTTTATATTTTATAAATTTTCAACTTTTTTTATTCAAATTTTAAACTTGGTAGGAGAGCGTGATAGGTAACACATGATAGGTATAACAAAAGGGGCATTTAAGGGCCATAATAACATTAGGATAATAACCTATAGTTTACAAATGTTTGTTTCTTATGACTATTTTTATATAGTTAAAATATTTAAGCTCTACTTATTCTACTAATTTTTATAAATTATAACAAATAATTATTTATGATTTCCCTGACACTTGAGTGTTTATAGTTAGAGTAAAATTTTATCACTGTATTTGATTCACCGTTGGTACTAAACCTAGCACATATATTTTTAATTTATGACCTAATTTATGACTACATATTACCCTTATTGAACATTACTTTTTTTTTATTGGAATTCTATATACAATTTACCAGTTGTCCAAGTTATGCGTTTTATAGGTAAAAAAAACATTCTTGCTCAAGGCTTAAATAAACTTTAATATTGCGATACAATTAATTTCAGCCGCTATTGAGTACAGATTATTATTGTTCAAAACATTTGTGCAGGTTTACGACGCCGAACTCAGGTAGTCGAAGGAACATGTAAACTGTGACTCTCAAACACTATAAAAAAAATGTAATATGATAATGACGGTGAACACTGAGATTTATAGTCGGTTAAAACGTAGGAAATTTAAATATGTATGAGTGTATGTGTTTATTTTTACTAGTAATGGAAAACGCACTGCATAGTTTTAATTCTGCCGTCGCGTCATTGATATATATATTCTAAATAACAATTATTTGAAACGGGTGCGACACGAAGTTAAAATATTCTTATTGATATAACTTTTATTTTGCATTTGGGCCTAATCACCAACGAAATATGTTTTAATAAATAATATAATATTAATATTATTAATTGATCATCGGATCAAAATAGTTTTTTGGCCACAATAGATTTCCCTTGGAAACATATCTATCTTCAAAACAGTGTTAAGCGACACCTAAAGTATAGACATGGATTTTATATGAAATATAATATAACACTACTAGATGCGAGGACCTACAGAGCATGTCATCTGATACAAAACGGATCTGAATAGAAAACAAATTATTCACATTCAGTTTATTTGATGATATTGGTCCCTACAGAGTTTGCACACATAATAGTTAATAAGAAACTTTATTATTTGAAAGAGTTTCGGATATATCCACTTCACTAGTTATATGCCGAGTGCCGACGTTTCAGACTCTTTGCAGAGTCCATCTTCAGGGCAATAATGGACTCTGCGAAGAGTCCGAAACGTCGGCATATAACTAGTGACGTCAATATATGAGAAACTCTTTCAAATGATATATCAATCCACGAAAGCTTCAACACATTCATAAGGAACTTTATTTTTCATTATACATGTTCAGAACATTTTATTTCAAGGTTTTAGATTTTATACTTTATAAATGATAATTAGTTCTTTATTCTCATTGGGCGAAAATATCAAATTCTCCGTAGAATAAAATAAAACCATCCAATCTTGCAGTAATAATTTTGTACGATTCGAACGGTTTCGTTACCATCGAATCCTTTTTAAAGTCTTACTATAGTCAGTCTACATAGTCAAACTTATAACAGTCGAAAAGCCTAAAGATTTATTGATTATGAGTTATGACAAATTTAATATTATCAATTAAGGCTTGCAGAGTTTTGAAAATAGCTAGCATCCCCTGAAATTTCACCAATGCTCCTCACCTGAATTTTCTGTTGTTATTTAAAAGATTTTTTCTAGATGTTAATTTAACAACAGCAACTTTCTTGATATATGTAAATTAATTTTAATTTAACCAGAGGGTGTCCGCAGATATAGAAGAGGACGCAACCACAAAAATAAGTCACTGGAACTAGATTAAAAAATTAGATATTATTGGGTGAAATGGTTTGATAGAAGCCATTTTTCGATTTCGGTCGATTTTCGAGATTTGTTGCCTGAAATATTTTTATTATCCTCTTGTTATGTGGAAACCCTATTGATCGATTGCCTACGTTATATGCTCGACGACGGCGTAGCTGATGTCAATTGAAAACATATAAAACACTGTATAAGCAATTAACACGCGCGTGTTAATAACAGCACCATTAACCCACACAGGCGTTAGTTGTGTTAAATGAATTAATTACTTTCTGTAATCATCACTGTGATGCGGTATTGATCGGTTGGACCATTTTCCATGGCCATTTTGGGGACTTCCGACAGGCATATCCGAACCCAAGTCTCTGGGAGTCATAGCAGGGTAGCGCTACACGTATTTCAAGGTCTCTCTCGGTTTATCAAGCTGATATTCTTTTTTATTTTTCAATTATGAATGTCTTTACCGTGTGGCCTCGTCGACAGCCGCAGCACGGATCGTGCGTCTGATGTAATAATATTATAGTATAAGTGGACACCGTTTAAATACCACGCTATGTTACAATGTTGGCCAGTCGAATAGCATATATTTATTTTTATTTTGAACAAAATGTTTATAATATTTTTAAAAAACCAACCAGTATATGAAAATATTTAAATATTATTATGGTGACTACATCGGTCTAATGATACCGGTTAAAGGTGGGTTTACACGTCCGCAAAATTGGCTAGTAATAATTCAGCCCGCATACTTGCACAAACATCAAATAATTATTCTTCATTTGTGCTAAGTACCGTTTTATTTTTAGACAGCGACCGAATTCGCACAAGACATTTGTACAAATCAAAGTTATGTTAAACTATTTGTTTACACGATCGGATAATAATTGCGCAAATCACATTTGTACAGGTCAGTTTGCGCAAATAAAACTGAACGTATTAGCCCACAATAAAATGCTTAGAAATATTTAAATTGTTACTATAGCACACACACAGCCGGGTAGAGCGCACTGCTTTATCATGTGTGTGTGTGTGTGTGTAATGTCAGCGCGTGCACAAGCACGAAGCCACAATGTTATAATATTATGTTGTTTTCACGATGTTACAATAGGTAAATATTATAATTTATACAACCGAGCAAATAGCAATAATGGTTAAACCAGTTGTGGCCTAACACACGATACCTAATGGTGGGTATCACTGTTTTGGCGTAAATCAGTTTTTAACTATTTTAATATGCAGTATTATACCTAATATACATAAGAATTTTACATTAAAAAAAAAACCCCGTAGTCGCCTGAAGGCCGTGTACAGAGAGATGTAACAGAAAAAAAGTATTAAGTACTCCTCGTGCGGTAATAAAGCACCCGGCAACTGTGGAGACGCACCTCAAAGTGTCTTCGGATATCGGTCGTTTATCGTGTTAAACCCGGTTTACTCTCTTCCTTGCTTAAAAATCTTGAATACTAGCCAAAACTCGAGACTTCTCTACAAAGATAAGCCCACGCCCAAAGGTGGTGTTTAAATCATATACATCGAGACAGCGCAACGGTTACTTGTGTCGGTATAAACTTGTAGCATTGACTTTAATACACAAATAGGTAGTGTTATGCCAAAAAACGGCGACCGATTTTATGCCAGATTCCAGCTGATGCCAAGAGAGATTTCTATACTATCCTCCAGGCTCCATCTTAAACTATGACAAGCGTACCGATAATATGCTGACAGCGAAAAATCGGTTCCCTTTTCCACTTAAGCGTTTCTTATAATATGTATAATATAAAAGCATTGTTTGTAACAAATGTATGTAATATATTATGGCAGTCGGCATAGTGAAATAAATGTTGTTTACTCACCCATTTCAATTGAATCTTCGATCCGAGCTATTTTGGGATTTGGTTCGTCCATACATTTATCGTCAATGTTTCCTACAAATCGTGAATAAAAAAAAATAATAAAACAGTTAACACTCGTTTGAAAAATATAAATGAAAAGTGATAAGAGTTTCATTAAAACGATAATTAAATTATCGTCAGAACGCGGCTTTAATACGTTCAACGAGAGAGCCTGCGCATAAACCAAAACGCGTTACTCCTGTGTGCGCAGGCGCATACGGGTTTAACTTGTTATATTTAAAAAAAAAAATGTATAAATATGTATACTACCTTAGGAGTTTTTTTTAAATAATGGAAATTCTACTTGATGGAAACGCGAACGGAACCGGTTCCAATGAGAACCCGAAAAATATACATTTATAATACTATGCAGTTTTTTTAAAATTGAATTCGTCGCCGTCCACTAACATATGATCGTGTAGAGTATCGCTATCTTTGTACTCAAGGACTCTTCAACGCCCATATTAACTAAAATAATGTTAATACGTTTTAGCGGCCTTTTAATGATATTTCTGTACAATGCACAATAGCTTTCGGCAACATTAATATTTAGTACGGTTATCATAGCACGGTTCAAGTTTTTTTTTAATTGTTTTTTTTTTTAACTGTATTCAACAGCTGTAACCTGTTTTACTATTATACATTGTTTTAATATTTTTCTATTTGTTTAATGTGCCACGCATAAAAATTAATTTTAGCCTAATACACACCACAGGTACATACTTCAAATACAAAACTATTTAAATAGACACGCCTAAAATTACCCCTTTTCACAATGCCGGCATATATAAACTAAGTTATAAAACACACTGTGCAATAAAGTAGGTATATTGTTTTTTTAATCTGCGTACAAGTTAAGTAAAACCAGAACACGATTTCTTTTATTAAACATTAGTGTGCGTGCATTAGTAGTTATAAACATTTATATGTATTTAATATTTTCCCTCGTTTTACAACTACAGCACCGGCTAAGGATAAGCGACAATAATAATTATACAAACGCGATTACGGTAATTTAATGAACTCGTATCCTTTTAGTCCTTGAAACTAGAAACAAAAAAGTGAACGATTCTATTTCACACGTCATAAAAACGAGCAAGTATCACAGAATATTTAGTGTTACTTTAATAACAATTTTATTTTTTTCCTCGTCATTATGAAAATATCTTATTTTCGTACAAATAAAGTTGCCTTGATCCGACGACGATGAATAATTATTTGAAAATAATAGCAATAACAATTAAAGGAGCTCTAATAGTTGGGTCAAAAAAAGTAGGGTCGAAAGCTTACTGTGTTTTTTAACCCACCGCATGAATAATACTGCCTGCTAAAGAAATACCGACTTTAAAAGTGAATGTTGTCATTAAGTTAAACGGTTAAACGTCAGCTTGTATTGGCGTAGGAACTACAAATTTTGATCTAACCTGAACAGTACAAATGAAAAGTATAAGACTTCGTTACGTTAATAACCTTTTATGGATTACATGATACATCACATATTATTGTGGTCAGGTAATATGCCCAACGAGCGCGGTGTAAACATTTAAAAGTAAGTAAGATACGTTCTTAAATTGTTTGTATACAAAATAATACAACACGGTTATTGTATGCAGACATATATGCGGTGCAACGCGTTTAAATTATTGTTTATAATAATTATTATTTAATAATGAAATTATTATATTTCAGCGATGTGTCAATTGCTCGAAAACTAGCTCCACGCTCGTCCGTATTTGTATACTTAATTAAACATTTTCAATTTTCTGTTACACGATACTGATGAATTCAACTGTTGAAAGTTGAAACTAGCGGAATCCGGTGAGGGATACGAGTGACGATAGAGAGGCGGGAAAAAAATAACCGAGTTTTTTTGTTGACGACAAGTGGTTTGAAAAACAAACACGTATAGGTAATGGAATAATCCGATAAGATTTTTAATTCTGTGCCGGGTATATCCCACCAACTAGCAAGTGTAGTATAATGTTTCTCAACCCGACACAATTACACAGGCCATTCTTGAAGGTCGTCAAATTGCTATATGTCTTTACAACATACCATGTACACACGGACAGCATCGTCCATAGTAGTGGGACGTCGGGTTGTTTAACGACGCATCTAATTACTATATTTGCATTCAATCTGTATTAAGCAAACACAAGATAAGTTGGAATATTTGTGATTTAATTAACTACGTCGATTAAGTTTATAATGTACCGGCGAATATTTATTACCTAAAGCATTAAGTAAAGTTATCAAATAGCAAAAAGAAACAAAAAATACCTTAGATTTTAAGTAATGTACAAAATATATATTAAGTTTGTTTAAATAATATTATTGGCTATTATACATAGTAGTGAGTAAGAAAGGTAATTTTATATTACCATTTCAAAGAAATAAGCCAGATAAAAAAAACCTTTACGACGCTGTGGGGTAGGTACTTCTAGATTATTAATTAAAATTAAATAAGTTAACACTGTTGACTTTGAATTAGTTAAAATTGTTCATGTTTTTATCTGATGTACAACTGGTATTTTTGTTAATGATCTATACACCTCAACTTAATGACGCGTACGAGGATATAAATATTAATATCAACGAGTAAAGTGTAAAAACTATAACACTTACTTATAATATTAAGTCATTAACTTAAAATGTACATTACAAATTGTCGATTGTTACCTATTACTAGTATTCTAAATAATTATACTGCTATGTATATCTAATCATTGCGTAAAATACTTTATACGGCAATAAAATTGATAATTAGATATAAAAAATATAAGTTAAGAACATTAGTTGACCAATTAATACAGTCAATTTGCACGATATAAATCTATATAATTTATCATTTTCTAATTTACCTATATAATCATTATAAAACTACTAGCGAGGCTAGTAAAACTATATGGTGAACCCTTTGATAATTGAAAGTTATTAAAATTACTGAGGTTCAATATGTAATATTAAATTTTGTAGACTATAACCTAAAATTATGTCTAAAGTACCTATTTGGCTAATTTATTGAGGAGGATTTATAATTGAATTATAAATATTAAAAGAATTTAATATATTATGAAGAGTTTAGTCATATTTTACTGAACTATGTTAAGTATTTTATTAAGTTTCCGAAGACGGAAGAAGTATGAAAATATAAATTGTATTTAAACTTAAAACTTTCAAGAAATAAACATGTACAACTTTAATAAACGACGAATCATCTTTTTATATTTCATAGTCTTGATTGTGTGTATCAGTTAATAAAAACATAGAAAATAATATAAATGTTTCTTAAACAGCCATTAAAAACCATGCTACTGATTTAAATTAGCAATTAAAATATTTGATTCGAAATGTGAATATCTTTATCGTTAATCAAGTATCAATGTTGGGTCAACGATAAATTCACTTTACATTGTGACGTTAAAGATGTTTTCATTGACCGGCACATACTATTAAAATTAGTCGACATGTATAAACAAACCAAAACGTTATGTATGTTGACCACCCTGTTTGTATCTGCTATCTTTTATAAAATAACTGTTAGTCACTCTATTTTTGATAAAACACTAACGTAATACACCGTCATATGACCGTTTTTCCTTTGGGACTAATAAAAAAAATAACGAAGCTAAAAATCGTTTGGCTTAACTTACACGAAAACCACAAATAGTTACCTCGACTTTACCCCTTAGACCCGCGTACTCGTCGTTGCACGAGGGCGGATTACCTGTACACAAGTTCGGTGTGTCACGTTATATACTTTCACTGTGCGGCCGTGTTTCAGGGGCATACAAGAGGAAGCCGGACAACTGGAAGTATTTTGCTTAGGGTCACTGAACGGTTTGTCAACTGTTGGGAAAAAGCGATATTTTATCGGTGCACCACACTGTAAGTATATATTATATTATCATACATCGACACTCGACAGCAGACACCCCATCGAGAAGCCCAACGCACTGGTCTTGTGGTCGCTGTATCGTATATCACACACACACACATACATACAAACTCTGCACAACATAATTCGATGACACCATAATATATTATTTTTGTATTACTTAGGCATATATCATTTGCCGGTGTTGGAATAGTCATTCCGTTTGCCGTCTACAAAATTCCCCAACAATATTTTTATCGCATTTGTCAGGCGTTGAAAATATTGAAACTTCTTGTTGTAGTAGCCAAGTCACTGAATAATTTAAGTCTAGTTACTCGGGACAATGGGTTATGAGAGAAATATTAATTGGTCTATTAATTACAAGAACAAGACTTGTTTTTACACGCGCTTAAGAATCGGACATACCTGGTCGCTCATAAACACTTCTTGAACCGAACGAAGCTAAGCCTTGATCTTGTGTAGAACTGAAGTCAACGTCAAACACCTACAATATTATTAGATTACCGACAGAAGCCACATAACAAACCTTCTAACCTTACCAAATATTTTAATAATGAACCATTAAACATTTTCTCCATTTCTATGAACACCCGGCTGACCCTACGTAGGAATATTAAGATTAAATGTGCCGCGATACGATCGTTTTAGGCTTAACAGCGGTCTTTGGTTAAGATATCGCATATCTTTTAACTTTTACTAATAGGTATAAAAATCTCAAACTATTTTGGAACATTATACGGGATTCGTAGAAACGTTCGTGACGGTTCTATTCGAGAGTTTTTTCTAGATAAGCCGATAACCTCTGGAACGATTAAATGCGTCTGATAAAATATCTTGTCAATAAAAAAGGCGGCTCGACTTCAAAATGTAACAAACAAAATCAAAAACGATTAGATTGTTCTATATGAAAGACTTATTGATTTTACAACTAACCGGTTGGTGAGGTTAGGTCGCGATAAGATAATTGGTAAATAGACATCATATTTAACTTTTATAAGTATTAACGACTTCCCCTACGGATATTTATGAAAAAATCCTTCTGAACTAATCCATATTGATCTCTATATAGACCAACTCGGTAAAGACAACCGATTGTACATTGTTAAGATTTCCCACACAAACAAGAAACAATAAAACATATCAATAAAAAGAGTTACGAGGTCCTGTATAGGGTAGTTCTTAACCCTGACGACATGTATATGTTCAATGAACCAATTGATATGGCACGATTCGACAAATAAGACACGTCCTTTCTGATGAAAATAAACACATATAACGGCGGTATGTTCACATAACAAACGAGTATTATGTATCAAAATCACATTACCTTTTTATTATACGGCTATGATAAATATAACAAATGAAAGAATAGTGTTGGCTATAGTGGAGACTTCAATCATTCAGATTTTTACAAAAAAATCCAGCAAATAGTTTTACAGTGTAATATTCTTAAAACCGTCTTTTTTTTTAAATAGGTGGATGTCTTATTGACTTTTTAAAACAAAATTTCAATATTGAATCGTAAATTACAAATTTTTCATAATATATTTACTTATCATTTATTGATTAAATTTAATTTTTTTTAATTACATATTTATCCAATACGGTCGACAATTGTATTATATTTTTATCATAACTAACGTTTTACATGTAAGCCTATTTTAACTATAAAAAATCTAGTACAGTTGGGTCGAGGCATAGTGGGGACGGAGAGGTCACAAGTCTACATGAATTATTATAACTGGAAGCGATAAAATCAATTTTAAATAAATGCTTCGATGCAAATATGTCGATAGTAGGTTCTAACCAGTACAGTCCAAACCATAATATGTTATAGATCCATTTTAAATTCATCGTTGATCTCATTTGCAGATCTAACTCCCTAAAACTGCTCGAAAAAGTGAAATAAGAAAACATTTCTATCCCTTCTAGGATAGATAACATTATATAATGTTTTTGGTTTGTCAATATTTGTCGGAAGTACTATGTTTATTGTTTAAAGAATATTTCATATAAATTTGGAACTAATTCGAATAATTTTAAGTTATAGAGCATCGTAATTTTAAGTTGAAAAATTTGTAAATTTTGTGAATGTTCTTTTCAATTTTTAAGAGGAGGAGGTGAATTTTTTTAATTTTTGCTTTAATAACGTAACTTTCAAGTACGATTTCCTATTTATAGAGTTGCTACACGAAGAAATCAGTTAAGTGGTTTAAAAAATATCGTCGGTCCAGACACAAAAAAAACACACCATTGTAAAAACTATACCGACTCAGCTCAGCATTGAAGATAAAATACATTGTTTTGAAAATTAAACATAGTCTGCGTAATTTATAAAACCACATAGAACAATTATAAAATTTACAAGTTGTTTATAGTTTTTTTTTATAAATTACGATTAAAATATGATTAAATCGAATTTTTAAAATTTTGTCCGGGTTATTCATATTTTAATTTTAATAAAATACTAGGGCTACTTAATGTCTACAATTATAAAACTAATTGTATATAATTTTATTATTTATGGTTTTGGTAATTATACAGTATACTACTATGTACGTTTCTAATAAACCAGCGGATACAATGTTTATATTAAATAACATTGAAAACAGAAGATGGACAACAGAAACAGTGTTAAGGTACAAACGTAAACAATGTAATTTAGATACTACGTCATGACGATTGTAAAAGTGTTAATACAATGTAATACACAGTGTATATATATATATGACTTCTATATCCATTGTATAGGTTGTCTCATTTGAAATCAATTTAAAAATTCATTCACTATAACAAATGAAAAATCTATTATCTGTATGTGGATTTAAGAATATTGAATACTGATCATAATAAATTAGTAACCCAACCCATTCAATCTATTATCTACAGTTTTGTTATTTTTTCAAGAAGATTTGACAACAGTATTTAAACGCGTATACGATAACATAGGCTACTGTTATATTTGAACGGGTTTAATCTACACGGATGTGTTCGAACACTACTTTTAATATACAATAAATAGAAGCACTATTGGTTATTCATTTGATTTTTATTTTGGTAATCTTCATGCGATTAGTTCCGATCCTGTTGGTGCAATAAAAAGGTAATCGACAAGACGTACGACAATTTCCTATTAGAAATCACGTGATGAATTGTCAAGCATTGCTGCGGGCCTAAGAAGTATCTATAAAATATGTTTAAGTATGACATAAAGTATGTCGCTGATACAGAGATTAATGAGTATGATTTAACGTTTTGATAGCTAACCCGGCGCTTTTGAAACCGGTTACATACATAATCTGGAATGTTTGAGTATTGACTAATTAGTAAACGAAATTTATCTCCATCTTTAAGAAACATTTGACAATTCCTTCAGTTTAAATTTAAAAAAAAAATCTTTTGTTTTTACAATTACTATTTATTTTATAATTGTTTAACAAATAACTGACATACCCTCGATAGTTCACTGCTTAGACGTTAAAAATAGTAATATTTTCCTTTATACTTTGCCAAGTTCACGAAAAGAACAAATCGGTGTTTTTTAATTAGAGAATATTCATGACAACCAAGATTTAAACAGCCTGTTTTAGTTCACAGATTTTTTTTTTAAGCAATCGTTATTTTCATTGCAGCTAGCCGTATACCGGTCGACTACCGGCCAGGTATTATGCTTTAACTTCCATTTGACAATACATAATTACTAGCAGAAAGATTCTTACAATTAATCTAACCAATAATAATTTGTTCTACCACACAAATTGTCTTAAATATTTATGTAAAACTTCGGTCACTATAGGCCATAATAGTAGCTTACCCGTTGGGTGATGACCACAAAATAATGTGGGGGGGAGGGAGGCGAATCTTTAAAAACTTTAATTAGTTACTTAACAAGACAAGAGTGGAACAATAATTATTATTTTAAACTATATTTTTCAAGTAATTTTTTAACTTAGTCATGTTCTTTTTAATAAATACGACGCAGTTAGGTTAAAAAAAAATACTAGGTTCAAGGAGGGGGCATCGTTATAACGTTATAACCGCCCCCCACCGCGCCAGTGGCCCATTATAAACATAAAACTAATGAGGAACCGTTTCAAAGACAATCGGTTAATCGCTTTTACCCTATCGAAACTATAAAAGAAATACCTATGGCTGTGCACTCATAATATTAATATTTAACACAGGACAGTAACTCGGGTTAAACGTTTCAATAATCGAAACGCTAAACGCGACACACAAATGATAAAACTACTCACAATCGAAGGACCATTCACGTCAGTTGCCTATGTTAATTGTTATTACTATTGATTTTATTGTCTTTATAAATAGGTTCTAACGTAAGCGTATCGTGTCGTTGGTTATTCCAAATTCTGCACTAAATTCTGAACATTTCAAGTACAGAATTGTTCTCCTATCTTGAAAATTGGCAAAGTTATATTTGTTTGAATTTATTTTCGGAAAATGGTATTATTGAGAAATGGGTTCATTGCGATTTGGATTCTCACGACAAGAGGTCCATTTCCGCTTCACATATTGTATTGGCATTTGACATGTTACCCAAATGATGAGTAGGTACATTATAAATGTTAAATAATGACTACAGATTAACATACTTATTGACTTTTTTTAACTTTATGTTACTTACATTTTGTAAAGTTTACATTTGTTAACGGTTACCCCTAAATATTATTTTTATATTAAGTCTACGTCAATGTTACAAGGCCGGCCTAACTACTCTATTAATGTTACCTACGTATTATTGATTGGAACAGGTTTAATTAGTATTAATTGTTATAGGTTTCGAAGAAATGTGACACTGCGTTTTTGCACTTAAAAACAGATATTTACATTGCAGTTCTAGTCGGACGGCTCTTAAATTATTTCAGAATGAACGCGGCAGATGAGATGATTTTGTTTTGTTTTGTACACCGCTGACCATACACGAGTAACCGATGGGTAATATTATGTGAGCATGCGATACTCTAAAGGTCACCGGTTAGGTTAGATTTTTTATTTTTCTACTTAGGTCTCACTGGACAGGGTGTCTGGAACGACAAGCCGCTGCACGGATAAACGGAGATGATGTACAATATGAGATAACGATAACATTGCCGGGACCGACTATACGCATTTCTTCGCCTTTGACCCGATTAAACGGAAACAGGCAACAGCCCGGCTATTGTATTGTCCGTCGTCGGTATCAATGATAACCTCAAAACAAAAACACACACACATCTTTACCCATCATATTATATTGTACAAGGTTTAATTAGCGGTAAATGAAAGACGGATAATTTAGGTACTCAAATTATTACAAGTTGTTTAATGTTTTTCATTATGGTATAGTAATATAGTAATGAATATAATCATGAGTCAAATACATTATAGTATGTTATAATTAGCCTATGGCCCCTGCCGTCGCGATTTCGGCGATATGCGCAACATCGTGCAACAAATTCCAGTTTGTATAATACGAGAACGAAAAAAAGCATGTATACATATATATAAGTAAATCGTCCGATTACAAGCATGGCCGAACAATGCGTGGTAACGCTAACAACATAGGAGCCTAAGACGACACTCGGGAACTCGAGAAAAATAATATTTTTTTTTTGTACAGCAAATCTTAAGACCGAACTTCAAAATGATACAGGAAGGAAGCAAAAATTGTCCCCTCTGTTCCTATTGACGTTTATCATAAGAGCTGTCTGACGATGGCTTATTTTAAGAGACAGACATTTCGTCTACCTTTAGCCCTAATACAGACGTTATATTGGAAAACTTGCCGAATAAACTAAATATTATAATGAATAACTATAAAAGGTATTTAAATACTAATCCTACCGTACATCCATTACCCACCTACCACGGGCACACAAGCCGTTGGCATTGGACGCCTATGAAATTACTCTATTTACACATTGTAAAGTAGCAGGTGTAGCAATTAACGTCGATGCCGAGCATAAACAAATAATAGATACACACAATACACGATGATGGATATAAGCGATTTTTAATGTGTTTTCGAGGGAAATTCTGTTTCCAAAATCCGAGGTCAAGATTAGTTGCTATGTTACAATACACGCGATTATTTAGACAAATAATTTAAATTAAGTATTTAATACAAAGTAAAAATTCTGAAGTAAAAAAAAACGTAGTACCCTTAATATAAATATTTATAAAAATACATATTATAAAACAATTTTTTTTTCAGTCGTAGTCCGGTTGTCCGTGATTTTAGATTGTTTATATATATATATATATACACATTTCATCCGTCCGATCAAACTGGTTTTGTTCGCATACATTATTTTTGTATACATAGAAAATGTAATCATATAAATAACATAATAACGACTAAGCGATAGGAAACCATTGCACAATGTTAGGGTACAACACTGTTCATGAGGTAATACAGAATACTATTAAAGATTAAATTGTTTTGCCAGCAAATTCAATGCAAATATTCGTTAACATAATATCTAAATTCTATTTAAACGACGTTGAGTATACAAAAAAAATTATATTTTTTTTACTCTTTATTATGGGTGTTTTTTGTTGTTCTTGAAACGATTTCAACAAATATCGATTATCTTCAATACTTTTTAAAACTATAAATTAATATTTTTACACACAAGATTCAAGTGATGTCACATGGTATGACTGGTATAGTGATCAGTAAAATATATTATTATAATGTTTACTACAACAACAACTCATTAATTGACGAGGTCCCGTGTCACTATTTATAAACATTATCATAAACTAGAAATTTAGGCGTTTTTCGTCACTAACAAAATATGTATATTACGTACGGTATAATGTTAGGATTCGTTTTCAAAGCTGCTAGCCGTTATCGTTTTACAAAAATAACGTATTATTTAATGTTTTTATAACATCAGTATTTAAAAAGTATATATAATATCTCAATAAGATATAATATAATTTACCCGCGCCACGGACGATCCGATTTCAATAGTTGGTACAACCCAGGGGTGGTGGCCCGACAAGGTCACAAGCTAACCGGTTTGTGATACACTCATGTCAAACCGTTGAACCATCCCATTTTTCCATCATTCACTCCCTTGGGCCTTGACTATTACTTTTATTTATTCTTGGTTTTTGATTTCAAGTTTCTTAACACAAACGGTGACCACCTTCAAATATTTGGTATCGGTCTCAAAATGAAAATAAAAATATCACAAGTAGTAATATAATTTAGGAACACCGTACTACTTGTATAAGTATAAAAACGAAGAGGACGTTATACATTCAGTTTTCTAGCGTTCGACAAATCTACCTACGCAGAATGAGTTTTACTGCTCCATAAAAATTTTAGAGCAAAAATACTTATAACTAAAACAAAAGATGACAATATTTTGGAGATAATAAATAGGTAAACGTCCTCTTAAAATAAAATTAACAAGTACTTATGTCCATTTAAAACATTTAATTCGATAATGTTTATAAATTATCACTGCTGGTGTTGGTTTAAGATTCAAAAGTTGATATAAGAATAATTCGTTTTAGAGGGGGTAGGAACTTAAAAATGTATGGAAAATTGAGATCACATTATTTAAAAAACATTATGAAAAAAAAAAAAAATTATAAATTAAACTCAATGGAATATTGGTTCAGTGGTTCACGATAAAATTATCACCCTGTAAAAAACCATACTCACTATAATAAATAATGTTTTTTTCAGATTTTTAAGTTGTTATTAAAATAAGAATGCACGGTAGATATGAATAATTTAGAAGCCTACCTTTTGTCATATTATTTATATTATATCGATACGCTTAGATGAATTGTATTTTAGTGCAGTTTTTCTATAAATAGCGTTTAAATAAAAGCACCATAACATTTTAAATGCTTGCTAAGAAAAAGAAGGATTTATTTTGTACTTATTCATACATATAACAATAATAATACCCTATGTAAGTTGTAATTTATAATATTGTTGTACTACTTTTCCAAGATAATTACACGTTTACATTACAATTACATTATTATGTCGCACTAATATCGAATAATGCTCATGAGCATTACTTAAGTTTAACAATTTGATGCATGTTCAAATGTGCGATATAAAGACAAAAACGTTTGAAATAAAAAGAGGCCGGAATATAACGATAGGAATACCGATGAAGCCTTAATTCTGCGACACGGTATACATACTTGTGATTAGTGTAATATCGATTACACATTTATATACTTTACCATGTAGCCGAAGCCGCCTGATTAAAATAAGCGATCGCGTGTTAGACAAACTGTCATGTGTTGATAAAAATTGATAAAATGAATAACAATAATCTATGATCTTTGTTTCAGAACCGTTTTACATTTTTAGTATAACTGTTGTGAGAAAAAGTTTATAATATTTTCCTCTTTCTGACCATTGATCAGACCAAAGGCTAGGGATTAGGTTTAATCAAGTTCTATTGTTTTGATAAAAAATGTATGAGTGATTTAGGGCCTACATTTTAAGGGGCTTTGACTGGTATAGAGAACAGGAGCGCTGTTTTTTAGTTGTTCGTTAGGGCTTGGTCTTTAAAATGTGGTGAAAATCAATCTGTGATTACATTACATATTATGTACTCACCGAAAAACGGATGAAACGGTTCGTCAAGTATAGACTTCAGTCCCAGATCTATGTCGTCAAACACAGAGTCATCGTGGTTGGTGTGTAACTCACACATAATAAGTTTGATATTCTCTGTGGTGATAGTTGACGTCCAAATCCTTTATAAAACTCAACACACGTGACGGTGCTTAACCCGTCGAGGTCGACATTCAGAGGTTTTCGATTACGGTATGCTATACTGAAAAACGTCTAATTGCACATGCGAAAGTTAAAAATAAAAATTGTAGTATTAACGACGGTTAACCGAGCAAATAGGTAGTTGATAAAGTAATTTTTGTATTATAACGAAAAAAAATGTTGATTTTAAACTATTGGAAATATTAAATAATGTTTTTTGTCGGACGTTTCGAACACGCGGAAAACGCTTTTAGAAGGAAAACTCGAAGAGAAAAAACAAACTTAACAATACTAGAAATAAATAAATACAAAACACTCCGTTATGGGCACATTTACAAACATAAAACACCCGGCACGTGTCGGCAAACAACTGACCGGCTTGCGATGGAGTCGTACTGCGTGATCGCCACCGTGCAGAAGCGATGGGTCTAATATCAGTGTGACGTCACACTAAAATAATTAGACCGGTTTGCCTTTTCCTTGTGTGTGAGAACGGCGCAGACTACACGCTGATATGGTCTATAGTTGACGCTCTCCGTCATTTTAAATATTATCCATCTATAGCTTTTACTGGCAAAAATTCTAGGATAAAATAATACAGAAAAAACTCGTAAAACTAATACTTTCTAAGCTATAAAATGGAGTTAAAACTTAAAAGAGCGGATTCGTTGTTGTAGACTAAATTTTGGTCGACAACATTGTCTGCTTCTTTCGGCTCCGCTTTGGTCATAATTTCATAGGCGCAAATACGGGGGGGCTAGGGTGGGCTTAGCCCCCCAAAGAAATTAGGTTATGCATACAATTTTGAAATACAAAAATATATTTACTTATATATATATTTAAAAAAAATGTCCAGCCTCCCAAGTTAAAAATTGAAATTGCGCCTATGCATAACTTATCCCTGCTCACTTCTATCATTAGTTTTTTATTTCCTCTGCAGCACGTTCTTATTTATTTTCATGCATTGCTGGATATGAAATTTACTTTGTTTTTATTCATAATTCAAATAGTATTTAATAATCATTGGTAAAAAAGATGGGCTATATATTCATTCGCCTTTTAAATTAAAACAGGCCTGAAATGACTTGTTTTATTTTACGAGAATTATTTATTTTGATTCAGCTGTCATGTCACATGGCAGAACCTATGTCGCCCGTTTAACATCCCTCGAGTTTTGTAGAGACGGTAGATTAGAAAATATTTTGTGTAATATTGATCGTAAAGAATAAAGCTATAAATAGAATAACTACACTATTAACCACAAATTTAAACGAAATTCAAGAACGAAAAATATTTACTTAATACTTTTTTTCAATTTTCGATTGGATTTTTCGACCTTGGTAAGTTATTTTTTGTTTGTAAAAATTTTACCAATTCAGTATTTTCAAAGTTTGTTTAAGCAAATAAGCATTGATTTTGTAATTCCAACAGCTATTTTAATTTTGTTTGTTTTTCAAAATTGTTGCATGTGTGCCATATTTATTTCAAAGGAATAAAACCATAATAAGGCGGTTAAAAAAAAGTTACCCCAGCCATTTAAGCCATTCTAACCATATTAAAAATGTGTGAATACCTAATTTTTAATATTATTTGTAAATAATATGTATTAACTATTGCAATTAGCTAGTAATAACATGATAGAATTGGGGTGTGCTTAGGATAATAGATATTAATATGACTTAAGAGTCATATTAATACTTTTAGTACTACGATATGACGAAATGGAGAATATCAGTTTTTCAATCGCCATAATACACCAATAAAATAACAAAATGTTTTAGAAAATAAGGATTATTTTTTGATAAGCACGTTTCCGCCCTAACGAGTAAAATAACTATAAAATAATTTACCAGTTAGGTTAGGTTAACTGGTTTACGACAGTACACCAACAATAATAATAAACGATTATAGTTTTAAAATGTAAATATGTACACACGAAATGCCTAAGCCCTAATATGTCTAATAGCATCATGGTGTTAATAATAATAAACATTACGTTTAACGATGTAAGAAAATAAAATATTTTCGCTTTATTTACTATAGTAAATATATACACTAATAATTATAATGTATAAAAAAGACAACTTTTGCAATAGAATAAATAAACCAAAACTTTAATAATTTAAGAGCCCTACATTTTTTAATACATGTCATGTAGTTTTTTTTGTAGGACTTAATACTTTACAAGAAAATTCAGACAAAAAAGTTCTACAATATAATTTAGATTTAAATTAAGTTTTTTGCTAAAAGTTGCCAACTAGTTTTCAACATTCATCTTAATGAAATTAAATGTTTAAATATTGACACATTATTGTTAGTTGCAAAATGTTTTTAATGAATATAAAAATAACTAAAAATTTGTATATCTTATTTCGACAATTTATTTAGCGTGTCGTAGAAATTATTAACTGTTGTCAATCGTTTATCAGTTATATTGAAAACGGATAATATAGTATAATAGTTCTTACTTATTTGAATTGTTGCCTATCTTAAAAAAGATAATTGCAAGCCGAATTCGAACATATACATATTATGTTCATTTATACATTTAATGATTAACTACAAAAATCATTGTTAATTACAACAAAAATATATTTTATATTATATTATAACATTATACTATTGTATTTTATACTATAATATAATATAAAATAAATTACTATAAAGAAAAGCTTTGTTAGTTTTAAAATAATTGTAAAACGAACTTATAATAGTACATTGCATTCGGTACCAGAATAATTAGTAGACTAATTTAGTTGATATTCGTTTCCAATTTTTGAGCATAAATCTACGGCCCAAAAGGTGGCTTAATATTTAAAACATATCATTATTCAAAAACAAACATTTACATGTTTTTGTCATTCAAAACCGTTTTAAACTTTGAAAAAACATGTTATTCCCCTCTCAATCAAAATAAAAACATACAAATTTTATCCTTCCTGGACCATTACAGCAATGTTTAGAAAAAATTAAGAGGACATGTTTTTCTAAATGTATAGATATCGCTATTCATGTTACATAAGACTGAATACATTTTTAATTTGCGTTGCTAACAAACTTTTATTTTTCCAAACAAGTTGCGGCTTAGATTCTTTACTTTTCTGTTTTCCAAAGGTATAAACACTCCACATCCGTTCATTTCTTGGTAACATCTCATATTTTATTTTTTGGTCAAACAAAATCTTGATTTTCTTCTAATCTGACCCATCTAACATATATCGCCTGTTCATAGCTATTTAGAATTACACATCCGTTGTTGAATTCAAACTAAAAAAACTTACATACAAATAAATGGAAATTACTACAATTGTATAACTCGTACAATTAATGATAAGTGTTTTTGTACAAATGCATTATTGAAATGATAACACCAAAGAAAACGACGTGTATTCTCGATTATAAAAATCGTAATGAAAAGCGCCGCAATCAGTACAATTAACAACATTAGGTCACCTTAATTATTATATTTTATCGGTGTTGAAATGGATGATTTAGTGTATCTATAACTATACAACAGTCACGTACACTACGGCATAGTATACATGTATTTTTTTTAATTTAAAGATTGGATATTTCTGATCGAAATTATGAGATTATTATGTATACAACGAACGTTCAATGTCCGTGTCATCTATCAAAACTAGATTGTACCTTCCTAGTAATACTCTTAGTTTGTAAAAATACCAAGTAGTTTACAATAGCAATCTTATTTACTATATTCATCGTTTAAAATGATCCGTTATCAACACAAAAATATATATTAAACAAATTATTACAAAAAACCATTCGATAAAAGTAGTAATTTTTGACAGTACTTGTTAACTTAACTTGTCATTATTTTGAGCTGTTGGCATTATACGATAAATACACAGACAAAGAAAATTTATAAATATGTGTAACATCTCTGAACGTGAATATAAATTAACTTCAAATTAATTTCACTTATGGAAAATATTTTAGCCGTCATATTATTAATACTAAGTCTTTTCCACGTTGAATTCGAAACTACCTTTTCGTTTTCTCTACTTTATAAATTATAGCTGTTAGTTGCTTTAAATATAACGTGGATATTTCTATAATTTTTTAGTTTTAACTAGCGGCGACGTCATTTCATCATACACTGTAGTTAATTTTTTCACCTTAGAGTTTTGTGCATTAGCATTCCGTATGATTATACGTCAATTTTGTTATTAGTATGTGCTTCGACTATCTAGTAACTATCTAGTAACTAAACAAAAATATCTTATTGGATATTCACGATATGTCATGTTACTCAATATCGCATCATATGATGTATAATAGTGTGTTTTGTCCCAACTCGTTCATTAAAAATGTAGCTACCAATCGCGTTTAAGAACATAAAAAATAAACCGTGTCCGTTTATTATTGTTGAATATTATAATAATTTATTATATTTATATATGTAAAATCCCGCTTTTCTCTACTAGAGAGTACAGTGCAAACGATCAAACTCGTTATGTAAGATAACCCCAAAATAGATAAAAACAATTTATACACACTAACGAGTTGACGTATTGCAACCAAATTTTATTTAAAATGTGGGCAAACTAGTTTAATCTAAAAATGCTATTAAGTATTAATAAAAAGACTTCATTAAACAGTTTCGTTTTTACGATAGATAAATGCACTGTGCAATTAGTAGTCGAAACCGGCAATTAACTTCGGTACATTCAGTGAACACAAAATGTAATACAACATTTGAAAATTTAATATTATTTAATTTTAATTGTCAGGTTTATAATTAAGCAATTTTAGTTACTTTGTTGAAAATATCTCTGTACCTGTTTTTTTAGGCGGTAAAATGGGATGATGGACGGTGTATCGTCGCTAGTTAGTAGTTAGCAAGAAATGGTATGGTATGGTGGTTAGGTTGAGAATACGAAGTACAAGTAATTGTTATTAAATTAATTAACATGACAATTAAGCTAAACAATTTGCATGATAAATCAAATAAAAAACGCAATGAAAAACTTGAATGGTTATTTACGTTTCTACGACGTGTCTTCAAGGATTCAAAAATATACAAAGTCAGTCAATGCGTCAAAGAACAGATCTCACCTAAAACGGTTTTTATCTTCAAAAAAACTTTTTTTTTTAAATATTTTCATAAATATATAATGTAAGGAAGTCCTACTTCCAATTAAACATTTGTTTTACTGTTCAAATAAATAATTAAGTAGGTAGACGTTTCAAATTTAAAGTAATAAGAAGTTAAAATAAATTTTAAAAATAAACTTGTTATTTTTATCTATTTTTTATAATGAATAATTTAGTCTATATATCAATGTGACGTCAGAATATTATAATATTTATATGTACTTTTTTTTTTCATTGCCTCGGATGTTGATTGATTTTGATTTGTTGGTTTGGTTAGGTAGGTTCGTGTAGGTTCGAAACACGTAATTATTGCTTTTGCATGTAGTTTTCTAAAAAAACTGGCTTTTCTTATTTAAAGTTTTTACTCATTAAATTATAGCATAAAAAACATAGTAAAATATTTCCATTGATATTTCTTACAAAGAAGGTATATAAAAATGAATTTAACTCAAAATAAATATTTAAATTCTTAAACTCAAAACACATTTTTAACACCTTAAACTCAAAATTTATATACAATATTTATACAAATATTTTAACTAAATTTGATTTATTACTTTTAAATGTATTATTATTATTATTTGTATAATAAGTATAAATAAGTTTTTATAAGAATATGGTGTAACTCAAATAAAGTTCAAAAGAGAATATCTAACAAACTTTACACCTTTTAAAGCTTCAACACAAGAAAATACTTAAGGTTTTTTTTCGTGGAAGTTAATTAAAATGTATTATATCGTTTACAAATACTTGGAAATGTCACACAAAGCCAAATAGTAATTACAAGTTTACTCTTAACTTTCCTAATATAGGCGAAACAACAAGTTGTTTTTTAATTGTTTTTAAATACATGAACATATTTTTGTTGTTTTATTGAATCGTTAATAGTTAAAATTAAACAATGGTAAATTAGTTAAAATTTTTAACGAGTAAATTTACTATCAATATTCATGTCATTAGAAAATTATAGTAAGTAATAAAATAATAAAAATAGACTCTAGAGCTGATATAGACGGATAACTAAAATACAAGCTCTGATGTGCTATAGAACTTGGGCTTATTTTTGACTATCTTAATGTAACTGCTAATCAATTTCTAAGCCAAAATATTCCCAATGTGCTCGTGTAGTTCCATAAAAGGACAATAGTCAATTGTTATTTATAAATAACATTCTGGTTTTGTTGCTGTATTTGTTTTAGTTTATTGTAATTTGTATTTGTATATAAATATATATTATATATATCTGTGTTTACTCTTAAAAAAAGCCGATTGACGTTAATTTATAAAATAAAAAATAGAGTCTACAGTATATTATAGAATTATAATTATTCTAGTATTTTTTTTTAAACTATACTTAAATTTTGAGCTTAACCGCCGAGATCATCTATCACTCCACTAAGATGTTTTAAACTGTTTATTTATTTATAACACTTAATAACATTCGTCATTAACCATTTAGCGATCGAATAAATTGGGTCTCAACGACACGTCGAGGAGGTACTTAGTTAATTTATTTGATTTTACACATTAAACTTATGTAAAATACTTTAAAAATAAACATCCGTATCATCAAACATCATTAAATGTGAGAATATTAACTTAATCTACGCATCGGGTCAATGTCATTAACGGGCTGCTCAAAAATATGTAAATCGTTTTACAAGTATTTTTTTTTTTGGTTGTTGAGTTCGAGGAGGATCACTCGTAAAAGAGCCACGTCCTGAGTCAATATAATTATCATTAATCATTGGGATACTTTACCGTGCAGTGTGCCGCGTTTTTAACATGTTTAGATCTTGACCTAACCTATTTTACATGGAGTAAAAAAAGGGGTTGCGGTCTTCTATATCAGCTGATAGTTCCGCCAAATAGAAATATAATAATTGATAAAACAACCGTATTTGTGCGGCGGCGCATAGACGACACGAGCCTCGGCCCCGGGTTGGCGTTGCCTAATCGATTTTTCACTTTTCCCATATTATACAGACTTGTGTATTTGTGCCGCCGTTTCGTACGCTTCTTTGCAACGACAAAAGTGTCGCATAACAAACATAGCCGGCCAGTATAATAAAAATTATCGCCAAAAGTGCGATACTTAGATCGACCCAACAGAGTTGGAATAAAATTAAAATGCGTTTCGCCGTCAATACGTTTGCCCGTCTTCTGTAACGTTATTGTTGTCTCGTCGGTACACAAAGTATATTCAGTGAGTAGACTGCACTTTTAAACTACAAAATAGTTATAGTAAATACTAGGAATACCGATAAACATTTACGTGCTTGCAATTTTTTAATACATTTTCTAACAAACGTTTTCTCTCGTGTCCGCGTTAATGCAGCACACTAGAACATATGCATACGGCCTACCTACACGGGAAATAATAATTCGGTTATAGTAAATGGTTGGAAATACCAAAATAGTTTACTTGTTTTTGAATAGTTGGATTAACAAAATATTTAGTTGGGTTAACTATATTTTTATTTGTTAAATATATATATTTAGATACAGGCGGCTGTGGCGGGAGGCGGCGGCTGGTGGCTGCGACCGCATCCGCTGCCGCCTGCCGCCGTTTCATACATTTGACAAAATAATATGTTTTACACTACCTCTTAAATACCCCAAACCCCGTTCCGCAATAGCATTTAGGCGGTGGTGAGGTAGGTTAAGGCTTGGGAACTAGAATATAGGCGTTATAGTAGGCGAGGGTTCGAGACTCTGGTGCAAATCTTGACCACCTACGATATTTTTTTGAATTTTTTCATTTGGCTTTGATTATTTTTACAATCCAACCTTATTATGTAGTTGGCATTAGGTAGATGCAACTAAAATATCTAGTCAATCCAACCATAATATATAGTTGATCCAACTATTCATAGTTAACTATTTTGGTTTAGTACTCCCAACTAAAAATGTATTGTGTCCCTATATTAACCATAAATTATGGTTAGGACAACCATAATTAATGGTTATCCCAGCTATACATTTTTCCGTGTATGTTACAATATGGTAAGTTTTTTAAAACTTTATTTTGTTCAACGCCGACAGGCAGAACCTTCCAATTGAGCACGCAAAAATACAGGACTACTGAGTACTGTTACGTCAATATAATTGATTCAAAATAATTTCTAGTAACTTCATCGCCATTCACTCAAGTTTGAGTCATGAGAAACAAAGGTTTTTTATTTTAAAAAAGTTTTCGGTTACACAATATTGACAATAAGTCCTTTTTTATCTGCAATTGTTTTTTAATATATCATCAATTTTTGAAAGAGATATTGAAAAAACTATTGAACATTGCCCATACGAATATATTTAAATTATGATTTTTATTCCACTCTTGTTAAGTAAATAAAACTACTACAAGCGATCATGTTACCTTATGAAATAAATAACTTTTCAGATTTTAAACTTGAAAAACGTTTTATTTTATTTTCTTATTTTTAGATAATATACATAAGAAGCTCTACATACAAAATGTCATTGTTTTAGTAAGCTATAACTGATTAGACAACGGAAACGTAATCTCAAATGTGCTCAAAGTGATGACTGATTTGTTTATAATAGTTGTTAATATTTGAATGAATTGTAACGTGTCTGCGTGGTTAGTTGGCTAGGCTAGGCTGAAACGACAGTCGATAGGGTTAAATTAGTGGACCCGAAGACGGGACGGATGGCTAGGCCGTATCTACACTTAAATATCTCTTTGTTACAGAATAAAAACTTGTTTTATAATAGATACCAGTTTCGAACGTGTTTCCATTTTGCTATTAATTAATCAAAGTTGTACTACTCTTAAACTTATGTTTTAAGAAGTTTCATATGAATGCATTTTATAAAGAACAGTGACATTATTATTTACTTTTAAAACTTTATTGGACGTTTTCAATACATTCAAATCGAAAATGATTTTTTGAAAAGGCATGTAATATTTTATTTTAATATATAAATGTTACTAAAATTATCAACAATCATATGAATCGAACTTTTTTTTTTAAGTGCAAAGGAAGTAAAAAAAAAAACAAAAATAAAAACACAATTTTTATGTTCAAAAAAAATCATACAGAATTTAAATAAAACATATACATAATTGTATAGCCACGTTTGTTGTTTGTGCAATACGTTTTTGGTATTAAATAGTGGAATCTTGTGAAGTAAATTAGTGTTTATTATTCATTTATGCAAATTATGTACATTTTATCTTGTTGTTATACATAGGTTAGGTTATAATCGAAAAATTAGGCTTATACCAACTTAAATTGCCTAACGACAATAACTCCACGTAAAAATATAATAATAATAATAATACTTGAGAACCTAGTATGTAAAATTTAATTATACGTTTTTCATATTTGATTAGTCTATCTAAATGTATACCATGGCATCAAATACATGATAATGCCTGATTTAATCGTTCTTTACATGTTCCAGGTTACACTAAGACTTATAATTAACTGTCGAACGAGATTATGAATATTATTGTGTTTTAATCAACCGAGTGAATGCTAGCTTTCAGTAAAACTGTATAATTATTTTAACCTTTCAAAAATAATTAAATTGCGCCCACTATGTACTGGTTGACCCCGGAATTAATTCTAAACACTCGATCGAGTAAAATTAATCTGAACATAACCGTGTTTGTTTTTCTTGTTAATAAATGTATTTATTCGTTTATTATGCTGTATATAACGTTTAATTGCTCAAAGAACGTGATTTGATTTGTAAGAATTTAAATCAGGGGCGTATTCACAGTAGGTATGTAATATGCTCATTACTCGTAAGTAGTAGAAAATATGTAAGACAGATTTCGACAGCACTAAATTCATTTGCGGTTTAAATGAAACAAAAATGAATTGCAAATACATTAAGTCTATTGCTCGAATAACAAATGCAACCGAGATGTAGTATTACGTCCTTTATTTATTTTTTCACCTGAATCCGTAGAATATCGGGGGGGGGGGGGGCGGCAATGGTGAGAATTACTTCTTACCGGTTTTCCGATGCCATTTATTAACTAACACACCCTCTCTGGGTGGGGGCCCAATAACAATATTCACATTAGACCCCATCGAAATGTATTTACTACTATACAATTGTTATGCTAATTTATATAACTTTATTTACAATTGCCGGTGGTGCGTTCTCCTAGGGTGATAACATATTAAGGTTGGCGTTTTATGTTATAGTAATATGATATTATTATAGTAGTAGTATAATAAATGATAACAACTACCTTTACAATATTGTAGTATAAGTTTCAAATCAATAATTTAAAAACTTCATTTGATTTTCTCTTTGCAGGTCGTCTCTTTAGCTCGTCAAAATGCCTGGTTCGAGACACAAAATTTTGAGTCATGTTTTCAGCGGGTTCTCCGAAAAAATGTCTCGGACAAAAGTACTGGATATCGGAACTCAAGCCATCGAAACGCCGCTGAAACGATGCCTGACCACATTCGACATAACCCTGTTGGGTAATAGGTTATTTATTAATAAACGCATATTTTCCCTTGATATTCTGCGAAACTCCAATAAAAGAAAATTAAAACCGCCATGGTATCCTAATTAAATTATAGCGGAAAATATTCCGCGAGTTAAAAGAAAATTTTCACTCGATAAGGAATCGTTAATTCTTTTTTTCTTAGAGACTATTATTGTAACATTTAGATTATCTATATGATCAGTTCCTACCACCAATTATGCACTCCGACATTACCTGTAAACCAAGTTATGAAGTACACGATTCTGATTTTTCCTACTAACTATACTAATAATTTCCTACTATAATGCTTTTGTACCCGAATAAAACAAACACATTTATATCTGAATAATACCTAATACATTTACTTGTTATCCGTCGTCAAGTATTTTCTATCTTTGTATTTCAATTAACACGTTAGTCGATTTGTTCTAATTTGTATTTATTGTTTTATCAACTTGTTCCCAACTCGGGTGTTCGTTCGATTCACTCTGATTAAAAGCCATTTTTTGGGTGGTAACCACAGAATAATATTTTTATAAACAATTTTTTTTTTAATTGAATTGCTATTATTTTTTCTTGCCTCCAGGTATCGGCCATATGGTAGGAGCTGGCATTTATGTACTCATCGGTACTGTTGCGAAGGAAATGGCAGGACCTGCCATCATCCTGTCGTTCATGTTGGCAGGCGCAGCGTCCATGCTGGCGGCTTTGTGCTACGCTGAGTTTGGTACTCGTATTCCCAAAGCAGGTTCAGCTTATGTATACACTTACGTTAGCGTTGGCGAATTTTGGGCTTTCGTCATAGGATGGAACATCATACTTGAACACATGATTGGTAAATATATTTACCAATAAAAGTCTAATTATTTTAAAGAGTGCCGTGATTGTCGTGGTTTTAACATAGTCGTTGGTCATTGTTAGTAAATGTGATAAAAAAATAAAATACGATACCTACTTTACTACTATATTTAATAATAATGTACCTACCTTAATTTTTCTCGTACCTACGACCATGTAATATGACAATGCATATTTTATTTACCTTCTGTAGTTTTATAAAATTAATGTTATGAAAGATTGCCGCAACCAGCGTCAACAGCTTTGCTTAAATATTCGAAGTTTTTATCGGGATCAATTTTACCTTTGGCACGTTTTCGGGTGCAAATCTGAAAACGACCTATGGAATTAAGGGTAATTCGCCTTACGTTTAGAGGTTATACATTATTGTACAAAGAATAAAAGCAAAAAACTTTTACTTTTCTAGATATGAATACACACATAACCGGACTACTCTTATCGCTATCAAACATTTTGCTAATTTTGGCATTTTTGAAAAAAGCTTCATACATATTATTTTTAAAAAAATTATTAATTTCTGTCGGTTAAACGTTTTTATTCATAATGTGTTTCGGGATGTATTTCTACAGATTCTCGTGTACCCATATTTTTTACCTCCCTATTTCATGACGATATTTGATCACGACCGCAACAATGACTAGAAATACTTCCATGACCCTAACAAAACATATTCAATGTAAACGTATTATTAACTTCCCTTCTTACCAGAAAAACAGAATATCAACGATATACAGTTACTTAAGTATTTAAAGGTTAATACTAACATGTACAAGCTGGCGTTGTAATCGAATAACGTCCAACTTAACCGTAAACGCAAAACAAAAATATTTTTAAAAAAAGATAGATGGAAAAAAATTTTTCCGGTACCGGGAATCGAACCCGAGCCTCCTGGGTGAAAGCCAGGTATCCTAGCCACTAGACCATACCGGATTCATGTTTTCAAGTATTCCGTTTACAACATTTAAGCTTTACACAAATAATTTTCACAAAAATGTTTTATATATGAAATAATAATTGCCTAGATATCATGCAATTTTTTATTTTTTTATCTTATTCTATACTTTTTACTAATATTAAATTTAAATAGTCACCTCTTTTCGATAAATTTTATTTTAAAATAAATTTGTATTTTAATGCTGGATAGAAAAATGAAAATAACTTGATTAGTTTTAGTAGCTTTAGTTGTTTTTATACATTCTTCTGTAAACATAATTCGCATTGGAGTAAAAAATACAAAAATAACATTATTCTGATAAATTACATTTTTTTATTAAGGCGACTATAGTGTATACAACAATTACAATACAAAAATTGTTGTAACAACAACATTTATTTTATGTGTGCTTAAAAACGATTAAACAAAGCAATTGGTCTAATTATTCCATCTGCGTATTTTTACGCGTACCTAACTAGTAGGTTAGGTGTCAGGACTTAGGTTTTTGGTATGCACAACGTATTATTATAATACAAAAATGATTTGTGTAATCTAGTTTATTCGTTGTGTCTATTTCAGAGACGTTTCGTGTTACCTTATAGTTTCTATTTTAATAATTTATCGTAATTTTGTTTATGGTCTATTTTTCTGGTATATTTCTAAGCCACCTATGGAATTATTTACAAAGAAATATTGATTAATCCTTGGACTAAAAAATGGGGTCAATCATTTTGTTCCGTACAACGTTTATGAAAGAATATTAAACAAAGTTAATTCTACCAACACGAGATATTATCTATATACTACTTACCATAACACGTGACAGCTGATTAACAGCTATGATGGTTGATCGTACAGCGCAGGCTTATTTTATATTGTTTTATAGGGGCTGCTTCGGTCGCACGTGCCTGGAGCGGATTTTTCGATTCAATGTTCGACAACGTGATCCGCAACACAACGGTATCCGTGCTTGGTGAACTACACGAAACTTTGCTGGGAAAATATCCGGATGTGTTTGCTTTCTTCGTGTGTCTGCTTCACGCATGCATCTTGGGTAACTATACAACTAGCTTTGAACACGAGAGGTGCACAGATACCAAGATTACATATATAATATGGTTAATGGAGAATATAATGTTTAACATTGGATCGAGAGGGGCCTATGCCACTTTTGGAAGTCGAGTACTGAAAAAATATACACAGTATTTTTTTTTTTTTGTGATAAGCATAGTAATAATATTTGATTAAACTAGATACAAAACTCATTTTGTTGGAAAATTGACATGGCTACAGGCTGTTCTTTATTCAAGTCCAGTGGTGCAATTAAGGGGAGGCTAAGGAAGCTAAGCTTCTCATGAGTCATCTGAAGCCTCATCATTATACCAATTATACTCTAAAAAAATGCTCATTAGTTCTATAATATAGGTCTTAAAAATTTGAAGAGAATTGCACCACTGTCAAGTTACAGATTTAAATGGTCATATTTGGTTTACTGTGTTACAGGAGTCGGAGTCAAAATGTCTTCGTACATGAACAGTTTCCTGACCCTCATCAATCTGGGAGTTATGACCGTCATCGTGGGCGCTGGTTATTATTATGGTAACAGTTACAACTGGCTGGGCGAAGGCGGATTCATGCCGTACGGTACTACCGGAGTGATAGCTGGTGCAGCCACTTGTTTCTATGCCTATGTAGGTTTCGACAGTATAGCCACGTCCGGCGAAGAAGCTAAAGACCCGGCCTATTCTATACCTGTAGCTACCATCATCGCCATGAGCGTCGTTTGCACGGGTAATTATAGTAAAACGATAGTACACACTGGACGATGCACACATTGTGAAGAAATCAGCATCCTTATTCCCTATCAACTATCCTGAGGGTGATCTTAAATTATCTTTTTAGCATTGAACGGTTCTTACTAAGTTCCAGTCACGAGGACTGAAGAAACTCTTTTAATCTTATGGTTTTAGCCTAAAGAAACAAAAGGTTAAGGAGAGCCACAATTTCGCTTTCTTTTAAGCTTCAGTCTCGAAACTGGCTTGAGTTTTAATTTGTATGGTTTCTGTGTACTTAAAGGTTACGTATTGGTCAGCGGGGCATTGACTTTTTTGGTACCTTACTGGGCCATCAAGCCAGATGCCGCTTTTCCCGCTGCCTTTGCGATGTTGGACCTGCAATGGATCAAGTACTTAGTATCGGTGGGTGCGCTGTGTGGCATGACCACTACCTTGTTCGGCTCGCTGTACTCGTTGCCCAGGTGTATTTACGCAATGGCCGACGACGGGTTAATTTTTAAATTCTTGGCCAAAGTCAATAAAAAAACTCAGGTACACCTAGTCCACCTCTGTCATGTGAATTGAATGGTTTTAAATGCGTTGTTTTTCACACAGGTTCCCATCGTCAATTTGGCCATATCTGCATTCTTGTGCGCTCTAATCGCTCTGTTTTTCGACTTGGAAAAATTGGTCGAGTTCATGTCTATTGGAACATTGCTCGCGTACACTATTGTCAGCGCATCCGTGGTCATATTGCGATACCGACCCAGCAATCGTGGGCTGGTGCGCGACTCTAGCAGCCTCTTGGAACTACCCACGTCGCAAGCAGACGTGAGTCTTCAACGTAAAATTACAGCTATGTTTTTGTAAATTTATATTATGTCTTGCACAGTCGTTCGAGATGGACATGGGAGGACAACTAAAACCGTCGTATAAGTTTTTGGAGCCAGTACTCGGTCACTTCGAACCCGGCTACGCTGTATCCGTGTCCATAGCTTGGTTTACCTTTTCTACCGTCGTGCTTTGCGTTTACTTTCAATACTGGTTCGACGTACAACGCATTAACTGGATGGACGCAGTAGTACTGACCGTGTTGACCGTCAATTTGCTCACGTGTGAGTAGCAATAATAATAATAATACTTATTAACACTTATAACCGAAATAGTTCAAGAGCGATAGCTCCGATATTTGTATAATACAACATAATGTCTACGACGTTGCAGGCATTGTGTTTATCGAGGCGCACGAACAAAACTCCATAGAATTGCCATTCATGGTGCCACATGTGCCTCTCATACCGTCAATGAGCATTATGTGCAACGTGGTATTGATGACCAATCTCAATTTGTTAACGTGGATACGATTCTTGATATGGATGGTTATAGGTGAGTATTAATAAAAAATAATGGTTTATCTAAAGACAATCGGGTAAATAAACCACGGCAAAATTAATCAAGTATAAAAGTATGAGTTTCATATTGGGTTTTATAATAATCTCCACGGGCGTTATAAAGCAGAGCGTAAATCATTGCTACAAGATGTGTACCAAAAATTTCTAACTTTAACTTAAAACTACTAGAGATGGATAGGGATTTTTAGATACTTTTACATTAATTACTAGTGTTGGTTTATCCTCTAGCGTTATGCGAAGTATCTCCATTTCTGACACATCAAGGTCTAATCCATCGTATGGTTAACAGTCAGCTCAGTCATTATATTTCACCGCATATAGTTTTAGCTTCTATTTGACTACAATAATTAGATGTGTCTCTGTCCTTTCTTCCATTAGTTCGATCAACAGTTATGTAAATCCTTGGTCGGCTTTAACTGAACCTGTGCATTGTAAGCGCACTTATTAACCCTAGTGTTTTCTTAGGTTTGTTGATTTACTTCTTGTACGGAATTCATCACAGCAAGGAAAACGACGTTACTTCGTATTCTGTGTTGCTGTCGACATCGGAAGCAGGCAAGACGCGTTGGGGCGCTATCAATAAATCCAGGAAGAAGACAAAAACCGACGATGACCGAAAACCGATAATAGACAATGAAGAGCATGCGGAAAACGGTTATTATCATTGAGATAATCATTACTTACGACCATCAGTTAAGAGTTAAAAGGTTTTTTTTTAGAAAATTGAAAATATAGGAAAAAAACGTTGTTGAATCTAAAATATTACCTACACTATATTTTATTTTAATAATAATTAAACGGGCGAAAAGCCCAAATTACAGAATGTAGTGTATAATACCCTATTGGAGGGTGCCGGCCTTTAAAAGCTAAAATATAAAAATATGTATGACAATTTTAAACCCTTAATTTTGTTAAATTCATTGTTAAATCATCTAATAATAATCAGAGTTGTGATGTTTATGACTGGGCTTAGCAAATAAATGGAGTTTCCTTGCAATTTAATCGTGCAAATAACCATAATGGGGCTTATGATCAACCCAATCAGCAAAAATGATTTAAAAAATATATTATTTCATAATAATTGTTCAAATATTTTTTATTGTTATAAACATAGTTTAAAATCATAATTTGGCAGTAAATCAAATACCAATCAGCAAAAACCAATAACTCAGATGTTTCAATAATAATTGATTACCGTTTAAATTGTTTTATTTTGCTAAAAGGATAATTTTTTTAAAACATTTGCGTTTTAAATATTTTATTTCCTGCCAAAATATGGTTTAAAATATTTCACAACATTAATTAAGTATCGCAAGTTTTTTTTAAATATTATATTTTTACTGTGTGAGTATTGTTATAATTTATGTTTTAACTTATAGAATTCGCACATTATTATAAACCATAACTTTGTGCTAACTAAGTTGATTTATTTAAGTTTAACTATTTGTATAAAAATATGCATATTATTATTGTGTTAGCTGAATGTTATTCTATTTCTTATAAGGCTACTTGTTATGATGTCGATTTTGTGATATCGGGTATAGATTAAATATTATACCAATTTATTTCAATTGTTAACAAAGTTTATATTTTATGTTTTTAGCGGCATCCTTCATTCGTGTACATACATTTTGGTAGGTATCTACTTAATATTAAATGAATTGCGTTTAACGCTTATTTATTTTTGTGAAATGTGATAACATAAATTCCTGCACTAGTACGCCACAGTATATGTTTTTTTAAAGCTGAAAAGCCTATGTGTATTTCCTGTTAGCATACATAAAACAAATGTGTAGAGAATAATAGATAAACGTATGATTGTGCATATTATAATATAGTATGAAATTAACTTAACATTTTAAATACCTAATATAGATATTAAAATTATAATCATATTAACATTAGTAAGTATTTTCCGTGTAGAACATAACACGTATAAATAGTACTTAGGTATTGAGTTGGCAATAAAAATCCATACTAAGCATTGTCAATTGATTATTTAAATAAAAGTGTGTTAAAAATTAATTGTTTTTTTCTTTGTTTTATATTTTTAATATATATATATATATCTTAATTAAGATGTTAAGATCTCAAAATTTTAACATTCTCCTAAATCCCTCTCCCATTCCCTGTGTTAATTAATTTCCTCAATCCATTCTCCCTCTCAAATAAAATTCAGTAATAGTGAGGCGAAAAAGGACATATTGTTGCAAAAATCAAATTTTGAGATATCGGTTATTACTTATTACAAATTCTGAACATCTTGAAAATTAGACGAATTTTATTTGTTTGACTTTTTTATGAAAATTGGTATTCTGAGAAAAAACGCTTTAGTTTTGAAATGTTGCCAACTTTTTATTTTACATTCTAAAGGAATGCAACTTAACCAAAAATTAAAATAAAGTGCCCTTAAGCAGATAACATAATTGTTTATTTTAAATATATTTTCAACCCTAATCGATAGTTTGACCTTTCTTGCGATTTGGATTCTCGTATCAAGAGGTCCTATTCTCTTGTGCCATACAATTATTGTATTAATTTTACACATTACAACCAACTCATTTTATTATTAATATTAATAATTAAAATTTTCAATTTACTTAAATCAGCACTTTAGGAAACATAGAAAAAAAAGAAAACACTGACACTTTCCTAAATTTACATCGAAGCTAAAATATATTATGTAACCGTTTTAATTTTCATTACATAGCAGTGTGATTAGTAAGAAAAACATACATTAATTTATACTATTTTTTTATTATCACAATAACAATAGCCATAAACAAATTTTTTTTAAATAAAATATCAAACAATACGAAAAAAAACCATCTTTAACATAACTATTGTTAATTTATATACATATATTTATAAATATGTTTTTTATATTAATGATTAATCTAGACAATACGATAATGCATTTCAATGCATTATTTTGATGTGTCTTTGCATATGTGCTTTGGAAACAAACAGCTTAAAGCAAATGCTACACTGATGGCCTTGGCCGTTGTGACGCTTAAAATGCATATCACGATACACTTTTGTGGTAAACGTCTTGTTACATAAATTACATTCAAATTTTTCCTGTTCTACAGACAGGTCGACATCACCGGGATGAATGTTCTTTTTGTGTGTATCGCAGTGGGTTTTGCACTTGAACGTACGACCACACTGTTCACACATGAACGGCCTTTCGTCGGTATGACACAATTGATGTTTATTCAATCCCGCGTTGGTTGGAAAACTTTTGCCACAAATCTGGCACATATATCGTTTGCCGGTATGGCGGCTACTAAAAAGTTGTAAAAATAAAAAAATATAAAAAACATGTTTAAAAAAAATTGTAACAGTAAGTATCAAATAGGTTCGTACTTGACATGCAACGTTAGGTATTCTTTAAAAGAAAATGACTTGTCACACATGGTACACTGAAACGGCTTATCCAAAGTATCGCTGTTGTGGACTAACATCATATGACGATTGCGATGGTGTTTGTAAGCAAAGCATTTGTTACATTCGGAACATCTGAAAAAAATAATAGCAGTTTGTTTTAATTTAGAAAACCCAACGTAAATTGCGCTAAGACTTTTAGTTACTTGTGTGGCTTGTTATTAGTGTGTTTCCGTCTGTGATCGTCCATAAGATGCTTGCGATTGAAATCGGCGTGACATATTTCGCATTGATAAGGAGCAGCACTGTTGTGCTTTTTTCTCATATGCCGGCCAATTCTGGAGTAGCTTACGATCATCAAACATATTCGACATACAGTGTAACTCACACGCTTTTTACGACCGTTTGACGTTAGTTGTGGCTGAAGTTCCATATTATTTTCAATTGTTTCCAAAGGCATACTATTAACAACATAATACATTAATTAAGTTTACAAATCAGGTAGACTTAACAAATATAAGGACCGTTTCACACCGTACACTTTACTCATACGCCGTGTATGAATTTGGAATCGATGAAATGCTCGTAAGCATCTAAACAAATGTGTATTTTAATAAAGTAAAAGGCAAACCATTTGCTTGGCTGTGAAGCCGTGTATAAAAATGCACATGTGTGAAACGGGTTAAACACTTACACGTTGTTGGTAATTGAATTGTCATTTAATGGATCCGAGTCAACAAATTCATTTGGTGACTGCTTGTTGTCAGAATGGTTTTTGACAATTCTCACTCGATAATTATCGTTGGCTACTTGCTCCACATACACTCCATTAACATTATCAGATATATTATCCAAGTCGGCAAACAGCTGATCTAGCTGCTCAGGAGGTCGTCCAAGACTGTTTTCTACTTGATGATGAGGAGAACTTTCAAATGTCGGTTTCTCGGCACTGTTTCCAATGTGTTTGGTAAGATGCGCTCGTAATCCAACCGACAGTGAGAAACCAGCATCACAATACGGACACAAATACTTCATATTATCGGTATTGTGTGTTAACATGTGTGCTTCCAAATCTTTTTCAGACGAAAATTCTTTAAAACAACTTTCACAACTGTACACATTACCATTCCTGTGTACAGTTAACTTGTGCATTTGTAAATCTTCCTCGGCATCAAATTGTAAATCACACTTAAAACATTGATGCGAGCTGTTTTTGATCAAGTCGTTTTGATGAAAAGTTTCTAGATGTTTACCCAAATCTAGAAATACTGAGTGACATATTATGCATTCACCTTTGAACATTTTTGGTTTTTTAGGTATTGACGAAAGATTGGTCGAATGATTATCAAAAAAATCTTCATCACGCCTATAGTCATAACTATTTTCTTCTTCTTGCTCGTCGGGATTTTTTTTTCTTTCTACAAATACACTAAACAAACAAAAAATCAACGTGACAAACAAAACTAACGAATAAATTACAATATTTTTGAATGTACTTACATTCGTTCTTTTAAGTCGTTTTTCTCACATTTGGTATGAGTTTTTTGATGTTCTAGCAATCTCCAGTGTTCCAGATAGATTTTGTCACATTCCAAACACATGAACAACTTTTCCCCGTTTTGTATTCGCTTCATCAGTTTGTTAGTGAGTTTGATTTTGCAAACACCGCTATTGTTATCATTCATTACTTTGCGTCCTTGTGCAGGTCGAACAACTACTTTTTCTATTCTTGGTACAGCTGATACCGGTTTCCCCGGGGATGATTTCCTATAAAAAAAAAATAGGTTTTTATAACATGTTATTTGAGCCAAATTTAAACCAAAGCTTTATTAATCTGCACTACCAATTTGCTATCATTAAAGCCGAAGCCCGCAGAAATGTTATAATGCTATTTTATTGCATAATATTATTATTATCATCCATATAATTGTCACAAGAGGTGTATACTGCTAAAATCAAATAATCAGTTCAAACACTCTTAATCAAATTCTTTAATAGAATTATATAGTACAATATATTAAGTTATTAATAATACACAAATCTAAAGTGATCTCAGTTTTATGTTTAATTCATACTAAATTAAAACTGTTGGTATTTTTAATATTATGTTTTATTTTGTTATAATTTATTTAACTATCGTTTGTTGATTGTAAATTTTAAGTTACATACTTGGATTTGTTCTGTACATATGGATAAATTAATTAATCAAACATTTTTTATTTAAGTAATGAATTAATAAACAAAGTATTTTTTAGGAATTTTAGAAAGCGATACCAAATTTCCCACCAAAAAAAAAGTAGCACCAATTCCCATGTTGAGCATAGGCGGTCACCTGATTACATTTTTCATGACAACAATTTTTACCGTTAATAAATTGTAATAAATTAAATGTACGACTTACCTAGAATTTTGAAAACCTACATTTAACGGAGTAGTTGGTGGAATGAAATACAATAAATTATTTGGATTTGTTGCAGGCATAACTTTAATAGGAGTTGATGTTTTAGGTAATATACATTTTTCAACGCGCTTTTTTTCTTTGTATACCGGCACACGATTTTTTAATCTAAATTAATTTGTAATAAATAAATAAATAATATAAATATAATAAGACTAATAACTATTTTTTACTTACGATACAACTTTTGGTGCAACCGGAATAGTTGAAGGAGCCGCTGGTGGAAGAAAAAATACTTTCGAATTAGGCCCACTTAAAATGTCAATTGCTTGTGAAAGAGAATATTGATTCATGTCGATTACGTTTGTTTTCTTTTTCGTCTTATCACACAATGAATCTGTAGGTGCCGTCGCCCGAACTTCAGTTCTAACGTGAAAATATGTTTAATTGTAGCACATATCAGTCAGTAATCAATAAATAAACAAAATATTTTCTTACATTTTTATAGATCTATTTTCTAAAGATTGTAGATTTTTGCATTCTTTACTTGGAGTTTTCAAGTAAGTATGATCGTTCTCAAAGGCGATGAATCGGCTGTCGATGTCTGCCATTTTTATGAAACTGTAAACCCCAACACCTGGATAAAGCATAATAAATGGTATTTTGAATACGACAATCATAATAATAACAAATGATATAATACCCGCCTACCTTACAATAATTTAGTAGAAATAGGTTATTCGCCGTTCATTAGCATTATAGAAGAATATTCTACACTGGATGCTCAACTTCGATTTATGAGATGTTTTTGAACAATTTAATATAACCGTTTTCTATTTTATTTGTTTAACATTTTTTTATTAATGTTATATTATTTAGATCATAGAAAAAGTGAATAATGCATAATATAAATTCCGATTAACAAGACTAGCCACAAAGTTCGATATTAAATATCAACTGACTTGTATCAATTTAATCACACAACTCACTGTGCACAGATAAAACAAAACGGGAAAAAGATAGTTCCAAAACGTCTTTTATTTAAAAAAGAAAAAGGTAGTAAGGAACTTATCGCAGTTCGAATATATCATAGAAATCGGAGTGAGGTAAAAGCCAAAAGGTTATGTCGGAATAACTTTTGGTCAGTGTTCAGTAATCAGTTGTGTTAATAGGAAAAGTATTGATGTCATAACTGTATAAACAGGAATGTCAGCAATAATGCCCGTTTTTGCTATCAGTGCGCATGCCCCTCGAACATGGAAGAAACGACAAATTCCATGGAATAAAATGTACAAATTGGCGGAATAATATTATTTATTATTCATATTATAAATTATAATCGATATTTTGTTCGAATATTGTTTAAATAAAATATAAATTCAATAAAAAATTATTAGATTCCAAAAAAAAATGAGCTGCTCAAATTGCTATGGATCAATTCAACGTAAATAATATATTTTTTCTGAAATTAATACCTTTTGACCGAAAATACCCTTTAAAAATAATCGTAAAAACCTGTTTATGGCAAAGCGAAATGGTCATAGAAAAAAAATGTTTATACCTACACTATTTACACGCCTTGCGATTACTCCTATTTGATTAACTCTTATTTGTGACACTTTATGGTTTAACGACTAACCTGAGCAGCTTTATTTGAATAACAAATGGATAATTATTTGACAAAATTATATTTTAAATACATACTTATTCAATGATTCAATTGATTTGCTATATAAAAACTAACAATTTTTAATGTTTTCTTTTTACACTAGTGTTATTAAATGTAACATGATTTAGTTTTACAATATTGCTCATTACGTCCGATTGGTAAATATTATTTTCAGATATATATATTTTTTAATTTAGTTAACATATTACAAAATAACATTTTTAAAGGTCTTTACCTAATTTAAAATTAGGAATACATGTTATAGTCAATAGGAGAATAATAACAAATGTACTTTTTCTCATATATTGACGTGTTATAGTAATAGAAAAGCATTACAATTTATTTAATAAGTAAAGTAAAGAACCTATTTGCTATTAATGAAATAAAAATAAAAATATTTTGTTATATTATTCGTTATAATCAAAATAATGGTTACATATTTTGTATACATAATAACAATACTTAAGTCAAATTATATGTCAGACATATTCATTGCTCGAGACCAGAGATTATCGGAAAAAATTTTGTCCTCAGCATTCAATTCGAATAAAAATGTTAAAATTTAATTAAATTATACATTAATTAAAATACAAATGTGTTACAAAAAATGTATTATATCAGTATAATGATAAAAGTTTGATATAGTGTAATAATCTGTAATAATTTCTATTTTCTTACGTTTCATACAATTATGTTTATATATTATTCATCATTTAAAATTTAAATATTATGCATAGACAGGCAAACAGGCAATGTAAATGAATATAGGGGGCCTAGTAAATAAATAAATTCTGCATTCATACAAAAATACACATTCGGAACAAATCAGACATTCGGAAACATTGTTTTCAACATTATATAAACAGTTTTTTTATATATATATATATATGTATATACATTTAAATATTTAACAAATATTATTCAATAATCAGTCAGACATACGAGCCGAGTAAATGAGCTCAATCATTGTAAACTAATTTTAAAAAAAAAAACTTTCTCACTTAAGTTTAAAATCCGTACACTAGTAGTAATACTAAATAGAGTAGCACATTTACTCATACAGATATACAAAATCACAGATACGTTTTGGTTCCATTTATACTAGAAAAATTACATAGGCACTTTTAAAGACAATCATACGAGAAGACAAACGATCGATAGAGTCTCGCGTTTAAAATCAGATAATTAATTTTACATTGGAAGAGTCTTGATCTTTTGTAGCTCTTTTGCTGACCACCGTGCTAAACTCTTAGCAGTCACGTCCGTGGACTGTCGTCCTTTGTACAGCAGCTCGTGTACTCCTTGGTTATCTAAAATCTGGCATGCTTTTGCTCCGAATGCAGTGCATAAATCTCCGACGAGACCGCAACAACTCTTTAATATCCCTATGTGTGCGTTGGGATCAGCACAAATAGATACCATATACTGCACCATGAATGGCAAATGAGCTTCAAGCATGTAAACATCTTGATTGGGCGTAAAGCCTTCGCCTTTCAGGCCTTGTACGATACCAACGTAGGCAGCTAAAACACCTTCTCTTAGTTCATTCAAGTAATCTACAATATCTGCATCGTTAGGATCTAGTTGAAGTTGTGCAACTTGAACCAATGCAGTAACAACGTGGTCCAAGTACTTTTTGAATTCCGAACCAATGCCGAGAGCAATGTCTCCGAATGCAGAAAGAATTTGTGGCTTTAAATTCCGATTAACGGTATTGTTGCGAAGGGTATCGAAAAGTAGAGCAAATATTTGATCACAGTATGGCGCCAAGTCTTCACGGAGAGCTCGAGACAAGTCCCCCACTAAACCTATAGCGGCTAAACATACTTGGAATTCCATGTTGTTTTGAAGTCCAACAAATAGATATGACTTGAAATACTCCATGTACTTGTTGAACCCTTTTCCAAGATTTTCTACCAATGGACTGATGGCCATCAAAGCGTCTTCTTGTAGACCGCTATCTTTGCTCGTGTTCAACATGACTAAAAGAGCGTTCATAATGGCATCGGCAATTTTTTCTACATCTTCACCACTCATTTTCCGTATAACACTTTGTAATGTTGCACATAACAACCCTTGCATATCCAAACAATCTTCGTTCATTGATTGCAAGGTAATAATTTGGTTCAAACGGCCGAGTACAATTAATGTTGTACGTTTAACAGTTTCATAACAATCAGCAGGAGCGCATTTAATCATGTCCATGAGTGCTTCGTAGGCGGCAGATCGTAAATTCGATCGCATTCCATCTCCTCTTTCTGTTGTTTCCAGCAAACCTTGTACAATGTAATCGAAATATGGCGTTAACACATTCATGTCTTCTCCGGCAGCTTGAGCCAGGCTACTAAAAGCCCAACAGATATTTGTGGCTACACGAGGTTCCGACTTAAGACCTTTAATGAATACTCCGAGTACGTCACTCAAACATGGCGAGTTTATAATCAGTTCGGGTACAAACTCAAATATACGACCAAATGTCCACGCTGATGTATCTTGCACAGCAATACTTGAATCGTACATGAGGTGTATAAGAACCGGAATATTAGGTTCGAGAAGGGTTTTTAAAGCGTTAGGATCCAGACCGCCAAGAATAGATCCAAGTGTCATGACTGAAGCATCTCTGAAACGCCAATCCGGACTACTGATATTTGCATTGATGAACGGAAGTACGTGAGCTACAATATTGTTCTGACAGCAAGTAGCTAATAACATAATACAGACGCCTGCGGATTTACATGGATTCCAATCGTCATCGTCATCTCCTTCTTCCTGTTTTGTCAGTTTCTCCATAAGAACAGGAGTGATAAACTCCAATGCTCCTTCTGCGTACATCATAAGTTTTTTGTCACCGGCCGATTCTTGACATTGCCTTTCATAAATAATCTCAGCTTCTTCTTCGGCAACACTTGACCAAAATTCAATACCTTGAAGAGCTACTTCATCTAAATCTGATTTGATAGCTTGTAAGGTGATCGGAAACAGGGTAGTCATGTAGAGCTCCATGTGTTCATAGTAAAGAGAGACAATTTTAACGAGACATTGAAGAGCACCGACTTTGATTTGAGTATCTGATGATTGTGTTGCTTTACAAACGACTTCCATGATATAATCGCGTTCAATTTTCTTCTCGAAATTTCCTTTAGTGAACTCCAATGAATTGTAGAGGGCTGTTGTAGCTGCTAAACACACGTGATTATTCATTTGGGTCATACCATGTACAATAGCTGTCAATACTGTGTTTGACTCTGCTTTCAAAATTTCTCTATCGGTTTCCGCACAAATGTAACCAATGGTCTCCAAAGATGATTCCTTTAGGACATCCGTAGAATTAGGGTCAGTAACATTAGCGGCTAGCGAAGCGATAAGACCTGGCCAGAGGTTTAATGGCAACTCAATAATAGCGACATTAGCAACACATTGCGCAGCTGAGCTTGGTCGACTTTCAGTGCCTAGTGCCTTGAATATATTTTCCTTAATGAACATGCGGTCTTGTTCAGTGAACGACAACCACCGCTGTTTCATTTGTATTTTGACAGCTTCATCTTTTGAAGTGATGTGATTTTTAATTTGTAGTCCTGCCGCAATGCGTGCAACTGGATTGTTAACGGAATATAATAGAACATTTGACAAGGTTTTGAGAAAACCAGGTAGATTCGTTTGAGCTGCATGTTCCAAAAACTTTTGTATTTGGTTTAGCTCTTCTTTGTCTGTAGAAATTGTACGTTCTAACAGATTAGTTATTTGGACCACTTCTTCGTCACTCATTATGAATATTATTTTGTTATGATTTTTGTCAGCGAGGCGGAATCTTAAAAAAAAAATTGCATATTATTACAATTAAAAATGTGAAAAAAGTAATTTACCAACACAATATATTATAATAAAACTTTAAAAGATAATAATTGAAAATAGCTAACCTCATTCAGTTAAACATAATAATATTAATTAATAACGTTTAATAATATTATTGTAATTTATAAACTTAATCACAAAATATTAACCTAAATTAATACATATTAGTACTAATATTTTACTAGTCTGTTTAACTTCAATTTTAGTGTTAATTAATCCCAACAGTTTTGCAGACAAGCAAAACTGTACATTTTTTATGTAATAATACTATTTTTAATTATTTAAAATAGTAAAATATGTCTGTTAGTTATAAATTATGAAGTATAATAATAATACATTGTACCGAATGATTCACAAACTCTCTTTACATTCATTTAAATTTCCAATAATTTGTAAGTATAAAATAATGTCTGCTCTCTCTCAGACTGATTATATTGCGATCAACAAATGTTTTTCAAATTTCAACCTAAATCCTTACTACTTAAATTAAATTATTTAACTAATACATCCATATAATATACTAAAAATAATGACTTTAAAATTACTAGTTTTAATATTTTTTAAGTTAAACAGAATGGTTGAAGTTTAGACAGAATGGTGATGTATAACATTTTTGGTATCTATGTACGAACTCACAACACTTTTTGCCATAACTTTAGAATATATTTATTTAATTGATTAAATAACTATTTGAAAATAGTTATCAACCAAACTTTTATTTTAATTGTATATTAATAAAGCAATGTACGGCAATGAAATGAGTTTATAAGGAAGAAAATTTATTTACAAATTATTGTAAATAACTTGTAATTAACTTTACAAAAAAAAACAAAAGTTAAAATTACTAGACTTTCAAAAAATTAACCGAGTTGTGTAACACGTTATTAACACGAGCGCATATGATAATAAGCGATACACATTATAATTAATATACTTATAGAACAGTGTCCTAAATTGCTACAACCCAATTCTTTGAAATTTAATAATTTATCAATAATAATTTAGAGTTAGAACAAAAAAATAACACAAATGAATGAAATATTTAAACATCAGTTGAAATACTTAAACTCACATTTTCAAGGTCTTGGGAGTACAGTTTACTATTAGAAATTCTTCAAATGTTAGTAGCGACTTGGACCTTAGTTGTGCATCAATTGCATAAAGCAAACACAAAATACTAGAGTTAAAAAATAATTATATTAAATAGATTGCAAAACCACTATTTGTCGGACTCATGACTAATACTTAGTTTCTAAGGTTACGTACTAATCTATAGTCACACTCGAATCATATTACAAATTCCTGTTGTAAACTCCAATATAAAATAAATCTAGACATTAATTATTACCAGAATATTTAAAAAAAACTTAAAGAATATCCTGTTACCTGATTATTAATGGTGTGTAAGCATTAACTATGGTTGGGAAATAGTGATATTTGATGTTTTATTCCTATTTAAAATTATGGTTATAACAAACATTATTAAATAAAAACTAACTTACCAGGCGAATATAAAGACACACTATGAAGTATAATTTAGATTTTTTTAATAATAATTGTATTTTCAAGCCAAAAACTTGCAGAAACGAGGAAAAGCCGTTTCAATCATTCGATAAGCGTTATCAAATTTATATTGAAAATGGCGAGGAATGGATTTTATTACATTACACTAATGTTTTTAACTAAGCACTTTGTTAGTATAAAAAAAACTTAGATAAAATAAAAACTAAACAACTGTCTTTTAATTTATTTAAAACTTAAAAAACCGATGGCAATAGTTTTGAAAAATGATTGCCATAAAAAAATTATGTATCACATGACCTCATTTATAGCCGAAAGCAACCATGTTTTCGCCTAAATATTTGAGGTTAAAATATAACGCGGGAAATTTAATTTTTATTTTTATCAAACAGTTTTTTATTATCAATAAATAGTAATAATTGAGATCCATTATACAGTAAATATACCTATTAAAAAACCAAAAAATCATTATATTATTTCCTATATTTTACTGGTAAAACGCAAAAAACTATACCTAACCTTATATTAAGAGCTCGTATGAAGCATATTATTATGTACACAGTACACACCAAAATAACGTTATTCGTAATGACACCAAAGTATCTCGAAATTGTTGTAAGAGCACCAACATAATGTTTTGAAATTTGTATGACTCTTAAACAACAACATTATACGACGTACATCGTCAGTTCCTTTACTCAGTAATTAAATGAATTTTTACTCTAAACAATTCATAAAAAATTAAGCTATTAAAGGTATCAACAAAAACCGACGATATACCTACGGTATAGCTATAATATTGTTTTCTATGAGTTTCCAAAATTTAGTTAGTTTTACATCAAAATTACAGACGTGTAGGCTACCCTCCGAATTTTCGAATAATAGGCTAGTTAAACAAACCTTTCTTTAGAATTTTGTTTGCTGCACCCCCCTCCACCCATTTTTTTCTATGATATAAAAAAACGGGGGGGGGGGAATTTGCAAGCCAAGTTTTAGAGTAAGAGTTTTATTAACCACCCTATTATTCGAAAATTCGAAGGGATTTTGATGTAAAACTAACTAAATTTTGAAAATTAGTAGAAAATAATATTATAGGTACAGTGTACACCGTAGGTATATCGTTGGTTTTTGTTGATATTTCTATTAACTTAATATAATAATATATTATACAATATATAGTATTGAGTTTTACAGCAAATACGTAGGTATTAAATTAAAAAGCAAATTCTACCTTTGTATCTCTTTCCCGTTAATATAAATTTAGACATTACTACATATACATATAGTAGTTTTATTACTCATTAGTACCTACCTTATGAGTTATAAGTTATAACTTATTTATACGTATAATAGTAATAATAATAATAATAATAAATAATAAGGTACAAAATAACACAAAAAACTGTTAAAACTCTAAAGCTCTAAATTTTCTTTAATTTTAGCACTTAAAATGGCTATTAAAAAAACGCATACACCTGTTACGCATAACGTGATAATTTAGGTTGTTTTTAATCTATTATACTTAAACGAATAAGTAGACTATATTATTGGAGTATTTATTTCGGCATATTTAGAAAAACATTAGGTACACGTACACCTGGCCTAAATATATACAAAATTAGTACTCATAATTTGTTGTTTTTGCTTGTTATGAGCAAAAAGACAAAAGCGGAGGTTTTCCTTGGTATTTTTTACAAATTAATTTGCCCGAAATTTTAAATGGAAAAATCTCAAATATAATATTTTTACAAATACTATTAGCGATAGTCGTTTAAATTGAGGTTTGTGTACGATATTTATCCATTATAATATAATAATGGATGTATATTATCTATTACTTGTATACTATGAGTAAAAGCTGTTAATCAAACTACACGAATTGGAAAACAATATTCAATTGTTAAAACCCTGATTAATGATTATAATTTATAACTTTGCACTTTTCTATAAATTCATTTTTACTGGCTTACCTACTACTCACTTATTATAATATGGGCATAACGTGGCATTGTCTAAATGTACCAACACCATATTGAATATTTATGGCAAAAATATTATTTTATAATAATTATGTATTGCTCCGTGTACATATAAAGATAAGACCGAGTTTTTTTAAACTCTTACAGAAAATAATGCCTTAGGACGAGGGTTTAAAATAGGTTTATCAGTTATGACCCTTAACCTCCTCTTGTGCGCTGCTGTAATAAAAACGTTATTGCCATTATTTTGACTTGCGTTATACTTGTTTCTTTGTTACAAAATAATTTTGCCGAAAATCTAATGTTGCCAGATTAATTTTTTGGTTTGTATAAGTATAATAAAAAATATGTCGTAATGACTAAAATACTTTATTTTATATCTATCTATTATTATTATTTTTATTATTTTTAATAATGGTTATGGTGTATAATTATTCATCAATGATCATTAACTCGCAAAAGTGACTGTGCTATATTCGCTGTGACCTCTCTCGACTGATGCTCACACGAATTGAAAAATAGTATTTCTTTTAAAGGGGTTTTGTATAGGCAATTTTTAGTATTATGATTAAATCGATCGATCACGGCTAAACGTTTTCCGATTTTGTTTATAATTTGATTCTAAACCTTCGTTGTTTAACAATAATTATTCTCAATTATTATTCTTGCGGTTTTAAATAGTTATAACAGACATCCGACGTTCAGTTAGTTTTCCCGACAAGAAGTCACCAGAATATTGACTACTTTTTTTAAGTAAACAAAAAGGTCTAGATAATCGAGAGGCCCGAAACGCTACCGAAATGTTAGGCCTTATTCAGTGCCCTATGCTTCATTGCTGACTCCACTACCCACAATACCTATTTCCACTTCATCTTCGTCCACCAATCCCTTGCTAACACAACCGACAAACACTTAAACTTACAGATTCGATTAATTACAATTTACTTTTCAAACATTACCGCGGTTCTCAAACGCTTTCTATAACCTCCTAGCCACTAAATTTGATCTCTCACTTATTCTCGATCCATTTATCTACAACGCTCATCTTCATCGCTTTAAAAAAAAAACTAAACGCATCAACTTTATTCCAAAACGTATAAATAATTAACTATCTGCAGCATACCTACATAATATTATAAAAGCGATACCTATAAAGAACTCGGTTTTATACTGGTCCGTTTATTGGTGTTGTTACAAAGAATATAAATTACTTTTTTTTTATGGATACTCTAGATACAAATATAAATAATGGGTTTATATGTACTTATAAAATATTAATTATTTCGTATGTTATACCAGACTCCAGATTGCTATAATACTGTATTTTACTCGTGTGTTTAGGTATATACCTATATAATAAATATCATCAGGGTGTATAAAACAAACCCGTCCGTGGTAAAGGGTTACATATTATACAAAATAATATATTATATAATAATAATAAATATTATAATATAGACCGGGATACACACATGGTACCCACATGTGGGATAATATTATTATCTTCTGGGCAATATCGTTGAGTGTGTCCGCCGACACGAGTGAACCGGAGGCGGTTGCGAGTATCGTCGTTTCGTCGTCGGTGAGGAGTACAAGACACCGGTTCGATCCCCCCACAATATCCGTCCGGCGTCCACTGTGTGTGTGACTTGTGAGTGCCGCGTTGGTCTGGCCACCGTGACGTGTAGTGGAGACGACGGCCGCACCGTGCTCTGTCGTGTGTAACAGGTGTGGACGTACATACACCATTACAACGGTCCAGTAGTCCGCAATCGCTTCGACGGTATATTAGTTGATGATAAAAAGAACTGAAATATAATCACTATTTGTTTCTAAAAAATTTGTATTATTTTTTTTTTACCCAAAGTGCGAGTGCTGTTTTTTTTTTCACTTAATTTTCGTCGAGTCCGTGGGAAACAAAAAAAGTTATCGTGAACCACTTGATGGAGTTATGTTGATCTTCGCCGGGATAATTATTTTTAAAACTGGAGGGTAACCGCAACACGGATAGAGGTGAGTTATTAGTATTAATAATTGTTATAGTCGAGTTTGACTTAAAAATCACGCAAAGTAGCGATTTCCCGATTTTATATTTTATTAAAAAACTAGACCCGGATGAGTTCTTTCGGGTATGCACAAAAGCCAATAGATCCATATTTTTGAGTTTTGTAACCAAACGACGTTTGGACTTAAACAAAAATACCAGCTGAGTTTTTTTTTGGATCCTTTTGCACATTCTTCTGGTCGAGCTTATTCGATTTGCCGTCGAACCTCGCCATTTATCAATAGTTAACCAAATAGTTGTGCCAAAACACAAACAATGTCTCAATTCGTAATTATAAATCGTATTTTGGACGGAATTTTGAGTTGGGACAGTTTTTAAAATTTTAATTAAAAAATAAAAAACGCATGCGTTAGGTTAGTCTTTTCGTTTAGTCGCCCAAAGAACGCTTTAAAAATAACGTCACGTGTGTGCCGCCTAAAAAATTATGTTACCAAATTCCAACGACTGAAACGGTAAACGTGCTTCAACGACGGATATCCATCATAACTTTTTTTTTCAAAATATTTTTTGTTTTCAATATCCGATTCGGTGGTTTGTTTTTTCCTTCTCTGCACAATGGATGGACAATGACCTTTTGTGTTGGCCCACACCGGTAAACCGCACCAATGCCACTCTGGTCGTTTTGGTATTCTGGTCCGTGTCATGTATTCGTCGGTCAAGTTGAATATTGATGAACGCGTCCTCGGTGTAGATCATGTTGTTATATATTAATATTATTAGTATACACGCCGACTGACGACGCAACTTGTATAAATATTATTATGTATGTGTGTACGCGTGTCTGGGGTTTATAAATCCTTTTTTTTCTTCTTGAGTTTCCGACGGTCTTATGTACTATTGAGCCACGTTCAAGGTACCTACAATATGTGTGTACCTAAAAAATCGTTTTTTTTTTATGATTGTAGAGGTCGGTGGCGGTGACAATATCGCGTCGAACACAAACACCGTGTAAAGGTGTTGTGTCGATGCCGTGCATTGTCGTGTTACCAATTATATGGCTTTTGTTGGACTCCGAAAGGCGTGGAGAGACAGACCGTTACCGTGTTAACAAAATAAGGTGCCTTATAACAGAAATAAGGTTTATGTACGACGACCCATCCGTCGTTATGGCCGTGTAAAATTACAGTAATTGCGGGAGACCTTGGCGAGAAAATTTAATTAATTGTATTAACGTCTCGAGAATGTTTTTTTTTATTTCACACACAAACGCGAAGACAATGGGAACTAGATAGAAAACATAATAATATGCATACACCTGATGTAAAATAATGAATCCCGCTAGGTACTTCATCCGAAGATTAGAACCCGTCGTTGGTCTTCGACCCCGCCGACTAATATCGTTGAAATTATTTTCTCTGTATGCTTGTTTTGTTTAAAATCGACCATTCGGTATAAAAATTCAATATACTATTCTATAATATTATGAAAGCGCCCGAAGCCGTCTCGTTATGTACTTGAGACGGCTTTTGAACGGACACTCGTCTAATATCGTTTTATTTTTCACATAACATACGTAAACAAACAACCACGGATTTGTTATGATTGGATTACACGATTTAGTGAAAATTTACTAGGCATAAGATTTTCAAAATTACTTCCTCGACTTTTGCTCGGGGTTCGTTACCGCGGCAAACTCTGTCCATCCTAGGCACACGTTAGAAACTATATTTTGCATTTAGATTTAAATGTTTAACCAGGTTGACCACATCACACGTCATTTAAATCTATTGTTTACAAAACTACACATACAACAAAATGTAATCACATACATCTAAAACGTATAATTTTATTTTATAAGATAAATCTCATATTTTCACACGAATTCTCGCGTGTGAAATAAATAATAATTAGGGAGTTTTTTAACTGTCACGTCTATTATTTATAATTGCTTAATGGCCAGGACAAACGAGGTACGGTAGTAGTAAGTATAGAGACCCCGCAAAATAAAAAAAAACTTCAACACATGCGACCCGCGTTCGCATAGCAGCACCCACAGGTTGTACACCGTTGCCGAATAACTTTCACTCTGTTATAATAATGTAATGTTAAAAAAATAAATTGTTGATTTATATTTGAATTTGGCTTGACAATAATAATGCACCCGCCTACAATATTGCAACCTGCCAGGTAGCTTTCCAATATTATACTGAAAATATGTAATTGCGTTTCCGTCCATTCCATTGTCTTGTTGTCCGGAACATCTCTGCATTCCATCGGTGTTGCTACCCAACAAACTGTTGCACATAATAACTAGAGCAGGTTTTCCAGGGGGTTCCGTGTATAATTACAGATATTATATTTATTATTATTATTAACCATTATCCAAACGTGTATCGAGATGCCGAGCAGATGTCGTGCGCTTCCTTCTATCTCGATAGATCGACGATTAACATGTTTTGTATTTATTTTTTCTGAGAGAGAAAGAAAAAACTACACACATTTCGTTGCGTGACTACTAGTCTTAATGCAAACGTCTGGTCCAAAGCGAAACCGATGAACTATACACGTATACACATAACCGACCGAACCTAACGATTTCAACTCACCAAATTAAGCACATTCATAATAATTATATTTTATACACTAACTACTCGAAACTAGACAATTCAAACGGGAAGAAATTAGCAGCGATAAAATTGTCAACCAAATCGGACGATGTCCAAAAGCTTTGTAGATTTCCTTGATATAAGACAAGCCTAACATAACCGGTATGAAGTGTGTATGAAGTGACTACCGCTTGTTCATAAAATCTCTTACAGTCTGTGAAATCTCCAGCACCATATTTCGAAACCTTTCTTTTTGCTGTACATACTAGTATATTGTAAACATTAAAAAAAAAACATGAAATACTTGATAATCCCGTGTTGGGTTAGGTTAAGATTCGGGGGAACAAAACTAAGAAGACGGTTTTTTTTTACCAAATGAAAAGTGGAAAAGTTGGACATTTTTTTTTTCAAGAAACTGCTTATAAAGTATTGAATGGTCTTGAAAATAAAACAAAACAATGTTAGTAACGTTACATCAGTGTTAGTTTCTTGTCTTCTCTGGGGCGTTTTTTCCTCTATGATAAATTATTATCAGCTTATCTTCGGCCGATTATTATGGTTGTCGACGTGGTCGATCACGAGAGAATTAGGCAGGAATTCAGCTAAAAAAACATAATCCTTGGCAACAATCAGCCTCAGGCTGTTTACACTACATATTATTATCGTCGAGACGCGGTCACGATTGTGCGAAATTTAAACTTATCCATGAGATTCTGTTGTTATTCCTTTCTCGTGTCCAAAGTCGTTATACCGCTGTATAACACCAACTAATCACTAACCCGCGGTTCACGCATGCTTTTAAATTGTGATATTACATAAAGCAATAATGTCTTGAATTTAAATTTCCAGTTTGACGTCGTTTATGCGTGTGAGTATATATTATTATTATTTATTGTATTTTTGGTTTCTTTTCTGTCGACCGGCCGGCGGGCAACGATTTTGCTCAGGAGAACAGATTACAACAGATACCAAACGTTGAGTGTTATTTTTTTTTGTAAATATTTTATCGTCGAGAAAGTAACACCGTAAATCAACAGCGAGGTCCGGCCAATGAACCGGTCCGGCGTTATCACGAGTCAGTTTTTAGTCCGTTGAGGGCTCCGAGTCCGACTTTATTCGCCATGCTATTTTGCTATTTGCTAATTATCACTACTCACTAGAGACCAGTCGAAAAATGGGAATTTTCCAGCTGGCCTGAATCATTTATAATGCCTGGTGGCTTAGCCAAATCGTTGCTTGTGCATTTTTAAGCATGCCATTTTCGTGAACGATCTATCATCACAGAAATCACAATTTCCTTTATGTTTTTTTTTTTTAAATTAGCTTTTAATGCATTTCATTAAAGTTTAATTTCTTAAGACTATTAAAAAATAATGTACCAAAACAAACTTGTGCATTTAAAATACACGGCACTGAAAAAGTAAGAAAACATAACAAGTAGAACGTTCACTATAAATCGTTTAAAATATATAAAATCGTCGTTGCCGCGAAAAAAACTCCCATCTGCTAAAACCTAATTGTTTAGGGGACACTAAAACGTGTAAAACGATTTATAGTAGGTAATACGTAGGATATTTTATTTTTCATTCTACAATGGAATAGCACGTTGGAGATTTTATCATATGATAGCTTATTTTTTTCTGTATCCGGGAATACCAAAACCTCAAAATCGTAAAATTGGCACATGAGAGGTTTCTTTGTGGCAACGACGATATATTATTTTTGATTTTTGCCGTTTTTCAATTAACTAGATAGTTTTTGTTTTTAATCTAGTTAAAAAAATATTTTTTATCAGTCGGATGAAGTGCGTGATTTCCCATTCTGAACTTACTTTCCGCTCCGTCTCTTTGTATTTTTATAATCCTAACTTGAAGTCCTTGTAGCTTACTATCTAATTCCGAGTATAAATTAGCTAAACAAGTTATCTTCCAAGACCGCGTGAGCATATGTAATAAATATTTGGATATAAGCAGTAGACCAAAGAGGTATCTTATGCCGGAATGTAAATACAACATATTTTGAAATTACAATTGAGTATTATGGTGAATGGCTACTAATCGAGAAGAGAGGTGTACTACGGATCTATTGTTCATTAAAAAAAAACCTTGACAGTCTTGGCGCACGTTGGTTGTTTAGCATTGTAAATTCTAGCTTTTAACCCAGTACCGTTGTAGGTACTGTAAAAAGAGTGTATAGTAAACCGGAGGGTCGTAGGTATTGTGATTTCAGATACCCAATAATACCAAATATTTATTCCACCATACGGCACCGCAGTGGAGAAAGGTTGATCCGTCTTGACGAATTTCACTCGGCCGCCAATCACAACATTGTGCCGAGCGTACAATAGATAATTATCTTGTATTATCATATTATACACATATTATATATAATATGTACCTATGTATACGTGGTTGCGTGTAATCAAATCACGATACACATATAGTGATGTAGAGACAGGACGAAAAAATATTAATAATAATACAAATTCTGAAGGGTACCTAGGTATCTGCGCCTCGAGCGATTTTTAGGAGCGACTGTTCAGGTATTCGTTCACCTTGAAACCGCCAAACGCAGATAATAACATTATAATAATATGTGTATACACTCAACTCTTTACCTCCACACCTTCCTCTTTTTTTTACTTCAAGTGCGTGCACATACAACGCGTTATCGTCGTTAAATAACAGTTAAACCGACCTTGTTTGGTCAATAAATGTACGTTTATATAAATATATATATACATACGTAAGCACTGCTACTATGTATTATTATAATAGTATACTATGTACCTACGCTGCGATACTGCCTATACTAATATTATTATACTGGATACCTTCCGTTGCAGGTGGCTACTTAACCGGACGGTTGGCGCACCTGCAATACGAATTAATAGTAGTAGAGTATTATTTTTTTACCATTCTTCTTCTTCGTTTTTTTTTTAAGATATGATGTGCACGTTATTCCGGAAGTGGCGAGGGGTTACACGCGCTCACAATAGACGATTAGACGTCTGTCGGCTGTTTTGCCGAGCCGTTGGGAATCCGTAATAGCCTCACCTACGTCTGAAATATGGTGTTTTTTTTTTAATCCAAGTGTTACACGACAGGTGTAATAATATTTTATTTGTCTATATTTTTTGCGCAGAAACAAACATTGTTAACCGTCGAGAAATATTGTAGCAACTGCAGCCGTGTACCTAGTACCTACTCGGTAGTCGGTACGAAGTGCCCGTCATATTTCTACACACATGATATAATAAAGAGGAAAAACTATAATGGCGGATAAAACGTTCTTATTATTTTTCTCATGGACACCAAACACACACACACACACACACTCACGTTATTAAGATGTTTTTTGTTGTTGTTATTATTGTTATCGACGTGACACGGCCGTTTTTCTCTGTACGCGTATCAAATAGAGAACATCATCCATAAGCTCCCGAAAATCCAATTTCTATTCCCCTTACAAGACAAACACAATCGGTACGGACAGCCGGATGAATACCATAAAGACGGGTTATATACCAAAAGCGAACACACATAAAATATGGAACGTCTTCGGTGTTTAGGTCATGCTAGTCCGTATTGGAGCAACGTCGTCTGACGATTCAAAAATAATAATACTCTATTATTTTATTTCGTTTGACCGATGAGCCGTATCTAATTCTTCGGTGCACAATAGTCCATATTGTGTATACACGTAGCAATGTATACACAGACAATATACGTGATGCGATATCAGCCGATTGCCGTATTAAACCGTTTTAGTGATAGTGTTTTTTCTTGTTATTATTATTATTATTTTTTTGCCGAAAGAATCCTGTCGAACGCCGCACTATGGTAATTCACAATATTATTGGAAAACTATCCGCTGCGTCCACCTGACCAAAAAGCTATTATTGTACACGTTCAAATATATTCCCAACACGAATACGGGCAACTATATTGTGACTCATACATCTGATGGACACGCTCGAAAACACCGGACTAGCCCATTCTTTCGGGTTCGCCTTAGAAACCCCTTTTTGAATCCGGCGCGCTCAATGGGGGTAATCAGGCTAAAAATTGAATAACAATGATTTACACTAGATATGGACGAACGACGGTTAACGTATACTTGTAAACTATATACATAACATATATACTCGGTACCGAATCCAACAGGTGTGCGCGGTAGTGCGGGACAAGAAAGCTCTGCGCGGCCCTACACCCTGTTCCGGATTTCTGGTCGCTTGCTTTCCCATGGTACCGTGTGGAACTAATGAACTTCCGCTCCCTATGGAATCCTAAAGAGCATAATATAATAATATTATATAGTTTTACCCGAAACAAATCCGTTATGCACCGGTACGTGTACTCACCGGTTTACATATTATTATACACGCCAAAGCGTTTTGAGGTTTTCGGTATAATATATATATTTTTTTAATAACCGCCCGTGTATTTGTCTATTGCGATTTTTTTTTCTCTACCCCCCCCCCTCTTCCTCCCACCCTCCGAGTTGGTAGTAGCCGAGTCAACGGTTATTTAACAGTCCGATAAAAAGAGTGCTTGAACGTAAATAGCTTTATTTTTTTAACGACAACCCGAGGCAGGTGTTCCGCACTCTCTTTACCAATTACCAACGGTCACATCTGACGGTCGTCAATTTGTTGGGGTAGGGTTTTTTTCTCGAATTAACGTATCCTTGCACCTTGCTGACGGAATTATACCTGTAGCTATTTTTCAAGTCTAATGTCATGTCAAAATATATACATGATGAATACGGGACATAGGTATGTGATACAAATAGCGGCAAGAAAAATATAATGATATTGTCGACCGTTGTGGCGACGATTCGCGTGTAAATTATTCACGAAGGATACAAGCGGGCACTTAATAATTAAATCAGTCGCGCAACAGTGATAACAAGACGAAACGCAATTAAATGTTTTTTTTTTTTACAACCGGGCACGGGCTACTTACTCCGTTGCATTTCGTGGCCCGTGACATAAGAGTTGAGATATACATATTCAAACGTATGTGGAAAAACAATAGGCACACATACGGAAACACAATGCGCCGAATAGTCGGCCAGCGCGCTCGTTCTCCGGACCATGTGCACTTGTGCCAATTCTTCAGCCGCCGTTCGGCCGAGCCCGCCCGGTCGTACCACAGTGAGGCAAGTGAAACGTCTCAGCCGGGACCGAAAGTCCACCTCGGATCCCGTGATCGAGACGCTGCTCTGTCCACCTTCATCCTGTATAACGAACAGATACACTAGAATGATTTATTTTTTTGACGGGTTTTCATTGAATGTTTTATTTTTGTTTCAGGGGTCGTAGGGCTAACCAAGCCGGCGCCTCCGCCAAAACCCACCGCCGGTCCGCCGCAGCAACAGGGAGGCCAACAGCAGCATCAAACGTCAGGACCGCCACCATACAGGATGCCACCCTATCCGCTGTACAACGAACCTTCGCCGTTGCCCGGTTCCAGCAACAAAATCCACACTCATTCTAGTAAATTCCCGGTGAGTCAACTCCACAATAACTATAATAATTATTATTCTGTGCGATTTCCACGGCCGGGAACTACACCTACAAACGCCCGCAGTTGCTCGTTTTGGCTATGAGAAACGCGGCCCGTGAGAATAGTTCCCAAACCGCTGGGAAGCGGCACAGCGAAAGTCGACGGCGTAAACAATCTCATCGGCTCGAGATAGCCGCCTAAAGATTAGAACACGGGTACGTTGACGTGACCGCGATTTGTGTGATATCGTGCGATGGAAACCTTAAAGTTTCGTATTAAAAGGGTCAAAAGAAAAAAAAGGGTAACCTCTAGCAGAGTTCAAGTGACATATTAAGAGTTGTGTTAATTTGTGAGCGCAACGTTTGATGTATGAGCAATATGTCAAGGTATGTAGAGGAGAAGCAAACGGATCGTCGCAGTCGGCAGATATAGTCAACGTGAATAAAATCCCAGCGCATCTATACTGTTTGGTTTTTTTTTTAACCAATTAAAACGCGTGGCCGTAGCAATCGAGTCTATCACGAATCGTCTCGAAGAGTGTATAAAAAAAAAAAATCTGAAACTCGTTTAACTACACTATAATTATTATAAACGTCATTAAACCGCAGGATGAAAGTAATAAAATTGTTTTTATTTCCAGATTGAAAGGGAAGTGGTTCTTAGCAGTACCGATAAAAATTTAAAAATACCGATATTGAATGACTACAAGAAAAGGCCCAAAGCCGTCGGACCTGACACGCCAAACGTACAAATCGCATGGTCGGATCAGTCTACGAGCGCAGTACGTCAGACATCATGAATTCCACTCATAACTGTACAGCTGTATTATTATTATTGATTTTGTTGTCACATTTCAGTATAATGTACCTCAAAATACACACCAATACCATACGCCGCATCATTACGCCATGGTTAACAATGAACAACAGCATGTTTACAAAGCCGAACCGTTAAAGACTTTGGATCCTCCAACTGAGTTATCTCCTATATTCAGAGACGATTCTAACGGATTTGCCCCGTAAGATCTACATGCGATTTCAATAAAAAAATTGTATTCCTCTTAATATTTTACAATTTATTTTTAATCTTTTATTTGAAGGCGTTTAGAAACGTATAACGGAGGAACGGGTATTTCACATTCTACCCCCGAAGACCCTAACAATTCGAAAAAGTTTTCGTCTCGCATCAAAGACATGATTACCACGAGGTTTTCAAAATCAAAAACCGAACCGGTAGCGGAACTGAATTTGAATAACGCCGAGACTCCTTTGCCAACACCGATCAAACTAGACGACCCGGCAATGAGCCCTCACAGTCAACTGATCCAACACGGGGTCTACTTGGCCGTTAATAATCAAATGCAAAACATGACCATTCAAATGCCAAATCAAAACGTGTATCAAACACCGGATCAGTGCAGAGCTAATGTGGCTGGTCCGTCGAGAACTTACGAGAGGCCTCATACTGTACAGACTAACAGGGTAATCGACCAGAGAAGGCCGAACGTCCAGAGCTACAGTAGTGAAGTTCACCGGCCCACCAACTATGAAGTTAGAGTCCAGGCCAATAATTACGGACATATCAACCAGAGTCCGTTGTACGTTAAGAAGAGTCTACCGGCTCAACAGCCGCAAGAGTGTTTTAAGACGCCAATGCCTCTGGCAAAGACCAAAGATGTTCCCGCTCCCTTTCCTAGATCCAAGTCTAACGACAATCTAGTCGAATCGAGCAATAATACACAACAGACTATTGTGCAGTACTCTAGCGATAGGTATTTGGGACGGAAAATCTGCAAGAGAGATGATTTCAAATCTCAACCCAGTTCGCTAGACGACGTCGACAAGTTAGAGGAGCAACGAGCTGCCAGCGGTCCAATAAGCGGAGCCAGTTCGGATGGAAGGTTAGGTAGTGGCGGCCAATCAGATTCTGGGCGTGGTAGTACCGTTTACAGTAGCGGTAAAGCTCAAAACTCTGCCACCAGCCCCGAATCGTCGTCGGAGATGCAACAAAGAAACCAAGGTAAACTGTAGTTACATAACATCAACTCTATACAACGATATTCTGTTTGTCTAAAATATAAATTACCATCGGCTTTCGCAGGGAAGAAAGGCCAAAGCGAATGGATGGATTACGTAGACACTGAGCTACGGCAAATCCTCGATCCATCAAAGGTCAGCGTGCCGTCGACGTTAAGTGACAGCGTATCATCGGTCACTCCTCCCTTACCGCCATTGTCTCCCGATGGATCATCTGACGGCATGCAAACGCCCGTGCACAAACAGTAAGTGTTATTAGAAACAAACAAAAACCATATAGATTCGTGGGTCTTAATTGGATTTTGTCTATTAGTAGAACGGAATACGTGGTGAAATCCAGAGGTCAAACTTCCAATCAACGAAATCCGTGGTCTTCTAGAGCGCCAAAAGAGAAGTCGCACAGAGACAGGCCTACTACGAGTTCTTCTAAACGGCCGGATCTAAGAAGAATTCTCCAATGTAAGAAAACATATTACATGTTTTTAAAGAACAATATCAATCTCTCCCCCTCCCCGAAAAAAATAATCTTACAATGATAATATGCACACAGCGAGTAGCGTCGGTGACATGGATTCTATGTTTGACGAGGAAGCTAGTAGCGACGACGAAACCGTCAACAGTGATGTGCGAACTATAAGAAAGCAGCTTGAAGGGTTGGAGACCATGTACTCGGAGGTTCGTATAAACAACCGTTGAGAACTACACGCAGTCGGCTATCTATGTAACAATGATATTAATTTTATTTACAGGTGTTAAAACTGCTAGGAGTGCGCAAATCCGGAGGTCCCAAATATCAACCGTCCGATCCGAGAATTCACAGGAGACGCATGTATGGCAGCATGTCATCTATACCGTCATCGGCCAGCAGTAGGCCTTACCGGGAGAGACATCGCAGATCTACGGACGACCGTAAGAAGACCGTCAAAGACATCAAAGTAAGTAGTTTTATTTTATTTATGCATCAATAATAGTTTTTGGTTCTCGTTCCTAACTTACGCTGTTTTCCCACAGGGTATCAACAAACGATTTCAGAGGTTAGAATCTCACGTGGTCACTCTAGCTAGGAGCGTAGCGCACCTATCGTCCGAGATGAGAACTCAACACCTTATGATCCAGGAAATGGAAGTAATCAGAAACGAACTTTCAGCCCTGAGGACGCAGACAAATATGTTGTCGATCCGTTCGCAATCAGGGCCTCGGGCGCTTCAATCGATCGGCGCCGAACAGACCAACTCAAGTCCGACCAAAGTCAAGAAACTCACAAAATTTTTTGGCGATGAGCCACCGCTTTTAAGACTGTTCCTGAAGAAGTTGGGTTACGAGGTAATTGATATACGTCGTTTAAATAATAGTGACAAAACGAAAATTTGAAGACTTAAAGTCTACCGCAATACACAGGGAGTCCCACGAGAATTTATATCCGAAGCTACAACACCAATGTTTCAAAAAGAGAATTTCCTTCAAATTTACTGTTTTCTTCCAGTCTTTCGATGTGCCCAAACCATTTAAATTTGTTCTCGCTCATTTTCCCGGCTCTTGGCGCAATTCCCAAATTTATATCCTTATTCTATCTAACCTAGAAACTCCACACAGCCACTTCAACATTATCACGGCCACTTCCTTTCATTCATCTTATCCACTGCCCAACACTCACTTGCATACATCATTGCTGACTTTATCAATAAAAATGTACTATTAATGTTTGTTTTTCATTTTACAGAAATACGCCTCCGCGTTCGAAAAGGAAAAGATTGGTCTGGTCGAGTTGCCTTACATGAGCGAGGAAAGGATGCACAAGCTCGGAGTACCCATGGGTCCCAGGTTGAGGATTATGCAAGAGGCTCAGTTAGGATTCCCTGGTATGCACGAAAATACATTGGCCATCGTTTAATTTGTTGACGGCGAGATCTTCAAGGTCGGCCGATTATTTGATATATATTATATAGTTATATTATAATGCGTTATTCGGTTGTTTATTTTTTATGTGTAAATAAAATATTTTAGTGTCATAAAAAGAAATATACATTTATAGTATCGTTAGACTAAAAAATTTTTTCTCATCTATTTATTTCATATGCGTGGTTCTAGGCTAATTATTTCAGAATGGCCACTTGAAGGTGTAAATAAAATCAAACCGCCAATTTTTTTTAAGTTAATAGATTATTTATATTAAGGTACTTACCATGTTATTGTTTCTTGTGACCATTTTACTATCGTTTATTCTGCAAATCGTTATTACGACTTGTAATAACTTACAACTTATTTATTTTTAAATAATATTGAGGTATATGACGTGTAAGTTTTTGTGCAAGAAAACTCATTTAAGATTTTGTGTATTTAGACAGGAAATCCGGTTTGTTTGCCTTGCAAATGTATTATATCTTCGCTTACCATAATCAATAGGTGGTGTCCCGTATCAATATGGGAAATATGATACATTCCTCCAAAAAAAATGGCCGATCGCAATATCAGATAATCAGTTATCCATTGTCCATGTCATATATATATCATTGTTCATTCTGATTTAATTTATTATACAGTAGTAACATGTTATTAATAACAAATAGGTAAGTAATAACAATATAATATTATCCGTATTTTTCAACAAAGAAATAACGCATTCTGTTTTCTGAAATACCTAATTTGTTATGTTAATATGTACATAAAATGAATAGTAAAGTTGTAAGTAAACAATAATAAATAATATTTTAACAACACAAATAAATTCAACTTCAAGCTATTTTTAGGCCGTTCAGCATTTAAATTACTATTTTTAAATCAAATCAATAGTCCATTTATTCTGTGCAATTTAAGGGGAAAATGTATGTAATAACTAATAGTGTATATATGTATATAATCACATACATTTTGTATCATGTCATGGTATGTTTGCTATATAGTTATGCGTATACATTTAACTAGTTTCCTGTTTTGCTTATATAGTATTACAAACACGCAATTTTATTTACTTATATGTATTAGAGTTAATGTTGATATTTTACAAACGGAATATATAATTCAGTACACAGTATATACATTTCAAAAGACCTCTACGTAAACACGCATCATATATATATATAGTGTCATCTATTTTACAGTATAACATGATACAGTTCATCAACATTTAGCTGGGTCATGGTTCTTAATGAAGGAATACCTATCTACTTTAGGTACTCATTAAAAAATCAGCTATTTCACATTTTGTTTTGTAGTTGTAAAAAATCCAAAAAAAAGGTTGAATCACGTTCGATTGTAAGATATTCATCTTAGCGCGGTGTGGTGTGCCAGAAATAAAATATTTTTAGCTTTGAAGAAATTTTTGATTTTGGGTTTTTAGTAATGCATTTTAAAACTGGCTACTCACCAATAAAAATGTTCAGCAAATTATTCTTAATCTAAAAAAATAATTAAATGTATACATTACCATTTATGTTTCAAAAATAACCCCTCCCCCTAAATCTAGCCCCTAAAAATACAGTAACGTTAAATTATTATTGTTTGGTAAAAATTAAAAATATCTCACAGAACTCATTTTTTCGTTTTAGTATATCATCAAAAAATCAGATGTTACAAGAAATTCTAAACAAAGAAATAAATAAAGAAATTCTGTATATATAATATATAATATACATTTACCGTATTTTGTCCAATCAATAAAAAACCCAGGAGTTAGGTCTCCCGTTTGTTTAGTTAGAAGTTCTCGGTAAAAACAATGATAAAATCTATTTTCCGTATTAACTATATTTTAATACTATGCTATACGTACACGGCAAAACTATTGATTTTTAAATCAATGGTAAAACTGACAACCGACCTTAAAAAAAAAAAAAAATACCTTCAGCCATTGTAAATAAATTGAGAAAACGGCAATGTGGTTTTTTAAAAAATATATAATCAACGATTTTCGATTTTAATTATACACATTTATCACGAGATGCCAATGCATTAAATAATTTTTAAAAACATACAATTATTTTTATATTAAAAAAAACTGTTTTTACGTTTGACCCATTTAATCACAATTACTCAATCTGTCCTTTATTTTATTTTTTTACTAGTAGGTATGCAAAATTCATATTTTTTGTATTATAATATATATATATTATATCAATATAAACTATTCCAAACATTTTGTATAATTAAGGAAAATACAGTTTTTGTGAATTGTGATAAAATGCACAAAGAGGTAGCTTGCTCAGTGTAAAATAATTATTTAAACGAAAATGATGTAAGCTTCGTTGCGTGTTTTTATAATAAGCGAAAGAAAAATAATCAACTAAGATAAAAAACTATTACATTTTAATTAGCGAATTAATAATTCTTCTTCTTCTTCCTCTGGTACTTAATACTCTCTAAGAGTTTTGGCCGCCATCTTTGATGGTATCATAACAATTGAGTTTTTACAAGGCGGGGTTGTTAACTCCGCGCCCAACCCCCAATCTGGAGGACCAGGCTGCCCCAACCAATTAAAGTAAGGGTAGGGCTACTGCAATGCACTACTGGGTGCATTGGGCGATGGGAGCGCCACTTCCCCTACGCCACAGCTCGGGGCCCCGGGTTCACTAGACCCGTAACACCGAATGTCCCCTGGGGGTAAGTAATAATTAATATATTTAATCGATATTATTATAATTTATTAATATACGTATATTTTTTCACACATTACATTTTTAATTTAAGTGCTAACTGCTTAGAGAACAACATATGTAGGTGGCTGGTGGGTACATTAGGAACTTAGTTTTTCTTTGACAATCGCATCTTTGGATCTAGATTTATTTTATTTTTTATGAACAAATATTAAATTAAAATAATTATTTTATCTTCATTGAGTATCGCATTTTTTAAAACTTCCCTGGAAGTCGTATAGATTCGGTTAGACTCCTCAATACGATTTTTATAACTCAGAAGTAACTAATGTATATTCATGGATGACTCATGTCTTATGACACAATGTAATATAGGCGAATAAAAATTATCTTTGTTGACGAATTCGTTTATTTGAAAGTAGTTCTCACGGTACAGCCGTATATCGTGCGTAGGTGAAACATTGAGAAATGACAGTCATTAGCCGTAATATCTTTACCTTATCTGTATCCTGCAACTCTTTTTGAACAGTTTAATTTATATAATCTGGGATTGTACAGTAGGTATTTTGCAATAACTATTATTTATCGCAATCAAAACACGTTGGTAAATTGTATTACAAACATTTTGTATAATTTATGAAATATTCGATACATATTAATATTATTGTTTAATAACTATTATTACTATAAAAAGTAATAAAGTAGAAAACTTGTAGGTGCATGTATTATGCATGGAGGAACCAGGAATGGTGTTAAGAAACGCTAGGATAAGCATAGTACTCCATTGTCAACGATGCCTACTGCGAACGTTCATTCAACATAAGGTATAAAAGTAAAATTGTAAAACTAACTCTTTACCTACCTAGACAGTAGACAATACTTTATTAAGAAATGTATGTACACAACAAGATTCCCATGTATGGTGGCAGTCGCATGACCATAAATTGATGAAGCGACCATTAGATTTCTAGTTAATTCTTTTCGATGGGCGTGACGAAACGGATCTCACGGACCACTTTGACGACCTGTGGAGTCAGTGGTTTGGTCGGTTCGGGCTGTGGAAACTCGTCGCCGGTCGAAGGCAGACTCGGACAACTCATCCTAGCGTTATTCCAAAACAAAATTCCCTATATCAGTGTCGGACTACATGAGTTCTGTATCCATGGCATAGCCTTCATAGTAATAGTGTCAATCGATTGAATCAATTCAATCTTTAATTGTCAACACTATGGTTGTGCAAATCGTCGAGGCAAAGTCGATCGGGTTACCTTTTGTGTGACCATCCTTCCTCGGGAACGCACAACAGGTGAGAGTCGTCTTTGTGCGCCACTGGAAAACAAGCCACGGCCAAAGTGTCGTTGGGCACCGAAAGAGATCGGATGGATCCAAACGGTTCGTCCGGGAACAGCGTGTTGCCGGCAAAAAGTTCTCTGCTGCCTCTGCGAAAATTCCATCGAAATATGTAGTAAGCACTGGGGCCAGCCAAGGTGCAGGTGTCTTATGGTGAACGCGTTACCCGTGTTCGGAGTCGGTGAATATCAAGAACGGTTTTGGAGTCGGGCAAGACGATGTGGGACTCGGACATCGAGTGCTGCCGTGAGCGCCGTGGTGCGGACACTGTGGCGACAGATCGTCGACGGCCAGCGTTTCTTGCGAATCCCTCTTGGGTTGTTTGAAACAGTCGCATATACAAGGATACCGCGATATGGCACCAGCAGAAACTAGACAACAGATATCCCGTATCGGGCACCACACTTATAATACCAGCAATTTGAAAGCTAGCCTAAAGTCCGGCTAGAAAGTTGATTACAACGTGTGTATGACGAGAGGAGAAGTGTGAGTGTCGGATCTGAAAGTTTAACCATGTGCGACTTACAAGAGAAATTCCTGGGGTCCAGCACGGGACTCAAGGGGAAGAAATCGCCGTGAACGGGACAATGGAACCCAACGCGGGTTTGACGCAAACGGGCTTTGGTGCTGATCACTCGAAGCACTGCGGTCGCCGTGAACATAACGACCGACATAACCAAACATATTGGACCCAATAGACGTCCGTTTCCCGAAGTCGAATACGGTTTCCGCTTTTGATCATCGTCGTTGCCCACCCAACCGTAAGATATGACTGCAAACGACAAACGCATAAAATATAAATTACTATAACTTATGACCATACTTTTCACATACACATAACACATATATAGTTATAAATATTGTGTCAAAGTGAATAAAATTGAGTCATGAATGGTAATAGAAAGGCTGATGACCTTAAACGTCTTGCGTCTACTTGGTCATTAAAAAATATTAAATAGTTATTTGTATAGACTGGAACCACAGAGAATAATAAACGAAACAGAATATAACCGGGATATAATAAAACGTTAAATAAAGTTACAATGGCAGTTATAAAATATATTAGTAAGAGATTACCAAGGTTAACATTAAGTTCAATAGCACAGCTATGGTACTTTAATTTGGTTTTCTGAATCTCAAATAGTTACAATTTATTTTTTGCTGTGATTTGGACACGGTTTCAAAATATTCATCATCGTTTTGTTCGTACTTGAGTGTGGTTTCTTTTCATTCGTTCAAACTGTCTTTAAACGTTTCTCCGCTTTGGACACCAAATTGTGACTTCGACCATATTACATTTTTTAACTATGACGATTGCATCGTCGCCTAACCTTTTTAACAAGACCTTAACCTAAGTGGTGATTAGACTTATTCTTACAGTAATAAGTTATGATAAGGGGTAACTAATTAAACTAATTCTCTGACTTCTTGTAGACAAAATAATTCGATGGCGCTCGGGAAAACCGTGGTGTCTAAAATTTGCGAAAAATAATTTATGACATACCTAGTTTGAGAAATTGTTATACGAGTTTTTGGGTAAAATCTAAGTCATACAACGATTTTATCAGTTGTTATATGTTTGTTGATTTTTTATTTTTACGTTACACATACAATACACATTTTTGAATTTTTAATATTGAATACTGAAATTTCAGACTGAGCACGTTTTTCCCAAACACGATCGAATTGATAATTTCTTAATTATAAAAAAATACAAATTATAAAATTCAATCATCATAATAATATGTCGTTTAAAGTTTAAAAAACGACTATCGTGTTTTGGATTTCGTTTTCAGATTATTGTGATTAAGATAAAAGTTAAAACGGTCAGTCGATGGGAAAAAAATTAGCCTGCTTCAGTTTGCACATCTAAAATGCCTCCACCGGCCTCCTTCGTCCCAAATTTTCAATACCTAATACATAATGGCTGTAACGACGGGGATGTTGGATTGTCGTGTACCTGTGAGAACAGCTCCTACGGCCAAGAACAGTGTGCCGAAAACCGGCAAAGCGATCTGACAGTTGGAGCCGACGGTGATTCCCCATACGGTGACGCCTCCGTGCACCTTTTCCACGGCGGACGACGACGACGACGAGCACAGACGCCTGGTGGCCGGTGGACAGTTTTTCCGAACGCCGACCGACGACGTCATTCAGTCTCGGTGGCGTAGACAGCTACTGGTCTACGCCGGTATGGAATCTATAGGTGGACGCACAAAGGTGGACTTAATTGAACTGTGGATCGATAACGTACACATACATAATAATATGCGGTCGTACATCATTTATGAGGAAAAACGCACATACATACAAGCATCGCCCTAGTGACCACGCTGTCACTTTACCTATTGGCCATTTATACGGTCTGACGTCATACGTCTGACGTCTGAACTATAGCGGTCAAGTACCTATACAACCTACCCGTATACCTAAGGGTTTCTTTTATTAAATTTTCGTTGGAATCCACGTCATGTATCTAATGAAATATTAAGTATAACTTCCGACTCGATTGGGAGGAGGGGGGGCGGTCATTCAAAAAGGGTCGTTATCCAACGGGGTTTTAAAAAAATATATCTACTGGGGATTTAAGTTTTCATTATAAAAGTTTCAACCCGCCTTGATAGATAATAATACCTACCTACGCATAACGACGACCGTCACGAAACAATGCTTTATATTGATGGGTAGGTACTTGCTTTACAAAAACGGATATCATGGCGGTTCTGAAGTCGTGTCCTGGAAAGTTGCATTTCAATCAAAACCTACGCCTAAAATTAATAAGTCGTTAAATTGCAATATCGTTTTGCCCCGACGGGGATTATGGGCGTGAACCCTACTCCTCGCAAGAGGAATGTGTGAAATATTTTATGACTTATGAGGGCGTCGCATCGCCTATTTTTAAGGAGTAAAGTATAGGCAATTTTTTACAAAATCTTAATTTAAAGGAAATGTGATGTGTAAGTATTAGTTCAATAACTAGGACTCTATTTTGATAGTCAATTTATTTTTTGGACTATCACAGCATCCTTGAAAGCGATTTAAAAATGTTTTTTCATCTCTACATGTTAAAGCTGACAGAAAATAACTCGCTTAATTTTGGTTTTAGATTAAAAGCGCCCATTATAAAATTAAAAGAGAACAATATTCCGTAGGGCAAGACGGTGCGTTTTTTTCATTATTCCAAGTATAACGCTCAATACATAGTTAAGAAATAACTTCTATTTTGACATTTTTAATTGACTAACTTTTCAAAAAATGAAGTGTTTTGAAAAAACGCACCGTCTGGCCCTCCAGAATATTGTTCTCTTTTTAATTTTATAATGGAAGCTTTTACTCTAAAACCGAAATTATGCGAGTTATTTTCAGTTGGCGTAAACATGTTTTTACCACTAAAAATCACCGGTGCGACGCCCTCTTAATGTTTAGGTACACTTTGTTTTTATTTTATACTAAAAAGTCATAAAAATTGATAATTTATGTAGGGAAAGGTATTTTGTAAATTTATTTCCAACAAGGTACTCTTATCCCTAAAATACCTTTAGGTAAATAAAAAATTGTTTTTCACGTCTAACTTCGGAGTAAACTTATTAGGCCATAAATAAGGCTATTCATAGAATATGGATTAATACATAATTAATGTATAAAATAACCAATATCATAATTCCAACTTGCTCGAGGAGTTTTCTTAATTATTGTATAACTGATATTTTTAATGGCCAAAATTCTATTTACAATAAAATGTTGGAAGAATTAAATTATACCAAGAATTGGTTTGTTAGTGAAAAATTCTATTTTGGGAAGTCAACAAATAATTATTTTGAACATAAAGATCCAAAATGTTCTAGATTTACTTCCACTAATTTTTAAATGTCTTAACATTTTTTTTCTATATTTATTACAAAGAAATCCTAAAGCAAAATTCGGTAGAAAAATCTATTTTTCTCAAGACCAATTTTTGGTTTTGTTTAGTAATTTCAAGAAATTATTTTTATAGTAAAATCCCAAAACAAAAAACCTGTCTGGTTTTTTTTACAAAACTTAAGTCATATAACGTGTAATTGCCATCAGCCAACAAATGTGAAAAGAAAGTGTACTTGACAAAAAACGCTTTACCAAAGAGGAACATTAACAATAACTAAACTTATTTACCGACTTACTGTAAAGTTTGTTATTGTATGTTAACCTAAAATCATACAATTTTTGCTGGTGATAAAAGTTATATGATAAAACCACCAATGATATTATTTGTAATAATTAGGTTGCACAGCAAATAATTTAAACGACTATTTATACTAAATAAACAAATAACAGCGCTATAATTATGGTAATTTTTTTTAGAATCTATCAAAGTAATGTTTTTGGCTCAAGGCAGTTTATAGCCATAACAGTAATACTTTTAAAAAATAATTAAACAACAACAATGATAATGGTACAAATGCTTAACTTAGAATTAATTGACTCAAACAATGATATTATTATTATTATGTGAATGTGATAGTTGATAATGATGCACTAATCTATGCTCTGTATGCTGTGTAGAATATTTTTCCAGGTCTGTAAGCCCTGAAAAATTATAGACTTGTTAGAACCATATTACTGACGATCAAAACAACCATAGTTACAATAGTGTTATGATCGTTGAACTAATTTTTCATACGAACCTTTTGGGCATATTTGGTTTGAAAAGCTACGTAGTCTTTGAGAATTTTCATCAGATCCTCGTCTTTCTGTCGTTCGAATGTTTTGTAGTTTTCCAACGACTTGCTTACAAATTCTCTAGAAAATGTTTAATCTATTAGTACGTAAATCAAAATTTTATAAAACACAGCTATTAAGGTACCTAATTAATTTGACTTAAGACTTAAAGCAAAAATCAAAACTAACCCATAAGCGGTTCTGGCTTCGATGCGTCTATTTTCTAAAGCTTCAATGGCTGCGGCGTCTCGTCCCGCCACGGATGATGTATATCCAAACAGCCTCGACATTATACCGCTAGTTTCTTGAACCAAAATTAAATTTATTTGGCTTTATAATTGTTTTACAAAAAAATTGAATATTAATTTTACAGATAATCGTTAAATCTAATACCTTTGCTATTCGATAAGTTGTTCAACTGATCCAAGTTGTAATGCATCGAATCATGATTTTTTGTAAACGTTTGTAAGGAATTTGTGAAAGCCAAATATCTAAACGATAAATTTATTATTAATTGATAATTTACGTCAAAATCATAATAAGTGTGTATTTACTCTTTAAGTTGGTCCATGATAATCTCTTCGTCTTCTAATGCCGGACTAATAGCCGATGCGATTGAATCCATATAATGACCAGTTCTCTATGTTTTGTCAATAGGCAAAATTTTTATAAAAGTGCTAAATTAATTATTTTATGTCCATTAGTAAAACAAATGTCCATTTTACCTGGACGGCGTCACCGATGTCGTTGTCTACAGCACTGAGTTCGCTGAAAATTCGTCCATAATGCGCGTGTAACATATCAACATTGTACAGCCGCTCCGCACGTTTAGCTCGACACGATAATACTTTGTTCACAGAATTCTAAAATTTTAATAGGTTTTGAGTTACACAAATAAATGTTATTAAAAGTGTCTCGACCCACCTGTAATTTATTGCTGTACGATTTGATAGCTTCGAAACGGTCATCGGACGTCCTGTTACGTATCGAAACGTTCATGTTTTTGATAGTGTGTTCGGTGTCCTTCAAAATACCTAAAAACAAATATTATTGGCTATACAATAAAACAAAAATTATTAAATTTAATTCGGCCGCTACCATTTAAAGGTCTGGCGGTGTCTGTCCAATTTTCTTTCTCTCCTAAAAACTGAATGAAGGATTCATCGAAACCAAGTTCAGCGTGACCGGCTAGCCTTCTCAGGAAACTCTCCAGGCCAGCTCTTCTGCGGTCAACAAAATCTGGGTCCATATTATCCGATACGGCGTCACGTTTCCACATAAACGACTGTTTCTTTTCTGGCAGCGGCGGCACCACTACCCAAGGATACTTTTGCTCCAAGTGATTGTGCAGCGTGATAAAATCTGTGTACCTTCTAGTTGCCAATGACAATTTTTGCAGTTCTTTAGGTTTTGCCCATTCTTGATTGTCGACCCTACAGGAGATAGGCAAGATTTAATGGTTAAAATGAAAAAAGAAATATTTGTTGGATATTGCTCTGTCTAAATAAAAAATGATTCAAATAATGGCCGACCCCAATCATCATTCTTTATAGTTTCTTTTTTACGTCATATTGACGATTCGTAGAAATTGATCATGTTATAAAATAGGTAATATAGCAAAATCATTAGAAGAGCAGTCGACTCAATTACATACTTGGTTTCGATGATATAAACCGTGTAATATTCTTTCAGGCTCAATGTCGAATTCATGCGTTTCTCAGCTTCCGTAATGACAATATGAACATGATTTATCAGCTTGTCCGCCTGTTTTAAAAAATAAATGGCTAATTTTAAGACACATGTATGTTTGTAACCGGCAGCAGTTGATTTTTATTATTTTGATTTTGCCCCAAAAATAACCAATAAAATATATTATTCTTACAAAAACGTACCTGTTCGTTGGTGCTGTCCATTATTAAACACAATCGACGAGCCTTAAAAAAAAAATTTAAAAAAACAATCTACAACGTTATAGGTAATAAAATTTATTAAAGTATGTAAACATCGAGTGTGCAAAATAATGAATTAAAAGAAAAAACACAAAATGGTAACAATAGACAACTAGTAAAAGGCAATAGCAATAATTGTTATTTCCTACGAGTAATTTGATTTGGAAATTGGGAGTGTTCTCCTTATCAGTACTAATTTCTACACCGTCAATAATGTTGTGGCGGCGTCAGAAAATATAACTGATAGCATCGCTGTTGAAACAAAAATATTTTAGTGGTTCTCAAAATGGGAAAAATTAAAGAATTGACTTATCCGTTCGATACCAGAAGCACACGAGGTACGAATAAAAAATAACTCGATTTTCAAACCGAAATACCTACATCTTACTTTATTGAATCACTTTTTCGTTTCAATCCGAACCGGGTCTGAGATTTTCTCGTTATTTTTTTAAATTGGCTCGAAAATAAAAACATAACCGGTCTTTTTTAGTATTTTAGCAAGTTTTGTACGTTTAAATAGTGTTCTAAAATTTACTTAGAATCAGTGTCGTGCTCAATTTTTTTCAATAGCTGGGGAAGAGGCTTATACTTACGGAGCGCCCTATGAAATGTTTACCCCCTCTCCCAAATCGTTTTTAGCCGTACAATATATAGTTGACAAAAAACGCCGTTTTGAATAATTTTTAAAACATTTTTCTGCTTCAGCTGAGAAGGTATTTGTTTTATAAAGATGTTATTTTCTTTTGTATTTCTGAGAGTATTTTTTTTTTTGTGGACCGATTTACTCGAGTGGCATCTCTGTCGATTCGTATACGATTGGTACTTTGATTGGTCAAAAGTTTAAGAAGTCAACTCTTTCACACTCAAAACCGGAAAAACTCGAAAAACCTGGATACTAGACCCGCTTTGAAAAATACTGCTAAAACCGATATTCCCGTCCGTTTAAAATAGAACTGTTTCTTTTGTATATAGCCTAAGTAACAGCTGCTGAACGAATTATGTTCATTTAACATGTTTAGGTTGGACAACCTAAACATCACACCGCTTTCAGAATATTACAAACCTACACCAAATTTACTTGTTATTACATGCAACGCCACGTTGTGACATCAATTTATAGATATTTTATTCTGACAGGGGAAAATATGTAAAAACTTTGGTAAAATCATAAGGTCGATGTAGTTGCCACGATAACGGGCGTACATCAATAACAATTATTATACTATGTATAATGAATTTACTTCAATCGAAACGGCCACATTGCCGTTTATATCGTTTAAAAAATATAAACAATTATTGTGTATTTTTTTAGCAACATTAAGTGTGTAAAATGTACGCGGACGGGCCGAAGCAACAAAAATCGTCGATCCGTCGAATGTCGGACCGCGTGTTGTTGAGCAAACGCCAAAAGTCGTTGGACGATTTGCAAAGGGGGGCGTCGGCGCTGAGCCGGACGTTGGCCGAGGCCCGGGACGTCGTAAGTTGGTTGCGGGACGCGGGCGCCGTCGTTGAGCGTCCTGACGCGCTGGAATCGTACGACGGCCGTCTCGAAGACGAACTCGCCGGTTTCCGTCGCGATCTGGCATCGCGCTTATCGAAACTCGTGGCGTTCGTCCCGGCGGAACCCGTTCGGAAACCGTCCCGGGCGTACGTGCAAGCCGATGGAGCGATAGCGAAATCGGTGAACGATTGTCTAGAGTGCACTTACGGCCAACTGCAAAAGGCCGCCGAGGGCCTGCACGCCTTAGACAAAGTGCTGCCGTATTTGGCCGACGTGGACCGCGTCCGACAACTATTGTCCACCGCCGAGACAGTTTTGGACCAACCGCCACACCGATCGTACCTAGAACATCTCGTTTCGGCGTTGAACCAATGGCTCGAGTCAACGGATGCGGTTGCGGTCGGTGTGGTGGAACAGCCTTTGGATCGTGTACGGGATATTCCAGAAATCCAATGTTCTCTGGAGTCGATAAGCGAGCCGTTACTACTGTCGGTGAACGAGTTGCAGTTATGTTCGGACGACTTGCAGTCGACAGACGAAATTCATGAAAAAATATGCGAGAGTTTACCGGATGTGGATGGTACAAACGCGTGTGGACGAGCGTCGGAGGAACTGGCCGCCGACGTCAGTGGCTCAAAAGAATGTGAACGTTCCGCCGGGACACCCACCGGAGACGAACAAGGCATCACCACGAGAAAGGAGAACGAAGAACTGAAAACGGACAATCTCGAAAACGTAGGTGAGGTGTCCGACGAGTCGTTGACGGCCGTTTACAGAAAGTGTTGCGCAGCGTCCGACGTCAACGAACAACTGGAAGATAAACTTAAGCTGTTGGAACGGCTGAAGGCGCTTAAAAAACAAAAGGCCATAAAAGAGCAAATGATGTCCGTATACGGACGCCAAATTTTAGAGTTGGAGACCGAAGCGCTAAAACGTGGTCTTTTAATTGACTAAATAAAAAATCGTATTCGTCAGTTTTATAACGGAACGGAATTTTTCTAATACGACTTACAATTCGTCCCAAAATGTTGAGTTTTTATTAATTAATTATTATTATGATAACTCGTAATTTATTGAAATCCATTAACATAATTTTTATTTTAAAACGGCTAAAAGGTGAAACAAAGTCAAGGTATAGAGGGGATCGAGCATATTCGAAGGAGAATATGCTCGGAGAATATAAGGAGCATATTCGTTTGGGTATTACGAAGTTTCAAAACCAAATACAATAAAACAAACAGTATTTATAATTAATTTTTATACTTAAGAAAATATATATATTATATATATTATTATTATTTAATTTTTTCTTTAACAAAGTATAAGGAAATCCTTATGTTTTGTTAAAGAAGAAATCAGTAATCAAAGAGAAGTGATCGGAAGGATAGATAAACGAGGGAATCCCATTTTTGCTAATTGATTTTTCACGTGGCATGTTAACTATGCTACTAACAGTTAGGTATTTTGTAGTGTAAAATATGTAATCAAGAGTTCTTTTTACTTGGCGTCCTTTTTTAACTTTCCATACTGTAAATTTTGCTTCTTTATTGGATGCATTGTATGCGCTGTTTAAGTTTAACTGTGGGTCACTGATCATAGTTCTATAAACGGGTTCAGTAGGTTCAGCATTGAAATCACCGCTTATAACAGTCGGACAGTCACTGGCATGTTCGGTTACAAATTTCAAAAGCTCTTCGCCTTGTTGGTTTCTTAAAAATTCATTATATTCACCTCTCAGGGGTTTGAGATGAGTGGTGGCCACACATAACTTGTTCAACGAACTTTTATTTCTTAGTACAACTAGCAATGCCACCTGTCGACTAATCGAATCTTTTGCCGAATGAATATAGACCAACTCATGTTTTCCTAAGAGCTCATACTTATGATTGCTGTAAAGTATTGCACACCCATCTGGTCCATTATTTCCATCTCGTTTAACACAAGGTGAACATGTCGTGGGTACAAATACACCACTATATGACTGAGTGGCTAAGGCTCTACTAAGGAAATCAAAATGATCAACTTCTTGAAAGCACATAACATCGGATTTAAATGCCAGGATCTCATAGAGTATTTGACATCGTCGGTTCACCCATAGCAATGCTTCAGTAGGACAACTACTAGCATTACCAAATTCTCTTAGACCTAAAACTTGCGACAAAATGTTCCATTGTAACACCCTTACCGTATCTTCCGAATTTTGGGAATAATTGTATCGTAAAGTCTGCCTTAAGATATGTTTTATTTTACAAAATGTGCTGTGACTATAACAATAATTCAACAAATCTTCACTCGTCATATTAGGTTCGAACTTCAAATCCAAATCTTGATGATCTCCTTGGCCGTCTGTAATGAAAAAAATGTATTAAATTCATTGTTCAAGGTATCAGAGAAATCATTCCGGAGCATTCCTAAATATATTTAATAAAAATTAAATGAATACTGGACAATACAGTCATATTTTTTTTTACAAATTAACTTTTCAATTCTTTAAACAATACTAAAATAAAGATATAATACGATCGTATTAGTTGTAATAATAAATAATTTTGTATAACAATTTATAATTTTTGATATTGTAATTTTCACTTTTAAAATATATCTTATATTATCTTTATATTATCTTATCCTATATTATCTTTATCTTCTTTATCTTCGTCTTACACTGCCAACTACATGGGGTCGACCACCCTAGTCCTACTCTTCCTTAGAGCTCGATCTTCTACAACTCGCTACCCTCATATCCCTAGATATTTCGTCTATCCATCTTTTCTTCGGTCTTCCTCTTCCCTTCTTTCCCTCTACATTAATCTTCATAATAACTCTCCCTGCCTCATCCTATCTCATAAGTCATAACATGACCGAACCATTTCAACCTATTCTCTCTCAATTCCCCACAGTTAGTTGATGCAACTCCTAGACGCCTCCTTAAGTTTATAATATGTTTCAATTACATTGTTATAAATTACTATTTCTGTTATTTATATTTCTAAATATGTTCAGTATTACCAAGCTTGACAACCTTTTTCAGCAATTTTTAAATGGAGTTATGTTTTATTAAGTTTCAGATGGCTAAAAGATTTTTTTTTAACTATACTACCTACTTGGGAGAATATAGTTTATTTTTTTTTTCAATATTGATAAATTTGGATATGAAGAAATCGTATCATTTTCTATCTTGTATATTAATATATCGGTGAATAACACAATTAGATTTCTGATTTTAGTACTTCTTTGGCTATACATAAAATAAAACGACTAACTAAGAGACTACTTGTACCCGTCGCGTCCCACAATATTATTTCTTTGTTCTACATCTACTTGATACAAAGTTAAAAGTTCTTTTGGGGTTTAATTAATGTTTTGACACTAAGGCTCCCTTTAAATTTTTTTTTTGTTAATGATTTTTAATTTTCTTACAATACTACAAAATCCTTCAAAGCAATTTAATAAAACATCGCTTAATGCATCTAAAAATACAGAATATGTATTGGCCCTAAATCACACACCAACTGAAGATCATGTTCACACAGTATCTTCCGTACATGTTTCAGAAAAAAGGTATTTTTTATTTCTATGTTCATCGAATTTGTATTAGGTAAATCTATCACATAACACGATTGACTTTTCTTAACCTCTTACAAATCCTTGACACAACTCAACAACAAAATACATTGAATCATACTGTAAGCTGTTATAAGATTCATCGAAGAGTTATGTAAATTGTTTGATAATACATTCAGAGTAATGATTGTTCTATGATTACTCCAAGCAAGGTATTTGGACATTATATTCCGGAACAATCATTGCTCCGGTACCCTGATTAAGATAGCACACAATTACAACCTATACAGTATACACAATAAAAATAGATACATATAATACCTGAATATGTTGCTTGAACAAAGACTAACTTTGCAATAAGAAAAAACACAATTTTTCGTAAAAACATGATTAGCAACAAATAAATTATTGTTGAAAAATAAAAAAAATTTGTGCTAGAGTAAGTATCAGTTACATTTGTGTGAGAACTATAGCCGAAAATAATGTGTTAAAACTTAAATTGAAAGTATTTAAAAGCTGTATTACTGTGAAATTATTCAACTAGATACTATACCCTAACAATTTTTCTAATATAAAAACAGTTGGAACATCATATTATTATAATCTAGTCTATCACTTGATGAAATGAAAAAAAAAAATACTGTTGTCTTATGTAAATCTCATATATTGACTTTTTAAAACATACGTGGTATTTATTCGTAAGACTGCTGTGGCTGACACACTGCGGTACCATTATCAGTTTGTAAATTGTATTATTGTAAGCCGGCTGCGATAACGCCAGTCTGGTATTAAATTGCCCGTTGTTATATTTTATTACTTGTCTTCGTGCGCACATTTTTGTATTATTATTTTTTGTAATCATTTAATCCGTGTCATGTTTTAATAAATTATTAATTTTCTTATTTTTACTTAAACCTATTTAATTATTTATTTAACACGGCACATAGCCCATAACTGCCACAACTCAACATTTTTTTTTAGTCTCTCGCCACAAGTCGTAACTCAATCAACGCTTCTATAATACATCAGCGTTGAATTTTTTTCATTTTTGAATTTGAAAAAAATAAAAAATAAATAATAATACTGCCACATTTTTATATATTGCATTGTTGAATGTTTTTATAGTTAAACGTTAAAAATAAAGACTGCCTCATTTCGTTTTTAGGAGTTAAACGTAATAATTCTTAACCAGATGACACCCGTAAAAAAATAATGAACTGCTTCATTTTATATATTGTAGCATTAAATTAGTTTAACAAGAAAAACAAAACTGTCATATTTCTCATTATAGCGTTTAAAATATGTGGTTTGAAATGGTAAACTGCCACAAAAACCAAATGTGGTAGTTTACATTTTTGAAATATTTTTTGCTAAATAACATAACCTCAATTTCTAGTGTCTGGTTGAAATTTAACTAAGTAGCTTAATATTAAAATAACAAGCATTGTGTAACATAAATAATTGCAAAGTATGAAAATTAAAGCTTTAAAACTAATTCGGGAGCAGTTTCAATCTTAAAATTAAAATTCCTCAAAACTATGTTTTTTGAGCTGTGGTGCACCTGTTTTCCACCGACTGTTATTTTAAAACATATTTATGTTACACATTTTAATTTTTTGTAATTTATGCCGATGCTTGGTACTTAGACGTTTTTATATACGCAATACTTATATAGGCATAAATGATAAATTATTATATTACATTGTATCGAATACTGTCTTTCGTGGTTGTATAAACCATGTAAGATAAATAAATCGTATTTTTTTTTAGTTTTGTTCATAACGAAAATTTTGGAGAACAATGAAAATATTTTGGGAAGTATATTATAAAGATACCTGGAGCTATTTTAGCTAAGATTCTTGTAAGTTGCAGTATAAGCCACATATTCATACTCAATGTTAAATATCATGGTGACCTAGAATCAAATAAATAATACTATGCGGAATACATCGATTCCGCATCAATACCAAGTATCTATTAACATTTTTAATGAAATAGGCATAAATAAACATATGCTGTATTTTTCGTGTAAAAAATAGTTAGCGTTATGTAACCATCTCTGAACATATTTATCATATATTTACATGATTTCGATATTAAAGAAAAGACCGAGACTTAAACTATTTTCTCTTGAAGAGTTCAATATGTGTACAATTATTTTTGGGTTTAAGTATACTAAATGTAAGTTAAAAAATTGTTTTTTGAAAATTAAAAAATAACAAATTAAAAATTTATTTAAAAAACTCTTCAGGGGGAGCCTTTTAAAAAAGGCATATTTTGATCCAAATTTTTGGAAAAGTGAGAGACAGTTTTTTGTATAAATTCATTATTAATGAAAACTAACCAATAAATTTATTGTTACAATACCGTTTACACCACGTCCGATTTTGTTTATTTAATCAGCCTTTAAATTATATATTTTTCACCATATTAAGTACTTTAGAGAGCCAAAAGCTGAAAAAGTCCAGCCCTTTTAAGTTTCCCTCTCAAAATTAAAAAAATCTCTTAAATATTTTTTAATTTTAAAATACAACACCCTTTAAAATTCAGAGAAATGAGCGAGCAAGTGTACAATGGCAAATATCAATTTAAACCAGTTAGTTGAAGGTTAACATTAATATTAAATAAACATTAATTTGTTATTGAATACTGATGTAAGTCGTAAAATGTGGTGAAAACTTTTTCTTTATTTTCCCTATTTGTGTTGTTAACGGTCGTCGGACTGAAAGGTCTAAAAATAATGTCCAATAATTTAACGTTGCTACCAACCACCATCTTATAATCAGGTCTGGTAACTCCCTACACGGAAAAGCGTAGCCGTTTTTTCTAAGATGGCGGCCACGGGCGTGCATTGATTAGCCGACACTAACATTTGTGTTCAGATATAAATTAATAAACTCAAAGACCTTATACTACTATTATAGACGGAGCATGGATGTAGTTCTAGCGAACCGTCGTGACTACGCATTTGAGTTCCTAGTTGGGTATTATATACGTATATTATGTGTATGTATACACAATCTGACGAAAACAAATTAATGATTTTCGAAAGGGAAGTCATGCGAAGAATATTTGGGCCGTAAAGAAACGACGAAGGTGGCTATGAGATAAGGTCAAACAGAGAACTCAATGCTCTATTTAACGAGCCCAATATAGTTGCTACGCTCAAGAGCCAGAGAATAAGGTGGGCCGGTCACGTCTGGAGAGCAGAGGGCCAACTTATATCGATCATCACGGAATGGAAACCAAACAAAAGTCGGCTGAGAGGAAGGCCTAGACAACGATGGGAGGACCGAGTCAAGGAAGACCTAAGAATGCTAGGAATACGAAACGGAGAAGAACTGGCAGCAAACAGAGAAGCATGGAAGGAGATAGCGGAAGCGGCAATGGGCCTAAATGGTCTGGATTAAGCCCTAAAAAAAAATAATAAAAATTTAAAAAAATGTATACACGATAGTAGTAGCGTCTGCACCACCCCCCGCATACCACCTGGATGCTCCGTCTAGTTACTAGTAGTAGGTATAAGCACTAAGCACAGAATAAACAGAAAAGAAACTATCCAATTTTTACATGGGAAGAGATAAAATCATGTCTGACATCTTGAATACACATATATATATATATATATAAAGTGGCTGCTTCAATCGTCTCTATTGGTAGCATGTACTGTTGGCAATCTAGTTTATATATATATATATATATATCTAATATATATCTATGCTTGAATATGATCGAGAAATGGGCAGGCTGTTAGGTGTAGGGAAATTCTCATTTTTCGTTCATTCTGGCTGAACTGTTCACTCGACAAACGCGGAAAATGTCAACGACGACATTGTTGTTAGCGTACGAAATTTGATAAATAAACGCTATCTAGTAATATATATCTATGGCATAGATATATACAATAAACTAGATTGCTAACTGTACATGCCACCAATAGAGAAGATTGAAGCAGCCACTTTCCGCCATCTTGGTGGGAATTAGAACTTTATCACGCGAGAATAATATATGTTTATAACAATCACATATATATATATTTAATATTGATATAACAATATATTCAGATACATATTATATGCATTGTTAACACACATAAATCCCACCAGAATGGCGGACCGTCGGCTTCAATTCTTATCGGTAGTTAGCAATCTAGTTTATATATATATCTGTGCGCCGGTGGCCGCTGTATGGAAAAAAAAACTACTTCGCGTTTATCGCATACGGAGTTACCTGACCGGGTCCGGTCTTGGTTCTAAGATCATGCTATCAACATTCTTATCAGACCTCAGTTATCACCACGGTTATAGATAAACCGTTACTATAAACCACAATGTAGAGAAGATATCTTCTCTACATCGTGCTATAAACCTAACCGTTAACTTATCACTTATCAGTTTAAAAAAGAAATTAAATTCATAACAAATAATAATTAATAACCGAATTACTTCAAAAGCAGTAAGTCGTAATTTTCTATTTAGTCAATAGGAAGATTATATTAAGGAATTTTTTTTACAATTTTTATTACGTTGTATGATCTTTTCATATAATAATGGATGTATTACGTCCAAGCATTTTGACCATTGACGGTCGCCAATATCGGTTAAACATTGGCGATGTATCATCCGATTTGATTGAATCTCAAAATCAACAGAATCTCTCTCCTTATATTGAAAACAATGGTGAGAACTATAAGAACCAACAAGTGCCGTATACCTAGTATGAAAAAGCAGAAACCTTTATTTTTTTTTAGATTTTGAAGAAGATAACGATGATCTAGATATATGTATGGACGGAGGTCAATTTTCACTGAAACTAGAAGTTCCAGAGTAAATATTATTTTGGCTTTCGAGTTGGCTCCTGGAGCCGGCAGCCGTAGGGAGTTGCTTTATTTAATTATGAGTTTTTTTAATTAAAACTGATGTACCCGGCGACCGCGGGTAGACGTGCGGCGCTGGGCGTGCGTGTATGTCGATATCGGCGATCTTTAAACGTCTGTAACTTCAAAACTAAGCGTTTCCGCATTTTTTTTTTTACTATCGTTTTCAACATTGAAAGGCGGAAATTCAGGCGTGGGGTGGTAAAGTTGACTTGTTCCTTATTTTTTGATTTAGTAAAAAAATAATATTCTTTAGGCCACGACAAAATGTCTCTTGAATATTCGAATTCGGTCAGAGAATAAATAACTTAAAGGTGTTTTAAATATTATTTTATTATATATAACCATAAGTTGCTCGTTTTTTCTAGAATAAATAACTTGTTGACTACTTTATGATTAGCCCACAGTTGTTTTTTTCTGACCAAGTGACTCCAAGACAACAAAAAAATTCCTAAATTCTTGTAAGAAAATGAAACGCAACTGACATTGAAACTAAAAAACCATTACGATAAGATGACTATTAGTGTGAACTAATAGTCATCAACTCATAGTCACAATTCATCTATATCGAAATTCACTTTTAATCACATATTTTTTGTACGGATTTTATTACAATCACCAACTAATGAATAATATATTTTGTTAACTTTAGTTAGTAATATGTTTCGGTATTATTGGTTTCAGTGTATTCTATGGTTTAATTATTGGCAGAAATAGGGAAACGCTGAAAAGTATTGAATACCAAACTAGAGCGAGAGTTAAAATTCCTGGACCAAAAGACAACTATTTAATTAGTAAGTGTACTCGATTATGAAGATAACAAAAATTAAAAACTTAAACTATAGGTTGGCACAAAAGGTGTTGACAATTAAAATAAATTGCACGCTTAAATGTGTTTATACAATTAGATTCAGTGTAATATTTATTTTTAAATATTTTAATTGAAAATAAATTTTAGCTATTAAAGGAGAACAAAGATCTCAAGTCGTCGCTGCCAAGTACAAAATTGAGTCTATTATAAAAAGAGGCCGGTTCAAACAAAGTATAACTCATTTTATTTCATTACCAATGGTTAACCCGACAGTCGTTGAAAACTTTTTAACGTTTAAAGTGAGTAACCCACATTTTATTAAAAATACACAGGGCCGGTCTTAAAGGGGGGTGTGGGGGGGTTTGACACCCCCCCCACTCGGAAAACTCAAGTATACCTGGTCGGCACATTCGGAACAAAAAGTCGGTAAATATTATAACCCCCGTAAAATTATACAAATAACATATTTATTATTTTTATTTTATAAAAGTAGGTAGGTACATAATTTTTATTGGAATCTAGCGACGAATAGTGAATAGTCGGCATACGGACGACCATACAAAAATATAATTTTAGTTTTTAGTAAACAAAAAACAATGCATTTTCGGTTATTCCCGATTTTAGCAGAAGTATTATTATTTGTTTATAATAACTGTGGTGTATATTGTTCTATCAAACGATGTTCGGTCATGGGACCTATTGGTCTATTGTAAACAAACATTCTATCCCTCTATAAGTATATATTTTTATTTTAGTTTTAAAATTCCAAAAGATTCCCTACTATAAAAAAAAAAAACCTGCTCTTCTGTTTTAGACATATCAAATAACCCATAGTATTAAGTCTGCAGGCAAAGAGTTAGCGGGTTTATTTTTGCTTGTCCTGTGTGCGCGTGTAAAATAATAAGTATTGATTATTAATGTGTGCAATCTAATATATATATATATGGTTAGAGAATGAATATGAAACACCAAGGAGCTGCTAACAATCCTTTTGAGCCTGCCCGAGTAAATTTTGAACAAAAGGTATGAGATGGATACGTATTTAGAATAAATCATTAAGCCAGATTTTTAAGGCCTATGAGAGTTCCTTGGTACTACTTCACTATGTCTTGTTTCTTCTTTATTACTATCGTTGCGGTGGGATATTACCTACTATAATATCCTACTATACTATGTATATAGCGAGCAGGGAGCCGACATGACCATTATTTTTAAATAGTGTACCTAACTAATATAAAAATAAAATTGTTTTTAGATAATAATTTATAAAAAAATACACTTTTGTTTTTATTTCAACGGTTTTAATAATAATTTTGAATACAATTTCATTATTTTTTTATAAAATTATTTAAAATAAGGCTATTTGGATTATATCTCGGTTAAATTGCAGTTTCAACTGCAATACGTTATAATTATGTTAAATAAATTCAAACATTTTTAAAATAATGCTTTTAAAGTAGGGCTCAAATTGTTTTAGTATTGGTGACTGAGAACTGAAAATGTAGTAATAAATACATTTGTTAGCTGCCTAAAATATTTCTATGCTCCAAAAACATTTTAAAAATCTAAAAAATCAAGTCACAATATCACATTATTATCATTTTTCTTCTTCTTATCCTTTAAAAAATAATAAAAAATGACTCCCGCGATTTTAAACTCCACCAGAGATATTCTCGATATAATTGATTTGGAAGAAATAAAGAGGAAATAGCCCGCATTAAAAAAAACGGCATATTAAAGTTAAACTTTTGATGGTTTTTTTATTATCTAAATTTGTTTGTATTATTTATACTTAAAAAAATAATAATTCAAAGTTAAAAAAAAAATAATTTTCAACAATTATTAATTCCCATTAATTTTAGCAAAAAATTGTGACTTGTGTTGTAAAATGTTATAAAATATTTACGAAAGTACTCAAATATTTTAGTCGGCATCTTCATTTTGACACCCCCCTTTCATATTTCTTAGCACCGGCCCTGAAAATACATTTCCATAAGTATTAAGTGAAAACTTTAAATCTGTAAAAAAAATTCAGGAACAAGTTCTTGAAAATTGTGGAGAATCTCGTGGCATTTCTGAATTATTATTCCAAGATAAACTGAGACTTCATCTGACAATTACCTGTTTCGTCCTATGTATCCAATCTGAAATCAAAAGAGCTACGAACCTAATGAAAGAATGTGAAGAAACCATAATAAAGTAAGAGTCGTTGTAGAGTATACTATTTTATATAAATTAAAAATCTGTACGTATTGAAAGTATATTTTTATTTGAAAATAGATGAAATGTATGATTATTGTTACTATGTTTAATTATATTAGTAATATAATTATTATTGTTTATGATGAAAATTTGTTCCTTATTTTTTAAAAAAATTTTTAGACCAATGAATTTGAAATCGTTAGACATTTATGTTCGTGGACTCGATTATATGAATGATGATCCTTCCGAGGTAAACGTTTTGTACGCTAAAGTTAACAATCCTGAATTACAGTTTTTGGTAGATAAAATACAAATATTTTTTCAAAATTGCGGTGAGTAAATTATGCGTAATTAATAAACTTCCCAATCGATAAAACAAAAAGTTTTAATTTGTAATGACACTTTTGACTAGGATAACATTAAAAAATGCAATCAACACACATATGTATAGGATTTATTTGTGGTCTATTATTTATATTGAATAGTTCTTACTATCCACAGTTTTAAATTAAGTCTTTATTCGAAAGTGATGCAATATCACTATCAGCTTATAATAACTCATAAAGACTTATGACCTCTCGATTCTAATATGCATTCACATCTCTGTGCTGGCTTTATTATATATATATATATATATATATATATATATATATATATAATATCTGTATTTAAGTGCTGGTTTTAACGAATTTAAATTAGATTTGGCAAAACCACCGAGAAGTGATCATGTGAAATTGCACGTTACCTTAATGAATACATCTTACATGGAGAATGCTTCAAATATTAATATTCATCAAAATGGGAGGGATACATTCGACGCCAAAAAAATTTTTGAAGTAAGTTTCATTTCAAATTTAATTATTATACATAATGTATATAAATAATGGTAAGAATTATTGATTTCAGTTGTATAACGACTTCAATTTTGGCACAGTACATCTGACAGAAATACATTTGTCGCAATGTTATACAACCGATTCAAATGGATATTATAAATTTTCTTATGTTGCCACGCTTTAGTGTACAAAAAAAAATTGTTATCGTTAATTATTATTATATTTTGTGTGTATTTAAAAATAAACAATTATGTTTTTAAATTTGAAAATGATGGGATTTTACATTTAGTTTTATATTTAAAAAAATTTGTGTCGATTAAGAAAAAAACATATTTATGTTAAATAATATCCTAATTAAATATTTAATTAGTTTGAAAAAAAAAAATGTATCATCGGCCAGCCAAACATTTTTGTAGTTAAAATTCAATATTTTTTATGTAACAGAGTAAATAATATAAAATCAGCAAAGAAATCATTTTATTTCTCTATTTATTATTCATATTGATTGCAGCCATTATTTATTTGAATACCTCTCACAACGGTCTTAAAAATAAAATACAAATTTAATAAATGGCTTGTATAAACAATATTTGTAAAATTGCTAGACGATTCTGTCATTTATTATGACATTTATAAATTTAAGTTTGTACCTAAATATAGTATTTTAAAAGCGAACTTAGGAAGAAATCGATAAAACTTTGGAACTGCTGGGTCAATTTACTCAAGTAGCTTCTTATCAATCAAAAATTGTATTTTTATTTCATAGGCTTCATTTTAGGACCGAAAAACTAGAAATTGACAAATGATGAAGCGTATCGTATTGTAAGCATCTGTAACCACAATTTTTTTTTTTATCTAATGACCAGTAAAAATTGTGTTTAAAATCTAAAATCTATTCATTGCATGTATAATCATTTTATAATTATATCATCACTTTTTTGTGGTAGCATACCTAATTGGTTTTCGGCTGTAAAAGATTTGATATCACCAGCAGTAGTAATAAACAAGCCCATATCATATGTCCTAAATTGCATATTTCCTGGTTTGGTCAAAAGGCGTTTCTCACACAAATGGGGGTTAATGTAAATGCAATTTTTCTACTGAAAAAAATTCAAATGAATGATTTGAGCTTCCCTAGTTTCGCCAATGCTATTTATATTACTAAATGAAATTTGAAATCCATACATTTAATAGAACTTATTAAAATAAAGGCAAGTAATAATTAATATAACTTGTTATTTAAATTCTATAATAAATAATAGGTAACTTTTTAAAAAAAAGCCAAATACACCAAATGTTTGTCTTGTTCTGGGGGGAGGGGAATTATTACTGAGCCCTCTTGCATCTTATGTGCGCCTTTGCTCAAAGTTGGTGAAAGTTAGATAAAAAATTACAATACAATTTAATAATATGATCAAACATTTAAAACATATTTTATAGATAATAACCATTACTATCTAGCTAAAATTTAAGAATTTCTAGCCAAAAAGTGATTTTTACATATTTTTAAAATATTAAGACTTTCTGATATCTAACATTGTAAAAAAATTACTATTTTAGATAAATGAGCGTTCAATAAATAATAACAATAATAAATTCAAACAATATGGGTAAAATTATTTAATGTAAATTACCACAAGAACCGCCTAATCGCGGGTTATAGTTATTTTCAATTGTTTAATATACCTATCTATATTTGATAAATAGATGATAAAATTTGTACATTGAACAAATATTTTTTGGAATTATTGTTGCACACAACATCCGATGCGCCTGCGCCGCTTGTGTCAACACACTATACAGCAGTTTGTTTGATTGATGTATATTGTATTTAATTACTTTATCACAATACATTATTCTTAGTGTCTGTGTCTAATTTTTATCTACTTTCTTGTTTTTTGGTATTTTAAAGGATAGACCGGAACTCGGAAGATAAGGTTCGCACTATCGTTATGTTTGTGACCGCCCGCAGAGCTGTATCAGGTTAGGTTTTTTTATTCCCTTTAGGTACATAGATAATGTTGTTTTCTGGGGGTCTTGGGGCGTAAGCCCCAATCATAAGGAAACACCCTTTTGGCTGCTGGAGTGAGTGGAGCCGTCATTCGCGCATAGGGAATCCCTCATAATAGTGGCCATACTGTAGTGGCGCGCGCATGCCCTTATCGTATCGCCGAGTGCTGACTGTTGCCGCCGCAGCTCGCCAAAGCCAATCGCCATGATTGGATTGACTGGATGAACGGGCGATTTGCGCAAACGATAATTAAAGTAGCTATAACTTTTGAACTAGAAGTTTCTGACTTCAGATTCGTAATCATCGTGAAAAACACGACCAGATAGAAAACATTATACCGCAAAAAAAAAAAGGTTGCTTGGTAATGTGCATTGGTTCCCAAATGTCGAAGAAAATAGTAAAATCCTAATTTTAATTGAACATTTTTTTGTCGTGTACGATTGTATACTTATAAAATGTCTCAGGCGAAAGTGGACTAGGAGTTCGGTCTTGAGATCTCGGTCGGCAGGAAATTAATACCCAAGTTTTCAAGTTGTTATTGGAAAGTTTTATTGGCTGAGTGGGATATGAACTAGGCTATTTGGAAAGTTCCCAATTAAAGATTACTGATTATTGATTTATATCATGACTGGTTTTCGATTGTGTCCTCACCCTCCTCAAAAGCCCGTTCATTGTACGTTTTCATGATACACTGTTTTAAGCTTACCCATCGATTTCCTTGGTGCACATACCTTACAACTCGATCCTGCGCCATAGATTAAATATAAATATATAGTATACATGTGTATTATATTTAATTCATGATCATGATGCACTTATTATTATAATATTAGTATCTATGTTTAATCTGCGTTCTTAGAACAAATGCAGGACGGTTGGCTACCCTGTACTGAGGCGGCCAGAAGGCCGACGGCCGTTCGGCGGCGCTCGTAAGACGGGCGGGTAATAAATCAATAGCAGCTCTTGAATTAATCATCGTTTCTTCAAAAGGGCCTTTAAGCGTCGGACATTTTGTTGATTACTTGTTTAGCGTTTGCTGCTATTATTCAAGTACGAAGTTACATTTGGTGTTTTTATTATTTCCATAAGGAGTTAACACGATTATCCAGTAAACTAACAAAACAACTTGTAACGTGACTACGACGTTTTCGAGTAAGGTAATATATTTAATTACCCATTACTTATATATGTATACGAACTACAATAAACACTGTTATAAATGTTTAGTAATATTATTTGGTAATAATTTGTCTAAATAATAATTAACCCTACACTGGATACTAGTGCATTCATGCATTTTGTAAATTTTTTAAACAATTGTGTGGACTAATATTATTATTTTTTATAAATAAAATAATAGAAGCAAATATTTTAATATAAAATAATTTGTTTTGGTGTCGATTAGTGTATATTTTTATGTAGTGTATTTGTAGGGTTAATACCATTTCTAACCATATTAATTGTATTTATTAATTTTTATTCTAACTTAACAAGTTTTGTGTGCACAAACATTTTAGAAAAGCAATAAATCTTTTTTTTATGTATATACATTTTTTATTTGAATATTATAGCTTTACTTGTTTTGGTATAAATTTAGTTTACGGGACAACCTTTTTTTGTTTTCAAATTATAGTGTTTCTTACACTGATTAAAGATTACAAAACTGAAATCGGAATCCAAAAAATTATAGCTACATGAACTTTGAGAATATTTGTTACGCAAGACATCATGGCTCTCTCACGCACAGTATACTTGTGCAACGATAACTTTCAAAGTTATAACTTTGATTTAGAAAAGTCTATGGATTTCTGACTTATAGATTTGTAATTAGTGTAAAAAACACAATATTGTTGCAATAAAATAAGAGGTTGTCCCGTAAAGTAAATTTGTTTTGTTGGTTGTTTTAGTACATTAAGTCAGGAAAAATATATTGTATATCAATTATATAAATGTTTAATTTAAATATAAATATGTATAAAATTTAATTAATATCATTACTTTTTTTTTAGAATTAAATACAACAGACAATAAATTGACTTTTGAAAGCAACTCGGAGATAAAACTTTATTCTTTAACTCATTTGAACATTTTTTTGGTACAATGTATGTATTTCATCAGTAAGTAGTGTTTTATAGTTTTATTAGTAGTTAATTTAAAATATACCAAGAAGCAAGGTATATTGGTATATCTTGATTACCTAACATTATTTTATACTATGATTGTAGGTCTGCCACTTCTGACATTACTTTATATGCAAATGATAATATACCATTTTACACACATAAGGCAGTCTTGGCCGAAGCCAGTCCTTTTTTTCTATCTATGTTTAAAGAGAATATATTTAGAGAGGGTACAGAAAATGTTGCTGTTCTTAAAAATGTGGATAGTACAACATTATCCTATATTATCCATTTTATATATAATAAGGAATTGAAATTGGACCAAAAAAATGTTATGGTAATTATCATTGTTGCATTACATTATTTATCTAACCTATATAAACATTATTCAGCTTGCAGAAGAGGTTTCTTAGCCTATTGGACAAGGAGTCAAAAATGGAAATGGCAAATTTGCTGCCTTACCTGCTTAACATTATACAATTTATACTTGGTTACTAGGGTGGCGCAAAAAAAAAAGTTTTTTTTTCGCCCACCACTAAAACTTAATATTTATAGTAAATAAATAAGTTTATCAAAATTTGGGCTCATTCGGTAATGTTTAACAGGTTGCTCAACGCAATTTAATATAAATTTTAGGCAATTTGCACAATTTGTTGTCTAAAACTAAATCTATTCAATATTCTCTGAATCTGTGTATTTTGTTCGAATCCTAAGAAGTTACTTTATCGTTTGATATAATAATCTATAAAATCTAAGCTCGTTTATCATGGTTTCATAGTATTTTTAATTATTAAATATATGTTTTTTTATTATTTCCAAAGTCTAACTCAAAAAAAGATTAAATTTTTTTTTTTTTAAATTACAAGTTTAGGATATAATCTAAAAAAAGCTTTATAATGTATGAATAATTTATTATTATAAATAATTAATCATTTTTAATTGAGTATTATATTATTAATATTTTTCGAACTGAACCAACTGATTTTCCGTTTTTCAAGGGAATCAAAGCAAAGTTCACATAAAATTGTTAAACTTTTTTCTTTAAATAGACTATGGGAAACAATTATTGCACAACGTAAAAAAGTATGACATGGAACACCCAAGGTTTTCTTAAAACAAAATAAAAAAATAATAAAAAAGATATAAAAAATGACACCTGTTATGAAAAAACTTGTTTTTCTTTGTGCCACCCTATTGGATACATTTTTTTTTGTTTTAGAGTATTTTAACTGCTGCTGATTATTTGGATATGGATTCAATTATTAAATTATGTTGTACATTTATTGAGCAAAATATAGATGCCAAAAATTGCGTACCATTTATGTTAGGCGCAAAAGCTATTTTTCAAACAAATATAACACAGTTATGTTATTTATATTTAGAACAACATTTCAGGTTTGTAAATGACATTATATAAGCCATTTAGCATTGTACAATTTTTTTGTCATAACTATTACAACCAATCAAACATTATACATTTTTTTTTTTTTTACAGCGATTTATTGGAATTGACAGTTGACAATTTATATGATTTGGGGCACGATGATTTGACCAGGTTAATTTCTAGTGAATATTTAGGTATTCCAGAAGAAATACAGGTTAGTAAAATTGTTATTAAAAAATTATTTAACAGGTGAAAACTTTGTCAAATTAATTTATGACTGATTTATTTACTGACCAAACTCAAAATTTAAGCATAGTTTAACAGAGAAATTTCTACTTTTAAATTAAAAGTAGAAACTTAAATTTTATGCAAATGGCCATAGTTTAATTTTTTACACAGTTTTAAACAATTAAACCTTTGTTTTCCAGTCTTAACAGATAAAAATGTAAATTTTGTTTAATAAGGTTTTTAAATTTGTCATGGACTGGGTGAAACATGATAAAGAAAACAGAAAAATATTTTTGCCTAGTCTTTTAGAACACGTGCGATGGCTAGTAATGTCTCAAGAAGATTTCGATGTGGTGTGCGAGGAACCATTACTTACAAATCATAGAGACTGTATGTATATAGTTTAAAATAATTGTATGTGTATATCTATAAATAAGCAACTTAAATAATATAAGTATTATTTAAACATTTTAATTTAAGCTTAGAGTATAGAGGGTACATATTTGTATTTGATTGTTCTTTGTTTTAATTTTTTAGTTGTTTCAGATCTTATAATACCTATTTTATTTTAGTATATTTTATGAGATAGTAATACTACTTATATTTTAGTATACTATTATTTTTTTTTCTATAGATGATTTCTTGAAGATAATATATTTTAGTAGATAAAAGTTAATCATATTGTTGAAAATGGCATTGACAAGTGTGCATTTAATCTGAAGAACTGTAAGGAGACATACATTCATATTTAGCCTCCCTTACACAATCAAGACATTTGTGTAACTACTATGTTGGTGCAACATCATATCTGCGCAAACTGTATATACGTGCCATCGATTTGTGCAAACTTCAGTTCATGTTTTTACTCTGTACAAGAATATCACATGATGTCCTTTACTTTTTTCAGTTCTCGACGGTACAAAGTACAAAGAGTATTAATTTTGCAATGCATCAGATCCATATTCGCTTGGGGTCAATTTCCTTCATTTTTTCCACTAGTTTCTTTTATGCCACATCCTTCGTTTTTGGAAAATTCACGATAAACTGCAAAATACACCCCAAAATTCTTTTTTGTCATCATTAGTAATTACCATTATTATTAAAAACCTAGAGTACGCTTAATAAATTAATACTTATAAAATAATTACACTCTCATCAATTTATATTATGTTTTAAATTGTTATCTGTAGTCTTTTCACTGGTGATGTTTGTCAAACATGGCCATAGACTATCAAAAACCGCTTGTCAAGCTCTAGTTTTTGCACAACATATTTCGGTCTTAACCGATTGAAAAAACTGTTGTGCAACTCAATCCGTACCATACACCATCAAATTGTTTGCACAACACAGTAGTTGCGCAAATTGAGTGATTGTAGGGGGCTATAGCCTTAAGTAGGAGTTGAGTTAATCTCTGTAATAATTATAAAATCAATGTTAAATTAAAATTAGACTACCACATAATTATTAAAGAAATGTTTTTTTTAAATATTTGCAAAAACATTTCAATGTTACATTTGTAAATGTGTTGCAAATAAAATATTTAAGTAGCGTTTAAATATTTTATTCATAATGTTTGTAAATATATTCCTACAATAAGAAAAATGTTTCAAACTATGTTTTATAAATTCTTAACATTTTTTTTTACTTTACTTAACATTTTTATATAAAAATATTTTGCTTATATTTATATATATATATACAGATTTTTGAAAAATATTTATACGTAAAAGAACTATAATACATTTACCTCCAGTCTAGTTATCAGACCTAAATTTTTAAAACTACAACTAAAAAGAGGAAAACAAAGAAAAAATGTTTGTTTATAATCAGGAGGGTTAATGAGTATTATTTTGGGTTTTCTCTTATCGGTAATGCTATTGTTAATAATTGTTGTATATCTAAATAATATCCCACATCAGTAAGTAAATTTACTATTTACTAGTGTCCAATAATTTAAGGTCCATACAAAAATAGAAGAAAAATATCATAGCAAAAACAACACCTCTTCAGCTTTGCACTCAAGCTAAAACATTTGTAAAAATATATATATATATATTTATTTTAATATTGTTACTTATAATAATATATTAAACATGTATTCAGAGTGATAACATTGATATAAGACACTTTATTTTTAAGAAACTATAGTTAATTTCGTTCTATTTTTATTAATATAAAAAAAAGTGGTGGCAAATTTTTTATCCAGAAAAACTCAAGATTTGTAATATTACAGTTACTATTAAATTAAATATTTATTTTTTAAAAATGTCTATATTCATACTTAATAGTTTTTACTGTCTACAGTTCTGCATCAAAGCGTTTATTTTAAAGTAATTTTATTACGTCAGTTATAATAATTCTCGGAGACCTGTGCCTTCCTCGTCCCCAACATTTGTTGACCTCACTGTGTTGGCTTTATTTTTGCTGCATTCTTAACAAACAATACATTTTTTTTTCTAGATCTAAACGCATTATTAAAAAATATTTTCAAAAAGAATAAGAGTCTTCCTAAAGAAACTAAAAATCCATTGGTAATGTCGTCAAGTGAAACAAGAAGGTTTCCTCATGATTTGGGTGTACCTAATGTACGTACGCTTTGTTTGAATAATGCTAATTACGCTACAATTAATAATGTTTACTACGATTAATATTTAGGTGATATTTGTAATACCCAGAGGACTAGGAAAAATCGGTAATAAATTACTCGAGTATCTCGATATCTCAAGTGACACTGACACAGCGGGCATGGAATGGAAAAAAATGCCAATGTTTTTTAGTTTTAATCGTCGATCGTCCAAATTGGTGGTGTCACCACGTGGGGTGATGTTTGAAATCGGCGGGTACAGTAAGACAAGGGCAATTCTTAATAATGTGGACGCATTAGATCTTACTAAAGTAAATCGTAAATGGATACCTAAATCGCCCTTGGGTTTGGCTCGATTGTTCTTTGCAGTGTGTATGAGCGAAGATAAGATATTTGTTGTAAGTATACATTGTATTGTATCAAAACAAATCGTAATAGCTTACTATTGTAATTCTTTTTTTAGGTGGGTGGTTTTGCTCAGTACACAACGGGAGGTTTAATTGGTGCTACTACAAACATGTGTGAAGTCTACGATATTGCCACAGACACGTGGAAGGTTACCACATCAATGAGAGTACCTCGGAAAAATTGCAGTGCGGTGTACAATAACGGATTTGTGTATGTTGTGAGTATTGAGTTGTATTCTTTCCGACAATCACTGGTTTAGATCTTCAATGTGTCAGTAAATATGGAGAGAAAAATATTGGCGCATGTTTTTACTAACCGCTACTAATCAAATAATTATTACACCGTATTTAAATAAAATTCAAAATATACTTATACAAAGACTGTTTACTTTAAGCATTCAATTTGTATTTGATGTATTTAAAATAACGGTTTTGTTTATTTTTCTTAAGGTGGGTGGCTCTAGTGATGATTCTGACATCATTGAACGTTACGATGTCGCCAATGATACTTGGATGGAATTTAATAGAATGACGTTGCAAAGAAGTCACACTTCTGTTATAATAATGAACTCAAAACTGTACATTATCGGTGGTTCTGATGTAAATAATTCTATGGCATTGTGTAATACGGTAGAATGTTGTAGTTTAGAAACTGAAGATTGGTGTTCAGTGGCACAGATGAACAAGCCACGGGCGCTTGCAAGTTAGTAATGAGTTTAAATGAACTTTACCTAACCTAACCGTTGTTTTATATTAATTAGATGCCATTGTCATTAAAAATAAACTGTACGTAATCGGCGGAGACTACGATAACGCTACTACGTATACAGCTGAAACCTATGATCCAGTTTTAAATAAATGGGACTTGATAACAGCTCCCAGAAACATGTTAGATGACCACAGAAATGAGCCAGATGTCGTACCATTCAGTAAAATGTTTTTAAGGTTCGCCAATATTGACTTGAAATAATATGAGTATTATGCGGTGTTAATATTTGTCAAGTTAAGAGTTGTAAGTATTTAATTTGTTATTCTATTTACGAGTCAAACATTTTTGTAAATCTTTTATTCAATAATTTTTTCTTTTTTGGAAATTATGACAGTATTAAAGTTAGTAGTTTCTCAGAAATAGTTTAAAAGACTAATAATAATAGTACCTACTAGTATAATTTAGTTATATTTTGTTGATACATTTATTAAATCTAGTTATTTACCCAAAATTAGAGTTGTACAAGTTTTTAGCACAAAATCAAATGTATAATAAATTATAGTTGTAAGTACATATGTAAGATACTAATAAGTAATAATTAAGGGGATTGAAAGCGGGTGGGTCTTAAGGATTTTTATGTAGGCAGTATTTAAGAAAAAAGGGTTTTTTTTTAATAAATTTCGACCATGCCTTTTTATTTACAGATTATTTGTATAAGCTTTTTAGTATTATTATTAACTTCTGAAATGTTTTCAATGAGTCAACGCGATATTAGTGGTCTTTTAGACCCAAAAGTCTGACAAAATTACGCCTACTTGATGATCCGATATCAGTTCTGTAAAGAGATCCGAGTTCTTATAACTATTTTACTAGGTTATGTAGAAATGTTGTCAGGCTTATTGGTCTAGAACGTATAAAACCAGACCGCTTTCAATCCCATTAATACAATAGTTCCTGTTGTCGCTAGTCAGCATACTGCATACCCATTATTATTTGTACTTATAATTTATGCGAAATAATTTAGTAACAAGGTAATAATTCTAAAAATATTAACTATGTTAAAAACTGTCTACACATTTCAATAATACTTTAAACAAAAAATTGTGATTGATTAATATCAAATGATTTGTTGCCTTCGCAATATTAACAAAGTACCAAATGACTTTAGTCTCGATACAATATAGATAAGGTATTGATTTTATAATTATGAGGTTTTTTTAGTACAACAACTATTGACTATGTTATGAATAGTCATTTTACTTAAAAAAAACATATAACTGTAAATTCAACACCTCATTTAAAATTAAATATTTTAATTTTAAATTCAAATTTTATATTAGGTATATTATATTTTATTTAAAAAATAAACATTGTCATCTTCCTTGAGGTTAAGTTAAGTTCTATTCTTTTGACTCAATTGTTAATTTTAATTTTTTTTGTTTTATGTATTAATTGGTTAATTAATTAATTTATGTATTATTACAATTATTGAAATAAGTGTTCATTTTATTTGATTAATAAGTCTAAAAAAGTACAACTACTATTAAAAAATTTTTTTTTTTTAATTATCTATGTTTATTTTACATAAGTCAATTGATGCCTGCATCGATATAAAACGTTTATTATAAGAAGTTGTTTAAGCAACTTATTAAATAAGTTTTGAAATTAATGTTTTTGATAAATATCTATACCGGTAGTAAAAAATTGCAATTTTGTAGTTTTTTCTTTTTAAAACATTTGTATTTATATTATTTTTAAATAATATTACAAAATAACTAAATATTAACCATTTGCAGTATTTTCTGAAGCTCTATCAACTATTGAAACTTAAATGGTAACGTTTAAAATCAAGGACGGTAGTAAGAGTGGAGTAGAGTATTATTTTTATCTGCCCGAAATACTCTACCGCACTCCCCCTTACGCTTTAAATTAAAAAACATTGGTAACTATAAAAGAAATTATACAAAACTTTCGTTAATATATATTGTATAGCAACATTTTTAGCAAATAAATCATATTTAAAAAGTTAATTAAATATATACGTAACCGTTTAAGTTTAAGGAGTTGACGAAAAAAAATAAAAAATATTGGGTTTCCAAAAAGTAAAACTACAAAAATTAAATAATTTTAAGAGAAAATTGCGTTTAATTAATCACTCTGTGTTATTTAAACTACTTTGTGTGTGTAACATAGGCGTAGGTAGACTCTTTGGGCATGCAGTGCAATTATAACAAAAAATTCCAATAGTTCCATTTAAAAAGCCCGAATTTGAAAGTTAACTTCCCCTTCCCATCTTCAATCGAGACCAATGACCATATTATTTTCCAAAACTCACATTATTCATCTATAAAAAAAAAAAAAACAAGAAACTCTTAAACAGAACTACAAATTACCTATACTAACTACAAAAAAAAAAGTGAATTATTACATAATTTAACATAAAAAACAAATTGGTCGAACTATAAAAGCTAAATAAAAAATAATTCTCTAAAGATTTTTAATCAAAATATTAAATTAAAAAATAATTACAATAACCATTCAGGGTGAAACCTAGTTAACAATGCTAAAAATTAGCAAACCTTGAGTGTTTTATTCATAATCAAAATATTTTTTTAAATTTAATTTAAATTTTAAGTATACCCGCAGATTTGGAAATATTTTTGTTGAATAAATTTATAGATTTTCGTTTAAGTTTTAGGTTTAATTTTTGACCAGAAAAATCTATTTTATTTTTTAAATCTTATGGAATTAAAAATAATATATACCTATTCATTAGTATCACTGCAAAAAAATTGAATATAATTTAGATTTTTTTTTTTTCTAAAATGAGTGTATAATTATAATATTGTAATATTATAATATTATAATTATAATATATACATATTGTATTAAATTTTAAAGTATTTCTATTGAACTCAAAAATTCTTATAAGTTGATTTTTTTCTAACTTTGTAAACCAGGTTTCCATAGAAAAAATTATTATTATGTGCACATGCTACCTATGCCCACGCCTATGATGTATAATAATATTAGGGATGGGCCTATACCCGATATTCCCATATATGATGCCGATATCCGATATTAAAACAAAACCGATATAACAAACCGATACCCAATAAAACCGATATTCCAACTTACGGCTACCATTAGATTATTATTTTTTTGGTATCGGTCCAAATATCGGTTTTTAAAAAAATCGACACTGATAAAACCGACACCACTAATATCGGCTGGATATCGAGTATCGGTTCTAGTATCGGCCCACTCCTAAATAATATATTGTGTGTATGCGTTTCTTTTATATTGTAATAAGTCAATTTTATTTGTCTAACTATTATAATACGTAGCATGTACTATTTTATAGTGACTAGTATGCCATGTCGAAAGGCAACCTTAAATAAGTAAGCCCGCTTACTATAGTTAATTAAATAAAATTGTTTGAGTGTTTCAAGCCCGGGCTTTTAATAGGTGTTACTATTACATTATCTATTAATAATTTGAATAATAAATAACTAAATATAATCGAGACTTATTCACAGACTTTATTCTTTGATATTATGTTTTGCTCATCTCTGCATGCTTGTTTATAACAATATGACGTAGATACTTTCATACTGATTTCGCAATACAAAATTAGTGTTGCGTTAATCGTTTTGAATTTATAACAAATATTGAATATTTTCAACAAAAAAAAAAAACAAACAATTTAATTTGTTAATAACTAATTAACAAGTATTTATCGCATCAATACTATTCTGATATCTGGTATCATGTGGCTTTTGCGTCTATAAGTAAATCCGTATATGTTTTAAACGTCAATCCGGAACTGTTACCGGTTCGCTCTACTCGACCAAGTACAATATAAAACTACGTATAAGAAAAATTTCAATTTGTATACATACAAGTATCGTTGTGTGAAAATGGGGGTTTTCCTTCGTTTTAACTTTAAGTAATAATAATTAATAGTCCGTGTTTTAGCCGACATCAGGTCGTATGTCTGACAGGACAAACAACAAATTACATGGATAGGAAATGGCTTTAATCCAAAAGAACACGGCAAAATTAATTAATTGTGTGTAAACGGCCAAAAACCCGGGAAGAAGTAGAATAACCGTGCCATGTATATTATTAACTATATGTAAATGAGCTGCAGTAAAATCACTAATATTTCCTTGATAAAAGTCACTTTTTTAATATTTTTACATTATATATATATATATATATAAATAAAATGTATGTATAAGAACAATTAATTTGTACAAGTCCTACCTTTATTCTAATTTTCAGTTTTATCGTTAGATTAAAATATTCCACCCTCTCCGAGAATGATGTTTTAACGAAAATGATTTGCGTTACGCTTTCAAAATGAAAATAGAAAAAACGCGAGCCGCGTTCGTTATGGCACATTAATTGATATCATTTTTTAATGTTTAATTATTTCGATTTGGTTTTTAATGGGGATTAATTTATTTTTATTTTTTTATTATGCACATATTACACACATTACACCAGAGATGTGCGCAGATTTTGGCTCTGATCCCGTCCATATGTAGACCGACCTAATAGTTTGCAAGCACTCATCGTCGGCCGTACGCTGTCGATTACAGTGAATTGTACAGTGCGGGTTACCGACGGTGTAAATACATTTTTTTTTATTGTGAACATTTTTTCAATTTGTTTTGTTCTACCAAGCTTTTTTACACATACTTCCTCCACCTCTCCTACACACACGCAGTGTATACTTTAGAGGTGTGTGTGTGTGTACGCAGCTATTAACCATAGCAATACTGTTTTATCGTTCGACAGGTGTCCCCCCCGGAAAGTATCTGCCCGCGTCGAGTTTGTGTGTATAATATAATATATTATAAACCGCTGCACAACAGCTATCGTCGTCTATCTCTCTCGCCCACGCGCACTCTTCCCGTTATATTATCATACCGTTGTTTTTAATTTTTTAAATAATAGTAATTTATTCCACGTAGATTTTCCGATATTCGTTACTTCTTTGTTTTTGCCGTTAGAGCACATAAGTCCGGTACGTTGCAATTGTCTCACTCGGCAAGTCTTGACTATATACTTTTGAACGTTATAAGAAAGTTTTAACTTCCTCAACAAGTGCATACAGGGCGCGTTATGAGTTCCCAAAAACCGAGCACGTGGACCGTGTCGTTGACCAGGAATAGCACGTCTCAGCCGTGGGGAATACGTCTGGCGGGTGGAGCGGATCTTAACACTCCGCTTGTTATTACAAAGGTGAGTACGAGATAATCATTTTAATATAGTATAATAACAAAAAAATATGGTCCAGGATCCTGTAGGAGGTCATGGGCTTCCATATATGACACCTAGCCAATAGAAATTGAATCAATGGATTGATTCATCGTTATGTGTTTGTCACCTACTAAAATCGACTTAATAAATATCATTAAAGTCGAAGTTTTTTTAAATATTTTAATAAAAAATTTACAAACTGTACAAATAAGCACAATAAACATATGTGATAAGTGTATGAATAAGTACAAGAAAACAATTTTGAAGGAAGAAACCACTCATTGTAGTCACTTCCTAAAAATCCAAGTTATATCTCAAATCATACCATCAAATGTAATCTGTCACTAAGTTTCTATAGAGTGGCGTATCTTTAAAATTCCGAAGCGGCAAAGTTTCATATTGCTATGGGCTTTGACTGACCCACCGATATGTATAATTTACATTTTTTTTTACCGATTGAGTGACTATTGTGACTAATTTATTTTAGCCACACGTCAGCAATAAATAGACAATTTAAAATTGATAATAAAGTAAATATTAATTAATAATAATTTACATTGGTATTGTTTTGTGTATAGAAATACTACCTAATCGAACATGTCAATAATGAAGAAATTTCTATGGCCAATGTAATACAGGAAACTTGCTATTTAATTATATCTCTGAAACTATTAGTCGTAAGAAAATAATTGCTAATTGTATTTTATGGGAAATTTAATGTCTAAAAATTGTTATTATAAGTAAATTGGTTCCAAAATGCTCGTTATCAATGTAATGTAAACACCCGATTGTAGCCGCCATTTTTCTAATATGACGACCAACCCGGGGCTGTAGGACCGTTTAAAATATTAATGTTATTTAGGATCTTATAATTAAAAAATGGCAATTCGTTCCTACTTGTCTATATTTTTTTCCTTTTTGGACAAAATTTGATTTTTTTGCAAATAGCCTATAATTTTAATCCTAGAAACTGTCCTGTTTAAAGTTAAACTGCAAATTAAATTAAACATTCGTTATGAGTTGTGTAAGTCGATGGCTGATGCCACGTAGGAGCAGGACCCAGTCTAGCTATAAACAAAAACAATAATTATGTTACGATATCAATAATGTTGACCTTTTTGAAGTGCTTAGAAACGTTTGCGTGTAGGAAGGTAGGTGGTTTGATTTATTAGGTAAGCAGTAATTTAAAATTGGATTAATTTTTTTTATATAACATCCTGATGTTATTTTACCTTGGGCACGTTGACAAGTTCATCTATTTAAGCCTATCGGACAATTTTAGTGATGTTTACGCGATTTCGTTAGATATTCAACATCTTGTCACATCAATTTCCAATACTGACTATATGTATATTGTCATGCGTTCAATATTCTTAACGCCAAAACTTATGTTTAGGAGAGGATGTAGATAGTTACTCATAAAATTTAACTGCTGCCAAAATCCAACCACTTAAAAATATCATTGAACCGTAATGACCGTTGACTATAACATAGTCTATATTAAACTATTAGTAAACAGGCTTATATGATTTATGATATGAAGGCGGAATTACTTGAAAGAATTAGTCATTTCAGTGTATTTCACGTATTTAGTTATTCAGTTTTATATTTTAATACTTATAGTACTATTTACCACTCCATTTCGAAGACAAGTTTTTTCATGCTGATACAATAATGTAAATTATTGTAATGTAGAAAAATTAATAAATTATACATTTAAATGAGTTATTTTTTAATTTTCTTTCTTGTTTGGTTTACCTAATAAATGAAAGTGTGTTAATTTATAATAAGTGTTATAATTAACACTTATTTTCATTAATTAATTTTCGCTAATTTATTTAGAGGTTAGTAGGTAAAGAAATTTTAATTTGGTAATTTAATGGTTAAACTGATTCTTCTTCTGAACCTTATTTTATACAAGTAGTCGGCCAGCCAAATCCGCTCTCGCCACAAATTTATCCTGTATCCATCTCCAATTCTTCGTCCACCCACTTTTTCTTTGGTCTATCTCGCCTCTAAATCCCTCTGTAGTGATCTCTCTGACTTGTTTTACCATGTCACTTTACTCCCTTTTTGAACACGCCCGAATCATCGCAATCGGTTTTATTTCACGTGTCCTTCTATTGACGCACTCCTGAACTTCCCTTGTATATTTTAACAGTTAAACTATACAACTGTGAGGCGCGCCTCCCTTGGGAGGCGCAAGCATTAAAGGGGAGAGGGTCATGTAAAAAGCCGTTTTTTTCCAGGATTTTTTTTTTTTTTAAATTATAAGATTTCTTAAAATTAAATAAATTACATCATGAAATTATTCATGATCAAAGTATCATCAAAGTATTTTATAACAAAATTTCATATTGAAAAAATTAAAAATGGCGGCGTTAAAGCTGCTTGAATTTGGTATTTCGATTTTGCGCCGTGCAGCGTACATGTAAATACTAAATACTGATATTTCTAGATCAACGATAATTTTAAAAAGCAACGTACTAGTACGAGTATTTGTAATTCATTTATTCATGGGAGGCGCGATTATTTGTTTTATTTTTAGGGATACGTGAACCAAAAAAGTTTGGGAACCGCTGCTTTAACTCATTCCTTATTCTCACATTCTCATTTCAGCAACTTACATTTTCTTTTTAAATCTAAATGAAATATTTCTGTCACACAACACCCCATTGCCACTCTTCACTTCACTGTACTCACCACATCTTCAAATTCTACCTTCAATCTTCCAATTCAACATAGTCTATAAATTCTATTCAATATTGATATGGTACACGTTTGTACTACTCTGAACATAGCTCTATTTATTATTTCGTTTAAAAAGAACGAAAATATACCTAACTTAAATTAAAAAAAAGAACAAAAACTTATTTTTGTGCTTCCATTTTCAGGTATACGCTGGAACGCCATGCAACCAAAACCTCCGAGTCGGTGACATAATAAAGAAAATTGAAGACTACGATGCCAGAGACTTGAGGCATTTGGATGCTCAAAATTTGTTTAGCGATGCCGAAAAAATTACACTTGTTATCCAGAGGTAAAGTTGCAAACTTATTTATACTCTGATAAATTAATTGATTGTCTCGTATACTGGGTGAAACTTTTAACGCCCTACACTAGTTTACTCTTAAATTAATTGCAATTTTGTAGCGTTTCTTTTTGAAAACATTTTCATTTATATTATAGTACAATATCAAACAATATTCAGTTTATTTATCTTTTTTAGTATTTGCTAGAGCTCTAATATCTTATAAAACGTACAACGGCAACGTATATATTTAATTAGCTTCTAAAATTTAGAATAATTTACTGAAAATTTGTCTGGACGATAACCAGTTTTCAATAATTATTTGTATAGTAATTTAAATTTAAAATTTAGGACGGCAGGTGGAGTGCAGTAGAAAAATGCGTGCAGATAAAAATAACTTTACTCTCCACCCTTCCTTCTGTCCTAAATTTTAAAATTTTCATCAAAACATTTCACTTAAGTACACAGCATTTTATTGTAATAATATTTAATACTTCTAAGATTTTTAAGTGGCTTATATAGTGTTAACATTATAGGAACATTTTATAAATCCCGATTCTCGGTTTCCCATCACTATTAAATTTACAAAAATAATAATAATTATTATTTTAAATTTTGTTATTTTAGACTAACAATTAGAGGGAAAATTTATAATCCTTTAAAAATTAAAAAAATCAGTATCCTACAACTCGGTTACTAATAAGTAATAAGAAATAATCTTATCAAAAATCGTCTAGATTAAAATTTAGGTTAAGTATTGATCTTCATTTTTTTTATAGATATAAAAACTACTAAAATTATTCGTTGGCCAGAAAGTGTATTTCCTGCGACATGTTATGTAAAATAATAACTAAGTAGCTTATTTATAAGAGTTGGAAACAATAATTAGCAGAATAGATTAATTTTTGTTAAGTCAACAAATGATTATTTACATTTTAACATCATATCAAGACGCATCAAAAAATTGCCTATATTTTACTCCTTAATAGATAGACGGTGTGGCGTCTTCTTAGCTTATTAAAAATAACCTTGAAAATGAAAATACATCATGGAACTCGTCCAATCTAGCCAGAAAATATGCCACTTACCTAAAAACTGCAGATATTTTCTAGGAATTATGATACAACTTATAGTCCAACTTCAATCTTCAATAATGTTTTTATTTTATACGTCTAAGTATATTATACAGTGTTTGTATAAAACCAAAATAGCTTAATGTCCTAGGTAGTATAGTTTTTTAATTCCTTTAATGTTAACCAATAAACTAGGGACTACGGTATGTTGTTGACAAATTTGGGAACTTAAAAGAGTCTTAGTAAGTTTAAACCTCTTAGAGTTCTATGTATTGTTCGTCTGTTGTTGGTACTAATTACTAAATTAGGTACATGTTATTATCCTTGAAAAGTTACAAAATGCATTTCAGTACGTGGCACATTTTTCTAACAGGATTGGATCAGGTCCATAGTGCAGTATTTTCAATAATTTAATTCATTAACATCTTTATGTATCATGTAAAAATTTTAAAAATAATATAAGGCCGAATCTTTGGTTAAAGAAACAACAATAACAAATTCAAAATACGTTATTTATTTAGTTTGTGAATGAGTACTAAAAGTAGGTTAATACATATTATTCGTACACAAATACTTTCTATTTATTTAGAACATTCTGAAAATGTTTTTTTAATTGTAAATGTATGAAATTATCTCTTCTATATTATAAATATGAAGAACCCTCAATAGTCAATACTATACTAATATACGATGTAATTTTAACCTTAAGTGACGATACCTTTACATTTCTCCATAAATAAGCGAGTAAGTTGGTATTGAAATTTTAGCATTCTGAACGGCTTTTTATATTCTGAAGATGGATGACAAGATGTCCGCTTTAAAAAGATGCTCAACATGCCAATAATACGCTTTCAACCATGTAGATCAATAATCCAACATTTTTATATTGTATTTTATTGCCAGTTAATACTTTTTAAAATAGTTTATGGTTTTATTTTGCATATGCCAATTTGTTTTGTGACATATGTATTATACTGCCGTGCTAAACCAGCTAGTAACTCAAACTAGTCAAAATAATTTTTTGGTGTCCAAAGAAAAATAATTTTATTTTAAGTTTTAATAAAAAAAAACCGTGAATCCTAATTAACTATTTTTATCGATTTCTTTATCTAGTATATAGTGTATACAAAAATATGTCTTAACAAATTCAAAAATTGAAATATGTTCTCCACGAAAGAATTCTTACCATATCTTTTTTTTATGAGCATTAACAAACTAGTGTGACGGGTATGGCAAACCCGGGCATAGAGCTTTGAGCTGAACTGACTTTAATTAGTTCGTTCAGTTTATTATGGTGTGGGGTAGGGAATATGGCAATTTCATCGCCCCAGTACACAAGTAATGTACTGCAATAGCCATCCTTCTGAACATAGTTAACTGGGAGGATCTAAGGTTGACGTCGGGTAGGCTTTTTTCGGTCGCTGAAAAATTGACGATACCAGAAATGCAAGAGAAAGAAACGTATTTTTACATTGTATTTTTTTTTGTGCATTTGTGCCTTACCTATGAAATAGACGAACATTGTTATTATAATCGTAAGGGTGATTTTGTGTGACCTGTGTGTTGTTTTTTTTTCAGAGATGCTCCTAATTTTGCGCCCAGTCCCAATCCTTTGATGCCGGACAACCAACCGTTTCTGCAACACGGCGTCGGCAAGCGGTTGACCCCATCGCCGGCTTGTTCGCCCGTTAACGGGATTTACGGTTACGAACGGGCTGCTCAGTCTCCGGTGAACAATTTTTGTCGTTTCCCGCCGGTTTTGGTCGACTATAGCGGCACTACCGACGACGAAGCCCACGATCCGACAATTGATCAACAAGTAAGTGCGGAATGTGCACAACACCTATCAGACCACCTGGCTGACTTTAATATTATGTGGGCAACACTCTGTACTTTGTTGGCATCAATCGCAGTGTCCCTCGTTAATATATATATAAAAAAAAAGAAAGAAAGAAAAGTGTAAGACGACAATTCGTCGCTATTATGATTGTTATTAAAACGTGAACTCGGCGTTGACGTTTGAACGCCACCACGAGCTATTTCTAGGGACGACAAAAAACAACGTCCAAGGTAGACGAAAAACAACAAAAAAATTCACCGTGATTTTAGCAAATCGTGTATGTTGTGTGAAAATGACCTATGCTGCCACGTTATACGCTAAAAGCATAAAGCGATATGATTTAAGTTGGTATTTTTATTTTTGAAAAGAAAATTAAGCGCATTTTGTAAGCTACTTTTTAGTAGGCGTTAAGATTTTAAATCGGTAGGACGTGCAGGGGGCCGTAATTGTTTTGTATGACTCTTCCGAAGGTCCGTTAATTATATTAATTTATAAATACAATTTTCTTACGAAATTAATGGTATACATATACCTAATGAATAAAACATCAACTTTTTTTTTTAATTTAATTCGTCAATAATAATAACAATTTTTAATTTTAGAGTAATTCTTGCCTTAGTGTGAAATATACATTACAAAGTGCAACAATAATTGTATTATGTTTAATAGTTTGGCTTCTACATTTCTTGAAATTTTATTAAATTAATAATAAAACCACATAAAGAATTACTCGAATAGTTTTTACTGTCTTAGAGCAGGAAAATGAACGGTGGGAAAAATATGGTAATTATTTTTAACGAAAACAAAACCTTAGCCAAATTATGCGTTTAGCCATCTCTGCTGGAGGTAAAACGATTCAAAAATAAACTTACATTTTTTAAAGAATATTCTAGAAAGTTCGCAATAACAATACTGCCGCTAAAAACAAAACAGCTGAATACATACACTTGTTTGTTTACCAAGTCAACAGGTGCCATTTGCTCTGCAAAAATAAAAAAAACGTTAAAAAAAACCATCTAATATTTCGTTTATGCCTTTTAGTTGTTGTAAATATAAAAATTAAAAAGTATTGATTCAATTATACAAATGTAATTCAATTTCAATGTGATTAATCTTGAAAACGTATTTTGATATTTTGTTTTGTCATTCATTTTTGGCCAATTTATTATATATAATATATTTTTAGCCGTTATTCCATATTTTATATTATTTTTATGTGCAGTAAAAAATGGCAAAAATTATTTAGTTACAAAAATTTATCTTTTGAAATTCACTAAAAACCTTAATTTTACTATCTATATATATTTAAATAAATAAATTCATTTTAGGTTTTATTTTGAATTCAATTAATTTTGTTATGTAGGTAACCAAGTGTAGGTTAGTGTAGGTATACAACAAAAGCAATATTCAAACAGTTTTACCTCAGAATTCTATCAAATAATATATTTAGAATAATACACGAAAAAAAGGTCATAAATAGTTTTATTTTATTTATTAACATTTTTTCCTATGGGTTATTTATTAAACTCAACTGATACTAATTTAGCCAGAATACTATTCAGCCAATATATTTTCAATAAACACTAATGCGAAGTTTGAAAATATTTTAAATGCTATGAGACTTTTAGGATATTCTGTAAAGTGAAATGAAAAAGCATTAGGTACTGAATAAAGTATAATCATTTTTTTTCTCTATGGTTACATTTGAATAATTTTGCGTTGCATCAAATAAGTTATCAAGCCGGTGACCCACTATCGAAGTTGGCTCAACATGTGAAAGGACTGATATTCATTTTAAAAATATAAGTTGGCAGCGACCGAGTTCTGTGATCAATATGTGCGCGCCTTCGTTTCTATTAAATGCCCATCAATAAAAATCATATGACGTGACCTCGCATTTTGCAATAATTACATTTAATCTTTTTTTTTTTTTTTTAATAAAAACAAAGAGCGTTTTTAGATAATAATGTATAACGGGTAACTGGACTATACGTACGAAATAAATGAAAATTTAACGAGATTTTAACATCGTTATATGAAGCCAAATCGACATTGTCCCGTTGATTGTAGTTGTAGGGAGTTGATTTAATTTCAATTTGCTTAATTAACAGAGTTACTGTCGTCAGCTGAGTACAGCGAAAACCCTCGTTGGCAATGACCTGATTTAAAAAAAAAAAATCTCGACCAAATTAATTTTTTTTTTAAGTCCAATAACACCTATATTTGTTGGTGAATACCAAGTATTTGGCTGAGTCAAAACACCATCGGTTTGAGTTTTTTTTTACAACTGGCGAAAACTTTAATATAATATTACGTTAGCTTATTTATTTGCGATAAAAGTACCTTGTTAAACCGAAGACGTTTCTTACAGCTGTTAGACTAGCTAACATACCTATGTGCATACTGTACTATTGCATTATATGCAAGTCCTGTGTTGTGCTTGAGTTCCTAATTGTATTGGAGTTAGTTGAATGATTTCTAAGTCTCACGTGTCGTCGGTTGTCTCAACACTGATGTGGTCACTATACTCGAGGCTAAAGTTCCATAACCAATTACTTTTTAGTCGAGAAGGAATTGGCGACTGGTCACGCGCTATTAGATATATCTAGCCATTGATGATCCTTGGGCTAAATAGCTCAATGCAACATCTTAATAATAATAATAATAATAATAATACTATGTTATTATTTTAGGCGCGGAAGAACTTGTTGTAACACGAAAAATCGTGACGAAATTTATTTTGTTTTGCAATATTGGACCCAAACCAAAAGTACATACTTGTGTGTTATTTTTAAATCACTGTCGTGATGGAAGTCGAAGCTCTGACTAATAATTTTCGGTCGGGTTAAGCATTTTAATAATACTATTAAATTAGCGGATGATATTTTTGAATTATGCGGCTTACATGTCAAGTGCACCTTGTGTCAATTGTACAAACTGACAAATCTCATGCTATCTTTGCCATTTTTAATAATTTATACCTGAATAAATTCAGGATTCTATGAATATGAACCATAGAATTATAGGATCAAAATTATATTTCATAGAATATTCCCAAATTTACCGAACTTGTTCATTAGAGATATAACGCTGCATTAGTCTTTCTCGGTTACAAAGATTTTTTTCTTCTTCAGTTTTCAATGTAAATTAAGGCTAATCACTAATACACATGAAACCTCCTGGTTCTTGACTATTTGCTTAGGATTTTCGACTTCGACAATGTATAAAGGTTTTAATTAACTATGACCTTCTTCCTTTCCTTGTTTTTTTTGGCTAGCAAATCAAGTGAAGACATTGTAGTCTCTGTTCATTAGTCGCTATCTACATGTGATGATATATTGGACTTATCTCATAAACATTAATTTAATATAAACCTTTTTTTCTTGCATAATGGTTTGACGGCTTAAATAAAATATGTTGAAAGTTCAAATTGAAATACGCAATAAGTTACATACATATAAACACGAAAAAATATGAGGCCACCGAAATACTTGGGAGGACATATCTATATGATGAGACATCTGTTATACATTTAAGGATTTTCAGTCGATTACATTTTTTTTACATTTATTCGTATATTGTTAACCGTGAAAATACGTGTCAAGGATTTGATATCGGTTCGTTAAAAATAAAACGATTTTTCTTGTTTTTCGGTTATTATGATGATGTACTAACATAATAGATATAAATATATTATATTATTATACTTTCGTAAACGCCCACCGCCAACCTGCGTTGTGTTGACGATGATATTAAATTTAAAAAACACACACACACTTATAGACAACTTTCAAGGAATGTCGCGAAAACGCGGGCCGTATCAAATTAAAACCGTTTCGCACATGCTGGCCTATGGGAAACCGTTTGGTTATGTTAAATTTAGAAGACCCTCGCCCAAGTACGCCGGAGTCTGCCAAGCGGCGTGGGCGAATCCCTGCCCCCGGTCTGCCTTAACAGCGCGCGCCGACCGAGTAAAAGCTCTCAGTCAAAGGACAACCGTAGTAACCGAAAGCCACCGTAAGTCGTCTGCCGGCAAGTAGTCTCCTCGAGAGCGTTGCTGTTGTTGTTGTTGGCCGTGCGCACATTTTCCTCCACGCAAAACTCTTGTCAAGATGATGCTCTCACACACAGAACCGGAACCCAACGTGTACGAGCCCGAAAACGCCTTACTATGGGTAAGACTTGATTAGTGGAAACCCCAAAACCCCCATCCCCGCATTGTTCTACACTTGCTAATACAGCCCTATAACAAGCACGACGCGACTACTTAATACAAGTGGTCAGGAGCTTGGGGTAGGTAAACTTACATTCTCCTTGGGCACTCACCCTAACATTTACCTCTATCAAGCAAGTTAAGACTAAAGACAATACATTTGTATCTCTATCGTCATCATCATTATGAAGCTTAACATGTCTTGAAGGCTCAGCGCGTTGCTGTAATAAAAAAAATATATAACATATAAAAATATAAATTTTAATTTCGAGGGCTTGTATAATAAGAGTAGTATATAATGTAATAGACATTTTCTGTTTTTATGTACTGCAGCAAATTCACTTGGAAAGTGTCTTCCATTTCCAAATTTTTGGAAAACAAATTTCATTTGAAAGTACTGCGATTACCGGTAGCCGATTTCTTGTCTTTTTTTTTTCCTAAAATAGGTATTTATTTCTATCAGGTTGGAAAAGATTCGTTTGACTTCTGCGCTAGGCAGTGGTATAATAATAGCGGTAGTGCATATAGTACATATTATTCAAAAAAGCCAACTTAAATAAAAGTAAATCACTTTATTTTTGTTAAGCGGTTGCCTAGCCATAGCGCCGTCTCTGTCTATAACGTCGATATTGTCGTCTCCAGTCGGCCAATGATATGATAAATTATTATGGGCGAAATGAGAATTATCAATTAATATAAGTCAAACGATTTTTCTGATGATGTATTGACTTATCCAAGAAGAACTGTTGTAGTAATAGCGTTCTAGGACAGCGGACCATCGGCTGGAAAACTCTCATTTTCAGACCGGTCGCTCCGGTCTGTACACACTATTTTTTTGCTCTTACTATATTATGTAATATCAGTTATATTTTAACAAGTTAGCTTCTGCGGTTAGTACTGACAGTCTTAGTTCAAGTGATTTCCAAATAATCGAACCGGACCGCTGGCAGCTAATGTTATAATTATTGTCTTTATTATCATTATTTGTTTTTATATTAATGGTAATGTCGTCCCGCAGCCGTACAGGACCAATCCGTTGGTGTTGCCGGGAGCAAAGGCCAAGAGGGATCAGCCAAAGGCCGAGTCGTATCTGCGCCATCATCCGAACCCAATGATGCGAGCACATCCGTCGCTACACGATCAGCCAATGGACACGTTGATGAAACAAAGGGTAAGCAAATATAATAAAAATTAAAAACAAATATTCACACCTATTCGTGTCAGTGGCGTGGCGAATGGATTTATATGAGGCCGTTGAGCTCTTAGCTATATTTTGGTTAGTGGTCCAATTTACCAACCGAGGTTTTGATTCTTGAGGGCTAAGCATCTCAAATTGTATTGCACTACTAAGAAAATGATGTTCACCACGTCACTGATTTGTCGCATAGTGTTGTTGTAGACACTATCTACTTTTCAACTGGTCTCTTGACATTTATTCTACAAGAATCATTTTTCTTTGTTAGGCCATGGACCACGTGTTGCAACGGATAAGTAACGAGGAGGCAAAGTCAAGACCTGGTAGACAGGTTAGGGATAAATTTGTTCAAAAAAAAATTGTATTGTGTCGTCCCGCTTTTGCTACAGGCTACTACTTAGAATTAGATTGTACGCAAACTTACGCGTTCATATGGTTTAAGAACAAAGTCCAAAAATTAGCTAGTAAATCATATTTATCTGGTACTTTTTAAATAGGATTATAGGAGTTTTTCGAAGATAGGCAGTCGATTGTTAGAGTAATTGAAATATAATTTAAATAATTCTTGTTGATTTTATAACTATTAGCTTATTTTATTTCCATTAAATAAAATACCCCGTAAGCAACTGCGTTTTCAACAAAATATTGTTTTTTTAAATCGCTGAGTATTATATTAGGTATAACCAAAGATGGGTGTTGATACTTTTTTTGAACCAGATACAATTTAATCGATACACGTTTTAAATTGTTAATAATATTCGTTGATACATTACTAAAGAATTCTTTTTTTTTATTAAAGAATATTTACAATCTATGCGGCAAGGCATAATAAGCAAATAGTTACATTGTTATAATATATAGAGAGAAAAAAAAAATAAACAAATAAAAATGATGATTTTGTATGAGGAGGGAGGCTATTCAGTGATAGAACCCAACGTGATTTAAAGAATTCTTAAATACACATTTTATCAAAGTAATATGTTTTATCCTGACATTGATGAACTTTATAAATAGTAATAATATAATACTAGTACACACGCCAGTATTTACTAATCATTAATTAAATACTGTTTTAAACAAATCAACTTATTTAAATTATACATACTTGATAATTTTAAACGTATGAATAAATTATTGATGTACGATATTTTATACATTTTCATCAAAGTATTATAATAATACAAGTTCACCTTAACAAGTGTAATAGTTAAAGATTTTTTTTTTTTTAACTATAAAACTTTATTTTTGTTATATTGTTTTAGCCTTTGATTTTACTGATACATTTTTATGCTTATACTGTGTTGGTCCGCACTGTTTGTTTCGTTATTGTTATTGTTATTTTAGCTTCATCATATATATAATTTAAGAAAAAATGGTAATTGGCTTTGTTAACTTACAGGTGGTGCACAAACAGTTTAACACACCGGTCGGTTTATACTCTGAGGATAACATCGCCAACTCGATCAAAGCGCAAACCGGATACACTCCGTAAGTCGTCTAATCGATATACTATTAGTATTCATTTATTTAGTCACTATAATACGAGAGTTCACAGTAATAATTGTATACACAGTTCATAGTAATATTATTACCACCGTACACAGTCAGACGTCAGTGCCCGTTTCATATTAACGTAATGGGCCGACGTTTTTATAAAAATTATATAAAAACTATAGTGTGTTGTAGGCTACGACCTAGTCTTTTAAGTTTCTTCTTTGACCTTGAATCTAGTGTGACTAACTTTGAAAATAAAAAATAAATCTGAAGGGTTATGTTTACGCGTTACGACGACGGTCTTGCTTGTCTATAAATAAGCCGTCCGCTTTATAGACAGAACTGGCCCATTGCATTTCGCCTTTTTCAATTTTCTATTTCTGTACCGTCTGACCTAAATGGACGCCTACAAACAGTCATTTAACCGCCCTAGTAGTGCAAATCCCCCTCCCCCGCCTCCTAAAATTTTCATTTAGATACATAAAAAAATATTATATACAACGAATTTACGAATTTGTTTATTTCATATATGCATTTCGAAATCTAAATAATAATATTATACTCAGGATCGGCCAAGTTACTTCTATAAGGACTGTCAAGAACTTACTATTAGGCTAAAACTATATTAAGTATTCACATAGCAAAAATAAATCCATATCGATATTTTAAAATTTCGACCTTAATCGGGGATTCTCATTTTTCAAGTTCAAAAAAATTATAGATTGCGACTAGAAAATCTAGTTAGAAAATCTAGTAATTTTGACATGGGCAAAAGTTATTGAAGACCGAGTTATAGGACAATGATTTTTGGAAATTTACGAAATATATAATTTAAGCTATAATTGCCCGTGTTAGAATCTAGGTCAAATTTGACTGTTTAATTCTTCATAAAAACACCTTCCGAGACATATTTAACAGGCAAATAAAAAGGTGGAGTGGTATTAACATAGCGCCCAGATTTTTGATTAATATGCTTTTTCAATAGACTTTCATATTATAGGAAAAAGGTACGCCAAGAAACCATTCCATTTTCAGGTAGAACTTTAGTCGTTATAAAATTATGATATGTTAGACGTGACCACTCTGCCCATCGTAGTACTGTTTCCGAGTCCAGGTTGTTTGATTCAAAATAATGCGTAATTATTGTTAAAAATTTAACATTTTCAACAAACCCTGGCTGTGCTCTGACACCGATTCGCCCACCTTTAAATGTCATTAAAATTGACACATTGACACACACACACACCAGACAAAATATTTTGATACTATCGATAATAATACACCGATGGTGTGTTTAGGGAAGTGGAAGAAGACAAATACGGTCGTTTTAGGTAAATCAAAGTTACGCATGAGCATGCGGCATGCCGAAGCGTTGCAATAATAACTATTCATTGTACTTGGGTCTTAAGATAATATTATTCATTTTTATAAGCGAGAATGTGTTGGCGGCATGAATCGCTTTATACAGTCACCCGAGAAACAAATTTAATTATAAATAAAAAACCGCACTCGCGAATATTTTCAACGCAACAACAACAAATTAAAAAACCCCGAACCAATAGCACGTAGGGTTTTTTTGGCACGAACAGAATGATAATAATATTATCCTGTGTACCGTCGACCGATATAAATATATACAATAAGTAAAACAGGGACAAAGCTTGTCTATCCAACAATCACACATTTCTTGCTAATAATAATAATATATTATTTTTATTCTTGCTTATTTTATGACTATAGAACTCGTACTGCATATCTAATCTTAGTATTTTCATTGACCTTTCCTTCCTGGAACACAAAACCAAACTGAAACATCCCAATCCATTCCAGTAAATACCGTTATTGATCCTGCACCGTCCCTTTACCCATTCTCTGTACAAACACTGACTAACCAAATTGCATTAATTTTATTACACTATTTATTTAAACCGCAAACTCTAACATTTCTTCTGTTTTTCTTTTCTTTTTTTCTTTCTATCTATCTTAACTTTTACTATATAAATACTGTATTCTTCATCACACGTCTCTTTACTAACACCTTCCCCCTCTGAACTTTCCCCCCTTTTTTTCTGATCCGAACACAACTAGGTACAAGAAGACGGTGCAGTACGATCCGGCCAAGTCCGAGACTTACAAAGCCATCCAAGAAAGCGAACACGGCAATCACAACTCGCGCGAAGTCATTATTCCCATACAGAAAGCGTACTCGCCTGTGCAGGGATCAGTTAAGGTACGCCCGTGCGATCACATATCCCAGTAAAATAATAATATTAATAAAGAATATAAAAAAAACAGAAACGAAGTAATATTTTTAAATTTTTTATCCGTTTCTAGAAAGTCACGGTCAACGGCAACTACAACCATAACGTGAGTACTCAAAACCGCGCTTAAACGTTGTAACCAAAACGTCTGTTAGCAATCATCCCCGCCCGAGGAATTAGAAAATACAGTTTCCTCATCAATATATAAATATATATATTTGTGTTTTATATTTTAGAGGCTGTCTGCACCGCACCATCCGACTACAGGAGTAAGTAGATGCATTAAAAACAATTCTAAATTATTATTAAAGGGCATGAGTACACCGTAAAATTATACCGAAAAAGTAAATTGGGAGGTAAAGCCCTCAATGGTTAATACCAAAAGTGTATTAAACCTATTTTTTATAACAAATATAATGTAGTTCTATAGGGCCCTAAGTCCCTATATTTGTATTTTCTCGCCAGTCTGTTGACTGTTTGTCAAGTTCGACTAAAATAAGACATTTTAGCGATTTATTTTTATATTTATTGAGTTTTATGAATTAAAACTGAAATCCCAGAACATTGGGATCTACAAACACTTGTCTTATTTAAAAAAAACAGAATTTTAAAAATTGTATTAATACCGTTCGTTTTTCCCGCGAAGGTCTTTTTTTATATAAAAACCTCGTAGAAAATAGAATATAAATCACAACTTAAATACAAATATTCATATGAATTTCCTTCTGTTATTTTGTTTATGCCAATTTTATTGACATAAAATTAGCATAGGTAATATATTTTTCAAATATAGCCTATATTTTTCCCTTAATAAATAGCTGTATTCATGCCCTTTAAAATCAAAATTAAATTAAATTCTTCTTCCCTACATTATCCTAACATAAATAGGATAGCCGATAGGCCAATCAAATCCTAACCAATTTCTCAAATAATAATCAACTCAATTTTGTTTTATAATCGTCGAAAACGGGTATTACTCTAGTCAATCCTATGCAATGTGTTTTAATCGAATTTAATTGAATCTTATATTTTATAATAACTGTCGACATTTTTTTTTTTAAATCATGTTTGTAAGAAAATCAAATAATAATAACACAAAAAATTTTAAATTGCATCGTAGAAAATATTGTTGAACCTTGACATTCATATGCGAATCAACGGAAATTATTAGCCGGTTTAACGTTTAACAATGCTCACCGAAACAAAAATGATTAACAAATTATTCAAGTAAACAAGTGTGAAGTAACCTGAGGTTGAGGGTGAGGTATAGGAAGTTCGTTCTAAATCAGTCTGCATTTACATTCCTAAAATTTAAATAAGTATTTCTTTTTTAATAAAACTACAGTTACCTATTACGGGGGCAAATGAAATATTTTAAAGGGTTAAAACACATTAATTATGGGATGTTTCTCTTTTCCCTCCTCCCGGCCAATGGGTTACATAGTTTTCCTCATTTGCTAGGTAGGTTATACCTACTTAGAACTTGGCCATTCCTGAAAATAAATATTCTTTGTAGGGTAACACTTGATGGTGTATTATAGTTTTTAAAAAAAAACAATTTTTTATGTTTTTAGCGCACTTCACCACAACCACATCCGACCGCACCACACCCGAACGTAAGTTCTCGTTGTTGAGCAAAAAATCGTTAGATTTATTTAAAAATTCATTTAAAATATTTACATTTTTTTCATTACAGCACGACTATGTTTCCACTGACGAAATCCATCAAAGCGGAAGCTTCAAACGTTTGATGAACATGGTCATGACCGAAAACTAAACGCTGAACCGAAACGAATGCCGAATATGAGATTTTCAATTATTATAATAATTTGTTCATACGCCTAAGGAAAAATATCAAATAAAGGAAACCTGGAAATGGGTTGTCCTCGATTGTTCATCATTTACATACCTATTCAACGATTTGTTTTTTATATACCTTCTGTACATAAGCAAAAAAATGATATTTGTCGCCGGCATTAATTAATGATTACTATTATTATTATTATTATTATCATTACTGTGTCTAATATAACAGACTTTTATGCGAAAAATTGTTGAGTGTACTATCTAGTCACACATATGTGTAAAAAAAAAATAATAAATTTAGGACTAACAAATCCGATTATATAAACATGTTATATACAAAATGTTATTTTAATTTTATTACCCATAATATGTTAATTATTATGTTATCGTTTTCTTATTTATAATTGAATAAAGTACCGTTATATTTATTTATTTCAAACCGCGTCGGTATTTTTTTTGCGGTAAGGTTTTGTTGTAAGAGAGAAAAACGTATTTTTTGAGGGTTTTTAATCTGTCGATAAAATTAATTACAAAATATCCACCGTGTTCCTACTATATATCTATAATGTATATTGTAGTTATATCTATAACAAAATATCGTTTGCTGTATTCACACAGGATTGCTTGATAAACACATTTCTATCTTCAAAGCCTTTACACATTATATTATTCTATTGGCATAAAGAAATCATAATCGCTTGGTGTAATTATTTTCACGCGTTATTTTTTCGTCATGCCTTGAATGTTTTCGTCCTAAAAATACACTCGGGTCAGACGAACTTATGAGATGAGTCATGTCGTTTATTATTGTACTCAAATGTCTGTTGAGTAAACAACACAATATTGCATTCGATGGCTGGCTGTTAAATTTATGTGTTCGCACATAATATATGAACTTGGAGACTTGGAACTTTAAAATGTTCAACCAAAACAAAAAAAAAAAGATCCTAATCCAATTTATCATTTATTTAAACGTATGACCATCGTTGTTAAAGAGAACCTCAAGTTACAAGTTACTGTAACGAAATTACTTTTTAAGTAATTTGTCGGTAATTTAATTACATTTTATTAAAAGTAGTAATGTATACCTAATTAAAATAATTTTTTCAATTAATTGTTACTTTTTATTCCAATACATTTAAAGAATCAGTTGAGCTTTTTTTTTTATATTTAATATCTGATTAATATGTATAGTCTTCTCGATTTGACTTTTATGACATACACTCCTAGTCTTAAATAATTAATTATTATAATTAATAATAATAATATATTAATTATAAACCTTATAGTTTATAGTGGACACGCATTGTTATTTATAAGTTAACATTTGGACCGATTTTTATCTTACTTGAAAGTGTCATGAAAATTGTGAACTGACCTCTAGACTCTAGTCATAAATTATATTTATGTAAAACGATATATTTGTTTGCATTCAAGGATATAATGACCAGTTAAATAAAACTATGGTATTTTTATTAGAACGGATCCCAAAATATAGTTAAATTTTAAAACACGTACAATAACCTACAACAACTTAATATGTTGAGTGTTGACTTTGGTGGCAGCTAGCAGGGGTGTAAACAGAGTTTGACATCATTCAAATAGAATTATATTTAAGTATGGAAGTGAGTAAGAGTTTATTCATTATTTGATTATTTATTTTTTCAAAGAATAATTGAATCTATATTCTTTGTTAATAATAAAAAAAGAAGCATAGCTTCAATAAATGTTATAATCTTAAAAAGCAGTTCATTATTTAAAAATATATTTTTTAACTCAAAATGTATTTTATTTTATTCGAAAAACATCTACCATTTTCCTCGTTCGCTGGCATCAATATAAATGTGTGCTGACTAATGTTGTGTTGACAACACGGTCAACCGAATGATATATCTTGGTGAAAATGTGCTTGCGGTGGTGGGCGTTGAGCCAAAGTCGTTCAACAAATTTCGGAATGACCGAGCGTTGATGTATATTTAGGTTGAGCCGATCTCAATCGCTATGTTTGAATAAAGCGGCGTGGAATGAGATTCGCTTACAGCTTGTAAGTCTTAAAATAATATTTTGCCTTGTTTTTGAAAGCCTAATTAGGTCTTTTGGTGGTCGGTACTGTCTCAGAAACGTTTAGGCTCGAACTTAGGGAGGGAGGCGTCCCCAAGTTAATAAACTGTTGTGCCTACCAATAAATTCTAAACATATGTACTCGGGTTGCGTTGGCGATAGACGTAATTTAAGGGCGCCTCGGTTGTGCTATGCAACCCCCCCTCTCCCATTAATTACGTTTTTTACCTATTACAAAACATTTTAAATCCTAGCTTGGAAACGTAACACGATATCACTAGACGAATTAAAAACCATAGATACATAAGGTTGTTAACCAAGACTGTGATTGGCTATAATTACCTTGACTGTGCGTACCTACACTGGTATGAGTTGCGGTATACTATGGGGTAGAGCCCTGGAGGGATCTATGTTGGAATCTAATTGCTGAGAATTACAAAAGATTACCAGGGATTGAAAAAAATGTGTACACTGATTACCGAAGGGGAAGGGGGTCGACCTTCTGCTTTGGGGTTTAGTGAAATAATACTCAACCGTTTTAGAGCGTTTTCGATCAAATGACAAGCCGTCATGGTATGACGTGGGTTTACCATGTAAGTGGCGAGTCTTTGACGAACGGCAGTACGTCATATTTACACCCCTTCCACTACACCTCTCCGCCCCCCCCCCGATTTGTGTGCAATCATAAACATAACTGTTGCCGACCGAGGGGTGAATATTGTAATAATTGTTTGGTATTCGCCTGGCAACCACGTGTAACCACCGTAAACACAGTGTGCGGTACTGTCTGAAATTGGCCGCCGTTTCTCGCCAGTTGGTTGACCGCAGCCAAGTCCGTATTCATACATGGATTTATCAGCAGCTCTACGACCGTGTCGAATGTGAATTGGTCCGACCCCGTTGCCACCATAATTAGAATCCATCACACCGACGACATGACCGAAGAAGATTTGATACCAGGTATTACTAGCACCAACCGTACTTAGGTAGAAATGCGCTGCCTGTGATGGTCGAATATAAATAATAAAGCGCGGGTCTTGTGTCCGATGTGAATATTTAATACGTACATTTTAGTTTTTTTTTTATATTATGGAGAGAGAGACCAAAAAAAAAAACAGGCAAAACAAATTTATATATTTTTTTTTCTGAATTTTATTATACTCGAGTATAAATGGGCTAGGCCTAAGTATATATGATGTTTTTCTGGACACAAAAAGTTTTAAATAAAAAGCTAAACTAATTTGAGAAATAATAAACAGATGTAATAGATAACATTCGTCCTTTAATAAAAAAAAAACAAATCATAAAATAGTCAAAATCTGTAGGTGATTTGAGAATTGAGATATTTCGCATAGATTAATGAAATTAGGAAATTAACTTAATTTATTTCTCTCCTCTTTTTTAATCTTACAATTCGATCAAATTAAATCTTGGAAAGCCCTTATCTATTAATTATTAGGTATACCTTGTGAGATTAACTCGCCAATCACGAGTCCGAGATTATAATTATTGTTAATTACTAAATTATTACACTTTAAAGACAATCTTGCTTAATTAATTTGTTTTCTTTCTCAGATACCGGTGCCGTATTTACTTATGGAAAGAGTGATTTCGCCGACAACATTCCAAGTCACTTCTTCATCAGGAACGATCCCGTGGTCGAGATCAGTTGTGGCGATGGACACTCGGGAATCGTTTGCCGTATGTCTTAATTTTACAGTTGTTTACTAAATTCAACAATAAACATACGCCAATGACATTATTATCATATTAAAGGTTTTTGTGATTACGTGGCATTAAATAGTTAACAGTTAATGCATTTTACTTTATCTGAAAGTTTCTTAATTTTTTTTTTATACGATATAGTTTTTAAGCCGAGGGTCAACCAAGAAAATTCGTAAGACTTCTTGCGGCACGCTATATTTATTTACCCATTTATTGTATTTATTTACTCTTGTAACTTGTTTGACTTATTAACTCAATTTACTCAAATTTTTCGATTTATTTAACAAAGCCTAAAAACATTAGATATCAATCTTCTAAATTTCTAGCTGGGGCTCAAAATCTCAACATTTTTTTTAAAAATAAATACCAAGGCTCGAGTGTTTATAAAAAAATAATTATCAATCAACGTTTGATGACGTTTTTTATTTAAGGGAATGTATTTGCTTGACTTTTGTTTATTTAATATTTTCTTTACTAACACTCATTCAACCTAACCTAACTTAACCATCAAAAGAAATACAGTCCAGCCACTTCTGGGACTCGTGTTTGATTCTTGTGTGGAAAAAATAAGATTCATGGGACTATATTACACTTATTAAGCGTTTTCAATTCACTGTGTCTTAAGTGTAAACTTACTAAATTACATTTTGTACACTTATTGGACGTTTGTATATGAAGGGAACAGGGGAAAAACGGTAGTAGTCACATTATGATATATTTTTTTTTCAAATAGTTTTTTTCAATTTATGCCAAAATTTGTTTTTATTTTGGTCAATAGATTGTTTAAATAAATATATTTATTATTAGAGTAGTGTTTAATGTGATTTTTTTTGTTCTTATGTAAGAGGTAGAGGAATTCACGAACTTTGTTTTTGCTATACCCTGTGCCCTTCATATATTTAATATTTTTGTTTACTCTTACTTGCTACTTCGAGTTGATGTGTCTGTGTCTTAACAAATGCAGCGAATATCTTTTCAGAATAATACAAATATGATTATACAATTATTTGTTGTAAATATACTACACCAATAAATGCTGTACATAATAAAGTCAATAAATGTGTAAAAGGGTTTATGACCGATGAATTCTATAATTTTTTATTTGCCCAATAAAGTCTGTGTGTGTGAAAGAGACAGTTAGAACGAAAAATCGCGTGATATGTATTTAAGTCGTGCGAGTTATTATTTATAGCGATTAATGAGAAACGCAGAGGTATAATTTATTTGAAAAAGTAACTTATTGATAAAGGTATATGCATATATTGTGCTTAAATGTTTACTTTACGTGTCGTTGGTGTATATGGAACAAAAAAAATTATAATATAAATATGTACATATATTTTATCAATAACGTTTTTTTGTATTAAATTGTTTTAGAGAACGGTCGAGTATTTTGTTTTGGCAAAAACTTATTTGGACAATTGGGACTAGGTCACAAAGAAAACGTCTACAAACCCAACTGCGTGAAAAGTAAAAAAAAATGAATAAAAAAGAAACACTAATCATACTAATGGAATAAATAAAAAACCGTAATTTCAGGTTTGAAGCCAGAAAAAATATTACACATAGCGTGTGGTCGGTCGCACACTATCGTATCAACAGGTATGACATAGCGCGCAAAACAGTAATTATGTAATTTCTATAATGTGCAATACAATTTCCTGTAGGCATTGTATTCAACACTTTCAAATGACAAAATATTTATACTTTAAAAAATTGGGGAGGGAAAGGACAAAATTTCATGAAAATAAAGAATAAATTACCGATTACGGTCACTTTTTGAATAACTATAGTTTAATCGACTAATTCAATTTGTGACTTATTCAAATAATATTATTTGAAATCTACCGAATAACAAAATAGTAACGTAACCAGTGAAACTGCGTACGAATTAGCCATTAGGGTTCGATTAGCGACGTGTTTTGGTCCAAAATCAGATTTATTGTACACAACATAATGATGATATGGTAAAAAAATTACAATTTTAAAGGAGAGCGTTTTAAACTTTTTCGTCATCACATTTTCTTACAGTACTTGAGATATGTTTTCCACTTTCTACCGGTTTAGAGCATGGACTATTTTGAAAAAGCCTTCTTGTTCTACATCGGATGTATCAGTGGGGGCAAAAATATACTTGTTGGTACACATTTTTTAATTAAGCCACGGGTTTTTGTATTTTGATTGCATAGACAGCGACGTCGTCTATGGATTTGGCGATAACAGCAACGGACAGCTCGGACAACCGACGACCACCGAAGGCAGCAGTTTTCCCATTCGGATTACAAAGTTCGACGATAAAATCATTCAGATTGCCGCCGGATCACATCACACGGCTGTCCTCGTCGGTCTGTTAACAAACATTATTATATTTTTATTATTAAAATTGTTATTATTATTATATTTTGTTATATCAAAGAAGAATATCATAATTATTTTCATTTCTGTTTTAACAGAAAACGGAGACGTGTACGTTTGGGGGTCCAACGGCGATAAACAATTGGGCATCGAACCTTCAAACGAATCGTATAGTGTGAGGTCACCGACTATAGTTTCCATTTTCCAGCCAGTCGTTTACATAGCCTGTGGGGCCAACCACTCGGCGTTTGTCACAAGTACATACATAATTTAATAGTGTAATAATTATTACAAACAACCGTATCACTGGGTACTGGGTAAAGAAAAAGAAATCTCTTTTAGATTTTTACCGTCAAAACAAAATCGGTAAAATCTAGTCGTGTTAACCATCATAATAATATTATCATCATCAACCAAATACTAATGTGTCAAATTATTTATTATTATTACTATCACGTCCTCAAATAAAAATAATCGCTCGACAGTTTTTGTTTTGAAAACATAGTATTATGCGTATTTTTAAAAACGTATAAGACATGTTGAAATTCTGCTGCAATATTTTGAGGTCATCCCTTTGGGTCATGCGAAATCACAAAAAGAAAACGTGTTTTTTGTATTGTGTAAACAGCACATAATAACAGGTTGATTTGATTGACAGTTAAACTTTATTGTTCGCAGCTGTGTACTAACATTATCGATTCCATCCACCCCTAACTGAACTTTTCAATGTCATAAACTACAATAATTAGCTGGAAAATATTAATCTAGTTGTTATGACATTATTCATTGAGCCCCGATTCGTCAACTGTACATTAATTATTCGTAATTATAATTAACAAGAGTTCGAATCCCACGATAATATATAAACAATATGTTTGGATTTAGATGGTATTCTTTGACACATTTGTAGAAACCAATGTTATAGAAATGTATCCTTTTTTTCTAGTCCTGTTCAAGATTTGTGTATAACTTGAAAAAGTAATCGACCACATGTCATGGTGTTAAAAAAAAAAAAAAAAATTTAGCTAATATGAATTAATTTTCGACAAATTTATCTCATCAGATTTGAGCCACAAAATATTGGTATTTATGAGTTTATGTTTTGTACGTCGAACGCAAGTTTTACTAGATGTCACGGGATACGATTACGTATTTAACACAAACAAATCTCTGTAATATTACCTGGGAATTTAATTGTTTTAGAGACTGGAGAGATGTTCACAAGCGGTAACCGGGAACACGGTAAACTCGGGCATGATTATTTGTCGCTCCACCGGGTGGACACGACCGAAAAGATTATTCAAGTGGCTTGCGGTGCAAACCATACGATTGCGTTAAACGGTTAAAAATATTATATTTTTTACTACTTCTATTGGTCGACAACGGCATGGGCAAGAACTGATTTCGTAATATGTTTTTTTTACCTTATACAGACTCCGGTAAAGTGTTTGTTTGTGGCAACAACGACTACGGTCAGATCGGTCTAAAAGGAGTCACGTCTCAAGGGCATCTTTACCCTTGCACAGTCACCAACGAACGGATCGTCAGTGTCAAATGCGGAGAAAACCACACGGCACTCATAACAGGCTAGTATAAATAATTAAGGGTTGGATAATAAACGCATTTTTATATTTTTAATTTTAATCCGAGTCTGGGTTCTGGGCGCTGTACAGGGTGCTTGGTTAACTATGGCTTTTTTTAATTTATTCTTTTTCATATATTTATAGTTATTAGTTAGCCTAAATTTGATATATTTTTCAACAATATAACTACATCCCTTATTTGTTAAAACCCTAGGAACAGATGAACTTAAGAATTTTAAATGTTAAAGTATATATTACCTAAACTTTTTAAATAGTGAATAATTTGCTGAACATTTTGGCTGGTCAATTTTAAAGTTTAAAATTTATGACAGGAGGTTGAGTGGGGTTGAGGAACATACACAGATAAAAATAATACTACACTCCACCCTTCCTCCCGTTTTAAATTTTAAAGCTTAATGATTTTATAGGTAATATTATTCAAAACTAGTTATCGACCAGTCGAAATATTCAGTAAAATATTATTGATTTAAAAGGTTAATTAAATACATACGTTTCCAATTAAAAAGCTTAAGTTCATAAGGGTTTAACACATGGTTATACTGTAGAAAAATTGGTTAAAGGCATAGGAAAACTGTATAATAATATTTCTATTCCTCGGCTCTATGTGTCTGGTGTATTATATGCTGATTAATTTTTAGTAGTAGCTTTAGTAATAATTTGTTTAACAAAAACCCATATGATTTTCATTGTAGCCGGCGGCAAGTTGTTCACGTGCGGAGATGGCAAGTACGGTAAACTGTGCGTTGACATAGGCCAAGTAACCATTCCTGTGCTGGTCACGGATTTCGTCGACAGACAATTGAACGTACAAATGGTCAGTATCTATTCTGTTTTATTCTATGCAATTTTTTTTAAGTTAACGGACCTTAAGTCCCAACCGCGCCTCCTCCGAAAGGGGAAGATTCTTAACCATTTATACACCGGGACGGTTGGTTAATCCTATACATGGTTAACAAGTTATTGAGTCTAAAGCCTAATCGAGGCTTTGCCAGTAATTTATGCTATATTCATATTTCATATTGAACGATGTCTAGTTATAAATTTTGTTAAAAAAATATTGTTTTAAAGCAAAATACTAAAAGAAAAAATCGTAAACATTTGATCACTTTCAACTCTCATTTTTTTTTTTTTTTGTAAACTAGGTTTATTTCGATTTTGTCGAGACGTTATATAAGTATTATATGATACATGTATATATATATATATATATAAATGTGTTTAGGTAAGTTGTGGGGCTAATCATACGTTGGTATATGCCGAGCCGACCGATGGCGAACGGCATATCGAAAGCAACACCGCTCAACAGGTGAAACCAACTAATCACGAAACGTTACCTCCTCTGAAAGTACCAAAAAAAGCGGTCGAAGAGCGCAAAGAGCACACAGTACCAAAAACTTTAACGAACGGCAACGGCGACGAAGTCAAATACATTGTAAACGAAAGTATAAAGGTAAAAAAAAAAATTAAACTAAGTACCATTTACTATAAAAAAAAAATACACTTGCTACTTGAACAAGAACAAGGTACATCTATTTTATTAGAATTTCACTGAAGCTGACTTAGGAATTTCTTTAGCACTATTATGTATGTTTTTAATCGCTTTCAAAATTGTAAGAAACACAGACATTTTGTTGTACAACTGAATAAATAGATTGTTAACTATAGTCTATTTATTCAAGTACATAAATTATTCAAAACAAATTAGCAACAATATTTTGCCTTTTATTTGAAACAAAAATCGAAAATTATACATCATAAATCATAATACAGTCATGATATAAGTTAACATTTTACTGAATCCAAATCTGCCCTCTGTATTTGTTAAAATTGTTTTAAAATCGCCTTCAATGTTGTAAGCAACTTACGAAATAAATATCAGAATTTTTTTTTTTTTTAACTTATTCTATATTAATTTTGATAGACTGAATGTCTGAATTCAGTAAAGAAAATGGTAGATATACGTGAAAAAAAATTTGGGACTAAATTAGCAAAACTTTTTTTTTATACAGTGTATATATTAATAGTTGATTATTTTGTTTCCCATTCATAAATTACAGGGTAATATTAGAATACCTTCGCCAGATCAACAAACTCGCACTGGCGTCATTATTATTACAGCGAGTAAGTACTGCTTTTCGCATTGTAAATATATTCTAATTTCTAATACTTAATTGTTAATACATCATAATATTATAATATTTTAACAAATAAGTTACTTACATTTCATTAACAGATCTAAAATGTATTATATTATTACTAATTGTTATTAACGTTAAATTGTTATTGTCACGCATATCTATTTTATTTATATGTTATATCATATTGTACCTATGTATCGTTAACTTAAACGAATAATACTCATTTATGATTATGATTGGTAGGTAAATGATAGTTATAAAAGAGCACTTCAAAAAAAAATTTACGATTCTTACGTTTGAATATTTTTAGGTTAATTACCTGAAATGCATTTAATTATGCATTATTACAAAATAATTGAATTGCATATGTATTTGAGTATTGTATACAAATGTTTTATTCAGAATTATCAGTTATTTAAAAAAGAAAAAAATCAGTATTAAGTGGAGAATATAAAGTTTTTATACAACTTGCTAGTTTTGATTCTATTGGTTCAATATACACTTCAAATTAATTATTTCCTTTTAGATATTTTATTTATGAAAGGGTCATTGAATATATTACAATATAATATATAGAGCATATTGTAATTAATTTTTATGATAGTTGAAGATCAAAATAAAAATGTAAATGACAAGTCCAGCAAAAAAGAAGACAAAGACAATCACATGCTGGACAAGTCGAATGAAGAACGAACTGATGAAAAAACGAAAAACAAAACGAAGTATCCAAAAAATGCGCGAATTAAGGTATAATGAAAAACAATAATAACCATAGTCAATACATTATAATTAATTACTATTTATTTTTTACAGTCTCGATTATGTACAATAATCTAGTCGGAGATTGTTAATTTATATTTGTTATAAATTGGTTTGTAAAAAGAATGTCAACGGTTCGTCATATTACACGATAATCGTATTTTGCAGAGTTGTGTGTAGATAATTAAAATATGTTTATATAAAAATGTTAAACACTGCACACGATGTAATATTTTTGGTAATATAGAAAAAGAAGTGGCTGTACACTTACAGATTAAAGAATTATTTAATTTATTATTAAAAAAAGTTAACACCCATCAGGCACTGTTTGGCCTGTATTTGGTATATATATTGATTTTAATTTATACTCGTTCTTAATAATATTCCATACAAATTAAAAACGGTTTAACGCTATCACATAAACGTACTAATAGATTATTATTTTCTGTAGTGCTCGCTACACAGCGCAATCAAGAGATCTACAAACAACTGTATAATAGGATATTACCCGAACTTCTTAAAATAATTTATATTTGCTGCAGAACTGTTAAATGCAGACTATAATATAATATTACTTTTGGGTTTCAAGGGCAATAAATTGTTATAATTTATCGACTAACGGAAATTCATTTTACTTGTAAATTTTGTAAAATTATATTCATAGAGTTATTTTCTTGTTTTAATTATAGTAACTGGTAGGTGGTAGATTGTATTTTATAGAACTCTTTCCCTCGTTTCCCTGAGTTTTCAACGAATTTCCACCAATTACCCTTTACCAAGTACAAACGACGTAATGATCTTAGTGTAGCTGTTTAAGTTGTTCGATTTTAGGCGTTTTACTATCAATAGCGTCGTCTACAAGTAATTGACGAACGTTTACAAATTTTACACGGTCAATTACAATAATAATAATTATCAAATTAGCATCGACATTTTTTTCTCTATTTCTACTATATTTTTGACAACTAACAATATATATATATACACCGACCAATCTTTGATACACTATAACATTATACTACATTAATTGTACGCCACGCAAAACACGCTGTAAGCCAGGCGCGGATCCAGCTTGCGTTAACGGGAGAGGCTGTTTAATAATGTATATATATATATATGTATATACAGGGTGATCCACTTGCCGTGAACCACTCAATATCTCATAGGGTTTTTTGTCTCATTTTTTTTGTTTTTACCCCCTTCCAACTTAGTTTTTTTCATAGCAACTTTTGAATCTTAATAGGTAACGTATATATTTTATTATTTTTTTTAAATTGAGAATAATGTACTAAAAATGTTGACTGGTCGATAACCAGTTTCGGATAACTATTTTTGAAGTTACTAAAGTTTATTGACTATTACTAGTCGTCAAAACTCGTAAGTCGTAATTCAAATTAATTGCACTGTTATTTAACAGCTGTATAAATATTTTTATTTTTTTACTTACATAGAACCTAATTTTTGGTTTTTATAACTGTTAATACACTTATGCCGGGTTGCATAAACGTTCACTAAATGTTTTATGAACCCATAGATGTTTAGTGGTTCCTTAAACATAATTTAGTGGCCCGTGATTGGTCTATTAAATTTATTAATTCTTTATGCAACCCAGCATTATAATTACAAATGTATCATTTTACAAGTGTTAAATAATATTTAAATGTTATTAACTATTAAAATACTCAATAAATTATAATAGTAATAATTTATAACAAGTACATTAGCATCTTGTTACCACTCGCCCAAATATACCTGTAATCAAGGTACGTTAACTTGCCCAACTGTGTAACATTTAAAATTTTTAATTGCAAAAATAGTTCATTGTACTGAGTCTTATTTTGATTTTTAAATAAAATGGCAAATGCTATGAAATTTCTTAAATTATTTTTCTTATTATGTATCTTAATTGGTTTTAGGTTAAAATTATTTTATAGCGCATAAGAATAAAATACACTGATAACGACGAATTTGTAGTTTTTGTTAGATTCTGTTATGAAGTCAATATAATGAATGTATCACTAACATTTTTTCTTAAATTATTGATTGTGTATTTTAAAAATTACACAATGAAGCCTGTAATATAATGTGAAAGTCTCCTATAAAAAATACGAATAAGTCGTGTGTACACAGTACCTACAGTTATTTTAACACTTGGGTTTAAAACGTAATTTTTAAATAATACTAATAAGCGTTTGAAATTATGACAAATTGGAAACCCAGAACACTTTCCAGCTATTGCTTATCACTTATCAGTTGTAGCTTCTTACCTAGTAGCGCCAATGATCAGACGGTAATAAGTAATTTATTTTTCGTACGGTTATCAAATAAGTAGACAATTATTACTATCCAATAATTAATTATTAATAGGTTAATTAATTAATAAATTTATAGGTACTTAGTTGCTTACAAAGCTATTATGTTTGTCCACTTCTGAAATATATTTCGTGCGAAAAGATTTTTTGACGTTAAGCATATTTTAATCTATCAATAAGTGTTTAAACTTTTATATCGACTTGAGTCTTGCAAGCTGCAGACTCATCCAACTTGTATTGACCAATATAGCCACATGCCATAATAAAACATTCATTCATATAAAAAGTAATACTATACGGGTAACACTGATATTTTGGAGGTAGAATCCAAACGAATGCTTGTTAATCAATTTACACCACCGATTATCTGGCATTGTCGACTAGTAGAAGTTGGAATTGTTTGGTTAACAGAGTTGTCAGTTGAACGCTTTACCAAATTTATCATAATTACAGTTTTATAATAATTAAATGTTACATTGTGTACTAGTATTTAACTGTTTAGATACTGTGTCTTACCAGATCAACGTTGCATAAATGATTGAAGAAAATTCAGAGTAGATTTGTGATGAAAACTGAGTTCATCAATACATTTTTGTGAATAATTTAATAAGTAAGCTTACTTTTACTGAATACATTATTAACATTACAAATTTTTAAAAACAAACATTCAATTGTAGAAGTAGTTGATTAGCGGCAAACTGAATTATCATCATAGATTAAACACATACGTAGAAAGACCAAATGACAATATACATCCGATTTTGGCTATCCTAATTTGGATGCATCACATTTTCAGTTAGGAAATATGGAAAATAAGTACAAAAGATTATAATATTGTTTGTATTTTTTTTTTCAGGGGAAATATTTAAACATAATTCGGAATAATGGCGTCATTGGATGACACAAACGAATTGATGAGCCCCGAACAAATGACACAGATAAAAGCTGGAATATTAAAAATATTAAAGGAAGAACTCATCTCGTATAATAGAGCGCGTGAAGAAGTTGATCAAGCTATCGAAGAAAGTGTTGGTCTGCTGAAAAAACTTCGAAGAAACGTTGTGACTTCACACTTTGCAAACATGAAAAACAATGAAAATGGACAAAAGAATCGTGTAAAAGATGCTATTCTTAAACAGCTAGAAGATGAGGACGAAGCAAAAGACTTGAGTGTCTTTTTAAAAAGTCTTGACAATATGTCATCAACTTCAGAAACTATAAATGAGCCAACTATCAAGGTAGAGTTGTTGAGTAAGCCCAGTTCTTCTAATCCTTCACCATCAGTTACTTTTACTCCGCCGATTGGACGCATTCATTTAGCCTACGTTATCGGCAATACTGTTAAAGTAAGCGGTTCTGAGAATGAAATGAAGTACAAATGGACAGTATACGTCCGCAATTTGGAAGAAGGCATCGACAATTTAATATATATTGATAAAGTCAGGTATTTCTTACATGAATCTTACGAACCAAATCATATTATCGATGTTCTGGAAAAACCGTTTTCATTAACTAGACACGGATGGGGAGAATTTGTTGTTCGCCTACGTTTGTATTTTAAAGGTAATATGAATGTTCAAACCGACGTTTATCATAAAGTCCATTTAAACAAGGGTTTAGCTGTTGACATTCCTATGGTAGCTAAGGAACAAGTTGTCAAGTACAATTTATTATTACAGAAATAATTTTTAACTTTACTATTATTTATGTTATAACATTGCATGATTATATTACACTTTACCTATCCATCATCATGGATAGACGGAATAGAGAGTGATATGAGGATAGCTGGGGTGAGTGAATGAGATGTAGAAGCTCTATGGAGGCGTAGGACTAAGGTTGCCGACCCCAAGCAGTTGGTAGTGTAAAGCAAAGATAAAGAAGAAGAATACCAACCTATCCGTCATCATGATGTAGCTTAATGGGCTTTGAAGGTCCAACCCTGCCATCATGAGGTGTTTTCTGAAATCGCTATCTGGGTTGTTCGGCAGTCCAGAAAGGGAAATTGTGGCTCCTTTTTAGTTTTTACCTGATGGTATTTCACCCAGCACACTTTACTTATCCAATAGTTAAATTTCTAATTACTGTCTGTTTCTTTTATATTGTACGTTAATACCATTGTAACCTAATATTTATTTATTGTAACTAAGACTAATAAAACAAATATAATACCTCAACGTGTAAATAATTAATGTAACGCATTTTGTTTATATTAAGTTTACTAATGGACTCTAATCCCATTTTAACAATTTGTTCCTATTTTATTTAAATTGATATTGCTTGTTAATAAGTACTTTAGAATTATTTACAGTTTTCAGTAATGTAATTGTAATAAATGTTTCACAAAAGGATATATATCTACTTCGATTTTTAATATTGCTTAGATGTGCAAACATTAAACATATTTAAACTAATACTTAGTTTAAACTTAAGAATAATTTGTGTCTTACTATATAATAAATGTTTATTATGATACACATGTTTGATAACTTCTTACATTCAAACTATGTGAACCTATTATTTTTTCTGTTAAATTTATTTGGGACTTATTAGTATTTATATAAATAATAATTTTAATACTTATATGATTTTTACCATTTATTATATTTAAAATGTATTTACTATTTAATTATACTAATATATTTATTAAACAATTTTTGTATGTAATTTTGAAGAAATTGAGATGGGTGCTGTTATAAAAATTACAAGTGTTTACTCTACCCTTGCTACTTACTTATAACAATAAGTAGGTATGACATAATAGTTTTTATATGTTATCTATTTTATTGAGTAAAATCATTAACAGTGCAAAAGGCACTTTTTATAATTAAAAAAATTAGTTGAATTTTATTGTATTTTATTGTAAATAGAATAGGTAATCACAACCAATACTTTTAGTCGAAACGTACCATTTCCCACATCTCATTAACAATATGAAAATAAATTACAAGATAGCAAAACTGGACTGTTTTCTTAATTTTTATTCTTAAGGTAATGTACTTTCTTTAAATAAGAATTGGGTTCACTTTTATCTAGTTTTCAAAAACAAACTATTTTTATTATATTACAAATAATAATATAATATTAAACCGAGTATTGCTAATATTTTTATTATAGACGGAGAGGTCGGGGACTTATGATAAACATAGATAACATTGTAGAGCATACCTATCTTATTAGAATACCTCTACATCGAGCCTGGGGTATAGAATATAGATCATACAAATTAAAAACCTTCAAATTTAAATAAATAATATAAAATCGTTTAATCAACTATGATAAAAAACATGACGTTTCTATCACAGAATAACTATTATGTTTTATTCCGTGTTTCAATCATATTTAAGGTAATAACTGATAAGATAAACTCTACCTCCAAAAATCTTAAAAAAATGGGAAAGTGTGTACCTATAACCTTTTCATTTAAGGCAAATATTTTATTATAATGCTGTTATTAAATTTTAAATAATATAAATAATGAGAATTGTAACGAACAAATTAGTTTTACAAATATTGTGCTTATGCATGGACAGCAGCTGACCTTATCAGTTTTAGAGTTTTATTTGCGAAAGCTGAAATATTTTGATAATAATTTTTACAATAATTAATAATATTGGCAATAGCGGATAGCTATAGTCCATAGAAATTAGAAAATATTGAATATGGTTAGAAATTGTAGCAGCATTTTCAGTTATAAGTTATTCTGTGTTGCTGGATTATTAAAAGATGGACATTTTTGTTTGAAGTGATCACAAACAATTAAAATAATGAGCCAAAAACCAAACACTTCATCAAAATGTCGTACGGTGAGTTAATTATTTATTTAAATTATTGTACATAATAAGTTACAGGGTTACAATAAGAAAAAATAAATAAATTTATATTATGAGATGGGAATATTGTGCGAGTGCTTAAATTGCAGCGGATTAGGTAAGAAAAAACTGTAATCATTGTTTATTAACCTAACGTAACCTAAGTTATAACAACTCGAGATTTGCTACTTTTTAATTAGGTAAATGAAGCTATTGTACAGTAAAAAAAATTTTAAATCTTCTTTTAAAAGTCTTGTATTACAATATTAAGTGACATTAACTTGCCACAATCACAAACATAATTATACTATCACCTATTAAGTTTTATCCCTTTACCTTTACTCAATTTTTTTTTGCCTATGTTATCAATGTAGAATAATTTTAGTCGAAACTTGTTGCAATTCTGGAAGTATCTTCTTCTTCTTCTGACATGTCTACTCTCTAAGAGTTTTTGCCGCCATTACCAATCATTATTTGTGCTTAACGTTGCTCCCAAATATTTAAAATCGCTAACTTTTTCATAGTGTAAGTCCTTCATCTCATTGGCGTACTTCCCATTTTCAATGAGTTCCATCATCTTTGTTTTCTCAGTACTTATTTCAAGACCTATTTTCTTTGCTGCTTCTTCTAACACTCAGGCCGCGTTAGCTGTGTCTGCAAGCGAATCGCCTATTATGTCTAAATCTTCAGCGAAACCGAGGAGTTGTATCTTATTTTGATTAATTATTAAACCACCTTCATTGTCCTGTAGTATTCTTACTACCTTGAACACGATTGAAAAGTACTGGGGACAGGGCGTCGCCCTGCTCCAAGCCGGTTTCCATTGTATAAGTTCCTGATGTTACATTTTGGGTTCTCACTCTGTATTTTGTGTTTTCCATACACATTTTAGTTAGTGCTAATTATTCAAATGTAGTAGAGATAAGTTCGGAGTACCTATGATTGGAATTTTTATTGTTAAAATATTTATATAATACTTGAAATATAGTTTTTTTTTTTAAAACATTTTAAATTCTGTTAGATTGATTAAGTTGTATGGTATTAAATAAGGTAATAATAATATGTATAAAATATTTTATCCATACTCTATACCTAACCGGGTAATTGGTTAACTATGACCCAGTCAATAACTTAGGAGATATTAGACTTTTTTTAGTTATTAGTTGGGACAAATTTAATATATTTTTAAAAATATAAACCCATCCCTTGTATGTTAAAATTGTATGACTTAGTTTTTTAAATTAAGAACAGTTTGCTGAACATTTTGATTGGTCAATAACTAGTTTTGGATAATTATTTTTGAAGTTAAAAAAGTTTAAAATTTATGACAGGAGGAAGGGTGGAGAGGAGATATTTTTATCTGTGCGCAATACTTAACAGCACTTCCCCTGCAGTCCTAACTTTTAAACTTAAAGAACTTTGTAACTAATTATCCAAAACTAGTTGTCGATCAGTTAAAAAGTTCAGCAAAATATTCTTAATTTAAAAAGTTGATAGAATACCTTCTTACCATTTGAAAAACATAAGTTTATACGGTTTTAAAAAATAAAGGATGGGGCTATATTTTTTAAAAATATGTTAATTTTGTCCCAACTAATAATTATAAAAGTATAAAAAAAAGCTATTACAGTGGGGCATAGCGGGAATGGAGAGATTACAGGTCTACAGGAATTATTATAACTGAAAGTAATTAAATCATTTTTAAATTAACCCTTCCATGCGAATCTTTGGTCTAATAAGTTGAAAAATATGTAAACTTTTTGGCGGGTTTTCTCGATTTTGAAGGGAAAGGGGTGATTTTTTTAAATTTTTGGGCCAATAAAGAACCCTAAAGGTACGATTTTTGATCTACAGTTGTTACACGAATAAATTGGTTCAGCGGCTTAAAGATATTGTGGGTACGGACACAAAAAAAATTAAAAACACATCAAATAAGGTATTATAAATACAATACCTTCTCAGCTCAGCATCGAAGCTAAAATGATTAAAAAAGTTTAGTATATTCCAAGTTATTAAATTGTTAACCAATAGTTAACCAATCACCCGGTATAATATGTAACTATTATTGATAAGATATGATGACACCCTACGAAATCTACTAATACGTTTTTTTGTTGTTAACAATAAACAACACTTCAGTTCCGAAAATAAAGGTTGAATTTCTTTAGTATCTAAAACATTTAAGTTTTTCGTAAGAAGCGTCGATAAGTAGGTATTATATGAAGATATTCGATATTATTTTATAGTATAAACGATTATCTTTACTTTGTTTTATTCAACATCTAAGCAACACTACACAAATACTGCGTCCTAAAAATAAATTATATACTTTATAGTTGTTTTGCATGCGCAGTTTAAACATAAATCAATAGATCACACCTTTCACCGATGAAAGGCTTTCAGATATTTCGACAGTATTGTTTTGAGCTCAGCTGATGTATATTAGGACAACCCATGCTGTGTAAATTGGAATAGTTTACAAAATACACATGAATAAATGTTTATACGTGAATGATATAAACTGAAGCAATAAAACAAATTTGGTTTACAATATGTTATATTGCTGATGCTCTTGTAATTTAAAATTGTTTCTCATGTTTGTTAATTTTGTAGTTAAAAAAAAAAACTATCGTTTACCATAATTGAAATTAGGGCGTGTTAAATTGCATTGACACTAATGAATTTGTGCCATGGGAACGAGATTAAGAGTAAGTAGGCAGATAGAATTGTTTGGTATAGGTCATGGTTTTTATTCAGCCCCTGACTTTATGGCACTGGAAACATTCCGTCAGTTTTAGATACATGTACTACAATCAATTGTATTTTTATCGTGTTTGTGTTCTACGTATAACACAATTACAAGTATACTTGGTTCATTAGTCTTGATAGATTATTAGTAAAAAAAAATTTATTTTTTGAATCCCAGTATGGAAAACTAACTATTCTTATTTCTTGGTCAAAATATCGGAGCTTAAAATTAATTACTTAGTTGTAATATGTTGTTTTAGTTTTTGACTTCTATTCTATTTCGGATTAATTTTTAAAAGGCCCATCAATATAGATTATCGTAATGAACAGGTAATTATATTTTTCTAAATTTTGCAATGTAAATTTAATTATATTATTTATTAATACTAATATTCTTTATAATTCTATTGAAAAAATTAAATGTAAATAAATATAAAAACTTCCAAAACACTTATCTAGTCGGGCGTGGGTTCAAAAAAAGTATTAGGACCTAAATTTAAAAAAATGACTAGTAGGTATGCCTAAATCGAAAAAAACCTAAATTATTAAGCGAACACCAACCATTAGCTGGGCTTAAACAATAAAAACTTGCCTTTTTTCGGGTTTTGGTTTTTTTTTTGACAACTTGTGTGATTTACAACTGTTATTATTTTTCAACAAATAATTTGTAATATTGTGCCAAGGTATCCAGTAGGACCTACCTACTACCTATTAGGTAACTCGTTCTAGAATATCTTGTTATTAGATAGAATGTTTAGACTTTTATCCAGACATAACGGTTTAAAAAAAAATCATGATTCTCTTTTCGTCGCTGAGCGTTTGAAAAAACGGTATTTTTTTAAGATTGAGGACAATATTTTACAAGACCCGGTTAGGTCGTAAAATATCAGAAGCAACGGATTTCAAGGGCGGCCGTGAAAATGTTTTTTAATATTATTATTGTATTGTATTCTACACAACTCGGGTATGGAAAATTTATCCGCTTGCCATTCGGAACGTGACGGTTAATTAAGTATTTTAATTGATAAATTAACGTCATGTGGGTTTACGACGATGATCTTGATTTTTCATCATTACGCAGTCATCGAAAGATAAAAAAAAACATCATCCATGTTATTCGTACGGTATTGTTATGGTTTGTATTTTTGCAAACAAAAAAATACACCACTTGTCGAACGTCCAATGTCACGCCACGTTAATTTTATACCTATTGTTTACTTCATTTGAATGATGTCCTTGTCCTTTATCTTTATCTATAAAAATATTATTTTTTTTTTACCATATTATTCGTGGTTTGAAAATTTGTCGGCATCCATAATATTATGATCATTATTGTTCATTATTGATCTACCGCTGCGGTGTGAACAGGAATCTGCAGAAATCAGGGAACGTGATTTGTGGCTTCGTCGGTTAACTGCATCAATTTTGTATTTATTCGAATTTGTTTTCAATAACAAATGTAAAATGTTATCATTATAATAATGTCATTATTGTATGTAGAAAATAAACCTTGGAATTCGTGTACGGCCTTGCGGTATAGTTAATAATATATGCCAAGCGTTAGGTGTTAATAACAAAAATTTAAACAAACATTAATATTTTTGGTAAAATACTGTCTTAATTAATTTACCTAAATCAAATTCTATCATAATCTCTCAATCCTCCGCTCGCAACAAATTGATGTTTTGTACAAATGATTATTGATAATAATTTTCAGCAATATTGGAATACATTTAATAGTAGTTATGTTCAAAATTGTATTCAAATAACAACTATTGGAGTTAAAACTTAAAACTATAACTATGTTTATCTATGGCTTAAACAATTTAAATAGAAGTATAATTAACACGCGTGTTCGAAAAATATCGAACAATTTTATAAAGACCACCTAAGCCTAAGCTTTTTTACAAGATTTGTGAAATAAAAAACACATCCTCAATGTTTTGAATTTTTTTTTAATGACGTAAGACGAACGCGGCAACAAAACTGAAGATGTGTTTACGTTTTGAAAATTTCGAATATTTGTGAAACTATACACCAAATAAAACTGTTAATGCCAGACAGTTACTTTAGAAGAACCATTACAAATGGTCGCTGTGATAGTTTGATAAAAAACTTACCTTCTGATGTAGAATAAAAATACAATAATTGTAGTTTTGAACGATTTTTTTGTGAAAATTTGCCTATACCGAACGCCTTGGAAAGGAATTAAGATATTAGAGTTCTTTGCATATAGATAAAGCGAGTTGCATAACGTATTCAATGTGTTTTTAATGAGTTTAATTAAAATAATAAGCACACTACCAAATTAAATTATCTTAATAAATTTCAAATTGGTGTAAAAAATATTTTATACCATTTTGGAGTATACAAGTTAGGTATAGACTATAGTTTATACATTATTAGTACCTTTGAATTAGACAAATTTTAAACTAGCCTAAATACATAGTGATTTTATGATTTTTTTGTAGCACGAATAAAATTAAAACCATTTTCTAATTCATTTAAGTTTTTATTAGTTTTTAGTTGGAGGCTATTAACATAATTATATTTAAGGACCGGAAATATATGCTCTAAAAACAACCGAAACTTGGATGCATGTATGCGCTAAAAATAACGTATATAATAAAACGCTGTTTTTTAATTTTCAGTTTCTTATAACAGTAAAAAATAAATATTACAATAATATTTTTTTATTGTAACCACAAATTCTATGTAAAATAATATTAATAATACATTATTTATTAACAAATTATAAAATAAAATAAAACTAATTTTTTTTAAATACACGAATGAAACAAATTACACAAACAAAATAAATGTAGAATTTTTAAATTCGATTTTAAGTAATTAATTTTTTTTTTTTGTTGTGTCTGTACCATATCTTCTAAGCCACTGAACCGATTTTTTCGTGTAGCAACCTTATAGATTAGAAATTAAATAAGTTCATCCCTTCTCCTTCGAAATGGAGAAAAACACCAAAAATTATACATATTTTTCAACTTAAAATTACGGCGCTCCAAAATCGTATAGAATAAACATTGACAACCTTAACAAATATCATAAACCCTTTCCCCTAGAAGGAAAACCTTAAAATATAGGTAACTATAATAATTTCTTTTTTATAGACAAACAATCAACCCTAATCGTACCTACCCTGATCCTTAATTTTTAAGCACATAATTGTCATTAGGTATAATGTTTTTATCGATATTTGTTCTATTGTAGGATTTTTTGTTTGCCTATAAGTTATAACTTTAATTTGTAGTATTCTTTATTTCTTTTTTTTAAATATTCCAATTAAAAATTAGTTTAATTGTAGTAAATATTTTATTGGTGATCGTTAACTGTTATCGTTTAACTTGTCTAGGAAAAGGCAAGTAGGCTTATATTACGCGATAATAATATTGTTGTGGTATTTCTGCATAGTGTAGTTAATTACTTTGTATATTACTGCTATTACTTTGGTATTTCAACATTTTTTTTATTTACAATTCGTTCCATAACAGATTTATAACCGATTCGTAATCCTAACATGAAGTAATTTTAATACTAATATTTTATTTTATTTATTATACTTGGTTAATCAACAAAATAATTTCTTTACTAAAATGCAATAAAACAGTTTACAAAAAACCCCTGGTTAAGCCCAAAATATATTTGGTATTAAAAATATAAAGGTTTTTGGGTTTATATTATGTATTAACCAAAAATCAAGTCATACAATTTAAAAAAAAAACAAGTCGTTGGCTGAAGGTGATATTATTTTCAAAAAAAAAAAAGATATAAATATGCTTCTTTGAGGTAGTTTACGATTTTTTTTTCTAGTCCCGCTAGATTTTGTCTTTATTTTTAATTACACTACCTTACCTTCCCACTTATCTAATACATTGTGTAGGCATGTGTCAAAATCAAACTTGAAAATTTTAAGTTTGATATAGTTAATACTTTCGATTATTTATCTATAACTCTTAGTTGGCATCTGTGAATGTATAATTTAAAATATTGTCCTTGTAACAATTTTTAAACAAACGTTAGATCCAGATCTAAGTTTTTTACTCCGATGACGCCGCTCATTGAATGTGTGTGGTATTCATTAGTAATTAATGTATTTATACTACTACTTAAAATTATATTATAATGTCTACATTGTTTCTTAAATTGTAATTTAATTAGTGGGTGCAATAATTTTAAATCTTAACAAAATACTAAGGGTCATGTGTTGTATTGTATATATTTATTCAACGGAAAAGATCACCAATTTTATACGAAACCACAGAACTATTTTTATATATTTAAATTACCTAGTTTAACTCTTTAGTCCCTACATTTTTAAAATCTACAAATGCTTTGATATGCTAAAAAGTTAAAAGATAATTTTCGTTACCTAACATTAAACACTACAAGTTTTTGTTGACCTGTAGTAGTTTATGTCAATTTATTTTTACTCCTTAAATAATGACACTTCTTAACGTGGGTAAAAAAAGGGCGATTATGTCCTGTGTGTTTTTCTAAATATATGTCCTTGAAAAGCGCTCCATTTTATTTATTTATACACTGCTATCTTTTAGAAGTTTTTTTTTGTTAGCTGTAATATTGAAATATAGTTAAATAGTATAATACAGGTATAGCGAACTTTGTTGTTCTTTTATAAACATAATATTATATTATCTGTTTTAAGTGAACTATGTGCTCAACAATTCAATAGTTTATCTTGTCACTAGGTAACAAGCGTGTAGACAAATATAATTTAAGTCAACTATAATTAAAAATAATATAATATAATAATAATATAATTTAATAATTCTAAAAAGAAAATATTAACTGGTTTCTGATATAACTGTGGTATATTGTTTGTTTGTGGATTTAGATTTTTAGTTGGGGTGTTAAATAAAATAAAACGATGCAATAACACATAAAACAATAAAATAAAATAAATAAATGTTTTACCTAAAATGTCACCTATATTCCCAGACCCTTCGATAGTATCTGTATCACATTGCCCCAAGTTTTAACACTTGACGTGAAATTAATTTACTGTCTTAAGGGAGAGGATAGAGGTATTAAAATTGATTTATTCGTTTTTAATTACGATTTTAGTTCCAATTTTTTATCTCTGGGACAAGCCACTATTTTGCAAATTCAAATAAACAAGTTTAAATCAAAATTAATATTTTATTATTCCTTTTTAAATTTTCAACTGAAGCTTGTTAAGAAAATACATTAATTTTATAACAAAAGTAATAGCTAACACATTATACAATTTTTTACTAATATATTATGTAAAATATAAAAAACGAATTGATATTTTGTGGCGTCAACGAAGTGATGAATTTTGATCATAGTAATCAATTAATTGATCAACGATTCACATTTTTTCCTAAAATTGTACAATGAGTCTTGTTTGGCCCAATTCATGTTCTGAATTTAGAAAAAATGGGATAAGAAGATTCTTATTATATTTTATTGCGTTTACACCATTTAAAATTCCTTTTAGAAAATTGTCCAAACGTATAATTCTCAAATGTGAATATAAATATAAAAATAACATGACGTGCTAGAGAAAATTTGTGATCGGATTGGGGTTCGACAAAACATTTTTTTTAAAAAATTGATGTATTTTGGTTTTTGTTTTAAAAAAGTCAATTTAAAATAGAACTATACTCTCACAAATTTTCTAGGGTGACTTGAAGACATTTTAGAGGAGTAAGATAAGTCGACCTAATTACTCCCCCTCTCTTTTTTTTGGGGACACTGCACTTGAAATATAATTATTAGACACGCATCTATAGCTGAAGGGTTGGTTTATGTGTTTTGATGTAAAGTTTAGATGTACTCTGTATAATAATTTTTTACAGACCGACCGAGTTCGTTATTTGTAAAACTGGCGTTCTGCGTTCTTGCCAGGTATTCGCATAATATACTGGTAGTTATAATACCATGATATTATATTATCCCATGTTGTTACAACAATATAAGAATACCCATATACGTATCATTATAATATACGACCACGTCAGTATATGCTATGACGATGGGAGAGGCGTTTTATGCCCGCGGCCAAATTTAACGCTTCATCATTTCGCGTGCATTAGATATAATGATAATAATATAATATGGGCTTTGGCTGCGGCCTTCGTCCACTGACAATGTACAAACTCGGGACTTGTCAATCATTTTGCGGTCATCGCGCGGTGTTCTTATTTCCTCGTTAAGAACCCGACCAGCGTGGGCTGCCCGAAAACCGCATACGTTATTATTATTATTATTATTATTACTATTGACTGTTTATAATATTGACGATAATAATACGCATAACCCGACAAATAAGAAAATTAAAAAACAACGTCCTAACCTAACCTAATCCGAATAGTATTATATTATTATATAGCTCTTCCTCGACGCAGAGCCTGATTTAGACACTTAATAATAATAATATTTTTCAAACAAATGGTAATATTATTAGAGATACCTTTGTGACATTTATAGTTTTTTGTATGATTTGGGATTTATTAATAAATTTGAATTCAGATGATCTCGGTAAGTATTGGTAGTTTTATTTTATTACTGTTCACATCTGCTTATACCTTATGCATTCGGATGCTCATAAAAAAAATCAAATAAATAATAAATGTATTCTAGAAAATTAATATTTTAATCCCTTAACCATAAAAATAAAAAATCATACACTCTCTGCGTTACATTCTCGCAGGAGTGTATTATTTTTATGGTTAAGGGTTTTAAATATTAATTTATTTAATAAGTGTATTATTTATTTATTTATAAATTACAAATTTACAATTGACAGGTTGCCTTTAGTATAAATTATTATTACAGCTAACATAATATTGTATTTTGTTCGATTATCAAAGTTCCTAATTTAATTCAGCTTTTAAAAATTATCTTTTATTGTATTTGTTAGGTATAAAATAAGGAAAACTGTTACTTGAATATTTTGAATAATATTTTATTATGAATGTTCTCTATAGTTTTTTATATAAATACATTTTTTTCTAAAAAAAATCTAGAGTGCAATTAAAGTAAGGCCCTATTAATTTGGGGCCATGGACACGTGCTTATCTTGCCTAATGGAAAATGTGGCCCTGTCTCGACGGACCTACCTGCAATTTGCACGAACCGCGTCAGGGTAACCCCTCCCCCCCTGGATTTTGGCTTTGAACTCGCCCAAAATATAGTTAATTAAAAATGTTATTATGTATGAATCGTTTAGTGTGGTGTTTACACAACGCAGGAAGGAAGCTAGCGGCGAGAGTGTGTGATTTGCGGACGAGAGATCGTAATGAGCTATTGGGCAATGGAGGTCATGGCTTGAGAAGGGGAAGAAAGAGTTCCTCGTCGGTTCTGTCGTGTCTTATAGACGGTTGTCGTGGTCTCCTTCGCCGGTCATTAGGAACCACACGTTCGCCGAGTAAACATTGTTATTGGCCTTATCTTTCGGGTGTGTGTATGTGAGTTTAATACTTAACGTCCGTTTCGGTATCGTCGAAAATCATATCACCGTCACGACATGTCTACCACCAACTTTAGACCCAAAACAGCCCGCGGAAAATCGGAAGTATGTATATAGCACCGTATACTGTGTAAGAAATTGTATTCCCACTAGGAAATGATAACATTTATACATTTTTAATTGCAGTGAAACGGCCCCCTCGTCATGTTATTCAAGTCATGTATGTATATACATGACTAACATATTATATAAAATTTGCCTATTGTTTTAATTTAACAGATTGTAAATATATTTTAATAATAATTATTCCGCCCGATAATTATCCCGATTCAGAACTTTGCGTATTTTATATTAGTTTTTCGTCGATAATAAATGGCAAACAAAAAAAAATTCGAAATGAGGTTTTTATGTTGAAGCCTAGAAAACGTTTAATATTTACCCTAAATATGGGTTTTGTAGAACTTATGTACATCCAAAAAAACTTAATTGTTTTAAAAACGTTTGTTTTCCCAAACGTTGACAATCACATTTGATTATTTAAAACATTTCTACAGTAATTTTAAATATAATGTTTTGTCTTGCGTATTTTGCCATATAGAAAAAACTAGGGTTTAAAAAAAGTCTGATACAGTTAAATTTGTTTGGATGTGCATAGCTAACCCAATATAACTACAGAAAATCCATATTTTTGTGTAGTAAAAAAACACTTTTTTTTTTTGTCATCTTTGATTTTATATCATGTGACTTTAAAAACAAAAAAATTGACGAATGTACATGACTTAAAAGTTAGTTAATAATTTACTCCGTACGAGGTAGGACAATGCAATACTAACATGGTTATTAAATTATTATGTGTCGCGGTTTCCTGTTATACTCGAACGACTTTAATTATTGTGGTTTGATAGCAAAAAGTTTACAGCACTTGAAAAGATAAGAGCGTATTCACAACGACTAAACTTTATTTGATATTTTCCGGCATAATAATATGTTGATCACTTTATGTGGTTTTTGCATGTTTTAATGTCATAAGTAAAAAACCCGCTATTTGTAAGTGATCGTCGTAAATTACAATTTCAAAAATAATTGTATGACAATTATTGGTGATGTTCACATTAGTGTTGCCCAATGCCCATGTAGGGTTTTCTTTTTGTTTGAACCCAGCAAACGTTTGGTATTTACCCAAAAATGTTGAATTTTATCGGATGAACCGTACTTACAATATGTATGTATAAAGGTTAGGTTTTTTTTTAACACGGTTTGTTGACAATTCTGCGAGAAAATTTCTGTTGAAATTGTATCTGATGAAATTCAAATGGGCTTAGTAATTATCACTATTTTTTTTTTTTTATTATGATGACATTATTGTCGCGCATCAAGGTCGACCGGCTTTCACCAGAGAAAGTAGCTCAATACATGTTTTGGAGCATTGGCCGGATTTATTTCCTGTACCACCGTTGCCTGCTGGCTAGTTTCGTAACCAACTTGCACTTCCGTATCATCTCCGCAATAATACATAACTATACTTACGGTTGTGCTTACGTTTGTTATGTCACACTCGTGTGACGGAATCGTATCCAACTCTTCAGACGGTTTCACTCGGTCGTGTCTACTGGGTTCAGACCTGTTTCGCCGTGTATGCCGGTCACCTATGCGTCCGCCTAAACGTTGGAAGGCTGTGGTTTCTTACCTGTCGACGTTTCTCTGCTTAATTGTATATAGTAGTGACGCCATTTTATATAGTCTGAGTACTGAGACCGGGGTTTTTGTTTTCAGGTGGCCACAAACGTTACCGTCCAGAAACACCATGTGTCCCGGGATAAACGCGGACAAGTGCTGGGAAACGTCCGAGGATTCCGCGGATGTACCGTCTGGTTTACGGGTAAGTATAGCATAAAGAGTTGGCAAAAACAAAATACCCAAGCCTCAAAAATAAAAAAACGTAGTTTGTGGCCAACTCAGAAAGCATTGTAAAGTGATCTCGATTTGTGCTTGACTTAATCGTACCTGGATTTTGTATGGTTTCCACAGGACTTTCGGGCGCGGGTAAAACATCGGTGTCGTTCGAACTGGAAGCTTATTTAGTGGCCAGAGGTATACCGGCTTACGGTCTGGACGGCGACAACATGCGGACCGGCTTGAACAGGGACTTGGGCTTCAGTCCTGGCGACCGCGAAGAAAACATCAGACGAGTGGCTGAGGTGGCCAAGTTGTTTGCCGACAGCGGGGTCGTTACCTTGTGCAGTTTTGTCTCCCCGTTCAACCAGGTTAGTTATGATGACAAAAAACAAAAAAAAATCTTTACTATTGGTACGTCTCGGCCACTTGCCATATTACTTAATGTCTATGTTCAAAAACTAATAGCGCGTGATCGTTGCAGGATCGAGAAATGGCCAGGAAAATACACAAGGACGCTGATCTACCGTTTTTCGAAGTGTTCGTGGACGCTCCACTTAGCGTTTGCGAAGAACGGGACGTTAAGGGTCTGTACAAGAAAGCCAGAGCTGGAGAAATCAAAGGTAATTGAAACAAGGTCGAGTTGGCATAAACCGAGGTTTTTTCAAACATAAAACCCGGGTTTATATTTGAATAAATACCAAACATTTTCTGGATTAAACACTAAAAAAACTTGGCGGGTTTCTTTGAATTTTGTTTTTTTTTGCCAACTCCGAAGAAAAAAATCATAAACTACTATACATTTATTTATAATGTCTAGACTCTAGAGTTATTATAAATAGGTAAAATATAAGTTATTTTTTTGTTCACATTGGGCATATTTAATCCGAGATTTTGATGTAATATTATATGTAAATCTTGGTAAAACCATGAGCGTAAACAATAATATTGATAACGCAGTGGGAGAAATTAAATTTAATATTTTACTTAAACGATACAAATATGTACCACCCACATTTGTAATGTCCTAAGGGAGATGTGCTATCTCTGGAACTCATATTATCAATGTAAATAATATGAGATGAAACTTATTTTTAAAGAGTGATAAAACCATTTTAGGATTCACTGGAGTTGACCAAGTTTACGAAAAGCCAGACTCGCCAGAGCTGGTTCTGAAAACTGTCCACTTATCAATTGAAGAGAGTACCATGGAAGTAGTGAAAATGCTCGAAGAAAACGTAAGTTCAAGGGAAATAAGTAATTATATGTTTAAAAACATGATATAAAAAATATGCATTTGTCGCCGAAAATAACAGTTTTTTTAAATAATTTTTTGTAATTTAAATTTATTAGGAAATTATTCCCTTGCAAATCAACCGCGAGGTCGCTCGCATACCCGAATTGTTTGTTCCGGAAAACGCTATTGAAAAAACTAAAGCCGAGGCGCTACAACTCCCCAGACTCGATATTGGTAAATTAGACATGCAGTGGGTACAAGTATTAGCTGAAGGATGGGCAGCTCCGCTGAATGGATTTATGAACGAAGAAGAATATTTGCAGGTAATATGAGTTTTTCGGCAGTATTGTTCGTGATATTAGATTACTCGTACTCGTCTATATTGTTGTACAATCTTTGACTTGTTTTTAGACTTTACACTTCAACAGCTTTTCCGAAGACGTCAACCAATCCATTCCCATTGTTTTACCAGTTAGCACGAAAATAAAAGAAGAGCTCATGGGTTGTGAAGAAATTGCTTTATGGTACAATTCAAAACCGGTCGCCATAATTCGCAAACCGTCTTTCTATCCTCACCGCAAAGAGGAACGGGTGTGCCGTCAATTTGGTACATTACATCCCAATCATCCGTACATCAAGGTACATTTTTTTACCAAGCCGGCTTGACTGTTAAAAGTAGTCGGAATACTTTGGAGAATGCATTGATGAGATAGTTGATAGTACCTGACTGATAGTGTAATGTTAGTAGTTAGAAAGAGCTGAGAGGAAATGAATTAACTCATAGTGTTTTAAGGTGGCGGGTAATTTTTATTAGGCAATAAGCGAGAGAAAAAATAAAATAAATTATTACTTGTAATGGTATCAAATGCAGACGAATGATACATTTTGAGAACTTGTATAGAAAACCATAGGAAATAAGAGTTTGAGATGATTGAGGGGGTTAAACCATAGTGGTGTAAGTCACATTTTCATAAAAGTTTAGTTAAATATCTTAAAAAGTAAATTTATTGAAAGGCAAAGTGAAGCAAGTGCCAACTTATAACTCTTACCGCCAGATGGCAGTCCATCCCTGTATCATCAAGTATAGTTTTTATTAAACTTTTTTGTGTCTCTACTTATGGTTAATTTGACTTCACCACTATGGTTTTAACCCCCTCAATTGGCAAATGATGGCTTGTCGTGTGTTAAGCGGCCTACCTCGAACGGTCACTATTGGCATAAAAAGTTATGTTTACTGTCCTTTTTTTAGATAATTAACGAGAGCGGTGATTGGTTGGTTGGTGGCAATTTAGACGTGATCGAACGGATCATGTGGAATGATGGTCTTGACGACTTACGTTTCACTCCAAACGAGTTGCGGGCCAAATGGAGAGAAATGAAGGCGGACGCCATTTTCGCTTTTCAACTGCGCAATCCAATACACAACGGACATGCTTTGTTGATGCAGGTTTGTGGTTCTACCAGAGTTGGCAAAAAGCCTGGTTTTTGACTAGTTTAAATTTTATCTCGAGTACGCATAAGCCTGATAATATTTGTTGGGCAACACCCGCTGGGCCTAAACCGTCAGGGTTTTTTAATATCAACTTTACAAATCTAAATATTTCTTTTGTTTTTTTGCTGCAGGACACCAAGAGAAAGCTGTTGGAGCGTGGCTATAAAAAACCGGTGCTGCTATTACATCCGCTCGGCGGTTGGACAAAAGACGACGACGTTCCGCTTCCTGTGAGAATCCAACAGCACAAAGCCGTGCTTAGAGACGGTATATTGGATCCAGAAACCACCGTTTTGGCTATATTCCCGTCACCAATGACTTATGCCGGACCTACTGAAGTAAGTTACCACCCAATTCTAAGCATTGTGGAGTTCATTTTCATGGATAAACTACAATGGTTAATTTTTGTTTTCTAGGTACAATGGCATGCCAAGGCACGCATGTCTTCCGGAGCGAATTTCTACATCGTTGGTAGGGATCCTGCTGGAGTTCCTCATCCAGATGGTAATCCGCCAAGGGACTTGTACGATCCTACACATGGAGCACGCTTATTGACCATGGCACCCGGACTGACCGATATGGAAATCATTCCTTTCCGAGTAGCCGCATACGACAAGACTAAAAAGGCCATGGACTTTTACGACTCAACGAGGCATAGCGACTTCAATTTCATATCTGGCACAAAAATGAGAGGTAAAAATGCGTGTACACTCCTAAGTGGCAGAGTTGGCTATTACTTCTATCATTTTTTATCTAAATAAAATAATCCATAGTTAAACAATTAGCAAAAGCCTGCTTTTGTGTATTAAAAGCATGACCCACTCCAGTTGTTTAGGTAGTAAATATAAACTTAATGAAACCTGTATTTTTGGGTAAATACCAATTATCTTCTAGACTTCACCCACAGGGTTTTTTTTTTACTAACAATTATTATCTAGTTTTTTTATCAAAAATGTATTTTATTATTTATTTAAAAATTATTTGCTAATGATGAACACTTTCATGATTATCTTTGTATTAGGTAAAAGTAGTATAAGTAATATAAACATTTCTAATATGAAAAAAAATATTTTAGATAATTATTTAATTTAAAATAAAACACACAGCAAAGCTAATATCTTATTTTTATTTATTATGATAAATTTAGAAAAAATTCAAGTTAAATTTGAACTATAAATATATAAATTATATTTTATTGGTAGAGTTAGACTACAGTTGTTTAAATAAAAAGTTTTTTTTTATTTTGTGAACAAATAAATTATTCGTCGAATCATATTCAAAATTTGCCCAAATCTAATCATTTTAATTTTTATTAACTCTGTACACATTTACAGGTCTTGCTAAGGATGGGGTAGAACCACCAGCTGGATTTATGGCACCATCTGCTTGGGAAGTGTTATCGAGCTACTATAAATCGTTGAACAAAATATAGATCAAACTTAATAAAAAGGTCCTTTGAGACAAGGAACATACATTCCTATTTTCGATCAATTATCGTCCCTCCAATATTTTTATTTAAGTCACCAATGATTAATATTATTGATTTTAACTTCAATCAAATATATTATAATAGAGTTTGTGTCTAATTTTATGAAACTAATATTTATTATAAACAGTTGTAACACAACTAAGATTGATGTTTTGGCGTTTAATATTTTTCTTGGATTGTATTTTCGAATAGCTTTACAATTTAATTTTTGTTTAATTATTAATGTATGAACCGGTAGTGGCATACGTTTAACACAAACAGGACGTTCACTGTAAGTTAACTCTTAAACTTATTCAATGCGATTTTAGTTGACTTACATCTAGAATTAGTTGACTTTAATACTATGAACAAAATGTTTGATCATCCGTTTATTTTTATTATGATTATTGATTATTATTATTATTATTAGAAGATCATTGATAGTTCTATAATTTATGTTACCTTGTTAATGTTTCAAATTTTAATTTAATTTTAATATATTTAGAAATATTTATTAATGTAAAACTTGATGTATTTTTTCTTGTTACGGTGTTTCTTATTTTGTATTGTCTCAATAGTATACGTCATAACAATTTATCAAATCTCGCTTAGCCCTTAGAGCTTGTTGTCTTAGTTCGTTTTTAAACTAATTTATTTAAGAGACACACAATATTTATATGTTTGGATTAATATTTATAGATCAAAATAATTATGGATATTGACGAGGTTGATCCAGTAATTACGCCATGTATGAAACAAAATGCCAATTTAATCAGCTTCTTGTTAAAATGTTTACATTTTTTTCGTACACCAATTAACACTAAACTAAAAACACAGATAACAGTTTATAGTTAAATTTTATTTCAGATAATCATTCTTTCGTAATTTTTACATTTCTTCTGAAAAAACCAACATCTAATGGTTATATTTTAATAGTCAAGTTTTTTTTGCAATACGAGTCGAGTTCGGGCGTCCATTCAATTGGAGCATTCCTTTCAGCACACACACTTGTGCCAATGAATATAATATTATTATGCGATATTTGTACAATACACGTTCCTTATGAATACTCTTTGTTTAGCGATCTTCCTATGACCAGTCTTCGGATTTCGTTGGTCCCGGCCCCGATGTCGTACAACTTGGCGTCTCTCAACAGTCTGCCGGAAGCATAATCGTTTATGTAACCGTTTCCACCTGTTGCACAGAACAAGTCAACAGAATAATTTATTGTACAACCGTGTAATGTAAGTAATTAATACAGTCGGACTATTATATTATGATATTGAATTTTTACCTAAACACTGGATGGCGTTTAGGGCCACTTTGACAGACCGTTCGGCAGTGAACAGTACCACTCCGGCACAGTCTTTACTGCTGATGTGTCCCTTCGTGCACGCGTTTCCCACGCAGTACAGATAACTCCTGCTGGAGCTCAAATCCGTGTACATGTCTGCGATTTTACCCTGTAAACAAATAAAATAAGTAATGTAAGAGGGGGGGGGGCATTCAATTGGCATCATCTTCCTCCGATCGATCGTTGGGCTGACAAAGTGGAGGTGAATGTAATGGCTGTTAGAATCTAAAGGTCGTGGTTTGAATCGGTCAACGGAACGTGGAAACCAAAGGACACAAACGGTTGTCGTCGAATAATTAAAAAGTATATTCATAATAAAGAAATGGGATTCCCGCCGACCACTCGAGTTTATATGATGCCGCCTGCTCCATGTTATTACTCATTAAGACATTACTTGTATCATCTGGAATTCTCCGATTTTTTTGTCGAACTGTTCCCTGGAATGCACGTAATCAAACGCCAAATCTGCGGACGCTTGCATCAGCCTAATTATAACAACGTCAAATAAAATATAATAATTAACGTTTTACTAGTGAACGATGGTGTACTACAACTCACCCTACAGGACCGGCGGCGATCACCAACCGTTCCAAGTCCAATCCAGACATGAGAACGTACACTCCTTTATTCTCTTCTCCCAAAAGATTTTCAACTGAAATCCGATATAATTATGCGGTCAAGTAAAAAAAGACATTTATAATTGAATTGCACAGAAGACAGGTCCCTAATTGTAGGTTCTTTGTTTTTTTGAAAATTTCAAATCACGAAAAAGAAGACTATGAAGTCAGGTTCTCTAATAGCACCGGAAGTCTGTTGGACAATTCTGTTTTAATCTTTAACAGGAATCCTGGCATGGATCCACCGGACATCACTCGGAATCATTCGCTATGTATAAGGAAGGTAGTGCTCGACTGGACAAAACGCCAATAATGTTCAGTGTGGTTGTTACTTACCGGGAACTTTACAGTCTTGGAAGATCAGTTCGGCCGTGTTGGATCCTCTCATTCCGAGTTTGTCGAGCTTGGGGCCCGTGCTGAATCCTTCAAAAGACTTTTCAATGATGAACGCTGAAATACCGTGTTGTTTTTTTGCTTTCTGGTCTGTTCTGGCGTACACCTGTGGACCATACCAAAATGATATCCCGATATTTTACTACCGTGAAACCCATAATATTCAATTACCACTAGCACGTCGGCGTCCGGCCCATTGGTGATCCAAAACTTGTTGCCATTGAGTATGTAATGCGATCCTTTGCGTTCGGCTTTAAGTCTCATGGAGACCACGTCGGACCCCGAACCTGGCTCGGACATGGCCAGTGCTCCGACAGCCTCGCCTCGGCACAGCTGAAACGTTTAGGAAGTTCGATATTATATCTTGTAAACAAACACGGTCGGGGGTATGCAAAATAATATCGACGGGCTTACTGGGGGCAAGTACTTGGTTTTTTGCTCGTGCGTGCCGTTAAGTCGGATCTGGTTCATGCACAGGTTCGAATGGGCAACGTAGCTGAGCCCTACGGATCCGCTTGCTCTGGATAATTCCTCCATCGCTATGACGTGATCCATGTAACTCCCACCGGTGCCTTCGTATTCGGTAGGTATTGTTATTCCCAGTACACCGAGCGACCCCAGTTCTCGCCAACATTTCTATTCCGTCAATCAAGTAATAGATACAGTAATTTTTCGATAATGAACTTCAATGGGGTGGTATTTACAAGAAAAAGGAAACCATACGTGCGACTGGATCCTAGTAATTCGAGGTCAAAGTTAAATGGTCACTGCAAATCTAAATGTCCTCGAATAAGTTTCTACGTGGACTTTTACACTGAAAGGAACTAAGATTGATGGCTGGCTAATGGCTATATTCAGAACTGCTTTTAACTCATATTTCATAGTTTGATTATCTTCCGATAAATGCTGTTCGGAATGGTTAATCTAGATAGACTTGTCTTGGAAGTCTATTTGTAATCGTTAATGCCCACTTAATTTATATAATATACCTATGGTATATTGGTGTATGGTATCTGGCCCGGTGGCCAGATTTAAGCAAATTTCTAATAATAAATTTCTAAACAATTGATGATTCGATGAAAAATAGATAACTTTATTCGTAGCTACACAGTTGAAGATAATTTATATTTGTAGTTAAAATATTAAATTGATAATTTAAAATTTATTGAAATAAGTGTCATGCATTCTCTATATAAATAAAATATTAGATATGTTTTAGTTTTTAAATTAGACAATTATCTTAAATAATTTATTGCTAAACTTATATAAATAATTTAAATAAAGTGGTGTTCCCATGGGGTATACTCCATATACGCCGTATACTCTCAAGATTGTTTTCAAAAATCATAGGTATACTACGTATACTCTCAAGTCTAAATTAATTTTCGAAAAAAAAATTGTTATTATTTTTGTAGATTCATTTCTTTATAAAAAATATAAATTAATTTAATTTATATTACAAATAAAATCTCTATCAGAGTGAACGCAGACTAATATTTACATTTATGATTTTTGTAATATTTTGTTTTCAAATATTATCTTCCATCCCCAGATGCAAAACCCGTCGTGTACATAAAATATAATATAGTTTAATAAAAATATTACAAAAAAAAAATATATATATAGTTTTTGTAAATTATAAAAAAATTGTTTTTTATCATTAAAACACTCACTCCTTTATTACACCAAGGACCTTTATTACTCTGGAACTTATATACTTGGAAATAGCATATGGAAGACCTTTTTTTAGCACCTTAACACTTTTTTCTTAAATTGTGCTGAGTATACTCTCAACAAATTTGATGGGAACATCACTTAATATTTATTTATTTATTTTCTATACCTACAGAAATGTATTTAAAATATTTCAAAGTAATCAAAACAATTGTCCTCAAATAATAAATAAGTTTGTTCAACGAATAACAAAATATAAAAAATAATATTTAAATAAATAATGAATGTGATAAATTATTAAATAAAAAACATTTTTTATTTAGATAAAAATAATTCAAATAAAGCTCAACTTTGAAGTAGGCTATATTTTATTTTCAAGTAGAGGACAATAAGAGAAACGGAAGTACAATTTTTAGGTAAGTTTTATGGCGTACGTGAATTTATTGATTTATTTTTTTAATATAAGGTGGTGCTGATAATCGATGAAGGTGTCACTTATCAGGTATTCAATTTTCAATAAATATGTTTTCGTTTTGTATTAACTGTAAATATGATATTTACCCTAAGATCACTAAAAGTGTTAGTTCTGTCAATTTCAGCCGCTTTCGGAGCCAATTCGCTTTGTGCATAGTCAAAGACTGTTTTTCGAAGCTAAAAAAAATATAAAATGTAAAAATAAATAATACTTTTTAATTATAATCGCACTAAATGTGTAACTCGTTTTTCTCATACATAAGAACAAATTATTTTCTAAACAATTTTAAAACGATTTTTTGAAAAAATTCTACGGCTTTGTCTTGGCTGAAAGGTGTTAAGATAATTTCGGCTTAAGAACTAATATTAAGAAATAAAATCCGATTTTATTTTTAAAAAATAATTTTCTATTTATTACAACATATAATAATTTAAGTATTTGATCGTATAAAATATTATTTCGACAGATTTATAGATTGAATGGCAGGTAAAAATAAAACTTAAAGTACAAAAAAAACCGCCTTACCTGAATTTGTTCTTCATTCAAACCGAACAAGTTGTCGTCTATTGGATAGTGAGACAAATACCTTTGGCTAACATTAGCAAGGTAAAAATTACCAGTAGTTATGCAATTTCCGAACCGAACAACTTTGCCGCAGATTGACATTTTAGAGTGTAAAAAATAGTTAATTAAGTATTACTTATTACGTGCAATTGATGGAAAAACAATAATTATTAAGGTTGCTTTTTAAAAATTTGTTTTATTCGAGACATTTAAACTGGCGTTGATTTTAAACAACAGAATTCACCGTATGGGAATTGTTTACTTATCGACTGAATGATAGCTAAGCGATCAGAGTCGATATTATTATGCTGAAAGCATAGCAGATAACAAAGGTAGAATTATATTTATATATATTTTCATAAAATATAAATTTGAGATTAGATAAAACCCGTTATAGGAATGTTTAAATTCCAACCATGCCTCGTAAGTGGTTATTAAAACATTGATTGTAATATTATATATTAAATACTATATTGTTGAAATAATGCTCCACTTTATTCGCTTACTCGAAGTACAAAGGTTGTATACTATATTGAATTTTTTATGTTAGTAAAATAGTTGCAGGTTTAGAACATACATATTGTATAAAATATTATTAATTGTATTTACCGGTTGCAGTTAAAAAGTAATTTTATGTCTGTCGCAACTCGCAGGCCTCATTATTAAATTTTCATTTAATTTTAGAACGATTGTATCTACATTTTTTTTTCTTTTATAGAAAACCCGATAAGTTACCTGTTATTAGTACACAGTTAATGATAGAATCTAAAAACTTTACATTTAAACCTCTCTTACAGTGGCGCAACTAGGATTTATTGCGGGGGGGGGGGGTGTTTTACAAAATATAGAATAATAAGTTTAGACTATATCTTTATAGGAAATCTGTAACGTTCCCTATTAGTCATTTTCAAATATATTTGGGGGTCACCACCAACAACCCCTCCCTTGGTTGCGCTACTGCTCTCTTAATGCTAACGACTAGCCTCGAAGCAAAGAGGTACAGAAAACTGTTGCACAAAACGGCGCTCTGGTTATGCAATTTTGATACATTTATTATGTGCGTTTGTTTTATTTGCTGTATTTTCATGCCGTTGCGCCCTTTTACGATATCAACTATCATCGTTAGCTATAATTTAAAACAATCAAATAAGCACTGAAAAGCAAATGGTCCAGTTAACTTTGGCCGCCAACCAAACGTATAATCGAATGTTCAAACTTTAATTTTCAATAATTTCAATAGATTAACAATAGATAACTGTCAATACTATAAAAATACAATTCTTAAATAAAATTTATCATACTTTTTTTGTCGTTAAACCACTATCCTTTTTGAACAGTCATGGCGTGTCAATGATGATGTCAAGTGTAACTACAATATAATTAAAAAATAATTTGTTTTATTTTTGTCCGTTCACACCTAATTATTTCGATATAAGAGGATAATAATTGTGGTCGATTAGTAAATAGTATGTCAATAAAAAAATATTGTAGGTTGATTTATGGATGCGAAGCACTATTAACGCAGTGAATGTTTCCAGGAAGAAAAATACAAAATTGTAATTATTCTAAGAGCAAATTGATATTATATTTTTAATGTAATACGAGATAATCAAGTAGACAGGTAATCTGTCACGACGTGAGTTAATTTCGCAAAACGAGTTCGTTACATTTAGAGCTGGTAGCTCATTTACCATTTACAAAAATCTATAGAAATAATGTTATTAAATGACCCTGTAAACAAAAATAATAATTACTATGATAATAGCTGATACATCTATTCGATTTCGGTATTTAAAAAACAGTTTTTCATTAACATTTTATGTATTCGAATTAGGTAAAAAAAATTATTTTTAGAGAGTTTTCTCGATTGTTTCGAGACGACTATTTCGATTTTATTAACTCCGTAAAAAAACAAACTAGATTTAATTGAACTGTCTTTATAATAAAAATACATTAGACATAATATTATGTCTTTATAGTTTACATCATACATCAAGCTTACCGGGCCTTTAAGGCCCAACGGTGCCATCATGAGATGATAAAATTGATATTATGTGTTCAGTACTAAGGAGCAAATAAATTAAAAAATTGCTGTGAAACCGGAATATTATCTCGTCTCATAACTAAGCAAAAAATAAAACCAAACGCTCACGGTCTTTTTTAGCGCTATTCGCTTTTTTTAATGACGCACGTCTAAATAATATATTAACATTTTGATTTATAAAAAACGTACAAATCTAGTCTGGTTGTTGTCTATATACACAGTAAAACCTGTAGAATTTACGCGCATGATTTGCGGCACATGATTAATTACACAATATGACGTATAAAGATAATTTTCAAACAGTGAATAAGAAACCTGTTTTTATTATTTAAGGTTAGGTTAGATACATATTAGATTGTCGTGTATCGCGCAAAAAAAAAATCAAAAGAAATCTAATAGTAGTACAGTATAATGTCTATAATAAATGTAATGACCTAACTCAACAATTTCATTTAATAAAAATTACAATTTAAATTTTTGGCACTTTTTAAATAGCTATACAATTTTTCAAAATGAATTGTTTTTTTTTTATAATTGTATTAATATTTTATATTTTGCTGAAAACATTTCTTATGTTCTGTTAATTATTTTCATTTTTTATGTATAGTATTAGAGTTAATAGTTAAATTTGTATTTCAATGTTTTTTTCGTAATTGTATTCGTTCAAATAAAATTACAATTTTGTTTGTTAATTGGATTTTTATTTTAATGTTTTTTTTAATTAAAGCAATTATTTTAATTTTTATGGCAACAAAAATGTATTTAAACAATGCCCACAGCTGATTTGTACGATATTTGGATAATAACTATCAACTGTTTAAAATCCATAAAGCTTGATTAACATACAGTACCTTTATAATTATACGATAACTGGCTTTTAATAACGATATTTTTCCAACTAGCGAACGTTATTAAATAACGTTTGTTACCATACATAGGTATAATAACGTTATGCAAAAACTTCCTATTGACTTGTTTGCATTCATATGACATTTGTTATGCTGCATCCTTATTGATACATTAAATTGTTATGCCCATAGTCAGTTAGGTATTTTTTCACTTTTTTAAAAAAATATTTTTATTTACCTATTGAATTTGTTGTTGTTTATCGTGCACACATGCGTCATTTACACTATACATAACACTTAGGCTGTCTGTGCAGTAGGTGCTTTAATCAATACATTTCGAGGTCAACTCCTTGATTGTAATAATATTATTATGGTGAAACAAGCTTAACATTTTCACCGGCCTATCATGTATACTCGGGAGTTCGATATGAAGGAATCAAAAAATCAGATATTTGAATTCATTCGATAAATTTATAATTCGAGCCTCCCCCTCACATTAAAAAAAGAAATATGTGTATGTATAATTACTTTTACATTTTTTCCCCTTCATCAATTTGGCACCGCAGCGCATACTTTTTATTATCGCCCAGCAAAAAATGTGTCGTACTAGTTACTACACATAAAAATAGAAGCAGTCAGCCTATATACATATATAATACAATATTATAAATGCTATAATATAATATTATAAAAAAAAAACATAATTTTATCAACACGGTTGTTCCTATTGGGCATTGGCTATTACACTCGTACGTTAGCCGATGTATGCCCAGTAAAATAATTTGATAAATTTTATTTTTTATACTCCAAATAACGAGCTGTTAACATATTTTTACAACCAATTATTGCCGACAAAATAATAAATAAGCTAGCTTGAACGATTTATGTTAAGAAACCACCTAGGTATTGGTAGCTAGATTGTGTTTATATGTTAGGTAAGTTTAGTTAATTAAACAAAATCTAACTGGGATTTTATTAATTTTTTTATTCAATATTTTTTTTTTAATTACTGCGTAATTTAGTTTATTAATAAAAAATAAATCATGTATTAGACCCATCTGAGTTTTATCATCAAATTAGAAGCCAGTATTTAGATAAAATTATGTCTAAAGTTTTTAAACAAACTTGGTAACGTTTAATGTGCTATTCTAGCTAGTATAATTCATTTAAATATTAAATGCATAGACGTGGGATGGGGATGGACCGCTTTGTTTCATTAAAAAACATCTATGTATGTAGTATAATAAAAGTAATTTTTGAATTTTTTTAAAAAAAAAAGTACTATACGGTTGGCTTAAATGTTTTTATTTAGCTCATGATATTCATCAGCCTCGGTAGCGCAGTAGGCAGCGCGTAAGTCTCATAATCTTAAGGTCGTGAGTTCGATCCTCACCCGGGGCAGTAAATTTTTCTTTTTTTTGTTTTTGAAATTTATTACAGGAACTTCATTCATATATTGATGTTTATCAATAAACAAAATCAAACTATGTATTATAACTCTACAATGCCATTATTTTTTATCTTTTTTCAATTTTAAATGGTTTAGTTATTGGAAATATTTTATCAATTACTAAAAATAATGATAATTCGTTAAGACGACCTAATTTTTTTTTTAGTTAGGTATTCAATTTGTATATTTTTACCAATTTTTTCCAGTTTCTATTTTTTTTTTATATATTTTTTAACTTTGAATTTTAATAATAATAAATATTTTTATCAAATTGAAAAAAAGGAAAATTATTAGTGATTTAGACAAAATGTAAAGTGGCAAGTCCGCACAATTATTGGCCACATTTAAAAATTAAAGTATTATGTACTGATAAAAGGGTTTGTATTTGGTTTTTACATGATTTATTTTATATAAACTTAATTCTAAGGTAAAATTTGTGTAAAAGAAACCACAACTGTTGGTTTATAAATCCAATATAAACGTTTTTGTTTACTGACATCTTCATTTTTACAGAAAATCTACGCCATATTTAATGTTTGTCATTTACAAATTACAATGCATAAATTTAGTTGCTAATGCTGTCCTAATATACAAACTGTCTTATAATTCAATTTAAATGAATTATTAAAAAAATCTATGAATCAGAATATTATTGCCAAAGAGTCGATAGTTTTACTTTTAGGTAGGTTTACGAATAATAATGACTTCAGACTTTCAGATACTCTTATACACTTAATAAGAAACACAAGGTCGAAATTGTTATAAAAAATAACACTCGTAAAATATATAAAACATGTAAAAACTAATAACCATAAAACTTTTAATACTATGTATTTAATAATATACTAATAATAATTAATTTTATAGTTAACTTAATTATGCTTGTTAAGTTTCGAACAGTTTATTATGTACATTTGTATTGTAAGTAATATCTGCTTAGTCATATTAAGATAGCCAATAGTGAACACCGCACAAAGCAAAATATACCTATAAATTAATTAACTGCTTATATAAACGACAAAAGTATCAAATAGGTATTGTGCTTTAAACAGTTTACATACTATACTACCTTATATTATACTTAGACGCTTTTAAAGTTCTATGAAAGGGACTACATGATATATCATAATTTAATTACATATTATTATTTGTTGCCAAATTTGTTACTATAGTATTATTCTTTCTATGTTATAATGATGTATTAAAAGAAGAATATTATAAATTATAATATAGAATATAGGTTTGTCTTAACCTCGTTTAATATGCATAGACGTATCGATATAACTGGACACATTAAAATACGTTACATTTTTTATTTAGTCGGTAGTTGACGTGTGTATTATTTTTAATTAATCGCTTAACTTACTCCTTGTGCTATTTTTTTTTAACAAATAGTATTACGTAATAACAAGACTTCAGACTGGAACTATAAATTATAGTTATAGTTATATGAACAGTGGGTTTGACCAGAGACGTATTTAGGGGGGGCAGGGGGGGGGCTTGGGCCCCGGGCGGTAAAATTTTAGGGGCGGTAAATTTTGGAGAGTATTTTGGTATAATACGGTAGGTCATTTGGGTGATAAAAAAAGTAATGATACTAATAAATGTATTATTGTGGTTTTCATTTGTCACGAAACATGCATTGAAAATACCAGGACATAGAAAAGTATATTGTAGTTTGAGAATTAAGATACACAGAATATGGCCGCCCAAAATTATTTTGTAGACATGTTTAAACGGTCGTGCCAACTGCTAGTAATAATAATCTTAGTTCGTAACGTTTATGTACTCGTAACCTATTATCTATGTTCGTAATCACAAAGAAACAAAAAAAGATTTGTAACCGTATGTAGAAATTGCGTTACGAATTTTTGTTTCTAGTCCTACATCTAACTGTTCTGCTGAGAGGTCTTTTTCAGTCTTAAAAATGGTCAAGTCCTATTTGAGATCAAGTACTACCGACGAAAGGCTAAATTCTTTGGCTGTTTTAACTATAGAGTCAGATTTAACAAAGAAGTTAGATTATGATGATATCATTGATACGCTCGGCGTAAATTCTACTGCTTTTGCTCGCCTTTTAATGGCGTTTTTTATTGAAAAAGCTCGGCGTAAATATTTTTAATTTTAAAATTTTTAATATTCTTATACATGTGGGGAATTATATATATTAAGGGATTTTTTTTTAAATGTTGTCATTTAACCTATTACATTTAGGTTTTTTGTATAATTAATAATAAATATACCTAATATAATTGTGTAATATGTACTTCAATAAATGTATTTTTACATGCTTTTCTTTAGCTCGCTAACACGTACGTACGTACGTTTGTACGGTTTTTTTTTCAAATCTTGCAAAATTAATTTAACCCACTTCCCGATGTCGTATAGGGCTGAAACTTGGCACAGACACTCGTCTTAGATGACAATACAATATTCTGTAATCATATTGGGACTCGGACATCCAGGTCGCCCTACACAGGGTCAAATGTGGGGGTCATTTCACTAAAATTTAATTTTTTCCAAATCTTCCAAAATTATTTAGTAATCTATTCAGCAATTATTAAATACTTTTAATAGGACTAAAAAGTAAAAAAATAAAATAAATAATTTAAAAAAAAACTTTTTTAATTAATGCTTTTCTAAAAAAAAAAATATTTAAAAGTGAATTAAAAAGTAAAAAAATAATTTTATTACAAGAACAATTTACTAATCAATTGTAGCATATTTTATTAAAAATGTCAATTACTTTGAAAACAACCGAAAATTAATTTTTGACTAAAAAGAAAAGCATGTGCCCTATTCAACAAAGTCCCTAATAAATTTATCAGATAATGTTTTGTATTGTAAGTTTTTTTTGTAATTTAAATTTGGTTTAATATTAGTGTGTGATACATACATTTCTTAATACTTAACTCAATAAATTTGAACTTTGTTGAATAAGGCCCACGCTTTTCTTTTTAGTCAAAAATTTATTTTCGATTGTTTTCAAAGTAATTGACATTTTAAATAAAATATGCTACAATTGATTGGTAAATTGTTCTTGTAATAAAATTATTTTTACTTTTTAGTTCACTTTTTACTTTTTTTTTTTTTTAGAAAAGCATGTTTTTAAAAACGTTTTTTTTATGTATACCTAATATACCTTTCAGATTATGAGTTTAGCGAAGAATGCAATGGTTTCACTATCATGTGTTTTTTTTTACAAATACACTTATTGATGAAGAAATATAGGTTGGGAAGGGGGTGTTTATTTTTCTTACCTGGGGCGCAAAATTCCTAAGTACGTCTCTGGGTTTGACAGTGGTTTAAAGTATACATAACAATTATTGCAATAAATAAATCTTATTAGTTATTGGAAAGGCTATTGTTATTTTGAACACACAAAATTAATAGATTGGTACAAAAAAAAACGGAAGCAAAACAATTTTTTTTAATGTGTGATAAAAAATGACAAGTTATATGAAATGCATCATTAATCGTTATAATTTATAAGTATAAATTAGCATATATTATGTATTATATGTACCTACCTTTACATTTATAAATTATACATTAAAAATATTATTTTGAAAAACCTATCTATGATTAAAATTTAAAACTATTAAAAATATTATTTATTAAGTTGGAATACCTACTTAGTAAGTTAAACTCGTTTATAATGCTTACAAATAAATTGATTTTCACGATTTTTTAAAAACCGTATGTTTGTTAAATCTACTTGAAGTCATTTTTGAATAAATACTTTTTGTAATTTTTAAATTTTTCCAATCGTAAACGAATTATTTATTATTTGCAAAATATCATTGATTGATGAACGGGAAGGGACAATATAAATAATTCTTGAATAGTGTTATTGGATATTTGATTTAACCGCATAATTACGAGTAATTCTAACATCTGAAAATAAGTGCTGTTTACGCAGTTGTTAACATATTAGTACGCCATAAAAATTAAATTTTAATAATATGATATTATGTATTTTAAGTATAACTTCACATGACAATTTTGTTTTTTGATAATTATAAAGGAGTAACTATAATTTTTTTCCATTATTTCAGTGATAATAGAACACATTATTTATTAAAGATTAATGAGAAGAAAATCTGTTAAGACCATTGACAATCCAGGCCATGTGGAAAATTCCAATGTCCAGGCCACTTCATTGTATTTAAATCAGGAATTACAAATTTTATTAATAATTGTAATTTTTATTATTTTTTAATTGCCCTAAGCGATTACCAAAAAATATTATTACAGTACAATTAATATTTTACGTTTTTAATAATAAGTGAGTTTTTAGTTTTTGATTATCGTTTTCAAAACCGTTTTGAACTTTTCCGATTTTGTAAAACATTATAAAAGTTCAACCTATTTCGTAGACAAAAGTTTAAGAGTATAAATACGATTCTCTAATTTGTTTTTTTCCATTTACTTATTTTATACAATATTTTGTTTACAATTTATAAATGGATTTCATTACTACAGAAAGAAACTAAAGTGCATTTAGTTGGCTACAGTGTCAGTGGCGTTCAACCTAAACATTTGTTAAAAGTTTCTCATTTTTTTACCCAAGAGCCAAGTGCCTTATTTTTATGAAACTGTTGTATACATTTTGAACAACATTCTTTTTATTTGTTTAGCATCGAGTCACGAGTGTATTGTATTATTTTAATAGTCATCGTGATGAAATATCGTATGAATGTTCTATACTAGTGGCAGAGTCTCTCTAGTTATTATTAATATTATATACTGTTGACTGAACAGCTAACAGCGTATAATCTACTCTATGCTTATAGGTATTATTGTTTTTTTTTTTTATAGTTTTACTCGTAAACAACGAATAGTCACTAGACTATAATATTATTGTAATAATTTATAGCCCCTTTCGGTAAACCGGTTTACTTCGAGTGGAGGAAAGGAACCGAAATATACTGAAGTCAAACAAGCGTGGGGAGAGGCGAATTACTATTTTGCTTAATTTGAGGTGCTTAAATAATGTTTACAATAGTCTAGACGGGTATAGATTTTTCTTTAGGTAGGTACCTACTATCCAAAAAAAAAAATATATATACTGACTACTGTATAATATAAAAAACAGCATCACAATATTATTAACGTGCGACGGGTATCGATAAAATACCGGCGTCGAATTGCGCACAAAGTTGGTACGCATGTCCGACCTTCATTCTTCACCTACACTTCCATTCCGAACATATGATACCGCTGGCAAGGGGTGTGGTGGACAAGGGTAGGGGTAGTGCCTGTCGGTCGGCGGTCCGGACGGACAACACAAACGCACTCATGTCTCGACTCTCATTCACTATCATTTTGCTGAATAAGTTACTACGACGGCTTACTATTGTAACTGCATAGCATACGGTTCTTAGCGTTTATCGCGCGAATGCCGGCCCATAGTACCTGTTGTGACATGTTATAAGTTATATTGTAATTCATAATATTTTTAGACATTATTTTTTTATTTTTATCATAATATTTTGTTTTGAGTGAATCCAATCGTGTAAACTAATATCTACATCTTATAATATTACATATCTATAACATCTTTCGTTTTACACGGCCGAGGGTTAGTCGATACAGTCGACTACCGGGTCTTGTATTACTTCATTGTATAAAGGTAAATAATTATTATTACAACAGTTAGATTGCATTGCCAAAACTTACATTATTGCAATTTCACCTTTACGTTATAGACAACATGGGGAGTTCTTGCATTACGTAATGTAGGTATCGGTTAACGGATAACGTTAGCATTATCGTACGCAGTTTAACTTTTTGCAAAAACTCCCTTAAATTTTACTATATTAATTTTTGTTATAAGCTCGGAGAGAACATGTGTGAACGTTCTATACTTGCTTCTTATTTTGAACAGTGTATAGACAGTTGTGGATTAAACTATTTTAATTTTTTATCAATCGGTGTTGTAATATTTTGGTAATTAATACTCAGATTGACATTTTTTTATTATCGTTTTGCAAAAATGCAATGTCTGTGTGTTATAGTTTTATACTAGCCGTATAATTTATTACTTACATTCCCATACCATCCTCCAAAGTAGATTACGCAACTGCTCTATCACTAAATCTTTTGATAATGACCTATCGGACCAAATACCAATACACTAAGCTATATAAGCTAATACCTGTACTAGATAATCGAAGCCCTATTTTTAATACTTAATGGTTTGTTTCAACTAATTTCAGTTGAACTATTCCAGTATTTTATGCAGTGGTTATGTATCTATGAAATATTTATCGTGTTATATACCATTAAAATATTGTACAAGCTAATCGTTTGTTAATAATTGGCCGTATCTATGTTCTAACGACATACCTAACACTAGTATGATATTAAGAAATATTAGTTTATATTATACTAAAATACTTGTATGCAACTACCTGCAAGTTTGATAATTATAGATTTTTTTAGACTAGTTCTAAATACCAACTTATATGCACCTCTTTAAATGATGTGTACTGTGTAGGTAGATGTATTGTTAATACAAATAATAATCGTCTAAACAGTCAATTAAATAAATTACCAATTAGCACTTTTAACACTCAATGTCTACGTTTTTATATATTAATTATTATATTTAAAAGAGTGTGACATAATCTCAAAAAATGGAAAATTTAGTTTTTTGCGTAAAAATATGTGTTATAATGATAAAATAAAAAGTACACAAATAATGACATTTTTATCAGTGCCTAAATGGACTTATTTTCCTGGAATTTGTTTTACTATGTTTTATTATGGTTTTACTTATAGTATGGTTTTTATTTAATTCAACCGTTGCTGGTTATCATAGGTAATTTTATTTTTATACAATTAAGTTGATTATTAGTTAATAGTTGGGTTAGGATAAAATATAAAATAGCTGTAGATAAAAAATCAATTAAAGATCGGATAACATATTATGGAGTATCATGAAATATGAACCTTAATAAAGCTATGCACAATTTTTCCTATTTGCGCCGATACTAGAAAACCATTGTCGTTCACCAACATAAAAAAAAAATGTGTATTGTTACTGCTCGAGTGAGTAGGGGCTTATATGTGTGTCTAAAAACAAAACAACTTGTCATCTCCTACCTCAAATTATCGACTGTATGTCTGTAATAATTATTTGACATTTTTATTTTGCAGGCAGCATATCTTAAACCATGAAGAATAATTTGATCGCTACTTTATGTTAAAATTGCGGTTAGTAACTACTCATTTCTTAAAGCAACCATAAATTTACAAAATGTGCCGAGATTGGGATATGAAAATCTAAATCGAGTGTTGGCATAGAAAAAATTATATTATCGTTGGACTGCTGAGTTTAAGGCCGTGGTAAGTTAATTGAATTACAAAAATAAGCATATGTTATGTTTGTTTGATAAAAAGCTTTATGTTTTTAGGATACATTTGAGTTTGATAAAGTTGACAATGAGGCTGACTGTTTGCACAAGTGCTCAAACTACCTGTGAGCAGGTATGATATCATATTATAGTTACCAATGTAAGGCCTGTTTCACGCCTTACATTAATGGTACAACGTGTATGAATTTGGGTCCTATGAGCAGCTGACCTAAGAACCTTATGAATAAATAACAAAATATAACTTTGTTACAATCAGAGTTAATTTTTCTGTTGAAATCTATCACTAGAGTTGATGTTCTTTACATTACTATTGTCTAGGCCAGGAAAAAATCCAGTTTACAAATTTATTTACAAATTGTGCCAAATTTCTTAAAATTTATTGGTCATATGTGTAATCATTCTTTTAAATTAAAAAAAAAGAAACAAGTAATTTGAAAAAATACTACAATAAAGTAACTTGAATTAGGTGTACATTATTTGTTCTCAATCAAATGTTATTTAATTATGATTAAAATATATAAAAAGAAATTTCATTACTGCAACTTGAACTAAAGTTAAGCCCCATCACTGGACGAGTAAAAAAGACACATACTCTACGCACAGGTGTGAAATAGGCCTAATTAATTGCTTACAGCATCTGCAGAATTATATGTTGTATCACTTGATTATTATTTTTTACTAATAGCCAATAAACAAAAAATGTCTATACAAACTGCATAAATAAATATGCATCTTGAGTGTGTGAGATTGTTTTAAATATAATACAATTGTATTTAATATTTTTAAAAACTAAAAAAAATAAAGTTTTAAAATGTCAGTTGAAGGTACTTGCCATTCACTTTAATAATTAAAAAATTTAGCCCATAATAATACTTAGTAATGCTGTTTGCTTAAAACTTATTTTTATTTAATTAACACTGTATCAATAAATCACTTATGTTACATTTTTATGCATCTTCCCAATTTAAATATATAGTTATTATTATTTCAATAGGTGGCAAGAAAAATCGAGATACTTTTTGAAGAAAAAGTCGTTGGAAAATTGACCTTAATAGGTACACCGCTAAACAACATGCCGTTAAATAACAATGGGATTCCAGTGATTGTACAGAAGATGTGTGATTTTATAACAAATTATGGTATGTAAAACTTTTATTTAAAATAACATAACAATGTGTGAATAATTTTTCATAGTTATTGTTTTGTTTTAGGTTTGTGCAATAAACATTTATTTGATGCCGTTTACACAAACAGAGAACTTAAAAAGAATATTGTAAATGCATACGAGTTGTTCAATGCGTTGGATCAAAATGATAAGAAGATAGTTGAAGTCGAAGCAGCAGACGTGGCTACGATGTTGGCTGTATGGCTTTATTACTTACCAGATCCGTTGATATCATCAAAACAATATTTAATGATTTGCGGTAATACTGATTTCTAGTATTTCTATACAAATTATTTTCGTTTAGTATTGGATTATTTATATTTTATCAGGAAATAAATTGAACTATAACAATACATATATGTATATTATATTATGTATTGTGTGTACATATTTGTGTTACAACATTTTAATTAATTGGTTATGCAGTAACAACATAATTATTGCTTTGGGACAATTTTACAAATAAAGTAAATTTTTTTTTTTTACTGTTTTTAGTTTTATTTTAATTTATTATTAAATATTTTTGGTAAGTGTTAAAAATTCAAATTCCACAACTTTTTTTTTTAAAAAGGAGAGAACATTATAATTTTTTTATAGTTGTACAATTTATATTTATATTTTATGTTAATTTAAAGTGTTTATAAAATTAGATAGGTAGACAGTATATTTAATTATTTGACTTTCTAACACATTCTTAAGAATAATGTTCAATGATAATGTAATGTTTTTTTTCACCTAATAAAATCGCACATCATTCAAATGTGTTCCATATTATAGGTAGTATATTACATAAACAAGATTAACACTTTTTACATATTGTGTTTTTGTTTGTCTATGATAGGATTAGAAATCTTTTTTTCTTGTAAAAAAAAAAAATGGAATTTTTTTTATTTTTATTTAAGTATTGGTCTTCTAAATGATAACCTTTGCATTCACGCCTTAAGTAATTATTGCTAATTGTGTATTTTGTTTTAATAGATATGCACAGTGTTGATAACTGTGCTGATATTATTAAGCCAATGGGTAACACGAGTGAACAAACTCTTCGACAAGTAATGCGTGTTGTAGAGTCTTACGAAAAACAACACAAATCGTACAAAGGAAAGTTGCAGTGTCTATTTCAATTGCTATTCACTAAAAACATTCAAATTGGCTGTAAAGAAAACGCTGCGAAATTCATGAGCAATTTAAAGACAATACTAAAGTAAGTTCTGTGTTATTTTGAAAATTTAAAATTCATTGTTTATTTTTTAAAAATTGTACGTTGAATCGAATAACAACCCTACACTGTAATACAGCTCTCTCATTGATACCAACTGAAATAAAAGTTGATAGATTTAATTATGTGATTAAAAAAAGTAATAATAAATGTTATATTTAAATAAAAAAAACTATTTCAACTCTTTTTATTTTTAACCATTAGTTATTTTTGTAATTTTATATACAACTGTTTTTTAGTTTTCTCAGCATGCATAACTTGTGGTATTTTATTTTAACTTTTAAAAATTGTCGATTAATTTTTTTTTTTTTATTGATCTTCAACCTTGTCAATACAGCCTTGTCTATAATTATTGTTAAATGCATTTGTTTAGGGAATCTGATATGAAAAAAATTCAAAATAAGACAAACCATAATAAAATGTTGACTACAAGCACTTCCAAAAAGAACTGGATGTCGTTAAAATCGTTGGCCGTAAAGAACATAAAATGTAACAAAAAAATATTTTGGTAAGTGAACTTTTGAAAAATTGTTTTTTTTTAAATTTATTATTTTGTCTCTCAAATTTGTTAGTCATCAAACGGGGTTGTTTGATGAATTTTTTTCGAGTACCTTTATGTATTTAAAAAAAACCCAGTTGAAATCTTAGGAGCTGAACGGCATTTTGTTATGATGCTGGTAGCAGGTCGATGAGCGATGATGGATTGCTGTGCAAAACGGGCACCCGTGAAGCCATTAATGCAAAAGAACCAACGAGCGGTTCGGCTTTGAAGAGGTCCAGTAGCTGTCAGTTGGCAGCTTACAAGTTGTCTGACGAAAAACTATACACTCAGTTGACTGAAAACAATGTTCTAGTTGATAAGGTATTGTCATTGTTGGTAAATTATACTTTAGAAATATACTTATAAATCATTACATATATTCATACTATTACTTTTATTTTTTATTGTAAAAGGAAAATTCACAAGAAAATAAAGAAAACAAACAATTTCCCCAACACCTTTTTCAAGAAAGTTCAGTTAATTTAACCGAAAACGTGAGTTTTAATATATTTAATTTACTGAAAAAAAAATGAATTCTTTATTGTCGTTATAGTATTGTTTTATAAATACAATTGGTATTTTTAAATGTTCTAGGAAATGGCAAATTCACAGATTGACGAAATGAGAACAATGGAAAGAACCGTACAATATGCTCCGAGAACTCATTTAAAATCAAATAGAAAGAAGTCGATAAAAAATTATGTAGAAAAGATTTTAAAGTCTGGTTTATTACCAGACAACGATTGTGTGTTGTTGCAGAACACTTTAGAGTTAATGAAATTATTAGCGACAATTAAAAGGTTTTTATTTTATTTAATCTATAATGTGTGTTGTGATAATATCACGTGATATGATATTTTTTTAATTTTTTTTTTATAAGTATTCAAAGTCAGATAAACAATCTTAGGAAAAACAACGATGAAGAATTAGAAGCTGGCAAACTTCAAGGTACGAGTGAAAATGTGCTCGAATTGCGATGCCTTGAAAATCGACTTGAAAAATTGGAAAATCAAAAAAATATCTGTAACTATACTACAGACATATATAATATATAGTACAATAAATATAAAAAAAAAAAATGTTTTAGGTTTAATAAAAACTGGCCTTTCTTACGGTAGATTGTACAATCGTACGGTTCTTAATCTAAGAAATGCTCAAAGAGAAGCATTTAAGGTAAAACTATTTTATTTGTGAATAAATGTTGTGTTTCGTGGTTTTGAAACGTCGTCATTCTATACTTTATAAATTTTTGTTTTTAAACTCTTAGCAATTGGAAGAAGAGAAAAATCATAAAAACAGTCACAGCGCTATCGAAAACTTGTTGTCTGACATTTATAATGTAGAAAAAGTTCTTGATCATTTACAAAACAATTGTGGTTGCAGAGAATTACCGTGGAGGTCGAGTAAAGGTTGTCCTGGTTCTAAGAGGAAATCCAAAAGACAAGTGAGTTTATCGCATAATATTATTTGGCCATTGTTATTTTTTAATATGTACTATAACAACTAAATTTTTCTCTCCAGTTAAACTGTGTGTCGGTCGTTTTGGATTTGCAAACTATTAGCGAGAACGAAGTGATGGAAATTTTGCCGCAACCAATTATAGTATTTGGTGCCAAGGCTGAGTAATCTCCGTGTTTGAAAAAGCATATTGAAATAAGGCATTATTGGTACTGTTTTTGACAAAGACTTAATTAAAAATAAGTGAATTTTTTTTAACGTATTCAAATTTCTGATATTTTTATTGTTGAATAATAGAAAAGTATTACTAACATTATAAAAAAATATATTTTAGAAAAAATAATTATTTTTATTATCAATGTATTTTTTTTAAATTCCTCAGTATTATTAACACATGTTATATTGTTATTATAGCTATAAATTTGTTAAGACAAAGTACTTACTTTAATTGTGTAACAGTGTTGTTGAAATTAAATTTTGGCTCAATACAAGCAATATGCTTAATTATATTATATTTTCTTTATTTTATGAAGTGTACGATGCATACTATAATTATTGTATACTAATTAATAAATAATTATGTAAGCTTCAATGCATAGCTTAGGGTATTTTATTTTTTTTTTGACATAATTTTAGTTAAAATTTTATGTACAAAAGTTGCCTAAATAACAAGTTACTTTTCTGTTGACTATTTATAAACTTTAATTTATATAAAAAAATTAGTTTAGGGCGCCAATAAAAAAAAAAGGAAGTCCGACCGACCAATTGAAACTGAATAAACTCAGTTAAGAGTATCCACACTTCATGCAGATACATCAATACATGAATTTAATGTATTAATACATTATAATCTACTTGCGATATAATGATGATAGTATAGTCTTAATTGTATGTCCTGGCCAAACATTTTTTTTGGAAGTTTTATAATATCTGGCCTTAATCGATTTACTGGCAACATTTATCAATATTTAACATTTCTCATAAACCAACAACCCAAATATCCATATCGAAAAATCCGGATTACTTATGGTCTGGGGGATTTTCTTGTGTTTAGAGCGTTCAGGAGACGGAGGTTTTTGATTTTTAAACAAAAAGCGTGTCATATTTTCATTGTAAGTGTCTTATCAAAAATGGGATCGGGGTCACTTGCGTTGATATTTTACAACACAATGAAAAATGTTGTAAGTTGCAACTTATATTAAAATGTTGTCACAGCAACAATGTGTTGTACGTAGTCCGCAGAATATATAGAAAACTGATCCGTTGTTTAATTAAAAAGGAGTAATTTATATAATTTCTTGAGATAGATATTTTTTTAAATTCTCATTTTTAGCGTAGTCATTATAATAAACGTAATAATTTAACTTTTATGGTTTTTATTTAACTTGTAAACATTTTAATAATAAATATATCCATAAGGTATACTTTAGTGAAATGTTATTGCAATAAAAGGTTTTCTTGTTAATTATTAAATTCTGTCGTACTACTTTGCTATTTACTATAACTAGGCCAAAGTATGATTTTATTTGTTTCAGTTGGTATTGAAGAATAAACTAACTTGTGCGGTGAAAATACGGCTCGCCATTGGTACGTTCGGGACTGGGCCTTATATCTCACAAGCACTTGAATTGCATACCCAATGCGCCGGGTTAGATATCTTGCAAAGCGTCGCGTTGTCACAGTATCAGGTGAAATTCAATTAAAGTAGGGTTAACTGGAGTAGTTGTAAGTTTTTTTTAAATAGTTGTTTAACATGTATTTTCTAATTTCCACTACAACAGTCATATCATAGTTTTATAATATAACCATATACATTATAATTTATAAATATAAACAGCATGACATTTCGTATATTTTTAACCACAAACTCTATCATTTTAAATTTATATTTACTCTCTGAATACATATTCACATGCCGTTTTTATGAATTAAAAGTAATTCAGTAATACTAACCAAACCTTTTACAATTCTTTAATATAATTTAAAACTTCAAATTAACAAAAGTAATTGTTTTATTTCAAACACTCAAAAACTACTAGAATTGTGTTACATTAAAAATAGAGTGTTTTCATTTTAAGTAGAAAACTTTACTTATTTCCTTTTATAATTGAGAACAACGCGACGTCCTAAAAGTTGACATAGTTTTAAATAAAATAACCCAGCACGCTATAACGTTTTAAAAATTTGATGAAAATTATTGGTTTATGGTTTTCTGTTGGATTAAGCACTATCAATACAAAGTAAAAATCAAGAAAATATAAACATTAACACTTATCCCCTAGAAGGTGTTGGAAAATTCTGTCTTCTGAATATTTTTTATTTTGGGGCGCAGTTTGGTAGGTTTTTGTTAGACTAGGTTGCATTTGCAGAGGTAAGAAAGATAAATTATTTACAAATCACTATAAAATAATGTAAATAGTTGACAGTTTTAAAATGATCTCGGTAACTTAATTACAAGAACAAATTCAAATACTCTCTGCCTCTTCTTAAACCGAACGCCTTGATACATTGGGTGTGTAAAGTCATGTATCGTGTCGAGTATTCTTATAATAATTAAATACTAATGTAATATCTGGTTGTTTATTTCATGTTTTTGTTGCTTAATTTGTCTCTAATAATACAATAATTGTATAAATACATATACGTGTTGCGCACGCGCTCTTGTCGGATTGTTACATTAATTATTATTGATGAATTTCAAGCTTAGACGAAAAACCAAGCTTTAGCCGTATGTGCGATGAGCTCGTAGGCAAATCCGTAACAGGCTTTGGAACATTGCGGTCTTGCGGACTTCCGGTCAGCCGTTTCCGGTTCCAGGTCTTCCACAACCTGCCCAGCGTTGTTTTTTATGTAAACGTAACAGGAAGGCGTAGCGCCCAGCGCTGTGACCGTATGTTCGCCGGTCACGTTGACTGCGTCGCCGGACAACAACTGTACCTCTGCAGGGCTCGCCACGACGTTCACGCCGGTCACATTGACTACTCCTTCGATTACCGACAGTGTGACGTTGGTGTCACCGTCAAAGTAAACGTTAGCCTTCAGACCTGTTAAGGAAACAAAAAAAAGAAAAGAAATTACAATAAAATAACTTTGTCTACTGCCACAAATTAAGATTATAATAATTGGTATTTATTTTATTATATAATAAATATTTCGATAACGTTCATAATGATTTTGTACTTATATTGTATTGACAATTTTTTTTTTTAATTCATTAACTAAAACTGTTAGTATTTTTAAAGATTGGATTTCTGTTTAATTATTTTTTAAATAATGTTTGAATCCTTATCAGATAGGTTAGGGCCAACCTAACTAGACAGTCCGAAAAACGGAATAGTCCGTCAAATCCGCACTTAAATAAAATCAGTATGAGTTATAAAATAATTCAAGATATTTCAAGTACACAAAATAGCTCTAATTGCAAGAACAATAAAAGCATAATTTTACTCTAATAAACAGTATTAATAAATGTATTTTTAATAATAATATTTGGCTGATATAAATAATTATATACATTTTTTTAAGTAAGAATGATTCAGATGATTCAAGATAAACTACCCTAAGCCTTTCCGAATCGGAGGAGATGAAAAGCGGACGGGTCACGATACGCGATGATCCAGAGGAGAGTCGGTTGGAGGAAACAGCTTCAAATTGAGGCTATTTTTCTTACCCTATTCCTTCCTATTTTTCATTTTTTTTCATTTGCGTTATAATATAAGTATGTTCGTCGGTTGTGGATCATGCTGAAAATTACCCGGAAAGTCTGCGAAAAACATGAGGTCATACTCGGCCTGGTCCTGGGCAAAGACTATCCAAGGACGCCATCGGTCCAGGTGCCTTACAACCGGCATCAGCCAGTCGACTTGGGACCAGACCGACCAAGGGGCGCTTATCAAGTCCACTTGTGGATCGACCAATCGTTGGTAAAACCGGCCGTTGAGCGATGCCCAAATATCCATGTAAATCGTCACGTTGGTCCTGTCTGGCATGTTGGATGTGGCGCACCCGGCGAACTGCTTGATCATGTCACCGTGTAGGATCCACTTGCTGTTTACCGTCCACGCCTATAAGTATAACCACCACAACAGTATATATGGTATACTCTGTTTTAATGTGTACTAAATGAGTAATGAAGAGGACGGTTCAGGTTACTTGTTGCTTCTTACTTACGTACGGGTCCAAGAAGAACTGTTCGCGGCGACCGTGATCGACCACCTTAACCTGGATTTTGACAACGTCCACATTGTACACCATCATGTCCCATGAGTATCCGTACAGACCGTTCCGCCATCCGTTGTAACCCTGCACAGACCCAAAAGCAAATATGTTGACATTGTACACACACACAACTATCAATAAAGAATTATCAAACCTTAAAATTCTCAAATATTAAAGTGGCTTATATGGTTCGAACTTATTGTTGAAGAAACCGATTATACCAATTACGAGTTAACAAATCAAGTAACAAAATAAGTAAATAAATAAATTAAAACGAGTAAATTATCAAGTAAACAAGTAAATTAATTATTAATATAAAACTGTTTGTCTTTATACCTTTCGATGTTATTAAAAAGTTACTCAAATTGTCAATTGACCACGGCCATAAAACATATTCATGTAAAAAATACTATGACAAAGTGTGCATAAGTATACATACCTAATGGTAATTATAACCAAATTATTTTTCCAAAGCGTTTCCGGATCAAATATACCAATAATTAAATGCAAAGTGCAAACATTTATAATAGTATTTTATAATTTTTATATAATAATCAATTTAAAGCACAATTTCAGGTATTTTCTAAAATAATTAACACACGAGTGTAGCTCGTTTACATCAAACCATGTTTAATTATATTATTTAAAACAATAATTACCTAAGAACAACTGTTAAAAATGAGATAATTCCAACGATATATAGCGAAATATAAGGAGTTTTTGGCTTTTTTTCATTATAATTCGATCAGTTCAATTTAAATTAATATTTATGTCAATCAGTCGTTATGAGTATAGACCAATTTACTGTTCTATGTAAGAGGTTATTACTTGTGTTATGAAATGCGAGTACGGCAAGAACATCTGCAGTGCGGCATAAACGCAAACGGCCGCTGCTATCATATTGCGTTTGACAGGCGACGGTGGTTTGGTCGTTTGAACGCTGATGGGCTGGAATTTTTTCCTGGTAACCAAAGCAGACAGTTTTTCGGCCATCGAGTTGGGGTCGTAGAACACCGGGAGCATGGCGGCACAAACGTACGGGAACATGCCTGCCGACAGGAGTTGTTAGGTGTAGTGCATAGAGATGTATTAGCTTGTGTGCCATAGTGAAGTAAACAGAAGGACTAAAACCAGTATGACCACACAAAAGCTTCGTGATTGTTGAGCGGTTGTTACTCTGTTACGATGAAATAAGTTTTTACCCCTTATCAATATTATTGTTGTTTTTTCTTCAATATACCGTTATCATTATCACCACCGCGATGTATTAAACGATATTTTTTTCTTCTGACTAGGCAGACTCACTTGAGTCCTTCTGTTTGTGCATATTAAAACTCCCCCCCCCCTTTTGTAGTGAGTACGAAACGCCTATATTAAACATCCATATCGCAGTATTACCGATGGCGAACATCATGGAGTTCATAGTGTGAAAGGCGAGCAGCACAACCACGGTAAACGGCCTGGACCGCTGGAAGCACAGGCCAAACCCGGACAACAGGTCGATGAGGAATCCGGTGACGTGCACTATCCACCAGTCTACGAACTCGGCTGGCAGAACGTACCTGAGACGTGTGTATTTGTGAACGACTACGGCGAAATGTTTTTAGGAAATGTCAAGTATTTTTATATTATACCTGAAAGGGGCGAAGACCTTGTGGTACCCCAGAGACTTCATCGAGTATCCCGAAAGCCAGTCCGGTTCCAGCTTTTTCAGACCGGCCACGAAGTACATGATAAAAAACTGAATCCTCAGTAGCAAGTAGTTCCAACGTGGCACCACACCGGTCGCGCCCGCCGGTAACCTCTGCAGCCACTTGTCCGTGGACCAGTTATGATGGGCGTCGGTGACTGAGAATATGAGGGTGAGCAGGCCGAACAAATAGGAATGGTTATTCCAGGCGCTCTTGTCAGCCAACAGTATGTACCAATATGGAACGGCATACGCGACGCAACTGGTGCGATAGTGGAATCCGGTCAAAACGCCCAGAATGCCTGTAAGAAAATATCGTCACCGTTTTTTTTTTGTTTGTAAAGTACATACATTTCTTACGCCACTATTTAGTTAAAACAATCAAGAGAAAAAATACGACGAGTTACGTCACGGGTTGACACTTGACGGAACCACAGTTTTAATACTAAAACAATAAACTAAATTGAAAAAACTTGAAATTATAATACTCGTAATAACCGATTAAAAATAAAATCGTCGACAATGGTTAATTGTAGTTATAAATGTGAAATGTATTTGCAAACAAATTTTTTTTGGTCTAAACGAAATATTTAAATAATTTATTTTTAAATTAATTTGAAAAAACTATGTTTTCCCAAAAAAAGTCAAGTTTGAAGAATAATACAATTTTAATGAATAGACATCCTAGTTATTTTAGTACTTAAATTTATAAATAAGTTAAGGTATAATTACACTTATATAAAAGTATACTGCAAATGGTTTTAGGATAATCCGAGGTTTTAAAAATAGGTTTTGTTCTTATATGACTAGTGTACTAATATTTTCAAATTGTGGTTCAAGTCGATGAGTATACAACTAATGGCAAGCTGTTATATAGTATAATTTTAATATCAAAAAAGTAAAAATCACGACGGGGAGGGGTTTTAGAAAATATTATAAAATGTTATCGACAGCCCACAGATGTAAATGTTGTAATGTTGACAGTCTTACCGGCGAACATTGAAGCGTAGGCCACGCACATCCAGCGGCCGGGCAGTGGCCGGACAAAGTCGAAAAGCGGAAAGTAGCACATGTTCGGTTCCATCCATCGTCTGTCCACCTGGCAAAACCCTCGTTCGTCGACCGTGTCGATTAACATCAAGAAACCTTTACAAAAACGCTATTGATCAATTACAGTGTTAAGATTTTTCGAATATGTAACCGCTAACCATGGTTTTTGAACAAAACCTTAACCGCTATTATAACTTAAAATGGAGAAGATCGGATAAAAAGTATAAAAAAAAAAACAACCGATAACGATGTCGATGGAATATAATATTAAAAAGTAAAACTAAATATACTTGGTATTAATCGTATAGCTCGATCGTTATATTTACACGGAATCGATAAATTTGAATAGAATAAAAATCCATTTTATCTTCGGTTGTACTGTGAAATGTTTAAAAAATGTTTTTCACATTTGCATTTGATCACTTTCAACATGAAAATGTTCTTAGGCTGGCGGCCAACCAGGAAAAGTCTTGAGACATTTTTTATACTAAGCTACAACTTTTATAGGGTCTTTACTTAATCATTTACTCGATTTATTTATCCGTTAACTTGATTTTTTGCTTTAGTTTATTTTATATACTTTACTCGATTTTTTTTAACTCGAATTAGTATATTTATTTAAGCGTTAACTCATTTATTTAACAAACCCCAAAACATTATCATGATTATACATTTAGCTTTAGTTCAAAATCTCACGAATTCGGTTTCACCCCTTGGATCTGCTACACTTGACCATGGTTTCATTGGACAATTATTTCACGAGTCTTTGTAATATCACGATTCACATAATATACGACAGTCGTACTTACCGAAGGCAATGCGCAAAGCCGCCAGACACGTGCCGTCCTGGTATTGGAACATGTAGGTGACCAAACGGTTCCACAAGTCCATCATTCTGTGAGCTACAGACCGCGGAGGAGGGAGCCGGTGGTCGTTGGAAATCGCTGCGTCCGCGTCCATGGCGAGTCAAAGGCTTAATGAAAACTACCCGTTCGGCACCGTTTAACGGCCCTGGCCATTTCACGCGTCGATTGCTGATTGGATTATTTGACGATGACCAGAGGTGACATAGAAATTAAATTGCATACACTGAAACTATATTCATGTATTAATTATCTTTGCCGTTTAATGAACTTTTTAACAACCTGACGTAAAATATGGTGTATCAAATACTACGATTGTGCGATTTTGTTAATACGTTGAACAATATATAACAATGAAGACTCGGCCGGCGATGGAAAATATATTGTATTAATATAGCGTTAAAAAATATAAACGAATAAAAAATATAATCAATGTTTTTGAACTATTTATTTTATTCGTAGAATTAATTACATAATATGTATCAATACGTTTTATTTAGTTTTCAAATCATGAATTTCTGAAAACGTTTTTTCATCTATCCACTCTTTCTCTTTATCTATATCTCTTTTTAATGTCTGTCATAACGACTATGTAAGGTCAAATATTCAAATTTATATATCAATAAATAAACAGTGATCAAATAATTTTGTTTGATTTAAAATCAAACATAACAAACGTTCAGTATTATTTTCGTATACCATCGATCTTATAATAATTTATTCACAACTAGAAATGATCATTCAAGAGAAATGTCTTTTCTGATGTATTTTAATCTGTTGCAGTAGAACAGAAAATATAGTTTTATATTTACATAATAATTAATTGAAATTAAAAAAAAAATGTAAAGAAATGTAAATTGTATTTTCATTGAGTGTATTTGATTGAATTGGTTACACTATTAAAGTAATAGCTATACTATAATCTACTTAATGCTTAAGATTTACATTCTCCAAAAGTTTAATTAATAATACTTGATTAATATTGAATTTACTTTTATTATTATAACTTATAGAATATTACTGAATACGGGGTTGCGGTTAGACAATTTAACAGCACGGATGTCTTGTGTAATTTTATGTTCTCACTTCTCTTCTAATAGAATGAAAACAACTTGTCTATTAGGTACTTATTATTATTATATTTTTAATTAGGATCATGTAACAATGAATAGATGTTATTTCAGAATTCCATATTTTAACTAGTTACTGATAGTTAACAGTTTAAAAAAAGTGTTATTTTTTCTTTTTAATTATTACTATCCAAAATCTATTATTTAGATTTTTTCAATGCGTTTTTATTTAGGCGGACTACTAAAGTTCATATCGATTGAAGATCATTTCGAATTACTGAAATCTACGTGGACAAGTATAAAAAAAGATTGAGAAAAGTGTATTTCCTCTGGATTAGGTTATAGAGTATCGACTATAGCATACCTTAAATTATACATAGCAATTCTATAAAATAATTTTATCATAAAATTAGTTTTTGACAAAGTATAGAATTTATTGTTTACATTTTATCTTCATTCGATTTAATTCTTAGGTATTCTTTAAAACCTAAAATAACAATAAGAAATATTTGAAATAGTACAAGCCATTAAACTTAAATGTAATTTATTTTTATCAACAGACAATATGTACATAGTTTTTTAAATAAAAAAGCGAAGTTGTGCTTTCGTATAACTGTTAAACTATAATATAAAAGTATTAAAAAAAACAAACAATAATTTTGCGGTTATCCGTCAGCCGGCAAGTCAACCGTGACGAGACATTTTATAGATCACAGGGGCGGTGGGATCAATCTTATCCTCTCACAAAAAAAAATACGCCTCTGAAGATATTAGTCATAACTATTATGTTTTCTTTTTAGAGTTCCAATAGACTGCAGCGTCCACAATATCGGTACTCTGTATAAAGTCCACGGCCACGATGTTACACTTATCAATGAATTCTTTTTGACCAAACCACGTGTTGATTTCGGTGTTAACCGTTGAGCTCATTTTTCGCAGTCCGCCGTTTAAGTTCAAGAAGACTTCTCCACTTCTCGGCGTCATCTCACCCATCAACACAGCTTGGGTTTTGTGTTGTCTGGTTAAACAATAAAATAAAATATATAGCAGGCAACCAATTGAAAATAATTTCTTTTAAGAATAAAACCGGAAATGTTTGGTTAATGTAATAATTAAACAACGTTTTGTTTTGATTTCGTTTACCTAAATGTAAGATCATGATATACCCAAATATTTACTATGAAGTACATAAGATTGCGCCAAACATGCATTTTTACGGTGTAAATTTAAGGGTTATCATTCTGAATACAGTTTTTACATTTTTAGCACAAACACATTTTAATTTTGACAAAAAAAAAGGTTTTTATTCCATTCTCATAAATTGTTGTTTTCATTTATAAATTATTGAAAAAATATCTTCGGCTAGACACATTTCAAGTTCGTATTTCCTTAAAAAGCTAATAAACTATTTCTATATGAATTTTCGGTAAAGCTGTATAAGGGCTATTTTTTTTTCAGATGAACTTTATCTACAGGGGGATGTGATAACCGGATAAAACAAATCAACTAGTAATAAAAAATTGCCATCAGTATGTTAGTATAACATAGTAGTTATAGTCAATACAAACTTTATACAGCCAGAAAAAATACGTTTGTCCAAAGTTGGCACCTTTAGAAAAATACTCTTGCCTGGTTGCATTTACTCACTTTTGTTTGATGTACGACTTTACATTTTTTACAAATTCTTCCAAATAATGAGCGTTGGGCCAGTATCGGGGTGCCGATTTCCAGAGGTAGTCTTCTTGTGAAATCGTTTTAGGCACGTGGTTGAAAGTCACTAACAGTCTGCTGCCATCACGTTGCAAATCGCTCAACGTACTCTCCCACGACGGGAAGGTCATACGATTTTTGAAATGATCGTTTACAAATTTGAACAGCTCCGTGTGCGTCGAATCGTCGTTAGAGAAACCTGAAGCAAGCATAACGCTTATTTGTATAAAAGTCCTATAACATCATTATAGGTATGTAAAACCGCAATTTTCTTGTTAACCAGACCCGTTGGGAACTTATAGAAGTCCAGGATGACGATCTCTCTCGTGGCGTCTAAGAAGGCCGTCAAATCATCTAACACTTTGGATAGTGCCCTTATGGAAACCACGTTGTGGGCTACCCACCACGGCTCTTTTGTGGTGTTGTGGTAGCCGACCCTTAGATCGAAGTATCTGGCTCCCAAACAAAGTTGTCCCATTATGTCAACGTCCTATTTTTGAAATTTAATCAAATTATTTGATGCACAACTTGTATGTTTTTTTTTAATATTTACATAATATGTATTTTTTTAAAACAAATGTATTTACCTATGACACCCTTAAAGTGTTTAAAAACTGTACAATAATTTTCATTTAATACATTTCCAAAACAGAGTTTTTTTTAAAGTGATTAGTATTTTTGTTACTGTGTGCCTTACCACTTATTATTAGTCCTATATGTACAGGTGGGGTGGGGCATGGAAGTTAAAATGTCCCAAAACCCTAAAAAATCCCACAGAATTTAAATGAAAAAAATCTCGCAAGAAATAGGCTAGGTTTATTGCTAACGTTTTCTTTGGATACTGATGGAGTTATGAAGGGTTTGAATGTATGTCCCTGGTTTTCCTGACACTACGACTTCTCCTTTTTGCATGGTCTTTAAATAATAGATGTGATAAAAATTAAATTCCCAAATCTTGTACTTGCCAACTAAGTTATTGCCAACCCATTTTGTGTATGATCTAAAATGTGTTTAAGCAAAGCTTGTGCTTTATATGGTTGAAACGGGCTACTTTCGTTTTGCAGTGCGTGAGATTCAAACTAGATACAATATAGTACCAAATTCGACGTGTTTGGACGTATTGGACACTGGTCCATATTGAAATTACTATCAGACCAAAATCGACTCACTTGTGTGTATATATATTTTTTCGAAAAATGGTAAGTTTGCAGTTTGAATTCGTATGAGCCAGAATTGTGTGTACCGGGCAAAAACAATTCTTTTAGCTTGGTTGATTTTGCCGCGTCTGATAACTCTTCCATCCAGTTGGGTCGTATTTTTAGACAATTGGACGCAAATGCTATAACACAAGCACATACTCGGTTTATATCAGCGTGTACAGATAAAACTTATAGAAGAGCATACGAAAAGCAAAATTGCGAAAGCCTTAAACGTTTCCACCCAATCAATAATAATAATTATAATGTCCCCAATATAAATATAAAAAATGTTGTAACTAAAATCTCCTTACATTTATTTATATTTTTATTTAAGAGGATTCAATACCGACCATTTTTAAGGAGTTTTGTAAAGGCAATATTTAAGAATTTTGAAAAGGAGAATTGTTATTATTATTTGATGGATATATTTTCCCGTAGTTCTTACACGAGTGAAAATAATAGTTTATATTTCAGTGAAATACTTTCAATCAGAAATTGAATTTAACTGTTCATCTTTCATAACAGAAGTGAATTGTTTTAATACTTTTATCTATTTTTTTGTTTGAATAAATTTCATATTAAAAAAGAGATTGTTAGTTCCTACTTATAAAATCAAAGTTTTGTAAAAATTGTTGTTATGGTCTAAAGTAAACGTAAATATTGTTCTCAGTCAATGGAAACGTTAATTAAATAGTAAAATATAATGGGTTTTCAGTAACAAAAATTGTATAATGTATTATTGAATAGAAGTTCGATGTTTTATGTAAACTTTAAATTTTGATTGTCATAATGCAAAAACTGGTTTATTCTATATTATAATAAAAAAAAAATGATTTGTGAGATATTAGGTGTCAACGTTTAAACATATGGCACACATTTTGAATAAAGCATGAAACTCAAACCATACTTTATATTATGGATATAAATAGATCCCTACATGTATGACGATGAAATAATTAAACTAACTCATGTTGTTTCTGATGTATGTCACCCAGTATAGAAAACATCGTGTTTCGGACCACCCTTGGTAACAAATATTCCCTAGAATACTAAACTCGAAAGTCAAATCCGTCTGTATAAATCCTAGAGTGGTGTTCACTGAATACGACCGGATTGGAGCGATGGTGGCCAGGTCTTTGTCTTTTGTGTTTGTACTGAAAATGGCGATATGATCTTCGAGGGACACGTTAGCCATTCGCCATGACACCGCCACTCTTCTAGTGTAATCCGGCAGATCTTTATTGTCCGGCGTCACGGTTAAAGAGACGTACCGGTCCTCTAGGGCATAGTTTACAGGCAAATCTGAAAACCAATGTCTAATAGAGAAACTTTTCAAAAACACGTGGGTTATATTATAATATATTATAGAAACACCATTCCAGATGTTTTTCTCCAAAAACCAAATATTATGTTGAACGGACACAATAGGGTAAGGCGTGGTAGTTGTCTCCCCGTTGATTACCTACAACGGTAGCCGGTAGGTTCACAATGTTAAAATATAATAAAATGTAACGCTGATGTCAGTAATACAAAAAGGCTCCGATTTGTTTTTCCCCTTCAACAAGCGGCGCGTGGGATTCGTTTCGAGTATTGATTAAAATACAAAGGTTTTATACATACTATCGGCTTTTTACAACAGCCAACACTCGCACAAACAGGACGCTTGTTTAATGCTCCAATTGTATAATATAATATTATGTTTAAAACCAAACACATGTCTATTCGTTATGCTTCCTAACAAGTTTTAGTATTTAGGCGACGACAAGTTTTTCGAATATAGCCGACGGTTTTGTAATACTTAATATACAAATAGTAATTTATTTCACAAAAGACCTTGTTACCCGTGGAGTCTCTTTTTATCGTAGTGGGGCAGCCTAGTTTATTTAGTGTCGATTTAAGATCAATCATGCCTTTCTTTATATCATAGGATCATCGTGTAGTAAAACTCAGATTAGTTTGTTTTGGGATGGTCTGATTCGATGACATTTGCCTTTTTAAGAACAAGAACATGGGAAAATATGCTGGTAGCCGGAATCTTATTTTTATAGTTTAAATTTTCAACTTGTCCGAGCAATTTTTGACGAAACCCAGTTACAGCTTTAAGTAGATATGAATATACAAATTTGAAAAATTGTCTTAACTCTCAGGTTAATTGTTTTTTGTTTTGTTCAACTTATAGCTATGGCAAACGTCAAAAACTAGTGGAAGCCATTAGTCAAACGACCAATTGACGTCAGTTATTGCACAAGGCAAAGGAAATTATAAACACGAATACGCCCTGACCGAATAAACGGCTTTAATAACGTATTATTGATTCGTCCGGTTTATTTTGTTACTGCGGTTCGGCGGTGACCTAAATTTAGAACGTTTACAATAATGGTTAAATTAATATTATCCAATGCAATGGTCGAATAAACCATTCGGATATCCAAAAATTGTATTAAAAACAAAAAGACTCGAACAGTCAAAAAATACACACAGAATAAAAAAGTGTTGCATTAACATGATTTTGGTTGAACCTGTGACAACTAGATTTTGTAGTTATTCCTACCAAAAAACATTTCTATATCAAATAATTACCTAATTAAGGAAAGTTTAATATATTTATAACTAATTGTATTTCACTACGTATATAATACACCATCGCTGCAATGTAAATCAAGCAAACAATCCAGTAATCCAATAGGTGGACGACTCTAGGATTCGAGTACTCAGTAATGCTTTTCGTTTTTTTTAATTTGAGTCTATACCAAACTCAAGGTAATTGAAAATTATAATTTAGACATAGATTATTTTACCCGTCGACGATATAACACACGATTAGGTATAGTATAACTCCGCTTTACAATAATAATTACACGTTGAAACGCATTTGTGTTGTGGCTGTACGATTGACTTTACGACTTACAAGACGCCAATTACACAATGAAATAATTTATGTTCCAGACTATCCAGAGCGACATTACCGTCGTTGTGATAAAAATTATAATATAATTCGATATAATAAGAATATCTTAATTTGTTGAATTTATTCCTGACGGCGTCCCCGTAGGTATCAAATATTAGAGTTCGGGTCACACGTCTGTCGTTTTCACTGCTAGTGTAAGTGCTGGGTGTAACGTAAGTACAGTTTATACTAATTTCAATGGTGTATCAATGGGATCACAGATCCGTTTACGCTTTCGAATCGTTTATATCAGAAGTCGAACACTGTATAAGTCTGTATAAGTTAAGGCTTGACCCTAAAACAATATGTTCTAATTTCTATTGGCTTTTTGCCATTTCTAAAATCGATAAAATATTATATACTTTTTTAGTGAATACAAGATAAGAAAATAAATTTAGACGAATTTATAAGAAAACTATACTACAAATAGTATACATTGTGTTATAATAATTAAGAAATATCTTAGTTAAAACGTTGGACTTTTCTTTAAATTGTAAATTTTCACAAAATATTGTTATTAAAATTTAAAATACATGTTTGCCTATAAAACTATTTTAACACAACAGTATTAAGCATTATAAGTATATAAATCTTGTTATTTTTTGAATAAACAACAATTTGTAATTGGCAGAAAATATACAAAACGTCAATTAAAAAGAAATATTCGGAGAAAAATAGAATTGACCCTTAAATTAGAGGAAATTGGTGTTTTTATTTTAGAAGTAAACTGTAGCGACCGGTTATTTTGTAACATAATGAATATTTATATTTATAACATATAATAGTGAATGAATATATTATTTTCTTCACTCACCTGGATTCGGACAGACAAAACTTTGCAGCAGGCATAATGTTACAGCGACACAACACAATTGGATTTCCATGGCAATGACGACGTTTATTATTCGTATGTGAGAAAATGTATGTTATTTCCGAGGAAATTAAAATGATTAAAATATATTATGTATTGTTCGTTAGGTGTACACGGGAACAGAGAGGAATAGCAAGGGTACAGCACTAGCGTTCAGGTTGCAGGGTCGCGGTTGACTGATGCGAATATGCAAACAATCTCCAATACTCATTAAGTTTCCGGCTGATGATTAAACTCTACTGAGGACGTCATGCAGCTTTGCAGCCAAATTAAAATGTGTTCTATTCTAACTTTTATTACTACTTAAAGATATTTAAAACTTTTGAAAATCGGATATCAATGTGACCCGGAGGTAATTTTTTTATTATAAAAATCAAAATAAATAAAACAAATCAATCGTTACGAGATATCATTCTTATACCCGTTAGGCATATTTTTGAGAAAAAAAAAAGATTTTATAGGTATTAATTATTTTAAAAAATGACTATTGTTTTTGTTGAATAATTTTTGCAAAATTATTCTATGTAATCTTTTCATATATACTTTTATTTCTGTATTATGTGAGTCGTTTTTTATATATTATAGAAGAGTTTGAGCACATTGTATAATATGACATGAAGTTGTAACATGCAATAATAACCATTGTTACTTAAAAATAAAAAAAAGCAAAGGGTCTGAACCCTGCTTTGAATTTTTTTTGTTCAAACTTTTTTGATCGCTTTGCTTAAACGAAAAAAAGTTTTTTTTGGTTAACCGGTTCAAATAGTAGATACGTTAGTCTATTGTGAAAAACGAAATAAAAATAATTATTAACTCTTATTTAGATTAACCGATCAAGATAAACGTTGTGCCAAAAAATTAGCTGTTTTAAATGAATGCTTTGCAGTTTCAGACGAGACTGGTATCTTAGATTGGCTCAGAAAGTTATATCATATTATAGTAATATACTTCGTAAATTTATAATGGTATTCTGAAATCGTTGATTGAAATTATGGAAGGAATTACAGTTTTATGCATGGTAACTTGACTTGTTGTACTAGTCTTTTGGGAAATATGAATGTAACACAGGAGGTACTACATTTTATAACAATACTCTGTTATTTATCTTTTGAAACGTACATTATTTAAATTAACCATTTTCTGGCATTTCCCCTAGTATTGTTAAATAAACAATAAATAATATTAGCAATTAGGAACTTTATCATATTAATTATTGCCAATTGGTATAAAAGTATAGCTTAAACATTTCATTAGATAATTTGAGTAAATGTATTTCAGGCTTCAGCTAACGTACCTAAGACCCGGTGAAATTACAACCACGTTAAATCCGGCGGAGATAAACCTTACAATAATTTAATAACAACATACTAAATTCATTTCACTCGTTTAGTTTAATGAATTGTCTACATTTGACTAAAAAACCGTTTTTATGTTCTAATTACATTAATCTCTGTTAATTAAAATATTAGCTATAATATCATTATGCATTCATAGCTGTTGAGTTTTTTTTTTTATATTATATTGCTTCATTTTTCCCCCTTATAACCAAATAATTATAGTTACATGTATTTTTTTTTCAAATAAGTATATATATTTTATAATACAATCTCCTCAGCCGCATGGCAGACATCTTAATGGTCCCCAGAAATTAAAAAATAGGTTTGCTACTTCGGCTTCGACTTTTTTAATTTGATTTTACGGAGTTTGCCAAAGTTTCTTGTAAAAGCACTACTTTACAGAGAACTAAAATAATTACAGGTTAGATAACTTTTTTTTATAGTTCAGAGTACACTACTTTTTGTCACGTCTTAAGGTAGGTTCTAGTATAAACTTAGCACTATGCGGCTTGTGCGGTAATGGCAAAAGCGGTTTGTTAATAAAATCTTCGTGATATTTTGCTTACGTATGAGTGTAAAGTTTCAAGATTACACGGTCACTTGAATACCTATTTATAAAGATCAAGAAAATAATAATGTATTTATTGTGGTACAACACTTGTATATATACTCTTTGATTACACTCAATAATTACTACTTTTTTATGTGTACTTTCAATGTACCACAATTATTTCATACGGCAATAACAAAACATTATTAAGTTTTTTAGTTTTTTATTGTCTTAATATTTAGAATAATGGTAGGAATAGAATATACGTTACACGCAAAGACAACTATGGTTAAAATTATTGTAGCTAAATATCAATATTAGGTAAGTTAGGCATATCATGCAGTAGATCAAACTAGTGTACATAGAATATAGATTTTTAAATAACCCAAATATACAAAAATCGTAATTTCATTGATTAATTGCCATGTCATGTACTTTTAACCTATACGTTTTATTGTACTGCGAAGTTTGTTGATTTTTACATATTTTCTTTAATACGTACATTAGATTAGACTGTGGGCTTTGTTAAATTATTTATCATTTATTTCGATATTTTTTCTTAAGAAACTGAAAGACTATTTAATTTATAAAACGGAAAAACTATTTAGGACTGTACCTATTTATTCGTAAAGTACAAAAATGCAAAATTAAATTATTTACATTCCACTGCGCAACACCAGTTTAAATTTAACTTAACACATTTGATAATTTTTAAACACTAAACTGTTGAATTAGATTAAATTAAAAACAAGCAGGTAACCCCTTATTTTTAATGAACGAGGTTTTTAAAAAATCACGCTAAATTAAACTTTTTTAAAATTCTTTAATAACTTAGTACTTAGACAAATTACATAGGCCTTATTGTATAGCCTTCTTTCATAGAATACTAGGTTGATGTAATTTTTGAACGACTTATATTGCTTTCAAAGCAGAAATATTTTAGCTTGAATCTGTGTGCATGTACCTATTACTTAACTTCATTTTTTTAGGTGTTGTTACAAAAAAAAATTCGCAGAGTTATTTTTGTACACAACAGATTAAATTTATAGGGATTTTCTTTTCACCTATTAACAATGTATTTCTTTGACAAATGCATGTTATTAACTGCTACATTTCATAATAATTATTTATTTAAGTATATTATAATATATGCGATTATTATTACTATAAGGAACCAAAATTATATCCGAACTTTGATCTAAAGAGGACCAATCTCGTATGTCAGACGACTTTTGGCAATTTTCGTTTTTCGATTGGACGAAGGTCTTAAGACAAACTCAGTAATATTACTATATAATTACAATGAAAACATTGAGAGGTGTGATAACAAAGACAGTTAAGTGCAATAAGTGTCACAATGTGTATTATGTGTGATGAGTTTCAATTGACTTATTTTGGATGCACTTTGAGATTGACCATTTTAGACCAATGTTACAGATAAGTATAAGTAGTATACATAATATGTGTAAATATTTAACCCATTCAAGTGTATAATTATCGGGATTAATAGTATAATATAATAATAACTGTAAGCATTATCTAAAAAATGATATATAATATAATATATATCGAATTAATTTTTTTATATATATAGAACAAAAGCATATTTAAAAAAAAAAATTGGACGGTCATTAGGTTTTGGTTAAAAAAAAAATAAGCGTTACAATACATTGTACGTACAATAGCTGTATAAAACACTAAAAAAAATATATGGAACATTAACAAACATCACAACCTTTAGCCTTAATTCATAATTATATTAATCACACACATATAAACAAACAAAAATAAATTATATAATGTAATTACATAATAAATTACTTATTGACTAATTATAAGTTAACAAGTATATCTAAACAGCCCATATGTGTTATAATATTAAACGTAATAAGTCCACTAAGATTTTGTAATTAACTAGATGCAACTATTTATATGGACTATAGTTATTATAATAATAGTATAAACGCAGTAATTGCTAGTTAACTGTTAGTTTAGAGAGTTTTCATTCTCTTTTTTTTTTGCCTTTAGAAACAACAATCAAGGGCGATTAAATTATAAAATAATAATAATAATAACAATATCGTTGTTGTCGGCATTATAGCGTTGTTGGTATTTTTGTTTGAAGCTTTGTCTCGTACAAAATATTTGTGTATAATAATAAAATTGTATTATTTTTAGCGTCGTATATATTATTATAAACATATTATTGTAAAAAAATTTTTAGAATTTTGTATTGTATTCATCAATCCGTGTTTGTTGTAGAATGTTCTCGGGTTAGTGCCGCTGTCCAATGTTCTGCTACATCTGTCAATCAAATGAAAAACGAAAAAATAAATAAACGTCGGAATCCGAGCGAGAAGAAAAAATAATCGTGTACACAACAAAGACAATTGGTTTTTTTTTTGTAAGCCAAAATTTTGCCGTTTGATATTATCAATTATTTCATTTATAACGAAGTTCGGCTTTCTTGGAATTCCGGACAGGCGCTATGTGTATGCATACCTACTTTTTTCGTTTTTTGTTCTGAATTGTTTTATATCAACCACTAAAACCGTTGCCTTCCCCGATACAAAAATAAAATAATGAAGGCCTAAGAGCTTATGATACCCATAAGGGGCAATTTTTACCGCTGTAAAACCTACTTGCTCAACTGTATACCCTAAAAACATTTTTAGGTTTATTTACGCATCATTTAAACAATATCAATTTGTTTGGAAAAAAGAAGACATGTGTTCGTAGTCTTCTTATTCTTTTAGACCTTAGGCGATTCTCAAACTACTTAGTATATATTCATCCGTCTGTGTACAAGGATAAAATACATAGTTTGACCAACTAAAATAATGGTTAATAGGTATAGGGACACAATACATATTTCGAATAATTATATAAATAGTTCGGTCAATCAAATGTTTAGTTGTCCCCAATTATAAATACTAATTGAACACTATCGCGTTCCTATATAAATCATAATTTTAGAATTTAGATGGTCCAAGTATGTATTTTTTTCCATGTAGACACTATACAAACCCATCTCAACATTCTAATTTGAGCTATTTTTATTGTCCTCACATTCACTTATATTCATCATTAGTGGCTTCATTTCAATTAGATATAATTTTCCTGTAAATTAAATGACACATTTCTGACAAAAAAAACCCTATTACCTCTTTCTACCCTTTCCATGATACAACCACATTTTATTCAACTCAGCACATCTCTAAATTTGTCTACGAAATTTAGGAGTTTACTACTTCTCCAAGTAAAACAAGTCCTCTAGCTCCTTTGAAAATTCCTAAGTACAAAACTTAAACTGTGAGTAACCTGTTTTAGACCCGTTTATTCTTAAACTCTCTTGGGGTTTTTGTAGTCGAAATTTAATTTTGTCTTGATCGAACACAAGTACAATTTATTAACCTTTTTAATTGGTTGTAGAATAAATATAGTTAACCAGGGGGACAATTAGCTAAGAATTCATATGGTACTTGAACAATTTGTTTACTTTGCTTATTAAAAATATTATCGTAATTTTGACTTACTCCCATTGTCCAACGATCATAAACTATATGATGATTGAGATAATAAGTATAATATAGCGTGTAACATAATAACAGTTTTAAAGATTTAGGATTGGCTAAAACATTTGGATATTCTTGATGCGTTAAAAAAAAATAATGATTAAAGAACCTCGTACAACTTTTGGCTTGGTCCGTAAGGTCATAATAAATAAAATTAAAACTAAGCAGTGCGTACTCGCATGAACATAACATGGGATTTTAATATACTTCTAGCTGGTGCCAAATCATACTAGGATTTATCTAGTAACGCGTTTGTCGCCAAGCATTTTTAATGCTTGTTTTTTATTTGGACGTTCATAGAAATAATAACTTGTGTTCCTAATTTGATGTGGTTATGTGAAAATAAGTTGTAGATAGCTTAATATAGTCTATGTACTATTTGGTGAAGTGTCTATGGAAAACTCAATAACTATTTTCATTAGTAGGGAATGAAAAAAAAAACATCAGATTAGTAAAATAATCAAAAGTAACGTTCAGTTTAATATCTAAACCAAATGGATGTACCGTTTCATCATAAATTATCAATGAGTTAAAATATTTTGGCGAAGTGCTTTGGGCAGTGTGTCTGACATGTATCACACTTGGCACAGAAATTACGACTTAACAGAGATCGTTTGACTTTAGTGAAGCCTAGAACTACACATCTATTATTTTTGGGAAAGAAGGGAGGATTAAGAAATTTAATTTGTCTAATCCCAATTGATATTGTTGTTATCAATTCGGCATTAACCGAGTTCTACTTACTGATAACAAGAAGGTATCAGCGCGCCGCCAGCCGAAATGGTTCGCATCGCTCTCAACGGTGTTTTGTTTCTTGTTTTTGGAATCTGCAAACAAAAATCCACACCCCCACCGTGTACTGTATACGATCAAACTGCAAAAAACATTAAACAATAATGATCGGTATAATGCATATGTACATCCAAACAAACAATACAGCGATCATATATTATTATTCTGTCTATTATAATATCACCTACAGCGAATTCTACAAATAGTATACACCATGGGCGATTTCAATAATAATAATAGGTTTATAATTCGGTATTCAATTTAAACGAAAAAAAACAATAATTGCGTGAAACGACAAAAATAATAATACTATTGTGATAAAAAATGCGTATTACACGTGCTTTTTGTATTACTATTGGTACCGTCCAGGATTAAGATTGGGCTTGATGAATTGAATTTGAGTAAAAAGAAAAACCCTTATTGTTAGTGTAAGCAGACTACGGCAATGAATCTTAATGATTATGTTAGCATGTTAGTAATAATGTTGGTTATTCAAAGCAAAACATGAATAGATATTGTTGCATTCGGTAATAATTTGTTTTGCTTTTTTTTTTTTGTTAATTTGAATTATATTATTACCTTGTGTATGTTTGGGACCGATTCAAATGACTCGTCCAGTTCGTGTGTAAAAAATTGCATGAAATAATTTTGGGAAAGATAGTTTTTTTTGTACACATATCATCACCCGCCACTTCCAAAAGAGAAGTAAAAAGCGAAAATAAAACATAATATAATATGCAGTGGCTGTTCGTTGGCTACAAGTTATTAATTTGCTCCGTTCCTTCGTACATAACTGTATAATAAATATATACAACTTGGCAAAGAAAATAGGAAGCTTATATGACACAAATGAACCAAAAAGAAAATAATTTTCATAATAAAATAATAATAATAATAATAATAAAAATAATAATAGTAATAATTTATAAAATAAAAAAGCAAAATAAAAAGACTGTTCACCTTTTTTTTTATCAGAATACTGTACAAGTCATTTTATTTACACAATAATTTTGTATTATATCAAAAATAAATATTGAATAAAGTATAAATAAAAATAAATTTTTAAATAATAATAATAATCCGCAAAATAATTTCGTGAATTTTTTTTTAAACTTTACACTCAAGTAAAATTTATATAGGACTGATGACTAGATGTAAGTGATCCAAAAAAAAAAAAAATCATAATAATATTCATATAAATAATAATAATAATAAATAAATTTTGATAAAAAAATATATATAATATACAAATGGTATAGTATGTACACAAAAAAAATTAGAATTTGATTATAACACTTTTCAGCCCAGGAAATAAATTTACTAAATTTAAAAAAAAATCTTTGGTAAAAATTTTGAATTAATTTCGATAGTTAAAAAATAATATATGTATATTTGTATCAATATATATATATACTGAATTAAATTTGCGTATAATAATTATAATAAACCTAACGACAGTAATAGGATCCGGATAAGCCTAGTGTACAGAAATAAGGCAAAGACGGGGCATACATACTGCTTTTGTTAACAATGTCTTTGTTCTCACATCGTTGGCCTTTGAAGCCTTCGGCGCACCTATAACCGTACGGATGGTCTTGTTAGTGAAATGTTCATAATTTTAGATGAAATTACTGTTTTATATTTTTCGTTTATATACTTACTGGCACACGAGTTCTCCGATGGTTTCGTAGAACGTGCACGTGCCTCCATTCAAACAATAGACGAGATCTGCCGGACAGGGACCGCCGACCAACGGCCACAAGGCTGTCGCTGTAAATGAAAAAAAAAATTACAAAATTACACATAAACTGAAAAGGTCAAGTATTGCTAGAGGTGCGACTTTGCGGCGGTAACTTTGTAAAATTTTGAAAATTGACAGTAGGGTGAAGGAAGGTATTTTCGTGGCATAAGCAATTTCGTGATATAGTTTGTTTGATCGTATCGCGTAATTCCCTATTAGAAAATTGTCTTGAAAATCACACTGATTGTTAAAATAACTGTTATTTAACAATCAGTGTGATTTTTAAGACAATTTTCTATTAGGAAATTACGCGATACGATCAAACAAACTATATCACGAAATTGCTTATGCCACGAAAATACCTTCTTTCACCCTATAGTATATTATTTCGACGAACTCTCCAGTTTTTGAAGTTGGGAGTGCCATTTTTCGAGCACTGTTATAGAGGATGTTAACACTATTGGAGAGATTGATTAGACATGTTTAACAGTCAAAACGACTTTTCCAAAATGTCGACATTGGCCTTTTTGTAAACGTATTAGAGCGTACCGATAACGGACAGTGGTGTATACAACGACGATCGATGAAACCGTAAACATATATGCCAGAGAGAGAAAAACATAGGGATAGCTTGAACAATCCGATAAGATTCTAGTAGCATATACGTCCAACTCGGGGGTCCACGAGTTGGCTGTTGTGTGCATTTAATAGGTAAAATGTCTATATCGCTTTGGGATTCCTGGCGGAATGTACCTACAGAGAAAACGAATAAAGATAAAAAAAAAACGACAGTGATGATGAGTATATTATAGCAGTTCACGTTACTACGTGTTATTGCTTTTTTGACTATATAGTAGTAAAACACAAGGCAAAGAGCGGCCACAGAGAGCATAATATTATAACCGGTGTGTGTGATGCCGCACGCAAACAGCCCGAGGATAACCCAATTAACCGCCGGTCGGGCCGGCCTCCTTGATGGATTGTTTACATTATTGAATCTCGCCTATAAGTCTGGTCGCCTCCTTCTCTTTCTTGGCCGCCCAAGTGACTCGTGTACCACCGCATCGATACCTACCGATGGAACACCAGAGTTGGGCGATTTTCATATTAAATCTAAAACGATATAGTATGTCAAGTGCACTTGTCTCACACCCTCAAAAAAATCGTCAAAGTTTTAGGCTACAATTTATTAATAAAGAATGTGTAACAAATACTATAACTGTAATTGTTTTTTTTTATATAAACGAGGAAAAAGATTATAGGAATATTGTATGCTCTCAGTTATCCTACCCAAGTCCTACTGTAATAGTTATAGTCCTACAATATAATCTCAGGCGCGTGTCTAAACTTTGAAGTTTGAACGATATCATTTTGAATATTCAATATTATATACTCAATAATATTAAATATAAAAAAACTCCTACCACAATGGAGGGGTTTAAAAGCTATCAAATTTTACCGACTCCAGAAATATATTGAAAAAAAATATTGATCCCGAGTTTATCGATCCTGTTTTTTTGTAATTTCGAACGAGTTGTGGACGGATTATTTTTCCCACACACAAATTTAATCATCAAAGTTAATTAGTGGTTTGCAACAACCCTTTTTCGAATTAGACAATACCACTGAGTGTGTGTGTGTGTGCAGTAAACTGTGGGTTATTTATCCCCAGGCCCTAAGATCAGATCGTCGTTTAACGATCTTACTACGGCGCAAAGCAACAGAGGAACTAATGTAACTTGTATTTCTCTCTCTCTCTCAATCTTTGGTTAACCTCGTTTTACCAAATATCGGGTGGTATCGCGCGATGATCTTTGACCGGAAACAACATAAGTTCAAAGTCAAAGGTTAGGTTAGGTTAGCTGAAAACGCGTTGTAATGACATGTTTTAGCCTCGATGAGTAGTCGAGAAAGTAATTTTTTTTTTACAATGAAGTATTTTTTAATTTTATTTTCTACATTTAAGCCTGGGTTCCAGAATATATTTCAAAACGCGAGGCGAATTTCTTCATATAGAAAGTTTGTATATCAGAAATTGTACCCAAAAGGTACTCTAAAAGGCCAAAAATAAAAAAAAATATTATCTCTTTCCTTCAAATTCAAATAAAAAAAAAAAAACGTAAAACACCCGACATTTTCATCTCAAAACTACAACACCTTTGAAACTATTGAACTTTTAGAAAAATGGGATACTTTTTAGAAACAGTTCTAGCGGTATACAGTAAGAAACTAACCTTTTTCTTCAGAAGGGGCAGTAATTTTTTTTATTCCACCTTTTCAGGTATAGCTTTAGAACTTAAGATCAGCCAATGAAACTGATAATAATATTTTACAAGTTTTACACAAATTGTCAATTTTTTTTTTTAATTTATGAAAATCCGCCCGAAATAACCGAAAACGCCATTACATACACATTATAATTTATTATACAAATTGTGTACTTATCGTTTCCGTATGAGTGTTTTCAGACAGAAATGTACGCAGAGTGAACAGTTTGACGTGAGACACTTTATGTGTAAAAATATTAGTAGTTTTATAGATTTTTTTTTTTTGCAATATTTATTATACATTTTCCCCTAGGCTATGCCTCAATCTCGCTGTACCGGCATTTTTTACATCCGTCCAGTTGCCTAGAGCCGCCCTGGCTCGTCGACGTCGGCCGTTCCATAATATATGACCAATTACAATTATTATTATTTATTAGTATTAGTATTACATTTGCGCGGTACGTCGTGGACCGATTAAAAAACCCGTAGGCGTTTTCGAAAGGAGGAAGGTAAAAAAAAAAAAAAATTATTTTATTTCTGTGCACGTTGTACGCGCGTTATTACTCGTATTAGCCGTATTGGGAGTGGACCGAGCACGTACGAGTATTCTCACATTGATTGAAACACACCAAACGGCAGATGGTGTGTATATATTATTATTATATTGTGTGTGCGAGCGCGAGCCAGAAAACGGCCACCGCGATGAACGACCCCACACGTAATACGAGTCTGACCAGTGCAAGCGCCTCCCCCGCCCTTTTCTGTCTCCTACAACTCATCCCGGCACCGACGTCGAAAGCCTCGCAAACACCCTCTGCTAATTGTCCACGGAATAACTGATAGTGAAATCATCAACAAATAACAACAAAAATGGCCAAAATGTACATATCTATCGATAGAGTCTCGGATTTTAGAATTTCTTACATCGAGTATCGCGAATAAATAAAACAAATTCAGGGAGGTTCCCCTCACCCTTCGATACATACATTTTCATTTGTCTGGAAGCCGGAAGGTTAGTTAGTCTATAGATCAGAAACCGTATCTTTGCCATTAAAAAAAAACTAAAGAAACCGTTTTTATTCCTTTTGCGGGAAATGGTTAAGGATACGTTAGATACTATGCAACTAAAAGTAGAAAAACAATTTGTTGTTCTAACCAGTGTAACAGTTTTAGAAACAATATTTTAGATTTTAAATACTGCTTACAGTCTACAGAATATGTGAAATAAATGTTAAATAGACCAAAAAAATAAAATAGGTATTTGTGATCAATACTGCTTTGTATAATAATCCTTATGTATTTTCTCATTTAAACTTTGTTATTATTTCACGGGTATTAATAAGTTTATGGTCAAACGGGTTCTTTTTTAAATTTTAAGTTTACAGTGAAACAATAATTATGATAGACTGCAGTATGCAACGATTTTTTTTACAATTAAATTAAAATTTTGTGTAAACACTCAATACGCCACCGTTTCGCCGTTTGGCAAACGGTCAATCGAATTTCGATTACTAAGACCTTTGAACGTTGCCTTGATCGAAAATCTAATTCGGTCTTCGGAACATAATAATCATTATATTATTTGTTTACTATAAAACCCACGGATTTGTTTATAATCGAAACGTCTGGCCAAAAAAACGTCGTCGTGCAAAACACCGTTTGCATATGAATTTGTTCACTAGTAGTTGACTATTGTTTGTCAATTATCGATGAGAGACTGTCTACACCAATACAGAGAATTTGTTAATAATTACTCAGGCGGCTCAATATGTGAACAAAATCTGCTAGCGTTCTTCGAGGTCTGTTAGGTGTAGTATACTCTTTCCGAAGGATTTTAGTTATTTCGTCATTAATTATTCCCAAAATCAACAGTGGGGGGGGGGGGCATCAATGTATTATGTACTGGCTTGAAAAAGGGAACGATATGTACAAGTTATGACCACAATGGACGGGCCACTATATTTATATTATTTATATATTGTGTACTATTAGTAAATAATATCGTTAATCGTTGGTGCTTACTGTTGTCCGGTTTGGAATTAACTATGACTTGAGCCGACGAAATAGCAACGTGGCCGGTTTGCACTCCAGTGCCTCTGCACTCGTACTTTCCACTGTCTTCTGTCCTTACCCTTGGTATGACAAGCATGGATCTTTTCCTAAAAAAAATATACATATATATTTATAAATTTGAAGTTTTTACTATTATAGAGTAAAAATATAAAGTAATTATAGGCAAATATTTGAGACCGTAAGCTTTTCGTTACTTTTTGTATTGGATCCTCCGTCTGCCTACTAAAATCGGTACGCCGTCTTTGAACCATTGTAGCGCTGGCATAGGGTTGCCGCTCGCTCTGCACATCAATTTCAAGGCGTTCTTGGCTTTCAGAGTGGTGTTATGAAGTCCCCACACGCTGATCGGTTTGACTGTAAACAAACAAATAAATTACGCACATTAAACGATGCGGTATTCCGGTTAAGAGACTAAACCCTCATAATAAACAACGTGATTCTAGGGAATCCTCAGTAGGACGGATCACGGATAGGAGTGACTAAGAGCGGATATTTACTCGTGTCAATGTGTCCGCAGAAATTAGTACATTGCCCGTTATAAGGAATCCCCAGGGGTTGTGTACCTTCTGGAATTCTCAATTGGAGTCTCGATAGGTCAGGACAGGACATTCGGAGACGAAGAAACTTCCAAAGCGAGCGTCTCGGACTCGTTGTAGGCTAAGGGTTATGCTGTGTGGGATATATGGGACTGTCGGCGCATACAAAACTAGATCACGGCGCATCCGAGTGGACAATAAACGTGATGCACGTTGATATATTTTACGACACTTTGAGACGGCAAATCAGAGGGTAATTTAGAAACATTCGGATCCGTGACATATACTTGCTGTAGCGACATTCCTTCGATCGCACATAGTAGCGATAAGCCATCGATACCTTTTAAGGCGCACACGCCCGTCTGCTCTCACGCGTCTACTCATCTCTCGCAGACACACACACACACATGTCACAACTTGCTCCGAATTACTATTATATTATGTTCCTTTTGCGGCGGAATTGCCGCCGTTTTACATATATTCACGAGCTTTATAACTATATTTATTCGAGGTTAGGTTAGGTCAGGTCGTCGATTGTAGTTTGTACTGACAACGCCATTGCAATCGAATCACCCTTCGCTCCGTTAACAGTTGCAGATCCGGCGACCCGGGTACTAATAAGCGTTTTTGTTAAACTTATTTTATAACATATAACATACAACAAATAACAATAATAATAATAATAATTCGAGGGAGGTACGCGTTGTTTTATTATTGTATGTATATACCTATACTTGGAGCAAGGACGCGTGTGCGTACGTATAGTAAACCTGGACTTCACAGGAGTCTTCGGGACATACGTGACGCGGTTTATCAAAGAGGCAGACGACTATACGGAAACCGTTCTTTCTCCGTCTGTCCTACATTGTACATACTATGTGTGTGTATGTGTGTATGAATACGTGCGACCGCAAAAACCGTATGCCCATCTTTGACGGCGAGGCTTGTGAGCGGATCCTTGACCCCGGATTGTTGTCGGCGAGTTGAGATAATATCCCCTCTCATCCTCCCTCCCCCCAATTTCATTTCCCTGACGGGTACGTTATTTCGACGTTTAGGACCAAAGCTTTTTTGCCCGGATACTAAAGCGAGATAGATAAAAATCTGCAAATGCCCTTGTGGCTACCGCGTACTATGTAACGTAAGGGCGTGGCTCGACCGTTGTCTTTTCCTCTCCTACCGTACATTTCATCTTACCACGCACGGTGGACATACCTTACATATACAAGTTTTGTAATGCACCGTCCATCGCCTAAGGCGGGTTGGCTAAACCCCGGTCGCGCTGATATGAGGTAGCCAGAGAGAGAGAGAGAGAGAGAGAGAGAGAGAGAGAGAGAAAGATAGATATGCCTATAATATATAATGTAGGACCGTGGTCGTCGTCGTCGCCGCCACCGCTACACCGAGATGATGGGAATATTTTGTCGTTTGCCTATGTATGGGGGCTACAACTGTCCGGTTGTGCTCTAAACGCCGACTATGGCAAGTGGCTCTCTTCACTTTACAAACACACACACACACACGGGCCGTATGTGGACTCGGTTTTTGTTGTATTGTACTATACACACCGCGCATATTACATGTATATACATATAATATATATATATATGAGATATTATGGGTAACCTCGGTGGCCTCCGACGAAGATCTATCGATGATCGGTAACGTCAACGGGCCGGCGTTAATAGCGCAGGTGTGCCGCCTTGGAGGAACGGGCGGGCGGTAGTGGCGCGATTCTTGTGCTTTTTGTTAACTTTACAGTAAAAGAATAGACACGATATATTTTTGACATCATATTTTGGTGGCCCTTGCGTGCGTCGCACGTCGGGTCGACAAAATGTATATGTACCGATGTATGTTTTATTTCCTCCTTTTGCTCTACACGATAACGTCTTAGTCACCGTTTCAAGCTATCCGCTCGGTTTAACGCTCTCCCCCCCCCCCTCCACCGTACTATAATAATGATAATTACGAAACCCAAATTGGTCGAGAGACGTTAATTGTTAGAGTGCTGGATCACTGCGTCACGACAACCAGCGTTTGTCTTCAGATGTCTTATCAGATACTGTAATATATAGCTGCGGAAGCATCTGAGGCCGTGGTATTTGTAGAGACGGCTCCTCGTGGTGTACTGGGGGCCGGGGGGAAAGAGCCCGTGTCACCGCTCGGATTTTGGCTTGAGTACAAAAAATATCGACGACAACAATAATATAATGCTTACAAAACGCACATGGGCACGGCGTAAACAAGAGGACTGTCGACCAGGCACCCCCAAAAATAGAAGTCCACAAGTTCCCCGGGCCGTCGTGAGCAACAGCACCTGTTTTTGTGGTAGAAAAAAGAAAAAACGTATTACGTCTTTCCTATCCCTTTCTGTTTCTCAATCTGTCTTTCGCTACGCACACCACTGAACCCCTTTTTCGAAAATAGACCGCACCGATGACCAAAACACAATCGGCTCTCGACAGCGTAAATAGCTTTATTAATGTTGTCAGACCTATTGCTGTGACAATAACATAAATGATAAGTATGCGTTGAGGCTTGTAAACGGGAATTGAAAACTTTTTTTTTAATTAACTAATTTTTTTCAAATTTAATCATTATTAAATAACGTATTATAAATAATTAGATTTAAAATTTTTAACTTGCTGTAGTTAATAATAAAAAACTAAGGTACCATTAAGAAAACTATTCAGAAATAGGGCTTTAAGAGTCCAACAATTAGCTGGTAAGTCTTTCCCATTTAGTATGAGATAAAAATCATTATCAACCACCAATAAGTGAGGGGTTGGTACAAATAAATTGCCTATGCCCAAAAGTTTAATAGTCGGATACATGAGCTGAAAATGTCTCAGTAATACGCATATACTATGCTATTGCCGTGTTTGTTAAACGTCGCCGTAATTTTATCTCTGTATGTACTCGACTTGCATTATGTATAAATTGTTTTATTTACATCATAATAATACTGTAATTATGGTGTAATTTTTATTTTTTAGTTTTGGCAGTGCATCCAGACGTCGCAAGTGACTCATTCAATACAACCGCCGTACTGTACTCGCGCCAAACAGTTCTACATGTGTATAATATGCTGTTTTTACGATCTCTGTCGTTTCCAAATTTGTTAACAAACAACAGAGTCGGATGTCAAAAAAAACTATACTAAATAAAAGACTAGTAGGATTTGACGACGGTTTATTATGTATGTTTTTCAGCTTGTGCAGATTTCTTATGTTTATGGCTGTTAGCCGTCACAGAACGCACAATCGTTAACGTCGTTGTTTACATACCATACACATTACATTCGATTGTATAGTTATAGTAATAATAATTGTTGTAATATTAACGTTCGGCTTAAACATACTAAAGTTATAAAGTCAAGTCAACCGTCAAAATTTCTGATGCGACCTAGTTGTCGTACGCGCGTTTGACATCGAGTATAAAAGCCATAAACGTCAAAAAGGCCATAATTTCTCAAAGACAGCACCTCTAGGATCTCTTCTCCTCACCCAGTGAGTTCTACTGATATTGACACCATTGTTCGTCTTCGAACCCTTCAAATATTACAAGAATTATTATCCTTACAAATAACAAAGTCATCACGATATCAATGTAAAATCAAAATTAGTTTTTGGAATAAAAAAAAATTGTTGACACCGTTGTATTTCAACAGTAAATAATGTCCATTATAAAATATCCATTTTTGTTTCTTAGGGCCGACCTGATACATTTTTATAACTAATGAGAATTCTTTGCCTTAATTTAAAAAAAAACATCATAAACGCTGGTAAACTTTCCAGACAGATAATGCTATTCCAAAAAAATACCCCTATGAGTTCTACTCTACGAGAACAGAAAGCAGCCTCCCGGAAACCCATCGCCGAGACAGTTTATCATGAAAATAAAGCTTGTAAAAATAACCAAATAGTAATTACCTAATCTTTATTTGTATAAATGTTTTTTAAAATTTATTTTTAATAAGTTCTAGCAGCTTAACGATTTATGGCAATGATACTGTTTGTATCACAAACATAAATTATAGTGACGAACGGAAAACTCGGATTATAACAATTTACATAATTATTTAAAAATAATAATTAAGAAATCATATATTTTTTTTAATTCGACTACTTTTATAATTTATGATCGATTAACGCAATATTATTGTTTTTTTTTTTTACCTTTATTTTTAGCCGTAAATTATTTTTATCGTCGCGTACCATGACCCGCACACGAATAATAATAATATATTTTGTATTATTATTGTTATTATTATTATCTACAGCTATTATTTGAACTCGCCTGTCACCGCTGGTGCTACGGCCGTCGGAGTGCCCAAGTAGCCGACACGCACACACACACTCATTCGCCATCCAACCGGTTATTATTATAGGTGTTCTATTATATTTTTATTGGTAATAGCTTTGTTGTGTAGCACCAATTAATATAAAATACGAGTGTTACTCTTAATGACAACCTTTTGACGTTTTCGAAACCAGTAAAAAAAAATAAATAAATAAATAAAAAAATGAATACAGCGTGTCTCACGCGTGCCGTATATTATATGTATATAATAATGTAATAATATTACTGTTTTTTTAACGCCATCGCAGAGAATTTCCTACGACCGGCTCGTTTTTAATGTAATAAACATAGTCCGACTATGGCAAACAACAGCAGTAGCTGTATAATATAATAATACTACTAATATAAAATTCATGAATATTTTAATGCTTTCCGCCGAACCGCTCAAATCGTTTTAAACTGGGTTAGATTTAAATACGTGTTGCACGGGAATCCGTTAGCCGTCAGTGCAGGTACAAGTGCTTGTGTCGGTATATGATAGTAAAAATATACCATATGTAATAGCAAAAACGAATATTACTACTGGTTAATCCCGGTGGATTTATTTTATTATGCTCAAACATAACATTATTAAAAACAAAAAAATATATAACAATAATACTTCCCACCAAAAAGACTGTCGAGACATTCACAATTCTATCTGCTGTGTCAAGTTGTTATTCCGCCGTTTATTGAGCAATTTACTACTGACGAATAATTTATTGTTGTGAGACAGAAATATTACAATTCAGAAACTAAAAACTTTAATATTATTGTTCATAATATTGAAAAAAAAACCTCTTAAATCCAGTCTTGAATTCGCTCTACCGATCTGCAGTCGATAAACCGAAAAATATCATCAATCCTTTCCCTTATCTAGGCGATAAAGGTGTAAAAATTAGATCTAGCGTGCACATATATTGAATAAACGATTTTAACAGTCAGATTTCCCACTTTGTTAGCCTTTTTTGACATGAATAATAAAAATGTATTTTTGGCTAGGATCATGTCGATGGTATCGATGTGATATAAATGTAAAAAGAAGAAAGTGAAAGTGAGAAGAAGGACATATGTCAAATGTAAAAACAAGGAGAATCGGCTGATAAGGTAAGATAGAAAATTAGCAGAAATTCATGATCGAATGTGCTTTCTTCGAGGGAAATTTGTATTTAATTTTGTTATAGACTCGAATTAAACAGTTTAACGTTGCCAAAAAGAAGAAATCGCTTAAAAGAACTTTAGAAACATATAAGAGTCACTCTTGGACATGTCGCCGGGCGAAAGTCTTCTATTCGAAACGACTATTCGATTAGACTATGTTATTGTCGAAAGACCCAAGACAACGGCCATAACGATAATATGCGGTACTTCCAAACCGAAAAAAAAATCGGCACAGACCGGCGCGACGGCGCAAGTCGTTTCATCGTACCTACAGATATCGGCGAAATACCTGCATTTTATAAGTGATTTATTTTTTTTTTTTGCTCGTCCGTCCGCGCTCGTTTGATATTATATTTTATAATACGAGAATTTCTATTATCCAAAGTATTTATGCGCCCCGGCCTCGTTCGTCGTCATCCTTGGTCTGTCACGCCACCGTTTCTTTGCCCGTGTGGCGTTTACCCCGGGGTCGCGTCCAAGTGCTCGCAGTGCTGGCCATAAACGCTGTTCTACTACGCCTCTATTAACATTTTTCGCAGACGTATAAACGAAAAAATACCTTAGCCCGTCCAACCCTCCCCTTTTCGTCTCTCTCTCTCTCGCTCTGGTCATCTGCCGCTGTATACAGTCCTTTGACGGCGGCACTTTATTATATATAGTACGTATTGTCCGCAAGATGTTATATTAATATATGCGATTTAGATTTATGCGGTCGTCTGACGCTGTCGAGATCATTTTAATGACGACGACGAAGACGGAGAAGACGGGACCGCGTAGACGACAGATGCCAATCAAATATGTGCGTATGTAATATATGTATGTATTTATGTATGTATGTATGTATGTATGTATGTACGTATGTATGTGTGTATGCCGCGTTTTTAAATCGTTGCCGAGACCGGAGCAAAAGAATGTTGGACATTTTTGGTGTGCACGGCGGCCTTGGAATTATCGTTGCGCAAGGCGACGCCGAGTCCCTGATAAATATATATATTATGTATTAGGTATTATTATAGTGTAGTAGTAGTATTAGTTGTAGAAGTAGTGACTTTATAGAGTTTAACGCGGTCCGACGGTATAGTACCATAAGGTACAGGTGCCCTTCTCACCCCCCTTTCACCCCCACAACCAAATCTAGGAGCTCCCTTCGGGTTCGCGAGCGTTATATTTTTTATTTCACGAAATGATTGATTCGAGCAAAAAAATAAAAACGTCGAAGACAACGTGAATCGACTTAAAACGAGAAAAGTCGATCAGGGTGTTTAAAAAAAATGATATAAAAAAAAATATATTATGTTGGTGTAAAAAGCTCGGTAAATTTGAAAATGTTATTTGTTTTTTATTTCGACATCACTCGAAAGACGTTCAAAAATCGATAAATTTCAATATATTTTAAACGACTGCGGTGCAAGGCTGTACCGGACCAGTACAGCTATAGTTATATCAGCTATAATCACAAAAACATTTGTTTCACCAACTTGTCCATTTTAATTGAACTTATGAAAGTTTTTGACTATATAATATGGTTTATCAATAAATCCTATTTCTGTCGTGTGTTTGTTTTCCAATTATTCATCAATTGTTGAAAAAACCTATTGAAGAAAACTTATAAGCAATTTCGCTATTCTATAAAATTGTATAAAAAAAAATAATAACATCTTTATTTGATACTTACCACTTCAATTGTATAAGTATTAGTCGACCATATGAAACCCATCTGAACGTTTTGTAAACGCTAAGGTAGGACTCGACTGGTAGCGCGCGACACGCCGGTACTTTTCTAGGATTCAAGTTAAACGCCACTTTTTTTTTTAACAAAATTTATAATTATTTTAAATATTTTTACAGCGTGTCTGGCCCAGAAAATGCAACGTAAATACGAAAAACACGGTACACAACACAGACCAAAGTCTCTCTCCGAGTGTTTACGTTGAGCCGCCAGCCAACATGCACCGCAATGGTAATATGTATGTATATGTGTGTTTGTATGCGGTTTTTCTCATTATTACTCGTCCGTCGCCGCCGCTGTAAACCGATTTCCAGAAATAGCAGCGCCGAGTTTTAAGGGGAGCCAACGCCAGAGCTGGACGTGCGGTTATTTGATTTCTTTCCCTTTTTAATCAAAAAAAAAAAAATCGTTTTTTATTCACTTTAGTTTTAGGATAAACGCAGCGAGGGACTATCGGATAACAATAATTAAAAAGCGCATAAAAACTAGCAAATATTCACTTTTTTTGTTGTGTGTGTGTTTTTTTTACTTTGCTATCAGTCCACTTAGGTACCGGTATATAATTAGCGAGAGGTTTCCATATATATAAATATCGAATAAAGTGGTCGCTACCGGCGGCGGGGAACGACCGTTGTTGAGTTGATGATATTACATGTGCGTATATAGTATAAGCATACAAGTCCGGGGGGACCACACGCGCGCCGCGGATCTCCTGCCACCGCCTTCTTCTTATGATAATATTATTATATATTATATGTATATTATTCTTTACCACCGACCGTCTAGAGCAGCCTTATAGTCTCAACAATATTGTTATTATTATTACTCATAATATAATGTAGGTGCCCAAAACGGTCGTCATATTATCCAGGCCGTATAATATAGTATTTCTAATAGGTATACGTATTATATTGTTTTACAATGCATATTATTATAATAATTAAAAATATTATATATTACGGCGGAGATTTTCCCGCCAAAACCGGTTCCCGTGTCCGGAACACCCAAAATTAATAATCATAGTATGTACAACGAGAGTTCGGTGCTTATATTATTATTATATTGTAAAGCCGTTCCCGCTGTTGTCGTGGAGGGTTTACTGGCGCTAGAGATAGTATGGAATTAAAAAAATACCGAATAAAATATGTACTTCCAAAAATAATATAATTATTGGCACGACCGGATTGAGCAAATGACACGAACAATTGGTTCTTCTATGTTAATGTATATTTATTTATATGAAGTAAGAAAATGTTTCATAAAGAGCCTACAGCTAACGCCTTTGGACCCGTGAACTCGGCAATTAATGCAGAATAAAAACCATCAGTCACGTTTTGTCAAATTATAAAAACATTTTGCAGAATTTTAGCGATACTTAGAGGTAAGTTCTTAGATATTAGTATTGTGTTGATATTGTTTTAAGTAGACATGTCTTATACTCTTATGCAGCGACCCACAAGTAGATATTTATAATAATTGTGTCGAAGGTGCTAATAGCTTTACATTATTTTTTATAATAATGTACTGAAAACTGAGCGGCGCCATTCACATGTATGCTAATTGGTAATAAGCTAATTTCGGCCTTGAATTAATTTTAACTTGTGGTAAATACATAAAATAAATGTATCAAAAGCGGATTTATCGGATTTTCCGGATAGTTCGGATTTGACAGACTGTCAAGATTATTTTTTTTTATCCGAGTTATACAATACATTATTATTTTAAATAAACGATGCGTCCATATAGGTATGTTCTACTGACTTTAAAGAAACGATTTATAATTTTAACTTGGTTTAAGAAAAAAAAAATGTTATCCAAAAATAAGAATTTAATTTTCATTTTATATTTTAACGCACCCATTACTCCTAATTGACACAATATCTCCTCTGCAATTACTCTTCTGCACTGATCTTATTTTTTATTGTATTAAAAAAACATACATCTAACTATTATTACAATATGTGTAAGTATGATATTATTTTTTTTCATCGTATAAGCGTTTTCGAAGGAGAATGTCTCGACTGCAAAGAGGGGAAAGGGGGGGGGGCGATTTTGACACGCCGGCGACGTGTCCTATTGCTTTCTTGTACTTAGATTTCATTCATTTATTTCTTGGCCGCGGACTCATAATTCGCACGCAATAAACATAATATTATAACGATATATTATACACGTGTATAATGTACTATATCACGTTATACTTGCATTATAATATTATTATGTAGGTATAAGGAGACTAAACTCGAAAATCGTTTAGTCCGCAACATTTCCGTTTGTCTAGCCACCGAAAACCGTTTATCCGACACATAATATTATAATATTATCATAATGACGATTTAATAATAATATCCTATAGCGATTTCCGCCGTTTGAGCTGTGTACACATTTGTCATACCCGTCGACAACAATAATAATAAGACTAACGCCGCTTTATGGGCGGGCCGGCGCCTGCATTTCTTTTGCATACCACAATATAGTGTAAATATAATTAATATTATTTTCTAAAATTGTATATTTGCATAAAAACCCGATCATTTATTAAACTATACTTGGATGCTTTCGCGCTAAACGTTTTGGCTAAACAAAACCGACCCGAACATAACCACGTTTACTTACAAAATAATTAAAAAAAAAAAACTACTGATGCAAACCTAAAACGATAATGACTGTGATCTCACATGATGATAATTGAGTTTGCACGTTAAAAGGAAACCTGATGTGGAAGTTATGCTTTAGGTACGTGGGCCTCAGCTATTTAAAAAGTGTCTAGGAGATGGCCATTAAAACCTCTTGAGGCTGATAATAGCAAAAGTGTACTATCTCTATTAATAATTAATATAAATGGCTTCCTATCGTTATTTTAGAGAAGTGAAATTGTTTAATAAAATCAAACAAATGTATTTGATAAATATTTTTCATAGTTTAATTTTAATCTTATTAACATAAACACAACAAAACATTATCGTAAATCTATTAGCATATTAAATATGTATTACCGAATTCAACGAGTATACTTTTAGGACGTTTTTAAGTCTCGTAGAAATGATCAGAAACGTTATTTGCCCGTGTTGAGAATTATTGTTCGATACACCCAATACAATATTATATAATATAAAGAGTAGGTACGTTGGTCGTTGGAGATTTTCTACTGGAAGAACGTCACGTTTTCCATTCCACTGGCCCAGTTAATAAATATTTTTTTTTGTACGACTGTCGCGGTCACAGGACGTAAAGGTAAAGCCGCCGGGTGGGTATATTATTTTTGGCCTACGACTTAGAACTGAGTTTTTTGATACGTGGCCAGCAAACGATGGTCAAGTAGTGTAAAGATAGGAGACGACTACAGTAAAGGGACCGTTCGCTTTCTATGCGACACTACATACTATATAGCTGTATTATTTCGATATTGCGTACAGGCTGGCCCTTGAACACGCACTCGGAGCGATTGTCTATTTTATTTTAATGAATATTATGGTAAAATCTAAAGTTATAACTAAAATTGCAAAAAAAAAAGTTAATACCAACTTTTTTTTTTTACCATAAATACGAGGTTTTTGTTTAGTAATAATAAGACATACAAATGCATACAATAAGGAGTAACATAAATGTCTGTTTGTTTATTTGTTTTTAATTTATGACTTGTTTTTTATAATATAAATATCTGGAAACAAGGGTTAATCCATAATCAATTTTGAAACAATACCTTTAACTCCAATTATTTCTGAATTAACGCTCTTCGTTTTCAAAAAAAAACCCTGTTAACAGAATTTTTAGAATTTTTTTCACAGCATTTTGTAAAGGAAATTTTTAAAAATTACACTTCTTACTCACTTTATAATCATTTAATAGAATAATTTTTCTCTCTGATGATGTCGGAGCAGTTATTATTATACAATATAAAATATTGTTGCGATGAGTAAGACACCTTGTAAGAATCCATGGCAAAACTATTGGTTCCGGTTGCGGTGGCGGAGACCAAACGACCACGTGCACGGTTTTTACTATAAGGCCACTGTATACATATTATACACATAATATAAATACCATTATAATATACCGCATCACCGGTAGTCTTTCTAGTCTTTACACGCGCCCAAGCCAAAAGCGTGTTTTTCATGTCTGTTTAAAAACAAACTCCAATCAAGTAATGCGCTGGTTTTTTTTTTTTAATAAATGAGAACAGTTATAAGACTGTAATAATATAATATCTCTAGGGATGTCGTATACGACGCCCTTTAACGATCGCCTTGCTAATTATAGAAATAGTATTAACGGGTGTATCGTTTTAAGACACAATAATAAAAATAACAATAACAGTTATTCATTCTCGTGTAAATCGTTTAAGACACAGGCTCTTCTATGGTGATGGAAAACACATAATAATAATAATTATACAGACTTATAATTAAGTATAACGTTGTTTAATACAGTGTTGGTTTGCTGATAACGGCGTTGACGGTCACCGTAAATTGCATAATGTTTATCGAGTACAAAGTGTACCAGACTGTTGTACCTACTAGACCTACACACAGTATAACGACAATATCGAAGAAAACTAATTAAATCCAATATTGTATAGTGTTTACACTTTAAAGCTAATAATAATACTATGACTAAAGAATCTTTGGACAGTGCCACGAAACACTGTTAATTAGTTGACCACTGGCAAATAACAATATTGATATTATAATATTATGGTGTTGTAGTTGTTAAGAAAGAAAACTACTTTTATAATATGGACAATTGCCTCAGTAAAAATTGTATTTTAATTTTTGGTCTGTACTACCCTATTAATGTTAATATTTCTAATCTCAGTCATTTCACTCAATAGAATTTTTTCTTAATTAAATTTTATATCACATATACTATACACTATCCTTGGTTATTTACGAATATATCAAGTAGGTGCGTTCGGATAGGTTAGGTTTGGTAAATTTGGTACATTTTAAATTATAGACATAACGCTTAGGGTCGAGTGGAATAGTTATTATAAACAAACGGGATGAATGTATAAAATGCAATTTTTATTTTATTAACACAAAAACAAATTATTATTTATAGCATTTAATTAAAATAAAAATTTGACTGTTATTTTATTTGAAAATTGACATTTACATTGATCTATATTTGTTAATCATTGTTTATCAAGGGTTTTTTTTTAGACCAATATTACCTACCTCATTTGGTCTAGGCGCACTAGTGGTCATTAAATTGCTTTATCATAGGGATTTGAAATATGTTAGCTCACCATACCACGCCGGTCTGACCTAAATTAAACTATCTAATTATTATAGTAAAATTATCGTTTCGATTAAAAAAAAATATGACATACTTAAAACACAAAAAACAAAAACAATTTTTTCTATTTTGGTACTAAAAAATGCAAATTGACATTATTTTTCTCATTATTATGATTATTTAAATAAAATTGAAAAAGTATTGTACAACGGTTGTAGGGAGAGGGGGTTTTGCGAATAACCTTGACGAAACCGTAATACTAAGAAATAGACCGAGAAGTCGACCCGTGCGTATTAAAAACATGAATAAAAAACAAACTCAACAATTTAGTAGACGACCTGAAGTTAAACCAGGGAGCACACGGTTGGCTACCTATCATCTAGTTGTATCGTTGTTTGTTGCAACAGAACGATTCCGAGATCTTGTAGAGTAATTTTCGAGTTTTTTTCAACTATACCTACTTCTTATTATACTCATGCGGCTCGTGGACATAATGTAATAGTATTATATTGCATATATCCGTACAACGGTCGTCTGACCGACGGGTATCCTCCTGGCGTACCATATGCGGTGTCGTTGGATTTGTTTATTTTCATTTTAATACATTTCTAAATAATTGTGCACTTGAAAAATATTATCGCCATGCGTTCAAATCGACCGGAGACGGCGGCGCGGTCCGACATAAATGTGTCAACGCGGTCCAATCTCTCTTCGGTTATGTCGTTATAATAATAATATGTATGCATTGCATTCTCGCGTGGAATTCGTGTGGAGTCTTTTCAAGTGCATACGCATTATAGGTGTACCCGTGTTGTCATTGTGCGACACACGGCCAAAAGGTCGTCAAGAACGTGACGTTACGCGAAAAAACCCAAGCGCGCGCTCAAAGGACCTCGCACGAAGAAAACTCCGAATTCCACGCAAACCCCACGAATGACGAGATTTCTATTATGGGAAATCGACAAAGGTCGACAAAAAAAAAATTATATCGGCAATAAAATTCACCTCACGTTTAACGATCGAAATGTCGAACACAATCGACGTTGAACTCCATAATAATAATAATATAATAAAATCGCATAGTACCTAATATAAGAAAAAATTCAATCGACTAAACAAATAATTACTGTACACAAGAAACGTAGTCTAAAAACTAGAAATAATTATTTTAAACATTAAAGTTAAGAGTTGGTTACAAAAAAACAAATATATATATACTCGCAACGGTGCGTATATTTCGATAATAATTAAACAAGTATATTTTCACTGGCTAGAATACTATTTACTTTGGCTAAAATATATATATTTTTTAAATGTTTATATTTATTACGAAAATATTATTGGAAGTGGCCGATACGGCATGTTTTTAGATCATCATAATTTACAGCGTACCCTCGCGTTGGTAGGTATCTATCGTAGCCTTCAAAAAACATTCCCAAATCCTAGTTGTGCCAATATTTTCAATCACTTTAAATATTTTACTAATATTGCACTATTTAACACAGTACACTGTACAACCTAAACTCGAGCAGTTATTTTACAACATCTTCGAGTGGTGCATCTGTCATGTGTGTGATGTTAAAGGGACGCGGGCGTCGTCGACGACAACGGCGGCGGCGGTGGCACTCAAACGAATGATATAATTTAATTTAATAGCTTTCGTCTGGGGGACAAACACACGACCGCTATTAAAACTTAAAGGGTCATCTAGTTTTCCGAGCAGCTGTCGTCGGCGGTCGCGGTGTATGTGTACATAAATACACAACATTTTTTTTATTAATATCTCAAAACGTTTACACGTACCTATATAAACAGGCCCCGTAAAACGTCCGGCATCGGATTAACCGAATTTAAGATGAAATCTGCCTTGGAAACATCCCTCAGACGTGGTCTTAATCCAAACGGATTAATATTATACATGACAAACGCGCAGAGATGAATCATATTGACTTTTTTTATAATATTTATATTATATTCTACGCGATATGCTAGTCTTTTTTTATTATTGTTATTATTTGATCGACCTTCATAATATCGTGGACATATTATTATTTTAATGGTTTCCGCGAATGAGAATAATATATAATATTATACAATACGTATAAACATTTTTTTCGCCGTTTCCATTCTCGTCAGCTGCTGACCGAAACGCCTCGCATATCACCTATACAATAAAATTGTGGGTAATAATAATAATAGTTCCGTCATCATCATCATCCGCGTTCAAGTCAACGGCCTCGCGCTCTTGACCAACCCAAAACTGTATATATGATATGTATATATATATATATATATTTAATAAAGTGGGTACACTTCGGATGCAGTTCCGCGAATTCGGTATATACCTATTTTAGCCATCGATCATTTTTTTTCTTCTTATGTTTCCGAGGTGTGACCGTTTTTTTCACTAGTATTTTACTATTATTATTTTATTTTAGATTATTTTTTTTCATCTTCTTCCGATACTTTTTACCTCTTTGACGGTATTGTTCCCCCTCCCCCCTAGGTTCACCAGCAGCCCGTTCGGGTTGTCGCCGTTAACAGGAAGTGTGTCCAAACGACCAAGAAAGCCATCGCGCACAGCATAACATAGGTATACATTTTCTAGTCACGCACTCGCAGTTTTTGCCTCTCTCTATCTCTTTTGCTGTTTTGCACTAATCGGGCCATCAAAAAAGAACCGAGCTACCGCCACCACCTCCACTATCAGAACTTATAATATAATACCCGTGGGTAAAAGGAAAAACGGGGGTAGGTGGGGGAGGGGTGGAAAGGTAAAATAATAATAATAATAATAATGATAAAAAAAAAAAAAATCAGACAGCGGAACTGACGAATACGTGAGCGACCGATTAGACATGCTATTGAAGTGATTTAACTGTGTAAAAAAAAAAAAAATAGGGTAAAAAACAGAAAAAGGGTTTAAGACAAAGCCCGAAGTCCATCCGGCCGCGGATACCTGCCAGGTCTGACCCAATTACCGATTGGTCACGGCCCTTGTATTCGATTTCCGGTGTTGTCGTCCGGCGGTGGCGCATCGCCCCCGTAATCGTTATCCAGTAATGTATTTTAAGACAATAATAGTGTCTATTTTTAAATCCCATAACAGAAGGCCGCGACGAGTGCGGCGAAAAAAACAAACCCGGTCTAGGTAAAAAAGTCAAAACTGAAGATGTTCGTTAAAAAAAAAAATCGTCCAAATCCAAAATATATACACCGGTTGAGAATTATCTAATCCGGAGAACTTCCAAAATTTGTTAAGGATGAGACAATCAGTTTCTCTAAAAATAATTGCAATCGTGTAGTTTTTCTTTTTGAAAACATTTTAGATAAAATTGTTTTACATTATTAGACGTTATTCAAATCATTAAAAAAAAACTAGACTTCTACAGACTTTTAAAACTTAAACGTTAACGTATATTTAAGTTAATTAACATTTTAAACTAAGAATAATGTTTTACAATTTTGGACAATTACTCTTAAAGTAACTTAAGTTTGAAATTTTAGACGGGAGGAAGGGTGGAATGTAGTATTAGTTTTATCTGTGGGTATTACTCTACCGCATTCCTCTTCCCGCCCTAAAACGAATTATAGTATTATTGTTATTTTTAAAACCAACCAAACTACAACAATTGTTTGTTTTGTAACTTTTATTTGATATTGTAAAATAAATCAATGACAAATTGTAGTATTCTTGTTTGGAACGTTTCCTGTCTGAGCATTTTGGGTTTGGACGTTTTTTTCTGTGACCTTTTTTTCTTAGACATTTTTCAGGGATAACACCTAGGCGTAGTACTCTATGACTAGTTTCGCTGCCATATACCTATATTGCAGGTATAAGGACCCGTCCTGCTGTCTGTTCGGCCGCGGGTGGTTGCCCCGCTCGGAACGTAACGGATTTTTTTAGCAATAAAAAGTAATTCCCAGTATTTGGTCGTTTATCTAGCCGTGTCGTCGTGTGTCTGGTTTAATTTCCCCCATTGAGGGCCTCCGGGCGTCATCGGACGGGAAAATCTTTTGTAAATTTGTGACAGGTCAAAGAAATTGGCGAGGACAAAATGCTGCATCGAAAATACATGTATAATACGGAACATGTAGCCTATAGGCGTATATATATATATATATATATATATTGATTGCACACGAGGCGAATCCGACGAAAAGCAGACCGCCCGACGATGACGTGGCCGCATCGCATAGCTCCTCTGCGGTCCTTAGCTCCCTTGTCACCAAAAACATTTATAAATAATTATACTTGTTAGAAATCTTAGGCGGGCGTGTTCTGATTTCTTACCAACATCATAAGCCCATAGCACATGTGTAAACAATAACCTATCCATCTTAGCCATGACTTTGTCGAGAGGATAGCTACGTGTGGACTCGACTTGAATTCCTTTAGTCTACCATATGGTACGCGCCAGAGACGATCTCGGTAGTCAAACCGAAAAATTAGAAGGAGAAAAAAAATTCGATAAACTTCTCTAAACAGACGGCACCGCAATAATAACACAACATCGACGTTGTTGTGGTCCGGATGAAAAAAAAAAATAAATTACAGGTTACCGCAGCCGAGGTAATTGTGCCACCCACTTGAGGGGTAATGCTAGTTAGCCGGTTACTTAACCTCATACGTGTATGGAATATGGATGTATATACATATATTTATTACAAAGGTGGTGTCAGGTTTCTACACACACACAAAATCGACTACTTGTTTCGGTGGTGGGCTACACCCTAAAAAACAAATAAACACTGTTATTGCGAGCGACCTTTAATCGTGTGTGGCCGGTGCGGTTCGTGCCGAATTTGATTTCTTCATCCCCCCCCCCATCCCCCACAATCCGTATAATGCATAATATTGTACACTATATACATACATAGCTTATATTTGTACTATGCGCGTTTAAACCGTGTCTTTGTGTCTACTGTTGGCTCGCCGACAAGGCCAAAAGGATTGAATGTCTATCGCTGTACCATATGGTTCCCCCTTCGGTTCCGGTTCAACACACAAGACGTCACCGCCGCCACAGAAAGATAATGTTGTCGGCGTTTAAATAAAAGTTTTTTTGAATTTTTTTCGTCGTTCGATACTCGCCCAATATTGTTATTATATTGTATAAAAACCAAACAATTTAACCAAAAAAATGTTTAAAAAAAAATAAACCGTCCGGACGATCCGCGCCGGCTGGGCCGATCCTGTATGTAACTATCCACTACGTGTAGTGCATTAGGAAGCAAAATCGAGTCGACAGTTAGGTTAGGTTTCCGAATTGATATATTACTAGTGTTACATAACTCGAATGTTGATCATCTACTCACGCACAGACCAAGCAACTGTGGGAAATCGGCTAGCCATGGTTTTCTGTTTCAGTTCTATTTCAATCTAATACACACACACATGTATAGTAGTAGTAGTAGTAGTAGTAATAGTAGTAATTGTAGGAGGTTAAGCTGCTGCATGTGTCGTGGAAAATCAAAACAAATTATTTAACTTCGAGGCTGTTTGTAGTGATAGTTGCCAGTAAGTTGTGGTGATTGTTAATTTTTTTCCTTGTGTGTAAATAATAATTATTGTCCTCTCGGGGGAGGGGGGGATTACTACATGTTAATGTATAGGTGCACACGCTGCCGCGGTTTCATAATGAAAAATATAATAATAATATTAACTACTATTATATCCGACTTACTCGGCGACGAGCATACCGTAAAATAATTATAAAATTGTGTAGAAGTTATTTTTTTCTTTATTCAAGGTCTCCGGCATTTTCAAAAAGACTTCCTCGATATATAGTCAAACTTTTAGTTTCTTCCCTCTAAAAAAAAAAATACCCGACCGACTATTGGTTGTTGCCAGTACGCATTTTTAATTTACTTTATCGAAACAAAAGTTTCCTATAAAGGATAGTATTATATGTATATTTTTTATCGTCCGTTTGGACCAATGAGAAACTATTATTTATTATCATTATTACGTTTTTTTTTTTTTGGTGTACAAAAGATGACAAAAAAAAAACAATAAAATATTTTAGGACATTGTCGTTTGGTGCGTGTGAGAGGGGTACAACTCCGGAAACGGAGACTCGTATGACATAAAAAAAATCATAGTCATCTTTTGTACCAATGCATTAGACATAATAATGATATATACGGCAATTTTAATGCGTTATGGAAGTATGGAGTACATGACGTATTAAAGTAATAATTTTTCATTAGAATTATTACTCCCAACTCAAATTACTTGACAGGAACAGCTTTACTCCGTGCCGTGTTAGGTCCTCATTACTACAATATACTAATACAATTATTTGTTACTCACACGAATAAACCAAAAAATCACAATAAATTTTTAAGTAACACGGTTAAAAATATTGATTTTTTATGTTCATTTTCAATGGATACCTAATTTTTCTGATCCAACAAGGCAATTATTGCACCTATACAAGTGCATAGAACATACAAAAAGATGTCAAGCCAGCTTAGATTCGAAATAACAGCTACTAACTACTGATCGACAGTTGGTTATAGATTACAAATATTCTGAGTAAGCCATTTATGAAATGCAGATTGGAACAATAACTATGGTTAAATAAAATGGTAAGATAATTAATTTATACATTTTTGATATGCCTCGTTTTATAATGACATAATAATAAATTAAATCTTGTTTAAAGTGACCTATTGAAATTGTTGATTTCATCAATAATTCATAAAACTAAAATTCAATATTTACATTTTGAAATGTGTAAAAATTGATGACGACTTTTAAGCTTATTTATTTTTTACTTTGCATTATTACCTACTTGTAAAATTTCATTATGAAAACATATGTAAAAATAGTTTACGTTTTTTTAAAAATATATTTTTCATTAAAACGGATAAAACATTTTTGTTTATTTCAATCATCAAGTGATTTGTTGACATTTTCAAAACTTGACGCGTCAACGTTTTTGGCGCATATTTAAGATGTAACTTATTTAAAAGTAGTTTTTTTAATGAGTACCTATGTTTAAAATTAATAATTTACAGATACTTAGCAATAAATATTTTAGCTGCATAATGCTATAATTTGCTGTGTTGATTGCAAACGCAAGCACATATTTCATTGCTCATTATCGCGCGTTAAGTTCTGAACCTAACGAATGTAACCATAATATTATGTTGTAATAAGGTAACATATAAAATACAAAATGTTCACATTTATTTTTAAAACATTTGTTTTTTTAATACCCTCGTTATGTATTATTTTATAAGACATGGTTAATTTTATTTCTGCGTATTATGAAAAAAAAAACATTTTTACGGGCTCGTAAAATGCAAATACTAGAGTACGTTATATAATTAGATAGATACATCTATATAGTTATATAGATTATAGCTAATAAACATGTTAGTTTAACACGGTAAATTAGTAAATAAAACAATGTCTTTCTTTTAAACGAATGCCATTATTCGGCAACTGTTGAAGTTCCCTGCTGTTAATTTTATTATGGTTGGTAGTTGGTACTACTCTTATGCTCGGCTAGGTGTTATTACTATTTATTTAATATAGTATTAAAATGTGCGGGTAGATTGAAAACCGATTGAATTAGCCGACCTTGGTATAGGTATGAGTAATGCGCGATGAAGAAATGGACAAAACGATTAACTATAGGTTAAAAAAAAATATTAAAGAAAACCCAATATTGTAATAGCAATGCGCGTTTGTTCGGAAAAGAGGTAATTTTTTCGAATAAACTAATCAGTAATAGTATAAAAAACTGATCTATCGTTCTTTATTTTGTCGGCGATTATTGTCAAGAGCATCAAAAACTTACTCCTGCTGCTAATCATGGTAAACAGTGTTTTGGGTACCTTTGAGAAAACCAAAAAAAAACGTGAAGATGTAAATTATATTATTCGATGCCCCCATCAGGCCGGGGGCCCTGGGCTCGTGAAATAGAAACCCGTACTCTACCTCTCTAAGTGATTTACATATATAGGCCGCATCTTTCTTTGCAATTATTATTTTTTATTATTATTATTATTATTATTGTTATATAATGATCGGGAAAACTCATCAGTACCGTTGGCGAGACACGCGACCGTTTAACCCAGTTGCGTGTTACACTAATCAAAACCTATACATACATTATCAGCTCCGTCCAAATCATTATATTATTATGATGTGCGCGCTAGGAATGGCAATTCGAATGGGTCGGTTAATTATCATAATTGGTTTGAACGTCCTATTTAAATGCATGTAAATATTATTAATTTTTTATATTTTTGGCCGTTAAGCGAAACCGATTAGTAGTACAAACAATAACGTCATACGAAAGCAGACCGTCTATAATAATTTATTAGACCATTGTATTAAATTTATAGGTACACACAATATTGTGCACTTGAAGTTAAATGCAAAAAAAACATTAAACGTCGAATCGATGGCGCCAATCTTTGGAAAGTGTCCGACGGCCGACCTGGCTAATATCATCTATATAATTAATAATCGGTTCTACTAAATAAAACGCCGTCGAATTTTTATGTTTAAATATTTATGTTTGTCTCTAAATGGCCACTCACATTTTTTTGCAAACTCACGTTTAACACATTTTCACCAACCAAAAAAAGTTTGGGCACAATTAAATATGTTAATGTGAATAGTTTTTCTTTTGATAGATCCCATAAAGCTAACAACGACAAATAAGCCGATACGATTATAATGGTCTCGAGTGGCCAACTACTGGAAACAATTTTATGTCACTCATAAATCTTGGATATTTCGGACGAAGACCGGTGCGGGAAAGTTATTAAAACAATAAACGTCATATGATATTCGGTAACAACTATTATGTGACACTACATCGTGACAATGTTAACCTCTGAAATAAAAATCCAAACCACATCAATATCGACAACGTTTATTAAATAAAAAAAAAAAAATCTTAAGCGATCGCTCGAGGACAAACGTGTCGAAAACTTTGGTCGTTTGTGTGTACTTACTACTTAGCGTGCACAATTCGATTATAGTTATTACTGCGTAAACTTGATAGACGGAATGAGTGTTTTTATTTTGTATCGTTCAACGATAATTTTTTTCTGTTTTGGTGGGAACCGCGGCGGTATACACACACACACACACATATTCGTCATCTTATTATAAAAAGACGGAAACGTCCGAGCGTTTAATAACAATAAAAAGCGGTTGTGAGTGATAGAGCAAGAGAGAGAGAGTGACAGAAACAGAAAGAGGAAAATAGGTAAAAGAAAAAAAAAACACACAAAACCACGTCGGCGAGTAATAACCCAATGTGTTCACCGCGACCGCCAAAAAAGAAGAAGAGTGTCTATATAGTCACTACTGGTTACCCTGAGCCCGGGCCATGTAATTATATAATCTACAACAATTCCCATTGTTCTGCGCGACCGATTTCTCACATTTCCGACCTTAACACACACTCCGGAGAGCTTGAAATAATCTAAGAAAATTACCCCTCGAAAAAAAAAGTAATAATACAAAAAAACAACCCTCCGTTCGCACTGACGACACTATCCGACCGAGAATCGTTTTGGTAAATTCGTTCGACGGTTATACACTATTCGTGTCTGGTTTCTCGAAACGAACGGTGGTGATGAAATCAAAATAAAAAATGTAAAAAAAAATATTTATACGTCAAGTGGACTAGTCGGGGCTAGGTCGTCCTCGACGGCGTTGACGTGCGACGGCGCTTGGGTCCATATTGTGTGGCATGAGTGTAATTTATTGGTGTGTATTCGTGTAATTGGAAACCTTAAACAGTATCAGCTGTACATACATTCAACGTAAACGGATCAGCACCGTTTAGTCAACATGGTCTCATGTATTATTGTAAACACCGCGGGGGTGAGCGATTTTGGAAATAAACACTAATTGTAGGGTGACATAAACCCCGATATTGATATGGACATACAACACCAATATAATCTAGGCGAATATTGGAAAAATAGCCTATTGGCCTAGGCTCGAGATAACGTACAGTAAGAGCTGCTAAAGTTAAATAATTTTGTTTACCATATTTAACTACAAATCAAAAAAACTAGAGGCGCTAAATATTCACAAGTACTCTTCGTGGTAAGTCTAAGTAATAATGTGTTATTAAAACATACGAATAAATGCAGCGTTTTGTAATGTTAACGCAAATGAGGATAAACAAATTTAAGGTTTAACGAGTTTGGTTTGTTTAGCCAAAATAACGATTTAGATAAAAATTTAGACTTTTTGACCAAGCACCCGAAAAAATTATTAAATTTAAAAAATATGTTTGGACATAGTTTGAAGGATTTAGAACGTTGTTGAATTATTCGACCAAATGTTTCGGACATAGAACGACATCAGTTGCTGTTATAAAATACAGAGTTGGGCAAATTTTAAATAAATAATGAAGAACGACAGAAACAAATCGAATAATTAATTTCAAATAACGTTATTCGAATAAATTGCAAATAAAATTAATACCCATTTATTAATGTTCAACTCTGACCATATACGGCCACTGGTTCGGTTAGTTCAGTGATTGAGAACCAGGGTGTGAGCCTTAATTTTAGAGAATAAAATATATTTTGGAAATACAGCGTGATTAATTTAGAACAAATATGATATGATCTGATGACCAGAAACCAGTTGTAACATACCTATACACTGATGAAGTTGATTTTATTTCCGTAGGCGTTGTGCCCCGTTTGAGCCTTTTTCAGATTAATCCCCAAATCACAACTAAACTATTACTTATTATTTAGTGTCGTTGCACTTGCTCCGGTGTTCACAATCGGCAACCGTAACCGCCCTATTATAAGCCGTTAACGGCCAGTTTTCTTTTTTAACGTTTGATTTTGATTTATTGTTTGAAACTCAAGATCCGTTCGTTTCCCATGTACAATATCCGGTTGAAAATCTGTTGTTGTTTTTTTCCCTCGAAAATTGGGACAAACAATTTTTTTTCAGGCCACTGTGTAACGGTGATTTCCACTGAAACACATTATATTATCATTGTTTTTTTTTTCAGGTACCGCGTTAAAGCTTAGTTCCTGCGACGGCAATCGCGTCGGTTGAATGTGTGCTGCAGCACTATCATCGGCCATATTATTTAGCTGCCGGTTTCCCGGATACACGAGGGAATTCGATACGGGCCTAGATCCATCCAACTGTTAATCGCGTGATAGTATAACAATACAAACTATGTATGATACGAGACGATAGAAAATAGTACAGATGTGTAATTAATTATGTGTGGTGAGCTTAAGCGTGTATCTGAAAAACTGGGCGATGCTTTACCCACGGCGGTCGGTTAACTCCAATAATTTATTTTTAATTATTTAATTCATATTTTGTAACTTTTTGACAAGTTCTTTCCAATGAGTTTAGAATCAATATTCTATCTCTTATAGTTTAAGAGAAAGCAAGCGTTTTTAAAATTATAACACGCTGGTTTTTTCAAATTAAAATTATTATACCACATGCGCATGAAATGTATTATCTGTATAAGATAATATAATCTTATATTAAACTAAGACAAATATTTATCTTCTCTTACTATTAGTGTGTAGCGTTTTCCCCCCTGATCACTACAAGCTCTTAGTGTTACGGAGTTTTGATTTTTTTTTTCATTTCATTTACCTACCATATTTATTTCATTTTTAAAAAATCAAGAAAGTAAAAAAAACGTCTTACGATACTGGTTAAAATATACATTTTTGGCTATCGTTTAGTGTCTATTACCATTGGAGTCTTTCGTTCATAGGTCTTTCGCACTTGAGTGAAACCCATTTTAGGTGTAACCGATTTAGTCAAGCCTCCCACCCGGGTTTCCGCCTACGAGGACGTGTTGACGGGCTCAAACGTTTATTAAAGGCGAGGTTCAATAATGGAATACACTGATTAGCGAAAATAAATTGCATTTCATTTTTGAACAATTTTGTCGAATTTAATAAAACATTTATTATTTACAAAAAGGTGTAATAAAATGATATTTGTTTAACAACCTGTATAATATCAATATGATTTATTTATAATATAGTTTTTTTTTTTTTAGTTTAAATAATTTCCACTAATCAAGTGAATAGTGTAAAAGTGATAAAAAAGTAAATGTTTAATGTTATTCGATTATTATAGTATACTAATTTACAATAGTTTACTATTATTGAATAACACCAAACCACTTTAAATGGTAATTTAACGATTGAAAATACTATTTTATACTAGTAGTTAATTTAAAAAAAAAAATGGTTTTTATTTTCATAAAAAAAACAGGTGAACAATAAACAACTAACTGATTGACTACTAAAATTTGTTTAATATAAAATGTATTTTAATTTAGAATACCTACGCTATAATTATTAGGATTTTAAAATATCGTGAAATTTATTTATGTGAATATCTTATTGAAACATATCAATCATTTTCATGAAATGTATGCGAAACGATGAAAAATGTATTAAACCGAGTTTCTATTTTTATCAACTAATAACACAAATTTAAAAAGAATGTCTTCGTAAATTGTACTTGTGTATTCATTTAAATGTATAAATTAATTGAATTACATAATTTATATGATAAATGTAAAATAAACCTTTAATTTATGTATTTGTACTATAAATTTAATAGTGTTTATTTGTATTGTAAAATTGAAATTGTCCTATGTATTTGTTTATTGAGTAGTATGCTGTCATTTGACAACCTGCATAGTGGGCAGATCGCTTTCTATTTTAATTAAATATAGTTGTTTCTCTCTATCTTTCACCGTTTCATAAATAGTTGTTTATCTATTTAAAAATAAAAATTGAATAACAAAATTTAGTCAAATAAATAAAATTACTGATAATTTCAATATAAAATAATATATATTATAGTGTATTAACAATTAAATAATTATTTATACACTTTATTATTATTTAATATATGAAACTTAATTAATACTTTTATTTATACAAATATTTTATTTAACTATTAATCAATTATTTAATATTATACGGTTTAAAATCACAACTGATGAAATTAAAACTAATGAATAAAACATATAAATATTATGTAACGATATTCTTAACTATAATACAGCTCATTGTGGCCTAAGCTGTTCAGTTCAATTGTCAATTAGAAATTGTCCATTAAAAAAAAAGAAACAAAATTAATTAAAATATTTTATAGTAAAATTTTATATTTAACTATCTATAATTTAGCTATAATGATACATTTTAGAAAAACTCAAGACGGAACGCGTGCCTTTTTAGACGGTCAATAAATAAAAAAAGGAAATTAAACTGCAAAAAAACCGAAATTCCAAAAGCGTTGTATGCAAATGTTCGGCGGCGCTATTTTTGAAGATAAAAAAATCTCACCTGGGATCGAAATTTGGATTATCCGAATTGGATTCAGTGGAAAAAACTACCAATAACCAGAAACAACGGTTACCTATGCGTGCTTCGAATAGCCGAGTGGAATTAGTATTTTTGTTGTTTTTTGCGCTCTCTTTGAAGAAAAATATCTTCTACTCCGACAGAACCACCGATGGGACGACCCCACACGTTGTGGTTGCTGTCCGTGTCAGATCTCCACGAATTTTGCCACCGACCAGTCGCCCCAAAAAACCGCCCTTTCCTCTTAAGGGTTCCCACCATTAACCGACTTTGCTTTTGGGTGAAGCTTTTAGGCAAGAAGTATACACACGATTACTTAAACATGATAATATTATTATGTTTGCAGACTGACAATTATTATGTTTATTCGGCAGAGCTTGGTCGGAGCGCACAAGTCGAGCTTAACATATTCGGATTACACCGGTTTATTTTTAGACCGGACGGCCGACGTGTGCCAGACGGATTTTGTGCCGTTTTGAACCTTTAATATTTAATTATACGAAACAATCGGAGGAGACGGCATATACATCCGTTTCGGGCAACCGCATATAAGAGGAACGATATCATTTTTTTGCAATGTTTTTTTCTCTGTCTCGATAAAATATGTGCGTTATTTTTTTGCGAAAATTTTAAACTAAAATGAAAATATTATCTCTCACACGGCGACAACACGAATCGAGAGACACGCCGGTTCTGAGCTGAAACGCCAATCGTTGACTTTCACGTGTTCAGATATTGCATCGTGTCCGTCGGCGGTTCCTCCTTTAAGACGTTGTGCCGGCCGTTTTGGGTGGCTTTGGAATGGAACTTGGACATTTTTTTTTACACACATACTCACAGTAAACTGTTAATCGTTATCAAGCGTTGGGAAATTAATCGTCTCGATGTGCCGAATAATATTAACACTGCGGCTTGACCGCATTCTCTACGACGTTCTCTTTCGAGTCAACAGGGTGAACTTTCGATAACCGTCGATTCGCCTAGTTAGAACGGCTGGCTAACGCGACAGGCAAGACTACATTCGACTTGACGAGTAAGCTTTCCTCGATTATCATTAACAAAATGTTCGTTCCGAGTCGGTGTAGTATTTGGTGTAGTAAAGGAAAACCTACTGACTCATATCGTGAGACCGTCCGAAAATAGACTTTGGCCGCGTTCCATTTTTGACGGTTTTCAGTGCCGTCTCGGCGGACGGCCACAGGCCATCGGCCAACGGTTTGGCCCGCGGATGTCGAATATAATCGTTTTTGAAAATATTAGATGTTACTATTTGGTACTTACTGCAATTCCTGCACAACACCTGCCGGACGGCTTGCACGTTCTTGGGCGTCCGGAGCACGGGTTCGCCGAGCACGGACAGGTTGTGTGGGCCCACGCCGGCCACGAACACCAGGTACTTTGCGCCGCGCTTGATGTTGGCTTCGACCGTCTGGCCGCCTGCGGCGGGCGCGAACCGCTGGACGCACTGCGACGACCCGCCGCCCGCGGACCCGGCCGGCCGTCGTCGCCGCGGGTCTCCGCCGCCGCCCGGGTCGCGTTTCTCACGAAAGTACAGCCGAACCGGGCTGCCAACTCGGAGGCCCTCGTACGTCACCGCCTGCATGGCGTCCTTGTGCACCCGCTGCACGACGAACGTGACGCCGTACGTGCCGGCGTCCTGCCGTACCGGGCTCTTGGACCGCACCTTGCCCTCGAACACCACGTCGGACGCGTACGCCCGGGCCGAGACGTCGTTGGTCTCGTCGCCCAGATGGGCGCAGGGCGCCATCCGGGTAGCCACCTCTGCGCCTACAGCCAGACACCACACGGCCAGCGCCACCAACACTGTCCGGCACACGCAAACACCATCCGTCATGTCACCAACGGTACCGCGGATTATGCGAATCCGTCATATTATTGTATAATATACTTAACGACGATTATCGACGGTTGTCGCGGGCAAAACCAAGAGGAAATAAAAATTATATTATTATTAAATTTCTTTTTTTTTAAATTTATTTAGATTTCTTCGTGTCCGCCGGCCGACGAGTTTTAAAAATGTTGGTTGTACGCATTAATACTCTTAGGTGGTGTCCATCGTGACGTTGTCGTCGGTGACAATAATAATTTGCGTTAATATTTTGGCGCTAACAACGATTATTACGGTCGGATCGATTGATTTTTTAAATTAAAATAATAATACAACAATTTTTGAAGTAAACGCAAAAAATCAACGGACTAAAATAAATAAATAAATTTAAAAAAAACAATTCACCACTTTATACCGACGTAGCACACGATTCGCGTTTAATATTATGTACTATTTTATAATAATATATACTGATTACATGACGACGGACGTACACGTGGGGTAAAGTCGGCCGAGCACCGGTGCACTCTTACGCCCCGATTACGAGTAGCACACTGCGAGAGGTCGCGCGCCGCCAGCAACGCAGCCGCCCGCCCGCCGCCGCCGCTCATTGGTCAGTGCCATCTGACGGACGACCGCCGCCACCGCCGTGGCCGCCCGAACGCCGTTAATATTATTGTGATTAATTTATTAATAATATCGTATAACACTAATAATCTCCGCCACCGACGCGACGCGGTTATAATAATATTGTTATTAATATATTATGTCATCGATAGCACGATCTTAATGAATGTTACCTGTCAATTTTACACTAGCCACAAAAAACTTCATAACTCCGGAAATTCAACTTATTTTGCATTTACACCTATTTTCTAATTTATTTAAAAATCGGTGACTTATGTTGTTTTTGAAATGACTGATTCAATTATAAAATTATTATTGTTAACGTTGAAGTCTTGGACGAAATATCACAAAAAATTTAACATTTTATTATATTATATAAATAAATGGTGACAGTCTATATTTTTATCATCTTTTATTATCTAATAAATATGTTTTTAATGAAAACATAAATTTCGAAAATGTACTCACAACAAATTTTGTCTCGTTGAAACTTACAACAAAGTTTGACTAACTTTTAGGGAGACACAAAAAATATTCTCAAGGGGTACAATTTTAGACGACTCGAATTAACCTTATAGGGTGAAATGGGATAACTGCAGAATTGAACATAGACATAATTATTGTTTTCATCAAAGTAAACAGAAACATCATCGTGGTATTCCAGTATAATTAAAACAATGAAACATTTTTACAACACCACCTTGTAGGTAAATACTATTTTTGAATATTCTGCTAAAACGTGATTTTAAATCAATTTGTGATTTCTTCCCTGTTGCATAACAAAAATGATTTAATATATCCACCATCCGTAGTGTCAACCACTATCGGCTTATTTATACTATTTGTACAATATTAAATTGCTTGTAATTTAAATTTACACACTTTTTAAGATTTCACTGAACGATTTGTGTATTATTATAGTGTTTGGCTAACCCTAAGCATATAGGTTGGTGATATAATTTACCAGCGGCGTAGCCATAGTGGGTTTGTGGGTATAACCTCCCCTCCCCACGGCCAATTTCTGGCAATGGCACTTGTTTGATGTACAATTGTAAAAGTATATAACTTAACACTAAAACGCATCCCGTTTTATTCCGAAGACTTGCGTAACGGGATTTGAGGACACATTTTAGGCGAGACCGTTAACAAAATATTATTATAATCGTTTTTTGGCATACATGTTTATTTGAATAAAAAAAAATTTTAAAAATGGGAAACTTGCGAAATTGGTACGTAACCCAACAATACTAGTATACTATAATGACGTAATTCGTACCATTAGAAATGTATACACGGAATAGGTACGGTGTTTGTAAAATAAATTCGAATATTTACTCAAAAAAAAAAAAAAAATACACGTATATATATCACAATAAGAATTACAGTAATGATCTCAATTATTGTAAACGCGAAGGCCGCTTGCCGCTTATATAGATATATAGAGGTACCGGTCAATAGGAAAAACAACATATTTTCCCATTTAAAATAATTACTGCGGTAACACGATAACAATAACAATAATATTATTCTTTCGGTCAACACAGTGTTCCTAATAATAATAACATACGGCAAGCTTGGCATAGGTAAACCTTGTCGCCCGCGCTAAACGGCAAGCAAATAGTAATATAGAAAGCCCATAAGACAACAGAGTCGCATACTGCAATCGAATGACAAACGAGTTTCTATACTGGTCGTCCGTTTAAGGAGATTTTCAAAAGAAAAGTTAAAATCTCAAACGCGCACTCCGTTGTATTACTTTGATCCAAAAATGGCCAATAAAAAAAAAACTGTTGCCAAATTATTGGCCCGTATCTTCCTCGAAAATGAATAATTCTACTTGCATCAGACATGCGAAACCACCAGATAACGAAAATTATATAAGTTGCCATGCTGAGATTACAAAACAAAAAAAAGTGTCAAAAGGTTTAAGGTAAGTTTTACTGATAAAAGCAAAATGACGTACGTATAGGAATTGCACCGAAGAATGCCATGTTGTTATATTTTCGATAAGAATACATAATATATGGTCACATATTATGGTCTTACTTCCATTCTATGATAAAAAAAAAAAAATCCCCGGGAACTGCAGCTAGCTAGCTCAAAAACAATTTTTAATTTTAATATCGCTCGAAATTGTAAAGTAGTAAAACAAAATAGTTTTCATATATATATTTTTTTATACAACAAGAAAATATTAGAATTATGTTCATAATTTGATGCAATGAGTCAACATTTTCAAATAGTTAATCGAGTGAAAAAAAACAATTTTGTTGGTAAGTGAAAAAAATACTTGATAATTGTGTTTGATTGGCGGAAACTATCAATGTGTTTGTGTACTCTTGTGTTCTACGCATTATCTATTTCTGGTAAGAATTTTTTGTTGTCGTTGTCTGTTTTCTTATTTTCAAATATCGTTTACTTTTTACAAATTCCAATTAGGAAATGTTTCCATAACATTGTATATAAAAAATGTATAAAAATATTAGACGAGGTAGAAAAAAAAAGCAATAACACTATTGCGTCTTAATCGTGTACGGAAGAAAAAGAAAAGTAATATTATATTTGTATTTAAACGAGTGAAAAAGCTTGAGAAATATTTAGACAATTATTATTTTGAGTTGGTGATAGAGAGAACCATTTTTTTAAGCGCACCAACAAAATATCTTGTCATGAAGTAAAAGCTATCGAACGGGGAGATCACTGGTTTTCGATAATGGTTATAACGATAAATTGATCACTTTGTATACTGTTTCAATATATAAAAAATATTATTGATCATCAAAAATCGCAATAAGTATACATCGTTAGACTAAGATTGAAAAATTATTTGTGTTAAGTGTTGTTAGGTATTCTAAATTAGGCTATTATTATTATTAAATCTCGTTTTAGCCAACTCAACTTACTCATTAAAATATTTTTACTTGCTTTGTATACCGACAATATCTTCCCTAGGGGAAGGGAAGAAATTTATCCTCATAATACAAGTAATTTGTTACGTTTTTAATTTAATTTTAATAAAATACAAAATGTAATATAGTAGGGTAGATACTCACATCTACGGACGGTACCGTCGAATAATATCAATGGAAGTACTGTATATTTATAATAGGTACCTATAACTCGGTTTGAAAAAACAAGAATTGGATTAATTATTAAGAAATCTAGGTAAAAAATAATAATGTGATATAGAATCCTTTTAATAATATAATATGGCTTTGTTTTACCAATTTCTTCGATGGGGTCGACGCCTTACATTTTTTCTTCCCAATTCTAGCTATAACAAGAAAGGTTAAAATTTATAATATATTATACAATATATAATTTTAGATACTAAAACATTCTTTGTACGGCGCCGGTTCTCGATGGCTGGACCGAAGTGTCGAGTGCGACTTGATCTTTTCCCTTTAAAAACCAAATCGGTATCGACAGTCGTGCGAAGGGTTTATTTCGGACGTCGTTAAATTTGTCCGCACCCGCTCGGGTTTCGCGCACGAGCTCGCACGCCATAGTTATTTTAATTTATATTTTAATAACACACATGAAATAATAATAATGGAACGAAAACAATATGAACAGGCGACGGTCAGCTTTTGCCGGCGATCGTGGGCGGTGGTGGTGTTGGGAACGAAGGGGTGAACGAAAAATAAAAAATTGTCAATAAATTCACTCTCGGTATATTTTCTCTCCCACGCGCCCGCAAAAACGCGTTAATTTATGTACAACAGGTCGATGTACAACAGATTGATGAAATTTAAAAATAGCTTAAACGCTGACATTTTCTAAACAAATGTTGTCTACATATTTTCTGCACTAAAAACATATGTTCTAGTTCGAAAAAAAAAATAGATCCATACTTTTTTTACATACAATGAATGAAGGTTAACAATTTCCAAGTATTGAAAAATACAGTAAAATGCATATCTACAAGTATAGAAAAAAGAAAATGTTTAAGATATTCATATTTTCCGAGAAAATTAGTGTTTTACATCAGATGGATTACCCTGTATAATAAATGGATAATATTATATTTTCGGGAACATTATTTTATTTTGAAAAGTGCAACGTGGGTTTTTATTTTTACTTAAATAAAACAATACAATTAATCGTACACCGAAAATCATCTACTTGAACGTGGTATCCGTTGAGTGTGTGAACACAATATATTTTTTTATTAAGAATATTTCATCACACGATACTCAAAGAACCGCGATGAAATCGGTTACACGGTTTATTTTTCACACTTAATTACAATAACCTTAATGGGCTTGACTATTTCAGAAGACTTATGGAAAATGTTAACGTGCTATAATATTCAACTACAGAAAGACGAGAGCTGTCGACAACCGTAATTGATGCTATAACATAATATTATTATCATCTAAATCATTTATCGCGGTCATAGCTGATATTTTAACCGTTGTTGTTTTATATTTGATATTTTCTATTCGAGTAGCCGAAGAAGAAGGTAGACAAAATAAAACAAAATTACCCACTCGACTCTGAACTATAATAGGGCTGAGCGATAAATATTATTAGGAGATCAGAATATATGTAAATTATATTTTTAAAAACCGTGTCAATCAATCTAGCAAAATGAAGAATCACTGGGGAAGCGAGTGAGCTACTAATGATGAAGAACAATATCACTGATTAAATAATTATATTATTGAACAATTTTGTTTAACCTATAGGTAGTAATATTATATTAAATATGATTTCAATAATTTATATGATGACTTCATCGACTTAAATATGTGTATTCATACTGATTTAGTGTTAATTGTCAAATAAATGTAAATAAACAATGATAAGTATATATCCTCCAATACATAATACCTAGCTAATAAGTATTAAATTTCAAATAATTTGCATTTGAAAATGTAAAAATATTATTTTTTGTAAACGCATAAAAAACGTTTTTATAGTAGGCTATAGTATTATATTTTATTATATAAGAGTATAAGCACAAAGGGAAAAGGATATGTCTTCATTTGCTTTGAAATCTTCAGATAACTTCTATCTTCTACTTCTCTTTCTTCCTATCTTATCCCATATAAAAATATGGCCATCATGTTCAAAACATCTCAATTTATTCTCCCTCATTTTGCCTACTATCCGCGCAAATTCCAATCCATCTTATATATACTCATTTCTAGTTCTATCTAATCTAGCATCCTATACATTATTCTCTCTATTTAACTACTTCTATTATTCAATGTCCATTCCTCTATAATTTTTTACATCATTGCTCTGGGCTCATCACAGCTGTATATATATAATTGTATTCCCACTTTAAATTACATTTTTCAACAAGCAAAACATTTTGTCACATGTTTGCACCTTATCAAACTTTCTTTTATTCGCTACATTTCATTCAATTCCTCCACGATTCTCTTGCATAACTTATATTGTAGTGTTATCACCTGAGTCACGTGTATTGTTTAATTGTTTTAAAGACGTTTTTTTCACATTATAAGGCTTTATTAAAAAATATACCAATTATTATTATTACTACCGTGCTATATAAAGTATTATAATATTTGGAATTTTCCACAACGGAGTTATCGACCTTAAAATGTATTGTTTAGTGGCTTTCACTGGCGGAACGAATATCGACGATGAGTCAAACTGATCAACCGACAGATGAATCTCCTACAAATCGGAGACAAATTGTCGAGGTGGAATGAAAAGTATACTGTGATTTTAATCCAATATTATAATATTTTTTATTATTAAGCAACTAATTCAAAATGTATGAAAATTTAGGGGGGGAAATGTGTTTTTATTATATACAATTTGATTAAAGCTCTGTAGAGAATGAACTATAGCAGATAAAGTTCTGAAACTCTTCGCTGCACTTCTACTCGCCAAAGTTTATCGGTTTATCCGTTTATCGGTTTCAGAGTTCTGCGTGGCTAAAGAAAAATTAAGCTAAAACTGAAAGTTTTTTAAATTGTTAAGTTTAATTATTTATTATCGATTTTTTAAATTCTTATTTTGTATCTTCTCGGGAAGATCTTTCTAATGAGCTGAGAATCAACTTTCTATCTCTTATAGTCTTCGAGAAAATTGAAAACTATAAGCGTTTATAAGATATAAAACACACAATCATTTTTCATATTCAAATCATTATACCGCATGAGTATGAAATCCAATTTTCTTGTATATTATCTTATATTAAAACTAAGACAAATAACTATCTTCTCACTATAGTGTGTAGCATTTTATTTATTTTTTCTGTTCTCGACAATCGCTTAAATTTCTCATAAATCAAGAAAGTAAAACCGGATAATGGTGATTTTCTTAAGGCCCGGTATGAACAGTTTTAAGACAGACTGCGGTACACGAAAAGTCCGCTATCCGAGAGGGTTTTCAAGTAGTATAAGTTCCAGTACTACATGTTTACTTACAAAGGCAAGTAGGAAAATTTCTCTAAATTCGCTGGGTGCGCTCGAGCACTGGAAATACAATAATTTCTCCAGTCCATACTACTTATGTGATGACAAAACGCCATGAATTTTTGTGGTGCTAAGCACAATTCGACCAGGTCCGCCCAAATCACTTCTATGTTTTGTACTTGTACTATGTTTGTTACCTACACATACCATATAGTATATATTATATAATTATCAATATCACATATCACATACGTCTTTAGCATTCGAGTGGATAATAATAATAATAATTGTACATCGCCTATAATATTAACGTACACGTTGTCGTCGCCGAAATAGCTGTTGTCCGTGTACTCGTCGCACGTATTGAAATATTACGTGTTTACCTTAGGAATTACGGTTCGTGACCAGTAGAGTCACCGACCGTATTATTATTATTATCATCATCATCATCATCATTTCAGTATTAAGTATAGACGCCCTCAATTATTGCATAGAAACACCCATATTTATTATATATATATATATTTTTAAAACTTGTCCTCGCTCGAAAAATGTGTAGATTTTGCGTCTTATAATAATAATAAGCCTCGAATGATTATAGGTAGACACTTCTCTTCTTATTTTCAACTTTAAAACAATAATATTATTATGTCTCTTCAGAAGTATTACATATTTCACACCAATATCACTTGAAAATTTAAGTATTGAAAATACTACGTTCGATTGTTTTTTTTAGCTTAAGCGCACTGCTGAGAAAATATATTGATTAGATCTGGTGTGTATTTTTCTTCTTAACATAAACATACAAAACAAAATCGAGTGGCTCGTGAACATATCGTGAAAAGCGTATAGCTTTTTGACTGAATCTTATTTACATATATTATAGTTAGTTTTGCTATAGAGTTTCCTATTTAGTTTTCCTACACTGAATACGTCCACTAAGAGAAACGGAAATAGCTAAATGTCATACAAATAAACACTACACAGTGAACGTGTCTACCGGACCGATAATAAATATTTTTATTTTTAGTTTTTGCCCTTTAAGAAATAGCCTTTTCCGCCCCCTAACAAGTATAATCGATAGAAATTATGTAACGGTCGTTATAATTATTGTATCATTTGCTTTTGCCAACATTTGAATTACGAACGAAGATAAAAATAATGTTTTATCTATATTTCTGCTGAAAAGATGAGTCATATTATGTTTTGCCATCATGAGCTGTGTTTGTCATCGTTCAACGTCCTAAGATCATACGATGTGAATCCAATTCATGTATGATCATGGACCAACGAGGTGATGATTCATAGATCGGGTTGATGTTTGGCTCGCCATCACAGCTACGGTAGAACGTGTAACTCGATTGCTTGGTCGTGTAAGATAAAGGGCGAAGATCTGCTACAACTGATAAACGCGCTGTGTTATCCGATGACTCTACGTAGGCTAGGTCGAAATGTGTTAGTGGGTCCTTAACCACACCAAAAGCTCTACAGAGTTTCAAAACCTAACCCCACGGCTTTTGTTTATTATTCGCTCTTAATTGGGATTATTAGGTATACAATAGAGAAACGTTGGGGACTTGGGACCTTCGAGTTTTATCATTTTTTTACGGCCTGTTTTTTTGCATAGCAGTCGGTCTGAATAATAACTTTTTTTTTTGGCAGTCTGGTCCGTTGCACCCGCCAAAAACACAATGTTTGGGACTTGTCTCCTGTCGGATTTACAGATATCAAGCGCCAGTCATCGCCATCGTGTACTAAAGTCGCCGTGCTCTACTTAAACGTTAGCACGGGAGTTTTGAGGCCGTATTAGCGAAGGACATTATAGACTGGACACTCATCGTAGAAGAAATGGTTGAAAGACAAAAACCGATGAATGAATCACAAAAATCTGGCCTGTGTTGACGGCTGACAGGAGTGACGCACTGCCAACAACAGACTGCTGAGTCCAACGACAGACTGGACAGACTTGCCCATATCAAAAACAGTGATACAACAAAAATAAAAATTAGGCGGCAAAAACAGTTAGAAAAAAAAATTCTTTTTCAGGATTTGCGCTTTAATTTTTTTTTTTTTATAATTATGAGTTTTTATTTTATTTTGAATTTCTATGTACCCACGATATTTTCTAAAGCGCTGCACCAATTTTTACATGTAACAATAGTAACAATAGATTTAACAATACAATGATGTAACAATAGATTAGAACATCTAAAGTATCAAAACTTTTTTTATTTTATTAAGATGAAGCAAAAAAATAAAACATAAAGGAAAACTCGTGATCTCTTCCACTCCAATATGCTTTGACCTCATAGTGCTCAATTTTTTATAAAAACATTATTTAAATACTACAGCGTCCATTTATTATTATTATTATTATCAATTATTTATTAACCATAAAGTGCAATTATTATATTTTTCGTTTTAATTAAAGTACTATATTACTAGGATACTATCAATTTTTTTTTTTAAATATTAGTTCTATAACGCATCGAACGTATTTCGCTTTAAATAAATATATATATATAAGTTTGTGACGGACGCGATTTTTGTTGTTATTTTTTAAATCGCACAACACATGTGTGCGCAATTGTGTTACAACCGTCGTGTGTGTTTGGCTTGTAAAAACATAGTTTTAAACACTACAATGTGATTAAAACTCTAATAAAATCATTTTTTCTTCGCAAAAGTATAATCCTTTTTATTCTATTTTTTTCGGTGTCTGTTCGCAGTTGTAACCGACCGACGAACAACCCTTTTGCGGTATGTCACGTACTTTGTTTGCGGCAACGGTCGCGTTGTTGGCGGTGCTGGCGCTTGCGAGCGCTGGCGAAAGAGCGAAGTTGTCGAGAGAACTTCGGAGGATCTCGCAACTTCGAATGGGGTTTTTGACCGTAAACGGAACACCGACGGAAGAGGAGATCGGTCGCATGGATGTGAAGTACTTACGGTCGGAAATCAAGGCGGCGTACGAACGTCTCCAGTGCAGTTACGCGTTGGTCGCGCTGCGTCACATGCGGTTGACCCTAGACGTGTCGACGAATATCAGACAGCTGTCGGCCAAAGTGCTATTCGACGAAGAAGCCGCCTCGATGTTGGCCACCACACTGAACGTACCCGAACTGGCCGCCGTCAGGTACACCCTGTGGGCGTTTTGGCTGTACGCCAACAGGGCGCGCCGGCTCTTGGAAGCCGGTAAACCTATGTATCCGGCCTTTTGGTCCATTCACCAGGCCGTCGACTCGTTGTTGGAACGGTTTTTGACCACCAACCCTTGCACGTGTTGCGACTTGCCGGGTCAGCTATCCTATCTGAAGAAACTGGAAACTCAAGTCCTAATGAAACGGTTCAAAATCGTCGAGATGGTTGACAAAAACCGCAGTTTACTCGCCGCACAGCTGGACTTCAACCGGGCGTACGGCGTTTCCACTGACGGCCGACAGCAGATTTCCGCCGAGTCCTTGAGCCTAAACGGTTTGAACGCTTTCGGAACAATGGCCAAAAAGTATTTGGGCACAGTCTATTGGGACAAGATCCAAGCCGCCGTCGGTGACTTGCACGACAACGCGATGAATCTGGGCGTGACGCTTACCGCACAGATAGATTACCTGTACGCATATCAGCAAGAGTTTATGATCACGCTGAAAGTTATTTTTCTGCTGTTGGTCAGACAGTACTTGATCGACACGATTGCAGCACGGCGCCTGGAGCCGATCGTTGTACTAGGGCGGAACACCGTAGCGGTTAGGGCGGTGCTGCGATTCGCCGACCGCACTGCCAGAACCAACGACAATGTGTTGCGGCATTTGATCAACCACGTCCCGGACTGTCACATAGACGGCACCGCTTGGACGGAAAAAATGAACAACGAGATCAGATCCGCACTAGGCACCTCTAAAATAAAAGCACTGGTGAAACGCGAATTTTCGATCAAAAGCCGAAATGGGCCAACGTTGTCCGTAATCGTCGAGTTTGTAAAATACCTGCACCAAACGTTATTGTACAACGTCGACATGGTATCCGTCAACTCCGTTACGTTGTACGCGTTCTCCGACGAATATCGACGGGTGAGAACCGAGGAAAAAAAACACCAACTGGGCGAGTCGTCCACCATGTGTTAACTCAATCCTATTAGGTACTAGGTTTTTTTTTAGATGTAAATTAAAAAAAAAATTCATTATTTTATAGGAAAATGATGTTATACATTTGAAATATTATGTACTTGTAATGTTCTATTTCCTTGATATTTTATAAAGACCATAGCGTAGTAACAATAGCCGAATATATTGTTATTGAATTCCACAAGAGAAAAAAGACAAGTCTTTCGGGATCAACACGACATCCGGTTTGAAAACGGCGATAAATTGAAGATGTCGTCTTTTTCTTTATCTTTAACCAGTGTGTGGGGTATATCCAAGCAATAATGATCACATTATAATTTACTATCATCTGAACCAACAACATTTAATCAAAAATTCATCAACCAAATCCTAACATTACTCGATTGTCTTTGCGTTTTTAACGTTTAAAGCTAACGCAGGTGGTTTTTTAAGTGTAATTTTAAATTAAAATTTAGGGTTATCTAGTCCTAAAAATAACGTCTTGACTTTAAATAGTCTTTATGGCGATTTAATAATTTTTAATTTGCTAACTGTTCTTCGATAGAATTAGCAAATTCCATTACAACCGTTGACTCACTACTACTCATACGTTTAATAATAATATATAAAGATCATCAGACTAAAAGTCTTTTGTGTTGAAACCATTATGTGTTTTTTAATGGACAAGCTATCGGTGTAATAATATTGTGTACGGTACATAAAATGTACGGAATGTAAAGTATGCGAGTTATTTTATGAACGATATCGGCAGCATTATTATGTTGGGTAATGTAATAATATTATATGTATATACAATCATATACGATTCAATAATAATTATGGAGCTCGCGACTTAAAAATTTAAAATCAAAGTAGGAAATACAATGATATATTGTTCGTTCATGACACAGATACCTTTTTATTTGTTTAAGTGTCTACGTGAAAAACAATATCGAAAACGTAACGTCTACCTACGTACCTAAAATGTTATTATGCAAACAAATCTGTTGTTTAAATGAAATCTCAATAGTTTAACAAAAGTTAAAAATCGTTTGTATTATATTAGTACTATTACAAGACGAAAGGTAATACTGTGATTTTGTAATCGAATATCTAATTCAAATTAGCTTTTAACTATAATGTTATCTACCAGACCCCAACGAGGTAATTAGGAAATATCAATATTTTTTAACTGCCGTGTGGAAGCCTAACATTTAACCGATCGATTAGGAAAAATGTGGATTAAAACTATTGTTTTACCATTGGCAGTGTTTACATGCGTAGCGTTAGGCTCATTAACAAGTCGGGACGGTGAAAAAACGGAGTTGGCGAAAGATCTGACGAGAGTGAACAGGCTTCACGTGGGTTACTTGCAAACTGAATCCGCACGAGAAGAGCCGACGGCCGACATGTCAGAAAAAGGTTTCAGATTCAAAGGTTTGTGGAGGTCGACGTCGAAAATCAAATAAGTATCAGGCCTTCCCACTATGATACGGTTTGGGAAGCTCATAAATCCGTCGACTTGATGCTGCAACTGTTCTTGAAGACCGACCGGTGCGCACCCAGCGGCGTCAGGACCTGATGACCCGGATGGTCAACATAGGCAACAACAAGGAGATGTTTTTTTTTTTTTTTTTAAAGAAGGAATTTAACAACTCACTCGGAGTGTCCACCAAGAGCGAGGGCAAAATTTCTATGAAGGTTTTATGCCTGAACGGTTTGCCGGGATTGCACGAACTGGTCGTCCGACACACGGGCGTCGGTCGTAATTGGGACGTGGTCCAAGTGTAAAACCATAATTCTTAAACATTAATCCAAATGTTTTTAATTAAAAAAAGTCAATTCTTAAGTTGACACTTTAAAATTACTATTCAGATATTTTACAGTAAAAATTGTTTTTAACGAGTTACAGTTCATTAAAAAAACTGATAAAACTGCTAACTCAATTAGTTGATAAAAAAAATGTTTACACTATTCTATATGACACATGCGTGTCTTTACACATTCCGTCTTCAGGGCTGTGTAAGTATTCCGAAACGTTGGTAGACTAGTTAAGCTACTCAGTGGTAGTATCCGCAAGTTGTGTGAATAGTGTAAATAGGTATAATAATACTCCACTCAAGTTTTAATAACTTAAAAAAAAAAAATGTTATCACGAAGTATCGAAATACGATTTTCAAGTGTCATATTTTAGCTTTAAAAATCTTTTTTCAAATCGAAAAATGTTTTATTAGTTTTCGAGTTAATAAAAAATTAAAATTTCCCATGTTAATCAAATGCAAGCGAAAATTTATGAGAAAGTACTTGAGGGTGGAGCTGGGAATTTTAGAGATTTTGTATACGTTTAAGCTAGTATCGAATGAAAGAGTAAGCCATAGGAAAAATAAAATACAGTTTAATATGTTTTCATACTATTATAAAATTGAGCTGACTAACTGTCCATCAGACGGGCTCGGTCGTTTAGCGCGTGCGTCCATCTGTTCGGATCCGACAAACGATGGTGTATTATCCCTCTATATCATACATATTATAGTGTGAGAGTTTTTTTTTTTTAGTCTTAGCTCTAGCACATTTTTTTACATGCCGTTTGATCGAGTAGGTGCCGAAATATCGGTTAATATGTGTGGCATTTTACACGGCATTCGAGTGCGTGTATACGTTATGTTTGTGTGTGTATGTCGGTTGAAAGTTTTAAATTAGCCCCTTAATAACCGTTAAAGCATCTTTTGGCCGACCGGACCCGACGATAGACATAATACGTTGATACTGTGCCAGCTGCGGTGTACACCACATAATATAATAATAATAATAATAATAACAACACAATAAAACGGCGTCTCGGTTTCCACGGTATGTTGGATATTATCCGATGGGGGTTTTCGCGATGGCCGGTTGTGGATGGTTTATTTCAAAGTAATTGCACACGACGTTGATCAACCTCTAAAAAATCATCGACACGATAGAGCGATTATTTACATTGGAGTTTTTGTTTTGTTTTCTATTACATAAATGGACAGCGAGTAGTGGCCTTGCTGTACCAGCCTTGCTGGTAATTTGGACACAGCTCAACGTTTGGAGGTGATAACTTATACGTAAAGATCAGCATCTAGGCACACTAGCCTCGATACCAGAATCAGAATCCGCATAGAACGAACAATTGTTATACTTTGACTTAAGTACATTTCTAGGTTGCCATGTAACAGTGAATAAACAGCCAACCTGGAAAATAATTTCATTATTTTGTTAGAGATATTATAACGGAACCAGCGGTAACAAATTATTGTAGACAGACGATCAACCGCATTAACCGTATCCACTATAATACTAAAAATACAATTTTATGCATATTATTGTCATTAAAATGTTTTTATCGGTATTTCTACCATCTCTACAGATTCGCATCGAAGCGTTTTCCTCACGCTTTTAGTTATACTAATTCCTGTGACCTACCCCACTCCATCACAATCATATTATGCTCTATCTCTTCTATTATGCCCCGACCTCACTGTACTGTTTTTAAAATTTTTATGTTGTACAAAATTATATTATAGAAATATAATAATAATATAGACAAAAAAAAACACGTTCAATACGTTATAACATTAAGTACCGGCAAACAGTGAACTACATGCGAGTTATTGTTTTATAAAAGTTCTTTATATTATGTATTCAAGTGTCTATGTTAAAACAACAGCACGGTGTATCAACATATCATTTTCGATAAACGAAATAGCAAGCTTATCAGGCTTGAATTTAATATGCTTACCTAATTGAATTCCGATATTATCGATGAACGAGTGATTATGCATCTTTCGAACGCGTTTTGATTGGTTATGCTTATAAGCGCAATATCAGGACTGTTAAAACCGAAGCGATAGAGAACAAAAACAAATACAAATTTAAAGTTGATATGGTTTTAACGCAAAAGGGATGATGTTATATTTTTGAAAAATTTATCAGATTTGTCCTAATAGCTACAAAAGCATAAGAAAAAATAAAATCTAATATTTTCTAAGTTACTGGATTAACTAAACATCCGGTACAGATCAACTTAAGTTTATCCGCCAGTCGCCACATTTTCTTTGAAAATAATTTCAGTTTTCTATTTTTATCTTTGTGAAAACGTATTATATTCTTGGCTTATTTTTAATTTACTTTAAGTATAAACACTTTTGACTGGCCCCAATTATGTCTACATGAAGGATATCCATTAAAAAATATTATTAAGAGATTAAAAAAAAAAAAATTAATGACATATTTAAATTAAAAATCAAAACTAAAAAAATACAACAATACAATTTTATAGTAATGTAACGAATTACAAATCTTTACGATAAAATAGATGTTTAACCTTGTCTTAAAAAATAGTAAAAGTTAATTTTTCAATTATGATTAATTTTATTCGTAATTATTTGTAACAAAGAACTTATTTTTTAATAGTTTTAAAACAGTGAACCTAACCTAAACTTGAATAAAATTTGCTCAACACTAAGAGCAACTAAAAAGTTTTATTATTGTCAGCTATCACAAAATCATGACCACTCTGAAATAAAATATGTGATTGGTATTTGTTTACGAAAAACGGTAAATAACGGGTAATTTTCTGTATGCAAATTTGCAACAATGAATAAAGGAGGAGATAATAATATTTGGAGTGTTATCTCTCAAAAAGTCTGTAGTCAAACCTTTTATTATTAATGAACCCCTCCCCCCCCCCCCGGAAAATTACACTTTGGCCGCAGTAATTTTCTAGGTTTCTAAGTGGGACTAAATCAACAGTAAACAGGTATTCGAAAATATTTCCATTAAAATTAAAATTGTTAATTATTATGGGTAGGTAAAAAGGCAAATATTATGGGCTTACAATCAACACTAATCGTATCCACTCTAATACTAATACTAATAATATGCATATCATTGTCAATAGGTACAATATTTATATCGATATTTGTAATTATATCATCTACCGATTCACTTTAAAGATTTTATTTGAAAGTGAATTTTTCACTTACAGTTGTAATAATTCTTATGGACCCGTGTTATCTTCCCTCCAAATATGCTCCGTCACAACTATGGCCCGATCTCACTGTACTGGTTTTTTAAAATTAATTTTTTAGCAGCATCTGTTACAGTTATAATAGTAATATAAATGGGTGGAAGTTCACCAACAGTAGGTTGGGTATACTTACGAACAACAAATTTCTATGAAAACATTAAGCATAAACGGCTTACTTGGAATACAAACAATATAGTTGCCTGTGGCATTGGCACTGAATTTTGGAAAACCATCGAAAATAGGCTGAGCTATGTGTACAACACCACTATGGAATTAGACGTGACGCTAAGCAACCAGGCTGAGTCACTTAGTATTTTTCAAAAAGAGTTCACGGATACATTAAAACTCGTAGCGTTACAGTTTGGTAGACATTTCTTATTGGCGACGGCTAATGCTGGTTACTTAAGAAAACGCAAAAAGGAGTTTACTGCTGAACTCGTAAACCTCGACCAACTCAAAAATAACGTCATCTGTAAACAAGAAGACGACTTCATAGATCTCATAATCAGTTATATCCATCAGAAAACGGTAAGTATCGAAGAGATAGAGAGTAAAATGAAATCTATCTTGTCTCAATCAACAATTACACCAATCACTTTTTCCAAGTTTTCAATTAAAAACAATCACAATTATACAAAAGAATCTGAAGAGTTTCAAGCGTCGGCAGTTAACATCGTCAAGTTCAAGTTGAATACACGTCTTCCGAAGAATTCCGACACGTCTCTGTATTTTAAAATGTGAAAGATATCTAAACTATTATTATAAATAAAATATTTATTAAGCTAAAAAGTGGTTTTAATCTATAGTCTTATATGTGGTTTTTATTCTACAAGTGTACGTGTTACTACTCAGCACGCATATGAAACCTGTATAATATGTAGGTACTTTTATCAATATATTCTTGTAGTTCAAATGCATGTCATGTTTTCTCATTTAGTGCTTTAGATTTTTGTTAGCACGTCGAGAAAAAATTTGAAAATCCACGTGGCACTGGATAATTCTACTCTTTCGAATTGTCATCTCATTTTGAATGAAAACTCATTATAATGGTTTAAAAACTATTTTTTTATGAAGGAAAACCTATAAAAAGTGGGGACAATTACGCAGTGACTTAGGCAAATTTCTAGGTGTCTGAGAAATAGTTTCATTATGGTGCTAACGATATATCGGAAACGACGACAACAAATTATTATAGACAGACGAACCATATCAACCCGAACCGTATCCACTATAATACTAAAAATACAATTGTATGCATATTATTGTCATAAAAATGCTTTAATCGGTATTTCTACCATCCTTAGATTTGTATCGAAGATTTTGTTTGTTAGTGATTTTATCATGTCTTTTAGTTATACTAATTCCTGTGACCTCCTCCGCTCTATCCCCATCATATATGCTTCATCCCCATAATATGTTCCATCACCATTATGCCTCGACCTCACTGTACTGGCTTTTATAATTTATTTTCATGTTACATTGTATTCGATAATGACAAGCAAATTAAGCGTATAAATTGTACTAGCCTATTGTTAATATATTGTATAAAACGTATACACTTTATTGAAATATAATATTATAGACAAAAAATACACGAGCGTTAAATATACTATATGATAACGCTAGATATCGGGAATCAGTGAACTACATGCGAATTATTGTTTTATAAAAGTTCTTTCTTTATATGTATTCAAGTGTCTAGATTTGAAACAACAGTAGGTGTTTTTAAGTAAAATGTTCGATAGACAAGGCAAAGGAATAGCAAGCCTACCAGGCTTGAATTTAATATGCTTTAACTGAGTTCCGGTATTGTCGATGAACGAGTGACTATGCATTTTTCGAACGCGTTATTATTGGTTATGCTCATAAGCGCAGTGCCGGGGATGTTAAAAGATGAAGCGGAAGAACAAAACCAACTTGCGAACCATATGAGAAGACTAGAACAAATTCATATGGGTTTTTTACAGCCTATGGATACGCAAGTCTGTGACATGGACGACTTACCGTTGATAACCTTGCGGTCTAAAATCCGGGACGCGTACCAACAACTTCAATGCAGTTATGGTTTGTTTGCGTTGCGTTACTTGCGCCTTTTCGAAGGACTCTTGGCGGATCCAATCTATCTGGTGCAAGGAGATTTCGAAAATGTCTTGTTCGTTGATGAAGCCGCGGCAATGCTGATAGCTACGTTAAACGTGTCCGCCCTTAAGTGCGTTAACGACGTACTTTGGCCGTTCTGGTTGTACGCAGAGAGATTGCAAAGACTATTAATGTCGGTCGCACTCGAAAGGGTCATCGACGGTTCATACTATTCGGCCATTCGCACCGCTCATCAGAGGATCGACGGGTTGCTCGACTGGTATTTGAAGTCGGACGAGTGTGGATCCTATCACGTTCGAGACAGTTTGGCTTACTTAAACGACCAGATCATTGGATTGATGACAAACGATAAAGTGGAAAACCTCAGGAAGTTTATTTTGAACAACAAGTTAGCGTTTGCCAAACAGAAAGTCATCAACGATGGACTCGGGATACGAACGAACGGCGAACAACAATTGTCTTTGACCACATTAAGTCTGATCGGGTTACGAAGCTTAATCAAGCAAAATTTGAATACCGATAATTGGTCCACGGTCACGTACAGACTGAGCCGTGAGTACAGTGCCGCGATGGAACTAGGCGTCACGCTAAGCTCACAGGTCAAGTCACTTTCCGTTTTTCAAACAAGTGTCATAGACATATTAACTATCATCGCGATTAATTTAGGTAGACATTTCTTAGTGGGCACCGCCAACGATGCAAAATTAACACGACGTCCTATATTTTTGCTCAAAAAACTAGTGATTCCCAAACTTACGAAGCTCGCAATGAAATTTGGGTTATCGCCGAACGTCGATACTTTACGTTTCGTAACCAACACTATTCGTAATTGTAAGACTCTCAGAGTTGCTAGATTTAAATATGTTGAAGCATATGTCAAAGAAATAGACGAAAAAATAGCAGCACTGTCCAAAACCGAGCTGGCGAAAAACTTGATTGATCGTAAAGTAAAAATCTTTGATGGTTTTCACGAATCGGCAGTCGAGCGAATTGCATCTTTTGCTAGAAGCATCGAAGAAGACTTCCCCGAATTCAAATTTGTGATAGTTAACTCGTTTGACGCGCATACACGGCTTTTGCAGTAAACCAAAACGTTGCCGTTAAAATAAGATTCTAAAATACATGTCGCATTTTTATTGTCTAGTCCATGTAAGTGTATACTACACAAGCAATTTTTTCAATTTAGCTGTTCATTGAAATTGTCTAGTATAAATTATTCACCATTTCATTTAAATAAAAATCAATTAAAACATAAGAAAATGATAATAACTTAGAGGGTAAACAATTCAATCGAATGTAAGTAATTAAATTTAACAAACAATTTACAAATATATTATATGATACTATATGTTAAAATGCATTTCAGGTATTGTCTAATCGCTGGTTAATAGTGATTAAATCGTTGTCATACAATTTTAATGATTGTGAGTAAGAAACCAGCGTAGTATAAACCAGCACATTACTTAGTATAGTACTAGTTATCACAGACCACTGTACTTAGTTATCAGAATACAAAATTAGATATCTACAGCGAATTGTTTTCTTGAAACCGTGTGATTTTTTAGCTATCGTACAATAACCGTAACTCGTGTTATACCATTGTTAGTTATAAGACTTGCACTGAAATAAAAAACGGCCAATTACATAGCGTGTATTTTTATCAGAGGCTCATTTATTAGTCCAAATTTCAAAAGTCACTCCGTTTCACTCAGAACCGTGGCATGTTTTGGTCCAACTCTGCTCACCTATTTTATTGATGATACTTCCTCTCGGCACAAACTGTTTTTTTTTTTAATAACATCAATGAATCGCACGGATCTTTTCGGTTTAATGTTAAACGGCCACATCAAATCGCTAAGAGTACTCGTTTCATAGGATATTATAATAGTTGAGCATCATCTTTGCTTCGTTTCCGAAATTTCCGTTGCAAGGTATACGCCGGTGTTTTTGTGACTGTTTCCGACCATAACAATTGGTCTTTGTCGGTCAAGAAAGACTTGAGCAATCGGGTGTGATGCAGGACGTGAATCCTGTACTGGCATTGCCGTTCGTCGTCGATATTATTTATACACTATACGAACTGTACTAAGTAACTCGGTGGACCGCGAAGAAAAGCGCCATCTTTACCGTTAAAACATTTTTTTTTCGTTCGAATCTTGGGTATTCTCTTTATATACATTTATTTATTTATAAATAACACTAGTTTGGTTCTAACGGTGTTCGAAATGACAAGAAAAATAATAGGTATTATTTCATCACTGGGTTACTGTAAACAAATGAGTTTATATAAAAATAGAAAAAATACATATTTTTTCTGTGTTTTATTTAGTTTTGTTGGCTACATATAGTTTTGATATTATATTTACAAAACTTTAACCGGTGTTTGCTTTTAGTTTTTATCGGATAAATAACGAAATACCATGGCTAATAGCCACTGCTATTAGTTTTGGATAATAAGGAAAAAAGTATTTAAATACATTATCGAAGAGCACAAGGACATTCCCAGGCAGTTAATAGGAACGGTCTAGAACCACCAATAAACTTCACGATGGCCGTACATAGACCATTAATAAGATACGACCTATTAAAGTATATGCACTAACTTCATAGAAAACTCTCAGAATGGTCTTACCCTGAAATAGTTCTTCTTTTATTCAGTTGTTAGTGTTCTCTATAACAATTGGCATTTACCTAACAGGAAAGGTCCTTGTGGCATTGTAGGATTGTTTTATAATTGTTAAATTAAATATTAGTGATACTACTTGATTGGGTTAAATATTATGTTTTTTTGGACCAAAATGTGACAGAAAAGTCAATGTGCTTGCTCAAGAAGGTCATATTAGGTAATTTGAAACTTCAGGGTGCTGTTCACTAGGTAACATGTTTGACAAATAGAAGTCAATACTAATAAAAATAATTGTATAAATAGTAGTCAAACAAGTCGAATGGGGCAATATTATCTGTCATTGGTAAAATAACTGTATTTTATTATAGCTAGGTACTCGTCTAAGAAGTCAATATTATTCAAATTATGTATGTATAAAAAATATTTACTACAAAAATTTGTTATAAAATGTTTATTAGCAGTGAAATTACAACAATAGCAATAACATATTATATTATCTAAGTGTAACTACACAAACGAGAAAGATTTAAAACTGATTGGAATATTATACGATTTGAAAAATAAACAACCAAATAAGAATTATTTTAACATCCATTAATGTTTACATATCCAATAACTCAACCATAATAATTTTAGTATTAGTTTCGTTATTATTGTTCAAAAAATTGAATTGTCTTCGTGGTTCTTTAAGCTATTAATCTCACGTGAGTACTGAATTTGTGAAAAAGAATGGATAATTCTTATATCTACGGCACCACGAAGAATAGTATTTTTGACGAGATTGACAAAATGTTCACCGTCAGATATATTGCCGTTTATGTGTTCTAGTATAGTATCCTCGGCGAGTTCTTCACTCGATAAGGCTGTAATAATACTTGAACCGTCACCATCAGATATATTATGGTTTATCTGTTCCAGTGCTGTATCCTCTGTGAGTTCTTCACTCGGTAAGGCTGAAGTACTTGAATCATTGCCGTCAATCAATTCGTCGAAGAATCCCTGCTTACAATAACTTTCGTCCACCGAAATGATACCTAATAACTTGCCATCAAGTATTCGCTTTAAAACACTAATAATCATCTGAACAATAACCTGATGGACCTGTTTAAAATAAAAATATTGAATATCCCTGTTGAATAGATCGATGACTGTATTCAAATCCTGATCGTTGTGCAACTCGAAGGAATCGATAAAGTAGATGAGAAGATGAGTGATTTTCAGATGGGCTACGGATAAAAAGTTGATGAAGTCGAAACTTCTCGACGCCCAAACATTATATGACTTTTGAATGTATCTAACGTGCTTCAAGATTTTTTTCAATAATATTACTTTCAATATCTGAATCAAGTCACTTTGAAATTTTCCAATCATCGTTATCTGTTCGCTCAACATTTGATATAGGCCATTAGTAAAAACCGACAGGGTTTGTAATTGCGCTTCAATGTCCTCCCATTGCACGGCTGTAAAGAATAATCCTTTCAACAGATCCCTAATGGCAATGATGTTCGATGAAAAATTGTTGAACAGCAAATGATTCAAAGAATATCGGTGGTCTATTAATGCTCTGTAGTCCCCTTTGTAGTCGACGAGAAGTGATGAATGATCAATGACGTTGTCCATCGATTTCATCAAAAAATCTAGATACTTCTTGCGGTCATTGATCTGCTCATGTAACGGGTTTACAGGGGTTGTCCGGTGGTAACGCAAGCATTTGGCGTACTCCACGATATCTTCCAAGAGAGCTATGACTGACCAGTGGATAAGAAAAACCAGGTATTTGGTATATGAAGTGTATCCTTTTGCACACGTTCTAACGAACTCGCAAATTCTCGTCAAGTAAATGAGATACACCCAAGTCATGTTGCTAAAATTGCATACGGACTGACCGTGGTAATACTCTAGCATTATCTTAGTTTCGGCTTCGACTGCGCTGCAATAGGTCTTGGTTTTCTCGGTAAGTTCATTCGGCTTATTTTCGTACCTGAAGTAAGCTTCGAACAAATCTGTGTGGTACTGCATGCGAAAGACCAACTGGCATTTTTGTTCCCATTGGCTCAAATTTTCACCGAAAACTCGACCGAAAAAAATTATCGTTACCGTCAAAACAATAGTTTTACTAAACACCATTTTTATTCCATCGACATGACAAACAAGAACTTATGCCGAGAACTGTAAAAAATTGCGAAACGATTAGCGCAAACAAATTGTATCGGTTAAAAATTAGTAATAAATTACTTGACTACTACTTTGTTTGTTTACAAATATTTAAAATATTTTTTTTGGATATACAGGGTGATTTTTTTGTCATGGGCCACTCAATATCTCATAGGGTTTAATAAAAAATATATTTTTTTTTTCATGTTATTTTTATACAATATGATCTCAATTTTTCACAATTTTGTTTTTGTTTTTATCCCTCTCCCAACTTAGTGTTTTTGATAACAACTTTTGAACCTTAAATGGTAACGCATACATTTTGTTTACTTTTTAAATTTAGAATAATGTACTACAAATTTTGACAGGTTGATCACCAGTTTTGGACAACTATTTTTACAGTTATAAGATTTTAAAAATTAGGATGGGAGGGGAAGTGCGGGGGTGAAATGCACGCAAATAAAAATAATTCTACACTCCACCATTCCTCCTGCCCTAAACTTGAAACTTCAATAACTTCAAAAATAGTTATCCGAAACTAGTTATCCACCAGGCAACAACATTTTTAGTACATAATTCTCAATTTAAAAAGTTAATAAAATATATACGTTACCATTCAAAATTCAAAAGTTGCTGTCAAAAAAAACTATGTTGATCGGTGTGTTTGTCGCTTACTCGGTCACAGGCCTTTTCGTGGGAGTAACGTTGGGATTTAATGACCCATTTCATCTGAAAATAAAACAGAATACTTACAAATATTGTTTTGTGCTGGCAGTGCACATAAAAAACCCATTTATTATTTAATATCGCTTTGTGTATATTTACATTTAAACATACCATTCAATGGTTACATATGTAAGTCAAGTTTGCATTTATAGTAGGTCTAATATCAACAGAATGGCAATGTAGGTTAAGTTAAAAAATATTTAAATGATATTAGATTAAGGCCCGGTTTTTCAATTTAAATATTTACTGCCAGTTAGCTAATCACCAGTTACTTTAATCCGCTGGTTAAAACTGGTTAAATAGTACGCTGTTTATCAATCGAAAGTCGATGTCTCGGTTAGTTAACTGGAGGTTAGTCGCGAATTAAATATATTTTTAAAATGGTCATATTGCAAAAAGTATGTTATCTTGTAATAATTGTTTATCAGTGATTTTTTACTTATCAATTAACATCTGTTAATTGATAAGGACAAACAACAATTATGAAAATAACGAAATTTTAGCTAATTATTAATTAGCATCACCATTTTTTAATTGACGTAAATTGACGAATCATGATGAAAAGAAGAAGGTCGGCAAACTTTAGCTGGATGGAAAAAGAATTACTTTTAGTTAGTGTTAAAACAAAAAATACTGTTAACTAATTATTAATAACATCTTTATGTATAAGTTTGCTACAAAATAAGATTTAAAATCATTTTTAACTGAATTAATTCATTTTTTACAAATATAAATATTTTTCACTTTTAGAAATTTATATTCACTTTACCTTAGTTCTAAATTAAATTTGTTTATTATAATAGTAAGTATGTATAGATAAATTTAAATTTAGAATAATTAAATAAATTTAATTATCTAAAAAAAAATATTTTTTTAATTTTTCATAGGTATTTTTTTTTTACTTATTGTTAAAGCGTACTTTAAAATCATAATTTTCCCATTTAATAAAATGATCAACCCTTTCATGGACAACATACAGTCTACGTTGATAATTTAAATATTCCAAATATTCTTCTTCATCGTCATAGAACAACATTCATTTTCAAAATTAGTTTTAAATTAAAAAAACTGATAACTTTTCAAGCTATTTTATTATAAAAATTAAGTACACGAAAGTTTATAACCGTTGATTAATCTATTAATTATTGATAGAAATAGTAGCAATTAATTTAACTGAGTGTTAAAACTGTCAATTAGCTTAACTGGAACTCCTTAAACAGTTTAACTGGAAGATAAAGTTAAGTCATACTAACTGCCAGTTAAATGCAATTGAAAAATCGGGTTTAATTCGTATGAAATTTGATGTATAACAAATATATTTTTATAATAATTCATTTTCTGATTCAAAAATATAAAAATACTTTAGTGGTGGTGAACCAATGCTCTTTAATGTCTGCATAAAAACAACAGGTAAAGATAGGTAAATTTTTTAGTTAAGTATCATTAAACCTCTCAGTTTATTGACGTTACCCTTGGTATTTAAGTAATGTAATTGTTTGTTGACGACCTAAACCTATTTATGCCTGTAAAGCTACATGCCGATTGTATTAAATAACAATCTAATTTAAATAAATTTATCGAATAGGGTATTGTTAAGGATTGAGACATTATAAATGCTAAACAAATATCCAAATTTTAATGATATATTTTGGATGTATAAATTGCTAAATAACATAATAGACTGTCCATATATAAATAAATTGTAACCCAATTGCCGAGAGTTTTTATTTAAAAAAAAAAACAATTTTAGGTCTCTACATAACGACAAACGTAGTTTTTTTGCTCCAGTTAACCGTAGTTCATGCAATTTAGTTAAACGTATTTCGACTTTTTTTCAGATTATATGGATAAGGTAAATAACTGTTTCGACATAGTCCTCTGTATGTTTTTTTTAAATTTTTTTCTAAAAAAATGTATTGTCATTTGATAAAAATATTAGCTAGTGCAGTTTATACATTGTTATACATAATTAAATTAAATATTATATAACATTCATTGTAAAAATCGCCTCATTAGCGTACATAAAATATGTAATAATTAATATTATATTTTGTTATAAAGTAAATAAAGTTATTATTAAACAATAAATTCAAAAAAATATATATAACATACAAATATTGAAATAAAATAATTTATTTTATATATTCGGTCTGCTTCTAATATCTCTAACGTACGAAACTCTTTTGAAAATTGAATAGAACTGTAAGAGTTAATCATTTTGAATTCGATTCTATTGAATTGAATTTTTATGGAATCCACAAATTCCCCTGTTTAAGTTACTAGCTTATTCATAATGGATACCAAAATCTGTATATTTTCAAACACATCGTGATCTTCCACGTTTAGAATCAAAGTCTGTTTGTCAGCATCGCTTAATGTCAATGTTTCCAACAGCTTGCCGTCAAACAATTTGAACACGTTCTTCTTTATCCTTATAGTTAGAGCCTCTATATCGCGGTTTAGACGGGCATCTGATTTAAATCGTTGAAGTGACCTATTAAACAGGTTGACCACACTTTTCATGTCATCGTCGTCGTTCAAAGACAATATTTCGACGATCTCGGATAAATGTTCGGCTATTTTAGCATTGTTTTCACTTAGAAAACCGTTCACTTGAACGTCTCCCCAATAATTAAAGGAACTCATAATGTTTGCGTACCTGAGGTAGTTGAGAATAATGTTTCGTAATAAAATCACTTTTGGCATTCCGGAAAAGTCTCTCTGGACCATTCCAATAGATTTGATCTGCGAGCTCAACGCCTCATTGCCGACATTCTGGAGAACATAATACGGGCTTTCGACGTACTTTACAATGGTAGTCCAGTCCACAATGCCCACGAGAAACCGTTCCAAAAGGTGTACCATGACGTTTTGGTCGTTCAAACGTAACATTTTCAAGGAGAGGTCCATGTTAGTCAACTGTGTGCGATACAACAGGTTCGATTGCCCGACTTTTTCTAAATCTTGTATTCTGAGCTCGACCGAACTGATGCCATCAGTTCACGTCTCTCTTCTTGTTCTTTTTCTTCGGTTAAACACGCTTTTCCTCCGGTAATTATTAAAGCCACCTTGAAAACTATCACGACAGTCGATAGTAATTGTTTCATGGTTTTTTTTAATGATAACTCGACAACACCGTACGGCATACAGCTCGAACGACAATATAGATTGTTTTTGTTGTTAGCAAGAAACCAAATGTCACCCATGATAGAATAATGTTTACTTAGTTTCAAACACTGCTCGAACAGTACAACCGCATAACACATTAGTACGGAAAATCGTTTTTAAAGTTATAAGTCATTAGTTTTTTTTTATCCAAAAGTGCTGCTCTGTGTGACAAGGATTATGTGACGTTGGATTATTGTTTGTTTATGATATATACAATAATTTCGGTACGTATATAAATTACATTATTATTAGAATAGTTGTATTTTGAAGAAAATGTACATATTATATCTAGTTCATTAACTCATAATTTTCAATACTTTCCAGCGAGGGGTCATGACCTACCCACCCCGAGGCGGCAGGGGTCTAGAGGAGGAGCACGCAGCTAGAAAGGAGCCCTAGTATATCAATAAAACAATAAGACGGTCTAACAAAATTAGCGCTAACCATAGCTTTTAATAAACGGTTTTTAACATACATTGTTGACCATTAGTGGGAATGTGAGTTTATATTATTTTAAGGGATCGAGGATTTAGATTGAGGGTAACCAAAATTAGTGTTTTCTTAGTATCTTACTACTATAAACCTTTACGTAAAAGTCAGGTTTGTAACAATATGATTTTTTAGATAATTATTTCTAAAAAATAAAGTTAACAATATTCAATTTTTTAATTTTAAATAATTTTTTTATTTGGTAGGTATATATTTTTTTATGGTATAAGTGTTAATGAACTGAAAAAACAATGAAAATTAGTCGAAGCTAACTTAAGGTTACATTTTATAATTATATTCAAGTGAATTCAATATTATTTTAATGGCCAAAAATGTTTTGACTATAGTTTTCTTTTGTTAATTGATTGAATCTGTCTAACTCCTTAGAACCTCGAACTTGAACAAATAAGTAAATTATTTTGAAATCAATATTAGCCAAATTATTTGTAATAGATTTTACAAATTTTCTTGTACTGGATGACATGTATTTCACCCGCTCACAAACACCGTTCACCTCTTCTAATTTTTCTTCATACAAATTAGAAACGAAATTTTCTACATTGTTTTCACCTATGTTTAATGGTTTCAACAAAGTATTTCCCTGGTATAACTTGTTGATAGCTTTATAACATATTTCCGACAAAAGTTTTTGATTTTGTTTGTAATATGATGTGAAATCTATGATTTTCTTATTAAACAGTTTAATAAAGAGATGCATGTCTTCACCATCTCTCATAAACAAAGCATCCACAAATAAAGATAAATGCGTGGACATTATTTTATTCTGTTCCTTAAGAAATGCATTCGTACCCTGCCAGCTGTCGGCAATAATCATAATTTGTGCCTGCTTTAAATAGTTTAAAATCTTTCTCAATACTATCGCTTTTAGAATTGCAAAAAAGTCGTACAGGATCTGTCCGGAATTCTGTATCTTAGTGATGTAGTCTAGATTTTTGTCGTTCTGAAAAGTGAAAGGATTCTGTACTCTATCTGCACTAATGTCGTAATTTTTTTCAGTTAGAAATTGCTTTAAAATATCAACAAGAACGGGGCTTTTAGTGGATAATGTGTTGTTCAAACATAACATTCGTTTAAGGCAAGGATGTTTGTAGCCATCGGTTTTTGGGAGACTGTTCATTTTTTGGCATATTTCATTTATCGTGAGTGTGATTGAATGTAGCCAAACGCGGTGATTATCGTACGATTCTGTTACTTTTAACTGGTCAGATTGTTCCCGGTAATAGCCAATGCACTGTTCGGATGTCAAGTGTTCGACGAGCATCTTGTTTAAAATTTCGTGCAAAGCCAAGACTTTCAGGCGGTTTTCTTGAATACCGACCTGGCGGCTAACCTTTCCCAAGTATTCCCGAATTGTCTCGGCGTACTCGTGAAACATCCACATTAGATTGCTAATCGAGTTCATGTAATCGACAACGTGGTACATTATGCTCGTATAATAGGGTTTAAAGAAATGGTAAATGAAACCGCCTAAGGAATTATCTCTACAAACGGTTTAGGGTCGTCATGCAACGCAGGTTTGATCAATCGGTTGTATTCTAAAGCTCGGTATACGTACCTGCATGGGACTTCATTGGCTACAGCGTGCACATAATGTACAAGCTCGTCGTCGGATAATTGATTGACCTTTTCGCCGGGTAAATGTTTCACAGCGCTGTATCCCAAATCGAGCGACTCCAATAATTGTAATTTTTTCATTAAACTTTCTCTATTATTTCCTTGTTCTGGATTCGTTTCGCCGCCACCAATCAGCATTATACTAACAAATAGCATTATGGTTGTCATTTCGCTGTGAAGTTTTTTCTTACTGACGCAAAGTTGTGCGCTGGTGTATTTTTTAGAGGTTTTTTATTTACTAAACGGAATCGAACCAAATATTATAGCTACTGCGCATATTTACGCCTATACTCAATCAAATAAACCAAGTATAATACATATACAAAAATAATATTCAACACATTATTTAGTTAGTGTAGGTAACTCGTCGCACAAATGTAATTTTGCGTGTACAGCTAAATATTATAAATGCATTAGGCGCAATGTATAGATTTACTTAATGTATTTTTTTTAAATTTTGGAGTAAAGGTTTTACAATCGGTTTGATTTTGGCTACATTCAAACTCCTAATTGAGTGACCTTTTTATCAAACTGATAACGTAAATAGAAAAAATATTAAAATATGATTATATTGAAGAAGAAAAACTAATTATCAACAAGAAATAGTTACGCGACATGATTTCTTAAAAAAAAAGTCTTTTATAAAAATAAAACATTTAGAAATTAGTTTTTTTTTACAAATAATTTTAACATAATGGTTTATTGATTTTATAACTATTTTAGTTAATTTTATAATTATATCCATAGGCGAAACTAGACCTACATTTTGGGGGGGGGCGCTAAAATTGTATATACCTGACTAAACATCATTCTTATCTTCAAACCGTAAAATATAAAATAATATATTTGAAAACTAAAATAAAAAATGTGTACAGTGTGTACATTATTCAAATTTTATGCGTGCAAATCAAGGATTTGGGTATGGATGAATGAATTTTTGGGGGTGCTCAATCCTCCTAGCACCCCCCTAGTGGCGCCTATGATTATATCCATGTATTGTTGTTAATATTACTATTATTATTAAAAAATTATCACGGTTTGTAATATACATTTTTAAAATTATTTTAATATTCTTAAACTTCAATAATTATAATTTTAACTTTCATTTAATTTGAATTAGGTACTACATTTTTAATAAAGTTAACTTTTTAACTTGTTTAAATAATCCATCGATAGTTTGTGTATTGGACAACACTACATTTAATCGGAGTTAACACTATGTCTGTATAGGAGTTTAATTGCTTTTGTAAGAGTAACCATATCACCCTACATTGGTCCCGAACCAGCGGTAGGATTATTAGAACAAACACTGAGAGCAATACCGAAAAACTGGAGTAGGGAAGAACATAGGAAAATATGGAGATACCTAGTAGTACCTAGGCAATCAAACATGTTCATCAAGCTTCCTGGTACGTTACTAATGGATCTTAAACATATGAACAGGAACCAAATGAGCATGTTAGTTGGACTATTAACAGGCCACGGGCATCTACTCAAACATCTACACACCATGGGGATCACAGAATCACCAGTGTGTAGGAAATGTGGAGAAGAGGAGGAGACGTCATACCACATCATGTGTGAATGTAACTCCCTTGCTACCCTAAGGCAAAGTATCTTTGGTAGACATTTTCCTGGACAGGATGAAATCAAGGATACTGGGATTAAAGAGTTACTGAGATGTATAAAGGAATCAGGACTATTCAACTTAGAAGGTTATTAACTAAGCAGGACATGGGCATGACAAACTATATGAAACAGGACTTCGGTGAGAGGATGTGCACAATGGACCTGTAGGTCTGAGTGCATGGGCCCATTCTGGGCCCACCCGTTAACTAACTAAAACTAAAACTAAAGAGTAACCATCCTCTTGTATTTTAACAAATATTTTAAAACAATTGAAGGTTAGTTTAGGCTATAGTAAAATAGTAATATAAATAATACATCCCTTGAATATTATTAATTATTAATATTATATATCCTAGTTAACTGCTAGTTTTGTCACTTTGTCGACTCTCTCTCGCGGGATTCTGTTCTGTATTTATAAACGTGTCCGGTGTCCACGAAATACCAAACAATTAAAAATAGTAAATATTTCATAATAATAATTTATTTCAACATCAAAAACATTTCAAAGATTTCTGTTTTCGCCGTGAAATTTGCTTGTTTAGGCTACACGAGCGTCTTCCCACACAGCTCTCATTGTACAGTGTACTATTTATCTAAACTCATTCCATTATAATATAGTATCCCGATTCAAAATTAGATAATACCATACGAGTTGGCTTCATAAAGTGATGTCTGGTAGTTTATATTTATATGGCTACCGCGGCTTCCGGATAATAATAATTGTTATCTATATTATACTGTATGTATTGTATACACCGAATGAACATAATAATCGCATTGGAACTGAGTCTCTTCGGTAAAATAATTTAACAATACTCAAACTCCAGTGGAAATCCAACAAAACCCCATTAATGGTCAGGTTTATTCATCTATTCAAGTTTCACGTGTCAAATCTATGTAAGTTTTCACTCGGCCACATAATTTAAATTATTTAAACTTGTAAGTATAACTTCTTCCGTTTTCGCAGCATATTTTTTTTATATAAGATGCAAAGTTACAATCCTTGATAACCATATCAGAGTTGGACATTAATTGAATACATTTCTGTTAATACAAAATCACAAATAAAAAGGCCAGTACAGTGGAGTCGAGGCCTAGTGATACCAGGGAGGTCACAGGTCTTCAGGAGTTCTTAAAACTGAATGTGATAAAATCACTTTTAAATAAACGCTTCGATGCGAATCTGTGGATAGTAGGTTCAAACCAGTAAGTATAGGAGGTCCGGTGTTCACAGATAAAAATACAAATTTTGATAATCCGAATATATTTTACTAAAGTTTAGTTCTTGCTAAAATTATAGATAATTTAGCTTTTAAACATGTTGTGGTTTATATTTACAAGCGTGGCGATAGGGCCACCGAAAAACAAGAGAAAAGTTAGTTGTTTAGTAACTTGTTTAGGACAACATTATATTATAGTGATGACAAAAGTTCTTTTGTCTTGATTTCATATATGATATAAAATGATGATATACGATTAAAATATATCATAAGTAAATATATGTTTTTTAATTACCTATGTCAGATACTCGGAATTCAGGTAAGAAGATTGTGCCTTAAAGCTTAGCTGTTTACGAAAAACGGTTAATGTCTAACGGGTGACTTTCTCGAAGCGAGACGAAAAAATAAGAAGAATCTAGTCGTTAAGATGCTGAGACGTTGGCGTAAAAGCTACTATTTTATTACTATTATTATTATTACTATACGGTAGTATGGTAGTCGACGGTTGTAGAGTAATATGATTTTGTTACCCCTTCTGTGTCGTCGGTCGTTTATTTATTGTTTGCAATAATTATTACTGTGGAATAAGAACAAACAAATGGGAATCGACGAAAACGGTCCAGACAGAACAGCGCGTTATCAATATAAATAAAGTTTCGTTAAAGTTGTCAGTATTTTGAAAAGCTCCCTCGCCCCGTCGATTCCGACCAGCTAAAGTTCTGCAGCCGAGGGTAGGCGGTGTACAAGTGTCGGGCGCCATATAGCTGAGGCGCCGTCGGTCGCCCAAGATTGATAGCGACTCTAAAAACAACCGCCTCGGTTCCTTCGTACCGTCTCTTTACCCTCTAGCCCTTGTCACGCTGTCTCTTCGACCCCGGTCATTCACCATTGTCGTTTTCTTCCCCGTCCGCCAAATCGGAGTCGGCTAGTTATATTGTACCCCCGAAGTGTATTACTATTATTATCGTTGACGTTATTACATTATTATTATTATTTTTATTATTACATGTACACTCACTGCTATTGGGGTTATCCGTCTACGGATTCCACAACAAAATAATCCAGTATATAATTTTTTGAATCGCACTCAGTTCTATTGGAATCCGTGTCAAATAAAAGCCAATACTTTCCCTGGTTGTTGGCACACAAGTGGTCATCAACCCAGTCGGACAATACGCCTCGCCTGTTGCTATAATATAATATTATATCATGTGTAAGCCGCCCAAGTCTCATATCTATACTAAAAGGGTCTGCAAGGGTCTCCCACTTCCTGCAAGGAAAATGTAAAATGTAAGTAATTTAAAAAGGAAAGAACGCATGTAGTATGAAAGAGATTATGTATCTGGACAACGAAGGAATTAAAACTGGGCATTATTATAAAAAGGACGTGCAGAGCAATGTGTGGACCGTTCGTTTGCTCAAAACTTGAAATCTGGTAAGTGTTAATACGCGTGTAGTTTCATCCGAATCTTCAAACATAAAAAAAACAAATTAAATATAAACAACCTACCACAGTTTGAATTCGGACGTGGCGGCTGTAAATAGTACTATACGGTGACAACATTTTTATTATGACTCAACGATGTGGTCGCCAAAAACCGGTGGTGGGCTTCGACCATTAACGACAAGATAGGAAAAATTATAAACTGAACTGATCGTTTAATAATTGTATAATATGTATTAAACCGCCTAATTACCAACACTTAATAATGTAGAAAAAACTTATGGTTATATGTAATAAAATAATAATAAACAGACCGACTCAGTCTGTCGTGAGCGCTGAAGATGACAACATTGTTGCCGAAATACGACGTATTCGCGGAGAGTATATCATTTTTATGGTTAAGGGTTTTTATTATTATTTTATTACTTAATAATGTTATAACCGCTACAAACGATCGTCTTGGGCGCCCAAATAGGAATGTTTACACCAATCGTCTGCATCAAACAGATTTCACGTATGAGACAATGCGATTAACGGACACTTAGGCATAACAATAACAGTTATTTTTATTAATAATAATGCCGTTCAAGAGATTCGGGGGCATAATAAACAACGGTTATGGCGTACAACGTCTCACTTCAGCGGTCGGTCGTCGATGACCCAATAAGGACCGATCGATTGTTAATGGACGTTGGAATTGGTATTTTTTTTTAAATTTTTGTTAATTGTTAATTTGTCGTACATTAAGACGCGTTTAATGGCGCCTCACTGCACGTCGTGTAAGCACCACCGTAACGGTTCCCAGATGCCAAGACCGAATAAATCAACGAGGCTAGGCAGTGACCATAATAAATAACGATTATATTACAATAACATCAGCTATACTTACGTTTGCGGCTTCGACTGATGGTAAAAAAAAATGTACTCTTCGCACGCACACACGGAATGATCCGAATAATAGTGTTGCGCGTACGAACGAAGCCTCGAAAATCATACATAATTCAAGGCGATAATATATTTTATACTTAATATGTTTCTCTTGTCTCTTTTTGGACATAAGACATTATCAATACGTTTACACTTAACCGAACATATAGTTGGATTACCGCAGGTTGTTTTTCTTAGCCAACCTTAAACCCAAGCCGGTTAACGCAAGTCGTTTATTCTATAGTAGCATATATTATTATGTATTCTTTGTAGTCAAGTAGCTGCAAAAGTAATTAAAAACATATAAAAAAAAATTCGGGACACATCATTATAAAATAAATAACTTTTCAGCTATCAAGTTAAAGCTAAAATGTTCATTTAAAAACTTTAATTTAAAAATTAGTAAATTTTCTTTTTTTATTACGTTAAATTTCTATTGGTATTTAAAAAAAAATAACAAGTTAACTGTTTATGGTCATGACTTATACCGGGTGATTCTTATTTAATGTCCTACACTAGTTTAAAAAATGTTAAAATAATTAAAATATTTTAGTTATTCTTTTTGAAAACATTTTTGTTTATGTTATATTACAATATTTGACAATTATCAAATTTTTATCTTTTTTAGTATTTTCTAGAGCTTTATCAACTTTTGAAACCTAAATGGTAACATGTATATTTTACTAACTTTTTTTATCAAGAATGATTTTCTGAAAATTTTGACTGGTCGATTACCAATTTTTTTTTAAGTTATGAAAGTTTTAAATTGAGAACAGGAGGAAGGGGGGAGAGTAGAGTTATTTTTATCTTGTATCTAAACTTTTGGAATTATATGAAATAATATTACTGAACTGAACGAGATGTTGGAATTACCAGAAATAGATGCAGAAATTTAATGTGTTGTTAAGCAGTTTGATTTTTTTTTTAAATTTGCAGGTGCGCATTGTGAGTCTGAAGACAGACTATCTAGCCTAGCTCAGGCTAGCCTAGGCTTACCTTTAAATAAAGATTTTTTCATGACTGGTTTTATATGTCGACTGATTTTATTGTTGACAACGATGTATAATATATATACATTGACCATTAACATTATAGTATTTAATTAGTTACTATGTTATATCACGTATTTTAAGGCTTATGTTGAAACATTTATTTTATTTTTTTACTTAGCGACCATTTACACTGAGTTCACTAAGTGTATTTGTTAGGTGGAAATTACTAGAAATCTTTGCGTTATTATGATTGAAATATATGCCTATACACGTGGTCCTAATTATCCATAATTTATCAAATTACTATGATTTAATAATATATAGGTACAATCAAAATTCGTATCATTCGTTGTCCTACTTTTAAGTTACACTGATAAAGCTTAGGTATGGATATTTTTTTCTACACATGTTATATGATGTTTGTTAGACCTATCTTTAGGCTAATTTTCAGTTCTAAAATCTTAAAATTACGCCAAACAAAATTTTAAAAACTTTCAGCCTTTTTCCCGGTGGGTTGTCGAAATTTCGGGTTTTTTCCATGTGTAATTTTGTCGATAACATTTTTTATACAGAAAATTCTAAAGTTATAATAAATCAAAAATCATTCAATTTCGGCACTTGTGCACACATGTAAATGTTTTAGTACATTTTTTTTCCATCGATAAATATTCATAAATTCAAGCAGAAAAATACGTCTATCTAATGACAAAAACAATATATAAAATTGTCAATGTTCGAATTTCACATTTGTGTGCACATCTTAGTATTACTTTTTACGTTGAAAAGTCGAAGGGCATAGCGAATTGTCAAAACTTGAAAATGTTATCAAATCGGATATAATTTTTGCGCATAGATATTTTTTAAACTACTGCCTTTAATAGTCCGTAAAACAAATAGTAACCTAATCTTAAGTATGGCTATCGACGGATATTCACAAAGGAAAAAGCCATTAAAGTTGGGGTTGGGCCTTGAGTTGACCGATATGACTGAATGTGATAAAATCACTTTTGAAAAATGTAATTAAAACCTAAAACTGGTAATTGAGCACTCAAAAATTACTGGGACCACTCTAAATAGTATCCGTAAAAATATTGGCACGATTTAATAATTTTTTTTTTTAAGATTTAACAACAACACAGTTTTGCGACAATTAAAAAAAAACTATATTCCCGAATTTTTACTTCGTCTAATATGTTATGAATACATATTATGAGTTCTGGTTCTTAACAAGTTTTTTCAAAGAGAAGGTCCTAAAGTTAAAGACAACAATGCACTTAAAATTAGCCGATAATTATTGCATACAATTAACACGAATAATGTCGCACCCTTGAAACAAAACTGCCACAACTCGAAAAATAAAGTTTTACAGGAAATATAACTTAAAGATTGAACTTGCTCCCAAATGATTAATTTTAACTTTTAAAGCTTTAATTTTAATACTTTGCAATTATTTTTATTATCTTATGCTTGTTTTAATTTCAAGCTAATTAGTTAAATCTCAGCCAGACATCACAATTTGAGGTTATGGCTATTTAGCAATGGGTTTTTAACAGACCTCATCATCATCATCATCATCATGTAGCCTCACAACTCTGTAAAAGTTTTGGCTGCCACTGTCACCGACCTCCAATAATTACGATCCTGGATTCTTTCCTCCCAATCCGTTACTTCTAGTCTCTCTACATCTTGACGGACTCCATCCATCCATCGTTTCTTGGGTCTGCCTCTGGGTCTTCTTTCTATAGGTTTGTATTCAATTGACGCACTAACTTCATTTGTCTAATCTCTTCTCATTGTGTGACCAAACCACTGAATTCTCTGACACATCACGTAACTTGTTATATAAGGTACTTTGGTGATTTCCCTTATTTCCGCGTTTTTTCTTCTACGCCATCTATTTATTGCGGTGTCGATCACTGGTCCACATAGTTCTGCCCACATAGTATTGTTCTTAGTACTTTATTCTCGAAGCTTCTTAGCTTTTGTTCAATTTGCACTGTCATCGGCCATACTTCACATCCATAAGTTAATGTTGGTCTAACAATACTCATGTATAGACGTACTTTTGTTCCTCTAGAGAATAGTTTTGATTTAAAATATTTTAAAATTTTAAATACGTATATAATACACAAAATTATTATTTATGTAATAATAAAAAAACTATAAATTATTATGAAAACATTGATTATTTTTTCTGTATTGTATTTTATTTTTATCCATATTCCTACAGTTGGTCTTACGGCACCTAAAAATGTCTACATCCGGTCATGAATAATGTTACTATATTATTTTTATATTCACATTTAAAAACCTTTTAAAAAATCTTAAATGGCTTTATCAATACTTTTCTAAATAATTATATATTTACTTTCATATGTTGTTAGTTTAACTTATGGGGTGTACTAAACCCCAACACATTAAGGACGGAAAAAATTAGCAACACACTAACGAAGGGTTAATATAAAAATATTGACATGATTTTGAAAGACTGATTATTTTATTCGAAGCTAAGTTTATGATTCACAAAACTGTATACTCATATTTGTTTCACGACTATTTTAAAGTTGTATTGAAATTATTTATAGCGTTCCATGCGATATAATACAACGACATAATAATATCATAATTATGATGAGAAAAGTTACATAAATCCCGGGACGATTTTAAAGCACATCACATAATACAATAGCTGCTGACGCCGCGTCGCGTAGATGGTCTGTAAATGTTTTCGTCTGGAACCGTGTGGAGTCAAAGACCGGGAAATGATGTGACTGAACTGAAAAATAAATTTCTAAAATTTTAACCTCGCCAATAATTGCTCTTTAGGGACAAACGATAATTATTCACATCGTCCGACTACTATTAAATTGGGTTTCTATAAGATATTGTGAGAAAGAAAAATAATGAAAAGTCTAATAATAAGTATAATAATAGTATCATTACAATTTTATGTGCGTTACGACATTTTTTATTGCTCCGGCGTATCGAGTATATTATAATCTGCACACAAATATATAATAATATAATGTAAAAGAAAAAATTATTATACTGGAATACATTTTCCTTGACGCCACTTTCTATAAATCCTAGACGGCGGAATACTTAAAATATAAAACGATTTATGTGTCTCTCTGGGTGTAGACTGTTTCCTTTTTTTTTTTTATTAATTTTTATTTCGTCTGTACATTTTATTGCCATACTGTAATTTGAATTTGTACAAGTCAAACCATACTAGGATTAAATCTTGCGCCGTTTCAACTTTACTCGCCGAAATTGCAGCTACCAATCTGTTCCATTGTAAATAATTTATTATAATATCGTGGTCTTGCGAGCTTAGGTTTCAAAATCTTAACGAGAGTGACAGTCTGATGAGCTAGATAACCAGAGGGGACGTCGTCGCCAAGATTATATATTATAACGGAAGCATTAATAATAATTGTCCAGGTACGCCCTTTGTGACTTAAGCGTGTTATGTGTCACTTATTACATATTATCCTGATCGACTCATTCACATGTATGTATAATTGTTATCCAATTTTGTTGAACAATGGTTCCGAAAAAATTATAATTCTTATACATTAAAATCCGTAGTAGGATGATACAAGTGTTGCGCATGTTACTTTTTCCAAAATTCGAGAAAACGCAAATTGGTCCGAAAACTCTAAAATTGTTTGGTTATTTCTTTAAATATTATACATAGGACTACATTTCTTTTGATACCGGCAATTTAACTGAACTAAAAATCGATTTTTGGTTGATAAATATATTAAATTAAAAAAAAATTGCAATTGTAATTATGGCCGAATTATTAATTTTATCGAGATTACACGAATGAATGAATAATGTCTTTATATTTATTTGGGGTATGAATACAGACAACAATTTAGCATAGATATTAAATAAACAAATAAATCGAAATTACAATAATACAAATAGTACACACCTCAAATACATAATTATGTTCTTCGACTAAGAACCTTTAAAAAAATCTAACATATAAAATATACCAATTAAAATTCGTTAATTTATTGGATTATTAGAACTATAACTTTAGGCGGTGTCCACTTTACTATTACAATAAGGTCCCCCGAGACTTATTTTTGCAAGTAGTTTTAGATAGTTAATAAACTACCCATTTAAAAGTTAAAATATACAAATAGTATCATTGAGCGCTTGTCTTCATCCGCATAATTGAAATTTTTGATAATGGAATAGTATTTAACAGACAATTTTTCCGGAATCAACAAGGTACCTATATCCCATGTCTTGCGACGTTAGCCCTTCGACACGGTTATTAGTCTTGTATTCGTTTATAATGCGTTATAAGTGTTTGCCTCTTTTTCTCTTCTCATTGGTATATTCACAGATTAAACGAAACATATATTTTTTTCTCCATATTTTAATCTGTGATATAGTGACGCGGTCGCGCGTTCGCCACAGCCAGCGATTACTGATTAGCTGTACACGATACAGACATACGATCATTTGATGTATAATAGATGGACGGCGAGTAGATATAAGACGGTATGGCGCGGGTGAGAAGACAGGTAAAAAACCAATATTTGTGTAACAACGAGAAAACAATAGCCAGAGGCCGGATGAGCTTTTTAGTGGCGGCGGACCGACCGATGCCCTGTAATTACGGGACCTCACAGGTCGGCGGCCCCTGCCCCGTTAGCTGTAACCCATTAACGCGGCAAACCCTCTTCCTCCTCATTCCCCGTACCCCTTCACTCGTCTTGCAGCCCGTCTCCTCTGGCCGTTAAGGCACCCTCTTGTATGTACCTTTTCGTTGTATTATGTGAGCAATATTTCGTTAAAAAAAATTCGAATTTTATTCTTCCACGCAACAATATCAAGGTTTTTTTACAGCATTTTATATACCAAACAGTTTACCACTGCTAGTTGTGTCCGAACAATATATATATTTTGCATGAATTCGGTCTAAATTACCATATGGAGTAGTACGGCTCCCTATAATAGTAGTAGCACGTCGTTTGGCATTCTTATTTGGCTAAGGATGATTTAAGGCTCGAACGTGTCCAAAATAGATTTTGTCCATATTTTCCAGATAAATCGTCCTAGGCATAAATACTCGATTCGTACGTCGACAAGTTGATGCTAACGTGCTGACATTTGGAGTAAAGACTTATCGATAGCGTATTTTTTTCAAGTAAAGTAAAAAAGCAATATAATATTATTTTGTGTTGTAGGCGATAAATATTTTAAATAAATCTTTTAGAATGTTCTGTAAATCGAGGCCTACGACGCTCAAATTACTAGCCTTATTATTTATAAGGACCCAAGAATAGCGTAACTCATGCTTGCTCGATCGTTAATTATATTACTTATATTCAGTATTTTATTTAGCAATTTTTTAATGTCCCTATAAAAATATTTATATGTTTTAGACATTTGCAGGTATGAGTTGTAAGTCTGAATACAGGGCCGGATTGTCTAATACGTTTTATTATGACTCAGTCTATTCTAGGCTTACCTTAGGCCCAAAGAGAAAACACAAGGTTTCGGACAACCGTTAGTAATAGTTGAGCTAACGGCCTCGACAAAAAAAATGCTTTGGGTGTTTCTGTTTAATATGGTATTACTAAGTTGATGTCTTAAGTTCAGTTTGTCGTGAGCGCTGAAGATGACAACATTGTTGCCGAAATACGACGTATTCGCGGAGAGTATATAATTTTTATGGCTAAGGGTTTTTATTATTATTTTATTGATATATTTTATTGATACATTATACAAATATATTTCTAATATTTTGACGTCTGCATGTTAGGCTTTAATAATATTGTAGTACTTTTAAAGTAGCAAATAAAACAAATATTATAGTGTAGTTAACGTTAAATGTTTTAAAATTAATCTTCTAGATTGTTCGCAACATTAATGTCTCGACATAAAATATTTGTCGGAATTACTCCAAACTAATAATACACCCAATAAGAAATCATTACTTCCAAATTATAACAACAAAAAAAGATCCGTTGTCTTTTACTATACTATTTTTATTAAAGTTTCTATTCAAAAAACAACACACCATACATGATTGTATTTCTAAATGTTTATGTATTACAAGTAGTTTATGAATGTTTTAATGTTTTTTACCTTTGACGTGAATTGTTATTTATAAAATTATATTAGGAACTCTTAGAGTTGTAAAGATAGTTATTTAAAAAAAAAAATTGATTTCTTTGCGTTTATAATCTTATTTGTACATCTATAGACTTTATAGTATGTTTTAAAGTCTAATGTCCCTTTTACCCAGTGTTGTATTGCCCATTGAAATGGGCTGATATAAGATATTTACAATATACCCGGCTAAAGTATTAAGTCCATAATTGCCTATCGTCTCTCGAACACGGTTTTTAATAATATAAAACGCGTTATTATTTTTTTTTAGTTTTAATACGAACCAAATTATTTGAATGCAATATTTATTTAAAACTACTCGTCTATAATTTAAAGAAAATATTGACGAAATCAGGCAAAACATCAAATCTATACCAAGTTATACCAAACATAAAAATTGATAAAAATAACGTTTATCTACATATTTATCAGAATAGGTGTTTTTTATTTGAAAAAATTAAATCTATATTTTTTTTACGTACAAGGGATGAAGTTTACAATTACTTTTCTAAACAAAGAAAAATATAGTACAATACGCAGATAAAAATATTTATGTTTTCCTATGAAAACGAGTGTCTTCCGTCAAATGGATTGAAGTCACCCGCGGGTAGCTACATAATTACCACTAACTATGGAACGTTAGAGTAATTATTTATCATTAAATATTTAATTAATTTAATTATTATTACCAACAAGCGTTGATGTAATATTGTATTTTTAGTTAATAAAATAACACTATTACCGTACACATCGGCCGAAGAATATGAACTAATCCGGTTTAGACCCTTCAGTGCGGGCTCCCACGGTCGTGAGACACGAACGCTATTTTTCTTGTCATCAGCATACAGCACACAGACACACTGTATGTTGTATTATATTCATACACAGTCGGGACAGGTGAAGTAAATGAGGGCTAGAATATAAGAAACGTTAACCGAAATTGTGCCACCCAAATTGGCGAATTTCTTTGTACGGCATGATAATATTATTATTAATAATAATATTATCATCACTAGTGTTGGGTTATTTGTGCCCTTGGAGGCTGCATTTCGATGAACGTTCAATGCCAAAGAAAATGTGTACTAAAAATCGTGCTCGAGTGCCACTCGACCGGATTATGTCTGCCGGGCTGCGGTGCCGTCGCCGACGCTTAAGGTCCTTTAATGTGGTCCACCGACAAAGGGGGCGGCAACGGTGGTCCGGGAAAAACCACCCCGCGCATTATTGTCGTACCTGAAGAATTTCTTAACCGCCGGCCGAGCGCAGATCCCTGTGTATTCCTTTTCATCGACACTGGAGGATGCTGTACGTCCATATGTATATAAATAAATGTGTACACACAAGGTACCTAGGTATGTACGTAGAAGATACACGGCCGTGCATGTAATTTACCCCCTCCCCTAGACGTTATAATTCGGTCAATGAGAATAAACGTTACCGGCGACGTTTCCTGTGTAACCTTCGCACGTTGCTCATCCGTGCTCCTCCATTAAACGTACCGGTTACGCGGTTAACGTTATGTTTTATTAATATATTAATAATACTATCAAAGTCTGTGTGACGTATTTAAATGCCACTTGGGCCACTGCGGAATCAGTTTTCGAAAATACAGTTAACCATACGACGTGAGTGTAGCAGAACACAGCCGGCAAGTCGATTACTGTAAGACCCGGTTAGGTTACGGATGAGAAAAAACACACACGCGTGAAGCGAAAATGACAAAGCAAAGATAAAAAGCTCAATGTTTTGAAAACATTGAGATACTAGGTGGATCGCCTGGAGTTCAGAAAGGGAGACATTTTTAATTTTTTGACAAAATTAGTCAGTCAGCCGGTTCTGACGCTCAAAGGCATGTTTACTGTTAAAATGAGACGTCATATTCTGCAGTCGATATGTGCAGCAACCATATGTGTATTAAAATGATTCACAGTACTAAAAATTGCATTTGAGTTCAGAAAAGAGACCTTTTTTTTAAAATTTAAGATAGCTATTTTATTAAGAACAATTTACTTAAAATTTTGACTGGTCGACAACCAGTTTTGGATAGTTAATTTTACTGTTATTTAACCTGTAAAGTTTAGAATGAGGGTGTAGTGCGGTAAAAAAAGGCGCATAGCGTTATTTTTATCTGCGCACCTTATGCTCTCTATATATTTTATGATAAAAATATTATTTTGACATTAATAAATCAATGATATATTTTATTGTGCCTACTCGAAATTTTTTTTTAAAAAATGTATGATAATTTTGTTATAATATCAGTTATTTTTTATTAACAGGTATTTGTATCTGTGAGTCTGTTATAGTTGCACGAACCAAATAACATTTAGTTAACTATAATTTCGATGGATTGTGCTTTAATTTGACTAATTAAGCACTGTGTTTTTAGAAAAACTATACCTCAATAAAGCCTGTGTGAATGTGATACAAAAATTAACTACTTACCAATAAATAATGCTCACATTATTGTATTAATATAAATAATATATCCCGTATTATTTTTTAGTTTTGTGTAAAATAGCCTTTACCGAACTCCTTAAAAAATAGGATGCATTTTCGTGGGAAATAACATTTTTAAGTACTTTTGTCCGTGCTGTTAAGGCTGCCTGGAATATTTACTATACCTAGTATATCGTTAACGACAGCCAACAGTTATTGTATAAAATACTTAAGCTCGGGAATTTAGAATTTTTACTAAAATTTCCCAAGTGAACATCGGTATAAATATTTTACTTATTATTATTATCTATTTGTGTTATTATGCATTTGACTAAAACCGGTCCACTCCCAGCGTGTTTTGCGCGATCATATAGCGTACGCGACACCATATTATATTGAATAATTAGTAGCATAAGCAGATGCTCGCATTGAAAAAACACTGGGCAGTGTCCATCGTGACAAATCGGTATATGTCCTCGTGTGTGTCATCGTTTTCCCACGTGTGCAAGCGCATGATGAAAAACACATGGGAAATGTTAAGAGTACCGAGTAAAAAAAATTGCATTTCCGGTACTTAAGTGATGCGAGCGTTTTGGCACTTTGTAACGACGAATAGTGAAGCGGTTTCTGGCAGTTTTTCTTACAGACGCATTAAATCCGTCCGATTGAATGACAGATTCAGTTATGTAAACGCCAGACATAATTGTCCAACCTGAAATCTGACTGATTGTGAGCATATTGATTTGAAAAATCACAACCATTGCAACGGATGAGTAATTATAATACTCAATAGTTCAAAGCGTAGCTAGAATAAACAGATTTGTCAAACAGTTAGGCAAACTATTGATTTAGTTTATTATTTATTGAATTTCACGCGTTAATAAAAAGTAAATTTATGGACTTTAGAAAAGGTCTGATTTCCGACCAAATCGATAACTTTGGCTTTTAATTTTTAAAAAAATTATATAATTTTAACAAAAAATCACACAAATAAAAAACAAATAAAAAAATAAAAAGTTTCATCTAAGAATAGCACAAATTAATTTCTAAAAGAAGTAAAAAAAAAAAAATTGCCAATGAGTATAATATGTTAAATTTTCATTTAATTAATTTTTCTCAAACCATGCTTGGTTTTTTTCTATTTTTAAATTTTCTTATCTTTTACGGTGATGATAATATAAAATAGTGCAACAATAAGACACACTACGACATTAACCAATAATGTTTATCATTGTATCATAATGAATATTATAAATTATGGAATAAGTTACCCTTTAAAAACTACTTTAACAAAAATGTATCTTTAATTATTGTTTATTTAATTTATTTGATACAATAAAATATGTTTTATAAAAACCCCATTTGACTTGTATAAAGTAAAAAAAAATACTGTATTGTGAAATTCTTTAGATCTCTGTTTATTATATGTATGTATTTTATTGAAATTTAACCGATATGCATGATTGCAACATGACTTATAGTTATACACTGCAAACTTTGGTCGCAAGAGCTATTTCACTATTAGTCGACAGTATCGTTTTATGGGTTTTATTTCATGTAATTTGAGCAAAACAAATTGCATAATAAATAAAACAACATACAGTCAAATAACGTAAATCAAGTAGTAACCAGACCAGACGAAACGCAATTTCATGTATGCGAGTCCGAAAATTAATGGATTCAAGATAATAAATATTCACAAAAATGTATGACTTGGTTTTTACATTTCTATCTTAGATAGCGGATGATAAAAAAAAAAGAAAACGAATTGTAGTTGGCTGCAATCGTATAGGAATTATATTGTGTTATGATATGACATTATGGTAATAAATAATATTGCAGATAGATATTTATACAAACTATAAAATATAAAATATTAAGCATGAGTCCAATACATTTGTACAATGTACGTCTATTATTACAATAATATAATACTCTAGTTACAATATTTATTTACTTTTTTTTTGTAATTTATGTGGTTTTTCAGTTTGCCGGATCAAATTGATAAATAATTAACTTAACTGTTTATTAGTTTAGAAAAAAATTAATTTGACTAGTCTAATCGAAGATAAAAACAGTAGAATTTAGAAATTTAAAAAATAAAAAAAATAATTAATTATAACTTAACGTAAAATGTATAGTGTTTGTAGATATTATTGCTCGTATAATGTTTCAAACATGCAAACCGTATTGTAAGATATTATATTAGCTTTATGGTTTTCGATTTTATAGAATTTTAACTTTGAACTATTCCATATTATATATTACACGTTATTACTACATCACACATTGTTTTGTTCAGTTGTGTATGACACCGATGAACAAGTGATCTTAACCAACATAGTAACCGAACAAATGTACTGCATTCATTTTGAAAAGCATTAAAGCCGCTGCGTTGGCGGTAAAACAATATGCAGACTACACTATCATTATCCTTTTCGATGTAGCTGGTAACTTTGTGTCGGTGTATAATACTAAAAAATAGCCCGTCTGGCTATTGTAATTTGTCCGTAACCGCAGACTTGGCAATGAAGTAGCCAAAAAATTTTGTGTTGAGATAAATTTTTGTCTGTCCGCGAAAATTATAATAATAAAAATAATTTACATTGGTCCTGGGTCAGCGGCGGATAGACATAATAATTTCCACGGTGAATACACGCTATACACACTTTGGCAATGCGTTTGAAAATAATTTATAAAAATAGTCGTGGCCGTCGTCTGCCTGCAGTTAGAGTATATTATAACGGTTATAAATGAATTAAATAATTATCGTTATTGTTGTACAATATCTAGCGCTAGACAGAGCCGGAGTACCGGCAACATAGTTTTGGGGGGTTTCTTTACAAGCTTAAACCATGTTACAACGTCCCGTATAACCCGTCTAGTTTTATTTTATTTTTACAAATAAAAACAACACGCTAGGCAATAGGAAAAATTATTTTTCATTTTTGCCTTCAACTACAATGTTACAATAATTCAAAATTACAACTATTAATCAAATACCTACTATTTGGATTGTTCGTTGTTGAGTTTGTAAAAGAATTAATTTTAATTTTTAAAACTATTACATTATAGATTAATTTTACGATATAAATTATTTTGCCTTAGTCTTCTACTAGCAAGGGTTTCGAGTTAAGACTTATTTTGGTTGTTTTTGTTATCTACCCCCAGAGATAGTAAACGTTGCACTTACATAATGCGTACATATAAAAAAAAACTAAAAAAATTAAAAATTACAAACTACAATATTTAATAATGTTAAAGATCTTTAATTTTTGACTAAAAAAAAAAGCGTGGGCCCTATTTAACTAAGTCCCTAATAAATTTATCAGATAAAATTTCAATATATATATATTGTACAGTGTATTATATTATTAAATTTGTACCATTAAATTAATGGTCAACACGTACCAAAAAGTTAGTTTGCACAAACATGTATACAATATTTGGCGGAACGTTGAAACGCCTTGCCGTCCACACGCACGTGCTTCGCGATATAAACGGTCCATTTGTACAAGCGCGCGCGGCAAAGCTCCCACGTTTGGACTGTGGTCATTGCAAAAGAACATAATAAATGCTTCATGAAAATTTCAACTACCATCGCCACAATTTAAGTAAAAAGTTGAAAACTACATATTTTTTGTCTAGCTTCGATGCTTACGTTGTGTAGTGTAGTTGTGCAAAAATAATTTGAACTACGAACAAACAGTACACTGTACAATCCAAGAATAATCCGTTGTTCGGGGAAAGAAAAAATACATTTTATTCTGAATAATTGTACACGCGAACAAAGAAAAACTAATTTTATTCTGAACAAAATCAATTGTGAATCGTTTTTCGTTAAAAATAAAATGCGAATCAAAAACAATTTTTTTTAATTATGCAAATTAGTTAGGGTAATAAGAAGTAACAATTTTTGTTATGTTTAAATTTATATTAGTGATAGGAATCCGAAAATACGGATTTAAAAAAAAAAATCTATTTAAGTCACTTAAAATTCGTATGGATATTAAATATTATTACAATATAAAGATGTGTAGCTACACATAATATGTAACATGTTTTGATGAAAATATAAAATAAAAATGCTTAACTTGACAATAAATTGCTTTTGGATCTCGGATTTTAGGCTTTTAACAAACCCGAAGGAAATTTAAACTTTTTGGTGTTTTGTTTTATTTTTACATTTTTATCAGAAATATATTACTTAGGTACACGCTTTATATTGTAATAATATTTAGTAGTTAAAAGATTTTTATGTGGTTTAAATAGCGTTTTTTTTTTGTAAAAATTTGAATTTTCGGATTCCCATCGCTTGTTTGTATAGATACGATTTTTTTTTATTCGATTAACCTATTGATTTATATATGATTTATTTTGAATAACGTTCGTCGTTGCTATTGAGGATAATCATTTTTTTTTTATAGTTAAAAAAATAGGTCTAAGGGGTAGGGTAATGTCGCGGGGACTTTGCCTTCAAAGTCCAAACCCGTAAGCACTGTTTTCCATTGTGATAAATCACAATGCATTTTGTGTGTGTATAATGTATACATTATAATATATATACTTAGACCTTAGTGCACAAATCGTATACCGAAGTTTCGACTCGACGAAGCCAAAAGTTAACTCGCTGGGCCCGACATTATGATATACATATTTGAATAGTGGGTACGCGACGGCGAGTTGCAACCGCAATGTCGCCGTTGTTCGGATTCGGTTTTTCGGCTCATTCAACGGGATTTAAATATTTTTCTATGGCTGTAATAACGTATTAGGTATACGCGTATAAATATAAAAGAAAACAAGTTTACTCGGGGATAATAACATTATGTCGTGCGCGTATTTAGAGACGGCAGTGTCATCGAGAGAGCCGCAGTGGTGTGGAATAATAGTATGTGTGCGCGCGCATTTGGCTGGGGTGACTATAAATAGATACCGGTACCGCGTGCGCCGCTGCTGCGAACGGTTGACGGTTTAAAATATGTTTAATTATGCTTCGGCCACGCGCCCGGCTATCATATTGTTGTTAATACAATAATAAAAATCAAAAAGCAATAACAACATCGACGGTATGTATTATATTTTATTGTAATAATTATTAAAACATACGGCGGCGGTTTTGTCGAGTCGGACCGAAAATAGTAACTGGGGCGCGATTGATATTACCAGCCGAGAGTCGGTCGTCGATGGCCGTATAATATACACATAAAATAAAAAACATACGAAATGCTGTGTACACGAGCCGTACTGTGCGCTGTGCAATAACCACGTGATTGACCACCGTATTATTATTATTATTATTATGAAAAGAACGAGACGGTAATTTATATTTTTTGGCCAGGCCCCAAATGAAATGAGTGATCTGACCCGAGACGCGAGCAAGTGAAATCTGCCGCATACGACAATTATTATTATTACCACGACGATAATATCATTAAGGAAAAAAAAATACACGCGGTATTCGGTATCTAAACCAAAGAGTAATACTATTGTATGGATTAGCACTTCCCTATATCGGCCTGCAGTTCGACAAAGGTTGCATTTTTCAGTTTGACCGTAGCTGTAAAAAAAAAAAAATAATAATAATAATAAATGATTATTATTAATAATATTTTTTTTATAAAGCGGCTGCACTGAAAATTGCATCCCTTGTCAAATCAATATATTGATGGAACGGCTCCTCTATTATACTACCCTATGGTCTAAACGCAAATAATACAAATTCATAGATTACGCTGTAGCTTTTGTTGTATTTAATTTTTCTTTACCGGTATAATGTATTTTACATAAAATAACTAAATATTTACTTTATTCAGTATTTTACAGTGCTCTATCAACTTTCAAAACTTAAATAGTACATTTTTTCAATTAAGAATAATTTGCTGAAAAATTTGACTCATCCATAACCAGTTTTGGATAGTTTATTTTTAAATTATTAAAGTTAAAAATTCAAGCCTGAGGAAGGGTGGTGTGTAGATAGTACCTATAATTTTTCCTACCGTACTCTACCTTCCGTCCTAAATTTTAAACTTCAGTTTGCCATTAAAGTTTTAAAAGTTGATAGAAATCTATAAAAAATTAAAAAGATGAACATTTTAATATCGTTTAATAATGAATAATAACACAAACTTAAATGTCTCCAAAAAGAAAAACTAAAAAATTGCAATTGCTGTATGAGAAAATGAGTGTTTTATCCTTTATGAATCTTCCTATATAGCATACAATATAGAAAAAGCCTACCTAAAGAATAATCTTTCGAGAATAGCCTTTCGGGATTTGCTATGTGGGGTTATTCAGCTATGGTTTGCACAACGGTGGGATGTGGAAACGTATCAACGATACTTTGATGCATACAAAACATGTATCGTGTACCAATAAATGATCGATTCCTGTGTATAACCACCAGACGAACAAGTCGATATGTTTATTAAAGAACATTTTAAATCCGCTTGTAGATTTTCGAATTTTCAAATTCGTTATCGACACCGTTGTTGTTGTCGGTATTTGAAAATCAAACGGCCGTGACGGATGAAGCAAAGGCGGTGTACGAAGAGACGTTTGTGTGGCGCGGACCACTCTCGGTCTGTCAAAAAACGGTACGGTGCCCTTTTGGGCCTTATAACGCGCGTTATGATATCACAATACGGTACTATACTGGGTTATTATTGTGTGTGTGTGTGACATTATAGCGTAAAAATCTAAATTTGGTACCGTCTAATATTGCTGTCGGACTGGCGGGAACGTATGTGTACACAGACGACGCAGTCAATAAACGACGGCGACGGAGTCTTGGAGCATTGACTCCGTTTGGGAACGGCGGAAAGGGCAAGAGGAGCCCGGTGGGGGGGGGGGGTCAAAGGGTTAAGTCTGGTGAAAAGGACAGGGCGGAGAGGGTGTTTCTTGGCAAGGATTGCCGTCGCTATTTCAAGATCAACGCGCGACGACCGCGTCCGTGCGCCGCGGCCATACACCCGGAATAGGAACGGCCGCGTTACGCGCAGTATATGTGTATACATATTGTGTATAAATATATGTATATATTTTGAGTGCAAGACAAGTGGCTGTGACAAAATTCTGCGACGGACTGGAAAAACAGCGGTTGTGGCGATGCCCCAAATAGTGAACCCCGCCGCGAAGCCGTCACTTCGAAAACGTTGTAATATTTTCAACTTGCCAGTTGTGATATTGTCGCTGTTTAAACACACAACCAGTGCAAAACGCCGATTTTCCAAGCGTCGTGGATCGACTTTGGATGACACGACCCGATATGAATCAATTAACTCTTTGAAGGGCGGTGGTCGAAGGGCCATTCTTCTTCTTCTTCTTTTAGTTTGTATTATCCACCCCCACACTTATTTTGTATACAATTATATATACCTCTTGGATTTTTGAAAACTATTATATGTTTCATAATATTGTGTAGTTCTTATAAGCTATGGCTAACTAATTTTTTTTTTTTAAATATATTAATTTTATAAGTTCTACATAAAATACGAATTAAGTGACTAAAAGTTTAGTTTATTAACTATATGTATACGAAGGGCACAGGGGAAAAACGGTAGTTGTCACATTATGAAAATTTTTTTTTTTATTTATGCCAATAATTTTTTTTATTTATGTCAATAGATTGTTTAAATAAATACATTTATTATTAGAGTAGCATTTAATGTGATTTTTTTTTGTTCTTATGTAAGAGGTGGAGGAATTCACGAACTTTGTTTTTGCTATAGTCTTACATTTTCATAATATGACAACTACCGTTTTGACGTAACTATGCCCTTCATATATTTTACATATTATAAGAGAATTTAAATAACTACTTTTATGTTTGTTTATTTTGTTTTTATTAGGCCACGACTAAATCAGTTATACAAGTAAAAATACATTAAATTTTTTTATGAAAACTCAAATTTTAGGAATTTACCGGATTAGTTACAGTCACCCCTCCACCCACTTATTTTGATTCACTTCGACAGCTGTAAATAACCACGTATATATATATGTTTTTTTTTGGTGTTAAACAAAAGTGATTATCACATAAAATAATCTACTGAACATACTATTAGAACATAGCGGTTACTTATTATTTTGATTTCTCACAAGTATAGTTCTTTCTTAAATTTCTTTATCCAATCATTCTACTGATTTTTTTATATTTTGTCCGTTCCGTATGGGTCTTTTATTGGTGACATTTCTTGCCTGTTACCTCATTTCTGTAAACTAGAACAAATTATATCAGAGTGGTCGCCCATAACCAATTTCGTCGGATGTATAATGTATATAACAATAATAATAATACATTTATTTGCAAAGAATTCCGCGTTGTACAAAGATAACATAAATTACAGTATACTATAAACAAAATAAAATGAAATAAAATATTTTAACCTAAAAGCAAGAGTTTGTAATATTTGCAACCCTCCTGTAAGCTAATAGCTTGTGCAGCTAATAACACGCCGGATCGATTTATCGTTTTTTTTTTTTTTTATTGATCTAGTAATAACATACAACCCGGCATCTATGGCCATTAATTTCAGATGTGGTGGAACAAAAGTCATTTATAATAGGTATACATTATGTTTGCGTATTCTAATAATTAAGAACAAAGGAAGAGAATGTGTAATTTTTAAATTAAGTTATATAAGTCAGTTGATTTTAGGAAGTCGATCATCTTGGCATTGTTCTCGGGTTCTGGTCCTAGTGAAGTGTCGAGTGTCGCGTCGATTCCAATCCTTTGTCTGTCTTGTTCGTACTTGAGGCATTCGGTTAATATGTGTTTCACGGGCAGTCTTACACCGCAAGCTACACATATAGGAGCTTCTTCCTTAGCCATTAGATAACCATGGGTTAGTCTCGTGTGTCCGATTCGCATGCGGTTTAGTATTGTTTCATCTTTCCTTTTTAGAAAGCTGTTAATCCATCGGTCGGTGGAACTTTTAATAGTGTTCAGTTTGGTAGTTTGTTGCTTCCATAACTGAAGCGATTTGTCATTAATCTGGGTTTTTAAGTCATCGTATGTTAGCCCTGGTATTAATGTTACTTCCGCATTTTGGGTGGCAATTTTAGCCTGTTGGTCGGCTAACTCGTTACCTTTGATGGCTGCATGTCCAGGAACACACATGAGCGTGATTTGTTTGTTCATAGTTGAGGCTTCGTTTAGTTTGTTTTGAATTTTTGTTGCGATATCGCCGGGATGGAATTGGTTTTTGATGCTGTTGAGGGTACTTAGGGAGTCACTAAAAATAATATGTTTTGAGTGCTCTTCATGTATTATTCTCTTTATTGCCTCTAGTATCGCAATTGCTTCAGCCGAGAATATGGAACATGTGCTTGGAAGTTTGAATAATAGATTTCTGTTTTGGAATATTATTGAAAAGCCAACTTCGTCTTGGGATTTAGAAGCATCGGTGTATACTTTTTGGTAGTCTTTATATTGTTCTAGTTTACTGAGAAAGTGACTTCTGTATACTGGGGGAGGAGTTTGAGGTTTTAGGAGGGAAGTTAGTTCTGTATTTATTGCGTAATGAGCTATCCAAGGGGGATGGGTCATTGGTTCTCTTGAAATTATTTGAGCCGTGTTAATACCGTTTACTTTTAATTCTTGGTGAATTTCAGTATTTTCCTCTGTGAGTGAGTTGAAGTTGGCTCTAACTGTTCTAACCATGAATTTTAGAGCTAAGTCTGTCCTTTTTATCTCGGGTAGGTGTTCTCCAGCTATGTTATATATGCTTAAAATTGGACTACTGCGGAAAGCACCTATAGCTAGTCTTAATCCGCTGTTGTTGATAGTATCAATTGCTTTTAGGATAGAGTATGTTGCAGATTTGAACATAATGGATCCATAGTTTAGTCTGGACTGTATAGTAGATCTGTGGATTTTGATTAGTGTTTCGGAATCACCTCCCCAAGCTGTGTGGGATAGTATTTTGAGTAAGTTTAGAGCGTTGTTGGTTGAGGTCTTTAGGTATTGTATATGGGATGCCCACGTGAGACGGCGATCAAAGAAAAGGCCAAGGATTTTAACCGATTTTTTATTGGGATTTGACATGCCGTCGAGAGTGATACGAAGTTTGCCTACCTTTCTTTTTTTTGTAAATACTATGCAGTTTGATTTTGATTTATCGTTTGCATGCCGAAGTGGTAGCCATTCTGATTTCATTTATTCTGTAATTGTATTTAACTACTATAATTAAGGTTTGGAGAAGGCGGTTAGGTTCGTAGCTCATAGAGCCTGTTACAGCAGTAAACGTTGTCATTCGTAGAGGGTTTTAGAGGTATAGTGGGTATACCTATATGGGGGATGTAGTAAATAAAGAATACATTGAGTAAGAGAGAGAAGATTTGTATGGTCAGCATAGTTTTTATATAATTTATTAACTACTATGCTTAATTTTTACTCGTTTGCTTTTTACAAGACTATAACCATAGGAATATAAAAAAAAATAAAATGAATGACAATTAATTAATTGATTATACATAAACTATTTTTTTAGGAACTAAACGTCAATATGGTTGTATAAGCAGGTCGTTCAATATTACCAATGGAATAAGTCCAAAAATGGCAAATTCGTCAATGAATTGTAAATTTCGTTTGCTGTGTTGCTCGCTGGTAGTGCCAAGATATCAAAAACGAGACAGGCGATCAATTTAATATATCCGTACACGTGTTCCTGATTTTCTAAATTGTTAGTACAGTAACCCAACGCAAGACAATCTACCTAATAGACATTTAACTAATCAAATTTTAATTAAAAAAAGTCTTACAAATTGTATTATGTAGTTCACAAATTCATATAAATCGTCATTAGATTAATTAAACTATATAAAGAGGTAAACAACCTAACCCCAAAAACTCTCTGTAGATTTGCACTTGCTCTTTGCTTGTTTTCTTTTATGTCTGCTCCATAACATTTTACATTTCATAAATAATCACGCTTTTAAATTATATCAATTCTACCTGTTCTGTTTACAAATCTCAGATAGAAGTATATTTATTTTGGTACCTATCAACCTATCGACATAAATATCATTCTAATAATTTAATTTTACTTGCTTGTTCCCTAGAAAAATATTAAAGATTGTTATTTAACAAATGAGCAAAATTAAGAGAGAGAAAGATAAAAACAACTCTTAAGAGCAATAATAAAAAAATATTATGCTCCAGACATGATTAAATAACAAGTATGCACGATTACGCTGGCTCCCTCTGTGTTGATTCGGAAAGTCTCCAAGAAGCTATTTCATAGAACATATTATACTAAGTAGACGATAGATGTCGTTAGAAGTATCGATATTTTGTGTTAAAACACTCGTTTTATTTTTACCACAAAAATTGTTTTTTAATTATGAATGTATCATTTTTTTTTCTACTTTGTACATTTTTAAATTTTAGGCAATTTTGACATAACCAGCGTAGGCTAAAAATATACTTGGTATTTATAAATATCTTGGGATGATCCATACATTTGAGTAAATAAAGATTATTTTTTTATAGTTTATATAAATCTGAACATATAATATTAAAAAATCAGAAACCAGTACAGTCTAAATCAGTACAGAAGAGTTAGCCAAGTTAGTAGTTACACTTAAATCATACACTTAAAAAAATGACAATAAATAATTTTTAAACGCGACAGTAACAATGATACAACCATACTTTCTTGGATTGAAAATTTGACGAACATTTTATGAGTTGATAAAGTATAACTGTATAAATCTTAAAACGAAACTAACGTATTAGTATTTTTTTTTTAAAACCTCAGTAGGTAATAACATTTTTTCGTACAGAAAATCTTGGTTGAATAAACAACTCAATACAAATTTTTGAGCACGAAATTTAGATTTTTTTTAATACATTACCAATGAGGGGAATTGTTGATCACATGACTTCCCTTTATTTAGCCATCGTTTATTTACATATATACATTTAAATACTGTTTTTGTAAAAAATCCCCTTTACCCATGCAGGCGGGAGGGGGGGGGAGACTCACATTGACGTGTCCGGTTTTATACAATTATTTACAATTATTACACTAATATGTCACTCTTCTTTTAAGGAGTCGCTCGGGCGTCCCCTTCGAAAACCCAGAGACAATTTAATCTTCCACGAATGCTGTGGTCAACTTTAAACAGGGTAAGAACTGAACAAGGCAGATGCAAAGGTTTACGTCTACAAGTGGGCATGGAACAATCTCCTCTTTGCTTGTGCGGAGCCGATCAAACCATCCGAGATATCACTGAGGAGTGTCCAAACACAAAATTCGAAGGCGGAGTGGGGAGCCGGGACGTAGGCAATTATTTGGATAGTGAGCCTGGAGACGCCATTAAAATGAATGTTACTTGTCATATTCAAATTTTCAAATGTTTAAATGTTTTACTTTATGTTATTTATTTATTTAGTATTTATTTATTGTTGTTATTATTTAATGTTTTATTATCATTAGTATTATTATATTTATTTTAATTCAGTTGATTGTCATAATAAAAAAAATTTTAAAAAATTGTGTGGGTCTCGGAACCCGCGGCAGAAGTGAAACTTCAAAACGGTGTGTTATTGAACTCGGTGTTATAAAAATTGTGTAATAAAAGATATGCTAATGTAAAGATTTGTATATTAATTAAAATAGTATTAAATTGGAAAAAACAAAAATGTTTTTTTTTAGTGGGGGTTGATCTAATGATCTAATTATCAACCGCAACTTAATACGTTAATACGTCTTCGCAACTTGAATGCATTTTGTACTATTATTTTACATTTTTTAGACTAACAAGTGAAATGCTAGGGCATTATTAATTGAAGTATGTTTAAAAGTAAAGCGATATTTTTTTTAAACTGTTATTATCAGCAGAAATAAGAGAGAAAATACCAAATGGTTTGACTGTGATTAAATAATTTTAAAAAAAATACATTTACCAACAAAATTTAATGTAATTCACCTTATACTCATTTATGATTCATAAATGGCTGTCCAATCTTTTCGGAGTTAAAATACAAACATTATAAAAAATACTGTAATAATTGTTGTGATTTTTCTAAAACATATTATATATTTTATAAGTGAATTAAAATGAATCAGTTAACAAATTTAGTGATTGTATAGTTTATATATAATATTACATTATTACTGTTATATGTGCATTAAATTTATAGATTTCATTGTGATTTAAAACTTGCTTCCATTTTCTGTAATTTGGAAAACTCTTCTGAGAATGTAATATCTTTAAATGAATTTATCACCTGGAAGTTAACGAAACTGGTTATATTTTCTTTTATGTATAGAATGATATCTTTAAGATTATTTACTAAACCACGTAATTTTTCAGTGGTTTTAGTTTGTACTATTGAGTTTGTATTCACGGCAGAATTATTGTCCACTGGTTTTGTTTTGACATCTTCAAACATAATATTTTGTATTATTGGACTTTTAAGTAGTTTCTTTCCAGTTCGCTGAAGTGTTTTGTTTAATGATTTTATAGTGTCACTCACTGTACTCAGACTAAGACATCCACTGTTTGAAATTCCAATGAAGTACTGAACTATCTCTGTTAAGTTTTCGTCATGTCTTAAGTCTAAACTATTGACAAAGGCCGATAGTAGAGTTGCTATTTCCTTGTTAAAATCTAGTATTGGGGCGATTCGGTCTTCAACACATGAGTCATTGGGCATTGTATTTATTATTGTTAACAGATACTCGTTTATCAGTTGCAACGGGATCACTTTTAATAATCTGACGAAGCTTGAATGGATCTTTTTTAAATGTTTTATTTGTTGGACCAAAGACGGGAAGTAGTCGGTTTGGATTGTCTCTTGTAGTTCTTTGAAACTAACCGAACTGATTTGCAATGAATTCCAATCTACATTCTCTGGTAGAAACGACAACCCCCGAGATTTGGATTTTACTGCACTCCAATCACTATTCATAAGAAATATTTTAAGTAAATAGTTTAACTTGCCAGGTTGGTCAAACACGCCTTTCAAATGCAATACGTCCAATGAACACAAATTGCCATCCGTCGAATTCACACCCTTATTGTCATTGAAATATAATTGTTGAAGTACGATTTCGCGGGTATTCGTCATTAACTTTGTCCATGCGCGATAATCAATTTCCGGCCGATCACTAAACACGTCTTCTTCCTTATAAATGAAACATTCACACGGTTGGTCTATAAAGAATTGTCTGTTTAATCGACCGCCCGGATATCTATAGACGGGTTGGGTCGGATTATTAGCGTGGTTCAATTTTTAAAGGATTCTTAAGATAAAAGGGGATAAAGTGGACTGTATGTTATGGAGATAAAAGATGGTACTAAACAATAAATAGATATGTAGAAATTAAATGCAATAAAAGTGTATGTATTAACAAATGATAATATTAATGTAAAATTATTAAATAATGGGGACAGGGGGGAGAATACTTATAATCTAATGCCATCCGGCGCAACAATATAGAACAACAAATATATTATAATAGATGGTACTTATCGACCATTGATTATTTGCACGGGTTGACGTTGATTCGATGATGACAACACATATGAATCTTCCGACACACACACCACCGGTCGGCTGGGCGAGCTAATTATGCACCAGGGTGCATGCGAATCGCATGGGCGATTTTATTTTAATGCGTACGGAGGTACGAGCGAATCGCTAGGGCGATTTCAACAAAACACGACTATGTGTAGTCCGGGCGAATCGCTAGGGCGATTAACTATAATGCGTACAAGGGCACGCGCGAATCGTTAGGACGATTAACAACACAAATGATTTTTTGCTAATTAGCGACCATGAGGCGAAGGCTAATATGGCGGCGATGGAAATCGGCGCTCGCGTCGGGAACCAAAACGTTCGATGCGCACACCGGACAGAAGAACGATCGAGAGTGTATCGAAAAGCGTTATATTAACGCTATCCCGTAAACCGGTGGTGGCGGCACAGACAGGGTGGCCAATTCACCACATACGTGTGTGTGTGTAAGCGGATCCAACATTGTCTAAGAATCCATTCAATGGATTGATGGACGAACCTTATCATATCTTGTTCGTCAGAATTATAGTTTTTTTCGGGCTGACTCATAATATTAGCCATTTTCTCTGTATAAACTAGATACGCCCACATGATGTACTTGGCAGTACTATAATATTTTTCAACGTTGTGCATTGCGGTCAACATACGTTGTATTTCTTTTACAAAAGAATACATTTGTACTTGGTTGGCGGTTAGATTGGGCTTAGTTTTTAATAGCCGATACGAATTAAACATACTCGAATGAATATGAATATTCAATATGTAACTACACTCCAACGCCGTATACAGCTTTACTGAAGTTACTTTCAAATCACTAAGTGTCATGCCTCGGAGAGAACCAGTTGAGTTAGGCTTGTTGTAAATTTTTCCGTGTCCAAAATTGAGCTCTGTCATTTGTTGTACTCTTTGAAGATAGTACTGCCTCTCTTCATTTTCACTGTCAAAAGAAAACGTAAACGAGACAAAGCAAACCATGACAATTAGTGTCGTTAAATTCATAGTGAAACACAATTTTATGGAAATTTCAGTATAATAATTTACTGGATACCACTAAAAGTTTATACATACGCCGTTTGAATAATATATTTAACAAACTAGTGTATCCTAAGAGCTTTCTTATAATTGCACGTACATTTTAACATCAGCCGTCGTCCCCCACTTGTTGTGTAACTTTAAACCATTTTTTTAAGGTTATAATGTGTAGTGCAAGATAATATTAGTGCGTATGTGTGTGTGTGTCTTTAGGATATGACTATTATGTGTGGACACAGTGCTATAACGCAGTGTAGCGCCTAAAACGAAAAGTTAATTCGAAATTTATGAACGAGAAAATTCACGTGACGGCACCGATTCTCCAAATGTGCTTGTTTGACTTTATTTGCTTTTTAGCTCATATTATTTACAGGGTTCATCAAATGTCGTGTTACAATGAAGTGTAACAGTTATGTAACCTAAGAAAAGTTTCTATTAAAATATTTAATAATAAAAAAAAAAAAAATTATAGCTAATACCTAATTAGTAATAAAATATCGTCTTGGAGGTTAGTTATAAAAGAGTAATATGTTGTTAAAATTCAAATAGCAACATACATACATTTTCAATTACCTATTAAAAGCATACCTAATGCCGTAATAGAAATAACGACTGGCCGATTGCTAGTTTTAAATAAATACTTTTTGAGTGTTCCATGTGCATATAAATAACAACAGAATCTACCTCAAGCCTAGTAATACGTTCAAATGGTAATATCTGGAGAATAATTTATCCAAAAGTAGTCCATCGACCAGCCTTCATTTTAATTTTATCATTCTGCGATTCCTAGGTAAGCCTGATACATAGGTTGCAACATGACTTTAAAAATACATCTCTTAACGGGTAATATTAATTTTAAGAGTAATTTTAAATTTATATTTTCAACTTAAATATCGAATATAATTTTTAGTTATTAAATACAATAAGGATTTTATTTGAACCAATTTTAACCAAAATAATTGTTATTTCGCAAAAAAAAACCCGTAACACGAAATTTGAATAACCCTGTATATAATACAATTATATTGACATTAATATAAAAATATATGTTTTTTTTCTTTTGGAAACCGTGTTTAAAATGTGTTCGTACTTTTTAACGACGTTGCGTGGCCGCCATCGCTGTATATCATATTGTAATATATTACCTAAGTCCTAAATAATATTTTTTAGATACCCGATTTACTAAAAAAACCCAAAAAACAATTTGTACAACAAATTTTATTAAAAATCGTAAAATTTCCATTGATTTTATTGAATCAAATTGTTTTAATTATTATTAGCATAATGATGACTACCAAAATTCGTGTAATAATCGTTATCAAAAAATCATCTTTTCAATTACATGATCCAATCTATGTAGAGTAAACAAATACATATTTGGGCTATATAAAAAGATTGAAATAAAATCAAATTAGGTACCATAGAAATCTTTAGAATAATACTAAACTGTGCTTTAGCAATACAAATTCTTCAGCGCTAACGACAATGTTATCGAATTTACTATTCAATAACAACTTTTTAACTTTTAACAAAGTGTAAAAATAAATATTAAGTGTCGGTAAAAACTAATCAAATTTATTTTCCAAATAATATTAAAGCGAAATTTCGTACACAATAAATAAAAAACATGTTGTTTTAAGTAGGCGTAATTTTATCAGTCTTTTAGGTCTAAATTGGTTTCTTGTTCCACCAAAATAGCTTGAACTCATAGAAAAAATTGTATACGTCAAAAAATATAATATCCTGAGGCTTGTACAAATTAACGTAAACAAAATGGATAAGGCCGAAATGTATTAAAACTATTTTTTTCTTAAATATTGCCTATGTAAAACTCCTTAAAAACCACCCGCTTTCAATGTCCCCAACAGCCGTTTTTTGATAATTTTCAATTTAAAAGTGAATCTTATAATATCCGATGTTATAGTTAAACGTTGTTGTTATAAAAACGAAGTCGGGACGAAAACTGTTCGAGGTCGAATCCTCAAAAATGATTTTGCGAGTCCTCTCGAATAGGCGAAGATTAGGCAACCGAACGTACACTCCCACAATTGCGTCGTATATTGCAATGATAGGCAACCGAACGAAGTGGGCCGAGCCCGCGACATGACACGCAGCGCGACAACGATGCGGCCCGGGAGGAGAACATAGGCCGCTGGAAAGGGTGTCAGATTATACAGTTTTGGAACGAGGACGGTACAGTTTAACTACGGGGCCAGGGGTCCCTGTGAAGAGATCGGTTCGATACAATGGTCACAGGGCGCAATTACAAAGTAGAGAAACACAATTCTAACTGACGGCCAGTCAACACGAAAAACCGAAACTGAGTGACCCGTAATGACAACACAACAAAAAAAGAACAAATACAATTTTTGAATTGTACGTTACAGAGAAACTAAACGAACATGTATGAACTATACAAATATTAAAAAAACATTGCTATACTTCTAAACGGTATTTATTAAAAGCGAATATTTTTTTTTAACATTTAATATTGATCAAATTTATTTATTTATACTAGGGTATATTTTTGCATTTATAAATAATTTATGTAATTTGTGTAAAAAAAAAAAAAACACTAATCGTTTGTTGAATAAACGTTTTAGAATAGTATTAAACTTGTGTACTTGTTTTATATTTTATAGTGTCCTAACACAGCCTAAATGGAAAGTGGCAACGTATGTCTTTCAATATTTTTTTTAATTGACGTTTTGAGAATAATTTAATGATAACAATTTATATTGGTCAAATTAATTACATTTACATCAACAAAAATATTTGAAAAAAAAATACTAAGTAAAAAGCATATTGATTATTGACGTTTTCTAAAAATTGTGTGTTATACAACTGTTTTGACAAAGACCGTTGGCGAATTAACGGGGAAACATCACAAATACAACAGAACGACAACGTATGTTATGTTGCCTATCTATTTTTTCAGGCGCTTAAACATTTCCGGTCTTTCGATTATTGTAATTTGATTTGCTCATTGTCATTCTCAAACTGTACATTTTACCGTAGTTGAAAATGTTTTCATTATTATGTTAATTATGATTTATAGATAATTATGGTAATAAATTGTAATAGACAGACGACCAACCCTAATAGTATCCACTTCAATAAACACAAAAAACTGCCTAGAATGAATGCGTAATACCTACTTAACGTTCTGTAAAATTCATACAAGCATTTCGTACCACATATGACTGCTGCCATACTGACCATATGCGACATGACGTATGCTTTTTAACACTAAACATACCTTTTGGCGTTAGTAACAAAATCGCGTGGCTACCTAATTTTTCCAAGAGAACTGGACACGTGTCCTTTCTGAATTAGCGATATAACTAATGTACAATTTTATTTTATCCATATTGAACACTGCTTTGATGTCCCATACAGATATATATATATATGAAGTGCGGAATGACTTACAATTTGTTAGGAATTAAAAAAAAATGAAGACGTGGCTACAGACGAGGATAGATGCAGAGGATAAGTACATTTGTATTTTTTTAAATGTTGTATTATATTTAAATGTTTTAAAATTATATTCTGTATGATATAGTAAAAAGTATGAAGTATCTATTTAAATCTACACATAAGCAACAAATGTGCTTATAATCATAAGTAAAACTTTTTATTTTTTATTAATTATATATTTTGCACTTGTCATCGCACGCGCGTTTCATTGTTTACATATAATATAACCTTGTAGTTTTTTCTAGGTACATCAAAACGACCGAGAAACTATTAAAATTAGTATGTTATAGGTAGTTAACGTTTCGAAAATATTTTCTATACATTTAATACTATATAATATTTTTATATACACTATAGCACTAGGGAAACAAATCCGCTAAATACACAGCCAAAAGATTAAAATATACAACGAAATGTATTGTTTAACATAACACTTACAACTTTTCTAGCCGTAAGAAATTATTTTCGATTAGTGTGTATTTATTTTGCTATATTGTATTGTTGCACATAAGGTTTTTGTGTGAAAAAAAATGCACACGGGGCAAAAAAAATTGTACACGGTCTTTGGTGAAAAATCATATGTTTGTATATTATACTCAAATCCAATAATATATCGTCTTAATGTCAATTACAAGCACAGTGACCTTCGCGTATAAATTTCGATGACTAGACTACATTTTTACAAGTAATTCAATAAAATATACGAGTAATAAAGCTTACGCGTATAAATTGTATACATCTGAAATGCTACAATTGTTACAATAATAATATATACATGTTGAAATGCTTTGATATTTCGTATTCAAGATAAAAGTCACCGTCTCGGGAAACACTGTATAAATCACAAGAACGTATTACTACCTTCTATATCTTGTACTCGAGTCTATCGAGTGGGCTACCGTGGAGGGGAAGCCGATCGCAGTCGAATTACAAACCAATAGTCTTCGAATTTTCGTTATAATAAATACAGTCGCCCATCGATTATTATTGCCGTTAACGACACGACGAGAGGTGTTGATAATTGTTATTATTTTGAATCACGTCTGTCTTTCTCTCTCGTTCCGCTCTCGCACACACACACACACACACATAAGAGTGCGAGATCGGAAGTCCGTCGGTCAGCGTCTTCGGGGACGAGAGAACGTTATCGTGTTGTCCTGTAGCAGACCGTTGTGGTGTTTTGTGAAATGCACTGAAAAAACAAAAAAAAACAAAAAGTTCAAATCCCCGAAAAACGAAAATTTTGCCACAACTCTGTTTGATTAGCTAAAATATAATATGATTTTTGCGTGGACATTTTTTTTTTTTTTTTTTTAACAATTACACTCACACAAGACGCCGGGGGGAATTTCAAACGGATCTTGTTGTCGCCGATCGTTGTTGTCGACTTCCGAAGGTTTTCCGTCGGTCCGGCCGCCGGACTTGGACGTTGGCGAACAACACACCACTGGCATTTTGCCACGGATACTGCAAATGGTCGGATAGGCGACGTTGTCCCTTATGTCTTGTATGGCCGATTCGCATTTGTCGAGCGACTTACATACGTGTGTCCGAGAAGAACTGTCTTTTTTGCACACTTCATCTAAACAACAAAAAAAAAAATAAAGTAAAAAAATAACGCCGTGTTACTGCGAGATGAATAGAAACAAAAAGACAAAATAAATCTGAACTACACAGATGAAAATTATAATAATGTCAACGCCGAAACAAGTTGTAATAGTGTTCTTGTATATTTTAACATAAAAGTTATGAAAACTGAGAACCAATTGTTTTATTTTTTTTTAATTCGTTAAAATGGTTAAATACGCCATTAGTTGTTTCGAACGACTTTAAATGAATTATAATAATAGTTCATATATCTTTATAATTATTGTATTTAGAAGGAATTCACATACAGCATCATGCATACATAATAATGAATTCGGAGAGTCATTCTTCGTCATTGCTTACATCCCATAATCATTATTGGGCGGTTTTTGTTAATATTATATTATTTTACTACGAAACTTAATTGAAATACAAGTCGACCTCGTAAAGGTAATTTTTAATATCGGACTAAGTAGGTATACTGCATATATATATATATTTTTTTTTTTTGTAATAATATTACCATAAATCATAATAGTTAATACAGATTAAAATCTATAGTATTAATATTATAATTTATACTTGTTGAGCTGTTAAATGTGTGGTACAGTGAGTTAATAGATACTATTTGAGTGTAATAATATTATTTCCTGGTTTCTTTAACACCAAAAGAAGTAGGTGTCTGCCAAAAATTGAAATAACTTTGTTTCACGAATCTGACTTGTCACTAAAGTAAAATTACTGTGTATACTTCAGTGTGGACGTTTAATATCATTCTTAAGAAACTAAAATTCGACGGAAATAAAACCCGTGTGCGCGTGTATGTGTGTAAAACATCTGCGAGTTCCCCAAACTATAAATCGTTATTCTTTTAAAACCACTTTGAAATCCATAGTGATTATAATAGTAGAAAGTAACTTTCTACTGAACCACGCGTTTACCATTTTTAGTCCAAACGTTTTTCTTTCTTTTACCAGTTAAACAGTGAATATTTTGTTCTTCTATAATAATAATATATATATATGTATATATGTACTTCTACATTTTAAACAATCATAAAAAAATATCATCCGTAAGTAATACTATTATTTGAAACTAATGTATTTTTTTTTTAATTTATTGTTTGTAAAAAAAATAGCTTGATATTAAATAAAGCTTAATTTTTCCACATACTTAGATAATACTTCTCAGTTATCGTTAACACTGTTTATGGTTATTTCAAAAATGATTACAGTGCGATGTAGGATTTACGGAAATCGATGTACTACAGTATTCTGTACTTAGCAATAATTATTGTTACACAAACAATGTATTTATTCAAGGTCTTGATTGCATTTCTATTTTACTCACTAGTCACTACTATAAATATATCGGTAGATTTAATTTATTTTACCTACAGCTTATACCTTTGTTTTAATTATTACCCATTGTACCTACATTTTTTTTAATTAAAAAATAAAATGAGATAATTGGATAATTAGTTCCTTGTTTTTGTATTGAATTTTAAGGTATGACATTATTTTAAATTCTAAAACCCATATTATTTTTTAGTAACATCGGTCCGACTAAAGTGTGCATTTCATTATACCGTATGCCAAAAAAGCATCCATGTTTTGTATTACAGAAAAATATATTACATGTATTATATATTCATGGAAAGTATTATAAAAGTATTTAACAATTAAAATAGTACATAATGAATAGCTCTAGTTTTACATAGCTAAGTCCATGTATAATATTACATTTTTAATAATTAATAATACATTCATATACTGTAGACAAACTAAAAGCCAGAAAATGTATTTCCTTATTAAAAACGTGTTGGAATAACAAACAAAAATATCTGACAAAACCAAGACTGTTATTTCCTGTTTTTTATTTTTTTTTAATATTGACGGTCATTGACATACTATGACCTAGAATTAGGTTAACATTCAAATACCTACTATAAAAACGGAAATTCAAAAAAATAAATTTTTTTAAAAATATTGCCTGGTTTTTGTTGTAAGAAAAACTTGCTCTCACTCTCCTTGAAGTTCTGATCGGATTTTATTTTTGATCATATTTACAACAATAAATCTGGCCGTAAACCCATACAATTATTAGAACATTAAAAATCCATAAGAATATATATATATATGTATGTGTATAATTAAGAGTCTTAATAAATGTATTTTTTTTTAATAACTGTTTATTTTTGATTAAACACCGATAGGTATAACTAAACGATGGTTTTACTTTAAAAAAATGTCCCTCTGTTTCACAGTGTAGCCTAGCACAGGTAAGATTATACTGAAAAATAATTATTATTGCATAAATTCAATCATGGTCGATATACGACGGTTCAACTACCTCATATAGCTCATATTAAATTTAATTAACCTTGTGGCTAATATTTATTTGATTAATTACCTAAAAAAATATCTTTTTCTATAAAACTATAATAGTATTCGAGTAATAAATAACATATAGTACACGAATTGTATATAACCCTGTAAGTTATTTATTTTAAAAACGCCAATCGTACGCGATAAATGGTTAAAATGGAATTACAACAACTGTATATTTGTGTTAACTTCTGTCAATTATTATATTTTTTTTATGTTAGTATTATAAAATAACAATAAGCGATTTAAGTAACTTGTTGAGCTGTACTACATCTATACGTAAACAGTTTGTTAGAATTTGCTCTGGCGTTAAGTATACATTATATACATATTATACTAAGCCGCATAAAGGTGACATTGAAAACTTGTTAACACGTTACCAATCAGATTGCCAAACTAGATAATAATATGATGTTTGAATATGTTAATATGATGTATTTTCAACATAAAAATAGCGTATCGCTTAACTACAGTTTACGTTAAAATGTATAATAAAATATTTTTTTTGAACCGCCTAGACGATCGAATCTAATAATAAGGGAAAAATTAACAGGAAAAATGTAAAATAAATTGCATTGCGGATTAAACTCGGACCTACGTGTGCCGAAACCGATAGACAATTCCGATGACTAATGTCAGCCATGATTCATCAACTCTACATTTATTTATGTGAAAAAAAAAAACAAAAAAAAGTGCACAAGGAACGCCGAATAATAATAGTAATAGTATTAACATTATATTATTATGAAACTGTACACTCACTGTTTACAAACAGTAATGAGCCAACAATTAAAATAATTGCCCTGTACCTAGCTGTTGTAAACCAATGGTATCAATAATATTGTTTACAATTCTAAACGTAACTTAGTCGGTTTCGTATGCTTCTAAACGTTTTTTTCCATGTTAATAGATTTACAAAAAAACTCACGTTGACAATTTCCCTCCATTTCTCACCAAGTATGCTTGTTTTTCAACCAGACAGTCCCACCTACTTTCTTCCCAGAGTAATTAGTAAAGTAATTAGCATAAGCCGGGTAATTTAAACAGACACGTCAAAAAATAAGACACTATTAAGTAAATACAAATATTATACAATTACTGTTTGAGGACCGAGGTAATATTTAAGCATAGGTAAATAGTAATCATTGGACGTTATATGAAAATATCAGCACCAAGTAAAATCACATATTATAAATAAAACAAAGAGATTACGTTATATACACTATAAAGTGTCCAATTAAAATGTTAATAATAGGAAGACAAAGAGCCGGAAACGAAGGAGCAATTCTAAAATCTACTCATTCAAACATCTCATCTGCACTCTTATAAAATTATTAAAAATAACACAACAATATTATTTTTATAACTTATAAAATGGATGTACGATGTGTATTTTTTACAAGTATATTAATCAATTTAAAATTTGGTTTGTCTTTGTCCCTGGGAAAACGTCCTGTGAGGTTCAAATGGAAGACGGACAGAACAAGTTGGAAACGTCTTATGAACGTATGCCTACATTTCAATCACTTTAATGGACATAGCTATGGGGAAGGACTAGTAAATCTTTTCAGATCCTTTTTAATTCCTTCAGGCGCCCGCAAAATGTCAGTAACCAAAGTTTTTGATAGTTCTGGACTTTTTCAAGTTGCACTCTAGCTACGCCTACGGTCCCTTTGCAGTATTATCCCGCGAGAATTTATATTAGATCCCCCTCCCTAAGATCATTTACAAAAATGTAAACTATTGATTGGAAAAAGTACGGATCGTTCGGATTTTCAGATTTTATTTTTCCTTTATCCAAGCTAAACGTTAAAACTATCGTTATGAATGTAAACGTGTAGATACTATACAATATGGTTTCGTAGTTTAAAGCAGTCTTATTATTTAACTAAAAAAAAATTATATCCGTTAATCTGGATGATCCGTTGACAAACCCGGATGTACGAACACTATTTAGAAATACGCTTGTTTGTTAGGTTAGGCTAGGTCCTCCAGATAAAAACTATGTTATATTATACCGTACGGTTGTGATTACTTACTTTCGTCCAGCCACAATATGTTTGGCTGTATGAACGCCAGTGCCGGTGCAACGAGCAGGAAATAGATGAAAATGTATGACGGGAACATACCTAACAGTATTACTCTGCTGCTACGTTGCTGTGTACGGCTGCATCGATGGACAAATGGATACTGACCGAACACCGCCGAGATCGGAAGTTCTTTGAGTTAGCAGTGCGGCAAACCGGTTTACAACGTATAGTTTATACGTAGCCGTTGTATACAGGGTGATTCGTTAAGGATAACCCATTCATGTTCTCTTGAAATAATTGCAAATTTTATAAAATGCACATTTTTTTACATTCGATAATATATAATTTGAAAGCAGTTCAAAACAAAAAAAGTTTCCTTGGATTTGAAGGACTACTGGTAATTCTAACACATATGGTGTCTAACAGTTTAGCTGTCATTTTGTAATGAGATATACAGGCGTTTGAAAATAAGCTTAAAAATAAGACACTCATTTTAGCTTTATAACCAACTGCATTTTAAAGGTTTCCATTTCGGAGACACTTTAGTTAATGACATTTGACAATATTATTTAAATTTTCATTATATCTAGTTTTTCCAGAGCTCTATCGACCTTTCATACTTAAATGGTAACCTATATGTTTAACTTTAAGTTATGTTTAACTTTTAGTTATGGATAATTACTTTTAAAGTTTAATGCACGCAGATAAAAATAATACTACACTCCACTCTTTCTCGTGTCTTAAATTTTAAACTTAAATAATAACTATCTAAAATCTGGTTATAGGCCAGCAAAATTGTCAGCAAATCGTTCTTAATTTTAAAAGTTAATTAAATACCAACGTTACCATTAAAGTTAGAAAAGTATTGTTAGAGCATTAAATATTTAGCAATTTTAAAAAAGTGTCTCCAAAAAGAAAAACTACGAAATCGCCAATATTTTTAGAGAAAATGTGTGTCTTACCCGTAATGAATCACCCTGTATAGCTGCTGGTCCCGTCGTCCAGTTGGCGACCATAATAAGACAACGTGAATTTTCTTAACGTTTTTTGTACCTACATATTATTATTTTTTTTTTTTGCATTAATAAAAAAAAGTATTAAAACATGAAAACAGGTATTCGGAATAATACCTGCGTACACTATTATATTATGGACAAGTTATATTATTGTCCGTACTTCTCTCCGTCTTCCTTCGGGTTTCCAGTAAAATATTTTAAGAGGCGGAGGCCGCACACTGTCATTAAGTCGGTTTCACGTCCAAGGTTCCCATACCTAATAAGGCAAATAAGTTTACACGCGCTGGCGCCGTATCGAACTATCCAGTTTAGCACAAAATATTTGCATAAAATATTAGTGCACGATCTTATTGCGAGTAGTGTTAAATATACAAGTAATCGGACCAATAATTATTGTTTACTACAAAGACACTGGAAAGAAATCGCTAGACCATTGCGTAACTGTATTTGGCCTAACAAGGAAATGGTTTGTTTTTTTGTCATAGAAGAAAACACTACTAGAGTGGCATGTTTCTTACTTGATTAACATTTTATTCTGCGTATTTTTTTTTTACAATGACCCAAGTCCCATCGGTAATATTTTAAGAGTTTTGAGCTAAAAAAATACGAAATGATCCAATTCCATATACCTACCTAGTTTTTATATATCGTTTCATATATTTCTATAGTAACGCAAAAGTTCTCCTGGAAAGTTTTAAAAATGGACTTGCTTTGTTATGCCTCTCAGTCGCATCCTTATTTTTGAAGAAGGAAGCACAAAATGTTACAGAAAAAGAAATGGAATTTATCGGAGGAGAAGACGACGCTAACAGCCACGTTGTTTACTAAAGTGCTGTCGTCGGAAAACCTGAAATTTCTTTATGAATTAGTAGCCGAATTTCGAGTGAGGTGCACCTCTAGTGCCTGGGGGGGTCACTTTTTTATAAAATTACATTTCGGACTAAGTTGTACTAAAAGACTATTACAATGATTTCACATAGCATACAATAAAAAAAAACAGTCTTCGAGGGAGGGGGGTTAAGGAAATTTATCAGAATAAATAGATGTTTTATTAAGTGGAAGGTCACCTAATCTAACCTAAACCGCCCCCCCCTCACCCCTCAACTCTTTTACTATGTCATTACAAAGTATAAACAGTAAAATTATGTTAAACAGTACAATGTAAAACCCCTACCATACCGGGTGCAAGTAAATGAATACTGTGTGTTTTAACCTTCGTCAAAGGTTGTAAATGAAGTGACGTCAAACAAGAAGAAAAATACTATAATCGTCGAAACTATAATTCATAAGTAGCTTCCCTTGAAAACGGAATTCCGATGAAAACCGCAGCTAAGTCAAAACGAACAAACCAGATTACTATAAGCTCAAAAACTACGTGATATAGTAACATTATCTAACAAAAAAAAAACATAAACACATTAAATATTAATTTCATCGAATTCATACTAAGATCACAAGCCCAAAACATACACAAAGAATGAAACGAAATAAAAAAAAGTTTTCACCATTTCGATGGGAAAAGCTAAATGTTATAATGGTAATTTTTACTGTTATGAGACTGTTGTCAAAAATTAAACTGCCGTTAAGAATCATAATCAATCTACCTATAATTAAGTTATTTTTTTTAAAAATGTCGGTATTCCTATTTGCATTGACCTTGAGTATTTTTAGATTATTTATGAGCATATAAAATAAAAGACACAAGGTAATAATTATTTTTACTAAATAAAGCACTATACTCAATATTTTTTTTACGTATAATTTATAACTATAAAGTGTCAAAATGCAATTACTACATTTACATTAGTATTAGGTAAAAAAAAACAAGTACCAAATTAAATTTAATATTCCAATTACTATCATAGGCAAATTATTTATTCCAAACATTTAATTATATTGATAGACGCATTGAAATAAGTAAACCTGTAGTGTCTAAATTGCCGATTACCTAGCATTCATTTAGTCAAGGTTTGTGTCAGTATTAATGAAAACGTACTAATGGTTAATTGTTAAAGAACACGATGGTTGCTAAGTATACCTACCGTCAACCCATTCTTTTAAACAGAAATCTGGAAATTCCTTGTTGTTGTGGATTTTTGCTAGCTCTACTCCGTTTTTTTCCACAATTTAAGCATTAGCTAATATATGTGTATATATGTTAGATATGTATGTGTGTGTATGACGTCTTAGGTTGCAATCAAAAATCATTAGGCTGTTATTCATTTTTAATGTTAAACCAAAAGATGTGAGCACAAGAATTCGAGAAAACAAATTAATACACTTAGGTCCTACCGTGGCCACTAATTTACTCTCATATACAAGTAAACACAATACTTATGGCTTGTTAAAATATTATCGAGGTTGACAATCTGTTAAACAGTTAGTCGTATGTCCATTAAAAACCTGACGATTGTCATATTATGATATCGGTTTTTTTTAAGAATTTCTTTGCTGAAAGCATTAACAGACCAGAGTTTATTGATGTAAAAATAAAAATAAATTCTGGTCGTAACTTACCCTTTTTTTGTACTTCACTACTATAATGTCTAATTGTATTTTAGTCCAATTTATTGCTTCATTTATTTTGTAACCGATTATCTTGCTTCGGCCAATTCTTCTACACATCTACATGACTACATGTATAATAGTATTATTGTTATGTGCATACGAACTTGTTCACAGTTTGCCAAGTTTTAATAATAGTACATATTTTACTTAATGTCTCTTCATGATCGCGTCCGGATAGGCTATACCAATCGGTTAGAACGAATTACTAATTGAATGAGCAACATTCTATGAGTGACTTTTCAGACAAATTTTTTTTTCGGTGGTTCTTTGACCAGCTGAATTGCACTACGTAAGAATTAGTTTCAAAGTATACCGATGAATAGTGCGGAGTGTCGTCTAACAGTCTTTTATCATTAATAAGTTTTGTTACAAAGCGAAAAAACAAATGTAAGAAGCTTCTCTGAAAAATTTCAAAATATAACATGTAACGTTGCTATATTGATCCATTTAATTGGCTTTCACGAATAAATATCTGTTGTGAACAGTAATAAACATGTTATTTATATGTATTTTGCCGTACATGGATTATTGTATCGATCATAGACGAAATATAAACATAAATAGATAGACGATGATTTTCTGATGGCAGCACTGTTTCGGGTCCGACCTACACGTATTTTCTCGAGTCCGTTCGTTATCAAAGTGGGTTGCTAAAAAAGTGTACGGCGTGGTCTGTTCATTCAACGTAGGCACGAGTATTGATAATAATGACTAATACATTTTAAAAATAATGATGAGTTCTTTGCGTGCGACCAACTGGAACGCGGACGTACCACAGGTACGAACATAAATACCTACAACCAATGCGATGTTTTAATGGTTAAAAAAAAGTAATTTGCAAATAAACTAATAGTAATGTTATCGTTACAACGACAAAAATAGTGTTATACTCGGAACGTACGCCGAACGTTCTAGAGGTATTGGACTCCTATGGTTTTTTTTTTGTTTCCTTTTTTTTTTTAATTAAAAGGCCATAGTGGAGCCTAGACAATAGTATAAAGACTATACAACTATTGTTACTATGACTAACGCAGCCGCGCACAGTTTGCAAGTCGTGTCTTAGATAAGTTTGACCGCAGGGTATGCTACACTTAATACTCTAGTATTTTTAAAAATAATACAACAATTATGCACGCCCCTCGTTTTCTTGTAATTACAGATACGACCTTGATGCACTATTTTGATGTCCAACGGCCAATGCCGGAAAATCGTATACCGGCCCTACCGTTAAAATTATACACTGCAAACCAATTTTCTCGCCAAAATCCACGAGGAGACATGATCAGATCAGTATTTTGAGTTTCATCATCAACCCCGTCCCCTCCCAAATAAATATTATCCCGTGTACTAACAGCCACCGGACGGTCATTTTCTTTACAGTTATCATAATTTGTATTCTCTCTAATGTGTACTTAGAAGTTAGAACATTTGATATAGATACGATGGACTGACTAGACATACTGAAAACGCTTAACCGTGTAAGGAAAATAATATGTTGATGCATAAAAATTAAAAAAGAGTACCTATTAGGTTTAGTGGTACTAAAAATACAAAACGTGTTTAGTAAAGCGAATCTCAATGTTAAGCCGGTTTTGGGGTAACTTTGCCGACGCTCGCATCTATTTTAAATACAATTAACACATGAGTTATTTTTTTGTTTTTTTATGCTACCATACGTAGTATAATACACACGAAATGTATACGAGTATAATAGATGTATACAATAATACTTCACGTATTTTAAATACTCACATACGTACAAAATATATGATAATCAATATTGATGCCAAACATATGAAAATTGTCTTATTTGTTCTTCGTATTGACACAAAAACAAAATGATTTCCCCCAAAATATGTTAAAGTTTATGTGATAAAACGAAAAATACAATGTCTAATCAGAGGTCATATAAAAATAAACTCAATTTTATAAAATACCAATGAATCATTGCTCAACTGTAACCACTATGTGAATATTATAACTGAATAGGTACGGCGAAAAATAAAAAACCCATGATCAAGTGTAAAAAAAAAAGTACAGTAAAAAACCTTATAATGTCGTATATCTGTATGAATACATTTTTTTAAAATTTATTATACTCACATATTATTAATTATATATTCGTTTGACTTATAGGCTGTAACATCACTTGACTTAATAAAATGGTACAATTAAATGTTTTTTTTTTAATTAAGTAGGTATAACCTCATTGTTGTAAGAAAAATGTATTTTAAAAAATAGCTTGGTTTTTATTTTTTTGTGGCTGAAGTGATACCCATATTTTGTATAACAAATGCAAATAAACACTATTAACACTATGCAAATATAGTTTATTTAAGGTTTTTAAAACATAAGAATTCTCAATACACCAATATTAAATTATTGCGTTGAATCCAGACATACATAGTATGGTCTACACTCAAAAGCAATTATTTTAACTTAAACATTAAAGAATTAGATTGAAAACGGTAAAATATACCTAAAACTTATTATTTTACCTTTAAAGTATATGTTTTTATTTCCAACAGTACGTTCTTAAAAAAAAACTATTTCCATTCAAGAGAAGTTTGATATTAACGTTCTCACACTATAGTTCGTATTATCGACTACTACAAATGTTGTGTTTTTAATTATTTATGTTTTTTTATTTTTTGACTGTACTCACGATGTCCTCTAAGCCGCTGAACCGATGTAGCAAATCTATATAATATAAGAATTTGCACCTGAAAACTATTTAATTGAGCCAAACATTATAATAGTTCACCCATTATCCTATCATCCTATTATCAAATCTAGAAAAACAACATACATATTTTTAACTTAAAATTACAGCGCTCTATAACTTTTTGAAAAATTGTCAAATTAGTTTTAAATTTGTTTCAAAAATTATTTAGCTTATTATCCGTATACGCTGACAAACCAAATAAATATAAAAATCCCTTTAAACCCTAGAGAAGTAAAAACTTTTGCTTCATTTCATTGTCTTTTTTAAGTGAAGTTTAGGGTTTGAGATCTGGAAAATAGACACGGAAAATCTAGAACAGGTCAATAACATTTTCTCAAAAATCTATATTCAAACTTCTTTTACAAAGGAAAACCCAAACAAAAAGAGGAAAATTACACTTTGACCGTAAATACATTTTTAAGCACATTATTTTCTTTGGGCAAATTTTTTTAACGGTATTTTTATTTCTAACATTACAGATTCGCATCGGAGCGTTTATTTGAAAGTGATTTTATGAAGTGGTTTGTCAAGTTTTTTAAGTGGTTTTAATCATTTATATCGATCAGTCATCTACCCTCTCCGAAATACTAGTCTCACGAAATTATAATATTATGATTTCAAAAGAGGATAAATTTGGGAGGAAAAGCCGATTGTCATGTTGGTTTTTTGAGTAATTAATTAAAAATGTTTTTTTAGGAAAGCGTATAACTATTTTAAAGAAAAAAAGGGTATTTTTTCAACACAAAATGTAGATCTAAGACATTTTTTTCGTTTATTATCAAACTTCAAAAAGTTCATCCTGACATATTTGTTTGATAGTTATTGTAAAAATCATAAGCCGACTTTTCAACCGATAAAATGATCACCCTGTATCATGCTATATTCCTATTACAAAAATCGTAATAGAAATTTGTATACCAAATTTTTTCTTGTAGCACGTACAAAATATTTGTAGGTAGTATACGCTTTATCATGTTGTGTTGATTTTTATTTAGTTTCGACAGCTGCGAAGATATCAATCATTTCAACAGGCATACTTATTTTTGTGGTTCTAACGATATATTTTCTTTATACTATGTTACTGTTGTAGTATACTAGGTTACAATAATATTAAGCAAATAAAATATTATACTATCGATCCTTGGTATTATAGTTTGGCGATAAAATGTCATATTTTAAACTACACAAGTAAATTTAGCAAAATTCTAAGAAAACGATAACGTTTAAATTTCCTCCGTAGTCCATATAATAATTTGCCGGTGATGTTAATTTCTTGAAATACTATCTAGAACAAGGCATACAAACTAATGATAATTTATCAAACTCAAATTTGATTTATCTTTTTTAAAAAAAATATGAAAATAGATTATGATACTAGCACGTCAATTTGAAATTCTACGAGCACGTAAAATTTTGGTATGAATTATTATTTTATATAACTTAGGTCTTCTGGGCCTAATTATTATTTTTACATACTATTCTTTCTGTAGACCATAAGTCTTACACGAACATGTTGTGAACCGTTCCATTGTTCATACTTTTTTCTTTATTTCGCTTTTTTAGTATAGTTTTATGGTTTAAAGTATGAAAAGTAGGTTAAAGATCGATCTGACGAAGTATTTAAACATACACGATTTTCTTGAAATGTTCTCTATATTCAAGATATTATAATAAATTAATTTTAATTTTAAATGAAATTTAATTACATGTTTAAACTACAATAAACGAAAATCGTTTGTGCAAATTGTAAAATATAATAAAAACCGATTTTGTATTGACTTTCAGCACGAACAACGAAATAAATAATGGTTATAGATGCGCTATCGCATTATTAATTACTTACACATTAAGCATAAAGAAGTCGTTTGCGTTTGTCACTAAAAATGACGCTTATAAGGGTATGCTATGTTTTGTTATTGATTTCCGTTTGCAAACACTTTCATACTGTTATGGGAGCTGAAAATTTGGCAAAAGAAGACGACGCTGTGACAAGAAAAGAAATGATCGTTTGGTTGCAGAGCTGTGACCGAGGATGTGTCGCCAAGCCGAATATCGACATAGAGACCACGAGGTATATGTCCCTGGACACCGTGAGCGATCTCGTGCAAGAAACCTACAACGAGCTGCAATGCAGTTACGCGTATTTTGCTTTAACATACTTACATCTCATCAACACATATATTTCTAATCCGATGACTCTGGTTAGGCCCACCAAGGAAGAATTAAACAGTATGACATTCGTGGAGGAATCGGCAACCATAATGGCTCTTGTACACACCAACACAGACCCAACAGTGTGGAACAACATTAAAGCGGCGATATGGTTATTTCACTTGTTCGCCGAGAAGACGGCTAACTTCTTGGTAAAGGACCGCAGTGACTATGCAAACATAGACACAGTGTACAAGTCGGTGATACTGCCGTACAATGCCATAATTATTCTGCTCGAAGAATTGACCGTGACTATAAAGTGCAAAGCGTACAATCAGGTGACAGGTCGACCGGAAAATATTAACTACGTGGAAAATATCAGAAACGTTTTAAATGATGACAGGCAAAGTGTGAATTCAAAGTTATCGAACAACAAAAACAGATTCTGGGCCCAGACCAAAAGGAACGCACAAGTAGGTTTTAGCCCATGTGAAATCCAGCCCGTGTTCATTGACAATTTACTTTTGGGTATGGCGCGTGATGGCGGAAAGGTTACAGGTACTCTGGAAAATACATTCGGAGTTCAACTTAAATGGCAGTCAATCACGATGATGTTGAAGTATTACTACAATCGAGCCCGTCAAGCAACTACAGAAGCATCCATGCTAGAATATATCCAGGCAATTCGAATGTTCCAATACCAATTTATATGTTTGCTCAAAGCTATCGCCATGAGAATTGTCATCGTGTATTTGTTACGACTCCAGCACATCATTAAGACGGAGCCAATCCAAGTTAAGTCCCGTTTTATGCGTCACAACAAACGAGTAGCCCACAGTTTGCAGGCGTTAATAGCTTGTGTCCATCTCGTTGGCGACCAACACTTGGCGACGGTAATCGAATCGATGAAAAAACCCTCGGATTATTTCGAAACCCCCAAGCAAATCGATAAGCTTGTCTTAGATATACAGGAATTACTGAATGATAAGTCGTCGACGGACAATAACTTTGGCGTACGTTTTGATGTTCCCATAATAGATAATGTAAATATCCACAAGCAGGCAACGAACGTGGCTATTGAATTTGCAAGGGATAACGGGTTTGACATATCAGAAGACACAGAAAACGTAATAGTTTTAGAAATATACGTTGAGTTTGTAAAAAGAATGGCCAATTTTGATGTAATCTACTTGTTTGCCCAACTACCAAATACTGACGAGTTTAGACGATTCGAAGAGTTGGAAAAAGAGGAGCAACTGAAACGGCCATAGTGTGGTAACCAACATTTTATTTTTACATAAATATATGTAAATTGTATGTACCTATACTATAATATAATGAATAATGTCTCTGATATTTAATTAGTTTTTAAAAGTTAAGAATTATTACATATTTTTGGGGGGTTTTCTCCGATTGTAATGGCGAAGAAGTGAAACATTAGTCTTTTAGTAGTTATCAGTAATGGTTATAATAAATGGTCATAATATAATGTATTTGATTCCTGTAGATACTTAGTGTGATTAAAAATAAACATTCGATTCGGTGTATTATCAGATGATTATAACAAATTACACTAATTAAAAATGTTAACAAAAATTGTCTTTGAAATAGTTTAGACCATTGCTTCCCCCTCCCCCCCCATGTGCTGCCTTTTTCTACCCATTATTATATACGCCGATTAATAAGAAAGAAAATAATGTACGAGTTTATGAAAAATAATTTTTTAGTTTTAGTGTGTGCGCTAAATGTTTAAGTTGAAAACTCAAAGGTTATATTAAATCAAAAGTTGAGAACTTTTTCGAAATAAACGTAGTACAGTTGTATGCTAAAGTGCAAAGTTTTTTTAATAATTTTTTTTAGCTGCTATCTTCGACTGTTAAAAAAGCTATTAAATTCTAAGGTGTTTGTACATATTATGTTGATCCAATGACATATGAATTCGCCATTGTTCGATTTACTGTAACTTTTTTTAAATTACTATCTCAGAACTTCCATTTTATAAAACCTTCACTTTTTAATTTTTTTTTGTGTGCAATAATATAACTTTTTATAATAAAAATTCGAAGGTAATATGTATTATAAGTGAACATTTTTTCGAAATATATACGGTTTTGGAATTTGTGCACACAATTGTTTTAGTACGCATTTCCAAACTACTACCAATAAATATTCACATTAAATTTCAATAAAATATCTTGTACGAACGATTATAGACACAGACTACGTGTATTAAAACTATCAAAATGCGACAATTTTATCAAGATAAAAAATTGAATTTATTGATATGGGTATCACAATAGTTCGTTTAAACAAGTCAGTAGTTGCCAGTCTACTAGTATGTTAAATTCCCGGTTTTTTAAACTTTTTTTTCATAAAAACGTTAAGCAACATGCTTAACCTTATAAGTTATAATATATTTCTATAATTTTATCTACAGAAATGGAAATAAATGAAATAATACAATAATTTTCTTTTACAATTGACAGAACATTTATAATTCTTATCTCACTAGGAATTGTAGCAAATATTCAAAACGGATTAAATTGTAAATACCGATATTGGTAACCATTGCAATGTATACAATGGATGGACAGATCATATTTGAAATCATATTTTATCTTCGATGCCGAGCTGACAAGGTATTATACTTTTAAGTTTTACACTATAATAATATAGCTTTTATACTATAAACATTTTTTTTCATGCCTGAAGTCATGATAACTTTATTTCCTATGAACCCGATTACTCCTCTTTTTTACTGCTATTTACGCCAGTGATAGTGAAAAGTATGTGCATACTTTCAAACTAAGTATTTATTTTAAAAAATGTTGCAGATACTTAATGGTTAGACATTCTTAAGAAATACTTGTATTTTGTTTTAAGGAAAATGTTGAATTTTTATACTACTTACGAATACCTTTTTGAAGTACATAATATTTTCGATTTTCTATTTAGTTTGTTTTTATTGTTGGAATATTCCGTCGTAAATAATTATTATTATTTTTATATTGATACTTATTGTTATCCATATTAACGAATAACCAGAAGGGAAACTTTAAAAAAATTACATGGGTTCTTATGAGCCACCGAAAACAGTCGGCTGTCATATTGTTTTCGCGGCAGGTAGCCATACTAATAATAATAACCAGATAATAGATAGACCTTAGATAAGTAATTTCAGTTCTTCAATGTTTTTGGTCACGCTGATCCAGAAAAACCATAATAGTAATAGTTTGTAAATCATTATCCTTGAAAAAAAATGTCGGACACTTATCAGTCCCAGCTAGGTTAGGTTCCCTCCTACTTCCTAGTTATTCTGTGTTGTAAAAACTAATACAACTAAGACAGAAATTCAATTTTTGTGTATTGTTTTGTTTATTTACTATTGCTTTAAAAATGTTTTCAACATAATACAATTTATTGATAACAGTGCTTTAATAACTAAATTTTATAACAAATTTCTAAGGAGCTGTTCTTACTTCCAACAAAAAACTAAAGTATCACATTTACGATATTATAAATTATAATGCTCAATACGTTGCCCGATTCGATTCTTACAAACTTAAACTGAACTTTTGATTTGTAAGGGTACTCGATACTAGTGAATAACTAAAATCCGAGTTAAAATTAAAATAAACATATCTTTTTATCATTGTATTTATATTTTTATGAATGACTGACATGTACGGCTATTAAGTAAACGTCTTATTTTTAAATATGACCCATGTTGAAATTTAACGATGATGTGTGTAAATGGTGTGATTTATATATAGAGTGATCGTTTTATAATGAACCACTATATATCTCACATGGTTTGATATGAAATTAAATTTTATAAAGTTATTGAAGTTTCAAGTTAAGGGCAAGAAGAAAGGTGGATTTTAATATTATTTTTATCTGCACACACTCACACATTTCTCAATACACCCCTCCTCCAATCCTAACTTGTAAACTCTTAAAACAAAAAATAATTGTTCAAAACTCGTTATCAACCAGTAAAAATGTTTAGTACATTATTCTTAATTTAAAAGTTAACGAAATGTATTTGTTATTTTAAGTTTCAAAAATTGCTAAAGTATCCAAAAAACTAAGTTAGGTAGGGGTAAAAACAAAAAACAAAAATATGAAAATTGGGATCACTTTATGAAAAATATTAAATTTCTTATTAAACTCTATGAGATATTGAGTGGTTCACGATAAAATGATCACTCTGTACGTATATATAAATTGTTTATGTTGCCTTACAATGTACAATAGTCAAAAGCTGTAAGGTGTCTCCATCATTAATCATTGATGAAACTTAAGACTTCACATTAATTTAGACTACCCGTCAAAATACAAATCATAAATTACCGCACAGTTAAACTATGCACTATTTTCAAAGACATTGTAATAATATTGCATTATTTCTGAACGGATTATCAACCACCGATGAGCGTTGACAAATGTGGCAACCGGATGACCGGTAAACAAACATACAAGTTCTATGGAAAAAAATGAAAATCTATGTTTATTTTACAAACGTTGTTGTTTTATAATTATTAAAGTATTGAAATAAAGTGCTTACACGATAAAGTGTTCTATTTATACATTGTTCAGTGGTTGAAGAAGGTATTTTTACTAAAATTGACGAAATAACAGCACAAATCATTGTTACTGTGTGTCGACTTTTGGTTATTTTCCATACAGCTTATCTAACTACACGCGGACGTCATGAGTTACATTGACATAGTAAATATATTAATATATCTAAACTTATACGTTAATAGAATTGGTATTTATCAGCTAGTCTATCGACTAATTTTTGACTCAAGAAAAGTAGTCGTAATAAAGCAAATACGCAAACAGTAAAACAACAATTAGTATAAGTTATACGTCATGCCAGTATATTTTTTTTGTTGATAAAATTCGTTCATGTTTTTGTAGATAGTTAGAACATAATATCTTTTATACACTTTATATACTTTACGGTTATAATGTAGCTACAATTTAGTCTCTTCAATGTTAAATCATTATGATTTCAGACCATTTGCGCGGACGTTTAAAAATACAATGATTGTTATTCTGAACATAAATAAAAAAGTAAACGTTTTTCTTCCATAGTAATTGTGTTCATTTTTAATAGAAGTATTCATTTTAACGATATTTAAATAGTTCAATAAAGATAACTAGTTTCGAAATAATTGAAAATAAACTTTACTTTATGTTATATACTTACTGAAGTCTTTATTTTGCTATCTTATCATTAAGTTTTAACATTAAAAAAACAATAAAAACTTATTGTCGAACAACGGATTTTTTTTATATCAAATTTTGAATTCGAAGCTTTCAAAATTCCAATACCAATTTTTTTCCGGAATATTACATATTAAAGCAAAATGGTCATAGAACAAAAATATTGATACTGCTAAAAAGAAGAGACCTTTAAATACCGACAATAAAACCTAGTTACATTGTCGTATTTTAGTAAACTTAAATTACTGAACTAATAATTATACATTACAGTTTAACCTTTATATTAAGATTTTGTAAAAAAGATGCCTATAACTCCTTAATAATTAGTGGGTATGACATAACGTACTTTCAAAGCAAGCGGAAAGAGCTATTTCTTAAGGGGCAAAGAATAGGCATTATTTGACTAATAATACATTTAGTAAACATTTTAAATATGCAGACTAGTTTTAAGGTAAAAAAAAAACGTTTCTAGTCATAAATCTTTTTTTCTCTAAAAATTGAATAACACTTCTGTCTTATTTTTGTAAACAATAAAAAAAATAATAATAATAAACTTCTGAACTATTAAATAGATTTTTTTAAAACGATATAGTGCTGTTTATCAAACATCGTGTTTTCAGAGTGGTGGTGAAGTTTAATACATTAATGATAAATATTGCTTAAAAACAAGGCAAAAAAAGATGTTAGTAAATGGTGCTTGTCTATACTGATGCCGAATTACTACAGGTGTCAGAGAGCGAAGTTTTACCATTCGCTTCTATCTCTGCAATTTTAACCAGTTTTCTTAATTTCGGGTAATCATCTGGTTTAGCTTTGAACGCCGAGTCAATCGCGTTTAAGAATGTTAGCTTTAAGTCATCGTTTCCTTGATTTGCATTCCATGCTTCAAAACTTGTTTTCAATAGTGCAGTTTCTGCCAAATTTCCATTAGCTTCATTTTCAATTACCGATTTGAACGTCGATTTGATTGCTAAACTAAAGTATAACTTTTACGGCGAGTTTTCTATGATACAACAGATAAATTTTAAAAATGGCCAAGTGCTAAAATATTTTATGTATTAAATTAATTGGCCCAAAAATTCTAAAATTCTGATACGATTACGGTCGACTGATAATACATAACAATGTTAAAACTCACCGCTAGAACTCCAAAGAATTTCGACATTATGGTGCTTGGTAGTTGTAGTTATTGAGAAAGAACTATTTGTAACTGAATGAACGGTTAGTTAACTGTGGATGCTTTTGAGACTTACACCGTGGCTTTTTATAGGGAAAATTGTAACATACATTTTCGCATAATGACATTAATAAATCGCGATTAGAGTTAAATATTCATTCGGTGTTATTTAATGCTGTCAATATTTTAGTACATAATACTAAAAACCGATAAAAAGTATATAACTTTTTTGATAAATAGTATTTGTATCGCTTATCCAAAACTAAAAAAACAAAATTATAATAACTATACCAGAAAATACATTTTTCATTTGGAAAAATATTGACACCCACCTAATTTGTTTAAACCTAGTTTGTCTAAGCGAACACATGTTGATTTTCGGCAAAAATGTTTTAGTTCACTAAAAAAGAATTAAAAACACATTTTTTATCGTGTAAAAAAAAGTAAACTTCCAAATCAAAAATTGACAAAGTTATGTTGACGTTTTATAAGCAATTTGCTTACATAATTGTTAAATAACAGAGTGTTATCTGAACATTATAACTAAAAAAATTAAATCTTTTTTTAAAGCATTTATTATAAAAAAAATAAACCTATTATTCCAAAGGTTATAATACTAGTTTTAGTTAAAACTAGTTTTAAGGGGAAAAAAACGTTTGTAGTCATAAATCTTTATTCTTTTTTACAATGTGAACTGTTTAGTTCCTAATATTTAATTTGCCATTATATTAAAAAAAAAAATCACTTGAACACAAAAAATAATTACCTATTTTGGCCAGGCTTTTCTTAACTTTTATTAAAAATAGTCGAAATAAAACTGAATTTGTATGGAGTATTCTTCAGAAGAAATGACCATCAATAAACTTCGACAAACCAAGAATTTATCTTAAACCCTATGCCACACAATGGGTGGAAATGTTTCATTTATTTGGTTTTCTTTAGGTGAAGTTTTGGGGTTTAGAGTCTGAAAGTAGATCTAGAGTGAGGTAGTATTATACAATTTTCTCAAACTTTTTTTTTTTAAGAACACTTTCATGCAGCTGAATCCGATGCCGGTGGCCGACCACTTCATGGCCGTGGTCAGCGATCCGCCGGCTACGGTGGCCAAGTCGAAAACGCGGAACGCTTGCGAGAAATGCGGACAGCGTTTGCCGGACAAGACCGCGCTGTGGAGACACGTGCAACACGACCACGGTACCGACCCGGACTTGATGTGCCCGGAACACGGTTGTGGTAAGCTGTTCACCAGCGGCGCCCTGAGAAGGGGGCACATGGCCCACCACGCCATGTGCGGTGCCCGGCCGAACACGTGCGAGATGTGCGGCATGCTGTTGGCCAGCCGCAAGACGTTTTACAACCACGTGGTGACCGTCCACAAAGACTGCATCAGAGACCTTTGCGCCTTTTGTCTAAGATTTAGCGAAAGCGCCGCGGCCCTGAAAGCGCACGTGTGGCAAACGCACGGCAAGCTCATGTCGTCGGGCATAAGGTGCGATGTGTGCGGCAAAGCTTACTGCAACAGAACCATGATGCTCAAGCACAAGGCAATCCACGAGATGAAAAAATAAAACGATAAATAATAATTGAAAACCCTCGACCCACGCACCCCCCCCCCTCTTATCCCCCCTCATATTTTTGTACCCGGAATAATATTTAATTATGATTGTTTAATAAAACAATTATTATTTACAGTCCTCCCAACTTCTATTTTGCTCAGGTTGATATATTTGTAAATAGTTGTTGCCAAATATACATACATTAATAATATTCTTGGTTTATAAGTGTACAAATTTAAATTGTGTAATGATTGTAAATAAATAATTACATCTCAATTATAACGATTACGTATATTTATTCATAACTTCAAAGTTATTTGTTTGCTAAGCTTGTATTTCAAAAAATATTTAACGCCATATTTTATGGTTATGCGTCTAATTATTTGCTAGATACATTTTATGGAGTCTAAAGGAAATCATGTAACCAACAGTTCCTACTCATTGGTTCTGTATAAATAAAAATAAAAAATATATGGAATTTTCGCATACCAAACTTTTCATCCAAGTCACACGACAATCTTTAAATTTTAATTTTTTATTTAAGTCATTATACTGGTGAATTGTATTTAAATTCAATTTTGTTAATGGCTATCGTGTTAATCCACTTTATAAATATTATATTTTGACCAAGTATCGAAGTTTTAATTCTATTTGTATTATTTTTGGTATTTAATATTTTAAAAGCACAATGCACTGGTGTGATAAATGTAATACGTCTGTTAACCTCCTATAAATTGTGATAGAATACCTACTGGAAGCCTTAGATATAAAATATGTATACTTCTAGAGGATATGTGTATTTTATTAAATACATGTGAATGTTATTATATAACCTTCAAACGCTTTTTCTTTAAAAATGATTTTAAAAAATGCGCTTAGCACACCTCAACACAGTGGTCTATGGCATCAATATATTCTTTGAAAATTGGTTTTAAGACTATTGTTAAATAAAAGCAGGCCTGTAAATGTTTCTTAAAATTATAATTTTCAAGAAATAATCGATTGTTAAACTGAAATTGGAAATATTGACATTTTCGAGAAGTAAATTTGTTTGTGACACCCAAACAGAGGCGTCATATATTTCAGTTTTTAAAGGAAAGTGTCAAAAACCTGAAGAGTTAGCACTTGTGGTAGGCTGGGTAACTTAGGTTACAATGAATTGGCTATTAAAATTACTGGCAGACAACGTTCTTTGTCTAGACCAATCCTTTTTTTTTAAAACCAAGATTAATTTTTAATTTAAAAAATAATCATCAAGTACATGGCTTTTTATAGCCACCGCCAGTTATATTATTTTATAAAAAACACCTACGCAGTACCATTTACATTTAAACACAATAAATAATTTTATTAAAAAAATGTAGTTTAACTGACATGCTATACGATCAAAATACGTTTTCAGGAAGTAGATATTTAATGTTTAAAATAATATATATTTGATAATAGAATTAGCAGCATAGTAGTATATTTTACACAGTGGTCGGTAGGTATATTTTAACTAGTCAATTTTTTTTCACTAAAAAAAAAACGCAAACAAATTAAATGCTCGTGAACTTTATTTTAATAATTTTCGAAGATATGTATCAGGTTAAATAACACTTCCGAATTATTAAATATATTTTTTTAAAACGATATAGTGCTGTTTAACAAATATTGTGTTTTCGGAGTTTAATAATAAATATTGCTTAAAAACTATACAAACAAATCTTGGTAAATGGTGTTTGTCTATGGGGTCGAAGCGTCACATGTTGTAGGAAGCGAAGATTTACCATTCGCTTCTGTCTCTGCATCTATAATCTGTTGTCTAAAGTCCGAGTAATCATCTGGTTTAGTCTTAAACGCCGTGTCAATCGCGGTTAAGAATGTTTGTTTTAAGTTTTCGTCTTGTTGATTTGCATTCCATGCATCAAAACTTGGTTTCAATGATGCAATTTCTGCCAAATTTCCATTATTTTCACTTCCAATTACCGATTGAAAAGTCGAAAAATCAACATTTTTTAAGTCTTCATAAGTGTTACAAGTATTTGTTTGTAGTGGGGCTGCAACTTTTTCATCTGTTACTGGTGCAGGTGTTTCAGCAATCACATACTGAACAAGAATCACCACCTGAAACATACATACATGAAATAAAAATCAAATATTGGAAATTATGCCTGATTGTTGACTATTGTTCAGGGGCTCAGTACACCGGGATAAAGATATATTATGACAGTGGTAAACTAATAAATATAATCACGAACGTTAAACACTGTTAGACGTATAAAATGTATAATATATAAAAATAATAAATTATTAAAAGTTGTCACAAATAAGTAACAACTACATAACTGCTTTTGTATTTTTAATTGCAACCCTTGTATACAATGTACACTACTTATTACAGTAATTGTAAAAGTCAACATTAAACAGAAACGAAAAATAAAAAGTTATTAGTTTTTTGTTGTATGTCTTACTGAGTAAAAATAAAATAACATGTAAAAGAAAGGTTATAATTAATCATTTAATTAAAATAATAAACAACAAATAGTAATTTGAATTAAGTGAAAACAATTATTTTTATTGAAAAACTTTTTTCATATTATATATGTGTTTGATTGATAACCTAAGGTATAACTTTTATGGCGAGTTTTCTGTGATATAATTGATAAATTATAAAAAAATGGCCAAGTGCTAAAATATTTTATGTATTAAATTAATTGACCCAAAAATTCTAAAATTCTGATACGATTACGGTCGACTGATAATACATAACAATGTTAAAACTCACCGCTAGAACTCCAAAGAATTTCGACATTATGGTGCTTGGTAGTTGTAGTTATTGAGAAAGAACTATTTGTAACTGTATGAACGGTTAGTTAACTGTGGATGCTTTTAAGGCTTACACCGTGGCCTTTTATACGGAAAATCATATCATGAATTTGTCACATAATGACATTAATTAACCGCAATTACAGTTAAATAAACATTCGGAGTCATTAAATGCTGTCAAAATTTGTGTATACATTACTGAAAAACGAGAAAAAATATATAACTTTTTTTGATTAATAGTAGTTGTATTTGTTTTGTCGCTTTTCCTATACCAAAAAATTTCATTATTATAATTATGCAAGGAAATACATTTTTCATTTAAAAAAATATGGTCAGTTACATAATTTGTTCAAATGGATTTTTTACAATATATTATTACAATATTTATACTAATAGCTTTGACATGCTAGAAATTAAAAATATGTTATTTTATTATGATAGTATAACGATTATTCATAATACTAATGCAATAATATTGTAATTTGAACTATTTAGTGCATTTTTTTACAAGCATTTAAGAGTTTTTGCATCTTAGGTGATAGGTCTAAATGAACAGATGTCGATTTCTGGCAAAAATGTATTAGACCACTAAGAACAAATAAAAAACATCGTTTGTATCGTATAAAAAAAAAAATTACTTCCAAAACAAAAATTGACAAACGTTATATCGACGTTTTGTAAGCAAATTACTTACATGATTGTTAAATTGACAGAGCGTTATCTGAACATTCAAACTAAAAAAATTTAAGTTATTATTGCTTAATATATGTATGCCCGGTGGCACCAAACTTGTCGTTATCTATTGGTAAATAATTTACCACCGTAATTAACTAACCTATGTTAAACTTTATCTTTTGTTGAATTAACATGTGTTAAATTTACGAGTGTCGCTGAATTGTTGTTTTCTATTCAGGTTATTACCAGTTTACTGGTTATCAAATAAATGGTATCAGCAGTAGGAGTTAATATTATTATTATACAGGGTCTAATCAATGATAAACTGATGGTAAATCATCATTCATTTTTGCTATGTTTTAAAAAAAAACCAAAACTTTATTGATAATACAAATTTAACTATACGTACATTTTTATACAGCGATAAATGACCCTGTGGTTTAACTCGTGATAAAGAATTTTTTTAACATCAGATAAAATTTAAAACATGGCTTATGCAACAGAACTTATTTTAACTCCAGTTAAACGAGTTTATCTCCGTGTAAATATTTGCTACAACCCGGCATTACTTTAGTCGCATAAATAATAAAATCAAACTATGCAATTCAAATACCTTAGTCCTTAAAAAGATTTTAAAAAAAATTTTAAAAATAAAATAAATATAATGACAAAAAAAAAATGCATTTAGCACACCTGCAATGAGGCATTATCTGCATAAGATAATTATTTTGGCAGTACTCATAAATATAGTTGTGTTAAAAACATTGAACATAATATACCTCATCACAAAAAAAAACATTATTACAGTTGCTTAATCGTAGTCATGGAAATTGAATTATTAAACTAAATTGATTATTGGAAATCCTCATAAAAGTATCCCGGCTTAACTATCAAGTCTACGAAAAGCCTTTTTTTAATATTATCATTGATTTTAAAATTAATTAATGACATAATTAAATACGAAATGTAATCAACGGGAAATACGTTTTGTAACGTTAAGTATAAAATTAACAATTTAAAACTATTGTTAATATTTAGTCAAAGATCTATATTATGGTCCTATAAACATTTTTATTGTGGTCAAAATTCTTTTTAACGTGTTGCATTTCTAAACATTCATCAACATACTTTTTTTTTAGATAAATAAAATTGACCTTTATGGTTTTCGTATAGTAACCTTAATTTGATACACATAATTGTAACACTTTTAAAGTTTTTCATAATCCATTGCCCCCATTTGCTATATGGCCGGTTTATGATTTAGGTAGAACATTTAAGATATTATGGTTTTGATTCGTTTGTTAAGAAAAGTCGAAAAGACATATAAATATTTTTCGGGAACTTTTGAGATCATTATTGTTAGCTGTTATATAGTTGTTAAGCAGGCTATCGTTCTTAGTGACTGTGTACTCAAAAACTCTGATACAGTATAAATTTAGAATATTAATTAAAAAATAATCCAATGCGTATCGAAAAAATTTGAAAAAAAATTACCAATCAACCTTGGTTTCGAATTTTAGGTCCGTATTTTATAACATTTGTATAATACCTAATTTATCGATAGCAAACAAATGTGCAATATGCCTAATTAAAAAAGTGCTGTTTAAATATTAAACTATTCTGCCCTGAAAATGATCTTATTATCGTCATACATTTTGGGTTAATAAATTATTACTATTTAGTTTGTGGAGAACAGCAACGAAAATAAAAATGTCAACGTTTATTTTCATCCGAATTAAATTAATGGTTTTATTTAATTTGTGTGTAATTGGAAATAAATCGTTAGCAGACTAGTCAACACACTAAGGACGGAGTATTATGGGAACAAAGCTGTTACATGTCTGCAGGAATTATTATAACTACATTAACCTAATAGTTGATAGGTCGTGTATAGGTACCGTCGAGAGAGAAATGCAAAATATCATAAAAAATGTTTCGTATCGGTTGAAGTAAATATTTTGTCATTTAATTTTCTGTTACGATTTCTGGTGTGTTCACTGATCAATACAAACTATTTTATATGCATATTGTTGCCATTAGATTATTTAAGGTAAGTGCAATAGCAAATTTTTCCATGGAAGTACTAAAAACTTTTCACGTTTTATACAACGCTGATTTAAAATATTTTTGTTGAAGTTATTGGAAAATTTGATAATTGCACTTAACTCATATACGCTGCTCTTTATTAGACTATATGGACGATTTATGTAAGAAACCTAATACATCTTAAATTACAAATTTCCATAAAAAGATTAAATTTTTCAAAAAAACAAAAACAAAAACTATTTAGTATTTTACTTTTTAACAGGGTTCCGTTATTTATTTGTTCAGTTCAAAATTATGCTCATGAACGTATACTAGGAATAACGTTATAATTTTTTTTACCCCGAGAACGTTATACCGAATAATGTTTTACATTTATTTGCTCCAAGAATTTCATAATATATATTATATCGTTACCTGTACATATATTTGTTTCGAGAACGTCATTATGAAGATTGTTGTATAGTTATACGTTTGACCGAATACCTTATATTATATTTGTATATTCTAAATTTGCATACGAATAATTTTCATTTATTTATTTGTTATAAGAAGTATTTGATAAAAATTTAATTATTTATTCGTTTTTAGGTTAGCTGAATTCAAATTTGGTATGATACGTTACTTTACAGTAGTAAACGTTATTAAGGTATACAATTATAGTGCAAAATTCGTTTTAACATTCTCGGAGTAAAACAAATTATAACGTTATTCGGTATAACGTTCTTGGGGTAAAAAAATGTAAAACGTTATTCATTATAACGTTCACCAAACATATGTTATGTTCTGTGAAATTTATTTTGGTGAACGAAATAATTGAGTTTATAACGTTATATTTTGTTACGTTACGGAACCCTGCTTTCTTAATTAATCTTAATACTAATAAAAATGTTAATTATTAAATTAAAACAACGTTCTGTTTATTTAATGAAATGTTCATCTTAGAAAAATGCAAATTAAAATTTGACCTGATGTACCTAATGACCAAATCCTAATTATTAAAAAAAAATTTTTTTTTTAATACACTGATTTAAATCCCCTATAAAGCCAATTCGAAATTTAGTATTGTTATCTTAATTCGATATTTTAAAAATCAATAGATAAATCGCTTTTGTAGGCTTATTGAAATAATTAACTAAACAACATTTAAAATTACAAAATGTTTGATTTTTATTAATTTTTCCTTTTCTCATATATATGAATATATATATAACAATTATGAATAATGATGGATTGATAAGAGGAATGTGTATAAGAATACGAAATCTATTAACAAAACTCATTGACGTGTTTAAATGATCAAAAATAATATTGAATAACATTATTAACAAAGTTAAAAAAAATAAAATAATAATTATAATAAAGATAAACAACTTTTGTTCGCCTAAAATATAACTAAGTAATATTTATATAATATTATTATATAAGGCACATTTTAAATATATTTACAACATAATAAATACAATCTTTTTTACATTAATTTTCTACGCCTTCCGATTCGACCAAAACGGATGTTCCGTATTCCGTGTAATCCTTTGATACGTTTTGGGGATGTATAGAAGAAATTAAAAAAAAAAAATACAAAAATAGTAGTAATATTGAGCCTAACAGTAATCGATCTCCGGACAGATTTCAGCACATGGCGTGGGACTGTATTTTTTTTTGGCAGATTAAAAACTCTGTGCTCGTGTTTTCTTATCGGACGGTGTTGGTTACTGGCAACGGTGGAATAGCGGTGACCTTTGGTTTGATTAACATTTGTGCCTTCTTCAGTGTGTAATCCCATCCTCTCCAACGGAACCACACGATACCTAAAACATGTTTGTGATATGGGTAAAATTTAAAATAATTTTTTATCTTAAAATGAGATTATTTTATAATATTTAGCCCCTAATTAATAGTGCAAGACGGGCTAGGAAATCAGCCGAAACTACTCAAAACTACAATATATATATATTATATACTCGGACCCGCCAAATAGATTGTAGGAATATATAGTGTGAAAGAGAGAGACACACACTGAAATAGAATCGTTGAACGGTGGTCGTTCACGGCCGACTGTTAAGTTGCCTACCCGATCGCCGTACACGTACCTTGTCTGGCCGTCAAGTCTTGGGGATCGTTCAGGTACAATCCGTTCAGTCCTCTGCCGCAAGACTTCCACCACCATCCGCCCTTCAGCATGGACGCGCAGTTCAAACTAGACCTGTCGTTATCTCTACAACAGCACAAATAAGGTCGAACAATTAAAAAAAAAAAACCTCCAGCCCCGTCGATCATCATAATAGTTTTGCACAGATGATATTTTATTTAGGAGTCTTGCGAACCTGTTGTACGTGGAGAACGGACTGTTGTTGCTTCCGTACCACGGATCGTTCAACGAGTCTCCCGCGTTGCCTTCGTAACCGTCGATTTCCAGTTTATAGTATTCCGCCTCGGAGTAGATTTTAAAGTGCGAGTATTGAGCATATCTAAAAAAAACAAAATCGGAACACAAATTATAGTTTCAAAATAAAAACCCCCCCAATGCCGTCCATTACGCGATCCTAACATGATCAGCATAAAAAATGACACGATTAGGTGTCCAGCCGTACTAGCGGTTAGGACCAACAAAAATAATAAGCAGTATATCTAAACTTGAAAAAACTAAAATATATGGGTTATTTTACCGAATTTGTTACGTTTGTGTCTATGACAAATCATAGGTCATTATCATTATTTTTGGAATGTCTCAAATATTTTTTATTTAGAGTGTATTCGAATCAACAGAACGCGTCAATTGGGATCATTAATATTCTCTAATAACAAAAGTAAAATATCAATAAACATATACCTTTTTAAGGCCACTCCTGACATAGGGGAAGATCGCTTGACAAAAGAAATGTTTATTTTAATCTTAGCAATAGTCTGCTAACTGTATTGTACCTGTATTGTTCTCTGACAAGTTTTCAATTGTTAGAGAAATATTTTTTTAAGAAGTTGGCGACTTTGCTGTTGTATCCCCTCCCAAATGTCGCAAATGAAAAATGTCCCAAATGTTTTCATAGAAATCAAACCCCCAGGCGTCACTTCCCTCAATCTGAGATTTTATTGAGTCAATGCAAAACAAAAACGTTTCTATGACGACCTATTTTGGATTTTGACCTTTGTTGTCATAAAAAGAGGATGATTGTAAACAAAATGTGTGTGCAAACGGCTTCAGAGTAACTCACCTTCTGTTGCCTTCGAAATCTTCTAGTTCGATCCTCAGCATGTACTCGTCGTTGCTTGTCAACATGTAAATGTTCTCGTTACCCATCCAAAACTCTTTGGTCGGATCGCCGAACCCATTCTTGTAGTCCGTCCAGTCCCTGTTGAAATTTTCCCGTATGGGATCTCCGATGTCGTCTCTCCTCTGAATAACCTGTAAACGCCAACGTTTATTGTAATAACCCGGTATAACTAAAGGTATACCAAATGCTAAATAATACCACTAACCACCACCGGACTTCATCATTTGGAAGAAAGATCAAAATAACTCCACAGTACCGCTGCGGGTCAGGTGTAATAGGGGACTTGTTAAGAGGTGAGTTGAGAAATCAACGTTGTTCAGGTTTGGTGATAAACGGAGACGGATTTAAGAGATATCACATGTTGAGCGAGTGCGTGACATTCTAGTCAGTAAAAATGTCTACTAATCCGAACGAGAAAAGCTTTCTAGATACATCGAAGGATTCAAGAGAGTACAATTGTTATACTTAAGATTCGACGCCAAAGATCTTGGACAAAATAATAAGAAGCCAGACGGGAAAGACAAAAAGACTATGCCATTTTTTATGCATGACTCAAATTAGTCAAATAGTCATTTGTAGACTAGAAAAATCGTATGATGATGGGCGATAAAATGAAAAAGAGCATCAAATGCTTAAGTACAGTGGCATCATTTGGGGGAGGTGGGGGGGAAATTTGATATTTGGTCAATCAACGACGGTCTTGATGTCATTTAAAAAAAATGTGAAAGGCCATATTGTCTTAAAATGGTGTCTTTCCTACACTGAATTGGTTTAATCGTTAACTGTCATCTGTCGTCTTGGTAACCCGAAGCCTAAGGGTCACTTGCCCGATCGTTAGCCAAAATCTTCGTGTTTTTATTTAGATCGACAGTTACTAGATCCCGGAGTATTAGACAGGCGGATCAACTGTGATAATATTGTGGACCCACTCGGAGCTCGAAAATAGCCCGTGTATTGCGTTGGATGGCAAACGTGCCGTCGTTAACGACATAATATGGACTCGTTCGAAGGTCTTTTTATTTGTTTTAAATGACACTGTGTCACTGTGCCGGAGGAGGAGCGAAGGAGAATAAAAAACCGTCTATTGTTTTTTTTCGGAGATTAAGAATAATTAAAGAGCAATCAGCAGAAAAATATCAGAAACGGATCCGTAGAAGGAAAACGGCTGGACCGACAGCAAGGCAGTGTGTGTGTGTGAATAAATATACAATAATGGGCTGATATACATTTGTATTGTGCGTACTTATATACTTGTGTATACCATGCATTAGTTACGACTTTCACGCGAATAGGTGCTGCTGCTGCTACTGCTGACCATGAAGACCTTGAGAGTACACCCAGTGAGACAGTCGTGTGCGTTTTATCAACAAAAAAAGTCTCTTGTGTTCTTGTAGTACACTTACAATTCGCACACGTTCGGGTTACATCACTTCGGAAACTGCCGAGGTTGTCCGAAAAGTCATAATGAGAAAAATCTAGTAACCGTATATTATTATGCGTACAGTAAGGTGGTACTTGATCTTCTACCGCCACTACTACACACTACCAGTTACCTCTATTATTATTGTTATTATTATTATCACTGTACGCAATAACAATGAGATGCATGCTCGAACATTATCGTTATTACTATTATGGTTTTTCTTTATTTTTTTTAACTTTTACCGTCGGCCGTTTCAAGACCACCGCAAATCGTCGTACAATTACTATTGGAATTATTGTTATTATATTAGAATAAAAAAAACCATAATCATATTGTTGTCGTCAGCGACGCTATAGTGGCCCGATTTGGGTATTAACTGTAAACTATTTTAATTTTCAACTATTGTTTTCGAACGGAAAACACAATGTGTAATTGTGCAATAACTATACCGCAATTATCGATTTTGATTAAGTATGAAGGGAGAAAAAGGGATGTTTGCAACAGAAATAATATATTATATGACACTAAAAATATTTCTTTTTACTGACCGTCCATCCGCCATCGGCGATCTCTTGTTCGCAAAACACCTTCAGGTACCAATAAGCTGTGCCCCGGATTTGCAAGTAATACACTCCGGATTGCTTCATGCCAGCGTTCAACAGGTCCAAGCATGAAAATCCCTTAAAAAAAATAACAAAACGAGATTAGTTAACGTAAATCGGTTGACCGGAAAAAACTGTAAAATAAACACAGTCCTAATTACTGAACTAATACTTATACATTACAGTTAACATTTAAACTTGCAAAAAAGTGCCTACACTAAACAAGTGCCTCAATAAATAAGAGGTATGGCATCTTCTTAAATCTGAGCGCTGATCATGAAAAATATTCTAGAAAGTGTGTTGTTTTAAGACCTTTATTAATATATATATTTTTTTTACTAAAAATCTGTGCTAGTAGGTATTTTGGTATTACGATACAATTTTTAGAAGGTTTCAAATTATACAACTCTAATATTATATAAAAGAATATGACTATTGTATGCGAATCCTGAGGATATGAATAATAACAATATTATTACTATTCATTATGTATAGTGCAAGAATGAGTGAAATATTGTTATAATTTTTTTTTTATTCGATAAAAAGGAGAAACCTTAACCCATTAAACGAATAAAATGAAGAAAAAAAACAATATCACGTTTTCTTATAATTTTATTATTATGTGTGTACATTCCTAATAGGTACAAGAGTGAAATTAGGCCGATAATTAGGAAAATTTCAAGGACACACTTAGGAGCTGATCACAATGACGACCGAGCGGACTTATTATGCATAGAATTATTAGAACGGAAATATGACATACTAACTGTTTTACTGTCCGGCCAGCATAAACATCGGACGAGAGACAATAAAAAAACACATTTTTCAGTGTCTGGCTGTCAGATTACCATATTGTTAACTGGTCCATCGATCATGCGTGTGTCTGTCATAGGAAAATGATTACTAGAGATCAAGTACTTATCCAATTACTCGCGAGTCGAACATAAGCCACCCCTAGTTGTTGATAATAAATAGTTATTGTTTTAAACTCTCCGAGAGAAAATCTTTGGGAAAAAAATAACTTCTTTTTCCATTACAAACACGTGTTAAATAATAATTGTATGTGCTTTGTGTAGAAGAAGCGACCACGTCCGCTTATCTATATCTCATCCGTGGTATAGGTACATACATTTTTTTTTACCTTGAATATATTATAATATACCACATTGTCCGACGCGGTTATGTAATTTACTTGAAGGTTTGCTTATCGTCATACGTTTGCGAGTACGCCTATCGTCAAAAGTCTAATAACAAATAATGGAATACAATAAGACCTCTTCTAAAATAGAAACCCTTTCGCTCTCTTTCTTTTTTTTAATATCTAGATATTTACATTATATTTACAATATCCGTAAATATTAACAAAATAGTATAATAATAAAGAGTTTCGTTAAATGTCTTACCGAATCCAATTATTATAAGTAGGTAGGTTAACTAATTGTATTATTTAAAATTATGGGTGCGTTGTCAAAAAAATCATTACAAAAAAAGTCGTTTTTAATATTTTTGTAAACTTTTTTTCCGAGTACACATTTTTGTATAAAATGCAATATTAAATAACGATATTGTAGCCATTTATTTTTTTATAACTGATTTTTAGTCGTTGAATAGTTGGAATCAATTAAAATTCGAGAGTTGTCTCTAATATTTAAATTGGCAAATTTCAGTAGTGATAACACAATGCAATATTTGATAAATCATGGAATAACAATAATATGTATATTTTATAAATCATGGAAAAAACAAATACTGTTCTCAATATCCAATAGTGGACATTTTCATGAACAGCCGACTATTAATGGGCAATGCGCATTCCAGTCAATGTTTAGAGTTGTTTTCGCGATGCGCTTTTAAAACCACTACGGTAATAACCTTTGACAGATCTAAACAAGACTAAAATTGATCTCGGGACAACTTTTATCAACTATTTGGCTCTCGCCACTCGTGCACCTCAAACGAACCTATTGAATAGTTTTGATCTTTTTTTTTTTTATCAATATCAAGAAGTGTCTCTCGGCATTGCCCGGAAACGAATACCGGACAACAGCTGTGTACGGTTTTCGGTTTACATAAACGAATAACAGGCGCTCGATTTGGATTGGCAGACAATCATTTACCGATGATACCTAATAAGTCACGGTTTGAAAACTCCAACGCCACGAGAACCTATTGTTCATGTCCCCTTTTCGACACCCGTTTTGAAATCGTTTAACAATGTCGCGCCCGAACACTTGGAGTAATAACAATAATAATATGTGACCTGATAAAACGGTTTTTACTTTTTGTCGAACCAGATATTAAATAGATGCGGTATATAAAGCAAACTAAATACAAAAACCGAATCCTCGGCCTACGGCAAACGATACAATAATAATTATTTGAGTTAAAAGCTATCGAAAACGAAAAAACCGCACGTGATCATCTTAAAAAAAGTTCAGCTCAGGCGCGAAAAAGTATATTTTGTGTTATTACATTTTTTTTTTTTTTTATATAAATCTATACTAGTTTTTTAACCGCAAGTTTTCCAGCTAGTTAAACGCGCAAATTACAAGATTTCTAATATATGTTAAAACGATAAACCATTGCCGAGTCCTGCGACCTCTAACATATTATTGGCACCTCCAAGTATCACAACAATAATAATTTTACAATCGCCAGCCGTCGGAGGGAAATTATTATATAGTAATTATCATTACTAAATAGCCGTTTTTGTTGTCGGTGTATCAATATAAGCCTAAACGATATTATAAACGAACCGTTGACGGTTACCTTGAACGGAAGTGCATAGGTCAAGACGCGACTAATAATATGTAAGTATACAAGTTATAGCTACTACGCCATTGAGTACATACATAATATTTATGATGAATGAAATGACATATATTTTATTTTTTACATATTATTTGGCACGGGTCATTGCGCGTATTTCGTCAGAATGTTAATATCTGTTGTAGTCCTTCGTGTCGGTCGAGTATTGATCGTTTTTTTTTCACAATTTAATGTTCACTATTATTGAATACACAAACATCAGTTAAACGTTATTATTAAGCAAAACGAAAAGCGGGAATAGGAGGCGACAGCGGTTCTGTTTTGTCTAATGGTATGCATTTTTTTATTATTAAAAATTAATAATATTACTTTATAACGCTTTACTGGAAATCGGTTCAAAGCGATCAAACCACAAGTGCTCTCCTTTTAGTTCATAATTTGTTTTGTAGGCAACCTAAAGCTGAAGGCTATTTTGTAGTACAGTAAAGAGTTTCTACTGAAAGTCAGTTGCAAAACAAAATATTCTAATAAAACCGATAAAAATAATTCAAACAAATTCTAATAGTTCTAACAAAGCCATAGTATAGCTGTTTATTTTTATTTATTTGCAATACAAATGAAATTCCGGCTTATATACTTTTTTCATTCAATTGTAATCACGTCTACCAAAAATAACAAAATGTATGCACCTATTTAGTCTGTGAAAATTGTAAACGCATAAAAACACACAATAGGACTCGTGTGGAAGAACTGAAAATAACCTGCTTAGGAAGTCGACAGAGTAACCCATACATGACGGATAATTAAAATCTCAGTTCATTGCAGTATGACGGGCGAGGAAAATACCTAATGTGTTAAGAACAACCGAAAACAAAAAAAATACCAATTCGATTACAAAACGTTAAAAAATATTATAAAGTTGATTTTCGACACCGAACTTACATAACTAATAATAATTCCTGTGCACACTGTAAACGTATGTAAACAAAAATAAAACAAAAACGAGATATCTATTGTACAAAGCCGTCGACGGCCGAGGGTTGTTCGGAGTGATGTAAAACCGTAGTTCACGTTTGGCCGGTCGTGTGTTTTGAATAAAAACCATGGACCGAAAATCCAAATTGAAATCTCAAGGTGAAAAATAATATAAGTCATGAAAAAAAGTAATAATAAACGGTTCGGGTCGTGTCAAACACACGAGTACATGACCGCTTTCTCAATTCACGTGAAATCTTAAATTAAGTCATGTGCTCACCACCAATCGTCTATATAATATGTGTAATACAATATACATATATGTATCGAAACACGAGTCTCTCTAAGGGCATTACCCAAGTTTTCCAAACCGGGATTTCGCAACTCAAACAGACAATTGAAATTAATAAAAATAAAACTGAGAGCCAATACTGTGTGTGTGTGTGTGTCTTGTATTATTACCATAGACCATAATATAGGTTTCGAAACAATAGCAACCGATTGTGCGGTACACATTTTCGGCGCAGACGTCGCCCTCACGCCACGATAGCTGTTAACGTACACGGTAATTGAATGTCATTATATTCACCTATATGTGGATCGATTCAAACACCACCATATTACTATGATATATGAGCGCCGAGACTTCTTGTGTTCATTTCCATCGTCACCGCGCTGCTGCATTGTGTTTACCAATAAAATGGTAAGTGGTAACAATGTAAACGAACACACGGTATAGTGTTACAACGGTCCAATGTATACAAGTGCTACGTAAGGTAACGTTGGAAATTATCGGTTAGGTTAGGTCTTAACAAACATTCAAATAAAAACTTGTAACAAAATTAAATAATTGACAGCTAATAAATGAATTCACCCCCCCCCCCCACACCAAACTACGTACCTCATTCTTCGCTATTTTTTTTTATAAAATTGGCTCCTCTTTTATGTATGCCACCTACCTTTGGCAAATTATCCCGTTTATCACAATCAACTTAAAACGGTCCCGCCAGAAGGCGTTTGTTTTGCTCCAAGTTCAAAATAATATATTATACCTAGGTGTTACCGGATTATCAAAACCCTATAAATTAATTTTACTACAGCGTTTTTCTCTGAAAATATTTTAATTACTATACATAATATGCCTGGTTAGCTGGTACCCATAAAAATTAAACTTAAGTTTGCAAAAACTCCTGGGGACCATTTTACAAAAAACGTTAAATGTCAAAAGATAAAAGACGTGCATCAAGGAAAACCATTTAAAGTGTACTTGAATAAATATTTATTTAAAAATCATTAATTATTTTCATTTGAAAGTTATAGGTGCTAAGATTTAACTATATTGTTTTCGCATTCCAATTTTGTTACAATAGAAATTTTGAATTTCAGTGGTCAATATTTAAAATTTGAAAAAAAAATTCTACGACTGTCACCGAAAGCGTATATCGTTCTCTTGTATTGACTAATTTACAAACATTTGATTGAAAATAATAATTAATATTTATGTTTAAGACTGACAAGAGTGAAAGTGATTTATTATAAAAAAAACTCAAGACTGCCATATTATTAATATATTTTGTTACTTTGGAACGTTTTTTTTTTACCTAGATAAGACATGGCGTGACACAATAATATGCATACCTACTACAAATACACAATTCGATGTGATCCAATTAGAGTGGCTAAATCGCGGTGACATAATGTGGAAAAAAAATGTATAATATATTATAAAATGCAAATAATATATGAAAATTACTGTTGGTTTGGCAACAGCTCCTACATTATTTTTTTTATTTCCAAAAAAAGTTTTTGTCGGTGTCGGATTTTCGTAATGCGTTATGTGTGCGCGCATTGTTGTCGCAAAACTGTACTTTTCGGCATATTAATAATCCATAGAAAATAATATTATTTTGCACGCGCCCATTATGTATACATATGTGTGTATTTTATAGTTAAAAAATTAAACAGAAGCGTTTATTATTGTAAAAAAACGATTACTGTCATTGGGCGGTTTTGTAAAATGCATTATAACTTTTATACAGGCACGTCGGTATATAAAGCCGAATAATAGTACAATATAATTAAATGTTTATAAAAATAAGCGGACAGCTTCAATCAGACCTCGGCAGTATAACAACTCATAATTTAAAAGCACGTTAAAAATCGAAAAGAAAATATATATATATATATTTTATGCAATAAAGTAATTATTAAACGACGGTTATTGCGCTATAATTGCTCTATGCAAACAATTTATGCAACCGACCAATTAATTTTTAATTGTCTATCTCGGCTGTCGTTAAGGAAGGATTAAACGTTTTGCATAAGCCATTTGTTTAGCATCCCCTTGACCAAATGCGGTTTGGTTGAAACTTTTTAAACATGTTTTGTGCAAACAGTTTTTTATTATATCATGTTATTTAAATGTGTAGGGATTATGTGAGGGGGGACCGGGGAGGGATATTTTATAATAAAAAGTATAAAATTATTTTACATAATTGTACCAATTTTGTTACCAATTTTATTTACAACTACCCCCACTTAACGCTACAAATTTAATCGTTTAGGTAAAACTGTACGTGCTTATTATGTGATACAGTTGTACACCATAACATTATAATGATATTTTGGGAAAGTTGCATAATTATTATTGCAATATTATTTAGATTTTTATACTCACATAAAGAACATTTTAAACTGACTAAATTAATAATATTATCATTGACCGGCTAATTGAACGAACGCAAATCAACATCGGATAACGCAGTCATTATTTTAACTCATGCAGATCGCACACGATATAATATATTATGCATTCCTCGTTATTGACTCTGCAGTGCAACTTAAAAATCGTGATTTACGGTACTGTTAGGCCGGGCGCCCACCAAAGTAACGTGGCATTATTAGATTTAATTAATACTTGTGCGATAACTACCTATGATACACGAGTCGTTTTTATAATAGACCGTATCGGGTAATATGATATAATCGATTTGAAATCACCCAAAAAACTTATCCAGCACATTTATTTGGGATAGTACGAACACGTTATTTTCAAACAAGAATAATTAAAAAAACACCGTTACGTAGCAATGAACTGCAAGCCGTCAGATTTAAATTGGCTCATTTTGCGTTAATACACTTTTTATATCACTTCTACTTGGACGACCATCGTTATTTTTTTATGGGACCTCACTTTCGGGTGTCTAAATAAACAAGTTATTTTTTAATTCTAAACATTTTATTTCCATTATATAAATGATAGTTGAAGCTAAAATGATCGCTTCTATCTATAAGACACATTTCAATAATACTACTCATTTAGAGCCTTTAGTATGCCTTCTATATGCTTTAAGATTGTTTTTTTTTATGCAATACCAAAATACTACTCTTATTTTATTAGAAGGATTGACTATTTATATAGATTAGGTTAGGTCAGACTTATAATATGTTTGGAGACATGTAATTTATATCTATGATAATCAAAAAAAAATATGTATTATTTTTCAAAATTTTACTCACTTTGACTTCTCTGTTGAACTGGTCGGTCAAGAAACTGATGTTGGCCGGCGGCGGTTTGTTCTTGACGCTTGGGAATACCACTCCTCGGTTTTTGGGCGCACTCCTGGACGTCTGCACGTTTTGTTGTAGATCCGGAGGAGCGCCAGACGACGGGCCAGGGCCCACGCTGGCCGGCGTGGTGAACGTCACGGTGGCGGCTGACAGCGGGGTGGACTCGGACAATTGCTGTTCGTCGTACCGGCCATACTCGTCAATGGTCGGATCCAGGCGGAGCAGTTCCGGTGATACTGGCCGCTGGGCCAACGTGACCACGTCGTCCTCTTGCTTCTTGAGCCTGCGCTCGACCACATCCAAGTTGGCGATGATCTTGTTGGTGTTCATGCGCAGGTCATCGTGTATGTCACTGATGGCCCGTTCCTGACGCTGCGTCTGTGTCAGCAGCTCGTTCGACTTGGGCACCAGGTCGTCCACCGAGCTCTTCGTGCCCACCACCACATTCCACACCTCGTCCATTTTTTCGCTGACGCTCAATATGGGATGCATCTGCCTGACCAGCCGGTCGATCTTGTTGGTGCGCTCGGGGGGCGCCGGCGTAGTCGTAGTGGTCCTGTTGCCGGCGGCCGTACGCACGTTGTCCTGCTCAACGATGGCGCCGTGCACATCCGTCACCATGGTGATGATCTTGCCTATGCCGTCGGACACCACGTTGATGTGGAACTGTAGCTTGCGGTCGATGTTGGCCGTGCTGGCGCGGATGGCGTCCAGCTCGGCGTTGAGCAGCTTGGACACGTCCATCTGGTGAACGTTTACCGGTTTCTTCTCGCTGGCCTCCGCGTTGATGTCGTCGGCCGGCCCCAGGAAATTGTTATCGAGCTGACTCTTGAGGCCTACCAGCTTTGTGTCGATGTCGCCCACTTTGCGGTCCAGAGCCGTCAACCGGGTCTCCAGGTGATGGCCAAGCGCGCCCGGTTCCTTTTGGAACAATTTGGTGTCCAAATTTCTCAGCTTGCCGATCACCGCCTCCGTCTTGTCGATGTTGTTGGTCACCCGCGAATCGAGCGCCTCCACTCGACGCATCAGGTGCTCGACCGCTTTGTCCAGGTTCTCTATTCGCTGCAGTTTCGTCTCCAACGTGGAGACGATCACCTCGAACACGTTGAACAAGTACTGTTCCCTGGAGAAAAAAACAACAAAAACCATTAAAAACAATAAACCAGATACCAAGTAGATGCAAAACATAACACATATAGAATACATTGTTGCACACCCCCTTGGTGGTCGTAGGTTAACATTTACACCTTAATCAGAGACCCTAAGATTTGTCTGATGTATACTCTTTGCCAATCTTAGAATACAAAAATAACACCTTTAAAACTACAGCCGATAACATTTCAATCGAGAAAAGGCAAGCCAAAATTCCATAATGTAAGTTAATCTTTATGCAGTATAATGTAGTACGGTTTGTGCGGCAATTGACATTGCCTACATACAATACACAAACTATATAAAATATTAAATATGTATAAATAAATAGGTTCTAAATAATCTTGGCTAACCGTATTGAAATGACATTGTAAACGTTTTCTATTGATGTTTGACGATACAAAATATGATAGTATTGGAGAGCAACTCCTTGAAATGTGGATTCATGCGTATAAGTAGCCTAAAGGCATGATTGCGCAGCGGATGCATTGTGTTATCATAAAAAAAAAAAAATGTTCTTACATCATATTATTATACACACTGTGTGCGAAAGGATAGCTCCAATTAAGGGCCCGGCCGTGTGCGTGCAAATAGGAAAAGACCGTTCGGATGATACGGGTGTTACTGGAACTGGCAGAACAGAACGTTTGAATACTGCAATTTAATTGGATATTATTGGGGTAAAACGATACAAGACACGTGGCATAATATATTATTTTATTCAGTTCACCTACCAAGTGTCATTAAGTGTATCTGTATATAGACAAAGTCCATTAGTATCGCCTGGGACACACGATATACTACCGGTATTAACGTGTACAACTTACTGATTATAAAAACTCAGCACAAACTGTGACAAGTACCGACGGCTGATGACGTTTCAGTTTTTCAATAAGAAGTCGAACAGACGGGGTTGAAAGTTTTGTCCTTCAACAGGCCTTTGCTCAATATTTTTTTATGATATTACGTTCTATTAAGCGTAGGCCTAGAACCGTGCCGTCGTTATAATATGTCTGCAAATATAGGTGCTCTAGCCAAAGGGGATCTTCCCACCTGTGTGTTAAAGAAACGCGAATATCTTTTGTATCTATGAATGGTAGATCTATATGTTATGTACGTTTAGGTGAAACTGTAACGCGGGTCTCGGCAGTAATAATAATTATGAATGGCCGTACAATGTCGGATTAGTAAACCCGTTTATTTTTTTATATAATTCGCCACAACTAGTGACACAAGGCGCGCGCTACGGTTAGATAAGAGGACAACGTAAATAAATAGTGCCCTCGTGCACTTTGTTCAATGACCCGCGCGCCGTGCTGTCTGCTGTGATAAAATGAAAGCAGTATAATATATTAAAATAAATACATATCTATATAATCGTCTTCCATCTGCATAACATTATAGTATAGCCGATAGGTGCGGTTTTCTTTGATAAATCCAAATGGTCTTGTTATAGTCACCGCGGGTGATATTAAACACGATAATATGTTATTAAATTTAAAAGTAACGTCAATTCCTCGGGCATTTGACAATTTTATTTTTCATAGCCAAAGGACGCTAAGGAAAAGGCAACGATGCATTCACAATCTAAGTAAAACTTTATATTGTTTACGCATAGCCAGTCTCACTATTCTCAGATCTCAAATCAATCACATATTATTAACCGTGTTGACCTCTCGCACGTTTAATAATATTTTACAATATGTTTTATTTTAAAACTGGTCGTAGGTATATAAATAATGGTTAGCTTGATAAGTTAATTGTAGGTTTGTGGCTTTGAATGATTGTGAATGTTTGAATGATGGTTAAAAACAAAATAATAACGAGTAATGTTTAATCGCTGAAACGCAGTTCGTTATCAATTATAGGTTGTGTGTGTGTGTGTGTGTATATAATATTATGTGCAATCCAATGATAATAATATTTGGGATGTCGTCCGTGTGTAATGTCAACACACCAAACTTTTAGTTATTTGAAAAAAAATCACCAATATACATTAATAGGTACACTTGAAAATTTGATCTAATTGATGACTGTCTTGTCGATTTGGGACAGCAAGTATTTTAATGGCAAATCAAAATAATACAACCGCACTTATATTAGTTGTTTTAGCATAAATGGAAGGCAATCAAATTTTATTTCTGGAGATAACGACGGTGTGCCCGCCGATAATCTGGTTATTATTTTTTCATATTCCATCACAGCCATGGTTGCTACCTATGACCTCCTCCGTTTCTTAATATTATGCTCCACTCGCACTAGACCCGACCTCACTGTATTCGTTTTTTTAATGATATTTGATCTATATTTATGAACGAATTTGTCGTCCTAAACTGTCGTGGTACATAATACTTTGTCGTGGGCGATTTTCTACTTTTTTTTTTAGTGTCCATGCAATAAATATCGGAAATTCGAAACTCCCAACTAACGAATTTTTATCGGTTTCACGCGGAATGACCCATATTATATACTTTTTATTCTAAGCCGCCGCGGATGGCATAACAGCAAAACTGGTCGGTCGGCTAATCGCCCCGAGCATAAAGCTGCGGTGTCCGTGTAACTCGCGTTTGAAATTATTATAATATTCAGTAAGTATGTGTGTGTGTGTATGCGCTGCTGCGGATGATGAGGTCAGATAAGACGGCTTAGGCCGCACACGCGATAATTCACCGGCACAACAACCGGCCGAACAAAAGATAAGGGGAAAACATGTACATACGTGTACACAGAACGAGTGAGCTTGTTCGTTAAAAAAAAAAAATAAATAAATAATGTTTTTAAATATTAATAAATAAAATAAAATCCGATCGGCGACTCCGCCCGAACTAGTCCTGTTACGCTGGCGCCGCGTGCAAAATAACTCAATGTGTATACAAACGTGTAATGTTTAAGCATAATAATCCGCGTTATATACTTACAACATAATATCGGTTTTTTATTCAAAGGTAATAACCTTAATTTACCTATTGCCGGATCATGTCTTGTTTAATCCGACGCGTACAGGATGACTCATGGACATACGGTTTATCTAAAAAAATTAATTGCAATTTGTTTTTCTTTTTGAAAACAATTTTGTTCATGTTATTTTAGCATACATAATAAAATTATTAATTATTTGATTATTTTTTTAGTATTTTCCACAGCTCTGTCAACGTTTTAAACTTAAACGGTAACTTACATAGGTACATATTTAATGAACATTTTTTCGATAACCACAGTTTTGGATGATTACTTTTAAAGTTTAGAAAAGCTACAAAATTGCGATTGTTTTAAGATAAAAATAGTGTGTTATCCTTTAACGAATCGCCATGTACACCGACGTCGCGTCCGACCGTGAGATAAAACAGTATATTTTTTTTCATAGTCCAAAATATACAATATGTACTTATACTGGCCGTAATGATTTGGCAAATTAATAATCTGAGAAAAATCAAATGAAATGAATTGATCCGGCACCTTGATCCGGTTCACACGTAGGTACAACCGCTTAAACGATGGTTTTTTTTTTTTTTTACTCTTTTTGTCTATCACAATATCATTGTGTTGTACACGTTCGCTGGTACGTAATGCACGTAAGGTATACACAATGCTAGTACGTGTCCGAGTGCTAAACAACAACACCGAAAAACATTAAATTATACAACAATTATTGTGATATTTGTATCCGATCACGCGTACGGGTTTAAGGTTAACTTGCGCAAAATGTCACTACGTGTACATCTCGCTAAGGGATAGGTTAGGTTAACATTTGACATTGGGTTGAGTTCTTGATTTGTAATATTCGAAATTGTGTTTTTATCACAAACAAACCTAATTTGAACGCGTCAACGAGAACCAAAAGTTAAGGAAGGGGGGGGGGGGGTGAGGACTTCGAATATAGTTATAATTAATGTAATAAATGTACAAAACGCATAATGTTAATAATATCGTTTATATCGATTATTTTTTATACATTATAAATAAATTATGAATATTGAATTGCTTTGTACAAACATATTATATATAAGACGGCGTTTATTATTCCTATTAAACTAAGGAATTATAAAAACATTTCAATTTAAAAAAAAAGATTCTCAAAGCTAAGATACGAGTATAACACTTGAAAATGTTGTATATTAATACTTCGCGGTACAATTTTTTTTTCAAATAAGCTATCAGTAAGTTGTAATGGGCTGTAACTTGATAAATACAGCTTTTATCGTGAAATATAAAGAGAGTAACTTTGCAGTGACGAATTTCAGCATGGAAAATCATTTTATAAACTGGAAAATTTTAATTAATTTTCAAAATTATTTTTTTTTTTTTTACAGTCTAATATATTGTATTTAGTATAACATCATTAATTTTAAATGTGCGATACACACCGGGAGGATTGCTTAAATAATAATAATAATAATATATTATATTTGTTCAATAAACACAAACAAGCTGAGTGCGCACCAGTATAATATCCACAAACGAGTGATTCAGATCGAGTTAAAAGCCGATGTGTACTTAAACCGTATAGTGTGTATCGCGAAGGTTACGTAGAACGGATTGATATCGAGCCCTACGTTAAAACAAACCGAATAAATCATTGGAACGAAATTTATAACACAAATTTTAACGTTTCAGGTTTTAATTGGTTGGAAATTTATGTAACCGTATAGTTTATGGCGTGTGCTCTGATTCGGTTTATCGATAAACGCAAAAAACCTGATGGAGAATTTCACCAACGCTTTTTACATAATTTTGCAAAATAAAAAAAAAACTACATGCGTATTATAACTTACAACATTTAGGAAAACACTGCGGCTTGTTGATTATAATATATCTAACATCAAATAAGCACCATTTTAACGGTGAATAATTATAATCATTGTTATCGTCCAAACCAACAAAATAGTTAAAAGTTTTATTTGAAAAAAATCGACAGAGCTCGGTATAATAATAATTAACCAAGATGATAATTTGGAAAACCAATATGTACCTACCGTTTAAATAATTGACACAGCTGTGTGGATTCGATAAAAATCATTAGCATTATTAGTGTACACAATGTGAATTAGGTCAAATCCTTAACATTTTTTTTTTTTTTTAATAGTGTCACGGTGCTTTAGAACAATGATAATATGATTCTAATATTTTAACTTCACATTTAACGCGTGCCCTTGGGAATTTTACCGTAAACCATAAATCAAACTTTTTCAGTTCAAATATAATATGATATTAGAATCAACAATTAATTACAACGAAACAATTAAAAATCATAAAAGTTAATATTTTTATACCTTACAATAGCCGTATTGTAAACTATTATTATCATAATAATCATTGAATACCATTCGTTATGTTTTAAATGCGTTTATTATTTACAAACAGTTAACAACGAATTAAAAGACAGTCGGTAATTAATATAAACCTATTATGAATAATTATCATTTTCGGCGCGTTTAAGAATAATATATGTATATACATAGACCACAGAGATAGTATCGATAAACAATTATAATAATAACATATCGTGTGTGAAAAAAATGGCGAACTATTGTTCATATACCGTTTGCACGGGACTATGTTATAGGGTTATTACCTGATGTCATTGGTGGTTTATTATAGAATATGCAATATTAATCATACATAATAATATGGAATTTTTTTATAGCTGATAATATCTATAGTATCGTTGGAAATTAATATCAGATCCGCTTCGAACCTAGAAAAACCAAGGAAACGCTCGACGGTTAAACTATTATTGAAAAGTAATAGCGTTATCTAGTTGACTGGCTAAAGCTTTAAAATGCATTATGAATGTGCTCAATTGTCTGCATGTACATCAATCGTGGATGCTTTTGTTTTCAAAACTAATTGAAAATCTTTTACGTCCTCACTAAAAGTCGGGACTAAGCGCCATTCTCGCCGAGAAGTAATTATAAACGCGTTAAGTTAACTATAGATATGACTGTTATTATACACTCGGGTTAAAAAAATGTATACACCGGTCTGAGTTTACTGCGATTATTATAGGAGCAAAAGCCAGACAATAATGCTTTTTAAGTATACAAACACAATATTCTACTTTGTTAATAATAATATTACGTACCAGCTATAATGACGAGTACACGATTTAAGACCTACAACGACCTTCGAAAATAATTTACCATATTGTCAACTGTCACTACCTTTAAAGAGCTTTAGGTTTACTCTCTGCTTGGAAGTCAGTCACGACTCTCACACGCACTATATGCTATTATTTTAACAAAGACTTTAAACCCAAAATGAGAATGAACCACTTCGAAAACACAGAAAACAATTACATATTTCATAAAAAAAATAAAACAAGAATAATATATTAAGAGTTGTTAGTAAAAATTAATAAATAGTTGATAATGAATCCAAATATACTCTGTAAGATGTCAGTAATAAAATATTTTAAAAACGTGCATTTTCGAGGCAGATATAAAAAATATTATGTAACGGCACCCTAGACAAATGCTCGGCGATGTTACTCGGTAAAATAAAAAATAGTAAAAACGATAGGAAACTTATGACAGACAGACCGTAGAACGTATACCTGACAATATTCAATTATAATAATTATAACGGACAGGCGAATGGCACACACTAGGTAATAAAAACATATAAATAAAAAATGAAAGCGAATCCAAAGAGGAAACTTACTATGCAAGTGCGTGTGTAACGTTGTCATAATATTATCAAAACACGTCAGGAAAAAGGCTGAAAGCACGTAACCGCACTTAACATACATACAATATTATTACGGCCATGATAAAAGCGCCCAGACACTATTGAACTACTAGTCCCCCAAGCACTAATAATAATAATAATAATAATAATAAAAAATACTTTAAAGGTAGGTGTAAATACATTTGGGTAGATCCTGTCCTATTATTATCATATTTTACTACTAATCTCAGTTTTTTGCACAATAATTCCGTGGACAATAAAGAAAAAACGTCGCTTTTTTACCGCCATCGGGTTTTACCAACAATTTAATAGCTGGGACGTTTTTGAATTTTTAATACTTACGAAAAACGAAATTTCACCAAATGATCTTGCAAAAAGATTATATCGTTTACAAAATATGTTTAGTGTTAAGTATGTAAGTATATTTTTATTATTAAATTAAGCATAAATGTTACGGTTTAAGTTTTAAAAGCTTTATGCTTTGAAAAAAAAAATGAAAAAAAAGATCAAAATATTACTATTGTGTTATATTGTAAAATAACATAATATAAACTAATGTGCTTCCAAAAATAATTTTACCTACAAAATTTCAATTATTTAAAGAGGAAATTAGAGTGTTATTCTTAATCAACCACCTTATATATATTACAAGTCTATATTTATGTTTGATTCGTAATATGAACTCTGAAAAATAATACATATAAATTAACTAACTTCGTCTCCTTGGCGGTTAAGGCAATGGTAAAAAAATGAGTAGTTTTTCCAAATATTATTACAGCGGGAGAAAACCTTTTATATTCGAACCAACTCTTGTATACAATATAATATAATGCTTCGTCCGTTGAGGGCACTCGTCTTCTGTTGACCCCGTCTCCCCCCTTGAATATTTAATTTCACGTCCTATGGTGATTAACTCATAATCTTCATAGTCCTAGAACTGTTGCCAAAATCACTTGGCTCGTCCTCGTTTCGGATGACCGAAAGTGGACACGTTAAGATCCAATTACCAATTTTCAACGTAATTTCGGCAAACTCAAAAAAAAAAACGGAAGAACCGAGTACACATTTATTGACCCAAAGAGAATCGTGATTTTGGCATTGCTAATGAGAGTATGATAATGTGTACACGAGGCGCTTGCACGTATACGTGTTTTTTTTTATACTGGCAATAAAAAAAACAGGCACAAAGTTTAAGGACACACGTGACTCAATTTTATACGAGTTATTATTATTAGATTTCTTCGCGGTTCTAGTCTTACTATGTATTCAAATTACCGCCCGTATGAGTAAATACATAATAATATTTTAATAATATACGTTGTTCATAACCATAACGTTATAAGGGAATAATTATTATTTGTAAGACTTCAAAAATTGCAACAACATTGTACGAGTACAATCATTATTGCCTGTATAATGCCATTATGCGTGCCCCAATAAAATCTTGTACGAACCGTAATGATCTGAACTGGCAAACTGCTATTATAACAGCCACTATAGTATTTTAATATGTTATTATAACATTATATCGAGTATGTTATTCACATAGAAGAGTCGTAATTATTATTATTATTTTAGCTACGTATTAAGTGGCGGTTGAACCGTTGGGTCGAGTTTACATTTCTAGTGATGACCCATCTCGAAAACACGGATTTTCTCAAGAAAGAAAAACACTTTATACCATGTTTTGTGTTGGTTAATAGGTGCTAAAACCATTGTGAAAGTCCAGAAAACAATTATAAGTTTTTTTCAAAATTCTCACCATCAAAACTGTAAATTTAATAATTTTACAAGAATGTATACAATATTACATATATACAGGATGATCATTTTATCGTGAACCACTCAATATCTCATTGGGTTTTATAAGAAATACATTTCTTTTTTTACAATGTGGTCTTAATTTTTCACAATATTTGTTGTTTTTCCCCCATGCAAACTTAGGTTTTTTGATAGCACTATTTAAAACTAAAATAATAACGAATACATTTCATTAATTTTTTTAATTGAGAATAATGAACTAAAAATTGACCAGTCAACATTTTTAGTAGAGTGGCTCACGTTAAAATGATCACCCTGTATATTATGTACATAATAAAATTAATTGTTTCTGTTTTAGTGTACACAAAATATAATTAAAATGTCTGGGAAAAAACAACTTTATGTAGTTTTACGGTGACTAATATATATTTAATATACTATCATGAATTAATTAATTATTAATTCAAGTGTACAAACGCTAAACCGTTATTTTTTATTGGCGTATAAAGTCTATAAAACGTGAAACAATGATCAAACGAGTCGTCAGTGCGAATATACCTCACATTGTAAGTTGCTATATATACTATAAAAATATTGTAATTTGTAATTATTTAAACCATCATTATTTATATAAATATATTTTTTTTAACAGAATAGTTATCAAATTTTGATTTTTTAATTAAACACGAAGTATATAATATATAACATGACATTTAATTGTTTAGGCACTAAGCATCTAAGTATAACACTCATCTAAGTTGGACAAAAAATATGAGTAATACAAAGCTTTCTTTCCTGTAATTTAAATGGACGGAGTTTTTTTTTTCACTCCGCTCTAATAGAAACGATTATTTTGTTTTAATACTAAAGCGAGACCCTAAGCCGTTAATTTCGATTCAAAGACGTTACCTTAACACGCTTGGGCATTCTACGCCTGTTGAAACAACTTAGTACTAGACTTCAACGATAAAACGCATGTTGCTGTTAATAAACAAGGTGAAACCGCTCATTCGGAAAAATTAGCATTAAATATTGATAGGAGAGATTTTTTTTTTGTCGCCGACGTTTATAATCAAATATATCATCGGGTCGAATGATCACGTTAACCGAATTCAAAAACGTTCTGATCGAAAATAAAAAGCTACGCATCTCCACTAAACACTGTAGTAGGTAGTACATGTTTTCCACTGTGTTTGATGCGGTAATTACATTAAAACGTTTAGAGAGAACTTAAAAAAAAAACAACAATAACAAGTTGATTATAAAAAGAAAACGATACTTGTACACACACACACACATACATACACAACGATGTAATAAAATCAACGATTAAAATCTATGGCCGAGTGGTAAAGCGTTATTTTGAATATTTGTCGAGTATACAATGTATACAAACTAGTTTGACTCCCGTATCTATTAAATGGGTTTATTCTAAAATGGGTGGAACCGATCAAACGTTAAATTTCAATAACCGTAAAACCTTTTACAATATTTTCTGGAACATCCGTACGACGTTAAGCGACCCGATTCGGATCAACAATACAAATCAATAAGAAAGTGAAACACATACCGCTAGACCTATATTATTATTTTTATATAGTTCCGGTTAATGATGACGAGTGTGTGTATTCGAGAAAACGTTTGTCACCGACCGAAGAGCATAATAATATATGATATATATATATTAGTACATACAGCGTCGCCCAGAACGATTGTCGCAGTGTTTATCAACTTACATATTATTATATCACTACTTTGAAAGTTCAGCACATTACAAAAAAAAAAAATGTTATTTATCGACTACTTTAAAAGTAGGATAGTCGTTATCGAGAAGTCAATGGCGTTAACCAGTAATTATTTGTATGTTACAACAGTCGTTGCCCGAGCACACTATGTATATGATAATTTGATGTGCAGTACCCATATAATTAGTGCTTTGGAATTCCTATACATGACATGAAGTATGCAAAACGTGCACGGTTATTCTATATAAGTTTGCGCTTCGACCGACCCTTTAGGCAGTCCATGAATATAATATTTCTGTTACATCTCCTAGGAACGATGTGTCAGGTATAATGCTGCATTTTTTATATTTACTTTTTTTAACTCACAAAACGACATTGGACGGTGTTAATTATACATATTTCGATTCGGTATTAGATTACAATTGTGCCGTTTTACAACTCTGAATATTCTGACATCACATTTACACACGTTTTAACATATGTAGTTTGCAGTTTGCATCGTCGCCCACGCTCTGACATATATTTTTTATACTTATCTCGTTTGGGCTAAACATTTCGTAAACGTCACCGAGACGTCATGCGGGCTGTGAGAATATTATACTATTATGTATAACGTGCCGGCTCATTAACCGTATTTATAATATTTAAACGTGTGTATTATTATTATTATTATACGAATACATATTTAGGTAGTGTTTAATATGCTTGCAATTATTGCAGAACGAAACGACCTCCGGAATGCATTTGCGTTACCTATGTAATAATATTATACCGCATCATTTCTGTTATGTGTTGTACGGTTAACATTTACCCACACGGGGACAAACGACCAGTGTTTTGCTTGGACATCGCTTAACTTCACAAACTCCACTCGGTTTGTCCACAACAATATTGTTGGCAGTAATAATTTACAGCTTGTTTATAGATGTGTTAATATTGTGTATCGAATCGATATGATGATACATTGAATTCCCAAAGTGAATGTATAAACAATAAATTTTGTACATTATGTTTTAAATTACTCAACAGACAAGAGGAGAGTATTGCCAGCGCAACATTGATAAAAAAAAAAAAAGTAATACAATGTGATCATTGGTGCAATTTTGGTTGTCAGTACAAAATGTAAACAAAAATACAGCTGAGATATATCATAATGGATATCTTTGTATAATAGCTCTACATTCCTGCATCACATCTGTTTAAGTAGCGAATTTCAATTAAAATTACTTACTTTGCTTCTATATTGCCACGTTGATTAACAAAAGCAAACTCATAAGAGGGTCGATGCAATTTTTATGTTGGAAAATAAAATTAATAGGTGGAATGAATTTAACCCTTCCAAGTTTCACACAAAGTATTCTTGATAACGTACACGATGATCGCCTATGCGTATTACACACTCACTTAGTCTGCGTGAATTCTTTGCATTGGTTAACTATTACTGTTTTAAAAAGTAATAAAATATTATGCGATGCGCATAAAAAAAAAAATGTTTGCCAGTTGTTATTTTATAAATAAATTAACCACGTCGGCGCGATATTTACTTGATATGAAGAGAAATAAAAAATAAAACCCGAAATATGATTTTAAATGAATTAAAACTGGTTTTGGCGCAGACAATTTCGGTCGGTATTATAATCAAAGTCAAAAACACCGCAAGGGGCAGTAAACAATATAATTAACAATTATGTTCAACAGGAAAATATTAAAATCATTTTTGTCCGTGTTTCTCATCCCATGTTCGGCAAACGAGGAAACTTTTGTACTCCATAAAGTCAGCGTGTTAATTTATTTTTACAAAACTCTTACCATAATATTTTACATTTTGGTCATTGTAGAGTCTTTTTTTTACTCAATATTGAAAGTGTTTTTATATTTACTCGTTCGGTTATCAGACTCATTTTCGATATTGACTTTTTCCTCGGTCAGAGCTTTAACGATTTTCGAAATTCTCCTCTCGCACCGTTCGGGTTTGACTTTTGGCAATTATAATTTACAACTTGACAGTATGTTTAGAAACGATAATGATCGTTGATTCTATTTTAATTAATTACTAATATAACAACGTTCGATTCTACATGTACATTTTGTTCGAAAGCATTATGATAATATTACCAAAACATTGACGGCGTTACAGGTGTGCAACACGAATACGTATATATATATATGTATAGGTATAATAATATCATAATATAATATCCTAATACATCAACGCCCGTGTTGTAGAGTTATCACAGTCAGATGACGAAACGGTTATTCAACAGGGTTCGCATGTGTATACTTGTAACATAGGTATAAAAATGCAAACATATATTATAATGTGTACATAGAGGAATCCAAAACGTACGCCATCTCGTTGAATATTATAATATAAGTGAGCGTGACCGGCTTGTTGTCGTTGCAAAAAATAAAATTAAAAAAAATTAAAATAAATGACATAGACCTGTCGTCCGACGGCTGCTGCTGCTGCTGCTGGTGCTTCGGTCGTATTGCTTTCATAGTGTACATATAAGTATAACGAGGAAGTCAAGAATTAATAATAGTAAATGGTCAGGTTCTGTTAGGCTGGTCGTGTCTATATAATAATAATATGCCGGATCGGATTGTTATATTATTATTATTATTATTGTCGCATTCGTTTGTAGGAAAGTGTTAAGACCTTCCGGTTCCGCCGGTAATGACTTGGCTTTCACGTGAGTAAGTTAACCTATGATGTTGCTGTGATATTTAACAGTCAGATCCGTGTGAACTATCTAATCTTGTCTATTGAACGTGTGTTTTTTTCAACAGATAAATTACCAGGGAAAACAAATACGTTGTATTAACAATAAAATAAAATGAAAACGTGTAAGCGACGACCGATCTTTGTATGTGTTGAATACCGATGAGTTTACTCTAAGAAAACCGGGCAATTCACCAAACGAATTATCGACATGAAAATAAAAATATATTTTGTCGTATTAAAATGACTTAGGCAAATCAGAATCGATAATATCCAGAGAGTCGAAAAATGAATGGAGAAAATCTATACCACTCGTTATGGGTTTTATAGAATACAACGTTTGATAATAATTGTCCTCAACGATAGTACAATACTCACACAAAGGTAGTTGAGGTTTTCTAGGCATGGATGCATGCTGCACTTGCTGGGCTTTTCAAGATGAATATGTATTAAGGTAAAACGGAAAAAGTATATAAAAATCGCACAATGCGTTATAATTAAATTTAAGGTCATGTAGACTCTGCAAATGTCTATAAACGTTTTTATAAATAATATAAGCATTTTGAAAATCCGTGTGAAAGATTCACAAAGGAACAAGACGTGCGTATTTTTATATTATGCAAGTCAAAGATAAATATAATAGTAGTAAGACATTGATACGGACAATTGACAAATGGGCGAATGGTCTAACAGCTTGAGTCAGTGATAAAAATCGTCAATCGATGACCATTCCAAATACATTAACTAAATAATGATAATCTATCATCTGATATTCCACTCGTGATTGTTTCTTTTTGTCAATACATTTCGTAAGGTATATAATATATAACCCTATTGATATTCTTTGATCGTAATTATCTACAGTTTGTCTCTTTCGCGTTTGTGTCAAACAAACACAAAAACGCATGTTATTGCAATCGAAATATGCAGCTAAGTCGGCCGTTAATAAATTAGATTGTAAACATATTTCGACAATAATCAAAGCATTGACGTATGCCACAGATAAGATAAAACCAGTTAGAACACTCTCTATTAAAGCAATGCAATTGCTGAAAATGTTAACAAACCAAAACCCTCCTCAACTCAGGGTAACCGCACTGGTAGAAAAAATCTTTATAATAAATTATAGTTTCAGTTTATATATGTTATCACCGATATTGGCGATATAATTTAAAAACTATTTAATAACATATTATAGTAAAACGTTTTGTATAATGATTTCATTTCTTGAATGTAATCACAATACGTTGAGAAAGTTTAAAAAAAAAAAAAAATGCTCAATTTTGATCTCGTAGATTCCATAAACAATGATCGCATTTTTTATACCATTAATTTTTTAAATCGACTAACTAGGCTGCATTTAGTTATCAACAACCGTCTTCGGGCTCCTGACACATGAATGTGAGGAGCCAGCCGGGTAATTATTATGTCTGCCGATATTGTAAGCCATTCACAAAGTCATTGTAACATTGTAAAGGTCAAAAACCCGTCAAATGAATTCACAACGTCCGCCCGAAGCAAACGTCTCGTTTGATGAAAATCAATAATAATAATACTAATATTATTGTTAATATGTCTATACGTATCAACTTTCTACAATTTATAATCGAATACGCGTGATCTCTGGCTATACGGCCACCACGCCGTGTTTCTCCAAAAATCAAAACGTTCTGTCTATAAATTACACCAACTGCAGAGCTAATATCATAAGACGGTGATGATGCAACCGGACGTTATGGGCAACAATTATTATTATTATCATCGTCGCCGTCAAGAGTGCATTTAACAATGTCGGCGTTGACGGTAGTTGGGCGATAAAGAATCGTGTCGGTCGCCCAAGCTCACAATACACACACGGCAGCCGATTGAGCACCTGCTGAGCTGATTTCCGGAGATTTCTGATTGCTCGATACAGTCTTCTGCGATATATGTTTTTTATTAATCGTCGTGGAGCAAACAGCAGCTGTTGTACCTACACTATCACTGTCAAAGGGTTCGGCACTCGATTCCTTAGCGCAAACAATGGGTGCTATGAGACTTCTTCCTTTTTGGTATTCAACCCGAGGTTAGTTTTACAGCCTTCTCCCATATTCCCTACATTCTCCCCCGTTACTGACTGCAGTCTCTTCAGTTCCGTAGTTGGCCCGGCATCGAAAATGGCTTTTTTCATGAGCGTTACAGCGTCCTCTGCCTTAAATTATTTTATGGTGTAATTGATCATTATGTCTAATAGTGTGACCAATAAATTTCCGTCTTCTCAGTTCTCTCTTTAAATGAACTTGAGATTTCCTTGGATTCCTTTATTTCATTAAGTATGCTGTCGTTGGTCATGAATTCAGTGCGACTGACTCGTAGCATTCTACGCCAGGACCACAATTTTCTACCAGATACTTAGAAAATCTTTTTCCTGCTTTATTTATTACCCGTGTATCACTTACCTTTGTGTTTGACCAATTTCTTGCATCTATTCTAGTGCTATCTCTAAAACGTTTTCTTTGTGATTACTAAGGTTATATCGTCTGAAAATCTTATCATTTGTTACTTGTATTAGCTCTTCGGATTGGTCGTTCGTCTTCAACATCAAATAAAAATTAGATAGGTTCATTGAGATTACACCGTCGTATTATTGTAAGATTATTTCGCGCCTACATTTACACGCCGCGTTCACATACTGCAGGTCGTAATCATTGTAATGCACGTCTCATTTACTCGGCAATGACCGGTCCGATAATGGGCTGAAATCAACCGTGTGGCACTATGGTATACGTATCTATAATGTAATATAATATTTAATATGTTGTGCACTCCTTTCCGGAAACTACATAACGATTTCACGTCGAACAGCGCAGCAGCTGTTATAACAAACCGCCGTCGATAAAATATAAGATTCGCCTTCATTGTGTCCACGCTCGTTTCGTTTAGAAAACTCACCAGCCTAGATAAATAATTATTTTTGCGGTGCAAGTTATAGTCGTTTGTCATTATCTTGTATCTTTATATCAGTGACTGTACACCTGGATAACATGTCATATTATTTTACAAAACCTGACTAGAAGGAACACCGTCCTAATGGAATTCCCAAAGTTTTGACCTGTCCTCAAGTCACCATTGCGGTAGCATAGGTCTGCCCTAACAAGAAAGGAAGAGGCATATAGGTTAGGTGTTCTAAGGAAGCACGAGCCTCCTTTACAAATGTAGTTGCAGAAGGGCAGCAAAACCCGGTTTCTCTAGGTTACAGTCCTTCAACCCTAACATAACATTTTTGAGATCATAATCGTATAATAGTTATAGTTTAGTAGACTGATAACAGACGTCTATTGTCCCTCCTCGCCACTAACGCCCACGGTACTACATAGTCCAACAATTTCTGCGTTTACATAAGCCATCATTATGCCATTAACAATAATTATTATCTCCAACTGTCTTTTTAGGTCTTCCACTACCTTTCATTTTACCCGTGCCCAATGAACACTGTCCATTCATCTCCATTACTGCCTTAATTGTTTCGTTATCCTTTCTCCTCGTAAGTCATAACCTAACTATACCACTTTTCTGTCTATACTATTGAAACCGCGTCTAATTATCTCTTAAATAACGATTACTCGCCCGTCTTACTGCTACTTAGTTTTATTTTCTTATCACAACCGATAAGCTCTCCATAGCTCTCTTATGGTAGAAATCATCTTAAAAATCTTTGCGGAAACCCTTAAAATTCAGCTTGCCTACAAGGTTTTCTTCAAGTGCACGCTAACCTGGTTACAAATAACAGATTTTGCTATTTATTGTTTATTTAGCGGACACCAATGTCACATTTAATATAAGAATTATCTCATAAGTATTTTGGCTTTTAAAATCGTATAGCTTGGGGTAATCGGACGTGAAGATTTGTCCGTGTCCTAAAAAAAGCACAGAATAGGCCGGACACGCAAGGACGAGGTTTTTGGAAAAACCTCGACACACGATCGTCATCAAATATCAATACAAACTCAATAAAGGAACAAACACTGGTATAGGATATCTTATGGTGTATATTATAACGCCATCGGTATATTAATCGATTCGGTGATCTGTACAAGTAAATTAATTGCAGCTCCTCCTTAGCCTTTAGGCCAAAATAATATGATGATTGCATGCGGATATCGAATTAATAAGTCTTCCTGTGTAATAATAATAATAATAGTATGATTTTTATATTGTTAAATCATTTTCGTGATATCCTCGACGGTAACCCGTTTCCGATGGCAATCGTCTGCCCGTTCAGCAGGTTCAAGGTCCGTCCGTCCGTGACTTGGCGTGGGTGCCACGCGATGAATCCGCGAATTACCTTTACACCGCCTGTGGGCTATATTATAGGTATACATAAGTTAGGTACCTACTAGTATTATATACATATATACACACAAGAAGTATAATACTGCACATATACGTGAGAACGCTTCTAATTCATGCAGTGTCTTCGGATTGGTTTTTTTTACGACCGTTTTTGCCCCGTTTGCCAACGACTCGTTGGATGATGAGCACGACAGTAACATCGGTGTCGTGAACTTGAGGGGAAGGGGAAAAAATAGCACAAACACTCGGTTGTGGATCGTGAACCCCTGTGACGAATACGTTGATAACATGTGCCTCGACCTGTCGGCCGGACAGAGCCGTTCAATCACTATTATATCCAACACGGCTGCCAATAACGTGAATACTAAAAAAACATATCATACACAATATGTGTGTCAAGCGTGTAACATAAAAACAAATTTATAATTTTCACAAAAAAACAATGTAGTGTTAAGAGTCTGGAGAACATAGGGGGCAGTTGCCCCGAGCGGCAATATTTTAGCTGGGGCCTGGGAGAGATATTTCATACTTATCGGCTTTAATGTCAATTGAAAAATATGTACTACCAAGTATGGTCTGGAATGAACATTATTAAAGAGTTTGCAGCACAAAAAGCCAGAAAACGTTTAAAATTTGTAATGCTTGGGTCATCAATTGATCAAAAGTTGATTATATTTTTAAGTTTTCCGATTTTTAATTAGCATTTTAAACGTTTTACTTCCAATAAATAAAATATACATTTACATACGTTATTTTTTGAGACAAGGAGTGGCATAGTTTAAGTTTTAAACTGTTCTCCTCCAAATACATAACATTATACTTTATGTGACAGCTAGAATTTTCGGTGGGCGACCAATTAAAAAAAAACAAAATGATAATTAAATGTTAAACGTTAAAATGACACTATGTGTAATTAAAAAACGTGTTTTGCAAATACAAACAATTATTGTTGAATGCATTTTAAAGTCTACGGGATCGTTTAAATGCCAACGAATGCGTATAACTACATTGCACATGTTCAACAGTTTCATCATAGAAATGATGCAAGTTTAGGTTAAGTTAGGACTAAAGATCGTTTTAATATAAACATTAAAAACAATTTCTGAACGGTGTTGCCAGGACTTCGGGTGTATTACAACTATTATAGTTTGCATGTTTTTTTATAACTCTTATGACATTTTTTTTTTAATAAATATTGAAAAAAATATTTTTTTCCTAAACGGCTCTGTGGTGGACCTAGAAGATATATATTATACACACATACACAACACACCTTGCCAATGTTTTCGCTGGAATATTATTATAATAATAATTGTTTTCGATGTGGGGATATGGAAAAATATACCGGCCGAGGCATTGTGTAAAGCGTAATAGCAATCATAATACCGGACACGTCGACCCGTCACCATAGTCGTCAGCAGCAGCAGCTCCTCCAGTAGTAGTTATATAATAATATATTACATATCAATTAGTAATCCACTTGCAGTAACTGATCAATGCGGGCGGTAGTTATCAGTTGTATTAATACAATAATAACATATTGTGGAAGTATAAAAGTAGGCATACCGAGCTCACCACAAGAATGCAGCAGTGACGGACATAATTTCGTCCGGATAAGGAAATACATAGCCGCTTTGCTCAGAAATCGTCCAGATCTACTGTTTTGTTTTGCCATCAATGCGGATAACATCATTTTACATAACACTTGGATACGTGTACTTGCCGGCACATGTTATGGTAACACTGAAAAATAGCACACCGTTTGACGACCAGCCCTCGAATAGACAAAATCTAATAACTAGATTTGGACGTCTTGATTTTGCCACAACATAACGTCTGATATCGTTATTTATATTAAACGTATTACATAGAGTTCACTTTCGGTTTCAAAATATTTGCATTTATGTTGTACAATATAATATACATAATATGGACTCTAACGAGATTTGAACATTCTCCGTCAAAATAACGCATTAAATTTATCACCTTATCGCGAAACAAACAACATCAACATGAATGAAGTAATAATGTTGTGCCGTTACTCATTATAAGTCGATTTATGTGTTTTTTCCATTCTAATTAAGGTACCTATATAGTTTTGTTTTTTAATAAGGTACATTATTTTTTTTTCAACATATATTTTAGAAAGTTAATGCAAAACAGTCGTTGAATTCGAACAGAATCATTTACACAAATTATAAAACTGTATATTATTACCAAAAATTACATTTAAACTATCCCCATATAGCGGAGATATGTATTTTTAAAGAGCGTGTATCAACTTTATAATAATAATCCTACAAGAAATGTTTTTTCTCAGTATACAATAAAACAAATCAATAAATATTTCCCGTCAAATTACTGACTACAATAATATTTGTCAAGAACATTGTACGTACGAGTATATAATCCGCAATATACTTTGAATAGTAACCGAAATTAATTTTTTTTTATCTCGGGTACCTCGGCTTCCCCGGAAGTCAAAATTGTTAGTCAACTAGACGTCTACGTTGTCTCTATTTCAACGACACGGTTACGATAGCGAAAAGACGCTCCGTAAACAGAACACTAATCAGACTCACTAGAAACTCATCGGGTAACAGTATATTATTATAGAGTCGGTAGTACAAGACAGGACAAACGAGATACTCTTGTAAATGACGGAACACGACCAAGAGAGTGATTATCATGATACGCAGTTCGGTAGTACCTACTCTTTAGACGACTTCTGTACTTACTACTTACACACAGCAGCTGTATACCTACAGTCACAATATATCTTTACATAACATACACACAAAAAAACACGACCTGTCCTACTATTTAATATTATATTCCTCGCCGAACTTGTAGAAAACCAGATCGTCCTACAATCGGATTTTAACGCACCGCAAGTGCACTAGCGATAATAAAAAATATTTAACGTCTAAGCGAGATAAGTCCAGTTTTCTATTGGCCTCGACTCTGCGACCTCCAGAGACGAATGTCAACGAAAATATATCAACCGTTTTTGGGTTTACATTATTTCACCTCAGTCCTTTGTCGGCCACTACTACGGTTAAGTTTACATCACATATGATGCTACCAATGACACGAACCAAAGTGAAAATTAACACAACACATTTACTCAGCTTAATCTAACTCAGTCCGGTCTTCTTCTTATTGTTATTAATCCTTAGATTAATTTGTTGCAGCTCTCCGTGCCTCTCTGTTGAGCGAAATTCTTTTAGATCCTTGTATCTTTTCCTATTCATGTCCTCCATGATTTTAGTCATATATTCCGCCCTAGTTCGTCATCTTCTGTGACTTCCAACAAAATTCTCAATATTATAATTAACGATAATTATTATAACTACATTAATACATTTATATATTATTAAATGTATAAAACGATTATTGTTAATTTATCATTAACTCACCGGTTAAATTATCAGCGTTTCATTTTATTAAATTAACCACCATTTTTATTGGATGTACTTGGAGATTTGGTTCGGTGTAGTTATCCAAAATGCGTTTCAGTCGACCAACGATGGTTTTAGGATGAAATTAATAAGCACTCGTATCCAGACCAGAATAATTTTTACCACCAACTCGATTTTTCCCGGCAGGTACAATCGGACTTAACGGGAACCCAACTATAATACTTATAAGTTATAAACGTAACCTCTTGGCTTTATTAGAACTACACTTGTAGGAGCCTGATCGCTGCGATTTACGATTAATACCGTGTGATTGACGTTGTGAATTATATTTTACTTCTTATAGGCAGAATCGTGATTCGTACGTTATGAAAGTATCCGTCTGTCTGTCGTGACCACTTTTATGCCAGACTCCTCTCGCGTGTAGCATATATCTAATATATTCTGTAAGGACTTTAATGGTTTTATTTCCCTATCAAAATCAAGGAAACGTTTTGTATGTCCTTATTTTTTTAACTTATAACTTTGTATTGCAACTTTATATTTGCAAAAAAATAATGGTTTAGATGATTTTTTTTTTATAGACTACATACCTATCTTAATACCTAAAACAACAACAGTATAAAACTAGGACATTTTTGTTTTGTTTTTCTGGATACAATTTTCATACTTCAGATAATCATTTAAAATAACTTTGGTAATAAAACGATAAAAATAATTCGTTCAGTATCATAAGAGTTTAGTGTTATATTGCAGACAACTATTATTATTAACAAAATGGTACTCCTACGACAAAGTTTTATAAAAAATTGAATACAGAATGTTATAGAAAAATAACACTTATCCTAAAGTCATTTTGCGAAAGTTACAAAATATATATATTAGCCTTATAGACCCAAGTTAAACGTTTGTTTCTTTTTACATTATTCATTGACTTACAAATAATTATTGTGTTTTTTTAACCATTATTTATGCTTATAGTATAAAAACCGATTGAAATCTAAACATATAAACGTACAAGATACATAACGACGATGTGGCGGATTTACATATAATATCTATGTTAAGCTGTCATATCATCACAGTGGTACACCGTATAATGTTTATTATAGCCCCCTGCCCTCCACGAAACAAACTATCCTGTGTATGCTTGCAAATACAAGATAACCACTGCGTTTAATCCAAATCCGCAGTACTACAAGTAATGTCATACACGGCCATACACAACACCCACGTATAAAATAATATAGTATTACAATGCACTGTGATTGTATTATTGTGTTACCGACGTCCGCGAATCAACGGGGTGTCACCTACCGTGTTTGTCGCATATTAGATAATATACAGTAGGTACAACCTGTGCACGACCAGCGGTAAGGCACGTCCAAAATAATTATTCTTTGCGGTAACCGTGTGCCAAAACTCACCTGAAACAAATGTTTACAACAACCGTTACTACATAATATAATATCATAATAGTATAATAGATACATTGAACACGTGTACAAGCGGTAATTAATAACGCTGATGGCGTTTGAGGGTTATACGGTCGACTCGACGAGTGAAGTTCCATAAACCGAGTCATATATAATATATTTTATATACTCTAAACTCGGCGGTAGTAGTATAACATAATATTTAGTGCTAATAGTGGTCTCGTGTCGGTCGTAGAATGTCAAGAACATCGTAAAATTATACAAAATAACGATACTTTATAATATTATAATAACACAAGACAAAATGTTTATAGTATATTTTAAAATATGAAATAATTTTTAAAAAAACTCCTCAGTGAAGATGTCTTGTTTGTCCTCTACAAGGTCTTCGCGGACAAATTCTGTGTAAGGTCGATCAATGTTAATTTGTTTTACGCTTCATTTTTCAAAGCCGACGAAATTATGATATAACGTACAATTAATAATAATGTATGTAGTGGGTGACAACACCTTGTCCGGTTTAATATCCGGTTTTTACACAGATCTGGTGTTTGTGTGTGTGTGTGTGTATGTGCAGAAATGTGTTGAAAAACTACCCACAGAAGTTTGATAAAAGCTGAACTTATTCGAAGAAAGACATTATTTGTTTTTGTTTTCGAAAAATTGACAGATTTACTTTGATGATATGCGCCCACCTCGTTTTTACAACTTACAATAGGACCCAATTATCGTTTTAATGTCATTTTTGATTTGGTGCAGCTTACTCTGAGATTTAAGGTTGCGCACGCTTTGTCCCTCTTGTGTTATGGGTGCGGACATTTAAAAGTTTTATACATAATACTATGTTTGTAGTAATAATATATAGAAATCCGATATTCGAAATGTGACTTGGGGATAAGTACACCCGGCCATATATAATATAAAAAAATATATATAATATTATTTTCGTTTTACCGAACACTTTGCCGACTAAGGCGAAACACTAATGCAACTATTATAGTAGTCCGTTTGACACTTAAAAGCACGTCCGGTCGTTTTTCTTTTGGTTATAACGATATCGCTTGACCTAACGGCTGGTTACCTAATAATAATATGAAACCGCAATGGCAATAATACTATAGCCTTATTATAATAACACACATGCAATAGAATTCATTATCAAGCGGTCCATCCGCGCTGCTGTGCGGCAATCGTTGAGTTGTTGCTTATATTTTTATTGGCTAAAACGCCGAAATGGCCCAAAATCAGTTTTCAGTCTACTCCCACGTGAAGATTATTACAACACAAAATCCAAGTACACATAACTCGCCGGGCCGTTAGGTCGTAAAATTAAAATACCAATATTGGACTGGATTGCTTACGGACACACTTGTGTATACCTACAGCTATATATTATGCATACGATTTAGCTTGGCGAAAACGGTGGTCGGCGAGAGCTCTGCGTTTGTGGAGAATTAGCCAAACAGACCCGATGGAAACCTACGCGAACAATAAAATACTACAGTTTTTTACATAATAGATAACTCATAAAAAATGTATTATTGTCGTACACTTAGCTTCGGGTCGAAGCAAAAAAATATTATCCATAGGCATAACCAGGGAGGATTTTGCGTGGCTAAACACAGTGCTAAATATTTTAACTCTTGTTCTATCAACTTAAAAAAGCGCCTTCTTCCTCATATAAGACTTGGTTACGTCGATGATTGCTTCAAGTACAACAATATATGCCTATTGAGTACATCAACTGCGCGTATACGGTATATAGGCGTAGATACAAGAACGGTCTCGGTACGAACAACACCTTTATAATATTATTATCATTAATCTATTATGCGTTACACGTTCGACCGTTACACATGTGGCACCACATAATATTATCGCTGCATAGGTATAATTCTTCTTCTTCTCTACTAAAGGCCTTGCCTTGTCGTTGCAAATCTGGTTCTCCATTCTTCTCTGTTAAAAGCCAGTCTTTTCATGTCCATGTACCGACTACAGTTAGCTTGTCTTATCATTTCTTCTATATATGCCTTCCTCGGTCTGCCTCTACCTTTGTGTCCATTTATTCGTCCTTCAAATATATTTGTCATAAACGAATTATGCCCAAGTAGGTGACCGAACATTTTTCCACTTCTTTCTTTTATGGTGTTTAACAGAATTATTTTTTCCCCTACTTGGTTATCGATACATCTACGTTACTTTTCATTTCTGTCCAGCTGACTTTCAGCAATCTGAAAGTCATAGGTATACATAGGTACAATATGTGTTAATTTACAATATCGCGTTCATCCAAGATGGTCATATTGAACACCATATAACGAAAGAAAATAAATATTCATATACACACACACACACCGTATAATCGTATAATTGTATATGCTTATATGTAGGTACAACAATAATGAAAATGACGATTTACCGGTTGTTGCCGTATGTAGATAAGTAGAGCACCTTCGGGATTGACCAGCCCGGTTATTAATTATTATGTTGGCAGACGGCAATTTTCACAGAAGATCCGCGGTATAACAGTATACGGGCGCCGCAAAGAGCTGCTGAGCAGACGGTCCGTTATTATCAGATTACGATTCGGTCGTTATAACTACATACAACTAGCACCGTTCGGTAGGTATGCTATTATAATATTATTATATCGTACGGGGCCGAAGAGACATAATATTTTACAAAACGAAAAAATAAAAAAGTGAATGAGACAGCGACGGAGAATGAAACAGCTGTTGCCGGTTGTTATAATAATAATATTATGTCGAACGGCGAGAGGTGCATAACGGAACGGACGTTAGGTCAAGGTTATGATGCCAACAGCAACAACTGCAGGTGCCGCAAAAATACATTATAATAATATGTAACAGTAACACATTAAATAGGTTTATTTGTTTACTTTTGTGTTCGGTCAACATACACGCCGTTTCTTCCCCCTCCCCGTTGAACTTACTCCTGGAAGTCACGATCGCACTTCCTCGTCGCGTTACCGAATATTGAGGTTATAAGCATTGGCGCAATTCCATGGAGCACCTAAAACTTTAAGTTATAACAGTCCAAGATAAAATGCATTAAAACCCAATATGCTAATTTAATATTCTTAGTGAGAAATGTATTGGTTATGATCAATTTAATACTACTAATTTTGCAAACTTTTGAAAACAATAGCAGCTTTAAAACTGGTCATGAGTACCATCTCGGTTAACTTTTTACCCGTAATACATATGCAAATAGTAGCACGTGAACTATGCAGTAGACCTGGCCCAGATGTTGTTTTTAAAATATCAAATATACAATGTTGTCTTTTTGGTCTTGCAAGTACTAATACCAACCGCGAAAGGTATTAACACGCCTAAAAAACACTGTTTGGCCTAGCGTAACATTGCACCTAGGGCCTAGAAATAAACACAGCCCTAAGACTAACGGCTGTGATTGGAACCGGGGAACATGACCGCATTCCTCAATTGTAGTTATAGAAAAAATAAAATACATTTATTTTTTTTTTTTTTAATAAAATATATTGCAATATTTCGATGGTGACACGGCAAAAGGGTCTAAGCGACACTTTGGGTTTAAGCGACAAGGCTTATACTATTAGTTAGAAAACAGTTAAATATTGTATTTTTTTAATTTAATAGAGAACTGAAAATATTGTAAGCACTTTTTTAACGTTTTTATCTAATATAAATTTAAAAAAAAAAAACGTAAAATCACAAAATAACGTTTAGTTGTTATCCTGAAAACTATGAAATATGTCGCTTAGACCCTTTTGCCGTGTCACCATCGATTTATTTTATAAATAAGACATAATATAAAATATGTGTTGTAAGGAGAATGCTAAACGTTTTAGATTAATTTTTATGGTAATATTTTGAGGCTACTGCTAGCCTAAGAACATTACACTGCTGTTCATTAGCCAATGCGCCCAACTGTAACTCGGACCTACACAAAATCCCAAATTTGGAGTAGGGTTTAATTTCCTAACCACATATGTGCACTCATATACTTGTCATCGCAAAAAAAATATTGGCTGAACAAATATAGGAGGTTCTCCTGAATCCAATGATGTCCTTTTTTTTGTTTAAATTAAAGTGTTTTTTTGGCATTTTTAAAAAGAGCGTCCCTTTGTAAACAACCTGTATAATACACAGAAGCCAACATTGTAGGTTATAACAAGTATATTATGGTATGTTATATCTATCATCCATCCGATGTAACTTATATTTATCCGTTTTGTACATAATTGCAAAACTATGCTTTCTCTCTCATTCTATGGCCGGCAGCTACCAAGTTAGATCACACGAACGACGCAGATATGATATCTATAACCTAGTAATTAACCAAACTATATTATGCAGTTTAAGTTTAAGCAAATTCCGTTAAATCTCTTTTAATCTGATCCAATCGGTGATTTATGACAATATTTTTATTACGCTTAACCTATAACTCATTATATTTTTGTTATTATAATTTAAAACTAATAATAACTTTGTTTTTTACCAACTATTAAGCAAGTAGGTGGATTTAAAAAATTAGGGCGTTTTTTTTTTTTTTTTTGCAAGGTTCAAAAAACCAAAGGAAACCGTGACTACACAGTACACTGCCGCAATGAATAGAAAAACAGATTACAAAATGTTTTTTTTTGTTAATATCACACTTCTATACTATTATGCATTAACTATTAATTATGCATATGATAATTTAATTATTACCATTGCGTTTATTCTCTGCGTGGACATTATGTTATATTGTTATACCTTAAGAGAAAACATCTGATATAATAATTTATACTCGCGGTTTTTTTTTGTCGGACACGTCTATGGACAATGTAGACTGACCCACTCGAGGCAATGAAATATAATATAGAGGTGCTATAATGATTTAGCATAAACAGATACAAAATCTGCAATAAACGGCCAACTGTTAATTTCATACTAAGTAAAACGCATGTTGAAATAGGCCAAATTCAAGAATAGAAGCTTAATAATATTTAAGAAAACATAAGTATTAAAAAAAAAAAATAAACATGTTATGTAATTCACATACTCGTTAACTAAATAGATCACAAAACGACGAATTAACAATAACAAGTTAAATAATTTCAAACTAACTATTAACAAACCATTTTATTTTGTACAAGCAAATATGATAAAACTATATAACAGTTGGTGCCTACATAATATTCGTTATAAAAATATCTAAAGGAATAATTATCATTATTATTTTATAACGACCCTACAATGATATATCAAAACAAACTTATATGAAGAAACATATACTTAAATGAAATATTCCTCGAGCGAATCGTGCATGATTTAGCAATAGTTGTTCATTATAATTACTTAATATATAATACAACTAATGAATTCTCCAGTACCCGAGTGTAATACATGAAGAGTCATATAAATAAGTATTATAGATAGGCACTACGATATACATTAGTCATTATAGGTTTATAATGTTGAACACATGTAGGTACTTAAAACATATATAATTTTATATTATTGTATATAGCTGCTTAAAAGGATTTGATTTTTTTCTACTAGACATGTATATTTGTAGGAATGATGATTTCGTTTTTGGAGTGTTACAACGTTAATAACTACAATTTGCATTACATAAAGCTATTTCATTCGGCAACAATTATTACATTGACTACCGGGCTTCACCCGACACCTCTCCATTTAGCATTATGAACTATTGTATGAGGCATTTTTATATAGTATATTGTTATAAGAATCAATTAATGCGTGCGTCACCGCTGTAATAATAACAATTGTCAATTAAAAATACAATAATAATCATTAACATCAATACCTGTACCTGCATAATATCATAACTAATGTATTTTACTTATTTGTAGGACCAAAGTTATGTTGTATAACAGATTAATAAGTCAATTATTTTCAATGACTTACAGCGATATCATAATGAATATAAATATTTTATAATTGGTTATTAATTCAGATTTACCCACAAGACCTATTAAAATTAAATTTCTCCCATGAATAAATGTACATGCAGACATCCCACTGACACGTTGTGTCATAAAATGTAACCGTGCAGTACTAACTACTAACCATGCTAAATACATGTTATAAAAATGGAACTAATCCAATATTGCGATACCGGTGTCCATGGTATACCTACTTATTGCAGCCGTTGCAGTGGTGCTTGATAACTATAATTATTTTTTAGCACGGAAATACTGTGAACTAGTACTAGTTTTTGTGTTTGCGCTACGGGCTTGACGCTAGGCAATTGTCAGCTAAATGTAATTATGGGAATCTTTTGTAGTTTGGTTTCACATTAGAAATGAAATGTAGACACACACACGCGGATTTGGATTACAAGACTATCCAACGCCATGTCTACATTGAATGTACAATACATCATCGGTTTAGATCATCGACAAAGTCCTACTAGTACCACACAATAGGCATAATTCCATTTAAACATTATTGTGCATAACACTAAAGTCTACAAAAATTCACGCGGATTCTTTTTTTTTTTATTTATAATTCCATTAACCGTTTTATAGAAACTTTAATTACGTGAAACGGACCAGTCATGTGAATTTTTATATACATTTTTTTTTTATTACATTCTTTATACCTTTTCGTACGATTTCAAAGACGATTTAATTATACACCATTGCCAACGAACTCGATAACAATACCATCGTTATACAAGCGCACTTATCCAGTGGGTAACCTTCTTGTTTCTGTTTTTTTTTCAGACTTATTGTTCTTTTTTTTCACGCAATAACAATTACTTATTAATTTTTTTCCTAATCTAGTATAAGCGTGTACGCCCGCTCGTGGATACGACATAACGGGTCTCCCCGGGAGAGTACAGTAAAAATTCACACACTAACACACAACCTAGAAAGCAAATTACCAGGAATTTTTTTTTTTCTTCATCTTATTCATAATTAATACGAGCGCAAAACGTTTACGGACGTTTAAGGTTTAAGCGCTAACGAAACAATAATAATAGGTACAACAACGTGCAATCCAAACAAACTGACCCCACCAACAGCATCGTATCGCGCCAGCAGAGTCAACAAAGACATTTGTTGTGTGAGTATTGCTGTTAAATGAGGATCTATAAGTATACTAACATGCAGACTGTGAAATAGATGTCCAGGGACTGTTTTATCGAAGAAAAATATTATGATTATTATAAATTTTTTTCCTCCGCCCGATCGGATAGCAGAAAACCGCAATCGTGAGTCGAGGTAGGCATAATACACCTCCGATGGTGGTTAGCGCACGAGTCCCGTTGAAATTGAAAGAGCGGGAAAAAATCTAAAAGTAGGTAAATGTAAAAAAATAAAATAATAATAATATATATTATATTATATTTCATCGACAACCGGTCACGTTGCCTCGAGTCAGACATATCGTGACACTAACCTACGCGCAAAGTCGATACTAACGCAGTCCTTCCAAACGACATAATGAACTTCCATTGTTACTATATAATATTATAATATAGTACCTATCCATATATTACCGGTACACGAAACGGTCATTTATTATTGACCGAGTATACTATTATTATTTTTATTTACTATTTTTTTTTTCCGTTAAAAAAGCGCTGACCCGTGCTAAATTACAATATATCGATGCAATATATTTCATTATACACATAATAATGTATAATTTTTCTTTTTATTATTATTAAAATAAATCGGTCGCCCTCGTGCCGCTGACCCCTACGGCAATACTCGACGTCGAAGAACCGCCCAATCTAAGTTAATATACCTTTTTAAAATCAATCAAGGTTTTTTGTTATATTTTTAAATAATTGCCTAAAATTAGAGTGTAACGCCGCAAAACTAGAATCGCCTCTCATACTATTATCTTTCCCGCGCGTTAAATCCTAAAGGTGTCAAGACGAAGCGGCCGGCCGCTACTCAATATTAATATTATTAATATTACTATTATTATCATGATCTCAATTTATCTGACCTTACCTAGATTTTCATTCCATGTTTTTCCATTATTATTACTATCACTATTACTATCATTATGAATAAGCTCCAACTAATCTAATACCACGGCCAGTTGCCAGTGGCGCTAAATCAGTTTTAAACTTTCGATTCATTTAAGAACATATTATATTTTATTTTATTATGGTTTATCAAATAGCGGCAGTACCGTGCTAACTTTCCTTAACGCCCTACTCCCTAGGGCCTAGGGCAATCATATTTGGTGCCCTAAAATGTGTAACACCCTTGGCACCACAATGGGAGTACTTGTCTCCATTGTCAACCCCCTTAGCACGGCCTTGTATAGCGGAGAGAGATTTTTTTTATCTCTAAACGGTTAGGTTGGATATTCGGACCTGTATTTCAATTTTAAAAAGTTATGATTTCAAAACCACGCGTATTTGAAAAGATATTTGGAAACCGAACAGCTACATTAGGCCACCGCGAAGCTCTAATTGCCGGCAATAAAAAAAATGAGTCCTTTTAACACATTCCAACTTTTAGCAATCTCAACACGATTGATTTAAATTTTCACTATGTAAGAAACTAGTATTGTTGCAAAAATATATGGCTTTATTTTCAAAGGAAATAATTATAATTTTAAAACATATATACAATTTCTACATCAATTCTAAGACCAGATCTGAGTACGGAAAACAGACATTTGCATTTCTACAAAATGTTATTAATATATTTAAACGTAAATATTATAATATAATTTGAAGAGTGTACAGAATTTATACATTTTATGTTATAGGCGTAATACTTATAAAACGTATAAAACTTATTGGTTGATATTTTTTTCCTACTCTGTTTATAATACACCAATGCGATCAAAATAATGTATGACGGATGATTTTTACTTTGATATGGGCCGTAAGCCTATTTTCTGCCGTTTGTGGTACGGGTCCTGTTTTTTTCTAGACCCTTGCACTATGCTTACACAAAATACAGATGAATTAACCAGCTGTATTAGGTAGGCCCTGTCCTGTTGCAAGCGTTCGAGCTTTCTTTAGATAGGTATTCCTTTAGACATGAACGAAATCATTCCAATAATTCCCATTAATATTTAATTTATTTGACGTCGAGGTGAGAAGTGGAGCCACAGACACTCACCGCGGAGTTGACCGGTCAGTTGAACTTGTATTATTATTATTTCATAGTAGCCGTTTACGGGTGCGTGATACGTTTTACGCAACCAATTCAATTATTACTCGGCGTTAGATAGTAGATTTACGAGTTCGGTGTATTGTATGTACATATATGTTTGCCCATATAAGCGTTTGCGCATGTTATATATTACTGCAAGTGATCCGACTGTTAAATAGAGATAGTCCGAAGATTTGACGACCTTACCGATCCCGTTCTACCGCGGGCGTTTTATGCCTAATCTGTTCTGAGCACAAGTATAACTCTACGGACGACGAGACAAACAAAAAAACTCGCTGTCGTTGACGCTAAAAAAGTACAAAAAACTGTTTAGACACTGACCCAAAACTGTGAATTAATATATAGAGTACCGGACTGTAGAGTGTTATAATAATATCGCTCTGTAATTTACAGTGCCGCCCAACAGGTATGTTATCATACCGTATTTAAGCGTTGATTTACATATTATAAATATACGCCAAACGGTGCCAATTTGAGATAAATGGCCAACGTTTAAGAGCACCTCGGTTGGCACTTTTTTTTAGTATGTAGGGCGATTCATTAAGGATAAGACACTCATTTTATCACAAAACCATTTTGTAGTTTTTCTTTTTGGAGTCGCTATAGTTTATGTTATTTTACAACATTTGAGATTATTATTAGTTAGTAAAGTAGGAAAGAAGGGTGCGTTCTGATCAAATTAATACTACAACCCGCCCTTCTTCCCGCCTTAAATTTTAAACTTTAATAACTCAAAAAGCAACTATAAAAAACTTCTTATCGACTAGTCATATATTTTCAGCAGATTATTCTAAACACAAAAAGTTAATTAAACAATATGTACGTTACTATATTTTAAGTGTTAGAAGTTGATAAGAGCTCTGGTGTACACTAAAAAAGGTAAATATTTAATATTCTTATAATATTGTAAAATAACATAAGCGAAGTTGTTTTCAAAAAGAAAAACTAGAAAATTGCAAATATTTTAAGAAAAATATTTGTTGTCTTAACGTTAATGAATCAACCTATATTATATTATAGCAACATGTTAGATTACGGCCGACTGATTATAGCGGTAAGATAATAGTATTGTCCATTAAGTACTATGTACAAAGTCGGCTGTAGGTGCCAAGCTGGCGCACACAAGTTACGTTTTGAAACGTATCCCAGACGATGTTTCGCACAGATAACCGGCTTTACCGCAATATTTAGCGTGTAAACAAAGATATTATATTTTTTTATCTATTTTTTTTTTTTACGGTATTGTTATTAATATTCCAATTCGCGCGCTTACGCCGTGATAATAATAGAATTACAACATTAGCGCGGCGATTGCGTCTCGACACGTTTATTTAGATTTTCCGGTCGATCCTTTATCCTTTTATACACCTGTATATACAATAGTTTGCCGGCGCGAATCTGTCTGTCGCTGTCTGTCTGTCTGCCTCCTTCTCTGTTTGTACAACGCAACTTTGTTGAGATTATAATAATAATATAGTTGTACTTGTATATTTGTTTTCAATGAAATAGGTATTTATATATATATATATATATAGACACCTAAGTATAAAATAATATGATCCGGACAGCGCGTGGTCCAATAGAGACCTGCTGGGTCATATCCGAAACGTTTTTTTGAACACATTCTGTTGTAACAACACGGTCACGGTACGTTTGCAGTTAAGTCGCTAAATACCGCATGTATTGTACACATACACATATTTAGGTACATACACCTAGCTTGTATTTAGTATATCGCAGCTTTTTCGTGTACACACGGATTGCGGTAGATATTGTGTCCCGATCAAAACTATATATATATATATATATATACGTATACACAACAATAACACCTGTATTACACATAATATATTTGTATTAGGTATAATACCTACCATTACAAAATTTTCTCGTGCATTATGCTTTTCGCATTTTTTTTTCAACATAGTAAGGTTATTAAAAATAATATTATACACGTGATATTAATCGCACGGTGTTGGCCGCCGGTTTAGATTTTAATCGATTCTCGTAAACCGACGGTCGACCAGAATTATAATAATAATAAAATACATTTCTCGCGTTACATAAACTACCGTTCTTTTCTTTTTTTTTTTTGTTATTTAGCCCGGAGACAACCGAGTATAAGATAATAATATAATAATTATTATCAATGTCTTTACAATCACTAATTTATTGAACGCTTACACGCAGCGCTATCCCAACGACAATAATATTAAATTACAATTTTTCCATTGCATTTTATAAGGTAAAAAAATATAATATTTTACAAATAAATCGTCACAATGATTTTACCAACTCCAAAATATCATAACAACGCGTTTTGGGAGCCAGTCATCGAAAGTACATGACTAAAAAAAAGTTTTTGTAAAATTTTGGCATTTGGTTGGGAGAATACTATATAATATTATGTATTGTTATTGTTTCTATGAATTCCGTCTGTTCACGCAATTTTTATTAGATATTTTTAAAAAAAACTTGTCGACGACGAGTGACTTTCTACAACGATTAAGAATAACAAAATTTAACAGAAATTACCCAAGATAACCAATGTGACCTAACCGGGGTGGGCGTTACCCTATGATTTTCGCCAAACTAGACCGATAGATCTTGTAAACACTCCGGTGTGCGTCGATCCTCCGGGCGCCGGTAGATTTTTTTTTGCATGTTATCTAAATAATATCTATATGTATACTTAAGTACTAACCGTGTAATTTGGGTGTACCCACACAACGGGGTCAATATATTATAATATTGTTAATAGAAAACAACGCGCGTCGCCGCACAAGTCGTTTAATTGAAATTTAATAACACGTTTAGCGTTGTTTTTACCGTTTATTGGATATGAGTCACGGCCGAATGTAGCCTTCTGTACTCACTCACCCCGGGTGTATCGATAGGCGTGTGAGATAATATAATATACAACACATTAAACGAGTATAATATCATATTTTAACCTTTCGTCGTGATATAGCAAAACAAACACAACAAACTATCACTGTGTGTTAGTGGTTCTTACAACAATGACATTAACGCCAAGTGTAAATCAATATGCAAAGTCCGGGTGCTCTGAATCTGACAGATACTAAAAGAATCGACTTCACGTAGCACAAATGTCAGATAGGGTAATTAATAATTTTGTATTGTAAACTATTGGAAATACGATTTTCATTTTGAAACATTAGCTGTTTTTAATATGTGCTGGGACTATGGTCTGAATAGGTCATATATGGATAGAATCTCTTCAATAGAGGCCGTTTGTTTTTTACTACATTGCTATGATCTACGATAAGGGTACAAAAACGGCTTCAATTTTAATTAGTTGAGATGTCTAATATTTTATTTTTGGTTAAAATTTACATAATTTAATCAAAAAATTTAAATACCTAAAAATAAATGCATGAACACATTTGATCTGAAAATTAGTACATGCAATTATCCTGTTTGAAACAAAGCCTAATAATTGTAATTGTTTTAGTTACAATAGTTATTGATGTCAGGGACGGTCACAGCATTGAATTTGGATTGAGGTATGAGTGTAAAGGCATATTCATTTTGAAATTTAAAAATCAAAATTTTTATTGAAGCAGACGTAATCGCAATATTTTCTTTTTATAAATAAAGATCGCCTGAGTATTTGGAGGTAGGCGATCAGGGTCTATATCATTTGTCCTCTCTCCAGTAGATGTCTATATTATTTTACTTGATCAAGTAAGCGCTTAGTATGATTTGATAAAAATAAGTTAAATAAATACTAAAGTATATAAGCCTACAAAGAAAATGGTAAAATTTAGGTTATCTATCACGTCAAGTCAAAAAGTAATAATTTACTTAAAGTAAATACCTTATGTAATTACCTTCTGCTACATATTATATTATTATTTTAGTTTATAAAAAATAAGACTTGTAATAAAGAAAAGTCTAAATTTGGATTTATTATTTGATCATCGAGCTATGACCAAAGATATATGTTTTTTTATTTTGTCAAATTACTTTTTTACATTAAATATATTTTTATGTTTTACGTGTTAGTATAGTGTATTATTATAATTGTATGAACTTATTTGGAAAATGTATTTATTCAATAAAGATTAAAAAAGAATAAAACTGTATAAACAAACCAATTATTGCACAACAGCATACGCTAAGAGGTTGCAGATGACAATTAGTACCTACTTAGTGTCTTGACTACTCTCTAAAATTTCAGCATGATAGTGGATTTTAGCTAAGCTATTAAATTAATCAACATTTTTTTCTATTTACGAAAAAAAAATCAGACTAGTTGCAGATTTTGTTTGCTTCCCACCCGAGGCTCAAAAACCTCATATACACCGAAATTAGAAGTTCTGATCGATTAGGCCACGGGCGACCATCAACGTAACAGCGTAACTACTTACACATTAAATGAAAATAAGAAAAATAATTAAGCAATACATCATAATATTATCTGCTTGCGCAATGTGTTTTAAATTAATACTTGTGCTAATACCAAAATGAAGCCTTAAGGGTCTAATGAGCGGATCGTCGTACTATCTAATTAAGTTGGTGGTGAAAACAAAAATCGCAGAAACCGGTATGCCAAAATCGAGAACGTCCGTTAAACAATATTCTGTCAATAATCTCAATAAAAAAACAAAATTGAAATGCTGTCGTAGTTGAAGTAAAATTGTATAAAAACCCAACTACGCACTTCCAATAGTCAAAATAATCATACTTGGATAACTTTAAAATTTCAATAGATGAAATAAAAAATCTTCTGATAATACAAAGATGAAATATATATGCTTAGTTTGATACTTTTCTCGATATCACTTATTTTTTTAAAGCTATATAACTGGACATCTGATAATGTGTTTTTATGAGAAAGCTGTGAAAGCTTAACAATAGTTTTCAGTAGCACTATAAATTTAAGTTTTGGATGTAAAAACAACGTCTCAGCATCGCGCCAAAGTTACTATAGGTCAGACTTATTTTTAACGAGCACACCGACGTTATTTAGCTTGTCATTATAAGCTGTAAGGTATGTAGTGTATTCAAACTGACAAACATTCAAAACGGCCAATGAAAAGTACTAATCTATCGTAAATTCATAAAAATATCATTTAAATTATTCAAATCGAGAATTTTGGGATAATATTATTTTCAATATTTTATATTGTGATTAAATTTGTTTAGTTCCATCATAAAATATTTAGAAATTATGCGAATGAAACGCGCCGAATTTCACACGACACTTATGAATTTTAAACAAAATAATATCCCCGTCCGTTCCGTTTGGTAGCCGCGAATTTCCAAAACCGACTATTTAATCTCTCCTAAATCTAAATCGAATACATACGTACCGCCTACATAAACAGTAGGTTAACACGTTGAACGGCTTTCCCCTTTGTAACTGGCAAATGCGGATACGACAGATTTTTAAAAGACCATCATCGACGAAAATCGTGAAAAACCATTTAAGAGAAAAAACTAAAAAAATCATAACATTATTGTCCCTTGTCGTTTATCAGCTGTTGTAAGCTACTGTCAGGTGAGGTAATTTTTTTTTTAACCATGCTGGAAACTACCAATTGTCCGCCACGCACCGACCAAACCGTTTAATAGCATCACGCTCACTTTGCTCCATGTATATTATGATGACATTTAAACGGCTTAACTAAGCGAGATAAACGATAACGCCACCGTTGTCCTATCAACTTGGCCTTTACAAAAACTGTACAAAATGCATATTAATAAAATAGTAAACAAAAAAAAAACCGCTGTCAAATCGTTGACACATGACTTCCTCGAAAACCGAATTTTACTTGAAATGGTATGACGAAAAACCAAAAGAATATGGGTTGTCATGGTATCATAACCAAAAAAATATAACTTATATCGCCAATAAGTTATATGGTGCACGGAATAAAAATGCATAGTTGGACCAACTAAAATTATGGTTAATATAAGAACACAATAAATATATAGTTGTAATAAATAGTTGCTTTAGCTAAACGTTTATTTGGCCAAAGTATTTATTTAATTTTCCCAACTATAAATGTATTGTTTCCCTATCTATATTAACCATAATTACGAATAAGCGAAAATTCTAGAACTTATGAGCTGACATTTTTAACACATGTCGGATTCAGCTAAACACATAAACTGTACGAATTTCATATGCTTTAAGTTCAATTAACCGTGGGAAAAATTCCCGTCGAAATGAAACCACATTTTAAATCCGTTCTACTAGACCACCGAACACTGAACTCAATATATGGAACGTGTATTGCTTATAGTCGGCTGCTTATGAAAATGTCCCCTGATAGGAAGCTACCATTTTGTGTACTTTTATTGTTTTATCCATGATATTTATTGTTTTTTTCTGCGATTTATCATATATACAGGATGATTTTTTTATCACGAGCCACTCAATATCTTATAGGGTTTAATAAGAAATACAATTTTTTTTTCATATTGTTTTTATACAATGTGATCTCAATTTTTCACAATTTTTTTTGTTTTTACTCCCCTCCCAATTTTGTTTTTTTGATAACAACTTTTGAAACTTTAATGGTAACGTATATATCTTATTAACTTTTTAAATTGAGAATAATGTACTAAAAATGTTGACTGGTCGATAACCAGTTTTTGAAGTTATTGAAGTTTCAAATTTAGGGCAGGAGGAAAGCTGGAGAGTAATATTATTTTTATCTGCGCGCATTTCCCAACCGCACTACCCCTCTCATCCTAACTTTAAAACTCTTTAAAAACATATTTTCCAGGTAGCCGTAAAACCTTTTTTTTTTTATGAAAAAGAAAAAATGGGTTCCGCGACCAAAACCTATCGATGGCGTCCATACGCAGATCCCCTGAGGCCATTCAGCCTCTTATACAGTATACCATGACTGCAACAGCTGTCCCCGAGGCGGTTCCTTATAAAGACGGATAATAATAATACGGATACGGACCACCTTACCGTAATATCATTATACCTATAGTGTCGGCGTTGTGCTTGCTCTTGGTCGTCATTGTCGTCGTAGCCGTGAGTTTAACGGACCCGTTTGCGGATTGCGGCAATCGATTACGAACCGTTTTTTACCGCCAAAATGATGAGAGCCCGACGTGGGCGCGCAGACAGTGAAAGGTGCGATTCTAAGACGTATCATTAAGTATTAACACCTATTTCGTGATTTCAACCCTTCACTCTCCGTCAGAACCGATTTCGTCCACAAATCGTGTTCTTAAAAAATTATAAATTCACTTTGCCCGCAAAATCTAGAACCTCCCCCCCCCCCATAACATAACAAAAACATTTGTTAAGTTCTTTAGCCACTACTTTCGTGTGTCATTCTGACTACAATTCGAACGCTTAGTGGTCCCTGAGACATGTGATTGACTCGCGATTGGTCCGTTCGATTTTCGTCGGCTGTTAAATTTATTAATTCGTTCCGTGCAATCCGGTTAATGAGGAAATGCTAGGTATTGCGCTCGTTCTAATAGAAGAGTGCAGTGTGTTCGCATACAAAACACCGGTATGCAGGAAGTAATTTTAACTAGAACACGGATGGCCCCCAAATAGTGTCACTGTGTGTTTAATTTAAAAAATATTTAAAAGTTTGATTGTAACGTGTAAACGCTCATTCAAGCTAGTCTTATGGTGGCCGCCGGGCACACGCAACCGTCGCGTGCAAAAACTTCATAATACCTACTCTAGTCCATCGTGGTCGCTCTTGTAATTGTTTATATATATATATGTATTTTTTTTTTAACGGTCCATCTGGCCAAATACAATATAATATGATATTGATACAACGTTGTTGTGTGCAGTGTGAAACTTTCCTCATTTTTCCTTTCTCCCCACTACACTGGCCACTCTTCAAATACTATTTTTTTTTTACATTTATCAACGATCTATTTTTTTGTTCTTGCAATCGGTTAAAATAATAAAATTTAAAAACTGCCCATTTGAATCTATTGAATTTCGCAGTCAACACTTGCATCGTTCTGACTTCTGGGACATACTCGTGTGTATAATACACACGATACTATATTATGTTAGTAACAATGAGTATTCTCATGTATACTCTGAATTCGTTTAAGAATATTAAATGGTATACATATGTGTAGATTCTTATTGGATCCTAATCGCTAGAACCTTAAACGGTGAAAAGACTAATTTGACCCGTTAAAACGACCCGTTAGTTTTAATAATTATCAAGTTAGTTTTAATAATTATTAATAAACTGGTTGTATAGGAATACCTTATCTTAACCAGTCACCGAAATAATAACTACTCGCGATTAACATAGTTAATATAAAAAAAAAACTGAAAGCGTGTGTGTTTTTTAAAGGGAAGGGACCAGTTGATAATTATGATATTTTTACACGACGATGCGCGATTATATTATATGTGTATAGTTTTGTCTACCAAATAGTATAATTAGAGAAATCTAGATAATATTGTTGGGAACCTCTGTGTATGCTCGTTTGACGGTTTAAGAAAAGATCTTACAATAATATAAATATATATGTATTTAAAAGAATGAATAACAGATTCGCCATGACAGTTTTTTTCACACGTACTAGCGGTTTCTTCCAGATATTTTTTTTTTTTTTTTATTTCGCGGGTTGTTTTTTTATTACTCGTCTATAGTTTATTTGTAATATTACGTTGTTTAAATAAATCGTAAACGACGGCGGCTGTTTCAACACACCTATAGCAAATACACAATATGTCAGAGGCAGAGCGGTTCGAGCTTAGAGATAAGTACCTACTGATAGGCACGCGGAAAACTTTCACAATCGCTCGTGTATCGCTTGAAAACGTTGTAAGCTTTACACGTCAAAAGATAGAAATCCACAAAACGAATATATTACACGCCAAAGTCTCGAACGAATTAATTCCAATGACTTTCGCGCGGAAACATATCTTATTATTTCCGTGAAAGGTTCTCACCAGTTACCTGCTGTCTACACGGTCCTTGGGCGGTTAGGTTTTGTAGTAATCTTATAGCTCGAGCATTTCATAAAAGAAAATAGCAACTAAAGCATTATTTACCTGAATCTGAAAAATTATTATACTTGCACGGAAGTTGCCACATAGCGCTTGGACTGTCCACGATAAATAATGTAGGCTTTTCATTCGAAAACCTATTAATCTTTAAATAACCATTGAAATATCTTGTACGATATTTAAAATACACTATCAGTTTATTTTTTCAATATTACAGTAGGCGCATCCCATTTTATCAAACTGTAACTTATAAAATATGTCTAAAAAAACCTTCATTTAGAAAACTAAATGTTGACACCGTTGTCATATAACTGTTGTCCTCTGCTGTTGACATGTTTTAATGCCCAACGCATTTAATATTTTGTGCTTCCTTTGCTCTTTAACAACCAAATCCCGTTCTTAGCTCTAAAGTTTTTTTTCTTAAGAAAACTGCAAAATCGATTAACCGTGTTCTTTGATGCTATTACATAATATATTTTGTACTGTATAGATTTACAATACAGAGTAAGCAGTGTCGTCGGATACCGGCAATGACTAATTGAATTTAGGTAATTGTTGTTTTCTCCTTCGATGATGGTATGAATTTCGATTAATTATTTCTTTCACGTTTTCCTTACTCTGTAATTCCGATCACCGGTAAAACATACAAAACTAACGTTTGCCGTCGATTTCTCTTATTCAAACCGTAAGTAGAACAGAGCAGAACTAGAGGCATATGCAGGCGTATAAGTTCTTATTAAAATCTGTGTTTCAATATAATATTATCATATAGTCGTCGACTACTGACACACTTGAAAGGATTTCGAGAAAATGTCAAGTTTAAAAACAGTCATCGCAGAGTAAAAACAATGTGCAGGCGACGGTTCGACAAATATATTTCTGAACACAAGTATAATTATCTTAACCATTATACATGTCTAGATATGTTACGGACAAAAAGTGATGTGGCAGCGGCATCGGTGCATGTGTATAATCAAAAATCAAAAAAACCTTTGGTATCCCTGACCCGTCGTGGTCGTAAGCCTAATGCGCGTGTACCTCTGTAATACGACCTCTTTGGTCGAACAGTAACGCACTAACAAGTTCGTTCAATCGATTAATAAAAAACTCATTAATTATAATCGATGACGTCCCGAAGATTATAACAAAGGTCACGTCGACGAAAAAAAGAAATACCAAATAACAGTTTGGATAACCCCAACAGTGTTTGAAATAATAACAATATTGGACGAACTCGGCAAGTTAACACCAGCCTATACAGTAATATATTATTGAGAAACACACAAATTTTCTAAATGTTTTACCGAGTTTTGGTGGTAAATATTAGTTTTTTATCCAACAACGGTAATAATAATAACAATTGTCTTGACTCGTGTGTACACTATTGTATTTGTTGTTATGCAAATAAATAATATTATACTATAGCAAGTGGATAACCGCACGAACAACGCGCGCCGACATGGTGGCGAGGTTGACTAAGTTACAAGCACATGACTTCCTAAGTCAGTAAGTAAGGGAAAAAGGCACCCGCGCATCTCAGAAGCCGCTTAAAACGGTGAAAGCGCAACGCAACGGTCGCGTTTTTTTTATTATTATTATTATCTTTTTTTTTTTCTCATATTCACATGTATTGTACTATCGTTGCTCCAGGGTTTGTGTATACACTACTCTAGACCCACAAGTACTATACACACACACACACACACACACTAAACGGGTGTGGTCGATAGATGTGTGAGCGCAGGTTGATATTATTGAGTAAACCTCGTTCGTTTATACACACGGTCGTTATGCAAGACCGGTGCAGAGCCGGCATATGATTATACTCATTTGCCAGGGGAACTAGATAAAACGGTACACGCAGAAAACACTGTCATACGGCTGTTATTCAGAGGATGATCATTGACAAGGTCCCGCCGACCGGTTCCTATTTGTACTATCTTCAAGCTCCTTCTCCTTGCCGTCGAGGTCTGTACGATGAACCCTGTTACTAAGTGTATCACAATATCGCCAAAGCAGCTACTAAGACAGCTGCAACTGGGCAATCGCCCACATACACCGTTTATATTGTGTATTATGTTCAGACTTCAGTGTTCACCGACAACGATAATAGTTGGTCTGTCGCTATTCACAGATGCGAAGCGTATAGTTTGGATACCACATAAAGATAGATAAAACGAGCGCAATACGATCGATTGCCCGTGCAAACGCTCAGTCATGACTTTAACTATGTTTTTTTTAAACATTTAATTACATATACAAAATTATGCGTATTCCGTATGAAATTACCAAATATTTAACTTTGTTTGGTATGTTTCATAAATCATGGCGCATTTTGACTGGTCTATTAACAGTTTTGGATAAATACTTTTAAAGTTATTAAAGTTAGAAATTTAGGGAGGGAGGTGGAGTGCGGTAGAGTAATGCGCGCAGATGAAAATAATACTACACTCCACCCATTCCTCGAATTCTAAATTTTATTATTTAGTCACTTGAAAAGTATTTATCCAATACTAGTTATAGATCAGTCATCAGTCAAACAGATCATGTCTAATAGGTTATTGTTAACTTTAAAAGTTAATAAAATAAATACGTTTCCGTTTAAATTTCCTACATTGATAGCGCTATGGAAAGGACTATAAAGGTAAAATTAGAATAATTGTCTAATATCGTAAAATAAAATAAACTAATGTGTCTCCAAACAGAAAATCTACAAAACTGCAATTATAATAAGACGAAACTATCTCCCCGCAGAGGAAGTTAAGCACAGTTTACATAATATTACAATGTCGTTCGGTCCTTTTACCGCCAAATCGTAATTTAATGTCGATATTATTGTAATGGTACTATACACTACTGTACTGTATTATACGTCATAGTAAATGAAATTGAAAAAAAGTTGCAAAATATTACGTAGTCGATACATTGACACTAATAACCCGTAAAACGAGAACATTTTTACTTGTATGTGCATGTTAACAACTGCACGATATAAATTGAGATTATGATGTTTCTAATCCGAAGTATCTTAATGAAAGTATCGAAAAGTACCGCCGAGTAGGCAATTTGGACGTTGAGTACCATGTACAGGTCATGTATGTATATAATGTTCACACATAATATGATGTTTGTGTGTGTTTGAGAGCGTCGTTATTGCATCAGGACGGAATATTAAAAACGAATAACGCATTTATAATTAGATTTGTTCACTGCGATGAAAAGAATTCCGGGGAAATAAACCGTAAGTATATTCTCCTTTCGACCCGAGTGCACTGTTTACACGCGGAAACGGTTTCTCTATCTCGTGTTTGGCGCGTACAGCATCTGCAGGCCGTAATCAAGTGCGGTTACTCAACACTAGACATTTTTGCCAATGGATTTTTTTCTACAATGTTAATCCGGATCCTGTTGTATGTGTGTAACGGATGGAGCTCGGCTGACAACGACATCAGCTCGACCGTCTCATTCATCGAAAATAGCAACAACGACAGCTGTTGATAAACAGTGGTATCGACTGTTCTGTGACGCACTATATTATGATGAATCCTTTATCGTTGGCACGAGTTATGATATTTTGTGATTTGAAGTGTTCAAACAACAAAAAATATCTGCAAACACATCTCTGACTTAAGTCTATTATTTACCGTTACTTGTGTGTGGCCCGAGCTGATTAAAGGAACATTAGTGAGAAATTTTCAAATTTGAGTTTTCCGACTTTTTTAACAAAAAAAAAAGAAAAGACAATTAAATAAAACAATTAGCGAAACTTTGGTTTTTCAAATATAATTTTAACAACGAAGATATAACCGTAGAAAATAGCAGAAAGGTTGAAATATTTCGACTTGTTTTTCAATCCTGTTTTATAAATTTCACCTTCAATTAATGTCCATTATGTAAAAGAATTATGATTTACATGGTCATTGTTGTATAAACGAAGTTACCGTTCGGATAAACCAGTCGCCGAGCTAGGAAATGATTAAAGTTCAGATAAGGATTACCGATGTACATATATCATAGATAAAACGCCGTTTGTATGCCTCCCACGGTTAATACTATTGAGATAGGTTTTTTAACACCGGCTCGACATAATTATACACACACTGCTTATTATCCATCACACCGTTGACGCGGTTATTATATATTTTATTTTATTAATGAGCTCGGTCGATACTTCTGGCGAACAGTTTAACGTCCGTAGGTATAAATTGGGCGGGAATCTAATATAATTATTATTTGGAATTAATTATTAAAACCTTTGGCGTTTAAAATGTTGGCGAAACATATTATTACACATACCGCTAACGGAGACGACGAAGACTTATATTAAGTGTAACGAATATTCAGATTGTTCCATATACAATTAGAATAACTCGTTTTGCTATCCAGTAAATTGATTGATGATGTGTATTTACTTATGTATACATGGATAGGTATATCATGTTCATTATATTATTATTAATATATATGTATGATGATTTGATCGACGAAAATCAGCGATCGATTAACATTATGCACGATCATCATTAATAAGGTACATATCAGATAGGTATAAGGTTTTTCTGTTTTTTTTAATTTTGTAAAACGGTCTACACGTATAGGAAACGGCTGAACAGCTGTCTGTGAAGCCTCGCCAATAGGTTGATGGGTAAACTACTATGATATAAATTTGCCACACGCGTGTAGCAAATTTTTTCCAAGACCCGTCTGCAACACACACTCTGATTATCATTATACCCGGGGCTAATGGTTCGTTTGATCCGTAACTGCAGAGGTTGTTCGCTGAATTTTGGCCCCGGGGAACGATTTAAGCTCGTGGCAAAATTTGCACACGCGAGTGCCAAAATAACTAGCGTTTCTGGTTTGTTTAGGTTCATTATACTTGTCGGTCGCTTTTGTATAAATTTACATTACCGCCCGAATAGAAATCCATCCATCTGTTAAAAAAATTGATTGACAATAGCTTTAACGCGTTAAAACATTAGGAGACCGTTTGTTAACGTACATGTAATACTCTCTCACATAAAACATTCAAACAAGTCATTCTTTTAACAAAAAAAAAAAAATGATGACATATACAAAATACTGGTACAAACCATCAACAATCTGCTGTAGTAAGTAGTAATTCATATTTAACGATTCACCAGTTTATATATTATTATAAAATTTTAAAAAAAACTTATCATAACTATATCAGCAAAGCGAATGTTTTCTATCATAATGTTCCGCGTTAATGACAACTTAAGTCGTGAAAACGCCGCCATCGAGCATAAATTTCGCTCTGTAATAAACTACAGAAAAGTCACCGGACGAGCAAAAACCAACACCTTTTAAGGCGTTAAACCGATTCTGTTGTAGTGTACGATTGCCAATGCAACCGATGTTGCATTAGTACTTTTTGCTGCACATCTATCATTTGAGACAATTATACATGGAACAACTAAAATATGTGCTCCCATTACAGTTTGTCATAGGCGCACAGTGGTCCGAGAGTGAATTCTTGGCGCTCAAAAGTCCTATTAATAAATATGTAAAAAATATCAAAACAATTATGAATTATTAAATTTAATATGTTTCTTAGACATAATATAAAATGTCAAGGTCATATATGTACCTGGATGTTTTTTATTACTATTTAAAGGTTAGTTTTTATAGTTTGGTGGTTACTTTGATTTCAAAAAATTATATTTCGTTTACAATTTTTTTACCCTTTGATATTTTTTTTTTATTTAACTAGTAGATAACCAAAGGAACAAAATATTTTTTTCAAACTAGTTATGATAATTTTGAATGAAAAATATCAGATGTTTTACATTTTTTTTTTTTTAAGTGAGTTGTACTAAAATTTGCCAATTTTTACCCACATAGCAATACATAAGTGTTGTAGAACAAGTATTCAAGGTCTTAAAAAATATTGATTTTTAATGCGACAGACAAAAGTGAATTAGTACACAAGGCAAATAAAAAAGTATGATTTTTCAGTTTAGCGGTTATTTTGTTTTCAGAAAATAATATTTCGCTTACAATTTTTTTACCCTTTGATATTTTTTTAATTTAATATAATATCAACAAAAATGTTTAAAAAATACGAAATACGTACACATATGACCTTAAAATTGTATATTATGTCTAAGAAACATATTAAAATTAATAATTCATAATTGTTTTGATATTTTTTGCATATTTATTAATAGGACTTTTGAGCGCCTAGAATTCACTCTCGGACCACTGTGAGGCGTGATCAGATACCGCAGCGATAATTTAAATGTATTGTATATTAGGTAGGTACAGACTACAGAGTAGAAGAAACTCCGAAAGTACATATTAAACTCAAAGTCAAAGCAAAAACATATACATGTGTGTTTTTCGTAATCATGTAACATGAAACACGCCGTTAGTTAGATCATCAACGCTGCTATATGTCGACTGTATCTAATATAACGAATATCTGACGGTCAACAATAATAATTACAGATTACAACACATAAAACATAAAAACCGTGCATGCAATTTTCTCTCAGAAACTTATTATCGCCCCCTCGGGTGTCTATAAGTCGAGATGTTCATCATCAATGCACCGAAAAATATAAAAACACATAGGTACCTATTACTCTCAGCTCTCTCTCTCTTTCTATTTATACATATATCACAGAAATTGGTTGTATGTTTTTTTTTGTCTATAAAGTTAAGGTCTTAATTTTTTTCAGGATTTTGTGAGGTAAAATATAACGCCTATTCGTAATATGCGGGTATACTCGTATACCACAATTTTCTTATTTGAAATCGCGGTAAGATCTTATAGCAATAAAGATATAATTTTATAAAATATAATTCTGTACACAACGATGTATCCACAAATATTTTCGACCATACTTGGAACCGTTTAAGTTAAAATTAATTCCATTTTCAATTAAAAATGTTGCTATATTGTTGAAAGGGGAAAACTCAAATTACTTAAAGGGTTCAAAATTGAGTTGTTTTACGTAGGCCAATTTCAGTGTCTCTCTCTCATTATCTGTTTAATAAGTAATAACTATTAACGTTATCTAATTATTTTCAGGAGGAAACACGATCACGCCGCCAAAATACCTGTTCAACCCGAGTACAAGTATAACAAATCACTTTACATTCTAATAATATTATAATTACCGTTATTATAATAATACCGCGGTCGTCGAACATCCATTATCGGTGCGATTAGCACCTGTTATGACCGTCGTAAACGGGATACACCCACGACAACAACAACACGGACAAGAGTGTGGTTGTACCTAAATATATTATGTTATTTTAAAATATAGTGTTGTATGCCTACTTAGCCTTATAATAACATCGTGTCGTATCTATAATAACAATCGTGGACACACGTAACTCCCAATTTTGTCGAGCAGCTGCGTTCGAACCAGACAGATCGTCGCCTTGGTTGTCGCCGCCAATAAAATACGAATTTAAAAACAAACGGTCCACCGACGTTTCCTTACGCTTTAACTTATAAGGCACTTAGTAGAAAGATACACTTCGGTATATTTATGTACGTCCAAAGCGTATTCCTACACACAATGATAGTAACGCGACGTCCGGATTTTGATTTCCTCGAGTGGATATTACATAAATAGTAGATAGATAAACAAAAACAAACCAAATAATAAACTATACAGCGTTTAAAAACGCCACAGTTATTCGATGCTAATAAAAATATATTAATATGGTTTGCAGACAAAACCGTCCGCATAGTAGCACTACACGCCAAAAAAAGTACAACAATAATATTATGATAATAAAAAAAATTACGTCGTGTTAAGCTAGCATATTTAAACCAGATATTATATTTTTCTGCGTTTGACTTTCACAATTTATTTTCGCTACACCGCGTTTAACAATGAGACACAATCTATATGTATAATATATAGACCGAGTCAACTGCGCGGACCAATGAAATATTGAAATAGTATAATCAAATTATACAAATACGTTTACACCGGGTAAAAAGTTAGCACAATATGATACAATATAACACATAGGCAAACATATTGTTATTGTGATATAAGCTCGTTAACATAAAATATCGACCGGGTTTTCTCTAAACAATTTTTATACTTAATGTTATTCTAGCCGATCCTATTACTTAAACAGACAAACATACCGACACCGGTAGGTTTACACATCGATTACAAACACCGCAAACCGAATCGAACGATCATTGTTGTACTTTGTGGTTCAACGAACCAAACGCCGCCGTCGATAACGCCCCTGGGCCTAAGTACGGTAAACAACTAACCGGTTGGGCGATATCCAGAAAAACGTCGGCGACAAAAACTGATAGAAATAATATTTCGTCGACCCAGTCGGGAAAATCGGTTTAACCTCGTGTGTAAAATGTTAAATTTGTTTTTGGGCCGATTTCGACACCCGGTTCGATTTTACTACAGTACAAAAACGATTTAAAAAATGTCATCCCATTAAATTTACCGTTGTCGGCTGGTAGAAACTGAGACCGAACTTCGGTCGAAAGGCGTTCAAAAAATTGTTTTACAATAATAGCGTTCGAAATCCACTTGCCATGATTGTACTTGCATGTAAGTAAGTCTTCGTGGTTTTGGGGAAGTAAAAAAACAGAAATGCAAAATATTGTTAGACATTTTTGTGTTATTTATCTAAATTTGTCATTTAACTTCGCCAAATGCTCAACAGCGGACCTTCCGACCTGAGTATGCCGTATTGTACATAGGTATCGTTTTAGTCGAGCCGTATAAAAAAACAAAAAGTGCAACAAACACACCAAATGTGCCGTTACGAAACGTCCCAAGTATACAACATATAGTGCATTAATTTCTATTCTGATCATGCGACGGGTTTTACAGAGCGAGGAAACGTTTGACGGGTCGTTGGCGTCGGACTTCCAGCTTTTAACGCCAAAGTGGTTTTGCCCGAAACGAGAACTAGAATCGCATGCCCATTTTTTTTTAACTACCGACAGTCAGCAAAACAGTTGGCAATAATAATAAAAGAAAAATATACAAATTTACTCCACGGACGCGTTGGAAAGTAGTTCGGCCTCCGCCAATATGATGTATTATTGAGTAAAAGTCGAGAACGTTCGGTTTTTGTCGATCCTCGACGGGCAGAGGCGAATTTGAACGCCGATAACCATTACTGACCAACCTTCAACCGTAATAATTGACGGCTTAACATTATTATTATTATTAATTTATTAAATATACTGCGGTATCCATATTATTATATAGGCACATATTTGCTGACATGCTACCGTATGTGTTCATCTCCCACGTGGATTTTCTAATATATTGCAATTGCACTATAACATGTTTTGCCAATGCATTCATAATTTATTAAGAAGTCCGACATTCTGTAAAGAAAAAATTAAATATCATATATATATATATATATATGAATATTATGCTTGATGTGTATATACAACGCCAACCTAATTTTCCTATTAAAATACTATACAGCTGTCGTTTAAGATACAAATCGATTTAATCGCAATTAAATGAATTCAACTTTCAGTTTTAAATCGTTTTTTTTTTCTATATAATATATTCTGCTTGACAAATCGCTTGAGTTAGATACGTATCTAATGCAAGGATAGCCGGTAAAGTAAACTGGGTAAAAATAATCGGAATCATAATTACAAACATGAACAACGATTAGTCAAGCTATAATATTTTATGTCTACACAACTATTTTGTTTTTATATGCCATTCCAGATAATCAACATAGACAACATAATAAGTTTAAAACTTAGGAAAATTATAAAACTATTTATATTGATTCATTTATTTGTTTTTAATAATTACTAGACTAGTCCAAAAGTCGTGTTATGATGTAACTTTCTCAAATCAAACAGTGATCTATCGACGGTACAAAGGAGTACTGGTCAGGGGCGTGTGAGAAATAACTCCTTTGTACGGTACCAACAGAACTATAAAATCATGGGCTGGTTAGGTTAGCTGGTCACTACTGTGCGCGTGGAATTTATCTCGATAAAGATGGCCGGTATCTGTTTCAATTCAACATTTGAATTTTTACAATTGAGAATACTAAAATACTATGTTATGTTGTATATTGTACTACACGTTTACTGGACAGTAGTAGATGCAAATTATCTAAACTGAGCCAAAGAAAAAAAGTAAACTATTGTTTATTAAATAGAAAAAATATAGTTTATGCGCATTATACGCACTTGCACACGAAAATTGCGGTGAACCGCGTGGGAAAACCACCGAAGGCTTCTCATCCGGCGGCAAAAAGTATATAAACTTACACATGTATACCTAATACTCCTCATAACTGTGCAAACGTGCCGGGTCGTGTATGTATATACAGTTGTTACAAGTGAGGCTAAATAACGCGATAATATAATGTCTATGTGCATGCGAGGTATTATTATTATTTTTTTATCGTGTGAATGTCGAAACGGTTTATATAATTCTCTAGTGCACTTGAACGTCGGCGCAACCGATCTTGATTAGAACTCGTGATCTCGATCGGTTAATTTGCATTATATGCATTCGCCATACTTATTATCATGCGATCCGGGGCACTAAAATCGTTCTTACGCACTGCGGTGTTGTTCTATTCCTGTCCGGTGTGGTGTTAGTTTGTATATATTATATCTGTACTGACACACATGCGACGGAAAAATTAATTACCAAACACATTACCCGGCACACTATAGCCCGAGTCCCGCAGGTGTTATGCAACCCCTGTACAGAAGTCCTTACATGCACACCGAAGATAGAAAGCGAACGATAACTACAGCTGGTAGCATTTGATTTTGGACAATGGTCAATTTCCTTCTCTTCCACCATTGCTCGCGGGCAGCTTTCCGTACGATTGTGTAGCACACACTACACACAATAATAATAATTAATATTAATGCTATCAAGACTTGGTACTCGTTGGAAGCGACAAGAGATAAGACGGATACGGTTGTTTTCGTTGTATACAGTGTCGATTGTCGTACGCGCGGACATATTGTAACGCACTGCAACTGTCGCAGTGAACGGTTTTAACGGAATACTTCAATTTTATTATAATATAAGTACGCGATAATTATTTTTCATATTTTATTTCGTACAGTGTTTCTTGAGTCGTCCACAAATGACCAAACTGCAATTGACGGTAACCTTGTTCTAACCATAAATCAATTTTATTTTAAACAGTAAGCAATTATAGACACCTAAAAGAGTCTCAGTCTTCTAGATCCCCTATTACCAATTCAAGGATTTTCTTTCTTTTAGCGGGGTTAAAGTTTTATTATAATGTACAAGTTCTGGGTACAATGGAAACAATTAATGCGCCACGTTTTTTAAGGGACTCGATTGGTATAAAACAAAATCGCTATAATATGTAATACAGCTAATGATGAAAATATTTTTAGAAACTTTAAACATTACGTTGCATATTTAAATAACACTATTTGAACTGTTTTCGTCATAATACACAACCCTTTATAAATGGAATAATAAAACATCGAAGCTAATTTCAAAAAAATAATATTAAAAAAATTATGGATTTATTTCCGTTTTTCCTGTATTATTTACTCGTTGTACAGCGGTAATAGACGAAGATTGACGTGAAAATAATAGCAACATAATGGTGTAGGTGCGTATAGAAAAACTACATAATGGTATTTTTTTTTAATTTATCAATTTTGGTAAAGGGTCGGACGGAAAAACTAATTTATGTAAAACACCATTCGAGTTGTAATCATCTTCAATGCTGGCTGCACGATACACAGCAATCCTGTACGAGTGCATCTAGACGATGGGTACGAATCGAGTGTTGTTTTGTATCTCTGCAATTTATTTATACTATTCATGGTATCACGTTATACGGTTTTGTTGCTAGGCCTGAGACTAATTGCGCCGGTGCGTGATGTGAGTCGGGGGTTAAATAGAAAAAAACAAATTACATTATACGTCACATCTTTGTTTCGCTACACTCATTTTTGTTACTGAGAAATTGATAAAAAATAATAACAGCAACATTAACGAATGAACGCCATGAAATACTTATTTTTTTTTCACAACAAATCTAATCTACGAAAACCGTCCGTTTTCAATATTATCGTCGTTTCGCACGCTTAGTGTAGGACCACCCGGTAAGTTTAAGCGATTTTTCTGGATTTTACATAATAAGAAAACCATAGCGAGATTCGGTCGGAAAACTTTTATTTTCCGCAACGTTAATATTATTATAATAGCCAGTGCATTGGAATCGCACCGAGTTCGTTCTTGCCCGCTGCACTCGATTATGCATAATATATTAGGTTCACCTTCGAAACGAAAACGGCGATACATATATATTATAATATTAATGTAAAGGCCGCGTAGAAATCATACATTTTCCCGTTGCATTTTTAACTGCTATTAATATGAGGTTGTGTTCTAAAACTGTCGAGCAAAGTAAAAGGCGTTAGGATTAGTATTATGTACGTGTCCGACGATTGTTTTCAACCGGTTTTGATATAATATCATGTGTTTGCTGATCATATTTCATCCGAAGCGAAAATAAAACTATTCTGTAATTATGTTTATCACTCGCGAGCCATTTAATGACTATATAAATAAAATATATAAATCATTACAGCGAATTAAAACATACACTATATGTAACATAACGTACTTGTAGTATCATGTATGTAGGTACATAATATTATTGTTATATATTATACATGCTCGAGAAAAGGGGAAATCATATTATGTATTATTTACTTACAATAATAATAGCCTATTTTCAAAAATTAACCAACATCGTCTAAACAAAAATCAAGATACAAAACATAAACTATATAAAAAAAAAGTTAGATAAGAAAAAATTCATATTATAGGTACAATTTGTATTCACGGATAAAGTAGACCTTTAACCAACTTACCAACCAAGTATAAACAGTAAACATCTCAACGTTATCGCATACACATTGAGAGTAATACCTTTTAGGATAACATCTATCCACGTCTTATTCGATCTATCGTTGTCTCTAAACTACTGTCTCTAGTCTACACTGTTCCAAAATCATCTTTTTTACCCGTTTTACTTTTTTTAATTTCCTTCCTTCTTGCAATACGCCCAAAAAAAAATCTGTATTCTCTTATTTTTCCTGCTGTTAGTACATACAATACAATAAATAATGTTTTAACGATTAATAGTCGATTGATTGATTTTTTTTTAAGACTAGGTATGTGCATTAATACTACTGTCCTAAAAGTGGTTATTGCAATCAAGAATTTCAATCACACTACATACGATAGTATATAATACAAAGATTTGTGTGAAATACACATTACATTACCAAACTCTAGTTACCTACTTGTTTTTACTTATAACTGGCAACTCACGAATTACTGAAAATATTCTCTCTATTATAGTAGTTTTGTTTTAAACGTAAAATATCAAACACCGAAATAATTATAATTTCAAATCCGCTATTCTTTCAACTTAATCATTGGGCGATTGTAATATTACTTTGACTTTTTACACAGTCATCGGTGACATATAATATAATCACATAATGATATACCTATGCGCCGTAAAGAGCGCACAATAGAATAATTACTCGTATGCAATAATAGGAATCTGCAATTCAATTCCGTTCTCTCTAGTCGGCGGTGGTATAACTCTGTTGTCTGTTGAAAATTAAAATCTATTTTCGCGTATTAACCTTTTGCGCGCAGTTAACATTTTACGGCGTGTTTCAACGCGAATAAAAGTATTATACAATTAAACACAAACAGACGGACGGACGTGCGAATCGATGGGTCGTTAAAGTCTCCACGCGCGAACACAATAGAAATCTGAAGTTCAAGGTTTCGGCTTCATGATAAATAGCTATTGTAAACAACACAGCTGTTACACGGCCCGCAGGTGCCCGTTTAGACCTGCGGGCCATCGCGTCGGCCTTTTATTGACGGTTAAAATGCGAATAATTATCATTACAATGATTTGTTGGACCATCACAATAAAGATTAAAGCGCGCACGCGAATCAAATTCGTTGCATAAAAACTCTGGGACTGGGTTTGTCTTAATTGGCGTAGAAAAGTCCCGAATGGCAGTGTCATGGATGTATGCATTAATCAACGACAAACACTAGGAAATTCGACAACACGATTTTACATATTATTTATATTATCATCATATCTAATATCATCATGTGGTACATGCCGGAGACGCCTCCATCGCAGTGTGGCCTAGCGATTGTCAACGATACGGTTGTAGACGAATATCTAGAACGATCGGTTTCGATGGCCGAGGGTAAATTCAACAAAAGCGAACGTCGACGTTTGCATAAAAAGACTAGACAAATTTCTCTGCTGCGAAAAATTGGTCACAATACAAAGAAAATAGTGCTATTAAATTTTAAAGTATTAGCAAATTATTTCACTTTCCCTTAGGTTAATTTTGGTAATTCGCTCGAAGGGAATTTTAAAACCTTGGCGTCGACGGTTTTATATATTTTACACTTATTTATATCTGCCAACTAATTACTGAAATCAAACATTTTGACAAATAACTAAACGCCCAAAAGATTTTTTTTGTTGAAACTCAATAAACTCAAAAATCACAAATATACTTATTTCTACTAAACAGGTCTATGTGAGGACAATTTTTGGATGAGGAGGAATTTGGAGGTATTTCGTGATCAAATCACTATCTGGAACTCCGCCCTTCTTTTAGGGTTCAATTCACTACCATCTTTCACCGGTTGTTTGAACTTTGAACCCTGAACCCTGTTGATGTACAGTCGTGCTAACTCATAGTGGTACACCTGTATAGCGCGGTAGACTAGACACTTCATATCTACACAGTCTTTGGAATCCCAAATTCAATCGATTTGTCGCCATTACTTTTTTCTTATCGTTAATTCCGACCGGTTAACGGACGCTATATTCCCACGAACATATTATTATTGTTATTATCGAAATCCGCCGAGGCTAAATTGACTTGTCAACCGATTATATTATGGTACGCGCCATAATATTATCTGCCGTTCGTCTGACACGGTTACGGATACTAGAAATCTTCGTACGACAGGTGTCCATTGTATGTGTGTGATGCAGTGGAGAGAAAAATAAGATGACAATATTTTATATAAACACACACACACACACCAACAGAAGATTCACGCCTAGCAAACACGGAGCGGCGGTGACAGCGGATTTGCCGGAGCAAAAAAAATGTTAAAAACCAATAAGCCCACGCCGTCGTCGCGGCGGTTCGACATAATAATACGCATGTTGTTATTATTATTGTATACAATATGTAGTTGGTATACATATTATATATATATATATATATATATATATATTTATGAATAATAAAATAATCCTCGGCTCCGCGGTGTTCCCATAAACGACGACAAGTGTTTGCGAGCGTATGTGTCTATGTGTTAAATGTTAATACACTTTCGACAATGCGCAGACACGATAATAATAATTATTATTACCGTGATGTATAATGTATATATGCAAGGCGGCCGAGAGCTGTCAATCCGGCACAAGGCCGAAGAGGTATCGTTGGTTTCTTCTGAAAGATCGGGCCGCGGTCCTCAACGCTGTAGATATGTAGGTATGTACATAATATAGCACGGGTATTTACAATAAATATATTATGTATACGTATAGGTGATAAAACAAAATTATTATAATAAACCAACGCGAGTTTGTTGACCCGATAGCGTCGCGCAACATAATATAGTATTACATTTATATATGCTCGCACTGCAACACTAACCGATATATTATGGTGAATTCGAACCGTTTTCCGTCGGTCTATAATATCTCCTCGGGTGTAGGTATATAATATATATATATATATATATATATATTAGACATTGTGTTATTATATTATAATCCGGCGTTTGTCAAATATCCTTGGAAATCCTGTCCGAAAAAACCGGATACCCCACTGGCTAAGTCGATCGGGCCGCGTAGCAATCACAACGATATTCGTGTGCCTTCGGGCTACGGTAAATATTATTATAATTATAATATAAATATTATGCACACAGTCGAAATGTCGAAATTTTACTTGTCCGTTTTACGATTTGCACCAGGATGGTTAGGCCCCAGAATAACCAGTACAGGTCGTTAAAAACTCCACTGCGAAAACCCGATAGGAACGATCACATCCCCACCGGGGGAGGGACTAATTCTGAAGTAATATATTTTGACACTGTTTGGTGTTGTAAGCCTGGACCCTAACCATGCATTGAAGCTGATTAATTTTGTTAATGGTTGTACAGCCGGCGAGAGACAGAAAACACGTTTACATCCTTTAAGGTAATTAGGTAATCGGTTAATATCATTGTCTAGGCGCAATGATGAAAGAGTATATTATGGTTTTAAATCAGTATAAAAGTAGTTAGTTGAAATTTTAAAAAAATGGTTTTTTAAAAAACGGCATTAAAGTCATCGAGAAAACTCACTAGACTGTACTCATTAGGTTAGTGGTTAAAAAACTAAGTAAAGTTCGAATGATCTAATTAAAATAAGTTCGAGCGTTAAAATAGTTGTAAATGATAAAAAAAAAACGAATTTGTTAAGCCAAAACGAGGTGACTATGATTGGCTACACCGGTAAAATCACTTTCATGACGTTGTGACACAAATCGGTGGTTAGTTAACTGCTTCCTGTATACTGTCTTTAAACTGTCCACAAAATCACACCGAAGCGTTTGGCAGTGATTTAATTACACTCTCATGTATTACTATCTCAAAACCGGTGATCGCTTCGAACCCACAATACATTGAGTGTATTAATTTTTTTCTCATTTGATGTTTACAATTTAAACTCAAATGATATAGTCAACTTGTTAATTAATATTACAAAACTGATACATGGATTACAATATCAGGCATTGCATATGTCCTCAGAAATAAAACATATTTTATTGATTTACATTTTCACAAAAGAACTTTAAATAATTATTAAAATGATACGCAATAATAAATGGTCAGTTAAATACTTAAAATAACCTAACCCAATTATTATTGTCGGAAACGAAATATTGTTAAATTCAATATTCTACAAAATCCATAAGACATTGGCTCGTTAATCACGAACAACATTGAATTGGCTTTCACCGGGAGCGGTGGGCGGTTTATAATATAAAAATTAATTATAGAAACATATTTTGCGAGTAATTAATAAATACAAGAACAACGGTTAACCGGTCACAATTACAAAGCATAAAATGTATTTCCAAGAGCGCCGTTTATGTGTATATCATTATTAGTCATTACTATTACTATTATTTTCCAGAAGGTTTTTTTGCGCGTGTGAAACAACCGTTACACTTTTGACGTTAGACCAGCTGTGATAATGCATTACGGTGGGATCCCATATACGGTAAGAAATTTTTATAAAAAAAAACATTTCGCGCTCTAGTTTAATACAATTTTCAATATAGGTATATGTATATAATTTAACACCACTCTGTACACAAACGGATCGATGACCGCTGCGGCGTCCCCGGGAGCGTGATAATTGGCCGTGTCGTATTTGGCCAGACAAGGACGTGTCTACAAAATATAATAATAATACTTGTCTAGGTATAAGTTTTTCTTTTGGTTTTCGTCGCCCCTTCGTATAGTCCAATTTTGAAGTCGCCACCGCCGCGCCGGCCTTGGTACGGCGGGCGCGCCTTATCCCGGCGGGGACCTTTCTACGCGAAGAGACAACCACCGACCATTATTGTGCGTGTGTGTTTGTGTGTATATATTATAATATAGATATAACGATAATAATTATTATAATGGCGAAAATTACACGGTGGGCCGTGTAGGCACACCGCACAACCGTAATTGACGGCGCGTGACACAGTTGCAAACACTCCATAATAATAATACGGTTACCGGGCGATTCGCAACAAAAAAAAAATGAATATAACGCTGTGTGTGATATATACATATTATTTTTAAAAAACAATAACTAGCACTATAAGCTTCCAGTAGACACGACAATCGTGAACACCGTTTCTGAGCTTACGTCCAAAGAGGCGGTTCAGTCCCTCGGGGGACAAGCTCTCGTCCGGGCGCTACCGCGTACCTTAGGGCCAGTATTAATTCAAAAAAATAATATGTAATAATAATCGTACCACAATGCAATGCATGATCAACACGACATGCGTGTCACAAAAACGATCGCTTCCCAGACCTTATATTGACAGTAATAATATTATGGTTGTAATAATAATATTTCAATGAAAACCGTTTGAGACCAGAACGTTAAGGGTGATTGGTCAACTATCAATCAGTCAATATCTTATAAATTATAATAGATATTAAGACTTCTTTAAGTTATCCTTTTCCATGCTTTTGTAGTTATGACGTATGAGTTATCCATATGCGTAAAATAGGGGGTACTAATGGAACTATAACCCTCCACAATTTCCTTCAGCCTCCCCCCCCCCCCATTAAAATACATAAAATTTCAACGTTCACAATACACAGGTAGAGGAATTCCCTTGCCCCATAAGTCTGTATGTTCACAATTTGTGTAAGGGATCTAGCCTACCTGACCTTACAGAACTACATCAACAATATAACCCCATCACTTATGTGTTAAAATCTTATGAACATGAGATTTTTTAATGACTGTATTATTTTTATCTGCACGCGTTATTCTCCGCTCATCCTGCCGTCCTAAATTTTAAACTTAAATAACTTTAAAAGTAATTATTCAAAGCTGGTTATAGACCAGTCGAATTTTCAGTAAATTATTCTTGATTTCTAAAGTTAATACATTACCATTATTTTTTTGAAAAATCTATAAAAATTGGTGAACTATAAAAATATATAAAAAAATAATTTTAAAAAGTCTAATATATTCTGAGATATATACCGCGATAGCCGTTACTATATAAATAGTAAATCCCTATGTCCTTTAGTATATAGGCGTAAGGCGGGTACCTCGATTCTCATGACGCGACCTCAGCGTTTGTAATTGATGGATCTAAAACAAGATCACCGTTTACCAGTGGGAGTAGTTAAATATATATGTATCTATATTTTATAAAGTAGATTACAAAATAAACATACAAATGCAAAACCGATGACTAAAACCAACTCGATTGCAATGGGATTTGTATGTACATAATGTAAAACACTAGTTCGCTGCGTGGGGATTATGACAATGGTATAGAAATTAACGACAAATTATTAATGACATTGGTCGTTTAAAAAAGTTTGATCTACGCGCGCAATTCGCATAATATATTATTGTCAACTGTGAGTTGATAATTATTCGATTCATCTAAGTGGTTGGGAATTAATTCACATGGTAGTGACTCATGTTACACCGGTATTTCACTAATCAACAGCCAAAAGTTAGTGAGGGCGTGTATGAATCAATCGGACGAATCGGTCTCGTCGTATTTTGATAAACCGCTAGAGTTTGATTTAAAAACCTCCAATGACATTTATTAATTCCCATGCAGTAATTAAAAAAAAAAAAACTATCAATGCCCGTTCTCAGCAGTAAAACTTCAAAAATAAGTAGGTATAGTTTATCACGGTTCTAAAATGATTGGCTAAACTATACTTAAATGTCAAATTGCTGTTAACGAACATAAGAGGAAGGAGCATTTAATATAAGTTAGTTTTTCATTAAAATAACATATACAGTAAAGAAATTAATATTTAAACCATTAACCATAAAAATCTTTAGTTTTTTAATACAATGCAAGAAAAAACATCATTAAGATACTGTCATGTAGTTGAAAACAATTTCATAACACTTTAACCACATTTTGTAAATGAATTTTAAAACGTCGAGTGTCTGATCAAAAACTATTTTTCTTTTAAATATTGTGAAATCATTTTTTTGCGTAATGGGATATTAGTAAACGTTTAATTGTTTAACAAGGGGCGTAATTGTACAAATTAACTTTGCGCCGTTTGACCCAAATGTTATAATATTAAATTGTCGCGAGTCTAGTCCTTCAACGGTGTTAAAATTATTATTATTACGCGTTTATCGTTTTTGCTTAAAACAACTGGGCTGGTGAATGGATACTGTTGTAGGAATGTCTGTGTATCGAACGCGCATCTTAACGACGTCTATCGCATCAGCAACAAAATGATTACAACATGATAATATTAAGTGTAGTGAATGTGTACCGCGAATGAAATGACATAAACTAAAATAATGACGATAATAAAATAATTAAAATAAAATAATAATGATTTATGACTGGAACAGTATGTAGAATAGAAGGTATCCCTCGGGGCGTACGAATGTGATTAAGGGCGACTCTATAAGTGCTAAGGAAATTAAGGTTACCATAATATATTATATGGTCAATCGATATGCGAAATTATTCAAACGCTCCAAAAAGGATTTGGGCCGTCAGCGTCACCGGAAACTTTAGATAATCCAAAAAGGTCTACAAACACTGATTTTGGGGTTCTAAGGACGATTGCGAGAACCTTCGTCTCCTTTCTATTTTAGGACACTATACATGTGTAATAATACTTACTATTGTCTTCTTAATAATGTAAATGACAGCAACTCGTGTTACATCACTCGTTTTTTTGCCATGGATTCAAAATAATTAGGCGTACAAGAATTATGAAGTGGACAACGAGTTAATTTTCTTCACTAGGATAATTGTCCAAATATCTTCTTCGGATTGAATAAAGTACAAGAGAAAATATCTGTGTTTTTTTTTTTAATTTTAAACGGTCATCATGTATTGACCATTTGTTTGGTCCGTGTCAAAGGCGAGTAACATCGGACATGACTATATGACTGCAGACCACTCTGTCATAATTATTATGTGTATGCTATATAACAATAATAATTATATGATGTAGCGTAGAATATGAACGCAAATGATTGGATACTGCCTAAATCGTAGAGTCAAAAACACATCGGCGCTAATCGGTACACGTTTAAGCACTTACAACTTATACAACACGGTCTGTAGCAAACAGAGTGCAATTCACACACATTGAAAGTGTCAAACTGTAATTATTTCTAAACAACTGAGTAACAATTTCGGTCAGCCAGTCACGACTTTGGAAGCCCAACGGTCTGGTTTTCATAATATTAGTGACAGAGCACCCGTACTAGAGACGCCTAACGACCAAAGCGGGGCAGACGTGTCAGATAACAATAATATTATTATGTTATGCGTGACATTCATCGATTGTGTCATAGAAAACTTATTTAAGAAAAAATCTAACTCATGGGTTTCGATCAACAATCCAAAATCAAATTTATCCTCAAACCGAAATGGGTCAAAGAACATAATATGTTTTCGGGTCTACCGACTGCGTTGCGTTAGGTAGATACAGGTCAATCTAAAACGGTCGTGATATCCAATAGGCAATATAGATATAGTTATTACTATGTACCTACATAATAATAAATCTATCTATATTGCAGGTACCTATGTATACTTTTGCAGGCACCGTGTCTCGACACCCCAGAAAAACGTTTCCAATAGATCAATTATCGAGTATCGACGTAACGCTGTGGTGCATATTATTATACACTCTATAGATAGGCTAGGTAAAATATATATTATATTGTTTACGGGCACAACGACCGTTAACCACGTTACCGCCCCGCGAGCTCTGGTTTTTTATTATTTATATTTTTCACTCGTTTTCATTGTGCTCACGGTCTGCATAGTAGCAAAAATTTACAAAACAGAAACTTTTATAAATATATATATATATATATATATATATATTATATATATATCATTAAAAATCGATCGTTTTGATTTAGCACGCATGTGATTAAAATTACATGACCGATAACGTTCAAGCAACACCCACCGCGATATTTAAAGCTATACTGTATTTCAATGACGAATGAAATATTTTTAATAACACTTAAATTCTTCTTCTCGTTTTATCCCATTCAAATAGGGTCAGTCAGACAAGTATTTTCTCCACACAAACTGTTAGGGCTTTGTGCGCCACTGACCTTGTACAAAAAAGTAATGGCGTTTGCTTTCCTAAGGATAATTACTATATTTTTTAATCCCATATCAAAAAATGTATTATAATATTTTCTAGTGTGTGTTATCATTTAAAGAAGAGTAAGCATGATATATTGCGCCACTCCGTGATTAACGAGCTGGGACCGCAAAACTAAACATCACATTTGTCATTATTATCACACCTGCGTTGATGGGTGCAATAACTTTTATACTTTTTTTGTCACCCGCGGTGGCCATATTAGCGAGCATCGTTGACGCCGTCACTTTTATCAGCTCGGGCACGTACACTCGACCTTGGAGGTTAGTCAAACACATCAAAAATACTAGGCCGTGTGTGTGAAATATTCCAACACGTTTTGCCCGTCTCGTTATTCAATTATTTACCAGCGACTCTTCTTCACACTCCTGTAACTCCTTCGCCCCCGCCGCCGTTCGACTCGACGGCGGTCGCTGCTATGATAATAATTACTATTCTATGCAAATAACACCCGACACGCGGCATAACGTCATAGCAGGTACCTAAAATACATAATGTTTCGCCTTGTTCAAAACTTTATGCCCACCATCTCCTCGTTGACCGTGGTCGTCGTCACCACAACGGCAGCGGCTAATGAAACCGTTTCATACTTTGGTCACGTCCATCCCCAGGCCGGCACTCTCTATTTGTGTTGTTGTGTTATCGTCCTCGTGGCGTGGCATAGCATAACCCATCCATAACATTGTATTATACAATAAACAATACCACCGAGGTGTCCGTGTACACATAAATAATAATCACATTTCGTATAGAAAGCGATGGCAAAATCATATAGTTCTCTGGTGATAATACATACATTGGCCAGATCGGAAGCACGCACACAAACAAACAATATTTTCTGTACAACAAGCGAAAACCATAAAAAAACGCACTAAACAAATCAAATTTATGATTGAAATATTTGAATTTCGCTACTTTTACTATCGTCGATGGAATAATAAATTTACATTTAAAAAACAACCGTTCGGTACATTTATTCTTATAGTATTTTATTTAATAAAGCGTTTCTCGTTAAATTACTTTTTTTAAATATAAAACTCCCTCGCGCGCTTAAAATTCGACTAAGACTCGTTTTACCAAGTATCCATGAATAATAAATCCAACAAAAGTGACCGGTTGTCAAAAAAGTAAAAGTGTCTGTAACATATTATTTAATCGTTGAACATACATGATAGGCGCTACACGTTACCGTAAAATAATTAACTCGTTTATGCTTAAAACGGTATCGTGCAAAATGTTGTCATTCCCATAAAGATTAATCTAAACATGTAAGCACTTAGCATCCATAGGCCAGAGGTGGCTACTGAATAGTCTACATTTTTAAAAAATATATGAAAAGGGCCCAAAGCTACTACCATAAGTACTCTTGAGAGACTTCACTTCGCACACTTATTTTTACACCTCACACACAACGTATATTTTTTTATTATTTTTATCATGATTCGTGCATGTTAGTTAATATTACTCACGTCAAATACATTTTTTGAAATTAAAATGTTGTTTTTGGTTGAATAATAGAAAATGTAATCCATAATAAAACAAATATCAAAATTGTAAATTCTGTATTTATTACTAATATAAACACACATTTCTATTGGTTAATCGGTATACTTTCGTCCATAGTCCATACTATAAGGTTCACATTGTTTATGAGACTTATCCCCCAAACGATCGGTAAAAAGGCTAGTTGTCGCGGATCTTATGGGAACATTGCACACCGGTAAGTTAGCAATTCATGTTCGTGGGAATAATAATTAATGGTTTGATTTTAGCGCTAAACTTTCCATTTCGCTGCAGTTGTCTTACCGCCGTATCTGTGTAATTTTATTATTATTATTGCCCAACGATAATTGTGTTTGCTCACTATAAATAATAACACTGGAGCATACACGTTATATTATTATTACTATATATATATATATATATATATTTAAGTACATTTGTGCGTGCTTGGTGTGTGTGTATGATTCAATATATCGGTCATTAAATGTGTGTATAAGGTCATTATTACGACGAGGAACAGGAAAGCGATATTTTTATTCTGTTTCTTTTGTCCGGCGAGCGTTTCAATGCGGACAGATGTCCGAATATAGCACGCCATTAAGTTCTAATGGTTAACGGAATTCGACCGTACCGCACCTTACCTTCCGTTAAATAATATACATAATAAAAGTACGTTTATACAGTTTTTTTTTCACGTTTGATTAATCGTACTTAGAAAAACTTTTGGTCCATACACGGGCCAATTTTATTACCCAACGGCCGGCCCGATATCACACATAATACAATATTCGATCGCCGCAACGTTATTTCCTCTAGTACTCTCTCTCTCTCTTTGTAAGTCTTTCTCCGTGCTGGCGTTAATTCAATAGCGTACTCGGATTATACATTATGTTGCAGTCTAGAAGGTTTTTGTTGCAGACAAGACAAGTGCGAAAATAAATGGGTCGCAGGACACGCGTTCGACGAGGTGTGCCGCAACAAATCTGAGAGGAGCAACGCCCCCGTGACCCATCTGTAATTGGCGGCGACAAACACTTTCTTGGACGAGGAAATTATATTATATAGACGCGCGAACACACACGCGGAAATCGATAAAGAAACGGATTTTAAACGAAAGAATAAAATATGTATAGTCCCGTGCTCGGTACACGAAAAAAAATACATAGTTGGTCCAACTAAAATTATGGTTAATATAAGGACACAGTACATTTCTAGTTGGAATAACTAAAAAATAGTTGGCCCAATTTTTAGTTGAAACGACTATACATTTAGTTCGACACTATTTATTTAGTTAGATTTAGTTTAGATGACTAAAATATGATCGCAGATCTATCATACTACAAGAGTTTGTACACTCTGGCTTGATAAACGAGACGTATTACTTACGTTGTCGCTCTGGCCTTTTTCAATCAATAATAAATAACCATTCAACTTTTACAAATACATTGTAGTACATAGATATTAGACAGACAGATCTGGGCCACTGTACTACTACTGCACTACTGTAGTGTAGGCCGTGGCTGTTGAATGGGCCCGCTCAAATTCGCTACACAGGGTAGTTTCCAGGGGGTGGTTATCAAAACTACTAAATGAGCCTAACCCGTAAATTACCAAAAAATAATAATAAAAACAACATCGAAATCGGTACAGTTGTTCTCCCCTGATAGTGGTACACACTTAAATGCAGACAGAGGGTTAACTTGATTTAAAAGATACACGTTTTCTACCGATCATTGTGATAATACATTTCGTTCAGGCTAAAACTCAAGGCCCTCCTCGTGTTTATAGTCACCGTCCTCGAATTACTGCAATTTTTTTTTTTTTTTACTTCCCCCGGTATAATGATTGATTACAATAAATTGTTATGATACACATCATTATTATTTGTAAATCACCCGCGTTAGATCTGGGTCACTGATGCGAAATGCGCAGGTACATATACATTTATAAATTAGTAATTGAGATCAAACGCCGGGTTCGACTGTTAAAAAACATTATCTAACCTTTTCAATCAACTAGTGATTTTTCAGAGCAATAATTTCATTACAATATTATTTTATGTTCCTCTCTGTGTACACGAAACCGTAATTATCTGATGGTCGCTGAAAGTTTATTAGCCAATCAATCAAAAATACTGTAAACCGAACAGATCAAACGCCGACACTGATGCAATTATTATTGCTAGGCTTAAGCTATTGCGACACGTGCAAACGTACTCTCAAAAATAAACAAACATTTCAAATGTAACCGATTGCCTATATTGGCACTATCACTGGAAACATATGTTTTTCGCAGACCATAGCCACCGCGGTCCGGAGATATAATTTTAACATAATACAATAATATTACAAATTACAATGGCTTGACACTGCTTTGTAAGTATTATACCGCGTTAAAATTATATTATGTTAAGGCTGAGACAAAAATAAACTAATAATAATTGACTGGACAGTGGACTTTGATATTGTAGGGACTTTCTCTAGGGACGCAACACGGCAAAAATCATTTCCAATAATTATGTACTTGTGTCCGACTTGTAAAACTTATTTAACGTTGACGTTGTCGTTATTATTATGTTAAGAGCAATCGAGTGGTCCGCCTCGCGATAATGACACGGTAATTACTAAATATTATTACATTTATTGAACTCGAATCAATCATTATTATTATACACTCGCGGAACGCCACAGCGTTATTTGATTCTGGAAAATAACATTACGGCATATATATAATAATATTATTACTATAGAAACGCACCCCGTAGTTCGATTTTAATATTATCGCTTTGGTAAGTCCGTCCGTTACATCATAAATATTATTATTACAGGACAGGCAAAAGTGTATCGCTGTGATGTGTTATGCAGCCAGTGACCAAATGCGCTTCTGGTCCGCAATACCGCCACGGGCAGGCGGTATCCACTCACTTATACATTTACACACACACACACACACACACACACACACACACACACACACACACACACACACACACACACACGACCATAAGACCGCCATTCGGTCTATAAAAATTAACACCTGTTCAACGAACAGGTCACCTGACTGCAGCCATACGTGATCCTTATAATACCCAAGCCCCCCACAAGAGTGAGGGGTGTCAGTGAGACCTATGGTCCTGGAGACCGGACTCTCGTTAGGCCCGGTCAAAAATGTTAGATAAATAATGATAAATTATTAATTTTTGTTAAAAAAAAAACATTATTTACAAACATCGAATACATACAATAGTTTTGGTATGTAATGTAAATTAAAAATATTGTGCGATAGAGTAATAAGTAATAGACAATTCACGTTGCGTTTAAATTTTAAACTTAAATAACTTTAAAGCAGCTACTCAAAACCGATGGTCGACCAGTTAAAACTTAAGTAAATTATTCTTAACTAAAAAAATGAATAAAATATATTATACGTTACCGTTCAAGTTTCGAAAGCTTATATAAAAATTAATTATTCAAGAGCAGGTTTGAGGTTTCAATCATAAAAGTTTGTAAAATAGAGATAATATTATTGTATAAATAAACAACGGAAAAAAATATTTTTTCGCGAACAAAATAAATTCTAGGCGATCAACTAATTATTTTGGTTGATGCAGAATAATTTTAAGTTAAATTTATATTCTGTGGAGGAAGAGGTATATAAGAAGGAGGAGGACTATTTTTTACCCACCTCCCTATATCGCCGTCCGTGTGTTTAACTTGTCATAGACTGGAAACCTAACCTAACCTAACCTGACCCTATTTTGTTGACCGTTTACTCTGGATGTAGGATGATCAACTTTAAATGACTTTGACACGGTTTATTTTTTACCAGTGTTTGGCCCGAGTCTTCCCTACGTAATTCAATTTCTATTGCACTCATAACAGCACTAGCCACTATATGGCAGGCATCGATATCGATATGACAATAATATTACAAGTATAACCGGCGGCAGCGACCGTGATTTATTATGTTTTAATAACGGCACCGAGACGTTAAACACGGATCGGCGATGACCCGTTTGAACCTATGCCAGCCGTTGGACTGCAGAGCATGTGTTTTGTAAACGAAACCGGACAGCCGGGTCGACGCCGACACCAGGGGACTCATCTTAATCTCTCCTAGACCGCAGAAAATATTATTATTAGGCATCGACTGTACCTATATTTGTAAACTATTGATTTTTCCCGGTGATGTATAATATTATTGTACAGCCGATCGACGACCCATATCATAGCCGTTTAGTTCATTATGCATTCAGCGAGCAGACGCCGTCTCCCAAAGAGCTGCTGCCGTAATACCTATACCGAGAATTAACACTATAATATTATTATTACAATAAAATATACTGGTTCCTGTACATTGTAGTGCTGCCAACAGATTTCTTGCCTTGCCCGCGACCGCCTGTCAGTGTGGACGGTTTACTTTGGCCCGAACAGTGGGCGACAAACATTTTATATTATGGGTTTACCATGTGCGGATGTTAATAGACACGGTGGATTTGTGCGAAATACTAATTTTGTACTCTGTAGGTACAAACACGACAATTTACAGTTCTGGTTGGATCAATATTATTATTACTATTATAGAAATCGGCAATAAGTTAAAGTATAATTTTCTAATTTACCGCCGGGCTTTCACCGGTAGTCTGGTTAATGTAGTAAACTTTTTTTTTTTATATAAATGCAATAGTATTACATGTGTATTATTTCGTTTTGCCATTTTCTCAATAATATAATAAGGTAACACTGTATACGCGGCAACCGGTTGGACGGGTCGTCGCGAAGAGAGGTTAGAGGAGTATCATATAGGAATTGGATCAAATTTGGAAAAATCACTCATGTTATGTGAGTAATGCAGTTATGCAGTGGGTAGTGACTCAAAACGGGATTTTATTTAATGACACTCGTAGCGTTATAAGTATTAGGTGTTATGATTATTATTAAGTCATAACTTAACATCAGTCAGAAAGTTATTGTTTCCATACAGTTATGATGAGTTTGGATTCTATCGTACAACGCGGTTTGTCTGAACGGCTCGAAGCCGTTTAATTTTCAATGTATACAGTTGAATTAAAATCGCCATATCGTAGACTTAGTTTGTTGTTAGTTGTTGCAGTTGCTCTGCCGAGTAACTTGTGGAAACATCTAAGGTTTGCTTTTGAGTTAAACTAAGTGAAACGCGGAAGTCGCAATAGCATCTGTTAGTTCATAAAAAAAAATTGGGGCTTCTATTCGACATTCGAACGAAAACGTTTTGTTTAAAAGCTCGGTCAGCGTTGTCGGGTACCTAATTAAGGAAACGTACTTGAGCAATCTGACCGGTGGGCGTACCATAATTAACAAATAGGTACGTCGGCGATTTTAAACGAGAAGGAAACGACAATCGCAGCCACCCATAGTAATATTAGATTACAGTGAAACGTGAAAGGATCTAGATATATATTTGTATTTTGTCAGAGAATCATTTTGAAACCTATTTTCGAAATATCCTATCCGCCAATTTTAACAAATCGCTAATAAGACCGTTATATTGTCAACGCGAACGTTAATATTGTATACATAGGCGCATGCTCGTTGAAGAAATCCAAACCGTACAATATGATCTACATAAGGCGTCGTGTCGTGCACTCGTGCGGATCGATTCGACCGGGTTCACGTCATTGTTTTTTAACTACTTTAGAAACGGGTAATTACCGCTATCAAAGTATGGACATATAATATACTCTGTATCACGAGAGAACGGTACTGCGCAGAAACAAAAGCGCGTCACTCCTGTCTGCACAAGTGCACACGGTAGTAATGAGTTATGGTTTCTGCGCAGAACGGTTCTCACGTGAGATAGAGTATAGGCACCGATATTTGCGACCTCGGGTCAAACAAACGGCGTAAGCGCGAATTAAGACCCCTACATGGGCGATGAAGCAAATTGTTTGCATTTTCTCTTTTTAGTATCTAATTGAATCTTATGTTATGTCATAACTCATAAGTATATACATTGTACAGTTATAGTGTCTATTTGTCACGCGACACTCCTCCCCCGCCCCCCCCCCCCACCGGACACGGCTCAATGTTGTCAATTTGTGCAAGATTGATTTTTTTTAATCAGTAAGCTACTAGTTAGGTTCAATTTTTAGTTATTAGTTGTAATATTTTAAAGTCCCAAGCCTATAAGTAGTTTAGTTGTGTCTACAAATGAATTGGGAATTTCGAAAAGGGCTCATATCAAAAAATTAAAATTTTCCAGGAAACTCAAAAAACTGATTTTCTTTTTAATATTAATATTAATTTTTCAAAAAATAGGATGTTTTTTTCATCACAATAGAAAACAGATTTGGGCTCTTTTCGCTCATAAAATATCGGTCTATTTGTGTAAATTAAAAAAACACGGGAAAATCAAAACTCGAGATGGGCCCTTTTCGAAATTTACAATTTAAATGATTTCAAGCCTAAATCTGAAGCTTTAAAGGGGAAATTGAAAGCAGTATTAAAGCAGCGAAAAAATTCAAAAATTCTCCCTTTAAACAAACAGTTATCTACAATAATTATGCTATTATGGAAAAGGGTTTCCACAAAGATTATTTTTGATTATGGAGGGGCCATTATAACCGGTGCAACCCAAACAGCTCCCATCCATTGTTTGTTTTTTCCCAAACGGCTCCCGTCGAAAAAGGTTTCACGAGTAGGTAAACCACGGCGCCGAGTGAGCGTAGCGAGCGAGTGCCAAAACACTCGAAGACCTGCCATCCTTATCAGTTATCAATAGGAATTCCGAATTTGGTAAAAATGGTAGCAACCCCTATTAAATCTATTACAATTTTTCAAAAAATGATAGAAAATGTTTTGTTTCTACGTCCATTATAACGGCTAACGACGGGGCCAAACTTAAACGCAGAACTTAAAGAATCCACGAATTCGATCAAACGCAGGAATGCACAGGAATGAATACAGAAAATACAGGAATGTTCGAGGGCCGAGTAAAAGCAGGCAAAATCCAAGGATCGTCATGATCATATAACCTACATAAATAAATCCGGGATTTATTCTGGAACCGTCTCGGGCGTTCTAGACACCGGGACGGGGAGCCAATATCCGTTTCAGTAGACCTGTGGCATTAAAATGAGGAGCTTAAGCCACAACCACCATTAGCAGTCGTCTGTCTACTCTTATCTCGATGCACGCGCATACTATTAGGCGTACAGTAATTCCACGCACACGGTAGGTTCGTTAAGACCTCGGGAATTCCGCGTTAGGAACACTTAGTTAGTCTTCAATATTTTTTTTTTCTTTTACAATAAAAATAATTTTATTATACACTTATTTGTTATTCCGTTACGGCGCTAGTACAATATTGGAATGGCATGTGTTGAATTGACACAAACGGAATAAAAACAACATTATATCCTACATACGTGTGCAAGACCAGTTTTCAAAAAACCAATTCCGGGCTTAAAGGTTGATAATGAAATGTCAAATATCGCCTATTAGGTAATGCCCGGCGCGGCATAATGGAATTACATTTTTAATTACAATATATCATATATGTATACACATTAAGCCTATTGAAATCCGCTAAATAATTATTAATGTGTCTACCTCCGTATCTGGTGTACCATTAAGCGTACACAACAAACTTATATTTTCTAAACTGTATATAAAGGATACGCGCTAATAAGAACAATTTTTTTTTTTTATAATTTCATAATAAATGTAATCGAATTTTCTTCTGGATTTCGCCACGCTCTCAGTAAGTATATTATTACGTGACACAACATGATGTTTGTTTACACTCGTATGCTTAGGCTTGAGTGATACATAATATACCTATACATCTACTAAGTTCGGAAGTCCAAAAGTAAATTCCATTTCATCCTTGTGTTATGAAACTGTATTGTTCGACGCGTTTAATTCTACCGTGTAAATAGTACATCAACCGTATGGTCCATCTTTTCTGAATCACCCTGTATAATTATCGCAAGACCAGTTGGCTGGAAAAATTAATTTAAAGTTCAAATTCTTTTTATAACCTCTTCCTCGACAAAAATAAACTACTCTCGTTTTCGCACAAAATAAACGAGCACAACAAGTTCCATACAATTAATTTACACTTTCAATGGCACAAATACAATAAAAACTCCAAAACAATAGTATTTTTTTTATATAAAACTCTATTACGACCGAACGTAATAGTTTTGTAAAATCGTTAAAAACGGGTCAGACAAGTGTGACAAGGTAATAACCAATTTGAAAGCGAAATAAAAAAAACTTGCAAAATATAGAGATTTTACGGAAGTAATTGAAAAACAAAATTGCACAGAAAAACAAATCAACTTGTTAAACTAATTGATATAATGTTGATGAAGAAGTAAATTTTCTTTGTTTTTGACCCTGTAATGAAATGATTCAGGTATACTTGAAAAAATACTACTTAATAATTTGTCCATTATGGGCGATGGGATTTGTACTTAGTATTTAGTTTTCGGTTTGTTCATAAATTCTTGTCCAATCAAAATAAAACAAAATTTCTGTTTATCATGTCCGTCAATATTTTTAATTATGATTTCCAGTTAAAACTTAAATACATCTGTTTTGATCTCTTCAAATCTAACAAACTCAAATTTCTAATAGAAGTTGTGTGAAGATGGATTTTATACCGGTGAAACACAGATCAGGCTATAGTAGAAAATAATACCTTCTATTGACTATATTGGCATGATATTTGTCATAAAAAACCAATATAAACTCTCTATGCAATTTCTAATCATCACTCAGGTCTCACCGAGTTACATTAGCATTTTATGGGTAAATACTAGAGGTCCCTATTACACGTGTATTCGATTACACGTGAAACCCGTGTAATTAACATACACGTGTAATTATAAATACACGTGTATTCAAAAAAAATTATTTTTGTTATTAATTTTAGTTTCACGTTTAATATCACGTCTATTTAATCATACGAAGTCAAACACAAGTATAATTGTGTAAATACGTTAACTCAAACTAAATTTTTTTTTAAATACACGTGTATTTATAATTACACGTGTATGTTAATTACACGGGGTTCGTGTACACGTGTATTCAAATTACACGTTTAAAATCATAAGCACTAATAAATACACAATTTTGCCAAAAACTAATGATACTTCAAGGATAAAAAAATATGCAAATTATTTTAAGTGTGAAATACTTTTAGGTATAAACTGATCTATAGTAATAGTAAAATATATTTCACTACTACGAGGGCGGCATTTAATTTTTAAACATTGAATTTAATTTTCAGAACAAACCCTTTTAAAACCGTCAAAAGAGGGATCTTCAAAATGTCATCATACAGTATGCGTCAGAGTAAATTCATGCTATAATAGAGTATTAATAATATCATAAAATTAGAACCTAACTAGGGGAGTAGTTATAGTGGAGGCAGCAAATGTCTGATGACTACCTACATTTATTATGTATTATTCATTCTAGTATTCTACATCATATTATCATATAGTCACGATCGATTATATTTTTTAAAATACAAAAACAATTTTTCAATATAATTTAAAATATACTAGTTTTTCAATTGGTCCATTTACTATAACATTTTACTGATTAGAGAAAAAGCCGATTTTTTATTTTTTTTATTTTATTATAAGCGTTTATATTTTTACTTGTTTTAAGTTTTTCCTAATAAATCTAAACTTATTTTCTTAATCAAAAATTGGCCTAAGCCCCCATAGATTTAAGCTCTAAATTAAGATTTTGTGAAAAATCGCCTGTACCAGTCCTTCATAAGTAGGAGGGTAGCCTAAACACCAAATATATAGACTGAAATTGTAAAATATATGAATTGTATACTATACATATGAATGGTACAAGAGGAAGAATGTCCTTCATACGACTCGATGACACTGAACTTATCCAACGATCACAGACTCCCGAGCCATTCCTTATTTTTGTATAACCTCGTTTAAACCAATATAAAAACCGACCACGATAGGGATGAAGTGAATATATTCTTATCAAATCCCTGTGGTAATCGTTGGTCACCTATGACAAAAAAAATGGTTTTGATCACTTACCTGGCTCTTAGCCTTTCGGATCTAGTTTGATTCCTTGTCTGGTTGGACGCCGAACTCGTGGTCGAGAACATTGTGGCCGAAGCGGCCTGTAGCGGCGTGATCACGGTGGAGGCAGTGGCGGCGGCGGCGGCGGCTGCGGCCGCTGTCCTGTTGGCCGCGGCGGCTGAACCCATAGAGCCGGCAGCCCGAACGTGTACGGTTACCGGTAACGGGCCGGACGGCCCGGAAGTGCGGACCGCCCTGTAACCGGACGTCGGAGCCGGCAGCAGGGACGACAGGACACACGCGGCCCACAGAATGGTCATTATCGCGTTCATCGTTTACCCGGGTGATGATCTCACGACGAGTCGCCCAAAACGGCACTCATAATACAAAAAATGCAAACAATATTTAACGGTTTTTTTATTTTTTTTTGTTAACGATACACTGCGTGAGATATAAAAATAAGGAATCGATCGCGGTTAAAAAAAAAAAAAAAACCGTCCGTGGTTTTTTAACACTCGAAAATTAAACGCCCAAAAGTATAATTGCCCGTCGTAGTGGTGACATATAAATGGCGGCGAATGTATTTATTTGATTTATTATTCGGGAGTCCGTTATCGGCGCACGATAACACACGGTGCCGGATCGTTGATAAGTGGATGCGGCGCAGTGGATAATGTTTGTGTATGACGGCGATTGTCCGGCGCGCGACTGACGGGATGCCTTCACGCGGCCACGGCAAACACACACACACGGAGTTGGTGGCGGCCGCCGCAGTATGTTTTTACTTTCACTTAAAAAAACATTATATAGAAATATGAGAAAAAAAATCCGTACAACTAAAATAATAAATTTCGGGAATTAATTACCAAAATTGTATATACATAAAATTCGTATTGTATAAAAAAAATGACTCGAAATATTAAATGTATAATATGAAAAACAAAAAAATAGTTAATACAATTTCAAAATAGGAGTTAACAAAAAAAAAAGTAACTAACGAAAAAAAAACAATAAAATATGTATGAACGAATTGAATTTGAAAAAAATGCGTTCTTTCTAATAAGGAAATTAAAATAGTCAATATTGGTTTACAAAAGTATGTGTATATCATTGTGTCTACAAACCGTTTTGAAATTTAACGATGGCCTCTCGAACTTAAATGATATAATCATTTTTAAAAATTGTTTAACTGAAATTTCTGAAGTTAAATCTGACATAAATCTTGCACTAGGTTGTCACTTTCTTGAATGTTTTTGCATTCGTTTTTCTATCTTTGTGTCCATTCGTCTAGCGATTCTGTAAATAACATTAATTAGATATTAAAAAGCATCTAAACGAAGTGTAAATATTATGTGAATAAAATAACTATCTACCTACAGTAAATTTTTTAACCGGTATTGTCCACGTACAATTGTCGTTGTACAATATTAAATAACAAAAGGTCTTATTTGGTAAAACGTCTTGCGAACAGTTTTTAAAAGTTTGATACAATTTTAATAATTGAAAATGTAATTTCTTGAATTATATGTAAATTACAATTACTCAAATAATGCAAAAGAATTTTAAAGAATTGATAGTGTAATACAACAAACAGTACAGTAAGGACAGAGCATATGGAGTCGGGGTAGATCAGTGATCTATATGATTTATCACAACTGAAATCGATTTTATCACTTTGAAATAAATACTCCGATGCGAATCTGTTACGGTAGAAATACAAATATCAATAAAACCATTGTACCTAATGACAATAATGTGCTTAAATGTGTATTTCTAGTATTAGTTTTTAGGGTGGATAAGATTAGGGTTGACTGTTGGTTCACTCACACATGGCAACCTAAAAATTAAAAAAAGCCAGTACAGTGGGGTCGGGGCATAGTGGGGACGAAGAGGTCACAGGTCTACAGATTTTATTATAACTGAAAGTGATGAATCACTTTTAAATAAACGCTTCGATGCGAATCTGTGGATAGTATGTTCAAACCAGTTATAGCGGCTTAGAAGATATCGTGAGACCAGCAAAAATGTACTTAAAATTTAATATTTAGTCTTGTGCAGGGTGGATACGATAAGGGTTGATCGTCTGTCTATAAAAATGTACTGTCATAGTTACCCATTTATTATAATTAACAATATAATGAAAAAATGTCATTACCTGTTGACTGTTGATTCACACACACATAGCAACCTAGAAACTGACTACGGCCAAAGTGTAAATTTACCCTATTTTTGGGGTTTTTCCTTAATAAAAAAAAAATTGACTACAGATTTTTGAGAAAATTGTATATGTTATAGTTACATTTTAGATCTACCTTTGGTCTAATTTTCAGATCTAAATCTCTAAAACTTTGCTTGAAAAAGTGAAATGAAGAAAAAAATGCTATCCCTTCTAAGGGAAAAGGTTTATGATATTTTTTTGGTTTGTTAATGTTTATCGATAGTACCTTCCAGGTATGATTTCTGATCTGTAGATTGCTACATGAAGAAATCGGTTCAGCGGTTTACGAGATATCGTGGGTTCAGACACAAAAAAAAAAAATAAAAACACATCATTGCGTAAATACAATACCTTCTCAGTTCCGCACCGAAGCTAATAAATGTATTATTAGAGTTGGAAAATTTACTTGACCGAGTGCTGAGTGGAATAGGATGTGACAGTGTTGTTGGGTACTTATTACTCGTATTAACTGTCGAATCTGCGCTGTGGGTTTTTTACTCTGATGGATGAGCCAACTGTCTAGAGAAATATTTAGCCACCCTTATACTTTTATATACTTCCTATATATACTGGCTTTATATCATTTATAAATATAGTATATATTAGATTTATACGAAATAATTTTTTTTTATATAATTAGGTACTTGAAAAAAGCACAAACAAACTATTTAAATAATTTTTTTTTTTAAATGATTCGAATAACGTTTTATTCGAATAATGTACAACACTATGAGTAATAATGTATGTAATTGAAAAGAGCAAGATAAAGTGTATCAACAGTGCAGTGACCGATTATACTGACGGTATTGACTAATTAAATACAACTAGGTTTGTTAAAAAAAATATAAAACATTTTAAACCAGAATAATTCTGGTTTATTGAAATCAATAAAATAATATTACACAAAGACACATATTTTGGTTGCTTAATCGATCAATGTGCTATAATGTAAGTGCTATTAAATACTTAATAAAAATAATTTTAAAAGACGTACAGTACATTGTATTGGTGTACTAACAATGACTAACTTATAAAATATTTGATTTTAATTAGAACTGTGAACAAACGATTGTTTTAGTTATAATTTATAATTGCCAATGGCTCCATAAACTTATTTAAAATCGAAACAAATCATAAATTTCATGAAAAAACTTATCTCAATACTTTAAATAAGAGTCTTGGGTTCAACAAATATGGTAGGTGATAACGAGGTATAGCCAATCGCTAACTTTGGTCTCATCTTAATAAATGCATATTAAACGCTATGCACTTTATCGTGCAAATCTATCGTAAGGATATACACCCTATTACAAGGCAACGTGTAATCTTTGAAACAAGACCCATACATTATTGAAATTAACTTGATTGAGACATAAACTATTATGAAACAGCGATTGTGTTGAGACCTGCATGTAAATTATTAAACAAACTGTCAACGTTTTATACATTTTTTTTTTTTTTAGTACAATTTCCAAAATAAAGTGAAACTGTTAACTTTACAATGAACTCGTAAATTACAAATTATAATTACACAATAATATATTCTTTTGCAAAGTACGAACACACGTTGAAGTAATAATTGCAATTTACAATACAAACAGTTATCCACAGAAAACGACAGTAGATATCAGAAGACAGAATATTGCATAATTCATATATACATACATACACACATCAGGAACACAATGCGCTAGCTATCTCTATGTTAATGCCGCTAAACGATGCCCTTTGAACCGATTGAAAATGCATAATAATATAATACTATACAATGTAAAAGCACGTGTTGATTTTTTAGGCCTACAGCTGTTGCAAGTCCTAATATGAAAGTAGACGCCAAATTCGTTTCCTTCCTTAATACTCAACACATTGACTGACATGACACCAAGACACGATTGTTTGATATTTTTTTTTTACAGTGTTTATTATTTATTTTTCAGCGCCCATTTACGCACGAGTCGAATTTAACATTCATATTATTGACTTACCTATATTTTGCTTAGTCTGTCATATACTGGATTATTATTGTGTAGTAGAGTTCGCCCGCATACCCCATGTCTTTATGTGACATTAGCTGACTTCTCGTGACTTTTACTTTTGAAAATTTACAATTAAACACCGGCTATAATACTGTTTTGCCTACTCAGTTGAGAGATAATTTAAACAAAAACTTTTTTTCTATTGCGTAAAAGAAATGTTAACCATTATAGAACGCTTAATGTTTTGATTTTAGAAATTAGTTATAACGGGTTTGTAAAAAAAAAAAAAAACAAGAAGAATTACAAAATCAAAATTTATTTGAGTCAAATATCTATGACAAAAAAAATGGTCAACTATTAATACAGACTATTAATAAACAAGTTGAACAATTTTAATATTAATACATGTGTTATGTTAAAAAGTATGATAGTTGACTTAATTATGATCAGTATACAGGTATGTGCGTTTTTTAGCAGTTGCTATTTTAATTAAGTTTTTTATAAGAAAGTGTTAAAAGTTTGCCATGACTAATTAATTTTTAACTTAAATAATGAACACGTGTTAATAATTTCTACAATTTGTAGATTTTTAAATATACAAAAAACCGTTATTATTGTTACCATTACTGTGATCAGTATCATAACTGATTCATAGGTAGTCGGTCGAGTGGCTTAACAATTTTTAATTTCAAATAAATTTGTATTATAAGATGTTAGTGTATTATACAATTAAAACAAACATTCACTTCTCTTGCGTATCAATACAGTTATGGTGCGAAATGCGAATGTTTTAGAGATTGTCTTATAGTTTTATACACCTTACCTCTTAATTATTCTAATTATTAAGAAGAACTTGGCCAACATTGTAATTGTTACAGTATTGACCAATTATTGTTACAAGCCATTCTAAGTAATTTCTTCCATTCTAGAATAATATAAGAGTCAGATAAATCAAGGTTTGAAGCAGTAAACATTTTTTCCTGAAAATAGATTAACGTTGCGCGCCTCCATTTCAATTACTGCCTGTCAAACATGATGACGTTTCTTCGTTTGCAGGCTTATTGTGTTATAAAAACGTATTGGCCAATCGACTTTGAACGGTAAATCGTCGATAAATGTTTCTCCAATTCAACTTAAACGACGACACACGACAAACATACAACAAAGCAACGGAGGATTTTGTTTTTGAAACGACAATTTACTTGCCTACTTTGTAACCATTCGAAATTATTATTTTATTACAAACTCTATCTGCGCGCATCTGACAAAATAATAAATTATCCAAGCAATCACAATAAATTGAGAATTTTTCAAAATTTCCAAATGCGATTGCGCGATCGTCCAATAAATATCAAGTACTTATAGAGACTTTCAATGGTCGGTCTGTAAGTCGACTTATTAATTAGACAGTAAATTCTGTTTCAATTTCATCAACCAGGCCTACGCAAAATTACATAAACCCATAAATAATTGCATCCTGCAATATGCACATGCATAACATGCAATGTTACCGGTTTTTATGACCAATTTTTATCAATTACAAATTTATCAATACACTGTGTTTTATTTTTTTACAGTCATATGGAATTTAAACGTTGTGACACGAACGCCAAAAGGCTAAATTCTAACGGATTTCAAATTGAAACGCAAAAACAAAATTATCGTTTGTATGGTATTACCGGTAAATATTGACTATTTAAACAATTTCAAACCCGTAACAATGTTAAATTGTGTAACCGGTAAAACAATAAAATAGCTAGTAATAGCGTATGTCTATTATAGACTATGCCAGCCTGAACGATTAAGTTGTCTATAGAAATTTAATTTCTCAGGGGATGTACTTTTCTGAGAAACTCAGCAGTGTTGGCGTAAAAGTGAATGCATACAGCAATTAACTCGAGACTTCATTTACACTTTGTAATAAGCATTTTTTTTTTATTAAAAAAATTAATAAAACGAAGTACAGGCCATCGAAAAGCTGCACAATTTAATATCTTATAAATCAGTTTTTAATCATTTTATCGTAAAGCGCCCAAGTTTAAGTGTACATTGAGAGTTGATATTTTATTCGGTACAAATGGGATATTACGCTAAAACTGTTCAGTTTCACATAAAAGTTCTTCGCTAGAGACATATTTGTTAAAATAGCCAATTAACAGGTGTATTGCAACAATAATTGTTATAGATTTCTTTTTTTTTGGTATGTGTAATTACTGAAATTTTGGGGGTGTGGTATCCTCTAAAAAGATGTTTTAATAGAATGTTTTATTTCTAGCTATTCAGTGCACGCTAACATAATATAAACCTTAATTGATCGCATATCTAGTTTCTTAACCTTTTATAGGAGAAACATGTTTCAAGGAAAATGAAAGTAAACGTTATGTAGAGCTCATTATTATGTAGAACCATCTTGGCTGATAACAATGATAAATATCAACAGCAAAAATATATAAAATGACATAATACATATTATTATATTTTATAAGAAAACAATTTTTATACTATAAATAATGATTAATGATGACTAAATAAACTTTATAATCTTTATGAATGTCTTAATAATAAAATACATATTATGTACTGTGAGTCTCGCTAGCTTGAAATTTGTACAAAGCCTATAGAATATTTTACCCACGCTAATTCGAAGGTAAAATTCAGTCGTACAAAGGTAACTTGAGTCTTGAACTTGATAACGGCAATTAAATCTGACATTTTTTTATTAAGACCGGTTTAAAAACACATAGTTATCTATACTCTTTAGAAGTATAAATGGGTGCAGCAGTATTAGTATTCTATAAAACAAAATCGCATGATCATAAATATTAAATGTTAATATAAAAAATATATAAACATGTAACTATATAAGCGTTTAATAAAATACGAGTTACAAAACTAGGTAAAAATATAAAAGATAAAAGGTCTGTTTTAATCTCAAATCGTGCATGCCAATTATAAAAACTACTGAAATTGTGTGTTAAAAAATATTAATTTATAATAAAATAAACAATGTCTATCAAGTATAATATATTTTGATACCATTAGTATCGAATTGTAAATGGAAATTTGAAAGTTTACATTATAGTTACTTCATGTCAAACACCCAGAAATTAAATTTACAAAATGCACTTCTATACAAAACAAAGTTCACCCTTTGTGAGAAAGGATTAATTAGGTCAAAGTTAACAAATATCAGATTCTGGAGATTAAAATATGTCGGCACTAATTAAAAACACAGACAAATGCGATGCAGTCACACGCCATCTCACAGGCGCATATGTCATTGTAACAGGTCAGTTACATCCACATGTAAGGTTAGGACTCATCTAACAACTGTGAAATTTATCTCACAATGAAAATCATTTTACTAAACAGTGTTTGTACAAACATATGTTTTTTTTAAAACTTTATTACTTTTTTGTTTAACAAGAATCTTGTGCTTAATGAAAAAATCCTTATCCAAAATATGTCAATAGTTATTATTTTGCTAAAAATATTGAGAATATCATTTTTTAGAGTTTGTTTTTACCCCCCGTAATTGTATTTGGATTAAAATAGTGCAATGATTCAAACAACTGCAGGTACTAATACAGACTCCTAATATTTTACACCTATATTTTATATTAGATTTTGTTTGTACCTAAGTGAAATTCAGTTTAAGTGGTTAAATTACTCCAGAGTCATTAGTATGTTATTATATGGATACGGGAAACGTTAAAGAAATTAAAATGAAAACACTTGAGTATTTGCCAGTAGTCGCTTATTTGTTTTACTTTTATATTATTATGTAATATTATACATTATTACCTCTATACGTGTAGAAACGCAGACACTGTATTTATGTTCATGCTGAGAAGGAATTGAACATTTTAAAACCTATTCGAATGAAACGAATGATATGTATGATAATATGATTATTTACTGAGATTGTATTATTATTACTATTATGGCGAAAAAACATATACTTAAGCGAGAGCAATATTCTGGGCACCGTGCATGTATGGAAAGCAGTGACGTTTTAATTTTATCTGAACAATTAACGCAAGCTTATAAGGTTTAGGTACAGCGTGTCTTAAGTATAAATAAAACGGTTTCTTTTCTTTTCTTTTTTTTATTAAATAACATGTCTTCTTAATAAAAAAAAGAAAAGAAAAGATATATATATATATATATGTATACATATTTCTTCTGTCCGTGTGTAAGTATTCAAACTCCTCCTAAACGGCTGGACAGATTTTTATGAAATTTTGTGTGCGCGATAAGTTGATTCCAGAAAGGTTTAGATTCACAATTTGATCCTATAGAACATGTTTTTAATTTTGAATTAATTAATATTAATTTATAGGATTATCAGTAGTTATCAATAGATCTACGTTATCATTTTTCATACCACAGGAATACAGTGATCCGATAAGCTGTGTGTCTTATACACTAATGCACGGGCAACGCCGGATCAAGACAGCTTGTAATATAAAATATTTTACCTAACTTAACCGTACCAAAAACGGGCTTTTCAGTTCAGCAGATCAGCTTTAACTCACCTAATAGTTTTGTTCAGAATGTTTAAATGTTTTAAATCATAGACTAACGAATATACAGGATGTTTAGAATTGTGTGCGAAGACGAAATGTTGAAAAAATGACTTATATGGACTATGGAACACTTTTAATTCTTATCAACCAATAATAATTTAAAGTTGTATTTTTTTTTCAGTCAGAAGCTAGAATTACGGAAGGTAATTTTTGAAACTTAAATAGTAATGTATACGTTTAATTCGTTTTTTTTAATTAAGAATAATTTGCTGACAAATTCGACTCGTCGATAACTAGTTTTAAATCATTACTTTTAAAGTTATTTGAGTATAAGTAAAATTATAGTAAACAATATAGTTAAAATGTAGGATGAGAGATGGAGTGCGGTTGAGTAATGCGCGCAGATAAAAATAATACTACACTCTACCCTTTCTACCGTCCTAAATTTTAAACTCTAATAAATCATAAAGTTCATATTTTTTTAATATATCATCAAAAAGTCAGGTGTTGCATGAAACTCTGAACACTGTATGTATATACTAGAATGATCACTTCGAGACGTTTGTACACATTCCTTGAACGCAAATGAGAATAAAACGAAAGCGATCGAAGCCCAGAGGACACCGCCGGTCGTCAAGACGTGGCCGTCGATTAAAATAATTCTTATTTTGTGTAATAAAGCCTACTGTTCGCACACGTCGTTGTTGTTATGATTATTATTATAGTATTCTGTATTGCAAACATTATGTATCATAAAATCGCCAACACCGTTTGGGTGGTGGCCACGAATAAGTTGAACCTGAACGGCAGCACATAATTGATTTTAAAACGCGTATCCTATCATTATCACTTTAAGCGCAACGATATATTTTAACGGGCACTTTCTAGAAAAAAAAAACAAAAATATTTATAAAATTATATATTATATTATAATACATTATCAGCTACTCGGTTATCGGTACAGTTACGAAATCAATTTATTGGAACCCGATCAAAATAGCCGAGGCTCTCGGGCAATTTCATGCCGCGTTTACATTTTTTTTTTAAATATACAATTTTAATTTTATACATTTGACGGTATCACAGCATAGTTATGAGACATTTACTGTAAATATGTCTTTTACACCTACCGATTTTTTAACATTTTCAGTAAAATACAACTTGTTAATTATAATATTATACATAAACATTAGCTATAATATTACACATATTGTACTATCCGTATAGTTGTCATGTCGAACATTCGATGACTAAATTAATCGGATCGCCAACCAAAATTATACATATAAACCCGAACGTCGTTTCCGCATATGCGCAATTACGCATGGGTGCAAGGATGCCTATAACCGTTTAAACATTAACACCTCTATTATTTAATCTTATTTTTATTTATACTTTTAGATAAGGGTCTGTGGTATTTAGTCCTGTACCGATACTTAAGCACCTCCAAGGTTCAAGATGAAGTGCACTTATGACTGGAAAAAAATTTGAAATGATCTCGTCTTGAAAATTTTTTTTTAAACTTATTTATTGCCCATACAGAATACTGAAAGCCAATAACTAAAAATGTAAAATACATATAACTATATGATTACATACGTAAGAGTTATGTCAAATATAGTGTTGTAAAGTAATTCGAGTAAACTATTTGTGTATCAAAATCTCAATATCGCATTAAATACGATAAAAAAACAATTTTTTATTCAATAAATAATAGTTAAAACTGAAGTAATTACCATAAATTAAAGATTCTAATAATGGCAATTTGAGTTATTGTTGACAAATGTGGAGGAGTTAATTTTGTTTTATTAAAGAAGTATCATGTTTTGGTTTGAAATAATCATACACAATGGTGTATAATTAAACTATCTAATGTTTGTTACGAAGGCAAGTATTATTAATTTAAAAAGACGTGTGACCTACGCAAAATGTACTTTATAATAGTTATCATAACTGAAACATCACGTTTAATCTGCACACAGCGCGCGATAAATCCGCGTATACCCACTTCAATTAGTACATAAAATAATGGACGAATACTTACTGTGCAATTTTTTTTCTTGGGATTATAATGAATAAGTCGTGTCGTTGAATCATAATTAAGTTACACTCAGACTCACAAAGCTTTCACCGATGCAATGAACAATTACCGTTACCACCAGTCGCCATTAGTAAAATAGCCGTTAAATTATAAATAATGCACAATGCACTCTGCAAAAACGTTATGTACACATGTTAGATTGTTTATGCATGGCACCTGTCCAATCTCGTTAACTTAATTTAAAAAAAAACCTTCTACATCGTCAAGCAATTTTACTGCAAATCCCGACAAGACCTATCCCGATATCTTCCGATTGTTAACCAAAACCTTTTTATCTACCACATAATCATAATACCACGAATAACACGCCTCGTGATATGAAAATACAAATATAATACCGTTCTTATTAAATACATTGAATTGAAACTAAGGACACGGAAAGATAGAAGATCTAACTGAGGCAAATCGTTTTCGGCACCAATTACAATATTACAAAGTTTACAAGAAAAAAATAATCGGTGGTTGCACAACCGACAGACACCCAAATCACCAACAGCAATGTGTATATTATCTTGAAATATCTTAACAGAAATATGATCTAATTTGAAGACATTTGCCACTATAATGGCTACGAATCCGATTAGCAAACTAACGAAGTATAGTATATTACATAATGTTATATCCCATTATAAAGGGTAAAATATTATGTTTCAGAACCCATAACATACATTGCATGTTAATTTTTATGATCTGTTTATTTAGTAAAATATTAAACTAAAACAGTGTGACTAAAGTGACTAAAGCATTACTAATCCTGGTAAAATATTTTTTCTACATGATAATAGATTCCACGCAAATCTCATAGTTGTAAATTATTTTAACAAAAAAATATATATGTCAAAATAAAACTTAATCTCCATGTGTGTGCATGTACTTTGGAAGTATGATCATTGTATGAGAATACAACTGTTGTATAATATTCATTATCAACTGTTAATTATCATATTTTATTAATGAATAATTTAGTACGGTATCTTAACAGAATCAAAACGTCAGCAGAGCGTTTAATTTACAGTGACTATTACGCTAAGAATTATGGATTTAAATGAAACATTATATTATTAATTAATACATATAATTATGTCTTACATACCCATATAATAAGCGAGAAAAACACAGTGAACTAATGCAAAATATCACAATGCGATTAGAATTGAAAGCCCTAACATGGATATTCCGTTACTTCTTATCAACTATATAATTAATTATTTAATACATTTTTTAAAGCATACAATTTAAAATTAACATATTACTTTAAATACTCTAATATTCAACCGATTGTTACTCAACATTGAAAGTTAAACAATTTAAAAAATATGCGGTAGTTGCAAAACATCCTATCGGTACCTATCCACCCATGTTTATAGTATATGAAAACTTATCTATTATATCCGAGTGTGTTACGGTTTTTTTTCACTTTTTAAAAAGTAATAATAATACTACATAAATAAACACAATAAAGTACGTGCCCCGGTGGCGGAATATTATAAAAAGACTGCGAATCACATTAGTTAATTAAATTTGTATTATAATCTAACAATAACAATACACGATGACTGTTGAGAAATCAAGTCGGAACACTCAAGGCAAACGAAACTCCTTTAATACAACAAAAAACAAATAAACCTGAAATTATAAGTCAACAAGTAAAACGTATGTAAAGTCCTAAAATATACCTATAGCTTTATACAAATTATACACCCTACCATGTAGTTGAATACTTAATGTAACAGATCAAATGTAAATATATTTTTTTGTGATAGTTATTTTAAAAATAATACAACACAAACAATGCTAACGATAAAATACAATTTGAATACTTTGAAATTCACTTTGCCGAACAGTAAAGAAAAATCAACATTGCCTTTGAAAAGCCATGCTAGACCGTACTTCGTACACGTTGATCGGATAAGAAGCAACTGTTTAAGAACTAAGGTGTAGTCAGATGACAAACGTTTTGAGTAGAAAAACAATTAAACTTATGAATTTACTCAGAGTCAGAGCTATTCCAATTTGAGCTCTTTCTGTAAACATAAAAGGATAAACATTGAGTAGTAGATCGCCTTTAAATGCGTTATAATAAATTTAAACTCACACGCCAAATAATTTATAAAGCCCAGAACTTCTAGACCTTTACAAGTCGTTTGCTCAATATGTGCATGACAAATTAGATTTGACCAATAAATAATTTTTGAAGTCAGTTGAATTACATAGGCTATATGGACGTATAATATGAACATAGGGCTAGGAAATCTTGAAAAAAATTATTGGCTGGCATTTAGTAATATTAAAGTCAAAACCTCCTTCGACTAGCAACTTAAGTTCACTTTGAAGAATAACCCTGTCATTAGGAGAGTCGATGGTAGAGAAATCATCGGTAAAAATCAAAAACTAACATTTGATACTAAACTAGATTTGACAAAAACAAAGCAAACATGAATGGAAAGGGGTTGGCTTTTCTGGGGGACAACTATAATATTTCAAAAAAAGTACCTTGCGAGTTCTGAATAGCTTTAAAACAGTTCAGGTATTTTTTTTAATGTTGTGACGATAGGAATAGAATAAGACGTGTTCAACTTCACGTCTTCAGACACCAATACATCAGCTGCTAACGTCTATAACTGTAGTGGCATACCTTATGCTATGGTCCACGGCATTTTGCAATATTTATTATTGCATATTATGTATTTAGTTGCCAATCTCGCTCAGGATGATTGATCACGCCCAACGACCTACTCGATGTCCTACCCGAAGATACGGATTTTTTTTTAATTACAACCATGTAATTAATTTCACACTTAAAGCCTAACCCGAGCTACGCTCCTTCTGGTGTTATTATTTATGACGTCGTAGTCGAGCAGAGTCCTTTTTTAGACTAACATAATATTAATATTATACATACACCGGGCGTGCGACTCTTTTTATTTAATAAAATATATATTATGATACATTTACAATATATTATGTTTACGTGTCTTGTATGTATTATTGACCGGTGTCCGCGGACTAGTTGTAGGTCAAAAGCTTTAAATTTAATATACTGGTACACCGTATATGTGTATAAGAAATAGGTGTAAGTATTTATTAATCGACTAATAATCGCCAGCACCGCGATCCAGTTATGTTGTGAACCATCTCAAGGCTTCCTGAGTGAGAGGACTGCAACATACGAATGCGTTTTTTTTTCTCCAATTGAATCATATTAATTTCGAAACGGGCCATTAAACACAACGAAACAAGTAGCATTTCGTCATTATACACATCAGCTATACATAATGTGCACTAGTCTAATTTTTAAATATTATAATACAACCCATAGTAATGTATGCCCATATAGTTGATATGCTAAATATGTTTACTACTTATAGTTTTTTTTTTTGTGATGTTTTCCGGCGCTACGAAAGAACACTTCGCCCTTGCGGGGTCGTCCTTCTTCCCTCCGTATCCGCATAGTTTATTGACCACGATGAAAAATGTACAAACTATTAATATTATTACATACATTATTTACAAAAAAGAGAGGGCTCTATCCCTCTAAATTTGCCTTCGGCTACATTATAAACAACTTAACTAGGTTTATTAATTCTTGAACTACTTATACTAATAATATTGAAAGTCGTTTTTAACAATTCAATGTTTATATACCTACACATTATGTAATAACTAATAAAACGTTTGATTTTTCCAATGTAGGCAAAAATAACGCAAACAAACAAAAAGGTATTTTTTGCTGAACCCAGCTAATGTTTGGTACTTACCCAAGATATCGGTTTTATAGGAGTTTAATGTGCATACTTATAATAACTTAACTACGGAGATCTAGCGGATTGACATACAAGAGATATTAAAATTGATAACTTTTACAGGCATCATAATCAAAATGTAGCTATAACTACGTTACAGAATTGTATAGGTACCTGAGGAATTACACCATGATGCCATAATAAGTTACCCTAAAATTAAGTTAACGTCATGGTCAGTACATCTATTTAAATAAATTATTTTTCAAATATTGCCTATAATTGAGCCCTTAATAAATATACACATTCAGGGCCCATAACAAACATGTTTATGATAAAACATTTATAGTTTATTGCAGTTAGCAAGAAAAAAGGCTAAATGTATCTTGAATTGTTTTTTATTTATAAACTAATACCTATATTAAAGAAACATATATTTTAATACGTATCTATCTATTAAGCTTATGATTTTTTTGATTATACGATGAGATTATATAACGATAATTTTGAACAAGGCTAATCATGTTTTGTAATAATAATATGGTTAATAGACAATCGCTCGTATTTTAACCAACCATATAGATAGTAAAATAATAATGTTTTTATTGAAATTAATTAAGTTGCTTTTATATTTTACCCATAACCTAGTTAATATTTTGTTCTTCAACTATTTTTTTTATATTATCTACAAAAGTATTATCCATTTGTACAAAAACTTATGTGTATTCGTAATATATACATATGTCTTATTATACAACATAAATAAACTCATATTTTCCCCACCTACAATAGGTTTTTAAAAATCCTCCTTCCATATTTTTGTGTCTATCACTTTTGATGTCTAACATCCTTTCATACGGTCCTCTTTAGAGCAATATGATTTATGTTTGGATGTTTTTATACAGAGCTATAAATTGTTAAATATTATATTTATTAAATTAAGAAAACAGTGTGTAGAATTGTAAAGGACTCCATAAACCAAAGTACAAATAATTCGTACTAATATCCACTAAATATTATTATATAATCGCCCTTCTCGCTAGGTAACCCCATCGGAAATCGACTTAAGATTAATTCAATCTGTATTCATATTGTACTTGTTTAATAACCTTGGAAGATTTTGTATTTTTATTCTTTAGCCAAAAACCTGTTTTTTAATGTGAATTCTAACTACTTTCCATACTACAAATCATCTAACGAATTTGTATCAATTACGTTTGTTCGTACCTAGTATCCTTCAAAACTATTTTTCAACTTAAAAAATTCACCCAACAAACAACTTTTTAACTGTTGATTAAATATATAGGTTAAATATTTTTTGTGCAAATAATATTATATTTAAACTTATTAGTAGCTTAATTAATAGTAAACATATTTTAAAGACAACGACGACTTGAGCTTGGACGTGTGATAAAAAAATTGACGATTTTTAATTAATTAATTAGTTAAATTGTTCAATCGCGGTTCATAATGTAGTAATAAAAAAATGCTTTGAACGCAAAACCCGCGGGGCTTAACCGAGACACGTGTTTAAAATAATTGTTTGCAATTTAATAAAAGTATTATACAACTCGTATAATATCTGATCGGACTAAAATGCCTGGAGTTGTACAAGGTTTAACGATATAAACTATTTTAGAGCTATCTTTAATAATTATTATAATTACGATTACGGTATAAACATTTAAAAAATATCTGTTTACTTTGGCTCGTAAGGCTGTAATTGAAATAAAATTATACACGGTGGCATGGTTGTTCTTGTGGCTGATTCGTGTTAATACAATATACCTAACTTAATTGTATTTATTACCGGGGACTTCACTCGACAAGCACTTTTTATATGCATGTTTATTGCGCTTACCTAATTACCCAATTATAAATGAATGCTAATGACAGTTATTGAAAATATTTTTTGCACATGACATAATGTAGGATTCTTCTACGATAATTATTTGTACTGCATCAAATTGAGCATTATACTTATATAAGTAGGTTAGCATAAAGTACAAAACTTATTGTAGACAACAAAAATGCTAAAATAAATAATATTATGCAAGCTGTTTCAACTTACATACTATTATTTTATATTCATTAAATGTGTTGTTCTAGATTTAAAAACAACTAATTCCAATGTCCAATAGATGGTGAATACCTTTGGGCTTTGCATGTGTATTAAAAAATAATAGTATTTATTTAGAAACCAGAAGAAAAATTTCTACAAACCAAGGGCGAAATGAAAATTCGATTTGTTTTAAATAGTTTTTTACACAAATTAGTTCCTGGTTTAAAAATCGAATACAATTTATACTACACGACTATAATATTATTGGTATATTTAAACATTAAGGTAGCAATAACTTGGTAAACGTTAGTGTTAATAAAAAAAACATATGTTACTAAACTCCAATATTGATTTTTTATCGTTCACAAAAACCACGCAATAAAAAGGCTTAATATTATTTACTTAGGGTATTTCAAATTAGATGAAGTGGTTTGGTGGGACTACCATTATTATAATTCAAGATGCGATTTATTTCATTTAATGTCGCTATTGGTTTAAGAACTATTACATTAAATATTTTTTTACATTTTCTTTATTTATTAGTTTTTTCCGATAAATCTTATTGAATAAGTTGTAAATTATACGAAAATGGTCGTCGTTTTTAAATACAAATTTGATTGTATCTAAAAAAAAAAGAGTAAACAGTGAACTAAAGAATAAACAATAATTTTATTACAAGAACAATTTACCAATCACTTGTAGCATATTTTATTTAAAATGTCAATTACTTTGAAAACAACCGAAAATTAACTACAATTTTAAATAATGTTAAACATCTTTAATTTTTGACTAAAAATAAAAGCGTGGGCCCTATTCAACAAAGTCCAAATTCATTGAGTTATAAGTATTATAAAATGTATGTGTCACAACAAATATTAAACTAAATTTAAATTACAAAATAACTTACAGTATAAAACATTATCTGATAAATTTATTAGGGACTTTGTTGAATAGGGCCCACGCTTTTCTTTTTAATCAAAAATTAAAGATGTTTAACATTATTTAAAATTGTAGTTAATTTTCGGTTGTTTTCAAAGTAATTGACATTTTAAATAAAATATGCTACAAGTGATTGGTAAACTATTCTTGTAATAAAATTATTTTTTACTTTTTAGTTCAATTTTTACTATTTTTTAGGGCGACCTGGATGTCCGAGTCCCAATGTGATTACAGGATGTTGTATTGTCATCTAAGATGAGTGTCTGTGCCAAGTTTCAGCCCTATACGACATCGGGAAACGGGTTAAATTAATTTTGCAAGATTTGAAAAATACCCGTACAAACGTTACGTACGTACGTGTTAGTGAGCTAAAGAAAAGCATGTAAAAAGAGTAAAACTGTTCAATGGAGTTTCCTATAATTATTATTATTATTATAAATGTATATTATTGATTCTTAATATTATAAACAAATAAATAATACAGGTTATGTCGTGACTTAGGCATTTATTAAATATTTTCAAGCCAGAATATTATATTAACAGTACTGCTAAAATCTCAATTTCAGTTTCAGGTGAAAATCATAGTCATTATTTGTATGTTTTATTAATATCATTAAAAACGTATGTGAAAAAGATCACGAGCATTAAAAAGTAAAAAACAAAATATGTAAGTTGTAACCAATCATAGCACATACATTTTTAAACCAATTTACCAACATTGTTAAAACCGTGGTTACGAGAATGTACCACACATTGCACTTTTTAAGGTTAGAAAATTTCCCGCCAATTTGCGATTTGATTACATTTTTAAAATGATATCAGAATATGTATATACTGTATATTCGTTTTACGTTTATAGAAGTCTCGAATTCGCGATTGAAAAAAATGTGCTGACATTATTAAAAGGCAAGGCACAGTGAAATATTGAAAACAATAGGCTTGTTAATCAGTTTTATAATGTTATCTGCACTAATAACAATATCAAATTCAAACTAGTAATTTTTATTTTTTTATATTCAACTATAATTCGTCGCGTTCGACAAACTTGTGGGACTCTATTTCAAAGGCTTACAACAAGATGGAAGACACACCAGATTTATTCGACAGCGAGCCTATGTCGATAAATTTGAAAGTACCCGATAATCCAGAGTTAACTGTAGTAGACAATGTATTGACCAAAATGTTGGGTGAAATTCAAGAAACCAAAACTTCCGACAAAGAAACCGCAGAATCTTCTACTACTGACACATTACAAGAAAACTCTATTGAATATCACACCGATCTATCTGAAGACGATGACATTGAGGGTGCTCAAAATCAAACCGAAGATGCAAGTATATCTGTCAATGATGAATCGGCGGCGCAACTAGAGAATAACACTCCAAAAAGTGCATCGAAAACAAAAGATGTTTACAAGGGCCTACCACCTGGACGAGTCAAGTTAATTATGAAAATGGATCCCGATGTTAATATAATTGCAGCAGATGCAGTTTTATTGCTTACAAAAGCAACGGTAAGACTATTTTTTTTAAAATCTCATCACTAAAATTAATTTTTTTGTGTTTTAGGAAGGTTTCGTCGGCTTACTAGCACAACATTGTCACAAAGCGATGATGTCGTCCAATAAAAAAACATTACAAAGAAAACATATTGACGCCGTAATTGAAGAAAGTATGCCTTTTGAGTTTTTAGAAGGTGCATTAGATTGGTAATTATTATTATTGTTATAAGTTTATGTACATATTTTATATTATTTTAATATTCATAATAACGTTCAGTTGTATTTTTTTTAAAAAATTAGTATATACTTTGTAAATTTACTAAAATATATTAATTTTTTTAATTCTGATAAACTATAAAAATTCTTAAAGCTGTACAAAACATGGAAAATGTATTATATGTATTGTTTGTAGAACAATCATAAATGTGGTTTTGCCTGTAGTAGACACAATATTTAAAATGATTGTACGAAGTTCTTAGATTTGAAAATTTAACATTACATTTAAGAGCTGAAGTAAGTAAGTACCCAATAGTCTTTATTGGGAAAACATAATTTAAAAGCAAAAAATTATTTTAATCAAAGCATTTGGTCTAAAATAATTTTGCAGTAATAAAATGTTTGCAAATATTACTCATTCAAAATACATTGACATTGATATATTATTTTTATAACACACATCTCGTAAATAAGGTACATAAATCATAATAATATAAATACAAATTAACAGAAATAATTTGCTTTAATCACAAGTTCAAGCCATAACAATAATATAAGACAAAAAAAAATTAACATATTTACAAAATAAATTATCTAATTTGAATAAAGATACTTTATATAATACAAATAGATAAAAAGATATTATGTCAACAGTTATCAGATTTGAAAATAAAAAATACATTGAGCTACTCATTTTAGGGAAGACAGAATTATTAGCATAGCTAATGTTTTTTTTTTTACCAATATCAGTGTAAAATTTAAAGTTGTAATGTATGCTCAAATGTAACGGAAAAAAATATTTGCCAATACATCATATTAGATATATTACACAACATGTATTTTTAATTAATTTGTACAGTATGTCTTCTTTTTAAATAAATACATATTCTATTATCAGTAAATAGTAAGTATAACAAAACGTTTAAAACAACATTCATAGAATATATTTAATAATATACTCAATTATTACTAAATTAATTTTTAACATTGTAAAAGTTATTTTTCATTTTTATACCTAGTCAATATCGCCTTCTTACTAGTAATATAGTATGCATAATATATTTGTTTATTTACTTAATCGAACAATAATTAAATATTATATAATATGTTACAAAATTACAAAAACAATGACAATTGTAAAGGGGAAATAATTCACGTAAGAGTCTTACATATAAAATGTATACTCTATAGAATGACAAAAAAAAAATACTGTTTTAACTAAATCCTTACAAAAAATAAATAAGGGCTACTAATAATAATCTATACAAAATATCACATATATTTTAATATATTGGTTTTTAAGACTTCACAACCGCGTCCTGTTCTCTACATTTAATTTACAATATTTATTTTTATTAATGAATTATTATCATATAAAAACAAAAATAAGTAAAATACAGTGAAAAATTATAGACAATTGAAATAAAATTAAAAGGAATTCAACAAACAAATAAATATAATCATAGTGTAGTCAACATATGCAATCGAGTTTGCAACCTGAAAACTATAAAGTCTTTAAAGTACACAATAACTTATAAGTAAAATAAAACCTATTGTATATTTAATATAATAGACCACAGCCATTGTTTGTAAAAAAAATAATATCCCTAACTAAAACATTTGTTTGGCACAATTAATTTTAAAACGCAATAATGCTATACAAAAATGTTATACACATATTTTTATTGCTTATAATATTATTGGGTGAACTGTCACAAAGTTAAAATAAAGGATTAATGTACATTTTTTTTTATTGCTTTGTTATGAATAATTATTCTTTTTATTTGTGATGAATGAAATGCAAATACTACTCTCACGATAAAAAAATGTAAATAAAAATTAATTTTTAAATTGTTATTATATTATACGAAAAATAAATTATTCAAATATAAATATTTATTATAATATATTTTAATTATATATTATGTGTTATTACAAATATTGTTAAAACTAAAGGTCCGAAAAAATTGAAGTGGTTTTAAACACAATTACTATTATTGTTTTTAAATTATAGTACACTTGTAAGAGAACACATTTGTTTAAAAATAAGTCTTTGGTAAAATGATACTGATGTGTGTAGCCCCATTTAAATTTTTTAGCTTATCACAAAATCGTACAGTTTATTACAATGAAAATTTTGTATAATAAAAAATAGGTATTCGCCATAAGTTATCATTGTTTACTCGCCATGATTAACTTTTACGTAAAACAAAAGGTACGGGGTTAAAGCCGAGTTCTTGGACGACTTTGATTCTAGAATTTGCGTCAACTGTGCAACCGACATAGTCCTAACTGTTTCGTCATCACATTCTAACCACACACTATCGCTACCTTCTGAACTGTCCAATATTCTTACACCACAACAGTCTAAACTCCTGCACCATCGCCCCAAAGAAGACGCTCTACCTGAGTCGATTGAATCGCTTGAAACGCTACTAGTACTTCCCGAGGTCGATGATGTTTTTGAGGATATTTTCAAAAATCTGAAAAGACCGCTTGATATTGAAGACTTTTTATAGTTTGCAGGTAAAGTGCCATTAGGTGTTGTCGAAAGGCTTCCGGCTTTTCGTCGGTCTCGTGGACAATTGTCATACTCCTCTAGATTGTCTTGAGCTTTAACGTACGCAACATAATGACCAGATGCTATCGTCGCCCCTAAGTGCATGATAATTGCATACAGCTGATAGCTATGTGCCCGATTAGATTGCTGCGAATTAAGGGCTAGACACTCTTCGCAGAAACAATCGAGAGTCAGCGGCGTCGGCATGTGTTCATTGACTTTAGACACCACGGCTCTATAGATATCACGTGAAAAGAATTGTTTAGTTAAACTTATCATAAACCAATAATACCTTATCATAATTACCTATAATTGGTACAAAACCGTTTCAAGTGCAATGTCAATAAGCGCGGTAAACTCTCATATCCAACACTACGTTTGGCCTCGTTATATCGACAACATTGTTCACACCAATACTTATCAGTATCTTGTAAATACTCTTCGGTCACTATTGCAGAATGGTATAATTTATTTACATTTTCATAATCTAAAAAAAGAAAAGAAATTAAATATTCATAAAACTTTCCCATGATTTCCAAATTGATTTTCTATCATACCGAAAGAGTCATAATCATGTTCAGGGGAAATGTCTCCGTTAGATAAACCATTAATTGGAACACAAATATCGCAAAAGCTTTCTTTACGTTCGGTCACAAATTCACACTCTAAACAGGTGGTTCGTAATAAAGACACTCCTTGGAAATCATCAAACATTGACGTACTGCTACTATTGCTACCATTACTAGGAATACTGTCATGTTCGTCTATTTGTGAAGTATTTGTCATACCATTTACTACATACATTTGTTTATCATCTAAAATAACAAACACATTTTTTTTTTAAATATTTGGTCCATTCTTGTTGAAATATCCAATAATATTATTTATGCATACCAGCAAAATTTTCGTTTTCTGGTAATTTTTCATTTGTTGAATTAGTAGTAGTTGTTGGTAGTATTCCATTGACGGGCCTGGTTTTACTGCTAGACGCAATTTTTAATGACTTTCGTACGCCAGAAAGTAATTTTAATTTTGTCGGTGTAGGCTGAACAACAGGTGCGGGAGAAACAAAACAACTGGTTTGGGCAGAATTCTGCATTACCAACTTGCATCCCTCTCTAATATTATCCAACAGACATACGAGAAGTTCATGAGCGTCGTGTTGTTGATTGCCCTCAAATATAGGATTGACGTCTCTAATTTGGTGGGGGAAAAAGTGTGTGTTAAATCAAAAACTTAATTACTACCCAAATATCTATAGTACTATTAAATATAACTATTATTATAGTACCTCAGTGATTGTAAAAACACTTCAGGTTGATATGGGTCTGAATTGTCTTTGAGTTCGGAATTGTGTAACGCTTCAAATACTTGATGGAGTCGTTCGGTGACTTGAATGATTTTAAGGTCATTCATGCTGACATTAAACGATTGGCAATTCCACATTTTGCTGCTTACCGAACTCGTGCTACGGCCTAACGACGAACATTTTCCCTAAAAATAATAAAATACACAAATAAAACATACTATGGTGTTGGCTGCTGATCACAAAAAAAAAAAAACTAGTCCATACTTTAAGAAGGCCGTAAGTGGAACGACCAGTAATTTCTTGCAATTCAGTAATGAGGTGATGAAGATTATGCAAAAATGATGGAGCAAACCTCAATGTGTATAAAACGCTGTTAAGAAAACAAGTATTGCCAAGATTGCACAGAGTCGCAACACCGGGCGGTTCATTGCTCTCATTGTCGCACGAACAATTTATCTGTTGTTGCAGTTGTTGTTGTTGCTGCTGCTGCTTGATATGCCGGATAACTTAAAGAAAATTAATTATAAGATAATTGTGTGAATTTATTTTAGTTATGTGTAACACTAATATTAGCATATCATTTTGATTTTTAATATTAATTTCACAGAACAAATGAGAAAATAACAGTTGGGCCCATTTTACATCTCACCCATTTGGTACCCATGCTTGTTCATATCTCGCGTATGAATTTAGGACCGACGAGAATAATGTTTATATTTGAGTAGTGTTTTCAAATGTTGGATATTATACGTAAAGGTGTGAAACAGGCATTCAATGTGTTTACATTAAGAAAATTTCTGTTAAAGAGAAATGTTTTATTTATAACTGTTAGTCTATACTATTTAATTGTTCAACAAATTATGAATAAAGAGAACAATGTCATAATATACTTTTTTTTGCCATTTAATCTCAGAAAAAAGACTTAGTGCAATAACCAAATGTACTTAATTTTTGGAAAACCTTAAAAAACTGTATTTTAAATGATTACATTTAAATAATGACAGACAAACATCTCCACTTGTGTCATACTATCAAACTATAATATAGTAAATAAAATTAAGAAATGCATGTTTAATGGTTAGGACATTTAAAACAACAGCAAAATATTTTAGCATCAAACAATATAAAATCACAAATTTTAATATTGCACTGGGCCTTTCAAATCAATTTTTTATAGCTGATCAAGTTTAATCGGTTAACCCACTAAATACATGTACTATTATGTATGTACCATTAAGGTTTCATAAATATAATTTTGTTGAAAAATCAAACAAATGCTGAAGTTTCATTTTACTAATCGTCATAGTCAAAAATAAGGATTAATTCACATACATAAAAAAAAAGAAAAAAACCATTAAGAGTTAAGGTGTATAAATCCATACACGTATATCATTTATTTAAGTAAATAATTATATTAATTATAAAAATAAGTAATATATGTAAATCTAATTGCTAATGTAAGAAATTTGAATTTAAACAAATTAAATATCCATTTACTGGTCTTTTTTCTCATCTTTTACAATATTTGAATTATCTTGACCATGGATATCATCACCATTGGCATCATTATCATTATCGACAGGCTCGTTAAAAGCTTGTTTAACATAACAGTAAATAATTATTTGTACAATAATGACAGCAAATATTACAGAAATTGCGGTAACCTGATATCCTTGGATATTTAATAATTCACCAAGAAAGTATCTCATAGAAAAAAATCCAATAAATGGAAGAGTAAACATTAGAAAGCTATAGCCTAATAAATACCACATGACATGACTTTCGAAACTCGGTTCCATTATGAAAATTACAGCACTTAAATATAATAAATAAATGTAAAATACACAACAATATGAAAAGATGAGCTATAACTTTAATACAAATAAAATTATACTTCCAAATTTGTAAGACTTTTTTAAAAACTAAACTTCATTTACCAGGCTGATCAAGCGGTGATGCCATTGGGTTGAATTGAGAGCAAGCATAGGATTTAGATTGTAATTGCCTGGATGCTGATAAACACAACTTCTTCCGTGGTGGCTGTTCAGCTGCCTCTGCTGATGATAAAACAGTCATCTTTCTTAGCCCTAAAAGAATATATAAATAATATTAATTTTTAATTTTGATTCAATAAATATACAATATACTACATATTGTATTCATATTTTGAACCAACAATTATAAAGTATGAATGTGTCAAAGCGTTAAAGCAATTGTGATATTTACAAATATAGCCACATTTTCTGGCAGCTGAAATTACAAATAATATTAGACTTTCAGCTAACAACAGCTGATAGGATAGAAAGATTGATAGATTATACACTAGTAAAAGTGTACATCAAAATTCTTGATGCAGATAAAATACAACAAATACTAACTGCTATACTTCATCATTGTAAGAGTACTTTAAAATAGTATCGACATAAACTCAGGTGGATTAGGTAAATTAAAAGTACTTATGAGAGTGAGAGCACCGTCCTGTCTTACGACTAAGAAAGCCTGTCCGCCCCAAAGAAACTTGTCCGTTACATTAACGAAAAACCGTAACGTGATGTCGATATTAAAAAAGTTCGACGTTAGAACGTAAAACGTGCAAATTGGCATTGGACAGAGATGACGGCAGAATAAAATAATATACCTAATTACAATTAATGATAAATGCACTCACCAGTACACCATAAGAGATTTCATGGAAATGATGTACGCATAAAAGTCCAATCAACAAGAATAATTGAAATGTTCCGGATAAATACCGCACACAGCCGGCGCATCTAATAGTCTTCTTTTAAGTTGGGAAACCGTTTTAGTCAATTTCATCGGCCGTTTCGCTACGGTAAAATTCATCAACACCTTAAAAAAACGACACAAATCGATCCACCATTTTGTTAACAAGTAACAACACCGACTTGCGAGTTGCGCGAGCGGCACGGTTGGCAGCTGCCCGAATATCGGGCGGGCACGGATACGTGTGACCCTGGAAGAAAAAGGGAGATGAGAAAAATTTTAGAAAATTTTACCTGACGAGCTCGGAAAATTACTATTTTCATTTTTTGAAAATTTCAAAGAAAATTCAATTACGCATATTTGTTTTGGTTACTTTTTTTTTGCAAACAATAAAACGTTCGGCCTTATCACATTTGACTTTATTCTTCTAAGACTACATCCCCACTACGCAAGTGTTCGCTTACAAGTTACAGGTTATAATTTTATGTTGTGCGTTTGTTTATTGATATCGAGTATTTCTTTTGGAGTGTTGTTGGAAAACTTGAATTTTTCATCTAAGTTCGTACTTTACTTAAGGTAAGTCCGACTTGAATTACCGTTACTTCCGTATCTAAGACATTATCGTGTATATCCGGCACCGTAAGTCCTTTCGATTTTCCAGCGATAACTCCTATATAGCGGATCGAACCGGATAAAAATGTAATATATAATTTTTTTTTTTTTTATAGATGTCCGAAACTTCCGCGAAAAAAGCCCCCAAATCGGCCTCAAAGGCTAAACCCGCAAAAGTCATCGAGACCGCCGACAAAGAAAAGAAAGTCAAACAGAAGAAACGGCAAAAGAGGCCTTACGGTCGTCTGTACGCCAGAGCAGTGTTCACAGGTTTCCGTCGTGGACTCCGTAACCAGCATGAGAACACAGCCCTACTCAAAGTTGATGGATGTGACTCTAAATCCGATTCATGGTTTTACGTAGGAAAGCGAGTTGCTTATGTATACAGGGTGAGTTCCTTTATTTGTACATACAGTCAAACATGACCTAGTTGGACCCTAAATAAGCCAGATTTGATGTTGGGACTCTTCAAACACCTTTGCATGTATATTTTACTGAAATTACGAAAAACTGCTTGATAAGGAATTTCATTGATTCTGTCTAGGACAAGTTTCTCTGTATTTTAAGCACCTGGCTTTATTTTGTTAAATTATGGTAATTTTCGTTAACATTTTCTAAGAAAATACTGTTGTTCATTGACACACCAAACGTCACACAATCATAAATTAATTTTTAATTAACAAAAAATAATCATTAAAATTTAAAATCAAAATATGAAATTTTAATTTAGTAAATTCCTCCTTTTTTTTTTGTTAATCTGAATTTCACAAATCATTTAACATGATTTTGTCTTCCTACAGGCTAAGCGTTTAGTTCCAGTACCTGGACGACCAAAAAAGAAGTCTAAGGTACGTGCAATCTGGGGTAAAGTAACCCGCCCTCATGGTGCCACTGGATCAGTACGAGCAAAGTTTAAGACAAATCTTCCTGCTAAAGCAATGGGACACCGCGTGAGAATTGTAAGTTACCCAATTACTAAAAATTTATCCAGGCGATATCCATATCTTAAAATGTGTTAAATTTTTTATTCATTTTTTTTAAATTCTTTATCTTACTTGTAAGAGGACGCAACAGCGAGTAACTCGTTTACTTTAATTTTTAGGCAGTAATATAACTAAATTTTTTATATAAACAATATTTAATTTTCAGTGATCTATCAAAATACTATTTTTAATTTTAATTCTTAATAATCCACGACTTAGTCATGTAATTAATAAGATGTCTTTAAAATATTTAATGCATTGCAAATTGCTTATTTTCCAAATGGATAGTGTGGACCAGACTAAAATAATTTTTCCTTATCTTATATTTCTCTACAATTTTGATGATTCAAATTTCACTCTACTGGTACACTGGTACTCTTTCATATTGTACTAGATTTGGATTTTATTAGAACTATAATGATAAGAATTGTAATAAACCACATAATATTGATCTTTTTCATATAACATATTTACAATTTTTTTTTTTTTTTTCAGATGATGTATCCTTCTCGTATATAAACATTTGTAACACTGACAATTAAAAGTTTAAAAAAATAAACAAAAAAAAAGGATAAAAACTATACAACTTTTTATTTTATTTTACACACTGTAGTATTTATTGATCAAAAACTATTTGTTACAATATATAGTTATACTATATGGTTTTATAATCTGGGCAATCTCTCCAACTAATAATTCTACTAGTTTTGGGATCATAACCGTGTTTGACCAAAATTGCTGATAATCTTAATGTTTCTGGTGCAAGAATACCACTCTTTCGTGTCACAACTACTGTCCACATATGTAGTTTATCTATTCCTTTTACTCCACAAAATACCAAAATCATATGATCGTCAGGCTCCGCGCTGATTATCGTTGCGTTTATCTCGCCTGAGAACAAATAAAATCACAGTATAAACTACAATAATTACATAATAAGTATGTACAAATGGTCAATACCTCCCAGAGGACTTTCGATGGTCCAAACGCCTTCTTCTACTATGATCGTCGGCAGCTCTACTATGGCGCTGTGCTCTTCAGCAAACATTGGATTGTCTACATTCCAAATTTGTTTCAGCATAGTGTTGTTGTATCTCAAAAGTTCTCCGTGAATACAAACGTTATCCTCTACAAATTCTTCGGTGTACGATTCCATGATCATTATAGCCAAATACCATTTCCCTAATAACTAAGTTCGGTTCTGTTATAATTTCTAAAACAACCCAGCATTACACATTATTGTTTGTTACAGTGTTTTCCTATACTTACTCGATCTGCACTAAATTTGGTAAATGGAGCAATTTTTGGACACGGTGACATTTCTGGTTCGACATAAGGCGCTCCAGTTATTGCCGCTATTTCGATAGTTAACAACACAATTAATTTTGCCGAAACCATTTTATATTATGGCGTAAAGAATATGGATGAACACACACTGTGTCGTCCTATAGTCTATCTGCTTGTAATTTGTGAACAAGACTATCTTACGCGTGGGCAGTATGAACTACGTGATAAACATTTGACCTTAAAATAGGTTATTAAAAGTAGTAATCGAGTCCAATTTTTTAAGTATAGCGCAACATTTTTACTTCCGTCTCTTTAATAGATAACTTTTTTAAATAAATCGTTTTAGACATTACAAAGAAAAAATCCCACATTTGATAATCATTCTACTTATTTATTTATAACTTAATAATTAGCTGTTATTTCATTTGGAGTCTATTCAAAAAAAAAAGATGCAAATAAAACCAAATTATTTTTACTCAACACTACTATTTTAACCTTGTAAATAAAAATAAAAGCACTTATCGGTAAGGAGTGTCTATGCCTAATTATTGAGAAGTGCCAATAAGAACCACTTACTAACATCTATAATATAGGAAAGCCTATTGTATTAGTACATAAGTGTTAGTGGTCCAGAACAATGACTTTGTTAGTTTAATTAGTTAGATTAAACACGAAAGAAAACAAATAATTAAAAAATATCAAGTTCTGGCTCGATTTCAAAAAACAAATAGAATTGTAAAAAAAATTATTAATAAGTAGGTATTTTGACTTGCAATATTATCTTAGTTTTATTTGTTTCCTTGTGTCAAATGCAACTTCTCATTTCCATATCACGGCTTTCACTTTTAATTAATCCATTTTTTTTTTTAGAAAATTAAATTGTAATTTAGCTAATAATTAATATGGAGATATAATGATTTGGCTAGCCGACGCCATTTGTACAGGATAAGTTGGAGAAGATGTAATGCTCATAAGATTTGAAATAATATCAATACATCCAAATTAAGTCTAAATGTATGTTAAAAATGTATGCCCTAAAGAAACAACCACATCTTTTTTGTGAAACTTCCAATAATAAAAACCCAATCAAAAAGTTGTGCATAAAATTAAAAATTTGGTCAATATCAAAAGCATATTTCATTAAAGTATACTAGATAATGTCAGTAATAACTATTAATTTTGAATTATGTCAAACAACCAAAAATAATCATATTGTTTACATTTTGCACTGATCTGGATCAGTTATTGTGACCACTGAAAATTTTACCTCGAACTTGGAACTCGTATTTTGTACAATTGCCAATCTTAATAAAAAACTAGACTTAGAATAAATTATATTTATAATGTAAAATATAATAAATACGTACACATTAAACAACTGCAGATTTCATGTGGTGATATTGCTCTTGGCTCAAGTTAGTATGTAGTCTTTGACGCTCGACAAAATATCATTTAAAATAAACTCACCATGTCTGCCACTCATGAAAAACTTCTGTATTTAATGGTGCATTGAAAAAATACTTCAAGGTATGGATGGGTTTTATTAATTTTGCACATAATTTTACGATTACTAAATAATCTAACCAATAGCAATGAATGTATTTACACATAACATATTTTCCATGCTATACCCTTTTGAAGTATTAAAATAAATTGAAATTGTACTCATTAATATATGTAAAAAAAAATTTTTTTTTATATAGAATGTTTTTACTCGGAGAAAAAAACTTACAAGTCCTAGTCATAATTGCTCTTGTCAGAATAAAACAAAAGGTATTAATAATAGTAAAAAAACTAATTTTAGTTGACAAACTTAATTTAGCTACTGATAATTATGAGTCATGACGGATTTTGAACTTTGTAGTAAAATTTACAAAATACATAATGTTGTATAATTTATTTCACGATAATTAAACTAGAATAATTTTACAACCTGTAAAGTAATTATTTCTAAGTATAGAATAAAAATTAAGCACTTGTAAAATGTATTTATTTTTTTATTATTATTTGACATTTACCTTATGCTGTAATGCACATATTAAATTTTTAAACAAATACATGAAAATGGAATGTTAAAATATAAATGACCACTCTAATAACAAAAACAATAATAATAATAATTTGGTACTATTTTCCTCAAACATCCTCAGGATTAAACATTCCCTAAAATCAAAAAAATATATATATAAATTAATTATATGACTACGATAAAATTATAAAAATTAATCAAATAAATAAAACTGTATTTTCTTACCTTTGCGCGACGTAAAATTGAATCTTTACTGGCATCATAAGGGTGATCTTTTGACGGTATTTCGAGAACAGCTGGCACTGGTTGGGTATGTCCATCGATCACATGACGAATCATTTCAGCAACCTTTTATTATAAAAAAAAATGTTTAGTCTACTTTTATTTTTAAAAACTATAGTAAATTATAAAATTACATTTTGGTTGATAAGTATAATATCAATATCATCTCGTTTAACAAAAGCTTTAAAGCATTCTTCAATATCAATAATCGCTGTATCTATAAAAAATGAATATAACTCCATATGTTATTTTAAAAATCTATTATTAAATCCTTATGAGTGCAAAACAACTTAATTCTTACTTTTGTCTACAACCATGAAATTTGAATGTCTGTGTTTATTAATTTCTCCGATTCCGCCTAGCAAAAAACCAACACAAGTGTCCTAGACAAACAATAAAAGAAAAATGCTTTATATATTATTTCAACATTAAAAAAACTAAACATTTAATTTGTGTTCTTTAGTATTTTAATTTTTAAGACTTATATAAGTACACTTTTATTTGTTTAATCTTTGAGTGCTTGCATGGGTAGTATTTGCAATACCCATTTTGCAAAAACTAAGCAATATCTAAATGCATCAAGTCAGACTGGCAGGACTGACAAAGTATTATCAAGTTACAAAAAAAAAAAAGTACAACATTTTTCCCACACAACATTAAGAGCGGTACAAAAGCTGCCACGAAAGCGATGGTGATATTATCAAAAAAGTGACTTTTGAAAGTTCAAAGCTAACAATTTTAATAGACAAATAATAACAATTTTTATTAGAATTCTGTATATATTTGAGAAAACAGCATTTCTCGTTTTCTTCTGCCTCGTTGACATTTTTTGTAAAACGTAGTGGCATGCTCTAATGCCCTAGTTTAACATTATATTAAGTAGGCAAAATTCTAAAATTTATTATTATTACTATGACAAAACATATTAAACACTACACATTTTTAAACGTGTTTAGAATGATTAATAAAATATATTTAATTGGCACTAAAATAGGGCGGGTCTCGTAAAAACATAGATGAATTTCATATTAAATGATTTGCTAACAACTCATATTTGTTACTTACTTCATCTCCAATTACGGCAAGTAATTTTCCTTTAACAGCTGAATGCATAGCCATGGTTAAACTTTTGGAGTTTCTTAATTTTTTTATTCAAAATCCACAAAAAATGTGTAAAAGTCGACAGTAATTTTCAATTACTGCACAACAAAACGCATCCACTTTATCACACAGACGGGACCATTTTGTGATAGCCAAACGATCACATGTTACTTTGTTTTATCCATGATTAAAACACAAGGATTTATTTTTAAAAAATGTTGGTATACAAGATGGACATGGATTTTTATTTTTTTCGCCATTCCCATTACCCAGCTTGTTTTCAAAGGCTTTGAGCTTTTCATGTCCTGATTCTTAAGAAAATATTTAATAGCATACAAATATATTTATTTTGCGGAATAAATATAATCAAGCTTAAATACAATGCAATATATTTAAGCCACGAACCAGTGATATGAGTAAAACGTTTTATTTATTCTGTTTAAAATTTTCATTTAGCAAGCCAACTAGAAAAAAAACATTTCCTGCTCTCGAAATAGCATTTATTATACATAACGTATGTATAGTTATTTTACTTAGAAAATTGTGTGGCTTTCAAATATTTATAATTATCGGTCATAGCAATAATGATAATCCTACTAATTATTTATCCTGTTTATTGTACTTCATTTGGTTTATTTTTTTAAGAAAGTTTGCATTTTTAATATTTGATTACATACCTATTAAAATATTTAAAAGTACAAATATATATTTTTTAAGTCAGTGGTGTAATGAACCAAAATGTAAAAATTGCATTATAATTTACTTACCTACCCAAGGTAAATTATTATTTTTTTTAACAATATTGGCAAATGACAATAGCTTGTTGACTGCTGAGCACTGCCGCTGAAAATTCTGACCTGTCACCTATTGGGGTTTAAGTACCAACAACGCAATTGAAGAAATTCAATTTTAAACTTGAGTAAACCACTAAAGCCACATCATTCACTTTATATATTAATTCAGCGGTTCTCAACCTTATTATATTTGCGTACCACCTACACAGTTCAAAAAATTTTACGTATCACCTAACTTAACCTTTTTCTTTGATTATTAAAAATGCATACGTTTATTTTATGTATAGAATTTTATTTTATTAGTTAATTTGTTACTACAATATTATGACAATATATGTATATAGCTTTCCGAGTACCACAGGTTGAGAAGCGCTGTTAATAATTAATTATATTGGGTTCAAAATAAAAGGAAAACCATAGAGATGTATTGATAGCTATTGATACTATTGATAATCATAATAAATCATTTAAATTAATTAATAATTGAAAACATGTTCTATCGGGTCAAACTATGAATCTAAACCTTTCTCGAATCAACCTAATCGCGCACAAAAAAGTTCATAAATATCAGTTCAGTTGTTTAGGAGGACTTTGCATACTTATATAATGAAATAAGCTACTAGCATATTTCCTACTATTTTGAACCCAAAGTGTATGATGTGGCTTTAGTGAAACAGTTTAAAAAAAAGCTCAATTGTAAAAAATGTGTACAGATTGTATGTTTCAATAAAAGAGATTAAAAAAAAAAACCTATAAAATATTCAAAAATATCTAACTCAAATTATTATTTGTATATAATTGTTTTGGTCTTTAACTGAAACCGTAAATTGTTTTAGGTAATGCACAAATTGCTTAAAATTATGTTATGCCACATATTATAGGTTATAATTAGCTAAACATTACTTTAATAAAGTGTATATTTACACACTGTAATTTGCACAATTCACAAACTATACATAAATAATTTTACTTGCTAAAAATTATCATTTTAAAGGGTTCAATTAGATTAATATATTGTAATAATAATAAATTATATATGAATTACATAATATTATGATGTTTAATTTATACAAACTCAAGGTGCTTACAAAAATAAGTAAAGTATGATAAAGTTTAAGACTTAAGTTATAGTAAATACAAAAAATACAACACTCATATTTCCTTCCCTTATGTTTAAAACAAACTCAATGACTAACAAAGAAAAATAATTACAAACTACTTTAAATCAATTTAGTTGAAGATTTTTACTAAATACCACAATAAGTAAATGTAATTTTCATAAACGTGTAGTATAGCACAAATGAGTTTGGCTCAAATTTATATTTATTTTGTTATTAAAATTAATAATGATTGAAGTACAGAATTCAAAATCATTTTATACATGTCCACAATAAATATTTACAATCATTTGGTTAATTTTCATATGTTAAAGTAGTTTTAAATTTTAGTCATAATTAAATTTTCCATTATCCTGATGTGTTTCATAAACATCAACATCAGCCTCGGCATCTTCTTCCTCTTCCTCTTCTTCTTCTACTGCTCTATTTTCTCCGTCTCCTACTTTATCTTCATATTCCATTTCTTCATCATTAGGTTGTAATAATTTTTCTATTTGGCTTTCAACCATTTTTCGCTTTTTTGATAATATATTGCTTAAATATGTACGTGTCTTTTCTAACTTTTGCTCAGTCTTTTCATTGTGGACTTTTGGTAAGTAAAATACTGACGGATCAAACTCAGTTTTAATGAAATTCATTGTACAGTTAATCTGACGTTCAAATACTTCAAAATTTCTTACCAAACCCATTTTGATTTCAATGTTTTTTATATCTCTTTTTTGTTGTTTACGTTGCATAAACAGTTCCCGCTTTTTTAATACTAAAGATTCCTTTTCTTTTATAGCTTCTTCTTCTAATCTTTTCTCAATTTTTGCTTTTTTATCTTCCTTATCTTTTAATTGGGTTTCTTCTTTCTTAAACCGTTGTAAAGTACCTAATAAAGAACCAAACATACGCCTATTTCGCTCTTTTGTGACTTGATCACCTTGTTGGGCAGCTAGTACTTCTGTTCGAGATTTCATTATTTTTGAAGATAACATAACCTGAGATTGGAGGGTTTTCTTAGGGGCAGTCGACTCTTCTTCTTCCTCCTCCTCCTCATATTCCTCCTCTTGAAATTTCGGATGTTCTTCTTTGACAATAGTTCCTAATCTATCTTTTGCCGATACCCTACCAGCGTTTAAACCATTCTTGAAATTTTTGGGAGGTTCATTAGAATTTATAAAAACTTTACGATTCAAATTTCCATTTTTGTAATGAGGTTTATGGTCTTGTAGTCTTTTAATATTCTTTTTTAATGGATCGTGAATTTGTTTTTGATCTCCACCTATTTGTGGTCGTTTATTATACTTACCATGGTTAGGGTTGTCATCAAAAGTATCTCGGCCTGTAATTTTCTTTAATGTTTCATCCACATCATTTAATCCTTGCCGCTTTTTCACAAGATGCTCTTGTAAACGATCCAAAAGTGTAGTCATGTCGATTGTTTTAGAAAATCCCGCGTGAGTTCTAAATCTTAACGTTCTTAATTTCGAAGGTTAATAAAAATTACCTAATTGTTAAGAGTCTAATTTATAAAATTTAAAAAAACATTACACAATACATCAATAACAAATATTCAAAGTCGGCGAATTAAGTTACACAAACTTATTTAATAAAATAAATGAAAAAATTATCAGCACCGTCAAAAAACAAATAAAATTAACCAAAATGAAAACAAACTCATGGAACTCTTTGAAAATTAAACCTCTTATCAGTTAAACCTAATACCTATAACCCTTGTTTATCTTATGCTTAACCATAATCCTAACATTTGCAGACTTTCTACTCGATTAAGAGGAAAATAATATTCTTCGTTCGTCCCCGTCATTTATAAAATGTTTTATCTACTAACCTTAAATTTTTTTAATAGAATTATAGAAATATCAATTATCAAATATTGTGTTATTTTAATTTCATAATCGATTACCGTATTTGTATATTAATATTATTTAATGATTACATGTTTCATATTTCATTGGGCTAATACGATAGTTATTGCTTTTAAGAGGGCGTCGCACCGCTCATTTTTAAGGAGTAAAGTATAGGCAATTTTTTACGAAATCTTAATTTAAAGGTTAAACTGAAATGTGTAATTATTAGTTCAATAACTAGGACTCTATTATGGTAGTTAATTGATTTTTCGCACTATCACAGCATCCTTGAAAGCGATTTAAAATTGTTTTTTTTATTTCTACATGTTTAAGCAGACTGAAAATAACTCGCCTAATTTTGGTTTTATAGTAAAAGCCCATTGGCCCATTGGCCATTATAAAATTAAAATAGAACAATATTCCGGAGGGCACCTCGGTGCGTTTTTTTCATTATTCGATTTATAACGCTCAATACATCGTTTAGATATAACGACTATTTTAACATTTTTAAATGACTAACTTTTTAAAAAATTAATTATTTTTTATAGATATTATACCAGAAAACAATATTTATGACGCACTAAAAGAAAGCAACGAAGAAAACATTCTAAAATTCATTAAATTAATTAACTTATGTAATAAACAGTAAAATTCAATATTGTACTAAAAAATGTAAATGTAAACTAAAGGCTAATGACCTAATAGTCGAAGCCATATTTAAATTAAAAAAAAATATATATATATTTATGACGGTGACTACCATTGACATAATAGAATTTATGTCTATTATGTCAATGGTGACTACCGACGTTTGTAAAACTTTAGAACCATCACTATTATTAATAGGTATCATTGATTATAAATAATATAATAATAATATTATTTATAATCAATGATATTATATAATTTCACTTTTCCATAGATATAATTTTACGTTAAATGTGTAAATTTCAAACGGGATTCTCCATAAAAACGCTTAGAAATACAAAATGGAGGTAAAATATCATTGAAAAAACGAGAAATTATCTTATTTTCACACATAATTATTTCAACTATTTTGATTACTGTGGTCGTTTTTTCCCGTTTTCGATTTGTATGAAAAGTAAAACGATTTTTTTTATAATATTTTAAAACGATTTGGCCAACCGCCAGTTATTATATACATGGTGCTCTAGCCTCTAACACCATGAACCCGGATGTATAATGTATTACATATCATAGTTTGTCACATTTCTAAGAATTATATGTAGCTTCGTCACTTTATTGAATAGTAAATACATTTTAACATATTTATATTTATTATTTACCATTTTACAGAACAATAGTTTCAGATGAAACATTTCGTGTATTTATAAATGTCATACATGCATGTATAGACTAATCCACATGATAAAAGATAATTGTTTTAAACAATAGGATAATATTATTAGTTTATACGAAAATCACGGGCATTCTTTATTTTCCTACTTTTTTTCTCTCTCGGTGTCAAACAAAGCCCTAGTTCAGTTTATTTAGTTGGAATCGGTCAATAAACGTTAATATTATGTAGAAATTAACGCACAGCATTTGTGTATGTTTTCAGGATTCTAATCAGTAATCCTACATTGTGAACAAATAATAATCAACGATAACACGTCGGCGTTTTTGCATTATTTTGTTCGTTTTAATAGACATTTGACATTTAACCTAACCGACGTAAATTATAATGTCATACTCAACTATGCTATAATAATTGGTACCCACGTTTAGAGTTGTGAAAAAAGTACAGACCTGTCCTTAATCACACTACCTACTTCATTTCTTCTTTAGCGGATACCGGACAGTTGTAGGGTATGCTTAATTTATATACTGATCATATATTATGCAATAATATTCGCATATAATTGTGTGGTTGTATTGAATATTCTAAGTTCAAACACAAATTAAGTCAAGAAGTGATTATTTATGATATCGCTAGAGACGCAATAAGTAAGGGGGTTGTTCGAATGTTCCACTTTCAACCCCCCCCCCCTAAAAAAACATCAAGTTGCACCATTGTGACCATTTTTTATTTCGATTTACGAAAACAAGCCGGCAGCCAATTATGAAAACACTAGTGTTTCTGATATTACCTATGCGGACATATTATTGATGTAAATTTATTTGGTCATGGTCAGGAGCAAAAAAAAATCCGACCATTGTTCCCTATCACAATTTAAGATATTAGGTAATTATAATTTATATGATCTTGAATAGTATATCATTTATAGCATGCGGTTTTGTGAAAACTTGGAAAATTACATAAATAATTATTTAGCAATTTTTTCTTTTCCGTGAATGAGTTAAAAGAAATAAGTTGATTTTTAAAATCGAACATTATCAAAAAAAATGTAAAACACGGATACATCTCTATTTCCCTATTGTTATACATTATTATATAAATTTATTTAACAAAATAATTTACGCCAAATACTTGTATAATTTATAAATAACCGATCAATGTTCTTCGTTGTACAATTTGGGGTCAGCCTGATAATTGAAGTCACAGGTCACTAATGTATTTTAATTAGTGTAGCCGATAAGTACTGCAACAATACACTTGACTATTTATTTACTAATAAGAAAAAGGCAAAAACTGAGCAGAAAACAATGAAGGAAGGTTGGTTAGAACGTTCCAAATTTTAGGAATTATAATCATTAATTCATAAACAAAAATGTAAACAACTGGTGTCAGGTTGCTTGGCTATTTATTTCCGGTACCTATACATATACGGATTGTAGTAGGTATATTGTACTTGTATATTAGGTTATACTTCTGTTCACCACTACATGTCTTAATTTAAAAGTTAACAAATTACAAATTATTTTTTAATGTAAATCACTATAAATAGTTGCGTATGTCAATAAAATGACAGGCTTTAAAAAAAAAATCCCCGAATTTCTGGCCAATATTTAGTAAATGCCCATTGCTAACTGTCCTGCAAATAATACTATAATAATAATATAATATATATTATTATATAATACTATTATAGGCTATAGTCTATATAAGGTCATCGAAAGATCCTGGTGTAGCTGCCGCCATCGCAGGCATTGCTGTTTTATCGAGAATCAGCGGCTCTGTGTGTTGAGGACGGCATTACTGCGAGGTCTTCAACCTCCTTGAAATTCGGTGGGGAGGTTGTTGAACCAAAAAAAAGTATATATTCATAGTAATATACAAAACAATAGCGAGTACGTGTTTGGCGGTGGGGAGCTGATAGCAATTTGTTTTTATTCCGTTCGGTACGGTAGTGGTGTCGTCTACCGTCGTCGTTATTAGTTATTAGTGTGAATCAGAAAAATATTGCGGTTGTGTTGCGATCCCTTCAAATTACGATGTACTGGACGAAGGTAACGTGTTCGAAACTAAGTATAACGCGCCGTTGCCTGTGCTTTGTTATGTCGGCTGTACTCACTCGTTTTGTATACGAATTCATTTATATATATATGTTTATTTTTTTGATAAACAGTCGACGTAAGCAGACGCCCGCCGCCGCCGCCGGACACCTTTCTATTGTTATTGTTGTTACTATTATATTATAGCCAAATATTATTTCGACAGGAGCGGTACGTGTAGTTAGTGACAGTTGCGGTCACTCGAATGAAAATTATGCAAAACGCCACTACAGGTTGCAATCAATTTTAAAAACGGCACTCGCGCCAGACACCAGTGATACAATAACACTGTTGAAGGATTACTAACAGTACAAATTGAGTTAACACCCATCTGTGTGCTCACAAATGTTTGTCTAGCTACAAGCTGTACAACGTACCATTCACTATAGGATCAATTCTTTGCTGTAGTTGTTGTAATTGTTACGAATCAATCGTCAAACGTGTATTGAAATGCTCAAATTCATACGAGGGAAGGGTCAACAGCCTTCGGCTGAACGGCAAAAAATCCAAAAAGACCTATTCGCTTTCAGGAGAGTAAGTTGATTAGTTTTCAGTTAATAACAATCTAGTCGTTCGTGTTCTTAATATAAAAATGATATAGAATCTTTTTTCATATAAATTATTAGTTCTTAATTACTATTTTATATTGTCGATCACTGAGAAATACCTCAGGTGTGCTAAATCCTGATTAAGCTATAAAAACAAATGTATAAAACATTGAAACAATGTCTGTGTTATCTATCTATGATGTTTAAATTTTTTATTAAGAAAAATCACATTGGTATTTTTTTTTACAATAAAGAATATTTGTTTCTAATTTCCTGGCGCATCAACATCTTAAACTTTAAGTTTTGCACACAAGAGAAATGTTTCTTGTGACTGACGATAGGAAATGTACGCATAAAAACTATTGTGTATTTGATCATACCTAGAGTTTTGTTCATGTAATGGACACAAATTCTGTCTATTTCTTGAAATCAAAACATACATTTTATACTCAAATTAATAAATAATATGTTTATTATATTTTAGACTCTGCAGTATGGGTTTCCCAATAAGCCTACAGCTCTAGCTTGGGATCCATTTTTGCGGATTATGGCTATTGGTACCTCGACCGGATCAATCAAAGTGTATCCTTTTTAATATTAATGATTTTATAATTTATTGTCTGCCAGTATAATATAAACTATCTGATAAAATACTACTATAATATTTTCCATGTTCATAGTTTGTTTTAAAGAAAAAAGAATGACATTTCTTTTAAAATAATTCGCAGTATTTAAAACATCAGCTCAACTGTTTATTTAAGTCTAATCGTTTCTTAGCTAATATGAAAAGCTCAATATAAAATATTCAGTACTTCCAATCATAGTTACTACAATTGTAGTAAAACATAAGTTGTATTAAAACATTTTGTAGATAAAAAATTATATCTTAAAACTGAAACAAACACTTAAAAAAATAAAAAACTTGAATATGTTTTTAACCTTGCATCCAAACGTATGTAGTTGGTAATGTTATGATAAGAGAATGGTTCATTCAAACTAACATTTTTTTTTAGTTCCTAATAAATTGTTATCATATTTTATGCTTATTTGCATGTTTTTCTTAACAAATGTTGAATAGATTAGGTAAACCTGGTGTTGAATTTTATGGCCATTTACCTAGTTCAGATCAAGCAATAACAAAAATATTATTTGTACCAAATCAGGTAATTATAACAACCTAAATAATAATAAACATAAACAATGACTATTTTATGTATTTAGTATTAATAAAAATTAAATGTTCATTTCAGGGTCACTTGGTGTCATTATCTGACGATAATAGCATTCATTATTGGGAAATAAATGACACAGCCATTGATGAAGTTCAATCATATCTACTGGAAGGAAAGTGAGTGTTAGTCTCTTTTCACACCTAACATGTAAGGTACGCTCGTTTTTTCATATGCCGCATATGAATTGAAACGATGAACCACACACAAGGATTGTAAAGAACCCATATTTCAAACTCGCCGTGTAAAAATGTGTTTAGTACTCTACGTGTAGGTGTGAAACAGGCATTAAAAGAGTTTTAACTATGAAAAAAAGTTATAAAACAGTATTTAATAATATTTGTACACGTTTTAGACTTAAACAAATATCTTCGATGAGCTTAGAATCAAATTGTGAACATTTGTTGCTCGGAACTGAAGGAGGAAACATATTTACCATCGATTTATCCACATTTGAATTATCGGATAATATTATTTATCAAGATGTTGTAATGCAAAAGTAAGTTTGGTAAATAATTAATAATAATTCGTCAACATATTTAACCAAAATGTTAAAACACTTTTAGAGTGTCTGAAGAATATAAAAAAATCCCGGTGCGGTTGAAGCCATAGTAGAGCAACCTAATAATCAAAACAATATTTTGATCGCTTATAGCAGAGGATTGATTGTTTTGTGGGACAAGGTGGATTCAGTCGTTCTGAAGGTAAATAAATATTATAATATTTGTAATCACTTGATAGTTATATTCCTTAATTTACTTTAATGGCTTATTGCCCTAAATGGACCATTAAGTACTGATGGCTGAGCGATGCATGAGGTTTCTTATCATAGTGATTTTGCAATACGGGTTGTTAAAGTCCATTCCCTAGAGACTGAGATATGGGCTCCTTTTCAGTGTGTCAAACTGCTACCTTACCCACTCGATCACTCTACCTCCATAACTTAATAGTTACTTTATCATGAAAATAACTATTATTTTGTATTAAAAAAAATTGTTTAGACATTTATTAGCAGTCAGCACGTAGAAAGCATATGTTGGTTTGAAAACGGAGAAAGTTTTTATTCTTCACACAACGACGGTTCAGTAACGCTTTGGAAAATAGATGACCAATCTGATGAAAATGACAATGCAAATACTATATATGGACCATATCCGTGCAAACCAATCCCTAAAGTGCATTGTCAACCATCGAGCCAAGATCTCGAGTAAAATATTTCTATTATAGACACATACTATTAAGACACATGCTAATTTAATAACAAAATTGTCTTGTTTGAATTTTAGTGACAATTTACTCATTTTTTCTGGGGGGATGCCTCGAGCATGTTATGGTGATCGCCATGCTGTTACAGTTCAGCTGGGTACTTCCAAACATGTAGCATTTGAGCTCACGTCAAAAGTAATAGACTTTTTTACCACGGCGGCTTCTATAAATGAAAAAGGTAAACCAAAAATATATTTTATTAAAATCAATGTTTTAATTTTTGAATTTTTTTTAGGTTGTAGTTCTTTAATAATCCTAGCAGAAGAAGAAATAGTTGGCATCGATCTATCAACTGATGATTGGTCTTTGATCCAATTGCCTTACCTCGTCTCTATTCATGCAAGTGCTATAACATTTACCAATTTCGTGTCTGACATCAATGAAGAATTATGGAACAACATAATTACTGCTGGAAACTTACAAAACGAAAATAATTTTTCCTCAAATGTGAGTTTTTAAATAACTATTATGAATTTGAAAATGTCCATTTTTATGTAAGTTTTTTTTAACATAAATCATAATATTGATTGATAATCAATATTTGCTATAGCCTAATTAAATACATAACAAAAAAATTAAATTTAAACAATCTAAACCAAAAAAACTTCTTTACAAAGTTAGAGATAAATTTAAGTTTGTCTCGTCCATTAATTTGTTTTTCAATGTATTACAATATTTTTGTAAATTTTTTAGGAGTGGCCTGTAGATGGAGGGGAATCTAATATGACGGTTGAACAAAGAAGAGATGTTTTAATAACAGGTCACGAAGATGGTTCTGTTAAGTTATGGATTGCAAATGGTACACCATTACTACCTATTTATATATTTAAATCTTCGTGGGTTTTGGTTGGAGATGATGCCGATAACCATTCCAGTAATAGTGTAGCTGTTGACGATGAAGAAGAATGGCCTCCGTTTAGGAAAATTGGGAATTTTGATCCTTATTCGGATGATCCTAGATTAGCTATTAAAAAAGTAATTTTGTGTCCTAAAACTGGCACAATGATTGTAGCGGGCACAGCTGGTCACATAATTGTAACAAAATTCAGCGATGAATCTTCTTCTAATGAAATAAAAGTAATTTAGAATTTGTTTTTTATTACCATGATATTTGTAATCGCCAATGGTTTTATTTTAGACAATTCAAATGAACGTTGTTGGTGAAAGTTTTATATGGAAAGGTCATGAACGTTTGAATTTAAAACAAACCGGAGATGAAGCCAATAACAATAATGGCAAAAATACTACATGCCTCACATTCAAAGCAGGTTTTCAGCCTACTTCTGTTTTACAAGTGTATCCTCCTGCATCAATTACTGCTGTAGCTTTGCATACCAATTGGTCTTTGGTCGCAGCTGGTACAGCCCATGGTTTAGTACTTTATGACTATTATCGACAAGCACCCGTTTTGACAAAATGTACTCTAAATCCAAATGGTATTGATCAATTAGTACTACTTAATAAATTTCACAAAAAAAAAACCAAAATACTAATAAAATCATTCTTATTTAGATTTGTCCATGGCTGGCGACACTCCTATATCCCGAAGAAAATCATTCAAAAAATCTCTCCGAGAATCTTTTCGAAGACTTAGAAAAGGAAGAAATTCCACAAGAATTCCTAACGATAAAAAATCTGGAAGCATTACACCTGATAAAAGACGCGAAGGGTGAGTAAAACCACATTTAATGTCTAATATTTTACATGACAAAATATAATAACTACGCTTGCTTTGATGTGGAGCGGAAAAGGTATTACATTGAAGTTGTTTTTATTTACATGTCTGAAACCGCAATATTGTTTCCGGCTCATGAGTGATTTCTTCTTGTTGCAAATCTATTGATAGGAAATTCTTATTTTTTTTATTGAATTTTTTAGCTTCAATTTTTTGGACTTGAATTTCAAGGTTTGAAAATTGAGTGTGGTTCTATAACAAAAATATTTTTTTTGAACTCTATAAATATCTATATTTATTACTGAAAACTCTTAAAAATACAATAATTTTTATACACTTAATATTGTTACTTGTCGATATTTACATATAGTGATTTTGTTGATACTACATTTATGGATCAAAATATATCAATTTAACCCAAGAAGTTGTTTTTGCAAGTAATGGTAATTTTGTAGTTTTCGTTGTTTTTTTTTTTTAATTTTTTAGAATTTTATATGTTCCAGTCAAAAAGCAAAAAATGTTCTATAGATTTTTTATTTTTATCAATTTAAAAAACTAATAAAACACATTGGTTACCATTTAAAACCTAAAAATATTCTAGTGACACTTTTATTGAGGAAACTTAAACAGTCATATATCAAACATAATTGTAAACACATTTTATTTTCTACTAATTTTTCTTTATATTGAATAGTTTTCCATTCAAAATTCCTTAAAACTTGTCGTACCCAACCTCACTATATCTGTCTATGCTATGTTAGCTGTTTTTCTATGTAAATAAAAATTTGTTGTAACTTATGTATTTATATCTCTGTTTTTCTTTTATTATAGTACATTAACTATTTCTCCAATGGAAGCAAGACCTGTGGAAAGAGCGATTGAAGCGAGATCAGTTGATGATGGCCAAGGAAGTATGGTCCGATGTCTAAGTTTCGCCAAAACATTTATTGTTACAGGTAGATATTGATAATAAATAATTACAATTAAAATTTATTGAAACAATTTTATATTAAAAAGTGTTAAATATTTTGTAGCTTCTCATATAACACCGACGATCTGGGCTGGTACTAACAATGGTACTGTGTATATATTTACAATCAGTATACCTCCTAGTGACAAACGAAAAGAAAGAAGAGTTACTTCGCAATTAGGAAAAGAAATCCAATTAAAGCACCGAGCTCCGGTAATTGGCATCACTGTAATCGATGCTGAAAATCGATCGGTTACCGAAGTACAAGAAAACTGTCCTCCCGGTAAACCAATAGATGTGTGTGGGCCACATAAGGTTATCATTGCATCAGAAGAACAATTTAAGGTAGTTTTTATACATCTAAATGAATGCTAGTCTAAGCGTATCGATTGTAATATTGTATCCTTATTATAGATATTCTCGTTGCCTAATTTGAAACCGGTTTGTAAACTGAAATTAACCGCAGCAGAAGGCGCTCGCGTTCGTAGAATGTCTATGGCTTACTTTAAAACTAACGATTACATCGAAAGCTGTCTGTTGTGTTTAACTAACTTGGGTGAAGTGATTGTACTTAGCGTGCCAGACCTTAGAAGACAAATACAAGCGGCTGTTATTCGCCGTGAAGATATAAAGTATGTCATCATAATATAAAAATATGTTTATAATGATCATTTTTATTAAGTAAATTTATCATTTGTGAAATTAGTGGAATTTCGAGCTTGGCGTTCACACACTATGGAGAGGCTTTGTATTTACATTCAAGCAGTGAACTGCAAAGAATTTCTGTGTCTGCAACCAGTATCACACAAGTAGATTGTACTTTGAATTTACCGGGTAGAGATCAGTCGCTGCCAGAGAGTCGGTCCATCACGCCGGTGAATGGCTATACTGACGACGAACAAGAAAATCATCCAAAAGTCAACGGTATTTATTTTTGGTTTTTTACTTCTAAATCAAACTAATATTTTTGTTTTCAATATTTTTTACTTTTAGGGTGTTCAGATAGCACAAAAGAAAACGGCGACAGTAATTTACAGTTAAACAATAGTGATCTCTCTGTTGGCGATATAACATTAGACTCTATTAAAGACCATTTAGCTAAGTAAGAATTTTAACAAAAAATGAAATATCTACTTTATCAAACATCTCTTAGTACAAATTTTATCCAATCCAAATATTTAAAATTTGGCAGAACAATGTTTAATAGTCATTTTAGTATCAAACTATAATATTCAATTTTAATACAAATTGAATAAAATCAGATTGTATTTTAAAAATGTAATTGCCCGTTTTTGTTTTTTTTTAACTACTATATTTAGAAATAAGAAATAATTTAAAAATAATATTAATTTCATGATGTATCTAAAGAAAAAATGTTTCAATAAATTAGATACCTATTATATTATTAACACTAATTAGTTAAATATTGATTTTATTTTTAGCTCCAATTCAAATTTAAATTTGACTTCTACATCCAATAATGTTGAAATTAATAATCATCAAAAACCTGTGACAAAACATGAAGTATCTACGGCTACTACAACCCCAGTAAAAACATCAAATTCAACTACAGTGACTTCAAACGATACAATCGCTGTTGTTAGTAAGTTAACATTGAGATATATTATGCTTTTTTTTTAGTTTGATATTACTTTTTTTTCACATTTGCACCTACGAAGATAAATAATTAAAAAAATAAGAGTTTTGCATTATTGTTTGTTTTTAGATACATAATTTTTTTTTTTATTATTCATTATTTTTGTAGTGAAATAATAGTATCTAAATAGTGTTGTTGTTGTTTTCATTTATCAGATTTATCAACAAGTTTAATTGTAGAAGACGATCCATCGGCACAGACAAATTTAGAGGTTAGCCAATAATAAAATGGATATATGGCTATAGCCTGTGTAACAGCTATCAGTTTACATATCTAATATTTCCATCACTGAATGATAGCAGAATAGATCAATTCTTAAACTTGTCTGTGCATTTATGCGCATGCCCATTTGCTCTTTTGCTCTTTTAGCTATATATTTGGCTTACATGTAGTATCAAAAATTAGAAAATAAACGTATTAGGCACTGAGAAAGTGTAGACGATTTATTTACTGGTGTGGGTAAAGCAGAAAAAAATTAACTTGATTAGGCTAATATAGAAGGGTTGCGGCTTTTAACCATAATTGGTTTTATGTAATACCATTGATTTTAAAATATACAAACAAGTGGTGACCGATTTTATGTTGTATTACCGCCGTCAAGAAGTACCATTGTCATAGTTGATGGATGTGCAAAGTGTAGAGTACAAACCTGGCCATTTTTTAATCAAATTCTTATTTGAAATTGATTTTTTATATACTGTATCAAATAAACTTTTGTTTAAAATACATATTTATTTCTTGTTTTAAATTCGTCCAAAAACAAACTTTTATAAATTGATTTATATTTAAATAATGCTCAGGTCAAAACCCTTTCTTGACGTCCAAAATTGTGCATGAAGTTAGTCGCCATTTTAGTGCTTAGCACCGCTTATGTTCATATTTTAAAATCAATAGTAATACCTAATAAAATATTTTTTGTATAAAATATAATTGATTAAAATAATACTTAAAAATTATTCCATTTTATTAATCTCAAGTATTCCAGAAGAATATTTATATTCACTAATCCCATATAACTATTCCATGTTTAACACTAGTTGTTTTTTGTTTATTTTTGGGGCAGATATTTTTCATCATTATAAAATTTGATGATAGTTAAAATATTTAATTTTTTTTAATACATATATTATTCGATTGAAGTATGTATGCCATAATTATTATGGATTGTACAAGAAATCAGGTATAATCTAAACAAAAGTTTTCTAATAGTGGTCAGAAATAGGGCTCCCTATTTCACGTGAATCACGGCTCACGGATTCACGTGAAATTAATCACTAGTTTATAAGACCCGTGATTGGAAATTGTCCGTGAATTTAAAATTTTATTTTGTGGTATCACGTGAATAATATTAATATACGTGATCACGTGAATTTTGTACAACGTATTCACGTGAATTAAACATACGGATTTTAAGTTACTTTTATTCACGTGATCACGGAACCGTGATCACGTATGTATTATTTCACGTACGGTACCGAGACCCCTAGTCAGAAATGTAATGAAAATAAAAATAACAATAATAAGTACATTACTTCATTAAAATTTAGAAAAGTTGTTTACAATAACATAATGGGCTTATTTCTTATTGTCGATGGTTAAATGAACTTAGATTGGTAGGGATCCGTCTGTTGGTCATCGACTGGCAATCAGAACTGGAAAATGTGTTAAGAAAATAAAACTAAAAAGTGGTTCAGATTGCCAGCGGTGGGGCGTGATTACCCGCCCGCTGATTTGCCCAGACTTTTCTTGATGTGTATATATATATTACGTGCTGTGCGACTAATACGTTTGATTCATATAGATTAATTATATTAATTAATTATTATAGTGTAACAATAATGTATCATATCATTTAATTTGCTTATATTTTATAATTATTACTCTATTTATGTATTTTGTGTATAAACCTATATATGATTGTTCATATGTATGTTTTGCTATAGATTCATAGAGCTCCATTGGCTCTCATGGAAGACCTAGAAGTGGAGACGGTTGCATAATGTGATAATCATCGAAACATGTGCGTTTGACCAGACATAGACTTGCTGTTTATGTAAATCGCGCCATAAATATAATTGATAAGTTTAACAATGTTGAAATAATGTTAATTTGTTAAATATTATTAACTACTAACATATAATACTATTAATATGACCTAGTTAGAATACCTGCATTGTTCCATATTATGTACCTGTTTTCAGGTAAAAGCTCGATATTATTCCAATAAACTTTTTATTTTATTCATTCAACATACACTTAATATTAAAAAAAAAAAAATTGATAAAGAGCACGTCAAAATTTCCTTTGTTTGATTCAATATACGATATTTGTTACACATCTTTATCAAAATCTTAGGATACATGTATAATAAACACTGGTGCCTTAGTTTAATTTAAGAAACATACACTTTTTTTAAATTACTACATTTTTGTGACTTGAATTATTTTTTACCAATTTACCAATTTCTTATCAATATTTCATTATTATAATTATTATAGTATTATTATTTTTGTTAAAAACATTTTTTTTTACAAAAAAATTCACATATCACAATTTTTTTTAAATTTTATTCCATTAAGTTGCAATTATTTCCTAGTTTTTTACCTTTTTTATTTTTTAATCGTTTTGTATACTTACATTGTTAAGTAAAAAAAACAAATTCCATTTAATGTAAATTACTTTTATTTGTTACAAATTCCAAAAGAACAAATGTGTTTTAGATATTTATGTATTTATACATTCGTTGTGTCATTCACTTCAAACATTCCAATTTTCTGAACTTGTAACTAAACATTCTGGTTAATTGTGTTGAACATTATTTGGTAATACAGTATTAAAAAATTATTAATATTAATTTGTCCTTGACTATTTAAGACAATATGTAAATTATAATGTTAAATGAAGATCTCTTGTGAACTAAATTTTTTCATTTATTGGAAATATGTATTTTTTTTTTTTGTACATAATTTAGTCAATTATTTATTATTATAATTTTACATTTTACAAATATTAGTTGTTTAAATGAAATTAGTATTTTTTTAATAATAGAACAGCTTTATAAATGTTGAGTACTCTGTTGATTTTGTATACTTGACTTTCAATATCCACTTTGTGGTTAACTTACCAAAGTACTATTAAAGTAATTCGTAATTCTTTATTTTGGTGTTATTAAATATACAAAGTTAGTTTTTGATACGTAAAAAAAATGTTGGATGTTCACAATTTTTATACGGTTTTTCCATTTTCGTGGGTCAATTGTATCTTTTGTATTGTCGTCGCCAAAATGTAATAGTGCCTAAGGTTATTCTTTCTGGTCTCTAAAAATAAAAAAGTTATTTAATATTTTTAACAAATTTTATTTACAAAAATAAACTATGACATATTTATGTAAAAGTTAACATTTGAAAATGTATGAGGTGATGGTAACATGGCATGATAACCTTACCATGCTGTATAGATTAAATTTAATAATATTTATTTATATATGTATTGTTTTTGTACCTACAAGCAAATAATGTTGTAAACACCAATTTTATTATAATGAATAAACAAAAGTAACAATAAAAAAAAATTCATGGTTTTCGCGGTCTTTTTGAGCTTTGCCTTCCCTTACATCTCTCTCCCTAGGTGTGTCGCCACGACAACCAACTTGAAAGCCACCTATGGATCAATACTTTTATCTACTACCTTGTACTCATATAACTACAGAGCATGAATGTGTGACCATTAAAAACTACCGGTGTGGATTTTTTGGTAAATCGTTTTTGATGTAGTTCGTTATACGTATATTAATCTCATTTTTTAATAGTTTCAATTCCCTAAGCATGACCTACGGAAATCGCCATGGTACGACAATTTTAACACACTCGATATTGTTGTTTGCTAGTGTTATTTTGTTTACAATTCCCATTGGCGTGCTTTGGAATCGCATCACAACCGAACAAAACCAATTGATCAACTATAAGTACGTTACACTATTTACATAAACAATCGCATAATATTATTATAATCGATGGCTTATTTTTATCCTCGACATATCGCCAGAGACATTTATTAGCGCGTTCATTATAATTTATAATTACAAAATAATTTTTGCTTAATATCTAATTCAATTGTATTTCTATACAATGTACATGATTGAGCACACTTATATACCGGATACCTAAATTTACTCCAATTTAACCGCCACACATGTGTCGACCTAATAAAAGGATGTGTCCGACTTGCCTCGTCGTTTGAAAACCATACTGCATTTGCCATTTGATGTGTTTGAGTTCAAATAATAATTTTTATTCTTATATTTTGTAGGCCTCACGTGGCTGCTTTGGTGTTGGCTCGTGGCGGCAGCAAAGCCGTACCGAGAAAGAATTTGGCCGAGATTCAAAATACCACTCTTTTGCGGAGAACACTGAATACAATTAACGACTTTGGATGTAAATTTGACATATTTTTTGAACATAGGCGCCTATGTTTCGAGAATGTTTTCTACAGTATTATTTTTAAAATGCCGTTAAAACAGCTATATGTTAAAATGTGTAAAATTAAAGTTTCACGAAAAAAGTCCCTCCGTCCATACTACTTGTCTATACTATTTTTTTGAAATAATGTTAGCTTGAGCTTTACTATAATTTCAACCCAAACATTTTATTTCAAAAATCATGTTGGGCAATTTTGAAGACTTAGGGAGTTAACACTCCCTAAAATCAGTGACGCAAACTTATTTGCGTCACTGATTTTATATAAACGTAGCTTTTGGGATGTGTTTAGACATCCAAAAAATACTTCCTTCCCACCTTGGTTGCACTACTGATACTGTTTACTCACCTGCATAATCGTTGTTATTCTTCGTACAGTATTTCAGGACGTATGGGTGTCAACGGATGATGATGAAATCGCCGCCGAAGCCGAGTTAGGCGGTGCTAAAGTGTTCCGCCGTAGCGATCAAACGGCTTCGGACACGGCGACCTCCTTGAGCGCCCTCAAAGAGTTCAGCATGTATCACCAAAAGGTTGACATTTTCGCTGTCATTCAATGTACATCGCCTTTTTTGACCGTCGACTACCTGGGAAAGGCTTACAGGATGACGGTGCAACAAAAATTTGATTCTGTATTTTCGGTAACGCGAAGCCACAAACTAAGATGGACTCTGGATTCCAGTAAGTCACGCACGGGCGGCGTCTAAAAAGTGGGAAGTGGGAACAGTATATAAATACATGGGATTTTGTTTTTTTAGGCGGTCATTTACATCCATTGAATTTCGACGTTTCCAAACGACCAAGGAGACAAGACTGGGGAGGCGAATACGTGGAAAACGGAATGTTTTATTTTGCTCACAGGAAGCTCGTTGTCAACGACAAGCTACAAGGCGGAAAGTAAGTCAACAAATTCGAATAACGCCCAACTATACAGTTTTTTTTTTTTAGGTTTATTGAGTAAATGAAAATCGTTTTTTGTTTCTTCAGACTAGGAGTGGTTGTGATACCTGTAAATAGGAGTCTGGAAATTGATACGGAATTCGACTTAAAGGCTGCTCGACTTTTAGCCTCGTTGCACGATTCTCCGAAAAATATTACTGAAAATAAGTTATAACGTGTGTTTTGTCACATTAAGTAAATTTCAAATTAAATAAGGCATAGGCGTTTTTCGATTAGTTAAAATACAAAAAATATTTAATGCCTATTTCTATTTTAATGCCTACCTACTTTGAACGTTTATAAACTATAATTATTGTACCTATATCGATTGTACAAAATGTTATGACTTTTATATTATAAAACCCATGTCTTCACATATAAATTATAGACTAGTTATAGTATTACTTTACATTTAATATTTTTATTGGTAAATAAAGTTGGTAAAGTTGGATTAAAGTTGATACCCATCTATACATGAATATTACTATTATACAGCCAGTAAAATGTAAGTGTAGTTAAGTCTACTTGTTAGTTTAATCATTGAATCAAAAAATCCTCGTAAATACATTATATATTTTAATTTTACTCACCATGTTAATAATTTAGCTTACTTAACCTTTATTATATAATTCAATAGTAATTATCATATTTTATCAGCTTGGAAGTATATACATAATATGTATTACATCATAAAAACTATAATTAGACGCGTCGTATGAAAAGTAGCACCGTTCTAGTTCTAGCGAAAACTAACACCGTTCGAGGCTTCTTACGAAAACTCGCACCGTTGGCGATGACCTTACGAAAAGTAGCACCGTTCACGAATTTCTTACGAAAACTAGCACTGTTAGCAACGATGGGAAGAATAGCACGAACGGTGCTAGTCTTTGTAAGAACTCACGAACGGTGCTACTTTTCGTACGGGGCGTCGATATGTAGTTACGTCACGTAACTACATACTCAGTTCTCAATTATGACCAAGCGTAGCTAAGGGAGCGGTCCGTGGGTTGTACCCCTCCTTCTCAAAAACAAAACTAGCCTACTACTATTTAAAGGGAAACAAATTCATAATAAAATATATCTAAAGTGAAATGTTTTATCATTTTGATGTTATTTATTATATAGTTGATGTATATGATCTAATTTGTATGCCAGCTTCCCATAAAAATAGATTGAAAACGTTATGGAGAAAATGTTTATAAATTCAGCTTAAATAGAACCATCATTTAAGAAAAATCTAATTATATATTTTATTTAATATATTTATAATAATTTTGTTTGTTTGTTGATTTGTTTTTTTTTAAATTTTTTTTTGATAAAAGTACTTCTTTGGAAAAATGGCGCATGAAGTCCTCGTATATTTTTAAGGAAATATTTTGAAAAAACTCATAAATCACAGAAATCCACGAAATAATATATTGTTAAGGTTTTACTATTTTAAAAATGTATTATAGAAATTTAAAATCATTATAAATAGGTAAGAGCCAAGAGGTAAAACGCAGTGGGAACTTAGGAGCACTCCTATCAGGACCGTATTAGCGCATAGGCACTGTGCCTGGGGTCTACCGAAATCTCTGATCTTTTTTTGTAATACCTAGTCAATCGTAAAAGTAATTCGTACATTATATCACACGTTATCATTTTTTGGAAGATCTACCCCCAACTCGTTATATCATGGTAACTGAAGCGGAAGAAAAGCTGCTTACACATTCGACATTAGTCATTATAATTTATAATACGAGAATGTTAGATCCCATGACTAAAGAAACTAAAAATAGCACATGTAAATTATAAAATAGCCAGTCGGTAGGTACACTTTACATTGAAGCTGTTACAATAATTATTGTCAACAGATTAGAGCTGATAACAGAGTGACAACACGTCACGACTCACGTCTGCTCGAACTAAGACACTGTAATATATTTTGTGGTAAATGGTTATAGCTAGTGTTGACTATTGATAATTAATAATTATTAGTTTAAAGTTTTTAAATGCAGTTGAGAAGGGGCAATTAGACGTGTATAATTCATTAGTACACGGCTTTCTATGTGTCTATCGACTATCATCGGTCAATAATTCTGTTATGTAAATTTTCAGACATAAAACGCAAATTATTTTTGTGATTTTAAATTAATTTTTGTGTGTCTACTACCTACCCGACATATTAAATACGATACATTATTTCCAACGTAATATACTCATGAATAATATTTAAATATTCTTAAGACGATTTAAGTGTAAGCATAAATTATTATATGTTATTTAATTGTACGCGATAATTAAGTTAAATTACTAGAAACTTTTCGTTTGTGTTTTTTTTACAGACTATAAGTAGAGTATGAAAAGTAATTTTTGACAAAAACTTAAATAAAAAAAATAATATGGATAATTTAAGATTTGATGGACGAGTTGTTATTGTAACTGGAGCTGGTGCAGGTATGTATATCGAATATCGTCTTGGAAAAAAGATGACCAGGGAGAAAATGTTCAAATACTTGTTTAAATACAATAAGTCATGCACTTGTTTTGTCTCTCTAAGTTGTTAAAACGAATATCTGTATTATAGTTTGAATTTGTAAATACATTTTTTTTTAAATGCTAATCTATCTATTGTATAATAATGTAATCAATAAGTAAAATATAAATACAATTATGATAAATTCATAAAAAAACAAACATTATTATTCACCATTGAACATTTAATATTATTATGTATTTAGGTTTGGGCAGAGCTTACGCGTTATTGTTTGCTGAACGGGGAGCTTCAGTTGTTGTCAATGATCTTGGAGGTAGCCGATCCGGAGATGGAAGTAGCAGCAAAGCAGCAGATACCGTTGTTTCTGAAATACGAGCCAAAGGTAAATTATTTAAATAAAAAATGACCTTTTTTATAATTTCACTTTTTTTAAAATGTCATTTTGTAATCAGGCGGTAAAGCGGTACCAGATTACCACTCTGTAATTGAGGGTGAAAAATTAGTACAGACTGCTCTTGATAATTTTGGACGTGTTGATGTGGTTGTGAACAATGCTGGTATACTTAGAGATAAATCATTTGCTCGGATAAGCGAATCTGACTGGAGTAATATAACTGCTATTAGTATGTCAACGTTGAACAAATCACTAAATACATTTTTAATTTTTAATAGATTTGGTTCATGACGTTCATTTGAAAGGAGCATTTAAAGTTACACAAGCCGCATGGCCTCATTTTCGTAAACAAAATTATGGCCGTGTTATTGTTACAAGTTCAAATTCTGGCCTTTACGGAAACTTTGGACAGGCAAATTACTCGTAAGAACTTTGGTTAATATGATACTTATAGAAAATTATTAAAAAGATATCTGTACATTTTTTAAATAGTGCAGCAAAACTTGGTTTAGTAGGCCTTTGTAATACAATATCAATTGAAGGTCGAAAGAACAATATCAATTGTAATGTTATTGTGCCGACAGCAGCTTCTCGACTCACCGAAGATATTTTACCCCCTGGTAAAATTGTATATTTTATATAATATTAAAAAATTTATTTATTTTTCTCCTTTCTGGTGCAGATTTTTTTGCAGAGTTGAAACCCGAACTTATTGCACCAGTAGTTGTATGGCTTTGTCACGAGAGTTGCGAAGAAAATGGTTCTATTATAGAATCGGCTGCCGGATGGGCTACAAAATGTAATGTACCATTTTGATAGGGTTTTAGCTTTGATGCAAAATGGTTTTATAACACTTATTAAATTACAGGCTATTTGGTTAGAGGCAAAGGTGCTCTGCTTAGACATAGGATTACGGATTCAGTCTCTCCTGAAAATGTGCGTGATGTTTGGCGTGAACTTACTGATATGTCTCAAGCTACTAGACTAAACTCTATTGAAGTAAGATATTTTAAGATTACTTGAGATTGGTATAAATTAATTGGATAATGGCAATTGATAATTTTATTCAGGAGGCATCATCGACTCTATTAAATGTATTGGATGAAATTAAATCTGGCCTACCTCAAGTCGAAAATGAATCAAATAGCGTATTTAGTTTCACAAATAGAGATTCAATCATGTATGCTATTGGTGGTAGGATATATATTTAAATTAAAAACAAATACAATTTTATAGTATAAAGTAGAATATTTTTTATTGTTTTACAGTTGGAGCTAATGTAAAAGAAGAAAGCGATTTACAATATTTATATGAATCTCACGATAGCTTCTCAGCGTTACCATCGTATGCAATTTTACCTAGTTTAATGGCGACAATGAGTAGTATTCTTATTTCAAGTGCAATACCGGGAAAAGAATTTGATTACTCACAAGTAACAATGGATACATTTGTGTATTGAATCTCATATTGGTAGTTATTGATTATTGTTGTTACTAGGTTTTACACGGCGAACAATATTTAGAATTGCACAAACCTATGCCTGTTGAAGGTAAACTGACATCCAAAATTAGTGTTTCAGATGTTGTGGATAAAGGAAAAAACGCAGTCATTGTCGTTGATGGTATGCATTTTTTTATGATTTATTTTATTTCGAAAATCACACAACAGACAATTTGTAATTTTAATTTCTCATTATATATTATTTATTTATTTATGTATTTCAAAATTTTTAATGTTAAACATTCTGATGTAGTTTTAAATGTTTGTGATTTTTTTTCAGTTATTAAATATTGGTTGAAATAATTTTCAGGGAAAACATACGATGAAAATGATGATTTGATCGCAACCACTCAAATATGTATATTTGTAGTATCGGCTGGTGGATTCGGAGGTAAACGTTCTTCAGATGTAGTAATTTCCCCGCTTGATGAACCTAAACGGTCTCCAGATTCCACTGTTGTCGAGAAGACATCCGTTAATCAAGTAAATGGGATATTTTTTGCGCCTTTTAGTTTTTATCTTTGCAATTTTCTGTTTCCAACAAATGGTCATTATAATTTACATGTATTTTTTAAAATTTTTTAAGGCGGCTGTTTACAGATTATCTGGGGATCTCAATCCTTTGCACATTGATCCATCTTTTGCCTCGGTTGCTGGTTATCAATCGCCAATACTACACGGACTTGCTACTTTAGGCATGTCAGTACGCCATATATTGAAGCAATACGCAGACAATGATCCAAAAAAATTTAAATCTCTCAAGGTAAATTTTATCAAAACTAGTACAATACCTACATGTCATGGGCCTAAGTAAAAAATGTATAACAGAATAAAGAAGGCTGCAACGGAACTTTTACTAACAAACACATAATTCTAAAATACAAATTTCAACCAAAACTCAAAAGTAATTTTTTTTTAATGAGATCTGGGCAATACTTATTTTTAATTAAATATACCATCTTATACAATTTTCCCATTTTCATAATTGTACACAAAACAAAACTCAATATCGTATTTTCATAATTCATAGAAATACAATTTTTTTTTTTTTCATTACTGGTATAGGCTGTTTATTAATATTATTTTTTAAAAATATATTTAGTTAGTAAATTTGACTATACCATGGTCTTCCGTGTATTGTAATAATAATTTTAAAAAAAAATGATGGAGCCTATTTATTATTATGGGTAGTATGTTAATTATTTATTCAGCTTGCCTAATTTAACTTAGCTATTTTAATAATTGAATAATTGAAAATAAAAAAATGCATATTAATTAAAAATTAAATATTCTAAAATGTTATTACTTATTAGACACTTAGTTGTAATTTTCTTATTAAAAGCAATTACTGCATTGTTAAAAAATATTTAAATGATTTGTAGCCATGATTCATGAAATTGAATGTGAGGGTTAACAGCTGCTTTCATTAATGTATTTACTGTTGTTGTGTGACCTCTAGGTGAGATTCAGTAAACCTGTTTTTCCTGGCCAAACGTTACAAACATCTATGTGGAGGGAGGGGAACCGCATTCACTTTGTCACTACTGTTCAAGAAACAAACTCCAGAGTCTTATCAGGTTAGTAGAGATTTATGTATTTTAAATTGTTTAACGATAATAGTATAATAAATTATTAGGTCTAGGTTATTAGTGACTACAATATTATATTGTTATCATGAGACTTAAAAAAAAAAGTCATGTAGTTGAATTGTCTACAGTCACTCAGCACTTGGTAATTTATGTCGATACTTAACTACATGCCCTGTTGACCCATTTCAAATAATATTTACATACAATGAGTTTCAAAGTCTAGAATCAACAGGTTTCTTAACAATAATGTTCAATTACACTGTATGATAGTAATATAATTATGTTGCAACAACTTTATCTTATGTTTTCTGTTATTATATATACATTATTTTTCACTGTATTTGGCGTAGTTTTGTTTGTCGATATTGTTTTTACAAGGTGAATTATATATGTATAAAATAAATTTATTGTTGTACATAAATTTAATTGATAAAACTAAAATTGTTATATTGTGTGTCTGGCCTTATGGCAATCGCGTTTACTGTTAGTTCTAATTTTTAGGCGCATACATGGAATTGCACGAAGTTAACCTGCCGGCCAAACCTCATGTGGTGTTGTGCGCTGACGCCGTTGAAGAGTTACCTAGCGATGCGGTATTCCAAGGAATGCAAGAACGCATAGATTCCAATCCTAGTTTGGTCAAGACGATTAATGGCGTGTTTTTGTACCACATTACGAAAAATGGAAAAGTTGTCAAATCTTGGAGTAAGTGTGGTTTCTATTGTTGCTAATTTTTTTTAAAAAATGACAAGTGTCATCCATCGGCGGCATATCAGGTTAAAATCTATTAACCCTCTAAAATAATTCTATATAATAGACCGTAAAAAATTCATCAGCATGATAGCCCAATAAGGGTTCATTTAAATATATTTTTTACATTTGAATTCTAATTAAATAAAATCTTATTTAGCTGCCGATTTAAAAACGGGCAAAATTTACAAAGGCGAACCCGAAAAAGGAGTTAAAGCAGATACAACATTGACCATTGATGATACAGATATGATCGATTTGGTAATAATTAAAAAAAAATATTTTAGAATTATAAATTATCTGATTTATATTTTACAGGCACTAGGGAAGTTAAATCCTCAAATGGCATTTATGAAAGGAAAATTAAAAATCAAAGGCAATCTTATGTTAGCCCAAAAATTAAAAGCATTAAATACTGATGCCAAATTATAAGGATATTGTTTATAGATTATGTATTGTGATTAATGGGATCAAATTATATAAAAGGATAGGGTGTACTGTTTAAATATTTTGGTATTGGAATTTATCACTTTAATGTGTTAATAATATTTAGAAAAAACGTTTATACTTGTTTTTATTTAAATGTGAAATTGTCTATTACACAGTTTATTTTGTTCGTTTTTTTCATTCCATGAGGATTTATTTATTAAACTATTATATATTTATCATTTGATATTTTTGTCTTATTACTTTTTAAGATACTTTTAGACCGAGTACAAGTATAATTATTTCTGTCTGCAGACAATGGTAACGCTGAAGATGGCAACATATTTGCTGAAATACGCGTATATATTTTATAAGTAATTTTATTGTGGTAAAGGTTTTTCTCATAGTTATCTATTCATGAAACTTCTTTAATTTAATCACAATTAAAACTCAAGCGGCAATAAAAGAACAATTTGCATAACGCTAATTTTATTATTGTTAATTTTCTTAGTTAACTATACTTTAGTACTCTTATTGATATAAAAAAAGGCATAAATTAAAGTAGAGTATCATATTGGTTTTATTTATATTCAATAAAATTTTAATAAATACAATACGATGAGGAAGATAAACGTGCTGCATGGCATAGTGGAATAAGGGAATGACGTCAACAATAACACAAAATAAAAATAAATTATTTAAATTAAAATAAACTCTAGAACTTTTAAAAAAATTAGCTTAATATGCATCGTTAAGTTGAAAAAAAAAAGCTAGAATTCCTATTTCCTATGACTAAATAAATAATGATGAAAAAAACATAATAAATCTAAATATAATGTGTAAACAGCAATAGATAATCATTATTAAATATAACTTATTTGTACATTTCCACCCAATCACTTTGATACCAAAAACATGATCAACCTAAAAAAAAAAAATATTTGAAGATATTAACTACTATTATTTCAAGAAAAAAATATATAAAATAAATGTATCCATACCGGATGTTTATGGTTTTAGCAGCTAACAACCGATTGCATTCGGCTGAGTCTGGTAATGGTAGTGTCACAAATTGGGTCTCCGTTTCGTTCTCGTTGAACTCAAACTTATAAATTTTTGGGTTCACCTTCATATCTCCAAACGGTCCTTTAACCACTAGATAATGGACGGTCATGGGTGTAGCTGTCTTTGTTTTCAGTATTAGCTGTTGATTGGACATGGGCACAGTGATGACGCAATTCAAAGTGCAAAGGAAACAGAGGAATGAATAAAAAAAACAAAAAAATTACTATTAGTATTTTTGAGATAGTAAAATAATAGAGTAAAGACCTATAAAATAATCCTGTAAGTATTAATAATAAAATATTATACATTATATTAGTCCGAGCGCACCTGAAAACAAAAACTCAACCCAAATTATTATCAATGCTTTTAAGTTATAGCAAGACTTACCGATCAACAGAAAAATGAAAATAAAAGCATATCATAGCGAACAATGACTTACCAAAGCTTACCCATAAATATTATTTATTATTACATGAATTGATTTTTAAAAAGTTTGTAATATACAATATTATAAAAACATAACCTAGCAAGAATAATAAAAAGAATCCATAAAGTTTTTACTTTAGAAACGTGGAAAAAAACAAAAATGTTTATACAAAAAAATCCATTGGTTCAATCCAAATTGGGTGATTTGATGATGTTTCATCCGTTGTTATCTCTTCGGCAGTAATATGGTATTATGTGTCTAGATGTGGCGAACGTAGAGTAATGGGCAAAAACAAAAAAAGAAACACATTTTATAGATGGCAAAATGATTTTGTTGTGCATGTGCCGATTCAGCGATAGATTGATTTGAGTTTCCATACCATGAAGTCGCAGAAGTATTGTGATGTTCGCTCTTGGCATCGGTGTACATTTAATATTATATTAGAAAAAATCTTGTTCCATCGGCTTTCTGTTATATGATTATCCCAATTGCTCTCACAGCGGTTATTAGTCGAGAGTCCTTTATATAATAATATGGTGTTGAGCGGTATCCAAAGTCGAGTTGTGACCTAACGCTAAAAAGGACGGACACGCACATGGATATTTGTGGTTGAGTTTTACGCATTTGTGTTTATATAAGTGGGTAAAATGTAATTATATAGTATTTGTGTTCTTTTCGGGTCTTAAAACTAATATAACTTACCAGTTTTCACTACAAAATAAATAAATTAAAAAATTACAGTTATTACAAACATTACAATAAATACAGCAACACAATTTTGTAAATATTTATGAATAATACACATTTTCGATTCTACAGTTACCATGCATCATTTACCTGGTAAGACATATGACGATCAACACTAAGCGCTGGATCTCTTTGCATATTGTTAATACGAGTTTTCACAACCCACTGGAAGTTGAATGCTGAAAATCTTGCAGTTTCATAGTACAATTTGTGTACAAACTCTTCTGTTCTGTAAGGTTTTAACTGCAAATCTAAAAATTGAATGTTCAATTGTCACAAATGGATAAAAATTAACAGCTGGTAATTTTATTTAAATTTTACCATTAAATGTGATCTTTTCGAAACTCATTAAATCGAATATAGTGTCATACAAGAGTTTTTCTTCTTGAAACTTTTGATCTATTGCTTCCAGGGCAGACATAACATCTTTGCCAGTGGCCGATGGATGTGGACAAACCTTTCCGTGTTCAGAAGCTTCGTGACTTGGGCCCCTCCACGGACAGCCTATTTTACTGTAGCCACATTTTACCGGGCTAATTGTAAAAAGAGTTTAAAAAAAATATAAATATAATGCTGTTAATACATTCAATTTAAGTCTTACCGCTCGGAGCAAAGTTGTTGTTCGTGATGTTGTAAAGAGTTACGTGGGAATTCTTTAGCGCAGAACTGACATTCGGCAGGTAGCTCACTGACTGCTTTTTCAACAGCCAAATTACGGGTTGCTGTATTTTTGGCAATATCAACTCTACAATTGGGACATGTTGCCATTTCATCGCGTAATCGTGCATCGGCTAATAAGTGAGCAAAGCAACCAGCACACATTAAATGACCATTTGTACACTGTCAACAACCAATGATTATATTATTACAAGTGTGATAAGCACAAATACAACATACATATTGACACTTACAAAGAAAGAGTGCGTGGGGACACAATATCCTATATTTTGATTTAAGATTTGTCATAAGCGCCAATAAAAAAATTATAATAACAAGAATAATGACAATTTTAACACAAACTTAATTTTTTTAATTTGTTATTTATTACAATATGCAAAATAAACGACCATGACTGGTTGGGTATCTAAACACAGTTTTATTTATCTAAATAATAACAATTATATAAAGCAAATTTTTTTTTATTTGTAATTTTGAGTTAATTTGTTAACGCCAAAATAAAAAAAATGAAAAAAAGCATATTATATTTTGAAATATATTATGTATAGGTATGTTAGTTTATATCAAGTTGCAAATTTGTTTACACATTCCAATAATATAATTCAGGGGTAAAAAATGAAACCTATAGTATACTCATACTTACTGAAGATTTTAAGGTCTATAGGTTATAGGTTGTATTGGAAATGTTCAAATTTTGAGTGCTTGTAAAAAGTAATTTCTATTTTAAAAATATAATATTTAAAAAGAGGGATAACGTGAACAAAAATTGAATTTTAAAAATTCATTATCGACATAAGAATATAGTCAACATTGCTAATTGTGGCTAAAAATCAAAAGGAAGTTAGGCATCATACAAAAAAAAAAATTTAATTAAAAACTTTTTAATCTATTTTATAAAATAATTTAATAACTAACTTCCAATAAGAAATTAAAAATGTAACATACATTTAAATACAAACATTTTTTTAAATTTGTGTAACCTAATTTTATATACTAAGCCCTCTAGTTGGAAATTTTAACCCAAGCCAAATGAAAATTATTGGTTAATTCTAAATATTTTGTCAGTTTTTTATGTTTGCGTACGAAAAGGATGAGCAAAGAAATATAATGTTATTAATAGAAACCAATGCGAAATAGTCAAATAAAATGTCTCGGACATAATCGTATACAAAAACAGAAATGAAACGAAAATTCCCGATAGGTACGAAAATAAAGCAAGTATATTTAGATACTTATGAGTTATGATAGGCCAAAGAAAAGTTTCGTAGTTTATTATTTATTCATCTTGTATCGAGTAGTGTTATTGTTTCCAAACACGCAAAACCTGTCACGAAATCGTTAACAAGCAATACGTTAAACATTGCGTTTAGACTATTCGGCCGCTGGCCAACTGAGGGGTATACAAGAATACTGCGTCATTTCGCTGCACAGTCGTCAGTCAATGAGGGTCTCAAGCTCGTGGATAGGGGGGGGAAGGGTATACGTCGTATATTAACGCAATTTAAATTATTTGGGATTCCATCAAAATAAAAAAAGACCATTTAAGTGAAAACAAACGAACAGGTAAATAATGGTCTGAGAGAAAGAATGACGGGTAAAGAAATTTCGCACAATAATGTCATTGATCTGCGGTCAGCTGTGAATGTCTTATGTGAGCGCCCAGCGGGTCGAACCAAAACAATGACGGAAATAGACGAGGAAAGTCGGGACACGCCAGTTGGCCGAGCGCACTCACCTGATAAATGGCTGATCTGGGCAGATCCAAGCACACGGCACAGCATAGTATGCCTCCCAGCCTGTGTTCCAACTTGTCCGACACCGTCTGCTGCTGCTGCTGTCTGCCGTCCGTTCCGCCACCGGACAGTTTCAGCTTTTTCGGATTTGGCTCACCGTCATCCTCCTTGGTGGTGATCACCGTGGTCTGCTGTTGTTCCAGTTCCACTTGGCCCGTTTCCACAGTGGCCGTTTGCGCCGATCCTTCGCCGTCGGACATTTCAAAGGCTTCCGACCGGAATTGGGGTTTCAATACTAGAATTTGGGCAAAAACGGGCTACTGTATATTCACTGTTGGTAATTTGACGACAACACGACACGTACGATGTAAAGCCGAAATGCAATAAACAAAAAATTACACAATCAAAGCGCAGCAGTGCATACGCAATGTTTACAAAACGACGACTAAGGCGTACGGAGTACGGACACCAACACGCCTAAGACCAAAGTACAAAACAACTGCGCCGTAATAATAATGCTTGTCCAGTTATTCGACTGCTGTGGAGCGGCGAATCAGCTGTTCAGTTGTGCCGAGCTCAAGGACAGCCGGATGACGTGTGCATAGTGGCAGCGGGCGGGGTCGCCACTCGCGGCTCGCCTATATAGATTATTGATTGACGATGAGCGGCAGTCGGTGCCCGGTGGCATCAGCACTCAGCAGGCTAGTTGACGGTCGGTGACGGTGTCGGTGCGTACTGCGTTCCACAATAATTACACACCATAAATAAGGGCGGTGGGAGGTGTACGATCACTTAACGTGTAAACTACACGGTGCAAAGCCCCCCTCCGGAAACGGGACATCCGTCATCCAGTATTTCTGAATACTGTTGTTGCGCTCGTTAAAGCCTACCGCACAGCCACAGCCGTTTTCCGTTGAACCAGTTTTTTAAAAACTATCAAAAATGAATTTATAAGAAATTAAAAATAACCTACAACCACAAAATCGTCAATAATAATGTTTTTTGCTTTATTGTATTCTCTTCTGAACGTAAAAACATTTTTCAATAAACTTTTTTATAAATAAGTACAATATTTTTAGAAAACTAAAAAAAAATGTATATGGTATTGAATTATGAATTTTATATAAGTTGACTGGAAACTGAGACAATCTGGTAGTTCATTTTCCTAGGCGATTTTCTTGGTTTTTCTAGATAAAAATTTTTTTTTAATTAATATATTCTATTTATTTATATACCATCTGTAAATATATTTTTATATACTTGCTAAATAGAAAACATTGTCATAAAATAACAATAAAAGGACCCTTTTTAACTAAGAAGTAAGGATGAATGCAAAATGTTTACAATAAACACATATATAATTTTCCTATTTTAAAATCACTTAATCGTCGATACCTAATTTTTCAGAAATGTTAAATTCAAAAACGTTTCCCGATAAATGTTGGTTTTTAGAAAATTAATTCTTCTGTAACTACATATTATAACTATTTATATATATATATATATATCTTTATATATACATTGTAATACACACATCCGTGTGTAAGTATGCAAACTCCTAAACGGCTGGACAGATATTTATGAAATTTTGTGTGCGCGATTAAGTTGATTCGAGAAAGGTTTAGATTCACAATTTGATTCGACAGAACATGTTTTTAATTTTTAATTAATTAAAACGATTAATTATGATTATCAATAGTATCAATACGTCTATGGTTTTTTATACCACAGGGATACAGTGATCCAATCAGCTGATTGTCTTTCTATTCTAATCACGATTTAAGATCTTAATTCGTGATTCTAATACACGGGCAACGCCGGGTCGGGACATATATATATATATATATATATATATATATATATATATATGTATAAATCATTATAGGTTGGTGTATAAAACATAATAATTAATACACTCATATTTAATAATTTAAGAATAAAGATTATAATTTTTTTAAATAATTTCCTGTATATGGAAAAAACATAATATATACTTTTTTTTTAAACTATGTGATTTATATTATTTGTTTTCAATACACATGGTCGAACATGTTTGTTTTCTCTTTTTTGCATTTGCAGACCTAAGCGAAAGTGGCTTCCTTTCACGTTGTAGGCTAGAAATGTTGAAACGTGGACTTGCCTGGTAGGTGTTTCAATAAGGCTACGTTCATAATACATGACCATTAAAATATGTACGACATACGTGCAACCCCATACGGTCGGCACTATTATTCTGAAAACAAACTGTTCTAAAGGCTCCAACTAATTCTTAATAATTCGATCATATTGATAATTGACAAATTTAAACTACTATCCAATCTATTTACTTACTAAGTAAATAAAACTACTATACCAATTGTGCACAGCAATGCACGAGACTCGTAGGTTAATGGACCACCCGTGTCCCGTCGTAGTACAGTTTACCAAATATTATTGTTACTCGAGTATATTATTTTTTGCAGTGCATTAAAATGAAACTAAGTATGCAGTGCGCTATAGATGTACAAAGTCTCTACAGCGATCTATACTGATAGCACAATTCAACAGTCTGAAGTGCAGACTTCATATTGGTAAAATCAATAATTGTGGTTTATAAACCTTTTTTGTTTTCAAAACGCAAAAAAAAACAATTATAACCAATAACATATATTATAATGGATAATTAAATACCTACCAAATGTGTGCGATTTAATTATCCATTAGTTCCAATAATGTTATCCCTTATCGAATATTGACAATGTTCATAGCATCAAAGTATTTACAATGTAAACAGTAGATAAGTATTAGATAGCAATCCCCGACTGACACCAATAACATTTGATCTTTTGAGGTCATTACGAATGTCCCATGAACCTTATACGTGTTTTGTTGTTACAAGATATACAACAACTATACAAGGTGTACAATGTTATTGTTAATATTAGTGAGATGTTGAAAGGGCTGTCACGGTGTTTTTTTTGTAATACTGTGGCCTTAGATAAATAATATTTTAGCACATCAAAAATGAATATTTTATACAAACACACTTCCAATAAATTAAATTAAAAACAAATACATTTGTTACAAACAAGAGTAACTATGAGACCTAGTTAGCGATTGTCAATGGATACTATTCATAACATGTTTGGTGCTCAAGAAATTAATTTGAATTTGATTCCCTGGTATAACTCGTTATACAAAATTAATTATTCAGTTGTCGGCTGTATGAAAAAAAAATTGAATTAACAAAATAAAATATTATATTAAGAAAATATATAAATACATTGGGTATAATAAAATTATTGAAAAAAAAAACAATCGTTATAAAAACTAGCTGTCGATATCTACACCAACACAAAGTTCAAATATTATACACTATAATAAAAGGCAGTCACCAAAAGCAATGTTATTCATAATTTTTTTTTTAATAAAACCTAAGTGGATTTTTAAATTATTTAAAAAAATATATTTTATAAGCTCTCACTCTTTTGTGTAAAAAATACACACAAAACAAATTCAGTTGGGTATGTTTTAAAATTATTTGGGACGTTTACAATAAAGTTTAAGAACTAATGTTTACACTATATTAAAGTGTGTATTGGAGTTTTTATCCAATCATATTGAGCTAAGTGAAACACATTTAATAGGCACTCCTAGTAGTATATAATTTTTAAAAGTTCAATCATTAATATAAATAATATCTAATCTAACAGTATTTTATTTAATTTTTAAAATTATATATTAGGTTTTAAATATAAATATTATACTGAGGTGAATAAAAAAATCTGTAAATAATTTACCACTCAAATTTACACTAGCCATCACTCATTTTTACAAATGCCATAGGTAATATCTATAAAATCATTACCAAAGTAAAACAACTAAAATTACAATTCTAAATTACAACAGTTATGTTTAAATAAATATTAAATATTTTATGTATTGTTAAATCCCAATTTTTGTTTCCAAGCAGTTTTCTTTTCTGTTTAATTATTTTATTTACATAATAATAAAATATGTCTTCGTTATAATCATTTTTTGACAGTTAATTTATAAATTTGTTTTAACTTTGCTACGACAGAAATGGATTTGGGGATGGTACTAGTGGCGGTGGCAGATTGGAAGTTGCTGCACCACTAAAGGCTGTAGCGTTGGTTGGTTGTGCCACAAAAGCAGGTTGTGGTGTCAAGCCAAACGGATTCACCATACCTAAAATAATTATTAAATACTCAAATAGATAAATACATTACTTATAAACAGGGTTTGAGACTTAAAGTATTTGTTTATATTTTGACATATCATAAAGTCAAGCAGAGTGCTATGAGAACTTATATCATGCTATGAAAATTTCAAATCTTAAATTTTAATTTGCTTATCTTTCTAACAAATGCTATTTGTTATTTTAATTAGCTCTTTAGAATTTTGCCTAGTACAGGCGTTTTTTGTTTTGTAATATTTTTTTCTAATGTCAGGTGTGCGTGTGTGTGATGGTACTAAAATTAAAAATAATTTTGCCTTTCTATTCTATTAGCGGATATTTCATTGGGCTACTATTGTTTTTGTTATCTCTCTTTTTCTTAAAATGCATTTTTTTAAATTGCTTATAATGAGATTTTAAAGCATATATAAGCATCTAATGCTTCAAGTCCCGAACCTGCTTTATTAAATATCTCATAAGTACACTTATAATTTTACGTACCAGTTGGTCGCACTTGAGTTACGGGCGGAAGATTAACAGGAGCTGTAACTAAGTTATCCAAATTAACCAAAGCTGAATTTTCTCCCAAAAAACTATGAGGAGTTTTTTTATCTGATGTCAAAGTTGATGTCGGAGCAGCTAATAATTCGTTGTTTAAATGGGATAAGTCAAATGGATCTGATGTAGCAGGTTCTATAGAATTTTTAAAATATAAATATATTCACATTTATAAACCCAAATTACTATGTGAGGTAAATATTTAAGAATACATACTGGTTTGTGGTCTATTTCCTAAAAGAGCGAATTCATCGAATTCTTGATTTGGCTTGGTTATAGGCTGAGAAACTGTAGTTGGAGCCCAAGGATCAGGCGGCGGAATTGCACTTGCTGTAGACTGCCAAGGGTCTGCACCTTCATAAATTTATTTAAAAATTAATACATATTTAACTCACAAACTGGTAACTATTAATCAATTTATATCATGTAAATAATGTTTACTTTCACTCAATACACCAGGTAAAACGTGAGCTGTAGAAGAAACGGGTTGCTTATGTGTAACTGGTGACCAAGGGTCAGCTGCACGTGTCGCTATAGAATCTCCATTTGACCAATTCAAAGGCTGGAATTTGAAACAACAAAATATTAACTTATTTAAGTAGAATTTCTAGTTAAAATATCACAAAAATATACCTGAGGTTGGACTTGAGGTTGAGATTTAATTGGCATGCCCCATGGATCTGCAGCTACACCATTTTTATCACTTTCCGTATTATCTAAATCGATACCCAATAAGTCCAGCATGTTACTGCTTCGGCCGTTGCTACTATTAGCTCCAGAATCGGAACCACTACTTAAATATTGTCTGTTAGTGTTTTAAAAAGAAACTCATTTCAACATAATGTTTCAGAGTTTTCAATTCTTTTAATATTTAAAACTCAACTTACTTAAATTCGTTTTCACTTTGGGACAACGCCAGCTTTAATCGTACTTCATCACTTCTTCTTTTTTGCTCTTCTTGTTCAGCTTCTTCTCTAGACATAGCTAAAGCCAACTGCAGTTGTAATTCTTCTTCACCAGCTGTTTGGGGTCGTGCACTTTCTAGTTCAGCTTAAATAAATTATATATTTTGAAAAAAAAAAATACTAATAACAATAATAATAATTATTAATACGAAACAAAAGTTCTAAATACCTTTCACAGGAGGTCGTGTATCATATAAGCCATACGATTCTCGGAACTAAAAAAAAATTAATAATTTATAAATTACACACAACATTATAATAGTAAATTATATGTAAAGTTGTCAAAATATCTTGAACCCCCCTGTATCTGGTTAAGATAATTATTGCATTGTATAGGTTTTTTTTTTTAAATGATTTGATTAATAAGGTTAATGTTTATGTTAATATAGTACTTCATGCAAATATGCTGAAAATAATATTATTCTTTATTATTGACTTACCAATGGATATTTAGGACTTTGAGGAGTTGTCTACACCAATTGTATAGCGTACAAAAAAAAGAAAAACAACCACCACCATTATTTAATTTATAAATGTTAAATAAAATTTATCCTTACATTTCCATCACTACCAAAGCTAGAAATCTTTTGTACAGATCTCTCTTTGGCTTTTATTGCACGAGCTCGTTCAGTCTTTAACCGTTCATCATCATCCAGTAATGCCACTAATTGCGTTGCGGTATCTCGTACTCTCTGTCCTTTATCTTTGTTATCCTCAATATGTTGAAAAGTTTCTAATGTTTTAATAGCAAAACGATTCTCCTTACATTGTTGGGCAACCTAATTGTAAATTGCATGTCATAAAATTATTAGCATAACTCAACTGATTATTATTAAATTTTTTTTAAATACTTTTTCGCTGCCAGTTTTAATTAAGTATTCTAAAAGAATAAGTGCTTTATGGACATGTCGCCAATTTCGTCCATGATCATTTAACCGTTTCCATAGAATTGCCATTATTTCCGAAAACGCTACTACATTATAAGTTAAATCGGCAATTTCAGACATAAGGGTACTACTTGGACCCCATTGGTCATTACTGGTTGCCTCTCGTACTTTTATCTAAATTACAATTATGACTTGTTATATATTATGTATAAATTATGATTTCATACTACACATAGTATATATAATTTATTTTAACATGTTTGAAGCGCATAGTGTATAAAGCGTGACTAATAAGATTTTAAAACAAATTAAAAACTAGGTCAATATAAAAAGATAGGAAAAGTGATATAAATATAATATATGTTGTGAAAGTATACTAAGTAAATTAACAAAAATTTAGTTTAATAATTTTACTTACTTGAGCATCAGAATAATTATGTGCAATGTTCTTAATATTTCTTCTAAGGCCTGCAACATTTACTTGCATTTCTTCTCGTTTTTTCATCTAAAACAAAAATATAATAAAACTATGATACGAAAATAGCAAATTGCATTTTCTATAACCAATGAAACATAAGTTGTATGTAACAGTACCTATACTATAGTCTGTATATTAAGTAATACTGGTTAACTGTTATTTAATTGATTGTATTATACAAGAAAAAAACTAATTATATTTATAATATAAACAAGATTTAAAAATACTTGCTATGCTTATGTTAGAATATAGAATTCAATAAATGTTAAGAAAAAAGGAACATACTAAATTACCAAAGTACTGATAAACTTAAAAAACAACACTGTAAAAAGTGGTTTAATTAAAATAAACACCTCTTATACTATAAGTTTATAACAAGTAATTTAAAGTAATATTTTATCAAACCAATGACTATGCTTATTAGCTAAAATATACATTTTGTTTGTATTAAAACTATTTTATTAAGTATTCAATTCACAAATGTTAGCAAACTTTTTTTTTTAAAGATGTGGTATGATATAATTTATTGATTATTGAAACCATACATAAATAGTTAATGGACATGTGATATTTTTATAATTGAAGACTACTGTTTATGCAAATGAAAAAAAATACATTTTTTTGCGATATTAGTTTAATAAAACTATAAATGATTTACTTTTTTAAAACTATAATTTCTAAACAACAAGAAGATATAAAAAAAGGTCCTGGTAAAATTCAGACTATAGTAACAAATTAGAGGTATGTATACTTGAATATTAATATATTTTAGAAATATTAGTTTAAAAATTGGGTATTTACAAGTAAAATAATAAAATTCATACATTTTCTTGTAGAATTTTATGATATTCAAAAGCAAAATTAAGATATTTTGTAAATTAAAATATGTCTAGTTAAAAAAAAAATACATAAGTGAATACAATTAATTTGGTGTTTTATATTTTTATTTAAGTTTTTTGAAAAAGGAGACAAAGTTGAAGTAGTTCTAAAAATTGTAATGGAGTGGTGATGCCAAAGTCACGTGTCTAAGTACTTATCATACACACTGATTGTATATAGAGATAAACAACAATTCTAATGAAAAACGTAAGAAATATATTAACAAAACAAATCTATCCGTAATTTTTTATTTCCTTCAATTTTTCCGATTAGCTGTCTGTTCATTTCTCAATTCTATTTGAACCAAAATGTTTTAACTTTTTCTTTATTCGTCTTTTTTAATTATTTTTTTTCATATGTAAGAAATAGTTCTGACAAGAGCTTCTTATTTCACATATACATAAACATTTTTAATTTAATTGGAATTTTAGTTTATATTGGCGTAGTTAGCCCCTGCTTCCTGTTGCCGTATTATGTTTAATTGTGATAAACATTCAATCGTTTTTCAATTACTAGCGAATTTAATTAATATTTTCTTTACATAATATTTAGTGACCACTAAGCATTAGACTATAGATATCAGCTGCTTCCACCAACCATAAATTGTTAACCTAATAATTAATGACAACACAAAGTAATGTGTTAATTGTAATTATTATTTTTCATTATCTGTATGCATTTTGTGTTTTAATTGTTTTGTTTAATACTGGCTAATACGCAATATTTTTATTATATTTCTAAATATAGAATTATTAAATGTAATTTTTTTTTTGTTCACAAAAAAGATAATTCTTAGTTAAATTAAATACAGTTTACAGTTTATCATACTATAAAAATAAAAGTTCTAAAAATGTGTACCTAGAGATTAGTAGTAAATTAGACTTAATTACAGATAACAATCCATTTTTTACATATTTAAATATTTTATCAAACAGAAAATATAATATATATTTAAGGAATTATGTATATATCTTAAACCATGACATGGTAAGTTAAGAAAATAATAGGTAAGATGATGACATTCCATTTAAGTTAGGAATACCTGCTCAGGTAAGGGATTTGAATGGTATTAAATCAATTTTAAAATATCTATCAAATATAATATAATAACTTAAAAACAAATATTAGCAGTAGGCAGCATTAGTTTGTAAAAAACAGTAATAGTAACAATAGAGATAAGAAGATACAAAAGTTGTACATCATCATCAAGGACACATTAATTACAAAGAGAATTACTACTCAAAGTAGTGCTAATCTTTTAAGCATTCATATGTTATAGGTGAAATGCAATATCATAATTAAATATATTATGCTTTGATTAGACTATCTGAAGAGCTTGTATTGTAAATAATACTTAATAATATGCTTTTTTATACTTACATAAGATAGCCAAAATAGATATGATAGATTATTGTTTTATGGTTGATATTAAGGGCACTTAAAGAAGACAAAATGCTTATATGAAATATTAAAATAAGTAAAACCATTTTGGTAAGTTACAGTTGTATCAATCTGCAGAAAAACAACCTTAATAAAAATAGAATTTTGTTATATTTGTTCATTTCATGTAAATTGTTCTTATGCAAGAATTGTAAAAATTAACATTTTAAAAAACTAATTAGGAGATGTTAGACATAGATAAATTTAATGTCTTAAACATTTTTTATGACAATCAAACGATACATTGATAGATAACAAAATGTTCAGTTATTGGAAAATGACTTAACTCCAATATAAGGTTGTGAGTCAGCAAAAATGTAAAGGTTGTTGTAGTAAAATGTCCAGTGACGAATTAAGGTGAAAACCGAATGATTGTAGTAAAGTCCACTTACTTTGGTGACAACTGTTGATTTCCGGAGTAAATTTTCAAAAAGTCAAAATGGGCGAGGACATAATCCACCGCGAAAGACGAATAATTGAGGCAGAATCACTTGTAGGGCCACAGTAAATTTTAGTTAAGTGCACATACAACAAACACGTACTCTATGTGTTAGTATATTTTAATTTGATAAAAAACGAAATTGTACGATTACAGCAAGGCAACGTCCTCTTTTTCCCCGTCGTATTGTTGTTATGAATGAAAATAGAAGAATCGGATGAACATTCCGATTTCCGAGTTGCCACTTGCCAGTGTTCAATCCGTTCGCTGAACAGGTTGTGCGCTACGACAGACGTGAAAAATTGTGCGGTCTCACTTATCAACTACAGTCTACAGCTGCTCCATAGAGTAATCAAATACTCTATACCTATTATGAGCTGCTCACTCTGCTTATCACTCTGTATTATCTTTTATCTCAGAACTCGGTTTATTGTTATTTATTATTTTTCAATATGGTTTATCCACCGCCGTCGTTCAAGGATCAAAATATTTTTTCAAATGTTTATATTTTATTTTACGTTTAGCGGTAGCTAACATTTCCCACATATGTATCTCGAGTACGAACTACGAACCTTTTTTGTATAATTATTTCTATAAGATTATCTTAGTTTGTGGTGTTTACCATACATTTCTGGCTACTGTGAACATCATCTTCTCCAAGGTATACTTTTGTTTGTTATGTTGTCTTTGCTTTACAGTTTATACACACGACCCAATTCCGAATTTTACTATCAATACGATAGTAAAATTTAAAATAAATAAATAATTTATTTATTAACTATCAGTAATGGTAATAAAACAAAAAATCATATAAACTAAAATTGTTGTCAAATATATCATAATACGATTTAAATATAATTATATTTATTATATATGTATTATTTTAATTATTATTACAAATCAAAATTGCAGTGTCAATTTAAAAATAAAATTACTAATTAAATAATGACATATGTACAAATTAATATTAATGGAAGGTATTTAAAAAAATAAGTGACCCACAGCTAGTATCCACAATAGTTGTGTGTAAACAATTTACACTCTTTAAGTTGGATGATATAAGTTCACAACATTATCTTTTATAACAAAATATTTTTCTGGAACTAAAATAATTATTAGTTATCATTTTTGATTTATTCAATACTTACTGACTTGTTCAATTGAAGAGTCAATTAATTGTAGTAATTAAAGCAAGAACAAAAGAAATATTGTTATTTATACGTTAATATTTTTATGTCGGCATATAAATATATACTAATAATAAATGACAATATTGTAAATTAATGATAAAGATGTATATAAATAATTTATATGTATTATAAAGAGATATTGTTATACATCTAGTTTTGTACTTCACTTTCACTTGAATCATTGTAGCTTTGTGAACAATTTCTTACTGGTATTATTGTGCTCATATGTTTCACTCTGATTCATTTGCTAATAACTTTTTGTGGTACATTTTATCATTTAAACCAAATACATACATAGAGAGTATATAGGTATAAAATAAGAAGATGTCTTCGTTAGGATTAAACTTTCTACACATAAAATATATAATATTACTTGTGAAGTATAATATTTATAGAAGGTTAATGAATGTTATTGAAATTTAATAGATTTTGATTACTTTACAATCATTTTTTAAATATTATAAAGTCAATAATTTGTGTTTAAAAAAAATAGTTTCAGATACCTATAAGACAACGGACAATAACTATTAATATGGTATTCTATCCAACACTAGAAGGGTATGCTCGAAAACTGCTCACGTTGACAATGATAATAAGAAATGATGAAATTTTATTAGGCATGAAAAAACGTGGTCTAGGGGTAGGCAAATGGAATGGTTTTGGTGGTAAAGTAGAACCTAATGAAACAATTGAAGAGGGTGCTAAACGGTATGTCTTTAAAAAAACCTATCATAAATAAAACTGCTCAATTCTTTTTTTTTTTTTTTAGTGAAGTTAAGGAAGAATGCGGATTAGATGTTGACGGTATGGAAAAAGTTGGTATTTTAGAATTTGAAGGTGTTAATTCTAATGAAATACTGGAAGGACACGTGTTTATCTGTACCCAGTATTCTGGAGATATTATTGAAACTGAAGGTGTATAGCACTTAAAATTTGCATTATATTTGACAATTAATGGGTAATAATTTCATATATTGTATGTGTTTTCCCCTCATTTACAGAAATGGCTCCTAAGTGGTTTAAAATAAAAGATACACCGTATGACACAATGTGGGCTGATCATAAATTCTGGTATCCAATGTTGTTAAAGAAAATACCTTTTAAAGCATATTTTAAGTACCAAGGATATGAGACAATTTTAGATTACAATATAAAATTATTGAACTCTATAGAAAAACCTAAAACAAATTGGATATGTATTATTTTCAAAAAAGACTGTCAAATACTTTTGAATAAAAATAAACAATTGTGGAGTTATTTTAGTATGGCTTATGATCAAGTTGAAAGTAATGAAACTTTAGAAAATGCTTTTAAAAGGTCAATATGAAAATTATACATATATCACAAAAAATGTTTTTAAAGTATAACTAATTGATGTTTGTGTTCTAGATGTTTAAACAAATTTTGTGGTATAAGTGATATTCAGACAAAAACACAGAAAGTAGCTGTTGTAGATATTGAGCTTATTGATCAGAAAGTTATTACAGAAACAAATGTTTTTGTAGTGAATATTAATGGTTTATCAGATTTTGCAGAAATTGAAGGTATAATTATTTATTTAGACTAAAGCTCTGAACTATTACTTAAACTTTGATTTCTAAAAGTGTATTTTATTTAGGTACTCAGTGGCTTAATATTTCCAGTATACCGAAACAATGTATGTGGCCTGACACAAAGTTTCTATCTACTGTACTTCAAATGAAACCATTTAGAGCATATTTCCTAAATGATTTAGATAAAGTATTGTTTAGCAAATATTACGACTAAAAACACATTTGAAATATATTTTTAAATTTATAATTCGTTTTATTCTTTTTAAAAAAAACTTGTCAAGATTATTGAACATTTTTTTATTATTGTGCTTATAATATTTAGGCAAAAGAAACCAACGATAGGCGTCTGAAGTAGATGCTAGGTTAAAATAACTTGTAAAGGATAGTTCAGCCCATTAATATAGTTGATACATTTTTATAAACTCAATATTTTTAAATTGAAATTGAAATCAATTTTTATACTATTTTATCTGGAAAGTTCTTATTTAGGTTATTTACTTGTTAGGTATAGTAGTCTTATCCAAGCGTAAACATAATTTAGTGTTAGTGTAGCAAAAATCCAGTAATGGTCAACTGACAGTGCAAAGATGCGTTTTCTCATATTTTGTAAAACGCATCATTGCACTGTCAGTTGACCATTATATATATATAAATAATATATATATATATATATATATATATATATTTATTAATTTAAGCCAAAAGCTATAATTAACATGTCATTATTATTAAATAATGACCAGTTTTTACTTAAAGATATTTTGATGTAATAAATTGGCTAAAATTAATTTTATATAATCCTTATTAATACTTCACTACTTTTGACATGAAAGCAACAATATGTTCTTTAAAAAAAAACAGCAATTTCAAATTAAATAAATCAAATAATGATGCTGCGATAGTCAGAAAAATAAATTAACTGCCTAAAAAGAATTCTTATTGCTAATCTAATAATTACAAATTACAATTTAAGCTTTAAATTGAGATTTTGCAAAAAATTAATAAATAGCAGCACAACGTCCCTTTAATAAAAACTAAAAATGAATTTTTATTTGATATCCACCTCCCATTTTCAAAAGTAAAATTTCCATAATATGCTTCAAGAAGATAATGAGTATTAAAAATTGTCGGTGTTGTTATTTTTGGAAACTAAATAAAATAAAATCTCAAATAAAAATTGTATATTATAACAATTGTATACACGATAATCGTTTGTAACAGTAAAGTAATTTGACAACACAAAAATGGTTGTAACTAATATACAATTTTGTACACAGTAATCAGTATGCTTGAACAATTGTACTCGAAGCTATAATAGAAGTTAATATGAAAATAAGTTGACATGCTGGAATTCAATTTTTTCTGTATCAAGTATTGCCTATATTTTGCCCCTTAAAAGTTGGCAGTGTTTGGTTCCCGTTATATTATAATAAGATAATGTATTTTTGTTGACCGTAGAAAGCAGTCAATAGGTCATGGTGCCTGGTGGCCTCTTATCAGTTATCACTAGATACTAATTAATGCACAAGTCAATGATGCGTGTATTCATTAAAACTGATACAACACTGAACACACGTGTTTAAAATTTTCAACTTGTTGATTGTCGAAACGCAAACACCAACTCCATAATGTTAATTGTCCTTCGTGAAAACAGAAAATTATCGGTTAATGTATTGTTTTTATTTTAAACTTTGTTATATTTACTTTTAGGTAAGTAAAGTTCACCTACTCGAAACTTTAAAATTTTCTAGTTAATAGTTATTATTATTATTTATGTTCCAAACTTAATTTTAAAATATTTTAACAGTTCAAAAATTAATTAAATTTAGTATTTGGTTATACTTAGTATATTATATATATTTTTAACAACATTACATACATATATTTTGTTTAAACTTATTGAGTAGTAAATAATTAGTTTATGAAAAATAAAGTAGGTCACAACTGTGTGTGACATCTAGCTCTCCCTGGCACATTGAAATAGTTAACCTTCACAGAGATCTCAGGATACCAAAAGTCAGTAGGTATCGAAAAATATCCTATACCAGATTCCACTGTCAACTACACTTACACAACATTCTCTTAATCTCAGCTCTGTATGCTCTTTAACTAATTATAAATAATTTATGCAAATGTGTTACTAAGGTCTCCCTAAATCAGTTAAAATGCATGAGGTTATAGAGACTGTAAAGGATAGGGTCTTTTATTGCTAATTATTCAAGTGAAAGTAATTTTATAATTTTTAAAAAACTATGTTTATTTAATTTAAATATAACCCAAGTAAATTGAATTACAAGGTTTTGTTATTTATATAAAAAATATTATGTATAACCTAGTATATACCACTATATTTTTCTAACAATTTATTTAGTAAGAGTTAATATTTATTTCCGATTTATATTTATACCTATGTTGTAGTATTAAATGTTATGGATCAAAGGTACCAAAATATAACATCCGATATGTCTAATTTATTACCACCTAACCATGGAAGTGCAACAATTAAAAAGGAAGATTATTGTGATATGTTCTCATCTGATAAACTTTTTAACATTGTTGAATACAATCAGGCGACATCTGTAGCAGAAGAAAATATAAAAATAGTTGTCAAAGAAGAACTAATTAGTGATGAGTATGTGTTAAAATATCAATAACTATAGGTTATTGATTAATTTAACATTTAAAAATAATATTTTTGTAAACTGTTTATTAACTGTTAAAAAATAAATATTTATAATTTCAGTGATGATGATTTGCCTGATTTACTTGGACTGGAGTCTTCCGCAGAACTCGAGAAATGCGATATCAAAATTGAAAGTGAAGTATTAAATGGTTGTTTATTTCAAACACAACTAGAAGTTGAACGAAATAACTATGACTTTGAAACAAAAATTAAATCCCCAATTGATAATAACAATACAATACATCTAACAAATAACACTGAAGATATGAAATTATATGAGTGTTCTAAATGCACATTAAAGTTTCCAGACCGTAATACTATAATTAAACATTTAAAATATCGAAAAAATCAATGTATTAATTGTTGTAAATATATTGATTCGACTTCTGTTACTCACGGTTGTAGAATGATGCAAAATAATCAAATTGTTTATGAATGTCAAGAATGTTTCGGGGAATACTTTGAATTTGGTACTTCTAGAAAGTACCAGAATATAATAAACAATAACAAAAACCGACCATACAAATGTGATTTTTGTCCTAAAACTTACTTGTCATCTGGCCATCTAACTGTCCATATAAGGATGCATACAGGAGAAAGACCGTATCAGTGTAATATATGTAATAAAAGATTTCATGCTGGTTACAATTTGAATTCACATAAATTGACCCATGCAAGTACCAAGGAATTTGAATGTACAGTATGTCGCAAGTCTTTTAAAGTACTCGCGAGTCTGAAATCACATCTTGAATGTCACACTGCCGGCAAACCGCACGAATGTGATGTGTGCAATAAAAGATTTAGACAGTGGAATACACTTGAAATACATCGTAGAATACATACTGGATATAGGCCGTTTGAGTGCGACAAGTGTGGTAAAGCGTTTTACACCATGCATTCCTTAACTCAACATCAGAGAATGCACAATGGAATTAAACCATATAAATGCAATATTTGCCAAAAAAGTTTTAGTATATATTCTAATTTTGTATGTCACAAGAGGAGACATACTGGCGAGAAGCCTTATAAATGTGATATTTGTGGTAAAGGATTTGCTCATTCAACTCATAAGCACAGACATAGAGAAACACACTTTAACAACAAACCGTTTGAATGCAATTACTGTCATAAAAAGTTTCGTTATAAAAATTCTGTTGAAAATCATTTACAAACTCACGTTATAAACAGAAAAAGGAAGTATGAATGTGATATTTGCAAAAATAAATACTACACAAAAAGTTCGTTGAGTTCACATAAAGAAATTCATACTGTCGAATTGAAATACAAATGCGAATTCTGTAATAAACTGTTTCGTTCATCTTTGAGATTAGAAAATCATAGAAAGCAACATACAGGAGATAGACCTTATACATGTGGCGATTGTGGAAAATCGTATCCAATTCCCGAATCGCTAATCAGACACAAGAAAATGAATCATACTTGCAGTATTTGCAACTTGACTTACCGTAAACCTCAAGAACTTAAGAATCATAAATTAACGCATAGCGAGTTGTTAATAAAACCATTTAGTTGTGATATATGTGGAAAAAAGTTTGCTGATAAGCAAAATTCAAGAACTCATAGAATGATACACATGGAAGTCAAACCATTTCAATGTGACAAGTGCAATAAATCCTATTTAAATTCTACTAGTCTTAAAGTCCATCAAAGAAGTCATACTGGAGAAAGACCTTACAAATGTGAAATGTGCGAAAAAGATTATGCTGACAGTGGATCATTACATAGACACAAACGGCTTATTCATTTCAAGTAATTTGTATCTGGTTGCTTAATTGCAACTGAAAAAAAAGAAAACAGACTAAACTTTTAATTTAATTTAAACTCTATTCAGTGCAATATGCATAATAAGAATTTACAAAATTTTAACCTAAAGAAGTAGTAGCAATCTATATATTTATTTATTTTATCATTGAGAAGATAGATGCTATAAGTAGTTATAATAATTTAAAAGGTGTTTTAAAAGTGTATCAAATATATAATCAGTTTTATTATGTTTTAATAAAATATTTTATCTTGCTGATACAAATTGTTGAGTATAATAACAAAAATATTATATACCAAAAATACTTGTGTTTTGAAATGGTTTTTTGGTTTTTATCTTCTTAAACTTATTGATACTAGTTGGACAATGGCACTTCGTATATTGGGTATTTGATCAACTAAGAACTGATCAGTTGACACGTTATCTTCTTCAGCTTCTATAACAGCATCATCCAAACGCATGGTAATCAGAGCCATATTTAATGTATCAAAGTAGCATTCATTGTTGTCTTCAATAAACAGAAGAACATCGAGTAGCAACCTAAGCCTAAAACTGTTAAAAGCAAATATTTAATTTCATTACCAGTAATTATTATAGTTTTATGAACTCACTATTTTGGACAGATGTTTGACTTTAGAAGTTCAATATATAGAGTTGCAGCCTCGTTCAATGAATTGTTTTTGATAAATTTAATGAATTGCAAGTATTTACCTAAAAATATATTAGAAATAACATAAAATTATCATATATAATAATTTAAAATATAATATCAATTACCAAGAAACATAAAACGATCACATGTGAGTACAATGGATCCAAGGTTTTCTAGAATATCTGGACAACTAAATTGTCCACTTTTTGCGAATTCGTTTAAAAATAAATCACCGATATGAGTGGCAAACGCACTATCTTGTCCTCTAATTGCCCAACTCAATGCTTCACCTACTCTAGATTTCTGGAGGCTTAACATCCCCTTTACTTTGCACACACTAGAAACTATAACAACATGATTAAGAAAAATAATAAACAAAAAAGGAAATGAACTTACCAACATTGTGTAGTCGTCTGGAAATTGCATAATGAAAAATTTTTGTGACCCTTAATTCTGAAGTTACAGACAGTTTTGATAATAAAATAGTGAGGTATTCTTTGCCTAAGGTAGAACAATTGTCTAAATAGGTGATTCCAGCTTGCCATAATGAATGGTGCGACATTAAAAATGTTCCATAATCAAGAAGATATTGTTCGTTAGGAGTAATGCCACCTCTAATAAAGTATAAGCATAATTATTTAATTATAAATTTAAAACTTAATAAAATAGTAATGATACTTAGTAATTACTAACTTTGGTTCAGTAACATCAAATTCTGGTTCAATTTTATCACATAAATGTAATAAATTAGTTAAATGAGTCGATGACCAGCCTGAATCAGGATAAGCTTTAAGTTTTTTCACAAACTGTAATTGTATTAAAAGTTAGTTGATTGATTTTAATTCTTCACGAAATGTACTTTTATTATTTAAGGAGATAATATAACAAATGAAGATATAATTTATACCGCTTCTAGATCCCCATCAAATAAGTCTAAGGCAAGTGAATCCAAATGATTATATTCTGGTTGCTCATAATATTTTGAAGCACTACGATGAGCATATAAACTCAAGTTATGTTTTTTAACAGTTGGTTCTGTGTATATAAGTTGAGCAACTAAAAATTCAAACCATGTTGAGCAATGCTTACGAATCACATTGGTGCAATCTGGATCTCCACAAACAATCTAGTAATAAATTACAAAAATTAACACTTTTATGTTTTATTCATTTTCTAAATAACGTTTGAACTTTTACTTTCATAATATTATTGAGGTTGGAATCAGATAAAAATATTCCACAATCTAACTTATTTTTGGCACTTAGTTGCCAGCCCTTAAATCTTGATGTGTATTCTGCAATTGGTAAGCCACCATATACCTATAAAATTAAATATGAGCACTATTAAGATGATTTATGTGAAGTTAACTACTAAAACTATAGTGAACCGTATTATTTCTTTTTATTAACAAGCACTTTTAAAACAAGATGTTTTTTTTAAATGGTTAGTATTAAACTTTGAAAGATGATAATAATTTTAGTAAAACTTTGAATTAAAAATATTGATAATTAGTTTGAGTAAAAATTATTCAATTCAAATTTACTAACACTATACGTAGGCATAGATTTGAGGATTTTCATTGCTTGAATGTAAGGTTCAGTGTTACTTTGAGAATGATTACTTAATAGCATTCTAACTAAATCAACATTTCCTTGTAATATTAATCCAATCACTGCATCCCAATAGAATGGAAACTTCTCTTCAACACGTTCATCAGTATAATAAGCTGTTTTGTCCTCTATTATACTTATTGCTTGATTCTCAGCTTTTTCATAATGAATTTTTATCCAGTCTAATAAGTTATTTAAGATTGTATCTCCTACAAAAAAATAATCAAACGAACAAATTATGCCCATTATAATATTTATACTATGAACTGTGGATGTCATTTTATATTTAGTTAAGTTGTAAATAATCAAATTTAAATACATTTTTGTTATAATTTATAAGCACTTCCATTCACATACCTATCAGCCTATCAATCTGTTATTTATATTTAAGGTCATAGCATATGTCAGTCAGGATACCATGTGTACAAAATAGCTATGAAAAAAATTAGCAAGCCAAAAAATGATTTACTGTTAATCTGAATTTAGACTTTTATAAGATCTTATAGATGTAATCTTCATAACGCCAATGGGAAGTTTATTTCATAATACAATTTGTCGACTTTTAAAAACCTTTATCTGATACATTAAACATAAGATTTCTAAATTTGAGATCCCTATTGTAATGTTATGCCTGTCTTTGCATAATGCAAAACTTAAATAAAAGTATAAAAAAAAATTTGATGTACCAATGCACCAACAAAAGCATAGTGTTTTATAGGTCAATAAATGTTGAATTAAGAGTTGAAATTCATTAAGATAACAATCATTTTAGATTTCAGAAAAATTCTAAGTCAGGTTCGAATTTTCTTCATCATAGACGTTAATACAGTAATACCTCAAATAATTTTACATTAGGGGATAACCTGTTTAATAACAAATTTGTAATAAGGTAATTTAATGAGATTGAGGCCTGTGGCTTGTCGTCAGAGTAGCCCTGAAAAGGGCTTTTTTTGGGACGAGCTGGGGCTGCAACGCAAATGTTTTAAGAACCTCAACGCTAGCATTAGTGTACAGTGTTGCAGAGTATTGCTCTCCAGTTTGGATGAAAAGCGCTCACTGTAACAAGGTCGACGTACAATTAAACCAAGCCATGCGAACTATATCCGGGACGGTCAAAAGCACACAAACGCAATGGCTACCAGTTCTCTCCAATATACTACCACCCGAACTACGTAGGAAAAATGCGGCGTCATCTATCCTCAAACAAATTAAAAACAAAACGGACCTACCAATTCATAATGATGTTTTCCTCCACCCCGATAAAAGACTCAAATCAAGGCATCCAATATGGAGCGCGGATATAGGACAAGAAACCCCACAAGAGTTATGAAAAAAACAATGGAAAGAATCCGGCGTTAAAAACAGCTTCCTGGTTGACGACCCAAACATAAAACCGCCTGGTTATGAGCTGCCTCGTCCAATCTGGTCAACACTAAACAGGATCCGTTCTGACCAGGGAAGATGTAATTACCTTTTATACATATGGGGTTTCACAGAATCACCTGCTTGCACATGCGGAGCGGAACAAACAGTGAAGCACATCGTGCAGGAATGCCCTCAAACAAAATTTGAAGGTGGGATTGAGAGCATTCACGGGTGCGATTCCGAGGCAGTGGACTGGATGCGCGTCTATAGTCCCCTATTTCTACCCACAACATCGTACTGCTTACCCCTGTTTCCACCTCAAGATATTGTACGCTACTTATTTTTCTTCTAATTTTTTACTGTTACTTAGTTAAAATTAAATTTATATTTATATCTATAAATTAATTTATATTCATATATTTTTATTTATTATTATTGTAATTCGTATTACTTAATATTTTTCGCCGAAGCCATATGCATTAAAAAAACAAATTTGTAAAATATGTATTATAACGAAAATTATTACCTGGAACAGTAACTAAGTATAAGACTTCACATAGATGCCAAATAAGTTCTAAATTGTGTAGCAGTAATTTATACTGATTATACGTTTCATTTGACTGATCTGAATTACTTCGCTCAACAGCCAAAATACAAGTTGACAAAATAGCTCTGTTATAAATATTTTAATAAATTAAGTATTACTTTCTTTAGAGAGGACACCAAGTTTTTTCAATTAAAATTGTTGTGTTACCTGTATTTTCTGCTGTAATACAGAGCATCAGTAGACTTATTTGGATCATCTACATTTATTTGCAATTCTTGGAACACACCACTTGATTCATTCACCAACTGCCTTACTTTAGGATCAAAAAGCATTGTTTTATGTCTTAAATGTATTATATTCCAGTCATTTTGACTATCGCCAGTAGCTTTATTTGACTCTGAAGTTATCGTAGGAAATAAACAGATATTACTCATGCCAAACCACAAACCGAACATTTTGACTCGTTCATCTTTAAATGATGGATCAGGTATGGTCTATATAAAATTAAATTTTAGTAAATAAGTATTATATAGCAGACTATTAAAGTAGAGTGTGAAGAAAAAATTATTATTTTTAAAAACAACAAAATCGCATGAAAAAATGAACTTACTAATGTATCATAAACTACAGTTTTACTCATTTTTAAAGCTAATTAATAATAGACCAATAAACCAATTATTCAAATGTTAACAGCACACTTAATAATAACGCCTCAGTCCTTATTTATAGTTCAAACTTCAAACACGGGTAAAAACTGAAAATATGAAATTTGTTATCAAAAACGTTATCATTGTTTATATAGATCGGTCTAGCGGTTCAAAAAAAAAAAGAATACATTTTTTCCATGATGGTACAGTTACAACACATTTTTAAAATGTTGATAATTCCGATTTTTTTTTTATGAATGCAGTTTAGTTCTCAGTCGTTTTTTTCAATTTCTTTTTTTGTATTTTCTTACGCTAAAAACGATGATGAATTCTGATTTTGGCGGCTGGACTTACTTTTGAAGTTACAAGCAAAAACTTAATTTTTTAAAAAGTGCCATAACTTGAAAATGCACTTTTTAAATTTGTTTTTTATTCAAAATATGTGTTTTTACTCCTATTAGAATACTGCAATTCAAAATTTTAATAATTACATTTTTACGAAGTTGTTGCACTTTTAAAAAAATGAAATAAACGAAGTTTTTGATTATAACTTCAAAAGTAAGTTCGACAACATTTTAAAAAAGAAACTGGGAACTAAACTGCATTTTTTCCCATTATTAAATTCAGTAGCATTTGAAATGCACAATTTGGTATTGAAATTTTATTCATAACCAGTCTGTTTAATGTTTTTTTTTTTTTGAAAGCAAAACTATGAAATAAAAAAAGTACAATTATTCTTTCAAAATAAAGTGTGATTTATAGCTCTGAAAATAGATAAGGACAGTATGGCCAAGGAATATTAAACAAAGAATTTAATAAAAAACCTAAATGTAAAAATTAAAATATATCGTTTATTGCATACATTTTTATGATTAAAAAATACAATAAAATTGTAATTTAATTTTATGTTTATATACCTTGTTAAATTATATTTTGTTTTATATTGGACTCTTGATTGGAGTTTCCCAATCAATTGGCTTTGGTAAAATTATATTGTTTACATTATAAAAAGATACAGTGTCTGAATGAACAACAGACCACAAAGTAGGTACACTATTGCTTTTACATGAAGAAGTTATCAGAAATATATTTGGAAAGGATTTTTCATACCTAAAACAAAAATATTTATACAAACTTAATTAAATACAGACCATATAAAATGTAGTATTTACAGTTGTCATACCCAAATATAATTACTCTGAAATCAGGTTTTGGTTTATTTATTTTTGGAAAATCATTTTCTGGGTAATAAATGTCAAAATGAAAATAGTTTTCATCACTTGTACTCGGAATGTTTTTTTCTAAATTCATAGGTTTTACAGCAAAGATTTTCTTGTTAATATGGTCTAAAACAAAGCATATTATGTTAATAAAGAGAATAAAATATGTTAAATTGTACAATTGTATGTAGAACTTGTGACTTATTGATTAAGGTTGTGTCATAAACAGAGGCAAATAGGCTTAATTATGTTACCATGATAATATAAAAAAAAGGCTCAGAGCTACTTGAAATTTAATTAGTATTAAAATAAATATAAATAAATGCTAATGGCGTATTGACCGGGAGTGGCTATAGCTAACTAACTTTATGCCAGCTCGGTCCCCAGGGTGCATAGCATTTCAGCCATTTATATCGAGGTTAATAGTATGGGTCGCCACTAAAACCCCGGGCGGTCAGCCATCTGGGATCAAGCATCAACAGACAAAGCTTAACCTCAAGTGCCACGCGGCATCTGAAGTGTCCACTGGGCCAGACCTCCCGATACGAAAATAAGTATAAAAAGTATTTAAAAATATTATGTAAACTTTAATTTTTTATAAATAATACATTAAATAGTATAAATTCATAAATTACTTGTAGTTTGTGGTATAAAATTTAGAAAAACTACAAAATTGCAATTAATTAAAGAGAAATGAGTGTTTTATCCTTCATGAATCAATCTATATAGAATAAGCTTACTGAGAAAAAGGCCTAGACGCACCCGTCACCTACACTGTTTTATGGGGAAAAATTCACAGTTCAAGTAGCTATAACATTTGAACTAGAAGAGTTCTTCAAAACAAATATTCCATCTAGATGTATGGTGTACCTGTATGGTCACAGGTACGAGCCCTACTTAAAAGCTAGCAAATTTAAATTATATCAAATACAATTGGTTTTAAATACCTGGCAAATTCAATTCATTGTTGGGATTTTCATTTAAAATATTACTCAATACATTTAATTTGTCTGAGTTTGCGTTATTTATAAATGTTAAATTGTTTTCCTGAATATTTTGTGGTTCTAAGCAGTTATTAACAAAATCATCTTGTAATAAATTAGTGGCATTAGTTTGATTGTTTTTTGTTTGGTTCCTACTAAAGGAATATAACTCATCAATACTTATTTTACATTTTGAATTATTTATTTGGATTTTTATATGTTTTGTTTGCTGAGTTTTGTCTTCATCATTTATATATTTACGTTTCATTGTGTTATGACCTTCAAATATTTTTACATTGCAAGGTTTGTTTTCTTCATATTTTAAATATCCATTTTGTTCTACTGATTCAGGAAAATATGCACTATTTTTAATATGATCTAATGAGTTCACTGTGTGTATTGATTCATTTTTATTTTTACATATCATTTCAATAATTCTAGAATGATTGGATTCCAAACTTAGATTAAATAAATAAGTATCGTAAAGTGGCTGCAAAGTATTGGGCAAAAACTCGTTTGAGGGCTTATTTAAAGTTACCCATCCAGTTTTGCATTTTGGAAAAAATTGACTGTTTGAACTATTTTTTTTACTAAGAGAGTTTTTGAAAATATCTTTCCCTCGTTTTTTCTTCCAAGGCAGCTCTTTTAATTTAGTCAAATCTTGTGGATTATACTCGCAGTAACTATTGAAATGGAGTTCCTTATCATACCTAAAAACTCGAAAACCCAATTTCATTAAATAAGAATATGTTCTGAAGTGATCAAAGGTGCAACCACTATTTTCTGCCAACAGCAAACTGTATGCGTTTTGAATAGATAATATTTTCCCATTCCATTTTAACAATAAATATTTCTGTAATGCAAACAATACATTTTTAAATAACTATAATAAGTTATACCTACTTACATATATTTTTTTCATTACCATTTCTAACAAAAATAAACACTCTTCTGGATACAAGTAAAGTTTTTTATTCAATGAATGACTAAAGTTTTTTGTGAGGTTTTTAGCTACTTTAGTAACTTCTGCCTGCTTAAGATTATCATCCCAATTAGCTTCAGATAGTGCATTTCTACAAGACAATAAATGCAAATATAATTTGTATACACAAAATGACATTATATTTTACCAAATCTATTTTTAGAAAAATATGAAAAATACAAAATTATTATTATATTTGTATGCAGGGTTGGACCCAAAACTGGCTTCCATAAAAATGTCCTCAAAAATACTCTTGGATATTTTAAAAAAATAATTATTAATAACCAAACAAAAAATTAACAATAATATACAAGGGTGGTCAGAGAGGGGGATTTTCCATAGAAATAAATATATCATTTCCCCCTCCCCCAAGTCACGACTAATTTGGAAAACAAATATTTATTGATGGTTAAGTATAAACAAGAATTTTAAAATATTCGTTAGGTATATACATGTTTTCTTAACAATTTTAAGTTGAAAATATTAAATACTAATTTACATGAACGAGATTAAAATTTCATGGATCAAACAAAGAATAATTAATTTTTGTATTAAAAAGTATCAAGACTGACTATAACTTGAAAAGGAAGTATGATAATCATTTTCTGTTTGCGTGATTTTTTTTAACATAAAAAATACAAATTTGAAGAAAAAATGTCCATTTTTTGTTAAATTTTCATTTTCTGGCAAACAGGTATGGACTTTTAGTTAAAGTGTACATGTTCAGCAGACTCCAAGCTATAAAACCATCAAAACTTCAGCTCAAACTAAGGTGTAAGAAAAAAGTTATGCATTGATTTGTACACAAATGTTGAAATCCTATGTTAAATCCCATTTAAACTACAACCCTTGTGGATTAAAATTAATATTTTTAAACAAATTTCTTTTTTTATCTTATTTTTACGACCTAAATATATATATATATATATATATATATATATATATTTATATACCTTCGTTCAATACGCTGTTTTTCTATAAGTGTTTTGTGGGCAAGTAATAATTCTTGAACATTCGCTTCATCACATTTTAAAAAAGGATCAATTTTTGGAACATCTTGATAGTCAGCATTATTATGTTGAATTAGTTGGTCTTCATTATAGCATGACATATTGAGCAAATTATGTCTGCAAAGGAGAAATATTTAATTAGTAAAATAAGATATAATAATTATAAACTATTAAAATACATTTATTTGGACTCACTCTGATAGTTAATTTTCCATTGTGTGAGTATTAACATCTATTAATCATGAATGATAAATATAAATGTGTTACAATAACAATTGAAGATTTTTAATTTTACATTATTTTAATATTTATTTTATTATCATTATATAATGATAACACTATCTTAGTAAATTCCTGAACACAACCTTATAAAATCTTGTTCCGAACAGTTCCTTTGTTGATAAATTAATCAACATTACATTGCAATTGGAAGTTAGACTTGATAGTAGTTACTTACTTACTCGATTACTAATCTTCTGTCAACATAGAAGAACTATTGTAATTATGTTGTTTGTACCTATTTGACATACTACATTTTTATGGTGTGTTGTAATGTGATAATTAATAAAAATAAAGAAAATAGTTGCCAGAAAAATTAACTGAATTGGAGTTTGACATGTTCTGTGACATCTACTAAGTTTGGTAAGAATCTATCTACTCATTTTACTTGAAGAATTTATGTACGCTAATTGCTTTATTACATATTATTAAGTGATTTGTGATTACCCAACATTTTATTTTTAGTTATTTTGCTATAATTGTCTGTATATGTTTTAAGCATTTATTTATTGTGTGATGTATTACTATTGTAAAATAAATATTAATTTTTGAAATTTAACACATGTATATGAGTATTTTTAACTTTCAATTTCCAAAAATTAAATAAAGAGTATCGTAAAGTAATGTTAGTGTTGAAGTCTTATTTTATGGTGGCAAATTAAAAAATTACATAACAATTTTTTTCAGCTTTTATTTGTACTCTGTTGTATTAAGCAAAATGTTTAAGTTTAATACATCTAATAAACATACATCTAATAATCAGACAGATAAGGATCTTAAAGAAGAAGGTAATAGGCTGTTCAGCTACAAACAGTATGAAAAAGCCATTGAATGTTATAACAAAGCCATAGTAAGTATAATTTGTTAGTTTTTTTATGATTTAATTAAAACTTCTTTTTTTAAATACTTCATATGTTTTCTCTTATAAATGAAAAACAATAATATTCATTTTTATAAATGTTTGTAAATTAAATTTTATTTTATAAAAAAGTGGTTTTGCAATTGTAATAATAATAATTAATTTTTTGTTTAGATAAAAAATCCTGTTGTTCCTATATATTTCACTAATCGTGCTTTATGTTATTTAAAGCTAAAACAATGGGACAAAGCATGTACAGATTGTCGACGTGCTTTAGAAATGGATTTTAGTTTTATTAAAGGATGTTTTTTTTTGGGAATAGCTTTAATTGAATTAGGTAGTTATGATGAAGCCATTAAACAACTACAAAGAGGTAAATGATTGTACTATAATGTACATTGGACTATCATTGAAGCTCTAAACTTTAACTTCTCATTTCTAGCTCATAACTTAACAAAAGAGAAAAAGATTAACTATGGTGATGATATAACAAGTCAACTTAGAAGGGCTCGTAGACTTAAATGGGAAAAACAAGAAGAAGTGAGACAAAATCAAGAAATCGAACTTTTGGTAATTACAAAAATATTTAACTCTTATAAACTACCGCCATTTTTGTTATTTATGTAAAATTATTTTTAATTTAATTAGTCGTATTTAACTAAATTAATGGACGATGATATAGCTCACAAAATTAACGAGATACCTAAGCCATCAGATAACGAGGTTGATGTTGAAGAGTATGAGAATTGTGTAATGGAAATCAAAAATCAAAGTGTAAGTTATAATGAAATTTAGTTTTTTAAATCATATTTATTATTTTAGATAATTCAATAAAGAAAAGCCAGTACAGTGGGGTCAGGGCATAGTGGGGACGGAAAGGTCACATGTCTATTCAGATTTTGTTATAACTGAAAGTAATAAAATTACTTTTAAATAAACGCTTTGATGTGAATCTGTGGATAGTATGTTCGAACCAGTTATAGCGGTTTAGAAGATATTGTAGGACCTGCAATAATGTACTTAAAATTTAATATTTAGTCTTGTGCACAGTGGATACAATAAGGGTTGATCGTCTGTCTATAAAAATGTACTGTCATAGTTACCCATTTATCATAATTAACAATATAATGAAAATATTTTCATTACACTAGGGTGGTGCAAAAAAAATTTTTTTTTTAAATTAATCTTTATAGTAAATAAATTAATTTATCAAAATTGTGGTTCATTCGGTAAAGTTCAACACGATTTAATACAAAATTTAAGAATTTTTCTTTAATTTGGAAATCTTGGATTAACTTGGAATCTGACTGTTTTGCTCGAATCCTAAGAAGTTATTTTATCGTTTGATATAATAATCTATAAAATCTGATCTCGTTTATGAACGTAATTTAGTAATTTTAATTATTTAATATACGCTTTTATTATTTCCAAAGTTACATTCAAAAAAAGATAGAATATTTTATTTTTTTATTACAATTTTAGGATATAATACAAATATTTTATTTATAGTATTTTATAAATTAAAACTGCAAGCATACTTATCATTTTACTATACTATTGAAACAGCAAAATATTAAAAAAAAATTATTTTATCGTATAGGTACTATATTTTTAAATCTTTTTTTAAAACAATCTGGATATTTATTTCTATGATTCATCAGAGCGTGACGATAAAATATCATCTACCAAAACAGGTGTCATTTTATTTTTTTTTAAGAAAACCTTGGGTGTTCCATGTCATATTTTTTACGTTGTGCAATAATTGTGTCCCATAGTCTATTTAAAGAAAAAGTTTAACAATTTTATGTGAACTTTGCGTTGAAACCGGTTCCCTTAAAAAACAGAATATCAGTTTGAAAAATATTAATAATATAATACTTAATTAATAATGATTATTTATTTATAACAATAAATTATTAATACAGTATGAAGCTTTTGCAGATTATATCCTAAAATTGTAATTAAAAAAAATATATTCAATCTATTTTTGAGTTTGACTGTGGAAATAATGAAAAAACATATATTTAATAATTAAAATTACTAAATTCCGTTAAGAAACGACCTTAGATTTTATAGATTGTTATATCAAACAATAAAGTAACTTCTTAGGAATCAAACAAAACAGTCAGATTCAGAGAATATTGAATATTTTAATTTTTTTTATTTATAGTAATTTACGCCAAACGGCTTTTTATAAATTAGACAATAATATATATATTTAGTGATATTTAAAATACACAAATCAACCAAAAGAAAAGAAAAGAAAACAACAAAAAATATACATAATAAAAAGGTAATATTGAGAGGTGTGGCCTTAACACGAATAATATAAATCATAAATCGTTAAAAATTCCCATCATACGAATGAGAGGTGCATTTTTAGTGAAATTGGATCTGGTAGTAGGAAGATAAATTAACTTTTTAAGTCTGGTGTTAGTCGGGACCCGAATACTAAGTTGTTCCAATAAGCGAGGGGCGTCAACTCGGCCGTCTAACAAACCCAAAATAAACCGAGAGCAGAGGTTCTTGCGCCGCTGTTCTAGTGGTTGCAGTCCAAGAACATTATCAATGGGACTGTAATCATGAGGTGGGTGTAAGATTTTTAAACGGTACCCAACAAAACTTAAAAACCTATTCTGTACACGGTTCATTCTCTGTCTGTCACCTGCAGTATATGGCGCCCAAATGACAGCGCCATACTCTAGGTTAGACCAAATTAGGGAATTATATAAGGCAGACAGACATTTGGTAGAATTGAAATCAGACGAATGTCTCCTAATAAACCCAAGAGCTCGTAACGCTCTACTGATAGCGAAATCAATATGGGGCCGAAAGTCTAGGGTAGGGACATACAAAAATCCGAGATCCTTTACTTGGTAAACTCGCTCGAGAGGCATCGCATTTAGACTATAGTTAAATGTCAACATCGCACGCGTACGATAATAGGACATGACTTTACACTTATTAGTATTCAGTGATAGACCTAACAAATTACACCAGATGAATAGTTTTAGTTTTAGCAAAGAATTGTGCAAATTAATGAAAAATTCCTAAAATTTATATCAAATCGCGTCGACCTGTTAAACTTAGCCGAATGACCCCACATTTTGATAAACTAATTTATTTACTATAAAGATTATTTTTTAGGGGTAAAAAAATATTTTTTTTTTTTCGCCACCCTAACCCACACATAGCAACCTAGAAACTGACTACGGCCAAAGTGTAAATTTACATAAAAAAAAAAATTTGAAAAAGTGAAATAAAGAAAAAATTTCTATCCCTTCTAGGGGAAAGGATTTATGATATCTTTTTGGTTTGTTAATGTTTATCAATTGCTTAGAACAATTTATATAAATTTGTAACTTTTTTGACTATTTTTAAAAAAGCTATAGAACATTGTAATTTTAAGTTGAAAAATTTGTACATTTTTTGGGTTTTTTTTTTCGATTTTGATGGGGAAGGGGTGACTTTTTTTAATTTTTGGCCTACAAAAGTACCTTCCAGGTATGATTTCTAATCTATAGAGTTGCTACATGAAGAAATCGGTTCAGTAGCTTACAAGATATCGTGGGTCCAGATACAAAAAAAAACATCATTGTAAAAACAATACCTTCTTAGCTAAAACTGTTTTTTTTTTAAGGAAAAATATGCAGCTGAATTGCATGCAATATTTTCGAAAAACGACGATAGAAGAAAGGTAATAATCATATATTTTTTACTATGTAATATAATGTGTGTTCTTAAACCTAAGTTGTTTAACTTAATGACTGTCTCTGTTAAGAAACGTGAAGTACCTGATTACCTGTGTGGTAATATAAGCTATGATATTTTGAGGGACCCAGTTATTACTCCTAGCGGCATAACATATGATCGTAAGGATCTAGAAGAACATTTGATGGTAAGTAGCAAAATAAATGAGTTTGGTCCATTATTATAATATTATTCTCACTTTTCCCATGTAGAAAGTAGGACATTTTGATCCCGTGTCACGTCAACATTTAACTGTGGATCAACTTATTCCGAACTTGGCCTTAAAAGAAGCTGTAGAGGCATTTGTAATGGAAAATGAATGGGTCAATTACTATTGCACATTATAGAATCATTTCAACAGATATTAATTTTAGGGATAGTACCCTATTTTGTTAATACTTACATATGTAAATAGAACGAATATTCTGTAATAAAAGTATTGTAGGCATATATTATACTTATTTTTATTGAGCACTAACTACTAAATTTAAATAGTAATTTTAAATTATATTGTGCTAAAACAACATATTTCATTGTTAAAAAAAAATAATCTTAATTTGTTTTATGTTTAGTTTTAACATAGTTTAGATTTTCAAAAAAGTAAAATATTTGTACTGTTTAATCAATTTATACTTACGTTGTAACAAGATGTTCAACAAATACAATTTTGATAAAAAAATTTGTTTTTTTAGTTACCTTTTAGCTTTGATGCAGAGCGGCAAAGGTATTGGTTTTTTTCTTCAATATTATTTCCTAGTTTGGTTGAATATTTTATTACTTACATGAATAAAAAGGTATAAATTTTAATCAACTATAAAAACACTATGTTTTCACTGCGTAGGGGAAATTAATAGACCGCCAAAAATATTTTACTGTTTATACTGTGTTTTTATACAAAAATATATATTTATAAAATAAAATTAATTGTTATTTGTTTGATTTAATACTATCTTTTTTTGTTTATATGATAATAAATTAATTTTTACTTGTTAATTATTATTACGATTAAATAATTAGTGTCAACATGTAATGAAAAAATTGTAGTATTTAAGAAATAAAAGTATGAAACATCTATATATGTGATTTTAGTGGTTATGAGTCAAGCTTAGAGACAACAATTCTTAATTTGAGCACACATAAACCGGTAAACGACTGTTTTCTCATAAGGTTTTACTCATAAACCTAAGTACATCTATTTACTTATTAGTTACTACAAAATGCCATAAAACTAATTCTCTTCGTGTTTTTTATTTATATATTTGATTACATCTATAAATGTTATTTAAATTTAAGGTTTTTTATATTGTATTTAAATATTAATGTGTTGCAGTTACAGAACGCTTTAGCTATTTACCTTTTTAATTATAAATTGTATACCGATTATGTTTAAAATGCAGTGACGGTGATTATTTTGGTTAAGTATGAAGACACATATTTTACCTATATTATTATAATTTCAATTAATTTCTTAACAAAAATAATGTATCTTAATTCGTATATGCTGAAGATAACATAATTAAAGTGATAGAGTTTAAATTACGTAAATAAATAATTATTCAAATTTAAACTGTTTAGGATAATATTATATAAATCAATAAAAAAAAACCCAAAAAATGATTGATTACTTTTTTCTATTTATTATATCCCCAGGGTAACAGGTCGTTATTCAGAAAATAGTTTCTGAAATAAAAGTTTTTTTTACGTATATATTAAACATTTTAGTTAAGAGGGTGTCGCACTGCCAATTTTCAAGGAGTAAAGTATAGGCAATTTTTTACAAAATCTTAATTTAAAAGTTAAACTGTGATGTGTAATTATTAGTTCAATAATAACTAGGACTCTATTTTGGCAGTTAATTTATTTTTTGGACTATCACAGCATCCTTGAAAGCGATTTAAAAATGCCTTTTCATCTCTACATGTTTAAGCAGACTGAAAATAACTCGCTTAATTTTGGTTTTAGAGTAAATGCACCCATTATAAAATTAAAAGAGGACAATATTCCGGAGGGCCAAACGGTGTGTTTTTTCGTTATTCCAAGTATAACGCTAAATACATAGTTTAGAAATAACGACTATTTTAATTTAACATTATTAAATGACTAACTTTTCAAAAACTGAATTTTTTTTAAAAAAACTCACCGTCTTGCCCTCCGGAATATTGTTCTCTTTTAATTTTATAATATGTTGTTTTACTTTAAAACAACATTAAGCGAGTTATTTTCAGTTAGCGTAAACATGTTTTTACCACTGAAAATCACTGGCGCGACGCCCTCTTAATGTTTAGCTAGATTATTACTATTTTTACCTATCATATCTGTTTAAAGGATGAGGAGTGTCCAAGTTAGTTTTATACTTATCTATGCGGCATAAACTATGCCAAGTGGCTAACTGTTCGACACTCGTTGTACCCTGTTCGCTGAGAGACCATGCCGGGTTGGCGCATGTAGACTGAAGAGTGAAGACTAAGCAGCTGGCAGACAGTGCGGTCTCCGGGTGGAACGCTATATAGTCACATTGGGTGCCGCGGGGGGATGCGAAGAACAGCCAATTTTCGTCGGATCGCGGGCCGCGTCATGATTTCTCGACGGACAGGGTATAGAAACCATCGTCTCATGATGACGTCCTATAAGAAATACTATATTATGGCATATTTTACTATGCATGTCAGATTTTAATTTTTAACATAAAATTTGAATACGAAATGAAGAATTCGTGAAGAGTTAAAACTGGGGGGGGGGGACCCCGACATTTTAGATTTATCTAAAAAAAATAGCCTCCCTAACATTTCCAATGGATTTCCGCTAATGGGCTATACAAGTAATAGTTAAAATATGTTATTGAATAATATGGCATACTGCTTAATAGGTACATAACTTCGTTCCGGTACTGTTTAATTCCGTCTTAACACATTTTATTATACCACATTCAAATTAACATAATATTTTAATTACTGAAGAATATAATCATTTCGCAAAGGTATTTTTAATTTTTCTATGATGCTGGATGCATAATGTTTAAGCTGAGGCTATGGTATGATCTTTTAACATATTCACATTGTATTTTCTATTTTGTTGTGTTGGTTTCTTTAACTTTTTATACTTGATATTACTTTTCATCATAAGAAAGTTGTGGTCACTATTCACATTAGCACCTGAGTATGTTTTATAACTGCGGACTCGGTTTCTATATTGTTTCCTTATTAATATATATAATATAATCAATTTGCATTTGGTACCGCCTAATATCACCTTGGTCGTTATAAGCTATCTTATTTTGCACTTGTTGGCCCACTTTCATCAAAGTTATAGTCACTTCCACTATATTATCAAAAAATTTCAAATCGTAATAATTTAATTTTTTTAACATATTCATTGATCATTATCGTGGAGTAATGATTCTTTAAAAAATAAAATTATTAAGTCATTTTTTATATTAGCATAATAACACTTTGTAAGGCAGTTATAAACCAGCCACACTGTCATCAGGTAAGAAATGTACACCAATCACATTTTTTATGATATTTGATTAATTTCATAAATTATAGTTTATAAATAGTCAATAGAAAAGTAACTTATTATTTCGGTTATTAATTTGCCTTTTTTTTTTTCAACGTTATTAATAACATATTTTTAATTGTTACTCAATAGTAACAACTAATTTATTTGTGAAAATTAAGTTGTCAAAAAAAAATATATTGATCTTACATAAGCCTCGTGGTTATTTTTCTTCTCTTTTAAACACTGTCTCTTGTACATCGTGGACTTCTGACCACTGTAGACCACTGTCTGTGGGAGAATTTGAACTATTTTGATCAACATTCGATCCTCATGTAAATCTCCTAACGCGGTGCTGCACACCTCACTTGATTACTATTATTATGAGAAGATATTATAAAAATAGATAATATGTTTTTAAAAATAAATAATAATATAAGCGTTATAGTTTCCAACAATAAAAAAACAGTTATTTTCTTGTATATGCAACCTGTATGAAACTATTGACTTTTAAGTTTTAATCATTAATGAGCATACTCGTACATATTGTCACTAGTAATGTTATAGAGTTTAAAAATATACCTATATCGCATAATAAATATAATATTATGATTGTACAGATATTAATTATGGATCAGACCCAAATGCGCATTAATGACTATAGTTTTATATTATAGAACCCTTTGTTAGTGTACACACGGCTAATAATTTATACCAAATAGAAATATTTCTTTTTACTTTTTGCATTTTAGTTTAGTTGACCCTTGCGAAATACAATCATCGTTCAGTCTTCTAAAGGATAACAATTAACAATATATAATTATAATTACATGAAGATAAATGTGGGATGCCGGTTTTTGTAAATGTGTTAACAATGTACATCGATAAAAAATGTATATAGCCACAAAATGATAAGCTTATCGGTCACTATAATCTAAAAATTATTTTTTTTTAATGTTCATCAAAATTTATTTTTTACAAAATATGATACATTGTAAAATACAAATAATATTAAATTTCTAGTTTTATAGTAAAATCAAAAACTTTGATAATAATCAAATAAAAATGTTAGTTTTATCTATTTTTCATTTAATAATTTGTATTTCGACTAAATGACTTTTAGGTCAGATAGCCGATACGTGTCAAAATCGCCGACCAATCGTGAGCCGCCAAATCGGCGATTTTTTTCAACATGAGTACAAGCTTATGGATTGTTATAAAGTGTAAATGAAATACAATCTTTAACTGCAATTTCTTTTCTTAATCGTACGCTTTTTCCTTAAAAATTATTACATTGCTAATTTTTCAACGAGATTTTAAATTTATTGTGACTATATATTTTTTTTTTGTTTTGCTATTTGCTATTTTAATTATTAGTTTTTGTTATTTATTCGAAATTAGAAATGATAATCTTTACTTTTCGAAAAACTTGGTAAATTTTACCGATTTATTTTATTCTAGAAATCGGACAATTTCATATACTTCTCGGACTATACTAGTAGGTTATTTAAAATCTTTCTTAAGTTGTATTTCCAATTCCTATACCATATCTATTCATATTTAATAAACATGTTTTTCTAACAGAAATTTTCGACTTTCAAAAATGCGTGTTTCACTTTGGACATGTATCACAGTAATTCCAACGTTACTGTTATATTTGCAAGTTTGCAATGTTCATGGTGTAGCTGTTATGAGTGTAGATCTTGGTTCAGAATGGATGAAAGTAGCAATAGTTTCAGTAAGTACCTACATTAAATGGTATTAATGTTTACGCGTTCAACGCTTATTCATGTTTGTTAAATTTGTCCAGCCTGGAGTGCCAATGGAAATCGCATTGAACAAAGAATCTAAAAGAAAAACTCCAACAGCTGTATCTTTTCGCAATGGTGAAAGAACGTTTGGCGAGGACGCTCTCACTATCAGTGTACGTTTCCCTGCAAATTGTTACATTTACTTTTTAGACTTGCTCGGCAAGCAAATTGACAATCCTACTGTAGTACTGTTTAAAAAACGATTTCCATATTACAATCTTGTGGCTGATCCATTACGAAATACAGTGCTTTTCAAACATGTTGAATCGTAAGATTATTATAAATTTATATAATTTTATTATAAGTATATAAATAATATTTTGCTATATAATTTAAGAGATGAAACTTTTTCACCTGAAGAGTTGGTTGCGATGATGTTAGAAAAAGCTAGGGAATTCGCACAGGACAGTGCAGGACAAGCTATAAATGAGGCAGTCATAACAGTTCCTGGTTATTTTGGTCAAGCTGAACGATTAGCAATGTTAAAAGCCGCAGAAATTGCTAAAATCAAAGTGTTACAGTTAATTAACAGTTATACTGCAGGTAATTTAAATATTAATGTAGTTTAAATTTACATTATTGGTCTCTAAAAATGTAAGGTTTTTTACACTATTTTTAAATCTGCTATTAAAAACCTTACGACTTCACTGGTTTTAAAGTTTGGACTACTTAAACTTATTGATTATTGTTATGCAAGTATATTTAAAATAAGCATAAAACAAAAATTAAAAGTCAGAGAAGTAATTTTGTGCCTTCTATTTACCATAAAATAATACACTATCGTCTGTTCAAAATGAGATTGTACTTGCTTAGAGACTGAAACGTATTATTCTTGTTTGCATCTGCGCAGGCAACAGTAAATAGCATAATGCGTTTACTTAATGCAAGTACAATCGCATTTAGAACAGACTATAAGTATGAATTTAAAAGTTTCTATTTTACGTGTATCACCTAAATACATACATTTTTAATTTCTTTATATCCGTTACCCAAAACCCTGTGTGACCGCTGACTTGCAAGGCCTATTTAGAATCGTAACCTCTATTATGAATATATATTCTATATTTATATATATCTGTTATAAGGTTGTCTTGAGAATCTGAATATGTTTGACTAGGTAGAACTACTGATAATTTTATTATTTTTTTAAAGCTGCTTTAAATTATGGTATATTCCGTACAAAAAGCTTTAATGAAACAACTCCAATGTACATGCTTTTTTACGATATGGGTGCCTACAGTACACAAGCGTCAGTCGTTTCGTACCAGTTAGTGAAGACTAAAGACAAGATAGCTCCTGAACTACACCCTCAACTTACTGTATTAGGAGTAGGGTATGTATTTACTTAGATATAAATTAACAAATTAATATCACTTTTTCGATACATTATTATTTATTTATAGTTACGAACGTAATTTGGGTGGCTTAGAAATACAATTAAGGTTGAGAGATTACCTGGCGACCAAGTTTAATTCCCTTAAACTTACAACCAACGACGTTACAAAAAATGCTCGATCAATGGCTAAGTTATTTAAAGAATCAGGTCGCGTCAAGAATGTATTAAGTGCTAATACTGATCATTTTGCACAAGTAAAAAAATACAGACAACACAATAATCACTTTTCTTTTCTTTTAATTTATATTATTTTAATTTAGATTGAAGGTTTGATTGATGAAAAAGATATGCGTATCAAAGTAACTCGAGAGGAGCTAGAGGAGTTGTGTAAAGATTTATTCGATAAAGTTACAATTCCTGCTCAAAGGGCTTTAGAGTCTTCAGGGCTCACTATTGATATTATTGAACAAGTAAAATATTAAAATTGTTAAAGATTGTAAGTTTAATTTTTAATAAATGTTTAATACTTAAGGTTATGTTAGCTGGTGCTGGTACTAGAGTTCCTAAAGTACAAGATCGTTTGGTTAAAGATCTAAAAATTAGTCAGCCTCTCGGCCGATCTCTAAATACAGATGAAGCCGCCTCTTTAGGAGCCGCTTATAAAGCAGCCGATCTAAGTAATGGATTTAAAGTTAAACCTTTCATTACCAAAGATGCTACTCTGTTCCCTATTCAGGTAAATTTATAATAACCAAGTATGACTAAAACAAAATAAAAATTTTTCAATGTTTCTTAAAAATATTTTAGGTTACTTTTGACAAAGAAATTACAGAAGAAGATAAACCGACAAAACAAGTAAAACGCATGTTATTTAATCATATGAACCCGTATCCTCAAAAGAAAATTTTAACATTTAATAAACATCAAAAAGATTTTACCTTTACGGTAGGCTATGCGGAGTTAAGCCATTTACCAGAAGATGAAATTAAATCATTAGGCTCCTTGACACTTAGCACTATTAAATTAAATGGTATAAAAGATGCCTTTGCTAAACATCAAGAAAGTGAAGGAGTAGATAGTAAGGGTATTAAAGCTCATTTTACGTTTGATGAAAGTGGTTTGTTGGTTCTACAAAACGTAGAATTATTAGTAGAAAAAACTGTTACGAGTGATGACGAAGAACAATCGACTCTATCAAAGATTGGCAACACTATTAGTAACTTGTTCAAAGGTAAAATGTATTAAAAAATACTTATATGCAAGTTTATTTAAAATTGTCTTTGCTTACATCCTACATAGGTCCGGAAGAAGTACTTAAAAACGAGAAGCCTGTAAACGAAGCACCCGAAGAAGAAATACCAACCCCTCCAACACCAGCTAATTTTACTATAAATAGTACAGAGACATTTGATAAAGTCAATAGCACAGAACAAATCACATTAAACGATACTATCCCTACAACGGAAACCAAAAAAAATTCTAAAGTTGTAACAGTCAGAGAAACTATTGGGGCTAGCCATGAATATTTATTTGTATATCCTGCTTCTGGAGATATTTTGCAGAACTCAATAAATAAGTAAGTTATTTGTATACACTGTCCAACTATACAGATACAAATCAGAAATCATGTTATTATAGAACGTTCTTTTTCTAAACAAAGTTCTTGTTTTAATTTTAGTTTACGATGAGTAGATTTTTTAACTCAAACTTGGCACTTATCTAACTATTTATTTACATTAAATTGAATAATTTTATAGAGTAGATCAGTTGAAGAAAAAAGATTTGGAAAAATCACGTAAAGAAACTTCTTTAAATAACTTGGAAACTGCTATCATCGAAGCACGTGAAAAATTAGATCAACCAGAGTATGCCAATGCTGCAACTTCTGAAGAGGCCCAAACAGTTTATGATAAATGTTCTGAAGTAAGCAATTAACATTTTAATTTTTCACTACAGTTGATAAATGTTTTATTAATTTTAATATGTATATATATTTATTGTTATGAATCTAGATTTCTAATTGGCTTGAAGATGATGGCTTTGGTGCTGCGGCAGAAACATTGGATTCAAAGTTAGATGACTTAGTAAAAGTAGTGCGACCGATATGGGAAAGAACTATTGAACATACAGAGAGGCCAGCAAAACTTGAAGCTCTTGATAAAGCTTTAAATAATAGTAAAATGTTTTTGGAAGGAGTACGAAATACCACTTTAGAAAATACCCCATTTACACAAGTAGAAATTGACACTCTACAAAAATTAATAAATGATATTTCTGTGAGTATACATTTTTTAATTAAATTATAATTTATAGCCCTGAGCTTTAACATCAGTATAATTTTTTTTTCTAAAAATTATTTGATTTAGTTTTAAACATCTCAGAATATTACATTTACGTCTATGACTCGTAATTATTATAATCATAATTCTTTTTTAAGTGCAGGTTTTTAATTTGTGGTCGTTATATTTTTTTAGATATATATTATATACATAATATATAGCTTTAAAAAATAATGTATATATATATATATAATATATTTACAGTAATGTCAGATAAAAGAAATTAAATGTGATATTTTACTTATTATAGAGTTGGAAGAATAAACAAGTTGCAGAACAAGAAAAGCTTCCAAAATCCAGTGATCCCGTTTTGACAGTTCAATCAATTACATTGAAACATTCATCTATTGAACGAGAGGTATTTGATTTTATTAACGACTATTATTAAAATCAAGATTAAAATAGTATTAATAAACTGTTTTATTTTAGATGAGATATTTAATGAATAAATTTACTTCATGGAAACCTAAAAAGAAAGAAGAACCTAAAGTCAAAGGTATGTTTTATTTTAATGTCTAACTAATTAACAACTTTTGAGTTTGATTATTTTTATGTTTTGTTTATTTTAACTAAAATAACAATTTGTTTTATTGAATCGTGAAGATGTAAAGTCTGATACTGAAAAATCAGAAACACAAGATCAAGATAGCACTATTAAAACAGAATCACAAAACAGTGAAAATGACAAGGTAGATGAAAGTAAATCTATTGTAGAGCCAGAAATTGAGACTGCTGATTCAAAAAGTCAGTCGGAAACTACAGGATCACCAACAATTGAACCTTCTAAAACGGGTGAGACCTGAATAGCAAATTTATTTTAACAGTGGTGTACACAAAGATTTGTTTAATGAATTATAAAGGCATTTACTACAGAGTGTAAAGTGCACAGGTCTGAAATGTTTCTTTTTACAGAGAATAAATCCAAACTGTTTAATTATTTTAACGAAAATGTATCCTCGTGGATTTCATCGGCCCTGGTCATTTGTTTGATACAAATTGGTTTTCGTTTGTTTTAAATATTGATGAAACATTCGTTTCCATTCAATTTTCTTTAAACATATCGAAATAAATATAAGCACGTATGTTTTGATATTTTCTCAAGCTGGTCATATATTTTATATTTAATTTGTGCCGTACATTCTTCATTTCTATTTTGAATAACACTTAAGTAATTGAATGGATTGATAGATAATAAAAATATTTGAACAAATGATTCTTGTAGAGCAACATGAAATCTATAATAATTGCAAGAGACTTTATGGTATTATCATGTAATTGTGAACAGTATCTGGTGTTTATATCGTTTTAACATTTGAGTAATTTGAGTGGCTTGACTAGCTCTTTGTAAAGGAAATTTCATAATTACCTTTCTTACTCTCATCTATTTTTCCTATTATTCTTATTTGGGACATGTTTTGTTGGGTTAGGATTAAAACTGACTGCAAAGCTAACACTAACCAAACGGGTTTGAACTCTGTAAAGGCCATGTTAATTTTTCTTTAGATAGTGGCGTAGGAAGACTCGCTAGCGCCCCTGGCAACCTTAGAAAAAAGCACCTTTTTACCAATTAAAAAATTTATGTGATGATATTTTTTCAACAAATTGTATACAGTAATCAGTATAATAAAAAATATAATTTTGAAAGTACAATAAAAATACCACTTTTGAAGCACAATTTTGCGCCCCTGGTGTTGGCACAGTTTGCTATACCCTTGCTACGCCACTGGATAGAGAGATGACACATTAACGACCAATAGTCTATACAAAGACTGTTAGTAACAACATTGCAATTTATTTCTTCTTGGTACTTATACTTGGACAATATATTATGTCTACCATCACTAAGACAATCCTTGTGTTGGTGTTAGGTAATTTCTAGAAGACAATCAACAATTTCATTAATAGTTTCAAATATTATAGTTTTCTCATTAAATAATTAGTTAAAAAAAAATATTAAATGTATTCAGTTCATTATTTAAAAAGAAGTTCATATTTGTATCTATTTTAACATTGACTAACTTATGTGTATTTTTTAATCTGTTTGCTTTGTATTCTTATGATACTTTTAATTAAAAAATCCATAAACAGTTTTTTATTATTATTTGTTACAGATGAAAGCAAGAGTAAAGAACACTCAGAACTATAAATAAATCGAAATTCTATGTTTATTATTTCAAGTAACATATTATGCTGCACATTCCAGAAAAAATGTTATCAGAAATTATTGGTTTAACCTTCAAATTGTATTTGTTTTTCTCGATTATTACATTTTGATGTTTATATGACATCATATTAGAATATGAATAATAATATTCATTGAAAGTCATTGTTTATTTTTTTTATTATTTAGTAGGCACAAATTAATGGGTGATTGTTAATTATTTTTTTGATGCGTGCAAACTGAAATACATTTTTACTAAATTAAAACATTACCTGGAATAATACAATGAAATGATAAATGTACACTTGTAATTTTGCATAGTTGTTAAACACGTTTTAAATAGTGTAAATAAATAATTTAAATTACATTATAATAATTTTTTCTATTCTTTAAATCAGTGCCTACACTTAATGTAAAATTAAAAATTGTTTAGTTCCAATACACCGTGTCATGTTCCTTTCATGTATAAAAATAGTAACGAGAAGAAACGGTAAATATTGAAAATAATTGTTAAGATATTTATAATAAATTTATTTTAGATGCATAGAACACATTAAGATGAACTTAGAAGATTTGCACCATTTCATTGATTCTGATTTTAATTAACGTTAAAAATATATTTTTACAATAACAATTTTTAAAAAGTAACATATTTTTTATTAGTACCTCTCAAATAAATAGTGTAACATCAATGTTGGCCAAATATGTCACAGTAGACCAGTATAAAAAATGACACACTTTTATAAAACTTACTTGGGGCTAGAAGTATCTGGTCTGATACTTCTATCGAAGTATCCGAAAATCCTCATTATGTGTTCACATAAATGGATATTATGTACATTAAGGTGGTGTTAAAATAAAGTTGGGCGAGTTTTAATTGTTCCCGATGGAGTTGAAAATAAATAAAAATTAACATTTAAGTATTTAGGACAATTTTTTTATCCATTAAGTCAATTATGGGGGCGCATTAACTAATACTTATCTAACCCTATTATAAAGACCCCCTTAATGTAGATGTTATGATAAATATACATGGTTTTTTTTCTTTTATAGAATAAAAGGATAATATAAAGATATATTTTATTATTCATCACCAGTGAATTTTAGTTCCAGTCATGTATTAACCCTGTACGTACATGGACAATAATATGAATCACTATTAGTTTTGAAAATAGTATACTTAGAAAATAATGATAACTCGAAAGATATTTATTTTAATATGTGAGTTTAATGTATTTTATCTTTATAACAAATAATTAGAGTACAAATTAGAATATTGTGGATTTTATTATAAAATCCACGCTACCAAACAATAAAATAATTGAACATTTGTTTGCTTATCATACAAGTTCGTGTAACTGCACAAGTTCAAATTAATGAAAATGAGAAAAATTAAATGATTACCCTATAATATTTAAAAAAACAATTGTTTTATCTTAAAATGTAAATTAAAATATAAACAATGTGAGTATAAAAATATACAATAAAATATTCTTTATCTAATTAATGATAAAGATAATTAGATAACATTAATTAAAAATATCTTTGTATATATATATATATAATTTATTAAAAAAAATTAAATTATAGTTTTTAAATAGGCATTAAAGCGTTAATTCAAGTAATAAAAAGCACAACCACATTTATTAAATAATATCTCCTATTAGAAAAAAAATTATAATGGAGACTAATGAATATTAACAATAAAGTATAAAAAAAATAGTTGATTTCCCTATGTGAACATTTAAAAGTCTTATGGAAGATGGTAACACCAAAAAATATATAAGTATATAATATATACTTATTTATAATAATGATAATAATTATAATTAGTTAGTTTTATTTTAAAGAAAAAATTTCAAAAATATTATCTACTTATCAAATAAACCCTGACTCTATTGAAGAATCACCATACAGCAGTAATTAAGTCAAACTAGACTAACGGATTTGTGAATGAACAACTTGTTATGTTGCATTGTACATCACTTACAATAAAAAAAAATGTACATACATAGCATATTTATTTTCAATAATATTACAATAGTATTAGAAAAGTGAAAAAAATGACATGGTGTTTGGTAGTAACAAATATTTAGTACTGTTTTAAAACACTGTGAAGTCTGTATATTCATGAAGACCTCATTAATTTAAATAAAGAATAACCTATTTAAAATTATAACAAACTATAAGTACTTAACACATAATCAGGTTAATTATTATTTACCCTATATATTTATCGGGCAGTCATTTAGATGGGTTAGAATAATACTATGCCACTACTTAAGTCGTAAACCATTTTAAAATGTTATAATTATTGTTTGGATCAAATAACATTTTTACACCAAGGAATTGCACAACTACCATATAAGTATTGACTAAAAAGCCACCAGGTACATATTTTATGTTTTACTTATTTAGTCATAAGGTATTTTTGTTTTTTACCAATTTAACTTGACTTCCAGTACCAATTGATGACGTCTCTTCGAGTGAATCTAAATCCAGAGCAGATTCAATCATAGTTGTATCTTGAAGTAGCTGTAATCGGCTTGCACTCAGTGGAGGAACGTTTGTTGGTATTGCTTTAGACCCGTCATCCAAATCCAGTGCCGGATCTACACGACCATGTTCTATAGTCTCGTAGATTCCTGTGTCATTGAATGTATTGTTCAATGATGTGACACTGTTGTTGAATTTTATGCCTAATTTATAAAAACAAAATCCTCAACATAACAAAATAAAAAATAAATACAACTACTGGGAGTTTTGTTATCCCCTAATAGGTAACTTACCGACAACAATAAATCCTAACCAACTTACAAGGTTGTGAATAGCATTCAAAGAAAAAAATATCAATTAAAATTAATTTTTTGTTAAATTTTAATCACTACTATCTTCAGGGTGCATTGAACTAGTACTTTTGTTAATACTGCTAAACATACTTTTAGAATGTACCCTAGCCGAAGGTATATTACCCCCATGTTCTGGACAATAGCTATAATATAGTTTTTTGTTACTTTTACACCGATAACTAGGTATGCGAGAAACAGCTGAGTAGTACATTGCTGCACGATCCCTATGTAAAGGTAGGCTGGTGTAAAAATAGTTTGGATTAGTGGACACAAGGTAATAGTCTGAATGGTACTGATGGCGTGTTATAAGAATTGATGAATGGGAAACTGGTTGTTTTTGGTACAAACCATTTATGGTGTGGTTCTGATTCATATTTTGAGTATGATGATGTATAGTTGGCATAGAGGTAGTAAATGTACGTTGATTGTGATCGAGACTATCTGGTTGTACCATACTGGATGAACCATATTGATGTAAAGGAATGTCGTAGGCTCTCGCTTTACCGTTCTGTAAAATACCATTTATCATAAGGATTTAAAGTCTAATCAATATTTATATAATTTACAACTATTACTTGATTGATAGGTACATCAGGTGTTTCAAATCCTTTATTAGATATAACTGTATCTCTACTTCGGCTTTTGTTCAAAGATTTACAATCCACCAGGGATGAAACAATGCCACGTCTGTCTGAAAATTGTTTTCATTTAACCCTTTTGGTAAAGTATAATACATAGTTATAACATTTTTTTTTTAGTCCCTTAGGTCGGTTTTAACAACTCTAGATCTATCAAGAGTTGTATCCTGGGAAAGTGGATGATGGTGAGGTGGTTTCCCGTTTCCTTTCGCACTAATCGGGTGGCCATTTCTTTCTCCAGATGGCCCAGCGAGAGAAACGACCAGCAACCAAGATTCAAACTATGGCTAGAGGGTAGAAGAACTACCACGTTAAGCATCTTGGTCACAACACCACAACAAATACAATTATAAAATTATAAGTAATAATATGAAAATAATAAATAATATAACATTTCAATTAGAATGAATATTAATATATTTTGTCATGCATTTATTATTCAGCTAGCATTTTTTTTACACTTTACAAAAAGTAGATGTATAAATAAATACGTTTTTACTAATTTAATAGTGATAAAATGATGATGTTTATAAACATCTTTACAAAATTTATTTTCGGTAGCATTCATTCTGAATGTACATTATTTAATCTAAAATCCGAAGTTAAAGGATTAATTGCATTTAAGATTTCGTTAGTACATAATTTGTTAAAAACATAATATTTAGTTTATAAATACCTAGAAGACTAGGAGGACGCGGTGAACACAGTACATAACAATAATTAGCACAGATGTTACCTCGACTGTATGGATTGAAATTTGGCCGACCAGTTCTGCTCGCAAAAGAACCTTTAATCTAAAAAAAAAAATGTGTACTTCATAATATTGTGAAATGTATTAATTAAAATATACTGACATCCTCATTAGTCGTTTGATTCGATGCAGCTAGAAACGTGTGAAAACCAGCAAGACCAATTACACTCCAACAACTAAAGAATGTAATTATAAGTACAATTACACTAGTAGGCGATTCAGAAATAGCATCGACCATTAATCTGTTTTCAGATACTAGAAATACACAAATTATATTTATTGTTACACTTATAAATAAAAAACACAAAATTGATTAATAAAATATATAATACTAACAGTAAAGTAAATGTAACACAGCTCCTATAAAAACGATGATGATGAGTAGAGATAAACAAACAATAAACATGTAGAAAAAACGGTAGTTTCTGCGACCAACACAATTTCCAACCCATGGGCAATGATGGTCAAAGTTTTCTACATAAAAAAATGTATTTTTTCTTAGCATTACACAAAATTAACAAGATGAAAGTAACTGAATAAATTCAATATTCACCTTATTTTTTAGAATAAATCATTTTTTTACAAAAAAATAATAATAATTAATTAGTTACAATTTAACTTACCCACACAATTGTTGCATAAACTACAATGGGATGCTCGTGGTGGTCTAAATATTTTACACGTAACACAATATTTGAGCTTGATTGAATTTCCTTTGATGATTACCTCTTTGGTTCTAGGTGGAGGTCTTGTAGTTGGTGTTCCTCCATTATTTGGTATACTAATATCTGGAAATAATAAAGATAAAATCTAAATTTTTCTTCAATATCTAAAATTTTATATTTTCACCTTTAACACAAAAATACCTCCTATATAAAGAGTGGAACAATGATAAGAGCGATTTTTCAATGAATTTGTACATGAAAAATGCATGTTTCATTGTCTTACTTTACTAAAACTTTATGAGTAAAAAAAAAACATTTAAAAAATAAGAGGTTTATCATATAATGTTTTAATTTCTTCTATAATCATTATAGCTTTTTTTTCTTAATCCAGAAATACTAAAAGCTAACAATTTATTTTTAAAAAAAACTTTAACCCCTATATTTTTCTAATTTCAGAAACAAAACCTAAATTAATGTTAGTTGTACAAGGAATGTTTTAATACTTACAAACTTGTTTCTCAATATAAGCAGCTTCATCAGCAGTTGCTCTTGGTATTATACCAGGGTCTGTGAAACTAGTCTTAAACAAAGATCCGATGACAAATAAAAACAAAACACCGGATATAATTGGAATCACAGGAGTAACTCGGTGACTAAGGTACGGACAGCTGAAAAATATAGATAACCGAATTAATGACATTTCATAATTAATGGGCAGGGTCGTTTTCTTACTCGAATACAAAAAACAAAAAACTTGTGCCGATAATGAGGACCACGTTAATGTAAAACACGGCAGCATTTGGTGCCATCATGAGCCGACCGTCACAGCAGAATCGGTTGCGACCAGGGAACATTTCCCATTTTCTAGTGACTTTGGCCATACCCAATGGGTCATTTGAAAGCAGCCCTTTACGAATGTCATGAAATACTCAGTAGAGTATGAGTATGCAACATCACTTTTCTAAATTAAAATAATAACTCAAAGCTAAAACTACAAAGAACATTAATAGACAGAAAAGTAGTAAAATTAAGTTGTACGTCTTCAATTAAGATTTAAGTATATTATCAGATTTGGAAGTAAACAAGTACCTAGAGTAGATAAAAAATATCCTACACACTACACATAACCTGCAATTTAATAATCAATGATTATAGCCTTTAGATGATAACTTCTGGGAACCACTGGTTGCCCGTTTGGTACGGGCCACTACGTGAAGGATAAAATTAGAATTTAGAATAAAGCGAGAAGTGGTCGCTGGTCATAGTAGTTTAACCATAAATAGACAATAATTTTTTAATATTTGGCCATTTTCCTTTTTTAAAATAGCGATTATATTTCTCAGCAATGAACACGTTATCATCTCCTTTAATTACCAATTCATATATTAATATCTGACCTATAATAATAACATTTACTCGTCACTTCATATTATAAAATTACATAAATAATAAAAAATTTCGCTAGAAAATACAATTAAATTATCAGTCGCTTCATTAGTCGAATTACTCGATCTACTTCTGACTTCATACTACATTTTAAAATAGTTAACTGCAGGTTTTATACTTATTACTTACAAAGTTCCATCTATTGAGTGTCATGTTATCAATTACTACAGGGAAACGATTTATAATTATAGTTAGATCGAAATTAAGATTAACTGTCGTTAATTAATATTAATTAACATTACAAATAAACAACAACTTCATACTTCAATTAAAACATGTTCATAATATATTTAGTTTCAAGATGTCTTATTTAAGCATGGTGTACACAACATGATATTTTGTATGTACTAGTTAATAAATTAAGACATTGAAATAATGAAAAAGTAACTTGAAAATTCAAATTTTAATCATACACAAATTACAATTTTATGAGAATATATATATGTACATAATGTCTTAACATAAAAACTTACAATACACAATAGTTTTTTTAAAACTATCATAACAAACCAAAGACAAATTTAATTACAATAGTTAATTAAAACCGGAATAGAAATAGGACCAAGTTATTGTTTTTTTTTAAAAGCTTGTTGAAAAAACAACAATAATAATATATATAAAAAAATTACAAGTCAAATATAATGAGAAATTAATCGTCAAACTTAATAGAATTAACTCCTACATCAATTTGTCCACCTCTATATGAACCACGTTTCTTTTTAGTTTTTTCATGCCTGAATGATTTGCCTTTAGTATATTGTAGGTCCAGGGCCGCCTTTTTACCCCAACATTCATAATGGCCTTTCTAAAATAAGTATTACACCCACATTGTTAGCAATTAGGCATGTTTTTACAATTTGCATAATAATTGAGGTTTGAAACACAAAAGAAAGTACACTTACTTAATCATCAAACTTAATTTTTTTATTTTGTGGTGTTGAGCTATTGGAATCAAAACTATTATTGAAATATCTATCCTTACCACCACCACCCCCTCCACGTCCGCCAAATCCACCTCTACCTCCTCGACGATCACCACTGCCGCCGCCACCACGACCTCCAAATCCTCCTCTACCACCTCGGTCACCGCCGCCTCCAAATCCTCCTCTACCGCCTCGATCACCACCCCCTCCACCACGTCCACCAAATCCTCCGCGGCCGCCACTGAATCTATTTCCACCAAAACCTCTTTTGTCTCCAAAACTGCGACGTTCATTACCATTTTCTTCATCATTGCCAAAACTTTTCCTAAATCCACCTCCATTGTCACCACCTTCACCATCATCAAACTTTCGTTTAAAGCCACCTCCTCGACCTCCACGGCCCCCGCCACCTCTCCCAAAACTATTCCTTCCACCTCCGTTTTGATCATCATCTCGATTGAATCCCCCACGGCCACCTCTTCCACCACGGAATCCTCCTCGACCACCACCTCTACCCTGATAGCCTTCACCCTTGTTGCTGGTTTCATTGTTATCCTATATAGTAAAAAGAAATATTAATCAACTAGTCCAAACCGAGCATGAAAAATTTAATTAAATATTAATATGAACAAGTTTAATACTATTTTGGAAGATTAAAAAAAAATGTTATTTTCATGCGCCGGTTTGGTTAGCCGCTATAATAAAGGCTAACCATACCTTTGCTTGTAGAGAATTATTCAATAGACGTTCATCAACACTGACATTATCTTCACGTACACGCCTATAAGGATCTGAACGTCTGTTTTGCAGCTGATTTTTCTTTTTAGCAGAATCAAAAGTATTGTTAAAATTGTCACTAATACTGTTGTTAGTATTTTGGCTGCTGTCCTCAAATGATTTGTTCTAAAACCATTGGTTTTTGAATTTTAAGAATAAAAACTTTTACTGCTTATTTAAAGTTTTAGAAAATGAAAAAAAATTCTTCCAAAATAGTGTAATATTCTTCTATACTTTTGTTTAAGATCAATTAAATTAATACGTACATTTCCATTGGTGGCTTTAACAAATGGCTGAGTTTTTATCTATAATGAAAATAAAAATACCATGTTTAGATGTAATAACTTTTACATTTCCTACAAACTTTATATTACTTGGCTATTAGGAGTTTTTGGAGTTTCATCTTCATCGTCGTCATCATCATCAGATTCCGATTCATCATTATCTGCTGCTTTTTTGGTTGCAACTGGTTTGACAGCAGCTATAATTAAAAAAAAATATATATATAATAACAATAGATTTTAATCATATAAAAGAAGGAATTATAACTAATTGTAACACAAAATTATATTTATAAAATTTATACAAGGTTAAATTAATTTGAAATGGGGACCTACATAATTATGTTTAGAGTAAGTTCAACCAATAAAATACGAAAAAATGTAATTTTCAACACAAGAAATGTAAAAGGGAATTTAAAGAAACAAGAATTGTTGAGAACACATAAGCCAATAATAATTATAGATACTAGATGTTAGACGCATGTTACAAATTATGATAATGAATCTGGATTAGCGGCAACCTTTTTTATTTCTGTTTTTTAAAAACCTAACAATTTTAGTCAATTATTAACAGATAATATACTTGAAAAATACAATTTTTCTCAGGGTGCACTAACATTTTAATATAGCTGATATTGGCTTCGGCCGCCAGACATACTATTGAAATGTCAGACTGTCAGCCATAGTTGACATATAAAAAATAAACATTTATAATTATTTATTTACTTGGTTTAGCTGGTTTAGCTGTAGCAGGACTTTCATCTTCTGAACTTTCTTCTTCTGAACTAGATTCATCTTTTTTAGCTGCAGCGACTACTACAAAACAACACATTAAAAATGATCATGGTTATAAAGTATAACTTTAACTGAATCAAATTATGTCAAAATTATAAATTCAATTTACAGAAATCACTAGGTTTTTTAGAATTATTTTTTAAATTATTTACAAGTTTTGTATTCTTAATTATTTTATAATTTTTTCTAATAAATTTAATTAATGTTCCAATAGCTAATTCAAAAATCAGCCTTCCTCCCCCCCCCCGGATAACTAATAAATTTCTTGTAAAAAATAGTCCTTTCTATCCCCTTTAACATACTCGTATCCTACATTGTTTTTTGTAATTCCAGTTTTCTCGATTTCTAGCATAACCATTTCTAGTTACCTTTTTTTAACGGAGCTTTGACAACAATAGTTTCTTCTTCAGAACTGTCTTCTTCTGAACTAGATTCTTTAGATTTTTTGACTGGCACTGCAACTTTTTTATTAATTGCTGGTTTTTCATCTTCAGAACTATCCTCTTCAGAGCTAGATTCTTCTTTAGTTTTTTTAGCTGGAGTTACAACTAAAAATATAGAACTAAATTGTATTAATTTTTCGAGATTAAAAAAAAATTAATCTTATGTATACTATTGGAACAATGCCAAACCAACAAACAATTCCTACAAGGATTAATCATGGTTGTTACTCGTTAGCTAGTTTATAAGGATACCTTTGGAAGCAGCTTTAACAGGCTTTTCTTCTTCTGAAGATTCCTCAGAACTAGATTCTGCAGTGCTCTTGACAGGGGGTTTAGGGGGCACTTTAACTGCAGGCTTTTTCTCATCTTCAGAACTTTCTTCTTCAGAGCTTTCATCAGAAGATGCACCAGCACTTTTCTTAGCAGCAACTGGCATTGAAACTGGTTTAGTAACAGGTTTTTTTGGCGCCGGTGCTTCATCTTCAGAACTAGATTCTTCTTCCGAGCTTGATTCTTTTTTAGCAACAGGCTTAGCAACTTGTTTAGGAGCTGGACACGCTTTAAAAAATAACCATATTATAGAAATAACAAAAATTACTGTTGTTTGAGTAGATAAGGTGGTACTGTGTAAGCGCTAACAGTTTCCAATTCAACACTGTTTGAGCTATTTGCCAGGCAAGATATTATCTTAATATATTCATTAGGGTAACTCCTTATTGGAGTGATAGCCCTTAATGAGCCACATAAGCTTAATAATGATAATAATTAAAATATACCAACAATAAAAAATCAAGCTTCATAACATTTTAAAGTTCATAGAAATGTTTTGGAGTTAAGTAACTAAAACTAATTAACACTTATTTAGCCTAAAATTTTGCACATTAGTAGTTAAGGGGCCTCACCTGAGTTTTTAGTATAAAAATAAAAAAATAATAATTTATACCTTTCTTTACTGGGGGTTCGTCATCTTCATCAGAACTTTCATCTTCTGAACTGCTTTCTTTTTTCTTACCATTTTGCACAGCTGATTTGGATTGATTTTTAACTGCTGTAGCAACCCCTTAAACAAAAAATTAGAATTGAATGGAACAAATCTACTTTATTGGATATCTTCTTTGTAATAACCCTTTTAAACTTCTAAGCTAATTATGAAAATTGTTTGCAGATTTGTATTAGCAACAACTATGGATAAAAAAAAGGTGTGTTCAGTAAAGTATATTTAAAGAAAATTAATAAATTATGGAAGGACTTATATGCAGATAAATGGTAACAAAGTATTAGCAATAAAAATATATTTTAAAGACTATTTTTTCAGAGTTTTCAGCATTTCAATGAACTCAAGAGTTAATATACAATAGAAAGTTTATCCAAAAAATATGCTATTGACCACATTTTCAGTTTTCATTTTTTTTTGGAATATTGTGCTGTGAATCAATCTAAATCTATTTTGAGAAGTATAACACTTTCTAGAATTTAACACATACTTTTCACATTATCATCATGAAATAAGAGTGGAAACCTATTAAACCGCTTGGTAAAAAATGTTGTTTTTCTTTGATACTATAAAACGTACGGATTGGTTTTATCCTGTTATTCGAACCAAACCTTGTTAACAAATCATCCATATTCACGTAGATGCCTTAAATACCATATAAAATGTTTTAATACTTATAAATAAAAACTTTAAGGCTGGCATTACAAGAGAGTATAACCACCTACATTACTACATTTGTCAGTGTGGGACACTATCAACTGTATTATAAAATACAGATTACATACAAAATAATAAATCTAGAATATTATGCATTTTTTGTTTTTAGAGGAAATGTAGTAGAATTATTGATTCAAGTTACTTAATATAATCAAAATAACAATACCTTTGTTTGATTTCTTGGTAGGCTTTACCTCCTCTTCTTCTGAGCTATCTTCATCTGAAGATTCAACTGCTGGCACAGCAGCTTTACCATTACTCATCTTAATTATTTGATCAACAGCTAACATATAATAACAAAACATTAACAATTATGTCAATGAAAGTAAAGATAATTATTATATGTAGTTTTATGCCAGACATAGGCATTTATATAAACATTATTATAAAAATTATAATTATACATAAAGAAAATAGTTATTAATCTAAATGGCTATTTTTTTTTAAAAATGATTACTTACATGGTCCATTTTTATGTACTTTAATTTCCTTATCTGAAGACCTAAAGATAAAAATAGTTAATAAGTTTAACTTAACAATATAATAAATAAGTGTTATATAATAAATTACATACTTTAAATGACTGTTGATTATTTGATCCAGTTTTACTTGACCTCTTTGTAATTTTGACTAAAAATATTAAGTTTCATATTTATTCTTTATACAAGTGCAATTTAAAAAACAATTGATTTACAGTACTCATCAAACCTGAGCATAATTTAAATAAAAACTTAAATAACAAATCTAAATACTCCAAATCAAATCAAATACCTAATTTAATAAAGAACATCTAGGTAAGCACTAATTTATTTGATGTGCTAAAAAGAATTTAAAATTATTTGTTATAAAAATAATAAAACATTTTCAAGTTTTCTATTACAATAGTTATCTTTCAGTTCATTACAAAATTATAAGGAATAAAAATCATATACTAGTAGAAAAAAATCTTTTATATATTTTAAAATAATGCAAAACCTCAATGTCAAAACAAAGGCTACCAAAAGGTATTAAAAAATAAATTTAAATACCTAAGTGTTTAAACTTAGTTAATTGTAATGTATTACAAAATATTAATAAAAAAATAATTAATCAAATATAATATTTTAAAATTGTATTTAATCGTTAAACACGTGTTATTGGCGATACAGATACTGTGAAAATGTTCAGAACCAAACATTAAAATAAACATAGTCAAAATAAATTTAAACGACTGGGACGCAATATTGAAGAACAAGTACATGTGCAAAAGTATCCATTAATTTGTAAAAATATTGCAGATTCCATGTTACATCATACCGGTATCGAATTGACATACTGTAAAAATGGATAATCAAAGTAAACGAAATACACAATGAAATCGATAGATCATTGACAAAACCAAATATGTAGACATTAAGATACAAAATAATTTTATCATGTAACACACGTGGTTTCCATAAGTGATGGTACTCGCATGGCCACACGCGTGGATGCCGCTACATATCAATAAAAAATACTCACGGCTTTAGTCTTGTTCTGGAACATATTTGCCAAATTCTGATCTAAAGAATTCAGGTAATCGAATACCAACGCGTTTACGATATCTTTAGTCATTTTTATACTGATTTATTAAAACACGAATTTCGGAAAAGATAGAAATACAAGAATCAATCAACAAGAGACACGCACCCGTGTAGTATGGATGCGGCAGACGAAAGAGGAGTAGAACAGGCAAAGATTTGTTTATTATACACAAACGGCATTCGGCATGCGCATGGTTTGTGAGGCGTGAGCGCGCTTCGAATGCAACACGAGGTGGCTGGTGAGTGGTGGTCAATGTCCAATGGTAGTGGGTGGGAAGAACCAGTGACACCAACGTAATGTTCCTACTTCCTAGTTGAATTGACCTTCAATCTCGTAAGCGACAGGACTAAGCCTGTCCAAAACATAGACCTATAAAGATTTCTTTTTAGGTCTATGGCCAAAAATTGAAAAATGCGCGCCGTTCGGTGAACAAAATATCAGTTATCAACTCTCCGTCCTGATAGCTATTTAAAAGAATATCAAATTTGATAAGAATCGGTAAAGAAAAATTTAGAATTCTGATTAGTGATTATCGATTTATTAATATTTCATTGGTTCATTAATTAATTAATTTAATTATTTCTTACTACTCTCATAAATTTTAGTGAGAAATAATTTTGAACATAAATTATTATTGTGTACGCCACAACATTCTAGGATCAATGCAGTATTAATACATATTTTAATGTAAATCATTTTATGACTTATTTAATATTTTACAATATTTAACTTATTTTGTTATCATAAATTTGAATGTTATAGGTAATTTTTTCCATGTGTGATTAATTGTTTTCCCAAAAACAAAATATATATATTGATTTTATTGTGCTGGAGCACTGTGAAAAAGTACAATTGAATTTTTTGTGAAGACAATACCTATTTTTTCTTTTACAATTTGCTTAGCAAGAATTATAAACATTTGTGTTTGTCATACAATTTTTTAGTTGTCAACTTGATTATTTAATATGGAGATTTCAATGGCATCAACTGATAGCGTTAAAGTACTGGTTGTTGGAGATTCTGGTAAAAATTAAAACCTCTCCATTAAATATGTTCAGTATACGATTATATTTTAAATTATCTGTGTGATTTTGTGGAGTTACACTTTTAATAAATAGTGCCTAATTTAAGGTTTTGAAAATGATCCCTTCTGCATACATTGTAGAAACTGTAACTAATTCTGATTTTCTTTATAGGTGTTGGCAAAACATCATTGGTAAATATCATTAGTAACAATAAGGCTGTTAAAAATCCTAAATGGACAGTAGGCGTAACTGTTGAGTTAAAGCTGTATAAATATATGGAAAGTACTCCTAGGCAGCGAAATTGTTTTATTGAAATGTGGGATATAGGGGGTAGTTCCAATCATAAAAATACCAGACATATATTTTATAATTCAATCCAAGGTATATAACTAGTATAATAACTAGTCGTTTCTAAAGTTTGTTATTATAAACATAGTAAATATATATTTTTAGGTATTATTCTGGTATATGATTTAACCAATCTTAAATCAAGTGAAAATCTTCATAAATGGTTAGCAGAAATAATGAATAAAGATAATAATGCCAAATATAAATATACAGATGACTTTGATATGGAACAATTAGTTGGATCTAACAGAGTAATTTTTTGTCTACCATTTATTGTTATTACTTTCGATTTGTTTTATTTTTAAACAATTATATTTATATAGGTCCCAATTTTGGTATGTGGAACCAAACTTGATATGGCTCCCGAACGTGGTAAAAAATCTCCTTCAACTGTGGCTGCAGAGTTTGGAGCCGATGAAATACTTTTGGTAGTTTTATTTAGTGGCTATAATATTCTCTATTTTAAGTTTTATCATAAATCTTACTAATATGGGGAATTTATTTTTTTTTACATCTATCTCATTCCAAACAAACAATTTTATTTTAATTATGATTCATGATGTAGTTTAACGGGCTATGAAGGCCCAACGCTGCCATCATGCGATGGTTTCTTGACGAATTTGCTATCCGGAACGGGTTGTCAGTCCGTTGCCGGAGAGGAGGATTGCAGTTTCTTTTCACCGGACAATTGCTCGCCCGGCAAACGGAGTGCCCGTGACCAAGTGTCGAACTGGCAACAGTGAGCACTAACACACTGCAGCCTTACCCACTCGGCAACTCCTCCTCCTTTAATTACGATTATTATGATTTCAAACAGAATATACATAATTTGGAATATTATAAAACAAATTAAAATAATAAATTATTTTAATACATTTTTAATTTTGACTAAATAACTTTTTACTTAATAAAATTAAAAATTCAAATAAAAAAAATATTTGAAATAATAAAAAAATAATTCTAAATAATTTATTATTTTTTAACAAAAATTAAAATACCTCAAATAAATAATTATTTGTTACTCGATATTTAAGTAAAAAATTACTAAATTTATTTCGAGAAGTTAAATATTTATAGATTAAATTACTTTAACTTGCTACTTATCCTATATTGACAAAATAATTATGGTACTGTAGTTGGCTATTTGTTTTTTAGGAGGTTGCTATAAGAAATAACTGTCAATATGTAGAATGCACCCATAAAATATTTATACCAGTATAATTAATGCTGTAGCTAGTATGGGGCAACCAGGGTCCCCACCTTTGAGGGGCTATCAAGTGGGTATATTTGAGACCACTGAAAGGCATCACATATTTGTAAAGATACTTCCATTTTTTAATTTAAGAATAAAAGGTCATATTCCCAAACTTTTTGAAGACTGAAACACTACTACAATTACCCAAAACAAGTAATTTGTAGTTAATTATAATGTTATGTTTTTTCTAGAATTGTCACGATTCAAAACAATTGGAAAATGGTACAATAGCCACCTCCAAACTGAACAACTTTCTTGATAGAGTTATACAAATTAAATACCCAATAAGTAACTCGAGTCCATTCAGTCAAGGTCTTTATTCTAGACAACATCAATATCAGTCACCACAAATGTCGCAATATCCTTCTACTCGACAAATAATATATGATGGTTTGCCAACAGTTAGTAAAAACACATTTTTTCAAAATAAAACTATTCACAAAGACTAATTTGTTTTATTTATAATATATTTTTTTTAATGAATATATCAAATTATTATAAATAAGTACATACATGTTCGATACATAAATAAATATATTTATATTCATAATAATAGTGTTAATTAAACTTTTGTTACAAAATTATTATCTGTCTAAGTAAGAATTAAATTTTAAATATACATAATTATTTTTCAATCTTTGATCATTAAATAAATGATCAAGAGTAAAGTATACAAAGGATACATACTTCATATGCAAATACTTTAAAGTACATAATATTTTAGTTAAGTTTCTTTTTTGGGACTTTAATTCATTGGCAGTCTAATAAATACATTTATTTTTAAATGTCCTATATTTAACATTAAATTAGTGCAAATGTTTAAACTGAGAATCCCAACTTAAAAATACAAACAAGGAACTTTTTGAAGGGAGAATTTTAATTTATTGTCAATATGGCTTATAGCGCTGATCAGCATTTTCTCGACGCCTAGATGAAGATATTAATTTTTTTATAGTTGTCCAATCCTCAAGTATTTCATGTTCTTTAAGCATGTAAACTATATATGGGCCAGATACTATAACTGGTTTATTTTTTTGTTGTGTATGCCCATAAGGTCGACGACCACGGCCCCTTCCACTTCGTGTCAAACTTCGACCTAACCATAATGATGCATCAATATCGACTTCATTACGAGCTTCTTCTAGACGCTGTATTTTTTCTTCTAAATCAGCTTTAATGGTGTCATACAATATTTCTTTATTATTCTAAAACAAATTATAATTATTTGTAATCCAATTCAAATTTTAATAATAGTTAAACAGTATACTAATGTATGAAGCAAAAACCTTAAGGATACATATTTACAATAAATTCAGGATAGTACATGGAAGTGATACATTCTGAAGCCTCTAAAACAGCGGTTCCAACCTTTATTGTTTTGCGGCCCACAATTTTTTTTATTATAACTTTGAGGCCCACTAACTAAATATGCAAATAAAATAAGCACAAATAAACACATATAAGTATGACGAATATAAATATTCATATATAATGTGCAAGTATGGCAATGATTAATAAACCAAGCTATTTAAGAAAGAATAAAAACAAGTGTTTTTATAGCAAATAACTTTTTCATTGTGCACTGGCATATAGGCCTACAAGAAAACTCAAAAACAAGGTACGGTAGTCAAAGTAAATATAAAACTTAATGGGATTGACTTTGTTTGTCCGCCAAAAGAGTCTATATCCAGATAAAAACTGGATAGTTTTAGCCTTAAATCATATTCTACATTCAATTTATTTCTGTATTTATTTTTCAAAAAAACTAAAGTTGAAAAAGCTTGTTCGCATAGATAGGTTGTTGAAAAGCCCATCAAGTTTCTCAGTGCAATTTAAGAAATTGCTAGGTAATCTTGCCAAACTTTAATCTAGAATGGCACTAATGGTGTTGTTTTGAACAGAGATTATAAACCGATAATATTGATCTCAATCAGTGTCCGCGGCCCAGTACTACGCTGCCCGCCCATAGGTTGGGAACCATTGCTCTAAAAGGTTACTTGTCGCAGACTCTACCAAATTATAAGCTAAATTGGATATTAATAAATAAAACATCTTTTATAATTATTTGATACCTCAAAATTTTGTCTAATTGCTTGTTCTTCTGCTTCATACTTGTGCTTCAAATTGGTAAGTTTAAATTGCTTAAGTACAGAAGCAACTTCAAGTCTAGAGTCCATTTGGTCTTGTAATTCTTGTAAAGGTACACGATACTCTTTAGCTGTACCCAATCTTACTTCAACTAATTTTTCTTCTACTTCTCTTATTCGTTCTTTATATAACCTAAATAAAATGTAAAACAAATAATAAAATATTTCATCATAAATCAGATATAAATAATCACCAACATTTCTTTTAAATGATAAAATCCGTTTTCAATTTCCCGTACTTTTTCGTCACACCTCTTTTGTTCTTTTTCGTTTTCGTCTTCATCCAAATCTATAATATATATTCACATATCATAACTATTTAATTTAAATGTAAATATTGTGAGGCAATTCTTTTTTTTGCTTCCCCGGAGAGAAAGAGAGACAACCATTTTTAATAAATAACACAAATGAATTTTATATAAAATGGCAAATTGCTCGCTACACGAGTGGCCTCGTGACAAAATCTATTTTTCAGCGCATAAACATAGAGTATTATAGCTAAATATTTAGAAGAAAAAAAAATCGTATGTTTCTGTCATGCCATGCAGCAGACATTACAATTTGAAACATGATACTGAAAGCAAATTTCTTGAAAGATGTACCATAAAATGTATTGGAAACATCAAATTTATAAAGAAAATCAAACATTTATATAACAAAAATTTTAAATAATGATCAACTAGTCCATAAAACAATCAACAAACGTAAACAAACAAAGACTTATTGAGTTTCAATAAATTTGTTGTAGAGTTAAATCATTAAAATAAATAAAATTAATTTTTGTTTTGTTTTTAATAATAATTAAGTTACCAGAACTATTGTCAGAGTCTGATTCTGAACTACTGGAGTCACATGAACTACTTGAAGATGAAGCAGATATTTCTAAATTCTTTTTTTTCTCAATTTGGACACTGACAATATTATCGGTGACAGCTAATAATGCTGTACGTACCGCTTCATCAGATCCACTTTCTTCTACTTTGACAGTTGATTCTTCTATTTTATTGATATCATTCACTGTAGATTCACTGCTAAAACAAAAATAGGTTATTAAGTTAATGTTTGAACATTGCTCTATACTTTTTATTTATTTACTTAGCGTCACCCTAACTCAATGTAAAAGAGAAATATATTTATTTTGTTTGAATTAAACATTATATAATACAAATATTTATGTAAATTAATAAATTAAAATTCATATTGTGATTATAATATTGTATTCGAGTTCCTTCGAATATCAGGTGGATAATTTTTAGATATATTGGTGTCTTCAGCTTTCGCTGACGTTTCACTTAATGCAGAGTCCATTTACAAATCCGAAATGTTAGAAGAACTGAAGATATGGATACATCTAAAAATTATCCACATAATATTTAATCCAGAAATGCTTTAACTGTTTAACACATTCCTTAAAATATCTAAAATTACTCAATATAATGCAGTTATGAAAGTAATAATTAATAAAAATCATAATTATGATTATTAATGATATGAATATCAAAGAGTTGTAAGAATACTTGTGATTTAAAACCACAAAGCATTTGTCAAACCATATAAAATCACCTATTCTTACAAAAATATGTTTTTCATCAATTTTAAGAAATACAAGACTCAACTAATTAACACAGTTTTCTTTTTTTATCAAACAAAAGCATCACAAATTAAAATAAAATAATATCATCCATTTCTCACTGTACTACTTCAAACTTGGTAATTTATTAGTATTATTTTGTATAAAAAATGAAATTAATGTATATCATTTACCTCACAATAGCAGACATTTTTATGAAGTCAAAAAAAAAAAGTTATTATCCAAATTAGTTTTTTTTATTATTATTTATTATGCATAAATAATTTAATTATTTTCATATTTTTTCTTGACGCGTAAAATTAAAAACATTAATATAAATACTATAAAGTTTAATAACACTTTTAAGAATAACTTAATAGTTAAATTTAAATGATATTACGTTAATTATGTACATTTAACAAACTATACATAAATTCTGTTGATCTGTTGTCAACAATAAATGACAATACATCGACACTATTCACCATTTGACACTATATTGAAATATCAAATTACCGATGAGAGAATTAAAAAAAAACAATAATTGTTTACTAACTGCAGTATTGCAGTAACTTGAAGCGCCATGTAAGAAGTTTACAAGTCAAAACGGTAATATTTCGATAGGTGATAAAAGATAATGAGTAATAACAACAGCTATCAAAGATAATGTTATACAAGCTGTTAGTAGTTTACAAGTTTATGGTATTTGCGAACTGTTTATGTTACAACCAACCATGGTTCTGTATTTTTGATAACATGATAATCATATCACACAAATTATTTTAATGATAACACACACGTTTTTTGCAATTTCAATTTTAATAACACTTGTGTTATGTGTGTTGAAAAATTATGTTTTATTGTTCAGTTTTTTTTCTAATAATTACTTAAAACCGGTAATTTGTATTTTTATATAATAGCAACACATTAATTAAGTTAAGTGAATTAACTTCCAATTTTTTAATAATCTATACATTTAGTTGCAACCAATACATTTATAATAATGGAAGTAGAAGAACGAGATCTTAAAATAGCCAATCCGGCGTGGGCCGATGCGATGAGTAAAATATTAAAAACAAAAAAAAGAAAAGGAAAATCGTTAATTTTAGCAAAAGCTAAATTAATAACTGAAAATAAAGTGAAAGTTGAAAATGACGTTGATACTTTTGAAGTTGTGGGTAAAAGTGGTGAAAAAGTCATACACACTACAAATATTAACGACGTCAAAGAAGAAAAACTAGATTTCGATAAGTTAGAACCTAAAATACCAAAACGAATTCGGGTATACTTTTTACTATTTAACTAATAATAATAATATTTGTAACCTAAATACACATTTTTTTTTGTGTTCAAATGTTTTATAATACTTCTTTAGATTAGAGAACAAGTGTTATTGGGAAGAATCAAACCATCTGTGAGTGATAGAGTGAAAGAAAAAAATTTATCAAAAATTGCAACTAAGTAAGATTGTTACATTCTATTTGTTATAAAAAGTAGTATTACGTAATCGTTTAAGGTACACTGTAAAATTACACTAAAAAAGTATTTAAAAAATTCTAGAAAAAACAATCAACACTTGGGGTTTTGTATAGAAAAAAATAAAATATTAAATTTAATTAAACCCTTAACCACAAAATTATAATCTTAGTGTTCTACAAACACAATAGTTTTTTGAGAAAGTAAAAAAAAAAGGATATTGAATATTACATTTTTAATATTTTTCTCAAAAACTGTACTTTACATTGAAAAATTACTATAATAACTATTAAAACAGTAGATTTAAAAACAGCTATTAAGTAAAATCCAAGATCCATGAACACATTTTTATATGGCAAATCTACTAAAAACAAATTATTGGGTATTGTGCATGTATAATAATCCAACCTTGGCTACTACAAGAAATATTAAAAGATTATCTTGGATAGATCAAGAGGAAATAATTAACAATTTTGTATTTAAAACCATTCAATCCTTTTTTTTCAGGGGTGTAGTTCAATTATTTAACATGGTAAAACAACAACAAAGAACAGTTGAAAAATCATTGAAAAATGTTGGAACATCTATCATAAAACAAGACAAAGTATTGGATTCCTTAGATAAAAAAAAGTTTTTAGAGCCATTTGACCATAAAAATGTAAAGTATTAACTAGTTTTTATTTTCATCTAAAAATGTATAGAACAAACTTCATTTATATCATTTTTTTTATAGGAATCTGTAAATACTGGATGGGATGTTTTAAGAGATGATTTCATGGGTGGAACAAAAATAAAAGATTGGGATAAAATAACTGAAGAAGAAAGTGACGAAGACACTAATATTTAAACTAAATAATTTTTGTTGAAAAGTAAATTTTTTTAAAAATAAATTGTAATATTTAAAATAGTTATTTTATTTTTATTTGAGTTTGAAACAATTATAAATTTTTGTATGAATCTATCAACCTAAATGTCCAATTAGTTTGGATCTATTTATTCAATTAAAAAATGATCATACCAAGCAAATTTAATTAAACTAAAAAAACCTTAAATCAACTTTTATAAAAAAAATTTGTTTAAATCCTTAACCATATAAATAGTACACTCTATACTCCGCGCACTTTAAAAAGATAACTCTTTGAGTCAGCGGCACTCCTTAACATAGTTCGGCATCGTCTACTGTGCATACAGATACAACCTAGGCGGCGATCAACGAGTTTTGGTATCTTTTGATAGTGTATTGCGTAAACAACGTATATTTTGAAGAAAAAAAATTTTAATAGGTCCAATTTTTTAAAGGATTAAGAGGTTCGGGATAGGCAACACTATGCAAAATTGTATCATAATTAATTTTTTAATGTAAAAAAGTCTGTTTTTTAAATATATATTATAATAGTTATGTGAACCATATAATTGGAAAAATCACAATATGTAAATTGTCAATACAATTCATAATGTACTAATTACAATAAATAGTGTTACCTATATGTAAAAAAGAAATGTTTAATTTTTTACGTTATAATGCAGGCAAATAACAAGTTGCACTTATGTTTTAACACATTGTACGTTTACAATCTCACAATATCACTGCACAGTCGAGTAAAAAATAGTACTACTAATCATAATTATTTAAAACTCTTAAATACCATAAGTTATATTGTACATTACATCGTTTTGGTCTTTAATAAATAAATATACGCTAAATGATGCATACATCTATTAACATTTAGGTCCATAATTTACAAACATAATAATGAAAAACATTTTTAAAAATATTTCTCGCAATGTTTTACTACATGGATGCATACAACATATTTTTTTGTACTCAAATTGTTCTAACCAAAGCGTATTTAAAATAAAATATTTTATTTTATTTATACTTAGGACAAATTTCTTTTTTAATAGTGTAAAAAATAAACATATTTAGTTAATATTCAACTATTTTTTTATTATAATAGAATAATACCAAATAATTTAAAATACAAAATGTCTACATAGAAATTTATATAAATGAATACAAATACAGAACTTAATAAGCAGAAAGTATTGACTAGAATGTAATGAAATAAATTATTGAGGATAATATTAATTTTTAAAGTAAATCATAATATTAGGCTTTTGAACAATAATAATTTGTAAATTATTTATTTAAAATTTAAAAATAAATTAAGAACAATAAATGCATAAGAGCTTTTTAGTTAGTTATTAATTAGTTTAAAAAAAAACCCTAGATAAACTAAGGCTTTTCAACCTCTTCAGATTTGGATAATTTCTTTACCAATTCATTAATCTTGTTTTGATCAATGAGTCCAATAAATTTTTCTACGACTTGGCCATTACGTATAGCTAAAACAGCTGGAACAGCTTTTACTTCAAATGTATGCACTAAATCAGCATTCTTTTCAACATCGACAAGTGCTAAATTTACAGAGGGCAAATCGCCAACCATTTTTTTCAACATAGGTGTTAATGTTAAGCAAGGATCACACCATTCTGCATGAAAATTGACTATAACAGGAGTTTCACTTTTTATTACATTTTGTATGAAGTCATCATTTCCACTAACTGTGAATGATTTACGATTTGTAGAACCCAATGACATAGAACGTTTAGTTGTCAGATGGTTAACTTTTTTTAAACTACGGAAACGATTAAATGACATGTTTTCAATTTTTGAACCGATATAATACAATTATAATTATAAAATCCAAGATTTTAGCTGAGGCACAGTTTTTCGACTCATGACAAAAGATGAAAATACTGCAGCTAGTCCAATTGCTGAACTAATAGATAATATAACTAGTGTTGTTAAACGCCACACAAATAGAGGATCAACAACCTGTAAAATAAAAACATTAAAACATATTTAACTATATTTATTTGATGTCTAGGGTTTGACATTGTCCCTAAAAAGTATAAACCTTTATTTTCTTTTTTTTAATTAAATTTGTTAAATTAGTTTTAAACTTTGATTAATTTTTCAATATTAAGTAGATTGGAAAAAGGTATTTCCTATTTCTGTCCATCTGTCATCTGGAAAGTAGGAATTAAGACTTTTGTTTCATTGTATGATCGATTATATCTAGTGAAGTGATAAGGTATCTAAAAACAGATTTCAATTCTTTAAAATCTTTTCAGGGGGCTTTTCCCTAATTTCATTGGGTTTTTTTCTTAGTGTAATGCGTTGTTTTTATTTTTATATTTTAGTTATACATCTTATCATTTTAAGTAAAAATTTAGAAAAGTTGTTACTTCGAAGAGATTTTAATAAAGTCAAACCTGTTTTCAGGTTTCCCCCTGTATCAGATAATCTAATTGGTACATTTGAAAAAAAATACATTCAAATTTTCTAATGGGCCTTAGATAGAAATCCTTCTATCTTTCCACTTTACTAATAATATCATATTTCAGCGGCATATTTTGGGAGGGGGTGTTCATGGTGTCTGGAGACACCCTGGCTAAAAAAATGGATTAGGGTCATTCCACGCCAAATCACTTGGTGTGTGTGCAAGTGGATTTGCTAAATGCCTCAAACTTATATATCATATATAAATTGTTCCATAAAATAAAAAAATGAAGAAAAACGTTTTTTTAAAATTAGTTTATTAGATGATTGATGGAGGGGGGAGCTTACAATGAGAGTAAAAAAGAGTAAGAATATAGAATTACCGGACACTGGATAGTAAAAAAAAATTGAACACCCCCAAAATTTCTTCAAAATATGCCACTGTAATAGTTAGTTATAAAAATAATTTTTACTCAACAATTTTTTTTTTTTACTTTTTAGTACAAATTTTTGAATTTAAAGATAAAAAATTTAGAATCAATATTTTAGGTACATAATATTAAGTTATTTATTGTAATATATGTAATAAATATTTATTGTTTTCAATTCATAAAAAAAACTAAGCTAATGGTGTAAATGTACTTTTATTAACTTGCCTTAATATCTTGTTTCTGTACTCCTGTTGAGCTACGAGGTATGAATAATAAAATAATAGAAATAACTATTGTTGACACAAAAACAATTGGCCCGATGCTATGACGAGTTCTTAGTGAAAGAAGACACAAAATGAATGATGAAGACCAAAGTCCTATTAGAATAATTGCACCTATACCTATTACTGCAGAATACATACTACCTGTACCTATAACAAATAAAATAATTAATTAAGGAAGAATTCTTACTATTACAATTTAAAGTATCACAATTTTAGATTTTAAAAACCTATTTAAAAAATGGCATTGTTTTTTAATGAAATATGCAGCACTATAAATACAGAAAAAAACAGAAGAAATTTACAAATAAAAACGACACAGCGATAAAAAAACTTTAAAACCCCTAAAAGGTTTCAGTATATAAAAATCTTATAATAGTCAATAAAACATACTTAGGTTCTTGTTGCAAAATCATGTTACATAATGAAATAGTTTTGAAAAATTAGTTAATCATTTCAGTTTTCAAGTTGAACTCTAGGTAAACACTATAAAACAACAATTTAGACTCACCATTTTTATAAATGCACTCATTTTTCTACTGTCGAGTTTTATTTAATACGAAAAATAAATGTTTATGATACCTAATTCAATTAAAATTTATACAAATACTGTTTAACTCACTAATGTTTTTATGATTTTATACTAACTAACATTTTCATATATCATGTTAATATTATGCTACTATTATTTTAAATACGTATTAACTCAAAACTATAGCTGCTAATTGCAATATCACTGAAATCTGAATTCTGATCTCATTTAGATTCAGGGGCTTATCCGCTTATAGCACAACAAAGCACAGCATTGAGCACTGAGCAGTCTTCCGTCAGGTTCAGCTGCTGCCATTGCCTATCAGCCAAAGCCCAAAGCCATTTGGTTTATCACATATTAGTTATATCCACGATGTAGAGAAAATAAGGTGACACCACTCAACTTATTATCAGTAAAAATCTGGGGTCGAATGCTTCAGGCATTTTGGTAGTTCAGCTTCGCTGTACAGGTGGCGCCACCATTCGCCCGGAGGCCGATATTTTCTATGCGGCTTATGGACGATAAACGTTTTATTTTTTATTTTTATGTTAATTATTCTTTATTTGGAGTTTTTATTATTTTTATTGTCTTATTTAGTAATAAGCAATTATTTTGTTAACTTTTTAATTGCGAAAACTGTGTTTTTTAACGGCATTAAAGTAAATATTAGCACTAGAATATAGCTTTCATAATTAATTAAATTAAATTTATTCTGATCTAGTCTTTGTCCAGCACAGTTATTTATTTTATTATTTTAGCTACTCTACCAGTATAAAGTAGTATTCCAATACTAATTAGTCATTAGTATACATGGTCATAATTTCTAAATTCTAGATCAGAGTAATAGAATAAAACTATAGTAGAGCAAATATTGCCAATAAATTATAAATCTAAAAGATCTACATTAGTCAATGAATTTTATTTGTAAAAATGAATAAGAACAACAGTATTTTATAATTATATATGCCGCGGTTTATTATGTAGACACAAAATATAAACAATTATTTGTGATGCAAATATCATCTCTAGGAACACAATGCAGAGAATATGTCGCTACTTCGTCCCTAGGCATTGCACGTATGGTTGGGCTTGAATTACACGGTAGTCGGGCTTTAAATTTAAAAAAACTTCTCTGGTGCTTAAAATTCGATATAGGAAGGGGGAGGGAGGGGTTGAGGACAATTTTTTTCTTGTACATAATACGTGTTATTATATTATATATCGTATAGAATAATTTCATATATTGTTATAAAAGGATAGTCATCGTTCGACTATAAACGTATTTTGTGGAATAGGAATTAGAATAAATAGTACATTTAATTAGACTACATATACGAATATTGTGGTTTTTAAAATAATATATAATCTATAGTCCTGTAATCAAATAAAATTACATGTAATATATTTTTATTTAGTAATAAAAATGACAGTAACGTATAATAATATGTAAAAAACCCTATTAGCTCCATGTAAAAGTCGGCCTCCGGGCGAATGGTGGCGCTATCTACGTGACAAAATTGTACTACCAAAATGCCGTAATTTCTTGACCCACTGATTTGGTTTGAGTGGCGTCACCTTATCTTCTCTACATCGTGGTTATATCATTAATATGAGAAATGGGTAATCGGTATCAGGAAAACCAGATATAATCAAGACACAGATATATATAATAAACTAGATTGCTAACTAGCGATAAGAATTGAAGCCGACGGTCTGTCATCCTGGTAGGATTTATGTGTGTTATCAATGCATATATATATATATATATATGTAATTGTTATAACCATATATTATTCTCGCGTGATAAGGTTCTAATTCCCACCAGGATGACGGAAAGTGGCTGCTTCAATCTTCTCTATTGGTGGTATATATAGTTAGCAATCTAGTTTATTATATAATACTGTGAGATGAGATGAGTTCTTCCAAATTTGATAAGGATTAGATAAGAAGTTGGAATCGAGCATGTTTTCTGCCACAATGGTACCACAGATTATCTGAAAAACTTTTCATATAATCTGTGATAGACGATAGTACAAAGTACACGCTATATACCCACAATGAGAAATGTGTTATGTGAATGTGTTTTTATTTTTATTATTGTGTGTTACACCCTTCGTTCTTACTCCTCAGTTCGTTCAAATAAATGTTAAGGTGTAATAATAATAACCTCATAGGCCGTGAATAAATCTACATTCGTGACTCGTGAATAATGAATTGTGAAATGTTAATACCTATGTGATAAACTCATTGGTTGTAAATTACAATACATGTTAATTGATAACACATTATTAATTAAGAATTAACATAGAACGCGAACTTTGATACAAAAAAATGTTATCCAAATGAATAATGTAATACTAATTGTATACATTATATTAGATGTTTATTATAAAAAGCTATTAAGCTTTGTACAGGTACGAACTTTACCTTATAGTAATAATGTAGTCGCAATATTTGTTAAAAACTTTAAATATGTATTATAGTAAATTGTTTTCAGATAACTATTTCTTAATAGACCGATAATAATTAATTTCACCAACTAGCATACTAATAATTTCTGTCTATTAATTTTGAAAAAATGAATCATACCAACAAACAATCAAAACCATGGCAACAAAGGTATTCATAATTATGCAATATGTCTATACTAAATTTTTTTGACAGGATATAATATTTGTATTTAATATAAAATATTAATGTTCACTTCATAATATTATTTCCAGGGGTTTCATGGGGAAGGTGACATGAGTGCCTATAAAGTTTTAATAATTTAGTTTCTCTTATTTTTTTTCAAGGAGAACAGTGATAATGATAATATGTTAAGAATACTTTTTAGCTCTTTTAAATATCTCAACTCAATTTTTTCCTAGTAAAACATTAAATATAAAAAACCCACATTTTGGAAAATCTGAGCCCTCTTATGATACCTCTTTTTTTTAGCCATCGCTCACTTGGGAGGGTACTGTTTTCACACTTAATTTTTGTTATTCACAATTTTTAACTAAACCCATGCAGTAAGTTATAATATTTGAGTGGGTATGCAGTTTTTTATGAAATCCTCGGATGACAAATAAAGACACATTTTCTGTTATACAATCTTAAATTGAAATACAATTTAATAGTGTACCTATGTCCCAATTATAGAAATGCCAAAAAGAGGTCTATATCGCCTGGTGGAAGAGTTCATAATAAAAAAAGTATGATTTTAATAATCAATTTACACATATTTGTATATACTGATGGTTAGATGGTAAAATGTTGCTAGTGACATATTATAGGAAATTGAAATTTTTACATTTTGTTGTAAGTAAATTGATCCAACTTGTTTTGTTATATATCATTTTTTTTAATAAACAATTATTGATGTTTTAATTTATTACTTAAGCAATACCAAATTGGTCGTATTAAACATTTCTGGTATAAGCACCTATTTTCATAACAAGAATGTCTTTTAAATAATTTTTATTACTTTTTAAATGTTACTCAAAATTATTTATTTTATACTACTTGTGACTATTTAAAATTTATACTTAAGTTGTTATTACAAGAGTATATTTTCCAATAACAGTTTTATTAACTATTGCATTTAATAAAGAACTTTTTGGTTTTAAACACCCATAAAAAAAGAGCAAGAGGCACTTACAAAATATATCCATATTTTTTGTACATTTACAATACATAATACTAATAACTCTCCAACATCATAATATAGCAGTGTTTTATATTGGAATTGTACAAAAAACATATTTATGTACACCTCCTAAAAATTTAATAAATACGCTTACAACAAATTGCCTTCTAACCGTCATTATACTAAAACACAGTTGATAATACTTTTTTTTTTTTTAATTATAGAAAAGTTAATTTCTGACAATGTTGACCTTACTACCAAAGTCAGTTCAGAATTAAAAATTGCTTTAAATAGTTTTAAACTAAGTCACATAAATATTGAAGACATACAACCTTATGGATCTAGAATATCTGGACTTAATGTAGATGATAGTGATATTGATATTCACATAACTTGTAGTGAGTATTATATAAATTGGAAAAATAAATAATAATACAAAAAAAATGAATGCTAAGTCATTTTTTTATAATTTTTAGGCTCAAAGCGTCCAATTAGAGAAATGATTCAGTCAATTACAAATGTTTTGCGTCATCAAAATACCTTTATTAAAATTATTCCATTATACTTTACAAAAGTACCACTTATTAAGTGTATTCATAGAAGTACTGGAGTTGACTGTGACTTATCATTTAACAATATCTATGCTGTACAAAATACATATTTGCTTAAACAATACATTACATTAAACCATTCTGTCAAGCCAGTTTTAATTGGATTAAAATTATGGGCTAAAAAGCATGATCTTATCAATACATATGGTTTTTCTAGCTATTCATTTTATTGGCTAGGATTATTTTTTTTTCAAGTTAAGGGCATGTTACCGACAGTCTATGATTTACAAAAAAATATACCAGAACTTAAAATTGGCCAGTGGAATTGTGCGTTTTCAAAAGATACACATCAATTTATTGAAAATGAGAAAATGGCGACCTCTACTCTATTAGATCAGATTTACAATTATTATTCAAACTTTGAATACGAAAATTTTGTTATTTGCCCATATTTAGGATGCTTATTACCTAAAAGTAGTTTTGAAAATGTTGAAGCTTTACCTGAAGAATTAACAAAATACAAACAGTTTCATAAAGAAAACACAAATCAACAAAAACTGCAGTTTTTGGGCAAGTCTAAGTTTAATATGTATGTTCAAGATCCATTTCAACATAATTATAATATTACAGCAAGAGTGACTCCCAAAATATTTTTAAAATTTATTGATGTTTGTAAAAAGTCAAAACTGATAGCTGATGATGATGCTTGTACAAAATCACAGAATACTAAAGATGATGTACAAAATGATGATGACACTTGTAAAAAATTAAAACTCGGTGTTCAAGAAGATGTCATGATGTTAATGTATAAAGATGAATATCCAATGTATTTTACATAAGTTGTAAAACATGAAAATATTGCTCACAATGAATAATTAATATATTATGTATATGTGATCGTTATATATTGGTTGTTCATGGCATTTTTTATTACTTATAAAAAATAAATTATGGATAATTAATATTATTATTAAAATATTTTGTTTCAATATAATAAATTAACTAACGAACAAATTATTATTTGATGATCGTGTTGGTATTTTTTTCCTTACTAAACAAAATAGTTTGAAATATTACAAATTTCTATGACATGTTTCTTAAATAATATAAAGAGACATACACTTCACTTACAACAAAATTAAAACAATATTTCTTAAAAAGAAAGCATTGCATAATGTAAAAATATAGTGCATAATTATATTATAATATAAAAAATAAAATTTACATTTGAAGTTTTTCGCATTCTTGTTCAACTATTTTTATATGTTCCATGAGTTTTTTTTCTGTATACTTTTTTAAAAAATACTCAACTGCATAACCGATTCCATGAGGTTGTGTACCAAAAAAGTCTGTTATACCATCTATTTCATACTTGGTCCTTAAAAAAAAATATTTATGTAAGCGATTTGAAATTTAAAAATTGGTTATTTATAATTTTAATGTTCAAAGACTACACTACACCTAAATGATGAGTGTTCTAGAGTAAAAAGAAATAACAGTTGTTATTTTAATAAAATTATGAAAAAAAAAAAATAATTAAAAAACTGATGACCCAGAAATCTTCAGAGTACAGGCGGACTACACATACGCGTCTTTAAGTAATCTTACTATACTCCACACCACAATAGAAGTAACCCGTTTCGCGCATGCCGACTGACGGCAGCGACTGTTACGAGGCCCCGTTTCCCCCACTGTGCCATTCAGTATCGCGCTGAGGCGTGCATACAGAGTGAAACAAGCGATATACAGAGTGATTGTATATAGAGCATATTATTTATTATAATTGTGAATAATTATATTATATTGTCATTTATAAATTATATACATAATTATTTATTTATTTAAAACACATACCATAGTATAACATAATTAATTATGTTGTCTTATTTAATTATATATTGTACATTATAATTATGTATTCTTTTTGGCGAGAGGAAACAAGCTGCAATATAAAAGCATTAGAAAACATATTTTTACCGTTGACTCCAAAAACCGCACACATGTAATAAAATACAGGGCAAAACCGCACACATTTAGTAGGTTAAAACCACATACTTTTTAAAATTGCTGTATCTAAAAACCGCACATTTTATAATGATATATAAACTATGATATAATATTTATATATTTATTCAAAGAAAATTGTTTAGGTACAATTTACATATTGAAAAATTTCAAATAATTAAATTTAATACAATTTTTTTAAAAAATGATCAAATTTTTTTTGGCTGTACTTGATTAATGAAAAATATTAAAATGTGCCTATTAACTAATTTGTTTTTCTTTTTCAGTTAAAACAATATTTTGAATTCCCTTGTGGTACTGGTTGTGGTACTCCACTAAATGTTTTTTGTATAGCATTATGAGCAGCAAAAAAAATGACAATAATGTAAATATTTAACAGTAAAAGCAAGCGCGTAGTTCAAAAACGTAAGACGTTATGAGTCTTGTGACACACTATATCGAGTATACGTTATGATACAACCTATATATGCAGCACCGCCGGCGACCGTGGGTGTGGCCTATTAGTGTGGATGCGCGGAATCAAACACGTTTCGGTCGGGAGACGGGTTACTTCTCTTGTGGCGCGGAGTATATACAGAATATTTTGACCATCAAATAACCTGATACAGTCTTGTTAAAAATGTTGTCGGGGGAAGATACTATTAATTAAATCACGCTTAAATGTGCACTAAAGCTATAAACTTGTGGATAACACAAAAAAATAATATTTTAAAAAAAAATTTTAACATGATGTAGTAACATTAAATTCAATATACAGAATGATCAATTTAATGATAATCATTTTTAAGAAAATGAGTGTCTTACATTAATTGATCACTCCGTATAATTACAGTCACAAAAGCACAATCAACAATAAAAACTGTCTAATGTGAACAAATATTAAAAATATACTACCATGTTGGATTAGGTGTTATTGATAATGTTATTATATTAGACAATGTCGCAATGTCTGACCAACTCAAATTTCTTGTCCTAGCCCAAAATTTTTGACCTTTTTCATCATACCAACATTCTTCCTCGATTACAAATTCTGGTACATGTAAAGTTTGATCACGACGTAATACTTGAGGAATAATATTATGGCATACTAGTCTGTGTTTGGTATATTCAAATCCATGTTCATCTATAAAAGGTTGTTTTATTTACTAATAATACATAATAGTTAAAACAGATATAAAGAACCATATAAACAATTCAATGTAGTTTTTTTAAATTAATTGTTGTATCTATTTTTAGGGCTAGTTCATGTTTAACACAGGGATTATACTAGAAGTAACAATCAAGTCTTAAGACACTTGGTTATTACACAAAAGATACTTAAAAAAAGTTTTTATTCATTATTTCCTAAAATTAATTTAGAATTATAACATACTAGAACGTTCAGGTCTGTTCAAAATTGTAAGACTTTAAAAGTTACTGATTTTGCATTATTATACTTATAAACATATAGTACATTTGTAATGCCATTATGTATAGCGATTAAAATTACTATTAAATATTAATTAATAATTACTTACCAATATGTTCATCAATCAGTTCTGAAACTTTAACAACTTCATCTTGTTTTCTTATTTGGTTATAATGCTTTTTAACTGTTTGAAATGGTTGCTGGAAAATGTGCACTAATGAAATGGTTAGAACCATAGTTAGTATACTTAAATAAATAAATACAAAAAAGCATTTCTCATAAATCTAACATTACAATATTAATTATTTATTTTACCTTGATTGCAAAACAAAATCGTAGTTGTTTAATGATATCGAAGTGAAGTATGGGCAAAGAACGAAGGTTAACCCGTAAACGTTGGTTCGACGTGATTATTCACTTTGAATATTTACAAAGATAACTTATCACGTAACTGCGTCTATGATTACCTCAGATTAGATAATATCATTGAGTATATATTCAATCGAGTATAGATTCAATATATACTCAATGATAATATCTATTCAATTTGCATTATCACTCTGTATACCACATTTGAGGTTATCATTTAAATTTTAACGTTTTTTTAATCTATTGTAGTGAAATTTATTATGAAATATTACTAATTTTTAATGCTAATTCTTTTTGCTTATCACGAAAGAAAGTATGGTAAAATATATGTAGTACAGAGTTATACTTTGTGTTATTAATTTAACTGATTAATCTCCTGTAACTTTTCTGGAAAAATAATTTTTAACACTATTTTATCTTATGGTTAGTAATTTAGAGCTTGTAAGTACTATAATTATTATGTTTTCACATAAAATAATTACTTTTATAACATAATAATTGTATTTGTAAATTTTTTATCTGTCATTAAATAATTATTGAACTTATTGATTTTAATAATTGTAGTATGAAATCAATAAATAATAACTTTATTATGGAATCAAAACTATGTCGACAACAAAGTGTTATGAATTCTTTGGCTCAGCCTAAGTATAGAAATAGTCTTCTTGAAAAAAATAATACTTGGAGTAATTTACTTAATAAAAAATCAGTCAGCACTAACACTGCCACAACCAACAATACAAAACAAAAAACAAATTCTGCTCAGAGCTGCGCTAAAAGTATACAATTTATTAAATTAAAATGAAATTTATGTTTCATTTTATAATTTTTCTTTTGTTATTTTATAATTATAGAAAGTAAAAGTGTTCAATGTGAATCACCCTGTATAAAGGAGAGTCAGAGTACTACTACACTTTCTGTTTTCAATCCAATTAGAACATTGCAATTTTTATTAAAAGAAATTAATCACTTACCAAATGTTCAAAGTATGTACATTATGCTATTATAAATTTAAAATGTATTAAAACCCTTGTTTATTTGGTTTTAGATACTGATATTTCAAAAATTGTACAGGACATGCAGGTTGTAGTTGAAAGAATTGTTGACGAGTGTTCAAAAGTTTCCAATATTAAATCAAATAATATACTAGTTGATAGTTCAATGATTCCAACAAAAGACAATTATTGTAATGATTTTAAGTCTGAAAAAACCTCAAAAGAAAATGTTTGTCAAAATAAAACCTATATAAACAATGACTTTGTCATAAACTTAACAATCTTAATGGTTTTAGGAATATTGGTTAACCCTACATAACAAAATAATAGAACTTGAAAATAATTATGCTAAGATTTTGAAAACAGTTAAAATGACTGAAGAGAAACTTGTATGTGTTACTTCTGAACGTGACAAAATAATTGGGTATGTTATAAATTACTAGTACATTATAATTTTTTAAACATTTGTATTTAATAGGAAATTTAAAGAAACATGCAATTCATTAGAAATACTTAACAACCGCGAAAGGGAATATTTAGACACCATAGCCAGTCTTAAATCTAAACTTATGGCATCAGAAAAATTAGTTTATGAGCAGGAAGTTACTATTAAAGAATTAACAAAACAAATAAATAATGTCTCGAAAAATAATGTGGTTTGTATAACTTTAGAAATAATTTTAAACTGTCTAATACATTGTTTTATAGATTATAATCGTAAACATATAAAAAGTATATATAATTAAAAAAGTCATAACGCGTGGTTATGCTTTTTTTTCACTAGTTTGATTTACTTATTGATTTCTAACCAAATCAATCTGAACCAAGGGTATCTATTTTGATTAGGGATGATTTTGATAATAGAACTAAACTATTAAATTGATATTTCGGTTCGAAAATATGTACTATTGAATTTGAATTTTGAAAATTTGAAAAACAGCTGCCAAATCATTGGCACATAACTTACTCAAAACCGAATTGATCACACTTTAAAGTACCTAACTTGAAAAAAAAATTTCCCTTATAATGAAAAAAATCATCCAATCGACACCAAAATTTAATTAGTTTCATAAAATTTTCCTCTAAAATGATATCAGGATTTTTTTTCAGTTGTCTAACTGATAAAATCGATTAGGAGAAAATTTGAATTTGCATAGGCGCTTTTAACAGGCATAGGAATTGCACAGATAAACGAATACACAGACAGAATTCCAACTAGTCTTCCTCTTATTCCCAAGATTCTAAAAAAATATATATCCAGGGAACTCTAGCTTCCCATTTGTGGAAACAAAATGTTAACACAATTATTTATCGTGTATCAATTTTTTCTATAGAAAATATCTTATTAGTAATGTATCCGTCTATCAGATTTTATACTGCAATCATGTTTTTTTTTTTATAATACATTACCACACGTCTTAAAATTTGGTCTCGTATAATGAGACATTTTATTCGAGTACTCCCTGTACCTAAAAATGTATATAAATTATAAGATTTTCACTTAAGACTTAAAATTATTTAAATTAATTTTACTACAACACTGTTATAAACAAAATTATTTACAATTTGTTATTTGTATTTCAAGGTAAATAATTTTACCAAAAAAATAATACCAGAAGAAGAAAAAAAAGAAAGCATAACAAATTTTAATGAAAATAAGTTGAAAACAAATGAAGGCGTTTCAAAATTTGACCATGAAAAATCCAAAAAAGTACACAATGCTAATACTAGTGAAGTGGCTAAACTAAGGTTTAATATCAAGTAAGAGTAATTATTAGTAATTATTTAACATACCATTTTTAAGTACATAAAGATGGCTTAATTTTAAAATGTTTGTATATAACGAGGACTTAAAATACTCTTTTACACTTGTTTATAGTGCTTAACAACTTTTTAAAAATAATTTTAAGTGGATGAAGTATTGACTTATTAAGTTTACCACGTTTGGAAAAAAAAAAAATTTGGGGCAAGTTGAAACACTTTTTTTAGGTGTATGGTTCGAGCTGCTGATATAAACCCCAGGAGTTCACTCATTGGAATCAAGCAGTGATAGACACACTCTAAATCCTGCATAGATTCATTATTCCCTTAAGTATTAAATATTCTGGACGTTACCTTAAGCAACTGCTTTAGAGGGCACTACCCATGTCATTTCAAATGAGTAAATTATAGGCAAATTTTCGAAAACTCTTTATTTAGAGTTTGAACTATAATGTACTTATTAATATAGTAATAAGGATACTTTATTGATTGCCATTTTGTTTTTGTCAGACTATCAAAACTGCTTTGCACGGGACAAGTATGTGAGGTCATTATTAACTGTAGATTTATCAAATTTTCACAATGTATAAAGAAGAACTTTATCTATGGGGTAGTATTTTAATTTTTTTGATATCTATACTTAATATTTTTTATAAACAAATGAAAAAAAGAAAAAATAATGAATACTTACAAATGAATAAATTTGATTGTGCTTAAGTTATCAAAAAAAACTAAAAACACTACCGTGTAGATAAAGTTTTCCTCTATCCATTGTAAAAATGTTATACAGTTACTGTAAGTATCCTCTTTTTTTTTATTGGGCTTCAATATTTATCATTAGCCCCTTTACATGGTTTTAAATATTCTCACATTCTTAACCCTTGTAAAACTATTTTTCGTGGATAAATTACAGACGGGTAGCGTCTTCTTAAGTTGTATTCCCCATGTGCTAATTTGTTGTTTTTTTTAGTTGGCAAAATTTTCAACAATGTTAGGATCCACTTGAAACTAATGTAGTAGATGCTCTACTCCTATCCTATTTGATGTAATATTTGTTTACATAATTTGCTTTAAAAAAAATGTTACAATTTATTGGTTCTTTTAACTAAACCTTACACAAAAAATTAACCATTTCCTGAAAAAAAGTTTTTTTTTAATGTATTTGTATTTATGAAAATAGTTGTTTGAAAAATAATAAGTTTAAAGTTTTATGAAAAAATATACTATGTATTAAATTACAAACGCTTATAACTGTATGGTTAATTTGTTTTTTTTTTTTCAGAAAAATGAAAGATATTGTGATGAGTGGCTTAGAAAATGATGATTTTAAAAATGTATCAATGGCCTCACTTATATCTAATAAATATCCATTAAAATCAGGTGATGAAGATCGTAATATCGATAGACAATTTAATGAATATAATAGACAGGCGTCAGCTATAAAATCAGCTAAATTTGAACTTAATCAGTTATTTGATAGTATAAAAGCCCAAACAAACCATTCGAAGGAGTTATTTGATTCAACACAATTATACAACAATAGCAATTTATTAAGTGACATTTCTGACGATGAAGATAATTATTCAAACAAATCAAACTTCATGAGTGTTTTAACAAATTCTAGTTGTTAATTGGCTTTTAATTGACTGTAAACAAAACATTATTATTATGATGATAAATACATTTTAAACAAATTAACCGGCAATTAGTGTGTATATTGTTATAAAAAAACACCATACATTTTATATAATGTTACTTTTAATACTTCAAGCAATATGAACATTTTTTAAAGACTTGCTGAGGATTTTACCAGCATTTGTGAGTAAGTTGTTTGACTGCCATTGAGCTTCACATTTTTCAGAAACTTTTAAATCAACCTAAAATTTAGACTTTATTAAAATCCATACATGTAATATGAAATTTGAGATATTTTTTATTATAATTTCATAAAAAGACAATATGGTAAAATAACATTTTGTCTGTTTTGTGCAGGAAATACAATTTAATACTAATATCTATTAAATGGCTTATCCCTTTTACTGCTCTGGATGTGTGTACTTGCCAAACCAAAGCACAGTCCCTGTGCTGTATACGTATATAGTATATACACAATGGTTAACACTATCAATCAATTTAACCTAACATTACAAAGAAGAAAGTAAATTTTGTGCTAAATTCTAAATTTAAACTAAAATAAAGCCAGCAGAGGGCAGATGTTTGTGTTTTAGAGCTTAGCAGTGAAAGGGTTAATAGGTTTAGATGCAGTGATATGGAACTAATTTGACTTACTTAAGTGTTCTTTATTAAAGTTTACGAAAGAAGTAACAAATATATTTGCTCCAAAACATTACTAGAGATAACCTACTACTCTTCAAATTATCAAAGATTATGATTATGTTATCTATTTTAGTTTTACTAATAGTCGATAAATTAGAAATAATTATTATTTTGCTAAAAACCTAATACTATTATCATATATTTACTGTTGGAAATTTAGTATTTGATACACATGCATTTAGTGGGAGAGTTATTTGAATACTGTAAACACTAGTTGTGTATTTGTTATAACTCAATTTAAGTAGCAGTTTCCAAAATTTTTTTATGTTTTTTGTAATTAAAATTACTTGTAGTTTTTCCCAGATTTTCTTTTTTGGATTGAGTATTTTATCTGGTTCGCCTTTATCATAACCTTCGACAAATACTCGATCACCTGGTTGACTTCCTTCTGCTGGTTGTAGTAGTTCAACAAACTTAATACCATCATTTTCACTAAAGCATGTAGTTAAAAAATACTAGATTAAATTCATTTATATTGCTGTAATGTATAATTAGAGGTCACAATTTAATGTAAGTTAATATTTTAATACGTATGAAATAGTGAAACAGATACAAATTGTAATTAGTAATACCCATTCAAAATTGTTACACTTAGTAAGTAATAACTTACATTAAAACCTAAGAAATGCATACCTTGAAGCACAGAGAACCATTCCACATGATTCCACTCCTCTCATTTTGGCAGGCTTTAGATTGCATAAGACAACAACAGTTCTATTTTGCATTTCTTCAATCGGAACAAACTTTACTAAACCACTAACTATTGTCCGTGGTTCTTTTTCACCTATATTTTAAAAATGAGACATCAAGTACAATAAAAAAAAAAAACAAATAGTCACTCGAGTAACTAAATTTTTAAAAAATATGTACTTGAACCTGAAGTATTCAAGCTATTACTCCTAATTGAAATCATAACTTCGTATAAATATCCCACTACTTCATACTAACCAACATCAATTTTTTCAACATACAATGAGTCAGCATCTGGATGCATAGATACTTCAACTATTTTACCAATACGAATGTCCAAACGTGTAGGAATGGCTTCGTTTTCTGGTTGTAGATTGCTTACACTTTTTTGAGCTAAAACGATAAATAATATAAGGTGATTAAGACTTTATAAAAAAACACACATTTAATTCTAAACTTGAAAGTTTTATAGAACTGAAATCTTTACCAGTTTTTCCAGGCTTACTAGATGTTGGATAGGCTTTTGATACTAGCTCTTGTAATTTAGGGTCCTCAAATATTTTTCGTATCGGATCAAGCAGTCTATTAATATAGAACTCAACTGCTGCTTTTAAATCAGCAGGATGAAGATTTTGCTCGGCAAAATAGGCTTCAAGTTCTCCATATGTATTAAAATATTTATCTCCACCATTAGCTTCTTTTCTGAATATTTTAAATGCTTAAAATAACAATACGTTAAATTACATAATGTACAATAAAATATAATAGGTTTGTATATTTATTATACATAGTACATCAGTAATATCATACTTTCATCGGGTTTAAATAATCCAAATATTACATGTTTAGCAAAAGCCAAAAGTCCATTATCAGATATATTTCCAGGTTCACAAAATGCTTTTTTTAACTTTTTTTTTACAGCTGCAGGAGAATCAAGTAGGTCAATTTTACTATCTTCTTCAGATGATGACATTTTGCCTCCAGCTAAACCAGGTACTAAAAAGTAAACATTACAACATTAGAGATGAGTAAATAAATAAAGTTAATGATTTTTAAAATTTACCTACAATTTTTTTTTATCTAGCTACATCACAACAATTAATTAAATTAGTTTTTAGTGGTATTTTTTATGATAATTATTTAAATGCATTAATATAAATCTATATATATATATATATATAAATGAAATGCTGTTTGAAGCAACATGCATCACTACAGAACGGCTGGGCTGATTTGGCTAATTTTTTTAAATGTTCATAAAAGTCTAAAGAAGGTTTTTATGGAAAGAAAAATTGGAAAAGTTGCCCAGGAAATTTGAAAGTTTTTTTCTTAAATTAATAAATTTCTAGGCACTATACTTCCAACATTCTGGGGAAAATATTCTGCTAAAACAGAAATACAAAAGGGTTGAAATAAAAATCTTAAATAATTTTGATTTTAATAATTTGGAATTATTTATAGGGCTTCAAAATGAAAATTCTCTAAAACTACATATGGCTACCTTAATATATATTTAAGATAAACTAAATACATTTTTAATTGAAGTAATAATAAATGATGTTGTACCCATTGGATTCATTAGATGAATTCTTTTGACATAACCCAGTTGGGGTAAATATTTTTCAGACATAGTAAATATTTTACGTTGATCAACTCCACCAAACTGAGCATCAACTTTAAGATATTCTTCATCTAATGCCTGTAAACCTTAAAACAATAATAATATAAAATACATAATAAATATTTCAGAATTTAATTAGTTATTTAAAAATAGTATGTACCTGGATAAAGTAATCCAGATAATAGTGGATTATCAACTTGTTTTACAACCTCAGCACCAGCTTTTTTTGCATCGTGTTCAGTAATAGAAGAACATAATCTATATACATCCATGGTGTATTCTCTGATAAAAAATATAAGAAACTGAACATAATATAAAGATAATATAAATATAGTATATTCCATATAGTAACAATAATAATAATATTAGAGTTTACCTAGAAAGTTGATATTCTGTACCACGTACAAATTTTAATTTTTCCAATGGTACCCCAATTGAAGTCAACATTGCTTTAATTGAATATTCATAATACTGTACCCTAAGTTCTAAGAGCTCCCATGGAGCTTTCATATTATCCAAATAGGCATGTAAATCAGCAAATAAAACTGTAACCTGAAATTTTTTATTTAAATGGCTTTAAATATTTTTTTATTTTAAATTCTACTTTGCAACCATATATAACATAAAATCAAATTAAAAAAAAATAAACCTAAATTTCAGGTTGCATAAATAAATATTCAATTAAAGTATACGTAAACATAACATGTGCAGCGGTAAATGGCTAGCACAGAGTAAGTAGACAACTAAAATACATTTATTGAAGAGAAAATGTACATTTTGCTTAATGTTTTGAATCATATATAAAGAACTTATCATTATTTTGCTATTGCTATACTATAAAGAAACTATGACCCCGTTAAAACGACAATTTTCATTAGTCCTTATTAACTACTTTTCTGATACCTTGAAGTAGGTTAAATTTTAATGAACCATTTTGTAAATGTTTAAGCAAATTCATTTTTTTTTTTTTTGCAACCAAACAAAGAAAACTAAATTTTTTTTACACTATTTAAATTGAAAATTAGCGACCAGTGAAAAATTAAATATTATTTATACATGCCTCGCAGCCAGCTTTCAAATAATCAGCTATTTTGGATATAGGTACAAAATATGCAATATGGGGTTTTCCTGTTGTAGCTGTACCCCAATAAATTTTCAAGTCTCTCTCTTTTAATATAGTATCAAGTTTATCTTCCCCAAGAATCTCCTGAAGATTGCGAATGATCAATTCTTTTTTTTCTGCAAAAGATGACATGATGATTCAGCCACGTGGACAACTAAATACTGAAGAGTGAAGCTTAGCAATAAACTATAAAGTGAAAGAACAGTTTAATTTTTGCAATATTATACAACACAAACTGTAATAATTATTTTTGTACCGCGTCTGTTAGTTATAGAAAGTATTAAATACTATAATTTTTTAATTACACGGCCAAAAATGAGATATGGAAACTAAATTCAACGTCTACGCTCGTATCTGTAAGACTATATTAACGTTATATTACATATTTTGATATCTGCTTATCATGTTTACGCTTATCAATAGACAAATTCCATACTAGCATGGACACAAATAAAATTATTTATTAATCTAATCAGTTTTTGGATTGACAATATTGCGTCTATTAAATTAATTAAGTTGTTAGTGTAAAATGAAACTTTTAAGACTTTTTTAAATTTCATCATATGTATACAATTTTTTAACGAATTGAATGATCATTCATGAACTGGGTGTCGGATCTGGATTCTGGAACGAATTTAGACCAATCGGATAACGTTTTCGATTTTGGCCTTGCATGAAAGTATGATGCTGTGATAAGCATAAGCATTGGATACGTCATATTGTAACAATGAATAACTACTTTGGTTATTGTTATTTATTAAATTAACTTCTTACTTCATAGATTAATATCTATGTTTAACCTATCTATTCCCAGTTCTTGCGAACAAAGTATGTCTAGATAATTAGACAGTATGTATACTCAATTAATTACGATTTTAAGATAATAATTTGATACCTTATATATTTATGTAAATTAATATGTTATTGTGTATTACATACTAATATGCTTTAATTTTGTTCACTTTAAAAACTAAATGCATCTCTTTATCCACCAAGATTAAAGTAGTTTGACAAATAATGGCTTATGTAAATGTGGCTGATTGGAAGTCTGACCAAGTAGCTGACTGGCTCAAAGGTACATTACATTGAATAATACAGTTAGACTAAAAGAAATATTTAAACATTTATGTATATATATTATAATATTTTTATTTAATATATTTTCAGGTTTGGACAGTGTTATTTTACCGTATATCAAATATTTTATTGAAACTGATATAAATGGTCAGAAGTTGTTAGATATGCAACCTAATGACTTAGATAAAATCGGTGTACGAAAAATTGGACACCAAGAACTAATATTAGAAGCTGTAGATCTTCTTAGAAACTTTGTAAGTAATATTGTATTTACATGTTTGCATGAATGTATCATATTTCTTTTCAAAATTTTGTATAATCTGTTTGACTTTAACAAATTCTAAGAAGATTTCTTATTACCCTAAAGGGTCAGGTAATGATATTGTAATAGAGCATATTGAATTTTTTTTTTAAATAGCCAACAATTGTTTTATTTTATTTTATTAGTAATGCATTAAATTAAGATGATTAAATCTTTCAATTAAAATTAAAAATTGATGATTATTTTTATCTATAATATTAAATATACATTAATACATTTTACTGTGGCTCACAAGAGAACGACCATGCACAAAAACTATTACACGTTACTCCTTTATACGGCTGTGCAAGCAGTAGTAATACATTATAGTTTCTGTTTACAGTCATTCTCTTGTAGGCCGTAGTATAGAAGGTTTTTATTTACCTTACCTGATTCAAATACCTATTTTGGTATCTATATCATTTTTTTTTTAAATGTTGTTTTAACATCTTTTTGTATTTATATTAAACTATTGACATTTCAAATAATTTAAATTTATATTCTTTTAGCATTATGAGCTAGACAAAGAAAATGTACAGCTCTTAGCATTACGGTTATCATGTTGTGCTCATAATTTGTACAAAGAAATTATGCAAAATCATTTAAATTCTTCTACTCAAGTTCCAACTAAAATATTGACAGATGTAGCTAGCACAGTTGCTACGCTAAAACCATTAGTAAATTGGTTAAATAGGTATTGCTGTCCATAAATAACAAATATTTGCAAAACCTAATATAATTAATTTTATTTTAGACCTCCATTTTGTGGGCAACCTCATTACATAAATATGAAAAATAACTTGCTGAAATTAGCTCTTGAAATAGTCACTAGTGGTCAACGTGATCGTTTTGCTGAGAATCCTGTTGAAAATATTTTTGAAAGTGCTAAACAGCTTGCTCAACATGCTGATCATATCATTCAAGAAAGTCAAGATTCATTAATTTTACAACCAGCCACTTTGGATGTTGCTACTCTAAAAAAACGATCTGGTGAATCTCTGGTAATATACTAATATTATAATATGTTCTATGTCTTTGTATAAATTCTTCACTATAAGTAATGTATTGCTTAGGGATTTTATATTGTGCCATCATTTCATGGTGTACACCAAGTAGGAGAAGTAAAATGTAATAGTGTAGCTCATCAATGTGGAAAAATCGAAGCCGGTGATGAAATAGTTCAAGTAAACTATCAAACTGTGGTAAGTCGTCATGTTAATTTTTTGAAAATAATCATTGAATCAAAACATGTTTCCAATAATAGTATTTGTTTTGTCAAGCATACATATAATGGCAAACTTAAAAATTAGAACTATTATTAAATTATGTATGTTACAATTAAATTCTCAGTCTTAAGAAAAAACTGATAAGAAATGTCTCGCTAGTAAACTATATATAAATAAAAAGATAGAATTATATTGTGTTTGCAGTCACAAGTATTTAGGCTAAGTACAATATTCATTGGTTTGTTTTTGCTATTCACAACCATACACTTATATTAAAAAAATATTTTTGTTAAACTTAGGTTGGATGGCAAGCAAGACAAGTAATGGCTTTATTAGAAGAAGCATCTAATGATATATTTTTAACTTTAAAAAAACGGCCAAAACATAGTAAAGTATTTGGTCAGATATACATGAAGCCATATCGCCTTCCTAGTAAAAAGATATTTAATTATCCACAACGATACTTTGATCAACTTACGCCACCTAGACCCAGTGACCTGTTAACAATTCCAAATTTTAGTTTCCCTGTACAAAAGTAAGTATTCATTTTAATTTAAATATGTAGTTTATTTAAGTTCTCAAGTCAGTACTGAACGCTTTAATTAGAAAAAAATGTATAAACATTAGTACAAAATATAAAGTTAAGTAAATTAAAGTACCTCGGTTTTAGCATTGATTTTAAAATGGTATACAGATTACATAGAACGATGACTGTTTTATACAAAATTCCTACCGTCAATGGTATCCTTATCATAGTTTACCATCTGCTCATTTATAAACTATGGCGATGGTACTTCTATTGACGACAAATTAAACTTAAAACCAATCGCCATTCTTTCGTATAGTGCAGCTTATTTGTATATTTTATATCAATGGTTTTAGTATATTTTCATTATTTTCGAGTTTGAATCTACTCACACCTAGGTATTAATACAAATGAAATGAATGATTATAATGTATCATAATGAAATAACCTCATAGTATTTTACACATTTTTACACACAGTAAGACTATACTTACAATTAGCATACTTAATCGAACTATTTTAATGTACAGGCAAGATAAAAAAAAAGCACCTAAAGTTCAAGAAAATCAACTTCTAAGTGACCATTTGCTAAGTCCACCACCAGTTATTCATTTAGGAGGGCGATCAATATCTCCTGAGATGTGTTCACATAGCAATAGCAGTAGTGGTGATGAAAGTGAACTAGAGAGTGCAAACTGTTCTTCACCCACCTCTGTCAGACTTTATTTACCTAAACCTCATATTCCAGTACAACGGCGGGCTACAATAAGTGGAGCCAGTCCAATTGGAAAACATGCCCCATTTAATTTTGATCAGGTATAATATATCCAATTGTTACTTAATTTAATGTTTTAATAATCAGTACAACGAATGAAAAAAATTATAAGTATTTAGAAATATATTTGATAAATCATTTAAAATTTTAATAAATACAAAATACTAGTACAGTGAAACCTGTCTAAAACCATGGATTAAATATACTATTGATGAAAAATGCTCATGTTGTGATTGGCAATGCATACAACACTAATATTTTAGTGTGGATTTGGGTCACTGAGAGGCCTGAATAGTGGAAAGGGTGGTAGAAACGTGAAATAGCTATAGACAGAATTAGACGTATGTGATGTGATGCACCGGCAAACATATGTGGGAAATCCATTCTGAGCCTTATTGCCAGAAAAATTAACTACCAAAAGAGCTTCCATATGCACTGCACAATAATATTAAAATGTGTTGCTTATCTATAGTATATTTAGTCTTTTAAGACGTACCCTAAATAACTGAAATAACTGTATACAACTGAATTTGTGGATGATCCCACCAAACTACTTTGCATATGTAACTAAATAAAAAAGAAAACTGTCTAATTTGTAATTTTCTTTCGATCCTGTGGGATCCTGTTTTAGACAGTTTTGCACTGTATTATCTAATGCGCTTTTAGATTATACCTTTGAATTTAATTTAAATTGTGATCTCTATTTAATAACAATTCTCAAAAAAAGACAATAACTTTTAATGTTAGTTATATTTTACATTTACTAAATTAAATAGTTGAAAAATTAGTTAGTTAACATAATTTTTTTTATTTACTATAAATTTAATTGTTTTGGTCGTTGAAAACTTAATAATTTGTTTTGAACCGATCTATTTGTATTGTTAGATGTTGTGCAAAATAAAAGCACATTATAGATTGTTATTTTGTTGAACAGGTTACTCTAGATGTGTCTAAATAGACCTAATTGAGAAAAGTTTTTATCACGCTGGCTTCAAATATTTTTCCAAAACTAAAAATGAAGACTTATGATTATTTTTCATGAATAATTCATAAAACATACGTACAATAATATATTTATACTATAAATTTTATATAAATGTCGTCATTATCATATATTTTTCATAAAATTCAATTAAAATATATATTTTAATTCAAAATTCATCATTGTTCTCAATATGAATTATGTAGAACGAGTTACAAGAAACATGAATAAATACAGGTAATAACAGTCTTCTTTTTTTCTTTGTTGGTTTTGTTTATGTTCATGATTCCATTTCTATTTCTGCTGTTTTTATTTTTGAGACATGTTGTTTTTACTGTCAATACTTCATATTTTCATGAGTCTAATTAAGTATGTTAAGTGCTTTTTTGTGGGTGCCTGTAGTTATACTATTTTAGGTTTTCATTTCTTTTTTTTTAGATTTTGATACCTCTTTTTCATATACACCTAAGAATTATGAGAGATATATTATTTTGACATTTTGTAACAATAAAAATGGATTTTTTAGTTATAGATGTAACAACCAAACAATTTGTTAACATACATAATTAAAAATTACATTTTGTTAGGTATTATGCTAATTATAAAACTTATATATTTACTACTACTTCTAATAAGGCTATGCATACTTTTATTGTGGACCAAATTTATTTTTATACATTTTTGATTTTGTATAATGTTATCAATCAAAAGTAATGGAAATGTGTGACTTTTTAATGTTAACTGTTAATAATTTATCTTCAAGTAAATTAAATATGTATCCCATGCTAAAAAGTCATACCTAAAGGTAACAATTGTGATCACGAGTTTCTAACTTTCCTAATTCACCATTAAATTAAATAGTGCAATAGTTTTTTTAAAAAACCTGTTAAAATTAATTGTTTGTACTAGTTAAGTACTACTGATTGAAAACTTGTTTTTAAGTTTATACTGAAGTGAATTTAAATTTCAATAGTTATAGTTTTAATGGTGTACATTCAACTTTCTAATATGAGTGGCTTTAGGGATATAAATGACACTTTTTGTGTCAATTTATACTAATTTTCTTATGACTATCACATACATAAAACATATTTAAACAGTCCATGACCATATAAAACTATTAATAATAAAAAAAAGGCAAAGGAAATGCACCAAAACACCGAATTATAATGAAGATAATGATGGCTAAGAGGCCATTAGTTGTAAGTCCCAAACACTTAATTTTAGAGGAAAACAGTATTAAGTTATTGACAATAATAACAAAAGTAGACTTGTTATATTTGTCTGCTTAATGTTTAGGTCACAATTAAATATTATATAATTTTCTTATAATTTGTTTTGTTCATTCAATAACTGGTTGCCAAAAAAAACACAGTAGGACCTATTCGTATAACCTACTAATTAATATTTTCATTCTCATTACTATATATACTACTATTATTTTTATTTAACTTTATTATCCTGTAGTAATAAGTTTTAAAAAAAAATCTTTTAACTGTAAGGAACACATTGTTCTTTTAGCTTCGATGCAAAGCGAGAAGGTATTGGTTTTTTAATTTATTATTATTGTTTTGCTCTCAATTTAAAAGTCAGTTAGTTTGCATAATTCTTAAAAGTGTTTTAAAAAGCTGACATTCTAAATTTACTTTTTGGTCTGGTTCTCTGGCGCAATTTTATCAGATTATTGTTGAGTTTGATTTTTTTATCATTTTTAGTCGAGTATTTATTTTTATTCTAGTTATAAATAAAACAAACCAAAATCGATTAAAAAAATAATTATTAAAATAAAAATTGTATCATTGTTAGAACAAATTACATTTTAGCTAGCTTACAAAACACAAACAATAAACAAGGTACCCCGCAAAAATTCTACAAATTATATAACTTTTGATCTAGTGAATATTTTTAAGATGTTTTTTTTTAATCAATATATACTCATTAGTAATAGGAACCGCGGTGTTTATAGTGAAAATGAGTATAAATTGTTTAGAAAAAAAAGCTTAAAAATATTTACTATAACAAAAGTTATTATTTAATTTGTTGAATTTTGTAGACACCCTGTATAGTATTATTCTTTTATGTATAGAAAATCAATAACGTTAATATAACGTATTTATAAAGCATGGTTATTATTTTATAGTTCAAATAGAAAATTTCTAAATTCAAGTCAGTTCAGTAAAGAATTGCTGCTTTTTTATAATGTAATTTTAAATGTTTAAAACAAATTGTTACATTCAAGTAAAACCAGTTTGAGACTTATTATATAAAGTTTGTTTTTTAATATTTCCAAGAAGAAGACGTCTAAAATATTCTGTAGTTGCATGGATTGGTTTTTCCTATTTACTTATTGTTATTATTGTATATTGGTTTTTAAATGTTGTAACTTGTAATTAATATTTTTTATTTCTTTAGTTATGGTTAAAACAAGCGAACGAGGCTCATAACAACACAAAAAATAATGCTGATAAATCTAATAGTGAGATGCAACTAAGTAAACATTCTAAGCCAACAAAAGTTCATTGGACATCATTACCTGCTAATGAGGAAAAACTGGAAAATCAAAAATTTTCTGAGAAAAACATTGTGGATAACTCTGCTGTCAAAGACGATGTATTAAGTAGTACAGATTTCATATCCTTAAAAGAACGTATTAATCAACTAAAGATTAATACTAGCCCTGAACATATTGTTAGCAAAAAACCAAAAATTATGCCAAAACCAATAGTAACTAAACCAAATGAGCAGTCATCGATAACTAAAGTTCGTGGTAAATTAGATAAAAGTTTTAGTACACCGTCTTATGATTTTTCAGTGGTCAGTAATTCTCAAAATGAATTTGAGGATTTTACATCTGATTTAAGAATGTCTGCAGAAGATGTAAAAAATTATGACAAATCTGAAGTTATTGGCAAATGTTATACCAATTTAGATAAATCTAGAAGGCCTGATAAACCTGTATTAACATTTCCTAAACCACCACCGACAAAAATTGACGATTGCGAAATTCCATTATTCGTAGATGACAATAATATTAATTTTGCAAATAAAAAAGTAAAACCGAATGTACATACTCCACAATTACTTCCTCCTAAATTTGATGAAATAAATTCAAACGCATCAGAAGACACTCAAAATAATTTTGACATTGTACCACACAATTACAAACCGTTTGATTTATCTGATCGTAAAGATGTAAAAATTGATAATTCATTTTTATTTGAACAAAATAAAAGTGACTATATACATAATTTACCAAAATCCTATACAGATTATCATATTGGAAATACTACTTATGACAATGTTGCCATACAAGTATCAAATGACAGAGTTCCTAATTCAATAGAATCATCAAAGTATTCAATAAATCGTTTGAAGAATATATCTGCTAATAGTAAAACTAATGATTTATCTGATTTTGAAAAAACATCATTTTCTGATTTATCTGATGCCTGCCCTCCTTTATCATTAACTGACCTTAGTGGTAGCGACGATAATATATTTCAAGTAGAACCGAAAGACAACATATCATTACCATCTGAGCGAACGGCCATAACACCGCATCAAGCAGTTCTCAATGCTCCTGCTACATTTCCTAGACAGAAAACTGAGACAAAAAAGTCTCAACCACCATTGCCACCTCCTAGGCCATCCAAAACTATTGAGTTACCTAAAAGAACAAGCTATAGAGCAATGTTAGGTGCCAAAGCTATTGGTAAAAAAGAAAATAAAGGAAAGCTTTGTCAAAGAAATCCGTTGATAGCCAGTAAATATTATTAATACAATATTATTAAGAAATAGATAACAAATTTGATTTATTGCTTATTATTTTTTTAGAACGACGAAATATTAGTATTAAAGATTTAGGAATATGTGAATATCAAGGATGGCTGTATCAAAGATCAAAAAAAATATCGCCTCGCATGCAGTGGATTAGGGGATGGTTTATTATTAAAGGCACGGCATTCTATGGATTTAATAATAGAGAGGTGAAAATAACATTATGCCTATCCTATTTTGTACTATAATGTGTTAATATGCTTTTAATTCTTAATAGTCCACCAAAGCACGCCTTATGATTATTTTATCTGGTTTCACTGTATCAGTTGCGGATGAAGTGAAATCGAGAGCCAATGCATTTAAAGTTTATCACATGGGAACAATGTTCTACTTTGCTGCTGAATCGTCAGATGATCTTGCTATGTGGTTAGATTGGTTTTCAACTGCTACGTCTGTTGATGGACATAACTCAAGTAAGTAACAAACATTTTTTTTTTTAATTTCTGTTTTTAGTTAGAACTATTTAGTATAAAATGAAATACCTATATATATATATATATATATATACCCATAAGGTTCATTTGGTGAAATAGTATATAATTGACAAAATTGTATAGATGTTGAAGCAGTTAGTGAAACTGATGGGGAGGAGGACAATCTTCCTGATGAAAATCAAGGACCAATGGATCCTCCTATCACAGTAAAACCAGAAACCTCCCATGAAACTAACTTTACAAGTTCAGCATTGAAAAATATATCTACATTTATATCCAGTCATATGGGTTCACATTCAACTGGCAATAGCGCTTCACAAAAAAATAAAAAGTATGTTATAAACTTATAATAGCGTTATTAATAAATTAAATTAATTAATCTTGCTCTGATATAAAATGTCACTAATATATTATTGTTTTGTATTCACTTAATTTTATTTATTTTTCTCTTTGGCGATAAAAGTTTTCATTCATTAAAGAAACAGCAGAAAAAAAATTTGTCAAAGGAAGATCAAGCAAAAGGTAGTAGTTTAGATAGGAAACACTGGAAATTTCTTGGAATGGGTATGATAGGACGAGATTCAAGTGAACCAGTGCCGACTTCTCAATATCGTAGTTACCGTCGAGTACCACCAACAGTTCCTAAATATACAGCCGAGGCATCTGTATCTACCAATTATAACCAAAAGTAATTTTACAAGATACATTAAATTTTATCATCCATAACTATTTTCATTTATGCAATTAATTGATATTTTTTAATTCATAGTTCTGATATATACCCTTTACCTCAAGCTAACCATAATCGTCCTCCAGATATGGTCGACTATCGATTAGCTTCTATGTCAAAAACTTCTGATAATAACCATAGGTACTTATTATTAAAAATAATTTCTTTAGGACATCTATAATTATTATTGTATCGATTTATTTTAGACGAACAGATTCTACCAACAGTTCTGAAATGACTTTAGAATCGTTTATGCAATCTCGTCAAGAAGCTGAAAGACGTATTCAAAATGTCCATATGGCTTTACGAGTCCCTCAATATACAGCGCCTCCACCACCAGCTAGTAATAGTATTTAATTATTTTATACTAACCACAATATAATACACTTTCTGTTATTTAATTAAAGGTGTCAGGAACGATCAAAATCAACAATTTTTAGACCAAACTGGTTTCAGGTATTATATTATAACATTAAATTATTTACATTAAAATTACTGAATTATTTAAAGTTGTTACTAATTAAAGAAATATTAATTATTAACACAACCACTTTATTGTTAATTTCTATTTTTTATTAAAGTATTAATCATGAGTTATTACAACTTCACCTTGATAAATAATATACATGCAAAATAAACCTATATTCAACATCAATGCTAATCTTTCAATTAACATTTTTTATTTAGAATTGCTGCTGAAAGTGAGCCTCGTTCAAGGCAACCTATTACTGCTTTAACTAGCATTGAACACAACTACAATTTAAATGTACTACCGACTTGTAAGTTGATTCGATTTTTTTATTTACAACAACCATTAATTGTTATATAATTATTGAAAATAATTTTTATTTCATCAAATTGTCATTTTTTTTTTTTTTGTAATTAAAAAAATAGAATTTTTTAATTAACAAATTGGAAAACTTAAAATTCACAATGTTCATTACTTTTAAAATAATATTGTAAGTACTATTTTGTATACTCTTATAATCAGTATAATATATTACTTTATTAATAGTTTTAAATCTTAAACCCTTAGTAATATTATTATAATATTATTCATCAGCCATTTGCCAGTTGGTCTCGTGATATTACATTTTGGATAATAGTAAAAATTGAACTATACAAACTATTTAGAAATTTGGCTACCCATGTTTGTCAAATAGTATTTTCCTGTATAAAAACAATTTCAAAAACTTATTAAGTGTAATCATTGTTTTATTTAATAATATTTTATATTATAGGTATACCTAAAATATTAATTAAAAATTTCACAGTAATACAGATGTATTGTTTTCATATTAATATTATAAATATAAATCTTTAGGGATAACAGAAGGTTCAAGCCATTCTAATGATTTAAATGGCAATAGAAGTACCAAAAATTCACCATTTCAGTTGTATTCTAATAGATACGTAAGTATATTATTACATTATTTATTTTTATCAACTGGGTCTGCAATTAAATATCAATATTTTATCATTTTAGTTCTTAATGAAGCATACATAGTGATTATTTTATTAAGCTGAATAGGAAAGTTTCATAAAATGCAATATCATATATTTTTATAGATACAGTATTACAGTATATAAGTAAAAAAAATTGTATGTAAACCTACAAAATATTAATTTTTGGCTGATATCTGAATTTATGAAGTTTTATTTGTTTGAAAAAATTGTAATGTCACTATTTTTATTTTGCTTTACATTTTTGGCACCTTGAATTCTGTTTTTTTTTTATCGTTTTTAATAACATGACATTTTTCTATTATAGTAAAAAAAATTTCATTATTGAGTTGTATAGTATAAAATATGGTAAATACATTAATACTAAAACTTTTTTAACTACGTTTTTAATTTTTAAGTTTTTATGAATTTAAATTTTACAGTCCATGGACCAAATTAGTGATAACGAGTCTCTAGAATATCCACCTGTTTTTGATCCTGAAACTTACTCAATGACTGAAGCACTTTCAAGAAGACGAGATAGATCAAATAATAATTTAGACTTGGATTGCCCTCAAGGTAATAGTTATAATTTCAAGTGATAACTTATGTACAATTACATTTTTTCTTTGTATTAGTATTCATATATATATATATATATATATATATATATATATTAATAAATATATATATAATAAGCAAAATTGATTATTATATTTTAGATATGTTTATGTTTTAGAATTATGCATGAAACCAATGTTTAATCAATATTAAATTTTTTTTTAATTTATAATTTTATAATAATATAATTATATATACTTGTACAAAAAAATTGATCCAAATATAATATTTTGTAATACACATCACAAATATCACCAAACATATTAATTACGAATATTTTATTAGTCATATTATATAAATATTATGTTGTATAATCTATATAATAATATTGTAATAATTGTGTATAAGAATTGTTTAAATGTGTATGAGTTTAATTATTTTAATTTGTGATATAACTATTTTATTAGCTGTTAACATATAATAATTTATTTAAATAAGTTTAAACTGTTGACAATATAACTTATGTATTTTCTTTTGTAATAAAAGTTTAATAAGAATATTTGTTTAATTTTAATTTAATGATATTCAAGTTACTGATAAAAAAAAGTTTTAAACATTTTGTGCTTATTCCTAATCTAATATTTTATTTTAGGTACCTAGCAATACCTAATTTATGATAAAGTTACTATCAAAATAAATGTTTTTGTTGAATTTTTAGCTTTAGTTTTAGACTTTCAGTCTAATGTAGCTTTTTTCAAGCTTAATTAGGAAGGTTGAAAGTCAAGTTTCATGAAATCTGTAATAATTAATATGAATACAATCGGCGGTATGTGCCAGGTACCTCTTTATTTTAAATAATGGCTGAATATTGTATTTAGATATAGTGCCTGGGCCTATAAACGTTTGAAATTGTAGTAATGAATGTACTAAGTGTTTTGTTAAGTTACATTTATTATAAAATTGATGTAATTCCGCTGTAACCAAAGAACGTTTATTTAGGTACCTATGTTTTACAATTCATTTTATGCATGAAATATGAATCTATAATTCATATATTATTATAAATATCATGCTTTTTAAGTTGATTGACAACAAACTTTCAAGGAAAATTGAACTATTTAAAGCTTTTTCCGGTTAACATATTATTTTATTAAGTCCGATTATATCAATGTCTTCAATATTACACAGATATTTTGGAGCCCATGTGATTTCCCGTACCATCTTCAAAAAGATGCTAACCACGTCTGAAAATTGGTATCTCCAATATTTTAAAAACATTAGTGTAAAATTGAAGAAAAGAATAAAACAAAATAAGAAAATTGTACTGCTACCACTAGTCTGTTGACTGTAAAGTCCTTAATTATACATGTTATAAATAATTAATTTCTTCAGTTCAACGTGCATCTTCTTTTTCACATCATCCCATACAATTTGAGAATGGAGTCAACTAGCCAAATTATTTCTCTGCAAATCTCTATTCCTCATAATATTCTTATTCACTCCAAACTTGTCCGTGCCTTAATGGATAATAATATTTACTTGCTTCTTTTTCGAGCTACCTCTAAATACACCAACATTTAACTCTCTTACTCATTTTCCTATTTTATCTTCTTCTAACATGACCTTTAGCAAAACCATCACGATGTAGGTCTTTCTCATTCTTCCTGTTATTGGTGCTACTCCTTAACTTTTTGCTCATATATACTCTACTCACTCCTTATTTTGGGACCTACTCATTCCACATCCATCTCAACGTTTTTATTTTAGCTATTTTCATTTGACTTGTTTCCCTCTTTTGTTTAATAGGTACCATAACTCACTGCCGCATACATTTTTGGGCTCGTTAGTCGTTACAGTTTCATAAACTTTCTTCTTACATAATTATCGAGTTTTGATTTATCTATATTTACAAGGTACACACGTTGAAATGATAATAATTTATTCGGTGGTAAATGTCCATAAATGTTTATTCCGAACCTTTTCTAAATATTCTATGAACTATTAGGAGTATTAAGTAGCTAAGCTGTACCTTTAATGATTTAACTATTGACAATGACATACTTAAAATGACGAATCATATCGCTCAAAATAAATCGTAATAGTTTTTAAATTGTTATCGTCATTTTTGTATTGCTCATCATTTATGACAATGGACACGTTGACATAGATTGGATTTTAATTATAATTTATACGACATTAATAATGTAATTATTGAACAATTTAATATTAAACTTTGTTTTGATAATATAATGATTAAAAATACAGTACCTATTATATTTCATAATAATGTATTACCCACCTACCAACTCTAAGTTTATATTACTAAAAAATAATTTATTGTTGTACAAAAAAATTTCAGAATTTAATAAATAGATAAAGACTACTTTTAACTTATTTGTTGAATTAATTAATCAAATTATTTTTTTAAGGACAAAGGAGCCTACATTTGCGTATTTTTGGTCTCTCATATTTTATTACTCTGAAACACGTAATCCAGCAATAATCATAAAAACGGATTTACATTTTTCAATACTTATGATTGATCCATCGATCAAAGTACATTTTTAATTTTCGTTATTAATATTATTGTAAAAATGATTAAAAACTCTTAAAACTTAAATTTTTCTAATAGAAAATTATTAGGTCACTAACAAAAAATAATTTAAAAATTATACTTTGCTCGAAACTCGATACCTTGAAAAAGTTATGAAGAATCTAAATTTTTTTTTTAAAATTAAACCAGAATTTTCTTAGGAATGTATTATTAGAAGTAGAAACATACGTTTTTATGTTAAAATAGTGTAGTATGATGTATGCATTATTAAAGTTAAAAAAATGTATTCTTTTTTTCTTTTGAGGAGGGGGGCAGTTAAATAATTTAAGTTATTTATAAGTTCTAATTCCAGACTAAACCTAAAAATTTGGTAAAACTTATGCAATCAAATCGTATTTATCATGCAAGTACCAAAATTTATCAGAATAAAATATATATACAGACCACAGTGTTATTTTTGTGAACGATAAAAACAGATCACTGTTATCGTCGTCACTTTTCAATAATAACAATGGTTTTTTTTTTAATGCTTGTTTTCTATCATTTTATATTTGTCGTTTAAAATCATGTTATAATGTAGCCCCCCTAACCAAGTCTCTAAAGCCTCCGTTTAGTAGATAAGACCTGCATTTTTCGCCCCCATCCAAGTCATTTGGATCGTAACACTTTATATTAAATTCTGGAAAACAAAGTACTTATGTCAATATTTTTTTTACTCAGGTATTAAGTGTATTGCTCCCATCTATAATAACTTAATAAGTAATAATAGTCACTGAGATTTAGTAGTTCATTCTACATACATTAACGTTTGTATGATTTCAGATTAGGTCACTTCTAGAACTTTAGCGTTCACTTGATGTTGTTATTCTAACCCAACGCACATTAGAACTGAGGTCAAAGATTAAAGAATACTCTCTAGGTAATAAAATAAGAAAACTTATTTAAGAACAAAGTATACAAATTGTGGACAGTTTATCTTAAAAAAATATTATCATTTTATACAATGGTTTCCAATTCGGAGAGAGCAATCGAGACTGATATCCAAATATCTGAATACGGATTTTTGGATAAAGATTATCCGAATTATATATTTTCATTGCGTCTGTTTTATTATATACAATCATGGTACTTGGGTCTCTAAGGCTATAGGAAACAATTGTATTTAACCATAATTCTATAGAAAGATAATTTTCTCATTTCATAAGGATTTTAAGAGTAAAATATACTCATCCTGACTATATAATGCGTCTTAATTATTTCGTGTTTAAAATTTTTTTATATAAAATTTGTCTTTTTTTTACACTAAAAATGTTTTAATTTTTTACTCTTGAGTTTTAAGCTTAGACATTTATTTCGGTTTACGTTACGCCAACAAGTATGGGTATGGGTACCTTGTAGGTAGGTAACACTATAGGTAATCAAATGACTGAATGTGTCCGACTTTGTTTTTGTGTTATTACTGTTTATTTATTGTCTATAATATTATTTGTATAATATAATGTAGCCAATGCGGCAGATATTTAACATTATTTTTATAAAACGTTGATAGTTTTTTAATTGAATAACATTTCATTTTGTTTTATGGTTGATACAGATCCTCATAAGTAGTTTTAAATATATTTTATTTACAAAATAATCTGATAATTATTACATATTATATTAAGTTCCTGCGCGCAGTTGGACAGTGGACTGTTTAGGCAAAAAGGTTAGCAAGATAAAGTTCTAAAGCCGTTAAGTTTCGGGCAGTAGCTATGCGCCGAATAGATAGATGGCGTTACTGTGAAAACGAAAGTTTCTTGACAACAATATTATCATAATCGTAAAAGATATCATAACGAGTTACAAGAGACGTATTACTCAACAGTCAACATATCGTATACAATTAATTGTGTGCGTAAAACTGTGATCACCTTGGGGTTTTGTGTGTAATATAGTATATATAATACACAAAGGCATATTTTACAAGTAGTAAACCTCTAGACGTCTAATATAGAATATTATGACACTATTTAATTAATCTGAAATCAATTCATAAAAAAGAAGGTAGTGGGGGTTATCGTACGTGTGATGTCACAGCTATTTCCCTTAGTAGTTTTTACTGCCGATTATCAGTGACCAGTAAACATGAACATAAAGAAACAAATTAATAAACCGTGAAACGTTATCGTTTTATAATCATTAGCATACATGTAAATACGCCGAGTGCCGTACAGGGTTCATTAGACATTGGATTCTAATAGCAGTCGAACGTCATCTTCCAACCGGCTTGTATGCGCACGGATTTAAAACTGCTGTTACCAAATTACCTGGATTAAATTTAAGTGAGTACATTTACAATAAATTACATTTTTTTTTTGTTTTAACTTATTAGTTAACTTTAAAATTTGAAAAAATCTTAAATTCAAAAGAGACTTAAAATTATAATAATTGAATGAACAAATCAAAACAAAAACCAATACCTTTTTAGCTTACCAAGGATTAGCACTTAGCAGCTTACTGGTTAGGCTAAATAAAAATTGTAAGGATGTTTTTACTTGGTAAACATTAAGAAGTATACGTATTATTTGTCAAGATAACACATTCACTTTATATTGTTGAATGTTGGTTTATGGTTAGTAGCAATATGTGGGCGTGTGTGATAACTAAGTAAAACAATTTGTATTTATTTTCGTGTGATATAATTTGTCATCGACGGCAACAACCACAGTAGGTAGTTATCACGTTCAACGACGCAGGATAGCAGTGGAGCAGCTGCAAGGTTGTGCAAGGTGAACGTGTTTTGAGGTTATATAGGTCACAGAAGAGCGCGGTTATTTAATTTTCATTAGTTTGAAACGTACGCACGCCCTTCGTTTGTGTACACGGTCAACAAGTGCCTGTACTGGTTTGAAATATACGTTTCTTTTTTTTTTAATTTAATATAAAATTTCAACAAACGATATTCATATATGGTATTATATTAGTTAATGTAATTATGTTTACAAATTATCCCGTATTTTTTAATTGTTTCAGAGATCTATCGACTTTAGATCATTTTAATATTAACCACCATAGTTAATCTTATAGAATTAATAAAAATTGTAAAAAACCATTCAATGGTTTCTAACCGCGTTCACTGATTTTTTTATTGTAACAACATATTTAAAAAGTAAAGATGATGGAGAGTTGTGGCGTATACTACATTATACACACGCAACTTACCATATTTCTCCTTCCACTTGTTTATTAAAATTCTTATTAGTTATAACTGGAAAAGTTAGGTATTAATTAAAACAGGATTTCGATCAGTAATTATTTTCAGCTAGCAATTCTTGTTTTATATACGTATACGTTGTTATTTGAGTATCTAAAGTTGATATATATCTAGCTCTGAAACAATTCAAATAGCTATACGAATACTATCTACCTTGTAATTCTTACCTAAGTCACATCATTTTTTGGGCGTATACAGTTAACAATTTTATGAATTGTTATAAATTCAACCGTAGAAATAGTATTTACTGTTTTTTTATCAAGATATATTATTTATTTACCGCTCATTTGTTATTCAGTAATAGTAGTAAATAGGAATTAATATACCTACAAATAAAAATTAAACACGCTGCACGCGTAATAATTAATACAATAATAAAAATATTATTTACTTATTATTTTGATAAATATTATAAAACATTTAAGGACCACGTTAAGTAGTTTTTTTAAAAACTACTTAACGTTTAAAATTATGAAAAATAACAAAACATTAGGCGGTACTAATTGTAGTTTTTGCTTGGCGTACACATTTTAAAAGCTCTCATTACTCATAATATAATTATAAAGATAACAGTTGTGAATTGTCTATTAGTTATTCAAATTATACATTATATTATAAAGAATTGTAGTTTCATATTGAACATTACTTTTTTTTATTCTAATCGATTTTCGAAATTCTTAATAGCTTATAAGACATAATTATTTAAAAAATATAGTACTTAACACGTACGCCCCCGATAACGTATATTTTGCTGGGTGGTATGTGAGTTTGGATTAATATTTTTTTTGAACGAACAAGTTTAAATGAATTGGTCTATGATAACCTTCACAAAATATTTTATTTCTAATCGAAGTGATAATTATCGATAGAACTTATTTGATTTAAATTATCTGCATTTTTTAATGCTGTTCTACAACACTGTAATCAATTTTACCCTGTGATCTTACTATACATTTATCATATAGCATCTCTAAATACCATAATGAGTAGAATTTTCTTTAGATTGTACTCTTGGCGGTCAAAAGTTCAATTTTTTGTTTTTAAATTGTCCACATAAATAAAGAAGCTATCAATTAAATTATACGTTGATATCAATATTTTATACATTTGATATAGAAAATACTATTTCTACAATATTTATTTATAATTACAGTTTTAACTTTCAAATATAGAACTAGTAACAGTTATAACTATAACTATTACTATTACTCTAAGTAAACTTTTGTAGTTAATTCATACAAAAACGACAGTATTAAAATAAACCGTTAATTTCGAAAATGTTCAAAATGAATTTGCTTGTGGTGCGAATATGATAAGTGTGTCAGAGACAAATGTTTTTTAGTATGAAGTATTTTTTTTATTTAACTATTAACTTGTAATAAATAATTTTAATAGAGCATTTTTCAAATGACAGAAAAAAATTTAATTTCTCTAGTTTCATTTATTTTAAAAGAGAATAAATAGTTTAAACGTTTTTTTTGCTTTATCTTACATACATAAATTCACTATCAAATGCACACTTCTTCTTGTCAGTTGTCTCTTATAGTAACATATGTTTCTACGACCTTGCTTATATACTTTACTTTACTCTACTTAGATATTATGTACAAGTTACAACTTAAATTGCCTTAAATCTTCGTTATATCTATATTTGTATGTAGATATTAAGTGTAAGTAGTATTACTAAATTGTTACCAAATCACACTCATAAACTTTAAAGTTTTGTCGTACTCTTAAGGGGAACGGAATGCACTGTTTCTTAAGGGACAAAGAATAGGCAATATTTTACAAAAATTGATTTAGTAGCCATTTTTAATATGCCGACTAATTTTAAGATGAAAATATAATACATTTTTCTAGTTTTAATACTAAGTTATTTTTCTCAGAGTTACGGCGAAAGTTTGATAAAAAATTACTTTCATAGAAGTCATTTTCTAGTGCATCTATTGGACAGATTTCAATTTTTCTTTTTTCTTATGCGAAGCTTAGTATTTTTTCTATGGGGGCTAAAAAGCTGATATTTGATTTAGCATTTAGAAAATTAGTTAGATTTATTAGAAAAAATATATAATAAAGTAAAAAATATAAATGCTTATAAATGCAGTTTTTTTGAAAACAAACATAAAAAATCGACCTTCTAGCCCCCATAGAAAATATGTTAAACTATATAACAAAAAAAAAAAAAATTTTCGAAATCGGTTTGGTAGACAATTCAAAAAGTGACTTCGCGTTTTAGTCTTTATTCTAAATAATTTTACGCTTTCCGTTCAGAATCCTAGTCCTTAACTGGTTTTCTGAAAAACAACATTTCGTATTAATAGTTGAGCCATGAGCGGATTAAAATGATAGCAGGTTCGAGTTTTTACTTTTTATTTTATAGAGTACCTAATCACTCGTGTATCTGGGTCATGTAAAACCATAATTTTTGTAACTGCATTGTATTTTAATAATGTCTGAGCGTTCATTTTTTATTTAATATTATTGCGTACTATCCTAATGAAAAAATGTAATTTAATGATTATTACAAAGTTTTTTAATGAAATTATATTATCATAAGATACAAATATATTGTGAATTGGACATTTGTCCGTATTAATAAATAAATAAATATGTACTCTTGCAGGCGGGTGGTGAAGTGAGATAAGGCGGCAGTGTATCAACGCACGGTCGCCGGTTCAAATCTCGGCCACTGGCGGTTTGTTCCTCCGGGCGGGCAACTGTCTGGGAGGGGGGGCACCTGCTTTCTCTCTGGGGCCAATTTGTTTGGTAGCGTTAGGTCGGCTGCCAGCTATAAGCCCAAAAATGCCAAATCTAAACCGTCTAAGCCCCGATCGGCGGGAATAACAGACGTTAAACGTAAGAGAGAGAGAGATATTATAAATATGTACTTTTAGTAATAAATGCTAAATGTATTTAGCTTTTAAAAGTTTTTTTGTAGAGAGTATTATAGATCATAATAATACTTAAATCTTTCATTTTTTAGTACACCTACTAAGTTTATAATTGTCTTAAATTTTAATTAAAAAATTAAAAAACCAGATTTTACTTTATAAATACGTTTAATACCGTCTTACATAATTATTCAAACATACTTAATTACTTATATATATTTGCAGGCCTTCACAAATTATTTATAATAAAAAAAACCAAATTTATATCATTGATAATGAAGTTTGTTAGCACTAATATATGTATAGACAATCAGTCATATAGTATACATACATTTTTATTTTTCTTCAGTTGTATAACAACGTAAAAATGAATATAAATTTACTTATACTTTTAAATATATTTTCAAATAATTATGAATTTTTAAATTATTAAAAATACATCCTATTTGAAATTAAAGATATTACTTGGCGTACACTGACCTAATAAATTCGTTGTTTTATGTTTTTAGTTCCGTATAATCGTTTAAATTTATTATAATATCATATTTTATATCTAAGATCAGGGGTAGCCAACCCAAGAATGATCTCGTGGGCCACTTTGGAAATACATTATAACGGGCTCACGGGCCGCATACTAAATTACATATTTTAGATTTTTACAAAACCGACAGAATTGAATTATTATTGTTTTTATTATGACTCATAATTTACATACATAGATAATAATATAATAATTTTAATTTAGTGGGATATTTGTTTCTTAACTCGTTCACTAAGCTTTTTCAAATCTACCTCAATGCTTGTATTTGCACATCGTAATTGATTTTGCAGGTTTTCATCTGTTAGGTTTGAGCGTGATTTATCTTTGGCGAATTTCATTTTCGAAAAAAATGATTCACAGGTGTAAGTTGATCAAAAAGCACTCACAACTTTTTGTGCCAGATTTCTCAAATTAGGAAATTTTTCTTTTGTGATATAAATGTTATAAAAATCTATTTTAGATTTTGATGTTTCAAAAATGTGTTTTAATTCATTATTGCATTGTAAGTCAATGAGTTCCATTTGAAGATATTCTGGGGCCGACTCGACATCAGTATGAAAAGGAGATGAATATATTTCAAATATTTTTTCGGTATTTGTCTAAATTAGTGAAACGACTCTCAAAAGCAGATATAAGTTTCCTTATTTCTTTTGCATATTTTATGTAATCGACACGTTTTGAATTTTTCAATTCGTTTAGCAATGGAAAGTGTTGAACGTTATTATTTTTTAATTGAGATTCAAATAACAATAATTTCTTCTGAAATGCATTGATGTGATTAAATGAGTCAATTATTAAATTATCTTTTCCCTGTAATGATATGTTTAATTGGTTAAGTTTTTCGACAATATCCACTAAAAAGCATAAATCTAAGGCTTAGATTATAGGTATATTATAATGTATGCTAATAAAAAGTTAAAAAATAAGAAAAATGATACTATGTTTAATTTTCTGCTTATAACTGAAATTGGAACTAAAATAGCCATTATTTTTTAAATATTGTCAGAGAATGTTGTTTATTTGTTTCTATAAAGGTAACATATGTATTTACCTATCAAGTTCCTTATTAACAATAAACTGGTAATCATTTTTGTTTTTTTAATTATTATTATTATTATTATAACGTTTTTATAAACTCACAATCTCGTTTGTCGTTCCGGGTGGAATCTTGCAACTCAAATTTCGAGCACTTCCCGATTAGCTATCCGGCTGAAACTTTCAGGGTAGCTCACAATTCGATGACAATGCATTATTTATCCACGAGAGGTTGAAAATTCTACCCCTAAGGGGGTTAAAATGAGGTCAATTTCTTGTCCGTCGTTCCGGGTGGAATTATGTAATTCAAAAAGACTTATTTCTTACCCGCCAGCAAAAATTATGCGCGGTGCGTTTGAGCGTGAACGGTGCTCGGATAAGAGCAGTACCAGGTTCAAACCATCATTATACTTTTTTGCATTTTCTTACAACTTTTATGATAATTTATACAGTAATAAATCTAAAATTATAAGCTTTTAAATTGATTACTAATTCTTATGATAATCCTTCTGACCATGCAGCAATAACATTGTACATTTAAATGTATAGATACGTACATACGAAAACGAAAAAGAACAAAATAACTAAAGTAGATTAAAAAATTAATCTAAAAATAACGTTTTTATGCGTCTTCAAAAGTAAAAAATAACCCTCCAGGGGTCTTGATAACCAAATAGGACAGATGAACTAGAAAAACGTGGGGCGCATTTTTACTACTTCACACGTCTGAGTATATAATAACATTCTCTTCTCATTAATAACTACCTTAACTCATAATTCATGCACAATCATCTTTTTTCTTCTAAACAAAATAATACTTAATGACATGTCATGTAAAATTGAGCACCACATTACTTTAAATGTTAAACAAGTAGGTAGTTAACAAAAAAATTGAAGCAACCTACATAAAACAAACTTTGGAGAGAATAGCAATAAAGTCTTTTCAATTTGCAATGAAATTTAAGGCAAGTGGCACGGAAATCCATTAAATTTCATTCCCAAAAAAAAGTCATACTATCACTTTCTGATCCGTTCGGTTAGAGAGACAGCATTATGGGAGACAACTTAATGCATTAGCATGAAAGCTTAGGTTTTAATATCTAAGTAGAAAAATGCGCCTTGCGTTTTTCTAGTTCACCTGTCCTATTTGGTTATCAAGACCCCCGGAGGGTTATTTTATACTTTTGAAGGCGCATAAAAACGTTATTTTTAGATTAATTTTTATATATTTACTTAATGATTCTTTTTTAAATTTTAGTTTGAACGTATCTATTTTAATATTATTATGTTTAATTTATAGCAATTTTATAGCGATACTCGACTATTAAAGATATTAATATAGTTCTTTTGATTCTGACATTAAGTATTTACTTAATGTCCTTGTAAAAGTTCAATTACGGTTGAAGGTTACAATAATAAGTTTATATATATATATATATATATATATATATATATATTACCTCGAAGGTATACTGTATACTATTTAACCAGTTAGTCATGATTTTAGAAAAGTAGTTTACTATTGTCTTACTTTAACTAAATATGTTTATTCATATAAGTATAAGATATATTTCTTACTAAATCTAATTTTTTTTTTTAAATTAATTTGTTAACAAACCAAACAATTTTTTTCGGAAACTCAAGAAATTAATTTTAATTACAAGCATTACTAATTACCAGAATGGTAGTTTCCCCCAAAAAATGTGTTTTTAATACAATAATAACAACTTTTTATTATTATGAATGGTTGTATATGTTGTTTCACAGTCACTATAGTCAATTAAAATATATAAATAATATGAATATACCGTCTTGATAATTTAAGTATTGAAATTTAAAACACTTAATTATTTGCTATAGTTTCTCACTCACATTTTGTTTGTAGAATAAGTAATAATGCATTTTTTTAATTTTATGGTAATTTCGTTTTATTGTGTTCAAGTTTTCATAATTATCATAATTTAAATTAGTCTATATTTTGGTTTGGTTCTGATTTCACGTTTTTACATTTTTCCATTGTTCAAAGATGAAACCAATAGGAAAATAGTACTATAATTTTATTTAATACTAAAGGTATTGCATACATATTTTAATGATGTTAAATTTTAATTTATTTTTAATCACACATCAAACATATTTGAGTAACATTTTACCTAGAGTTGTATTTTTTTTCATTTTACCTAAAATGGTTTACGTTGTTTTATAATCTAGTGAAAATAATAAATATACTTGCATATTATTATAATATGCATCTATTCATAGATTATTTCCAAGTAATGTACAGACTATCACTTTAATAAAAATGAAAGTACCTATGGAATTGTTATTATATCATAATATTCAACGGAATCGATTAAAATAACGGGTAAACATCGTTTAAAGGTCATTTAATAATCCTCCGTAGAATGCCCTTTATGACGTTTAAGGTCGAAGAAGAATAATAACAATAAGAAATTTGTTCAATCTTTATATTATTGAAATCATTCCTTGATAGTTTAAAATATTTCTCTACTACTCACTACTTGCATCTACCGGTTTCATTTATTGTTGAATTAGAAGAATATTACCAGTTTCACTTATAATTTAAGTATAAACATGTATTAATGTACAAATTATTATGTTTCATGGCTAAAACCTAAATTATTTACTCATAAAAAATTTAAATATCACATTTTAATGATAAACAATATTTATAATAAGTAAAAACATTTACTGTAACAAAATCAACATACATGTTTGTTCATCTTTTAAGTTTTAGGTATTAAAAACAAATCCAGAATACACATGTTAAGTAAAAAAAAACCTAGTGAAATTTTATTAAGTAATAAGCATAGGTTATCATTAATATTTGAATGTATTTATTTTTTCGTATAGAAGGCTTGATAAACGCGTATAATAAAGAATTAGGAATTTAAAAACAAGTTATAGGAGGGATGAAAGGGTTAGTCAAAATATGACTTTATTTTAATTTAATAGAAATAAATAATGGTTTTTTTTTTTAAAAAACTATTGCTCTTATACTCGTAAACTACTGCTAGGTATAGTTAGTACACTCATAAAAGTATTCAATTTAATTTGGTAAGACTTGATTGTTTTTTGTTTATTTTCAATTATACATAAGAAACTATTTGTTTACAGAAAATACAATTACTAAATATATCAGTGATATTTAATTGTATGATAATATTTTATGGCTTCCCGTTTCATTTAATTGCTAAATTGTTTGCATGATTTCAATTTAATATGAAAACAACAATTAATATGTTTTTTATTTGCGCACTTCCTTAAATATACCCATATAAGACTTCTAATGCAATAATATTCTCAAATTCAAATAATAAATCTAAAAACAAATATTTTATTATAGTTAAAGATATTAAAAACCAGCCGAGGTTTTTAAAGAAAAGTCATGGCTGCATGACGTAGGACGTATTGTACTTTTACCAATTTTTATCATGTTAATAAATAACGATATTTTGTATTAACTTATATTTATATTTTAACTTACAACAAACAGAATGATAATAATAATAGCTATATTGTTGACAACTGCTAAGGGTTCTGTATTTCACAAAAAACCCTAAAATGGAGTGAAAGGTCCTTTTTTATTTATACATTTAACTAAGTCTTTGTATATTGTGTCTTAAATTAAAAATTAGTTTACTGGTAAATATTTTTTTGTCAAAATTAGAATGACCCAATTGTTGTGTATTAAAATGTTTACCCAGTTTCCTTCAGAATGAATCTTTATTAGCTTCAAGGCGGAGTTAAGAAAGTATCATTTTTACTATAATGTGTTTTTATATTTTTTGTGTCTAAACGCACAGTATCTTCTAAATCTCTAAACCATTTTTACATGTAGCAATTTTTTAGATCAGAAATCGTACCCGGAATACCTCCCTCTTTTGTACCAAAAATGTAAAAAGTTCACCCCTTCTCCTTCAAAATTAATTGGTACAAAGTACAAACAAAATGCTCTTCGAATGTATCGATTTTTATTTATAATATAACGTAATTTATGTTTGACTGTGTCTGCAGCAGACTTTGTAAGAGTTACACTAACCCATCAAGTTATTTTCTACTGGATTGCGATAAAATATTGCACTTTAGGCCCCTAGGACCAATATAAGTGGTTAACTTGTATTAGCTCCCAAAGTGCCTATTCATAAAAAATAGACTTAGTGAATATAGTCGGGTCAGTGCATTAGATCTCCCCTATGTTTTATTTAATGGACCTGGAATGCCTATGAGTTCAACTCTGCGTGTGTTCCTATCTACTACTACAACTACTAGAACTACTATTATATAGAATTTCCAGATTCGCAAGCGTATGATTGTGATAAAATCACATTTAGATTTAAAAATTGCTATGAAACAACTTTGCTAATTTCTTCTGTGCTGGTTTGGTCTGTGCTTGGTACGAATTGAGTTTTTTTTTTATTTAGTATACTTGTTTTGTGATTATAAAACAGGTCATATACTGAATTCCAAGTTTTTAAATCCTTAATAGTCTTTAAAATTCACGTTTATAGCATTTAAGTCACTTTTATGGTTTTTTATTATAAAAAACATTATAATTTGTTTTTTTTTTACACATGTTATAGGTATATGTTCAGACTAATTTTCAGTTCTTAAATCTTAAAATTGCGCCTAAAAATAAAAAATACAAAAAACTTCCAACATTAATAGGGGATTAATGAGATTGTTGAGATTTGGGTGAATAGTGGTATGCCTTATTAATGATCTATAAAAAAATCGACTAAATCCGACTGTTTTTCGCGAAGATTCTTGCTATTGCAACAAAGCTAAAAAAATGTATGACTACATATAACTTACGTATGCGTTTTTGTTTTTGTTCTAGAATAGATTATAAAATAATCGTATTGTTACGATGATTATCCCAAATGTCAGTGGTTCCATCAGGAACCATGTCAAGACCCAGTTTATATCGCTCTCCTTATCCCGAGCAAGATATTCTTCTCAAGTAGAGTATAAGCCAATCAGGAGTGTAATGGTTGCTAACAGAGGTAATTTATTAACATTTCATACATTTAAAAAAACACTTTTTTAATAATATTTGTTTATACAACATATTTTAATAGGTGAAATTGCAATACGTGTGTTCCGAGCATGTAATGAGTTAGGTATCAAGTCTGTGGCCATTTATTCAGAACAAGACAAAATGCATATGCACAGGCTGAAGGCTGATGAATCATACTTAGTTGGAAAAGGCAAAGCTCCAGTTGATGCATATCTTGATATACCAGAAATAATAAGAGTAGCAAAGGTAAAATAATATTTCAGTAAAATCATTAGTTGCAGTCATAATTTAGGCAACAATTTTCAACCATTTTTTGTTTATTAGCTAAAAAGTTAAATATTTATTTTGTTTGTACGCATTTTTACGAAGAATCTGCATTATTAAATTTCTGCCTATAATCAAACTTGTATGTCTCTGGTTACTATAAATAAAATCGTCTACAATATTGTTAACTGTATTAAATCCATAGTGTTTGTTGATTAGGAAAATGACGTGGATGCTATTCATCCTGGTTATGGGTTTTTGTCAGAACGATCAGACTTTGCCCAAGCTGTTATTGACGCAGGAATCAGATTTATAGGACCATCGCCCTATGTAGTACAACAAATGGGTGACAAAGTGGCAGCTAGACAAGCGGCTATTGACGCTGGTGTGCCTATTGTAGCTGGAACTCCTGGCCCCATCAGAACATCAGATGAAGCTATCGAGTTTTGCTTGAAACACGATCTGCCGGTTATTTTTAAAGCAGCTTACGGTGGTGGTGGACGAGGAATGAGAGTCGTTAGAAAAATGGAAGTAAGTTTGAAGTTTTGTTTGTGTTTTACAGTTCTTAAAATTTGAGATATGTGGTTTAGGATGTCAAAGAAAACTTCGAACGTGCTAGTTCGGAAGCCAAAGCAGCTTTCGGAGACGGTGCTATGTTTATCGAGAAGTTTGTTGAAAGACCACGACATATTGAAGTTCAACTTTTGGGTGACAAGGCCGGGAACATAGTTCATTTATATGAAAGAGATTGTTCGGTACAACGTCGCCATCAAAAAGTTGTCGAGCTTGCTCCAGCTCCACACTTAGATCCAAAGGTAAAGTCAATAACATACACAATTTTTAGGTTTTTTTGTACGGGTAAAATGAGAATTAATGGATTGATAATATTTTTTATGTTCAATTTAGAATTTTTGTAGTCTTTTTTTTTTTAAATATTTATAATCGATTCATTCGAATTCAAAGATAAAGTAACTCTTGCAAAAAATAATCTATTATTAATAAAGTATAATAATATAAACTATTGCATTTTCTAACATAGCTTTGACGTGGAGCACAGTTGCGTCAACTGTTAACTACGGTGGTATAAGTAGAAAAGGAAAGGTTGAGGGTTGTCCCCGAAATATTCCAATTGGATGTCCTTTTGGCTTTTTGATTGTTTGAAATCTGGCGCTAGCGTTGTGGTATTCTACGTATTGGGCCTATTTCCTTGTAAACAAATACATTTTAGCTGAGCTTTAAATACTTTAGTATCATCATTTTGATTTGATATACTTATTAATAATCGATATATTTTTAAATTGATTATTCTAACTAACTTGAATAATTTCACAGGTTCGAGATGCGATGACTGAGCGTGCTGTTAAGTTAGCTAAGCACGTGGGGTACTCAAACGCAGGTACTGTCGAATTTTTAGTTGATTCTAAGGGTAACTTCTATTTTATTGAGGTAAATGCGAGATTACAAGTAGAGCACACTGTTACTGAAGAAATAACTGGGTAAATTTATTTATAACTGTTGACTGCCTTATATGATCGATAAAAAAAAAAAAAAAGAGTTAAATTTTTTCCCTTAGTATCGATTTAGTTCAATCTCAGATTCGAATTGCTGAAGGTGTTACACTTCCCGAGTTAGGTTTAACTCAAGACAAAATTAAACCACAAGGCTTTGCTATTCAGTGCCGTGTTACCACCGAAGATCCTGCTAAAAACTTTCAACCCGACACCGGTCGTATCGAAGTGAGTACAAGAAAATTATATAGTTTTTATAAATAATGAAATTATTTATTTGAACACTTAAAATTTATAAATAATGAAATGTTAGGTTTTTAGAAGTGGTGAGGGTATGGGTATCAGATTGGATGGCGCCTCAGCATTCGCTGGAGCTATAATTAGTCCTTACTACGACTCGTTATTAGTTAAAGTCATTGCACATGCTGCCGATTTGCAAGCATCGTGTGCTAAGATGAACCGAGCTCTGCGTGAGTTCCGAGTTCGCGGAGTGAAAGTGAGTATTAGATACTTAAGTTATTACTTATTACGAAATTATAATTTCATTAACACATTTAATATTTTAGACCAATATTCCATTCCTCCTGAACGTGTTAACCAATGAAAAATTTGTAAATGGATCTGTCGATACTTATTTTATCGATGAAAATCCACAACTGTTCACCTTAGAACCATCTCAAAATAGAGCTCAAAAATTACTGAACTATTTGGGCCATGTTTTAGTCAATGGCCCTCAGACTCCATTAGCAACTAACTTGAAGCCTGCAAATGTTTCACCTCAAGTCCCTGAATTTCCAGCAGGTAACTTTGTTTTTATCATGCAATTACTTAAAATGTATAAATGTTTTAAATAGCAACCTCTAGATTTATATGTATAAAATATGACCAACAGTGCCGGACTTGACCACTGTGGTATTATGCTAGCACATTGAGTCGTAGTTGGTTGGGAACTTTCCATTCCTAAATCCGCCAACAGTTAATACATAGGCTCTCTACCTATATTGCTCTGCAGAGTTAGACGAAGCACGGATTTTTAAGTATCATACCTAAAAGTTTTAGAACAAATTTTTAAGATAAAAAAAAAAGTTTAGATTTTCAATATTTCATAAAACAAATTTAGATAACTTGTGGAGGTAATTGAAATTAAAGAATCCGTATTTCGACCATTTTGTAGCATTTCTAAGATACACATTATTGGTCTGGACGTATACTGACCTAAACGAGTGGGCTAAAACCCTCTCGGTCCGGGTCTAGCGGTCAATAATATGAATTACAGCATGCAAAAACTATGTATAATATAATAAGAGCAAACATTTTTTTTAAGCAAATATGTGCAAATATTTGTGTTCAATAAATATTAAAATGTATCATTATTAAAAATATTGCATTATTATAAGGCCTATGGCGGAAATACTGATCATTTCAAATAGCTAATAATGTAAAAAATTGTGATTAGTAAAATTAACCAAATGTTGAAGTTTTTATTTTATTTTTGTTAGGAAACCGTTAAATCAGTTTAAAAAAAAAAAACGTTCCGTCTGTATCTAGAAACATAAAACGGCTGTAGTCTCGGCATTTATGTAAATAGCGGCTAGCGTGTGTATATTATACTTATGTTTTATCAAAATGTTAATACGTTAGTAATTAAAGTTCTTATAGTTAAAGCTTTCGATTCAGAATAAAACCATTAACGTTGTATTAAAGCAATTTTTATTCCATTGATTTTCTGCTATAGTGAGTATAGTTTCAAACAAATGCTAGCTGTTTTTTTAAAGTTTATCAGAAAGAAATGTGAGTATTTAAACTTTAAAAAAGTACGATTTCAACTATAATTGATAGTAGTAAAAATATGTATTATAACTTACCAGGTATTCTACCGTACATTTATTTAATTTGATTTATTTTCTTCATCATACGTCTATTTTATCAGGTTATATTGTACAGGCAAATTCCTGTAATAAATTAATTTCATGTATTATTTAGCTCATTGTTACATATTCTTTATACAAACCATCAGGCATCATTTGAAGGGCTGAGGGGAAAAAACATCAATGTCAGTTTTATTAAATTGTTGGTAATTCCGTTTTTAAAGTTTAACAACCTTCAAAATGACATTGCAGCAAGGGTTTGAACGAGAGAAAAACATATGTTGTCGGTAAACTACATATATTTGAGTGAAAGGAAAAAAAATACATTTTACTTCTACAAAAAATGAAAAATAAAATCTCTGAAAAGTCATTCTTTCCCGTCACAGTTCCTCCAAAGTGTCAACCGGAGGGTCATTCAAGTACTCCACCTCTTCTTCAGTGCTGTTTGTGTCATCACAAGCAAGTGTATCGTAGAATGCTTGAGCTTCAGGCTTTGTCAAAAATTGCTTCAAGTGTAATAGGTCATCAAGCTTTGCTTTTTTTAGTGAAAGGGGCCTTGGTAAGAAAGGCGGAGAGTCGTATCTTTATTTTTTTCTTATTTTTTACCTGCTTTGAAGTAGGTGTGATAACAGACGACTTGTAGGGACCATAGTAAACCAACTTGGTGTGCATCATTCGCGGTTCGCTTCCATCTCGAGCCCGGGAGTGTTGAGGTAGACCGTTTTTTTTCGCCGCCGCGTGGACCTTGATGAGTCTTTCCCGTCACACGTTTTCTTCTCCCTTTATTTTTGAGCAGGCAATGATCTTTCTATCCAAAACCGATTCGTAGTTCGATTCCTTTGGAAACAAGCAAAAAGATGGAACTAATATCTCATTTTCAAAAAAAATTGACATTGATGTTTTTTCCTCGCAGCCTTTAATTTCATTTTTTATAGATAAAGAATAGTTAGTAAAACTGCATTTTTAATGGTAGGTAGTTTTTCTAACATTTTTAATAATTACATTAAATACATTTCAATATTTTGGTATAATTCATAGTTTTTCTAACCCAATACTTATTATAAAATATAGCTCTGAGAAATGTGAGAGAATGTTTTTGAGTCTAAAGAAGATTCCATTTGCAATGCTTTACAAATTTTAACTTACTGGTTTTAAATCGTTTATGATTTATTTACCCGATGGAAAATTCTATTGTGACGTACACACCAGACTACTTATCCTATGTCCAAATCTTATTCTTAGCAAATAAGCAGTACATTTTTTTTCATAAGGCTCTGTCTAAAATTGTTTACAAAACTCCACAACTTTTTAAAATTTTGTCGTAGAAGAACCATTTTTTACCCAAAATTGTTAAGCTGGATGATTAATTTACACTTTCAATCACTAATTTTTACATTGGTCTTTTTAAAGACCCAAGGTACAGTTGTTTAATTCACATCCGATGAAGTTTTTAATAGTACAATTTATAAAGTTATGTTTTCCCTATACTTACCGCAAGACACCCGATTTAAAAAGTAAAAAGCAAAGTTTTTGTAAAACACAAACTTTGCTTAATTGTAAATAAATTAAAACTTACAAATGATTTATGAAACAAAACTATTATAAATAAACGGATAAGTAATAAGTGTTCTATTACGTATGGTAAAATCATTGTATTCGTCCGCCAATAATTTTGTTCAAAATATGACAAACAACTAAAAATTGTTTTAAATAATACTCATTAAAATATTTCTGTATGTCGTTTGTTATAATTGTTTCTGCATTATGATATTTAACCTATAAATTCGCTAAAAATTATAATAAAAAATATTCTTAAGCATTTTGAGAATTTTCATTGACATAATTTACCAACATTTCAAAATTTTTAAATGTGTGTGTCTATACTTTAATCTGTAACACGTTTTTACTTATTTTTGCACCCAATGTATTCATTTTTACAAATCATTATGCTTGTCTAGATTACCTTGCACGTATATTAGGCAAAAACGAACCAGATAGTCAAAACAACTCAGGTAAATCATGTATATAATTAAAATAAATAACCAATTTTCACTAACAACAATAATTTTGCAATGTCTTGGGTATATTAACAAATTAAAGGATTATTAAAATTGTTTTTTTAAGTATATTTTCCACAATCCAAATTTGCTAGGTTTCTTATTTAATTTTACTTAGTCAAACGTTTTAAAAAGTAATTTTTTTTTGAAAAATGTACTCTGTTTTATAATTTTGCATATTTTCATTGCTGTTATATTATTAATATTATATTTTAATAATTAAAAATTATATAGTTATGTGCTTTTATATTTATTTTAACTCTTAATATATGACACAACTATTTTATACTTCCATTCAGTGTTAATGGATTACATTAATAACAAATAATTACCTTAATAAACACTAACAACTATGAATCCACACAATATTTTGTTTAACTTTTATAGATTTGATTTTTTAAGGCATATACGAGTGATTGTAGTTATTGTTATAACCTAACCTATTTTGTATGCATGTGTATATAATGCTCTATACTTTGAACTTTGTTAACAATTGTATTGCATAATTTGTATTAAAACAAATACGTATTATAAATAGGTAGACTAGTTTAATAATATGTACAAAACAATTATTTTAAAGAAACATTTTTATTTGACGCCTTTTATTATGTTTAACCTTTAGTTTACTGTTTAGAGAATGTTTTATTTTCGTACATCTCTAACTAATGATGAAAACTAAAACGGTACGAATGATATTAATACAATTTCATTATTGTATTATATAAAAAAATATTTTAATGTGTTCTATTAAAGTACTATAAAGACTTGATATTAACGAGTTTGTTTATAAGTAAAACCAAACTAAGAACTCTTAAAAACAATTTTATTTTTATAAAAAGTAACGGACCCTTTTTTATCACCATTTTATATTTTTAAAAGTTTTTTAGATAAATTATTAATTACTAATTGCTTAATTGCTAAATGTTATTCGAAATAATAGATATGATTTTATATCTATAACGTATAACCGATGATTTATAATATTATAAATTTGTCCTGTACGAATTACTTAGTTGTATCATTTGTGATTAGACTTTTGACCTAAATATTCATTTAATGTACCTAATATCCACCTAATAAGTTATAACAACAGGTTTTATTATTTCCTAATGTAATTTTGTGTTTGTTATTTAATAAATAGAGCTATTAAATAATTTTAAATTTATTGAAAAACAAAAAACAAATATATAATTCTACTTTTAATTTATAAGGAAATAATAAAATATATTTTAGGTCTAAACACGTTTAATTTTCTATTTTTAAGAACCAGTACCTACTAGTAAAAGTTTTTCATAGTAAAAGCTATTTTTGTGCTTAAGTATCTCAGCATGTCATCGATATTATATAATATGACCTGAGATAACAATTTTTTTTATGACGCTCACTTTACTTAATAATATTATTATATATTATCTTCTAAAAAAAAATATTAAAAGGACTAATAGATTAAGGAATCGTGTTTTTTTAAAATTAGATTTAACTCCACCTCAAGGATTTAAACAAATCCTTAACAAAGATGGACCAAAAGGTTTTGCTAAGGCTGTTCGCGACCATAAGGGACTTTTACTGATGGACACAACAATGAGGGATGCCCATCAGTCTCTACTGGCAACTAGAGTCAGGTGAGTTACTTTAACTCTCTCTCTATATATATAACATAAAATAATGTTAAGATCGGTTGATGAAATTTCGGGAGGCTTGAGGGATTTCTTTTTTAATTGACTGTACATAGGACTTTACAACCTACAAAAATAGTTAGCTATTTGCGCCCAGCCCCTATACTCCGTTAGCTCGTTTAATAAAATACAATTGTTTAATATTTAATATACTTTAAAATAAAATAAAAACAAAATACTTTATACATTTGTTCCGGTAGCATAAAACCGTTTGATTTTTGCAGTATTCGGTTAAGGTTTTCGATCTGGTTTTTTGCATTTCTAATGTTTTTATACATCATGCAATAATTTAAACCATTTGCAACTCACTATAAAATTATGAAAACACTCAAGTATATATTTTTCTATAAAGGCAACAAAGCCCAAAAGGTTTAAGGATTAAGAACCTGTGAAAATTAAATTTTATTGGTGCTAAATACAGCTAAATAAACGGTATGTCTCTAAAGACACTACCTAATCAAAATTAATGATATCGATTACGTCGGTATTTTTCAACGTACTTAATAAATTATCAAAACTTAAATGGGGTATTATATTTACTCTGTTTACACGCCTTGCGGTTACTCCCATTTGGATATCTTGACTGGTTCGCCAACGTTTTGAAACACTTGCATATTCCATCTTCAGAGCTCTGGTTCGATGTTGTTCGTACCGCGTTCTCCCGCAAACAACATCGAACCAGAGCCCTGAAGATGGAACATGCAAGTGTTTCGAAACGTTGGCGAACCAGTCAAGATATCCAAATGGTAGTAACCGCAAGGCGTGTAAATAGTGTAAACGTACTTAATTTGTTTAGCTTTACTCTGTAACAATGGGATTAAGCGATCGACATAATATTTCATAGTAAAAAATATTTAAAAACTTAAATTAATTATACAAAAATTATTAATTTTTTTTTTAATTAAACGCTTGTTTACATACAATGTTTAGGTATTATTTAATAGTTTTAATATTATAGGTCACATGATATTCTTCGAATTTCTCCATGGGTATCGCAAACCTTCCCTAATTTCTACTCATTAGAAAATTGGGGAGGTGCCACATTTGATGTCGCATTAAGATTCTTACACGAATGCCCGTGGCAAAGGTTAGCCGATATGAGGTCTGACATTCCTAATATTCCATTCCAGATGTTGTTACGTGGCGCAAACGCAGTTGGTTACACTAACTACCCTGATAATGTAGTATTCAAGTAACTAAACATTATATTGTAACAATCTGAGAGAGCGTATTTTTTAAATTAAATTATTGTTTATCCTTCAGATTCTGTGATCTAGCTGTTCAAGCTGGTATGGACGTATTTCGGGTATTCGACTCGCTAAACTATCTGCCTAATATTATCCTTGGTATGGAAGCAGCTGCTAAGGCTGGGGGTGTGGTTGAAGCTGCTGTTGCATACTCTGGAGATGTTTCCGATCCCTCTAAAACTAAATACACTTTGGAGTATTATTTAAATTTCGTCGACGAGCTTGTTAAAGCTGGTACACATGTATTATCAATTAAGGTACATAGAAAACAACAAGACAATAGATATTTTTGATATTATATTAAAGTATCGAAATTAAATTGAACAGGACATGGCTGGTCTGTTAAAACCACGCGCTGCTACTTTGTTAATCAGTGCTATTCGCGCCAAATACCCAGATTTACCAATCCACGTTCACACCCACGACACTAGTGGTGCCGGAGTTGCATCTATGTTGGCTGCGGCTTATGCTGGCGCAGACGTTGTGGATGTGGCTGTCGACTCAATGTCCGGCATGACCTCACAACCGAGTATGGGAGCTATTATAGCTTCTCTGCAAGGCACTGAATTGGACACAGGTAATTACTCAAAATATAATTAGTTATTCATTATTTTTAACTTGTCAACGCCTAATGGAATTATTCATAATTTGGCATTAAATCTTTAAAGATAAATACATTTTATGTATAACTTTCCATGGCCAACCTTAAAAATACTACTATTTTAATTGTTATAAAAATTAACTCATGCCAAGTTAAGGGTTAAAACTATATGTATATGAACTATATATTATTATGTCGAACTTGACACGTTTAAAAACTATAAAAATCGCTTACAATTTGATTTTTACTGAACTTTTTACTCTTTACACTTTTTCTTCGGCTACGGTTCTCTGGACATTTTTTGGTAAAATAGACTTTAAAGTTCCGCCACTGAGATTACTTATAATCCCTAATAGCACCAAGACTCCAAGAGATTGGTAGTCTAAATTGAGGATGTAGAGACTCTCCAAGTATACAGGTTAGGGTGATTAAAAAAAAAACAAAATTTTTTTTTCTTGGAACCAGGCTTAAAAGTTTCTTTTTGGTGTAAAAAGACACCAGTTAAAATTTGAGCCCTTAATATTAATATTAAGATTGTCCGCATTGCACTTTTCTATTTCCCATAAGAATAACATGGGAAAAGTTGTTTTTACACATTCTGATTTTTATTGATGACCCATTGAGGGTTATATAAATAATATCTTCACTTATTTTTGTAGAAAATTGAACGCTCTACAAAAAAGGTCTCTTATGATTTTTCATGAAACTTAATAGTTCAAAAGTTATTCGAGGTCAAAGTTCAATTCATTCTCAATTGAGCAGTTTTCTTCATAATTCTCGAAAGTTTATGAATTTAAAAGTCTCAAAACAATCTGAAAGTTTATTTCTAAGCTCTCAGAGTTTAAAAAAAACATAACAATCATCTTTTGCCCTCAGGTATGGCTAAATTTTTATTTGAATTTAGAGTTAACTGTCATTAATAAATTATTTTAAGTTGTCCGTTTATCTTTAATACAACGAAAAATATTGGTTAACAGTCCTCGGAAGTTTTATTTACATTTTTTACAATATTTTGGGTACATTTTTTAAAAGGTACATAATATTTCTACCAAGTTATTCAGAAAAACGAATGAATTAAAAATGAATTGAACTTTGACCTCGAAAAACTTTTGAACTATTGAGTTTCATGAAAAATCATAAGAGACCTTTTTTGTAGAGCGTTCAATTTTCTACAAAAATAAGTGAAGATATTATTTATATAACCCTCAATAGGCCAGCAATAAAAATCAGAATGTGTAAAAACAACTTTTCCCATGTTATTCTTATGGGAAATAGAAAAGTGCAATGCGGACAATCTTAATATTAATATTAAGGGCTATATTTTAACTGGTGTCTTTTTACACCAAAAAGAAACTTTTAAGCCTGGTTCCAAGAAAAAAAAAAAATTTTTTTTTTTTTTAATCACCCTAATACAGGTACAGTCGTACAGATGTCCATTGATTTCCAGTAGGAGTCCCTACCTAGGCCCGAATAAAGCCTCTCCCGGTCAAGACGCCATACGATATAATAAACAGAAACTGTCTCGGGAACTCCATTTGCTGGGATAGAAATCGTCTGGTGAAACGAAGCGTCATCCTCCTCTCCGGGGACGGACTGACGACCCATCTCAGAAAGCAAATTTTTCTAGAAACCATCATCTCATGATGGCAGTGTTAAAGGACTGTTAATCTTATGATGATAATGATGTTGCTTGTGTCATGTGCATACTATGGTAGTTTTATATTAATCAGTGAATGTAAACATTTTTAATCTAGGACTGGACTTGAAGGATGTTTCTTCATATAGCGCATATTGGGAGCAAACAAGAACTCTGTATGCACCTTTTGAATGCACAACTACGATGAAGTCTGGAAATGCTGATGTATACTTGAACGAAATACCTGGAGGACAATATACTAATCTTCAATTCCAAGCTTACTCTCTTGGACTTGGTGACTTCTTTGAAGACGTGAAGAAAGCATACAGGGAAGCTAATTTATTATTAGGAGATATTATTAAAGTGAGTTGGAATATGCACCTATATTTATATAATAATAGTTACCCTAACCAAATATTGTATCAAATATATCAGGTAACTCCATCTTCAAAAGTTGTTGGTGATTTTGCTCAATTTATGGTACAAAATAAACTAACTGCTGAAGATGTATTAGCTAAAGCCGAAGAATTAAGTTTCCCTAAATCAGTCATCGAATTCCTACAAGGTGGCATTGGGGAACCATATCAAGGTTTTCCTGAACCACTGAGATCAAAGGTTTGTTATAAAGTGTTATAAGTTGATCAGTTACAATTTCTACAATTTATCTATTATTCATCTATACGAAAACAGTAGCACAGTTAAATGAAATATGTATTTTTTGAGTGGAATTTATTCAATGTTCACTTTACACGCCTTTACTCTTTCAAAGAAAATGTAAAATCATTAAGTAACAAATTTTTAACTGGAACTACTCATTTAACTGGTGTGCTATTTAAACAATTTAGGTAATGATTTAGTTTTATTATTATATATATTTTATTTGTTTTTAAGGTGTTGAAAGATATGCCTAGAATCGTCGGCCGTCCTGGCTGCACTTTACCACCCTTAGATTTTGATAAAGTTAAAAACGACCTAAAAGAAAAGTTCCCAGATGTTAGCGACCACGATGTTATGAGCTCTGCTCTGTACCCTGCTGTCACTGATGAATATCTGACATTTAAGGAAGAATTCGGGCCTGTTGATAAACTGGATACTAGAATATTCTTAACGGGACCTAAAGTCGGTGAAAACTTTGAAGTGAGTGTTTTTGAAAAATAGCAGCAATATTTATGTTTTTAATACAAATTATGTTTAAAAAATTTAATCAATGTTACTTTTTTTTTAAAAGGTAACTATTGAAAAAGGAAAAACATTAGCATTCAAAACGCTTGCTATTTCAGAAGAACTAACAGATAATGGAGAAATTGAAGTATTCTTTGAAATGAATGGTCAACTACGATCTGTGTTTATTAGAGATAAAGAAGCATCTAAGGTAATGCACCTATTATTATACATATTGTCTAATTATTATATAGCTTTGCTTAGGTAACTGTATAAAATATACTGTTATAAAAATTATTAAGGTTATTGTAAAAATAACCTTATCCTTGTTTTTCTGTTATAAAAGTGTAGTTTGTCACAAAGCAATTTTATTATCATTTTAATACTATTTTAGGAAATGCATATTCATCCTAAGGCATCCAAGTCTAACAAAGGAGAAGTTGGTGCCCCTATGCCTGGCTCAGTTATGGATGTCCGAGTTAAAGTTGGAGACAAAGTTGAGAAAGGTGCTCCATTAGTAGTTTTATCAGCTATGAAAATGGAAATGGTTGTGCAATCACCTATTGCTGGCACAGTTAAGCAAGTTGATATAAACGTTGGAATGAAACTGGAAGGAGATGACTTGTTGTTGATTATTGAACCATAAGATGTTTGAACCCCTCCCCTCTATAAATACCCAAAAATAATTTTAAGGTTCATCCACTAGTCAAAGTTTGTGTTTAAATCAAAACAAATTTCGCGGGGACATAGCCAATTATTGAACAAACCAACTATATTATACTATATATATGTGTGTAATATGTGTATGTTTATTGTTATTTCATTATAATTTGCTACAACATTATGTTTACTGTTTAATGATAAAACAATTATTTTAATTATAAATTTATCTTTATTTTAAGATTTGTTAAATTATATTTTTTCATAAATTAATAATTGTTTGTATATTATAAACTATAGATTTTACTAAATAGGATTTAAAGGTGTTAGGACAGATTATATGAGATAATAATAAAACATTATATTTTGTAGTAATAATCTGCATGTAGAGGCTAGTATAAGGACTGAAAATGTCTGATATTTATTATCCGATAAACTTGTAAATTTTTTTTTAAAGTAATTAACAGTGAAATTGTTGAAAAAATTAACATCTTCTTGTTCTATTAAAATGTAAGCTGTTTGTAATTATAAAACCAAATAACACAAATATTTAAAGTTATCTTTTATGTATTAGTTTAAATATTTTGTTATTTTGTTATGAAGTCTTTAAGATAATAAAATTTAGTAACTTAGTATAGTTAATATTTGAGGCGTTGCGTGGAAAAGTCAGCAATCTCCACTTTCTTTGAAATAAATGTTTTTAACATTTTCTTATTATATTTTTCACTCTGCATCGACTGGTAATCGACTGCATCGACTATTAAATAAAATTGTGTTAAGAGTGTATTTAACAATAGTTGGTGAAACCGAGCAAAATCAGCCAACGTACCACCCTTGTGTTAGCTAGGCGAAATCAGGACGATTTGGACTTTGAAAATCCAGATTGAAATTGAATGACATATCACATAAATCAAATAATGATCCAAGCAATTATTTTCAATTACCGACACTGATTTTTATCACATATTTCCCAAAGAGATAAAACGTTTCAATAATAGGTAATTGCGGCAAAAAGAGTGCAGAAGAAAATCAGATTTTTAAATTTACTAAAAATCACTGCCCCTGGAGATTGTCGACTTTGCCATGCAACACCTCATTTATTCATTTTATTTTATATGAGAGCAAAATATGGAATTGGAATTATGATTTTTGAAAAAATATGTTTAGTATATAGTATATATATATTATTAAATTGAACTGTTTTAAGACATGATAGTTCATACTTTCCATTCCTTTTTTAAATTAAAATTTGGGTTTTTATCGCTTAACAATAAGTTTGCCCAAATAATAAAAAACATAACCTAATGTGTTAATACTGTGTTCACCAGAGGCTTATAGTCAGAGCTGAGAATGCAGTCGAGGCCCCCATGGCCCATATGTTTAACCCAATATGTGAGACCTGCTTAGAAAAAATAATTACAAATTTGTGGAAAATATATAAAACGTAAAAATAAAATGTTCAATGGCCCATTGGAGACAGGCCGACCATGGTGTCCATTTTATAAAATGTTATGCAGTAAATGTTAATTTATACTTCAGATATTTATAAAGACAAACTAACACATAACAACATAAACATAAAATTATGTTTTTAGTTAATTAGTTACTTATGATGGTCAATATAATACCATTTTTTTCAAGTCAAAGTATTCAACTATTTTTGTGGATTAAACTGTTTATACTCTCTAGTCTATAGTCTATGCGTTTTTTTTCTCATTAAAACACAAATATATTGTTTGAGTGTAAGAAAAATTATATTTAAATATAATTTTTCCAAAATAATTTGTTAACCAATGGTTGGTCGTTGGCCATTGATGATCTCTGTGGAATGTCTTATTATTAATACAGTAAAGACCTCTATGTTGTATACAATTTCCATTGACAGCCATCATTATTATCATTTATTATCGGCTTCTTGCCAAAACTCATTAACAGCGAATTGGCCATTTTTTGGTGCGCCATCTAGTGTAAAACATCATTTTCTTACGATTGCCAAGAGGTGTTTATAGTGAATTTCCCACTCTAAATGTCTTTTTTTTTTTAATAATTTCATACTCTATCGATAAAGCAAAAACTCATTAATGGTTTAGTGAGTTTTTTGCTAAATTAAAATAACATATTTTTTATTGGTACAGGCCCGTATCTATGGTATCTAAAATCCATTAACGGTCTTATAGTAATAGTCTATTAAGTTTTAGTACAAAATAAATAGCCAGATTTCATAATCGGCGCAGATTCCGCCAATAATGACTAATTACAGTTAATACCAATAGAAATCATTGTTTTTTCTATTTAGAAGGACTCATTAACGGTCAACATAAAAAATGTAACAATATAAAAAAACTGTGTTATGTAACATATTATTGAAAACCCCCAATATATTTAAATACAGTAATATATCAGGTTTTACACAAAACAAAAAATTGTAAAAACCTTAAAAGTTCTGAAAATTCTGTAGAGTTAAGACCAAAAATTCAATATTTAAAAAACATTACAGTCATTTTCTGAACAATCTACTTTTTGCCGTTAATGAATTTTAGCAAGAAGCCGACGATAGATATAGTGAACAAAACAAAAATTGTCTTATAAAAAATTTGCCTTTTTTTAGGCCAATTATACATTCGTTTTCATTCTGTTTGAACTAGAATTGGTGTGCTTTTATACATTTTATGGTAATCACGCTATTTGTTCGGCATGTTATGAAATAACTGTCAATATATATTTGTACACTTTAATCTTAAAAGGATACCTTTGAACAAATATTGTTTTTGCATATGCCTACTACTGTTCAGTGTCTTTTATTAAAGGCCTTGCAAATTGATTGGTCTTAACATTTAAGGAAAACTACCGGATTTACCAGTCATAGTTCAAAAACAAAATCTTGTTAACTATTTTGAGAAAAATTATATATAATACATATTTAAAATAAAAATACAATCCTCAAAAAAATAACAATACAAACTACTAAACTCATTTGATAATAATTAAGCATACTTTCATTGATGACAAGCTTCAAATAATTTATAACAAATTGACATTACCATTTATTTTAAATTAGATTTTTGTTTTGTCTTCACCATCTTTTTCTATTTTGTCGTTTGCTAATATCTTGTCAAGTTCTCCTGATCTATGTAATTGTAACATAATATCACATCCACCAATAAATTCTCCATTAACAAATACTTGTGGAATCGTTGGCCAATTAGAATATTCTTTAATACCTAAATTTAAAAATATTTTAGACAAATTAGCATAAAATTATTTTTATTAAGTTACCATTTCTTAAATTTTCATCTATAAGTACGTCATGAGCATCAAAAGTAGTTTTATGAATATTTAAAATATCCACAACCGCATTACTGAAGCCACATCTAGGGGCTTGTGGGTCACCTTTCATAAATACTACGATTTTATTCTGTTTTACTAATTTGTCTATATGAGAAATTATGGGATTACTAGAGTTTGTAGTTTGTAATCTTTTATACAAATTAAATGGATTTATTTTTGTCACTTTATTAAAGTTCACTAATTTTTGTACGAATAACGCCATTATGTTTGATCAACTTTTAATTTTAAAAGCAAGTAGCAATGTAATTTATTAAAACTCTTGCAACTGAAGGTTCTCCGCTCAAATTATAAAGAATAAAAACAATTTTAAGATTTTAAATTAATTAGATTTAAATAAATTAAAAAAATAACCATCAAACTTCAAAGGAAAGTCAAGATATTTCATATCATTCACAATATTTAATAACTGATATTACATTTTTATTACTAAAGCTGTTATCAGAAGCCTTCGAAAATAAAAATTTAGCTTTTAAAACATAACCTTAAACATAATCTTAACCTTGGAACAAAATAAGAATCGTGAAAAATTAATATATTAAAATGTATTATAAATAAAAATTCGTAAACTTTGAAACTTTTTAATTGTCTCAATAATGCTTACATTGTAATTTTCAAATGCACTATTATTTGTCGTTGAAATTAACAATAACAAAATTTGCGTTTTAACTTTTAAGTGGGAAGAGTGATCGCCATTTTTCCCCTCCGTCCGACCATCACTGATTAATTTACATGTTAGCGGGCCGAGTAGAAGCGGTGGAGCTAGTAGCGACCCCCTCGGTTGATACTTGATAGACGGAAGCATAAAACATTACAATAACCATTCGGGCCGTGAATTAGTGCCGTCACCTATTTGTTAACTCGTAAATTTCGCAAGGTTTCTCCGTCCACGATGGCTGACGGTGAGCCGTTAAGTATTGACAGCATAATTGCTCGACTGTTGGAAGGTAAGATGGTTGGACCGATCGTATGAAAACACCATAATAGGAGTTCGTATAACAATCAATCCTGGTGTGTTGAAAACCGAAACAAGTTTTTGGCTAGAAATACACGCAAAATCTTTAAATTAAAAATGGACTTTTTGAATCTATATCATCGTTTTTGTCTATTGTCTTTAGTTTATTTGTTCAAATAAATAAATGATATACTGATAGTAAAATAACATATTGAAAATATCGGCAACAATTTGAACATAATTTGCTAACTTTTATTTATTACACCTATGGATCCTAAAAAAATGCACATCTGCCTTAAATATAGTGCTATAAATAAAAAAATACTGTTATATAAATGATTCATACTTATTATGTTTTATTATTGACAAGTCTCAACAATTTTACTAGTACATCCATAAGAATAATTTCTAGAAGTTTAGAATGGCAGTACTTATTCCGAATTTTTTTTATAAAAACATAATATTTTATAGAAATTACATAACTAAATTGAGATTTAACAAGGAAAATGTTATGAAGCAGACTTATTAGGGCTCTTCTTTCCAAAAAATGTTTGTGTATCTTTCTAGTAATATCATTGAATTATATATTAAACAGATAATGTGATGAGGCTGTTCATTTTTATCTCCATCTGTTTTATTCCTTAGTCAAGCACTGTTAATATATCTATGTAATGAATATATCATCTAAACCTTGTCCCCTGAGAGAAGCGACCTGACAAAAAATGGCTGCTCTGCGCATCTTGGCGTGGCACCTAGTGTGACTAGCGTTCCCTCCGAGACCGCCCTGCCTGCCAGCTGCTTGGTCTCTAATTTACATGAACAAAACCGGCATGTTCTCTCGGTGGACAGGGTATAGTTATGTATAGAAAACTACTGTCAAATACACTTATTTTTTTGTAATAATATGTGCTCAGTGTTGTTTATTATATGGATATTTTTTTAGTTCGAGGATGTCGCCCTGGTAAAACAGTACAAATGTCCGAAGCAGAAGTTAGAGGGCTATGTTTAAAATCTAGAGAAATATTTTTACAACAACCAATTTTATTAGATTTAGAAGCTCCCTTGAAAATATGTGGTTAGTAATCAACTTCATTTTAGATTTTCACTTTTATATAATTTAATAATTTTAATAATTAGGTGACATACACGGACAGTACACTGATTTATTACGTCTCTTTGAATATGGAGGTTTTCCTCCCGAAGCTAACTATTTATTTTTGGGAGACTATGTTGACCGCGGTAAACAATCGTTGGAAACTATTTGTCTCTTATTAGCTTACAAAATTAAATATCCAGAGAATTTTTTCCTGTTACGAGGAAATCATGAATGTGCAAGTATTAACAGGATATATGGATTCTATGACGAATGTAAGGTTTTTTTTAGACCTTTTTATTACAATATTCATATTAATGTGTATTTATTTTTAGGTAAAAGGCGTTATAATATAAAACTATGGAAAACTTTCACTGATTGTTTTAATTGTTTACCAATCGCAGCCATCATCGATGAAAAAATATTTTGCTGTCATGGTGGCCTTAGTCCCGATTTGCAAGGAATGGAACAAATAAGACGTATTATGCGTCCTACTGATGTTCCTGACACTGGTAATTTCCTTGTTACATATCTGTGATATTAAAACTTAATATCGTTCTCAAGTTTAAAAATTGTTTAATTAATTGTTTTTAGGACTATTATGTGATTTGTTGTGGTCGGATCCTGATAAAGATGTAACAGGTTGGGGTGAAAACGATCGTGGTGTTTCATTTACATTTGGTACAGATGTTGTAGCCAAGTTTTTAAACAGGCATGATTTAGATTTAATCTGTCGCGCACATCAAGTAAATATACTTTTGTTAAGAACAAAAAATGTAATAATGCATGAACAAAACAAATGTAGATTTTTATTGTTAGGTTGTAGAAGACGGCTACGAGTTTTTTGCTAAAAGGCAATTGGTAACATTGTTCTCAGCACCAAACTATTGTGGTGAGTTTGACAATGCCGGTGGAATGATGTCTGTTGATGCAACTCTTATGTGTTCATTTCAGGTTGGTTAATTATTTTAAACATCTTTAAAATATTTTTTAGCTTAGTAGCAGGGCTGTGATATTTTTATCATTTGTTCTCAACTTGAAACTTTTTAGATGCCCAATCAATTTACAAAATTAAGAATTTCTAAGATTTTTTTTCATATTTGATAAATTGCAAAAAAAAGTTACTCAAATTCTATTATTTAAATAGGAAAATTTAAGCTAAAAGTAGTACGGGTTGAAATTGAGTTAGAGTGGAAATTATAAAACGTTTTTTTAAAATTAAAACCTTCTCAGCTCCACATCGAAGCTAAAAGAAACTGTTTAATTAAGTTCATCAATTTTAAAAAGTATTAAAAAATTGAGGAGGAGTGGGTGAGTGGGTAAGGCGGCAGTGTGTTAGCGCTCACTGTCGCCTGTTTGACACTCGGTCACAGGCGCTCCGTTTGCTGGGCGAGCAATCGTCCGGTAAAAAGGAACCGCCATCCCCCTCTCCGGCGACGGATTGACGACCCGTCCCGGAAGCGAATTCGTCAAGAAACCATCTCATGATGGCAGCGTTGGGCCTTCATGGCCCGTAAAGCTACACGAAAATGAAAAAATTGGTATGTTTGTAATAACTTAACAAAACATTTAAATAACTTTTGTATCTTTTTTTTTTTAATTGTATTCGTTTCATTTTTGGTTACTTAAGATTTTGAAACCATCGGAGAAAAAAGCAAAATACCAGTATTCAGGATTAAACTCTGGACGACCTGCTAACAGTACAGCTGTTAAAAAGAAATAAACACAATGAGAAATAACAATAATGAAAACTGAATTTCATTAATTTGAACTGTTCAGTAATAAATCACATTGTGGTTGAATGATTTAAATTTCTGGACTTTAAAATAACAAATTTGATTAATGTAAATTTGTCTTTAATGTATAAAAATAAAAATGTATTACAACAATCATTAGATTATGGTTCCTTGTAACCTAAATTATAATGTCCTATAGTATATTGAGTAATTTGATATTAAAATTTATGTACTTTGTATATAGGTTAAAAAAACATTTATTTTAGACAACAAACTAATACTATGTATAGATATAGGTTTTAATTGAGGCTTAGCATCTTTATTTGTTTGTTTTATAAATATAAATATATTATTATAATTAACAAATATTGTTAATGATTATTATATTGTTTCTATCATAACATTATGGCAGCTAATTGTGTTAAACGATAAAAATTTACCAATACTAATAATTTTTTTTTCGAGTTCTATACTTATTTCTTCATGTATAAAAATTACTGTTAAATCAGTTATATTTTTGTCGATAAATATTGAAGTGTCTATAATGCACTAATTTGTATTTTATGACATATGATGTTTCTCTTTTTATTCGCCCAAAGATACACACACACATAGTTGTAGATATATATGTGTATGTGTGTGTTTGTGTATATAAATATGAATTTTTCTTACAAATGTAAAAATAATTCAAAAGCTAAGATTAAAAAATATCCAAATCTTACAAAAATTAAGGATTTTATACTTAACATTTAATGTAACGTGTTTTGTTTTTCCTATGAGAGCTGTGTAATATTTTGTGCAGATCTACAATTGTTAATTGTGTTGTGGTTGTTAGCATTTAAAACAAAAATTACAACTACAGTGTTTTTTTATTTTGTAATAAAAAAAACTCCCTAATAATGCACTTTTAAAAAATATTTTCTGACTAAATTTATATCAGTATTACAAGTTCTTCGACATAGATCTGTCATCATTAATAATTAATATATTTATAAGGAACTAACATTTTATTATTGATTAATTATATTTTAAGCTCTTAATAATTTTTCTTGACGTGTTGACCAAATAATTTACAATTTCTTTTATCAAATCAATTGAAATACATTATTTAATAAATGTTGAAAGACTATGTTTAAGTTTATTTATTATTTACATCAAAATGTTAGTTATAATTGAATAAGACTATATTTTCAATCATATAAAACTTAAGAAGTTCTGTTCAGTTAAAGATACCTTTATTAAATGATTTGCTTAATTCACATCATCCTTTGTGATATAATTATGTTCAACAAATTTTACAATTTAAAATCCACAATATTGTTCGCATTTATAAATATACTAAAATGTAATAATATTTTGCTAGCTGACTAGTATGTTATTTAATACCTAGTAAGTTATTAGCTAGAATAATTGAACAAAAAATTGTCATTTTGTAAATTAAGCATGACCCATAAACAATATAAAAATTTAGCAATGTTAAATGTAATTGAATAATAAAACAAATCAATTTATAATCTTAATAATGTTTTATGTATTAATAACTACCTTTTATTTAATTATGTATCCTATATTTTAACAATATTACTATTCTGTTTACAGCTCATTAGTTTGAACTAAAAAGTAATTTTAATGTATAAAAAAGATAATAGTTAATAATTTTGTTGTTGTTCAATGTGCTACAAACGTGTGGTTTCAGTGAATAAATAAAATTATGGGGGGAAATGATCATAATAAATAATTATGCAAGTTGATGAAATATAGGCTATAATCAATTTATTTTGATAAATTAAAAATTTGTTTTTTTTTTTTTAAATTGTATTATAGCCTTTATTAGATAATCTTCTATTGGACTTAAAAAGCAAAATAATGCGCTGATTTCTTGATAATTGGTGTATTTTTTCCGATTATGTAAGTTAGAGAAATAGACGAAGTACAATAAAAAATAATTAAACGAGTAGTCATGTCTACGTGAATTATGCATCTTAAAGTTGACAATTGATTCATGAGAGACATTACTCTACGAAGACAACGTCTTCCTAACCTAACTTAAAGAATAATTGTATACTAAGAAACTCATTTTGATTATAAGCAAATGTGTATTTTTTGCTTTCTCTATTTATAATAAGTCCATACCAAAATTTCTTTAAAAAAATGCAGTTCCCTAAAACCCCTAAGTGAAGCTAGACATTTTTACAAAATAAAGCTTTTTCTATGGTAACTAAAAGGGACTTATAAAGTAGGGTATATTAAAACGGGGATCGGAGAGTTATTTAGGATAAAATTATATTAATACTTCTGACCTAATAAACGGAGCCTTATCCATTTGTGTGAACACACTTTAGCACGCTTTTACATAACAATAGATACATTTTTTCCGATTATTTTAATCCCCCCCCCTCGAAAAAAAAGCATCACTTGTGTAAGGTGGATATTTATTACTTTAATAAACCCCAATTAAGTGTCTCCGACAGCTCGACTACCGTTAATTCAAGCTCAACCATACATCCAATTCCTAGGGACGAAGCAGAGATATTTTCTCTATATTCAAAATTGTGTTCTTAAGGATGATACTTGCATCACCAATAATTGTTTATTTTTTGTTTTTACATAATATACCGTGGTATATAAATATAAAATACTGTTGTTCTTATTAATTTTTATTGGTCTCTTTGGACTGCCTTATGAACTTCACTTACGTTGATCATTTAAGGAAATTATCGCTTTTCCTTGGCCTCAAACATTAAGTTTTATTAAATGGATCCACGTCGTTACTGATTAATTGTTCTATATAGTTAGACTTTAATATAAAGACTGGCGTTTCAAAGTAGGGGGAAAACTAATATTCGAAAATTAAATTTATTCCCTTTTGGAACACCATACCTCATATAATGCATGCAATGGCGCAACCAAGGGAGGTCCGCTGGTCCAGACCTCCCCCCTTGAGTATTTCTGAAGTGGAAAATTGGTTAGGGTAATTTAGTTATTGTCTAACTATATTTTACAGTAAACAATATTCTATATTTATTTATTTTGGGCTTTGGCAATATAATAACTTATTTTTGCGGTAGATAACAAATCGTTATCAGTTATCACATATTGTCATTTCTTATATTACACATAGACCTTATACCTTAATACCGTACTTTGGACCCCCCAGGGACATTTCTGGTTGCGCTACTGACAGTGGATAATTCTTATGAATGCTACTATAGTTATTAAAATGTATTAATATGTACATTTTAAGTACTATAATATACCTATAATTAATTTATAGAACAATTATACACTTATTTATTATTATTACTATTATATAAAATTAATAATTAAGTGTAAAGTTAAGTATATGTTATTGAAACTTTAACACAATAATTACTTATTACTAAATAAACAATAAAAATAATAAAAACTCCAAAAAAAGAATAATTATCATAAAAAAAATAACGTTTATCGGCTTCTGAGCGAATGGTGGCGCTGCCTGTACAGCGAACTGCGAAGCTAAACTACCAAAATGCCTGAAGGCTACATAGACCTTATACTAGTATATGCATAGACCTATAAAGATTTCTTTATAGGTCTAAGAGTATAAGGTATAAGGTCTATAAGGTCTATGGAAGGCTAAGCAATCATAGATATATATAATAAACTAGATTGCTAACTAGTAACTAGCGATACAAATTGAAGCCGACTGTCCGCATTCTGGTGGGATTTATGTGTTATTAATGCATATAATATATATCTGTATATATTATTATAATATGTATGTGATTATTATAAACATATACTATTCTCGCGTGATAAGGTTCTAATTCCCACCAAGATGTCAAAATACGAGTTTATAAATCGAGTGCGCAGAAATGGCGATAGATTTTCTCCGCCTGTGATTTATTTAAATATAATTTGAAATGCCTCTTTGTGTTTTTGATGGAAGTGGCAGTAGGCGCAAAGGTCTCACAAAGGAATCTTCACAAATTCCTAAAAATAAGGAATTAAAAAAAAATGGGTTTTGCAAATTCAAAGTAATAAACCTATTAAATGTAGATAAAGGTAACAGATATTAAATATTTAGTTTTAAAAGGAGTTATAAGGAGATAAAAGGAGTTGGTGTTGTTGTAGCTTTTGTATGTTCATTACATTTCAACGCTAATGACATTGTTGAGAAAACTTTAGTACACAAATTAGCAGGCTATTCACCTCAAAAATCAAGGAGAGCCAAATTCAATACCATTGAGGTATGATATTAATAAGATACTCAGGCACCGGTCCAAGTCTAAGTGTTCATAAAAAAGTGTAGGTTGCACATTGGACAAAATTGAGTCGTACATAGGACGGGGGCCGATAATCATTTTACTATAACTACAATTTAGGTTATGTAATTTGTATTAATAGAGAAGTAAGGTACTTAAATTACATTTTTTATCATTTTTTTTTTTTATTTAATAATTGTTTTAGTCAAGACTTATAGTAGAACACCATATTTTATATGAAATTTCCTTATCTATAAATCATTCTTATTAGTTAGTACTAACCCTAAGTATTTAAACTGCTTGGCTCTGCTGAAAACATAGTTTTTTATATAATTAAATATATAATAAATATGTATTCATGTATATATTTTAAATCCATAGACAGGTTAAATGATACAAAAAAAAGACTTCTTTCAATTACTTGTAAAAGCCTTTTCCTGCAACCAACATAGTTTATCCTTGTTCTGAGGAAATGAATTCAGTAGGTAGTTCTCTCTTGCTTTTTGCATCACAGTTGATGAGCCAGTACGTTTTGTGAGATGTACAAGCTGCTGTAGTAGTAAGTTATTGTGTCTTACCACTACGTCCTTTTAAGCGCCTTTAATTAGCAGGAGTTACTGTATATCTATTCTTAACCCCAACCCACGGGGGTTAGATTGTGAAAAGATCTATAAAATGTGTATATTGTTATAATCTCATTCCTTAGTTTTTATACATTGGAGCATTAACTACACAATGTGTGATATTAAAGACATAACTCTATAAGAAATGTTTTTTGTCTATTAGGAAAAATTATTGGAATAACTATTAGATTTATAATTTGAATTAAACATAAATTATTTTAACATAATGTCATCCCACGGAACACATGTAAGTGATAGCATGAATATTGATTACTACCGCCTGATAACGTTTAGAGAAAAGCAAGATGGCTGATACTGCGTATCACGACAGTTGACATCATACCTATCTATTTTGTCATGGTTTTATCCATGATATTTATTGTTTTTTTTATGATTTATTATATATATATATATATGTTATATGACGGTGTTATCACAGAATAGATAAAATGATCATCACCTAACCTAACATTTTAAGACATATCACGGAAAAATGACGTATAATTTTTACTTTCTATAAAAATGTACACAAAATGGCTGCCTCCCGGGTGGAGTCATTTATATAACGTTTTTATGAACTCACAATCTTGTTTGTCGTACCAGGTTCAAACCATCATTATACTTTTTTGCATTTTCTTACAACTTTTATGATAATTTATACTGTAATAAATCTAAAATTATAAGCTTTTAAATTGATTACTAATTCTTATGATAATCCTTCTGACCATGCAGCAATAACATTGTACATTTAAATGTATAGATACGTACATACGAAAACGAAAAACAACAAAATAACTAAAGTAGATTAAAAAATTAATCTAAAAATAACGTTTTTATGCGCCTTAAAAATGATAAAATAACCCTCCGGGGTCTTGATAACCAAATAGGACAGGTGAACTAGAAAAACGTGGAGCGCATCTTTACTATTTCACACGTCTGAATATATAATAACATTCTTTTCTCATTATTAACTACCTTAACTCATAATTCGTGCACAATTATCTTTTCTCTTCTAAATAAATAATACTTAATGGCATGCCGTGAAAAATTGAGCACCACATTACTTTAAATGTTAAGCAAGTAGATAGCTAACAAAAAAATTCACTTTCTGATCCGTTCGGTTAGAGAGACAGCATTATGAGAGACAACTTAATGCATTAGCATGAATGCTTAGGTTATAATATCTAATTAGAAAAATGCGCCCCACGTTTTTCTAGTTCACCTGTCCTATATGGTTATCAAGACCCCGGAGGGTTATTTTATCATTTTTAAGGCGCATAAAAACGTTATTTTTAGATTAATTTTTTAATCTACTTTAGTTATTCAATCTGAATACGCGTCCCATATTATATTGAGTTCAGTAGTGGTAGGTGTGATACCTAATTTTCTGTGTAGGTCGTTATCATATTTCCTCCATAGCAATTATCTAACTTTTATAACAACTGATTACAGCTGTTCAGTGATAAGTATCCTATTAGTAGTCGGTACTGGACTGTCTAGTGTCTACACTCGACTGCCGACACCCATGTCCCAGGATGCGCCGTGCAATGACAAACATAATATGACTAAAACATTATCGATTATTCCTGTATATTTATTATAGTTATTAGCTTATAATTCATATTTTACAGTTCAGTTGATTCTTAGAAATTATGATTAGAAATAATTAAATTAATTGTTTTAAATTACTTTGATAGTTGTGTATCGAATATAAAAAACTATTTCTTTTAAACCATAATTATATTTGGCTAGCCTAACTTTCATTTTTCTGGAAGGTAGGTGTATCGAATAATTTTCTAAATATTTTTTATCTCATTTAAGGGTGTAAATGTTAAAATTAGTAAATGATTTACGCAAAAATAGAGTAACTAGTTTTCGTTTATGCATGTCAATAAATTTATTAAGTTCAATAATATTATCAATTTATTGTTGTTTTTGAAGGTGATATTTTTGAAGTGATCCACTCATTATTTAATAAGAGTTAAATCAGTTCTTGAATTTTTTCTTTTGCAAAAGTGGTTTTATACAATATGATCACAAACTTTCATGTTTTTAATCCCCTTTTAGAATAATTATATTTATATAAACTTTTGAAACTTCAATGGTAGTGTATACGTTGTATTACTATTTAGTATTTAAATTAAGAATATTTTATAAATTATGTTTAGAGTTTAGGTTGAGAGTAGTATTATTTTTATTTGTGAGCTCTTCCTCTCCCATCCTTTCTTTTAAAATTTAATAACTTCAAAAATAATTATCCAAAACTGTTTATGGTCCAGTTAAAATTTGTAGTATAATATTTTTAATTTAAACGTTAATAAAGTATTTATGTTTTAAAATTTGATATAAAAATAATTAATTTGGGCGTTAAAAATTGAAATCATATTGTATAACAACACTATGAAAAGAAAATTTGATTTTCTAATTGAACCCTGTAAGATGTTGGATCACTTTAATTAAATTACTATGTGTATTAATTAAACTATATACTATTCAGTTCATTTAATATTTTATGCTCCCATTTAGCCTACAATTTCTATTAAAAAAACAAACATTTTATTAACTACAAACGTATTTAATGTTACATAAAATATGTATATCAATTTTTTTTTTTTTGTAGTCAATATGAAATCAACAAAAAGAGTTTTATCCATACAGAGTCATGTGGTCAGTGGATATGTGGGAAACAAAAGTGCTGTATTTCCTTTACAGGTATAATACTATTATTAAAAATATTTAAAACATTAAGACTAAGGACTCAGTCTGCCGTTAGCGCTGAAGATGACAACATTGTTGCCGAAATACGTTGTATACGCGGAGAGTATACACAACGTAAACGGAGAGTGTATTATTTTATGGTTAAGGGTGCTTTAAATATTATTTTATTATATACAACCATAAGTTGCTCAAGTTTTTTCTAGTATAGTATATTATTCAAGATAATTGCATTCATTTTTAAATGTTTAAATATTTATTAATTGTTTTTAGTTGTTTACCATATTAATGATATCTTATTATTTTCCAGGTAATGGGATTTGAAGTTGATGCTATCAATTCTGTTCAGCTGTCGAATCACACTGGCTACAAAACATTTCATGGGCAAGTTTTGAATGAAACAAACTTAAGTATGATCATCACCATTACTATTATAGTATACAATTAAGTCGTCATAAAAGTAACAGCGGCTGATGTGCATTCAAGAGATGTATATTGAGGAAGAAGGTATACTTAAAGTTAAAGATTGATACCATATTGGAATGCACATTAACCGCTGCCATTTTTAATAATTAGTTGCCTAAACTGTGTGTTATAAAATGTCCTTCCCTAATAATATTTGTGTTATAATAATGCTCTAAAATTGTTTTTGATATATTTTTGTATAGTGGAATTGATAGCTGGACTTGTTGAAAATGATTTACATTATTACTCTCATTTACTGACAGGATATATAGGATGTCCAAATTTTTTGCAAAAAATTGCCGAAGTTTATATAATTTTGAAAAAAAAGAATCCAAATTTAATATACGGTAACTTTTTAAGCTTACTTATTTATTATTAATTATATGACGTAGATGTTGATTTGGAAATTATATATTATGGCAAGATACTGGGTGATTAATGTGGCATACTGGGCCAGAACATTGGAGGGTAATCTTATTATGAGCCGTCAATGGTTTAGGCCTTATGAGCTCGTGAGATCAACTATTTCCAGATAACCTAATTAAGTCCTAAAGCCTTTTTACACAAATCCATTCCTGAAAATAATTAATATTTAAAACATAATATAAATAAATGTTTAAACTTTGTTATATTTTTTGCCACTTTTTTATGGCTTCTGAACTAAACTTAATCTTTTAATTTATGACTGCTATAACATCTTTCACGTATTTGTTTTAGTTTGTGATCCAGTAATGGGCGATAATAAAGAAATGTATGTTCCAAAAGAAATGTTAGATATTTATAGGAAGGAAATAATCACTTTAACAGATATAATCACACCCAATGAATATGAATTAGAGTAAATCAATTTTATTAACATTGTACTTTGAGATTATTGTTTAATAATTGCATTTTATTTATAACAATAGACTATTAACTGGTAAAACTATAACTTGTACTGATGACATCTATGAAGCTATAAGAATACTACAAAGTCTGGGCTGTAAAACAGTTGTGGTTTCTTCGTCTAATATTGAAGACACTCATTTGAAATGTATTGGAAAATATATTAATAGTAAGTATGTTCAAATATTATGATTAAGGCCCTAGTGTTCTAAAATAATTGTTGTAATAAATAGTTAGATGAAAATCATTTATTTGCATAACCTAACCTAATTTAGTGGTATGTTTTATCCTTCATCAGTGCCGTAACTTGACCTGGCGAACTTGGTGGCCCCTCAGAAACACATATAAGTAGATAAGATGAATGCCCACTAGTGTTAGATTGCCCACTAGGCAGTATATTATACTATTTTTTATACTTTACTAATTTTATAGTTGACAAACTTTTGGTACCTTTTTCAAATTTGTTAAAATTTGTATGAGTGATCTATGAATGCTTTAATAACTGTTTTTTTTTTAGGCAAAGAGTATGTGGAAATAAATATACCTTACATTGACCATTCTTTTATTGGTACAGGCGATTTGTTTGCTTCATTAATATTGTTATGGATGACCTTAAATAAAAATAACTTAAAGGAGTCAATGGAAAAAACGGTTGCAACTATTCAGGCAGTATTGAAACGAACTTTGAATTGTATGGAAAAAACAAAATGTGATGCGGAAAGCTAAAAGAGACCTGTTGTCGGCAAAGTCAATTTTGATAAAAACGCAAAAAGATACACAATGTATTCCTATTTGCAAACTTCAAAATGCATTAATTTATAAAAAAATTAATTAATATTTGTTTTATAGTAATATTTTTACCCACAAAGATGTACCAGATCTCAAATTGTTCAAAATTTAATTCAATCAAGATTCAGAAAGTACCACTAACTAAATTTTGGAAAATTCCAACAAAAGGTCTCTTTTTGCTTTGCACATCGCCATCTATATTTTGTGTGTAATTTGTAATTGAAAATTATTAAGCTGATATTTTGATTATTATTTGTAATGCAGATATTAAGCAAGCCAATCCCAAAACTCCAACATTTAACAAAGAACTCAAATTAATTCAAAGTATTGATGATATACGAAACCCTACTATCACAATATTTGGAAAAACAGATTATGTAAAATAGCTTTACTTATTTGTATAGTTACTATTATGTAGCATTAATTGTTTATTTCATTGAAAAATATAATTTATTAATATTATATACTGTAAAGAACTAGCTGTAGTTAATATACAAATTTATATGTTACCAAGATAACAGTTTTTATAATTATTTATGTTATCTCTTTTTTTTACCATACTATTAAGTTATCTTACTGAAATTACTTAATTCCTTATAGTATGTTAACCATGTATTATAATAATAATAGTTTTTAAATGATTTTTAGTTGTTGAGTTATTAATTTAGTATTATATTATATTGCAGTTTAATCTGATAAGTAATACCAGATGTACCAAACTTCAAGTCTTCCAAGACACCTATATACCTATATAGGTTGAGTTAATAAAAATTTGTAATTTATTTATAATTTATACATGCATTTTGTGTGCTAATTACAACAATTATTTTTGAAGGATAAATTATAATTGTAGTATTGTTTATGATCTATGTAGTAGAACTGAAAATAATATGTACTAGTCTGAATTAATATAACATTAATTGTTTTTCTTGTGTGGATTATATCTATTTGGGGCACCATATAGGCTACATGGTATATGGAGGAGAATGGTCTCTGGTCTCCCTCTACTGTTGTGCTGAAATACAAATGTCTCTTAACCACTCGGCCTCCTTCATTTTTCTATATTAGTTAACCGCAAGCTAACAATGTCTTAACAATTGATGAAACAATTCACCTTTTACTCTTAAAAAAATTTGTTTTTTTTATTGTCTAAAATCAATTGTTGTTCTGACATTTTTTTTACATATTTCAAAAAGTGTTCCAACACACATTTCTTTGAAATAATGTATAAAGTATATTAGTTTATTATAACAGTAGGGAATGCTATAAATAATATACATTTTAAAATTATTACTCGTTATCGAAATAAAGAGATCATTTATCTCAAACTTTTCAAAAGCTCGTTTCAAAAGGCTTACACATTTTCAAATTTAATCTTTTCTATGACTAGTCTAGAATCGAGAATAAATTGTAGATGTATGGTTAATTTTTTTATTCCTCCATTAGGCATTAGTCTTCCTTTCAGAACTTTAAATTATTTTACTATGACTCAATTTCTTTAGAATTTTAATCAAACTTGTCATTCGTGTCATAAATGTTATTTTTGATTAATCTGAAACTACATAGGTTTTTAGAGGTTGAAACAATTAATAAAATTAAAATAAATCATGATATAATTAGCTAGTTTTGTCATGATTACAATACTATAGTGGAATATTCTATCTATATAAAAGCCCCATTACTCATTAGCATGTAAACACACTAAGCAATAAGCCAATAGGTAGGAATAGCGGACACACATATTGTATTAACTCATTAGGCATTATTCAGTTCACAGTAGACATTTTACAAATTACAATTTAATATTTTACTATAATAATATTTCGTTATTTCCGCTACCAAACCACGACCAAATAAAATATAAAGAGGTATGACCACGACTTTCTTATTTTGGTTCGGTTTGCGCAGCTCACCTAAATAATTGTTCCTATAGTTTGATTTTTCGGAGAATCAGACGGGAGGGGGTATGAAGACGGGCATGCCGCATGCGGTTCACAAATTTGTGATACCTATTGATTTTGTTCTACCAAACCATAACATAGTATTAAATTATCAAGTCTATGACCAAAATTCTGTTTTTCACTATACCGCGGTCTGGCATGTTTCTTGATATGATAACGCAGTACGCGTACACAACGTCATGATTAGGAAATCTTTGGTTCCTTTTAGTTTTTACTTCTTGTTATAATTATCTGTGTACCCCGAGCCATGAGCATTAGTTTAGCGATTTTTCATTTTTTTCTAATACAGCTAAATAAAGTTAATAGTTATGTAGAACTTCTACATTGTACGATAATGTTTTGAAACTGCTAGTGAAAATATTCAAGTTTTTTCTGACAGACCGTCCATAGTAGTAATGAAGTAACGAAGTATCAAGATTCGCCTAAACTTATGAGCAACAAGTGAATACGTAAGTTTTAATATTGTTTTTTTACAAAACATCTTTAAATTAATTTAGAACCTAAATAATAATCAGGTTTTGTATGTTTGAACTGAAATAGGACTTATAGTGTTAGTAAGAAGTAAAATGTATGTTAGAATATTAAGCAATAAAATGTAGGCCATACGATGAATGACAGAACAGAACAAAATAGTCAACACAGTTAAAATTAAAAATATTCTTATTATTTAAAGCTGCTCAAAATACGATGTCTGTTGCACTCTCCTGTTTATATCCGACTGTCGTGTGTAGAGTTTATCGCGTTTTTTGACTCGATGATAACAAGTTAGGAGTGCGGGATAGTTATAAACTTAACTCTAGGTCATGTTGACTGAGCTAGCCGGACATTACATATGACAGAACCTATTGTTTATTTAGTTCAAGTATTCACAACTAAGATTTAAAAACAATTATAATTTTGTGAATAAGGTTTATGCATTTGTTTTTATATCATTCTGAGCTATTTAATAATCAAATATTACATCTTCAATTTGTCCTCCTCCATTTAGTCTACACAAATTAATACTGTCGGTAAAGTTCGCGATCACGTTTAGACACATTTCATCAATTACACTCCAAAATTTTTGTCTAAGTTACTGATCAGATCGAGTCGAGGTTTGTTGACGTAAACAAGATATTTCTTACACCCCCAGAGAAAATAATCACATTGTGCAAGATCGCATGATCTTGCTGGCAATGGTTGGTCGCCACAAATAAAAATGACGCGTTGTAAGAATTTTTCACAGAGCGCAAAGCTCTTGGGTGTCCCAACTTAACCTAACCGACCAGCCATGGCCTGCAAGATCATGTGATCTCACACCATGGGATTATTTTCTCTGAAAGTTATGTGATATCTCTTGTTTACGTCAACAAAATTCATCTTTTCAGGAATTTAAACAAGAAAGTCAGCGTGTAATTGATAAAATTGTTGAAGAGATGTGTCAATAAGTGATCTTAAACTTCACTGACAGAATAATTTTTAGTGGTTTAAACGGAAAAGGACATATTGCATATGTAGTATTTCATAATTAAATTGGAACACATACTGAATGTAAAAATACAAAATATAATCTTTTTGGTAAAAAATTGAATGAGGTTTTTGAATGGTTTTTTGTCCCGCCTATGGCTTTTGTTTCATTGTTTTTATATGTAAAACAACTATTCTTTATTAGCTGGTATTATGTATAACTGTCTAATACTAAGAGGATTAGATAGGATTATTCTAGTTATTGCCTATCTTAAGCGCAACATAGAAACTTATATTTCTTTTATGTTTATTTTGTTGATTAATCTAATGATGTGATTAATAATTTGCAAACGAGTTTAAACTTCTTATAAAGTTTACTTTAGATCAGTTTTTTATAACTTTTTAAAATTTTTAATTTTGGAAAGCGTAATAATTTAAAATTAAAAAGAAGTATAAAAATCGATCTACAGTGAACTTTATGACACATTTATATTTGTTTGAGATTCCTATCACATTAGTAGATTGATTGTTATAATGGATAAAAAGTACTGACGTAATATTGATGTAAGATAGACGTTTTTTTGTTCACGTACAATTAATTTGAGGGCAAAATTATCATTCACACATGTTTTTAAATTATAATTTATTTTTCAATAGTAATTTTAGAAATTTTAATTTGTTATTATTTTCTGTTTGTAGTTGTAGTGTTACTCAATAATAAAAATATGGAAAATAAAACTGAAGAGAACATTATTAAAAACAACAAAAATACGGAAAGTGATGAAAAGAAGCAAAAATTATATTTGAGTGACAAATTTATTGATTCTCAAAAAAATAACTTGAACATTAAAAATATCCCTGAAATAAACGCAAGTACATTTATATCAAATAATGAGAATGCCACTGTAGCTATTTCAAAATCAAGCTCTACTCCAATTTTAAGTGTTGATAATAATATTGAAAATCTGACTTGCATTTCTACAATGTATTCAAATTCTGTGCTAGATGACAATGCTTCTAAAATTAATTTAAATTCCAATAAGGTGACACCATGTAATACTATCAGTTCAAATTCAGTTTTGAAAAAAAATGCAAAATCTGAGATTGAATCCAAAATAAACGTTATTGTAAAATCTAAAGAAACTTCAAATCAAACCTCTCTTGCAAATTTGCATTCAGAAAATAATTTCAATTCCAATAATGTGACTCCATGTAATACTATCAGTTCAAATTCAGTTTTGATCGAAAATAATGCGAAATCTGAGATTGAATCCAAAATGAACTTTATTGAAAAATTTGAAGAAACTTCAAATCAAACTGCTTTTACTTTGCATTCAGAAAATAATTTAAATTCCAATGATGTGACTCCATGTATTACTATCAGTGCAAATTCACTTTTGATTGAAAAAAATGTAAAATCTGAGATTGATATTAGAGTGATTGAAAAATCTGAAGAAATTTCTAATCCAGCCGCTCTTACATGTTTAAATTCACCAAGTTTAGAAAACATTGACAAAAAGCAAAAAGAATTGCAAATAACAAATTTTAAGCAGTTTTCGAATTGCGGAGATAATAAAAATGTTCGCTGCACACTTTGTCACTGTATAATACGTCTTGAAAAATCATTACTTGATCAACATGTGACCAGTTGTAATAAACAACAAATCCAGTCGTCATATGGTATTAATGCTTTTTTTTGTCTAATTTGTGAAACAAACTTTAAATCTCCATCAAACTGGAAAACACACATTATTACTCCTGCTCATATTGAGAAGTGTAAAAATGGTAAATATATTTTCTCATACAACTGTGGCGGTTGCAAAGCTATGTTTTATGGACCGAAAGATCAAATTTTAGAACATTGTCAAACTGTCCATAACGATAAGTCATCTCTACCATGTATTTTCAAATTAATAAGCTTAATATTTTTTCAATATATTAACATTAATCCAGGAAATTCAAAGTTGTGGAAATTTTGTGGACCGTGCAAAACATTTTCTGATAATAAATTGAACTGTTTACCTTACAAACATCGTAACAAAAGAACTAAAGTTTTCGAATGCAAGTCTTGCTTAATAGAGTTTCAATGTAGTCAAGAAGTATATGATAAACATCTTCTGTCAGGTGAACATATTGTGCTACAACACTTAAGAACAACAACTACTTCAAAATCGACACCACACAGTATTTGTAATTTAAAATTACCCAAATTAATTTTAAACAAATTTTCGGTGGATTCATATAAAGCAATATGTAATGCTTGCAAGTCTAATATCAGTCTGGATGAAAAATCTTTAGTTATTCATTTATCAAAATGCATGTTGAAACAAGATACAACTGACCAAAACTTAACGAAAATTAATCAGTTTTATTGCGCTGTTTGTCACGAAGATATTTCAGATTTTATTAAGTGGACAAATCATCTGATTACGCCTAATCATATTCTAAAATGTCAAACATTTAATAATTTAGTATCTTATACTTGTGACTCTTGTGCTAAACATTGTTTTGGCAGTGAACATTTTGTTACAGAACATCAAAAACTTCATCCAAATACACATGAAGTCAAGTTTTCCAATTTTAAAGCTCACAATTTTCAACGTATTGGTGATAATTTAAACTGCAAAGAATTGTACTATTGTGAACTATGTGCAACCCACGCACAAGTAACTTCTGGTTCAGATCACATGAGTAAAAGTCATAAAACGAGGTTACACCGTGTAACATGTGACACTTGCCGCATACATTTATTGTGTGTTGAAGGAAATAAACTGTATAATCAACATTTATTATCAAGCGAGCATATTATGTTGAAGTATTTAGCTTCGGCTAAATTGTCTGAACCTAAAATTTCATCTCTGTTGTCATCTAATCTAAATACAAGCATTGATTCAAAGAAATCTACAGAATATAAGTATTTAGAAATGATGATAAAAACAAAAATTCCGTTATTTTTTAAATCGTTTTTGAATTGGTTTTCGTACATTGAAGATCAAAATAAAGCTAAATGTTTAGTTTGTAACATATTAATCAATATAGATGATAACGATCTCATTAGTCACGTGTTATTTTGTAATAAAACATTTGCGGAAAAATTTGATAAAACCATGACTAAAAAATATGTTTGTTTTAATTGCTCTTATAACTGCAATGTTTATGACGAATGGAAATCACATGCTATTTCACATGGTAATAAAGACAATACTGGTTTGAATTCGATTTTTTGTAAACATTGCTGTTCACTTCTGTATGGAAAGGAACGACAGATATTTCAACATTTGAAAAATGAACATAACCTGGATTTGGGAAAAATGCCACTAGAATCAACATTTATATCCGAATTATTTTCCAAGAGAACTGATATCAAGAATGAAAATTTTGATGTTTTATACTTTTGTGAACCTTGCAAGAAATATTTTAAAGTCGAAAAAAATCAAGTTCATTTTAATGCAAATAGTCATATATCGGTAGCCTTAGACAGTACTGAATTGTTTTATTGTACTAGTTGTAAAATTGAATTCAGTTGTTCAGTTGCAATGTTTCACACCCACAAGTTAACAGTTGAACATATTGTGCTGAGCTTAAGCCATGAATCAAATGAAACTGAGGAGAATATTCCAAAACACACGGCGTTGGATTTCCATTTGCTTACTTATGTCATTAATCAAAAATTGTATGAGGAAACCTTAAACATCGGTTTTTTTTGTTTTCTCTGTAACTATTTGTGTAATACATTAGGCCAATGGAAAATACATATATGTAGTAAAAATCATATTAATCATTCAAAAGGTCCAAACTTGGATCATCGTTGTAAAATTTGTAAAACACTTATGTTTGGCCAAAGAACCCAAATATTTGAACACTATAAAAATCAATTTCATTCGAAATTAAGGCAGTATAAATTAAGTTTCAACAAAACTGATATTTCATCAAAACAGTCAAATAATGAAGTAGCAACAAGTAATAAAACAAAAGAAATTTCAACTAACGAGCAAAATACACTACTCTTAATTTCAAAAATGATGAATGAACTCTCTATTCAATCAAATACGTCAAATTTCAGTATTTATTTTAAAATGAGATCCAAAATGATGTACGAAATGAGTAATAAGAAAAATATAAATAAAACACAAATAGTTTACTTTTGTGCACTTTGTGATTTTATTACTGGAGAAGAAATTCAATGGGATAATCATAAGAAATCTGAACATTCTAATACTGTATCAAACATACATAACGTATTATGCGATGTATGCCGTTTATACATTTTTGGACCGGATAATAATTTAGAACACCATGTTATTACTATAGAACATAAATTAATGGTTGAATTCCAAAAATTAGAAAGTAATAAGATGGAAACTACGAGAACCGCTGTTAAACTTGTAAATAATAAATCTATAAATGACACTAAAAATAAAGAAGAAAAACAACAATTTAATACGAAAAAAGAAGAAAATGAAGATACGAGGAATCGAAGAATCTATATTGAAATTAAAGGTACAGTATATTATAGCGTTTATGAAAATCTAATTTCATATGTGTAAATCTGAGAAAAACATATTTTTTTGTTCTAGGGGCTAAACCAGAACATAAAAAAAATAATTGGGTAGACCTTAAGAAAGTCTTTCAGCCGTTTGGCTATTTTGGAATCTTCTCAAACAACAATACTATTAAGATATTTTTCCGGAGGCTGTAAGTAATTAAAAGGAAAATCATATACAATGTGTATTGATTGAAATAATTTATTATTTACAAGTCAAACTAGAAAATTTTATTTTTTTTCAATTAGGGGTGTGTCACATTTTAAATTATAAAATAGCTTGAGAATGCAATTATCCAAACTCAAATTTCTTTTTTAAAATATTATGTTCTGATAGTTTTTTTTTTTTTTTCAATGAGGAGGGGTGGCTGAGTGGGTAAGGCGGCAGTGTGTTAGCGCTCACTGTCGCCTGTTTGACACTCGGTCACAGGCGCTCCGTTTGCTGGGCGAGCAATCGTCCGGTGAAAACGAACCGCCATCCCCCTCTCGGGCGACGGTTTGATGACCCGTCCTGGAAGCGAATTCTTCAAGAAACCATCTCATGATGACAGCGTTAAGCTACTTGATGATGATAATAGTTTTTTCAATATTCTGAATATTTTAGAGATTTTAACGCCTTTTTAATTAAAAACAATTGTTTGAAATTTTAATCAACTGTAATGCAATGCAGTGATATTCACCTGTACCAGTGGTACATTAGTACTTCTAAGTTTTGAGTACTTTATGTACTAAAACATAAACTTTTAGCATTTTTGTTTTAATTATTTATGATTAAACAAAATCTTAGTCGATAGAAAAATTGAGGGCTAGAATTTATTTGAATACTGTTTAAATAGTTCAAATTATTATGTCCATTCAATGTTAATTTAATTTAAAAAAATACAAATAATAATAATAATTTGTTTAATATTCTTTCAGTTCTTCCATTAGCCGTGTGTTAGAGGAGAAAGAAAATTTAGAAAAAAAACATCAATTCACAATCAATGTTCTAGATGATGGTATATTTCAACATAATATTTATTATTATTATAAAACACAACTATATCTATGTATCCCTTAACAATAAAACATCGATATTTCAAGTATAGGTGTAATAGATATATTGGATCAAAACAAATAAAAAACTTATCTAACGGTTTAGTCATCTTTAGACTTTAAAAAGATACATTAAACCGTACTTGGTAAACCATAACTAAGAAAAATCCTATTTCATTCTTAGTCATGTTATTATATCGGATTTTTTTTTTTTGTCGGTTAAACATTTTTTTTAACGATTCATTACCTCAACAAAGTTGTTAGGATTAAACATTTTTTTGAATTTTTCTTATCCACCAATTATATTTGGTTTATAAACTATATAAAGCAAAAAATAATTTTTTTTTTTTTAAAGATATGACTTCAACAATAAAATAATTATAATGCTAACATTTTATTTTATTTGTTTATAGAAGAGTTAATGCCAGATCTGAATAAACTAACAGAATATGAATTTGGAAACAAAATTGTTATCATGAAGTTAATTGAAGCCCAACTAGATGAGATCACATATGAAATAACTAATCCCAGTATACCCAACAAATTAATCTTATTAATAAATTCGATACATCGTTGTGCTGGTCCTACCTTCCTTTATGGAAAAACTTACGCTTTTGGGTCGCGTATGTCCGGTCTAGCACTCAGGGATAGTGATGTTGATTTGTACTTCGATATTGGTAACTATTGATTATAACACAAAACTTATAAAAAAAATATATTTATTTCCTGTATTGTGGCCTTATGTTTAAAAATTCAATTTTTTTAGGAAACACTTTTACCGGTTTATTGAGTAATGACCCAGCTACCCAAGAAGACCTCGTTCGATATTTTGGCAAAGTATTTCGATCCCAAACCAAAGAATTCAGACATATACAGACAATATGTGCAGCTCGAGTACCAATTGTTAAATTTTTGCATGTCCCATCAGGTTTGCATTGCGACTTATCTTTTAAGAGTGGACTTAGTACTCACAATACTAAACTAGTCAGGTTAGTAAAGCACATTAATTGACATTTGACATTTTAATTTTATTAATATGTTGTGTACTTTTAAATAGATTGTATCTTATGTTGGATAAACGTGTCCACTGGGTTGTTTGTGCTGTTGTTAAACGTTGGGCATTACAAAACAATCTCAAAAATCAAGGCATGTTCACTAGCTATGCATTAGCCTGGCTAGTTCTGTTTTATTTAATGACCATTAATGTAGTGCCGCCATTGAAATATCTCAGAGATTACGCTACTGTTTCGGACATCATGTTTATTGAAGGTTTGTCAAATTAAAAAATCTATGTTGGTAGTGTTTTTAACAACAGTATATGTTATAGATTGGGATTGCACATTTTGTACACCCGAAATGGCCAAGCAAATATGGAAGGTACCTGAAATTCCTCCTTGGGAGTTGTTAAATGGTTTTTTTTCTTATTATTCAAATCCAATCACTCTTAAAAAGTTAGTTTTATGTCCTGCAATTGGCGAAACTATACCTAAAGATATGTTCTTTAATATTCCAATGAACGCCAAAGACATACTGGGCTTTCATAAAAAGAAAACTGGCGATCCTACACAACGATGTAATGAAATACGTGGCAACTTTTTCGGAGAAGGCCTTGCAGTACAGGATCCTTTTGATTTATTTCATAATATAACAAAAACTATATCACTGAAAAAGTTAAACATATTTTGTCATTTATGCAGCAAGACCAAAGAAATAATGTCTAACGGAGTTCAATTTTATTATGCTTAGAGTTCGAAAATACAATGACTATCACAACGACAATTTCATCTTATGAAGTTTTTTATGCTCTCTGTAATTGTATAACACAAGCTTTATACACTTTTAAATTAATATAATTACAGACGGTTAAAAATTTAAAAGACGAGTGAAATGTTACATTATCACTATATTATAAAATTGAATAAACAATACAACTATTATTCCCAGTAGTTACTTGTTATATTGTTCTCATAAATGTTTAACATTAATATAAACATGTTTTCAATTATAAATGTATTTATGTTATTTTTATTATGGTATAGTTACTGTTTCTACTATTATTAGTAATATAACTCGATTATAAATCATTGTGTAACTGACAGTATTTTAGTAATGTAAAATTGAAGTTATACGTTTTATTCTCTTATTATTGAACTTAGTAATTCTTATATCAATTAATTCCATTTATATCATTCATCATTTATAAGTAAAGTGTAATAAGACTGATGATGACTAAATTTGTATTAAAAAAAATGTATAAATTGTACAGTTACTATTATACATAATGATGTAATTTATTAATTTTAAAAACATTGTGTGAGAAAAATGTATATATTACTCTGACAAATACTGCAAATATTTTATTGATTTTCTTAAATACTATACATTGTATGTATTATTTTTTCAATTTTGTTTTCTCTCATGTGAATTATTATATTAATCATAGGATTCATTTTTATATTAAATAATAATAATAGTACAATACTTAAGTAGAATTTATAATCTATGTACTCATATATATTTAATAATAAATCTTTATTTAAATTGTACTTCTAAAAACTTTTAAATCCATTTTATTATAGGTTTGTTTTTAGTAAGCTGTAATGGAGATTTTATTTTTAATAATTATCCGAAAATATTTATTGCGATTATGGTAGTGAAGAGTCACATTAAAATATAGTTCAAAAGTGTCCTTGCTTCAGAATAAAATATAATAAGTTTCGATTATAATACAGATTTTTTTTATAATCTATAGTTGACTTAAGCTGAATTTACATACTAGCAATTAGAATGAGAATTTACAGGAAAACCTTTATAATTGACAAACAGTTTTCGTAGAAGTGTGGAATCAGGTCTAAGGTAACACATTTATTGATACCATTGAAACGAGTTGGATACAGTTTCTGTATTTTTTAACCGCTAATCACCTAGTATTACCAAAGTGCACTTTGAGTGTCATTCATTATTTATAATTACACTATATAATAGGTCAAGCCCTGTTATTTTAACAAACTTGGTAGTTTTCATTTGTAAGCTATACCATATTATTATAACAGTATATGCGCCATTTAACCTTAAATACATGTCATAAATACTAAATACACAAGTATAGTGAATAAAATCTTTTGTTTTAAAATGTTAAAAGTAACATGCATACATAATTTTAAACACTTGAAGTAATGTTATAATTTAACCTAAAATAAATTAGTCTTCTTCAATAAATTTAACATGTTGTGCTAATCGTTTTTCTGCTTTATTTAATAGTTTCGATCGTCCACGTGGCTTTTTTGTTTCTTTTTGTTTGCTGCATTTAGTTTCACGGTCGCGCAGAATTTTTTCCCAATATTTGCTTTCATCTTCACCTAAAATCCGATTATTCTTTCATATTTTATTTAAAAACAAACAAATTTTCAACACAAATAAAATACCTTCTAGCAGTTTAGTTACAGGCCAACGATTTTCTTCTACAATTTTTTTTGCAGATTCTTGAGAGTCGCAACGCACAAATACTTCTGTATTGGATACAACATCTACAAACTTAACCGCAGGATCCGACTTCGCTTCAATCTACAAATATTTTTTAACTAAATTGTCTAACCTGTAGTTTTGTCAAATTTTTATCTACTATACATTCTATATTATAAACATATCCACTTACTTTGAATGATTTTTCAGACTCAATGGGGTTGGTAAATGTTACTTTTAATATAATTCCAGATTCATATTTCACACGAATGTCTTTTTTCACTTTCACTTTCTCTTCCAAATCTGTCTTTACTTGATCGGGATTTGTCTCGGATACCTCCCCAAAGTTATTAGCACCATTTTTGTAATATTTTGGATGACGCAATTGTGCTTTGAGCATGGACATCTTCTGTCTTTGCATATTTAGATATTGATTTCTTAATTTTTTCCACTCTAGCCTGGAAATTGTTTTAATACAATTAATAATACTTAATATTAATTATTTACATAAAATTAAAATTCAGTAGCTTACTTAGACATTAGTCTTAATTCAGGCAGAGATAAGCTCGAATCGGATTTGATTTTTTTCCCCTTATTGCGCTTTCTCTTTTTTTTTGTAATTGAATCGTCTTTATTACTTTGATTTATTTCGTCTTCACTTGGTATAACTTCATCGTCTGTTTTTTCAACAGTAGAATTATCACTGAAAATAGTTTTTTGAGGACTTTCATTATCACTAACTTCAAATGAAGTATTCTCGTTTTTATTTTCACTCTCCGTAGAACTTTTTTTAGTTTTATCTTTTTTTTTCTTTTTTTTAATACTTTTATTTGGTAAATCAGATTTTCTTTTTTTCTCTTTAACACCACTAAGATCATCAGAATGTTTCCTTTTTTTTGGGGAATTTATGTCATTTCTAGTATCATTTATTTTTTCTTGGCCGTCTTCATTAAACGTGATTATACTCTGTAGTTGTTCCGGTAAAATTTTTGAGTCCTCATGTATTTTTTTGAATTCCTAAAAAAAAAAAGATGTTTAATAAAATTACATTTTTAATTTTTTCAACATTTAAAAAAAAAAATGTAAATTCTAAATTATTAATCATATCAACCAATATCTACAAATTTATTTTGAGAGTAAATAGTATTTGTATGCTGATAATATTATTCAACTTTGGCATTCAGATATATTGGATACATTTAGGTTATCTGTCATATTTATTCAGTATGTCACTGAACTTTTTTATAATAAATGCTTTGCTATCGACATAAATTATAGGTTTACATAATACAAAAGTCAAATCATAATTAAGAACAAATATTGAGTACACTTGAAAAGTACTAAAAATAAGGAAATATCAAGAATATAAAAAGTAGAAATCTGATTAAATTACTTCAAGAATCGTTTTAACTGATTCTTCATTTTCAAATTCTACAAATGCAAATCTTTTTATGTTTCCACTTTTAAATGTAGGCAAAGACACGTAAGCAACTGTTCCATACTTCTCAAATGTTGATTTGACAATACCATGATCAGCTTTAGAAGGCAAATTTTCCTAAAATAATATAATTATTTTATGCAAAAAATATAAATATAATACAAAATTTAATACATCAAGGCAAAAACAAAATCTATGATGTGAATACATTTTAATTTTGAAGTTTTAAAAATAAATCATCGATTTTTATTTAATGTGTTTACATGAAATTATTTTAATTGATACATTAAACTAAATAATGTTTCATTGTTGGCTGTTACGCACTGAAGCGTTTATGTTTCTTATATTTTACTTGTTATACAATTCTTAACAAAAATATAGATACTGTATAATCAAATAATAAGGGAGTGATGTTTGTTTGCAATTATCTCTGAATTATTGAAGTCCTAAGTTTCATAAATCTAAAATATGTAGCCATATTCTATTTTTATATTGTGCATTACTTATACATAATAATAATGAATTTCAACTCAGTGGTGCCGAACACCAGTGTGTGGTGGGATAAATACTCCATTGATTTAACGGATGAGGAGGGTGGTTTATCTATAATTAGTGGAAGGTCATACATTAGGATTAAATATTAATAATATTTGTATGTTATGAGTGAATTTTTTTTGGTGGGTGGAAAATATGTTTTTTCCTAGATGTTAGTGAATGGTTTTTGGCACCATTGTTTCAACTCACTACATAGATAGTGCAGCGATCAATATCTTCTGGCTGTTTTTCTTCAACCGGTTTTATTCTATAGATTTTAGTTTTACATTCGCTAACGGTTAACAATTTTGAACTCTCTATTGCTTTAACTATATCATCAGGACTAGTAGTCAACTTTTTGATTTTATTACAATTAAGAAATGTATCCACATTTATGCCTGAAATTGAAACAAAAATAAAATCATGATTAGTAAATTTATAAACCATATATTATTTTACTTATTAGTATTTAAATTTCAACTTATTAAAGCACTGAGCCTGCAGGTTTGCTCACATGATACTTTAAAATATATTTAAAAACTATTCCAATGGATGAACCGATGTAGCGGTTGCTTTTTTATATAATATGTATATAAGTATAAAATGTCTTGAAGCAAGTCTTTAGATCTGGACAATTATTATAACATAATAATAATTATATTCAGTGCATCAAATATCTAAATGATTTGATTGTTGTATTAACTTATTACTTACTTATTTACAGCCATATTTTATATAATAGATAAATTGATATACATTCATATTATTTTATAAGTTAACAATAGTTATAAAAGGTCAAATCCATTACAAATCCATGTATTGATCATTTTTTTAAATGGGTAACTAATATTCATCCTAATAAATGAAAATAATTTCACAATGAGCACAATTAAATTAATGGTTAAATTTATCCAAAGTAACTGGCCAGGTGAATGTTGCCAATAAACCGATTAAGGCCAAATATTAAAAAACTACTAAACAACATTTGCCCAAAACATAAAATTCAGACTATACTATCATCATATTTTTGCAAGGAGATTAAAGATCGGAAATAATCTTTATTCAAAAGCCAGCAGACTAAAGCATGTTCCATGTTTTATAATTTTAGCTATTAGGCTTTAAGTAGTCTGTAACTTTTTACCTAGTATTTCATTTAATAATGACCATTTTGGGATTAAAATTAACTCTCAAGCTTAGCTATGCCTATGATGTGAAATTTAATGAGTATATATTTAACAAACTAAACAAATGGTAATTTTCTATAGTATACCTTTTACGTTAACACTAAATAATGAATTATTTTAATGTAAAATATATTACACTTATATTTACATTTTAAGTAATTACTTACATTGAGTAGTTTGCATTAGGTGTCCAAATAAACGATCTTTACGTAAATTGGCATCACTCAAATAAAATTCCATTTGTTTTCTTAAATCAATATACAATTGCTTTTTTCGTTTCCGTACTTTATTCGTCGATTTTTTTACATTTTCATCATAGCTTTCTATACTTATATCACTAGATGGCTCCATCCTATAGACATTATTAATATTAACATATTTATGTTTATTAACAATAAAATTAACTGGTGGACAAATTTTGTAGTATTTTATATTTCATAGGCAGTTAACCGATCTTAATATTGTGTAATCACAATAATACTTTATAAGACAAAATTCTACATTTTCCTCATCATAATCAAGAAAATGTTTTATTTTTTTTTGCCCAAGTCTGGACATATGTAACGTCATTCATTTCACAGTGTTCAAGAACCAAGCTGGATAAATCTAGAATCTAATACCAAGTTCGCCAACTCATACCACTAAGCCTATAACGGTGACAAAATTTCAAAACATTTAATTAACCCTCAGGCACCCACACCTTCTCCCACTCGTGTCAATATGCGGCGGTGCTGTCGTGCGGGTGCTCGAGGGTTAAATTAACAAAATAATTTTTAATTAAAAATAAACACTAGGTATTTAAATGAAAAAATATGTTTTAGGTAGTATGCAATACTGATCAGCTCTGAGTTTTGTATAAAGAACGCTTTTATTATTAAATTATATACTTGCTTACTTGTTTATAAAGGCCTAAAAAAAACCGTTAATTCAAGATCACTTCAAAGTATTACGCCAATTACTAATATTCAAGTCAAGCTACGATAAACAACGATTAACGTACTTTATTATTTAAACTAATATAATATACGTTGCCTATAATAAATTACATTGGCCGATGTGCTATGTAGTCAATGATTCGGTAGATATTATAAAAATAAATTACACAATGCTCCTATCTTGTAGTATTTCATTATTCATATCAGAGAATAGATAAAAGCAGAAGGGTCACTCTCAATGTAGACAAAAAATAAACGATCATTTTGTAAAGACATATTTAGTATTATGTGTTATATCTGTTAACACTAAAAATAATAATATATAGATATAACAATATAGTCGTCTAGCCTTAAGAAGATGGCTGCCGCGTTTTTTTGTGATAGGTATCTTCAACGTGTTTATTTTTATCAGTGTCTGGGGCCTGTTCATATCACAATCAGCTATCAGACGGCACACCAACCACCCGGAAAACAGTAACTGTTATCAACTTTTCAAACGAAGAGGCCAAACACCACAAAGTGTTTTATTATCTTATCACAATATCACAATTTATTCTAGCGGCTAACGTGGTAAACGTGTTGTAAATTGTAAGGCATCCATGTGACATGCCCAATATAGAATATAGATATTTTCTATGATATAGATTATATGCTCTGGTCAACTACAGATCTATGTCCCTACCTTATTTTCCTTTAAATTTATCACAGACATAATTTATACAGTGCCAGTGAAAAGTAAAAACTATTTTTATCAATACTTGTCCTACTCTTGAAATTGATGACAGATTTAAATAATGTGGAAATGGATATTACTATTATTTTTAAATCATGACAGTAAGCTAAGGAGGTGACAAGGTTTATGGATGACATTAGTTCTCTTAAAATATATACTCAGACCTCATTACGCTGTATATATAATGTAAATTGTAATAAAGAGGTACTCTCGATGAAGAGAGTGCCTCGATCGAACCCAAATCTAAACGTGGATTGCCGATTGTGCCCAAACAGTAGTGACCACTGTTAAACTATTGCCATTGCTATGAATTTCTTCTTTTTAAAACCGCCGATCTAAGAAAATACATAATTAATATTACAAACAATCCAAAATTAAGTTATTATTTCAGTTATACAGGCGCAAGTCGAGGCCGGAGGTTGTGAGTTGTAACCCCTTTTGCCAATTTACTTATTTTCTTATTATGAAGTATTAACTATGAACCCCGGAACTGATTTGGTTACACAATCATTTTTAATATTCTCCATCTGATTTTTTTTTTGTCCAACACTGATTAGTGATTTTATGTAGACATGTAGTAGATAGATTTGATGCACTGATATCGGTATTTTTATTATGGATCGTAGAACGTGGATCGTCTATATTGGAGAAACGCAACGTTTCAATGTAATAAAAGTATTTACATAGGTAAATAATTTTATTGGCCATTAATATATTGGTCGGTAGTCACAATAAAACCTATACTAAGGTTGAGTCTCAGAAACACATTTATAATTCACAAAGTACCATAAATAACTTATTATCAGCCCATGATAGTCGTTCATACTAATTACAACTTACAAGTAGAATAATTTGTCATTCTTCGAGATTTGTTTTCAATTTTTTTTTAATCATGGCGTAATCATATATTTAAAAAATTGAATTCATTATTATTCGTGGACTTCATATTTTTTTTTTATACGATAAAAATATGAATGAGGTAACCAAGTAGTGAAAAGTAAAAATTCCTTTTTCCGTCATCAGCAGACTGGCTGATAGTGATAACAAACAGGGTAGACGGGTAGACGGTGGACGAAAAATGACAATAGCCCAGCCAAAAATTTTTTTTAGAACAAATAATATGTTCTTGAAGGAAAACATTGTTTGCCAATTTTCTTTGACCGTTTGTTACAATTATTTTATCATTTATGGTGCTTAATAAATATCCGTTAGTTTGGAAAAATTACCCTGGGAAAACCGAAAGAAATGACACTTGACTTTCCCTCATGGATACTGTAAACTTAACTCGTATTTGACCTATAAAATACATACAGGCAATCATCAAAGGTAAATAAAGTTAAAATGTTAATAAACATTTTCGCTTGTACATAATTGTTCAGTTTTATACAGGTATTACTATGAAAGTAGTAGCGTTAATCAGCGGTGGCAAAGACAGCTGCTACAACATGATGCAGTGCATCGCAGCTGGCCATGACATTGTGGCATTGGCTAATCTAAAACCACACAGTAAGGGTACGTATAAAGAATAAATTGCTTAGTCTTTTAGTTATATTTAAACCTTAATCTTTAATTGACTTGACAGATGAATTAGATAGTTATATGTACCAAAGTGTTGGCCATCAAGCTGTTGAATTATATGCTGAAGCGATGGGATTACCATTGTTTAGGCAGCAAACGAATGGTGTTGCACTACAGCAAGAAAAAATATATACTCGAACACCCGAGGATGAAGTTGAAGATTTGTTTGACCTCCTTGCAAACATTAAAGTAAATTATTTGAACTGCTTCATATCATATTAAAAATTAATAATTTTGTAAAATTATAATGTTTTAAAGAAACAAATTGATTATGATGCTGTGGCAGTTGGCGCTATTCTTTCTGATTACCAACGATTACGTGTAGAAGATGTGTAAGCATATATATATATATATATATATATATTATATTATAATTACCGATGTCTTTAAAGTAATATATTTCTTTAAATATTACTACATAATAATAATAACACATTTTAGGTGTTCAAGATTAGGGATATGCTCGTTATCTTACTTATGGCGTCGAGATCAAAAGGAATTGTTACAAGAGATGATTGATTGTAATATAGAAGCAATTGTCATTAAAGTAGCAGCTCTTGGATTAGATCCTACTAAACATTTGGGCTTACGAATTGATAAATTAATGCCTCATTTAGTTAAAATGGTAATTATGAAACATTAACTATTTGATTATGTTAATTTGTATTGGACTCCTTATTAATGCATGTATTGACATTTTAGCTAAAAAAACGATATTAGTATACAATTTCATGGCGATAACTATTAGGGAATGTCACTTTCTTTGCCAATTTAGCAATTGCTGCAACAAATAAAATCTTTATATGTATGCTATATTAAAGTTTGAATTTCAATATATAGTCAATTATATTTATACTTAAATACCGGTTTTTTAGCAATAGTATTTTATCAGTTGTATAACATTAAGTATTTATCAAGTAATTAAAAAAAAATACTGTTTATTTCATAATTTCCATATTATAATACAAAAGTTTATGAACCTATTGGAAATTTTTGAGCGATGTTTTGTGGGATCTGAATCTATAGTATTGAGTGAAACGTTTATGACATGGTGGAAATGAAATGGGACAATTCCGTTTTCTCCTTGACTTTTATATTGGTTTCCAGAATGAAAAATATGGCTTAAATATATGTGGAGAAGGTGGAGAATACGAAACGTTCACTCTTGACTGCCCTTTGTTCACCAAATCGGTGATCATGTAAGTATATAAATAATTCCATATCATACATACGCTAAAATAAACATTAAAAAATATATATATTTATATATTTGATTTGTTACAAGTATGTCTCAGCGGTACAAATTATTATATTATAATTTATGTATAATATATATCATATGATTTAAAACATAATAGACAATAAATTGATAATATATAATTTGATAATTGATAATATTATATTGTTTTAGAAAATAAAAAAGTTTAGCATGATATTAGCCGGTGTTTGTTAAATTATTAAAAATGTTGGCACATGGTATATGATTTTGTTCATGTAAAAATTAAATTGAGTTTATGTTTTATAGATTGTTTTTTGTTAACTTCATTAAATTAATATTTTTTCAAAACAATTCTTAGGTAAATAAATAAGATATAACTCTTTGATAGTACCAAATTCTATTTGTGGTGTATAGGTTACAATGATTTATAATATTTATAAATGATTCAACTGCATGGTTGCAGAGGAATTATGATCACAGACATATAGTAAAAGTTCTATCTAAGTGTATAAAAAAATACAATAATAAAAGAATATTCATTTCAATTTATATTATAATTTAGTCATGGGAATCCGAAAATCTGAATTTTTCAAAAAAGCGCTATTTAAGCCACTTGAAATTCTTATAAATATAAAATACTATTACAATATAAAGATGTGTACCTAAGTAAAATTTGTTGATAAAAATTTAAAAAAAAAACTTATTTGTCTATAAAATGCTTTCGAATTTTATATTTCAACAAATCCGAAATCCAAAAGCACTTTATCTTTTTGGTGTTTTGTTTTTATATATTAATTTAAAAAAATGTACATGGTACACAGCTTTATATTGTAAAATTATTTAATACTTATGTGGTTTTTAAGTAGCTTAAATATCAGTTTTTTGTGAAAATCCGGATTTCAGGATTCCCATCACTAATTATAATATGTTTTTATTGTTAATGCTAAAACGCTAAACATGAACTCTTCAAAGTTTAATATATTATTCTATAGTACCTTAGATGTGATTTTTTTATATTTTTTTCAGTGAAGAATTTGAAACAGTAATGCATACAAACGATACTATTGCACCTGTTGGATATATAAATTTCAAGAAATTTTGTTTGTTGAAAAAACCTGTTCGTAAAAAATGTTGCTTAATTATCAAACCAATTTATTACATATATAAATTTTATTTATCTTTTGTTCTTTCTCAACTATAGAATGTCGATGAAAACCAGAGTTTTCATGATCGTTTGGCAGGCTATCCTGTCCGTAGTCCTTTGGCACATTTGATGGATTTGGATGATTTAGAAATTGACCTTGGGACTGTTAACGACAGTGATAGTTTAGAGGACGATGTTGCAGATAATAATAGCATCATTATTGATCACATCGATGGCCAGCTAAATACTGGAGAAATCGTAGAAACAGACTCTGTGTCTTGCATTGGATATCCGAGTGGATGGACTTGGATAAACTCGTTAGTTGGTCATTGGGTTGAAGACAAATGCCCTATTGTAGTCGTTTTAGAAAAATTAAGAGGTTAGACTATTATAGCTTTAATTATTTATACTATTAAAGTTTTTATTTTTGGTTGTATTTTCGTTTAGATATATTGCAGGAAAGGAACTTGGAGTTATCTGATGTAGTTGCTGTGACCTTATACGTACATGATATGACAGAGTTTCTGAATCTGAATGCTCTATATGCATCAATAATGTGTAGAGTGAGTCCTCCAGTAAGAGTTTGTGTTGAAATACCATTATCAGAGAGAACTCCTATTCTAATGGATGTTGTAGCGTATAAGCCACCATTAAAAACTTCTTCAAACTCTAATCTCCCTGCAGTTACCAAACATACCATGCATGTACAAAGTATATCTCATTGGGCACCTGCAAACATTGGACCCTATAGTCAAGCCATAAGAGTCAGTAAAATAATTAAAACATATTTGCTATTTTTTTATTATTATTATAAGTAAAATTTTGTACTTTTAGGTTGGGGATATCATTTATGTGGCTGGACAAATAGCTTTAGTGCCAGGAACGCTAAGCATTGTTGGAGGCGGAATCCAGAGGCAGTGTAGACTCTCATTACGTCATGTAAGCAGAATTATAAAGGCTGTTGATCCCAACACACAACTCAGAGATGTTGTTCAGGTAATATATTTATATAAATATAATTTATGTATAAAGTAAACATACCAAAAGAAGGAAAAAGGCTATAACTAACAATAACTATTGGCTTTACTACCTACTAAATTATAATTTAGTCGAAGAATATTATGATTATTCTTAATTCTTATTGCACCCCTTTATCTAGACATTTTATAATGCTTTAAAAAAAGAAGAGTTTAAAACATTTTAACTCTTTGTGGCATGGCAGTTAGCTACATTGACCACCAATTTTTTTCATTTATTGCGTGGTGGTTAGAATACAACTTCTTACTAGTACACAATTTTCAACTTCAAGTTAAATACTTTTTATATCGTAATTATATTTATTCAATCATTAATTTTTACATGCTTTTCTTTAGCTCGGTAATACGTACATTTGTACGGGTATTCTTCAAATCTTGCAAAATTAATTTAACCCACTTCCCGATGTCGTATATGGCTGAAACTTGGCACAGACACTCATCTTAGATGACAATACAATATCCTGTAATCATATTGGGACTCTGACATCCAGGTCGCCCTACACAGGATCAAATGTTATTTCATTAAAATTTCATTTTTTTCCAAATCTTCCAAAATTAATTTAGTAATCTATTAATCAGTTATTTAAAAACCTTTAATAGAACTAAAAAGTAAAAAAATAAAAACTTTTAAAAACATTCTTTTCTAAAAAAAAAAAAAAATAGTATAAAGTGAACTAAAAAGTAAAAAATAATTTGATTACAAGAACAATTTACCAATCCTAACCAACCTATACCAACCCTAATACATTTATCAGATAATGTTTTATATTGTAAGTTCTTTTCTAATTTAAATTTAGTTTAATATTTGTGTGTGACACATACATTTGATAATACATAACTCAATGAATTTGGACTTTGTTGCATAGGGCCCACACTTTTCTTTTTAGTCAAAAATTAAAGATGTTTAACATTATTTAAAATTGTAGTTAATTTTCAGTTGTTTTCAAAGTAATTGACATTTTAAATAAAATATGCTACGATTGGTAAATTGTTCTTGTAATAAAATTATTTTTTACTTTTTAGTTCACTTTTTACTATTTTTTTTTTTTTTTAGAAAAGAATGTTTTTAAAAAAGTTTTTTAAATTTATTTATTTTTGTTTATTGGCAATAGAATATTGATGATAGTCATAGACAATGTTTATTTTTAATAGGTAGCCTTACTTGTTATTTGATCAAAATGATATGGTATTATCCATATATTATAATATCAGTGCAATATTTTTATTATTGTGATAAATCGACTGCAACATTTTAACAGGATACCTAACCTAAAAATGTTTTATTTCAGGGAATTTGTTATGTTACAAACAGCAAGTATATTCACGCAGCAAGAACAGAGTGGGAGAAGCGTACAAATAATGCTATTGTTGATTATGTAGTAGTTACACGGCTTCCTAAAGATGCGATTGTAGAATGGCACTTGTGGGCACATAAGCACAATTCTAGGTTTGAGTGTAAGTTAATTTTAAATTAAGCATGTGACTCACATCATATTTTGGTCTTGGATATTATATTTATTGAAGTCAGGTCTATAGAAATGTCATGGTACCTTAAATAAAAAGAGTTTTCACAAAAACAGATTGGAAGTATTAGTAAATAGAGTTTAAAAAAACGTGTTACTTTATTTGTTTCCAGTTACTAAGTATTCTACATTAGAAGTATAGCAGCTAGATCAGCTTTGGTAGATAAATATTCAATTTTCCCCCACCAATCTTGACCAAGTCACCTCATTATATGGAGATTTGTGGAGAGAAACTATTAGGCTGGGTTACCCTATTAATATGAAATAAGATAAAGTTCAGAACTCTTTAAGTAAATCAATTTTTAACTGAGTTAATGCTTACAGATGAAGAGACTGGTTGTTGTGTTGACAATTACAGGGTGTCAATACGCCGTCGTTGGAATTATGAAAATAATGTTGCTGCAATAGTTACATATATATCATCTGGTAAATATTACTGTAGTCAATTAGTAACACTAATAAACTTACTTAAATTATTTACGTCCTGTAAGGTTCTTGTACTTCATTATCAGCCATTAATGATACTCCAGATACGTCTACAGAAACTATATCGGCTACAGGCTTGGAAGAGGCATTTCGGTATTCTTTAAAACGACTTCTTCGAGGAGAGCCAACTTCAACACCAACTGATGCTATATGTTCTTTACGAATATTTTATAAAGTATCTCGCGAGCAAAAACCTGTTTGTAGACAACTCATTAACACCACACTAAATACCCTTAAGACAGAGTTCCGGATTGTCGCAACAGTTGTACCCGTTTTACATTTGCACCACCCCAATACATTTGTATCTGTCTGTGCACTGAGACACAATACTTAAGTTGTAATGCCTTTATTCCGACCAAATAGCACTCACCTATTGTAGTTAGAAACATTCATTATGTTTAGTGGTTCATTATTAACATTTTAAAATAATTATAGCTTCAGCTTTTAAATGATTACTTAGTTGTCATATGGCTGTAAAATACTAAAATGTACAATTTTATTCTAAAAATTTCAGTTTACAATAGAAAAATATAAATTTCAATATATCAATTATAAAACAGTCCGTCCGATGTTCATTTTTAGTTTTTTTTAAGTGTGCTTTACCAAAAACGATTTATTTGCTCAAAAACAATTTTGTTTTAAGAAAACTACTTTATAATACCAAATTATCAAACTAAAAAAGGTGTGCAAAATTTAAAGTGGCTTTCTAGTTTGTATTTTTCTCAAATGTACTTTTTAAAATATTGTGTGAATATATACCATTATTTTAATAACCTTAATGGTACTAAATTATTTAATGTTCAATTTTATCTTTCACTATTTAAACAAAGGTTGCGCTGTGGATATTTATTTATTATTATGTTGTAAACTTGATATGAAATGCCATTAAAAATAAGTATTACATTTAATTCAGAAATTTTAAATTGTTTAAACTTTATAAAGCAAAAACATTTATGTGGTTATTACAGTATATTATATTAGTTATTAAAGAATTTAAAAAATATCTATTATAATTTGTTTTTTTATCATATTTTCACTTTTGACGCATCTACAGTTTTAAACAGTATATCTTTAAAGAGTAATGATAATGAACATAACACTTGCGTTAGACACTCAATGTGGAAAAATCAAATGATAGCTTGCAGCATCATTTTTTAAGTAAATGAGTAGAATTTATTTTTTATATTTATATTTTATGAATAGCAGAGGCCGTTTAAATAAAAAGAATCAGGAAAATAATATTTTAGTTTTTATCCTAACTAGCCAATAGCTCAGAAATAATTCATTTAAGAACCAGAGTATTGGATTAAAAGCATCTTTAAAATAATATTCATTGTACTTATGAGTTTGATGGTAATTTAGTATTACTGATGATAACCAGTGCTGATATAATTTGTTTATTATATTTATCAAACATAAGTAGTATATCAATTGAAAATATATATTTTGTGTAAGTATACAAATTTAATAACAATAGGTAAAACTATTTAATAAATTAATTTACATCAATGAATGAGGAATAAAATTATGTTGAAAATGGACATTAAAAAGACAAACATACATTTTTAATGATCAAGATGTACATTAAATTAAAGTATTCAATAAAAAATTATGTTAAACATTTAGGTAATTAATTGAAATGACAATTTTATATGTTCAAAATAAATAAGATAAACATCACATATTTTATAATTTATGTATATGTTTAAAATTTAATTGTATAAAAGTTTGAACAGTATTTAATATTTAGAAAATTAAACAATTTCACATTAGTACCAATTGCAATTGGCCTTTTGGAGCACAACAAATAATTTTGTGGACTGATATAAAAAAAACAATATAAAAATATTTTTATACAAAGACTAGGAAACATGTTACTGATAGGAAGACCAGCCATTTTTAATAAAATATAATTTTTATTTACTAATTAAAACAAATTTGAATCAAATGAAAATAATTATTGACTAAACATTAAATAAGTAGTAGGACTCATTCTTTGAACTATAACAAATAATAATAACTACAGTGGAAGGACATTTCATGTTCTAACAAATAGTTTTTTGAAAAGTAAGAATGATTATAAATAACTTTTTGGTTCATAGTCTTTCAACTGTTAATTTTAAAATCACAAGTGTCACCTTGACTTATTTAAAGTTTTTATTTTTAATTATCACATTATCAACTTATAAGTATTAATTAAACATGCATATGAAATTACATTAATGAAAATATTTATTATACATTTGTTATGACGATATTTTTTTTAAACAAAAATTTGTACTATTTTGACTCAATTATCTTTTTTAGTGTCTGTTATAAGAGCCAATCGAGACTTACCAATTTTATTAGAAATATTTATTGAAGATGAATTCATTTGTCCTACTTGATTGGATGGTAAAGCTCGTAATAACAAAATCTGTGTCTTAATTGTAGATTTCATTATCAGATAATTGTTATAAACTAAACATGCTAAATTTTCTGCTATCTCTACCAATGATTCGTATTCATTTGGCACCATACAATTACATGAAGACTCAAAGAAACTGAAAAGTGGAAACCAAATTCGTGTTCGACACAAATCAACATTATTATTTAACGCTTGATTGTTGGCCAAAGTATGGTAGTAAAGGAAGAGCCGTGATGTAATATAAAACGCTATGAATACATCAATTGAGTAGTGTTCATGACCAGACAGTATAAAAAATATACCAAACATGTTTAATAACCAGCTGAATGTATGCAGCAAATATATATCTCTTGGAGTATCTACGGAGGAAAAAAGTAAAACTTAAATTAATTTTTACCATAGATTAATATACAACACATGTGTAAAACAGATAATCATAATCTCTGACCCCATCTCAGCAAAAGTTACTAGATAAAATAGTAATTAAATTATAATAAAGGAAATATTTATAGATAGGTATCCAGTTGTATATATTCTTTAGATTATCTGTCAACATTCAACACATTGTTACACGTGTATTATTTATACAGGGTGATTCATTTATCATGAATCAGTATCTCACTGGGTTTAATTAATAATTTAATTTTTTTTCATATTTTTTTTATACAATTTGATCTCAATTTTTCACAATTTTTTTTGTTTTTACGCCCCTCTCAACTTAGATTTTTTGATAGCAACTTTTGAAACTTAAATGGTAACATATATATTTTATTACCTTTTTAAATAGAGAATAATGTATTACAAATTTTGTTAGGATGGGAGGGGAAGTGCGGTTGGGAAATGTGTGCAGATAAAAATAATACTACACTCCACTTCTCCTCCCATCCTAACTTTTAAACTCTTATAACCTAAAAAACAGTTATCCGAAACTGGTTATTGACCAGTCAAAACTTGTAATACATTATTCTCTATTTAAAAAGGTAACAAAATAAAAATAAATAAATAAAAAACGATACAAAAACAATACGAAACAATAAAATAAAAAACATTACCATTTAAGTTTCAAAAGTTGCTATCAAAAAATCCAAGTTGGAAGGGGTGTAAAAACAAAAAAAATTGAAATCACATTGTATAAAAACAATATGAAAAAAAAAAAATTTAATTATTAATTAAACCCAGTGAGATATTGACTGGTTCATGATAAAAGAATCACCCTGTATATATACACACACACATATACATACATGTAATACACATAGGTATAGTATAAACGAGCATTGACCTATCACTTAACAAGAGTGTGTGTGTAAAGGTAGGAATCTATTTAGCAGTGAGTAAAAAGCTAATCTAATACTTTTCCAATAAAATACTATGCCTTACTACATTACACGGGTCAATAAAATTACTGTTCCAAAACATACTTACATTCTGTAATAAAAAAATTTAGCATAGTCAATGCCACAGTGTGCCCACTAAACATGTAGTCTCCGCAAGTACGAACTCCTTGTATTGACATACCAGCTCCTCTCCAAATTACATAAGCCTGTTGCATTTTATAAATCATTTCACCCACAAAGTTTCCATCTAAAACCATAAAAAATGTTCAACATCATAATGTTATCATAAAGTTCTTTAATAAAACCCTAATTAAGGTGTAGTAGAGATAAATTACAATAAGATCACACAATGTCTTACATTTTCAAACACAAAATAATTAGTTTGTTGTGTATTTAATGGCATAGTGCACATGTGTTGTATCATATAATATATTAAAAACAAGTTAGTTAATAATAGCATATATCTCAAACTTACCATCTAAATATGCAGGTTTGGTACGAGGAGTACATTCTAAGTGTGTGCCTGGTACGGACAAAGAAGTAATAATCATTGTGATACATCTCAATAAGAAGACTGTTCCACACAGAGCGAAAAAACGTCTCAATAAAATAAAACGATGTTTATGGAAGAGTAAGACTGTAAGCCAAACAAAACACAGTACAGTACCCGTCAACTCGCACATATGAAATGCCCATGATATATAGGGTACATTATCGAGAAATATATCAGGTAATGGAGGATATTTCTTCATATCGGGTACACGATCATGAACGATTACCATAACAAAAGCTGTAATCCAGGTAACAGTAAAAAGATAAGCCATTGCAATCAAAGTTTTCCATATCTGCAAAATAATAAATTCTAATAAAAAATGTGGTAACTAAATTATTTTAAATGGCACAAAACAACTATTTTGTCAAACAAATTAAAAATAACAAAACAAAATTCTGTAAAATATAATGTAAAATAAGAATTAGAAATACTTCCAATCAGCTGAATTCTGCATCTACTTTTTGGTGTACAGAGAACAACTTTAAACGCATTTATTTATTAAAACAATATAATATTTTCACTTAACTTCAATTGAAAGTGGTACTTTTTTATTAAAATAATAGTAGGGCCGAATCTAGTCTAGGCAATAGCCATAAATCATATCATTAAGTCATTCATAGCGCCACTGGCCAATGGTTAGGTTGGCAGAGAAATTTTTTTTTCTCAATTTTTTTTATATGTAAGCATACTATAAAACAAAAACGTAGTTAATTAAGGAGTGCGATTTTGGCGATTATTGACAAAACTCTTTTGTTATTACTTTAACCTTACCATTATGAACTGTGCATCAGTATATAAATAGGACCTATTAACATATTACACCGTTGACGATTCTAACGACCCTAATCTGAACACAACCAAACTCAATGTTCCGGTTAAACAGCCAAATAATCAGACATTGAAAATAAATTAAAAACCTGAACTATATTTTATTAATTTGTAACTGAAACTTGTATAAATAAATTGTTTTGGTTACAAGCCTAGTAGAATATTTAATTATTTCAGTTATAAATTAATTTATAATTATTATAATATACGATTTATAGTATATGAAATGTGATAGTAAACGTCAATTTATTATGCCGGTTTGCCTTGGGCGATGAGTCAGATTAAATCCAAATAAGTTTTATAAATTATACTTAATTAAAAAAGTATTAAACATACATTTTTAGAACAATTTTATTATTTATTCTCGGTCGTTGACTTTTTATATTGAATAATAAGTAGTAATACAAATCATTATCGCGAAGTACCTAACCATGAATAATTGTGTCTAACAGCCTTCAAGTGTCATCAAATCTCTCAAATCTCTAGACACTAAACAGATGGGGTGGGTTTGGATCGTTATTTTTTATTCAAATCCATTTCTATAAAATATCTTTTTTAAAAACTATTGAGAACGCGTTTCACGTTTCTGTTTGGATTTTTATGTTTCTTAAGAAAAAATTACGCTGGCAGGGGTCTTAAACTTAAGACCCTCAACAACATTGATAAAAAGCTAATATATAAAAACGTTTAAATTTGTTTTTGTACTTTCATTTATACTGTCCACCCACACACCTCTAAGTAATTAGCAGGGTTATTCATATAGGTTGGACAACGTTTTAGTTTACATCCACGTTTTACTTTAGTGATAATTTGTACCTTGCATCGGTCGCGTGGTTTAATAACACACGAATAGTCGCGCATCTACATATGTAGAACATTTACAATTACAATTTGTTATTACTATATAAATAAATTATTTGACTACATTATTGAATTCTCCTATTTAATGTATATTTTTTAATATATTTTTACAATACTATGTATTAGTTTAATACATGTCCAAAGGACCTGTTTCAAGTTAAAGGGAGAAGAAAAAATAAATTTATTATCACTGTACTATAATGGCAGAACGCGGGACTGATGTAGAGTTTACATCTAACAGTAGTTGACATACATAAATAAATGTGAGTTAAGTATAAGTCACGTAATTTGACACAGTCAATACAAAAGATAATATGATTTTAACAACCTAACTTATACTTCGCAATCACTCCCCCCTCCCTAAATTTTTTTTACAAACCTAATTTTTAATTAGTTAGTTTAGTGTTTTTACTCCTAGGTACACTCCCGCGAACTTAACTGGCATAGTACTATTTGAAAATTCCACCCCTAAGGGTGGCCTCAAACATGAACCTTGTGCTTTAAATACGAAATATTTTCCGTTGCTAACCCAAAATAAACACTTGGTTTGTAACCATGGTAAACCACGCTACTCGAGCGAATGGTAGGTGATGATTAAAGGAACAGGCCCATTCTATGTACCACGATTCTGGGCAAGCTTTTAACTGTTGGGACGGGATCTGGGACTGGGGCTGGGCCCTTGAGTAAGAAGAGGACATAATAATCGAAAAAAGTGTCACAAAAACGCTGTCACGCTGTTATCTGATAAGAAATCAAGGATGGGGGTAGGAATGGGTGAATGGGAATTATTTTACTCAGCCCTGGCAAACTAAATCTTGGGCAACGCCGGATTGGTACAGCTTGTACTAAATAAAAAATAATAATTTATATAAAAAAAAAATAATAAGTAATACAATTTTTTTTGGTTATCAAAATTATAGCTTTAATATTCAAAACACGTTTAAACTTAAGTTATTAACAAATTATCGAACAAGTATAACTATCATTATATTAAGGGGGGGAAACAAACGATTAAAATAAAAATAACAACCGGTTGAGTTCAGTAATAAAGCTAATAAGCAGGTTCGTAAAGTATATGACGGGCAACAATCTCTAAAATATTCTAACGGTATTACATTGGTCAAAATGACGTGTTGCAGCAACTCGGATAGATTCCCGATGATATCACGCAATACCTTACATTAAAAAAATACCTTCACTGAATAAGACGTGTAATCTACCAACAAAATAATACATTATGCTAAGACCTATAGATTTTTATTATTCTTACAAAGAAGCTATAAAAAAAAATAAACTACTAAAGTATTTAGCAGAAGGGAACATAAATGAAATAAAAAATGATCACAAATTCTAATAGATTATACTCATTTTTCTGGCGTAAGGCAAAATTGACTACGCTCACACAAAACGTTTATGTTTGGAATCCATAAAAATCTATTATGAAACATTATTATAGACCGACCAAAACGAAATTAGCGTAGCTACGTTTGGTAAAAAATAATTATGACAAACATTGTTAATGAACTCTATGGTAGTTTGATAACAACTAATTAACTAAAAACAAAAAATCTTAATTACTATAAATAAATAAATGTACACAACAGTTTTAACTTTAGCCCAAGATTTTTCGAAAAATCCTTTTCATTGAACTCCGAAATAAATAAGTGATATAACGTCCTTTTAAATATGGCTGGGTTCATAAGCAATTTGGTTTAATAACTTATTATAGTTAAATTGATGAAGTATCACGGATAACAAAAAACATAAAACAATTAGGTGGATACGATAGGGTTGATCGTCTGTCTATAGACTATAATAATGTGTTACCATAATAACCATACATTGTATTATAATGAAAATCTTTTTAAATACCTGCCGACTGTTGATTTACTCACACATATTCAGCGACCTAGAAATTAACTACAATCAAAGTGTAGTTTTCTTTTTTTTTAATAAAAAAAAAAAAAAAATTGACTACAGATTTGAGTAAATGGTATAAGTTTTAGATCTGCCTTCAGTATAATTTTCAGACTTTAAGCCTTAAAACTTCGCTTAAAAAGCGTAATAAAGAAAAAGTTTCCACTCCACTAATTTGGAAATAATTTGACTATTTTTAAATGAGTTGTAAAATAAATAGCACTAATATAAAAATATGTACATTTTTTTAGTGTTTCTCGATTTTGAAAGTGAAGGAGCTAACTTTTTACATTTTTGGTCCACTAAAGTAACTTTTAGGTACATTATCTGATCTATAGAGTTTTATCCATAAATGACAACTCTGAGATAAATGACTGTATATTGCACTCATAATAGATAGACCTACTTAAACTCAGTAATTAGTTTATTTACTAATTCTATATTCACATCAAATTAACGGATCGTTACTACAAAGGCCCAATTATTGCTATAGACTTCAATTTAATTGACTGCGTTGTGCTTAGATACTCTTGCAATGTGGCTTTGCACACTTATAGCAATGTAATAGTATGTAAAATCATGGATAATTATGAATTATCTCACTTTATTAAAATTTTCAAATGTTACTCATTGTGGAAGTGGATTTGGAAACGCGAATATTTACACTTTAAATAATCAGTTTGTGCATACGGCCTACTCGTGGGTCCACAATTACATCAGTGGTGTTAATTTATATTATTTAACCGGCAAACGCCACAATGTTGTTTTTATTAATAATCTATTATAAGCTACGTGTTAGTTTGTTGAACGTGTCATGTAGCAAAATAATCGCTAACGAGATAAATAGTAATTATGTTGAAATATAATATATTTGCATTGACTAATGAGTCATATCTTGGTTTTATCAGCATTAGACTTCAAACTAAATTGTTTCCCAAAATCCGTTTCTATTGGACTATATATTTTGTTACGATTGTCATACCGAGTACCGACACTACTAGATTTACTCAGAAACAAAATTTAGTTATACGTCAAAAGATATTTATTCGTATGGCAAAAGGATATAGCAGATAGATATCATTAATGCATGCTAGTCGTAATTAATTGTTCTTGACCTTACACTAAACAACGAATGACCATAAATTATATATTTTTAATGCCGCCAAATGCATTTTTTGTTTTATCCATGGAAATAAGTGAATACATGAATCAAATTTTTTAAGCACTCAGGAACCCTGGAAAGTGTATTAGTTTCTTCTCTAAACATCTTCATGGATTTAATATGCCAACTACTAGTGCGCTATAATAGAATAGAGTATGCTGTATGACAATATATTATGTTTTGCATTCTTTTACTAGGCAATTATTATAGTTATATACGGCATTCTACTATGAAATCCAGATTTACATTTTATAGGAATCCTGTCAATAAAGAGCACATTGTGCTGTTAGCTCACAATGAATATTTTGCTACTACTACACTATTTTAATTAACGTTTTAAGTTCAAAATTACATTTTATATTATTACTATATTGTTTACTGGCGCGTACTCGTAGGGGCTTAAAATTCCACGTGAATATGTGCTTAATAATAATTATCAACGCAAAGGATAGTCTATTTAGTCGGCCTATAAATAATAATTTATATTTAACACAAATTGCTAATAGCTTATTAAGCCGTCTGCTAAAAAATATCATAGATTATGCTAGTCCAATTATTACACATAACAATACGTTTAAAAAAAAATCGACCTTATGATGGTTTTAAAAAAGTAGTCAACAATTATTAATATTTTTTTCATAATTATATATTTTCAAACTATTTTTAAAAATGTCTTAATTCAAGCTGTGCGTGCACGTTCTGAGTATGCTCGAGTTAAAGAAATTTCTAAGTATGATTTGGAGTAGTCAATATTTTTTCTCACAAATGTATGTCAAAGAGAACACTTTTATAACTTATTCGATTTTTTAAGATTTCTTTAAAATATTTAAGATCATTAATAAAATAAAACAACATAATATTACAGAAGACAAAAATTACGGATTTTGTGTAGAAGTTCTAAATTATTATTAAACATTATTAATTTTATTATTTTATTTTCAAGAGCTTTTTAGAGATTATTAAAATTTAATATTTATTCCTTTATAACAAAAAGAAAAAGTGCTATCTCTAAGTAAAAGTTAACCAATATTGTTGTTAGAGCCCTATTTGTTAGATACCTCAATTTTTAGTGTTTGCATACAAAACAATTAATGCCGATACATGTGTGCACACAGTCATGGGCATAATTTGGGGGGAGCTTAAGCGTGCTTAGCACCCTAGTTTTTAAACTAGCAATTCAAAATTGTATACCTTGCATACCATTAGTAGTGTGGAGAGGGGACTTTTTAATATTTTTCAGTGCTTAATTACACCCACTTATTTTAGCGATATTGCGCCCATTCACATACTACACAGTCCTATGATTGGAATTACTAAAATAGATAAATTAGAAACGAATAGAAGAGACCAGAGGGGTATGTCATAATAGATAATAACAGCTTATTGTTATATAAATAATAATTATTACACGGGTTCTCAATGTGGGTACATGATTTTCAAGCACACAATAGAATAACGTAAACTTAATATCACGATAGATGCATATTGTATTTATGATGCCAATGTACCGGCATAATCAAATAATTAAGAATTTCACTTAATTTTATTTATAACTCAAATGATTAAGTATCTGCTGATATCAATACTGCTGTAATCCTACTATTAATTTTTACAAGTTTCTTTTATCGACTATTAAGAGCGTAGCATGCGCAGCCTTAAATCGCATAGTAATGCATTATGCAGTCAATTAAAACAGATCTTTTAACAATAATTGAGCGCTTTACGATGTAAGAAAGGTAAATAAAATTTGTGATGGGACACGGTGGAGTAAATGACCCATTAGATTACTCAATTATGTTCCCATTAATACCACACTTATAATTTAAAAATTAACTGTTTCATATTAAATAATAATAGAAAATTGGAACATTTTATATTATACTAACATATAATAAAAACATGTAGAACATTTGTAAAGGTAACCTTATCAAAAAAAGACCATTATTCATAAGCTAATTCAGACTCCCTATTCTTTTTTGGCCCTTTTTAAACAATATTATTGACCCTTTCTGAAGCCTAAGGGTATGCGGTTGCATAATCTGCATACCCTGTGCACACGTCTATGATTAAAAATTACACTATGATACCAAAGCTTAGTTATGGTATACTAGTAAACCTTAGGATAGGTGATGCACTGCTCAGCTATTTTGGCCTGTATAGTGGCAAAATACGAGCACCGACTAAAAGGATAACTGCTATAATTAGTACTTCAAATAGTACAGTAACTATACTCTGTTCAAAATATTAAACGACTTCAGCGGCTACCTGAAAACCGGTTTTTTTTGTGGCTTTCAGATAGCCGCCAAGGTCGCTTCTTATTTTGAACCGAGTATAGCACCTTACAGATTGAAACCTGTAAACTAACAAAGTGCAGATTGAACCCTACTGTCATTTATAGTTTTTTTCATTTAAATCTTGTGTGCTCATTTATAATTATTAAGTTACTGAGATTAGGTATATTCTATTTTAAGTATTAAGCTAAATTCAAAAACAAATTTCTCCATAAACAAGGAGCTTTAACAAAAGCATCAAATGGGTAAATCTGCTCGCCAATTTTTTGTCTAGTTATATTTGTCAAAAGCTTATTTTAAATTAGTAACTCAACTACTATATCTTTCTCTTGAAGTTTAAGGTTATGAATATTAAAACAATTTATGAAACATCTTTCAGACTAATAGTTAGTATGAGCTATCTTGTCAGTACATGGCATTTTAAAATAAATATGTACTTAGTGTAAACCTAATCTTTAGATAAAAAATAATTAATATTACCTCTGGTTTTAATCTTCTATCATCTTCAAATTCTGAACTATGAGAGGAAGTGGCTGTCACATCTGATCCATGGTTCATGTGAATGTCATCATAAAAATTAAATGCCTAAAATTTGCAACATTATAAGTGCTAAAGGATAAAAATTTTGTTTTATAATTTAATTTGTATTTCATTCATAAACGGAAAAAATGCATACTTCTAAGTGATAAGTATGATTGTTATTTCTATGAATAACCATTCATTTGAAACAGATACTAAATTGTTTCTGATAACGTATAAATTACAAATTAATCATAGTTTTATCCTTTTACACTTTGAACAATTGAAAATTCACTTTGAAGATATTTTATGATTATCATAAATAAAACGGATATTATAAAATTGTGGATACGGCCATTCATAATTTTCCACATGCCATTTTATTAATAACTTGAAAAATACTCACATCTGGACGGAACTGAGTGCCACATCCATTTGTGCTACCAACAGGTTTTGAAAGTAAAGATATCGGATCAAATCCAAGCTGTAGTAATGTTTGGCGATTTTCGACTTTCAACTGGCGAATATCTAACATTAAGCGTTTTATGTCACCCAAGACCTTGAAAATATAAAATAAAACATTATCAATAACAATTTTAGTATTAATAATAAAAATGACATACATTAATACTGATTGGAGGTGATTTTAAATCAGCCTCGTTAATGAGTAATAAGGATCGGCCATCTATGCAATGTTCTTCTGCAAGAAGATGAGAATATTTGCTGTGACCTTTTCTAACCAACCATTCTGACACTTCATGAGGTGTCCAATTAATGACAGGACTCATTTTTTCACCTGACAATTAATGATTCTTTTCGATGAACATTTTATTTCAAAACGATTTTTTTTAACGATGCATAAAACAAAACATTACAATAATTATGAATGTTTCTTCATTATGCACTTATAAGAAGTTTTAAATAACAGTCACCAAGACAAAAAAACATTTTGTAATTTGTGACGAACTACTCTGAAGGTTTAAGACGATTTTGATTTAATAATGGACAATACAATAGTGAGATAACGACACACGATAACACTAGTGGAGATACCAAAGGAAAACTGAAGTCGGAAATGTCAAATGAGTACACACTTACTGAGTACTGACCACAGAATAGATAACAGCAGAAGGGTCACTCTGTGTAAACAAAAAAGTGACGACCATTTTGAAAAGATCTAATTAGTATTATGTGTTATATCTATTCACAACTACACACCATTATAAACATAATAATGGTAAGATTAAAGATATAACAGTTTGGTGTTGTAGCCTTAAGAAGATGGCCGCCACGTTTTTGTGTGATAAGTATCTTCCCTGTGTACATTTTTATCAGTGTCCGGGGCCGTAACGACAGCGGCAGCTGCTGTCTGCTGACAACGTTAACATATTGTATCATGAACTAGAATCACATTAGGAACGAGATAAAAATTATAAACAGTAACGCATTTTTGTAAACTGTAAATTCTCTATAAACTTCTTGTTAAAGAAGACCGATGGATATAACATTTCAAATGCTACGTTATAAACACTGAAAACTATGTTTTTTTAAATAAATATTCATAATAGAAAACATAATTTCCATTTTTGAATTTATTTGCAACTTATTGAATTTTTTTGGATTTTTAAAAAACGGTTTTTTTACGTCTAAATTGTTGCAATGATTCTGAAAAAGTATGTTGGTAACATTATCAAATGCCGCCAATTTTCCCGCCAAACGTGACACAACGCGCTTTATCTTTTGTGTAATGGCTGTAAATTGTAATAAACCACTCAGGCTGCATTCAATAGTATTAAATTACGGCACATGCACAATTTAACTTAAACTTTCCTATAATCCAATTTATTTGTGGAAGTTCATCATCGTCGGCGTGACTAATTCTAGTATTCGTGGTTTTTAAAATTGTGACAGTGTATTTCTGTGTATATCAGATAATTTTTTTTTAATCAATTTTTACTTACATTTAATCGCCATGTTTGAAGCAAGACTTTTAAAGAGCGGACAGCTCAAGAAAATTTTAGAAGCCATTAAGGAACTGCTTAAAGAAGCTACTTTTGATTGTTCTGATTCGGGTATTCAGTTACAAGCCATGGATGATGCTCACGTCAGTTTGGTGTCTATGTGTTTAAAGAGCGCCGGGTTTGACAAATTTCGTTGTGATCGTAATCTCTCAATGGGTATCAATTTGGAAAGGTATGTTTGTTGTATATTATAGTTGTAACCGTTTATTTATAATTACGGTTTTCTTATCGATTGTTTTATAGTATGGTTAAAATTATGAAATGTTCATCAAATGATGACATAATGACCATTAAAGCTCAAGACAATGCCGACACCCTTTCAATCATGTTTGAAACAGCTAATCAAGAAAAAATGTCCGACTATGAAATGAAACTTATGAATTTGGATCAGGAACATCTTGGTATACCTGTACGTAAAACTCTTCTTTTATTTTAAGAATTGTGCTTATGAAACCATTGGACCACTAGCCAAACCAAAATAAGTCTGTGAAACCTTGTTTACTATATTCTTAATTTTTCAATGGGCGCGTTGTTGTAGAAAATACAGCAGCTTTGTATTTATGAATTTTTTTTACTTAGATTTATATCTTTGTTTATGTTTTATGTGTATATATTGTTTTTATTAATTTTATTTGATTACAGCCTATTATTAAATTAAGGTTAAAGGTTAATGCATTAATATTTGATACAAATTAATCGTATGAATGATTATCACTACCTTTAGTATTGTTAATAATTATACAACGTACGATTACTCTTATTACAGTAGATTGTTCGCCCACTAGAAGCATAACGGTGACAATTAACATTTGGCCCTACCTACTTCATAAAGAACTCGTAGTTAGACCATAGTTTCATCGATTTTCAAATAACTCTTTTAAAAGCTATATTGATACCTGAGTAACACACTTCCTAAAGTGATGACCTGACCGATTGAATGCAATGAATGGTTCGGGCTTATTTTAGGCAGTTTGAAAGTTTTCTTAAACAAAACTGTGTTTATATTGACCGCATTTGCTGGTATGATCTAATGATGTGCACTAAACTCTTTCGCTTGGTATTTTACGTGACATATTAGTGTTTTATAAGTCATCTGTATCACTTTTCTGTTTATATTCATGTTTATATCTATATGACTTGCACAATTTCAGAATTAATTTTAAAAAAATAGAATGCGTAAAATTTTAAGTGCATTTTTCTAAAATTATAATTAGTACTGAAGTATAATGTCATAAAAAGCTTACAAAATATAATTAAACTTAATTTTGATGTACAATTTAATGTTATATATTTTAGGAAACAAATTATTCTTGCATAATCAAAATGCCTTCTGCTGAATTTGCAAGAATATGTAGGGATTTAAGCCAGTTTGGGGAGTCAGTCATTATATGTTGCACCAAAGAAGGAGTTAAATTCTCAACATCTGGCGATATTGGATCAGGTATTTTATTATTAACAATTGTGTGTAATTTAAGTTAATTTATAAAAATTTAATAGTTGTTTTTATTGTTTATAGCCAACATAAAATTATCACAAACTGCATCTTTTGACAAAGAAGAAGATGCTGTGACTATTGAGTTGCAACAAGCTGTATCGTTAACGTTTGCTTGTCGTTACCTGAATTTGTTTTGTAAAGCAGCTCCGTTGTCACCACAGGTATTAATTTATTGTTAAAAATATTTATTTTTATTTATTATTATTAATTATACAGGTTATTTTGTCAATGTCTGGAGACGTGCCTTTAGTAGTTGAGTATCAAATTGAAGAACTAGGACATATTCGGTATTATTTGGCTCCTAAAATTGAAGAAGATGATTAATCTTGCAATGAGTAATACACTTACATGATAAATTAAATTTTAATATTTAAGCCACCATTTTTTTTTTATACTTATGTTTCCTTTTTAGAATAATTTTTTTAAATTTATATTCGTTATTTACAATATTATGATAAAAGTAAAAAAAACAAGTTACTAGAAGATACCTTATATATAGTAATTGTTATATGGAGTAACTGAGCATACAATAAAATTACATTTTTTAAGTATTACAAATTTATATCACTATATTTAATATGTTTGCTAGAAAGTAGAAAAACTTCAAAAATAATTTTAAATAGAATGAATAATTTGATCTTTTTACATCACTATGTACATAGATTTTCTTTTTTGAGGTTTTACATGTTACAATTTGTTTATAAATGTTGCAGGAAGACAATGATGTAATCTCATTGTTTATAATACTTTATAAATAGGATCTGCTTATTATTTTTGTACTAAAAGTAAAGCTATCATTAAATATTATTACAAAATACTATTAAAACCACAATAAAAATAAAAATATATCAATATATAAGTGGAAAGATAAAGGATTTACAATAAAATTAATAGTTCACATCTAAAATAATGATTCAGGTTTTAAAAAGCATATACTTATAATAAATGGAAGTAGGCAAGGGAAATAAATTAACTGGAACAAATATGTAAGCCTTAAATTATAATAACAGATTTTAAATAAATGTAAAACATTACACATACTTACTCTATAATCTTTGAATAAGTATAGCTGGCAATGTTATTAAGAAGACGCCACACACTTGTAAAACCAGCTTCTCTTTTTTTTTTACAATATATTAGTAGTAGATGACGATTATACATTTTTTATATTGAAAATTATTTTAAAATAGTGTTAAGTATTGTGGGGTTTCTATCCATATTTTGCTGATCTATTACTTTGAAAAAAATTGAACAAATGTACTATACATTTGTTTTTTTTTTTTTTTAATGTCTTCATGGTTTGTTTTTCTGGTATCGTCAAAGTATTAAGTAAGATACTATGACCTATTCACTGAAATAGTATTAATTTTGAGCTAACCAATAATATTGAAGTAAACTAAAGAAAAATAATTGTAAACAAATGCGTGGTAGTTGATGAAAAATAAAAACTACCAATAAAATAAAAGTATATTGTAGTTCAATTACGAATCTGTGAAAAATAAAAAGGTGTGTAGCAATCTCTTAATCGGTAGCTGTTCTAAAAACATAGTTATTGCTTAAACTAAAAATCAAACAATTAATGTATAGTGGAAAATGCTTAAGTTGTAGGTGGCACTTCGTCCTGAGCATTGCAATACTCTACCATAGCATTAGGACTTATTACTGTATCATGTAATGTTCTCATGTGTCTAAGTAAATTGCTCTTGACATTGAACCCTTTACTACATACTCCGCATTGATAGGGTCGTTCCCCTGTATGTGTCCGACTATGTATTAACATACTGGCATGAGACGGGAATGTTTTTGTACAAGTAGGGCATACTTTACGCCCATTCATTATTCGAGGCCGAGGACGTTTTACTGAAGGTATTACTCCTGACCCACCACTCGCTAAGCTGTTTGTGATCGCTAACTGTTCTTCAGTGTGTGCATTTTGTATATGTCTAACCCAATCTCCAGGTGTTAAGTATTCTTCTTGACAGAGCTCACAGCGTAATGGTGGTAATTCTCCATCATCCTCATCCTAATTTACAAGAAACACATTTTTAAGAAATTATAAGTGACCCTTTAATTTTTATACTTGAGTGTTAAACAAACCGTTGTTTTTCTACGTTTTCTTTTGGGAATATCAGTTATGGATCCTAATTCGTGAGTTTGAATATGTCTAACCCAAAGGGCCGGAGTTCTGAATGTTTCTTGACACATATCGCAAGTTAAAGGTGCATAATAGTCAGTTTCTGCTTCATCATCATCGTCATCGTAGTTGGAAAAAAGTTCCTGAAAAGAAAACACAAAACATTTAAACACTGAAATTGCACAAAACACTATGAATTTTTCTTACTGGTTGTATTGTCATTTCAGTTCGATCATTATCATTCCATTCTAATGGTTCTTCTTTGACAGTAATCTCCAACTGTAAAGCATTATGCATTGGATCTTCATTCTCCGAGTTTTCTTTTCTCATTTCGTTCTCATCGTTTTCTTTATCATTTTCATTTTCTTTATTTTCGTTATCGTCTGACCTAACTGATAAAGGCATATCCCCTTTAGTCTTTGACTTGGCTTTATCGTCCTTATTGTCAGGTGTTTGTTGTCTAGGTACAACACCCACAGTGTTTTCATTGTTGTGACACAATCCTCTTACTTTCAATACTTCTCCTGCTCTCAATACTCTGTCCAATTGGCTATTGGTGACTGTTGCCTCACCGCTGTACATATATTGAAGTAGTATGCATAGTGTACGGTAACTTATGTCTGCAGGCAAAACTATGACTAAATTGTTAGACAAACAACTCTGGAACACTTGATGTAAATAAGCACTGCAAGCCGATAACACAAAGCGATGTGCAGAAACATTATGTCCATCAGTTGTACTTAGTGTTACGTCTGTAAATGCAGAGGTGCCATGTAATGTTGCAATGGTAGAGTGTAAATGAGCACCATGACTGTGCCATTTTAATTGATAATTTTCAGCATTCACCATGTTGGACATTGTAAACTCTGTAATCAAAATGATTAAAAGTTTATATTATGTAAGTTTCGTGTATTTTATTACTACATGAAAATATTTTTTCCAAAAATATCACTAATTAAAAATTGGTCAAAAAAAATTGTAGTATCTTACAAATAAATTTAAAACTCGAGAATTAATAATTATTACATGGTAAATATATGTGTATGGTTTTAAGAAAATAATGTGTAGTATAGTTCATTTAAATGTACCCTTGCAAGAAATAATTTGAATAATTTGTAATTATATTGTTAATCAGATTACATTACAATAATACTTAGTATAACAATATAAAACTGTAATCGTATAAGTGTAGATACATTTCTTAAAATTTGTATAGCCAATATAAAATTTAAAAGGGTAGCTGAAAAATATTCATCAAATCAAAAAACGAAATCTATTTAAAGTTTTTTTTAACGTATTTAGGTATTTGGGAATTTTTTGACATTTAAAAATTGGTTTAAAAAGTAATCAAAATTACGTTATTGAATGAGACATGAATAACTTGAATCGATTAGGTAAAGCATTGTACAGGTTGTGATTATTTATTTTGGAATCATCATCAACGTTGGGTTTTATTATGTGAAGTGTGAACCGCGCAACCGGTTTTCAATGGACCGGCAAACTTGCATTATCAATTTTATAGTTACCTTGGTGTCCGGTGGCGTCCCGGCAATGGCTGCAGTTTTCGTCCTTAAGCGCACAAGGCAAAAACAACCCTCTCAAAAAGTACGCGTGAATATGTTGAATCACGCGACGGTGGCGAGAACGGCTTGAGTAGTAAAACGTAGCGAAAAAAATCGATAAACAATACTGATTATTGATTTTGGCACCGGCCGATGACGCGGCCGCCGCCGCACTCCAAGTGCACGCGCCTCATCGTTTTACAACACAGTTTCGCCGCCCGTATTTAAACGCCACCGTCGCCCCCTCAGTACCGCTGCACCGACCGTACGCAGGGATCGACCGGTGGTGAAGGATTGGCAAAGTTCGTCCGTTTTTAGAACCTCTTTGGACGTCCAAAAATAAAACTATCATCTCTAACCAGACTATATAACACATAACATAAAGCGAGTGATTAAAAACCTTTAAAATGAATTGTCGAACTTGCCACAGTAAAGAATAATATTAATTAAAGACGGTTTTTTTTCATTTTTCTTTATATACAAAGTATATTAGACCAATACTTATATAAAGTAATATCTATTTATGTCTTGGACAGATTTCAAGGATGCGATTATAATTTGTAATGAGAATAATTACTGTTTAACCTCTGGTTGGGAATCTGCGACAATTGACAAATTGTCAAATAATTACTGTACATTTACTTCAGCGTCTTTCTACACTATTAGGTAGATTCTTGTAACAAATTGTTCCCAAAGATCACTGTACCATTTAATAACATTTTAACAGCGATTGCGATTGCCTCGAAATACTGCCATTAAATCTAGATATATTGGTACTTACCATCTCCTGGGGTCCATATATATTATATCAGCTACTATTTAAAAAAAGTTCATATAATCGACTCCCAGAAAGTATTTCGCATGAGTATACAACTTTTCGGTGTACCAGTAGAAATAATTATGCAGTCGCTATAGTCAAATAACCGCATCCTAGTCTCGCACAAAAACTTTATCCCAACTATTTGGGATGAGGCGTGAAGACTGTTTACAGTTCACATCGAAACGTTTATTTGAAAGTTATTTTACCACCTATTCATTGTGTGACCCCCACGACATACCCTGGTCGAGATAACATGGTGTTTTAAAGAATGTAGTACACATAAATAGCGGTTAGCAAGAGGTAACAAGTTACGAATACAAGGGAGCCAGTTAGTATAGTCACGGTAGCAGATTGCTGGCAATCGCTCCGAAGATGACCACTGCAATACGTTCGAAATGTCAGCATAAATTATAAAACTAAACACATGGATACATCCGAAAATTATCCTCATAAAATCAGGGCCTGCTTAATTAAAATGGGGGCCAAGTGCACGTTCCAGTTTGAGGCTTTTTTCAAAGATAAAAGTAAAATTCTAGTAGAAATAGTTTTTGGTTAAGAGTAAATCTAAATGGTTTTTTTAAAAATTAATTTGTGTTGAACTAAAGAACATCCGGATTTTTATTAGAAAATAATTTTGAGCTGACGTAACAGCTATTTTCTTTTGAACCTAGACTTACTTTTTTGTAAGTAAGCACATTTTTTTATAATGACTAGTTTTATTTCATAATTCTCCCTACCCTCTTAATGAGCGTTAAAAACCACCCCTGCGGCTCGACTTAGCTATAATTAAAGAATATAAGCATTAAAGATCAATCATATATTTTCATTCTAATTGTATTAATCGGCGCATTATGCATAGTTACATTTTAATCATAAAGCATATCAACATCTGATAGTAATAATATTCTTATTCCTTAAGAATAAAGAAATTTAACGGAGGAGTTAAGTATATTATAATACAAAGTATTATTTAGTATTTTTATAACAAATAATAGCTTAAGCTAAAATTAGTTTCAAATAAAATCTTAAAATAAACTGAAAAAGCAAAAATAGATTATGATGTTCTAGCTAACAATATTACTTTTAAGGGTAGTTTTAGAAATTACTTTTACTTTTAAATGTCAATAAGCAACTCTCAAGTTTAATATGTTTAAAAAAAACAATTGGTTTTACGTAACTTATAACTGGTCGATAACGTGTTTCAGAATAAATAATTTCGTATCGGAATTTAATGTCACGCTATACGTGACGTCATACTCACAACAATATACAAACAAATTATTTCTTATAAATTACAAGTATAACGTCAGATATCTGTGTAAAATTAAAATAAATTATTCCGCGGTAATTCTTGCAATGTTTCCAAAAAAACGGTATGTCACTCGAAAACTTGTATAGGGTGTTCCAGAAAGCAGCCACATTTTGAAAATTCTATAACTTTTTTAATATTCGTCCAAAAAAAAAAATAACACATACCATTGTGTTCAGGTCTTGAGGTTATGTGTGGAACATACCATCGAGCATATGACGCCCTTGCTCGCCCTACAGGCCATCAATTCAACGTTCATGAAATTTCGGATGGCGCGTTCGCAGATTTCGACGTTTAGGTCAACCATCACTTGCCTGATTTTCGTGGTCACCACGGTGTTGTGACCTGACCCCCTGTGACTTTTTCTTGACTTTACGTACTCCCATAAGAAAAAGTCGCAGGGGGTAAAGACCGTGGTGGCCACGGAAATCAGGCGAGTGATGGGGTGATTTAGACGTCGAAATCTGCGAACGCGTCATCCGAAATTTCATGGACGTTGAATTGATGGGCACAGGCGGTCATATGCCCGATGTTATATTCCACACATAAACCTCAAGACCTCCTGAACACAATGGTAAGTGTAATTTTTTTTTTTGGACGAATATTAAAAAAGTTATAGAATTTTCAAAATGTGGCTGCTTTTTGGAACACCTATACATTATCACACACAAATAATTTGCTAAAGAAATACGGCAAGAAGCGATAAGGGGTGAAAACTACTAATTACTATACTAACTATAGCACCACTTATTTTGTCGAGCATGTAATATAGTTTTGCTTGCTACGAACATATAGAAGAGAGGTAAGAGTTTTAAAAAGCCTCGATAGATAATATGCATTTTAATAATTTATATCGTCATAAAAATAACGATATAACAGTTTTCTTTTATTTTGTAGTATATTTTCGTTTAATAATGTTCTGGTTGTATGTGGTCGATCACTCCAGGATGGCAGCATCACTGGATAGTGGACACGGATGACAATTGACCAAATATAAAACAGCTCAAAAATATATCCATGTTAATAAAGCCAAACGGCCGCGGGAGACTGATAACTGATAAGTAACGTGGATCTATAAAGAAATGGACCTTGTTGATAGGTCTATGGTAAGTAACCCAACGATTTTGAGCCGCGTGTTTGCGGTGCGAACACTGATAATATCTAATATATTATTATCTACTGTTATCGCCGATTGTTTTATCAGTGCGTGCGAAAAAGACGGTAATTACGGTCGATGCTGCACTGTTGTACACAAGTTGGACACCCCTACGCAACACACACAGGCCGCAGCACACTCACGCGCCAATTGCATGGTAGGCGGTGCGGTACACCGTACACATAGTATTGGTAATAGGTATGGTATTATTGTTATTATTTTTTTTAACCAACATTTTCGTATTCTCAAATCTTAACGCGTTTTCGCAAAAGCGTGGCCGTTAAATTACGCCCGTGGTTCATCGCCGTTTTTGTTTTTTTTTTCTTTAACAATTTCTCAACCCGTTGACTTTGTCGTTTGGCGGGACCAAAATTATTCAGTTAAACACCACGAGACCGCCGGAAAAACGCGCGGAAACCGTCGGATCGTGAGCCGCAGTACACGTCCTCATCACACATCCGGCAACCGTTGCACAGCCACCGGATAACATGGCCTGTGGAGACATGAACGATTTTCATCAGATACTCACCAGTTTACTGAGCACGGATAACAATGTTCGGCAGAGAGCCGAGGTAATTCGCATTTGGTCGATAAATTTGGCCAAGGTCAAAATCATTAGGAATTGCATGCCTGTCATGATAGGTAGTAGACATTCCTACCACCTACTTTTGATCACAAGATATTTTTCTCCCTTGTCGCTTACCGTCGACAATTTCCTCTACACTCCGCGGCTCGTACTTTGCAAAAAGTATAAACCCCCGTTAAGCGAAATTGTAGTTTAGCAATAACCGACTACCTGTTGCATGCTTGTCTGTTTACCACAGCAATCGATGACACCGGAACCGTTCTTTTTAATAAAACCCTAGTTAATCATGGTTGATGATCGAAATAGTTCTGCAACGTAGTCTGAATTTAGTAAAACAGTTTTAAATATTATACGTAAACTGTGAATTTCGTACATAATTAAAACAAAATGTCATATCTGATCCTGATAGTAGAATTAAAAAAATTGTATAATCATATTGCTTTATTTCTCTAGGAAACTTACCAATCGTTACCTTTAGAGTCTAAAGTCTCGTATTTGTTTAATGCCGTACAAAACCAATCTGGCGATGTGGATGAAAAACAAGTGGCCGCCGTTATGTTACGCCGGCTTATGGCCAACGACTTTGTTGAGTTTTTTTCTAATGTAAGTGTCTTTTATATGTATTTACCATATTGTAACCTTGACCATTTACTTAAAATATTTTTTCTATCTTAGCTATCACCTGAATCTCAGAAGCAATTCAAAGACAATTTATTGTTAAGTGTTAGTAATGAGGAAAACGACGTTCTGAGACGTCGTATGTGTGATGTGGCCTCAGAAGTGGCAAGAAATCAACTGGATGATGACGGCAATAACACTTGGCCAGATTTTTTGAATTTCTTATTTCAATGTGCAAATTCTGCTTCGCCAGACATGAAAGATTCTGCACTTAGAATGTTCACGTATGGATTTATTTGTATAATTTCTTTAATACCAAATGACTGATTATTTTTTCAATTTGTATGTAGGAGTGTACCTGGAATTTTCGGCAACCAACAATCTAATTACTTAGTAGTAATTAAACAGATGCTTCATCAATCATTGAACGTACCAAATCAAAATGTAATTATTTTTATTAATTAGTTATACATATAATTCTTAATGTGTTATCCCAATTAACTTAACTGTTTTTTCTTCTTTTTAAATTGATATATAAGGTTCAAGTACAAGCAGTCAAAGCCGTTTGTGCTTTTATACTACATCACGAAAAAGTAATAGAAGTTCAAAAACATTTTTGTGACTTACTTCCTAATATGTTAAGGGTAAATATGGAATTCTGCGTAAACAACAAATATAATATTTAAACTATCTTTGGTAGATTATAACTGAAAGTTTAGTAGCAGAAGAAGATGATTCTATGATCAAGTTGTTGATTGATTTGGCTGAAAATACACCCAAGTTTTTACGTCCACAATTAGCTAATATTATAGACATGTGCCTAAAGGTATAACATTAATTATTATATATTTGTTCTAAACTGCTATTTACATTGTTATATTATATTTTTAGTATCTTAAGAATGATGAAGCTAATGAGTCTTATAGACAGATGTGCCTTGAAGTAGTTGTGACATTAGCGGAAACAGCCCCTGCAATGATGCGTAAAGAGTCTTCCAAGTATATTAGTCAGTTAGTAGTACAAGTATTGGAGTTAATGGCCACAGTGGAAGACGAAGATGATTGGGGAACACAAGATGATCCAGATGAAAGTGATCAAGAGAGGTAATTTATAATAATAATTTCATATTGTATTTTAGATTTTTTCTTTTTTATGTTATTATAATACTTAAACCTTGTCCTTTTTCTGTACCACAAGGATACCATATGTTACATCTTTTATTCATGATGTTCATCAATCATGAACAACTTTTTTTTTCCAGTAAAGTAATTATAACAATCAAAATGCCTCTAAATTGTAGAAATTATGCCCTAACGCTAACAAATGAATCTCAAAATTCCTAGTTTTGTGCCTTTATAAATAGCCACGATATGGGCCTAAAATAAATGTTTATTAATAATATTTTCTCAGGGAAAGCAATCTTTTTTTATTAATGAACAGTAAGTTGAGTAATTGTTAATAAATCACAAACATCTTATTGACGATATAGGATATCTTTCTTGGTTTTTTGTCCTTCAAACGTCAAATCTAAAGAGCTCCCTGTTGTCATATTAGTTTCTCAATTTCTTCAACACAAAATTAAAATAATCAATTAATATTTGTTTTCAGTATGAGTGTAATGGCAGAATCTGCGTTAGATAGATTGGCATGTGGCCTCGGCGGTAAAACAATATTACCACATATATTAGTTAATGTATCATCAATGTTGGCTAACCCTAATTGGAAATACAGGTAAATAAATAAACATGATGTAAGTGTAAAACGAATTATTAACTTTGTTTTATAATACAGACATGCTGCTTTAATGGCGATTTCGGCAGCAGGAGAAGGTTGTCACAAACAAATGCAGCCCATGCTCCAAGAAATATTAGTTGGCATACTAAACTTCCTTCAAGACCCAGTAAGTATGGATTACTCAATTGTTCTTAAATTTTTTGTATTCAACAGTGACATTTTTGTTTTGTTTTCATAGCACCCCAGAGTACGGTACGCAATGTGTAATGCTATTGGCCAAATGGCCGCAGACTTTGCTCCTATGTTCCAAAAAAAATTCCACGATAAAATAGTTCCTGCTATTTTACTTTTACTTGACGATAATTTGAATCCTAGAGTCCAAGCTCATGCTGGTGATTATATTTAATTAATTATTAAAATAAATATTTTTAAACATTGATTTATTAATTTATTTTACAGGTGCTGCACTTGTAAACTTTTGCGAAGATTGCCCAAAACGTATACTCCTGTTGTACATGGATCAGATGATGGTAAAACTGGAAAGTATATTGCAAGCACGCATTTCTGATCTCATGGAAGGCGGAGGTCGACGTCTAGTTTTAGAACAAATGGTGACCACCATTGCTTCGGTGGCCGACACATGCGAAGGCAATTTTGTGAAATTTTACGATCACTTAATGCCTTGTTTGAAACAAATTATAAAAAATGCTTTAGCGCCCGAACTTAAATTATTGCGGGGCAAAACAATCGAATGTGTGAGCTTGATTGGCTTGGCTGTTGGCCAGGAAAAGGTAAAATTGTAAATATTAATTTGTATTACGATTTTATTGTAATTTTTGGTTTTTATTATGTTTAAACAATTAGTTCTTAGTGGATGCCGGAGAAGTTATGGACCTGATGTTAGCATCGCACAACAAAGATGAAAAACTAGCGGAAGACGACCCTCAAACTTCATATTTAATATCTTCATGGGCTAGAATGTGTAAAGTTATGGGTATGTTTTAAAAACTCATAACTTACTAATTTTATATGTAAAACAACATCTAACGTTAGCACGTTTTTTTTTGGTATGTCTCGTATGAATTTGGGACCGATAAAACTAGCAATTTGTTTGTAACTAACGCGCGTTTCAAAAACCTTTTTCTGTGCACGTACTGTATATTTATTATTTACATTTTTTTTCTTTGACATTTATTCATAGTTAACATAAGTATTCGTATATTTAACATATTGCACACCTAGATCAGAACAAGCAATTTAAAAAAACACATTTTTTCAGAAATTCCAAAAAACTTATTTTCAAGTTTAATTACTTTAACTTGTTAATTAAACTTTCACTGTTTATTTTAATAAAACAGTTTTGTACAACCAACGTACGTGCACCTTGTTTGATGTCCGGGCATAAACTTAAGTTTTTAACGGTTTTGGTAGTTAGGATTATGGGATTAGTCATTTTTATAAAAGGTAACTCAGCGCCATATTTTGGAGAGTAATCAAGATTAATTTAAATTTATTGGTTCATGCAACTTTGTAGAATCCGAATATACAAACAACTAAAAATATCCACTTTTTAAGTTGTTATAGTTTTGATCTAGGTGTTCGATATGCAATTTGGTAACAAGTAACACTAGTTAATAGTTGTTTAGTATTATATAAAAATAACATTTAACAACCTTTCCCCCCCCCCTAGTACACAAATTATAACGTTATTTAAAAAATTATTGTTTTAACAGGTCCAAAGTTTGAACAATATTTACCTTTAGTCATTGGACCAGTAATGGCAGCTGCTTCTTTAAAACCAGAAGTCGCTTTATTAGACAACGACGACATGGGCAACATGACTGACAATAATGACTGGCAGTTTGTACCGTTAGGAGAACAACAAAACTTTGGCATAAGAACATCGGGGTTGGAAGATAAAGCTTCGGCATGCGAGATGCTTGTTTGCTATGCTCGTGAATTAAAAACTGGATTTGCCCCTTACACCGAAGACGTTGTCAAGCTAATGGTGCCCCTTTTGAAATTTTATTTCCATGACAATGTTAGAATAGCCGCAGCTCAAAGCATGCCTTGTCTGTTGGAATGTGCAGAAACCAGAGGTAGGCTAAATACGTTTTAGCTATAGGTATATTTGTTTATATGTATAAATAGGGTTTTTATTTTTATAGGATCAGAATATTTGCAGCACATGTGGACTTACATTTGCCCCGAACTACTACAAGCAATAGAATCAGAACCTGAATCAGATGTTGCCGCTGAAATGTATGAAGCGTTAGGAAAGGTAAACTTCATGATGGTAAAAATTTAATAATTGTATTTAACATTTTATTTTTGTATTTATTTCAGTGTATAGAACAGTTGGGAGCTGGCTGTTTATCTGATAAATGGATGAAAGATTTATTGGTAATATTAGAGAAAAACTTAAACACCCATTTTGAAAATGAAATCCAACGTTTTGAAAGACGTAAGGATGAAGATTACGACGAGGTACAATGTTCGTATTATGCATTAACTGTATTTATTTCAACATAATCTTCTGTATGCAGGTTGTTGAGGAAAAATTGGCCATGGAAGATACTGATGACGTTTATAAATTAAGCAAAATGACTGATATACTACACGCACTCTTTGTTACTTACAAAACCGATTTTTTCCAATATTTTGACCTTATTGTTCATCAGTTTGCTAAATTATTGGTAGGTAACTTACCATTGTTGCATTGTAGTAGGATTATTTACTATTTTTTTTTCGTTATTTAGGAATCTGACAAAAGTTCGTCAGACCACCAATGGGGGTTGTGCGTGTTTGACGATCTTATTGAATTCTGTGGTCCGGGATGCGCCAAGTACCAAGAATATTTCCTTCGGCCCATGGTTGGGTATGTTACCGACTACAACAGCGAGGTCCGTCAAGCAGCAATTTATGGCTGCGGCGTACTGGGCATGTATGGAGGACCTAGTTTTGCTAATGTCTGTGCAGACATCATGCCGTTCCTACTGCAAGTGATTAACAGTCCTGATGCACGTACTAGCGATAACATTAGCGCGACAGAAAACGCGGTCTCGGCCATTGCTAAAATATTAGAGTTTAACAGTTCAGCAGTAAACGTCGATGAAATATTGCCACATTGGTAAATACCAAACGAAAATGTTTGTTCAAGTTATTAGTTAAACTAAAATTATTTTCAATCTATTTCAGGCTTTGTAATCTACCTGTGTGTGAAGACACCGATGAAGCACCGTTTGTGTACGGTTACCTATGTAAACTAATTGAAAATCATCATCCGATGGTATTAGGATCTAACAATTCCAATATACCGAGTTTAATTGGTATAATTGCAGAGGCGTTTTTAAGAGATGCTATAGACAGATCACACGCAGTAGCTCAGAGAATGATAATGATTGTTAGGCAAATACAGGTAATTTTAGAATTAGTAGTTACATGTTTTTTGGTAATAACCAAACACTATTTTTTTCTATAGACAAACGAAGAAGTATTTAATGCATGTCTGGCTGTATTGACTCCAGAACAAATCAAAACTCTACAGAGCCTACTGATAACTACTAACTAAACATAACATTATTTACCTCATAGTTTCATTGTGACAGATATATTTTTTTATATCCTAACCCTGTGCTTATATTACAATTATATTTATCATTATTTTTGTTACGTTTTTGTTATGGAATAACAAATATAAAAAACTAGTTACTACGGCTAGGATAAAAACATCTCGAAATTGAAAAAAAAAATTTGACCTATAAGACTATAAAAATATAAGCTATTAAATCCTGCATGAATTTCCAATATGGTAGTCTACCCCCTTGGAGCTTTTGTATAGTACATTGTTTTTTCAATTTTATCATTAATTTTATATCATATTGGACTTGACTAATTTATACTATCAATTTTGTTTAATTATCATATTGTTGAATGTTATTAACTGTATCGAACTTACATTTTAAATTTAAACATATATTTTTTTTCAAATTAAAAAAATTAAATGTTACATTTTTATGTTCTTATTTGGCAACATGTTTTTATTCACGAGAATAAATTCTGTATGTGTCCACAAAGCAATATATTTCACTTTTCTATTGTTATTGTTCACCTTGGCAGTAAAAACCAAAAACCGTAGATGTCTAGAACATTTGTGATTAAAAATAAGGGTACATTTAGATAATTTTATTTGTTTACAGTATAACTTGGTTAATACAAAAATAATGAAAAATGTTAGAAAATAAAATTGTGAATTGAAATTTATCCGTGTTGTGAATGAACTGATACTTAAGTAGATGCTGCGAATAAGGTGAAGAAATGTATGTAGGACAACAGAGTTTATTGTTAAATTAATGTGTAACCTATTGTAGTACAATACACATTTGTGATATAGGGGTCTATTTTGCTCGATATGGTACGTACACCAAATAATACCATACTACAATGGTACTTTTGATATTTTTTTTAATTTTAATAAGTTGTACTTAACATGTAGTCCATAGAACTTTCTTGTAGTTAATTTACAGTTTTTTTTATCGGTGTAAATTTCTTTCTTCTTGAGCATCTATATTATTTTGACATTTTATGTTTTTGCTTTGGCACACGACCGGAAAAATCGACAGTTGTTATCATGACGAAAATTTCAGATGATTCATCTGATAAGATAAGAGATAAGAGATATGTTTTTACTTTGGCAGACAACCGGAAAAATCGATAGTTAAAAAACCTAACGAAAATTTATTCTTTTATACATCCTTATATATTCGTATGTCCTCCCGTGGTTGCGGACTCGTACGCAAGCCGTTGTAAAGGGATGGAGTTGAAGTTTTTTTTTATATTCGTTATTAAGCATTAACATTGATTTAAAATATTATAGATAGCCCACCGAGACGAATTTCAGTTCTGCACGTCGACACGGGACAGCCGCTAGTAGTATCGTTATTAATGAAATTGATGCTACTAGAGCCAATCCCGTGTCGACGTTCAGAACTTAAACTTGTCTCGGTGGGCTATCTATAATGTTTATAATCAAAGGTATTAAGGGGGTGTCGCACCGTCCATTTTAAAGGAGTAAAGTGTAGGACATTTTTTACAAAATCTTAATTTAAACGTTAAACTGTGATGTGTAATTATTAGTTCAATAACTAGGACTCTATTCCTGTAGTTAATTTATTTTTGAACTATCACAGCATCCTTACAAGCGATTTAAAAATGTTTTTTTATCTCTACATGTTTAAGCAGACTGAAATTAACTCGCTTAATTTTGGTTTCAGAAAAAAAGCACCCATTATAAAATTAAAAGAGAACAATATTCTGCAGGGCAAGACGGTGCGTTTTTTTCATTATTCCAAGTATAACGCTCAATACATAGTTTAAAAATAACGACTATTTTAACATTTTTAAATGACTGTAACTTTTCATAAAATATTGGTTAGGTTTCGTAAGAGTACTATTGTATTATATTTACATTCATGAAGTAAATTTTTTTTTTTTTTTAGATTTAGTGTAATATATTATATATTATAGGTATATATATATGAGTTTCTCGATCCCGATTTAAAAAAATAAACAGCATCCGCTGAAGTATACTTTATAGTTACTCGAGGTTTTTTTTCTTACATTGTCCTTAGGTACTCTTTTAATATTATTTTTACAATATGGCTAAATTTGTATCTGCAACAATTGAATTTATGTGTATTTTATTCAAACTGGAGTATGATTTTACGGCAAATGTTCGTGTTTTGTTGTTTTAAGTTTAGTCGTAAAAAAATTGTTTTACTGTCTTGAGTAGTTACGAATTCAGTACGTGGCGGCCTTCTTCCTAAGACTACACGACTACAATGTTATATCTATACATTATTATTTTTAGTTGTGTATAGATATAACACAAATATGTAACACAATCACACTAAATAGGTCTTTACAAAATGATGGTTGTCGGTCACTAGGGTTATAGTGACCCGTGGTTAGAAAAATTTGAATTTGTTTAACAATTAACATTTCATAAAAACTACCTTTAAACTAATGTATTGTAAAATGGACCGTCACTTTAAATAATCTATTTTTTAAAAATCCATTTGACGATTGCCATATAGTTAATGTGTGTTTCTACTATGTGTTCTAAAAACACATTAACGAAAACAAAGAGTTAACTCCCCCCTCCCCTCTAAAAAAACAATTCTGGCTACGCGGTATTGATAAAGTGAAATTAGTGATTTTTACACAATATATTCTCATTATAAATGCAGTTTAAACGACGCAGTACATTTGTGTTATTACGATGAATTATTTATGAACAATTATCTTGCAATATACAAACCAGAATTGTTCAACTTTATATTGTATTCAAAATATGTCCATTAAATGAGAGTCATAAATAACATCTTCTAAAAGGCATTTTATATTTCGTTGTCGGAAGGATGACTTTTGCGTTTCTCTAGTCTAAAGATTACAACATTTTAGACAATTAGAGAAACCAAAAAACTAAAACTAAAAAATCTTAACTTAATGTATTTCACTTGTATGCCAACGATTTGCCCTATTCGTTTACAACACTCCATTTAACCAATTCTAAAAATGTAAAAAGTTCTCAAAAATATTAAAAAATAGTAATAAAGCCGTGGGGTTTTGGGGTTAAACTGTATAGTTATTACAATTTACAACGGTACAACCTTTTCACGTTTTTAAAGCTTCGGTGCAATAGGAGTGAGCATTCCTCTTTTAGAACTTATAAAATACTAAAACGCGTAGAAACTATAATATATAAAATGTTGATCGATATGGAACAGACGGAAAAATAAATAGTGTTTTATCGAAAGGAAACTATCAGCTGCAGTTTTAAGCCGTGGTGTTGCGGTATCTATCCGGTACATTGTTTTCTTAATCCCAATATTTGGCCCTCCATTCGATCTTATCGGTGTGCTCCAAGATTGGAATAATTGTCTGAGGCAGTCCATATAATATGTATTTACACGTTTACATAGGTAGCTACGCAACATCCGTGAAAAGAGTATCGTTTTGAAGTTTAATAATATAAACGCAATAACCGCACGCGCCGGACAGTGCCGTTATATGCATATATAATACCTACATGTATTAATTATTATAATCTACATAGTACTTACATATCATATATATTTTGTTAGACTCACGTCGTAGCACAACTTTTCAAAATGTCACGTGCTAAAAAAACGTGCTCGCGCCGAGTTAAGCGTCGCATGGAAACTCTTATAATATAAAGTCTCTGCCGGCGGTTTCTTATTGCTTGTAAAATGCTAACACGTCGTTCTCCCTTTTGGTATTCTGTAATTTTGGGTATTTCCCGACAATTCGGTAGTAGTTTTTATGTATTCTGAGTAGTGTTTGTGTATTTAGGACGCTCGCCCATCCGGGGAGGGGCAAGACATGTAATTTTTTGTGGAAAATGAAAATCTTCATAAGAAAATGCACAAATTAAACCATCCTTGAACGATTTCGACGAGAGTTGGAATAATTATTGTAATTTGATTTGATGAATGTTTTAAAGCTAAATAAAATAATAATTTTTTTTTCTTTATCAATAATGTCACACTGCAATTATGGTAATTGATAAATATCCAATAACGTTGAGATTTAACAGTTTAATAATCTGTGGCAGTTTAAACGACAGTTGACTACTATAACTTAATACTTAACGAGTTATCGTAGAAATTTTAAATTTACAATTTAAAATGTAATATGTTTCATGTAAGTGCAGGATTAAACTATTGTCGGTAAAGTGAACCGATTTAAATTCACGCCGAAGCGTTCCTATACGCATGTACACGGAGGTAAATATAACAATGATTAATGTGGTCAATGTTATTATAATATGAGTGTTAGGTAATATAATTGTTTTTATTATCGTTAAACATTATTACTTTTGCTAAAACAGTTATAACTTATAAAAGTTATTATTTTGGTCAAATATACACCAGTGTCAAAATGAATTTGTATAATCTGTACCATATACAAATGCACTGCCTAACAACACTTATCTATTGTACAGTGAACACTATACATGTTTTCAATCCTCTAATTCTTCCTATAGTAGAACGTACTACTTAAAAATACAAATTGTGTTAGTTTAAAATTTAAATATATTATGTATGTCACATACACAACTTTTGGTTCTGGATGTGTTAAATTTGACAGCAAGCCAAGTACACTGGTGGTGTTTATCACATACGGATAGAGGCCTCGGCCGTTTTTTATTTTGCAATACCAGTATATTGCTATTCATATACTCAAGAAATTTTAATTGTGTATAGATATAATTTATTATGACTATTGTCCCTAGAAATTACCAGTTGAGGGGGCCTTGCCAAGTCTGCCGTCGCAGTCTTGTACGTTACACAAATGTAAAAAAAAAACACAAATATTTGAAAATTAAAACACAATTTGTTTAATTTATATGGGTAAATGACGGTTACCCATGTATTGTATGTTGTGATAGATATCATAGTCGGACAACGGACGTTCGTTTTTGGACAACGCGAATTGACTTGGAGTGAATAGTGAAACGTTGTTGGTAAATTTTGCTAGCGAAAACGTTCAATACAACAATACAGTTTAAATGAGAAATAATTACCAGAGAGGAGCATATTATTTACAACAACATGTAAATCATCACTATATCGGTCTCCGGACATAGGGCGTTAACTACGATGCGTTTCTGGAATTTTAAACGTATTATTATGCTGTATTTAACACATTGTCGAATGCCAATATTATAACATTGCACTCGTGTGCATAAGGTAAACTGTAGCTGTTTAACTCGTGTACGTTATGATGGACATCGGTCAATCGTTGGAGGTAAATGTTTACCGGAAAATCTCGCAAGTGGCCTTATAAACGTGGTGCACCTGTTGGCGACAAATTCATATTTACATATATATAAGAGCCCACGTGAGCATAAATGTAATGTTATAAATAATATTAATTAAAATGTGATCGGCGTACGTGCCGACAAATATCAAAGCGTACCACTATAATGTAGACATGTATTATGTCTCTACTCACATATAAGACACAAGCATACAACGTACACGGATTGGAATAGGGAAGATAATGTGCGAACAATGGTGCCTATGAGGGGAGGGCGCCTATGATTTTGTAATAAATGTTGCAAATTTGGGAACAATTCCCCCTAGCTGCTCCACAAGTTAAACAAAATTATAACCCAAAATCATGTGTTCTATTAGTAAGTAAGTGTAAAAATGTAGTATAACATGTAGTATACCTAGACAATTCGTTTATGATCATATTAAAAATTGTATTATGTTAATAGGTACATAATACGTACGCTTATCTAAAGATTAATTTACTTATTCATTTTTTTTTTTTTTTTAGTAAAGTTTTGTGTGTGTGTTAAAAACTACTAGTTGTAGGCTTTTGCTCATTTTCGCAAACATCGTCCGTTTGCCTTATCAAAAAAAGACGGAATGGCGAAATGAAAACTATGACTGGACGATAATCTGTATTGAAGCATAATTACTTTTTGAGTTATTTGCGTTTAAAATTATTACCTAACAATGAGGTGGACAAAAATGTTATTTTTATCCAAGCGCACTAGGTACTCCCCTCGCATTTAACTTCTTACCTAAATAACTTAAGATGCAAATGATTCAATAAGTATTTATTCATAATTGGTTATCGTCTGGTCATTATTTTTATTACATTTCTTAAAATTCAATAAGTAAACCAAATATTGTGTACATTGCTATTTGACTTTTAAAAATTACTCTTTAAACTACTATTAAAACAAATATGTTTAACGTAAACACTAAAAACAAATTTTGATCATATTAAACATAATACGGATGTTAATCAAATTTTTTTAGCGACCGTATAGGTATTCCAGTATTTGTTTCCAACTCTCAATTTGTATACAAAACAATAAATATGTCTCAGCTTCCAGGTGATGCACTTTTCTTACAAAGTTAAATGATCACGTAGATGACTTTATCTAAATTTTGACATGGGCGATTTTGATAATGGCCTGAACTTGGTTATAGGACAATGTGCTTATCGTAGGGACATATTTTTTTTTTGTTTGATCGAAAACCATTAATTATGGTGTAACTAACAATTATTATAATATTATTATCTCTACAGATAATATCGAGTTATTTGAAACGAATTACGATTTACGAACTACCTGTACACGTTATTATATCGGATTATGTCGAACATGTTATATTATAATGTTATTATGAAATGAAATGATTTAAAATGGGCATAGCGTGTAATATTATTGTCATTATCATGTATTAGGAACTGCATCGGTTGGAATAGTCGGGAACGTATAGGGTATTTTTTTCCCACCATCTCCACGTGTCATGTTTGTATATGTGTATAATGTATATTTCCATAAGGTCACAGGTTCGAGTCCTGCGTACTTAATCATTTCCGCGTACACCGAACCGACCGTTTGGCACGTAAACGAAGGACTCGCAACCGAATCATCGACATTACCATCCTTGTGGCACACGATACCGAACAAAGGTGTAGGTTTTTTTTCATTTGTTCGGTTTTTTTTTTTTTTTTTAATTCATCTCTTCGTTTGTTAAACGTTTTGTCTGTTTATCGAAATACCGCGGCAGTCCGTACAAGCTCGGCCAACCGGAAGCGCCGACAATATAGCGTCACGTCCAACAAACTAAATAGGTTCACAATATTATTATAATAATGAAAAAAAAAAAAATTATAAAAAAAACGGAGCACCTTACCTATCCGTTTATTTGTGGAACCGCATTAGTTTACCGTATCGGATTCGGTGTAATATTGGGTTACATAGGTTTGCTCTTTTTTCTTTCTCCGAGTGGGTACATTATAATAATATGTATGTGTACAGAAACGCGAATTATCCGTAGACTATTGTTACCCGCATTAGATTAAAAACACTGTTATTTGTACTGTGGAGTCGTAAAGCGCGCGCTCGAAACGTTTTTCCGCGTTACAAAAGTAATACATTTTATTATTTAACCTATATTACATAAAACCGTATTTTCTTTTCGCGGAGCATATTATAAGTGACACGACGTCCTACCGGGATATAAACGGGGACAACCGACAAATCATTTCGTTGCATAATAATTTCTGTTAAATTTCTGTACTGCATGACTATATGGGCGTAATGAATAATTTATTTGCTTTATTTGCTTCTAATAAATTATTATTATTATTATTATTATTATTATAATGCCGAAAACTAATCCCACTGGAGCAAGTTAAAATCGCCGTTATTACCTACAAAACGAATGATAAGGTATATTAAAATGATTAAAAAAGGACTTGACCATTTATAATGTTCCGTCAACAGTTTTGAACAGTTGCATTTTATGTATTGATAATAACGACGGATGAAAAATTTCGCCCAAAGAAAAGTTATCGTTTTTAATAAAAACTATTCTAATAATAATTAAAAGTTGACTTCCGAAATGGAAACGATCAAGATCATTTTGGAATTTTATTTAAAAATTTGCATTAGTCGTCATTTTCTTCGAATAATACTGATATATGTGCAAGTTTGTTGAGGGGCGCCTGACTTACTACTACTGGACTCTAACATTGAACCCTTACTGTTTGAGATCTTCCGTCCAGCAACTATTTTAACTAGTCTACAAACTTACTTAGAATTTACAATGAAATTTCTAGACGTAAGTACGTTGAACAGTAAGAAAAGAACGTAATCCGGATCGAGTGATGTAACATTTGCATTTCCTAAAACCGGCGAGATGTGATAAAGATGAATAGTTGACTTCAAAACCTACGTTATTGAAGTCAACAGAGTGAACGACATAAAGTTTAACTCGAGTGAACCGAAGGAAAATATGAACTCAAACAAATGCTCGGATAAATGTTCGAGGCTAGAAACATTGCACGTAAACATCCACCTGTCGTGTTTGATTTGGGTTTTACATTGATATTTTAAGTCGATATTTCTGTTTGTCTCTGCTATTAATTATAAAAGTAATAATTCGAAATGTCATAGTTGACTCAATATCAAGGGAAATACATAGTAATTTTGCTGATAAAAATGTGGCGGTTATTGGCCTAATTGGATAAGCTATTTGAATTTCGTACAGTTGTTCGTCACCAAAACTTTACAATAATAATTACACGACCGGATGGTAATATAGAATAATATATTTGTAAATACAATGCATTTCAGTGAGTCATCGATCCGCACACATGTTAGCATTAATATGTGAATCATCGACGGAGTCGGGAGACCGGTTTGAGCGTAAACATTAATATACATGGCATATATATATATTTGTTATCTTTGTCCTGACTCCTGACCAGAGATTCCCTTGAACTTGTCGGATTGACATTGATATTGCTGCCATACGGATTGGTGACTTTGAGGAACCATAATATTATTGACAAGTCGACCGAGAACCCTGATCAAGATTTCAAAACAATCTGACCGACGGCGGTAAATCTATTCAAATGGCACGAAGCTGTGGAATAGGCGCAGTTATATTACAGTAGAACTGTAAACGTATAGGTATTGCTTATAGACAGTGCTTGGTTGAAGTTTTAAAGTGTAAAAACTTATCAATCGAGCAAATCCAATTTAACACATTTTTATCATTAGCATACGAAAAAATAAAAACAAATATTACCAGATCTTTGTCAGTCAGCTTTAGTGTAGTAATGAATTCAGTGTCGATTCGCTTTTTTACTACAATGATTTCGAATAGACCTCTAAACGCAATTTTGTGTTTTTTTATGTTTGTTTACGTTTTGAAACTTATCATTATCGTTTCACGATTTGTCTCTATGTCTAAAAACATACAATTTGATTAGATTACAATCTAGATTTTTAAAAATAAGATCTTTAGGATAAGATTTTTAGAAATAAGATCTAAATATGTTAAGCTTAAGTTAAGATTTAAGTCTAAATCCATAATCATCAAAATTTGTATTCGAAAATATGCTAGTAAACTTTATGACAAGTTACTTAAAAATCATTGTAAATAACCAACTTGGTGTTTAAAGTTATTTTTTTAAAATAATAATAACAGTATCTTGGTCGTTAAAATTTACTTGAAAAAAGTTTAGTATGAATAAATAAACAATAACTTTTTTTTTATTGAAAAAATGTATTATGTTTTAGTAAAATAATTCTTTTTTGTCGGTAATTAAGTTTTTTAAAACAATCACTGTAGCGAACACGGGAGAACATATTTTTGTGTGGGTAATTGAGAGGGTAATACAGAGCTACTACTATTGTAACATGATTTATCGGGTCAATTATAATTGTAGTGTGTTATACCACAAAAATAAATTCATTTTCGATAGTGACTTGTTAGTTGTTATTTTAAAAAATGACTCATTAACGTTTTTTGGAGTCGCTCGTCAAGTTAAAGTTATCGGAAAAAGTACATTTTAATTTCCTATTCATTGAGGCCCAGACTTGAATAAGTCGTCTTTTATTTAAATAATATTTATTTATTCATATGGCGATGGTAAAGAACAATAAAAGAAAAAAGAAAAGGAAAAATTAATAAAGCATAAATCAAGTAAGTCTATCGATTTTAGTGTTTTGCGTTAAAAAAAAAAAACGTAAAAACGATAAATATTATTGAAGAAAAATCACAGAGGGTGAAATTAGCAAATTGCAGTACTATCCTTATTTTTTAACAATGCATGTCATTTACTGACGGGATAGAGACATTTTATGGAGAGGATTAGGGTGGCCGCCGACCCCACTCGTATGGCGTAAAGCGAATAGATAAACGAGATGCGATGCACAGTTTACAGATTAACATCTATTCCAACAGAGTTGGTCGAATTGGGTTAATTGTCTTTTCGTTTGCAGTATTCGTCGTGCATTTCATTCGTCGAACCAAAAGAAAACAGGCCTATGTGAAATCGACAATTATCCATACCGGGTTCGCGGGTATCACACTATCAGTTGTTAAACGATTTGCATTACACGAACACTACACAGGGTTATTATTTCATACATGGCGACCGCGACCGCAACCGTGTTTCTTTCTTATCGCTTTTCGGATGAACTGTTCCGGGTTTTCGACAATGGTGTAAATAATATTATATACCATAGTGTATGTTGGGTTGTAACAATACGGCGGTTTCGGCGGCGACGATGGCAAAAATACCATCATGGTCTAGCGCTGCCACCACCCTTGCACGTGTGTGGTACACCCCTCTAACCCCGGACCTAACCTTTAGGATGAAACATCAATTTGCCCTTTGTCGTCAGTGAAATTAATTACCTCCGTGGCGGATTTTACAATAAGAAAATAACGACGACCGAAAACAATACGTGCGTCAACGTGTTTCTCTCGCAGCTTCCTCGTGATAATCAAAATAATAATATTAATAACAATTAATAATGAAATAATATTACAAACAGAGCTGGGAAAATTTTTAATAAGACAATCAAATATAATAGATGATACGACGGTTAACACATAATAATAGGTCACGAATAATTTTATTCTGAACTCTACAATAATAAAAGATCAGGTATTAAAGACTTTAACCAAGAATTTCAAATTTATTTATATGAAAATTTCATAACTAATAATTACAAAAATAGACATTTCTTTTAATTTAGGTAATATATTTAATAAATTTATATTTATGTATTATTGGTATAAACAAGTATTTAAAACTCTTCAAATAAATTAAAACTAATAAATAAAATATGCCGTAAAAAGATTTATCAGCAGAAAAAAAAATTGTGTAAATGAATAACAATTAACAAATACATACATTTGGTATGATAATAAATGATAACTCGAGGATAATTTGTTTTGTCACTTTTTTTATGATAGTTAGCAGATATTATAAAACCGTACTTCGTTGCTTATAATATGAGGCTACTGAAAATTTGCATGTAATTATGATAGCGCTTGAAGAAATTATAACTCGCAGGTATGATATAAGTTACAATATTTATCCATGAAACTTATTTTTTGTATTTTTTTATAATTGTAGTTAAATATATCGAATAAAATGTCAGAACAATTTTTAACATTTCATATTTTTCATTTAGTTCTCCTGAAATTTTTTTATAAAAATCAATTAATTTTTGTTTTACATTTATCACTATCTATAACCTATAACTGATTATTTCATAGTTTTGTAAACATTGTAGTATTAATGCGGGAGTATGGGGACAGGTCTACCCCATGACTTTTTTAAGCCAATGAAGTAGGTTTTTTTATAGTTGATTTATTTTATTTTTATAAATTAAAAAAAAAGGCTATTATCTTTACTATATGTGTCAATTAGTTAAGGTATTGATGAACTGTTTTTTTTTGTGGTTTAAATTTAAAAAAACCTATAAATAATAATAGGCTATTAATTTATTGTTAACTGTTCATTTACCGGTGAGGTATTTTGTGTTTAAATCAGAATACCGTAAATATGTTCAATGGTTTTGGAAAATGATTTTAAATGGAAAGAATTTTTGCAAGAACTAATGAACGTTTGCACCAACTCAATAGGGTAAACTCTATTTATGTAGAGTTACTACTTACAATTGTATCAGTAGTCTGTAAACTACCCTTAAATACCTATGGTGTATCAATTCGATTCTTGGCCACTGGCTGTTTCTTTCACTGTCGGGACTTTGTTGTCAATAGAAAACAATAACAATATACCTTCTCTCGACGGGATTAAGATTTGTTTGATCAGTTTATTTTATATTGGCAGCCAGTTATAACTGTAATCTTTCAAATAAGAACCAGATCTAAGCTGATTTGTTTGGGATACAGAGGTAATGCGTGAACAAACTAAATTGAGAGCACTCGTAAGTTGCTTTAATTTTTCATAAAAAAGCTGTTAAAAAGAGTTGAGGAAATATTTAGCAGCATAATAATAAAAACTATAAGGAATAATAAGAAAAGAAACGATCGATATGGTTAGGAATTAGGATCGACGGGAAAACATTTTTGTAATTCTGATTTTTTAAATCCGACGATAAATATTAAAATAAACGCATTTTTTTGTTCAAATGTACTTATTACGCTAAAAAGTATTAAAAACGTTTTTATACGGGTAAACAAATTAAATTATTCCCGTTAAGCTCGTAGTATGGTGTTTTATATTAGTGGTATTAAATTATTTCTGTCGGTTTGGCATGGGAGCGAATAAAGTGCAAATAAAACCCGATTGTTGAGAATTCCCCATGGCGGCGAGAAACAACGCTCTTGGCAAATTGCATGCAATAACTTAATATAAAAACTGAGTGGGTACCTACATATAATCGCGTTACTGTATTGGTTTTCAAACAATTGGCCGAGATCATTTCTCCGGTGCGTTACACCCGCGATAATACGAGGTCCTTAGCAATAATTGATTTGATCGCATACCAATATGTTATTTCAATCGAGACGCAATCAGTGCACTTGCACCGAGTTAGAGATTTAAGATGGAATTTAGTACAATATTTTAGCCGGGAGAAGACCGTGTTCGCAGGTTTGCGTTATACACTCTTATATAGCCCTGTCACCGTTTTCGTAGTCTGAACGCCAATACCGTTTTCCATTAATACGAATTACCAGTTACCACCGAGAAATCCTTGTGTAGTCAGCTATTCATTGAGAATTTCATATAATTAATTCCAATATTTGTTGTCTTCCGCACAATATCGCTCGTATAAGTGGTAAATAATTTCAGCTTAACATTTTTAGTTGCGATTCATTAGTCCACGCAGACTAAACTATATGACGCATATTAATCCTCGTTAGTTTATTGCTGGGAGTCTAGATAAATTGGGAAAAACTACTATTTATCATTCTTGTGCTGTCGAGTATACTATTAGTATGGATTGTACAACGTTGTTTTTGTACTAAGGGTGTAATTATATATTTTATTTGTATGTATTTATAAGTATATCAAGTACAGCGAAAAATGAAGCTAATGTTTGTTACTTATCTTTGATTAGCTTGTTAAAGCTAGTCAAAGTGATTTGATTTTTTTTTTTTAGTAACTAAAAGAAATATAAATATTGTAAGAATGGTAATTTTAATTTAGTTAATTTATAAAATATACTTTTAGCTATTACATCCTAACCAATAAAAGAGTAATAGAAATACATAGACAAATATCCATAAAAATAATAATAATTTTGGTAGTTAATTCATAATTCATTAGGCTTTTTCATTAAATTTTCCCAATTTTAATAAACTAAAAAGTTGTTCAAATTCTAATTCATAATGAACTCGTATTTGAACAACTATTTTGATATGCTATGAACTGTTCATAGAATATTTTTAAACCGTCTTACTTTGGTATTAGTTGTGGAAGTTGCTATAATGCTGGACTGATAACTAAACAACTATTAATATAGACTACTTATTACTAATCAATGTATAAAAATAATAATAATATAAATAATGTATAATACAGTTTTGGATTTCCATTAAAATTCTTCCAAAATTGCATTTACTGAACTCCTTAAGAAATAGGGTGTGTGGTATTTTCTTAATAAGCGCTGCTCGTTGGATTCGTCATGCGTTTGTTAATATAATTTAGAGAGCTTTGTTGTTTTCACACATAAAAAATGAGTAAACGGTCAAAATATTTTAATTAGCAATACTTGTATAGCCGCTAAATACTTTATTATGACAATACAGATTACGGTAGTTAGATTAAGTACTATTTTATGTTGTCAGTAGTAGGTATTTCCGGTAAAAAAGAAAATAGGTACTATACTAATAAAATTATATACAGTTTATTAAACACTACTAATAAAATAGGTATTAATAAACTTATAGATTGTAAAATGAGTAAAAAAAAATAAGACAATAACAATGAATGATGAAGATGAACGATACCTTTTTTTAGCGTATCTTTGTGAGGGGCGAGGGAGAGTGAGTCGAAGTGATCTCTTCCTACCTTGATACGCTGTCTGGTCACAAAAAACTTATAAAATGTTTTTATAAAATGTGTGTTATATTGCTAAATTAAACTATGGTTTATTCTTATGTATATATATATTATATATACATTTATACATTTTTTCAATAAAAACTATTTACGATTATATTTTTTTGTTAAGATTTTACGGAGTGAACTAATTTTAATTTTGTCTATTTAATACCATTTATCCGTTAAGTATTTCAAAATCATAAGTACCTATTCGCAAGTGAAATTTATCTATCGCCGTAACATTAACGCCGGTTAACCAAAGATTCAATTGTTATAATATGTCTGGGAGTTGTCGGATCAGTAGCTGTAATAAGTAGGTCGAATATAGAATATTACTATTTTGCGGTTTTTTTTTCTCTTGTTGAATGGCATCAGTGAGTCGAGTCTGTAAATTATTTACAATAGAAAAAACCTATTTCGTTTTATAATATTACAAAAATATATCATTTCGGTGTTTCTGTACTATCCGTCATGATAAATATCGTATGGGTAACTTTTTGTTACGGAGAAATATTTTTAAAGGACCACACTTAATGGTAAAAAATAGCTTGCTTTGCTCGCATACTATTCGCATTACTTCTTTAACCCAACGATTTTACTTAAACTAGATAATTATTATTTTAGAAATATCACATATCCCGCTCACAGCTTAATTGTGTTACTTGTAGGAGTTACTTGTAGCATATGTAGAGCGCAGGGTGGGCAAGTTATAATTCACCGAGAAATTGAAGTCACGGGTTGTGTGGTCACACAATACTTGTCATTAGTTGTAGTAAGGGGACATATGCAGAATAACAATACTAATAATTAAAAATTGTAGTTATACCTACTAGGTGAATTTATTTAATTATGAAATTAATTAGTGATACCGTGGTGTGGGGGCCACCGAGATAGGCAGAGACGAGAGCCCACGGGCAACTTCCTTTTTCCCTATGGGCCTATCCACGCCCCCGATTGTTGGACCATTAGCGTTGTACAATGATATTAAAATCTGTGTTGTCAGTAAACCGTACTATTCCTTAAGCCGTCCGTTGTATTATTTCGATGTCACACACGAGGTCTGTCGGGTAATATACATAATTATATAGAAATTGTTCGGTTGTGTACCGACTTTTGGTTGTACACCAGCATTTTGATTGTGAGCAAACATTATAAAATGTATCATTCCCTTTCAGTTACTAACGGTAACCATTGGAAACGTGCAAGATTTATTGTACGTATCGGTTAATACTAATCAACGACATCCTATCGTTGTTTTGCAACAGTTGAAGGAATAATTATTATTTTGTTCGACTTCCGTCGGAAAACAACGTAGTGTGGTACCTGGGCCGCAGCCCAAGCGTTTTCCACCGGCCGACAGTTTTCGAACATCCGACCACTCGACCGACTGTCACTCGACCTTGGGGAAAATTTTGAAAATCAAATTGCGTCAGTCGACCGATTCGCGGGCTTATGCATGTTTAGCGTTCCATTAAATAATAACGCGCCGTTGCATCATATGCCCGGTGGATTTTCATAGACCATTTTCTCTATGGCGGCACTTTCCCCGCCCACGCTGCAGCCCGCCACCCGGAGAGCACGTGGTCTTTGAGTTTAGCAGAGTGTGAAAACTTGGCCAACACACCCAACACTGCAGTTGTTGTTGTGACATTGCGGCGATGGACTTCTTTGGACCTGAGTATTCCGAAACCGGTTTCCGTTTGTTTTTACCTCCCCTGAATCCCCGATGAAAACCCATTTCGTTAATTTCCAGTTACTGTGCACTAAAAATTTGGCAATTTTGCTTCGTCGGAGTGGAAGCTACAGTTCTTTGGACATTTTTTTCTCAAATATCGGACTGGAAGATCATATTATTATGTATTTTAATCGAAACTTGGCATTCTGTCTGTGGGTTTGTGTGAGTGTGTTCGTCTGTGCAATTCCTATGTACCTACTTAGATTTTTTCCCTAAAATTTTACCAGTAGTTTGTTCAATTGTCAAGATGAACTGATTGAAATTGGCGATGATATTATGGTGATTGGGTTTCATTTTCTCTCGTGGTATAGTGGACGTAGTTATCTGAAATGTATACACTTTATGTAAATAAAGTGTTACTTTAACTAAAATTTCAAGATAAATGAATATTTATTCAGTTAAACATAACTTGTTATAACATGTTGTAAATTTGTATTGTTTTTCTTGTCTACCCAAATCGAATGAAATGCGATTTCAGCAACTTCTTCCCAATTTCCATTTTAAATTCACGATGGCACGACGTATAATGAGGGGGGGGAGACATTGCCGTTAAAAAAAAAATTTAGTTATACTTCCTAAGATGAGGAATAATATTATTGTCGAAAATTCTGTGATCAAGGTTTGTTTTTATAGTTTATGCATTGAAGTGTTTGATAATATTGTAAAATAACGCAACTGCTTATTAATCGCAAAGCGCTAATATTTTGATAACAAAATTAAATATTATTCAAATGAGATAATTATAATTTTTAAGGGAACGGTACGCAGTATTTGCAAATTAGTCAGACGAGTTTGTTGACTTTTTTCATAATCATAGCTTCAAAATTATTTTTTGTGACATCCTGTATCAACAGTAAGCGCATTCTCCGGAACTCACTATTCTACGACGAGTACGTGAGTCACCTCAGCTCTGTACCATTATTATTAGTCAGCCTATAGACCTAATGATCGAGGATGAATAATATTATTATTCTGCCGAGTTTTGCCGTCAAATGGAACGCGGTCTACGATACAATATTAGTATATGGTGTGTTTAAAACAATGTAACAGACTATAGTAATTTATTTGATAGCTACTCAAACATTGTAGTATCGTAAATATGAAGCATGTTGCACTGACAGGTGCGAATATCGTCGACAAACACATCAATGCTAATATCGTGTACAAGGTATTATTGATTACCTAATTTTATGTCATTGCACAACTTTTTGAGAGGCGCGCGCCGTTTACGGGGTTTGTCTGTAAATCCGCACGATGATCGGTCATCTTCAACATTAACGATAATAGCTATTGTAATTATTGCCGAGGCTGTACGTCGACGAAAGGATGTAATATTTCATTTGAACTTAAATGGACGTAATAAAATAATATAATATTATAATATATTTATACTATGGACTCGTCGTCGATGGCCTGACACAGCGAAGCACTTGAGGCGTTCGTCGTGTGTTATTGTTTATAAATCAAACTAATCAACAGACGTGCACGTAAGACGTTAGCCAATAATGTCAATAATAAATATCAAAGCTATTTTACCATAAGTAGCTTAGCGATTCCACTGGAACTGGACAGGCTCGTGCACATAAAACATATTACAAATCATAGAATCTACTCACGAACATAATGTCTTCATAACATTAAAGCATTTTGCCAACGTCCTCGTTCCTGCCGCCTCTGGGTACACAAACGGTTCATTTAAAGCCCTACAAAAAAAAAGCAAGAACACACAAATAGTTGATTTTTGTCACCGTCGGTGATTTATACATTGGAAGAGGAAGATTATTTAAGGAGTACATGATACAAAATATGAAAGACGTGGTTAAGGCATCACATCAAGATATAAATGACTACAAGTTACACCTGCAACAGGGAGGCTTGGAGACTGCAGCACTAATCAAATGATTGATATATTTATTAAGTATTACTAGTTTACTAGTGGAAAGTCTATCATAAAGTATATTCATAAGTATATTCATAAAGTAATTATTTTTTATTTGGATTCAGTCCGAAAAAACAATAATTCCGTTCATCTCATTCGTCACAATCATTATTAGCAACACATTATTCAATTATTATTAGCTATTATTATTTATTAGGTGTACCCATTATTAATATAAGTGCTCATGTTTTTTTAAAAAGTATTCTTTTACTTTGTTTTGTTGTATGAACCGTGTAATACTATCTAAGTATAGAGATCTATTCGTAGTTTTAGATTACCGCATTAAAACCGTTTATTATTACTCAAACGACATGAACAATAAATCGATAAACGATAAATGCACTTGGCGCCAATGTTGTTTGCTTGGCTCTCCCAACTTTCTGATAGATTTACATTATGTTCCACTGACAAACAAGTCGTGAATTAGGTATGTAGGTGTACAAGGCCTCAAACGGGCTCCTATTGAAAACAATAATACATCACTTATATGTAGTATGTATACTAGTAGTAGTAGTATTATGTACACTGAATTATATAATAATATTTTAACGGGGTTAAATAAGTTTTAATTAAATCATTTTAGTAATTTTTTTTTCAAGTAAGTTGTGAGTGATATAAATGTAATTTGGGAAATTTATATTCTTTAAATGTATCTACCTAGTTCATTAATTACTTTAACTGTAGCTTATAAGTAGTTTACTAACCGTACACGACATTAGGTATAGCAATTAAGTCATATAAGTACGCTGTCAATAATTATCAACGAATTAACTTATAACTTAACCGCAGAAAGTACGTTAAAAATGTTTTTTTTAAATTACATAATTAATTATCCACCTCGGGACATTCATCAATATTCTTGTTATGCACCAGTCACTATTTGTTGGTAAAACTCCGATGAATAATTACTATTAAATTTAAACATTTTTTTTTTGACATTGTATGTACTTTTTTTTGTAATTTGCACGCTACTATTTAAACATGTTTAAATAGTGATGTAAAATTAAGTGTTGCTAATGGGTGACTTCTAATTCAAACCTTTCATGTCCAAAATGTTAGTCTTATCACATAAGCTTATTGTACATATTATTGTATAGATTGTTTATGTGAAATAATAAAATAAAAATAGTAACGTATAGAGGGGAGGATCTAGAAATGAAAGGAGAGGCTAGAAAAAAGCCCTCAAGCCTCCATTTCCTTGTACCCGTGCCTGGATATATATATTTATCATATTGTTTAACATTTATAAATGCACGCAAGGAAAACTATTAGAAAAGGAAAACATCTGATAAATTATACCTAATACAATAGGACATTTTTGAATACCTGTGCGTACCTACTATACGGATATGATGTATTATTCTTAAAAAAAAAAAAATAATAATATGTGATTGTAGTTTCCCAACTGAATTGGACCGCAGGAGCTGTAGTGGCCGTCATCACGCCGCCGTCATAACAATGTCGTGCTGGTGACTAATAGGGCACCGCTTTCCACGCAACAGCAATTTTTACGGCCAATGTCGGAAGTGACCGACTGCCGGCAGTAATTTGAACGTAGAAAATAAAAACAGTGTTCTGTATTCGTCTTGTCTACAAAATAACAACGAAAGTACTTATCGACCGGCGGCGCGTTAGTTTCCCGTTTTCCTGAACACTGCGTTAGGCTACACAATCGTGTTTGAGTTAAGTCTGGCAATTGGATTTTCATCACACAAACGATTACGCGTTACATTTTGACAATTTTTATTTGTTTCATTTTTTTTTGTTTATATCATACCGCAGGTTTGATTACGAACCACGTATTTCAATCGCACTCGCAGAAACTCATCTTGCTATTGTGTTTTATTTTAACGTTTTGAAATCTAGGAAAATATTACTTTGATTTTAAAGCAACTATTTCCTGTTTCAAACTAAAAAATGTACATCAGTACTGAAAATCACAGTGAAAATTAGGTATAATGTTTATCTTGTATGGTACAAGGTCATGCGCACCTAACTGTAGATAAATATTCCAATTATTAATCTACCGCAGTCGAACAAGCCACTTTTGGTGACCTCTAACTTACAATTATTAGTGTACAGTTTTAAAATGTATACATTAGGTATTCGAACGCTGTAAAATTGAATTCTACTATGATGTGTATAGCAATAACAGTGAATTAAATGAGTCAAGACTATAATCTAAAAAATCGATCATGCTATTTGCAAAACCATTTCGTTTTAAATAAAACAATTAAACACGGGATGTATTACTTTAAACCTAGGTGTTTTATATAATATTTTGTTTAGAAAATACTTTCGGAATCATCATTTATCATAATCAAATCTAATGTTTACAATTGCCGTTCTCACACTTAATCATCAGAGATTAACAGTAGCGGCAATCCATCATATTTTTTGTCAAAAAAAAAGAACATTTGTATAGTACATATTTATTTACATGTAAAATTGGAAGATTTTTTTTATTTATGTTTCTGCTATAATAATATTATTGTATATAAGTCCAATTGGACATAGATTAATCATTTTTTTTAATGACATAACGTCTTATTGCTCTCATTTCGTGGTTATTTTTTAAATGATAAATTTCAGAAATATTCTTTTATACTTATGCCGTTAGCCGTTTGGTTAAAATGTCTTATAGTTTAAAAAAATTATACTGGATTATATTAACTTAATTAATTTTTATGAAAGAGAAAACCATAACATAACACATTAAATATAAAACACCTATTTATTATTTTATCTGAACAAATCATACGGTCGATATTCTAATTAACGAGAGAAACATTTTCTAAGATATGTTGTATAAATAGCTGACACAAATCATAAATGTATTTATGCAATTTTTTTTTTATAAACTTTTAACTAAACATTTTTGTGATTTATTTAGTTTTGTGGTGGTTTTATTTTTTTCGATTAAATAATTTCAACTAAAATTAAAAACTGTTGATTACATTTATTTCAAAATTTAGTTTTATTTGTTTACAATGAATCGGAGTGCCTGACACAAAATAAATTATATTTACTTATTTATCTTTTAATTTATATCACCTGACCTTAATTAGTTTACATACATACCTAAGCCTTTTGGTATACACGATGAGTATATATAGGAGTACTGTAGGCTAAACATTTTCACTGTGGATTAAAATATGGATTGTTTAATTAAAATCCTAGAAATGGTCATTGCTTACACTGTTATTAAGAATTGAAGACTGTTTTTTATGGTGTAACCAATGCCTCTAACCTCATTTGTTGAAAATACAATGTATTCTTTATGTTAACAGTGTTGAATAAATAGTCAATCGTATTCAAATAATATAACAGCCAGTGTGTTTTTAGTTATAGGTTAATTTTCTATTTAAAATGTTAATTCGTTTTACGTCCGATCTACATCTTTTATTATTATTAAACACAATATTACGCGCGAATTTAATGTGATGAGTCATAAAAAAAATAATCAGTCATTGAACTAATGGAATAACACTAACTACTATATCATTTTATAGTACTTTTAACAACAGAGTGCATGGATCATTAAAGTAAGTGGATTTTATATTCTTCCTATAAATTACAATAACTGATTAATAAAATAAAAAAAAACTAGATTGCAGTTAATAAAACTATAAGATGAGTTTTGAAACTCTGAGATTGTTGCATATTTTTAAATTGAAATATTATTTTATTTAAATATTATCCCACTAAGGAAAACGGTCAGACACGAATTTTTTTTTTTTGGGGGGGGGGCGAATTTTTTTATCCTCAACTCTTCACAATTTAGACGTACTCGAAATTTTGTTAAGCAAATAGGATTTAAAAATTGTCTTCGCTAGTAGTGATTGAAACACTACTTTTGTCTCAATTCTAAAACTTAATTAGTATTCAGTACATAGCTTTTAGTTTCGATGTTGTTTAATTTAAGACTTACACAGGATTGTACTCTGATGATAGTTCCGAGAATATTTAGGTTAAGGACCTTGGGGATCGATTGGCGTCTTTGAAAATGAGGTCACCATTTACTTCTACTATACACTGGAGTGTCGCTGAATATGTAGGCGAGTTTAAGTGATCAGCCGGTTATCACGAGCAAAAGTTTAATTATCAAACTTCTTTTCATGGTATTTATTTTACTTGCAGTATAATTTTTGCACATTATTATGTCAACTAGTTTTAACTGAATTTAACACGAGTGGTATATAATCTATATGCATAAGTAAGTAATGATCGGTAGGATAGGACAAATTGAAATCTTTATAAAAACTGTTATTTAGCTGCGTATAAAGTCTTATTAATAATCAGTTTGTATACAATTATACATTATAATTATTTAAATTAGAAATGTTTGCGGAAAACAATGTTAAAAAGTCTAAATTGAATAAAAAAATCTTAATTAAAAGCTTAATTTTTTTCTAATATATTCGATTTTCTCATTTAGTATAGTTTTATAAACTATTTTTTTGTATTAAATTTCTATATAGACATTTGTTTATTAATACTTCACTTAAGTAGGTCTTAATAAGCGCTTATTAAAAAAATGCACTACATATACTCATCGTGTCTTTAAAATAAAATAACGCAGCTTTTATAATGTTTTTTCTCTGTCATCATTCCTATATTTTCTGTTTTCTTTTATTAATGAAAGATTATGAGAGATAAAAGTAACAAAAGATCCTTTTAGATTTTTGTTTTGTTGTATATTTGCAGCAAGCAGTTTTTGACTAATAACAAATTAATTGCAATGCTAAAAGGGACCAATTTATTTGAGCAATTGATCGTCTATAGACAATGTATTGACTCTTAAAAAATAATAACTAAAAATGTATTTTGGTATTTTAAATGGGTTTCTTCGTTGTCATATGCAAAAATAATATCACTGAATTGTTATTACTAATAGATATTTACAAAAAGCAGATGGAAAACAATTATTTAGTTTTCAAAATTAAATTGAATAATAAAAAAAATATCTTGAGATAAATTCAGATAATGTTTGAATGCTTCTATTATAACTAGTATCAGAAAATCGAGTGTAGTAGATGCATATACATGATCATATTAATATAACAAAAGTCAATGGATTCTGTTGTAATGTGGTTTTTGTTAAATTACATTTGCAACACAATTCATTACCACTTAATATATTATGAAGACTGAACAAAATCACCTACACAAAATGATTCATCCAATAGTCCTGCGTAATTACCGGTGTATCCCTTAATTCCAAGGATATCAAGATACGTGGTCTAAGTGAATCATACCAGCTATTGTGTTCCCCAACACTTGAATACTTAAGAGATACTAATAAATGAAGAGGTGTACCATACATCAGGATTGTATATTATACGGTGAACAACTGTTTTAGGTTACACCCAGAGAGTTATTTGTGTTTTCAAATTTCCATGAATTCTGTTTAATTGGCTTCTCCGAAAATAGTTTTAAAAGTAGTCTTGACATATACAGAATGGCCCATGAAGGTTTGACAAATGAAATAAATTTTGTTCTAGTGAATATTTTTAAGATTTTTTTTTTCTAAAATAATTTATACTCATTTGTGCTATAAGCACCACGGTTTTTAATGCACTTAAAATTTAATTTTTTTAAAAAAAAATCAAGATAACCATTTTGTTAAGAATAAATTGCTGAAAATTTTGACTGGTCGCACTCCACCTCCCATCCTACCCTTTAACCTTTAGTAACTTAAAAAGTAATTGTCCAAATCTGGTGATCGAGCGGTTAAAATTGTCAGCAAACTATTCTTAACAGAATGGCTATCTTCAATTTAAAAAAAAAAAAATAATTTAAAAAGTAAAATAGTTAAGTGCAATAAAATACATAGCGCTTATAGCGCAAATGAGAATAAATTATTTAAAAAAAAAAATCTTAAAAATATTCACTAGAACAAAAGTTATTTTATTTGTCAAAACTTCCTGAGCCACCCTGTAGAAGCAGGAAATTTGTTTGTGTCGATTACTTTTATAATGTAGCGTCAATTTATTTATGGTGTTCTTGTAATTAAGTGTAAACGCTCAAAGTTTTTAGCTATATTCTTGAAATTATGAGGTCGTTAACTAGGTCTCTACTCTTCTTGTAAAATCTAAATAGTAACATTATTTTTGAAAAGAAAAGAAGATATTCCTGTTAGTTTCATTATCATCAAATATAATAAATATTTCAAATACATCAAAAATATTATGCGATATTCATATTTTGATAATTTTTGATTAGAGAAACAATTCATGCGTAAAATAATGTTGACAGACTTGACTTATAAGAGTCATTTAAATATGTCTTAGCTTTAATTGCAGTTGATGTCAAACTAGTGTAGCTATATTAGTATAATAGTACAGTATACAGGGTGATTTTTTTATCATTAGCCACTCAATATTTCATAGGGTTTAATAAGAAATTTTAATTGGTTTCTTTCATATTGTTTTTATATAATGTGATCTCAATTTTTCACAGTTTTTTTCGTTTTACTACCCTCCCAACTTAGTTTTTTTAACAGCAACTTTTGAATTTTTTATGGTAACGTATATAAAGGGCCTAGAGGAAACCGGTAGTAGTCACATTATGAAAAATTGTTTTTTCAAATAGTTTTTTTCAATTTATGTCATTAATTTTTAATTTTTTTTTTATGTCAATAGATTGTTTAAATAAATATATTTATTGTTAGAATAGCATTTAATGTGATTTTTTTTGTTCTTATGTAAGAGGGAGAGGAATTCACGAACTTTGTTTTTGTTATACTCTAAAATTTTCATAATGTGATTGCTACAATTTTTCTCCTGTGCCCTTCATATATTTTATTAACTTTTTAAATTGAGAATAATGTACTAAAAATGTTGACTGATCAATAACCAGTTTTGGATAACAGTTTTTGAAGTTATAGGAGTTTCAAGTTTAGGGCAGGAGTAAAGTTGGAATGTAGTATTATTTGTATCTAAGCGCATTTTCCAACCGCGCTTGTCCTCCCATCCTTACTTATAAACTTATAGCTTTAAAAATAGTTATCTAAAACTGGTTATCAACCAGTGAAAATTAGTTTAGTACATTATTCTAATTTAAAAAGTTAATGAAATATATCCGTTACCATTTAAGTTTCAAAAGTTGCTATCAAAAAAACTAAGATGGGAGGGGAGTAAAAACAAAAAAAATTGTGAAAAATTGAGATCACATTGAATAAAAACAACAAGAAAAAAATGTAATTTCTCTTTAAGCTCTATGAGATATTGAGTGGCTCATGATAAAAAAAATTACCCTGTATGTATAAGTGCAATATTTTAAATAATAATATAATATGTGTGCATCATCATGCATGTGCGATGTGCATTTATTGGTATATTAGTCCAGAACTTGTTGATACAGAAAAAGACTGCGGATATTTCTCGCGAGTTGGACTTTGCAAGGCTGGATAAATTTTCTTTTAGGTCATTCACAAAACCAATTAACAAAATGTGAACACCTGGTAAACATTTTTCTCTCCTCCCTTCTGCCCGTGTTATTGTATATTATAGTGCCCTATCGCTATCACCGTCATAGGTCTTAAAGTTCAAATACAATAATGAAACTAAAACCAAACGATTCCAATTTAATACATTAAATTGGAATCGAACTATTTACTGGAATTTTTAATTTTTCCCTGTTTTTCCTATTATAGAGCTTATGTATGTAACTCGAATAGTCAACATCGGTTAAACTGACGATTTGTTCTATTTGGTTTTACATGTGAATGCTGTCGAGTATCTACCGACCGTCATACTACATAACTCGTTTTACATGTATAAACCGTTAATAGTTAGATTACCTATGTCGGTGTTAATAATAATGTCATAGTATGGCTTATTGAGTATGACAATTACCTGTGTTTGATGTATACAAATAGTTTTTAAGAGAAGTTAATATTATTTAATTTTATACCAATTGGGATCACTTTATTGACTGCCGTAAACTAGACCTTTAAACTACACAATATAGATTTGGTAAACATTTAGATACGGACTTAACTATTGCTTGAGATAATAATACTAATAATATTTCTTATTATTATGTGTACTGTGTACAGCAAAGATTATAGCGAAACTGTTGTTACAAAGCGAAAACAATTACATAAATAAAAAATGTTATATCAAATGTTCATGTGATAGAACAAGTGCCATACTATTAAGATGATTATGTTAGTATATCAGTCTAATGAATTTTACGCATACCTTTAGAAATGTAAAAAAAAAAACCTGTCAAGTTTATCTCATTGAAATACGGTAATTATAAAAAAAAGGACACCGGTGAGTTTATGCATTATTTCACACCAGTATGACTTGGCGATAGCTATGAAATGCTCTCACTGAATAGCTGTCGTTATTGTATGCGTAACGGTTTGTTTTGATCAGTATAATATGCAAATGACGTCACTGGAATAAGTCAGCGAAAAAATTACTATGATATTATAATTGGGTTTTTTACTGTTAGTTTTCTACCTACACGAAACATGATCGTGCTGTATGTTTTAAGTACAACATTTTTTTTACACTAGTACTATTGCACGTAATCTTTTAAGATTTAGTTTTTAACATTTTGAGTCTAAAAATTAACATAAAATACAAATAGAAAGAAATAGGAACTCGATATTAAAATTCGAAGCAGTGTTTGAAATGTTGCTCTAATGTAGCTGCATGGGCTGAGCTCTAAATAACACTTTTTACAGCAAATGATAACATTCAAACAACTTATGTATTTTTATTTAAGTGCTCATGGAGTGATTGCTTTGATATAAGAAATACAGAACGTTCATATTTAAAACTAAGTCTAACTAGACATCGAAATTGAATAATACAAAATAAAATAAGTTCAATTCAAAATAGGTATTATATTAGTTAATTATTAAAATTGTTTGTGTACTACAAAAGTATCCTACTTATAATAAGTTATAACTACTTATAATATCGGCCGTGTTAAAAACATATTGATGAATAAATTAGAAAGATTAGTCATTCGACTGTGTTCCGTTTAAGAAGAAGGATGGCTATTATACTTTCCCTTTAATGTAAAATACCAGTTTATTGGGGTATTTTAGTTTTTGTACAAGTTTAGATCATTATTAATATAGGACTGTATGACTCACTTGGTATTTCGTATTCCGTTCAATCAGTAGCTTTACATACAAGCTCTTTTTCGATACGTATTATACTATAATAATTATAGTGTTGTACATGTTCTGTGTAAGTTTAGCATATGAAAAAAACAGTGTGGCTAACAAAACCTTAATTTAAAGTATTACCGTAGCTGTTAGTAAGTTACTCAATATCAACTTAAAAATAATATGGACACTTAAATAGCATTAAATTATTTTCTATATTTAAACCACTATAAGAATAATAGGAACAATAAAAAAGTGAAAGTAGTCAAAATCATGATAATAATGCTGAGAAGGCATCGAGAGACAATTATATACTAAAGAAGAAAATATGAGTGAATACACGGAGTGAGTAGAAAGACAGTGTTAGAGTAACCAATCCCGAATAACTTGGTATAACGTGTGGCAAAAAAAATGTTAATAGGTTTACCTTATAATTGTATCATGTTCATTTACATACGGACAGTGAACGTCCGTACTTTATACATGTATTTATAAACATGGGCGGACATTTGGGGAGGGGAGGGGGCTTGGGATTCTAAAAGCGTTAAGAAAACTTTAAAACTTAAAATTTGTGCTACATTTATTTCTATTTCAATAAATCTCTCACTAAAAAATAAATGTAGGTATTTTGAAAAGTTCCAATTTTAAGTTTTAAGTTTTTAGTGTCTCAAGCCACCCCTCCCCCTACCCCCAAAATGACCGCCCATATATATAAACTAACTTAGCTTATAGATCTTCCTTCAAGTTTAGCTTTAACTACTATTAATAATAAAATAAATATGACATTTGGACATTAATAGGGGAAAAAATATAGTCGATGCAGTCACATGCAGACAAAGGCAATAATAACATATTAGCCATTATGATTTGGATAGTTATTATTAGAAAAATTTTAATTTTAATTTATCAGTTACATAACTCGCATCGTTATGCCAGATGCATAATAATGAGCATATTATACTAAATAGAAATGACATATTATTTTGTAATACCAATCGTTTATCGAAAATATGATACAAACAAATTAAAAAGTAAAAACATGTCAAGAACAGTTTAATTTATGTTGTACTTATTAATTTCAAAAGCATTTTTTCTAAACGCTTAATGATATTAAAATATTATGAAGTTTTGAAAAAAAAAATACATAAAATCTCACTTTTACGGATTTAATTGAAACAATTTCAAATTATATTGGTTTTTTTTTGTAGTTGGACTAAACAAAAACAAGATTATCAAACTGATTAATGGCTAATTTTACAAATGGCTGTTTTTCGTTTGCATTGTGAATCACAGTAGTTCAAAGCCATTTAATTGATACCACTACGACGTGTTAGTGTCGGTCGAATGATTTATTATCGCTGCAGATAAGCGTGATTGAAAGCGACTTTCGGACCATGCGTTTAAGATGTGTTAAACGATGTTCATTACCAGATTGTTCTTGTAGTGCAGTCTTACCTCGTATATAGTCAGTGTATTTCTTCGGTAGTATAAGGATGGTGACTTCCAGAAATGTAAGAACAAAAACAAAAGAAGATAACTACTAGCATTTCTCATTTATTTTCCTTAGGTGCATTGGTAACATATCTATTCCTTCTCAAATATTGCAGCACTAATCTAAAACAATAACATTACAACATGGGAATATTATATTTTTTAATGAACCATAATTAATGATGTTAACACAAAGTTATGAAAGTTCTTAATATTTTTTAAAAGTTTTTAATTAAGCTATAATATGCAAGAAAAATATTAATTTCTCCTTTTTATTAATACATAATGAATGTATTTAATATCTTTAAGGGATACTTTGCAGTTTGCACCTAATAAACTTTTGTGTACTTTAATAAATTACATTTACTTTTCATGACTTAAATATACTCGTTATTATAATCGGTGACAAATTTGTTACAAAGTGAGCATCTCGCTAAAAATTGTAAGTAGAAAGTATTTTTTTTAAATTAACTTCTAATGTTGCACCATTTAAACATGTAGAATAAAAATTCTTTGTTTTGTAAAAACTAATAGCACCTTCAGGGACAATAGACAATAATTGAAAATGTTGATTTAAAATAAAGATATAAAATCAATTTAACACACATTTATGGAAAATAAAAACTTTCGAAATTATTTTCCAAACATCTCAAAAATAACGCCTTTTTGTTTATCTAAGATTACGTTCTTTTTTGAAAATAAGTTTGCGAGTCAAGCATTTGGCACATTTTCGTCGCATCACCCACCGTACATGAATTCAGAAAGGTGATCGAAAATAATGTCTTCTAAATTTTAGTTTTAACGACTTTAAATTATGTCATTTAATTCTCATTCAATTTTGAAGTTGATACCAGTATCAAATTTAAAATAATTTTTTAATTATGGGAGTGAGTGATGAGGGGAGGTGTTTGAAACTCTAATATTGCTAGTAATTGTATTGTAGACTAACAACTATTACTTTATTTGCACTCAACTTTAATCCATTAGTAAACAATTTTTTTTTAAATGTAACATTATATTTTTAAATAGTGCAGTATCTTAATTTAAATAGTTAGAGTTAAAAGGGTATAAACGCCACTTTAACAGATGAATAAAATGTAGATTGTATTGTCAATGAATGTGTTCGTCTGGGTGATCTTTATTAGTTTTCTACAATATGGCTTTTAAAAATCGATGAAAATATATAAACCATTAACCAAACGCAGATAAAAAATGTTTTATTTGCAAGTATTGTATTCTCATAAACCGCTATTATTGAATCCAGAAAAAGGATGATCGTCGAATTTTTATAAGGGCATTGTCGATCCGAACTATATTATATTTTAATCCAAACGTCCGTTACCCTTTTGGTTCTCATCGTGTAAAGTTATATTGAATATTTTCTTTTTTAATTATTTTTGTCGTCTCATTTAAAATTCTAGACCATTGTTACTACATAAGGGCTTTTATTCTCAACGGCGTCCACTCTTCCGGTGTCGCGTCCTCAGGAGGTCGTAGCTCTCGCGAAGACGCCGTACACGTGTCCGTTAACTAATGTTAATATTATTATACTTTATACAAGATCGAACACTTTTCGCGTTGAGGAAAACGTCTGGCTAACCCGGTTGTTGTGTAGTTATTGTTTTTAGATTGTATATATATATATTATTTTATTGTTGTGTGCGTGTGCCGAGTGTAATGGCAAGCTGTGCGGTGTGGTGTGGGGGACTCATATAATAAGCGCGGACCGGCCGATCAGCCGCAGAGTCGTGTCGTGCCTCCACTACGGGATTGCCCGTTTTCAACTGATTTTTTTTTTATACAGTCGTTATCGCGCGTTTGTTTGCCGACAGAATAATTAGCACGAACAATCGTGATTTGTTTTTCCGATGTCGCACAAAGTCAACACAAATTAAACGCGCCAACAGAGTATACTACTAGATTTTGATTTTGTTTTTGAAAACGCCACGAGCAGTCCCGTCGAAATACGCTTTTCTTTCCCGCGAAAATACCGATCGACCGGATCGGGCAGTTCGCATTAAAATAAAAGAATTTCGCACCACGACTATTGTTGAGTCTGAATAGTATAGTAGTGTTCGAATTGAAAATATTTAATTACAATGGCTGCTCTCGAATTCTGTTCCATTTTCGGCAGTCTGGTGCTACTGTCCTGCGCACTAGGATACGCCGCCGCCATCCAAACCGACGCCCAGGCCATGGTGAGTACCTATAAATACACTTAATAATAGATACATTTTTACCTCTACAACCCTTAGCTTAGCATTGCATTTTTAAAGATACATACGTTTTATATGTAACTTTCGGTGGCCAACTTAAAAATTACCATTATTTTAATTATTTTGATGTTAAAAAATTAGTTCTTGCTAATTTAAGGGTTAAAACAAATATAATATGTTTAGATAAGTTAATATTAATAATAATACTATTAATAATAATTAAATGTAACCTAACCAATCGCAAGGCGAAGGCAAAATATTAAATGAATAATTGGACGGGTTACGGGTAAAAGGACGTGTCCAAAATGTACTGTATTACTTTTTGAGCTGTAATGTTTTTAATTTTCCATATGACGTGTTGAATTTTATATCTCTGTTATATCTCTACTAGTCAAAAATTTACCTACTCCATTTTAGCCAAACACCGTACAATTATTTTTCGTTAAATTTACCTTACCGTTCATATTTTCGAAAAGATTTCATTAGAGTCTAATGATTTTATTAAAATACATTTTTTAATTAATTTAATAAAATAAAATATAATGATTTAGCGTTTAAAGAATGTGAACGAGCATAACGTTCAGTCATATAAACAAACATAATCTATTTTTTAAAAATTGTATGTCATGTGTAAGATGTCATTTAAAAAACTAATCGAAGTATTACTTTTTATCAAAATTAGGACCGGGACTTAAAATTCCGGATTACAAAAAAAAAAAATTTAATTTTTTAAAAGTAACCCTAATAATTTGTTTTAAAATTATGGTTTTATAAAATATGTGTTACATGTTTACTTACTATTTATGCCTGTATTGAGTATTTACAACACTTGAAAATGGCTAGAGTTACAGTGTAATAGTCCCGACGGAAAAAAAGCTAAATAATTTAGTCACATTATTATTATTATTTATTATATTACATTTTCAATATTTAAATGTTCGAAGAAAGTACTTGTTGTTCATGTATTTTATGCACTATTCGTTTTATATTATTAATGGAGAAATTTGATTTTTGGATGTATTTTATTGGCTTGATGCACGTATGTATGCATTAGCTTGGTCGTGTAGCCGAACGGGTATTGTAGTAACTAATCGTATTAGAATTAGCTGTTTATGATCGCGGTAATAATCAATAATATTCGTACTCTAATCCGATTATGTGTAATTGCAGATGTATTTGTCTCAGTACGGTTATTTGAGCCCGTCGATGAAAAATCCCCACTCCGGCCACATCATGTCCGAAGAGACGATGGCCAGGGCGCTGATGGACTTTCAGTCGTTCGCCGGTTTGAATTTGACAGGTAAGCCGCGGGCTCCATTTATCATAAAAATATACGTTTAATCGTTTTCTTCCCACCGCCGTCCGTCTGACTCACACGTGAGTGTCATTATTCACCAGGCGATGCGTGTTATGTCAGTGAACCTGAAAACTTTGAATTTGCATCACTATGACGCGCAAAATTCGACAGGTTACATTTGCTTTCTTTGCTCCTTTTTACACGTTTCTTTTTTTATTGTGTATGTTTTTTCATCCGACCGAAAACCACCGGCCGTTCGCGTGTTGTCATATTTCAATGATTCACACACACCATTGGGCTCAAGGGCGTGAACACGTGGAGATTAACGACCTTCCTTAACCGTGAAGTAGCCACTGTCATGGTTTTTTAATCGCTTACGCGTAATGTCCGTTTTTCAATAAAACTTAGCTTGTGTAATTCGGATATAATAAATGGATAAAAAATAAATACATACATAGCACCGACGTTCTTAGTTTTACCACTTGGCCTTTGCGATCGACGGGCAAATTAAATCTTATTCGAGCTAGTTTCTGTAGTTGGTTCATCGAGTCATCGGCGGGTGTAAAAAGATCAATTTCGCCCGTTTAAGCATCGCGACAACGACTCGACTTAACCGGCGGTTGTCACGCTTTTCGATAGCAATATTTTCGACCAAAGTCATTTGCCTCGTCGACCGGAAAGCAAACGTTAAACCAAATTGCGAAAACCCCGTTGTCTAAAACAACCGACAATTATTGCAATTCCATTTAGAATTCAATGAACTATATGATAAAAAAATAAAAAAAGTCAGAACATATTATATTTTAATGTCGGCAAATAAAAATCGATTTCCGTTGTCAATAATAATCATTAATAAACAATTAATATTTAGTCTTCCTCAACGAAGCGCGACTTTTCTTAACGATCCATAGTTATGAGTTATATTTTTTGTTGTTAATATTATTATCATAAACATGTACTTGTAAAACACCGCGCGCAAAACGATATTGAAATTTATTTATTTACGTACGACCGTTGATTATTTTTTATGAACAAAGTTTAAATTAATGACTATATAGTAGCGTTACGCGATTGAAATAACATTACACCTTAAGGTCGTTGGGAGTAATAAAATATGATAACGAATATGGTAATAATAATTACTGTTGGCCTTTAGCAATACATTTTCATTTGTATAGTTTAACGGGCACTGATTTCATCGAGTTTAACGTTAAAAAAATATATACACAGTCCGGCATGCCTAACGAGACACTGACATCAAATAGTCAACACTACATTTTACTGTCTTCGCATAACAGTTCAATAATCATATTAATTCGCATGGATGTAATGACATATTATTATTTATCAATGAATCCACTCGGAAAGTTTTGCAATTTAGTAGTTCCCCCTTTTTCACCGTTATTTTTCGACGCCAATTTCGTTTTGATTCCAATCAGATTAAATTAGCGGTTTGAGCTTTTCATTTTTTTCTAACTTTTCGGACGTTAACAAATGATACGAGTATTATTAGTCGCCTAAAAATAAATTGGATTATGCTTTTTTGTTTTTTGCATCAAGGCAAATATACAAGAGTAATATTATGAAAAACAATGCAACTTACTCTCCGCGAGCAATGCTTGTGTAGAGGTGAGAGTTTTAAAAAAAAAGTTAAATATAATTAATTGTATATTCGTAACAAACGTTTGATCCGACCAAGAAAATCATAATGGTAACCGAGTGGAAAGGAAAAATTCTATTATGGCGTTAATGTAGTGTTTTAAACGAAACGATTTTAATGCCGGATGACTTTGAACAAATGTAATCCGCGAACGTGCTCCCAATACGAATATGAAGCCGAAAATAAAAAAAGCGTTGCGGAAGAAGAGCGCTCACGTCTTGCCGACCCACAACCTTGTGTCTGTATCCTTACTTGTTGAAATCCGTTTTTAAATGTCCAACTGAATACAAAAGAAACGTGTAAAATAATTTTACATTTTAGCGCGCAAGCCGTCTTTATAACATCTAGCAATCTTGACCTCATGTATATGAGATAGTTAAGTTTTTCCCCTTTTTTGGATCATGTGTATTGACATGTGTGCGTTGGGAGTCGTCCCGTCACCTTCAATCCGTTCATCTACGGTTTTCTTATTTATGTTTAACCGGTCACGTTGTTTTTTTAAATATTTTTCGAAGGTCACTTGGACGACGATACGCTGCACTTTATGAGCATGCCCAGATGTGGTGTTCGAGACAAAGTGGGATTTGCTACCGACTCCAGATCCAGAAGATACGCGTTACAAGGTAATTATTATTCTAAATCTTTCATTTGGAGTTCAGTTACGTTCGAAAAGAACATTTTAACACAAATGGGGAAAATAACATTGACTACTAACCATACAAGTTTAAGTAGCGTAAGTAAAAAGTATAAGCTAATGGAAATGTCATGACGTTCGATGAATTACTTTAGTCTGGAGTAGAGAAAACATTTTCATGAGATCATTACGGTACCTCGTAAAAAATAAAATATATTTATTATTGTCAAAAAATGTCTCCCTAAACTATATTAACTATATGTAGTATTACATATTATTTATTGTCACGGCATAACTATTTAGGCGTTGTTCCATGTAATTTGGGCGTTAGCGTAAAAAACAAATAGGTAATATAAACTATACGCCCTTAGACATATAGAGCGTCTCAATTATCATTGTGTGTAATTTTAGTTTTTCAACCAACCCTGTTAGAATTATTAATCATTGTATAAATGATTATTTGCGCTATGCGTTACTTACTTAGTGTAAAAAATAGAAATTACTAGTTTTTGAACCTTTTAAACTTAAAAAAAATGTTATTCTAAAGATTCTAATTTGTTGAATACAATATGCTACAATAATTTGGATAATTATTATACTATAATTTATAATAACCACTATTGACTACCTATACAATTTGTGCCATTACTTGTATTATCGTCACTTTCCAAAAATATTATTGTAATGTTACATTTTCTTTTACTGAACACTTAAGTCTATCTAATTTTAAATGGGTCTAATTTGTCATAGTTAAAATTTTGTATTTTTAGTAGTTTTTCACAAGAAATTAACAGTTTCAAAATTAATCAATAACCATAAAAAACATTATTTTCATAAAATTAAAGTTTAAATAAAGTGTGCTATAAAATCGTTTTAAAGTAAATAGCATCCATTTTTTCAAAAAAAACAGAATGTTATAGTATCGTTAGAATGTTTAAATGAATGAATTTATAAGAGAGAAAACAAACGTAACGATTAAAAAATCACGTTCATTCATCCTCAGTCAGAAACGGGGTTGGCCATTATTATTCTTAGGAACGGTTAGGTAGTTGAAAAATGAAAGAAAATACACAAACGACACATTATACCTGGGGGGTACTCCTTCGTGCCGAATGAAGACAAAACCTTAAATCTCTTTTGTGTGCAGTTTTGTCAAGTTCAATGCGACCAATTTTCCACTTGTCTTGTCGGTCTTGGACAAAAGGACACAAATAGCCGGTTAAAGCAATATATATATATACATATATGCATGCGTGTATAAACGTACATTTGCTAGTAGGAGACAACGCAGTATTACTTTTCTCGTTGTTTTTTTTTCACAGCACACATATATGTACATAGTATGTATTGTGTCTATCTCAGTATTTCTTCTGTTTTTCGCTTTTTCTCTCCAAAGCCTAGACGTTATTCAACGACAGTGTAGTATAGCACACTCGTGGCTCACAGAAATACCGTACAAAGTTATTATATAACCAACAGTGGGGGTGGCAAATAACAATACTAATAGTAATAGTAATAGTAATAATAATAATGACGATTGGGTTGTAGTGTATCGTGTGGTGTCAAACCGAAACGTTTTCAAAATTCACTATCGACGCTGAATTTTCCGTTTTTGTACAGTTCGATTGCAAATAGCGGGCACTATACCCCCGACGGGATTCTTTAACGCTTACCTAAGTACTGCAAGAAATTGTATAGAAGAAAATATATTGTACAGGTATAGTGAGCGTGTGACATAATCGTATTTCGATAACGGCGGGATATTTAAAAATAAAAATAAAAAATAATTGTGGTCGACCAGTGTGGGTACCAATAATACAGATCGCCAGTTAATCAAGCGTATGACGTTTTATGTTGACATAGGACAGGCGCAGCAACACCGGACGCCAACCGCACGATTAATTGACACTATTCGAATCAAAGCGAAAATAGTACAATTACTAACATCAGGGGTTCTATATTATTATTTTATTGTGTAACACCGCTCGCATCACTTGAGAATCTGAATTTCTAAACAATCACGCGTCAATATGTATTTGACTTGTTAGCTGAAAAATAGGAACTAATAACTAAAAAAACACTCATTGATTACAAAGAAGCTTACAACTTACAAGAAGTAGATGTAGTTTTATATTTTTATTGTTCAAAATTTAGTGAAAACTCTGGTCGAGTATTTTCAACTATTATATCGACATGTCTAACAAAGAAGGACGTAACTTGATTTTTATCATTCGGTTTATTAAATATTAAGATAGCATTTAGTTTTATTTATCTCTCATAGAGACGATTTGTAACTCCTGTCTTCCAAAGAGGTTGTAACAATTTTAGAAAAATTGAAATGCAATATTAAAACTGAACTTTGAAAGACTGTACTGAAAAGTTGTAAAAATCGAGTTACGTCCTTCATCGTTGGACACGTCCATATGATATTTTTATCTCACAATTAATCATGGTCTGAAAACGTTTCCAAGCCAACATTTTCATTGTTTATTATAACTACAATAAAATATGTTGATGAAAATGAATAATAGTAGGTATGGTTCTCTAAATGTTTAACTGGTTTTAAACTTGTTTATGATAAGTGAATTAAAACTAATTTTTATGTAACACTTAGGCAAAGTAAATACAATTTTTTTAATTTTTTTAAATAAAACTAATGGTATTTTTTAAGTTCTCAGTATTCTTTTAAATGTCAAAACTACATTTAGGTAAAATAATAAATTTAAACTAAATATAGTATACATGTATACTTCAAACGGCGTTCATTAACACGTGCATTTATAGTGAATTATATTATTTTAGTGAATTTCTGCCTTCTATTAACGTTAGATATATGTTGATTTCGGATGTCAGGATATCCGGCGTACGATCAAATAATATCATTGTTGTTGAGCATCCTCTGGGTCGAAATACAAAACAAAAATAATGGACCGACGTACTGTAATATCCTCTCACTGGGCACAACTATGTTGTTTAAAACTCATTTAGTTTTTCAATATTGACCTTTAGATAAACATTTCTTTGCATTTTCCACTTGTAATTAGTTAAAATTATAATTGCATATAGGCCCACGGGCTCTGGAGAGAATTAATTGTTCTCTTCCATTCAAAATAACTTTAAATAAGTGATGAATTCGCTAATTGTCTGTATTGGACGTTAAACCGAGCGGCAAGACGAGCCAATTTGACTAAAAGTGATTGCATCATCCAACCACTCGGCTCATAAATGTTAATTGGCTAATGACTTGCTAACCGAAACGGTATAATAAAACGCATCATATCTCATTTTACCAACAAAAGTATATGAAAAACATTTCAATTATGGGAAAGTCACACCGAACGGATGTGTGTGGTCTAGAGATATACATCAATAATGTGGACAGTAAAAAAAAACATCACGGTTGACCATGCAGTACCTATCAATGTCAAGGATAAAAAAAATTATTTTGTTTATAATATTTTGTTGCATGAAAAATGTGATATTGTTTAATACTATACAGTACTACGCACTATTGTATTCTAATCTAAATAACAAAAAATTGTGCTTCGATATGTATATTGAGTCAAATAGAATGACTAGGTAAATCTCGGTGTATACATTTTAATAAAGCTGGGCAAAATGTTTTAATACTTTAATTTAAGTTAATTAGAAAAAAAGGAATTCCGTTTAGTTGAAATTGTTTTGAAAAGAAAATGAAGTTTGTTGTTAAAAGTTAATTCCGAAATTTCTCTTATAAAAATTGCACCACCAATATTATTCAATTTTTTATAATGAGTCAAATTTGTTAATAATAATATTAAATCATTATAAATAAAATAACTTTTTTACAAATAAACGACAATCGTTTTTTCTCCAAATTTTACATTGTTACTCAGATGGTTATCAAAGACAAAGATTCAGTATCTAAATATATTTTAAGCTATTAGATATTATAATATAATTAAAGTTACACAACGGTTACCAATCTGTGATAACAATTTTCTTTTAGAGTAATTTTGTTATTTTGAAAAATAACTCAGTCGATATTGATTTGTATTGAACAGCTCCTCGCTTAATTAATAGTTACAAAGTAACTTTAAACTGAATTTTTTAACTCTTCAATACCCAGCTTTCTATTTTGATGCACTGATTCATTGTGTAAAACGTAATTAAAGATATTTAAAATTTTCTAGTATATTTTACAAAATGATTTGAGGAAAATGTTGAATTGGAATACGTTTTATGAAACAAAGTACTATATACTCATTAACTTGTGCACTTTAAATTACACGTTGAACCCTAAAGCAGCTCAATATCCGGTATTGGATTCCTCGTTTTTTTTTAATTTTTAATTTTACCGGTTTTACATAACAATTTCGGATAAAAATAATATGTCGCCCGGTATCGTTGATTAACCTATACGATTACAGTAGGTGTAGTATAATAAAATAGGTTCATGATTTTTTTTTCATCCGCCCTAGAAGAGCAAGAACCGTGTCAAGTGGAGTGTCGTTAGTGTACCCTATTTACAGGCTTCGATAAATATGCAGCATGTGCGCACACTTGTAAAATACTCGTTAAAACTTTTCAACCGGAAAGATATTGTTTTGTACTTTTTTTTTTTTACAAAATAATTACTCGACTTGCAGTTATTGCTCGCTCATTAAAATTCACTGGTGGGTATTTCTGCGCACGTTGTATGCGTTTAAAATCGATACATCCGTTTTATTGTTTGTTCCATCTTGTTAAAAACACAGATAAAGGTCACAACGTAGGAATGTAATAGTTACCATTTATTTATCCAATAATTATTATAATACCATTGACTATTTTCAATGCGAACAAACACTGTAGACGTGGTCTGGGATTTATTTATTAAAATCAGATTGTAATACAAGATTTACTCGAGATTCGACGGTCAGTTCAAATAGAAAAAGTTTCTACAAATCATAACAAAATATTTGTTTAAGAACGGTCGTTCTTATAATTATTATTGAACGTTTTTTGGATTTTAGGAGTTACTCGTAAAGAGCTAGCGAGTTCAAAATTCTTCATGAGTGGATAAAGTCAATAACACAGCTAAGTAATCAAATTTTATTCCTTTTGATCCCAGAGTTGCATATTTTATTCGATTTGTTGGTAAAAAAATATTAGAATTTACATTTGTTATATTATACCATCTTAAATTTTATTTAATACTTAAAAAATCGTACTCGACAAATATTGTAAAATGTATTGATTGGGCAAATAAGGTTTTAATTTTTTAAAACACACTACGGCCTAGAAAAACTAATCTACACGACCACGTGTCTGTATTTTATGTACCGTGTGCCCGTGTAACGTTAGTTTTTACCACTTTTAAAAATTGCAGTTTGATTGTGTAATCCAAATTGCCGGTGGAAAAATCGAAATAAAGACCTAGGTATACAGCATTGTATAAAGTTTCCAAATATCTATCATCGATCACGGGCACTTTTCGAATTTCGACCGTTCAACAACATTTCGGCCATTGTAAACGTGTTTTTTCTAACCTCAGCGAAACGGTCAAGACCTTCGGTGTTATTATGTATTTTTGGCACAAATCAGACACACGCACGCCACTCGTACGGTTTCGTCACGAATCGTCTGTTGGACATTTCCCTCTGACGTCGGTGGCGTTTTCAACGCCTAAAACTATCGTGTAACGCCGTGACCAATCGACAGCGTGTATAGAGATAGGTATATACTTGGATACTTTATTGTAAAAATCGAAAAAAAATATAAATCATAATAATAACTCCCGGGGTAATAAAAAAATTATTATACACACACACACACAAGTGGATAAAAAAAAAAAAAACATTTTTACGCTATACTGTACGTGCTCCAGTTGACGAACGAAACGAATTTCCATGGAAAATTCGACCGGCCGCGTTTTCTTGCTCCGGTCGGACCGCGATAATAACGACAAATAATAATAATGATATTATTATTAATAATTTTTCAAAAAAAAAAAACCTAACAAAGTACGTTGCAGGGGATTCAGGAAACGCGATGGAGGCAGTGTCGTGTTTGTCATGCGAGAACGTTATAATATAATCCGCCGTGAACGATAATAATTATTACGGTCGTGTACATTTTGCACACACACAATGCAGTATAAACATAATAATATACCTACGTGCATTTATAATGCATACGCTCCTCTCGCCTAACTTGACCGGCTAATCGTCTCCCGGGCGCTAATAATGCATTACTGTGCAATGGCGTGCAAAGAATAGATAAAATCGCACACACCTAAACCCAAAACAATAAGTATTTAAGTTGATCGTTTGACGGGGGATTATACGAACGAAACTGCATGAACCGACAAAACAGATTTATTAATATCTTGAGTATATATGGCGATTTGAGTGCTCTTTGGTTCAATAACCACATAATATAACAATAAGTTTTTCGACAGTAAAAAATATTATTTTTTTAAATTAATACAGTTTAGATCTAGTGGGGTAGATGAACTCTAGGTACCTACTGCACAAATATATATCAAAACTATGTAATGTGTACTAGAAAATGATAGCAACTGACACCCCGACTACACGATACACGCACGAAATCATTACAACAATACAATATTAAACGATCACGTTTTGCAGGCAGCAGATGGAGGGTAAAGGACTTGACGTACAGAATATCCAAGTATCCCAAGCTGTTGGGCAAGTCTGAGACCGACTCGGAAGTCCGGAAAGCGTTCAACGTATGGTCCGAAGTCACACCGCTGACGTTTACACACAAGAGATCCGGACAAGTAAGTCACGTTTTTACCATGTTTAATATGTTTTTATTCTACCGGACCTACCACCACGAGTTACACAAGAAAAGTGATTTTTTTTCGACAGATCGTCAAAATGATTAGAAAGAAAATACATTATAAAATACCAAACTATAGGAATCATATAGAATAATATAGCATAATATAATAAAGATGACTGATGATTCAATCAAAATATACATTTTATATCATTTGAGACAAGTGGTTGTAAAATCTAAGAAGCCGGTTTTGTTTAACTCTCGGCTAACCCTTTGTTTATTAATTGTTTTTAGGTACATATAGAAATCAGATTTGAAAAAGGAGAACACGGAGATGGCGATCCTTTTGATGGACCAGGAGGTACGCTTGCTCATGCTTTCTTTCCAGTCTATGGGGGTGATGCCCATTTCGACGACTCAGAAAAATGGTCCATTGGTTCTTTCAAAGGTAAATTGAAAAAAATCACATTTCGAAGTATTATATCTATTATATTAAATAATTTATCATGTATTAAGCTACGAGTATATATGTATTTTGCCAGATATTTGGGGAATAACTTATTTAATTCCAGCTTTTTAAGGTGCATAAGACTAAAAGAGGTTTCCAAGAATTTGAAAATTATAAAGCTATAAAATGATTGAGCCTCTATATCAGAGGAGTAGAGAAAAGATTGAAAAATGAAACATTGGCATCAGTCTATGCATTTTATATTTTATCAGGAAGGTCAACAATGAAACCAAATTTTTTTAAGGCAATTAATAGAGAAACATGAAAATGTATTTCGTCTTAATTTTTTAAATAAATTCCTATAATAAATTTAAAAAAATCTAAAAGGAAGGTTATTTTAAAAATTGCATCCATTTCTTAAATTCATATTTGTATTCCGTTTTAAACGAAATGCATTCCCGCAGTTTACAAATAATAAAAATAAAGAATTCATAAATGCATTCCTTTAGAGAAGAATGGTATTCAAGAAATACATTAAAAGGTATGCATTTTTTCCCTTATTGGTGTCGTTTATATATATATATACGTTTTTGTATAGAGGCGTAATCGTGTGACGTTGGTATGAAAACAATTTGAATTTTTGGTTTGAAAAACATACAATAGACGTTTATGCTTGGTAGACATTATTAGTTGCTTCACTATACATAATTATTATGCTCTTATGCTTCTAGGTACGAATTTATTCCAAGTAGCAGCCCACGAATTCGGTCACTCTTTAGGTCTTTCTCATTCCGATGTCAGGTCTGCATTGATGGCACCGTTTTACAGGGGTTACGATCCGTCATTTAATTTGGACAGTGACGACGTCGAAGCTATACAGGTTGGCGTGGTAATTTTCTGCGCGCACTTTGAATACTGATAATAGCTTGTATTTTTTAACTCTTAGGCCCTTTACGGTGCGAACAATTCGGCCGAAGGTGGCAGTGGCGGTGACAATGACGACGACAGCACCGGCCAGGGATCGGGCAAGAAGACAACGACCGAAGAAGCTCCAGGCACTGAGGGCAGTGACGCCGAATTGTGTGCCGACACCAAAGTAGATGCACTGTTCAACTCCGCCGACGGCGAAACTTTCGTGTTCAAAGGTAAAGCCTATTTACTGTTACACGAACCCTTTGGATAATTAACATACATGGTTGGTCGTTACAGGCGATTACTATTGGAAGTTAACTGTAGACGGACTGGCCCAAGGTTATCCAAAATCGATCTCGGGAACGTGGTCCGGTCTGCCAGGAACCATAGACGCCGCTTTCACGTACAAAAACGGCAAAACATACTTCTTCAAAAGTACAAAATATTGGAAGTATACAGGAACGACCATGGATGATGGATACCCGAAAGACATAGCTGAAGGATTCGCCGGTATTCCGGATAATGTGGATGCCGCGTTGGTCTGGAGTGGAAATGGAAAAATATACTTTTTCAAAGGTAAGGCGAACTTGGAATATCGCAAAATGAAATCACCACTCAACCGCAGGTCATACGAACGACCTTTTGGATCTCAAAACATAATCGTTTACATTAGCTTGTCCTCATTCTAACATAATTTTATCAGTCTAACAAAAATAAGTAACAAGACGTCGAACATTGTTCTCGGAGTTTCTCCATTAGCTACGGCGCTATTGCTGTACAAGCATGCGGTATAAGAATTAATTTTGCCATGACTTAGTCCGTGGTTATATCTACGCAAAGAAAGTGTTACTCAAATTATAATAATAACTTTTAGTAATGCAAAAAAAAAGGGGTGCACAAACAAAAATAATTACTTAATTCACCTAACCGGGAGCGTTGATTAAGTGGAATATTTTTGAAGCGTTAAACCACCGATGGCGATGGCGACGGCGAAAAAGATAATATATTATGCCTTGTCTGAACTTTATGTTGTTCCTAGCGTTCACTCTGTTTTCCTTAAATCTTTTGTTTTATATCCGCCACTTCTCTCTTTAATCTTTCCCTTTACGAAACTACCTTCTGCGCACATCTCTCTTGTTTCCTCCACTGTCTGTCTTTCGAGTCGGATGTATATTTTACTCTCATCCGCATTTTATCTAAAATTTTAACGCGATCCGCCGCCGCACTCTCTCTAATGAGCTCGTCTCTCTCACTGTCCCGTCTTGTTTATCCAAAAATCAACTATTTACAACTTGACGTTTTTGTTTGTACATTCGTCTCTAAGCGTTTCTTATTGGCACACTGTTATTCCGACTCTTATTATCATTTGTACTTACAAAAAGTATTTAAAAAAAACGTTGGTCGCCTCGTCGTAGGTACTCTTGTGTAATGTACAGGCATTTAGCATCTATAAGCCAACTCAGCTTGTCACGGCTGTTTACATGATTTATATAACAACTGTATTGGACAGTTATATTCGCGTAACTATTATACCAGATGTGTATCACTGCGAGATGGTATAAATTTGCATGATGATCACACGTTTGATATCGTGCTCGAATTATGCATTTGGCTTATGGCGTTTCTCCTATTGGGGCCAACGGTTGGCCGCCAACCTCTGTTGGGAGTACTTTTAAGAGTTCATTACTACAGCACAAAACATATATTTATATAATTTATGGGTACAAATAGACTTTATAATTGGAGTTAGTTTAAGTGCATTTTTAAGTTGGAAAAATGTTATTTAATATATAAATAACGTGAGATTTGAGGAATAAGAAGTATCGTTAATTTGGAACTACTAACTCTTCCCGCAATTGATCCTGGTCGCGCCACTGATCTCTTTATCGATCTATGTCTTCATACCTCCCGACACTCTTCTGCCGACCAAGTTACATATATAACTATAAATAATAGGTAGCTAAATATTTTAGCGATTTTTCGAAGGATGTCCAAGATTTCTCACCTTTTATAGGTATACTAAGTTATTTTTTAAGTAAGGAAATGTTTCCTTGTGCGTAAGACTACTACAGCCGCCAAAATATTTCACTACAGCTAACTATCACTTGATGGCGTATTCCAGGTACAAAATTTTGGAAATTCGACCCGTTGCAAAAACCGCCGGTGAAGAGCACGTACCCGAAACCCATAAGCAATTGGGACGGAATACCGGACAACATAGACGCGGCTCTGCACTACACCAACGGGTACACTTATTTCTTCAAGGACGAGAACTACTATAGGTTCAACGACAGGACGTTTGCGGTAAGTACACGCGATTTTATGTTCTTATGTTGTGACGTGCCTAGCAGAGCGTCGGTTATTGAGGCGCATAAAAAATAATACAAATTAAATAAAACAATGTACACGATATTATTATAATCGTGTAAGCACCCATTTATTTTGGCTGTTATTGATTTTTGTCTTGCTGCAGGTGGACACCGCGGATCCGCCTTTCCCCAGGAACTCCGGTTATTGGTGGTTCGGCTGTAGGGCAGCAAACAAAGGCAATCACTTGGAAGTCACGACGGCATCAAGCGTGCAAAGGCCGACGCGGATGGAAGTCAGAAGCGATCACAAAGGCACTCAAAACACCGTCGTTGGGGATCTGATATTGGACGCAGGTGAGAAGCTTTGCTGCCGATAAACGCCCGGACGTTTTATTATTTGTCACCGGTTGACGTTACCACGGTTAATCATTGCAATGGACTCGTGGCTATTATATTATATTTGTCTATGTATAAATAGACAAGAGCTTGGTTTTTACACGGCACGTTTCAGACTGTTTTAAGTTCATCGCAATCGTGGAGGTATTGTGTACATAATACTGTACACAAAGCTATAGACCGATTTTACCAAGTTTCTATTAAGCGTTAACAATACTCGTAATAAAAAAATTGTTAATCTACACGGAAACTGATAGATAAAACGCTTAACGACGGTTGGTGGAACCAGTGGCTCTGTTGGTATTCAAAAGCGTCACGGTAAAATTAATACTGTTGTCTTTGGTCTGATGCGAGATACGTAAAAACCGCGTATTGCACTTACCGGTTACCGGTTGAAGGTAACCAATTAGCAAAATAAAGGGCATAACTTTGTACAATCTTGTTTAAATGACACTTTGTAATTTTACGCTATAATTCATTACTGGAAGTGCGGTACGAGGGTTTTATACCTCGCTGACAAGACAACACAATTTTATTGTGCCACCACACTGTGAAATATACCGCCAAGAAACGCGAATGCATGTTTTTTGCATGTCATGTCTTAGAGGATGTTGATCAAACGCGCACGATATCAATGCGTAAATCTCATCCTTCCCCTCAGCACTATTACCACATTATACATAATAATAAAAAATTATGCGATCGCTAATTGTACGTCTGTTTATTCGTGATGGTTTTTTTTTGACAATTTTTTTTCATGTGGGTTTGCTTGTTTTTAACGCACATATATACATAAACCGTGGATGATTACTGGAATAACGGTATACCGCAATAGAAGCATGCGACAAAATGGTACTTATTAATATTTTTGCCACGGTTGTTTAACAAAATAATTGGTTTTTCGTTGTTGTAAAATTATAAAATAACTTTAGGATGTTGCGGAGAGCACGCGACAGAAGTCGGCTGTGAACTAACGTAATAGACAATAATAATACATATTATATTATTATCAGTCGCATTTTTTAGTATAACAGTTTAGCTGTACCTATCATATATTATTATCATCACTGTAGTTTGTTATATATATATATGTATTAATACTTCACTTATGAGCTTAGATTATATTATATATACTTATACATTTTTTTTGCATGTGGTTTGTAAAATATTTAGTATTTGGTTTGGACCGCTTTACATATTTTGCTTGTTTAGAAAAAAAATATTTATTTATCGTATTGTGCTGTAATTAGGGATGGACTGGTCAGGAAAGTCGGGGGAAAATTACAAAATTATATGGATATGTGCATGTGACATGTCTTTTGTGTCCACCGCGGTGTGGTGAATCTGTCAAATAATTTTCGACAAGAACTCACCCCTTACTTTACCTATTGGTTCTATATTAGTATATTTATATGTTACCATCTACTTGTATTGCAAAATAAATTTTGGTATTTGCTTTTTAAAGTCACGGTCATCGCGTTATTGGTTGTGACCGCAGTAATCGATGGAGAAATTGTCAAATTAATATACATATGAAAAAGGGCCAGTACAGTTTTATATTCCTCTCGGGTCGTTTACTGGCCAGTCCGCCTCTGATTATAATATTATGTTATAACAGAATCTTTGTGATTATACCATGTAAATTTACTTTGTATATTATTATATTATGTATTACGCTATTGTAGCTGTGTAGACGCTGTGAGGGCTGCGTTCGGTGCTGATTGTGGTCCGCCTGTCGTGTAACGGAATTTCGGGTACGCTGGCTAGAAATCGGTCTAAATTAAAAAAATAAATAATACACAAATTCATATCCACACCTGTACACATCCACGCACAACAAATCACACCGGAGTATATTATACAGATTAAAAATACCACCGAAATTGGATTGTGTTAACAGAAAACGGAGGCGGTGTCAGAGGAAAATTGAAAATGTGATACGGCGTACGACGGTGCACCGCTAATTGTTATTTCTTGTTTGTTAAACGTTTCTGATCGGACACGATGCATGTACATTGTACCTACCCTATAGATACATACATATTATTGTATAGTATGTAAACTCACGTCAAGTGCCAAATACGAACCGGACTAGACTCCGACCGCAGTCTTCGTTGTTCGGCTACACCACACCAGAATTGGATCTTCCTACCTTCATCTAAAATACAAACATTAAAAAAAAAAAACAGAGCAATATATTTATACGATAAAGAATAATTGTATTATGACCGTCAACGTTATACTGTAATGAATAGTATGTATGTATAATATATAACTGATTAATTTGGATCTGTTGTGCGTTTCTCGCGAAATTTATATATTATGTATGTATATTTATAAATTCAAAAACGTTGAATGTACGAGTTCAGTATTTGGGTAAATGTACTTTCGTTAAGACTGAATTTTACGCGTCGTTGTAATATTATGCTATACATAGTTAAATAATAATAATAATGTTATTGATAATTTTGTATGTATTTAAAACTGACGTCGTATATAGCAGAATATACTATGTTGATTATTATTATTATATTAAAGTATGTGTTTTTATATGATATATAAATATAGATATGCCTATATATGTATATGTATATATATATATTTTTTTTAAATTTTATTGTGAGATTTTTACCTCTTATAAAGGTAAAGATTTTTTTACTATTATTATTATTATTAGTAGTAGTAAATACTACAATAGGAAATTTTGTGTATTTATAGCACATTGTTCAATTTATACATTTTTTTAAATTAAAATGAAAACTATTGATATATTGTCGTAAAAAATATTTATATATGCATAATGCTGTTTAAAATGTTAGCAATTTGCAATACATTTTTTTCTCTCTGTCATATAAGATATATTTATAAATTAATACCTGTTGCTATAATATGGGTATTATTGAACAACGACGCAAGTCATTGTAATTTTGTCGACCGTGGCCGACGTTTTAGGCCGTATAAAATGAAAATTATCATTATTTATTTTTCAAAAAAGAATTCGTCTTGCGTTAAATCAATAGATTTTACTCCATTATTCCGATTAATTCCTATGAACTTCTAGTTCTAAAAACTAGAAGTTTTTTAGCATATTCACTGGGTAGTATACATATTACATTGTATTAATATATACATTTTATTTAATAACCGTCTTATACGCGAACGAATTAAGGTTTACAGGCATACCACCGACTGCAAAGAATGTCCTATTTTATACATCAAGTATAAAAGTTTCTGAGTTTTGAAAACAATATATTATTTGGAACATTTCTTGCAGTTGCCTATCTCGATCAAACATTTATTTGGTGGAAAATAGTGAGAAATTCAATTCAGACATATCCATAAGAAATATTGTCTCGTGCGATATCATATTATATCAACATATCATTTTAGATACTAAAAAAAATAGGTCGATGATCTTCACTCTTCAGTAAAAATAATTAAGGCGCTATTCCACTGTTACTGTGTTTGCGTACTTCGTGTTGACCCTGCGAAACGTTGCTTCCTGATTGGTCAATTCGTGTTATCGACCACTTGATACCACAGGTTACCGTAAAGTTAAAATAACCCAACTCGGTCGACGTGTGGTTACAGCAATTAGTGGTTACCCATATTAATTAAAAACGACGTACTACATTACCAAAACCACGAAAGAACCCGGCAGTAGTGGAATAGTGCCTTTACGCAGTATTATTTTGAAAGGTGAACAAAAATTGTCAATCGAAAAACACAATTTATGTTATATATATATATATACACGAGAGCTGCATGGAAGTAAGATAAACGAGGCGTGTGTGAGGCGAAGGAGGTATTTTTATGCGACGAGGGCGACCGCGTGGAAAAAGATTCCCGCCGACGACGGAGACGAAGCTTACCCGATTATGTACGTGTGAAGAGCCTTTAAAAAATTGACGGAATTATAATACTATTATTTTTCAGTTGAAGACAGATTGTCGGGGTTCAAAATACTCGCAAAAATGTCCAAAAATAAATAACGTGGGTCGTGACAACTTTTTCTTAATGTCTACGCCATTAAAAAAACCCTTTATAATATAGGTCAAATAGTTATAACTCGTAGTTTTTGTAAATGATAATTTTTTTTAAACATTAAAATATTATTATAAACAGTGGGCCATTTTGAAAATTGCATAACAATAATTGTATTTTAAATATTACTATTATTAGTCATTAACAAACAGTTGAAATAATTAATCGTTAAAAACCCAACAATATAATCGCTGTGGGGCATAATAATATAATATACCGTTTAATCGTAAACTGGACGCACAAATAGCGTAATGGCGTTGGGCATGTTTTATAATTTAATTTTTCCTTCACACACAACGTTAAACAAACTTTATTTTATTAAACCTATTCAAAAATTCAAGTTAATGCGATTATTTCTGTTAATTTTACAAAAAAAAATCAGATCAAGACATTACTTACTACTTTTGTGACGGATATGTTTAATAGTAATTTTCTGGAAAGCAAAGCGATCAAGAATAATCTGCGTTCTTGGATAATCCTTAAGGTGCATTTGGGGAATACAAATTTTAAAACTAGGCCGCGTTGAGTACACTCGGACTCTCCCAAATTGCTCTTATATCCACATAAATTAACCGTGTAAAGTAAATTATTATATTTAATTTAATAATATAAATCATATTTATTTATATTAATAACTATTAATATAAATAATAAAATTAATACAACTTTATTAAAAGCTTACATTAACTTGATTAAACGCCGCTTATGAATAATATTTAATAAATATGTGCATAACTAAGTCTTATATACACCTCTTACTTCTCGTAGGTAGTAAATTGGTAGTGGGACGTCCTCTTAAACGTTGCATTCCAGAATGAGTCATAAAAAAACATAATTTTATGTCTATACTACTTAAGTAGTTTTAGTTGAAGTTCTGTATAAGGATATCAACATTTACATAGGGAAGAACACCTATTTTCATAAGTTATGACAAAATTAAGTACATAATATTTATATTGCTAAGAGTGTCGTAACACCTAAAATGTTTTAAATATTATTCAAATCTATATTAGTGTTTTTTTTAGTGGTAACTACAGTCATTTTGAAAATCACATTCTCATTTCTTAACAATTTAGCTTAGCAAAAAACAAATACTATTGAAATTTTAATTACAGTCAAAATGTTTGAAGAAATGTTTTGAGACATAATGTGGTAATTTTGTGGTACTTCATTACAGAAATTGAATATTATGTTTGATCCCTACGCGCTTAACGCCACATTAATCGTTTAAACTTTATATCTCTTTATATTTAATTGTAGGCACACTTTACAATTCAGTCGCTCACACGGGATTTCTTAAAAGACAAAAAGATAAAAATAAAACCATTGGGCACAGTTGTTTAGTGTTATAGTTAAAAGTTTTACCAGAAGGTAATTTTGGATATTATACAGTGCAGTAATTTTACTGAATCTAAACCACAGAATAGTAAAACGCCCTAAGATACTGTTCAATGATTGCGAACTAGATAATTTACGATTTTTGAAGTTTCTCCACTTTGCACTATATTGTACCATAGCTTGTGTGTGGTATCCGTTCTCAATACACGTAAAAAAACACACGTTGCCTGTCTTCCTAATAAATAGCAACCACTTGGAGGTTGGACCCTTTTATTTTTAAAAGAATAATTGTCCCTATTCAAATGCTCAATACTAAAGGTAGCGCTATGCCACTATATTATAATATACATTGTATGTTTTGGAGTTTTTGCCAATCGGTTGCAATCAATATAAGGTCAAATTCCTTATTAAAGGACCTATTCGACAAGTGTTTCTATAAAATTATTTATGTGACGATAACAATGCATTTCTCGGTTCATTTTGTACCCTTGATAAGGAGGTCGCTGCGTCAGAATAATTAGAGTATATGTATATTAATATTGGATATTTAAATGGCAATATTTTTTATTAATTAAATTGTCTAGGTGATCCAAAGGAAGAAACGAATTCGTTGCCAAGATCAGCTAACAATCAAAATGGATCGGAATGTCGAACCCCTAAACTTTTTTTAGTTCTATTAACCGCTTTCTTGTGGTATGCAAACTATTGAATGGCAATACCCGCCTACTTATGGATACTCAATTGCTAATGATGTGTAACTGTGATAGAAATTTGTATATTATTTTTGTAGACTTTTTTAGTATTTTTTTGCATTAGCCATTGTACAGTTTTGTATTTATGTATTAGCATTTAGCTGGATGTGCTGTATTATTATTATTATTTTTTTTAAATTTTATACTGTAAAAATACTCGTATGATTATGTATACTTTTTACTATAAATTTTACTTTTGTAAGTTTTTATACTGATTTGTAAACTTAGTTGTTGAGCCTAAACTTATTAAATGTAATAACATTTAGTATAATGTGCATACCACTAAAACTGGCTTATTGTACAAATAAACTACCTATGGATTTTCTTATGATCAATATTTTATATTATATTTTAGTAATTTTTTTTTGTTTTATTGTTATGAAACTTTAAAACTGGTTGCCTGAAGAATAGAAAACAAGGTTAGAAATGAATTTGCAAATTATGACTCTTGTTATCTTTTTCTCACTATACAGGGTGATTTTTTATCATGGGCCACTCAATATCTCACTGGGTTTAATTCATAATTTTGATTTTTAGTTTTTTTGATAGCAATTTTTTAAACTTCAATGGTAACGTACATATTTTTTAAACTTTTCAAATAAAAAATATTTCACTAAGAATGTTGACTGGTTGATAACGAGTTTTGGATAACTATTTTTGAAGTTACAAGAGTTTAAAAGTTAGGACGGGAGGGGATGTGCGGTTGGCAAGTGCGCGCAGATAAAAATAATACTACACTGCACCTTTCCTCTATCGACCAGTCAAAACATAATAAAAGAAACATAATAATTTGTGGAAAATTGAGATCACATTATATGAAAACACCATAAAAAAATTAAATTATTAATTAATATTGTATCTTTTGAATACGACATATTTTTTGAAAACGTCGTATCTTTTGAAAAGGTAAGACAATTTACATTTGTTGTGGTTAGGGTAGAGTGGTCTGAGTAGGAAATATAATTATTTTCTAGGTTTTTTTCTTGAGATATATTACAAAATTATATAAATATAACATTTGTTTAGGGTTTTGGAAATATTTTTTTTTTAATTTTGAAGTTATAAAGTAAGTAATATAACAAGATTTTGGGACTATTTTGTAAATATTAATATTGTTACAATTGTTGATTATCTGTAAAACTCTGATCTAAAATACTTATTGACAATATTAAAAACAACTTCTTAGAATATTATAAAGAAATATATTTGCAGTGAGGTTATAAAATAAATTAATTTCAGTCAAATGAAAACCTGTGCGTAGTGTAATTCAATTAGAATTAAATAGAAAGACTATTAGTGGACTAAAAAAAATTGTTTTTTTTTGTTCTTCTCTTGACATTATGTTCGTTGGAATAAAATAATATTTCCCTATTTTTTCAGATTTTTAAAATTATTTTTAGAGGCTGCGAGCATCAGTATTCAAAAAACATTTTTTTTTAGTTTTTATTTTTTTTATAGTATAAATATCAATTTAAACAAATGTTGCTTGTATACAAAATCATCATTAAAAAAAGAGGAATTCAACTAGTACTTTTTTTTTTAACGAAAAAAACTACTATTGAACTAATTAAGGCCTGAGAATGTATAGTACCCTAAAATATGTTTTTTAAAGGTATAAAATATTTTTAACTTATTCCTCATTTAATTGCGAAGAATTCCAATATACTTACATAACACATTATTCTAACAATAGATCAGAAAAAAACTAGTTTTGAATACTGATACTCAAAAAATCTATATATTTTTTAGTTTTTACAAGTAATTAACAAAAAAACAATATTACTTTATAAACTAAAAAAATCTATATATAATACATAAATTGTTTTTTAATATTGAAGTAAAAACATTAATTTTCTTTTTGGCTGTTTGTATCCTTTTTTTATAATCGTTGTTGTTGCTGCTGGTAGTTTTATTCTGTGCATTTCCACAACCTAGAATAAGTAGTGTTGTTGTTCTTTTTGTTTGGTCAGAACAGGGTTGCGCCAAGGCAACGGCTCATTCTGCCAAATCATTAACAACCATATAGCCAACAGATTTTTTAGCTTAGATGAACGCTGTGCAATCATAATGCCGAAAGAGTGTAGGTATTATGATATCTTGTTTTTTTTAATAATTTTTTTCTGATCTATTGTAAGGATATTGTGTTATGTAAGTAAATCGGAATTCTTCGCAACTAAATGAGGAATAAGTTAAAAATATTTAATACCCTTAAATACATTTTTTAGGGTACTATTAGGGGTATATATATATATATGTTTTCGTAAATTTTTATATTCTAAGGCCTAAATTAGTTCCATAGTAGTTTATTTTGTAAAAAAAAAATACTAGTTTATTCCTCTTCTAATGATGATTTTGTACATAAGCAACATTTGTTTAAAATTAATATTTATACATTAAAAAAATTAAAAACTGAGAAAACATTTTTTTTTTGGAAAACTGATGCTCGCATCCTCTAAATTTTTTTAAAAAATCTGAAAAAAATAGGGAAATATTACTTTACCTCAAGGAACATAATGTCAAGAGAAAAACAAAAAAAAATTATTTTTGGTCTAATATACAGGATGATTCATTAAGGATAAGACACTAATTTTATCGGAATATATAAATATTTTGAAAAATATTTTTTTCCAAGATTTGTTGGTACACATTGTACTATATTTTTCAGTATTTTGAAAATTTTTATCACCAATCCTTGAAGGTCAAAAAGGGGAATTTTAGTTTTTTTTAAAATGGCAACATATGTTTGTAATTACGTAAATTTGTAGTAAAAAAAAAAAATATATTTTAGCGTTTGAATTTTCATTTATTTGTTCATTTGTTATGAATTTATAAAGATTTGATTTTTTGACTGTATTTCTTAATATTTTTAATCTTTATTACAAAGACGAGTAGTTTTATTACACGCATAAAAATAATTTAATAAAGTGGGTTTGTAAAACTAACCTGTGTACCTGTGTTGGAATAAGTAATCTGTATATAAGAACCGTTTGTCTATCATTATTTCAAAGTCTTTTATACGTGACTTTTTTTTTTGTTAGAGTGTTGTCGCCAAATGGACAATGCGAACATAAATATGAACTTTATGTGCTACCGGTTTTGGAAAACCGAAGAAACATGATAATTATTAAGAGAAAATGTAGTATCTTAACAAAATCATAGCTAATGAACAAATAAATGAAAATTCAAAATTCAAATGCTAAAATATTTATTTTTATTTTTAGACTACAAATTTATGTAATTACAAACATATGTTGCCATTTAAAAAAAACTAAAACCCCCCTTCAAGGATTGGTGATAAAAATTTTCAAAATATTGAAAAATATAGTACAATATGTACCAACAAATCTTGGAAAAAAATATTTTTTAAAATATTAATATATTCTGAGAAAATTAGTGTCTTATCCTTAATGAATCATCCTGTATACATATATAATATATCAGTCTCATAGAACAAAAAAGCTCACGTTAATTAATATGGTTGGTGCTCGATAATCGATGGCTTCTAGATTACCGTTTTACATATTCATTGTTAAACTTAATTATGTTTTCTTTGTGCATGTTTACGAATCAGCATTTCTGGCTTCCCGACGGTATTGTGCACGCTAATTGATCTGTCGCACTTTCCGTACTTGTCTTCGTTGTATACAATACCTCAGTATAGTGCGATACTAAAATTTAAATGTTTGATTTGCCGAAGCACAGAGGTTTTATTTGACATCTATGGGTATTGGAAGTTATAACGACCCGCGACAATACAGTGTTGAAATTTGAAAGTAGTGCAAGCACTGTCATTGAGAACAGACTGATGATTTTGTTAATTATAAAGAAAACATACTATAATTTTTATTCTGCGTTCTCTATGAGTTGTTTGAAATGAAAAAAATATCTTTATGTTTTCGTACAAATATATTACACCAGGTTAAAACAAACCGACAAATGCTTAATATCCACATTGTTGCAAAAATATATCGTCTAATAGATTTATAATGCAGAAGATAATACAATTATTGCGTTTAATTTAAATTATTTAAAAATTATTGTTGTGAAAATTATCAAGTAATATACTTTAGTATAAAACGAATAGCGTTTATTTTTTAAACAATTATGTATATTTGAACTTGAAATATGTTTGAGTTATTAAAACAATTAAGATTTGGTTTTTAAATAAATTTCCTAAAGTCTTATATTATGGCGAACACCAAACGAAACTGGAAAGTATTGGGCATAGCGCATACCCATAGATCCATAACTTAAATATGATCTCATTATACGTTAACGTTCGCTGAGTATATTCGTGAATTTAGGCTCGTGTAATTTCCGATATGGTAAAGGTAGCAATAAATTAAAGTATTGGGTCGCAGTGTTTTGGTTGGTATTTTATTTTTATTAGTACTATTTTTTGGTAGGTGTTTTTAGTCTCACTGGACTGTTCATTTAGAATTTGTCGAAAGTATAAAACACACACATAACTCACATATCGGACGAGAAGAGCTGTAAGAGGAAGATAGGAAGTCGTTTTAGTAAGTGAAGTTTATAATTAAATCAGGTGGTCAACAGTTATTAATCACTAACAGCAAATACTGTAAAACGAAACACACCGGTTTTTCCTATACAACAATAGAAAATGTATCTGGTTGCTCGTAACATTATATTGCGTGATAAACACCCGCGTCATAGTCTATTCTATTTACTCTTATTGGGTCGAAGGAATAGTAGCATGTGCGTTGGTGTGTACTTGGGTTGTCTACTTATGTTAATAATCATGTTATGATTGAAACTACAGCCGCTTTTACAATGAAGTGCCAAATTAAAAACGACCAGCAAGTACAAACAGAATTTGGATCTTGCTAAGATTACTTCTTAGTATACTATCTAAAACAATTATATTAACAAAATAATAACGTTCCGTAGTGGTCGAGCGCAATGAGTTGTAATATTTTACAAACCGGCAAAGGTCAACCTAAAGGGTCTAAAGCGATATCCTTTAGATGGTTGTTCGTCATTTCGGCGTAGCATAATTCCAAAATAAATGCTTAAACGGAACGTTATATCCATTTAATATGCTAATAGATAAATTCCAATGATTTAAGAAACCATTAAAAATTTAATCTACAAAACATGGAAGTTTTAGTTATTATTATTATGATGGATATTAACACTGGAGGAGAAATCACTGTGTTAGTTTGAATAATTTTTTCGTATACAGTAACTAATTATTAATATGTAATCTACGGAATCGTTAACATGATGCTATTATCCAGTTAAGTCATATAATTATAAAATATCGAGTTCACTTTCCACTTCCAGACCCTAGCGGCTATAGTTCAACTTGTTCTCATACGTGTGCGGGGTGTGGTTATAAATAAGTAGCATAACATTGTAGTATGCGAATTGCATGTGTATTAGGCCTAAATGATTTTTTTACAATTGACACGTCAGTTGTTTGGTGCAATTGAAAGTTAAAAGAATACCGATCAGACTAAATGAGCATTGTTATTTAGACGAAAATAAATAATAATTGCATCTAGTTATAACTAAAATAAATGATGACATTTATTTTTGGTTTATTAGCGATTGAAGTTGATACGTTGTAAGTATATTAATTTCTGATCTATATTCATTGTCTATTAAAGTTATTACTACTTGTACAGCATATGATTTTACTAGAAGGCTGTCTCAACTAAGCAAACATATTTTGCGTTCTGTCGTCAATGTCATCAAGTCAAGTAATAGTCATTTGCGGGGATCTTGTTGGATGTTACATGAACGTTGAGCGGACCTATTTCGCTTTTTTGTTTGGAGGGCGATTACAACCACAGCGTAAGTATAGTTTTTTTATTATTATTATTCAGTAAGAAAGCACAACACCGAAATTGCCGGTTAAAACTTTCGAACAATAGCGGCTAATTAAACTTACCGTCACTAGTGGCATAAGCACATTATTATAAAGTGTGTTAAGAGGTATTAACAGAACCAACGATATCAGCGATAAACACCGAGGCTGCCCTTGCGCAGTGTTTCTCCGCCGATGGCGCACTGCAGATTCACAACAATTTATTAACAGCTTTTTGCAGACCTTCGGTAATAACCAGGTCAACATTATTGTACTGCAGTACACGTAAAACGCTATACCGCTTGGGATGCCATAAGCCGGCATAGCAAAACTTTGATGAGACGTTTGATTAATTATTATCATATTAATATAATATTAGCATAACAAAACTATAATTTACAGATACCAAGTTGTGTTTGCATAAATTACACATATATGCACGTGTGTGAAGTTACCCCCTCCCTCTAATATTATCAAAATCGATCCAAACAAATTGTAACAAGGTTATTCTTTTTAAATTTCTTTTAAAAAGTTTAATGTCTATACTAATTACAAAAGCAATTATTCAAAATAGATAATATTATGTTTGATTCCTGCGCGCTCACCGCCACTCTAAACGTTTTAACTATATGTTTCAATATTATATTTAATTATAAGCGTTACTCAGAATTCAGACACACCGCAGCAGCTTTTTAAAAAAGGAGGACGAATTATAAAATTCTTTGGGTATAATTTTTTACTGTTATATTAAACAGTTTTATAAAATGGTAATTTTGGCTATTATTTAGTTCAGTAATTTTATTGAACCAGATAAACAGAATAAATAAACGCTCCCGACTACTATCCAATGATTATGAACTAGATAACTTACGATTTTTTAAAGTTTCTCCGCTTTACATATTTTTGCGTATCACTGATTGTGTATGACGTCGATTCTCAATACATGTAATAAAAATCATGTGTATTACAATGGGTATAATATTAACACAGATATCATTAACGTCGGTATTGTGATAAAAATTCTGAGGTATAATGTCTTTACAAAATATTGATTACTGAAGTCTAATGCGCGAATATACTAGCTAACGTTACATAATATTCTCAAAATTGCATAACCACATCGCCGTTCGACAAACATTTTGTATTGAATTAAACACTAATACTATTACTATATTACTATATTAGTATATTTTGATAGTCTTACATAGATATTGTATTTAAATTTGTCAAAATTATGTAATATTATTTTAAAATCACTTGCTGAAATTATTATTATTATCTTTGCAATGCTTATATCTTTGGTCCCAGGTAGAAATGGCTTAAGTCAATTTTTTTTCCCCCGTAGATTTAAAACTTGATTTTTGCTGATATTTTTTGTTTAATTGGCAAAATAATTGGTAAAATTGACATAATCCCTTTTTACCCGGGACCAAAGATATATTATTATAGCTAAGCTGTTTTTTCGTTACTTATAAACATGGAATAAAAACAAAAAGTTAATGTACGAAAAATTAAGATCATTTTAAATAACAATTTAAATCGATAAACTTTCCCTGAAAAAATATCATCAGCGCCACGGCATTGAGTGAATTACCGGACTACGGCCGTGATTGATGGGACAATTTGCTCTAAAACAAAAAGTAAATTTATTTAAATCCATAGAAACAAATTAAGGCTCTCATAAAAAAAAAGTTTAAAACACTTATACGGTAAAACAATTGCCATAAACAAAATTCTGAATGCATACCTGAATGTATATTTATTGTTATGATTAAAAATGAAAACCCATAATCAATTATTACTAACCACTTTCCGCAGTATTACTCTGTGCCTCAAAATAGCATGAATACACTGCACATATTATAATACACATATATTACAGTTGTTTTGAATAATGAACGCGTGAACCTATTTTCTCAAACAAAGCATTCATATGAACATTCATACACAATAATATGACGTGTGATCATTACTCCTTACGTTTTGTACAGAATTAAAATTCTTGCTTGAAAAGAAACTAATACAAATGATATATATATAAGATCCGGTTGGACAAATTCGAACATGCGGTGGTACGGTTTTAATAAACTTTCGATGACTATCTTTAAGCTAAACTATTTGTAAACTTTGTAGAAACTTTTTTTGTCTTGAGCGTGTATATGAAATCTTGACTTTACTCCAATAAGCATTTTTACTAACACGGGGGTTGTAAAGAAATAAAGTATGGTAAACCGTGATAAAAAAACATCTATTATTATTGACTGGGTAAGGATGATTATCTCTAATGATTTGCGCTGTTTGAAAATTTCTCATGGGTAACAGTTTCGTGCATATTAATGTATAATTTAACAATTTATACACAAAATATAAAATAGTACGCACTAGTTAATAATTAACATTGTCCCCGGGATAATGTTGTTTTGTAGGGTCATGAAAGCAAAAATAACCCGGTTTTGTCTAGGACAGTAGTTTGACTTGTTTGGAAGTCGGTTGTGGTTCGGATGATAAGCAAACGCTGGCAGAATTTTTTGACGGAGAACTCGAATAAAAAAAAAAAAAAGAAATTCACCGAAGGCGAGGAAATCTTTTTCGTGAAATTAAAAATATTCAATTCACATAACTTGGCGAACGACTAAAACCCTATCAAGTTCTGGGCGTTTTGCCCTGTTGTCCCCTCTACCCTTGGCGCCCTTTTGCCACCACTCATTATCATTCGAAAGTAATGATTGTAATCTATTCACGGCGCTGCCGACGAAAACCGTTTAAATCTTTCTTAATACCTTCACCTAATTTTCTCCCGCATTATCGTTATCATTGTTTCTTGGCATCCGTTTGGCACCGACGCCGTACCGTCCGGCCAGCCACCGAAAGCTACTCCCTCATTGTAGAGATAAAACGGGTGGTTTCGCTCTCCGCCATCGAGTTAACGGTGGTACTCTAGTTTCTACACGAGTAAGAGGAAACTATTATCCAAAGATATATTTTCCGAAAACCCGACACAATACATACACATGCATATTGCATACATTATATAGTAGCTGTAGTATACTATGGAAATTCTTTTTGTGGATTTCCTCACGTGTAAAGTAATCTTTGGTCTTTGATAAATTGTATACAAATTGGGAAACCGAAAATTTGGATTTAAAAAAAAAAAAAAAACGCTATTTAAGCCACTTAAGAATCGTATTAATATTAAATATCATTACAATATAATGCTGTGTTCCTAAATAAAGTTATGACGAAAATTAAAAAAAAAAACGCTGAACTTTGGCAATAAATTACTTTTGGTGTAGTGTTTTATTTTTACATTTTCATCAAAAATATTTTATGTGTAACTTTATATTGTAATAATATTTAATATTTTAAATATTTTTTAGTGGCTTGAACTACGTTTTTTTGTGAAAGTCAGGATTAATGAATTCCTATCATTAATACAAACACCTGTCGACACATATAAACTAACGTAAATTTTTTTTTAAATGCCGCTGCTTTTTTAAAATGTTTTTTTTAGAATAATTATTCTAAAAAAAAAAAATTATATACAAACATTTTTCACGGTGTTTTACAAGTAGGTATATTGAATATTCGGATTTCCACTCTGTTTGAGACGTTACATTTTTGTTATATATTGTTACCATTGACTTTTGATTTTCATATAATATGATTAAATAATACAAAATAATTGATCGTGGTCTTAGCCATCCTATATAAAGATAAATTTTAAAACTATAGTACCTATCGAAACCAACATAATAGTTTAACATTCAATACTTAGAGATCCACTTTGTTCAACAAATTCTAATAAAACAACATTGGTAAATTAAGCCATATAAAAACCACTAAACACTAATTAACTGATTTAAATTAAAAAAAATATGCATAGAAAAAGTTATAATTTAAAAACATTAAACGTTTCAATGCATAGAGGCATCAATTTGTGTTTATATTTATTTCGGATGTTGGTTGAACAAATTCCAATGTAAAATTATAAAGTGTTGATGATAACAAAAAAAGTTGATTTTGACACGAGTTATCTAGTAACTGTGTCCTTTGATTCAATTATTGTTTATTGAAGTTCTGCGCGCAAATGCAAATACAATTCACGTATTGTCACCTCAACGAGTAAATAAGCGCGAACAATCCACAACAACGAAATCGGCTTGACTTACTTAAACGTGTACACCGACATCAATACTAACCAAATGGGACTTTTTCCGTTAAGCGCAAGTGTGAAACACACTGTAGTCAGTATGATGAATGCCAATAAAAAAAACGAGCGTTTCCTGTAATCATTTAATATTGTATGTAAAAAATATCAACAAATATAGCCTCGGTCGAGGTTCATTGAAAGCTCCAACGTGACTGTAGTCGTTTATTGTTTTGGTCAAAAAACATTTTTACTACTTCAGGTTTCGGTTAAGACCGCCGAGTCGTTGTTTTCCGGATGGCCTACCGAACGAGTAGCTTGTTTCAAAATTAAAAAACCCTGTCCATTCTCACGGGCCAAAACGCTTCCGAAGAAGTTGTGATATTTGAAACTGTATACATAAATATTATGGTGGTACATAATATGTGTTGGCGGAACGATTGAAAAATATTTACCAAGTGCTGTTGTGATAATTAATTTTTTACACCGAATCTCTTTCTCAATGCTAAAAATATTGGCATTATTATTATTTTTTTTTTATAACTGTGTCGGGACGTGAGGCGTAAAGCATAAACACGTAGAAAAGGATCTACTAATCTCGACTCGGTGAAAAATTAACGAAACCACGTTTGAATAAATTACATTATGCTCGAATCGTTTAATCGATCAATCTGTCGTGGGAGAATTCCCGTTGGAAACCGTCACCGGACGGTAATACAAAAAGAAAAGTAGGTAAATAAATAAATAAAAAACATTTCGCCGACAGTACTCAACAAAATATTGCAAGTAACAAAACCGACAAGGCCGTGGCGAGTGAATCTTGTAAAGTCATCGAGTGTAAGTACGACAATGAGTCGGTATCCGATCAATATATCTACATCGGTTTCGCGCCAGTATGAAAATTTAAAACTGCAGTTTTGTTTCTTTTTTTGCCGAATATAGCAATTAATAAAAAAATGTAAAAAAAAAAAACGCTCAGTAATTGAAAGAGTTAACCGATCGTTTTTGTAATCCTCATATTGTTATTATTATAAGTGGCATGTATCCGTAACGGTTTTTTTAACCTTTGAACCAGCGCTTTGAGTTTTTCGTTTTAAAACTTAACAATCTTTCTCGGGTTAAACTCGGGTTACAACATCCCGCGACCGGTGCGGTGGAAACTTTTAGTTTGATTATTTAGTTATATTTTTTTCCCTCCAAACAGATTTAAGCTGTTTTGTATATTATACACTCGGTCGTGCTTTTAAATTATTGCGTGCCTTTAAAAAATACTTTAAATTTTAATATCGCTAGAAAATTGCACGTATACGTAATATAAACTATTGAAAGTTTTGTATTATATTAAAGTACACGAGGTTATAATAATTCGCTAGACCGTCGTATATTATATTCAGCCCATATAATATGAACGGAATCATTTTTAATGAATTAATTTTTTTTTAAGAAATATAAATAATATTTATTTTACACCTTTTACTTTCGATGCGGATCTATTTTTTTTTTTTTATAAATTTACAGTTTTATCAACTTATATAATATATATAATTTTTTTGTCGTGTTCGGAATACAAAAATAAGAATATTTGTTAAATCGCATATATTTAAATATTTACATTTGTGATCCCAGCTTTTGTTCTAACGGATTTTCATAAATAAATATTTATATTCTATACAAATATAGGTATATACATATTATATGCACTCGTATCGAGTAGATAACCGATTATGCCTTACGCGTGTGTCTAATAATGGTGACTTGTGTAGTAATTTTGATATCACACTCACTATTAGTTACATAGTTTAGCAAGAAAAAAAAATCGCTGTATACAATTCAATGAATGGTAAATTAACCTATATCGTTGAGAGCCAATGTATACACAATATACTATACAGGGTGGCCCACAAAGACTTGACTTATGAAATTACTTTTGTTCTAGTGAATAGTAGTCAACCTATATAATATATTTCTGTTCAATTATTTTTTATTTCAAAGGGTTTTTAATTCAAACTTAAGTCGAGTTAAATTTGGATAAAATTATTATTTTGCGATTTTCATAAATTTTCAGTCTAACACCATTATGTATAAGTGGTCAGCGAATAAATGTTTTTAAAACGCTAATAATGCGACAAACTATTAACGTTATATTTTATAATAATACAATCATATAAACAGAAAAACTAAATTGTATTTAAAGCGCCGGGTTAAATATGGTGGCCAACAATAATTAAACTTTTAACAAACGATTAAGCTCCGACTAAACAAATGTTTATGGCGATATTTTAGTGAACTCGGCACGTTCTTAAGACGCCAGAGTAGGTATGTGATATTGAAAGCCAGACCGTTAAAGAAACCTTGTAAATCCTCACGGATGCGCCACATGAAAAGTCTTCCAGATTAAAACGACGTTTTTATATTTTTCTCATAGGTCAACGACCCAATGTCAAAATTATTATGAACAATGCGCAATTAATCCAAATACTTTCATCCCGGAATGGTGACATAGTGGGAACGGCCAACAACAGTTAATTGTAATTATATTTTGTCTTAAACAGCGCCACGTCCTCGGACACGGGGGCGCAGCGTACACTCGAGTGTTCTGTATTTAATGAGTTTTTTTTTTGTATTATTGTTTTACTGTTGACAATCATAAATTGCCATTATCCAGCTCTGCAGTCGTTTAAAAACGCGAATCCGCCAAAAGACCTGTTCGTGGCGTGAGAATTAGCAAAACCGTGATTAACGACCCGGCATCGCAACAAACATTGACCACGGCCGGTAGTCGCTGTGTACCGTATAATTAACGTCTCGGTTCTTAGTAAACATGTTGAAAATGACGGACAACTATTTTTTTTTTGTTTCTCGTCTTATTTTACCGCGCCGTAGCTTAAGTAATTTTAAGAATCCTCTCTAGGAATTCTCGGCGACCGAACCGAACGGCCATCATCAAACGCGTTGTATTCAAAATTGAAAAAAAAAAAAATTCAGAATAAAATTACAATGCAAATATAATATAAACATAAAGTATACACTGGTCTGCGTACGGCGCGTGTACGTCGATTGCAAATTGGCATCTTTCCACTTGCAAAAGCTTTTGGCTTTTGTATACTCTGATCGTACGAGACTGGCATTACAAGTAGCCAAAATATACACTTGGAGTGTACTTGTATTACAAATGAAATTTCCTGCGAAATACTAATAACGTATAATATTTTTGTTGTATATTGCATAACATCTTTCGGGTCTCCATAAACAGCAGTTTGCCGTTTGTGCGCACCACGATCCATCTCTCCTACGCGCAGCGCTTGCATAATATTACTGCGTAAGAGAATACATTCATAGCAAACATGTTATATGGCATATACAGTGTTTAATTGAGTTCAGCTGCTGGCCTTTGATGTCTTAAATGTGCTGCCTCGCCGTCGACTATTCATCCGCACCCGCGCTGGTTGAATACTTCAGCACATAATATTGTATTTGGGTACAACCAGGCTAATCGTCGTTGCGCGTATCTAAATGCCAAATGGCTTTTGTTCCGGCCACGAGTGTAAAAGACGAACAAGTTTTTTCAAATTAGCTCTAAATTCCGACGAGCTTTCCATAAAAACACGTGCATGCAATTAATCTAATAGGAAAAGTAGCGCGACGGTTGTTTACCATTGCAACGCGATGACCAATTATTCCTGAAAGGCGAAGAAGGATATACCTTTACCGAGTGAAAATGTTTTAATCATTCGAGTGGAGTACCACTTGAGACGTTCGGTAATTACGAAAGCTACAATATTGATCACCTCCCCGAAGCTTCATCGCAGTGTTCCCCAAAAGATCGCAAAAAATGTAGAGTTATCTGAAAAGAGGAAAAAAACGCAATTTGTGACAAACTAAAAGAAATCTCCTTCACGTTAGAAATTCCTTTTGACTGGCTAACCAGTGATTCGATATTTTGTGGATCACTTAAACTGCACTATTTAATATGACAAGATTTTCTTGTATTAAGCTTCGTGAATAATATTTTAATACAAAATGTACCTCGACAAATTATTTTGTTGATGGTGGCCGGTTAATATGTGTACTCTAAAAATCAAATACTGCGGGAATTAAAAAAAAAAAACAAAACTTTAAAAATTTACTATGACCTAATGAAATTTTAGACTTAATGTGTCATACTTTTATAGTTTCTACTTTCTATTTACTTAACACTTTTAATAGTACAATAAAATACAAACACCTATTATGATACGGTTAGGTACAACATTAAAAGTAGTGTTACTGCGCATAAGCGTTATAAATATCATATTGTTATTAAATAATGGGTAACATATTAATTAAAAATACATTAAGCATCCTGAAGCCTCCCAATTAATCGGAATTATGCAACCTTATCTAATGAAAAAGCAACAGTACTGTTGAATGAAAATAGCAACTAGATTTTTCAGAGTATAATCTGATGTTTTTCAACCACTGCAGATTTAAGCGAATCAGAACTATGAAATTTGAAATTAAAATAGACGTTGAGGTATAGCGATCTTATATTAAATTATACGTCTAACTGTAAATAATTTGACGTGTACATAAGTTATAAGTACATATTATTTTATTAATCAATTCAATTTTTATAATAACACTCCATGGAATATTTCTTTTTAAATTTGATTTATACATCTTGTAAGTTTTTTATGCCAGCCGATTTTTACTTGGATTACCGTAATGTGATACCAGGATATTGATTTAACAGCATGAAATTCGATGCCGAATTTAACTAGTATATATTACAAACATGTACTAATATTATGTACATTGTTTATTCTTATCGTGGTTTAAAAAAAATATAAAACGGCTAGTTTATACATTAAAACTAATAAAACTCAAAATATGTATACTACACGTTGGACTGATTGAGCATGAGTTTAAAATAGAGCGTGGATCTACCACAGGTTTTATTTTATTTTACTAGTAATATTACAATATTATGTACAAATTGTTTTGTGTGGAAAATAAATATTATTAATTTATAGGTAACAATACATTAAACGAGTACCTATACATAATCCATGCGTCAAATTTTTACTTTTAATCTATTCACAACTATACAAATACTTACTTGTTAGATACCGGCTAAACTTTGAAGTTCACTTACATTTTCTATCTTTTTTATTGCAATTGTCAGACGATCTTGATGGGCTACTGACATATTTTACTACAGTATTATGCGGTATACGTTGCATAATGGTTTTGAGACTGAAGGGTAGTGTTGAGAGTTTTTTTTTATATATTGGCGCGTTCAATAAATGATTAAACTTAAAACCATAACTAATCGCCGTGATCAAATTGAAAAATAACTCTCTTCGATGGGCGTGTACAAATAATATAATTTTACCGGCTATCGGATCGGGCGGATACCTAAGTACGGTTGGAGATTGGTGACAAATCATGCAGTTTTAGCGGTTGCGTGTTTAAGAGTTTGTTTTTAAATAATTGCGTCCAATAGGAATCCTTCGGTGGATTAAATATACTATCCCGTGGTCCGTAAAAAAATCAATTTCAACGCGAAATAACTAAAATCCTGTTGATGTCGTTATTACACTTAAAAGTATAGTCTACTAATAGACTAAACGCTTAATTAAAATCTATATTACAATTTTATAAAGAAAAAAATAATTTTAATGCGGATAAAAATAAACCAATGGCCATTTAAAAAAATTTATCAATAATCACGTCCACGCAAAAATAAACAGTTAAAACAAAAATGATTTTACACTGTTCTTTTAATGGTTGAGTCGTCCAATTCCAAAAGCCTCTAATTGAGGGCAAGGAATCGAGTGGTGAAGTAGTTTTGTTGTAAAAGCCATTATATCATTTTGAAAACAAAGCTGTTATGTTGCGTTGTAACAGTGTTACATTCTTGAGTCATAACGGTTTTTCTTAAATGTCTCAAAATGAGGTGGTATGTACGTAGGCTTTTAGAACTGGACGACTCAATTATTAATATAGTAGTACCATAATTTTTAATTAATGTAGCCGTGCATTTTTCACCGTTTTACAGTTCATTTAAAATGCGCTTAGTAAACGGAAACTCTATACACCGATAATGAAAATCGTATTATAGTATTCTATTTCGGTTTAATACATATAAATAACCTATTTGATGGAATATTATGCAGAACGGTGTGTAGTAGGTTACTAATGATAATTAATAGGTCCTCCCTCGCAGGCGGCATTCTTCGGACTTAGTATACCATCGCGCTTTGGCCGAACCAAAATACCTACATCTGGTCCAGCATTTCCACTTAATTTAATAATATAGTTTCACGATAAATATTTCGAATTGCTATCCCAAATTATTACCAAAGCAAAACATTAGAACTCGGTATTTTAGTAATCGTGGTCTGAATTAATATATATATTAACAAGGGTTAGAAAATATTAGCGGGGTAAATCTAGAGCTAAACTATTTCAAAGTAAACTGAGTACATAATTGAACCTGAAAACTTAAACTGTAACGAACGACGACATGATATAAAAGTCTTCGGATATATTATAAATTATAACTCTCCGGTAATATTAATGCTGGCAACATTAATATTGTTTGTCACATACTTATTTTAATAACATCATTATCTATATTTTATCTATATTTTATCATATTGTTTTATTCTATTACATATATTCTATGAATTTTATTTATATATTCGACGACATCTCCTCTTTATTGTGTATTTAACGTAATGGAAACTATTAAATATTTTAAAACCAATTAATGTAACTTATTAGTTTTATAATTAGGTCACCAAGCATATAATATTTTTATTTATTTATTAAGAGTATTTACAATCTATGCTGCAAGGCATAATAAGCAAATAGTTACATTGTTTTATATACAGAGAGAGGGAAAAAAAATAAACAAATAGAAACGGTGATTTGATATGAGGAGGGAGGCTATCCAGTAATAGAACCCAACGTGATTTTTGTTCTAATTATTTTTAATTAGATTAATTTGAATTATTGTATTAACAGATCTCGACACCAATGTCTTCGGAGTCGGCGAGGTGGATTTCCGGGGAGTGAATTAGAAGCAAGTTGAGATATTAAAGGGTTAGAATGAGTGTGTAATTTGGAATGAAATTTTTTGTAGTGTTTTATGGCTAAATGGTTTATTGGTTCTATTTTAAAGTCATTTTGAAGTGTGCAGTTTGATACATACCATGGGGCAGAAGAGATAATACGTAGAGTGATAGATTGGAAAGCTTGTAAGGTACGAAGTTGGGATGGTTTTGCACATCCCCAAATTTGGATTGCATATGCCCAAATAGGCCTTAATAGGGATTTGTATATAATAATTTTAGTGTGGAAAGGTAATTTTGATTTGAGGATTGGACGTAGTAAATGGAGTCTGCTGTTCAGAATTTTTCTTTTAGATTTAATGTGGGAGCCCCAAGTTAATCGTTTGTCGAGTGTGACACCAAGATATTTGACTTCCGAGGATATTGGAATAAGTATTCCTTGGAAAAGCATATAATATAGGTAATAATTTTCACTAGTGTTGTAATGCATACAAATTAAATAAGAACGATTAATAATATACAATAATTTATGTTTAAAATATTTATATTCTAATTTAAATTCGGAACTGTTCGAAAGTAATTAGCAAATATAAATTTTCACAAATAAAAACGTGTATAAAAAATACTTAAAGCTAAATACGTTGTAAGTACTGAAAATGTGAAATGGTTTCTTATCCATATTTTTTTAAGGAGAGGCATATATTTTATGGGGCTGTTGTGATAGCAACCTACTTAAAGTTAAACAAAAAATCATAATCATGTTGGCACAGTTTTAGATGTAGGAATCTAAGCATTCTAAGTGCTATTTTTATACGTAAATAATGAACCTTGTATGTTTTTGTTTGAAATAATTATACATTTTTGTCTAATAGAAAAAATTATTTAGCTTCTAGACAACACAAATTAATATAAGTAACTATGTGTATATAGTACTATTTATGTTAAAATATAAACAGTTTTTTTCGCTGTAGGGATAATATAGTTTTAAGTTTATTCAAAAACAAAACCAAAATAACTAGTTGAATTAAAATTAAAATTCAATTCAATTTTATGTTATTTTTAACGTTATAGGAAACTATTTGTATACAGGGTGATCAGTTTAACGTAAGACGCTTATTTTAATATATAGTATGATATATGTAGGTGGTATTAATTTGCCTACAAAACCAAACATGTTATTGTACCCAACCTGACTTACAGAGATGGACATCTTCAAAATTACACTATCCGCTCAAGTGGAATAGTTAACACTTGGATTTTATGTTAATTTCGAAGTATTTCGAGTGTCGGCCTTAAGTCCCACTTTAATGAAGTTGCCGTTATGTGTTTCCACCGTTACATATTGTACGAAATTATTCTAGTACGTGCCGCGCCGCGCCGTACTTATATGTATAATAATATGAATATAATGTTTTGTATGGGTTTGTCTTTGAGGTTTTTCGCAGTGACTAGTGAAATTAGTACTGCTGTATGGAAATCACGGACTTTTCTTGCTAACGACGAGACCGGGTAACTTTGTTGTCGGCGTTTTAAGAAAACGAGCCCAAAAAGTTTACTGCCGCCGCCTTAGAAAATATATACAACGATTCGTCTTCATTAGAATATATCGATGTGAGTTTAAGCGAAACGCGCGTGTAACGAAATTTGTTTTCGCCGCCGTCGCGTACTGTTGCCCTTAAATTATAATATCTATAAATATAATAATATATTCCACATGTTATTATCTCGCAAACGCCAGTCGAATCCGATGATAAATGTTCGGGTGCAACACTAAAGTTTTCGAACGCGATCACTGTTACATACCTAATACCGTTCATTAATAAAACCCATTATAAAGTTATAGAAAATAATTCAATTACTATGTATATATATATATAATAGTATAGCCGTTGAACGGCACTTTATGGTGACAACTGCATGTTAATAAACAAATGTATGATTTTTACACAAGTATTTTTTTATCTTAGGAAAAACGTCATCTCGCGTTAAAATATAAAATAAAAAGTCAATAAAGATTGATCTGAAAAGATAATATACGAGTAATAAAATTCAATAATTAGCTTAAAAACAATTTTCAGTTTAGGTACGTATAGTTTTACTTGGACGGGTTTTGTGAAAAAGTCGTGTCACAAATACAACTTTTTCAGAAGATAATATTCATTATAACGGTGCTACAATTGCTTGTTCTTAATGTAATTTTATAGTAGATAATTGATTAATTTGTTTACAAACACCGACCTACATAATATAATACTGGTAATATTTAGTGTTAATGTACGCATAATTTTGTTCTAATTGTTGAATTCGAATGACTTTAACGAGAATCAGTGGCGTGAAGTTGAAACTGCGACTCACCCACAGAAAATGTATTCTATTTTTGCCTCTGTAACATAATCGGAATTCGGAATAATACCTAATCAAGCACTTAGCTGGTTCGGTAGGTAGGACCGATAAGAAGCGCTCTGAGTTAATTAACCAGAGTTAGGAAAGTATTTAGAAATAGTGACGGCCAATAAAAGCGCACAAAGTAACCCAAGATTGACAACTCAGCACTATTACATAGTTTTTTTTTAAGTCTGTGGACAAAACTCTATCGCATTGCCTATTTTTAATCATGCTGTTCAAAGTGCAACAACGGCCTAACCCAAACAAATTAAAAAATGGAGATAATACTATCATTTTTTTTAGAATTAAAAATACTTAAATGCAACACTGGGTTTTTTTACTAGTTGACAGCACTTTGGAAAATATTTATTGCACCGAGTACAGTGTATAAAAAAACTTTAAAATTATATTACTTTTTAGTTTTTCTGGGTTAGGCCATTGTTGTGCTCGCCGCCTAATTTCTTATAAACGAATATGCATTTAAACGATTACTCTTGTAACTGAGAATTTAATAATATATTATACAGTACTTAATTTAACTTGTCCAAACATTTAACACGGTTAGACATGGCCATACATTAAATGCAAAATATAAAAACAAACATTTGTTTCGTTCGTTTTCAATTACTCGACCCGACTGGATAAATGGACAAAAAAAAGATAACAAACATAAACTAAACTATACACGTTTCAGACGAAACGACACAACCACACTGCTCAACAATAGTGTCATTGTCCGAAAACCGATTGATCAAAAACACGACTTTTTATTGGCTTATTAGTCAACTTTATGGCGCACCGATATAATCATTTCGAATCGGTTCATTCATTCGTGGCAGAACACACGTGGTTATTTTAAGGCGGCGCACAAATATTGACGAACGATAAAAATGGGACATGCAAATATTATTATTACATCCAAGGTTGAGCAAATAGCAAGGTGCATGCACTATAAAGATGACGCGTATTTAGAGTAAACGTCGCAGACGCCAACGATTAAGGACGATATACATATAATAATATATTATGTGTGCGTGCGCGTCAATATTGATTTTTGTCGACGAGGTGAATTATTGTAAATTGTAATAAATGTTAAGCTAATATTTTCTCAGGCTTAAGGGTATTAACTCTTGCGTTGAAGTATTAACCGTCAGTTTCCGAAAAAACCGCGTCGTTCAACTGTAGGCAATAAATATAGACGCCGAGCAAAGTGTATAAATTATATTATATTATAATACTTTCCATAGCGCGCATTTAACGTTAGCAAAAAAAAATACAAATTTCGTTTCAAGTTCGTTGCCACGGTCAAATTGCAAATAGTATTGTCTTTAGGATTGACAATATAACTATGATTGTAAAAATACAGTCAGATAGGCTCAACCCTTCAGTGCCCAATGTAGCAAAAAAGCAAAAGTTTTTTAAATAATTGTATTTTGTTAGAAAAAATAAATATAATTGAAGTTGCGTTTAAACGTATTTTATTTTAGATTTATACTTGTTTTCCCAAATTCCTGATAATTCATTCTATACAAGAAAAAATTGTATATTATAAAATTAAAATTAAAATTAAGCATTCAAGGGTTAAACTTTATGTGGTACAAAACGGTAAGCAACGATCGGTCCGACTTCGAGGAACCGTTAACTGTATCAGATTTTATTTGGACCGAAACAAGTTAAAGACGAGCACATCACTGTTGAGTAGTATTAAAAATTTCAAATTGCAGGCTATTGTATATTCCGCTTCTCCGCTCCACGGGCTTACGACATTTGGTGGATCTCTCGTTCGTTGAAAATCAATCAAATTGTGGCACGCTAGGAAATGATTTGAATAAGAACCCACAAGTCGACAGTGCTAATACCACCTGCAGCGCAGATTCCAAAAGAAGACTAATGGAGAGGCCATGTGCTATTTCTGTGGATAGGCCGTTACGCTCACGTACCGCGCGGCGGCGGCGTCTCTGCTTAAAAAGTGTATAAAACACACTTGGAAGTTTTCTTCCGAGTAAATTTAAACTTTTATCCGTAGCGCATTGGAATATTTCGGATTTTCCTCGAGTATTTCAGGAAGAACGTAATATTATATTATCTCCGAGCGATGCAAAAAAATAATAAATAAATATTAATAATAATAAACCACCGAGGTTTCGTTTAGGACGAAATCGTCCGTTTTTGGAACTTTACTCTGTTCTGCGAAAAGCCGTTTCTAAAGAAAACGTTCGAATTAGTCGTGCGGAAAACGCGCGTGTACACGTGAACCGTCCAAACTATGTGGTCAGATCGTAGCATACAAAATATATTATGTATTCGGATATTTCTGGATGGTTATCTAGATCATCGCGATTGTAGGGGCCGTACGGTGGCGGACTTGCGGTCAAAGAAGGGAGGGAGAGAGACAGAAGAAAGTGAACACATTATCTATTAGAGATTTTTTTTTTGCGCGTCCTACACCCATCCCACCACTCCAGCCGCTCCTTTTTCGCTGTCGGCCGATAAAATACTGTGCGGTCCCGTACGTACAGCGTACCTTCTCCTCCTCTTCTATACCGTTTTACAACCCAGTCACTCCTACTATCAACGCAACCTCACCGCCGGTCGCGTCCCCCCGTAACTGACGTGCCGGCAGTATAAATAAAAACCACGGGCGTGTGCGACCAGGGGGGGTGCCATGAACGAGGGGGTCGCGGACCGAGATGGGGTACGGCCGGGGGATTTTAGGGGGAAGCTGCGGAGCTTCACGCGCGCGTCCTATCGATCGGGCGGCGGCGGCGGCGGTGGCGGCAAAAGATGGCCACTGCCGGCGCCCTCTCGCGCCGCCACTAGGTGCGATCACCCGGACCTCGGCCGCCGCACACGGAGAGCAGTCTCGCAAACGGTCGCGCCCCCATAGGTTTTGCGTGTGCGAATGTCATTGTGTTTATGTGATCGCGCGTGTCTACAAGAGTGCAGTACGACAGTGTCGGCAGTGTGTGTGCCTATAGATTTTGCCGCAGTGCCGCGCGGTTATTGAAAAAAAATACATTTTTAATTACATAAAATAGTCGATTTTTTTTTTTGGTTCCGTTCGACGAGATATAAAAATCGTCGTTCGTTTCGCGCTTGTCGAGTTCGCAATCGGTTCCGTCGTGGACAGCCACGCCGTCGGGATGACGGCTGCGACGGCGTCTGTTCCGGCGGCAAGTACTGCGGCGGCGACGACACGGTGGTCGGCCGCGATACGCCACCATCCGCACTGATATTATGGGACGCCGCGTAGCAACCCGCACCGTGGTACGGCATCGTCGCGTGCGGCCAGCGGACCGCCGTCGTCGTGGGCTTGTTGTTATGGTCGATTGTGCGGGTCACCAGCCCGGCGACGCGACATGATCTCTGGCGTCGACACGACACTACAACGCAGCATCACTCTCTTCGCATCGTCCTCAAAACCGGCACTCCATCGTACTGTTGCAACACCACTGACACCACTACCACCACCACCAACACTACCACCGGCGCGTCCGTCAAGTAAATGATTAAAAATATACTGTTAATATATTATACGATAGAAGCTAGAGATACCAAAAGCGAACAACCGATAGGAGTACGACACCAAAAGTCTGACTATAAAGTTTATAGAATAGCCGTGCAGCCCGCATAATCTGCGATCGGTCCGATAAGTATAGATTTCTTTTTGTGCAACCCAATATGTTCCCCCGTTAAAAATTCGGAATTCCGAGAGATTTGCTAGACCCGGATCCTCGAACTTGAGTATAGTGTCCAGAACGGACGCGGCGTGGGTTTCAGGTACTGAATACGAATTCAGAATTATGATCTATGTAAAACCCCTCTCATCGTTAACGGTTAGTCGCGGTCGAAAAAGAAAAATAGTTGTGTTTTTCTCCGACTAAAATAACCGATTTGATTTGATGAACCAAAGCGTTTCCGTCGAAACACAATAAATTTTCGACCGTTTAAGTTTCTTCGTGTACCTACCTAGTATACTTATCGTTGCCGTACGTCGACGGGGTTAGCCGCAGAAAAATCATTCTGAACCATCAACGGCAATATTACCGTGACGACGATATTATAGATCTCTGGGAAACCATCGCTAGTATTCCGGTTGCGTTCGTAAAAACGTTTTATTGTCTACCGTGTTCTTACGTAACGGCCGCCGGCTGCTGCTGTTACGTGAACACTGGACTTGAGGCTTTGAAGACCGGACAGGGCGGGAGGGAATCGATAGGAGAGACGGTTACAGTTGTATGATTACACTTTGTCCACGCCATCGCCGCCGACCCGCGTCTATCCCGAAAACGGTTTCAAACTTTACTATTTCCCGTCTGTCCTCGGACTTTATGCGGCCGTCTCCTCTTTCCTACCCGACGACAATGCGACTCGTTCCGGTTCGTTACACCGCATTCTCTCTCATCACGTATGTCGTCGAGTATATCCGTCAATACTCTAGAGCAGCAAAAGCTAACCCTTTGGTCGCAGCCGACTTCTATTGGGTCATTTGAAAGAGTCCGACGCGGTTCGAGTTATCTGCGTAGCAGACGTTGAAATCATGTAATAAATTTGTCCGCAACGGTCAGGGGGCATCCCGACGTACGGCATCGTTCATTAATTTCGGCGTGGACGCGTGGATAAAGTATTGGAGCGAGTGGTGTAGGATTTATTTGACCAATTAACTACCCGGACTAGCAGGACACTCAATTGCACCGGCGAAACTAATTATGTATGTAAAGAGGAAATTGACGTTGATCGGCTGTGAAAATAATTATTTTCGTGACGAATATTATTTTGCCACAGTCGCGCCGTGGCGTTATTTTGTATATGATTATTATTATTGTTGCACTATGTACAACTGTGTGTCAATTGAAACGAAGCTACCCGTTAACGGCACTCGTTGGTCGAACGGTGGTATAAACGCGTGCCGGCCGGCTACACGACAACCTTATTAGCGTTTAGGGTTGGCGGCGTACAACAAATATTCGGTTATACAAATATTTTAATGTACTCCGCCGCCTCGAATTCCGTACAACCGATCTGTCAGATCATTGTACAGCGAAAACACGTGAATCGCATAAACGATGGGCTTAAATTAATTCATACACTATCTTCGCACGAGCTCGGATCTAACGGACGGGGTAAGTGCTTAACTTTGTTTTATTTGTTCAACTAAAGCTGCCGTCGATACCATACGCTCTCACGGTCGTCACTTCAAATAAATTGTGTTTTTAGTTAAAAAAAAAAAAATGAAGATCGATAACGCAGCTTTATTTTTTTTTTTCGTAGCTTTTTCTTCTTGTAACAGAAAATATAAAAAAAAAATACCCGCAACAATCTTTTACTACCAATTGGAGAACGGTAGTAACATTTCACAAATCCGTGCTGGCCCTTACCGTTATTTCGAGAGTCTTTAATTCTGAGAAAAGTCCCATCGCGTTTTATTATTAAAAAAAAAAAAAACCAAACCGCAAATATAATGAAAAGTTCAAAATTTAATATCGTCAGCGCACCGATTAAGATGATAAAAATATTATATAATATGTGTACGGACAACAGGCACTTGCTATGATTTTAAAACGTTGTTACTAATTTGGATGTAAATGGCAAGAGAGAATGTCGAGTTGCTCAGACGATCTATATTATCCACCGCTTACAAAGCGCTCTACAAGGTTTAAAATGACGGTAATAAATTGACAGTTTGACATTTCGTAAAGTCAATCATCTAACGGCAAAGTAAACTTTAGTTGCACTCACTAGAGCGTTGCGCGCCTCTATTGTGGCCCACGCGGTGCGTGATGCTATAGAAATCAGTCCATTAGTTCTCGAGCTACAACACCACTGTCGACCTAAATCTTTAGAAGTATCATTTTTTATTATCCACTTCGTTTTTTTTACCTCGCATAATATTAATATAAAAGTATACAAATTTGGAAATACTTTAAAAAATCATAACGACCCGACGTCGATTTTTCGACGTTGTATTTTTTTAATAAATATATTTACTTTATATTCGAATTTTGGTAAGTACCTCAAACTGGTTTTCACTTGGATTTTCATAAATTTGCTGAAAGTATAAAAATAAGACTGAAGTCTTCTCTTACAACTACATAATTTGTATAAACTCATCGAAATTAAAAACTAGTAGCACAGTAAATATTTTCATTTTCAACAATTTCAGATTAACCGAAATGTTTTTTTAAATTCAATATTCAAAATACTAATTTAATTTTATGTAAAATCAAACCATTAATCGAATTACTGTGTTGGCACCACTAGATCTGTTTTAACGCCTAACTAATCAGTGTTGTATAATATCAGTTAACTAGATTCGTGAGAGTTCATCGATTATATTTTGGTCGATCTATATTATTACATGACCGGATTATCATGTTTCCACTGTCGATTTAGAATCCTGTATCATATCTATACTTTTCACCGACCGAGGCTGTAGTATTAGCATAATATGCATTAAATATGAACATGGAGCGGCGGGGGGGGGGGGGGGAAATTCATTAATACGTTTCTGAAGGATTAGCGGCTTAAGGACAATGTTGAAATACTATATAGCCGGCTAGGCCAATGCAGTGTAGTATTATTATAAATTCTTTTGCATATTATCGCGAGTCGGTATCCGTGTAAGATCGATTTTTATTACTAGGATTGCCCGTTATTACAAGACGAACTGCTCAAAAAGGAAAGACGGAGGGAAGGGATTCACCATCGTCATGCTCTCAAACTGATCAGCCGATAAAGCGATACTTACCTATATTGTAGTAGTACTCTTGACGAACGAGCACCTCGGATAGCGTAGATTGCACGTTTTTCACAATAGCGCCGTCGATTCCGTTCGGTATTTTTTTTTCTCATTCTCTCCATTTATTCTTTTTTTTTTTTATATACATTTCGAAAAGTCTAAAAGAATTGAACATTTTTAAAGTGGACCGAGGTAGGCGAAAGCCGTGGGCCAAAATACTAAAGCAGTATACCTAACGAAAAACGAAAATCCACGACAGATGGTAAAACAAACGACGGCATTATATTTTTGAATCGTGTAATTTATTTGGCGGTTTTTTTTCACCGTGTGGCTAGTATTACATAATTGTTTTTTTTTTTTTTTTGTGATTATTTACCAGGAAAATACTGCGTGCGGATTATATATTTAGATGTTCGGTTTTTATGGGAGACGACCCGACCGGTCGTGGACGAAACGCCACCGGGATGCAGGCTGCACGAAGACTTGACCTAGTTTCCGGTATAATGTAAACCGTTTTTAGTGGCCGCCGCCGTTACAACGTTATATTGTATCGGCCAAACGACCCACGCAAATAGCTTTGCCGAAAACAACCCTAGATGGCAATCGGAACCTGTCGGCGGCGAGGGCTGGCGGTTTTCTCCGTTTTTTTTTTCACCATTTCCATCTTTAGACGGGATAAAGTGCGAGTAACCCTTGATAGGCGTAAGCCGACGGCGGCCACGCAGGTTTTGTGCGCGTCACCGAAATCATAAACGTTCCGCCTTGGTCGTGTTCGCCGGCCGGGCGACCCTTTTTGGCTAAACAAATAATATATAACGTTATATATATATATAGAGATTGATAATAATAATATATCAAGTAACAAACGAACAACGGACGCGCGTTTTTAGTCGGTCCAAACACCGCGATTGTCATGCGAACAATAGCCCCGAAACGGTCTTGGCAAAAATGATGTATATATTTTTTTAACGCACTGAATAGTGTATTATTTTAAACGTTCTCGTTAGTATGTATATTTCCCTCCCCCCCTCTTTTTTTTAAATACTCTGAAGACCTAGCCCTCAGGAGTCGGTAATGGGAAGCAAACAGCTGAGTGTGCAAAAGCAAGTATAAGCGGCGATGAGGAATATCAATTCCGGATGTAAAACTAATATACTTTTAATTTAAAGTTTTTTTGAGAATTTTTCTCGGATCATTAAACCTACAACGTAACCGACCAGTTTTAGTTTGTTAATGGTCGATATTCTTAATAACTATTTATGTTATTAGAAATGGATCAGCAATGATTTGTTTTGTATATCAGGAATTACCGAACATATACTCGTATTATCGTGATAGTTTATAATTTATACCATTTGATAAATATGTAATTATTTATGAGAGAGCGGGTGAGGTATAAATGGTCGATATTTGATGGTCGCTTTAGTGGGAAAATTATCTTTGTATATATTTATTGGTAAAAGTACCTAAGTATATTGTTCATTATGTAAACGTACGGAACAACTGAGTAAATCTGGGAGAGAGAAGTGTTTGTTTTAATTCAGCTCCTAAACGGCATTAATATTGCTTACATTGCACGTACACTCACTAAAAGGTTTCGGCGGCTCCTTTTTCTGTGTGTGTATTTTTTTATGTAATTTGTTTGACCGCTTAAACGGACTGCAAGTGGCTATAAAGCAGTCAAACGCAAATGCTCACAGACGCCTTGTGTTTATTTTTGTGTTTCCTTTGAATTCGGATAATGTTTCACATCATATACTAACGTCTGCTTTTAACCATTTTCGAGGTTAAATAGCTGTTATACAATATAAATTGCCAGTATTGATACAGTATCGAATTGTCGGAAGCAACTACCGTGCAAAACCGCACTGTATCTGCAAGTTCCACAGTATATTTGTTGTACATTTTTAGAAATAATTAACTACTAAAACAAATTGCTGCTTCTTTCATCTCCGCCTCAACGCAATATTGTTTATTTACAACAAAAGCTTATGCTTGTTTGAATTTTTTAGTACACTCTTTTGTCGTTTAACACATTATGCTAATACTACATTACAAAACGTTTTCAGAGTTTTTTTGGCCGTAAGAAAAAAACTACTATTTTGTTCTTATTATATACTACAGCGCAAGATTCGTACGAACAAACTTATTATTCAAAAGTGCAAATATCACGAGAGTTTACTAGTGTCATTTGGACAGCTGTGTATTATTTACATAAAACCTTTGTGTAAATAAAATATTGTTTCAAATAAACTTGTTTCGCTCGGAATGACAGCAAACTCCTAACGGAAATACAACGTTTTTTTAACGTAGAGATTACATTTTTTCCCCCGTATTTTTTTAAAACTTGTGTAACGTAACTTGACGAATACTACTTTCACTGTACTTTTATTATTATCGTTATTGAGATTACTATAGTGCACTCGATGAGTCCGACGACTTAATGCTTGAGTCTTGACAATTTTATTGAGTCAATAAACCTATTTGTCTTTATCACTTTCTTTCAAATAATAAGGTTTCTAAAGAATATCACTTTTATTGATCTTCGGCCGATTTAATCCGGACGTGAGAGTTAAGATGTATGGGATTCGGTTAGGTTGGTAAAATGAAACTGTCGGATTCTTAATATACCGGAAAAGTGTATGTGCCAGAATGGTCTCGCTTGCATGTGTACCTACTATACTGAGCAAGGCGGAAAACTACTTAATGTAGAATTTCCTTGCGGTCCCGTACGATTCCGTCATGGACAGGTTTCTTTATATCGTTAAACAATTTTTATTTGAAAACTACTTTACCATACCCCCAACGTTCTCGGTAATGATATTTGATACTGTTTAGATGTGAATTTCCTGTAAACTCAAGTTCTCACCGTTAGACGAGGTCTAGTGGGCGGAGTCACCGACCGCACAATCGTTTGATTCCGACTTTAATGTACTTCAGACAGTCCATATCCTTTTGTCATTTTCTAGATACTTGACCATGTACATAATTCCTTACTACGAGAATCCTTACAAACGTTGGTGGATTTTTAAAGCACACGAGGGACATCTTAGAACATTTTGAGATAACGATGGGGAACGGAAGACGTGCAAAACAATTGTCTCGTGTTTAATATTATGTATACTGGTTGTTCGCAGGTACCAGAAGCAAAAATGCAGATCCCTCGGCGAAACGGCCGGATCGGTTGTGATAGAGTGGTGGCGCCGGTCCCGGCGGTACAATGCGCGGTGCCAGCACCGGCGGCGGTTCCGTTTGTGTCATCCGGTGCAAGGTGGTGCTTGCAGTGTTGGTCATGACCGCAGTCGCTGCCACATCAGCGAAACCAGCCGCCGCCACTGCAGGCGTCGCCGCCGCCACTGTCGCCGCCAGAATCTCAGCAGCCACGGCTGCAGCCGCCACGGACGCCGTCACGCCACCATCACCCTCGGCACCGCGACCGCGACCGCCGCCGCCGCCGCCACCAACAACGACAACGACAATCGTGTCCGGCGCCATGTCCAAGTACGACGTCAGCGGTGCCGACGGGGGGGATTGCGAACAGGTGCAGGTGTCGATCCGGGCGGCCGCGTGTACCGGACAGATCAGCGAGGGTCCAGGACCGCCGCGTTGCCCGGCTCCGTGCCCGGAAAGTTCCGATATTAATAATAATGTTAATACTAATGTTAAGGATAGTAATCTTCAGTGCCTTGAATACGCGCACCGAACGTCCGTGGCGGAAATGTGCCCGGACGACTTGGACGCGTACCGTCGACCCGGCCGCCTGTCCCGGTACCGGCTCCGACACTGTTGCCACCACACGGTCGAGTCGGTCGTGCAAAGGCCGTACAACGACTCCGCGTCGTGCGCCGCCGAGGTGGACGAAGCGTTCCACATGGACAGCATGGCGGCCGCCATGTCGTGCCAGTTTAACGAGGTGTTGGCCAGGTACGACTGCGGCCAAAATTACTCTTCCAGGACGTGCCAGACTTGCCAGGTAAGCACACGTTTATTATACTCGCCAAGTCGGTAGTAATTTAGTATACTGTTATTATGTTATAACTTATAATTCATTGGTTTTTATAAAACGTTTTGTTATGTTTGTATTCCGAATTTAAGCCCTTTAGCGTTTTCCATCCGATTTCAGTGATTTTTCATTAAAATACCTCATTGTATAGCAAACATTGGAAAAAAACGCCAATTAATGATGAAAATTGTAACACGGTCGCTAATTTCGATTGTCAAACCTTGTACGAACTCAACAAACGTCGTTTAGTGCAATAATAATAAGAAGTATGCAAGTCTGTGAAAAAAGTCGCGATAATATTGTTAAACTATTATGCAAAGGCGGTTCGTTGGACCGAAAGTAAAGGTGTAAAAAGGCACAAGTGCCGCGCCATCCGCCGTCGGCAAACACGATTATTATAATATAAGAGCAAACAAATACCAGCGGGTCGGGTATAATTTTTCGGTTGATATAAAACAAATATTTATTCAACAGTTTGTCGGCAGCGTTGCTGTTTAAAAGCGCGCTGCGCCGTTAGTTCTCTGAGCGTTAAAACGCGTAAACGCAGAAGAACTGTAGACAATGTAAACAGCTATTGTCTCTATTAAATATATTATATAACGTCTACTTTCGGTTTCCTCCGACAACATCGAAACCTAACAAATCGGAACGCAGTTGGCACAGTGGGACGCATGATGGTGGTTTAACTGTTTAAGGAAGAGTGGATTTCGAGAAGTACATCTAGATCATCAACGATCTAGGTGTCCGTTCGTCCAAAATTGTGCATGACCCAAACTATACTAAAACACTACGACCTATTTAATATGTATTATACTGATAGAAATGTGCAAAGATTCGATTAGTATATTCTTTATAGAAACAAAGTTCTGTATAAAAAAAAAAAAAATGACCAGGAAATGTATAATTCTTGGAAATAATGGATTCAAATTTTTATGGTTGGGTTATTTTTTTTTTGAATATATAATATAATATTTTAAACTTCTATCTTGTAAAATTAATACTTAATAAACTGCTCTTACTCGTTAAACTTAAACGTACGCTAATGCCATCGATAACGTCGCATTAAGTTATATTCTACCTATACAACGAATAGGCTACGAATACAACTTAAGAATACGCATATCATCTGTTGAAATCTCTGGTCGGTGAGAGATCGGTTTAAGGCGTCAAGCACATGTAGAAGACAGTAGGATGTACGGGTTAAATTTTACACGATTCATTCAAGTGAATACATTTCCATTCCCATATATAAAAACTTTTATGGTACACTTTACCTTATTTATTTGAACCACGATTAGGGCGCAGTAAGCTTTCTCGATAATTTATCGTTGGTCTGTAAGACGATGAAACTCGCAATTTTTTTTCTTACGTTTTTTTTATAATTAAGGCAAACGTTAGAAATTAATTAAGAACCGTTTGTACTACAAAAATAATTTATTTAGTCTGATATCCCTGATATCGACTCCGCACCTGAAAATACTTGTGTCAGTTACGTTTATAAGCCAACGTTAAAACATGCAAGCGTACAAACTAAATTAACATATTGATCGAGTCGGCAACGAATTATTATAAATACCCAGACGCTTACTTAAGTAACACCTTCGTGTTATTCTTTGATATTATACAAAAGCAGCTGCAGCATTTGTTTATTTTGCCCGCGGTAGGGGCATTTGATCCTATCAAGTCCTTTTAATCGAAAACCCTTTCTTTTTATTGTAAACATTTTGTGTTCCCGGCAAAAGACCACCCTCTTAATAGTCTGGTCCTTGGTTAAACACTTTTACTGATCGCAGGTGAACTGCGCCAAGTGGGTTCTTCATCCTCTCTTGGTTGTTATCCGGCTTAGTGGACGCCTCTACAGACCTATCTTAATTGACCGACCGACTTCAAGCCAATTTACACCAGAATACCGTTAAGTTTATTACACAAATAGGATGTTCAAATTGGTACAATAATATGACGTGTTAATTTTGTTTTTTTTCACGCTACAAAATCGGCCATAGATTTAAACTGTTCTCAAAAACAAACGCGGTCGTTCAATTAACAATAATATAACGGTATTTCGGTACAACGTTCGCCTTGGTCGGCGTTTGCAGTGAACTTATTGTTGTTCGGACGTTTAAGGAGGAATAGACGTGTGCTCTATCGATTATGTTGTACGGCTGCTGCTGTGCCGCACTTGGCCGGTCTCCAGACGGTTGTACAGTAGTGTTACTGGGCTCAGTGTACTTGTGGTGTACGCGCATCGCAATCGCTAAATGATTTCTGTCAACCGAGAAATTAGACACACATGTATGTAATGCGGTTTAACCAAAAGACACATCGGTCCGGCCCGAGAATGGATAGGTACGCACGAGGTGAGGGAAGCGAAGGGGAAATCTTTAAATTTCGACACAACCGACCGCGTATGCGCCTGGCCTCTAGACCTCTCTCGGGGAAAACCTCGGGCCGACATGATTTATGTCGTTTCCTGATAAGATGACCCTGTATTAAGATCACTAGCACATGTACACCGTTTCCATTACAAGCCCGTCAAAGCGCTACCGGCGACACTATCATCAAAATAAATACACCAACCGACGTCTTCGTTCACCTTACGTTAGCAGAAAACTTTATGTCGTAAGTCGTCCGTCGCCGAAGTATTTAAGAAGAAAGTTAAGTGTTTTTTTTTTAATATAAAAACAACAAACTACTATTAAAAAAAGATAAAATAAATTAAAACGAACCAAGTGAAAAAAAAGGGTAAAAGAAAAAAAAATATTTTCTCTTCGCTTCTTGCCGACATCCTAACGTGGTGTGTATAAAAAGCGAAAAAGTTTCGTCGATTCGTTCCGCGGTGCTCGACGGAGGGGGGGGAAGAGTTACCGCGATAAGAACTTTTTAAATCGATATAATTCGTTCGCGTTACTTTAATGACCTAAACGAAAAAGTTGCGTTATTGGTTATTATTCTCGCTTTCACTCTCAGCACCGGCACACCGTAATAATAATATCCACTCGGTTGTACCCTTAAGGCGGTCGAGTAGGTGCAACCGCCACGTTCGTTCTGTTAAACGAAAACATAAAAAAAAAAATCCCATATATAAGTACACTCGGTTAACGAAAGTCCCCTTGGCCGAACTCCAGTCCGTAGCCAACGGATTATATATAATATCTTTTCGTTATTTTTATACTTTGCCCCGCAGTCGGTTTGGCGCAATCGAATTTGTTGTGTTTGCTCTGCTGACCAGGTCGACGCGAGGGATACAAAATGAAATCATAAGTCACGTTATTTCTTTATTGCGGGCGGGTAAACAAAAACAAAAAAAAAATCATGGGAATAAAAAAACTATGGTCGGTTTTTATCGCCGGGCCACGAGCGTGCAGCGGTTTTGTGTGTTCGCCGAGAAAAATAAAGACAAACACCGTACACATTGTACATTGTACTAGCCCCGACAAAATTATATAGGATTGGATTTGGAATTGTAAACCGCAAAACGACGGCGGCGGTAGTATAGACGGGTTTATAGTGTAACGAAATCACGTAATTGATTCGGATTGGCTACGCGGGACCAATGGTAAATGGTAAGCCGTTATTGGCCCTCGGAGGTTAAGCGACGGGTGCAAAATAAACCTGCGATAAATCCTTCTCTCTCTATCTTTCTCTTTCATACTTACTTCCTCTACTGCCACCCGCTATACATATATATATTGTATTCTATATATATATATAGAATACAATCTCCTATCCCAGAAGCGGTTCACAATTAAAGGGTACACGAGCTTGTCCCTGTTCCGCAGCTGTACTTCCGTGTCCCATGTACTTAAGGTACCTATATATTATATATATATAGACCTTATTATTTCAAAGGTCTCACAGCCTATTGCCACTCTCTCGGCCGGATGTTAAATATTTGACGACGATTTATCTCCCTCCCTCGCCCAACTTGTGTCGGTTACGCGCATTACATTGTCCGATACGATCTGGCTCGGTCGATTAATCCAGCGGCTAAGTGGCAAACAACGGAATGGCCTTTTGTAAATCGATTACGTTGCGATTCGACCAGTGTGTATGCAATAGAAAAAAAACCTCCATAACATATTTGGTTCATATATAAAACACTCGGGAGTCGTCCCGGATATCTAGGGGGGATTTTTTAAAAACGTTTAGTTCCTAGAACTAGACTAATCGGCAGTCGGTTTAGTGGCTGGTAAGATTGTCAGGTAGTTGGCCCAAAGAACTGTCTCGGTGTCATTAAATTGTTTTAGCCGCTTTTTAAAGATAAGGGTATGCGAAAATTATAAAAAGATTTGTATTTGTCTTGTAATGCGTTATGAAATGCTTGTAAATACAATCGACAAAAAGAAGATTTTACAAAAAATATCCCCGCTTCAGTTGTCAACGGTATTTAATTATGGATAAAATATACTACCGTATAAATTTGTTTCTTTGACATTTTAATAATAAGACATCCGTAGTAACGATGCAGATTTAGGGAAAACTTGCCGCACAGTCAACGCGGTTATATCGAGCATTCTATACGGTATAGTTGATGCCCGCAGGCCGTCAAGTAAGATTTTCAATATATATAAAAGAGAACATCAACGTTTTGAGCAAGTCGTTTTTTTTTTTCAGCTCGGTGTTTATTTTTTATGATAAATCTCAAGCATGTACGAGAGCCAATATTGTATAGCGCGAAGAGAAATAGAGATGCCAAAAGACACATTCCTCTCGGCCTCGAAATTGTGCTCTTATTTTTATGCCCTCTGGACATAATAATATAATGCCCATAGCCGGCGCTCCGTATAGGCATTTAAACACCACGGCAGTCCTCCAGGTAATCGCGCCTACTCTAACCCCGGATATTCTGTTTTTTTTACATTTTTTCGGAGAGTTCACAACCCGCCAATTTAATTCCACCAATTCACAGGCGTGGAAGGTAGATCTAAGAGTAATAAAAAGAAAAATTTGATAAAAAAAAATACAAGTATCGATTTGTTAATATTGTTTTTTGCAATTATACGGTTTCCTAATATTTTGCAGCCCCCCAGGAAACTTTGGAAAATACTCCATCGAGTACAATACACGAATACATCAATTTCAACACAGCATAAAATAAATCCAACAAACTTGGACTTACGCCCATTACCGTTGTAATAGCCGTCGGGTTCGGAGCGCACCGATATTGTCTTTATTGTGTTTGTTTACTACTACTAATAATAATAATAGATCTAATAATTTTTGGTTTGATTCTGTTTTGTTGGCAAATAACAAAACATTTTCATTTATTTTTATTGGAATAGAACCGTTTTTTTAAACATGATAATGTTTTTAGGCTATGGTCGACCAAGAAAATTCATGAGATTTTTTGCGTCACGCTAAACGCTTATTAAGTTATTATATGTTTACAAAATAACAAGTTATAATAATTAACAGTTGAATATTATCGATTTATTTTTTCGTTTACTCATTTGGTTTACTAAGGATTTGTTGAAGTTTTCTAGCTTTAGTTGAAAATGACACGATATTGTTTCAAATTAACTAATATATTTTAAAGTTGTGTGATTTTTCCACCCAACCTGTGATGGATATTTTTTTTTTATTTAAGCGATTAAAGGATCTAATTTGTTTTTGTCAAACATTGACTCTCTTTTAGATAAGGTATTATACATATAGCATGAAAAACTTTGTCGAAAACCAAACTTACTAAAAAAAACAAAAAAGGCACGCCTACAATAGTGGTCGATTTAAACGAGTTGTTCGTCTGTGTGTGTATATATATATATATATATATATAAGGCTTTTATTAATGATATACACGCCGCGGTGTATGCATATTGAACAAAAAGCGCATTAACGTCTACCGAAAAGGTATTCCGTGTTATTATTGTTATTATTATTATTATTATTATTGTCGTTGTTGTTGTTGTACATGTAGTAGGTACTATACTACGGTGGGTACCGTTTCTGTGGTGTTTTATATCGGTTTCCGGAGAGGTTTACTCCGCCCCTGTCCCCGGTAACGCCGAACTGCTCGGGAGCAAAATAAACCCGTATTAATCAAATATCGAATTGATTGAATTTCCAATGCGGCCGAGGGCGGTGCCGCTGATGCCCCGCGCTACTCGATTGTTGTGGGGCAAATATTATTATTCACTGGTCTCAATTATATGCCGCGCGTTTGCACCGCCGACAGTGATGTCGACAACGGTGGAAAAAAAGTCATTTTCCTTCCAAGTAGTACATTATATTATATATGTATAATACATTTCTTTTTACAATATAAATTGAAGTTTCCCACGAGAAGTTTTGTCCTCAAAATTCACAGCGGCGGCCTCCTTTCGAGACTGATTGAAAACGAAAATGTGCTTCTGCCTGTAACGCGATTCCCCGCACCGCGTCCATTACCGCGCGAGGTACTTAACCTAATTTCGTATATATTATATAATTGTACTTCGTCCGTCTGGTTTGTCTGCTCGGGCCAAACTTTAATTTGCGTTGTCTGTAAATAAAATTTTTATTTTTGTTCCCTACAGTAGACTTACGGTACCGCCACATTATAATAGTATACAAATATTGTACGCAGCGTTCAAACGAACATCATACATATTGTTCAATTTTTTTTTTTTTTTGAAGGAGTGGTCGGGCTGGAAAAAGGTTACACGTATCTTGTTTTTTGAAGTCTTTAAAAAAAATACAGTTTAGAGATTAACGTGATAAACATGACGTCAATTTTGTTCACATTAAACCGAGACAATAGCCAACAACAACTGTTATGTTGCTAAGTGTTTTGTAGTAATTATGTCTTTTTGGCACTTCCCACGGATATGTCGCTGTTGTGTTGTATTATATTATCACCACAAGCCGAATGCCCGCAGCGGCGATTACCTTTGCTTCGACCACCCGTTGCACAGTTGGCCATTGAATTCTTTTGACAGTTTTATCGCCCGTTGGTCCATTCGGTGGGAGACAAACAAGCTAGTATTTTTGTACTTGAAAAAAAAAAAACAATAATAAAACCAGTTGCTTTTTATTAAGTAAGGGAAATCGAAAAAAATATATAAACTATTCAATAAGTCACAAGCAACCTTTGCCGCGAAACGGATTTACTTGTTTCACTATCAGAAGTGAGATCGGTGAAGTCAAGAATTTCCGAGTTAAAAGAATCATGTTGAATCAATTGGTTTGAAATACGTCACGATATAACACACAATAATAATATAATGTGATAATGATTAGAACAAATTGCCGCCGGTTGATGACCGGTCTGCCACGCACAAACGGTATTTTACTATCGAATGCGATTTGCGTGCAGTACATTACACACGACGACGGTTGCAGTCAAATGTAAATAAATACATATATTATAATTTATACAAGGCGTAGGGTAGGCAGGTACTCGTTTGTCGAAAACGCATAAACGCCAAACGGTTAAAACGTCGCACGGCTTGTTGACGGGCGGAACACGCACGGTTTTGGGGGGTTTCGCTCTTTATTTTTGTGTTGTTTCCGAAAAAAAAATTAATCATTTGCGACTACCGGCTGAGAGGGTTTGTATTGATTTTTCGTTACGTTTACCGCTGGACAATTCACTCGATTTTCAACGGTCCGGCGTGGGACCACGCACGCACCAGTACGGTCCGACAGCCGATTTGATTACACCGAAAAGCAAAGCCCGAACAAAATAATAATTGTTCGGTTTATTTTTGCCTCGCCCGAAAAATAGTTATATTTTATTATCCTCGGCCATAAATCTCCACGCGCGCACGACACCTTGTGCCCGTGTCTTATATATATATGTATTCTATTTTGTAAGAAAATCAATCGGCCCAAATAATATTATACACCCGAGCGCGGGGCAGAGACGTCGAGTCGGTTAGGACTTTTTTGTTTGGTTTAAAAGTTTGATTTTTTTTTTTGTGCCAGCGCGGGGCGTTTGCAAATTTGCTGCCGGTTTAATTTTGAAAATTCTGGTCGCGCCCCGCAGTCTCTGTGCCGCGTTTAAGACAAAGACGCGCCATTAATCATCGATATTACAGGAAGGCGGGGACTTCGAGGGCAACGACAACGAAGAAGAGGGTTAAGGGTGTGACAAAATAAAAAAGAGAAGTGTCTATATCTAATATATACATATATATATATATATATATACATCGTTTGACGGCATCGCCGTGTATAGGCTGCCGGAGTTATTTTGTCACGTTTTTAACCCCGTGCCCTCGAGCCGTTTTCGACATATCCCTCCCATCAAGCACATAACCCTGATAAATATATATGTATACCCTGTATACATGTATATGTATATAACCTGTATAGCCGTGTCGACTCTGTATATATATATATATATATATATATATCGAAGAAGAGGACAATATCGGTCGGAAATGAAGGTGTCGAGTCGACGAATTGTGTGTACGGCGGCGATATTAAGTCAAACTCTCCTCTCCCGGACTGATTGATGGTAGACGGAACGCGAGGACGACCGGAAACGGAGGAGACGTCGTCGCTGAAGAGCTTTGGAATCACGGCGGGGCGCCAACCCCCCAATCGACTTATATACACGCACTTAGCTTAATTACTCGGCACTTTACACTGGGGGAGGGGGGAGGGTTACGCATAACTTATGTAACGTTGAGTGTGTGTTGGTGTATTCACTCACAACGCGTTCTCGCATCGGCAAATGTAAATGGGCAAAAAAAAAAACAGTAATAATAATAAAAGAAATTGTCGGTATGATAACGCGGGGGGCATTTTTTCATTCCCCTCCCCCGCCCGGTAATCTCCGAACGTGGATGTGCGACGGTTCGTGTAGAGTGTTGTAAAACAAAAAAAAAATAATTTCCGCATTAAAAAGTAGGCCGAACGGAAGAGAGAAACGTTTGCTCGTACGACGATAAGAGCATTATACACGGTTGACCCGGGAAAAGGGGGAGGCGATGAAGGGTGGCTGTAGTAGTAGTGTTGGCGACGGCCGGAGTAGTGCACAAAATACGGTGAAGCAAAAATCTGGAATAGGCCTTTGCGCAGTCGCCGCTGTGTTGTGTATATGCGAAAGTAGTCAGTTTCTGTCTCTCTCTTTCTCTCTCTCTCTCTCTCTCTCTCACTTTGCCTTTGCCCGCTAACAAAACGCAGTCGCGCTACGACCCTTCTCCGGCCACGGGACGGACAGGCAGAACAGTAGCCGGCTGCTGTGGTAAAATATATATTTATACATACATATACAATCCGACTCCGTGCTAGGGTGCGTGGGAGGAAATGGTTATATAGGCAATTCCGTGGGAATAGAGAGAGAAAAAGTATGGGCAAAAAAAAACCATCCCCGGAGTGTTGTTTTATTAATAATATTATTAGGTATAGGCGTTAGGGTATTTTTTTTTTTTGACGCCATCGGTTGGTAATCTGACTTAACGGCAATAATGAATGATTTTTATTTACGCCATTCCGATTTATACGGGCTCGCATTTTTAAAATTTTTTTTATTTAGGTCAAACCGTTCTTCTTACGGTAACGACACGGGCGCGTTCTATGTAAATCGACAGAGAAAACAACATTACTATGTCTTGTCCGTCTATCTCGAAGTGGAGATTTCGACGGACTATCGACCAATAAATTAATAATATTAAAAGTAGAGTTGTGCAAACGTAACAGTTGACGATTCGAGAAGAGCTGGCCGTTTTTCGGCAGCTTAAGTTCTATTCGCATTAATAGCAGGGGGGCTTAAACCCGAATTAAACCCGATACCGCAAGAAAAAAAAAAGTAAAAGCCCGAAATGAACCGAAAACCAAATAATACCGGAATAAAAAAATGTCCATTTTTTCCTTTAACGCCCAAAATAAAATAAACCCTAATTCCGTAAGTATGAATCGGGTGTTTAATGGCGGCTGTCGAGCGCAGTTTTTTTGGGTTCAAAAAACATAGGTCGACTTACCCTCAAACAAAAATTACATCTTTCCATACTAATATTTAAATACTTACATTTTCACTTGAAGAGTAGTGATATTATGAAAAACATATTTTGTTATAGAAATGAGCAAACAATATTATTTAAAAACAATTGAACAACATATTAGAATTTTATTTTTAAAATGTTTTGAATACTGCAATATATAGACTTCATAAACAGGAGGGCATTGCTGTGTATAATTGTTTTAAACATATTTTATCTTCTACCGGGGTTTTAATTGAATTAAGCCCATTTATTTCAGCAGAGTTTTCCCAAGGGTATTGCTAAAATTATCTTGTGGGTTGGTTTGTATTTTTAATAGCAACATTAACACAACTCGGAAGTTCATCGTATGACAGTATTAGAGAGGTTTGCGTGTGACAGTTTGACTGCGGCTTAGTCCGCACTAGTTTGTTACTTGTGGTTTTAAGTATAGCGTAGAAGACTTATTAACTATCAGTGGCTTTTTTTCGTCATTAAATGGGTATACTGGATATGTGGTGTAATTTGTTATTGTTCATATAGATATGATTGTTGCTTTATAAATGACTTCAAAAAAAGTTTTAAGTGCTTTTTGAGAATAAGAAAACATAAGTTCACAAAAATGTGACATTACAATTACAATACAATTTTGCACAGATTTTATATTCTATTCGAAATTTATTCCAAAAAAAATGTACAATGTTTTTTTTCATTACATTTTAGTTACACTTCACACATGGCTCATTATTGAGTTTGTTGTCGGATTATCAAAATTGTATTACATAACTTAACTATCTCTATAAAAATATTACTAGTTTTTAATTAAAACAATTACTTTGATAATTTTGTTATTGTGTACGTTTGTCATATTTATAAGTTTTGAGTGTTTTTTTATTGTTTGCATTTCACTTGCTGGTATACTCGATATTTTATCAGGCCGGTTGCACGTTAATCGACCATTGTTTAGCGTCTATGATTAGTGTTGGGAATTTGATTTTTAATTAACTTGTTTAACTTTTGGCTTTTTGAAGCAAACTATCTGTGTGCGATTTCTGATTTGCAGATTAGCTAAATTAAGAGGTTGGTCAGGCGGTTAAAAAGTTATCGTGGATATGGACACCAAAAAATAAAAAAAACACATCATTGTAAAGCCAATGTAAAACCTAATCTTCTCTACTTTTGAGTTCGGAGTTGACTTGATGGTTTTTTCTTGTATTGAACGTTTGTAACAATAAATATTTGTTAATGGTTCAAAATAAAAATTAAAAAATCGAAGATTTAGCCACACATTTCTATGCAAGTATATTATTAAATTATTATAATAATGTTTATGGGCAATGTAAACGTCATAATATAATAACTTAACAGACAGTCGACGCATGGTCTTCTTAGAGACGGTACGTTTTTTTGCAATGCGTGAATTCTACCTATTTCCCGCAAGCCGGCTTTTTGTGTATTTACATTGATATTTAAAGGCCGTCAATTTTTAATGGTCGGTTAGGTTTCTACGGAATCGTATACCAAAGGCCGGGGCGAGACGTATGAAAACAATGTACGGTATTTCGCAGCACGATTTCCGGCTAAGGCGAAACTCAATTTTCACCACTCGATTGAACGCAATCGGCCGCGCTTTCAACACAATCTTGCAGAACAGTCGACGGACCTGAAACGTACATCCGACCGGACACGGGTCGGGCGATTCACACATATAATAGTGTAAAAAGCCCGCCAAATACGTTCCGGTCAACTACATGTTCGGCACCGCAACCGGCGTTATTCCACCCCGAGGGCCCGTTTAACATCAGCCAACCAATTCAGTATAATCCAAGCCGAACCAAGTTAACTTTGTTAAGTCGAACGAAACATCATCAATTGAATTATACGAGTTAACTCATTCAGTTCAACTCGATTAAAACGATTATCTCAACTCGCTCACAATCTCATTATGTATTTAATAGTATATAAATTAAATTAATTTTCATAACTCCTTCGTTCTGAGCCATTTTTAATTTGTGTGCAATTTAAATAAATAAATACGATCGACAAATATAATGATAGCGTAAAAACCATTCAGTTAAACCACACATCGTGTATTAAGCCTGTTACCCTCAAGGCGGTTCATTGAACCGGTACTAATTTAAGCGGTAGACCGCCATTAAAAACTGAGCGGTTTTATACCTTGACTCTTAGAATTATAAAAATGCGTTTATCCAATTAGCGTTGGTAAAACGTGAAAAATCAATCAAATCAGAAACTCAAAATTGCATTGTAATATAAATAGGTTAATTGGAAAAAAAAATAACGTGAGCACCCAGCCATATTTAACCGTGTTTTCTGTATACTCAACTTGATGGTGAGAATTTCAACGATTTATTCAATAATTTTTTTTTAAATTTTTGTTTTATACAAGTATTTTAATTCAGACACTCGTCTATTAATATTAAACGCTATAAAGTGCTTAGAAATAGTAAAAATCAGTTTCTATCTTTTTTGAAGAATTATGATCGATCACCACTGGTTATATGACTTTTGTAAGAAATAGTATTCGACATGCCTCATAAAAATGTTGCAAAATATACACCACTGCACGTATTATTGCAAATAATTTATATTATTTTACAACATCAATTTTATTATTAATGTTGTTATAATTATTTGCAAAAGACAATGTGGAATCGCAGTTTTTTTTAATAACCCGCGAAAACGTTCTTAGCTGTAATACTGTTTTGCGAAGAAGAAGCTATTACTTAAATCTCTCCTTCTCCCTTTCTCCAACTATCTATCTCCGTTAAAGCGTACAAAGCTCGTTGTGTGTGACGAGTGCGCAATCCGCTGTCACTTTAGTTTTACAGGTTTTAACTCGAGCTACCCGAGTCGACAGCGAGATTGTTAAACTCGGTATTATAACCCGCGTTTTATGTCTTTCCTATCCAACAATATAATATGAAGTCTATATACATCATCGGTCGTTCGGTCGTTTTCTCCGGGTATATAAATCATATATATATATTATACACAGTGATTGAACGTTATGATTTTATCATGGTTTATTGTCTAGCCGATGATCAATTAAATACAGTTGGCACGCAGGAAAACTATAGTTTTTAAAATTTTTGTATTTGTAGGCGCCAAGAGTGAGCTTCTTGTGAAAACAAGTCTCGTATAAGAGTTTTGTTCGGTTTAAACCGTGATCCAGATAAGGAACCAAACGTCTGCGTTGAAAGCGTGCATGGTAAAATGATCGCCAAAGTAAAATTTAAAATAATAATAATATTCAGCGAGCAGTCCAAACTTACTTTTGACTGCGGAATAATCTGTGCGTCTCGAAGGCCGATGACCTGGATTCTTTTCGGTCGGGACCTTTGTTGGACGTTGAAACAATAAAGTGCGGATTTGCACGCATTACACCTTATCGGCGCGGATCTATTGTGCTTTGAACAATTTATCGGCGGCGGTGTCGGCGATTCGTGACTTTCTGGCTAGTGCTGCGAGGCAATATATTATTATTATACCATAGCCGTCGATACGCCCAACTATTGGGGAGAGGGAAGAGTGTCTGCGGGTAGTTCTTGAGTGTAAACGGTCGCGAGAGAGGTAGGGCATACGGCGAGACACATACTAGGTATAACACCCGCGGTAATCGCCGCGATTTAGGTTAACTTTAGCGGTGAAAACGATTTGAATCCTGTAAGCACGGGCCACGGCGCGCCCTCTTCAGCGCAAAACGTGTGGTATCCCATGACCGACCCCCCCCCCCCATTTCGCACACGCTAGACGGTACAGCCTGGCTCGTTTATTGGCACGGCCGTGGCGGCGACGACCGTCCATCCAGTGTGTGTACACATATATAATATAATATAAATATATTTATACATGTGTGTGTGTGTGTGGTCTGTGTACCACCGACCCGTAAGGCTGTTGTAAGCGTTCGCCGCCGCCGCCTCTGGATGAACGTAGGTTATAATCCTCCGTCCGGGTTACTATAGCGACCGGCGTATCATCAGACGGGGGTGTCACGTGTGGTTTGCGACTTACAGACGCTACACGCCGTTAATCGATTTACTCCTCTCCACACACACACACACACGACATTATATTATTACTTTTGTATAATATACAATATATAATATATATATATACCGACGACAGTAGAGTGTGCACATACACTCTACGTGTGTGTATACATACATGTAAAAAAATATCACCATATTATATTTTTTACCTTACGTACGAAGTTTGTATTCTTTGAAAACAAAGATAAAAAGAAATTGTATCACAATAAACCCGCGGTTTTCAATTCCAGTAAACCCGGTCGGAGCGGCCGTCCGCAAATCAACCGCCGACACTATTTGTCGCCACTATACTTTTTCGCTTTCAAAGGCTACCGTCGATGGCCAATGAGCGACCTCGCCTCTCTCACGTCTATATTATGGTGAAATCCGCAATTTCCTTTTTATTTCTTGCTCATTGCATAATGTAAATAAAATACTATACTTGTGGTTTGTGTCGAAAAGGGCTAATCTCATTTCATTTACATACTTTCGGTAAATGAGCTGTATTTTTTAATTTGAGTTTTTATTCTGATTACCATAAGGCTCTGTAATTATTTATTTATTTCTATAAAACTCTTCATAACTTCTTGTTCTGGAACTTGGAAGTGCTGTTATTTTACAAAACACAAAAGGGTGTAATTGTGTCAAAAATGCATAATATATTCGTTCGAATAATAAAAAAAAACATAATTTTTAAAACCTATTTCGCATTGAACTAATCTCACATTTAGCAATTTTTCAAAAATTCATGTGAGTGTTAATAAATAATTTACCGTCATATTTTTTGGTTTATGAGAAGTATAAATACATGTATATTTTTTTAACTACCTAAAAAAAAAATAATTAGCCTTCTTGGATCCAAAATAGTACATATGAAAACGACTTAATAAACTGGCCGTAATATTTAGCTGTTACATAATAACATAGACACATAACGCCATAAAAGCTAAAACAAATTTAATTTCTATTTTTTACATTAAACATTTTAGAATTTTTTTAAAATAATAATCTATTACAATATTTCAAGACCTAACTAACCCAACCTAAAAAAAAAAATGGATCCACTAAATGGCAAAACTTATTTTTTTTTTTTCTTATTGACATTTGAAAAATGGTGTTAAAAAATTATAATTGTTTTTCTTTTATGTGATGTATTTGTGGGCTAAGCTTTTCTGACGCTATGTACCTCATATGAGGTATATAATACGTATAAAAAACTTACCTATTAGAATACCATAAAGACTGATTTCCAAACTAAATGAACACCCGAAATAGCGATATCACAATATATTGCTAACTCTATTAACAGGTGATCGCACATTTATTTACCGAATGGTATTCAATTTGTTCGCGTACAGACAATTAATGACAACGGTGCGCTTTGTATATATATATTATAGACTTTATACGTACAGACTTTTTTAGGCACTCACCAATGGGTACTGTACCGTGTAGTGATTTCGTCGAATATAGGTCGTTCATTAAACTCGACTCGTTTTTTTTCTATTCGTGGCTGGTTAAGGTGGAAGGAAGAGAGAAAGATTTACGGGTTGCACGCTCGAACTGTAAGTAAACACCAAAACCGATCCGATTTAACGGTGTGCCCCCGAGCAAAGTTTGAAGGGGCAAAAATTGTCCTCGGGGACCGTTGGTTCGGAGTAGGACACTCTCCTTTATCGCGGTACAACGCAGCACCTGTACACGGAATTCCAAACGTTTGCCGACGAACCGGCGACAAAATACGAGTCGACCGTTTGAAATTTATAACCGACCTCGTGTACTTGGCCCGAACCGAAAAACAATAGTTTTTTTTTTTTTTTTAATTAAATGGCTTAAACGTTGAATTTTGCAGTTGGAGTTGTAAATTTAACTCGAACAAAAAGCCACAAAGGCAATGCGATACTTTGAGTCGCTGTGCGTTCTAATTTATTCATTCATTCATTCATTCCTATACAACGAAACTGATGTACATGCACTTTATGTCTCTTTTTTTACCCCGTCAATTGTTTATTGTTCTTCCTGGTTGTAGGGGAAAAAACTACACTAACCGGCTCTAAGTAGAATATACAACACGGGTTTGTTTAACCAGGCCGCCGCTCGCCGAATACATAGGGTTTTGCATTTATAACAGGATAACAAAATGCACAGCGTCCAACGATACATTTATATGTATTTCCCCGAGGGTAACAACCCATGCGCATTTTATCTTATAATACATTTTGAAATTGCATAATACTCCAGTTGATTTCGAATGCGGCCGCCTTAGATGATAAAATATATAACAGCTGAATTACTTAAACCCCAACAAACTAAAAATGTATACTTTTATTACAAATAAAAACAAACTAATAATTGGTTCTTGTATCGCACGGCCGGGCTTTCGGAAACGCTGGGCCGATTTATACATAACGCACTATGGGACTTTTCTTTTCTACTTTTTCGAGATTCAAGAGGTTGACGTTTAAAAAAATCCCTATCTACCTATCTCTCTGAATCGTAAAAAACTCATTAAGTACCGAGTTTTTGAGACAAAACGCAAAGTTTGGTCGTTACGATACGACACACCTTATTTACGGTACAAAAGTCGCTTTACACAGCGTATGCGGGAAATATCGCTTTACACACCATAAAACCCAAGTTGATGGGGAAGGAATAGCCACACGGGACACAAGAGAATTTAAGAGTTACCGTATTTACCGTTTGGGCCTAAGACGAAGTCGAAAAAACTTTTAAACTTTGGTCGGTATTTTTTTTTCTGGACGCAGATACTAATAAACGTACATACAACGTTAACGTATTACATACGAGAGAGCTCTTCGATATTTTAAACCACATTAAAATATATCTAATAATGTGAGTTTTTAAATTTAATAATGATTAAACTATTATTATGATCATCAACCCATGTGATTACTTTTTGATTAATGATTGATTTAATCTAACATTATAGTACCCATTACAATTATTGATCGTAATGACTAATCTATATCAGATTACAATTTACCCAACGCTGGTATAAGATACAATACCTTTATTCATTTATAAATAATTACGCATCTGTATAAAATTACATCTTGATTAAACTTGATGTTAATATTATAATTTATAAACTTAAATTTAATCCCAAAAATGTAAAACCTAATTTTTTTTTTAAAAACAAATTTATTTTTAAAAATTTGAAAAAACCCTTACATAATATAGCCCTAACGTTTGTGCGTATTTGAAGTATTTTTTCTCGTTTTATTTCAAAATATTCAAAAATCAAGGATATTGGCGGTTTTTGCAATTTATGATATCAAATCTAAAAAAGTTCATTAAATGCTAAAATTTTAAATTTTCCCATTACTTAAGGTCCTCGTTGGCTCTTAAAATTTGAAGCAAATTGGAGACACGACTTACAAGTTGCGGGAGTGGAATAGAGCTTTGGGTGCTGAGAGTTTGCGCCTAATTATCCTCCCTTATCTAATACCCCATTGCATTTTGTTTGTTTTCGTTTTTGTGCCGAACCACATGTAATGGCCCGTAAAAACGGTTTCGGAGTAGTTTTGAATAATAATATGCGGGGTGCACGGAAAATCGCATAGTCATATAGGCTGAAATCGATAATGTATACATTTATACTTGGCTTTTTTTTGTTTCGACGGCAATAAGACCGGGGACACGAAAAGGTCCTGTATTTTTTATATTTTTGTTTTTTTAACAAAGTCTGGCCCGAAGGTGGTTCTAACAGTACCCCGTGCATTGTATTCTGTCGTGATCAATAAAACATTAGACGAATAATGCTCATCGACCGGCATTTGTCGTTATTATATAATACACGGCAATACCCCGTACTAATACCCCATCACTTGGTGATCGACCTAACCGTGAGTCGTTAGGAGTTGACTTCCAAGCCAAAATCATTAATATAAAACATTTAATTTTATCGTGTTCTTCATTAAGTCTTAAAAACTAGTGCGAACACGATTATGATGCGACCTATTTTGTCAGTATTTTTTTTAACAAAATGAACAGTTTTTAAAAATTATTCAAAATCATGCAGCAACCGGATTGGAATCAGTTCTGGAGTAATAATTTAATTACAAAATTCATTATACTCTCTTAACGAGTTGATCAAACAATACAATACTGCTATTATAAATATATATATAACGGGTTATATAAATGTATAACGCTTATTACCGTTTATTTGATTTGTATTGTTTTATAACCTGTAAACAATTATTTTAATCCTATGGTAAATACTTAAACTATCCTTCCCATACTTAACTCGGAGACAATGACAAAACTTTGTAATACTTTCAGATGAAAATATACAGATTACGCCCTGATAGGTTACTTCAAAGTTACTAATTACTATATTTTAGTCCTATAACAGAGTTAACGCAACCAGCGGCACATTACAGCATAATATATGTCGAGTCAGATGGGTTAATTATTCTACAAGCGAAAATAATTTTTTAAAATATAAAAATAGTTTTTTTATGTTTTACTAAACCACGCATAATTAAAAGTCTATTATAATTAAAATCTTAAAATTAAATTTAAAAATATACGTATATTTTGTTTAAAAATTGTTTTAATTAAATTTATCGCATTTGTTTAAATATTTCTACTGACTTAGTTAATTTGTTGAAACTATACATTTCAACGACATCGAACAATTATTTTTGCTAAAACGTGAAAGTAATTTAGACTAAGTTAATTTTTTATAAAGTAAATATTATAAGTAACTACTGGGCAAAACATTTTTTTAAATAAAACAATGAAATATTTCAAATTTTCAAAACATCTTACTGAAATTTGTTTCTAAAGAAATTTTTTTTATGGAAATCAAAAAAACAGTTTTCAAAAGTGAAATTGTTTTTTTTTTCGATTGAAAAAAATAATTGTTGATAAAACGGATTGATGATTGTTTAAATTATTATTAGAATAATTATCTTACTTTCTAAGATTTTAGGTTTCAGACGACAAAGAATTTACTACAAAAAACCTTTTTACCAGTAAAATGTGCTTATTATAGATTACTTATTTAATACAAATTACTTTAACAGAAATCTCTACAGTCCTATGGTTTTTCTAACTGTTATCTTTCTCCAAAAATACCCTAAAAGCACCATGCTAAACTTATTTAAAACAATTTAATTTATAAATATTTAAAGCAATTTTCTATGTAAATTTAAGTTTATGACAATTATGTGCACTCAATTATTGTTTTATATGTTATATACAATTTCTGAGAACACTGTACACAAAATTAAAAGTATAGTTTACTATGTTAATTTGACGAATCGTTGTTAGTTTTATAAAATAATTAAATAAGGAAAACAGGCCTTAGATATTTTAACACGACTAAATAATAGTAGGAATTTGCTTATTATCCCACTGCCTGCATTTATCATACGGAAACAAAATAATATGCTTAAGCCGAGAAAAAAGTTTTTTTTAATAACCGAGCCGCACTATTACAAAACAGTCGTTAAAAACTATAAAAAAAAAAAACTGGCCCGAAGTGCTTTATTGCGAGGAAACTTTTTCAATTTATATTTTTTCGGCGTGACGAATATTTGTTGAGAATTATTATATTAATCTCTTGCGCGTTAATCGGGGTAACAGTGTCGTTATTAAGCTACATTTTTAAGTTTAAAAACTGCAGTCATGCGATTTATATTATGCTCATCGTCGTCGTATATGTAACTCCGTTTGAAACAGGTTGAATATTCTGTTATTTCGGTTTGCCCGTTCAAAACTCAAATTCGTATTAGTCAATAATTCATAATAATAATAATGATAATAACAACACGCTATAATGTAAATTATATTGAACGTACCGCGGTGGAAATCGGGTATCGAGCTAAAATAATTGTTTCGTTTGCCGCCGAAAGTTTAACATTACCCCGTATGAATCGTCTAATACAAACGGCTGTGGCGTTCCATTAGTTTTGTGAAGTCGGAAATAATCCCACGGAAAACACAGCCGATTACGGGCGCGCGATATAATATTGCAATGATATAATATCATTGCAATATATTATATTGTGCTCGAGTAAAAGCCAAACCGTATACCGTGTGCGTTCGTCATTACTTCCGGGTGAATCGCAAAACGAACTTTTGCGTTTACCTTAATTTAAAAAAAAAAAAAAAATTAACGTGAAATAAAAACAACGATAGTTTTACCTCCACCCCTCCGTCCGTGTAACAACGCCGCATAACGTTTGTACATCACGAGAGGTCATATAGACGGATACGGTACGCTAACTGTTGGCATTTTTATACCGTTTCATCTTTTCGTAATATTATTAGTTAGGTATACAATAAATTGTACTTGTGTGTGTGTGTGTTTTTTTTTTTATGTGTCGTCCACACGAAACCACCGGCTGGAGGGCGTGCAAAATTTAATCATCCCGCCGCGGCCTAATGGCCGCTAATGAGCCGGGCCGGTTCCAGCAAAACCCCAAAAAGGGTCAAGGCTGATTAACGCTCTACAATTAGCTCGTGCGTTGTATATTTACATATATCAATTATTTCCTAACCAGCCCGTTGACGTCTAATCCCGGGGTCTTAAATACCGTCCCCGTCGGATCGACCCCTGACACGAGTTTTGTACGATAAAACATTTTGATCGCGACCGCGGGTAATCTTTATTGCGGGCCGAAGAAACCGTCGAACCGCGATTGCCGTTGTTATTATATTGCGGTGTACAACCCCGACGGAGCTCAGCACTTTTAGCCGCACTCGGCCGTGGTCGATCTCCACTGTTTAACTTTTAAATCCCGGCCAACGGCATTATAAACGAGTACGGAATGCATATAATAGTATTGTAATATCTTACTAAAATAATGCAACTCGGCGAAGTAACGACGAGCTTGTTACGGCGCCTCGGGCAAACTCCAAAGTCGTTGACTGGATTTACAGCTTTAGAAAAAAAAATACACATGTATGTATATATATATATATATATATATATAAATATACAACATTATAAATTGCTGTACGCGTAAAAACGAACAAACGTTACGAGATATCTCGCCGGAAAACTTGTGGAGAGTAGTCATCTTATACGATATATAATAATAAAAAAAAGAGATTGGCATCGTCCCCGGATGTATATTCTTTATCCGGTGTATTATAGTATTTGCTATCGTTTGAAGAGCGCGTGCCTATAGGTGTTTGAATACGACAAAGAAGCGCACAAAGAGGAAGTGGAAAGACAAGAGGCAAAAGGTAAAAGATAAAACGAGCGCCGACCTCTTGAACTCCGATAGACACCCGTCACGCTTTTGTCAGACGACAAGAGTCTACAGGCTAAGCCCACTTTAGCATGTACCCTGCAGTGTTATTTTCCGGTTTCCATGATCCCCGAGTGGCGTACCGACCTTTATCCGCGACAGCGTAGGTCGATGCAAAATGTGTATCAGTAGAGTTGATTTTAGCAGGGCGACAAAAACCCGTAGGCGAAAAAAATATACACATACAATGACGTCAAGTTTTTAATTGAAAAAGTTTAAACGCTAAGAAAACGGCTGGCTGTTTCCTTGCAGAATAATTAATATCATGCTGGTACTGTGTGCGCGACCGAGTTGTAGGCGGGTCGCGGCCACTCAGGTTTTTGACTTTGATCAAACAGTGACCGCACTTTGACGTTGTGCAAATAATCTACACGGCATAATATTGCAATCTTATTATCCTTACTCGATTTTATTACATTCACGAATCGCGTTTGGCGTTTTTATTTTAAAGAGAAATGGTTTACGAGTAAGCAGATACTTACATAGTACATTGAGTAGGTACCTACTTACCTATAAACCATTTTCCTGTGACGAATAAGGCGCACGTAATAGTCTTTTAAATTTACAGTCTTTTCTCGGCACGCTGGACAATCCTTTTTCTGTTTATGGCAATGGTTTCGCCGAAGGATAAACCCGCAGTTTTTCACCCGAAACGAGGAAAATAAAAATAATGAATCGATATCATTTAGTCGTTATAAATGACATCGAATGAAGAGTTGTAATTTTATGACTCAATAGCGATGATTTGTCCATAACTACTACTAAAGTTTTATTGCCTCAAATATAAATCACAATGATAATGATTTATTACAACTGTCATTTTAATATTGTCAAAGTGATTATTGGCAAAACATTGTGTTTGTTTTAAACGTCAACCGATATTTATTTAACACTTAAGTCGATCGCAGTGTTGGTTTAAAATTGTTTTCATGTTTTCCCGTTCCAGCTGCGAGAACCACTGATTTATCGCCTAAAGAGCAGTTTCTACTCTGGTAAACACCTGATTTTATGATTCCCTTGCTACCGATGATGCTGTGTCATCTGCGAATGACACTATAAACTCCCGCCCCTCGCCCGCGATATTTCCCACGCGGCCACATATTATATTATGTAAAGTAAGGGTGACAAAACAGTCCCTTGTGATACACCTGGTCGGAGGGGGGAAGGGATTTTACCCCGACTACTTGTCATACGCCTTGTTCTTACCAAACGTACGTGACGGAGATAGAATTTTAACAGGCAGTTTGTTAATATAACAATAATATGTTTAAACTAATTTGTTTTTGATGATTATTTTGATGTAGGACGTAATTCTGAAAACAGAGCGTACCCAATCTCGGTGACGTATAATACATATATAGTTATACGATTCTCTGTAATGGTAAACGCACCGTTACACATTTACATTTTTAAAAATTCCAGGTATTTTCAGCTTGTTTATTCTGCTTATAACACAGTATAATATGTCGTTAAGTATTATTATAGAACAAGCTCATATTGTGCATTTCATCTAAAATGCCATTTTAAGAACAATTACTCAAGACACCCCCCAGGGAACGACAAAACGTTCGTAACGGTTGAAAATGAGCTAAATAAAATGAACTGCAAATGTTTGTAAAAGTTTTCAGGAGTAATTTCCAGAAATACGACGCGATAAATGAGTTTAAACGGTCTTTCTCGAAACCAATTAGTACCGGAATTAATATCGAGATTCAAAAACATAACAAGTTATTAAAATTTAACTCTTACCGAAATAAAACCTGTGTAATAAGCAAATAAATAATACGAGTTAAATTAAAGTTGTCAACGCGATACAATATTGGCTTAAGGTAATATTCTTAAAGTGTTCAAGCTAGTTAGCTGGAACAAGGATAAAAAAAAAATGTAAGAAATGTACTTAAATTTGATTTGTTGTTCAAAATAAACTTCTAGTATCCTCGTCTTCCGTTATGTATAACTAAATTGTACACAACGAATTATTTAGTTTACTTAACAATCAACGTTGTAAACAGATACTATCACTTACAGAAGATTATATTTTATGTATACTATTTTAGCTATCTGTGTAATCACAATATTTAATCAGACCCATTGACGTGTAAAATGTAATATTATAATAACCCAAAATATTTAGATGATGACTTTTGATTGCTTACTTTCAATAAGCTATAAAACATTAGCATTAATGTTACCCGTTATAATAAAATACAATGTATTCGTCATGTTTTTAAGACTCACAGGATTTTATTTTCGCAATTTTTGTTCTCAGTAAAAGATTAATTATTTTTAGCCCCAATATCACATAATGCGATTTAAACTTTAGGATAAACAGATTTTTTTTTGTGAAAATATTTATTTTCTCTAAAAAAAAAATATTTATATGCTGATTATTAATAATTAAGTGTATGTATAGTTTGTTGTATAAGCCGGTGCATTATGATTTTAAATAAACAGTATGCTAGGAGTCGTAGGATACCTATTTATTTACGTGATATGAATGTGAAAACATTTCATTTTTAGGATTTCGTTTGGACAACAAAATGTCCCATGGTGAGTTATTACAAGCGATCCAATAAACGTATGGGTTTGATAAAATTAAACATCTACTGAACCTTCACTGTGCCGAAAGCGCCCCAACACGTGAACCATCAATTTTTATTGACCAAACCCAATGACATGTTAAACCATTTGCGCGACTCTGCTGCCACCGAAAGTTGCATCGAAAATAACTGGCTTTATGTTACACTCTCTCAGTTCAAAATAAGTCAAAAAGCACAATATATAAATGGAATCGCACATACTTTCCATGCATTAGCTTTTGTACAAAGTCTACTCTCGTTGTGTACTAGTAAATAATAATAAAAATACACAAAAAAGTACTATGATTTATAATAATATATTTAGGTAGGTAATCCATACCTCTTTATGTAAGTCCAACATAAAAAAGCTAGTACAGTGGGGTCGGGACATAGTGAGGATGTAAAGTGTGTGTGTTAATAATTAGTTAACTAACTATACATAGTTTACAAGATTTGCTTAGGATTTTTTCTAGGTTTCATTTCAAAATTAATAAATGTGTTATAAATTAACTGCGATTTGTAGGTATGGTATTTATCTACCAAGGGGTGGAGGGTTTGGTTTAACGTCTATTCCAAACGGTTTATATCTATTTTGGATGACAAAAATCTATTATTTTGGTAGACCCGAGCCACACATTAATACCTATATTATTTTCATCGAATAAAATGTTGACAGTTGTTAATTTTGCCATTTGTTTTTTTTTTGTGTTTCAGGACGCCTACGCGTTATGGGCTTGCTCGGCCGTTTTGCCGCATTGGATCCCGCCGGAGAAGGAACCCGACCGCCGGTACAGGGTGAAATCTTGCCGGTCCGTGTGTCTCGAAGCCGAACAGAAATGCCCGTGGTTGCTTCCGGTGGCCGACGCCAACCCTTACGCCGGCGAAGCGGCTTTCACTTGTATAGGTAAAGTTCGCGCTCGATGCGCATTTGTATAGTTTACACAACACATACATCACATACATATACAATACGATAGGATATACAATAAAAGGAGTATGTGTAATATTAGCGTGGGCGGCCCGGCCCGGAGAGGGAGCTAAACCGCTAAGCTCGAGTGCCGGCGTAGGCAGTCGGATAGGTAGACGTGCACAGTGCACACACACACACATAACGAGCATCCAACACAAACTGTATAACTCATGATGGGCGCAGCGCTTGTTTCCCCTCTCCTTGTCATTGTCCTAACTCTCTCTCTCTGTCTCCTCGTGCCCCTCTGACGGGCGATGTTGAAAAATCGAACGTCATCACGTCGTCCGTCCCGCATCTCTCTTTGTCGTTTTACCCACGCCCGTCTGCCGGCCGACCCCTCTCGCCTATACGTTCCCCTCCGGCGCCGCTTCCCATACGCGATCCTTGTTGCCGTACACACGGCAGTCGCCGCGATCCCGGCTAGCTAAGTCCTGAGAACTACTATTGCCGTCCCTTTGGACCACCGTCGTATCCTTCAGAGGGCGTTCGTCTCTCGAAGCCTTATATTTATATGTATATGTTATTTTCTCTCTCTTCGTTTCAATAATGCATTTTTTTCTCCAGGACACGTTTGTGTACATACGGGAGCACCGGACGGTAGCCACATACATTTACGCATAAGGGTTTACCCTTTTTTTTTTTCTAGACCGCATAAATGGACACGTCTATAAGGGCGGGAGCACGGCTCCGGTCGATTGTAATTATTATTACTATACAGCGATGCGACGAAATTACTCGTTAGCCGTGGGAATATTACAACGCGGTTTTACGGTTGTTACTTTTCAACGGCAACGCACGCGATACATATTATGTTAAACACGCTGAACACCGCACGATCGGCCGCGGGGTGCGTCCACGACGGAACAGCCGTTGGCGTTACACGGGGCGACGCGATGGCGAAATCCCTGTATGAAAACCTTTGGAATTTTTTTTGTAAACGCGTTTATTGCCGACAGTCTGGTGGCCTTTTGGAAACGGCAAAACTTTCAAAAGCGAACCGACCCGTTGGATAAACTTAGTCCGATTGAACGCATTGCCCGTCACGGTAGCCGGTTTCGAATATCGCACAACCGTAACCCTTGTTGACGGGTAATTACGCGCGAAAAAACGTTTCGGACCCTTAGGCCTGTGTTTGCGACATTTTTTTTTATTATTAAGTTAGATTCGCTTAAAATAAAAAATAGTCGCTACAGACATTTTTATTTGAACTGCGTTAATATAATGCACTTATGGGTGATATGAATTACGGTTAGTTTTGTTTTTAAATTAAATGGCCAATGCAATAAATATGTCGTGAGCCGGGTGGTAACTTACACAAGCACCGAGCCAAGCTCGCATAGCTGTCGTATACATATACATAATTCGAATCCATTTAGAAAATGATGTAATTAGAAAATAAAATAAAATAAAAACAGGACCACACCACGCCGTAAACCAAAATGAATACACTTATCAATAGAAAATATTATGGTACGTATAATATTGGTTGGCCAATTCGTTACCGTCATATAAATTTTATACCCTGTTTATAAATGTGTACATTTGTGTAGCTAACGTTCTATTAATAATTTAGTTAATTATTTGTACTAAATGCACGAAGCCATTAAGGATTTTTTACTATCAACATTCCATACCATTGAACTCCAACTCTCGTAATTATGGAATAACATAATAGTTTTTTTAATGTTATTTAAAAAACTAATATTTTTAACGACGTTATTAAATTATTGTACTGTTTAGTATTGCAGTTTTGTTTTTTTTAACTTGCATTTCTTTAGATAATTTGTTATTTTATTAACCATTAAAATGTTTCCTGGGCGTGCACTCTATCACAATAGTTAAAATTTATTATAATATGGTAATGACTCAGTCTATTATTGTTATCTATAACGAACGAAATGATAAAAAGTTATGAGCGTCCAACGGTATTACTGTTATATTTTTCTTTTTTTTTCTTATTTACCTATATTAAATTTAAAAATATATACATTTATTTTTACGGTTCAGTAGTTTACACGCATAAACACTACTTAAAATTAAAAACCCTTTTCCGCAACGGTCGGATAGATGAGTGAACACTGTTCGATAATATATTAATGGCCGATAAAACACCGCTCATTACATGTTCACTGATCAAACGGGTCGTATGTAGATAGGTGCTTTGTTATTAATAATTTCCGATTATTATTGAAATCATGTTTGACAAATAGCTCCCTCTTCCCTCCCATCGTCTGTTCACTGCACATAACCTACTACATTGTTACGATCGGTATTCGAACACCGCATTTAATACACCATAAACGGTAGAGTCAATATTTAACGACCCAATACAAACGATGATACAATTTTGGATTTCAAAGTATTTCCCCCCTTGTATTTTCTCAACATCATTCGCGCTTACCTTATGTTATGTTTCGGTTTTTGAAGAAAAAAATTATAGCTATCAGTCAAAACCTAGTAACCCGTATCAAGCAGGCTCTTTATACAACACTCATTGGGTTTGTATAGTTGTGTTATGAGTCATTAGCAAAGTTAACTACGCACTACGCAGTAGTTTGACACACGTGCGACGTCTTTCACGAGAGCCCGTTTGGCGACCAACCAAAATCATATACTATGCAAAAAGCTGGCACCTTATTTGGGTTTTTTTCTTAAGCTTAACATAATTTATACATCAGTTGCTCGTAAAACGTTCCGTCTTCTTGTTTTGCTAAGGTAATTTGTACCACATGTTAAATAATTTACTAATAGTATGCATTTATACACGGTGTATTCCATGAGGATTTACTTATTAAAAGTTGTCTTCAGTAAATTAGTGTTTCAAAATTACGTTTGGTTTAAAGACTCTGGCTGTATATTATTTTCGTTTTAATTATAACATTATTCATGTTATTATGGAAGAACAACATGGATTTCGGCCTGGTCGGTCAACAATCACAAACTGTCTAATTTTTAATAATTTTGTTTTCAACGCTTTCCAACATCATTCTCAAGTAGACGTTATTTACACAGACTTTCATAAGGCTTTCGATACTGTGAATCATGCTGTCTTAATAAATATTCTAAAGGAAAATGGTATCGGCGAGCCACTATTGTCTTGGTTTAAATCCTACCTTGAAAATAGGTTTCAATGGGTAAAATTATTCAATTTTAAATCTAATGTGTTCCATGCCTCCTCTGGTGTACCTCAAGGTGGACACTTGTCTCCATTATTATTCGCTATCTTTATCAACAGCCTAAGTAAAGCGCTGCATCACTGTAGTTTTCTTTGCTTTGCTGATGATATTAAACTTTACATGCAAATAGACTCTATAGAAGATAGTCAAAAACTTCAGAGTGATTTAGATAGTTTTATTGCTTTTTCGATAGATTAGGTTTATCTATGAACTTGGCTAAATGTAAAGCCACGACATTCAATAGGATCCGCTCCCCTATTTTGTTTTCTTATCACCTCCGGGGTTCAAAAATTTCACGTTGCAATGGGTTCGTTATGGATCTTGGTTTCAAGCTTTCTAGTAAGCTTGACCCTGGTCTCCATATTGAGATGGTTTGTTGTAAAGCTCTTAGAGTTTTGGGCATTATAATGAGGATGTCAAAGGACTTTAAGCTAAGTTCTTCGATTAAAGTTTTATACTGCTCTTTAGTCCGATCAATACTAGAATATGGTGCCATAATATGGGATCCCCATACTGCCGAAAATGCTTGCCAGGTTGAAAGGGTACAGCGTAGGTTCCTTAGATTCACCAGCTACATTTTGGGTATCAATTGTGCACCTCACGACTACACTCCCGTTGCCAATCAACTTGGTTTAGCCTCATTAGCGGAGCGCAGGCAAATTATGGGTGCTAATTTCCTGAAAGGACTGTTAGCTGGTAAAGTAGACTCTCCAACCTTACTGTCCTGTGTACATTTTAAAATTCCACAACGCACCTCTCGTTCCACACCAAATTTTCATATTCCATTATGTACCACCAACTACTTATTAAATGAGCCTATGAGACGTATGATGTCTAATGCCAATACGGACCCCTCCTTTCTTATTTAACTATTTTCAATATCTTCCTTGGGTTTAATTTGTAAATTGTAGATTGTTATATAATACCTTATTTTATTCTCTTTATATTTTTATATTTTTTGTTCTAGCTAATATTTTAATTCTCGTTTTATGTTTTTGCTGTATTCCTGTTATTATTTCGTTCATTGTACTAAAAGGGCTCAGCCCGTATATTAATAAATAAATAAATTATATATTTGCTAATGACTTTAAATGAATCAAAAATAAAGAAAAAAATATTTATTCGCAAAATACACAACAGACATTTATGCGCAAAATATTCGACAGAAAATATATCCTAATCTAGTATTTGAAGTATTTGAATATGCTTGTAGTTGTAAATATTTAAATTATAATGAAGAGGGTTGGTTTTTTAATGTTTATGTGCTTCAACAACCTTAACATTAAAACTTAAATCATGTAAACGCCAATAAGGCGCTGTTCAACTGCGTAGTGTAAGTATAGCTGTAACTAATTACATTTTAAAAAATATTAAATTTGTACCGAGCAGTTATCAAAAACATAATACTTAAAAGAATTTGGTTTAAATAAAAAATATTACAATCCTTGCAAGACACCTTGTATACGATTTATATTCAATATTAAAACCTTGTGAAGTAAGACGTTAAAAGTTTTAACTAATACTAAATTCAAAGGCCAAGAAGTTATAAGACATTAAAAAAAAAAATAGTTTTCCAAAACAAAAAGTATGTTTATACTAGTCGGTACAATGTTAAAAATTTAAGGATTGAATTGTTTAAAATCATTGTCTCCCGGAATTGTTTTAACGTTAGGATATTATTTTTAAGTTTTGCTCTTACCTATATATAGATATAACTGGTATTATATAAATGTGCCCAGTGTTAAATGTCAAGCCGCGTCGGTCGACTGGCGTATTTTTTTTTTTACTCAACATCAAAAAACAAAACAGTCAATAGAGTAAAGCTTTCTTTTGAAAAACTACCATGACCCATTGTTCGTCCGCCTTTACCGAAGATTTGTTTTCCATTATTTTTTACGTGCATTATTAAGCGAAAATGGCAACCGACAAACGAAATACACGCTGTCTAAAAAAAAAGCTTATATATATATATTCTTATGTATTATATACAAATCACGATTTTTCTAACGCTGATTTTTGACGACCATACACAAGCTCTTCGTCCGACAACATATCGGTTAGACCTTTTTCTTGTTATTGTTTTAACAAAGCGTGCGTTCAGCATCCTAAAATTCTGTACCTGTTACCCCCAAGATAAAGTTCGTCGAGTCTAAAAGCAGGTCAAACAATATGGCCAACTTGCTAAGCTAACGAGATATTAGTTTCCTAGTTGAAAGTACAACACATGTTATTATGGAACGTGGCCAAATTCAGCAATTCTCGTGCACTACGTTTAATATTGTGGTCCTGCAAAGCAATAATTAAATTTTAAATTAAGTTAATTCGTTTAAAAATTAATTCAATTTCTAACCGCCACTAGCCTCTATGATCGGGCGCACTGTGTTGTCATAATGCATACACAAACGCGCTCCGTGTACAACTTTGCCTATGCGTGTTTAATAATTTGATTTTCAACAATCTTAATGATCAAAAATTATTAACAATTCGTTTTCATAATTTTTAATTAAACCCCAATATAATGGTACACCTCGAACAAGACCGCCACAACTCAGAATTAATCAGTTTTGAGTTATAAATACTTTCGAGCAGTAAAAAATTAGCTTTATAATATATTGTAAGAACGCCACATTACATATAAATACCACTTAAATGCCACCTTAAATATGTGTCAGTATTGATTTTTTTTTTAATTTTTAGTTACTTATAAAAGCAATAGAGCCATATTCACTTTATAATAATATTTCCGTTTTTAATTTATCCGACTAATCACTGAAGTCAAAATATAAGACTGTATTACTTTGATTTGTGGCGTCCTTGAATATCAACTGAATACAAACTATACGTTCAGTGTGTAATTTACCTCCATACAATGTGTTCATGGAAAACAGTAATTATTAGAGTTGTAGCAGTATTGCATTTAATAATTTGTGGATATTACAATATGCAACATGTATTGATTTCAATACTGTCATATTTTATTAATATAGTATTCTTAAAAACAATAAGCATATTCAGTACAGACACGTCTTTAAATAAGGCAGTCTTGCATTCACAATTATAAAACGTCATAAGTCTACATTTTTGGGTTTTAGAAGCATTTCAAAATATTTAAAAAAGGCATATTGAAAAGTTTGCTTTATAAATTTTGAGTTGTGGTGGTTAGGTTCTATATGTATGCGATACATCAGAATTACAACTAATACATGACACTGTTTTCTTAGACTGATTTATTTTATTTTAAAATTGATGAAGTTTAATTATTTCTCGTACGTCCTAAATTTAATATGATAAATAGTAAGTGCTCCAACAGTTAAAAATGCACACTAATTGTAAACATAAACATATGTTTATCTCAATTATTGAGCAAGTAGTCCCGTTTTCGATAGCCCCTTGTCAACAATAAGTTGGAAAGGGAGGAGCTGCGCGTCTTTAATAATTTTTCCCAATAGATTCTTAGAACTATATGTTCCCTAAAAAGCAACTATAGGAAGCTCCCACTCTGTGTCCATAAGCTAAAAATAGCAATACTGGTTTACACCAATTTATAAATCTTAAAGAAACTGTCAACGGGTACTTTCGACGGTCTGGTTCTTAAAATAATACGTAGTTAATAAATTTAAAACATGATTTCTACTTTTTTGTTTTATAATAAATGCGTTTATATTAGGTATTCACGATGATCTGACCAATTCATTCATAATTAAAATATATGATTAATCTGATTATTGTGAAACACAATATTTAGGTTAGGTTAAAACCCATTACTTAAGTCAAACATTTTTCTACTCTCCTCGTTTTTCTTTAGGTCGCTCTTGGCAAACACGGTATGCCAGAAACTCGTGTAATCAATTTCTACAACACGGCTGCCGCTGGTCTCGTGCAAGTTTCTTGCAATTTTGCGGTTATCACAAGTCGCTGACATACCGTGTTATTTTGACACGCGGGCACGCTCTGCACATTTACTTCGAAGAGAAATCAGCATTAATATTATTATATTAGCGTTAATACGTGTGATATTGATATTATCTATTATATTATATCTAATCATATTGTCGGTGGGTATCGTTGCAGATCCTGACATCATGTACCAAATGTCCGCTGTGGACGCCAAAGAAGACTGTTGCTATGAGCACTGCGGCGACGGGCTGTGCATAAAAAACGCCTCGCTGTGCGTCGACGACCGATCGACCTTTGGGCCTAGACCGGCAGACCAGAGACCCGTGTGCGTACACTCCATACCGCCGGAGGACGAAGAGTCTACGTGCAAGGATTACAGCCTGTCGGACTCTGCGGCCGACCGGGATGTACCGGCGCCGTTCCCCTGGCTGCTAGTTGCCCTGTCGCTGCCCCCGCTGCTCCGGACTACACTGGCGGCGGTCACATGACGATAATTAGGGACGTCGACGAGCACAAATAAATACATTTTTAAACAAAACGCGCCGGAAAAAAAATCTTCCAAAGCGAATTCGACGCGAACGGGATTTCATGTCGGGAACGACAGACAAACGCGTGTCGGGTACGTGGCGATAAGAACGTCGTCTCCGTCCGAAGGTACCGAGACGGACGCAGTTAGATGGAAGAAAGAGTAAACCCCTCCCTCCACCCACGCCGGCCGGCCATCCCTCGTTTCCTATAATATAATAGGGTTGTACGAAAAAAAAAGAGATGACCGGACGCAGGGTGGTCCGTTCCGGACGAGACTGTATAATACAAGTAAATGGACACGAGTCGTCGTCGTTGTTTGTTGTTGTTGTTGGCGCCGCAAGTTTCTACTGGCCGGGACCAATAAATAATAAATATTAATAAAATACCGCGTGTTCGTCGAAACGGGGAACACTCAGTAACTCAATACAGCCCGTATGCGTATATATTTTTTTGAATTTGGTTTTCGAAATATCAAACTTGATCTCTAGACCCTCCATGTACTCGTTATCGTGCGTTATGCGAATTGTATTTTTTTAGGGTATCCCCACTTGTAACGTTAAAATGTTCCCGTATTTTGTAAGCGACATTTGGTGCTCGGGCTGTTCTTTAATGTCAAAGAACCAACAAATTAAAAAAAAAATATTAAAAACATGCGCTTTCGATTTTAATTAATACTATTACCCAAAATTTAAAAAAAAAATCGTGTTTTTCGTACCATTGATTCTAAATAAATAAATTCATCGTGAGTTCCCATACTGAGTATCTTTCGGTTTTGATACATATTTTAAAACATAAAATAACCCGAACGCTAAACACAGTCAAAACAATTGAGGTAAATTTAAATCATTTAGGGAATTGACGGAATAGGTCATAGATTATAAATACTATTATCTATTATGAATGGTCATATTTGTGTATTAGTTATTTCTACTACATTACTAAAATCGAACGAATAAATACATGGCTTGTAATAATTATTGTTATACGCGCGTAAAATAAAGAACCTCCTCATTTTAGAAAGTCGGTTAATAAAAGACAAACATGTTTATGTAGGTTAAAAGAGGATATGCACGTAGTATTAAGTTACTGTGTGTTCTTTGTTGTACGCGGTAAAATATACAAAACATACAATTAAAAAGGCCTTTTTTTTTGTTTGTTGTACTTAATTTTTAATTGTTTTTTCTAACACACGTGTATACAATTAATGTTGGTATAATTTAGTTATCATTATTAGGTAATCGAATCTTGTTAGTTAAATGCGCGTGATATTGTATTACAGTGTAATAGTAATAATAATAATAATAACGATAATGATTTATATAATATAATATAATATGTATAGTTATACATATTTTATAGGCCGTATTAGTATTGAAGACGCTCAAAGGAATTAAGTGGCACAATATTCTGAACACATAAAGAGCTGCTGTTGTGCGAGATGTGGTGCGGATGTCGACAGCCGGTGGCCGGATATTGCAGAATTATTTAAAGGGTGCTTGCAGTAGGAACGGGAAGCTTTCATACACATATAAACACACATATATTTAGTTATATGTGTGTGTGTAGGGGTTGGCAAGAAGGGTAACGATCAACGACTTTTCGCAAAATTTCCCTGCCGTCAGCTCAAATGAGAGACTATCGTATACATTATACAGCAACATACACAGGGTTATTTTTTTTATATATATATGTATATATTATATTTAGCCCGATATTACTATTTGTTCTTTAGTTTGTTAATACCCTGTGTATAACACTGTATACTAATCGAAATAACACATCTCATTGAATTAATGTATACCACTTAATACCAACTTGATTGTTTTACTATAAATGAAAGCGTAGACCCTTACCACTAATTTACAAATAAATGTATTCTCGACCAATGCCCAACCCATAAATAATGATTTGCAATAACTGGCCAAACTGGAAACTCGCTGAACGGCAATGAGATTGAGTATTTCTTTATCAAAAGAAATAGAGGATAACACAGATCATCTACTTTATAATAAAAAGAAATACTACACCACTAAAAACGATGAGAACTTACCAACTTATCTTATTTAAGAAAACGCAGAGTAGTTTTCGTTGAAAAGAAATGTAGAAAACAATGTATTTACAAAAAGAAAACTATTACAAACGACCTTTTTAGGGTAGAATTAAGGAAATCAAATATGATGTTTCCGTTAAGAATATTATAGGCGCAAAAACATAATTGTTTACCAAAATTTCAATTACACTTTGTCATATTTTTATTGAAGTGCCTAACGTTTTTAACGTGCGTTGCTAGAGTAGATATTATATTTATACATTATATTATTATTCTTATTATTATTATTATTATTATGGGTGTGATATTCGGTAATGAATAATTTAGCTTTTATTGTTTTGTTTTACTCGAATTGTTAAATTTGAATGTCTTTTTATTTATTACTGCCGATGTTAGTTAAATTTTGTTTGTAAGAAACATTGTTAATTTAAACTTGTTTAATATTATAAAAAAAAAATGTGTAACTCCGAATTAGGCCATAATATCCAATTAATATATTATGTACACAGCTATGAATATGCAGGCGAGGGAGTTTTGAAATATATATTATATTGTTCCTGTTAGTAATTATTAAACATTTAATAAATTACACCGAAAATATTCGTTGTGGTTTTTATGGATAATACTATAAATTCGGTTTGTAGTTATAGTTATATTCAAACTTTGTAATTAATAAACAATAAAAAAAAATTAATAACTAGGATTAAATTTTATAATTTGTCTGGTTTAGAAGGTAATCATGGTTTCAAAATAATAAAAAAATATATATTTATTTATATTTAATTATACGATACAGTTTAGCTTAATTTGTAGATAGTTCCGTCCAAATAGATAATATATTATCAAATAATATTAATAAACGGTATACCGTAATGTAATATCCTACAAAACATGATTGAATTGAGCTATTTATTTTTAAGTCTACTGTATTATAGTAATTATTATTGTCTTGCCCTTAAATATATATTATTTGTTGATTTCGTGCCAATTAAACTCTTACTTAAGTCGGTATTTTTAGAAAAGTGCTCAATATTGTTGTATAAAATTATAGATGTAGATAATATATAAACTTATATACATGCATATTTTATGTCAATATATTGTAGGTCTGATATTTTAAGGGGAAAAATCTTTATGATTGAATGCGCGTAATTTTCAAATTTAAATAGGATTTGATCTTCTTTTTTACAAGAAACAATTTTCAGCATAATATGAGATATAACTTACGAGCGACTCAAAAACGAACCCCGTCGTGTATATTAAAACCAATTATACAATAATATGGAAACTTATCATAACAACACTAACAAACCATCTGTGGTTATGTTCTGTCTGTATATTAATCTGTAAAGACTATTATAAAAAAAAATCCAAAACCGACGTGACATCAAGACAGACAACACAAAATCAAAACGAGTTGCTTAATACAAGTCACAGTGTGTTAGGCTAAACATTGAGATGGTGGAAAAAATAGTCATACTCATTAAGTGGTACAAAATTATACTGATCTTAAGAAGACCGTCCCATTAGAACTTACAATTATGTACATAGCCATTTAAAAAAGTTTAGTTATTATAATTGATTTCTATTCTATAATTATTTTTAAAAATATGTTCATGAAAAATAAAACGTTTTAAAGATATTTTATAGCTTGTTAGGTCGTATTAAAAATTACTGTTACGGGTTCATTAAATTTAATTGCGTGCTCTGTAGATGAAAAGTTTTAAGGTATTTTTACACCACTCGAGTAGAGGCCAAGGGTTAACCATTCCATAGAAGTCATTTGATTCTTAATTACTAATATTGTTATTATTAATATTTATTAATAATAATAACAATATTAGTAATATTAATAATAATTGCGGTAATGAAATATAGGTATATATATATATATATATATATATATATATAAATTATGATAATAACATTATTAGAATACTTTAATTATATAATATACACATAAACAAGACGAAAAGGATAATATGTAACGAGTATGTGTTGTATAATAAAAACAATAATTTTATCGAAAACAAAAAAACAAAAAGAAAACATGTAGTCAATTGTAAAAATAACTTATATTATTATTAAATATTATTATAAATAAGAATAATAATATATAAAAAACTGTTGGTTAATTATTAGTTTTGTAAAACATTTGTTACGTTCAGTCGTATATATATATTATAAGAAATTTAAGAAAATATGAGCCTATAATACGAGAACAAAAAAATTTTATGTTATGAAATAAAACGTTTGTTTTATAGGAAATATATATAATTGAAAATAACACTTATTTGAGCATCAGTGTTTTTATTTCTAACCATACACTCCTGTCTGCCAATTATCCCAATTACTAATATATAATGCAATTTACAATAATATTATTAATATCTTATATGGTTAGTATAATAATTAATAAGACGTAATAACATAACATAATACATAATGTTTAGTGCTATTGAAAATAAATAAAGTGTTAATAATACATGACAACGAAAACTACCATACATCTCTTTTTTGTTCAATAATACAATTTATTAGATATAATTTAATTGTCAATTGTTGAATTTATAACACACCCACATACTTATGTATGTATTTACACATACTTATTCGTGTATTATATTATACATATTAGTTATTATTCGCCATAATGTCGTGCACAACAAAATGTCCTAGGACGTACCTAAGGTAAACTCAAATAAAATATATTGACTAATTATTAATTGCGAAGGGAGGAAGGTATACACAGTATGGCAATCAGGCATCTTGACCTACATTAGTGTTTGACTTTACTCAGTATAGTCAGAGCATACGTGAAGAACACACAACTATTCTAGCTGTAAATAGTACTACTAAATATCAAATTATAGTATATTATTTGTAAATTAAATCGGCATTTTTTTTAACTATTATTATTATTTGTCGAAATGAAAATTTATTATTTGTGGCTCAATTTCTGAGGGGGGGGGGGAATGTATAAAAGGTAGAACCACCCCTTTACTATATATAGACATTTATTATATAAGTTGTACGGAGAAGTACAAATTAAAATAACGAAAATGTATATAATGATAAAATAAATGTTCTAATAATATCGATAATACTAATTGACTAATTTAAAAATCTGTCTCGTTGCGTAGTTTTTAAATTAAATCTTACGTCACGTCTGCAATCATTAATGTATTTGCGCCAATTTTTTTACGACTTATAAAATAAAATAAAAATAATCTAAGGTGACACTTAAATCTCAAAAGGCAGGTTCTGAAATTGTTATTTTTTATGGAACAAAATCCCCACGAGAAAATAACGTTTTGTCATCCCCTATATTCGAACCATTTGTAAGTACTCCATTATTAATCTTTATGATATATTTTTAAGGAACAATGTTCAATCTTTTCCTTAAAGGAAAGACATTGGGTCACGAATAAGTCTTATGATCAGGCATCAGCTGATTCTCTTGTCAGTTATCGATGTTCCCTCAACATAGTCGATCGTCGATATCCGCCACCATTTCATCCCTGCCACAAGTACACTTATCCCATCCCTTCCCCTCTTGTCACAAAAGCATCACACTAAGTTCTACAGACCCCAACTAAATGACATGTTTATTTTAAAAAAGGTTTGCTCTAATCATTCGTAATGTACTTAATACTTATGAACAGTTATCAGCATCCGATAATTTCAAATATCACAAACAACGGCTTTTCAATATTACCAAATGACAAATCGGCCATAGTAACCATAGTAGCGCAAAGAGATTCTAAAAATGTTGTGGTAAAAAAAGTTATTTTTTGAAATTTACATTTCTTATGTACTTACAATTCTGAAAAGAATATAATTTATTGTTATTTCAACAGACCGAAAAAGCCGACATCGCCCAATATCGATATCGATTTTTGGGAGAAAATCGTCGGAATGCTGCCGGCAGGCATTGAAGCCATGAAGAATAACCAAGAAAGACAAAGAAAGATTATGTTATTATTACCTATTACGTAGTTAATTCATCTTTTCTGTCATAAAATGAACATGACACTCGGATTAATAAGTGAAAACAACTATTTTGTGCCTTAATCATTTTTTGAATGTTTATGATTTCTATATTTTATTATTTTTTGAATACTGTAATTATATTTTCAATATAATCTTTATTTTGTATACTATATTAATTTTTTGTAAATTATTATAAAAAATATGGTTCATATTCCCACATTGTAAAATTTAAACAATTTTTTTTAAATCTTACACTATTTATGATTAAAAATAAAAACTTTAAAAGATAATTATTAAAAATTTGTTTGAAATATTGTAACCTTATTTATAACCTGGCATTACTTATAGTGTACTAAGTTTGAATAGGTTATACTCTTAAATTTGCTTTAAGAATTCATAACTTTTTACTTTAACTCGCCGTAAGTCGCGCTATAGCCACACCGACCGTAGTCACATTTAGTCACTATGCGACTCAGATAAGAAATGTACGTAGGTCACACTTTATTTAAGTTACCAAAGATAGACTCAGAAGTCAGAACAGTTCATACCGTGTACAGTAGACATTATCTTCAACTCCTATTAGTTACAAGTAAATAACTTTTGATTTTATTTAAACATACGATGCGACATTAGGGAAGGTTTTCGGATGATCATTTCATTTACTATTGTTCTGTAAACTAAAGTGACCTTGACATTTTTTGTTTTATAAAATATGAACAATCTATCCAAATTGTTTCTTTAATTATAATAGGTATGATTTTTGCAATAATTCGATGAAAGAACATTAGAACGATATGTTGGGTGTATGACGGGTCAACATTTTATCAACAATCGTAAAACATTTAAACAATCTCTTTAATTTACTATGGATATGCTTTTAGGTTAAAACTCTTTAGTTCCACCAAAAAATATTCCTATGTTCTGATGCATATGACAAATTTCGCCGTAACAATTTACATATATAATTTAACTTACATTGTACTACCTAATTGTAATAGTGTTAACATGAGTAAAAAATATCGTGTGTACAATTATATGCATTGCTTATATGTTGTGAACAGTGCAGCTCACGATTCGCAGCGTTCCTTTGTAGTTTTTAATTTAATTAGCCAAGTACTGTTTTGTTGTCTACAAACTCTATCATGACAACCGAATTATAGTAAGTAATTAATTTTTTTTTATATTTTGATTGTTATCATTTGAATACACGCCGAGTATTTTGGATTTTTTATTTGGGTATTCCGCACCATTGGCCCATACAATGTAATAGGTTTACTAAGAGGTAAATTGTGGAACCTACCCTTTTTGATTACCTTGAATTGTATATTCCCCCTATATTGGTATTATATTTTGTTTGGGCGAGTACAATTTGTTAATTAGGTGCATACACAATAATTAGTGTAGATAAAAATATTAACCAAGAAAAAATTGTAAAATTATTGTGATTGTTATTATTACAGACATTGTAGAATTAAGGATAAAAATATGAATAAATTGTATAATTTGATACATAAAACACAATTATTTTTTACATTTAGTTAATTAAAAAAAAAAAATTCGAAAATTCCTAACAGGTTTTTCAAGACATTTGCAATATTGTTTTTAAATATCATAGAAAAACAATTACGCTTAGTACTGTTATGGAATTGTCATAATTTTGAAGTTTTCGACGAGATAATAATTAGAAAGGCAAAAATTAGCGGTATTGTGGAAATCGCTGAGTCCAAATTTGGCTGTCTAAAATATCACAAGAGGCACAAAGTTGAATGACAATGGGTTTTCGGGAGTTACGAAAGAGAAACAGAGGGAATGCTTTCTTATTCTCTTAGAATTTTCTTATTATGTCATTAGATACTATGCTTTTATTGATATTCGCAGTTCTACCATTTATTAGTTTCGACGCGATATATTTAGCACCTCTATAGATCCGAAATTGTATGCTGATGATACTTTGATGGGTCAAAAATCCATGAAAATATATATTTTATAACTTCACACGTTTTATCTAAAAATTGTAATTTACACATGTGTGCACTTGACAATCGACGTATGAGTACATCATGATCAGACTAAATACGATTATTGTATATTATATATATTGTATATTTAAATTTGAAAAATTATTCTTTATTCAATATGTCCAATTTTTATAAATTTTTTATGCGTTTTACTTGACTTTTGGATTAACTTTTTTTCAAATCTAAACTTAAGGAGTTGTAAAAGAGAGAACTAAGATAGTCCACAAATCGTTGACCAAAAGATGTGTTTGTGTAATTCATTTTTCTATTATAAAGCCCTACTTCCCCTAATTTTTTCTAAATTATTTACCGAGTCTCTCAGACAACGTGGAATTTCATAATGCTTAAACGAGTTTAACATATTTGTTTAAATTATATGTATTAGCCATGTTTTAATAATTAAGTGTCGTCCTCGTGTCTATACAAAAATCCTCAGATACACCACTTAACCGTAGGGGCGAATTAAAAATATGTACTTCTTAATTTTTAAATTACTAAAACTTTATATTTTTAACAACAATACTAGTGTTTCCACGATCAGCGTTTAGCCTTTTAACCAAGAGTGCTTTCACGGCGGTAGGTAGGCAACCAAATGACCGCTTAAAAGTTGGTTTTGTACAATATCGTTCAGTAGGTACATTGTGCATGCATCATACATACCTATCATTCCAAAATGCACACACATTAAACAACATTTAGTAACTTCAGTATTTTTATATTTATAATATAATTGGAAAAAAAATCAGAATACTTTAAAGCAAGTTATGAATCAATTATATTGTTACAATATACACATTTTTTTTTACTTAAGTATTATAATATTAATAATTAAATATCATTAATATGAAAATTTATAATTCTTTATAATAATATACTAAAATGATATTAAAACAAAATATTATTAACACCCCGATAATGTGTCTATATTAGTTATTATCATGAACTATGGTAGGTGTATCTTAGTTCATGGTTATTATTTAGGTGACAATCTAATATCTGATAAGATTAAATTTCACCGGGCCCATATCAGCAAAACTGTAGTTATGTTATCACTTATCAATAAATAATTCCATTCTAAGATCAGTACCAACTACCAAATCTGTTTTAATTACTTGTGTAAAATCAAGTTTAAAGTTACTACCTATTAGGTATTTGCTAGAGAGTAGAGATGTGTGGTTCGAAAATCCAGATTAGTCTGTGAAGTTTGTATTATTTTAATGAAAAACAACTTGCTAGTTTTATTATGACCATGACCTTTACGAAAATCAAGCAGAATTTACAAATCACAAGATTAAAAATCATTTTCATAATACACACACGTGTCGGTATTGTTTGAACATTGAGATTGATATTATGATTTAAATTATGAAGTTATTCACATTTCAAGAGTAGTATAAAATAATCAAATTTCTAGGCTACCATTTTTCATCATCTATAATTTCGGTAAGTTATTCCATTATTTATAAATTATACTTTACCCAAGTGTGTATTTTTCAATAATGAAATTAATTTATATTATTATTAAGTATGTAACTATTCTACATTTCTGTAATCTTATTTATTATGTACCGATATGAGAATCAACCTTTACATGATGGTATCGGAAAATACTACCATTAATTTAGATGTGATCATTAAAAGTTAATTCGATACCTATTTATTTGTTTAATCTAATTGTATTCTAATTTCTATTAAAATAATAATATAATATCGGGTTACTCATTTATAATATTTTGTATTTAACAATGACCCTATCATAGTTATAACCAGTTATTATAAATTAATTATTTTTAATTGTTAAAATAAATTGTTTTTTTACCTTAGGTATAAAAGTACTAATTTCAATTTATTACAGTACCTATTTGTAATTATATTGCAACATTACAAATACTGCCAAAATACTTAATTTATTGTAAAAAAGATAAAATTTCATCGTCTATCAATTTCATAATAGTATACATTATTTGAAATATTTTTAATGGTTTCTTATTTTTAAATAAAAATGTATACATAGAGGTTTCTTTTTTTTAAATAAAAATGTATACATAGAGGTTTCTAATTAGGTATCATTTAAAAAAGTATTCTTAAACTTCTAACATTGTATCAAACTCTATAAGGCTTAAGAGGGTGTCGCACCGGTGATTTTCAGTGGTAAAAACATGTTTATGCCAACTGAAAATAACTCGCTTAATTTTGGTTTTTGAATAAAAGCACACAGTATAAAATTAAAAGAAAACAATATCCCGGAGAGCACCACGGTGAGTTTTTTAAAAAAAATGCATTTTTTGAAAAGTTACGGTCATTTGAAAATGTCAAAATAGTCGTTATTTCTTAACTATGTATTGAGCGTTATACTTTGAATAATGAAAAAACGCACCGTGGTGCCCTCCGGAATATTGTTCTCTTATAATTTTATAATGGGTGCTTTTACTCTAAAACCAAAATTTAGCGTGTTATTTTCAGTCTGCTTTAACATGTAGAGATGAAAAAAACATTTTTAAATCGCTTTCAAGGATGCTGTGGTAGTCCGAAAAATAATTTAACTACCAAAATAGAGTCCTAGTTATTGAACTAATAAGTACACATCACAGTTTAACCTTTAAATTAAGATTTTGTAAAAAATTGCCTATACTTTACTCCTTAAAAATGGGTGGTGCAACGCCCTCTTAAGTCTAACAGTTTTATATAAAAAAAAAAAATGTTATAATTTGATTTCCTCACTTGATAGGTTACTTTCACCAAGCATCTCATCCGCTAATATTGTTGTACAAGCAAATTATAATTTTGTTCTCTTGTGTTTGCAGCTAAATTATTATAAATATGTACTGGAAAAGAATTTCTTTTTGCCTGTGCATCTATGGAATTCTTAAAGAATTCCGCCCATCCGAGTCTTATGTAATACCTTTTTTACAAGGACCTCGTATGAACTTCACCGAAGAACAAGTAAGTTTATCTAGTACCTACTTGATAATTTACAAAATAGATTATTTAATTCCTTTAATAGTATCTCAATGTCACGTTATAAAAACTTATCCCATATTTGCTTTGCAGCTTCCTAAATATTTGTTCTTTCAGCGAATGTTTTATTTTATTATAGTTATTCAAGTATTTTAAATTAGTTTGTTGATAATTTTTAAATTATATTTTACAATTGTTTTAGATAAACAATGAAATCCTTCCTATTGGAATATATTCCTTAATGGTTTCTATGATTTTCGTCACTTTAACTACCGATTTATTACGATATAAAGCAGTAATAGTCATACAAGCGATATGTGGAACAGTTGTCTATGCAATTTTATCGTTATGCACAAGTTTTCCGTCCATGATTGTATGTTATTTTTATACAATTACTCATTTATTATAAAAAAAAATAGGTATTTGATTAATTTGGAGTTTTTTTTTTTAGATAGTTCAAATTTTGTATGGAATTTTTTCAGCAGCAGAAGTCGGCTACTATACGTACACTTACTCTGTTGTGGATACAAAATATTATCAAACAGTTACTAGTCATACAAGGGCCGCACATCTTATGGGTCGTTTTATTTCTAGTATTGTAGCTCAATTGTCAATTTCAGCTAATATCTTTGACTCTTACCAATTAAATTTTCTCACTCTAGGAAGTTAGTAAGGTTATTATTTTTCTAGAAAACTTATACATTTTAATTGTTGTGTAATAAATAGTTTTTAAATAATAGGTTTAGCTGCTGGATTACTATGGACTACGGTTTTACCGTCTGTGGAACAAAAAGTTATTGAACCCGAGGCTCAAAAAATGACAGCTATGAACATAGCATCCCTGACACCAGAAGAAGCGGAACTTGAAATAGCAGAAAATGAAACACTTCAAAAAGATACACTGCCAACAAACGTAACACAATATTTTTTTATCCTTAACTCATTTGACTTGAACATTATTTATTTATAGATCATTATATTGTAAATACAAAATGTCTTTACAATATATTTAATATATTATACTTTCATGGCTGCACGTTTTTTATTTAAATAACTAATTAAAAATGTTGAGGTATTTAAAATACATATTTGCTATTTATAATTTGAAATATACTTTTATTTAACTTTTTCAGATAATCTGTTATTTCATATAATTATTACCAAACTATTAAATTTTAATCTAACAAATATTTTTCAAATTTTTTATTTAATTATTTCAATTTGTACTTAAATAAAGCATTATTTAATTAAAACTGAAAATTCATATAAATAATTTAATATTTTTCATTAAAGTTTTGTTATAGCTTATAATAGCTATTTTAATTTCTAGAAAGATAAAATTAATTGGTTTTTTAAGGACAGCCAAATTTCTTGGAATTACTTTCAATCACTGTGCGAAGAGTATAAAAATTTGCAAGTTTTAAAATGGTCATTTTGGATAGTTTTGGCAACGTGTGGTTTTAACCAGGTAGAAACATAATGCATTAAATGATTAATTTTTAGGAATATATTTTTTTTACTTTAAAAACATCATTAAATTTAATACTTAGGTATTGTTCTATATTCAATCATTATGGGAATCAATAAGTCATGAAAGTTGTGTCGAAAAAAATTGCCAAACATATTCAGAGTGGAATGGAGCTGTAGATGCAATTTACACAGTTATAAGTAATTTTTTTTTTGTATATTTGTTTAATTCTATACGTATTAAATTTTTGATAGCTTGTACCTAGTTAAAATTTTAAAGTTTAAACTGTATTTGCAAGTCTAATTTTGACATAAACATTTTTCAAACATTTAGCGGTTTTTTTAATAAAAACTTACATAAATTTTTTTTTTTTTTAAGTTAAGAAACACTTGCTTTGTGATTTGACCCTTTTTAGCTAATTGACTCTGAATAAGCTATATTTATCATTTTGTTATTTTGTTTAATGTCAAATGTAAAGTGACTTTGTATGATTTTTATAGGTTTCTGTGTAACAATATTATGTGGAAAAATAGCAATAAATGTGGACAAATTTGGTAATTTTATCATTTTACTTAGTGCTATCACCCAGTGGGCTACTTTATACACATCGATCTTATGGAATTCAATTTATATTTCTTACATAAATTTTATTTTATATTGTACCGTTTATCAAGGCATGATGACCATTGCTAGGTAAGTTAAATAAAAAACATGTTGAAGATTTGATAGTTTTAACTATAACTTAATTTAAAAAATGCAGTACAGAAATAGCAAAATGTGTCAATAAGGATAAACATGGATTTGTATTTGGTACAAATAATCTTTTAGCGGCAATTTTACAATCGTTGGCCACATTATTTATGAACTCCTTGGGTATGTCTTCATCGTCTAAAGCTTTGGTAAGTTTTCATTTTTAAGACATCAAATATTCCACTTATTTACTGTTTTTGTTTTTGTTTCAGTTTAAGTGGTATGCAGGCTATTGTTTTTTCATTGGAATATGTTTTTTAATCATTTTCATTAAACAAATTATAAGAAAGTAAATATTAGTGTTGTAATTTGGATTTGAATAATTAAATATTTTTAAGCATTCGACTATTTGAATAGTTTTAAAATTAATTTTAATTATTTTTATGTTTAAAGTATTTGCATAATATTTGAAGCATTTAAATCCGAATTTTTTGAACACAAAATATTGCTCATTAGAAAATAGTAATAAACAAAAATTATAAATTTGTTATATCAATATTTTGTTATTTATCAAATATATTTTGTTACATTCAGTGTATGAATTTTATAAAGGAAATGTGGAATGAAGATTTTTAAATTTGTTTTAAAAAAAATAATTTAATTTTTAAAAAACATGCTTGTTTTGCAAGTGAACTGTAAAGTAAAAAATAATTTTACTACAAGAACAATTTACCAATCAATTGTAGCATATTTTTTTTAAATGACAATTATTTTGAAAACAACCCAAAATGAACTACAATTTTAATGTAACCATCTTTAATTTTTTACAAAAAAGAAAGCGTGGTCCCTATTCAACAAAAGTCCCTAAAAAATATATAAATAAAATTTCAGATAATGTATTATATTGTAAGTTTTTTTGTAATTTAAACTTGGTTCAATATTATTATTCGATATAACATACATTTCATAATACTTAATTCAATGAATTTGTATTTTTGGAAAGGCATGTAAAAAGTGAAGAATAATGTATGGACATTTTGACTGGTCTTTTGGGAACTGTATAATATTTAAAATAACCAATACAATTATTTTTAAAAAAAATTCCAGATTTTCAATTTACAATTATTTTTGGAAAATAACAAAATGTATGTTTAATTTATTACTTTGTACTGTATACATATACTTGAAAAAAATATAAAATAACAACAGGTAACAATATTAAAATGTATAAGAAAAAGTTCCCACCCTTTCTGGATGGAAATAAAATGATATTTGCTTAGTTTAAAAATTAAGAAATAATTCTACTATTTTCCAAAAAGTTTTAGTGTGTCATTATATTAAGTTTTAAAACATGTTAGCGATAAGGTGTGTTGGCCGGTTCTGAAGGAGAACTAGGGAGCCGGGAGGGAACTAATATTATTCTTGGCCTTCTTCTTCAGATCTATAAAGTTGTTGTATAAAGAAATCTTGAGTCCAGGCAGAAAAATAGAATGTTAAAAAAAACAACACTTTCTGAGATACGCATCGAAGCTAAAAGCATTACATAGGTAGTTCATTAATTCTCACGTTTGACCCTCGATGTTAATTAAATGTTATGTACTACAAATAATGGAGAAGAAAAGTCATGATAATGAAACATTTTATTAATAAGATTTTTTTACTAATTACCTCGATTATAGACGATTTAATTAATTAGTAGATGGGCTAATTACTTGTGAAAACCTTCATTAAAATTATAATTTTTTTATAGTGGTCCCGTATGAAACGGGCCTTACTCTCTGCCCTCTGGAAGCTACAGCTGATCTCATTCTGATAACAAAATTAGTATTATCTCTGTGAGTAATATTTTTGCTATATAATATACTTAGGTATATGCATATTATTATACAAACAATACGTAAAGAGTTACTATACCCGTCTTATCTAAAAGTTGAAATTGATAATAATTGTGGTGGATCACCGAATCAATATAATATACACCTGGGGTGTTGCTGTCTACCGAGTGCTGATATGCAATATAGATTATAATGCTAAATGCACATTGCCCAGTATTTGACTTCCAGTCAGCGATATTTTACATAATAATATGTTATAATAATTTCTCTAACCTCTATAATATGTTGACTTTATGACACGATAAACGTATGGTTTATGGACGATGAACCTTCGTTACAAAATACAAGTAAACTATTAAGTTGTTATAATTAAATGTATAATATTTATTTATCTCTGTTAATTCGTATGTTTGTATGAAGAAATTTCAGTTAGACCCTTTTGAAATAAACCTTTGCGCGGGGATTGTAGATTTATTTAACACTGCCTTATCCTCAACTCATTCAGGTTTGTATTTCCACTTATTGTACTTCAGTTATTGTATTTTTGTTTTTGTTAACTGCCAATAATTTTTAATAAAATTCTTAAATTGATAATTAGTTTCTAATAACATTCAAATGCATTTTAAGATTACCATGAATTCTGGTGTTCATTGAGTTTGGAAACCGGTTTCTATTGTAATTAAACATATAAAACACTGTATATATTTCCATTTTAATTATAAACTGAGTTTAATTAAATTAAATTATTTCTTTTTCTTAGATGTTTTATGTTGATGAGTGTACAGAAAGTGCTGAAAATGGTGAAAACATTGCTGTCAAATTATATGAGTAAGCCCAATGTTTTTGTTTTGTGTTAGCAATTATTACAAATATGAAATTTATTCACTATTGAAAATATTATAACAAAATGATGACCAACATAGAATTGTTGACTGTTTTTGACATGTAAAGCTTGTTTTGTTTCATTTAAGTTACATAAAAAAAATGTAGATAATTTTTTTATATTAGACAGGAATGGAATTCACTATTCAATACCGCCAGTATGGATGAATTGCGCAACATTGCTATTCAAGGGGATTTGCGAGCGTCAAGGTTTAGAAGTGTATGTTGGCGTATATTGTTAGATATATTGCCATTGGACTCGACTAAATGGATATCGGTTATAGAAAAACATCGTTCACGGTATGAACATATCAAACAGAAACATTATAATGATCCACACTCACAGGACACAGAACCCGATGATCCACTTTCACAAAGTGATAGTGTAAGCAAACTGTTTGACTTACCTATATTGTTTAATTGTATATCGCACATATATAATAAATATGCTTATTAATATATCGTTAAATGTAGGGCTTTAGTAAAAACCAAATGAAATTGTATAATAAACTCAAAATTACATGGAAAATGTGCTTTTATTCCTCATTAGAATATTATTTTTATTAATATTTGTACTTAGTTGAATTCCTAGTCTTAAAAATCAGAAAGTTTAAAAATCAATGATCTGAAATAAATGCCTATATTATTAATTCATTTCAGTCTTTGTTTCAGAACAAATAAAATCTATTCGTTCCTTAAGTTTTTTTTTTTAGAAGTAAATGTAATATCTTATTACTTAATTAACATTATTACTGGAGATGGACCCCTGCTAAAAATATAATGTTTAATTCTTTAATACCAAAGATACTTTAAATAAAAATAAAAAATTCTACCATCATCAAACTACATAGAGAATCCCATGTATTAATTTGTTATTCTCCAATAAATGCTATATAATCTTTCTAAGCTAAACCTAATCTTTTATTTTTCTGTTTGAATTTGTTGGTTATTATTGAATACAAAATGATTTACTAATCATGTTGAATGAATATGAACTCAATCCTATTAATTTAACTTTTTTATTATATTAATGTGTTTAACTATTATAATGCAATGATAAATTTAGGTATATATTATCATTGATTGTAAATGTTATAGATTGCCCACCGAGATCAATTTCAGTCGACACGGGACGGTTTTTAATGGAAATTATACTACTAACGCCCGTCCCATGTCAATGTTCAGAACTTAAATTTGCCTCGGTGGGCAATGTTTAATGTTTATAATCAATGATATTCTAAATATAATATTTACGAATCACTATTTCAGTAATGAAGGCTAATATTTTTAAACCAATATGAAAATAACTAGTGCTTGAATTGGGGGTGGGGGGGCTGAGTACCCCAAATATTTTCTCAGAAATTGTAGTGTAGAAACCCTACTAATTTTTAAGTGGTAAAAAAAATTCTGGATACACTCTTTTTTTTTTTTTAAGTAAAACCGCACCCTACTTTTATTTTTCAATTTGAGCATCGAAAATAATAACTTGTATAAGAGAAGTAGGCAGTTGTCTGCATAGTCTGGTCGAGCTATTTTCTTATAGACTATAACATATCTTTTTAGAGTATTTGGAAACAATATTTCAAAGACATGGAGTTGAAAAAATTAATCAAACAAGATGTGGTTAGGACGTCTCCGGGCATTCAATTTTTTCAAACGGAACGAATACAAAACACAATGGTCAACATATTATTTTGCTATTCTAGAGAACATCCCGACTTGAGTTATAGACAAGTATGTGAAGTAAAATAATTTGATTGTTTTTTATTGACTTTATATGTTGTTTATTTAAAATTTAGGGAATGCATGAAATTTTAGCACCAATATTATTTGTCCTACATTGTGATCATCAAGCGCTGCTTCATGTCGTAGAACAATCTTCTGATGTTAGGTGTGTTGAATACTATTAAATACTGTTATTGTAACCTGACAGTAATAATTGTATTCTTATTTTACAGTGATGTAATACAACAAATTTTGAACCCATTACATTTGGAAGCAGATGCATAGTAGGTGTGATGTTAAACTAATATTTTACATAGTTGTATTGACTTTATATTGATGTTTAGTTCGCAGTTTAGTACTTTGATGAAGGTTATGATAGACTATTACACTATTAACGATAGTACACTATTGTCGTCGGAAGACGAATCGGAGACCATAAAGATTGTACGTTTTGTATCTATAAATAAATAAATATATTGGATTTAATTTAATAAAAAATTCACTGCATTATTTTTGCTATAGAGTTCTAATACGGAAAGTGAAATTGTTCGGAAACTATTAAAAATACGCGATAGTATGTTACCCAAGTATGATCCCGAATTGCATAATCACCTTATAAGACTCGACATTGCGTTCACTACATTTGGAATGTGAGTATCTAATCCCTATTTTATTTAAAACATAAAATTAACTCAGGCTAATCTATTATTTTTAGCCGCTGGTTAAGATTATTATTCGGTGGAGAATTTTCATTGATGGATTTGTTAGTATTGTGGGATGTTATTTTTGCAAAATCACCGCTACACTTTCAACTGATAAATCATATATTTGTTGCGATGTTAATACTATTACGGGTTCAGTGTATGTGTTTTTTTGGTTTTCATTTATTATTTTTGGTATTATTTTTATAGTTAATTTTTCAGTATTGAAAAGTGATAGCACTAGCTGTCTTACATTTCTAATGAAGTACCCACATGTAGATGTAACATCGGTCATTGAGTATGCGCTTCACATGTCCGATCCTCAAGTATGATAAATATTTGCTGTATTATGTTTATTTCTTATTGCAAATTTTATCGTCAACAGATCTATCCATTACCGTCCGTCATCCATTCTTTGAAGCACGACAAAAGGGATATCTCAAGAACGAATTCATTGGAAGAAGAACTTCAGAGGTCTGTGTACTATTATATTTTATAACTTAGTTAAATATCAAAGTAGATTTTACATAGCTCAATCAATCAATTAATGTTAATATTTTGTAGGCCATCACAGTTGGTATATTCGTCAAGAAGAATGCGCAACTCCTCGGAGGTAATTGTAATCCCATATCTTATTTTTCTCCTCTTAGTAATTTGCCTTAAGGATCGTACTGGCAAACAAATTCCTTGCTACCACTCCTTTTACGCAGGAAGTCAAAAATTGAGTTCAATAAACTGGAATTTAAAAAAATAGAAAACATATTTAGACCCTAAAATTGAAACCCTTCTTCTTCATTGCTTACGATCTAGTAGTTTTTTTTCTTATCTGTTTTATTACGATTTATTTTGATACTTCTAATTAAATATTAACACAATTATTCTTTTAGGAGTTGGTGGAACTTTGTAGAGTTAAGTTGTTACAATATCATTCTATTTTAAATCCAGTTGTCGGTGATCACCACAGAGAAGCTCGACAAGCATTAAACGGAATGTTGGAAGTAAAGGAATACGGCAGAGCCAAATATTCATTATGCATGCATAAACTAAACTTATTATACTTATTGAAATATTTTGGATTTCAGTTGTGTGCCATGCTAAGTACACATTCTGGCATTATTGAAATGGGTAAAGATGTGGCAAGAATCGCCTCTCCCGTCCAAGCCCCAAATACTCCTGATACTCCAGATAGACCACAATTACCTCCTCCCGCATCTGCCATTACTATGAAAGTGTTCCGTAAAGTAGAAAGTTCTTCTAACTCGCTTATAAGAGGGGCGCCGACAAAAAATCCTCTCAAACAGATGAAAAGATAAACGCTGAAAAGACTTAATTTTTATAACCTTACTCTACAAAAAAAAAAATGTATGTGTTGAATAAGTTAACGTTTGCCCTCTAAAAATGAAGCTTATGAGTTTCTAGTCTAATTTATCAAATATGTACCAATTATGATATTTTAATTTGTCTGTGTATTTGTATATATTTTTTTTTTAGCATAATGTTTTACACTTAAACGCTTAAATTATAAAAAAAATGAGCTTGCATTTTATTAATTTACAACAGTTTACATCTACCATTGCTTAATAACTATGCGTAGATAGACAGAAACATATATTTTAAATAGGAAACCCATTTAATATAACGGATGGACAACAAAAACTGTTTAATATGACGTTGGATATAAAGCGTATATCCAATAACAGGATTTAGGTGGCTGGAGCAACTTTACATGCGACTTGTTTTCAGTCTTTTTTTGGTAGAACAACATTCTTTGACTTCAGCTGGATTGGAATACGTAAGAGTTGGTTGTCAAATATATTACTAGATAGTGCCGAATGTCGTTTATTGGATTTGTATCCTTTACCGGTTTATGAAGCAATAAAAGTCTCACTAAAAATTTAACATGCAATGTCGCTCCAGCCATCCCTTCGATTGGTTGAGTCTATCCATGTATGTTTACCCTAATTATCTACCTTAGTATCACTTTTACAACACACTCGGTAGGCCTTAATTTAGACAAATAAAGAAATTGTCACATGAATTAGTTTTTAATTTAAAAAAAAAATATGTTTAATACAAGTTTGTAGTTAAATAAATTAAACCCAATTCTCAAAAACAAATCTTATATTTAAAGGAGAAGTTCAAAAACTTTATAATTATTATTTTACACATTTAATTTTTTTTTATCAAATTGCCATTGTTAATAGCGGGTAGTAGGTACATTTCAAAAATTAGCAGGAATATTTTGCTTTTCATACTCGGCTCTGAAAAATTAATAAAAAAAATTATTAGAACAAAGTAATAATGTTTTTACAAATCAAATTTCAAGAATTGATATACTAATCTACAAAAGTTTTAACGCATTCATAATAATGATTTAGCAAAATGGTATAAATGCGCTCTTGATTTTCTAAATTTCTTAACAATTCTTATTGTTTCTATCCTTTGATCAAGATAAAAACTGCCCTTTTCTAATTTATATATTTTTTTATTAAGTGATTAAAAAAAATTGTTAAATCAATTCTTATTGTTACCTTAGTTGAACACTAAAATCATCTTCTACGTTATCATCGTCCCAGTTATCTTCCCAAACGTTAGCTTCTTTATCTTCTTCATCCTGTTCCGTCCATTCTATAAAGGTATAATAATTTAATAATATTTTATATTCTTAATTTTACTTTTATAGAAATACCTTCTACTGGAAATTCTTCAAATTCATCATCTTCTTCTAACAGACCGACGTCTAATGTATTTTTATGTTTGTCTGTGTTCGAAGACGGAACAGTACTCCTCGTAACCATTTTGGTACTTTTTTTGTGTTCTTAAAAAAAACAAGTTAATAATCGCAGTATTTTTGAATTAAAAACTAAAAATTCTCCTGTAGTTAATAATTGTAACACACTATCTTTGTAAATACTGATTTCACTTGTTTTACTTAATGATAAATGTTATAGTCATTCTCATAACATAACCTCTAAATTCGTCAATCCATTGGTTCCCAAACTATTCAAATTAGAAATAAGATAGTATCTATCACAGAATAATGGAAATTTAATTTATTCTGTGATAGTATTCCAAAATTAATAAATAAATAATTTTATTATATGGTATGTAGTTATTTTTGGTAAAATCATACTATTTGCTTGTTTTAATTAATTATCGAGTAATTCGATTTTCGTTGTTAATCAATGAACATTGGAAAATATTGTATAGAATATAATATGTCGACTGTCGAGAGGTTCATGGAAGGATAAGTATATATTAGTTTTTCCATCCATGAATGTTATTATCTGGAAGACTAAAAGATATAATCAATAACAAAATAATATCTTGGTTCTCGAGAAAAACTTAATTAATATTGAAAAAGTGTAAAATAAATACCAATTCCATTTGGTATGTTTCGTGCGATTAGTGCGAAATGTTGTTTTTATTGTATAAACTAACGTGTTGAATAGGCTATAGCAGTTTTTGTTATGAAGCCCGTCGAGGTAGACTTGGTGAAAATGATCGAAGCCAATAAGATACGCAAGGAGAAGAAATTGTCAGTAAGTTCCATCTCCAACACTCCTCCGGTCGATCTAAAGCCCCGAGTAGTCACGGTCCAGCAGCCAGATTCAAAAAAACTGTACACGCCGACCTCGACGGCCAAAAAAGAAAACACAAAGAAAGTGGTACAGGATGCTACCAGAGAAATACAAATCTGCATCGAAAGCTCCAATTGGCGTTTGGACTTGAGCAAGTCGGGTCTGACAATGGTGCCGAATACCATAAAAGAAGCGACACAATTGACCGAGCTTTACTTATACGGTAACAAATTGACCACTTTACCGCCGGAAATGGGGTGTCTTGTAAATTTGCAGACGCTGGCTCTGAGTGAAAACGTTCTGACCAGTCTGCCCAATTCGCTGGCTTATCTCACCAGTCTAAAAGTATTAGATTTGCGACACAACAAACTAACTGAAATTCCAGACGTCGTGTATAAGCTCGACACGCTCACAACGTTATTCTTGAGGTTCAATCGTATACGTAGGGTAAATGATGATATTAGCAAACTAGTCAACTTAGTCATGCTTAGCTTGCGAGAAAATAAAATCAAAGAACTATCGGCCGGAATCGGTAAGCTGCAACGACTCATCACGCTTGATGTTTCCCATAACCATTTGGAACATTTACCAGAAGAAATCGGAAGCTGCATTCAGCTTTCCACGTTGGATCTTCAACACAACGAACTCATCGACATTCCCAACACAATTGGTAATCTTACACTATTAACGCGACTAGGACTACGATACAATAGATTGAAAGCGTTACCGAGTTCCTTGAGTAGCTGTAACCGTATGGACGAGTTCAACGTCGAGGGCAATATGCTGAGCTCATTACCCGATGGTCTTCTTGCTAATCTAAAAGAAATGAGCAGTATATCGCTAGCCAGAAATAGTTTTACGTCGTATCCGACTGGCGGGCCTGCGCAATTCATGACGGTAGACACGATCAGTTGTGAACATAACAAAATCGATAAAATACCTTACGGGATATTTTCCAAAGCCAACTACTTGACCAAGTTAACCATGAGAGACAACGCTTTGACGTCGTTACCATTGGATGTGGGTTCCTGGACCACTATGGTCGAGCTGAACTTAGCGACAAATTTGATTACCAAAATACCTGACGACATACAGTACATGAATTCGCTGGAGGTATTGATTTTGTCTAACAACTTGCTGAAACGACTGCCTGCCACAATAGGGAACATACAGAAACTCAGAGTGCTGGACTTGGAAGAAAACAAACTCGAAATATTACCTCAAGAAATAGGCTACCTGCGAGAGCTACAAAAGTTAGTATTACAAGCCAACCAGTTGCTGACCTTACCTCGCGCCATTGGTCATCTTACGAATTTGACCCAACTGAATGCAGCAGAAAACAAACTGACCACGTTGCCAGAAGAAATCGGCACGTTAGAGAACTTAGAGGCTCTCTTCATTAACGATAATCTAAGTCTTCATCATTTACCTTTTGAGCTCGCTCTTTGTTCCAAACTAAAATTGTTGGGAATTGACAACTGCCCTTTGAGTCAACTCGGTGATGCCGCCAAAGGTGGACCTTCCATAGTGATGAGTTATCTCAAAGTAAATGGCCCATACCGTACACTATAAAGATTTTGATCCAAATTCGAGACTATGTATATTTATTGCAGTGAGTTTTTTTTAGACAACTTGTTGGTATCTTAATTTAAACCGATTGATTTTAAAAATATTAATGTCAAAACTACAAAATAACGTGCTACAGCTGTAGCACATTATGGGTACAACCGTCCTTTATATTGTTTCTGTATCAGGATAAAAAAAAAAAAGTCTCTTTTTATTCGTTTGACGTGAAACACTGATTAATTCAAATAGTTATTATTTTATTATTAATGTTCTTGTCAATTGTATCAAATATAATATAATACTTTATATTTAGCCGTAATTACTTGAATCAAATTCTATTGTTTAACAAAAAGTTTAAGTCAACATCGATAGTGCAAACAGGAATTTAAAGTATGCATTCAGATTTAGAATTCTAAAATATTCCAGAATTTCTTTTTATTAATAAAATCCAAATTTAGAAACTAGTTATTGATAATATCTGGATGAATCAGACATGTACAAATTGTTAAAATGAATCGAAATAATATTTTAGTATATTTATCGTCCTGTTTTTTAATGACTTACAAGATTTAAAAATTGTTATTTTAATTACTTATAAAGTTATATAACATTTATTCAGCACAGATATAAGTAAATGTGTGTTGTACCTTTTTCCACGCAATTTAACGTAACGTAACGGTGAACTTAACGTAAGTGAACAGTGATAAAGTTTGCATTGTCAAAATATTTATTAAAATATTGTTATATCGTCGTTTGTTAAATTAAAACAGTTATCAACAGCTCATTTTGTTAATTATGCAAATTTCGTTACTATTTACACGTAATATTATCTTTCGTTTAAGCACAAAAAAATGCATATTTAGTGGAAAAACCAATTTCAATTTTTTATAAATCTGTGATGTATACAATATTTTTTAAGCGGAAAAAAAAAATTATTTTTTATTGTACAACTTTAAGTGCTATTTGTGACATGTCATTAATGAAAACTACCATACAATTAATACAAGAACATTACACATTGTGTTTATATAATGTTATTTTAATATTTATAGTTATAGTTATTTCTTAACCAGTTTTCTCTTTTTCAATAAAGTATCGTTTATTTCAATTAAAACTATTTAAAAAATTTATCTTTTAACATAAAATAAATATAAAAAAATATAATATTATATACATAGGCTAATTTGTGTGTACAAATACTATCGTTTTAACATTTGAACAATTTGTGAACTAATTTATTTATTTAAAAACATAAGAAAATGTACTATATAGTATATTAAAATATTGTAATTTTAATATAGTAGTAATAGTCAACCATTAGTTATATTTTGTCAATCCATATAGTGTACTCGTATATTATAAATTAGTATAATTTGTATTTTTTTTGTTTTGTTGAAAATGTCAGTTTTTAGGTCTGCGCTTGTGCCAAAAATTCCAATAGGTACTTTAAAAATGTGTACTCCTAATTATTTTTTAATATTATTATATATGCGTTTAAAAGTGATCATTATTACTGTGCAATTAATAATTATTATTATTAATTTAAGAAAATATATGTGTTCATTTATTTCTACAATTTATCCTCCATAACTTTGATTCCATAGTTGTAAAATATATAATGTTCGATTACTACAAACTGGTTATACACATGGTTTTGATTACATTTGATGTATGGACTCGAATTACTAAAATAGAATTACAACTATTGTTAGTCATTAAAAAAAAACGCCTGTAGCTCATGTAAAAATTGATGGCAATTTTAAATTTCATCAATCATCAGTATATTTTCGGTACAGTTAACTTAATCATGATTACATGATTAGATTGGATAATGCATGAACTTGAATATTTTAATTCTACTATTTTTTATTTGTAGACTTAACTATTTATGTTCACAAACTATAAAAAATATATATATATATTTATATTATGCTTAATTATTCTGTGCAAACATAGTAAATATTTTCTTTTATTTGATTAAATATGTTTTGTTTTAGAACAGTTATAGCCAGAGTATTATTATACTACTATAGATAGCGTGACAGTATGTCAATATTTTTTTTGAAAAATTTACTTATTGAGGATTTTTGGTGTGCAATTTTCCCAAGACAATTTTATTAGTTCATAAAAAAATTGAATTTGTTTTTTAAGGTTAAAACTAACAGTTGTGCAACAAATACTAAAGGTAACGATTAAACCAATAAGAATTATTTGTAGAAAAATGTATTGTCTTGAGCGTTTAAACGAAAGAAAAATAATTAACGTGACTTATCTCATGCGTATTTCTATTTTAGTTAAGAAACAATTAGTTCTTTATTGTTCGTCTAACAGTATGAATTAAAAAAAAAACACATGGTTACTTATATTTCTTGGTTAATTTAAATGGTTCTGATGAATGCTCTGTTTAATTATAATATTCGGTTTTCGGATTAAATTTGTAAATACAATGCGTGGAAGATATTGTCGAATATTGTTTTACACATAGACATGTGGTTTTTGCACTGCTTGTTAAAGCGCTCCCTGTATTAAATATAAGTAATAGGTAATACCATTGAGTATGTACAAAATAATGTACTCATTGGTAATACATTTATATTTCAATTATTTTCTAGTCAACCGATTGTCGATTATAATTATTAAGTACTTTGAATCGTGACGCGATATAAAAAAAGGCAAGTAGGTGTACACAAGGTTGAATACATTTTTTAAAATTACTATTTTAGATTTCTGCATAAAAAAAAACATTTCCATTTACACAGTCTTCGTTCAACGGCGTTTTGGATATGCAATATAAGTACACGGCTGCAATGAAATATCGTAGGCGCAATTGTATAGTAGGTGTACAAATCAATTCAAATTTGGTTGCTTAGAACTGACGTTTAAGAAGCCAATAGTACCCACCGAGTAAAACATCAGTAAAATCAAACTAATTCAAATCCATTGTTTGAGCAGGAAAAACACAAAATTAATATAATCAATAAACTTATTAATCAATCAAAGTTAATTTCGTTTAGATTTGTTTTAAAATGATACCTTACAATTAGAAAAACAAACAGTCGTAGTCTAAGATTTTTTTTTATTACATAATATATGTATTTATATAAATATTTATAACTATACAATATTTTATTTATTAGCATGAATAAACATTAAAGACAATATTCATATAATATAATATATAATAATTTTTTTATTTTTAATTGCCTACTTAACTATACAAATCACAGTCATCAAAATGAAAAAATCAACTACACGTAAAATATTCAAAATTATTTCTCTTTTTTTTCTCCAATAAAACACTCATCGGTAAACATATATTACTATAATAACATTGTCCAACAACAACACAACTATTTCGTATGTTACAAACCGTTATTAAAATATATAATATAATAATAAAAAAAAAAAATTATATTCGCAAGCAATCAACTCTATATTATTATTGTTAATATTATCATAACTCTTTGTCGGACACCCAATGGAAGCCCAAAAAGAAAACCCTGCCCATCAGAGACGAGACGGACCTGAGAAATCATTATCAAAAATGTAATACTATTATTAATTAGGTAGAATTTTTGGTGAACTGTGCGAATCGCTTACCGAACACCGTCGGTATATACTTGTACAGTTTAAATATTTAATTTTGAAATTCCACACTAATATGGATAAATTATGCTTGGTGTCGCGTCGTTTAGTTTATAAATAAAAAAAAAAAAAAACAATTGTGATTATCGTGAGATGATTAATAATGCATAATATATAAACTTATACTTAAAAAAAAACAAAAAACACCGGGCTTAACGGATATTCATTTTTTTAAATTTTATTCATTTAACTCAATTTATTCTCGACACCCGTGTCGCTGTCGAACCGTCCTCTGTATAGTCTGAACGCGTTTGATGTGCAACGATGATAATACATCCAGCTCGGCCTACAGTAATGATAAATACTGAAAGGCGTCACTACCCGGGGGGGGGGGGCACACGGTTAATGTGTGATCGGGGAGGGGTCATGATGTTTCAAACCGTCGGGTACGCGACAATGTAAAGGGATTATGTTGTCCTAAAATTAAGTCATGACGACTTGAGCGCCGAGAACGTATACGTTAATAATTACAGTCTCACAACAAAACGTCTTGCCCGACAAAAAATTTAAAAAAAAGTGACAAAACATTTATAATAATAATAATAAATTAAAAAAAAAGAAAATTAAATTAAATTAATGATAATAATTATAATGACAACGATAATGATTAATATTAATTGAGTATTTAGTGCTGCGAATAAGACGTATAGTAGTAAGTCGCGAATCGTGATTTTTTATATATTTTATTTTTCTTATTAAAACAAAAAGTCAAAAACCGCCAGTCGAATAATTTTTAATCAATTTCGATTTTTTTTTTTATTATTAAATTAATAATTAATGTGTAGTAAAACCAGTTTTAACACGACTAATAATCAATCAATTGTTGCTTTTTTTTAAAAAAAGTAGAACTAGTCTAAATTGTCACATACAATATAATTATGTATAAATACACACTGCGTACGAACGTCGCGACGCGCGGTTATTATTAATGTTATGTAAAATATATATATATATAAATTATTGCTCGAGAACATCAAAAAAATATTGTTAGGCGTACAAGTTAAATGTATAATATCATGTAAAAATTGGGTAAAGTTAGTAAGCCTAATGGTATAAATATATATATATATATATTCATATAATTAACGATTGCTGTTAGAAATTATTGCGCTAGGTGAATCATCGGTTGAACAATCGTATAAATATCGCCGATATTACCGTAGCGAACCGTTTTTTTTTTCTTCTTTTCATCCCCCCCTCTCCCTCCCGCCTTTTATATAATATAAATAATAATAATAATTAATATCAATACACACGAATTTTATCAGTCTAAAGGACATAAATAAAAAAAACAAACATAAAATGACAAAAAAAAAAAAGTAGTAATCCCGAAAAAAACAAAATTTTTTAGAAAAAACTTATCTTTTTCGCGAAAGGTACCCTAACAAAAAAAAAACAACACAAAAGCCGAGTAAATTGAAGAACGAATTTCCACTTAACAACAATAATAATAATAATAATAATAACTTAACAAAAGTACAATATATCCTAACGAACGGGTGTCATCAGGAGGTACGAAGAAGAAGAGTACAGCGTCAGCAACAACAGCAACGCGACGGACACTTGTATGGACGAAGCCGCGCCCGGTTCATCCTTTTTGGTGTTTATCACGACGTCCGAGCCCGAAGTCACTATCCTGTTGTTCTGTTTGTTCTTGGGCAGCAGACCTATAAACAAACGCATAGTATCGATTAGACATAATATAACCAACCCAGCCGAAGAACAACCACGCACGGCAGATCTTTGTCTGTCAATGGCAGGTGCACCGTTAACCCTTTCACAGATTCATATAGTGTTCCATATTTTCCTTCTTTGGTTTTTACTTAATAAATACACTATTTTCTTTGAATTTAACTATGTTAAATTCAATGATGGCCGAATGGGGCAAGATGACTTTCTGGCGTTTAACGAACGGGTTGTAATCCAGCCACTTACCTCTAGGGTTTTCGGAGTCGTCGTCCGGTCCAGGGGTGGTGATGGGGTTTTCGCCGGAACCGTCTCCGGAAGAGTACTCGTCCGCGTTATCGTCGTCGTCACTCCAACCGGTCCTGTCGGGACCGCTACCGCTTCCTTCGCCCGAACCCTCAGGCTCGTCCGACATGTAGACATCCGATTGCGGGCTGGACGTCACTTGGTTGAGTACCATCTACAAGGAAAACAATCGGTTAAAAACATTATTGAAGAGAATAAAATATCTGCCCGGGAGACATGACCGAAACCCGAAAACAAGACAATGAGAATGTCGAGGGGCGGATATGTGAAATTTTGGCAGGGTGGCCAATGGCGTAGGAAAAATAAATTGAAATATGATTTTGGGCACGTTGAAATTCGGTGAGATCACTGTAGAATGGAATCTAGAAGTAGAGATAGCCCAAAGAAAAAGTGAGTGGATACGGTAAATAAAGACATAAAGATGTGTGTGTGTGTGTGAAGTGATTAAAGCAATGACAACGGATAGAGATTTGTGGAGAGAGTGGATTCGGTTGTCCGACAATAGTATTCGTGTACGGGAGAAGAAGAAGAAGACGACGAACAACGAAAAATATGTTGTTTTTAAATTGTTTAGGAGAATAGATGAGCTTTTGCCCTTTGAACTGTACTAAGAAATCATTCAGACAGTCGAAGAAGTCAGAGTCCACGCACGCATTTGCATATACACACATGATCGTTGTATAAACGATGCGTCCAATACGACATAACGATTCGATAATATTCACTCACTTGTCTGATGTGCCTGAGCTTGTCAATGACTTCGGCCACTTTGTTGTCTTGGTTGTTGATGGAAGACGTCCATTCGAATTCCGGGTTGTACATCTGAGCGCTCAACAGGGGCCCGACCACGTTGTCGGTGTATCTGTGTAAGGAACAAAGACAAATTATAGCGTTATTATTTTACCGCACAATCTCTGGTGAATACATACAACGCATATTTATTATTAATTTATGATTCGTTGACCTGTCCCGGGCGAAGGTCGCGCTTCTGCCGACGATAATAATTATTATTGTTTTACTACAATTATTGGTAAAATGTACGAGTGTGGCCACTGGCCAGACGACGGTCGCCGTGGATTCGGAAACAATCGTCTAGACCATCGGTTAGGTCTATTACACTCAATTACGGGCAATTAAAGACAAACGGATAAATCGATGATCGCCTAAGTAATTAACGCTAAGGACCTAGTATGTATAGTCAGTCCGCATACGCCCAGGTTGATTATATCACTCTTATATTTCTGCGTTCCTGTCGAACAGCATAATGGACCCTGGGACTCTCAAGACGCCATCGATCCCAACGGTATCTGGGGGTTTATGAATTATAGTAAAAATATACTCACTCTCCTACTGTCCGGCCGTTCCAGCAGTCACTGGACGTGTAGTTGGAGCACACCGATTGGGCCATGTTGGCGAACAAGCCTCGCACTCTGACCGCGGTCTCCGGGTCGGAGAACTTTGCCAGCTTGCCCGTCAGCTGAGCTGAGCTCAAGTCTTCTTCTTCGCCGTTCCACACTTCTTGGCTTTCCGGCGTTTTTGGCGGCTCGGATTCGATCAGCTGGGCTTGGGCGTTCCACTTGGCCGGACCACAGAAGTACTTCACCTGCGAACCAATTACAAGAAACACCGTTAGTATGGCATACAACAATAAAATTCCAACATTTCATAATCATTCGCCAGCTTAATTAATATTCATTAGGGTTCGATTATTGATGTACCCAATTCTAAACGGGGTTGGAAGTTCACAACTGAATACACATTGATAAAAAACCGACGGACAGTGTGTCACTGACGATGAATCAAACATGACATACGATATTATGTGAGAGAGTTTGCGACTTGATAAGATAAAACACATGCCGGCCTAAGACAAGTCTCTCTCTATCCTCTCTCTCTTTCTCTCTATGTCGGAACCATGATTTGGAATCCGTTAAGTAAAAAGGTCCACAACGAAAATAAATGCTATTTATCATTCACACCGGCGGCGTTCGTATCGAATAAATTGTAAACTCTAGACATACTCAAGACAGCGATAAAGACTTGCATACTTGGGTACATAGGGTCATATAGGTTTACACCGGTGACAGCTGCCGTGTCGGAGGCAAAGTTTTCGACACGCGTGACTTGTCTTTTTTGTGTACTTGTGAAAAGCTTCGTCCGGCGTTGTTCGGTCACGAGCCAAACATGCAGTCGTAACGGAAAATTAGAATTTAACAAAGCGGAATCCAAACGGCGTCTTACATTTATCAAGTGTACAGAGATCCGCACACTATAGACGAGCTAATTCGGGTGTTGAGACCGGTCCCAATGAACCTTGTCGGAATACCAACGGTGGTTTACAAACGGCGTTTGACGCTTAAACCTGGCTCGGATAGACACGAGGGTGCACCGTCGTATACGGCATTAGTCAGTAGGATATTTACGGTCAAACGAGCAATCGAACACTCGGGCCAGAAAATAAAAACACATTAAGACTAACTATGGGGGTTTTACAACAGTTTTTCTTTTTCATCCGCCCGGGGGCGGTCGAGCGTGACTTTATAACCGTCAGCGATTTTCCGAAGCGGCTCGGCGGCCGACCGGAACAACATCCTCTAACTAGCCTCACATGTAGCATAATCGATACAATAATATATTTCACTGAATTCAAGACCGGTCGCTAAGACTTGGACGTAGCGTCACGTAGTTCCCATAGCGACCGACTTAAGTTCATTCATCCGGTAAAAAACAAAATTACATTAGATGATTAGGCATTATTATCCAGCACCGTGCAGTCGTTGTGTCAAAATTTGTGGTCATGTCCAAGTGCTCGGCAACAACGTTAAAAATATAACACAAATCAACACTTGGGTAGGCATTTGTCAATAATACGGTAAACAAAAATCCACCCCAAATACATTCTATAAGCTTATACACCCACCTCCTAAAGCGGATTATTTGTTTTAATTACTTGTATGCATACATAAAAAAAAACCATACACAATTTGTACCATATGTAATCCATCAAACAAAATCTGATTAATTATTATAATTATAACACATAAACTAGTTGCTAGTTATGTAATAATTCGGTTAAAAAAAAGTAAATTTAATACATTTTTAAAATCATCAATTGACTCAGATGTTACAAAACATTCGATTGATAGATAACATTTTTAATATTATATTAATATACTTTCCTTCAACCTTAAATTTTTTTTTTAATGTCTTACTCGGTATTTGAATGTTATAAGATTGATTAATTGGAATGATGTATACAAAATTGATATCATTTCAACATTAAAGAGATCAGAATAAAGCGTATTGTTTTCGTTTGAGCCGGAGACGGTTTTAATTAAGAAAATTGTTTGAAAATAATCGACACACAAGCTAGATTCATTATCTTATCTAACTCGTTCTATCTGTCCGGCGATGGTAATTTAACCGATTCGGATGTTATGAATAACACAATGCGTGTCCTTGATGTTCTGCGGCAATCAAACTCAAAAAAGGAAAAAAAAGGGTCGTTTTTTATTTTATTGCGTCTACGTTTTGCTTGCGTTTTACGTACGTGACTACCGCGTCGGTCGACGCGATAAATTCAAAAATATAATATATGAAGTGTGCATTTTTAAAATTTTTTTTTTTTATCGTCACCACTACTTACAATTTTTTACCACGGCCACACAATTATACACGCGTGTCGACTAACCCAAACCAACAAACAATCCCTGTCGTGTCGTTTTCAACGCCAGTGTGATTTGGTAAGTATAAGTTTATGGATGTCGGCGGTCTGTCTAGTGATAAAAAAAAATCCCAATCGAACCCGAGCGAAAATTATTGTTGTACCGATACCAGTCGTTGCCAGATAACTTGGCACGGCGGCTTTTATCAGTAAAATATGTATTCCTAAACTAGTTTTTATTACCAAAGTTTTTTTTTTTTATTAATGAGATCTGTATAAAAAACCTACCGCAGAATATTTGTCGTTATTTTTTAATCTATTTGGTAAATCACACAAAACGAGAAAATCCACAGCTGGTTTGGCGCTATCGCGTGGGTAGACGCGGTCGAGACCCGGCTATCGACAAGCGGACGTTGGAGTGAATTACCAAAGGCCTATAGATCACAGAGGGGAGATTAAGCGTGGGAGGCGGACGCTAGATCTTTAGATGCGCGGATTCCGACGTCTTTCCGCCAATTATACAGTTCAGCTTACACCCTCAATACACTTCTACCTACACAATATGTAAGTTTGTAGTATTATACCGAAGTCCGGAGAAGAAGTATGTAATAATAGTACCACTCCGTTCGTGACTCAACACGAGAAAACAATGAAAAACGACAAAACTAGTGGGGAAGATGTAACAAAAAAATGTATAAAAAAAAATAATAATAACAAAACGAAACGGCGGACAACAATGAACGTCTTCGAGTCCGGGTTAGGTCTCCGACGTGTCTGAACGGGTATGCGCCGGTGAGTTCACATCCGACCTGGGGCCTTGGGGCACCGCACGGGGACCGTCGATCCGATCCACATGTATTGGATGTATTATATTGTACATAATATATATCTATATGTATATATACATATATATAATAATAAGAGGTAGACATAATATGTGTACGAGAGAAAGAGAAATAGAGAGAGACCGATTGTCAAGAAAATTTGGGGCGCCGCCGAAGCCGTTTGATGATGGTCAATGAAGAGCCGCCTGATCCTCCTCCTCCTCCTCCTCCTCCTACTACTACTACTACAATCGCCGGTCCTCGTGGGAAGTTATTAATCCTTTTTTTTTATTTTTTTTTTATTCTCGATCGGAAACATGACGTTGAAAATATTTTCAAAACGACCGCGTTACCCTCTAATATGCGCCTACCGCCATATACTGTACACCTCTATGATCGCATATCATATATGAGAATCTATACTATATTAATCATAATAAAATAACCAAATGTCGTCCCGTAAACGATTTATCCGAGCGAGTAAGAGACAAAGAAAAAAAATACTTTCTCGGCTAAAAATTAAAAAAAAACTCGCTTCAAACTCGAGTACAAAACTGTAATGAAATTATAATAATAATTGTATTACGAAAATATATTGCCGGGGCGAGGTTTACATATAATACGTTTATGTATTGCCTCGCGGCTGCAGCCAACAGGAAAAATAAATATGGCGTGTGCGCTTCGTTTAAAATAATAATAATAATAATAATACAACGCACAATATTTACAAGCATATAAACGCAGCAGTCACTCAGTTTGCAACGACAAGTGCCAGGCTCCCATTCGGCAACCGTTAACTCGGCAGAGATTGATTTAGGCAGTTGGCTACATTCGAAAATTGTACAATCTGTTCAGAAATTGTACCGCCCGAGGTGTACCCATATATACTTTTATAGAATTTTATATCTACAACGAGAAGCCGTTCTCTGTCCGGTCGAGTTGCGTCACTTGCGTGCTAGGTGTGTCTCCGTCATCGCCGCTTTCACGGCGGATTCGATTACACGACAAAAAAAAAAATTATTAAAATAAAACTTGCAGCGTGTGCATCCGTAATGGCACAACCGCGGCTAATGGTAATCACTAATCACGAATGCGTGAATTTGAGTGTAGTATAAATGACTCTGGTTCGTATAGACGAGCAGTGGCGTCCGCTAAAGCTTAGGACTTCGGTTACCGACCGAAAAAAAACAAATTGAAATTGAAAATGTTTACCACGAGAAGTCTCGAATTCGAATCGCAGCATATACTACTATATTATGAAGATGGTCATCTTCGGTATAGACTACGTGAAACACACTAAAATCGTAAGTGTCTGGTAATTAATTAACAACAGTTAACGGACGAATTAAAAATACATAGTTTTAGTTTACATAGTACATAGTCTATATTCTGTCGGTTTTTTTTTATAAAAAATAAATTGCCCTATATCGCGTCCACGACGGTCGATGGCCAAACCGGGCGCCATCGCTATTTTTTTTTTAAACTCCAAACACGTTATTTGCATTTATTTTCGAAATTAATCATCGGGTTCTGCAGCGTGTACTTGTCGTATCCACCGCGATAAACCTACTTATTTATCACGATACAGCCCTGACGTATGAAAAACCAATACAGCTAAATAATACACACACAACCCGCCCATACAACGTCGCTTGTACCTACTTGTAAACGGCGATTTGTAGATATATTTTTTTTAACACTCGAATAACATTATTTCAGACATTGTCGTCGAGCTCCAAACGATTGTGGCCGTCGATGCAAATTAAAAGTACACGTGTACCGCAAAATTAATGGACAGAGAAAAATAATATTAAAAAAAAAAGAATACAACCCAAAGGGGGGAGAGTTCGATTGCCAATGAGCGTTTTCATCATCAACCAGCAGAACCGATGCTGCTGCTGCGGCCAACATGTCTGATAATATTGTTATAACGAGTTATGTACAATATCATATTTAAAATTATTACACAGTTCCATCTTCCCCTAAGGGCACGAACCCAGGGCGCTCGGCCTGATGGGGGCCCCGAGTAGTATAATTTTACATCTTTACGTTATTTTTGGTTTTCTTAAAAGGCCCCCAAAACTCTGTGTGCCCAACGGCATAAGACGGCCCTTCTGGACAACTTACACAAGTACTCCGTTAACATAATAGTACAGCAGCAGCGTCGAACTCATTCGCATTGAAACGCTAATGTACACATCTGACATTACCGCACAAACACACACGATTTGTCTTTGTAAAAATATTAAGTACCTATAGGATATTATGAAGAAAAAAGAAACGTACACGGCATCTTCATAGTACTCTGTCCTGATCACGTATAATATTATAATAAATAAATCACGAGCTTAACCGTTTAGTAAGCGCAGGTACACGTATATAAAATATTATCATATTAATAATATTTTTTTTATTTTTACCTTTAACGGCAGAATACACGTTTGTATTTATTCAAATTAGCATGTTTTCTTTTTTTTTGGGGGGGGGGACCTCTCCTATTCTGTGTTCTCTGCGCGACCTACAACGGTTAAGATGGTATTCGACGACGACGATAATAACAACGTTTACTGCAATTAAAGTTATGATACATCGCCAGAAAATAAAATTATTATTATCATGATAACAGCCGGTACATCATTATGAGTCTAATTACGTCCGGGGTCCGTATAAAAATATAAACAAAAAATTATGTTTAAATCAACTATATCGGATCGAGTTATACAATATAATATATTATAGGTACAAGCTTTGTGATGGCGTGGGCGTCGCAGATTTACTATATAGAGGACGCGCATCACATTCGTTTTATATCCTTTTCTCTTCTTCGGAAAAAAAAAACACTTTCCGCAAACATCATATGTTTATGATAATACAACACTACATACAACTAAAACACATATATTACATATTATAATAATAGAATAAATTGAATAATGCAAAAGTGGGCGCACCACCGTTTGTTTGTTATCTGTTCGGGGCTCTTAATTAGACGCGAAGAAGGCGGTGGCATTCGGTCCATTATTATAATAATATATCATTATAATTTAGTAGATTTTACATATTTTGCGAATATCTAATAAAAAGCGCCGGAGACGCATACGGAATATAATCAATGTGTTGTATACGTTTATTGAAATATCTGTCATATTGTTATATTGTACACACTACATGTTTGACTAAAATACACAAAAGACATTGTCGACGTATCGTATCCAAGATGTCTTTACAATATAAAACGAATGAAATAGAACTTGGATTATAGAAGAACTTAGAAAGTCGACGCGGAAAACGGTGATTTTTATTTTACATTATTCACGCAATATACCTTTTACAAGGATCAGGCGGGCAAATTATTGTAAACGTGTTATCAGCGGCACCCCAGAAAATACAGCTTTTTTTTATAACAAAAATAATCAACGTATAATAATTGTTCAAAACCTTTATTTGAGACTTTAACCGTTGACCCCGTACAATTAAATTAGGTGTATATTGTTCATAAACGTGTCCCAGTGTTGCGATTGCTTAGCGATAGCGGAATACTTATTTGTAAATTAAAACGCGATTGTATACGCAGAGGAATTTGCCAATTAAAAAGCTATTAATAGTTTTTTTTTTTTAATTGATCACTTAACGAGTGTGTCCTCTGTTAATGGTCCACACGACCGCCACGAATTAGACAGATTATTGTTTTTAACGACTAACGCGAACAGGGTTAAAAATTAAAAAGTACATGTTTCCGTACAACTAACATTAAAAAAAAAAACAAAAACAAAAATGAATTGACGAACTGATAAAATACACGACTGACCGATGTGCGGTTGAAATGACGCAACATACTTAACGGAGTCTTCCTGGCTAGTATAATTAATAACAACACTGATTTTATTTATGCAAATTAAAGCGAACGTCGCTGCTCCATATTTTTCCAGATAATCATATTTTATCACTAATCCATAGGTATGTATTATATATTTTCTTTGTTTGTTAATCTACACGCGGTGCATTGACCGCAAGTACATATATTTAATATAGATATATGGCCATTGCGAAGACCGGCTCGCTTTTCAATAACTATAATATCAATTAAAGCACGCCTACGCGTTTTATAACGATAATTTATAACCTAATGCCACATAATACAATAGCTGTTGTTGAACCAGGCTCTTCCTTTATTTCGGTTGATTGCATAAATAGTTGCACCGCGTGTACCCGTTAATTGGTATTAGTATGTTTTCCACAATAATAGGTCGTCGTATGCAGGTACTCGATGATAAACACCACCCTATAACCCGATACACTTTGTGGAACGTTTTGTTTTCGTTCAATTATCTTACACACATCTCATCATCACTGTTTCCTCCGCCGTTGTTGTTTTTGTAGGCGAAGACCCGGCCTGGGCCTACCCGGTATCTCGGATAATAATAAAATAGAATTGTAAAACCGTCAAGGCAAACGGTCCACCGTAAGTACAGAGCCACAACATCCTCAGGATGTTATAACCGCCGGCGCCGGAAGGTACGGTGTGCTTTTAAGTGGATTATCCGTGTAAAAACGGTGAGAGAGAAAACGCTTTGACGAACGTGTTTTTTAAAAATATATTGGTGGGGGGGGGGGGGTAATACCTTGGGCGAGAGGAATACACATCTAAACCTGTAACCCGTAAAAAAAGATGTAAAAAAAATCTCGGCGAATCTGTGGAATCGACGGAGACGTGCAAATTTTATTTATGATTATTTTAATTTAAAAAAAAAAATGCTATTTGATAAAAAACAAAACCCGTTAAGACCCGACGATACAGATGAGTGGTTTGAATAATAAAATGCATAATATAACATATTATCTAGATTGCACGTGAAACCTGTTGGTTGCTCTGGCCGGCATTTCAAAGCGCAGTAGCGGTCCAGTTACTGCTACATCAACCGACTATGGTACCTAACTGGTGGTTTTTAAATTTACTTAAAACACAAAACAAGGGAGTTGTAACTTTTTATGCCTATTTATGTATTACAATTTTTTCTTTCCGATCAAAGCGCGCTTTAAATATTGGCGTTTCTCGCTATTTTTTCGAGTTTTTTTTTTCAACGGGAATGCATAAATTATAAAATATGAAGACCGACAAATTCAATAGGCCCGCGGCAAACAACTCAAGTGTGGTGTAATGGAAAAAAACATATCCGCCATGTTTATAATATATTATAGTTACACGACCTATGCTAACGTGCGCGTTTTATATTTTTCACAAGCCTACGCGCCGGCAGTGTTTATTTAGATTTACTCGAGGCACGGTAGGTTATTTTTTTTTAAACCAACCTCATATTATATACATAGACGAACAAGTGTTACCCACGACGGATGCGGAGCGCGGTAAGCACTTAAATAAGGATGCCGGTTTCTGGATTGCAATGTAAAGCGTTTTACAAAAGATAAAATATTATGTCTGTTTGCGGCAACGGTATAACAAAGAATATCGTTTTGTTTTTATTTGCAAAAAATAATTAATGCGTTTAAACCCAAACGAGTTCTAATAAATAAAAAAAAATATTTGTTTGGCAACAAAATAATAGCACATTGGTCCCATAATTACAATTATTATTATGTTAATGCATTTTTTTTTATCACTTTTATCTTCTCTCTCTGTAGTCTACACATGCTGCTGGCCATAAGCAAATCATAGCATCAATAAGCTCCTATCTATTAGATTGGTCGTTTAGGTATAAGTCTAGATTACTCGACTTAAAGTTATCGTTCGCCTGGATAGTAATACTATGCTATACTAACTGTGTATTCTAATAATAATATTGATATCAGTTTGCTTTTAACGGCCAGACTTTGGACTTGTCGCGTTCGATTAGTTACCTAATGGCTCTTTGGCAACAACTGGATTCATTAATAATATTTAACTCGCGCTAGTACACATCCAGATCGGTCGGGTTTTCTGTGCAGTCATTAATCATAATATTCTATACATACTATAATATTATAACTCAATAACCTTGTCCAGTATATTGAAGTAATGTACGGGCCGCGTTTTTTATTGAAAATCCAGAGATCTGTGCGGGAGCGTTACGGTTAATGGCTTTTATCCGAGAAATGACACTTTGAAATAACGAGGCCCTGCAGATTTCCCACAAATGCATAAATATATTATGTATATTTATTTTAAATGACGATCCCATTGTCTCTTAGCTGCTGCGATCGACCATACCGAGTCATAGAAAACACAATGCTTTACCCCAAAAAGCTTTTGCGGGCCCGCCGTTTTATCACCGCCGGTCGTCGTTTAGTCCACTGTAAACGATTAATGACACGGTGGTGATAATCCGAAACCGTTAAAATAATATTAAAACCGATGAACTTGACTCGCCCTATAATACATTATTATTCTAGATAAAACCGCACTTTGGTAAAGTCCCTCGCTTCCTCTTTGTTATGTTCCTAAATGTAAAATGTTAGAAAAATATTATTTTTTAAAAACTTTTAACCACCAGACGAAATTCCCACCCTATTAGTTTGCAAACCTTACTCCGCTGAACCCTGGCAATAATCTTTTACTAGCAAAAATAAACCAGAAAACGTAGCAGTACGAAAATTGTGCTACGAGTGGGTTTTTTTGTGGGTGGGGGAGAGGAGGAGCTAGTAATTCACAATCTGTTATAGGTAATATGATTACTATTATACAACACCGGACCAGAGGCGTGTGAGGTTCGTACTCGATAAAAATCTCAATCGACTATTGCATCATATCGTTTTAGAAACTATGTTTATTTTATGCGAGCTCTTCGTGCGGGTGGAGGACGAGGACACAACAACCGCTGTGTACACGAGCACAATGGCCCCACCGGGCAACAACAGTACGATGGCGGTGTGTGTACTGTGTGTGAAATGAACTGGTAAAATCACCGCAATATAATAAAACAGCGGCGGCGGCGGTGGTGCACACAAGAAGTCCGTCCTCTTCGTATTCTACAAGACGGTGCGCGCTGGTCGCTGTGTGTTAGTACCGGGAAATATTGGCATAATAGCATTCCGGCAATATGTTTAACGACGACAAAGTGAGATGGAATTCGCCCGCAAGAATGTCGCTGCGACGCGAAGGCGGATTTTCTATAGCTTAGTGTGTGTGTGTGTGTGTATTATAAGTTATAAGTTATAATAATATTATGTAGAAACACGGTTTCTATATTCAGGTTCTCGGCATTTTTACCGCCAACGTCATTATAATATTATAATAAAAAAAATAAAAAGCTTTAAGTCGACGCCGTGACTTTTATTGCGTGCTGGACGTCGACAACAAAATATCTTTTATATTTTTTTATAATAATAAATCGAATTTCACCGCAAAACTCTGCGGTCGCATTTTGTCGGACTCGTGCGTTTCGGGTCGGTTCATCTGCACGCACAGAAACCGTGCGATTTTATAAGGTTTATCATTACACCACACGCGGTACAAATATCCGGAGAAGCCATTGGCGTGCCGATATAATGTTATATACGTACATGATATTATTAATAGGCAGATCCGTCACAGGTCGCTTGTCCCCCGGAAAGCGCACAATTGACAAATAAAACATTATATGCATGCGAAGCCATATCCCAACAAGTGGAGTAGGTACATCTAACCGACGCAAAACTGTCGTTCTACTTAGGTCCGATAAAAAAACAACCCGCCGAATAAGGGCTGACTCACATGAAGAGCGTTAGTATATGTACACTTAATAGCAGTTGCATTATAGTTGTAAACGCGTGTTAATCTAACGTTCTGCGTGTAAACCAACCCAAAGACATTTGTAAAAATTGTTAACGACCAAGCGAAACACGCGCAAATCCAATGGAACAAAAACATTTATTGATAATACTTTGTTTACAAAAAACAAATTTACATACATAATGCCTTGTTCGCAGATTGTCGAAAGGAGAATTTTCAACAACCAAATTACTTAACAAAAATGCAACAATTATTATTTTTAGTTAACTTTGATTTTATATTTTCGCAAGTTTTTTACCTTTCCGTCAGTAAAGAGACATAACTATCAAATAATACTAACCCCAAAAAGGTTAAATTACAAAAGGTTAGTTGATTATCTATTAATAGGTTTAACTCTGCTTAACGATTACGATTGTTGCGGATGGTTTTTTTTTTAAACAAGTGAACGATCCACTATACGAATGATAACAGATCACTTTATACAGAACACTACTTTTGCAAGAAAAAAAAATAGAAAATACCCTCTCAAAATTGTGGGTTGAGATCTATTTTTTCGACAACACCAGTCCACGTCTGAAATCCGTCACTGCCGTTGTGGAACTTGTAAGTTTTCTAATTTCTGTTCAAACTTTCAACACACACGCACACGGTAGTAGGTAAACGCTGTAAAACCATTGCAACGGTTTCCGTCGAATCTCGCATTACCTCTAGACACACGGATTTGGTCGTCGTAAAACTTTCAATAAAGAATAACACTTGCAAACTTTGCGCGCCGAAAGAGTTTCGACCGGCGCGGCGTAGATTTGTATTACTATTCTCGGAGTTCTGTTTTATTAAAAACTTTGTAAAAATCAAATATCGATCTGTATTTAAAGTATTATCAAAATACCATTACGACAAGTGTAATCAATCATAAGAGAAAAAAACAAACAAACAAGTGTAAGCAAAAACTTTGAAAAGCGCCGTCGAAAACTTTACGACAACCATTTTTCATATTATTATAATATCACACAGCCGACCGGTTTATACTTTGTATAACAATGTATTCATACGAGTAATAAACACGGCGGATTAAACACACATCACCGTTTTTGAGCGGGGCAAGTAGTGCGGTGCAAATATTAATAATAATAATGTGTTGTAAAATGTCCCGAAAACAGTTCCCTCTGGAAACACACTCTTATTGGAAAAATTCGTTCACTTAACTACTAAAAACCGTGGTAGGCATTATCGCCCGCCTGCGCGTTTATAGTTAAGATTTTAAAATAATTGTTTTTGGCACGACCTATAATATAACTTACGCTTTCGGGACAGCCGATGACCCGCACGAGTGGCGACAGATTTATTGAACACCCCAGACTGTCCGATCGTGTATCTGCACAGATTCTATAATAAAGAAATAATTTCCCCGTTGCCAATGTGATACACAACTCATGCGTGGTTTGTGTATGTGTGTGTGTGTGTGTCTCTCTCTTTTTATCTTCTTTTTTTTTTTTTTTAATGGCCGGTAAAAATAAACCGACCGCTGCTGCAACACACGGTGACATTCCATTCCGATCGCAATACACATTGTATACACACACAAACGCTAAAAACGCATCGTCCATCGCCGCTGCCGCCGTTTATATACTGTATATTATAATGTTGTCACATGCGAGATATATATACATGCATAAATGTATGTGTATATATGTACATAAACCGTTGGCCTTAAACTCGGCAGAGTTATATCCTATGTACGTCAGGTCCTCTTTTTTTTTTTTTACCCCTACCGACCATCCTTGTTTTATTCGAAACCGTGCCTCGTTTTAGCACACAGCTGTTGTATTCGGACATTGATTAAATATAAAATTTAGATATTTATTGTAAAAACAATAAAAAATATTATATTTAATCAATGACTCGGATAATAAGAAATGGTAACGGGCATCCGATACATACGAGATAAAAAATTTTTTTTAATAAAACATAAAGCACCTGCCTATATCAGAGTAAACTTCCTCTTATACATTTTGATGTACCTAGTTACATGTACAACAATAACAACAATTAATTATTTTAATGTCTTTATATATATATATATATATATATATATATATATATGTATACTATATACTATATCCATATAGTATTGTATACTATATGGATAATCCAACTATCAAAATACGGTTCGAGACTTATTGATGTATGTATCAATTGATACATTGATAATTTTGCCCATGTCCGTCTATAATATTATCATCTGAAAAACAACTACTTTTATAAAATGTAACACAACGACGTATGTCGTTCGATTTCCGTTGACTGTACTACATAATGTGGAACGCATTTTTAACATTTTTATTTTACATCAACAAAAAATATCAAAGCTATATATTCATCAACTATAAAGTCACATATATTATCAATTGATGTATACAGCAAGTACAAAATATTGTTGTATTTTTATATATATATATATATATATATATAGAGAGAGAGAGAGAGATACATAGAGTTGTCTGTGTGTAGACATTGTGGTTACTGTTTTATTTTATTCGACTGCTTGGCTTTGAATAAACCGTAAACGTCCCGAGTATAGTGTTATGTATAAGTAACAAATGGTCCATGACCAAGGGCAACATCGCTTTAGTACCGCGTTGCACTTGTATTTATATATTTTTTTATTATTAGCACCAAGAAATTTACACTTGGATTACGTTACCGGCGTTACACTGAAAAAAAACATTATACAAATTTGCTCTGTAATCGACATTTTGTTCGGTGTATTTTTTTGTAATCCGCTGATCAAGTGAATTTTACTTTTTTCGCACAGTTTGATAAAAAAAAAAACGTCATTTACCGTATCACGTTACCTAAGCTGGCAAAATGTATAGAAAAAAAAATATTACTAAGTCGGATTGTTTTGTTTGCACGTTGGGGACCTACATGAACGACCGCAATTTGTTATTCTACCAGCCCGATCCGGTTATCTCCAGTTTGAAATAAAAAACTTATGAGAACTCTAAAATTAATTATCACACGCACGTCACATTTATTCGGTTACGTTATGACGCAGTAGCTGGTCACGTTACTCCGGTTCTGGCATAGTATCCGACTATGTGAATTGCCTGGATTGGTTATGTGTTTTTTATTGTTTACTAATCGCCCAGAACGCCTAGACGGATACCTCGAATTTTCATACAATTTAAACAAACGGTTCTACCAATTTACTAGAATCCGACAAGGTCATATACACGAGAGAGTAGTAGGGAGGTGTTTGGTTATTGGTTAGTATAATTACGGTGGCTCGATACCCCTTGAAAAATTGTACAGAGCCACTCGGTATAATAGTAATATCATTGATTATTAATATGTTGTTGCCGTCCATTTTTCAAAATCGGTAAAAAGTTCACAAGCGACCTTATAGTAGTCGATTAATTTATTTTACATCAACACTGCCGCGTAAGGACAATAGGAAAACCTACCGAATTCCATTAAACCTACTCGGCTCGGGTTCAAGACCAAAAAAAAAAAAACAGTTTTCACAATTACAAGAGAATCCGCGACGGGTGGGTATAGGGTTTTCATAATATATATATATATTTTTTTTTTTTATTAACCACCGCGGGGTTCCCGACTACTAAATGTCTATTTGCTATAATGCCGCCTCCGCCTCGTTAGCGCTGTACAAATCGATCGAATTCGCTCTTTGTATATTATTATATTATTGTGTATGTCCACCGCCGGTCGTGTGAATCCACATTGTTAAGAACTCTCTCACTATCTATCTCTCTCTCTATCTATCTTCGGTGTCTCCGAGCAGGTTAAACTCGCGCACACACACACACACACATATGTATATAAGGTAAATGCGGATTGTTAGGTGCAGTGTGTGCGTGTGTGTGCGAGTCGGAACCGGTCCAAATATGGTAAATCGGGTTTAGTGTCGGAAGGGTTGCGTTTGTGTGTACACGCCTACGTTTTTATACATGCGGTGCGTGCGTGAAAGGTGCCGGCAAGATCGGCATTCCTTTCGTCCGGGACCAATGGCAGTCGGGGGGGCATTTCATTCAGATGAGTCATGCGCGCCTCGAGCTCGACCGCCGGTCCTTTTATGCCCGGCCATGTGCATTTTCTCGTCCTCGGGTGGCGCTATCAGGCGCACCGCGTCTGCTGTGGTAACTGGTAGTCGGTATACTGATTTCGATTCCGAGCGCACACCATGTCATTCAGAAAAACCGTGTCAAACCCGTAACAACCCCATTGATGTCTCTCTGTCGGGAATCCGCGGCGCCCCCGCCCACTGCCCCTTCATCCCGCTATAAACAGCTGTTGTTCGTCTGTCCTTATATACCATCCAGACGGTCGGCAGACGTTTGGTCGGCGACGTGCACGCACTGACCGAATGCCATAAAACAAATGTACTACTCATATCGTTGCATTTTTCAGCGATATTGTTACTATCGGGCCACAAACGGTCGTGCGCGGAACTACGATATTATAACGATGATGACGATGTTGATTTACTTACGTTGTTTTGGATATCGGAAGCGTGGTTCATGGCGAACATGATGGCCTCGGAAATTCTCGAGTGTAAGGACCTGAGCAAGTCTTCCAGACACACCGAACACTGTCCGTTGTTAATGGCCGACACCAGTCGGTCAACAGCCTCGTAATAGCCGGTCCACGACGCATCCAGGTGCGCCGTCTCCCTGGCCAGACATCCGCGGACCACGTTCACGCACAGGCCGTGGCACGGTTTCGCGTCCTTGCCGGCGCACCACGAACACTGTCTCATCCTGGTCATGGCCGCCACGCACTGGTCCCTGTTGCCGTATCCCAGCCACGACCCGGAGTGTTGCTCGTCCACCAGCTGGCTGCCGTACCTGAGCGCGTGCATGAGCACGTTAGTGGCGGCAAACGTTCTGGATATGTCCTTGGACAAGGTGGCCGGCACGTCGCCGAACGGTCTGATATCGGACGTCTTGCCGGCCAGACACTGCGCGTAGTCGCCGTCGAACTGCGCGGCCTTGTCCTGTTTGTCGGACGCCACGGCGATCGTCCTGTAGACCACCGGGAACAGGTCGGTGAACAATCTGGAAGCGGCGTCCTCCAGGCTGGCCCCCGACACCGTTTCCGGGTCCTCGTGCACGTACCGCGACAACCGGTCGTGGAACGTGTCCAAGGGTCCGGTAGCCGGGCCGGCGATGCTCACGTACACGTCCGCCAGCACTCTAATGGTTTTGCTTTTCGATTTCCTAATCATGTGGTTCACGTGATCTGTACGGGGCAAAAAAAAAACAATATGAAAATTACATATGTTGTTAGGACGTGCGCGTGCGTTAGGGTATCGTCATGTGAAATCAAACACTCCTCTCGACACGACGCTACCGGCAAATATGAAAAAAAAATTCATAATATCATGTATTATGTGTATATATATATTTACTGTATCTTTCAATCTATTTTATCAATGAACGCTAATGGAGAACATACGACGTGTTTTGAACAATTACCGTATACAAATATATATATATACACTACAATAAAGAACGGATTGTGAGGGATTTTTTTTATACGCACACATAAAAATACTTTAACCGACAGAATAATAGACATCAACGGCGGACTATTCCCGTTAGAGCAGCGACTTCAGTACACGTTAACATTCCCTACTGGCCGTACACAAAGTACTCGTCATCGCTTTACGTTTAATCGTGTATAACAAGAATAACACCGAAATCGTACCCACACATAACACGGCAGTCGTATAATTTAATATAATATGCAAACGCCACAAACTGATTTACTGATACATATACAGAAACGGTTCTTCGCCATACAAAAGCAAACACATACTAGTTCATATTATACTAGTAACTAGACCTATATTAGAGCTTTAATTGTATTAATGTATTTGAAAGAGAGATCAATGTAGTCGCTTTATTGAACTCATAAGCATAGCGTGGTGGGATGAGCTAGGGAAATTCAGATCCTACCCCAACCGAGTTCCTACACGATTCAGGTAAAAAAACAACGATGGGCAAATGACTGATTGATGATTTTTTTTTTGAGCCTAAAAAGAAGTTTGGAAAGTTCTCTAGACTCCCCCTACTCCCACCAAGCTACGCTTATGATTGAACTTGTATTATTGCGGTAAAGAACAGCAGCGGTAGCGGCTAGAAAATACCAGTAGCCCGCGCGGTCGTGATATTATAATTAATTTATCCTAATAAGAGCGATAAGATTTGCCGTGGACTTGTTGCCAGTATATATATATATACACTATAATAATATATATAATACATGGTCGTCGAAACGGATCATTACGTTATTTATGTTCTATGAAGACCAGCACGCCGCGGCGTCGGTATTGGGTTTAATAAGACGGCGGGATAAAGAAATGAACAAAATAAAAAAAAACTGTATATAATCATAATAATAATAATAAAATCGGATTATACGAAATGGAATTAAAAGGAGGATCGACAAGAAGGGGCTGAGAAAAACAGAGATAGAAAACGTCGAGAAACAATTGAATGGGATCCGATCTGGACTGGAATGCAGTTTGCCGCAGAGCCCGGAGGATCGCGGTAACCCCGGGGGGGAGGGGGTTCGTTCTTCGGAATGCGGCGGCGGCCAGTGTTGCACCTGTGTGTGTGTAAGTACCGCCGAAAACAACAAACGCCGTACCTATTAAATTGTAGTATACTTTATTCAGCATCATTCGTCAACCGGGGTGAAAACACGAGACAACGATGGTCGGTGGATTTATAGATATATAGAAGAGAATCCGTTCACAGTGAGTATTTACTAATAAGTGTGCAAAAACGGTTGTACCGAAAACCGGTCCGGCCCATGGCGAGAACACGACCAGGACGAATGCGCCACCGCCACAAGAACCAGGAATATAACACAGGACCCGAGTACCTAATAATAACTATAATATAATATGTACACCGCAATAACTCGTCCAACCCTCCGGGCCTAACCTAAGCATTATATAATATTGTTTTTGGAGAAGACACCCCACGACGTGTGCCATAATTTTTAGTACCCTGTAAAACCGACTAATTTCGGGCACGTCTGTCTGTCGTTCTTATTTATACATTCTCGAGTTTTTATTTGTATATATTATATTATTATATCCTCATGTACGACCTGTCTACGAAAAAAAAAAAAAGGTAAGTCCGTGTGCTCGCGTATAACCCCTTCTCGATAACGGTTATCGGCAGTAGGTGATTATTAAATTATTATTGTCTTCTCAGTATATGCGTTTTATTAGGGTAAACTGTCATTTTGCCGCTTCGGCAGTTAGAACGTTCCGAGCCCGAGGCGATTCACACGGCCGAAACAATAACAGCGCATTCGGTCTGATTTAGGGTTGTTATTGCTGCGGTGATTATGTTTCTTTTTTACGGTTTGGCGGATAACTGATGAAACCGGCGAAAACAATATTATTATTATTATTATTATAACTACTATATTATTATTTTGTGGGGTTCAAAAGCGAGGAATGCGGTTGTAACCTACATATTTTAAAAATATGTACGGGCTGTATTGTCCGGAGAGGGACCGAGTTATGCGGGTGCGTGCGTTAAAGTACGAGTCGAGTTGACACGATGGTTTATTGAAAGAAAAAAAAAACACTAGTTTTCGCCAATTAGACAGAAGTTGTGATTTGTCCCTTAGTTGGGCATTTACGGTGTTTAGACTGTTTACCCTGAAACGAAAAAGTTAGTAAAACAAACGTTTGTCGATATAAGGAAAATGAAACGTCTTAGTTTTTCCAAACAAACTCTAATCAACGATGAATCTAACAAAAATGTCTTCAGATTTATGTGCGCCCTTGCCGTGAGTCACTCCGAAAAAGATTTTGGTATTCGTTTTGCGTTTCGGCCGAATTGTTTGGCCGACGGAAATGAAAATGGAGACGCAACGAGAATTATATTATTTCAACAATGATAATGTAATATTTTGCAGTTTACATACACAAAACGTGAATTCTGTGTTTAAGATGTTTTCCAAAACATACCCGCAATAATAAAAATAAAGAATAAACGTGAATAAGTTTAGCACAAAAGCAACGACGTTTTTTTTTTTTTTTTTTATAGTAGGTATTCTCTTTAGACATTCTTTGGTTACGATCGTACGGACAGTTATACCGACACATACAAAACCCCTTACTGTTTGACGTGCTTAAAGAGTATAGACACAAAAAAAAAATATGCCTGAAATTACCATATGTTATTTTCATATTATATACATCCGGCATTACATTATCCACGTTCGGATATCAATTAAAATTTACACACGGTTCATTTGCATTTAAACGTTTGCCGCCGACTTGTTTTGTATTCGAAATCCAACGATGGTGCGCCCACGCCGCGACGGGTTTCGCTTTAATAACGGCGATGATAAATACAAGCGTTTGCGGCCATATTACTCTTATAATATATAGGCAGCGCGTGGTCATGTGGAAAGCTGTTCTATTGCTATAATATGTAAAATTTGAATGTTTTCAATTGGTATGAACGCTCTTTTGATTCGGCAAACACGGTTTCGTCCCATATGAACAAATTGTATGTACTACTTTTGTCTCTCAAACTATTATTAAATACTTTTAATCAAATTTTATTTTTACTTTTTTCGGGGATTAAAAGTCGTGGAACTCGTTCATTCATGTATTTCACTAGTATTTTTTTTTTCTTTGCATTCGGTCGTAAAATTATTATTATAATCAGAATTCCCGTGGTCGGTTGTCACGGTGGCCTCGTTTTACGACTGCCAAAGACCGCCGCCCCCGGGGCTGTGTACCTCCTATACGGAACGACAACTGCACAGGTGATTAACAAGCATCCACGGTCAGCGGGAGCGCGAGTTCCCCGGACCCGGGTCCGAAGGATTCATAATAATGATAATAATATTTTTCTTAATGGATTGTAGTGCGCCGTGTTTACCTTGCAAGTGATGGGCGGTGGAGTTAAGCAGGTCGTAAACGAAGCCGGCCTGCGCGGCCAGATGTCTCTTGTACTCCTCGTCGACCATATCCATTAGCTTGGTCTCGGTGTTCGGGTCGCAACAGCTCTGCCGCGACTGACACACTTTAAGCTCTGTCCCTGTGTAAAAAAAAAAAACATAAGTAGAGTAATTGATTTAGGTACACGCATCATTGGCGTTTGACGGCGGCTTTTTGCAAATGAGTAACACAATTATTGTATAATATTTTCACTGAACATGTATTTTGTCGTGTTAACAAACCGCAAATACACCATTTAATATTTATCGTGTAGACATATATAATTATGTATGTATTTAGTTTATTACGCAGTTAAGTACGTCGCAATAATAAGAATTTTAGACCGAAAGCAACGACGACATAGGTTGTTTCTTGTTTTTTTTTTTGACAAGATTAAAAACGTGTAAAATTATTATTACATAGTCGTCGCGGCCATTTCACCCAACACCGTCTCCGCGATGGCGAGTGTATTATAAAACATTAATATAATTATTATTATTGCAATAATTAATACATATATATATATAAAACGTAAAACGTCATTGCCTCGGTGGAAACCCGCCAGCAGAGACAACGTGATTTCCGACAGAGTAGATGATTTTGTTTCGGCTCTGTTAATATTGTTTTAACCCAAATCGACCGTGGCGGCGGCACAGAGTAGATAATATGAAAACATTCTCTCGATATCCGATTACTGCGGGCGCCCTGTGCGCACTGTACTGACTTTCAATAGAGAATTTTTCAAAAAGCCCAAAGTTTATCTCTCTCCCGAGGATTTGTGTGTGGGCGTGTGTGTGTGTGTATCGCAAGTACTTAAACAGAACACAAAAAATACCTCAAAAAAATGTTACTGGTATCCCAATGAGAGAAGTAAGTGAGAAGGACGTTTTTAATAAACGCCATTTCGGCTCGTATAACGCTAAAACTATCTCAGCAACGTGTAAAGTATATTATATTATTTTTTTATTAATTATTATTGTTATGACCGGATTCTTTTTATTATTTTTAACTCGGTCGGCGGCGTCTAGAATCATGGACGACTCTATGTTCAGGCAAAACGGATTGTGGCGGGAGAGCATCTACATAAATATAGCCGACAAATTAAATTAATATCTTTTAACGACCGTGTCAACGTTATTTTTTTCTCCAAAATCACGTTGGTGTTTACGACGTCTACGTTAATTATATATTATATATCTACATATATATATTGCCCGAGTGTGTCAAAATATCCATGGCGGCCGTTAATCCCGACCAAAAACAACACGGACCAATTGGGCGGCAAGCCAAAGGTGCGAGACGACCAGATTTCAAGTGACTCGAAAATAGTCATTATATTATAATATATATTATTATTATTACTATTTTCTTAACGCCGCCGCCGCATCCAGTCCCAAATATGTATGTTCGTCCGGAACGGTTCCCTAGTTAATTTTTAAATATAACGCTACGCCTCCGGTAACACTCTACACATATATATATATTTTATCCATTACTATACACTACTACTGCACACTCTGACAAAGTGTGAAAACGCTAGCCGGCATGACGTGCTGCTGCCTGTTAAAAAATTGTCGACTATAAAACGTTGAATTTGTCACAATTAAGTCATCGTTTGTAAGTTAAAGCGCGAGCGATGCTTATTTACCCGTCCCGTTAGTTTTGTATAACGTAAATAATTAATTAAAGCACATTTGGACGGCGAGCGCCGCCTGTCTGGCGAATGCTGTGCGGTATAGGAATTATTTTTAACTTTATGTTTCTTTCCGGAATATTAAACGGTAGAAGCTAAAATTCAATTATTAACCAAAAATCGATAGCCGGCCGACTAGAATTTTGCACTTGACTAAGTAAAATGTCACAACAACTAATCCTGCAAACGATCGCTTTTCTAATTACGACAGAAACACTTTGAAACCCGCCCTCTCCCTTCAGTTGCAATTGGGTTAGGTCAAGTAAGCCACCGCCTTCGTAGCGAGGGCACAGCGAATAAACGTCCAATCATTTTCGATAAAACGCTACACAGCAGCAATGCTATTAATATTTTACTGCTACGACACCAGTAAGTTATAGTTTATCCCTTATCCTATCCACCACTGCCCCACTAGGGTCGTTACCATCGTCTCCCAAGTCCAGGAGAGTAACCTTGGGTATGGAGTCCGCCTCATGTCGCGCTATGTAAAAAATACAACATCACAAAGCTAATCGACCACGGCAAGGCAGTTATGATTTCGCTCGAGGGTTTTTAATTTTCACAAAACACAGAATACTTAGCCTAGTCGGAGAGAATAAGGTTCTAATAACACCATACACGTGTATAATATATCTACTGTGTTATTATATTATTATATACAAGTATAAAAATGTTGGGCACGAGTGCAACGGCGAGAAACCCGACACCGCCACCGCCCGGCAGTTAGGATGAATTATTATGTCCACAATTTTTATGGTATGTTTGTGTAGATATATATATGCCACAGCGCTGGGCATGGACTTGTATGTAAGTATATACGGTGCTGATAGAGACGAGGACACCCCGCGCGCTATTATCGGTCCCTTTTAAAGGGCGAGCGAAAAGAAAAATAATATAATAACTTGGCGACAATTGTATATTATGTGTCTGTGTGTGTGTGTGTGCGAGCCGCTCACAAGCATATAAATCTTAATGTCTTCCGTACAAAAGACCACTTTTTTTTCAATAGACTCGAGATCCCGGTGTACTGTACGAGGGTTGCGACCGAACACTATCGGAATGTCTATGTGTGTGTGTGTGTGTGTATTCAGAGGAAATCGAGGTTAATTTTTTACATACATTCTTTCATTTTTCCCATATTCGAAAACGTCTTGTATAATAAACGACAATAATGACACGATGATGCGCGCGTTACCTGCCCGGGCCTTTACAGAGAGCCTTTAGCGCCATAAAAACGACAACAATGCGCGCGCGCCGAACATTATTGTTATTATTATATTGGGAAAATAACCGGAGCCGAGGATCGTCGCATCCTGTCCCAGCTCTATTACACACACAAACACATACGCTGTCAATTAAGAGAACCTAACCTAAAACGGTACTAGTGCCGTGCGAAGGTTGTCGTTATGTACATCACATACAAAATTGATTTGCTTAGATATTAATAATAATATGTAAGCTCTACAGCTTTATGTGAGTAATTATGCGGATACCACTTACGGGGCACATAGGTATAAGCGGTGTTTACCCTAATAAATCCAAAGGTAAGTATAATTCTACCGAAAATATTACTACGGACCGCGGGTGTTTTTCGGAAGTCTTGGCCTGCGATGAATCATTGTTGGACGGCACGTACTGCGCTTCTAGGGTGGCGTTTAACCGAGATCGTTTAACGTTGAATAAACACGACGGCACGGCATGGTCGGGTTGACCTTAATTTCATTAAGAGAAAGAAAAACAAAAAAAAAACCGAAACTCTTTTTTCGTATTCCCTGTCCTCCGGATAACAGGCTTACAAGATTTACTTTTCGAAGAAAAAAATACCAACGCCTAACAAAATATAATATTATATCTTTAACAGGTACTTTTTGTTCGGCGCGATAGTAATTTCTCTTTGCAGGATTTAAGAAGGTGCTCGGATGTTTGATTTCTCGATACTACAATGGGGCGACGAGCGTTACACTTTTCGTTTTTCATATCAATAGACTGTATATATATATATCTATCTACACACCTGATCCGGATCGCACTTATTGTTTGTATGTGCGTTATTATCATAATTTTGTCTTCGGGTTATGTTTTCGTGTACGTACACGTACATTATACGCCAATATCGGGAGAGGTCCGCGTGTTGAAATGAATGGGAAAATTTCTAAATGTGCAAAAACCTATAAAGGCCGCAGAGATAAAAAAAAAACGTACAATATGCAAGGCCGACATTTTGCGCTAGATTAACTCCGCGGCATTGTTCATCCGCGCACACGATGGAGTGTACACAATGGATAAAAATCGTCAAAATAAAAAGAAGGGGTAAAAAAAATTGTCTAGAATACTGACACAAAATGTATAACAGCTAGTATGGGGTATATTCAAAAGAAGGAAATAAACGAATCAAACGGCGGCGGACGGGAGCAAGAAGACCCGGTCACATCCGTTTGGCGCCAAGAAATTGTAGAGACGTCGTTTGAAACACGGATCAATAGTATCAACCGCACGCAAAACATTTATCGCAACAATTATTATTATTATTATTATTATTATTGTCGACGTGGTCGTTGAGCGTACAGAGAAGAGTGAGCGCCAACTGTAAAACAAATAATTAATACCACTTCTCCCGATAATATACAAAGTTTAGCCGAACCAACGCTAAACGCGGCGCAACGAAACGTGTAATTTGTTAATATGTACTCGAGATCGAGTTTAGAGGTTCAAAGTGAATTTAGTTCGACCCTGCCCGTCATTTGACCGTTTGATTAAATTCCAATGATAGTACGAATCACTAAAAAATCGTCTGCCAACTTCCAATACGTCGGTACCCTCTGAAGTCCATTCTACGTGCGATCTATGTCCTAACCTACATAACGTAAAGGTTTTCTTCAAGGGCTTGCTCTTGAAAGTCCTAAAATAAAAAATAAACGGCCAAATCGAGGGCGAACGTGCACAGGCGCCGGACAGGCGGCGGCGGCGACTGCAAAATCGATTCACAATATTCCTCTTCTTTTGTATACAAAAACACACCGCCATAGCATATAGCATGGCTTGCTCGATTCTAGGTCAACATACATATCAGTGTGTGTCGCACTCGCCTGATGCTGGTCCGGCCTGCCCGCCAAAAGCCATTAACCGTTATGCAGACGGTAACTCACTGCATTTTACCACACACAACAGCTAGCACTCTATTATAATATATTGTATGGTACGAGTACACCGTACATAAGTCCATTAGTATGTGTTTCAGCTACATTGGTAGGTGAGTGGACAAAACCTCGGCAAGGCCACCGATGTTTCCGAATCCGGGGGCTTTTCTTGACCGGAAACAGAGTCCTCTTATAAATTTAAATTACCTTTTTTGTCTACCCGACCATTCAAAACCGGATGTGGTCCATAAAGTTTAAATTTGCCGCAAGATTTTACTACAAGAATAATGCAAATAATATAGAAGCAGAGTTGATACTAACCCGGTGTTTTTTTTTTATAAGCCCGATCCAGTTATAAAATTCTTTTTTTTTTCTATTTTTTGTGAACTGTTCAGAAGAACCTCGAAAGCGCAAATATGCTCATCCACCGAACAAAAGAATTGCAAAATGATTTTGTTATTTTTACGCTACAATTATTTTTAATGGTATACAAATATTATCATAATAAAAACAGCGTATGACGTTGAAAAAATATTTTGCGCTACAATATTATATCGCAAACCGTTTAACCAATTAAAATTTCGTTGAGATGTAGATAAAACAACAAATTGAATGACGTTCGTTCTCGCGCGATTGATTAAAAAAACTTAAATACTTAAATCGGTCGGTCAGTTAAGATTTAACCGTCCGATTCACAATAAAGTCCAAGTTAACTTTTGGTAGATAAATTATTGAGTATAAAAAAAAAACTAATCTCATCGTTGGAAAATGCATAATAGGATTAGAATTAAATATTTAAACGCTTTTTCTGCTACGTTTAAGTGACTTATTGCATGTGTTGTGCTGAACACAATATGTAAAACATAAACGTTACATCTACCTGTGTGGCCGTGTACGTTTCCATTGAGATTTCTGGTTGTCAATTTTTCTTTCATTATTATTAATACAATCATTGTTAGACATTTATAATGCACACGACCGAGATTTACGTTCCAATTTATTTTTCTCATAAAACACGCAACGTTGTCTAGTCATTCGTTTGGATTAAAACGTCGAAATCAGTTTGCAAACGACGACAACGTGACGATTCATCGCACTAATAATACCTATACCTATTGAGTAATATTATTTACATAACTTATTTATTGAATAAATATTTGAGTGAACATATTATCACGGGGCACGCGAACATACTAGTGTAAGGCAACCCGTTTTGTGGAGTAACACACAAAGTTTTCGATAAAATTTTCTACATTCAAACTGCACCCAACACGATTGTTTTTCCTCGTTCAAAAGTGTGGACGGTGTGCTGTCGGAATCGACTACGGCAATATTCTTTAACCTAATTCTCGTTTTTCTTATCGTCGCCGAACAACAGCCGTTGTGTGTACTTAACGGAGATAATAATTACGCGTTTACAATACATTATTTTATTTTATAGTCGGTATTGTTCGTCCGATATAGTCGGTATAATATTTTTTGGCGTTTACATGGCCTTTCGTTAGGTACGCTTAATCTGTATTGCGCGTGTAGTGAGCAATAATAATATTATTCTCGGTGAAAAAAAAAACCACACTTACTCGGTGGAAAATAATAAAATATATACAGAATAATATTCTTTATGTATCTTATTTGTTTCTGTGTGTGTCTGTTCGTCTTGGTTTCATGGCCACGGGGTGTACGCACGGGATGGATGTACTGACAAAAGCGGAGAAGAGCTCTGTGTTCAGGCCGAAATAAGAAGAACGGTGGTGCGGTCGCGGTGCGGGTGGGAAAACAAAAAAATAAATAGGAGAAGAGCGCCTCGCACGCAATGATCATTATTATTACTCACATAATATATAACGTTATTATTATCATCCTCATCGCGGTGTGGTCCGACGGATTGAGTCGTCGAAAACAAGACATAATATACAAATACTAATAATAATAATAATATACTTTTGCCGCGTGTGCGGTATACATAATAATATATATTATAATAAATGAGAAAATCGGTAAAAAAAAATTATGTGTTTTATCAATAAACGGTTCGTACGCCTATACACGAACCACCGCCACAACTGCGATCGTTGTGTGTGTTCTACGGTGTACTATATTATAAAAAAAAAAGTAGTCACGTCTCCATAGCGTGCGATTATCATATTATCAAAAGTATACAAGAAGAAAATTATAAAAACCCGTGTAAGGGCCGACAAACTGTCACGATTCCTCGATTGATATAAGTAATTGTATTGGAGAAAAATTGTTTGTAAAAAAATCGCCGTCCACTGTTGGGGCGTACATAGGTACTTAAAAGTTTCCGGAGCGACTTTTTTTTATTAAAAGTGAACGGTCGAGGTTGAGCTTCTCCCAGGGAAATACAATAAATCTAAGCGTTTTTTTAAACAAAAAGAATCACCGGAGGAGTTACTAGAAAGGCATAAAAGAATTTAGAAGAAAAAAAATCTATAGCTAGTGTTTTTATTGTCTGGTCGATGACGTGCACCACGATAATAAAAATAAAAATAAAGTAATGAACGTCGCAAATGACATGTTTTGTGAATGTTAGATTCGCACATTACACACACACACACACATAAAAAGAAAGCTTTTGGGGTACGAACGGCACTAAAGGTGTATTATTATTATTATTATGCGTCTGAGGGAGGTCGTTAAGCCTCGATTAAGCGTTGGCTCGGCAGTTAAATTGCTAACAAATTGCACTACGAAGGAGCCACGTGGGTTCGGGTTATGCAAATTTTGAGCATCATGACAATACACTGTACACACAAAAATGATGTTTTCAAAAATAAATCCAATTAACTATTACGTTGTACAGTATGATTATACCTGTGTTGTACACACAGTAATCATTCTCCGACTTGGCTTGCTGTATATTAAAATATAATGTATTCTGCGCGCTCGGCGGAAGATATTATAATAAGTCGCTGAAACGATTATATTCCCTAATAACTACAACAACAATATAGGTACTTCGGTATTGTACAAATAACAATAATATTGGCTTTTTACCATTATTAATATTATTATTTGTTGCATAGTGAAAACGATTCGTCTCTTTGAATGAATAATTATTAAAACGGCAACCAAGCCGCTATGGTGTGTGTGGGCGATATTCGAAGGGGGTTTTCGCTACACACAACAGCTATTATCATTATTATACCGTGTATATAATATTATACATTATTGTGTACTTGTTCATTAACATAATAATGGTGTATAATGGCCCGCGTTTAATATTATCATACGATTTATTTTTTCTAGTTGAGAAATGAAATAGGTACCATAAGTTGGTAAACGTTTCAATCCATCGACTCGCGACCGCGTTCGGGGCCTGCCATATAAAAACGATCGTTTGGGTACTACGTTTTCATACACACACACAAGCATTCGGTTGAATATGTCAACCGGTGATTTCTCCATTTACCTGCAGCACGAGAAGATGAGCAAGAGGCGCCATGTAAACGTTAACGAAAATTAGTTTATAGATTTTCATTATTATTATTATTATTATTATTATTATTATTATTCGTCTCGGAAGCGTGTAGGCGGCGACGGGGTCATCGTCTCACCTTTATTATACCTCACCACGTGCACATACAAGTAACATGGGCATTTGTATTTTGCCCTGTAACAATATTTCGGCGAGCCTTTTTTTTTAAATCCGACCTCTTACTTGTGTATAAGTATTTTTGTACCTGCTGCTGCTGTTGTTTGGCATACACGCACACAATGACACATAAAAGAAACACACATCCGTTTTTGCCGTCGTCCAACCTGCCAACCCCTCCCCCCCACGAAAAACTTCTCCGGGCCTCCTGTCCAAACATGCCGGAGACCAACAAAAACAACAACACCGACACCACCGACGATGCGGGGAGAGCCGAGATGAATAGATTTAGTTATCGCAAAACAAAACAAAAGTCGGGAGAGGGGGTATTTTTTTTTACTCAATAGGCCAACGCCTACAGCACCAGCTAACCACATTCAAAGGAAACTACAGTAATAATATGGCTTTTATCGAGAAAAAAAAGATACATATATTAACATAGATGCTACACAGATCAACTGTAATTTCCATTAATATGCAAACAAAACGACAGAGAGAGAGAGAGAGAGAGAGAGAGAAAGAGGCGTTTGGTCGAAGTCTTTCTAGTTTTTATTTTTCTATCCTTACCTAGAAAACGGGTCGTTTCGCGCGCGAGTATTGGAATGGAAAACGACTAACATTGTCGACAATAAAAATGTAAATAACCCGTGTATACATGAAATAAACGACTAGTATTTCACAAAACTAACGACCGGCAATTTTCAAAACAACCATAACCGAGTACTTTGAACTATTTCGATTGAATCAATGTTTAAAACTGTGTAGTGAACGTTACACGGTAACTCTTCGCTTGCAAATCCCATTAAACACCATTCGGCGGCGTTTTCGAAATCGCTTTGCGAATATATCCGTTAAAGCATTTAAAAATATTATAATATAAGTTAAAAAGACAAAATTCGATTAAAACTGTATTCTGTTATAATAATATGCATACCTACATACATTCTATTATTGCCACAGCCTGACCGCTACAATAATAGGCTGACGCACTAGTGTGTGTGCGCGTGTAGGTTATCTGTTGGTGTATAGTAATTTTTCCCGGAACCTCAAGTGTTCTTACAGCAAAAAAAAAAATCACACCGCAAATTCTCGGTTTACACTAAATAATAATAACAACAACGCAATTCTGTTCGACGACAATAATAATTCGCTCTCTGAATATTTCTCACGCAGAAATTTTCATTGTTAAATATTCATTTGATGTTTTTGAAAATAATTAATGTATAACTATATAATTCATATTTACACCAATTTTTTAAATAAAACATTACGTTTTTTCATTGAAATCTTTGAAAATAATACATTAATGCTGTATGTAGTGTGAAATCGACATCGTATACACAATACACGGTGCGACATAATATTATAATATATAGGTACGCCGTTAGTGATGTTCGATTTAAACGATAACGACCAGTCTATGCTAATACCGCAGTGGGGACCGGTCGAGCACCATTAGAGGTTGTTGCCAGTTATTGTGATATCATAGTAGTGTTATCACTTATCAGATATCATTTTTGTGATAAGTTGATAAGAATTAATACAATTTTATTAAATAAATATACATATAGGACATAATACCTATAGAAAAAGATTGATTTATTTTGTCTTTTCACCGGCTGTATCAAATAAAACAAAAAAAATATATTACTTTAGAGAAAAAATTACTAGGTGGATGAAAAGTACAAAATAAACTAAGGCCACGTCCAACGACAACCGGTGGTTTGAAAGTCGTTGACAAGATTGTGTAAAAAAAACTGGATTTTCCTTAAACTGCTCGCAACGAAAGGCAAACACGAATGCAATTGGAAGATAACGTTTTTATCGCACAGCTCAAACATTTACTCGGTTGAGATTTTTATTTCGGTACAAGCAAGCTTAAATTGAGAGGAACTCGCTTAAAGTGCCACACCTTTTAAGGTGTAAAAAAAGTGCATACAACTAAAAAATTAAACAAAATAAATTATATATTATGGTACACTCATCGTTGCCTGATGACTCCGAGTTACCGGTATTTAATCTTATAATAATATATATATATATATATATATATATATAATATAGTCACCGTGTTATTATTATCATTGTGATTACACATTGTTCAATTTATAATGGGGCTCGTTCGAGTGGTGTTTATTCGAAGTCACCGCGATTGTATATATTATTATTATTATTATTCTGTTTAATATTATTGTATACTTGAAGGGCTTTCCATAGCGGTTAAATAAATTATCCACTTGTCCAATCACTCGGTCGCTTTTAGTATTCCTATTAAACGTAATAAATAATAATTATAAATATTATCATTATTATTAATGCAAACACAAACGCGAATAAAGAAAACAAAACCAATTATTCATTGTTGACATTGAAATGTATGTAAAGGTTGTTCGTTACGTTTCTAGTACCTACCATTATTAATAATAATGTAAAAGTATTTGTTGATTAATTTCCGAGAGGCCTGCGTATCATAGCCAGAGTTGGTCGATCGGGTAAGACTTATATTTCTCCCTATATAAATATATGATGTAAAATAAAAATATATAGGTATATACTATATATATATTATATACACCGTCCGGGTTAAAGTATAACAGTATCGAAACGGATAAATAACTCGAGCGTGACGACCGAAATGGTATAATGAAAAAATATACGGTACTATCCTTTTGGAGAATTATTATGGTCCTTAAGTGATATTCGTTCGTTAAAGTTCAAGTGCGTCCCGAACCCTTTTGAGGACACGCCGCAAAGCAACCATGCGTTTAACATCAATAATATATTTACCATTGTATTATTATTATTATTATCATCATTATCATGTATCGGCAACGGCACCAAATGGCAGCTGTGTTGGATCAGTATTTGGTATATTATTATCGAGAAAACTATCACAACTCTGACGCGTTCTCGGTGTTATCGTTTTGGTTTTTAAGCCGGTAAAACTTTGAACCTATAAATTAATTGGAATTTGTTTTACTCGTGCAACGTTGTTTTAATTATTGTAATAACTGGTAGTGTACAGAGGTTGTTTCGAATAAAGAGATCTGCGCGCAATGCGGTAAATTATAATAATATGCATACAAAAAAAAGTACATACATACATAATACGGATTGTGGGAAAACAATGTTTTCCTCCTGCCGACGAGTCAAGACTGGCAAAAACTCGGTGGGGTGATATTCAAAGTGCACGAGGAAAAAAAATACCAAACCAGACGTGTCAGACGTTATCTCATACATATTATGCGCGAAAACCTTCACCGTCGGGGTTATTTATTAGTCTAGATCGCTCTCTTAATTGGCCAAACTCTCAATTTTTATATTATAATATTATGCGTTTTTAATGCGGGATCCACGCACTGCATTTTTCCATTATTTTTACCTATGAAAACCGTGTGTGTGTGTGTTTGTTTTTGTATTTATATTGTCTCTGAGATGCACCGGCCAGTTCCTACTCTTATTTGGACGTCTCTTAAACACATTTAAGATTAGGATTTATTTTAAGATGCAGTAGGACACTTATCGTGCAGTAAAACATTTAAATAATGTACTTGACTTTAGGAATATTATACAATATTATATTATTATATGAAATACGGACCTAATCATTTGTTTTGTCTCGATAAAACTGACAAAATAGGTTTAAAGTAAAACACATACGTGTGTAGTTGAAAAAGTCCTTACAATAAAGCCTGATTATTGTAAGGCCAAATATAACAGGTATGCGTAAGAGGTTTACTCTGGGCTTACCGAAGCCAGGCGCCCAGGTGCACTCGTTTGGACTACAAATACCATAGTGTTAAGTTCATCAGCCATGTTTAACTTTCTGGAAAAACTCAAACAACACGTGTACGCCCCGAACGCGGTCTTACACGGTTGGTTAAACCTACGTCAGACACGCGTGTGCCTTGCAGTATTATTTTTGGGCGCGGATGAACTTGACGTGAGTGCTTAGTCAACCGAATAAACTGCACGCTTGATGTATCGCCAATTTTCGGTCAATACAAAATATCACACACCCACCGATCGACTGCGAGAAAAGTGTTTTCAGTGTTTTTTAAGTGGTGTTGATTAATTCATTTTTTTTTATTTTTGAAAACAAGACTATACCGTTGACGTTTGCTAATGGGATTAACTACACGGTTTGTAAAGCAGACACGCTAATAACCGGTCTAATGTGTTATTATTGTTCAGGTTTGATGAACAAGATCACGAGAGGTATTGAAAGGAACAAAAAAAAAAAATAAAGAAAGTTCTAAAATATTACTATATTGTGTATGTTAATAGTGACAATACGCCTATTGTGTATTATATTATTACAATAATGAAAAAAAAAATATCGAGGCGGGGCTAAAGAACCGGACGAGACTATTTAATATTATAATTTATATACATAGTGTCCAGAGGGAAACAATTATTTATTTAGACGTTTTTAATTGAACGGTGATCGGCTCATAACGTATAATATATTTATTGGGGAGCTGCTTGTGTATCGGATCTCCGCCGGTGGTCGACCGGTCGTCGGATGAAGAAATCACGACGAAGTCCAAGAGAAACCCGTAAAAAACAAAAAAACGTTTATTACTATTATTATATTATTGCAATGGGAACTATAGCCGTTATTAAGTCGTTACCAATCGGGCGGTTTTTTTTTAAGATTATTGAGCCTTGCCAATCGTATAATTAATTGTTTGTTAAAAGTGCATCGAAGAAAACAACGCATAAAAATTTGAATAAAAAAAATATATACATGTACATAAATTACACACAAAACGATAAGAGTTATTGCACATTTTACTAAGTAAAAAGTGATAAATCACACGGCATTAAAAACCGGGCGTTCTTAACCCGAGTTGGTGAGAACTTTGATTAATTAATTTATAACGTTGTCGGCGGCCAACAACGAGTCGGGTAAGAATTTGTTTTTATTTTTTCGATTATTTTTTATTTCAAGCGACTTGACAGAAATGGTGGCGGCAGAGGGGTCGACATTCCTATGCGTTTTGGATTACAGTTTCCCACAAACGTGAGAAACGTCAACACTCATCCGCAAACGGTACATTTTTTTTCGTCTTTATCAATCCGTCCAATACTAGTGTTTCTGTGTGTGCAAAAATGTTGCGCACAAATCACAATACTATATTACAAAGTTAAAAAATCAAACCAAGCTAACAAAAACGCTGAACACTACCAAGACTAACGGATCATCATTTTAGTTCTGATTCCATTTGGTTCAATAACTACCAAAAAGGAAGTGCTAACAAATAAACATAGGTACACTATTTTTTTAGTAATTTGGTAAAAAAAGTACACAAAAATAGTCGACATAAAACTTGCACGGTAATTTGAGTGAAAATGATCCAAGCAAATTAATTAGTTAAGCATTGGTGATAACTAATTAATAAATATACACATAAGACAAAAAACAAAAATGCAGTTGTCCTATTAACTATCATTTAGCTCGACTGTTCTCGATTGTATAGTTCAATTCGATTTTTAAATCACGTGCGTTTTACATAAAAAACTTTTTAAAAATATGTTAAGTACACTCGCCAAGTTTATAATGATTAGCCAGTCGTACGCAGTTCGGTGTGTTTACTACTATTCGAGGTTCACAAACACCCACTGCAGCGGTCAGCGGGACGGAAACGGCATTTCAACTTTGTCACAATCCAAATTTATTCATCATGTAGATTTGAATAAATAAAACATGTTAATATTTAAAAAAAATATGTATTTATTTGGCGCACAGCAATCATCATAATATTATGCGGGTAATGTGCGACAAGCGGCTTATTCCATTCTCGGCGGGGGGCCATCGCATTTGATCCAAGCGCCCACACGACCGTTAGAGCTTGTTGTGTAATATTTAATATGTATATTATAATAATTATACTAAGTATGAAATATTATTTTCAAGAGGCCGACGGTGGGGACGGAAAGCGCAGGAAGGACGTGCAAACTACCGGGTAAAAATCGGGCATGTATTACTTATGTATATATAGTCATATTTATTTTTATCGACTATCGCTCGTCTTCTTCGTCGTTAAGACGCGCACACGATTATTCAGTCGAAACCGGTCCCCGACGTGTATACAAATTAAATTAAAAAATGAGAAAAAAACACACACACATGCACGGCAGATCAAATATCTTTATTTGAAGAGAAAAAAATCGGGGGGCTACTATATTTTTCCCGTATTCCAAATGACGGTAATATATCACGTTTGACCCGTTTATAGAAATTAAGTGCCCGGCGCGGCGGCGGCCTTGCCGATGGCGCACGGAGAGCGGCGGTGGTCCATTATAATTCACGGGCTGATCGCCTTTACTCTGCAATGTTGGTGGGAATCGTTGCGCACATCCGAAACGGCCTGTCGTGTGCCATATTTTGTATACTTGGTACGGTCCAACGTTTTGAAATGTCAGAGTTTGCGAAAACCCGGTCTTTTTTCATTTCTTTTTTTTTTTTGTATACCTACATAAACCCGACGAAACCAATGTTTTTGAGAAAAATACTTATTATTTTCTGGGCATAAATAAAAAAACCCACGACTGCATAGGATATTTTGGTGGGAAAGAAATCCACAACAAATACGAGGAAACCGTTTGGAGAAGTCTCTTCGCATAGCACACATTGTGCTATGAGAAATATGTCCTCGGGGCAGGAAGTGCGACGACTACTGTCTTAGGTTGCCACCTGGACGTGAAAAAGAATAGATCCTAATTCTTTATAGATAGGCGCTTCTTCACAGTCTTATATCTACTTATGTATCTTTTCACGTCGTTTAAACGTTCGAACATCATACAGCATCTGCCGCGGAGATTATTTTCCATATAACATACAAATCACACACTGGCCGTGAGATAAGATCAACATACGTATAATATAAATTAATCATATTATTATTCACGGGTAAGCGCGTATAAGGTATACCGCGGAGATCCCGGGGAGTCGAACACAATATAATATACTTGGTCGGGCATTTTTAGTGATGTATAATACACGTTTAAGTATTTAATTATGGCGATGCTTTATTATTTTTTTTTCTTCACATCGACACCCGAGAACAGCCGATATTATATTGTACTTTTGGGATTATATAACAAAACTATATGACTATTATTAATATGTATAGCTGCCGCCACAGAGTCCTTCGGATTTCAATGGAAGATTTAAAAAAATTATATACAAGTCTATATACATATATATGTATACGGACCGGCACTATTGCGGGGGACAAAGAGCGGTAGCGCCGGCAAAATGACGGTTTCATTGTAAATAATAATAATAAAATAGGAATTATTACGTCACCGTATATACATGTATTTTGTTTTCTTTTTATGCCTTTTAATCCGTCCGAACGTGCGTTAGATAGAGGGAAAAAATTAAGAGACGAGCGTGGGTGCGACTGGGGCGCAGAAAATCACATTATGGACGGTTCTCTTCGGCGGCGCTTCCACACATAATAAAAGATGGTGCACTGCACTGACACTACCCGTACAACACAATATTATATAAGCGCACGGTAAATACATAAATGTAAGAATATATATGTATAAAAAACAAAATCTATTTATGAAACCGCGTACGGGCCTTGAACGTCTAGAAGAAAAATATTATGACAATAGAGATCGGTAGCAGGAGGACGATTTTGTCTCTACACACAAATAATATAATTCGGCGAGACTACCAGTCTTTCCTAAGTATAAGTGTATTATATGATATACCTACAAACAAAATAAACACATTATCGGTAACCGTCGACACGGTTAGGTTTTCCTCTCGCGTACGGACCGACCGTTTTCACCGTGCGCCGTTCAGCCCTCGTACGTTATTATTATTATTATTATTTATATATAATATCTAGACTATATATTATATACATTATACATCTAGATGCGTGCACGCGGACAGCAGTGGCAGCGCATGAGGAGGCGCTTTCGGCGAGGAGACGACACGACAACGATACAAGAGCATTGACCGCCTCCTAAGTCTCTCACAACAAGCCACCGGCATAACGAATTTTAAATTACCGTACACCTCCGTCGTCGCACTATCAAACTCTGTGCTCGACCGTATACACAGGATAGATGTATTATTATTTAATATATATGTATATCATTTCCTATGGCGCGAACGCTGCACCACTCGGGTAGGTACGCGTAGTGTTAGACTGTACGCACATTACTAGAAAGAAAGAACGAAACGGTAACGACCGGATACTGTATAATATAAGTCCGATCGATTTACTCCGTTAAACTTTGACAGTGCTATCTAGATTAATATTGACCGTGTGACTTTTCTCGGTATCGGGGCTCATCTATAGACACCTCGGACTCGAACCCCGTGAACGTCACTTGTCCGCGAGTCGCCCACTCACGTGTTACGATAAAAAAATAAAATGATGGATTACAACAATGACAGTAAACAGGCGTAACGCGAGACAAGTAACACCTGTGTTCTCCGCGCCGCAACAATTGGTATGATCTGTGTAGCAAAAGGGGGACAAAAATAGAAGCGTCGAATAATAATAATAATATTGATATCGACCATCCAGGGAACGGGTCGGGCTTGTCGAACGGAGCACATTTCTTTTGTCCTGAGGAAATATAGTCTTCAAACCGTGGTACTGATCAGAGTCGGACCCGTTCGGAGGTGGGTTGGATAATAGAGTCTAACTGGTCGGCTTGAACGAGTAAACAAATTGTTTTCATACAATATTGTCGTTTGTGGCAAATTTGAAATTAGCAAACGCCGTTGACATTTTTTTTGAAAAGAGAGTGGTGAGATGAAACAAAATATTGATGATTATCCGGAATTGGAAAACGTAATGCGTTATCTAGTGTCGGTTAAACACTGCGTAGAGCCGGCGCCTCGGGACAGTGCACCGATCTTATGGTCAATCAAAGTATGATGTAATCGTGTACTTAAGCGGCGTCCCCGGAAAATGGCCTAAGGAGGGAACACATTTAATACATAATATAGACCACCCAATTTATTATTAATTAAACGCGATGAGAAATATGATGATGCTACGACGAATTATGTAACCATTATGTGTTATGTTGTACGCCAACAAGAAACATGTGCGGATACAAAAGGAGACTGCCTCTGTTCGATACCTACTCCGTCAACAGGCCCCTTAATTTTTCTATACAAAAATGTTAACCTGAACAACTTATCGTTAAGACATAATCCGGTTTAGAGTCATCTTTAGGCGGCCGTAAAGCAAATGAACGCCAGTCAACAACTAATAGTGGATTTATACAACAGTACATTTATATTTATTCAGCGTACAACAACATAATATTATCATTATTATTTCACAAGACCAGAAATCTTGGTCTGCACGCGACCACACAGGGTATGACATAAATGTACTGACGCATAATATTATACTAACAACATTATCAAGATTTCGAATAGTTATTAATGTCTTGAATAACGCCGGTGTTTGACATTGATAATTAATATATGAAAATGATGACCGGAATCGCATACAAAGTATTATAACGATGGGGAGAAAATTCAATAGGAAACTGACTGCTAATAATATTATTTTGTAAGTCTTGGTCCACGCACGCGTTTCTCGGCTGACCTCGAATCTGCCGGTGTGTATACTAGAATTAAATGATGATTTTTAACCGAGTCGTCCCACACGACTTCCGTGTCGACACACTTATTTGACGCCATCTGATACACAATGGTTTTTTTTTTTTGCATAAGGATTGCATCGAAAAATGGTTGCATTTTTACTACCGTCATCTTGGACGGGTATAAGCGCACTCAAAGAACAATGCATCTTTTTATAATAAGTCATCAGCTATAAAAAAAAAATATATTTCTATGCTTTTGTAAGCTACTGTATTATAAATTGTTTTATGAAAATTTCTCTAGGGAAATCACGAAAAAAATTACTTGAAAATTGAACTTCGTCTACTCCACCCAGTACAATACATATGCGTTGAAACTTTATGTTAAACGGACTAATATTTGGTACATTGACTATAATTGTATATATTATTATATTATAGCAATATTTACTTTTATACCCTAAATATTGTACCCAAAAAAGAAAAATCCGTTAGATTAATATAAAGTTCCGTGATACACATTCTAATTTCTATGATATCAAATTTTTTACCCGAAATCTCTTTGATTAAATCAATCACAATTAGTATTTAATTTCAAACGAGGCCTCATTCCTCAGAGAAGGACAAAGTTTCACCTTCTGGAAACTTTCAAAACTACTTATCTTTACAACGAGGACTTCACGTTTCGACTTCGAAAACTACTCCCGGAATAGTTTCCGGTAGTCTTTTGTAAACTAATACCTATACCTATTAATTAGTCGTGTGCCCGCTTTTAGACGACTCGCTCGAATACGAGACGACGGTATGGCGGTTTTAAGAGTCTTTTGGCGGTGCAGTGTGAATACTATGTGTCAATGAAAATAATGTACATAATTCATAATAACGAGCGAAGTCAACGCTTTTGTCTTGGTCACGTCGAGCGACTTTTGCACGCCAACTTTAAGAATTTCCCAACCCGGCTTTCCTGCCTACGCGCACACACAATGGAAAAAGTCGTTTTTGAATAGAATTAATTCATATAGCTCTAGCGCTCACGACCGGTCCAAGTACAACGGCGACGACCGGCCAATATTATTATCATTATCATTATTATATTGTACACCGCGGCGGTTGGGTTCTCACGAGCATATTCCAGGAATCATGTTATTGCCAGAACTCGGGCGCTCTTGATTTATATACGCCGGTACTATTATAATATACACATGATATTATAATAATAATAACATAAGGTACGCGGGGAGTTCGGCGAACAACCTTGAAACCTCGCAGACGATAACAACGATCGAGAAGACACGCGCGGAACTTAATAATAATAATAATATACATGTAAATCGCATCTCAGCCGAACCTAGAAGAGACACAGTAGTAGTCTAATCGGTTCGCACCCGTCCGGTTGGTCCGACAACCCTTTGACCGCTATCGTACGTGACCCTTTGCTATGGGCACCGGATTACACGGGTAGTCAAAATATTCCATGTGAACGCAATGGGTCAACGGAAACGGTGGCTAAACCAACGCCTAGTTATTATTTTGAATTTTACGGCTATTCGACGGGTCGCACTCCCCCCCCCTCCAGTCGTTAAACCTATCCTCGATGGCCATTGCCGGGCACGCGTCGGCAGACCCTCGTTTCTAATTACTTTAGTCTCCTATATATATATTGTCGGGGAGCCTCGTCAGTGTATCCACTGTCTAATACATGTTCCTTTAATTATTCGCAACGCACCTGTTGTTTAGGCAAATCGCATGTACCCATTACCCGGAAGCGTGGTTAAGTGGTTCCTCGTTAACACCCGGCCATGGCCACAACTGACTGGATCCAAAGCTTCGGATCGTCACCGTACTAAAAATATTTATACTGATATATTATCGTCAAATCCGACCTTGGGCGCAGGGACCACTCGGCCGGCGGTCGAGACCGGCATATAGGTGAGCTGACATAGGTACCTACAGGTCCGCGTGGGAGGCACGCATTATTATTATGACTATATAGGTACCGCATACTCCGGCGGCGGGCCACCGGCGTTAAAAAACCACCGGGGCCAGACCGAATGGAATGCAGCAGGCAGTCGCCCCTGCACCGCCGCGCTACCCCGTCGCGAACACCACCGCCACAGTCGCAGCCAGTACCTGACCTTTTCACGCGCTTTACACTTACACCATAGTACTCATAAACTCGCAGCCTTTTTTTTTCTCGATAAAGTAACGAAAAGCTGACCTCAGAAAGAAAGGTTTGCCAAAGAAGACCGAGAGAAACCAAACAACAAGTCGTACCCTATTCACTGACAACTGCAAAAATGAAACTAAATTGTGACAAAACTTTGTGCGAATGTTAATATGGATATGAATAGAAATAATAATTTCCATAGAAGCAAAAAAAAACAGCACATTATTTTTGTTTAAACATAAGTTTTATCGAGTTTACTACTAACAAACTGAGCCAGCTGGTTCGATTTCCCCCCGAAAACCCATATTATTGTCGACTATGCGGTTTACAACAAGGTACATGGTTTTACAACAGCTACTAGTTTTTGATTTCTAGTCTAATGACATATATATAATTATTGATCGATTAAACTGGTCCCAGACGTCGTATGGTGTTAAATCGAACCTATTAGACGTTGGCGCCTGACCATTATAAGTAATTTTATTCTATGCATAGACATTTTTCCATTTATACCTATTTTTAGAAAACTGGTTTTTAACATAATATGTTTGAACTATTACATTATTCGTAACATTTTTAATTTCGATGTATAAATGAAAAAAAAAAAAAACACTAAATTCTATAACAAGTGGGCATAATTTTATTTTCAGTAATATTTTTGTTATATTATAAAAAACTATAAGCTTTGCCAAGAATACTTTCAATGGTTTTAAAACAAGGTTTCAGTTTTTTTATTTTCATCAGTCGTTCTGGTAGATTAACTGGGCAAAATATACTTAAGTCCGTTCCTTAACCGTCAACGTTATTATCCTGCGAGGCTGTGAATATTGCAATCCGGTTATTAAGAGAATATGTTTTTATTAACTTTGAAATGTCTTACCCGGCACGAGTCTATAGAGATCGGTCATTAACTAGTTGTCAACCGTCGACGAAAAACCGTCGTAAAAAAAGCCTTTTAAAAAATAATACCGCGGGCTATCCGCCCTATTTACAACGTTGATAAATACTTTTGGCGCATTTCCCGGTGACGTTTAAAACGGGGATACGGTTTCTTTCATAAGTTTTTGTCGGCTTCGCCCAAAACGCCCAAGTGTACGGCTCGCGGACAGTGTTTTCAACAAATAATACTAGTCGATTTATTTACCAACCCTTTATTAAATAGTAGATTTATATGAACGCGGAGATATTAATAATTGTGCTAAAACCGACCAAACCCATTGACATGAGACTCGTTTAAGAAGCATTGACCGCAAAGTCCGTCCCCTGTACAGACGGCGCGGCAACGACGTGACCAAATGATACCGTTTCACTAAAAATCTCCAATATTATTTTTTCCATACAAACGTTTAATCTTATTATGGAACGATCAATACATAATAGAAGAAACGAGTTAGCAGTTGGGGTGTGTTTGTAAGAATTATAAAGGTGTACGTTTGTAGGGTAAGTTTTTAATGATAACAAATAAAAAAAACTTTATAATACGTTATGTGCTGGCGTGGAACGTTCGATAAGCGATACAGATTCATTTATTTAATGGCGGGTCAACGACCAACTGTAAGAGGTGCTCAATATAATTCAGTATCGCCGATATGAACCGATGTAGGAAACGATGTTTTTATCCTGCTCCGTGAACCGGAGTAGCCGACCCCAAACGGTGGATTGATAAGGCGAGAACAAGAAGAAATGTTCGTTAAAAACTAATAATACACTCGAACGCCGCGCCGTGTTTGCCCGTCCCACGGAACTTTCCGCCGGTGTTTATACTCAATTTGAAATGTTTTCTTAGAGAGACCGTGTGCGACGTCACGTTTTAAAGAGATAAAAAACACTTTGGAAATGCCTTAGTAACAAGCGCTAAGAAATTATTTAGCTTGTGTACATATACATTAAAGATTTAAGAGCGTCTCCGTACGCCATATATTATATTGGGCCGTTTACACGACGTGTAATATACTGACGCGATAAAGTATATTACATTAAGTTGCGCGGACGTGCTGTTTGTTTTTTTTTTCTTTGGTTTTTGGCAGATACTAGAAAATATTTTCGTTGCTTGTATGTATACACCAGCAGCCGACACCGGGCTCTGGCAACGGGCCACGACAAGAGCCGACAGAACCCAAAGCCGCTGTCTAATAACGTTGGGGGCCTCTAAACTCAAAGAACGATGCGGCTATCGTGTGTCCGATTATATTATAATAATAAATTGGTTTTGTTTTTTTTTGCAACAAGCATTAAATTTCAAACGACGAAATCGAATACTGCATACGCAGGGGCAGTCTTTGAACATTTTTTCGACCTGCCGACGAATCGGCTATTAACCCGTATGTGGAATTTGCCCCCTTACCTCCCTCATTTTGACGCCTATTTATAAAAAAGAAATTAACAATAGACTCGACCTAGCGCATTACCGACATAAAAGGTAGGTCGCCAAGTGCCAACCCCACACATACACAATTTATACAGATAGGTATGCTAAAAGAAATTTAGGCAAATACCTTTACCTTTATATACAGACATGAAAATGTCTTTAGCGCGAATATAGCACTAGATACCAAAGTAATCATAATAATATTCATATATGAACATCAGATATACATCCTCGCCATTACTAAGTCATAGGTAACATTGTAATAAGCGAATACTTTATATAAAATGTGTATTGTAATGTAATATTATGTATGGTATTGTCGAATGTCGCTCGACACAGTTGTGCATCATTCGAATAAAACGATAATATGTGAATTTATTATTATTATATTAAAAATTATTTAAAATGCGTGAATGGATCGTGACTAGAGGATACCATAGTGTATTTTTAATTGTGTGTAGTTAAATAGTATTACATAAATGGCATGCCTATTTAATTAATTAAATATATACCTACTTAAAACTATAGAATTCCATTTTACAAGGGAATCAAGAATACACATTTTTTCCTCCGAATTTTTTTTAATTTTGTTCGAATAAAATATTTACTCATCTCCGGTTATTGTTCAATATTCTCGTCGAGCACAGATGTTATACAACAATAAGACTACATCCATTCACATACAATGTTCATGTTCGGTAGCTGCAGGATACGATAAGCATGCATTTGGATTCTTTATTTTAAGCAAATCGCTATTTACTATATCTACTCAGCGTGGTTTTCATTTGCGGTATTGTTTCCGGCAGGGAAAAGGGCGTTCCCGACCTCAAAGAGTCGAGGTCCTTCGTCAATCGCTAATCGAGGATAAAATATAGCTGGTGTGCGTTTACATTTATTTTTTATGTTTTGAGTGTCGTATAGATGGAAACGAGGATTCGAGTTGACGTCAAAGAGCTTTTCGATGCGAAAGAATGTTGTCGAAGGAGAATCATTGCAAATGGGCCCAATAAAAGAAAAAGGAATACTGAAAATTGATATGGTAGCCGTTAACCGATAATTTGAGCTCCAGGACTAATGGGCGGTGGTTAACGTGCATTATTATTATTATTTTGAGCGCGCGGTCACGATTAAGCATGTTATACACGAGTTTATAAGAGCCTCCTAGTCATCTTCGTCGGCGGCCACGTGTAATGGTAATAATCGTATAATGAAGTCATTGCGGTCTAATTTACAGAAAGAAAAAAAATAGAAACCGACGTGCTCAATTAACCGTTGTGTATAGGTATATCGTTTTCCCTATTTTTTTTTTTATTTACTCCAAAGAACACACCCCCTCGGGCTTAACACGATCCTCGTGTACACGGGTGGTAATTCATTATGACACGAGTAACACAAAGTACATACAACCGATCTATTTTGTTATACATCTACCGACGACGTAGTCCGTTGGTAAAAAGTATTTACCTAACAGTTTGTCTGTGTTTATTAAAGTTTGATTGGTAAGTTTTCATAGAGTATTTTTTAAGATAATTACTTTTTTTTTTGTCTTTATTATTTTGCCTTTTACGTTAGCGCTCCCGTTTAATAGTGATTATCGTTTTTGTTAACAGACTTTTAAGGGGGAAGAAAGAGGGGAGAGAAAAACTTTCCTTCAAAGCGAATATATATGTATATATTTGTATTATTAAAATATTTATAAATAAAAATATTATTGTTATAGTGCTCGGGGAACCTTCTACTTGAATGGCTTGCTTGAGTCAATCAATTGCTCAAGTGTCGAAATTGGCGATACGCATGCTCGGGTCTCTGTATATAATCATATCCAATTGATACTTGTTGAGTTCCTATATGAATTAGGTCATCCGTTTTTTAGTGGTACTCGGAATTTTGAAAATCGAAAAATACCTCTTGTCGAGTGCTCACTAGCATATACTATTTTTAACACCGAGACCGTCGCCTTACGTTCACTAGAAACATGGCTACCGCAAATTCAGCGTTTAAAAGCTGTACAAATGTTTTAAGTGTGAATCAAACTTGTCTTCGATAAAGATCATCAACACATGAATAATCCTGAGTGTACAAGTTCGTTGGCGTATAACGTGCGTGTCCCTCCCTAACAGAATTCAGTATTGGACAATGTCCAATTATATAAAAGATTTATGAGGCCTGTAAAGGGGTACGGGGCACAAAATAAATGGGACTGTGCCTGAGACTACCCAATTCGAATTCGCACAAGCTGATAAAATAACACTAAACGGCTAAAAATACTTAAAGTATGAACAGACGGGAGTTTCAACAAATTGTCTACGATTTTATTTTTTAGTTTAAATTAACTAGAATTTCAACGTGAGTCGCTCAACGTCCAAAACAATTCCTACGAGTCCAATTTATTCTCTGATGCTGCAAATGTTTACTAAAAAGATAAAATGATTTTCGTAGGTTACCCTCGATAGCTTTTTGTTTAATAATCTATTTTTTTTTAACGTAGGTACTATTGTTGTGTATAAATGTGAACGGTCGATTAATATTATTAATAAAATGAGATTGTCCACGACCAGGTCACGTGCATTAAGGTCTGGGTCTGGGCCAACTCGAGTGTATTCGGGTCAATGCATATACATACGTATATTATAATATTAAAACAACATAGTGGGGGTGCCAAAAAAATAAAAGATTTTTCAACCCTAATTGGAGTTACTGCCGAAGGGTGCTGACCAAACCCCGATCGCCTGAGGTGTCGGTTCGATCGGTACTGATTTAAAAAAAAAACATTGAAACCTCCACCCCAAAAAACCCCCCGACAAATGACAAATAATTTCGTTTTAAAAAAAAATTGGCCCGTTGAAAATAAAACAGACACTTACTGGAGAGTAAATTGTTATTGTAATGTAACATGGCACATAACACCAAGTTGGCATTTGATAATTTTGTGTTTTAGATAAAATATGTTATCGCCTGTAATGGTTTTTACCGTGGATCGAGCCAATTGCTGACGTGATATTGCAAGTACAGCGCACGAGAGGAATTATATTGTTATTATTATTGGTGTTACTAAATACTATGACGTGATTCAGATCATCACACTCGAAAAAGACATAATTATAACAACAACCGGCAGAGTGTAGTATAACTAAAATATATCGAGTATATTATGTAAAGTCAAAAGGCAGGGTGGCTCTTGAAAAAAAAATCAGAAGCATTTTTTCCTCCGCTTATCATGTGCACTAGAAACGGCAATAAATACAAAACGCATTCTCAACAGTAATGTTTGCATGGCGTTGTAGTACTTGTGCAATTATTATTGTAATTATCGCAAAGAGATAGGTACCTACAGGCGGTCAGGACGGTGATATTTTGCACTCTAAGAGGCCCTAAACGAGTCGATAGAGAATGTGCACAACGGTTAATTAGACTGCAAAACGTTGTAGATTTTAATTTTATCAATTAGCAAACTCGATTCGACCGCAGCGGTGTCATTTTATCTCATTAGTTTCGCACGCTTCGATCCAACGCGATAGCAGTCTAATGGTATTATTATTATATTATAATAATTTTAACGCTTAAATGGTACCCAAGATAAATCCACAAACATGGCCGCTACGACGAATTTGACCTCTCGTTATCGGACAACAATCTGTTTTCTTATCTGCTTATCCTATTAATATACTTCGGCGATTTTACTCCACGTTGCAATGTTGCCTACGCTTTTGGCATGCTAACGTAGAGGATAGACACTACAAACGAACTAATTAAATAAATCTACCTAGCAGGTAACAATTGAAAAAAAATTTTACCGTAAAAACGGCAAAAGTCGGATCTGTTCTTTTTAGTTTTTATGTGCCGAGAATAGAATAGATACAGTTTAACTTATAAAATAATAATGTTATCTTAACTACTAAAAAAGAAAAATCTTCGTTTTAAAATACGAAAATACATTTAGAGCTATAAAAAATAGATGAACATAAAAATATCTAAGTCACGTCCTAATGGAATGTACAATATTATGCTTCTTGTGGATAGGTAATGTGTTAACACAAGTCATCACTCCTATAACTACTTATCCAATTCGATATTATTGTGAAGGTATGGTTTTAAATCAAAATCAAATGGGCACGACAAAACTTGGATAACACTTGAATAATAATTGAACAACACTTGGTTTTGTAACGTTGGAGTAAATTTGTTTTGTAAAAAATTGTGTTTTTCGGAGGAGCTAAAATCCAGCATAATTTGGATCTAAACCTCCTGAATACATTATCTACAATATTATTAGGTGCACATGGTTACCGTTCGGAGAACTGGTACTAACAGGGTTTCAGTCGGTGCTTGAAGACATATTTGTTTTAAGTTCAAGACAATGTGAAAAAACGTATCTCCTACTTCTCCCTCTACCTACCTAAATCTAGACTCTCGGTGAAGCACGCGACTGGTTCCAGCAGTGTAATTGCACACGGGGCTAATCGTAATGCTTAACGTACGTATAAAAAAAAAGGGCGGTTGATGACTTACCTTTGAGGACTTTTTGCGGAGTGTCGTAAAGTCCGACCGACCGGAAGTGTTCGACCGCTACACCGCAGTCGCTGACGGTTTCTTCGGCGGAAGCCGGATGCGCTTGACATTCCCACCGACGATGGCACAGCAACACGAGAAACGACGCCAACAACAACGACCGCATGGCCATTTCCGGTAAGACGATCGGTGCTAATTTGAATTTACCAACAAAAAACGGTACACCGCCGGGGCACTACGGCTATAGTGATAGTTGTGCGTAGACAGAATCCCGCTAGGCCAGCACACCGGCAAAGACGTCGTCTTCTTGTCGGCCGCGACACCACGAACGAACCGCGTTGCTATAATTGTTGCGGGGTTGCATCAAAACACGCGGCCGGGGGCAAACGAAAAACAATTTTAACAATCACAACGATATTTCTTTATTTTATTTGTTCATAGTTTTGGCGGCACGAATAAAATAAAGAAAAACGATAATCAAAAGTCTTGGCAAAACGGACACGCGACGACAAACGGCGGCGGCGGACAAGCGGTTGAGGACGGACGCGAGTGTGTCCGACCGGGTGTGAACGTGTCGACTGAGGACGGGGATTCGCGTCGCATCGTCCGGGGCGACGCCGCCGCTTCGGCAACCCAACGGGTGGGCGGCCCGCGCGGCTACGGTACGCGGGCGGGAGGAAAAGCCGGTCAGCTGTGCGGCCGCCGCGGGACGACGGACGATGGTGGCTGCAAGGGCGAACACGCGGCCGCGGGACGCCGGCCAACGACTCCATCTGTCGGTGGACGACGCGAGCCGCCGCGCGAGCGTCCGGTCGTTAACGCCGTGTTCCCACACGAATTATTATTATTATATTGTCGTTAAACAGCAAAAAAAAATAGCATGTGCACTAGTGCATAATATGCAGTATACATATAATACATGTATAACTCGGGAAAAATCGTAAAATTGCATAGACAGTGTTTAGTACTACTCGGTACCTACTGTAGAGTTGGGGGAATGAAACGAGTAACCAGTTCGAAAACTCGGAACGTTAAAAATGAGAAAAAAAAATGGCACGTCGCGTCGCCAAGTAATAGTAACACATTATAGCGTGACGACGTTCCGCTGCGAATGCTCGAGTCGGTAATTCAAAATGATTCTGCGGCGTTCGCATTCGAAAGGTCCAATAGGTCCATTTCTTATTAATTATACCGGCAAAATAATTATATAAAAGAATGGGTCTAATTGAAAATACATTTCAAGAAAAATACTAATAAAAACAGTTGAACAACGTTGATATAGACAATAAGAACTGGTGTTCTATGTGTAGGGCGCTGAGCGTAAACGGGATAATGTTTGTGTTCAAGACAACGGAAAGGCCGGATTTTCACAAAAATGAAGTCTAATGCGAGAAGACATTTTCCAAATTATCCACTGATCGGATTACATGTTGTTGTATCGCTCAATATATTCTTTGTAGTGGCTTAAAGACCGACTTTTGCTTAATTGAGTTATAAGAGATTATATTTTTAATTTTCATAAGTTTTTATTGTAATAGGCACATGTGCTTCAAAAGTGAGACAAGTAAAAAAATCAATAATTTTAGTTATTACCGTGGTAAAACTTGGGTAAACAGTCCTTGAAGGATGCAGTCATATCATTTTTTTTCTATCGCCTAAATGATTTGGAAAAAATAGAAGTTGGGTAAAAGCAAGTTTTTAAGTTCCCACACAAACATTTTGCCAGAACGTTAATTTTCGACTTGTGTCGCTATTGAAACACACGTAAGATATATGTTTTATTTTGTTGTGTAATAAATTAACAATTACAATTCAGTATTAAATTTACTATTTTTTGGTATAAAGCATAAAAACATTACAATTATACTACAGCAATTGTTAATTTATATCATTAAAAAAATTATCCAGCTAAAATTTTAAAGTGTCAACAGAGGAGAGAGGGAGAGAATCGAAATTGGACCTTACAATACAGTTAAACAATCGAATGTTAAGTATGTAGTTTTAAAATTGTATAGGTATCCTACGAACAATGTAAAATAAATATAGTGTTAAATAAATAAAACCTAAAAGAGCTTTAAGATTTTTGGACGGGTTACAACTTGCATCACAAAGAGTAATCACAATTGTATTATTGTACATAATGAATTAAACATATCGTTTACATAAGATGTTCTTTAAAACGGTTGCGTTACAATGAAATCAACTTGGGTTTTACTGTTTTCCTTCAAAATCACGTTAAATCCGCTGAATTAATATTAATATATATATAAAACACATGCAATATATGTTTTATTAAATACATCATATAAATTACAGTGCCGGTAAAAATAAATAATATTGTTAAAACTGAATAAAAAACTACTACACGATTTCAATATTAGATGTATAATGTATCCATAAGTTAATTTAGACGATGAATAAATCAGTCGTCTGTCGTATACAGGACTTGTTATGTAAATGTATAAATGTTAAAAATAAAATGTGTAGGTATCGGACCGAGCGTAGATCGAACTCCTGAATTCCACTCTAATGCGTTATCTAATAACATACCATTTAACAACTTATCGAGCTATTTAATTTCCTAACCTAACCGTTCTACTAGTTTTTCTATAGACAAGTTGGTATGTTGAAAAATAATTTAATTAAACATCAAATCGGTATCTGTTTTCATGTTGTATGTGTATATAAAGTTCAAGCCTAAGTACATGAAACAGTATTCGGTATCTCAGTCGTTGTGAAATTTATTAGTTAAATAAAAAATGCTGTCATAAGCAAGTATAGTGTTTGTGCCTTTGCACGTTTATATTATGACCTCACGCGGTCATAAACAACACGATTTCAGTAGTGCTTTTAAAACCACTTGCATATTAAAATAGACCATATAAAATTTAACAATAAAACGTGATTTTTTTTATTAGTACCTACCTAGTTCCGTTTGCTTGTATTCATTGAACACCGTTTGAAAAGTATTTTATAATTTGTACTCGTGCCATTAATGTCGCATGCTCTTTTTATTTTCTTATGATTAACAACATTCATTATTGACTATGTAAAACATACAAACAGTATGCAGGTTAATGGTAAACAGAATGGTTGTACAGCTGTACAATTATAATAATATTATGCATTTCATAACTCGATGCAAACGACTTGATCGGTCTCAGTAAAATTGAAGTTGTAACTTGTGTGATTCGACAAACGAATGCGCTGTGATACAAAATGGAATTCGAGAGGAAACGTGACAAGAATGGTTGGTTGACAACTTTTTGTTTTACGCGTGTAAAAACTTGTACTCCTGTACCAACGTCCTATAGCGATGTAGTATAGTATGTTAAATTTTGCATAGGTATTATGTTTGGTTATAATGTAAAACAAAATTTAGTACCATCCGCAGTGTCTCAATCACTGAAAAGAGCTTAAATCTATGTTGTCGAGGGTTATTTAAAAAAAGACTTGAGCTATTGCACAAAATCGTACACCGATTCAGATTTAGAGAAAAAATTTTAAGCGAAATAGTTTTTAATAAAATAATGCTAATATTAATATTGTGTATTCATTAAATTATGAATACACGCGTAGAAGTAAAAAAGTTATAGATAAAAAAAATTATTTTTTTTCCCACAAAAATGAAATGTTTTTCATGTACCCTTTTTATAGCACTAAAAAATACATTAAACTATGGATACGCACAGTGATTAAATGGAAACTTAGTATTTATGTGTGGCTAGTTCTAAATCACCAACGCTGAAACCACTTTATTTAATTTTATTCTAAACATTTGGCTCTCATCATTTCGCACATTTGTCCTTTTTGGACCGTCCTCCGATTTGATTTTACTATATTAACATATATTTACATACACAATTTGTACAGGCATCATGTTGTTATTAGATTGCACGGTTTGCAAATATCGTCACAACCAGTAGACTGTAGGTATTTATTATTTGCATATAATTATTGCATATAATTATTCATTATTACTACTGATTTCCAGCGTTTGGTATGTAACATAATAGTGTAATACTCGGTATCAGCATATACGATTAACTGTAATTAATTGACAAACCGGAGGATACGGAAAATTTGTTGAAATTCATCAGTAAGAGGTGTAAATTGTGTATTTTTTTTATGATTTGCAAGAGGCATTATGAGTGTTTGACGACATTCTTTTTAATAGGTTCAGTATGTTATTCTTAAATTATTACCCGGAGCCAAAAGCATAAATACAAGGGAAAATTATTCACAGCAATAACTAGATGCGCATGTACTGCAATTTTGTTGACTAAGACCGAACAGTGTTGTACCTATCCCGAGTAAAACTTAATACGGACAATGAGCATCGTTATTTTATTATAGTTTCGGTCAATTTGACATGCTGTTGTAGTCGAAGTGAATAACTACAAAATTCTAATGTTCGAATATACCGAAATGGCCTAAAAGGTACTGCCGCGCGTTTATACATTTTTTTGGGTTTCCTAGGTATCCGGACGGGTTTGTTTGTTTTGTTTTCTCTTGTCCGGGTACCTACTCCCTTATTATAGGTTATTGTATAAAGGTATACCTTTGTAACAATAAACGAATCCTGTTTTTCCCCTCAAAACTCTGTCCTTTCTTATGAGTTGTCATTTGCAAACCAGTGTAAAATGTCGCGCCCAACTGTTATAGAATATTTGACATTTTATTGTAATTATTATTTTGTTTTCTATATACAATTTAACCCGAGCGCCATTAACATAAATATATGGATATGTTCGCCCACCCTATGTTATTGACGGTAAAGAACTGAACGAATAAAGAGCAGTTTTTATTTTTTACCGAGGTGTCCAATCCAATTGTCATTAACAATTCAAATTATTGTGCATTGCATATTTGCGGTGATTAGATAAAAGAACGCTTTATATTATAGTCGAGGTAATTTTTAATTTTTCACAAATCCCAACTACGCGACGATTATTACACTAGTCGGGTAAAATAGGAAATAAAGGCAAACTGACTTCACTTAATTTGCGAGTTTGACAGAAAAACAAAGGTTCTAATGTAATGGTGCTATATAATGTCGATTTTCCTACCAATATTTGTGTTCTGCCGTCAGATTGAAGTTAAATTACCGGTAATGGTCAGAATAATTACTTTACTTGAAGCTACATTAACGGTATTACCGTTTCGAAAACAAGCGATTTAAAAATGGTTTATAGCCCACTGCGGATGAAAGGAAAATATTAGTATTAATAAGTATTGTTATTGATGTAATTTTTACTCAACCTTCATATGATGTAATTTTTAGTTCGCATTAAATTGATGCGCATTCGAAATTTGCTTTGCGTGCAATTTATATTGCCTAATTTTAAGTTTCAACTAACAGAATCATTTAATCTCTTATATACCTAATAGTAATGTGTACAGTGTTTAATTAGATTTTTTTTTTAATTGTACGATTATTAGCTGATGTATAAATAATAATAAATGATTATAATGTAACACAAGACTTTTAACCTCAGCCAACGTCTTCAAATATCTAATACAGTCTACTGGCCGTTTAATAACGCAGAATAAAAAAACAATAGAATACTACTAGCATTAAGCATCCAGCGACGCCATTTTATTTTTATACCCTATTAAGTTGAGGGTTGCTGTCGAAAATCGTTAGCTACCTTAATACTAATGAAGTTTTATTCACAACCTTTACATTGTGAGTCGTCACAGTCCCGCGCAGGTACTGATTACCGGGAAAATAGCCATATGTTTATAATACGTCTGGTTAGGTTTTGAATAGAAGTTTATCGTTTTCCCAGGGTTCGGAAATAACGGACGTTGGTTTTATGGCTATTGAATTGTTCGAAACGCGAGTCCCGTGCTTCTGTCGTCGAGTCATCCGTTAAAGGTATGACGTCAATAATTGATATCGTTGAGTGCTAAAACATGTTGAATAGGCAGTCGGCATAATAAAGTAGACGGCGTAAATTTTATATATATATATATATATTATTATATATATATATATATTTCACCGGAAGTTCGATCCAGTATATTTAATAAAATATATAATTTTTATACAAATAAATCCACCACTTCGGATGTTCACCTTTTTCACCTTTTCAACTACCCAAGTATTTTAGACATTATATTATATTTTATACACTTAGGTTTAATTGACTTAGAATGATTTCCATAAAAAAAAACATAAATTTGGAGAGTAGAAATACTCTATTTAAATAATCAATGGTGTTGATTAAATATTAATATTATTTTGTATCAAAAGAAAATATTGTGTTTAAATCAGTTTTAAATATAAATTTATATTAAACAGTAATAATATTTTAGTGATTTTATAAGATAATCATTTTTGTATCAATTACTTTCATATGATCCGACATATATATTCATTTTTAAATGGGAATTATCCTTATTTAAAGTAAAATGTGAATTTATATGTATTTTAATAATTCCCTATCAGTGAATTATAATTATCTCCAACTACAAAGCATATTACCGCTGGTAAAACCGTTTGTAGAACATTTAAAACTATACAGAAAGACCTGAACTCTCATTATGTCATCGTTACCTCGAGAGAGTACCTATAATATATAAGTAAGTACGTTTATTTTATTTTAATATATTTAGGCAAAAATTATTTTACTCATTTTATCTATGTCTTATGCCTAAAATTGTATTGTAATTTCAAAATGCTTACATAACCTAATGTAACCGCTAGAAATGTATTTAAAATTATTGACAATAATTTCACTAATAAGCCACTTATTATACCATTGTTCTAAAGCGTTTAGGTAAAAGGTGAGACAAGTCAAATGCTATTTTTTGTGTTACTAGGTAGTACGGCTAGTACCTATGTTTGATGGAGAGTTGTAGGTCATTTAATATTGATTTAATTTTTATACATCTGTGCTTAACGCTAGTTTTGTTGTTAGTAAAAAGTGAGTAAAAGTGTAATGCATTCAACTTGTTTGACCAAAAAAATATAAATACAATTTATAATTACCACATGTTGGCCAAATATCATAGGATTAGTTATATTTTTTTTTTTAAATAAATCCAACAGTCATTGTTAACTATGAATTTTAATACTTATAATGATCGGCTGATAATTATTTGATGGTTAATAAAACAGTTTTTTATTTTATACAGGTTACATTGTTTACGACAAGATGGATAAGAAAGTTACATTCAACTACATGGTGGAGCCAAAGAACTCAAAAATGGCTGGGAAATCTCCGTTTGGTGAGTATATGAATTAAATTTATTATATATATATTTTTTTAAACAAGGTATTATTTTAGTACGGTAAATCAAAACATAACATAATAATATTATTTTATAATAGTAACAAGTAGAAAACAAATAATCTTTTTGTTTTTTTGGTTGTTAATCAATCAGTTATATTATAAATTATCAAATCAATTCAGAAATTAAAACACGTTTAATTATACACTGAATTAATATGGCAAAGTAAAAATAACGTGACATTTAAAATACAAATTATTCATTATAAATATTATAAACAGTATACTATTTATTTATTATTATGAGTACGGTCTAAAAGCCCAACGGTTACATTACAAAAAAATAATTCATGTGTAAATAAAGATTTAAGATATCTATGATTACAAATAAAGGACAAATAAAAAATAAAAATAAAAAAAGTATGTATATTACAAAGAAGAAAAAAATGGTAATATCATACCTACATCTATTATTTTTTATCAATTTCCATCTCGGAGGAAATACATTTGAATTTGATTATCAAAAATATACCCACATTCATAACGTTTTTCCAATGAAGATAAGTAATTTAAATTTAATATTTCTAGATGGACTTATAAGTGATACGCTCATGGAGTTATTACAAAATCTGTATAAAACTGAGTGTACTGAAATAGCCAAATTGAAAAATGAACCAGTCGAGTATAGAAACTACATAAATCTAGTACGCGGTAAGATCCATAGGGATTAATAATAATTAACGTTTATCGGCGATACCGTTACTAAAAAAAATAGTAACTGGAATTAGTAAATAAAATCGCATTAATATTCAATACTTCTTTTTTCTTAGTGTCCAATTAAAAATAATTTAAAATGACGCGTATTAAATGAGATGTTGCTTTAATGGCTTCATATGAAGTGTACACTGTTTAAAACTTGACGATAAAAATGTAGAAAATAATAATAAAATATATTTATAAATAAATCTGCCCATGAATAAATTTATGTTAAATCAGTTATTATTATTATAAACATTAAATACTTAATTCCCTTATACGCCTAGATTTAACTTGTAGATTTTTAATCTGCTTATAGTACCTGTAACTAAATAAAAACAAATTTTAACTTACATAAAAAATAAAATTTAATCTTAATGACAATATTTACTTATAATTTCTAGTAGTAACAACAAGTACCTACGTGTTTTTAATGTTATTATCATTCTTTAGTTTATATTTCGTTGTGATATGTTTTAACGTCACTATAGGATACTTAGAAATTAAATTGTCCTCTTTGATTAAATAAGATGCTATCGTTGATGTTGGAAAACATTTTAATAATAGATAAAAATAATTATGACTATTAGGAATGGGATCACAGAAATTAGACATGTTTTTTAATCCAGGTACAGGGGTGGTTTTAAAGGAGGGAGAGCGTTTACCGCTTCCCATTTTGAACCGTATAGTGACATTTTTATGTCATATGTATATTATGACCATCTTATATTTTCTTATACAAAATTAGTAAAACGGTTAACAGTCATTTTAAATTTGGTAAATTTTATAGCATATTAAAATTTGTTTATTATTTGAATTATAATGGTTTTTTTGTATTTCCATAAGACTTTCCTCTGTCTAAATCAATAAATACACAGCACATTATACTACTATAATAACTATTCAATTTATTGTATTACAATGTTTTAGAAATAATAAACAAACGAATATGCGGGACAAATAGAACTTGTCAGATCGTCTATCGCAACAAGGGAATAAACGCTATGGAGTTAAAACTAAATGACCGTGAAACTCAAACTTCTCCATTGCGCTCTCCACCACAAACTAACCGTAAAAAAGTGAGTAAATAATACGTTTGAAATTTTAAACTGCCTACAATTCGTAGTTATTAGTTTACTGATGCTTTAAAATTGATGCTTCGTAGGAGTTGCAAGATTTAATCGACGCATACAAAAACGTTATCGCTAAGGTTGAACATCTCGAAACTGAATTTCAGAAGTCCTTCACAGAGCGTGGCAAAAACACTAACCAAGAGACGGTAAGTCCAAAGCTATAAACTTTAAATACAATGTGCTGAAATGTGTATACTTTAAGTGCTTAAGATAATTTCGATTTTTTTTTCAGATAATCTACGGGGAATCATTCATTAAGTCCTGTTTTTTCAACGCGGTCAATATTTTGAAAACAGTCATAGTCAAAGTATATTTGTTGTTCAAAACTCAATTCCAAATATCTTAGTACTATAATATTATAGTTGTATAGTTATTAACGAATGATTTATATTTTCCTTTAACTGTTTTTTCTAAATTACATAAGTGAAATTCTTCTTCTTTCGTTCGGTCGACAACCGTTTAGATCCCCTATGAGTTAAATTAAATAAGAATGCTGATAGTGTTTGAAATTTTCCTAATAAAATGTATACATTATTTAACTTTATGTTTTTAAACTACTTAAATTTATTGTCAACTATGATTTATTTTTTTAGTATTCTTTTTGTCAAAATTATTTATTATTTTTTATACTTGGAATAATTTTACTTATCGACTATTTTTTTTTTTAATTCACAATTATATAGTTAACTTTGAAGTAACTTTTTAATTAAGTGTTGTGATCATAATTCTATATTATACTATATTAATAGAGACGCTTCAAATTCAATTATTATTATTACAAGGCGGTAGCCGGTATGTAATCTAAATTTTCATTTTTGACCTAATGTTTAAGATTTTATATTTTGGCAGATTATTTTTACTACACATTGCAGGGACATTATTTCTATGATAGCGTTTTTATTTTTTTCGATAACACAACAATTTTTAAAAAGTAAATGCAAATATAAAAAAAAATATATATAACTTTTGTAAATCAATAACACTAGTTATATATATAAGTTATCAAAAAAAAAAAAAAAAAATCGCCACTAAACAGGGAAGTTTTTTCTGTTTACTGTAACCATTTTGTAATTTTATGTAACAACCCCAGAAATCATGTCCTCCGCAAAACGAGTAACGACCGAAATACGAGAGGTGTGATATCCTCTTAAATATTAAATTTTCTTTGAACTATTATTAATAACATAACGAATTTGAATAGTTCTAAAAAATAAAATATGTCGAGAAGTAGGATTTATAATCTGCCAAAACAGAAAACTCATCAGATGTAAATTAATCTTAAACTTTTATTTTTATTAATGAAATTAAATATGGAAATACGAAGGGTCTTTTTTTAATTGAACAAAATATTATTCAGTTATGTTAATTGTATTTTTTGTTTATCATTATTTAAACTTTACTTTTGAAACCGGTAAACTTTAGGTACTAAAAACTATCGGTTTTGTAAACTAATTTTCAATAAAACATTTATCAAAAAAATTTGTCTCATTATTAATTTTAATAACATAAACGTCTATTATATGATACGGATCATGTATTAAATTCCGTTATTATATACAATGTCAAGACGAATATTGTCCTAAAAATATTTATTATTTAATATTTTATTCATTGTTATATTTGCTAAACAGTGTCATACAATGCGCTAATCTTATTTACAGACAATGTAATCTCTTATACATTTTGGTTTTATAAATATATACTTGTTGTCTCTTGTTTGTATTTATATTAATACTACAGCGCCGTAATTCGTCTAGACTCTGAACTTGCTTCTTGATTTTGAGCTTATTGGTTTTTTAATATTAAAACATAACAAAATAATCAGCGACTGGAAAGGGTTGAATGTACGGCAGTGCGATAAGAGCTTTTATCGCAAATGTTATCGTAATTTAAAATGAAATGAAATTAATTAATTAATTATGATTTTAAATATTTAAAACTGTTCGGTTTAGTTCGAACATCAGAAATGAGCACACATCTTCCGTTTTTATAACACTGAACACCGAATACAGAACAAAATCCAAACTACTCAGTTTTAATTCCGTTTCCGTGTTCGGTGTTCAAACTATACACCGAACACTGTTCACCGAGAAATAAAACTGTAGTGTATGCCACCTTTAGCAATGCTTTATTTTTTATACCTACTTATTTTTTCTACGAAATTCAGAAAATTGGTATTATTCTATTATTAATATTTGGATTTACATTATTATTAACAAATATACAAAAGTAACAACAATTTGTAATTTTTGATCCACCATTAATTAGAATTTGTGTTTTTGTATATTATTATGCGATTAAAAATTTGTTGATAAATGCAATTTTTAATACAATCTATAGTACCATAAATAAAATGTATTAATGCAATCATAAGTACATAGTACATACTAATGTAATAAGTACATACCAAGTTCAGTTATATATTTATATGAAAAGCGTAGTTATGTTGTAATGTTTTAATAATTATTTTATTTTAATTAACTTTTAAGCTGTATTTTTTATTAGTATTTAGTTTTTATAGCAATCTAAGAGATTTCCTAAACAGCAAAGGAAATTAAATGTTATATTCTCAAGAAATAAATATCTATAATAATTTATTTCATCTCTTATAATTTATTGTACTCAAATATTAAATTGTATGTTAAGGACATATCGGAACCCCGCTTAAAAAGTGACACAACTCCAAAAATGCAATTTTCCAATAGAGCCATTTAAAAAAGTACAACGTAATGTAAAATAATGTAATACCAAATATTGCGTGCGCCATCTATCGGTGAAAAATAATAATAGACTTATGACGTCTTTACACAATAATGATATGTTATTTATTTAAAATGTGCTATAATAACCTCGAAAATCATGTTTTTTAAGTTGTGTCACTTTTTAAGCGGGGGTGCGATATCATTTAATTAAGGCACACTTTTCACTTTTATTTTTATCAACGTTTACTTAGCTCCATTTTGTATTATAATAGAAACATTTGATTCAAAACCATTAACGTAGACAAGTTCATATAGATAAGTCAATTTTAAAACAAAATCTCACTACTTCAAATTTCATTGAATTTTGTAAATTACACTAGTATATGCGATTAGCTAAACGTGTAATCGACACGATTCTGTTGCATAAGCAAAATGTAAATAACAATTTTATTCAAATACTAAAACATGACTTAGCTATACAACATAGGTAAATGCATACACTATTAAGACACTATTATATTTCAAAAGCGATAAGACAAACGGATTTCATAAATTATTTATCATTTGTGCAATAAAACCATAAGACTGTTTTGAGTTCAGCGTTCAAACATTTCGAGATAAATTGCGTTATATGAAATAATGCGTTATCAAGATAATTGTCTGGTAAATAGCACTGGTTCGCATTAACATAAGCACTAAAAGGTTGTTTGGACTTTTTTCCGGTAAATACAACGTTATAAGACCACAAGAAGGTTTGATTATATAAATCCATGTTGATCAAACGACAAAGTGGAATGAGGACGCAGCGGTTTTATCCCGTTTAAACATTTCTATGTTCAAAGAGCATGAAATCATAAAACGAGAGAAAAAAGACAGAAGTTAATGCTGGTGGAATATATGTTGTACTTTACTACGATTGATGTTCCTCCATACGCCACTCGCCGTCTTGTTGCGCATAATATTTCTGTCACATCTAAAAGCAATGTCGAAACGTTTTAAGTTATAATATAACTACCATTGGAGACTCTTCGCAGTAAACGCAAAAACATCAAAGGACAACAAAAAAAACGAATAACTTGTTGGTTTTAATACGTAACCCAATCATAAGTCTAAAAACTATAAATATTTATGATTTGTATACGATTTCTGAAATTCCATAATACATAATGAAGAACATTCTATTTTAAATTCAATCAAAATAAAGTCGTAGACTATACGACTAATACATTTACAAAAGCACAAGAATAATTCAGTCCAAGAACTCAAGGTTGTATATATTTATAATTTTGTCGGGAAAGTTTTTTTACATATAAAAAAAGTAATGAGGAACAAATCTGATTTGAATACAATGTAATTTTAGATAATTAACTATTTTTTTTTATTGAATGGGACTTTTTTTTCCATATATACTGGGAGGTCATTTACCGCTGTTATAAATTAAGTAGTTTCGATTAATTGTGTAATGACCAATGTAATTGTTTTTTTTTTTTTAATTTACGTCAACACGGAAAAAACTATATAGTTGTAACAACCATAATTATGGTTAATATAAGACACAAAAAATATTCTAGTTGGAATATCTAAATAAATAGTTGGACCAACTATATTTATAGCAAATGCAACTAGATGTTTAGTTGGGTCATCTATTTGTTTATTTATTCTAACTAGAATATTTATTGTGTCTAATATTAAGCATAATTATGGTTGTCCCAACTATATAGTTTTGTCCGCGAATAGACCGGATTCGTCCTTATTCAATTCCATTTTGAAGGGGATTTTGATTTTGTCTTATACTAACTTATACTCCTATATTAAGATCACAAGTCTCTATAAAATCATTGTACTTAGTAGGGTGGTAATTGTAATCAAATTGGACAAATGTAAAAGCTATTTTTTAACCCATATCTTGGCAATATATCTTTTATGATACGAATGTTTTTGAAGTAATTTAACGTTTTCTTATTCTTTTACATTTGCCCCATATAACCCTAATAATATTTTCCTCTAATCTACTCGGTTTCAACAGAAGACAAACTGTATTTAAATAGAAAATTCGACATACATGTCCCACTCTTAAAATACAATTGTATGGATATCTATTTTTAAACGATTTTGCAGAATACCTATTAACTTTGCACTATTTTAGTTGTTTTTTATTTCGGCTGTTGTTGCTGTAAACGATTCAGACGACTTGAATAATAGCTATTGTACGTGGCTTTATTGGACAATCCACTGGCATTTGTGAGTAAAAGTGCATTGGAACAAAAAAAAAACCCAACTCCGTCCTCTTGATAATTCACATTTAAACGCACACACGTTTCGCATATATTTGCATAGTTTACCGGTATTGGCATTAAAGAAATATATGTTTTACCACGACGAGAACGCCGCAATGGTCTAGTGGTATTTTTTTTTATGTGTCCTCTTCTTGGCGAACGGACAATAATTAAAAAAACGTTTCAATTCAGCATTTTGTTTTTTTTTTTGTTTTAAGTGTTCCGTCAAATTACTGTTTAATTATTTATACTATGAGATCACACGCTGCATTTACATTTGTCCTTAAGTATATAATGCCAAAAAAAAAAAAAATAGTAGGTATGGGAATACGTTTTACGAACACCGGTCAAAGTATGTCGCGGAGAAAAATTAATTTTAGTCCTCGCTACTTCTTTTGTTAAAGCGTAAACAAATTGTGAAAAATGTAAATGTCACGGTAAAATATATTTACATTAACTTATTGTTAATATTGATTTTTTATGATAATTTCTGATAATGCTTTGTGTTATTATATGGACGAGTGTGTCGACGAGTCGCATGACAATTCACAAAGCGACCACTGGTTGAAGTTATTTCTCTATTGACAGTGCGCAAACCCTTAACTTGAAAAGGGCAAATTGTTATATATATATTAAATCTAACAAAAATATTTTTACCGAAATCGTCACATCGTCTTTTTGTTAAGGCCTAAAATGAAGGGCACAAGGAAAAAAACAGATATCATTAAGAATAACAGATTTGAATACTTAATCGCAATTTTAAAAAATTACATATTTTGTTCCCTGTACCTTGAACATTTTCGATAAAGCTTGATACAAAGCAAAAATGATCGCACTTAACAGTCTAAACACCGCAAAGATAAATTCTTTTTAATATTTAATAGGTCATACGGAACTCTTACAATGCAGTTTTGTCTGAATTGTATTAGCTAATTTTTTTAACATAGACATGCCTCAGAACGTGCACTCTTTCTGAGAAATAGCTTAGTTATAAAGTATAAGTATATTTAAAAAAAAAAAAAAATCCTAAGGCTTTTTCAAATCTTAACATGGCTGATTTTCTTTTATAAAATGTTTAAAAACTAAGTAGTAAGACAGTAGTTCCAAATTGCTCAATTATTGCCATAAAATTGTTGAAAAAAGCTCATGACAAACTATTATAGATAATATCTTGATTTAAAGCGTTATAATGCTTTTTCTCTCCAAGTACAACATATTACTTGGTTTTGTTTAATTAGTGTATACACTTGTACATAGTTAAACCTAAATAAACCTTAAAAAAATAATTGTTTTTTTTTTTGTATACGACTATACATTAAAATATATGCACATATAACCACACAAAATTAAACATTACTATGTTGGAAAGTGTCAAAAACTATAACAACTATAAAAAGGATAAACAGTTTTTGATTTCAATATGGTTTTATCTTTGAGATCAATGTCTTGGTTTGTATGACAAGTTTTCGCTTCTTGCAAAGTTTTTTTGAAGTCTTTTACAAATTTCCAACAAGCTTCTTTATTGAGAATTACAGATCAATTATTATTAGTAAACGATATTTATCGGCCTTACCTTACGGCCTTGCCTATCTCCTGTATTCAAATCTGTTGTTAGCTTTTTTATCCCATCACTAGTGCGACCGTATTGAGGAAAAAATTGCCTAACCTTACGCCTTAAGAAGACGTTATTTTTAGTATTTCTTTCACTCACTATTTTGTTAGTAGTTGACGTAAGGGTTTGAAAATATATGTTAAATTACATGTTTTTTTTATACCTCTAGCAGTTTAATTTTTTACTTGTTTTTCTATTTTTTTTTTAATAATTCAATAACAAAGTATTAAAGCGCATTATAAAATAAAAACTTCTGGTCGCATAATATGTTTTTTAACTATGACCAATATTTTAAAATTTAGTAACCATTACATACAAAATAGGACAGTTAATAACTGACCATTTCTAATAAAAAACAGTAAAAAACGTTGGGAACAAACGCAACGAAAATGTAATAACAAAATTACTCCTCTTTAATACAAGCAACAATATTACATTAAATTTGTATTTTTTTATTGAGAAGTTAACAGAAATTAATTAAATCGAATCTCTTGATCAATGATGAAATCCTGGAACTATTGAAGAATATAGATAATTCACATATTATTCAATTTTTACTGCTCAATGAATTCCGTAACGGCGTTATGTGTAGGCAAAACGAATGCACTTGTGTAAAGATGTTGGGAACGTCGTTGTTTGTGTACGAAACAGAACTGGACATAATTTAATAAAAAATAAAGTTTTGTCTCAATTTGAACAATAGTATCCTTAAAATAATTTGTAATAAATATGTATCAGGACAAACTTGAGAACTAATAACACATTATTTTAACATTTTAATTATCTACATTTTTTTTTATAATAATGGCAACAAAAAATACAAATTTTAAAAAAAGGATACCCTTTCAGCAACACACTGAAAATAAAAAATGTTTTATAAAGCTGACATATGCAATAGGGTTTTCTGTCGGCATCGTGTAATCTTCTCCCCTTGATCACACGCAATTGAGTACACTGTATCACTTGTAAAATGTATTTTTCTGTTAATTTTTAGTGTATTTAATTGAAATATTTTTTTCAATTATTAATAATTATAGAAAATGTTTGTTGTAGATTCCAATAAATTCAAATATTTTTTGTATACGGTTTGAATAACATTGTTGTTACCAAACGGAATAACAGAGGGGTTGCGAAGACGAATAAAATTGGTTAATACTTAAAAAAAATATCACCTTCTTCAAGATGTGATATTAACTTTAAAAAATATTAATGTTAATTGTTGTCAATGACTTGTGCACACGCATGCGAGTGCTTCCTCTTCCCACAACATTATCGAACGGCTACTACGATGATAGTGCATCATTTTTTTAATTCTTATTTAATTTTCACAGTTATACAGTATACTATTACTGAGAATACGCGAAATAAGCAGTTTTTTATTGTTTAACTAATTGTTGGAATACTTTGTACAGCCACTCTAAATACGATATTATCATAATTTTCATACTAATAGATAGACTCTAACTATATCGCATTACAGTTGCTTTATGATTAATTTTCTGTAGTATAAATTATTTTCATACAAGTCGCTAGTTGCAGGTCAATTAAAAAGTTAAATAAAAAGAACAAGGCTAAAGGTTCTTTTGTAAAATGATAAAACTTTTATCTTGATATTGGTATATTAACAAACATGTTAACATTGTTTGCTTTTCGACTCGATATTGGAATCGATTGATTGCAAAACTATTGTTGTTTGTATGAAATATACCTGAAAGATCTATTCTTCCGACCGTTCTGGTCGGATGAGTCATGTCACATTTAGACAAGGTTACAAGTTGGTTAGTTAAAAAGGTTAATAAAATAAAAAACGTTAAAGCTTATTTTTGTAAAATGATAAAACTTTATTTTGATATTGGTAAATTAACAGGCATGTTACAAGTTAATAACATAGTTTGCTTTCCGACTCGAGATTGATATTGATGGATTGCAAAATTATTGCAGTAATGCACCCCACGTTATTTCCATTGGGTTTGAAGTATTCTAGTTTGACCATCCAACATCCAAATGGCAGCATTGGACGTATCATAGATGTTATTCGGTTTTTAGTGAAGGGTCGTGTACCCTAGTGTGCATAATATAATTTTAGCTTATTTATTATATAATACAATTATTCTTAATTGTATTAAAATTTACAAATTATAAATCGATAAGTACATAGGTAATTTAGAAGATTAATATAATTAAATACATTTTTTCGTGACTTAAAATTTGTTTGTAAAATTTGTAATTGGGGGTATTTCAAATTGGTACTTTTCATTGAAGAAAAAACGTATTTTTAAGCTAAATATTATTCTTGCTTTGTTGTATTTTCTTCCTTTATACAAACGCTTTTCTTATGGGTCGTATAAATTAAATTTAGACAAACACTTACTTTTTTTAAAGGACAACTGTAGGGTATTGGTAGAAACAATCTAGCCGTCGGAGCCGCTGTAACGTCGTATTTCACCAACATGCAGACATTAAGAGTACTTTTTGAAAACACTGGTTGAAGTACCCAATTATTGTTTTTTTTCATATAGATTGTCAGTTTTACCTTGAAAAACATTAAAAATTCAATTGAAGGCCTTTAAAAAATAAATCGACCGTTCGATAAGATTAATCGATAATCATGGCATTCCCATATTATTACCTGAATGCAGGGGTGGGCAAAATACAGTGTTTTTCAGACTAAATGAAACATACAAGATACATGTATTTTGAAAAACAAAATACGAAACACAAGTACCTATTAAGTTATAAGATACAAAATAAAAAGCTGTAACAAAAGTAGCCTGTCTTAAAAAATATTGAAGTCCTCATATTTAATGTTAAGTTATTAAGACAAATATGTATATATATATATATATATATATATATGTATAATATATTAATACTAAGACACTAAATACAAAACGTATTGGAAATATGTATTTTAAGTACTTGTATTTTAGATACCGCCCATCCCTGTTTGTATACTTAATTATTTATAGCTCTACCGTAATATTCTTTTCTTCAGATATATCTTCATAAACGATCCATTGATTTGATCCAGGTACGTTAACTGTGGAAGTGTTGTATTGTGCGTCGGAAATCAAATTCAGTTTATTTTTTGCGCAACTGGCCACTCTAGTAAGTTGAACAGCATAATAAGGGACCTAGTCATAATAATATGTACATTCAGTAAAACGTATTTGTTTTTTATATTTTTAAATATAAATTTCTTTATTATGCCGCTTGGGACTAATATAATATCCATGACCGACAGTAGAGTTAGTAAGACTACCTGAACAAGTACGCCACTGAAGAAAATAGAACTAAGTATCATAAAAATATAGGCTTGTATGGTAGTCATGGTTATTTTATGTGCCTCACGGAAAATGTACTGAGCCAAATATATGTTTGTATGTTAATAAATCACTGTTTGATTTTCAAATAATAGTCAAACATAAATTTAATCTGTGCTTTAAACAGCCCTTCAATGACGAAATTAATTTGAGTTTTACTATAATTGACTTCCGACTGTATTATAGACAATTAACCATGCCAAATATAATTCGGAAAGTTGATAGAGTACACAATAACCGCTACGCGGTATTTTACAATTATTTTTTTAACGCAAACAAATTATTTTCCTTCTATTGTTTTTTTAATATTTGTTTGTGCAAGTCGGATCGTATTATTATCAAATGCCTTTTCATCAATTCAAGTTCCCATTTTATCAGATTTTAATTCTGAAAAGGTTTTGAATGTCTCGTCATCTCTTCTATGGTTTGACGCATCGACTTTAAGCTGTTATTATTTCCCAATACTTTAAAATAATTTTAATTAAAACCAACTATTTGGCAATAAAAACAAATATAATAAAAATCAGTCCATTAGTGAAACATTAGAAGAAACATTAAAAAGGTGATGAAGAATTCAAAACTTTTTTCAGAATTGAAACGCATAAAATGAGAACTTAGGTATTTGTATACAGAAGCTTATATTTTTCTACAAAAATAGATACTATAAATTCGTAAAAAGTTTTAAAAAAAATCAAATATAAAAATAGATCCCTCTTTCTTGTGTTAAAAAATACGCTTATAAGTTTAAAATATTTAAGAAAAATTGCCTATATAATGTACCTTATTAAATGCAATTAATATTGTTATCACAGTCGCGAGGCCCATTTTATAGTTTCTTTTGATATATAAAATAGCTTTTTTGCATAATAATTTTACGTTATTATTGAAAAAAAAAAGTTTGAAAATTTAAAATGTTTAGATAAAAATTAATATATACATACTTAAAGAATGTGACCTCTAATATGCCATTATCAATTCAGGTACATCATGCATGTGCATGTTTAATTATATTCTAGAACATGATATTATTTAGCAATTATAGTTGTGTTTTTGTACTTGAATCTAGATTAAAAGAAAATTTTAACTTTTGAGCTGTTTTATTTCAGTATTATAATTTGTTGTATTTTTACTTTTTATTGAATTATTGTTTTTGGTATTTATAGTAAAACTAAATATATTAAAACATTTTTGTCATTTTCTTAAAATGCATAACGTAAACGTACAAAGTTGCACATGCACAAGTTTTGCGTGAATACTTAAAATTATGTAACTGATGTTGTTTGTATGAAATATACCTGAAAGATAACTGACAATTATATTTAGAATATCAAAAAAAGGTGTAGCGTATCATATTTGAAGTTGAACAATTGTCTGTCGTTCTGGTCGGATGAGTCATGTCGCATTTAGACAAGGTTACAAGTTGGTTAGTTAAAAAGGTTAATAAAATAAAAAACGTTAAAGCTTATTTTTGTAAAATGATAAAACTTTTTTTTTGATATTGGTAAATTAACAGGCATGTTACAAGTTAATAACATAGTTTGCTTTCCGACTCGAGATTGATATTGATGGATTGCAAAATTATTGCAGTAATGCACCCCACGTTATTTCCATTGGGTTTGAAGTATTCTAGTTTGAGCATCCAACATCCGAACGGCAGCATTGGACGTATCATGGATGTTATTCGGTTTTTGGTTATGAGCTGTACACCCTAGTGTGCATAATATAATTTTGGCTTATTATATGTATGATTATTTTTAATTTGATTACAAATTATAATTCGATAAATGCATAAGTAATTTAGAAGATTAATAAATTTAAATACACCTTTTCGTAAATTAGAAGAATTCTGTAAAATTTGGAATTAGTATTTTTCGTTAATAAATTTTTTTTTTTTTAAGTTAAATTTTATCTTGCTTTGTTGCATTTCCATTATTTATAAAAACGCTTTGCTTGTGGGTTTTATAAATGAAGTTTAGACAAATCACAGATACGTACTTTTTTTATTGGACAGTTGTAGGGTATGTGTACAAATAATCTAGCCGTCGGAACCACTGTTGGGTCTTGTTTCACCAACATGCAAACATTAATAGAATTTTTTGAAAACACTGGTTGAAGTATCCAATTGTTGTTTATTTTCATAAAAACTGACGGTTGGATCTTAAAAATATTAAATGCCTTTTAAAAATAAGTCAGTTGTTCGATAAAACTAATGCTTGAATCATTTCAGTCGCGTATTATTACGAAAATACGAGTTTTAATACTCGAGTATTAAACTATTGTCATACCGTAATATTTTTTTCTTCAGTTATTTCTTCATAAACGGTCCATTGATTTGATCCATGTACGTTAACTGTGGACGCGTTGTTGTGTACGTCGAGTATCAAAAACTGTTTATTTTTTGCACAACTGGTCACTCTAATAAGATGAACAGCATAATAAGGGACCTAAAATTATAATAATATGTACTTTCAGTAAAACGTATTTGTTTTTAATATTTTAAAATATAAATTTCGACGGTAGTGTTATTATTTATATATTTATGATATATTTTAATTTTGTATAACTTCTACCTGAAGAAGTACGCCAGTAAAGAAAATAGAACTGAGTAACATAAAAATGTAGACTGGTATATTAGTCATGGTTATTTGATATGCGTCACCGGTTACCGATTACTGACTGCTCGAAGACACTGAATTTACTGCAGCCTGTAACATGGACAAACCAACGCAAATAAAATATTTGAACCCTAGTGGTTTCTAATTTATACTGCATTAAACAGAGTTTGTTTCGATATATCATACAGCATTTTTATAATGAGAAAATCCCAATTATTTAGAAAAAAATAAGATAATATTCATAGAGTTTAAGATAGATATCTACTAGAGGACAAACTATATGAATATTATCTTATTTTCTCTAAATAATTGGAATTTTCTCATTATAAAAATGCTGTGTGATACATCATTTTAGGTTCACATATGTGTATACTGTGGTGTATAAGTTATGTTAATTATTTCCTGAAACATGATGTTTTTTAAATTATAGTTCAGTATCTGTACATCGATATACTACCTAGATAATAAAACGTTATGGTTTCCTGCTTACAATGTAGTAGGTACGCGTGCTTTCTATTCATTTTTTTTATGGTTTCCCATACTATTAGGATACAATATAAAAAAAGAATGTAATTAGATTAACGTATTGTTATATAAATCGTATTTTTTTTTTAGTAAAATAATGTAAAACCGAAATCTTTATTCGATTCGTTGGTTTTGATTTTATGTAAAATGTCTAACGAATAACAAATTTGTAATTTATGAATCAGTACAAATAATTGTCCTTAATGTTCCGGGTCAAAGTGATCTAAATGTCAAAAAACAAATTTCGGGGAAATGAAAAAACTATTTAGTTGGGCTACGATTGTTGTTGCCTGTGTGATCTACCAACTGGCGTTTGAACAAAAAATAAAAGTCAGACAAACTCGTAAAAGAGTGCGCTGCATCAGGGTTTGTTTTAGACCACTTTGCGTGAAAAAACGAATTTAGAATAATTTGCACCGTTGTTTACCTAATATACACAGTTTTTATTATTGTTAATGTGATAAAAACGTATTTATATTATAAATAATATATATATCGAAATATTATATCGTTATAATATTAATTGTTAAAAGGTATACCTAATTAGAGGTGTAGACTATTGTACAAATGGGTTTCCAATAAAGTTCCAAAGAGAATAAATAAATCGGTAACAAAAATCATTGTACTTTTTCTGATATTTTTCTAAAGTCGTTTTTTTAGTTACAAAAGAAAATGTAAATTTGTCTGGACACCTGGCATTAAGTTTATTTTATTTTACAAAATAATTTCAGTTCAGTATGCGGTCGCCTAAAATTGTACCGAGTACCTGAACTATTTTTATTTCGTTTTCACACATTCTTGTACTAGTATTGCATATACAGTGCGCCGTTTTATACAACATTTTTATATAAAATAAAGTAAAATGTAATAAAAACAATCTATCTTGTTGATTAAACATTTTTTTATTAAATTCTATTTATATTTATATTACTGATAAATGCGTAACTGTGTTCTGCGTTTACAAAATAAAAATTAGTCCATTAGTGAAACATTAGAAGAAACATTAAAAAAGGTGATGAAGAATTCAAAACTTTTTTCAGAATTGTAACGCATAAAATGAGAACTTAGGTATTTGTATACAGAAGCTTATATTTTTGTACAAAAATAGATACTATAAATTCGTAAAAAGTTTTAAAAAAAAATCAAATATAAAAATAGATCCCTCTTTCTTGTGTTAAAAAATACGCTTATAAATTTAAAATATTTAAGAAAAATTGCCTATATAATGTACCTTATTAAATGCAATTAATATTGTTATAACAGTCGCGAGGCCCATTTCATAGTTTCTTTTGATATATAAAATAGCTTTTTTGCATAATATTTTTACGTGATTATTGAAAAAAAAAGTTTGAAAATTTAAAATGTTTAGATAAAAATTAATATATACATACTTAAAGAATGTGACCTCTAATATGCCATTATCAATTCAGGTACATCATGCATGTGCATGTTTAATTATATTCTAGAACATGATATTATTTAGCAATTATAGTTGTGTTTTTGTACTTGAATCTAGATTAAAAGAAAATTTTAACTTTTGAGCTGTTTTATTTCAGTATTATAATTTGTTGTATTTTTACTTTTTATTGAATTATTGTTTTTGGTATTTATGGTAAAACTAAATATATTAAAACATTTTTGTCATTTTCTTAAAATGCATAACGTAAACGTACTAAGTTGCACATGCACAAGTTTTGCGTGAATACTTAAAATTATGTAACAGATGTTGTTTGTATGAAATATACCTGAAAGATAACTGACAATTATATTTAGAATATCAAAATAAGATGTAGCGTATCATATTTGAAGTTGAACAATTGTCTGTCGTTCTGTTCGGATGGGTCATGTCTCATTCACACAAGGTTACAAGTTGGTTAGTTTAAAAGGTTAATAAAATAAAAAACGTTAAAGCTTATTTTTGTAAAATGATAAAACTTTTTTTTTGATATTGGTAAATTAACAGGCATGTTACAAGTTAATAACATAGTTTGCTTTCCGACTCGAAATTGGTATTGATAGATTGCAAAATTATTGCAGTGGTGCACCCCACAAAATTTCCATTGGGTTTGAAGTATTCTAGTTTGAGCATCCAACATCCGAACGGCAGCATTGGACGTATCATGGATGTTATTCGGTTTTTGGTTATGAGCTGTACACCCTAGTGTGCATAATATAATTTTGGCTTATTATATGTATGATTATTTTTAATTTGATTACAAATTATAATTCGATAAATACATAAGTAATTTAGAAGATAAATAAATTTAAATACGCTTTTCGTGAATTAGAAGAATTCTGTAAAATTTGGAATTGGTACTTTTCGTTAATAAAAATTTTTATTTTAAGTTAAATTTTATCTTGCTTTGTTGCATTTCCATTATTTATTAAAACGTTTTGCTTATGGGTTTTATAAATGAAGTTTAGACAAATCACAGATACGTACTTTTTTTATTGGACAGTTGTAGGGTATGTGTACAAATAATCTAGCCGTCGGAACCACTGTTGGGTCTTGTTTCACCAACATGCAAACATTAATAGAATTTTTTGAAAACACTGGTTGAAGTATCCAATTGTTGTTTATTTTCATAAAAACTGACGGTTGGATCTTAAAAATATTAAATGCCTTTTAAAAATAAGTCAGTTGTTCGATAAAACTAATGCTTGAATCATTTCAGTCGCGTATTATTACGAAAATACGAGTTTTAATACTCGAGTATTAAACTATTGTCATACCGTAATATTTTTTTCTTCAGTTATTTCTTCATAAACGGTCCATTGATTTGATCCATGTACGTTAACTGTGGACGCGTTGTTGTGTACGTCGAGTATCAAAAACTGTTTATTTTTTGCACAACTGACCATTTTAGTAAGATGAATAGCATAATAAGGGACCTAAAATTATAATAATATGTACTTTCAGTAAAACGTATTTGTTTTTAATATTTTAAAATATAAATTTCGACGGTAGTGTTATTATTTATATATTTATGATATATTTTAATTTTGTATAATTTCTACCTGAAGAAGTACGCCAGTAAAGAAAATAGAACTGAGTAACATAAAAATGTAGACTGGTATATTAGTCATGGTTTTTTGATATGCGTCACCGGTTACCGATTACTGACTGTTCGAAGACACTGAATTTACTGCAGCCTGTAACATGGACAAACAAACGCAAATAAAATATTTGAACCCTAGTGGTTTCTAATTTATACTCCATTAAAGTGTTAAAGAGTTTTTTTCGATATATCATACAGCATTTTTATAATGAGAAAATCCCAATTATTTAGAAAAAAATAAGATAATATTCATAGAGTTTGAGATAGATATCTACTAGAGGTCAAACTATATGAATATTATCTTATTTTTTCTAAATAATTGGGATTTTCTCATTATAAAAATGCTGTATGATTCATCATTTTACGTTCACATATGTGTGTACTGTGGTGTATAAGTTATGTTTATTATTTCCTGAAACATGATGTTTTTTAAATTATAGTTCAGTATCTGTACATCGATATACTACCTAGATAATAAAACGTTATAGTTTTCCTGCTTACAATTTAGAAGGTACGCGTGTACACTATTAATTTTTTTTATGGTTTCCTATACTATTAACTAAAACGAATTTAGAATATTTTGCACTGTTATATACCTAATATACATAGCTTTAAGTATTGTTAATTTAATAAAAAACTTTTTGATATTATAAATAATATATATATCGAAATATTATATCGTTATAATATTAATTGTTAAAAGGTATAACTAATTAGAGGTGTAGACTTTTGTACAAATGGGTTTCCAATAAAGTTCCAAAGAGAATAAATAAATCGGTAACAAAAATCATTGTATTTTTCTGATACTTTTCTAAAGTCGTTTTTTTAGTTACAAAAGAAAATTTAAATTTTACCCGGGAATTCGTCTAGACACCTGGCATTAAGTATTATCAATTCTGTATGCGGTCGCCTAATATTGTACCGAGTACCTGGAATGCATGTATATTGCATATACAGTGCGCCGTTTTATACAACATGTATATATGAAATAAAGTAAAATGTAATAAAAACAATCATTTTATCTGATTAAACATTTTTTTATTAAATTCTATTAATATTTATATTACTGATAAATGCGTAACTGTGATACTGCGTTTACAAAATAACGAATGGCAAAAAAACAATACAATTATCTCCAATTATTTGCTCGTTTACTATAATTATTTACTCATTTACTCAATTAATTTACTATTTTACTCGATGTTTTTACTCTAACACAGCCTGAAAACATCATGCAGCATGCTTTTACACTTCTAACTTCCGCTCAAAATCACACGAGATTTTATTGATAATATTAGCTGGTTGGCGTTCACTTTGTGGGGTGTTACTAGAGATGAACGAATCACGAACCATGGACTTATCAAAAAAGAGATAAAAAAAATCATCTTAAACGATCCATAAGTCTAAATTCAACATTATTGAGACTTATTGTTTTATGCAAGAAACGTTCTCTTTTTTCGCTCGACGAATTAACATTAAATCATAGATAAGAATTTTGGTTTTTAGCATTACGGGTCTGTATGAGAACATACGTTTAACGAGTCAAACCCAATTGTGTAACACTAATTGTAAAATCACTCTACTAAGTATAATGTAATGTCATACGATAAACCAGTAAAATATCTTTACATATTCAGTTTTTGGTATTGAAATTTTAAGTAAACCTCCCGTTAGCGGCGATTTAAGAACAATTTAGTTTATTGTACTGTTAATTATGTATACTTAATTTTTAAGCTAAGCTACTGCTAAAGCACTAACTATGAAACAAATAATGCACGAAACAGTTATTAAAACCTAGGACAATTTGCGAATGTATTTATAAAATATTTAAATGAACAATTCGTTATTTCCAAATTGATGGGCGCAAGCCAACACAACAGTATATAATAGAAAAAAATAAGAATGTCCGGTATCAGACAAGACATTGTACCACGTCGTTTCGAAACAGTACAGATCTTTTAGTCGTTGAAAACAAATGCATTATTATTGCCATCATAATTTCCTTTTTCGAAAAGACGAACGGGCATTCTTAATGGTCGATAACAGTATTTTATTCGTTTATAGCTTCCGGCCGTACAACGAGCCAACAAATAAAACCAACAACGCGACAACAATGAGAACGAATTAGTTAATACCATGCGACGGACGTTTTCGTTAACGCTTTTGAATTTAGTCCTAGATTCGACAATTAGGCGCATGCGGAACAGAGTGTTATATGTAATAAACATACAGCTAAATTGGATGACAAACGCGTATTCTATATTATCATTTCAAGAGCGGTTTAAGCAACATAATATCTTTCAGTTCAACGGGCTTTATAAGTGTTTGAAAATTATTACACAAACATAATCGGACTAAACCAAACGAATGCGATAAATATAAAAATAACTTCTATTCCGGCGATTTGCTTCACGGTCAAAATCTGCCAATGTCATAAAATATGATATTATATATTTTTAATATGTAAAGCGACTACTTTACCGGCTGTAACAGTTGTCGTGATCCTATAATAAGTGATGATCGAGCTCGTTAATAGTTTAAAATTACAATATTTATTATTTTTGTCATTTCCACAATGACGACGTTTGCGGCTAACAAAAGATATTTGGACAGGCCGTCGAGAATGGTGCAGTCGTCGGCAGACTTTTTAACCATTAAGACCTACAGTATGGCGGCTTGGTCGCATAACAAGCGAGAAAGAACGGGTTATGCTTTGAGAAGAATTGCCGAGCCCGACTATCGGAAGCCGCCGGTGTATATTTGTTGGAAAAAGCTAAGGAACTCGTCGAGCACGGACGACTTGGCTTTTGAGAACGAACAATCACAGATTGGCTGTTCCACCAAATATTTGGCCATCGAAAGCCTAAAAAACCTAATCAAGGTACACCCAAAAAATATATTGTAATCTAGTTAGGCGAGTGCCTAGGTATATCGTATGGTATCTATAATCAATGTAAACTTTATGTTTTAAATGTTGTTTGAAATGTTCCACGATATTATTTATAAGAAGATATTCATATCCGTAATTTCGACATGACGGTACATAAAAATGCAATAAATCCAGACAAATTATCGTGTTGGAATAGTATTCCTGGTCGTAAATACGCGATGAGATTAACTCAAGTGGCTATAATAAAATATTGAAATATCGAGCGCAGAGTAATAAAATCCAAAACACAGCTTTAGAGTGCCTCGATCGTTGCATACGTTTTCAAGTAGGTATTACATTTGTGTTTATACAGACTAATCGAATAATAAGTTTATGATTAAATAAACACATAATAATATAAACCGTAACGATACAGCAGGTTCGTGTACTTACACCATAGCTTAACCATAGTTGCGTGATAATATCAAACAATTCGAACAAAATATTTCGAGCGTTATACATTTTTATAAGAGTTCCTTTTTTATTGTTTAGCGGATAAAAAAAATAAACGTGCATCGTAAGTAAACGAAAAGCCTTCACGAGTGCGTTTACGGCATGTATTTATTTTTTTCATTTAGAACCAACAAAAAGAAATAGACTGCTTACAGCTGAAAAAAGAACGAAATATATTTAAAAAATTATCGACAAACAGTACAATGTTTTAATCGACAATATGGCGTCCGTCGAAGAACTAAGTCTAAAGGCACTTGATCGTGTCGTGTGCGATGGTGACGCTATTGGCAATTATGTTCGTCGACATTTGAACGAAGTGACGGTATTTTTCGAGTCCAACATAGAATGTCGTAGCTCGTGAGATTTTTTGAAAAGAAAAGTTATTAAGTTGGAATAACTGAAAAAACGTTTACATCTCAATTCTATTAAAATGGACGAATGGGTGACCGCGATATTGACGAATTGGCTATCATGTTTGGTATATTTGGCATATTTTAATGTAGTTTTTTAAAATACGCAAGTAAGAATTATGATATTCTACACAGAAGTTGCTAAACACTAATCATAATTCCTAAAAAAAAATTAATACATTTTCAAATTAGTAAAGTACAGGACAGATTATTGTTTTTAATTTTTAGACTATTTGCATAAATTGGTTTTAATATTTAGATTGGAAAACTTCCTTTGTAGAAGGACTGTTATAATTTCTCCGAGTCAAATAAATTATTTGAAATAATATGGAATACTATTAGGCATAACGACTGTATTGTATTTTTTTTTGTTTGTCGTTTAAATAATACATATGATAGCAATATTAACTTTTAACAAATGTTAGCTTTCATTAAAAATCCATTTTAGATTTATTTTTATACGCCGTAATAAGAACTATCATAATAACATCAACAACAATAAAAATAAATAAGAATTATGCAAAATTCTTAATGGAATCGCCGGTTTTTTTATTTTTTTATCGCGTCGTTAAGCCAGTATCATTCGATAACGGTCAACGCTAAAATCTCATTTATCGAGAAATCGTTAAACGTTATCGCACCGACTTCGTATGGCAATAAATTGCGCGCTTACGATTAACGATTTTGGTAATCGCATTAGTTTTACGTAGAACTATCATATTATTAAACTGGCTATAATATATTGTAATAGTATACGAACGTTTCCCGGATAAATGACATGAAATCGCATTTATACGCCTCGAATAATAATTACAAATTATTCAAAACGGCCGGCAGAAATAAGACGGGGGGGGGGGCGTCGAGCCAGTGCGTCTACCTACATCAATTCTATTCCCGCGGCAAGGATTAGACAATTAGATTATTATACCATTGCCCGCGTTTTGCCGGTGTTGTGCCAAGAAATTTGCGATCCGACAAAATGTGTTTAAAACACGGTCGAGAGTCGCATACCCTAGAGTATTCGTAGCAATAATATTAAAGTCACGGACACTGTGTTGTAGGTAACATAATCCATTTGTGCACAGTCAAGTGTTTTAAATGGTTTTTTATTTATATTTTCTCTGGACAAATATTATATATATGAAAAAAAAAATGCGTCAGAGATTCTTGACGTTATATTGTAACAACGGATTTAAGTGTGTCGGGACATCTAGGTCTTAACTTTATCTTTATGTAGCCTACACACTCGTAAATACTTGCATTTTCATATTTTTTTTCATACTATGTTTTACAGGATTTCAGACAATTGTCTGCAGTCGCAGTTGACATAAATCTCTAGGGTAAGTAGACATTGAATAGATAACGTTGGGCGTTAAAAATTGCGTCTAAAACATATTTTGATTATCAACTTTTTTATTGTGTATATTTTTTTGAAACATTAATTTCCATATTTTTGTTTCCGTACAACACCACTTACATAACGTCTAGACAAATTATATTAAATCTTACTAACTTCCTACTTTTTTTTTTTTATCAAGGCCTTATAAAATATTAAAATAATGTATGCATCCTCTAATATAATAACATCCTTTTTCCTCAGAAAAGAAGAGAACAGGAAAATTTTGCATTTGTAAAGCGTGGGAATACATGTTTTTACGTGTCTGCGTTATATAAAGAAATGTATTAAGTAAAAAAAACACACTTAACGAAAAACCACTATACAAAAAATGAATCAGGACCATAGTATACGCGTTTATATTAGTATATGAAAAATGTTTTGTTATTTTGAACAATTATTTTTAATGATGAGTAAACCATTTATCAAGTTGAAATTCTAATACTAATTAATACGTTTTGGCTACAATTGTATCAACTTTTTTTTTAAGAGCACAAAATAGTGCGGCTAAAGTAAAAAAACAAACAGAAATATGTGTTCAGTTAAAACGACCGTTTTAGGGAAAACAAATAAAAGTCAAGCTTCGCAATTATTGTAATCGTCAAAGAAAATCTAAAGTTGTCAAAAATCAAAAAACTTATTGAAGCTTAGTCATCGGTGATTCAGTAGAAACACAAGCACGCAATTTATTATTCATTAGCCATTCGACGGTTATCGGAAAATCGTATGGCCTAGAACTAAGGGTCAACCATAACTCTATTCGGACTGAAACGTTAGTATTTTATCAGCATACGGGCCACACCACAATTCATCATCATGATAGAATCAAATGAAATATTTTTTTTTTTTTAAACAATTTTCCTACCTAACGTAACCATGTCCTAACCCAAATAAAGTGTACATTAATAATAGAACCATTACTAATTTGGAACATTTAGACTAAATGCTAATAATAATTAGTTCAATATTGATCTAATCAATAATGGATAACTGATCAATATTGATACAACATGGTATTAAACGACAATAATATACCAGATCTCCTAAAAGGCCTAACGGTTTCTTTTGTTTGTCGTCTATTAATAGTAAGGACAATTTTTTCTCAACTATACGACGGCCATGTTTTGTACACGTACTACGATTTCGTGAAATAATAGCGATGGACGGAAATGAGTATTTGTAATGCAAACGGTTTGTATTTAACACAAATTCCCTTTCTCAATGAAGTTACCGCAACATTTTTTTTTGTAGCATACTTTATAATCGCAAATGATTGTATGATTTCTTTAGTGTTTTGTTTTATGTTTTTATGAGTTAACCCAACGTTGTATTGCCATAAATTTGCGTGCAATGCGCACCGTAAATGAGCACTTAACCCTTAGGTAGTATTCTTATTTCTTACAAATAGGTTTATATACAATTTATGTATATAAACAATTTTAATAGTTAGTCGTTCGCGGTTGGACGGGTTTATTTCTCGTGGCCAAGAAGTAATGCCGTGAGTACAGTTTTGCGGTCACGAAGAACTTGCTAAAATATCATTTTGAGCTGGTTTGTGAGTTCTTTTTTTTTTTTATCTACAATATAATTTACTGGAACGCTAGTGCAATGAATACTGAATTTTGGAAACGTGAAGAAGGGAAACAAAAGATTTCCAACTATAAGTCCTAAATGGTTATCTATCATCGTTATGTTCAGGCGATCGCGTCGAGTCGTCCTACTTGGAATTATTTCATCTCAAACTCTAAATTGTTTCGACACTTGACGGTTTACCTGACCAGTCGGCCGTGTGTAAAGGATCGCCTCGCGCGTTTGAACTTCCCCGAAGCCATTTTTGACCCTTACCTAGTTTTGATCGATAGACCACGACGGCTCATCCCGGACACGACCTGTGTCTTTTGCTACAATTGATTTACAGCCACAAATCCAAGTCATCGGGGACCGAAATAACGTTTCGTTGCGTCGAACACAAAAACGCGGTACAATCGTGACGTTGATCGTTAGGTAGACATTATTTCCCTACGAATGATTTATACGAGTAGTTAACAAGTTTATCAAGCGAGCTGTGATGTGTATAAAAAACAAATCCAATCGACCAGTAAGAAAAAGCTGTCAGGCCAGCTCACAGTCATGACTGACGCCTCGATTTCATTATTTTAAAAATTGCAATATTTAATATTACAATACCTATACACATTATAAGTGTTTTCTGGTTGCAGCGGAATCGAAAAAGCATCCATAGCAAAAATATTGAGAGACAACAGCTAATAACGATAACGATTATAACGATAAACCATGCTAAAATGAAAGGTTAAACGCAGTTTTAAAACCTTCAGTCATTAATTAATATAATTTAAAAGACAACGGAATAACGTTCAAGGGTATTTTTTTATCCTGTTATTCGACTGGAAAAAATATCTTGGTGTTTACACAACCAATTTACTATTTACATCTATAGGTAATTTTTAGACAGTAGTTAAGTCACATGGTAATATTACACCATGACATTTAAAAAAAAAAACGAAGGGTTTAAACATAAAAATTAATGCATTAAATGTGAAAATGCCTTTTGGGTTTAAGTTTTTACTGACTAGTTTTTAATATAGTGGCTATTGTTTTTTTTATTACAAAACACAATACAACGACCATGTTGTACAATGTTTCAATTAATTAAGTGTAAAAATGTTTATAAAATATATATTTTTTTTTTAAAAGATTATAGATACCTAATGTTTTTCTTTTACGTATAAACAAAGCTCAAACTATATTTCACTTTAAAATAATAACTGAAGAATAATACATTGAAAGCATGTTATTACTTAAACGTAATTGTGATACGAAATATTTTGTTCCTTAGTGATATGTGAATGTGCAAAAAAAACCTTTTTTTTTAATGAAGTAAGAATGATTAAAATTTATGGAACGGAAAGTAAGAAATAATTGAATAGAATCATTTTTTTTCAACGCAGTAGTTATCATCAAATGGTTAAACTTGTATAAACGGCATAAAAGAAATAATAACAGTAATTTATATTTTTTGTTATGCTGCAATGGTTTTATTGAACTCCGTTGAATTGTCCAGGAATAAGTATAATACCTATTATCTATTTAGACTATATAGTCTATTGAGTCGTTTAAATGAAGTCGGACAACAGTGTTATAAGAATATAAATACAGTTTCTATTAATTACATATATATATTTTTTTTTTGTTAAAAAAAGAAACTTATTGAAAATACAATATAGATTCGACACCAATTCAAAGGTAATTTGAGGAAAAATAAGAGTGTACCATTTTCATTTAATTTCACGTTGATTAAAAACCGTAAAATGCTATAATATAAATTTGAAACGGCGTGCTCAATATCAAATTATTTTTAAGTCATTTATTATATCCAATATAACTTAAAAGTTCCGTTATAGAATTTATTGATAAACACTTATTTTATATGAACTAACTTATGAACCTCTAATATGATGTTATATGTACTCTTTTATGCCTATATTATATACATACTAACAATACTAATTACATATATATATATTTTTTTTTTTAATAATATATTGGACCGGATAGTGACTCGGGGCTACAATAGCATTTCGTACTTATACATATAAATATAATAATTACGGTGTTGGTACTATAGAAAACACACCTACACGGCGGATATAAGAGACACATTAAGAATAATGTAGAATGCAATAATATAACATACCTCAAAGTACATTTATAATATCTGTTATTAAAGCAGCCTACCGCGGCGGCAACATTGCGTACATTATAATTTATAATATTATCTTCTCCGGATATGTTCAAATCGTATTTCCTTAAACAACGGCTATAGACGGTACGCACACACACACAAATTCATTGTTGTATCGACAGTAAAGACTAAAAAAAACTGCCCTACACTTAGGTTAAGCAGTTATCGATATAAAAGGGAGGCTTTCACGGTACACAAGGAATGGAAGTATGTTATGGAATTTGAGTAGAACGTTTTCTAATATACTTATTTAGCTTCGATGTACTCAGCAATGTAAAATAAGATATTTTAATAGAGCAGTCTAATATTTCACTTTTTTTATTTAGCAAGAAAAAAGTATCAATGTTATCGCAACCGAATATATCATATAATAAATAACAATATTTTGTTAACAGGAAAGCCGTTCGACCAAGGAGTTATACTTGAATTTTTTTTCTTCTTTCAACTTTGATGGTTTGTTGTAATATAATTTTTTTTTTTTGCCGTTCCGAAAAGGTTTCTGAGTTAATTTGCGTAAAATTAAAACATTAATATCTCTATTAGGTGGCGGATTGTGAGTAATTTATTACACCCCACAGTGGTTTTATGCGTTGTGTGCTGGCCGGTTCTTTGTAATCCCATAGCGAACGGCAATATAATATTGTACTGTATTCATAAACGATTTTTTTTTCGCGGAGCCAACGCCCGTACAAGCGTGCAATGCTCGTAAACAAAATGAAGTCGTAAACGAATATTGAATTTTAAAGGGCGAAATCTCGAATGGCAACATCAAATATCGGTTCAAAATAATTAATTCAGACAGTTTCTAAAATGAAACGCACAAGCAATTACCTCATGCCAGGCACGATGTTTTGTTTTATGACACTCGCCAGTATTAAAAGAATGAAAACAAAAAAAAAAGTACTCAAACTTGAAATGACACCTAGATTTTATTGTCTTAACCGATTATCAGAACGCTAACTTCGACGCTAGTCGATTATTAGAATATATTATTGTTGAATATTATGATTGATCGTCAGTCGTCACAAAAGTGTATTCGCTGCTATTCGGTTCAAACGAAAATAGTTTTCTAGTGAATTGTAAAAACAAATATTTTAAAAGCATTTGTAATAATGTAGGTACCGAGTGTAATTTTCGATTGGCCGTCAATCATGTATAGCGACCATCGCTCCACGGTCAAGTGGTGAAGATTCCGAAAACTATCCGTTTCATTAATATTTTACATATTACTTTTATACTTGTAACGTCACGCTACCGCTTTGTTTTAAGTATTTCCAATAACGCGTTATGCTTACTATCCGGTTGAAAAAAATATATATATAATATTTTAAACAAATCATTAATTTAACGAGCGCGTTTTCCTGCCGTCCGTTATTTGTTAAGTTAAATGATGTGTAATTAATTTCCCGCGGGTTCACCGTTGTGTAAGTACAAGTATGATGACTTAATCAGTAATGTACACACATACATAACACGGACCTCGTCAAATATAAACATTGTGTTATCCTCGGTTAAGCGCGTACTGCGTACACGAGTTATTGGTGTTTTAATTGTTTTTTGTTGTATATTGTTAAGCGCTCGAGTATTTGACCAAAGCGAGTAGTTGGTTATAACACCAGAAAGGTCGTATAATAATTAGAATCCACAAGAAAGTAATGGCTTAGAGGCTGAACTCTAAAATACTTTGAATACCTTTCGAGTGCTCAATACTGAATACTAATAAAGAGTAAAAATGTATGTAAGTAACTATACATAAACTAAAGTCATCGTTTAAACGATAATTTGTTAACGCTAACCGCGTTAGGTAATATGTTGGGGTTCCGGGAACTATGTTTTTGCTGTCATGCATGTGTTTGGTCTAGGAAATTGTCGGCCAACCGGGCTTTACTGCAAGTCGAACTCGATCGAAAAAAAAAGTTCTGTCAAGACTCCAGGCTTGGTTTCTAACAACTGCACGATATTGGAATTAGTAGTGTCATAATGAATATTGTAGAGTACAAAAATATTATTGATTTCTAATAATTATTATTGTGTTTTAATACAATTTGAAATAGTTAAGATTTTAGAAGAAAAAAGCTGGACTGGAGTATTTATAATAAAGTAGTATTACCAGAGCTTATAAGGATAACTCAACAATTATATTTAAATACAAATAGAAAAAACGATTTAATAATACTTCTGTTTAGTTTAAATTACCATAATCAGCGAAATATAAAAAAAAGGCAAAAGTAACGAGCCTTAAATGGCAAATTATATAGTCAAGCAATGTTTTGACCTCAATACAAAGATGGTCGTCACTGATTAACATTATATTACATTAATTTTTAATCATAATTTAATAGAGGTTACAATGATAATAATTATTGATGATAATGTATTATCTGTGCATTATTTTAATGCTACTATTAAATGAACATCGTATTATGGGTTGACCTGTTTTACACATTGTATTTTATATTAACTTATAATTAATTATAATACTCAATACATAATTTCTAAAACAATTTAGAGGGGATTTGGCTTGAAATTTTAAAATTGCTAGTATGAAAATAATAACCGATTACTCTCAAGCTGCTAGACTGAATTACAAGTGTAGTAAGAATTAAAATTCTTGAAGACCATTACATTTATAATATTATCTATATAGATCCACACGTCTGTACAATGGTACGTTAAAATAATATTTAGGATTAATTGCCGCACCCATCTTCAGAGCTCAGCTCACTCGAACTTATTCTCCAGATTACGACAACACTGATCAGTACCAAGCTCTGAAGATGTAATCTGAAATTACAATTCACAATTTATTAAGCCTGTTAAAGAATCCTAAAATAATCAAAACGAATCCGTCTTGTCCATTTAATTTTAATAAGTTAAATTTATCTTTGGGTTTTAGGCAACACCTAAACAAAAATATAATATATATGTTTATAAAATAAGATCATTGGTATTAGCGTTTAAAAATGTTTTACACATTCACATATTAAGATCAAGTGGGACAAATGTAAATTTTTTTTTTAATAAAGTAACCGTCATTTTTCAATTTTAACCAAATACTGTCATCTGTGGTATTATGTTAATGTATTAAATTAATATAAATTTAATTTGGTTCTTTCTTAACCCTCCGTGGACAAAGTGAGGCGAATACGACGCCAGAATTAATTTTTTTTGTGGCCGTATTCGCCCCATCCTGTAAAAAAATGTATTTAGGTACATTTGCCTCGTTCGTTTACATCAGCCATTTGAACTAAACGCATTTATTTTTAATGTATATAGACTATTAATGCAGAAACGTAACTCCAAGGTTTTTTATTGAGATTAGTGAAGTCCGAGACTAAAGTCTTAAAAAAAAAATGTTTCTATTAGATATTTAATAGTTTTTGCTTAATGGTTTTTATCAACAAAATACATTTTTTTTTAAACCGTAAAAGTCATTATTTGTAAACATTACAACTTGAAACACTCGCGAGTTAAATCGACTGTATCAAGTTGAAATTGTGCATTTAATTGCCCACGTTTGCCTCATCCGTGTCGGTCAATAATTGCCGACGGTAAATCGTACATACAATATTATAATGGGTAAGTACGCCTACGTTATCGTTTTTTAAACATGATATTTTATTATAATAATATGTGTATGTAAATCGATTAATTATTACCTTGTATTATTATTATTATAGTTATTGGGTAATATATTATTATGGCCGCAGCGAAACAATGGAAATTAGCGTCGACTAATGAATGGAAATTAATGCCAATTAATGGAATTTGACAATGGCGGCGGCGGCGGCGACTGTACCACACACACAGGTGGACTCCGGTGGCCGTCGTCTTCGGGGTGGCTCGGACGCCGCCGGTACCGACCGTGAATCATCTGGGTACGGTGCGGCCGCCGCCGTTGCAGCTGCACGCACCGCCGCCGGTTAGTGGTGCTAGTGCGGTTGCTGGTGTCGGATGTCTACGTGTGTGTGTCGGTCGTCTCCAGCGTTGTGTTGTGCACCGGAATAGGATATTTTGTCATATTGTTATCACGAGCCAAAACCGCAGCTGCACGTTGTTTTCGCACGATAAACCCGCGGCCGATACACTCGCCGAACTACTACAAAGTAAAATACATTATCGCCGACGGTACCTACGCGCCATGCAAACGTTAAGTTGTACCGCTGGTCACTGACATCCCAGACCGCGTGTTAACTTTGAGTGTCTGAACTTGTGACTTGCGTCCGATTTCGTCGTTGGTCGTACTCTTGCGTGTGAGTGTGTGTAATTATTCGCGTAACTCACGACAACGATATATTATCATTATCATAACAATGGAAACCGTCGCGTTATCACAAGCGAGAATGAGACGCCGGCTCTGCGTCGGACGCGGCGTCTCGGTCGTGTCGCTGCTTCTGTTGGCGTCCGCCTTGGCCGCCAACGCCGCACAGCCACCGCCGCCGCCGCCACCTTGTTTCCGGACGTCCAACTACTTCCGGACGCACTTCAACGACACGTCCAACGTACTCGACAAACCAGCATCGAGTAAGTACTTTAGAATATAGGGTGGATTAAATCAGAGTGGGCACTTCATTATGCTAACAATGATTTTCGGATGGAAGCCGCCATCTTCTCATTTACCCTAAAGTTTTATCTACACACAATCGATGTACAGTTAGCATCATACTGATTGTTAAATGAGAAGATGGTCGCCACGATTTTTAACGATAAGTATAATATTCGCCGTGTTAAATTTTGATAGTGTCCACTCACTTAATTTACACTAATTTTGTGTTTTAGTAGAATAGACTGAATATTATAATAAAAAATATTGCATTGCTGTTCTACAACACCGAACACAGTCTGAGCGTTCATCGATCTCGGTTTCCGAAATCGTCATTGCTTGGGGTGGCGCGTGTATAATTTTAAAAGGGTGACAGTTTATTACCGCGTTTCCGGTCCCTCGCCACGAGGCCCTTGCAGTAGTTTTTCGCACCAACCTCCTCTTCCCCTCTTGCTGTTATGATATGGTAGCTGTTGCACGAAAAATCGATTCAATCGACGACCACGCGCCGGCCAATGTTGTACATCACCCCTCTCCTCCCAACAACACGTTAGTGTTTTTTTCAGTTTTGCCTTTAGATGCCCGTAAAAAGATGATATAGGTTTTCGTGAAGGCTGTATTTAAAGGGGGCGGGGGTAACTACCCCCTGTTGCTCCGGGCGGAAAATACAAGAGCCATGCATTTTTTAAGGAACGATAATCTCTGGTTTTCGCCGTTGCTGATGAACTCGAATGAACTCTCCACTCGGATCGCATTTTGTACGATCGACAACTACGCGAGATATAATAATAATAATAATAATACCTAGGTACGCCTGGCGTATTATGTGTAAAAGAATACCGCCATAGACGAATGCTTTAGTTGTCTCTTTTTTTCCCTCACAACATCCAGTGTGAGTGGTTAATTGCACGGCTTAAGGGTTTCTTTTTTCTCACCGTTTACTGTTGAAAAGGTTAAAAAATGTCTGTGTTTTTTTTAAATTTGTCATCGTTATATTATTGAGCATGCTAATTAAAGGATTAAATACAGTGGCAGCTGCGGTCGACGTTCGTTAGTGTTTAATAATATAATTACCACAAAGATAAACATGAAATATAAAAATACAATATATTATCATTTTTATACTTCGTCGTACCTATCATAAAAAATATTTTTTTCTTTTGATTTTACTGATAACAATTCTTTTCGTTTACAAGAGTTATTAAACAATAATATTCAACTTCACCTCGATGTTAACCCTAGAACGGTCATTGTTGTATTTGTTCCAGTTATCACATGTGTATTTTAGTAAAAAAATCAGACTATGTTAAGCTTAAAAAACAGTCTCTTTAAAAATAGTTATAATTATTCAATATTTTAAAATGTTTTTCATACAGTGGAAAATTAACGGGGAAAAGAGATTTGTACCTTTTCTTGTAACATAAATACTTATTAAAATATGGCTTTCTGTAGATTAGCGTACTTTATACGAAAAAGGACAATGAATGGGAAACGCATATTAATACGATTTAGTACTTAGAGATGATTCGGTACGGGATGGCCTTTTAACATGCTGTGTGCAGGACAGCTATAGTAGGTATTATAGAGTTTATCGCCGCATGTGTGTCTTATAAATTAAACAATTAATTTGTTCGGTCGATAGCGGACCCGTTATGAGGTTTGGGATGCAGCTGACCTGCCAGTTATTTTCTCGCGACGAATTTATGACTTCCGAAAAAAAAATTGTTTCTTTATTTCCTTAGTTCAGTTACATTTTAAATATTTTTTCCTTCCTCTGTTACGAATAGACTCTGGCAATGAGTCCTATTCTAACCCTTTTAACGACTTGCAGTCATGATTATCTCCGAGATTCTTGTTCGATTTGTCAATAATGACTTAAAATTGTGCAGTACAAAAAATCGTAACCATTTGAGTTTGTTGTTTAACTTTTGTTTACACATGTAGAGATTTGTTTGTTGGAACCCATTCAAATACAGTTCCATAATGTTGGCACGATATAATGCATAAATATTCGATGAATGGATTCTCTACCTATTCTATGTAATGTACCGTGCTGTATAGTCTTGTAGGCGGTTGTAAACTGCAGATCTCGTTGGTTATCAATCATCGCCGTATGTTTAGACCATAATACATAGCGCGGCAAGATCCCTCAGTAGGCTAATTAAACGTCCTAATATATTCTATCGTCTTTTTCTCATTCATTCTTTCTTTGTTCGTTTGAAAGGAGTTAATGTGTTAGTAAATTACTGTCCGTGTATCTCGGACAGTTCGGGACTATAAACAAGTATATTATATATATATTTTAATTTATTCCTGTCTATTTATATAAACAACGGGCAAAACGGCCGCAACCGACCACAAACACGTTTAATATGTAAACACACTATGCTTTACAGACCGTTTGATGGCTACGGGTACTGCGATTGTGGTATAGACCGGTGGACGACCACAATATAATCAGATCACACAGCATTGGCCACTTAATTATAGCTTTATGACTATGAGGCTTCTTTATAAGCAATTGGCAGCGCTTTTCTAACGATACGAGTTCTGCGGTGAACCTAAGCACGATCAATAACATATAGGGGCATTTATAAATACACCCAGTAGAACCGACCGCATGTTAGCCGACTTACGCAGTGGCTTACAAATAATACCATTTCAATCACATAGACGTTAGTCTGAACAAATGAAATGTTGAAATTTTATTGAAACCATCGAGCAGTTGTTGGGTAATTAGGTGTTGACGTAAGTTATGAACGTACCTCGGTTCAATCGATATTATACCTGTTATCGTCGAGATAACAACCCACGAGAAAAACAATACAATAATGAAACAAAAATAACTCGAGTAAATTTTCTTCCTATCCTTCCCCTCTTATTCATTAGCCGCGTTTGTTTCTCATTAACTGTATAGTACCTACAGCATTATAATATATGATCCCAGTTTGCCTTCGCCGTTCTTCGTCTCTTATCTATGTTATACACCGTGCCAACGACGGTTTGTTCAACAATGCTCACACATACATGCTCGAAGAGCCAGACAACAGTGTCTTGGGAACAAAACCATCGGCGTGGAATGTTCCGTCTTCGAATATAATATGTATTGGCTGGCAAAACGTGTATTTTACTAACCGCGGTAGGTGTAGGGGGCGGCAGAAAGGGTTTACTCTACAGGAATCATATAGGTATACCAACCATAATAATAATATATATATAGCTGAGAGAAAAAGGACCGAACGAACGCATAGGGTAGGATTAATTTAATAGTGATTTACATATAATTATAATATTATTATAAAACAGCGGGCCGCGTCGAGTGTCTACTAAACTCTTAAGCATAACTAATCTTCAACCCATAACAATATGTTTAACAATAATATGGAAGTATTTCCATAAAAATATATATTCGGTGGCGCAATAAATTCGGCTCCGAAACATTTTTCAACCTCGTTTAATATAATATGTTTTATTCTTAAACTCGTGCAATTGTCTAAAGCGGCCAAAAGTCATAATATTTTCGTTTCAAACGTTTCACTACTGTAAATTTATCATGCCGTGTCTACTAATACCCTAAACTTTTTTCTACTAATACCCAAGTTTAGGCCAACAATCTACAGGAGTTTACTTTTACAGATTACACTCGAACTCTGTATACGGTATTTACAAGCATCATAGCTCTATATATTATAACGCGTAAACTGGCATACACATATTATTACAACTGTCTGGAAGCAGAAAGTTAAAAGTAAAAAAAAAAAGAAAAAGATTAACTCTCAGAAAAGCTTCCGCACATAAATATAACCAAAGGCGGATACGGGAAAGCCTTAAAGATTTGTGTATCGTCTCCTCAGGAAATCGGATCGTTATTTCAATTTTATGTGTGCATGCACGGAAATTACGTGGTCGGTAAGCATTAAACCATTTTTGTAATACCTTCAATAGTTCCCGGTGTATAAATGTCCCACCGTGTGCTGTATTATAAATCATTTTTAAAAGTCGCATCTCGGCGGATAATAGCAGATTTAAAATGGGTGCCATCTTCATAATAATAATAAGAAAGAGCAGTTACACGTGCACGCGCACAAAAGAAGATCATTCGTCCTGACTCCTGAGCGATGATGATAATAATAATAACAATAATATTTTATATTGTAAAACAAAATATTGTTCGTCGAAATTAAAAAAACTACATGCCGCCGCGGCGCGCACATTACAATTGCTCTTCGTGAATACAATCAACATTTCATCGTGTCTTTTATATTATGTTTATAATAATATAGAACAACAATTAGGGATTGAACCCGAGGCCGAGGCGCCCTATTCAGTAGGTCGTAATGAATACAAATTAAATCACATGCATTTATTGCTGCCTACGTTATACTTCCAACGGTGTATATCAAACCGCCGAGACGTTTTTTTATCCTTTGCTAGCACATATTATGGTTGTATAGAACATTTTGGACTCAGCATTATTGTACCGGTATAGCGTTGAAATAGATCATATTTTTGTGAGCTCCTGACGAGGAGCGTTTTCTTTTTAATCGTAAACCTCTTTCATTACATTTTACTTTTCGCTTTGATACAATTGCCTCGACCCCATTGGCGTCTATCCTATAAATGCGTGGTTGGTACTAAAGGTGGGTGGAGGGGGTCCTCTACTTTGCATTAAATGTTTTAACGCTTAGCTATAATAATATGTAAAAGTACTGTCTATTGAAATTTAGGGGACCTTCGAAAACTTATATGTAATTTTTATGAGACGTTTTCGCCTGTCTGGGAGATAAAATAAAAACATTGTAGTTTTAATGGATTTTAAGTGTATACTATTGACCTCGGCGGTCGGACGCAGGCGGTAAGTACATTTTTCTCGAAAACGTGCAAACCGAAGATTGTGTTAGTATCTTCGCGACGGACTAATGAGCTGCGTGATGTTTATTGACAATCGAGTTTGCCTGAGGAATTTTCGTAAAACCGCGTGAAAGTATCATTTTTTCGCGTCAAAGTTTTCGTGTATTAAATATTTATTTTTTCTTATCGGCGGTAATGCACGTTAATGGATTCTTCGAGTCTGTAAAAATACAAACCATGATAATAAAAATACTTTAGTCATTCGACCGTCGCGTCGTCCGCCGTATGTAGCATCAGGATATGAAGAAGTGTCCTCTATAACAGCTAACAACTGTACAAATTATATTATTTCTATTGTACAAGCTCAAAAACCCGTCTAAAACAGTTTGTTCCCAAATGTCTGTGATAACGCCCTCCTAGTTAAACACTTAAATACTGTATAATAAATTTATGTGGAAACTATGTACGATATTATATCATTTTGAATAAGCAAGGTGTGTTTCGCCATAAGTACATGCCTCGACACTGTGTTTTAATGAGAAACCCAACTGAATACTACCAGTCTTGCTGAATCCTTTCGCCGATACATGCTATAAATACCTATTTAGGAAAATATTTTTAACTGTCTTAAACCGGGGTCAGGTCACGAACGGCATTAAACTGATTACCCGCATGGGAATACCGAAGACATATTTGTTCATTATCCGTCTCGGGTAGAGTAAAATCTTTGGCAATTACTACTAAAAGCCGTGTACTTACAAGGATTTTTTTTCTAACGCGTTTTAACACACAAGCATTTTTTCATTAGATTTCTTTTAATCTTTTTGACACGTCATCGTGAAATTACACACACTGCAGCAGCCATAGTGGTGATCGCGCAATAACCCCACGGTATAATGATACCGACCGGTAATGCGCGTTCTCACATATTGTGTGTGTGATAGTCGGTCACCGTCGCATTAAACCGGAGGCCGCTAAGAGCTGTTTAATGGGACGACGGGTAAAGTACACGGTCGTGTTAGGTCACGTTCTTTTGAGACTAATATACATTACCCGATGAATCTAAACTAAGAAGCGCGCGACTGACTCGGTGTGAAAAACAGCGAGCGCGTTCGTGCTTTCCATATTATGATACATTTATTTTGTCCACACCAAGACTGCTAAGTAATATATATATAAATATAGTCTTATCTGGATCATCTGCTGCCAGTGTATAATAATATTATACAGAATACCAGTGTCGCACAACAAACAACACAGCATCAGCGATGGTCAATTCGACCGTCTCTCTTTGGCCGCTAGAACGTGTCCTCCGCTGAAGTCACGGCGACGAAAGGAAAAAAAAATTATACTTTCAAAAATATTTATTATGGGACTCGATTGTTACCGTAGATAACGGTCTGATAGATAGCTATAAAAAAACCGTCGTTGTTGTTGTTAGGACAAAGCTGTGTCACAGTCCGTTTTCCGGTTCTCACTCCAATTTCACAAGCGTCAAGTCTATGTGCCCAAAAAAACCGAATAAAGGCTTTAAATTTGTTGATTGAACTAGTACTGCGTTGTATAATTTACGACGTTTGTGATTTCTCTGCTTATAATTTATCCGGTCAATTGTTTCGGAAGGTTTTAAAAAAAACCACTCTAAAGCAATACACCCGACTCGGATTAAGCGCCTTATAAACGCGTTTTAATAGTATATTTTTTAACGGTTTTTTCTTGGTGCCCCGAGGACTCTACTGGGTATGGGTTTCCGGCGGGTTCCATTATCAAATATCTATTCCCACCGTTTATCTGGAAGTCGAATCGATTGAATGGAAATTCGAACACGATGGGTACACCCGGTGAAAGTCGGGGGAAAAAATGTAATAAAACGTTTTATTTTTTTATCGATTGTCGATCGTTACTGATGCTGCTCCCGTTTGGTCCCCAACACGAGGAGAGTGACTGAACGTGTGGAGATGTTGTCGCACCCGCGCTCGTGTAGTGGAATAATAATTTTTAATTTACTTACAGGATCTGGCTAATCTGCATCGACGTAGCACGACCGTCTATTATAATATATACCGCGTAATTCCCCTAAGGTGGCCGTGTATTATACCGCATTGTTCATTCATCATTTGGTCCGGCGAAACGTGGATCGTCTTCTATTCTACAGCGTCTGATGTGTCGACACAATGAACATATTCTCTTGTCGGTTTATTTTCTACGCGGTTCTTGTTCGCTTATCGCTGCTGTAATTTACGTAGTAGCCGGTGTAATATACTCCTTTTTCTTTGTACCTTAGGCTCGCAGCCGTTTTATCTTTGGCGATGGCCGTCGGTACGTGTTTTGTTTCTGCCACTGACGGTTATTGCATTACGCGTCTCCAGGGTTAGCGGCCGAGGGATCCCCCGGGAAGAAGCGTTATTGATTCGTTGCTCGTGTGATGTAATATTACTATTTTTTATTATAGTAAAACAAGCAGACGGCCGCCGACTACACCGGAAACATAGTGCGCCGTGTTCCGGTACGAATCTTGTTCTCCATATTGTACACATTGTGTTATCGGTCCGGTCGTCTGACACGACAAGAATAGGATATTACACGTAGGTACATGATATTTCGGGCTCCTCCTCCTTCTTTTTCAGTTCTAGCCGTGTATTTCCTCTGGGCGTGTCACAATAAGTGCACATATATATATATATATATAACATACGATATACAATCAGCATAATATTATATTAATAATAATAAATGCCATTAATGGCGCGAGGCGGTTATTGAGTAGAGACCCGGTAATATAATATACTCATCACGAACGGGCAATCTGGAAAGACGGACGCGGCCGGTAATGGATATACCTACATATATTATACGTGTCGGTCTGTCTCTCTCTAATATTCTGTTTGAACACGACACGACCGTGCCGGACGGGCAGTAGTAATATATACGCATACGTATATATAAAATATATATATATATTGGTACGCGCACACTCGGACCATGGGAGTTCGTTCTGAATACCAAATCTCCAAGATGTATAATAATAATATGTACTGTTTTTTTTCTTTCTCTCCCTCTGGACCTAACGCGCGTCGACGGTAATGGTGAATTACGGACTGACGTTGAATGAGATTTTTTTCACCGGTATTCATTAGCCGCAGTTATTATACATCTTGGTCGTGCATCGTCGTCACGTATACAGAGCGACCAAGTGTTTATACAAACATACCAATATAACTTGTGCGCGAGTTCTCTGTTCTTTCCGATCTTTACGACCTACTAGCTTTCCGGCACAGACCAAAGGAGTACCGAGGGGAAGAAAGGGTCGGCTAGGCGCAGCGGTGACATTTTCTCAAATATTTTCAAACAAATACCATACTATTATGAATTTGACACTGCGAGTCGCCCAACCAAAAAGCACGTCAAGCGGTCACGTCCAAACACTCGGCGTTTGCCGCTGTCAACAAACGCGACTACCGGACGACCTCCTCGAAGACGTTATTGCTGAGAACACGAGTATAGCACTCTCAGTGTATGCCCGGCTGTGTGTATACTGTTTTCAACATACGCGGTTCCCCCGGGTGTTATTTACCGCACACAATATTGTCTAGTCATCCCCGAGAGCCACTATAACCGCTCACACACACATATATATCTATAAATAAATAATTTAATCTTTTGTTCCCATAACTGCATTAAAAAAAAAAAAAAAAAACACAATGCCCGCGGTATACAAGATTCTGTGCTCGCCACTCTTCGCCTTTCTCGTTCGCCGACGCTCTTGTGTACACACACAGCGCCGCCGCCGTTCGGATTAACTCCCCTCCCCGCCGTCCACCTTTAAGGGGTTGCCCGGGCCGCAGTAGATTAAATCATTACACCGCCATTACATATTTTATTGTTCGAGTATTTTCCACAGAAACATATACATTAACCGTAACAAATGACAGTGATTTGATGGAATTCCTGACCGAGAAAACGGTCATGAGAACCGCGTGTAGTCCTTTCGTGTTAACAACAACAATAATAATAAAATAATACATTGTTTATATTTTAATTCGTTATGTTTGAACACCGAATGTAACTGCGGTGGTCCGTCTGACACGAAACGCGTTATAATCTGTAATTACACTGTTGCAATTTGGGTGGTAAAAGGATGGGGGAGGGGGAATTGTAAATTTTCGTTTCACCTGCGACGTCATTGCTCGTTCACCAAATGAAAACTAAACGTTATTATAATATTATGCTTACAGTCAATTTACGATTATTGCGCTATCCGGTTCTGCTGCAGCCGTCCGTGCGGTTTGTGGAGAATAACATTATATTTTCTTACATATATGTATGTTATATAGGGACATTATAATATACTCTGCAAGTTTTGCGTTTATCGAGACAGCGCCTCCTCCATACCGCCTCGTCGACGCGTTACGGGTTATAAATCAGTGGAGCGTTTTTCTCAATCGTGCCCGCCGGCGATATTGTATTCCTTAAATTATTGCAACGCATCATGAGTCACTCGTTTCTCGTTTATAATAATATTATATATATACATATATGTTTGTATGTCTGTACGCAATAAAGTGGATTTTTCTCGCTGTCGATTATCGGCAAGAAAATTGGGCCTCACACGCAGTTTGTCGCGCCTCTTTTTTTTTTCTACTTGGTAAATTATATTGGCCGGAAACTTCTTTGGAAATCCGAATGTAGAGTTGCACTACGACTAACGATTTGTCCAGCTCGGGCCAACTACGGAGTCTCGCACCTTTTACTGAGGTTAAGCTATAAACGCCAATAAAACCACAATTATTATACAACGTTGTAAAGCAACGTTTTAATGTTATAATTAACCCAAAAGCATCATGGCGGCAGGCGGCGGATTTAACGCTTTCGACAGCTATAGTGTCGTGTAGAAACATTAACGGCCGTTGGTTTTTGACGGATAATAAAAACATTATTATAAATTATATTTTCATCTATAATAATATTGAGGTGTATTTTTCTAAAAGAGAATGATATTATAGGACGACCGACTGGACGTTAATGACCCGTGAGTAAAATGCCCAAGGCATTTCTATGTGCACACCAAAAGGGTTTACTCAACCGTTGTTTGTCTTTTTCACTATACTATATTAGTCTTCACCCTAATTCACCTGCACTCCTCGAGTATCATTATTATATATTTTATGACACCGTCAAACGAACAAGTGGATCCGGCGGGTAAAAACTGTGTAATGTACTCAACGCACATCTATATAGATAGAACGATAGCCCACAGCGGTCCCTGGTTGTTTATTATGTACTTGAGGCGATAATCAAACATTTTAAAGAGCAAAACAGTGTAGGGCTAATTTAGGCTGAGTAGAAGTTTTGTGTGTTCGGTTCACAACTATACGAGTAACGTTCCACGACCAAAACGGCTATGATTTGGGACTTTGGAGCGCTGGTTTGGCCTTTTGATGAAATATAATATACTAATAGATTCAAATAATTGATATGGACGACCGGTTGATGTTACATTATTTACGTTTCGACGGTAAGCAGTCTTTCTTCTTGGACATACGTAGAACGATATGCATTGGCGGCTGTAGGATATCTATCACTTGGGCCCGGTGCAGTTATTATGATGTGTTATTATTATTATTATTTACTCTCTCTGTATTTAAGTACGATAATGACAATATAATAATTCTCTCGAGTGACACTTTTTGACAAGTGGTGGACCGTTTTGCATCGTTGACCCATTTTGTACGGATGATGGTGCCGCTTGTATAGTATACCGTTCGAGTGCCTCTCAATAGGACCGTCAACGATCGGGAAGAACGAATTTGTCGAGTATTTTTTTATATCATTATCATTTTATCCGCGTAAAGGGAGAAAAAAAATCTGATGAAAATGAACAGCGTGCGTTTAAAAACGCGCTATTGTATAATAATATGTTATTATCCGTTAAAATCTCCTCAACGGCGTCCGAGTGGGTCAGACCGAAAAACACCTTTGTGAGTATATTACATACCTATATGTATATTTTTATCCGGTACATTCCACCGGGGGCCACCTGAAATAATTTTGGGGGAGGGTGGTCCAGTCTCGTGGGCTCGGTACGCCTCGTCGTGTAATACATATAGTACAGGAATTTCCCTTTTCAGCTGCTGAGTTTAAGCCGATTGGTCACGTAGAGCCGCGATTCCGTGGCTAATTGCGCACACCGGCCCCGTCTCGTTCGGGGTGTGCGCCCGGCTCGATTGAATCATCACCGTCGTGGTGTGTCGTCGAGAACACCCGGTATATAATACACACAAGAAAAATCATCATGTGTGGTAAAACCGGATTTACGGTGGCCGGAGAACTTTAAAAACCCATTTAACACCGTTCTACGGCCGCGGTGTAAACCCGTACGACTACTTATGTACTGTATATCTAGTACCTACTTCTACCGCACCGTGTATAATGTACATACATCCATAATTACATTCTATGATTGTTATTAATCCGCCGACCTATCTATTCCTTAACGCATTCGTCCGGTCCCAGAAGACGCTAGGCGACAAATTACCCCTCGAACTACCCCCCTCCCCACCAAACGTGCGATTCAACAACGATTTCCGCCCGTGTAAGTGCCCGTGTAAATCCTACTACGACTACTAGACGATGTAGTATACGTCCTAATACAATATTACATGTACACCAAATAACTTTGTTCTAATTATTCTACGTCTCCCGCACGGTCGACGGGGCTGTACATTCATTAACGCATACTTTGCCGTCGGAGGAATGCGACCGGCTTTTATTGAGTCTTCGTCGTCGGCTAGTATACACTGCTTTCGGGTTCACGACGGGGGACGCTATCGTTGTATAGGTATTGTATTGTCTTCGGTTTCGACAATCAACGGTTTCCAGTGCTCGCGTTTACTGCACTCAAACCGTACACGCACGACGACAATGTCGGTACAGTGTATAGGTGTATCGCACCATTACGGTTATATAATAGACGGCTAAGTCATGTTGGCATAATGTTACGGCTTGTCGAACGTTTAAACGTTATTTGCAGCATCATTAATATACTTTTTTTTTTTTTACCGACGACCGGTTTTTCAAAAATGCGATAATTTTCGACAGATCGGTCGGTTAGGTAGATCCCAGGCCGGAGGCTAGTAACTATAGTATATGTTTTCATAACAACGATATTGTTCTAATTTAGCGTTTTCGTCACTGAGGGGTTGGCGTCAAGCGGCGGCAGGGTTACAAACTTTGGATCTGTGCTGGAACGTGAGCGGCAACACAGCTCCGTAGAGCTCATTTACATTATTTATTCGGGTCCAAAGCAACAACATTAATAATAAAACAAACAGAGGAAATAACAATAAAAAAGAAGTGTGTGTTGTCGTTTTTTATTTCATCATTCCGGCCGTTTTCATTCACTAATTGTCCTCATCAAAACCGTGTCCACCGTATACACGACCTGTGTTGTGCGTGTTATTATACATACAGCCGGTTGGATATGCATTATTGATTGCTCGCCCACGCGTTCAGGTTAATAACATTATAATAATAATAATAATAATATAATATCGCCGTCGTTATAATCCCGCCGAAGATACGATCTGTCGGCTACCACCGCCGTGTGATCAAGACGTGGGCGTCGTGTGTACTATCTTGTTTTTGTTTTTTTTTGTACCTATAATAATAATATGTCTATCGACGGAGAATGCGCCAACGGAGGGATTAATAATTTTATTAACGCGTCACTCGGTTCATTTGCTGTGTTTTTTTATACGTGCGCACTCGCACACAAACCGACATTTCTAATTGCTTGGACGCGAATGTCTCCTGCAATCTCGAGCGATCATTTGTATTAGTCAACGCGACGTTGGTGATCGTTCATTAATCGTCGTCCAGTGTACATAATATTATGTATTTATTATAATTAATGCGATGCTCGGCCGATCTTGTGTTCATCGTTGAAGATATCCAATGCCTCTATACACTGGTATTTCTTGTCTAATACAAAGTGTTTATGTCAACCGCTTTCTTTTAAGTTTTTACCATAGGGTCGGGCGGGGTGGCCGTAGCGAGGTTTGTAAACAAATCGGATTTAGGTACATTCTATGTCTTGAAATGCAGTAATAACGCAATTAAAAAAATTAAATCAAGATTTAAAATTGTTGACCGTCATCTAACCCTAAACGAAAATGTACAAGCAAGACATACGGCTTTCCTTTATAAAATAATGTTGACCACAGAAAATAGGAAGTTATTTATACACCTTAGGTATTTGGTGTACGTAAAGCGCTATTTTTTAAAAATATTTTTATTACATTAAGCACTACAGACGCTTGATCCTTTAATTTATTACACCAGAACCCGTTTGTAATAATATCATACGTTATCTTGTAATTTAAATGAATCTAAGACTAGAAAAGCCTTTTTTAAAAATTATTATTAGTCTTCTAGTACCGGCTTTGAGGGTGATATTTTAATTATAGCTGAGATTTGAAACTTAATCCCATGTGTTGTCGGCAGCACAGTGTTTTTTTAATTGATTTTGCACGGTTCTTCTCTCCGGTCGACGATGCGTTGGCGTAGATTTAATTCGCTAGGATTAATTTTTTTTTTGTTCTAGACTGAGTAATAATGATAATAAATAAATCTTCGCCGGCAGCGTTTCTCCGACTTGCCGTCACGTTTTGCGTAGGTTCATAAAAATATAACATGTAATTATATCACACTAAGTCCGGAGTGTTTAATCGGTATATTAAATGAGCTAATGAAAAAATTGGATATTTTAATTTAGCGAGGAAAACGCACTGCACGCGAATGGAGGGGGAGGGAAACGAACAGAATCTTCAGTTTTGACACAAGTTATAAAAAAAGTGTTGGCGGATATTTTAGATAGAAACGGATTTTCTTTATTGACATTATCAGTGTTTTAGGAGATACCTAGGAGACTTTTTATGTGGTAACAAAAAAAGGTCTTTGAGAGATGTTATTTGCTTAGCGTGGATGTTATTGTCATGATAATAACCCGCCGACGCCTCTAAAAACCGTGTGGTAAACAGTTATCTCTGCTGCCGTAAACGCACAAACGCAAGTCTTTGAAGTTTATTCGTTTATTGAATTATAATAGTAAATACAACATTGAAATACCTTAAACAAGTCTCGATAACAAAAAAAAAAAAAGGTGATGTGCACGACATTTTTTTCCTAAGTACGGTTATTATTTTTATTTTTTTATGTTTTCTACTTCACTCGCACAATGGCCGGCGTGTGAACCTTTTTTTACGACGACGACGATTGTAGTTGTTGTTCATGTCATGTATATAATATTAGAACGATTAGTCGTCGGCGGATCATGATTGAAGTGTCGTGTGTACCTATATAAGTATTTATCGTTGGCACTGGAAGGGCTGTAGTAATAAAATCATATAATACTAATATGTACAATGCGACAAAACGCCTTTTGACAGATAACACTCAATAACCTTTTTTTGAGGAGCCGACCGCGTGCGTGCCCATCGATCACCGCCGGTATAATGTTATATTATATTATTATACAAAATATACTGTAAAGAACTGTTGAGTATTCAATATAATATCGGTATGAGCCGGACGATTTGTACTGCTCAATTATATGAACGGTTTATAGTGCTGTACTGTATGTAAAATTCGACAATAAACGTTTTTCATTTGGCGAATTTCAAGCGATGACGGGTCACGGGCTGCAATATATTATATAATACGACAATTGCTAGGCCACGGACCCCCCGAGGACCGGAAAAAATTCAGCCTCAATTTTCTTTGGCATAGGCATGCGCAGTTACTATCGAGTGTTCCAGTCAAGTGATTTTCTTTAAGGGGTTTTTAGGATAATGCGGAATTCCTGTGCCAGCAGCCGGCGCCGGTACCGACGACATAGCTCACCGTTAAGACTGGTACATATACCTACACCTCTATATATTTACACTATTCGTATATATATTGTGGTATTCCACTGGTGGGTCTCCTCCCTCCCCCATGCACGATCCCTTTTGCACGCTGTAGTAATTTGTAAAAAGTCACGGTATTGTATTTTTTGGTTGTATGTTTGTTTGTTTTATTTCTATAAAACCCCGTCGACCGAGTAGGTGTTTATAACGAGCACAGGCCATAGGGATAAAAGAGGATCAGCTCGTTTTTTTACTTTAGGAATTAGGAGTACGCAACATTTTTTTTCTTCAAAATATAAAATTAATATTTGTAAAAAAATTTCGCATCGTACGTTCTACGGAAAATTAAATCCCTAAATGCTTCTCTCGAAAAAAACAGCTTATTACAATTTTCCCCTTTGATTTCCAGTTTGCTGATTTATCTAAAGAGGAATGCGTTTGACAATCTACATATTTTATGTACAGCTGGTGATACCGCTGTATGCATCCAATATGTATAATACTGCACAATTATTCTATTTGTACCAGTCGCCGCTGCTGACGTACATTAACTATACATTATAAACATTTTCAAACGCATTCCGGCAAAGCCGCATGACGATAACATAGTAGTTGCCAAAGGATTTTACTTCTTTTCGATTTCCGTTTTATATTATATAGCCGATGTAGCGGGCCGGTGGGTATTTAGGGTCGTTTTAAACCTTAAACGGGTATTGTTATATTCGTTCGGCCGCCGAAACCTTTACCTTTGCCCGTGTTTCTATCGTCAATTCACAATATTATATACATATCATCTGGTTAGATGCATAATATTGACCTTCGGCTCGGCGGCCGGTCGATCCGTCCATAATACAACACTGCATTGCACTCGTTGGCCGTTTTCACCACATAATTTAAAGCGTATCCTCAATTATTATTATTTTTTTTACTCTCTCGATTGTCTCTGAGCGAATAATGAAGTATATTATAAAGGAAAACCGATAAATTACCTTTGTCGTCACCGGTCGCCAACGCCGGCTGACGCACAATCGGTCGATGGTTGATTAATGGAACTCGATCGGCGATCTCGCGGTAAGTTATATACGATCCTGTTCTCTGTTGGTCGCACATACATAAATTATTATACACACTCATATTAGCGCAGGTATCTCGTATATTATTGTGTTCACGTGCTCGTCGAATATTAGCTGATTGAATTCGTACACCGTCTGCCAGTCTTACAATATTACACATAACATAACGATCAATCTTCGTCAGCGCCCTCGCAACCCACATACAAGTTTATTTTTTTAACCAAAAATAGTCCATATTGTGTACCGACAGACGACGGCTTTCTCTGCTTCCTTCGATTAGAGTCGGTATTGTCTGGTCAATAATATTCCATTCCGGCATTTTCTAATGTCCCTCGGACCAACAATACCCACCTAAGTCGCCGCCCTAAGCTTCCCCCTAGTACTCGCTCTTTGGTATGTTCAATACTCTACTTTTTTTCATTTATCTCAATATCAGTTGTGGTAGTCGTCATCGCGTGGGGTTTTCGTCACCGCGTACACGTGCGCAGTCTCGACATGTGATGTGTGTGCGCGATACACGTCCGCTCCATTGTACGGCTAGTGCGTGGAAACAAATGATATTATATTATTATGTCGAACGACGATTAGGCCGTTGGAGGAATTGGCTCCGGATATCATCCGCCGAGTGCCGGCGTATAATATACCTTTATGTACTACATCATATTGTACAAAATACAGGTATGCCTGTATCTTTGATACATATAATATCATATTCTCCATCTGATAAGATTGTGCGCTTGCCGCCGCGGTCTCTCCGGTGCGCGTATATAGAAGAAGACCGATACTGTGTGGCGGCTTCGTGTGAAAGATCCCGCTCAGCTGCGCACCGGCGGCGAAGATGTTCCGCGTAGAGCCCATTATGTCCCATATAATAGTAATAACAATAATAATAATAGTATGTATGCCGACGATGAAGAGATGGTAGAGGAGTGAAAGGCGCTCGCGGGGTCTGCACCGGTGGTCCGGATAACCTATTGTCAACTCTTCCCCCGCCCAGTCATCACCGTCGTCGTTGACGAGAGGGAGATAGGGGGGAACCTTCGACTACCACCATCGCCTGTTACAATATTAACCATTGTTGTGTTGGCAGTCATCATTGGGGTTTTGTCCGTACCTACGTACGCGCGATGTATACCTGATGCATATAGTATAACACATGTATAGCGCACACCACACACATAAAGATAGTAATAATAATATATTATACAAACCGAGATGTTTTCTCGACCATTGTCCGGGCGCCCAAAAGGACACAAAACGGATTTGTCCGCGCGCGCACACCGTTGACAGCGACGGATCACCTCGACTTGTTCTATTGATTTGTGCCCGCCGCATATGATTAGATACTGTATCGACTGTGTCGTATACTGTTCTTAACAATACCTATATATTATTATTCCGTATGCGGTCGTATATATCCTCTACCCGACCGGACACGGTTTGTGTATTACCGACATTGTTTACACGTAGACCGAACCCAAAAATCCGTTCGAATTCCTTATTTCAAGCTTAGCTTAGCTTAGCATATCCACGCCGGTATGTCCTCACCTGCCGACGATTTCGCTAATCGTTTTCATTTGCGTGTGTCCCGCAAACGTGTTGCACCAATAGCACAACCAAAAACAAAACTGACGTAGTGTAGAACAATAATATTATCGCTGTTTTTATAATGCAGAAACGCCTACGTTGCGTTTAATAACACACCGGGTGACTAAGTTATTATATGTAAAGAGAAAAAGAAATACGCATTAGCGTGGCGAAGTGTGTGTTCTTAGGTCTTATGTATTGTTATACTATACTGCGCAGTCGGCAGCGTGAAAATAATTATTGATGATGCGATATTAGCAGTGTATCCTATACATTAGGTACGACGTACAAACGACAAGTTATTCATCCAAGTCCTAACCAAACCCCACTCGATCCAGAGTGTAGGTATGACACAATCAACCCGATCACTCTAAGACAATAATAAGACTGTAATACAAGTCTATTACTTTAGGAATGGAATATTATAAAATAATCAACACTATAAGTAGTTGCTAATGATGGTCAAGACTCGAGTGTGTGTGTGTGTGTATGGTGTTAATCTTCCTTCAGAGAGCTGGAGACAACCGATTTGTTATTAATTTCGGTCGCCTAGAATTTCGACTTATTAGCTCTTGGTCCAAACGGTGACAGTGGATCCCTTTACGGGCGCCTACTTGTGTGATTTACGACGGGTTAGGATCGGTCCTGTAGGCGGCGGCGTCACGTCATCGGCAGATCAAAGGGGACACAGCCGCCGCTTTGGCGGTGTTTTGACACGAATGCATTGTATATATGATATGCACGGGCTAGGCCGTCGAAATATGTATAATATAATACCTACGCTCGAGTTTCCTCCCCAGAGATGTAAATCGCGGTCAAAAACAACGGCCAAGACTGTTTTCGGGGATTTGCTACTGAGATTTTCGCATATTAGATATTCTTGAAAAAAATATCCACAGATTTGTTATTATAATAATATTGCTACCACGGTGGCGCTTATCCTCCTTTGACGACGTTTTCATTCATCGCGACGGCCGTCATAGCACTCTTGAGCTTATTATTTGTAATATAGAAGTAAAAAAATGTAGTACAAAACATAATACATATTTTTTTCTCTCGGACCTTTTGTCGTGCGCGTTCTGCACACCCCATAAACGCTGATTTGATTTTGTTAACGATTACATATTATTATTAGTATTGTATGGATTTCCCCCCCTCTTTTTTGTGCTCGTTTCTAGCCACATATTATACACCGATCGAACAACGAGCGTCGGACATTTTTCCTAAACGCATTTCTTTGTTATATATTTTATTATTTTTCTCGGCTAATTCGACCCCTCGGGAAATCCGATCGCGGTCGTCGGCCAAACATAAGTGTATCTATACCGCAGCCTCCTCCGGTGGAATTTCACCGGCGTGACACGACCTACCTCACTTCCCCCCTATACAGCTCCAAGCATTCACACTCGCTAAATACCTGGGTCACCTTACGATTGTGTGTGTGTGTTTTTTTTTACAAATTGAAAATCCGATCTCGACACCACACGCTGCGCGATTTGCCGTTCAACTCCCACAAAACATACCCACTCACACGAACGGCGGCAATAGCATTGGTAACAATAATGTAGAAACAAAATTGGGGTGAACACGCGCACATCTATTCTCTTTCGAGAGGGTCGTCGCCGCCGCCTTCGATGCAGATGTGACGCGAAAAATATACCGCTGACGCCAACTACATACACAACATGTTAAAATAAAGGTAGGTAGAAAATGTGTGTGTGTGCGTGTGTGTATTAATAGGTACGAAAAAAAAAATTCATGATCGTTGTGTGGTGTCTTGGGCGGTGTGAATTTCCGAGATAAGATTAGCAGTTATTTAGGCGCGTTTGATGCGTGCGGCAAAAATGATGTTAAATATCAGTTAAAAAAAAAATTTGTACATCGCTCATTTATCTCCAAATATGCCCGATTTTCGTCGATTTCACTTAGTACCTTTTGATGAACCGCCAAGTATGAAGTTTTTACCATGGCACTATGCACGGATCGCGGCCACGCGACCAATCACGAGTACCTCCAAAATCCCTACACCATTTTGTAACTGTTATAATTTTTTTTTTTTGCTATTAAAGAGGTCCAGGGACAAAATTGATTATCGCCCAACCAGAAAATAATTATATATAGTTAGTTCATACTTTGATCCCGCTCTAACGCAATGCGCTTTTGTATATAATGAACCGGGTATATACCTGGTAGATATATATAACTATTATATTACTACCACACTGCACGATAACAATATTAATGCGTTACACTCTCTCGAAGTGGTCGAAACCGAGTATTATATTAATATAATTTTGTAAAAAATATATATATATGGAGAGAGAGAGAGAGAGATGTCTACGTACAATACTCTTCTGTGTGGAGGAAACGGCATTGGAATTTATGTTCGCGTACGGACCGTGCATAATTGAAAAGGTTTTTAAAAAGTATCCGTTCGAGAAAATGTTATATCGTTTGTTATTTAAGTAATATTTTTGTTTTTTTTCTTCTCTCTTTTTTTTAATATTGATGCCCGCAGTATAATTCACTGTCACTGGTAGTTTTCATTCATGTTTCACACGTGTTTCTTCCCGTTGCTTGCAGACAACCGATATATTACAATGTTCAACATGTGTATATAGTAACTTGTTTTCACTGTACTCGGACAACAAAACCGTGTAAACGTTTCCTCAAAACTCGACTTGGTAATATGTATTATCAAAGAATATCCGAGTGCCTAGAATCTCCCCAACGATTTATTAACACGTACATCAACAAAATGTTTGACAGAAAGACTCAAACCCATTTATTTCCATTATACCGTTTACTTTTGTATACTCAACAATATTATATTGTATACCAGAGAGTTATTATGACCGTGGTATAAACAGTACACGAAATCTTGTACACACGCCAACGTGCGATCGAACAGTCTATTTCCATTGTATACGGTTAAGCTCTCACATTCTTGAGCGTTTTCATATCTTGCTTAGATTATGGGCTCTCTAGTGTCCACAACGTATATATGTTTAGCTTTAATTTTCTGCTATAAATTCAATTATTATTTGCGTGTTTTATACATTTTTAATTCAAATACATACAAACTAGACCAAAAACACACCCGATAGATTATCTATTTTTAATGGCTTTTAGAATAACTCTTCTACTATATAGTAAATAGATATTGTCTGATGGGGGTTCATTACTTCAGTGACAATATTTTATTTGTTTTTATTATATAAAATTAAAAGTATAATATTATTACTAAACTATTCGATAAACTGTTTTTGAGAAGAGCTGCGCTTATTAACTATTGTTCCATCGACGAATAATAAATATATCGTGCAGTTGTTCCGTTTGAAAATTTTACAATAAAAATTTCATGTAAAAAGTAAATACAAAGTAATTGTTACACGATAACCATGTTTTCTTTATTGTGTGATGACGGGTGGAACGGGGGTGAGATGGGTTAATATCTATACAGATCCGGATGATGGAGACGGGGATGATTTCCATTTCCGTCCGGCTGTATTGTCTATTTTTATTGTAACGAAAAAGATTTTCACTGAAAAATAATTCCCAATATCCCCCGCGATAGTCGGTCTTTATTAGGTACTTCGATTGGTGATATTAACACAGCCAATTATATTATTATATTTGTTCACGTCAGGTGTAAAATTTGTTAGAAGGTATCAATATATATATATATATATATATACATATAATAAAGCATGGTGAATTCTTTCTTAGGCGGTGGTCCGGGTGGTAATTTTTGTCCGAAATAATAATAATAATAACACGGCGAAGGTGTAATTAAACCGTATTATTATTAACTGTAAAAATATTTCACTATGTTATATCCCACCACGCGTACGCCACACCCTCGGCGTCTGGTCCTGGTGTATACATATAACACATATGTATATACATTTTATAATAGACGTTTTCCCGGTGTACTGCTGTTCTTTTCTTGCCGTCCCGTCTGCCGCCGCCGCTGCTGCCGACGTTTGTGGACCGCGCTGGAATGCGGCTCCTCTCACAGTGTTGTGTGTGTGTGCTCTGTCGCGGTCCTACTACTACACACATACATACATACACTTTCTGTGTATAGTCGTTGCAGAGGACGGCGGTTGTACGTGGACAGGAAATTACCTGCTGTTGGCTGTTGCCTTGCTCCGATACTGCAGAATGTATACCGAACGCCGATTTTTACAGAGACCTAGACTGAGAGACAGAGAAAGAGATAGAGAGAGAAAAAAAAATGAGTGAGAGTTCGAGCGAAGGAGAGACTAGATCACTATATAGTCGTATCCGTTCGTAATGTTTCCAATAGTAATAATAATAATTTATTAAAAAAACACTTTTCGTGGTTCGTTTGTGGTGTGTGTGTGTGTGTGTCCGAGACAAAGTAAAAAAAAAAAATAATAATAATAATAAGAGACGAAACGATCGTAGAGGCGGCGCTATAGTAATAATATTATAACGTAGCGCTCGGTTATAGGTGGTGTTCCCCGCACCGGGCTTGCGTAGCCGAAATACACAATATAACGACCCGACTGCACAACGTACACCACCGGCACACTGTAATAATAATCATAATAATATAATATTATTATTATTATTATATATATATATATATATATTACCGCAGCAGTCACGTAAACGGCTTCATTACACGGCGCGGCGGCGGCGGTCAAACCTTTCCAGGGGAGACCGACAAAAAAGAGACCTGCGGCGTTTAAATAATACTATCGGGCGTATAGCGCCACGTCTCCGCTACGATGAAGTTTGTAACACTCGGCTGCTCTCGAGGGAGGTAAACTGCAGGATTGTGAAAATGTTGACAAACCGGCAATGTGCATAACACAATAATGACTTCATATTATATTTTGCGCACGAAGTTGATCGACTGGCGTGTGGGGCGACGCGACGCACACACCGCTGCGTGTATTTAATAACCGGTAATTATATTTTACAAACGCCACAATGTTATGATGTCTATTATCATCGGGCGCCAAACGAAGCAATAGCACGCGCTTTGAGTCTCTTTTTGGGCACCGGTCAAGAAACAAATTCGAAAACACGTCGAGAGCGAAATAATAAGCCCCCAAGTCTCCGGGCAAGTGACACCACATGCGTTGTTTAATAAATTGAGCTTTTTTTTATTACTGACATTCTACCGTCCCCTTTGTCGAAATCGTCTTTAGAAAGAGTGTTTTTAGCCCCAGGACACATATACACCCGAAAATCTCGAAAAAAATCCCGGATTTTCGCCTTTTCTGTACAGGCGGGGCATTCATAAATTACTATCCCTTAGTTTCAACCGATACCGGTTTCAACCAATAATTAACCTGTTAAAAGATTATGGCAACTATTTGGTTTAGATACTTATTTTTTCCCATGAAGTATAAAGATGGAATGTTGATATGTCATCATAACTCGATTTAGTTGCCGTAAAACGTATTGGTAAAACAATTGCATAAATATTTGCACAAAGGAAAGCGACTAGCTAAGTATTGAATGCGGGTATGCGACTAACCGATATGATTGCTTAGGCGTATAATTGAGTTATTTGAGTTTACGACCGACTGTTTATTATTATATTTAGTTGGTGTTTTTTTTTTTTTTTTTTTACTTTATGAAACGTGACTTATCGCTCGAGGGGTTGCGTATACCGGCAGCTGGTAGTTACAATAATAAGCTTACGGTTATGTGTGTTTGTTAAAATAGGACTTAAAAAAGGTTTTTGCGACTTTTGAGAACGACTGTCGTCAATAGCTGACCGCCGAACGGATAAGAGAAACCGCTCTAGCGCTTTTTGATCGTTAAATAAATATATAAGACTTGGCGCTGTCGTTTACCATCCGACGGGTACGCGACAATAGGCAAAACGTACTAATGAAAATAACATTCCATTTGTTATGAGCGAGTTCTGCAGTCGTCACTATAAGTAGGTATAGGTACCGGCAAGGGCCTGCGGTGGACAAGGAGAAGCGAGAGCATGATGGAAATGCTCGATAACGACCTCGGGACGGCGTTTCCTCCACCGTTGTATTGTCATGTAAATGATTACGGCCTCAACGGGGTTGGGCTATTATGACTATTAATCTTTCTACATATACATACACACTGTGCTGTATATAAAATAGAAAGATTTGTATGCGAGAAATGAAGTGGCGGTAATCGGTGGCGACATTAAACAAAACGTGCCGCCGGTTGACACCCGATACAGCGACAGAGACTACATAGGTCCCCGGTATAGAAGAAATTCGGGACAATCTGAACGCGTTTCACTTGTACTTAATAAAAACGAGCAGGATAAACCGGCGAGGGAGGTGGATAGGATGGTGTTTTTATTTTTTGTTTAATTTTTTCACGGTCCTGTGCGCGTACACGTTTGTTTGTTTGTGTTGTGATATAACCAACAAAAAGCCAACATTATAGTTTAAAAAAATAACTTGTTTCATACATTTTTCTATTATTTTCGACAACGTCTGAGAGTGATGCAGTTGTCGTGAAGACGGTCGTTTCGGTGTTTTCTTCTCTACCGGAGCGTGGCCAAAGCGCCGGACCGGAGCGGAGTACTTTGACATAAGTGTACGTCTTTAATATAATAATAATAATATATTTTGTAGTATTAATAATAAAAAGGGAAAACGCCGCCGCCAACGGTGGGATACTACTACAAAAAACTAATCTTCTATGTTCGGAACCTAAATAAAAAAAATATATTTACAAAAGATGTTTTGCATGTACTAATATTATATACATTATATAGCGTGTCAACGTTACTGTTTGGGCCACCGAAAACTGCGGGAAAGGTGTAATACAAGCTGTTTGTAAATGGCTAATAACTGCGCTACTGTCACATAATGTTGAACGAAATGCGACCTCCTACGGGTATATTATTATGATTCGGTGTGTGTATATAGACTGTGGAAAAATGCTCTTAAACGTCGTGTACACAGTGACCAGTGCAATCCATTATACCGCAGTGTTAATGGTGTAATTGTAAGGACCCCGACATACACAATAATATAATATGTATTTAACGAATTCGTTACATATTTTTATGTCCGCCGCCGCCGTGTTTGGAATGCAATATGTGTATATTTCTCTCTCTCTCTCTCTCTTTGCGCCGCCACAGTCTCTCCAAAAGATAAGGTATATAAGGATAAACACATATATATATATATATATATATATTATTGTAGTGTATGTGCACGACAGACCCGAAATCCATTAACCCCGAAAGAAAACAATGAGCACAGCAGCCACTCTTGGCGGACCGATGGAATGTAGTCCGAAGGGGTCGGTAGGTGTATTTTTTATTTTATTTTCCATTCCCTTTTTGTTGCAGTCTTCTGGTGAGATTTTTTTTTCCTCCTCCCTCCGCCGCCTCCGGGTACCTACTTGTACTTGTAATCTTTGTGCGGTGGCCGCATTATTCGCGTATTTCTATATATAAATATAATAGCATTATTACTATTATATGATATTATTATACAGGTACTTACCGGTTACCAATATAAAACAGAAGGACACTGAGCAATAAATCAACGAGTCGGTCACCAGACGCAAACTGTCGTTGAGAGGGGAAGGGAAGGGTTAGGAGGAGATCAGGTATCCCACATATTATTTTATATGTAACGAACAAAAAAAAAAAAAAAGAATAAACACAGTCGACAACGATGATGATGATAATAATAAAAAACGACTTCGATGAATGAATAATGTGCGAACACACGTTTGTCGAAGCGTCCGGTTGCCATTGCGAATTCCTTCTGTCCTCGGCAAATACCGTCGAACTGGAATTTGTTTGTTAGTTCGTTTTGTCTACCGACGAAGGACGGGGCCAATGAAGTATTTGTATATCGTTAGGATTTGAAATAATATGCATTTTACGCGTCCGGTATAATATATTTGCCAGGGTATGAGCGTAGTTTTTTATGTGGCAATTAAACCGAATGGAAACGATTATTTTTAAATGCCATTGTTCGTGTCAATTAGGCACGGACGGCAAGGGTGCGCTTTGATGTCTGTAAACCGATTGGATGGCGATCGCCGGGCTAAAAAAGCAAATCGGTACTAATTTTATTGACTCAAAACACCCTCCGCCCCTTCCCATGTATTTTAAAAACATTACGAAACACAAAGCGGGTAGTGTACACTGTATACAATACGGCTTAGATAGGTTTTTTATTCTTGTGGTTATTTACACTGTAAATGGTTTAAGCTATTTGTTTGTGTGTAAACCGGCCGAGCGATACACGTTTTTTCTTTTATATTACTCGTATGTTAAAGAACAAGATTGAAGTGGTTTAAGGTACTTTTCGAGAGTATTGCAGAGGTATATGGATTACCAGAGCGTAATGGAGACGCGGGCGAGGTAACATTGCGGAGAAGTTCTACACGAAGCCTCGGGGGTTGGAAAAAAACTGTATTTACAACGCGTATATGCCATGTAAATTGCACTCCAAAGTCCGCAGTCGGTGTGGGGTGCAACCGTTATAACCTTTTTATACCTCTCATTTGTTTTGCAGTCAGCGAATATTGTGCTAGAGTGGCGTAAAGAGCTTTTGTTTCTAATAAAAAAAAACCTCCCCCCTAAAAGGCGCGACCGCACATCTATCGGATGGCATGGGCTCTGGTTTATGTAAATGTGAGTGCGTGAGTTGTGTTTTATTATTATTATTTTTTTTTATTGACAACGTTCTATACGATTATTCGTGTACCGCGTTAGAACTCGATCGTCAGCCTCAGTGATTTTCCCAAAAGTGACTGTTCAAAAAAAAAAAAAATGATTTCACGTTGCAATATCGCTCAGTGTTTGGCGGCGAGCGTGTAGTGAAAGAAAAAAGGGGTATTGTATTTCGAAAACCTAAATAATGCGTTTTTGGTCCATTTGGCGCGCATTCGACGTCCAAAGAGAATCATTGAGGAGAAAAAAAAATACTCAACGTCTGTGAGAAAACCAAAAAAAAAAAAATAATAATAATAAAAACCATTCTTCTCGTGTACTTCATTCAGATTTTCGTAGACGGGTTAGAATTTTTTTCCTCTCTTCTCGGCCAGTTTATAAATACTATATAGCCGTTCACGCATGGTTCGGTACACAGTCAGTCGACAACTCGCACTTGCGGTCAAGAGCGGCGAAGGACACGCCGTGTAAAACGACTGCAGCACATTTTTGAGTTGCCGGCCGGATCCGGTACGCAAAAAAAATTATATATATACGTAATATCGTTATACTAATTTTAATACTATATAATTATGTGTATAAACTAAAAAACCACCTGAATACCGCCAGATACCGATCTGGGACGTCTAAGGAGCTACTATTTCCCGTCCGGTTGTCACAACACCACTTGTATACATATATTATTATCTAAGGAATTCCAACGGTCGCCACAATAATTTATCATTTACATAATACGTTCAGTTATCGTACACACTCACTGTTGTCAACTGGATGCACGCATACCTATTTGCTGTGTGAACCGCCGTTGAAAAGTTTCCAATCCCGATCATCTATACTAAAGTAAAATGGCCGCCGCCGCCGCATACTTTAATCAGAATCCACGATTCCGTTATAATACCCATTGCTGCTCGTGTTCAATAAAACAATTATGTCGTGATTTCTATATAATATACAATACTCCGCTCGCGTTACGCCGTATAAGGTCGTTTCCCTTAACGGCCGCCGTTGTGTATGGTCCGGCACTATAAATATCGTCCATGTACGGTTGTGAGTGAAACAATAAAATGCCGTGTTCTATGTATTGATAAGGTAGGTTATAATATCCGAAACCGCAAACCCAATAACAAATAGTCTAGTGTCTTCCGCCGCCTCCTTCGCCGTGTATGCTACATCACCGCCATCGTCCTGGCTAATATAATGTAGTACAAACAATTGAAAAAAAACCTATTCCCCGTGACCATACCGACGATAATTATTACCAATTCTATTTTCTATCCTACACAAACCAACAATGTATTTGTCGGTCGTGACATTTTCTGTACTTTTCTTTTCAATTCCATAATCTATGAAAAACATTTCGCCTCGGTTTTTGCTCGTGCGGATAACGACCCGGCCAGGTCGCCCCTCGCAATAACACCGGCGACCAACGACACCCATAACGGCTGTTAATGTTTTTCCCCCGGCGTAGGAAAATCCTATACGCTTAAACCGGCCACTGGATTTTCCTTGCGACCCATGAAAAAAACTACCCTTAAATAGGAAAAACCAGGGGTGCCATTACACGGGCTGTGGAGGCGTGTCACTCGTGACTCACGTTTATTACTCACCAAAAAAAAACTTCTTGAATTTTTACTATTTTTGTGGAACCGCCAGAAAAAGAAAAACGGTCGCGCGCGCGTTAAACATTACAACATAACATTATAAAGGCGGCAATCATCGACATCGTATCAAGCGGACGAGGACAGTATACTTAGGTAATTCCGTAATGGGTATCATCTTTTTTTTTTTTTTGGCCACCCACAGTACAAGGCTCTCACCGCTGTAGCTCGTCCACGCGATATGATACGCTGTTGGCTGTTGCTATTATTATTATGATTATTATTTTATAATCGTAAATACAAGACACGAGATTCCCCCTATAGGAGGCGGCGGTATAATTATTATTTCATTACTCTACACCGATCATTACAAACGCGATGCCCGTGTGTTTATCGTAATACACTTTTATACACATATGCTGCTCTGTGTAACACATGCATACTTTATGTATATACATATCTTCTTCATTTGTTTCTGTGATTGTATTATAGATATATATATATATACGCGTTTTTTTTAATTCTCCTTCTATATACTCCTACGTCAGCTGATCTCGTCCTGTGTGGTCACAGACATTGTCACGAATTAACGTTAATAACAATCAACGGTAAAACAATAATAATAAATTTATTGTTTATCGTGTTCTATATATTATATGATTTTTTACCGGCGGCGGTGAGTCCATTAGTAGTATATTATAACGTGTAATACCGAAACGAGTGCACGACGAAAACGGATACCGACGGTGTACTAAAGCTGTGTATTATGTGGTTTATTATTATTATTGGGACGAAACGGGATCATTGACCATCGACCGCAGAAACCTATGGATGTTATCCTCGGCGCGCGTGCACATAAACAAATTGACGACGGCTTCCTGTTCCTTTTTCCTGCTCCTGCCGCCGCAGCCTCTCCCCTCTCCCCTTCACCAGATCGCCTTGCTGTAGCAGTTGCTGCCGGTGGTGTTTTCTATCCAAACGTGTGTGCAATTGAAACCCATTAACGGCGATGGCTCGTCCTATCCGTAGTAGCATCGCACAACACAATATTATTACACACATATCGAGTCGTTAAAACAGCGTGCGGGCCTACCAAAAAACAACTTATACGCATAAAAAATACTTGTTTTCAACGAGTAGTTAAAAAAAAAAAAACAACAACAAACTGTATTTTGATCCGTCGACTAGGTCCTACTTAAGGTGTCGTGTTGTCGTACAAAGGGCGTCTGGTCTCTAATAAAATATAACGAAAAATATCGGATGTTGTGAGCCCTAACTCTCGCCCACTTTCGTCTGACAGGCCACCAGCATATGTATAATACGGGGTCGTTATTATGGAGATAGTATGGAAAGTAAAGGAGGAAAAAGCCACGCTTGTAACCTTTGTTAGCCACCTTTGTTTGTGTTGAATCCCGTTCAAGAGTTCTAATTTCACTGTCAAGTGTCAAGTATGTGAACTTTGCGTGTACGGCGGGTTCACGAGCCACAACCAACTTGCTGTATATTTGTCACGAATTTTCCAAACCGCCCGTATAGTAATTGTACATGTTGGCCGTTGGCATTTCCTATTATATGCTTTACAATAAATGCCAACACCAGAAAAAAGGACGGGAAATAATCTGAACGAGTATAATAGAACAGAGTAGTGTGGTCTTGTTGTTCGCCGGTTTGGTCAAGGTATAGTTACCCCTTTCTCCCTGGGACTGGGTTCCCTCCTGGGTTGGTCAGTGTTAAAATTAGCAATTAATTTCAAACCCTACACAGATAGTTATTATAATGTTACTGTGGGAATAGAACCGACATTGCACTGTTATTTTTTATCCAGCACAGTTCGGATTGCTGTTTGTTCAACTAAATTTTGTTCCTTTCGAATATGGAAAGCTCGAAATCGCCAAAAACTGATATACATACAATTATAATAGCTAAGCACTCTAATTATGTGCCCCTAAGGTACATTTGATTATTATGATCATCTAGTAGTCGTCCACGGTTAAACAAACATCGCGAGCCTAATACACTCATGTAAATGTTATTTATACTGTGCGCGCTCAATAATTATACTGTTATTCTCTCACGGTGTATAATATTATGTACATGTCGATATTGAAGTCCTTCAGGCTCGACGGCACAGGTATATTAAATATTTTTAATAAAAATTACTCTCGAGTCCGAAGCGAATAATAATAGTGCCACAAGACACACAAGTCGTTGGGCCGGAAAAACAGCAGTATAATCCTCTTTCTAAAACGCGTCGGAACATTAAACCACCACACATAACACTGATGCTATATACATAAATATATCTATACTATAATACACTACATTTTTTTTTATTAATTCTTTATTGTGGAACCACCGTGTGTTATTAAAACTTGTCGGATGTCTTCTCAGGGCGAGCTCGGTTAATTATTATTGCGTCGTGTATGGATACACGTCAAAAACACATTAACACTATCTTAAATACTAGTTAACGTGGGCGATCACTTTTTTTCTTTAAAAAGCAACCTAAACACTTATTGTGGACCTAAAACCGGCGGACGATCGAAATTGTTTGTAACGTGTTTCGATACAGACAGGATATTTTGATTTCATTTTTAAATAGTCTTCTCTCTCTTTCTACGAAACGATTGGCCACGCTCTGACACTTCAATTGTACAACAAAAGACTTTATGAAGTATATTTTAGGGGAACCCTCGACGGCGGCCTGTTTCCTTTCTATCCGGTTGGTCCCTAATTGCAGTGGTTAAACAATAATAATCATCTATAAGAAAATATTACATTAGGGATATTTATACATAACATGTAATATTAACAGGTGGTATTTTTGTTTTGCAGGCGCTCAGCTACAAGTGTGTGGGAAATTACAGGAATCGTGTTGTGGTGAAAATTCCGAACCGCAACTGGTCACCGTCGGTCGAAACATGTACGAGGAGAAACTACAGACTTCGCTGAAAGGGTTGAGCGTCATGTATAAAGAGAAGGCGGCCAAATTCGACGGTGAGTCTTTTACACGAGAAAGCCAAACCCATGGGTGCCTTCTATAGGTGTCACATTGTTTGGCATGTTATACTGACTGGAATTTGTTGTTTATATTATATTATACCTACCCAACATGAGCTAGTATTATTGTGGTATTGGCAATGGTAGTAATAATACGTTTGTTTTTTTGCTATCTGTGCAGAATACTTCAGAGACATGTTGAACAAGGCCCGGATGGGTTTCCATGACATGTTCAAGAAGACGTACGGCATGATGTACGAACAGAACTCGTACTTGTTCCAAGACTTATTCAGAGACCTGGAAAAGTACTACGACTCGGGCAACTCGAACATCATCGAAGTGCTGGAGAACTTTTTCTCGGTGCTCTGCCAGAAAATGTTTACGGTCATGAACAGCCAGTACACGTTCGATTCCAAGTGAGTCATTTGTTGTTTTGCCGCAGACAGTTTGACGTGCGACAAACCGGTGGTCGAAAGCTTATGGATGCCACGTCTCCGGGGATTTTATAGGTTAACATTCTCAAATGAACTCCTCAAATAAATTATGCGATTTTTACACATACACCAGTCGCCGCAAAGACAATGATGGGTTTTTTTTTTTTATAGTACCTCACCGCTAATTTGTATGTCCGTTTCAATTATGCTACATAAACTTACCGTGTATTAAAGAAAGCGAAATAAATGCTTTCCAATCACAACAATACAAAGTAACGATTCCAATGAAACTCCTCCGAAATGTTTTTTTATTATGTCGACCACCGGTAACAAAACGTTTTTTCCTTCCCTACTCGGCTCGTATCTCTCTTCTATACTCGTGCACATTCTTGTTTCTAAAACGGTTGCTTTGTATCGTTTCAGGTATTTGGTGTGCGTCAGCGAGAGCATGGCAGAAGTAGCACCGTTTGGCGACGTTCCAGACAAACTGTCGGCACCGCTGAAACGATCGTTCGTCGCTTCCAGAACGTACGTTCAGGCGCTGAAAATAGCCGGCGACATTTTGGCCAACATCAACAAGGTTCGCATCGTTTAACACGCTATTATAATATTGTTATGTCGGGGCGGCTTACACGTGTCCCGTTGGTCCGGCTAATTTCACCACTAACCGCGTTTCGCCCGTTTTGCAGATGATGCCCACCCAAGAGTGTTTGCTAGGGTTCACCAGGATGACTCAGTGTCCGGCGTGCAAGGACACCGAGTTTTTCCAGGACAGCAGAGCTTGCAACGGGTACTGTCTTAACGTCATGAAAGGATGTCTGGCGTACCACTCGCAACTCGACCAGGATTGGAACGCGTTCTTAGGTGAGTGTCTGACCTGTCTGTTTCGCTCCTGTTACATGTTTTTGGTCTTGTGTTGTCCGCCTTCGCCACTAGCACACACACGAGCTTTGCTTGTTTGAGAGGGCGTTGTCAAACGCACAAAACTAAATCGAAATATTATTACAATACACGCCGTGTAACAACGGTTCCTCGGGTGATTGATAGACGGACTTGTAAATTGTTGTATGGAACGCAGACATACTCTAATGAACCGACATTATTTACCTACGTCGCAGGTCATAATAGAGTACGTTATTCTTGCAGATATCATGGAGAAAGTCAGAAAACGACTGCTGGGACCGTTCAACATCGAACTGGTGGTCATACCGATCAACGTGAAGATATCGGAAGGTATCATGAACTTCCAAGAGAACGCGCAAAAAGTATCGCAAAAGGCAAGTGTATCTTATATTGATAAACGCGCTTTACCACTGTACCGTGCAGTCTGTATAGAACCGCTGCGGTGGCGGTTTCCATACAATTCTAAGGTTTAAATAATTATCTATTGGCAACAATAAAGTTTGTGATATTTTGAAAATAACGAATATTCAAACCACACATTTTAACCTAACTATTTTGGAACGATTTTCGATTGATTCGACCGGCGCTGATCTTTTGGTATAATTAGAGCAATAAAAATCAATAGTACCTGTATGTTGTCGAACAAACGGGTACGATTGATTTTCACTGACAACTCTCTGTCGGTCGTTTTAGGTTTAACGAGACCCGCGAATTAACGTATTTTGTGTTTGCTCTGTCGTAACTACAGGTGTTTTCGAGCTGCGGTAAACCGACTTTGGGACCGTCCCGCCGGAGGAAAAGGAGTGAAATGTATGGCGGCGATTATTATGACGAGCAACAGGGACGCGTTATGAACGACGGCAACAAGGACCAGAACCAGGACCAGGACCAGGACGACGACGACGACGACGATGACGACGAAGACGACGAGGACGAATACGAAGAAATCAAACCACCCGTGGCCACTAGGAAGAACAACGACAAGCGCGGTGGAGGCGGTAACGCGTCGGGAGAGAACGGCGGCGACCGGAAAAACCAACAGAGGAAGAACAAGAACAACAGCGGTCCCAAGAACGGCGGAGGCGGTGGCAACAATAAGGGTCGCAAAAAGAACAAAAATAACCGTCTGGAGGGCGAAGACGAGGACCAAGGCACGCCGGCATACGCGTTCCACAGGTTGCTCAAAGACATTGGCAACGACGTGGAATCTAAAAAAACCTTCTGGAAGAGGCTGCCGTACGAAGTTTGCAACGAGATATCGGTCAACTCGCAGAACGCTACCTGTTGGAACGGTTCAGCATTGTCCAGGTAACTTTACCTGCAACTATACTTTACGATCACGATACCCCTACGATAAGAACTCGACCGTTATGCAAGTAATTCTTGCAAAACTCTGAATTCATCCAAAACTAGCGAACTTCCAAAAATGTTATACTAAAAACAATAGATTTTCTTGTAGTTTTCAACAATTTGCCTACACTTAACTCCTTTAAAATGATGTGTTAATTTTTAAGGGGTTGTGTATAGGCAATATCTTAAACACGTTTTCTAAAAATTCCCCACAATTCTAATTTTACTGAATTTAAGCGTTTTTTTACTACGGCTTAAGATTTAAGGTATAGTTTTATTTAGTCGTTTATTGTCCTACTTTAATCTGCAAAATAGAATAGTCTAATAGCTGTTGAATTATCTCTGTTATTACTTATCTTAAGTTGGTGTTTTCGAGTACAGCTGACCTTGAAATTGCCTAATTTAGATACTATACAACTACCTATATTAAATTAATTAATGTTAATGAAACATTCATTTTTTTTTTTTTTATAGTTACACTAAAGAAGTGATGAGAGACGGTATTAAAAATCAAAGGAAAAACCCGGAAGTTCCCGTGGATCTGCTGCGACCGAGCAGTCTACTCAACGAACAGGTGTTCGCTCTGAAAGCGTTGACCAACTTGTTGAAGAACGCATATCAAGGACTGGACGTGGAATGGGACATGGAAGAAGTGTTCCACGGTGGCGAATCGAGCGGCATCGGACCGATAGCTTCTTCGGGCGACGGTTCCGGCGAAGAGGATGCAGAGGCTCCGGCCACGGTAGTGGTAGACCCTGCATCGCCCACGTCGACGACCACGACAACTGCAGTAGCCACGAGTACAGTCAGGTCTGTGGACAACAACGAAATTGACTCCGGAACGGGCAACACTGATTCGAGTGCCGGCCACAAAGTCAAGGTGTCCCTTCGAAAGGCGCTGGCCACGTACATGTTACCGGTCGTGGCTGTCTGGTTCGGCGGATCGTTCCTCGAGTGGATACTGTGATAAGCTGTTTGTTCCTGGGAGTATTTTATCGTTCTCGATGGTGCCATAAAATGTTCAGTGTGTTTGTCTGTGATACTTTTTATAAAAATGAAACAATTAACGTAAATATTATATACCTTTAAATTTCTGTAGCCAATTCAGAATGTAAATTCCTAAAGTCTGTGACTCCTTGTATTGTGTTTTTATGTGTAAAAATGTATAATTATTATTATTATTATTATTTTAAATCAATTCTCCTAATGTTGTATTGATATATCACAGGGGTTAATAATTGTATACCACATTAATTTGAACTAACGATTACTGATTAGATATCTCATTAATCAATTAATTATTATTGTTATGTTGGTTAAGTAATAGAACCACTACTTTATATTATTAATGTAATTTAATTTATCAATATTTTAAGTATAATAACTCGGTAACAAACAAATTCAATGTCCTATAATAAGACTTAAAATAATTACAAAATTCGGTGTGTTGTACCCAAAACTTTGTACAGATAGTTTTAAAATGACTAACTCAAAACACATCATCTAAAATTCTGTTTTTTTTTGTTTCGTATAAAATAAGGAATTTATGTTTGTTTATTATTTATTATCTTTTTTTTTTTTTTAATTCATAAGTGATTTAGTCTAGTCAACATTTTCATGTGAAAAAAAACTGTACTATAATTCAGGCAATTCCATTTTCTTTTCTTTATTGTATATGTACATTGATTTTTCAGGGGAGGGGGTAAACATATTTTTGTAATACATTATAACTCATTTTATACATTTACCTTTGTGATTTAAACATTTTGTTTTTGTGTAAAATATTATAAGGTTTTTGTACAAACATATTATAATTGTGTTTCAACATAATAATAATATAATGGGTCAAAAAATATTTATTTTAAGGCCAATCTTTTATAATAACTATGAGTAAATAAAACAAACATAAAAAATACAAATTATTAATAGATTTGTCATTAGTGACCTTGTAATTATGTACTTAAGTGTATATATGTATATAAATAATTTATAATTAAAACACATCAACATAACAGAATTTTTTACAAGCTCTAGCGGTGTGAAAAATAGCATTGTGACATACCATGTCATTGACTCGATTGATTTTAAAATTATAAAGAAATTGAGATAATTTAAATAAGAGTTATACAAAATAAATTGTATCCGTTGTTTCCAAAACAATTACAAGTACCTATGACGTTAGGACTCTCAAGAGGAAAATAAATGGTATTTATATACACAATTCAGCTACAGGTGGCCAACCTCCTTGCGATCGGCCAGGAAGCGTTATGTTAGAAAGGACAATTTTGTGTTTTCACTATATTTGGTTGCTTGGCTTCCACCAATTTGAGTTCAAGAATCTGAATAACGAAAATATAATAAATTAACTGTTGTAAAATATAAATATTGTGTAGCCGGTAACACTTACATGTACTTTTCTCATCAGATCTCCGACAATATCGCCAACTCGGGCTAATTTCGCAGGTGGGGAATGGAACATAACAGTTCCGCTTAAACCTGGAAAAATTGCGTTTAAAAAAAATTAGTTAGTTGACGCCCGTATTGGTTTGTGCGTACACTCACTTTTGGTATGACTTCTTGGCGTGTTTTCTGCTGACGATGTTAACCGATTGTCAACTGCAGCTCGGAAACTACTACATCGTCTTACAGCAGCCGCCGCTTGGGATTCATTCATATCTGGGTTAAGTTTTCGTTCTTTGCTTTGTATCTCTTGTTTGAGTTCTGCAAATGAGAATTTGTCAAAACATAAAGACGTGCGACATATCAGTTGCTATAATGTAATCGTCCAAAAATGATACGTTACGACGTTCGAACAGATAACAATTATCAACTATTACTTACTATAACTGCCCAAAACGATAACATAATTTTTAAAAAATTGTATATTTTACACTACTCACCACTAACTTCATCCTTTAGTCGTTGCACCATCGCTTGTAAGCATTCCTTTTCGTCAAGCTCTACTTCGAGTAGAGCATTTCGTTCTATCGCATCATTCATTTTAGCTTCAAAATCACCTAAAGAAGCACACGTTTCTCTATAAAATATAAAAATTAATTAAATACATAAAAAACTATTATTATGTGTGTAATGACAACATATTATTTTGTTTATCAAATTCAACGAAACAATACAAGTATACAAACAATAATTAAATATTGTTTTAATCTTTTTTCTTACACTTAATAACAAAATGGAGTTTTCTGTATACTAAATGAATAATATTTGTTTGCATTATAAAATCAGTACCAAAATGATCTATTATCACATTGAATAGGAATGTTAAATTTAGTGTCACACTTTGAAAGTTTTTAAACCAATAATATTTTAGTAATAAATGATTCTGTTATTAATAAAAAAAAAATAATAGTAATAAATTGTTTAAGATTATACAATATAAAAACCTAAACAACTAACGTGGTTAATTGTAAAATAGCCAAGAATTCAAGAAAAAATGTTTAAACTTCAATACAAAAAAGTCTCGTGTTGCGTACAATTTGGTTGTTATAAACAGAACCAATGAAAGGGAACTGATGGTCACAATACTAAAGATTCTTGGAACATATGGATATGACTAGTATAAAATTTAAATTACGATTGAGTTTTATCACCGACCATAGATAAATCAATTTACATAGAGTAGGTATAGAGAAATCACGTTGTATGGTCAATAAGAATTGTATGGTTTAATAAATATTTGCATCCAAAATCAAGTTGCCAAAAATGTCTATCTGCATAATATGTTTAAATTGTTAAGCATATTGTAATCTACACACCGACCATAAGTTTTAAATATACATATTTTAACTACTTCTTATAATTTTTGTGATATTGTGTCAAGTGATATTATATTATAAAGTTTATTTATCTATGATATTAGATTTAAAATAAATATTAAATAAAAAGAGACCAACCTTTGTAATTTTTCTAGATCTTCTGTCTTTTGTTCTAATTCTCTTATGTACTTGACATAGTTGGTTTCTCTTTCATGAAAATGAATTGCCTCTTCTTGCAAACTATGTATTTGATTCATTAGGTTTTGTTGTTCTTCACGGTTTTTGGTCTGAACATATAACAGTCATATTATGAGCGAGTACGTAGCACGTAGAGTTGCATAATCGCATTTAGTGTTATACCCAAGTTAGGCACCACGTAAAAACTAAAACCACATTCATGGACGACTAAATCAATAACCAATATTCACCCTTAAAGTATCAAGATCAAATTGTAGTTGATTGTTTTTGGATTTGAGCTCTTTGTTAGTTTTCTCGAGTGATTCAACGTCCATTTCCAATTCTCGCTCCAGCGACTGCGACTGTTCCCGAAAATCATCGTATTCTTTTTCGAGCGCCTTGTATTTTTCTTTCCAGTCGGAGTTGTCGGATACATTCATTGTTACGTCTGGAACAACAGAAAAACACTTATCACTCAAAAAACAAACGACAAATATGAGTCATATGAGTCAGTCAGGAAATTACCATATTATTATTATACTTTGAGTACGTAACTAGGTGCTATATAGTCATAACATTATGTTAAGAATGTGTAATGGTTACGTACGGAAATTCGACAGAAGGTCAACAGCAACCAATTAAGACGGGCCAATCCAGATGTTCGGTGGGTCCGAGTATAGCTGTGTGGAATAGTTCGGGCCGTCTGTGTCAGTACGATTGGCGACACCTGAGATAAATCTTCAGGAGAACCGTCGATTGATTTCTTCAGAGGACTATTGCGTTTCACAGAGTCCAATGTTATTATTGCGTTAGAAAGTACAGATGCGCGTTATCACGATCACCGTCGGTTTCATAACACTGACTGGCATGTAAGCTGGCCAACGGTGACCGTATATTCACGGTGGCGAAACGGTCGATGCCCGCACGGGACGGCGGCAATTGGGCAACTGCCTTTGGCCGTCGAATCAGCTGAGTCGACCAGTGAAAAACGTTTCGTTCCGGTCTGACGGCCGTCGGACGTTTTGTTCCTGGCACACGGTGAACCGTTCGGTGCAGTGCAGCCATTGTACACATTCGAATACCGTATCCGCTTAACGATAAATACCGTCACCGTGTACCAACACCGTCGACTGTCGAGACAAAAGGAGTTGCCTTAACTTAAGGAATGTTTGTCCTATCAGGTCCACGGTCAAAAGCTGACCTCAAGATCTCGGACCAAAATTGTATTATTGTTTATGCTTCATTTTTATTTTCCGGTTTTCATAAAACAAACTAAATTCTTTTGGGACGAGCAAAACAGCTCTATAGAGGTCGTTAATAGTTTAATGTGCTTTATGAGGCCGCCACGGTTAAATGTGTTTTCTTTGTTTGTAGCACGCGGAATATAAATGAAAATATATTGTCCTCCACCGCACTTACAATAGTGGAGTAAATCACTCTTTTAACAGTTTAAATAGGACAACCTTATCAACGCGCATATAGAGAAACAATTTAAAATTTAATTTCTCATTTTTAAAGTGGAAAAATTAAAATTTGAATACTACAAAAAATCGTTATTATACCAATCGGTAATCGTTAACGTGTTTAAAAAACGGGTATTAGAACTGTGTCTCCTCGAAGAGTTTCTATCGATAATAATTATTCAAATTGTTAGTTAAGTTCAAAAAATCATTTTTTTCCGTTTTTTAACATGGTGTGGACCAAAATGTAACTATTAAATTGAAAAATAAAAACTACGAGAAGACACAATAGCGTGTTGATATCTGCAGATGACTTAGTTTTAGTCAATAAGAGTCCTTAGGGAATAAACTATAGTAACAGTATAATGGAGAAAGGGATAGAGCTGAAGGCAGAGAAATTATTGGAAAGTAAGTACCTAGTACATAAGAGTTTAGAAATGTACAATCTTAGATTAGGTTTACAAAAGAATCAAAATAGGTGGAAGTAAAATAAAGCGAGATGAGGTAAAACGAGTTAACAATAGGTAGACATTTTTATGAACCCACTAACTAGTGAGGTCGATACGATAAAACACAAAAACTTGTGTTTGGCATTATAAATTATAACTATACATATAAAGAACAATCGAAATGAAAAAGTTAATGAAGATGAGTATTATAAATTGTGTACAGTAACTAAGTTGGATAAAATTAGGGAAGAAGTACAAAATATTAAAGAAAATAGACTAAGGTGGTTTAGATAATATACATATAGCGAAAAAAAATGAGAAAAGGAAAGAATATTTAACCAAGTGTAGACAATTTGGTATGTAAGGAGGCGTAAGAAGAAGTGAGCGAAGATATCTTGATTATTCATTGTCGGGGCAACTACATCTATATAGTATGATTAGGCAAAGAATAAAAACGATTGTTTTCTTTTTAAATTACAGTTAATTTGAAAAATCTGAACTGCGGTCTGCGATGGCATTATTGTATAATTTTGTAAAAAAAATACTACACTTAATATTACTTGATATAGCCTCCGGCAAATCTAGAACAAAGAACACAATTTTGTCAGACGTTAACATGACTTGATCAGAATTACCATTGTCTTTTCTGTGTTCATAGACTTCAGTTGCTTGATTTAAAATATTTAAAAAAACTATAAACTTGCAGATAGAGGACAACAAAACATTTCTAATCTATTATATTAACTACTAATGATGATTATACGTTATGGCAAAGTTAATCAACACAAACACACATATTTTCGAAAGCTATTCCATTGGGCTCTGCGTAAAAAATCATTAACAGGCAAGCTAAGTTAATATTTTTTTTGTGCTCGATAAAAAAAAAAAAGAAATCTGCAAATAGTACGATTATAATTTTCTCGTTAAATGTATAGCCAACACTAATAAAAAAATAAATATCTTTTTATGGATGTAATTTAATTTTAAATATAATGTATTTATATTAGATTTTTTATTAGATAGCAATACATTTTATTTCTCGCTTACAGCTGTATAAAACAGGTTGATACTGTATTGAGAGTATGATTTAAAGTATTTATTATTTGCCTATTAACTTTTTTTTTTTTTAAATAAAACACCATTTAGTTGTTTGTAAATATTGGTCCATTATATTTGAAACATAATCTCAAACTTTTGCTTCGAACACTACATCATATGTGTTAATATTATAAGGTCGTTATTTTTTATTATTGTCGACATTCATTACCTTTAATTCCTATTAAACTGCCATGTAATGTCCAAAATATTTTGGTGTTTATTATTACTTTATTGTAGATATAATAATAATGTAATTATGAAACTGAAATTTATTCCAATTAGCGTAATCATATTTAGTAATAAATAATTTTTGCTTTTGACTAATAAATTGTATTAGTCAAGAACTTTTACTAAAATCTGGTAGTTAGATTAACGTTATGTTAAGACAGCGTAAATTACATACATGGTGTTAGTTGAGTTATATTATGCAATGGCAATTATGGGATAGAGTCTATCCCATAATTTGTTATTAGTCTATCCGATAGACTAATAACTATTAAACAATATTAATTTATTCTATAAATAGAACAACACAATGATTTCTAATTATATTTCTTGTCTCACATTGTATTTTTCACCTCGAAGGTATATATTTTACTCTTCTGTAAAATTAAAAAACAAAAAATTGAAAATCACTGTAATCTCAGTTAGTCCTTTAAAATTATCACTCACCTTAAAAACTGGACTTAAGTGATTACTGACTAACTTGGTAATAATAGTGTACTGCATTTTATGAATATTTGTATTATTATTACTTATTTTTAATTCTGTGTCACAACTGGATAGTCTATTTTGTTTCATTTATGTTTTGTAGTTAAAGCGTGAAATAAAAAGTTCACAGATAATGTAATTTTATTTAAAGGTCAAGGTAGGACGTAGGTAGGTTTAATATTTTGACAGAGTTTTCGTTTTGTGAATGTCATAATGAAACATTATTGTACAGAATACCTACTACCTAAATATTAAACGTCTGAAATGCATAAAATACCAAGTCAAATTTTAGTGTATTTTAAGTATTGACAACAAGCATGATTAATATCAATAAATACCTTAAATGAGTCAATATACTGTTTTGAAAAATAAATAAATAAATAAATATACATACGAGGTCAAGTTAAATGTTTTTAAAAATACCCGTATATAATAAACTCATACAAATAATAAAATATAAGATTATTTTATATTATAATATTATAAAGCCATGTTGAAAATATTATGATTATCTTGAATAAAATATTAGTAAGCAATTTAGCAATTTATTATTCATTTAAAAATTATTAAAATATTTTTTTTTCAACAAAATAGCTATTCAAATCGTTTTTTATTCATTATGTTGGTTTTAAATAACAATACTATAGCTATATTACCAAATAAACTATTTTACATAATTCAGAAAGTATGATGACATGTTTACGCATAATAATAGTAATGTGTATAACAAAGATCATTTTCGATAAATTGTTATATTATTATATAATGTGTGGGTACTCAACCCAGCCAATCCAAATTTACACGATTACTGTATGTCAGTAAGAAGTAGTAGCTTCAGAGATATTTTTCTGGTAGGGCATAGCGGGGAGAACATTTTCACGAATGGGCATCTACAAATATTATTGTCTTGACGAAACTAATTTTGAGGAGGTACTTTCCCCACCTTGCCTCGGCCTAGGGCGGACACTGTAAACAAGTTTGAAATTCTTATGGAGTAATATTTCAGTTTATTTTATTACAGTTTTTACTTTTTTATAAACAGATATAATCAACAAATAAACGGAGTATATACTGTGACACTAGTGTCCAGTAGGACAGTGTGAGACAATTGGCAAAGTCTAATAATGACCACAAATGTACTCAAAGAGCCGTGAAACAAAGAAGATTAAATTTAACGTAGGTATTTTCTAGCGTACATTTAATTAGCTACAGGTATGTTGGCTATTTGCCCAACTATAGAAAGTATAAGCTATACATAATAATAATTATAGACATGTACAAACAACAATGTACTTATGTGACCTTCTCTTAATTTTCTGTTCATAACCTGTTTGATAAAAAGTAGAAAATAAGGTTTTACTATAGGTGTCGTGATTTAGTATTATAAAAACAATCTATAATTTATAATTTTTTTTTTTTCAATTTATCAATGTGCTATTAAAATTAGTCTAAAAACAATATAATGTTTTCTTTTAATGGATGTAGCGAGAGTTAATCTTGCTCTTTCTCAGATAATTAGCTTGTAATAAGCACTTGTTTCATAAGATTGGACATTATTTGAGACGAGATGTTATTATTGCGGATTTTGCATATTATAAAATTGTCTTTGAGAGGTAACCATACAATCGGTTAGTTCGATCGTCATGCTATACGGACAAGAGAAGGGGCATGACCGTCCATAGTTTATTCTTATATAATGGACCATTAAGAGGCAATATGCATTGGGAAGGTAGTGGATAGCGAACGCCAGCCACTAGGTGGGACGGAGAGCGGAATGCGTGAGCTCAGTGTACCTCATATGCACTATACAAACTTCCAAACAGCAAACTGGTTTATTGTTGCATTAGTGTATGTTATATTGTTATGCTACTGATAGTTTTAAACATTTTTTTTTGCCGAAATTGTAAACTTCATTGAATCGACAATAATCGTTTACGCGAATCGCTTGAAACACTATTTGGATTCGTGTGTTCTTCGAACTCACGTTATGAGTAAGTTTATTTTATTTATAATAAGTGTTTCGTTAACAATCACCTTTATACATGGCGATTGTTGGGATACGGCCTGCCAATCCAAATCATGGGTGGGATGCAAGCACTACGACATGGTCGAAATCAACCGTGCCGCGTGCGACGAAGGTTACGTGTACTCTTGCTGTAGCAAAAGTGAAAACATTAGTCCTGCGATAGACATCATTACAAAATCCGACCAGCAACTGTCGGAAAAAACGTGCTGGGACACCGGTTGTCAGCTAAACTTGTGGGCGGTCACGGGATGTCAACAGTACGGTATGGTAGAAATCCAAAAGACGCCGTGTGACGACGGTTTTATATATTCTTGTTGCGGTCCGAAAAAAAGCGATAAAACTCAGTTGTCGACTTCGAGTGGAGAACCCCAAAGTCAGCTCAAAAGAAAATGCTGGGACACCGGTTGCCAATTGAAATCGTGGGCGGTCACGGGATGTGAACAGTACGGTATGGTCGAAGTAAAACGGGCGTCGTGTGACGACGGATTCGTTTATTCCTGCTGTAGTCCGGAACAAAAGTTCTATACTGATGTGGGTTCTAAGTCGGAAGCGGAGCCAAAGAAAACCTGTTGGGATACCGGTTGCCAATTGTCGTCGTGGGCCGTAAAAGGCTGTGAACAGTACGACATGACCGAAGTGAAACGAGTGGTCTGCGACAAAGGTTTCATTTATTCGTGCTGTAGTAAAGATAGAGTTGAGCAAAAACTGTCTTCGGTCGCGACGAACACACTCGATCAAGAACCGAAACAAGCTTGTTGGGACACTGGTTGCCAACTGTCGTCATGGGCTGTAAAAGGCTGTGAACAGTACGACATGACCGAAGTGAAACGAGTGGTCTGCGACAAAGGTTTCATTTATTCATGCTGTGGTAAAAAGATAGTTGAAAAAAATCCATCTTCGGTCGCGTCGAATGCACTCGATCTGGAGTCGAAGCGAACTTGTTGGGACACCGGGTGTCAATTAAAATCGTGGGCGGTTACTGGATGCGAGCAGTATGACATGGTTGAAATCAAACGAGAGACGTGTAAAGAAGGTTACGTTTATTCTTGCTGTAGTAAAAACAAAATCGCAAGTATCCAATCTACTGATGTAGCAGAGTCGAATTTGAAACTCGACCAAGAGCCGAAACAAACCTGTTGGGACACCGGCTGTCAATCAAAATCGTGGGCGGTTACTGGATGCGAGCAGTATGACATGGTTGAAATCAAACGGATGACGTGCGACGAGGGGTACATTTATTCTTGTTGTAGCAAAAAAAAAAGCGAAAAAATCATGTCTGCAGTTTCGGCGGATTCTAATCCTAAACCAAGCGAGGAGCCAAAAAGAATTTGTTGGGACACTGGTTGTCAACCAAAATCATGGGCGGTTAGAGGATGTGAACAATACGGTATGGTCGAAGTCAACCAAACTCAGTGCGACGAAGGTCTCGTCTATAGATGCTGCAGCCCAGACAACATCGAACCCAGATTGTCTGCAGCTACGACAAATTCAAAATTAGAACAGGAACCTAAAAAAACATGTTGGGACACGGGTTGTCAACTGAAATCATGGGCGGTCAGAGGATGTGAACAATACGATATGATGGAAGTCAAACGGAGTAACTGTGACGGAGGATTTGTCTATTCTTGCTGCAGCAAAGACATAACTGAAAACAAGTCTTCTTCTACAAGCGCATCCAAGCTAAATAGTGAACCCGATGACCAGGATAAAAAAAAATGTTGGGATACCGGTTGTCAATTAAACTCTTGGGCTGTCAAGGGTTGCAAGCAGTACGATATGGTCGAAACCAAACGGATGGAGTGTGACGAAGGATTTATCTATTCTTGTTGTGAAAAAGAAAAAGTTCAAATAATTTATCCATCGACTGCAACGTCATCAAGTGTTGATGAAGAACCGCGACAGAGTAACGACGATGACGATGGCTATGTACAATGTTGGGGAGAAGATTGTCCACCGAATCCCGCAGAATATTAATATTGGACTACATTTTTTGTATAGTAATTAATTATAATATTTATTATATGTGTAAAAATATGTATGTAAAATACAAATGTGTAATAATCGAAATGTATTCACTACTCGAGGTAAATGATGACGACAACAATACAATAGAAGTCTAACAAACGATAATGGGTAAAAAGTCAATCGATATTATAGCCAAGGTGAAGAAACCAAAGAACAAACGAGTGTATTATATTATTTATAATAATATGATTTTTTTTTTTAATCATGCTTGTCTAAGACAATGCATATTCCCGAAAATTATTAATGTAGCTTCTACAATTGACGATTGCAAGTCATTATTGTTTAACCAGCAGCACATCCAATATAACATGTAGCTATAAATATTTTAGAATTCTAATTAACTTTTCGCGTGTGAGGATTAATCCAGTAGCATATAGTTATAACGTTATTATTTGATAATTAAATAATAAATAGACTAGAGATTGAACAAATTATTATATTAAAGTCTTGGGTTAAAAAAGGGCAAATCTCAAATGTCGCTCAAAGCGCTTAGACTGTTTATTAATTATTATAATATTTATAAATGTTCACTTTCTGTTTTTATTTAATTCATTAATAATTTAACTCGGCTGTGATTTTAGGTTTAAAAAATGTACGTTCTGTTTTATTTGTATGGTAGTAAAGTTTTAAAATGTTAGGTAACAAATAATAAATAGTTGTATATTATACCTTAAATCGTCTGTTTTAATCGATACCTTTATAATACTCGTAGTTTTTTTTTTTTAATTTATTAAATTCACTTTTTTTATATTTTTAATAAAAACCTATCGAAAACCTGTAAAAACATTTTATTATATACGTGCAAGAATAATGTTTTTTTACAGTGTAGTGTCGCCAATATCTTATGACCACTAAATTAGGACTAAAAGAGGATTTAAAACTGACTAATAATATACAGATAAATAGTGCAAAAAAAAAAAGCTATAATAGGCTCTGATATAAAATGATTTATGAATAAAGACAACTTGGTTTTAAATTAAATTTTCATTAAAAACCGCCTATACTAAACTTAGTGGTGTCACTTCAGATTTGATGGGTGAGGGGGTGTAGCAAAACTTTTGATCGACACATGGTAAATTATGTCGTCATTACACCTTTTGAGAACTACATATCCTAAGTGGTAAACGTTTAGTTTTTATCAGGTGCGCCCAAACACTATTTTAATAAGATACGCCCATTATTTATTACGGAAATCTGTGGTCTAGTGCGAGTGGTACTGCCTTTATATATAAATAGATATTTATTCAAATTGTATCCAAGAGAAATAATGCAGGATACATTTGATATTATTAGGAAGCGTCATTTTAATAACTTATACTATTAACGGTTAATTTAAATTAATTGATTAATGTAAAAAGGGCCTTAATCCAATTATAACGAAAAAGAGCTTATTTAGTTTTCTTGTTGACATCTTCTAAAAGCATCGATGTATGTTTACAATGACCTCGTAGTGACGTGAGTCACGTTACTAGAATTCAAACTCATAAAAAAAAATTAACATAGGTATTGAATTTTAATACATTCTTATAACGTACTACGAAAAAGGGTATTTGTTTTTCCGAAAGTTTAAAGTTATGAACCAAGGAGCATAATAAAGGGCCTTTTTTGCATTAATCGATTTAAATGCGCTCATGTGGATAGGATAACGCTGCATTGTTTCTATAATATTTTTATTTATTTAATTTTTGGTTTTTCAATCAATGTTAATACCGCATATTTTTAGTGATACTCAAGATCATATTATATTATTAAACTGTTTTGTGTATTAAATAAGCACAGTAAAAATAACACGGGTTCCGTTAGTGAGTAATATAATATAACTGCCGACGACAATTAAAACCTGTTTTAATTCCAATTAAATTAATGTTTGATTATTGGCTATGACATTTTAGCATAACGTATGTAATATAATATAACTGTTGACTATAATTAAACCCTGTTATAACTTTAGCATAATGTTAATTGATCAAATCTCATTGAAATATGATCGTAATTTTAAGGCGTTTTATATAGGCCAACTAATAACCAGCCGTGTTGAACCAGAATATCTCGACTACCAACTACAAAGAATAAAAATTAGTTTGATTCGAACATTAAATGTAACTTGTGTAATTAAAAGTATTTTATGCAAATAAGAAAAGTATACAGAGTTAATTGGACAAAATAAAGATGTCGTGAAAATTTGACCTAGTTAAATTTTATGAATTTTAACTGTTAATTAACTAAATAAAATGAATAGTATTTTATACTATTCATTTTTTTTTTTGTAGGAATTATTATGATTATATTAATGCACTTGTAATATTAATCGAATAAAATCTTAATAGTATATATTTAATATTTTTATTGATCCACTTTGACCCACTTATAAATTGTTCGCGTTAAAATGAAAAGTAAATATACATTTTGCAACGATACCGACGTTTTGATTGCTCACAGATATCGGTGCTAATTTCAATTGAATACTCAAGATTTTTACTTATTGAAAAAATACTATTAAGTATCAACCCATAAAACTTGTGCTAAATTATACGTATTATAGTTTATAATAGTGCGTGGAAAATTAAAAAATGGAAATAAAGAAAACTAATGAAATTATAATTGTATTATGAATAAGCTTTATACGAATGATGGAGGTAAAACTACTACAATTCAAGTTCGTTGAACTACACAGGTAAGTATAGCATATTATAAATAAGTACGACACTTTCAAACTTATCGAATATAATACCATGCATTGTTGCTAGACCGATACTAGGTCAATGTGTAGACATATACTGTGATTAATCATTTGAAACTAGATATACAAAGTTCGATAATACTTAAACAGTTATTATTTTATACTGATACACAGTGCTTGGCGTGACTTAAAGAATGTTTCTAAATTATTATGTGACCGAGGCGTCCAAAATAAAAGTCATCAATTAAACGACTTATTCGACAATATACTTTTCATCACAAAATTCTCAAATGGTTTCGTTCCATGCTTCAAATGAAAATAAAAAAGACTGCAAATTTGCATAGTAAGTTTTAAAACTTTATTTTTATTTTTGCTTAAGCGTTTTATTAGGGGCCAATGCTGCCTCTTCTTAGGTTTCTTATAAAATTCGCCTTTATAAAACATTACACATTTACATTTATATCTTAGAACACAATTTAACAAAACATTTATCTGTGACTTAGTTTGATCTAAGCTTCTTTTGTAAATGATATACAGTTATACGAACTGTACGGGCGACTACACAAGAACAGAATAAGGTTTCCTGGAGTTTATTTTTGGAGGTTTATTTTTACAATAAAACGTTTAAGTAGTTGTAATTTGAATAAAATAAACTCATACTTCCTTTCAAACATAATTGATGGCTTGTGAATTGTACTTAAAATTAGATTTTGAGGCATTACAATTCATAAAGGTGTACATAAATTAAGACAACCTAAACGAATTTTTTTGCTGGACTATGTGCGAATTTCCAATTGTCCTCGAAAAACTTATCGTTTAGGTGTTCGAAATTAAATATACACTTCATTTATAAGTGCAATGCTAATGAGTTAGTGCTAATTTAGATAACCTACATAAAGTAATTAACCTCAAATTAATCAAATATACAATTTCTCTGCATAATTATTTTCCCCTGTTTTATAGAATACACATATGTGTATGTAACAATTGTTTTTAACGGGTGTAATATATTATCTGTATCAGTCGAAGAAATACAATTTTACAAACCTTAATGACTTGTTCTAAGTATTACAATTTTTATATTTATTTAAGGAAGTAAGAAAAATGTTATGTTTTAAGAATTATGTCAATATAAAAACATGTAAACAATTAAAAAAAAAAAGCAATAAAGAAAATACTATAACGACATAATGTCTAACTTTAAGCTGTATTCACAATATAATTACTGTGCAATTGATTCATAATATAGTAAACGTACGACATTTAACATATTATATACAGCGCAAAAAAATTTAGACATAAACAAAATATTAATCAATTTAAACACGAATACGTATTGTTTACATACTTAATATTGGGATTTGCAATTAATGGCAATTATACTATTAATGGTAATTATGACAATAATAAGTAAGGTAATGGTGAGTTGTTGAGCACAAAACTGAATTTATGAATTAAATAAAGTGCAATACGGCTGAGTGCCTTATCTAAAATATATTTAAGATTATTCTTTATATGAAAATATTTTTTTAATAAGTACTAGAGAATAAGAGAGAACAACATTTATTAAAATATAAAGCGGACTACCTGTCTACCAGGTTGCCTATAGTGATACAGTATACCATATCAGACATTCATGTTATGAGAATAAATTAATAATGTAATAATAAATTACAGGTATGTAAATAAAATATCGTATGAAAAACACTAGAAATGTATACATAAAAAAATATATTACAATATATTTACCCTATCCTCCTATAAAATTTACTTCGGAAACTGACAACTTTATGAAATTTTTACTTTAATAAAAAATAAAAAATTGAAACACTGTCCAAAATAAATGGTGGTTAATACAAAACAAACTATTAAAAGCTAAGTTATAAAATTTAGCGTTCTCTTTTTTTCAAGAAATTATATATTCGATGGACAATAATATGGTTTAAAGAAAAGTGAAAATTGCCTTAGTTAATTTTCAGTTTTTTTGAGAAAATGTCTTAAATACTTCCTAAAATTGTAAAATAACATAAACTAAAATGTATACACAAAGAAAAACTACAAAGTTATAATGTTTTCAAAGAAAATGAGTGCCTTACGTTAAATTGATTATTGTGTACACTACGAAAAAGTATAGATTAATTATATTGTTAATTCAATTATTTATAACAAGAACCTGACCTAGTTTTAATAACATAGATTTTTAAAAGAACCTATTTAGTATCTATCTACGTGATATTGTATGTACTTGTATTAATTGCAATACCGTGGTCCGTGATAAATTATTAAAACAATTAGATTGAGTTATTCCAATACTCCATATTATTTTTAAGATTTATCTGAATAAAGAAAGCAATAATTATAGTACATGGTTTATGTCATCAATGAAAGGATTAAAAAAAAAATTAAACTTTTAAGACGTTAACGGCTATCCTAAAACAATTAGATATTGCTCAAACAACAAAATATATGCAACTATACCCTTCATTTACCACTCACCGTATACTACTATAATTAGACAAAATATTATTGTTTCAAACAATACTAAGCAATATGGTACAACCACTTCTCTTTTGAAGGCATTATTAAAGTCCTGCAGCTTGGTTATGAGATAGCCGCCATTTATTTAAAATTGCTTATAAATTACTTAATTAGACACTCATAAACAACAAGTACATATATTTGTTTCTCGATTTTCAGCAAAGTATAAAACACATATGTACATAATAGGTTAAAATTTAATGGTTAAAAATTAATAAAGAAAACGTTCGTTCGTACAAAAATAAAAGACTCAAAATAACAAAATAAACAATGCGAGTAAGCATTGAGGTATTGTTCATTTCATTCAATTATTTCGTGTAAGCTGTTTGAAAAAAAAACGTAACGAACAAATACTTTTGTTAATGATTTACGTTATAAAACGTATATTAAAGTAAATCGGGAGAATAATATATATGTATATTTTTGTGTTAGGTACCGGTTAGTTATAATAATTACTTTGGGTAACATGATCAACCACTAACCGTAACTGTCCAACGTGTAGTTTTCAGATAATTGCCGATAATCAGCAAGTATACACCAGTATACAGATAGGACATATGGTTGGGTTTCTATGTAAAAAATGTTCCCAAATGAAATTAAATTGCTTACTAACTATTCGAAAGTACATAACCTAGGACCATTTTTGCCAAATTTAAACTGTATATTTTGCAAATTTCGTTTTCTGAATTTTTTAGTGAACCTGATCAACCGATAAATCTGATAAAATTCATGGCACTTATATGCATTAAGATTCAAGATACACTAGTGTTATTTTTTTGCGAATTTTTCGATGCAAATTTCGTGACGAAAATATTGAGAACATTTATGCGATCAATTTTTTTTCGTTAGAAGTTTCGTTTCAACTTTTTTACCATAAATGTGTCATCTAAGTTTTCTGATGATGACACACATTTCAGAATTTTTTCAGATTTTTAATTATACAAATATATTATTATTACAATTTGACCAACTATAATAATTATTGGGGACACAACAAATTTATAGTTGGAATAATAACTTTAAGTTAAATTTTTGATTGGAAAAGGGTAAATTTGTTAAAAATGTTTGACCTATAAAGTGTTTTTTTATGTTCATTTACTACACAAATAAATGGGTTCATTGGTTAAAAAGTTAATGTAGGTCCAGACAAAAAAATTTTAAACCTAATTAAAAAAACACACACATCGTTGTAAAACCAATACTAATAGTACCTTCTCAGTTGCGCATCGAAATAAAAATAATACATTTTTACGTTGAACTATAATTAAATAATGCGTTTGCTATGTTTAGTATTCTTTTAAATAATATGGTTACGTCTCGAGTGTATTCATCTATCTCGAGTGTCATACTAAGTATGGATATTGAGTTACAATCTAATCCGACGTTATTTGAGTTCATTAATTAAAGGTCAATCTTTACAGTATAGCTGTAAGGTGTATTTTGAAACATTTAACCTTAACTGTAATAATTGTACAACCGCGCAAAAACCAACAGTCTAGATCTAGATACGACTAGCACACTGAAATATCAAAACATGATGTATGCGCCTTCGAGTAGCCGTAGGTCTGTACTAACCCAGACAACCGTAACTGATAGGCCAACAAACAAATAAGTATGTATAGTCATTTGTACGTTTAAATAGAACCACGAAACGTGCACAGCCGCGGAGTGCGAACAAGGTTGTGCGAAAATTACAATAGACGGTTAATTTGCTTCCCTATATTGTCGAAATTTTTAACATGCATGTATATATTGAAAACAAAAACTGAAACGGAAAAGAAAAAAGATTAGGAGTACAGAGAATAGTCAACAATCGCTATTCTTTATACAATATGGCAAACGTGTAGATACACCTACCGCACATATTTATCTGCTTGTATTTGCACAAATTATCACATGTGAAGGGTTACCGCCGTACACTATCTGCCTAATGAATTATTAGACAACATTAGCATTGGGTCTTGTGTTTCGATAAAGGCTCAATGTACGATGGTCATTCGTACAGTCGAATCGTGCAAGTCCTACCGAAAGCTCGCGAAGACTAAATAAAAACAAAGTACAAACATTAATTGTTTTTTTAATTTGTGATTTTCTGTTTTTGTATAGTCTTCGCGCACTTTTTTTCTGCGACTCAATATTATGACAATATTATTGTGATCGCACAATTAGTAAACGAAACTCAATTATTTCTTTACCATTATTACATTTTTACTCCTTTAAACCCTCGGAAAGTATGCAAATTTACTTATTGGTCTTGTGCTTGGCACAAGTTTACTATATAGAAGCCAGAGCTCAAGACTTTGTTTACTTAACAAGAGGATTTTTTCATGTTCGCAATGGACTACAACCGTCATGTCAAAGGTACATACATTGTTATTTACTATAATAAAAATAAATTTTTATCACAGTTAACATTTAACAATTTTTTACTAGAAATAGTTTTTGTTAACTCTAAATTACATTAAAATTATACAGGGTTCGCTTTGTAGTTGCGATCCTAGTGCATAACTTGGAGGAAGTAGTGCGCAAAAAGTTCCCTCTCAGGTTAGCAATTACTTGGTAAAAGTGCATAAGGCTTAAGCAGTTCATAATAAAATTATCTATTTAACTTTAAGATTAAAAAACGAAGTCCATACTTCTTTTACGTATAAGGGATAAAGATAACAATTGTCTAAGTATTGAAAAATATAGTAAAATATGTGCCTACAAGTATAAGCAAAAAAGGTACACGTTTTTCTTTTGGTTTAGGAAAATTGTTTATAAGTAATAAAATAAGATTAAAAATATATTATTATTTTACAACTTTAATGAATTCTTAAAATCGGTTTGTCCTTATTTATAAATCAATATACTTTAATTTCTGGTATTACCGATACACACATTGCATTTTGACTAATTTATAAAATTAACTAGTTAAGCTTAGAATGTAAATTAAAATACGATACCTACTTTATTGTAAAACATAACATAAAGTTTAATAGGTATAGATAAAGCCATAAACACAATAAAAAAGTAAATGACTTTGCAATCCATATATTTGAATCGATTATTTAAATTATACTGTATACTGATGTTTAAAATGATCTATTATATTTAATTCAAATCATTTCTCGCGTAAAATATTGCATTATTTATGAGCTAAAAAAGCTGTCTTCCCTTATACTAAAAAAACGTACAAAATAAATACCCATTGAGAACACATTTTGTGTATCAATCGGATAGTCGGGAGATATATAATATATAGTTAACTAAATGTGACAACAATCACAGTTAAAATGTGTTATTGAGATGGTATGTCTCAATTCACTAAACTGCAACAAAAATGTAATTTATTATGAACAATTTAAGTAAAATAAAATTACGCAAATTGTAATTAATAATTATAGTTTTTAGAATGCCTCATTAAAAAACTTTATACATTACACTCAAAACATTATATGTTAGATTTGAAAGAAATAAAATGATAACTATTTCTGAGCAAAATGTTATCACTTTTTATACACCGCCAATTAAAATATGGGATTATAATTGTGATCTAAATTATAACGAATAATTTCGATTTTTTTTATTAGTCAAATCTACTGTGAAAGCGAACTCATGCACGACGTACAAATGTCCGGAATATATCCGGATTCGAAGACGTTCGTTGATAAAAAACTAAAATACACTGAATCAGAAATCTTGGAAAAGTACTACAAGTTAAAGCAGTACAACAACAACCAAGTACCTTCTAATGCAGAACTAAGTAAATTCGTCGATGAAAACTTTGTAGATGGCGATGAATTAGAAGAATGGGTTCCCAGTGACTTCACCGAGAACCCATCTATTGGCAACAGGATTCGTGATCAGGATTATAAACAATGGGCATATTCTTTAAACCATGTGTGGAAGACCCTGGCAAGAAAAGTAAAAGACGACGTCAAATCCCACCCGGATAAGTATTCGTTGATTTGGGTGCCCAATGGTTTCGTTATACCAGGTGGTAGGTTTAGGGAACTTTATTATTGGGACACATATTGGATCGTCAGAGGACTTCTACTGTGTGATATGAGGAAGACTGCTCAAGGAGTAATCGACAATATCATATCAATGGTAAACAGGTTTGGCTTCATGCCCAATGGTTCCAGAGTTTATTACCTGAATAGAACTCAACCGCCAATGCTCATTTTGATGGTACTAGCCTACTACCAAGCAACAAATGACTTTGATTATGTTAAATCCGTTTTGCCTGTAAGTATAGCTTATTCAGCCAAGTTCATAAATTAGATCTAATTGAAAATGATATTAAAATAATGTTTTAGGACTTGGAAAGTGAATTATATTTCTGGTTGGAAAATCGAATGTATACTTTTAAAAAAGACGGTAAGACCTATAATATGGCTCGGTATTATGCTCCATCTAGAGGACCGCGACCAGAATCTTACAGGTTGGTACTTGCAATGTCTTATTTATTGAAGTACTTTTTAGTTAACGATTTCACAACGTGTAGAGAGGATTATGAAATAGCTGAAAAATTTAACACGGAAGAGGAGAAAGACGAATTCTACATTAATATTAAATCAGGCGCAGAAACTGGTTGGGACTTTTCGAGTAGATGGTTTATCACAGCCAACGGCAGTGACCGCGGTGAGTGTTTTGTTATTAGAAAATGAATGACACAATTGATTTATTGTGCTTATCTCTTTTAGGTGATTTGTTCGATATCCACACGCCAGAAATTATCCCAGTCGATTTAAACAGCATTTTGCACGTCAACGCATTGACTTTGAGCACATGGTTTAGTCAGATTGGCGATATCAAGAGAGGAGAGAAATATGCAACGATCGCAGGAGAATTCCTTAAAGGCATTCAAGAAGTAATATGATTTGTATAGAGTACATTTTATAGATGATCGAGTTCTCTATCATAATATCTGTCAATACAGGTATTGTGGAGGAACGACTTAGGCGCATGGTTCGATTGGGACACGATGAACAACAAAAGCCGGGAGTATTTCTACGTGTCTAACATCGTGCCCCTGTGGACGGGCAGCTACGATATGCCTAAGAAATCAGTGGCTAGCAAAGTTTTGGGATATCTTAAAGATCAACACGTTATCGAGCCCGACTACAGCATTAAATACAACGGTAATAGATACACAACGGTATGTCGAATACGGTCCGATAATGCTGGTCTCGTGTTTCAGGTACACCCACGTCAATGTACCCGTCGTCACAACAGTGGGACTTCCCAAATGCTTGGCCTCCATTACAAGCCTTCATCATTCAAGGATTGGACCGGACGCAACAGAAATTAGCGCAACAAGAAGCTTTCAAATTAGCAGAGGTTTGGCTGCACAGCAATTACAAAGGATTTGCCGAGAAATCGATGATGTTCGAAAAGGTATAATTGTGCTCGTTTACACACCTTATGGTGCGAAATTAACGACATTCGTTTCAGTACGACGTATTAGCCTCAGGAGAGACCGGTGGTGGCGGCGAATACACACCACAAACAGGATTCGGTTGGACAAACGGTGTAGTGCTGGAGTTTTTGGATAGATGGGGCGATTTGGCATCATACAATTCAAACGGTACGTATGTCCATACAGATTGTCTACTTACTGCGAGCAGTTATCTAACCGGATATGTTTATACAATTATACGTATTAGCCACACAAAAAAAAAATCGTTAGATAGATAATAATCAAAAGATTCCGTATTTGTTCTGTACGATGAAAAGAAGGTCTGAGGTTTACAGTTCAATTACCAACACATTATGAAATTGCTCTGTTGTTTTGTTTAGGAGACCAGAATACAACATGCAAATCATATCTTTGCAATTTCAATAACATCAAAGACAAATTATCGTTTTGGGTAAATAGCATAGGTATAGGATATTGACCAAGCCGTATTATATTTGCAAAAACAAAGCACTCGTTAATAGCAATTAATATCAATACTTAATAAAAAATATACGTATACATGTGATCACTAAACATATTTAGTCGCAAACGGCACTGGCACGTTATCTCTCACTCATGCTTTTCAATCGATAAATAGTACTTATGATATTAAAAAATATGTTCGATGTTTGCTGTATCAAAGATCATGTTATCGCATCACAATTAAACTTGACAATAATTAGAGTTTTAAAAATATTTGTTTAATTGTATCTATTGTTTTTCAGAATTAAGAAGAGACGGCTGATCGCGTTTTCACCGAGAGTGGACGTTGAGAAAATCTGTGAAATAATTTTACCTTTTACACTGATAAATCCGAAAAATATAATAAATCAGTATTAAGTACCTACATTATAGTCTTTGATATCTAATTTTTTTTTATTATACATAACGTAACATATTTTTGTACGAGCTTTGCTAATTAAAAGACAATGTATATTTGTTAATTTATTAAAGACACCAAAAGAAAATTCAATAATAAATGTTTGTTTAAAAAAATATTATATTAGGCGTCTAGTGTTTTTTATGGTGGATTTTGGTTTCAAGTTCAATATAATATTTCTAAACAATACAATGACGAAAGTGTTGTCATTATACCCCAGACTCTTCATGAGTCAATAACATTAACATAATATAATGACTCCAGTTCCATCCGGAGTATATGATTAATCATAAACAACACTCTGGCTTTTCTAATTGAAATGGATCATATTATATACGTGACTTATACATGATGGTATGGATATCAGGTTTTAATTTGCTTTGGAATTATTCATTTTTATAAGTATTCTTTTAAAATTAAGTAATTTAACGATTGACATGTTATTTCCAAATGTTTGACGATTTTTAAACAGATAACAAATTTAGTAGCATTTCCGATAAAATCTAAATATGGTTATTTATCAGTGACATTTTCGACCAGTTGTAGGTTACATTACGATACAGCACAATTCGAGTGGGATTATGTTATATAATATACAAATAAAAATTAAAGAATTTTTAGATAATTTAAAGGTTGAGTTATATAAGTACTCTACGACTGATTACTTAAATTATTTCTCACTTAAATTTGATCCGAATTATAAATCAGTCGGAACCTAATTTGGAATGTCATCGGTAAGAGGAAAAATATAATATTCCATACAAAAACATAATTTTTATTCTATATACCAATATACCATAGATTAAGTATATTTTATTTATGTATATATTAAATATACATCAGTTTAATGTTTATCACCAATGAAAACAGTCCTTACAAAATTATTAGGTTACGAACAAAAACTAAAATTTTTAATAGTGTAATTATTTCTTATTATGTTTAAATTTATAAAACAAATATTTTCTTACGATACATGTAATAACTATAATAACATAAGTAATTAAATATTTATGGTTTTACCAATTAAAACTTTATTTTTTTTGCAATTAGCACTTTTTATAAGAAAAATAAATTGGTAATGTACAAAACATTGAAAATAGCCCAAACCTATTTAACGACATATTTTACATAAGTAGTTAAGTATACTAAATTATCACTAATATTGCGGCAGAGCTAATCACAGCATATAAGAAATTACGAATAATATTACTAGGAATATAGGTAAATGTAAAAACAAACTAACTTTAATATCGGACTGCACAAAAAAAAATTGCATATCTGTTTTTCGAACATAAATAAATAATAATTACATTTTCATTGTAAATATTTCATTATTAATTACATGAAATGACTCAATTTTATAAATTTGTGTAAGACAAAAGTTGTACATACATCATTTTGTATATATTTCAAAATGATGCGTTTAAAAACGTTATATTTACAAAGTCGGTGCAACTTACAAGGTCAATAAACCTAAGGCGGCTCTTACATCAGAGAAATAGGCAACGAGCAACTAGCAATCGGCGATAATATTGCTAGTTAATTAATTACGTAGAATTTAATTAACATTCTCACACTCAAACAATATATTATTAGTCAGTTATTACTATAATTTATGTACAACTTAAAAAACACTATATTAACTTCTAATTTTATAAAGCATTAGTATGCAATAACCAATAAACTATAAATTAACACCAATATTTAGGCGTATAAATAATTGGACCAAGTAACTTGGTGAAATCTCTTATTGTTTGAATATTATCTATGACTGTTAACAATTAATCCTTTGCTATCCAGTCATTAACAAACCAAATATTAAATTATATTTTAAAACAATTTGTTAATGGGATGGGGGAGTAAATAGTACTAATAAACGGCGTTTTCGTTGTCCATTCAAATTTAAATATTATAATTATTAACAATAGTAATAACTAGGTATAAGCGTGTTGAAAGAATAAGGCTGTTAAAAAAAAAGGTTGTATAGAACTCATTTGTTATTGTACAGTTTCAATATATATTTACTGAAAACTAAACATAACATACTAATAAACATTATTCAGAACTAGTAATTGTATTCCAATAAACGCTACCGACAATAGTCAGGCGGCAGTCTTGGCTAAAATTCAGTACGGCTATCTTTAAATATTTTATAAAAATTAGCATATAATGTAATATACTCGTATTTGTTTTATGTCGAACTTAACTCACTAAATACTCGATATGAAGTGCGTTTGGGTTTGGAAAGTACAGTTTATTTTTCTTTAAACAATAAACAAGTTATTCTGTTCTTATGATAAAATAAAATCGTAATTTTTTGAAACTGATTTTCTGAACAAAAAATGTTCTTTTTACAATTCATTGTATGCTTGATGAATGTTAACTTTGCACACCCGACAGATGATATCAGCTCTATTTATTTAAAACCAAGTTTTTTTCGAGCTCCTAACAATCTTCGGCCGACATGTCACAGGTAATGATGAATAAAACTAAATTTCATATAGTATTAAAATTAAATTGAAAATTAATATATGTACAGGTTTATCCAAATTGTATGTTGCATTGCTGTAGTATAAAACTTGAATGGCTCTGTATTTCACTATACATCGTTTTCCTTTTAACTTTTTTAACTTTTACTACTATAAATAAATCAAAATGCAATTATTTACACTTTTTAAGAAAATAAATTAGATTAGTTAAATTTGAATATTTATTGTTAAACTTTGTAAAAAAATTCCCCACCCCTTCACATTTCGCTAATCAATCCCAGTCTTTATAAATTTGAACTTCATAATAATATATCTTTAAATTGAATTTAATGTTTTCATAATACTACAAAAAGGAGCTTCTCGGGTGAAAATATGTACAAGACTTCTGGTAGTAATTTCAGTTAAGAAAGCCTGTGCATTTTAACGTATATTTTATAATAAATCAAGCAAAACCATTTGCAGTAAAATATATTGCGACAGTGAGCTTCTACATGATGTGCAAATGTCATCATTATATCCAAAGTCAAGAACATTTTTATTGAAAAAACTCAAGTATACTGAATCAGAAATCCTTAAAAAATATGAAAACCTAAAACAAAACAACCTCTATCAAGTACCGTCTAACACGACATTAAAGCAATTTATTAATGAAAACTTCGAAGATGGTAATGAATTAGAAGAATGGACTCCCACGGACTTCACCAAGAACCCATCTATTATCACTAAGATCCGGGATCAAAACTACAAGCAATGGACACATTCGTTAAATCAGATATGGAAGACTTTGTCCAGGAAAATCAAGGACGATGTAAAAATACATCCGGATAAGTATTCTCTAATTTGGGTACCAAATGGTTTCGTTATACCCGGTGGAATTTTCGAGGAGCTTTATTACTGGGACACATATTGGATCGTCAAAGGGTTGTTATTGTGTGACATGAAAAAGACTGCTAGAGGTGTAATCGACAACCTCGTATCAATGGTGCACAGGTATGGGTTTATGCCCAATGGTTCTAGAGTTTATTACCTGAATAGGACTCAACCGCCAATGCTGATTTTGATGGTGCTCTCATACTATCGAGCAACAAATGATTTCGAATACGTGAAATCCATCTTACCCGTAAGTAGTTGAATTTTTTTGCAACCTTAAAAACATATATACTAAAAATATTTAACATAAACTCTAGGAACTAGAAAACGAGTTCAAATTTTGGTTAGACAACCGTATGATTACATTTTTCAAAGATAGAAAACCTTACAGAATGGCTAGATATTATGCTCCATCTAAGGGTCCACGTCCAGAGACTTACAGGTACTAGTGTTATATATAAAATTAAATGCAACATACATTTATAAAACTATTAAACGCGCAATGCTAGATTTCTAAATAACTCCCTAAGTAAAGAATAAGAATCAAAATGTATCTTGTGAATCAACATATTATCTAATTTTAATTATGTAGGTTATATTGAATAATCGAAAAGGTATGCCTACCCTACATTAAATTTGATGATTTAATATTATGTTATATAATAAATAAATAAATATAATAAATAGTCTATTAAACTAAGTAAATATTTAAATGTTTAGAAATGATTACATTGAAGCACAGACGTTTCGAACGGAGGAAGAAAAGAATAAATTTTACATAAACGTAAAATCTGCAGCAGAGTCGGGTTGGGATTTTTCGAGTAGATGGTACATAACACCAAATGGAACTTCCTTCGGTTAAACTTTAAATTAATTAATTTCATGACATTATTTCGATCAATAATGACTTAATACATATTATATGATGCACGCAGGCCATTTGTCTGACATAGCAACTTCAAACATTATACCGGTCGATTTGAATAGTATTTTACAAACAAACGCCGTTACATTAAGTTCGTGGTTTTATCAGACTGGCGATTACAGTAAAGCAGACAAATACAGAGCAATAGCTTATGTGTTTCTCAAGAGCATACAAGATGTAACCGCACTTTTTTTTATAACACCAGAAAAATGTCATACAATACACGCATGATTTTTGTAGGTAATGTGGAGAGCAGACAAAGGTACATGGTTTGATTGGGACACGATTAACAACAAAAGCCGAGAGTATTTTTATGCATCAAATTTCGTGCCTTTGTGGACCGGAAGCTTTAGAATGCCAAGAAAAACCGTCTCCAGGGCAGTGTTGAAGTATTTAAAGGACCATAAAATCATCGAATCTGACTACAGTGTCAAATTTTACGGTACTGTTCAATTTTTAGGAATTTCAAATTCGGGTAGTTGTTAATAAAATTCAATATGTGCTGTAGGTATACCAACATCAATGTATTTGTCGAAAAAACGCTGGGACTACCCGAACGCGTGGCCTCCGTTGCAAGCTTTTCTTATTCAAGGACTAGATCGGACACAGCGAAAATTGGCTCAAAAAGTGGCCACCAGTATGGCAAAAATTTGGTTGCACAGTAATTACAAAGGATTTGCTGAAAAGTCAATGATGTTTAAAAAAGTAAATTGTCTTTTGAGAGACGTCCGGCTTATACGTCTAGGAATGAAGTTCAATACTTTTTTTTAGTACGATGTGTTGGTCGAAGGAGAAAATGGCGACGACGGTGAAATTAGTCCTCAGATAGGATTTGGTTGGACAAATGGTGTAGTTTTAGAATTTTTGAACCGATGGGGCGATGTAGCTTCTTATAATTAAAACGTTTATAGTAAAATGGTGTATAATCATTATGTTTCTATTGACAATGATAGTTAATATTTGTTATACAATTAAAAGGTAATAGTTGTATTAAAAAATTAACAAAAAAATAATTTGTAAGTACTTATAAATGTCTTGTAAAAGTTATGTTTATGCGTATGATGATTATTTATTACCTAATAAGTTTGTTTTTATAGTGTCTGCAATCTAGATGTATTACCTACATCGAAAAACAACTACATAATGTGACCATTGGAATTAATACTCAATAAAAGGGCTTTTTTTGTAGTAGAACTGTTTCTGAATTGAGCAATTGCTAATACTGTGTATTTTTTTTAGTAGCGGCACCAGACAGCTATAATTATTCATGATTCATTATGAGGCAATGCTGGAAAAATATTTTCAATAGTGAGGTGTATATAAACAATATATCCTTACTTATTATATTTGAGGATTTATAAGGTTATCAAGCTGATACATAACTACAAAAAATACTGATACAAATTATTAATTGTACAGTATATTCTGATAACTTAACCGATTCTGAACTCGTCACTAAAAAGTAAATGAATAATATTTTAAAGTTAAGAAATGCTTTTAAAACGATATAAACGTTTTGCTCCAGAAAAAACATTATACGTTGTTTCAAAACTTTTGAAATGTTTTAGTTGATTTTTTTCAAAATTAGTTAAGGTGTCATAATGTTGTACTATAATTCATTGTAATCAACATTTGTTGTAGTTATAACAAATCATAAAAATGTTGTCATTTTTAATCTTTTATTATATCTTTTTTTTTTGTTGTTTAATGAACTACGGGTTAAAGGTTATACTAGTGCCTGCACTATACATGCCTCTAAGGAAAGTTAATTTTTAAATTAATACTTAAAACTCAGCTTTATTGGCTTCCTAGTAATTACTTTTTAACAATATATAAACAAACGCGGCAGATAACAACGCACCGAACCCTTAATATCTTATATAATTAAAAACTCATTCAAAAGAATTTCGCTAAAATAACATTTACTCATACAACTGAATAGTGTCAACAAGTGTTTTACACATAATGCAGATATTAAGATATGAAGTGTACAATATTCTATCTTTTTTAAATATATTGTTTTAACTGTCAAATAGTGACTATTTTCAACTAAAAAAAATATAAAATAATTTACAAAACAATATTGTTTCCTGATTACATGGCCATGAATAGGTTTTCACGCATGTATTTGACTTTGTTTTTGAACTTGTCAAGAGTGTTTCAATTTCCAAGGTTAATTTGGCTATCAAAATTTCGTGGCCAGCATACTAATTACTAACATATGTTTTTAAAACTTAGTGGGAATAATTAATCGTCAACTTCTCCCTTTTTTAGGTCAAATCTATATGTTCAATCAAATTTCAAACAAATAAAAACTAATATTATTTTAATTGAAATATTTAATTGCTAGGATACTACATAAATAAATTATGAAACAAGAAGATTATCTTAACAATAACGTTTACCACAGTAAATACTAAAATATTTTCATATAGGTGTAAATAATGAGTATACGAATGACAGAAGTAATTGTTTCTATCAAATGTTTTGAATTGTTAAAAGTTATTGATTAAGTGATACAATGTTTAAAATTATTTTCAAAAAATATTAAATTTGCAGACCTTCCAAATGCTATTGATATTAGAAAAGTAAGTTACCTAATTTTTTTTATTATTGTTAAAGCTCACCAATTATTAAAGAAAAGCAGATTTAACACTTAATAATTACAGAAGTTTAACAAATATTATTTCGTATAAAAAATATTTAATATAAAGGGAGTTATTAAAATAGACATTTTTTAGGCCAGAAATATCACGCGTATATCCCATACCATTCGATTTAAGCGTTGTATTTCAAGTCCGGAAATATCATTTTGTTAAAATCATATCGTTTTTATTAACTAAAAACAAGTTATACGTCAAATATACAGCTCAAACCAATTGCTGCACGATGTTCAAATTTCCCGAATTTACCCTGACTCGAAGACGTTCGTAGACAAAAAGCTCCGGTACAGTGAATCAGAAATTTTGGATAAGTATTATAAATTTAAGCAGGCGAACAAAAACCTCGTACCGACTTCTTCAGCTTTGAGACAGTTTATCGACGAAAATTTCGAGGACGGTAACGAATTGGAAGAATGGACTCCAACAGATTTCACAGTGACACCGTCTATTGTCAATAAAATTAGGGATCAGGATTACAAGCAATGGGCGTATTCGCTTAACTCCATTTGGAAGACCCTGGCAAGAAAAACCAAAATCGACGTGAAGACCCACCCGGATAATTATTCATTGATTTGGATGCCAAACGGTTTCGTCATACCCGGTGGTAGGTTTAGGGAACTCTACTACTGGGACACCTATTGGATTGTTAAAGGACTGCTATTGTGTGACATGAGAAATACTGCTCGAGGCATCATAGACAACGTGATATCGATGGTGAACAGATTCGGTTTTGTACCCAACGGATCGAGAATTTACTATTTGAATAGAACGCAACCGCCTATGCTCATATTGATGGTACTGGCCTATTATCAAGCAACAAACGATTTTGATTACGTTAAGTCCGTTTTGACCGTGAGTATACTCAACTGTCAAGGATGAAACTGTTACACGGATTAGTTTGATGGAGTTAAGCGTTTTAGGATTTAGGTAGTGAACTGAATTTCTGGCTGAAAAACAGAATGTTTAGCTTCCAAAAGGACGGCAAAACTTACAAGATGGCTAGGTACAACGCTCTTTCTAAAGGACCGCGACCAGAATCATACAGGTAAATATTTATGGAATAATTTAAAGCTCGGTTGCCATTGCTAATAATCTGCAGTATTTTGCTTCAATTTTTTGGTAACATGTAACAACTGGCGATAAATGTCGCCATAAATTTACTTCTTGATGCATTTTTATGTTATTATGAATAACATTATCGATGGAAATATGTATTCGGATAACCGAAGAATCTAATTGAGACATAATGATGCACTTGCACATTTCCGAATGTCGCCATAATGTGTGGATGGGGCTTAGTTGCATAAATACTAAACCATTTCCAGAGAGGACTACGAGTTGGCGCAGACGTTCTGCACGAAAGAGGAAAAGGCCGTTTTTTATGGAAACATAGTGTCTACCGCAGAGTCGGGTTGGGACTTTTCGAGTAGGTGGTTCATAATGTCAAACGGATCCAACTGCGGTGAGTATAAATTCACATTTAAATGAAACGAGCGTTAGAATCGACAGGGATGTACAGGTGATTTGGTAAACAATTCTACGTCGAAGATCATCCCGGTCGATTTGAACAGCATTTTGCACGCAAACGCGTCCACGTTGAGCGTATGGTACAACAGGGTGGGCCACATCGACGTGGCGGGAAAGTACGGCGCGGTGGCATGCGAACTCCTGAAATGCATAAACGAAGTAAGCCGTATAAAAACCATTTCAAAACTGCAGAAACTACAAGAGCTTTTTCAGGTGCTATGGAGACCGGACCGAGGGGCTTGGTTCGATTGGGACACGGCAAACCACAAACATCGTGAATATTTTTACGTGTCCAACATCGTGCCTTTGTGGACGGAAAGCTACAGCGCACCCAAGGACACAATAGCCAATGTGGTATTGGGGTATTTGAAAGACCAAAATGTCATCGAATCCAATTACGGTATCAAGTATAACGGTGAGTTTATGCCCAAAAACAATAATAAATTGTATCATTGAATATATATATAATATAATATAGTAGGTACTCAATGTCTCAACGATTGTATATAATCAAACGAATCCGATGTCTATGATACGATTTTGGTTTGTAATGTTTCAGGAACGCCTACGTCCATGTACTCGTCGACACAACAGTGGGACTACCCAAACGCTTGGCCTCCACTGCAGGCTTTTGTCGTCCAAGGATTGGATCGGACACGACAGAAATTGGCTCAACGAGTAGCCGCGACAATGGCAGAAGTCTGGTTGCGCAGCAATTACAAAGGATTTACCGAAAAATCGTTTATGTATGAAAAGGTTTGAGCGTCTAATTGTAAAGACAACGAACTTTGGTTTTAACGCGTTTAGTTTTAGTACGACGTATTGGCGTCGGGAGAAACCGGCGGAGGGGGCGAGTACATTCCACAAACGGGCTTTGGTTGGACGAACGGTGTAGTTTTGGAGTTTTTGGATCGATGGGGCGACGTGGCTTCTTACAAATCGGACGACACGTGTATAAAGAAGACATAGACACAATTAAAGAAATTAGTATGCTGTCGGCGAGCAGGAGATAAATAAAGTACACGCATTAAAAATTAATGGTATACCTAATATTCCACGACTCAATTTTAGATTAAATTACTAAAGAGATAACTAAGATATTGTTGTAAATAGTTACGTAGTTAATTTATTTTGTTTTGATTCTTAAAGGAAGTTACATTTAAATACTTCCACGAGCAAGTCTTACTTAAGTTCGATATTGGAAAGAAAATTATTGCCAGTAATCACTACGTGGTCATTTCTTTTGAGAAAATATTGTAAAAATTTAAACTTTGACTTAGTCAACTTTTATTAAATTATTACTATTATTGCCTACTAATAAAGTTAAACAAGGTCAAATCGTTATTTGTTATTAAATGTTATTTTCTGTCCTAGGTAGTTTATTTTGGGAAAAATAATTTTAACTCCTCTAAAAACGTATAGACAATTATTTATATTTTAATAATTATGAAAACGGAAAAACGTTTTTTTTTTTTACAATTTCAAGTTGTATTTTTTAATTGGAGCGTTGATTATTTGGCATACAAATTACATTGTATCAAATTTTTCCAAAAAAACCTTTTTCCCCCCAGGACTTATTAAATATAATTTGTATAAAATTATCAATTTTTATTTATCCGTCAATGAACCTAATCAGTAATCACTAATATTTATTCAATGAATATTATGTTTTGCGCAAGCTAAATATGTCCCAGGATCTCCACTTTCTTGAATAGCTGAGCATTTATTAGTATACAAGTACTTTTAAACAAAATTAATAGTCGTGACTAATTAAGGCATTGATAGTTTTCGATCAAATAGTTAGGTATGGACCATATTAACTGAAACATTTTACATTTCAATGCCCTAATACATAATTTCTAATAACTTTATCAAAAATCATCTATGTCTAAATTTAGGTAGTCTTATTTTTAATTTTGTGTCGTTTGTATTGTGATATTTTAGAACGTTAAAACTGTTAATTTTGAGATACTAGATTAGAGAAAAGATATTGGAGATAAAAATAAAGATAACGGATTAGAGATACAGTTAAGAAATGGTCCAGCTGAATAATGGAGATGAAGTAAGAGTATAGAGATAAAACAATTCGATATTAGATAGTACCAAAAATTACTATGGTCCTATAATAGTATATAAAGGCATATCCATGTTCCTATGTACTTCCGTGCAGCGGAGGTCATGTCCATTTTTTTTTATGTTAGGTTTTTAGTGGCATGTTAATACAGTTAATAGTTTAAAAAAAAAAAAACTTTAAAAAATATTTAATTAATTCTTTAGGGTGGACCTTAAATAAATACAATACTTAAATAATTTATTTATATATAATATAATATATATATATATTTATATAAAAGTTTTAATTTTTCATTATTAACATCGTTTTTTAGAAATATTGTTGAGCATCATTCAAACATTTCTAAAATATTGTATTAAAGATTTCTCTACTATGTTAGATATACAATTAACAAAAAACATGCTCACTAAGTACAAATTTTGTTTTTTCCATAAAATCAATATATATGGATAGCATATAAATGTACAAGGAATGTTCCTATAATATGAGCAAATTATTTACCTTTTGCCAAAACATTATTGTTACTATTTCTATCTAATCAGTAACTTAATTACTTAAATATCATAAAAAAACCAACAATTAATAATTCTTCAATGGTAATCGGTTTACAAACCTTAGTAATAACAATTTTACAACATCACCTATTTATTCACCTATTAATTAAATACAGGACTCCTTGGCGTTAAATAAAAGTTTCTTGAAATTCTTATCAGAATCGTCAGCGCTCGAATCAGATTGTATTCTGTCATTTACAGTAGGTGAATTCTACAAGTTCATAAAACAAATTAATTAATTAATTCTACACTATTATTCTATTATTCTATTTCTTTTATCATGCAAGAAATGAAATAAAATTTGACTTACTGATCTTGAAAAAACTGTATCATTTTCCACTGTTGATGACCTGGAAATGGTATTGCTAGATGGCGAGTCACTTAATTCGTCAATATTATCTTCAATGTTGTGTTCTGAATTAAATAAATATTATTATAACTATTGTTATTTAATAATGAGCATGCCAATTTTTTTAAGGGATACATAAAAAAATATTGTGATTTGCCAATTTGTGACAATTTTGTAACACCATTAAGATTTTACTTAGACGTATAATAACAACTTTAACTGTATTATTATTATAATATTAATAATAATATGTAGGAGTAACTAAAGTTACAGTTAGAGCATATCTGGTACACATTTGTCGACTTAGTATATTAATTGTAAGCTCAACTCGCGCCTTGGCTTACAGTTATTTTTTGACATTTTATTTTTGATGATGTGTTCTTTCAAACATAAAAAAATTTGACTAAATAATTGTTTGACCACTTTTTTTATGACCACTCTATGCTCAACTTATACAACTAAATTAATAACTTTTTTTACTAATTGATAACTTAATTTGCTCAATATTTACTACCATCACTACCTCTAAGGGAGAAAAAATATTTTAAGAAATGTGGTTTTCAGGAACGATTCATTAGTTAGTCGCTGATGTACATTATTAAATTAAAAGTTATATTCATAAATAGTTTAGACACACAATGTGAGAATTTATGCTGAAATTATATCGTTAATATTAATACCAGATACATAGTTATTCTTTAAATAAGATTATATGATTGTATATTATGTATAAAGTTATTATTTACCAATAATTCAATTTAAAGTAGTCACGTGTGGTTTTATTATACAATTATGAATAAACCCTAACCACAATAAAAATATATGTATATGCTCATAAGTATGTATATTTTTATTGTGGTTAGGGTTTATTCATAATTTTACCAATAGTTCATTAACAATCTATAACCAAGAGTGAATTTGCCACTCAATTACCATTGATTATTCCACCCCCTACTAAACACAAGCACAATTAATCCTACTTGGCATCACAACCCTGTTCATACAAATCTATCGTGTGTAATGTCAATCAAAGTTCCAGTACAGTTTTCAAACAACGTCTGGACATTTGAGACGATTTGAAAGTGATTGCTATCCATTGATTTCCTTTCTAAAATCCACTCTACAGGTATTAAATATGGTAGTCTACAAAACCTTAAATCACTCGATATCTAAGAAGTGTCATTTTTCTTTCATTTTCATTATATTTTATATAATATACTAAGCTGTAATGTTTTTTTATATTATTACTTATAAGTTATAATTAAAAACATCAATATTGTGTTATATTCATCACACGTTGATACTTTATTTTAAATAATTGTTTTAATATTGTATTTTTAATTAACGAAATCTCAAAAAAACCAACCTATATTGTCAACAATTTGTCCAACTGAGTGACTATTTGATATGTGTGCATGCAACCTTGTTGCCCAATGGTCGGTGTTATTTAGAACCATATCCCTCCTTTGGTAGAACAACATGTACGCTGATGTTGTAACTAATGACGTGTCTGGGATCGGAGTGACTTTTGTATCATCAAAACTATACCATTGCTTGTCATATGGATTTTTGCAAAATGCTAATAAAAACAACCACGGCATGAATGAATATTGTGATCTCTTTTAATTGAGTTATTAAACTGACCAGTATAATGTCCGCTGTGAGGATCTGATCCGTGGTGATTGCAAACAGCATATAAATCATACAAATTACGATCATGTATAGAAGATAAACGTCGTGAAGTAGGTGGCTTCAACGGTACCCTTACATCTCGGCCAATTGCTAAATGAGGGGTCATATCAAAACTATACAGTGGAAAATCTACAAGGACTGAGAGTTTTGTAGGCTGCCTGTAAAATAAAACAAATTAATAGTATTGTTGCTAAGTAGAGTTGGCGCTTCATCTCTCTCTCTCTCTCTCTCTCTTTCTCTCTCTAGATGCCTTCTTTCTGAGAGAGACAAACTACCATTCTCTTCCGAGGCGACCCAACTGTTTTTTTAATCAACATATTTTATTACTTGTTATTTTGCTGTCGCGTTGATGGTAATGTCAATGACTGTCGAAAACGTTTTAAATGAACCACTAATATGTCTGGTAACGTCCATAATCCAAGTTTTTTCACTACCTCTTGTTTTAAATTACACTGTGGACAATGCCAGGCGTTTTCTGGTCCCAATATTTCTTCTTTGGTATACAACTAAGATTTTACATAACATAAATTATAACAATATTACATATAATTAGCTACAATAAACTTACATCAAAACATTGTTCAAGAGTAATAGATGTTCCTTTTTCTGTATTAAGTTTGAGTTGTTTTACACTAGCGTGTTCTTCAACTTGTTCACAATGGTCAGCAATTGTTCTAAAATTATTTTGATAAAATATAACATAAAAATAAGTTAGGAATTAATAAAAAACTAGGATCATACAAGAATATTCTAAACCCTAAGAAAAACATTAATCAATACAAGTAAATTAAAACTTTATGATTTAAAATACTGTGAAACCAAAGATGGACCCAGAATACAGTGAAAAGCTGGATAAGACAACACTTTTGTATGATTCTGCCAAACCATTTGGCATAAATATTTAACTGAATAAGACATATGTAAAACTGCTTAATACATAACTTTCATTTGGTTCATGCTAATCCATCTTAGAAGGTTTCGCTGTATTATAAACTCTTATTTAATTAAAATGTAATGACACTTACGCTTCTTTTGCGTGAAGATTCCATTCTAGTATTAATTTTACATGTGGTTGATCACCAGACATTACTAAAGCTTGTTCAACAGGATCCGTAAAAAGGGGTAGCTCAACAGTTGGATCAAGGTATTGAGGTAAATCGCTTGCATCTACCAATCTTATTCCAAACAAAGGTATATCCTGTTCTGTTGTAAGAATATCATCGTGCAGCATTGAAGCCATCTCTTTAAGTAAAAGCTTTTGAAGATCTTTATAAGAAGTTTCACGACAGATTTGCATTGTATATGCACTTCCAAATCTAATACATTTACATATACAACAATTAGAATATTACTCGCTAATACTTGGTGTTACTGATTAAACAAAATAATACCTTGAACATTGATCTTCTACAATAAGAACATTGACCCAACAGAGTAATAAATAAGGTCCACTTTCATTGCTGCAATCGTTTAGTTTGGGAAGTTCCAAACAATACAATGGATCCGATTCTTTAATCATTGATACAGGCATAGAATCTAAAACAAAACACATACTTTACAAACATGGCATTTATACTTAATACCGAACTGATAAAATGGTTTTATTCAATATATTACCACAAAATGTTCTGTTAAAGCCTATATCGGTGATTTCAGTAATGAGCATATGTTCTTGTTGTATGCCTGTGTAAGACCACAAAAGTTCTCGAAATTCGGCAACAGTAAAGTCAACTTGAAGAGATAACCCTAGTTTAACCTATAGTAAAACATACAAAGAAAAATATTAGAGCATATAAAAAAAAAAAAATTGAAAATAACTTACATCTCTAGGTTGTTGAGAAGTATAAATTACAGTAACATATACAGGCATAGAATAACATTGTGGTACTGGTATGGATATGCACAAAAATGGATCAAATGTATTGGATTGTCGCATACAACGAGGACACGTTAAGGAGGATTTAAATTGTGCTTGGAAAACATTATGTATAAAAGATTCATTACATCGAACGTGATTGGCAAGAGTTTCGGCAGCTACTTGTTCATCTGGCCTTCCGAAAGTGTTCTAAGAATAATTATAATTTCAAACATAACATTAAATTACATCAATAGTATAATTAAATATAAATTTCATACTCTAATAGTTTTATATTTCTTTTTTGTAGCTGTATTTAGATCTTCGTGAACTTTATCCAAGAGCCAAAGTAAAAATTCTTGAGCATCGTGTTGATTATTCCCTCGATATTGAGTACCATATTTATCAACAATTGCTTTAAACTGATTTGACATGTCAGGGTCGTACTTGCATAGCCAAATTGATTTCAACAGCAACGCCAGTTGTTCGGTCATTTCTCCTCGTGTGCCATACTTTTTTGAATTCAACTTGTTTCTTCTTGTCAAGTCCATTTTGTATTGATCCATCACAAAATATCTAAAAGGGATTTTTAATAAGAATAATTATCACCAAAAGAGATTTTTGATATTTTATGAACAGCAAATAACAAAAATCCGAATCCGAATTGAGGAGTCGGGGCATAATACAAGAGGTTGGATAGGTCACAACTCTTTAGAAAATATTATAATAACTAAAACCCATAAAATAACTTCCTATTAGTACCACAAGCAAAAATAATAATTTTATCATAATTCATAAATTCATAATTTTATCTGCAAATATTATATATTACTAAATAAATAAATGCTTGAATTTTTCAGATACTATACATAGAAGTAAACAATATGAATCTAACGAGCACATATTATCTTCTAATCAGAACTACAATTTAATATTTAGATAATTTAAAAACACTAATATCTGTATTTAACTATTGTGAATAGATTAAATATTGTTTAGGTATATGTACACTAATACACTTTTATGTAAATGAGTGTATTTAATTCTCTAATACTTTTCAATGACAATTAGTAAAATTTGCATTATTTTCCTAATGCGGTGCACCCACATCACAAAATGAAAATAATAATAATGAGTTCTACTAAACAATATTTTTATAATAATGTAGGTAATTATATTCATTGGAAAAAATATGTAAAAAATAAACGTACAAGTTTTAAACTATTAATAAAACATAACGAATAACATACAGGGTAATCTTTATGAACTATATATTGTCTTTACCACAACAAAATCTATACAAACTAATTAAAACCTTTAGGTTTATTAAATGTATTAACATGGGAGGAAGTGTGTCAGGCTGTTATTACAATGGAGAATACTCCATAAATTTGTGTTTTAAGATGCAACAGATTAAAAGTTTAACATATTCATAATAATACCACACTAAATTATGAATGTAGTAATATTGACACTTTTTTTGTAATCAACGTTTATCTATTACTTCCTTTAGTCAATATTTAATAATAATATAATATCCCTCTAAAAAAATGTATAGTTATGTCACTATTATCATTTGCTATTCAATACCATTTCACCTAATAACCAAATAATTAGATAGCGAATAGTGATAAGCAAAATATATCATAACATATACTCCCGGAGACCAGAACTGACTCTCTAAAAATTATCAAAATACAAACAAAACACAGTTTTTTTAATTTATTACATGTATATAGCTTTATCAATTATCCGTCATGTTTTATTTAATGCTGTTTTTTATTAGTAACTATTGGGACTTTATACTTGAATAAAAAAGTTATAATTGTTACTAAAAAAATGCAATAGATTAAGATATTAAATTATAGTTTTATTAAATAAATATATTGGATAATAAATGTCAATAGCGCCTAGATAATGATTTCTGTGAAATAATAATTTACTGCTACAATAACTAGATAAAAAGAAAAAGGATCACATATTTAGTAACTCAACAAGTTACGTTGATAATTATTTATTAATATTATAAGAGGTACTTTATAATCTCATAACTAAAAAAAATGTACTTAAGTATCGAACTTCTAAATAAGTTTAAAGTTATATACAAATTTATAGGTTCCAAATTATGACCTAAAGATCCAAAAAAATTATCTGTGTACCATGTTAAAAGATCTTAGTATTTTAAAAGGGAAGTAGGTTGAGCAGGTGAATATAATTTTTCTAGATTCTACTCATATTAGATAAATTACCTATGATATCTAAAACAAAATATACAGGTAACAAGATAGTATAGACTAACATGTATTAGGACATTTTTAAAATTGGTTCCTAGATAGTCTAAATTTTCCAATTTAAATATTTTTTTAAGAAAGTGAAACAATTATATTTGAGAAAATATTACTAACCTGGCTAAAACATCGGTATGACTCAAACACTGGAGCACTGCATTTATGAAACAAGTATTACCCTGATTCCGAAGTCCAACTACACCTGGTACCTTGTCTCCGCTCAATATTTTTGGACTTTGATATGAATTTTCATTATAAATATCCGACGATGACCGTGACACATAGGCGTCGTATTTGGAACACAAATTGCCTTTATCCTGTTGTAAACCGATATAAGACATTTTTTGCAACATCTTTCCTAGGACCTTGTTCCACGAAGACGGCTTTCGCAACATGGACAATCTAAGTTTGGCATCATCCATGTCGTTGGGCTTGACGTGCTTGGTGCGTATGAGGTCTCGCTTCAACGAGAAAGACCGTTTTAACTTGGAAGCTGTCTGATTAGAGTCTTCATTCCGTGTCATGTTGTACAACGCTTCGTCTTCCGACGTGCGTTTTTTCAGCAAGGATATCTCGTCCATATCAAAACGTTACCGCCGTATTTTAGTAACATCAGTAATATGTTTGTGTGGTAACTAAAATGGTATAAAATTGGCAGGCGACCGCGGCGGTATGTAAAAAAAATTGTTTAAACTACGTAGCGACGGGTGATCCTGATACGTTAATAGAACGTTTGTACATCTGAAAAAATTAACGAGAACATATATAAAAGAAAAACCATCCGATTCTCAATATTCTTTCATTTCAAAGCAAGATCTAATTGTATCATTATTCAGTAGGTTTACACTTTACACAGTAAAATATTTTATCAACTCGTTATCGAAGTCCTTCCAAATGCAGTGTGACCGCATATCATTTCATTCATAACCTACTGTTGTCAGGAATTAATATAAGAAAAATCCCTTCTGTTTTACTGAAAAAAAAGTTTTTGATTAAAACTGGGTAAAATGATACGCTTATATAATATATTTCACAAACACAATTGAATTATTGCAAGTACAATTAAATATTAATGACAACATAAATAGTTGTAATAAAAAAAACTTATTGTTTACCTGAAAAATGTAAAACAAAACTTTTCCCAATGCTCATAATTTTTAATTTGGGCAGTAATCCGAAATACATTTTTAAGTTGGCCACCTTGTACTGGTACTATACGTTGATAACAAAATGATAAATGACAAGTTCCACTTTCCAGTGATTATTAAAAAACATACCTATTATGATCTTGTCACACTCACATATTTCATCATAGTTTTCAATTTTCATTGTTCTCTTATTTTATATCTACTAAGTACTAATCAATTATATTATTTTTTTATCGTTAAAATTTACTTATTATCCCAGTGTGCAAATTATCTACGCAACATTAATAACCAATATTTACAATTAAAAACACTTGCACATTTTCGTTTTATTTTTAACTACAGCGAACAAAATGTTTAAATCCAACTTCGAGAAGTTACTTGGTATTTAGCTTGCCTAATAGTTTCCATCTCCACAAATATTAATTTTTTTTTAATTTGTAGATAAAGTTACTAGCAATTTGCTTCTAGAACCAGATTGGCCATCAACGTTGGAAATCTGTGATTCAATACGTCAAAAAGATGTGCAGTAAGTATTTTATATTATTTCTATAATAACATGACAAAGAGAAGATTCTTAAAACTTCACTTTTTCTTAACTCTCATCCTAACTCTTTTTAAATGTTTTCATCAATCGGTTAATAATTTGCTATAGGTCATATTATGTATGCTATGTAATCAACATTTAAGTAAAAATTATGAGTAATTCATTAAATATATTAATAATGTTTTGAAAATGAATGCATTTTTTTCTGTAACTTTCATTTTAACATATTAAAGTTTTACTTGAAATATATTTAATAATTCTATAATTGTCATTTTTTTGTTTGTTTATCAAAGATTAATAGTTAGTAATTATGTTTATATAGTTATAATTAAATAGGTCAATTTTTTAAAATTTTTGTTTCATTTAGCCACAAAAAAAAACATTAAATCTTCAAATCCTAAGAGATGTGAACACTAAATATTAAATTTCTCAAAGGGAAATTTCCAACCTTAAATAAGATAATATATGTTTATTTAAATTAAATAATTATCTTGTATAAACAGAATAAGCCAATAATTAGATCATAAGCCATAGCCGTATTATAAATAGTAATTTAATAACCCATAATTTGTATTTACCATTTTTCTTTGTGTATTCAAAATAGTATAAAATTACAGTTGACAAAATAAAAACTGTATTTACATTTTAAATGTTTTGATAACTAAAATTTACATAGAAACAATGTTGCTTACAAGTATCTAATGAGTGCTTAAGTTTCTTCGTCCTGCTAATTTATGTTAAGAAAAACAAATGTTATAGATGAACTATAATATTATCACAATATTGATAATATTAATGCTATATCACCACACGAGTACAGCTAAAAAATAATGTTCATATTGAAAAAAGTTGCGATTATGCTACTTTTATTGATTCATATAATATAATTTTATATTTTTTTAGGCCAAAATTTGCACTCAATGCTATTAAAAAGAAATTGTCAAGTACAAATCCTCACACTGCTATGTATAGCTTATTGGTTAGTATATTATTTTAGTTTTAAAGTTAACTATTCCTCATATTGAATAATATTATAAATAATATTTATTTATTTTTCAACTAACTAGGTATTGGAGTGTTGTGTAAAAAATTGTGGCCAACTAGTACACGACGAAGTAGGATCTAAACCATTCATGGAGCAAATACGAGAAACTATTAAAACTACACCACATGAAAATGTCAAATCCAAATTGCTTGAACTTTTACAAACATGGGCATTTGCCTTTCGTGCTGTTCCCAAGTACTGTGCTGTTCAGGTGCTTTTTATTTTATTATATTACTATAAAAAAATTTAAACTATTATGTCTTTAAAATGTACTATCCATTATTAAACACTATACTTTTGACATATAGGATACTGTAAATATAATGAAAGCTGAAGGTTATACTTTTCCTGCGTTGAAAGAAAGTGACGCTATGTTTAGTTCAGACGTAGCACCTGGTTGGGAAGATTCCGATTGCTGTCATAGGTGCCGTGTGAAATTTGGCATGGTACAGCGTAAGGTAATTGAAAAAGAATAACTAATTATTTTTTCAAGTATGAATACCATTTTTATCAGTCATCTTGTAATATTAGTTATTATATACATAATTTTTATCATTTTTTAGCATCATTGTCGAGCTTGTGGACAAGTTTTTTGTGCGCAGTGTTCTTCTCGCTCTTGTACACTTCCAAAATTTGGCATTGAAAAACCTGTTCGTGTTTGTGAAGCTTGTTATGAAAAATCTAACAAGTAAGAACCAAAAATTTAACTCTTACCAGAACTTACCAGTAATATTACAACTTTAATCAGTATTATTATTTACTTACAATGTATTAAATATATAGATCAAATACAACTAAAGGAGCAGATGACTTACCAATAGAATATCTTACTAGTTCATTGGCTCAACAAAATCAAGTAATTAAATTTTATATAGCCAAATGTCTTGTTTAAATCGGATGTTCATGATTATTTTAAAATGTTAATATATTTATAACTTATCATGTTTTATTATTAGGTTCCAACAAACAGAAAAACTGAAGAAGAGCTTAGAGAAGATGAAGAACTTCAATTAGCTTTGGCGCTTTCCCAATCGGAGGCAGAACAACAAAAGGTAAAACATTCAAATAAAAGTATTTAAACATTTTGTACTTGCTATAAAAAATATTTTCTCATGGCCATTAATTCTAGGTACCATACATGAGTTCAATATCAACACCAGCTGCTCGTTTATACTCATCACCTCCTGTGGTAAATTTATTAAATTAGTTTTTTTTTTTTTTTACCAGTTTTTATAATGAAATATGTGTGAGAATTCTTGTTGTAATTGTATTAATTTGTGTTTTATCCATTAAATACTTAATAAAAAAAGTTAAAACTTTGATTTCTAGAAAGAAGAAAAAACAGAAGTTGAAGAAGATCCTGAACTGGCACGTTATTTAAATCGCTCTTATTGGGAAAATCGAACTGAACAGCAATCCAAAACTTCACAATACAATAATTTTAGTTCAACAAATGTAAAATTATAATTTCAAATTTAATCATGCACACAACATGTTATCAATTACAATTTTTTTATGTTGTAGGCAAACACTGTGCAGCCTTCAAATGTTGCTTTAAACACAACTGTAAAAAATGATCAGCCTAATGATTCTGGAGAAATGGAAATGTTTATAACATCAGTAAAATCACAATTAGAGATCTTTGTGAATCGTATAAAATCAAATTTGAGTAGAGGTAGAACCGTCATTAACGGTGGCTCATTGGATACTTTTTACTCAAAGATCACTCCTATGCATCAAAAATTACTCCAGTATATTCAACAACAAGACGAAAAGAGACGTAATGAAAAAATATTGTGTTTTAATCTTGTAAAATTTAATCTTAGTTACTCTTATGAATATTACCTCATTTAGTGTACTATGAGAGATTGCAAGATAAGCTCGTTCAAGTAAAAGACACTCGGGCCGCATTAGACGCAATGAGAGAGGATCATAAAGCTGCTTTACAGCAAGAAGCTGCTTATGCCGAACAACAAAGACAATTACAGTTAGCGATGAAGTTAGATGTATTAAGACAAAGAAAACAACAATATCAACAAGTGGGTTTAATCAAGTAGTATAGTACTGAAAGCAAAACCCGTATGAAATAAGTCTTTTCATAGTGTGTGGGAATCGAAACCAATACTCCTAGTACCAAAAAATTGAATGCTTCATTCACTGTGACATAAACACTCATAGAATATTAGGTTACCTATAGTAATTTTATTAAAATTATAATGTTTTTAGTATCAACATCAAATGACACTCGCACAAGTACAACAACAAGAACAAGAAATGGCTATGCGAATGGAACATCAGCGACAAAACTATCTCAATACTAGCATTTATGGACCAAATTCCATACCAAGTGTGCCAACTGCTCCAACTCCATACATGTCATCTGGCCCTAGTAAGTTTATGTTATTATTTCATAATGAGCTGCTTTAATATTTTTGTATTTTTATAAAATAATAATTTGTATGTACGTAAAAGAATAATATTTCATTATATTTCTGTTTTGACTAAAATATATTCACATATAATTATTTTATATTATATTTATTTATAAATGATATTAATGTTAATTACATATAACTTGAATTTATGTACAGGTTCAATTGTATCTTCTCAGATACAAGAAAATAATATACCAGGTCATTATCAACATATTCCTCAAAATCAAGGTAATATTAAGTTAACTCTTAAGTTTTTTATTATTTTAAATGAATATTTTAATATGTAAACATTATGTTTATTTTCAGCTTTTCCTGGAAGACATATGATATCGCAAAACCCAAATGCAGTTCCAATTACCCAACCTGTTAGTTTACCGTCTAATGAACCTCATAATATGATTCACACTAATCCGAATATTCCTCAACCCATTTACCGACCACAAATGCCACCATTATCATCAAATTCTATAAATCCAGGGGTTCCCATTAGTCAACCAATAAGCTCATTGCATCAACAGCCACATTCGAGTGTTGGTTCTCACACCCAACCGATGATGCCAGGTCACCATCAAGCTCCTATGCCACATATGGTGGGACCACAGCGTACAATGTCAGTTGGACAGCCAATGATACCCAGCCAACATCAACAGCCAATGATTGGACAGATGCCACCAAATATTCCTTACGGCGTCCCTGTGCATATGGGACCGTATGGTTCTCAGCCCATACCTAGTCAGCAAGTCAATCCACAGCCGTCCGCTCCCAATCAACATGAACAATCCAGAGTTGAGCAACCTGCAGTTGCTGAGTTGATCAGTTTTGATTAGCTTAATATAATATTGCATTCCGAGTACACGTTTTATCACATAATAATATTTATTGAAATTTAACATTATTTTAATTTTGTGGGTATTTTATTAAATTGTTTATTATATACAAAATATAAATATTATATAAATTTTAAAACATAAATAGTGCTTTATAAATTAACAGACAAAACAAAAATGTATACACTACCTACATAACATTGCAGTAAGCCTAATATTACCATGGACATGTAGATTAATCAGGTTGATTATGATTTATGTGTGAATCCTTACTGGCAAAAACTTATCAAATACATTTGGTAAAAATAATAATAAACTATGAAGTATATTAATTTAGAAGCTATTAGCCATAATACGGGGTTCTTGTATAAGGTGTTCGGTTGTCTTCTTCCTTTATTTTTTGGTAATAGCTGTAGGTCACCCACCACATGTATACATAAATACCTAGATGAAACAAAAAAAATTAATTTTTGGTTTTGATAGTTATTTTTCTTAATAACTTACAGACACCGAGCATGCCAACAACTAGTACTAGAATGCTTGTGATGTAATATGCGTGTATTAAAAAGTCAATAGTGGTATACAAAACAGATATGACTAGTCCAATACATAGCATAATTGTTAGCACGATCCAAGGTAGCATCAATAATTTGTTTCTCTGAAAAAATAATTTCAATTTTGAAGTTAATTTTTATGTCACAAAATTATGTATCCAGCAATGTTAACAAATATTTATTGTTGTAAAAATAATAATGTTTACAAACCATTAATATCCCAGCTAACAGTAAAGCTGATATCAAAATTGTCATTATGAGATTGATTGCAACAATGATTTTTACTGAAAATAAAAATTAAAAAATGTAATATTAAACACTTGTGTATAATGTTCTCTTACTCTACGGCGTGGAATGTGGAATTCAAATAGCATAATACTGACCTACAGAGAGGTAAAAAACGTAATATAGAATACTATTACTACTTAATGTGGTAAGTACTCTTTATTAAGATCTTAAATAGATCTGTAGATACATACCAACAGTTTTGGGTAAGAAGTCGATGACGATGGTCTGTATTTTAATATCGTATACCAGGATCACTATTAATGTGATTATAGCAATTACCTAAAAAAAAAAATTCATTAGCCATCTGGTGTAAGTTTTGTTAAGCTTATAATTTTTACACATAATTAATATTGTTAAAAATAACAAGAATGGGTCTACATAATTAATTGTATCATAACGAGAAAGTGTCTGCGTGTGAAATGACTATAGACATAAATTGTTATTATTAATTATTATTGACGGTGATCTTTGTACAAATGAGCAATTTATGATGTATTGGTATAGCTATATAGTAGTTACTAGTCTTTTAAAAAATAATTTATAATTAACGAGGAAAACTCGAGTACCTAACATAATTTTAAAATACAAGTGAGTTGGTAGACTATAATTATCGATTTTGTTAAACAAATTATTCATATACGAAGCTATAAATTATTAGTTCGTAACTCGATGTTTGCAGGTTGTAAGTACCTATTTGTATAATTTGTTTATTCTCAACCATTATCAATAACAATTAATAGGTTTTGACGTTTTATTGTGGTTTCTTACATGAAATACTGATTTGGAATAGTCCCTCATTTGTTATTTAAATTTTAATACGGTTTAAAGGAACTGTAATTTAGCACAAACGTCGTTTGCCAGTTCATCACAAACTCCCCATGTAGTTTATAAGCCGTGACGCTTAACAGCGCCTGACACGGAGTCAGGAGTGCTTATGAAGAACATAAATGTTTACCAAATAACGACAACCGTGAAGTTTTTCAATGTCAACTTTTAACGAAAACATTAAAATTGTTATTTTTCCAGTAGTAAAAGGAAATTTACGGTCCAGATCCGACCACGCGTCATAAACTTGCCTAAGTAAGTATTAACCTACATTTGAATTCTGACTTCTGTCAAGTAACGTCTTTTAGGTTGCTAATAATATCAAAAAATCGGTAAAGGAGCCGCTTTCATATGCCGAAGAGAGAAACGACTATTGTACATTAATCATTGTATACTAAACAGTACAATATACAGACAAATATTTATTTTATTATAAGGCACCAACCAATTTAAACCAGATTGCCAAGATACGTGCCAAAAATGTACAGGCAAACTTTCGGAATGCTTTGGTCGGGATACTATAATTCATATTATATATTTTAACAGTTGCATAATCGTAAAACAAAATTTGCCCATATAACATTTTTACTTTCTATAATCTATATTATATCTATACAGATAGATATAATAATAGAATCTACAATTTTGTTTACATTTCATAGATAATGTCCTATAAACGATGTAATTATTCGCCAAGAGTTTATAGATTTCATTACGGTCGCGGGTCGAGGAGACGGTTACTGGATCATCGAGATATTCAACTTACAATACTGATTATTGTTGACATTGTTAAGCAGATGTAATGTATCGAACTGCGCCCATCATTGTAAAAATAAACTACATTAATCATCGTTGTGACGTTTGTGTGTAGTATTGGCTACCTAACTATTTAACACGATTACGCCACTTTTTTCTAACATGATACATCCAGCAACATTTACGTCTTAATACTGTCAGACAACAGTTTATTATAACAAATTGCAATGTACTGTATCTAAACAAGTTTTCACAATAAGACGTGTGCGGGTGGTCCAGTTTAGAACCATTTCAAAATAAAAAGCTATATTGTACACGGCGGACTTGAATGAGGGACCAGTGTCACGGGAAATCAAGTTTAAGAAAATCGGTAGGTCTTTTCGTCTTGACAAGAGAGTAAGAGACAAACATAATACATGTACTAGACGGTCCCACGCCTGTCGTAACTAATTTGTTGTGTGCCAAGGATGATAATTATTATTATTATTAATACAAAGCTCGACGTTTGACCTTCCTACAAGCGTCGCATATGCTTTTTTAAGTTCCAGACGTTATAGCGATGCTCTCGGTATTCTATATGGATCACATATGATAATAATAATAATAATATTAGCTGTGTATCGTATACGCTATTAATAAAACATCCCGCGCACTCTTATAAGATACAAAGCGCTTTAGAGCGGTTTTGATTTAAGTGCGCACCGGCCCGTAAAGTATATTCGATCGAGTACTCGCGCTTTTCGTTTTTTATTAGTAATAATTGTTAGTTTTGATTATTATTATTTATTATGGTTACCATTTAGGACTGGCTCGAGAACACATACCGCACTTAATGATACACACGAGACGTGTCTTATACTCAAAATAGTCGGCGGGTTATCGCTAAAGAGAGCGGAGTAAAAAAAAAAAAATACCAACATTAGACCTGAAAGCAGATAAAAAAACATACACAACAAACGTGAGGTTACATCCGATTTCACTGCTGCCTGCCATCTGACATTAAAAGAGCCCAGACCAAGTCTAGAGAACCTGTACAGTATGGCGGCCAAAGCTCATTATCGTTACAATGATCTGAGATGAAGTACTCGCGATATCTTTTTTTTTTTTATTGCATTCTTAGCGCGAGACGTTGGGTTTTATTTTTGTTTAGAATTCCAATCTTAAGAACACATTACAGTCTAAAATGTAATGTTGATCGAGCACATCTCAACACCAAAAATTACCTTCCCATTAAAAATGTACTATTGTATTATTATATGTATAATTATTATCTATAATATTTTTTAAATATGTCAAACAATCATATGAATTCATAAAACAATTATACTGTTCGAGGGTGAATTTGTAACACGATATCTGATATTTAGCTAGTTCATATATTATTAAACCATACCGATTTTTTTACAAGTGATTGTATTGTCTACCACTATTAACTATTAATTATAAAAGTGCTATACATTCGAGTACTTATATCGCACCACATAGTAAAGATGAATAAAAATAGGTACTACAGCGGTTAAGCAAAATGTTGCATGGTACATGAACAAAAACAATGGTTTACCGTAGGTATTGTTAGTAATAATTGTTACAACACAAAACCGACCTTTGTGAAATCCTCGAAATGTCACTTTTAGAAAATACAAACAATACAATTTAATTAATTTGAACAACAAAAAAAGTTCGCGAAAAAAATATTGATTTAAAAGTTATTTTTTACGCCGATATACCTTGTACCATAGATTATAATAAATTATTGTTCTATAAATATTGACATTTAAACATGTAATACAGAAATACCTATAGACACTTTCAAATACCAAATTTTGTAGTTGGTCCATTATTTTTTTGATTTTTGTACATTATATTTATAAATATAATAAGCCAAAATCTGTTTCATCTGTCTATACACGAGTGACTAATTAGATACCTATCTGTTTTGTTTTCCGAATTCAATTGTTGCACATTAGTACTAGTTACACAATTGTAAGAGTAGGTAATGTTTTGGTATTAGATCCACTCATAAAAATTATCTCAATAATTAACAGTTCTTAGTTTTTTATCCGCCAAGTTCCTATCCTAGGTCGTAACAACCTGCTCTATAAATCCCTTATAAATTAGCAATGTGTATATTATGAATAAATATTAAACATTTAATGTAAATAAGTACACTTAAAATCTAGAATTTCCTAGCCTATAAATAAAACATGATTTTGCTTTAACCAAATAATATTATTTATATCATTAAAATAACATGTTCAACCAAATTGTTAAACTAATTAAAAGATACTAATGAGTAATGTTTAAACAATTATTTCTAGTCACAATCCTATATTTTAAACACAAAAATCTTCTTCGCATGGTCACTGGTACCTACTAACCAAGTTTCCAACCTAGTAATTTTAACTGAATAACCGTATTAAGTTATCTTTGATAAAATTATATTTAAATATTATACGATTGTAGCCAATGCCATTCCGGTGGTCACATAGATCAGAGCATTCACCTTATCATATTATATGTGTAAACAGTCTAATAGTATATATAATAGTGTAGACATGTAAAATTGTCAATGCTTCACGTATAATATTAACTTATAATAATTAACGTCCAATGAACTCAATTGCAAATTATTTGAAAAGGTAGACTTACATTTGTTTAGTAGGTAATTTTATAAAATATACAATTATGTCAAATAATAATGTCAAGTACGTTTATGTTCTAATGTATTGTTATGATTATTATAGTTTATATCCGATAAATCGTAATTAAAAATAAATCATAATTATTAGCTATTTGCTATTCATTTAATTGTAATCTAGAAAATCGCTTATAATCAACTCAAACAATAATTATGTCTGTCATCAAAAGTAACTGAATTTTCATACTAAACTGAAACTGTAATTTAATAATCTTATTTGTTTTTATGTAACACATGTCTTAGGATTTTGGAATATTTGTTAGTGGTAACTACAATTAAATGTAATCACTAAGGTCCGGATAAATATTCTCTTAAAACACCTAAAATATGATTCTAATATTCTCTAAAAAACCTACAAATATTCTCCATATAATCTCTTAAAAATTAGAAAAATAAACAAAAATAATGAATTAAAATCAATATTTCCTTTATTGAATATAAAATAACAATATATATTTAAAAAAAAAAAAACAATATTCCTTTGGTATGATGATTATGGTAATAAATTAATATTTACTAAATATTCTTCTAAATTTAATTCTGACTTGAATTAAATTGAAGTACAATTTAAATTACTTACTACTTATTTAAATTTTATTATATGAGTTAATAATTATGTATTTCTCGATATTCTCTGGGCTCATGTTAGTTCTTCTATCGCTTAAAATGTGTTTGTAGAGGCTAAATGAACGTTCAACATCAACTGATGTTAAAGGAGCAAACTTCATATCAGCAACTACACTAGGGGTGAAATGTTCTGGGAGATTTTCATTGTTTCCAGATAAAATGTTTCCAACTTTTTCTAACATTTGGTAGCCTTTATTTTTTTCACATAATTGAGTCACTTTGGTTTTTATAATGTTACCCTTTTCACCAGGTTATTGGTCATTTTGTAAATTTTTGTTGTTCTTATCAGCATGAAAACGATGCAGTATTGCAGGTTAGCCACCATATTTGGTAAACAGCACGGCACGACGCGGCGACTTAATAGTACTATCACTGTGTGTATTTTTGTATGAAAATATTAATTATAATAATTTTAAAATTAAAATAAATTATTATGTTTTTCTCACAATTTGCAAAATATTCCAAAATATGCTAAATAACCTAAATATTCCCTAAACCATGAAATATTCTCAAATATGCAAAAAAAACTTTTTCCTGTGAACTCTGTGATGAATGAATCGTCCACATTTTTTACCCTCATAAGACTGCATATACTCAGTAACAATATGTAAAAACATATAAATCCGGACTTTAGTAATCACTAATCATACTGTTTGCTAAGAGAAGAAAAACAATATAATCGCTACCGTTTATATTATAATACATTAGTTAATCGAAATTCTAACTTCTCGATAGTACGTCGGTCCATTAAAGAAAAACTTAAAGATAAACCATTTAATGTTATGGTTGACATAAAAAAATTTGGGTAAACTCAAAGGTTGGTTACGTAAGGTGATGTAAAGCACTTTGTTATTGAACTATTGTACCTATAAATTATAATGAAACAACCGTATACTATCATATATCATAGTTGTTACTTGTTATACACTGAATATTAAAAAAAAATAGGTATACGATTTTTGTAATCGCGTCGCAAGACTATTGGATTCAAACAAATACGAATAGTAGTAGGCTCTGTTGTTCTGACTACTTGGTTTATTACGTTTAAATTGTGTAAATTGTTCGTTTAGTCGACAAAAAAAAAGTAGGCTGTGTTTTTTTACAAAAAATAATATTCACATACACAAATTACCGGGCCCGTGACAAATGGGACCATATGTGTTGCTACTAAAATACTTTTGATCGTATGTTTTCCAACAGGTGTGTCTTTTACTATTAATAAGGCCGTGTTTCAACACAAGAACGCTCGTCCGATATAATTAATGTATTAATATACATGTACAATATAGAATGTATATTATGTCGTGTGGGAAACATTTTGATATTTTTAAGTCGCCGACTGGCGTTCGAACCCTTTTTTGAGATATCCGTTGACGCGGGGATGACTCTTTGTAAATTGATCGTATACATACGGCGGATATTATTTTATGTGTCACGGTTTATGTCATGCCCACAGACATGGATAATAATTTACCGTGACATTCGCACGCGTAAGCCAAACCTATACGTTGTCGAAGATAGAAAAACAATAAATATAAAAAAAAAATTGTTTTTTAACGCGGGAATAAATTTAATTGGGTTTAAAAATAATGTAGGTAGTTTTTTTTTCGATATTGCAAATGGCAGATTTTTTTTTAAAATCATTACTTCGCCAAGAATAAATTAATCGGTTACATAAATACTGAACATACTACAAACGTCTTACAAAACAATACGAGCTGTGCGTTATGTTTTTGCTGAAAACACTTTCTGGCCAACTAGGTTTCCAAAAAAAAAAAAAAACAAAACTTTAATGTAGGTCATAGCGCGACCGATTTGTTGTCATCTGGAACGCGGGCCGACATTTAATGCCTCAACAAACTCGTTCGCGCACTTCGCCCACGCTGTCCTTGAACTTTTTTGGCGTTGGCCGTGTAAGAAAAACACATTAAATAACCTCCAAACCTTAGTTTAAAAAAAAAATACACCTACCCGACGACCCATATGTTTCATTCAACGTGTTCAAACACTGTACAACTGATGTATTCTAAATTGTAGTAAATATTTATTTTTGCTCGTGAAAATAAGTGGGAACTTGACGGAGCCCTTAACAGTTATCAAATGCAATAAATATAAAAACCGTAATGGTTAATACCTAAGGGCTAAGTTTTTAAAATTCAATGTCCAGTAATGATCGAGAACATGAAGTCTACATTCTTAAGATCTATTTTCAATGCCTAGTTGGTTTAAAAATGTATATTTTCCAAAGATACAATTAAATGGGTAACCGCAAAGCTTTCCGTCTCAAAGGACAGCTTCGAAAATATCATACAGACCTCAGCTCTCTGCTCTCTTCTAACGCTGTTTACTCTAATTACAACAATTTACTTCAACAATAACTTTTGTACTATAATTGCGCTTATATGTACAGTTTGTAATGCAGATAATTTAAATAAATATTGTGATTAGGCATAATGATATAATTACAATTCCGTAAATGCCGCTGATGAGGGCACCCGTCTTCAGCGGACAGCCCATGCATGATGAGAGAAGCGGTAACTTGCGGCCCATGATTGAATGTCGTCCAAATACTTAAACCGGATTGAAATATCTATTATTTAAATATAGATGTTTATATTTTTCGCTTGAAAGAAAAAACCGCGGGACGTGATTGTACGCGCGGGATGACCTCGCTCGCAGGCGCCGACCGATACACTCAGGCTCGGACACTGCCGTTGGCCGCCTCGTCGTGGCCCATAAATAGACTGGTGACCGTTTAGCGGGCGAAAAGTTTATATAAAGAAAAAATAAAATCAACTGAAAAGCGCGCTACCGTCAATGCGTTAACGAGAAGTGTACGGACGAACGTTTGCGAACCTTGTGTGCGATACGCGCGCCGACGTCGCTGCGGTACTGTGTATAAGTACGCTGTCGGTCGTCATCTCATGCCCAAGTACACAAACGTGGGCCGCGGAAAATCAAGACTTTCAGGGAGGGAGGGGGGAGAACATATGGTGTAAATGAGTGAACTGTAATCCTAACCGCGAACAGCGCAAGACCCGTCATTCCACGCTGACGCTATACGCCGGCCGGGTAAGGCTATTTCCTTTTAGGTATACACCGACAAAACCTGTTCTCGGTTTTGTATCCGATCCGCCGGCGCTGTAGCCACAGGTCAAACCTTCTCCTCCGCTTCCTCCCCCTCGGCGAGCCGATATGTACCTGTAATATAATAGCGGCCTGTCCGTGCAAACATATTGTCCCAGAAGGCTCTCGCTCGACGCATGCTTGACGACAGACAGCAGGATCAAGGTCAACCCGGTCTATTATAATAGTATTACTATTATTATAGTTCTTCGTTGTTATTGAATACCGATAAAATAATAATATTCAAAATTATTATTATTATTATTACGACTTCTCGCTGTATACCGATTGTGTACGCTGTGTAAAATAACGCACAAGGACCGGCATTATTATTATAATATTTGCATTGTTCCAAATGTGTGTCCCTATAAGGCAACAGTTAAATCGTACTCAAGTAAAACAACAACTCAGCGCTGTGTCTCGTTATTTGCCCAGAGCTCGACGCAGCTAAATTTCAATTTCGAGAATGTAATATATTATCCAGTGATAAGAACCCAGAAGGACAATGAATACCGTTTCATTGAACTACAAAAACCGCACGGGATACCAGTTAGATAATTGTAATTGTTACATGATTTTACCTGTATGTTTAGTTTTAATTCGGTTGGAAATGATTATACTACCGTTTAATTTGGGTTTATTAGTAAGGTCTATTAATGTACCTCATTACGACTCAGGGCATTATTGGGCGCCTATTTCTTAAAAACACAGTACCTTAAACCTTAGAATTATTTCTTATCAAATTACCATTCGTCAGTCAATAAATTATGACGAGGTATAGCACGACTTATATGTATATTATTTTGAAATTAGGCACATTATAGTCTTTAGACCTTATTAATGAGTCTGAATTATCGAACGACAATATTATATCCAACCGATTAGAAATTGAACGTACAGGTAAAATGATGAAACAATTACAATATTGTAATTGACATCCTGTAGGCTGTATGTTTTTGTAGTTCAATGACACGGATTCCATGTTCTGTTCATCGGTAATACGTATGTTATTCTTAGATGAAAACGTGGATTTCATTATTTGAAAACCGTATACAACTTGAAGTATTAGATGAGACGGAACTACTTCTACAGCTGTAGAATTAGAAAACTATTATTATTATACACCTTAGAGGCTTACTATTTTTACTTAACTGTATTATTCATAATCATTCATTCACATTTAATATCACTTCATGGACATTTAACGGGCATTTAAAATTGTAAAACATTTGCTTGTACAGATTTGGCTATCAAAATATTATACTAATTACTTAGCAACGGCACATCTCATTTAAAATTAATTGTTTCGCTTTAAATGTATTTTTCAAAACCTCTAAAGTGAAAATTTTATATATTTGTGACATTAGAGGTGTTCATTTTGCATATTTGTTTTGAATAACAATCCTCTTACTTTTTAGGCAAACCGCAATAATGATCGTTAAAGTTTTTTCCTAAATTGTATACACGCCCAATGAAAGTTTTAAGCCTATCATTTTAAAGATAACCGCCTCTGAGAATTTTAGATACCTATAGGCTATAGTAGAACTAAGTATAGGAGGTAGGTGGATGTTTGGTATAGGTAAAAGTTAAATTTGCCCGACTATAATATCGTGTCTGTCACGCCATGTTAGTTCGTTACGCTGTACTTAAGAATAAGCCTATGGCGCCACTGTTTATGTATACAATAACAACGCAGTTGTTTTCAAATTGATTTCACTAGAAGCCAAAAATATGCAATCGTCAAAAATGTATTAAGAATAATAAATTACCATTTATGTGTATAATATAATATACTATAAGCAAATCGGCTGATCACGCCAAGCCGATTGGACAAACATTGAAATTCCATCGTGGAAAAGTTTTTTTTTTTCTTTGCGTTGATTGTGGACACGCGAATTTCGAGACAACAAAGGACACGAAATAATTAATTGACTTTTCAATCCCGTGCTACGTTGCAATACGTATTTATTACAACTATAAAATTGCATTGGACAGTTTTGGACGTGACATCATTCCCTTATAGTTAATGTGGAGTTTAATTTTAGTCAGCTCCTTTGTCCGAATAGCCCGTTTCGTGATGATGATATTATAATTATAAAATAAAAAATCGCTTAACCGCATTTGACAAACCGTGGCATGTGGCATATTATTGTGTCCTATGTAAAGGTAACCGCAAAATAATAGTTTATAAAATAGCCTCTTTCCTCTTGTGACCGTTTGTGTCGATGACGGCAAACATACGGTGAAAAAAAAGCCCCCAAAAAATTACTTTTTAAAATTTAGCACTTCCTCTATGTGCTCTATTTATAATAATAAACCACATACATAGGTACTGGATATTATTTTAAATAACCACTATCTGCTAGAACAAAATGTATAAGGAATTTAATTTTCATCACAAGGTCAACTTACTATGTGGGTGTTTACTGTGTGGTAAAAGAGTACAATTTAATGTACTTAACGTTATTGTTATGGACACGTAGGACAGTGCAATAAAAAAAAAATAGTACCGTCCTACAAAACTTACCCAACTATTCGTACGTCTTTATCGATTGAGATTTATAGAATTGTAAAGGTCAAACCTGCTCCTGTACAATAATTTACCTATAACTCGATAGTTTTTGCCACTTTTCAGGGTAGGTAAATAAATAAAAAAAGCCCCACCTCGGACACTGATTGGATTGTAAAAACGTCGATCTGGCGTCAGCAAGTGTCTGCAAACAATAAAGTTATAAAAGGTCAGACAGTATCCAAAATAAACACAATATTGTTATTATAGGCCGTTAAAGTTTTCATTTGCTAAGCGACTGTGACCTTGGCGCCTTCTAATCGTGAAACGCAATACCTGTGGAAGTTACACGGCGGCGGCACCTACATAGCATCTGTATCAATAGTAAGTATGTACATAATATTATTATGGTTTCTTGCGTGCATCTCGGGTGCGTTCAATGTCTTCTCGCGTGTTGGTCACAAGGTTTGATATCGAATAGAATACAAAAACTAATACACGAATGAATCCGTAAAAAGTACACAATGGTATTTTTCGTACCTTGACAATACAGAGTGGGCAAAAACTGAAAATCCACGGTTTGCATAGTAATTCGAAACGCACGATATCTCGTTGTTGTAAAACTTCTAAAATATTACAATATAAATGATTGTACATTGCTGTTAATTAACGTGGCTCGACCGTTTGTCATCGTTTAGAATAATCAGACATTGGCGGTAAAAACTGTCGAGTGCACAAGTAATTAGATCGGTGATGAGATAGCGGTTATAATATTATCTCATGTCGCTTCATCTACTCGTTCCCAGGTTAAAAACAAAATGGTACACCGGTTTGAATTTAACAGTATAGTAATAATAGTATAGTAATAATGTATAGTAATAATAATGACAACTGTGTCAGTTCAAGCCCAAATTGCGTTAATTTCATTCAAACACATTATCAAACAATGATTAATTAGTCATAGATTAAATATACTATAAATAATAACGCTAATGTATATGTAACAACCGGCAACACTATTTTACTCACATTTCTGGATTTCGCACTGTATACTTTGAAATCCCCCGAAAAAAGAAGCGTCAAATTCATTTTCAGGCGTTGTCCGCCGGCCATGTTTGACCTGTGCTCTAGTTAAAAAGCAATATTTTCCTAATACATAATTTATATTTTTTATAATAATTGTTTTTGTATGTGCAATTTATTCCACGAATTCCGCAATAGCCGTCAATAATGTAAACTGATGATTTTAAAATTAATTTTACGCAAATTAAAAACAAATTATTTATGTTTCAGACTTTTATTTGTTGACGTAGATAAACATGATAGTATTTAATATTGAGACATTTTAAATGTAAAAAATAACATAAATAATGACACAGCTTGTCCATAAAAAATATTAGTTTCATTTTCAACGAGTTGTAACAGAATAAAAGTTATATTTATAAATCTATATATTTCTCATATAAAGTGGTTCTTGTTTTGTATAACTAGAGTGAATATAATAAAGGACATCTATAGTAATATTAACGGATTAACCTAATTAAGAGAAAAGTATAGCGGGTATAACTTAAAACTTATAATGTTAGAGAGAGAGGTCTCGATGTTGATTAGAGCAACAATTAAACTGTGCCTCAAGGTAGTGGAATTATATTTATTGGCCACCGTTCCAGATGGTATTTAGTGTGGTAAACTATATATTGCATTTAACGGTAGTTGTATTTGCTCATTTATAAGCAAATAACCGTTATTTCCTTGTGAAAAATGACAATAATATGGTCAAACCAAACAACGCAGCGGTTCTGTATATATCTTCTGGTAAAACATCATAAATATATTTTTTTAAATATGTAATTTATAACATCAATTTTTCAACATTTTCACTACTTAAAATAGTTTAATAAACACGAGTAGGTTTCAAGGACAATCGAATCCGACATCATTTATACTACGTTTGCAGCCATTTGTCAAACTGATGAGAAAGGGCGTTACCATCCAATTTGCATGATAGCTTTTGCAAATATTTAGGCACTGGGTGTGCCAACTTCCGGTCTATAACACATCAGTCTTGACGCAAACCATTGCAATATAACACATAATTTTGGGCTTATCCCTTTCATCGTAATAACAACAAATAACAGTTCTATTTGTATCCTTCAAGGATTTCATTACATTATGTGGAAAATGTTGGGTTTTTGTTACTTTTTATATTTTAATCAACGCGAAGTACAGACAACATTTTCGAACAGAGCATACAAACGGATAGAGATCATTTTTCATTGGGTATAATATTTTTCTGACATTCAGAGGCAATAGTATGTTTGGTAATAATAAATTGGCCGGAAAACGGGCGTCAATGTGATACAACCAAACTAACACTAACGTCAATAAATTGAAAGTTGAGTAATAATTTTAGAGATTTAAAATTACAATTTTATAATATAGCAATATTGGAAATAGCTATATAGCTTTTGGGAATTAAAATTTGTAATATTGTTATCAGACAACTGTCGTTTACATAATGTAAAAACGTTAACATATTGAAATTTCCATAGCAACATTGATTATTATATAAAATTAAAAATATGAATATATGAAATAAATAATACGGTTTGTTTCTTAGTTTCTAGAATAGAATAGGAAATGGATAAAGAACCTTAATGGATTTCCCTGAATTTTCTCAACAATTGATAATCAGAATCGTGTTATTTATTTGTGCACTAATCGGGCTTGTAAGTTACATGGTCATTTTCTTAAAAATAAAAAACGTGTAAAGTAATTCGTTTTCAGGTAGGTACTTGTTTGGAATGGATGTCTCACGGGAAACACGATGAGTTTTACCATACGGTTATTAAATTGGATTTGGAATCTATTGATAATTTATTTGTACAACGATCATACAAAACAAGTATGATGTTTTCATAAGTTAAATCCAAATGTCGTAAAACACGAGCACTTTGATTTTTAAAATCAAATACATTTTTGTGTATATATTTCTCATATAATTTATAATACTAGATTTGATACTAAATGCATACATCTTAATGATTGGTTTTAAGTTACTTTATTTTCAATATTGACGAGGAAATACACATTGAACGCGTACATCTTGTCATATGTGTTGTTTTTGAGTTCATTAATAGCAGTAAGTTCAAACAATCAATATAAACTATTGTGTTTTAAGCATTCTACAATATATTTGTAGAATTTAAAAAATAATTCTTATAAACATATTTTAAAATATCTAGTATAATATATAAGAATAAAAAACCGTCTTTATTTAACGACGAAAATGAACTTATTTGTTTTCAGAATTCCAAAAAATGTATCGCGCTATGGCTGACGATATCGGCTATACGATCTTTTATACTGAGCTCCGTTATTACGCTTGCAAGATTACTGTTGGCCGCGTACACCGATAAGATATCCTTTATCATCCTTGAGTTTACACTGCCCTCGACTTTCGATACGTGTGAGTCGGTAGCATGATGTATAATTTTCGAATTAGACACATTAGGCAAACATGATTTTGATTTTGAAAATTCGCAGGTGTCTCCACGATATTCTGGTATGCGACGTGGACGTACTACAAAATGCCAACAATCGAAGATGACGCTGACTTGGACTCGACTGCTTCAGTAGATACTGACGCGCATAGCTTAAATTCTGCAGAACTGTCGGCGCAAAAAAAGATCACTTCGTCTTCGAGCGAGGATTTAGGCAGTATACACAGTGACGACAACGAATTCTCGGAAGCCGTTCGCCTAAAGCCAATTTTTGGGCTACCATTATCCGAAGAAATTATCGACTGGGTTCTCAATGAAGTGATTTCGTTAGAAAATCAACACCGTGACGAAATAGGTGAAGACGAAGATAACAATTTTCCGCCGTCAGCGTTTTCAACCATAGCTGAACGGGCGGCTAAGTATGCTCAATTTGTACAACGCCGTCTACCTACGTTTAGTTTGATTTAATATTAAGCAGCTACTAAGTATAGCATTCGAATTTACGGCACCGTAACAAAAGCCGATACATAATACTTTTTCTAAATTTTAGAATATTTTCTCCATCGCACGAAAATTAATATACGTGTTAAACCGAATTAAAAGCAATGAAGCTATACTTGCAAATTTCATATTTCAATTAAATTAAATTATTTAACTTGATGCTGCAGGTGCGATTCTCTTGGTCGTATTAACGCAATATGAATACAAGAAAATATATTAACATAACTACATCCACTACTGCCATTAACCACGTAACATCATGATACAGTCGTTAGTTCAAATTAACTTAATGCGAATTAGTTAATCCAGTATTATTATTTTTTTTTTATGATTTACATTAACCCATGTTTAATGAGTATTAGTATAATGCGTATTTATTGTGCAATTCAATTAGGATAACGATAACTAAAACGTTTTGTTTCATTTAGCATGTTTATAATATGTAGTCGATAATATGCATTAACTTGATGCGAATTAAGTTAATCTAGGAATTAGGCGCGTATTAACTATATAATTCCATTCCAATTTAATGAAATCTAACTCCGGGACTAAAAATTGCATATAACCCAAGTACAAACGCTCATTAACGTAATTCGCATTAAGTTCAAAGTTCTTACCCATTAACGATGGCATAACATAAACGTGGTAATTATTTCTAGTTATACGGGCTTAGTGTGTTCAAACTTAATTAGTTCTAACTGGGTACTCGTACTAATACCGTAAACTTGCACTTAAAATTTGACTAATGCGTACAGTATAGAATTGATGAAAGATATCGATTTAAATGAATATTACAGTTTTTTTTTTTTATGTAATTAGATTTTTACAAATGACTCCTCAAGAAATATTTGATGCTAGAAAAACCAAGCTACGCAAGTCGAATCCTCTGAAAAGAATGAGCTCAAACGCATTGCCCAGACTAATGCCGATACTAAAAAAAGGCAGCTTCATCAGTTTATTGGAAACACGGTCGGAGAAAGAACTAAAATCAGTAGAAATGATGAAATTAGAAAAAAATGCTTCTCATATTCGCCTGAACGATTTACCATTGACGCTCGAAGCACTCTTCGGTATATTTTCTAAGTACCATTATTACAAACCAGTCGTAGAAGATCCATCGACAAGTCCGACGAATGACGCGAAGAGTCTTACTAGAACTATGAATTACATGCCCAATATAACGCCTCATTTGACCCAAAATAATACTACGACAAGATATTTATGATACTTGAGTCAACTTGTTCAATTTTTATAACTTTATCAAATACATGCGTGTGTCGTGAAGTGTCACGGGGGCCGAACCTAATCGATCTGGTCCCTGACAATCATTAAACAAAATATTGACTCCCAGTGGTAACCATTTTAGCTCTTGTTATTCGTACTATACTAATACGTTTCAACAGACTAAGTAATTAATTAACTGTAATTTGTAAGCATTAGTAACAATTAAAATTGCTTAATAATATGTAAGTAAATAGTACAGTGCGAGTATTGAGAATTAACGATCAGCACTAAACACATTATATAAGCTAGGCATAATGAAACAAACAATTTTAGCCTAGTTTTGGATTAGCCCAATTATCACGTTTACACGCAGTCGTTAATTCACATAATATAAAGTTATTGTGCATAAAAAACGGGTTCGTGTGCACAATAATACCGACTTCACCTTCCAAATAATCACTAGGCAGTTACCGGTCGCCTAAGTACCAATTGTGGAATACATACTCTGTCACCACGACTGCATGCCGTCGTCAATGCGCATTAACTTAATTCGCATTAGATTAATGCTTATAATGATTTAGGTTTATACGCAGTTTTTAATACCCGTGTTAGATTTAGTTCAATCGGAGCAATGGGATTAAACAGTTAATTTTCATTTTGCTAATACACATTTATATGCACCTAATTATATAATTAGGGGCATTCACTAGCTTATTCATTAGAGTACATTTATATTTATGTGCACCTTATTCATGAATTGACTTAATTCGCGTTAACGGCGACATGTACACGTGTACCGTAAATTATACTAACCGATTATTTTATAATTATTAACTATTAAACGGTAACTGTGGGAAATACCGAATTGCTGTACTCAACGTTAAAAAGTATTTAAAACTCATTTTACAAACAAATCAATATTCCTTGCAACGTAACTATACAACATATTATAATGTTTAACACATAATTTTTTTTGATAAAATATATATTTAACAATAATAATATTTTTATAAAGTAAGTATTTTTTATTATGTATTTTTAAAACGTGTTTTTTTTTTAATTTTCATATTGTCAATAATTATAAAAAAATAATAATAATAAACGTAGGCTTGATAAAAATCTATGCTCTATAAATGTAAAAAATCGTTTAAAATTTAAAAAAACTTGAAAGATGTTTTGGCGTATACATTTTGGCCACTAAAACTCTTATATCAAGTCGATTATTGACCCACGGCGTCAGCGTCTTGCCTCACGCCTAGAGATAATCCCATGTTTAAACATAAATAAATAACTGTTTGTGGAAGAAAAGTGTTCCAAAAATGTATGTGAAAATAATTGAGGACCTGTATAAAAGAGTGAAAACGTGTGTTTAGGCTGTGGCGTAACATACATTTTTGTTTGTTATGTATGTACTTCACTGTAACTCACAGTGTCCGTACGAATACAAAAACTAATATTAACTCTGATTCAAATATAATGGCTATCTACTTAAGCTTTGTACTAAAGTCGAAAACATAATGGTCCCACAGAATTTTTTCTATGATTAATGAGTTCCATAAATCATTTCTAATGATGTTGTGAAAGTAAAAAAATCTTAATACGTAAGAAAGGGAATATAGTCTATGAGTTATCAGTCAATTAAAATTATAATAAAAGAAAACATATCAAAATAAAATAGAACCTCAGTATTGAAATTTGAATTTCTATTATAAATAAAATAGATGGATATATAATTACTTAATTAATATATTTTATAAAGAATTTTTATATAAAATAATAATAAATATTTTTTTTATGTTGAAGTTATAATATTCTATTAAAGGGGAATTTTATAGGGTAACTTTTAATAGTCAAATATCACAATTTTGAAAATTCGAATTACTTTATTTATTGAAAACAAATTATTTATTGTACTTCAAATTAAAACGACTTTTGTAAATATATATGTAATACATATTAACTCCACATGAGCAAAAATGAAAAAAAACTACATAATTTGAATATTAGAATTTTAATTTACATTATTTATTGATGAAAAATGCATGTAATGATAACATGCCATTGAATTGGATTTTTTTTACCGCTTAGTCACTTAAATGTATAACTTTTTTAACCTTTAAGCCGATTTCTTTAAGATTACAAATTGTACGCCATAACTCATAAGCACACATATCGATTTTATCGATTTAAATGATATTTTATATGTTGTACCGTCTATTGAATAGCCTCGAAGCGTTTAATTATTATGGGGAAAAAGTGACCAGAACATTTTGTTGTTAACTTCAGTGAATAGTATTTTCGACTGAAAATGTATTTAAGTCTATCTACTTTATGTAGTTAATGTTCGACGGCACAAATATTAAAAAGTACTTAGTTTTCACGTATTCAACCAAATGTTTGCAAATGAAACTGTAGTTATTAGTTTTTACTTGAGTGTATAAAAAAACTATGACCTCTCCGACCCCATGTATTAGCTTTTTAAAATCTTAACTTATTCAAATTTCAAAGGGTATATTTTTCTTATGAGACGTATGACATTTGGTCAATATTGGAATTAATGTTTTTAATTATATAATCGTATAATATTTATAATTAAATTTAACGCGTATTAAAAACAAAACTGCATGACTAATCCAATATTGGTCGGTCCTGTCGGTTGACAACGTGAAAATTTCCAAATCGAATATCGCACAACTAAATGATTTAGCTCTCAATATAGGAAAAACTCACAAATCTTTTTGTCTACAAGCTATTAGTACTAAAAAAAACTATTTAATTTTTTTAAAACATAACATTGTCGGTGGCATAACATTCTCGTTTGAAGTTCCATTTAAGTCGAATGGAAGAAAAATGATGACAATTGGTCGCACTTCGTTGTCCGACACATAAATGCCATTTAAAATGACATTTAACGATTTAACAGGAGTCAGGAAATACAAACTGTATAATCCTAGTACCGTGCGTTGATTTTCCGCAATCATATGCTCAATGTGAGAAAATATTAGGGTTCATATGTAACACGGTAGTGTTGTGAACATAATCAGCCGTTACTGACATTCATAGGTGTGTATAAAAAATACACGGACTATATTGTTCACAATCCTTTTGTCACTGCCGACCATTATTTTTCGTTGTTTGCTAATTTCTTTTACAAGCGAAAATTCAAACTATAAACCCCTATACAACGGGTTATACTCAATAAATTAAGCAATAGATTATCTGCAATAAACCTCAGCGGAATATAAACGATTATAATATGTTGATCGGTGAAAGTTCCAAAAAAAAAAAACTGTAGTTTCATAGAACCAAACGCAGTGGACATGTCAAAGAAAAATATATATACAACCTAGAGAATATTGTTAAGGCGCAGTTGTAATCATTTATCTTGGTATAATCATTTTTGAGTTCAACACTGAACAGTGAACACTTAAATTAAGAAAGTTATTTAATCAATCCAAGGGTTCAATATAACATAAAATGATTAGTAATCGTTAAACCACAGGACAATATTATGGTAATACAAATTATAAAATGCTATAAACAAACACATAATTAAAACAACGAAATTTGTTAAAACTTCTTTATAATATTTTCTCACTTTAATAAGGCAAATTCAATTTCATTTCCACATAAATAACTATCTAAACAATTATTTATATGCATAGTATTATTAACAATATTTTATATTTACAAATAAATTATAAAATTATTAAAGTAGCTTTTATTACAAAAAACGTATTTGAAAATAAATTAATATATCTTCTTTATATTATCGATTTACAATTATACAGTTTATTATTATTTATATAATAAATATTTTCTAGTGAAACAATAAAGTAAAAAATACATAAGTTATGTTGATAAGTAGCATATATTTTTGTGTCCATATTTAAATACTAAAGCGTCAATTTGAATATTACCACATTTAAAAATTCTTTGGTCGAATTAGAGTCGCTAAACAGGCAAATTAAATTTCATGGAGAAAATGAAATATTTTCTAAGAAAATTGCAAATCAAATTTATTATGCAGTAAAATAATTATTTTTGTAAAATTGTACATCCGCCATATTTTCCAAGGATATAGGAATCTAAGCTCATTATCACATTCAAAAAACAAACACGTAGTAATATTATGAAACGGTTATAGTGCAAATTTGTATAATATTATAAATTAGTCATGCATTATGGTATTACTAGTTGGCATTGTCTACTATTGCGGTTAGGAAAAACATACTCTCGCAGTCACACCACTCATAAGATAAAAACCACAACATTTTTAGTAAGTATTTTATCAAAAAATATTTTTTAAATAAAGTTAAAGTTAAATAATTTATTTCACGTGTATTGTAAAAAAATATATATTGAAAAACTATTAAAATTTAGGTTAAGTAGAGGTAGAGCTTATGAAGTCAATAATCAATTTGTATCTGTTAACTTGCTAAAAAAAATGTAGGAGGGACATATATTGTTCGATCATTTATAGCTTGAAAATATAATTCATCAAAACACACAATCAAAAACTCTTATAGGCATATTAATATATTTTGTCCACTGACATTGTTATGCTAAAAATGATGTAATAAAGTACGTTAAATATGGTTTTTATCTATTTTACTCGATAATTCAATATTTTAGATGATATTCCTTCCATTCAAAAGTCCTAGTATTAACTGTGCTACAAATATGAAGTAATAAATTGTAAAAACAAACTTTTATATTTTAGCGTAGTTATTAATAATTTTATAACAAACTCAAAATAATTTATTAAGTATAGACAATTTTTGTGTTAACTCTGTTGTTTTAAGGTTAACTTACACATTACATTGAGCAATTGTTTTTTGGCTATTGGTTTGTTAACAACCACATAATATTATAATTTTGACTATTACCTCTATCGCACTATCTAGAATCGCAAACGGTACCTCTGGTCACGACGTCTGTGTACGCCATCATTACTCGAACGTTGATCTCGTTCGGATTCATTTTGTTGTAAAGGTACTTGTGTAATCCGTTGCTGATCATCCAAATCCTCTGTACCGGCTCTTGGTCCACTTTTAGGTCATTGGGAAAACTCAGTTGAACCGGTCCACTATCTAAGACACCCTGCGTGGACGGCTTGAACTCGTGTCTCGAGTTCCAGCACCCTATCTTAGCCGTGGTCACCACGTTGTAGTACATCACTCCTTTGGTGTCCATAGCAGACGCAGACGTCTGACACAACTCGTGCTTATGGCATCTAGAATCGTTAAATGATACGAAATGGTCAAGTATGTCACTGCCAAGAGTGCCGTTGCGCAGCGAGGAAGTGGGAACGTAGAATTCGTGATTGCTGGACATGGCGTGAAAGTATAGAACTCGGTTTTTTGATTCTGGCGACAAACTCATGCCGAAGATGCCGTCTACCCAGTGAAATGTAATGTTGTCCAAATGATAGCGGCAATGCAAAGGATCCGGATAGAAGTACGGGTGGAAAATTCTTCGGGATACATCCTATAAAATACAAAGATGTTTATGATACTTAAGCTGTAAGCGCAATGCAACTCGGTAAACTGGATTAAAAAGGAAAAAACCTTGCGAAATTTCAACTCTTTTGCCGGTGCCGAATGAACTGGCGTTCGATGACTCCACAGACTTGCCCGTCAATTAATTATGACTTTTAAGAAATTCCAAAAAAAAAAACCGGATCTGATTGCTGGACAGCGGCTGGAAGTGGAGTGACCGACAGCCTGTTCATTTGGGCATAACTATTCAAACATATACAACTACCATTTTGTAGTTGTAGACAACTAGCCCGTATTGAAATACATCAGACATGTATGCAAAAGCGTCTTCGCAATTGTCGTTGATTATTTCCACAACAATATTGGTGAACAAAGAATCTTTGGAAACTTGAGCAGACGGAAAAATGAAACGTCGAACGTGTCGATTGGTTTTCAAATTAAACACGTCTAATTTCGTAGGGCATATTTGGTTTACACTTTTTGCCAAATCAATGGAACCTGTGTCCAAAACCCATAACCGATCACATTTGTCCACTTGCATCCTGAACACAGATACTAGACCTCGGCATGGATCCGTGTCCGCTGTAGTGTACCTGCGGTAAAGGCGATTAATGCAACCAATTTACACGATGTCAATAAAATACTCACCAGTTCCAATCTGGAAACGGTTTCAACCGAGGAGATGAAGAGTTGCTGTTCAAATCAACGGAGGTTAACGTTACCGGTATCCCTTTCTTCCACTGAGGTATACTCAGGAACATTTTGTCTTTCCATACTTCTATTCCGAGCGGTAAATTATTTGCTGGTATGAAGGCTCCTGATTTTCTCGCCATCCTTTTAGATTCTTGGTTTGGATATTCTAGGTCAATTTGACCCCACGTAAAACGGTCTTTAAAACCAACATATTCATTTCGAAAACCTTTATTAGATTTTTTTGGCGGTTTAGATTTATTTGACCAGTCATCCGGAGCTTTTCCCATCATCCACACCGATAACAGCCATGGAACCAACATTTCTGAAATACGCTCTTTACCTTTATATTTATCTATCTGAGACACGAAATAGTTATTTGTTAAACAATTTTTCTATCGTAAAAATCAATTTCTACTATTGTAAAATAAATAACCAAATATAGATCCTAATTAATGTGATAGTAATTAATTCATTATTGATAAACGTGACGAACATTCCAGATTATTATTATTGAATTAATATAAAAATATACTTAAAATAAAACATACGCTCAAGAAATGTAAAACAAGAGATTATGTTTTACAGCGTTTTAGGGTTAATTAAGGTAGTCCATAGAAATGATGTGAAAACAGTAACGCCAAAAAAGTACTAGACTAATTTGACTATGAACAAACCTATACTGTTAAAACTAATTTAGTTAGTTTATGATTTTTTTATGTATTTCTACTATTTAGCATTTGGTCGTCTCAATTAGTAACGAAATTATTGTTAGACTCATTGCTATGTTTTGATCCCTTTATCGACCATAATACAAGTATCACAGGTTCTACAAAATAATAATAATATACCAGGTTTTTTTTTATACTTGATAACAAGTTTTCACTTTAGAAAATTTTCGAATGTTACGTTTTGAACGGTCATGCCTATTGTTAATTGGTAATTTTTCTTACCCGTCGACGTAACCGGATAATGATTTTGACTGACGTTAGACGCGCCATTATTATTCATCCAATTGTAATCTGGAGGCCAGACATATGAATGGGGTTGTTCGTATTGAACCATCTGACAACAAATAACAGTTTGTATTATTATTGTTTTCTAATCAGTGCTCGGCACAAATAGGTTCACGATTAAGTGTAAAATAGCAATTCAATTTTAATCGCAAGCATTATATAATTAAAGCGTACTAACATAAAAAATACTATTCAATATATTAGCCAGGGGTATCGATCCCCATGTTGTTGCGCATTTTTTAGTAGCTTCGGGGTTTGGGCCGGTGGCTCAATTCTTAGTATACGATTTAATGATCATGCTATCAATTATCATCATGCAAGAGATAGTATTGTTAATGATAATGAACAACGACTGCTAGCTAGTTACCGCTGCCGAAGGGTGCTCGGCTATTATGAATCTACCAACAATAAGTACGAATTATCTCAAATTGGCGTGTGAAAATGGAGATTAAAAGGAAGTAAAAGCGTCTCGAAGCGAACTCCTAATCTGGCATCCCACAATGTTGCTTTAATTCTAGTATTGTTTACGTTGATACATTAAAACCCGTATAAAAACTAATTTAATGTAGGTTATTATACAGTTGGCGCATTTAGAAGTACGTTGTCAGTCAATACTCAAATGTATAATTATTGCAGTAATATCACACTGTGTTACGTCAATGGTCACTGACGCGAATCGGCCAGTTATTTTAACCGTTTGCACGCAATATAGGTAGGTATACGATATTGAATATACGAGTATATTAAGAAAATATGAAGCGGTTCCATTGCTGCGGAAAATAATATTTGATATGTATTTTCATATCGAATTGATCACCTAGACGTACAGGCTCCACCTTAATTCTAACATGCATAGATCGTTTAATAAAAACAATTTTTTTATAATTTGGGGGGAGGGCAGTTATGTCAGACTTAAGCATTACCTGCAAAAAAAAAATTAATTTACAAAAAAGCTTTTAAATTGTAAATTCATTGTACAGACTTCCACGCCAAGCACAATAAGTATATTATGTGATTTTGGTATTTATAATTGTATGGCTGTAATAAGAAAGATAAATAGATATTATGTTATTAGAATATATTTTTAGCACACATTTGCCTTGAAACGTTTTCTTGAAAGTCATCGACCGTATTGTACGGATTTCTTACAATGCTGACATATGTGACATAATAAATACTCGATAATCGTAAATAGATCAATGTCTAATACTAGAAAAAAACACCCATCAGAAATAATGGTGTACATAGACATTATACAGTTGTCTCGCGTTGCTCTAATAGATTAACATGAAAACAAACCGCTGTAATTATTAAAACAGTATTAACGTAATCATAAATTAATAGTTTATACCTATGACATAATAGCAAGAGAGTTTAAACGTTTTGTTTATTTTCTATCAGACTTTTATTTTTTGAAGAATGTATGTGAAAATTATTTTTAAATTTTTTATCTACAGACGTATTTGTAAATAATATTCTAACGACTTTATATTGACCTATCCAAAGTGTTTGTCTCGCGTTTTCAATGTACTTTTAAAACATTTTTACGTTAGGCGATTTCATTATATAACTTATAACTTAACATTTTTTTTTTCCAAAATGTTGTGTAATAATTTTGCCTTTTATAAATTCTGAGTAACTTTTTGTCCGAAATTAACTGGAGGCGGCGGCTTGATGGTCAATCGATTCGAGAACCAACGAAGGACCCGTAGAAAAAATATTTGGACCTATGAGAGGCATTTCAGGTGCGCCTTACATTTAGAAGCTTTTTTTTTTAGTTATGAAAAGTACCTGAGAAGGCATTGTTTTTTTTTTTAAATGTTAGCCCATTAAACTCGATGGACATGACAACGTGGTGTTTATTTTCCAATGATTTTGCAAAAAATGTTTCGACGTAAAACTTAATATAAATTTTAAAAAATTAACAAATACTACTAGTTTTTGTTTTATTTTTTTTTTTTTTACTGCGCATAGGCATTGTTTTTTACTTACTGAAGCCGTGTCGTAAAATCCACTTTAAACGCCGGTCTTACTCGCGCAACAGTGAAGTCATAGGCAGAACACGAGTTGTCGTTACGCGCTACAGAGACATTAACGCCGACTTGCAGTCGAAGCAATACTAAACGTTCTTTTTTTCGCGGTTCCACCAATTGCGCACGATAATGGTCAGCGGTCTAGGGCAGCAGACGAACGTTGTTCCGTGTGATTACTTTCGAGGGGAAAAAACCAATCTATGCTGTACAATATGCAGAGGTCGGTTTGTAATAGCCGTTGGGTACGGAAGGGAGAAAAGGTGAAAATTCACCTAAGACCTGAAAATGGTAAACCGTGTTTAATCGTTTTCGGAAAAAAAGCAAAATGAATTCCAAAATAAATGATAAAATGATTTTGTAACAACAACACGTGTGGGAGGATCGTTTAAGTCGAAGAAATTCTCACAATCAAATAAATATAAATCAACAGTACGACGAGTGTTATACAACGTTCACCGCTTCTAATAGCCGCAGATGGTAAATAATACATATAAACGCCGAGTTTTTGTTATTTTTCATCATTGCAAACAATATTTGACTTTTTCGAATCATGCCCGGAACTCGCTAATAGTTGTTGCGGAAGGCTTACATAAGTATTATTACTGTTTTTATAATAACATTATATGATAGGTACGATAGTTGAGACGAACCAAATAACACATCAAATAATGTTATCGAAACGATGGTGGCGCCAGACTATTTTACACTAGAAAAATACAACTCAAGTGACTCGTCAACTTAGACCGAGCTGAACAAATTGTTAGCAGTCGCAAGAGTGGAAATACATTATGTCAGCAGGACCACGTGATATTCGGGAGCAAATAGGACAAGTGTCGAAGGGGGAGGGGGTTGCTAATTTTACAATTATAACAAAGAAGTAGAATAAGTAGTGGCGGAGGTGCAGTAATAGCGTTTCCTCAAAGGCACTTATAATGATTATTACGGTATCGAAATTTAGTTGTAATTAATTCGAAAAAAACAATATTCAAATTGCTGCCTGAAGACTGAACAGGAAGCGATCGTCTCTGCGGCACGGTCGCAGATTATACATGCTGATGCGTTTTCTACCCCCACTATTTTTTTCATGGTGCCCCCTGGTTTTGTCGTTTACCCCGTTTTGTAGTTTCGGTGCAGTGTAAAAAACACTAATCTCACCGTATGCGTATTTGCAATCCTTGCTATGCGATCCTTTACTTCTTTTACATTAGGTTAGAGGTATAACTATTGTGCCTTGCGATAATCTGTTGATTGTGTTTTCTTGGTTTCCTTTTTTTTTTTGTTGTCTACTGCTAACATACTACATCCGTTTGCGCACAGTGTTTTAGTGTTGTTTTTCTTCTTCCAGATGTTCTTCGTCCGCTATAAAGTTTTTTTTAAATTTAATTTTATCATTTGTATTATAAGATCCAAGAACTGGTCTATTTTTTCAAACACGAGCCTTTCTACTTCCAACCGTTCCTATAATCCATCACTTTGATATTTTCTTCGTTGACGTTTAGGCCTAAAATGTTCGCTCTATTTATGAACGTTACCGTATTCTGTGCTACATTGTTGAATACGCCAGTGAAAACGAGTGTGTTTTTGATGTCGAAGCCAATCTGTATTCATTTTTAATTTTGTTTTTAAGTTTTGAGAGGAAACTTATATGAACATAGCCCACAATACATTAAAAATATTATTTGTATTTATAAAATTAGCTTACACTGTTTTGATTTTCACAACTTTATTATTAATGTATAAATATTAACACTTACAACCAGAGGCGAATAGGCATATAGGTGAAAAGGCATCTTAACTGTGAATAAAGTCCTAAAACTTATCCTTATTATGTTCAAGTTTTGTATAATTTCATTATTAAGTTTCTATCAAATAATGAAAAAAAAAAACAACCAAGTCTTATTAAAAACTTACTACTTAAAATTTGGTTAATTACTTTATATTTTGTATAAACTTATTTTAAAAATGTATTGAAAATATTGGGGATATCGGAAAACGGACAACAGACTTGTATATATTACAATAAATTGCACGGTGCATTTATTGCATCATTTCTGTGGACGAATATGAATCGCTAGAGGATTTGCTTTGTAAACCTAACCCAATCTTCGACCATTGTAAAATTGTAAACACTGTAGTGTAGCTTTATAAAAATTAATTTATACCGAAAGTTCTTATCTGCTTGACTAAATTGTATTTTTTCATCATTTTTTAGTTTAATCTTTTAGAAAAATAAAAAATGATAACTTAGTTATTTTTTAGTATTAGGAATTCCTATTATTTTTACTCGGATGTATTTTTTTTATATTAGGCTAATTTATAGTTAAGGGATTGTGTATAGTCAACTGTTTAAGCACATGTGTTGTACATGTCAAAATATTAACCTAACCTTGCCCCTTAAAAAAATGTGAGTTGTTTTATTAGCAGCTAAAAGTTGCGTATAACATTTTTATACATGCAATCTGTTAACTTTGATCGTAACTAGAAAAATGTATATGCAAAACACAGAAGAGACAAAAATATATGTATTATAATTTAATATTTATATTTTTCTTAACTGCCTAGCCTAACCTATATTTTTTTTTAGCAATTAAGCTATTCTATACTTATAATAATAACTACGACATAATAATTTTTTATAAAGACTCAGCTGGGTTCTTATTATGATGTAATAGTTGACTTTTTTGTTATGTAATTGTTTAAATCTTGTAATTTTAATTGTTTACGGTGTCGATCTCCTACTGTTTACTATTTATATTATAATTATTATTATTTTTTAGTAGGTACTTTTCTTCGATGATGTGAGTAATTAGTATTTCTATTTTGTTTTGTTTGTAATTTCATCGGTTAAATATATTTGTTTGTTTTAGGTTTTATGCTAGCCAATAATTAAAAAATATAAATAAATATTTTATAAAATTTTTGCTGTAAAGCACTAATTAGGTATTTTCCAAAGTTTTCAACAATGAGTGAGTATTTGAGTCTTAGAGCTTAAAAAAGCTATATATTTTAATTAGCATGTAGGCACAAGTCTAGTACAGTCACATGTTTTTAAACAAATAATATAACAATATATGTTGTTATAATACTATAATTATTGTTTTTTATAAACTATTATTACGGCTCATTTAACTTGTAAATCAATTTTTAATTCATCTAAACTAGAAGTAATTACTAAACATTTTAACGCACTTCTAGCCCTAAGGCGCATATAAAAGAATACTTTCTCCTTTTTTTTAATGAGTTTGCGAACCACAGAGAAATAATGCTACTTTCGTACAATTTATTACGTACAAGGTAATTACGCTAAGAGTTGGAGATCAGAAAAGTCTTGAAGAGATAAAAGAATTACTAGGTAAACACAATTCTTTAAACCTTTTTTTAAATATTATTGTGTGTAATTAATTTAACTATTTTGAAATATTAGATGCAATTTATTTTTTAAACTGTAAACAAATATGTATTTGATACATTAGTCGTAATATAGAGTATGTAATAAATATTTATAATATGCGAGTTTATATTATTTTATCTATTACGGGTGGACGGATCGTGAGTGAATGTAATTTATTAAATTTTTGAACTGTAAAATTATTCCAAAATTGTATATATTTTTCGAAAAGTTAATATGCGGTATCAATGTACATGTTCATGGTAAATAACCTTTACGTTAATTTTAATGAATAGGTTCCTAAGTGAGAGTTCCATCGTGTTACGCAAAATGAGCGCTATTTACTATTAACGCTATTTTACACAAATAATTATTAATCAACACGTCAGATGACTAACGGTAATGTTGTATTTTTTTTTTTTTTTTGATAACAACAAAGTATAAAATAATGTACACGATTTAATGGTATAAACAACGTCACGTGGTCACCGTGCGTTTTGTTTTGAACCGAAGGCGAACAATAGCAGCCGATCAACGACCGATGTCACCTGAAAGGATCGTATTTTCTTTTCCTGGTCTTCTTCCTAGTCCTGCCAGCACAGTTCCGGTTAACGAGCTGACCGTCGACCACGGTCATCCGACAGTCGTAGTTTATCGTATGCAACTGTTTACCGACATCCGATCCTTTGCCGCTTTTGCTGTTGTGCACATTGGCGTTTCCCGTCATCACCACGGCCATCCGGCGTTTGGTGTTGCCAGTTTTAGAGCCCTCCACGTCTTCGAACACCCTGGACGACCGGGAATAACTCCAGGGCACACCCGACGGCACCGGGACCCGCCACTCGTGCAACGCGTTACCGTCCAACAGCGTCACCGGTTCTGCTGTACCGTCTACGTCTAGGCCTACGTCGATTTCGGAGCCCTGATCAGGAGTTGTGGAACTGTAGAAAGAAAAAAAACAATACATTTTAAATCTCAATTAAACATATTAAATACACCACGAGACCAATTATACACCGTCTCAAGCTCAAATACATCTTGCACCAAACAACTATACTACCGATAAAAAAAAACAAATCATTACAGTAAAATGTACAATCTTAATAATATATAAAATACAACAATATTGAACATAATATGCAATAGCGTTTATTTATATAATAAAACACTCGACAAGCAAATAAATAGTAAAACTAACTAATGTACGGTAAAGCGAAAATTATTGCGAAATAAATATTTATCAGGTCGACGGTCAAATTATTAATGCTGTCATCACATATTCCGGTGAAGTAGTCGTATCGGAATAAATGTGTCGTGTCCGTTAAAAAATATTTACAGGTCTTCAGGGATTGTACGTTACTATAGCTAAAAAGTCGTGTTGACGTGGACTTTTTCTTCCTGTCGTTATTAGCGTGTATACAAAGCGAACCGTTAACCTCCTCTACCACTAAATACGAGTGATTGGGGGGGTTTAATCTTTTGAGCAGCTATTGGGGTACGGATCGGGGCAAACCTCTTATCGCAACCAGTGCCTCTGATCAGGTCGTCCACGCGACCGACGAGCACTCGGTATTTAATTGAGCTGCGGTCATTGACCAAAGTCGTGAAATGGTTCTGGAGCTGGTTGGAAACCACCCATATTCTATCGCCGACAATTTTCATGCCACTCGGAAATTGAAAATCTCTGTCACTCTGAAAAGCAACGGGTTTTTTTTTAACAAGTCTCTTAAATACCAACAACGACAGCAGTGAACGATTTACCTTGTACACGACCGGAATGTTTTCGGGCAGGAACGAGTCTTCGGAATTCCAACAAACGAGACTGTTGTCCATCATTGCCGAAAATAATATACCGTCGTTTGTCATGACTTCCACGCTGGACTGGGTAGGTCTGACGTCAGGGGACGTGAAGAACAAACCTTGACCGTCGATCAGACCGCTGGCAAACAATGTTTTGTTTTGCAAAGTGCTAGTGTACACCCAAGATTCTCGAACGCTGGCAAACGCGTGGAAGTACAGTTTTCGGTTGTTTCTCGTCGGTGGTCCTGAAAAAAAAAATGATATGAAAATACGGTTAACTCGATAAGAGTGTGATGCAAAACTATTGTACCCAACGCTAAACCCAGAATGCCGTCCATAAGGCCAAAGGTGACGCCGTTGATGTTAAAATGGCCTTTGTGGGGGTACGGATACAAATGGAGCTGGTCGACGACCCAGCTTTCGTCGTTTCTGAAATCGTACACGAGTAACTTGTAAGCCGTTGTATCGGTTATGTACGCGAACGTGTTTCGGCCTTTTTGGTCTCCAAAGTCCACAATGATATTAGTGAACAGAGAATCTTGCTTGTATTGTTCCGGGGGAAACGTGTACGACCCTGTAAGATAAAAAGAAACTAGTCGCGGCGCATCGAGGATATCCAATTATTTAATTTTAAAAAAAAAACGTAATTACTTATGATTTTATCGCCGTTTTTCAAATCGAATATCAATAGTTTTGGAGGGCATATGGAACGGGGATGGAGTTCAAATTGATTGATTCTGCCGGTGTCCACGACCCACAATCGACCCAAGTCGTCGATCTTTGCCCAATAATAAATCAAACAAGATTAGCTCTAGATATTATATTAAAAGAAGACAGGACACAAGCAATGATAAGCAATTAATAAAAGTTATTTATCGCGAATCTAACACTAAAATTAGTTGGAAGTTAGTGTAGTGTTCCGAATATTCAACCGCAAATTGAAGGGTTTCTGGATCAAAGTCAGATTATCACGATTGTTGAGTTAGCTTAGGTTATGGTATAGCAAGTTCACTGCTCAAATTGGAAAATTGAATCTAAAATGATGGAGGAAATCGAAAACTGTACATTATGAAAAACCCATTGAATTAAATGTTTTACCGGATCTACACTACCAAAGTTACGAGGTTGTGAGAGCCATAATTCCCGCTTTGGTAACTACCGAGTGAACGTTTTTCAAAATTCCCCATCGCTTTAGATCTGTTTTGTGCTAGCTTGGCTCTTGTCTTCCACTTAATTAATATACTATTGCATGCTCCGCATTAAAATAAAATGTTTGCGGTTCATTAACCGTATATACCTTCATTCTGAAAACAGAAATAATCGAATTGTCGCAGTCAGGTCTGTCTTCAGAGAGGAAATGGAATTTCCAACTTGGGAACGGAGCCAACAGCGGAGGCTTTGAATCCTCCGGCACCAGTACTGCCAACGACGCTGGATTTCCCGGCTTGATGCGTGGCACCGACACGAAAATTCGTTTTTTCGGCAACGAACTGCCAGGTCCGCCGCTGTTGAAATACAATCTGTCTTCAGAAGTACCTGCGAAACCATAATAATACCTATTGAGACATAGTATGTGTGCGTACGGTCGATTAAAATAAACCGGGATATTATAATAGACCCGATATATTATAATATTATAAAGGATATCAAGTCCGAATGTATAATATTGTCGATTTGCAACGCAAAAGTCGACCGGTTGTTGTATTATGATATGTGTGTGTATTGTGTGTCGGAAAAAAGGGATTATTAAAACGATATTTATTTGAAATCAAACTCGCCGGAACGATTTCCAATCGGAATAGGCGCGAACGCTTTTTGCTATTGAACCACCGACGTTTAAACCGTATCAACACGGAATGTTTGCAATTCGGTATTCTTGAGCAAACAGCGCGCCGCGGCCGGTTCAGATATCATGTACCTACCTACCTATACGTTTCGACACACGTTCAATATTAGTTTTTTTTTTCATTGGCAGCCGACGATAATAGTGGTGTATAATTGGGTAACCGATTTCTGTGCCACCCAACGTCGATTTACCTTGAAATACGTCTACGTCTAATATGACACAATTTTCCGGTATGAACTTTCCGGATCTAATGGCCGATTCCCGTTGCTGAAGGCTGCCGTAAGTGTAGTCCGCGTAAATCCAACTGTACTCGACGTCCATCACGCCGGCGGTCATGGCCGCGGTAAGTAGCAGCAGCAGCAGTACTGACCTAAAGCTGTATGGCACCATATTGTAATATATGCACTAGAACGAAAAAAAAACTAAATATGAATACAATCGAACGACAAATTATTATTACAATAATTTTTTTGATAGAATACCGTTCGAACACAACTAGATACAATAACACCGCGCGTTTTGCAATATTATACTTGTTTAGGTACACAACGTTTTGCGAAATACTTGTCCGAATGATTTGCCCAATGACCGATGAATAAATTATCAATTGCCGTGAGTATCCAAGGGGACGGGATCCCAAGGAGATAACACAATGGTTGAATTGGACCCGAAGACTTATTATTAAACCGCCACATAAATATACGTATATAATACTTACATTGACTACCGTAACGACTAACAAATTCCCACTGTGAAGATAACGTGCCGGACGACAAATCGAGTTAAATTATGCACCTGAAAGGTACGTTAATAGTCCTGAAAGCGGCAAAGTTAATGACCCTCGTTCCTAAAAATACAACATAATACTACTTACAAACTAACAATTAAAACATTTACAGGAAATACTCAGATAGTTGGGTAAATGTTTGCCAAGTAAGTTGTTATACCTAATCAAACCTAACACAACCGTTGGCATGTTATACGATTTATTTTAGTCGCTACATTAAATTTCACACGACAAAAAGTAACAAATAGTGCCTCGGGAGAGTTAATTTTGATAATAATATTTTGCCAGTATATCTACTTTTAATAGGTTTTGCCGTTTGCACTAATGGTAATATTACGGTTTATCAGACTTCAGTATAGTAAGACTACCCTTAAATTTCAGATATAACTTAAGCAAACGGCTATACGAGACAATTTTTTTTAGAGATTTTACTACGTATCTAACTATAATATTTCGTCAATTAAGTTGAATTGTTAGCAAAATTTAATTTTACATTGTATTATATTATTCAAAATATTATTTTAGAAATAACATTCTTTTTTAAACCGACAAATTATTATATTAAATATACTTATTATATATATATATATATATACACACATTAGTGGGAATATACATGGTCACTATACAAAAGTTTCCATTACTAGTTATAGTTTCGCTATAGTTCTGATTAAATACATTAAAAAAATGTATTAAATAGACAAATAAAACAATATCCAATAGGATTATCATAGAGAGCTGGAATTTTGTTATTAGTCATAATATCTCTCTAAACGTATGACGACCGTGACTACCATTATGTTATGCATTAATATTCAAATTAAACATTGCATAATAAATAAATTTAAATTCCTCCAATTTCACAGTGCTTTTTGAACGTCTGGAATTTTATATACTTAACTTCTCTGTACAAATTATTGTGACCTTTCAAGTTTCATTTAATATTCCGCATCCAATAAATTTATAATTGAATCAAGACCGTTCCTAAACGACAGCAATGCAGCCGAAAATTATTAAATCAAATCGTTAGTCGCGACAATCAAGAACATTGATTCAAGCTAATTCGATTTAAAGTAGACACTTTTAATCGAAGGTTTAATATTAATTTTTAATTTCATACTTCTATATCTATATACATAATAATGTCGCTTTTTGAATACTGTTAAAAAATCTATTAGGGAAAAACCAACCATTACATTGAAGACAATTATAGCTATCATAGCGATTATAGGTACAAAAAAAAAAACGTTATATTATCTATTGCTAACGAGTCTATTATTGATCCGTAGGTGAATGTATTGTAAACAATAATAGGGAAACCGTAATCATTAGGCATTGGTAGGAATAATATTTGCTATCATTGTTTAAAGAAAAATAAAGCAAAATGTATATTTCAAATTGTTAACAAAAAGTAACCTTTGATACAATTATTAGCGGTCGCTAATCTTTAAAGCTTGTAGTTACAAGTTAGTGATTGACTTTATATACCTAATATAATACTTATAATTTGTTTATCATTAAATAATGGTGAAATAAATCTATTAATAAATTCAATATAATACACATTTCCTATAACGTCAAAAACAACTTAAAACATAATTTAAAAAAAAAACAAATTTGTATTGAAAAAAGTTTTTTATGCATCCCTTATGCATTTTATATGTCTGTCTGCATAGAAAGCACACCAATGTGTAAACATAAATTATGAAGGGGTTATTTTTTATTTCTTAAAAAATTACAAATCTTGAGTTTTCTAAAAATGTGTATTCTTTTGCGTGCGTTTATCGATGAATAATTGGAAATAGGATTATTTGTATAAAATAATTTGTTATTATTTCCTACATCAATTTGTCGTTTATAACTGCTTAGCACATTTTTTTTGTAGATTTATATAATATTATACTGAACACGTGAATTACCTTATCCTGTACTATTAGCTTTATTCATAAATATTGAACACAATTTTAGAAGGAAAAAATACTAAAAAATCTAAAAGTAAAACTACTGACAGATAAAATTGTATGTTTAACACGCATAGTTTTTGTAATATAGTAGCTTATTACCTCTGTATATGATGGAAGGAGACTACAAAAACTTTTCATTAGCTCCCCAACTTTCCGGTGCTAATAAGATTCATAAGTGAAGTATTTTATAATAGTTAACACGATAAATATACTAGACGATTAATTATCGAAATACAGTTATATTCATATTTAGAACAGTGTATTGATAAAAAAAACCTCACTAAAATACCATATACAATAAAGATTTTTAAAATTACGTGTCGGAAAATCACTGTTGGGAACAGTACGTTACCTACACGAACGCATTAAACACCATTAGTGACAACTGAGATAGGTAATCTGCGGTAAAATACATTATGGTTATTAAATTTGTTAAGCATCTCGTGACTTCCTGGATTAACCTCGGTTCTGAACGTAGACATAGTGTACATAATATCCGTGATAGTTGTGTTTTCCTCAAAGTAATTAGCAATTCTTTGTTTTTTAACTACTAAAATGAATCAATCAATTAATGTATTAGATATAGCACTTTACGAACTACGTGTACCTAACCTAACCGGAAAATAATAGGCGACGCCAGTGTTATTTACACTACACACCTGCTATAATTAAATTATAATACCTAGGTAGTTCAATACTCGCCAATGGACGTCTAATGTCACTTCCGCGGCATTCTGATCATTAAAGTAACAAAACCCTCCGGTCACAGTTTAAGGTTAATGGTTTACGCAGCACGTCAATAAATTAGTTTTCACGTTATTATAATAAGCACGTATGTGGCCATTGGTCAGTACTCAGTATACCTTTAGCAACAGATAACCTTCGTTGTGCAAAATTTTAATCACCGTTATATATAAACAAGAAGAGATACAATTTATATTTACAATTTAAATTTATGCAATAGTACCTATACTGTTCATACACTGGACAAAATAAGTCCTAACACGTTATATATGTATTTAAGAAAATAATATTAAATCTTTAAAGTTATAATAAATATACGTATTTCTAAAAAATAAATAAATAACTAGCTGTTTAAGGAAAATAATGTTTTGGCATATAATAAATATAAATAAACCCATCCAGTTCTCTATATAGCAGCATTATACGACATACAGAGGCGGAAATACATATTTGGCGCTCCAAGGCCAAGAAAGACTAAATGCCCCTATGGTAAGAAGAGGGATAGTTTCAGATACTACAAAAATATGTTTATAAATATAGGGACCTGACGCCTCTAGGTTACCATCTAAATAACCTTGTCGGAACTCCGTCCCTGGTGTCATAATGATAAACGATGCTTAGGAAATGTTCAATGGAACTCCAATACTACGGTAATATCTACTCACTTCGAGGCTGTTCGTGAATAAGACACTAATTATAGTTTTTACAAAAATAAAAAAATAATCTTTATTTAATTTCTGGTCTTGTAAAATATTAACTCTAGTTTTTGAAACAATCATTGCGAACAGAGCCACAAACATTTTTTACTGTGTTTATTTTTATGTTCAATACGTCATTGCGGTAAGTTTCTAGTGGCGTCTTAGGAGAAATTTAGACTATACTTTACCCTATGTTTTTCTTATGCTCGTATCAAGTGTTAAACATATTAGTGACGCCGATATTGTAAAATTTTGAATAGGTAGGTAAATGGTAGTCAGACCCGTTTTAAATAAATTTACCGTGTAACTAGCGGAAAATTGCATGTCAATCATATATATATATATATATATATATATATATATCGATTTGTGATCTTCACAGAAATTATGTTTATATAATAATCCTAAACAAATAAAATGCTAAAACTTGCCTATAATTTTTTTTATACCCGATCCTGCGGCAATCTAAACTTATAATTAGTTCAGATACATGGGAAATTAATATTAAAAAAAATATATAGGTATAGCGGAGAAACAAATAAACACAAAAGGTTTGCCTCCAATTCGAAAAAATAAAATGCCGTCGGATTTGTTGTGGTTATATAATAATTTATACATTAATAACGTACCTTAAACAAGATGAACGGATATCATATTATTATTAGACCTTTATAAACCAACATTGGCTATTACAATTTATATTATGTTACTTTTTTTTTTTATAATGATAATATCAAATTTGTCGCGTGGTCAGCGAGATTGGATTTCTTTATTCAACGTGGTCGCCTAACAAAATATTTTCACTGTATCTGTTAAGTATCCGTACACTATAGCTGAATTAGCTTGTTTTCATGAGCATAACATAAGCACTATATGGTTCTAGGTGGTATAGAAAATAACACGCGTTTTCGAAAATCAAAATAATAACCTGTCAAACGAATCACACGATGTCGGTACAGCCTATATTGTATACATTTAACGTATACCTATATAATATAGTGTATTTCAATGCTCATTTCACAAAACGCAATCACCCGATTAACGTGGGCGGCGATAATCGGTATAGAAAATTGTCAATTAACACAATAAAACACACTTGTGTGCACTTATACTACAACATATACCTTCTAACATTTGATCGACTAATTAAACTTAATGGCATTTAATTTTTTATTATATCTTAGTCAGTTATATTTGTTATTGTGGTTTACATTTTAGAGAAATAAAAAAAACTGTCTTAACAACAATATGTATAGTAAACAGCTTATAATGAGTTTACATGTTTAATGATGACTTTCACAATGATTCCTATCAACACTCACTGCTATCATGTACTACCTGTAGTTGATAATTAGGTTAGATTTATTTGTCAGATCTTACGTTAATAATTAATATACTAGAAGGAATTATGAATTATAAGAAATCCTATCAATCCGTACGTTTTAATTAATCTAGATAAATCACCATAACAAACATATCGTCATGTTGAAATTGTTTTCCACGATAGTCCAAGTCAATCAAGTAAACAAAAATGTATAAACAAATACGTATGTTTAATTAAGAAGAGATTTTCTGTTAATAAATATGACAAGCAAATAATTACACTTAACCTTTTCAATAATAGTACTATTCAACCATATTTTTAGGATCGTATATAGTGAATTTGTATACAAATTACAGCTACAACTACATAATAGTACAGGTATTTAACAAAAGTAAATTTAACTGTTTGTAATTTAACGAAATTGGTTCACATTTGAATAGCTTTGAAGTACAAAATTATTATTGTGAATATTCTATAAACGAATAATTTCTGTCTGCAATTGTAAACCATTTAGCCTTAAATGAAAAAACATTGAAAAAAAAATATTGGTCGATTAATATGTTCACCACAATAAAGCGTTCAAAAACTATTGTAACCTAATTACTTGGTCAAGATCTGTAGATTGTACGTAACAATAAAACGTAACACGGCTATTATAATTTTTTTTCTGTGATATCTTGGATTTTTATTTAATTCGTAAGGTTTCGCAATACCTACATCGTTGTTATTATTACTGGGGGAGATACCGTTTAAATTCAAATAATTATTTTCACATCTCGCATATATGTGATAAAATCTACATTGTTTGATTGTACAAGTCTGCACAAAGAAAAGAAAAATACAGATACAATTTTTAACAGTAATCTATTTCATTGGTGCCTAATAACATTCATCAACAACTGTTTTTCAATAAATAATAGTACCTACTTAAATATTACAAGTGCGTACATACACTGATTTATAATAATAGTAATCAATAAGTTATTTTAATCATTGAGTTTTTAGCATTTGCATATAGGTATGTTATATGGATTCCAGAGATCCTATACGATTCCGGCCATGAGTTTTAGATATCTGTTTTGAGTTTGCCTGGAAATAATTTACACTGTCCAGGGACCCTAGATGGCATTGAATACCCGGGACCCAATTTCATTATAACAAGCGTTAGACTTATGGATTTTGGATGATAGTAATTAGTATTCAACCATTTTTGAAGGTAAAAAGTTAGTCGAGGGGTCGAGGGACGAAAAATAATACTAAAAATTCTTGATATGTAAGGGGACATCATAAACACATAATCGCCAAAAGCCTAAATGGTTTTTTTTTTTATTATTGATATTTTGTAAAAACAACAACCAAAATGTGAGAAACTTTAACTTTACTTTATAGTCCTGTTATAGGAAGTATAATTTTATTAAAGAAAAATAACAAGCCTACACAAAGTTAAACCTGTTCGCAAATTTAGAAAGCTCTAATGATTTAAATTTGAACATAACATGGATAACATATCATATCATAACATGAATTATTAATATTTTTATTTTTCCACTTTCAAACAAAATTTAGAAAATGGTAATTACGTAGATATGAGATATCGATAAGAGAATTCGTAGATTACAATAATTTCTTGGGTTTTTTTTTTTATAATTAACAGTATTGTCGGCATTTGTGTTTACAGTAACATTAAATCGTTCTTACGAAATGTCAAGACTTTCTGGACCATAGAATATGATTTTGTAAAATATAGCTAACTTACATATTCTAAAAAATATAAATATTTTATTAGATTTAACAGTGTAAGGTTACGATCACGGTTCACCACAACATGGCATATTATTATTTAAAATAATTTTAAATCACTTTTACATTTTAAGATGTAAGTAATAATTATGGAAATATGGTTTTAGCTAATATGTTTTGTTCATAAATTTCCTAGTACAGCAAGTAGCCAATTTGTGTGTACCGATTAAAGATTAAAAAATGACAACAGCATTTATGACTTAAATTCTAACACTGCACGCTCACGCAGCGTCGATTTAAAAAAAATAATCATCTAGTTTAATAAAAATTTGACTCACGACTTATTTATTGGTAGTTGTGTAATTCCCTGGCACTATTTCAACTCACTTAGGTATCACTAAACTGAAATACAATGGTTTATATTTAATTAATAACATTGAAAACAATTTTTAGGAAACAACACTATTACAATTAAATACAAAATGACTTAAAAACTACTCTTGAGACATATTTTTATGTTCACCGCATTGTTGATTGCACAGTACTATAAATGATCAATAGGTCTATAGGAGTGACCGAAGCGCCGGCAAACTGTAAATATAACACTTTTCCCTCTTATTTGGATTAAACAGCATTGGGTAGGGCCAGGTTTGTTGTACCTACAACACACCTGTTCTACTAGGTTTACTTCCTACAATAACCAACCGCTCGAATCCTTGCATTGATTTCGATAACGTTAATTACAACAATCAGCTTAGCTAATGGGACACTGAAAGCAGATAGCCGCCGACAATTTTGTAAATAAACTATTAAACCAAAACGTAGATCAATTACAAATAATGGAAACCAGTTTTTTTTATTATTCAGTCTACCGATAGGTACTCTATTAACTTGTTGATTATTTTATTGTAATAATTTAAGCAATAATCTATTACGCATTTTCTAGGGCGTAAGATCTACGTTTTTTTGGAGTGATATTTAAAAAAAATATTATTAAAACTTATTAAATTTACTTTAATTGTCATTATTATTGTTATAGTTTATAAAGCAAAAACTTACCATTAATCAAAATATTAAATTAAAATGAAAAGCTTTAGTATTGTAAATATTTATTTGTATTAAATCATTATGTAATACAAAATATCATTATTCATTATCAGCCTAATAATAAATATATATATAAAAAACACCAATTTTTAGGTAGGCACCATTGATAAGTCTAAAACATTAATAGTCGAGACTAGGTAATTTTTAATGAAACGCATTCAAATATTTAATTGAGAAATTGTTCAACTGCGTTTTTAGCTTATAAACCGCAAATATGTTTTGAGTACAATATAAATGTGTTCCGTGTTCGCAGGTAACAGATTGCGTTGTAGAATAAATAGTTTTTGTTTTAACAATGTGTCTACTTTTTTTATTCGTTTGAAAGCTGAGAATGTGTTGATTTTATAATGACATGTTTTTTTATGTTTGCGGTATACTTTTTTCTGTGGTTTTTCGTGATCTAATCACATGGTGTAATACTTCCATCATTTAGAAATTGAACTGTGGACGTGTATCTAGTTGGTACAATAATAGTAGCTATGTGTTTCAAATTTAGATTCTATAGTACCTTCTAATAAAATAATTTAATAGTTTTTTTTGTTTTCACGTGGTTTATAAAAATACAATGAGGATTTTGACGTTAAGCAATCACCCACTAAAAATATATATAATATATTCTTCTATTTTTTTTATAATACCATATTTTGTTTCAATAGAATCTTAAATCAATAACATATTTTATAATGTAAATCGTATATATCTTTGACATTTTGAATAAATATTTTATTTTTAGTATGTGCCTGTATAGAGTCTTTCCGTGTGATATACTAGTAGACTGAAATATTTATACATCATATTGTGAAACGATAAGTTAATAATGCCTACAATTTTACTTGGCTGTCAAGCCTAGATTCTTCAATATTCACGTGATGTTTGTATAACACAATTATAGAAAGTATATTATTATGTTTTTATAACATATACTAAATAATAATAATAATAATAGCAAAAAAATATTTAAAAAAAAACCCTGTACTTCGCTTTAAAATATTAATATTATCAATAACGTTTTTTATTATTTATAATATTCTCGCTACATATCAGCGGTGATTTTGGTGTTGTAGCACTCTGCTTTAATAAAATAATTACTGTAATAAAATAAAAGTATATAATATATACACGTACAAGCGAATTGTTGAAATTACACGTGTTTAATATACAACATGTATAATTTAAATGAATTTCAACACAACGTGGAAATACCTGGACATCAATCGACGATCACAAAGTCCAAAAATCACAAAAATTGAATATACAATTTAGTTGTATGTGTGTGTAAAGATATTTTTATGATTCCATTTGGTTTATGGATGTGCATGATTTTTGTTTTGACTAATCTCAACAAATTTAATGTTTAACACTTCTGGACTAAATTAATGTGAACGTAAAAAAATTGGTTCGTAATACCAATACAATTTGTGTTATTGAAAACCCCATCAATATATTTAATGTATATAAATTATAATATATACAATATACCAAGTATACGTCATAATAAACACAGATTCGACAATAATATTTAGATAGTTTTTGAGTGGCACAGGTAATATACTATTCTCTTTATAGTTACCTAACCGTGGAGTATAAAAAAAAGACGTCGTCGAGTTTTTAAAATTATTGTAGGCATGAGAAAAATGTACAAAAAAAACCAAGAGCGTGAAAATATAGTTATTTATACATAGAGATAGAATGAGGTCTTCTACGGATGCAGCAGAACGAATGGAACAATTTTTAGAAGTAGGACACAAATCGTAAAAGAAAAAGAAATTAAATTACCATATTTTCTATTTGTGACATCTTAACAATTTTACATAAATAGAAATTTGCTTAAGTCTTTTTGTAACGCGAAATAATAGGATATATTATAAAGTATAAAACCCTTAGACCCTAAGCTGATTTGTAGTGCTGACCCAAAGAGGGGGGGATACATAAAAGTTATAACTTATCCTAGAAATGGCTTAGTGGCCTAATTTGTTTCCCTAAATAGTAAACACTAATGATGCTACTTATTGAAAACTTAGTTGTCCAAAACGTTAAGCCCCTCTTGTAACATGAAGGTTCGTACTTTGTAGCATGATCAAATTCTATTTTTAAAATGACCTTTCCCTACAAATGTTTGTGTGACCGTAAGTTGCAGGTACATTCTCAAAGCGACCTCGATATGAGGAAAACAATCTTTATTTTACATCATTAAAAATTATTTTTTATCATCAAGTTAGTTAGACAATTTAAACTGCAAATATTGCCTAATTAATATATTTAAAAAATAAAACAGTTAAACGGCGAGTTATTATCCATCTGTTAATGCAATAATGATATTTGTTTAAAAAGAGCATAATAAAATAGATTATAATCTATAAATATATACTAAGTATGGACAATAGTACATACTTTATACTTCGTATTCTATAGTTAAATATAGAAAACGTTTCTACTTTCTTTGTCTTAAACCAATAACTTAAATCTTATTCCAAATGCTAGCTTAATTGTTTTTAAATAAATTTATCTCAGGACGCTGATATTTGAAAGTAAATTACTAATTAGTGGAAACTAAAAATGTTCAAATAAAAATATTAAAAGGACACTACACAATACAACACACCCGTATTACTGTATTAATACACAATAAGTTCAAGCTCTAAATTAAGATTTTCGAAAATTGCATATTATACCTTACTCCTTTGAAATTGGCAGTGAAGCGTCCTTTTAAAATTGTGTATTTAAAAATATATAATAGACCAACCAGTTAACAAAATCCACTAAGCCACAGGACAATAAATTCAACTAATCTTAAGTTTTGTATACAATTGTATTTGTTTTGAGATTTTATTTTCAACATTTTATTTTAACATCTAATAAATATTTTTAATACTGTCTTAGGTATTTTTTTTGTTTTTACAACCTAAAAAAAAAATAAATTTTTTAGCTATTATTTGTCTGTAAATGCTACTCATTCTCTTGTTCATATTCTGGTTCTTATTTACCATTATTAATAAACCTATAGGCTATAATATTACATTTGCGCGTTTTTGGTTGCCTGAACTTTCAATAGATGGTATTGATTTACTAAATTATATGCTGTTCAATTGTTGTATGTGTGTTTAGTTGTCAATTCCAAATTTTTAGGCGCAAGTTAACACGTAAGTTTATTTTACGCTGTTATTTTTATTATTATTAAATAATAGTTGTAATAGATCTACTCAGTAAATTAACATTGAAATGGAGATAACGTTAGTCGCCGCCATATTTAACAATACATTTATAGCCGATCAATAACTGTACCTACATCGTGTATAACATTTGTATATTAAACTAGATGCAGCTTGGTAGCTAGGAGACACCAAAGGTTTAATCAATGAATTTTTTCGAATTTTGCTATAATATTTATTTGCTGTTAAATTATTGAAATCAAAGAAATGCTTAAGTTTGTGTGTATTTTTCCAAGAATTTATTTAGGGTATTATTAGTTATATCTAACGGCTACAATTTGGACAAAACACACAGTGTTTATGTAATTGTATCTATGTATCATTATCATATAAAAGTGGGAAATAATAACCAAGTGAAGCAATCTCTTTGCTGCGAGTTGTCCAGTAATTAGGTTGCCTCACGATATAGATATAAGATAGTAATTAACATCTGCCTTTAAATTATAGAAAATTTTGATGGTAATCATACTTATTACATGTGCTTGAACACATTCAAATGCTGCGGTTATCATAGCATTTAATAATCGGTCGATTCGATTTTACCGACCGATAAACCAAAAAACAAACAAACCATGAATTATAATACCTACTCAAAAATAATAAACCATAACAATATAACAATTATTACTCAGTTTCTCATTAACGGTTTTTGCCGTGATGCACAATAAAATAGTATCAAGTCATTCCGGATGATGGGATTCCGACAATTGTCGGAACTGTGAACTGTGGCCGGAGGAACACGCTTTCGATCATTGTTATATAAACATGGTACCTATACATAAACGCATTAGTCATTACTATAATTCAATCCATGCTATTGTTTTTGCAGTCTACGATTAGGTATATTGGAGTTAACAATAATTATTGCGTAATAATAGATAATATGTTCATACAGCCCATTATATTGACTATATACTTAATACTTAGCGCGTTCATGATATTAACGTTACAATTACGGGAAGCTGGATTTTAAAATCATATTATTGGTCTATTGCTTAGTTAAGATCTATCTGCCCAATTATATTTCAAAACCGACAGCTTTTATACGAACCTATAATACGATCAATCGGTTAGTTTGTTTTGGTAACTTTAACGACCATTGATAGATCAATAAATGATACTAAAATATATTATACTAAACATTTTTTAAAAATGTATGTAATTATTGTTACAACTAAATTGTTATACAGAACATGACGTGTATTGAGTTGTAATACCTAGTAAAAGCTCTATTAAATGTGACAATGACCGAATAGCTATCAAATTGTATAGGGTTTTTATTCATAACCAGACAAATAAAATTACATTTGCCTCATAAACACAAATAGGTGGGGGCATTAACATCAAAACTTTTAATAGCTTCTTTTCCCTAACAATATATTTATACTATCGCGCTACCTACTTTTTTATACATTCTACGAAAAACAAAATTTAAGAATTTTGTAGCTTCACACATTTTAAAGTTATTAAAAAAAGTTCATGATTTTCACGTATTCATCTGTATACATATTTACTAACTAGGTTAGCCCAGCATTTGGAAGTGGAGTCAATGACAGAAAAAACAAGAGCAAAGATTGAGATGTTTTGGGTATGTAAAGATGAGAGGAAAATGAAATCGTAGTAAAAGTGTAAAACGTAACTAATTATAGGGGAATAGTAGGAAAAAAATGTAAATATATGCCGATCGACATGAAAATGTAAGGAAGTTAATACTTAAAGATAAGGTGACGGATAGAAAGAGAGATTGTGGAGAGTGGGGATTTGACTGGTCGATCCTACTTGCTTAAAAAGCAACGATTTATTTTTAAGAAAAAATTAACTAAAAATAAAAAAACTTAAAATAAATTTTGTTTAAATATTTTAACACAATTTAATAACTACAAGTAAAATGAGTTTGTTTTAATTTTTATTTTTTTACTTATACCTGAGATAACATATTTATGATGTCTAAGCAGTATTTATGGAGTTCTGAACAAAGTTATGATAGTTTAACCGTACGTTTACTTATATACTCAAAATAAAGTGTGTCACTGTGAACAATAAATAAAAACAAAATATAATATAGGCAGACCTCCGGTAGATGATGCGGTGTGCTTTTGTTATTTTCGCGAAAGTTTCCATCCGGTGAATATTTTGAGTGTTTAACAATCATCATTAAACTATGTATACGACTGACACGTGTTCTCACGTTATTTCTTGGAGCAAAATTTGTCAAGGGATATTCTTATTATTTCCATACTATAATACTGCACAACGCGTTTAACCGTCGACGTCTTGGCACACAACAATCGAGTGTGTGTATAGTTGCTATGAGTGAGAATATTATGTAGTTTTTACATTGTTCCCTAAACGTTTTCTGAGCGTCGATGGAATGCGTTTTTGCACAAACCGTACAACTCACAAGAAACCGACCAAAAAAAAAAAAATAGTAATAAGACATTAAGGCATTCGTCGATAGGTTTACCGACTAACAAACAACAATAACAGTCTGCCTAAAACCCGATGCAATATTAAGTACGGCGATCGAACGACAACCTGCGGCTTAAGGCATTTTTTGTTTTTATAATTTGGGTGACCGCAAATACGTATGGTAACGTTCCGGTGATCGAATGTGAGCTGGGCTGGTGTTAAGTGTTAACTGTTAAGAACGTTAAAGTAATAATAAAAAACGAGTGGCGGCGTTCTAGTTTAAAAAAACAATGTACTAGTTACAACTTACAATAGGCAGTCGGTAATACATTTATGGCCACCACCGATTTTGACTTTGGCCGTTGCAAAATTGAAAATACAAAATGATTCGACACGACGACGCCGGACCTAATGGTTATCAATTATTACCGTCTCGTCCGACTTCAATAATATAGTTTACTGACACAGTAAATAATAATAATATATTATACACACTTTAAAGATGCGTAATAGGTATATCGTATAGCTAATACCGCCTGCGTACATTTATCGTTCTAACAAATTCAGCCAGAAGGCTCAAATCGATAATCACTTTCAGTATGTATGTAGTACATTAGCGAATACATTATGCATATTCAATTGGAATAGTGAATACATATATATGGAATGTACACAATTCAAAACAGGTACACGAATATCGAATAAGTAGAACAGAGACTTATCAAGTTTGTCCAATTCAATCGGATCGGCCAATTTAGTTACCATAGTTCAACCATTAGAAAAACAACAAATGCGTTTTAGTACCATCTTTTGATCAATCTATGTACGATATTTTGTTAAACGTCAAAGTTTGTTCAACCTGTCAGTGTAATGAAAAAAAGAATAAACTGTTTAGGTTAACAGCTAATTAAGTGACATTTTGTTGTACTTTTGATCTAGATGAAATCTCGTATGTTGCGTCGTCGTGACCGTTAATCGTTTACCTCATTAACCAAACTGTCTCGTTGGAGCATTTATGGCATGTTCAGTAAATATCCATCGATCGACGACAGCGATGACATTACCGTGGAGGAAAAGCAAAAAAAAAGTAATAATAATAATAAAAATACATAACGGAAACGGAAGAATAGCGTCCAGGACAGGAGGGGACGTTGCCTGTAATGTCAATGGCACCGCCACCGTACCGCCTTCCCCGGCTGGCCTCATCGAAGAAAACCACCAGCATCTAACTGTGGTCATAGTCACGAATGTCTATTAAACTATTATTATGCGGCCAATTATTCGATCGGTGTCCGTCGTAAGTACACGTGTCCCTCAATGACAATAATATTATTTTTAACACGGTGAATGCGTCGTGAACGAGTCCATCGGGCGACTTCCCTCGGTACACACGGATCGTAAAACTTATCAAGTATATCGACGGCTAATGTGGTTAAAGTCAACGTCATCGGCCACCTTATTAAACTTTACGCTGCAGCCCTGAGCTCTACAGGTATATACTAACAATTACTATTAACTTAATGGGCGACCAGTATCACATCCGAAATTCATATTTTACGTATTTACTAACATCTAAAAATAGTCTTTATTTAAGTAAAATACCTCGAACTAATAACAACACTATACACAACATGATATTTAACAAAGTCTACATTATTTCTGAGACCCGTTCTGAATTCAGCAAAGAAAATAGCATAAGAATGAAAAATCCCTCTTTAAGTAAGTACCTTTTAAAACATTTAGATACAAACTTTGCCGAAAATACTACAAAACTGCGCTTATTACAACTTTTGAGACGATTTAAAAAAATAACGTTCTAGACAAATTGTGAGGCCAAATTCAGACTCGGCGAAAAAATTCAAAACACAGATTTACATTAGTTCTTGTTCAGAAAAAGGTAACTTTTTGTTGTAGTGTAATTAATTAGCTTGATATGATAAATTTAAAAAAATGTAGGTATGCCTTCGATTGATCAAATTTTTAAACTAAAATTATTTAAAATCTATAAAATGGAATTTCATAAGTCCAGTTTTCACTATGCGTGTAATATTCTTTGTAACGACAGTTTTTCATCCGAGTATTCATTATAATTGTTGTACCTATTAATCAGTTCTTTGAAAGTTAATATTTTCGACTCGTACATACTTTTCTATTGTAAAAATATTCCACTTTTTGTAAATGGTTTTTTTTAAAAGCATACACTCGCATCGGTTTACAAAGCAGAGTACGCAGGCACGTATAACCGATTTGCTGGTACAATTGAATTTTTTCAGTTAAAATTTAAACTGCCACAAAGCACCGTTTTAAAATAATGTTTCTGTGGACAAGATAAAAAAATATTATGTATAATTAATTAATTATCATTTAAGTTTAGGTTAAATTTCCAGTACAGTGTTTACATGTTGTATATTAATATTTTTATATAGTTTATTGTGTCTTTATAACGTTGTACACGTTTTGTAAATAATAAATAATATATACACCGGTCAGGACATAGAGTAACCATCGGACATCCACAAATAAATTTGTCTCGTCTAATGATATTTAGGGTATATTATTAATAACGACTCATTCTGTTTGATATGAAAATAATCACTTAAAACATAAAATTATGTACAAATGTCTTGTAATTACAGCTAGAGCCTAAAGACAGTGGTGCAAGTTGGAAGTCCGTTAGTCCGGTTCAATTATTTCATACTATGTAACATAGGACCTGTGGATATATAAATATATAAACAAGTCCAAGTCTCATTTTCACGTGACGCTGAAGCAGATAATCGAGTAATTTCGTTAACATTAGATCCATTAGTTCCATTAGATCGGTGTCGTCTTGTACAGCTATAAAGATGTGCGACATCCGCACTGCAGTCGGTACTATTATAACAAGCATACTATAATATTACTTAACCGTTTTCTTTGAACCTATTTTCACGTAATTTGTTTGACACTAACGGATTATAATAATAATAGTTCACGACATTATATGCTGTATACAATTTATTTTAGGGGTTTATTTGTTTATTATTCTGTTAATTAATTTGTTTAACCAAGATCCTTCGTAATGTTATTTTTAATTTTAATACTATACATAAATCAGTTGTTTATAATAAACACAAAAATAAATTATAGTCAATAACTTGCTGGTAAGCCGTTAGCCAAAGTCAATGCAAACAGTTTTTCTCATATAAAATAAACGTTAATCATAAATAACAAAATTAATCGTTGGTACAATGAATTTCATTTTGTTTCAATTAACTTTTTAAAATTATTTTCAATTACTTTCACCGCCTAGATGACATCCACAATTTTGTTCTTTTGTCCTAATCGAAGTATAGATAATTTTTTAAACACACCTTTGAAGTGTGCTATTAACCAACATTTATATGTATAAAAAAAAATTGACTACTAGTATTTCATCAAAAGTCTAATACCTATGTGAATTATATCAGTGTTGCTGTCAAAAACCTAAACTATTTTTTTTAAACTTTACTAAAACGTACAAGTTAATGAAACAAACGGGGATTTATAGATGTCTTATGCGTGTAGAATACAGTTATAAAAAAAACACTATAGGTATTAAGTTTATCGGTTTGTGCACAATACACGTATTAAGTTGGGTCTACTTGCACGTCGCTTAACTTGCCGTGGAAGAACATAAAACACGTAACCGAGAAATCCTCCTTCGAATCGATGGCTTTATTAATTTCGCGTATTACCTAATCGTTATATTATGCTATTTTGTCTTGTTCAAATAATAGGACTTACAATCGTCTTTGCCGCTTCCGCGCGAGCACCGCCAAATGAAAATTACCAGAAGAGTACCGGAAACGCATCCGGCGACAAAAATGGTTTGATTTTTTGCCAACCTGTGGCCTATTGCTGCGAATAAAAGGTGCTGTTGGCGGAGGCGGCTGGCCGGGGAAGGGAGATCGCCGTCCGGTGAAAATTGTGCCCGCCACCTGTATAACAGTAGCCGTGTACACATGGTCCAGTAACGATATGTCTAGGAACATGGGAGCCTCGACTCCGTCGTATTACCCGTCCGAGGCCGACTTCGTGGTTAAAACGCCTCAGAGACCCGCCAAGCCAAGAAAGTCCAGACATCACTCAGATCAGGTATGCCGTTCTGTTTATATTCATAATAATTCAAATGCATTGATTAATTATTGACCTTCGGTAAATAAAAGTATTTTTCCAAAAAGAAACCGTCATCCGATGTATTAACTGTTGTACCTATTATTGTTCAGAAACATCATATAGGTCACCGCAAGAATAGTGTTCAATTATCGATTTTTTTTTTCAAATAAATCTCTCGATATATAATATAATTGTACAGGCTATACCTACTATAATTACCCAACTATAACAGCTATTATGGTCGTTCTCCACAGTTTATCTTAAAAATGATGAACAGTTTAACAACACTAAAATTATAGGCTAATCTATACTTAAACGGTAAGCTAAAGTGGTGAAAACGGCCTTTAATTGTGTAATAGACCTTGAAAAAAAACAAGAGAAATTCAAGTAGAAAATAAACACACACGTACATTTTGCGGTTTACCTATATTAAATCCAAAAAGACTTTCATACAAATAATCGGTCTGGTAGAGAAATTCAGAACTTCTAAAGTCATTAAACTGTAATCGATTATCATACAATAATCTAATTCCAATAGTCTATGTAGCTGAGGGTTAAAATATATTTTAAAACGATGCCATAGCTAAGTAAGAAACCAAGGACGTGTGCTTCCCCAAAACAATTTTTTATACTCGTATAATAATATATGTAGGCAGGCACCCGTTCTATTGACTGTTGTAAAATATAGATCATCCCTTAGACCCCTCCACAAAAAAATAAAAACTGGCTACCGTGCTATTTTAACAACATTATAATATGTTTAAAAGAAGGTATTAAGTCAGTACTAGATAATAATGATAATCATATTTTATACCATAAAGAATACAATTATGAAAAATCCTAGGCAAAAATGTATTTCATATACCTGGTATATGTGCATATCCAAACATAATATAATTGATGCAGTTTTACAGTGTAAACATACGTATTGGATTAATTGGTTTAACTTATATTTATATTTAGGTATTATATAAATAGTTTATAATACAAATTACATCATTATATTAAAAAATATAAAATCAGGTACGAAATAAAAAATATGTTTAATAAGATATGCCGCGTCAATACCCAACCTAAAAGATAACTGTAAATAATTCAGCTTTGAAGTTAATCATTAGACTATAATGTTTCATAATATACTATTTTTGAAATAAATACTGTATGCATAAATCAATACCAGTAAATTACCGCCATATTAATCAATCTACACATGACACATGTTCTTTATACAATTATGTTTTGGTCTGGGTACATTTACGTATAACAAGGGGATCCCCAACAAAGTGGATTGGGGTGTTTTTTATTTTTTATTTTTGATACATCTCCATCAAAAATTAACGTGCGTCACTGTTCTTGTTTATGTTTCCTTACAGCTTTTTACAATGTAAGCCGTGAATTGCTGTTTCCAAACATGTTGTTTTTTTTTTTTATAAATCAAATATTGTTCTTCATCTTTAACCATATTCATTGTCAATAGGTTCAGTATGTTGGACTAATCGGTCTGGTGCAAGTAGTCACTGGATGTCTAATGGTCGTGTTCGGCGTATTATCAATGCTGCACGAGGCGTCTGTGTCCAGCGTTGGTGCTGGCTTGTGGAGTGGAGCAATGGCCATGGGCAACGGGGTAGTCGGTCTTATGGCTAGTTTAAACGGATGTTTAGCTCCCGACAGGACACTATCGCCGTTGTCTATAACCATATACTTAGCCTTGTGTTTGGTGTCTATAGGGGTCAGCAATCTGGCAATCGTGCTCACCGCCATAGGGCTGCTGAAAGACTCGCAAAAACCATACTACATCTTACCTAAAGACAAGGTCAGACACACGTTTATTTAGCTTTACATAAATATGTACCCAAAATAGAAAAATTTTGACAATCGTTTTTTTTTTTTTTGCAGACACACTACAAAACACTAACGGCAGAACAGCTGCAAACGAACTGGGCGCCGGTATTGGCCAATTTAGGACTACTGTTGGCCACATCCGTCCAATGCTTGACAACTATGTTGGCTGCTTTTCGGTTCTACCGACTTGTCCGGCTGATAGTAGTCAACGAACCGCCATCCCCTTGGCCAGGAGCCAGACACAGGAGCTCGTCGTGTTGCAGTTCCAGCGTTGGCAGCAAGCAAAAATTAGTGCAAAAATGGTTGGTACAACAGACTCCGACCGCCGACCGACCACTACATATTCACAGTCTTGGTCAGACTCCTCGAAAATCTGTAAGTGTTTGCCCCTCTTACTTTACTTAAGATTCCCAGAGATTATTAAACAAAGTACACTAAATAGCCGGGGTGGGTTCAATGATTTTTCGAATGCGTTTACAGACAAACATTTTATAAGAACCAACTTCTTACTATTTGTAGAGTATATTAGTTAAATATATTTCTTCGCACAACTACTATAACACTAAAATATTTATAATCATTTTTACAAAAAAAAAAAACTTTAAACGAAATTTCTGATTCCAAAGGATATTATTTAAATATAATTACGTGGTTTTCTAATTGACCAATTTCTTTCAACACAAGTCATAGTTTGATTTCTAAAGTTCGACGTATAATGCGTTTCACTGAATAGAAGTGTGTGGATACATATTATATGATACGTAATGATTCCTATCAAAATGAAATATCCGTTAGCGAAACAACAATAATATTCTTATAATGACAGCATACGATTAGAAAAAACGTAGGTACCCACAGTTTTTATTCCCAGACGTTTAGCCTTCAGTTAATGTTACTTGTTAGGCGACAGTTGTTGGACAGTTAACATTAAAAATGGTAAAAAATAAAAATTAGGACAAGAAACATAAAACAATGCGTCTTTCGTAATTTGAAATTGTATTGCCAAACCAAAAAGCACATTTAATTTGATGAATTCATTTTTGGCCATACAACATACAACAGTACTTACTTTATCGTTTAACCCGTTTATGCTTAAAAGTAGCAGGTACAAAATATTATGTCAATAATGTCAAACACATATTTTAAACCTTGAAATGCTTGCATGATTTTTTCTTTAAACGTCACTAAGAAAATCGAATCTAAATACATGTTGTAAAAGTTTAAATAAATCTATGCGGACTTTTATAAAAAACGTCTACAACGCAACCGAAAAAAACCTAGAATTTTGAAACGGATGGACGTGTAAGAAAAATAAATAAAGTGATTGATTATTCAATTCAAACATTATTTGGTAAACAGTAAATATTTTTTTTTCTTTTTCTTTTTAATCGTTGTTCTGCGTCGACGAGTCCGTTATTGACAGTCTTAAAAGGTGTGCGACATCCATACAACAATAATAATAATAATAATAACAACAACAACAATATATATTAAAAAGATTGGCCACCTAAAAATGTCGCCGATACGTTATCCACCAGCATAGCCAGCCGGTGTTTGGCGTGAAGGTGTCAGTGTGTATATTGTAATGGAAGCCAATACGGAACGAGCCGGTAAAGTGGATGGTATAATAATATAGTAATGATAATATAATCGTTAGGAATTAGTTCCAGCCCAGTTACCTATCGTTTGTTGGTCGGATTGAAGAAATGTCGTGCATCTTCTCTTTCTTGTTCTTCCTCCTTGCGGAAAAATACGAAACATATAACAATACGGCCGCTATGTAGGCTAAACAGAATGTTTATCTGTTTCTTCTTGCGATATAGTTTTTTTTTTCTTATTGTCATTAATTTTTAATAACACCGCGAGACGTTGATTCTGCACGGGGGCCCTCTTTGAATTGGATCATACCGGGCCGGCCAAACACTAGTAAAGCGTCCAGAGGAGACGCGACAACTATATAACGACGGTATAACATATTATTAAATGATAATAATTACCAGCCGAGAAAAGCTGTCACACATGCACGTGAGTGTGTCTGTGTGACGATTTGAACCCGTTACTCGGATCCGATAATGGACGAACGCCCGTTGTGATGTGGTCATCTCCAAATATTTGTTTTACCTCGAGACAACAACGGCAGCCATCCACGGTCCGATCTTGACAGGACTAGGAGAAATTCGTCAATTTTTCTTATAAAAAAAAACACGTGATTCCTAATTTTCCCCGTTAGCGACGACATAAGAATTTTCACACTTCAGCCATTTCTAACCTACATTGAAATTTCAACTAATTACAGTTCATGTCTCCGACAAGTATAGTTCAGCTCTACATCCTATTAATACCCAAAATATGAAAGTTGTATTCAAACTTATTGTCAAAATGTTTTTAGATAACATTTTTCCAAGAAACCAAATACCATAGCAAAATAAAATATTTTAGTATTTCCAAAATATTGCAAATTTAAAAATTAAACAATTTTAAAATTATTTTCAAACCGTTCAATAAATATTAAATGTATACAATTTCCTCCTAATCAAAAAAACCACAAAAGTATGTGTTAACAAAATTAATTTTATTGTTTACTCTAAATTTTCAAAGACTAATAAATAATATTATATAATTTAAAGAAAAATATATCGATGAAGAATATAGAAACTAGTAAGTCTTGACCATTCTTAAACATTTCTATAACAATTATTTTGCTCTACTTCTTTTTTTTTATCCGATGAATTACTTCTACTATGTACTTTAAAATTATGATAAATTTTAGAATTGTATTGATGGCAGGTTACTTAGGATGCTATTGCCCGTGGGACATTTTCTTAATCCTATTATTCCAGTGGTAGTATCAATCACGAACCCACTTACCTCTAGAGGTTACACTTGAGGGAAGGAGCCCACGATAGAGAGGAAGTTAGAGAGCATCACCCCCTCCCCCTAACCACGGGAGATACGTAACTATATTTTTAAATCCTTTAGCCATTACTCTATAATTTCTTTCTATAATAATTTTATTATAGAAATATAATAAGATTATATTTTTTATAATATGCCCAAAACACGCATTTGACTTGTTCTATGTTTTTTCCTACTACTTGCGCAATCATTAAGCTTATTAAGTACCTAGGTATCAAAGAAAACATGCGACTTATGTGCGAAATTCCTACAGGGCGTTTACGACGAAACGGGTTCGTTGCCAAAATGGAAAACTCGACCGTACACTCCAAAACAGAGACCCGAAAAACAAGAGAGGAAGTTTTCGGTAACCGCAGATTCCCACAAAATGTACACGGACATGGACAGGGAAATTGTTGAAGAGTTCATTTCCGTTACCATGGACCCGAAACCTCAGGGTTGATCATCCAAACGAGATGTACGTCGAAGAAGTGTTCAAAACATCGTCTTACTCACGGGAACATAAAATAACCAGGATTCGATAACCTCCAAAAACATCCGCTGGGACGTATACTTGATTTTGTTCGAATTTATCAATTAGAATATTTTATTGTGTTATGTATGTGACCAGAGTACGAAGGATCTGTAATACGTCAATGTCGAGCAAATTGTGTGCACATGTTATTTATATAATCATTTTGTTAAATATAGTTATAATTATATTCATACGGTACCTAACCACCGACCAAGATTTTTAAGTATATTTATTTAGAAAGTAAAAATATGTACGACTCAATTATTGTTGTTAGCTTTGAACTTAGCGTCGGTACCTACTGTTTATATTTTAGTAAATAAGAATTATAATTTGTTAAAAAAATTAAAACCCAAAATTTATTTATAGTACCGGAGCTGTCGGATCCCCATTTTCTTATAATAGGTGAATTATAATTTGGTTGATTCAGTTCATTGAAGTCAAAGAAAAAAAAAGCAACTCGGTAAGAACTTGGAACATAGAACTAAATAATATATTAGACACGATATTTTGTTGAAACGTTATAAATTCACCGGCTGAATAGTCAAAACCTAGAATATACTTATGTGTATAATATAGTGAATAAAATAATAGAATATTATCTACCTAGCTTAGTTTGTTTCGTTATTATTTTATTATTCATATTCTAAAGCAGTTATAGTTTAGTAAAAACATTTGACAGGCATATGCATCATACCTACAGTGAACATATATATACATAAAAAAAACCAGTAAACCGACAGCCATGGAGCGACTAAAGACATAACAGCGTACCTATGCATTTCCAAAAGAAATGGTTTCCAGCAGAATTGTCTGTTACTATTTGTCGATTACTCTTTGAAGCTGCTGCTATGTGCCGTTTAACCATGCCCACAATTGTACATAATAATAAAATATGGACGTTTTCATATAATCAGAAATAGTCCGTGCAGTCGTTGTTGTATGAGGAAGCCGAATGCATACATATAATATATATATATATATGTATGATAATAAACGCTTCAAGCAACGGTACCTATAGATTACATATAATATGTGACAGTTAAATGGAAATGCTAGCAATATATACGTCATAGGTTCTCTGCATAGTCGTTTGTAAATGTCAAAATCGCACAACAAATAAAATAAAATATCAAGTAACATCGAACAAGCGAACACGAAATTAATTGGGAATTTTAATTTAAAAAAGGTTTTTTAACAAAACGCCGATTTTTTTGGAGAAAAAATATTTTTCGTTTTTTTTTTATATTAAATTCTATTCTATTTTATATTTCAAACAACAGAATTATGTGAATATGTGAAATGAAAATTTCTTAGATTTATGAGTAATTATATAAAGTTAGGTACTTACATGTCACACTACAATCAACTAAGTCTAGACTCTGACGTCTGTAGTAAACTGGTAGTTGTGATTTATATGGATTAATATATAGTTAATAACAAATATTATAACAGCCAAAAATAGATATTTTCCTGTGAACTTCTTCTATTTAAATTGTTTTTATTATTATGCTATTTAAGGAAGTATTGCATAAATACACGTTTTTTGAGTTAATAACAATTTGTTGATACACTTCCTTCTTTCATAAATAATACAAAATTTAGTTCGGTCAAGATAACAATTAAAAATATATACCTTAAGGCTTAACTTTTGCTGTTTAATTGTTGAGCCAAATGTTTTTTGTTAGTAATGGCTATTAAAAAAAATAAAAGGCTTAACTCGATCAAAAACCAAAATCGAATAAGAGACTGACTATGTCAACGAATTTATGTTAAAATAAATCGTTAGCTGAAAAATGTACCAGATTCCATATCATAAAAAAAAAATGTGTCAATAAAATAACATATACGAAATCAATTCAAGTTTGGGAAAGGACAAAGCAATAAAGAATAGTTTCAAAACCAGTACGAAGTATAGTAAATCTTTCACACAAGTTCTATATTTCGTCAATACAATAATATCATTACAAAAACGGAATATAAATTGTAAAAATAATTAATTTAAAACTAAATCCTACTTATTATAGTGCATGTGGCTGACGCAAAACTTGGAAAGAAAATTTGGTAAACCAAGTACATTATTTCAGTAATAATGATAATAATGAATAATAAATAAAAAAGTTCATTACATATCATCATCTTTCCTTACAGTATTATGTAAAACGTAGCCAAAAATTATTTTGACAGCCACAAGCCCTACGCTCCTAAATGAAATATTTATTAAAATCTAATTCTCCTTTAAGATTAACAATATAACATTAAAATAATTGTTTAAATATTATTTACATAATACGACAATACTAATATTAAGTGTTATTCTATATTTTATAAACATAATGAAATAATTAAAAATTCATAACGCACACAGTTTAAGTTTAGTTTTGTAGATAAATATTATTCTAATCATACTAATGAAAAACGAATTAATCAGTCTATTTTCTATAGTGAATTTTAATCCTAAAAGCTATATTAGGCATTTACGACTGTTGAAAACAAGATAGACTGCAAAAAGATTTATTTGTATTTTGTTTATGGCAAATTTATTTTGTATATTTTGCAACTGATTTCGCGTTTAAAACGAATTATAAATATGGTAATAAAATTGCATTTATTTAGTTTATACAAGGCGAAAAAAAATATATATACACGAAAACTAATATAATTTTAATGTTGTCTAATATTGCACCATATTATGATGTGATTATTTTTTGAAAACTCTAAAATAATTTTACTTATCTAAAAAAAAATTTAAGTGAATTATTACTAGAATAAATGTGAAGTATTTACAATATAATATAATGGCATGGTTTTTTTACGTTTATGTTATTAACATTAAATATCATAACATAATATTATTATGTCCAATGTAACACATATTACAATGACTACACTGGTAACAATGATTTAGCATAAAAAAATATACTAATATTATTTAATATATATAATATACATGTATGTATGTATTTATATATACATAATATGTAATACACCAATGATTTATCTATTAATCTCGTTTGTGAGAGATTTAGGCGAATAAGAATACATAATAATGTTAAACTTCTAAATCTAAAACTAATATTGATTAATAATTATACATCATATTATATTCTATACATAGGGCACGCTCACACACTTTAGATTTAGTTAACATATTATTTAATTTAATTGTTTTAAAATATTCAAAATGGCTACAAAAAATTACGATAATGTTTGAATTCATGTGATACAGGTAAAATATTTCATTACACGCGAAAACCATGGCAAATCATACTTATATATAAATTCAAATTAAAACAACAAAAAAAAAGAAGATAAACTGTTGAGTAATTAAAAAAAATAAAAATAAATAAACATTACTACATTTACAATGAAAGCAATGTAAAAATCAATTGTTAAAAAAAGTTCTCCTCTTGTGGAGAGGAACCTATCAATTATCAATGGCTATCATAATAAAACTTGACCGATTAAAGCCTACTTTAGCGTTTTAATTATTTTCATTTAAATAGCTACCAAGACATGTATTCTCTTTCAAACACCAGACATACCTACCTAGGCCCCAGAAGCACATACAAAGTAAAAAAAAAAAAACAACAAAGTATTACGTTTAAATACTAATTCTCGATACATAAATATATAAGGAACTAATATGCTCATAATGAAATTGTTATCATTATAATAAATAGTTGCAATAATCTAATTACAGATAAAGTTATTTTAAAAGTTGATAAAATATATTATTTATTCTAATTTGTTTATAAAAGTGTTAACTACAAAATTTAAAAAAAAACAGTAGTGTCAAGTACCTAATAAATAATGTGAAGTTAAATAGAAAATTACAGCTCAAGTATTAACTTAAGAAGTAAAATAACAAAAAAAAAAACTTATAAAACTGTATTAAAGATATTCTAAAATACGTTGGTAATATTCATCTACATATAGAGTTAAGTAATATTATACAAGTCACTTCAACAATGTCGACTAAAACATTTGAAGTGAATAGTTTACTAAAATAAGTTTTGTTTTAAATAATAATACACATTATTTAATAATTGGTAAAAAACTCAAAATACATTTGACTAAAATATTTTTGCAATCAATCTCATTTTTTTTTTTTGTAGTTTTAAAAAAAAACTTTTTAGCATACTCTATATCTTTTGTGCTTCCAAGGCGTAGTATTCCAGAAGCAAAAGTACAATAGTATCACTGTCAAAGAGAACAGGCTGATAAATATGTTCAGTACTTCTCTAACATTAAAGACTTAATTGAGATCATCATTAGTAAATGTCTACTTATATATGCTCTACACCATTATTTGCGCGCACGTAATAACAAATTAAGCCATTGTAACTGCCAACAAATACAAGACAATAAACGAAATGGGTTCGTTGCTCAAATTTGTGATTAGAAATCAAATACATTTTGTAAATGTAGTAATAATCAATAAAATGTTTAAATAAAAACAATACATTTAGCAAAATAATTGTTTTGGGAAAATAAAATACTAAAATCAAGTCAATAATAAAATAAAAATTTAAAAACAAAACTAAATAAAAATTAATGACGAGAATTGGATTAGAAATAAAATAAAATTTGTATGATGATGAAAATAAACAGAACGGAATCGGAAATAATAAATTTGTCGTGTTCGAACTACAAGAAATTTACGTGACTGCGGCCAAGAGGCTAGCGGCGGTTGGTGGGGGAAGATGGAGATTTGGAGGCGGAGGAAGAACGGGCAGCCCAACTTGTGTGCCGACGCTGACAGAATGCTGGGGCATTGGATGGGGCTGATGCAGGCCGATCATTTCCGATACATTTTCTTGCTTCATCAAATGTTTCAACATGAATGAGGCATTGGTTCCATGGTCTTTTGAAAACTGTCCAGATTGGAATTGTTGTTTAGTGTTAGTGTGACTGCGCCGATGCGACACCAAGTGCCCTTTGCACATGAAATCCTTAGGGCACAGATCACAACGGAACGGACGATCGGCCGGCATGCCCTTCTGATGGGACCTCTGGTGGAACAGGAGGTTGCCCTTGAGGCGGAATGCCTTGCCGCAGTCGGTGCACACGTACGGACAATCGCGGGGATGGGTCAACATGTGTTCGAGCAATGGTTCCTTGGCAGAGAACACCTCGGAGCAGATGATACAATTGTACTCTGCCCCTGGCGCGTGCTGGCGCACGTGACGTTTCAAATGTTCTTTGCGTGCAAAGGTTCGATTACAGAATTCGCAAGCGTGTGGCGACTCGCCTGTGTGAATACGAATATGACAAGTAAGATGTTCTTTGCGCGTAAACGTTTTAGGACAAAAATGACATCGGTGTGGTGACTCACCAGTGTGCTGACGGATGTGGTTGGTCAGGTTCTCTTTTCTAGTAAATGACTTCATGCAGAAAGTACATTTGTGCGGCGACTCGCCCGTGTGCCGCCTGATGTGGTTGACCAGATGATCTTTACGTGTGAATGCCTTTGGACAGTACTGGCACGGGAACGGCGTTTCTCCTGTGTGTTGACGCTCGTGGTAAACCATGTGATCTTTACGCGTGAATGATTTCGAGCAGTAATTGCAGTGGTGAGGTGTTTCACCTACACAGTGGACCAAACAAAAACCCATGTCAATGAATCAACACACACGCACACACAAAAAGTTCAATTAAATAGAATTATTTTCAGAACGATTCTTATTTTAGTGCCCACTTAAGACTAATAAGATAACCCAATCACTTTTAATTGAGTCATTGAACAATTTTTAGTTTTTACTCTCTCATTTCTCTGGTTCATAACACAATACATACATTAAAATATGTGTATATACACAATACATATAATATTACATATGTGTATACACACATATTGACAATATAATTATTGTTTAAATGGGTTTTGATTTGGTCCACACTAACATTTAGCACAATTGTGCAACAATTCACAACTATACCAGTTTTTCAAGGAACCAAAGGATGTTAGAATAATAAAAATTTGCATACAAAATATATTTTAGACAACAGTGGCACACCTACAAAAAGTATTGTTAGATTTTTTTTTTACTAAAATTACGACTCCTGGACTCCCATAAATAATTTAATCATGTTAAGTCATATTAAAAACAAGACTGCTCTTACGAGAATTTATACTCAATGTACTTATTACATTTTGTATTCATTGTTATTAAATATTTTAAGCATCTCTTTTCTATTATACTAAATCATCACAAAAAATCGATCATGATAAAGTTTTTTTTTTTTTTTTTTAAGTGTACCAACCATTGTCCATAGGCGTAACCGACAAATATGGACCCCTTCATTTAATTAAATGGTTAATAGTTTATTATTAGTCGATCGTTATAATCCTTTTTTTTCACTCAACCTAATCAAATATAACTAACTGTTTACAAGTCGTAAATGGGCACACAAAATAAGAATTCAAACAAAGTATTCTGAATAATAATTCATATATAATTTTAACTTAAAACTATAATAAGAACTTCGTAAAACTTTTTTAACTATATAATGTTCATATAGTATATTGTACATATATATTTATTAATACTATGTATATATGCAGATATACATTTAGTAGCATACACACATACTGAGTTTAAATATAGAATTTCTGCGTGGCATAAGATTATGGAAATAAAAAAAGCATGTTGTGTGCGATCACAAAAGTTAATAAATTATTAAGGCTAAACAATATTCACAATAATCCTGTCATACTAAATTAGTAAACCTGTATTTAAAATTAAAATAGAACTTATATTGTACATAATAAAAATTATTTATTCATCAAATTAAATATTTACATTAAACTATAATTTTAGTATTTTAATAACTATCGTTTCAAATAAATAAGTTGTTTACTGTTGTTACCTCTACCAATTAATCTTCTCATTTATTTATAAATAATAATTATTTACAATAAAGACTTATGTCTAAAGATACTAAGAAAAAAAAAAACATTCATACACAATATCTGTGAGTTATAAAAGTATCTGACAATATAATGAATAAATTTGTTAATTTTGCATAATCTCTTGCCTAATCTTATATTAATAATTTTATATGTTCATTTAAAATAGATATACATATATATCATATTATTTTTAAAACACATATAGTCTAATCAAATATTTCATCATCAGTGGTCAATGAAATAGTCGACAAAATGTTAAAAAAATTACTATCAACAGCGAAAAAAGAACACCAAACTTGGATTGAGTAATAAACAGTTGGATTTGGTCTCGAGTATCGACACAACACAAGCGGCCCCTGTTACTTTAAGAGTTCTGTTATATTTACGTTACTGCAGCTAATAAACTAGCTCTAGAATGTGGTGTCATATGGTCTGCGTTATTTTGTGGCGATGACGGAAGGGTGACTTGCGTTCCTACACTAACTAACTGTGCAGTCTGAATGCTAGTGTTTCCGTCTTGCTGTTGTTGGTGTAACGTTATCAACTCTGTTCCATCGCATTCTTGTTTAACTAAACCTTTGAGTATGAACTGGCCGTTACTACTAATTTGTATAGTTGCGGGAAAATGAGAATTTTTATCAATACCACGCCTATGAGACATATCATATTGTATAGCTCGTTCGGTTTGATTGGTCAACTGATGGATGTTAACCAGTTCGCCGTCTTCTTTAGCATTTTTAATAACAAACGAATTGTTCCCTACAATTTGAATGGTAGCTGGAAATGCAGTAGTGACTTTTGGATTTGTGTGGCTGCGACGGTGTGAAACGAGATGGCCTTTGAACATAAAATCTTTAGGGCAAAGATCACACTGAAACGGACGATCGATGGGCATACCTTTTTGGTGGGAACGCAAATGAAACAAAAGATTGCCTTTAAGCCTGAAAGCTTTGCCACAGTCCGTACATACGTACGGGTAATCTTGTGGATGGGAAGCCATATGTTCGAGCAATTGCTCCTTGCTGGGCATAGTTTCGTCGCAAATAAGACAGTTATACTCAGAACCTGGAATGTGTTGCCGCATGTGGCGCTTCAGATGTTCCTTGCGCGTAAAAGTACGATTACAGAACTCACAAGCATGCGGCGACTCGCCTGTGTGAATACGAATATGACAAGTAAGGTGTTCTTTACGCGTGAAGGTTTTAGGACAAAAGTGACATCGGTGTGGTGACTCACCCGTATGCTGGCGAATGTGGTTGGTCAGATGCTCCTTTCTGGTAAACACTTTTAAACAGTAAGTGCATTTGTGTGGTGACTCGCCGGTGTGCCGCCTGACATGGTTGACCAAGTGATCCTTACGCGTGAACGCCTTTGGACAGTACTGGCACGGGAACGGCGTTTCCCCTGTGTGTTGACGCTCGTGGTAAACCATGTGATCTTTACGCGTGAATGATTTTGGGCAGTAATTGCAGTGGTGAGGAGTTTCACCTATACAGTGGACCAATAAACATATTAGCTAAATGTCTAATGACAAAAAACTCCTTTTAGATCAGTTTTCTTAGAAAATAAATTTGTATGTGATTTAACACTTTTTTTTTAACAACTTCGACAGAAGACTTCACTAATTATACTTTATTGGTCCACTATATACCAATTACACTAGAGCGCTAATATGAATAACTTTAACCGCCTAAATAGTACTTTTCTTTTGTTAGTAAAATACTACCTTTATATAGACCTATTTTGCTTGTTCTATTATAATATTAGAAGGACAGGACTTGGCAAACATTGTCACGCACACAACATTATAAAGGCTACATATCAAATGACAAATTTCACTTTGCTCACTTTTACAACAAAAGTTAACCATTTATGAAAAATAAATGAACCCAAATCTGTGTATAATTTCTATAAGGGGTTCATCATTTTTGTCGGATACGCTTATAATAAACAAAAAAATTAAAACAAACAGGCAGCTGAACGAAAAATGAAACAACGTGTTTAACACTATCAACCAAAAAATAAAATAAATCATAAAAAATAAATAATAAAAAAAAACTGAATATGAAACTCAATGAAACGAAAAATAAAAAAAAATTAAAAAACTGGGAAGAAATGTTATCTTAAAGAGCAATACAACTTACGATAAGTAGAAGGACCAGGCTCCATGTTCATAGAATATTCGGCAGCGTTTTGTATACCACCTATAAATTATTCATATTTTTCAAAGAACTAGACTACTGTAGTAAATACATCAAAAACATCAAAATTGTAAACAAATTTTCATCATGGTGATACACAACCCTTGGATCGATCAGAGGCAAAATTAGGTAGTTAAAAAAACAATATTACATATACTTTAAAGATTCAAGAAAACAGATTTATATATATTTTTGAAAAAAAACTATATCAACTCCATTGTCACTGATCAATATGAAATAAACACAATTTGTATTAGCACAAACAAATTGTGAGTGGACTGCATCCACCATACATAAACCCGTTTGGCATTTATTCTTTAAATATTTCTACACGTCGATTGATGGTATATGAAAACAACCAGATTATTATTAATATTAGGTTGCTAGTACTAAACACATGCAAATTACAATTTTTATCTTATGTTACGCCTTAGATGGTTCCAATATTATAATCGATGAACATATAATGTTCTAGTATGATAACACAACTGTAGTGGCTTATAATATCGTGCAATCGTTAGATTGAGTTAGAAAGAACAACAATTTTTATTTAAAATGGCCATAGGAAAAAAATTCAAAACATATAATAACCTTAATAATAACTAACAAAACAAACAAAATATAGCGCTCTAGTGCAATTGAAAACTACAAACTAATTATATATATTTAATCAATTCATGTTTAAGATTTAATTTTAAGTTTAAGAATAATGGAAACGAAACACATCAAATATCTTTTGTCTTCATTTGTCAACATAACATATAAATCGAGAATAATCTTAATATATTCTATCAGGAAAAATAATAACTCAAAACTACAAAATAAAAACAACACTGATTAATTTTAACAATCAAGAGATAAAACCACAATTGGAATTCAAAACGTAGGATATACCACAAAGTTTCAGACTAGGTTTTAAACTTCCTTGGTTTAAATATTGTAAACTTAAGAATCCAAAAATATGATGAGACTAACTCATACAAAAATATTTATAAGCAATATATAATATTTTAGATACATCAACACAAATTTTTTATTTCTCCGAGCATTTTAGAAGACAATACATCTTAACAACCAATTGCATTATTCATCATGATTTAAAAGTACTAGAATTAATATTCATGGCGGTAATGAAATTATAATTATAGTAAATTATATATTTTTTGTTCATATCTAACCTGTAAATGGCAAGAATAAGATATGTAAAATTGAGGCAAAAGTATTAGAGTAATTTATAGAAAAAACCATACAAAATTAAATTGTATATGTAAAACATAAATTATTTAGAATAGAGAACATTTCTGACAACTAAAAATTGTAATACAAACCACCATTCATTGTTAATGAGAATACAAGATATGATACATAAAACTGATTATTAATTGTATAAGAACAAAACTTATCATTAAAATAAATCTGTTCAATATTAAAGACAAATACAAATTTCAATGATTCTTAAAATGATTAGCCAATAATAAAACCATTAAAGTAATTTGCATATTTTTTTTTGGTCGGTTTGAACAACTAATTCTCTCTAGTTATGGTGCGGTGGTTTCCCGTTGTATTCCGCACTATTTGCATATAATAATAAATAAAAAATTGTAATTTCTCATGTTTCAATATTTATTTTCTTGGCAAGTTTGAATATCCGATTAGTATACTAAAATAGAAGACAAGGAAAACTTATTACTTCATTGCATTTATCTATATAATAAAATGAAGCATCTCGTCATATTATGTACTCAATCAAATCTGTAAAATATCATATAAACCTATAACAGACAAATTTTAACAATGCCAAGGGTTGTGCAATTCTGATTCCATAAAATTGAATTCTACACAAAATTTTAAAGTAAGACCCATGAAGAAAAACTCTGGCATTAAAAATTAAAAGAAAAACAATAAATCACTGACAACTAAATTAAGAAGTTATAAACAGAAAAAATGTATGATATATTTTTTTTCAAAATGGTTATGATAAACAAAAACTGAAAATAAATAAAAACAACAAAAATAATTCAAACTATTCTAAATAGAATAAGGTTGATAGCAATAAATAATAAAATAAATGAAACTAAAGAACGCCTATTGTAAATTTTAAAAGAAATTAAAAAAAATATTGTAATAAAACTTTTAAGAGATGAAACACCAATAACCAGAAGTTTTAAATATCAGACTAAAAAACATTGAAGTCATTTCTTACTCTCTTATTCTTTAAATTAAACTAAAAATTAAATATATATACTTAGATAATGGACGTCTTAATGTCTATATATTATGTTTAAGCAAAAAAAAAAAAAAAATAAAAAACGAAAGAAAGAAAACTAAAGTAAGACTATACGATATACATACCGGTATGTTGTCTGACGTGGTTGACTAAATGCTCTTTGCGTGTAAAAGTTTTGGCACAATAATCGCATCTATGTGGCGTTTCACCTGTATGCCACATAACGTGGTTCTTGAAATGATCTTTTCGAGAAAAATATTTCCCACAAATGTCGCAATGGAATGGAGAGTCCGTAATGTGTGTTCTGCGTTCACCACTTGTACCAGTAATTTGAGTACCGCCAGTTGCACTACTGGGTGCAGTAGCCACTGCGGCTCCTCCAAGTTGCAACATGAGACTGGAGCCCGTGATGTGTGTACGGCGTTCATTGTTTCCATTAGTCTGATTATTACCAGATGATCCCCCTTGACCTGTGCCAACAGCAGCTGCAGCTCCTCCAAGTTGTAACATAAGACTAGAGCATACTTTTGTAGGGTCGCCTAAAATATTTAAAAAAATTATAAGCATTATGTTGAATATCTAGACAGAATAAACACTTTTCAATGCAATTCTTGAATAATTAAATGAAAACACTGGGATAACTTACTGAACGTACCCCAATTGACTCTATGCTGCAATAATTCAAGATCGGACACTGAAGTCGGAGGGGTAAAATGAGCATGTGCGGGTTGAGGTGGTCCGTCCATATTCTGGTGATGTTCACTTCGATCTCTGTTTATGCTCATATTTTCTGGTGGCATTGGGACCCTTAGTTCACTAGCTTTCAGCACTTCAGTCATGTTAATCTGAGCAAAACAGATCATAAGCTGAAAATCCTTTAAGGTAAACAGAAAAATACTCCAAAGTTTATTTTTTATTTCTTTTCTATGTCGCATGGGCCAAGGAATAAATAGGAATACCATGTAATATGCTGTATGTTTTTATCAATTGGATATCAGTTAAGAGGAAGCTATACCTACGCCATACCTATCTTTTTACTCGCTCCATGATGATTTCAGAGCAATAATACTTATAACGAAAATGAAAGATGAAAAGATTTTAGAGATAATATTATATCCTTTATTTGATAAACCTAATACTTAGCTTTATATTTATATTTTTTTGTTTTAACTGCTTAAATTGCTACGGTCTTTAGATGGATTTTATACATTTAGGTTAAAGACATGACTAAATTGGTAAAATAGCCGGGTGTATGCCATCTATATGACAACTATCATTACCAGACGAGCTCAATCACAGCGGTGAACAACTGTGGCCGACTACTGTGCCATACTAACAAATATTCCTAAAATATATTGTAACATACTATTCAGAAACATTACAATCAATAGTTTTTAAATTATAGAAATCAATTATTCATAGTTTTGAAAATTTAACATTTTATCATTAAATCAAGTCTTTTTTAAACTATTGTTTAAAATTTTAAATAAACATCTAGAAAAACAAAACAGCATACTTATCAAATATGGTATCAAACATTTAGGTAAGTTTTTATACCAGAAAGGTCAAACCATGCGCTAGACATGTCTTTACAAAAATATACAAGTACATTTTTAACAATATATATTTATTATATTATGCCTAGGTAAGTTAATACTACAATACCGTAAAAAAATGGATTATAATTCACAGCTAAAATAAGACAACTTAAAATTAAGAAGCATTGCAATGACGAATGTTAGGTATTGAAACAAAGGAACTCTGTTTTACAGATGCCCTTATGTGTTGTGCTCTATCAAGTATTGGCGTAAGTAGCTTAAAAGTAAAAAGCATAAAAATGCAAATGGAAACGTTATACGAGTGATCAAAGTACGAGTAACAACTACTACAACAAAGTTTACATAGAATAGAGGTAGGTTGATTATTTACCGGAGTCGGAGGCCCAGTGGCAAGCCAGGATCGCAAAGTTTAGCCCGCATTAGAACAAAGGTATTGACACTACTGGCAAAAAATAACAACGAATCGACTTACAAGTTACAACACTGTGATGCCCGTCATATTTACCGCGGTTTAGTAAACAACAATAGCCGTTATAGATATCGTGACAATCCGATGGATGAGAGACTAAACGACAGAGAGGGTGTCCGACATAAAAACGTTAATTGGCTATGGCAACCGCCGTAAGGGGAAAAAATCAATACCTACGCGGTCGGCTTGGCTTAGGCGTCAACTATGATCGCCGCCGTTTACGACTTTTTTACCGAAAATTAACCCCAGACAAGTGGCCAAGATTTATCAAGGTGCCTGATAGGTATATATTATGATAAACCGGTAAACCGGGACGCTAGACCTACAATAGATGGATCGGCGTTAACGGGCGGGGGCCCGCGGTCGCGGCGTATCAACGCCGATCGGCAAGTTTTACCGAACCAAAATGGCGTACGGCATAGATGCCGTGTACGGCCGTCCGGACATTTTCCTCGGCGAACGTTGGAGCGGCGTATTGCATAACGGCAGGCCCGGGGCCGTTCGGGTAAGCGCCGTGGAACGGGTGAGCCGTCGGGAGACGGGCGTGCAGGGAAAGCGCCGGGCTAGCAGGGGTGTAGACGGGAAAAATGTACGCCGCGGCAGTCGAGACAAAGGAGGTGGGTAGATGGGAAAAAAGCCCTTCACAACCCTGCCCATCGATGTATGGCGGGAAACCGCTAGTTTTGCTTACCGTATGCCTTTGGAAACGCCGGTGACCGGTGCGAAGACGTCCAGCCCGTTCTAAACACCCGTTTTGCCGGCGTCGACACTGGATTTGGACATTATTTGCGGACGTTTGAGACAGAGAAACGTATTCGTCGGTGGAAGCACGATCGATTGTGCGGCCATTTTGACGGGCGAGGGGGAATGACGTCACCGCGGGGCACCGCGTCGGTTCTATCTCTTCTCTCACTCGCTCTACCGCGATTTTTCGCCGTCTTCATCCGCCCGCAACGCCATCGCAGTGTTTATATCGGGGAGGTTCGAAAATCTTTGGCTTACAACGTCCATGATTCAGCCCGCGCTTTTTAAATAATTTTACTAAGGTCACCAACAATTATTATTCTATTGTAAGTATTAATTATATTATAATATTAATTATTATATGCATGTTCTGTACTAGATCTATATATGTAGCTACATAAGTGACTGTGGTAGCCGAAGGAATGTCAAATATAGGATGCGTTACCAAAAATTATTGACAGGACTACTCCAGACAAAAAAATCTCATTGTATCTATACGCTTATATTTTTATACACACTATGGCCAGTAAATGTGTGTATATATAATATACTCAAACGATAAATACCAATATATCTGAGAACATACAATTATAAACACTTTTTTTTATTATTATTTACACAGTAACATATTTTTGTATATTATTTTTAAATTTCAAATAAGTGACCATTTCGATATTCATATGCATCCTTAATATAAATTCAAATATTATGATCAATGGAATTGAATCCAGTTCGTGTCACGTACCATGCCGAGCTTTAGTTAAAGTCTTATCCATTTACTTATTCGTTTACTCCATACTCTTAGTCTTACTCCATTTACGTTGTTCATACATTTTATCAACTATTACGGCGCATGCGCAGTGGATTATGCGACGAACTTGGTTGAGAGCAGAGAAATGTTGGCCAAAATATATTGTGTTCGACTCTCATATTTCTTACACAGTTGTTATACTTACTTTGTTACACTGTGAATTGCGAAAGGGTTATGACAATCTTTATTTTTTATATAAAATGCGTGAGGCCCGGTGAGGGGGAATGTGGTCAGTAATTTTAAATTAAAAAAAAAATAGTTTTAAAGCTCAGAAATCGGTAAGGAGTTAATAGTAATTATAAATACATAATATAATATTACCTATATTATATTCTTTGTTTTTAATTTGAAGCCTAACTTATGACCACCTCCCCCCCCCCAAAAAAAAAAATTACCACTTAAAAGCAAAAAATTATAATTACAGTAATAGAGCGACGACTTCATAGGCGGGCAACATTCCACAATTCCAGAGAACAAAGTATAATTGTATAATACAAAAAAATTGTGAACATTTTTATTATATTTTAATAGGACAGTAACTATTGCAGTATTATAAAAGAAGATGGAAAATTCTACTAATAACTTTTTTTTTACAATCGAATTATGTATTTAAATAATAATACATTTTTAAATGCCTTTTGCCTAGAGGCGTAAAATGTTTAATACCTCTTTGCTTTTATTTGATGTTTTATAAACCCTGTTAATGTTAAATTGGTAACTGTCTACAATCTCAATCCGTTAAAACACAAATTCCATTAGGAAGCGCTAAATTAAAAAAAAATATATAGCTTTGTAAGTGGTAATTTAACTTTTTCAGAAATGTTTAATAATCCAACACCTTTCAAACATTTTTTCTAGTTATGTCATCCGATTGCATTTTTCTTGATATATTTTAAAACTTATAAACACTGAAAAAGACAAGTAAAATCAAACATTTTTATTTGATTTTAAACAAAAACATTTATTTAAAAAATATAATATTTACAAGAATTTTCACCAAAGCAATGCATAAAGTAAATATTAAAAAAATAATTATGTATAATTTTGGGACTAGATAACATATTATAAAAAAATAACTATAAAATTTTAATATTATACTGATTAGATAGTAGTAAAATAAATTTGAACTATGTTATAAAAACAATAAACATTTCACATAGATGGTAGTAATTTGGTGATACAAAGAAGTATGCTGTATAATATATTATGTAAAAAAAAAACGTGCTAATCAACTAAAGTAATTGATTATTGTTCAATCACACGACATCCTTTTGATCCAAATGACAGGGTAGTTAATTTTGATAAGGCATTATTTCATTATCTCGATACTGTTTATTAAATTTTAGCAGATTTTCTTGTCCAAACATAATACATTAATGAACACTAGAACAAATAAATTACAAGAATAAAAAGTCATGTAAAATAATTGTCTTTAATGTCAACCTTCACTTTGATAAATATTTAAATATTTAAATTGACAAATTAATGTTTTTAGTAGATAACATATTGTGGTTTTAATAGGTTAATACAACCTATTAAATAAACAATACAATTATATTATTGGTAATTTAAATTTGATTTAAATGAAATTTAAGAATCCAAATTTTCCAATGAAAAATAACTGATTTATACAAGCATTAGTACAAAACGAGTATAACACAAATTAACATAAAGCCTGTTTCACACCTTAAGCATATGGTATGTGTTTTTTCATACATTGTGTATAAATTTAGGACCAAAGAATATAATGAAAATAGTCTTGAATTTTTAAACCCGACAAATCAGAACTGGTGTGAAACGGACCATATACGACTATTTATTGGCAGATAGTTGACTTGGTAGAAAATGGTAAAAAAAATTAGATATTAACACGAAAACAGTATTATAATTATTATTAATTACCAAATACTGCTTAAAACGATGAAGTAAATCACGCTAGCTACGGCCATGTACATTGCTTTTTTGAGCTTTCTTTTTACGAGCAGCTAACATGTCATAAAACGGATTGTGGCTAATACTTTGCCTGATAAGAAAAACCATATGTAGTTAGTTTTTTCATAAAATCATTCTGTTATTATATTAAATATTGCATATTTCCATCATATTTACTTACGTTAAACATTTTGTCCACTCATCCTTTTCCTCAGCTGTTGCAGCTGACATTCTATAAACCGTATGTTTACCTAACACAAAATAATATATGGTCAGGCCAATCTTGACAAAAAAGTATATTACATTAATTATATCTTACCTTCTACAACTTTTCCTTCACTATCAGTTTTACAAGCTTTAATGAAATCTGTCGTTCCTGGAGCTGCGTAAAGTTCAAAACAGTGAGGCTTATGCCGATCTGATACTTCTCTTACTTCAATGTTTTCTAATGGAATAATACCACGAGGCTCTTTGTCAGTTGTATATTCAAAATAGTAAAGACAATTGTCATTCAAAATAAACCATCGACGTTTCCAACTCTTATAACGACCACCTAAAAAGGTATATTAATATATTAATTTAAATATTGCATTAATAATAAAATATAATTCAATTTATAATTATTACCTTGTTTCCATAACCAGCCTTCCTTATCTGGATTGAAGAATGTATGCATTAAGTCGTTTCCGTCATCTTCAGGAATTTTAAAAGGTTCGGTTTTTATACTTTCATACAAACTCTATAAAACAAATATTTTAATAATTAAAAATAGATTCCATTACCAATAAAAATTTGAAATACAAACAATTAAAAGTTCTCGAGGAAGATCACCACCATTGTTGATGCCTCGATTCATTTGTATAAACTGTTCTACCGATGGTTTGTCTTTGACGCTAGGATTATGTAGACTTGTATTTAACATTATGATGGCGAATGACAAGACGTAACAAGTATCTGTAAAAAGATAAAAAATATATTGAGTAAATCTATATGGCTAATAAAATAGTTGCTCATTTGAAACACAATGACATTTGTAATACGTTTTACCTGTGTTAGTAAAAATATTTGGATTTAATTGACAATATCTTTCAGCGAAGCACTCCATCATTCTATCAATCTTTTGCGCCTCACCGGGAAGTCTAAAACTCCATAAAAATTGCCTAAAAAATATATACAGTGTAAACACATTTAATCATATTTAAGATACAACAATACATTCATAATACAATTTAAAAATAAACTGGAACATTGAAATTTGTTTGTATTGTGTTACACAACAATTTTTATAGATTTATATCTCAGGTAATATTTACCTGAGAGCTTGAACTAATATGAGATCAGTAAAATTGTGTAGAGAAACAAACTCCCTTAATACACTTTCATTGAAATCGTTTCGCTCTCCTAAGTAATCTCCAATTGCAGTTTTGTTCAGACCTTCCCCTTTATAAAGGAAAGCAGCCACATCAGCTTCATTGTGGTTTAGTAGTCCGTGTTCGACAAGAAACTCTATTCCTTTCTTAGGATCCATATTGAATTTTTTCCGACCAATAGATAACTGCTTAGCTTTGGTTTGGTTTTTACTACAACAAATAATATATAATCTTAAATTAAAATTTAATCATTATAAAATATAAAAAATACATATATAATTTTATAAACAATTTACCTATCATCATTGTTATCCATATTTTCCATTTCCCCAACGACCTCTGATAATTCATCTTTTAATTGCTAAATTAAAAAAAAAAAAAATTGTATAATATGTAAAGTATTTTGTAAGTATTACCATAGATTAAATAATACTATAGATAAACAACGCTCGTGTTAATATTGGAAGCTCCTGATTTTGGCTATTTGGATTTCAAAAATTTTAGTATGGATTTGGCTCACTAGTCATTATAGAGGCGTATTTCATGGAAGAAAATATTTAAATTGTATTATTCCACGAGAAAATGAGCATTATCAGTGTAATCTAACATCTGTTATCTGATATTTGTCTAACAGTAATAAAAATATAATACTATTTTATTTTCAATCTTTACACTATAGTATACTATTACATCGAAAATCGAAATAATTAAAGAAAGTTAAAAGCATGATTTTATGTAATAAGCATTTATTATAATATAGTTACTAGTATACTAGTTAATATTATAGCATTTACACTGGCTGTTGTTGTAATTAATGAAAAAGTGCAATTATTGTTCAAATAAGTATTGCTGGTTTTAAATTAATGCAATGTAAATTAATTTTATTAATAAGATTTACATCTTTCGGGAATTTAAATAAACTCAAATTTGGGTGATCTCTTGGCGATTTTCTGCAATGAAAATACACATATTTATTGCCTCTCTTTGCAGTAGACATTTCGCTATGAATTATGATTCAATACTATAACTCCAGAAAAATATAATAAAATAGAGAAAACTCAAAAATTTTAGCAAACTTCACTAGATTAGTATCTATTGATTTCGAGTAGGTAAAGAATTGAAGGCAATATTATATCATTATTTACCTATGTCGTTATCAAAATAAACTACCAAAACCGGTTTTACGGCGGCCGATTATTATTACTCTTCACCCGAAATATTTTACGCCATCTATTATTTGTATTTTAAGTTAAACTTCTGGTTTCCAATTTGCCCATTGCCGTTATTTATCTATAGTATTATTTAATCTATGGTATTACAAATAATATACATGAGTTAACCCTTAGGGGCACGCTAACTATGCAGCACGGCATACCACATATTCTCACAGTTTTGCATATAAGAGATAATAAAGACAACATAAATTAATATAATATTTTAGTTAAAAACTATTTATTTAATTAATTATATTGTGTGATTTTTTCAAAGGTGACAATATTATGCTTAACATTATAATAATTATTTGTAAAAACGTTTAAGATGTTTTTATCTTTATCTTAAACATAAGTGTTGTAAAATACTTTTTTTATTAGTAAATATAATGATATGCGTACTGTAATTCCGTAATGAAGATAAAGATTTATCTCATAGTTATGTTTTACAACTATTAATTAATAATTATATTTAATGTAAACATTACTTAGATATTATTTAAAATGTATTCTATCACAATAAATTATAGTGTGTCAATTTTCACCATTAAAATATAAATCAATAATGAAATGACAGAAAACCTAGTTATTTTAATTAACAATAATTACTAAAGCTCATATTAAGTAATAATAATGTATTTAATTTAGTCAATATATTTTTGTATTATAAAATCTGTTTTTTAGAAGTATTTTAACCATTGCAATTTATCATACAATTTTAAATGCTGGACATTTATCTTCAAGGGCATTTAAATTATACTCACTTTATAATTATTTGTTTTTAATTTTCAAGGTCAAATGAATAAGTCATTGAATAGATCACGGTACTTAGTATTTATCCAATAAATTTACTTATGAATACATAATATGTATACTTGTACAAACAAACCTGTATTTCTAGTAATAGTTCAGCTTTACGTCTCCTAATTTCTATTAGCAACTTTTGTTGTTCTGTTGACAGCTCTAAAAACAAATTAACTGTAATTAATCAACACATTCAAATAAAATTTACAGAAAATAATTACAAATCAAATATAAACCATACAATATAATAACTTTTTTATTTTATTTTTTAAAAAGTATATTTCAATATATAAATATATATATTTTTTTTTCTTCTTCTTTTTATCACAAACTTTTGAGTAGAACTACTATATACTTAATAGTTAGATTGGTAGAAAAAAAAATTGCAATCATATTAATCAGTAATCACATAACAAAGCAAATTGTATTTTAAAACATTCTGCTGCCCTGAAAAGTTACTGTAATTTGCATTACGCACATTTCTATGAACTTTGTTGCAATGTAGACTTTTTTATTTTTATCATTTAGTTTTTTAGAGCTCGGTCAAATGAAAAAACTTGGTTGAAATTTTCTGTTTAAAAGAATACATTTTAGTTCAGATAAATAATATTAACTCTTGTTTATTAATTTAAGTTCTCAATAAGAGCGGAATAATTATTTTCTGATATACTTAAAATATTTAAAAAAATTAAAACTGCTAAGTTAAGAGGTTTGTCTTTTAAAATTTGTTATTGTAGAATATATAGACAAATTTATTGTATGAATTGAAATATTACAATTACAGCGAATGGTGAATAGTAAGATATGTTATATTACTATTTTAGTGAGACAAAGTTTAACATAAATGCAAAACATTGCCTACAAGCAAAACCATACAACTAAATTTTTTATTTTTAAAATAAATTAATGCATATATAAACACGCCTAATATTCTTCTCCCAAATTGTATCTAAGGTAACATATTCTTGCGATAACTTTATAATGAAAATTTGATTTTAAACCAAAAACTAAATATTATGTTTTAATTAAATAGTTGGAATCAGTAAACAATGATAAATACATTTTTTTTATAATGAATTTGTTTTTATAATGTAGTATCTACAGTTAAACAAAATGTAAACTGAAGTATATAAGTACAAACATATTTCTTAAATTCAATCTGTGATGTACATCTTTAACTGTATATTGCTTAAACCTTCCACCATACAATGAATATATAACGTGGTATAAATTATTATTCATTGTTATTCACAACTTAACCGAGGCGTACTTACCGTTGATGTTAAAGGTGTCATTTATGTATGGCACGTTCATTTTAATTCTCGTTGTTGAATACTATTTCCGTAGTAAAAGTAACACAACGCCAATCATTTTTCAAACACACTAATGTTAATAAATTATACACAGCTAAAAGTTGAACAGATTCACAGGTAAGTAGATTCTAGATTCCTAGATTCTAGAATAAAATGTGTAGTGTAACTGGAGAGTACGGTGACACGTTTAGTAGCAATTAGGATTGAGAGTGAAATTTGTCTTCAAAATAGGTTACGCAGAATGTAAATAACTAGGCACCTATTGTAAATATTATTAGTAGGAAAAAAATAAAAGAAAACAGCCTATTTGCGACAAAAAAACAAATTTACGATTATGATTCACGAACAATTTCAGGAGAAGATAGAAATAACTGATAACGCTTCTCTTTTGTGTTTTCGAAAACAAAAGCCATTTTTTGATAACACTTATGAGCACACAAATATTGAAAATACGTTCACTTCCGTATGACGTCACTGTCAACGGCTGCCTGGTTATACGGTACGGTAATTACCGTAACTCGTAAGGCCGAATCTCACTATCGTACAGCAGCTCTGAATAGTAATGTTGTGTACTGATAAAGCCAACGAATATACACAACTACTTAGCCAGCGCTAAACCTAGCGACTCAAATTGATCCATGGGACGTTTTCTGTACTCCAACAAGTACATTTCTAGTCGAATTGTTAATTTTTAACATTTCACCGTGTCTCGGGTCTAATGATCATTACTCAGCGTCTTCTACCATGACTTTGCAACAGTATGAATCATGAGAACATCGTCTTCAGAATGGAGTGTGGTATCTAGCTACTGGAGTTACAGCTAGTACCTACCTAGTTTGATTACTTTTACAAGATCCTAGTAAACGGTGAGTTAACTATTTATAAAGGTCCTCTACTTAATCGACTAGGAGAGGGGTAAGGGGATTGTTTCTTCTGTAACTTTCTCCTCTAATGTTCGGTACTTACTCTTTGGAAGAATGTTCTTTAGGGGGCACAGCGACGTCAGCGTTAGAGTGATATTCAGGCGAAACACCAATGTAAAGATCCTTAAATGGTATAAATTAAGTAATTGTTGATATTTTAAAACATTTTGTCGGACGGATTCCTACCTTAATGTAGAGATCGCCGTTAATGACAGATGACAGGGCATTAAATGCTGTTTATCTACTTAATCAACCGATTCACTCACTCGAAAATGTTTTCAGGGTGTATGCATACCGTTAAACACAAGCCGGGATTGCAACTTCAGTATCTGTTGCAAGGAGGCTCTTACCGCAACACCAAATTACGTAAGTGGTCTTAATAATATTATGTATCCTGACTAGATATCTTTAAATGTTTGAATGTCATAGAATCATAAGGGGTTTAAAATTTCTAGTAGTGTAATTTTACAATCTAGGTGAATTATTAACAAACTTTTACGTAGGTACGTATTATTGTGCTCTTAGGCTGAATATAGATATAGGTCCAAGTAGAATGTAGAATAATAAGTTGTATCATGATGCTGTTTATATATTATCAATATTTATTTTTTTATTGGCACAAGTTATACTTTTCTAGCTAGCGTAGAGAAATAATAAACAGTAAATATAGAATGTATTATATTAGAACATTGTATGTTTTAAAATTAATTAAAGCATAAGGGTTTAGTTTTAAAACAGTCTTGTAAATTATTTAATTCATGGGTTAGATAAGATTGTAAGAATATTATAAATTAAGGGTAAGAAAATTAATATAATATTATAAATTTGTTTACATGTATCAATAAAATAGATTAAGTGTATAAATATTAAATTATTTAGCCACACAACTTTTTCTTACATTAATAATAGTCACCTAACCATTCACACTGTTAATATTTTTTGTAAACCCTTATAATCTAGAATCTAGCTTTAAAATTTGTACTTAAGTTTTTGGCTCCGCTCATGCCTTAGTTCTTACGAGAAAATGATGACACCCTTTAGAGTTATCAGACTTTAAGAAAATAATGTATTATAAGGGGAAAACTTCCTACAGTCTACATAGAACCCCAATTTTTGTATTTAGTTACCAAAAACGAGAAAAACTTATAAAGCTTTAGCTGAAATTACGGCTTGGTCATCCTACGAGACATTATCGTTTTTCCAGTAAAATCAATTTTAACTAAAATATATATTTATATAAAACAAAAATAATTTGAAGTAATTTAAAGGTAAAAAGGATATTTTACATAAATAGAAATTTTCATAGTTTTTATGAGGACAAAAACATACATCTAAGTTGTTGTACTTATTCTATTAATATAAATAGTAGTAGCAATAAATTAGTAATTAAATCCAAGATTGGTATTTAAAACATTCAGGTACAGAAAAAAAGTCAATCTCTATTTATTTCAAATTTTATATTATTTTATTACTTATAAAATACGATTAACATTTCTTAGAATTTTGTACCGACTGTGTTCTATGGAGTTTTTAATATTTTCAATGATTCTACGAATTATGTTGAAGTAAGTATCTTAAACAAACTTTCTCCCTTTACCCTGCAACCGATCTTTAAATATTTTTACTCTAATATATTGCAAAATGATCGTGATAAGTTTTTAAAATTTTTAAAATATTTTGTGTTGCACGTGTTGCACTTACTAACACGTGTAACTATTAAGCTACAAAATTCAAATTTAAGTAGACAAAAATAATACATATAATACGAATATTACGAAAACTACAAATTCGTTTTATCTTGAAATGGTTCTAGGACTAGTTATAAATGAATCAAGACAAATAAGCAACATGTTAAAACACATGACGTTTTTACTAGTTTGATTTGTTCAAAAAAAGTTAAAGGTAACTATCGAAAAATAAATATAAAAGAATTAGTTGAATCTGATGTATAAAAAAAGGCCAAAAACCAGTGATTTCTGTTTGTTTCTTATGAATTATGATTTTAGATATATTGGTTTACAATATGTTAAACAATTTTACTGTTACTATATTTTAATACTATGTATGCAGGTTTGAAGAATTTGGCCCAGTATTTAAAAAGTTTTTGTGATAACAAATATAAAGAAAAAAAAAGACTTAACTTATAAATAACTACGATCTACATATTATTATATTATTGTAAGCCCAATAAAGCTTTATTTGTTCTAACTTGTCAGTTTAATGTCAAATCGTACATTTTTTAAATTCTGTTGCTATAAAATGTGTTCAGCTTTGTGTGAATTCAGTTAAATATTTGTGAAAAATGGCCACTATATACGTTTTTTTATGACTGGTTTTATTATATTATACAGCGGCCTTTTAAATTTAAAGAATTTCGCATGGTACGAAATTCAATAAATAACTTTCACCGAGTGACCATAAAAATTATTTTTGGAAACCCGTGTCCTGTATAGCGTAATAGTCTAAATTATTATACGACCTTTTTGTCGGGCTTATGTACATTTTTTTTTTTTTATTATTAAGTAATCATATTATTTAATTATTAGATATTATGATACAAAACGTTAAACCACGCTTAGTTTTATCACAATTAATTCTGGTAAGATATGCTGGAAATGTATGAAATCGAAATGTTTGTGTCTATTGTGAAGAGTGGTGTCGTTTTGTCTTTGGCAATATAATTTCGAAAGGGTAACCGGCTATATACGGGATACCTGCTTTTAAATTTAGGTATTCTACCTATACAGATAAATATTGTGGGGTTTGTCAAATTGTTGTTTTACCAATACTTTATTTTTAGCGCGTGTGTAAATATTTCTTAACACTTGTAAATTAGACTTATTGAATTAATGGGACTCAAATTATAACTTTAAATTTGTGCATTATGGATAATTTATTGATTTTAATCAGATTTTATAAACAATTATTAATCCAGAAGCGTACATTTTTTTTCGAAAAAAAATTGTAGAGGAATTCCATTTCTTTGCATCCGTTTAAAGTACTATCTGTACAAAATTGATTAATGATCTTTGGATGGCGGTACGTTCAGTATATTTTATGGGTGAACAATTTTGAAATTCCTTCTGTGCCACCCAAACTCTGGAATTTATATTAAGTATTGGCTCGACTGTCGCGTGACTTCTGACATTTCTTTACAACCACGGGAATGCAACACGTATAGCAAAATTCAACTTCAAAAGTTTATGTGGGTCAAACTGATGTGTTTTACCAAATGCAGTCGTGTAGACAAGATGGTTGTTTAAACCCGGGGGGGGGGGGTAGATTATAAAAAAGTCCAAGGAGGGTCCTTTTTTAATACTTAGACAAAATGTATGCCTCTTCCAAAGACGAATGTATTTATTTTTTTATTTTTGAAAATCGGGGGGACTACATTTGTGTGTATAGCTTAATGTTTGGTGTAGGTAAATCGGACACACGATTTTTGTACAATTTCGTTGGCAATCAGTTGTGTAGTTAAAACGCGTAAACGGTAAACTTGAGGGGTGTGTTGTGTGTACTTAGTATTAACATTTAAATTGTGTAAGTGCATAACATATATATTATGAGCAACAGCAACCCGTGTAACCACGCCCTTTGAATACATGACTGCGTTTTCAATCCATCATTAGCGGTCGGCGCCAGTAAAGTATTAATGAACGTGCTCGTTCGAGCGTGCCAAACTCAATCGAACTTTCGATTAAAAAAAAAGTTTACTTTAAGGTACATTTTGTTGAAGTAATTTCTTTACGTTCTCGTACGGGTCTTAAAGTATGGCTCAATTCGAGTTATCATCAACATTAGCTGTGGGTGTGTTTAGGATCTACACGGCTCTCGCATATTAATTTATTACTCGAAGAACTATAACCCTTAGAATATAATATTTCGTCTGTATAGCGATTACAGAAATACTAGACTTCTTGAATATACTTGTATTTTTTTATTATTGGGGTTAATTTATAAGGAGGCGGCAGCGGTTTTATATCATTTTTTTTTTATACAAAAGTACTAAGAACTGTTCTGTATGTATTGTGTTGCCGTTGTAATGAAAACGCGTATTGGCGTTATTTTATTTATTAATCGTGTCGCCATTGTAGGAATTGAACAGGGTGAATAATAAATGTATACGTATAAAATTGATAATATATTTTTATTTTATTATTGGGTACTTGTAAATAAAGAAGTCATATGTTCCTTATCTAAAGTCCAACCTTTACAAAGCACCACTCGTTTAAACTCGCTGCATACGAGTTGTCATGGTAACCGATGGTTTTTACGGTGCAGATCAATACTATAACTCCACACTTCTCACTACTACCCTTTATTGCTTCATGCAGTTCTTACGTTGTTTACTACTATATTTACGCATATCTTGTTGAATATGTTTTTTTTTTATTGCAATATTTCTAGCGTGTAGTTTACCATTACATTTAAATTGCGTCGCACGCGTTGCTTTAAAATTAATAATCACGCCGGAAAACGTCGCTAAAACGATTTTCTCTTTGGTGTTATAATATAATATATTATACGAATATTTACTTCCCCTCTCGAGATTTCCGTTTTTAATATAAGTAAGTAATTTTTTTATTTTTGTTTATTAGATAACGTTGTTGTGATGAATATTATTAGTTATTGCTTTAGTATAAAATTTGGACATTACTTATTTCTATTTTTATTTATTTATTACATTTTTGTTTAGAATGCACAGTTTTGGATTGCAATCGGCCTTGGCCATACGACGTCAGCGAAAACGACGTGCTGAACTCAAACGACATATGGAAAGACGCCGTTTGAGTTCTCAGTCGGTAGAAAGCGGCATTCATGATTCCAAGTCTACAGTCAATAGTCCTACAGATTATAATGGAAGTTTCTCGCAAAACCGAAGAAGTAGTAGAAAGAAGCCACCTAAAATGCTCGACACTAAAGTCGCTTCCAGTATTGGCATGCTACATGTTGGTGTTGTATTTTTAGTACTTGGTCTCTTTTTGATAGGCTCCGGTATCGTACCGGACGACTATGTTTCATGGAATCCAAAAAATTGGCTGAATGAACTTGTTGTGACTGGTGTTACCTCTTGTATAATTGGTTTATTTTTAATCACGTTAAATCATTTCATCTATCGCAAAGCAGAAGATGATTTGGCTGCATATGTAGAACGACAATTAACAAGGACACGATCGGGTAGAAGACTAGTTGCTGATGCTGAGACAGGAGCTATGCATACTAAACAACAACAAAGAGCAAGACAACAAGGGCAGATTTCAGAGGACAATTCTCCAGGGTCTGACCTAGGGCAGATCGTTGAAGAAGAAGCATCATGCTCCAATTATACACCTATTAACCAGCACGAGGATTCAATGATGGACAGACCTAATTCAAACAGAATGAATTATGAACAAAACAGGGATTTGATGACATCACGATGTTACGACACTACAGAAACGTAGTCATTTCTAATTTTTAATACAATTTTATTAACTATTAATGTATACTTCAAAAATATATTAATACAATTTCAATAAATGAAATTAACTCACATTTAAAGCATAATTTTTAAATTTTAACTTAATTTACTTATATCTATGTAATACATATATTATTCTTGTTCATGAATACAATTAGAAAATATTAGTATCTTGAATTACTATAGGACAAATTTATATTTTGTACTGGTGATTTGTTATTTTTATACTAATAATCTATTCATTTTTATAAATTATTTTCTATTATAACTATTAAAGCACGCAAATCTCTGAGCTGTACAAAATTAAATTTATGTTTAATACATCATTAGCTCATTTTACGATCTATATTCTTCTTATTACTTTACTAATTTCTTATTACTTTTTGAAATTTGATATAATTTTATATATAGATGACCCCAAAATGATTTACTTAATAATAGTGCCATAATTTCATTTATTATATAAAAAAATGTACATCTGATTATTTTTTAGTTTTTTTGTTATTATCATTATTACTATTATTAATATTATTGTTATAATTATTGTTTCTATTATTGTTTAGACGCATTTATAGTATTATCATTTTAAGTATCATAAATAATACTACATTTAACTCTAAAATTTGTAGAAGAATGTAATATCTATTACAAATTTGGTGTGAAAATTCTTTTGGAAGACTGAAAAAATAAACTTATGTAATATTATGTTTAGTTTAAACAGAATATTTGCAATCATGAAACATAACATTTCTTGCTCAACAAAACAAAACTAAACATTTTACTACGGGGATCAATGATAACCATTTTAAAGTTTATTATGTTTTTCTAAATTATACTTTGACTTTAGGCAAAATAACAATTGTGCATTATTTCTATACTTTAAAATTACTTTTAATGTCCAATTATGTTTCAATACCTGCCTTGCCGTGTTCATGAATACCATATGGATTTAATTTAAATTTTCTTGATCTACAAAGTTAATACTTGCACTGTGATTTTTTGTCTTTTATACCTAAGTTAATAAATAATTAAAATTTTAACAAATATTATTGACATTAAATAATTATTTTATTTCAAGTAGATAGTATAGTTAGATATTTACACATTTTTAGTATTTTAAAGTGCATTAAAATTATATTTTAATTATTATTTATATAAAGTATTTATTTATTATGATAGCTAATTGTAATAAATATAATATTTACATGATATACAGTTATAAAAGTATGATTTTTTTAAAATTATATTTGCTTACTTCATTTTTAAGCTTTGGTGCGTATTTTAAATTAATATTATTATAAAAATTTCAATATTCAAAATAGATTGATGATAAATAACTATTAATCTTATTTATTATGTTATCCTGGCTCAATAATCCTTCTAAAAGTAAAACTAAAATATTTTAGTTGTTCACAAACCATACATTAGTTATAATTTTATCTATAAGATACATTTACACCACACTTGTCTTTGTATCATATTTAAATGTTTAAGTTGTAAAACTATAATATGAAAGAATATAAAATATTCAAATCATTTTAAATTATATTATTTCCATTTGATACACTGGCAAATAGTTTTTTTTTTTTTAAATGGACCTTAAATACTTTACAAAGAAATGTATAACTATTTGTTTTGATAAAATAGTTAATATATTAAAATTAGGAGGTGTTTCCCCTGTACGTTCATTTGTAGTAAGGTGATAATCAGTTATTTTCTTAAAGATCATGAGTATGCACATGGTACATAAAATTATTATAATTTAAATATTATTCATAATAAATGAGATAAAATGAAAAATCTATAATAATACCTTTGACAAATAATGCGAATTTGAGTTATTCAAATTGTATGAAGTTTAAAACCAATAAATAGCACTCATAGTATAATTAAAATTTTTAATGTATATGCTTATTTAAATGTGGGTAAAATAAAATTATATTATATTACATTCTATTTTGAAATTTTAATAGAATTCAAACACAAGTTCATTTATCTCTTAAAAACAATTGTCTACTTAATTATATTGATATGGCTAATAATTTTATAAAAATATTCAGACGAAATAACCATGATTGGAGCAATGCCTGCGGTAGCCGTACGCCATGAACGGCGACGGCAAGAAAAAAAAGTAGTGAGCGTGAATAATCTAAATGCGGGTGACCGAGAAAGTACCTCTAATACTACAACGGGAAATCGGAGACCTAGTCTTTTGACACTGCAGTCACCCCACTCACAAACTGGTACACCAATAACGTCTCCACCATATGTACAAAATACACTGCCGGATATTTATGTCTGCTCAAAGGTAAGCTGATATTTGCTGTTTAGTCTATATCGGTATGTTAGTTAATAAATTAATTTAACTGTAACAAGATTTATTCAAATATTTATACCCAATACATATAAATTGCAATTGATTAGTGTTATCTAAATTATTTGTTATATAATATATTATTAAATTGAGGTATAATATTATGTGAATGACGGTATATTCTTTTAAATGTTATTTTGAAAAGTTGCATGCGATTGAACGAATCAAGTATATATGTATAAATAAAATTGAACTCTATTTTATTTTTGTCATCGTTATTAGTACCATTATTTAATCTGTAGTTTGGAAAGTAATCTATGTTTATTTTGTTAGCTATTATCATTTGTCATTGTATGTATTATTTATTATTATTATTATTTTGTGCTTAGGTATTTGTTTTTGCATTTTTATATTATTTTTTGTTTACCAGGGTATAAATTCTGCATGAACTAGTGTCTTTGATGTTGTATCGATTTTGGAAGCAGAGGTATTTTTTTAATAAGCAATCCTAAGAAAACATAATTAGTAACACGTGTGGTTTTTCTAATTATTTTTTTATGTGTTTAGATATCTGTGTTGCACATAGCTGTTGTTACCATACTTATCGGAGCAATACTTTTGATTGTTGGTCTGGTTCAATTGAAGCCAGGAGCAGACGCGTATCAATATAAGTTCCTGCTGATCTTTTCTGGTCTGATTACCACATTGGTTGGTATTTTGATGGCCATAGTTCAATGTTGTTTGCTTCCGTGGATTATTAAAAGACGACAGCGTAGTACAACTCCATCAACACCGGGACTACCCTTAACTGCATGATAAATAATGTGAATTGTAATTTACGTTTTTGGTCTACTAACGTAAAGTATGCTCAACATACTAACAATATTAGAAATACCCAAGTGATTAAAAAAACCAAAAATTTAAATTTTAGCAAAAAATTTGTTTATTATTTATTTGTCAGATTGTAGTAAAATTATAATTTGATCAGATTAGATAATAATTTTAATAAAATCTTTCAAGTTTAATTCTAATGGTCTCAAAATAAATAAGCTTTGATATCTGCTTATTAAAATTATACAAATATTCTTGTGTTCACATGCTTAGTTTTGGTTAATTCATTGGTCTATGGTTAGTTGCTGCATTTTTTTTTCTTTAAGTATCTGAAATGCTTTTGGGACCAAAAATGTACTCGAGTAACATTTCTGGATATTATATTCAATACCCCTATTTATACAGTATCTTAACTTTTTTTATAAATGGAAGGTGTTCAATTAGTTTGGACAGGTTTTAGTCAGTTGAAATTTCCAAACTTACAAAACACCTTATATATACCTTTAAGTGTCTTAATAGAAAATGTGTGTATTTAGTATATTTTGGCTTTATTTGAAAAAAAAAAAAGAAATCTAAAATTATATTTAACAAGTAAGAATCTCCAGCCACAGCTTGGAATATCACAGCTCCTAAAGTCTTCCAATGTTATCCACTGCATTATATTATATTATTTTAAATGACTGATCTTTAACATAAATGACCAATATATAAATTAACACTTCACTTTTAATAACTAAATATATGATCATATTTTATTTCGCTCAATTTTACATGTACCTATAATTATAATCATAATAATATATCATTGAGCCACTTTCATTTTTACAAATAAAAAAAGGTTATTTTATATAAAATTTACAAAAGAATTCCTTTACCGTGTTTAGTAAATTTATTTGGCTATGTATGTATGTATACAATCCTATCTAATAATAACCAAATTTGAAGCACAATAGCTAAAAGTTATTATTTATTGTTAACAATTTTTAAAACAAATAAGTTTTTATTTCAATATTGTTATTTACTCCAATACTATTGTATTAACCACACAATAATATAATATTAATTTTAAAAATGTATTAAACAATATAATTATGCATTAGTTATAATTAACATGTTATCATGATAATGTATTGTTAAAAATATTATTTGTATTTTAAGGATAGCTTAATACAACATACGGTTTTTTGTATTTGTATTCTTTATTGTATCATGTATGTTACTATGTTATATAAGTTTCAACAAAGTATTAACCCATCATACTCTTTAAATTCCGTGTTAATTTTTTTCCCATAATTAATTATTAAACGAGTATGTGTGTATATTAACAAACTTTTTGGATTGAAACTCTGTTATTTCAATGATCTGTTAATTTGTATGATATTTTATTAGTATTGTTACTAAAATTGTTTTAAGGTATTTTAGTATAAGTTACCTTCCAGATAATTTTTTTTACCATGTAATTGTGATAACATTGATGATGTAAATTGTAACTGCACTAATCCGGCCTACTGTTTAATGTTTTTAAATAATATAAATATTGTTCCCATCTAATTACCATTCATAATCATAGTTTGTTTAATTAAATACAAAATTATAATTAAACAAACAAGATTTATTCTCTGTTCCTATGCATTAATTATCAATCGTAAAATAAATGCTAGCTTAAATTACATATTTCAAATCAAACATCGCTTTCCACAACTATTTGTAACTTATTTTAATATTAAGCTATTTTTATACCTAAAGTGTATATTTATTATTGTTTTTATGATTATACTAAAAAATATAAAATTCTGCTCTAATCATAAGGTTAAATAAAATCATTTTATTGTTAAATATAATATTGCCTTTATTAAAAAAAAAAAAGGAAAGAAATATGCTACGCACATTTATTTATCATATCATGTTTTATTTTTAAGTATTGTTCTTGTATACAGGTTGTTTTATTTGTGTGTGCCATTATATTTGTATTTTAATTGACATTTGAAACTTCAGTGATATTTGCAAATAAAAATATTAAGCTGTTATGAAAATAGCTACCTATTGTTTTTTTACAATCAGTTCTCCTAGTCCTAATTGAGAAGTTTGTTTGTATGTATATTAAAAATGTAGTTTAGATGTGTGGATTATTCTCAAATTTTACTTTGTACCTATAATAATTAATATTCTGTTATGTTTTTCTAGCCTTTTATTTCCAAAAGAAAATAAGTGTTATATTTTCGAGTACAATATTAGAATACCTATTTTTCTTTTGAATATTCGAACAATAATAGAATAGGACTTTACTTTGTTTAAGAATTGCATTAATTTTATAAAACAGTTTTGGTGCATAAAAATTAATATATATAGTTTGTATCAAACTATATGATTCTTAAACATAATAGTATGCAGTGGCCTGTGGCATGCGCATGAATTTTGTAAGGGGGGGATGTCTTAAATAATGGCTTGTAATTGTGGTTAATGTATTTAGTATCAGTTATCACTACAATACGTATTTTCGATGATACATTTTGTTTCAACGAGTACCTAAAAATTACATAGCATGTTGATGAACTTCAATGTTAAAAGTATAAAAAAGGCCCATGGAGGGAATATATCCCCCCCCTGTGCACGCCACTGATAGTATGGTATGAATTTTTTAACACAAATAAGCTGGGAGCCATTATATTAGGCACATTTCATTTTTATTCAATTTTCAACTAAATGTTAATTTTTTTTTTACTTCGAATTGTAAAAAATTATGGAACTCGAGGTCATTAAAAATGTGTATGTATTCTGAAGTAGGTAATTAATAAATTTCTTATTTAATTATAAAATTATTTGGTATGTGTAATCTATTTTTTACAGTAACTGAAACTGTGATAGAGCTTAAAAAAATGTCATTATTTATATCAAATGAGTTTGTGTCAATTATAGGTAAGGCACGATTCCCTGGTAATTTCAATTGAGCGAAAAATCAATCATAAATGTTTGATATTATGTTTTATTTTAAAATTATTTTTTGTATAATTTTGGTACCATGTTCTTTTTTTGTTAAAATAAAAAATTTGTGAAAATCATTTAAAGGGTGTCCATGATAGAATCACAGCTATTTAAAAATAAACATACATTCTGATTGAATCCTTTATTTTATAGTTTTGTTTTTTTATTATTATTATTGTAATTAAATTAGGTACAATTAATTTACACTACCAAAATACAATGGCAAACATTACTGACAGTGTGGCAGTTTTTACTTTTTGTTTCTTATAACACTGGCTACACTGGTAGGTTTGATAATATTTGGTTTTGATAAATGATAATGGAGTTGGTAGCCAAGCCGTCAACGCACGTGGTTGTTCTTTACTTATCGTTGTGGTTCGTAATAGGTACTCGTTAACTTATATGAAGTAAAATAATAATATTATTTCGTTAGTTCAGTTTTAAATTGTTAATTCGTGTTTTGATCAATTATAACCAAGTCACAATGAAAGTAAAATCCGCTTTGTTGAAACCGAAACCGCAAAGGAAATCGTTATCCGGCGCAATTCAGAAGAAAAAAATATCCAAACCAACAGGCGGTGCTTTAAAAAACGTTGTAAAAATTACCGATACATTTGAAGAGCTCAAAGCTGGTGATGAATTGACCGGTATTTCTTGTGCTAATATTTCAAAACCGATTAAGAAATCTGTCAGTAAAGCATTAAAACTAGAGAAAAAAGCAAAAATTCAAGAGGTCACCAAAAAGTTTACCAGCAACGACAGTGAACCTAAAAAAGCCCTCATTTCCTCTGAAAACAAAACATCCGTTAAACAAGAATCTAAAGTTCCTTCAAAAAAAATTAAAGTGTTAAGTAAACCAAGGGATACCAAAGATTGTCAATTGCCTAACAGGGAATCAGATAATGAACCTAAACTTGATATTGCCAAGGTAAACAGACAAATTATTTTTCTACGGGCAATTTATTAAATTATTTTTTTCTATTTAAGGTTGAAGAAGCAGTCAAAGGACTTTTTACATTTGTTCAGAATGGAGCTAATCGTAAAAAAGAATTGTGGGACGAGGCTACACCAATACATTTGACTATAACTGCTGTAAAAATGGGTGTTGGCCCTAAAAGAGTTGTTAGAATGTAAGTCAACAAGGAGGTTAATAAAGTATACATTTCACATTTGGAATCCTAATACATACAATATTGTATTTTAGAGCACTACCTAATTCATTGATCACTGAAACGACAGATATATGTCTTATTGTCCCTGATCTCATTCGTGGGCGAAATGTTGATCATGAGAAAACATACCACCATTACAAAGATCTGTTGGCTAAAAATGGCATTACCAACATAAAAACTGTAAGTTATTATTCTACAAAGTCTTGTTATAGAAATAATAATTTATCTAGATATTATAACTTCCTCTAATATATTTAAATATATACTTTTTTGTTTAGATTTTGCCATCAAGACAGATTCGTGTTGAATATAATGAGTATGAGGCTAGAAGAAATTTATGTCATTCACACGATGTTTTTCTTATTGATCAAAGAATTAGCGGATTTTTAGTCAAAAAACTAGGAAAAGAGTTTTATACAAAAAGAAAGTAAGTGATGAGTACATTATCTGGTTGATATTCTAATAACCATATATTATTACATTTTTAGGTTTCCGATTACTGTTAAATTGGCAAAAAAACATTTAAAAGCCGAAATAGAAAGCAAATTACACAAAACTTCATTTTTTTTGGATTACAGAGGCACTACAAAAACTCTTCAAGTAATATATTATCATTATTATTATTATTACTGTACATGACTAAAATCAGTGACGTACGGAGGGCTAAGAGGGAACTGAGTTCTTCCCATATCCCATTTACAATTAATCAACAATAAATTAAAAAAGTTTCTTTAAAATTTTAAACTCAAAATATAAATAACATGAGCTCTTTATAAAAGTAGGATCGCAAAAATCTGTGTACGCCACTGACTAATAATATAACATGGTTAGTTTGATTTCAGTTATAAATTTTGACTAATATAACGTAGTTTAAATTTATAAGTATTTAAAAAATATTGCTTATAATATGTTGTAATAGGTCGGACACATGAAACAAACTCCAAAACAAGTTGCTGAAAATATCATTGCGGTATTTAATAATCTAGCGTATAGTTACCCGGGAGGATTGAAAAACATACGCTGCTTGTTGCTTAAAACACCTTCGTCAGAAAGCCTTCCAATTTATTATTCGATGAGTATGTTATTGCTAATATAATTATCGTATTAATGATTTATCGATCAATGTATATTTTGAAGTTTAAAAATAATTTGAAACTATTGTTCTAATTTGTGGCATTGAATTTTATGGTAAACTGTTTTTATTTACATAGTTTCTAGAAACGATGTCAAAGGACCATACAGTCAATCTCAAGCGTATTCTAAAGATAAAGAAGTGGAAGGTGAATTATTTGGAAAACGAGTCAAAGTTAAGCCTAACGGTGAAGTGCTTATTCTTTCGGTAAGTTTCGAAAATATATATTTTTTTTAATCAACATTAATGGCTGGGTTTCATGTTATAATAGGGTTCCGAAGAGGAAATATCTGACTTTGGAGATGAAGAAGATGTAGTAATTAAAAAAACTAAAAAGAATATTAGTAAAGAATCAGATAATGAAGAAGAATTAAATTATGTAATTCAATGTTCTTTGCTTATCGTATAAAGTTGATGTTTGGAAATTTAGTATATCGTATATTTTAGTCTTCCGATGAAAACGAGAAAGAAGACGTAGAAGATAACGACTCTGATAAGGCTGTTGGTTCAGATAAAGCAGCAAATGATTCCGAAGAAGAAGAAGATGATGGTGATGATGCTGAAGCCGAATATTTGAATGAATTTGAACAGTCAAAAAAATTACTGGTATTTAATTTAATTTAGCACCATAGCCTGTTTTGCCACTATCTTCCTAGCTAACGATTCATTATCCAATGTATTATTTTGCTCCAAAAATTGGTTACTTTAATGTCATCTTAGGATGTTCCTGTTTATGTTATATCTCTGATTTAAACTAGTCGATACAATTTGATACAAAATATGTTCATAAAAATTCAAGTTATAAAGATTAAATCCAATCTATTTAAAGAAGTGTGCCTTTTAGTCTAAATAAAAAAAAATCTCATATATTGTTTTTATTAACATTTTTCATTATTTTCATAAATTATCAGTCCAAGAAAAAACGAAAACAAGATGACAAGTCTGTTGATGAAGTTAAAGAAGAAAATGTTAAAGTCAAGAAAAATAAGAAAACGCCTTCTAAAATTTTAGCTGTAAGTAGTAAATACTTTTTTAAACTTGTTTTTGATTTTACTGTAATAAGGGCACTCTTTAATATTTTACAGAAAAAAGAAAAGACTTCATCTAAAAAGAAGAAATTAAATTAATTTATTGTATTTTATCAAAAAAAACGTATATATATATATATATATATTGTTTAATTTGTGAGTATCATTAAACATTTTTTTATTTTCTGACTTAAAATATGTTTATGGTTAAAATGTTATTTACCTATTAATTTTATGATAAAATTATTATGTTGTAGAATGGTAAATTCATTGACATTTTATGTATAATTTTATTTTGCAAAAATATAACATTTGCTGAGATGACTATTGATATTAAATTAATATGTTTTTTTTTTTTTTGTAATACCTAATAATTCATGTTATGAACAGTAATGGTTGACTAATAGTATTTTGGCTGTAGTAAATAGTAATCGTAGGCTATATGTTTTAAAACAAATTAAATGTATCAACATTATCGATATTTAAAAGAAATTTAAAAGTTTGAACATTGTCATTTTATAACAATAAATTTCAAGAATTGTACTGTTATTAATTTTTTTTTTTTATGAAGCAAAATTAGTTGATGTTTTAGTATATAAAAAAATATTCATATAGTTTTTAATACTTAATAATATTATAAAGCATAATGATTTTGGTACTTTACAGATGTTCTTTTAGAAAATAGCGGTTATACTGGATAACAATTCTATTAATTTTACATTCTAGTTTTGACGCTGGCTACCTGTTTGATAATTATATTATTGTGGTAGGTAGGTATTCCTATTTGCTTTTTAAATATGGTCGCTTTATATTGTTTTAAATTTTATCAAACGTAACCATTGTCAAAATATGTAATCGGTAGTTATAAACCCATACATGGTCGTATAATGTATAAATGATAATTAGAATCTCTATAAAAAAAAATTTTACCTTATAAATTATACAGAGAGAACTGTATAAAGTACCTATCCGTAATAATTTAATTATCGCGAAAAGTTTAACTCGCCTGTCATAAATTATAATTAGGTAGGTAATGACTTTCTCTCTGAATGCGGACAAACACAAGCTAGAATAAATATAACTGCTCTTTTTAAAAAATTGTTGAAAAAAGTTCATACGTTACGCAATATTTTACATATTAAAAATACAACAACAAAGCGATATTTTAGTAAAAGGTTAATCCAATTATTATGTATTAATCCCTTGGGCCGCACTTACAATTCTGTTCTACAGTTCAACGAGGGTCACTGTTTCCGGTCAACTTTTCATGCTTTGTTAGATTCCTGTTGGCTATTCAGTTTTGATAATACGTAGATAATTGTATGTTAAAATGTACTATTAGTTATTACAGTAATACTAAATTTCAGCCTGAAGTGCAAAAAATATCAAATGCTGAACAGTGACATGTTTTATAAAAAATATATATTAAGATTTTAAAACTTTGTTTTAATAGTTTAGAATTTGTACTAAAATATTATAAACGGTCCAAACGTGTACTTTTACTATGTTAGTCGTACAATTAAAAATAATTAAAATGTCACTAGCCAACCAATACCGTTTGAAAGTTGGCCAATAGGTAATTTTATTTAGTGTTCGTGTTAAATTCGGTATCGCAATATAAATGTATTGAAAATACAAATACATAAATCATGCATGGGCGAAAAATATTCAAGTTTTTTTAATAATGTTGGCAATTCTGATGTCATTATTATCGATAAATTAATTTGATTTAACAATACAATGTGCATATTATCTTTAATTTATACAGACCATAATATTACATAGAGTGAATAACAATTAATGATTAATTGTATTATCTGATCCATGTAGTTATTTTCCTATGTGCGTTGAAACAGTTTTCAAATTTAGTTTAGTTGGGTATTATAAAATGTTATAGTTTAAAAAACGTTCAAGTCGACAAGTGCGGTTATCATTTAAATGGCGGAATTAACATTTTTATACAACTAATTTAATTAGGATACAGCAGATGTTGTTAAATGTTATGACCGTTTCACAATCCACCTAAAAATAAAGACATTTTTGGTCAAGACAGGTGCGTTTACGGTTTTTGTAAACGAGATATTAAAGTAATGTATTATCATAAGCTGTGTATGACATAGCGACTACATGATTTTTTCAATACATTTTAAAACTGCTGATGATACTCTTTTAAATGTCTGAATTTTGAAAATCACTTATTTGGAAGGAATGCGAAAAATTCCACTTACCTATTGCTGTATAGTAGGTTAGGTTTCATTCTTAATTTCAGTTTCACGTAGATAAATTCCCTTGATTAAGTTAGCTCAATACAATCCATTATGTTTTTAAATGTTATTACTTGTTGTATTTTTATGGTAGGATTCATTTTTAAACATAAATAGAAATGTGAGGTCATTTACATAATACTACTTTTTAAGGCGTTTAGTATAGGCAATTTTTCGGCAAAATTGTATTTAGCCCTTAAATTATTGTGTAGGCCTACTCGGGTAGAAAATATTTTGTAGTTTTTTGAGAAAACGATGACGTTCTAAAATAATTTTAAAAATTAAATCATTATGAGTTTCAAAAAATAATTTTTATCGTTTTTTTTTAACTTGGTGTAAACTAAAAAATAATAACGAAATTTAAAAATATAAAATTAAATATAAAAAGCATTTCTATAGATTGATCGCAGTAGTGCAAATAAGAAAAAAATCTTAAAATTGCACAAAATTGTGTTTATTTATTAATTTTTGGATATAAGAGTTTTAAATTTAGGATGGGAGGGGAAGTGCAGTTGGGAAATAAATAGCTTCGAAAAAAGTTATCCAAAACTGGTTATGGACCAGTCAAAATGTTTAGTATATTATTCCCAATTTAAAAAGTTAATGGAATGTACACGTAACCATTTAAGTTTCAAAAGTTGCTATCAAAAAAACTAATTTGAGAGAGAGGTAAAAACAAAAAAAAAAGATCCCCTTGCATAAAAACACTATGTACAGAAAAAATTAAATTTCTTATTAAACCCAGTGAGATATTGAGTGGTTCACGATAAGTTGATCACCTTGTAGTACGTGTAGTTCAATGATCTCCATTACATTTTTAGCTTCTTATACCCAGAACATCAATTTTCAACTCCTATACGCTTAACTCAAGCGTCTTCCCTACAGGCCAATTTGGAACCAAGTACCTACCAACAAAATAATATTGTACCTACCCACACTTTGAAACTGCATTGTTCATACGCAATACGAATTCCAGTTGGAGCGCGCCTATAAAAATACATAGGTACAACCGTTTCGGTTTTAATGGAGTAGGTACTTATCTCCACCCACGGTAATGTATCCTGCAGGTAATGCGAAATGCAAATGATCATTGTATCTAACCGCAAATGCACATAAATGAAATACCAGAAAGTAAGTGCACGTTATGAATTGAGTATTTTACTCACTCTTACTATGAACATGTGTTTTTAAATAACTACCAAGAAGACTTATTATACTCGAATTACAAGTTTAAATGAAATAATTTTAATTGTAAATATAGGTGTTTAAAATTTAAAGAAATACCTTTATTCTTAGGCTCAATTTGTATTACTCCCGGGTACCTATATTTGAATAAAATAATTAATTGATAACAACAAGTTAGAAATTATATTATGTTTACACCGTTTTTGCTGATAAATAATAATTATACGTATTTTATATTTTCATACTTCAGAAAATAATTTATGGCGCCTGAATTATAATTATTTCAATATCCTAAAGTGCCGTCGCCACGTCTTTAAGGTAAACGACCAAGAGGGAAAGACAATTCCGCACTTTTATAGTATCATTGAACTGGGATATAGATCGATGTATTAATATATTTATTATTTATAGGTATATTGAACTATTGAAGACTGAAGTGTTAATAATTTAACGTTTCATACATTTTAACCACCGGTACCGTTGTGCGATAATTTATTATCGGTACACCTATTATGCTGCGTAGCCGCTTGTATGCTTACAAAGTAGCATTAATATTTAACACTGCGGTCCTCTAAAATAATAATGGCTTTCCCACTCATTAAGGTGACACTCCGCAGAACGTGTAATCGATACGTTATTGGATAGGTACCTACTTACTACCTACGCAATTTAAACCCGTCAGAATGCCTGTTACCGTTTGAAACCGCTGAAATTATATTTTAATAATAATATTATAGTATTATAATAGTTCAAAATATGCTTTAACACACCAGAGGCCTACAGGCTACAGTGCACTCATATCGAAAGCGTAAATAAAGCTTCTTTTGGCGTTTGTGTGTGCGCGTGTGTGTATCGTGGGAATGTTTATTGCTGTAGTGAATTGTTCACAACGCATTAAACAACAACGATGGTATCAGACGAGGGGTGTACGCTGTTTAGTTCATTAGAATGGAGCAGAGTTGCCAAAACTTTGCCGAAAGTTGAAATTAGGCGGAAAAAATACGAATTTCATATAGTTTCCGAATGATAAATAGGCGGTGAGTTATGGCGAAAACCGTGACATTTACTACTGCGATATAAACCACCTCGGTTAATCGTATGTGATTTATACACGCGGTCTCGTTATCTACACGCCATGCTGTGGAGAAAAGAAAGGATTAGGTGCTGTTATTTTTTTACCCGGAAATACGATTAAAAAAAGAAGGAGTAACAATAAAACGATTTTGCAATTTATTATTGACACCGTATAAGAGAGATTATAAACTATTACCATAAAAAAAGCAAGATTTTTTTATACTTTGCGTAGTCGTCAACTGTTGGTGTATTATAAAATATAATCTTTGCGACTAGATGTATCTAATAATACATATTATTAGGTATTTAGTTGTAGTAGTTACATTAGTATTTAGTACATATTATATACTTCTTACACCCATTACGAATCGTACCAGGTGTTAAATATTGTAGCTTCGGCCTTAACAAGGAAGAGCTAGACTTAAATGCTACCGAAATATTAAAATCAACGTTAGTTAGTTTACAATGTTTATATTATTTTGCCAGACGAACTCTTAACATAATATTCCAACGTATCTTTTTAAAATTTTAATTTATTATTTATGTGTAATTTATTTTTACCCTTATAATTAATATAGAGGAAAACGGAGTCTCTATACAGAGACTACATGCTTCTGACGGCATCTCTTTAATTACAAGATGTGACTGCCATCGGACTTATTCAAAAGTACACTGCGGACAGTAGGAGGTACTCGAAATAAATATACTTTTGATGACGCAAAACGGCTTATTTCACTCTCATTTAACAACATGAACAATACCCACTTAAAAAGCCATCTATTTATTGTCATAATTTGGGCGTGTAATTCTGGGCTTATAATTTATTTAGTCGTAGATAAACGCACAAAAAATGATGACGATACTAGTTTTATACTTATTTCGAACGCTTAAAAATATTACAGACAAAGAGGTAAACTATACTTATGGCTTTTGTACGCATAACAATCGTTATGACTTATGATTTATGAATAATATTCGAAGTGCCGAGGTCTAACGAGGTTTGATAGCGTCGAGACCGAAATTCGTAATTTCATATGCCGCTCATGTGTCATCACAGGTACATATTAAATATACATATAACATACACGCACACTATAGTATTACTATTCACATACATATTATATGGTTTCAATCCACTGACTTCCGGTGTAATTCCCGTTGCAAAGTTTTAAACGCGACTGTACAGCAACGTCTGACGTCTGCCCGAGGTATAGTTATTAAGATAGTCGTATACTTAATTAGAATTAAATGTAATGTACCTACATTTCTTAACTTCTATAATAGTAACAAATAAATCAAATTACACCCTTATGTAAGTGTGAGTGTTTCGCAAATTTGAAATATAGTTAAGTATACCTACTTGTCAAGTGTCCAGAAAAAGCTATACGATAATATTGTTAATAATCAATAACATTGTTTAAAGGAAACGCCTCGGTGATGTATTTTAATTGATCACCAAAATATAATGAATGGCAATCGTTTATAAAAATTCTGCATTTGATGTGTGTTTCTCGACAGTAAGCTGGGATTATGACAGGGAATTGACGAGGGTCAAGCACTCTTCGCCAACAATTCCCCGATATACTCATATACCAACTGTCCCCAACATACTTCAATTTTAATTTTTAACAACTTAAACTTTAGATATTAATAACAAAAATAATATACAAACTATAAATCAATATATTATTATGAATTTACAAAAGGTACGCGAACTTATTCATAGTTAATGAATCAGTCAGTACACTGTACAGTTTAGTATTACACAATATAAATCAATAAGGAAGATGCTATACAAGTTTTAAGAACCATTAGCGTTGCTATCAAAATGGAACTTTCACAACATTAAAAACGGCAGTAGTTAGTAAAAAAGGGGGTAATTTTTTCTTTTTCCCTAGAACCACTAAATGATCAAATCATGTGTCTTTAATTGTCTTGGGCTTTATTTCAACAGAAACCCAACTAAGTTAGTTAAAACTGTTTACATGATATAGTCCGATACCATGACACGAAAACAGAAGTTGAATTAATCTTACAAGAAATGTCACACAACCGAAATTTAGCCCTTATATAAAGTGGTGCGGTGTTTTTTATCGTTTCTTATCTTCGTGAATTACTACTATTATCGAATGTAACCTGTCACCTGAGCCATATATATTTTGTATATATATAAGTAGGACCTTATCTTCCCCCTTCATTTGTTTAGGGTGTTTAGGACCAAAATGTTTTTGTTTAACGAAACGAAGTCTCAAATGTTTTGAGAGTTGCCCCCTTTCCTTGTCGGTCGCTATTGCTTTAGACAACCAACTGCGCCAGTTAAACCTAAAACCATAATGTACTTGAGAGTCCACATGTGTTCCTCGAGAAAAAAGCTTGTAAAGTAATGCCAACAGGGAAACTTCCTTACTTTTAAATTTGTTTCCAAAGATAAATTGAACGTACGTTAATTGTTGTGTTTTATTGGTACACTCGAAAAGAAACCGAAACGGAAGGAAATGCGGATATAGAAAGAAACGAAAACATTTCTCCTCGGTGTGGAATTTAATAACGAAGACTCGGCATGCACAATAAACGAGATGAAAGAAATTACGTTAGGGATAAATGAAATAAAACCAAATTTTATGAAATAATTTGTTACAAGAAATACAGTTGAATACTTCATAACGAGCCAAAACCACTCCATACAAATTTTACTTCTGCGTTTTGTCGTAATAACTGTATGAAGTAATACAATTATAAAATATTCATATGAAAATAATGTACCCAATTATAGATAAAACAATAGGAGGGCGTTATCTATACATTTGTATGTAAACAAAATGTTAACACAGGTCGAGTTTTAAAGACTGTTGAATAGTTTTAGAGTAAAATCACTAACTATCAAACTTGAAAAATAATGTTCAAAATTATATTTTTTAATAAAGTTATGGCCATTTAAAAAGTATATTTTTTGTCTTTGCTCCATTATTCCTTATATTTTACCACAAAATAAATATTTGTTGAGATTATGTGACACTCGTTAATATAAAATAATTATTACAAAACAAATGTGGATATTCATAGACAATGAATATTATTCATTATTAAAATTAAAAAATTTAAATTTAAATTACGATTTCATAATTTCTAAGATAGAAGAAACATACATATTTATAATTATTCCTGTTCGACCACAGACGATGAGATATTGGCTTTTTTTATTACCTACATTAAGTATACTTTTTTACTAAATTTATTTTTTATATTAAAACTAGGCGCCCAGTGCGGTGTGAGGGAAAGGTTTTTTTATTTCTAAACGCCTCATTTTAGAAAATAAAACAAGTCACATTTATGAGTACATATACATATAAAAATGTAAAGCCTTGTTTTTTTCTGTATACCTATTATATAACACGGTATTTTATTTTTATTGTAGTTAGTGCTACACTACCAGTGTGTGGTAGCCACACACTGTGATATAATACCTATATAACGACGTCACATAAGTGTAGTAGTAGGTTAATCACCCGTACGCCACTGCCGACTAGAATATAATATACGAACTTCTGTTTGCGGGGACGCATTTCCATTAGGTTTAATATCATATTTGTGTGCATTGATGTCCGAATAATTGTACTTTGTACATAAAACCCGTCATCGGGTCACGTACAGAGATCACGTGACGCATTGCACTATATTATATTATGGACCTATACAGCATATGTATATAATATTTGTCCTTATTATTGACAACAATGCGAGGCCGACGGGCGACAGAATGGATCCATAAAGGCACTAGACTAGAAACTGGCGTTAAAATATATGCTTGCTATGAGAGCAAAGAGATCATGTCGGTTTTTGGCGGAAACGAGGACCTCGACAAGGCTACAATAACTTAAGGTGTCTGTACATACGTTTCGAACTCACGGGTCATTTAATTTGTTTTTTTTTTTAATAGTTAAAGATACTCGTCATTTATTTATTATTTGTCCGTCGAAAAAAGTACCTACTCTTTTAAAAATCATATTCCAAAATACGATGTGTTGCGTTCATGCGAAATATGAAAATAATTACAAAACTACTATTTTTATATTTTATTTAGCATTTTACAACTTGTATTTTCTATCGCCTATTTTGTTTTCTAAAGCAAACAGTGTTTTTTTTTTCACGGATAGCTAGTAAATGATGCACAATGTAAATGTACTAATAACAATGAAAGTGATTGATGTTTTTTTTTTGTTTGATATAACTACCGTTGGTTTTATATTGGACACGAAGAGCCAAGGTGCAAATAAGTAAATAGTTATCCGAGATTCGAGACACGTATAAATTATGAACAAAAAACAATACTATTCTATTTAAAGTAAATTTAGTGTTATACACAATGACTCTTTATGGGAAGACATTGTACATAAAGAAAAAAAACAAATCAATATTTATATCTATAACATATACTTTGTGAGAAATTCTATACGTCGCATTGTTTTCTTTTAAAAAATGTTTCCCGTTTCGCATCCATTCATGTGGAAACGTCACTTAATTGACACATTGTTATGCAAATATGTTGGCTCATGCGCGCATATATTGAATGTATAAATAAATCGACCTAAATAAATGTAAAAAGATCAAATGATTGCAGTGTAATATTTAAAATCAAACGTATTCGACGATTTAAATTAGTCATAATTAGGTGTTGTTTTTTATAAATAAAACTTGTTCTGTACTTGTAGACATTTACTGAAAACATGGCGTTTTGCCAACACTCATATTATTGACCTATGCCAACAATTACAGGCTGTTGGCAGTCAATAAAGAAATCTATCCAATTTGTTAAATCGCGGTAAATTTATATGATTATCTTGTATCCTAAACAAATTGTAAGATGCTGTGTTAAACGCTTTATTTGTATATAGATGAATGATGATAACTATATTACAATCTGCAAAGCCAGCAAACAGCGAAGTTTATGTGGGCGGTGGGTTGAATATTTTCATTTCTTCAACAATGTCATAATTTCAAAAAATATTGATTACTTAAGGTGATAATATGTATACAAATATAAACCATACACGAGATTTTTTCAAGTTTCAAACCACTTATCATGTTTTTCAAAATATATTTTTAGCTTTGAAAAATAATAAATTCCAATAGATTTTATAACAAATAAGTATCGTAAATCATTTACATGAAATGTTTATATTATACTAAAAACTATACTCATCATTGCTGTAAGTACACGCAAATAAAAAAAAACTACAGCGAGTACATACATTTTTAACCTATAGGTCGACCAAGGTTATAACCAATATACATAATCACTTGTATATTTTCGTATTTATGATAATTTGGTTAGTCATTTTCATACGCAAATTCACGTGACACTTGACGAGACAGCGACGTCATATAGAAAAGTATTTCGTGTCGTAGCCATAACATTAAGCCTATGTAAACGTATGCTTAAATCTTAATAGATCTGCACAGTGTGGTAAGTTTATGGTGTTAACCATAAAATATTTTTTTTTATCCTTTAACGGCCACCGTTCATGGTTCACCGTTAGTTGTGTAGACATGCGTAATAAATTGTACTGCACATAAAATAATTTGAACAAAAATAGTAAAAAAAAATGAAAATTAGCATTAATAAAAAATTGTTCAGCATTTGTTTCGTACAGTTTACGGTGTGAAGATCGCAATACTGTGTTAGAAAGTAATTACTCACAAAACAAATGAAAACTAGAAGTGTTAGTTATCCAACAGATCAAACCATACATAAAAAATTACTTGACATTTAAAAAAAAACAATGGTAAAATTTTTATTTCTTTGAATCTTTGAAAAATTGCGTTATTTAAATATTAACCCATTAGACGGCCATGAATAGTTATTATATATTCATCAATTACGCTAAACAAATAGTTTAGCATTTAGTATCAAAGACATGAGTACTTACGAGTTAAGATGAAGAAGAATACCACATAACTGGCTGTACCTTTAGGTTATATTTTGCATTGTAAATAACATTAATTTAGTTTTTAATTTTTAGTAGTTTAACGAGAAACGTTATCAAAACGAATCATTTATTACTAAAACTATGCATATATTCGCTAAATATTTTTTAATATAAACCACTTGTGAATATAATATCGTCATCAATTTAAATTAGTAAGTGATCGCTTTAAAGTCTAATCAAATGTGTAGAATTTAGGTTTAAAAAAAAACACCGATACATTGATATTTAAATGCGTTAATGAATAATCAAAACAACTGAAAATATTCTTATTGTATTGTTAACTTTAGGCAAACGGCCACGATAAATATTAAAACAAAGTGTTGACGCGTAACACTGAACACATTAAGATTATTAAAAGTATTTTCGCGAGTAGAGCATTAGTAATATCGCCTGAATTACACATTGTAAAATAATAATAAAAAAAGAAGCAATACGCTAAAAGCCACCCGATTATTGTTGAATATCAGATTAAAGTGAGTGAGAAATATTACTTAAATGTGAACGTTTGTGCGGTGTACGTGGATCTTAAAATAAAGGAAAAATGAATACTTGATTTCGAGAATAATTTAAACTTTTTTTATTATAATTTCGTCCCATCCATGTTTTAATTTTGAAGTTTTTCAGCCGAGTCTGCAATCACGAAAGAGCATTTTCATGTCTCGTTGAAGTACCGAATAAATTTAGAGTAGTGGTGAATTTATAGATAATGATATAGTATATTAAGAAGCAGTAACATAAGCTAGTATATTAAAACATCAAGTTTCTGGCTTATGTTGTAGCGTTTAATATCTGGCTTAAAAAAATTCATAATAAATTCGGGACCTTAAACTATTTTGAATTTATTATTTAGTTCTAATTTGAACGTTGAACGTACAGCATATCTCTTATCTCATATCAGATAACAGTGTAACGCTTTTTTCCTTATAATTTGTTCGGTGCTAGAGTTATGTGCCAGAGCTAAGACATGAAAATGTCAAAATAAAGTCTGCTATTTTATTAATAACCCTCCCACCATTTTTTAAAATTTAAATATTAAAAACAACTAGTAGTGTTCCAGTAAAAAAAAAATATTTTGGAATTAATAAATTATTATTAAAAACCATTACGATAATACCGACAATTTTTAAATTTATACAATAAAAAAGTAGCCCCCAAAAAAACTTTTAACTCGAAAATATTTAATTATATTTTTTTAGTAGACATAAAATTTCACATGCTGAGTAATTTACTTAAAATAGTTAGTTTCATAAAAAAAAGATACTGGTTCATGAAATTAAAAAAAACTCGTATTTGTCTGTCGCTCCGTAGTTGGACTCTGCAATAAATCTGAAACGTCAGCATTCAGTTGAAGACATGCGAAAATTATCCACATGATATTCAGTATTATCAAATAGGTACATAACACGATATTTTAAATTTTGGTCACATTTGTAATATGTAAATAACATTAGGAATAGGTACTGGTCACAACCACAGCATTGCTATTTTTGTAAGTAAACAGTACAACATGAATAATATAAAACAACATTTTATTTTTAAAACAATTTGAACAATTATCCCCTATTGAACCGTTTAGAAAGTATAAAATGTACATTTTATAAAAATACGTATCTACTACATTTATAGCGTTTGACTGAATTACAGCTATCATTTAATGGTCGGTGTGTACGTAACAAATTCTTTTTTGGTCAACTGATGCACCATGGACTTGTGCTGGAGTCCCACTCCGGTTTCCTTGTTTTCCAAGTATGTTCTCAAAAACAAACGACTGTGTTCCCCGACTTCGGGGTCTTGCAAGAAATCCTCGCACTGCAAAAATGAACACGGTTGAAATCTTACTCGTTTTATACAGATCTGTTTAAGCTCTAAGTCATGCGTGACTTTAATTTGGTCAACAAAAAAACAAAAAAATAATTCGGCCCGTTGTCTTCTCGCGCTTAATTACTTTTATATAGGTCGTACGTTTAATTAGATGACATACATCAATTAACGGGTTCTATATATGGTCGGTCAATCGATTCGTTACGATCTTGTTTTACATGGCATACAATATTCGGCAACCGTGAAGTGAATTAAAAAAATAAATACAGTGCGCGTTTAATTAAACACTGCCGGAAAGATATGTACTTTAAATATTTTGATAACAGCTCCGAGGTTGTATACACTATATAGCTCGGTACAATAGTATACCGAGAGGAAACAATTCGGTCATTTTTCTTTCCTTAAAACTATTTCAAACGTCTCGGAGGACATTACATAGAATTTTATTCGTCTGCTACTTTTGCGAGTCGTCCGGGGCCGGAGGGACGAAACGGCTCTTGATATATCGACCTCGGGGACAATATACCCTTTATTTTATTCTCTTTTTTTTTTTTGTCTATACAAACGATAAACGCTTTCTCCGCTTACGGTAATAGCAACAGCCGGAGAAGATAACGAGCCGAAAGCGCGGAAAGTGTTAATTCGATAGATTAGCATCACGGGGTGCAAGGCCAACGCACCGATGGAGGTAGTGGGTTATTAAAAAAAGAGAAAAAAACGTCATAAATCTACTACAGCGACGGATTTATTAACGTTTTTTTTTTTTTTTGAAACAAAACATTTTCAAAACACCTTCATCCATTTTGCTTCGGTTATCTCACGGTCGTCGATGATTATTTGGTCGGTCAACGGTCGCAGGGCGGCGACAAAATACAAGTCGGCACAGTCGAAACTACCGCTTTGGACATGCCTGAACGCTACCAAAGAGTTAAATTCGCATTGAACGCCGGTCTCCTCCAAAACTTCTCTGACGGCCGCGTCGCCAATGTTTTCCCCTGTCAAAAACAATTCAAACCATTATTGATTATCGTTAATTAATCACGCAGATTTTAATATCATTCCCAAACGGCTTTATTATTGTAGAGTTATATACGAGTAGGCTGTACCGTGCCCATTACTTTCGAAGCATACCTAAGTAATGGCCACAGCGAAAGGGCGGTTTTAAATGTTAAACTGAAACGTCCGCGTTTATGTCAATAATATATCATACGACTTTAGCATTATATAAATAATTTGTATAAAATATTATTATAAATTATAATAAAATTACATACCAATCAAAATCACAGATACATCGATTTTTTTTTTAACTTTCATAACATTTTTAATGAACAAAGCGCTGGAAGGACTATGTGTAAGGATTTATGTACACCAACAATACGTTCATAATAAGGGAGAAAAGAAAAATATATTTTTTTTTTCGTGGAAAACCCTAAAACATGAGTTTTAAATGTCACTCAGAAACGATCTATACAGTTATATTTCGACGGCTTTCGCAAAAACCCTTAAAGGAATTATGTGATATATTTAATTTTATTGTCAGTTAAAAAAAATAATTTAAGACAAAGTCGATTTTTAATATTCTTTATAGTTTATTCATTACTCGTACTCATCGGAGTGATGATATCACAGATGATTAAAAATAGTTTTTCCTTATAAACTTATTGAATAATGGTTTAAATGTGGGAGTAAGTTGACGGGGGCGTATACCATCAAAACTGTTCAAGCTTTTCTAAAAAACAAAACCTGCAATTCAAACTAGCGTAGCCTACTATGTCTTTTATGTTTGTTAATATATCAAGGAAGGTGGTGTATACCACAATATCATTCCTACTGTATTCATATATACGGCATAAACTTAATATTTCATTCGTTGTAAATACAGGTGTTTAAAAAGTGGTAGCGCCGTAGCGGATGGAATGTGCTTAGTATTTAATATTTATACGTTATACTAGTGTTCGTTGTATAATGCCAGTTCGTGTCTTGTACACTGCAGATTGTGGTAAATAGAAGAACTAATAATTTTGTATAGCTGCTGATATTATACGGACATATAAATTGTAGGTAGGTATAGATATAAAGTTATAGCATTTCAATATCAATAAATTATTAATATTGGTCATTGGCATGTGAAATCGATACAACACTATATTATCTAACGCGTTCGCGTGCACCGAATGGGTACCATATTAAGCGGACCGTATTGAAGTGGAAATCCGGTATATTTTATTGGATAGGAAATAAACATGCGAGCAATATACAAATTACAATTATAGTAGTTCGCCAAGGCCGGAGGTACGCGTTATTTACAATAAAGAAAAAACATTATTTATGCGGTTTGTGCAGTGTGAAATAAAAAAAACCAAATAACTGCCGTTGATTATATAGCGAGATATAGTGCTGCTTTTGTGTGCGCTTTTCTCGTCGCGCCCTTAGGTCTGGAAAATTATAGAAAACACAGCTGGTGGCATATTATTTCGACAGACCGACGATGGCAGTCGCGGTTCAATCAAAATCTCGCCGATATCGCTTCGTCTGTGCAATACTAACAGCTAATAAACGCTTTCAAACGACATGATCGACCAATTAACGACCGAAACCCGGAATTATTGACCCAAATTCCATGGTTCTTTTAATTGTTCCACTCTCAGGTAAGGGTTTAACGGCAATTAATTAAATAGTAAGTACACGGTTGAATACCGTCGTTTTCTGCGAACCAAAGTTAAATAATTACCCGGACCGTGTTATGCAAACAAAAAAAAAATCAATATTATTGCGGAATTTATTAAGCTCACCAGGTTCTATGTAGCCGCCCGGTAATTTCCACAGAGGCAAACCGTGGTCTTTGACTACTAGCAGACTGTCGTTGCGAAGCACTAATCCTCCGGCACCCGTGTAAGTGTGTGGGGCACATACTCCAACGCCTTCGATCCCGTTTGCTTTCAGCCTTTTGTACATCCAAAGCTCGTTCCCATCCGGCGAAGTTCGATGAAATCGGAAATCGTTCTGCAAACGTTGGAAGAACAATCAAAGCACGTCATATTATTCCTGTTATATTATATAAATGTCACACACACGCGCCGGCGACAGAAAATCCACATAAAGCCGATCAAAACATCAAGAAGCCTTTGGCACGGGACTCTGTATTATGTTATACATAAGGAAAAGAAAAGCGAGAGAGAGAAAGAGATAAAGAGCACTAAGCACATGTCAAAACACAAAACCCGTCGAGTGTACTATACGAAATTACAGCGCTATTACTTTTTCCCGTGTATTTTGACATATTTAATAAGATATCGGCTACATTCGTGCGTGAGTGTATTATACTCCTTTATAGGGAAAAATTGTAAGAAAACCATGGATAAAACACTGCCGTTGTATGGATATAGTGTTTGGGAATAGAAAAAAAATGTTTTTCTACGAAGAGAAAATACTGTATCGTAGCGAAAATCATAAAATACAACCGACACGTTTTTAACGACATTTAAAAATCAAACCGTTTATTTTTCTTTTAAAGGCAGACAATACCGTACAATTTGATATGAAATCGTACATAATTATTTTAAGTCCAAGCGTTCCCTAGGGTTTTTATTCAGTCTTTAAATATAATACCTATGTATGTTGATAATAATCCGAAAAAATATTATACCTCCGCATATTTGTTTTTATAATACTATGCTTAAAAAACAATATTTAATCGTTGTTATACAGAAAAAAACGTACGTATAAATTGTTGCATTTTTATAATAATGGGATTGAAAGCGCACGTTTTATTTGACGTTTTACTACTAACCTGACAAAATTACGCCTATACACTTAGGATGGTCGTCCAGTTCAACACAGTTATTTGAGTTTATTATTGGTCTCTTTACTAGGTTATTAGGCAAATCGATTTTTGTTTTTTAATTAATATTGTGTTTAAATCTTATTTAAATTTCTCAAATTTTTAGTATTCTTATTATTGTTTTTTTTTTAAGTAAACGGAAACAGTTATTCAAAAATCGACTTCTACAATAACCTGGGAAAGAGTTCGATGAGCTTAAATATTTGTATAGAACTAAAATTTGACAATTTTAAGTAGGCGTGATTTTGTCAGGTTTTAGGTCTAAATTGGATTCTTGTAAGAACAAAATTGCTTTTACTCGTAGAAAAAATTGTATACGTTAAAAATTATACTCTAAACCTTAAAGGAAATTAACCTGAACATACATTCGGTCGAAATTAATTAAACCACTTTTTTCATAAAAATTGCCTACATAAAAACCGCCCGCTTTCAATCCCCGAACGGAATCCGACGAACGGGATTAATATAGTATCATTATAAAGAGAGGTAACGTTTAAATTTGTTTGATATTTCTTCCCGTAATTCCTTTGTAGTAACAAAACGTTATGCATGTTGCTTATTGCATATAGGTACAACGTTGTATAATACAAATAATATGATTTGAGCATGTCGTTTCGAGAGGAATAACAAAAAATCCGTACACTTTTTTTACGGAAATGCCCTTCCGTTTTGCACCGACTGTGAGGGATACTCTGGGTCGGGGCGTATGTACTAACCGGCGAGCGTTTTTTTTTCAAAGTCTTTTCCTCACGTCATCATGGTTGTACTTACCCGGGCCAATTCGGGGATCCAATGCGCATGCCGGCGATCCACCCGGAACCACGCTAAGTGCACCTGTTCGTCCTCCGACCATTTAATTAGAGACCCTGCGGAAAATAATGTTTTTTTGAAAACGTGTTAAACAACTTATATATAATATATTTCCCGAGAAGCTCGATCCAGGGTCCCATATGGCTGCAACGACGCCCTTGGTATTTATTATTACACGCGGTAGGTATCGGAGGAGGCGCGAGAAGAGGGAGTTACCCGAACGGCTTAGTGTTAAAAACAAAAAAAAAAGCCTCCTCCAGCAACAACAACAACAACCGAATCGAAGGGGGTGAAGTTCAATTTCGGGGGCTGTGCTCGAGGGTGAAGCGTGAGGGGAGGTGGTGGATTAATGCGGAATCCCCGGGGGCAAACGCGCATACTCTCTCACGCTGCTCTGATGCAAGGGGAATAAATCACAGATTAACTTGACGGTTCGCATTCAAATTTATGTCGATGGATCGCCCAGTCGCGACCGACACTGCGAATAAATATACCTACACATAAAAAATTTGTTATTAATCCGTCCGGCGGTATTAGCCGGTATTTTGCGAAAAAAAAACTCATATTTTATTCGCCATAAACGTTTACCGATTAAAACAATAACAATAATAATATATAGATGATAATTTTTCATAAAATAATATATAGGTACCAGCGTCGATAATAACTATTAATATTATATAAATTACCTCTATGTTTCCACTATAGATAAATCGCTACGAAGGATTTTAAAAATATTAATTTATATGCATTTATTTATATATTTTTATAGTTAATACACTTCGAATGGATTATATGTACATGTTTTTAAAGTGAGTTTTTTAAATTTGACTAACTAATCGTAGATATCGAGACTTCCACAGAACGGTGGAAATGACAAAACGAATACCGTTTACATTACCAAAACAACGGGGAAACAATTTAAGATTTATATTATTAAGTACGAGTATGAAGTCACAGTGTTTATGTAACTCAGCTCCGTACTGACCTAATTGCGGTAGTTAGTAATTCATAATTTATACTTGTAAGACTTAAGTGATTAAAAGCCATTTAATGACTTAAATAAACGACACTCATTGCAATTGTTACGATGCAAAAACATGTTTTTAGTTTGTCTTAATTCAAAATATTTGCTTATGTTACATTTTAATTAGTTTAATAGTATAAATAGTTGAAAAAATTAAAATATTAAAATAAAACGAATTAGTAATACCCTTGTAAAATTGTATTTATAAGCGGAATTATTCAAGAAGGTACAAATAAATAAAGCATTGTATTAAAACCGTGGGTGTTGAATGAGTTCCGGTTAAAATTTACATTTCTTTAGCCATAGGCATATTATGATGCGATGGAGATTATGTCCCTTACACGATTTGTGATCATATAGACTTGAATAGGAATTCCCCCTGCCCTCGTCCGCTTTCTCAAACCTACCCTAAATTTGTCTATGCATCTATAAGCCATACGAGTTCAACAAGCGTATAAGTATATACCAAATTAAATTTTATATTTGGTGTACATACTTTATATAGACTATCTGACAATGGTTGATAATTTTAAATACCGGAATATTATTATGTTATGTTATTTTCGGTTGTTGCCATACCACATTATATTCTTTGAGACAAAAAAATGTTAAGCATAACTTTTTACATTGCTTCAATAATAAGTACCTACCATTTAAACTATTTTTAATTTCATCTCAAACTTATTTGTAAATAAATAATAATAACAGATTTTTTTATGAATGTTTTTCATTTTAACTTTTATTATATAATACCAAAAAACGGCTTCACGCAAATAACTAAATATAAATGATGAAACATTTTTTTTAATGAGATTTTGGCTTTAAATAAGAACAACTATATTTATTATTTATGTTTTCCCAGGTTTCGCAGATAATATTTTTCTTTTTTACTGATTAAATACTTAACAAGTATGAAGTAATATAAGTCATTGCTTCCAACAAAAGAAAACAGTAATTTTACCTTCTGCCTTCACTTCTCTACGTCAACAATATTTGAAATATTAATGTAATAAAATCAGAAGAGATTTTCGATTGCAATTCAGAGAGTAGGAATAACTAGCACATGGGTTTTCTAATATTTTTACTTGCCGTGTCAACCAAAATCTAAAGCACTATACGAGAAAAATAAATAAAAGTACACATGTATGCGAGGTTTTATATGCGAGCAGAGTAGTAGCATGTTCCCTTGTAGAATAAAAGCTACATAAAAGATTATACGTTAAAACCACTTTATTAACTTTATAAATATTTTATTTATAATAATTGTTTAGATATCTACAACATTTTTAAATTCAGCGACGTGTAGACATTCTTCGGAAGACGTGTATTCAATAAACGAGTTGACGGTGAACTCAATGTCAAACCAACCTTCTTTAGTGATTTGAATAAACAATTCAATTTGTTCAACTACCGATGCGTGAAACATATCAGAGCCTATTGCATTATTATTATTGTTTTTAATTGAAAAAATGGATAAAGTGATTGGCGAAATTGTTGATTGTGACAAGATGGATGTAATTTTACTCTCTATCTCTTTGACACTTTCCGTTTTCTGATGGATATAACTGTTTATAAGGTTCACGGTGTCGTCTCTCGGTTTACAGATGACGTTTTTTATGAGTTGGTCCGAGGTTCACGAATTCAGCTATAAATTGCTTTTTGCGTTTTATTAAGTAACCAGCATTGGACGACGCCAATAAGAAATGTCTACTCTAAAATGTAATGCTACGTGTTTTGATGTTTCTGTGAAATTTTTTTGAAAAATGATAATAAACTTAGCCTGGTTGCTAGTGTCACGTCTAATGCCATATCGATGTTGTATACATGGCTTAGCCTGTTTTCGATAATTTCCCAAAATTCAGTGCCAATGCTACGTACACTATTGTTTGTTTTCCAGGTAAGCCGCTTAGGCTTAATGTTCTCATAGATCTTTGTTGTTGGCCACTAGTAAGTATACCCAAACTACTGTTTGCCCTCTTTTGTTCATCAAACATCACCTTATTATTCACAATCAACCCTATAAGGCTTTTCAATTTATCTGCGCTGTTTGTTGTTTGAAGGATCTGTTCAGTTAATTCTTTAACGCCACCTTCAATGCTGTGGAATTTATACTCATACGACTTCAAAAATCGAGTACGGCGTTAACGGCCTGATGAACGGTAAACATGGTTGCATGGTTTTTGCTATCGACTTTGTCCGATTTTTTGGGTAAATCTAAGAACCTGTGCAGTCTATCCGCGTACAACCAGAATGTCCACGTGGTGTTCGTAACACCATTTAGTGTTGTATCATGTATTTAATTCAGTCTTTATTTTAACCTTAAGATATCATAAATTTTATTTACTCTGTAACATTTATAGTATCTGCTTACAAAATCAAAAGGTTGTAATTTTAATAGTTATTGATGTCATTAGGCGCTTTATATGAATTTTTAAGGCCTTCGCAACCGATTTTCCTAAAAAGACAACAAACAGAAATTGCATAATTTTACGATTTTAAACGGAGTGGGAACGTACACAAAAACATGTGTGTAATAGCATTTATGTTTTAACAATTAAATTAACTTAATAAAACGTCGTGTAAACCAATCGTACAACAACCATTGGATAATTAAATCTTAAGACATACACCTTATTTACAACTTGATCGTAGGTGTAATTATTGTTTCTTAACGCAACAAGCTTGTAGTTTTTATAATTGCATTGCGAAAAGACGGCGCTCGACGTCGCGACGTTTAAACAATGAAAGTAATAGGTGGGTAATAACAAGTCGGAGGGACAAATTGTTAAATAAATATAAAAACTTCTTTTTAATTAATTTGAATACTATTTCATAACATAATAATAACAATTAATAAAGGTGTTCGTAAATTATTGCGACAATCGTCGCCATAAAATGTTAATGTTTTATTTCAACCGGGAGGTGTTTAAAACGCTCTCCTCTAATTGTTAAATATTAATTGTCTATACTATACCAATAGTACTATAAGAACTCAATTTGCTATGTACTGTTCAAAAGTAAGGAGCATATATATTAACTCACAAAAGCTTACTCAGCTATAAACGTTTCTGTGGAATTAAGCGTTAAAATTGATACTTTTTATTGTATAGGTATACTATACACCACGTACAAAAAAAGATTGCTGCGTTTACTAGAATATAACTTTAAAAAAAGATAAAATATATATTATCGCTTTTATTTCGAAATCCCTATCACGAGTACGAGAAAAAAAACGACTCATTTCCAAGAGCAAGTTAACCAAATTGCCCTACTCGACGTTGTTAGGCAATCATTAGTTACGTCAACTAATTTAATTACCTTGTAGAAAATATCGCAAAGGAAAAAAACAATTTTTTATCACTCTAGAAGCACACGAGTTGTGTTTTTGACAGTTAACATTTTCTCGATACCCACTGACGGAAAACGGGTTTTCAGTGGAAAATTGCCGTGACAAAAAACCTTTTAAACTCTACGAGTTTTTTGGGCATCAAAAATCACTACTCTGTTCGTAAACCTCTTCTTAACGTCAAAAACATAACCATAAAAACACCCTTATATTATCGTTATTATTTTTTCTATCTTTTAAATAAAGTTAGTCATGTTAATAAAGAAATGGTCAACGGTCCGTAAAAACAAAACCCCCGACTTGGCTCAAATAATACCTAATGTATTATTCAAACGATTCGTTATATCAACAATCATTTAGATAAAAACGTCCGATTTTTTTTTTTATAAAACCGTTTGTTATACTTAAGTTTCTAAAGTTCGATATTTTATGAAATAAAAACACAGCAGATTTCAGAGACACGAGGCACGTATTTGCCGAAAAAACACTCGACAAGGGTGGATAAAAGTATTTTATATATATATATATATATATATATTTACCAGTTTTTAACCTCTACTTTCCTTCCCTAAGTTTTGTTTGCTCCAAAAAATGGCGACAAAAATGTCCGTTGAGAAAACGCAGTATAACGGGAAAAAATGCGTTTTCATTAATAAAATCATTTTTCTGCCGGACGGATTCTGGTCCAGAGAAACGTTTTCCAATCTCCAATTAATTCATCAGCACCGTCAATTACTGTCGCCAGTCTGCCGCGCCGCCGTTGGCATTTTCCATTAGGTACACCACTTTAGTGATTATTATTCGGCTTGTTTTAAATGGATCTTGGGGTGTAGTTACGGCAACGGTAGAGGCGTGTAAATTTACATTTAAGCCGGCCATTACGCCCGGGAAAATTTTATTCACCCGAAAAACATTGGCTGTATAACATATAATATGCATCCGTGGCGACGGAGTTATATTGATATAAATGTGGCTAATAAAATTAAAACCCCACCAAGGGTGTGAATCCTGTGGGGAGTTGGGACCGTTAAACACCAAAATGTAACAATTAAAATTATTAAACAACGAAGCATAATAATATAGTAGTATAAAATTATTATACATCAGATAGTCGTGACTTTCGAAATACGAAAACATGAAAAAATCATTATGTATTAATTACATTAAAGTTGAAATAAATGAGTTTTAAACCCGGACGCATTTGCGTAGAGCACACAGAAGATTCTAATAAAGAGTTGACGAAGTGGAAATCGATACTTTAGCAGTAGTTTTTCCATTAATGAAATACCCTTTATCGTTTTAACGGTATTAACGTCCAAAAACCATTTACTCGTGGCAACTTCATTCCCTTCAATTTCAAATAAATTAAAGAGAGCGAGTTCATAAAGATAGTTCCAATAAATTCCATTGAACTTCAAACTCCTAAGTAATACCTACAGCCATGTGTATTCCATAGTGTATTCCATAGTGTACTTGAAAGAAGCGAATAATGTAATTGCCAATTCTATTTGAACACCGTAGACTTTTTAAAATTCACTTTTGAACTGTTGAAATGTACACTTAACAATGAGGATTATTAGAAAATCAAGTAGGTAATAGATATTATGAGTAAAAACAAATAATCAAACGGAAATTATAAAAAATATAATACAATAAATCATATTAAACGTCACACAAATTAGATTCAATGCAATAATAAATATGTGCAAATTTCATTTCGTTGTAATGCTAATCGTCTATGTGTATATAACTTCATTATGTTTGTAAATCACTTTTCATAATAAATTATAATGTGTACTTCAGTCACTCAATTAAGATTGTTTGCTAAACAAAAACCAGATTTAAAAAGAAGAAAAGTCGTAATTATTTATAAAACTTGGTACTATACCAAAAAAAGTTTTAAAAAATATATATATATATATATATATATATATATATAAAAGTATAACGCCATTTCAGTCAGTTTCAAAGGATTTTTTATGGAAGAAGTTCATAAATTTCTCTGAGTTTTCAACAGATTTTTTTCAACCATTTAAGAAGAAAAAACTTGACAGTTTCTTTTAATCTCGACACTCTTAAAGTGCAATTATGTCGGCCGAATTCTTTTTAAACGGTATACGCGTGGCAAGACCAAAAAACGCTTTTTAGCGAAAAAAAAAATCACTTCGGTAACAGAATATAAAAATGTCACATCATTAAAAAACAATAAATGTTTTCGCGAAATTTAATATGCGAGTTAACGTATGAGATTATATTATAAATTATAATATTATATGCAAGGATGGAAGACACGTACAAGCAGTCGAAACAAATTATATTATATATATATACATAAATAACATGAGAGAAAAAATGAAATATGGACAACATGGTGTTTTCGAGAAATATTTGAATATATCGTCGCCTATCTTTATGACTTTATGTATAAGGTGACTGTATAGTGTACAGTATATACTATTATTATTGTATATTTTTTTCCGTCCGGATCCCGGAAACAATCATGAGACCGGAGGGAAAGCACAACCGTTTTTCCACTAGCGTTTACAGAACACGTCCCCCGCGTTTGACGGCTATATGTATATATATATATTATAAATAGGTATACAGGGGACGCGCAATCCTATGATGGCGGTTAATAAATCGGCCCAACGTTTCTCGCTGTCACTGATCTGCTATTATATTATACAGCAAGCAAAGCAGCACACAAGGTGAACACAGGTTGTGGGTGATGTCGTGAACGCGGTCGACTCGACACCGTGTGTGTTGCTATACTTGAAAATCGAGGACAGAATGTACATATGTATATAATGTAGGTTTTAAACGGAAGTCCCCGTAGCTGTTTGCTCTGGTTAATAATTAAAGGCCGACCGTCTCTTGGCAGCGGTCACGGGCGCTATAAAATAAACGTTACGGGCCTTTGTGTTTGTGTGGATAATAAACGGTTGTACGGTATTAAAATTTCAACGTTGCGCTCATCTTTCAAACGATAATTACGATTATCGTCCAGGTAATGATAATAATAAATACCGCCCGTGTAAACGACTACGGGACACGGACATAAGCAGTCACCCAACCGTCGTCGTCGTCGTAGAAGGAGGAAGAGGTGGTTTGGCGAGGTATGAGAAGAGGCTGCAGCACGAGTGCGGTAAGGGTAGGGTAGGGTGCTAGCGCGCGTCCCCGGATGAACGTAACGCCGTATTCGCTGAAGTCAGATCAATAGGGCGTCTCTGGAGAGCCCTAAAAAAAAACCATCTAAGTTATTTATGAAGTCTGGGAATAACCCGATTACTTTACCCACCATCTCTCGGCCGTGCAACGTTAGCAAATTGCTTTTTTCCATCAAACTAATCAACGGCGTAAAACGTAATTTTTCGGCTATTAAACATAAAAAAAAAAAAAAAATGTATTTGTTTTTTTGTGTAAGTATATCCGTCGCGGTTTTGTTACGTCGGCCGAAAACATTTTCGTCGCCGGTTGATTGACCCCCACCTTTTATTCGTCGCCTTCGCCCTTCGAACCCTCCGACACATTGTGTAGTTGCCCCTGTCCGACGTTGTTCGCACTTCGCACTATATAACACACATACATAACAAGCAACCATCCTTGTCGTTTCCGCATAGTTTCCTAGCCAGCGTCGGGGAACAAACACACCACCTCGACGCCGCCACGGTCCAAAGTTATGTAATTTAAACACCCCAGTCGCTAAACTCGGAAATTATAATAACAATATAAAGGAACACCTATATAATATAACATGTACGAGCCCCCTTGTGCGCGAGCCAGTCATAGTTTGAACAATAATAATGTACAAAGAAGTGGTTACAGACGTATACATAATACCCTGCGAGGACAGTTTGATGAACACCGACTATTCCGCAATACTAGAGGATGTAATATTGTCTAACGCGTCGTTGTCTGTTATTTATAATATGATTATTATTATACAATACGCTCGATCACGAAAATAAGAGAGGGTGAAGTAACAAGTATACAGGTTGCGTTTTTTACCAACGGTTTTAGAGCGAAGACGATGTACAAGTTTTGCGTGTACGTCATATAAGTAATTACTTGCACCAATCCGCGGGGATGGTTCACACGGACACCTGACAAACAGAACATCAAACTGGCTTTAAAACTAATTATAAGCGACACTTTACACAAAAACAAGTTTTCGATCATTCCGAAATGGTCAATGAACTCTTTTTCCATCTGCACTCGTTTTACAATTTACTTTTTATCGATTTTTGAGATATCTTATAAAACTAACGAACATTGGCTGTACTTTAAATTTTGTTCTCCTCCGCGAATTTGATATAATTTACTGATATTATTTTAAATTTCGATTTACTTATAATAATATGTTTGAGTGTGTTTGGTTCGAGTTAGGTGAGCGACAAAAATTCTACGAGCATACATTTTGTCTAATTCAAAATCAATAGTCGGAGGAGGGGGGGGGTCTACTATTCGCTATACGTATAGTTTTAAAACAACTTCTCGGCGTAACAGCGCCGCATGCATTTACATTATGACGCGCTACCGCGATAATTGTTTGCCGTAGAGCTTATTAAAAAATTATACAACGGACAGAAACGAATGTTTGTTTTATTTTTATTGACCGTGCTATAACGCCGCGTATGCATTTCTGTTTTTTTTAATCAGATGTAATCGAATTGAGTTGTGTGCCGTAACTGACATAATATACAATATATAATATTATTATTATTATTATTATTATACGTGCACAACACACAACCCTTTTGAGTTACAACCGTACTCGGCGGAATAAAAAATTAAAACTGCCCCGTCTGCGTATAATTACACATATGCGTAGGGTAATTCCACAAAGGGGAACTGCACGTTGGGTACTCAACGCGTATGATAAAAAAATACTCAAAAATCCGGCCAATTGGAAATCCGCTATAGCGTTATAACGCTATGGTGACAGTGACACGGTATGTTATATAATGAAGACTACTTGTAATTATTAAAGTAGACATGTGAGTAAACCTACTCGCCTGATGCCTTTTCGTAATTTTTTCCAGGGCGGCGAGTTAAGTGAGATATTCGTTTCTTTGAAATTTATATTTCTCTCGAGCCAAACGAATACGTCTTCTTATAATACACACACACATACACATATATATCATACACATATCGCACTATACCGCGAACGCCGGCTTAAGTGGAATTCGGTGAAGAGCGCACCGGGGCGTGCAACGACTCCCAGGTGCGGAAACCGTTTTGCAATACCCCCGAAACGGCCATCTTATCAAATGTATATATAAATCCACACACGCGTCTCGTTTATCTCTTTACACCCGCTGTAGCAACAACATAGTATAGCTAAAGCAGCAGTAGCAGTCGTCGCTGAGTCACGTGTATGTTTGTGTACGCATTGAAGACTGGCGAAAAACACTTTCTAATAAATTACTCACGATCAGTCAATCATTTTTAGTAATGCTTTTAAAAGAGAGAACAAAAAAAAAAGTAAAGAGGACTGCGTCGGTGGGCTGCCGTCGAAGATTTACAACACATTTGTTTAGAGCAAAACCCAAGCAAAATCTATACACGGCTCTGATTGAGAATTACATCACCGCGGTGCAGTTGTATATGTATATATGTAAAAGAAGGGAGAGGAGATCGATGACGAAACGGACGGGCCTTGTTAACAAGGGATATGCAAGAGGGTGTGTCACGAAACGCAAAACGAAGAGCAATTTTAAGGAGGGTCATCCCCACCTAACAGACGGGAAGAAGCGAAAGCTCATAATTACATTTTTTTTATACACAACGGACGACCGTTGAACCCCATCGCGAGTACATTATGGTCGTGCACGCCTTGTATTTTGGTGATAACAGCTTGTTTTAATGACATACATCAAGATTCTATTTAAGGATTCATCGACCAATATCGCCGTTTGAACTGCAGATTACAAACATGCAATATTATTGTACGGCCAATGTTTTTTTTATTATCTTTTATAGTGCTACTTTTTCGTTTCGAGCCAACGGGTGTAGATATTATACAGACTATAATGCAATTTATAGTATGACCATGAACGATTTATGACCAAACAAATAGCTTAAAAAAAACAAAAATGTGTTTTTTTTACAAACATCAATACGTGTACATAAACAACATATTAGGAATTTATATATAATTATTATTCAAAGAAAATGTTTTAAATACACTTTTTAAAAAATTAACTGTCCATAAATATGTATTATTACTTGTGATTTATAAAAGTACACTATATATTTGGTTTTAAATTAAGATTTAGTGAAAAATTGCATATGCTGAACCACTGTTGTTTTAATAAATAGTAGGGTAGCAATGTGGCGTTCTCTTAATAATATTTTTTAAATTCTTTCTTTCAGTTAGCGCTATATAAATATGTAAACAGCTGTCTTAGTGAAGTGGTTACTTAACGATTTTATATGGCCGTTTATTTTGAATATAGGGTATTTTAAACAAATCTATTGGGGCTCAGACACATAATATATTATACAGCCACATGCACTAATTATACATACATATAGGTAATATTGTTTTTAACAAGGGTCACTGTTAATTATTACGTTAAGAATGCGGTTGTGCGTTTGCTCGGAAAACAAAAAACAAAATATGAATAATTATTACTCATATATATGTATACTTTCTTTAATAGGGGCTCTAGAAATAACGTTACATGGCGCGTGAGCATTGTCAAAATGATTTACTATCAATTATGTACATTAGAAAAAGCATATATTATACACAGTTTTCGGATTTCATACAGCACTCGAAACTATTTGGAAATACACGACATGTCAACAGTCTTAATAATACCTCGTACGACATTCATTTATTTATCTTTGGTTCTACCAAAATTCAAATATTTGCATTCGTCCGTTTTTAATAAAATCCATTACTCATATTCAAGTCTTTTAATTACATCTTCGGTGCAGTTATATCAATTCTGAACCTGGTACGACTGAATATCAAACTTCTACTGGTTTTTTTTTTTAATTTTCCTCATAGGCTGTGAAAAAAAAATTAAACCACTCCGCAACCTCTTGGAAACTTTTGCGATGTATTGCAAGCATTGCAAAAACAAATAAATAAATAAAAAATAGCTTTGAAACTAATATAGTCGACATATTATATCCGGTAAATAAACTTAGCCCTGTTACTGAAACAAGTAATAGCTTTACAGAAATAATAAAACGTACTCGAGATTGAGCTCATGTATTTTGGCTGAGGATTCGATTTTGAAAATGTATTACAAACATACGGGTACACAAAATCCATGTAAAGGGTTATCTGAGAGAAATTTAAAATCCGAGTCTTCCTTGTCCGCCAAAATGGATAGCCCTATATTATATTCCCTTTTCAGCTAGTGCACAAATTTGTATGAGGGTGTGAAGAAGTTTGAAGAAAGGGCTAAACCGGTATCCCCCCCTTTAATATGCACTACTGATGAGAACAAAGTAGGTACGAATTTTTCGATTAAAAGTCCTAACAGCAAACTTTGTTATTTTAGCTCGCGTCATTATACTATGTTACAATTAGTTTTTAATTATATACACTTATTGCGCAGTCTTGATAGCTTCTTGTTTTTAACATGGTATTAAATTGTATGAATGCAATAATATATGTAAGGCGGAAAGGGAAAAGAGACCCCCTATTGCAAATTGATCAGGGTTGGAAACATATCGCCACCCCGATAGAACAATGACACAACTGCAATATTTGAAATTTTACAGGAGAACCAAAAAAACAATTTTTTTTCACTAAAATGTTATGGGATGTAATTTTAATGGAATGGGAATGCTTGGGAAATTATTACAACTACAGTTACGTCGTTTTTCTACCTTATGCGTTCGCCATATCTAAACACATTGAAGCATTTAGTCCATTTTACCAAATTTTGCAGTTGTGTCATTGTTCTACCGGGGCGGCGATGTTTAAGGGAAAAAAATAATGTCATCTGCTCAAAGGCACATTATTTTAATTTTAGTTAAAATTTCATTCCTTAAGTATCTAATATAAAAAGTTGGCAAAATTGCATAACTTAAAAGCGTTTTTTTCTCAAATAATCCATTTTTTGAAAATAAATTCAAACAAATATACTCGGCCAATTTTCAAGATAGGAGAACGATTTTGTTCTCAAAATGTTCAGAATTTGGAATAACCAAGAACTCAAATTTGATTTTTGCGACAAGAGGTCCCTTTACCCTTTTTGCCTCATATATTATATCTCTTTGATATCGGTTTAGCCAGTTATATGATAGAACCTTTTGATACGGGAATTGATAAAAATAATAGGATATACCTCGTTGTTTTCTTGGACATAATGTACCGTTTCTTTATTGTGGACTTTATTTTTGAAAATTGATTCCACCCTAATGTTATTGTCTGGCCCTTTATTTGCATACTCGAGTGAATATGGTAAAAAAGCGATACAATAATATAATGTAGGGGTATGGATTATGGTCGAACCCGACTTGAAAGTTCAAAAGAATTTTTTACAATTGCACTATAACCAATCGGAAATGGTATAACTATCAAGAGAATTCAAAAAATCCCTTTTCCATGAACCCTTATTGTTGTTTGTATAATGTGAAGTATAATGTAAATTCCATTTTGTTTATCAACTATTTGATTCGTTTAAAACCCGACAGAAGGTTTAAACCGGACTTCTAGTAAAAATTAAATGTACTATATTCTTACAAACAACATACTGCAAAAAAAAAAAAAGATTATGACATGTGTTATTAATGAAAAATGTGACAGACACGTGAACTTCGGTGAACTACAGCGTGATGTCCATTAAAGTAGTCAGAAGGTGTTATTTATTTCAGTTCAATTTAGGACACGTCCTTGCGGACGGAATAACAAAAAAAAAAGGAACGAGGTGTCCCATGACGGTTTGCAAATGAAGATTTATAAATGTCTAAAGGAAATGAAAACGGATTTGATGCGCAAAGTAAAACGGGTCAGTTCGGAGGGGTCTCGCCCGAATATGATATTCCGTTATAAATAATATTACACCATTTTATATTGCGTTTATTATTATTATTATTTTTTACTCAAAAATGTACTATCGACCCGTCTGTATAACTTTAGCAATATCGCGGTAATACCATATAACATAAAAGTAAGTAAGATGATAATAATATGGCATACTCCAGCCGCATATTCCATCTCATGAAGAATACAACAACGGTGCTTCGGATCGAGTAAAGTACCCATACAATATGTTATTCTCATGGTAAGCTACGACCATCGGATTTTCTGTTGTATTATTATATTTTGTACCACCGTTGTCCTTAGCGGATAAAATAATAATAATATGATATACGGAAAACGGATTCGCGGATATTCCCAAAAGAGTTTGACTAGCGAAAAACAAAACAAAGAAAGAAAATATTTTGCGTATCGTATTATGTGCGTACGACCCGAGTCCGTGTACTGTATGCTCTAATACTATTATACATATATAGCACACACACATAATATAATATATACATGTTTTTAGAAGTATCAGTTCTTTGTTCTCAAACTCTCTGCGGAGAGAGGTAAGATAGGACAGCAGTCAGCAACGACGTCTCGACGGTACATGTCGGATGATACGCTTGCTTCACATACCGTATTTGTATATATTCACCGTATACCTGTATCGTCTCTCGTCCATAAAGAAGCTGATCGGAAGCCACAAAATACCCGGCAAAGACTTTAATCGCACGGAGGTAATTGTTTCTGCGATATACCGACAGTTCTGAAATAGCGCTTGAACGTTTCGCAAAAAAAAAAAATGTTTGAAAAAACTAAAGATAAAACCAAAACCGCATAAAACGGGGATTACAATTAATGCAGTGTGAATTGTTGGTCACGGTATACAAAAACAAACAATACAAATCTTATATTATACGTTACATTAAAGTCCTTACATTGCTAAAATTCTTAAGTATTATTTTAATCACTAAATTCTTTAACACTTAACATCAGCCTCGACAAATAGTATACGATGTGCTCCAAAAGCAGTCGGCAAAAAAAATGTCAAAAGCCAAAAAACACCCAGTGGGAATTGCGTAAGCCCAGCAATTGTTTGGTATTAAATTAAAAAATGTTTTTTTATTGGTTACACAAACTACATAATTTTTGTGTAAATGGTCAAACCAGTTATACTCATTTTACATTCTTCATTCACCAACCTTTTCCACGTTATTCAAATACATATCTACTTGTTTAAATCATATATTTTAGAAGTGACTAATTCAGTTATAGTTTAGATTTTTTCTAATGGCGCCATCAGCGTAGATGTCCTTTAAGTACAGAACTTACAACAACAAAATTTCAAATTAAGGGATCCAAATTCAGATCCAAAATGTTTTGCCACGTGGATGCCAAAATATAAGTATTAGCAGTTGGACCATAGTTAAAAGTTATAACCGAGTTATCCTATACTTCAGAAACTGCGAGATACAAAATATATAATATTGGTTAATTTGAAAACAGATAGTGTAAATGAGGAAGAGTAGCCCACTGTGTTGCTAGGTTAGTTTAGTTTGGATAAAATAATGGACATTTAAAAAATAGTTCTTAATACACATTTTACTTATTCATTATTGTCTCGATAAATTATACCACTATATAAATATTTTTTGTATGACAAATGATTCTCCTAAATAAAATAATATTTTAATAGTTAAGTATTAATTTTTTACTTATTCCTCTTGTCCTATCGTCCAACGTTTAATTAAATGTTTAAAGAATTCATAACTAAAAATCTTTCTTAATAATTTTTATTGTTATATGTGGTCAAAATAATTAATACTTTATTATTTTTAGTGTGGAAAAATATATGTTATAAAGGTCAAAAAACAGTTAACCGGTATTGCCGCTAAGTAGGTACATTACAAATTAAAATATCGTTAACATAGTTTAGATTATAAAAAAACTAGTTGTAAATAGGTATTTAAATTCAATCACACGTCGGGTCTTGTGAAAACATTTAGTTTTACTCACAAATCTACGCCCGTTTATCATTTGCCCTATCTGACCTCACCCACATCATTATATGACGAATCCGTCAATGATTATGGATCCATCAATGAGAAATGAACTCTTATTGAAAAAGAGAGCTTCGTTTGCCGAATATGTGAGCTAAGTGAAATTTTAGACATGTTTGTCATAGCAACGAATGCGCATACTTTGTTCGGCAAACGGTAATGTACAACTTGTCATACTCACACCGCACACGTGTGACATGCCTATTAAGACGTTTCTCCTGTGGATGTCATATCTAATTGAATTTAATATACACTATGAGGTCAATTGAAGGAAGCGCGTATTGTAGATCATCGTTAACAAACAGTTACAATAATATTGTTCGACGGACTTAATCGACTGTAATATTGTAGCGTTGTAATTCGCTGGGATTTCCGTTGACTAACGTTTTTATTTTAGGCAACTTGGGTACACTAAAGTCGTACAACTAGTTTGTCGGATAATCACTGATTTCTGAGCGAATCGTGTTTCTCCTACCTATCTATATACAATAATAATTAGCATTTATCTTGGCAATTTCCAACGTAATTAAATCAAAAAGTCGTATAATTCTAAATCCACTTAATGTAATATTGCCAATTTATAAAACGATGAATTAATTATCAAATAGAGCTGCTCGTTCGGGAAAATTGCTAAGATTAAAAACATGGTCCAAACTGGCGGTTTTGTCTTTCTCGCACATAATATTACATCTCGGGACCATGATTTGACTTTCATGCACAGTCAATTTAAGAATTATAGGTCTATGACCGTGTTATATGAAAGAAAAAGAAATTATATTATACACGGATAAAAGTTTTTTAATTCCTACTTGATATTTGCAGCGTGATATTTGTAAAAAAAACATTTTAATTAAGATGAGGTGAAGTTGGCGACCGAATAATGCTATCAAAGCGTTTATAGCAATTATTAATTTAACTCGCATGGTATTTGAGTAAAAAAAAACAAATGTACGATTGAACATGAAACTCTTGAACGAGCTGAGCTGTAAGCACAGTTTTTGGATTTTCGTTCAATTTAAATAATAATATTTTGCAAACGATGTTATTAATAAAAGTTAATGAACTTTATAGAAAGAAAAAAATCGGTTAGGAATCTATATTTTATGAAGGCCAACGAGACAAACGAGTGCAAGGGAAGCATTGTACATAGGAGCTATGTACTCTTGTCAGTGTCGTCTTCTTCCTTATTTGCCTACTATACGTATATCGATCATTATAACAAGCTGCAAGCATCACTTAAATGTTTATGCAATTGGGTGGTTGTTATTATCTAGCGTTTCCTAAAATAGTACACATCAATAAAATAAACAGTATTTTAACTAGGTCGAGAACGTTGGGTAAATATTTGTGCGGTTATCCGCTCAGTAACTTATGTTTAGCAAACACTTTCCGTTCCAATGAGTTTGTTCCGTACATATAAACTCCATAAAGACTGTACACGCAGAGGGTATCCCGGATTGACGTTTCAATATATTACAAATAAGCTTTAGCAACTTTAGTTGGTAGTTTACCCCATAGTTGAGGTACTTAAAAGTTAAGACACAACAAAACTTCATGACTCGCATAATAAAATATTTACAAAGAACGCTGATGATCTTTTCTCGTTTATGCCGAAGTAGGTATTTATTCTGTATATATTTCTTCGTAGTTTTATTTTTGTCGATGCGGTGAATGTTTTTAACGGATTCCCAAGACGACGGCTGTTATTTAACATTATATATTATTATTAACGATTTAAACACTAAAGTAATTATTATCCGCCATTGCTGATTACCGTATACGGTTTTCGGTAACCTTATTGCACTTCCGCGACGATACAGAGTTAAGTTTAAATACGACGTTAAACTATGTTACTTAATTTGAATTTGATCTAAAAGGTCTGGATTTAATTGCTTCCATTCCATCTAATCGAGAAACACGTATACAACTCACAAGGTCAATTATAATATTTACTAGCTAGACGTAACATAGCTGAATGATCCAAGTGTTTATTTAATAGTACAAAATTCCGAGTAGGTTTTTTAAAAATTCATCTAACTCTTTTTATTATTGATTAATATAGCAGTAGTTCTTTATAAGTGTTATTACATGACGACTGACCCGTTTCCGTGAATTATTTATATTTATAAAACATGCAAGTAGAAAGCATTATAAAGGAAACAAAAAAAAACCAATATACAACAGAGCATATCTATTGAGTGTGTACATTTATTGATTGTAATAGGATGTATTTACAGTATGCATCCGGTGATAAAATAAACGTATAATAGGATTTCATTGATTTCACATTGTATACATTTCAAAACATTATTAAACGTGTAGAATTAGTCATTGTGCTAACTGCTAGCGAACATTTTAATAGGTAATTTGATAAATTAGTTTTAATTTTCTTGTTTTTAATTGGTTTTTAAACAGAATACAACAACTTTAATATCTTTCAAAAATATGTACAAATATTAACCAAAAGTCGGTACTAATATCACGTTAATAACTAATAAGGACTTGTGATTTCATTTCAATCACACTCAACGAAAAACCACAATCTATAATCATATTTGATTTTAACCCTGAAAAAAATCACTATTTATGTAAAAAAAAAAAATACAAAATAATTTCGGGAGGCGATGATAAGTTATGTGTGTACAAATAATATATATAATATTTTCATTAAAACCGAAAATCTAAACCAGAACACAAATTAATTTTGAATATTAACTATGCGATGAATATTTTACATTGAAATAATTGGTCGTGAGAACTATTTTTTTTCTTACTAAAATATGCACGATACATTTTTTAAAATCAATTTTCAATTGTGGTTTTCGTTGAGTGCAACAACCTGTATTATTTATCTAATTATTTTATAGAGACAGGAATAAATGCATAAATAAGTAGGTATACAAAATTTAATGATAAGTTGATATTTTTAGTATAAATATTTTATGTATATTTCGATAGTTTTTATTTAATTAAGTCTGAGAATTGCAAATAACCAATACCGATATCTACATTATTACTATTATATACATTACTCGTAAAAATAGACAAGTTTTTCGAATAGTTTTGACAGTAAATTTAAATTAATACTAAATGTTCTGATAAAAATAACGAATGGTGCTAGGCTTGAATAATTTATTTCTTATGTAAATTTAAAAGTAATTAGGTAAATTTTTATGTTATTAACTTAGAAAATGATAGGTAAGTGCGATCGTCAACCGCTTTAACTCGAAAAAACTTTCAATTTAAATAACTACATATTTGAAACTGGTTAACAACCAATTATTTTTACTTTTAGTAAAACATTTTTGTATCAATACAATAATATTATTATTATCGTTTGAATATCAGAAGTTGATTGTAAAATAATGAGTTTAAGAAAGGATAAAGCTAAAAACAAATACATATGTTTACCATAATAAAATATTATAATGACTCACTATGGATCTACACAAGGTTGTACGATTGACCGTCATGTTACAGAATATTATACCTACGTTGTTACGTATAGAAGAGTACATATAATAAGAAATGTGGTTTTGATATTGCAAAAGCTTGTCGAGCCCGTTTAAAATGTTCCACGGTGGTGGGGGCGTTTAATCAACCTAACCTTATCGACATTATCCCTTTAGCACTGAATATAATTAAAATGTATTCTTAGTTTTAACATAATATCTACCAGTTAAAGTTTCTATAAAACCCGTCAATCGATTTTAGTAATCAAAACATACTCCAACTCTATGACCCAAGCTACACAAACCGGGTTCTTGCTTCTTATCGGTACGGGTGATAAATTAACCACATAATTAACGTCCTATAAAATGACCTTACAGAAGCGCTGTGGTATACACAGTCGTACTGGTTTGGTCAGATAACAGATTGTATATTTTAATGCCATCGCCGGTTTTCTAGAATAATTACCAACGACCTAAGCCCAAAGGCCGTATAATAATAATATGTGTTCTTTCACAACGTGAAAAAAATTACTGTACTTAACAATTCCATTTTTAAAAACAAACACAACATTTTACTATGGTACAAAACACAAGCGATATGAATGAGAACGCGCAAGATGGACGTTTTGGGACAACATGAATAAATGTGTCCTGTACTGTAATTTATGTAAAACCGCCTAGTTTTTATTTTTCAAACGGGTCAACTGTAATTAATTACGAATACCTTACACCTTTTGTACAACGTACTTGACACATAATTAAAACAAGAGTATAAAAAGATACATAATCGTCGGACCACCGAGATCAGGGGCATAGGCGTATGCTATTTTGGTTATTGTGAAGGGATTAAAATTAATATAGACAATTATTATATCAACCCTTTTTGGATCTTTTGGCAACCGTATAATTATTTAAATGTCTTAAAAATCGGGTATAATGAAGTCCTTTATAGCAACTGTTACTTTAAATTTACTTGACATTTTTACTCGAATCGAAAACATAACTGAAGTTAATAAATTCGATTTTGATTATTGACGGATACAATTTTCTAAGTAGATATTTGACGACGGTTCAATATTATTGTAGATTCATAAAGTAATATTAAACCGTGTGGTTCGAGTTCAATGAAGAACTCCATTCATATGAATAGGTGTGAACACGAAGGGAAGCACAGGATTTTTGCGGCTGCACGCTTTGAGGGTTTGGTGAAGGTAGGAGGGTGTTCCCGGCGGCTTGTCCCTTATTACACAACACACCTACTTGGAAATTAATACATCAAAATAATAATGATGTTAAATTTAGGTAGGTACTAGAAATAATTATTTATCTCTATGATGTAAAACGTTTTCGTTTATCGGATATTTGCGATTCCGAAGTCCGTGAATACCTAAATATATTATGTAATCGGTCTTTTTTTAACTTACTCAAATTTAAATGATATAAAAATAAATGCACAAGTATACTTTGATTTTTGCTGCAAACTAAAAATTCGTTTTGTAACTATTAAAAATATACTAACGCGCCAATAAGTATCTGACATTTACATTGCAGACGTATGAAACATATTATTAGTCTTTATTGTTATTTTTAAACGTTTTTGTTGCACTAAGCGAGTTATCTCACCTGAACTACCTGGCACCGTTGCCCCTACAAAAGACCCTTTATAATATATATTATTATTCCTACTCGAGTTTAAACATTACTTGAGTTTTATAATTTATCGTGAAAAACATAGTACACATGTTGTGCAATAATAGGTGTTATTAATTGTTACTTGAAGTTTGGAACATAATCTGTGTTAAAGTATAATGTACTTTAAATTTATAAAGATGTGTTGTAAATTATTTCCGAGAGCGTGACGCGCGTGATTGATGAACGCACCTCATTTTTATTTCACACTTGAGTTGGATGCGTGTACGTGTAACGATACTTTTATTATTATATATTATGTGTGTAAAACAATCTGAGGACGGGAAGGTCGTGTGTTGACATAATTAAAATTATGTTTTTTCATCGCGATAACTGCGCTATAATTATAGAAAAATGTGAATTGTCGGACGAACCGATACTTGAGCAGACATCCAACGTCGAATGGAAAAAAAGCAGGCATATCGCATGACGCGGCCGACAGGCCACGGCGTCAAGGGAGACCGGTCGCGTGCAGTGCTCGCGTTTCCCGTGCCGGCCGGACGGTGGCGGTCAACCGGTTTCGCGTACAGGCCAATGGCGGCGTCCGTCTGCGTCGTCGCACATATTTGCGACGGGCCGACCGTTTTCCGGGACGCAAACGTCGCACGGTCAAGCGGACGCCGGCGGATCGAAGACGGATGACGGAAAAACGTCGGTCGACGGCCGTTGCGGAGGGAGTTTGGGAACCACTATGCAGACGACCTTGGGTGGAATGAACGTTACACGAGGAAAAAAAATTGTACCTAGGCATTAGAAGAAAAAATTCAAAAATTTACTCTCGAGTTTCGAACGGAATTCCATTGGGTCGTCGCCGACGGTGTCCGTCGTCGATTTGATCACCACGCCTTTGTGTCTGTCCACGGCACCGGAGAAAACCGACATCTTCCTGAACGAAAAACAAAATCATTTTTTAATTTTTCACAGATTTATGCCGAAGACGAGAACAGTTTACGTTGTGCTTTCGCCTCTCTACTGATCAATTTGCCATTTTTTTTTTTTTTTTTACCTGAACGCTTCCGTAACTAGACGCCTCGATATCATACAAAAAGCCGGCGTATCGTGCACGTTTTAACCTGTTGCCCGCGTCGTCGTAGTTCTGCAAAAAGGGACGAAAACGGCTGCGGTGCCCGGTATGAACGGTGTACACGTGAGACGGAGACAGAGCGAGAGAGAACGAACAGAAGGAGAATATGGATGGAAGAAAAAAAATAAAAAAGGGAAAGAATGTGCCGGGTAGTGACGGTACGGTGTGGGCGGGGGCGGCGGGGTGAGGCGAACGACGGCGGTTGCCGGTTGCAACAGCGCCGCCGACTGGTCGATAAAGCTGAGAAATTTGTGGGCGCTGACAGTGCGGGCCCGCCGGAGCGCAGTCGACTGGTGTGTGTGTTCGTGGTGCGACCGTGTTGTTACCGTCCGTGCACCGTCGAATCCGGCCGAGAGCCGCCGCCGCCTGTGTGTTGGTGTCTGTGACTGTGCGTGCGTCAGTGTGCGTTATCCGCCTCCGGTAATTCGACTCCTCCGTGTTATTACCGCCGTTGTTGTCGTCGCGGACACAAGGAATAATCGCGTTGAGTTTAAAAGAAAAAGAAGTTTTTATACAAATTTACTATCGAGTGTTTTTTTTTTTGTTGTTGTGATTTTTGAAAAGCATTTTTATTTACCACGACCCGTGCAACCGTGTGGCCGTTGTCATGGTGGTTTTACGTGCGGGGAAAGTGAGACGATGATAACATGACGTTGTTTTGCGTTCGTTGCGAGACGGCGGCCGCCGCCACCACCGGTCCGGAATCGTCCATTGAAAATAACGGGAACGGCCGTCGTGATCGATCAGATCGGTATTATTATTATTCCTATACACGGTGAACACACGATGCTGCCGTCGACTTCGATGATAATTATTATATTTTACCGTTGTTTTTGTTTTTCTCCGTCCGTCGACCACTGACCGTTTTGTGTGCGCGTGTTGTCTTGTGATTTTTTTTCTTTCGTGTGCGACGTTCGTTCGATTTGAAAAAATCTATATAATTATAATAATATTGTAATTACCGTGTCTAACCTATTGCTGTGCCGCGCCACCGTTTGTTTACATTTGGTTTTTGGACCGCCATCGTCAAAATGTCCTGAACCGGACGCGATGCTGTCGCCGTTATCATCACCAATGCTGAAGGTAAACAGCGTTTTATTCGATATGCAAAATATGATTCTTGTCCGAAAATTACCTATAAACAATAATTTAAGCTGCAGTTCCTTTTTGCCACGAACCCGTGACAAGAGACACAGCTGCGGTGTATCAATCATACCTAGGTAGATTAGTTTTCTTCGGTCTAGTAACTATTTCACATAATTCGGATAGGCGATACTTACAGTCGACCACGCCATAATATACAGTATACACCTACTTTTTTTCCGTTAACTCGTATTTAATTAATAATATCTATCTTTTCTGAGTCAAAGTGGTTAAACAAAGTCACACCGCAAATCAATCACCGTAGATATATTTATGTAGCAGTTGTATATTTCTATGTTCGTTTCTGCCTAGTCAGTATCTAAGATCGTCTATAATCACCGACGTTCTTCCAATGACCATTTAAATGTGATTCGGCGAGTTAGAATAATTAGCAGTCGTTTGGATTTTCAAAAACCTAATTCTAAATAAAGTACTATCGTTAGATATTGTGATGTAGACATATGCTGCAAAGAATCGCTGGAACAATAAACCAATTTTTTTTTTTTTACATTAACCAGGTAAAAACTATAGTTACTGCATTTATTATCTAACCATGTTTATTCATTATCAGTTTCTACCTAGTTCATCGTTTAAAAGTATTAAGCTTGGTCTTATGTTACAGGCATGTGTATAAATAGTGTATACGCCTACAAAACAACCAACCTAACTTAAGGGCTAACACTACTCTGATACTATTCTGTAAGCGACCGCTGACTGAATAAATGTAAACTGAGACTAAAGCGCGATGGTGGTTTTAAGTTAAGTGGGAATGCAGAGATGTTAGTTAGAATGCTGGGTTTCAAAATGTTTATACATTTCTTTCTGAATAATCTCTAAAGAATACTTTACCAGTGCAAGAGATTAAGGCTAAGACGATATTGAGAATTGCCTAGAATGCCAAAAGTCACAAATATTTTAAAGCTATTTTCAAATGAATCATATGGTTTTTTTTTTTTTACAAAATCATGTGTTGAACAAATAATATGGCATATGGATGATGCATTATATAGAACGAGTGCACTTCTGAAGTCTTAGGCCAGAGGTGTAATTTCTCTTAAACCAACATTCAATAGAAAAATTATTTCTATTATCTTAATTATGCTATATAATATCATTTTTAACTTGTACAATAAAGAATACCTAGTAATTAATAAGTAGGGAATTTTTAAATTAACAAAAAGATGAATGCTCTATAATATTTAAATTATTTAAATTTTACATTTTTGATTTAAGAAACTACCTACTAAAATGAAATGTTTTCACATCTAAGAAACAGAAACTTGACAGTAATTGTTAAGGTATTCTTTTATTTAACAAAATTTCAAGTATTATTTCTTTTAGTGAATTTCTTTTTTTTTTATATATTTTATTCCTACCATTACTTTGCTGATAAGTGAAAATAATACAAATTATAATAAAAATATGTAAAAGTTATTCATATTTATACTTATATATAATTTCCTGAAAATTGTAATCATATTAATATAGTTAAATAATGTGTCATTAATAATTAAAAAAGAAAATATGAACCAGTATTTAAATCTTAAAACAATACTCTTCAATTCTATTCATTCTATATTTTAAGTTCAAATTAATGGTAGATAGGAAAGTGTTTTAGGTTTGTGATAAACAACTTCATTAACGATTGGTCTTTGTTAGAGTTAGATAACACTATGTGCACGAGCTGTTGATTTCTCATTAGTCCTCGCTACGCGTGGAACGCGGATCGAGAACCTTGATAGACTATCAGAGACATCAATTATTTTAATGACAATTTTTAAACAAATTATGGATCACTTATATGTCAGATTTTTAGAGTTAATAGTCTCAATTTACTAATTGTATCCGAAAGTGAAATGTTTATCTTGTATTTCATTAATTAATAAAATGTATACTGAATGTTATCTTATTGATATACACTGTGCAAATAAGTAATGTATAAAGTTTTTACTGTCTGGAAGTTTAAATCTGCGATATGTCTTCTAATTGTTCTAACATCTCGATTGGCTTTATTTACAGTGTCATCAATATTATTTTTTTAAGATCAACTTACTATCAAAATATACATCAAGGTCTTTGATTACATTAGTTGTACCTAATTACATAATTTTATAAGGCTATGTAAATCTAGAATAAGTTCTAGTAAATTATTTAGTTTAGTTAATTGTCATCTGATTATTGCTACACCATCGAATACAATTTTTTACGTCAAATTTCTAACTTTTTTTTGTAGTCTTCTAGATTATTAATGGTCTTTAATAAATTCATTACTGAAACATTGTAATAATAAAATATTCCGCCAAATCCACATTCTTCTAGTTTTTTAAATTAATAGCATATAATTAACTTTATATAGGGTCTTACTCAAGTCAGTATATGTATATGACAATTATTGTTTTATGCTTATTTTACTTGGTTGGTAAATTTAAATGAATTGGTTGAGTGGGTAACATAAAACATAGACCAGTAAAGTATCCATTTTGAAAATTTGTAATTTGATGTATTGTATGCCAAAACGAGATGGTTGTTCGCCTATAAGTTTTAACTTCAAATGTTTACCCTGTTTTGTGAGTTGGTGTAATGTTGTTAAAGTAGTTTTATTTTTGGAACAACTTACAATTATAAAATTGATTAATTTTAAATATTATTTTAAGGATGAATAACAGCTGTGACTCTTAGACGGTAATCGTTATTTAAATACTGCCATCCTGATTGCATATCTTAAGTTATTTTAGCGGAATAGATTTTGAAAAATGTAGATTTTACAGGCTGAAATTTTGGTCTAGAATCTAAGATATAGATTTTTTTATCTCATTTTCTATTGGTTATTAAAAAAAATGAATGTTGAGAAAAACCAAGAAAAATGTATTATTCTTATTAGTTATTAATTATTGCAATTTTATTAAAAATATATTAGATGTTTTGATTGACCATGTGTGTTGTACCCATTACTTTCCAGTTGAATATAACACATTAAGTATTCGATTGGAAAATATTAAAATACAGAATATACCTATTCGTTTACATTTTTATGATTTAACCTCATAATAATAATGATAAATCTTACACTAATAAATTGCAGCACTTACTTAATATACAGTTTTTCGTGTGGGTGTTGAATTAAATAGATATTTATTCTTTACAGCTACACAACTTGGTCGTCGACATTAATATATTTACGTATAGAAGTATACACACGTTTAAAAAAAAACTGATCATTACTGAGATAACTATTATAATAATGTTTAAACGTATTTGTCAAAATAAACACATTACAAAGTTCTCACTTGTTTGTATGTCAATAATAATAATAACCGTATAAATCATTAAATATGTTAATTTATTTACTAAAAAAAAAAAAACACTGAAAACTAGTCTCAATTTATTATGGTGATTTTCTTAATAATGAATAAAACTAAAACTTAATTTCAAAAAAAAATTACACTGCTTTATTAGTACTGGTAAAATATATTTATGTAAAGTAGAACTATCAAGTTATAGATAGATTTATTACTTTAAATCGATTCGTTAAAAATTAGAAATTCTATACATATATCATGATTTTTAATTTTATATTATATTACACTAGTCATTAAATAAATTAAAAATTAAATCATCATGTATTCAGTATAGTGATGGGAATCAGAAAATCCGGATTTTCACAAAAAAACGCTATTTAAGCTACTTAAAAATCATATAAGTGTTAAATAATTTTACAATATAAAGCTCTATATCTAAGTAACATTTTTTTGATAAATAGTGAAAATAAAACAAAACACCAAAGAGATAAACTGCTTTTGAATTTCGGATTTGTTGATTTCCGAAAATCCGAAAGCATTTTATAGACAAAGTTAAGAATTTTTTTTTTAAATTTTAATTAACAAATTTTACTTAGGTACACATCTTTATATTGTAATAGTATTTAACAATTATATGATTTTCAAATGACTTAAAAAGCGTTTTTTTGAAAAATCCGGATTTTCGTATTCCCATCACTAATTCAGTACAACTTGTTGAAATATTTTATTATTCATATTACTGAAGGTCTTACTTTCAGTCTTATGTTATTCAAATGTAAAATTGTACTACCAATGATTTTAAATAAATAAATAAGCAGTGTTCCTTCCCCACAAGAGTATTGCCTCCTTTTGTAAACTCAGAATTGGTCACAATTTACTCCTAGCCCACGCCTTCAAAATGGAGCTCAATTCGGTACCTTTCTATCACTTGCATGAGGAAGAAGCTATCGGTGACTTCACTCATCTCGTTTTTGAGTGTCCTTTCCTTAATTCCGAAAGAATTACTTTTTTTAATTTCCTTGCCTCGCATGGCATCTCTAATCCTAACCCAGCTCTCATCCTTAATTCCCGCGTTGTTCCTGTAATTTATGCCACAATATCCTTCATCTTTAGCTCTGGTTATACTATATAGTTTTTATTTTTTTTTTAAATTTTTTTTACTTAACTATACTTCTTAATGTAATTTTCTTTATGTACATATTACCTATTGTAACGCTTTTCTATTTTTGGTTAAATAATAATTTGTAATTGTCGAGCCATCATATTTTCCAATAAAGGCTAATAAAAAAAATTTAAAAAACCGTGTTCTTCTGTAAAACAAGACCAATTTCCCACTGTCAGCAGAGCTACCCTCATCGTAGTTATTAGATGGTAAATCCTCCTTGACAGCAAGAATCCCATATATAATTATTGGTCATAAAACGAATGGTTATACAACTTATTTTAGTGAAAAATTAATAAAAATTATTATTATAGCTCCAATGCGAAACTAAGTAATTTTATTTTGTTTTTGTTCATTATTTAGTTATTAATAAGCTGTCAATAGCTATACAATTCCTTTGTGGTTGTTGTTTCATAGTTTATTTTCTTTTTTGTGGTCTACTTTTCTTTAAAATGTTGACAAGTGAACGGATAGTGAAAACAAGTTGCAATGTTATTGATATAAAAAGAGAATTCATGTCTTATTTTATCCTTCAGTCAAATAAAATAAATTAAAATGTAAGGTTTTGTTTTGAAATGTGTAACAAGACAAAATTAATACAAAAAATATCATAATTTTCATATTATGTCAGATTTTGTTTCATATGGAATAATTTTCGTGCTATGTTGGTATTTATGATAAAGATAATAGTTTTCTAAAAGAGTCAAATTTTTGTGAATCACACGCAGCACTGAACTTATAACTTCTTTTGTATTAATTGTTGGTTACACATTTTGTCGTTCTATCACTATTTATATCAATATATTATTAAAATAATATGAGATTTTATTTAGTAAATTATGTTTGGTAAAAAACTATGATACAAGTCTGTTTTTATAAAACTGTAATTAATCAATTTTGAAGTGTGAAATTGTTGTGCAACTTAAAATAACCTTTCTACTCGCCACCTTGCATCGACTAAATAGGAGTTTATAATTTTATTATCCATTAACAACTGATTTTTAGCTCATTATTACATTTTAAATTATATATTTATTTTATAGACTTTTAATAGATGTTTTTTTTTTCAGGAATAAAGCCTTGAATAGGCCATATTTAACATATGTCTTCCATATTCCCATGTGCTGGCAAACCCAAAAGTCGTACAATGCAGACATCCCACTACCATCTGTGGGTAACAATATTTTTTTTAGCATGCCTAAATGTAATTTCCGGTAACGCCAATATAATCAAAACGTTCGAAGATGAAGTCGGAACAACATTGTTCAACCACCTCATCATCGACAAGAACACCGGTCGACTATTTGTGGGTGCCATCAATAGGATTTATCAACTCACGCCGGATCTCAATGTAACCAACCAAGTTGCCACAGGCCCCATCGACGACTCGTTCGAATGTGGTGCCAACATGTGCCCTAACTCGACCATAAAAAATTTAACAGACAACATTAACAAAGTGCTCGTTATAGATTACAGTACTTCCAGAATAATTACTTGTGGTTCGATTTTACAAGGTATGTGTACGGTTCGAAATTTGAATAACATATCTAATACGGTACAACAAGTCAAAGAAGCCGTGGTCGCCAACAACATGGAAGCGTCTACCGTAGCTTTCATAGCGCCGGGACCGCCTAATCCACCGGTAACCCAAGTAATGTACATTGGCGTCACTTACACTGGTAACTCTCCGTACCGTTCCGACGTTCCGGCCATTGCTTCCAGGAGTTTGGACAGTCAAAACATGTTAAACATTGCTCACTTGGGAGTCATTTCTGGTACTCGCGTATTCGTCAACACTCTGAACCGAGAACGCTACCTGATCAATTACGTTTACGGGTTTAGTTCCGAGAGTTTCAGTTACTTTTTAACGACTCAAATGCGCACAGCTGCGTCAGGATCAGCTTATATATCGAAAATGGTGAGATTATGTCACGAAGACAAGAGTTATTATTCGTACACAGAAATCCCACTAGAGTGTATCAGCAAAGACCAATCGTACAATTTAGTACAAGCTGGCTACGTGGGCAAAATCGGATCGGACTTGGCCAAAGATATTGGCATAACGCCACAAGACGACGTTTTGTTCGCCGTGTTCTCTGGAAGTAATTCAAACGACAGCGAGCTGAAGAACAAACCCAACGAACAGAGCGCTTTGTGCATTTACTCGTTGAAAGCGATCAGACGGAAATTTTTACAAAACATCAACACTTGCTTCAGCGGCAAAGGCAATCGAGGTCTGGACTTCATATCGCCTAGTCACGCTTGTGTCGGTACCAAACTGCAAGCCATCACCGAAGATTTTTGCGGATTGGACGTGAACACTCCTCTGGGAGGAGAATCACCGATGACTGCAGTTCCCGTATTGACGTTTAACACCCATCTTACTGCTGTCACTGCAACATCCACGGGTGATTTCACTGTCGTGTTTGTAGGCACCAGCACAGGCCACATCAAGAAAATCGTCGTGGAAAGTTCCTCCAAAGCCATCGAGTACGGCGACATTGTCATTCAAGAAAATTCGCCCGTCAATCCAGATCTGATAGTTGACCCGCAGCAAATGCACTTGTACGCTATGACTAAAAACCGAGTGTCCATGATCAAAGTACAAGAATGTCACATATACAATACGTGCTGGGAGTGTCTGTCCGCTAAAGATCCGTACTGTGGTTGGTGTTCTTTGGAGAACAAATGTAGTTTACGGTCGAACTGCGAAGACGCGGCCAACGATCCTTTGTATTGGATACCGTACAAGAGCGGCAAGTGTACGAAAATAGCTTCGGTAACACCTAATCAACTTCAAAAAACTACCGCGAGAACGTTGGAACTGATAATCGACAACCTACCCATATTGGAAGGACCTTTTTATTGTGCTTATTCGGTGTTTGACAAAGTGTTAATTACTAACGCAACGAGAAAATCGTTTGGAGTCAATTGTACTACGCCCCAAACCGACCTACTTCCGCTCACGCCGTCGGACCAACATCATTTCACAACAAAATTATCAGTGAGGACTGCCAACGGTCCGGACTTTGTCGCCACCAACTTTACCTTTTTCGATTGTAGTACATATACGTCTTGCACTCAGTGCGTCAATTCGTCTTTCCCGTGTGACTGGTGCGCTGAAGCTCATCGGTGTACTCACGATACCGCGGAAAACTGTAGAAATAACATTTTGGTTACTGGCGTCAACCGCGTAGGTCCTAGTTTTAGGAGTGGACCTTCGTTTTGCCCGACAATAAACGGCTCCGACACCGGTAGCACCGAAATACTAGTACCTTCCGGTATCAAGAAGTCTCTTAGGATAAAAGTTCACATAATAATAACACAGTTTGTCGCCCAGACGCGATTCGTGTGCCAGTTCAACATCGAAGGACGCGTGTCCATCGTGAACGCCCGTTTAGTTTCCGACATCATCTATTGTGATGTCATGGAATTCAGCTACACTTCACGTTTGCCCAACATAACCGCTACTTTCGCCGTTATTTGGGGTGGCTCGAAGCCGCTAGACAACCCGCATGACATCCACGTGGTTATATACCGGTGTAGCGATATGGCCGACGATTGTGGCATGTGTTTGGCCCTTCCGGAGAAGTACAAGTGCGGATGGTGTCAGGCCAGCCACAGCTGTGAAGTGATGGACCAGTGCGATCGGGCTCTCGGTATATGGTTAAATCGCAACAAAACCTGTCCGAATTTACAAATAACGTCATTTTGGCCGCCGGCCGGTCCCTGGGAAGGCGACACGAACATCACCATCATTGGCAAGAATTTGGGCAAGAACTTCAACGACATTTACAGTGGCGTCACTGTAGCCGGGCTGCGGTGCGCCCCTTACGAACATCTTTACGAAATGACCAGAAAGATCGTATGCAGAGTAGACGGCCCCGGCAGTGAGGACCTCAGAGAAGGCCCGATCGTAGTGCAAGTAGAAGGATACCGAGGTGAATCTAAAGTCAACTACCATTTCGTAGATCCTATTATCACTGGCATGCATCCGGGGTATGGTCCCAAATCTGGAGGCACTAGGCTAAAAATATTCGGCAAATTTATGAACGCCGGCAGTAACATCCAAGTGTTTTTCGAAAACACTCTACCGTGCGTCGTCATTAACACTACATTCAGCGAGACGACTTGCATAACCGGTGCTACGCACGAACGCGTTATAGGCAAAATCAAAATGTTCTTCGACAACTCTCCTCGAGCGTTCGACTCGCAGACTTACGAATACACCGAGGACCCTAGCGTCGATTCCGTTGAATCCGGTGCTCTTGGTCAAACTAAAGTTCCTAGAGGAATCGTATCGGGTGGAATCAAAGTATCTGTTACTGGCAAGAATTTCGCTTTCGTTCAGACTCCTCGTTTGTACGTGACCTTCGGGAACACGAGGTATTTCGGTGATTGTCTCGTACTCAGTAACCTGCAATTATTATGCGAGTCTCCCCACATAGTTCCTCTGCAACACGACCAACCGGATCCCGATAAACCGCTGGAGTTGGATTACGGTTTCGAGATGGACCACGTCGTCAGCGTGCAGAACTTATCGACAAGACGTGCTTTTCCCAGGTTCTTGCTGTTCCCCGATCCGATGTACACGAAATTTGACGAAGACATCAAGTTCTATAAAAGCGACTATCTCACCATCAACGGCCATCATCTGGACAGGGCCTGCCAAGAAACCGATGTCACCGTGCAGATCGGCACAAGCTATTGTAACGTGACTTCGTTGTCCCGCCATCAACTCACGTGTCGTCCACCGCCCACACAACCAATGCCGCTGAATGACGATTATCGAATGACCGGCTCACAAGAACTGCCTGAAGTCATCGTTACCGTCGGGCCTAATTTGAAGTTCAACATCGGCAAACTAAGTTATGCTCCATCTAGCGTCAACAGTCCTCTGACCAAACCCGCCCTGTTTGGCGGCATAGTCGGTATGGTGATAATATTCATAATTTTTATCGCATTCCTTATCGCGTACCGGCGCAAGTCCACCGAAAGTAGCAGAGTGCTAAAGAACATGCAAGAGCAGATGGACATACTGGAATTGCGTGTGGCCGCCGAGTGCAAGGAGGCGTTCGCCGAACTGCAAACCGAAATCACTGACATCGCTGGCGAACTTACATCCGGTGGTATTCCGTTCTTAGACTACCGCACGTACTCCATGAAAATCCTGTTCCCCAACATGGAAGATCACGGCGTTCTGCAGCGCGAAAAACCGGAGCTCATACGCAAAGAAAAGGGCATTCGGCTGTTCGGCCAGCTGATACTCAACAAAACGTTTCTATTGCTGTTCATCCGGACACTGGAAAGCAATCGTTATTTTTCGATGCGCGACCGTGTGAACGTCGCTTCACTGATCATGGTGTCGTTGCAAAGCAAAATGGAATACTGCACGGACATACTCAAGACTCTTTTGGCCGAGCTTATCGAAAAGTGCATGGAGGGTAACAGCCATCCCAAACTGTTGTTAAGACGAACCGAAAGCGTGGCCGAAAAAATGCTATCGTCATGGTTCACGTTCCTGTTGTACAAATTCCTGAGAGAGTGCGCTGGCGAACCGTTGTACCTGTTGTTCAGAGCTATGAAACAGCAAGTGGACAAGGGTCCAGTGGACGCCATCACGTCCGAGGCTCGTTATTCGTTGAGCGAAGAAAAACTCATCCGGCAATCCATTGACTTCGTGCCAATGACTGTGTACGTTTCCATCTCGCAACAGACGGCCTTCGTCACCGGTCTGGACCCCAACACCGAGAACATTCCGGTCAAGGTGTTGGACTGCGATACCATTTCGCAAGTGAAAGAAAAATCTTTGGACACTATTTACCGGGCAATGCCGTGCAGTCAGCGGCCCAGGGCTTGTGAACTGGACGTGGAGTGGAGGACTGGAACGTCGGGTCGGCTAATACTGTACGACGAAGACTCGACCACCAAAGTAGAAGGCGAATGGAAAAAGCGCAATACGCTACGACATTACATGGTGCCTGACGGTGCCTACCTCAATCTAGTGTCCGTCAAACAGATGTCCACGTACAACCTGTCCATTCTTTCCGATCGAATGGACAAACACAAGTACGAGACGCTAAATCTAAGCAAATTCAACTATGACAGCCCGCCGTACAGCAGGGCGACGTCGCCACTCAACAACGACCACGACAGCGGTCTAAAGTCCTGGCATCTGGTCAAGCACCACGATAACGATGCGCAGAAAGAAGGCGAACGCGGCAACAAGATGGTGTCCGAAATTTACCTGACTAGGTTGTTGGCCACCAAGGGTACGCTGCAGAAATTCGTCGATGACCTGTTCGAGACGATTTTCAGTACGGCGCACCGAGGTAGCGCCCTCCCGCTCGCCATCAAGTACATGTTCGACTTCCTCGACGACCAGGCCATCCAGCACGGCATCACCGACCACGAAGTGGTGCACACGTGGAAGAGCAACAGCCTGCCGTTGCGGTTCTGGGTGAATCTCATCAAGAACCCCAACTTCGTGTTCGACATCCACAAGTCCAACATCGTGGACTCGTGCCTTTCGGTGGTCGCCCAAACGTTCATGGACTCGTGCTCGACGTCCGACCATCGGCTGGGCAAGGACTCTCCCAGTTCCAAGTTGTTGTACGCCAAAGACATTCCGGCGTACAAGGACTGGGTGGAGCGGTACTATTCGGACATCAAGGCTATGTCGGCCATATCGGACCAGGACATGAACGCCATGCTGGCCGAGGAGTCCAGGATCCACATGACCGAGTTCAACACCAATTGCGCGCTGTACGAGCTGTACATGTACGCGGCCAAGTACAACGAGCAACTGATGGTCACTCTGGAAGAGGACGAGTTCTCGCAAAAACAGCGGTTGGCCTACAAACTAGAACAAGTACACAACTTTATGATGGTAGACAAATAATGAAACGACGGGGGCCATTAATCAAAATATACTTAATATTTTTTTTTTTTGTAAGACGGATTATTGCTCAATATCGAGTATTGAATGGGTCAATGGGTTTTGCTACTTTTATAGCAATTTTATATACCTACACATTGTGGTACGTAGTGCGATAAGATTTTTAAGCTAGTATGTTATAAACAAATTTTTTTAAAAAAATGGTAGAAATAAGTAAAAACATATTTTTTAGATAGGATACAAACATATTTAAATAATAATAATAACACGAAAACGCGATCGATGATTATAGTAATAAATTAACATATCCATTGCGCCTAGTTCTTGCCAATAAGTTGTTACCAATAATTTATCTTATTCCGTATGCCCGAACGCCCGCATGCAATTTTTTTATTTGCTTATTTAACATCCAATTCAAGCGTAAACGATTATTATTTATGTTTTGAATATCCGTCCAAGTTTCTACCATTCTTGATTTCCTCGTTTGTGTACTTTTAATTCATAATAATCTATTCAACCTATTCTATAAGACTGAGTTTTATTTATAAATGTATATTATTTTTTTTTTTTTGTATGAGATTTTTGTTTTGATTTTTATTCAGTCATTTTTCTCAACCACTTTAGTTTTAACGCTGTGTAAAAAAATGTTATATATATATTTATTATTATATCTACTTATATAATTTATCCAATTAATGAAGCAACGCAATATGTTTTTTATACCTACTATAAAAAATTTGTTTTATATATTTATACCATTCCAATAAAATCTTATTATTCCAATTTTATACGCAGTGTGTTTTGATAACATGATAAGTACGCAAGAATTATAAATATTTTGTACTTACTAAATAATTTTTTTACTGAAATTAATATTAATATTAATTTATAATAATATTATCGTCTCCAATCATAAATTAGTAACAAATTTTTATTTGCACATAAAAAAAAATTTCTCTTCTAAAAAAGTACAATTTTTTTTTTATGTATGTATGTATTTTTTTTTTTTTTTTTTTGTTGATTTGTTATTACATTTTTATTGTATATTTTGTATTATACCGCCTAGTCTTCATTTTAGATTTACGCTTTGTTTTATTATTTTTCAAATTTTAATTTTACCTCATAACACGTTTATTTAACGAGAGAACGATATTAGGCGTACACATTCAAATGCATTTAGCTCAACCGCTTCAATACAAAACACGTGTGTCCACGGTAAATACCCATCGTTTAAGTTGGAAAACTTAAACGAATTGGAATGTGTTCCTTCCCGATCATCGACAAAATATGTTAGTTGATTATAAAAAAAAAAATGTGAATTATTATTAGTCGATAATAAATCATAAACGAATGTTGTACCCTACCATAATGTCATGATATTATTTAGTCATTCGCATTTCAATGTTTTACAAATTTATTTTTTTTTATTTTATATTATGAATTTTAATATTTTTATTGCAATATTTTTTTTATGTGTTTTATACAATCAAAATTGTGTAAGGACGTTGCGCGTTAATTAAAACGCAAATTTTACCGCAATTCGTTTCCGTTTTAACTATTAATTACTGCCCAAAAAAAAAAAAAAAAAATGCTCATCACCACGAATAAACTAACAGCCGAAGTGTCATTTAATTGTTTTTTTTTAACGGGCTCGATTACCTTTAGTTTATTGACCAAAATCAAAAAAATTAATTAAAAAACAGTATTTACTGTTAGTTTAGCCCGCGTTTTATTGTTTTTAGACCCGTCAGTTTTTTTTTGTTTCCATTTGTGTTTTAACGACCGTGCAACGGCCTCGTCATATCTATTATAACAATAATATTAATAATACTCGATTATTATTGTATTCCAAACATTATGTTTTTAATATAGGTTCCTATGTAGAGCGTAAGAGAAAAAAAAACACAAAACAACATATTATATGTTAATTATAAAATATAAAAATTGCCCTCTTTTGTCCTGTCCAAAATAATATAAATATATTCATATATCTATTTATAGTTTTAATAATAATCATAATACAAATTATCGTGTAAATATCATTATATATATACAAGTAAAATAATAAAACCTAATGTTAACATATTGTTTTGACGACTGCGTGTATGTGCATTGTGCATATTATATAAAATTTACATTTTATAATTATTTATTTACCAAGCGATAATTAAAATACATATAAAAATGTACGCCAAACACAAACGTGTATGTATTTTTGATATTATTGTGAAATATAATACTGTGTTCTGTGTGTGTGTGTTTTATGTACCGTTTGTGATCGTGTGTGTAAAATAATTATTATAAAAAGCGCACTTTTTTTATATATTATATAAATAAATATATATATATATGTATACAAATGTATGTGATGAAAATAAAATAAACAAAAAAAATTATTTGAAAATATCTCTACACGTTATTGTTTATAATTGGTCGACCAACACGGTGGTCTATATTGGTGAAAAAAGTAATATTTAGTGTTTTTATAGTATTGTATTGTCAAGTTTTACTTGGGCCACCCACAAGATGGCGAAAAACTGTGAGAATTTCTCAAAGTATAATAAAAAGTGTTCCGGAGCAGCGAGAAACGAGTGCTTTTTTGGTAAAACTCCTATTGGTACAAAATATTTGTATTATTTGTACTTTTTGTTATACAATAAGTAAATAGTTCTTTAAAACGGTATTCTGTGTCACCAAACATTGCAGGTATGTACGGATAACCTATTGTATTTACCTTGCAATGTATACATACACGTTAACAAAGAAAGAGAATATTCGATCAAGAGACAAATCTTACAAAAATAAAAATAGTAATAAATACTCAGCTTAGAATCAAAACTAAAAATAGGACAATAAAAAATATTTGTTCAATTTATCTGAAGGATCTTGCCTACCAGGAACTCTACTATTACTTTTCGAAATCACAATACAACAGAGTGTAGCGTTATAATATTAATTCCGCACTTTAGGTTTAAAAGGGCCAGTTTATGAGTTGGACAAAAATTAGTTAGACTGCTAAATGTATAAATTAAACCTGATGACTGTCATAAAACAACAAAACAATTTTGTAAACAATGTTTTAAAAATTTTTTTTTTTTTTTGCCTTATAATATATATTATAAAAATAAATCACTTCTTGTGACAAAAGTTTTGAGGTTAAAAAAAAAAATTAATACATTGTCATAGACAAACAAAACACAAAAGCTCGTTTGTCAAAGTTGTGAGACTGACTTTTATGGACCCTAGGCACAGAATTGTATTGAGACATTTGATCACAGTGAATCAGATTGAACGTATATCGAGTTTGTAAAACTATTTTTGTTATTTGATGACTTCAGAGATGGGTAGTAAAAAAATTGGTATATAAAGTTGGCAATAACCAGGTTTCTTTTGGCTATACATAACCCTACCCTATAAAACCTATATTTTTGGCTAAACTTGAAACGTTTTCTGGGCTTAAACATAAAACGCCCGCCGATTTTTTTTTTGGCCAACTCTGTTGCTACTTTATTATTATTTACCCAGACACGAGGTTATTAAGATTTACCGGTCGGTTATGCGTTGGCCATTAAGCAGTAGGCCTATTTTATAAAAACATAATCATATTATTTCGATTGATATTATACAACGTGAGACTATTATGTCATTTTAATAATAATAATAATAATATTTCTTGATACATTATAAATTGTTTACAATTTTTGAATTACGTCACGATAAACATAATTTTTAAAAATTTGTTTTTACCATAACGATATCGAGAAAGATTAAAACGTGTAGCGTTCAAATTTCGTCCACAGTTGTAAGTGCATAATAATACATATCTATAACATTATAATACAAATATAGATATGCAAGTGGCGGTCCACGCAACGGCGGCGTTGATGATTAGTCAGTCGTTTTCGATAGTAATTATTCTCATTATTATTATTGTATTGAGAACATAATCACGTTGCCACACGCACACAAAACAAATGATTGAGGTTTTTCAGATAAGAGAAACAACGCCATAGGGCCGTATAAGTATACATAAGTAATAATAATAATTGTAATTATAAACCGGCTAATGTTCTCTCGGGCAGCTCTCTGACGGATCGGCCGAGTTGTCCGAACGGATTATAATAATATATAGGTATTGTGCTTTCATAAAAATAAAAAAGTGTCGACTATTGTGTGCCAGACTGCCGATAACCAGTTTGATTGTTAATTAAAAATAATATAATATAACGTGATACTTTTTTCGGGTACTCGGGTGGTCAAAACAAATACATAAATACACGAAATGGCCGTCGACCGGCTTAGGTATCATTGGACCACGGGGTAAACTGCTACGATATGATATTTCATTATCAGCTACTAGCTAATAGCCGAGAGTTTCCTGTCGACGATAAAAACCCGTATAAAATATTCTACGGGATTCGTTTTGTCATTAAAAAGTACTTAATATAGTAGTACCATTTTCGATATTTAAATAATACATTTTGTTTTTTTTGCACGATCTGAGCCTAAACAATAAGCGTTTGTTATTTATCTTTTTGGTTTTTGTTTCCCCGTGATTTCCTTTTCCTACTACACGACTCCGGACTCTGGAACCGGCGTTATCCGCAATGCCGTTTGTTCACCGACGATGATGATTTCAAACCGTGTCGCCGTGCACGGAGAATAAAAAATAATAATAATACGATCATCATCTTGTACACGCTGTAATAATTGGAACGTCCATAATGATATTTTGTCGGTTTCGAATAACAATAAAACGGCGGCGTCGAACCTTGAGACCCGTCAGTGGTATGCGTATTGTTTTCAATACTGTGTTGTTCTTTCTTTGATTTTGATTTTTTTTGTTTTGTTTTGTCACTCGAATTACCACCTATAGCCGAATCGACTCTAGACCCCGACGACATTCAAGTGACGCGCAAGGTCCGATTTTGTTTTTTTTTTTAACTATTATAATATTACATATTATTATTATACTTAGGTATATATAATACCTATGGCGGTTGTGTGGGCATATATTATTATGCTCTATTGTATGGGTATCTCTACACGCGGTGAATGTATAACATTGCTCGCAAGTGGTAGCCCGTTTGTACTAGTAGCTTATCTTATTAATATTCATAATTTCCTCCTTGGTTTCGAAAATATGATGTATCGAGCACTATTATTGTATAATAAACACGCGAGTTGAACGGTCAGAACAATCGATTATGAGCAGTTATTAAAAAACTAAACGCTTCGCTAGATAAATGTGTAATTTTCCATAAGTACGCAATATGTGATAATCAAAACACTCGACGGCGAACCAAGGATTTCGAGTCGGCGGGTCAGACCGGTCGAAGAGAGAGAGAGAGGGCCATAACTATGTACTTAGGCGGTGAGCTGTTTCTAGGATAGGCGACAATTTTAAATTGGGACACGGGCAATTAGTAATTTAATTTCATTATCTTTTCAACAAAGGTCATAAATAGCTGTCATTAATGTAGAGCTCTTGTGAAGTACACATTGTGTAATGGCATGCAATTCAAGAAAATATTTAAATATTTAAATAGCTAAGAAAAGTGCCTGGGCAAAAATAACAATGGCGTAATGCATATCAAATTGACTTAGAGTTACGCAATAATAATATAATGGAATTATATTTAATAATCTGTCAGGACAAGTAGGTACATTTTTAAAAGTTTTACAAACAACCGTTTATAAGTTATACGTACTTATTGTTTTTAGATAATCGTTTTTTAATACCTACTAATACTCCATTTTCACATTTATTTTAGTAAAAAAGTTTCGTAAGCTGTTTAACCTGTAGTACAGTATATAAAGTGGTGAGGCCGAACAAGGCCTTTTATATAAATTTACAGTAGAGCAAAACAAAAGATATGGCTTCTAAGTATTCGTTTGTATATCTTTTCCAAAAATTATAAAACAAACAACTAGAAATAAGTTTTATTAAAAAATATATTATTGTAACATCAAAAACTACTTTTTTAACATTTACGTAAATATGTTTTGGATCCAAGCAAAAGTAAAAACGTTATTGATTGCTATTTGTTTATATTACTCCACCGCTAGACTTTCAAAAATTGTCCCATGTTAATTTTAGATTTTCTGTTTTATTTGGAATAGAACCCTATCGAAAAAAATTGTAAAATGATAGTGCAGTTGAGTTGATAAACATAATAGGTATAAAGAAAACAAGGTAATATAATTTTGAGAAAGGCGTTTTACAAGTGAACAACTGGGTCCATCACGAATGATGCTGTTAGTGTAACTAGTTATTTATACACCGGCCTAGACGTCCAGCTTAACAGAATATAATATTGTATTATAATTAATTATTTATGTCTGCAAATAATCGTAAACATGGCGTGGCCGGTGAGGTACTCGCCGTGGAAAAAACAATTAAAATTCTGTTTCACGGTTAACAATAATATTGCGGTTACGTTTTTATGGTTTAGACGTCGAATGGCGAATCACCACCGACGGGGCTTCCACATAAAAACATATTATCTCGGATAACCATCGGAAAGTCATAAAATTTATCTAAGCCCGTCTTTCCACGCCAACTATCGACGTCTCGGATCATTCGCTAGGCGGTAAATGCTTAAATATAATCATACATTATTAGTAATATGTGAACGTCCTATGTTACACTATGGCGCGTTTGTTGTTGTATAGTGTGCGACCAGTGTCTACGACAATGATAATCATACGATAATTAATAATAAATACTCTATCGTACCGGTGATTTTTGGCTAACAGACAACATTTAAAATGCAATTTTTTTAAAAAAATGTTTGCAACACCATAGGTCTCATTATTGATTATTCGCGAACCGGACACGCTCGACGGATTTAATAGTGTCGTCTATTAAAACTCAACACGTCCGAGTGTGCTTTCTACGACAACATAATTAGGCATTGTACAATGTGGTTATTGTTTTTTTTTCTTCAAAAACCGTCTCTTGTCACGATTGGCGACCAACCGTATAGGTAGATGCTTTGGAGTTTGCAGGGGGAATGCGTGCGCACCGACGACGACAGCAGCTGGACAAATATTTTTTTTTTTACAACAAATCCACCGTCGTATTAAACCACACGGTAAAAAAAATAAGCTGTACATAGGTGATGGGCCGCTCAATTTTTATTTTTTTGGCGTCGAGTCAAAACAAGAGCGCGTTTAACGTTGAAAAACATATTAACCTATAAAAACCAAATGTACCTGTTTAAACGGCTGCTATTGCTGTGTAAAAAACAAACAAATAATATGCCAACAGCCAACAATAGTAGTTGTGTACCGCTGTGCGCTGTGTTTATCTGTATAATAATAATAGTAATAATAATGGATACGACATATTATAATACCATAGTTTTTTCCCTATGCTACTTTCTCTTTTCGCTATATTATATTCTCCACTATTACAACGTTACACTCGACGGGGGCCTGCGAAACGAATACTATATTATCTGACTTTTAAAAAACTATCACACTCACACACAGGACTGTTCACCCCGAGAATACAGAATTCTAGAGACACTTTCTTATTGTGTGTGTGTGTGTATTAAGTTTTATTATTGTTGTAGCTTAAATTATTATCATCATCATCATAATAATAATATAATATGAGTCATGTCGTAGTGTTAAGCTACGTGGTGTACCTAGCATACATGGTAACGTGGAATGAAAAATCGTCGTAGCAACACAACAATAATCTTGATGGCGACCGTGATAAAAAAAAAATAAAAAAAATACTAAATGCACGCGGAGGAAAAAATGTGTGTTGTTCGTTGGTCGCTCTGAGGTCATTAATTATTAAATAGCCATTAACCGCGTTTACCGCGAAACGGTATATTATTTAACACCACCGTCGCCGTCGCCAGCGTTTGCGGTGTGTTTAAACAATCATATGCAAATAACCAGCAAAGACTTTTGTAAATCCAAAATAAACACATCCACACAAAACGTGACAGGCCGATGGTTTTGACAATGGTAACCGTCGGTGGTTTACCGCTTTTTATAGTATTGTTATGATAGTTGGGTACGCCGTACGTAGGTATACCTACTTGTGGCTTATGTGCTCAGCCGATGTATCAGGTGTACTTTGCATAATAAATTATCAGCAACGGTTTTCGGCTGATAGGTCATGATAGGTGCCGAGAATGCCAGGGAAAATGACAGAAAAATCACGTTTTACCATTGAAACGAATAATCCGAATAAATATTTATTAGAAACTATTCCGGGGCTCGTCGGTATTTGTAAATTATAATTAATGTATGTCGAACGGAAGGGAGTGGCAAAATCATGTTGCCCCGAGTAATTAGCCCCTACACTATTGTACAGCGTTTCCCTCGAGACATGCGACGTAACGGATATGCTGCAGCCTGCAGCACCAAAACTACGGTAGCTTTAAAAATAGTCCCACAGCAAAATAGAAATCGTTCAAACTTTAGGCCTATTATAATGTAACATATGGACGCTGTGTCATGTGTATAACTGAGTGTCAACTCGTCCGTCATTATTAAACCGCACAGAGTAACATCGACTGTATTAGATAGTTCGGGTATGCAAAGGGGTTGCAATGCGCTGCACCGGGTTCTGCAATATCGATCCACTTTTAGGATTCTCTGTTATATTGAGACCCATTGGAGTGTTGATAAAATAGGCAAATGTACCTATTTTTTTAATTAAAAAGTTTTAAAGAGGGAAAAAACGTTATGGATAATATGTAAAACATAAGCTCTAGCCAATAAATCATAATAGCTACAATTGTATATTTTTAACACTAAAGTCTATAAAAGATTACAATGTAATCAGTACTTTTCTCTATCGAGATCTGGGTACTTACCAAAAGAGTCTGTGTTACTTTATCAGAACATCTGAAATTTTTATTGGAATCCTGTTGCTTGAGCGAAAGAAATATTTCTTCCGGGAAGCCAATAAAGTACAAACACACATGAGTTTTAACTTGAAACCATAACGTGCACCGCCGCTCTTTGCACCCTTCCCAATATAACTGACTCTGTATAAAGCTGCGTGAGCTTCGTTAAGGACAACCATTGTAATTTTTCGCCGACAACCCTGCCGTGGTAGTTTTAGAGGTGCGTTGACTTGATGCAACTTGGATTGATAACATTAAGACCGGAGTTAAGGTCCATGTTATATAGACTTGGTATGAACTTTAGGCGCAAGCCGTACTGTAGCACGTGTGATAAACAATTGAGGCCATTGCGGCGTTAACAACTATTATTATTTATTTTAGCCGGTGTACTTTTTTTTCCCAACCAATGTACCATGTTACTGTGTGTACCGTGTATGCGACGTCGGCGTTTATTAAATTTCTGTTGTTTCGTTTGTAATTGAAACAAAGTGTGTAATTTCGTTGGAGGCGTGTGTTTGACGTGTGCGAGGAAACAGCACAATACCATGATATTTTATTATTATTATTATCATTATACACAATACACACGAATGATATTATGTTATCGAACAAAATGCACATATACCAGAGTCTACACGTACGTATATTGTTGTAATTATTATTATTTGTAGTGTGTTTCCACACGGGTAATGATGGCGCTGTGTAAATTATTACTAAAAATCTGATACCGCCCGTTGAACCCTTGACAAAACATTATTATGCCGGCGTGTCGACCTCTATACAGCGCACGTTTTATCAATGTTTTATTATATTTTGTCCATTCATTAAAACCGTTCTATTCGCCATAATAATTATTATAATAGCCGCGTACCTACTTCTAATCGTTTAACTTCCAACATAATAAAAATGAAGTTCAAGCCACGTGTGATTTGAATAACACTCCATTCACTGCACTGCTATAGTACCTATACGCATCTGTCAGTTAATCTATATTATTCTTCGGCGACCTTGGACCTTTACCACTTCTCATTCTTACACAGTTTCTACATGCGCGGCGTTAACATCTCTCTCACTATGGGTATATTATATTTTGTGTGTGTGTGTGTGTGTGTATAATATAGTGAATTGCCACAAGGGATATGGGCGTCCCATCGTTAAACCGAGCTGTGACCCGTGACCTGTCGTAAACACTGCGTGGATTCTAGCAGGAGGCCATCAAGGTCTAATATTATTGTTCGCCGAACTTGCCGAAAACGTACTAAACGTTTTACGGCACGCGAAAGTACACGGTTTATTTAATCGGGAACTTTATTAAATCCGGTTTGGTGGATAAGACGATTTGTGCTGCGATTTATTAGTTAGGTAGGTACTATTTAATTACTATTTAGTCAATCCGTATTACAGTCAAGTCAAAACACGGTGCCGTAAGAACATAACGAGGAAATCCGACGAAAATCGGTTTGATCCTTTTAAACTATTTCAGAACTCTAGGAAAACACTTGGAGGGTGGGGGGATGATTAGGTGAACTCCGTCATAATAACAGGTAGATGAAGATTTTAAAAAAACGGTCTAATGTAAATTTCGCCAGTTTTATTTTCATACCTGTTATCGGGTTATGTAAACTCCGGCTACTTGTTTTTAATAAAGGCGATTTCCGATCAGAATATTGGCTCTAGTGATACTGCAATGTACCTATGATATTATAATTTTTATAATTTTGGTTGAAACAGTAATCCCTCCTAACTTTTTAATATGCATAAAAAGATCCACTTTGTGAAAATTAGAGATTTTTTTTATAACAAATTACTGGTCGCTCAGCGCGTTTGGATATTAACCAAAAGTCCTCAAAAAACGTCATTAATTATTTAAATTTTGGTCAATTGCTAAATTAACCAAACTACAATTTACTATGTTACTACAATTTGATATATTTAAATTGTAGTATTTTCGGCATATAATACAATTTTATATGTTTACAATTTTTAAACTTAAACATAATTTTTAAATTAATACTCCAAATAACACCAATAATATGGTCTTAACTTCTCGGAGGAGTTTACACGTACTCAAATTTACCTGTTTTATTTTTAAAAAGGTTTTATTAAAAAAAGGTCATTGTGGCCGAGTTTACATGCGCTCGGTTGTGAACGGAAAATTGCGCAATTTTTTCCGCCAAGAAAAAATAATTTGGGTTTTTCGAAAACAAAACATTTTAAGATATCAGTTTCCTTACATTATTTGCTTGTACAGCGTGGCCAAAACCGCTTAATTATTATGTAACGATTAGGAAAGCGTTGCACGTAGAAGCGTGTGGATAAAAAATAAAAACATTTTAATAATATGCATCTCCACCGCTGCAGTAGTAAAACAGCCCATATGACTCATAGATTCTTGACGTATGAAGTCATTGTAAAGTACTTATTGCGAGATCAGTGTTAAATTTTTGTTTGTTAGTAAACGCAAAAATCATTATTATATTCAGTGTCGGACTGGCCCACAGAAAAAAAATTACAACAAACTTTCGTTAAAATTCATAAAATAACATTTAGTTTTAACATTTATAAATGAAACATTTTTGTGAAATGTTAAAAAATAAATAGCAATTCTAAAATAGAATAAAAGTTTTATACTATAAAGGTGATTGAAAAGTTTATTTTAAGTTAGAAAAAACGTAACGCAAATACCTTCCTAGCCGGACAACGATGCTGAAATATAGTATGGCAATACTTATACTTATAATATATGCGCGTATAACTAGTAGATTAAAAACTATAAAATAGTAAGGTTTATTCAGTTGTACTGTTTATATGCAACAAGTCTGGTCGCAACCGGGAAACAATCTGTTTGTTCTTTTCCCTCGGAAAATTGTTTTAACGGTTGCAAGGGTTATTATGATCTTCAAACCTTTAGGTGGGTATATGGATACGCTAAATACACATTTATATTATAACGCAAACAATACCGCTCGAGACGATGAAATATAATAATGTAGAAAAATGTACAACATTGTTTTTAACGAGCGTTCTGTACACACGGAAATGGCCGAAAGACCCGACTTGTGTGCGATATTATTTTATGTACTTGGCGAGTTACCCGTTGTGTGTTTTCACGGGGGAGCACTTATAGGCTCCCGACGGCGAAGGTTAAAGTTGCACGTAATGATATAATAGAATCATCGGGGACGTCGGTTTATTTCAGCCGTTGCCGTTGTCTGTAGGCAAGGGAAATTTTTAATAAGGGTCCGCTGCTCTTCCACCGACTGCTGTGTACAGTTTGTAATATTCAACGTGTGCACTTATACCTACCTACTCGGTCTAAATAATAGAAATTATAGTAATAATAACAATACCGACGATGACTGTACCGGAGGAGGATCTACACGTTTTTCTCTAGTGGCTTATGTGGATGTTATAATATTACGTTGTTATTGTGAGTGGAGGTCTTCCTTCGTTACGGGCGTACGACGGCGATGCATTTTTAATACACAATAAGAAGGAAACTAAGGCCCCTTAGATGCATAGTAAAAAAAAAAATTTGTTTTCATTTTATATTTATTATTTGTATTATTCCTTTTAATTTCGTTTTGATTACCGACAACCTCGGCTGCGGTGGCAGACGTTCGCCAGATTTCCGGTTTCCGACTTGTATCGCTCCCACCACTTCCTCTCCGCCAACCCTAAATATTATATTTTTATCTCTGTCTATTTCTCTCTGTTTTGCTCTCCATCTCTTGCCGTACCGCGTGTTGTACTCGTCGGCGGCAGACCGGGCTCGCAGTTCACCGAAGAAAGATAAACGACCTTTTTATTTCACGTTTCGAGTACACTCGTGTTACAGAAAATAAAAAAAAATGGATAAAGGCATTTAGAAAAGAAAAAAAGAAAGAAGTACGGTAAGTCAGCATCGTTGATGACAGCCCGACGATATTGCCAGTGGGCTGTGGCATGTGTGTGCATAATGTACACACACACAACACTATGTATTATAACATATAAACTGTACGTGGCGTGTTTAATCATTTTTCAAGTCGTCGAATTTAAAAAAAAAAGAAATAATAAAAAATACGAGCTCGTTTCCTATACAGACTCACGATGTCATCGTCGCACTTGACTTGATCGCCGTCGCCGTGCGACCATTACAATATGTGAATAGGATACCGTATTATACTTGGGTAGGTACTACCGGTTTTCGTTGCGTTATGAAGGATTATCTTTCATGGCCGCAGCGCGCATAAACTTTTATAGATAATAATTGTACATTATTATTCACTACAAATCCAAATCCTCCCTGATTGACAATAATTACTGTTAGAGGCGCAGAGAACTATCATGGCTATGCCGTAGGACAGGTGTCCGTGGGAAAATCGAATGAGTTGTACTTGACACGCGGAGGTATAAAAATAATGATAATTGTTTTATTTTTTTTTTTATTTAGCTTCTATGTGAAGCTGAGAAGGTATTTTTAATAATAAAACCGTATAAGGTGTACACGATTGATGATTGAAATGTGCACACGACAAGAAATACCATCAAGCTACAGCAATGCATAAATCACACCGTTATAATGTAATTCATTCTGAACGATTGGTTTTTTAACATATTTAAATCGACCGTCGGAAAAAGTATATTATTATTCTTAGCTATTTATCAACGTCAACGTACTCGACGGTTGAGTTAAGATTTTCCAAAACGTATTCTCGCGCTTTAACCTTTTTTTTTCTGCATAGAGAAAAAAAAGGTTATCGTGCACCGAAACACATATATTTAAACGATTTTGATGTTCGTAAACGTTTTCCATCCCTCTGTCAAGTTCTTAGTAACCAAAAAAGTTTCTACATTTCTTTACTCAAATATCAGGTTCCATGGGCACCCTTTTAATACATTTTTCTTCTCTACCTAGTACCCGCTGCTTTTGAGTACATGTTACGGCGGTTATCTATACAACATTCAGATAAAGATTAAATTTCACTTTACATTAGTGTCGATGCTGTTAAATATTGTGACATTTTTCTAGCCATTGTCTCGCTGTATATTTTGAGCGCTAAAATTTTTTCTAACTATTATCATCGGGTAGCTTAAAAGGCTATGAAGATCCAACGCTGTCATCGTTCTTAAAATTTATGACAAATTCGCTTTCGACGATTCCGTTCTCGTCTGACAAATCATAAAAATCCTTTAATATCCGCCCTCAATTCCGATACCATCCCAGGCAACCCACCTCGTAGGCTAAAGAGGAAATGGTGTAGAGATTTAAATGTAAATTAAGATCCCAAGTCAATCCAATTAAATACCTAAACCACTCAAGTTAAAGAGTGCCGCCATTGGGCGGCTGCTTTTATTCATGTGTATCCAAGTCATTGTATTATTTCCTCTTACGGACTTATTGTAATATAATAATTACAGATTGTTTGTTTTACCAATAAAATGTTAAAAAAAAAAAAAAAAAATTCGCTTTCGAGACGTCGTCAGTAATTACCAAAGTACTTAAGAATATTTTTATTATTAATCATATTTGGATTTGAATAATATTGACAAATATTTAAAAATAGAAGTTATTTTTTATTATTTTAAAAATAATATTAAAGCACAGTAAAATTTAAAAAATTATAGATACAATCCTTCCCGAGTGGGGGAGGAGTATTACCCCATTGAAATAATCACTGACTTTCCAGACATGGGATAAGGGATATTATCCCTAATTTTTATACCACGGTTAACCGTGACGGCTTATACTGTGACTTATTCGTTTATTGTCGACACCAGCCACGAACCTTGATGCGATTATATAAATTATTCAGATTGGATATTCTGCTGCTTGACCCAATTCGCATAGTTTTACCGCCAGACAGAGGTAAACCCATCCGATAAATAATGTTTTCCCTTCGATGGCTAATGACTAGTATCTGAAGTTGGGTAAGATTGATCTGATTCGGTTAACGTACACGATTATTCGAAAATTACCCGTACTTAAGGAAAACGGTTAAACATATCTGCCACCGTTAATCGTACTTACAAATTAATTATTTTCCGATCCAAGAGATACATTTGCGCTTCAAATTAAATTGTCTAAAGGGCAGTATATTATAATTTATAACCATCAATCATCATTGATGGTAAATTTGATACAGTTCTTACTTCTTGCCGTGAAATAAGTGTGAAAAAAAACTCCTTATTACTATATTTTTAAAATCGTTTGTTATTTTTAATTTACTTTTAAAGGTGATTATGAATTAGGTAGGATTTTTTAGCATGCTTCATAATATTATGTACTATGTTTAATTAGCCGTTTTGCTTACCATTTTTTAATTTCTAAATCTGCGCCCGTTAGCTTGTAAAAATAAAAGGAAAAAATCTTACTCAGTCGAAAAAGGCTGCTCTGTTATTACTGTTTTCTTTTTTACTCAAAGTTTCAAACAATTTCGCCTTATGGCGTTTGTTTTTTTGAATGGGCACGCGTTCATTATTTGCCGTTTTTATACTGCGTTACAGCTCTTGCTGTTCTTTATGTATATTGTATATCTTTATATATATTTTTTTTCTCGGCCCAGAAGCGTTTAATTGAATTCGAGTTTTGCGTTACTCGGTATCATCCGGCAAATCACGTATAAAAGAGACATAAATTGAGAGAAGCACGCAATCGCCGCCAAAAGAATGGTGTTTTAATATAATTTCTCGTTGTTCGAGTGTATATGTGTGTAATGTCAGTCACGAACAAGTCTGGACATAAATGTTGCAGCTCTCGCGTCTTCCGCTTACCTTTTTTGAGATCTTGTGTTATATTTCTCGATTTTTGTAGATGGAAAAAAAGGAAACCCTACTCAAACGTTTTCGTGGAAAAATTAAATCAAATTCTTGGAGGCGACCAATTTTATAAGCTCATAATCCATAAAGCTTAGGGACGTGACCGTCAGACCAACCCGCAGAGCGTTTTTTTTTTAGCATACCAAAAATATGAGTTAACGCGAATAATTTATCTATACCTGCATTAATCATTTTCAAAATAAAAATATGGGTTATTTTCCAGTTTGGGCCATAAGTAAAATATTTTATCGAATAAAATAAAATACTACAGTGGCCTAAATTATTTGAAATATAATATGCAAGACAACTAATGGAAGTTAATGAAATAGTTATTTTATTTGCAAAAGCTTAAAATCAATAATTGAACACCAAATGGCAACTGTTGTGAATAAGACATTATGCATTGCTGACCGCTGTGCAATCATAATGCCAAAAGAGTATATTATGAAATATTTTTTTTTGTTTTTATTTTTTTAAATCATTTTTTTCTGATCTATTGTTAGAACAACGTGTTATGTAAGTATATCGGAATTCTTCGCAACTAAATGAGGAATAAGTTAAAAATATTTTATACTCTTAAAAAAATATTTTAGGCTACTATTAATAGTATATATTATATCAATGTTTTCGCAAATTTTACATTCTATGGCCTAAATTAGTTCGATAGTAGTTTTTTTTGTAAAAAAAAAACCGGTTTATTCCTCTTTTTCTAATGATGATTTTGTATATAAGCAACATTTATTTAAAATTGATATTTATACCTTTAAAAATTTAAAAATAAATGTTTTGGAAAACTGATGCTCACAGCTTCTAAAAATAATTTTAAAATCTGAAAAAATAGGGAAATATTATTTTACTCCAAGGAACATAATGTCAAGAGAAGAACAACATTTTTTTTGGTCCACCCTAATATATAAACATATAAAATTAACCAAATTCAAATTAATTATTGCCACTTGAATTATACTCATAGTTTAATAATTCAGTACTAATGTACTTTCGTACATCCTTTTTGGCAACTGTGATGTTGATCGTTTCCCGGTAACTTTTTGTGTTTATCGAGGACCGCAGAAAACGCTGGCGTTCAAATTAAATATACAAAAATGTATAATATTTGCGAACCCACTTCATCATTATTTCGCCCTAATCTAATCAGATCAAAAAACAAATACAGTGAAAACCAATTTGAGGGGTATACAGAAAAATGCAATTCCGTCCGCGGTTCAATGTAATTCGCAGTATAAATAAATAAATAAATAATAATTTACCACGCTTCTGGTAAACCCGTCGAATAACTAAATACATATATACACACACACACACACACACACACACATATATATATATAATCGTGTGCACAAAGCGGTGTCCTATATTTAAATATTTGAATGTTTTTCGATTTAAAAAATAAAAAAAAAATCAAATCTGTTTGCAAAAAGTCGGAAACGACAAACGAGAAAAATGAATTTATACTTGTGTGAGCGTTTTTTTTTCTTTTTCAAAGGTTAAACAAAACCAATTCTTGTGCTTGTGTCTCGCGTAGGTGTATTTATTTGCTCGGGAAGGGATGAAAAAACGCTTTTAAAATCGTTTACCAATTTCTTCGACACCTCGACAAAGGGTGTTACGCCGAAAGCCCTAATCGATCGGGTTCACCAATCGTTATTCCATCGATATATATTATTTATACGACGTATAATGCAGACATTGTAGTGTTTGTTCGTGAGTTTGATGTTTATTACATTACCGTCGATGGCCATGTAAATTCAATCATTCGTTGCAGTAGTGTAGGCGTGTAACGTGTGTTTTTACATCCATTCAACACCAGTTATTTTGCTTCGATAGAGCTGTAAATATCACGTGTGCATCACATTTGCCTTATTGTATTACAGACAAAACAATAATAGGTAACTTGTGATTATCAATATGTAGTAAGTACATTGATGATTTTTTTTTTATTAATCAAGCTAAAAATGATTATGCCATAACGTTAAAAACTGTCGTTAGCGTGTCATGCTGTATCGATGGAATTAACTGCAAGTCGGACTATATGAAACGGTGTCATTACGGAATTTAAGTATAATCGAATTGCCCAAATATGTTATGCGGCAGAGCCGTACAATGAAAATTGTTTCAACACAGTCCGACCCGAACGGATCTCGGTAAACCACGAGTTGGGCATTATTTAGTTAATATTTTATTTAAATAATTTTTCGAATAAAAGTTGATTATTCGTATAACCACAAATGATTAATTTAAAAATTGATCATGATTATTTTTTTCAATCATGATTAATTTAACTATTACCCATGATTAAATTTTTCAATCATGATCAATATTTGTATTCGTTGTTATTCTCAAGTTATCAAACACGAAGTATCAATTCGACAGAGACCTAATCCGACCGGAATAATTTACACCATGCGTCATTTATAATATGTTTATTATAAATATATTAATATCGTAGCTACGTGCCATACGTTTTATGTACATACCTAATCGATAAACATCAGCCAATACGGGTGTGTTTTAAAAAGGCCGCGTGGCCGTCCGCAGCTTGTAACTTAAATGTGATGGTACATATTATAATTCGTATTGAATTATTAAACTCTAAAAAAAATGCACTCTGCAGCTCGACACCTAATCCGAAAAATTCGTACCGACGTACGTGTAACGGGCGAGATGAGCGTTTTGTCGCCGTCCCTTTGTTCTGCGCTATAAAATTATAAAGCTGTTATCTTTGTTATTGGGAGCTGACAAACTCGTCCAATTAACAACGCGGCATCGCGTTCGGATTTAATGGGCATCTTGCGATCGGCTCGGGGCCTGTTCTCCCTTTATGTGCGTAGGCCGTTTCTGTATTGGCACACCGGCCGTCCCTTACTCGTGTCAGGGTTGCTTCTGGCTCTTATCGTCGAAAAATCAGACGGGAGGACGCTCATAAACTCCTCGGCAAATCAGCCCCCTCGCACAAGACCGTAGAGCAGCCACTATACCCTTTTCGGACAGGTATATATGTGCAGAGCATTACACAGCCGAGGACCGACGGCAAGTTGTTTTATCGACCGACGCACCCGTTTACCCTATGCCCGGCCGTCTCATTTAGCGTGTATATGTGTGCGTGTGAGTGTTGCCGGGGTGGTTATTAATTGCTGCTCTTTAAGTATTAATTTCCTCTATCCTCGACCGCACCCGCACAAGTACAAATGGACCGCTGTCCGCTGGCCGCCCCTCTCTTTGTAAATTTATTTAAGCGCGCCCGGTAATTATATATATATACAATTACTATTTACGGTCAGCGGCGTATTTTCTCGGGGAAGGTCCAAAATGTTTAGGAAGCCGTAAAACAAAACAAAAAACAACGTTATAATTTATCGAATAACTTTAATTTATTTTCTGGGGGTCTGTGGAGGGAGTGTCCCTGCCCCCGTAAATAGGTACACCATTGTTTACAGTACACGATCCCGCGTATGAGCTACCGTTGAGCTGTAAATACGTGTTTGTGTATACGTATTGATGTTATTATAATTTACCGCGGTCCGGGCCTGTTGACAAAACAGTTTCGCCGCGAACAGTGTACTCATGTCGGTGTCTGCGTTCACAGTGATGGCGTCGGCGATGGCGGCCGTGCGCGTCGTCTCGACGGCGCCCCGTCCGCCGGCCGCGGCGGTGGCTTCCGACTGGAACGTGACGGAACATTACGGATTGCACGGCGGGGTCAGGCTGTCCGACGTGGTGGTCTGGCGGAACAGAGCTTACGCGTGTGTACCTCGGCTGGACGGCCGGCAGCCGGTCACGCTGCTGGAACTGCCTTGGCCCGAAGTAGCTGACCCGACGGCCGCCGCCGACCCGACAAGGAACTGGAGGCCTCGGAAAACGTTTCGCGCCGACCAACAAGTAAGAACTCGGCGGCAAATGTCGTGGTACTAAAATGCCGTCTGTTATTATTCATTAAGAATCCTATTCCGCAGAATCAGACTGTATACACTCAACGAGACAGTTCTCTATTGTGTCGCATACAATCGAATCTTAAGTCTTCGCTTTGTGCGCAGAATTGCCCGTTTCAATTAGGCATAATGCGATTTTATGAGATTGCATAATGTAAAACGGAGGCAAAGACTTAACGGGCTTACCGCTCCGGATGCATTTTGAGTTGCCCGTAATAACAATCCGCCAAACGATAATCCGCTCGGTAATCCGGATAACTTTTTAGCAATTACTACGGCTCCGCACTTCTGTTACAGTTTTTGGGTACAATTTAAGTCTAATTGACGTTTGGAATGATTAAATTACAAAAACGGACAGTAATACATACCGTAGAAAATGGGTTTATTATTATTTCAAAGCAAGAGTTTAGTAAGGAATAAAATTCAAAGTGAAATTATTCCCGATAACGTTTAAATGTCAAAAACACCATTCAACACATACCGGGACTTAATTAAAATTTTTATCAAAAAAATGTATTTTATAAAAAGCTTTTTAGTTATTTACTAAGTGACCACAGGGTGTGGGGGAAACCGATTTCCCACCGTTCAATCAGATTATTTTTCTGTAAAACACACGTTTTGCAATAATTAAACATACTATAATAAAATTAAATACTGATATGAATCAGTGCTGTGAGAGCGCTGTCAATGGTAGTATTGCGCAGAATGCTACTGAAATAAGCGTGTTTTTTTATGGTTGAGGTTTTTTTGAAAAATATATTATTATTTTACTCGTATGAATACTAGGTATGTATATTAGTATGAATAATGTATTAAAAAAGCAACTAAAACATTTTGAAATTAATTTTTCTAATGCACAATTATTTTAATAATTATTTAATATATTTTAAATATTTAATAAAATATATTTTGAAACGATATAGGCACTATTCGCTAACATCTAATAGTTCATAATATCAGGTTTTTGATAGAGTAAAAACAGGGAATGGTGACAAGTATGAAATAATTATATTGATATAACATTACTTGTACATATACAATACATACTAATATATCATAGGAAACCCCCTTTTCGAATCAAAATCCAAGGGAACGATTTCTTCTGTTTTTCAACTCTTTAGATCTTGGTCCTTGAACATTTTTTAGTAATTTGTAAATGGATACTAGATTTATTTTTTAACTCCGATGAGAAATTATTTTTTTGTTGGCTGCCTTTTTTCATTTTGGCTCTTTGGCATTCCGTAGGTAATCTGTATAGGTCCGAGTCAGCGTACACTGTGCACGAATACGTTCTCCATTCTCCGGGTACAACAAAATTTTCTCTCCGCATTTGGCCGTCTACTTGCGAAGTTCTCCAAGAAGGAATAAAACGCGTGACGCCATTGCCTATACATAGGACACACCAAGTCCGTGACGTCGTAGGTTGTAATACTATTTTAACGGTCAATCAGTCATTGAAGCCGAGGTCTCGGTCGCATTAAGCGCGAGACGGACCTATGGCCAACGGTGTCTTTACTTGAACATAATAATAATAAACGTGCATAATATAATAATTTTAAAACGCCCAATCAAAATTCCACATGCACATCAACCGCCAATACAACGATTATTATTGTCTATACCGCGAATGCGCGTGCTATAAGAAGTACTGAGCGACAACGCAAAATTACACCATAAGCCGGTAATAGTGGTCATTATCATCACCGTGTATTAACATAAATGTATTATTTCCCGAAGATTCCGGCGAATCGTTAACGAGTATACGAGAGAAATTCGAAGAAGATTGTGAATTTATGGTAATCCGTATACGCCAAACCGGTCGGCCGTATATAGTTTGCGTGCAATAAATCCGTTTTTTTTTTTATTGTGTATAAAAATCATAATGTCGCGCCGCACGGTAATTTTTTTCAATCAAACCGAATAATGTAATATTTTTTTTTCTTTATTTTATTAAAAATTCCTCGTTTGCCGTGTATGAAAATTCCTTTTTAGCGGCATCCGGGTTCGCGCGATTACGGTATACGAATATTGTCCAAACAGATTTTTAGCGGGAATTGGATTGTAAAAAAAACCAAAACAAAACAACAAATCGCGTAGAAGACGAACCGCAATAATTAAAAAAGCGGATCGCGTGTAATCAATTCGGGACGACCGTCTTGCCGAAAACATAAATTAAATATTGTACACGAACCGGTCATAACGGTTTTGCCAGTGGAAGCCGACCATTGTATAAAAAAAAAAATATATATATATAGGTATACATAATATGGTTAATGGGTACACATAATATTGCCATTGTAGCGCCGCCTACATTTAATTTGGCAATAGCAATAATAATAATAGGCCGCGGCGAGCGCGTTACAATAATTGTATTTGCCCGACGAAGCAAACCCCTTTAGCTAATCACTAATGAAACGTCCGAAATCGGTACCGACCTTTTTTTTTATGTCGTTTGTATATTTTTAAAACGTAATTTAAAAAAGAAAACCCTTTTTTTCTGTTCACGCGTTTGAGAAACGACCGGTAATTTCGGTCAGTTATTTACGGTTCGCTTAAATTCGTATACACATTTATATGTGCTAACCGTATAATCTGTATTGTGTTGTCGGCCGCTAAGTGCTTTGTATTTTTCTTCTCTCCGCGGTATTTATTTTGCCTGTCCACTCCTCGGCTCGACCGTTTTGGACTTAACCCAAAGCTTTCGCGTATTGTGTTTTTATCAATGCACTTCCACTACTACTACTACTACTACTACTACTACTACTTACCTACTCCTGTCAGGGGAAATTATATTATGTACCTGCACTCATAATGGATTTCGGTACCTACTCGATGCGCGACGGATATTTTCACTTAGACTAAACTTATATTACACCCCAACGAACGGAAAAGTCAAAATACAAATACACATTTCTCCCTTCAATTACACGCACACAATTTTACTTATAAATCTAGAATCGAGTACATTTCACTTAACCGAAAAGATTTAAATGGTGTATTAAGGGCAAACATGACAAACATACACCCCAGTCCGTCCTTACAGAACCTAGATTTTTAGATTTTTAACCTTTCAACACAGTGCAGTTTACTCTGTAACTATACTTCCTTTACTAAAAGGAAGACGTAAATGTTAGTTAGTCTAGACTGTCTTAAAAGTTTCAGTACATCATTTTAAGTAAAACTAAAATGTAGTTACACTACAAACTAATTTTTTACTAAACACATATCTTTCTAAAACACAACGTTGTAAAGTTAAAATGTTCACTAACAAGATAATAATGCTTAAACTACCATGAGAGGTACGAGACTTTTCGCATGTACTTTTCATAGATATATTATTAGAAAAAACTTTAACCAGAAACAAGTTTGTTTTTTTTAGATATACTGAGAGGTTTATCGCAGAACTCCCTCCTGCTCCCGTTTTAAACGTCACCGACAATCGTACCGAATGTGTTTTTATTCTCTCTCTCTCTCTCTTTCTTTCGTTTAATGTCCGTTATTTCCGCCGATCGGAGCTTAGACGGTTTAGATTTGGCATTTTTGGGTTTATAGCTGGCTACCGACCTAACGCTACCAAACAAGTTGGCCCCAGAGAGAGGTGCAGGTGGCCATTTCTTCCCCCAGACAGTTGCCCGCCCGGATGAACAAACTTTTTTTTATATTACCTTATTTCACACATTCAATCAGTGTTTTTATAGAGAAAAGGTAAAAGTACCCTTTCCACCCTTCTACAAAACGTACAGTGGTATCTAAAACTCGGTTACCGGACCAATGACTGCCAGCTTACACAATTTTACCGGCTTTCGACCCGCCGGGTTGTATTATAAGTTTACGGGGCGCACGTGTTTTCTGGGATCTTTACGGCTTACCTCATCTAAAGACCTTATAACGTTCGGCTTTCCAACTAAAACAATTAAAAGGGTTAAGCGTCCTAAGATAATATTTGCAAAACAAAGATCAGAGTGAGAGAGAGAGGAAAAGAGGGCAAAGATCACACTAAAACGAGCGGCGTGAAAACGTGCATTATAAATACAACGAAACCGTATCATCATCGTTGTCGGTCGGCGCTTTCTAATTATTTTTCCTTAATCTTTGTACCTAATGTTCTTATTACAGCTATTACCGTCGTGTATGAGACATCGGAGAGTTGCAGAAGAGATTTCCCCTGACAGCGTTTGAGGTCGATCGTATGTAGAACATGGCCGACCGTGTAATTTTAAGCGCGGAAGAGTATTATATATATATATATATATATATATATATATATATTATTTATGTCTTCCGCGAATCAAAAATCAATTACAATAATTAGCTTGTAGTTTTTACGACTAAATTAACCTTTCGGACTAGTGCGTGTGAAGTTTTTTCTCCCCATTTCCGAATGGCTTTTTATAAAACTAAACGTACACAAAATAATGCTGGCGTAGGCGGTAGGCAATATTATACACAAATCCACTTGCCTCAACCAAACGACCACCGGCACGTGTCGCAATTTTTTATGGGCATACCCACGGATTATAGAGAAGAGTTCCTAATGTAAAACTTATGACTTCTTAGAAAAAGCTTCTTGCCCGCCCGTAGCTGTTTGGATTTCAGAGATGGTGCCCTAAATGGCACATTTATTCCGGTGCTTTTTTTAATATTCTAATGAGGTTCTAATTAAGATAATAATTTATTGATAACATATTTATTGATAAAATATTAGGTGTATAGGTCAAATTTTGAGTCCATCGCGGAATATCATGTACGGTGAACTAACCGCTAAGTAGTACACAATTTTAACCTCATTTTTACGACAAACATTTAAACAACAATCTTTTCGATATGGTTTGCAAATCAAATCGATAACTAATGATCCAATGTAAGTGATTAATGAAAAAAAAAATGTGGTTGTTGTAAAAATAAAATATATTAAGTGTTTCCGAACGATAGCCGTAATAAATATCAATGAAACGGTACAATAACAACCAAGTGTGTATAAATAGTAACTGGTAAATATATTTTTCGATACCTATTATATGCGACGCGTGAGTTAAATTAGATACTCAATTCGATACTTGATAGTTATTGAGTTTTTGAACTCGGTCAGGAGTAAATTAGTTATTTCTCAGCCGATTACTTTTCTATAATGATGTCTTCCAAATCGACCCTGGCAACCGTTTTGCGTTCAATTATCGAACTTCGGAGAAAAAAAACAATTTTTACGGGACTTCTTGACCGTCGAATAACATTTTAAAATACATATTATACTAATCCCGTGTCTACCTGCGAGTCGTTTTTAGTTTTGCGGCAAGCGGTCGCCGCGATGGCCTTTGTTCTCCTCCCCCGTCGCCTCTTACGGTTTATTATTCTCTTTTTTTTTTTTACCTAGAAAACCACATGTTATGTCGCGCCCACACATGTCCTCCGGGCAACGTATTGAGCTCTCGCCTCTCGGTCCAAACTGTCCAAATTTTCTCGGTTCGTTTACACGCGGCGAGCCCGTCGCCAACCGAACAAACCGAATCGTCTCTCGGCCGTGTAATCCAATAATATGTATAACAACATAATAATGTTATATATTGTTATACACATCTACAGCCGTCGACGACTAGCAAGCGACAGGGAAGTCCGGAAGTCAGTCGGCCAGAACCACGATTGTACAATATTACATTATTATTATTATAAACAACGGCACGGGCACTCTGCATTTGCCCGCTATATTCCAATGCAATCGTGTGATATTGTGCGTGTAAAACAACATGTCCAACACATATTTTTGGCACGGCTTCGGCCGCGTGTCCCCGATGCGTGCATAGGTAGGTACATATTGTAATTCCTCGGTCGCAGCAATTTTTTTTTCTTTTACACACTCCAGGCGTTTATTGAGTTTATTTTTTTACCCGTCGAGCGGTTGAAATGTTTCCAAGAAAGGAACAGGACGTGAGTCAGGACGTTTTTAGCCGACCGCCAATTTAGGAAGTCCAAAATGCGCATTTTGTTTAAATGAGGTAAAAAAAATATATAAAACAATTTACGACACATACTAGTTACTACTACACCGCGGCTTGTGTGTATAATATTATAGAAGACGGTATAAACGCGCACATTTCGACAAGCGCGGTAATATTGATTTACAATTTTTATACACAAAAAAAAATAAAGGGTAAGTACAATGTATTTACATCGTATACACGACAACGATTCGTTATTAGTCGAGCCCGACGAGAAATTTATTATTTAATTACACACCGATTAAACTTTACTCGAGGCGCAGGTAATATACATTTATAAGTATTGTAGGCAGGGCAGGACAGAGCTTCGTTTAATATACAGTTGAAATTACTTATACAATAGCTACTCGAATGTTTTATTTTGCAATAACAATGTAATATATATATTTTTTTTTTCATAAAAAAAACCTTCAAAACGCCTTTACGCCGATCGTTAAAGCGGGAAACATTTTTTACAACAATTATTTAGTACACGCTTTTGTCTACTTTTCGGCCGTATTTTTGTTTATTGGAAATTTCCATGGTACAATTTTTTTGTGTTCTGTACCTACATCCGTGTATTATACCTAATACCGTAGAAAACTGATTAAATCAAGAGCGTCGCACATTTGACACGGCCAAAACAACTTAACATGTGTTTATTTTTATACATTTTTTTTGTTGGTTCGTAGAGAATTGACAATATTGGTAAAATGTTGAACGAGGAAAAATTAATATTGAATAGTCATTAATTATTGTGAATGCCGAATGGATATTGTATAAATTTGATATTAATTAAACAACAATAATTATTAGTATACAATGCGGTACAATTTAGGATTTGCAATTGATAGTTCTGAAGTAACATATAATACATGTATATTGTATACATTTGTAACATTCAAAGTTTTCTTTAGATCCCTGAAAATGGTATAATACCCTGGGATAGCATTGTGCGTACACACAACGGGCCCAATTGGTGCGACACTGATAATACTGTGACATGTCTCGATCTTAAGTATGTATTATTATGTTTATTGCACGTGTGCTCACTCACTAAGCCCGGGCTTATAACTTTCAAGTCTAAAGTACATTTTCCAGGAAACGCAATCACGGAGCTCGTTTTGATCACGACAAAAGATATTATCATGGCATGACAGTAATAATTATTGTGTTCTTCGTACGGCGTAAGTGTATCTCGGTTATATCAGGTTTAATTTTTTCATCATTTTTATACGTTATTGATTATTATTGCGAGTTTCATTAAATGTAAATACATGTTCGTACATTTAATTTCGCATACTAATTAATGTTTTATGTTGCCTAATTGCTAATTAGTTGTGTAAACGATGTAGTTTTTGTACGGTTTTTTTTAAACTATGTATTATAATGAGCCCGAGTGAATGTTTTTACGAAAAATATCTGCTAATTATTCTATACAAATTATATGGTGTTATCACAATAGAAAACTTATAATATAAACAAAAAGTAGTCAATTGTCTGTCAAAAACCTCGTAGACCTTATTTACAAATGTCTTACTTTAGTTAAAGTAAACGCTATTCGATTTGATTTCGACAAATTTGATAAATTATTTAATTATTTTGTGTACAGTCATTTTTAGTGTGACGTAACGCATTACAAATTTTGCAACCACCATGTCGCCCTATAAAATGATACAGTTATTTAAAATGTAAATCATTTGTATACCCTTTGGCATTGATTATAAAATATGTATACTATTTATGTTTTTGTATAAAAACTTTTCAAACAATGGTATTGGCTAACGGATAAGTCCGATTTGTCCCGTTTACTCAATACATTTTTGTCACATGTGTATTTTTTTGTACTTGGCGCATTTTTTATAAACATCGATGCTATTATCATCCTAGTGGTTATTTTATTGCGTCAGTAGCCCCGATAAAACGTATCTTATTATTGTTAATTGTTATTGATACGATAATTATGCACACGTAGCGTCGTTATGTATATTATATATTATGCGCTAACCGACATTACCAACGGCCCAAGAAATCTGTCGTCGTGTGTTTACAATTTAGTTCGAAGGCCGATGGTTTTTACACACAAAGTATTAAGAAAACGCAACGGTTTCATTGTGAAAATACCGACTTTGAAAGATCATGCGAACAAAACAAAACAAGAACAAAAAATTAACTACAATGTTTAACGCGCGAATTTAACACCGAACCCGATTATACGGACGTTCAAGGAAACGGCTCTTCGGAGCAATAATAATAATAATAACAATAATGATTCATAATAATATTATACAGTACATAAACAAAAACGCTGTTTAAGGTATTTTTTTCCGACACGCTCCGACCGACCGATCGTGCAGAATGGGATAAATAAGAACAGGTCGATCGTATCCGCGTTAAGCTAGGGTTTTTTTTCCTCAATCGAATTTTATCGTCTTCGGTCCCCCCCCCCTTTTTTAATTTTGAGGTAAACGACTCGAAGCCGACCGTCTCGCCGTCACCTTGGACGTGCGTTTGGCGAAGTACGGCCAATTATTTGTATATTGCATTCGGCCACAGCGCGCGTTTGAAGTGCTCAGTATATATACATATTATAAAGAAATCATAATATTTGATCGACCGTAACACGACGAGGATAAGAAAAACCGCCCTTCTATAGGAGGATACGCGCGTTAGCATATTTTTTTCATCTCCCACGTTATACTTGATTTGATTTAATAATATGGGTTTTTTATGCTTGTGGCGTCGCGGGCAACGTGGAAGAAACTCGACCGGTGCTACTTTTGCATTCCGTTTGTTTTTTTTTTTTATATTTATAGTATATAATATGCATCCGAGGAGACCGGTATATATTAGTATATATAAGTCTATCGCCTTATGCAAATGCCAGATAAAAACAAAAAAAATACATCGAGGTATGAAATGTACGCGCGATCACCGCGTCTTAGATGGATTTTAATTAGAACTGCGTTTGACTAGTTTTAATCGGTAATTAACTGACATACCGCAGACATAAAAAAAAAATGTAAACGAACGACAAAACCGGTCGGGCTTATTTTTTCTATAAACTAATAATGCCGTCACAAACATTTTTTTTTTGTATGTGTGTTTTAAATAACCGCGCCAGCTTTAAGCCGGGCGAATTCGATCTATCAGTTCGTTGAATCCGCTTTGGTTCGCCCAAGACACGTTTCCCGCGGTAACCAAGGCGACCGACCGGTATGTACCGTGCCTGTCCGATAAACACAAGTTCGTGATTTTTCTTCCCAACTTAGCAAGAAGAAAACAATCGACGGCGGTAAACCCGAAATCTCTATTGCTCGTGTGACATAACGACTAACGCCCATACGAAAATACTTTGTTTGCGTTGAGCTTAGACTCGAAGGCGGGGAGAATCGTGCGGTTCTTAAACTCTATTTTGACTCTGGCCGAGCACGAATAACAACACAGCGGTTTATTTTCATATTTTAAGTTTACCTCCATCCGTACGGCGTTTAGGTAAACGATCTGGGTTCAACTCTTCGAGACTTTGACAATCGTATGGAATATGAGGACCGATCACCTAGAAGCTAAAAGGATACAATTTTACAAGGGTTTTCTATGTCGTCATTATCCTATGTCATTGTCGTTTGACTTTAGGCTCCTCTTGTATAGTCTTTAGTTTTATAAACGTCAAACCACCGTTAAAATGTATTATGCAATATGTTATCTGCGAGCTTTTATGTTTTTACAATTATAAAATATTGGAAAACATGTCCAACGTACCCTTAACAAGTGCAGTATGAGAACCTATAGTTTGTATAATATTATATTAATGTTTCGACATGAACATGTCTTTTGTCATGGGGTCGATCTAACATTCATATGATGCTTTTTGTGTAGCTATTGATGACGTCATCCATTGCTATGGATATTGTTATTGATAAGAAAATCAGCTGATAGATAAAAAATAGAAAAACAGATGATCATAGAACATGTGCATGATCCAATTTATTTTTCCTTGAAAGGAAAGGTTTATTTTAGTGTAGGTCTAATATGAATGTAGACTTTAATTCCTTACTGTGGACTATTGTCCAAAAAATAATTACATTAGTAGGTAATTTCAATGATTAATTAAAATATAAAAATTAAAAGTATTAAATTCTAATACTTAGAATATTTAAAATTTATAAACATCTTCGATGATTGTATATTATAGTTAATAATGTCGGCGAAGCATTTTCAATTTTATGAAGTTGTATTATACAGAAAAAACAATTGTTTGTTTTACGATTTAACTTTGGTACCAAACAGATCCGATGCGAAGCTGAAAAAATATATTGAGTTTTTTAAACAACAATTTTTTTGTAAGAATTAGTTACTAATAATAACTTTTACGACCAAATCTAAGAATCAATTTGCCCGTTAGGCTTTTTTATCGTTCATTCTATTATAATTTTTATTTTTCCATGTTATTTAGTTTATTTCATAATTCGTTCTATTGATGCGCTATTTCTTCACTCTTAACCACCCAATACTTAGACCACGATTTTAACGTTTCTCCATTGCATTGCTATAATATCATATCAGATTCTCGTTTATGTAATCTAAATACGTTGATTTCCGTAACGACTATGTTATATTCATAGCGTCGAGTTAAGCGTTTCGTAATAAATATTGTATTATTATTATTATTAAATAGTAATCACAATGATCCGTACGGTTGTGAAGACATCGTGGTATACAATAATATAATAATCGGACGGCATTCGTTTTTAACGACAAGAGGTCGTAAATTGTGTTTGTGTACAATATAATTATCAAAACAAATGTATTATCGAGGTTATACACGAACGGGTATATTGTGTTCTGTTTGAATAGCCGCGGTACTTTCCGTGCAAATAACTCTGAAGGCTTTTGGGCGAAGATGCTCTTATTTAACTAACTAGCCCATAAAAAGGTAAGAAGAAGAAAAAAAAAGGGGGAAACGTTCCAGCACGGGGATTCGATTTAGGGGTAATAGTTGTAGGTATAGAAGTCTGGACGACCGGCGTACGGTTGACCCGGGCCCGACCGATATTAACGAGTTCGTATGATAATTTATTATTATTGTATAATTTCTTTGTGCTTGTATTCGAAAGTCATTTAACGCGTCTGCCGGTCGTGATACATAAACCTCTTTGGCGGACGTAATGAGTGCACACGCTATGTTACATCAACGTCGTTTATTTAAAACAATATTTTTCACTCTCCCAGACACATACACACACGCACAAATAGACTATAGATACCAACTCTTCTGCTCTGATAGCCGTCGAGCGGTTGACTAGTTTTTAACTCGTCGACCGACATAACTGCGGCTGTATAGGTATTAGGTATAAATACTTTCTTTGGATTTCGACCCTCAGCCCGGCGGTGTCTCAAAAACAATTTCCAGCTACTTTACATATTATTATTATTCGCGCACCCGTCTTATCCCGAGTGTTAAAGTTTTGTACATTGTTATGCATATTACACTACACAATACACCGGCTGATCCACTCTGTATAACTGTACTACAGAGATTATGCTGGAAGATAAATGACTTTTTGATTTTAATTCCCCCCTCAATAACTATATACTTATGGAAATGAGTAACGATAAGTTTAACATAATATTTCACCTTTGCTTCTCATAATATATTTATACATTCAAATTTTTATGATAACTACCTATAAAATATGGAATCGTGTTTAGGCTGTGACATATATATATAATAAGAAGCGAATTTTTCGTTTATATAATAAATAACTATAAGTATAAAAGATTACCTAGTCGATATTTTGTAGTTTTGAACAAATATTTTGTAAGTTTCTTATGTTCTTTCAAAAGTTTGAACACAAGAAACAGCACGGTGCAATCATATTTTGATGGATAGCGTTCTTAGATACGCTATTTACGCTTTACATCACCAGTCTCCTCGGTTTAACTTTTAAACCAGCTTCCAAGAATAAAATGTGGGTGAATTTTCAAGTTAGATATTATGTATAAAATGTAAAATACCTATGATGCTAAAACTGTAAAAAAAAAAATCCAGGTATTGGCAATAGCATATTTTGCTTAATCATAAACGTGTAATAAAATATCAATTCAGAAAATATTTGTGACTCGTATCCATTGTTGAAATTCGTTTAGTCGTTTTACCACTTTTACATTTATAATTACAAACATTGATGAAACGACATTTAAAATTGATACACAAGTCTGAAAACACCCTAAAAAATTGCTATAACAATAATGTAAAATTCGGTCGCGAAATTTATTCGCGTTAAAGCCCCCAAGCTTAAACATCCATCGTTGTTTAAATATTTATAATGTATTGCAATTTGTAAGTTTAGCGGTCAACGACGCGTTTCTCTATATAGTTGGCAGTGACATAAAAGAACAAGAGCAGGACGTTAATTATTATACAGTGAAACGCGAGGCGGGGGTCAGGCGAGACACACCGTTTAAACCTATTGTATACATGTTATTTATTACGTATAAATATAGTCAAGAGCTTTTTTTTTTATATAGCCAAGATCTGGGTGAAGAGTGCCGACGAGCCATGTAGTGTGTTACAAGTATATACACATAGACCTCATCGTTTCCTTTTTCGTCGGCGGCCGTTACTTTTGTGTGGCCAATAAGGTTTTTTTATGTATTATTATGCCTCTTTGTGTGCGTTTCGTTCCCGGTTGAGAAATACTTATAAATTATTTCATTCTTATACGGTGGTTCGTCCGAAAATGGTCCTGAAACTTTCACATTTATTATTGTGTTGTGATCGTTTGTGAAAAATAAAACGACGAATAACGGCGGCTTGGTATAGTTTATCGAAAAAACAGGTAAACACCATTGTTTCAAAACGCGTTGAGTGTACTTGTGTATTATATATATGTATATAATAAATGTCTGTGTGTGTGTGTTTTGCTCACGTTTGTCCTAGCACGTAGGATCCTGAAAAAGAGCATTTTACTTTATTATTATTTTTTTGTAACCCCGAGAGTATAATACAACGCTAGTACAACCGAGCCGTAGTGTATTGCGGCCGGTCCTTAGTATAATAATACTAATAATGTATTATTTATCTATATAGCTGTTACGGATTGATATAAGTTCGAAAGGGCAACGAGAAAGTGGTTCGATTTGCGTATGACGTTTTTCGCACGACGCCTTTCGCCGATCAGCGATCACGACTACTATATACTAGAAACTACATAGGTATACTTAACAATGTGTTAATATCGTATTTAATGTTTTATAAATGTAGTTTAATGCGTGGAAATTAAATTTATCGCCGATGACGATTAATATAAACATTATGACCGGTAGGCAGGCACTTGTAAACGTAAAATATCAAATCACTTTTACGGTGGCCGCCGCCATTGCATCGGGACTCGGCTATGTGTCTTTAAGTACAGCCTATACATAGTGTGTGTGTTTCATACAAATATTTTTGCATAACATTAGGTACATCTGGACGGCGGGGCGACCTCAAGAGTAGGTATACACTGCGCTTATTACGGGGAAACGGGTTTGGCTTTTCGTTTTACAACAATATTGGAAGTATACCGTCGGAAGGGTGTACACTGTACATACACCATATTATGTAGGTATTATAGGCGCTCGCGAGACAAGACTACCCACGCCAATAAATGGTAAGTTGGTACATGATTCGACGATACGGTGAGCGACGACCTTCCACGTCCAAGTCGCAAAGACAGATGTTCCTCTCGGCGTCCGTGACCCCAACCCAATCGCATTACATTGTATTTATTCTTATCATCATCATTGCATTATAATATTGGTCGGACCGTTTGTAGTCCTGACTTACACTACTGATCCGTAAATGTTTTTTAACCGAAACACACTCCCAAATTTAGTCATATCCATCGGACGGCCTTCGAGTTTATTCAACAATAATAATAATAATTTAATCGACAGGCCGCTGAGTGATTAGGAACTGAAATTATCACCACGTGCAATACGGACAAAGTGGAGATGACTATTTAGTTTTATAACTAAATTACAGACTGCAATGGCGTATATAACATTTTTCTTACAAGGATGTTCTAAGGTTATCATTCACCTCCTCCCTTATACTAATATTCTAAAAAAAAAAACAAATATTATATATTCAATTAAAATGACTAATGTTCAAATTTTAAAATAAATAAAATTTCAAGCGTCGACAATGTTTTGTCAGATCATTGATAATTTATTCTGTTGCCACAGGAGTGTATCACTGAGCTTAAAAATTGTTTTTCAATTTGATTGATTTAAAAAATAAACAATGAGATTACCCTCCGGCCTAATTTCGCCTCTGGTTATATAAGCACCTGTACATGTTTTGATTAAATAACCACTAGTATGATATTTCAATTTTCATCAGTTTTAAAAATAAAGAAACTTATTTAGATACTCTCTACTTACGGTAAAATATAATCTATTTAAGTTTCACGTTGTAAGTTAAATGGTTACAGTTAGTTTTATTTTAAAAACTAATTTTTATAGTTGAATTATTTGTAAAAATTATTTGTGTAATTATTTAAAATTGTAGTGTTAGTGTTTTTGGTTTGTGCATCGCATCTTACATTCCACCATAATATTTTGGTTTCGACCCAATTACATCATTGATGTTATTTAAAACAATTTACAACATTCAAACATAGGTGGATTGTTACCACTAGTCAAAACTTTTTAACGCATTATAATGACAATGTATTATAAATATTTGATTTGAGAAGGGAACATCTCTTTGAATATATCAATTATATTTTTCGTGACCGTGACTATATCAGTAATGAGTACGTTTATTCTCTAAGACAAGGTACTTTAAAAGGATTAAAATTAATAAAAAATGTATTATTACAAAAAAAAATAAAAATTGTATTGAGGTTTTATTTTTTTTTGAATACTTGGTTTCAATAAAACTGCAATTCGACATTTTTGAAATCATGTTATAGTAATACACGTACAACGTTATCCGTTATTTGACATAATTCCTTTTTAACGAGTTGACTATTAATTACAACAAAATCAGAGGGGAAAAAACGACTCATCAAGTTACAAACTAGTGACTAGTTACTTTTGATACATTTCCGACCCGTTACTTTTTAGCTTGAATACTTGGTGCCGCACAATTTAACGCGTTAAAAGTTTTTCGCCAGTTGTTGTGCATCGCTTGTGACACATTTCATAAATTAAACAGTGCCTCGTTGAGCTGATGCAAACGCTGATGATGGATATAAGTTTGCTAGGTATGGATTCGTTGCGCGAATCACTATAGAAGTACTAAACTAAAAATATATTATATTCGTCGGACATAGTCTCTTATAATGCGTTATTTATTCATAGAAAAAATTCCGACGGACTGTATAGCAAATCGTATTTACTGTCGCCGGACCTGTTAAAAAAACAAAATGTTTAATTGCCTAGAGGCTTTTATCAGAATGTTTTAAATTATTTTCCTATCCATTAAAATCTAGCATGTGCGTATGCGCGTGCGCGTGTGTGTGTGTGTGTGTGTGTATGAATAATACATTATAATAATATAATATAGTATCCATTCCTCCCTCCATTCTCCGATATTAGTAACACACGTGTTGGTCGCTGTTTTGAAATCGAAAAATAAACATAATTACACCTATCGGGTTTCTGTGATTGTATATCTATAAATATTAGGATAGCAAACAGACACACTAGATGTATGTTTTTTCTTAAATTTAACCTATATCTGGAAATGATGTTAAAACAACTCCTAGTGTGATCATTTAATCCGAACCGACTCTGGTTTAATCTTAATAATTATATACGTTTGACTCGTCGATTTTTTTCTCTTTCATAAACAAACAAGCGCAACTCGATGCGTTAAGTAGATTGTTTTTATTTTTTTGCAATAGGAAACGTATAATAAGAATGTGTATTTCGTTTGTCTGCGTGTACTTGATCCACATATTTTCAATCAACCACGCCATACTTACAATCCGCTAATTCATCTCGACTTGTTTAACTCCAAAGAACATATTACACACGTCACGTGTATACCCAATTAATATGTATATATACCCTTACCCGTAATACGTTGAATAATATTATACGACTGTATAAAGACTATGAACATATATATTATATTATACACTTCTCTCGGGTACTTGAACATCAAACGCATTTTATTTCTCTCCGTGCGCCGTCTAGGTGTTTTGATATATAATACATTATGCGCACATGTGTAGTTTTTATTTGCTCTGCCGGTGACCCCTTGCCGGTCGAAGCAAATATGGTATTATAAGCTGGTTAGTTTTAAATTCGATCTAACCGCTCGATCGGTTTATGAACATTACTACATAGATACTGGTGTTTTTTTAAAAATGTAATACTATGCTATTTTCAGCACAAGTATTTTAAAAATTCATTTCAAATGCGCCAGACATTTTTCTTGGGTGAGACAATATAGGGCAACATCAAATTTGAATGTGCACTCGTAGACCAACACCACCCTTGTTTTATAAACAGAATATAATAAAAAGTTGACCAACTAAGTGTGGAAACGCTCTTAGTTTGTTATAATATTTTTTACAACATGATTATTGATTTTATTGTTTTCTCCCAGAAACTGCGCCATTGTCAGCACGTCCAATCGGCGGTCGCGGTCGACTTAGACAAGATCAGAGGACACCTGTACGTTTTGGATGCAGGATACGAAGAATGTCAGCCCAAAGTGGTGGTTTACGGCTTGAAAGCTTTCAAAACGGTATGTTTACCCTAGTGTGGTAAGGCGCATTAATAAAAATAATATAATAATGGGTGCTGTACGATTGTTCAGGTTCAATTGGCGGAACTCGGAGGAGCGAACGTGTCGGACATGTCTACTTTGGCTGTGGACGCCAGACCGTTAAAGGGAGAGACCAGAGTTTATATCGGTAGCAGGAGAGGAGGATACATCACGGTATTCGATCCGGGAGAAGGCGGTTGGCACAGAATTTCCCTAAGCTCTCTCGATGGGGAAAATGAAGTGCCCGTCGAATTTTTGGCCGTCTCCAAGCTCCAGTCGTTAGTTTATTTCACATCGGCGCTATCCCACAGCCTGTATTCCGCGTCTCTGAGGGATCTCAGGAATTTGACCTCTTATGTCAAGCCCGGAGTAAAGGTATTCATAGAGACGCCGTGTAATCCCTGGATACAAGGGGGTGATTTTTATTTCAATTTGTATTATTTTTTACCGGAATGCTATTCTAGCGGCGATTCCAAGCGTGTCGTTTGCGCGTTTCTACCGGGGAATGCCGGCCAATTGACATTCCCAATGTAATACTACACGCTATATATATATATATATATATATATATATATATATATATTATACACAACACCACCGCCACTACTGTAACCACCACCACCATTACTCCTTACACCTGTACCCTAAGCCGTCCAATCGACACCAATGTATAAAGCTCCTTTGTTTTTCACTGCAGCGCACGTTTAACAAAACCGTAGAGTTCACGGGGAGAGGTCGATTAAGGGGTTCAACATAAGCAATAAAAGGTCGTGTCAAAGTTAAATTAAAAATCAATTACATTTGCGACAGATGCGTTTTCTTAAAATCAATTTCAAAGTACGCGCTGCTCACTGGTACAAATTCCGTGAAACCTATATCATTATATAGATTGAACTATATAATAATGTTAGTTTTTTATTATTCAGATTCCCGTGGTTGATTCAACTTAAATTATTAGAACTCAGAAGCAGAAGTTGATTTTTTAATGTAATAATATGGATTTATTACTGTCGAATATTTTATCGAGTACTAATTGATTTAATATGAAGTATAGTTTATGAACAACTTTTTGTATTAAACATGAATGTTTTTTTTCATGTGAAAGTTCTTTACATTACTTGCACATATTTATCATCTTTGACAACAATATTTTTTCGATACTTATTTACGATTCTTTTGATAGAGAAAGAGGTTTTATTTTTAAATTACTTTTTAAGAGAAGTTTACAATTTCGACGCGAACAGTAACCAACGAAGTGTATTATAGACTAACTATTGTTTTTATGACAATTTTTTTTTGGATTTCGTTCCACCATGAAAAAAAAATATATTGAAAATATTAATATACATTCATAAATTATAAAAAATCTGAACTCTATTTTATATATTCTCAGACCAGAGGTAAATATTTGTACTTTTATATAATAATTATAAATTCTAAAACTGAAAAGTTAACGATGTACGGATCGAGAAGTTTTAAACGAACACTAGACCCGTTGTCACCCGAGAAGTAGAGAAATACCTACTTAGACTCAGAGCATTTAAAATAATCAATAACTGTAACAATCTTGTCAATTAAACGACTTAGTGTTTGATGCGCAAAACGCACCGGTCACTTTGTGCATTACATATTTTATGAATTCCATTTATGGCACAAGTAATTTAGGTGCTGCTTGGTATGTACTACCCTGAGTACACCTGACCTTATACCTACTCAAATATTTAAATGTCCGAGGTATACAGTCTACTTGACATTTATTTTGGTTCTATATACTTTCGTAGCTTCAATTATTAACAATTATTAAATTATTTTTTTTATAGAGAATGCATTTCGTTTAGCTATTAATGAATTGTAATACCTCGCGGGAGAAGCGAGTGCAGAATCGTTTGTATAATATAATTTTAAGGATAATGTTTATCAGTTATTTGGTACTCACATAAGTCAATGTAGAGAATGAGGACGTAAAAAATATAATTAGGAGATATACTAAACAAAAATTCAAACGATGACTACGTCGTTATTTTTTGTTTTTCTTAGGTTAACATGTTTGGTCGCTTCTCGTCGTACCTACATCCATAATTGCATTACTATAGAGATTTTTAAAAACTAATTTTTGTTTAGATTTTGTAGCGTGAAAACGAAATTGTAAATGGTGAGTGGGCCTTGTCCTTGACGTAATGCAGTTGAAATATACCATGATTTTTCGTTTTAATATTTTTAAGACATGCGTCATTGCAAGTTAGTACTATAATATAAGATCTCACGTGTTGTAGGTTCAATAGGAAATTGTATAAAATATAATAATGTTGAAAGTCATAATTGAAGTGGTGAACGTTTTCCTATAAAAATAATGAATTTTGCTTCTACTTTTCATAGGTCTTAATAATATTGATGTTTGCACATTATTATCATTACTCATTCTTTTGCGTTTCTATTATATTTAAACTTTATAGAGCGGCGACACGATTCCCGGCGAACTTCCTGTGCGTTGCGAGGGCACCAAACTGGGAATATCCAGAGGGTTGTACGTGGACATTCAAGGTGGCACGAACTACGTTTACGCCCGGGACTTTGCGGCTGTCAGGTATATATACGACTTAACGCCGTTCTCCGTTATATTATGACGTTTATAAACCCCTAGATGAAATATACTTCATTTCATAGTTTATATTATATGTCTGTAACACATAAAAACAACCATTTTCGCCACAGGTGGACTCCCAGCATGGGTTTGTCGGCCGAGAAGCATACGGTGATGTTACAGTCTCGAGATCAGTTGCCGGCCGTCGTCAAAATTTGTGCAGACAATACTTACTTGCAAGTATGGGCAATCAATGGAAAACCCAACGCCGACCATCGGTACACGGTCAAAATTAATACGCTTAACTTTTGACGGGGATCGATTTTGAGTCGAACATGTGCCGGACACGGAAGAAGTCCTAGAAGTGGTTTTACACAAGGTAGAGCAGACCTCGCCGCATCTTAAGAACAAAAATCCCATCAGAGTTTTATTTTATTTAAATTTACATTTATTCAATCGCTTATGCCATCTCTGCTTAAAAAAAATTGTGTAGCCTATCTATTGATCATTAGTCGCGCACTACCTTATTGTGCATTAGGAACAACTATAACTAATAGTACCAATCAAACGTAAGATTGTCTAGATGTAAAACGTTTTTAATGTAAATATAAACTGTATAAAGTATAAGGAATCTCATTGTATATTTACATGTTAATTTATTAACCAAGTACATTACCGGTGGATTTCTCTTCCACTGATTCTATGATAATTTGAAAAGCCTCAGGCTTTAGGGCTTCTCATTTAATTTTCTTTTAATAAAATGTATAGGTAAAAATTAGATCCTGGCATGGTTCGTCGTCCTCCTGCCCCGGCCAGACCCATACTGATAAGAGATAATAATATAATATAATATTTTATAGCAATAATAATTATTGTGTTATCGTTTGGTTCTATGCAGGACAAAATTGGGCTTAACTTGTATCGATCTTTAATGATAATCTTGTGTGCTCTGTAGACATGCATAATAAATAAGTTACCCTTTATCGTGCGCACTCAGGTAAAAACCAAGGCGATACGAATAGTTTATCCGTTGTTTGGTAGTAATGGCGAACCGTTAATTAAGTTTATGTGTAAAGTGTCTCTCCACAATATCTTTGTATTTATGCTAACCCTTAGCTACAAACGGTGTTATTTATAGCTTTTACTATTCAACGTTATAGCGCTATACTTAAACCTATTAGTCATTCCTAATTAATTAAATTAAAAAGCTAGCGACATATTACTATTATAGTAATTTAATATTATTGCAGTATATTGTAATTTGTATTTCGCCGGCTGACCTGTTTGTTTTCCATTTTGCTCATCCCGTCTGATTTATTAATTTGCGTTATTATTATTTGTTTTATTAAAACCCGAGCATGTAATAATAATATTTTCCTTCGGTTTTTATGCATTTTTTTTTTTTGCATACACGACGATGATGATGAAGCAATAAAAATATTCAGTTTTCCGTTACATGGAAAATCCATAGAGCTGATTGTAAAAAAGTAGCAAAAAAAGGGAAAAAATCCGTCGGAATGTATTGTGCTTATGGAAATTCCTAAACCCAATAACCTCCCGGATCCTCCATTATGTTAAAGTACTGGAATGGAAAACCTCTACTTAAACGAAGACGGCGACGAGATACGGTCGCTTGTCACCGGCTAAATCCTCTCAGCGAGACAGGTAACGGCGTTTTGACGATGATTCGGAACGGACCCATAAAGGCACGTGTTTTTATGGTTCGACTTAAAAAGTCAGACGCATAAACATTTTTTTTCTCTTTCATTTTTGCGAAATAGAGTGCGTGCAATATTTTAGAAACGCGGAAAAATATAAAAGGGCAACGTAATTTAATCTGAAATATTACGCCAACCATAATGCAGAAAAGCTCTTGGAGTAAACTTTTTTTTTTCGATAAATCTTTTTGACAAATCGCACTGCAAGGTCCGTCATAAAATATAATATCAAAATGGATTACTTGAAATTTACTGTCGGCTGAGTTATGACAAAATAATGTTGCACAAAATTACTCGCAAACGGTATTCAAAAATCTGAATCCGAGTATGTATAGATTTGCTAGTTGTACTTACTTTTACAAGTATTCTATGCTTATAATTATTTGGAAAATTGCATTGCTTACAACCTAATCCAAAGGACCACCGATTGTATTAACTACAAATAAGTTGATTGTATTGACATTTATTATAAATAAATAATCTTTAAATATTGCCTATATTTGGCTCCTTAAAGCGTCCATAAAATATTATTATATTTTAGCTTCGATGCGTAGCTCAGAAGGTATTGGTTTTATAATGATGTGTTTTTTTCTTTGTCCGTAGACAAGATAACTTTTTTTCTATGGACCGAATTATTCGTGTAGCACCTCTATAAGACCAAATTCGTACGCAGATGGTAATTTTTGTGGGTTTAAATTAGAAAAAGCCAACTCGTTAGTTTGTGGCTTGGGGCCAGAGGAACGACTTCGTCGTTGCTAGTCTCATTTTTTAAAGAGAACGGTCTAGCAGTCGATGAATTACGTAAGATATGTCTTTTAGTTAAGGGACACATTATATACAATCAATTTTCCACTTATGGAAAAGTAATATTTAAACAACAATATCTTAATTATTTATTACCTATGTTTGTTCGCCTACAATTTATAAACCACCCCATTAAAGCAAAATTAAAATACATATAATAAAATAATTATTTACAAATATTTATAGAAATATTCAGGTATTGTTTTTCTTAGTACCACCGTTGTGTTTTTTTAATAATAAAATAATATGTCAAAAATGTTATCTATTAACATTTTTGTTTAAGATGAATTATTAGATTATTAAATATAAAAATAAGATTATTCTTAGACTTTATTTGGCTATATAAATTAGTGCAGTAAGAACAAAAGTGTAATGTAACTATTATATTAGGTATATTATAATTGATAATGTTGATTGAAATACATACAAAATCACCTGTAAAGTATTTTGACATATTATTCAGTGTTGCTTTTATCTATTTCAATAGTTCGTTTAACGGTATGAATTAAAACTTTACTAACCCCATACATATACATAGCGATAATAATAATAACAATAATAATAATAATAATAGTTTAAGTTTAGCAATTAAAAGTACCTACGTGGAAAAGATGCTCCTTATTACTTATTGTTACTTACATTTTTGTTTGTTTCATTCTTATCTTAAATAGAATCGTGGCTTTATAGGATCAGGCAAATATTAAAAATATAATTTATTTGCATACGGTATTTTCTATATCTTTATTGTTATGAAAACAAAAGTATTACTGAAAATATGGTAGTGTTCTGAATTATATCTATTAATTATCGTTTACTATTTATGAATATCAATATTGTAAATTCCCAAAATTACAGACGTGTTGAAGTAATTTTCTAATTTATAACTTATGTAGGTATATATCTTTGAGATTTTGTTTTAAATGTTAATATATATTTATAAAATATATTTAATTATAATATTATAATAGTTGAGCTCCTTAGAATTGTTTGGTTATTTTTCTAAAATTACGTGAGGGTATTGTAGCATACATAACGCCTTAACTTTTTATACTCTGTGTATCGCGTTAAAATTAAAACTATTAATTTCCAAAGCATTTTTCCGTCAACTGTTAATTGATAAATCTGGATTTATCAATTCTGGTTAATCCAGACTTCTGAAATCTGGTTATTTCCATCTTTAGTAGATATATTTTTAATTGTGTTTCTTTTTAATTACTGTCATACAAATGTTTTACGATTATGATATTTGTTTGTTAAAACTGTCTCGTTTGTTAACTTTTTGCACATTTTTAATTACCCCTTGGAAATAATAATTGTTTTACAGCCAGTTCTAAAAAAAAAAATTTCTGAAATGTATAGAATGGTGGCTTTTCAAAACTCGTTTGGATCATTACTTTTTAATTATTCAAATAGACAAAAAATACAACTTCTAACTTTTTTCGTTTTCGAGTAGTAAACAAACATGTTAAAGTAATAAATATTATTATATAAAGGGCATAACAATTACTTTAGAAAAAAAAATATTATTATAACAACAATTTATTTGTTTAGGGGAAAAAAATAGTGCAAAGAGTAAATCCTCGTGGGACGTGCATTCCGGATAAATAAATAAAATCAGGATAATGGCCTCTGCGACGTTAAACCGCCCACGCAAAACCACGCATAGTTGCTGTGCATGATTTTAATGTTTTATACTTTGCACTTTGAAGTTGGGAAATTGGCAAATCACACATTTCCAACGATTAGTTGTGTGGCACAACAATGGGCACCACCTACCTGTGCCTACACGCGAGCGGGTTATTTATCGTCTACACGCGGCAAAGTCCCATTTAATGTTTTCAGTGCGATCGAAACGCCTTTATATCCAAACACTTAACTTGTTGTTTTATTTTTTAGCTTCGAAAAAAGTAAGGGCACATTTAAAATTAAACAAACACTATAACAATCACTATAACCGTCGACTTAATATTTTTTTTTCCATTTTTCCCATGTGATCAACTGCATCCATCGAGCGCCCTTATGGTTTGCATTATACCGCATCCGACGTTATTGTTGGTAAAGTCCGGGAAGTTGCTCTCCAACACCATCATACGGTTTCGCTCGTAGTCGACCATCACTTGTGTGGCCAAGAGACATGAATCGGGCCGGTAGACGAGGACAAAGTTGTCAGAGTTAAAAGGTTTACCCACGTCCCATTTGTAAATGTCTGACGCCCCGCCGTACCTGAAGAACATCGACGTGCCGCCGTCCACGCCCAAAATCACCTGAAACAAAATAACCATACACAGTAAACGCAATGGGCTCGGGTAAACTTGCCAGCTCTCTGTTTGCGGTTAATTGAGAATCTTAAAATAATTAAAAGGCGAGCGCGGTCTGAGGATAAAGCCGAGGTAATCCCCGTGAACCCCGTCTGTTCGTCGACAGTAAGCTTATTAAGGCAAAGGATGGAGACGGAAAGAGAAATTCGGGCTTCTTACAATGTATAATCCCGTGTTGCCGTTTTAATACATATTTTTCGCACACCAACGAGCGATTATTCGCGGTTTCCTCGGAAGGTCCTTTTGACTTTATTATAATATTATGCTATAAATACACGAAACCGTTTCACGCCGTTTGGTCACATGAAGTGGGGTACACAATGGCCGGCGTTATAGCTTTTTACCGAAGACAGGGTTCGGGAAAACTGCACAGTGTTAGTGAGTTGCGGCCCAATCCCTAAATCAAGTACGAATTTCGGCCCGGGTTTATGGGAGAGACGTATGAGTTGCAACCCGGTTAGGCCACATAATAATTACCACTTCATATCAGCCTATTAGCGTTACCCAGGAGTCACTACGGGTAGGTTGAAAATGAGTTGTCTCCCAAAAATATGTTTTTTAGTAAATTTTTTAAAATTATGTTATTGGCTGATGAGCGGTTCTGTTGTTCATTTTTTTAGTTTTTTTCACATTACTAGTTTGGCAAAAATTTAAAACTTACTAAAAATGTTGACTGGTCGATAACCAGTCTTGAATAATTATTTTTATTGTTAATAAATATTAAAGCTAAGGACGGGAAGAGTGAGATGTAGTATTATTTTTATCTGTGTGCATTATACAACCGCACTTCTCCTCCCGTCCTAATTTTTACACTATAATAACTTTAAAAATAACAAGATCAGATAATATAAAAAAAAAAACTAAAAATAAAAATTTAAAACTAATTAAATCCTATAAGATATTGAGTGGATCTCTTTAAAAAAAAATCATCCTGTGTATAGAATTTGATATTTTCAAAAATTTAACTTTATAGGATACGGGCCACAACTCATACGTCCACCGAAAATTGACGGGCTCCAATTCATCGGTCACCGACATCGTAAACAACATCTTGGGTCACAACTCACCTACAGCCAACCTGCATACGTCTTAAATGTAAATGATTGGTAATTACCATTTTGTCGGATTTCGGCCCCATGTCTAAGATTTTGCCAGCGGATCCGGATCTCAGGTATTCTGTCCTCACGGTGAACACTCGGGTACCGGACAGATAGGTGACGATAAGCGCCGAAGGACCGCATTCGCTCCGCATCAGTGCTATGTAGAGCACGTCCCTTTTACTGCAGCCGGCCGTGATCGCCTTGGGTAACACCACCCTAGTGCCCTTATTTTCCGCCACGTCGAACACGATCAGAGCCCTGTTGGCCGCGTCCGACACGTACACGAAGCACTTGCCGCAGGAGCCGTAATCGACCACCAAATACTGCAAACGACTCATGGGGGTCGTCAGACAAGTCAGGTCGATCTTCTTGAGCAGCTGCAAAACGTTTAACGGATCATCAATCGGTTGGTTCAATTAGTTTCGGAGAGGCCCACAGTAACGTATAATATACCCCTAATTATTATACCCCTAATTGTTTGTCTCCCGACAATCCTATACGTCTTTTTACTATCGTATGCGTTGCCTACAACGAAAAAAGGTACTGTGTAGTGCATTACTAAAATCCGGTGACAATAAAAATGTATAGCTACCGAAATGAAACGAGCCGGAACTGTGGAAAGTATTTTATAAACTATCCATTGTTTTGCTGGGATGGAACATTGAAAAACGCTCAAGTGAAAAATGACGTTTGCCGTTTTCAACAGCTTAAAAGAATACGATTTCGATAAATTAAAACCGAGTATTCATTACATCTCGAATCAGATACCCGTTTCGTTTAACGGCCGCGATTAACTAGTAACTGGCGGGGAAACTGTTTAAATTACCCGTCGTACTTAAATGAAAAACCTTCGCTTTTTATCCGCAATTTCCTTTTTCGATTATCTCGCCTTAGAAATATCGAGAATACCTACTTAATGTATTCAATTGCCAAAATGATTTTAATTTTATCGCTCTTATCGCACGTTTCGAGAAACGTCCCGAACATAATACTATTAGATTGCACGGTCGCTGTTTGTGTAAACGGATCCCGATTACCTACTACTGTAAGGTTACTGCAGTTCTACAGATAAAATGGAATACTCCGTTGAGCTTATATATTTTGAAGGGACTAGCGATAGCGTGCAGACGGTCGAGGGTTTAGTTTCGGTCGATTGAATAATGTAATCTTGTAGGTACCCAAAGCTAGGGCTGATAGGTTTTACAGTTTGTCTTGTGGCATTGTGGTTGGGTACGTGCCGTGGCGGGCAAGGAAACGGCCGCAGGATTTACTATACAGGATTACCGTGCCGTACAAATTGATCCCACGACCTCCTTTCACTGCAATCGCTCATCGCGCCGTTCGATACAGCAGATACTGACCAGTTTTATCCGCACCCATACCAGCTACGGCAAGTGAGATGTGAAACTCTGTGTGTCTTTTGTGAACGATCAGAACGTTATTAACGATTGTAAAACGTCGTTTTCACGTATAAGATTAAACTTGGAAGGCAGTACAACAACACATACGACAGCTATTGCTCAAACTACAAAATCTAGATCAGTGGTCGTTAGAGAATTTAACGTCATCGACGTCGGTTTTTTTTCCTCTATGGTATGACTTGTTTTATGCCGTTTCACTTATTATATTTTTTAATAACAATATTAATATGTTTTTAACGTTCGTGCGATCGTTTCACAAACATTTTTTTCTCTTGGAATAGAACTTAAGCCTCGGGGCTTACCTTTCCGGTGCATAAGGAAAAAGCCCATATGGTAGGCGGACCAGTTCTCTGAGGGCAACTGTCCAGTGTGTAGATAATACCCGTATCCAATACCCAAAGTACGTCTTGGCAGTCGATGAACAGGTCGACGGCGTTTTGGATTTCATTGGCTTTGCCCTCTAGTTGGAAATTTAGGGAAGGATACGGTACCAGCTTTGCTTGACACGTGTTGAGTGTCAGGCAAGTCTTCGCCAAAGTACTCGCCACACCTGACTTGAACCTACGACCCACATAATTTCAAAGAAGGACTCGTCATGATTTATTAAATATATTATTAGCTTAAGGTTGTGGCCTAGCTCGTAGGTGTCCAACAACGGTATTGACACTCACCTGGGCAGTGCCAAGTACACTTCGTCTCGGTAGATCTGCGCTCTCAAGGCAATGGCATTTTTCGAAATGTATTTGCCGCTGTCTTTTAGCATCTGGTCCACCTCGGAACACCCAAAATCAACGTCAGCACCAGTCCAAGTAACCCGGTCGTATCGCTGTGAACAACTGCAATTGTACATGGCACGTGCTGCACCACACACGAGCATCAACATGACTAACTGTAGCCCGCTTCTTGTCTCTGACAAAATAAAACGCGGCACTTAAAATTGTAATACTTAACGGTGGTTTGTTTTTAATTGGTTGATCATATACTTACCGACCATAGTAAGGCTTGGGGCGAAATAAGCGAAAAATCTTCCAAATGCCGTGATCCTCTTCAGATTAAATGGAAAGATGTTTCACCGACAAAACCCTTGGTATTACAAACGACCGTTACAAGTACGCACTGAAAACCGCAGACGATGCATTTATATAAGACTTAATTATTCGGTTTAATACGTGTCATTTACAGTGTTTATAAAATCATATAGGCTTTTTTTATAAGCGAGACCTTCGATTTTTTGCTATAGTTGATTTTACTTTTTTTTACATTTTCCAAGTTGGCCTTCGGGCTTTATAAAACGTGAAAACATCACACACGGCTGAATAAAAAAAAGTAGGACATTGAACGGTGTCGCGTCGGGGCGATCACCGGTTAGTAGAATTTATGAAGCACCATGCTAGAAAATACAGTAAAATCACTTAAAAACGCTCCGATGCAAATTTTACAATGGTGAAAAGTAAAAATATTTACAGCTTAAGATTTTGGAAGTTGTATATAAATTATAAACTCTAAAAGGTGTACACAATTGTTCTGCCCTTAAACTGAGCAGAGAAAAAAAATGTGAACCTATTTTTGGGGTGAGGGTAAAGCTTTTTTCCTGGTGATTTACATTTACTTTACTGTCCAGAAAGAACATTTATAATATATTCTTTAAGAAAAAAGTAAATAATATTTTTTTAAATCATTGTGTCAAGTAAACATTATAAAAATCTGTTAAAATTAAAAATTGATTTTCTCTTTTTAGAAAATATAAGGTGGACTTTATTATCCCCCATGTTTAGATTATACACTTGAGCTTTTATAAACGATATTTGATTTATATTCTGTGTATGTTAAAAAATCGGTTCTGTGGATAAAAAACCGTGAGCCCAAACAGTAAACATATAAAAAAAAATATCCTTGTTAAACCAATAAACCTTCTCAGCACGTCAAAATCTAAAAATTGATGCTTTATGTACACATGAAAATGTGATAAACAAACAACAAAAGAATCGGGTAATTTATTTTGAATTAAAAAAAAAACGTCAAAACGAGTATGGTTTAAATTGGATAATGAAATCTGGCGTCCAGAACACCCGAATTTTTTAACGCCCAAATCATAAGTCAAATAAACCATTTACTATTTTCAAATGATGTATAAAGGACTATGGTTTTCCTGGCTATTGTGCATAATATATTATACAGGGTGTCGTTACCCTGACTGATAGTTTTAAGTATAAACAGCCCGAGGATATATCCATGATGCATTGATTTTTGACTATATATATATATATATATATATTTATGTAGGTATATGGTTTAAACCCTAATTATTATTCTGTTGTGTACTTTTCACTCGGAAAAGACAATTTAGATATCTGAGACAATATAAAAACTCAAACAGTTTACTATTTATGTTATATTGCGTATAATCCTTACAGGTTCTATGTTAATTCTTTATAAGGAGTTTATTGTTTAATTATACAAGGAATAACGTAATATGTACACAGTACATCATTGGATATTAATATTTAACAGTAATATACAGTAAAAGTAAAATTGTTTCGTTTTCTGTAATAATAAAAACAACTTTTTAAAGGCCCTAAGGTATTTTTTTTATTTTTAAAGGGGTGGGAGCTAACTGCTAACTTATGCAACAGTGTCACTGTTGCGACTTTTTACGGCCTGCTTTATTTAAGGTTTTATTTTCCGTCGAGCACTTTCTAAAACTTCAAAAAAGGATGACATACGTCATATCTGCACGAATGACACGAGAGAAACAACGTGGTAAGCGCATGGAATCCAAAAAAAAACCACAATAAGTTCAGTATTGACCATTATGTAAGCAGTTGGTGCATAATAATCGACCGAGACCTTATTGAGCTGCCTGCGCTTGGTTGTTGATCTTCACGTTATTGGCCATTAACGTTTACCAGTTATTATACCTTACTCAGTGATTATTATATATTTTATATAAATATTATATATATATATATATATATATAATGTGATTGTGAGTACCCGGCAAACACGTCTACGGCGGCCGTTTAATACCGTATTTAATACCGCTTAAAGGCACTATTAAATGTGCGTGTGCGTTCTTAAGTATACGATTATTCCGTGTATTTGTATATTGTTGTTAATTTCTACGTCTCGATGATGTACGGACCGGACGTGTCGGTCCAGCAGACACGCCGTTACATCATATAACAATAATAAAATACGTTATACTACTGTATGTCTGTATATTTTTATCTCGGCTGGGACGTTTACCTATTTCAAAACTGTGCGCCGGCTCGGGTAAACGTACGGCGGAAGCGAGCGAAAGTTCACGTTTCTAATCCAAAAACGATCTTTATTCGCGGTATAACGTTTACAGACGTGTACTCAGGTATCCGGATGTTAAGCAATAGTCAGCAAACATACACACATTACACATACACACAAACGTATGGTAGAGTTGCGGTAGAACCGGTTTTGATCGAAACCGAGCGCATTTTTTAAAATTTTATTTGTTGTGCGGGTATCAAAATATTATCGACAAGCGCCGGTTTGCGTAACGCATGTGAGTTAAAACAATTCTCATTATACGGCTACATCTATGACGTTAACGGGGGTACAATGCATAATAATATTTGTTGTAATAATTGTTGTAAGCGCGTCACATCGTGTCAATCACAAACGCGTCAGCCTCCGGGGAACAGTAAAAAAGGATAATAGCTCAGAAATTTCGGATTTCGAGAATGCTACTCTGTGTTTTGCATACGAATGGAGTTAATGCAAATCAAGTTATTCCGTGATAGTAACGAAAGAAATGTACATTTCATTTTGTTTTGTAACGTCTTAATTTTGTTTATGTTTGAACTTTTCCCCACTGACCAATAATTATCAAGTGTAAAATTAAGAAATTATGAATATTTTTGACACAGGATATTTATAAAAACTTTTTTTAAATAACAAATAAGCATGTACATTTTACAAAAAAAAAATAGTTTTATAATATAGTTAATTTGTCAAATTATCAAAATATTTTTGTATCATTTTAATAAATGCTACAATTAAATTTATTAATACTGTACTTAAAAATTTAAATAACAATACTTATCGTCTCTGCAAACATTACACTATTATTGTATTCTAATTAATAATTTTATACTGTTAAAAAAATAAAACAATTATCGCTAAACAAAATAAGCCTCAATCAGTTGTATTTTGTTTAGCATATAGTAAACAGTATTCTTAACTCAACAAAAGATTTTATCGGTTTTATTAAAAATATATTTTTCTAAATTAATAACTAGTTTATTCAAACTTATATTGATAAAGATTTTCTCAATTTTTATTGGATTTACTAGAAGATTTGTTTTAGTGTAACTAAAATGGAAAAATTGTAATTGTATTTATTAAATAAATACTTTAAGATCCTCATTTGTTTGAAGTTATCCTACTTAGCTTTTTGATAAATTACTTAATACAAATATTGATCGGCAGATTAATGAGCAAAAATATCAAAATGAAGTATAAAAGAGTAGGTGAATGAAATAAACATACATTTATTTACCTTCAATTTGAGTATTTTATTTAAAAGTTACAATTGACAAGCGCAGTATCATTAAAAGTTGTCCTAAGTATTTATCCGGCTCTATATCGACTTGATTTTCTCGTTAAAATATCATGCGTATTAATTGGCTTAAGGAGCTTATGCCATGACTTGCAACTACATCTCGTTAAAATGATGTAATATTAAGAGGCAACAAAGTGCAAATTGATACAATAATTTTGTACATGTATGTGTTATCATGAGGTATTTGTCTTATAATAAAAATCATTTTTAATTAACACAAATGTTAATCATTTATAACATCTGGAAATATTTATTCAGCAGCATTATACACTTCAAACGTATCTCTGAATTACTTTATCAATTGTTTTGTATATTTGAAAATAAAAACATTTGAGTAGTTACATTTATTTTTTTGTTATTATGCGATTCAATACCGCAAAACACTATAGTGATAAATATTTTATGTTGGATTCTTGAATGTTTAATATCTTAGATAACGATTTTGAAAACTCGTGTGACCTATTTTGAATAAAGGTCGGGGATTAATTAATAATGGAAGGTTTTATCGTTGGTTAGTTTTCGGTTGGCATAGCTATGTTTTAGACTGATGTGAAATATATATTTTATTTATCGACAAAACTTTTGCACAAACGTAAATGCGAAGTTTAAGCGGCTGAAAATACATCTTTTGTGTGCGTGCCTACGAGCCTAAAATTTTAAAACGTATTTGCTTTTCTTTAGACTGCACGGTAAAAGACATATATAATATATTATGTCACCGTGAACACTTAAATAAATGTATTCCTGTGCGCGCGCGTGTGTGTGTGTGTGTGTAATTGCTTACCTACACTAATATAAATGTTCAACTGTATGTAACGGATAATCGGTCAGACTACAGGTATATATTATAAGTAGTTCAAATTGATTAAACTTAAAAAAAAAAATATTTGAAAATATAATAAAGTTATAATAAATTTTGTCTCGATTATGTCAGTGGAAGGGTAAATATGCATTCCAGCAGTAAAAACAAAATTATAAAATATGATATCATAATAGATTATTGTTGTTATTATATTTGTATTCGTTTTTTAATGTATCATATTCGGTTTCGAGATCAAAATTCAGATATACTTTTACTTATTTACATATTCTTTATCCTCCGGCGGTCGACTGCGTGACATATTATTATGCATTATGTATTATGGTTAATCGTTTTTAATGTAATATAATATTTTATTATTTACCTTTATGCAAGATCAGCGCCCAGTAAGAGGTAGTCCAATTATATATTTATATATATGGGCGCGAAGGTCGTGACCTACCAAAACGTTTATTATTCAATAGTCCGATCGCCGAGCGTACCGCTATTAATCGCCGTTAACGGTTGATAAGTGCAATCGACCGGTAGAGCCCATACAAATTTGGCCTCCTGTCCCAGTTAACGGCTGGACAGCTGTTACGGCCCGTTTAAAGTATGGTTTTTATTGTTAAACATAGCCTCGTTTAGGTGGGTTGTCAGTTAACACAAATTGTCAGGTATATTTGGACAAGTGAGTCATGGGAGTTGTGCGTTATCAAATAAGGAAACATCCCCGGGACAATTAACGGAAATATGGCCTAACCGGATTGTTTTTAACTTATATATTACATTCGACCGTTGCCAGCAGCCGGATGAGAGATTATCACCGTCTAGACCTCGACAAAATAAAAGCCAAAACGAAAAACCCTATTGCTTTTCGGCATTGTCTGTATTGCGATTATTCTTAAAGTATATAGACAAAGGAACAGCGCCCTTAGGCCTTAGCCCACACCACCTAAAGCGATGTGGTGTGGCGTACGTCTGTGTATAAGTTTCGGTAAACCTTCGAAAGTCCAGTGGTTCAAATGGATATTTGAACGTTTTTTTACCGCAGTTTCGTTGGCCACAAATTACGGTTATAATGGAATTCACCGCGCGTACTTGTCCCGCGGCGGCGGATAGACTTTTTTTATATCTTTTTACATAATAAACCTACTTGGGTTTTTTTCCTTCTAATATCACATCCCGAGGAAATAAGTAGGCCTATACAGGTAGATCAGCGGGGGATAACCGGCGGCCATTACATAAGCCGGTCACGAATATGAGCTGCTTCCTTCTTAAGTCGCCGCTGCCGGTTATAATACTATAATATGTAAGTCTCGGTTTCGACCGATCTCTCAATGGCGCATGTCAAAAATCTGTATTTTTAAATTTTTATATAAATAATATATTATAACATAGAGGCAAGTACAAATATTTAACTACCGCGATTCAATGTTCGGTTTGGTCCATTACTTGGTGGTTTTGCCAGTGTAAAAATCAGCCATTCAAGTACAATTATTCAAAAACAAACGGCGAACGACTAAAATTACAAATTAGCCCGTGTTAATTGTAAGTCTTGGCGATCGTGGGAAGCAACGGCGGGTTAAAAGGCAGCGTTAACACGCTTACGGGCTGATCTCTAACCCCGTTATGGGCGCACCCGCGTTGTTGCTGATGTTGTGTTTTTTGTTCGTGGAAATGCTGGCCGGAAGGATACAAAATGTTAGTCGCTCCGAGTTACTCGCCTAAGTAGGGTTTAGGCCGCCGTCATAATGTGAAATCTTGTGTAAGCGACCTTTTATGTTGCCGAAGAAACCCTAAATCCTACTAACACCGGTAACCGTTATTTATATTCACGCTGTAACGCTAAAATTTGTCACTCCAATTCACGTTCTATCCGTGTCAGTATTCATCAACCGTAATCTTTCAGTAACTTTTTAAGGCGACATCCTTAAACTTGCAATAATCAGATTGTCATTATGTTAAGCACATTGGACATTCGTACCTAATTAAAAATCATTATTTCAAAAAAATGGGTTCACCAATAGTAGATTGTGTTATATAAAATAATGCAACAAAAAATTTCACGTAGGTAATACATTTGTTTGAAACGTATCTCCTAGGGCCTATCATTTTATATTATTATATAATGCAATATTTATATTAAAAAAGGGAAATTAGCTCGTTTTGACAAAAAAAAACTCATTTTTATGTCTTAAGAACCATTTTAAATTTAATAGGTTTTTTGCACGCCGTATACATCTATATGATACATGTAAGCGTGAGCTTCTGGTATAGGCCTTAACTTGTTTTTTTGAATTTATGGTTTGTTCCTAATATTATATAAAATATAGTATTGACTTGTACCATGGAATTATTAATAATATAAACTAATCTTACAAATATTTCGAAACAAGTAGACAAATTTAAAACTTAATGATTTTATAAGTAGTTACAGCCAGAGAAAGAAAACATTAATTGGACAATTGTAGTAGTCTTTTGGTTAATGTCAGTACACGATAACTCATTGACAGTTACTTGTTTTTTTCCAAAAATACAACATACCAAAAATGTAATTTTTTTTTTAAAGAGTTCCTAAGCTAATAATAAAATAAAAGCTGTGTTTGAATAATATTTGTATACAATCTGTATTTTACAATTATTATTATTTGTTATTTTGTCGGATGACAAACCATTCGAATTTATTATGTTATTCGAATAACTTTTTTACTTCTTCAATTACTACGTTATTCGATAACGTTGGCCTAACTCCGACCCATGTTTATATTTTCTTGTTTATCTAACTTGAAAAAATCACATCGTACCATCAAGTACTCGCGGACCTCAGAACCAATAGGGTTTTTTCGACCTTCGTTACAGACGATATTGTAAGAAATCACGAAGCAGCTGTTTGTGTACCGTATGATTGTCATTATAATATTATTATTGTCTTCGACGGCTATTACGTGTACATAGACAGTTTTGTGTTTGCACTATTTTTTCTTTAGTTTTCGTTCGAGTATTGTATTGTTATTAACCGGTGTAGTGCGTTACATAACCGCGTAAGCACTCGGTAATTGGATTGCGCGCTTATGACTCACACGTTCGGTCAAATGCAAATGTTCGGCCATCGTGACCGACCACTAAGTATATTATGGGCTTTTGCAGTCCGCACGAGATGATATTTTTGCGGAAGAACACGGAGCGTTTGTTTTTTTTCGGCCGCAATTAAACGGTCGATAGGCCTAATCGATTATATATTATACTTATATATTATAGGTAGTGTAAGTACTCGCGGGCATTGCGGCGTTGGGTAAGTCGGCGGCGACGGCGACAATAATAATAATAATAATAAATTGTTGTTATTAGAATAAAACGGAACGGTCTCCCGTCGACGTGATACTTAACGACAACAAATTAATACCACGGGACATATTTTAAGTAGTACAGCTGTTTGGTAAAAAACGGGTTACATTTTTCTTACCGTCCGAAACTCGCGGGTGTCCGGGTGTCCCCCCGAGCACGTTTCCCAATATACATATATATGTGCTTTACCCGTCCGCGAATCGATCGAGACGGTAAAAAAGGAAAATTTCAAAAGAAAAAATTGTCATTTTTCCAAAATAATATATTTTCTTAACACCGGAGCACGGCTGTCGTCGGACACGGACACCGTAAACCGTGGAAACGCGACCTCGCCCGGGGAAAGGTTAAACCGCTAACAGTGTCGAGCATGTTCCGTCCAATGCCATCGCAAAAATGTTTACAAAATAATACAACGATTGTAATATCGTTCGGGCCGTGGAAGAACGGCGGCTGTGGTAAAAAAAATTGCAAGGAAAAAGCATAACAAAAATACACGCGTCGTATCAATGCGCGGCGGCGTTAATGAAAAATATCAACAAAAAAAAAATGTTCAAATCGCATTTAAATGTAATCCATCCGCCGTCGGATATAAAGTGTTATCGTGTGCGACACGTTTAGCGATTAGCGATTAGCGATTCCGATAACGTGAGTGACCGGCGGTACGCGGCCAACCGTGTGTACGGGCAAGCTGTTATTATTAGGCGTTTGGCGGTTACGTTGGGTTTCCTTTTTTTTTCCAGTGTCCACGTCGTAAACGGCGACCGTCGATGAAAACCGTTGGATACACGCGCGCAATGATCACGTGTTTGGGGGTGCTGTTGGCCGTCGGGTGGGCCGTTGGGACGCAGGCGGCCGACACGGCGGTGTACTCGCTGAACGGGCAGAACCTGCAGTGGCAGTGCGCGTCCACCAAGAACATCTACGCCAACACGGGCCGGTACACGTCCAAGAACATCATAGCGACCCGCGTACAGATATGGGACGACCGGGCGTTTGTGCTGACGCCCAGGTTCAAGACGGGCGTCCCGTTCACCGTGGCCGAGATGGACCTCAAATGCAACGACCGCTGTTGGCCCATGCTGACGCCGTACCCGTGCTGGGCGATGCACGACGAAGGCGACGCTAACTCCATACAGAACGCCGTCGACATATACCTGGACCCGATGGGCATACTCTGGGTGCTCGACACCGGCCTGGTCAACACGATGGAACAGCCCGTCCGTCGGAGTCAGCCCAGGATAGTCGCCATAGACGTCAAAAGCAACCAGGCAAGTGCCCATTGAACCTTGAATATCTATCATAATAGAAGTAATTGATTTCTTTAAATAAAAAAAAACACTTACAAAAAGTAACTAAAAAATATTAGGCATAAACACTTCTTGTTCTGCTCTGGCACTACTACTCCCCGAAAATTGTGTTGCCTTCTACCCTTTTCCTAAAATAGAACCTTTCCATTCAATCACTCCCAAAGATCTTAAGTCATCTTAAGCTACGTCGGTGTACATTTTCCTAGGTTTACAGCGAAGCCGTTTCATTTTATCTTCATAACTCATTATATTATGATCTGTCCTTTGATGAAACTCGGGTGCCGTGTCTACTATATACCCATTATAAACACAGGAAAGTGCAATTAACAAATAACAATTATAACAATAAATTATGAAACCACCGTGGAAGGTAGAGTTGAGATTATAACTCGTGCATAATATGTTCTAAATATTTAGTAGGTATCATAATATAGTAGAGTTAGGGAAAGTTAATGTTTAATGGGATTATTACCTACTAGCGAAGTTATAACTTGAGATTTAACGATTAATTCAATTTTTGGCTAAGCTAATCAAGTTAAAAGCTAAAATATGGACTTTTAAATTTAAATTATAATTAGGTGAAAATTGTTTAACTTTAAAATAATTAAACCTTTATTATTAACATTTTTCTTAGTTAAGACTATGGTAATTAAAATGAATAACGCAATTATTGATTTAAATACATTTGTAATTAGGTTAGTATTAACTAAAATTATATTATTTAAATCAACTTTCTGGTAAACGTGCGGCCTTTCACATTTTGAGTGTTGATATGTTTAACAACATTACTTTTCACATCAGTTATATCTTATTAAATCCACCATTCCTGCATTTTCCCCCTCAAAAGGTATTTTGCCCTTTGTGTAGGGTGTACGCGCTACCATATTTTTTGTTTCTCTCTTCCCTAAATGTTTAGTTTAGATTTATGTAAGTCATTAAGTTTTATCTAGTTTTAGTTTAGTAGATTAATGGTCGAGATGTATACGTTGGGGTTTGGAAAACTAACATGAAAAGGTTCTATCTCATAATTTATTTTTAAAATGTTCAAGAAAGCTTTTGTAAGGTTATGAAAACTTATTATTCAGATTTTAATTATACTAAATATGATAATAAAATAAATCAAAACATAAACAATTTTTTTATAATGCATGGATAGTAACTGGGTAAAATTGAAATTATAATAATTAATATTTTATAAACTTATTATCGTGGTGTACAGGAGGTACAATCAAATAAGTTATCGGTGAAGTATACGAATTAATTTATACTCATAAAATGTTAAGCGTAAAATAAATTGTTGGATCTACTATAATTATTGCAACAAATTTATAGTAAATAGATAATAAATATTTAAGTAACGAAAAGTATAGAACCTTTCAAATTGACAATTATGATCTAATTAGAACATTACTACTCTTACAAATTGCACTAATGGCTCTCACGACATTTATAATTATTATAGCCTTTCTATAACTGTGTTTTCACATGCGGAATGTGTCGTTTGTGTCTATAATTTCTATTCAAAAATACAGCTGTTCGATAAATATATTGATTTGGATTATTCCCGAAAGTCTGAAACAATTTTTTTATCAGATTGAACTAATGAATATCTCGCGCGTGTACCTAATTGCATATGCATTACCTAATTGTATATGTTTAACTAGTTGTACACACAGAGAAAACACGCAGATCTACTTTATTTGTAAGTCTAATTTTTTTTTAGTTATTCGCAATATATAGTGTATTATTGTTACATCATAAATCATAATTACTGGGATAGTACGAAATCAAACGCACAGCGCTTATATAAGATTGTTTACTATTAAACTCTTAAAAGCGTCGCGACTTACGTGATGTCGTTCAGTCCCTCAGGTGATAAATACGGAAGAGACTTGGTACATTCTATTTTTTTTATTCGTATCGTTTCACAACCGGACATAAGTAATTATTTTTTTTCTGGGGGAAAAAAAAGATATACTCTCTGGGGAAGTATATCTATATCAACCCTATAAATGCGTCACCGCCAAAATGAGTTGGAACAAAACTCGTTCGAGTCCCCTTTCGATTTTAGCCATACAAACGCAATGCGAGATGGAAACATCGGTGTAGAACATTTCCCAACTGTACAAGAAATTATTTCTAGGGAAAAGCCTACCGAATTACTTGAACTTCCGTCCCCTTCGACGTCGCTTTCGTTCGTAAGCCTACCAATTCCAATAAATCACATTACGCCCAGCTAAAGGTATATAGATTTTAACGGTTCCGGTTTTGCCGACAAATGTTTAACAATAATAATCTCGTTTTTATACACTTCGTATAGTCACGATGAAAAGCTTTTCAATCGTTGCGCGCGTCCAGCCTAATGCCGGCCGGCAACAAATGAAAATCTAGATTTAAAAAATCTCCCCCTCCCCCGATCGTTAAACAATTAAATTAGGCGTTTTTTGTTTTCCTTTCAAGCACGGAATATTACTTTGGATTGCGATATTATTATTATCGTGGTAAAAAATATCCGTAAATAAAATACACACACACGCACATATATATATATTATTATTGTATTATTATAAACATAATAATATTATATTATACTATCGTAAACCGTAACGAGCGGTGCGTTTTACAAAATGAATCTCAAGTAAATTACCATATTATTATTTATTACTATGCTTTTTTCTGGGTATTAAAAAACATTATAACAAAAAAGAATCTTACAAGAGATTAAAAAAAAACAGAGTCCATTAGGGAATCCGTGGCGCGGCGGTGGAGGCAATCGACCCGACACCGTCTCCTCGGACTCGGAAAGGGTTTACCGGCGGCGCCCTTTTGTTTTCTAAGCCCCAAACATCGAGACGCGGGTAGGTACCCTCCCTCTCGTTTTACCCCTGTCCCATGCCGAGTTCATTCGCTAACCGCGACAATGATATCTGCCGCTTGACTGCCCCGGCCCAGTGTTCGAGTGTGTTGTATTTCGACGGACCTCTCTTTTGTAGAGGCATTAATTTCATACACCGGGTGGTGTTGTTAATGAATGAGAATTATGGCGGCCGTCGCCTATTATAAAGAGCCATTATGATAATAACACTCGGCTTATCTGCCGGTCTTATAAATAACAACTCGGTTCGCCCCACGCCAAGAATCGCCGTCCGATTTCCATATTGTCCGCGTTCGGTTCCAATACAATCGTTATGGGATTACACGGCCGCCTAAGTTTCTGAATTGGCTATTCGATCCAGTAGATTACAATCGTATATTATATATAGTACCTGTATAAGTTTCACGGGTACGGAAAGACATCCGGCAAAGGTGCGTTATAATTCGCACAGACTTAATCGTATACAATACCGAGCTTGCACATAGCGAATAGGTAGGTAAAGGCTGCTTAAAGGTCCGACAATTTAATAAAATCACCGCAAGGGCTGGTCCTATGCTTCGGCAGGGTTTCGCCGAGTCCATATTGCTAAAGTTCTCGGACACACGATACCGATCTTGGACAAATGCACTTATACTAGCACACATCAGTTCTAACAAATGTACACGGAGTGAGTTAGAATAGCCCGGTGTCATTGAACGCCGATGTATAAAACTAAAGCTCTTTTTTTTTTTTTACTGAAATGCAATCAATTTTTGTGCAGGGGACTTATGGAATTGTTTGAATGGCAACCCTCGTGAGCTCTGTATTTACTGGATATTATTGTTAAACTAATTTAAAACGTGCTGTTGTTTTATGTAACGTGTGTTTGGCAAAAAAAAAAAACGGAGTAAATAAAATCGTGATTTCTATTATTTTTCCTTCGGCGAAGAACAGAAAAGATAATATACCTTTATATTATTACAGTCATGGTATCTTAGGACCACTGGACCGAATCGTTCATAAATCAAATACAAACAGTCCTACCATCCGGAATCATATCTAATACTTATGTTTGAAGGGTCGAAATTGAAAAAGTTCTCACCTTTTCCTCTAAAACGAAAAATACCCCACAATACAATATTTTGACACGCTATAAAATATAACAAAAAACGTTTATTAATTTTCTCGAAAATAGTGCTACCATATTATTATAATAATAGTAAAATATCTGGAAAAACTCGAATTCTTATACTTTCGTTTTTTTCTAGACAAAGTTATGATCTTTATGAAGTTCATTATATGGAACATATAAAACACGTCATGTATAAAACATTAAATATGTTTAGGAGTATGTTAAACTTTTGTATCAGGTGTAGGTATAAGTAAGGAAGTTTTAGTAAAAAAAATGTGTTTCTCTCGTTTTTTAAGAAGTATAAATATTCAAATTGTAAATACTATTTTAATTAATCACATTATATTAAGACTTAAATAAAAAATAAAGCTTAGCACGAATCACCTATAAGATCTTCTTGTCACCTAACAAGTATTATTTTGTGACAATGTTTTATATTATATTTTCCTTTCGCAAATATTTCAATTCTATTTAAGCATTGCCAATCTAAATTCTAATACAATTCTTGAACCACACTACATTACAGCTCTTTGAAAAAATATACATTTTCTGGTGAAATCTATTTATAAATCTAGATTCTTAATATATAAAGAATTGTATTATGTTATTAAATTTTATTACGTCCCCCAATGCTGTCAACTTTTTTACTATGTTACTCGGTAATCTAATAAGTTGTCTTCAATTCCCTGTCGGGACATGATGGGGCAGTTATATTTGACCGCCCTTGTTCTAATCTATAATAGCGTTATTAAGACTAAATTGGATTATAGTTCTTTTCTATTTTGACGCTACTTTCTTGGCTCTGAAATATACCCAATCCTCTTTTAATCTCGTGTCTACACGCCATTATCGACGTACATTCCCCTAAGTTGTTTGAAGTAGGAATAGCCAAGCCCTCCTCTTGAATTCGGAGTCTGCCGTTTTATCGTTTAATATGACTTAATCTGGAGATTCATTTTTCTTTCTTCTCTCTAGTCTGTTAGTCCTACTTTCGCATTAAAATGCAACATACTTCGCTTTTATCCTTGTATTATTTATTTCCTAATTGATTTTACATTGCTTTGTAATAATTATCTCCCTTCATCAGTTGTCTTTCACAAAGTTGTTTCAAGAAAAATTAAAACTCTTAGATCAAATTCCCATACATCAAAAAAATATTTATGTTTTCATAATTTTCTCAACAAGCTTGTAAATATTTCGGAAATAATATACTTTGTTCTCCTGCCAAAAGGTAATTTTGAAATATTTCAAAAATAATAACAAACTTGTTGATACCATTTTAAGAACATCAACATTTTTTTTCTGAATGGGAAATGATCTAAACAAATGGTTTGGTTAATCTACTACTGGAACTATTCTACATAAAAAATGTTAATGATTACTCTTGACTGAATTTGGAGTTTTATCTCAACGTTGGCTCCGTAATTTATTTTGTTTCTTAACAATGGCACAGCACCTATAAGAACGTTTCACGACAATGGGTATCCTAAACATAATATTTTATGTTTTTTTGTAATTCAAAATAAATTTAAATAACTATATCTTTATCCCTGACCCATAACAATGCGATCACCGTTGTAGTATATTGAAAGGCTAAAATAAATAAATAAAGCAAAAATACTTAAAACTAAGCACCAGCATTATGTCCTTAAGGATAACAGCACCTATTGAATGTTATTATTATTACAATACACTAGATAAAAAAAAATAGACAATAATTATTACCATAATATTACAGATTATATAAATATAATATTTACACAACGTCTCAATATAGGAGTAAAAATTAAATGTCGAAACACAACATTAAAATATATTATGTTATATGATATAACAATATAATATTCTTTGGTGTATAATAATAGTCATGGTTGTTCTTAACAGTGTACTCGATTTTGTGTCGGATTTAGGTCATTTTTATTTTAAATATTAATACAAGCCCGTAGTAAACAACAAAAAACTATGTGAAACATGTCAAATGCGCTTAATTATAACGATGGGAAATGAGGTTAAATATTTGACGCTCCTGTGCGTTATATACATACACACAAAGGGTTTGCATAATATGTTTCCAATATATTGTAACAACAACAACAACAGCCCGTATTGTTCGCAATAGTTGGAATAGTCTTCATGTTTTTAGATATACATGTAGGAAGTTTCGCAGAGATCTTTGGGAAGTTCCGAATAATTGAACAAATCGTTTCGAGTCGTCGGTTAATTGCACAACAAAGCGGTCTCTGGTAAATTTTTTTTATTAAAAAAATACATCCGTTTTCGTATTCTATACTCGGTGAAAGCGTTTGTCTGTAATCTATAGTATATTATGTTAACCGATCGCAGGTGTAATTGAATACGAGCTCCGTTAGCCGTAGTGCAATTATTACTATTGTATGCGTTATTAATAATTAATAATCTATTTATTGCTCACGGTCAAAATCAACGACAAACCGCAATGTTATTGAGGTCCACGGAGCTAATATAATAACACAGGCATACAGCCGCCGTTGTTGTTGGACAATATAGGGCCCATAAGTGGTCTGCCGTTTGAAATAGGAAAGGAGACGAATTCAATGGCGGAGTGAAAAAAAATGTTTACCTTGGTGGCTTGCAACACCGAATACGGTCGCTGGCGTTAACGTTAAACATTTTCAATTTATTTGTACGAACATTTTCAACGAGCTTAGCCATACAGCTTACTAGCGGAGAGTTATCTGGCACCGCAGAGGAACATTGGTATCATAATATTACGTTATTGTATATTCTGCACAGAGCGCGCTTAACAAGCGTTTGTGGTATGTATGCAATAGAGCTTACACCGGTACAAAACGCATTTCCAAACGAGAGGAGAACCCGGGGGTATTCGTGAGGCGCCGTCATTGTCGCCGAAGAGGCCTTGTAGTGACACGAGGGGAGGGGCCACAAACCCGAGGTTGGGCGGAAAATAAAAACACAATTAACGACATTGCAGCATAACAAATAAAAATAATGGGCTATTGTATAAGATAAGCGGTAAAACCGAGAGAAATGATTATTGATTCGATTCGATGCCGCAAAATTTGGATCCCATCCTAGTGCGGAGATTGCAAACAAATAATAATAAAACGTGTTTTTACGTCCTCCCACGTCGCACGCAGCTCGTTGGTTATTATTGCGACAACTTTATGTATTGAAAAAAAACTTTAAAAAATAATTGATGTCGTTAACTTGAAAATACATGTCCAATTATACCCGTTCTGTGTAACAGCGCACATTAACGGTAAGGAATTTTGAGGTTTAGTCGATATCGCACTCCACAGTACAGTAGACGCGGAGCTTTTCGCAATAGACAATCAATAGCTCTCAATGATTTAGACTGGATCGTATTCGAGTACGAAACATTGATATTGAGTAGTTGTTTACAATAAATAGCGACGACAGATGCCAAAATGTACACGTGTCATCAGAGACAGCGGCCGCAGACCTTAATATCACTGACCTTATAGACCGCCAAAAGCAATTAACTGTTTTTAGAGTTAGGTAAATAATATGGCGTTTCCATGCAAACTAGTGCTTATTGTATAACTTTTCACTGTAACGCGGTTTGTGCCTCCCCAAAAACCGCATCCTCGGGGTTGAACGTTTGGCAGTCGCCAGATACGGTAAACAGTCGCTTACGGATTTAATTTTCTTTTCGGCGGCAAATCGTACACCACAGACCACACCGGCACTCTCGGTCGACTCCGTACGGGTGTTAACGTATTGATTAAAATTATTTCTCTCCATCGTCACTATACCATGCATGCACCGGCATCGCCGACACCACCAAAGGCCCAAACACACTTGACCGGCCGGTTTTGTCATTGTTGTTATTCCAACCCATTCGCTCGATCCGATCCGGTCGGGCCATCTGCCGCATTCCGTTTACGGCCTCCGTAATAGGACCCTGTATTGAATAATATACCGATCCAATGGTATTTCGTGCGTCGTAACTCATAACATCAACATAGGGTTACACATGATATAGGCGTTTTATCTCTAGGTCAGATCGTAGCATGTAAATTGGATTTATGAATAATATGATGAAAAGGGCGTGCAACGTGTTATTTATATAATATCTGATGTTATATTATCATAGTGTTCAGCTACGACAAGCTTGCTTAACTAAATCAAAATCGTCATTCTGAAACTGTCGATCAAATCGGCATTTCGTTACACTGAGCTCACGCTTGGTATTGGAATACGTCAAATTTAGTATGTCTGGACAGACGCTTAACTTTTGCATCATTAGGCAAGATGGCACGTTGTAAGAAATCGTTTGTAAAAACATAAACTTTTAGCGAAACGTCATTAATAACTGTCTCCGTGCACGAGTCTAAAGCGAGACTCCCTCATGAATTCATAAGTAAAAAACAACATGGCGATAACGATTCGTTATTAAGTACTCACACAGCAATTTAAAATACTAACTATTATTTACAAAAATATACCATTGAAACATTTGTGATAATAGAATTTGATTCCTCTCAAAAATATTATATAAACATATTTTGAAAATTATTATAAAATACTGTACTATTCAAATGAAATGTTATTAAAATATATTATTGCTTTGTGCGATATAATGGATAATAAAAATAAAGTATAACAGTTCTGGTAGTAAACCAAAATAAATTACTTTGTTCTTTAATATACACAGCAATATTTAACAAAAAACAATAAACAATGCCACTTTTTGCATTTTTGGGAAAATTTACATTTCAAATTTAGTTCTCCACATTGTTGTGCGTTCTTTTATTTAGCTTTTAACGAAATTGCATTTTTAATATTAAAATGAGAGATGTACGTTTTTAGTGTTCTTACAAATCCTCTCTTAGAAAATAAACTGCTCGTATCCAGCATTCGTTCGATGGTGTTCAAACGAAATATATCTTACTAGGAGAATGAGATAATAAACATATTTAGCTTATAAAATTTGTTAGATGACTTTACTTTTCATAAATGTTTCCCACAGAAAACCATTAAATCCTATACAATAATTAATATGAGCTTTAATAAAATATTTAAAATTATTTTTATACTTTTGTTGGTTGATAGCAATGACACCCTGGAAACGTTGATAGATCACTTCATGCGTATTCGTGGATAATTTGGGTCTCTAACATATGGTCTTGGGGATTAAAAGCTACATTTTATCTTAAAAACAAATGTGTGGTGTACAATGCCTAGTGTTTTAAGATTTCACTGTCTAGTGTATGGTGTTGTTTAACAAAAATTAATTTAACAAAAATAAAACTGAATTATTTTTTTTCTCCTAAATTATAAGAAATATTTCCAAGTTTTTTTATACTTAATGAAAGTTCCAAACAATGGCAATGTCTTCTTTTAACCCCTTTCTTTGTTTTAGATTATACTTATGTCGCGTGATTAATTTTGTACTTTTTGCGCAGATGGTGAAGTGGATCGACTTATCGGGACTGGTGTGCTCGGCGAGTCGGTTGAACTACATCACAGTTGACTACGGCGAGGACGGTAAGGCGTTCGTATACGTGTCGGACGCGGCCACCAGGGCAGTGATCGTATGGGACGTGACGGCCGGCCGCGGGTACCGAGTCGTCTTGCCCAAAGCTATTACACAGGACTGCGGTAAGCGGGACGTGCTGTACATAGCTCTGGCGCAAAAGACGACCGGAAACGTTCTGTACCTGACGTACTTGAGCAGCAACCGGATGTACGCCATCAACACGTGCAACTTGCGACAGGGCTGCGCCGAGGGCACCGTCACCGACTTAGGACCCAAACCCCGCAAGCTGGTCATACTCGGCACGGACGGCAAGTCCAACCTGTTCTTCCGGTACCGCGGTCAGGGAGACATTTACGTTTGGGACACCGACACCGGGTTCGTCTCCGACAACTTCACGCTGCTGCAGAAGGCCGACGACTGTCGATTGGCCACGCACGTGCTTCCCGGCTGCAACCGTCTTATGTGGGTGGTCGAGAGCAACTTCCCGGACTTCATATCCGACAAGGTCGGCTGTTTGGGCGCCAACGTCCAGTTGCATCCGCTCGAGAAACAGAACTGTTTATCATCATCCCAAACCTATTAATTGTTGTATGTTGTTTATCGTTAATAATTTATTAAAAAAAAAACATTAAATAATAATATAAAATATAGTTTTTGTTGTTAAAAATGTTTTCGCATACGTCTGTTATGTGCATTCGGCGTTCTGTTCAACCTGGTATCGATCCATAGTAATTTAATGCGTTGTATTATAAAGGTATTAAGCAGACTCGAACGTTGTTACCTGTCGGGCGAAAACTTGTGCAAACTTTTCGAGTCGGACGAAGTAATGATTTTATGATCAGATACGAATAAACGCCCGGAACTTTCTTTGTGGACAGTATTAGAAACTTCCAAGTAGGGATTTCATGGAAACCAGCTTTTTATTTTGGCGAAAACCCCGAACGATTCCTTCATCAGACCGAGTTTGTCGTTGAAGGTTTTATCACCTATATATATATTTAATTGAATTAAATCTTACATTCATCATAAAGCATAGTCGTTCTATTATATTACTTCGCCTTACCGCGAAACGTGAAAATGACTATCTTAGAAATTCTCGACGAACACTTGAAACTTACTATCTACTTCACACTTTTAAGTACGTTTTCCTCGGCAACTTTTGTTCATTTAATCATTTGTCCACTTTTATCCTGTTATCTTTTACTTTGATCCGTTCTTTATTTTGTACAACTTTTTTCTCTGTATTTCCCCCCGAAATACTCAACTATTCGTGCAAGAAAGATCAAACGGATAGCAATCCGTTTCTACTTCAACTTACTGAGATTGTAAAGTATGTTGTCCCTTCAATGCCCGTTGCAGCAGAAATGCAACATGTTTATTATATAATTTTATTTTGTTAGAAAACATACATTTAATATAGATAGCGCTCTAGTTATTAAATAATTTAGTGTTCAAAATAATATTGTTAAAAACGTATTTAATTTTCCTGAATTGCTGATAATTAAATCTAGGTATATAAAAAACTGGGCATTGAAGGGTTAAGTTAAGTTAAGTTTGTTTTTCATTTTAAATTATACTCACGTCTATTGTCCACCAAGTCCCTTCAAATAAAGTATAACAGTTACTAAATATTGATTCCATGTTATTATTTTTTTTTCAGCGTCATTTCAAAATACACGCCTTTGTCATTTAATTATAGTCCAGTTTTCTATTTTTATCTAAACCATAAATTAACTATTTGAGCAATATCTTTCGGACATGTGTTTTTGAAACAGTAACTCGGTTATTGTAGTCACGACGACGCTGAATTATTTTGTGACTTACCTCACAAATTGTAGTAAACCATTCCACCGCGTTTATAATTAAACAATAATCCTTAACCCGTGCACCTCGGTGTATCGCGAGCGTTCGAGCCGACACCCGAAGCATAAATATTTCCTAATTAATGTGCCCTTCTTGTGCTCAACAACAACGGCACAGCTCCTCCAAGGACAAGTCTTGGGCGGCGATACTCCAAATACGACCAACCTACAATATCAATAACGCTTTCTATAATCTCGGTTGACCGGACTAACCGTTTTGCGTCCAACTCGAGCGCAATGCTGTACTATTGAATTTATTAAATAGCTTTACTGGCTGGACTATAAATTCGTATTGCACAATAAAGTTACTTAACGTTATGGCCCTCTGTTCAGCCAGACCTATACTCTACTAAAAAGTTATAACGGTGAAATAGGATTCTTCCATGAGATTTCTCTTGCAATTTCATTAGAAATAAGTCTATAATAAGTCTTTACCCGCACGGTTTGTTCTTTGGCAGTCGGCTCATTGCTGCATAAAAATACGTCTAATAGTATAGTGGATAACCAAACAAAACAGTGTGACGCGTCCGTATTGACGATACATTTCCTTACAATCATAATAACCACTTATCGTGTTATTGCAAATTATTTTATTGCTATTTTTTTAGTTGCTCCGAGGACAAAAAAAAAGTAGTTGGTTGACGATTATAATACAAACGACGACGGTAATTCATTGCCAAATTCGGTATAGAGCCTATCACAAAGGCGACAGCCCATTAGTTAGTAGGTATATTGTAATAATTATCTTTCCACGGCCATTCTCTTTCGGTGAACTATCGCCACTTCCGCTGTTGTTAGGGAGACTTATGAGTTGTGATCCGCGTCAGGGCTTGTGCTTTTTCTCTACTCATTCCGAACACACTCACACACACACGCGTGATCTGTAACGGCTTTATATAATTGTATGTTAAGCCGTCGGTACGCCTGGTCTCGATTATAATGTATTTTATTAACTTGCGAGGGCCCAGCCGACTTAGCAGAGCGCACGAATTCTCTTAGGACATAATATTATCATTCGTTGGCGCATACCGTACGATGTCAAAGATAACTAGCCGTGCCGCCTTGAACCACCACACCTTTTTTTTATGTGTTAGTACGTTGTATATAAATTCTAATCGGACGGTCTATGTTTAAAGCGTTTGCCAATAATTAGTAGGTAAGTCTATGTGTTTCTATTTTGCGCTTGTATTATTTTGTCCAGGAAACCGATTCCGTTGCACAACAATGATAGTATATTATATTATGTGTAAATATAATTATTTCGGCGCCATGTACCTACGTGTATACAAATCTGAAACGCTGTTTTTTTGTTGTTGTCCAAATGTGTAATGAAAACCATGTTTTTTGGGTCAGCCGCTTTTAATTGTGTATAATTACATACTGTTCTGACCGCCGACCACCCCCTTCTATTACAATAGCTGTATAATATTACCGGTTTACCACAAAAAAAAACCTAAATATACAATTATTATTTGCGTAAAAAGCTCATGATGACAATACTGTTTTTTTTGCAAAACGCAATAATTTCATTACATACATTATATTCATTACATTTACATAACTTACTATTATTATCTAACTTTTATAATTCATTATTTGAAGGTTACCTAAATGAAGTAATGGCACTAATAATAAAAATAATAATTATACAACAAAATAAATAAAATTATAATATCCTCGGGAACGGTTTTAGTCATTATTATGTAATTATTTAAGTAACTTAAATGTTTCTTATATTTGTTTTTCTCAAATCAATTAGTATAATAGACAAAATTAGGCAAAATCCGGATTTACAGAAATTTGAAAATCCTAAATTAGAATGCTTTAAAAACAGGATTCTTATACTTAAAACTAAGTTTACATTTTCAAAATCGTAATTTAAAAAGATTTGTACATTGAAATTTTAAAAATCCTGAAAATACTAGTTTTCCCAATTCTGCCAACGATTAAATTGTTAAAAGTGTTTAAATAAAATACCAAATTGGACGTTGAAGGATTAATTACGATTCGTTGTATTAATAGAATGTCAATAAAAAATATTCATCATATCCAATTCCGAATGTCAATCATTAGGTCGTTGGATACATGGAGTTAACATTAAATAGTAAACTCCAATGTCATTAACTTTTGGAAATATCAACTAAAATATTGTGCGAGAATATGACTCGGTTTTTTTTACAAAATTTATTCTATATAATTGTAGTTGATGATCGTTTGTTTATGATCTGCATTGGGCTCAGCGAAAAGTATTGAACAAACGTGACCCGACAGTGTCACGTAGTCCACCAATATTTGAGGTGGTTCAGTTTTGTGGTTTTTATTGTTTTTATAACTACCGATATTATTCAACACATGGTTAAGGTGATGTAACGGTTAAATAAATGTGACAATAAAATATATAATATGACATACGATAAAATATGGCATATTATGCATACGTTTTTTGGAAACACAATAAATCTAAATTATTTCACATTCTATGCATCTACATAGGTTTTTTTAAAAATAAATAAGCCGTCGAAAGACGATTTAATTTTCAAGCAATAATATTCATAATCGCACCAAGATCAAGTTTATACTCAGTTTTTATGACTGTCAGCAATGGCGTGGTAAAAACAATTTAAACCCCACTACCAATCATTGCGGTATCTAGACCCATCTTTATGGTGTCTATCCGAAAAGGTATACATCACCAGGACTGTGGCAAAATTGTCTTAGTATAAAGTCAATAACTACGCTTCTGGACGTTTGATTTAAGTTCTGGACAGAATGATTTAAGTTTTCCGGTGTCGGACGAACCCTGTAATTGTAATAGAAATTACAAGGCTGATTACATGGTTGGTTTTGCTAGCAAACGAAACGCGACATATTACACTAGGTTCCCATGCAACTTTAACGCACCGAGTAAATACACTGTACAAATTATTTTAGAACAATAGATCAAAATTCACAAAAACAAACTAAATCTATCTAATCAAGTTAAATTAGCTTAAAGACAGAACAAATGGTTGCGGTAATGACCGTCATCCGTTCGAGAGTGAGACCAACCGTAAATTCATTTATATTAACGTTGAGTTTTTTCCAAATATTATTTAATGACACGTAGCTGGTATGAATAGCAATAATAATAGGTCTGTTGATACATCGTACAATATAAAAAATTTACAATACACTTCAAAGGGAATCACATGATGGGTTTACAATGAAATGATAGGTAGATACTTCGCTCATTTTGGTAACTAATTAACGTGGCTCTTTTTTTAACCGAGCAGTTCCTTTTATCATGCTAAAGTTAAAAGCAATTTAACTAATAAATAGAGATTTTATTATAAAACCAATATGGTAGAGTAGCTGCATTTTTATATACTTTATTTTATTAGTTGTACAGTACGATATTATAGATAGTTGTTTTGTTTAGTTATAGTTCCTCTTGGCTACTTTATCAGATTACCTTAAGTTTATTACGTCAACCTAAAACACTTGGCACGGTCAGTTTACGTATTTTAATCGCCATACCAAGATCCTGTACCGCCATAATATTGGCAAATTATGGCCTATGATATACGTATAATTACCCATACAACATAATAGAAAATAACTTAATTAAAAATAACGTGAACGTGTTTTTTAAATATTTTTTAATCATAAACAGCAAAATAAATTAATATTTATACTATATTTAAAAATGTAAATACTTGTTTGTTTGCGATTATATCGATCATTGTTTTGATTGTAGAAAAAAATATATCATATGCATAAATAAATAAATTGCTTTGATATGGGATTATTACTGTGCTTAATGCTTTTACTATTCTGGACTCTCACATATTATAAAATTTAATGACGGAATAGTTCATGTTCACTGCATAGAGATTTTAGTTACATAGACGAGGATGAGGAGAGAGAATATATCATTCTCTTATTGGCCGAACTTTTTTTTGGGCGGTGGGACGAGGATGCCGTGTGGGTAAGTTACTCGTTATACATACTTCGCTTTGGTAGTTAGGTACGGTATGCAATTAAACTTGAAAACGGATAGTCAAATTATAATTGCGACTATATGAAAATAACAATATGATAATAAAGCCACTAAATTGAACGGTCTTTGATAATCGTTCAGAACCCCCTCTTTGTGTAAAATCAAAGCCGGTACTGTAGAATGTAATTATCTAGGGTCGTTTCCGTTTAAATTATTTGGATTTTAATAAATCCGGCAAATGTTGTTTTGACGATAATAATTAAACGTTAGCCTCTCTCGTCATATCCATATTACTCGTATGACTGCGAAGCGTAATTATTATTAATATATGCTATACAGTATACAGTATATAGTATACACTGTATATGGGCGCAGTTTGTATGTGTGTGGGTGTGTGTGCGTATGACATAGGGAATAATTAATTTGTCGGTATTTTCAATTTTCGGGGGTTTATCGTCAAATCTGAACGTATGTGTGTGTGTATGTTTGTATTAGCCCAAAGGCGATACACTTTGTGATTAATTTGTTCGGCAGTCGCGGACTGACTTGCGCAAACACATAAATGCAATAATTATTAATGACACAATTATCATTTCAAACCTTCCGGCGTGCGGTGTCGAATAAAATAATTACTATATTGTTTCAGTGCGGAATTTTGATTTATAAACTCGGCCAGATTGACCGTGGATACGCTGTTTCAATGGTACAGGCGAAATAAATACTGTTGGAATTATGAATTTGTGCCACCCCACAAACCTCATCAAAGCCATTTAGCAAAATTATTTATTCATACACGGTCAACGGCTGCTGTTGAACGACCGGAAATAAAAAATTCAATAACATATTATTGTACACACGTGTGAAATGTACAGGCGATTTTCTCTCAATCAGAATCGACTTCTTTAATTTTTATTACGTCAAAACGCGAATGACCGTTACCTTGAAAACATGTTCTTTTTTCGGTTTATCGCTTTCTAATTGCAGTATTTACGCGCTACGGCAAGACCTATGTCAACTATAATTATTACCTATATTGTTTACATATTTTGTACATACACAGGCAAACCAATGTGGTTTCTATTATTATGTAAACGGTTTTTATTCGTCTAAACGCTAGCCCATCGTACTTTTACGGCGGTAGACATAATATTATTTTTAATTCATATTTCATTTGGAATAGACAAGTGTTATGGCTGTATTATTATGATCCCTTAAAAGAGACATTAGGCGTTAGCTTTATTGACAGAACCTACTTTCTAAATTCAGTTATTTCCACGATATATTTTAAAACTGTCTATCATCTCAAAATGTTGTAATAACTAATAAATATCGAACATAATCGACTGTGTTTGTGCTGGCCATCGGGTTGGCGAAAATCATGTAAAACTACAGCAAAATCATTTTTACATCACTATTGCCACGAGTATGAATTATAGACATGCCACATAGTATTATGTTATTATTATAGGGTTTTATCTCGTTGTGGGATTTTACACGTGACGCATTAAGCCAAAGCGATGTCCATACATTAGTCGCCGCTGTCTAGTTAATATAATACTATATTATTAGGTAAGTAAAGTCTTTATTTCTGGCTTCGTTGAACAGTTCCAATGATAAAAACGATTTTCCTGACGCGGAGGTGAGTTATAGGCAATTGGCTGACAGTAAAAATAGATTTCCTTTAATAAAAATGTTTTTTAAATAAGTTTAACTCGACAAGGCCGGATTTTGAAGGAATTAAATCGATAGTGGCGTAGTTGTGGCAGTAGCAAAGGACGTTTCCACTGGTGTATACAATTTCTTTAGGTGCACTTGTTTTATATTATACATAGATAGTAATTTCCAACATGAGTTTCTAAAAAATTATTTTTTAACATGGGTAAAGTTGATCAAAACAGATATAATAGATACATTGCTCATAGTAGATAGTTATACTTTTCTAGTCAAAATTAAAACTGAATAAGTAAACAAAATAACTGTTAAGTATGTTCATTATAATTATTATTTCAATTTTAATCCAGACAATTATAGCGAATAATATTGGTTGGTTTATAAAATTATAACGAATGTGATGGTTATGTACAAAGAAGAGCACTTAAAAATGTATGATATTTTAAAAATCGATAATATTTAACGTACCAAAAATAACATTTACAAAAAAAAAAATTTTTTGATCCTTGAAGTAAATCGTTGATCCTTGAATAAGTTTAAAAAAGAATATTCTTAAATTCTATATAATTTTCTTATCTCATAATTCCAAAATGTTGTCAAACAATTCATAAGTATTTTTAAACCGATCGCCATTCAACTGGCAAATAACCACCAAATGTAAAAAAAAATCACACTATTATACATAGGTATATAATTATATTATTATGTACGAAGTGCTAGAACAACAGCCCAAACCACATACATATTGCTAAAACACGTATTTTTTTATACAATCTACAATATATAGCATTTATGTCAAACGATTTGGTTGCAGATAGCGTTTTTGGACATTTTTTATATACCGTTTGACTATAAACCACAACTCAACTTATTACACGCGTGCTGTTTTATCTATTTTTGTTATTGGCTATATTATATTATTTACTATCCATAGTATAAATTATAATTTTGAAACGATTTTATCGCTACAAGGTCTCGGGTTTGAGCTTAATATTATCATGACTCGTCAACGAATAAAGCACAATGACATTGACTTTTCTCCAGGCAATTTGTGTACTGTGTAGTAATTTCGACTTATAACAATAATTAGCTGACGTTTTCGTGCTGGCTATTGTTCATCGTGTTTCCGTCTAACATCGTTATTCGTAACAAGTATGATTTGAAAATGATGTAATGACTAATGGTATCTGACGAACTGTACAATTTGTTTAGCTGTGTTTGTCATTTTCAACGCTAATTTTTTTTTGCACAAAATCTTCGAGACAAAAACAGGTTCGAGAACACTTATTATCAATTATAATAGTTTTTAATTGCCTACAAAAACTAAATAATGAATATATATAATAAGCTTGATAAAAACAAAATGTATATTATTAAGTATTCCGGACAATAGTAGCCGATTCTAGTAATAGATTCACATACAAGTAGCTATTATATCATCATATTGTTAATGGTACACTAAAAAAAACATTGGACCAACTATAATTATGGTTAATATTATATATATATATATATATATATATATTACAGCCACTATATTTATAGTTGGAACTTGAAATACGTACTTGAAGTTGCCCCCTCCCCTACTTTGTCCTAAACCTAAACCAGATATAACCAAATCTAACCCAAAACTAAACCAAACCTAACCCAAACCTAAACCAATCCTAAACCAAGCCTAAGTCAAGCCAAACCAGACCAGACGGACAAATTTTCAGAATGACCCCAACCATAAGACATATCCATGTCAAAATTGGGCATGACCTTAGCTTGGACTATACTAATAGTCTTTTCAAAAATGATTATTTTTAAAAAAATAATCTCAACATTTTCATTTCCTGTCGTGCCTGTGTTTTCAAGTTGGTTGCAATTAGTTGCAAATAGGTTGCTGAATATTGGCGGAGATCCAGAGTTGATCGGACAAAGTGGGGGAGGCAACTTCACGTACATGCTTGAAATAACTAAATAAATATTTAGATCAATTGTTTATGTGGTTATTCCAACTATAAATTTGTCATATACCATTATTTTAGTTGTCTTACTATATATTTTTGTTGATAATTATCTTTATGAATAAATTATTTTATTTAAAATTTATAAATAAAGATATAAATTGTGCGTTTAATTTGCTTTTAAATTTAAACTTCAAATATTGGTTCTTTATTAGTGCATATATTATCGGTTGTTGTTAGAGCATAAACTTCCGGGTCCTAATAATTTATTTTTATATTTTTCATTAGTATTTTTGCTATAATTTAAATTATAAATTTGCTGTAGTTTATTTTGATGAAAGACTTTTAGTTATTTCTTCTTGTTCCTCACAAATGGTCATGAAATGGCTTTCTTTGGCTCAAAAATGTATAAAATATAGAGCAATGAAAAGCATAGTTCAACAGTGTAGTACTTGTACACTAATTATGAGAATATATGTAATCCTGAGAATTTGGAGATGTTGAAAATTGAGTACCTTCGTTCTTAGCACCCCTTAACTCGATAAATAATAAACTCATTCTATACAATTACATAAATATATATATATATATATATATATATATTTCATACATTTATTAAATTTTATAAGAGCCTATTTTTTAACAACCAGTCAAAATTACCAAAGACGTACTGTGTTCTCCGTTGAAATAACGTTACATATAATACTTTATAATAATTTATAATACACTATAGTAGTATTTTTACAATATTTGCCGTTGTCACTATAACAAATAAGTATAATAGTCAAATAATAGGTTACATATTATATTATTATGCTTAATTAGATTTTGTTAGACAATATAAGGTTTTTTGTGATGTAAGCGCTGTTTTTAATGAGTAATGATAATCATGTTATCTCAAACAACTATAAATCATCGAGAACAAAAATCGATTTCATGTTTAGATTTTTTTCTATTTGAGTGTCGCCCATATTTTTTGGACGTGATTGCTTAACTGCAATTTTTTCACAATAACTTCTGTTCGAGTACTCGTAAATAATATAGAGCCCTCGGCTGAACGATAATAAGTAACGATGACGTACTTGAAGATCAAGTGTGCCAATTTACTGACCCGCAATCTTTCAAAATATGATTATTTGTAGTTCGACCCGAATCATTTTGGGCGTAGACGTACCGATCTAATGGCGAACGCAGATCGACATTTTTTTTCTCAATAATAATAATAGTTAAAATTGCGATTGCGTAGGCCGTCGTACAATGACATGACTCGATTCGTACAAAATATCATTAGTATTGTTATTATTTAATTATAGTTTTAAGGCGCTTGTCGTCCAGACATCGCGTGTTGTGCGCTATATTACATGACCGCCAACGCGTCGTTTACTTTGACCAATATCGCTGTAGTGGGTACTTAGTCCTTATATTATATTCTCGAATTACTATATGACTTACAGGCCGTACTTGGACGTTAATTATTTTAGATTATTCTATTCGAACCAACCGAGAACCGACCGAAATGTGCCGAAAACTCGACGAACATCTGTATAACAACGGCGTTATCGCAATGCGGTCGGCACTATTATGCAAGGCTTACGCGCATGTTGGTGTGAGACGAGAATAAACAGAATGAGAGAGATCAGAGACCGACAGACAGATACCGTAAGAATTAGCCGGCGCGGGATTACCGTCCAGGCGGAAGAAGGCCAAGGGCGAGGACGGCGATTCGGCGGTATAATCATACTATAATCTATATTGCAACCGCCTCGTCCGTTTTTCCAGTCAATTTTCATGTCTTCATTACAATATCATTGTCGTTGCGGTCGACGGTTTTAAACCCTGTGTCGGGTACTTAAAAAGTGTACTTATAGTGCACAATAACAATATTGTGGTCGTACAGTTTTATGTCTGTACACAGAAAAATCCGCGTGGCCACAAGACCGTGTCGCGACCGATATTAATAATGGAGACGCGTCCGGGACAATTGCACGAGATCGAGTATTATAATAATTAATTATCGTTGTGAATAAACAAAAAATCCTAATTTAAAACTGCTCAATAGGTCTAAAAACGACGGCCTCGTGTTTTGCAGGTTGAAAAAACAAATTAAATTGGTTTTTTATACATTATTATAGTCGGGCTTGTAGCTCGTAGCTTGTAACTTGTAGGCTCGTTAGTCGTTTGGTTTTTAATTGGATACACAATCTGGTATAGATTACAAATTAGCTTCACGTCATTAGCGCTGTAATACTGGCTAAAACTTTAGCTTATAATATATTTTCATTGTGACCAAGTGACTGCATTTTCATAATGCACACGCAGTTGACGTGGCGTATATTGTTGCAATATCGTTTAACGTTACCACACATTTTTACTACCATTGCATTTAAATAAAAAATAAAAAAAACGAAAGTTCGCTGATTACAATATTATTCTGTGTCGCTCGTTTTAAACAAAACACGAGTCGAAAAGTATGATTTGCATATTATCCATATTAATTAAAAATCAATAAAGCATATTACCTTGTCCCGAAATTATATATATCGCGTTAGGTATATAAAATGTAAAATGTTTTCGTTATTAAACTAATTACTATAAATATTAAACATCATTATGCGTTTCAAACGACCATTATTTTTTATCCTACAGGTCGATCATATAAATCATGATTGTATGAACTATTTTAGTCCAGGTCCGTATTTGAAGAGTTGGGGGGGGGGGTCAAACCCACTTACTGATGTTTTATTGCGACAATAATACGCGATAGTTTTTTTTAAATAATATTATTTTGTATAACCGACTTAAGAGGTTTCATTCTGATTGGATCTTTTAATAAATAATATTATGACCGTTTGTTTATTATTTAATCAGCGTTTTCGCTTCGTGGGAAGTTAGTAAACTAGGCTATTTAGGCTACAAACTTATTTGGCTCCACATGAATGCGTAAGTATCTACTGGGTGATTACGTCAACGACGGTAATAATATCTACTAAATAGGTGGTTACCCCTCGAGAGTATTAGTCTACATAGCGGCTGTAGATGTACTATATTTTTGTACTAGACTTCAATTATACATGCAGTCTAAGTTCTAATGTAATTGCAGTGACGCAAATTTGCAATCCAGATCTTGTCACACGAAACGTTATAAATTGTTTTAACTTTTAACTATAAAACGCGTAGTTCTACCGACTTAAGTATAATATTTTAGTACCAATGGGCAAAACACACATCATAATAACACAAATAATAGTCGAAACTCGATATGATGCATTAGTCACGTGGTTAACAATTATACGACGGATAGAATTACAAATGTATGTATGCTTATTATGTGTGTACAATAGTAAGTTCTATAGCAAATTCCAGAAAAAATATTTTTTTAATCTCTGCATTTTATTGTGTACATTTAGGTGTAACCATTGTTAAGGCAAGTAGATATTGATGGAATATTTTTACATATCTCATGAAGTTAAATTTAAAAAAGTCATAATTACTACACTTCTTTTTTATAATGTTGTATACCTAGTACAACGTTTAAGTAAATTAACTAGCTTTATTATAACTTTTTTCTTATTAAATGAAATGCCAATAATTTATAACTAATAAACAGTAATTGTATTATATATTAAAATACCAATAAGGGTATCAGTTTTAAATTCAAAAAAACATAGTTTTACTTATGTAGAAACACAACAAGCTTAACCCATAAAATAAAATACATAACTAGTGGACATTATACAACTACGTTAAAAACAAATGTTATTATCATTAATCATTACATGATTAATGATAATAACTTTTCTTTGGATTTTATGTAATAATGTAAAATTTATTAGTAAAAAAAAAGGATGCAAGTATTGTTACAACAATCATATACACTCCCTATACAGCCCAGTGTATATTATTTTTATGGTTGTGTAATTTATTCAACTTTCTTGTTTCACACCTATACTTACTATTATCATATTTTTTTTATTTATGTGACTGTTTATAAAATTTGTTCATTACTTATTTTGTAAAGAGATTTTTAAAATTGACATTTAAGACAAAATCAGGTTTTTATTTTATTAGGCAATTTTTTTCTCTAAATATTCATATTTATAAAAATATTTATAAAAAAAACATTAAATCGTTAATGTAATGTTTTTAATGTATCTAAAAAGTAAAAATATAATTTATATTAAAATATAACATACAAGGATTGTAATACAATAAGTATAATAACTATTAAGTTAAATAGAAGTTATTGTACTTGGTAAAAAATCAAATCAACTTGAAATGTCAATAGTATTTAATATTCTAAAAAAAGATACAATTTATTATTGGAGTATTGTTGTTTTTTTTTAACTTGCTGACCCAATATGAACAGAAGCTCCAAACCGAGCGTAAGCTATACCAATATAAATAGTACAACTTTTAGTTATTTTATATCTAACCTTTTAAATTTTAAAATTCTATATTTTAAATATGCTTATTAAAACAATATAAATCTGCTAAAAATAATATGAATTATTTAACAATTAGTTAGTTTTGAATAGGTAATTGCTCAAAATTCTAACTTTTAAAAAGTAAGTTAGTGAGAGCTGTGTGTATTTATATATAACTAGAAAATATGATATATTACATTTAATGATCACTATACATGTACATTAATTTTATTTTAAAGTTTCAAAAACTTACACATTTTTGTATGAAATGCATTATGACAACTCAATACATTTAAACCACAGCAATGTTATTATTTACATGATAAATTAATTGTACGTTAATAAATTGATCATCCAGGTTTTCTTAGATAACTCTACAGCTAATTGAAACTGTCAAACTTATAACCGATCGAAAACTAAACCATTGCTCTATTAGTGTCACAATAAGTTATAGAATCTGCGGAAAGTTGAAAACTTTTCATTAAATCTTTGACGATTTAAGTGGATTTCGTGTAAAGTTTAGTTTATATAAGTTGAAATTTAGAAGACATGTAATTTGTTTTTGTTCGATATCAATAATAATTGTCACTGATTTTATGTCATTTCTGTTTCGGGTATTTGTCGGTACCGTGCGTCAAAGAGCGTTTTGCATTACTCTTCTTATAACTTGTCTCATAACGGTTTCCAAGTAGATCCATAGTCCCGCGGGAAAATAAACACAAGTTCGACCGCACACACTGACATATTAGCCACATACACAATAATATCGCGTCGGGCTATCTTAAACGGGTCCCCAGTGAAATATATATTTCGGATGTGAGGCGCGTCCAACACAATGGTCTTGCATGGCAAACGAACGCAATTACCACAATGTGTTTGTCATTGAAACGCAATATAACATGCAAACAGTGATGTACGAGTAATTTCCAACCGATTTTTCGTCATTGCGATAGACCCGTCTCATTCACACGACGTTCACTCCAGAGTCCAGAATAATTTTGGACCGAATTGTTCGAGTTATACGTTATGCTAGTGTAAAGTATAATATAATAATATATAATTAATTAAATAACAAGGCGAGTACACGCCGACCGGGATGGTCGTTTCTCAATGAACCATTGATAACCGGTACTATTGTATAACGGCCGAGGATGAGTGAATAATATAATACCGCATTATATATATTAAATAGGCCGTATATAGTCCGGCTACCGTCATAACAATAATAATAACATTATTATTCTCATTAAAAATGTAAGGTCCACGTTTCACAGTCGCCCGTGGAAAACGTAACACCTGTGCAGTAATCACCGGGCCAGATGATTCTCTCCGTATCCAAAAACTGCGCATAGGCATAATAACGATGATAATAATAACGAATATGATACTTGTATCGGTTTGGTAATCGTTCATATATTTATTATATCTGTTATGTCAACGTATTGTGATCAAGGCGTTGCGCGTTGGACGGTATTTATTATTAATTAATTTATATTTTCACTCATTACCTTACTGAGCGGTATTGCACATGCCGGAATTAAATCAAATGAGTTTTAAATCGTATTATTTCGTTGCACAACTCGCACGGTACACGCAATATGCACAAGTATTAACTATAATAATAATAATAATAATATGTACTTCTGTTACCGCAAAGATACAAAAAAACTATTTTTATTTGTCCCCTTTAGATTGCTTGGGTACCTACACTACAGTTTGGGAATACGTTTCATAACTTGTTGTTTAACCGAGATGAAGTTTCATTTCAAAACTTTTTTTTAAATATTTACATTAGATAAAAGTTCTATGCTGTATAGTATATACTGTCTGGACGAATGTGTTCTCCGCTACTTTCGTAAAATCTAATTTCATATTTGTTAATATTTATTATTTTTGTTTTAACTTTTTTTTTAGAAAAACTTCAAAACGATATTTTAAGTAATTTATAATCTTTTTTGAAACTTTAATTTCGTTCGTTTGGTACCTACATTTTACACTTACAATATACTTGGTTTGAAGTTTCATTAGTAGTAAAGTAACAAACTCAGTGGTAATTTTCTTGAAACAACTAATGTGTAATGAGTGTAGGTGAGTATTTAGAAGTGTCAACATGGATTCAAATAAGAGGACATAGAGACTTTAGACCCTTTATAACCCTTCAAGTTACCATCATTCGTTATGCCTCAGATCCATATATCTAACGAGAATTATAAATTTCTGATCTGTAATTACTAAAAAGCAAATACAATTTTTAAACAATAAATTTTTTTTTAAATACCTACATACATTTTCCATTTGTTTGAACACGGTAAAGTGCTTGTATCTATGACTAAATATGTACTTATTTGTTTGTGTATTTAAAACTATCATGCCCCTCCCCAAGAAAGCAGGGCTTGTGGGTATTAAACTAGATGCCTCTGTAGTATCAAGTTCGACGCTTTTTCCATTGCAAACTATTTTTATTTAGAACACTCTATTTAAACTTCTTTTGCTACCATAAACGAGGCAAATCTATTTTGCCACACTGACAAAACCGCCAAGAGCCATATCGTATTAGCATACTGATGTATAGGTAAAAAATATAAGCACAACAATATACTCAAGTCGAGTAGTTTGTCAAATAGATAACGCGCAGTTTTAATACCACTTTTGTTTTTAGTTCAACGCGAAAAAAAAATACTTATATTAAAAGCGTTCATTGTGTATACTCACAGATAATAAGTATATTATATACATCGTATATATGTTGTGAATACCGCAAAAACTTTTTTCACTTCAAATCGTTACCCTTCGCGTTACACCGCGTTAAACGTATTCCCCTTTGCGGGAAAAGCGCATTCGTTTTTGGTCGGAAAGGTTATTCGCCGCAATTCCCCGAGCTTATGTCAGACACTATAGCCGTTGGTGATTGATCGACCGGCTAACGGTATACCTACATATAGCTGTTTACCGGCGGCAAAGGTCAACAAGTGAAAGCTTTTTGAACTTAGCTTTGGTGCCTATACGGCGGGCAGAAAAAAAAGAAACACATTCGAATGGGTAATGTCGAAACTAGGGGTTCGTTAGAAGTATAATATGATAATATTGAGGAAAGATAATTTAAATAAAAACACATATTATTATCTCAACGTAACGCGTGACCTCCAAGACCTAATGTCAAGTACACGAATTTCTCTCAACACGTTATGTGTTACACTGGCTTTATTGTTAACCGTTCGGCTCGCGTCGCAGTTGTTTATTTCTACATGTTATAGTATTATATTATATATATATACGTTGTAGAAAATCTATATGCTTGTATAAATAGTGTGTATACCAACAACAGTCGGGTTGATTACAACCGAGGCTTCTCATAGTAATGAATTGTTCGACCCGTTCTTGTGGTCAGGGACCATTAGGAATATTACCGATAAATTTATAGGTAGACAGTATACTATGCATAATATACAAAAAGTCTTGTCACTAAGACTGGGACTGCCGAGCCGGTAAGTCGCACGGGTATTCCAAAAGAGCTCGGTCGTTTCAATTTGTATAATATGACACGCGCGACGGTATACAAAATTATTTTGTCGTTTTCTCTACTGGGGGATTGTCGGATGTGCAGTGTTGGCAAATTTTTTGTTACTTCTATGACGTCGAGGTAACAAAAAAAGTTTTCCGCCAAACCCACATCATTAGGATAATGCTCGTTTTCATATCGTTCCCATTGCAGCTCTTACAGAAATTGTTTCCACCTGACATCAACTTTGGACATAAACAAAATATCCTACGCATAATACGTACAGGTTGGTTCACCAAACGCTTGTCCAACCAACGACTTGTAATGTTATCCAATTGATTTTTAATTGCGAGTTACAATTGTTTAGTAGCCTAAAAGAGATGTTAGTGTGTAGGGAATTACCAATTATATTTATGTACCTTCAGACATAGGTCTATACTATATTATGTTTTCTAACAAGAATTTTGTATTACAATAAAAAAAAACAATACAAAACAAAAAATAAAAACATAATATGTTACTTATCGAAAGTAAAAAACTAGTACATAAATGTAAAATGTAAAAACTGTTTTGCGTTGTATGTATTTTACGATTACTATTTATGTTATAATTCTTATAGAAGTACCATTTTAAAGAATAGTACTTACTAGCATACTGCAAGCATACATAATATATATTATTATTATTACTTATTGACTTTAGCAAAGCGCGCAAAACTTTCCACGGTATTAATTAATAATACTTTTCGCTTTATGTATAATAATTATTTGCAGCAAGATGGACGATTTGATAATATTCAATATTGACTGTTTTTTACATGCATGGTTCGTTTAATTTTAATTAAAATCTCTCAGAGCGTACAGGTATATATATTCGAACCTCCCATCTACGTAAAATATATAAATATACAAAGATACATACATAGCAGTTACGGATAAGTTTTTCAAATTTAATTTTCAACTTGTAAATTATAATGTTTAGTTTACAATTTTCCGTTCGATTGGAAATTAAAGAACTATAACTACATCATACTAAAATAATGCGTTATCTTTATTCGAAACTTGTCGAAAACTCGTTCAAATGGAAATTGTGTCAGCCGTATTTACTACAGTGTTATTAATATCTACAAAGTTATGGAAACTCGCGAAAACACCGTTGGCCAAGAAAATATATATTTATTAAAATAACAAAAGCTCTTAGCTAAACATTTCGCTTTGGTAAAGTTTTTCTCGATTAATAACCACGATGTGTTCAATAATTAATTAAAAATTAAGTTTTTTAACATCACAGCTCATCCAATGGACGGAATCATGTATTAATTTATTCGTGGCCTGGAAGTTGAAATTGGAAAATATAACTTAAATAATATTAAATTATGAATCAAAAACTGAAGACGACTTTTAATTAAAAATAATGTAATATTCAACGACGAAGAATTTATAATAAATATATATTTGTTTTCGGATGTTTAATAATGAACAGCGTGTTGTTCGGAACCTTTTGGCCCTTCTGCGATGACAAATCAGTTTTAAATTAAACTCTTTTCTTAGCCATAGTCATTAATATATTTTGATTAAATTATGCGTTACCACGATGAACAGAGGCATATATTAATAATTTTTGGATACTTGTAGAACTGATCTCAATTTTTTAAAACAAAAAAAATATGATAAACTCTAGTTAACAATTAACAATCAAGCTGGAAGGAATCTGAATCAAATAAATATCAGGTGCCTATTTAACATTTTTTTTCTATCCTACAAGATGTCGACTCAATTAATTATTACTCCTCTTAATACGCTGCCTCTCGTATCTGTTCTTTACGAAAATAAAACCTATTCTTTTTCTCAAAGATGTACGATTAATCTTGTTCGTGCGATTATATTGCAGCATTGACCATACGTACTCGATCAGCAATAATATATCTTGTTTATTTTGACAAAGTAATGTTTCTTTAAAAATGTTTTTATACTTATTAATTATTATAAGTCATAATAATAATTTTGTCTATTTTGGTATTTACAAAGTTTCAAATTAAAAATTGTAGTTTAAAAAAGTTATAATATAGGTAAGTATTAACATTTATGTTTGAAATTGTTTTCTCGGTAACTAATCACTATAAGACTATGTTTCTTTTAATTCTCTTTATAAATCCCTGTTCAAATAATTTTCGTCTCTTACTATACATGAACTATACTAGAACATGTCGTTAAATGGACCAAATATAATATATTATATTATTTATTACAAACTTTTTCTACGTCTGTCTGAATATCCAACAACAGCAGCGGCTGTCGATGACCTTATTATTTGGTTCCATACAAAACACACCTATTCAATTAAATATACAGCTGCCATTAGCGCGTTTCAAGAAAGTTTTCTACTACAGCTGTATAATAACTTAACTATAATTATTTTATCTTCGATACGAAGCTGAGGAGGTGTTGGTATATTATTCTACTTTAAATGATAGCAAGTACCTCCACATGTTTTCTTAATACTAGTTCAATATGACCACAACATTTATTTTCGACGTCTTTGGTACGTATGTTTTTGTTTTTTTCGACCGACCAATTTAGCATAATGACGCAGGGAAATCGAAAAACCATTCGTATTTATTTGAATGGAATCCACTGCGGCGGCGTATGTAGGGCTCCACAAGTCTCCGGGAAAGTGTAAAAGTAAAATACCATAGTCCAATTGCACGTACACATCAGAACCGCCGCCGGACGTGATAGCATTAGCATATTAGATATTTTGTGGTTTACATCTGGGAATGGATAGGAAAGACATTGCAATTACCAATACACAAAATTTGTCGAGCTTTGCCACTTTCATTAGTTTTACTAGAGCTTCACTAAATTAAAAAACGTCAGATTGACTGTTCTGGGTGGTGATTGATTTGGGTCAGGCGGCTATAACGGTTGATAATTATTGGTAAGTCAATAGAGTTATAAGTACACGATCAATTCCTTTAACAAATCCAAGCCACTACCAGAAGCAGTCTGGTAAAAAAGGCTTTTAGATCACGGGTCCAGACGAATCTTGCATTCTTTTCATAATGATAACCCTTATTGTATTAGAACAACTTACATGCTTCACTACACAAGCGCTTATTGACAGTATAAATAATTATTATACTAATTAATAGTAAAATATGTATTATCGAAAATTATAGAGTTATTTGTGTTATGTTATTGTTTTAAACCGGAATTAAAGCGACAAAAACATGCTTGGCACGGACGCAATTGGGTTTTGGCGATAGAATATTATTTTCTAAACGAAACATTTTTCGTCAGCCAATTCTACGCGTTGATTGCAGTTCTGGTTTTGGCAATCAATGTGTTTCTCTAAGGTAACAAATTATTTCATTGTTTCGTTTGTATTCATCTACATGTATATATTAATATTATTAAATTGTAAATCTGCTTGTAACCCTTTAAACCTGCTTATAAGTAATCAGTAAATCACAATTTACATTCAAAACTATTCTTAACAGTAACGTTATCAACAGCAAAATAGAATCGTTTGAGTTTTTTTTTTCAACCTAAGCTTTAAAGCGGTGTTATCTGCTTTCGTCTGAAAGGCTTGTTGAATGTGCATTTATTGAGAGTTATACAAACAAACACCACAAAAAAGATGTCAGTCGACCATAACACCATTTTTCAATATATACTTCAATCTTCATTTCCCGAAATTATTGTGTACTTATGTTGAAGTTCAGAGGTGCTACTAACATGTGGTTTCCTCTCATGTTTTTTCACGTGTATTTTATTATTCTATACTCAAATTTACTTATTGTACTATGTATTGTATAGATTGTAAATAAACAGAAATTTTTAAATAAAATTTAAAAAAGTTGAAGTTTGACCTCGCTTAGGTATATACATTTATTTATACATCACCCTCGAGTAAAGCTAATAGTTGTAGATGAACACCTTTACCCTTGCCTCTTTTAATACACTCCACATTTTTCAAACTCGATGTCTACATACTTAACTTATTATTATTCGCGAATACTTTCCTATTTTTGGCCTTTAGTCTTGTATTCCTATTTTTACTCGTAAATTCCCATCTTTTATTCCTCAATGTGTCGAAATCTCGTTATCCATAACAATATCTACATCCTAATCATCCGTATTTTTTATATGGCCTATGGGCTTTTCATACCCCTTTTCGTGCCCCCTCGTAGCTCCGTAATTTTTCTTCTACAAAAAAAAGGCTTTTCGTACGGGGGTGTGACAAATACAAACGGGTATTCTGTAGCTTCAAAACTTTATTGCAGGGGCGCTTTTAAGTTTCGATGTAAACATTAAAAGCAAATCAACTTCCCCTTTATTCCATATTTTTTTTTAATAAAAAAATATTTGCGTTCCAAAACTACCGTCTTGTGTTGACCCAGTATAGTGCGTTGGTCTGTATACTTTTTTTTTTACATTTTCTTTTCGCATTTGTAATGTGTCAACGTAGTTAAAGTACATGCCACTGTGCGCTCTTCTGCTATTAGCACTAGTATAGTAAACAAATGAGTTTTTCAACCGGTCGCGTTCGCATAAAATGATAATCAAGTTAACACTTCATAATATACCTGTTATGCGACAGAGACCTGAATAGAGAAAACTGCAACGCCGACCGCGACCTTGACGCTGCTTTGGTGGTCGCTTCCCGCGGTTCCGGTCCTTTGAGTGACCCGATTTACGGTAATTGGGCGGGCAGGCACTCGAGCGCCGCGTCGTCACTAGGCGGGCGACCGGTCCTCAGCGTCCGCGATCCGTTCGGCAGACGAAGAACGTTCGCTTGCGTTACACGGCCGCAGTTCCGTCGACGTCGCGCTTTGGTCCAGTCGTCCCGGTCGCGCTCACTCGTCGGTCCAGCTCAGTTCGCGCGCACGTGCGTCTCGCCCAGCGTGTGGATAATATGTCAGCATTATTATTATCACCGTAATAAGAGTCTCGCTGATATTATTTAGAACGTTTCATCCGGACAGCAATAATAATTATAGCGTAGTTGTTGCCACACGCACACGTTCGTCGTTGAACCATTCCAAACTCTTTTTTGGCAAGCCATGTCCACGATGGCTGTGGCGCCGTCGCTGTCGTTGTCGCTGCTCTTGCTGTTGTCGTGGACGCCGTCGGCTCTGCAGGCCACCCTGCAGACCGTCAACGAGTGGACCACCCTCAGGTACGACATCCCGTTCAACTATCCCAACGCCGAAGACTACAAATCTGAAGTGGCTGTGCCCACGGGATTCGAAGTCGGTGAGTCTATCGGTTTTAACGGTCAATTAATACTTACACCTTGTTAATTTTAACGGATAGCGTACTCCAAAAAAAAAAATATATATCTCAATTTTAAAGGTATAGTTTAAATGTTGTTTATTTATATTTTTTGAGTTTGAACTTGTACAATGGAGTACCGCGCAGGATTTAAATAAAGTACCTACACATTATTATTATTATTCACGTTCGACCGTTCAAGTCTCTGGCTAAATCCGAGTGTAAAAAAAAAGACAAATCTAACGCCATCTGTGAATAGGTTATGCCATCACGCTATTGTTTTTAAGTCGTTAAATTCAAAAACTTTGATTTTCGATGTAGCAATTTTTTTTAATGGGAGAAGCAATTTAATAGAAAGTAAATCTGTGCTACAAATGGCGAGAAATTGTTTTCCAAATCCGTTTATGAATCATTATTCCCCAGTCGAGCTTTATTCATTCGTGTAAACTAATGTATTAATAATGTATTTTATTCGTTAATGTTTATTTAAAATGAAATATTTACGGGTTTTGCTTTTTTCCATAAATGAGAATTACAAGACATCGTTAACATATAGATATCGTGAAAGAAAATAACTTTAGCGTTATTATAGGATTCGAGAAAGAAATAACGTCATAATAATTGTTATTTTGTACAACGCGACGCTGTTTTTGTAGAAAGTTACTATAAATTGTGTTGAATAATCTCGAGGCAGTATAGTTTGTGTTTGAGTTGAAACTTCGTTTGGAACATTTCATAACGAGTCTGATACACTTGAATATCTCGTCTCGGACGATTTCTATCAATACACATTTTTCGATTTTTGTTCGTTTTTATTACTTAAACTAATGTTAGATAATTAAAGAAATGTGTTCAGTAAAGTTATAAATTAATTCGCTCTACAAGTCAAAAAGAATGTTGATACATATATTTGTTTTTTCTTACTCGCACATCAAGTAAACACAACTAACATAAAACAGACATTTTAGTATTAGCGTCTCTATCGATCAAATTCATTTGCATTTGAACGCTGTTGAATTTTAATATAATTTACTGATTTTTCATTTCCAAGTTTAAATAATATCTCAAAAAACAAAAACCTGATGCTTACACGGAAAAAGTAGATTGTTACATCAACAGGTGTTGGCTTGAGTCTATGACAACCAGATTATGTAGTTATATTTACTGACTAGTGTTTACTTTAACATAATCATTTGGTTAGTCGAATATAATCAAAGTTGATTTATTTAGGTGTTTATTTCATGGAAATGTTATTCGGTGGTCATAATCAAAAAATCTTGTTTTCCCGATTGAACTAAACTATATTTTCCCCCGTTTACTTTACTTAATTTTAAAGAGTTATAAAACAATTAAGATCAGATAGTACTGTGTGAGAGTTTATTTTGTATTAAAAGTGGTTATGTAAAAGCAATTAAGTATAATAAAAATATCTATGCTAACGAACATAGGGCACTGACGAGGACATGACGATAGTTAAACGGATTGGAACACGACCAAGTGCCAATATACTTTACATAACATAACATTGTAAGCGTTACGTTGCATAATATAATAATATGATCTATGTACAGTTATAATTTTTAAGTGTAAAATACACTAGTCATCATCTATTAGTAATTAGTATGCTATAATGAGAATATCATAGAAGCCATAACGCTTCAGTACCTAAACCACGCGAGTTTCGACGCACTATTCGACAAATAACATTATAATATTTATTATTAACAGTTGTCGAATATATTCTCTGAATATAATATACAGGGTGTTTAACGATGTTTTGACGTAGATACATACAGAAATGCTGTCAGATCATCGGGTAATACACCCTACAGTTTTATTCATACAGCACAAATCAATATTTTCAGGTTTAAAATGTAGTTAAAATGTTATTAAAATGTTTTGAACTATTAATGGCCAAACATATTAAAAAATAAAAAAGTTCACGATATTTCTGAAATATTTATTTTGTATATTGCTGTAAGAATTAATACATCATATTTCAAAAACTATACAAACATTAAAGGTTTATTAAATTGTGATTAATTAACGACCATGCTGATTGGTGTAATACCCAATACCCAATAAGACATTATGCAAGGGCGTTTATAATTAATATAGTTAAGAACATTAAAAGTCTAAAACCGTACAAGATTCGCTGCGGTTAATAGCATAGCGGTTTGCAAGTGCAAGGCTAATGGTTCAAGTGTATGCTAGATAGCGCCGTAATGTTAGAGATTTATCAGGGATTGCTAAAACTAAAACATTAAGCGTTACAATTTATTCTATTTATGTGTTATAACTTATAACGATTGTTTATGAGAGTCAAAACAAAATAACATTTTATGATTGATATTAGATTATTTGTATTATTATTGGACAAAAACGTTGTACCTAAAGCGTTTGAACATTTTTATTTTTAATTTACTACCATAGTACATTATGGCTAATGGTATGATTTTACCATTGTTTATTTATTGTATTGTTTATTTATTGATCTCGTAGAACCAGCTAAAATTTCCAAAGTAAATACATTTTATTATTATATACTTAAATCACCATTTTTAGTCAACAACAGCGTGCAAGATAAATATGAACAAAATTACCTCCGGGCTTCTTGTTTGTAAATTTGAATGTAATAAAATATTATATTATAATAGTCAAGAAAATGTTTAATTTGAAAATCTTTGAGATTTTAAAAATTGACGAGACCTAACAGGAGTTACACAAGTGAATTATAATAGTTTTAGTTTAAAAAAAATAATATTATTGGATATTTTTACAATTGTTATCTAAAATATCTATGTCTGTCAGCGTAAATGCTTTGAAATATTGTTTTATAAATCGTTTCACACAAAATATTGATTTAATTGACTTAAGTTGGTGTTAATTTCAGTAATGATGTTATAGCTTTTTTTTTTTAAATTAAATTTGTTTTTATGGTTTTTAGGTTGGGATAGAGTATTTATTACCACTCCTAGACTGTTCAACGGGAACCCGGCTACTTTAGCGTGGATACCGCGGAATAGGGCGGGAGCAACGTTTGAAACTCACAAGTCACCACTGTTACAGGTACGTAGGGATACTTATTTTACATTCGATTATTACTTATAATTTTTTGCTGTTCTGACTGCAGGCTTATCCGAACTGGGACTGGCACAGTGAAGCGGCCAGCGGTAACCTGGCCAATTCGCCCAGACCCAACTGTTCCGGGCTGGTTTCCGTGTTCAGAGTGAGGGCTGATAGGTGCAACAGGCTGTGGGTGTTGGACAGCGGGGTGCTGGACAGCATTGAGACGTTCTCTACCGTGTGTCCTCCCAAGTTGATGGTGTTCGACATGCGAACCGATCGGATGGTAGGTTAACTATTTTAATGATCATATTAGATTTGCACGTTAACTAGGGTGAACTATCAAAATGCGTTTTTTTTGTTTTAGCTGAGAAGCGTGATCTTGCCACCAGAAATCTTGAGGAAGAACTCGCTGCTGACCAATTTGGTAATCGACGACCAAACTGACGTGTCTCACTTACAAGACGGTTTTCTCGGTGACTGCGACAACATGTTCGTGTACATGACCGACAGCACCAACCCCGGTTTATTGGTGTACGACGCCAGGAGGGACACTGCCTGGCGACTTACCCACCCGTTCATGTACCCCGATCCGGATTTCGGTCTTTTCAACGTAAACGACACGATTATTACATTTACTTAAGACCAGTCGTAAAATATGTGTTTTTAAGGTCGTCACTCAACGCATATCCGTTTTAAAATTTTGTTTTACAGGTAGCTGGCGAACCATTCTCCCTTATGGACGGCATCATCGGCCTGGCGCTGTCGCCTATAGGCACGGTCGGTCGCCGTCTATACTTCCAGCCGTTCGCCTCCGACCGCCTGTTCTCGGTGCCCACTTCGGCGCTCAAATCCGGTCCCAATCTTGGCGACGACTCAGACTTGCCCGTATCGCTGGTCGGTCACAAGTCCTCACAGGCAGCTCCCCTGGCCGTCGACCCCAAGGACGGGGCACTCATATTCAGCCCGGTGTCCGAAACGGCCATTGCTAGCTGGGTGCCGGGATCTGTGGAACACGGGTTAGTTGATCGCATTTAACTACTTAGATATTAACAGCCAGGTCTTGTGAACATGGGAAAAGATCTAAAAAGTTCAAGTTGTCTAAACACTAAAATTTCAGTAATTACGACTAATACAAATTTTAAATAAATTTAATTTGCCAGATTAATGCAAGTTAATTTGTCAGAAATGTCACACAAAGCTCTTTTTGGTACCAATGTATACAATTAGGTTCTCGAAGATAAGAAAGCACAATCGGTTTTCCCTGCATTTCTTTAATGTATATCTATACTATAACTCCTGTCTTACATTATAGTAATATTAAGTTAATATGCATTTTTGTCTTTTATGGATTGAAATTATCAAGAATAAATTGTGTATTTGCATTCGATATTTATAATATCTACAAAGTATGAAAACTCAAAGGCGTTTGATTGGGAAAAAGCATGAAGCGGTAATTCTAAAGAATACACAAGTACATTGTGATTTCGATTGCTCTTTTTTCAAATACCAAAATTTATTGACTTCGACAGAATTTTCTCTAGCGGTGCTTATTGAGGACACTTATATATTATAATATTTTCTATACACAAATCGAAAAAAATATAGTTAGTTGATTGTTAACAGGCCTGTAAACACAATTAAATGATGTATTTCTTTAAAAACAATTTGGAGAAACTAATACACCGCATTAATTTAATATTTATATTTACGAATTTACAATATAATAATTTAACACTTGATGTTTGTAGTATATTTCAGATTCATTGTAAGAATCATTAGCAAATTCTAATTATTATAGTAATTATCATTGATAATATCGCAGAATATTCTAGACTATATCCTGTCCGTATTGTATTGTTTATTATTATCGATGAAACAATATGTGTCCGTGAGGGCACGGCATCGAATCATAAAAAAACTGATGTGCAAAGTACCTTTCTAGTTTCTTTCTATTTACTTTTAATCCAACGTTTGAGAGTCAATCAAATTGTTCGTCAGAAAACAATATTACACGAACAAAAGTCCTTTTAAGTGTGTTGCACTGTTAATTAGTAGACATAGAAATGTTTTCCCCGATTTTTTCTAGGATGGCCCTAAAAAGCACAATGTAGCTAGCAAATGATTATCGATTGAAACTGCGTGCACATTATAGTGTAAATATATAATATTTCAAACGTGCAAATTCTGTCAAATGAAACGATCACTTTTGCGCAATAATAATTAATATATTGTAATTCTGTTTTTTTATCCGCAGCGTGTTGGCTTACAGTCCGGAAGAGCTTCAGTTCGTTTTGGACATTAGGTCAGCTGATCGGGATCAGAGTGCCATTTGGGCGATATCGACGAGGCTTCAGAAGTTCTTCAGGAGAACTCTGGACAAAAGGGAAGTAAACATAAGGCTCATGCGGATAGTCCGGGTACCAGATTTGCCGTACAGCTTCAACAACAACTCTCTATTGTTGTTCAAATGATCCGGCTCGCTACCACGAGAATACATTATACATATAGAACTATAATTTATTGTTGAGCGGTGTGCGTGTGTTTGTGTGCAATGTACATTTAACCGTACCTGTAAAACTTACACCGCATGCTGTTATTTAGATGCCATTATATCAAGTTACATTTGTGGCGAAGCGTTGTCAACTTGAACGTTTGAAATTCCTTGCGTGTTTCCTGAGCCATGACGGTCGACGCTTCTTACGAAAAACGTCAAATTTCACATTGCTAAGGAAAAACAACACTTCAGCATGGCTAAACTAAAGTGTGGTTTTTCGTTAACTAAATGAAACTTGATAGTTTTCGTGATGAGTGTCGCCATGATGTTGGGCTGACCCTACCCGGGTAATCAGAATTTGTTTAATATTTAGCATTCCAGTCATCACCATCAGGTTCTTTTTATGGCCTGATTACTCTATTATTTTAAATAACCACTATTCACTAAGAAAAATTTAATTTTCGTTACAAGATCAACTTACTAGGTGAGTGTCTTTATGATTAAAATACTGATATATACAAATTTAACACATTGAAAATATATGCAATATTCTGATGAATGGCTACCCAAAAAATAAAAAAAAAGTACAATTTAATGTTCTTAACGTATTGCCTAGGACACTAGGGCAGCTCAAAAAAAAAAAGTATGTCTATGCTAATGGAAAACACACTCTTTAGCTGACATCAAGTGGTCGCTTTACACATGTTTCTTATCCACACGCTTTAAAAAAAAACAATGAATTATAAAGCAACGCAGAATCGATTAATAAGTGTAGCATATTTTAATTGTAAGGATTTTTTTTATATATATTTTTTTTGTAAATATTTTTTTTATTGATTAATAATAGGTATAGGTAATAATAATTTATCATTTTCTTCCTATTTATAATCGTGATTAAGATGCAATAATTAATAAATTTACAACACTATAATTTAATATAATAATTAATGTTAAATATTTTTTAATGATTTTAGTATTATTATTTTTTTTTTTTTTTTAGTATCTACATTTAACTGTACATTTTTGTATTATAGTTATTCGTTATTTGTTTAATCTTATTTAATTAATTTTTTACTAAATTATTAATACTGTTATTAGTATATAACGGTTGTAGTAAGGTCAAAATAGCTAATTATTTTTTCGTAGATAAAATTATAAATTAAATGTGTATACCGTCAGTTAAATCGCGCTTTAAACCAGACAATTTTTTTTCACTGATCTACTTATCTATCTATATTGTACTTATCACGTTTTTCTTACGTGACGTAAAAGGAGGAACGATAAGCTGCTTCGAAGATGTTTCGTATACAGCTTTGAAGCAAACATAATTCTGTAAAATAATAAATTAATAGCTCTGTATAATACATCTGCCTTTTAAACATTTTATAATGTAAACTTTCAAAACGCTTTTCTTATATTTAACGTGACGTAAAATGAAGATCGATAAACTGCTTCAAAGATGTTTTGTGTTTTGTATACACCTTTGAAGCAAACATAATTTTGTAAAGTAATATACTGTAATGTCACCGCTTACATTTTGTTTTGTGATGTTAAGGATCCGCCCCTCATATATTCTTATGATAGGACATGTCTATTATGGTTATGTATTTTGCAAAGAACTTCTGTTTTCGTTAAATTACCATTTCTTATAAGTTTCCACACAGAAAGCTATATTATTGCAAGTTCTGTCAAGTCTTAATTCTCGATGCATTTGTTATGAAGACAAAAGCATTATGAGTTTCTGTGTTACACGATTGCGAACGTTTTACCTTTTTCGCAACACGATCGCGAACGATGGTCGGTAGATCAAAGAAAAACTATTTTATACCCAAAAATCAAACGTTTACGAACGATTTTTCGTGCGACGTTGTCAAATCGTACAACAATAATTATAGGTGGCACTTTTCGGTCATAATTCACCAGAAGTTTTCTATAAATACAGGGTAGTTTTTTTAATTGATCCACGTAATATCTTACTGGGTTAACCAGTTTTTAATAATTATTTTTAAAGCAACAAGAGTTTGAAAGTTAGGATAGGAGTGGACGTATGTAAAATGTATATTCCGACTACTAGTCCAGCTTCAGTACAACAATTCATATTCGCTAATACTGTTGAATATATGATGTCACATGTCACTGTCATTATTATTTTAGCTGGTGATAATAATAATTCACCGAGAGTAAAATATTTTAATAATGATGTTGGTATGATTTATAGTGGTTCTAGATCTAATTGCGCAGATGTGATATTTGATAGTTTTTCTTCGTTAAAATTTTTATCTAATTAATCCTGTTAGTAATAATTAAGGCTCGTTGTTAAATTTAATATTTTTGAACTCGAGTTTGATTTCAATCTATTTATTGCTAGAAAGTTTGATGTCTATAAATCCGAATCACCCTGCTCTATGTAGTGATTGTACCCAGCGAGTTCGCAATCTGTAATAAGGTTTTAAACAAGCTAATTATAAAGAAACGATAACGTGTGATAACGTATACGTTGAAGTGTATACATTTATGTGGTGAAGGTTTTTTTTTTAATATTTTATTACTTAGCTATAATATATAACAACAAGTGTTGCTTAAGTTTGTTATAGATTGTAACTTACTGTTTATTAAATTATAGCTAAATATACTCTTTAATACCTAAGAGTTGAGAATATGTATTAGTATGGTTGATCGGATTAATATTTTATTTTAACAGCATTCTTCATAGTTAAATTATAATACTATCAAAAAAGTTAATACATGTATTTTTCTTAAGGCATTGACAAATTCAAAAAGTATTTTTAAAAAATAACGTCATAGAATAATGCATTTTTGAATGATGATATTTTATGTTAAATTAAATATTATTATATTTATTGTTTTTCTAGAAACTAGACTAAGAATAAGCAACAAAATTTAAAAAAAACTGTTGAATTCCATTGCCACTAATGTTTGGTTACAAATTAACTAAGTATAGTTTATGCTATATAATATAAGATTTAAGTTAAAAATGTCTTAAAAACCTTTTCGAAATTTTTTTCTTTGTATTTTTAATGATCGGGTGAAAATAATAAAGGGTAATTTTTATCAAAAAATATGATCGATCTCAAATACTACTTACTGTTTTAATAAAAGTAATTTTCCAGTCCGTCTTAGATTATTGAAATACAATTATTTATAGAGAACATTTTTTTGTTATTATAATTGTTTTATATAAAAATTAAACTTAGTATATATTAAGTATAGGATTTCAATCAAATATGGATTTACAAAAATACAATAAAAGCTACTGCTTTGAAATCTTAAGAAATAATACCATTATTCATTAACAGCTGATGTTTAAATACAATTATTTTACACGAAATTTGAAAATTGGGGTCCTCTGTGCAGATCATACCCTTACAATGCCAATTTATCTCACAAATATTGTATAATAAATTTAAAAAACTCCCCTTGGGTGTCGCCCGGGTATTGTATCATTGACAAATTTACTGATACCACCAAACTCTTGGCGGTTTTTCCTCGGCTGACCAGACCTAACTGCAAAGTCAGCATTTTTTTTAAAACCGTATTTTTTTTGTTTGTGCAAGTTTAATTATTTCCAATCGAAAATGATACCGACACTGGGGAAAGTGTTTGTTATATTGGTTTTCGGTCGCTCCGAAGTATATATATATATATATATATATGTATGCCGGAGGCTGTTTGGCCTTGCCCTAGGCCAAAAAATCTATAGTTGTGCCGACTCGGTAGCCACCGCACGCGCTAGTGTGCCGCCTCAGTTACGGAGCGCGGTCGACGAGATGAGCGCGACGGGACGACTTTAAGCATCCGACCGGTGTGGCACGGTAGTCACGGTCCCGTCGTCGTCGAGTCGTTCCCTGTTTCGGCCGATTAAAGTATTTCGCATATAGTGGCTTATCAACGCTGCAATGCCGTTGTACTGATAACGCGCGCCCAAACCGTACGTACCATGTTTCCGTAACAGTGCCGTGGTTATCGCGCCACCGACAGCAACACCCGAGCTGGGATACACGACAACTCGGACCGGCAGCTTCCGTGAGTACAGGTTGTTGTAGCACACTTACTGTAGGTTATTTGTAGGGAGGTATCATGGCCAAAAAAAACGCGGAACCGCCAAAAAACGTGTACCGCTTAGTATATTTTATTAGAATAACGTGTCAAGTTTTACACGCTGACGCGCGGTACAACGTCGGAGTGAGAAAATCTCAAAAATCAATATCCTGTGACCTTTTCGTTTCTGGCACCGCTGTTCAACAGGTCTGTTATCTTTTTCGGTTTCCTCGCCCGCCTTTCGATATCAAATCGAATTTTCACTTTCTTGGCAAGCTGTAGTAATTATGACAGCACTTGGTCAAAACTATAATTACAATATTCGTTAGGACAAATTTATAGTAGAGTGTTAACGGGGCAACTACCTAAAGAATGCCATCAATTTGACGTTGATTTTTCTAAATTCAAGTCTAGCATTAAAACTGTAACATGGACCAGGTGCGTGTGCACGAGACGTTCATTAATCTTTAACGAAGCGCACTGTACACAATCGGTTTCAACATAACATTTTGTTTTATAATTGATAACCCGTAGGTGCATCGCGTAATAGGTATATATATATTTTTTTTTATTTCCGAGAGTAAAAAAAAACTTGAACTCGTGAAATCAAGAATAACTTGATTTTTTCCCCTTCGCTAAATTCGGGTTTGATAACTGAAAAGAAAAACTTCAGTTCGACAGCTGGCAATGCGCGAACGACTGACCGGTTCGAATGAAAATATATTGTACGGATAAAAGTACACGATAAGACCGACACTAAAAAGTAAAACCGATACCATAGATTAACAAATTTAATATAAAGGTAAAGCTGTTGGATTTAAAGCTACTTGAAAAAATAATCGCTAAATAAATCTCAATCTAAGCCAATTACTTTTCACAAGACACCGGTTAATTTGCATTTTTATTGCTAATACGTTGTCGGCTGTCTCTTGGTAAACGGCTAACCAGTATCAAGCAAAAATATATACATTTATTTAGATATAAATCATACATTTTAGTTTATTTCTACCATACCCGGACAAGTTAAATGTTAATTTATTTTACCTAGCATCATTTATTTCCTATAGAAACTTGTACTTTTATTTAAATGGTATTTACATATATTTTATAAATATTTAACTAGGTATTCTACAACGTTGTTATGATCTGATTATAAATATTAGGTTTTCATATAGCTTTTATGCAATAACAAATGATAATTGTACACGTGTGTTATTTTGCCAGCAATACTAGAAACGATTTGTTCTTCATATCAGACATCATTTAATTACTTCATTAACTACGGGTTATCGAATTTCGTAAATGTTATAACTAGCCAACTGAGTTATCACAAACCTAACCCACATATCTAGATTTCATAATAGTTGTCTCTGCGGTTTCGGTTAGTCGTTACGTAAAACATTTAATACATAATATTAATAATTTATTAACAACCGTAAAATGTTTTTTTTTTTTATCACTTTTCGGCGATCGTCTGGTTTGTTGTAAAATTTAAATGTTAAATTGTCATAGTTTTTTTAATGGGCTATTATCTTACTTCGAAGCTCTGCTGTCTATAGCTCGTTAGATTTAAAGTTTAAACAGAAGAGATTATCCACCAATACTTTCGGTACTAATACCGATTATATTAATTTAAATTCGGTCCTTCGTTTTGGGCCTTTCCCATGAATCGTAAGTAGTTTAGACGGGGTTAATGGGCTATTAAGTTTTGTCGTGTTGCTGTTAATTGGTAGTTTTTACCTGTGCGGTTGTAATGCGGCAAAAATAATCAATGTCGTGTCTTTGTTAGCGCCACGCGCAATAGTAATCTTATTTATACACTATTATATTGCGTTAAATAAACTCAAGGTTGTTTTTCTTTTTAGACTACCCTTATGTTAGCGTGTTGCCCAACAGTTGCACCGGTCATAACACAATAGTGATTGTAATACATAAAATGTTATAACGCCGTTTAGCATTAAATTATAGATAATTGGTAATCAAGAATCATTTTAGGTAGGACCCAAATTCAACGACGGTAATACACACGAAAATCGATAATTGCAACGTCCTTTCAGACGATCCGAACGACACAAAGTGTAAAGGCGGAAATTAAATGAAATCCTACAAATTTCTAAAAATCAGAGTGCTAATGGATATGGTTTTGTATAAATATGCTGAGTCGGGCGAATGCGATAACAATATAATTATTGCAATAATGAGATAACAAAAAAAAAACTATGCCCGTTGAATGCAAATATGACATTTATCAATATTTAAAGCCAATCGAAGTTAATTACTGGGAATTCAGCATATTTCAGCATGATTCGTCAACTTCTATCTCGTTCCTACATTATGTTTTATATAAGAACGACAGCTATTAAGACCGAATATATTTTGATAACTATAAAGTTATATGAAATATGATTATAAGAACTAGCATTCATCGTCAACCAGATTTTTCATAATTTATTCAGAGCTTTAGAAAATAACAGATCCGTATCGTAAATTTAATCAGTGATTTTGAGTTTTGTAAGCGATAAGATTAAATAATTGAATTTTAATTTTTTACAGCGACTACAAATATTTGTAAAAATTCTAACAGTTATTTTCAAACTTAAATTATATAACATCCGTTGCATATAACCTAATGAAAATGGTCGTCGAAAAAATATTACCGATAAGCACTGAAAAACTGTTTCCAGTATGAAATTGGACCCGGCCAATGCGATCGGGCCCGGCGCGCACAAGTTGTTTTTGCTCTGCGGCTGCCGCAGACTAGTTTAACCGTGGCAATCGCAACGTGCGTTATCGTCGGTGCCTTTGGTCGTGGTACTGTTGCCCCGGCTCTTGGGCAACCTGGACACGGGCTGTATGATGGTGTACGCGCCCAGACTGCCCGTCGTGTTGCGCACGTAATCGCCGAAATTGTTCTTCAGCACGAACAGGAAATGGTCGTAGCCCGCTGTGATTTGCACGGGCGCCCTGCAGTCCTGGCCTTTCGTCACCAACTCGAACATGGACGGATGAAAGTGCGCGTTCACGTCCCACGACCATATCTCGTTTTCGGCGGGGCGCCGGAAGAACATGCGGCTGCCGCCGTCCGATCCCAGCACCGTGATCCTGTACGGCTTCCGGCCCAAATCCATGATGACGGGCCGGGCCACCACCGCGGAACACTGGTCGATGTTGTCCAACTGGACCACGTACATGTGACACCCCGACAGATACGTGACGTACAGCCCGGGACGGCGGGTGCCTTGCATCGTCTTGTGCAATAGTGTCATGAACATGATGTCCCGGTCGGCGTACGCCGTTTTCTCCGGGAACACGATCGTCGACTGCATTTCCTTGTACATGTCAAACATGATGAGCGAGTTTCGGCCGGCATCGGTTATGAACACGAAAGTGTTCTTGGGAGATTGGTGCGCCACGATGAACTGCAAGCACATTTCCACGTCACTGTCTTCTTGTTCCGCGTCGATATCGATTTCATAAGCCTTGTACGTCTAACAATAACACAACAGATACACGGAATTTATCGCTATCGTATTTCTTTTCCTGTAATCGGTACTCACGTCGACGTCGTCGTCGATTTCGACACGGACGATTTTGGGCGGAGCCACGCGTTCGGGTTGTGTCATGGTGTTTATCGTGCCCACGTCCAACGCCCAAAGTATTTCGTGCTTGTCCAGGAACACGTCGACCACGTTGACCAGAGGTTGTGGGTCAGTGTTAGTGTCGCGGGTCCGGTGGGCGCACTGTTGCGGCGGGAACGGCCTGACGTCCGGCTCGACGTTCGTCCGGCACGCGGCCGTCGCCTCGAACATGCCTAACGTAAACGGCACGCCGGGACGGAACCGCGGTGACGAGAGCATCACCCGGCCGCCGCGGGACATTTGGAATCGACTGTGAATCACCGACCGCGGTTCGTATCGTTCCGGCCACACCATACTGGTGCCCAACAAATAATGGTCGAACCGTCTGTCGGGCTGTCCCAGTCGTATTACCGTCATCAACATCAACACCTCAGTCCAGTTCATCTAAACATGACCCTTCGTCTATTAGACTCCCAACGACACGTGTGTATGTGGATATAGGTTAAGTTCGGAGTACATGCGAATTGAGGGTACTGCTTAAATTCTCAGTCAATTATTCAGATAAACGTTTAAGTACATAAGCCACCGGTTTAAAGGAATCGTAGTTGACCGAATTCAAAACTTTTGAAAATCCAAAACCAGTTTTGCGTTATTACATAGCAAAACAATAAACGAAAATATACGAACAAATAGGTAGACAGACGTTTAAAAGATTGTTGATCTCAGCCTTAAATTCAATGGAAATACAATACACAGTAGGCAAATAAAATGTGCACGAAAACAATCAGAAAAAATAAAATAACGTTTAATTTTTCAAAAGTCATAGAGAATGGACCTATTTCCACTTTGATAAAAAATATAGATATTGTATTATGCATCGTGCGCCAGGCTATTGTAAATCGGTACCGCCCTTAGGACAAACTATGCAATGCAAATGAAACTACTCTCCCATAGAGCGTTTGTTCCTGTTTTCATATACACATATTATTCAGTTAATCGAATAAAGACGTATCGTATTTCCAGGGCAAACTGGGCTGAGCAACAACAGTCCATCGGGCCACGCTTTGTTTGAGGTTATGCGATAATGTATTATGATAATATATTATATTATATATTTATGTCCGTGCTTTGTGGATAAATAAATTAGGGATTCATAAACAAACTATGGGTCGTCTATTAAACTTGACCACTGGGGCGGAGTCTGTTCACCTTTATACATTAAAAATATATGATTACATACCGTGCGACTGACGAGCTAATCAAACATTAGTTTTGATTAGAGAAGATACCGTTTTTCTTTCTTGTCGTTCTAACATGATTACACTTGTATGCTGATATTGGTCGTATATTTTATTTTGCTAAAATATTCGATATTATAACAATAAACTTGAATAATTGTTTTGTTGTCATGGGTTTTATTGTTTATTTAATTATTTTAGACGGTATCGCTCAATAATTACTGTGTTCCATGAGTATTGACTGATAAACTATGGGTAAACGGAAACGGAAGTCGAATGTTAAGCATGCTGTGTGTGTATTGGCAACACGAATTAATGGGCAGCTCGCTTTATGTTATGTTGTTAATAAAGTTGTCACTAAAACTTTTAGTTAAAATTGATTCGTGCGAAACGATTGATTTTGTACGTCAACTCAATCGAACGTCATGCCTGATCAATAAAACGCGTTGAAGCCGGTTCTGAGTGTATTAAATAGGATATAATTTTTATTGACCGGCGTTACCGCTGTTCGGACAACTATTATAGTATATATTAACACATATTAACCTTTACTTAAACGTGTCATGGTATGTTTCCCGAAATTAATTCGTGTCGTTTGTTTTGTATTTTTTCAGAATATCTAATTCTAGTCAATAACGGACGTATTCTGATGAGCTGCGTACCACTGCCGCACGACAAGATAGACTTCGGGCAGACCTCTTGAAGTGCAGTCGTTTTCGGGATCGCCATTAGTAAGCCGGTCATTGATGCCGGGCACCTGTGAACTTCCCCAGCTATACGTTTATTTACACTCACACTTATTGATCGGATTCCCGAAGTCATGCGAATGGTATAGCGGTTGGAGATCCAACTTCATTTTGGACTCTAAGGGTTGGCTGAGACGTTGGTCGAAAACCTTTACCAGCCGCCAGTAAACGGGAACAGGGAACCCGGCCAAGGTTGAAGAACAACGCATTTGGATAGCCGCGCAAGAGATGGAACGAAACAGACAGCGGCGGCAGCAGCAATAGAGCGCGCGTGTTGTGGCGTCCGCGAGACACCGTCTGTTTGATGGAAGTGATAACTATAGTGGACGACGAGGAGTGCCACCGCCGGTCGTCATGGACGAAGGACGAGGAGTGCGACGACTATTTGGGAGAACTTTTGAGCAAGTTGTCGCGGGAAAAGGAACGGGACTTTGTGCCGTGCAAACGGGTGTCGCTACAAGTGGAAACCGTGCCGTACGGAATAGTCAGCAACCGGGACGAGGACGAAGAAGACAACGAAGACGACCGGAAGCCGAAGATGCCGGACGGCGGCTGGGGCTGGATGGTCGTGTTTGCTTCACTGATGATATGCTTGATATCGGACGGCATAAGCTTCTCATTCGGGATGCTGTACATCGAGTTCCTCAAGGAGTTCCAGGAGAGCAAGTCGAAGACCGCGTGGATCGGTAGCCTGTTTATGGCCGTTCCGCTGTTGCTGGGCCCCGTCGGTAGCGCGTTGGTCGACAAATTCGGCTGCCGGAAGATGACAATTGTCGGCGGCATCGTGTCCGGCGTCGGGTTCATCATCTCCTCGTTCGCCGACTCCATCGAAATGGTGTTTTTCACGTTCGGTTTTCTGTCTGGGCTTGGTCTGTGCCTATGCTACGTCACCGCCGTGGTCAGTATTGCTTACTGGTTCGATAAAAAGCGCACGCTGGCCACCGGGCTGGGTGCGTGTGGCACCGGTATCGGCACGCTGTTATACGCTCCATTGACGCAATATTCTATCGAAGAGTACGGGTGGCGCGGCACCGTGTTGTTGCTGGCTGGCACGTTTTTCAACTTTTGCGTGTGCGGCGCTCTGATGCGCGATCCCGACTGGCTGATCGCCGAACAGAAGAAGCCAGTGAACGTGTCCAAACCCTGGACGGTAACCGAGGAATCCATTGTCGACCACTTGGCCTTGAGAGACGACGAATCGTCAGCAAAAGACACTGACCGGCAGTATCCGAACGTGGAACAGTTCAGACGGTTGGTAAAAGAAGCGCAGACGGCTGAGTACAAACTGACCGGAGTCTCCACTACTGTCCGGCGGCCATCCAACATCGATCCAGTGTATTCGGGTGGCGCCAATAATGGGTTTAGATCGGTTATAAACCTACCCACCTACATCAAACATAACGAAAAGGTATTATTGGTCTACTTATTATTATTTTATTATATATATATATATATGTATGATTTAACTAGATAATTTTATGAAATATCGAATGGTGAATCTAAAATAATAATTGCATTGATAAGTAAAAATTATATAAACTAGTGACATTCGATTATTATTCTTTTAATTTGAAAAATATACTTATTTACTATTTAAAAGCAGTAATAATAATTAACAATAGAAAAAATTTAATATAAAATATAAATAAGAACGATGAGATTGTCATAAAATTTTACGTCAACATACTTTATTCGAAATAAAGTCTACTATAGGTGATTCTTAATAAATTAAAAAAAGCCCCACATTGTCGCACTAAAGTATTCAAGTATCGGCGAGAATTTGTTTTGCTTTATTATTTTGATAAAATTGATACTTGTGCCATTTATCACAAAGTTATTGAATAAATTAGTTTTAAGTGTTTTCGAAGAACTACGTAGAAACAATAGTATACTTATGTAGAGTAAAGATAAACACATTTTTAACTATTCAATTTTTTATTATTAAAATACTTTTAAATTATTGTTTTTAATAACATATACTAAACTAATAACGATGTAAATTTGATTAAATATCTAGAATTAATTGGGATTAATTGTACAAACGGAGTAAATGTAAATGCAATTATTTGTACAAACAATCAACAATTTTTTATTTTAATTGAAAATGTTTAATTATTTTAGATTTAATGAATTAAAAACTGGAACAAAATAAATATTTTATGGTTGTTTCTATAGACAAATTATATACTTATATTTGCTCTATTTATTTATAAGTATGCCACACAACTGTATATTTTTAAATACAAATACAAATTTTATTTCAATCGTCAAATTTAATTTAAAAAAAGTTAATTTGTGTAGATAAATTTCATAATTAATAGACAAAAATGTATTGATTAGAATGGTGTGACTATGGTGAAATAACATATTGAGTTCGAAAAATATGGAGCTAATTATTAGTCTGAATAAATACTGGCCGGGCGGTGGATAATGCGTTTAGTTTAATAAAGCATACAGTAAGATTTTGATTATTTCAAATAATATTTCTAAAGAATTTATTAAGAATTTTTGATTGGATTATTGTAGTAACTTAATAACCGGAAACAACGTATTAGGAATAACGATTTAGCGCTATTAAAATGTTAAGAAGGGGTCAGAACTGTTTTCGCATTGACTCATTTTTCATATACCTTTCATATGCTGTTCGTTTAAATGGCACAATTTTAGGTATGCTTACTTTAATGCAAATGTACCCGTTTTCTTGTCATGGTCAACGAAAATGTTTATACTTGTCGTCGTTAATTTTCCAGGTCGTTAATGTAAATAAAATAGTGTACTGTTAATACTAATTATACGTTTCTCACTAATACAGCCATTTGTATTCGCAATAGTGTCAACGGTACAACAAAAATTGATTACTCAAAAAACCTAGGACCTTAGACATTACTTGTTATTTAAATTTTGATCGAATTGGCATTTGAAAAGACACGTTAGGCAACTTTTATTATATTCATGCAAAATAATATTATTGTTTATTTGATTTTGTACTGATTTTACTATTATAAGTCTAGAAAGTAAGTCGCGTTAAATAACATTAAGGCTACGTGTTAACATCGCTTTAATAACATTTAATTGGATTTAACACACAAAACATATGTGGGTCACGTTCATCGGATACTATCTTTTCATTTATTTTTTTTTACTGTCACGGCAGACACCTAAAGTAGTAATTATTTATTGTTTCTATTAAAAGTTTCCGACCATTGGGCACAGACATGCTTCATACTTGGCTCTTAATGCGAGTTAAAATAAAACAGTACTTTTAAAAAAAGAAAATAAATTATATTTATTTTAACCACACTTTGGAAACGCGTTACAACGTTGCAGATAGTTTCTAGTACATATAGATTCGACATAATGTATTAAATTATACAGACACATAAAAATGTAATTTCTATTAAGTGAAGTAGGCACTTTTTAAAAGGATAATGTTCTCTTATAGTCCGAAACCCATATTATACTGTACTTCCTCTCCCCAATATCATTTATCCCCACTATGCCCCGATCCCACTGTATTGCCTTTATTTAAATAATTAGTATCCACTAAATATCAGGTATGGGACAGAAATTGGGATTCCTGAGATCCAGTTATTCCTATTGTTACTAAACATATAAAACTAAAAATACGTTAATACTTTATGTTCACACTTATCTGCACAGGTGCCGTTCGAGGTGCTAGAATCTCTGAGTTACAACAAGCGGTTGTTCAACGTGATATTGGAAAACTACCCCAATTTGTTGAATTGTCGGAGCAACAGCGTTAATCACCTGAACCGGTCATCCCCTATGGATCAAGAAGGCAATCGACCGTCGACTTTCAAGAACGACCAACAGTCAGGCACGCCTCCCTTGGTGATGACCATGAAACTGAAACAGTCAAAGAAGAACAACGCAATGGGTTCTGGAGGCATCGTGCCATTAGAGTCGCAAATGACTTATCCACAGCTGGAATACACGGCCGACAATAGCCCCGACAGACCGCCCAAACCGACGTTGAAGAGACAGTTTAGTAGCGTTCAGTCCAACTGGTTGAAGAGTTTGCCATATCACAGGTTAGAACCTTTTTTAGTTACTTTTTTTTTCTAACTTGCTTTATTCAGTAATGATATATCATCTAGAAAAAACTTAAGCACTTATATATGTAATAAAATAATAATAAAAAGCCTTAACCATAAAAATTATACACTCTCCGCGTCCGTATACTCTACGCGGAGAGTATATAATTTTTACGGTTAAGGGTTTTTATTATTATTTTATTATGATTTATATTATATTATATTATGAATTGGATTTCAGGAGCTCAGTAATGTATAAAGGGGCTATATTGCACATTCAGAAAAATTCCAAAAAAGCGTCTTCGTGCCCGGACATTTATAACAATTCAACGTTGACGGTCGCCAGCGAACCAAACTCGGTATGTATCTCATAATCGCCGAAGGTCAGCCGTTTTAACTTAATCTGCTGGCTTTCTGTATTGTTGTATTGTTTTTTTTATGACGTACAAACCGTACCATTTGGATACAGAGTCGATGAAATAAAAAAAACACAATTACTGTATACCTACTACCGTTTTTACAGATTTTACGCAGGTATAGTTATGCCAAAGTAATTAATCACGTGTCGAATAAACGTGAAATTAACGTGCGCCGGGTTAGGCGGAAAAGATCTTATTTTCAGCCAAAATCGTTGAAAAAGGTAAGCGCTGGCCGTTTACTCGCCGTGTACGGTGACAAACGTATGCTCCAGCATGTCGAATTCAAAAGCTAAAATCACCTTTATCTAGGGGGGTAAAAGCCTGAGATCTATGTGACATCAGAGAACGGCTTTTAATGACAAGTTGCAAAATATACACGTTCCACGCATGCACGTCTGACTTGCACACCGGTCGGTCAAACGTCGATTTTGCTGATAGGTTCACTTACACGTCTGATATGCATATTAATAGTACGGGGAAAATATAACAAAGCAGCGTATAACGCACGTGCAACACGTGAGTAAGTAGTAAAGGCTAAAGCTTAAAAAAGCTTCGTCAAGATGGGTTTTTACACTTACTTACTGAGCTAACGACACCAGTGTCCTTGCACGAGCTACTGGAAATTATTATTATTGTAGCATGTTAGCTATTAAGACTTAAAATGTGCACACATATCATGTGCACCATAGAACTCTTAAAGTAAGAGTAAAATATGTGTTTGGGCTGTTGAACGGGACAATCCCACTGGGGAGAATCGAACAAACACGATCTTTACTCAAGACAGTCAAAACGATGTGCTCTTCTCCGTGTGTCGGCTGTCTGCAGTTCATATCATTGAAATCGGTCGACACGCCCGATGTGGTTATATTGTTTACTTATGACGTTTGGTTGTCCGGATAGCCGACTTGAATAAAAATCAAGGTGATGAGAGGCAGAGCGTATGAGAGGGTCGCACACTGGAAATATTGGCCTTGTCAGGCGGCTGTGTTAGATAAAGATTAATGTGTTACTAGGCTTCATTCACGCACACCGTCAATAGCGGCCCAGTAACAGTACGGAATCATAATAATAATATGTAAAGCGTCAGAAAAGCTATTTCGAATCAAAACACCGTCAATGCGAATTCTATACAGCACATCTGTTGGAATAATCTCTAATGTATTTCTTGCACAAGTGGCTTAATTCCATTGGTATTGCGAAATAAGCTTGTCAGACTCCATAGTTTAACAGAGTAAATTGTGCGATCCGTTATTTGTGTTATTGTCAAATTAAGTTTTCGTTACACGCACAGGAAATCTACCGTTTGATCGCCGTTTATCTGAAAACATGTATTTTTTTTTTGTCGCGTGCAAGAAAACTCGATCATCGAATACATTGAAAAATTACACCGAAGCTTTTAGAAAAATGTTATTTTCGTTTTCAGTGTATTATTGTTTTTGTTATTGAATATGGCATTAGTAGCGTGTTGACTATTACAGCGGTCTAATGGCGAAAGCTCAATTCAATTCCATAAAGGTCCGCGCCAACTGTCACTAATGCCGATTTATCAGTATTTCGGCCAAATCGGATAAGTCGTTGTTTGTGATTTTCTCCCTCGATCGTTCCGGATTTTATTTACTATTGCTGTTGACGTCGTTGATAGCGTTTTGACGGCAGCTTAGCATGTCAAAACTTAAGAGCTATACACTGCAGTGTGACGATAGCACCGGCACTACTCAATTGGTATTTAAAGGCCACTATTAACTATAATAATCGATAATGTAGTGATAAACAAAACTTAGTAATAAATACAAACATGTATTTAATTATTAAATTATGCATTTTTTTTGTAGAGATTTATTTAGCCAAAAAATATGTATTTCAAACCTAAACGATTTTTTTTTTAATGCATATGGCTTCGGCGAAAAAATATTAAGTAATACGAATTACAATTACAATTACAACCCAATTTTAGACCGTTTTGTATTTAAGTCCATCATGAGGCGGACCTCAACGTTTTTTTTTTAACTAACGATTAACTTACGTGAAACAATATTAAATAATTTTTGGGTAGTACTAGTTACAATACGAACCGTTGTAATATATTTTTTAAAACAATTTCTATAGGCATCACCACTGGAAGTCATATCCACCGATTTGGAGGAAGTGACTTTTGTCTGGCAATTAATATCCCAACCCTGTTAGGAGTTAGGACAATGTGGCCGGTGCTCCGTATTGTGTACTAGTTAATATAACAAAATTATTCTATTCAACCGTTCTGAGTCTGATGTGTTGGCCATATTTTGATTCCCATCACTATGTTTTGCAAATAGGTCATGCCGGTACAGCTTTCTAGGGAGACGAAACCATATTGAGAGCAGGATTTCCTGAAAATATCGACCTTTCTAATGTCCATTAAGACTGGGTCTGACTGTATTTAAAATTTGTAAATATTGTTCAAAAAACGTATTCATTTACATAGATCAATATATTGCAATGATCTCCACACTGCAGGGTCATTGATTCATCGTAGATTGCTGTGTTAGCTCGTGTTTATAATTTAATGAACCAGCTACTCTGATCTTATTATTATATAAAGTTAGCTATAAAAAAAATATAATAAAACTCTTTTTCGCGGTCGGGTAAAAATGAGTAGATATATATAGAAAGACGGTTGTAAAACCATTAGTGCTATATCCTCATTCCTCAGCTGTGTTGTGTTTACTTAATATTAATTTCCATTTGAAAATAATTCTTTTATGTGGTGTTATCATATTACATATTACTATCGGTTACAAAATTATCATTGCAGTGGGACGATGGTCGATTTGTCGCCGTTAATGAATTGGGAGTCAAGGATTGCTTTATACTTTACAACACGATGTGCACTTTATATTATAGTGTCATATCCTCCCGGAATTTAAGCAATTTTTCTTCGTTTATTTGTGTAATGTTATTAGTCATTTCGACCATAAGCCCGTCAGCCCCGTCGAAAAACATTTATAACTGAAAAAAATGTTTACTATTATATTAACTCATGCGGGTTCTCGCTTAATACTAATGCACCTATCTAAATCGCGTGCGTTTCGAATCTTGCGCTTTTATATTATGATAATGAGAATTAATAAAAAGGTTATGAAAAATAGAAACGTCTACGTCCAAGTGGCACGTGGACAAATATTTTCGCGCTGGTATTTCTTAATAAATAAAATTTAGATAAGTGCATAGTTTTGCGGCGGAATTTCTAATACGCCACCGAAACGGCATGGCAGTATAAAACAATATCAGGTACGTTTTATGCATCGATACACAGTGGTTTTGGCGTACCCTGTGTAGGGTTTTTTGGCATGTTGAGTCGGGTGAAAAGCTTATACTAGCGATCGATAGCCACCGCCACCGCGCGCGCAACCGCTCTCTGCTCAGCGATTCCTCTGCCGTTTTAAACTTTTATGCGAACACATGGGACAAGAGAAATAATACAATAAACAAAAAATAATAACTGAACATGACAAACGGCATGTCATTGTTTGACGTGGACTTACGCGAACCGTCTTGTTTGTCAACCGAATACAATCTTTCATTGGCTGAAAACATTAACATTGGACGCCAACCCAGATGGAGCTTAGCGGCTCTATCTGTCTGGCTTTATAAAAAATATTTTTGTTTTATTGTAACAATAGGGAATTAGGTTTGTGAGAATTGTTTGTTCACCGGCTATTTGTATTAACGTGCAATTTCTGTAAATCTTGGCACGCCATTATTGCGGTAATACGAAACGCAGAGAAAGGCCATGTATATTATAATAATATAATGCAACGAGTGACGAGCCGATTGTTTAGCGTTAAGCGCTTAGCAATTCCCTAAAAACTATAGTTCACTTCATGTTGATGTAAAAAAAAAAAAAAACTATTCTTGTAAAATCAATAATTTTTCAATTCCACAACAAAGTTAAAAATTCTGACCGGTTACACATATTTTTGAGTTTTATCATTATTGCATTTTGTACACATATAAACTAATTAGACGTATGAAAAAGAAATTTAATGGCCAAAAGAAGAAAAAGTGCATATATATTCAGTATTCAGTCTCAAAACTGCTACATTTCAGATATTTATGAATAATTCAAATTGTAGTTAAAAAATACCGCATAATAGAGTGTCTCGAATAACTTCAGTGCTTTTAAATCTAAGGGCAATAAATCTTAAACCGCACACCTATTCAAGTAGGGTATACCTACATAATGCTGTGTACATTACAATATGAAAACGAATGCAACACGGCAATATTTACATTGCAATAATGTTAACCTTTTATCGCGGTATATTTATTGTGCATATCTTTAACACCAACACAATATAATTTTTTAATAATTTATTTTAAACAATAATTGATTTATTATTTATCAGGCGAGGATGAGATTCGGTTCGTATTCTCAGCAACCACTATAAACACTACTATAAATACAATTACCTTCAACAATCGTTCTTTTATAATGAGTGAAACAATGTAATCTATTCTTTCTTATTTACTCATTCATTACTGGGCTTATTCCTAAAATACCTCTTCTCAATAAATCCATTATATTATTAAATATTACCTACGATTTGTACAAAATATAATAATATCCAGTATCCACTCATACGATATTTCTTATTACGTAGGAATGGTACGCCGAAGTAAAAGAGCTATTGAGTGGGATCCTGGACTTCAGCATGTTTTTGGAACTTCATTTCCTGTTACTTTCTTTGTCCACCATACTTCTCTTCACATGGTTCATCGTGCCCTACTTTTATCTTACCGATTTCGTCATGGCCAAAGGATTGTCTGATACTCAAGCATCCACAATTATCAGCACTATTGGAGCTACGAACACCGTTGGGATGGTTTGTATTTAAATGTTAATTTCTCGGCACTGTTTTAAATCAAACAAATGATTTAAAGGCCATCGACTACTTAGATTTGACTGTAAAGTAATGTAAAGTGGTGTAATGGTTATTGTATATTTTTAGATTTTGCTTGGTTGGGCCGGAGACTATCCATGGATGAACGTGACCAAAGTGTACGCTATATGTTTGGTCGGTTGTGGAGTTTGCTGTGCTATTATGCCATTGTTTATCAAGAGTTTCTGGTCACTCATAGTCATTGGTGGCATATTTGGCCTGTTCTTCGCTTCCAACTTTTCGTTCACTCCGGCCATCCTCGGCGAACTCATACCGTTGGATAGGTTTACAACAGCCTACGGACTGATGTTGCTGTGCCAAGGAATCGGCAACCTCCTAGGTCCACCGTTAGCAGGTAAACTCGTTTCCAACCATTATTTATGTTAACATCATATTATATAATCTAAAATTGACTTAAACTATTATTTTACATGCAGGATGGGTTTCGGACGTGACCGGAGTTTGGGATTTTTCATTCTACTTGGCTGGTCTGTGGATACTCGTGTCGGGCATACTGGTCGGCCTTATTCCTTACACAAAGAACCGTATTTTGTGGGGTAAAGGACACCTGGAAACCGATCGAGAAAGCATCAGATCATAAATAAATAATAGATAAAAACACAATACTATAAAGAGAAGGATATTATAGAATACAACATAACTAAATTGAAAGTAGCAGAGACTACACGGATTCTATCTGATTGATTCTGACTGAATTGTTCTATATGATAGATAGAACAATTTATTCCTCAATAAATCTTGTGATACAATTACGATAGATATTGTTACCTGTACCTGAGCAACTATCGAATGCGATAATACTCTGTTGTATGTAATTATGATGTTAATTTGCAACAGTATATTTTAATATAACTGCAACTACCACCATCGACTTACTCTATGTACTCTAGCTTCGGTGTTCATAATTAAAATAATTTTTCGTCGATTTTTTTTTAAATAGTTAATTTTAATTCGTTTTTAATGTTAATTGTTTTTTCTTAGTACTAAAACATTTTCCTATTTCAATTTAAAATTAATTGATGATAGTTTAATCGTTGTTTTTCTGTTTATTAAGTGCTAAATATCTTTCTTAAATTTATTTTTAAATTTACCGTTAAAATAATATATTGTTATTGACTTTGTCAGTGGTCAGAAAAATACATTATAAGATGACCAAACATGAAATCATTAGATTAATTTATTAGACCGTATAGGTGTATAATATTATATACGACGTAATTTGGTCAGAACGAAATTAAGTTGATCGTTTTAAAACAATAATTGTGATGTGTTATGTTTATTTAGTGTTGTAATTATTTATTTATGTTGATCTTGTTCAATGTTGTACTTTTTATTATTCTCATGTTACCCACTAGTATTAACAATTATATCAAGATACCTACCAAATGTTGTAAGTACCTATTGTTATAGATCATAAAAAAGGTACTCCACAACTCGTATACTACAACTTATAGTTTACTTATTCAGTAAATGGTAACTCTTAACCAATAACAGTAATTATTATTTATTATTGGACAGTTTTCACGCTCTTCCAAGACACAAGTTAATCCTCAATATTATTGATTCTCACATCATGAAATTAATTTAGGTATTATTTTTAACGCCTTTGGTATAGTAACCGCATTTAAGAGGTTTTAGATTATGAGACAATCATGTCTAGATTATTTGTTATCCAAAAATGTTGTTAGTGTTTTATAATTATTGTCTTTTTCAAACAGTCATATAAATGCTTTACGAAATTTTAAGAAAACCAAACACCGTTGACATAATATGATGCGGTGGACCAAGCAATATTTTAGTATTTAAGAGAATTTTTTTTGTATAAAACGCAATCAGTTTAATTGGGAGTCTATGTTTTAAGGTAACTGTTGGTTCGTTTCGTCTATATAACTATTTATTATTATTATTATTTGGCTCAAGTATAATATTGTAACTCAATGATCTTCCATTTTTGTTATATTATTTGTCTGTTGGTTCTCTAAATTGAACAATAAATATACGCATGTACTGACTATACTGGACGTAGTTGTTACATATAGATATATTTATTAAACAAATATTTAATGTTAGAACGTAATTTTTAAATTATTATGTAATGAGTGCGACATTGTCTGTTATTTAAACATTTTATCACTATTATCGTTGTTAAATATATTATTTGCATCTGTTATTTAAATATATCTTTATATATATATATATATTTCTTCTGTGCGTGTGTAAGTATGCAAACTCCTTCTAAACGGCTGGACAGATTTTTATGAAATTTTGTGTGTGCGATTAAGTTACTTCGAGAAAGGTTTAAATTCACAATTTGATCCGATAGAACATGTTTTTAATAAGTAATTAATTAAAATGACTATCAATAGTATCAATAGTTATCAACACATCTCTATGGTTTTCCATACCACTGGGGTACAGTGATTCAATCAGCTGATTGTGTGTCTATTCTAATATACGGGCAACGCCGGGTCGGGACAGCTTATCTTGTATATTATTGAAAACTATTATGTTACTGTAATATACATTATCAGGGATTTGAACCCAAATAACCCAATATACCTAAAACTAAACAATATCCAAAATACAAAATTGCCTGTTAACGGTCTTCTAAACACTAGAAATCAAACATTTTTTAAGCCATTAACGAAAAGTTAGTATTAGAACAGTTGCTTTGAGCTATAAAACCTTACAATAAACGTGGAACCCGGGAGAGGCTTATAAAGTACTTATTATTAAAAATATAAATAAAATTTGACATTTTAATTTAGGTTTTAAGTTTTTTTACTAATAAAACTTATTTTTATAAAGCAATAAAGTAAAAACTAAGAATTAACCGGACATTAACGAGTTAATAGTTTTATACTTATAAAGCGTTTTATTATTGTAACACGTTATGAAATGTTTTAATCTATCCTAAGTTCTAAGAATATAGTACATTTCTGTGCCCAAAAAATAGATTTTAGTATTAAACTGGTCCTAAAATTACTTACCAAAATACCTCATTATGTACTTAAAAAAAAAAATAGAATTAAAAATGTAAAATCAACAACAAAGGTATAAATAAAAAAGCAAATTTTGTTATGTTATTATTACCAAATTTTAAAATATGTTAAATTAACTTTTTATGTTATGTTTTTTCAACTATCAGTTATATATTAATAAATACAACATATTATTAATATTTTTTATTATTACAGTTAATTATTTTGTATTTTACTACAGAATTATAGTACAAACGAGAGAAGTTAGAAATGTTTAAAATGACTAAAATTACTTATTTAAAATAAAACAAAAATAAGAAATAATATAAAAATGTAGTCAACAATTTGGAAATATAATTTATAGTATTTATAAAGATATAATTAATTGTTGAAAAATATTTTTTTACAAATTATGGGTTAGAAATTACATACATAGTTATCAATATGACTTAAAGTAAACTCGATACAAAAATTATATAATTTCGGTTAAAAGCCTTGATAACGTTTATAAAACATTTTTAATAATATTTAAAAGTTCGGTATGCATATTATAATATGATTTCTGGTTATATCAAATAGGGTAAAGTTAAAGAACAAAGAAAAATATTGAGGGTTTCACAATGTGTCATAAAAATAATCATAATAAAACTAGGTATTTTTTTTTATCAAGTAGGTATTTGACGATAAACGTCTCTTTTTGTATACAATTCATTAACGACTATTATAAAACTGTGATTTCTCAAATTTTCGGTTTGGACTATTTGGCGGTACTACAGCTTATCATATACTTGTGTATAATTTCTAACGTCCTCGTTGGAGGTTTGCCTAAATAATGGATTATTTCGAGGAATGGATAATGTGCAATATTTATAGCAGAAAAATTAAAAACGTTTAGTGTCTAAATTCCGCAATGCATTATAACGGTTTTTACCGTTAAATAAAATATACATACATATATATACATAATATATATATATATATTAGGGTGGTTCTTATTTATGAACTTTGAAAATTTCAATGGGCTATCACGCCATTTTGTTCATTACTTTAAAAAAATAATTTAGGTAGAATTAGGTTCTGAAAACTCATCCCCTTCAAGTGCCTCAAGGGAGTTGAAAATGGCCATATACGGTAGTTTTATGGTTTTTTGAGCTTAAGTAAAAAACTATTGCATTCAGCGTAAATGTCACATAACCCTTATGATAAATCATCAAATTGTCTATAAACAATGTTTTAAACATTTTTTTCAAAAATGCATTATTATCCAAGAAAAAAATAAAACATAACTATTTTCATTTATTTGGAAAAACTGGTTTTCTACGGTTATTTAAATATATTTAATAAACGATTGAACAACGGGTAGAACGTGTTTTATATATTTTATATAAAATTAAATTGTCTACAAAATAGGTTATAAGAAAACATTTCATAAGATCAGCCATTTTTTACTTATTGATCGCTAAGAAAATATATTAAGAAAAACGAAACTTATTGTTAGGGAAAAAAATATAGAAATCGTTCCAGGAACAGTATAAAATAAATCATCTTTCGTATAAAACATTTTATTTACGTGATATTAAACTGAGTTTTTGTAATAACACTTGTTTAGTCCTTGATGAGATATTAATATTTTGACAAAAAGCGCGTATTCCAACGAGAGAAACTCGGAATTGTGTTCGAAAATTATAATCTATGTATCTAAGAGTGGGGATAATTGCAAAAAATGCATTCAAGAGAACTGAAGTCCAAATACAAATAATAAAACTAATTTGCCAATAGGTTTGATAACCATTTTGATATTGCTCACTGAGATGACTTAGATATGATAAAAATAGATTTAGACAAGCAGCTTTTAATTATTCAAAGACAAAAAGGTCGACCAGGATCTATTTTTTGGTAATTACATTTTTATATGAAAGAAGATGATTTATTTTATACTGTTCGCGGATCGGTATCTATATTTTTTTCTAACAATAAGTTTCGTTTATCATATATATATATTTTCATATATTGTTTGATATAAAGTCGAGTTCATTCATATTATTGATTTGAAACAGAAGAAAGCTCGGCCTCAACTAAACAATTGGTAACATTTTGTATTGCTTATACAACATTTTACAACTTTGAGCAACTTGACCCCCCCCTCCTAGTTTTACAAAATAAATTGTATACATAATAATACAAATACGATTTTGTTTATAGTCCATTAACCTCTAGTATTCTGTATAATTAGACATCACCATCACCAGCTAAGTCAGTTAAAATCACGCATAAAAAATTAATCAATATTATAAACAAATCCCTATACTGCGTAAGAAAGTAGAAAAACTGTCCATTTACCAGATACACAACATTCAACTTAGAAAACATTCAAATAATATTATTATACAATTTTCTTAAAATTTAACGTATTATTTCGAAATTTCCTGCATAGTGTACTTGACATGCTGCGCTATTGGAAATAGACATTTAGACTTAACATTCAGATTTAGATAATACATAATTCGTTTAACTGGAAAATAGCGATAACCCTTTTTAGAATTAAGGGCCCAACGGGGCCTAATTTCATTATGTATAACAGTGGGTTTAATATAGCCCGCCCAATTGAAGCCATTTGCATATAATTTAGCTATGCAAAATTAGCTGAAAGTTTCAAGTACATTAAAGGGGATCCTTAATTTTCCATAGGAAATGAAAGCGTTATTAAAATTTATTCTGGTTTCCATTAATACCGTTTTGAATTTAAGTTACGGTTTGCAAGTAATAAATGACTACTATAACGAATATTATGTTATTTCAGCGTTTGTTTTTGGCTACATGAAAACTTACTTAATGAACAACTCGTTTTTTACTACCCCACAAATTTTATAATTAGCTCAAAGAATAATAAATATTATATATGTATAGTACTGCTGAAAAACAATTACTATCCGCCAGGGAAAAGTTTTCTAGATTAATTTTGACTGGTCACCCCAATATAACACAGATAACAATGTTAATAACTTATGTTTGGAAAAGCACTTCACAATATTTTAGTAACATTTTTATTTAAGTAAATAAAACAAATTATTTTTGTAATTTTAACCCGCATTTTGGACCAATGGTAAACTAATGAGAAGTAGTGTTACCACGGGCGTACACACGAGAGAGGATAAGGGGAATAAATGCCTCATGTCTTTTGTACAGAAAATAATAGTCAACCACCCAGTACCATCAATGATTGTTACAGAATAGAAAAATTACAAAAATATTTTCTTATCGGTCGTTCTTAATCTTCCTCTCCTTATCCTATACAAATAAGATCGGCCAATCTTTTTTGCATCTCTTTGTCCATTTCTTTTTTCTCTTTATGCACCTTTGTGTTTCTTCGTTTTCCACTACGATCTACATCTATCTTTAAATTCCTTTGGAATAATCTCTCTTAAGTCTCGTCTGTTATACTATTTCATATCCTCTGTTATTTTAAGTTTTAACATGCCCAAGCCATCTCAAGCTGTTTCCTTTCATTTACTTGCTACAGGCGCAACTCCCTATTATATCTGATAAATATTGTAATGGGAATTGGGATTGTAATTCCAGTTATAAAACTTTACGGACTACGGTTATAAAAGTACTCCGTTCAGGCGATGCCTTAAAGTTATTGCGTCTAAGATCTAAAGTTCTGTAACTTTTAATTACCTTTTAAATGTTATGGTTGGGTTCAGGCAATGTTATCTTCCCTTTTATTACGGCTCTGAACTAATTCCCAACTCTCATGTGAAATGTAGGTGTACACAACTGATTAACACTCATAGTCTGAGAAAGTATCGCTACCCGTAGGTTTCTGTATATTATATGTACATAGTTTTGTAAATGTTTCATTATTAAATAACGATTACCTCATACAAAATAATATAATTAATGAAATAATTATTAATCTATGTTTTTATTTGAGTTGTAACAAACTTCTATATTTATCTCATAACAAATCCTAAAAATAATCTTTGAACTATATTGTTATTTTGTGAATTTCAATATAATTTATTTAAAATTGTTTAAAAAAAATAGGTTAAATATGTTTAAATTATGCCAAAGCAGTCACATCAGGATTTTATTTATGTACTACTTTAAGGAAAACATAATTATAAAATGTTTGCAATCAACTTAGGTTTATGAATTAATGAAATTTATGAACACTTAGCCATTGTTCTGAGAAATAATGTATTAACCTCTCTGCTATAAATACCAACAGAAATAGCTTTAACGCATAACGTACTTATAAGGTAAATGAAGTTTGTTTAATATACATTATAATATTAAACCATCACTGTGAATTAAAATCACAATACTAAAACCACTTCTGACGTTTGTTATTTAGCAGAACCCTGGAACATGGCGTGTATCAAAATTGCATAACCAGAGTGCCGTCTCACAAATTATTTTAGAAAATGTCAGAATATTACTCTCAAGCAATTACCGTTAATTAAGTTCACGCATAAAGTTTAATCCTTTCTGTCGTTTCGCCAAATTATATTTCCGAACGCTCGAAGTGTTTAACATGTCTGTTGTTTTCTATTCTTTACTATTTTAAAAGAGTTTGTCGGGCGTCCCATTTAATATTTCTTTATAAGTAAATAGGATTTTTGTATTATAAAGTTTTCCAATTGCAACATTCTTCTACACCAACAAATAAGTATAGACGAACTTCATTAGTAGGTCAGAGCATCAAGCGCATAGAGGCAGGCGCTCTTGATACAAAATGATTCAGAGGGTGCTCAATATAAGAAAATAATTTAGACGAGGCCTGAGGGAAATTGAATAGAGTAAGTATTGAACGGAGAGTAATGAGACTCAAAGTACATAAAGTTAGGTTTTTAAAGATGATGACTTCATGACTACTTCATATTGGACTTGTTTTATAGTTAAATACAACGTATGTTAACGTTTTTTTTATTATTAAATAAATAATTTACAACTCTACAAATATGCACAAGTAATAATGAGAATGGTGAATTTTAACACAACATGAATATGTCATGATGTAGGAGGGCACCCAATGGAGCTACCTATTATGTTGACATTGTGAATAAAAAGTTGCGACAATTACTTGCAAAATAAGGCAACTTTGTAATAGCGTTTAACGTGGTTACTTTTAATGAAAGTTTGAGTAACTACTTGTGTAAAATTACTAAAAATATTACTAACAAAAATATGTTAACCCAAATTCTTATATAGTTTTGCCTGATGGTATAATATTCACAATCAAAATAGTGGCTCCATATATAGTTAAAGAAAGAAATTTATACATATTATTTATGACAAAATTATCTGTGTTCCATCATCCGTATTTTTTCGATATACCTAACACAACCAATGCTATATCATTTTTAAAAAAGTCCTTTCTTAATTAAATAATTATTCATTAACTGGTTGAAATATTTAGAAAAAGGACGATGATAGAACACAGACAACGTTGTTGTCTACATTATGTAAAAATTTGGTTTCTTAGTTTTGATTATAGCCTTTGTAAAATTAATCCGCGCAAGGCGGGTTTTTGGTAAAAAAAACACGGGTGTGTGACGTCCTCTTAAAGTTGTAACAAAATCATAATTTTGTGTTATTTTTATTTTTACAATTATTTGTGGAGTATTTTTTTTTAAACCTAGTTCTTTTTACAACTTTTAGATGCTGTGTTACCAACCGTGCGTGGTGACAACGTGATTGTTATGTTGAATTTCAGTACGTTTTATAATGTATCTACTCCTACTTCGCCTTACCTAACAGCTACTATTGTAGACGTGTTTGTAATGCGTGGACGAACAAAAAGAAAAGTAAAAAAAAAAAGTTTCTTCAGGCAAAAGTCTGAATCCTCAGGGGAAATCGTGGTAAAGTTTTAATTCAAAACACACAATACAAAGGCGCGAACACATTCACTTCTTACATCCCGCATTCATACACAAATAGTATAACCGGTGGAGCATTAGTAAATGTATAATTGAAATTTATCTGAAAACTTTTCAACGAAGCGACATAAAGCCGTATAATTTTCCTTTGTTTTATTATTGTTCGACGAATTCCAAACAGAATGTCGAATTTTGTGTTTCGATTATCATCGCCGTCGTCGGTCTTCATACGAGCGTGAAGTTTTGTTTTGTTCTCCGACATTTGTCGAGCACTTTAAGACGTTCAGAGCAAACTCGAACGAAGGACGTATTGTTCGCTGGGTTCTTTGTACGCTGATTTTATCATGCAAAACACACCGTGGCGGCGAAACACTTTCTGGCGAACGGATTTTCGTTTTAAGCGCTTAACCCACCAGCGTCGTGGTTCTTTCTTTGGTCTTTAATCGGAGCTCGGCGGTTCGGCGAGGGGGAAAAAATCCAATAACGGCAATTAGATTGGCCATTATAAATACAGTCGAACTGCTTGCGGTTCATTAACGCGAATTGTATTTGCCATTAATAAAATCACGGTAGACAGCAAAAATTAAAAAAAAAAAACAACCCCCACTTGCGTGTAGTCGTTAAAATTTGTAGCTAATGAAAAAAACCGCAGCATAATAAATGTATGTAATACAGTTCGGCAACGCAGCTGCGTTCGAACAAAAAAAAAAAAACTAACCGTATTGCTTATTAAATGTAAATAAATGTATATATATATATATATTATATATAAATATGTGTAGTATGTTTAAACCGATGTCAATAGGGTAGGGCTTCCCTCGTCAATATTCGATATTCCAAACTGTGTATTTAAAGTCGTGTGACTAGCTATCGACCGCCAGTCGGTCGGCCTGTATTGTTTCTTTTATACGTTTTCCAACGTCGACCCCGTGTGCCAATGTTTTATTATACATATACTTACCATTGGCTGGTAGTGCGGTGGGCATATAATCATTTTTAATTGGATTTCGAGTCGCGCGACGTTAAATCGTCATAATACTATTATTGAAAAATACTGCATTTGATACTACTCAATACTCATTGCCTGTCGTCATAGCGTACGGTTTAGTCCGTTTGCTGCACATAAGTCTTTGCGTCGTGACTCGAGGAAAAAAACATTACTGTGGTATATTACAGCGACTACCACGCCAACCTTTCTTCTAACTAGCTAATTGTAAGTATAAATATTACTATGAAAAAAAAAATTGCGCGAATATTATTAGTATTATAATTATTTTCTTATATTGGCATGCGAAACGCCTCTTCAGCTCCGCATCGATGCTAAATCGTTCCGGCCAAGGCGCGTCTTACCTTCTTTCCGGCTATAAAGGTTTTGCTGTTCGGAAAATTGAAAACACCAATATCGAATAATTTACTTGCAAACACGAGTAAGCGTGTAGTTTGTAAATATTATAATTGGTTTTCAAACAGCGTTAGAGTTAAGCCAGTGTTTGAGGTAGTCGAAAGTTCTCTTAAACCAACACGGACCGAAATCAGTTAATAATATAATTATTGTTTACCGTTCAATATTATGCTGTGCACTCTCCGTAAAGTGTCTCTCTTAAATTGCATATGAATTCTCCCATACAAAATACACCTACCGTTTTTATGGAAAATTCCATTAAAATCCAAATACTTGAATGTTATACCTAAATAAATTTAAAAAAACCCTGCCAAAATTCAATTAATTTAGTTAAAGGTTTGTATTATTGAGTGTATGTGTGTACTTTAATAAAAATAAGCATTTTACAAAATTTTGTAAAACTCGGTGATAACTTTTGTATTATTTTGGAAAATAAAAAGTGAGTAGATAAAATATTGTTTTAACAAAATTAAATTTTATACTCTGTAAAATTACTACTGCTCACTTATAATAAAATAATATTTTATGATTTGTAAACGGTCGATTTGTATTAAGAAATTTTTACATAGTTAACTAACTTGTTATATGTATAAATTTGACGTTGAACAAGCATTCCGTTAATACTATTTATAATTTATGTATTTTGTTATTTTTATTATCAAACACTTTTTATAATATATTGTTATTAAACAGTTCATACTAATTATACATTATAATGATTACTTTAAATTACATTCAACCTATTCACTATACTAAATCATTTATTTAAATAATATTTTACCCTTTACCATACTCTTTTTTCTAATAAAGTAATACACAAATCCCCCTAATAAAAAAAAACGAATTTTAATATAAAAAACATTTGTATTAAAGTACCTGTTGTAGGCAACTGAAATAACAATAATTGTAGTGAATATAAATAATATAAAAATAATAATTTTAAATTATTCTTTGGAAATTTGTTTATAATGACAGGTAAAAATATTTTATACCTCGAGGCTCAATGTACATGATATAGGTTGTGCGATTTTTGTTAAAATTCCTGTAAATATTATTTGAATATACTTAATTAATTCTAATATATTTTGTAGTTAAAGAATAGAGTTTACACTATGAATAGACGACGTCCAATATGTTATAGATATTGCTTTTAAGAGGATTATTATAAAATATGTATAGCTAAACACTGATGTCAACGTTAAGTATGTCACCGTTGACATTTCCGTAGAAGGAATTTAGGGTAATCCTATTATCTATATAGGAACGGTTTTCGCGAGACAATGGTATTGCAATGTCAAAGTCTTGATCCCCATATTATACAGGTACCAAATCAACCGTAAATCAGCTTAAAAGTTAAAAACGTCCGCGGTGGCCTTAAATGAATGTCCACCGTTCTATACATGATATTTAATATTGGATACAAATACGGATAACTGGTAAAAAAAACAATTTCAAAAAGATGTCTTCCAAACTTTCACGTTTAAATCTCAAATCCTTGGGGTAATCTTAAGTTCCGACCTGACGTCCTATTGACGTTGCTTTATCGAAACGAAAGTAAATAAAAAATAAAATGTATGCACAATACGCCATCGAGTTAGGTTTTCCTTATTTTTTTGTCCTTTATCTCGAACGTCTTATTTGTACAAATAGCGCATGTTGACAAAACGTTTCTAATTTATTTTCCCAAACGCGAAACGCAAACAGTACATTTCTCGGAGCAACCAAATTATACAAATATTGTCAAAACATTTTCAGCAAGAGCGCACGGATTGTAGCTGAAAATTATTTTATAGAATGCAAATACCGAATAAGGTACAAGATTGCCGGCGGCCAATGGAATTGTCTGCGTTTTTACTTCTTGAAGTCCACAGTATTGCTAAGGATATTCATAATAAACCAAGGCTTTGCGGTAGTCACAGCTTAAGCACGATTGTACAATACGAATGTCTTAATGTAATACGTGTATTATATTTATTACTTAGAAAATGGTCTCATTTTAATAAATGTCTCTTGGCCCGCGGGCGAGTTCAGCTTATAAAAGTTCATTTATAAAACAAATACAGTTATAACATACGAAACCGTCGCGAATAATTCAAGTATTAAATTTTATACGCAGAAGGTACTATTATTGTTCTGCAATTTATGGGAACATATAATTTCAAATATTGAGCTCAGCCAAGAGAAAATAATTGTATTATCATGTTGACTGATTTTAACATCACATTGATTCGAAACAACGAAATAAAAAGCTTTTAGAAAATATTATTTGTAGTTAGTTTACCATAATAATTTTGCATACCTAAATCAAAAAAATAATATTCGAAATATATTACACGCTAATAGGATAAATGTATATTTGTAATCAGCTTTGCAGCTTATATTAAATATTTAAATAAATACTTTATATTCGTCGTTTGATTTCTAATGAATTTACATTTAGTTAAAATAGAATATTCATTCGCGATAAACCAATTTTTAATACGATTAATAAACCTAACCGGAGAATAAAATAATTTGATTTTTATTTAAAATATTATTATTTTAACGATCATTTTTGTACTCCTGTTACTTTATTCTTATTGAAATTTGAACAGCTTAGAACTTTTTTTCGTCTTTTGGATTCAATGTGCGTGAAAATATTTTTCAATTTCGTTTAAATAAACGACGCGACGACCGGTCAATTATTACCGTTCACTAACTGCATTGTGCGGCTTCGACAAAATATGTATTGTGAAAATATAGTAGCTACACGTTTTGAACTGACGGGAATTCAATTTTCTCGTGTTGGCTGAAAACGATTACTTAATTTTCCAAACGATTTAGAATTTCTATTTTCCTTTATAAATCACGATTATATCTGAACAGAATAAAATGAAAATACATACAAATGGAATTCTTTCTGCGAAATTATTACAACTAACGTCAAAGAGTTCGAGAACTGCTTTGACACAAACATTTCCCGGTATTCCTTTCGGATTTATTTTTCTGGATAGAGTAATACAACCTTTTTTACCCAAATCTCGATTATTTCTATTTTTACATTTTTTCATATTTTCCATACATACATACGCTACAGCGTCATCAAATAAAGTCGAATCTTTCGAACACAAACGTTATGGCCGTATTTGTCCTGCATGCGTACACCACAATACAATACAATCATAATAATGGTTATTGTACACGGTTTCGGCCTAAGTATAAAATATCAATCTATAACTGTATTGTTGTTATTATTATACGGTATGATAATAATAACAAATAAATAAAGCTTACGCAACGTACATATGACAATATTATTGTAATGTTGCGCCGATGCGGGTGCAAGAGCAGCGGTCAGAGTTATCAGTGTAAGTGATAGGATGGAGGAGCCTATATGGAGTATGTGTCACTGTGCAGCGTACGCACGCGGTATGGAAGTGCGGCGGCGGCGCGCGTTTTTGATAATAATCGATATGGCATGCTGTGGCACTGTGGCCGCCGGTCGCGTGGAGGCCCAGGACCGACCCTAACGGGGCCGCGAAGAAGCGGGGGCGGGACGAAGTGACGTAACATTTACCGTGTGCACGCATGCGTTTTCAGTAGCTGTGGACGGAGCGCGGCGGGCGGCGGCGGCAGCAGGCGACAAGCGGTACCGGCGGCAAACGCGGGCGCCGGTGGCAACGGCGGCGGCGACCAAGTCATGGACCCCAGTGTGCTTTCAGCGATGGACCGAGACGCGCTCAAGAAACAAATCGAAAACATGCGCTACCAATCCACAATGGACCGGTGGCCGCTCTCCAGGAGCATTCAGGCGTGAGTACCGGCTATCATAAATATTATTATTATTATATTTATACCTATGCGATATTTACACACCCGTTGTCGTCGGGTACGCCCGAAACGGTATTATATTTTATTAATTGCGGTATTTGTAACGTAATTCAATTACGGTGACTAAAACAAAAAATTATTATCGTACAACATTTACGGGCGTCGTAATGTACTGGAAAAACGAAACGTCGCGTCGCGATAACACGGCCGCGATCGACGGCGGCCGTTAAACGCCCACGTTGGACTATTCGAGGAAATCCGTTACCCACCGTTGCTCGGTTTTTCGCACGTGCTCAAGTAAATAACGTTTTCGGCCCTTCACTCTCGGACGCGGTTAGGCTTGTCGTCCGTCGGCTTACCGGCTTGCCGGCAGGTCAACGTGACGCCGGTCGCACGCCGCAGGGGTTCGCCGTGTTACTAGAAATTGATTTTCCAAAGTGTGTCCGTGTCAAAACGTCAAAACATATACTTAATTAGAAGTGGAGGGGGGGGGGTTGTATGACGACAAATCGAGGGGTCGGTAACGTCAGTGAACGTTTTTGCCACTCCCGAATGTCGCGGCAACAAAAGTTTTCGCCCCTCCGGCTAAACGCGCAACGAAAACGGCATTTGTTTCACAGCCGTTCGATTTGGTTTTGTGTCCGTCCACGGGATATATGCCTTTAGGGGCGAGAGGGCCCTGGTCTAATCTTGGTTTTCGCACCCGTCAAAAGTCGAGTTGCCGTGTCGCACGTTGAAAAAGGCTCCCACGGCCGAAAGTGCCCGGCTGATCTCAAATCTCAAAACGGACATATCGTTAGCAGCAACTGCTAACGATATGTCCGTTCGACGATAAATCCGTGTTAAATGGGGTAAAAAATAACGTAGCGAAAAAAAGACATTTACACTGAAAACGCAACACAGTAAATTCTGCTTGGACTAATGGCAAGTAACACACTCAAATAGGCACTTAAGATGGTTATAACGCGTGCAACCAATAAATCGTTGACCGCGCAGACCATTACGATGAAGTGTTTATTTATACTATTAGGCTGGAGCTAGGCAGGACCTACTCTGGGCAGAAGTGATTTGGTTTTTAAAAGTGTATAAATCGCTTTACTTTAATTTTCAAGTATCGTTCTTCCGAGTTTATACAGCGTATAATTCCATAAAATCAAACTTTCAAGAATCCCATTATGCTCGAAATCCGAAAAAACCGTGTATATCTGATACGTAATATGTGCGAATGCCCGTTGGTGTAGTTGATTTTGTATTCTTAGTTTGAAGACGTTTGGTAATTTATCAGAACTTAATTAGCGCGTGTCAACGGAAGAAGACACCGTCTGGGTTTGATTGGAAAACTTCGAATCAGACGAACGAGTTTGAATACAATAGGGCATGTCCATTGCCGATGCCGCTAATTGAATACATAACGAGTCAAGAAATTGTTTTCAATTTGCATCTATTAGCCTTGCGTCCCCTACATTAATTACCTACCATCCTGGATACCCTAACTGAAAAAAAGACATAAAAACAATCATATTTTTATATTCGCAGCAAATTTTCAATCATAATAATAATTGGTCAATATATAGTAGATTGGCTTATTTAAATAATTTAATTGCTGCGAGGGTTGGTAATTTGTGGGCACGTCGACTTCCAAGGTAATTTATAAAATGCATAACATGGTGAGTTGGACCGTAAAAACTAAAATCCAATTAAAAAATAGATCAGTGAAAAAAAAATCCAGCAAACCGTAACTCCGTGTAGCGCGATATTATTCTACGGCTCTTGTGCTATATATAGTGTGTTAATATTAATATAGTGTATTAAGTAATAATTTATAATAATCTTATGGCGATAAATTAGCTTAAAGAATAGCCGCACAAAACGTGTTTTTGAAGTTTCACAAGCCTATTTCATGATAATTTTGTTTGTTTACTTAACAAACTCGTGTTCACAATAAAACTAATAATTACAGGATACCCGTACTTGGGGATAACTCCAAAATGTTTACCCGAATTACTTGAATATTTTACAATGGTGATAGACTCTGATTCAACGATATTAATCATAATATTATGGTGGATATTTGAATGCTTTGTCAAAGGATTTTTAATGTTTCTAATATGTTTTCTCACAGTTAAACTATTGCTGACAAACATCCTTGATACGAAGAAGTCGAATGGTTAAGTTCAAGTGGGCGGCTATACTCATTGAAAAAGATCCCCATGGAAAAGATATGTACCAGAAATAACTAAATAAATGTATCACATTAACTTATATTAACCATAATTTTGGTTGATCCTACTATATATTTTTTTTCAATGCGATATAGACATATTATAGACTGAATAGTTAGTATATGCTATTATAAAGGCAAAACGGTATACTGTTTTGTTTGCAGGCGATCGGTCGGCCGTTTAATATCTGACCCTTGTTTCTTTTCTTTTACCATCGCGCTTTCCATGTCAACAGCCCTTTGTCGTCGACGACTCAATTTACATTACACCGACGAATACCGATTTTCTATTACGAACCATTAAACACGGTATAGATCAAAGTATAGTAAATAATAGTAATCAATTGCATCGGTTCGCCAAAGTCATCGTCGTCGCCTCGACTAGTGTTCGATATAATATAACGTTGTAATTTATTGTCAACGACAACCGTATCAGTACTTCACTTCTAGTCATTACGCCGAGTCTTCCAACACGTATTCTATGATAAGGTTATTGAAATTCCGTGCAACCGAGACATGATCATATTATACTATCCACGGTAGGTTAGGTCACCATAATAGTAATACTTTGTCGTTTTCTAATACGCACCTGATCAACCCACCAACTTCAGGTCCGGTAAAAAAAGACATAAAATATGCTTGACTAGTTTGCAATGTAAAGTGCAATTAACTCAGAGCTGCCCGCATATTTCTGCGCTTTAACGTGTGACCACAGTTCACGGGGCAGTCATATTATGACGAGCAAATCTCTTTTTAACCTTCCGGCCAAGTGTGTAATTTAAAAACTCATTACTCTATACTTTAGACACTCGTCGACGTGGCCGGTTTAACGTTTATTTAATTACATACGTGTACCTATTAGCGTTATTTATGATATACTAATGTTACATAGCTGTTACCTAAGTGGGCAGGTTTTGACATAATATGGGTGCAGATATTATTATGATTTCAGTCTAGTACTTGTAGATTTATCGTTGGTCTATTTTTTCTGGGAATCGTGGCACCGACACATTTTTTTGATCAGCCGTTTAACGATATTGACATAAAGTAGAATATTATTACAAATATCTAACCGGGTGTTGTTTTAAATAATTCTAATTTAATTTCTAAGAGGGAGTAGCGAATATATGTATATATATGTATACTACATTCTGCATGCATATAAATATATATATATGTGTGTGTAAAAATACATTTGTATTATCTTGAGTCCTGTCGTACGGGCACGAAGAACTCTGATCATGCAGGGTTAGTGATTTAATTCCCGGTCGAACGGAGGGGGGGGAACAATGGATTTCGATTTCGTGGTTTACCGTACACATATTATGTATACCAGGATATAACAATATAACCCCCCTTTACAAACACGCGGATTAATCATATTATATAATATTGATTACGGCCTCTCATAACGTTCTGTTGTGACAATAGGATTACCGTTTGAAAGTTTAGAAACCCATACTCGGTAACTTTTAATTTCGGGTCGTTTTCGGACATTCATATTAGACCTTGAATATGAAACGACCAAAATGATTGTATCACTCCTTTAATGCCTAAGTGTATTTTTCAGAAACCTCAAAATATAATATATATATAAAAAAGAGTTAGAAGTAAATTGTTTTTCTGAAAAATTCGGTTGTAACCGTAACTGGCAGAGAAGGAAGAACCGTTTGAGTTGCACCACTAATCTAAATTCTCCAGAAAAATAATGGCAAGCGCCACTTCGCTGTTGGTGGGCTGATGTTTATAAATGTGCTTAGTATGTACCACGAAGATGTTATGAAAGACTTATAGACATTTTAAAAATAAATCCATCAGATCATCGTTGTATCCTCACTCTGTCGTTACATCGCAGGCGTTCAAATGAAAAGCACTAAGTAACACTTTCCAACTGTTTACAAAAGAGCCAACGCAAAATAAAAGTTTTTATTTTTTCTATGGACATATAACACGTAGTTTCTATAACAAATTGTTATTGTTCAAATACAGAGTTACAAAAGTTTTATATTTTTAAATGTATTATATTGAATATAATTCATTATTTTCTTCAGTTTTAATGAATCTAGTTTGTATACTTACAAATATAGTATGTACATATAAGTAGACTACTCCGACGTGGTACAACGTGTCATGATCGTATTTTATAGTGGGCAATGCGTTGTTACAAGAAACAAAACGTGCGGTTTATTAATAGAACTTTTTTTTATACTCCGCTCGCCACCCTCTAAGGTCGTATTGCTAATATTAAGACAAATTCGTTTCACATCGTTGTTGAACGCTTTGAGCGAGACTTTTTGAAAACGGATTTTCCCAAAGACATTAATTTGTGACGGTCACGAACACCACGTACACGATTTTGTCCTTAAATCAATAGTAATCCCTTTGGACATAAAAAAAAATTATATAATTTTATATAGCTCATGTATGTGCGTCGAATGAAGAAAACTTATTACCCGGAGTTAAATCAAATTCGTCTCTAAGAGTATAGATACCACCCGTTGGGACTTTTATACACGGGACCCGTAATCGCGTTGTCGTTATCTTCTGCGAAGTAGTTCAGGAAATCAATTGACTACTTGACTGTACTCACAGTTTCAAACGATTTTCCAGAAAACGTTGGAATTACTTTGGTATGGAGCAGTCAAAAAAATTGTGTATTGATCGAAAAAAAAACAGTCAAATTTAACCTTAAATCTTATCAATTGGTCTAGTTGAAATGATTAAAGGCTAAGTTTATTAGTCCCTTATATTCCCTTAGATTTTCTTATATTTATCAAACAAGAATAATGTTGTATTTTTGGTTTAATAAACCTATTAGAAGGCGAAAAAGCTATGTAGGTACGTATTAAATAATCAACGAACCGGCACTATATAGAGAATAAGATAATTCGTGATGTAACGATTATTTACATTTTACAGCTATGTACTATATGAATTATAAAGTAACGAACAGGTTTATTTTCCTCCGTAAGCTAAATTCATAAATAATATTTTTTCAACAATGTTTCTTAAATATGCAATACATAAAAATGCTCTTAAAATCGTTGAAGTGTATTTATTTTAATAAAAACCACTACACTGTTAATTTCTAAAACTATTTTAATATAACGGCTGTTTCGTATCAAAATAAATAAACAAAACACAATTTAAAAAAAATACTTTTGACGTCCGAGAATAATGAAATATTAATAAGTCATAAAATGCAAATTATATTTTAAGAGTATTTTTCTAGTTCTAAATTTATAGTTATTATGCTCTCAATAAGTACACATTAATACTTTAACTTATTCTTACAATATACTGTAATATTGTAGGTAACAAACGATTAACGAAATTTGGCATTAAATGTATTTTAATGAAATTTGCTGAAACACATATACATTTAAAGAATTTTACCCGGTATACCTGTATCGAAAATTCCAATATTGCAACATACTGCCCTTATATAACGGTTTGCGGGGGTTCAAATCTTAATACGACCCGAAAATAAATATACCACAACAATTCAGGTCCTGGGCTGTAATTTCCCCGCAGGCAGATGTTCAATATTACCGGCTTTTATTTTCATCCTCGGCTGGCGGGCATATAATATTATTATTAGTGTACATTAGTTATATTTAGGGTATAGAGCTATATAGGGTATACTATGCGTTCTACGCAGGGTACAGGTTTATTTTAACATAATATAGGACATTGGTCGTTTCGTGGGCACCGCAAACAGTCTGTGTGCAATAACCACACGGGTGTCGTTTCTTCGTTCCGGTTAAACGGCAGCCATTCGAGTAGCAAGTAACAGTTTATGCGTTTGTCGTGTACAGGTGCACGTTGGGGTGTGTAAAGTTTCAGCATCCGGTGGCGGCGAAACAAGGCAGGAAGAGGAGGGCGGGGAGGTACGGGAAAAGCAAGACTACTGTGTAAAAGGGGCGAGAGCTTGAATAAACAAGGGAGCTGTATACTGTAAAAGAGAATGGCCGGCCGAGATTGCGCAGTGTATGAATAATTCGAACTCACTGCACGCCGGTGTCGTTTTACTATCTCGAATACAATATACCTGTTTAGAAACAATAATAAAAATAATTATAATAACGTGTAAGACAATCTTGAGATTCTGACGGCTCCGGACCAGATAACATTTGACCCAGACTCGCGTGTCGGCTGCTCTATATGAGTCATTCGGCGCTATTACAGCTGAATTATTTATATTAGATTATATATTTTCTACATTATAATATGCATAACAAACCATCATAATAATATTGTAACAGCCATTATAGCCGTACTCAGGAATCGCACACAACGCACGGTATCTCGACACATTATCTACCGTTCTAAGTATACCTATAAACTTTGTACCGAGTAGGTATAATAATGTAGCCCGGACCGAGCCGATATCGTTTCATTTGCATTTGAATAAACACACGCCGAACAGCGTATATCATTATAATCTTTGGTCTCGATCGCCACGGCAGTGTCGGCTTTAGAGACGTAAGCCTCCGAAGGGAATTCGCTTTTTTCCCCCTTCTTATATAAACCGTCGATTGGGATATACAGCAAGCGACGACGGCCCGGGGCAACTCCTGACAGATACGGGATTTAGGCTACCACTCCAGAGGGAATTAAATAGGTACCTATAATACAGACATAGCTGACGTCGGATCAACTACCCTTTTCTATAATGTAAAATATCGTATATTACTTTCTATTATTTTTCTTTTTTGCTGCCGAAAGCTCAACACCCGGTGTTCAATACTACACTCCCAGTAAGAATCCTCGAAAATGGATTCGGAGTCCCGTTGATATCCCGACTAAAATACTTTGTTAATAATACCGCCTTACGGTAGTCACTCGTATTTTTGTTTCGTGTTACCCGCAGGGCTTTGTCACACTTCGTATGCCATACTTCCCTTTGAACAGTATTCTTATTTATCATGCATTATTATTACGTTGCCATACGTCAAATTTCTGAGATACACCTACTTAACGACATCAGTGCACGTCGCTATGTTCCAGACGAATATTCCATACAGCACCGTCGTTTAGTCGTATATAATATTGTCTTATGTATAATTCATGTATAGTAATAAGGAAAACGAGCTGGTACAATACCAACAACTGTCAACCGTGCCTGAAGAAAAAGAAAACACACACACATAAATCGTTAGTGTTCTCCTTTGTAGGTACGCTCAATGCGTACAAGCTGTTGGTATTATATTCAAAGTTCGAGAAAAAGCCATTATGGGTATTTGAATACATGGTGGACGCCATATTATTTAAAGTAGTATTGCACGAGCTGCACCTTACAGCTGTTATTATCAGCTAAGCACAGTAACTATACCCTACGTTACTCAAGGCCGCGACTAAAGGTGTTTGCTTTGACTTAATATTACAGGTAATTACCATTAGGTACATTTAAATTGTTATCTATGTGATTTTGTTTATCTAGCCCGGCTGCGTCTCTAAAAATGATTTCAGACAATTATTACTGCTTTGTTTTGGTATAACATGTGTAACTACTGCTGCGGTTTTACACTCACAGCTGGTGTTTTACGCCTCAAGCAAACATTCATAGGTTGGGGGGAAAAAAGGTTCGAGGATTCACTAAAAGCTGCTCCGAACTTACACATGTATATAATATCCCATACTACCATATCATAGTACTCGGCCGACAAACGATCGCGTTATGAATTAATGTAACAAAAAAAAAAAAAAATACCAGCTGTTAGCCCGTAGTTTCCGCTAAAGCCTAAACAGTATTATATGTTATGTTTTATCTGATATTATTCTATAATTTCGTACCGCAGACAATTTTGTACCTACAACAACGTCTTGCGTTTTGTTCACATGATATTATATTGTACTTCAATCGAGAATAGCTGTTATCCCTTTATTGATACGATGCCAGTCATGATACCTAATCCCCAAACGCATTCCGTATAACGCTATGTATGCGTTGACATATTATTTTATTTGTTAGACGAAAAATGGGTTTACACGCCGTTAAAGCTTGTGGAGCAGTTGCTGCCATCGATCACGCGGGTGCCACAACACACACATATTATGCTTACATACACTGTAGTCTAACTGCGGCGTCTATTGCAGCATACATTAGGCACAGGAATAACTCATTCTTGTGAATACATTTTGGTCATATCGTTTGTACTGCATGTAAAACCAACGGTATAATTTGTACGAATTTCCAAATTGCTAAGTATCGGCCAACAAAATTCTCGACTTTACCCATAAGCAATATAAGTACGTGTTACGGTTTTGGCTCGCGTTCATTTTGTGTACATAAACCGATCATAGCATATGGATTGAACGCTTTTATAAACCGCCAAAATATATTGTTTAATTATTTGTACAAGAATACAAGGAAGGAAGACTATGAGGGCTGAAGCCCCTCTCTTATATTAATTACACTTAATCTACTTAATTTAATGCATTAAAAGTGTATTTTTAAGTTTTTTTGTTTTATGATACAATGTATTAGAATCTGTATTTTTTTTACAAATAAACTTAGGCTCTATGACTATTGGTTATACACATGTTTATCTTTTTTTCATTCCTAAACCCACCCATGACAGCGACGGCCTTACACGGGTTACTAAAGCTCTTTCCGATAGCACTATTTTTACGTATAAATGAATATACATTAAAATAATGTTATACTTGCAAGTCCTTCCTTGTTTGTTGTAATTTGACGACACTATAACCATCTTCGGAAGACGAGCTAACGACAACATTGTTTTGACTTCTGATAATAAGTCTTATGGCCGATATTCAATAGTCACGCATTATTTACACAATTCGATTTTAAAATGATTGTGTTACTTTGTAGTGAAATGAAAATGATAAACATATAGTTAACTTGATGATAAAAATTATAATATCAACAAAATAAGCTTTACCCAGGACGGTTGATTAGAAAAAAAAATCCAAAGCAATGAGGTTATTATAACTACGTTGCTACCCAATGAATAAAAATAATGAGTACAACAATATTGAGTAATTATCCTAATTGTGTGCCGTGCGTTGAAAACTATCGTGTAGCGTGTTGTTCATTTTAAAAAGTATATTATATAAACTAGTGAGAGTCCAAATGGCACATAGCATTTTTACAAACTACCGAAACAGTTATAATATTTGCAATTTACAATATGATGTTTTCTTTCCAATAGAACTATTTTAATTGCTGTAGAAAAGTCGCACCTACACAAATTATAAATAAAATAAAGAGGGTTTTTACGGTGTCTTGGAAATAGAGCTGGAACTCTTTTGGTTTCTCACTACTTTTTATATTGTATTATATTATTGCATAAATATATTGTTGTATAAATTCAACTAAATATTTTTTTATTTAATTTTCCATAGCATGCGAGAATTTGTGGAAGAAAACGAGAAAACAGATCCACTGATTCACGCTCCTGACAAAAAGAACAACCCTTGGGCGGAAAAAGGAAAATGTACAATAATGTGAACAATGTTTCTCGTTCTTTCCAACGTCGTCGGCGGCGACCCACTCGGCCCCAGTTTAAACACATTTACATTTTTAACGCAATCATAATTTTTTATTTTAAAATAATGAAACTAATTTGAAGACAAAAAACAAACAATTGTAACATTTCCAATATGTATATTTTTCGTTTCCTTTAAATACATAAACGCGTTTGAATTAATATTTAATAATAATAAATCTAAATTTAAGAAAAAAAAATACATAAATAACAATTATTTATATATTATTATTATTATCATTATTATCGTGTTGCTTACACGAACAACAATAATATGAAAAAAATTGTTTTTGTATTTTTAAGGGTATATAATGGTATAAGCTCAATGAACCAATTAAAATAAAATAGTTTTCTCTTAAAAATCAATTAGATAAGTAGTTAGGTCGAGGTTAGCGTACGCCTCAAAAATACAAAGATACGTATCAATTCTGGTGTACTTACAGCACCGCTAAATTTTAATTTTAAAAAGTATTTTTAACGGCTAATTTATTTTAATTATACTTTTATTATTATTACATAATGCCTAATTATTAGTGGTAGGCCGATACTAGATATCGGCCTATCTCTACTAATTATATTATTTTACTTTTACGATATTGTGTACTTTTATGTGTATAATATTAGCTGCGTTCTAGTCACTCGTGTAATACTTTTATATTAATTAATAGTTATATAAAAAACAATTACAACCAAAAGATGATATAAATCTAATAAAATCTAATGAGCATATTGTAATAAAAAATATATATATATATACACTTAAATGATAACCTCTCTGGTCGTACACAACTTATAATAATTGCTGCAACCGTCTGACCACATGCGTAACATTTCACGTGTGGTTTCAAGTTACCATTGTCATGTCACCGACTCAAGTTTACTAAGAAACAAATTATAAAAAATTCCCTTCTTGACTGTTACCCAAGCTTAAAATATCACGTTGGAAACCCATTGTGTATTACATACTTTGTGACCGCGTTGAATTTTGTACGTTCATTAGCAGTATGTGTTATACTTGAGTCATGGGTTTACCACAACAGCTGTTAATATTAATAAAAAAACAAAAAACCAAATGTATTTCAACCAGCTAATCAATAAAAACAAGTTGTTTGCTTGCAGGTTTTAAGCCAATGTTAATTATAAGTACAATAATAATTATTACGGGTATCAATTTAAGACGAGTGAATATTATACGACATCTAATTAATTATAATAATAAGCTAACTATCACATTGCTAAAATATTATATATCTTTATAAGACCAAAGAGCGAACCTTTTTTTTTAAGTTATTATTTTGTTTCGCACTAAACTAAAGTCGTTTAAATATAACATTATTAATTAAAAATACCTAATGATAACCTTATTACGAAACCAGAAAAATTATAAGCGAGGTATACTTGTAGTGTATATTTTAATCTAAGCCTGTTTTAAAAAAATTATTCGCAATCATAAAAAATAATCAAAAATTAAAAAACTACGAATCTTTCTGTTTTTATTTTTTAGTGTATAATTTAAAATTTTACTATTATTCTGTAATAACGCCAAAAATATCTGTACATAATTAATATTATAATATAGATGTTTTTGATCGATTATTATGTACTTAGTTTTTTTTTTATTATTATTATTTGTTAACAGTTATAATAATAATATTAACGGTTTTAGGCATGATTTATCTAGATATTTAGATGTACTTAGTACTTACCTAACGGCTATCTTTGCAAACAGATCCGGCTGAACTCTAAAGACATAGGCCAGAATGGTGACCGCTCAACTGGTAGTTTTGGATGAAACCTCTGAATAATATGATTTTAACTTTTTTTATCAAATGCCTGTACAAACAAAGAACTTCACATTTTTAGTGTTACTTGAACATAACAAAACTTTTTTGGAACTAATAAAAGACTAGGCAGATTAATAGAATTAAGCGGATGAGATCAGCAATAAGGAGAAATCGAGTAGGTCATTAAAAAAAGTATCACAACTGTTCCTCTGGTATTTACTTTTTTTTCATTGTCGTTATATTTAAAAGTTTCAAACATAACGATAATTATTTTAAATTAAAACTGTAATAATAGCCCAAAGCCAGGGTAAAAACTGACAATGAGATACTTAGCTGCCCTTGATTGTTGCCGTCTATAATATAATAAAGGCATGAAACAAATTACTTTTTTGTCTTTCCCTACTGTTTTCAAACGCAATTAAGATCGTCTTTCTCTTTTTTCGAAACATTTATTTAGTGCTAGCAGAGTGAAAAAAATCCTTGGAGTCCGACAGCCAATTGTATAATCGTTTTCAGTGCGGAAACAATATATCTATAGGTACAGTTAAAAAAAACAGTCCCGCCTGTCGCCTTCAATCTTCAATATCCATCTGTATTGTTGGCTAAAAAAGCGTAATAGTCTAAAGAGAAGGGGATCAACTGCATCGTATTCAAATACATCTCACAATTATAAAAAATGTTTTTTTTATTTTTAAAAAAATACTAGTTTAATAAAAAAATAGAACAATATTGTCTTCAACTTTTGAAATTTGCCAAATGTCCACTAAATAAACCCCCTAAAATACACTAAACTCATCCCTATTATTTGAAAGTTCAGTTTTGGAATACTGGAAACTAAACTTCCAAACCCCAGGGATACATATTTTACAATTTAGGGCCATCCTATATACATTTAGTAGACTTGCAAAACTAACTTTGCAAATGAAGGTACCCGAGGCAAAACCACTTTACAATACAACATTTTAAACACGAATTTGAAAGTTTTCTGTCATGGAATTGTATGAAAGGTTTATACAATAACTTCGGACTAATTTGATTTAAATGGCACAATTTGTTTATTCGTAGGAATATATAATAATTAATGTTTTACACAATTTTAAATAAAAAATAAACATTTTTAGTTTTTATGAAATTTAAATATATTTTAATTTTTAACAGTTATTGAAAATGTAAAAATATATTTATTTAAATTTTTCAAGTGAAAATAAATGTGTAGTTATTAATGTGTAGGTAATTGAGTTTTTACTTAATTATATTTTTAGTTTTTATTATTATTTGAACTTTTTTTTTTTTAATGACAAATCGTTGTCATATTATCAGCTGAACTTAGCGTCTTACTTTAAATAATATATGTTGTGTTTATCATAGTAGACGGTGTTTGGCTACTATCGCCAAGTACCTAATTAATTTAAGAGTATAAATGTACTAGTTAATAATATATCTGTATATATATATCAATGATCTCGCACGACTCTATCACTATAACACTATTATATTATATCGGTCGAGTCTTTTAGTATAGGTAACTAAACGGAAATCATATAATATATGACATATAACAATTAAAAACAGCTAAAATTGTAAAGTTATAACCAGAGTTAGAACGCATAAAATTTGGGTAAAGATAAACAATAAAATTTAAGTTTTAAAATGTTTTACGGAAATACAGTACCCACTAAAAAAACTTCGGAAAATTCCCCATCACTAATATTAACAGCTACTATTATTTTGTAGTAGTAATAGTTAGTAGTCCTACTTTTTTTTTGTAGGAAATAAATACTATTATATCCAACATGGTTAATAAAATCCAATAATATAAATTATAAAATATGATATGTTAACAATAATTGCTGTATTATGTTGTACACGTATTTTAAAATTTACTAAATTTATATATAAATATACCCCGATTTTCTTATAAGTACCTAAGTTAAAATGTAATCAGGTTTAGAAAAATATTTATTATTATCAAGTTATATTAACACATTAATTAATTGAGTAATACTTGTGTGTAAAAAACAGTGTTACAATGTTGTTAGTAGTGTTACGATGTTATTCTAAAAATTCGTTTGGAAATGAATACTTATTTTTACTTACTTTTTTATAGATTTGTTTAAATCTTGAATAGTAATGTTCTGGTATTAAAAAAGGTAGCAATTTTGTTTAAATATTATTTTAAAACGTTTTTTTTTCTATTTTGTTCTTTTATTGATCGTTTCGGTTTGTTTAAATTGGATGATCCAAAAAAGTATTATTTTTATTAAGTATTTATATTTCGGTTAATATAGTCCGTTTTATTACCTTATTTTTATTCATTGCATTAAAGTTTGTACGGTAGTCAAAACTATGTACATTTTTTGAACGATGCATTATTTAATAACTAAGCTGAGAGCAGGTGTATTTTTTTTTAATATGTAATACGAACACTATATTGTACATCTAAGGATTCGTACACACGCACACACCCAATTCCCGAAAACGGTTTTCACTTAAAATTAGGTATCTACTACCTACATAATATACTTCAATTATTGTTATTAAATGTTACTTGCTATTATTAATTACCATACGCGAAGTCCCTCGTGCATTAGATTACAATAACATGCCTTCAGCTTGGGTTATACGATATTTGTAATAACAATATAAGTTAACGTGACCGCGTATTCGTAGAGATATTGTGTATTATATTATTAATATGTATTAATAGTGGTCGCCCACTACTAACAAACCAGTACTGGTTTCTTATAAACAGAGTATAGACTACACGTGTGTAGTAAAAACGCTACAATATAAAATATCGCATTGATTGAACGAAGAATATTAATGATCGTCAATGGTTCATGCAGATCACATCATTCGACACTATATCCAAATTTCAGGTAAGTCAGTAATGGCGATTTTGAATCACGAGTTTTAATAGTAAAACATATTGCACCGGTAATGAAAACTGATGAAATACGACCGAAAACACACACGGCTTAACGATACTTATAAAATACTTATTTGTGGACTTGCCATTGGTCTACACTCGGAAAAGTATTAAATGCAATTATTTTCGTGTAGGAATGAAGTTTATTTAAAAAAAAAATTACCTATTACCTAATATAATAGTAACACTGGTAGTTAGTTAGCGAACAAACTCACATTTTGATTTTACAAAGGAATGATGACTTTAAAGTTCAACATTTATTCATCAATGTTAAAAAATGTAATTTTTCGAAAACAATAATAATAAAAAAATATAATAAAAAAAAAAATGGTCGAAAACAGTTATAAAAGAAAAAATAGTTAGAATTCACAAATGCAAAAAAATAAAATGACTAAAAAAGTGAGTTACATACTTTTGTTATTTACATAAGTTTACTAATATATAATAATAATAATAATAATATATAATAATGATAAATACAGTCGTCCATTCATTAAATAACCGAAAAATAAGGAAAGCTTCGAAAAAAATATTATAGTTTCGCAATAATTACAGCCATATTATAAAATACAAATTGTACCGATTAAAAATTTATCTCAACATATGCGTTTAAGTATACACAGCATTAAGTTTAGAATTTTCTTTTCAACGTGGACAAATTATTATTACATTATTGCTCGAATACAGTTGATATTTTTAAGCAATGTTATTCACACAAATCGCAGATACAAATTATTGACAAAAATAGGAAAAATTACAATTATTAAAAGAAAAAAAATGTTTAAATATATTTTAAATCAGTTGACTTATTGCAACAACACTAACACAATTTATGATACGAGTCATGATATAGTACAAGAGTTTCGTGTAATGTACGATGATGAAATGTTTAATGGCGTGTTTTTTAAACTATGATGATAGGACACTGAATGAGTGGCGTGGTTATGCGATGAGACACCCGTATTGTTAGAAGGCAGTTTTATTTTCTTTGAAGCCGATGCACTTCGTGGTAATGACATTGAGAGTGTCGAGAAACTCGTCAGTGCATAAGACTTTAGGTGGGATTTTATCGTTACTGGCAGAGGTAACTGGTTGATACCGTATTGCGTGGTTCGAGCTACGATAGCACGGCAACACAATTCTTGGAGACTCAGAACTAAGGATGAAAAAAACCACAACGAATTAGTATTTAACACTTTTACTGTATACTTTTTATATTAAGCCACGTATACACTCGCGAGGCGAACCTAACCGAGCCGCTCGCAAGAATCCATTTCTGACAGGTTTTTAACACTAACTGAATGCAAACCAAATCAAATTTGGACAGGTTCTCAAACGATTCACAAAAGGTTTGGCTCACAAGTGTAAACGCGGCTTAACATTTAGTTATTAAAGTTAATTAACTATATTAATTCAATATAATATAAGCTGTGTCTACCTTTGTTCGATCTCCATAATCTTTCCATTCCGTTTCTATGCAACGCTCTTCTTGCTAATTCGCTAAAACTTTCTCTTATATTGAAATCGCACAAAGGACTGACTTCAAACAAAGTCATATGATGTTTTGTCGCGTAGGCCTCAGCTTCTTTAACGCTGACTTGTCGTTTAAAAGCCAGATGTAATCGATTGCCAACCAAGACTTTAGGAACACCTGGTGCGTGCTATAAATAGTAGAACAATAATATGTTATTGAAAACTTATTAGTAAAAAAAAATCAATTTTCGTCCTTCTAATTGATTAATACTCTTTTTTTTTAAATTTATTTTTGAATTAATCAGAAAAATATTATTTAATATTAGAATATTCCTACTACAATTAAATGATAAAACTATTATAATTTATACCTTTTTTATTTTAATTTTTAACAAAAATTGAACCTCCACCAATTACAAAAAAAAAGGTTATCTATACTATAATATATAAAACTCAATTGATGACAGTATTTATAACTAGGGATACACTAATTAAAACCATAAAACAAATAATAATGAGATAAAATTTAATTGATGGCATTAATTTAGAACATTATATTATTATTAATAGCGAAAATCTATAAATGTTGATTCAAAAGTACTAATGTAAATGCAAATTGATGTACAAAATAAATATGATTAAGTCTAGTGTGTCATTACTCATTAATAATACATATTTTGTACATAAATATGCATTTACATTAGTACTTTTAACACACAGTACTGATACAATAAACCTATTATTATACCTACTTGCCAGATTAGTTTTAAATGCAAATTTAGTTTTTAAAACAGTTTAAAATGAATAGGTACATAATTTAATGATTGGTTTGAATAAAAGGATTTATTTGAATACATACTTCTTCGACTTCTTTTAGCCATCTGTCCAAACCGTCAAATGACCATTTATTAGTTATATCATAAACAAGTAAAACTCCTTGAGCGCCTCTTGAATAAGATCGGATTATCGTGCATAAACGTCCTTGACCAGAAGCATCCCATAACTGTAATTTTACTCGTTTACCATCTAATAGAATAGTTGTAGTTTTGTAAGCTGTAAATACAATTTAAAAATAAATGATAATTTACACACAACAAAATATGTAATAATACTTAATAGTATATTATACAATTTGTTCATATGAAAACTATTTTTATGTGTCTTATATTCTGTCTCTTACATTTAACGTCCGTTAATCCACCGATCGGGGCTTAGACAGTATAGTTTTGGCATTTTTGGGCTTATAGCTGGTTTGGCTATAAGCCAAAAAATTAACCCATCAAAGACGAGACACCATGGTAATCAAATATATTCTTATCGTTGATGGGTTAATAAGTTTTATTATAACATTGCTGCCATGAAAGTAACTATAAATTTTGAAATTATAGTAATACTGAGCTAAATTACAAAATTAATATGATAACATAATCAGATGAGTTATTTTAGAATTAATTATAGCTGACGCAAACAAAAAAAATATAATTGGTAAAGCGCCCTCGTCTATCTAAGTTTACATTAAACAGATTTGTGAACATATTTATTACCAAATTATCTAGCAGCAAAATAAACACAATTTCCACAATAATATAAATACAACTTCGCATTATGAATTTGTTGAAGTCCAAGTCAAGACACGATTCAACTCAAGTCCCCTAACAGCTATTTTTTTCCTCCACCCTAATAACTATAACACCTATTTCAAACTCGGAACAATCTTAATACGAAATGGTCTACATTTTAAAATTAGACACTCACGGTGCCTGATGGAAAACAAACCAACGACTTATTGTCGTATGTTTGTATTGTCAACATAATAATAGGAGACAACATAATGACTAATTTTTATTAATAATAAAATAAGAATTTAATATTGTCGACTAGTGCAAAAATAGTTAGGTATTGAGATTTACCGCTTCCGCTACAATAGGGCGATTCGGAAGATCCGTCCTCGAGATCATTGAGCATCTCGTGTTTGCCCACATCACTGTCGCCGACCAACAAAAACTTGAGCAGATAGTCGTACTCTTTCTGCTGCGCACAACCGTCGGTTTCAAGCGACATGCCAATGTTGATGGTGTCCCGTCAAGTCATTGGCGATACACGACGGCGGTCTAGCGTGAAAAACGCACGGCACAACCGAATTAGAACACACCGTCGTCAATTGGCAAACGACTTGATCCGACCAATGCCACAAATTTTTTCCGGCTGAAATATTTGCACGGTTCAAGTTGTCTCTACAAGAACTTTTCCAATATGTTCGATGGTGTCAATAATAATAATAACAATATATAAGAATTCCTTTTGTTGTGTTCACTTGGGCACTGCTGTTGGTGATACTGATAACGCTAATCGATCCATGTGACCAGCTGCTGTACGGAACGGAACGCGCAGTAACCGCGTTTCGAGTATGTACTCTAGTGGATTATTAGTGTGCTGCGTATGCAATTATAATGAATTTTCCAACGGAAACGACCAAGTTTCTATGTAGACGGCAGTTAGTCTAATCGACGAGCCGGAAAACCGGACGAAAACAATTATCATTATATTTTATTATTTTTCTTACAATGCGGATGTCGGACAATAACTGTTGGCTCCGTCGTCACTCGCCAGCGCCGGGCCGAATGAGCAGCTGACGACTGTCCTATTGAGTCTTTGGAATTGATAACGGCTTACGGTGTACGTCCAGTGATAACGCGAGGACGACCGTGCTGTCGGTACTCGGCGATTTCGCAATAGGTACCAGCGGTCATTTTTCTTGTCGTTATTTTGTTTACCATTCCGACACGGGGGCATTGTGCGTTAAAAATACCGTCGACGACCTTGGCCGCCTAAATTTGTACTTGTCCTACCTACCATCGTTGAGCAACATCTTGCGGCGCCATCATTTTCGTAACTCGTGCTTGAAGTGCATACACGATCTCGTGCACGTACTCTATCCTTCTATACTACTTGTCTATTATCCTGTTGTTCCGCACTCAAGTAAGCGTTCACAGTATACTCTACCGGCGTCGGTGCTCCTGTGTAAAATACTTCAGCCGTACTGTTGTGCATACTCTTCTTCGGAAAGTAGTCATGTATTGATATGGCAAGTGACCAACATCGAATACCGAAGGATCGTTTGCTGTCATCGCCGTCTACCGTCAGTATCGTAGTACGACAAGGCTAAATTACGGCTTCAGTGAGTTTTATTTAGTATTCACAAATACTTGAATCAACTTTGATTCCTTGACTATTATATTTAAAAAATTTAGATTATAGTAGTCTTCTAAGTTCTTAAAAAATAAAAATTAAAAAACATTAAAGTATACTATTTGAAAATCCTTTGTAGGTTTATTTTAGTAAGTTAGTTGTTATCTAAAATTTTTTAATTTAAATATACCTTCCTATCTGTAGCTATAAATGTATAAAGTATTATACCTTAAGTAGGTAGGTTTTATTCAAATCCATAAGTTTTATACTACTTAATAAGTTAAAAGAGACCAAAATGTTTAGACGCTTTCTTCAAATTTATCAACTAAAGTATTTAAATATATTTTAAACTAAAGGATATTATATCGGGCTCTTAAAATTGTGTAGGTTAATTTTAACATTTTCTATTTTAAGTATTTATATTTAGTAGAACCATTGATTATAAATGCATTATAGTATTTGTAACCAATGCTATAGAACAGTAAAAGGTTAAAAAGGGGGAAAACAACTTATGGGACTTGTCCTTTACTATAGTTTGTTAGTGCTTATAAATTATATTATATAATGCCAATTTTTGTATAACATTCTTTTTTTTATTATAGTGTTAGTCAATTATTTAGCTAAAAGTTTAAAACAATTTTAAGCAAATGTGATAATTATACTAGTTAAAATTAAGTTTGAAGATATGCCAATTATTGTGAAATACTTATACATTAATTATGTTGCGTAATAGAAAATATGGTTGAATAATGAAATAAAATACTAACAGTATTTGAAGTATTACTTTTGTTCAACGTGTATGTTTATACAAGTGAATGTTTTTTTTTGGTACTTTAATGCTAACACTTTACCACTAAATAATCGAGTATTTTAAAATTAGATTAGTCAGCGTATTACTTGTATGTAATTGTTTAGAATAGGTTGTTGACATCATCTTATAAATGTACAGACAATGCAGTTAGCATGAACTGATATCCATAGTTCGTGTTATTAAATATTTCAAAAAACTAATGGTATAATATGAGATATTTGTATTTTGTTTTAATGATTATACATTTTCTGTCTTTATTATTTTTTATTTTGTGTTGACAGCTCTACAAATTTAAAATATGTTTGTCTCAATAGCTGTAGTGATAATATATTTCTTTAACAAGAATAACTAATGTTTTCTTGTTATTGCTAAACAGGACTTTTCATAGTTAAATTTTAACCCTATCAATATAACTAATACATACTATTCTTTATCCTGAAGTATTGACAAATATGATTTTAATGAAAGATTGTAAATTTTAGATTAGAAATAAAAATGTTTATGAACCAATATTATAGAATAACTATGGATATCTTTGCCTAACCCTAATAATATCAAGTTGTATTAACACAAAACTTAATATTAAATCATAAGTTATGTGTCATCTTTTCACATTATTGTTAGCTATTTTTAATGATACTTATTTGATTATATTATATGTATTATATATTTTACAAATAAATAAGGTATAAACATACTTAAAAATATATTGTTTCATCTTTTATCGACATGTTTAAAAATAATACATCAAAAAGCACATTCCAGTAAAACTACATTTATTGTGTTAATGAAAGTTACTAAAATTCTTTTATGTAAACTTATACACATATAGTTCAAACAATGAGAACTAAAATGTTATAAGTGACTTGTATCCTTATATCTTCAATTATAAATTGTATTATGTGTAAGAAAAAATTGCTTAAATAGACTTCTAAACTTTTCATTAAAGTATAAAAGAAAAAGAAAATTAATTTTTAATGTATGTTATATTTCAGAAAAAGGACAAAGAACGTTCTAGTCTTCATGAATTCAGTTTGGACGCAGTGTCCAGTGCTGTTGCCACAGCGATAGCACGATCTGTCGTTGCCCCATTTGATAGAGTTAAAATAATTTCCCAAGTAAGCATTTTTGTCTTATATAGTAGCTTAAATATTTTCGTAATATCTAATGATAAATATTGGTTTATTAGGTTCATTATACTTCACTATCGAATGGGCACCATTCTCATTACCATCCAGGAATCTTAACTACATTAAATCAAATTTATCGTGAACAAGGTTTACGAGCATTATGGTTTGGAAATTTTACCAACATTTTAAGATTTGTACCTTCACAGGTAAGCAAATCAAAAATGTTATGAGATAACTAAAATACTAGTTTTGTTTAGAAAAATGTATGTATAATATAAAATTTTTTTTCTCATATATCATAACAAGGCTGTGATGTTTGGACTGAATACGTTTTACCTGAAATTTTTGCTGGGTAACATAAAGCACAAAGACAACGGTTGGAGCCACACTGCACTAAGTCTTATTTCTGGTGGTTTGTCCGGTGCCACCACCCTGTGTATGTTTTACCCGTTACTTTTCTGTCAGACTCATCTGGCTTCTCACGTTGGCCCGTTAGTGGATCGAGAATACACTGGACTCATTGATTGTATACAAAAAACAGTGCAAACTAGTGGCGTTCGAACTTTATATACAGGTATATATAAAATAACAGTCATGTAGTTGATAATGTACTTATATCTAAATCGATGGTGTAGTCGTAGAATATACTGTGTAGCCTACTACCATTCTTCATGTTCTGTGTGTACTTGTACTTAAGTGGGAGCCGAGTACACACAGCATACGACTAAGCCACTGATTTTTAGAAAAAGTTCTGTGAATATTGGAGACTACATAATATATAATTATACATTGTATTATTATAATATATTTTCAATACACAATACATTGACTTTTGTTTTTTTATAATTGTAATATATAAATAAATGAAGAGTTCATCTGATAAGCATAGCGAATAAGCTTCGTCCACCTCAGTGTACATTAATAGTTTAATAGAAATTGTTTTTTTTCATTGTTTGTTCAGGATTTGCAATAGCAGCTAATGGAATGGTAATAAACAAAGCCATTTATTTTGGAGCTTATTACAGCTTCAACAAAGTCATACTAGATCATACAAATAGTTTAGTTTCCAATAAAGAAAAAGATGTCAAGTTACCATTTTGGGTTCGTTTTGCCACTGCCCAGGTAAGAATTAGTTATAAAAAAATTGTTCAACGTTTATAGAAAAATAAAGTAATCGACATAATTACTTTTTCAGATCTCCACTTTTTTGTCACAAGTGTTAAGCTATCCTCTGGACACAGTAGGGAGAGTGTTGATTGTACAAACTTCACATGAAGAAAAAATATACCAAAATGCGAGGGATTGTTTTTCCAAACTATGGAAATCTCAGGGTATAATGGGACTGTATCGAGGAATGGCGCCAAACATGATTCGTTCTACCGGATCGGCACTTATTCTCGTGCTTCACGATGAATTTAAATGGTTGTTAAGTAAAACCGGCCTATTTAGTCTTGAAGGACAAGATGATTAATATAAATTAAATTCACCCTTTGTCTTTTATACTGTCTAGTTGACTTTTTATTCTAGTCAAATACTCTTCAATCTTGTTAGTTTACACGACCAATTTTGTGAATACTATGTACAACTTTAAATACTTGTTATGACATTAAAGTAATGCAATTGATTTTGTAAATTGTTAAATAGTTTGTTTACACTTTCATTTCCTGTAGGATTTTGTTTGTAATAGAAAACAATGAAATCTATGTAAAGTCTTCCACATCGGAATCACAGAATTTTTTTAAACAAAAACAAACAACTCCAATACCAATATTTAATATGAAATCCAATGATAATTTCAAAACATGTACATATACTTGTAGATTCTAAAAGACTTTCAAAGAAATTGTTTGAGAACATTTTTCATTTTCAATTTAAAAGTAATTGTAAAAAAAATATTGATTTAAAATATTTAACTAACAAATTAATTTTGAAGAGTGCCTTGAAGACTCTCAAATTAAATTAATATAATAATAGAATGTTATTAAAGATTCAATATAATTGTCACACAATACATTTGTGTATGGAAGTACATTTAATTCCAGTAATTATAAATAATTAATTTTCTTAACACAATATATTAATTTTATGTAGGTAGATGAAAATAAAAGAACACACTGGTTTTGTATTGATATTAAACATAGAAAATACAAATATAAAAAAGTCAACATAATAATATTATTCATTAAAAATATTTTGATAATCATTTTATTTTTTAAAAAATGAATCAGTTTTTTCTCTTTTTTTTTCTTCACATTATGAAAAACTTACATTAATGGGAAATGTCCAAAAGAAATGTCTGTAACAACACTGACTAAAAAGCTATCAATGGTAACTTCAGAAAAAAATTTGAATATACCATCTTCATATTTTTCTTTTTTAAGTAACAGTTTCTGAAATTCTGCATCTATTACTGGATTATTTGCGACAATCATTTTACAAGCAGATGTTTGAAATTTTTTTTTTTTCCCAGCCTCAACCCTTTCATCAAGGAAACGGTTTTTGTACGTAACATGTAACCTCAAATTAAATTTTATAGGTACTACTCGAACTATTTTGCATAATAAATTGTATAATTCAAATTTTGTCTCTTCCAGAAATATTTCACATGGCTGCAGTTTATTCGTATTATATTTAAGAAAATCCCTACACATCCCATTGAGCGCTGAACTTACTAAAACAAACCCATTTGAATTAGCAGCTACACACTGTCGTTTTAACGGAGTCACATCAGTTTCCGAGTATAATGTTATTTCACCTGCTCTTTTCATGTCTTTAAAATTGATAGCAGCAATTAAATCCTAGGAATAAGAACAATTGTAAATAACCAACTAATAGTTATTAATAATATATCTGTTTGACAAAATATATTCGCTAATTATTCCACATTATCTTCTACTAAAATTAAATGTGCACACCCTTCACCCTTTTTCATAATAATAATAATATTTATAATTTTGTTTTTTAAGAATTACCTTATAATATAATTAGTAGGTCTGGATGTTGATAATATACTGTACTAGGTATCGATCTTTGATAATCAATGTATATAATAATATGAATAAAAATGTTGATAAACGCGTGTATTTGTACAACTTAAGTTTATATAATAACCACTTATTTATATTAGTGCTTACCTAGTCAGCTGTTTTCGGTATCTACTGTTACAATCGATTGTTCTGAATTTATCATAGCTATTGCTTATTACAATATTACAACGTGAAATTAAAGACAAGTAAAAGTTTAAACTATATACCTAGTCGATTCGACAAGAGAATACATTAAGCCTTATGGTATTATAACAAAATGTTTTATTTGATCTGTGATTCGACGAAATCGAAACCGCCCTTGATAAGGAGAATCACAACAGCGGTATATATTTTACCCTGATTTATTTTCACAATAAACATTACCTACTTTACTCATTTTGAGTACCCATAATATTTTACATACCAATCCAAACAATGCGTGTCCACTTATAAAAGTAGTATAAACAACCGGTGAAAGCCATAGGAGTATCTCTATAGATACTCTATAGCCTATAGGACACTTGCCACAAACAATTCTCCGAAGTCTACAGGTCAAATCTATATTGTGATTGAAGGATTTAAAATACGGTTTGCCGTTTAAAGATAGGTACAATAATATATTATATAATATTATATTACTTACCTAGTTTCTTAGTCCTTACTTTCTCTCTTTTTTCGATATGATTGTAGGTACCACCCGATAATAATAACTAGAAAAACATTAAGTGCCTATAAAACTTAATTATTAACCGTATAAGTTTGGATAATATTATGATCTATTGGATGGATTAGTTAATTAATAAAAGGTATACGAGTAAATAAAGTATGCTTCATATAATCAGATAAAATTCACATACTGATAATATTTAATGGTACCTATAAGACGATGTTAGTTGTTACTTTATCTATTAAATAATTTCTTTGCCGATTGTACCTATCTAATTGAATGAGATTTAGTCCTTTGTAAACTCTCAAAATACTTTAATGTTTTACCTGCATAAATCGCTAAGTACAGAAATGTTAACATTTTTCAGGAGAGACAAAAACGTGTAACGTCTGGAAAAATTGAATTACTAATTTTATGTTGTTAAATAATTTAGTATAAGACATGATATACATTGATTCACTCAATAAATATACATTTGCATAAATAAGAACTTTAAAAAAGCAATGTTTATTTAGGCGTTGCAATTTTATGATCGAAATCGAAGAGATGATTTGCAAACAATATACAGGCAATTATAGGATGAAACTAAATTCAGTTCGGGAGATAGTAATATTGATCCAGACCACCCATTGATATTTTTCAATTATAAATGTTCCAATGCATAAAATATGCTTACGACAGTAATTATTTGTAAGGTCCCATGTCATTTACATATTATTTACCTACAGTTAAAAAAAATGTAAACGTCAATTCAACTCAATGTATATTTTCATTTATCAAAGACTAACTTTTAGTATTATTATTATCATTTTCTATAGTTTCTACAAAAGGTTCCACAGTAATTTAAAACAAGCCGCATTTATGTCAACTGTAAACTCTGAACAATCTAGGGTACTTTTTGCACCACTTTTTCCGTAAATCTCATATTGTAATAACTTGCAAGTACCTATTAAAAGTAGCCATGTATTTCATGGTATCTTTATTTTTAATATAAAAGGTATACAGTTAGTTGTGTTAAATTATTAGCTCCAAATATTAAAACTGTATTACTGTGTTCAAACGGAATACTGAATAAATGTTTGTAGGTATGTAGCTAACATGCCTTGAAAGTTAATTAACGACGGATTTTCTAATAAATAATTAAATGTGTAAAACACAATTTTTTTAAATTATAAAATATAAATAGATAATTTTTCTATTGGATGTTATTTTTAACTGTGTAAGTGGGATTTTTTTTAACACGGTTCAAAACTGTCGGAACCAGTTTTATAGTTTTACATTTACTTTACGAACATGTACCTACAAATAAATAACGCTAGACGTTTTTATTTTTTGGTTACAACATCGATATTTATTAATTGATAAATATAATACGTTATACAATAAAAACAGAATCAATACTTTCAACGTCGTTCAGTTAGGTTAAGTTATCAAATACATTAATATACCTATCATTTTTATATTTTACAATACAATTAATTATTTAACACACGGTAGAGGGTTATTTGTAACACCTCACTATAATTTAAACAAATTTTATATATACCTACCTATATAATATTGTATATTATGTTAACATTATACTCGTATTACTTATAAGTACAATAATTATTGTTTTTATACATAATTATGTTTAATAGGGGACAATATTAATGAGTTCAATGTTTGGTCTGTATAGACGAATGCAATTCCAAAGCAGCCAGCACGTCCTGTTTATGGCGAACATACATGCGGCCATTGCGCCATGGTTCAGTTAACTGTAGTGGTTTGAAGTCGTCTCGTAGGCAACGCTCTCGAGCACCGGTCACCGATACCAGGCAGAAGTTACCGAACTCGGTGCTAGGGTATATGGGACCGGTCTTTCCTTTGACCAAGACGGACATGTTCAGCTGTTGGAGGAACAACTGCACCACCTCTCGGGCCGACGTGGTAGGACTTATGTGCAACATCAAGCTGGTGGGATGTGGTAAGCCAGTGTCATAGGCCGCATATACCTAAGCGTTGTAAAAATAACAATTACATACCAATTAAATTCAACATAGTAGTTTAGACTTTCTTGGTCCAAGTTAAGTATATTATTAGCGTTGGTCGGTTGCATTCATTGAGAACGGTGGTCGTTAGATTTACTTATGTTTGTTTAGTTAACAAAACTTCCGTACCTCTATGATTCCGGGAGCCGGAACGGGAACTAGCCCTTCGTTTTTCATAGTCGTGTCCACGTACTCTGGGTCATCAACTTTAATCACAGCCGGAATTTCTTTAGACCTGGAAATAAGGTATTATTTACATGTACAAGTCAACTATGGCATCGACTATAGGTGCAACTGTACTTACCCGTGGTTTTGCGTAGACTTTTGTGGCGAATCCGCCGGATCTGAGATCTGTTCTTCGGCAAAGTCCGGGTCATCTTTGCTGTCTGTAATCAAACACGTAACATAGCATTAAGTATACGTATTAGGATTAGTTCAAGAACGAAGATAAACGTACCGCCGCTAGTTTCAGAGGAACAACTCTGTTTGCTGGCCAACCCGAAACTTCGTTCGTGTGAACACGGTGACAAGTATTGATCGCTACGGCTTATTTCTGGACATACAGACTCCAATGTTCGCATAGAGTTCAGTCCTGGACCGGGCCAGCTGCCACGGGATTTAACTAGTTTGGTGTCGGGTAACTGCAAAAGCTGTGAAGGGTAAAACGTGTTAGTTGGTCACTATAGATATTATTATCATTATCTGAGAAACCCTAGCTTACCGAGTTGCTCTTAACCGATTTCATTTCTAGTTGGCTGTTGCTAGCGCTCTTGGAGTAATTGGCGTTAGACATTTGAGAGGTGAACAGACGTTCCCGAGCAAAGTTCATCACGTCCAATAACCACCGTAAGTGTTTCCAGGCGGCGTTCAGCCTGGTCTCTAGGGTCTCCACGGTATCTAGTCGCTGTTTGGCCGCTTCCAGGTCGGACGAGCTCCACGCTTGCCTAATAGAGTATCGAGCGTCGTCCGTATCTAACTGCACGACACTGGACAAACGGGCATACAACAGAAGCATTTGCGGGCGGTACGTGCCGAAGTGTATCATCTCAAATACTTGCACGCTGAGGGGCACCAGTTCGGTGCGATGCAAGTGTAGAGCTGATTGATTACCCTCGCCCACAGCGCAAGCCACCTCGGCCGGAGGTACGATCATGATGAGGCTTACGTCTTGATCGACTTCGATCACTTCGCTGGTATACACGCGTTGCACTGAACGCTTGTCTTTGGGTATCTGCACTAAAGAGTACAGTCGGTTGGTAGCCATTTTGAATTGAGACGCGAATCCAAGACATTTGGGTTCGCACAAACTACTACCGGCTCCTTGTCTCAGCCACAACCACTCTTCCCTGAAAACAACCGAGATAATACGGTTAAAACTCGGTTTGACGATGTGGAATTTATCCGATTCGGAAACCAAATTAACTTTGTAATACTTACGCTGTGACGTGTGGATTGTCCCGGACTTTACAGCATACCGGCATATTTGGATTCTGCAAGGGCACCATAACGTGCAGCATGTCCACCGAGCTCCTCATCAGTAAATAACCGACGTACAGGCCTTTTTGGAGCCGATTATTGCTGGTCTGGTGGAACATGATTTGGTCCTGAAACGTAAAATGCGTTTAGAAAAAATAGTTTTGATTTTTAGGCAGTAGCGTCTTACTTGTATGGACGTAATCAACAGGTCGGTGAGGTTGTCGGAGCGCGAGGATTTCTTCAAGATCTTTGCTATAGGCGTCCACTTGAGGTTAACGATGTTTTTTGGCTGACTCACATTGTTCACGGTACATATCACAGTAGTGCCATCCGAATCCCGGATCGGCTTGTAGTACACTTTACCTAGGTCTTGAGTATTTAATATGTCCTGCGAAATCAAAAATGTCAATGATTTAGTACCACAACCAGGTCGTATAAATAGTCATTGCTATACAGACAGAGTGCGCTATGGGCACCAGAACACTCACTTGCATTTGGGTGACGGCCTGGATGAGTTTCGTTCTGAAGCCGACCGAACTGTTAGTCGACTTTTCTAGGTCATCCTTAAACCACTTGAGATCCTTCCACGCGAAAGCTACTTTATAGAACCAATGGAAATCGTTGAGCATTTCTTTTGGATACGTGTCGTCAATCTCTACCACCGGCAAGTAGTCCTCGTTTGTCACCAGGACTTTGTCTTCGTGGTACAGAAGACAGGAAAGGTACACGCCTCTGCGATCCAAATAATATACGATTAATCGAAATCAAACGATATTATTATACGTCCATTAATCATTAATAGTCACGAGACAACTTACCTCCGGAGATTCTTATGAAGTTTAGTGTTGCCGCTGAATAGCTGTTTGAACGTGGGCGGCTTCCTTTTTTTCGTACTCGAAGCACTGTCGACGCCACCTACCTGGAAAGACGATCGGTGCAGGTCAGGTCGTATGGAGATCATTTTATCGAGTATGTCGTCCATCTTGACTTTCATTGCGGCTGAACAGCGACGGGAATCTTGGCTAACGTCCCACCAACCTAATCGATGATTACAACAAACAGTTAACACCTTCAATATATTACCAAGAACCAAAATACTGTTATTTAATTTTTGTCGGACATACTCGAAGTGGTAATGGAGACCGGGCTTAAAAAATCACTGAACGCTTTCAAGTTGCCGGCGCTACACCGGAAGTAGTAGGTTTTGCCGTGTTCCAAGTTGCTTACAGTGAATTTACCGTCGGTCGCAGGTAGGCATTTAGACCCGGTGACGTTTTTGAACGATTCAGATGTACTCCATTCGACTGTGGATGTTTAAAACGAATGAAATACGTCATAATACAACAAAGTATTGTAGTAGATGTGACACAACTTTTTGATCTTTAAGCTTAATATAATATAATCATGTTTTCACACTCACTGTTGAATTTAGTGCAAATAGCACTGTCGGGGTTGTCGGCTTCGATGCACGACACATTTATGGTATCGTTTCCCGTCACATGTACAATGATCTTGTCCGGTTTATCTGGCGGTTCTGAAAATGGGGAAAACAAAAAGATGAATAACCAAATTTTATTGCACGCAGTAAAATATAGAACTCATCGCTGCTTTATTAAGTTTGGCGTGAAACTGAGAAAATATTATTTTACACTATTTGTGTGTGTTTTTTTTTAAATAATCTGTTTATATTGTAGGTCATTTTTAACTACTAAGCTATTGGTTTTATTAAACAATAAAAGATTTAGTTGTACGTTTTTTATTCAAACGTGATATGGTGAAAGATTATTTCACCCGACTAGACTTGAAAGAATTTATCATCTTAAAACTGTGTTAAATGACCATCCGCTATCAGTAATGCATGAGAGTTTTCTGGAACTTGAACAGAAGGCGGATACTAGCAATCAAAACAGAGCAAGCTACTACTTGCGTTTGAAATTTTCGAAAAACAATGGTCTTGTATGTATAACTGTACCTACTACATGCACTGTCGGTTGCGGTCGTTGAGTGCAACAATTAGCGCACAAGTAGACTAGAACAGACAGGAAAAAAACATTTCCCTGGACAGCCTCTTTGTTTTTAAAACACATTAGCTGTTCGCGTGACCCGTTATTATCTTATTGAATACGCTTATTTAAAAGTGAACATGTTTTACATTTATATCGAACACAGAATAATATTATAATCGAATGTAATATAATGCTATGTATTCGTACACTATAAGGTTTTTCATAAATGACTAGTCACGGTAATCGGATGATATAGTAGTATTGTATAGGTATATTGTATTAGATATAGGTATGCTGTCTGAAATCAAGTAATACTATTGCATAGGTTTGCAAAGTATAATTTTTAGTTTATAAAGGATACATAATAGATATATTATACCTACCTCAATAATAACTAATGAAAAAGTGGTCGCGTGTATTTAATTCAAGGGAAAAAAATTGCGAGTACGGTTTTATCTGTCAAAACGAAAAGCATGGTAAGTTCCTGTAGATTTATAACGTATTAAATATTATTCGAAGAACGTCGCATTTAGTCATCCCAAATATTTATATATATATATAAGGTTTAGACTTTTCGTTTATTATTTCGACCGACTATCCAGTGCGTATGACAATAGTATTATTTTCAAGGATCGCACGTCGGCATTTCCTGATCCGAAAATAAAGTTTTTACTTTTAAACTTTGTTTCCGGATATAACAAAAGTCGAGAAGTCTCGTATTAGGTTCTCGCTAACCAACGGGCTTTTTATTAGGTCGCTTAACTTCTAAAGGGCGGTCAGATCGGCGCGTGTACCGTTAAATCCCCATTCCCAAACAACATCAATACTGCATCAAGTCTAACGTTGCCACCTGACTGTAAGACTATTACTCACTGGCATGTTCGAACCCAACGAGCATTTTTTTCAATCCTCTTTTCCGCCTCTCCCACAGGGCCAGAGTTTTGGTCTGTAAGTTGTCCTGATTACCACATAACCTGAGTTCCAATACACGTCGTTCAGCTTCACCCAGTAGATTCATCAGATGGGTTTCCAGGTTCTTCATGCTGGTTTCTATATTTAATCAAATAAAAATCGTCAGTTATTTGAGCCGTAACCATGAAAGTTGTCCGCCGTTTACCTTCTGTGGCGCCATGACTCAAAAGCAATCGCACAAGTTCCCGGTCGTTGCCAAGAAAAGCCACGTCCAATGGAGTCAGGCCATCGCTGTTGACGCTGTAAACAAAACGCAAGCATACCCATTACTTATTATACGACAATATAATTATACAATTACTAATTTTTGTTAAAAAAAAAACAATCAGTCGCACCTGTTCACTTGGACCTCGCATGTGGTTAGTATGTTTCTTGCTTTTTCCAGTTGGCCGTGTTCTACGGCCGCGAATAGACCTGCAATCAAACGAAAATGCGAACCGTCAGCACATAAAAACCAACTATTGTTATAATAATCATGTCAAAAGCTGTGCGACACAAAACCAAGTGAAGGCGAATTCACCGGAGCGCGAATAATAAAATACCCCTCCCCTCTTACAATAAATGTTTTAGTAAACATGATATCAAAAGACAATAGTGTCTTTAACATACTTATTTAGCACCTGGACCGATGTTTTGTAAGAGACAATACAATGTTTTGTCTGTCTGCGTGGAAGCTTTGTCCACCAATACCCAAGTCTTACCTAGTAAGGTAGTTAGGAATATATTGGGGACCATAGGATATGCAAAAAGGATACTCGAGTTAGATCGCTTTACAAATCTAGTAAAAATACAAATAGTTGGAACTTGATAAATTCTGAGCAAGGTTTCGAGTGGATAACATATAAAGGGCACAGGGGAAAAACGGTGGTTGTCACATTATGACAATTTTTTTTTTCAAATAGTTTTTTCAATTTATGCCATTAATTTTTTTTATTTATGTCAATAGATTGTTTAAATAAATATATTTCTTATTAGAATAGCATTTAATGTGTTTTTTTTGTTCTTATGTAAGAGGGAGAGGAATTCACGAACTTTGTTTTTGTTATACTCTTAAATTTTCATAACGTGACTACTACCGTTTTCCCCTGTGCCCTTCATATAACAAAGGTATAAATTATTAGTTATAAAATATCAAAACAAAGAGAAAGTCTACCCTGACTACGTCGCTAGTTTTATTAGTTTGAAAATCATTAGGAGCATTTGATTCGAAGACTAAAAATAATTGCAAAGATTCACAAGGTTAGAGCTTTTCATACTTTCAATGGCTTATAATAAACATAGTTAACCCAACCGATACGTTATTTGATTTGGGATAAACATTTCTATCTCGCATTCGATAAGCATAAAGCCAATGCCGCATTGAACTACGTCCTTCGTTTCGATTCAATGAATTGTGGTCGGTTTAAACGAGTCGAAATAATATTTCTCAAAAAAATAACTTCATCGGGCTGTTTAAAGCCCATTGGTGGTGATAAAAATAAACAATAGCTTTTAATCCCATACAGTCGCGGTTACCCTCGAAATTCGGATCGCCTTAATGTCACGCTTGTGGGTAATTAGTGCCCGGAAACGACAAAATGTTTACACACCAAATTATATATGCGTTCGGTGGCCCGGGCGTGGAACGTAATTAGTTTTCATGACCAAAAAAGACAATTGCCGAGGATTGCGGGGGTGGCCAGGATTTTGGGGGGAAAAAACATCTTGACTCAGAGCTGTAGATCAACACACCGCTCTCGCTCTCAACCCGTTTTCTTCCAAGTCCGTCATTGTCTTATGTTTTGGTCGGTCTCCTGGGTCTGTGTAATTTATGCGCGACGTTTCTCCTGCCCGGCATTAGTAGTGCAAACACTATAGCAGTATCCAGGCCTGGCCGCATTATAATAATAAACACAATATACGGGACTTACCGTGTAAATGAATGTTGATGTTGGGGACCTGCGAATCTCTCTTCGCGTGATTGTGTTGCCTTTGTTGCTTGGACTGCGCCTCCGAACCGGAACCGCCGCTGTTTCTCTGCGACGATATCGAAGTGCCTGCGTCAACAGAATGTAAAAAATATATATATATATATATATATATATATAATATTAAAATCGCCGAATAAGTGGGATAAGTGTTTGGTCTTAAAACAAAATATAGGTACAACAGTCGTCACGCGGTAAAACCCTATAGTAGTGGTCAATAACATGCGCTCGTCTGACACAATGACCCGGCAAAAAACAATATTACCTATCTCGGAGAAAAGGATCGTTCATTTTTTATTACCGACGCGCCGCTCGGTAATTAATTACAATGAATATAATAATACCGCTGGCTGGTCGATTCCACAGCCGCCTTACTATCAATAAACTGTTACAAATAGATGAGTAGGCGCTAAACAGGCGTGTCCGTCGGCCACAACGATAATTGCAAATCATCACTACGATGATAGATACCCGCGCGTGGATGTTGTTGATCAGTTTTATACACAAATCATACATGGTTGGCTCATTTAACTCGTATATCACAATTGAACACTGTAGTCATCCCCGACTGAACCCAAAACGCGACTTCGGTAGCCGTGGACGACTTAAACGGTAAACTTATCGAATCAACAGTCTTCGGCGGGGACGGTGTTCTGCTTCCCGTCTTAGCCGATATTACTTTTCACCTCTTTCGTCTTAATGTACAAGTTGTTATGCTTAAAAACGCTATAACGCTCAAACGAGTTTATCACGCTGTATCGTTATATTGCCTATATAATAGTAGCAATAATAATATTAAATTATATTTACATACTCGACACTGGATACGGCTGTTATTATATTTTTCGTAGAGATGAGACTCTTTGACGTTATGTCGGGAACGTTTCCGCTCTTTACGAGCAAAACTATTAATCGTCTTAGCGACGCAAAAGGAATATTAAATTAAAAAATGAATATTATAATAGTGCACGGCTCTGTTCTCGTTCAAGTGTCCTTAGTCGGGAAGTTGGTTTTTACCGTTATCGCACGCGCCCGAATAATCATACAAGTCGATTTGCATTTTTACCGTGAAATTCGAATTTTTTTTTTTTTTGTCAAGTCGTGCTCGGCTCGCATGATCGAACGGCAGATCGAATTACTGCAAATTCCTCGAATAGGTAACCGCAGCAATTACAGAAAGAGGAATTTATTATACAGGATGTCGTCGGTACTCGAAGCACTCGTAAAATTAGCTCCCCGGTCGTTTACTTTAATTCAAAATCAAAAATTCAAAAACAAAAAAAAACACAAATTGAAATATATACCGAACAGCAGATTACAACCGACGTCGTTTGCGCAAAACGGTCTCCTTAACGGTTTAAATGAAAATTCGCCAATTTTTGTATCGCCCTACTACCCTACATAATATTGTTACAACTTACACCGGCACAAGCTGTTCCTATTGTGTTGAATTAATGCAATTTATTCATCGAGTTCGCACGGTGTCCTAGCCCGGTTACACAGTAACTGAAGATTGTGATTGTATGAAAATCAATTTGTATTTTTTTTTTCTTTAACACATCTTTAGTGTACACTGTACAGATTATATTTTATTTTATTTTCACGCCACTGAATAAGCCCCGCAAAAACATTTTGCACGTAGCCTCGGTATTCACCAAGCCGGCCCTAGGCCTCTTGCACCAAGTTGATGCACAATATGGACCTAACGACTATAACCGTGGGGGTAAGCACGAAATCCACCGCAGTCACGCGATCATAAAAAAAAAAAAAATATTTTTTAGCCAATAAGTTATATACTAGTGTTTTTATTCTAACGGCGCTTCCTATGCTAATTGTTTTCGAGGCACGCGCCGCACAATTAATATAGTAACATATTTTATAGGCACTTTTGTGAAGCGTGTCATCGCGGATGGGTGACCGCGTCTCCGTCGATCCGGTTAGGTATACAGAACTGGTTTAGGACGGTAGGTCTACCGAAAACATATTGGGCCGATGGTCGGCAAAGACGTTAAAAAAAACGGTTAATGGTAAAGGGCAAAAGCACGCCGAGGTGGAATCGTTCAACCGCAGATAAGATATTCTCAAAGTAGATTATGTGTTTTTATTCTATGACTCGATTACTCGCTTAAAGGTCAAATAAACCTCTTGATGCGTAAACACAAAAATAAAATTATATAGTCAAAATACGGGTACAATAAATTCATAGTTGGAACAACTAATTAAATTGTTAGGTCATCTAAATTTATTTGCTTAACTAAACACTTTATTATTCCAAATATTAATTTATTGCGTGTTAATAAAATAAAAACTATAAGTATAGTTAACCCAACTATATATTTTTTTCCACGTATGATGCCATGAAAGAATTAGATTTTTCTCATTGATATGTAAATGTTTACATTGATTTTACTACTTTATGCGTATTTCTATTGTAATTGACAAACACCTCCTTGTATAATATATATTTTACAATTGTACAATAAATAACGAAATCTTAAACCTCTCTTTCTAAAAAGATCTTAAAAACGCCAATCGAAGAGTATTATACAATTCACTTTTGTTTCTACTTATCTTAATCATTATATAAATTAAATGTATTATTTATACTTCTATAGTCATTAAAATATGTATAGGTTAGTTACAGCTAGTATTATTTTGCCTAAATTCTGCACTCCTATTGAAAAACATAACATTATTTTATGCTAACGTGTAATAATTTTGGTATGTATACATGATATAAATGTTTGCGTAACCCTTCATCTAGGATTAATTTTTAGTTCTATGGTTGTACACTGCTCATTATTAAGAATCTACCAAAATATATGAAATAGACCCATGCATGAATATGTTAAGTTAAAAATTAGCAAACATTAAACATTATTACACTCCCTTCGGTCTGCACATTGACTAGTAACCAACCTATATCTGTGCCGAACCGTCTGTATTTTTTGGCTTCGCTCCGTCCGGCCATCATCGAAGCACAGCGTTTGATCTGGTGTTTATGCGGTTCTGGAAGAGACTCGCCAGCGCCAATATAAAAACTAGTTACCGGTAAGTCGTACAATCGCATCCGGTTGGGCACGTCGTCGCCGCCAACGCAGTCGCGCAAAACCGTGTTGGCCGTGCCGGCCGACGCCGACCGGTCGGCCGTTTTCAGTATGCCGCGGACGCAAGTGGCCCGGGACCCGGACACCGGGCCGTGGTAAACGCGCTTGTCGAACTTTACACGTTTCGTGGCGGCCGTCGCGTTTTCCTTGTCCTGGCCACCGCCGGCGCCGTCGACGGCCACCGTCCATCCGCGGCGGAACCGCTGGCTAAAACGGGCCAGCGATAGTCGCGAAAAAGCCGCCGGGCCCGCGCCGTTCAAAAGCCGGTCGTGCTGGGCCGGAGGTGGCGAGTCGTCGTCGTCGTCCAACGGTATCAGCCGTTCGCATTCCGCCATAGCGACCGTTATTCCGTGCGCGTCACTGTGCCCTCACTGAACCGGCTGCGGCTCGAACATACTACAATGCTGCAGTTTTATCGCGCGGAGGGTTCCGGCGGCAGATGTGCAACAACCCCCATTGTTGCGGGGCACGCGATTGGACGGCCGCGGACGCCGAAACCGGTAACGCGGTAATAGGTATACGTACACGCATTACGAATATCACGTAGGTGAGCGCCCGCACGAGGGGCGAACTGTTGTACAATAACGCCCAAACAAACGTCACGGTCGACGAATTCAACGCAAGCACGATATATGTACATTTAAAATAGTAATGCGTAATCGTAATAACGTAAGCCAATTATTTAGGAAAATAGTCTCGTTAGTTGTTCTCTTAAAGGAAATAAACGTTGGATCGTGAATATCTCTTATGGTACCCCTATAAAAAGGGTCGCGTTCACGTTAGTTTTCCTCAACAATCACCTCCCCTCACTTTCCCTTTCCTCGCCCCGCTATTTTCTTACTCGCCGATCACCTCTTGATGTGCAAATTCAGGTTATGTTAGGTCAATACGGCCAGCCACGATGCCCCGGTCGTCGCTCGAACGACAGCTCAGAAAATACATTTTGGCTAACGCTTTAGAGAACATCAAATTCAAACAATCAAAACCCACGATCGGTGCATTAAACTTAACCGCCCTTTAAGTTGATCGGTTTTTATTCGTGCACATCCCGCCGTTGAGTCGTTATCGCGCGTCTCTTAAGAACACTCGCAAATTGGATTTCGGCAAATTAAATCCAAGCCGCCGGTCATAGTGGTCGTCGGGGTTAATAATAAAATTTGATTAACATCACGTGCCCTGGCGGAGCGCGCGTGTTCGTCGCGTTTTTCACGGTCCAGCGATTTGCTCGGTTGACCACCGCTACATTTCAAAAATGCTCGATTGCCTAAGAACGTCACCACATTGTGGTCACGGTAGATTACCGATCTAAACAAACTCAAACGCCATTAGACACAATTATAATTTTGTATAGTGTAATACGGAACGGTTTACACTTTACCCAAATAAGACGAATCGAATTTTCAACGATATAAAACACATTAAATGCGCAAATTTTCGGCGGATGGCAAATGACAGTAAAAAATCAACACACAATTTATATACACTTACTGTACTGCGCGGGCATGAATGGTATTAGATAGGTTAATTGGGTGCAACCGTTGAATTGATAATCTCACAAGTTAATGTCTGAAATAAACTGAAAAGGCCTAAAAGGTTTTTTTTATTACGTACTCGTATATAAGAATAACAATAAATTATAATCAATGGATTTTTACCTAGTTATCCAATATTTAGCGACAGACACATTCTTTTTCCTTTTGCCAACATAATATAACATTTAGAGGCCATCGTCCGATTGACACCTCTCCGCCGGCTTTTGGTTAATGGCTTCAAATAAACTGTATGAACGACCATTGCAACCGGCCAATCTAGGGCGGTGTTGTTTTCGCGTGCGAATTGTGTCTATATGTATGTCTATGGTTGCAGTAAATACACTTATAATATGTAAGTAAACATTATAAGCGACCCGAACGTGGGCGATATTATACAGACGGACCCCGTCCGGTGTCCGACGACATTATAAGACGGCTATTATTGGCGGCGGAGCCTTGGATTTACCTTGGGACGAAACCAAAGTAAAATATGTTCTCTTTCGTCTAAACTTATCCGTCCAACATCATATATTACTGTATCGTGTTGTATGTCATAACTATAGTATTATATTTATAGCTATTTTATAACAATGCGCCATATTCGACGTTGTTTAACAACAATTTATGTAGGTAACCGAGTGGTTGAAATTATAAATGTAGAAAAAACTTTTTGTTTTTCTTTCAGACTACGTTGTACAAGTACAGAAAAGTAATCACTATACAAGCAAACCCTTAACGGAACGTTAATTACACAGTAAGCACGACAACGGAATTGTGCATAACAAATTCGACGGGAAACGTGACATTTATTATCGAATGAAAACTATGAACGGCCGAACTGGACTGCCAATGGCTAAATTATTTCATCTAACGATTGGAATAAAATATAATATAAAAAAAAAACAAGTTTAAGACATTACACGTCTGCTACTCTGCGCCCCAGGACAAACAAACAATGCATTACCTATACCTATAATACAATATGCATATATTACACAATATTATAATATCCTTTTGCAAAATCATTATTTTGTACCCGCGCGCGTAAGTAATGTATTCAATACTGGTTTATGCGTTTAACATTAAAATCGCGTTTCGTCCCTATACTATGTGCCGAAACGATTTCCTCGCGGATTTCCCTACAAGCATACAAGGGAAAGATCCTGGCAATTTAGCGGTGGCCTCGAGCAATACGCCGTGAGGCGACCGCCACTGCGGTATACATATTATATTGTTATTATTCTTTTACCGCGGGTCGACGTCTTACGGGATTCAGGTTTATTATTTAGATATTATAATATTGTATTCCGGACAAACCCGCACAGTGTATAAGTTCCCACGCGCCGCCCGCGCTCCGAGCTGCCGTTTGAGTATAGACACTGTGCATAAAAATGTACGGAGGGTTCCTCTGTATTACAGTAATATATTATGTAACGTGTTTAACGCAAAAGTGTTTAGAACGCCGCCGGGTGTAATTTATGATCTTAGGCGGTTAGAAAATATGGATTTTTCCAAAAATAAAAACGTTTTCGCCGGTCGCTGCCCCGATGACGGATGATATTATTCTATAGCGTGGCAACTTTTTCGATACCGCCTTTAACGACGAGACCGGGTAGAATGGTGAGGCGATCGGCCAACACACGTGACCGGCTACACTAATGCTCGAACTTATGTGTTTGTATCGCAGAGGTGCCAAAAAAAAAAAAAAACAAAAATACAGCCCTCGACTTAGAACGAAAACCGGAGAGATACGAGTATGAATTCAATATAACGCCGTTGTTTTCCGTCGGGTCCAACGCCGTTTTTTTTTGTAATATTAACGCGTGAACCTTTGCTGCCAATACACACAGCAGACGAACACAAGCGTCGTAGAAATTAGGAAAAAAGCCGATGCCGAATGGACCGTAAAGGAAATCCATCAATCACGCGAGCCAGGTTAAACGGTCCGGAATAATATGTGAGCATTTATTTTATTTATTTATTTTTTACTTTTGTGGGCCTTAACACAACAACAACAACGGCATACGATCGTGTCTGCTCGAACGAATCGCACGGATGTCGTCGGGTTGGGAGAACACACATACACGGAAATAGCCAACGGATTCTCTCGAAAAAATCGTTTCTAATCAAATCAACGAGTAAGTCTGAGAACGGTCCATGTTCTTCACTCTGCCGTCATTGTCATCAGCGCTGATGGCGAGAGCCTAGAGTGGTCTGTACATTCCTAGCACGAATGTAATTATAAATGCTCTGCCAAAAGCCCAAGAGACCATGCGGTATCACGAACGTTAAGGGAAACCATTCTGCCCTAGAGTTCTACCACCTTTACACCTAAAAAGCATGTTATTATGTAATTTAAGCCCTTTTTGAGAATGTACACCGGAAACATTACTGTTTTAGCCATCTACATAATTATAATTACCGATTTAACATTCATTAATGCCAACAGTTGGTTTTCAGTCAACACAAGGATAGGTTTTAGTTATCGTACCGAGTGCATCATAATTTAATATTTTAACACACGGATACACATCAATCATCATACACATTATTATTATTATTCGATGAGCTCTAAAATCATTAACCAGAGAGGTTTTTATTTGTATTGGTATATTGTTGGAATCAAACCGATAGGTCCACGCGGATTATCTAAGGTGTTCGATGATTATGGACAAGGCCAACGACGCCATAATGATGTGTTTGTCGAGTCTATGATTTCAGTGGATAAATACAAAAAACAAATATAAGGACGTTTAATAACTATTGCGTTTAGTATATATTTGCGCCCTCGTTGTGGCTTATGTCGAGCAAATTCGACAGACCGCCACAAAAACGAACGGATATAAACTGAGCAATAAACGTCAAATTATGTATTCGACCGGTAATCCTTTTCCGTTGCCGGTTTTGGTCGACGGCATCTAAATAATAATAATAATCGTTGTCGAATTCACATTGCCGACCAAGTACTTAGACATAATATATTGTAATCGATTGGAGATTGGTAACTCATATTGGATAATCTTGCGAACGGATCTGCTCGCGGAAAAATTAAACTATGATACATTGTTGTTAAAACACTTAAACACAAAAAATAAATAAAAAAACGCTTTTGAAAAGGAAAACCATTAATCTCATCAAACCCGTACAACGGTAAGGGCGTGCGACTTGCTGTACTCAGGTGTGTATAGTATAATATGCTATAAGGCTTATAACGGAGAAAACGTATCCATATAGCCACGGTCTAGGGAACGTGTAGCAGATACGCGGTCTAGAGGTATTATCTATATATTATTGGCCGCGCGTTGTTGCGAAACTGAAAAAATATACTTAAAAGATTAAACTGTCCAGTAGAAAAAAAAACAATACAAACACATTTTTTTAAGAGGATTAAAACTTTTTTTTTTTCGCCCGGTCCCGTGACTTGTGTACTTCATTCGAGAAAACGCGACCATAAAGAGAGTGAAAAGGACCTCGGACAGTTAAACAGAAGACATAGTATAAGAAACCTAAGGTTGTAATGTTACAATATTGTTGAGGGAGAAAAGCGCGACAACAAAAGCCAAGAAGGACCGCGTATAGATCTTATTCTATGGTGATACTTAACGATTTTGCTCGTCTTCTGGGATCTTCTTGTGTATCTATTATAGGTTATGAAAATAGCTTTCTCGTCCGATTCGGTTGTATTGCAGAAAAACAGACAAATTGCTTTAGGTCATTCGTGTGTTGGGTGTATTAGCTGTGTCCGCCTGATAAACTATCTGACTGGCAGATAACGTTGTAGTGGCTGGATCAACGCGTTTGATCCCAGAGTGATTCTCGAATGCCATTTTTTACCGTCTGCTAACCGTACGATTATTATTAATGGTTTAGGCAATGCCATGCAAAGTTAGCACTACTGAACATCTATTTTTTCAACGTGTCATTTGATTTTTCAGGCCCGGTAATATAATAAAGCCGGCCGTTCGGCAGTCCGACGATTTTGTTATTCGATTACCGTACAATTATTAAATACTTATAATATATAATATAATAGGAATGAACGATTTCGCCTCGAGTAACCACAGTCGCGGCGTACCGTAATGTCCATAGGTATACGTGTAATTACACCGCCGGGCAGCAGCAGCTGATGTATACCTAATAAGTAATAACAATATAATAATATAATTGCCGAGGAGCACCCGATCGGATTCCACTAGTATTTTGGAATGTAAACGCGCTTCCACAATCGAATACAGGATAGTAACCGATATAAAATTACATAGTCTTCAGCAAGGTTTACTGCATATATATATTTCTTTTTATTTGAAAATAAAAACAATTGCAGAGTGACCCAATTTATTAGTTTTTTATTTTTATAAACTTTAATGGTAATATTATTCTACACAAATTATCGTTATTGTTTTCGCATTACGACGGATGTCGGATTAACGTCCACATATCAGCTGAAAATATTATTGTATCGGATATCAAACAAAATAACTACTACTTCAAGACAACGATGTTTATTTTTATTTTTGGAGTTTTGGTTTTTTATTTTTAAAACGTGCTCGCCCAATTGCAAATTATGTTAGATTATAAGACGTGTACGGATGTATGATATGTGTATAAAGCAAGTATGAATCGTCCCCCGGGAATCGGAATACGCTATATGGAAATTCGTAGCAATACAAGCTCGAGTATTGTGCGTTTATTCCGTCTACTCGGGTATACATGATAATCGAATGTTCGTGGCAAAAAGAGCAATAAAACGAAACTAGAATTAGATATATATATATATATATATATACGATGAAAATTTGAAATTTGATCTAAGCTGTTTAGTACATGCGAATAACAACAACGCCACAACAACGCCACAAGAGGACAGAGGAAGATGCTTAACGCTTTTTTTTTACAGAGGACGCAATAATGGGCTTTTGAATCGTTTAGGCTTTATATTAACCATTCGATTTTTATATTTAATTTGTATTTTGTATAATATATATATATATCAAATAAGGTAAGTATTTGGGCTCTGAGACACACATTTTAAAGTCGATACTTTACTATGAAAAATGCGTTCCGAAACATATTTCAAAAGTACAGTATTTTTTGTGTACACCGAAAGTACTATTAAACGTGTACCTGACATAAATTGATAATAAATTATTATTTCTAGTTTTACCGTAGACGTTATAATTTACATTAATTATTTATATCGGTGTAGTTGGTTGATAAAAGAATTTTGTTTTAAAGTTTTCATACGAGGCGAGTATAAAAAAAAGGTGTCATTTAGTTTTTAAACTAAAATGGTGTTGACTTTTTTAGGAGAGCTTTTGTCCGAAGCAATTATTATGTAATCAGTCTAATTAATTCATACCCAAAACGTTTTTAATTGGCAACCATTTATATTTTGTATCGCTCAAATCTTTTTGTCCACTCTTTAACACTAAGTAAACAAACAAGGACTTTACATAACAAGATATTAATACTTAAAAGTAAAACGTATTGGCTCTGAACTACATACATGTTACTGCGTGATGTTTCATTTAGGCTCAGCTCAATACTTGTAGAGATAAAGTTCACTTAGGGCCTCATTTTAATTTACATGATAACTGTTAAACTCTTGTTACATACTGTTTGATACCGATTTGTGTATCAGGCGGTTGACGTGTACAGTACCGTATCAACCTAGCCTAACGTAACCATTCTAAAATGTATAAAAAATATATATATATATAAGATAGACTCCGGTGCACCGGCGTACTTACCTTTTAAGCGTGAGACCGAGGTGGAGCGAATTACATTGTGGGTATAGATACACACACGCAGGTATATAATAAACCTATACAGTATATAAAGGTGCGCTGTACTCGAATCGATCGGATAAAGGATAATTCGGGTTTTTTTTTCTACTAAGAATATTCCCGTTGTCTTCCTAAAGTGCCGCCGGGGACGGTTTCGGCTGCGTTTAAGAGGATAGGTAAAAAAAAAAAAGTAATAAAAAAAAATATATGTATATATATCCACCTATATGTTATAATAATAACTTAACAGATTCCCAGCGCCTTCGCCGCGACGACTTAATGTACCGGAAAATATAATAATTCAAAAGACTTAAGTACTTTCGTCTTCTCCTTGCTTTACTTTTTATCCTTGCTTCGTCACCTCGCTTTACTTTTTAATACGTCCTACAAACCAGCTTTTAAACATCTGTGCGTTTGCGTGAGACGCCACGAATTCTATCTAATTGTGTATAAGCTATTCGTTCTTTTTGTTTATTTATTTATTTTTTTGTTTTGTAACGCTTAATTCGTAATACGATATAATATCACCGCCGCCGACATAAAAGGGCATTAAGCCTTATATTGAAATGCTGTGTTAATGCTATTAAAGCGCGAACGTTGTGTTATCGTTTGAAGGTTGTACGACAACTGCAATTATTATCATCGCGATCGAGTTACATTGCAACTGATATACTTAAGCGAATACAAAAAAAAAAAAATTATAATAATAACAACACTAAAACGCTTTATTGTTTACCGTCTTTCACTTTATGTCGTTCCCGGTAGATTATAACGTTGTACGAGAAAATTATTTTTGTAGTTATTATTATTATTATTATTATTACCCGACACGAACCCGATGGGGTAAACGGATTTTTTTTGGTTTGACGTTAAAAAATGAACTTTTTGCGTGAACAGAGAAAATAAAAAAAAACAAAGACACGCATGATGTATAATATTAATATAATACACACATTATAATACATATCACCGACCGGTCATGTGAATTTTTGGGTCTAGCAAGTCGACAAGGTTGGTTTTTTCATGCTCGTGACGTTTACCCTTATCTGGATAACATTTTGGCGACCGTCGCGTTTGTGAAACAGCAAAATAAAAAACGTTAGATTTTTATTTTGGCTCTGTGACAACATTACCTACATCTACGTACGGAGCATGCAAATACATCATAAATGTAAAAGCAAACAACGATAGAGTCTTTTAAAAATCAGCATAGTCGGTATATAAACGTCTTTGATTGAATTTTGGAAGTGTTGCAAAAATAAACTACTAAACTTATTTGTTTATAGACAATTCAGTTATTAGAGCTTAAGATATTAGTTTACTAGTTACGTCGAAATTTGTATTTTAAAAAGTGCATAGGTATATTTTAAATAAACGTTTTCCGTTTCCTGTTTTTATCACATCGACTTTAATTACCGAATAGCTGTTTTTTAACATAAATAATAAATATAATTATAATATTCCGTTTCCCGCATTGTGTATAATTGTTTTTATTTATGGGGTTTTCAGATGATGGCAGAATCACGGAATGACCCGACAGCAAGGGATATGAACTCCTGTGGTTTGCAACAAAATGGGTGTAGTGAGTATATTCGGTTGAAAGCGCGTTTCAAACGTTAGGGGACATTAACCTGTCTGGTCGAGGATTAAATACGATCAACCAGCAGGCTCGTCGATCAATAAACAATATAATATTATAATTTACCCGTTATAAGGGTGTTTTCGCTTTATTAATTATTAATAGTATTATTTAAAAAAAATTAACAAATTATTTACGGAATCTGACAGTAAAAAACGGGCTGTATATTTACTCAAGCACTTAGGGGGTAACTGCAAGAGTATTTTAAATTGAATAAAGTATATAATTTTAGTGTAGGCACATTCTTTAGTAAGAGCCTAGTATAAAACTGTAATCGTAAGTAATGTAAAAAGTCAATGAAAATAATAAGGTGTGAAGTAAATGTTTCTGAGGGGTGATGTTGTATACCAACTATTTTTTTTAAAACTCATTACTATTATTTTTTTTACGACAAACGGTTTTGTATTACAAACGTTTTTACTAATACAATAAATTATGCATAACAAAAATACTGTATCGTACAATTATGGTAACCTAATATTGTATAAGAAAAAACACAATAATATATTATTATAATATGATAACTTCAATCAACCCTTATTTTCTAACTAAAACTATATAATATTTAACAATATTATATATATATTTTTATAGCTCCTAAACGCATAGTCGATGGCACGTGGCCTACTCATGTGATATAATATATTATTTACAAATGAAACGGTTGCGTGTGTTGGAAGACGTTTGATGATCTTGTTTTCTACGCTTATAGAAAAGACATGTGACATGTCGATGACACCATCAAGTTGCGTGTTTTATGTCCGGTCAAAACTGCATGTTATATGACGTCTCTGATACATAATAATAATAATAATAGTACTAAAGTTAATAAGTCTGGTTGTGTGGATGATTTTCAAATTTTTATAGTGTTTCTTTATTGTACAGTCTGACCTCCGAAACGTTTACTGTAAATAGTAATTATGTTAGGTACTAAAATAGTACTTATTGTTTTATTGCTAATATAATAATAATAATAATAATAATAATACAAAGACTGCCGTATTCTAACGAGAAAAAAATGCCTAGAGATTGTCCTGTTGGCGATATAGGCTTGTACAAGTCGAAATACCTACCCATTTTGGACATTGTACATCAATATAGACATAATAAAACCCTAACCTGAGTCCTGACTTTACTAGACAACAGTCAAAGAGCTTGTCGCGCTAGAGCTACTTCACTGCCAATAATAAGTCGAGTTTTGTACGTATATCATACAGCTATAGCTGGTTGCTCTAAGGTTACGGTCACAGTCACCTGACCTAACCTAACTGGAGAATGTCAAGTAACATAAAAGAACACATAGTTGTTATACTTAATACTACTATAGTCTCATGTAATAGAACGTTCAAGATAAATAATCCATGTGATAAAAAAAAATCGAAATTTACCTTAGATGTAATTATTTATACGGAACTCATTAAAATTAAAAAAGACTACAGTTTATTTTAGCGTGAATAGTGCGTCAGACATCCAATATAGTTTAACAGGAGTTGTGATTATGCACCGAACGGATAAAGGCAACACCGCAGACTGTACCTTGAAGAAGTACCAGGAAAAGATAATAATACAATGTCACGGTCCGATTGACTAACGAGGAAAGTTTAATATCAATTAAAAACAAAATTGACGTTTGGTTATCTCCTTTGAATAGTGCTAAAACGTAATTTGTCATTAGTATAGGCACTCCGCACGATAAGTCAGCGGTGGAAAATTAAGTGCCTTGTAAGTACTACTGTCGAAATGTCTTAAGGATGAAATATGTGTACAGACACGAGAATACACAGAAGCCGATGGCATCAATATGCACACACACGAGCAACTGCATAACGTGCCGTATCGATTTTCATATTGTGTAGCGCAATGGTCAAAATAAGCTTGTTTTTTTATGAGAGGGGCTGGTTTTTTAGAATTTTAGTTTACAACCGGGGATCTTATGATCGTCTGTGTAAAACGTGTTAAAGAATCAGAGTGTACAGCAGCAAGTTTCATGACATTAGCAGTGTACCACTGGCCTGTGTCGACCGTTCACCGGGTTAAAGACGTTGGTCTCGCTTAATATAAAGGAAAAAAGAACTATTTTTTTAAATTTGTCTCACACAACATTTGGTTTTCATGTTGAAAAGTTCTTTAAAACAATAATATGACAGCTTGAAAATTAAATATTATATATGTGTTTAGCTTCTAATTCAATAAGGGTCAAGCGGGGTATTTTTTGAAACAAACGGAGCATTAAAAATACAATTTTTTTAATAAAAAATATTAACAACTTTTTATTGTCAATGATAAATGTTAACTGAAGAGCGATAATGCGTTACAAAAAATGTAATAAAACACAATGGTTGAGATATTTCTATAAATGAATAATTCATTTATATCTGTCAACAATATGCACAAATATTATAATATTATGTCAATTGCTTTACTCTTGATGCAATTTTTATTTTAGTTCGCGTAAATATCACTCGATAACTTATAGTGAAATGCCTTCTATTTTGTATACTAGATAGAAAATATGGAAGTCTTTCTAGATTGTGCCAAACACAAAAAGGTTTTTAGAGCGTTGAAACAATAAAATAAAACGATTTTGGCATCTTAATTACTTATTTCTCAGAGTTGCGTCGAAACCAAATTCATTTTGGATTATTTATTATTAACTAGACACTATAGCGACTGAGAGACAAGCAATTAAGTTACCATCAGACGCTTGAGACACAACCGTCGAACCAACCGCAGTGAAATCTAAGACAAACTGATATCCTTTGATGTGTTTGCTCTTCGTCTGACTTTTTCTTGTTTTCTTAAACATTCAAAGCTGTTCTGTGATCACATTGCGAACCGATGCTTCTGTTAATTCGTTCTAAAGCCTATGCGGCTTAGAAACTCCCTATATAATGGTCTCGCGGTTAATGGACGGATAATATAGTATAAAATAATAATATAAATCTTTTATTTTTTCTACGAAACCTTGCGATATAGCGGAATTGTTTGTTTCGAAACGAGATCATTTGAAAAAATATATTGTCCCAAGGACGATAGTTGTTCAACATTATATTAATATTTTACCTTATTGCTTGATAATAATAGGTACATAATTACAGAGTAGCGATTCAAACAAGTAAAATCGATCCTTGACGTTAATTTACAGGTAAGTAAAAAATTAAAAATTAAAAAATAATACATTTAAATATTTCTATAAGTATCTTCGAGTAGAGAAGCCGAGAACTTGATGTATTTGTAAAATTTTGTTTGGTTAGTGTAAGAGCCATTCAAATTGTTATAAATAGCAACAATATTTCTTTTCACATATTATGTATATAATTTACCATATTATGGTGACGATGTGTCCTATAAAGTGGATTTTACAAATTAAACTCATTTCCCGTGTTAGTAGATTAATTTTGTCAATGGGGTATTATTTGAAGGAATGAACACTGAAGCACGATTGAGGCTAAAGATCCGTTAGATTTAATTATTCAAGCAGTAAATGACCATTTTTTTTTTTTTTTTTGCAAAAAAAGTTAACAATTATTTAATTTACGTTGTTGTTGATCAATACTGTCAAATTGTAAAAAAAAAATGTACTATTCATTATATAGAAAAACGTAGAAATCGTATGAAACATAATAATATTTATTTTGCTAATAAACCGTTTACAAATATATAACTAAAAGCAGTAATAACACCCTATAATATATAATTAGTGCAAGTGTCTTTAAAGCCGGTTCTCGACATAATCTTAATATTTTTTTTTTTTAAGAATTGTAAATATTTATGTCTTAAGGTTAGACAGCTAGATTATTTTTTATTTATTCATACGATTTAACTCAGCGTGAAACAAATTATTTTATTATGTAATTTTAAGTATTTAGGTTTTTTTTTTTTATAGAAAACTCGATTATTTAATATTTGACATTTAAGTCACTTCGTATAAAGTTTTACTTCCTGAAAAATAAAAATGAGTAATTGAAGTTTTAAAATTCCGTTGAAAACGAACACTTTATAAACCCACATTTCTGAAACTATATTTTTCTTCTATTTTGTGAAAGGGGAGGGGGGGTCAACCTAGTTATCGAATTCCCCTGTCGTTCGCCATTCAGGCGCGGTACGCAATGACATTGAAAATTACATTAAAGGAGACAAAGTGAATTTTGGTCGAAATTGAGTTATATAATATAATATATATTGAACACAGGCGCTATAGGTACAGTGTTCTCGAGAATGCGTCACCGAATATAAAAGGTTAATGCCTATGCATTAAAAGTAAATAACTATAACAATTTTACCTTATTATACTTGCATGTTATTCAGTTGTAAGCTGCATGGTGCACTATGCAATTAATATACATGGATGACAGTTAACCCTATTGTTTTGTAAATTTACATTTATAGCTGTACACTGGACGTTCGTAAACGGATTGATCTAATTATTAATAATTATTATCACTAAAGAACTCTGGCCAGACCGCCGTCTGCAGACTACACGCGGAATCCAATGGCGGCCAGTTCGCAATTATAATAAATACTAATAATAGGTACATTAGTCATTATTAATGCATGCAACGAGTTCTGCGGAAACTCTTGTAGCGCAAAGGAAATGAATTTAGCGTACTTAACTAAGCTTATACTATTTTAATGTTATCGACTTGGCCAAGGGAACATTGTCCTAGTGGATTTTTTTTTATGAATAATAATTAAGCACAGACAGGAAAATAATCCGGCTTAATGCGTTGTGATATTCGGAGAAGACGCTTTTAGGACACGATTATAGTGGGCAACAGCTCGACCAACCTGGGCTATTAAAATATATCATTATATTGTACGGGAAGAGAGTGGGCGATGACGGAAAAACCAAAAGGGGCGCTTCATCGAATCCTCTACGCGAAACCCATCCGTCGGCACTTCTCAACTACCGTTTCCGCATGTTTAATAACATTCGTGAATATTATACTGTATAATACTATCAGCAATATAAATATTCCCCGGCAATTTAATTCGTTTTCATCCGCAGACTGACAAAATTCTGGGTAATCGGACAAAATTCTAAGTGGCTCAATGAGAAGTTTTGTACATTAATTACGCGTCATGACGTATACGAGCCATCAAAATGTAGATGGTTTATTTTCCATGAAATTGGGTTGGCTCTAACAAACGTATTATTTATACAATGTCTTTTTATAAAAAAAAATAAACTACTAAACTAGAAATAATGGTTTGTATATTGAATGTAGTTTATTTAATTAACTATTGAATTTATCCCTAATAAATTGATATTATTAATGGTTTACTAGCTTATCTTGATGATTAATCGTTAGTGTCGTTTTTTACTCAATATTAGTTTTTATTTCATGCGTTTGATCCGGTAGCTAATTTAAAGCTCGTGGCAGCGGTACGCCTACAAGGAGGCTTTTGCTGTGGCCTAGATTATGGCTTCCGATTGTTGTTTTTATTGTGCCAAATATGTTATAGGTACGTTATTATACAACAAGCAATATTATGTAAACATTAATGAAAAAAAAAATTTATACCGTACAATACATATGTCAGTATGCTTGATATTATCAAGTGTAAAACCGGCGTCCGACAGTCAAACATATGCTGGCCATTGCCCATTATTAAGAATATTTTGAACGGTTAATTCATGTTATATAGTATGATAAGACAAGAAGCAGTAGGAACGTCTAAAAAGATTAATGTTATAATTACCGCGTAAAAGTCTTGCTTTTGTTTGAGTTCAGGTGCGCATATGCGAGTGCCAGCATATTATTACAATTATTATTATTTCATACAAGCCATGATTTGTTTTATTTTTGTGCCGTTGTCGGTATGCGTCTGTACTCTCATTAGCGCGTAAAGAAAAGATAATTATTTATTCTTTTTACCCGCGGTCGACCAGTCAATATTAATACTCATTGTTAGACAAAAAAAAACAGACCTATAGTTTTTTTTATGCGCTCCTGTGGGACCCACGACAGCAGTCGATGAACTCTTTACATCTTGGCCGCGCCGTCGATAATAATGACCCTGCGCTTAAGAAGTAAGTATACACACACAGGTCTATAAGAAGAGGTTTTTCTCTTTTTGAATTTTTAATTAACTCACTGTGGGACTTCTGTGAGCGGCAGGTACACGGTTATTATATGTACATATATATTTTTTACCGTCCTCTATAGTGCACTATATATACATTATACATATACCTCACACGTATCCACATGCGTGTAAAACATAACACAATTGAAATCGTAGGTGTACTCAATGGGACGGTTGCAGGAAGAACAAAAAAATAAAATCATAAAAGGATTTATCCGGCAGACCTTGAAAACACGGTTGGCGTATATCGTGTACAATGCATTCGTGTGTGTGTGCTGTTTAATATTATAATTGCGACGGTGCATGTCGGAAAACCATGTAAACATTACAACGATGACGATAATAATTATAATAATAGTCGAAGAGAAGTAAATGAAAAAAAAAAAGAATTCGGGGTAAGTAAATACCGTCCGTATATGTATGTCCTATATACATGTATAATAATATTATTGTACTATTCAACGAACTGGTTCGGCACGCAACCGTCAGAGGAACGGATCAATCTGTTTTGTTGGCCACGATGAACTGTGCATAACATTTAACATACACACACACACATAACATAGAAAATGTTATGTCGACTGTATTATGCCAGAAACCGCGTGTGCACACACTATAATATAATATAAAACAATATTATAGACTATAGTAAATTATGTATTGAATGTTTGTGTGTGTGTGATATCGGATAATTATTTTTATGACAACACATGAAACCGCAGATGACTGTTATTAAAGTTTAAAATTCAAAATTATTGTTTATTTATTTTAAACTATAAGTCATTTATTATTTTGGCGCTATTTTTGATATGAGCCATCCATTTTGTGTGTATACAATATAATATGATCCTTGCTATACTAAATGATGCGCGAACAAATTTTATGTGCTGCGTTTGTATTTCACAGTGACTATTACCATGACAAATGTACGATAGAATTTTTATGAAAAAAACACACACGCACGTTTTAACACCGACCCTAAGTCTCCTCGATTTTACTCGCCGATGGACAAAACGACAAACTGCTTTTATTACATTTTTATTTATACAAAGTATCTATTCCGGAATGGATGTCGAATAAAATTAACTATCTAAACGCCAACACACGAATTTACCAACTAGAATATATTATGTCCGTGTAAAATAACATTGTAAACTCGCATACAAAAAATATATAATATTAACTGTTCATCGTGTTAACTGTTTTTTCTGTTTTATTTTTATTTTTTTGAGAAAACTTAATACATTAAAATATTCAAAAGTAATACCGCCAGGTCGTATAAATTTCTAATATTTCCATGTTATTTTATTTTTTTATAACTCAAAAAACAACTAGTTTTCTTCAATATTATCTTTCTATCAAATGTATATTTCATCGAGTAGGATATCGAATAAAAACAATTCAAACAAATTTAATATACCTACTGTATAATTATAAATGTGAATATTATTCAGTTTTTAAATTAAAAAATGAACAGCAGAAAAAAATTATCGACCTATTCCAAGAAAAAAAATAACTATAGTTATCCTTCACAACGTAGATTAAATTAAACTATACCCGGAATTAAAGTCTTTGATGATGATGATATTATAATTTATCCAATTACCATACCAATAGTTTAGCGCCCGGTAACCATGAGTAAAGTTTATGTTAGGTACTTTACTCAGTCTGTTATAAAATCTTAAGGTAGGCGACATAGCTTCCTAACGATGTTACTTTTTAGTTGTTATCATTAACTATTAAGGATGTCTTGTTTTTTAAGACTTTAGTTTTGAGGTATATATTTTCATTATGTAACAAAACACAAAAACAACAACATGTTAAGCAGTTTATATATTTTTTTTATTTCCTAAAAGGATTGTTTGATTATTACCAGATGTTTTTTTACCGATGCACATATATGGACAAGACACGATTAAAAGTTTCATAACAATAAGGAAAACGGTCGTGCAACCTATCGGGCGATTGTGTCGGTAAACTTAATACCCACGGTACACATGCCATAGCACTTGCCCGACGACAGAAAAGTATAATATTATGGGCTAGAATTTCCTCGCTCATGCCAAGACGGCATCACGGTTTAAGTTTTAACTGTTTATGATTGCTGTAAAAATATAATTTTATGGCGTTGGAGCAACTCAATAAACGCATGTGCTCCTAGCGGGTTTTCTTTCCATGTGAACTCTTTGGCTTTATAAAATAATAATAATATAATACATTAGCGGCGGACGTTGATTTACGAGTTAATTTGAGTTGTACGAACGTCGCGTATCTATATAATATTCATATTCATATAATATATCTATTATGTATATTAGATACGACCGAGAATTGTACGTTGGAATGGAAATAAAGCAAAACAGGACAAACCGTACAGAGAACTAAATCTTTTGTAAACGACGGTACATCACCCATCCGCACTACACATTGTCAGTCAATGGTAATTATTTTTTTCTCTCTGACATACGCGTTACATTAGTAATTCAGGCATAACTCACATACGTTATTGTACAACATAATAACGTAAAAGGATTAAAAAAACAACATTGCCACCATCGTCGACGGCGGTCTGTGTACTTCGGGATTAACATGTTAACAAGCAGACCTATCCCGTCTGTGCAGGCGCGGCTGACGGGTAGACTACTATTAATATGTTATTAGTTATTACTTATTATCATATTATTATTCTACACACGGTAATATGACGTTTTTAAACTTCAACGCGAAGCTGAGAAAATATTTGTCTTGTCGCTAAGTCAAAACATTAGTTTTTACCACGACGTGTAGGTAATATATTTTTTATTGAATTATAAAAAAAAAACTAACATTTTACAGCTGTCTAATCGGTTCGAACAAACTAGTGATAACAATACACCGGTACACGTATGACTGATTGTGGGTGGCTTAATTATAAAAAAGAAAATACTGGCCATAATTGGGACCGTTGAGATTGCGGCAACTTTAACTTGTAGTACACATTATTATTGTTTACAAGACTCTACGGTGGTTTACAGTAAAAAATAAAAACTGCTGACGGTTAAACGTTTTAATTAAAAACGCTCTGTAAATAAACGTAGAGTCAAAGTTAAAACTCACGATCAAAATCTTTCTTACGGTATAGTATTTCCGTCTAACTGTGGCTAATATTATGTAGAAAAAAATATTGCACAACAGCTATTTGCCGGCAACCGTTTATTGTCGTACCGGTACTTATAATAGTGCTTAAAAATTACATTATATCGACCGTGTCAAGTGCGTGTACGCTTCTTAGGCAAACACCGTGTAATATCCAAATATTCAAATCACAATACTGCCCACGAACGTGCGCCTTGAGAGCGGATCGAATTGCTCGGGATTCGGCAAGTGATAATACTGGCACTTCGGTCGGCGTTATGTGGGCGACAGTCATATATATATATATATATATATATATATATATATATACACATACACATGGTTTATTTAGCTCGAAGGCAGTTCCGACTTCGCCAGTACAATACGTGTAGGTACAGTTTTTTGTTTTCAGTCTCTATACATAAAAGCATATTATGCCGTCTACCGACGTTGTTTATCGCACGGCTAAACGCGTTCAGCCCATCATCTCGACCAAAATATATATTTTACGCACTGCTAACGGCGACCTAAAGTATTTCGGAACTAGAAAAGAAGATCACGCAAACTTTATACATTATTGCATCTTCGGTGCAATAACTCAACAGACGCGTTGGCGTTTTGTGTCCGAGTCTGGGGAATCAGAACCCGTTTGTGAAATAAAGACCGTGCAGCTTTAATTGCTGTAATGCATAACAACTATAAAATCGTCCAAAGCAAAAAAAAAAAACAGCCAAAATATATTGTCGTATAAAATCGGTACAATGGCCGCGTCGAGAAAAAAATACGATTCTCTAGCAAAAGCAATGGCTTTGTGTAAACCTAAGGACTTCATTAAGTTATACTGTTATAGAAGGAGAAGTAGAAATAGTATAATTGTCATCTTCCTCTTAAGTGAAATACTTTGACCGTTGATCCTTTGAATTTAAGCGTTTTCTCTTTACTAATTAAACGACTATTAGTTTTTCAAAATCTGGTTGTCGATCAGCAATAAAAACTAGAGAGTAATGGTCGGAATTCTATTTAAGTTCTAAATACAATTTTGTGATTCAACCAGAAAATGGGTCATTAGACGTTCGCGAGTAAACGATTAAATTTAATGCATTTACAATAAGTACTGAGTGTCGCCATTAACCTTGACCACCTCGAAGTGCGCACACGCCTTCGCGCGTGCAAGCAAATAAGCATATTATTGTGTACATACAACAATCCTGCGTGAAAACACTAGTCTGATTTAAACGGGATATTTTCTCATCGAACAGCTCCGCTGTCTTCGCGTTGTATATTATGTGTACAACTCGGTTAACAAGTCGTAAATTTTTCCAACGGTTGTCTGCTGATCGGTACAGACTCTTATGGGACACACGTCGCGTGCACGGTACTATGTCAGATGATACAAACCGATATGATACAACACAAGTCTTTGTGACCACCGTGACTAGGTGTATCCGGGCACGAGGCGGAATAGGTGTTGTAAGCAATATACCAGGCCAACGGTAGGATATGTATAATATTTGGAGGTCAAGCGAAATAATATTATGTGATGATAGACGAAAACGTTTGTATTCTTAATAGTATTTTAGTCGACCGACGAGCCGTGGACGAGGAGCAGGTACTGCTTAGATAATATGCTTATAGGGTTGTGTATGCAGAGAGAAAGTTATAACGTGTAGAGAGCAACAGTAATAATAATTATAATCATTTTCGGGAGATAAGACAAATGAAGAGGACGTAAGTATACACTTATAAAGCAACAACGGCTGTTATAAAGCACAAGCATTAGCTGATGTCTCTTGAATATAGTTTCTAATCGGTTAAGCTCGGCCGACCGGCCGTTTGTTCGTCGTCACGCAAGACAAATAGGCTGAATAGAGAATAATCTCCATCACTTTAACAAAACAGCATTACAAAACGTAAAAATAATAGTGCAAATTATAATACACATTACCGGGAATATTGACTGAAAGTGCATAACAGATAAACCATTACAGTTACAACAATATGAGGTAGCCGACTAATTTAGTTTGTCAAATTTTCAGCTTTATTCTATAATTTGCACGATAGTTGCTCATAATCGGTTGATCTAAATTCGAAAAATGATTTTTAGTTGTAATTTTTACTAACTTTATGATGATTTTTATTACAAAATTTTTAATTTTTACCTATAGAAAATAGAGTTACTATTTTTCAATAAATTATTACTGTTCCGAAAACAGAAAACAGTTTGAAACGAAGTATTGTTTTATTTGCATTTTTTCAATGAACACCGAGAACAAGGAAAGATCTGAAACACAGACACATGCGCTGTTACCCAAACTTTTTCTACATTTTTTTATCATTACCAAGAAGTGATTATTTTTGCATTTAATACTAATAACTACGTCCTGACGTGAGTTCCTCTTTATAACAGACAATTTCAGTTGTTAGATATAACACAAAAACTAACGAGAAATTTGTAATCATAGACATTTTAATTATAATAATTAAAACGACCCGTTTCTCTTCGGTGACGGCGGAAGCTTCCGCAACTGGCCACAATATGCGGTATAGCAATACATAAGCAATATTATCATTATTATTTTCATATACACAGAACAAACGACGTGTATACAAAATACCGCTGTCATCCCTCGACCTTCAACCGAATTTCTAGTTAAAACCCGAAATGGCTATGCAACATTCTCACGCTTCATCCGTGGCACAGTAGTGCGTTTCACAGTGATTTTTCTTTCTTTCATAAAACATAATGTTGTATGTTACTAGAAAACGTTTACTCTGTTTCTCAATAATCTTCTTTGCATTAGTTAGACATATGAAAATTTAATCTTGATAATATTATAACTCCAACAAAAACCTAACAGTGAAAAAGGGCCAAAAGGGTTCCTGACCGCCTCCCAAAATAGGTCAACCTATCAAAGTAGTGATATCTAAATTGTGGCCAAGTCTGCTATTTCTTTAGTTCATAACGTCACTTCACTCCCTCCTTTATGATCGTTTGTTTCGACGGTGCGGGAATCTGTGATTAATTAATAAAAACCCGCGCTAGTCTAATCAAGCAAAATTCATTCGCGTCACTTCATGCATTTAAAACTACACTTCCAAAAGTGACATTAATTTTGAGTAAATTGCAACTTTCAAATTTTTCTCTTTAGTAACACTATAAGACCTACCTTTGTACCAAATTTCACGTTTCTGCCTACACGGGAAGTGTTTTATAATTTTTATGATGAGTGAGTTATAAAAATAAAAATTCTTCCCTTTTGAAAAGGCTTATTCGAGCTTAATCTATGTTTCAAATCTCAAATACTTATCTGAAGATGGGACAGAGATATGTGGATTAGAATAACTGGGTGAATTGGTTACAAGATAACCTGAACAAAAGATACACTGGTATTGCTGGAACTTGCCTAGCGCACTGCCGTGCGTTCAGATATTGTTTTACTGTGGCTTTTGATTGACAGTCGTGGCAATTGTTTATAATAATGAATATCATCTTAAAGTAATATAGCGATATAAGGTTTATAGAGGTAACACACGAGGATAGTACATTTAATACTACGAAAGAAATGTTTGAAACGGTGTCGGAACTGTTGGTATTATCTGAATATTTTAATAGTAATAAATAAACATACAAAATGAAAACGGATGTCTTGGATTAAAAAGAATATCCTGCATTTATTTTAAAACGATTAATTACAACGAATTTTGATCGTTGTCCGGTACTGAACAAATATGAATAGCATGCGCCTACATATTTTAATAACATATTATAGTAATATGTAGTATGTACCTACATTAATAATGGCAGACAATCATTGTATGCCTATATAGGGTACTAGGGATGACAACAAGTATTATTAAAGATGACTCGACGGTCAAGGCATTGATCACGTTCTCGTAACTGTATGCAGTGTAATTTATGCATCACTATTAAGATGCAAAAATATAAATCGATAAAAACATATTTTATGCGTAAAAACATTATTACAGTGATAGTGATTCACACTTTAAGACACGATAATAATTAATTATTACATAATATCATCAGAATACTCGTTTTTAGATAGTGATTACAATATATAATTAAAGGTATTACATAACTGGATAATTGGTAACAAGCGCAAATTAATAAATATTTTCAACAAAACTGTATAAACGAGCTGTTTTTTTTTTTAAAAATGTAAAAAACATTCAAATCCAAAATTTTTAGAGTTATTGTCGAACTTGATTGTATAATTTCAACAAATAGTAGTCAGCAGGAAATTTTTATTGAAGTAGGTGTTCTAAAAAAATGTTTTAAACATGGAACAAAATGTATAATGATAAGTTACAAACTTATATTGCTAGTATATAATACCTCTGGCACAATCGAATAACACTGTAAAAGCATAGAGTTAGCTTTAGTCCCATAATATTTTATAATAATCGCCACAATGATCTTTAATATTTTCTAAATATTTCTACGTCATATTTTGAATAGGAAATATTAATAACGCAAATTACTTTAGTCAACGAGTTAAAAATAAATAACTCGTAAATCATAATTTAGGTTAATTATTTATACATTTAAAGAAGGTCAACGAGCATAAAGTCTTCTTGTTAACATGTTTTATGGTAATTCTGGATGGATCATTTAACATAAAAACGCTATTCATATTGAATGATATACTATATTATTATTGTCAAACTGCCCTTGTATATGGTTAAACATCTCATTAATCTATATCACGAATTATAATTGTAAATATTTATTATGAATAAAATAATTAAGATCGAAACTAATATAATCTAGATACTAGATTATATTAGTTTCGATTTTAATTTTTGTGCAACCGCCAAGTCGTTAAAATAAACAGCAGCCAACCAATAAACGGATGTATTACCACGAGTAGGCTAACAACTACTATTTATAAGCATAATAATTTTAGAACCACAAATTATTGCCATCTCAACCGATAGTGGATCTTACACTATAATATATACTTTACAGTGACTCAATATTAATGAAAATTTGATAAATGACCCATTAATAGTTGCACAACCATTGTGTATGGGAGTGTATGCCTGTGTAGGAGTACAGTCGTCATACTTTTTTTTACTGTTATAGCTGTAATTTTAATGATTTATATTCCGAGGTGTTTACAACGTATATTAATTATTTAACCACCTGTATAGTTGAGTGTTGACCAGTATTCGTCGGAGGCTGCACTAAGGCGTGAAACTAGATACATGTATATTACATGATTGGCTATCCAGAAAATAAAACAATTATTTTTCTTATATGCATCGTTGATACCCAACCATTGACGTATTCTTAGGGTAAAAGAAAAAGTAACAATGACAATTACAAAACATTGTAATATGATGGTGATGGTTATTATTAGGAGTCAACCCTTTCAACTCGGCTTTCAGACCCCTTGTCCTTTGCATAAAAGGACACATCATTTTTTTGGTCATGCGTTATCTAATGGAGATGGTACCTACAGTAAAATTGGACTGAATTGGTTATGGTCGTTCGCCGAAGATATTATACTACTATTATTTCACTTATACCTTACACTGTAACTACAGTTTGTCCTTTTATCGTTATATTAACCCAAAATATTCTTTAAAATACCATAATATTATTATTACATATGGTACATTCACACTTGACTGAAACACGTTTCACACCGTGTCGCGAGTGGGCATTTTGTCTATTACATTGACGGCTGGTCGGTAAAATTTTTTTTTTTTTTGTAGTTTTTCTTATCTTATGTACTCACGCATTGGGCGTCGTTAAAACCGACAAAACGCTATAAAACTCGAAAACAACACGATTCGTTTACATTGCATGGGCAAGATAAAAATCTTAGAAAGAGAGAGAAAAAAAATAAACGGTAAATAAACGTTTAGATGTATGATAAAGATCGACGGGTCAATGAGTGGCCACTGACCAGGCTACAGTTTTATTCAAACAGGAGTATAGGACAGTAATTTACATTCACAAATCATAGATTTATTATATAACACGCTTAAAACACACATGAGTATCAACACAACAATAATATACACATAACAACACGGAGATAAAAATGTTAACGTCATATCGTACCGTCTCAAATTATAAAAAATAAATATAATTGATAACACTTGCCAATATCGTTGTCGGCTTGTAAACAAATTGTTAATGCGATTACCGAATACTGACCGTTGTTCAGAACTACTAATAAATAACGACCATTCACTATAGAAGACAGTAAAATCTTTTTGTTTTTTTTGTTATAACGACTAGTTACCTAAGATGGATATGCCGTTGTCGAGGAAAATAAATATAATATGATCCCCTGTGCTTATCTCGATTGTCTGGTGTCTGCCAATCCAAGTTAACCAATTTTTTTTATAAACATTTTTTTTTTAAAAACAGTATAGAAAAAAAAGAAATATTTCAGACCGCCAACTGTTCGATTGAACTTATAACGAGAGCAAAAATAAAAATATACAATGATTATGGATGACTTTTCTATGGCAAACAAGTCTGTTTGCTGGATATAGTTGGTTTCGTTAGTCAAAAACTTCTTTTTACTCGGGTAGGACACAACTAGCCACCGAAGCGTTATATTGGAGAAAAAAACAGATTACCATTTTAAGAGGTTATCCGGTTATCGCATAAGGTAATCCAAAATCGAAACTCGAATGAAAGGCGACGAAATGTTTTATTAATTGCCGAAATTACCATTTCTTCGGTACTTAATATAGTCACATACACTATATATGTATATATAAATATATATATAAGCTTTCCATGGGCTTCATCAAAAGTCCATTTTATCCGCCAACAGATTTGGATGCTTCGATGAATTGAAATTCGACTTTTTTTGTTTGTTTTCCTCTGCGTTGCTACTAGTAATATAAAGGTTAAATTTGTTCATCGAACAACGGCCGACATCGTTAAGAACTTTTCATGTTGATTGAACCACATCGCATCACACTTAACAAGAGATAATACGCTTATTCAAGCTTTACCGATAGAACCGTTGCCGCTAATTGTGTACACATATACACACACACACACACACACGAGTATACGGCACAGAAATCGATAAAAATATAGCACTTCCGTTGACAACGAGCAAAAAGGGCGTATGTGTGAAATTAAAATCCTATTCATAATATTACATTTTATTGTGAAATAATTGAATCGCTCAACGATAACATTTTAAACAGAAACTTCTAACAATTAATAAAATAAATGACGCGCGAGAAAATTGTGCTTTTTACTTGTTTTGCCGTGAGCTTACGTCTACTTCAAATGCAAAATTTAAACCATTAATTAAGAAGTATTAAACGTATTATTTTAGTTAAGTATTGTTGAAATCGATTGAAAATCAAATGGTTCACGTTTGCTGTAAACCGCGTAATGTTTAGTAAGCCCAAACCACTTTCTTCTCATAAAGCGATTCTGTTTTTTTTTTCAACACATTTACTTAGTAAACATTTTTCGTCTAACCGGTTCGATAATTATTTTGAATTACGGGTTTTGATCACAATTAGCGTCAACGAAATAGTTTTAACATTTCTGTAAAAAATATATATGCGTGGAACTCGTTCATTAGAGGACCGCGGTTTTAAAACACAAAAAATATCAAAAACAATTTTAATTTAATATATATTATAAAAAAAAAATGGATATTGTATAATGATCAAACTGGTTATATCAAAACCATGTCCACCACTATTTTCGGACGTTAAATAAATTGGTTCGGACTACATGTAAATTTTCAGCCGGTATTTTCAGTTTTTTTGGTTTCTACTGGTCTACTTCTCCTTTGCCTTATTTCATGCAAATAAAATCGGCCATCCAAAATCCTTCTCTCTGTAAATCTAATATCGCAAATTTTCTCTCTATATTTCTATGGCATTTTTGACTAAATCCACCCACTTCCTGTGCGTTGGTCTACCTTTACACAGATATATTTTACACGTTTGCTGATCAATATAGAATAACTTTTACAATTGTATGCTATCATCCAAAATAATTACTAATTTCAACGATACACAAGTTTTTAATTTTGTAGTATTCATTTAATTTTCTCAGAAAACTTAACACTTGTTTACGATTATAATCAGGGTTATGAGTATAAAGTATTTTATTTAAAATTATCACCCTACTAGAATAATTCAATGAAAAATATGAAAATCTTTATTGGTTATATTTCATTTCTAAATTAATATCTAATTCCCTAGAAAAATTATTTCGTCAATGATTAATTACTATATAATTTATATGTGTCTGTATTGATTTATTATATAATATAAACTAATAATTTGTATATAGTTTGTGCATAATTTTAAAAAATTTAATACTTTTTGATTCCATGAAAGGTATGATTTGGTTTTTCTGACTGAACTTAAAATATACTTAAAAATTAGGTTATTATTGAACATGAATTATGGTAATTTGTATAATGTATTGTGTGTGAAACATTTCTATATATGATTTTACTTAAGCGGGTGTTTGCTGCGTTTACTACCTTAGTTAAAAAAAATTATAATATTAATTTATTTTTTAACATTTTTTAGAAAATATTTTAAATAATTTATTTTATGAAATTGTACAACCCTTATTATAGTTAAAAATGCAGATTTTCAGCCCATATAGGAAACTGACGTAGACCGTCAAATTCAAATCTAATTCGATATCTAATAAAAAATCTCTTTTAGCGTCGGTATGAAGCTGTGAAATGTTTATATTTTATAATAGTTTATTTAATTGTTTGTTTGCTTTATTCTATTTCTAAAACGCGAGGCTTTAAAATATATACTATAATTGAGACACGCAATAACTTAAGTTCAATAATAATTGCATACAGATTATAAATAATATTGGTTAATAATATTACATATATTTATGGTTGTGAATGTTTTTCTGTACAAACCAATCGTTAACTATTAATGTACTCAATCATATAGGTACATAGCATTCAAAGTTCTCGAATAACAGCAAATTAATCAATAATTTATGTATAAATGCATTAATAATTTATGTAGAATACATACGAAAAAAATGCATTTCTGAATGAACCATAATAGATCATTTGTAATGTTAATGAGTACAAATCGACCAAACAAATCCTTAGCTGTCATAATATAGTATTTGCCATAATATCGTACTTATAATAGTGAAATCATTTATTTTGATATTAACTTTTGCTTGTGGCCAATACCTTGATTATTTTTAAAAAAATTATCAGCTCATTGAATTGTTTGTATTGAATGGAGCTCAATATATTTTGTATTATTAAATAGTTTCTAGTTTTAATGAAAAGTACATTTTTTATTAACACGTGGTAACATAGGAAAAATAAATCATGATTATTTTTTAAATAACCGCATAAGCCTTAATTAACTCGTATAAGCATCACAGTATAAGTTATTATAGTTATTATAGTATAAATTATTCAATCGAATCACAAGAGTCCATGCAAGAACACCAAACAAAAAAAAAACAAAAGGGAAAAAGTGTTCAATTTGTTGCATTTTTTTTTTTACAATTCAATTTAATTTTTATAGTTTTAGCCTTTAGATTGTAACCATAAACCAATCGCACAAAATCAAATCAAATAACAAATAAAACGTTTTGTATTTTTTTTTTTTATATAGTTTCGAAGGTTCTCGCAGAACTACTTTTGTGCAAACATCTAAATCAAGAAGTGGTATTAAAAATTATTTACATTTTTTTTTACAATTATAATTATTATTATATTTTTTTCTTTGTTTTAAACATATAGTATGGTCGACATGGCGCGATGGGTACGTCATACTTAGTAAACCATTGACGCATGTTACATACTAGACTTACTCAAAATAGTATCGTCAAACCACATTGCGACTCGTAATGCAAGATAATACAGGTCTAATAGATTTGTAGGAGCGCACAGAATATTGATTTAACGTAGATTAATAACGAGGTCAGGCACTGGTACCGAGTGATGTTATTCGTCAATAATATGATTTTATATACATAGGAAAACCAGTTGTGTCGAAATTATCTCAGCGTTTTAACTTATAGTCTATTCGACTTTCGTTTTACGTTTACTCAAGGTCTTAAGAAGGTCTAAAGGTTAAACTTTTTACAAAAACAATAAGTATTTTATCGACATTGCGCGTAAGACATTTTTGCTATTTACAAATCTACAGTAATCATTGAATTACTATATCCTGTACATTGGTATATTTTTTGTGTAATATAATTTGTTTATAAAATGGGTCACGAGTGCTTAAGAATTATAAAAATTTCGGTACATTCATTGTGATTATTACCATAGGCGCAAATCTTAAAGGTATAACCACCTTCAGCACATTTAATATATTTTGTTAATACTAAAGTTACATTTATTACAAAGTTCGAAAATCATATTGTCTACTAATGCAAAATCCGAGATGGACAAACCGATATCAATAAGTATCACTAGTATAAAATATCAATTAGTAAGTATCAATAATGTGGGTTTGATCGATTGGCCGGATTAACAATACCCACACAATGAATGTATCTCCATTGTGCGAAAAACTCAAAAGTTTATTACACATCAATTGTGTGATAAATGTAAAGTTATGGTGAACAATTAATACATAATGTATGTTTTGCACACTCGATCAATGTCCATCCGTCGTGTGTGTGTTAAAGTCTCTCCGCGTAAAACGAATTGAACATCTATTTTGATCAAACCACACACGTGATCGAAAAAATATGATAATTTAGATATTTTCATTTTTATTAAGATCTCCAAATACATTGTCTGCGGGACGGACAACCGAAAAAGCTTCGAATGAGAAATCAAAGGTCGCCGCGTCCACTGATGGCGGTCGTGCACATAAAGATAACTCTTGAGAGACGGCCGTTACCGGCGGACTATAGAAGAAGTTTGCCGAACGAAAGTCTTACCTGCTTCGATTCGGAACTTGATGAGCCGCTCTTTCACTTGGATTCGAGGCATATAGCATATCATGTTGGTATGTAGTGTATGATTTTTTTTAGTCTTTGTTTCGCCGTATAAGTATTACACAGTATAATCGGAAACGTTATGGAATCGCACTCGAAACGAATAACGGACGGCGGCACGACGATACGCGTAAGAGGCTCGACCGTTTTGCCGTGCGGCGCGCACCACACTGAAGAGGTTGTGCATACCGCGGGTATCGAGTACACCAGCTGAATGTACCTGTACCGGCCGTATCTGCCGGGATGTCTGCATGTATATAACACTATTATACTATTATTATGTATTAAATTCGAAATAAACGGCGGCACGGTAGCGGAGTCGGAAGCGGCAAGGTACCTGCCCCAGTGAATATATAAGAAGAGACTGTGTGCCGCGCGGCGACGGTGTCAATAAACTTCAATGTCAAAGACCACCACCTCCTCCGCGACGGCGGCGTTGGTCATCGTCGTCATTGTGCGCGCACACATAACATAATACCTATATATATATATATATATATATATATATTATATTATCCTGTGTATTATTATTATTATTAAGCGTATAACCACGGGCCGCTAGCGAGTCCCCACCGGTTGGTCCGGAGATCACCGGACACCGTTGTTGCTGTTGCTGCTGGATCGACTACCGGCCCGGTTTTCCTGTACGGCCGCAATAAGGAGGACCTCGATATATAGGATAATATACACACACACACGACCCCGGTACGCGTTTTAAAAGCCACTATATAAACGTAGGTATAAAAATATAATACCTGCCTAACGTTAACTCGCGCGGCTGTTCTGTGTGTAGGTACACATACAGTACGAGAAGAAGGAAAAAAAAAAAAAAAAAAAGCCCAACGGAGAACCGGTTTTGCGGGGGTCGCGGCCAGCACGACGACGGACGTGGGTACTTTTTATATCTATATAACCTAATGCACCGTGCAGTCGTTGTGCATGCGCAGGACACTCCGGGATGACCGGACAACAGCAGCTATTGAGTGAACAAAGAGATCCCGTCTGGACTTAGGCGACACCGAGGTGTACACTATCGTACACAATCCTTTGAACTCGGTCGACGGTCCACGTTTTCCATACTATTCGCCGAATTGCCTGACATATCAACAGAGTTTTTTTTTTAACGCAAAGCTAAGATATCGTGTGTAGGATTCTCGTTGTTTGGATCGGCAAATGTAACAAACAAAGATTTGTAAAAAAAAATGAATTTTTGTGTTCTCTTTGCGCCGTCCCAGTCGGCTTATGTATTATCATTGCGTCATCGATCATTGTTGTACTATTGTGTAAGATGGCGCCTATATGTTATTAACGACAAAAACAATACATCCATCCGCTCAAAATATAGAAGTAACCTAATCTCGATACGCGAACTGGTTTTGATTGGAATTGGATACTATGACAATAATAATAATAAGTAATGAGTATTATTATAGAACGCATACGAAACGGACGGGTTTTCGTTCCTGTGATCGTCGACTTAACAAGAGACACGGTTATATTATATGTACATGATTTGGTTAAAAATAAAATATGCTTTGGATGGCTATTCGTAAATTTTATGTACTGCGTTAAAGTCGCTAGTAATAACATATTATTATTATCTTTACCTAGAGATTAATACCCAATTACTCCACAATCATAATAAATCGAAACCAATACTAGCGGAGAAATTTCTTCAAATTATATTATTATACCGATGACGTAGTGCACAACACTGATCACAATCGTCTAAATGCATTTTTCAAAAAAATATACAGAAACAGAGTTTGAAAATGTATAATACCATATCATTACAATTTACACGTCAACTGTCATGTAGTATACATGACATGCACATAAATGTATTTACACATTATTTGAAGTTGAAGTTTTAGGCCTATCGATGACGTTCTATCTGTAAAGCTAGTAAAGTGCATACTTATGTACAAGTAGTCAGTATAGGAAACCGATACATCACAGTGACAATTAATATTAATGTCACTTTATTTGCCAACAGTATGCAAAAAAAAAATCAGAGCCTTACTTGCACCGTGAGGAAACATTTTAACATCGGTTCCCTCCCCCACCACGACCGCCCATTTTAATTGGCACCTAGGGGCCGGGGAAACTCGAATTACTTGCAAATACGGCCCTTCGAAAAATATGATTAGTTCTATTTCTTTCTCCTGCCCAAAGTGAACGATATCTTTAAGACTTTATCGATGAAAACGACGTACTATATACTGTTTAAACTTACATATATAAGCTATTAAAATTAATGGAAGAAAACGCTTCGGGCGGAAATCATACGTATGTAATATATTTTTATTACTCTCTCACACATACACACACACAGAGTGCAAATATCGCGTGTGCTACACTGCAGTCGCCTTGGGCAAGACTAAAAACGTCATCAGCGTCTATAAGGGGGGGGGGGGTCTTTCGATCCGTCAAAAGCATGAATTTTGTTGGGGGAAATTTACGCTTACACGTCGTAAATTTCTGCTATATCGGACACGGTTTAAAAAAAATACTTTTGTTTAAAAACCGACACGGAAAAAAACGTCAAACAAAAAAAACTTGAAATAGTGCTTTCGTGATTAATATTTACGAGCTGATTTTTATTTCCAGTTCGCACCTGTCAATGCATGCCGCCGAGCGAAATTCAGACTTTCGGGTTTGTGAAAATCATAATATTACCCAAGTTCTCTCAAACAGACAATGATATTGACAGTCTAAACTGATATCCTTGCTTTTGGCATTTTCAAAATTCAGAAAATCCGAATTATTTCCAACTCTGCCTGAGGTTTACGAAATAATGCAATTCATACACTAGGCATTGCGCATAATGTTGCGGACGGCCGGTATTTTTTTATTTTATAATAACACACACAAAGGAGATGCCTGTCTAGACGTTCTCCGCCTTCACCTAGTCGTCTGTGCTCTTGTGTTATTTGGACAGTCCGCGGTTGATGTTGCCGGTCGGTGTATAACCCGTGTGTGTTACTACCTCTTAAAACGGTCATCGCGCCCAAATCCAATTCGGCGTAAAAAAAAAAAAATGTTTAAAAAAATTACAAGTCCAAAGCAGAAATTCATCTTCGGAATGACTGACGGTCGCGGTTAGTAGGACTTGTCGCCGGCGGGTCGTCTGGGTCACACTGCTCGCATGGCTACATACAACTACAGACGAGACACGGTAATACGGTGGTCGCAGAGTGGGAATAGCCGGGCGAACCGCGACCGGATAATTTATTATTTCGAATTTGTTCTTTTTGTTATTTGCTTTTTTTTTCCTCCGGAATCGGCTCGTTAAAAAAGCAAACGTACCGTATTCGTTCGCGTTTAATACACAACAATAATAATATATTAAGAGGACACGCAGTACGTATAGTCCGTGTAATTCGAGTTGCACCCGAACCGTAAGTATATTGTGCGGACTAAAAAATAATTGTTTTATTAATAAACAAATTTTTCGATAACACGTATGTCTCAGAAAAATTCAAAAATATTTATTTAGCCACTGATCTCCATACAGACTTCCACAACTTCAACAGTATGCAGTAAAGCTCGAAAAATTGCAAGTGTAACTCTTTGATATTATGACGGTTTCCTGATTAAATTAAAAAATTATAATATAATAAATTCGCAGTTTAATGTAAATTTAGTAGCAATTTAAATGTGTGTTACTGCCTTAATTACATTTTAATATTCATATAAACATTTTATAATAAATAAAAAGGTCCAAACGGTTGTAAAAGTAGTTAGTATAGAAGTAGTCTACATACATTTTAATTATTAATTGTCTAGTTATGAGTAAAAGTCGACTAATTATATTTAATTATTCCACATTTCTGCATACATTATTATACATAAATTAATATAGAAATATATACATATGTATGTATTTCACTTGTGTATAAACATTGGACAACTTTTTCTACTTGGTAGTGGAAAAACGTTCCTGCGTCCCTTTTGGGTATCATTCATCATTCGGTGAATTTAAAATAATTCCTATTTGTCAACCTCATATATTTTCTATCTTCACAATCGGAAGTCAAATGTAAATTACATCTATCCATTGGTTTCATATAATTTTCAAAAAATGATAGTAATCAAACAGAAAAGCAAACTTAACACGCTATTGTTAGAAAATTCAACTTCTCTCTTTATTTTATTAATCGTACCCTCGAGTGCTACTATGTTTGAATACAAGACGTCCTACTATTATTCTGGACTAGTATATTAGAACGAGATATTTTACCACAGAAAATTACCAAAAATAAAACATCAAAATCTATAATCGTAACATATAATATAGTATAATAATATAGTGTGCGTGTACTGAATTATAATATTAATAGATTTGACCCTGGACCAAAAATAAGTTGTTATACCATACAATATATTAGCCGTATATTTTTATGTTTCCTGGTATACTGTGAGAAAACATTTAGATAATATTATACTCGTACTATACGTCTCCCAATTGGGGTCATCTGTTTTAATTTGAATAACCTCCGTGAGCTTCTCCAGAGATTTATGGTAATCGTCTTATCAATATCGATAAGACAGCCTGTCAATTTTCCACTATACTATAGTGTTTATTGGCGATAAGTTATCGTCGATGAATTGTATTATATCAATCTACAAAATAGTTTGTATCACAGCCGAGGTTAAACAATAAATTGGTAAATAATTCCTAACACACTGAATAATGTTCCAACTAACATTTAGGGCTATAATTATTGTATTATTTCGACCGTTTATAATGTATTTTACGTGTACACAAATCCACTGCATAAACCGCTATGGAAATATGCTAATAAAACATTCCATTATGTATATTGCGCCACGGTAGTATATAATAATAATCATATATTATTATGATCCGTCGCTGTAGAACCGCTCGCATAGACTAGGTACAACCGCCGTCAATACAATATGCGGTCAATGTCAATAACACCATAAAAGGTAATTGCCGGACAATGAGTTGTGCGATTTTGCGGCCGAACAGAATAATAATTGTGATCGCGGCAGCACTTTTCGTTGCACCGCGGCGACCGTTTCCTTTTGTTCTTAACGTGCAGATTTCCCGTCCGTCCTTTGCCTTTCCCCTTCTCCTCGTTTTGTCTACATTTTTTTTTTTATACTTTTATTGCCATTATAATAATCGTGTATTATGCGAATCGCAGTGCAGGTTCGCGCGGGGCAGGGATTCGCAAAGGTATCGTGACCGTGGACGACGGGGGGGGGAGCAGCTGTATATAAACATATTACTATTATTATTAAACTAAGGAAGGTATAGTGTATACAGATACACAATGTGGTTTTGCCCGGCCGGGGATGGGCAAAGTGTGTAGGGGGTGCGACGGGGTGTAGAAGAACGAGGACTTCGAGGAGAGCTCTCTCATGAGCTGTTGTCGATCGATTGCCCCGGGGACACGTCGTTATGTGCGACAAAAACCAGTTTGCCGCCGCGACAACCGACACGCACACGTGATCTTTTATAAAAGTGGAAACATTTGGAAAAAAAAATAATAATAAAGAGAGACGAAGAAAACGGGTACATACACACACACACACACAGACTGGACGCCAATCAACGTACGTTGTTGTGCAAGAAGGAAGGAGGAAAAAAATTACTGGAGACCCAGTCCGGTTACATTGTGTTTGTGTGTGTGTATAAAAATTTCTCTTAACCCCGAACAGACTACCGCCGTACATGTATATATAGGTGTAACGCGGTTGCCTTTGTTGTGGTCATTGCGAAAATAGTGCAAAAATACAATGAGACTTAGACGTACAAAACGCTCGAACGGCCACAGTACCGGATACGAGGAACTCTGACACCGTTTTACCATTTTTATCATCCCTCGCAGTCTCAAATTTAAATTAGAATTGAGGTATGCAATGTAAGTGGATACGCGGTATGGTTCATTTAGATTTTACAACCGCACAAAATTCTTCTAATAGCACTCCTAATGGCCGACTATGTCGGTTTGGCCAAGACAAAAGTTGTCGGGGACTAACGCTTATCTTTATTAGTCTATATTACCGTTGACTGCCATAAGACTCGTGTACTAATTTGACGAGCAATTTATTGCAGCAGAGTATTGTCTATTCTGATAAAATTTAATTGTTATTTAAAAAGAAAGGGTGATCATCGGCGATTCCGGAACCTTTGAGTTAGCCAAGTCGATACATTTTAGATAATAAATTCATTACACTAAGTTTAACGCCTAACAAAATGATTACTTTTCAAACTAATATATTTTACATCTAAACTTTTAAAGTGACATTAATCGCCCCCACTTACAATAGGTCCCAAAAACTCAACTCAATTTTTAATTATTATATTTTAAAGGTGACTTATCAATCACAAATGGCCATTTAAGCCAGCAAAATTAGAACCAATTCAAAATGTCCTTTTCATTTGTATGTATGGCTTATTTTCCTTTATTCGCGTTTGTATATTTGCTATTATCACGTTCAGTAAAATGTAATTGATGTTGTAACCTATAGGTACACGTTTCTGTACGTAATATCACTATAACTGGTGTGTAGTTTAATAGATAACAAAACCATATTTAGTTTTTACGCAAATATCCTCCGACCTTCGCTTCAACAATAACTCTTAGCGATACATTTCTGATCAATGAGAAAATTATTAATCATTCCACTCAATACTTTTAACATAGAACGTGCTTAAAGTGTGCATTACCACATAAATAATAATCTTAATTCTATAGCAGCCATTTAATTTGAATTTTAAAATATCCAACTCCATCACTATCCGATAAACTCACTGTATTAACTGGTTTTCTTTCAAAAAATAATTTTTAACTAAATTTATTACATTAATAAACAAAAAATTAACTTACTTAAGAGCGTAAAATTAACGCATATGACTGCGATAACTCAAGTCGAAAATTTCTAATTTGCGTTCTAAAGTTAAGGCTCTTACTAAAAAAAAATGTCAACGCATGATACTTAAATAACAAATTGTTTTAGTAAATTGCCCAAAATACTTTTGTAAATAATCTTAGAAGCCGAAATACATTTGCAACCTGACTATTTCGACGTGTCCAACGAAAAAGGGCGTAACTTGATTAAAAAAAAAATGGTTTAAAAAGGTAGCAACTTTTTCGTTGAATAAGTCGATTTGTTTCTAAGTTTTAGCGTTTTTTTTTTCAGTAGTGCTTTTTTTCGAATTTTTCTCATTTACTTTAATGTACTATTAGTATCAATAACCAGGCTGTGCCTTGGACTGATCACTGATGTAATACTTAACGGCATTCATTAATCAGCTGTTATTAAATTGTTTGAAGGGTTTTCTTTATTATATAAAAATTATGAAATTGATCCAGATAGTATCACGAAAGTCTTGTGCTTAATCGTCGCTAGTATTTTATTAACAAAACTCATTTGTTTTAGATTGTTGAATAAATCATTACATTATGGCTTATTTTCTCTACCAGTTAGAAGTCAAGTTTTATAAACCTTTTTTTTAATAAAAACTGTGTAAAAAATAATCGTTCCATTTTATTAAGTCAAGAGCATTTTAAATATTAATTGAGCTCATTTCAACTTTCAAACTGAGAAGGTACTTTTTTGTGCGTAATTTGTTTGTTTAAAAATGTAATTTATAATATTGACAAATCCCTTCAAATAAGGATTACATGGCGCACATCTTCACATAACTCGAATAATTTGATTCGCGTAGTGCCTTATTAATATCACATCAGGCGTTTATTCGTTTAGTAAGTTATATTTCATAAATTCTAACTGATAAATCATTTAGAAAAAATGTAGTAATCAAAAATATAGACCGTTTTACTTATACAACTTGTTTATAATCACATTACTGTATTGTGCATTAGTTCACTGAATGTAAAATAGGTACTCATTGGGTTATTTGAATTCTTGTTAAACTGTATAGATTGATTGGATGTAATAAATCAAGAGGTTATTTCTACTGTTTTTTTTACATTTAAAATGCATTCTCTGAAACATTAAGATCTTCATTTCATTGTTGAACTTTTTGATTTAACTCTTCTAGTTATTACTTATTAACATATGTATGAAAAAGTGATAATCATGTTGTTCCTTTTAAATTATTATAAATCGGTTGCCCTTAAGCATTAGTATCTAATTATTGGTAATATACTTGGTTTTCTCTATAATTCTAGACATGCTTCATTTGTAGGCAGTAGAGTTACACAAAATATATACACAACAGCTTTATCGTGTACAAATAATAAACCAAGTGTGTTTATTAAGATAAACCTGTATGATTTTTACGTTCATTTTAAAATTTGCTAATTTATAAATTATAATTAAGTTAAAAAGAATTATACTTTAAAATTATAATTATTTCTATAAGCAATACCTATTTATTTTACTTAATATATTGTTTTTTTATTAATTTAACACTTTCAAACTCTAAACAAAAGTTTACTTAATTCTTAAATTTGTTCCTTTGGAATTTACAAACGGATTTCAATTTTTCATTTCTTTATGCCATCCAAGCATCTACCAGCTGTTATCACTATCCGCATAAATTAAATTAGACAGCCTTTTACGATTTTTGTATCTCCATTGATCATAGTAATTAACAATGTTTATTTAAGACGTAATTAATAATATTTTATTTTAAGTTTTACATATCAGGCCTTGAACGTTTATGTTAAACAAATCAAGTATATAATTTCCCGACGTGTTGTACACAAATAATAAAATATTATATTCATTAAACAACTATGTAAAAAAGTGTTGACTAAATTCTGCATACATAAAGTGGTCGCTCAACACGTATACACCATTAATTAATACATCAATTGAACAACTTATTCTGCTGGTTAGGTGTGGTTAAATTGATAACTTTTATTCTGACTTGAGTAAATAGAATTAAAAGCGACTTGTACCATATAGTAAAAAAATAATGTACATGTGGTGATAATATAATATTTTAACCGTCGATTCTCGACCTGCGTTCATACCGGTTTTTTGCTGTAAACCGTCAGTGTCTGGTTCAGACGTTTAATTGCAAATTTGCACGCTCTTGACCTAAATATCAGCACCTAAAAAAAGCCGGGCTATACATTATTTCCTATAGAACGTAAATCAAGAAGAAAAATCGTTGCATCGCTTTTTGAGATAAATGATTTTTCCCCACAAGGTCATCGGTCTGAATACGTTAAATTCCATTCGGCCAGAACAAAGCTCTCTAAACATAATTTTGCACTCCAATTAAAACTGTGCTTTGTATTCATGCATAAAGGGTTTGCATAAAAAAAAACTACATATTAATGGAAACTACCTTTATATGGCTGTTATACACACTCATATATATATATATATATATACATATATAGTATAAAATAATTAAAAATTACAATTATCATAATCAATGAAACCTTGCGGGCTCTTGCTCGAACTGATTTAATGGCGCCTTTTATACATTATAGTAGAGAAATGAGAATTAATATAAGTTCAATGAATAAACGCTTTAATATTATGTACAACTGGAGAACACGTAAATGCACCTCTCTATACGTGTGTCATTTATATATATATATATATATATATATTATTTTATTATTAAGGGTAGGTTATGGCTCGATTGTATTCACATTAAATCGTTAATATTTTATATTGTCGTATCTTGTTGCGATCGTCTGAGTGGTGTGTACTGTATATTATGCTTAATTTATTTCAGTATATAAAAAACGGTTTGAAATATTTTTTTACCGTCGCGGAGTAACACTTCTCCAACTGACCTGATCATGCGAGTACGATAATTCAAACTTCAAAGTCGTATCCAAGTCAAATAAAAAAAGTACATACCAACTCTGTGTGGCCTGCGCATTTTTGTAAACGTTAAAGCCGATATAATAGGTTCACGAGCACGTGACACTGACACATGAACAATGTTAATCACCTTTATGGGTTCACCGACTGAAATTTATAATTAAAAAAATTGATTAAAACAAAAACCCCGGTCAAGTTCCAAGTGCCTTGTTTTCGATGGTTGCTGTGTTGGGAGTTCTACAATTTTTAAGGTTAGAGTTAAACGTTTATCCGTAGCTTTCACGCATCTTATTGTGCACTTAATATTTACTTAAGGGGTTAGGGTTAATCAGGATTTTCAAAAATTTTCATTTTCTTAAAGTATGATGTCTCGAAAATTTTATCTGAAAATTTCATGTAAATCCAAGGAATAGTTTTCGTGGTATCATAGAATTACTGAAGAGCTCTCTGACCTTCGATGACAGGTACCTAACGGCAGGTAAAAATAACTGGCTTTGAGCGCCGTATTGGATCATTCGTAATCTATTTTTATGGTATTGATATTATGCTATTACGTTGTCGATAATGTGTTAATGTTGACAACTTTTATTATCTTTAGTATTTCTTAGTTAGAATTGTTTAGGTTAAAAACCTTTTATTTTTGACGTCTCAACTGTGGCAGTTGCACTCAGTGGCGTACACACGGGGGAGTTTTCGGAATAAATCCCCCCCCCCCAGAACCAAAAAAACCGTATTAAAATAGCCAATAGGCATAATGAAATGTAAACACGTCATGAAAAGCCCTTTAATATATTGTGTCATTTAAATCCCAAAATACTCATTTTTTCACCCCGCTGACTACCCCTAACCCCATAATGACAATCAACAGCAACATGACTTGTTTTATATAGTTTTATTTTATTTTGTTTTCCAAGTGTCCAAAGACTATACTTCACAAACCGTGGCGGGTGTTATGCAATCGCTTGTATTGTCCTTAAAAGACAACTAAGCTTGACTACCATGACACATATTTTCCCCCGTTTTTCTGACTTTCATCTATCATTGTCCATCGATCGTGTGGTCTCATATCATTTACGTTTCGGTATAATTTTGTTTTGCTTTTTGTTTAAATTATTTCACACGGGGGAAAATGTTAATATCATATCCGCAATTAATTAAACGCGGAGTGACTTGTTGTTTTCATTGGATTAGATTGTCGTTTGTTATTGACACGAACAAATATTCTCAATCTTATATTGTTGTCAGTCGATGGATTTTTTTTAAATTTTACAACGGTTCAAGTACAATAATATGCACTATTTGTACATTCAATCGAACTCGGTGTTTTTCTATTGTCGAATTCCGATCACGGTTTTACAATGCTTTTATACTTCAAGCTCAGGCGAATTCTGTAATTTATTAAATCTTGTCATTTTCAACGATTCCTCCCATTATCATTTTTTTCCTCGTCAATATAAGATTTGTGCTTGATGTCTTCTTCCTCTCATGTCGCTTAAACCGCATAGAAGTATAAAATGTGTATTAAAAAATATAAAAACCCTATGAATCTATTTTGGCGGTAACGCCCGTAGTTGCTGTGCCTGCCGTTGACATGTCTATCGAATATTTCCGAGTAGAAGAATCACGCAAGATGGGAAGTATAATAATATAAGGTTAGAACGTAAACCGCGTATAATATGTGCATAGCACTGGATTCTGTTTATTCGCTGAGTCTTTCATAATTGAAATCAAAATACTCGATTTAGCCAACCGATTTTGGTGCGCTTTCCGATCGGTCGCGTTTAACCATTATAAATACAAATCGAGAAAAATATTGTCAGAGAACAGGTATCACAAAATATTCAAAAACCAAATTTTCTATTTCGCATGTCGCCTGCAGTCACCATTCACTTTTCATTCGAAATTGGAATAGCGCGATTTGAATTTTAAATACTTTTACAATTTTTTTTTTTTTTTTTACAAGCAATATAATAATTATTAGCAACGTTATTTAAACTATCTTCTCATAGTCAGGCTTTTAATGCTTGATAACTGTTGCATCCGTGTAGCCTAAGCGTGTAACATACTTCACGTTATAGCAGGACTTTGTGCTTACTTGTATGGTGTTAAATTATATATATATATATAAAAACTTATATCCGATAAACGCACGTTGAAAAGATTTATCATTATTTTAAATGTTTGTATTGTATACATGTTATAATATTCTTTTTCGCTCGGCTTGTACAAATACAGTCGAATCTTGGCAGTGTTTTGATATCAAGAGGATACGGTGCTAACAACAGTTTAATGCCGATTTATTGCCAATAATAAATTATTTTGACGTCACAATCGTTTGCGCGGAACGGCGGATATATAGTTGGTTATAGCTAAAAGTATGTATATTAATCTCTAAACTTTACTGGCTACAAAAGGGAATTTGCATGTATTTTAACGGGTATGACGTCAGTACAGTGTGTAGGGATTTTGTGAAAAGCGTAGGTATCAGTTACTAATCAACACAACGTCAACAATAATAAGGAAGTTTAACGTTCCTTATTACTTCCTGCCTATAAGGTTTAAAACGTTTTGCGGTGCGTTGCCTAACTAACCACGCGGAAAGTCCGTACGCATCGCAATGGCGCCACTGGTCAAGATGGGATCAGGTGTAAATCGCACTTCACAGTACATAATTGGCGGAAATTTAAGAGGGAGGGTTCGGGGTACTAAAAACCTTTAAATTTTTGCTAATGCTGTATAAATGTATATTTTATGAATGCACGTTTATCATCGCAAAAAACCTGTACTAATATGAAACATCATTACTGACCGTTGACCGTATTATATTATTATTCAGTCCGCTCCACCTTCAAAGCTGCCTAAGCCACCAATGGCTGTGCCCTGCGGTGTGAGCAAAATGTAGATATTATAAGTCATACAATCTAAACAACCCGCGACGGCGATTGAAAATGATAATACAAAATATAAACCCAATCTTGTTCTATATGATCAGCCGCCATCGAAGTTGTCTTACGTTCATTAAACAATATTCAAATATGACCAACAAATCAGAATCACATTAAAAAATTAAAATCGTAGCGACCTAAGTAATTAAAATATTTAAAATCTTTTTGGTTTAAAACGTCAAAAAAGCCCAACTAAATTATTATTTTATTAATTAGTGAATAATATTTATATTCTCTATTAATAAAACAAATAAAATGTTCAAAACCAGAACATGTTTAAGCCCATAAAAACCAGTTTAACATATTTATTTAAAAGTAATGACAGATATGCCGATAAAATAATAATTATAAAAACGTATTGTAGTATTAATAATTTATTGTAAATACTACACTAAACCCTGAAGTTAATTTATAAAGTTTACACAGTTGTCAGTTAATAAAATTGTATCTAAAATATATAACAAAAAACAGACTAATTTTTCCCTTGAAGAAAGGACATTGAATCATGAATTTTGTTAGACCCTCAGCCATAACTCATAAGACATACATGTCATAAATGTAGCCCTCACGCATAGGCTTTGAGACCCGCTACTTACTTAATTTTGAACACATGATACCAACTAGACCTCTTATCGTATAAATTGATAAAATAATAATAAAAGATAACCCAATAAATACGGAAAAAAAAATTCGTTTTCAGATAAAATGAATGATGAATATTCATATTTTTCGACGGCGTAATACAGAATGCGGTGCAACTAAAATCCATAGTAGCAATAATGTTCAATCACTATAATATATCTTTTTCACGAGCAAATGGTCCGTAAATAGGTGTAATAAAAATCACAAATGTGTGATGACATGGGTCTGAAATGAACGAATGAGAACACATTAAAGGCTTTTGGTCGTCTAAAACACTGATATTCATTTCATTGTTCACACGATCCCCTGCATTGTCAACGCTAAAGAACAGTATTGTCGATACGCGACAGTACAAACGAAACGCCCAACTTAAGATGAAATACCTTTGAATGTGATCAACGTTTTGAAATAAGCGGACCAATAATCTTCTGTCAAGAGATTAGTTGTATCTAACTTCAAGAAAGTGTATCCGTATTTACCAAAAGTATATTCTGTCCTAAAACATTATTTTGGTTTGCAGATAATTGCAAGTTGCAAATTAATTAAAACATACCTTAACTTCCATCTGGACTCTGGTAGGAGCCATTAGTTTTACAATGAACAAGTTATACGTCGTCGTTAGTCCTATAACACCATAGGGTTAACGAATATGTCATATTGCCTTCAAATTTGGTACTTAAAACTAAACCTCCGTTGCCTATATTCATTATAAACAAAAAATTGTAGTGGACGCACAACAATGGCTTGCGTTAAGCTGTAGCCTAAGTAGAGAAGTCATAAATCCACTCCAGATTTAATTTTATACTTGACACATTTTTAAAATTTTTTTTTTTGGTAATTTATACCGTTCTTAATATGAAACAACAGTAATAATTCTCACAGCTAAATAATGTTTTGTTCTAAAACAAAACACAAAAAAAAAACTTAATAGCTTTTTTGTAAAAGGCCAAAAATTTGTAAAACATACATTGTATTATAACATTTTAAATTAAAGTTTACAAATCACTTGCGTTGTTTTATTTTAATAATTAAAATTAGACCCAAACAAGGCATTTTAGGTAATAAAACTTATTTTTAGCCGTGAAACAATAAAATAGCAATTTTTTATTTAAATTAACTAATAAATGAAACATAAAACGCTTCAACTGACAACAAGTAATTGGAAAAAAAACGTTAATTATTTGTATAGTATTTTTCTTGAGTGACTCAAAACTTCTATGAAGTATAATATTAACAAAGACAAAACTTATTTTTAATTTTGTATGATTTCGAAACCGGAAGAAGTAAAATTTTTTTCCGTTTAGTATTTATTTGAAGAGATTAATGTCTGAGAAACTTTATTTCAGTTACTCTAAATGAAAATACAATTTTTAAATACACATTTTGTAAAATTAAGAAGAAGCACATATTTTATTAGGTTTGTAATTTGTTTGATGTTTATTAACTTCAGTTTAATACGTTATGATATACATAAATACTACTTAATAATTATCATCTATTTTTATTTTTAATTGACATTGGATAGCTAATTTTTTAAAAAATTTTTTAGCGTATGGTAATCTATTGTATGGTATTCTATATATATCACTTATCAAACGTATAATACACTTTAACATTCATGTCTCCAAATAAGAGCTACAATTCAGTGAAATAAAACGTTGGAAGGTTTTATAAAGGGACTCCACGCGATTTCTCTCGGCGGGGCTCAGGTATTCTGTCATAAGAAATAAAATATAAAAAATATTATGTTAAATAATAATTGCATAATAGATGAATAATGGAAGCAAGTGATAAACAGATGTTCTATTGGAACGTTTCTATTATGCAGTTCTTCGAAAAGAAATACATCATTATCGAAGAGAATAACAAAACCTAATGGTTGTCTATGATTTACATGGCCATTGAGGTGCTTTATTTTATATCGTATAATAAAAATGTATAAAAGAGAGCAAAAATAAATGAAAAATTTTGAATATCGATTTCTTAGAACAACATCTTTTGTTCTTGTCAACGGACAAATGGAATTTTTTATAATTATTTGATCCCAAATAGTTTTTCTTTAATTTTAATAAACCATACACCGTTAAAGTACTAACTAATTTCAAATTCAGTTAGTTTTAAACAATTTTTTTTTTATTAACCAATACACTTTAATTTACGGTTGTCGATATATTTTTTTATTATTTTTCCAATTGAAAATTGAAAAAAAGTCTAAGTCTTACTTGTTAGTTTTAAAAAAATTAATACAACAATGGGTTATAAAAATAATGATAAATCAATAATATTAGTACGTTTAAAGTTACAAGTTCTGAAATGTGTAAATGAGGAGAGTTTTGTGCTTGTGAACTTAACACTTGTTGTTTGCGCACTTAAAATTAGTTTACGCTGATCTTTTTCTTTAGTCTACAATCATTTTAAATGCCTGTAATTTGTAGGATAAAACTATTCAAGACTATTACCATTTATAAGCCATTAGGCTCTTTGGTAAACCGTGCTAATACAAATGGCAGTTTTTAAATCCACCCATTTTATTATAATTGGTAAATAAAAATATATTTTAGAAATATTTTCATTTTAATAATGTACAAGTAGTTTAATATAAACTGCAATTAATTGTAGTTTGTAGTATAAATAACATTGTTTAAATAAATAAAAATGTCTGTGTAGACGATACACGAATAGAGTAATTACATTTTGAAATCAGAACTTTGTTTCTATCATTATTCACTTCGGAGAAAATAGTGAAAGACATCCTCATACGTCATTCTGTTTACTTTACCTAAAAACTCGGAATTAATAAAAACCCTCCTGCCTAACAAAATAATACAAATATATATATATATATATATATATATATATATATATATATATATAGGCTAGCGTTTTATATTAAATTGATTCGAACCTTTTTTTTTTAATGACCGAACTTTTCTTCCTTTTTATTATATCTTTGTACGCCTATAACCAATATTTGAGTACCCAAAAAATGAACTTTAAAACAGCAATTAAAAAAAATACACGAAGAAATCCAGCAGAAAAACAAATGAGAAATATCAAGTACCTGAAATTCAATATTTACATGATATTCCTCATTTATTTGTTGGATCTTTCACATCGCCAATTGTCAGTAAGAGCGAATTTTTAAAGCTGTTTATAAAAACAAGTTTTGTCTACATTTGACAAATTATTTTTTTATAATTAAACTATAATTTATTATATGTACATTATTCATTATAGAGTTTATGACTCGTATTTATAAGAATCATAAGTCCCATTTAACTTAAGTTCTAATAGGAGTTCTACCATTGAGATAGTTTAATTTAAAAAAATAGCTCAGTCAATACAATACTATAATATTTTAACCAGTGGTCTGTTTAAGCTTTGGATGTTAATTGTATTTTTTTTTAACAACGACGAAAACTTCATTATTATTTTGTATAGGAAAATAAATTTAAGTATATCTTGATACAACATTGTATAGCTTATTTTTTATTTAAAAACTTTTTAATTTTAAAAAAGTATTTTCAGTTTTAAACGTTAATAGTAATTGATTGTGACATTTTTGTATTAAACAAAACTAAAAAAGCGGTAGTTTTTATTAGAGAAATAGGCCTCGAGGTTTCATGTTTTATGGAAAACAAAGAATAACGGGTCAAAGTGGCTTGAATAATTAATTGAATTTTAAAATAAGAAAGTACTCTGCACATAACGCGTTCAATAAGCATATCGTAATAAACATTTTATACAGTTTCTCTAAATTAAATTCAATGTTAAAAAGCACATAAATTAAAAAAAAAAAATTCAATGTATACATCATCGAATAATTATAATTATAATTATTTAATAATTAGTTATTATTCTCAATAAAAGAAATTCCCAAAGTATCAAGAGACATTACAGCGGTATACATTTGGAATTTGTATGCTATTAAATTTGAACTTTAAATTGTCTATAGAGATAATATATAAACACCTTGTCAGCTTTAGACCAAAGTTAAAAAATCAGCAATTAACGATTGATTTCGAGATATAGAGTCGGTTATGCTAATTACGACCACATTCCTAGCGTGCACGAATTATCGGTTTAAATATAAACTCAACAGAGGATAATTAGTGAATTTAGTTAAATATATTTTACTTAGAAACGGAGATCGGTTAAGTTTTTTTTTTTTTTTATGTATAATTAACTATCGGATGTAGGTATATTATTATTTTCTACTTAGTCTCATCAACGTTTCTACGTCACCGGATTAACTTTTTTTGTGGTTTTTCATTTAACCTTTTCTAACAAAGTGTAATAATCATCCTGCATACATTATCTCATAGTGAGTCAGCAACGAAGATCAAGAAAACGGTACGCTGCTTCTCACTGCCTACGCCGCGTCAGGACTACAATAATAATTACTGCGCGTCCTTCTGGTATATATAGGTATACGTTGGAAAGTAAAACAATTATTTTTAGACGATGGTATTCAAGTGTCACTCTCAAGCGATGTGGGTTCAAGTGGTGGAATTATTTTCGATGGCAATCACAAGTTGCTGAAAGAGACGGTCGTGTTAAATTTTTGAAGAATTACATTTTGCTCTGCTACGGTGACATCAGTTTTAGTCTAAACAAGAATATTGTATCTACAGCGCCCTAATATGACACATAAATAAATATGCGCTTACACTTAAATATTTGCATACGCGTAAACAGTATCTTTTAGTACAGTCGTCTGTATACATTGTAATATTAAATATATTGTGTATGCTCAAATTGCATGTAAATCAACAAGTTTATTAAATCGATCAATATGTCCATACCGCCTACCGTACGTGTACAGTATACATTCATATAGATTTGTATTGAAAAGTTTGCGTGGGCCTCGATAAATCGACCGTTTGCTTAGTCATTGTGTTTAGACTTTCCGGGTGGGAGCTTTTAAAAGGGCTTAGGACTTTATACACCCTCGTCAGGATGCCTGAAGAATTGAGTAAAATACTTGGATTATCCTTTTTTTCCGACCAAGTATAAAATATAAAATGTGTGGTTTGAGAGACCGTTGTTTCAGTATCTCTTCGTTATCTTTAACCATGCACACATGCGTGAGAAAAATGAAGGTGTAAGATAATAAAATAATTATTTGGTAGGTAAAACACCGTCAGATACAGTCATAGTAAGACAGAGGCTAGAACAGCTGTCGACTGTCAGTAATAATACTACTGCCCATTCGGCCAGGCCGACGCCAGGTATTTTATTTTCATTCCAAAATATTAATGAAAACTCGAGCACCCTTTATACTGCAGTATAAAGCATTTCGACGGTGGATATCAATAACGGCGTTTTAATTTTCCTAAAGTACCAATACAGGTTGTTTTTATTTTAAAAGGTATAATATAGTCAATATTTAATTTCACAGATTGTACAAGCGTGCAACGTGTACATTTCCGGTGTACTGCTACATCAGTTTGGCTTGACGTTTTCATTAAACTAAAACCCTCCAGTCAATATGGTTAATATGGTGAATATGGTACAGTGTCAGTAACAAAAAAAAATACTAGCACATACACCGGTATAGCATTCGACCACGCGTTTTTGTAGTTGAAAAACATATTATCTTGTGACCTGTCGATATCTACACCTTCGGTTTCAGGTCGATCTCACGACAATGGTGTATACAATAGTTACACAGTCGTCCAATATCTGATTCGTTAGACAAATTCGGGATACCATAATAAATGTAATCAATAGACCGAAGGGATTGTTAGTGTAGCGGGGAAGGAGAGGCTTGCACGGTCTACGTTAGTGCCGCGCAATGGTATCGAGAAAATAATAATAATAATAATAATATGTGTAAAGCACTTACCGGGACAGAAACGTCCTTTCACCTTTATGGACAATGGAGACGGTAACCTTCTCACCAAGTCCACACAATAAGTGGAATCGACGATGCTGTCCGAGGATACCGACCTTGGGAACCATTCCAAAATGCCGTTCACGTTGTTTTCCTTCTCGTCTTTTTCGTCTTCCCTGCAGACAACACAATCAGTTTGGATTAGACAGATTTATCAATCATAAGTTTAATTTCCGACGCAGTCGCGTGACCAATCTGCGGTTGATAAAAAAACAAAATCGATATTCTTACATTCTTCGACGCTATAAAATCCCAAGGAGTTTTATAACTCTACGGGGAAACCTCCAGTGTAATTTACCCGTTGTGTATATAATATTATCTCGGCGGCTTTTCCGTTTTGTATGTATATATAAATAATGAATAAGCCCTTTCGACGAGCCAATAAGTAATAAACAGTTGTTCTTTTTTTATGATGGATAGCTAAAGTTGAAAAACAAAGTCGTTTTACGCCACGTACTTATTCTCTGCACGATTTACAGTGCCACGGTATTTATATATAGATATAATTCCGGAATTACCATTCAATACTCGATAGATTGTTCTTAGTTATCATATTTACTATAACGCAAGAGCTTACATTTTAGATCTGGCCCGAATCCCCGCCTGAACAACTTGGGTAGTTTTGTACAAAATCGTTCCATACCCAACATACACTGTTCATTTTTGTCGTGAAATAAAATTAGTTAAGTCCGAAAAGCTCACACAGCACACTTGACAAGTTGAATAGTAAACAAAGATAATCTACTACACTCGTCGAAAATGTCTGGTAAATCTCGCACCGCGTCTCACAAAAACCAAACAATTCCATTATCTTATACAGGCTTCTTCTTTGGCTTTCTTCCCCTCTCTCTAAAACACCAAAATGATTGTATTTTCAAAGCATTTTTAAAATGTCATTGAAATGATTTTTTAGTAGAAAAAGATTTTTAAAATATGTTTACGAGAAGTATTATATACTTATACTTTGGTGTCTGGGATAAGTACACAGCTATACAGGTTTGCGGTACTTTTACAGTTTTCAATCCAGCTACTTCGGACCAAATGTCTATACTTAAGAGCAGAGAAAAAAACAAGAATCACGGGCGTTAATATTTAAATTATCCGGTGTCTGCTCGACCGTATATAACGTATGGTAGTTGTGCCGTTGGTAGTTTTTTACTTCGTACTACCGTGTAATCGTCACCGGCGCGGCGCCGCCTAGCTAACCAATTACGGGATTATCAGTTATCTACAGTGATTACCTAGTTGTTTAACATTAAACTGACACGGACGTTGCTTTACCGAACTAACCAAATAGTATACATAATATTATGTATGAGTTGTTGTCCTGACATTTCCACTCTACGGTGATGACTTAATCGAGTGACTGAGGTCGGCAAAAGGAAAGGAGAGAGCAGAAGAGTGTTTTTTTTTCTAATATATAACATGTGGAGAGACCGGACAGTTATATGAAAAGTGCCACGTCGCTGTACTGTTTTTCGTTAAATCAACAAAACAGGTGACCCGGGTGACACGTTTGAAATGCTAACCTTATTCCTAAAAACTTTATTCAACTACACAATGAGTAGTATGTAACGTGCGAATGTATTGTGTGAAGTTTGTTCGTTACCATTTTTTTCCTACTAAACAACTGAAGGTTACATATTTGATGACAAAATATTGTATAAATCATTAAGACAAATGCCACGGTGTTTACATTTTTTTCTTATGGATTACTTACTAATGTATAAAGTATAAACTATGGTTAGATGTTATATTTGTTATTGCGTTTTACTAATGAAGAACAATTATTATAATCGGCACATTGTGGATTGCGTGTCTCGTGTGTTTACTAGTTTTTGACTTTAATTTACAAAATTCAGTATCATGTTTGAATACCGTCGCACATTATATATCATTTTGACTTACCATATTCGACACACCATGTATAGGTACACTTCAGATTAAACGAACGAGAAATATTATCGCATGAACGTGGAATACATTAAAACTATAGTGCCGTGCTTACTCCATTAACTATCTATAAAACTGTTGTACACATTTGGAGCTTATGGAATTTTAATGTAGTTTAGTTTAATGGAATTCTAGATAAAAAATAAATCTGTACAATGTATCAGATGGACGTTTGAGTTTGTGGAATAATTTAAAACGACAACGCAACTCTAAAAAAAAAATACCAATTAAATCTCAGATAGATTTCTTAAACATAAATCCGTCTTCCAAGTACAAGGCATAATATGTCATCCAATGAAATGGAAAATGTGAAGCCCGGTGAAATTCTACCCTAGGTCGTTGAGCGCATATTTATGTGCTAGATACATAGGTTTCGCGGTCCCAATATATTTTCTCGACTTAATTACTACGTAGTGGCTGTGAGGTCATTCTATATTCTCTAACTAACGCATTAAGTTATAGTTAAAAAAAATATTTTATAATAATTATATTAATGATCACAATGGTCGCATAAAAAAAAAATTTGTATTTATAATTTTAATAAAGTCAATCTCCCTAACACTCATCAGTAGGTTAGATTGGAGGAAAATAACGAGTAATTTAATAAGCGAAGACTAGTTTTAGGTACTGCGTCACTATTATTTAACAAAATTGTAAAAGTCTTTTAAATGTCGAATTCTTACGCTAATAAAACGCTAGTAGCCAAAATTTCAATTATCAACTGGCAAAAGCTAATTGTATTTTGTGGTAAAAAGAAAGTTTTTTTTTAATGGAAATGAGATTATTGTATATTTTATGGTGTTTTTTTTGTTGTAATTACTGATACTTAAAAAGGGGAAAAAAAGGCAAACAAGGCCACAAAATATTTAGTCTTGTATAAACGATCACGAGTAAAATTCAAGAGGACAGTAAAGTAACACGCGTCAAAACTTTGCTGATAAATTATTGGTTCAAAGTTAAAACTTTAATTATGCACAGTTAGCTGTTGACAATCGATTTATTCAGCCTAGGAAGTCGCATCGTTTTTCATTATTCCGATTTTGAATTTTTAATAAACGGCAGTACATAACTCTGTTCTAGGCTGTACCTATATGACGCGTTCTAAAAAGTAATTAACAAATTGTGTTTGTCGTGCATAGGCGTGGTAAACTTTATAGCATATATTATGTCCTCTTGAAAACCTTTGGAACAAAAAAATAAAAATGAAAAGTTTTGCATCGTATACCAAACAAAAAACGATTACGGCGCTATATTGATTCAAAAAGTTGCTCTGCAAACGGTAGATAGTGTAAACATTTATATTTAGATAAGTGTAGTTTAACGTTTGCGTTGCTTTTCCTCTTATCTGGTAGATTTATATATAACGTGAGAAAACAAAGACATACAAAATAATGTATTAAGTACTTAGTTACTCTCGTAGTTCCAAACCCTGTATGAACATAAATTAGACGTTACAAACTTTCGCCACGACCATCACATTCTTCCCGAACGGATAACACGCACTAATTGGTTTATAAAAGTAATTATAGTAGGAATAGTCGCCAAAAGAGTACATTTTTTATATAAATTAATTTCAATTTAATTAGAACGTCTATATACTTCAATAAAATCTTAACAAAATAGAACGACGCACATTTATCAGCTATAAAGGGTTCATTTGTAAAATACATTCTCAACCTCACAGTCTTCGTATTATACCATTCAAACTTCCGTGCACGATACAATATCTTCTAATTAAATAAAAACAAACAGTTGAAATGGGCGCTATGAACTTTAATGAAATTTAAGAAAATACTTTTACAGTGATTGAAATTAGTATACTTGACGTTTGTTTCCAATAATTTGTGAATCAATGCAAAGAAAAAAAAAACTTATACCGTGTAATGCGGATGAACCTTGTAGAATAATAATGTTTTAGAATATTCTTTCAAATTTACACTGACGGTAGATTTGATCATCGAAACAAAATAATAATTATATAACGAGCCTAGGCCGACAAACTTCTTGATTTCAATTTTTGTTACATGATTTTGTTCGTTAGGTATGACTTATCTATGTTAATCCAATTCAAATCGATTCATCATACTAGTATATACTACAGACTATTTCGTATCTAATAGTAATATCACTCATGTAGTTTATAGTAATAAACATTACATGTAAATGTACTGTATACATACAGTACAGGTACAGTTCATTATATTATTAATATTGAATATTAATCAGTACATAACTTGCAGAAATGTAAATAACCCTATTATACCTATAATAGATAAAAAAATAAAATGTTCTGCATTTCGTTTTTCCAATAATCATACTAACACCTACACCTACCTATACCTAATTAGTTTTGGAAAGAAAAATATCAACAAAACACTAGAATAAAATCACAAATAATTTCTAAAAAAATAATGATACCTAACATTTTCTACCTGGTCATGTATCATACATTTACGGTATCTAATTTAAAATGCTACGGGACAGTAAATATTCGAATAAACATAATATTCAGGTGAATTATTACATGAGTAAACAGAGAGGAATTATTATCAACGGATACTCAGTTGATAAAAGTACAAAATTAAAACGTCTACAACACGTGATCAATTAATGTCGAAGTGAGCATAACAAATACAATGCAGATACTAATTATTACATCTACCTCAGAAGTCTAGTGTAGAGGTTAAATTAGGTTACGAGAGCTATGGACTAGGAAGGACTGTGCTATTGGCCTATGGTAAAAAAAAAAAGAAGTCTATAACACTGTATTCCATAAGCTCTATATTATTTTCTATTTATACATACCATATCTGTATATTATAATATGGTCATTGGACATCGATTGTAATTTCGTTTGTTTGTCTGATGATTATTGACGAGCCTAGTTGTGTTTCGAATTTCATTTAGTGACGTAAAACCTTTACCCGGAAGGTAAATGGACGCCTTGAGGAGGTTTGCAAATAATTAGGCACACCTGGCTGCGGACGGGCGAACCGCAGGTGCAAAGATGGAGAAACATATTCACAGCAAGTCGGGGGTGGGGGTGGAGAAAAAAAATAAATTACTATGACGGACAATGAAACGAGAGAGTCGTCGCTAATTGGCGACAGGCAAAATGGATGAGTTAATGTTTTGCTACCGAAAACGTATGCGGTATGCCATCGTTCGTGATGGAACTCGTTAGCTGACAGTGCCAACAAGAGACGGTTTGGGCACGACCAAGCAAGCGTGTACACACAAAATTATTCTCATTGAAGTTCAACGTCGTCATCGAAGCCCGAGACTTGGACCCCGGTAATTTGATTTAACAACCGTACGAGATCCTGTATATATATATTATGACTGGCATTCTGTAAAGGTATATAATAGTATAATATAACGTGGAAAGCCACTGTAGCTTTGTCCCCGGAGCGGCCATTAAGCTCAATACATACGTTTTTCGTCCAACAAATACACGCAAAAATTGTGTTTAAGTAGAGTTGGTGAAAAATACCACTTTATTCGAAAGATAGCCGTTTCGTATTAACTACGTCGAATAAATGTACCAGACCAATGTACTGTAGTTAAAATGTTAATGTATACATATATAATAGGGATACAATCAACAATGTGAAAATGTTTCAAAATTTCCCTTTAATAAACATTTTTTTTTTTTTGTAAAAGAACTAACTTATTTATTTAAATATCTATTAACCCTGAATTCGATTTAACTTTTGTAATATTTTACAAAACATTGCATAAAATGTATTACAATAAAGTATCAATTATTAATTATGAACATTTTCTACTAAAAATATATAGTTCTGAATTTTGAAGAATAGTCAGTCGAGTAAAAATGTTATTATGAAACGTTAATCGATTCATAAAATAACTTTTTATTCTAATGAGGAAGGTTTACAAAAAAAAAGTTACAGTCTACTTAAAGCTTAACGGCTAAAACTATAAAACATGGAACATGCTTAAGCCTGCTGGCTCCTGAATAGTGATTATTTTTTATCTATAATCTCCTTGCGATTTATAACGATAGTATAGTCTTAATTATATGTTCTGGCCAAAACGTTTGCATGACGACGATGTTATACGTTTATAGACGCGCTACTTTCATGACGCTATTTCGTGTCGTTTTTTTGTGTTATTTTTGAGCTGAGAGGCTAAGACTAAAGCATGTTCCATTTTAAAAATTAATACATTTATCACGAATTATTAAACGTTCACATACTCCAAGGCACGTGAAAAAATAAAAAAAATAGCTTATAAATTGGCTACTGCAGTTCTATTTTTAAATATTATTTTAAAATGTAATTATATAATCCAAATCACGCATTATGAATAATTAAAATAATTTTTTTTTAATTCTGGTTATTCTAGTTATTAAAATTAATTATAAATGTTGTTTTGAAATATTGTAAAATATCAAAAAAGTTAGTCGCGTATGCATGTCGCAATTATTAATAGTAGACTTAATATTACAGGTTGATGCGTAATTATTTTTACTATAAATTTAATTCACTTTTAAACCTTGATGAGTAAACAACTGAATGGAGCTGATTAATTTATTCCATATTTCATAGAACAACATTATTTGAGAATCAATTATTGCCAGCTTAGTATTTTAATAAATATTTATTTTGAAACAAAACTTGAGTTCACAAAACTACATTAAACTCTATTAAATTGATTGTATGGTCTGTCTTCAATTCTTCAACTGCAAAACATAATTAAATCGTATCTTTGTAGCCCGTTTTTGAAATTCATTTGGAAGTCGGCCAAAAAAGTTTTAGAGACACGATAAGATACATTAATTACTCTCTTATCCAATACTGATAATGGTATAATTCATATACTATTAAAACATAATTGTATATACACTTGAGACATAACGTTCGCAAAACAAGTGTAATTAAGTGTTCGAATATGTTCTTTGTGAGTTAGACGAATAAAAATCAATTTAATGGGTTTTCAGACTAACTAGTCTTAGTCTTATTTCAATGGAGAGCTTTACTACATGATAAAAATAACAGGCTTTCTATTTAAATACACAAGTTACTTAACCGCAATTCAAACCTTTCCGGATATTATATTGAAAGTTTTGAAGTATTAAAAATTAATTTAAAAAGCAACTGTTTTAAATTCTCTAAACTTTTGCATACTATAATAATTTTTTTCAAAATCATATTTTAAGTTTCAATAAAACGTAAGATACGATTTCGATTATGTTTTTTTAATGTTATTTTAAGATTCTAGTTATGCAATTAGTCAAATGTAGGATGACTTGTTATTTTCCATCTTCGCTGTCACTTCACTTTATGATAGAAAAATTTCAATCGAGATTTGCAGTTTTGCTATTAGTTTAGGTTTCAGACATCCACTTATTTTTTAATTTATATTTTAAGTGTAAATTATTGTATACTTAATACAATTGTATGTACACGCTTTACACGTTTATTATTACTTAAAAATCAACGGTCTATTTGACCCTACTTGTCCGTACTTTATTTAGTATGATATAATTCATATAAATAGTATTAAAGATGTTAGATACATATTATAAGATAAATTATAATGTTGAAATTTATTGAGAAGGAAATACTGTCTCTGTGAGCACCATAATATACAATAGTTATACTTGCAATAGAAGTTAATAATTTTATTGGTTTATCTATTTAAATACAGTAAAATCACTCGATGAAGCTGTTTTCAGAATGTATAATTTTAGCGTATTTTATTTTACCTAACCTAACTACTTGGCCGTGATCCATCTTCATGAAGTTTGCATTAAAGACGATGTATAGTGATCAAAGAATTATCATATTGCTGATTACCGTCTTGAACGTTAAAATAGAGCTTAAACCTTACTTAAAATTCTCAAGTCCATCATAGTTCATCAAGAATTCAACATCACATAAAAGCATGCATCTAAAAATGTAACTAGTTTTTTAAATACATATTTGTTATGCTATTTGATTCCGTTTAAGTAAGTTTTAACTCTCTCGATGCTACTTAGTTTAAGGGGTTTTTATTTTAAACGGATTTACTGAGCCATTATTCCGCAGAATCGTATACACAAAGCGTTTAGCATATTTTAACTTGGACTTTTCAAAAAACTGTAACAAATAAAAACATTTTTTAAAATTATGAGTAGGTACGTAAATGGGGTAGTAACGTTTCCAAAAAAATAAAACAAAATTCTTAAAACACTAATATATAGTAGAGATGCAAATATTTAATAAACTGTTTTTTGGAGAATAAAAAAAATGTATTTGTTAAGCAGATGGTTGCTATGCAATCTATATATAAGTAATACGAAATATTGGACGCATACACTAGTAAGCCATATGTAGTACCTATATATGATATACCAATATTATAAAGAGTCCTTTTTTGTACTTATTAAGTTGTTTAATATAAATAGTATTTCCTAAAAGTTCCATGGCATTTAAAGTACCTACTATTGACCCATTTATTAACTATCTATTATTAGGTAATTTGGTCAATAGACATTTCTTTTGTTGTAGTTAAATTAAGTTTTTCATATTTTAAAGGAGGTCACGGGGCTTTTGAGATATTGTACATTTCTGTAGTGCAGTATTGTTATACAGATACCATGTGATCATTTTACATGGTCCAATATTATACCACACATTGTAAGAACAAAGTTTTTGAAGGAATTGTTCGATTTCTGTACGGCTATATTATAGTGTTTCTTGAATTTATGTACACGAGAAAATTGAACCGCTGGACCGAATCCAAATTAAAACTCTCTAGTTTTCATTACAACAATTTACACCTTGTCGTTTATCTAGACAATAATCATTATTTAGCAAACTATAGTTTCTACTTTAATTATTTGTGTAGAAAATGTAAAGTTGGCGATAGTGTTTTAAAAATAAAAATAAATGGCACCAATACGATACTGTTTCTTTACCCACCCAACAACATATTAGAAATGAATCAATATAAATATATATAAAATTTGTACGCGTGTATATTAAATTGACAGAAATTAGAAGCTCACAGAGCACACATTAGATTTGATCATGAAGTAACTGCTTCAAATTGTTTCAAACTCTTTCGCGTTTATAATAGTGTGAACAACTTATTTCAATGACAAAGAAACGACAAGTTAAGTCAAACGCCGAGAGCACTTATAAGAGTCTTGAATATAGTTAAAAGCATCTTATGAAAACAAAATAACATATCAGTTGACAAGTGTTGACAGGTATTACTTAGACCGACGGTAGCGCGCTTTTGTTCCGGCTAGGTCGGATGCATCACGATTGGCTGGTACTAATAAATTATATATTGCGCAGTTTTTATTACAACGCGAGTTTTTCCCGAGGACTGCACTTTATCAGCAGCACGGAAATTCCATAATATGTTAGGGGTTTATCTCGCAGCATATTATAAACCATCTAATATACGTAGTGTGATGTGTATAGTATGTACTTCACAGAGCATTTTGCGGGAATCCTGCGTTCGACAGCAACTACATTTGGTCGGAAAAGGATTTTATGGTGTTTCTCTCATCGGCAATAATAGAACGTAGACCGGAAAAGCGCATTTTATCGGCATTCCTGACATAAACTTAATCGGCAAACCTCTTGGTTTTTGCAATAGCAAACGGTCGGTAAAAGCTATGAACACTGCAGTAAAAGTTGTTTTTTTATTTTCATTAAACGGTTTATGCACGTTAAGTATCCGTCTTGCGAGACTTTGTTGCAGAATAAAAGCGGCAAACCAAGTACAATATTATATAATATATTATTCTAGAGCAAACGCAATTTTATGACGGCAAATTTTATGTACCGCCGCCGGTATCTTTGTTATTGTCGTCCATGAAATTGAAATAACTCGCGACGAGCATTAAACCATTGTATAACATAATATCCACTTTTTCACGATCACACGCGAATAATATAATATGTGTAATGTAGATGAACCCTTTTAAATTTTTTGTCCGGTCTCTGTAAGAAAATACAGCATTTTATTAGAATAAAACTTGTTTGCTCGGATTTAATTAAATACATGTAGTACTCGTATACTATGTACTCGACTCCGACAGTCTGTCGACTAGTATTTGCAACAATATGATTTTTGTGTGCATAAAAAAAAAGCTTCAATGTCTTTGTGTCGTAACTCGAACCACAAAAATTTCCTTTTTTTCTTAAAGAAATACATCAGACGATATATTTTGTTCGACAAAAAAATAATAGAGTGGCTAACTTTTCTCGTTTAGGACAAAGTGAATAATAAAAGAAAGGAAAATATAGGTATTATTTCTTCGGAGTTGGCTAATACACGTCTCGTATTATTTGATACAAGCCTTTTAATAATTTTTGTCGTGACGAGTTGACGTTTGTATACAACCTGCTGTGATAGCTGCCAATTGCCAAATGGAAATTGTATCATAAATTAAATTGCTACTATATATTCAGGGTTATTAGCTTAAAATGTTTACATTAGTAGATTAGTACACTGAGGTTTAACATGGTATTATCGTTAAACGCATATACTTGCTCTGCCGCATTATAATGTTTATGGATAAATGTATATATATTAATTTAAATGATACTAATAAAGGCAATTAAAAAGAGAAAAAAAAATTAATGATATTACTAAACGAGTTATTGTGGTTGTGTCCAATCTTTAAATGTATCGTCAATATTCAAATTGAAAGAATTCGCTTGTACACGTTCAAAATTAATTTCAAAATACTTCAACAAAATCGACACGGCGCGGCGTCTTTTCTCGAGCGATAGTGAAAATCTTAAGAAAGCAAATCTATAATTACAGTAACTAATACGCCGAACGGATAATTATATTCATGTTTGTATACATATTGCAAGAGTAGCCGAGAGCTAAACATTTTTTGTTTTTACAAAAAATTTTAAAAAAACATTGCATTAAATATAATTCTTCATACATTAAGTATAAAAGAAAAAATATATATATTGCGTTCAAGCAAAGCCGGTAAAAAAAATATTGGTTTAAAAATGGCGCGTCTAATTTTATTTTTATTTCTCTTTTTGTTCGCACAATAACTCTTAATAGCTTAAACCACTGAATCTCAATTTTCGTTCAGCACGTTCATCTTAAACTCAATTACACTGATAATTAATAGATGTGTTAATGACTAACAGTTTTAACTTTCCTATTAGCGAACAATAGCTTGATACTAATAATAAACAATAGAACAGTAATAAAGATTTGTAGTTAATATATTATTTCAATATGATTACTAAGTATCTGGTGTTGCTATAGCTATCATAAATCCACTAGTAATAATAAGCCCTTCGTAATTAGCTAATTACTATATACTAGTATATATTAAACATATATAAATAAATACTTAATAGTATAATTAAATACTTAATAGTAAAAGTCGTGCATAATACATAATCCATATTGCATGCATACAGTTATAAAGCCCATTATAGGTCACGATATTTATCAAAGGAAAGCATATTGATTTTAGTTCCGGGTAGAAAAGCGAAATATGCGACATTTCTGCCATTGTTAATAATTAATTAAAACAAAGAGTCGGGGTAATAATACACAATAATATATTCACCTCATTAATTTTTCAAATAATAAACATGATTATATTTATATTTTATAAGGTTTTCACTTGAAATAACCGCACTATAATTTATGTATGGTATGAATTTTAGCTATTGTGGTTAATTAAAATTTACCCGAGGGTCATAATAATTGCCTTGGAAAAATATTACAATATCATTTTTTACGTACAAAACTACTTAAATAACGAGAACAATGAAATCGTGATCTGCAAAATTTATTGAGAATACTGCAGACATTGGCATTAATGATGACACTGCAAAGTAAGGCATTTGTATTTTTTTATATTTATACAGAAGCGAGCTGTGAATTAAAACAGATTATATGCTAATGGCGTTCAAATAAATAACCATTTTAGTCGGGTAATCTTTTTAAAAATAATAGCGATAAATTATGTAAATACATTTTTATCGGTGCATTAGTTTTTACGACTAAAACGCGGCCGTTGCCTTTTTTTCAATACTTAATATTTACTTTTGCTTTCATGATATTATTATAGCACTCATACAATATATTTCATTAATCCGCTTGCAAAATGATAAAAATAATTTTTATTTTTATAATTTTTAATTTAAAAATAAAATTATTTTAATAAATTAACATTCACCGCAGTTTGGCCTCTTTATCCAAATAAAAAAAAAACAAAATTACTTTTAACTTTTGCTTGTACTTCAAACATTTTTTGATTTAACTAAACATATGCTTTTACGGGTGATTTAAGTAATAAATACTACCTAATATTTAAATATTTAGGTTAATGGAACGTTTAGTTTTTGTAAATGTTCTTATTGGTCAATAAATATAAATAAAGAAGCTGCGAAGAAAGTACAAAAACAAAACAATAACAGCAAAAAACATTTATTTTCATTATAATGTTACAAAACATGAATTTCTATTTCACGCTGGGATAACAGGCTTCTTACACGCGCTAATATGTTTAAAATATTTATAATTGATATCTTCTTTAATTTTAACCATGTTGTATTAGTTTGTAATAGATTTAAATAATTTATATCTTTGTATTTAATATTAGCGTGTCAAAAATGGTTACCTAGCTAGTACTAGACAAATCAGATAAGAATTCAAGTCAGATGTCAGTGAGATAATTTTCTTGAATGAGTATGATATGAATTTGGTTTCAAAACAAATACGATTATGTACAAATCTGTGATTAGTCATCAAGAATAAAAGGAAATTAAACAATATTCAATCACTATTACTCAGTATCGTTAGTTGTTTCTATCCAATTATTTTTCAACCAATTTAAATGTATAGAGGGTGCTGTAATTTTATTGTAGACAAGGCGAAAAACATGTGTTTTTGTACTCATGCTATAGTTAAATAGATAAGTAAAATTATATATTTTTAACTATTTGGTTGGAGTAATAATTCTAGTGCACTATATCTGTAGGACCATTGTGGTTTTTATCGTTTGATTGGAAAATAATTGTTAAAAATGATCACAATATAACAGTTACTTACTCATTTAAAAAAATAGACCGCGTGGGTTTCAAGTCGCCGCTGCTCCGGCGGTAAGGGTCGTTGTAATTTTGATATTTACTAGACTTGCCGGGCTTGTTGGGCGACGGTTGTGGCGAAAACTTAACGCAAGGACTGCGGAATACGTTTGTCGATGACTTGGTGCATTTTTTACTGCTAACTTCACCTGTCGTATAATAAAAAATCAATTATAATTAAGTGGGTACATCTAAAGTCACACTATAATATTATTTTTAGATAATAATATATCATCTATAACTAGTAGATAAATAAAATTCATCGTTTACAAATATTACAAGAGAACACCGCAACAGACATCACAGGGTATATTTTTCACACCATTGTTTTACGACGAATACATTAAAAACTCAAACTTTAAAATTAAAATATGCTAATCGTCGCAATGTATTCGCCACGTTGAGTGACATAGTGTAGAAATCAGTTCGGATAAACCCTGTATAAATTAACGACTATATCACTGGTGTGTAGGTAGTATAAATAAGTAAACATGGAGGTATTAAATCTAAAAAACGGCTGATCAATTACTCGGCATTACCGACGTTTCCCACACACATATAAATCAAAATAATACATGAAAACAATTATTATCCGTACACCCTTGTATGGTAATAAATCAACTGGTGGTCCGGGTTTAATGTACTGATCACTTTTGGGGACCAAAGCGTAAATCATCATGCACTTGCCGTACAACCACGATTATATATCGCTGTACTACTTCATTATATAGTACTCTATATATATATATATATATATATATATATATGTATTATCTAATAAGCCGTTCGTTGTGCTCCGTCGTTGCCTAAATAATAATAATAGACGGAGCAGGATGAAACGTCACGGTTTGATTAATTTCCCAACGTTCACCTCGGTAAATAGACAATATTAGCGCCTGTGCGACAGCCATAATCAAAGACAATATAAATGGATATTCCAATAAACAACTTCTCCACGTGCAAATCGGTTGGCATTAAATCGACTTCGGGCATAGCACAAGACTTTGATTTGGGTAAAATTTAAAACAAATTCAATAAAATATGTCGACTAAAATATAAAAACTAATTATTCATACAACGTTTAACTCGAATGATATTTTATGATAAATTATTTTGGAATTTTCAATCGCACAAAATATGTTTGTGAATAAAGTAACTTAGTTGACAGCTAAAACCTGAACCATATTAAGCCATTCGCAACCCACTTCAAATACTAATTACCACGGGCTCCAAAGTTAAATGTTTTGAACTTTGGAGAGAGAGTTATTTAAACTTACCTTTAACGTAGAGAGTTACCTGAAAACGTTTAAAATTCCCAACATAATTAGTTAAGATTTTTTTCTTTACTAAAAAGACATGGACGATTTATTACGCCAAGTATAAAATGTATGTTTTCTATTTACATTTTAAGGCGTGTTGGGGCTGTAATCAGTATGAACTGTAACGACTAAAATATGAAAACAAAACAGATGCATTATTGTTTTTCTTTGGCCGTAAGCCAAGACTAGTTTGTCGATATTCTATATTCTAAAAGGTCCCAGACTCTGTACAAGGTCTTTAGAGTGTCTATATTATTGGTTAATTCGGTCCGGTAAAAAGTTTAAAAGTTCGACGAAATTGTTCGTATTATATTATTTAGTGATTTGCAGAAAAACGTCGTACTGCGAACAATTTAGAAACGTACGCAATGGAGAAAATGACGCGATTTTGGGAATAATGTTGAAGCTTACTTTTTTATCACCAACTTTTTATTGTTGTTATTAGAAATATTTACATGGTTAACGGTTACACCTAGATTTACAAGTTGGTTTTGCCAAAATCTTCAATCTTCAGGTGCTTTGGTTACCGTGTGGTGTGCTCTGCTGCTGCCTATAGACTGAACTCGATAGCGATCGTCTCAGCCTTTTTGTGTGTCGTTCGAGGACATGGTCGCTTTAGTCTACATGCAACAGCGAAGAGAACAACATCGTAACCAACACAGCTCTGTAGGTGGAAGATGTGAGGCTTCTGAAACGTTGGCAAAACCAATAAATTGAAAATATAGGTAAATATTTCCAACAACACACCTATAGTAACCTCCACCGATTTATAAGTGTTTTCATTTTTTTTTTAGTCTACGACCTGTTAGAAGAGTTGCCATCTTGGGGAAGTGGTTATGGTGCGGTGGTTTCCCGTTGCCTTCCATTATTATCTTGTGTAACTAAAATTCCTCCCCCAATATATTATTTTTTTCAAACGATCGTCCAGGAAAGTGTTTCGACCGGCGCATTATACTTTTCCATTAAAAAAAATAATGGATTTTGGTTAGATTTAAATGAGTATTTGATCAAGGTTCCCCTCTCAATCATGAGCTTTGTTCAAGCAATTAAATTTACGGCAAATAAATACTAAAATATTCACAACACAATAAACAATTTTCATTTGGTTACGAATAACATTTTCGCTATAATAATGATAATAATAAAACATTTATTCGGCTAAATATTTTTTATAAAATATTATGATGTTATGCGGTTATGTGTTATTAAATTCACATAGAATGTTTTGAACTGTTTATTAACTTTTTTTTTTGCGAATATGGTCTTAGTAGCATTAATCTTGTTGTAATAATATATTGTTGTAAGTTGTAAATAAACAACTTACTGGTTCTGCTGTGGAATAACACAGTCCCAATATATCGTCAAGACCAAATATAAATTAAAAAATGAATATTATGTAATATATTTGCATTATGTGCTAGTGTATTTTTTAAATATCGACTCTTATTTTTTGTATAATGGATTTGGACAAAATACATTTTTGTAATAAGCTTAACTTACCGAGAGACATTTACTTGTTTTTAAAAGAGTTATATCATTAAGACATTTTTTTTTATTAATTGATTTTGTATTACACATTATAACATAAGAAAATGTTACAAGTCATTGGTAATTATTTTTGTTATAATATGTATTTCCCAACAAACAGTTATTTGAACAAATGTTCTCCAAGCTTACAAATTTTTTAATTTGTTTACATATTATAATATTAATATTTTATTTTAATTCTTTCTCGGGGTTAGTTATTATTATTTACTTTATAAATATATATTATAAATATAATATATTAATCAAAACAGAATTTAATATAATTAAAAGTTAGTTGGAAATGTTATATTTTAAATTAATAATAACAATTAGAATGAAATAGTCGGACCTCCTTTTTGCATCAGAACTTCATTTTTAAACGGGACAAGGACAAAAAAATCTTAGCAACATAGGTGGGAATAACATTACATAAAATATTTAGTGTACAGTGCTTTTGTTTGTAATAAACTTCATAACTCCACAAACAATCATGTTTAGATGTTGGTGTTACTAGGTAATATAGTTTTATTCAAAGAAAAATTTAATAACAAATAATGCAAAAGAGGCCAGATTAAAAGAAGCAGAAAGAGCAAGAAAAAATGAACGTAGATAAAAGTACAATTCTAAAACTAGGGTGGTCAACCTCATATGGTAATGTGCTCAACAATAGGAAGGTGATTACCGCTATTATTGTTATGCTTAGTAATTATTATTATTTATTTTAAATTAGGCCAATATATTCAACTTCATAAAGCATTTCAATGTTTATTATTTCTTTAGAAAAGTCATTTTCCCGAGTACAGATATTACATTTTATACGTCAAGTCGTAAAATAATTAATTTCATTAGATTCTAAAGGTTTATTATAGCGAAAGAAAGTATTTAACAATAATTACGTTTTTTATATTATGTTATGAGTTATACCGTAGTAAACAATGTGCCCCCTATTCATTTTTTTTTTTGGTAGATTTAGACTTCCTAATTTTTATAACTTATAAAAATGTTTAGGCTTACTATCATCGACGTTGATATAATAAAAAAAAAAATTTTAATAGTTCCTTACACATAAAGTAATATTGTTAAACCGGAAATCAACAGAACGATTTTGGTAATTCAAACTGAATTTTAACTCAATCTGTTTCGAAACGACTCTTCATAAAAAATAACATATATCACCATAGTTCACCAACCCACGAAGTTGATAAAAACATATAACAATGTATAATAAAATATTTTACAACACTGAATACAAATAGCATACAGGAAGCACCGTGGAGGCCTGTTAGTTCTGTTAGTACAAAAACTATAGGTGCAGAAAGCGGCCATTTTTGAAAGTTTTTGTAAATTACAATTCGATTTTAATAGGCACATTGTTTTTTTAATATTTACACTAGTATTGTATCCGATTACTTAAAATCAACATACCCGCTAATTTTTTTTCGCAATTTATCTATAACGCCATTTCGATTTTTTTATTTCATAACTTCAACCAGACCCTATATTATGTTGATATCCGGTTTCTTATATTTTGTATTCGGTGTTAAATATCTCCCCAATAACAATAGGACTAACGGTTATGTGTAGCTGTTTCTTACAATTGTTGTTCTTTAAAAGCTATTTTAATTATGTACGGCTGTATTAAATATAATATCAACAAAGACTCCAAAAGAGGTTGTAAGTTAACCTAAAAGTTAAATGACAACGATTTGAGGTGGTTGCTTAAACTTGTTTACACTCAGTTGTAAACATAATGTTGTTACACTAAGTCAGACAATTTATACATCAGGCTAACTCAAATGCATGATACTTTCTTTAAACAATAAAAAAAAAAATGGAAGTATTTTGCTTAAATATTTAAACACATTCTTAGGATTGTTTGTTTATTCTTAATTAAGAAAAATAACTTATATATACATATGTATATATATATATATATATATATATAGATAGATATTATATAAGTATAACTTGTAAATTATTTTGTAAAAGACCGGAAAAACGTATTTGCATTAAATGAGTGCGTGTGGATAATAAAGCTCATTAGTTTATTTACGTTCAATGTGATAAATGTTTAACAAACACGAATAGAGCATTTTACGGAACTTAAACGTATTCATTATTAGTTGGTCGGAAATTTAGTGATACCATATTAAAGTCTGACGAATTTACTTAAACTTTTTAGTAGTTCTCGGAATCAAATATGCGGCTATGGTATAAGAACATACTTTTTAAGTTATTGATATAACATTATTTTATATGTAGCTACCATGGTTATTGTATCTTTTTTTTAAAATGTTTTTATACTTCAGTCACTCATCAATGACTTATCTGTCGGCACCTCTGTTCCAACTATCAATGCCAATGTTGGTCACAATAGTTCTCACTCTGATCCGGGAATACACTTTATCAAAAAGCTTGTGTTTGCTGAGTATCAGAATTTCTAGAAGTAATCAAAACAAACGTCTTCAGGGACCAATAATGTGAGCTGTTTTTCTAAAACTTTGCCGGTTACTCGCTAAAATTCAAACTAAAGCATACAATTTAAAACTGATAGAGTTACTGAAAGGCGTTAAGAGTTTTGATGCACATAAGATGGTAAGTAATTCCTAACTATTACATTGCAATACATTTTGTTGTATCGGAAAAAAAGGAAGCTAAGTTGCTTGTGGTAGATTATTATTCAGTGATAAAGTCTAAATAACGTTATTAAGTGTATATATTGTCTATAGAATATATTATGATTAATGATGAAAGGGCCATGGACCGTCTGACCCTGCCCAGGCTACTGAATGGTAAAACGATTTTTTGTTGTTCGCGCTTGTATTTTGTTTATAACCCATTCAAATTTAAAACGGTTATTCAAAAGCGATTAAACATTATTGGAATCATGCCAGTATGTAACTGTTTAATATTTAGTTAATGCACTTTAATTAAATTTAGGCTAATTCATTATATACATATTAGTATTATTATTATTTAAACATTATTTAAATAATATCTTAACAGTGTTTTAACATTTTATAATCAAATTGTTTTGAATAATTTAAACATATTGTGTTGTTTTTTTTAATTTAAAGCTAATACATTCGAAATACAATTGAAGGGCTGCGGGGAAAAAACATCAATGTCAATTTTTTTTGAAAATGAGATATTAGTGCCATCTTTTAGCTTGTTCCCAAAGAAATCAAACTACGAATCGGTTTTGGATAGAAAGGGAGAAGAAAACGTGTGACGGGAAAGACTCATCAAGGTCCACACGGTGGCGGGAAAAAACCGTCAACCTCAACACTCCCGGGCTCGAGATGGAAGCGAACCGCGAATGATGCACACCAAGTTGGTTTACTATGGTCCCTACAAATCGTCTGTTATCACATTTAATTCAAAGCAGGTAAAAAATAGGAAAAAAATTAAGATACGACTTTCCGCCTTTCTTACCAAGGCCCTCTTTCACTAAAAAAGCAAAGCTTGTTGACCTATTACACCTGAAGCAATTTTTGACAAAACCTGAAGCTCAAGCATTCTACGATACACTTGCTTGTGATGACACAAACCGCACTGAAGGATAGGTGGAGTACCTATATGACCCTCCGATTGACGCTTTTGAGGAACTGTGATGGGAAATACTAACCAAGGTCACTGATTTTTCAGAGATTTTATTTTATTTTTCACTTTTTGTAAAAGTAAAATGTATTTTTTTTTTCTTTCACTCAAATATAAGTAGTTTACCAACAACATATGTTTTTCTCTCGCTCAAACCCTTGCTGCAATGTCATTTTGTAAGTTGTTAAACTTTAAAAACGGAATTACCAATAATTTAATAAAACTGACATTGATGTTTTTCCCCGCAGCCCTTCAATTTTAATGTCTTAATTATAGTAGGTACTGTAACGTACCCACCATACGCGAATGCTACATCGGCTCAACTTATGTTAGGTCGTTCGATACGAACAATATTTGATTTATAAATACCAAACACCAACGAAGTAGTTATTAATAATCAAGTAACCCAAAAAAAACCGGTGGTAAAAGACTTAAATTTAGATAAGGGGGATGGTGTGTTAGATAAAGATTAAAGAAAAACAGGTGAAAATTGGCAAAAGGGCACAATTTTTTATAATATTAGTCATAATACTCTAATAAAGTAGTTTTAGCTGATGGTTCTGAATGAATAACACACAATGATCAGATAAGGCCACAAAGTCAAAAAAAAAATGGGTTATCTCCCGCTTCTAACTATTCAGATCAAACAAACTCCGATTCCTTTGAAAATACTGTACCAATATATACCACAACATAAAAATCTCCTAGGACCGTTAGGATTAAAATACCTACAGGTATTCAGCGTTTCTCTATATGAATATATGTAAATAAGTATGCTACTGTATTATTTTTGCATATTATAAAAACATGTTTATTACACATAATTAATATTTTTGTATGAAATATTTTTATTATAATTTTGATATTGTTTTTGTAATAATTTGTATTATCTACCTATTAATATTAAAAGTGTAATTATAGTTAAGTATATTATATTTTGAAATGCAAATGCTTTACAGTTCCCTAGCTGTAGTTGTACAGAACTATGTATATTACTATATGGTTTTTACAAATATATTATTTATACTAATAACTTGTTCGTCGAAACCCAATAAATAAAATAAAAAACACATCCTCAATACAGTATATATACAGCTATACTGTTCTATCGAATTCGTCCATCGCGTGTGGAACCTAACATCAAGGGACAAGGTCTAATCTAAACTATCATTGTACAACGAATAATACGTAAAATTATATCATGATAATAATCGAGCGTGACATTCGAATAAAACAAAACCTACATACTTTAATACTATCTTTTTTTTAATTGGTTTTCCAAATCGACGCATCGGCTGTAAATAAACGTACATCGAACAATTTGTTTTTATTGTACTTTAGGTTTATCAAGTAACTTAAATAAATAAAAGTTAGTACACCTCTATTTAATATTATGAGCAATAAAATCACGTTCATAAACATTTAATAGTCGCGCAGAGGTGTTTAGCTGGAGATATATTTATTCTACAAACGCGCACTTAGGTATACTATACCGACGATAATATTACTTTTTTTTTAATCTCAAACAAAGGTTATCGTTGATTATACTTATAGATATTATCGAATCGATATTCAGATATTATAATCATTCCGTGTCTTTTAAATTATCAATAAAAATAATATTGCCATTGACATGTCCTCCTCTCCCTGTTGCAAATAGTAATTTGCATGTAATATTTTTAGTTATTTGGACCGTCGGACTTGTCGTTGTTCTGATGTTAAAAATATAATATTCTTAACTTAGCAGAAGTCATTAAAAAACAAGCCCGAACAAAGTAAAAGCCAAAATATTTTGAAAGGATAAGGTGAAAGGCTGAAAGCACATTTACAAACACACACCGACCCTATTCCAATGATACCATCGTCCATCCGTCGACTGACTGACAGAGGAAAAATACATTTCAGTATAACTCGTGTACCTTTTATGTTCATATATATCTGACGTCATCAGTACCATCTTGTTCATAATTACCTACTAACATAATAAACTTATGACGTTTGTGAGTTGCTAAAATTCTTCTTGACTTCTTGAACATTTTTTTTTTTGCCTTAATCAAATCCACCCAAACATACCCGTTTGTATACTTAACATACGCTCAAAAGCAAAGCAAATCCTTATTGTAGAGATATTTCTACAGTCTACACAAATGTAATAGGTTCAATTTTACAAACCATTTTTCTTGATATTTGTATGCACATCAGTTGACGCGAATTTTCACGAGTTTACCCAACAAATTGACTTCAATGGTATTTCTTTAGCATACATAAACGTGCATTAACGCTTGATTAATTGAAGAAAAATAAAATTTAAAAAGAAAATGTTAAAACCTTAAAAATCATTTGATTCCAATATTATAGCATACTACAATATAATTTTTATCTAATAATTTTTTTTCCACACAAAAACGCATAATTATTTTTCAAAAAAATATTTAAAAAGCATCTAGTATTATTTAAAATGATTTAATAAACGAAAACGTTTGAGCATTGCTCATGTTTATGTATAGAATATTTACTATGTATAGTAGATAGGGTTAACATTAATGCATAACGTAAAGTATATTCGTTTCTTGTTTTTTGGTATTACCTACATATTAAAATAAAATAGGTTGCCATTAAGATATAATGAGCTAATTATATTTGTAAGTACTTGTATATTGATTATGTAAACAAGCAACAATAATTTAGGTACTTATAAAAACAACAAACCATATATTTACATTTAAATTGCAAATAACTTATATACATTTAAAATTCTGTTAAATGTATTAAATTTAATGTTGAATTCACATATATTTTACGTACAAAAAATGATTTCAGAAACTAGAATGTTTCTGTGTAGTGCGTTATTTCTTATAAAGTAATTGTATAATTATTATTATTTTTGAAGTATTTAATTAATTTAATTATTCACTAATAAAATGTTTAAATATTAAAGTTTTAGTTTCGGTCGTTAATTATTCGGTATTCATAATTTGAACAAAAATATATCTTTCTTAAATGTCTAACTCAATTACGGCAGTTAGATGTAACCGAATTATATCCAAGATCTACAATTCTATACCAAAAAATAATAATCCACATATTATGTATATTTGTACATAAAAACATTTTTTTTTGGTTCTCCATAATAAGGAGTGGTAATTGCCTATTGTAAAAGCACAAACAATCACAACTCAGAGAAATATAAATCATACAAACGATTCGAATTTGACTTTATATAACTTTAAAAAGCGAATATTCTCTGTCGTCCGAACTACTCACGTTATACTAAAAAATAATGTATGTGATATTTAAAGAAAACAAAAAATATAGAGACAATGTTATGGCCATAATATTTAATGTCAACAAGATTAAGATAGGGAAATCACCATCTGTTTTATTTTTAAAGCTGGTATCGTTTAATATAAGTTGTATAATATGGCACCATAAAGAAAAACCATTTAAAAGAAAAAAAAAGTTTAATTTAACCTTACAGATGTATTTGTATAGTCTAAGTCCTCGGAAGCACTAGCAGTAAGTCTTATAACCGCCAAGGGTCAGAGTATACATTAAAAAAAAAGTATAATGTTTTTGTACTATAATAATAAAAACGTACCAAAAATATGATGAACGGGGTTTAAAAAAGAAGTACGTGATTCGTGTGCCGAGTATGAAAAACGTTTTTTGTAATGTTGAAAATATAAAATATTTAATCAATATTTTTCAATGCTTATAAAATGTAAACATTTTTAGAAAACCTAATCCATTATAAAATAAAAATAAGTACAGTAAAAGATGAATTGGCACTGTTTTTAGTATAGTTGGTAATTTTAAATGAAATATTTACATGGTTTTACAGTTACACTTTTATATACAATCAACTACTGAGCTAAAAAAATTGAAATTAAAAAACATTTTGTAATTGGCTTTATTTTCGGTTCAACTTTCGCACTAAAAGTTTTCAAACAATCCTCGTTTGTGCTCTATTGGCCCAATCGCCACTTGAATTCGTTTATATGATTTTTATTCGTTTTCAAAATAGTGTCACAATTTCTGAGAATCAATATAATTTCTTTTGTTACTTTAGTTTAACAGTAGTTATTTATAAAACAATAGACAATTTTTTAATTACCTTATCAAGATACCATTAAAAAAATACATTATATTATGTATGTTATAACACTCAATTTAGTTTTACAATTATTTTGTTAAATTTATAGCTATTAATCACAAAGCACTAACAAATAATTAGTAAATCGTAATTCCTATCTACGATCTAAGACTTTCAAAATTATACAAATTTTTTCGGTTATGAAAATAAAAAATATTTGTATATAGCATCGAATCTACTTGTAAACAATTTTCTTACTAACTTTGTCCAAATTAGCCACTTTTTAGACTTTATATTAACCTTTGTAAAATATAAAATAATATAAGGTTAATGCTAGCGAGCTTATGGTTATCAAAACTCGACAATAAAATGAGAGAAGTTGTTGATAAGTGTGCCGTGACAGGGAAATATTACTTCCATTACCATACAACACTTGGCTGATGAGAAATCTTGTTGAGTAATACTCCTATATTTTGACTCTGCAATATAATCTTCAGTCCTATAGTTACTTCGAGAGCTTTCATAAAATATAACATCGATTACAATAGTATAAAAAATTGTATGACCTCTAATTTACAAAATATATATTTTAAATTACAGTCGAACCTTAAGTAATCAAGATTTAACCTTCATACATTTTGTTTTATTAGTGACAATAAATTATAACTATAAAAATATATTGATTCGAACATCTACAAAATAAATAATAGTGTAATTTTAACTGTCTTCATTTTTTTCTCAGTTACATTTCAAACGTGTTTTTTTTCTTTCACCAGGCTAGCTACGAAAAAAACTATTTTCAGCTGTTGATTTATTTAAAATAACTTTTGATTAATCAATATAAAATTGTGTATTTTATTTAACTTATTATCTTAATATTTAAGCGTTTACGAATTAAATTAATTACTCTTAGACATAAATATAAATATACTTACAGGATGATCATGTAACGTAAGATACTAATTTTCTCTAAAAATAATTACGATTCAATTTTTTTATTTTGTAGACATTTTAGTTATTCACTATATAAGACTATTTTCAAATCTTATTGGGTTAATTCCTGAGCTCTATCAACTATTATAACGTATATATTTTGTATTAACTTTTTAAACTAAACATAATTGACTAACCAATTTTAAATGGTCGATAACCAAGTTTAGATAATTTTTAATTTTAAAAGTTAATAAAATATACTCGTTACTATGCAAGTTTCAGAAGTTCACCGAGCTCTGAAAAATTAAAAAAAAAAGGTAAATACTTAGTATTTTATGATACTGAAAAATAACAAAAAACAAAAATGTTTCCAAACTACAAAATCGAAATTATTTTGAGGGAAAACGAGTGTGTTACATTTAATGAATCACCTGTATAGAAATATCCATTAGAGGTATCCATTTTTAAATCATACATGAATATTTACATCTCTCTTGTAGTATAAGTTTTAAAAACAATATGAATTCCGAAAACATCAGTTGTGTATAAATTGTACAGTGTTTTCAGCAAGGAAAGCAACATTTTGGAAACGACTGAATGTGCTACTAAAATCAAACTGCTTCTCTACGGCTCGTTAATTTTGTAGACAGATTTTATACGGATATAAAATACTACTATCGTTAATCGTATATATCGATTATTAAATATACACAGAACTCCTCATTTCCGTAGTAAATATATATCTCGTGCACATAAAAAAATAAGGCATTATCAACCATTCTTCGTTTCATCGTATTTATTATTTTATTTTTATACCAGAAAGTTACTCGGGAATAGATTATTAATATATTATTATGTGAACTGTTGACATAATATATTTTCGATGTTTGCTAATGCATTTTTCGAAACATATCATTAGGTGTATCAATAAATAGACGTATCGTTTTCGAAGGGTAATCAATAACTGTATACTGTAATTAGAAATTTAAAAAAACAAACAAAACCGTAAATAAGAATTTCCACAAAATATCGCTATATATCCTTTGTGGTTCGTTAAAAATAATTAACATCGTAACCATAATAAATTACTAACATGCAACAATATTAACTAATGGATAAATTTTCAATTTATTATTTAAATAAAGTCTAGAAATTGTACACCGTTTCGAGGAGTTGTTTTTAGCAATATTAAATAAAACCCAATTATCTGAAAACTAGTATCTCGAAAACAAATATTGAATCTACATACAACAAAAAATTATTCATACTATTAAATATATGTTGTATATATGTATATATGTAATGTATGTATGTATTTGGCATCACCTATAGGTACATAAAATATATATTATAAACTTTATACTTCAATGTATGTATTACATAAATGATATTTCCTGTTTAGTTGTAAAAAAAACAAATAAAAATAAATAAACATGTTAGGTTAAATCAATTAATAAACTAATAATAACAGGTACTTTATGCATCACCAATAAATAGTAGTCATGTGGTTTTGTGTTACAATTTAAAACCGCTTTCAAAGCAAGCGGTAACGATAAAAAGAAAACGTTCAAATATATATTATTTATCCGCGTACGAGGTCGTTAGATATAAGCATAATATCGATTAAAGTAAAACTATATTTGAATTTAGCCCCGGGGTGCCTCGCATATTCGAAAACGCAACGTACTATGATCAAAGAAACACAACTTTTATACTTATACATATATATACTTTATCTAAAAAAACTACACTTCATACAGAAACACGAATGGTGAACACAGCGAACTTAGTAAACCGAATTTTGTCCAAAAATATTATTTAAAGATAAGTCACACCAAACCGACTAAACAATGTTTTTAGCAACTTACAGAATGATCAATATTATAATAGGATTTTTTTTTTTGGGGAGGGGGAGGAAATTATAAAACATAACATAATAACACAAATAACTTCAAAATTAAAATTATGAAAACGAAATTGTTTTTTGAGCCAATGAGTGAATCAATGTTTTTCGCAGTCTTAAAATAAATAAAATCAAAATTTATTCCTTAAAAACTATTGGGAAATCTGACACAGTTTTTTGATCTTTTAACTCGAACTTATTCGACGACAAACTTGCGGAAAATTACAGTTTGACATCAAATGTTCATTAATTAATCAACGAGTAGAAACTCGGTCGAGTGACGCGATGTCTCGCTATCTTATTATTATTGTATCATAATATTATAGATATAAGCTCTCTTGAAGTTTACTCGCATAATCAGTGTTTGTGGTAAAACGTTTTCCATGAAAATGCAAACGTCTTGGTCATTTTAAAATTCAGTTAATATCATTTCTAAGTACTACCGAATATCTCTTAAGACTAATTTTTAGAAAACGCAATTGTATCTCTATTATCTACATTACACTTGAGCGTGGTCAAACAAAAATGTATTCTGTACCTTTCACCTATTGGTATACGTCGATGTAAGATGACAATAATACATATTATATTTTTATCCAAAATTGTTTTCACTATATTCCTTTAGAAATAGTTGTTGTGGCCTGGACACCTCTCAATATGCGTAGCTATCGCTGTTCGAAATCTGAAGGCACGGCGACGTCACATTAATTTTGATATCCACTCTTAGATATCACGTCTTGATGGTATTATTTACACGTGTGCACATTATCCTCCATCTAACTTCAAAATGTCATAAACGCCATTGAACTGGTTACTTTTCCACGACCACGTATTTTTCATATCCTAGGGTTGCGCTGACAGAAATGTCATTTACTATAAGATAAGGTGTTCCAACTGCTCCAAAGTCGATGAGGTCAAAAACATGCATTCACCTCTTTTTATATCAATCAATAGAGTTTACATTGGGGTTTTTTGATCTGTTAGTAAGGATTACAACTAGCTGACAATGTACTTGATAAATTTAAAACCCCAAAAATAGAAGGTGTTGACGCCCAGAAAATATCACCAGTGGCAGAAAGTTAGACTCCAATGTGTTGCTAGTTGCTACCCTGCCGCAACAGCCACTCATTTCACTACACCCAAAAATGTATTATCTATATTTTTTTATAATATGAAAGAACTTGAAATATAAAATTACTTGTATATTAGCTTTGTAACGGCGAAATTAAATTTATCTAGTCTCAAGTTAACCCTTCGCATATGAATATTTTTGTATGGGTTTATAGTTTATACGATGAATTACAATCTGGAAACTAAAATATAACTGCATTCTATATAACAGGATAGCTTTTGTAAACAATTACGCATAAGACTCCTAAAAAGAATTCTCTCTCTATAGAGGATGTATTGAAAAATAGAAAAATATAATAAAATATCAATTTATTCCAGTAAAAATAACCTTCGAAGTTCTAGTGGAAATTGAATTCGGTATGGTTTGAATTTTGGAGCGGGGAAGAGGTTTAATCATTTTTCTTTTACAAATCTATAAAATCTTTAGAAAATGTGTACTTGATTTCTTGGAAGGCCAATTTTTACTTTTGCATTTTCTTTTTATTAAATTTCCACACAATGTGTTTTCACAATATATACAGTGGAAATGTAAATGCAACAACTCGTTAGTCTTGATTGCAGAAACCTTCCAATGACAGGATTTTTCAAAGTGAATTAGTTGAAATTACATCTACATTTAAGCCACCAATTGCCAAATGTCACCAATTGCGTTAAACGAAATAAATGTACTAGGAAATTGTGATAAATAAATAGTATTATACATATGTATTTTTATTTCTAATATTTTCCATCAACTATTCTATAACAGAATTTTTATTTTTACTAAGACTTATATAAAACTTGTTTTTATTGCAAGAATGTGTTTTTATTACCAATTAACAGTTCTTTACAATTTATACAAACTCAGTTAATATGATTTCATAGACCAAATTGCATTGCATAGACAACGCTAGAATACGGAAACTATCCTTTAGAATAGAATAGGTAAGGAAACAGTTAAATAATTGAAAAAATACATAGGTACGAATTAAAACAACATAATTTTATTGTAGCATAATTACAATTTCCCAAGTGTTATACATATGACAAAATACTGTTCAAATACATTGTTTCTGTTTTCTGTCGTTATTTATTATTATTAAGTTTGATAATTTTCTTTTTGCGTTTAATTGATTTTGTTATAAAAAAAGTTTTACTGGTATATAAACTTCACGAGACGAAAAGTTTCATTCGAAAATGTCATATATATCCACTTTTAAAAACCTTATTGTATTTTACAACACTGTGATAACTTCTAATAATAATAATAATTATAATAACAGTAAAACAAATCGTAAACAACGTGGCCGTAACGTAGACTTGGTAGGTACGTGGGCGCTGGTAAGTTACAGCACACGCTGACCCCCTGAACTTAGCTAAGTTTTTAAGGTTAAAAATAATTTCTAGTTTACAACAATACACAACGTAATAGTCATTTCTAATATTTTGAAAGATGAGTTTTCATAACTACGTGGGCGTTCTGTAAGTAAAATGTACTTAAGGTCGTAAAACACTAAAGTACAGTAATAAATGCGGCAATAGCTATTCTCTTTTTGTTTGATAGTAAAGTGCTCGTATCGGTTTCGGAAGACACTTAATACCGTCGCTTATTGTTTGTTAGGTAAATATTGACGTATTACTTGTAAAAATTCTGTATATTATAATATTATTTTAAATACGCTTTTATGTGAGGTTCGTATTTTATGGAGTATATTGTAAGTATTTAAATTTTATGAACGTCTTATAGTATGACTAATTCCCATGTTCGTTACTTCTTCATTATTCATTTCAAATACTGTATAAAAGATAATAACACAACTGAAACGCCAGCTGACGAATGTCGCGCACATAGATATTGGGCAAAGGTCGTTAATCGTTAATGTTTTCTACTATAACGAGTTAGCAAGACCCGTTATAGTAGTAGAGAAAGGAAAACAAAAAAAAACCCTTTTTAATGATCTTTTGCTCGGTATTTTTTTTACACAATTGACTAGCGTTGGACTTGGCTAGTTCGGAGTAATTAAATTCAGCCTATGTGCAACGTTGCTACTTTAACGGCCTCGCGGACTCCCCCCATTTAAACGTTCAGTTTCTATTAGGTATACGATACATCTGTGTTTTCTGTATCTAAACTAGGCTAAGTAGAACGTAATTTTTTTTTTTTATGTTCCCGGCATAGAAAGAATATCCGGGTCAAATCTTTCGCGATATTACAACACATTGTACTATGTACACGTCAATATTGATCAATTACATAACTTGACTTGACTTGATTTCCCGGGAGAGGGTGGGGGGAACTCAAGTAAATAATTTTTTACCTATCACGGCCAAAATGCTCAGCGTAGGCGCTCCTTTAGTTGTATTCTGCAATAAATATCAAATAAACCACATCGGTTAACAATAAATCCCTGTAGATTATTATGAATTATATAATAAAGCATACCAGACGTATGATATAGCTAAAGCAATTTAATTCTTAACGTTATTAATAGTTATACATTTGTGAACTTAATATGATTACCTTAAAATTAATCTATAATAATTTCATAATCAAAAGTCAATATTCCTTAATCTATCATTCGAAATGTTTTTTTTATCATTCCAGGAATCACAAAAAGAAGACTTGAAATAGCTATTAAACGTTTTACTTTTTCTGTAACATATGACACTAAAGGATAGGATAGACGATATCCCCCCCAGATTCCCGTCTATCGGTCAACAAAATACAATATATATTAGTGTTTGTAAGATAAAGGTATCGCAGCAGCAGACGAATTAGCTAAAACATTATTAGAAAGAATAAACTTTAATTCTAGCCGAAAGGATCGTAAATCTTTTGAAGGTTTTTTGCGTGCTGATGCGTTACATATAAATCCAAGTATTGTAAAGAATTTATCGAGCGCCACTTGCCAAACAAAAAGGTAAATTCCGACGAAAACTGACCGGAGATACCGACTGTCGAATTTGGTCTAGTTATTATCTGTATTCGTAGTTTGAATCCATTTGAGCAGATGAACCGACAAAATAATTGGCTGGATTTTGAAAAAAAAAACAAAATATTATGTATATTACAATAACACCCAGCTGTTGAACGTTCGAACATGTTCTGATCACGACTCAGCCTTTTTAGACATGGTATAGCTCCGTTCAGCAGTATCCTTTTAACGTAAACCGCTAATTTCTTTGAAAATAATTAAAATTTTTGGGCCGTTAAGGTCTATTAAGCTACACTATGATATCATATAAAAATAACAGACCAAATTAGAGTTTTATACGTTTAAAAAGAAATATAGTTGAAAAAAGTATAAAAAATCTTTAGCCGACTTGAATACCAACATTTTGATTAACCAAGAGAATTATTTTTTAAGAAAACTACTTTGTCTGTGATTATTTAGAAACCTTGTATATTTGTTGGTGCAATTTATTTTTTGATTATACTACCGCACCGGGTCGGGTTCGGATAAAATATTAGGTGTAAAGCTACCGAACACTTTGTTTTGTCAGATGACGGCGCGATGATATCTGTCAGTGTATACTGAATAGTGTACATCTGTAAGACGTCAAGACATAAAATACACTTGACATTTAAAATAAAGAAGAAACAAATAAGACTATATATTTTGAATAAGCGTCAGCTATAGTAAAATACCGTGTAGTCTATTCGAATTGATGGAAGTATTTCGACGACATTGCCAACAGTTTGTTTGATTTTTATGTAGACAATCTTTTATCAATTGAAAATTTGGCGAAAGAATTTTCCGCTTTGGAATAACAATACTTCGGTGTAAGTAATTTTATATTTATTTTAAATAATTTTTTTCCCTTTATAGTGTAAACAGAATAGAAGAACAAAAACAAAACCCTGCCTGTATGAAGAAAATGGAAAACGTTTACGGTTTTGTTTTACTATTTTCCACACAACAAAAGAATTATTCTTAGACCCCGGCTTCGTGTTACTATAGATCTACTTTTTCGCCTTCGCCTTACACTCCCAACTACATGAGGCCGGTCATTGTATAAGTATATATAAATGCACTCGAAAAGTTTTCAAGCAATAACTCACTGGCTGTGCTACCAACACCCAGCTGTTTCTCCAGTGAAGTATTGCCATAAGGGAAGTCATGTGATCAACAGTTCCTTATTGGTTAAAAGAAAATTGACATATCGAAATCGTTAAATCTAAGATTTGCGTGGGTGAGCCTTTTAACGTAAAACACATAAAGAAATAAAATAATGAAATATTTAAATAAACCCTTACCACAAAATTAATACTTAGTAGCGTATACGTATTTCGGCATGTATACATTTTATCTACATATACCTAAACCAATTTTTCGGAACATCGTTATTACTATTTTTATTTAATATTTATTTCAAATTGACTATTGGAAACTTCTACTAAGAAAGGTGGTAATGGATTACTCATTGCTGTGCCTTCAGTTATAGAACATATTTTAAAAACATTGTGACTTATACATAATTTTATTAAATTTATTATTAATTCTATTTTTTTCTATATTTAAATTATTTATCCAGTCGTTAAAGATACTTATTGTTATGTCTATGGAAATACTTGAAAATAGAGCTACCACGTCGAAGGATTTAAGCCTGTCATTTGGTTGGATCTTATCATTAAATAGTTCAACATTTTATTTTTTTAATAAAAATACCACAAGTGCTTAAGATTTCTCTAGAATAATTAAACTATTGAAGTGTTTTTTTTTATTGAATAATTTTTGTTATTGTACAACGTTAACGGATTACTAAATATTTACCTTTTTTATTATTTTCCAGAGTGCTATTAACTTAAATGTTAAGACTGTAAAAAGGGTGAAGTTTTATTTTTATATGGACGCATTACTCAACCGCACTCCACTAAGAGTAATTATTCAAAACTGATTATCGATTCATCAAAATGTTTTGCAATTTATTTTTATTCTAAAAAGTTAACTAAATATACACCCGTTTAAGTTGAAAAGTTGAAAGAGCTCTTGATAATCCTCAAAAGGTAAATATTTGGTAATTTTATAATATTGTACAATAAAATAAAAACAAATGTTTTTAAAAACAAAAAAAAAACTATAAATGTATAATTATTGTCCCAGAAATGAAAAATTAATTACCCTGTATGCGTTTTATTGATTGGAAGTTCTACTTGGAATGAGAGCCCTGTTATGTTATAGCTTTTAAATGTGTATCTACAATGACCAGGACTAGTAAAAAATTAATAATAAAAGCGGGCGAGTCAATTTGGAGTGTCCAACTAACCTATTTAGTTTATATAGATTATAAGCAGATGCTTATAATGCTAACAAGGTAAAATAACATTTTTAATAATTTAAAAAAACGATCAACAAATTGTTATAGAATGTAAAATCGGTTATAAACAGTTTTTTAATAAACACAATAAAAATTATAATAATATAATGAAGGCGCATAGAGTAGGCAATTCGAGTACATGAGTGTTAAGGAATTTTAAGTTTGCCTATACAGCTGGTTAACAATTAATAATATAATGTAGAACCCCAACTGAAACCTTTTAAAATATTGTCTATCAAAGCGAAAAACAATAAGTTCCTACACTAAGAGATGAGGGTGTATAATTAAAATGCATAAGTTTCGGTTATTGCACTTGTAAAATCCAAAAACTTATCTTTATTTCAATGGCTTTTAAAACGGTAAACGATAACGTTACCGCGAATAACGTTTATATGTACATATTATATAGATTTTAACCCTTATAGTACGTAGTAAATTATGTCTGTACATATCATGTACTCAAGGCTTGGTGAATTCGACCAACCTATTAAATTAAAAAAGAAAAACACGATTTATCTAACTTCTTTACTTCAAACCGGACGTTCGCTAATACGATCCTTCGCCTGAAGTCGATATTGCGAATCATTTGTAACTAAAATGTGTTTGTTTCCACACAAGTAATTCCACATGTGCTCGATGTGTCTCGAAATAATTTCTAATAATAAAATAATGTCGATTTCAAAATGAAAATCTATTTATAATGATTATAAAAACTATGCGATTTCTGACCATCGGCCAACCGTCGATGTTCAAGTTAAAATACTGCGTCGATGTTCAAGTTAAAATACTGATATTCGGTATTTTATTAAAACAACCAAAATTATTGAAAATTTCATCAATGAGTAAATGAAATCTCGTTATTTTATCAATTATGACTATATGTTTGTTAACTGTCAAGAAATTACTGAATTTTATTTATATTTATGAAAAAAAGGTATTCCTAATAAATCTCAAAAATTAGAATCCATTAATAATATAAACACTTTACAGTTATTTATTAATTATATGTTTATCGTAATGTTGATCTTGAAAAAAAAAAGATATTACCTATTATTGTAATTTAGAATCAAAGAGTAACGTATTATAATTTAGTCCTTAGACATAGCACATTTCTAAATGGGATTCCAGTATTTGCATGCTTGATGTATATAGAAATGTCCTTTTTTCGAGTGTCTAGTTCTGTTTATCTAAAAAAAACCTGAAGGACGCTATCCTCTCATGAATCTATTATACTTTATCCTGTATATTGACAATTTTTAAATCTGGCATAGCTATCAAAAATTGTATTAAAACCCAATACAATACAATTTCACAGGAAATAACTTTAAGATATTTCTAGGTGTTAAAAAAAGTTACTTGAGAAAGGTGTGGCTTAAAACACACTCAACTTGGTATATACATTTGTTTTAAACGTATTAAACAAAGATACATACTTGGGCATTTTCAATGATACTACTGATTCAAAACTACTTGGTTTATATATTCGAGTGGTGGCTTTCCTCGGCTATTAAACGATAGCGACTAGTATAAAAATAGCGCCAATAAAATATTATTATGAATTTCGTGTGTAGAATTTAACAAGAATAAACATTAATTTAATGTTAAATAAATGTTTGTGCACTGCGCGATTGGGTTGAAAATAACGCATATATAGTGAATAAAATAATGAAAAAGTAATATTCCATTTTAGGCGCCGTCGTGCCTAGTCACTATTTGTTTTCAATAATATATATTGAATATACATATGTACTTTTATCGATCTTTGGTTTTAAAACGTTATTAGCTAAACTTCTAATATTTTAGTGTTAAATACCAACGTAGCCCATTAATCGCTTTAGACTGTCATCCAATAATCTCTAATAGTCTTTTTTTGACAGCCATTGTTTGGCTAACAATCGCATCGCCTCGTAATATTCTGTTAACGTAAAATTGCAAACAATAGCACCGTATTTAACAAGTTATCATTAAATAACAATAAATAGGTTTATTAATAAATTTCCATCGTGACGTGGTATTTTATAACAGTTACCGAAACATAAAGTATATTATTAAAAATGTATACAATTGAAAAACGGCAATTTCAAATAAAAGTGTTTAAAAAGTTTACTTACCATAGTAATATAAGTATCTATTGTTATTACTGTTTTACTGAAATTAAATTTTAACACCTATACATAACTCGTATTTTTATCTTTTTTTTTTTATTCTTAGTTTCTTAAGTATACCCATTTTATCACGAATTATGTAAAAATTATAGCTCTTGTTGTTTAATTCTAATTTTTACCCTTTAGTAACAAACTTTTGATGACTTTTTAGTAGCCTGAAATATTAGGTTTTGTTTAAATTTAATATTAACAAATAAACGACTTTGTTTACATTTTTTTTTTAAGTGCCTACTCTTTCAATACAGTTTGCATGTAATTTACCCTACCAGTAGAGCTTAGATGACATTTTGATTTGGTTGGTTGATATTATACAGATTTTCTAACCACCTAACACTGACCTAACAAGTCAGCAATCCGGATTATTTGCTTCTCTAAAAAGGTCGCTTTCTACTTGCGAGCTCCAGATAGAAACTGCTAGTAACCGAACGCTGAACCGATCCGTTATTTACACTGGTGCACTTGTATTTTCCTACTCAATTGCTATTTCGCCCTACAGCCGCCAAAACGTACGCATATAAAGTACTAATAACCAAATGCTGTTCTTTGAAATGCACTGTGTATATTGCCGAGTAGGTACAGCACCTATATCTTTTGTTTCCATTTATTTTCTGTCCATAATAATAATAAAAAAAATGTTTTAATTTGTGTACAAGAATCGATAGCAATAAAGTGGATGTATCCAGGCAAATTACGATCAACCTATAATCAATTTAACACTAATAATAATAGTTTAACAAAAAATAATAAACATTCTTTACTTTGCGTCGAAACTAAAATGTAAACAACATACTAACAAATAGTAAGAATCAGTCGAGACTACTATAATGAATACTGTTAAAAAAAAAACCAAAATATTAACCTTTTTTTTTTTTTTACAAAATGTTAAAGATATCGAAGTTAAATAATATTGAATATAAATACCGTTTTGTGTGGAGTTTGGTCCAATTTGAGCGTGTAAAATACTGAGACCGGGCACAATAATAGCTGGCAGAGTGCTAGATCGCAGAAGCGGCGGTGGTTGTTGTCCACGTGACCCAACTTTATCTCTAAGGACAAAAAATACACAAAACAATTTAACGTATGCTGTAGTTAAAAGTTATTACACATTTATTCATGAGGCAGTCCCGAAAGTTATGATAAAAACTGACTAAAATATACGCAATTATCTTTTATTGCTAAACAAAATGTTTAATTATAATGTTATATTTGTTGTGATGCTCTTTTGCTCTAAAATATACTTTTTAATCGTTTCCCAAAGTTTTAATTTTTAATAACAGTCTATGTTTTACTGTGTTGACCACAGTAAAAGATCTATTCTATTACGTCATGTTGAAACGAGGTTATGGCTTGATTACGTTTTCTTAAAAAGAGGTAGGCATTTATTTGTTGAATTTTTTTAAAATAAAATCTAAAATTTCAATTATAAACTGTTTAAAATATAAATTATTTTAAAAACCACTGCTCGCGACTTATTATATTTTACCAAGAAAGAAACAATTCGAGTAACTACATCAATCGATCGTATTTTTTTTAAGTAATCTGCGTGTTCTGGAGCGTAATTAAATTGAACAAAAAAATAAACAACGTTCTTTTTGACAAGCTGTCATAACTGTGAAGTATCTCAACATGACACAGCGTGCTAACCATTACATAAGATGATACAGTTAATAATAATAATTTACAAACTTAAATACGTTGTATTAAATTAAAAAATATGTTTAATTTAAATGTTATAAAAGTAATTTTTAAAGAACCCTAAATAATTGTTGTCCTTAAGTTATGGAATATTACGTTCTTTTATTTCAACTATGTGACTACTGAATCTATTGAATGCTAATATAATGTGTTTATAACTACTCAATCAAAATTCATACAAATAACCACTTTGCCAGTTTTACCATAACATTATAATTTTACCGTTTATTGTAAATTACTATAACTTAATTTTAATATACGTATTTGGAATTTGTATATTGAATATGAAGTATTACTCCGAACTTTTTTTGTTTATATTATTAACTGAAAAAAACATAATTTTTATTAAAGTAATATCATATTTTCTTATAAAAAAGTTTTAACGAATAGAAACATCAATTTGTAGCTGTGTGAGCTAAACAAATATTAAAAGATTTCCAGCACAAAGCTGGAATTAAAAATTTTAATCGAAAAAGTACAATACAATTTAGTTTAGTTTAGTTTTTCGTTGGTGACAAATATAATTTTTATTAAATAAAAAAAAAAAATAATTCGTTTGAATAAGAAATGTTCAAACCCGTATGACGGATGTATATGGTTAAAATTTACTAAATAATAAATATGAGGAAGAAATATTGTTGAATTATCGTGTTTAAAATTAATTAAAAATAAACCATATTTATTACATATTTCATAAATAGTATGTACCATAAATCTTTGGAGATTTATTCTGACATAGTTATTCAATCAACTTTACTATAAATATTTTGACGGAGCAGTGTATGTTTTTAAGCGTTTTTATGTACTACCGTTACGAATATATTAAAAACGTTATAAATATAAAAACAAGGAATATTAAATATTAAATAAAATAGGATATTAAATAGGGATTTTTTTTTAGTGTCTTACATTTTTTGAATTTGCATGGTGAAGAAGAAAATCCACTAATCCAATCAAATCTATTATGCGGTGCACTGCGAAAACGCGTGTGCATATTCAACTGTTTTCATTCGAAACGAGTTCAATATAAAATCAGAAAGAATAATATAATTAAATGTATGAAAAAAAAATATATTTAAAAAAAGGAAGATCGAAAAAATATATAAGTACTTATATTAATACAAAAAAGGTCGATGTTAACGAAAAACGAAAAGCCGACGATCGCATTCGAGATAAATAGCAAAACCAATGTTAGAGTTTTTTTTTATATATACACGGATCAATAGATTCAAACGCTTTTTTCAATGGCCGCGATTTCCCATTGAAGATTGCTCGACTATTGAGGTTTGGGTGAAGTGACGACTCAAGATTTTCTCGGGTGTTGTCACGTTCCGGTTAAAGTCAAGGGTCGGAGTATATTTTATTCGGCTCGAACGACACATGTCCTATATAAACCCAATTTTATCTTGATAAGTATATATTTACACACTCATATATATATATATATATATGAGTGTGTAAATATACATTTATATTGCAAGAAAATTAAAATTCCATGTTTAATCGGTATACTGTGTAAATGTTCATTTCTACATTTAATAATGTTCATCTCTAGAAAAGCAATCAACAAAGCTAGTACGATAAATAATAACTTGCCGAATGTGATGTGAACATTTTCAAACCGTAGTGAAAATCATTACTATAGTAAAATACAACGAACTAATACCCTCAGCTCACTATATAGTACCAACATATAAATCTTAAACATAGGATAACTAGAGTGTTAGGTTACTTAAAAGTAACGATTTAATTTAACTTAAATCGTACATAATTAAACGATAACTGAACGTCAACGACAAACCTGCAAGGAATCGTATAAGACAATGATGCGGCGTTAGGTCAGCTAGAATTCCCAAAAAAAAAAGATAACCTCGATGGAAAAATATCACGAACAATTACTAAGTACTAAGACAATATAAGTATAATGTGAAAAACATACTAGACCTATCAGTTAAGTTGTAACCAGGGGTGAGCAATGATACAAGATGAAAAATAATGTTGATACATATATAAATCAAAATTTTGCACAATACATAAATTACATTTCGATACGTCTTTTTGAATCACATTTACATTGTTAATAATTATTAATAATCCTGATAATCGACAACATGATGACGCAGGATGCTATTATATCATTTTATACCTTGATATTATTTATCCATCTCTGGCTGTGACTAATGACAAAAAAAAAATCAATAACAATATTGTGCAACGTAGCAACTTTTCACAATGCCACATAAATATATTTGCGGAGTAGCAGATTCAGAACAAATTCGAGTATGCCCAGGCCTACCGAAAACTGTTAAGCTTTTTATTTAGGTGTTTTTACGTCCAAACTACCATTATGTATGTTGTATAATGTATTAATATAAATCTAAGAGAATGAGGTTGTGTTTAACTCGGATTACCTGTTCAGCAGTCAGCTGTAGCAGGAAACGGCAACTCTGCGTTATTTTGTACTCTAATCACTAATTTAAAAAATAATAATTAATGGTATTTTATCACTTTTAGTAACGATTTTCTAAATTTAAATGTATTTTATTTATTAGTGACTATTATAATTAAATCTATGATTTATAAAATGTCATACAAATCCCTTACATAAATAGAACAAAATAATTACACTAAACGGGGTCGAACAGGCTTACCTCATATATGTAATTTGTATTATTTTTGTTACTTATATGCACATACTATAATTTTATTTTGGGAACTACATAATTAGTCCAATTATTCTTTGTTTTATTTTGTATTTAGTTAAATAAACCGTTAAACACGCAAAAATAAATGCGCAATACTTTCCTCCGTTAATTATTTTATCGTATTCTGTATAGCCCTATTTATTTATTTTGAATGATTACCATTTTTATTAACTGTCCAGATATTATATTAAGTGGAATTATTTCATATTTCATGAGTTCACCATTATTTTAATTTTAGAATAATTATAATATTGGAAAAAAAATCACTAGTCCAGTAAAAAGAAAACAATAATAATTATAAAATTAACTGAACTCTACTTACATACTTACCTAAGCATGTTAATACCCAACAGCCATCCACCATTGGAATTTCTAATCGGGTTATAGGACAGTTGGTCAAATCGAAAAGGTCAAACTCGCAGACAAAAAAAGTGCAAGACAGAGTCAACACGGAAGTTAAAAAAACTTCTTTCCACAAATCAGTTTTGGGCGTCCGAATTACTCGAAAATTAGTTTAATAATAATACATAGTAATGATACATTTACCGGTCCGTCCGGGCGTTGGAGAGCAAGACCTGATTTGGGTATGTCAACTGAAGACGTCGTTGGGGTCGAAGACAAATGACCCCCAAAATTATTACTCGCTCTCTCAACCACCCCCTCCCCCCCCCCCGGACATCGTATGTTTAGAATACATTACAGTGACAAGTTCATTCTCACATAATATCATTCATTACTATTGGTTATTAACGTATACCGCTATAGGACAGTACAGAGACCATCATTTTACCGTGTACATTGTATATTGTAATTGTACACACGAACTGTAGTTATTATTCCACTATTATAATAGTGGAATAATATATTTATGTGTATCAAGTTTATCGCAATTAAACGCATCCGCCGCCAACCTAATGGTTCACACGAGAGTCCAGCAGCGGCGCGGCACAACGGTCTTCCGTTCGGCAAACTATAATATTGTGTAATTCGACCTTCTCTTCGTCAGCCGTAAGATAATAATTACTAATAGTTCAAAAAAAAAAACATAATCGACCTCCGAAGCATACAAAGCACGCACACTATAATGCCATCCGGTGACATCTTCTAAACGTGACAAATTGTTCTACTACTTAGTATTTATACATATAAGCTATTATGCAATCACTACATACATATATACATGCTATGTCAAGCCACTCCGACATAGCATAGGGGGCTGGCTCGAGGGTGTGTCGTTTTAACACACTCTCGAGTAGCACTACCGTCCGTTTGATTACGGTCAAGACTTAAAATCAATTATCCAAACCAACCTGCTCCAATTGATGTCAACCCCCCGAATACCGTGTGCTGCATCCTAAATGAGATCCGACAAATAAACAAAAATACCAGCCGGAAGCTCGAACACATATTGGCTTGCGCCACCGTCGATGAATTGAAAAACTGAATTCAAAACTAGCAAAGGTGTAATATTATTAAGTATATCTATTATGTATAATAACAATACTAATTATGTAAAACAAATAATTATGTATATAACAAAAACAGATGTTGCACTCTACAAAACTACTCACGGCCGTGCTTCCTAAACTAGATAGTTCATATTTTATGCTCGTGTGCTCATATTATAAAATATATTCAAGTGCGTATTTATAAAGTAATTGCTGGTACGGTAGGAAGTCCACTAGCATTTATTAAAATTATTGTAATTACAGCTGGCACGCTTTCTGTAAACTAACAGATAGATCACGCTATAGTCATAATTACGTTTTAATATTTCACATAAAACTAATGAGTTTCCAGAGAAAAAAGTTTTGTTTAGAGACTTGTGGAAAAACCTTTTTTTTCGGAAAATCCCAAAAATTTCAGGAAAATATTCGCCGTTTTAGACTTTTATAATTGTAAGCCTAAGGATTTAAAAGTGAGTATCTCAATTCTGAGCTAAACAATTTAGTTCGCTTGTAGTATACACATTGTTATAATATTATCATGTTTGACCTCGCCTAAAAAAAAATGTATTTTTATGATTGTTATTCAAAAAAACGTATAAGTGAGGTATTCTCTAATTAAACAAAAATTAGAATTCATGTACGCCAGAATGTAAGATCAACCCTTTTAGATCACAGCTAAGCTTTGGATCTAGTTTTTTGTATATCATATCACAATTTTTAAATCGGCCAATACGTTTAAACCCACTTTTTTCCGTTTATTCCTTTGACACTATTATAAAATATAAGTTAATGTAAATGAATAAATCGGTTTGATGTTATTTGCCTTTTTCTCTTCTTTTCCGAAAAATCGGCCCGAACCGATGAGTTCAAAATATATAATGAATTAAATATTTTTTAAGATTCGCGTTGTTTACAAACGGAGTAATTTAATAAATCTTCAATTTAAATTCACAGCTTGTCGCATAATTTGCAAATAGCATTCGAGTACAACACGTAAAATGATAACATTATGACGTGCGAATCATTAACACTTGTGTTATTTTTAACGTTTTGGATAATATAATATAATAACGTCGTATTCGAGTCGTTTTACGCACCACATGTCAAGCCAAGTATTCGACCGGAGAGCAAGTGCGCGCATGATTTAATAAAACACATGAACACCCATCAGGACAACAAAGACCTTCGACTGGAATATCTTCAACAAATTAAATTCCACAAACCAAACGTATCGAGAAATTTGTACATTTAATAAAAAAAAAACCAACCGCAAAGTTGTGAAAACATGAAACAATGTACATTTTTCTCTATGTACACTTTTTAACTTGTTAATTATACAAATTATTAAATTCTTGGTAGCGACTTAAGGTCAGGTCTGGTGATTGCAAACAAAAGAAGTAAATAACAATGCAATTTTTTCCCAGAAAAAAATCCAAAAATGTCATGTTTATTTAACTTTATAATGCATTTTTTTCTATTATGCTTTTATAATTATTACATTTAAAAATAGTTGATTATTTTTGTGGATAAGTAGTACTTAACCTCACAGTAGCACTAGAGTCAACTACACTTTATTTAATGTACCCGAGGACCATATTTATTATGACAAGTCTACCATAAACGCGTATTAAAATATGTTAAGACTTCCGGAATACAACCTACTAAGTAACTTTTCTAATTAGAAAAACGAAATAAAACTTTTTATTAAACGGATGAAATGATTTTTTAATTTTATAGTTCTCTGTTCATTTTTCATTATTACTACAATTTGTTTGACGATTTAACCTGTTTGTTAAACAATTAATATGGAAAAGCCATGAAATAAATAAAATTAAGGACTCTCCAATTTCATATGGTTAATTTTATCCAAAAACTGTAATAATTCAGTGGGTTTTTTTTATGTGATTTACTTTACATTACTTGAACTTTGAATAGGTTTATTTTCTCATCTTAAGGCGGAGACAGATACATACGGTTCTAAACGGATTTATAATTTCATTTTTATTAGGGTTATACGCGTAACACCCAATGTCCAAACTTAACTTTGTCTGACCCTTTTCTTCGAAGTTTTTACTTACGTCAGAGCTCGAAAAACCTATGAAAATGTTTGGGTTTTAAACTTTTTATTTCTATGTATGCATCGCGTATAATTATTATTTCTGAACAATAAACGTGCTGAAAAAAATATGTTTACTGTACAACGACTAGACACAAACAATAACACATAATTATAAAACCGATACCTTCTTAGCTTGTCATCAACGCTCACGCACTAGAAAAATATAGAAACCGTTTTAAACCACAAAATATAACTTTGATGTCAGATGCGTATAATACCCAAGTAATAATAATTACGATTAATAATGCGAAATTCTGAATACTGTGTATTATAAACAAACGTCTACTTATTTTCAGCTTCAGTATTATACGCTATAGTGGTTTTCCATTTTTACATTATAAAATAATAAATCGAGTCGTTCATTTTTATTTATAGGACATTTGGGTGGGAAAAACTGGAAGCAAACGTGCTTAATAAAACGTACCTAATACAATATACGATAATACAACAAGACATTATGAGCCGTCCCCAAAACTACCTCGTTATACGGGCATCATCTTAAGAATCCATAAATCATATCTTACGGCTATATGCGAAATTGGTAATTATTTGCACGACTACCGAGCTTTACACTTACGTTTTGTACTTTCCATACGCATAATAATATTATGTTCGGTACTAATGGAAACTTATGGGCGTTTTCAGACAAACGGCTTTTGGAGTTTGTTCGGATACATAACTAAATGGAAACGTGCAATAACTTCCAAGGACGGGTTAGAATATGACAATATTTCGACCCACATCGCGTAGCGCAAACTACTTTAAAAAAATAATAGCAAATGATGAATCCGTTTATAGTAGCAAGAATAAAATATATAAGAGTAGTATGAATTTATAAATATTTTAATAACTTTCCCGTTTCAAGAAATACATAAATAAAATCAATATCGCCGATTGACAAAAAGTTTATTTATTTTTTTTTTTTTTTAACTAACGTTTTTGAAATTATTGCTTGGCTTTAATCAGTGGCGTAGACAGGAATTTTTTATGGGGGGGGGGGGTTCATGGTTGGAAAAAAGAACTCATTAAATTTATTTAACTTATAACAAAATTTGTATTTTTCTTGGCTTACTTGCTAATTCATCCAATACTTTTTCAGGCATTGCAAAAAAAAAAACACCAAGTTTATTTCACTTTTTAACACTTATAAGCTATAACAAAATATCTATTTTTCTTGGCTTTTTGGCAAATTCATCCAATACTTCTTCAGGCGACTCTCGATAATAGCTTAGAAGAACTAAGCCATTTAGACGATCCTGTTTAAAATAAGTTAGATGATTAAAATACAATTAAAAATTGTATATGATTACAATTTACCTCTTTCATAGTATTTCTAAGGTATGTTTTTACTCTTTTTAATCTGGAAATGGACCTTTCTGGTGTCGCAGTGGATACTGCGATCGTATGTGTACTGGTAGTACACATACAATTTTAAGTAGTTGAAATATATTCGGAAAAATGACTTGATCACACTGATTCACAGAATGCCCCTTCTTTCAATTCAGAATAAACCAACCAATTAGAAGTAAGAAACCATTTACTTTGAATTTTGAATTTTATTTTTTTATTTTGTTCTAGTAATGGAAATTAATAAGTAATAGGTGGAACCCATGGTCTCATAAGAATCTAATGCAATACATTCAAATAAATTAGTTTTTCTTATTCAAATTCATTTTGATTTTTTTTCAATTTAACACTGTCAAGTAAAAAGATTATATCACAGAAAAGAAATTTAGGCCGACATTATGTTTTCGCCGTTTCGCGGCAAAATGACGATTACTTACGATTCTCACGATTTCAGGTCAGTGTGATCAGAAACATCAGAGAACTCCAATTATCTTTTCAATTAACTATTATAGTCTGTCTCCCTGACGCGAAAACTGACAGCCAGTCGGTACGGCGGCTCATAAGAACACTTGTAATTTTTATATTGATACCCGATATGTGATAACAATTAAAACAACTAACGGTATTATACAATTTAAGTATTGAGCTAAATAAAGTGTAAGGAGGGGGGGGGGGGTTAGGGGGTTAAGGGGTTCAATAAAAAAAAAAATCACAACTATTTAAAATTCCCGGGCTAAATAACTACACGTACAAACTAAGAAGACCGGAATAAAGAAACAAATTTTAAATGTTTCTGTAATGTTTTAATACAACTGTAATAAATAGTTTGTTTGTTTACTTCTGAAATTTACATTAAAATTTCTATTCAAATTTACAGTAATACCGTAACCTGCGTAAGGTGATAATTTATGAAAAATATACTTAGATGATAATTGTATTTCAGTGTATAAACGTTTAACGATATTACAGAAGTAATGGAACTCATGTCAGAAAAACAAAATTGAAAGGAAACTAGATCAGATAAGTTAAGAAGAATAGGCAACCATTTTTAAGAATGTGTTTATGTACCTATTTTACATAAGTAATGCCCCTTAAACACGAAATTCGTTCTGGGCTTTTTTCTTTCTCGATAGGGTTACAATTTATTACTAATCAAACGATTTAATGAACTAAAATCATATAAAAAATAATTTAAAGAACTTATATAACTGTTTAAATAATAATTGGATTTTTATTATAAACAAAAGCAATAGGTCAAACATTAAAATTCCTGTTCAAAATATCAGCTTAATTTCCGTTTTTAAAAAATTAGGAAAATAATTATTGGATTTTTTTAAGATTTTTTTCAATTAGTAATTTCAAAGTCAACGTTTTGGTCTTACGATCTAGGTATGTTTTCAGCGAAAATGATGTAGTAGTCAATTTAAACTTTCACGCGAAAAAAATTTTGAAAACATAATTATAATGCTCATTTATTTTTTATGTGCTTAGGATGTGTAATGATTTTAATCAATTTGTTTAATAAAACATGTAATACTACTTTTTTCGTACTTGCTTTATTATAAATATCTTGTTGGTCAGCTTAAGCTTTTTAATTTTCAATTATTCACTATTTCGGTATATGCACAATCCTTCTAATCCTGGTAAATCCTTTCTTCTTAATTTACTTAAAATATTATTGAAAATGCACAATAATTAATCATATTTTTATTTTTTGCGTTAAATTTAAAAAATACAGCTGACTCTTTTTCCTAGACCTATACAGGATTATGATAAAATAATATTTTATTTAAAATACTTCAAACGACAAAATTCTATAAAAAAAATAATAATAAATATAAATAAATTATAAGTTATTGTTTCAAAATTAATTTTAGAATCTAATTTTTTTTTTTAAATGTGAAATGTTTCTACCTAAATGTCTACAGTTATTATAGCTGTATATTTTCTAATTCGTTAAGTGAAGAATACTTTTTAAAAGTTTTCATAAAAATGGCGTGGACAGCAAAGCTATTCATTTTTGTAAAATAAAGATAAAATATAATTTCCGCGTTTTTGTAAAATAAGTAATTAAAAAACATAATATAAGACATTTCAGGACATATTCATTATCGTTTTTTTATTGTAATAAATGGCTTTCACTACAGAGGTCAATGGCCATAGGTTTTATACTTAGGTTAAATAGAGATGATTATTACATCAAATGGTTTATAAAACAATAACATAAAATATTTATTTGTTGTTTTCCATTTTCATAAAGTCTCTTCTATTTCATTGTATCGATTTTAAAATAATTAATAATTAATGAGAACTATTTATAGGACAAACCCCTTCATATAGTACAATAGGCAAGTTACGAATAAAAAAATATGTTTTTATTTTATAAAGTATTTTTATTGTCATGTATATTATACATATAATATAATTATATATTTTATCATTTCAATGAATACTTGGAGCTTTTAACAGTCATATAACATTTTTACCTGTACCTACCGCGGGTCTTCGCGTTATTTTATGCACAAACTAATTTTTTATTAAGTCTGCAATTTTCTTTCGCATGTAACCGAAGGGAACAGCCTCGGAATAAAGTCAATCATGACCCCTGGTGAGTTGTCAGAGACGACGCTGCACATCCCTGCCATGATATTATTCATGTTTATAAAACCGATTGATTGGCGTCAGGGACGTTCGACAAACCAGACGAAAATCTAGTCTTATATAGATTTGATTTTGTATTAACACAAATAAGGTTGGCCGACTACGCCCCTGGATACACCATTTTTCACTACAACGGCGAAGAAAGCCAAAATGATTCTAGAAAAGCGAATTCTACAAATAAATTAAACGTTAACGCTATTTGATTTGCTTGAAAAATGTGTTTGTATAGTTATATTTTGGCGGCGCTGATTTATTGCGTTCTAATATCGTCTTGGACGAAACTTTTTTTTGCCGGTTGCCAGTTTTAATAACTTTTGAATGAATGGAAAGCGTGTCATATTAATAAAAAGATCTTCACAATAGATAAAATATGTAACGATAAAATCGTTAGTTATTATTATTATTTTTTTTGTTATGGTAAAGTTTTATTTTTCGATATAATTAAAATATACATTCATTTTATCATTACACAAATAACTTTGATCGTTATTTTTTTATTAAAACAGTATGTTAATGGAAAATAGAAAAACTTTAATATTAAACACGGAAGTAGTAATAATTAAAATTTATGGTTCAATAGGCGATTCTAAAAATAAGTTTTTAAAAAATTGTGTTGACGACCTAAAAAGAAAGCGTTAAGTTTTTAAAGTGGATAATGAAAATAATCCGTTTGGAAAAAATCAGAATTATACACATGTGGATATAATTAATTGATTGTATAAAATAAATAAAGACATACTTTTATAACCAGTATATTAGATTCGTAGTATATAGTGTATTGCATTTAAATTTCATTGAGCTAACTTAATTAACTGTTCGTTTAAATAAATGTGTATTGGTTAAGGTAGATAGAAAAGTGCATTTAAAATCCAAGAAAGATATGATTATGATATGATATCATAAGAAATAGTGGGACAAATAATATTGTAAACCATATTTTACAAAGTTTTTACTTTGTATATTATTTTTTTAGATCGTTAAAATTTGGTTCATTGTAAAAAAAAATTATAAATGAACTTGTATTTCTAAAATGTTTAATAATACATTTTTACTAACGGGCTTACCATAATTTTAACCACTTGGATGGATGAATTAGAAAAAAAGTTATTATTTTAAGTGCTCTTTTAAATCAAGTTGATTTTTACGTGAATCTTTTAAAATATTAACATCTTCAAAATGCGTAACCTTATCTTTGTTGCAAACTGCGAATCAACCGTTAAAACGTCCGTTGGTTATAAATTATAATAACTTAATTTCCTTCCTCTCAAGATCCCACTATCAAATGCGGGGAACCCTGTTTAAATTTTTTAAATCGCTACTTTTTTTTTGTTCCTTGCTCACAACAACAACAAATGTATTAAAAAATGCCTCAAATGCTGCACTTTAAAAGTTAATTTTATAATTAATTATTTTTTTTATAATTATTTTTTAATTTCACTTTATGACTGAAAGGAAATAAGAATTCGGTATTCTGTAATAACATACCACGTTTTTCCGTAGACAAAATATTTTTAAATAATAAATTACTCTAGTCAGACTTTTACTTATGTATTATACCCATACTCTCATCGGAAGTAATCGATACTTTATAAGTCAATGGGAGAAAAAATATGTTAACAAAATTAGTTACAGTATTATTATTGATCATTTTTTTATTACGAAGCATATTATGCTTTCTAAATACTTGATATAAAGCATTACGATTCGCGGAAATGTTATAGTGGTATTGGACATTTGTCAGGTCAAAAACTTTTACATAACTTAACTTGGATACATTTTTTTGTATAATACAAAAAAAGCACAATTCAGCCCGTCGGCTCGGCTGGTGATTGTTTTTATTTCATTGCCAAGTACAGAATTACGGTAGGTGTATTCTGTCAACGCCAGATACATTTTTGTTTTGATGAAATAATGTGGTTTGTATTTGAAAAACTTAACGCTCAAAACTAATTTTAAAATGAAAGAAATTAAAAAAAAATCCAGCTTGACACGTTATTAAGCAATAATAAAATGACTGGCTCTGGGTTCAGCTATTGCCCTAAGCTGTTAATAAAAATATTACGACCCAGTGTGTTTTTAATAAGGATTTTAGCCCAGCCGCATCATTCTTCGGTTCATCCCACGTGACGTTGTCTCATATAAACCGACCTCCTCTTGTATGGTTAATAATTTTCAAAGTACAAAATAATACTTTTAACCGCTATAAATCTAAGTCGAATTTAAAAAATGCGCGTTCAATAACTAGCAGTTGACAGATAAATTATTATAGTAATGCTCGGTTATGTTAACCAACACATTTTATGTACCGGAATCAGCAGACTTGCCGTTTATACTTTATGTCCCTCTTCCTTGATACTAAAGACGAGAACAATTGGTTTTATTCACACACACAGGCAAATCGTCCAGTTTTACTTCATTAACATAAACGACGGTCGCGGTCATTCGCAAGCAGTCAAAACGTGTTAAATGTAGCACAATCAAGTATAGAGGATTGTCAACAGTTCATTTATTGAAAAAAATCAAATAATCATGCGACCACGTAAGATAAAGTTTTGCGACCACGTCCGTTTGATCGAACCGAGCACTGAAGGTTTTATATATAACGAAGAATCGAGGGCGAGGTAAAAGCGCGTACCTCGCAATAGTTTTAAGCTTGTATGATTTATATTATACTCGACACCGGGTTTGATGGCGTAAGGGAATAATCTACCGCGGCGACTACGAGTGAAAAATGGTCAACGCCTGGCGCGCCGGAGTTTCGCGTGCTGCTGGTTAAATGAAATATACAGTACAATATACATACGTATATGTCGCCACTATTCACCCTTGTGTGACCTGACACGCAATAATATGTCTGGCCACAGAACAACACGGTTCACGGGGACTAGCCGGGTAAAAAATAACATAACATCATCATATAAAAAAAAAAAGAATATAAATAATGAAAAAATATGTCAAAAATAAAATTGGGCGATACGAGTGGTCTTGGGATTTTTTAAATGTAATTCTATTTAAAAATGGAAATAAACTTTAAGACGCGGGTACGGTGTAAAACATAATTTAAAATCAAGTGACATATAAGACCTTTATCATGGGCGTGCTCACGGGGTAAAGATACATCCCCCGTGGCCTTAAAATACACCGTACATGGGGGGGGGGGGAGATGTCAAAACTTTATAGGGTGCTGGTTAAATATAAGCCTCGGCCTCTCCTGTAGAAAAAACTGAGTACGCCCCCGATATTTATACTTTCGAAAATCGGCAACTCTAGGACAATAGTGCGTGAATTGAAAGATGGAACGAAAAAGCCAATAAAATTATCATTACCTAAATTTGTTGAATACGTTTCTTTTAGCAAAGCATTTTATGGTTTATTTTTATAATGTCTAAAAGATGTCAATAGTTTTAAAACTTTTAGCTTCAAAGCGAAGATGAGAAGGTCTTACGATTTATTTTTGTGTCTGGACCCACGATTTCTTTTTGATCACTGAGCCGATTTCTTCATGTACTAAGTCTATAGATCAAATATTGCACAAAAAAAGTTACTTTATCAAAAATTGTTTAAACTTTTGGACCCTTCCATTCCTCTCCCTTAAAGATCGAGAAAATCGAAGCGAAATTTAAAAGTAATTTAATCACCTTTAGTTATAGTAATTTCTAGCCCACCCTACTATATTCCATACCCACTATGTCCAGATTTCATCTTTATCATGTTTATTATACGGAGAGATAGAAACGTGTATCTATTTTATGTGTTTGACTTTATTTTGAGAATCGCAAAATGTATAACGAAAAACCCGATAACAATACTGAGAAATTGTGAACGAGCTTAAGGAAGAGGTATGGGGAGCAAAACCTTTATTTAACCCCTGTTATATTTATTGTGATGTGTAGTACAGGGGGCCGAATTGACCAAAATACCTATAGTTAAGGAGAAAAACAAAATCTCCGGCTGACGACATTAGCTCAACTCTGACACTGGATCTGGCAAAAGAAATAATAAAGTACATCAGATTTGGTTTTATTAACAATTGTTGGCTCATTTTATTTAATTGGCTTGTTACAGTAGGTTTTGAATATCGATAACTATTCTAGAGTCTTAAAAGACCTATTACATAGTTATAATTATTTTCAATTAAGGCATGTTTTTTCATAAAGAAGAAACAGAAATATATTGTGTTTTAATTATTAAAAACTTTAGAATTGAAAATTAGACTGAAATTAGATCTGATCTATTTATTTAATAATTATATAGGTGCTCAAAAAAGGCCAATTTCTAACTTCCTATTTTATGTTTCCCAACAAAAACTATTTAACTGCTATGAGTTTTTGGAGCGAAAGCATGCATATATATTATAAATTGATAAATCGTTAGAAGAAATATTCCCCCGTCTTAATTTTTTATGGTGAAGTGTTTACACGCAAAGGCTACGCTGAAAACAGGATTTATAAGTAAACGCCACTTGACAAATATAGGGCTTGTAATGAAAAGAAAACTTTATATAAGCCCAATTTAAACTACACGTGTCCTGTCTTAACCCTACAGTGATACCGCGGATGATCCTGATGAATACAAGCACCGACGCGGCGTTTTGTTTTGTTTTTATGTCCATGTAACGGCTCTTTGTACTGAAAACGCCATAGATTTGCCTTTACAACAAATACCGGTATTCCCGTTATCAGATTTACGTCCTTGCTGGTGCTTAAGCTTAATATTGTCACAACAATAGACAAATCTGCTATACTAAATCCCCTGTCCCTCATGGTTTAAACCCATTTATATACCTTAACACGGATCAATTCCATTGAAAATAGCAAAGTCTTTTAAATCACCTTAAACATGAGAATAGTATTTCCCTACAGCAATGAAAATTGCATGTCACAGATGAAAGTTTAATTTAAACAAATATTAAATGCTATTTAATTTTTGATTTTATAAATTATACTTAATAGATATAGTAATTATGTAAAACGTTAGTTTTAAAAACTCAGCCTAATTGCAATAAATAGAAACATATTTATAGTGTGTTCAAATAAATTGGTAACAGGAAATATTTCTGCGCAAATAGAATAGAAGGTCGACAATTTAATTTTACCCGGGGCGGTGACTGCGATTATGGGCGTTTGAGAAAATTGTGTATTAAAAAGTTTTACATAAATACAAAAACATTGCAACTATCATCAAAACCACGAAACAAGTTTCTAAAATAAAACTCTAATTGTTGAGAAAATAAAAACCCCGTAATTTATCTAAAAAATGGCATTATCAAATGCATAAAACCACGTTATGTACCCATTTAAAAACGTCAGAACTAATATTATAATAATATTAATATGTAACATTGACAAATGTTCTTTTATTTAATATAAATGAACACTTACACACGGGGTGATTTTTTTTTATCGTGGACCACAATATCTCATAGGGTTTAATAAGAAATTTAAACAAATTATTTAAACTTGAGGTTACTCCCACTTGGATGTCTTGACTAGTTTCGCCAACGTTTCGGAACATTTGCACGTTCCATCTTCAAGGCTGTGGTTCGATGTTGCTCTTACCGCGCTCTCCTGCAGACTGACCGATTCGCTTTCGTGGGCGTAGGTTATATACCATACCCCTCACCGCATTATCCGCTTCCTCTTGCCGCTGCCAGCTGTTTTCTACGGCCACGCCCCTTCGCCTTGGCCGGCTACCGCATGACTGATTTTCGTTACCGTTATCAATAGTCACTTGCTGTATTTCCGGCTCTCTTCGTCCCGTTTGGTCTCCGGTTTCTTTGTCATGCGGTAGCCGGCCAAGGCGAAGGGGCGTGGCCATAGAAAACAGCTGGCAGCGGCAAGAGGAAGCGGATAATGCGGTGGGGGTATGGTATATAACCTACGCCCACGAAAGCGAATCGGTCAGTCTGCAGGAGAGCGCGGTAAGAGCAACATCGAACCACAGCCTTGAAGATGGAACGTGCAAATGTTCCGAAACGTTGGCGAAACTAGTCTAGACATCCAAGTGAGAGTAACCTCAAGTCATGTAAATACTGTAAAGAAATTTTATTTTCTTGATGTTTTTATACAAATTGATCTCATATTTTTTTTACAATTTTTTTATTTTTTACCCCCTTCCCAACCTAGTTTTTTGATAGCTTCTTGGGGGAGGGGGTAAAAACAAAAAAGTTGTGAAAAATTGAAATTACATTTTATAAAAACAATATAAAAATAAAACATTTTAATTTTGTAATAAACCCTATGAGATATTGAGTGGCCCATGATAAAATAATGCCCTGTACAAGTTATTAGGTATGTGTGAAAAATGTGAATCCTTTATAACGTGTCTAATTATTTTGTATTTAATTACTAAAACTAGAATTGGATTAATTATTAATTAATAATAAACGCACGAACCGGCGAAATTCATTAACATACGCATTTTTTCATTAAATTAATTGTTTCATTTAATTAATTATTTTATGTCTTTATGAAAGGATAGAAAAAGATAAATGATGTTTGTGGACGTTTGAAATTAGATAAAAATACACAATAAAGCGTGTTAAATCCACTTTAACTTTGCGAGAGAAATCTGATTAAAATAATAACATTTCAAATCCCGTACATACATATGTACATACATTATTGTAACACAATATGTTAGTGTATAGAAACGTATTGAAATAAAAAAATTGATCCCATAAAAAAAAAAGTTACATTTGCATTTTCCCCATTGGTTTACATTTATCCCACCTGACCTAATTCATTTTGGATTCACGTCAAGTTTTGGCGGAATATTGTCTATTATATTACACGCCACGTCTGCCTTATTAAATGAATGCTTTAGCGTCTCGAGAGAGGGAATGGTTACGAAATCGTCAAGCGTGAATGATGGAAATTAGACCAGCTGATTCTATTTATCTGAGATACTGACTACTGAGAGGTTTGAGAATGACAGTGGAATGTATTATGAATCCAGAAAACCCTTTAAATTAGTTTTATTTTACTTGAACATATTTTATTTCCATAAACTTTCAAGTATTACAATATTTTATCTTAACGATTACCTAGTTATTATTGTAAATGCATTTATACGGGGAACAGGTAATTAAAACGTTTTTGTTAAAACTAATAAATATGGGACAGGTATTTAATTTAATCACTCAAGCCGTACAGGACGCAATGTGACAGTATTAAGATGTAATGAGTTTACAGTGAAACAAACTATAATATTCCACTTACGCCCACAAAAAAAATGTTTTTATATTTTTAACACAAAATATGATCTCCATACCTATTTTATTTGAATTATCTTTTACGACACATTAAACCCCAGTTTTAGCTTTAATCTCAATATGTTTTAAGGATAGTTATATGTACGATTACAACGTAGTTTCTTAAATTGTTGTAACGACATTATCGATAATCGGTGATCTGAAACCTTTAACATTTCTAGTTCATTAATACATTTCTTTACAAAAAAATATTTCTAAATCGTTTTTGTTAAGTGCACGCAAGTATTGTAAACTTATGACGGGAAAATACGGTTAAAGGTAATAAACAAGTTAACTACAGACTTTACCAAACCATTATAAAATGTAGCTAGAAATGCATAAACATAACTTTAAATTCCTAAATAATACGTTGCAAAATATTTGTTTAGTCCAATCTAAAGTGGAAATATTACAGCAACTATTGAAATTGGCGGTCTATAGGTTCTCGAGTCTTGTCCGTTTAAAATTCATAATAAAATGGATGGCTTGGAGAAATCACATTTTTATCACTGTGTATGATCTTTTTTGCGCAGTTCAGTTTAAATATTTGAGTTAAAATGTTTCATGCGAATCGCTCATTGTGTTTATTTTTACAGATAATTCAAAGTAAATATAAAAAGTAATTTCGTTGTACGATAATGAAACGTAATCTAAAATTTAAAGGCTATACTATATTGTTTAAATGATGCATTTATTTATTTTTTTTTTTTTTAATCAAGAATACCAGGTAAAAAAAAAAAGAAGAATAGGCTACTCGAGTTTGATAGTATTCTAATTTTATTCAAAACCTTTTAAAAACTGTTTTTCTGGAAAAACGGAAACTTAAATAAAACGCTACTCGAGCAAAATATACTAGTGGCCCTAATAAATCGTACTCGAAGTAGTCGTCTGGTATAATATTTTTATATAAATAAAGATAAAATGATGTATTGCTTTCAATTACACTATGGATATTGTATACATGTATATATACATTTATTTATATGAAATTAAAATAACTAAAAAAAAAACCTTTTCTCGATCTGTTGGCTCTGACTTCTTTTTTTGAATACTCGTCTAATCCGGAGCAATAAAAACGCTGCTTTATCGATACTAAGGGACTGCCGACGTTTGTTTTCTGGTTTCGGTTCCTCATCTTGATCCATCTGGAATAAATTACAAAATAACAAAAATGATTACATTAATAATACACTACGATTTCGTTTTTTTATACTGGAACAACTTATTTCAAATCTAATAATTTTAATTATAATTATTACAATTCCAAAGATCATATATTTTTTTATGGAAATATTACCCTTGTGAGGTTTTTATACAATTTAGATGATAATTTCCAAGGTCAGTAAAAGTAGAGCTATCGCCCGCTGTACAAACAAGCGAACGTAAAATATAATATTGAAAACAATATAAGAAATTATTATGGAGTAAACTACTTCTATACTCAAGCTAATTCATGTTATTATTTTTTTATCTGTAATGCTTATTGTAAAACAAAATTGCATACAAATTGTACTATAATTAGGGTTTGATAAAAAAAATATTAATAATAAATCAATAAGCATAATTACTTAAAACATATCAATAAACGACTCCTTTAACATCCAGTCCATAATAGTCATCCAGTTAACGAAGATAACATAAATAACTTTTTGTGACGACCCTACTAAATATTTTTAAAAAAACTTCTTAAAACAAAATCATATTTTTAAATAAAAAAAAAACAAATATTTTACGTTTTATACTGGGCTTATAACTTTTAAGCAAAAACGTTTTAGAAAAATATTCCATTTATTAATAAAAAATCTTCGTGGATAGAGTATAATTTCTAGAATAAAATATGAATATGTATCAATTAAATACATAGTTATATTAAAAGTGTAATAGTTTTTGTAATACATTTTATGTTATTGAATGTTGTAAGTATAATATCACATCAATAATAATTATTGTAACATTTAAAAATGTTGTAAAATATCAATCTAAACTCTAAACAAACCTAGTGTATGAATTGTATAATTTGTACGTCCTGATATATCAGTAGTAACACAAAATAATCATTTTTTTGTAAGTATTTTGTTTTAGTAAACTCAAGAGAACCATTAATAAAGAGAAACCAAGCAATAAGGGTTTAAATACCTTAGTGCTTTAAATACCATTATCATAAATAATCTACTATAACTACCAACGTCGTTTTTAGTAGGAAAAAAATGTTATTAGGTAATTTAAAGCTTACCTACAGTTGAGTCATAAATAATTTTGTTTAAAAGAACCTTGAGATATTTTAGAATTTCTTAATGTTAATTAAATTCCATCAATTAGTGTAGAAAACTCTTTTTTTGGTTTTAAAACATTAATAACTTATAAAACATTTTTAACCACGGGTTTTTTTAGTCAAATTCCAAATAGTTGAAACGTTACCAATAAATCTTGAAAACAAACGTATATATACAAAATAGCTCTAACAAAGAATAGATACTTAAAAAAATAACACAAAATATTGTGTTATCCAGACAATAGTTCATAACTTTATACACTCCTTAAACTACCAATTGTTGTTTCCAACAAATATCGAGACCGGAAACTAAACAATTTAATCTTCCATTGAAATCGTTATATGGGATTCAAAAGAAGTTAATATAATAAACTTTGTTAGGTTTTACGTTCAATCGTGTACTTACATTTTCCAGTATACGTCAGATGCCATAAGTCGCTGACTCGCTATTTATTTTTCCTCTAGTAAATCAAATAAAACCTTGCTTTTGAATTCTATTTTGTTTATCTTGTAAATATCTTAATGTCAATACTATAACAGTCTAAGAAAGCTCAACCAAATTCTTAACGATTTTTATGGTTTTTATAGACAAGGTTAGACAAACAATGAAATAAATTATTTTAATTATTGAAATAGTTTTTGTATTTTCATTATTGACTAAAATACAATAGGAATAATTAGACCATTTTAGTGTTATACACCATCAGTAGGTCTGACTAAATATTTGAATAGTCAGGACAGTTCCAAAAATGAATGTTTCTACTTCTTATCATTAAGAACTATTATATTAAATTTAAAAACAAATTTGTATGGTTAACTGTTAAGTGTTTAGATAACCATAGGAACATTCATTCTACAATAAAACTACCTCGTCTGTTTATCGACGATTCAGCTAAATGGTTATTAGATATAATTTTGCATTATACGTATATATTTATATGGCGTGACTCCTTCTGAGATTGCATTCTGCGAGAGACAGGCCTAAGGGCTGAACTGTATAAATTTTATGACTGACGTAAGTGTATTAAGGGTAAATTCGAACTCGTCTAATGGCCTTTTATCACCAGACCCTTAGATTTACATTTTACAGCCACAAACCCGCACATAATACGTAAATAAATATTTTGCTATCGTTTTATTTTGATTAACCACGGACCGAAAATGTAAGTTAAAACGTCACAATGAACGACAGCTAATTAACATATTTGTAATTCTTTCGCGTATGATAAGGAACAATTAGTTTTGCGTTTGATTCGGTCAAGTAATGCAATATTATGTTTATTCGGTTGATCTCGACCGTGCTCGTGCTATCGTTGATATTAACCATTTCCGTTTCCGTTTGGTTGTAAGAAAAATAGTAGGTATTATAGCGTATTACCGTTAGTGACAGCAGTGAATCCGCTTAGCGCCTTGTCAAATCGGATGGACCCGAGCAAAAAAAAATGAAAAACTAACCGAACGATAACGATGAAATTAACGTCACCTGACGCGGTAAACTCGATTAAAAACAAAAAAACTGGGGATAAAATCGAAAAAAAAAATTAACAATTAAATAACGAAAAAAATATTAAACAACTAATTGAACGATTTACTTTTGTCAAAACAGTTAACGGGCAGTGGTGGTGGTCTTGAGAAACGATAAGACGGCGGCAACGTCACGCGTGTACCGGTAGTACGCACGGTTAAGTGTCGAATTTCTACTGGATTTTCACAGTGTAAGTCCACAGGGCGCACAGGACATTTTCAATTGGTGCCGCTCGCTCTGCCGGTCACGTGGCACATCTGCGCATTCGACGTCGACCAAATCCCGCCAAACGAGCCCTGAAAAAAAAATCCTGATTTTCTTATAGTTTTTTTAATATTTTTTTTTTTTTGTCATGGGATCGGTTAGGCGATTAGCGAATCTACATAACAGCCGCTGTATCATGAACGACGATAAACTGGTCATTGTTCGAAATAGAATCATAATACTGTAAAAATAAACGCTATGTATACGTTATCCGCGGTTTTTTTTGTAAAATTTATGCAAAATATAGCCAACTACTGGTTAAGCAAAGTACCTAAGTATAATGTATAGAATACCGTTTATGGTTTTTACGGTTAAGTATAAAAATATAAAATTTATATCGGCCAAAAAAAAAATTAATACCAGTTAAAAAAAAAATCTGGTTGTTTCCGATAATTTTATTTTTAAATTGGGTGTTGAAAACCTTAACTGTTTTGTTTTAAATTTAAAAAATCCTGTTTTAAAGCATTTAGTTTCGGAATTTTCAAAAAGCTGAACATTTTAATATTGGTCAACTCTGAACTAACGTTGAGCAATAAGGAACAAATTCACGCATTCTAAAATTAAGGATTCCAAATATCTTTTTAAATTACAGAATATATTATTACAAATAATCATATTATATTCAATAAGAACCGAACGAGCACATTAATAAAAGTTGATTTTCAGGAGTTTCATTATTAAGTGTAGAAAACGATAAACATTAATAAACATTTTAACGTATTTTCTTATTTTAAATATGTTATATACTTCTAAACCTGATTATAGTATGCTTAAGTACAAATACATTTGCTTCTCCTTAAATAATATTTTTTTTTAATTTAAAATTATGAAGATTGTATCATTTTGTAAGTATTGTTTTGTTGTTTCCAACAAAACAATAACAATAACTACACAAATTTATACTTTTTAGTGTTATTATTATGCAATTTATACAATGACCTCGTTGGGTTTGTAACTCATTTTATATTGAAACACTTGATAAAGTTTTACTGCACCATACAGTTAATGTTTAATCTATAGACGTCCAATTCTTTAATATCAAAGGATCGATGAATAGGATTTTGAAGCCTTTAAAATGTCATTAAGGAAACGACAAATAATTTAATTATCTAATTTCATTATAAGAATTTCTCTAAACCTTGTGTTTTTCAATTTGTTCAAATTAAATTAATTTACAAGGCTATAAGAGTACATACCAAAGTTCAGAATCCAATTCGTAGGGGGTGTATTTTATTTTTCAAGGTATTATATTGTAGCCAAGTACATATGATAAATAAAATAAAATCCATTTCAATGAAATAATAAATCAACATACCAAATTCGTTTAAAAAAAATAGTATTATCAAAAGTTGTGCTTAAGTTTTATTTTTCTGGCCAATCTTAAATTCGAATAAATAATCATTATTTTTCTGAAATGCTGCAATGAAAACATCGTGCTTAGCTAATACAAAACTTTACTGTTCTTATAAATGTAAAAAAGTTAAGTAAGTTTTGACTTGTATTCATTATAAGTAATATTATATCGATTATTTGTTACTCAGTAACAAATAATCAGTAAAAGCCAAACATTAAGTTTTATTATAAAATATTATTATTTTATTTATGTATTATTATTATAATAATAATTATTATCATTATTATTATTATTATTGCTAATAAAGACCAAGTGAACATTTGTTTAAATACACTTTAAAATAACGCAATCATTTTAGTGATAAATTGAAAATCAATCATGTTTTTTTTATTTATGGTAGACACTACGAATATTTGGCCCTATATATATTTTAGTAAATAAAAAATTTAAATAAATTTATAAAATCTTCACGCATTCAATGTGTATTTTTATCCATTTTCTCTTTCTCTCTCTTAATAATTTATTACTCCCCCCCCCCATTCCGTCTTTCAAATTCTCTGAAACTGGTGCTCTTAAAAGTAAGTTCTATAGTTTCTTATTTCTATAAAATAGGAAATACACTATAATATTAAACATGTTGTACAGTGTTAACGCATGAGATCATATTAGTTGTAAGAATATACTAGAGACTCAACATTGTGATCAATCCAAAATGATTGATTGACAGATTAAATTAACACTTCTGTGTGGTTTCTCGACATTAAATCATCTTAGTCGCAATGTACTTAGCAGTTTGATGATGTGAATAGTTTGTATATTATCAACAGGCTATATTTTTATAGACTATGTTAAGTATAGATATAATACAAAGCTTTGACAACAAATATATGGTTTCGATAAAATCTAGATGGCTTTTATAATTTTTACATGCTTTTCTTTAACTCGCTAACACGTACGTGCATGCGTACGTTTGTACGAGTATTTTTCAAATCTTGCAAAATTAATTTACTGCTCTTTATGTCAGTCTATCGCTGATCGCAATAATTTCTATAGACAAAATTACACTTGTTTTCTATCAAAATAGTTTTGCTCAAAACGTAATCAAATTGTTATGAAACTGTCGTAAAAACACGAAATTTTCATAGTAAACAAAGGATAACTATACCTGCGTTTAGCGTATTTAAATTTTCGATTACTCAAAAAATTAATTTTTATTTTCAATTGTTTTCAAAAATACATAAACAGTAGCGTTTGATGGCGAAATCAACACTTACTAAAAACAATTGTCATTCGATGCTTTTTAATATTAAAAAAAATACACAAACACAAAATACATTTTAATGTTTTAATTCTTAGTCATTCACTTTCAAGTAAATCAAACGTGATGTTATTATATTTAAGAACATTGTGTTGTGAATATTGATTTGTTGGAAATAAATTAATATTCTACTTTTATTATACATAACAAATACTATAGATAGACTACGCCGTGTTATATACTTTGATGCAACCTCAACGTCATTTACCTATATTGTGGACGCAGCCTTATAAGTTTTGTTAGCCTTTTTAAGCCGATTTTGCCGATTTATTTAATCAATTAGTTCGTGTCGTCAAGTGATCTTTGTGATCTATCTATGTATTTATGTTTAATCACTAATTTTATTTATCTATACTTAATTATCAACAAAATGAACTATACATTTTTTATAATAATTTCTTTTTTATCATACATACAACATATTTTGCCCATGTTATGACTAACTTTTTAATCATAATTTTTCCATACTTTATTTAATCAAACCTTTCTTATTGATTCGGTAACGAGATTTGTTTTCAAATCACGCGCAAGCAACGTTCTGTTTGTAAAATATATGGCAACAAAAAAGCATTTGAATACCTAACAGTGTTCTGTGTTACGTTGAAATAAGTGTAAGTAATTTTCTTAAGAAGAAGATAAATACCAAAAATTATAATTGTATTTTGTTGTGTACAAAATAAACAAAGTTAATTATACGTTTCACACATTTTTAAAAACATATAAATGCATATAACAAGTGTTATACCAAACTAATTACTCACTTTAAAAATAAAATATGAAAATACTACTACATAAATAATAAATTTGCACACTATGATAGAGTTAGCGATTTTAGTTATAACTTTAACAGTATTATTTTTATTCCCGCCAAATTGATACCACCACACAAATTAATCGGACATTAGTTATTACATAATAACATCACTAATTTTGAACATCCAATTATAAATTCTTTAAGGGTTAAGTGTACAAATTTGATAATATGTGCATTAGGGTGGGGTGCTTAAATTTGATATTGCGTTGGATAGCCGTCGTTCGGCTCCAGATAATGAAAAAATATTTCTCTAATTTGTTCAGATTTTTATTTCAATCCTTTGGTCTCCCAGTTTGCACATCAAATGTATACTGTCACTCGGCCTTGCCCGGCAAAGCACGCAAACAAGACCAAGGATTGAAATAAACTCCCTTCGGTTGAAATATGCCCCCACAGTCTAAAATGTATTCGTGTTTAGGTACTCGCGATTCAGCTGATGATGTTCATGTACGTTTCTCTCCAAAAGCAACTGTAAACGTATTCACCACAGCAATGGCGAAGGGAAGATTGGAAAATTTACTAAAATGCCGTTTCGACTATACGTAGATGTTTATCGAATATAATAGCGACGCCTTTGAAGGTCCATACACTAAAATTACTATAAAACAAAATATTTTTTAACAGTAACGGCCGTCGTCGTTTTTTCGATAGCCGGCAGTAAACGATTTGTTCTTTGCTATTGTTTTGCGTGGGTTAAGTGCGTTTATAGCCTTTTAAACGCTACAATAAATGTGTATATATATGTAAAATTCTCAACACAAGCCCTGTTTTCTGGATTTATCGCCACAAAGGTCATGCCACCGGTGCGATAACAAGAGCTCACTGACAGCAGTAGCAGCACACTCACTGACCGCGCGGTGCATTCTCTTATAAAATGTATTTAGTATTGAATTTCACGTATAACCGTACACACCGTAAGTTACATACACCACAACATTTCGGAATTTTAATATCTTGTCAAGCTGATCGTTGTGAAATAATGACCGGCGGTCGTCCCATCGACAGTGCGACGACGCGTTCATAGGAAACAATATAATATTATGTGTAAGTCTTATTGAACGGTGGCAATTATTATAAAGATTGTCTGAAAGTGATTATTTGTATAGATCCCGAGGACGAAGAAAAAAGCAAAGGCGGGCTAGTATTCACATGGATATCCTTCGTGCTGGCCGTCACCTCCATACCGTTCTTTATCGGCAGTTATCTAAGTAATAATTGTTATACACCGTTATATAAAAGCTTTTTTCTTTTTATCCTTATAATAATGTAAACATGATAAAAGTTGCAAAAACATTTATATAAGTTGGACACAAACATTTTTGGAGCAAAATTTAAAATTATTTAGGTCGGCGCAAGTCTACTTTACATTTAGTGATGATTAACTTTGTCAAAACTTTGGGTCGGACGGTTCTGCGATTTTGCCAATAGTCTTATTGTTTGTATGGTAAATGTTTAGAAATTTCGTTTTGTTTTTGCTACAAACATCAGTGGATGGCTTATCTGTTAGAAACAAACAAGAGGACATTTTTACTACCCCAGAAGAAAAACAAAGGTTTTGTTTTTCAATCTTCTATACTACCGTAAAATTAGAAAAATAAATACTTAAGTATTTACGCCCTACAATGCACTTAACAAGATTTACTTGTACCATACGGTTAACCCTTTTTATGTAGTTATTAAGAGAGGCAGAATAACTGTTCTGATCTAGACGAGCAATTCTAAAAAAATTAAACTAAAATTAAGTAAACTATGTAGCTTATGAAGGTGTTAATTAATCCAAATGTTTCAATAGTTCGTTGAATATAAAATAAAAAATTGTAACATTTTCCCATGCACTAATATGTATACTAAATAGGTATACTATTAAACATACCATTTGCGTCAATGAGTATTGAGTAAGACAAATAAGATTCCATTCTTACAAATTTCCTACTGTATTAAATCCGGCATTGTTATTGTTCTCGAATGAAATACCGATTGTGATAAGTAATAATATTATAATAACATATTATATTATTACACTGAACGGTAGCAATAACTAATAACAGAAACACACTTTATAGAAACAACAAATAAATAAACCGCTTCGGCTTTTTTTTAATAACTGCTTTTGTGATTACACATTATAGCAATATATATTATATTATTATTGTATAATACTATATTGTTTTCACTAAGTAATACTATTGATAATTAACAACCGTTAACAATAAAAAGCAATATTATACCTATTATGATATATTTCGTATACTTATAAATTAACTTTTTTTTATCACTGTTAATATTGTATCTATTATTTGTAATAATGTTTTGGAAATTTCTCTACTCGCCATCGATCAATTGGATCTTATTAAAATCGCCGATGATGGAAAACCTGTCATCCGAGAGTTTTGCTAGATCGCCGTACAGCTTTACATGTATATATACTAAACTAATGTTATTATTATCAGGTGGAAAGTATATGGACCAGTACAGTGTCAAGTGCGCGTTGGCGGAAATATAAAATATATATATATAGCATAAAGCACGATAGGCTTTGGGACATTCCTGAAAACGTTTTTCCCCCTACACGTACTTACTTGGGTGACTTAAGTTCTGTATCTACCCGTAAATTGGAATCAACCAACTTTACGCACGTCCGGACCCACTAATACAATAAACTAATTTTCCCCTGCGGGTTTCGATGACATTTACCGAACGCAACTCATCTTGTACAAAAGAATAAGAGAAAAAATAATCAGATAAATGGTACGATAATGTACGACATTTAAAGTATACTTAGTATATACCTATAATATATATATATATATATATATATATATATATATATATATACATATACTAAACAACTAAAAGAAGAATTAGTTAACTTTTAGCGTGGCGTTCGGATGAGAGTTAATATTGATTTAAGCCCTCGCAAGTAGATACTTTTACACGAATTCGTGATTTGATTTAATTTCCGGCTTATGAACTAGAAAGAATTTTTTTTTTATTATTTAAATTATTAATATTATTGTTTTATTAAAAAAACACAGCGTAAATTTATTTTCTATTAAAAACTACGAATAATAATTATACCTCTGACACTGAGTTATTTATTTTATCAAAATAAATTTTGCCTACACCCTTCATGGGTCTCGATGTATTTATTCATCATAAATAATAATAATAAATATATTTACATACAAATAATATGATTAAATTTCATAATGTAATTGAAAAAAACACTTTTTGTACATCCTATTAACGAAAGTTCAAACTTCTTTATCCGCCCGACTAGCCCAATTACCTGATAGGAAGAGAGGAAGGGAGTTCTTGCTGAAAAGGCTATTTTCTAGTATAAATAAACCTACTAAACGAAATCGTTGGACATTTTTTAGCAAAACTGGGCTAAAACAGCTGGGCTAAATAGTTAACTACGTATTAGACAAGTTAAGTTGGCAAATAATAAAACAACACCAAGTACGAGTTTATTCAAAATATTTTTAAATTCACAGTCTTGAAATTCTTCATTAAAAATCAATATATACCGTCGTATAGTATATCTATGGAATTTTGTTCAGTGTACAGTGTTCTTATACATGTTTTAAATAATATCTCTCTCGCTGATGGAAATTGTTATTGGATTTTTTTTTAAATTACAATCGCTCATTATTCGGCTTTTTATTTTCTTACAAATTTATCTTTTCGATCACTAAAATTGCTCAATATGTTTTTTACTATTTTTACGCTATAATGAATTGGTGAAAAGATAACGCAATACCTGGAGATTTTTTTTTTTTGTAGTCATTGTTTAGAAACCGCATTATAGCCACCAGGCCTGTTGTGAAAGCTTACTCCCCCCCATGAATTGCCAATAATATATAATTCAAAACGGTCAACACTATTGACTAAATTAAACGTCATGCTTCCCTTATGGTCGAGTACGCCCATGTAAATTATTACAATAAAACATTTCCATTCACTACATTTCGGAGAAGTAAAAAACAGAAATATCATGTTATCCCGACTATATTAGTCATTGATTGAAATATACAGTGTGTTTCAAACCGTTAACTATATAGTATTTAAAAAATTAAAATCGAGTTTCTAATACAAAAATGTCTACTACTTACAGTGGAAAGCACAATTGGAAAAAAAAGATTGGCAAAAAAAATGAAGAGCTGTCATCAAAAGTGAATTGTAATAACTAAAAATAACGTTTAAAAATCTTTTAATTAATTAAACAATGTCTGGCTAACAGCCTAGCTGCTGAAGCCATATTAAAAAAAATAAAAATAAATCTTTTAATTGAAGTACCATCATATTAAGAATAATAGTTAACGATTATTACTAAATAATCTACAAATTTCTGTAATGCATTTATTTAGATTGAAATTTTCTTCTATTTTTTTTTTATAAAAATAACAAATGAATAATGCATTATTATGTTACCACTGAGTCAAACTATACCCTATCGCTCATTCATCTTTGTCAACGTTAAACCTTTGTAGACCGTGGTACTTGGACTCTGGAGAACTGTTTCAACGCAGCAGTTTTTTAAAATTCACTAGTAAAAATAATGCCCTAATAATTACCATTGAAATTATCATGAAAATAATTTACTTTAAGTCACCTTATATGGAAAGTGAAGGTTAGGTTTCATAGAATATATCCAAGAAACGATTTTGTTTACATTACACTCAATTTTAATGTTAAAAACATACATTATAGTTTGATTACTTATAGTTAGTAAAATATATTAAGCAATCTATCAAAATGTATTTAATGAAGTTATTAATATTAAAGGCCAATAGTATATGCCCAATTACATTTTAAAAATAATTCAACAAGATAAGCGCCAAATAAGATTTACAATTTAAATGAATGGTAACCCCTTATCATGCTAATAGCAGTCGGTAGTTCCTCAAAAAAATATATATTTTAAACTATAAATATATAAAATTAAATATCTTCTTTTCCTTATTAACACTAATTACTGTAATAAACAAACAAAATAGATTGTCTCAGGAGCGTAACCCGCGGTAAACATTTTAACTTTAATCCGATTTTTAATGAATGAAAAAAACAGATTTCAGTAGAACAATAGTTTATTGCATACTTTGTCAAAAGTTTTTATTTGTTAACTCAATTAAATGTTAATGCATTTGATTTCAGTTACAACGGCCGGTCGCTTTGTTCTACTACAATGTCTAAAAAGAATTTATCCAGATTTGGAATTTATAAGTACAATGTCCATGCGGTCGGCAATGGACTCTCCGGAAAATACCGGATTCATCGTGGTATTGCTCAAAGTCAACGGCCAGTGTGACTTGAGTTTAGTAAAAAGCGCCATTCAGGTACCTACTAACATTAATCTGTAGAGTTCCTGTCAAAATCTAAAATATATAGATGATATTTTAAAATGTGTGTAATTGCGGACTAATTAACTTTCTCAGATATAGTGTTTAATACTTAGCGTATTTAATGTTATTTTATCTTATCAGTTTTAAATCAAACTATGCCTTTGTTGATAGGAAAAATAATATAAATTAACTATTTATGACCCTACGTTGCTATGTTATTTGCAGTGCCATTCCATTAAAAATATAAATAATTCGTTTAAAAGAATAATATAACTATATGTACATAATATTAAAATATTGAGTCAAGTTATTGTTCGTTAAATGTATAGGATAAAAAGAAAATAATTATCGTGAACAACAACTAAAAATATAATAGGCTTTGAACTTGATGAAGCATAGAATATGTTGTATACTCCAGTTTATTGTGTTTGGCTATTTAAGTTATGTATAATTGATATCAAATTAACTTTTCGATATAAGGTATTTAAGTAACAAGACAATATAATATGTGAATTAAAATAGGGTAATTAAATCTATTCTGTATAAACGACTCGCAACATAAATGCTTTTATTATGTTTTTATGGGTATTATGCAAAAATATCCGTAAGGATATTTCAGTGATTTTTAGAAGTCAGTTTTTAGGTAGGGTGGAGCGAGCTAGCTTGACAAACGTGAACAAAAATAAATTATTTAATTTTATACTAAGCCTATCACTACTCCATAAATTTCATAAAAAAATATTAAAATTGATTTCATTGTCTAAATAAATATCTTTTAAAAAGAAACAGGAAAGTATTTTAAAAAAGATGAATTTTTGTAAAAGGGAAGACATTGATCTTTTTTGATCTTTTTAATAAATATCTATTATAAACGGTCTAACAGATATCTATTATTATTAGCCGCACGCAACAATTAAGAAATATATGGTTTTTGTTATATAACAAGTTTTGTTAACATTTGCTGAAAATACCATGAAAAAAACATTTATTTGAGGTTTTCAAAATGAATCATGTCTAATTATTAAATTTATAGTACTATAAAAATATTAAATGATACATTTTTGTGGATAATATTTGATTTTATTGTCAAAACATGCTGTAAAAATAATTATAAAATGAATTATTCGTGTACGGGATATACATAAAAACATTCAAAAAACCATATCTCTGAATATTATGCCATGTTTATTTTAAAAATAGTATTTTTTTTTATTTCATTTCATTAATTGTACAGTATATTATAAGTAATCCAGTAATAGTGGTTGTAATGTTGTACCATGTATTTAGACCGGCATAATAGAAAAACGACACTGTCAAAGCGGTCGGCTGTGTTTTCCGCACTTGCAGTGTTCCCTAACTAGAAAATGTTTACGGTATGCATGGACGTCAAATACAAAATTTTCTTTAGACAATCACGTGGTGGGCACAGAGGACAATAAGGTTGTTACCGAAGATACCATTTTGGTAAGTACGAACAGTTAAACATAAGCACCTGAATGTAATATTAATTACATTAACTTTTAAAAAAAAAACCACATTCGACCAAAGACATCCCACTTACAACTGTTGCCAATATAGAAAACTAACAATATTTATATTATATTATAAGAAAAGTTCCTGTGTGATCATTTTTGCGAATGAAACTTTTTTTTTTTTTTATTATTATTTTAAAGTTTTCCTGGCTTAGTGCCATCTAAACTTAGAGTTATTTACAATAAAGTTTTTGGCGGTTTTAAATATGATCACTATTTACAATAAAAATAAAATAAAACATATAGTAAGTTGGATAACAGAGTACTTAAACTACTAAAACATGCCTAGTGTTATTTACAAATATAAGAGCGAATAAAACTAAAATTCTTTTGAAAACAAGTAACGAGATTTGCATAGAATCAATTTAGAAGTAAATCGATTCAGTAACACTTAGTAACAGAGTACGAATACTTTAAAACCTCTGTTATCGAAGAAATAAGTCGACACAAAAAAATTCCGACTCGGCTCGCAAACAATAACATGGCCTTCGCAAAATAGATGAACCACTAAGATAATTTTGCTTAGGGCGTAATAAAAGCAACACGAGTTTTCCCATGAGCGTTTTCTTCCTGAGAATTACGTATTGCGTTTTAATCCAACACCTCCCTTGCCCATTACAATAACAATGTTGGACTTGCAGCTAGAGTTATGACTGTTGTTGTGTCTATCGTGTGACCTCGTCAATTGAACAACAATCGGAAGTCTTTTATTCTCTAGCTCTTATTTTTAAATCACATAATATATTAATCCTGATAGATCAGAGTATAGAGATGTTTAATGGTGTTATTTTGTATCTAAAATAGTTGTTCAAATTACTTACAATTGATCTAGTTTAAACAACTTAGATACAGAAGTGACAGAGATCATATAACAAATTTGATATTTAGATCCTTAAAACATAGAAATTAGTTTTCCCCGTTTAGTAAAAGTGTTAATAAAAAAATAAGAAAAATATTTTTCTTACTTGAAAATATTTTTTACGAGTCACAAACTAAAGACTTGTCACAGATATTGTATATTTTTAAAATATCAAACATTTTACTTAAATTAACATAAAATATTCGCATGTACTTTTATAGTCTAAAATACTAATGCAGAGTGATCGATTAAACACTATTGCACTCATTTTCTTTTAAATTAATTGTTATTTTTAAGTTTTTCTTTTTGGAAACTCTTTTAGTATATATGTTAATTTAAGATATTAGACAATATTCAAATTCTTATTTTTTTTATTTTTTTCCAGAACTGTATCAACTTAAATGGTAAAGTATATAAATTAACTTTGTAAATTGCGCATAATTTGCTGAAAATGTTGACTGGTTGACAATCAGTTTTGGATAAACACACCTATTAAAGTTAAAAATTTGGAATAGGAGACAGACACAAATAATACTACACTACAACCTTCCTCCTGTCCTCAATTTTGAACTTTGAAACTTTAAAAGTAATTATCCAAAACTAGTACTTTTGGACCAATCAAAATTATTTCAAATTATCAAATTATTTTTTAACTAAAAAAGATAATTAAATATGTATGTATTATCGTTTAAACTTTAAGTCTGTAGAGCTTAGAGCTGGTAAATATTTAATAACTTTTTAAGATAAACAAACATGCTTTGAAAAAGAAACTACATAATTGCAATTATTTTCCGGTAAAATGAGTGTCTTTCGTTTAGTTGATCACCCTGTATATATACATCGAAAACTGTTTCAAATTTTTTAGTTATATTCAAATTAAGCACTATACCTACCAGCTATGTTTACATAGCTGGTATACATATGTAATATACATATGTATATTACAAATAATTTATAACAAAGTATCGGACGTTATCTAAAAACAAAACACATTAATTTTATCATTTTACTCTTCACCGTCGTCATCAGAACTCTACTTAACCTAATGCATTTATGTGTATACATAATATGAAACACACTCGGCCTTAACCTTTACCGAGTCCGGCAACATATTTGTGTTGACTTTTTATTTTTCTGCGAGAACTTTAACCGAACGCACGAAATTTTGAACAGATACGTATTAGGACACCAAATAAGTCTTGGGCGGTATTAGGTGGTATTAGTTGTTATTAGATAATTTTAATACCATTAAAGATTCGAAAGTCGTAGAACAGCACCGTTAATTGAATAATAACGGATTGTGAAATGATTTTTCGTGCAAACAAATTTCGCGCTAATCCGAACAATACGATGTGCGTTGGCTAATTTTTATCGTTAAGATAAAATAAAACTAAATTAAAAAACAAAAAAAAAACCATAGGCACTATAACTCGATCGCAATGACGCATATTACACCAATACTCGGTACTAAACTAATTTAAAAGAGAACCTGTCGGTCTAGGGTTCAACCCCGTGACGTCAAGTTCGATAAAAAAAGGCAAACAACATATATAATATTTAACTGTTAACGTAAAAAAAAAAAAAATAGATTATGACGTACAGTTGTACAATTTTTTTTTTTTTAGCTCAAGTATTTACTTAATGGATTTTCCCGTCCGAAAATACCTTCTCCAGATCGATTTATAGACGAGCGATATAAATATCACTAATATCAAATTTATGTTTTCAAAATTATATTTATAAATAAATTAAATTTATATTGCCTATGCGATTTTCTTGAAATTTCGGTCAGAACTACAAAACATCAACGCTAAATATGCTTTTATAAGCGGCAGATTTGGAACAGTCCAATCGATGACGTTGATCAGTGCGGTGTGTTGTTATTTAAACTTGCCAGTTTGCTAATTACCTAGATAAAATGTCGGTTATCTTTTTATTGTACTTGTTAGAACAAAATTCAATAAAATAAGTGTTGTGGAGAATATACATACAATTTATATAATAGTTAGCGTGTTAGTTAACGCGCTAAATCTGCGCGTCGACGTTTAATAATATTATCCAAACACGGACGTCAAAGAGTTGCAAAAATTAGTTAAAATACATAACCAACACAGTGGGCACCGATGCTTTGACGTAACACAAAACTTCTGTCCATCAATAGGTTAAAATACAAATTATAACATAGTTTTGTTGGCAATCATTTTTTTTTTTCTATTTACACAGAATAAAATATACAGCGAACACTGCTTTCCGTCGGTTTTCTATTTTTGCTAAATATTCTGAAAATAATGTACATATTACATTCAATGTTGATAAACTTAACCAGCACAGTAATGGTTCTGTAGGAAACTTTACGGTTATAATATTAAATAACGCAAAATAATCGTTTATTGTTCGTATCAATAAAACTCGGTGCCTGTAGCAACTATATTTGTATAACAATTTATTATGGTATACCTACTATTATGATAAACGAAGAATTATAAATAATTGTATCAGTCTATTATATAATATTATGTTAGTGTGATATTAAAAAAACATTTATTACTTAATATACTAGAAATAACTTCAATGCGATATACATAACATGATATAATATGTTATAAAGGTTAAAAGATGGTAGGTATAGGGTATAATTAATATTCTATAACAAGAGTAAAATCAAAACTAGAATAAGTAATCAAGGTTATCGTCTTTTTTGTTTTATACGTCTACCCATAAAATTAAATTTACATCACAACTATTTCTGTATTCACAAAAATTAATAAATAAGTGGTTATACAAATTAATGGAAAAAATTTCAATGTAAATTATTTATTATAATCTTTGAGTCTTGAGAGTAAACCTGTATATTGAAGGCGTTGGTCGTCACGGATGCGCAAATCTATTCTGACAAATTCTTAATGATTTTAAGTTACTTTACGTCATCACCCCGAAACAGTAATTACAAATTCTTGATTAAGTTTCACATAATATTGCATTTAATAAAATGTTAAGTTATTAAGACCGGGGACTACTCCCAATGGAATTTGAGACAAAGTGACATCAAATATTATGTTTTCAAAATTTTCCGATTTCGAGAGACGTTCCGAATTTGTTTGTGGTTAAAGATTTCCTTTCTCGACTTCTGCCTTATAACCGCTCAGAGTCCAATTGAATTATTGCCTATTGTATTTTAATTTAAAATGATCTACCGATGTACAAACTACTTATTCATTTGTAATATATGATAACCGTTTACACCAATTCAAATTCAAATTCAAATATACTAGTTATTAGTTGAAATACCTAAATTTCAAGTATAGTTAGTGCGACCGGCCATAAGCCAATGGGGTATTAACAAGTCGACTGCTAGGACAATTTTGCAACTATCTATTAATCCATTTAGAACCCCTTTAGTGTCTATTTAGTAACATTCTTTTTAGTTTTATACTTATTAAATATCTGACCATGTTCGGTAATCGAAGCACTCGACTAATTAATTGTTTGAATAACCGATCAATCTCATACTTTGTACCCATCTCTAACTATGCGTAACTCGCTTTTTTAACTAGTGAGCTTTTTATTTTAAGGAGTATGTGAACAATGTCATTAAAACGAAAATACCTCCTGAACTACCACAGTGGCAGATCACCGTGGTGCCGGTAAGCAGTAAATTCTACATGTTGGTGAGGTTGCATCACCTGTACGCTTCCGAAGATGGTGTGGGCATAAGCGAGTTGCTGTTGCTCAAGACTAAAGACTGGAAACACGCGGAGGCGACGCAGCCGGCGTACCATCGCCACACGGACATGGACAGCATCAAGAACATCCTAGCCACCGTTTACCAAGCGCCTACGGCGCTGCCTAGGCTGTGCGAACACGTGTCGGAAATTTGGACCAACACGTGGAACGAGCTGGTGTCCACGTACGACCCGCTGGAAAACCCGAAGATCCTCAGGCGCCGGCCAAACGTGTTCGCGTTCACCTCGATGCTGGCCATAGTCATGATGTCCGCGTACAAGGACACGGACAAGAAGTACTTGTACGTGTACAAGGTGAAAAAGGAATTGGCAAAGCGTAACATCCGCTGGAGGTTCGCGTTCCAGAGCATGGTGTACACGTTCCATCCTGCCTTGTGGATATCGTTGACGTGGTGGCTGACGGTCAAGGGCCTGTTCCGGTTGCCCATGACGCCGCTGATCATGATCAAAAACACGTCCACCTACGTGTACTGGACGTACGTACTCATGTACAGCGCGTCCGAAATTATGTACATGTTCCGGTTGGCGTACAACGCGCCCAGGACGCTCATCAACGAACTGGTGTTCCCGTTTTTCAGCCGTACCCAAAACATCGAGATCCAGCTTGGTGGCCAAAAGTGCGTGTACTGGTCCCGTCCCATCGACATGAGAGTGGTGAACACCATCCACAACAACACGGGAGCGGCCACGTGCGAGATTCAGTTGTCCATGTTGGCCGCGGCCCTGAAAGAGTACTTCGAACGGTCCGGCATCAAACACCCGGAAAAAGTGATGACCACCACGCGGTTCGTGTCCAAGAACAACCTGTTCCAACTCCACAACCGGTACGTCGTGTCCTACGGCCTGCTGTCGCTGCCCCTGCCAATGGACATCGACGACGATCCCATTTATTGTCTGCAAAAGATGCAGGAATGCCTGCAGGAAGCCATCGCCAACCAGACGGGTCTATACATAGCGTCCATGTGGCAGATCGACCACAGCCTGGCCACGTCGTTTCTGCCGTCGCCGTTAGTCAGCTACGCGCTCAGTTACTTGTCCAAAAAGTATCCGTTGACCGTCACGTACGTCGAGGAGAACAAGTGGGATTATGAAAAGCAGCGGTTGTTGTGGGACCAAGAAGTGGACGCCATCATGTACTGGAGACCGCCGCAAGCCAACGTTTGTAAGTACACTACACATTTTATATCTATTACCCAATTAATGCTCTACCCTAAATCCATAACAGAGCCGTCGAGAGCAAACGTCGTGTAAGTCACGTTCTTACAGAATCTGAAGGAACACCACTAGGCGATAATTCTGCCTTCAATCAAGTGCCTGCGAAAGTGGTCTGAGTCCTACTTTACATGTTTTCCGCAGGGAAAACGTTTACGTTCTCGTCAAAACGTATACAGCATTTCTACTTCTATACTTAGTTTCTCAATTTTCTATTTTCGTGACTTACACCGCTTTTGCTCTCGGCGGTTCAATTACCAGCGATTTACTTGGAAAGTGACTGAACACGTCGAGTCATTTTTCTTATATTTTTAGAGTACCTCTAAATTATAATAACTGTTTTTTGAAGTGAAACGCAAAATAAAGTAAAACTAAAATTGTATTAAAACATTTTAATATGGGGTCGCTTTATTTACGTTGAAAAAGAAATTTTTTTTCGAAATATGTATTATTTGTAGTAAGCTAATCGCAAATTAAAAAAAAATACACTAATTATAATCAAAGTACCAAAAAAAAATATTGGTACCTTAACAAGTCAACCATTGATGATTAGTTAAAAATGTAGAAATTAAGATTAAAGCTATTCGTTTTTACAACTTGTAACAACACATTGGTTTCTGTTACTTACAGTAGCTTACATTATTTTTTATTAATATCAATCTAGTTATTTTTAATTACATTTGAATACCTACATTTATTGTTTTAATAATTCTAATTAATTTAAACACATAATTATTTGTTCTAGGCTTATCCTTGTCTTTGATGAACTACGGTGGAAATTTGAGATTAGCCATAATGGCAGATACAACGATGGCTCCACAGTGTAAAGAGATAGTATCCAAGTACGAAGAAAATATTCAAGCAATTGTTTTGGGTGCTGAAGAATACGCCAAAATCGTCAACACGTCGGATTAATTCAAGACCGTATCATTTTTTTTAAATACTGTTATTTATGTTTAAACTCGATTAATTAAATACTTTTGTCATATAAGTCAATAAAATTGTCGTTTAATTATTATTATTACTATTATTATAATACTTTAATACATTATTTTAATTTACATATTTTGATATGTTTAAGAACTATTATATTTTTTAACAAAACAATTATTTCGTTTTAGGGAGAATATGCAGTTTTTTTTATTTGTAAATATTTTATTTTTATGTATAATAAAACACAAAACATTTTTAAAAAAACTTCAAGGTGCATATTAAAGAAGTAATTAGAACTTCTTATAGTAATATACTAATATCTAGTCCACTTTAGTAATATTTATCAAACATGAAATTGTAACTTTAAAAAAATGTCTGGATACAATGGTATTTAAAATAAAACTATAATTTATAACATTAAATAAATAATAATAATTTAGGTGTAATAATACCAGAAATAATATAAGGAATTATGATGCACTTTGAAAGTGTTCGTCTATCTTACGCTTCTTTTTTTTTTTTTCAGTCTCTTCATTTCTTTCTCTTTTTAGTATACTTGTCGACTGAATAGGTTTTTCACGTACAGACTGACTAGCATTTTTCGAAACATTCAGTTGTCCATCAATAACTGCAGGTGGTATTTGTTTATTTTGGGGCTTCTGAAATATTGACAATTTAATGACGCCAAGTTAAAAACTAAGACCAATAAAAACTATTATTTTATATGAAAAAAAACAACTTAACGCACCTGAACAACGCTGTTGTTTACAGTACTCTTGATAAATTCGTATAGGTTAGGTTTGGAATGACTCTGCATATACTCGTTATATTTTATTAAAATTCGGAAAATTTCACCTGAGGACAAATTATAAACTGTCACTTAAGACAATGCACATCATTAATAAAATAAACTCTTTCGGATATACTGACCTACGGTGACATTTTTGTTTTTTAAAAATGAATGCATGTCGTTAATGGAATCTCTCGTTGTTGTTTTGCCAAAAGTAAAATACACAACATCTCGTTTTGCTTCGGCAGCGCTTAACATTTGCAACAACGATTTAAGGTGACAATCACCTCTAAACACTCCACAACCCCAATTCCCGGTGGCTACTGACACATCGGAACAGTCGGATTTGTTACCCCAAGAAAACCCGGCATATGCCTAAACAATAATATAATGTATACATTAACACAAAAATGTCAGGTAATGTTTCAGGTTCCCTAAACTAAATCCCCTTAGTATTTGTTCCAGAAAAAAAATATACATATATATATTATTATTTTTATAATATTTTAGTATGTTTTTTTCCCTGGAACATTACTGGAGGTATAAGTCAAATAGGCTTTAACACCGCAACCCTGCCGACTGCTCACTGAACTCAATAAATGGAACGCATATTGCCTATAGTCGGCTGCTTATGAAAACGTCCCTTGTTAGGAGGCTGTCATTTTGTGTACTGTTATTGTTTTATCCATGATATACCTAACCTAACAATACATATAGTGGAAAAGTGACGTAGCATTTTTACTTTCTATGAAGTTGTACACCAAAATGGCTGCCTCCCAGGTGGGGATTTTTCAATCTGAATACACGTTCCGTATATTGAGTTGAGAGTTCAGTGCCCCTGCTATTAACATTAAAATCGATTTTACGTAACAATTTACCTTGTTGAGTTCTCGGCTTAGATTTTTTGGATCGAATTGCAATTTGGGATTTCGAAAATAAAGAGCGTCTATTGCTACTACAGTGCAATACCGGCGATGGCTGTTGTCGTCAATTGGAGTGTCGTCGGTGTAATTCCCGCCCCATTTAAATGATTTTGAATAACCACTGTAGTCATTAAAACGCTCAGCGCCTATAAAAACCAAGAAGTGAAACTTCATAGTTATAAAATAATCATTATAAAAATCTAACACATACCAGTAATAATAATAGACTCCGTAGGTAACATTTTTTGTGAAAAAAGTTGAGACACTATCAATTCGGGACATATCAGAAAACGGATTTCTTCTTGTACACTGCCCATACCGATGACCTTGCCACCGATAGATCTGTAGATAATTATACCATAATAAATAATTACATAGTATCTATGTTTAGAGATGAATTTTGCGCTTACTTGTCGGCAAAATCGACTTGATACATTCCATCTCCATCGTTTTCTATAGTCCCAGTAGATGCTATGTGTAAATTCGTTAGCTGATTAGTCAATTTCGACCAGGTAGGTAACTCATTTTCAGGTAAATATCGTCTTGAATAAGTAACAGCTCTTTTGCAAACTTCAAATTCGATATAAAACATTTTTTTAAACAGTTTATACACAGAAAATTGATTAGAGTTTAAACATTTATGATCATAATATATTATTTTACCAAAATTTGGATCGGTAACTTTCTTAAAATAGTTTATGATACATTTTAATTTTTCATACAAATATTTATCATTAGATTTTTGAACTTTCATCTGGAACAATCTGTTCAAAAAGTTATCTAAGTTATAACATACAATATATTCGACATTTATAAATAATTTACCCATTAAAATTAATTTGTGGGTATGTTTTATACTCAGAATAGTCGCCATTTCTATTTGGAAATGTACACAAAAAGGCATTGGCTAATAAACAAGCAATTTGTATTTGACTAATTGAAATAGAATGATTATTATTTTGTTTCAATAGTGGTATGGGACTTGTTATGAATGTTGGCAATTCTAGAGCCAAATTAATAATTTTAGGTAATAAGTTTTCGAAAAATTCATCTGTTTCTTCTTCCTTAGTTAAAACCTAAATGGAATGTAAAAAAACATACATTACAATTACAATACCTACTACAAAACAACATTTAACTATATTACTAAAACTCACATTCTCGAAAAAAGAGTGCAATAAATGAAATCGCCATTTTCCTTTGTATTTAAGATTGTAAGACATTATAGCGTCCTCGAGCTGTTCACTCTTCTTTATTGGTTTTGATAAACTGGCTACAATAATGTCCCATCTATTTTTCTTAATATTTTTTATAAAAAAAAAATATATTCTAGTATAATATACAAATATTTATAAATTTGTTTTCCTTTATCGTAATAATTTTTTTTAAATACATACATTTTCTTTTTCAAAAACAGAACATGGCATTTTAACATGTTTATCATCCCAGATGTCATGAAAATTCTCTGGATACGATTCTAAAATATTGTCTGCTCCCTTCGGAATCTACAAAAAAATCAAGAATTTAATTACTTTCAACATTTATATTCAATTAATTACCTTAAACAATATTGTGTGATGAGGGGTAGGTATAAGTAATGGGTACAGTTTCATTCCAAAGCTTCGCGGCAACAAACTCTTTTCAGTTCCTCTCCAATTAACTGGAATTTTACCTAAACATTAAAATGTGATTTTCATGGTATAATATACTATAAAATATTTCTCAATTAATTTTGATAACATAATATACTCTTTAAAATATATAACTAACTTATTGATGTATTTTTTTTTATACTAATATAATATACGTTATACCTAATAATTATTATTTAACTTTACTATAAATAATCATAACAAAAAATGAAACAAATTGGCTTTACCGGACACCCTTTTTTTGTCATATCAGAGTTATTTACGCTGATTACGAATATGAAATCAATATTTGGTGGACTTCTCTAGCTCCAAAGTTATAAGTACTTTAAATTTGCATATTTTCGCATGTATAACAATAGGCGGCGGCTGCTGCCTTAGCCTTCAGCCGTTCGCCGCCGCACCATACATTTTACATATTTTGTCGGCGACGAGAGTTGAGTGCGCGATGCAACACTATTATTATATTATTATTTTTATTATTATTACAGTACTATTAGTTAATTATTTATTTTTATTATTTTTATTGATTATTATATTATCAATGATAATATAATATCAATATTTGATTAAACAACGATAAATATAATTTACTTTAAGTAAATAGATAACTAAATAAACCAAGACCGGAATCCGACACGAGACTCTTCAGGGCTCTTCGTAGGTTAGGGACTCACATGCCCAAATCCCCAGAGGAAAAAAATAGCTTGCCTAAAGGACTAAACTAACCTAATACCGCTCTGGAAGCGTCAGCGACCTTAGCAGACCGAACCCAATTTAACCTAACCTATCTTTGCGTCACCGACAAGTTCATGATGCGGGGGTGGGCGGCTGCAACAGAAATATTCAAATTTCAAGTTGCTATTACTTTTTGAACTAGAGGAGTCCGCCTAATTATGGCTTCAGATTTGTAATCAGCGTAAAAAAAACCTATATTATGGCAACAAAAAAAAAAATGTCCTGTAATGTAAATTTATGCCTAACAGATAATCAAAGTGCAATTATTATAAGTTTTTTAAACACAAAAACACGTGTCGTATTAAAATTACTTTTTGTCTTACCATTTTCCATATTTAATTATTTTGTACAAGTTTAAAACCTATAAATTATGCTACACATAAATATTTGTTTTATAATTTGTATTATACACGTCAAGATAAAAAATTGGTTATTACTAGAAATTTAAGTTTAAATATTTAAAAATTACCATTTGGCATTTACTAATTATCAAATTGTTTAAAAATTAAGAATTGATTCATTAAAACATCTATTGTTTTTCGAGACAAAAGAAAACGTGCAAATAACTGCGTTTGTCATTCCTAATAGATAACAGATGAGTCATGAGAGTAAAATGCAAATTTAAGTAGGATTTTAGTAGATAAAGGGTTATTTTAATGTCAGCTGATGTTCCAATTTCATTTATTGTGTGATTCAAGAGTGAAGTGGCCTAAATGACAAGAAAGTCGAGTACTAGTATTGACATTTTTTTTTTTTTTTCTAGCTAATATTTTTACAATAATTGAACATTGCCCAATTTTTTGGTTTTTAAACTTATATTTATTAAAGCGATATCTAAAATAATAATGCCTAATGGCTACGGTAAAATGTATTACTTTTATACACAGATATAAATATAATAGACTAGATTGGTAAGTGTACATCATGATAGAAATCATAAGGTTTTTGCACATCCCCCCTACATCTATACCTCTTCTTCATCAAATATTCAATGATAAAAACAAATATGTCAGCGTAACGGGAGACAAAATCAAGTATATGATATTATGTACACAGTGAAATATATTATAGTAGTAGTAATATTCAAGGTGGATTTAATAAACCCACCTTGGTAAGATTGATATCCCCTTACGCTTCCATTTTATTTCGGAAGATAACATTTCGAGACAATGTGTAATAACCTGTATATTTCAACCATTGTGTACACACCGCTAATAAAAATATTTGAAATTACCATTTTTCTTCATCATTGTGAGAATTATATTATAGAACCTTATCACATAAAAATTTGCTTATAACAATAATTATAAGTTAAGTTGATAGCACAGAATCACAGATAATATTATATATAATATATATTATGTGTTTTTTTATACACATAAATTCCATCATAAAATGGCGAACGTTGACATCCATTCTTATCACTAATTAGAAATCTAGTTTATCAGCTGTGCAAGGTTGATTTAAAAATCCAAGGTTATTTTATGTTTAGCGTTTTCAAATTTCATTACTTAGTCGGCTGCAAAACATAAAGATGATTGTTGATTATACATTTAATAAGTTATAGTTCAATTACGGTTATTTTCATTACTCCACATGAGTTATGGAGTCTATCAGCGATAGTCAAATATTAAGGGAGTATAATTTTGTTAATTATTGCTTCTCTTTTTATTTTAACTTTTTTTTAGCGACTTATTTATGTCAAAACTCAATTTTTTAAATACTTTTGTCATGTAAGTCAATCAGTGACGTATTTGGGGGTATAGGGGGCGAACGCCCCTGGTGGCATCAGATTTTTATATAGTCCATCTACTGTTAATCAATCAATTAAATAAATGTGTCTAACTCTTAAAAATGAAGGATTTGAAGACATATACCCTAATGTAAATATTGCTCTAAGAATGTATTGTTCCATTTCAAACTGCTCTTCAGAGCGATCATTTAGTGCATTAAAAGTTACTTGCATTCGAGAATGACCGATAAACAACTAAACAGTATTGCTACATTAAATTTTGAATCAGACATCAAAAAAGTTTAGAGTATGATAACATAATTGATAAGTATAGTTCTTCTAAAGCTTGCAACAATTATTGTAAATTGTAAATATTTATTGTTTTGTAATTTGTGGATAATAAATAAACCTATTTATTATTAGTGACAAATTTAAAAAGATAACATGTTTAAACTCAGCTTTCTTTTTTACTAACTTTTGTTCAACTCCTTGTGAAAGCAAGTCCTTTTATGTGTAAAGCCCTAAGTGTAATTTTCATTTAAATGTATTGTAGTATGTTGAGTATGTCATCAGAGAATGTAGATCAACAAACCATAAATGAACCATTTAATTATTTAGTCACTCTTATTTTATAGATTCCAATACAAAAGAGTAATTTTATCTAACAACTAAAAATGTTTGATTAAATAGTCAATGTCAACTGGTTCCAACAGAGATTACAACAAGTGAACAAATTAAAAACAAAAATGTAACAAATAAGTTAGAAAGCGCCAGAAAGGATAACAATAACGGAGAGGCCGTTATTACAAGTGGTCACCGGCGCACTCGGTAGGTGGAAAAAGTCAAATAACTTTTGTGGAGGGACGGAAAAACGTTAGCACCCGAGTGTCAAATTTCTGAAGTCATTAAAATTGACTTTTAATTATTTTAACTATTATTATAATTATAATTACTTATAATACCTTAATACATTATTTATATTAACTTTGATTTACATATTTTGAGATGGTTAAAAACCATTATATTTTTTAACAAAACTTTGTTTTAGGGAAAAAACAATTTTCTTCAAAAATTCAATTAGGTAGTAAATTAAAAAAAAAATCTGGATATAATAGTATTTAAAATACATTTATTTGATACAAAATTATTATTTACAATACTATCTAAATAGTTGTAACCGTATAAGATGGAAAATAATAATAGGAACTATGATGCTTTTTGAAAGTATTCGTATATTTTACGCTTCGCTCTTTTTTTTCCATTTTCTTCATTTCTTTCTCTTTTTAGTGTACTTAACGACTGATTAGGTTTTTCAAGTACAGACTGGAAAGCCTTTTTCGAATCATTCAGTTGAATCCAGCTGTTCTTTTGTTGCTGAATACATAAGTTACGATCCTTGTCATTTTTCAATTTGAACTGATTTACTGGTAAGAACTTTACATCTGTTTCCATTGTATTCACAACATCTAATTTTATATTTAAATTGTCACTTGTACTTACATTGGCAATATCTTCATCACAGATCTTTTCAGGTGTGGCTTCAATCATCGTTGGACTTCTACAAGTTCTTGTATTTGATTCATCAATATTTAAAGTGGTAAGTTGATTACAGTCATCAATAACTGCAGGTGACATTTGTTTATTTAAGGGCTTCTGAAATATTAACAATTTAATGACATCAAGTTAAAAAATAAAGACCAATAAAAAACTATTATTATGTTATAAAAAATCAACTTTACGCACCTACCTGAATAACGCTGTTGGTTACAGTACTGTAGATGAATTCGAATAGATTAGAGTTAGAATGACTCTGCATATACTCGTTATATTTTATTAAAATTCGGCAAATTTCACCTAAGAACAAATTATAAATTGTCACTAAATATAATACATATATATATATATATATATATCATTAAAAAAACTAACTCGTTTCGGATATACTGACCTACAGTGACTTTGTTATTTCTTAAAAATGAATGCATGTCGTTAATGGAATCTCTCAATTTTGTTTCGCCAAAAGTAAAATATACGACATCTCGTTTTGCTTCAGCAGCGCTTAACAATTGTAACAATGATTTAAGATGACAATCCCCGCGAAACGCTCCACAACCCCAGTTTCCAGTGGCTATTGACACATCAGAACAGTCAGATTTGTTACCCCAAGAAAACCCAGAGTATGCCTAAACAATAATATAATGTACACATAAAAACAACAATTTTAGGCAATGTATCAGGATACCCAAACTAATGCCTATTTGACTCCCCTTAGTATTTATTTAAAAACAAACAATTTTTATAAGATTTTAGTATGTTATTTTTCCTGGAACATTACTGCAGATATAAGTCAAATAGGCTTTAACACCGCACCCCTGATTCTAACATTAAAAAAATTTGTATGTTACAATTTACCTTATTGAGTTCTCGTCTTAGATTTTTAGGAGCAAATTGCATTTGGGGATTTTGAAAATAAATAGCATCTATAGCTACTACAGTGCAATATCGTCGATAGTTGTCATCAATTGGAGTGTTGTCGGTGTAATTTCCATCCCATTTAAATGAATTTGAGTAACCACTGTAGTCATTAAAACGCTCAGCGCCTAAGAAACCGAAAAATGAAACTTCATAGTTATAAAATAATAAATATGAAAATCTAACACATACCAGTAATAATAATAGACTCCGTAGGTAACATTTTTTGTGAAAAAAGTTGAGACACTAGTAATTCGGGACATATCAGAAAACGAATTTCTTCTTGTACACAGCCCCAACCGAGAACTCCACCACCAATAAATCTGTAGATAATTATACCATAATAAATAATTACATAGAATATATGTTTAAGTAATGTAAAGTATGAATTCATCTAAAGTATGTTTACATGAATGGTAGGAATCTGAAAATTCTGATTTTCACAAAAAAGAAACCGTTTTTTTTTTTTTTTTAACAGCCTTTATTAACAAAAAACATTAAACAGCAATAACAAGTAAGATGTAAATGTACATTAGAAACCGTATTTAAGCCACTTAAATGTATTATAAGTATTAAATATTTTTACAATATCTAGCTGGATATTTAAGTAAAATATTTTTGATAAAAATTTAAAAATAAAACAATACCAAAAAGATAAATTCCTTGTGGGTTTCAGATTTATTGAAAACTGAAATCCGAAAGCCATTTATAACCAAAGTTAAGTTTTTTTTTTTTCATTAGAACATTTAACTTAGGCACACAGCTTTATATTCTAATAATATTTATTATTTATACAGTTTTTATGTGGCCTAAATAGCAATTTTTTTTTTTTAAGATTAGGATTTTTAGATTACTATCAATAGTTCATGTATGAATGTTAACCTTACTTATTGGCAAAATCAATTTGATACATTCCATCTCCATTGTCTTCTATAGTCCCATCAGATGCTATATGTAGACTTGTTAACGGATTAGTTGATTTCAACCAGGTTGGCAATTCATTTTCAGTTAAATATCTTCTTGAATAAGTAACGGCTCTTTTGCAAACTTTAAAAGATATAAAACATTTTTGTAAACAGTTCTTACAATAAAAGTCGATTAAAAATTTAATATCATAATAAATTATTTTACCAAAATTTGGATTGGTAACTTTCTTAAAATAGTTGATTATACATTTTAATTTTTCATACAAATATTTATCATTAGAATTTTTTACTCTCATCTGAAACAATCTGTTCAAAAAGTTATCTGGGTTATAACTTACAATATATAAGGTATTTATAATTAATTTACCCATTAAAATTAATATGTGGATATGTGTTATACTCAGAATGGTCGCCAATATTATTTCTATGTGGAAATGTACACAAAAAAGCATTGGCTAATAAACAAGCAATTTGTATTTGACTAATTGAAATGGAATGATTATTATTTTGTTTTAATAGCGGTATGGGACTTGTTATGAGTATTGGCAACTTTAGAGCCAAATTAATAATTTTAGGTAGTAACTTTTCGAAAAATCCATCTGTTTCTTCCTCAGTTAAAACCTAAATGGAATGTAAAAAAAAATATACATTACAATACCTACTACAAAATTACAATTAACTATGTCACTAAAACTTACATTCTCGAAAAAAGAGTGCAATAAATGAAATCGCCATATTCCTTTGTATTTAAGATTGTAAGACTTTAAAGCATCCTCAAACTGTTCACTTGTCAGTATAGGTTTCGATAAACTGTCTACAATAATGTCCCATCTATTTTTCTTAAGATTCTATATAAAAATAAAAGTGTTCATGTACAATATAAAAATATTTTTTTCATTTAATAATAATATTTTATAAATACATACATTTTCTTTTTCAAAAAGTAAATTAAACTTTGAACATGGCATTTTAACATGTTTATCATCCCAGATGTCATGAAAATTCTCTGGATACGATTCTAAAATATTGTCTGCTCCCTTCGGAATCTACAAAAAAATCAAGAATTTAATTACTTTCAACATTTATATTCAATTAATTACCTTAAACAATATTGTGTGATGAGGGGTAGGTATAAGTAATGGGTACAGTTTCATTCCAAAGCTTCGCGGCAACAAACTCTTTTCAGTTCCTCTCCAATTAACTGGAATTTCATCTAAACATTAAAATGTGATTTTCATGGTATAATATACTATAAAATATTTCTCAATTAATTTTGATAACATAATATACTCTTTAAAATATATAACTAACTTATTAATGTATTTTTTTTTTATACTAATATAATATACATTATACCTAATAATTATTATTTAACTTTACTATAAATAAGCTATCACAAGTTCATACTAAGTATGTATACAATTCTAAAAAAGAAGTGTTAATACAGTATCGTTAATTACCTATAATTTGATAATGGATTATAAACAAACAATCTTTAATGTCACAAACATAACAAAAATTAATCAAACAATTGTTATAAGTTTTTATAACATGAAACCCATGTTGCTTTAATATTTACTTTTTGTCTTACCATTTTCCATTTGTAATTTTTTTGTACAGATTTAAAATCTATACACGTCAAAATAAAAAATTGGTTATTACAAAAAAAATTAAGTATTTAAATACTTAAAAGTTACTATTTGGCATTTACCAAAATATATCAAATAGATTAAAAATTAAGAATTGGTTCATTGAAATTTCTATTATTACTCGAGACAAAAGAAAATGTGCAAATAAGTAAAAACTGCGTTTGTTTTAACTTTAATTGATAACTGATAAGAGTAAATTCAGATTTTAGTAGATAAACGGTTACTATGGTGTCAGCTGATGTTTCAATATTATCTATTGTATGATGTCGGGGTCGAAGTTACCTAAACCTAAAAACACAATTATTAGTGACAAGAGTCAAGACAGAGTAACGACTAACGTCAAGAAATCGAGTACTAATATATTTAGTATTGAAATTTAAACTATTGTTGTAGTAACGCACTAACGTTTGTCTCAAAAATGGCTGAAGTAAACACATTGTTATAGTCGCATTTGTTATAAAACAATTATCATGATAAATGTATTTTAAATAAATAATATGACTGGACAATAGTGCATTAGACATTAGTTAATACCTACAGACTACATTCCAATTATGCTAAATCAAAGTTGTTAACGTAACTTACTCATTAATTCCAATTAAGTACCTAAAAATAAAATGTTTTTTAGTCATACTTTTAGTGTCGTAATTTACAAGTTGGGGAGCTAACAAATAAGTTAATTTTTTTTATTTGAATTTATTTTTTATAAACTAAAACATACGCCCATTGTTTAGCTTTCTCATTTCTACCTTAAACCTAAATCCTTTACTAATCTGAAGTCTCTTATCCGTTTTCTAGTTTAATTTTCTGCCCTTCTTTCAATATGCTCGGTCAGCTCAAACTACCTCGATCTACTCTCTCTTATTTTCCCTACAAGGTATTATCGCAACAAATAGAAGTAGAGAATCAATCTATAAACTGCATATGTCAATAATGCAGAAATACGAATTAACTTAATTAGATAAAATTTGCAATGCCGGCCGTCGGTTGCACTTCTATAATATTTTTTGATAATCGTATATAATAATATTAAATTATATCTTTAACCCGATAACAGCTAATTATATAGTAAGATGGTTGCCGCCTACCTCAGATTATTATCGATTAATCTTAGGCATAGATTAAAAGCCACAGTATATTTATTCCATAGACCTATAAAGCAAGATTTCTTTATAGGTCTATGATTTATTCTAAGGCTTAGGTTGCTACCACTTTTCCTAATTGCAAAATGACCAACATCTATGACGAGTTTCTTATCAGTATTCAGTGGGCCGAATTTGTACCGATACGGACGGCAGCTCACCGGCCATCGGACATTGACGGTTGACTGTTGAGCACTGAGCACTCGCTTAATCAGCGCCGTAGCTTAACACTTTGCAGTTCGCTCCGCTAAACCAAAAATATCCTAGGTTTGCAGTCTGCAGACTACACTAGAAAGAGGCTACAGGTTTTAAGTTATATTAGAAGATCTGATAAGAAACTGGTCATTGGGAAAAGTGGTGTTATCCCGATGTAAGATGTTGATAAATGATAATAGTTCGTTGACTGTTGCCATAGATATAGAGCTGTTATAGTTTACACATTTATCTGTTCTGTGGTTTACAGCTATGCTATGCCAGTTAGATATACTCATTACTTGTAAACAAGTTGTAATTTAGCATGGCATAGTAAACTGACCGAGTTGTTGTATAGACTATAGTTAGGATCGAAGTGTCTCTTAAACAGACAAACAAAATTGTCTGTAAGTAGGACTTACTCAAATCCATTAAGTTTCCAGTTTAGCATACTAATTTAAGTTTTATATATTCTGTATTATATTGTACTCCTAATTTTGTAGTAGCAATAAATAATTAAGTAATTTTTTTCGAACCACCGTAGTCATACCATTAAAAACATTTAGTGTTGGTAAGTAACTGAAATTAATACATTTTATTACAATTTGAATACAGAATACTATCTATACTTACTGTTTGCAGGTTGGAACCATTTAGTGTTGTTGTCAGTTTTATATTCAATATGGATATAACTACAGATATTGAACCACTTAGCGATGATGTTTCAGACCTAGGAGAAGGGCTTAAACAATTATCCGTAGCTCGAGCACAAATCAATGCGCTAAGGTATTTTTTTATTTATATTATAAGGTTTTTTGTTACCATAAGTTTTACTTTAGGTATACTGTATACATATAATCTTATTGGAAAAAATAATGGTGGGAGGGGTAAACATGCATTCAAAAGAGGTCACTGTACTGTGTAGGGTAGAAGTTTACTGACATACCTAAAACTTTTCCGTTTAAATGAATTTTAGCCATAGTTATATCAATAAAAGGTTAAAGATGGCTTATCTGTTTATTTTAAAATGTAGTAAAATATCCTTGCAAGTTGTTCTGCTCTGTTACGGTTGAGTGGACTTGTTAGAGAACATAAATTAGTCAGTTTTGAAGTCTCATTAATTAGATTCATTAAAAATCATGTTTCAATGTATCATAAGTTTCAAGTTGGTTCTGATTTTTAAACTCCCAAGAATTAGCAGTGAATAATAAGTTTTTAAATTATTTTAGTCTATACCTACCTTAATAAAAAATAGTATTTATGTAATATCTAAATGTATAAATATGTGTAATTGTAACTTATTTAAAATAACTGTTTCACAGAAAACAAAATGAGTTGTTAAAGAAGCAACTAAATGAAAGAAATGTGATTGTTGCAACTAAACACTCTCCAAAGGATTCTGATAAAATTGAGTTTTCTGTAATAGGAGTAGTAAAAACAAAATTTAAAGAACGCCGTTGTGTACCACGCCAACCGGGACTTTGTCCATTGGCACAAGCAAAACTTACAATATTAAATACAATCTTTACAAATCCTAGTCATGCTCTTGAAGGGCTTGCTGATTTTTCTCATATGTGGTAAATATATTATACATTTTTTATCCAATTGTGAAAGGCATATTTAAATTTAGTATTTGTTCCAGGGTGTTATTTCACTTTCATAAAAACGAAACTACTCATGTCCATGCCAAAGTTTCACCTCCTAGATTAAATGGTTTGAAAACTGGCGTACTTGGTACTAGATCTCCACATCGACCTTCTCCCATTGGTTTATCATTAGTGCAAATTGATAAAGTGGAAGGTAACTTCAGACTATTTTGGCATTGGATTCGATTTTACTTTGTCTTTATCTTCTACTGTTAACTATTAGGGAACTCCGTGTACTTTTCTGGTGTAGACATGATAGACGGAACACCGGTAATTGATATCAAACCATATATACCACATTACGATGCACCAATGATGTTGAGATCGTTTAACCAATCTATATCGTTGGTCGATAATGGTTCACATCAAATCCTTTTAGATCCATTAACTGCGAATCGAGAAGATCCGGACGGAGAAGAAACTACCTGTTACGACAATATGCCTCTCTCTCCTCTACATTCAAAGGTATTTTACATAAATATTTAAGTTTTGAATAATGTTCATATAAAATATTATTTTTACTACTTTAATATAGGTACGTGTCCCTCAATGGATTACAGAACCTTTAACTCAAGAGTTAACAGTAGAATTCTCATCAAGAGCTAGAGAATTTTTGGATGGATTAAATACAAATGATATTGAGCCAACAATTGTAAATATTTTAAAAGAAGACCCGAGGTCTGTCTATGTGCGTGAGCGCTACAGTAATCAATTTTATACATTTTTAATTGGTGGCTTTCACATAAGCTGTAAATTTGATAATAGCAAACATTCAGTAAATGTCTATAGAATATCGCCAGTTGACAATTTAGATTCCAATGCTGATCAAGAAGGTGCTCAATGTCTGTCTGTAAATTAATGCTTTTGATAATCTTTTTCATTCCTATTGTCTATTTACAATTAGTTAGCATTAATTATTTATTCGATTTTATTTTGTGAGCTGATTGTATTTTATTTTTAAATACAAATTTATTTAATATAAACTTAAATATTACATGTTTGTACTTTATAATCATGAAATACAGGTTTTTGTATACGAAAATAGTTCATAAAATTCAAATTATAATTAAGTTTATATTTAGGAAGTATATTTCTAAATGTTTAGAAACAATGTATTGTTATAAATATATTTACAACCAACGCATTATGTCTTGTATTACCACGTCCATAATTGCATGAAATTAAACTAATTTTTTTTTACAACTTTATAAATTATAAACAGATTATCTTTTACACGCACCACAAAACTAATAATACTATGAAAAATACCAACAATTTTTTTTAGAATAAATAGCTAAAGACATTTTGTCATTATGTCTTTAAATTGATAATATGTTAAATATTATTTATGAACTCATCGTGTTTTGTTTTAATTTTGTTAACAATAATTTTTTCAATTTCAATTCCATTTTTTTTATTTGTATCGGTTACTAAAATATCTTCAATATCATTTGGAGAAATCAACTTGACATTATATTTTCTTGAATGAAGCAAATTTCCAATAACTAACTGAAAAATAAATGATTCTGCTTGAGTAGTGGGTACACAATTATACTATGGCACGTATAAGAATTAATAACTTTTATTTGTACAGACAATGAGCTTTTGGACATGTTCATTAACAATGATAAAAGCTCTAAAATACTTGTTTATTTGATTTAATTAATTATTTTCTATAAAATTCATTCTTGTAAGAATATGCACGCGTTAATTTCGGAAAAAATAAATTTGGAATGACTTCATCTTTTTTTATGAACGTTTTAAACACTATATATCTGGGCGATTTTGGAATTGTCAGTACAAATAAATTGTATACAGATATATAAATATATATATAATTCCTCCTACTTGATGCTTATATTTATGAAGTGCATCCTTGCTTTTAGTTTCTAGAAGCATACTGTCAGTCTCTAATTTAAATGAAACGATGTATGCTTGACGTGACCAATTATGGGTAACAGCTTTCATTACTTTGGGTACTAAATGTAAAGTCATGACTGGAGGACCATCTTTAGACTGTAATTTATGTTCAGCCTAAAACATTAGTTGTAAAATGTTATAAACAGGATCATTACTGATAACAAGACAAAAAAAATTGTAATTGCCGACGTCACCTAATCTATTAGCTGTAGCACAGATTTAGTGAATTCATGACACATGACATTCATAAATCATAACTGATGTAATAAAATTACTCACCATTTCACTGGGGGGTATATAAAAATCTGAAACCGCAGCCGCTAAATATATTAAACAATATTTACTATCTAAAAGCATACAACTGCCTCTGAGCAACCACATATAATCAATTAATGTCGTAAAAGGAATGGAGATGAACTTATTTGACGCTTTGGCATCTTTGTATTTCTTCAACAAAGGTAACAACTTTTCAACTTTATCTTCTTTAACTGAAATTTATAAATGTTACATAGATATTACTAATGAAACTTTATTTAAGTAATTTTCATACAAAAAAAATTGACAAGTGTAATACACATTACATGCCTTGTATTGATTTGTTATTTTTAATTTCGAGTTTATCCAATAACGAATCATTAACAAAATGTCGAACAAATGGCTCCAAAGATTTTGATCTAAAACAAATTATAATATATTTGATTGAATTATTAGTTTAGCTTTTAGCAATATAACATACAATTAAAAAAAAAGCCTGGGAGATTACCAAACACCTAACCTTGTTGTAAATACACTAAAGAGTATAACATTATATGTAATTTATAGGTATATAAAAAGAAAATAGGTAATTTATCCAATTTCGTAGTATCAAAAGACGCAATTATTTCAAATTGCAGTAACTTTATTTTAAATTATTTTGTAACTTTTTAATAATAATTTCTTTAAAAAAATACGTAGCTTCAAAAATATTTAGTTTAAAAACATGTACTTATTTTCTTTTTCTGTGTGATCTTCATATAAAATATTTTGGTATTCACTTGGTTAAAGCCTAAAACTTCATTTTTTAAATAATATGTATACTTTTCTAAATACCATAGAAATATAATAACATTAGGTTACAAACCTATATATAAATATGACTGCATATCCAGCATCAAGAAAATACTCGGCAGAAGCGGATCCTCGAGTTCCTGCGCTGAAGTTGTCCACAAATCTAACTGTATTTTGTTCAATTGGAACAGTTGTCCCTCCAGACTAAAATCATATAGTACTATATTATATTATTTTAATTTCATACACTGTCTACTGACGTAAATACATTTTTATAAATATTTTGTGTAAAACATTAATTTTAAAAAGATAAAAAAATGTAAACTCTAATTGATATTAAAGAACAATTGGATTTGACACTTGTAATAAATTTTTTACTATAAAATAGACTACCTAACCTCTATAATAATATTATGAATGTCACAACAATGTTTTGTGTGTATTACAAGTGTTTGTTAGAATGTTCTTTAAAAATACCTTAATTAAATATATGTATTTATTTATATAACATTGCAAACACCAAACAGTTTTTATGTACATAACTATTACAATAACAATTTTATAATATGTTTAATAATACAATGTAATAAATTATAATTCAACATTTAAAAAAAACTTTTTTAAAGTTATGGATAAAATAAAGTAAAAAATTTAGTCTATCAGGGGACATTAATACGTTTGTTATAAGTTCAATTTTTGTCTAATATCTAGTGTTAAATTAAAGATTCAAAACATATCATACTTACAGTAATTAAAACAATTTTTTCGTTTTTGTGGCAGCGCACAAAATTTTCAACTTTAGTAATATCATTTTCATAATTTAGGGGTGGCGGGTGAGTATTATAAAATTCTTCATGTGTTTCCATGTTGGAGAAATTAGATATTTGTTTAAAAGAATAAAACAGCTATATGTACCTATAACAATTAATTTTGTTTAAAATATTTTACAAACTGATATTATAGGTGTAACATCAATGAGAACAAAATGAAATAGGTACAAATGAACTAATTACAGAAATGTATGTCACTAAGATGACAACCTTGACCATTTACATAATTCATATTATATACATATAACATTTAACCATGAGAAGGTAATTTTTTTACTAGTAAGACTGTATTTAGTTTATAAAAAAAACACTTTAGTTAAGCATACTGCATACCTCACTCATGTTTTGTATTATAAATTATCATTTTCAAACTAGAAGCTAGAATCTAGGAAATATTTTTAAGAAATGGTTCTAGTTCTTGTATACATTTCTATTTTTAACAACATTTATTTTAGGTGCCATTTTAATAAGTTTTTAATTTTATCCACTGTAGATTATAATTATTTTATTAAAATTCAAATTCAAATTTCAATGTAAAGGAAAATTCTTTCAAGAAGTAACTGTCATACAATTAATGAGGATTGTAAAACTTAGTAATCAAAAGTCATAAATTACTTTTACTAAGAATTAAATGTCAAAAAGTTACAAGTACTTTTTAAGTTGGATTAATTGTATGTCTACTTTATCAGTTAGAGTACTGGTTTATCTGGAAGTTTATAAGCTATACTTTAAGTCGCAAAGATAGCCTTAAAGAGATCTTCAAAATCGTCATGTAGATTGTAGATCTTCACCGTGCTTATCTACATATGTATTATAAAAACTGTATTTTGTTGACATTGATTTATGAATTAAAAACAAAATTATTTAAGCACCTAACTCATATTTCATGTATTGGGGCTTATCTAGAAAAAAATCTGAGGAAAATTCGCATTAAAATATACATTGCATAGCGATAACGAGGAATGATTTTTTTTGGAATTTGGATCGGTAAAATTATACAATTAAATCTCTGCCAAAATGTATTTCACGTGAAAAATGTATTCCTATTTCGAATGGACAGAGGACTTGAGAGAGCATTGTGGTCTGTGACGTAATTATTATACTTGTAAGTCCTTTAAAAAATGAATTACAGTTAAGTGGTCTGTGCTCAGGAACGACACAACACCGAATGTCTATTACTCTATTACGAAACGGTTGATACAAAGCCCGATCATTCGAGTGCCAATAAAATATTTTTCAGGTAAATATCCAAGGACAATAATTGATCAAATCGATGCAAGTTACACCCTCCATAATATTATGTTTCATAGATAACTCACTATTTGGAACAGTACCAGATTAAAAACGAAAATATTTAAAGTAGAACCTAAACTATATTGTTTACCGCGTTAGGTAGGGCATACGTGTCACGTGTTTTTCCTCAAACCAGACTTGCAATATTTATAATCATCGGATAATATATTATTATGCGTGTTGTGCAAATTGTAAAAATAAAACTCTTATGTAGCAGTAGCCAGTATTAATCGAAGACGCACTGCACTCTGCAGTATTGATAACTGATAAGAACATAATTTAAGCCGATTGGAAAAATTTCACAATTAATTTGGAGTTTTACATCATCGGTGTTATCAATTTGCGGCATCCGTACGGGTAAAATACACATTACACACGAGACGGCGGCGTCCGGCGGCCAATCGTATTGCTCGGTTTGCACGCGCACAATAGACATTGGTGCGCGCCCGATGCCGATACCTTTGAAAAGCCACACTTCCTGATAACAGTAGATAACACATCGAGAATCAGCAGCTGTTGAGTGTTTATGTTTGTGTGCGAGTCTCGTGTATAGCAATTACTGTGTTGTACCGTCGACTTCAAAACGGAACGGACATCATCCACCCGGCGATTGCTGGTTTCTACGGAATCCACATTCGTGAACCGTCCAAAACCTCCGACTCACCTTCCAAACACGACGCCTCACAACCGGCTCGCAGACCCTACTATGACCCTACAAGCCATCAGATACGAGAACGGCACGTTGGAAGTGTTGGATCAACTGCTTTTACCCAAGGAGTCCAAATACATACCCATTTTAGGCGTCGAGGACGGATGGAAGGTTATCAATAAGATGCAGGTAAGAGACGACGGGCAAATTACCGTAATGCCGAGCTGTACTCATTCGATAAATGTGTATACTGTTTAATCAGTATGACTAGTGTTACTGTGTAAATAGCTAATGGCATGTGGTTGTATTTGATTATGTACATTTGGTCATCTAATCCAAGATGGACTCCGAATTATAGGCCATTTGTATGCTAAAAATCACAGTTACAGTGTATACTGTATTAGATCACTTGCTCATAAAAGTCAAACTTCCTATCTTCTCAAATTGCAAATGTCAATATATTATTTCTCCCAAAATTTCCAAATTATACTCCTAGGTGATTAAGTTGACTTATTTATCTTAAATAACACACAGGTTATTTTTTTAATTAAATATTTTTATCAAATATTTGATGTTAAAACTTGTTTTGACATTTTTAAAAAAAATCTTATTTTGTTACTTAAATCCCTTGGGTGCAAAAGCCATTGAATTTCATTGATAATCATAATATTTTGAATTTTGACATGTTTTGTAATATGGATTTTATTGCTACCATTAAATTTATGAACTATTAAATGTTTATAGCATCCAAACTTAAGTGTTTTATTTATCTATGAAAAATTAAATTTTTATACATAAATGTTTTATCAACATATATATATTAGGTTTTATTTTTTATGATAAAATTATAAAATGTTTGATAAAAAAAGCTTTCTACAACTTGTCTATGAATATAATTTATCCTACATTGATATAAAAGGATTATTGTTACTTCATTACCTCCTACTCATGAGTTATGGATATATTTTACAAATATTATGCAAGATCATTTCAATAAGTAATTCAATACTTTTTTTTTAGTCTGTTTAATAATTAATTAAATAAAATTGGATAAAAAGTTAATAGGTTATGTGCAACAACTGCAATGCTTAAAATTAAATTGTAAATTGAAATATTCCTCTAATTTATATTAGGTACCTTATAAAATATTTAATATTTTTTCTTGTGTATTTGTTAAATATCTATTAATTTCTCAATAGAAAATAATTATTTTTAGTTACATAGTCTTAATAATATACTAATATAAAAATTGTCCAATTATTTAATTTAAATTTGTTTACTTATATTATACACTGTTTTCCCTTTTGTAAAAAAAAAAAATTAACTTAGAAAAATGATTTAAAAATAAAAAATACACAACAGGTATGTATCTGTTATTAGCTAATGTAACTGATTCATTACTATATTGTCCCAAATCATTAAAAAAATATATATATATGTATTTTTTTATATCCTTGGAATGTAGCCAAATGTAATTTCATAATCCTATGTACAGAAATGTAGTAGTTGCCGATTTAGTTTACAAGTACCAAGAATTGTACAAATTAATAAAAAAAAATGCAAGCCCGATTATAAATTCTCCTAATGCAAATAACATATGTAAGTATAAAATGCCTCATCAGTAATTCACATTTTTTTTTTGTAATTTTTTATATACCTAGATACGTCTATTTTTTACATAAACTACTTAAGTTTCTTATTACTATACTTACATATTTATTTATATTATTTCAGATTAAAAAATATTGGCTAAAATTAACTTAAATAAAAAAAATACAAGGTTATAATTAAAAATTGTTTATGATAGCGTTATAATATTATTACTTTATGAATTACATTTTGTAAAAACATTCAATTTCAAATATCTATAAATAACAATAGTAATTATGTATGGTTGTATATTTAACATATAATTTATTTTTAAATTTCCCTCACTTATTTCCAATTAACTTTTGCTTCATAGTAATTACTGCAAAATTAATACTACTTCTCTTAACACAGCATCCATCATTTCTTTAAACATTATCTAAATTATTTATTTATTCTTAATTTTTGGTATAATCCAGATAAGTTTTTTCAAATTCTCCTATTTTAAACTTTACAGTAGCTTATATTTATGTATTAACTTTTTTTAATAATATAATTTATACTATGTTAATTTATTCCTGGTTTAGGTCCGAGGTGCTCCTGCTATTGCAATTGTTGGCTGTTTAAGTTTAGCTGTAGAAATTTCGAAAGAAGAATTTGAAAAAAAGAAAGCATTGAGACGAGAAGTCGAGGGGAAATTAAATTATTTAATATCTGCACGTCCCACAGCTGTAAATATGAAACAAGCAGCCGACCATTTAATATCTTATATAAATTCTTTAGACAATGATGATACCATTTCAGCACAAGAAATGCAAGCCAGGTGTGTTTTAAATAACAAATCTATTTAAATAAAATTATTTTTTCAACAAATACAAAATATTTTTGTTTTTTAGATTTGTTGCAGCTATAGAAGCAATGTTAGAAAAAGATATATCAGATAATAGATCAATTGGGGAATTTGGAGCTAAAGCTATTTTAAGTAGCGTATCAGATGGTGAACAAGTTCGTGTATTAACCCATTGCAACACTGGTTCATTGGCTACTGCATATTTCGGTACAGCGTTAGGTGTTGTACGATGTTTACATTCTGCTTCACGACTTGGTAAATAATTTTATAAATATATTTTTTTCTAACAATTTATATGTTGTAAAAATTAGTTTTAAACATAGGACCTAGTTATTTGTTGATGAAAGTGTTTTGTTTTTAGAAAATTGTTATTTTACGGAAACCAGACCATACAACCAAGGTGCTAGGTTGACAGCTTATGAATTAGTTCATGATAAAATACCATCAACTCTTGTTTGTGACAGCACAGTTGCATACCTAATGAAGTCTGCTCAGATTAGTGCTGTAGTTGTTGGTGCTGATAGAGTCGCAGCTAATGGAGATACAGCTAACAAAATTGGAACATATCAAGTATGTATTTTTAGCATAATATACTTGTTTACGTATTAATACATTTAGCTATAATTCTTAAGTATGTAAAAACAAATTAAGACACTTAAATTTATTTTGTTTCAAACACATCTAACTAATGTTTTGTAATTAATTGTATTCTATGTTCATAGATTGCTGTAGTTGCCAAGCACCACGATGTTCCATTCTATGTAGCTGCACCATTAACTTCTATTGATTTTAATGTAAACACTGGTGATAGTATTATAATTGAAGAACGACCTCAGGTGGAAATGACACATATTAATAATATAAGAATAGCTTCACCAGGTAAACATATTTTTTCAAAAATACCTCTAACTAAAGTATACTGATTTATAATAAAGTAAATTAATAATCAAAAAAATTACTCTATTAAAGTATTATAAAATCATCTAGTATAAAATCTAATATGAAATCATTAATAAATAAATAAATTTGAAAATTGCATGGCAATTTTAAATCAAATTACATTTATTTGTAAATCTGTGGTTCATGTTACAATAAACTTTATTAAAATACTATTTTATGTACGTTACTCTGATTAAATATATCATTATTTTTTAAACAAAATTAAGACGTCTTACTAAAAAAAAAAAAAAAAAAACAAGGTTTTTAAAATAATAATATTATATTTATGGAAAGCAAGTGGCCACTTATTTTTGCTTCTTATATATATACAGTTAATGCAAGAATTATAGCTAAATTATTATAGGTGTAACGTGTTGGAATCCAGCATTTGATGTAACACCTGCACGACTAATAACTGGAATAATAACTGAAAAAGGAGTTTTCCGACCATCAGAACTTTCAACGCTTCAGTCACAGTTGCAGGATCATAAAAAGTCCCTTCCTCAACTATAATATAAACCTTAACGTTCCACATTTGTACAACATTAAAAAATTACTGCGTACAAGTTTTTTTAAGGAAAATAATATTAGGCTTATTATAATATCTATAAGCATTTCTAACCATCAACATTCATCATTTTAGTACTTATATATATATATATTTATACATTTTTATCTTAGTAATATTGCTGCTGTTATTAATATTGTGCAGGAAACACAAATTCCTAAGACAAAAAATAATATACTATTTATATAAGTATATAAATGCTTCAGTAATAGACCAATATTTTATAATTTTTTTGAAGTTTTTCAAGTATAGTTGTGATATATTTAAATTTTGGGGGGTTAATTAATTATATTTTATTGGGATAATTTTAATAAATGCCTTTAGTACAATAAAATAAAATTTCAAATTTTGTCATTGATAAGAGGCTGAATGAATTATGTTTGAAACCTTCATACATTTTATGATGTTTTTGTAATCATACCTAATTATTGTTTAATTTTTACTGTAGTTAAATGAATAAAAATAAAATGGTATATGTTTTAACCAATGTTTTATAAATAGACATGTTATTTGGACTGTCTGAAATTGTCGTTTATAAACATAAATATTTCTCACATTTGTTACAACAGTAATTTAAATTAAAACTTATTATATTTCTGTTAAGTGGGTATTAACTACCCAAAATATATTTTTTTAACAATGTATGTGTACTTAGCATTTCTATTTGTAAGTTTGTATAAGACTATTATTTAAATCAATGAGCTTTTAAATATTATTTCGCATACAACTAAAACATTTCATAACTAAGAGATATGGAAAATTGTCTTTACAACTACAAAACTAAAAGGAATCATTTTATAATACGAGTATAAATTTTGTACAATATTTCAATTTAATTAATTTTATTATCATATTTACTTATCTATTATTATTATTATTATTATTATTATTATCATTAATATCATTATTGTTGTAATTTATACTTATATATATATATTTTTTTAACAGGCGATTTTGCTATTATTTTAAATGTAGTAATAATAATAATAATAACATATTGTTGTACAGAAATGCGCGTGTATGAGTTATGAAACGAGTTATAAAAAGAAACTTGTCGTCTACCGGGATGTTGTTATATTTTATCTTGTAATAATAATATTAATGACAATGTTTTTTTTTTTTTTTTATTTATTAGTTACTTTTCCCTAATCCGTGAATCGATAAAAATTATTATTATTTATTTTATTTGTATAAACGATTATCATTATATAAAAAACAACAAAAAAAAAATCCAAAACAATAATCGCGTTTTCCTGTTGTTATTTTTAAGGCTTTAACGAAACGTCTTCGTCGTTTGTGACGTACGGGAGCGGCCATAACCTTGAAAGTCGCTCGGGAGACAAAAAAGACCCCGGCGGTAGTCGAGGGGAGAAAAAAAATAAACGGCGCTCTTACAATGTCGATAACAACGTGAATAGAATTAGAAACTACATTGAGGAAAAAATATAATAAATGGCGTCAACGAAAGAAAAGGAAGACGTCGCGTGTTGGTTTTATCGGCCGTGCCTGCGTTATTTTCTTTCCCGTATGTGTGGTGTATAAATAGATTTTAAGGGACTGGACGTTGTTCGCTAAAGCGCGCGCTCACTGCCCCGACGTACCATATCGCGCCAACTGATGTGCTAGCACTTAGCTACCACTGCAGACCGTGGAAAAAAAAATTTGTTCTTCAACGTATAAATCAACTCGGACGATTGTCGGTGCTCGCGAGTGTGATTAACTCGGGCTTTTCATTCTTAAGTATTGTCATTCAACGTTATAATACTATTCTATTTAACTTGCGAACGAGTTTTTTTTTTACAATTTTTTTACCCGTCGTTTGGCATTTTCGCTACCTACATAAACGTAAAAGTTCTATAAACAACACCACCATGGGAAGCGTCGAGGAAATTTACGAGGGCGAAGTGCACCGCACGATAACCCGGAGGACTAGCTACAAAATTAAAGAGGTATCGATTGACTTTTATTGTAATATTGGCAAAACTCAAAAGAAAGTAATTAAAAAAAAAACTACGCCTGCCGGGTGACATTTTATAACGGAGCTTATGGTAAAATCGGTTTCTCTCACCAATTATTAGAAATCTATTATTAAAATTACGTGTACGGGATGCTTTTTTTTTTTAAATATAGTCTAGCGCCAGTTGTGTATATAACAGCTGATAAGTCGAATGTGTGTAATTGTTTTGCCGGAGACAAAAAAATGTTTAATAATTGCCTTCTGTTTTTTTGACACACGTCAACAATATATTATATACCTACATATATTAGCATTGTACGGGTTAGAGCGTTTTTTTCGTTTAGTCATTGTATGCTTTACAAACGCCAAGGATAAAATACATTGATATCATATTATACGAGCCTGTCGTCCGTAAGTGTAGAAATAACGTATTGACTCCTAAACATCGTCCAGGAAGTTTCTTTTGAACAAATAACTTTCAAGGACGCGCAAAGAAAAAAGCCTCTTTGATAATACAATTTCAGCATGAAGTACTAATTGTGCATAGTATACTTGTAGCTGGCTTTTTGTATCGCCTTCAAGCTTCAAATAGGATTGACGTTGTCGCCGTGCCTGTACAGCCTAATCGCTAAAAAACAATACATACTAACATACCTACTGTATAATATTAGGTGTGCAAAATATAATATATTTCTCGCCATTTGTTCTAAAGATATGTTTCGGAGGTCGAATTCAAAGTTTTTTATTAAACCACATACCATATGTTTATATCTTGTTGCTTGACTGTTTTATTTTGTACGCTCGAAACTGTACGATTTATGGCCGTTCTCACCAGTTAATTTTATTTTTTGCAAGTCCGAACTTGCTAAAACCACGATAATCTTCTAAATTTTTATATATAACATGAATTTATCAAACGATACCGTTGTAATAGTTTTAAAGTATATAATTTTTTTGTCCGACCAATTAGGTATGTACCTAAATCAGCTGTTTAAATAATTTAATCGTATCTTTTTTATTTTTGTCCTCTGCAAATATTTTTCAAGTTCTAGTTCTACACTCTACCATAATTTTTTTGAAAGTACAATTGTTACTGAAAATCGCTTTTGTGTGTTTTAAACTTTGTATGTTTTTACACTATACATCGTTAAATGCCTCTGAAGTTTGAGTTAAGCTAAACGATATATTATGATGTATACCACATTGCACGAACATTTTGGCATTAGGTAGCGGACTCAAAAACTTCAGCGAGCTGCTGTGCTGTGCAAACCTTTGTAAACACGCTATTTAAACAGTTTAATCAAAATAAAATGGTATTTTTCGACCTAGAAATGTCAAATTATGTTCTGACACACATGGTGTACATTACGGATAGATGGTGGGATTTTAAGACGCGCCGTCGGAAGTAGTTTGGCGCTTGTCCGTGCGCATCTGCAGCGTTGGCGAATTTTTATTCGCGTGGTCGGATTCTCTTTTTATATTTATACATACATTTTTAAAAACCTGAATTGATTGATAACGTTAATGTATGTCTTCTGTTAAAACGTAATTATTTATAAAGTGCTTTGCGCTCACCTATTGAGAAAATGTATACTCTTCATTGTGTTTTTAATAATGAAAATCACCGTTTTATTCTGGTGGACACTGGACAGCATATAAAACAATATATTTAACCATATTTTAAAACATTTATTTAAAAAATGTTTCACTAGATAAGTCTCGAAATGGGTCTAAATATAAATCGCAAATTCAATAATTTCCTAATTATAAAAGTAATAATATATCTATATTATAGGGACCGTCTAATGTCCGCCCGGGTAATTATGCAATTTAGTCCGCTATAATTACCTAAAAATAAGCCATGCTCAAAAAAGTGTTTTGAAAAATGATTGAACCAACTAGCTCAAACGCGCCAAGGGCGATTACCCCACGACTTGGTCTGTTAGTGGACGCTGAACCTATATGCCTAAAAATAAGCATTGACTATTGTACCTGTAACTTGTTTACTTAGGTAGGTACATAATATATTACGAAACTTATAGTTTGTAAGATAGCCAAACGTCATAAATAACAAGCCGGTAACTCACCGGTCCGTTTTCGTTACGTAATTCTGATCAACTGAAAATTTGTCATAATTTTCTATTCGTATTTAAATATTAGAACTGAGGACTTTGTTAAATATAGCAATAAAAAGTATTGTACAATTTAAAGGGGAGTCAAATTAATTACCCATCACTAATAAATGTATCAGTGTAAATGTCTGTCAGTACGTCTTAACGTATCTAACACTGGCACGCCAAACGTTTCAAGCTTTATCGCTATTTGTAATACTTGTGTTCTGTGTTCAAAGACTACTGACATCGCGGACAGCGACAAAAGCCCTTGGTGTTATTTTCGAATCCGCTAATATCAGCAAGTCCAAGAATTTGCATTGCTTGGGAAAAAAAATAAATATAATTATTCGTTTATATATTTATATCTCCATTTTCTCAAAGTCATCGGTTCGAAAATTACAATCGTTATCCGACAGCTATAAAACGTGAACGGTAAAACTTAGGATGTACACGGCTTTTGGCACCTTCTGGCAGCTGTTGACCACAGCCTGCTCGTTTTGTATAATATACTTATTCAATTATTTTGGCCCCCGGTTTTTTCGCGATAAGAATGCGTGACGGCTTCATTCTATTATTTTTTCATATGCCCCATGTCGTACCAGAAAACCTCGGTCAGTTGTGTCAAAAATTGTAATAGACGATTTTCTTTCGGTTATCGCAAACGCCAAACAGAAAACAAAAACAACTACGAGTATGATTTATATACATTCACACACACAAGCACACTATAGGTATATTATGAGCAGCGATATAATGATTATGTTTTCGCCTAATGGAAACTTTCCGCCTTCGAAATACTTCCACGATTCTTCTGTTTTTTTTTTCATCTACGGTTGCCGTAATATTTTTTATTATTCCGCGTTTTACTAAGCGTAAGATTTCATTAAAAAAAATATCGCTTTCATTTGATGATGTTCAGTAACGCATAGGATTAAATTGCTGCGGTTGGCAGACGAGAAGAGTATAAAAATGATAATTTATCGTCAATCCATTCATCACGTCTATGATTATCTTGCAGGGTTTTCATATAAAAATAAACTTAACTTAAGGTTTAGGGAATATATGTAACTACGTTTCGCTTAAAATATGTAACTGAATCATGATCATACAGCAATATTATCATAATAACGTTCTCGCGGCAACTTGTTTCTTTTTTAATTGTATCGATTAACACAATAGTATACATTATTAAACGAATTTTAACTACAAAGTAGCGTGCTTAGGACCGACAATTAATAGACCGCACAATAGTGTTTACCGTGTTGTATTATTGTGCTTATTCAAGTAAAATTTACCATTTCATTATGGGTGCTAAATTTTTAGTGGATAAATGTGGCGATTCGGACCAAGGGGTTAATTGGAGCATAGAAAACAACGAAAGTTTTGATACTAACCGAATGATAAAGCTTAACGAGTGTTTATTGAAATATGTGAAAACACAACAGCTGAATTCCTATAAACAATTTGTGCAGGACTTTTTAACCCCCATTTTTTACTTAAAAAAAAATCAATGTACCTACAAACAAACATTTTACAGCATTATTATTGTCTACACATTTATACATTTATACTTGCATAACGACATGATTACTTTATGAATATGGATCATAGCAAATCCATCAACTCGGCAATCGACAAGCTCACTCAAACTCACATTTACATAATGAAACAGGCGGAGGCGTACATGATCGAGCATTGTTATACTCTAAGTTTTGATGTCATGGTAAGCTGAGCTTTCCTCTTGGGCAATGCCAATAAGTTCAATAAGTAATCATTTGTCGTGTAAAGTAAATAGTATGAGAAAAGTGCTATTGGAATACGTGCGATTCGAAGATGAATTTCTTGATAAACTGGAAATCGGCGACTCGAGATATGACCATGACCAGTTTAACTTAAATACATTAATTTGTATAAACTGCTTGATATCGAATTAGTGCTCGGCGAAAAGTCCACAGCCTTAAGGGTCATGACGGTATCATTGGCTTTCAAGCTGACCACACCTGAAAAAATATACTCATACGTGATGACCGACTATCATCCCGAACAAGTAATTAAATATCAAGTATTGGTCATGAATATCATAGCGTCAATCATTTTCCTCTTGGTTTCAAGTATACTTTATCATAACGTGGTTCAAATAATTAATAGAATGACCACTACTGACTGTTCTGTTCTGACAACATGATAGCTGCATAAAATTGATAGCATGATAGCATATAAAATTAAAGAACGCTAAGACAATCGAAGACGTTCATAAAATTAACAAGATGTCCTCATAGCTAACGTAATTCTCGGATCACCATACCCAGATCAATATAAATTGTCTGTTTTATGTTATTTATAGTTTATTAAAAATTTTTTTTAAATAAATTCAAAGTTATAGTAATGGAGATACACTTATAAATTCAATTTAAATTGAACAATTAAAATTAGAATTATATTTAAAGCCGTCTAATGAAATTTGAAATTTGATTAATTGATGAGCATCAAAAAACAATATTCCAACAAACTAATTTAAAATTAGTAAGATAAAAGGCAATTTTTAGGAAATAAATCCGTCAAAAGTACAAATCATTCGAGTGATGAACCCAAAACAGCAACAACCGATTACATTAAACATTTTGATCGATGTATTTAAAAATACAAATACATTTTCCAAATTGAAATATATTTTCCAGAATCGGCCAATAATTGTACACATTAAAACAAAATATTCTTCGAACCCTTGGTAGGTACATTAAAAATTTACGATAATTTTCTAAATCTTAAACGAATGCAAATTTACCATTGTACTTTTCATTTTACCCACATGTATATTATACATTTAAAATTTCTGTTTTTTTTTTAAATATGTAGAAAATTTATGAAATAGTAAACACGCGCCTACTTTTTTAATTAAAAATGTATTAACTTTTTATGGATTTTATATTTGTGGCGGAAGACCATTATCTGATCGTTCCTGCCAAAAGCATTTTGACACAATACACGCGCTAACCGTATAATTGTATAATGGCGTACACAGCACGTCGTTACGTGATGAGTTAATTTGAATGAGATTATGCCTATATAAATAACATTTTTAATTTTACTAAGCTTTAGGCTCTGAGCGGCTGCAATAGCGCGTAACATTTCAATAAAAGTTATTATAAATTCTTTTGTGCTTCACGCTTAATTCATTTTGACACTCCTACTATTGTGTGTCTATAGTTCAACGAGCGCTCGGTGATTGTTTCCGAAAATATAATACGAATTTGCATACAATATAGTTTATCGTTAACACGTAACTCAATTCCAGTTCATTTTGTATTGAAAACATTACATTATTGTTGATTAGGAAAATCGTGATCATCGAGATTAGAACATTGCACGAAAATACACACGATTTTTGTCTTTGAACATACATAATAGTCATGGCTTACAGCCATTTCGTTTTCCATTTGGTTAGTAGTTAGTAAATATAAGTTGATTAGCAAGAAAATAAATTTAAAATTTAATAACTAAATTCTTATGTGAATAAAAAACTACTTTAGACTTTAAATAAATTAGGTCGTGTCCACAGGTATAAAATACAATTAAATAGGTCGTCCTACTATTTTGTCATTTAATACAATTTGGTAATTCAATTTTTGTACATTTCTTTAGCAAGTAGATAGGTATCTGATTTCTTTTAGTTTATTATTTAAAATCTAAAAATCCAAATTAAGTGTTCTATAATGTATGTATATGTTGTTGAACTGTGAACTCAAAAAGTACTAAATGTCGTTGAACTAATTAGAATTAATTTTAGAACAGTCTATTTTTAAAGTTTTAAATAGTCTAATGAAACACCAATTCATTTAAAGACTTTCAGCTTGTTGCCAATTTATAAAAGCTAATCTAAAACCATAATATTATCAATTTTATAATACGTTTCCGGGACAATTGTACTTAATAACAATATTATCATAATATCAAACATACTAAAATATTATGAAGGTATCAAAAATTTTAATTGTTAATTGTTATTACAATCACTAATTAATTGTCGGTAATCCAAAATTATAGTATAACTTTTCTCACAAACATTTTCATTACGGGAAGAACCAAGTAGTTCTAATAATTCTTGGTATAGACGACACTCTGGATATGTGGTGATATACCAAAAAAAAATTCTACTCACCTAGTTAAATAGTAGTCAGTAAATAGTAACCAGTAGTCTAAATTTCAGCATGTGTTCCAAAAATGTGTACTTTGATAAAGCTACAGAATTGGACAGAACCTGATTTTTAAGAATTTTAATAATCCGTAATCTAAATTCTTAAAGTAGAATTTTGAAACCTATCAAACCTAAAAACTTTATTTAAAAACATTTGAGTTTGGAGTGTCAACAATTCTGGAAAATCCAGATTTTGCTTAATTCTGGGAAATTAAATAGCTATTCACCATTAACTAATATGGAAGATGTGGTCCACTTCCAATTTAAGGCCAACTGGACTATATCATGGTGGCTCAGTCCGGTCCCGTTTAACCTTTTTTTTTGTATTTTCTGTAGTATTACATTCTATTACAGACAAAATTTGATTTATGATGAATTAATTTACCATACTTTTTATTTAATTTGTTTATGTACATATTTTATAAGTTTAACATATTTTACAAAGATAAATAGTTTTGAAAATGTTATTTTTAAATAAAGCCACTTTTCGTCGATTAGATGTTTGCCAATATTTTCTACCAAGACGATTTTTAATTCTCTGGCTATGAATAAATAATATTTATAAATTTCCCCTCATAACATATGTAGTGTGTTGTTCCATACGAATAACATAATGTACGAATAATTAATATTTTATTTATCATCAGACATCACACTAAAGTCATACCATTAAGTATATATATATATTATGTATTTATACTTAATGGTCATACACGTCATAGGTCGACTAGTTGCTAAAGGTTCATACAAAAAATATGTTCAAAAATAGCAAAAAAATATTTTTTTTACTGCTTACACTAATAAAACATAATTTTTGAATTAAAAATTAAATAGATTATACTTTGCTTTGAAACTATAGATTTGTATACGAGAATGAATAATGAACAATAATAAAATTGAAAAATATCGATTTCTGCTAAAAGTGGACATATATGACCTTTAGCAACTGATCGATTCATATACAGGGTCATTCAAATTTAATCCATCACAGAGTAAACATTAACAGTTTTTAATGACATAATTATATTCTTAAAATTCGTATAATTTCTTTTTCAATTAAAAGGATGGTCGGATAAATTGTTTCTTCAGTCTTCATTGCGTTCTTTCTTTATGATGTGTATTGAACAAGTGTTAAAAAAATGGCTTGTTAATCATGACGTCTCTGCGAACTATCGTTATCATCGGTCTACCGTCTATTTTAAAGAAATATATTTTTCTCCATCGTCATTTATTCTGAGCTGCAAGACGGGCAGCTAGCTATAATTATCGGGTTGACAGCGGCACGACTCAATAACCAGACCGAAACATCTCTGCGGTCGGCTGTTACTGCGCCGCTACTGCCACTGTTGTGTATAATATAATGTTCTTATTTTAATTATAAATTGTGTTCTTTCCGCATTTCGATGGAGGGGCACACTCCGATGTTATGCAGATGCTGTAAAATGACAGATTCTAATCCGTTAGTTGGTGCGACGACGCTGCAAAGACCCCGGTTAAATTCCCAAGAAAAATAAAAAACGCAACCGCTAATCTCTTGTAATACCAAAGAATACTTGAACATCCATTTCAATTATCGCCAAATCGAATTAAGTAATGGGAGTCATGGAGGAATATTACCACGAATGGAAGGTTAGTGCCGTTGAGGATAAAATATTTGTGTTTTTATTCATTGTTACTTAAAATCATAGACTTCGATGTCGTAATATCGTGGAATTGTATCCAATACTTCATTGTTGTTGGTGAGGGTCGGGTCACTCCCCGTTTTATAAGTTAAAGCCGGTTTTCTATATTCTTGTTTTGTAAACAAGTATAATAATAAATAAGTAATTCTCTATCCAGTCTCTTACTTATTCATTTATACAAAATATATTTAAAATTTAAGTATAGTTTAACCAATTTTTTAAGTATTGTTAAAAAATTAACCTTAAATTTTAATTTTTCTTAGTGTAAACGGCTTTTAAAGACTTATAAATGAAGCTTTGTCTAAATTAAATTTGAATACAAGAATCATATTTTGGAAAGGACTATTTTTGTCGCCTCATTCATTTCTTTTCAAAATTAAATTTATTAATAGAAAAGTTAATTACGCCTCTTTAAGATGGTCCGATTTCAATTCTTACATTCAATATTTTTACATTCAAAAACTTAGAAAATCAAAAGTCCATTTCCTACAGGCCATATAACCTAATAAAGTAGCCAAAGAACTCGTATACTTTTACAAAATTGAAATCGAACCATCCTAAGTAGTAGACATTTTGTCTGGCTTATTGGTCTAAATCGTCAAAAATATAGACCGATTTCAATCCTCTTAAACATGGTACCGGTTAACTATGGACCAGTCAATAACATTAATTAGACATCAGAAGTTATTAGACATTTTTTAATTATTTGTTTTTATAATATTATAATTATTGGTTGGAACAAATTTATTATATTTTTTTAAATTATAACTCCGTCCCTTATATGTTAAAATCTCATAAACTTGTGTTAATAGTAACGTGTTATGAGTAACGTATATATTTGATTAACTTTATGAATTAAGAATAATTTGCTGAATATTTTGAATAGTCGATAACCAGTTTTGGATAATTAATTTTCAATTTTAAAAGTTTAGACGGGAGGGGAAGGCCGGTTGAGTAACGCGCGCAGATAAAAACATCTCTACACCTCCCGTTCTAAATTTTAAACTTGAATAGCTAGAAAACTTCTTATCCAAAACTGGTTATCGACCAGTCAAAATGTCCAGCAAATTTTACTTAATTTTAAAAGTTAATAAAATATGTACGTTACCATTTAAAATTCTTAAGTTCATACGGTTTTAACATATAAGGGTTGGGGTTATATTTTTTAAAATAGCAAGACTAGTCAAAGAAAAGTAACTCCTTAGAAAATTATCTACATAATGAGTTCTAGTATTAGCCATTTAGTATGCAATTTTAAACATTTTGTAAAAGCAGTTATTGTACATATATTTCTATAAAACTAGTAGTACATGTAATGCAGAAGCTTCAGTAAAAAACAAACAAGCTTACTAGGATGTCTTTACACGCGTCATTACAAGCGTAAAACAATTAATGATTGTGTAATATTATTTTCTAAAATACATAATTCTTCTGGACTAATTGTTACCCAGCCGGCTTGTATTGCATTTAATTTTTCATATGCTGCGGTTCTAAGCATCTGACTCGATAAAAATCAAATTCTACTTGACGATACGTTCCCCAATGTCGAATGAGGCCGATTAAAAATAAACCCCACTGTTGTCAAATAGATACGACCCAAATAAGCAACGTAAACACATCGCTTGGTGGTTTACACGTGCAAAATAAACAATAAAAAAAACTGTGTGAGTTTCACATGTATATAGGAAACACCCACATGGTTTTTGTCTGAAAAATAAATAATAGTATTTTTCGTAACTCATTTCCTTATAGTATCAGCTATTTTGGGGTTGTAAATTGTTCTACGTAAACAAATGTATGTTGGTAATTATGTCAATAGTTCTGAACGATAACCGTCAACCGAATAGTTGTATTACCTATGATGTAGTAGTTATGCTGTCATAAGACCATTCCGTTGTTGTAATTTTAAGTTTTAAACGTCGCCGGTAAAAATATTTGCAGTTAGAATAATAAATGACGTAAAACATTTTGATGTTAGTAGTGCCTTTTGAGGAATTACTGTATGAGTTGAGTTTGAAGGTCGTTATTGGCTTTATTTTTAGTAGGAAAATGTTGCCGGCTTTCGCCCACATCATTATAAAAACTGACCAAAATAGAACTCTGCGCACTTGTACTATCTAAAAAAAATTAAATTAACATAAACACAGTTTTTTTCATTATTTGCAAATGTCTGGCTTCGAAACGGCCTTTTCAAAGTAATTTAACAAAATGGCTGTAATAATGACGTAAATAATATTTTAAACATATTGATTTAATTTTGGATTAGTCAATGATGTTTGAATTTTTTTAGTAATATCGTACGACGAGAAATAAGTGAGAAACTATCTTTTAGAATTGGTTAATTTCAATATTTGATTATTAATTGAAAAACTGAATATCTTTAAACAACTTAAAAGTCACGAATAAAATGAGTTTTAAAATTTTAATGTGTATTTTCGATGTATATATATTTCATACGGATAATAGCGGATAACCGACAAGCCAGAGGCTAAAATGGTATTTATTTATTTAACTGCCTTTTAATTATTGTCTTAACTTTTATTTATACCGACATATTTACATATTGGTGTATTAATTTGTTATTCAATTACTTTTGTTTTTATCGTTATCTATTAGAGGATATAAAACAAATAAATTATTAAACAAAACGAAAAAGTTAACTTAAATTATTAACAAAAATGTGCGTTTTAAAAGAAAGGATTAACGTTCAAGTTATAACTCGCCGGACATTTTGGACGCTATCCAAATATCTATTATAGCGACGCGGAACAATGTTTCACAATTCACTCTAAGAGTTATCTTTATCGTACAAAGCCCTTTGAATATTTAAACATCTTTCTAAAAATTGTAGTTTTGTAATAATTATTTATTTTTAATGAAAATGTTATACTTCTTATACTCAATTGTGTTAATAATATGATAAATAATATAATGTTTGATAAATTATATTGATATTAGGTAACGTTGTACGTTTGTAACTATTTGAGTTAGATATGTTTTATATAACCGTTGTGCAATATGATTAAAACATATGTTTGTAACTAGTTTAAAACTGCAATATCTTGATGACAACTCGACCCACTAAGTAATTATTTTTTTTCCATCTAGTGTAATCATTAAATCTTGTTTTTAAATCACGTATTAAGACTGTGCTGTGCGAAACGAAGCATTACATCATGAGGCAAAGACACAAATATACGGACACCCATCCAAAATTACTGCACCCTGAAACAGGCCAACTTTTTTATTCATACATGATACATGCCAAGGAATAAAGTGGTTCTCGTCGACTATAGATCACCTGTACCTTATTTCATAAATCTTTAGATTTTTAACTTTTAATCAAGTATGTCTGATTATACATGTTGTGTAAGTTTATTCATCACTTATATTTTTTCAATTATATCCAATGTACTCGTGTACATTCATGAAACTGTAATATAGTTCCAAAATTCGTAGCAGCCAAGCGGTTACTATAATATGTTCCAATGATGGTCTTTAAAATGTGTCCATCAGCACGATGCCAAAAACATGGACATTATACGAAAAAAAATTGAAATAATATTTTAATCCATAAAAGCTTTAATTTATTTATGTATGAGTATAAACACACCTAAATTCAACATTTCATGACATTAAATTGTTGTACGTGGGTGAGAATTTAAACTTAGTGCGTTTAAGATGACTCGGTTTGTTCGTAAATATTTTTTTTTTTTTATGAGAAACCATTTAAACGAGTTTTTTATCGTCACAATAATCAAATTGTTATTTATTTTTAAAACCAAAATTCTATGAATAATTAAGATCCAAATTGCTGTTTATGCGTGTTTAGTGTTTACCTTTACGTATAGTTTTACAAAATAGGCATCTAATCTATTTGTAACTAACTTTTCGTTAAGCACGAGTATTTTATGTTTTTAGTTTATTATAATATACTACAGTGTAAATTTATACGTTACAATAACCTTTCGGTCATCGACTGTGTGGTTTTATGTGATCATCTCTAGCTTCGAAAAAAACGACTACGTCTGTCATTTTGTTCGATAAATGGTCCCAGACGATTTTATTTTTGGACTAGTTAATACTAAAGCTGTGGCAACGGCGCCCAACCGCAGTTACACACGGAGAATATTTCTTTTTCCGAGGTTGTTTCTTGGCACAAGTTCCTTTTCAGTTACTTCCCGATTTTGTTGTTAAGTTTTTGCGGTTCGTTTACTTTGCACCGCGCAACATAGGAAGCCGTCGACTAATTGCTCACTTCAATACCGTGAAGTGTACTAAAGAGCAAAAATAAAGAAACATTTTTATATTTATAATGGTCGTTATTTTTTTTTCACGCAAGAGTTCAAACTTTTCCGGGCCTCAACAGCTTTTGGCGTGTTTGGTGCGTTTAAACATAATATATAATCGTTGTCGAATAGTCATGTATACTTGAACATCGTTTATATTTCCAATTTTCAATGTCAATTCAATGACGAAAAAATGTTAAAATTACTCGTATATAAAATAAAATCCATTTGGTTCATTTCCTGTTTCGCCAAGTTTGTTAACGCAAACTAAAACCGCAATGACGTATATTTCATGGTTTTCCCTCGAATATTTATTTATTTATTTAATATATTTATTGATTATCGCAACATACAGAATAAAACCAACGTATCATAGGTTTCACTGATAGCTTCGTTCTAATTCTTTAAGTTTCTGTTATCGGAAATAAAACATTTTAAAGAATGTATAAGTATCGTTCATCATCTGTGACGTACTTGAGCATGCGATTAAGCTTAATCAGATAATAAAATATTTACACCGAAATAGTACGCACAAAGGCTTTTGAATGTTTAGAGGAGAAGTGGTAGATATCATAGGTAGTGCAAATTTTGCTTTTCCAAAACCTGCAAGCATGGGTTAGGATCGGCTAGACATTTACTAAGCTTGTATGTCTATGGTCCATAACTCAAAGTCAAAACTTAATTTGAGTACATACTTATAAACATGTATAGATTTGTCATCTTAACACGTTAACTTAAATTTATTTTTAATTATTTTAAGCTATGCGGTTTGGACTAAAAAACTTAAAATTTTTGGGAAATTGATAAAAACATATTTCATATGTACTGTTATCATACGAACATAAAATATTCGTTCATCTGTTGCTTGAACATGAAAACGTCGACTGATGCCGTTTTAACATCAACTGATAGCTTTAAGCATGTAGAACAATAATATCTAAAAAAGTGAAAATGGCCGAAATGAAGACTGATGCCCTTCTAACAAATTGGCATTCAAATTGAGTTTTTGACTAGAAGGCTATTACATTTATGTTTAATGCTTAAAGTGTATTATATTTTAAGCTAAAAGTTGATGTCATACTTGAAGTTTTTGAGAAACAGAACGATTCATTAATTAGAGTGACAAAGTTGGCACATTTGTAAATGTTTAAATATTTATACATTATTCATTGTGTTTGACTAATCAATCAATAAAAATACATCACATTTTTATAGTGACTAACTATTAATAATGATAATAATAACTATTAATACTTAATAATTGCTTCTAAGTAATATCATAACATTATTGTACAGAAAAAATGTTTCATTATTTAATTATCTTTGCGTACGTTTTAATATATTTTTTAAACATCTCAATTTAATAACTGATTAGTTACATACATGTTGTGGAAGTATGAAAACTTAACTTACGTGTATTGAAAACAAAAAAAATCAGCTCAGCTAGTAGGTATATTGTATAAATATGTCTCTACAATATATTTTTGTTACATTAAAAAAATTGTATGTATATTGTATAATAATGTAAATAATGTTTGATTATCCAACATACATTTAGGATGTTCATTATAATTTTCAAATTTGCATAAAATGGTGCAAACATTTAATTTATTCTGCAAATTATACAGAGAACTGTGGATGTAAAACGTGTTTTTTACTAGTTAAAAACAATTAGCACATCTGGTATTTACGCCTTTATCGGATATTTATTAGAAACGCAAATTTTTGAATTCGTTACATAACGATTGGACATTGAAGCAAAATAACATTTACATTAACTGTTGTGTTTTGATAATTTATTGGATTCAATAACTACATGGTTCTTCCACCTCTCATTCAGCGACATGTGCGTTTAGATTAGAGCTTCTTATTTCACGTGTACACGAAAATACGTGTATTCGAACTTTTGAATAGTTCGTGTTTAAGTTCATATAGTTCGTGTATTCGTGTTTTCGTGTATTCGTGTATTTGTACATTCGTATATTCATGTTTTCGTATATTAGTGTGTTAGTATATTCGTGTAATTGTATATTTGTAACTTAATCGCCATTTACTTATTATTGTTTTATAAATTCCGAGTACACTTATTTAATATAGAATTGATTATATACGTAGGTTGTCTTTGATTTAGCCTTATTAAATACATAAGGTAAGTGATTTACATAAATTTATAGATTGTGATACAAGGTTTAATTGGATATACTGTTACATTTTTTCGTTAATAATAAAAAAAAAAAATAATAATTTTCAACTAAGAATCTCTTAGTATTAAAATCAACTTAAAATTAAAGAACTCCTAAAATCTCACTGGGCCAATGGAAACATATGTTATACGATTTATAATTAATGTGAATATTAAAAATATTGAGATTAAATGCTAATACCTGCTAATAAAGGTAGTTTAAATATCAATTAGTGATATAATTAAGATTTGAATCTACAATTATCGGCTTAATCCTCTAAATAAACCAAATTCATTACAAATTTGCATTCCCTGACAGAAATATTTGAATGTAATAATGGGTGACAAAAATTATTTACACAATAAAAAAACATTTTTCCTAAAATAAAGACAAATTTATAAATTGTTATAAAATGCAAAATTCAACGATTGCAAGAAAATATGAATATAAAAACAAATTTACAAAAACTATGAAAGCTTTATTATTATTAAACATTATTGGTTACATTTATAATACATTATATTTTATTTTACATTTTATAAAGCTATCTTTGGGGGGGGGGGATTTTGGGGGTCGAATCTCTCCCTGAATATGTTTTCTGTAAAAACAGGTTTTTTTAATCATCCTAAAAGTATAACATATATTTTTGAAGACATCTCCAATAGTTTGGTCCCTAGGTACTTACAATTTTGTTTTATCGATAACTAGTCTTAAATAATATCTTGATAATAAAAATTATTATTGATAAAAAGTGTACATGAAAGGTGCCCCTTTTGGCAATATAATTATTAACTCTGTACTCTTTTAAAAAACACCCTTAACCCCTCTAAATGAGAAGTAAATTTTAACATAGGCATTACATTTGAATTTTGCAACCCTGAAAATGTATAAGTTAATTTACTATGAAGTATTTCAAAGTAAAATTAGAAAGATATAAATTTTTACCGATTTTTTTTACTTATATTCTAGACTTGTGTGTGCTATGGCGTAACCATGTGAACAATTCACTATATCCGTACATTCGTTATTCGAATACCCGTTTTCACGAATACCCGTTTTCACGAATACCCGAACATTCGTTAGTCGAATACCCGTTTTCACGAAAATTCGTACGTGTTCGAATAAAACATTCGTGTATTCGTTACACGAATACACGAATGTTCGCTTTCACGTACTTGACTGAGACCTCTAGTTTAGATACGCACTGAGATTTTAAGATTTTGGCTCAGAATTTCTTCAACGGGAATAATTTTTTAATCTTTAAAAGTGGAGTGGTTCGTCCATGCATTTTTAGATGTGAGATCTATAAGCTTAATTTTTTTCTAGAATAAACAGCAAATAGGTAGTACTTTTCAGTATCCACGTGTCTAAAATAAAACCAAAATAACGGTTGATGATTTTTTTGCTTTTATTTGAACTTGATCCATTGTCTGTCTATGTCTCGGCGTTCGGGCTGCAGTGGAATCTTCTAGGGGTATTTCATACAAAAACAGCCGACGGTTTGTATGTAATTGCCGTACGACTGATATCAACGTCACACCTCATATACCTCCTTTATAAGTACTACAGTTATTAGCAGAAGATTTGACCAAAAATATATCGTACCAGCGTGAAAGGTTCTTTTGCATCGGCGCTGGCCAATTATAGTGATTTGGACGGTCTCCATAAAATCGCGCTCCGACAACGTTTGACGTATATTTCGTGTACCGGTAACCTATGCCAAACGATGGCGTGTGTGTATATATATAATATGCGAGCACACGCGCATGTGTTTACATTATATTGTTCGTCCGTAAAAGAGAACACGATCGAGTTTAAAAAAAGGATACATACGAGCCGCAAACCTAAACTTTAATAAAGAAAATCGAAAACCGCGCGTGTACACCTGTGTACGGCCAATAGTCTTGTATTGGACGGCTGAAATAAATAACATTGTTTGGCTCTTGACGACGTCTCGTGATCACAGCCACGCTTTGTTAAAACAATGAATGAAAGACACACGAGCCTATTGATCGCACGCGTTTTTTGCGAACTGCACACGATGAAACAGCCTACTCTGAAAAATATACAATACATGCAGTTATTATTTCGGACAATAATATTATTGTTGTACAACTTTAATGACGACAATAGTGATAACATCTAATAAATACTGAAAAGTGATGTTGTAATATCAATTATCATAATATTTTGTTGTACCTTCTAGTTGGGTTAACTCAAGTGAATCTGACTGTGGTAGTATTGGAACCGGTATGAACGGCTATGAACCTAACAAATCGCCACTTGGTTAAATAACACTGCCTTACACCACTTAATACCAGTTATGCCGTCTTTCAATTATTGTACGCTAAAGCCTATTATTCCTAAAACATTTTTTACCAAATGCCCATCGATTAAAGCACACGACTTACAACCTACGGAAAATATAATATTACGATTTTCGATCATATATATATATTTTATTCTTTATTACAATATGTTTTAGGTTCAATTATTATTAACACTTCATTGATTTTTTTCCCTTTGGTTTATTTGACATTTGTAGGCTTTGGTAACGGACACACCTTTTGTCTCTGCCGTGTCATATTATCAGGAAATTGCGTTAATGTTGGACTTGTTTTTATTTTTAATTTGTTGATTACTGGTAAAAACGTACGACGTTGAACAAGATCAACTTGTTTTTTTTCTAGGCACAGATAAGTTAATTTTAGTGAACTTATCTGATAAACATAAGCTATATATATATATATATATATATATATATAAAGAAGTCAGTTGTCAGTTACGCCTGTAATCTGTATACAAGCAACAATCATTTGTTTAAACAACTATTTCCATAACAAAACAATTAACTACATTATTAATCATATTTTAATCCAAATATTGTGTTTTTTTGCCGGCCTATGGCGGACTTTAGCCGGCAGATGTTGTTTACTGACTAATGTACATTCTTCGTGTAACGACAACGGACACGGTCACCGGTCAGGACGTTCGGTAACAATATAATGTACTTTTAACGATAACGTGTGAATAAATATTTCATTACAATAGCGGATGGGGCGTTGTCCTTAACAAAAAAAAAAAAATACTTTAAACTAGCACCCGGCGTGGAAGAGGTCACGACGTTTGAGTACCGGCAAACGCTCATGGGGAGGGGGGAACAGCGTATGATAAAATAATGGAAATGTGCAACGGGACTGAGTTGAAACATCGAACGCGCCTACGCTTCAACTTAAACTTGAACTATGATAAACCGCAACACGGTCCGTATAAGGTGGTTGGGCTGCACACTGTATAAACTATGGACTTATACGGTTCATAAAGGTTTTTTTATGAGATGGCGCCTAAAATCGATAGGTCGTACAATATATTATAGATCAGATCACGGATGAATGAAACGATGGCACGACCAGTGGGGGGATGCTGTTTTCCATAAAATCGGAACCGGGTTCGTGTGTACACTATATAAGCATCGAACCAAATTGGCGTGACTCGAGGTCGGCGGACCTCGTGTGTCGAACAGTGGGACAACAAAACGTTGTTTTTAATTAAATATAATAAAACAATCGGTTTACAGATTTAGTGGTAATAGCAATAATGACATGCGGTGTCGGCACAGCGTATAGCTTATCAATTATCGTAAACCGGATGTAGAATGAACTATAAAAAACCTCTACCTTAGTATTTGTTTCTCGTGCAGGCATTGCCGCTAACAAGTGTGGGTTTGCGGTTTTTGCACTACCGTTTACCTATACTTAAACGTAAAAATAACGCTCTTAAATTTTAGGTTTCCATTTATTTATTCACTGATTGACTGAATGAGGACATTGACAAATAGTAACAGTATTATTATAATTTTCTATTGTGGCACACGTTAGTTTTGCTTGTCCCTGGTGTTGACGTTATACCTTTACATTAATTATTGTAATTGAAAGTAACTATATATAGGTATGCTGCAATTTCAACTCCTAATGTGTAGTACTTTTTTTTCCCTTGACTATTTAAATTATCATAACAGTTTTTCTATTAAAAAAAATAATATAAAAGTGTATAGTACTACCTTCTTCTGTAGCTATTTTTGTTTCAGCCATGAACTTGCAGTAATTTTCTCACTCGATCCTGTTAATTTTCTTTCCACGAAAATATTTCGTATGTGTACACTCTTAGCAACGGCAGAGGCTGCTATACAATACCTTATATAAGTATCACACTTTCACTGCAATCTGACATTTGTAAATCATTTTTGTTTCCTTTTAATTATAATTATTTCAAATTAAATATCAAACGCATCGCGCCGTACATCCTGCCGACGACCATAATGTCATCATGTGCTGTAAGGTTCAGCGTTCTCTTATAGTAATGTTAGTCATCAACAGACGAGATAGTCTCTTACGTACGCAAAACATATATATAATACATATAATATACGAACCGTTAACGTAACTCGCATATGTTATCGTCGTAACGAATAACTCGTTCAAACAATATTGTCGTGTGCCATTTATTATTTATACACTGTCATTTTGATGTATGTAATGTGTAAATGGGTCATAGAATAATAATATGTAAACATATATTTTACACGAGTCTTGAGTTTATCGACTGATGGCCACTGGCTGTCCGAATGTTTAAATATTAGCGCATCGGGCTCAAGTAAACCAAATAAAAAGCAACACTAAATGAGGCCGTTACAACGCTTCCAAGTTCCATAGCTACATAGGTAAAACTAAAAAAACAGTAATTATATTGGTTAGGGTTTATCCGTAAATGAACTGAAAGATTGAAAGTCGATATCTTTTAACGTTTTGCAATTTATCCGACCAAAACAGAAAGAAAAGGAAATTGAAAAAACTTCACAGAGTATAATTAGAAAATAATTTACATAGGTAAAATATTATGACAGCATGCTGTCCGTTTTCCAGTTAGAGAGTAACCAGTAAATGTTTTAATTTTCTATTCGCAGTTTGTTACATATTGTTATTTTTTCATTTTATCTGAAATTAACAGGGTTGGCAAAATAAATGCATAATGTCTTGGGAACATACGACATGATTATCATGACTGTTTTCTATTTTTAAATTTTTTAACCGCCAAAGTATAATAAATTAAAACTGAAATCTTATATAAAAATATAAATTGCGAACTATATCATTTATCATCCTACAATAAAAAATAATTTTTAAAAAATTGGTTTGGCATTATAATTTTATTTTCCTATTTTTATATAATTCTACAGACAAATTAATAACATCACTACACTCAGTGTTATAAACTTTCAGTCATTTAAATCAACACGATTTCAATCTTGTTAGAAACACAGTAATATAAATAAAAAAAAACATTTTAAATTTGTGATTAAAATCACGAGTAATTGTAATCACATAAATGAATCATATTCTTAGAGTAGTATTTGTAGAAACCTTTTCAAACTGGAAGGATATAATGAGTTGTGTTTTTTCATTCAGCTTAACTTCCATATTTCACTTGAATGCTTAATTAAAATATCATATTTGATATAATAGCTATCCAAATAAATTAACCAACAAAACTAAGGAGATAATTTTGAAATTCAATTTTAAAATATATATGCTCTAACTTCTAATTACTATTCTAAACTTGCACGCAACTTTATGTATGGTTTCAGAAAATTTTAAATATTTATAAGCTTGCCTGTAACTTAAGATTGATATCGATAGTGGTATAATAACTACGTTGGCCAAGGTAAACAGGTCAGCGCAATATTAACTCAGAAGTATAGTAGAAGAGACATGATTAAGTTATATTATCATAGTTGTACCGCGGTTGCCGTCCACTGCGTTTGTTTTCGGTGTTATTATTAAAATTGTTCTCTTGTGGCCATCTGTGTAACAGGAAAAAGAAACGCCGTGGAAAAAAACAGGGTTTCCGGATCCCATCGTGCTTCTTTAACCAAACAAAACAATAGTACGTTTTTCGTTGACTGACGTGAGAATAAAAAGAGAAGTTAGAATAAAAACATTTTTGCTTTTATGTATGTGCTACAATTCTTCGTATGAATATCATTAGGGTTAAAATATTATGATAGTTTAACAAGCGGACCTTCGTTAGAACACATCCTTAGTTTATATTCGTTACAGTCTGCACGTCGTTTCGTCTTGCTCGTACTGCTCGACTTCTAATACTATACATAGGTAAGTCCAACATTTGGAAACATTTAACTTTACACTATACTTGCTATGTGTAGTTTTTCTTTTTAATATCGCTTGTATGGAATAAAGTTACAGCTAATAAAACGTGCTACTTCATAAGTATCATACAACATTTTTGCTAAAGATCTATACATTTGCTACAGTACTATTTTCGGTGCGAATCAATGTATTTAAAACCATTACATTGCAGAATGAACTAGGTATCTTATTTCTTTAAATTTTATGCAAACTGTCTATTTTCTATTACTCAATTAATGGTTCTTATTCTTGTACAATTGTAATGATATAACTAATTTAATATTTTTTAATAGTCGCCCAGGGTACATTTGTATTTCACACTTATTTATAATTCTAAATCATTCAAATAATTTAAAACAAATGTAACCTGTCCTTGAAACATCATAGTCAATTTATATTATATTAACTGTTGAAAAAAATTATCATATTATATTTTATTGTGAAACAAAATTAAAATTATAGATAAAAAAAATAATATTATAATTTTAAACAACAGTGGTATAGCTTTAAACATTGAAAAAACGTTCAAAAATATGATAAAATAACTTTTTAGTTATAATTGATTGGGATAAAAATAAATGTATAAAAAAAATATTTAATTATACCTAATCAGAATCTAATGTAACATGGGAGAAAAAAGTTACACGGTAAGTCACGCGGGGTACATAATATAGTGTCCTAGTCGATGTTGGCACGAGTATAATAGAATATAAAAAGACTTAACACAAAAATGAAAATAAATAACGTTGAATATATATAAATACACGAAAATTGGGCTTAAGTTGGTGAATATTTGTGTTATAAAACTAAGTGTATTAAACACTGGGGTACATGTTGTGTGCCCAGCATGGCAAAGGTAGGTTAACACGTTCAAATCTGAATTAAACTGTACGTACATTGGTTTGCACAAGCTAACTGCGCATGTAAATAAAAATCGTATGATTGCACTTGCACGGTTAAACAATTAAAACTGTGCGAGTTCGTGCAATGCCTGAAAGAACTGTCCAATCACACAGTTTTTCGGAGTATTTAAACAGAAATTATGGGTTTAGAGCTGTTAGAACTCAGTTCATTTGCGCAAACTAACTGCACACGAGTACCATAAATTAGTTAGCCCTGCTTAACTGAACTTCACTTGTAAACCCACATTAACGGAATGTTAATTTTTTTATTATTATTTAGTATTGCTTTTAAAAATCAAAACCATCCTGTTTCTTAATACGTATGTTAAGTTAGGTTGCTTTTTCCGGAAAAAAACATTTTTCTTTAACAAGTTTTTTTTAAACTCAAATATGTAATTGTTAAACTATTGAACTGTATAAACTTATTTTAAAGTTTTTTTTAACTTTTGAAATTGAAGCATATATAATTTTAAAGCCACTTTTACAAAATGAAAAAACCTCACTCAATTAAAAAAACGGGAAAATGGAAAAACTGCTTTTTTGTATTAAGCGCCTCAAATTTAAATAATGGATATCAAATAATTGACAAAGGAATGGTTATTCTGGTTAATTAACGTATTATAATAGACGCCACGTGTTCTTATATAATACCTTTGTTTTTTATATAAGTTTGTGTATATCGTTTGTCTACATCATAAATATCGGATTTTAATACCTAGTTTTATGATATAATTTATCATAAAACTGTTAAAATGTACACAATTTTAGTCTCTAATACAGTTATTTGCACGTGAGGTTTTATTTTACTTTCTAGCAATAAAAAATGCATTATGTAAGTTTAAAAAGACTTAAACTTGAATTATATTTTTTAGGTTGTATAATGTTTCAGTACCAAAGGATTATGTTCTTTACATAAAACAAATATATACATATAAATTATAAAATACTCAAATTTCTTTGGTTTATTTTTATCTCTTTGTATTCTTAATATATAACAATTCTTATTTTTTTATACACAATACTTGTACATCAATAAAACTACGCGTCCATTTTTTAATAATTAATTTTGGTTTTTCTTTTTGCAACATTTATAAAACATAAATATTCACAGGCCATACCATTGTGTTATCATCAGACGCAATTGTAATGTATGCGAAAAAGACTTTACAGAACAGCTTGTATGTCCCTTTCAAAATACATTGAGTATAATCTCAGAGTGGTTATTAAGATTTTAACAATTGCTCGCTACGCCGAAATAGTCTTATAGCGTTAGTTTCCCAAACATATCTACAGTTATGAAAACTAAAAATATCTTGTGCTCATAATGGACCACGTTCATACTTCATATCGTACATTTTAGATTTTAAAGTACTCATAATTGTAATAAATGTAATATTTTGGGTTTTTTTTTGTAGTGATATAAACTAATTATGGGATGCGTTATAAAAGCAGCATTTAGTCGTTTTGAAATAAGGTGCATTATAATTTTTTTTTTATGAGCAGTTTAATTAAAAGCCACTCGAAATCCTTTCGGCGCAACGGATGACATCTGTGGCCGTAAAACGTTCAAAGTAAAAGTGTGTACATCGATAATATAATAATATTGTGTGCAGCTCTTGATTAATGTCTGTATGTATGGGTCATCATCTGTAGGCTATCAGTGGTCACTGCGGTCGTGGCTCTGTCGTGTATGCTTTGGTACATTGACAAGTATGTATAATGTATAATATGGCTTCCGAGCTGTCTGAGGCTCACGGCAGCGGATACAACGATATGGTATGACCCGTATAAGTATATGATAATAATAATAATGACACACGATGAAAGCTGAAACCTGTTTTGGAGGAACATGGTCGTAAAAAAATAAAAAATAAATAAAGGCGATTTCTTTGTGCTTATGCGATCTTCTCCTTCAGCGGTTGTCTGAATAGTGAATAGCTTATACCTTAACAGCGTCGGCGGTACAAACTCCACTTTCGCTACAAGTCAAAATATTTTTCATGCTCCCTAAAAAGTCAAGTCATTTACGGATCACTCATAACATTAATCATAAATCATAATAGTCGGTCAAAATAGTTTCTCAGAGCTCTCCTACTGTACTGATAGTTATAACTTGTTGTTGTTGTTATTGTTTGTAGAGGAAGATATCTGTAACGGGTTTCTAATAACGTGTACAATTTAAATGTTAATTTGTTTATCGGTTTCCCGGTGTTTGTGGTGTAACCCGGTCATGTTTTTACGGCGAATCGCTAGTAAACGGAATTCAATGTACAAGGCGTTGAGCGGTTTGTTTGTTGTGATGAATCGGTTCTGACTTCGGTCGTTTTTACTAAAGCGATAACATGTGAACTATTAATCACGTATACGAATCATAATAATGGTATTTGCAAGTATAAACTAAGAAAAATCAAATGTAAACTCTGTTCGAGTAAGCCGAAGTATTGACAAACATTCGTCTGATTCATGTTTCTTGAACTTTTTCTCATGATTATAATAATAATAATAATAATAATAATAATAATAATAAGAAGAAGAAGAATTATTATAACATATTTTTTTTTTTTAATAGTATTACGTATTTTATTTTCTACGTGGTAAAAAAACTTCTTTTTTGGACAATAGGTTTTGAGCTGGCTTGATAGCTCTTTTTATATTATAATTTATAATGCTTTATATTTATTTTTTTTTTTATTTCGTATCTGTTATAATGCTTAAAATGCAAATTACCGCAATGTATACATTTAATACTTTTATATTTCTACTGTTGGTTTGAACTTATAATATCATTGTGGATTGACATAGTAGCTGTTGTTCGGCGATGTCCCACAAGTGCTGTGATTTTCAATTAATTTCTTTTATGGTCTTGGCGCATGTTCATTCGATTATGTTTTTTAAGTAACATTACCCAATTAAGGGCCACATTTTTTTACAATTATAATTACACCGTCTGTTCGTTTTATGTTTAACCATATTAATAAGCACGGCAAATGTTATTTTTTACTCTCGTGACATGCCTGTTTCTTTGAACTCGTTATTTCAAAGAGATTTCACTTTAATAGCGAGTTGAATATTTCAAAAATTCCACCCGATTCATTAGGCGCTTTACTACAAGATTTGTACATAAATAAATTACTTTCTTTTGCTTATTTTCTCTAAAGATAACTGGTCGATACGATAATCCATAAATGTCACGTCGTTCCTACTTCCTGTATTAACATTAAATTTCATTAATTTTTTAAATTGTCTATTAACCGACTGCTTTATGGATTCATTTTTTTAATGAATAATTATAATTAAAATAACTTACACAAAAAATATATGAAATCATCAATATATGACATTTCCCAAAAAATATTTAGCTTTGAACCAGAAAAGGTTTAATGGACGAGAAAAACGCTTTGATGCTTTCGCCATAGTTAAAATGACCTTGCCGTTTCCCCTTTATCAATGACATTCAGAACGTGTGATTAGAAAGTAGATCAACGTAACATGCTGTATTATGTCTTTACGTATCGCGTTCTATTATTTTGAAGGAGAAATGAGAATGTTAATAACAAAATAGATAACATTTAATTACATTAGTTCATCGATCGACATTATTAATTAGTCGAAAAATAACTCCGTTCTAATTCTAAACCCATGAGTTCCGTTTACACACTCTGGAAAACTAAGCGATTAAATTGTTTTTTCAGGAACCACATGAACTTGCACAGTTTAAATTATTTAACCGTGCAATCATACGATTTTTATTTACACACACAGTTAGTTTTGTGCAAACCAAAATGCCTACGCACAGTTCACTTACACTGTTTTAACTGAATTTGTAAAACTCACCTTTACGTTGACGTAAAACGTTTGTGGTTATGCTCGAAAATGTTTGGTGAAACTGGGTATGCAATACTTTAAGGTGGGTTTTCACTTTCAGTTAAACTGCGCCAACTAATTTATGGTACTTTTGTGCAGTCAGTTTGCACAAATTAATTGAGTAAATTATTTAGGACTTATTCGTTCAATTTTTTGTTTTGTTCAGTTCTAACTTTAATCTCACGATTTCCGTTTACGCACTCCGAAAACTGTTAATAATTTTTTTATTCAAAACAGAAAATGTATATATCCGTCAAATCGGTTATGGCCAATAATAAATAATGTACCGCTAAATTAGTGACTATTTTTAGTACTATAATCAACGATTAAACAATAACGTTTTTAATGGTAATCTGGAGTTTTATTTATCTTTGAATGAGAATACAATTTTTTTTTTTCTAAACATACTTTTATTGCTTGTTAGGTATCGTTCATGGCCTTTGGACTTTGTTAAAAAAAAAAGATACTAGTAATATTATTTTATTGATATATTACAATTGTTTTCATTTACTTATTGTTACACAGAAATCTACAGATTATAATGATAATATTTCAAAGACTGAAAAAAATGATAACTGAAATTGTCTAATTTTACTCTTTTTTTTTCATGATTAAAAATGTATTGTTGTGTTGTAACTTTATTTAAATAAAAGGTATCAAAACGTGTTGTAAACATTGGACATTTATTTCGAAAAAATAAATAAAACCATAATTATAATACGTGTACTTGGTAGATGAGATAACCGATTAAATTCAATGTCACGTTTCCGAGTTCATTAAGCCGTCAGTTTTTTATATTAATGTATATTTATTGCTGCAGAACACATAGAACAATGGTTATCTACTTGATAAGAAAGTTCATAGGTGTGTTGCTATCCGATAAGACTAACATACTAATTAAAAAACTATATCAAATAAGTATCAAGTATGCCGCTCCGCTGGCGTAGAAAACAATAATTGCGCAATCACTGTATACTGAAATAATTATTACACACCTAAAATTATTATAATTTTTCACTTTACACCTATAGGTGTGTTTGGAATCAGTCCAGATAGCGTTTGCAACGAAATCGAAATAGTCAGTTATTTAGTTGTTATAGTGCATATTACTGTCTTAACCCTGTCACGAAAACAAAACAACATTCTTGAGCTGTTTACCGCAAGTATTTTTGGCAAAATAATATGATTTGCTACAATTTTTGTTTTTGCTGACGTACCAGTATGAAAACGTTTTTAAACTGATGGTGTGAAAATTAACGTTATAATAGTGTTATGTAGGTTTTTACATTGATTATGTCTAGGCACATTTAATCAATCATGAGATATAATTTATAAACCAATATCATTTAGGTTCTTCTTATAAGCATTTTTTCAAAAACAACATCTACTTTTATGTAATTTTTTTTCTCGTGAGGCGCTTAATTTAACTTCCAATGGGTAATATCGTGTCATAGAACTCACGACTGAATTGAAGTAACCTTGATGTGTTGTTCTACGCCATACACACATAATTGATATCAATCTTCATAAGTGGTTTGGGAAATATTATATTTAAAATTCTGTGTATTTCAACATTAAGATAGATTACAAGAAATGTAGCTATTTTGTCTATCATTTTTATCGCTTAGTTCACTATTTCTGGGTTAGTAAATATTGTTTCTTAATAATAATATTATTTTGATAAACTATGTCCGCAATGTGCCAGGACACAGTAATGTGTTTTCTACATATTATTTTTGTATAATAATTGGATATTAGCATCGGTTACAAAAATAAATTGGCACATTTTTTCTCTCGAGCAGGCCGAGAAGCGAGTATAGACCCATTTTATTTATTCAATCTAAGGTTAATAAATATTGCCAAGTAGTAATCTTATAAATAGTTCATTTTAGCGGCGACTTGCGGCCATTTTACAAATTAATTATTTATTCTAGAAAGAACGTAGTTTACATATTTTGTTGAACACGAATAATTGAGATAATGTTTGTGCGCGTACATCGTTGACAATAATAATTATCATAATAACACTAGCTCTGAGTAACTATTGAATAAAGGTCATCAATAAACGGTTGCAAAAATAATAGAATCCTTGAAAACACTTACGGCCTTATGGGTTACCCGCGTCTTGCGCCGCACAAGTAGTATGATATTATAATATTATCTCAACAAGCGCCAATTGAAAAAAAAACACTAGTAATGAGGAGAAACAATTTAAATTTTTAGACTCTTCTCCCCCCCCCCCCAGTTTTGGTCAACCATTCTATTGTTTTCTTGACTGGAGTCCGTAGAAACTAGAAATACTGTTAAGTGTTAAGTTTTGGCGAGGTCAAATAGCCGCTCCGGTGAGTCATCAAATTGATAAATTAATGCTAGGCAGTGCAACTGTTGTACCTTACCGATCTGCGGTAGTTATTGGTAAATGGTAATTTGCAAAAATAACAATAATAATCGATGGCGGCCGCTACCGGTTTGATAATAATACAATAATAATAATACTATTATTATTATTATTACCATTATTGTTATTATTATTATTATTGTTGTATGTTAACGATTTCCCCTCCACCGTCCATTATCATGGACGGCGCCACGGCTTCCACCACCAAACGCCTCAGCCGCCGCCGAATGATGTCACTTGATAACAATTCCCACTTCCATTCCAGTCACCAGTGTTTCCCTCCAGTCGGTGGCCGTCTATGAGTGATTAGGTATTCGGCTGTAAGTGCTTGCAGTAGGTACGTTGAAAATATTATTGTTTATCCGTGGTAGTAACTAGTATCCACAGTCCACAGAAATATTAGGCGTTTAATATAATAGTACCTATACAACACTCGGTTAGGATCGAGTGTGGACTGTGGTGGTCAGCTCTGGTTCGACCTCAACAACAGCTATAGTCGAGTAGGACGTATTCCGTGTGCCGCCGGTAGTATTGATTTTTCAATCAATTCCGCTGTTCCTCGAAGGGTGTGGACCTTAACGGATTTTCAACGGCTTCGTATACCTGTGCGTATGTGCGTGGTTTAGAAAGCGACCTTTAGGCAATTTTCTATTCGTCCAAATTCGTTACCCACAAACCTACTTACCTACCAAGTGCGTGCAATCAGTTGACTTCTTGGATTTTGATTAGCTTATTCTGCCTATTACTCTTAGTATTTTTTCACCCATCGACGATATAATAACAAACGAATTAACTGTGTGTTTGCAGACGACCACGAAAAAAACCACAACGATGACTACCGTTCCGGCCAAGCTGTACGGCAAGAATCTAAGCGAATACGAAGAACTCGACGTTGAAACGCTATTGTCGCAGTTATCGCCCGAAGAGATCAGTATCCTTTCGAAAGAAGTTGATCCCGATGTAAGTATTTTATGATGATAAGTCTCCGTTATTTGGCATATTATTTTGATCATCGTTAGGTATTACGGTGGATGCTGAATTTTGTGATCGAATCTATTAATCTTGTTTTGAATATTATATACAAAACTTCTACTATCGAGAAAAATGTATCCGAGAAGTTAATTTCTGTACTTAGCCCTAATAAGTGATTGGTAACATAATCGATTAACTTGGTAATAAGCAGTACCCATTGTATTGGTTATTGACGAGTTTGGGTTCTTATGAACTTGTCAATATAGTTAATAAATAGGTACCTACATATTGGTTGTCAAATTATTAATATAAATTTATATATATACTGTGTTAGGAAATCAATAAAATCCTGTTATAGATCAATTAGCGATTGAAAATTTGCTTAAATTTTTCTAAAAAAATTTGTACATTTCTTTAATTTACCTGGTTGATAACTTCATATTATTATTACCTATGAATATAAAACTAGTGAATATATTGTGACTATAATAAATTCCTTGTTTAATTTATATGCGTTGTTTAATTTTTTGCTTTTAGGATAATTTATTACCGCCCTCAGAGCGTTGTAGTTATGAATGCAATAAAGAAGCTACTGGACCACTTAATAGAAAAAAATTAATTGAGCACATAAACAAACAAGCACTGGAAACACCAGATTTACCAGAAATGAAACCATATGTTCCAGGAACAGTAAGAGGAAAGAAGGTAATGTATTTCGTATAGTAAAAAAAATTTGATAAAAAAAAGTCATCAGAGCAAATAGATGGCGATTTGAAATGAAACAAATATGTGAATGTGTTTTTAAAAAAATGTTTAACAAAGTAGTATAAAAAAAAACTCGACTGATAAAGAAAAAAAAACTATTTCTTAACATTTTAATTAAATATAAGCATTGATATTTATATTTTGTCATTTATTTTTGTTCATTAAGTAAACAATGATTGAGTGACATTCGAGAAGTGTTATTTGTGATATTTCCTATTTAGCTAGAAACCTGTTATTTTTTATTTTTTAAAACTATTAAATGTCAAATAAACTAATTTAAACAATGAATTTAATGTCCATATTTAACTGGAATACTTCCAATTTTAAATAAGTGTCTCCATATCTCCTGAGCTACTGAATTTAATCAAATATGTTACATCTGCTTTTAAAAAAGGAAATAATTAATAAATAACTGAATTTGACAACTATCTTTATAGAATATCTAATTTTAATTAATTTTTCTTCTGCACAATAGATCTATTACAGCATTAATATTATGTAATATGTCTAATTATGACTATTTCACGCTTAAAGATTTCCAACCGTTATTCCTGTAATAGAAGTGAATAACAACGTAACTAATAAGTAATAACATAATATATACTTACTTATTACAGTGGGTAGCGCCTGAAACTAATGGAAATTCTGATAGCAACGATAAAATTGCTATTGATCTTGACGATGAATATGGAGATGCTTTGAACAATGCTTCACAGGAGGAAATAATCGATTTAGCTGGTATGTAAAACAATTGATAATTAAACGTTTATATTAAGCTATAAATTATACATTCATTTTTTAGCTATACTTGGATTCCATTCGATGATGAACCAAGATCAGTATCATGCATCATTGTTGAACAAAGGTCAGCCTGTCGGTTTGGGATGGGACGGAGTTACTAAAGCAACACAACCAAAAGTCTATCCGCCAGAACCTCCAAATCAAACAGATCCCGAGGATAGCATCAAACGTGTTCGTGACGATGATCCAAAATTACTTGATCTCAATTGGAACAACATAAAAGTTTGATTATAAGCTAATACACGTAAACTGCATTCACATGATGACACTTTTAAAACAAAATAACACAAAATGGCTAGGTATGAATAGCTTTAATTATTTCTGTCAGACAGATATATCACTTACTAGTAATAATTCTTTCAGACATTTCTGTACAAGTCTAGACTTGGCCAAAATAAGTGTCCACAGTGCAAAATATCGACTGTCTGTTTTTTTTAATAACTTTTTTCCTGATAAAGTTTGTGGAATTTATGTTTGTTGCTAGTATAGGTAGACGTACAAAACATTTTATATGTTTAAACATTTTTTCATTAAAAAAAAGTCATTGTGCGATTGCTTCTTTAACTATAAACTAGGTGTTTTTATATTAACTTTTTCATTTAATGTAGAATATTTCCGATGAAAAGTTCGAACAATTATTCAGCGCTTTGGTGGAAAACACTCACTTGGAAACATTAAGTTTGGTCAATGTCGGGCTCTCAGATAGGTTGGCTGGTAAATTAGCGGAGGCTTTAGAAAAAAATTGTACTCTACGCGTTTGCAAGTAAGATTACATGCTGTCCACTAATTAATGTATCTGTTTTATATTCAACTATTTGTTTTCATTCATTACATTACGATTTTTAATTTTTCAGTGTGGAAACAAACTTTATTAGTCCCATAGGAATTGTCCGCCTGGTGAAATCATTACTAAAACAGAGGTCCTTGGAAGAGTTTCGAGGCACCAACCAGGTATGTACAAAATTAATGATAAGTCTTTAATAAATAGGTATATATGTTTTATTAAAAATAAGTGTTTGTTTTTTAATATATAAACAGAGATCGCAAGTATTGGGAAACAAGATTGAAATGGAAATCACCAAACTGATTGAACAAAATCCAACACTGCTTAGACTTGGTCTGCATTTAGAATATAACGATGCTCGCCATCGTATTGCATCACATTTGCAACGGAACATTGACAGGAGTGAGTTACATTTTTTTTAAAAATTATACCATTGGTTTTTACTTTTTAAATATACAGATAAGAGGTGCTATATACAAAAACGCCGACGGATTTTGTGTATAGCACCGCTCATCTGTATATTTTAAAATCAGTGGTCATACTATTAAAAATAATAGTGAATCTTCATATGCAATTTGAATTATAAATTAATATCATTTTTACACTATTTGTATTTGGAGTGTGTACAATGATTATTGTGAAAAAACAAAATGAAAATTCCCATTAGATTTAAGTTAACTATAATTACTACAGTGGTTTAAGATAGATATTTAAACGACTTTGTATTTAAGGTATAATAATTATTTAGAAAAATAGCTACTGTTTAAGTTTGTCCAAAGGCTTATGTGATGTAGACATTTCATCTCCAGGTACGATATCGATGTTTGAATTGAAATCCCTCTTCCCGACACTCAAATATGTTTAACCTATATGTTTTCTATTAAATAATAAAATAAATATCCCGAAAGAAGGAAACGCATGGTTCCTGAAGAACCGTTAAAAATAATTTACAATTCATTCTATTTTTGTTTTGTGTTTGTTTGCAATTATTTATTGAATATTATCAATGATCAGATTGTCGTCTCGGTGTTCGAGCTAAATTCAAGTTGGCTGAAACAAGACTCGATAACCAAACGAGTTTTGAAATTCTATCAACAGAATAGCACTTTCTGTATGTTTGAATTTTATTTTTCAATTTGTGTTTTTCAAGGCGTAGATACATTTTTCAAAAAATTACTTAAAACTTCAGCTAACCTTAATTTGAATTATATTTATAGTATTAGACTTTTAGAGTATTGTTAGTTATTACAAATAAACTATCTACTTAGTGTTTTTTTTAACTTTTACAGACTTAACATTATTCAATGTTTTATAATAGAGTTTGGGCGTTATTTTTTAATAATTTGTTTTCAAGATAAAGTGATAAATATAAAATTATCTTAATCGCATATTATTCAATCAACACATTTTTTATTTGTAATTGATTATTAGTTCAAATTCCTAATTATTTTAAATAACTTTTTTAAAAAAAACTTCACTCTCTGCAAAAAATAATGTAAAACAGTTTGTAATTATAAATATAAGTCAAAATCAAAAAAAAGATTACATAATCTCAAGATCCTGTAGTCTTGCCGAAAGAAATAAACTGTCTGTAAGGGTTGTATTAATTTGTGTACCTAATAATAAATCATTATTTACTACTAATTTAGCCTAGTACCTACCTTTGAGTGTATATTATTATTTTATAGTCATCACAGTTATAGTTTAATAGCGAAGTCATTACTTAAAATTATTTTTACCCAAATATAATATATTTGGTCTACAATGTACAAGTTGTTTATTTCACTGTTTATACTCGATAAACATATAAAGTTAAAAAAAAAAGGCCACCCAGTCTGTGACAAAAATGGGTAAAAACTTTTTTAGTGATGACATCGTTTTTTCCCTTCAATAGAATTTTCAATTTTCATGTTTGGTTTTAATTTAATTGCCCAATCAAAAATTTTAGTTTTTTGATGCTGTGTGTAATTAATGTAATTTTTATTTTTTATTTTCCTACGTTCAGTAAGAAAAGATACACCGTTGAAAATGAAGTTTAGGTTCTTTAGAAAAACTCCTCAGAAGCACAGCAAGAAATTGATCAAATAGTTGATCGGCAAATTGCGCATTGAGGTCTAGAAATAATGTTGTTGATTTTTGTTTTGTTTTTTTATTTGGATTAAACAAAATATTGGCATGAAATATCAGCTCATAGTTTTTAGATACTTAACTTATAATAATACACTAGTAGTCTTTAGCATTTAATGAAATCGTGTTTCTCGAGTGTGACTTAACATAATATATTAACCTTGACAGTTATTTTTAAAACTTAATAACATTCATAAAGTATGTTTTTTTTTAATTCTATTTTATATTTAAACTTTGACAATTTTGCAAATTTATTATTAATGTTAAAAATATAATAGAAAATTAATGAAACAAGGTCTATAGATCCTACCTATAACTATCCTACCTATATCATTTTTTTATACTTTTGAGAACAGAAATCGTTTATGTAGGTCTACTTTTTTTCGTTCATCCCAATTATTTTTCAGTCAGTCACCATTCAATATAGGTATTAAATTAAATAAATTAAATTTGTTAATTTATGTTTTGAAAAATAGTAAATCAAATTACTATCGTTAAGTTTATTAACTATTAAACTATTAATTAAATACAATACTAATTTATTATATTTATTTCTAGTTGCTATTATTTTAAAGTGATTCGAATATACTAAAATACCTATTAATTTTAGATTTAATTATAAATATGTATTTAATATAATGATACGTATGAATGGTGACAGTTAAAATGTCTATTATTTTTACTGTTTATAGGAAGTTTGTTACTAATGAATATTTGTTGTTAACTCTATAATAATACGCATGGAATTTAATGATGATATTTGATTTTTATATAAATTATAGCATGTGAAATTTAAACAGCTAAATTGTGTTCACTTATGATATTGTTGTTGAAATGTTAGTGTTGCCATTATTCACCCTAATATGTGACATTTTGGTAACACTTTTGAACGTTTGTGTAAACCCTATCTGAATTTGGTTTTTGGTGTTTTTTCTCTTTTGCAGTACGCCAGAGCCGCGTGGGCGCAAACTCCGCATAAATTTCATATTACGGCTACCTACACTATTTAGGTATACTTATTCACATTAATATTTATCGTAAGAATTTTTTTTAAAATTTTGTTTACTATGCTTGAGCTTAATATAATTATATATATATATGTATATTTAAGTAAATTTGCTTAGCAAGGTAACTCGAAAAAACGAGTTAGCTACAAAAAATCTGTACAATTGGTGAACTTGCCAGTTGCCATACCTAGCTTATTATAATATTATGTATATATATATATATATATATATATATATATATATATATATATATATATATATATATATATATATAATATATTATTATATATACATTTACTTTGTATAGCTTTATTTGAAATTGATCATTGTAAATACTTCCAATGTATCACTTTGAAACCATTTGTTTTTTAATAGCCTGTAGAATGCATGTACATTTACCCTGAATGCATGTTCATAACATTACGGTCTAACATTGTGTGAACAATTTAATTTGACGAGACACGATTTCATTTCTTTCATTCAATCAAACACAAAATTGGCACAATTTATACAAATTTAGAATATTATCCTCATAATAAGTAGGTACACAATAGTCAATACACATCATATAACGTGGTCTCGTTATTAGTGTTTTTGTAGTCATTTTTATACGCAATGATTTTTGTTTTGCTTCAATGAACAATATTAAAACTAACGAATTTGAAATACTTATGTCGGGTTATACAAAATGTAGGCTATTCTAACAGTTAGATTTTTTCAAATTTGATGATTAAGAATCATAACATTTTAAATGATTTGTTAAATTTATTACAACCTGTCATAAATCTTATAACAGTTACACATTTTATAATGAAAAAAGAAAATAAATAACTGCTATAGATCAATACAATGTAAATACACTAGCAGGTTATATGGTACATTTTAGATGGATGTTGGAACTACCAATGAGTCATTGAAGGAATACATTTTAGTATATATTTTGCTAAAAGACTAATGTGAAACTACAATTTTTCACACTCTTGTGTCATTGTATTTATTAATGGCAAATCGAACAACGCTTATAGTATCGTGTTGGTCTAAGGTCATTAACGCTTCCAATTATTAGTACATATTATATAATAAATTATTGTTTCGCAATGCTTTTTTTAAAAATTATTTTTTGTATAGTTTTTGTAGTTTCAATATTGATACTATATTTAATATACGAGTTAATATTGATTAAATTATAGGGGTCGAGATAAATTTAAAAAAAAATTGTTGAATTATATAATAGAAATGGTTTTATTTAATGTTTACAGGCCGCTTACGCAGAACTGGTCACTTCGCGCGTACATTCACAGGCGGATGGGTCATACACAAAAAAGCCGTATAAATACTCAAGTTTGTGCCTAGACTTTGGTCCTAGACTATATATTTTAAGTTATATTATTATTATCTATTGAATTGTAATTTTTTTTTCTTGATTTTGTATATATTTATAAATATTTACGTTACGTTTTTTTTTTTTTTTTTGCTGACAGTACGAAATTAAGATATATATTATAATGTGTGTGTTTTTGCGTGACAATTCTATTAATTAAAATCGAGCATTAAAGTAATAATAATTATATTTTTAATAATATAATTGAAAAAAAATGTATTATATAAAAATTTTATTTTGTTAAACTTCACAAATTTTTTTGTGTTAATTGTTTCATTATTTCGAAAAATGATATATTTTTTACTATTGAGTTATTTATACCAAAAAGAGTAGGAAGGTGAGACTAATTAGAGCAAATAGCATAAATAATTTATGTTTTTTTTTTTTAATTCTATCGATATATAGCTAAAAAATATATATTATACAACACATTTTTTACATTATTTTAAATCTTATTAACAAACAAGTTGCCTTTTTAAATATCAAACAATTTTTTTACACCGAATATTGCCATATTATATTGTAATCATTTGGCTGTTGTCATATTGTCAAAATAATAATTTTTATTGTACTCTCATGAAATATACTGTCATGTACATCAAGTTTTTTTAAATTAAAAAATGGCTAGAAAACTGATAAAGATCATTGTTGTTAAAAAATAACTATTGGTACTCGTTGTGTGGCACCTTTGTGGACAAATTTGTTAGCAGAGATACCTATTAATTATTATCCTCTATTTAAAAAGATTACTTCACAATTATCCTGCTACAATTCCGCCAATGGTCCATTCATCTGTCAAAGATCCTACGTCTTTTCCTAACTTTTTTTCAACGTTCATCTTGAACGTTTGTCAGCTGACAAATAGTCGTTATTCCGATAAACCAATAATTTAAAAAAAATACTTAAGGAAGTTTGAAAACTGTTTTAGAAAATAACAGTTCACTATTGATTGCTTGGTAGGTAAGAATACCGACTTTACATTAAAACCAAGTATACATAATGTATTCAAAAAAATTGTTTCTACAGTCACATGTGGAGTTTTTGAAATAATTGTATAATTCCAACCCGTTAATGGGTATTTAAATAATAATGCTTTAGTCAGTTGTTAATTTTCCCAAAGACAAAAATACAAAGTAAATGTTTTTATAATATAAATATATGTGTATATGTACACATTTTCAATGTACCAATTGTGCTCTTTTTTTTAATCAGTTTATACATTTTTAAACGCAATACTTATCAAACGGGAGTTAGAAATTAAAAATTATAAAAAAATCAACTTTTTTATTATATATTATTGATTAAATATACATGTTTACATTTTACCATGGTTAATCTAGCGCCTATAGGTGTAGATTAAATTATGTCTACTCAGGAATCGAAACCAAAACTAAGTTTTCAGACCTTACTAATGTTTATAATATATGAATATACGAGTAATACTTAGATGTTTTCCGTTGTTGTGTTTATTTCCGGTAACAATTTTATATTAGTGTCTCAAATATTTATATTTAAATTTAGTCTTTTTATTTTAAATAACATTTACAATCTGTACACAAAGAAAAATATACAATAAGCAAATATGTTAACAATGTAAATAAATGACTTGGAGACTACGAGTAGGGAAGTGATAGGACCCTTAAGATAGGTTCGGCTAGAAATCAAACGGTAGCATTGCAATTAAGAAAATTAACGTCTTTTAAGACGGCGAGGGGGGTTGTCCGGAATAGTGGCGTGTGTTGGCTTGCTATTAAAATGTAAAGTTTTATGCCGGGTTGCACCAAATATTTACACAGAGATAAACTGGTTAACTAGAGTTAAAATAAATCCTGTTGCATAAACCATGTTTTAAATTTTATCTGTTGTTATTTTTCATATTTTAGTAATAGTTTTCCTGAAAAGCGAAGTAAAAAAAAAAATTTAATAAGCGTACATTTTCAACAGCTACACAATTATAGGTATATTCGAAAGTAAATTGGTAACATTTTCAGGAAAATCGATTTTCATGCTTTCTATTTTTTTTTTATCTTATTTAATTGACTTACATATCATGAATAATTATTTTAATACATTTAATATTGTTATTTGTATGGACGATTTTTATCAAAAAAGTATTAGTAACATAGGTATAAAACACGAGTAAGAGTATTTTGTGTTTTAAAATACATGTTTTTTTTTGTATTCAGTCGATAAAGCACTATATTTTGGCCATCCCGGGACTAGCAAAATGGCATTATGAAGCTTAAAACTCCGTTCCTGCACATTAAAAAAAAAATGCACTTCTGACATCTGTGCATTGAAATATCGGTAAATTATACCGACGACGAATACGTTTTCTTTAAAAATCACTAATATTAAGTAAGTACACACGTGTGTGGTTAAAAACTATTATCGATGATGTTCCTCCGTTTTGGATATTTGATCGAACGAACGGCTGAGGTCTGCTGGATCGTGTAGTGTTTGCGGTGGTTGTGGAAGCACACAGTTGAAATTTTGGGACGTCCCCCCATTTCCGCTGGTGGGTGGGAAATAACACTGTGGTGCGAACAGGCTGGCGTAATGCTGTACCGGCTGGAAATAACCATGTCTGTGTGCGATCTTCAACTTTGATGCCAGCTGTTTCTTCCATTTGGTTCGTCTGTTTTGGAACCACGTTTTAATTTGCACCTCGGTCAGGTTTAACGCTTTTGACAGTTCCATCCGTTTGCTTACACTCAAGTACTTGTCCGTCTGCAATCAATACGGTCTTACGCTGTTATTAGGTTTATTATCAGGGGTGCGATCTCGCTAAAGGAAGTGGAAGTGCTCGGGCACAGCAAATATTACAAAAAATTCCCTCTCCCCACCACTTATTATATAAAACACAGATAATTTTTTGGTTCTAATTTCAAAACTAGAGTGCTCCTAAGAACACCCAAGATACCCTCAAATTTCACTTACGATTATTAATTACCTATTTATAATAGCTATTGCGTTCACCTATGACTTTTTACCTACCTTGGTGTCAACAAATCGCAAACATCAAATGTTTACAGGTGTAGGTATACAAATATTGTAAAAAAATATACTTATTAATATGCGCATATCTAATGGTTAAAATAAAAATGTAAAACCGCAAACACCTAAAACAAATGTTTTTAAAAATAATGCTCATCGTTCGCTATAAGTTGTATCTATTTTATAAATTATAGAACCGAGAACGCGCATACTGCAATGTATGCAAAAAACACACATCTGCGCTAGCAAAATATTGTAATTTTTTAAAACATAAATTATTATGTAAATCATTGCTTACTTTAAATTCAGCTTCTAGTCTTTCTAGTTGTTTTGCGCTGTACGCTTGCCTCGGTTTTCTATCCAACCCTGGTTTTCTGGACCTTCGGCCCACCGTTTTGGGTGCTAGAATTAAAGGGCATTATTAGTTAATATTTGAATAACATATTTGTATTTTATGCAATATGAACTGTAACTCATATCATACGTCTTCCATTCGTTTTACTTATTTCTCAACAAAATTAACTATTGCATATCAATTTGGATTTAATTGATTTAATAATAGACGTATACAAATCAATCCACACTAGTTGATCAACATTAATACGTTTGTGTCCAACGCTCTTCAGTTACTAAATGGTAGTTTTTTTATATCATCCTAAAGAACATATCGTCGTTACCGCTGCTACGTGTCAATTTTGCGATTTTGATGTTTTGGTATCCCTGGATACAGAAAAAAATAAGCTATCGTATGATAAAATCTCCAACGTGCTATCTCCATTATAGAATAAATTTAAAATAAAAAATAAATGTTAACTAATGTTACCTACTGGCTACTATAAATCGTTTAAATGTCTTCTGAACAATTAGGTTTTAGCACATGGGAGTTTTTTTTAGCGGCAACGACGTTATTTAAGAGTATATGTGCATAATGCTATTTTCTTTTCTCTTAGTAACGCCCCGTTTTCAGTTTTTCACGTTTTCTTGTTTAAATATACTATTAGGTATTTCACCCTCCTAAAAATGAAGAGTTGAGGACTAAAGGATGTGCAGGTCATATTTAGGTCAAACCGGCACCGTAAACTTAATTACTAAGTCATAAATGGAAATTGAGTTAGGCAGGGCTCTAGTATAAATTTGAATAGGACTTTAGGTCAATGTCGCAGACAAATGTCACGAATCAATGGGTTACACCGGATTTAAACATTACACTGTCAAACTAGTATAATGTAGCGTACATTATACTAGTTTGTCCAACATAGGCACCTATAAAACATAATTAACTTCTAAAATTGTAAATTTGTACATGTTTCAACGATAGCAATTTTGGAATACTTCGAAAAGAATGGACTTAATTATATTAATTTATGCGTCTTCATTTTTCGGACGACCAAATGCGTGTATTATTATTTTATTCAACTTATTTGTGTCGTAATAAAACGAAATACCGTTGTTTTTTATTTTGATTTACAGTGTTTTAGTTATTCAAATTTCTTGTTACACTATTTTTTTCTATAAAATAAATGGGATAACTAAAAAAGTAACAATTATTATGTAACTAGATATGTGCAGGCGCGTGGCGGAGTGAGATAAGGCGGCAGTGTGTAGCAACGCACGGTCGCCGGTTCGAATCTCGGCCACTGGCAGTTTGTTCATCTGGGCGGGCAACTGTCTGGGGGAAGAATTTTGGCCACCTGCACCTTTCTCTGAGGTCAACTTGTTTGGTAGCGTTAGGTTGGCAGCCAGCTATAAGCCCAAAAATGCCAAATCTAAAACCGCCTAAGCTCCGATCGGTGAAAATAACGGACGTTAAACGTAAGAGATTATGTAACTAGATCAAAAACTAATATTCAATATTTAGACAAAACAATTCAATTTTTATGAGTGCGTCACTAAGGATAGGACTCAAATTTTAAAACTCAATCATTCCGATTATATTAGAAAAACTAAACACGTACGTTGACATTTGATTTTTAAAAGTCGTCCCTTAAAACTATCCATTAAAAACTATTATTTATCGTTTGGGGTTCAATTTAAAAAAAACAAAAAATTATTCAAGTTCGATCAATTTACGAAACATTATTTCTATTGTCATAATTCATAAAAATACATCTTCATCGTGCCCCTTCGAAAATTGTCTTTAAAAATCTTCCTCTGTAACTTAAGAGTAAAGAACCGTAAGCGCTTTATCTTATAATATAGTATAGTAGTAGATTTTCGTTAATACACAAATATATAAAAATATATTATAATCATTCATTTAATAACGTGTCTAGTATGCTGTTGGAGGCATTCCGATGGTTTCCACCTGAATTTTAAGTTATATAATAAGCAGACAAAGGATGCCCTCTGGCCTGCCTAAAATTTATGCACCCAAAAAAAATATTACTGTTAGTTTTTTTTTCCAAGTCGGCATTTTTACTCACGATAGACGACGAAAAACAAGTTTTATATTAACTATTCTTTAGATGTCTAACATTATTTTGATACTAAAAATGATTTAAGAAATTAGCCTAGGTTATCAAATATAATTCATAAATGTAAAATCCTACCTTGGAGACCAAATAAATGAGACGGTGGAGTTTTATTGGCAACCGCTGCAGCAGCCGCGGCAGCAAACCATCCGCCGTATAATAGAGATGAATACGGAAAGCTTTGACTATTAAGTTCTGCTATACTATCTATACCTGAAAAAAGATAATTGTTTTCTTTTTTATTTAGCCATAAGTAAATTTAAAATTGTTTTTATAGCGTTTACTTAGACAGTTTACAATATGTAAACTATATTACACAAAAGGTAGAGTTAATGCAGTTGATAAAAACGTGTTAACGTTTGCGTACTTAGATATGTGTAAACATTTTTATGTACTATAGACGAGTGAGCTAATTAATTATCAACTTTTAAATTACATTCAAGCAAGTTTGAAATACTTTTGTTTAGTTTGTTAAAAGGAAAATAGTTATCGTTTTATTTTTAATTGGTAGTGATAATTAATATATTTAAAAATACTTTTAATATAATTATAACGCATAGCGTTTATCTTACTTATGTAAATATCCATCATATAATGCTAAAATTAATATTTAAAAAAATGTATGCTTTCGCTGTGCTTTGTTGTAAAACTATATCAAAATCACGTTGTTTCATTTTGATTTTTTTTATCTCTTTAGTTGTAGCTCAACTGAAATTATGGTCAATATAGGAACACAATACATTTATAGTTGTAATAACTAAATAAATAGTTCGGCCAACTTATATGTTCAGTTAAAGCAACAGCTCACAGCTATACATTTAGTTAGGCCAACTAAGTATTAGGTTAAAACAACTATTTTTTTAGATATTCCAACTATACATTTATTGTGTCACTATATTAACCATCATTTTAGTTGATCCAACTTTGTATTTTTTTCCGTGTAGGCGATTTTAAAAAATTTAAAGCAACAGCTTACAGCCATACAGCCAATAGTTAGGCCAACTATTAACTAAATATTAATATTAATATTATTAATATAATATTTTTTTGTACTACGCCTATTACAGAAAATATGTATTATTGTTAAAATTGTGGCGACAAACGAGTTCATTTTATCATTAATCGATTAACTTGGCGAAAATATATTGACTTGCCTGCTCGCAGTGGCTCCACACGGAATGGCCTTTCCGAGTCCGATGGTTCAGCACCGGCGACACCATTTCCGCTGGCGCTAAACCGTCCCAAGATACGATCTATTGAAAACTTATGATGAGGTTTGGTACGTGGTTCATCGACACTGTCACTGCTAGACGATTCCGAGTGACGCGAAGGAGACTTAATAGGATCGCCGTAACCTGGGCCGTATGATATTTGCCCGTAACCAGAGGAATGGACACCATCCGAATCAGAGGATGTATCCATTGACAATTGCTAAAAAAAAAACAATTTTTGGCATGATTTTCATTTTGTTTTTAAAATATTTATCATTTTAAAGTACGTTTGATATAACTTCTTAAGTTGTAATGTCTCCCACCCGCCTCAAATTAAGCGAACAGCCCGTAGAGCCTGATTGTCTTACACCGAACACCGTGTATTACATTATTATTATTATAATAACTATTTTAAGTACTCTAGTCTTCTTGTATTTTAAAAATACAATTACTCGGATGACGTATAGATCTGAGGCTATATACACTGAGTCCTCAATCGATTAAAACTTTTTTAGATTTAAACATTTTTAATTTTAAAACATTTTATGGACACCATTTAACGATTAAAATATTATTTACCATATGTTTACATTTACAAATTTTAAGTATGATGTAATTTAAAAGATTTATAAAATCTAATAAAAGCGCGAAGTAGGCATAGCTTATTACTGTTACTATTTATGTAATTTGTAAATGACCATTTAAATTTTCATACTGAGATCAATTTTGTTATTTACTTTACAGGTCAATTGGTAATGTTTTAATATTAATAGAGGTACTAGGTACTGAAAAATTATAACACTAAAGTAAGTTTAATTTGTTTTTTAATGCGATTTTTAATTTAAAAATAACTGTATTACGGTAAAAAAAATTATTAGACACCTAATTGATTAATAACTATTACAATTAATAATAATAATAATTTATAACTGAAAAGAGAAAAGTATCTTTTGAAAAAGTTATATCTGTGTTAGTAGTATTCCCAATTGATGACATTACACCTACGTTTTATTTTATTTATTGAACCTGCATTTCCTTTCAGTTGTATTAGATAAACATGTACATTTAAAAAAAATAATATATTTTGAAAATATATACTTAAAATGTATTATCTCCGCTAAGTAAATGTTATCCTATCCTCGCCAAAAAAACCAACTATGTACTACTTATACCTAATTAAAATTGTTTAATATATTACCTGTTATATAAAATAGCAATTACGACGTAGCGATAGATAGAACAAAAAAATCAAACCGTTATATTACCACCGACTGGGAAATAAATGCCATTAAATAAATGAAATAAACCTTAACGGTACATAAAAGAACACTAAAGCGGACTGGCGGAGCCAAAGAAGTGAGTAAAATGAAACGTGAAAATCTGCTGAGAGTGAAACGCGTTAAACTAAAATGGTTTTAAAGTTTATCCCTCGTTTATCCATTTTGGCCGTTTTCCCGCCTACCCTTTGTGCGGCTTTCCCCTCCTATTGCCACCACGTATCTCTCCCATCCACTCGCACAGGTCCTTTTTACACCTTGTAAAAGTTCTCAACATCCTTCAGACACGATACCGCGGTCTCCTGGGCAACGGGCGTTTTAGACCGTTTTCGGCAAATGGCCGTTTCCATTAAGACCCAATAATCAGTTATACACGACCTAAAAGCTCTTCGTCCCTTTTGTTGTCACTTCCTCATCCCTCGCGGGGTAAACGCGTTCACCCTATACACAATCCATTTACGCTCATGCTCGCAGTTGTTGTAGACGCAATGCGTTTTCGATTTCGACGTTTATAACAATAGAAACTGTTCTCAAATAATGTTTATTTTTCTAGCCAGCGGTTTAAAATCAATGCATAGTGTATAGGTGGCAAATATGAGTAAATTTTATAATCATTTTTACCGAATCTTTACTGAAGCAATGAAAGAAAAACAGCTATCATACATAAATTACCCACGCCACTTATTTTTCTGGCAACCCGCTATTTTGGACGCAAGCTTATAAAATTATTATGTTCGTTACGTCCACATCGTTTTCATAATATCTTGCCGTATTTCATAACTATGCCTGTGGACTATTTATACAGCCATTTACATATTTATAATAGTAATAGTAATAATTATATTTATTTTATTATTCAGTTTATTTATTTATAAAGTTATTATTATTTCCTTTAACACCGAAAGAATTCATTAAAAGTCGCTAAAACTGCATTTCAAACGAACAAGTATATAAGTTCTTTACGTTATTTCTAAGCGGGCGGCCACTGAAGTAAACTCGTAATGCCTCAATTATACGGCTTCAATAAGTTCAGAAATATTTTCATACTTTAACTTATTAGTACAATATGTTTGTAATTCCCAATAAACAAATACATCTGAGCATACTAGAAATTAAATAAGAAATAAAAAAAGACTAATGCGCGGTCAATAATTGTTGTTCATCTTTTTATATTATGTTGTGTAATATTTGAAATTGAATTACCATACCTATCTATAAGTAGGAACTGGTATAAACTATGTATAGAACAAAACTGATGACGTGAATTAAAAACACATTTTTATTCAAAAGTACGCAACAGTACTAGCATTATAGACTTAATTTTGATCAGTGTAAGGTTTTTGATGTGCGATTATGAACATTTATTAGGTAGGTATATTATTTTAAACAAAGTCATAATAGTTACTATTAACAGTATGAATATGTTGTATTTAGTTTTGGATCTGGAGAGAGCTTAATCTTAGCTTATAATAGACAGCTATATGATGCTAGATGATTTTAACAGCAAAGATCAATTATAGCTGTGTAATATTTACCGACATTTTAATAGATAATGGCAATGGTAATGAGATACATTGTAAACAACTAAAGGTGTTGCTTCGATATCCTTGTTTTCTTCGTAAGTAATTATTAATATGTATTCTGAAAGTATAGGGCCAAAAATGATCAAACGCCTTAAACTTAGTAGCCAGAATATAACTTTATTTTAATTTTAAATTATAGCAAAGTTACTTGTATAGCAAAATAGACATTATAGTAATTAAAATAGTATATTGCAATATGCCTATTAAATACTTAAATTAATAATATTGTGTATAAACTATAATGTAAAACATTTGATAACTTAGTGGCAATTTACTGAATTCGTGCATAAGATGACAGGAAAAGTAAAAACAAAATATTAGTATTAAATTTAAAACGTTAAGTTTTGGTTCTTTGGTAGTCGAGAAATTAAAAATCTAAAATATTATTTATAGTCGTTTATTGTTCACAGTACAAATTGAGTTGCGCTGTAATACACTACCGTATTTTATAAATAACATGTGCAAAAGTTTGTAGGTTATATAATTTCCTATGTGGTTACTTGTCAATAAATATATTATATAATATTAAATTTATAAGATCAAATACAATAAAACACCCATTTGCCATAACTTTACCAACTTTTCAGTGTAAGTACTTTTATGAAATATATTTATTATTGTAAAGTTAAGTTGTTCACAGTTCAATATTTATTCATAAATCACGGAATAGCGAAGCTTTTTATTATTGGTTATGATGTCAGAGTCTGGTACTTAGATAATTTCGAGTTGTGTATTATCATCACTATAATAAGTGTAGTGCCGTGGGAAGGTTTTTAGGAGTCGAGTTAAAAGGAGTTTGCACTTAACCGGCGGTTTAAAAATTGTGTTAAGGCTGTGTCGGTTGGCAAGGGAGTTTGAGGGGAGGTGGCGCCGTGGCGGTATGATCTTTGGAGTTATTATCGGGACAACAAACAGGTAAAAACAGGTGTTTACGACACGTTTATTTTCCACGGACCGAACGGGCACTTTTGTCCATGTTGTTATTGCTCAAATCCCTTCGTACCCTTTTTATGAACGCAACGACCAGAAGGCGTGGCACAACGCTCCGCCTATAGATGCACAGCACCCGCGCATACTACCCTGCCCACCAGTTATGGTACGCTTCTTTCTACCCTAACCGTGTTGGATATAAAAGTGTTTGAACAGTTGACCAGAATCCAGGAAAAATCGACAAATGTCCTGTATTAAGCTGTTTTAAAAAGGAATAATTGCTAATAAAACATGCAATTTTAACCTGTTTGGTCCATTTTAGATAAATCATAAATTGAAGGAAATTCGAAAAATTAAAGCACATTATTGTACTGAAAACGATTTACTCTAACGTGTTGTTTTAGAAACATGTGTACAGTGATTCACGCATACAGTCATTACCTCGGCTTATGGTTTCAATTTGTTTTGCAAAAACTTGTGAAAAACTACAACTTTCTTTATTTCACTTTTTCGAGAGTAGTTTTTTTGAATTTTAGGTCTAAAAATTAAATTAAAGTATTATCTAAGGAGGGGGGGGGGTTGTTATATAATTTTCTCAAAAAAACAGGTTGCTATGTTGGGAAGATTAACAGTCAACAAATATCAGAAAAATATTTTCATTAAATTGTTAATTACGATACATGGGTTAACAACGTTAACATATGATTATAGACAAACGTTCAACCCTAATCGTATCCACCCTAATACTCAATATACAATGTTAAGCACATTATATTGCCATTGCAAAGACTTTTATCGATATTTAATATTTGTACCATCTACAGATTCGCATTAAAACAGGTTATTAAGAGTGATTTTATCACTCTAATATTTCCTACAGTCCGGTCCGGAAATTTTTTATAATTACGGTTAGGTTAGGTTTCTTAATCTTAACTTCACCTGACCTAACTTAAGGTAAAGACTACAGAGAGTGGTGAGCGTATAATGCGGTGTTCACCTGCATAAAATTGGAGCTATAATTATTACAGTAAAAACTATTCGACGTTTTATCGAAACATTATTGAAAGCATTTTTAAAAAACCTTGGTCAAATATAAAAATTGTTTAGTTACAAGACATTGGTTTTATTAATCTAAACACTTCATATTATAATATTAAAAAAAGGGGCTACCTGAAGAAGCATGTTTCATTGTTATCTTAAAAAATGTATTTAAATATTTTTAGTATTTAAAAATACCTTCGTCGTACTTCGACATGTTCCAGTCCTAACTTAACTTTAGAATTACCCTTATAAAGTAACATCCCACTCTCCAACTCTTGTTTGCGCCAATGCAATATAGAAAAATGTTATTTTTATAAATAATAAAATTATGAATTCATTTTTATTTGATACAAACATTAAAACCCCCTTCCGACTGGTCTTGCTGGGAAATTAATTGAAATTTGTATAATACCCGTATTTTTCTTAGTTTTTAATACTACTATTAGTTTTTACTGTTTCGTCCAACCATAATATACTTAACGTATAATATACTCGTATTTTTTCAAGATGACACGATTTATAGTAATTTTTGGTAAAACAAAATGGAATAACGGTAATGCACCAAGACCTGTTTAAGACGGACTCAAGTAAACAAGAATACTGTACATATGGAAATTTATTTTGGTATCTTGCAATTCTAAGTCTAAGACAGCTGGTTTTACTTAACTATTATTATTTGTTGAAAATGATTCGAAACTGTTTGAATGATTATAGACCTGATGGTTTTTGATGTGTCGATAGAGACGATCAAAATTATCAAATTATAATAATTGGTCCAAGTGTCTTAACAAGTAAGTCTGAGTTATATTAAATTGATTAATTATGCATATTATCATAAAAGTTATAATTATTTTGTACGTAACTGATAAATACATACATTTTTATCAATATGTGATTTTGTATGTGCACTATAATTTATGGATGAACCAAGATTTTGTATCAGCGCCCACTTCTGAGCTTCGACTATATTGCTTTATATAGTGGAAACATTTTTTTCGTTTTAACGAAACGGTATTTTCTACTGGTTAACCAATGTTGGAATTTCAAAATGTATCTACACAATATAGTTCTAGCCCGGTGAGTTATGTTCCAGATCTTTTATTACAATAAGGTTTTTATTTTTTATACCGGCCGTTTTTTTTAATAATATATTTTTTACCATTACGGTCCCTGTCTGGTGACGGCTGTGCATTGTACACGCGGTCTACCCGTGCGCCGGCGGAGGCGAGATCCCTTAATAGTCGGTTATTAGTCAATGTGAACCGCAGGTGATACGCAACGTGTTTATTCACACCGTTAGTCGGATGCCGGGTTATTAATCACAACACGTAATAATAGTGACGGTAATAATCATCATAATATTAATAACAGCCACGACTAACAGCACAGCAACCGCACTAATGCCGGGGCGAGCTTCGAGGGCTGGACCACTTAAAAGGTTGCGTGTTTGCTAATTCATTAACGCTGGTAAAAACCTATTACAAACCGTCCCTATTGCCTTAGCCGTGGTCCTGGGTGTGTGTTTCTACCGTACCGTGTTGTGTATATTATTTTGAGTGCAATGCGTGCCAGGGATTTATGTATACACCGGTAACAGGATATCGATGACGGGACGGTAAAAAGAAAAATCAACTTGTATAATATTGTATTACTATTGTAATAATATTCTAGCTGTTTTACATCTCGTGCGCAACGAATTTGCAAAAACCCTTAGAGATGTTTTGTTAAAGCAATATATTATTTATGATTTAGTTAAGCGCTTAGGTAAACCCATGACGGCGTATAGCATTATTATAATTATACGGTTTGCATATATTTATATAATATACGACACGCGTCGTACGAGAACCGTCGTACATCCTGCAACAATGTCACTCAGTTATGGTATAAATAGTAACAATTATTATTGTGAAATTGACCTCACGCGGTAATTGTAGGTAGTGATCGACGCTGTTTCAGTGGAACATCAATTAAATCAAATAGAAAACCCATAAAAACCCGCCAGACTTCATAACTAATACTGTAAGCATTCGGTATTAATAATTGTTAACCCTCACAATGACGCATTTGAAATAAATTTCCATTAAGTACCAACGAGGTAAAGAGGTAATGCCTATATTAAGGTACACATAAATAGTTGACTTGTTAATTATTTTTTTTTTCAATAAGAAACGCTTGTGTTTTCCTCCGTTATCGGTTTGATTCCTTGACCTTTTTAAATTCCAGCTTGTAAACGGTTCATTTCCATTTTTAGGGGATAATAGCTATACATACACACACACCGAACCGTATTACGCTGTCCATCGCTTTATTATTGAACTCATTCGTTAGCATTGTTAATCAGGTGCGCCCTACTAACTGTCAATGCGCTCATGTCGTATTTTCATGTTCCTTTCCGTCGGTCGTTTCTGCGAGCGTGAAGTGCAGTCAGTTTTCAGTGTACAATATATATTTTTTTAATTGTTATAAAACAGTTTAAATTTGACGCGCTGTACTCATCAATCGCAAAAATGGACAAGAATAAAGAAGATTCCTTCGAAGTCGTCATCTCCGGCGTGGGCGGTAAATTTCCCAAGTCTGAAAACATAGAAGAGCTCAAAACCAATTTATTTAACAAAGTCAACATGGTTACGTCTAACGATTGCAGATGGAACAAAAGTATATAATTCAAATATTATTTTTATATATTTCCAAGTAAAAAAATAGTTTCTATTAGATAACTAATTATTGCTTTATTATTATTATAATTATTATTTTATTTGAATGGTTTACATAATGATCTTAAGAAACAATTATTACAAAAATCAGTAAATTTGATTCTCTAAAACAATTTTATTTAATAATGATAAAAAATAATTTAGAACATCTTTCCTAGTTCTCTTTATCTTTAAATTTCCTTCTATTCCAAAATTCCTTTTGCCCTTCACTATTTTGTGGACATAGAATAAAATAGTATTAATATTAGTATTTCTATTTTCGGATGAGCGATGTTTACATATTCCTCAAACAAAATTTCTTAAACTAATAATCTCAATTACTCAACATTTGTGTACATTACTTAAAATTCAGCAATTATAGCGAAAATGTTTTACAAAAAAATAGGTTTGAATAATTATTGGTTAAAAAAGATACACAGTAAAATACGTAATATCATCACCAGTATCACGATGTAATACTAAATAAAATGTGGTTTAAAACCCAAGAGCCCTTATCAAATTTTACTCACTGAAAGACCTTAAAAAAATATTTTTTTCAAAATCAAATGTTTCCCAGAATTGGATTATTTTAGATTACTTTTTTTTAGTTAGAGAGTAAAATGTGTTTTGTACCCGTACTTAATCTGAGCCCCAAAAAAAGGAATACCGATATATTGCTAATTGAAGTGATGAGAACTAAAAGTGTTGGTATAAATGATTTATAAAATATTTTACAGGTGAGTAAATAATAAATTATAACTTACATGGCATTTAAAATTACATTGGGTTTTTACAGTTAGGTGATCTTATTGTCGATGTTGATTATTTTCTTTTAAAATAGAGGAAAATTTGTAAAACAAAGACAGAGAAAAAAAAATTTTTTAATAATATATTCTGTAAGAACAAAACACGTTTTTGAGGGAGGAAATACCATTTGTTCTCTTTTAGCTCTCATCATTTTAATTATAAAACTCTTTTAATATGGATATATTATTGGACTGGATACAAGAAATTTCTTGTCGCCATTTTCGCGTTACACTTTTACATTCATTTAGAGATAAGAGATTAAAAATAAGTGATAAGCGATTGGTGATAACTGATAAGATATCAGAGATTATAGATAAGAGATAAATTATGTGAAATTGTAGATAAGTGATAAGGAATTATAGATAAGAGATAAATGATAAGAAAATATAGATAAGAGATACCTGATAAGAAATTATTAATAAGAGATAAGAGATGGTATATCCAAGGTTAAATGTTTATTCCGTACAGCGGAGAAAATAACTAGGTTTTTTCCTAAACCTACGATTTGTCTATCTACTACACACACTTCCATGTCTTTTACATCGTCATTTAATTCAGCTTTTATTATTTTATATAAAATAAGATATATTGTAGTTAATACGTTTGTTTGCATACTGAAATTGAATCCTAACCCCATTTTAATAATTTCAGATGATTGGCCAGGAGTTCCAACGGCTACGGGTAAAGTCTCCGTTGCGCAAAAATTAGACGATACATTCATAGGTATCAATTCGAGAATAGTGAAACAGATGGATCCGTTGACCAGAGTTCTGATAGAAAGAAGTTTTGAAGCTGTTATTGACGCAGGTATTTTAAGTTTTTAGAACCATCGTTATTTTTATAGTTAGCATTATTGAATTAAAATAATTAACTATTTCTTGTTTGTCTAATCCCCTGACGAGGACTGAATCCGAAAAGCTTGAATGGATCAATGACTTCAGTATACACAGCTTCGTGCGTCAGTGACAGCGAGGCGGTCGGATGTGACGGAAAACTCACCACTCCATTTTGGCTTCTAGCACACGTCAGAGCACTGCTGGCCAATCGCGTTTCCAACATTCTAAACTTAAACGGTCCTAGTTTTACGATAGATTCGTCCTTTATCGGTGGTATAGAAATCTTAAGACAGGCTGTCGAAGACGTGGCAAAAGGTAGAGTGAAGTCGGCCCTCGTCGGAGTGACTAATATTATATGGTATCCGGACATGGCGAAACACTGGATGGGATTGGACAGACTTAGTGACGATGGCATTTGCAGGTCTTTCGACGAAAACGGTAAACTCTAACAATTCTTTTTATCGGCAACCATAACATTTTGGGTGGATGTTTGTATAGCTAACGGGTACGGCCGGAGCGAAGGAGTTGTTGTGTTATTCCTGCAACGTTCTACCGAAGCACTGCGTTCTTATGGAACAGTCGTACACGCCGGTTCTCGCGTTTGCATGGAGAAAGCTTTGAATCTCGTCAAACCTACTGAAGATTCATTGAGAGACTTTTATCAAGACTTTTACAATAGCTGTAGAGTATCGCCGGAGGACGTTTCTTATTTAGAGGCCGATGGATCTGGTTGCAAGGTATCCCTAGCCAGCCGGTCATCATAATATGTTGACCGAATATCATGCCTGAATACATTTTGTTGATTTTTAGTATTATGAAGAAAAAGAACTCAACGCGGCATCTGAAATATTTTGCATCGACAATAGAACAACGCCTTTACCAATAGGTTCCGTTAAAAGCAACTTGGGACATTCTGAGGGAGCGTCTAGTTTGATTTCAGTAGTAAAGGCTCTAATAGCGTTGGATTCCGGTATAATACCGCCCAACATAAATTTCCAATTACCTAATCAGAAAATTAACGCCTTGAAAAAAAGAAAAATGAAGGTAACGAAGTGTGTGATTTTACTAGGGACCTTATCACGTTTTTAAAACAAAATTAATAATTAATATCACAGGTAGTTACCGAACCAACAAAATTAGATGGGCCTTATGTCGCCACTACTAGCTTAGGTTTGCCGTCATCCATTGGTCATGTTTTGCTTAAGCAAAATCCTAAAGCCAAAAATAATTGTCAATTGGGAAATAGTCAAAGACTAGTTCTGCTCTCATCTAGAACTGCAAAAGGACTCGCCGAAGCAATTGATATAGTTAAATCAATGCCTAGAGACGATGAGTACTTGGGACTTATTCAAAACGTTTTTAGGGAAAACATTGTTGGTCATTTCAATAGAGGTTATGTAACATTAGACACGAAAGCTGCACCATCATTTGGCTTAGAAGTAAGTTTCAAACGAGGTTGTTCTACCAATTATTTTACAATGCATTTGTTTTAGGAAAACGGACAAATTAACCGACCAGTATGGTTCGTTTTTGGTGGCATGGGATCTCAATGGCCAGGTATGGCATCTGATCTAATGGAAATACCGCGCTTTGCCGCAAGTGTGAATCGGTGTGATAAATTCCTCAAGCCAATCGGATTCGACATTGTTGATATATTAACAAACCCTGATCCCGAAGTCCTTAAATCAAAGCCTGTAGTATCGTTCTTAGCTATTGCAACCATGCATGTAAGTAATAAACAAATGTATTTTTAATAATCAATAAGTTTATTATTAGAAAATTTTAGATTATTTTGGATATTTTGTTATATTTAGATAGCGTTTGTAGATGTATTGGCAGAGCTTGGCATTCATCCGGACGGTATGTTTGGTCATTCACTAGGGGAAAACGGATGTGCATACGCCGATGGTTGTTTTGATTCATATGGTGCCTTGATGGCTGCTTTCGCAAGAGGGAAAGTAGCAGAATTTTTAAAACCATCCGAAGGATTGATGGCAGCGGTAGGTAAGTGTGATTGAATTAAATATAAAAAAAATAACGTTCAAAATAATCATAACACCCGGCTTGTTTATTTAGGTTTAAGCTACAATGATTTAATTGATTTGCCGCCTAGTATTGATATAGGGTGTCATAATTCTAAAGAAAACGTAACTATATCTGGCCCGCGAAAAGACGTGGAAGACTACATTGAAATACTAAAAAAAAGAAATGTATTTGTAAGAGAAGTGAACTCAAACGGTATTGCATATCACTCGAGGATGGTGAAACGACAGGCAGAGTTCGTAAAAAAATTTATCAATAAAGTAATTCCTTTTTTTTTTTGGTAATATTTTTCTTTTTTTTCAAATTATGTACATATTTTTCGAGTTCAAATAACTGTCCCAGAGAAATAGAATAAACTTCGAGTTAAATTAAACGACTCTAATAAAAATGCACATACTACACTAAGCTACACCTAACCTGATTTTAGACTGTACCGAACCCAACGCGCAGGTCGTCCAAGTGGATATCGACGTCGGTACCGGAGTCCAAATGGAATAGTGACTTAGCACAATGGAATCGTGGAGAATATCACGCGAACAACTTTAAAAGTCCCGTTTTGTTTGCCGAAGCAATACAGAAAGTGCCGAAAAACGTTGTTGTAATCGAAATAGCTCCTCACGGACTCTTCCAAGGGATTCTCAAGTCCGAATTAGACAGCTCGTGTAAAGTCGTTTCACTAGCTAAACGGGGAAGTAAAAGTCCACTGAAACACTTCTTAAACGCCATCGGTGAGCTATACACTAGCGGACTTCAAGTAAACCTAAATTCAATTTATCCTCAACCGGAATACCCAGTTTCAAGATGTACTCCTAGTTTGGCACCTCTCGTCTCGTGGAATCACGAAGAGACTTGGCCAATCAACACACATTACGATCCTGTAAGAGCTAACAACATAAAAAATATATGTCTTTAGTTTTTACCATCAGATACTCTGTGCCCACGAGTGTGCTGTACACACTGTAATATTAATATATCGTTTCAGTTCGACTTAGACTATGTGTACATGTGCTTGAGAGACAAGCAATCGAGACATCTATTGGGGCATAAAATCAACGATTCAGCCGTAGTGCCCATGTCGTTTCTTGTCGTATGTAAACCGAAACAAGACTGTGTACCATACATTAAGCATATTTTGTTGTTTTAGACAGAAGTGCTGCATTCGTTGGAAAAAAAACAACCGGACTTGGTTTCGAAATCGTGTCAAACAGTTTTTGAAAACATTTTCGTCCACACCCCTTTAGTGGTTTCGGCAAATGGTTGATATACCTAAATCTAGATTATATTTTGAATAATAAATACTCCAATACAATTATTAATGTACTATTGCAGAATCCAAAGGTTTTTACAGTCAAATTCAAATCGAATCCGGTTTATTCGAAGTGATTTCATCGCGAGATGTTTTAATGACTGGAGACATATACTTACACGACGAGAATCATTTAATAAGCCCAGAACCACCGACTGTTTATGAAGTAGACAATGAAACCGAATGGGTGTACGACAATGAGGTGTACGGGACACTCGCTGAAAACGGTATTGCCATTTCGGCTCCATACAACACTATTCAGAAAATTCTAGTTCAAAACACAGGTATTCAGTTTTTTTTTAAAACAATTTTCTTAGTACACTATATTTATGTCTGTTTTATGAATGCACGACTAAATGATTTACAAGTTTTTAGGTTATATCGCTAAAGTCATATGGTCAAACGATTTGAACTTGAATTTAAACACCATGATGCAACTTAAAATGTTTGCTGATCACGAATCGTCCAATACAAACCCTTTGCTACCGTCCTGGTTTAGGAGTCTTATTATCGACAAAGAAAAAATGTCAACGACTTCGGCAGGATCTATGGTTTTTGTAACGTTCAACTTCCGAACAAACGTCATTCGAGGACCCGGATTGGAGCTTGAGTGTTTGAAAACTTCTGTTTTTCAAAATATTTGTCCACCGGTCTTAGATTTACAAATTCAAAAAGTTCAATTTGTTAGCCAACCTAACCCAAATATTCAGGTAAAAACGGTAATATCTGTTGTTATTATCAAAAATGTCATAATATTATGTTCTGTATAGAATTTCATTCAACTGCTCAGTGCTTGTCTGCAAATAGTAAAAGATTCGAAACGTTCCAATATGAACCTGAAAATAAAACTATACGATGCTAAATTTACTGTGTTTCTCCGCAAACTGTATGAAATTCAGCCATACTTAAAGGTAGCCTACAAACGACATTGTCATAAACAAATAATTATTAATATTTATTGTTGCTAGTTTTTATTTTACTGTTTATTTTTGTTTTTCATTAGAAAGATATTGATGACTACACGCATTCCTTATTAGAAAACTTGACACAAAGTGATGTTATTTTATTGATTACTGAACACTTAAATAATGATCTAAAACAAGACATTAAGAAGTGTCTTGGGAGAGTATTTGTTTTAGAGAAAAGTACAACTGTCGACGAAGAATATACAACCGTTATTCAGAAAGAATACCAAGATTCCGTTTATCATCTTATAACACCGAGTGTTACACTACCAAATCAGATCATGGAAGTGTCCACAAAACATAGTTCTTGGAAAGAATGTATGCAACAGGGGCTAAAATTTCTAACTTCTAATATGCCGATAGTCTTAGTAAAAATTGATTCAGAATGTCCCATCAAAGTAGTCAATGAAATTGAGGAGATGAACAATGCGTCTTATTTCAGGTTTATTTATTCAAAACAATAATAACTCGGGTAGGCTTAATAGATTTTTCTCTAAAACGAAAAAAAATGTTTTCCAGATATATTATTCTTTCCAAAAGTGCACCTATATTTGACTTAACGAACGGCTTCTTTAGAGAACAGTTATTTAAAGGCTTAAGACAAAATATTCTAAGAGGGGAGACTTGGGGTAGTTATATTGTGCTTCCATGTACAAAAAAACCAATCACTTGTTCGAAAAATATTGAACATAGTATCTCTAAACTCAGGTTAGTTTACTATAAATAACATGTTTATAGTTTAATTGATTTGCATTTTATAGAACTTACATTTTTTTCAGTGAGTTATCAGTGAAGTATATAGGAATCTTGAAAAATGAAAAAATTGTGAGCCAAAATTAACACTCATTAGAAATAATAACTTTTAACTATTTTTATTTACATTGCAAAATTACAGGACGAGGAAGAATGCACTCAATATTCAGGAATTGACAAAGACGGAAAGAATGTGATGGGAATTTTAAAGTATTCTTCTAAATCAAAACATTTCGAAATCGATGACGTACTTAAATGGTATGTTAGACCCGAATGGTCTATGGAAGAAGCTGTAAAATTACCGACCATTTATTCAATGGTAAATTTGTTTTGCTTTTTAAACGAAAACCTATAATATTAATAATAATGAATTTATAATTTTTTAGGCCTACTACTATTTGGTCATTCTCGCTCGCGTCAAATCTGGAAACACAATATTTGTGCACGATGCGAGCTCGCCTATTGGACAAGCATTTATCAGGGTAGCTTTAAGTTATGGCTGTAAGTTATTCGTTTCTACTTACAATAGGGAGCAAACTAAATTTGTGCAAGAATTTTTCCCTCAGGTAAATAGTAATATAAAATAATTTTACCTGTAAGTTGGATGGATAAAAATATCGCTTTAACTGTTTATCATTAGCTGTCCGTTGATAAAATTCTCGAATTGAATAACAACAGATTCGAGGTCCAACTTTTAAGTCTGACCAATTATAAGGGATGTAGAATGGTAATCAGTTCTGTGCCTAGTAAATACTTAAGCGCTTCGATGAGATGCGTTAAGAAATTTGGAGTATTTGTACACATTGGCGAACAGGATATAACAGCTCATACTAAATTTGGTATGAATTCAGTTAGAATTAATGATAGAATATCGCCAAGGAAATCGTTGATACTAAGTGTTAATTTCGACAGGTATGGGACTGTTTTTAAAAAACATTGCAATGTATGGGGCCAAAGACTTGATGCACGTAGTCAATTCTCCGGACGAAATAAAAACCCATCTCAAGGAGCTCGTCAATAAAGGTATTGTAGACGGTGTAGTGTGCAAATTGAATGAACCAAGTTCCGTGGACCTCGAAAACAGGTGAGTTAAAACCTCTTAATACGTCTGTTTATATTCGTACAGTATTATAATAAGTAAAATATTATTTATCATTTAAAAAGTAATACAACTACGAGAGAATCTGCATTGTCGATCCCGTCAAACTATCAAGATCAAATGTTCGTGGAAAAAGATAAATCCTATATCGTTATGGGATCTACATCGAACCTGTGGCTAAAAACCGTGACCTGGCTGCTGCGCCAAGAAGTCAAAAGACTGATATTCGTTATTGACGGGACCGCGGCGGTGATGAGAAGAAACCAAAGAACCATTTATTCGTTAATCCAACAACACCCCGACGTATCGTTCATCATGACATCGGCCGAAAGATTCAACGCGCCCAAAGAAGGAGAACGATTATTACGAGATCTTACGTCCTACTCAAAAATCGCTGCAGTATTTTGTATAGAAACGGTAAAGTTAGCGTTCTCAAAGTAAATAAATACAAGTATAGTATTTTTAATCTATTTGTTGCGCCTTTTTTTTTTATATAGAGCAAAGAAAAACTGAAAAACGTCGATAGCGCTTGTAAACATATTGTACCCGACTTGAAGTACTTTGTGAGCATGCAAAGCGATGCTACCGAAGTTTGCGAGTCGAGAAATGATACCAATTCAAAATGTATTAACTTGCAATGCGATAAGTTCTTACGCAGACCAGAAGCCGTTTTTAATTGTATGAATGACCTAATTGAATCTACAGACGATCCTAAGCCCGTAGCAGTTATTGTCAGCAATTCACCGGACGTTCAACTCAAAGACGGTTAGTTCGTCAAAGACTATGCCGAGATCACATAAGTTCATATTATATTACATTGTTACATTCGTTTTTGTACAGTGAACGTTAACGACTTGACTGAATTTTTACCCAACTCGATCGCCGAACTCCTCGATCTCAACAAAAACTTACCGGATTATCCCAAGTTTGAAAAGTGCATATCCAAAGGGTTACAGCATACCGACAAGAATAGTCTGCTGCCAGTATTCATAATACCTGGATTGGGAATCAAAAGAATACAACCGCTAATAAGTAAAATCATGCACCCCGTGTTCTGTGCCATGTTCCCGCCGTACGTTAACACTATTGAAAACGCGGCCCTCAGCTTATTATGGGTAAAAAAAAGTCCTCAAGCATATCTCCAATTCGTGACAATTGGCAAAGTATGTACCTTTTCTGTTTATAGCCTTTGAAACAAATCCAGCCCCAAGGACCGTTCACAATTATCGGTGAGACTTGGGGCGGAAACGTCGCCGTGGAACTAACAAAGATAATCGAGGGTTTTGGCGACACTGTCAACCTGATATTGTTGGATGGCACTCCGTACGACAACGAAAAACGATTGAAACTGTTAGACAAAGCGGGTTTCAGTGTCCTAGACCAATTTGCCCAGAAAGAGGTAGAACCCGTTTAATATTATTAGTTATACTTTATTTTTACCCGGGTCAATGATTTTTAGGGAGATGTGGCTTACTCGGAGGACGTGCTGAAAAATCAACTAACCGCAATAAGAGACTTCGTCCCCAACGACACGCAATTGGCGGCCGACACGATCATTGCACGACCATCCGCCGCAGATATATTAGATACGTGTGTCAACTTCGAAAAAGTATGTATAATTACACTGTTTTTTTTAAACTGTTGATCTGGAACAGTAGCGACTATGATACAGTGAAAAGAGTACCCCCTACAATTATCAGAGTCCCATAAGGTTTTTTATAATATGATGCCTATGAGGGTGGTGGTCTATTTTTGCAATTACGGTGGTTCAGCACTCCAAAAAATATAAGTACATTGCCACCACTGAATTCTGACATTCTCATTAATACATTGGTTTTTTTTAGCAACACTCGGGCAAACTCACTGTACATATTTCTAAACAATCATCGTACAAGGATTTCATCGGAAGTTTGGAAATAGCTACTATAATAAACGAAAACGCATCATTCAAATGGTAATCCGTCGTAGTATATATGTTGTAAAATATTTTACTTTCTAAAAGCGTTTATTAAAATTTATATCATAAGAACGTATACAAATATGAAATTATATTTATTATGTGATGATGTTCAATAAAATTATACTCTTTTTCTTTTTTTCTTTTTCACCCGGCTAAGAACGATGGCACATCTCTGAAATTGAACTCGTGGGGAATCCACGGTTCTTGTAGGGCGTTTGTCAACCAGGCGTCCAATGGACTCAGATGTTTCTTCACCCATTCCACTTGAATCCTGGCTTTTTCCAATCCGTCCTTCACGATAACGTCGACGGACACAAAATGACGCTTGTTTCGTTGATAAAACTCGTTAGCCTGCAAGAGCATAAGCAAAAATATTCTCAAAGTTGTACAACATACGTCTATTGGGGCTCGGGTATTGCATAATAACCTTATCGAGTCCTTCTTCCGTCCTAAAGTGGCTAAACGAAGTTTTCACAAAGTATTCCCAAACGTTTTTCTCCAGCCTGTGCATACAACAATAAAACATTTTAACATCGCTACAGCTATACTATCTATTCGAGCACACGTATATACACTCTTACTTAGTGCTCAAGTACTCGAAGTTTTTCATCATAAAGTTAAACATAGTCTCGTGTCCTAAAGATACTGTGCTCATGACTGTCAACATTGTCAGGATATCTTCTTCGCTAAACTTACGATCGTCGTTCATCAACGTCAAATTCAACATTCTTTTTTAACAAAACAAAAACCCGTTGAAAATGAATTTATTTGTTTGATTTCAAACAATTAAAAATAAGTTTACCTGACGAATTTCGTTTCGTTTTTCGGGCAGCTTGCCAAAGATCTGAAAATGAACAATCTCTCTGTCTGTGACTTGTTTTTTGGGTAGTACATAATCCTATGCAATCCGAATTCCCATTCGTCAAGCGTACCGAATCCGAGCAGGATGCACAAGTAGTTGTCCAAAAATCTGTATATTACCGCGAAATAGTTATAAACACGAAATTAGTGTAAAACAAGAGTTGGCAATAACCCTGTTTTTTTTTAAGCACATTAAGGTTTTTTTAAGTATTCAGATATTCATATTTTGGGGTAAATTATTAAACATTTGCTTGGCTAGTGTTTTTTCTTTTGCCAACTCTGGAAAGCTTATGACTTGAGCAAACAACGTACATTTTATCTTCGTCGGGGTTAGACATGTTCAACCTGGACTGCATTACACGGGCTTCCATCAAACATTTAGGGTGTCCGGTCTCGCATAAAAGCCGCTTGTTCTCGGCCCGGAATTGCGCCTTCCAGGTCGATTCTCCTCTCTCCGGTTGTTCCAAGGCGGCGTTGACGGATTTCAGCATTTTTTTCAGATATAACTGAAATAAAACCCCGGCGTTGACGTTAAAGAAAACGTTATACCCATTTTTTTAAAACGCTTACGTCGTATTTAGGAGCCACCGATGTGCCCTGGAACTTGCTTCTCAGTCTTGTGGCTAATCCGATGTAAATCTTCCACACGGCCGGTTCGGGTTCTTGCTCGATGATTTTGCTCACGTTAAAGGCGTACACGTAACACAGGCGACCGGATAGGCTGAGAGATAGAGAGTCATGTATCAGCTGTTGACGGATCTTGACGGGAAACCGTCTGGGATATTGAGATATTAGTTCCCAATTTTTGAGGTCGTAGTTAACGATAAACGGTCCTGAAATTAAAACACAAGAGGTGATAGTGCTTATTCTACAGACATTACTTTTCGTTTCGTTGCCTTACCTAAGCTACCGGGGTTGAATAGAATGAATTGGTTGTTAGTAAAGTTGTATCGCTTTAAGTCTATTTCCTGACTCGACAAAGGCTTCAACCAAGTTATGTCGTCTGTTGATACGGTAAAATTGGTCTGAGAAACGACAATGTTAGGAATCCACCATGTATGAGTTTTTGTTACTTTGGCCGGAGACGAGACGTCGTCTTCGTCGTCTTTCAACACAAATGGTTCCTGCAAATTTGTCATTAGACAAAGCAGTAAGAAATGTTTAGAACAATGTACAAACCAAATTTAATTTTATCAAATTAACCGTATGTTATTACTTGCATAATCTGGACAGTGGTGTTTTTATAATTTCTTCTAAACGTGACAACCGGGAGTCGATCTGTCTGCAACCATGGAGAAACTACTTGTTCGATACTAACTGGAGATGTTCCCTTGAAACATTAACAATAATATTAAAGTTCCACTTTCAAAAACGTCGAACAAATTAAAATTTCACTACCTTAAATCTTGATAGGGTACTTGTAAAATAAACCGGACGTAAATTAAAGATTAGGTATATTTTATTTTATTAGTTGAACGAATTATATTACAAATTTTAATAAAAACATTAAATGTTTATGTTAATAAACATTTGGACTTTAAACGATGTGCGGGTATTCATAATAATATGTTAAGTTTTAGAGTCCTGCACCACTTGAAATACATGTTTATAGTACTTACCATGGTCAATACATTCGAATCGTATGCCTTATCGGTCAATGAAGACCACAAATCCGCTTCCGTAAAATATTGATGTTTTCTTTAGAATATAATAAAAAATGTACACTTTATTATACAGTAGGAAAATTTGGAAAAGTTGACTAAGTACGCGAAACGTACAATTATTTAATGTTTTACGTTTTGTTTGGCAAGTATTGAGATTATTAATAATTATTATGGATTCACATAAAAAGCAACGACATTTACAATTACCAATAACAAAAAACATACTTTTTATCCAAAAAATACTGCATGGTATATCTAAACGATTCCGGTCCATACACGTGTTCTAACATCTCCAAAACGAATTGAACTGAAAACGATTATATTTTTTTACTTAGTATGGATTGTCGCAATACACGGGTATTTACTTTTTGTAGCATTCAAAGCTTCCATTTGGGACTTAACTTCCGTAATTCCTGGCTTATCGAACTCCAGGTACATCCCATACATATCGTTCACGTACGAGTTAAACACCGGTTTTTCAAGCTGAAATATAATTGACATATCTCTATGGTGTTTCTCTATTATTATTGTTTATTAGTTATAGGCTATAAATTAGGATTTTTCAAAAATTCCTAGCCTAACCGATAAATCCTGATCATCCGGTTATAAGTTTTTTGAAAATTAATTTTTAAATAATTAAAATGATATCAAGCAGATGTTTTAGTAATGTACATCGGTCAAAGCGCCAAAGACGCTCAAACGTTTGGGGCGACCTTCCTCAGATTTTGGAAATTACACTGCATGTCTCTTATTGGATGTCCTCAATTTTTTTTTAATTTTTTCTATTATTTTAGCCATGGTTGTAAAAAGTATTTTTAGTTTTTTTCTTGAAAAGTTTTTTTATAGTGTCTTCGACCATCAAAAATAATTATTAAAAATGAGTTTCTTATGTAAAATAACCAATAACAAACCATATTAATAACAAAAAGTTATTATATTGAGTTTATAATTTAAAAAGTCGGTTTTTTTGAGTTGCCCAAAATTTTTCTAATATTTTTTCAGAAATCTGTGATAATCTTACATAAAATGTGTAAATTTCAAGTTGGATTCTCCATAAAAAAAATCTCAGAAAAACAAAAAAAAGGTGAAATTTCATAGAAAAGCCGAAAAAACGACCGCAATAATCAAAATAGTTAAAAAAATTATGTGTAAAAGTAAGATATTTTTCCGTTTTTTCGACTTTTCTACGAAATTTATATACTCAGTTTTAATGACTTTCCATTAATAGAAAAAATAAATCAATATTTATTCGGAAAGCTGAGATTATTTTTAAAAAAATCCTAGAGGGTCGCTTCAAACGTTTGTTTGTACTTGGCGCTTTGTTCCATATATAACTGACAAATTTTAGATAGTAGAAACTATAAATAAAAAAAAAATATTGAAACTCGATGTCATTTAGTACCCAAAAACTTTGAATACCCTATAAGTTAAAGCCAATAACTAAATTTAATATTTTTGTTTTAATGCCTGGATTTAATGGTTATTATTTTATTTTTATTGTAAACTTTTTTTTTCGAACAAATGCACCCTTTTTGTGAGAGATAACAGATTCTAATGTTTTGAGAGTTGTCTAAAGAAAAAAGGAAAGTAAAATAGGAAAACAAGTAAGAGATCACGGTAGAGAGTAGACCGAAGGAAAAGTGGTTAGATGTGAAAAATATAAAGATATGGAAGTCTGTGGAGTGAATAAAGAAATGGCCATGGATAGAGACTTCTGGGGAAAGTGGACTCGGATGGGATAAGACGAAGATTATGGCGTAAAACCAAAATAATGATCTGTATAAAGTACATCACAAAATAAAATAAAAAATATTTGTATAAATTATTGGTAAATGAAAATTGAAAAAACTGATTTTTATCCGATATGCGATGAAATGGCCAACACTATTGTTTATCCAATTCGATTTCGTTTTACCTGCCAAGCTACTTTATCGGCTAAAAATTTGGATATGGCTGACGTTAGTGATGTCGGGATCACAGGTGTGGTCAGATGAGCAGTCCATTGCATCGTCAGGTACTTAGCAAGAGTATGGACGACCCAGAAATCGTCCCGCTTTTTGGTGAGGTCGTACTCCCGAAACATGATTAAACCCCAGGCATCGATAGGCTTGTCGTCGGTGTATCCGGGAAGAGCGACCAAATTGATTTGGGATAGAGGGAACGGACTGCCAAAATATTCTTCCAGAACCTCTAACACGGAAGGGAGAAACATTTGCGCCGAGCTCAGCGATCTCAGAAGATCCTCTCTGCCCCAAATGCCGATTTTAGCGTTGTAGTAACTGTTTTCTACAAACACCAGTTTAAAATAGACGACGGTTAAACCATGTGCAAGATATTTTGCGTTATTTTAAATAAACTTGCCGCCAATCGAAGGATGTTTGAAGTCTGATTGAAACATGGCCAAGGAGTTTACGGCCATCGGAGGTGACATTGAGAAATGATCGCGAACCCATACGCCTTCCGAAGTCCTGCACATTAGTAAAGTCAATTAAATGTAAGTCACAATAATTATCAAACAAAATCAAAAATGGTCGAATTCGTACACGTTGGTCGTATCGTTCAATGGCATAGACGTTAGTACGTGCACGTCCCCTTTGTGCGCTATAGAAAGGGCGTACCAAGCCTTTTCTTTGGCATTTAGAAAGCACGGAAAAACGTAATGAGCTCCACCTCCTTTCTGTAAATTCATAGCTACGAACCATCTGTAAAATGAATTAACCAGAAACGGTCGGGCCAGTTATTAAAATGTCAAATAATCAACTTATGATAATTATTGTGCGCAGAGCCTGATTTATATCGACAGTGTGTACACAACCAAAGCCTTCTTACAACAAGTATAGTAAGAACAAGTCCTTAACTCAATTCTTGTCAACCCTATGTATACAGAATTAATATTAAAAGCTCGACGTAATTTTTTCCGTATTTTAGTATCTGTCTTAACTAACTTTAGCAAATAAATAAGACTATAGATGAAGTCAATGTATATCGAATATCACTAATCAGAGTAACGTGCTTACGAATTACAAAACTAGTACCTATTTATTTGAAGTTAAAGTTTGAAGAAAGTATGATTTTGCCCGAAAGTTATTAAACCACGCAATTATTATACTAATTATTAAAAAAAAACCTCTCGTCCAAGGGCGTGCTTTTTCCAGGGTTGGGTGGAATGATAGGAAGAGGACTTTCCACTAGCCTTTCAATGTTTATTTGTTATTTTTTTAAATAATGCGTATTGTAATATTATTTATCTGGTCTTCAATCGTATATTACACAACTATCAGACTATTGATATAGAATTTGCAGGGTTATAGATAATGATTTCTGCAAATTGAGAAGAGCTAAAAAAGTTATTCCCTCCCTTGGTTTTTCACAGATAAACGTATTTTATCGCATCGCAGCTAGTAGGGGGCCTTATTGTTTATCAACACTTTTACTCTTAAGCACAATACTCCAATCAAATTGAAAAATAAAAATAAATACTAATTTCGAATTATAGTTCTAAATAATTTGTTTTTTTATTGGTAGAACGACTAGCAGTTATAAAAATAATCGTGTAAAAAAACTAGGTATTTGAATACTTTACAAGATTGGTGTTACTCAAATACTTTGAGTTTTGACATTGATTTGTGTAATTTTTGTTTATGTATTATTTTCTTACTATATTACAAACGTTTCAGTACTTACTTTTTCTGCGGCGAATGTTTGGAATTCGAATATGTCGACTGGTAAAACGAACTAGTCGGGTCGCTCCCCAAAGAGCCGTCAAATTGCAATTCCAACTTGTATGTAAAGTTTCTCGAAAACGTTTCGTTGGCAGTAATTTTGATCTGGTGTAAGTCTTTGTTTCTTTCCAATTTTTCGATCATCAGTGCACTGTTTACAACAAAGGTATTCCATTTAGAGACACAGTGGCGCCGTGTCAGATATTTTTTTTAAATCAAACAAAGTGTAAATATTATACGACTACAAACCATCCGTAAACCATTTTACAATACCTTATGGGCTATAGTAGCATCGATACCTTTATAAAATTTCCTTAAAATATTTGACCCACCCCTATTATTATATGAAGCAATCCCGTTTCAGTTCATGTACAAATTCTGCGCCACCCTAAGAGATACCGACCGAATGTTGCCAGTAAACGAGAAGAATAAGAAGATAGAAGTCACATTTTATGTAAACCATCTCATATCGTTTTAATCGTTTTTTTCGATAACAAGTGTTCCGTGTTATATTCATAAAAAATGTTGCATTATATGAATAGGCGCAAATGGCCCAAATGTGGGGACTTAAGTTATTAATTAAAATACGTTGGGAGGGGGCAGGAGATAAACATACTCTCTTGGGGAGGATTTAATTGAGGGGGCTTGGTTGAATTTTGATGGAGCAAAGCCTATCCCTATTTACACCAATGCTTGTATATTATACTTACGTTTCTTTGTCGGCTTTGGACGAATCGAATCTCGGGACACGAGTGAGTTTGACTTCGCGCTCGGCCACATTGAGAGACGTGTGAGCGTCCAAAACGACCGAGTCGGACTTGTTGCCGAGATTGATGAATTCCACGGACACCTTACCTTTAAAAACGCCGTCGCCCGGATACGGGTGCAAGTCCAGACGATAGCCCACGGGAACGATGGAACTTTGTGCTGGAGACAACGCCAGCAGCAGGAAAACGGCGAAACCCCACAAGGCCATGTCGATTCGAACGCTAAGAATGTGAAAAAAATAAAAGTTCAGTTAAACGAGCTAATTTCTAGACCGAATAATTTTTAATTAAGACATAGTCAATAACATAGTAACGTACGCCAAACAAAATGTCTGTATGTATGTATGTATGTGTGTGTACACCTTTGTCTAGTCAGTCTCAAAGGTCGTCGCAGTTCGGCGTTTGCGGTCAGAATAAACGGGTTGTGGTGAACGTTGTGGAATCGAGCACTTTTTTATTACTCGACCCGCCCGAACGTTCCACTTAACGGCATCGGCCTTCGGGCAGATGAATCTGTACCGGCGAGGGCCGAACGTGTGAAATAATAGTAGTAATAATAATAATGACGACGACAATAATTGGTAGGTACCGAATTTGTTATTACCTACATCCTCATCAACAAAACCGGCGTGGAATTTTTAAACGGGATGTTTATTCGACTGATGCACTGGTGCAAAATGACATTATTGGACGACAAAAGACTCATAAACGGTTTACCTACGTCGTTTATTATATGGGTGTAATTTACAATGGTTTAACAAATTAATCGCGAGCCGCGCACCGAGATGATTCACGCTCATGTTTTTCGCCGACGAATTTTATTGTGAGTAAAACGACAACGGCGAGAACTTAAATTAATATTAAAAGAGCCTGAAGAGCAATGTCCCATTAAAAAATAAATGCCGGAAGCTACAACATTGGCCATGGTACCTCGTTGAGTTCGCCCCTATCTATACTGTTATTATTAATAATAATAACCAATAGTCAAAAGCGCGACAATTCGTTCTAATTTATAACACGGACAAAACGATTGGATAAGAAATGGTATTTATTAAAATATATAATATATATACAATCTGAAACGTTTCTTTTTCTTTTTTTTTCTTTTGTTATAATATATTTAAATATTTGTAAAAAAATAGTCATGTATCTTCACGTTACACATGAAAATATTAGGTGCACGAATTATAACATGTGTCAATGTGTCATATTATTTACACTATCGTTCTTTATGTTGTTTGTTCATTGAGGGGATTGCATGTGGTAGGTTTTTTCAGTCAAAACACATTATTTTTATTCCATTGCACAGACTGAACCAGTGATCCGATAAGCTATCTAAAAACAGATTTGAATTCGCCATGAAGTTTACTTATGATCAGTCAGGGTATTTTTATCAATTTTTAATTTTAACCCTTTCCAAATTTAATTTTAAAATCTGAAATTTTATATAATATTCAAACGTGTTTTATACATAGTAGGAATAAGATATCAAAAAAGTACCAAGACCCATCTTAAGTAAACTTCATGACGAATTCAAATCTGTTTTCAGATTACTTATCGAATCACTGATTCAGCCTGTGCGATGGAACAAAAAATGTATTTTATATTAACTAAAATGGTTTTTACAATAGACAAAATAATTTTAATTAAAAATAATACCATGAAGCTTATACAAATTAACCGGTTAATTAATTGACATGATCGAAATTTATTAAAACCACTTTTTTCTTAAATATTGCCTATACAAAACTCCTTAAAAACCAACTGCATGCAATCTTAAAATATTTATACACAACATACTCATATTATTGCATATGTTAGTCATTCAATATATTCATTTTAGCTTTATTTAATTGTAGCTTATTGCTTAGCTAAAATTAAATTTCAAAGTAGGTATACAATTTAGTAAAAATACGAATAATGTTTAAAATTGTGTACATTTAATATTAAAAATATCATTAAAAATGTTCTTAATTCCAAAAAAGTCTTAACTATAACACAAATTAATGATGTAAAATTGTAAAAAAATGATATTAGGTAAATACTTTTTTTTATTAATACCTTCATAAAAATATACACCAACTAATTTTCTAAAAAAAAAAATTGAACAAATTTTAAATACAAATTCAATCAATAAAATGACATTAACAAAATAACATGTACCTACATCTTTAAAAAAACATCCTATAATACATTTGAAGGGTACAGGGAAAAAACCAGCAGTCACTTTTTTCTAATCTAATAATACTTTAAACATTTAAAAAAATTTTTAATTTTTTTTATAATCGTGCTTAAAAATAAAGAACGGATTCGTTTTGTATCAAAACGAATTTTATAACAACAAAAATGCGATTTTTAAAACGTGACTGCTGGATTTTTCCCTTTACCCTCCATTTGTGTGTGCTTTCATTGAAAGACTCGTTGAAAAAAATATTATAAATATTTTTAATTCGGTTAAATGGTTTTAAACTAAGGTAACATAATAATATAATGACCTTAAAAATAAAAAGTTTTATCAAGTTTTGTCTGGATTTTGATCTCGATATACAGAAACTTGTACTACTACTATAATTTGTAAACAATTCATAACTCCTAAGTCCTAATGATAATTCATGAAAGGTAAAGAAAATCATGTATATCATGCAGTGTTGGGAAAGTTCCTTTTTAAACGGAACTCGTTCCGTTCCCCGTTCATTTCCTAAAATAAAACCTCGTTCATTATTCAAAGAAGGAACTCGTTCCAGATCCAATTCCTCTACAAAAAGAACTTGTTCCACTTTTCGTTCCTTTTTGCTAACCAAGTTATTTAAGAAATTATTATTATTATTTTGAATTGGATTATAAGGTTAAAGTTATCTTGTGATTTCAAGATATCACGTTTTTCGTCAAATTATTTATTTAATATCATTGAAGGCATTATATTAATATCATTAATATCAGATGAATATATTAAATAATTTTAAATTTTAAATCTAGTTCAAAATTATAGGTATATCAATAAGTCGAAAATATGGCAAATGGAAAAATAAAATAGATAACTATTACCAAAAAATAAGTAAACATAATTTGTTTTATTAGAATTTAAATATGTTAAATATACTAGCATCTATTCAAAAGGCATCAATCTATTATCTATATAATATGTTTTATAACTACATACTATAACATAATAATAAATATCAGTTATAAATATCAATTGCCAGTAGTGGTAATGAGATCATGAAAACGGTCAATAATAATCTTCATCAATAGTCGAAAACAAAACAAATTTGTGGTATTCCTTATCTAAAAGTATTGTAAAATAATATTTTAGCAAGCAACTGCTGACGACTTGTGTTAACGCGACCGATGTCTATTGTCTACATAGAAATTAGAAATAATAATTCGGAAAACCCAAAACCTATAAGATACAACAGTTAACAAGAAACGACGATAATATCCATTGGCACCATACAATTTATTATTTAAAAAATATATATACATATATATTAATGTCTAATAACAGTATTTATAGTCAATAGATTCATTTAGATAGCCTACGATATAGGCTGGGGTATGTAGGGGTCGTTCCGTTGTCAATAGTCAACGTAAACCAACTAAATATAACATTTAAAACTCTTCAAAACAAAAAAAATACACTAATGTAATACACTATGTTATTAAAAATTTTAAGGAACTGTAATTTTCGTTCACGTTCCTCAAAAAAAAAAATTCGTTCATTTTCCTCGTTCCTTTATTTTTAAAGGAAGCAGTTCCAAGCTTCGTTCCTACAAAAAGCACTCGTTCCAGGAATCCGTTCCTTTTGGAACGAATTCTTTCACAACACTGATATAATACACCATCAGTTTTGTTGAAATCACTATAATAATTAAATTTTTATCAACTTTTCACAATCCACTAACGTGATTTTATTTACACCGAAAAAGGATAAAATATATTTGTATTACTTTCGAAGGTTCTGACTTATTTTGAAAGCAGTCTGTTTATTCAACCCACCTGGCCCACGATGTAGATTACGTTTTAGTTAACACGCTGTAATTAAAAAGATAGTTGTAACACTTGTAAGAGATCTGAGAGTGGCGATTTTAGATAATAATTATCTAGTGTTTGAACTATAATTATTGCCTTTAATACCTTATTTTGGGATCATATAAATACTTTAGAAGTACTAAGAGTAGAGATTCACCACCAGCAGTATACATTGTCAAATACATAGCTGTAAAAAATGTAGACAAGGAAAATATATCAGGTTATAAAACTAACAATAATTAGCAAATAAAAATTGTAACAATCATTTTATTAATAATTATATAAATTAGTTATTTCAGTAGAAAGTACATAAAAACTTAATATGTTAGACACTTAAATACTAGAAAAACTGTCAACCAATTTTAACACCTGTTTCAACATTTCTATCCATCACATTGAAATAGTACTTATTATTTTATGAACCCTGTTACAGTTAACCTTTTGTAACAAACAGAATAAAAAAAATTAAAAGGGCAAATTGAGCAATAGTTAGGTACAATTATACTACATCAATTGAATGAGTCTATTAAGATCACAATTTCAGAAGAATTTGGAAATATATAACAGTAAGTAATATACAAATACTATAATTAGAAAAAATATTATCACAGGTAAAACATTACAGCAGTCAATGTCACATAATTTGGCTAAGGTGGCGTTAATAATAATTTACAACTTATGGTTAATAAATAAAGGTACAGATTCTAAAGTGCAGAGATCGATCACAGCGGTACAGTTTGGTTTCTAATGTGTGAATAATGATTGTCATGCAGCTTCTATGACTCGAGACTGTACTTAGCGAATCTGTACGTCGATACTAACTTTACTTTTTGGGGAGGAGAGAGAGGAATCATGGCAAATTCGAGTCTCAATATGTATAGCCTGTGATGACCCGAGTACCTGTGACCGGCTGCACCTAGGAAACTTAATCTTAACATTTATATTACATAACTTTACATTTTTTAAACTAGAAGCTAAGGATTCATTCACATACACAGTTCCCTAAAATTCATAGTCTACAATTACATTTTTCTTTCCCAATGATATTGCTTTAATTTTTGGCCTTATTTTAAATTGCAAAGAAGGTTTAGCTTTGAAATAGTCCGATAGATTTGGATACTTACGACCACCAAAATAATCCAACAATGTAATATGTTCAATGTTTACTTTTGCAAATTGCCAACTGTGTCCTAATAATCATAAAAAAAATTATTAATAATATTGTTTAATCAGGCCAAACAAATGTACAGTTGGTGTCTCTGTCTCCAGCCAATTTTCAGCAATCAAACGTAGATTTTTTTTGGAATTTTCTAAAAATTTCAGTTTTGATTGCTAGGCTAGTTTTAATGTTGACAGAAGCAAATTTTGATTATTATTACAGTACCTGGTACGTAAATTGGCCATTTATGCATTACTGGATGTCTTGTCCACAACGCTTCTTTTGCCAACGCCCATTCAGGATCACTTTTTTCCAACTAGAACATGAATTAACCAAATTTTAACAAATAAATAGAAAATTAGATTAAAATATATACATGAAAAAGTGTACATAGATATTATCATACAAATATCTAAAATTAGTAAACTTAAACTAAACGTATAATAAAATTGGAATTATGTTTCGTACCTTAACAAAAGTTCCGGTTAGAGTTAATTGAGCACAACGAGGATCTTCAGGATCGTAAGCCTTTCTGCTACAATAATTTGACTGTGCCAAGCTTAATGTAAGTGAACATTTTTTTGTTACCTAAAATTTTCACACTATAATTAATAGTTAAATTATTTCAATTCTTATGAAATCCTTAGTTTTAATTATTTCCAAGTTATTAGCAATATCACTGATTTAAGGTTTTACAGATAAGTAGTATTATTTCCAGTAATGCTTTTTTATTTATACCAAAATTAATTTTAGACTTAATTTCCAAACATGAATATTTTAGTAACATATTATACAATTACCATAACATCTTGATATGTTAAATCCATCGGAGACAACATTATGTAAGGTACGCCAGTACTATTGCTTACTGTTCCATCGCTAACTGAATATACTCGACCCATTGGTACACCAGCCATAAATGACTGATTTCCAACATAAGACAGAGTTCCCCAATCTAAAATCAACGGATCAAATATACAGTAAAAGTTAAGTTTCAATTTTTTAATTCATTTATTTCTATTTAACACTGGGCTTCATAAAATTACTTATAATTGAGGCCTAATTTATACTTAATGATTAATTTAAGGTGAGTAACTATTTTATAAAATGATTTCCACCTTCACTAATTAGTTTTTAGTTTTTAAATGTACAGTAAATATATATATATATGTAGAATTAATTAGTTATTGGATTAGATCCGGTGATTTTTTAGGGGTTTTAGAGTATTTCTCTAAATATCAAATCATAAGAATCCTATATTAGCAGACCTTACGAGCATAGACCTATAAAGATATGGCCTATGCTTATAAGTAGTGTATTCTATTGGTTGAGTTTATCATGATAATTGTTAAAAAAGTGATTCGTTGCTACTTATTTTTATTTTTATTTATTGCATTAACGCCAAGAGGCAATTATATAGGTTAATTATTTATGTTTAATATATTATCTTTATAGTTTATACATCAATTAAATGATATCACATTTTTTAATAATTCAATGTCAAGTTTTATTATTTTAATTGTAATATTTAATTTATTGTACGTTTTTAGTATCGTTCAAGCCGTTACAGCTGTTTTAAGTGTAATACGCTTAAATATTAATTATACTTCAAACGATAAATATGAGTTTATGTATGCATGATAATTTAATTACCAGATTCGTGAACAATGTATCTGGCCATCAGTGCAATATCCTTGACTGGTGGTGGATCATAAGAAAAATGAAAGAACGATATGCATTTCACTGGACCAAATTGCTGAATTGTACATATTAGCAAAGTCATCAAAATGCTAATTAATTTTGCCATTTTTGCAAAAGCATAAATCAAAAACTGAAAACTCAAAGCTTTAGCACTGTAGATCGTACTAATTCTGTTTACGTTTTCAAGTAGGATTTATACTGATGGTTGAATACGACGTAATTAAAATTCTTTTGTATGCATGAATTCAAACAAAAGAAAGGGCATATTAAGGTCAATTAAGTTACATACACGTTTTTCTTTTATGTACAAAACGCAAACAAACATGTGTGTCCGTTTCTTCATAATATAGTTAGGTTCAAATAAATTATCGTCATTTGTGTAATGCGACCGGTGACGTTTTTTAAGTGTTTTGTTTGTGATCAGTATTGGAGATCTTCAAAAAACAATGTTATCAATATTTATTATCAGTTTTCACTGTTTCGCTTGTTGTTGCTAAAAAGAGTCAATGAGACTACAAATGAAAATACACCATGGTGTAATATCTTTGACAAGCTTTTGAATATTGTTTTTTACCGTGGTGGACTATGATACGGCATGTTACCGTTATCATTAAAATGTATTTTAACTTGAGTTTTCGTTTTGTTATAATTACAATATAATATACAATAGTATTATGTATAATTTATAAAACAATTTTCTATAAATGATTTCGGTGTATCTACAAGAGTATGAATTGAAACGATTTTTACAATGATTCGTTAGGTACTCTCAAAATAGCGAAACATGGCGGACCCAAATTCTGAATTGGCTGCTGCTCCGGAGCAAGCGGATGATGACCAGTGGTTGTATGGTGATTCAAATTCAAATTTGGATTCTGTCGTACCCACTGGTGCACTGATTGAAGATGTACCGCTTACTAAGCCAGCTGAAATGACTCACAGTGGCGAAGATGAGGTAATAAGCTAAAAAAAAAAAATTGGACTACCGTATTTATATTTAGGTATAATGTATCCGTTACTTTTTAGGAATCACGTTTGATGGAATTCTTAGCAAATCCTGGTCCAGGTATGTAACTAACGTGATAACATTTGTTTTTTACCATGTATTGTATTTATTAATAGAGTCTGGATTCTTAGGTTAAAAAAAAGTCAGTATTTGTTGCTGACATGCACTAATAAAACCTTAAACTATTCTCTTAATCTATTTTGTATGAGTAAACTTTGGTTATAACATACATTATAATAAACGGAAATAGACTACAACATACTACTACTAGAGTACATAATGTTTGGCTGTCCGAGATAACAATTACTATTTACCTATTATTAGATTTAAAAAAAAGAGTAATAGTCTTATTTAATTTCTTGAAAAACTGCCTTGCACTGCACATATTTTAAAATAAAACATTAAAATATATTTGTGATAGGACAGACGGACTATTTTTTTTTCATTTAGTAGCCCAAATAGTTGTTATAATGGTAATAATTATTATTGTTATTATAGGAAATGTAGATATACCACCTCCAGTAAAAGAACTAAGTAACGACTTGAATCGACCAAGAAGTCCTGAAGCATTTTTTAATGGTACAGGGTTTCAGTCAGAATCATTAAGTAATCTTCCTGATGGTTCATTAGAAACAAATATAATGGAAACTACAGAAAAACAAAGTGAGAGTTTACCTGAACAGGTCCCAGATGAAAATGATGATGAAAAACAAGCAGTATCATCAGAAGACAGTGAAGACGACAGCGACGATGATGTTGTAGTAGCAGCTGGAAATTTTACATTGTCTGCTTTAGAAAGCAATATGGCACAACACGCACAGCAAAATAATGCAAGTCCATCAACAACAGGAATTAATTTGAAAAGAAATAACCTATTATCATTAACAAACAGTGCTGGTTTAACAACAGGGAATAAAGTAAGTTTACTATGATTGATGATGTTGATAAAAATAAAAAAATTACGTTTTTACTGTATAATTTATCTATTAAAGTCCCTATGCCAAAAATTTAAAAGTCGCAAACTATGGGAAATTTAAGATAATATAGCGATTTTGTTGAAAAATTAAGTTACCGGTTAAGTGATAACGCTTTGTTGAATAATCAGATTTTGATCTTTTTTATTTTTTTACAGTCCACATATAGCTTTAACTTTTGATTACAATACCAAAACAACTGATCAAAAGAATTTGAATTTTGAAAATCTAACTTCCCTTTCTAAAAAAAAAAAAAAAAAATTAGCAAAATCCAATAACACCAAAACAATATCACTTTTTCTATTAAGCATGTTTTTAAGCATAAAACACATAGGTATAGGATGTCTCAAGTTGCAAAACTATTGTCTAAAAAAAATTTGTATTCATATTATCAAAAATAATATGTGGTATTTTTTATTAGCAACAAGGGAAATTTAATGTAGACGATTTTGAGAGTGTGGGTTCCATTAATGGTGTACCGTCTCACGAATATTCAATTGAAACTACTGAAGAAAAACCATGGTTAAAACCTGGTGCTGATATCACAGGTAAAGTATTATTTAAATTAAAAAAACAATTATCAGTAGTAAAAAGTAATGAGTGTACTTTCAATTGAAATATTTTTTAGACTACTTTAATTATGGTTTTAATGAAAACACTTGGCTTGCGTATTGTGAACGGCAAAGAAAAATGCGCTGTAACGAATCATTAGTGGGAATGTCTACATTGGCTATGCATAATCAACAAATTTCCACGAGTACTGCAAATAATATGATTCCTACAATAGACGTCAAGCCTAAATTTCAAGCTCCACCAGCTCCTCCAAAAGAAAATACTATTGAGGTACTCGATATTGATCTAACAACATTTATCACTTGCCTTAGAGCCTTATTTTTCTTAATTTTTTATGTAGGTTATGACAGCAGAAAGGCGAGAATATAGTCGCAAACATTTCCCAACACCCGATTTATCGGTGCCCCCGCCAATAATTCCTACTACATTTGACGTACCTCCGCCAATGATACCTGGGTCTATACCACCCACTGGGTAATTATTTATAAGACTACAGCGTTAATAAATTCTCTATTAAAATTGTATTGTATGCATAGATATGGTCCTCCTCCGCCAATAAATGTGAATTTCGAACCGGAATACTATCCTCATGAACCAGATCCTTATTATAATACGTTCGAGCCAACTCAAGATATGCAATGGAATCAAGTAAAATAATATTAATATATTATGATGTTATTTTAAAAAGGAGTACAGTTTTTATCATAAAAGAGTTTTTTTTTTAGAGCTGGAATTCAAATGTCAAAAGTATAGAGAACATTCCTACACTTGCTAACGGCGGCGATGCATATAATAAAGCAAGAACAGTAAGACTGTTTTATTTTTTATAAACAAAAAAAACCTTAAAATCATGAGTATTACTAATAATTTAATGTTTATAACATATTTTAGGATGTGGTGAGGGATAAAGAATACTACGCCGCACGCGTAAAAAAAGAACCAGAAGATCGTGGCTATGAACGTGAGCGTGATGTACGTAATCGTTACCGAGAAAGGGATCGTGAGCGAGATCGTGATAGGGACAGAGATAGAGAAAGAGAACGCAGTAGACACAGAGAAAGGTTTGATAATTGTTTTTATTTTTATGTATTAAAAAAATAATTAGTATTATTTAATTAAAACAACATTTAATCAAACCCTAAACTCTATTGGTAACATGGTTATAGTTTTAAAAAAAAAAAATTCTATTTTTCTAGTGATGGTGTCGATAGTCCCGAAACAAGTTATAAAGAAGAACGAGAGTATAAACATAAGTAATTTTTTTTTTTGTGTTAGTTCTTCGCTATAATATATAATAATATTAATTTAATCTTTTAGATCTCATCGCCATCGGTCACGAAGTCGCAGTCATGAGAAACGATCCAGGAAACACAAGTCTCGTAGTAGAAGTGGTTCTAGGCATCGTCATAAGAAGAAGAAGAAGAAGTCCGAGAAAAATAAAGACGATGATAACAGTGAATAATTTATACTGTTATTATTTGTGTAAACAATTTTTCTCTTTTTATTATTATTATTTTTATTTACACATTGTCTTCAATTCATGTTGTAATTAATGCTCATAAAACTTTATGAAATTACTCAGATGCTCACTTTGTTTTATCAACTTCATCGCACTGAGAATATATCCTTGTATTTTATCAATAACACTCAACAACAAGTCAACTTATACTTAGGAATTTATTTACTATTAAATTCAACTTTAAAATAAAATATAATTCCGATTTGCTAGTTAATAAAATATTTTGTTGAAAATAGACTAATGGCTATTGCCGATTCTTAAATTTTGACCAACCAACTGCAATTAGTCTGAAATGTTAAGGATAAAATTGAATATGGCACCAATAGATAATACAATTTTTAAATAATTATGTTTTATTTTCTGTAATCGTACTTTGATTAAACAACATAAAAAGATTAAAAAACCAAAAATCTCCCAGGGTAGATGGGATTCAGGGAGAACTATTAAAAAGATTAGATGAGAAAAAAGTATCAAGAATACACAGTGTTATTGAAAGAGTTTGGCAGGAGGAAAGCCGAAAGACTCCCGGAGGAGTGGACTATTGCGCTAGTGTGCCCTATTCACAAATAGAATGACCCACAAGCCACAGGTATGCAACAATTATAGGGGAAATGCAACGTAACCTATAAAATCCTAGTATACTGCTTATAAGATAAAATAAAGCCGATTGCGGAAGGAATAATGGGATATTACCAAGGAGGTTGTAGATCAAATAGATCCACAACAGATCAATTTTTTTTGATTAAGCAGACGCTTTAAAAGATGTGGGAATTCAATAAAGATGTGTATATATTGTTTGTAGATTTTCTCAAGGAACTTAAGTTTCTATAAAAGCTAGGCAATCTTGTAGAGGTAAGTATAAATGCAACAAAGATTAAAGTAAAGCTAGCAAATATGGTGTCACAACCAGTGGATGTAGCGACAGGTCCGAGACAGGGGATGCGCTTTCCCCGATACTATTTAACTTAGTACCGGATAAGGTACAAGAAGTCATTGAAGTTGAACAATACAGGTTTAGAGTACACCAATTCAAATATCTAAGGTCGATTATAACCCAAGATAATGACATAAAAACAGAAATATCGATGAGTTTTCAATCAGCAAATAAATATTTTTATGGACTATAAAAAATGTTTAGATCAAGAGCTATCTCTAAGGACTTAAAAGTTAGGATGTACTTAACCTTATTAAGGCCAATTGCCCTTTATGGAGCAGAAACATGGCCTTTGCGAAAAACCAAAACACAAAGGATGGCAATGTTTGAGAGGAAAATATTTAGAATAAATAAATGTATAGGGCAGGCGCGGATTCAGGGGGGAGGGCGGTAGGGGCGGCCCCCCCCCCCGTTGGCTATATCATAGTATTTGCTATTTTAATTTTGGGGCAAAGCTTTTGTTTTTTATTGTTCATAAATCAATTTTATGTAATATTACAAATAAAATCTCTATTAGAGTGAACGCAGACTAATATTCACACCGGCGGCCGAGAACTGCCATGTGTCTTCTTTTTTTTTTGTCAAAAATAAAATCTGATTTTATATTGTTTGGTCTACAAATATTATCTTGTACCTATCGCTAGCTGCACAACCCGTGCCGTTCATTTTGACCGCAGGGTTCAATACTTCAATAGGTCCTAATGTCTTATTGGATACGTTGTATATATATATATATATATATATACTTATAAATGCTTTACTAAACCGCCCCTCCCGTTAACACACGCTGGATCCGCGCCTGGTATAGGGCATACTTCGATGCTTAGATAAATGTATGCAGGAAACTACACAATGACGAACTGCAGTCCCTTTTTCATTTCAGCGACCCGATATATTGAAAGATCAAAGAGATTAAGAAAAGAAGGTTTGTTTGGGTAGGACATGCCTGGAGGAAGCATGATTCGCTGATAAGGAAAGTAATTGAGAAAAACCCAGTAGGGAGACCACGGTTAAGGTGGGAAGACTGCGTTAAAAGAGATGCAGAGACAGGGGAACCTAATAAAAAAATAATCATTGGCAGGAAATAGAAGAACATAGAGATAGAGGGCAGTATGTTTATTTAGAGGTAGGTATGGTCTTTAATGGCCGAAACCAATAAAGAAGAAGTAATCATACTTCATGTCAATCGAAAATAACTACCATCATAACAAAATATAATTGTTCTACTAGAAAAATAAAACAGATAATGTAACTCATTGGCTAGACTAGAAAAAAATATGATATATTTTTAAATTATAACATAAAAAATGGATATTTATATTATATGTTTAATAATGGTTACATAATACGTAATTAAATTACAAATACAACTACATATTATGACGTACGTGATATTAACTAAGTATAATATTAATGTGGGAGGGAGTAATTCAAATTATATTTAAAAATAACTATGGTGTTATATGTTAACTGTAAAGTAAGTCAAAAACTATACAAAGTTTTCTTCGCCATCATCCTTTTCATACACTAGCAGTCGATCTCGTAATTCGCGAACTTGTTCATTTTTTTTCTGTATTATTTTTTTCATGTTGACGTATGCCGCTGTATCGTTAAATTTTCTTTCCAACTCCTTTAAAAAAAAAAATTTGTAGACACAGCATTAAATGTTTCATCAAAAATAACTATTAAAACTACTTATGATGACTGGATACTCCTACCTACCAATTTTTTGGATAAGTAGACTATTTATGTTATGTTAGAATAGATACCTACAAATTATAGAAGTAAAAACTGCGCAGAGCTCCCCCCCTCCCAGCTTATATTTTGAACCCTAATATTAAATACAATCGGTGAACTCATGAAAAACGCTATAACTCAACTTTTTGGATTTATATGGAATTTCTTCGGTTATTATTTAAATGATCATTAAAATGATTTTGAAGTTTGACATGTTAATAATTAAAATTTAAGTGTATCCATACCATGTTGGCCAATGTTAATTGTGACTGGGTCGACTTCAAGTCGGCTTCCAGTAGGTCTTTGGTTTTTACGCATTCTTCGTAATCATGAGTGGTGTTATCCTAGAATTTAAGTATCGTCATTTTAAAATGTAAGGAAAGTTAAGTGGCCATTATTGAATTAAGAATTCAATAATATTGGCCAAAATTAAAAATTCGAGAAGAAGAAATTACTAGTTTGAAAAGAAAAAAAACATTACCTCTGAGATACTCAGAGTTTGTACTTCAATTTCTGCCGACTGTTTACAAAGATTGGTGTTCACATTTGTATGATTGTCTTGAACGAGTTGTTTTAAGGCCTGTCGCTCTATGTCTACTTTGTCGTACTATAAAACATATTGATAGAAAATAATTAAAACCTGCTCAAATATTCTTCTTTAGAAAGACATATTATTATTATTATTTTTTTTTACATTATCTTCCAAACACTTGAAATCATTTTGTAATTTACAATTATGACTTTCCAACTGCTCCAGTCTCTTGTGCAACATTTCAGCAAAATCATTAGTAACACAGTCGTTTATCGGAGCGAGTTTCTTTTTCTCTGCGAGACGTCTTGTTAAATTGTAATCAGATTTATATTTTTCTACCTCTTGTAATAATTCTCTAAACTCAGGTTGTTGTACAGTATAGATGTAATTAAATAGACAACTAAATTAAATTGTATTACTTGTTTTGCATTTCCGAAATATCAGCATTAAGTCTCAGATGCCATTTTTCGGCTTGTTGAAAAAATTGATACATCATTAGGATATTTGTATTAGTAAAAGCGGTCATTTCACATTCAATTTCATTAGTCACTGCTTTTTCCAAATTATTTATCACGTTGCTAACTTCTTCTTTTGTAAAGGTTTCATCTGACAAACTTTAGTTTAATATTTAATTTTGTTGAAAGCACTATTTGTTAATAAGTTACATCTATTTTATTAACTCTATAAATACCTTGTTTTTAACAATTCACTAAAGGTTTTTTTTATCACAATGATAGATTGTTTCTTTTGATGACTCATGAATTCTATATAGTTGTCAACAACAACTTTATGATATTCATTTACAGAAATATTTCCTTCCTAATTTAACCCGATTTTACAAAAAAAATAGAAAATTGAATTGTACTAATAATTATTAGTAGTGTGCATTGACGAAAAAAATATATATAATTACCATTTTTCTTTGAATAATATTATATTACAATAATAATGTTATAATTTATCATATAATTAAACTCACAGTAATAAATTAAATAGCTTACAAGTTAATAAAATTAAAACAAATGAATATAAAATTAATTTTCTAAAAGTAACTATAAATCAATAGCATTAAATAATGTGTTTACGTTAGTTGTTGTTACAATGGTAACTAAGCAACATCATTGCTTTCTGTTTGCTAACATAATTTTGTTGTCCATTATAAGTAGAAAAAAATAATAAATGAGGTTAGCCTTAACAGTAATACATAGTTTTAAAAAATGTACAATTACATACATTTAAGTCGATTAGTTAAATTTGATCAGTTTTGTAGCTATACTACAATAATAATGTATCTTAATAAATTGTTCACTAGATTGGAATGAAAGTAGTTAGTATTGGTCGCTAAAGTTGAACATTATTGTTATATAAATTTAAAACACTTTTGCTTATCATGTGGAATACGTGTCTTGAAGAGTATCGAGTCCACGCGGAATTGAGTATTCAATAAAGGAGTATATCCAAATATCTGTAGAAAAAATATATTTTTTATTTATATTTAGAAGCGGTAATATTACAGATATTTAATTATAAAAGTAACTAATTTGTGCCCCAATGAATACAACATAAACTTTGTATGGTATGATATATTATATAAAATGAAGTTCAAAATTACAAAGAAGAAATATTTAGTTACATACCTCTGTAAAAAAATTAATACATTTATGGCGTTCTAAGAAATGAGTTTCATCTTCTGATAATGAAACTGGACATCCTGGACATCGGAAAGTCCATCGGGAGGTAACCTAAAATTATAAATAGTGTGTAATATACTTAATTCCAATCTATAACTACCATGATTTCATCATACCTTGACTGGTGGTTTATTAGTAATATGAGAAACTAAAAAGTTCATTGCAATATCTTCACAATTCATATATTGGTCCACTTTATCTCTAATAGCTTGAGGTAACCAATAGGAGTACAAATAGAGATAATATTTATGTACAAAAGCAGCTCCTGTTAAAACCATGGACAGCTCACAGCTGTAGTTTGAATTGTAAAGCCATCCACCGTGATTCAAATCTAAAGCATGGAAACGACCAGGAAAACCAACAACTCGATCACGTTGTTCTCTCCAAACTCTAAAGCAATATCGATTGCAAGTTATTTTAATACTAATGTTATATACTAATATGATTTTTAAGATTGTATGGACTATATATAGGTAGATGTACCTAAAGCCAAACATAATTTCATCATGTCTTAAGTGGGCATCATCATCAACCGATAGAACAGCTTCTGTTTCAATTGCTTCATAAGGCAAAAACCTGTTATTCAAACTATTCCTAGCAGCATGAATAACCTATTGGTAAAATTTACAATTTACAACTAGTAAACAAAATACATATATTAAATTATACGTTTCATTTAGTATTTGTTTCTTACATGTATAGGTACACCAATTTCAGGCCAACGTAAATCTTCAAGTGGCGGTTTAGGAGAATTCCACACGACAAGAACTTTGTTTAAATATGGCAGACCATTTAGCCTACTCAGAGAATTCATCAAAACCTATGAAATAAAATTACAGTTACTAAACATAATTATATAATAAAAAATAGAAATGTTGGCAGTACTTGATCGCGCTCGTAAGTTAAAATAACTATTGTAAACTGTTCACGTGGGTAATTGCCACCGAGACTTTGACAAAATTCTTTACCCGCTCCACCAGCACCATTATTTACTGGACGAAAACCTTTACCAGACCCTATAGACAACAAATCATTATATAATTTGACAAAAAACATAAGCCATGGCAAATAGATTACTATTTTTACTAACCAATGAATTTTGCGTCCGAAGGAAGTAATGTATCAAAAGGAGTGTGCGGATAAAGTTTAAACGGATCACCCCAACCATTCCATAAATCATATCCTTGAACGTTTATGATTGTAAAATTTCTTTTATAAACTGGTGAAGGAAAGGGTGGTTCTAACGGACCTAAACTTTCTTCTGGTTCAGCGTCAGGTATAATTGGATCCATTTTAATAGGCTAATAATTCAACATAAGTACAATAGTTTTAGTTTTAAATAAAAGTATTATTTTATTTAGTAAAACTTAGTATTTTTAATAAGCTCACTTTAAAGTTTTCATTAAATATACTTGGTGACGGTGTATCAACGACAGGTATCGGTGGTATACCTATTCGATGACGTATAACAGCAAGGGTTGTGTCCAGGATGGCTTGTACAGTACTGAGATACTTTTCGTATAACATCCTACCCTGTCTTCTCATTGATAGTATATCATTATCGGAAATAGTCCTAAGTAACCAATGTAGTTCCGGGATCCTTTCACCCGCAATGCAAATGGCAGCTTTGCACCAATCCAACACCTAAAATGTCACTAGTATGAAAAATATACATATGGTATGTGTAAAAAAATGCTAGTTATTTTACTTCATCAAAAGGTAATCCAATTTTATCATATTCTAAGAACACAGGAACGGCACCATACTTCAATGATTCATATAAACGTATTTGCGTCATAGCAGTAGATATCATATTTACATCCAAGGGCGGAGGAATTAATGTAAATGTTGATTGAGTCAAAAACGATTTGCGAATAATTTCGTCACCACATAAACACCAGTCTGTAATATTGCTCTCTATTCTTTGATTGTCACAATCTGTCTTTAAGTAAAACTGATCGACAGATGTTTCAGTTATAAACGTATGCAACAATTCAACTGAAAAAAAAAATTCTAATGAAACCCTATAAAACATAATTTACAAAGAATTTTACCGAAATTTTGCTGACTGTTATTTAACGAGTCTACATTTTTATATCCTTCAAAAGACAACAAGAATTTTCTTCTAGCCGGTAACATATATGGTGAATCCATCCAAATTTCACCACCAGGAGGTCCAACACTGGCAGGCAACAAGATATCATGTCCAGGCCGGAAACTGGTTCTATTCCAAAACGATTGGGCAACAATAGCGCGTCCAAAATTAATGTTTTGATTGAACTTTGGGGGATCAAATATTTTTTTTGTTAAATATATTAAAATGTGATTTCTACCATCACCTCCCCAATATGAAAGACGTTTCAATTGAGTGTATGTTATGACACTTTGGGTTTCACCGATTAACGCCACATAGATACAAGCGTTATCTGAACTATTTGTAAAATGAGTATTGTAGTGTAACACTTGCAATACAATTTTGTTTAATGACACAGATGTTAATTCTGATGAAATTATATCAGGTTTATAAAAGTAAAATGGAAATCCTGAAGTCAATGAGCAACGAGAATAATCAAAACAATTTTTCATATTATGGCACAAATATGGATAATCATTAGATATTGGAATATAAAAAGGAGGTGACTGAGCTAGTATAGGTACTGGCGGTGCTAGGCGAGGTGAGTTTTGCATAACTGCTTCGTTTTCAGCTACTTGGGCCTAATATTAAAAAAAAAAATACAATGCTTGAAAGTTTTATAATAATTCATAAAATTTCAAATATTACTTGTTTAACAGAAATTTTTAATTTTTCTAACTCATTTTCTTGTCGTAATAGTTCTGCTTTAGTATCTTCAATTTTCGTATGATAGACAGAGAGTTCTGTAAGTAGTTTTTGCCTTTTTCCTTCAATAGCTCTTAGCTCATTGTTAACAGAATCTAGTAACAGTTGAATAATATACAAAATATTAATTTATTTTAAAAAACCAAAATTTTAAGCAAAATGGCAAGATTAAATAAATAGGAATATGACCCATGTAACACGCATACCAAATAAATATCTAGTAGATATTGGATAAATATAATAGAATCAGCAATACTCAAAGCAAACCAAAATAAGTAAGTTATAACTTATAATTTTTATTTTTATTTAGTCAATTTTATTGGGATATTTACTTTTAATTCTGTTAAGTTCTAAAATGCGTTGTTTCAAGTCGGAGGCCCTAAGGGCTCCATAATCTTCATCCAATTCCAATTTTGAATGGGTACTGTACAAATATTCAAAGCTATCTTTCTCTTCCTGAAAATTATTAATATTTAAGAATACCTTGTTGAATTATTGCCGAGGTATAATATTTACATTTGATAAGTAATAGTGGCCGATGAGTGGCACAACAATTAACACAACCAATATAGACAGAATCAAACGAGATTTGAGTTTTACGGCAGAAAAATTAAAGAACATTAATGTATTTGTTAAAAATAAATTACAAATAAACAAAAAGAAAGCTGAAATCAAATTTCAGTTTCTTTATAGAAAATAATACACCGGCATGTTTTGTAAAATATATGTAATCATTGATTGAGTATACACAAGTAATAATTGTTATTTATTCTTAATAAAAAAGGGAGTAACGATATTTATTATTTAGTGAAAATAATTTGAAATTTGTTATTTTTGCATTAATGTTATCACCACTTATCAAACATCAAAGTCGAGTTATCACAACAATCATTATCACGTCAATAGCAGATATCAAAAATTACTAACTAAAGAACCTATGTACACAACAAGCGATGGTATAATATAAGTTTTGTTCGTTTTGAAAAAAAGTGTACACTATTTCAAACAAACGCTTTGATGTACACTTGTTGTCAAAAAGAACAAACCTATTGATTGTCTTTAAAGTTCCAACTTCCAATTATTATATTTTTTACATTAATAGCTCAAATTAGATAAAACCTTATCTGTATTAATAGCCCTATTCAAATGTATGGAACTTATATGGCGACCCATAAAGTTGTGATAAGATTGATTATATAGGCTTTCTAGCTAAATTAACTTTCCTCTTGCACCATAGAGTATTACTAATTACTTTATGTCTTGCAACAACTATGCTTCAAGTTTAAAAGTAGTTTAACAGTACTGAAACTATAGATGCAAAATGTATACGTTTATCTGAATCTATAGATCTATTGAACTATAGGTCTCATTTAGAATATTAATTTCTAGTGTTTAATATCGGCACATTGTGATTCAAGTAAAATATAAAACAAAAAAAAATGTTTTTAAAAAAAAAAGCTATGTCAAAATAACAAGAAATCAAAATTTTTGCAATAAAATTAAAGTGAAATTACGTTAGTTCGCCGTTACCAGTTCGAACACTTGGAAATATTTTATAAGACTGACTATATTATAAGTCTTTTTAGGTCGAAGTGGAAAACTATAGTTACCTAAAAATTAAACTACCTATTAAATGTTTTCATTTATTTTCATACCTCAATTTTAGTTACTTGCGAATGTATAATTATTATATGCTGTACACAACTGTGGTAACAGTCTATAAAAAGTAACTTGATACACCTAAGTTTGTAAGTGAAATATATTTTTAAATATTAATATAGTAATAATTTCAATACATACACACAATATAATATAGTATCCTTAAATTAACATATTTTTACTAAAAAATAGGTGTACACACAATTATACATTTTTTTCGAAAGATAGTACCTAGAAGTAAGTATAAATAAGTATATTTCTATGCTATAAAAACCAGCTTAACTTTTTAATATTTTCCAAGCTTCAAAATCAATTTTGTAATGATCGTGACAACTCCATTTGATCGAAGAAAACCTTTAAAGTTTGTATAATATATTAGCTACCAATACGACATATTATAGATTTTGTATAAAAATGTATTATAGCTTACTCGTGGATTACTCTAAAGACATCCAACGGTAATAGTTCTAAATTAGTAGTAGCGCATATTATATGACCAATATTTATGTGTTTAATTGTCTCCAGTTGTTCTTGAAAAATAAAAAAAACATTGTAAATGTATTGTCTTGAATAGGCACAGCTTAAAAAACCTACTTGGTGTAAAACTTCCAGGTTGACCTTGTACGTCATAAAAAAAACGATCTCCAACTTTAAATCTGTAGAAATTGTCCGATATTATACATCTAGTTGTAGGTCCGACCATTGATCCCTCTTCTGGTATTTCTAACAAGGAGCCAACATGAAGATCTACATCATTTACTGATGAGTAAAGAGCCTTCAGTTTTTCTACTGCCTAAATAAAAAAAAAATTCGTCAACATTAGCTTGAAAGTGATTTATCAATCACAACTCGACGAGAACCTTTAACGGTATTAGATCCAAGAAGTCTTCAAATGATTTTGCTTGCGGGATTCCACAAAGAGGTCTGACTTGATTGTAGGTAGGAAGGCCTACATCTCGACCTCGTTGAATATCTATAGCTAACAAGTCCCTGCCTATAAAATCTGGTATGTTAAAACGGAATAGGTAATTTGAAATCTAAATTGAAAGGAAAAAAAACATGTCTAAACATCTTTAAAAACAAAATGTGTGTATTTCTGTACAACCAATGGATTGTAGGAAGATTGGTATTCTCTAGTCGGGGTTTCAAGTAATCCTCGAGATAGCCAATCTATATTATGCCCGACAGGCAGTAAGTCCGGTATGCTCATCCAATCGGTAAGGTTAACTTGGAATTGAATTTTGTAATCTTCGTTGATGAAACTAAGAAACAATATGTTTGATAATTTATTTTACTATATTATAAAGCAGTAATACTAAAATTATCTTAACAATTACCTATCATAGATAGACTAATAATTAAGTATTAAATTATTTATGCGTAATTGGTTATTAAAAACTCAAATTTGTTTATCATATTGTAATGTTTTATGTCGAATATCCGGTGGAATAGATGGGTAGATCTAAGAAATGGCGATGTATAGATAGGAGAGTGAACAGAGAATATTAGGATCAAGGATGGTCGACTTCACTCGTATGGTTTAAGGTGAAGAAGAATAAATCTAAAATTGTATTTGTTCGTTAACTTAATCACAATAGCAGGTTAATAACTTAAAAGCCCGAACTTGAATTTTGCGGGAACAATGTTGTGAAGTATCCGATATGAGCTAGTTGAAAATTCTTGCGATGTCGATGGATTCACGTTGTCTTTGTACACAGTGTAAGGAGTGAGCAAGCCATAATATTCCGTGTATTCACGTCCTAAATTGCATTATTTTTAACAATTTTAAAACAAGCAGAAACAGACTTTGGATAAACGGGTTTCTAAAATTACAATGTATGCGAGCTGTTATGTGTATACCTAATATGATTGGCAAAAAATGGTAGTACGTGATGTGTTGAACGACAGCTCCGACTATCTTCCGAGCTTCTTGGTATAACATTTCATCAGTCCAAAACAAGTTTATAAGCTGCAGTTTAGCCACTACAAAGTTGTGGAATCTTAACATTAGGTTCTGAATTAGAGCAATGCCGAGATTCTGGTTTACACGAACATCACCTAATTATAATAATAATTAATAATTAACGACAATTTTTTCAATTTTTTTTATTTATTTAAAATCATCCCTTTTTAATTATAGATATTTTTAAATGATTGGCTTAAGGTTAGACCTATACTGTAACCGGACGAGATTAGGTAAGTACTAAGTACACTTAGAATTTCGAAAAATGACAAAATATATTACAAGCGTAATACATACGTCCTGTTGTCGTATGAATGGTGGGATTTTATTAATGTACTAACCAGCTTCGAAGCAAATCCTAGAATATGGCGACGTATCACACTGCAATGTGGTCCTATTCCGTTGTGGACAAAATTCTTCTTTCATTTGCTTGTTATTTTGAATAATATCCGATCTCAGTCTTCCGTTAGTGAACGTTCTCAGTCCTGCTGCTATGGCGTCTGTAGAACCGTAAACGGGAGATCCATCAATGAAATGTGTGACTTCTACCGCCTTAAAATAATAATCGTATAGTACTATACAAGGTAATAAAATATAGTATAGTGCTAGATAAAGACAGGTGGCGAAATATTGTTTTGGCGGCCAAAAGTCTACAAGAGAGAAATTATGTCGAAAAAATATAAAAACGTAAATCTATATGGCTATACAGTATACTAGTAAGATTTTCGTATTGTTAATAATATTAGACATAATAATAATAATAATAATGTTGGACATATTATGTCTTACGAATGTAACGGGTATTAGAGGACAACTGAAATTAGCCATGGTCACCGCACGATTGAAGGGCATACACGTTCTTTTGAACTTTGAGTAAACCGGGTCGTTCACTGGTATTCTAATAGCTTCGGTACATTGTTTAGGTACCCGCAGTGTATTTTGAAACGCACAACAGTCCGCTGTACAAACAAACACGACTACAATCAGTACTTAAATTAATTTTCAAATGAAGTCATTTTTGTTTAATCGAATCGAATAGGTACATCAATTTTATTTTAACGTAATTATAATTTATATTGTACCAATAGAATCGTCCGGTCTCAAAAGGGAAACGTCGTGAGCGATGAATTGTCCCCATTGCATCAACAGTACGTTGGGTTCGGGATAATTATACCATTGATATTTCAGAAACAATTCCAATTGAAGTATTCTGGCGTCGGGCAACGGTAGTCCGTTGGCTTTCTTGCGGACTTGGTAGATTCCTATGCAGAACAGACCGGGTCAAACTTCACCTCAATATTAGGTATAATAACAACACTTATAAATGATGCCATAAAATGTCTTAATACCGTCATCGTACTGCGCTTCGAGGATTCTCAAGAACGGAGTGTTAGACGCTCCCCACGTGGGCATCTTAAGATTATTGCACGATCCGTTGATGGTCCTATACTTGGCTGTCGGATCACATGCTATGTTTGGTGCACATCTTTTAATGTAATCATTGCTCGTCGATGCGAAATCGAGCTTGTGCAAAAACGGCGATTGCGCCTGTTACATTCAACAACATCTATTAATTATTATAAAAGTACTAATGCCCATTACGTTATGAATAATAAATAAAATAAGATACAATAATAGTACACTATAACAGTTTGTATAGTTATAATAGCTATAAGCGTGAACTTTACTTACTTGTATTTTTAAGGCACAACAAACGTACAAAAACACCAACAAATTTAAAGAAAACAAACTGTCGTTCATTTTTTCTACTAGAGTATTCTTCGCCATGGCGTTATGTTGACTGTCGGCAGTATACCTACTGTCCCCGAAATATTAGATAAATAAAGAAGTAATACGAATTTGCACGGATATTTATATGGATAATGGCTCCTGTGTTCAAAAATACACCACACACAACAGTGTATGTATTCATGGCTTTTCTATGCATACAAAAATTAGATTCGCTCAATTATTATTATTATCGAAAGGCAGTTTCGAATCTTTTCCAAGTAATTACTAAGTTTACTGTGACTCCGTCTTTGATAACGATATAACCACCCAAATGGTAAAAAGAATATCACTTTCTTCCAAACTCGTTTAGACGTTTAACATTATAGCTGATTGATTAATATGATACAAGAAAAAGTAAACGCTTTTTCAACAACGAAAATACGGATGGGTAAATAAAAAGAAAGGACGTATTTTTATCTTCGAAAATTTAGTATAAGTAATTGCTTCGAAAATCGAATTACTTCTATAACCATTAAAGAATGTAAACTAATATACAAGTTTTAGTAATTGGTGTATAAATAATAATTTATTAACGTGAATTCTATGCACTCTCAGTGCACGAGGATCTTGCAGCAAACCACGTTAAGTCTCCACACAGGGTTAACTAAAAAGTTCACTCAACTATAATTAACTAATTGTTTAAATAATAAATAGTACTTTGATAGAGTCTGAATGACTCCTGACAAACACACGCACTGTGCACATTCTTTCATTTGATGTCTACACAATACTTCAATTCTAATTAGTAATTACTAATTACATAAAACTATTATTTTTTTTTCAATTAAAAAATAAGTATAACAGAAAGCTGCATAGGATGCTCCTTAAATATAACTTATAGGTAAGCTTCACCCCACAGCTGTGCACATGAGTATAAAACGATTATTTTTCCTATTTTATAAAAATTCATATAATAAGTAAAACATCCTTTTACTGCGATATAATTTCAAAGCCTTTTCCAAAAAGATTATATTTTTTATAAAACTCAATACTTCAAAACTTGAAAATAGCCGCCGTAATTAAATTTGATTCTTAAATTCATTGGTTATGGGGAACAACCCCTCCTATAATTTTGAGAGGAAATATTATACTTGTATACATCAGATTTGAATATTATTTGAAACTAGTTTTTGAACGCAGCCAACATTTTTAGTAAATATAGGTACTTTACTTTGGTAGGTACTTTTTAATATTTTAATTATAATAAATGTATGGGCTTTCCATGAAAATGCGGTCCTGACTTAATAATTAAGTTAGTCACCCGATCCTCTATTTCAAAATCCTCCGTACGCTTCTGTGTACACTGTACAGAGTACTTAATATATATAGAAACAGGGTGCTGGCTTAGACGGTAAACACTTCTTGTGAAATCATTATCAACATTAATTTTCAATACTGATGACTGTGGCTTTGTCGTATTGTTTTTAAAGATAAATTTGTTATTTTTTTATAGCTTGAACCAATAATTTCAAAATATTACTTAATCGTCACGGTCGCGGTCATTTTTAAAAAGTACCTATTGTGTAATAATGTTTGACACACATAGGGGAGAGTAGGGTCAACCCAGGTTTTCTATACCTTAGTTTCTAATAGAAAACCCGGGTTGTCTCACCAATCCGGGTTTACATTACTCTCCCCTAATATTAATAAAATACATCATTGAGAAATGAGTTCCACTAAAGAGCCGGGCTCTTTGCAAGGGACCCAGCTCAGTAAATTTTGCATTTTTTAAAAATATTTTATCGAAAACGCCAGTTATAATTTACTATGCGTATTAACTGTTAATATTTAATTTTGTTTAAATTTATATATTATTATTTGTGTGCTAAGATTGGGCAGTTTCCCAAAAACGCGACTTGTCTACCGCTGCGAAAAATAGCATGGATTGTGATTTGTGCAATGTGCAATACTCAGAAAACCACAGCCTTAGAAAATTATTATCTTCTAAGGCCGTGCATAAATCTTAGGTCTGAGGTCACTGGTTACTGGTTATAAGCAAATACTATAAATGATTTATCATTTATAGTATTTGCTATTGAGTTGGGAGTAGTTCTTCCAATACCTGGGGGCCTATTCTTGAAATCATTCGATTAATTCTCGCATGCGATTTTATCGAATGTGACTAGTTTTTATCGAATGCGACTAACAGTTGGTATTCTTGAACTGAATTCGATAAGATTTTTCAAATCATCGAATGCGATTAAATTTATCGAATGAAGCACCGTGGTAACAACACAAAATCCATATTATAACCTCAAACAAAGATAACAATTATTTAGATTGTATAATATTCTTTATCACTGATTTTGTTATCAATGATATATACTTTAATTAACTGTGCCTGTTTCACACTCGTGAAAATTTCAGCAAACGTTCATTCAAATTCAGACATAAGACGTACTTATTTTTGTAATTGAATTAATAGTTTAAATCTTAAGGTTCGTTATTGTTAGGTATATTACAGGAAATCATTGCAATTTTACCTTGATTATTTTTTGACTTTAAATTGTTTTACTATATTGTCCATTAATGGCAAATTATATTTTCCTAAGTATGCGATATTAATAATATATCTACAAATATCATTTAAAAAAAATTTCATTATGAAGAAACTGAAAGCGTTGAAAGTGTGTTCATATTTAAAAATGATAATTAGAGAACACAGTTCTAAAGAATGGTTAAATCGTCAAAAATCTGATCCGTACGTTGAAAAAGCTAAAATGAACAATTACAGGTATAGAATATAATAATATAAACAATAAAAACCTATATTTCTATTATGTGGTATTATAATGGTGAATACTTACTATAGAATTAAAAGGCAATTAAAGTAGACAATTTTAAAATTTTGTTTAAAAATGAGCTTGGTAACAAAAAAAACTTACTAAATCATTTTTCTACTGATTGACAGAATTTTATTTAAATTTGGTTTTACAATATATATTTAATCAGACAAAGTAAAATACTTCTCCTCCTAACTAATTATTTCCCCTATTATATATATCTGTGATGTTTATTTTTGTAGATGTAGAAGCGCTTTTAAGTTACTACAAATGGATGACAAACATTCTATATTGAAACCCGGTCAATGTGTAGTCGATATCGGTGCAGCTCCTGGAAGCTGGACTCAGATTGTTGTACCTAGAACTAATTCTGATTTTACTAGTAAGTATCTTATGATTGGTGTCTCCAGAACTAAATTGAAACTTATGAATTAAAGTATCAGGTGTTAAATTGCCTCAATAAAATAGTCAGATTATTCAATTATTACTATTTTTTTGGTTAGATAAAAATTTGCCAACCGGCTTGGTGATTGGTATCGATCTACAACAAATGTTTCCAATCAATGGAGCAATATTATTAGGCAATTCTGATTTCACATCTACCAAAACATGGGATAAAATTAAAACCATTTTGAATAACCGACTTATAGATGTAGTTTTAAGTGATATGGCACCAAATGCTACAGGAGTCAAACATTTAGATCACGACTTAATCATCAAAATGGCATTCTCAGTAGTAAAGTAAATCATATTAATAACAACTCTGTATCTATAATGTGTAATAAGTATCTGTATCTATCATAATATATTATGTAATTTTTTTTTTTTTTTTTTAATAGATTTTCAGTAATGAATTCTAATGTTGGAGGGACATGTTTGATAAAAATCTGGGATGGCAATCAAAACATGGAATTGGAAAATATTTTGCTGAAATTTTACTCAACTGTAAAATACATAAAACCTACAGCTAGTCGATCGGATTCAGCAGAAAAATATCTTCTTGCTCGTGGTTTCAAAGGACTAATAAAAAATTAACGAATATTTGAAAAAATGTAGCAATTTTAATCTTTACACCAACTTTTTAAAATAATTATTTGGTTTGCTTGTATAAAATTATTGTTTTGTATAAAGTATTATTAAACTTGTTTTTTTCTCCCTAAAATATATATATTTTATTTTATAAAAGATTTAACTTTTTAAGACTTGGCTGTGAGTTGTGACTTGTGACAAATTGATACAAGTTAAATGTATAATATTATTTGTAATGTTAAAGTGTATATGTTTTCCAAAGGGATACACACCGCGTTTAAAATATATCTTATGCGAATGTATTGAATAAAAAATAAAAATTTGCTATTACGGAAACAAATATATAATTATATTATTACTATGATCGCCTGGACGCATAGAAGGTTACTGCAGACAGTTAGGTATACTTATATATATATATATATATATAGTATAAGTTTAAAAGTGGGAGTACTGCTGGGCGGTGGCGGCGATGGATCGCAATAGAGCTATTAAACGACGATGGCGGTGGGTGTGTGTGTGTGTATTTGCCAAACAGAGGTCTAATTAGGATATTATCGGTTCACAGGTCTCTCGAAGGGGACAGTCTTTCGAAACTGGCCTTACATGTTACACACTGTCAAGGTATACGCGTGTACCTATGTATACTATGTTTATCTATATGTATAGTATAATATTATATGCCTCAGTATGCTTTGTGTACACAAGGGCCCCGGGGCCCTATCGCAGACGCGTTGTACATTGTTTAATTTTTTTAATTACAAAAACCACGGTGCGAGAGGAAAACACGATATTTTTGTTTGTCCATAGGCATTACTTACTTATAAATTGAGCCAAGAAAGAAGAGGCTTACCAAATCCCGACTTATAAGGAGTTTCCATGAGAATACGGTGATCGAACCTTGTCCTTGATTGATTATTGAGAAAGTAATTATTTAATATAATTTAGAACATTGTAGATAATATAATATATATATGTATGTATATTTAAATTTAAAAAAATAAAGATTAACTACGAGAAGATATTTGTTATAACAATTATTATCGATGTAGGTTTATTATATAACATATAACGTCAATATTAACTGTATTAAACCGACACTTGTTATAAGTCTTTTTTTTCATTTTACTGAGATAGTTGACAGAGCAGGGCGACGCCTCTCATGATCCAATGTTCTGCCGGTTTGATCGTAGGTATCCACAATGCAATGACAAAGTTTGTGGAATGTCCGGTGGTGGACAGGGTTCCTCTTCGCTCGGCCGTTTTGTACATTGGACATACGTATATGTTGTCCAATTTTAGATCATCTTTTCGCACCGGTATCATGTGTATTATTGGTACAATGTCGTACAATACTTTCGGTTTAGATTCCTGGAGACTTGACTTTTTGTTACTCCAACGAGCTCCATCCAAAAATAGCCCGTAAACGTAAACACCCTCTTCCGGGGTTGATTCGACAACAATTCTTCTGTCCAAAATCTGACAAAAAATCCAAAGAAAATCTTAATCTATGTAAGGTGTATATAATTTATCGTTTACACTACAAATTACTAGGATGATCTTTCTGTCGTTTTGTAAGTGAGTATTATAGACAAACAAGGGGTGGATATGTCTAATTGATGTTTTTGAAAGGTGACTACTCTGTAATTTATTGAGAGGAGTAGTATAGGCGATTATACACAAAATCAAGTTTCAAGTTCAAAGCTAAAACTCAACTGTATATAATTATTTATTAGTGCAGCAACGAGAAGAATTTATTGTAATTTGTTTTTCGATCAAATTATCACAGTAGCCGACGTTTTTAAATAATTTTTAACCTCAACATACCGATTCGCTTTGTCTACGATAACTATAGAGCAAAAACTCTACATTACTCTACAAAACCTACATTATAAAATGTATAGAATATAATGTTTCTGAGGGCTTTTATTTCGTTACTGAAAACAATTTTGAAAATTCGTCAACGAAAAGGCGAAAAATGATATTCTTTAAAATTGGTAATCAGCGTTTTTACTGTATAACTATTCAATATTTTATAAAACCGATCGGCGTAACATGTTCAGTTTTTTACATAAGAAATATAGTAGAATAACGTCCCTTAAACAAATGTACCCTCAATCTCATATATTTTTATACTGACTACTCTTATGAAAGTTATAATTTGGATAGTTTCAATCTATATAGTACGCCACCGAGTCTGTTTTTTGCTTAGCTAAAATACACTTTACATATAGAAAGAGAGAGAAAATCGTCCTAATAATTAGTTCTCCTCAAATCTAAGACCGGAAACTCATACATTTTCATGTTTTTACTAAACATTTCAAAAAATAAGTAGGCAAACTTTGAATTTTAATAAAACTTTTAAAGAGGTATAATTTAAAATTGCATACTTCGGATTTTGTTATAATTTGTGACACATATTTTTTAAAACGTTTTCAATGTTTACAGTATATCTTTAAATAGAAGAATTTAGTATAGTAATATTATGTTAAATAAAAAAATAAAAATTGATAAGTATATTTATGTTGTTTAAAAAAAACAAGTTTTGTGCAATGCATAAATATTCTTTTATTTAAAAACTTGAAGGGGTAAAATATAGACAATATTTTTTATAAATAGGTTTATGAAAAATTTTAATTATGAAAACGAAAAGGCATATTTAATGGGAAAGAGTACTTGTTTTCAACTAATACATTATGTTTGTATGAGTTATGACGAAAGTTTGATAAAAAATTACTCATGTAGAAGTCATTTCCTGGTATTCGATGGATTTCAAAACTTTTTGGTTTATAAAACGATTATATCTTCACCTGAAAAGGCTAAAATGCCGACTTTTTTCAAAACATAATAACTTAAAAAAAGGTATACATAAAAAAAACTAAAAATATAAGTAAATTTAACACTTAATTTTATAAGTCAACCTTTCAGCCCCTAAAAAATATGTTAATTTTATAACAAAACATTAATTTTTGAAATCGGTTTGGCTTACACCTTAGAGAGTGACTTCGAAATTCAGTCTTTCTTTGAATGAGATTTTGCTCTTTCTGTTCCTCTTAAGAAGAATAAGAAAATATATTTTAAGTAATTTTTAGTACACAAAGGCGTGCATAAATCGATTTGATTTTTAGAGCATGAGCTTCCGATCCCAACATTGTTTGTATATATTAAGTTAGCACCTTAAAGTTGAACGTTAACAAATCAATCGGTATCTTATATTTTCTAGCAAAGTTTTGCTGAGATCCCGTGAGGAAGGCTTGGGTGAAATAAAAACCAGAAATCCAAAATACGTCTGGCGTACCCATAACAAACCATTTCTGAAAAAACAAAATATGACAAATTATTATCACTGATATATATTTTAATAGCTAAGCAAGAACTATAGTCGTTTTAAAAATTGCGGAATTGTGGTTTTACTTGCCTGTAAAAACGCCAACCTTAATAAAAAATCTTTAATGTAACTACTCAACGGTTTTAATGATGGATAAGAGTCCTTCGCCCAAACGCTCGGGATTTTACCCGTCAAGATACTTTGGTAAACTTCTTCGAGCTCGAGAGACATCAGTATCTGACCTAAAATGTCGGCAACAAAGCGAGTTTCAGTTAGGACATTATGATTTAGTTCATTCATTCGATTTATTTGTATCAAAGATTCGTACGCACCTTTTACGGCTTTCTGTATTCTGATCAGACTCGACGTGATATTATTCAACAGTATATTGAAACGGCCCATTTCTTGTACTAAAACCGTATTCATAGACTGGTTGTAAGTCGTAGGGTATTTTTCCAACGCAGCAATGGTATCAAAAGGTTTCGGTAGTTTACTAAGTATGTCTTTAGCGAAAATCACCACCAGTTCCTCTGATGACACGCCTTGTCCTTCGCCCATTCCGGATAAATTCTGAAAATTTGGACATTAATAATTAATAATTATTATCGCGTGGCTAATAAGTAACTATCTATAAATGTAATTGAAAACTAATAACGCCTCATAAATATTTCCTATACTTACGTTTATTAGATTCCATTTATACCACAAATCCTACACAATTAGCCGCATTGTAACAATATAAATATTTTAAAAAATGTATAGTGGTCAACGTGGGAGAAAGAGAAGACAAACATACATTGTGATTCGTTAAAAATAATTACAATTTTTTAGTTTTTCATTTTCAAAACATTTATAATTTATAACATTTAAAACAAAATAACATAAAACTACTAAAAATGTGTCTTTTTTAGTATTTCCCAGAGCTTTATAAACTTTTGAAACTTGGTTACATATATAATATATGTATATATATATATATTAGACCGGTACAAAACAAATGATTTTTTTCACCTCCTCAATAAAAAATAGGTACATCTTGGTGAAAAAAGTGTCGGTAAAAAAAAAATTTGCGATTTTTATGCTACGAGTACTAAATAATATATAATGTACATTATATAGTTAACTATAAAATATACTATAGTAATGGTATTTTTTTAATTGCGCATAACTTTGTACATTTTTAAGACACACGATTCTAACATACGGTGTTTAAAAGCTTATAAAAAGGTCTTCATGGTTGATTTTAACTATAATTAAGTGTTGACAAGTAGTTTAGCCGATAAAACCCTCGGAATATTGGAACAAAAAATACAAATTTTAATATAAATATAACGAATTGATTTTATTATTTCAGCACTTATTGACCCATCTTCTTTTGTCTTTGTTATAATATTCCTAAGGTTTTATTGGTTTAACTACTTGTCAAAACACAAATATAGTTATAATACATTTTAAAGAGCTTTTTATAAGCTTTTAAATGCCGTATGTTAGAATTGTGTGTCTTAAAAATTGACAAAGTTATGCTTAGTTAAAAAAAAACTAGTATATTTTGTGGGTTATTCAAATGGGAAGTTAATAATGTCTTTAGGACTGACCAAAAAAAAATTATTTTTTACCAGACACTTTTTTCACCAAGATGTACCCACTTTTCATTGTGGAGGTAAAAAAAAAATCTTTTTTTTTTTGAACCAGCCTAATATAATAAACTTTTGTAGTGTGACAATTTCGTTTGGTCGATAACCAGTTTTGGATATTTAATTAACAGTTATTAAAGTTTTAAAGCAGTCATCCAAAACGGGTTATCGACCAATCAATCCTTAATGAATCATCCTGAAATGTTTTTGAAAAAATACACATTACACGTGTTCTGAATATAGATCTACAAATGTTATAGGTAGGTAGGTGCTAATTTGTTGGATTAAGTCAATTGTGAATTTTCTAATGCTAATATCGAGGCTTTACTTACGACTCTATCCTGTGTCATAAAGACATAAACATTTATTAAAAATACAAAGTATTAAGTTAATTTTTAAGTACGGAATAGTCAATGAACTAGATGCTATGTGTTACCTGGGTCTTGACAACAGAATTTAGTAAAACGTCACTCTCTTGTCTCTCTTTAATTAGGTCGGCGTTTTCGTGTAACCCGAACACACTAGGCTTTGTCACTTGAGGTAAACTGTGGATGTACTCGATGAATTCTTCATATTCGGTCATATCCGGACAGTAATAATGCTCTGAAATAATAAAAAAAATCCTCATCACAAACATGTTTCGTGCATATGTAACATACAAACGCATACCCGATTTGTCATACTTAAAGTTCTTGATTTTGATTACCCCTTTGGAGTAAAATTTATTTAGGAAAGTGGACAGACACCTACGGTCCCAATCGTCAGTCACCCGTCCACCATAGTTGCACTCGCCGGTAAGATAACGCAAAGCGTCGTATTGGATGTTTGAATACTCGTTTAAAAAGTTTTGCAATTGCATAACGCTAATCCTTAGGTCGGTTTCGTTGAACTCGTACATACGGTTCCAACCGATAGGACCGAAATTCCGTCGTTCCTGTATAAGAGCGTGGAAAAAACACAGCGAAAATAATAGTTTCTTGAAGCTGTTGCTCTGTTTGCAGCCTTCGAAGAACTCCTGATTTACTATCGGGTCACTCATAAAAGACCTGGTTCCGGAAAATAGTATAAAGTATTATGAAAACAACTTAGTACCCATTACACGTTTATACTGAAGACAAAACGTTCACCTATAAATGTTGGCTCGAAGTCCTTTCGGCGGTTCGTTGGTCATTTTAACGCTATTTTGCAGTATGGACACGGGAAAGTAATCCACCGGATATGACGTTAGCCAAAGTCTAAACTCCGAGTTGGTCAAGTCCAACGAAAAACTCTCACATATCTGCAACGCGTATTTGTATATAAAAATCAATTACAATGTTTGCACTGTGATCAAAATGCATAATATTATTTTTATTAAAATGTCTATGGGACGATCGAAAGGAGTAGAGCATACTCTATATTATCAACGCATTTCGCAGTTGAGACCGGATTGAAACAAGGCGATACCTAGTTTCTAGTAGAGCTAGTTGATAGTGATGAAGACACCAGAGTATCGGAAGGGTTTACCTTTGAAAATACTTTAAATCAGGGTTCCGTTAACCGTTATTTATTCGTTCAGTTCAAAATTATGTTCATGAACGTTAACTAGGAATAACGTTATAACTTTTTTTACGCCGAGAACGTTATACCGGATAACGTTTTAAATGTATTTGGTCCGAGAACGTTATAACAAAAAACGTTATAATTTTTTTTACCCCGAGAACGTTATACCGAATAACGTTATAATTTGTTTTACCCTAAAAATGTTAAAACGAATTTTGCTAAGTTAGGTTAGGTTAGCAAAAATAGTGATAAAAAATAATGTAGTAAACATTTTGACTGGTCGATAACCAGTTTTAGATCACTATTTTTTGCTAACCTAACCTAACTTAGCAAAATTCGTTTTAACATTTCCGGAGTAAAACAAATGATAACATTATTCGGTATAACGTTCTCGGAGCAAATAAGTTTAAAACGTTTTTCGTTATAACGTTCTCGGAACAAATGAACTAAAAACGTTATTCGGTATAACGTTCTCGGAGCAAATAAATTTAAAACGTTTTTCGTTATAACGTTCTCGGGGTAAAAAAAGTTATAACGTTTTTTGTTATAACGTTCTCGAACCAAATAAATTTAAAACGTTATTCGGTATAACGTTCACCAAACATATCCTAATATTATGTTATGTTCTGTGAACTTTATTTTGGTGAACGAAATAATTGAGTTTATAACGTTATATTTCGTTACGTTACGGAACCCTGCTTTAAATATTTAGGCCTGGGCTAGAACTAGTCAAACAGTAAGGAGGTCGTTTGAAAATAAAGTTTAAAAAAAAAGTCCGTAGACCTATATATGCGAGGTGGAAAGGGAAAAGGGACCGACAAACTTTTGCGAGAATTCAAGTCGCAGGAGAGGCCATAACATCGACCAGGATTGGTAACATGTTAAAAAAAAAAATATTTTATCTGCTTAAAGGCACTTTATTTTAATTTTTGGTAAAGTTTCTTTGCTTAAGTATGAATGAAAAAGCAACCAAAGGAAGGAAAAATGCTCTGTGGTAGACCTAGAAAAAGATGGGATAGTCGTAGTCAAAAAAGACCTAACAACTTAAGAAGTGGAAGAGTAAAGCGAACTGATCAAGGACTGGGTTAGGTGGTGTGATATGTTGGCAGCAAAAACGCTCAGGGTCTGTAGGATACATACAAAAGTAAAATAGACTCTTGGCCATATGAGAGTGAATGAACAATTTACTTAAATCCTTGAGTTTTTCATTTTTCATTTGACAACAAGGTGCGTTCAACGTTTTTATATAATTGGATAAGATGTATAATTTAGTTAGTTATTATACCTCACAATATGGAACGTTTACTTACCTTTTCAAGTTCAGGCATCCAACTCTGAGCTAAATGACAGTTTTGCAATAATACCCAATTTCCGTTCCTCGTAGCTTCCTCTATAAGTCGCGCTGCAATTGGACCTTGTCCTTGTCCTAATGATAAGGCCGTCAAGCGAGCGCCGAAACCCTAAAGAAATCAACTGTATTAATCACAATTATTACTGAAATTTAATTGATATATTCACAAGAATACCATTTTCTCAGAAAATTTAAGTAACATCGCAGTTGGGTCAGCCCCTGGTGTCAATACGAACACTAGAGGAGATGCACAGTTAGAATCTACAAACGTTGAAGCTAAATCAAATGGCGGTGGTTCGTTAAATTTGCTCTCCAAAGCGGATTTGTCTAAATATAAAAAACAGTATTACTTCGATTAAACCGGCTCGTATAACACGTGTTGTTTTGTTAAAAGGAAAGGTAAAATACTGGCGATAAAATACTGCACTGCTGGGACTATCTTATCGTATCTAATAATTCTTAAAATTATGCATTTTTGGAAATAGCTCAATTGAGACTCCCAAGGTTCTGGAAATTCTGCTAGATGCGGCTCGGGTAAATCATAAATCTCTTTCCATTTTTCTTCATTACGTTCAAAGTCTTCTTTTATGCCCTAAATTTAATATTTCAAGTAAACTAAAATTTAATTGAATATACATTTAACTCTTAGTTCGTTTTACGATTATTATTAAAATGAATCATATTTTTTTGTTATATCAAAGAAAATAAAAACCTTAAATTTTGGAAGGTCATCGAGCCGGCACAGTTCGTCCCAATTCATGTTCTGCAACCAACTAATAGTGTTCTTGATTGGATTGTCTAAACTTACGCCTCCGGTCAAAAAGAACATCCATTCATCAGAGTTTATATCTTTGGTTATTTTTATGGCCATTATAAATGAAAACAGTAATTTATCCTAATAACATGGTAAATCCTTATTTGTTTGGTATAGTTAAAAACGTCAAACAGTAAAAATTATTTAGGTTTTATTAAACAATTTTTATTCAAATGATTTCTTTACTATTTGATATTTTAACTAACATTATTTAGAAATATATATTTTAATTTAAATAGTGTGTTTTTCTGACAAAAATTGTATTTACCATTTTAATTTTGCTTACAGCTTTTATTTTAACTAGTATATTATCCAAACGGCTGTAGTTACAACTTATAAAATAAAAATTCTACCAAAAAGCTTACAAGCATTTCAAATACCTTTTCAAATAAACTCCTGCAAACGTTAATGTACAGCGAATAGGTGAAATATTTAATAAGTGCGTTCGTTCTTTCTTCGATTTTATCACGTTTAGGACTATTTTCTACAGCCACGATGAACAAATTTATAAACCACGTTAATGAATACTGATACATGGGATCGATGTTAGCCAAAGTGTCTATTATGAAAAACAATGTCATCGAATACGCAGCCACCCCTTGATATTGATGTCTTGTTTTATCAATTGTACGTTCAGTTATCTCGGCCTCAGCTTGTTTCACTTGAATTTCGTTGGCCAACACCTTAGACGAACTCAATATATTTACCGCCTCTTCGTCTTCCAATATGTTTCCTTCAGAGGAACTCAAAACTTGTAATATTTTATCTTCAATGTCTTTTAATAATCTAAAAAAAAAAAAAACAATTAACTTGCATTAAAAACAAATACAATATTATTTCACCTAGCGTTTTCAGCTCCTTGGACTATAAGCTGATTCTTTTCTGCTTCCAAATCCGGCCTATCTTTTGCAACGACCACGCCCAACAATTGGTCTTCCAGACCGTCCGGAGTTATCATGAAGTTTACTAAAACTACTTTGACAGCTATATCCGGTAAATAATGGGGGTTTCTTAGTTTTGTTGTTATATAGAATCTGGAGTTTAAATTAAAAATAATTATAGATCGTTATAACTGATCTTATTAAAGTGTATTGTTTTGAAAATATCATCTCAACCTAAATTTATCATTATATTCAATGGTCGAGTCTCCTAGTTTTAAACAATATGTACCTCCAGTTAAAAATATTTGCATTAGTAGTACCGGATCCAGAATTGGGTCCAATTCTTCATAAATATTTTCCAGTAAAACCTAAAAATTACTATTGTTAAAATAAAATACGCATAAGGTAATAATTTAAAAATTGTTTTAACTGGTAAGCCGTTTGTAATAGCATGTTCTAATATCTTGACATAATTTGGAGTTGTAAAGCGTAAGATACTCAACGAGTTATCGATTTCCATATTTTTAATCCATTTGTTGGCTTGACTTTGTGGATCGATCATTAACGCCGTCCGCCTAGCATTTCTATGGAAAATACCGTTTGAAAATTATTGACATCATTTTTAAGCGAATTGGATACCGATTATTCCCGTCTCTGTCTATCTCATTTGCGGTATCCAATTCCATTAGCAAAAAATCCAAATTATAAAAACGAATGGTCAAAAAACTAAATTACACAACAATTATTCCGTTGTCGATTGAAAATGAATCTGTTGGCAACCCTGCTATGTTCCAAGATCTAATATCTACCGGTCTTCCAAGCACTGCACTTAATTGGAAGTCTTCGGAACAAACTAAACTGTTGGCGAGTATTTCTTTAGTCCATTTTTTTATTTGTCGATTCCTGTAATCCAGTGTAAATGGGCCCAAATAAGCTATTATACCTGAACTCATCAACATATCTCCTAGAAATACAAAATAATATTTAAGTAAAAACTAACTAAACGCATTAATTGAAATGAAGCGGTAAGAACCAAAACGTTACAAATGACATTTTTGTAAAATTAACTTTTCTTTAGAATAAGTTACTAAAATTTTGTATTAGGTCGAAACGAAATACTTCATTATTTGCTCAGGAATGATACGTGCATATATCATGTACTAAATATTTAATTTTTGTTGTAATTGTTTTAATAATTCCTAGACTTGTAAACTCTCCGTCCATTCGTGCTGGATTTTATTGGTATTTTGCTTCTATGAATGTGTTTTTTTTTTTTCTATTGATCTTTTTAAGAAACAGTTGAATTGGATTTTTTTTTTATATATTGTTCAAATGCTATACACGCATTTGAAAATGTGTTTTACTCGAAAATAACAACAAAATTGCACTAGAACCCGTTGGGGTATAAATATGTTCAATATAGTAGATATTTTAGTCACAAAATGTTTACATACTAATAATAATTGTTTTACGCACCAGTAAGATTTTCGTACCGTTGTCCGAGGTCATGCGCTGTTTGTTGCCACCTTTGCTTTTCACCTCCTAAACCACTTATTAAGTCTTCGGCTCTTTGAAGTTTTGTTTGACATAAATTAGATTCGTCTTGGAACATTCTCATTTTACGTTCGTTAACTTCAAGGTCGTCTTGCACGGCTTTCATTTTCTTTTCGACTTCGGCGAGCTGCGAACGTTTATCGTTTAATGCTTTCATAGCATTATTATACATGGTTTCTGCCGCAGCTAAAGCAATTTTTTTCGGTGCTATTTCTTTGGCTACAATGTCGTAGCTCGCCATTGCTATTGTCCATTTGCATAACCCTTGAATGGCTATTGAAGCATTTTTAACTTTATCTGGATCAAAATCCGGGTTGGTTAAATATTTTTCTCTGATAACATTCATTATTCTAGGTGGGATATTATCTTTATCGTAATTAATAAGGTGCTCTAAAAATTTCATGTCATTAAGAATCCTTTTTGACGCGCCCCAATAATCATCAACAGGCTTACCGGTAGCTGGATCAGTTACCTTTTCTGGTTTGACATCTTTTAAGATGCAAACAGCTTCCATTACCAACTTTATCGCTTTAGGTGGATTTTTCATAGATTTTACAAAATTAATATCATTAGGCGTCAACGTATTAAGAGCAGCTAATGCAGCATTCAACGCCGGCCGTGCTGCTTCCATATGAGCGTCACATTCTTCCTTGATTTCTTGCGCTTTTCCAGCAGTTTCTTGTGCCTCCTCTTCGTCTTTTTTAATGATTTGCTTTACTTTAGACACTTCTTGATTTTCTTTCTCGACTTTCTGCATAATTATTTTAGCTTCTGCTGTTGCCGCCACAATTTTTGGTTGAAGTTCTTTCAATTCCTCTTGCATTATTGCTATATCGTCTGCAGCAGCTTGTAATTTCTCCAAACCTACTTCGTACCGATGTTTTGAAATAAGTATTTCCCTATAGGCAATTATAACTTTGAAATAGATAATAATGTTTCGGTATAAAATAGCTAATAAATATCACTTTTTTCTTACTGTCGTTTTTTTTCCAATATATCCTTAAAAGTCGATATCAACTCCAAGAATGACGTAGGGGTAACATACGTTTTTCTTTTCGCTCTAATTTCAAATTCTAACGATAAGATTTGTATGGATGTGTGGAACGTCTGGCACATACTTATACAAACACTACGTTCGTGATCAGATAACTCGATGACACCTAAGAATTGTGTCGCTACAGCCAATAACGCATCTGCCGGCCAAGCCTATTTGCATTCATCATTGTACCATTATATAAGACTTAAGTAACTTTACAGTGGATATACAGAGTGATCATTATATCGTGAAACACTCAATATCTTATTGGGTTTAGTAAGAAATTACATTTTTTTTTTCCATAATGCTTATATAAATTAGGGGAGGGGTGACCGAGTGAGTAAGGTGGCAGTGTGTTAGCGCTCACTGTCACTGGTTCAACACCCATCCTACCTAACTTTTAAACTCTTAAAACTTTAAAAATAGTTATCCAAAACTAGTTATCGACCAGCCAAAATTTTTAGTACATTATTCTCAATTTAAAATGGTAATGAAAAGTATTCGTTACCATTTAATTTTCAAAAGTTGTGGTAAAAAAAAAAAAATTGTGATTAATTGAGATCATATTGTATAAAAACAGTCTCTCTCTTCTCTTACGTTTAACGTCCGTTATTCCAGCCAATCGGTGCGTTGATACATTGCCGCCTTATCTCACTCCACCACGCGCCTGCACTATTATATAAAAACAGTATTAAAAAAAAATTTTTAATTTTTATTAAACCCTATGAAATGTTGCGTTGTTTACGATAAAATGATCACTCTGTAAATGTATCGCTGTGGATGGACAAGTTTATAACAATATGTACTGGGTGTATCGTGAATGTTTTTAATACCAATCGTAACTAGACCTGTAGAGTTCAAAAATTGGTATTTTTTTGAAATTTCTAAAATTGACGAGGTTTTAAAATAACTAGGTAAGTACAAAAAAAATTTAATTAAAAAAAATCTGCACCACGTGATTTACTGTAAAATTATAATGCGAATTAAGGGTCCCATACTCCCATAATTATTGACAAAAATATCACCATTGGGTAATATGGTGATAAATTGGTAAAAAATATATGTGAAACATCATTTCGTATGAGAACTTTAAGGTGGATTTGTTGGTGTGGATATTTTTTTATTTTCTAATTGATTTCAGTGAAATTACCAACAAAAAAAAACACAAATTAACATAGATATGTTATTGGGCCGGATCAAGTAATTTCATGTAGCCATTTTCGCGTTACAATATTCAAATATATTTTAAATCATTAAGATAAGCCATTAGAGATAAGAGATTATAGATAAGTGATAGGAGATAAAAGATAATATATCCGTGATTCAATGTTTTTCCGCGGAGCAAAGAATATAAGAAGTTTTTTTTCTAAAATTATCTTACTAAATTAAGGAATTTTGAAACTCTTATAGTTCATTCGTATCGTGTTCATTTACCACTAAATAACTTTTTTTTTAATGTTTTAATGATATTGTTTTATTAGGATCACAATAAAATAAATGAGATTTTTAAGTTTTATTACGAAATGATATGCCACATTTTCCATTTTTACACTACAATTTACAAATGTAAATATCATAGAACTGTAACGCATTAATGATACACACTGTAAATACTGTTTACATTTTATTTTTACCTGAAACCAATCAATAGTACAACACTGTACCAACGATGGAAACTTTCGTATTCTATTTCGGAATCCATCGCCGATCGGACTGAAAGCTAATGAAATGTGAAGTTGTTCTTTAACTAGTTGAACGAAGTAATTAAACAACGCGGTCAAGCTCCCATCGGTCTAACAATTTTTTTTATAAAATAAATATATATTTAAAATAAGTATATAGGAAATGTTGTTAAAAACCTGCATGCTTTTATCACGTTGTTTATCTATCGCGCGGATTTTTTCGCAAATTTCCATTTTTTCATCTGTATCAAACAGATTAGGTACTTCTCCAGAATTTAATAAGTTATTGATATCTTCTATCATTCTCTCGTCTTTTATCTATTACACGACAAATTTAGTCCAAATAAATGGGAAAATTTCGTATTCTCTTACTTCGCTATCGCTAAACAAAAAAACAACATGTTGATCTAATGCAGCTGTTGCTCGTCTAAGTATTGTTTTCATGTCTTCACGCCACTCATTCATGCCATATAAACGCGTCATTTGTACCTGTAACCAGTTTTAAAATTTGTATGATTATAATATGAATTTTTAAAAATCTACGAATAATTTGAACATATTTTATACTTGAAACATATCATATTCCGATATGTGAGCTGACAGCCTCGTCAAAGATTGGCGACCTGATCCTCCCAACCCAACAAGTAATGCGTGACCACGAGGTTGCTTAAATATCCGACAAATTCTCGAGAGATGTTCAATAGCGAATCTGAACAAAACCAGATGCATAGGTTTTTTACTCATATTGTTGAACTCGTTTAAGTATCCCTCGACAATTAAACGAAGACTGTTCAAATCATGAACTTCCATATAATTTCTTGTGTCAGCTTTTGGATTTGAAAAATCACAGTAAATCAATTGCCGCAGTTCATCTTGTCCGACCTAATTTTCAAAAATAGAAAATGTCAAAAAAATTCTAATTGTAAATTGGTGTACATATTTTATAACTTGATTCTCTGCATTAGCCAAATGAGAAAACATTTCGTTCATATTTTCATTTAGAAATTCTTTGCAAACGGAATGTAGATTCCCAAAGAATATAGAACGATCTGAGTTTTCTACTAAACGGTCATAATACACTCTAAGGATTTCATGAACCCAAAGCCGTTTCATAGCCACAGCATCTTCAATTGTTTCAGGCACGGAAAACATAACTCCCTTGAACGATTAAATACTGTAATATCATATTATATGTATAAAATATAGTGTTTTAAAAATTATATTATTACTTGTATAACTTTAGAAAAATCTCTTAAATTAAATAAATAATGCGATTTAGTCGGAGTCGGTAGTAAATAACTAATACTGTGTTTATGCACTTGTAATGTCGAAAGAACCAGCTGATGCATGCACGAGTCGAATTCTCTACTGAAGCCTCTGTAAAACATATTATCGGTATCATCGTTAAAAAAATATAACGAATTATCATTATATATAGTTCTGAAATAGTGTTGACCTAGTGTCCAAATGCCATAACAGTATTTTACTGAATATCGATACCATGGTGGTGTCGTCAAATTCATTGATGACGATAATATTAAAATGACGACTAAACCTAGGCGTGACTGTGTTCCCAGTAGACGGTGGACCCATTGCACACAGTAACAGTACATCTTGGAGTGTCATAGTCGTTCGGTCTTTTCGGTCGAACCATGGAAATTTGTCCAGAAATTGACGCAAAAGCTCAATAGGGGGCTGAGCTCCGTAATATTCTTTCTGTGGCATGCTCACGTCGTCTATGAATACTATGCATTTAGTTCCGACCGGTGGGCCAAATACTCCACGTCTCCTTTTCACCAATTTGTTCATAATAATATCCTGTGTAAGGTTAGCAGAAGTCTGTGCCGAAAAATTGATAAACGACGGCTGATTGGTAGTTTTATCGAGTTTTTTGAAAATGTAATTCTAAAACAAATTATAGATAGTAATTATTGTAACTCTCTCACACTCTCTCCTACTGTACACATGGTGCAAGATTGCCACAATTAAAAATGTGGGTTTTTTTAGTTAAGGCTACCGGCCTATTGCTGTAATTTTGATAATAATGATAATTATTATTAGTCTATAATGATAGTTTATATTTCGTCCGGGTACTTCCCTGACTATGTTACCTAAATTTCCATAATAATAATAATATTAAAAATAAAATTGAGTTACCATAGTGTATGTCGATTTCCCCGTCCCAGTTTTTCCTACAGTCATCATGGGTTTATCGTTAGCTATTAACATCGACAGTAGCACGTGATATCTAATGACATCAACTGTCGGTACGATTATTTCATTAAACGGTATTCCTTGTGGTAGCGGTGGCGCTTCAGCTACATATTCAATCCACAACCTCCATTCTCCTCTACCCAGACCCTCGAAAACATATCTATAGTCGAAGACTGACTGTTCTTTAGGTGGAACATTCGTGTATGGCTTGTCCGGAGATGAACACAACTCGGTAGGAAACTTAAGAGCTCGTGCAACTTTTTTTGGAAATTTATTTTCCAACAGGGCCCGAAATACAAGGTTAAACTTGTTTCTACTATGCAAGTCAAGAGAAACACCCAATGACCATATGCAAGAGAAGAAGAAAATACCCTGCAAATCAACACATGTACATTTTTTATTAGTATATCGATAAATTGTCAACATATTAAAACTACCTCTAGTTGCGCCCTAAGATCTGATTGCGAAATCATTTTCATTTGATCTTCGTCCTGGTACGGATTCATATAAGTATCGCAAAGGTTTAATAAGGATGCCACAATGTTAGAATTGCTGGATGGAAAAATTTCCTTAAGAAACAAGACCCGAACCATTATTATAAAATAAACAATTCGTACTCTTTTTAATACTTACGGCAATACTACAACGTCTTAAGAAATACAACATTAAATGACAAAATCTTAAAATTAGCGAATGTAACATTTGCTTATAATGTTCACTTATAAAAGGTGACAATTGGTTAATCCATGATTGAACTAAACATTCCCAACCTAATGAAACGGGTTCCATATAAATCATACCGCATCTGGACACCTGCATGGTTATTTTTTAATTTGTCGGCTTAGATTGTTAGCAAAATAAAAACAATTGTTGTAGTAATTAAATTTAAATTAAAAAAAATTACTGTAGCCGGAGAAGCTACGTCTAAGTCCATAGGCTCAAACACTAAATTCGTTGTGTTGGCCAATTGAATTATTTCTCCTGATATTAAACAAAGTTTTTTATTGTCATCCAATACAGTATTCATGCTTTCAATCCAAATTGCATCTACTGGACCATCAAATATTAACCATTTCCTGTTTAAATTTTCCGATGAAGCAAATTGTCTAAAGCCAACTGCTAATATACCATCCGACCACTCGTGTGAAATTTGATCAAACTGACCGTAAAGTTGACCGAGTGTTATCGATTTTGGATTTATAACCATTATCTCTACTTTATGTTCATTCATTAAATTCTAAAAAAAAAGTACGATTATTTTCGACCACACTGATTGATGTAATTATATTAAAAGCATAATTACCCTTTCTTCAATAATGTATAAAGCTCCAGCTAAAGCTTTGTATGCAGATGTTTTACCGCTAAATGGTAAACCCACAATCATGAGACCATGTCTGACTATCATCATTTCATAAACTTGTTGAATTTTTTGTAAAAAATACGGCGTGCATTGTAGATTTAAATTTTGACATGATTCATTTAAACATTCATTCAAAACACGATAATCGGGATCTGGTAGTTCGACTCCAGGAAATAAATCTTTTGTTAAACCCTACATGTACACGATTATAAGCATGAATTATTTAATTATTATTTACTTCCCCGGCCGTTACGTATACCTAACAATAGGAATCATATTGAACTTACTTTAAAAAGAGGAATATCGTGTTGGAGAAATTTTGGTAAATTAACATCATTAATAGAACGCAACATTAATATGTTTTCATCTTCTTCCGGATATTTTAGTTTTAAATTTCCAGCAGCTAACAATACAGTCGTTACGGCTCTCATTCCTACGTTGGCGAATAATTTTATACTTCAATATCATTTTAATAAGAAAAAAAACGCATAATAATAAATTTAAAAAAAACCGTAGTCGTAATGGTGTTGAGACGAAAGTTGTTCGGAGCACAATTTGTAAGTCGCTACAATTTTCACGGCCAAAGAACGTGCATAATGAAATCCGAATGAGTATAGTTTTATTTCGGATATAAGTGCATAATCTGGCACCATCATTGCTACTGAACGAAACAATGCCTAAAATAACCATTTCACACGGTCAAACGTTTGTACAAGCGAAACGTTTTAACATTTATTTACTTTCAAATTATCTGGTAACTCGGATCGCCCTGCATATCCAGGATTCATAGTGATAAAAACAGCACAAGTTTTGTCCAATGTCAACGTAGATCCTTCAAAATGTATTTTTATTAATCCTGCTTGAATACCTCGTTGAATTGTCAATATCTGTTGCGCTACTACCGATAGCACTTCCAAATCAATGCGGTTAAACTCGTCGAAACAAGCCCAAGCACCACACGATAATAAACCCTAACAAAAAAAAATATATCTATATAAAAACATTACGGAATTTTCACAAGATACAAATATAAATCTCTACCTTAAAGAACTTCCCTAACCCGATGTAATCCATACTGTCCGAACAATTAAATACGACACATTGCTTAGAAACGGCTTTTGCCAAATCCTTGGTCGTTTCTGTTTTACCAGTACCGGCTGGACCTTCGGGAGCACCTCCTAAATTTAGTTGTAACGCACAAAATAAAGTCCTGTAGCAACGATCAGTTAAAGGAGTGATCACAAGTCTCAGCGAGTTTCCCAGGTACTCGTAACCATACTTTAATGATGCGTTCACCATGTGTGTATCCAAATTGTCATCCTTATAAATTAAAATATTATTAATTTATTGCGCTTTTTTTAACAATCATAATCTCTCACTAGCCAATAATAACGCAATTGACAAATCCAATTGAAGTCATTAATTTTTCGTACTTCTTTTTTGACCATATCTGCAACAACATCTTTCGCATGGACATCCATAACAACCAAAGCGCCTACAACAACGGACTTAAATGATAGTATATAGAACATATCAAGACATTATTAAATATAAGAATGTAAATATAAATCGTCGCCATTATGTCAAAAGTGGCCATGTGTTTTTGCACTTGTCATTTTTAACACATAGTCACTTTTGACACGAGGCCGAGTGCCGACGAAATATTATATAAATATAAGTATATATAGATGAAATAGGACATGTTTTGAGTTATTAAAGTAAATATTGTGGTAGAAACTTATCAAAAAGTATTTACTGATTAGAATCGAATTTTACACGTGTAGTTATTGAAAATAAAATAATGTACGAATTCGGAATTCCAAGTAAGCTTATTTCCCTGGCAAAAGTATGCATGAATGGTACAAAATATCAAGTAAGAGTCGACAACGTACTATCCGAAGAATTCCAAGTGGTAACAGGCTTAAAGCAAGGTGACGCTCTTCCACCACTACTGTTCAATATTGCACTGGAGAAAGTCGTACGGAGTATACAAAGGGATAACTATGGTATCGACATCGGCACAAACAAGATTGGTATTTTAGGTTTTGCAGATGATTTGAATATAGTAGGTGACGGTGGGGAGAGTGTGGCGCAGAGCACCGCAGCCCTCATTAACGAAGCAAAAACCATAGGGCTGAATGTAAATGATAATAAAACCAAAGTGATAGAACTATTACCAGAAAACAACCAGGTTGACAATGTAGTGATTAAAGGCCATACATTTGAAAAAGTGCATCAATTTACATATCTGAGGCCTCTATCAGTGGTAATAATGACTGGCCCATCGAATTAAATAGCCAAATCATCAAAAGGCATCATTTTCGTTAAACAAATACCTAAAATCTAAACTGTTTTCTAGAAGAACCAAAGAACATCTCTACACGGCGATAATTAGACCAACGCTAACATATGGATGTGAGGTATGGCCTTTTACAAGCAAAATGGAACAAAAACTTATGTCGTTCGAAAACAAAATACTGAGAATCATCTGCGGCCCAGTATACGACAACGAACTGGGATGCTGGCGCAGAAGAATGAACAAAGAGACCCGAGAATAGACAGGAGTACCAAGGATAACCAACTTTGTGAAAGCACAAAGAATAAAATTGTTTGGGCACGTGATGAGAAGGTCAAACTCCTTAAAAGTACCTTAAAGCGGCGGTCGAATGAAAACCCACTGGGAGAGACCAAGAGGACGTCCAAAGAAGCGATGGATAGGTAGAATAAAGCAGGACTTAGAGAAACTAGGGATACCAAATTGGGAAGAAAAAGTACAAAATCGAGAAGAGTGGAAGGAGGTGTCGGTGGCGGCAAAAACTCTTGAAGAGTTGTGATGCCAATGAAGAAGAAGACTCATTGAAAATTAGCGATTTCTTAATAAGAGACAATCGACGGACGCGTTTGTGGCAGTCTATGTTTTTAAAAGAGAAAGAGAGGTCTAAAGCAAAAACATATTCTATGCTAATAATATTTACATTAATGACATTAAATTCATGAACCGAACCTAGTGTCAATCTCGTTTGAACTGATAAAACTCCTCTGACTAACTTTACGATCTTGCTGATCTGATCATTGCACTTATCCAAATATCTTGGCAACCCTCGTGGATGGTGTAAAATAGCTTGAGTAACTTCCGTAGTCCAGTGTGTACAAGATACAGCCAGAACAGGTTGTCCGGGCCACTGAACTACCCACGTTTGCCTCTCCGTGACTTTGTACGCAGCCAATGCCTTTTCAATAACTTCTCGCACGGTCAATCGCATTGAAGCTTCTAAATCTACCAACCATTTTTCAACTTGCCCTTTAGCTTTAGCTGTGTCAACAAATACGGATAAATCTACAACTTCGTCTTCGCTGGACATCATACACGTTACATCTAATTCGGGAGTAAATTTCAATTTGGCAATTCCTTCGAAGCATTTTTTCAAGTATGGCTGTACTCTTGTCGGATCTTTCGTTTCTGATAATATTTCAAGAAGCTCGTCGTTTGACAAGAAAAAAAATCTTGGGAAATACAAACGTTTTTTTTCTAAATAATCGTTCAACCCTTTTTGAATAAGTTCCAAAAGGTTGAAACTTTTCTTCAATTTTTCTAAAATTTTATCAATGTTTATGGCCAATATTACTCTTTTAATTTTTAGAGCTTCTTTAATCATGTCCCTCCAGACCTGAAAATTTTTAAAAACAAAATAACATTTCATTTTATAATTTAAACTTTTTTCCTGTGTGTATACTTTATCAACAGCATTGAATCTTCTCGATTCTTCAGGCATTTGCGTTTGTATGTCTTGAGAGGAAAATATTGGTTCCAAGTACATCCATGTAATTTGAACTTTGACCCAATAATCTAATATATCATTCAGTAAATGTAATTTTTCTTCCCAAATTCTAATAGCAAAATAATAGTTAACTATACAAATATTTCATAAACAACTAATACATATTTTAATACGCGTTGAAATATTACCTGATACTCTCTTCAAATGGTTTTATAAAGGGCGAATTCTTCATTGTAGCCGTTTTTAAAATATGATCATCAAGTAGCAATTGCACTTCATCCACACTAGACAATATAAGAGTTCCCGAATCCCTGTGGGTAAATTTTAAACGTATTGTTATTCAATGCAACTTGTGTACAATTATATTTTATTTTTAAAACTATTCTCAACTAACCGATATGGTAGAAGAGTAAAGCATAAGTCTTTCCATTCGTCTTCCATAGCTTCTAGCTTTTTTTCCAAAGCTGTTTCTTTAGAAGCACCCTCACTGACCACTTCAAATTTGGGCACAAACTCATCCAAATTGTAGTCCATAATCTTAGCTAACGTTAGATTTTGATTGGGATGTAATGGAAAACCAATGATTTCGGAAATTTTTTCCCAATGGCGATCTTTTAAGCCTAAGTTACCTAACGTTAAAACTACTGGTATATGATCCCTAAAAGCTTCAACAGATTGCTTCACCTAACCATAGATGTTAAATGTTTATTATCAAAATACAATTTCACATAAGTGTGTAAAAACTATATTTTATTTTTAACTCCATACTCACTGTAGAAGCAATGGCTAATGGAGCTGGGGTATCATAAAAAACACGTTCTAATTTTACAAGATTTCGATAATAAAGTGTGGTGTCTTGCTCAATAATTTCTGGGTCGTAAGTACCAATTTTAGCGTTCATCCATTTGTCATAATTTTCTAAGAATTCAGAGCAATTATCATACAATTTTTTATATGGAGCTAAACTGTCTGCAACCTTTAAACAAAAATAAAAACTATTTGTAATTTTAAAGTTATTACGTTAATACTACAACAAGGACTTAACTGTTTTCCTGAGAGGATACCAACTCTCTTTCCATCCAAAATGTTTTTCTTCTTCGTTAAAACCATCTATGATGTCTAAAGCATGGGCTAATTTACCATCTAAGCTTTTGGCTTTATCTAAATACACAGGTAGTAATTCGATATTTCCGAATTGTTTGAACTCAGCCACTTGGTCTTGGTAGTTTTCCAGTTCAATTTTAAACTTGTTAATACGGCTCAATAAATAGTCTTGAAGCTCCTTAGTTTTCTCTTCGACCATTCTTGCATTTTCCGTAAATACATGATTTATTAGTTCTACCCACAGAAAAGTTTTCCCGTTTTGTTTAAGTTCCACTCCAGTTAGTAATGTATAATCGGACAAAAATAACTCGTACGATAACACCACTTTGGCTCTATCTTCCATTTCTGGTATGACGTCATTTTGTACATCGACTATGTACTTTTTCAAGTTAACCAAACTTCTAGTATTTTCTGGAGGTGTCAAAGCGGTGTTTTGTAGATGGCTGTATTCGTCGTTCAACCTGAAATGTTTTTATACGTTAAAAATTCGAAATTATGATCAAACCACCAAAATGATATTTTCAAATTCACTTCTTTCCGATGGCCAAGTAAGTATTTGTCATTTTGTCGACTATCAGGTTTTTGATTTTTTCTGCCTGTTTGCACAGTGTTTTAATGGTCTCACCACGGCGAATTTCAAAAATACCAACAACCGTTTCCGGACTGATGTCGACTGGTATGGTTAACGCGATCTCGTGATATTTAACCACATAGGCTTTGTATGCTTCGATCGGGTGGTTTCCCGTTAAAAATTTGTCTATTTCCATTTGGGCTTTACCATTGACCAAGTACAAATGATCGTCTAGATCGTGTACAACTAATTCGGGTAATACCCAGTAATCATCCAAAACTGCTCCAAGTTTTCGGCGTTGTTCGTTCATAAAGTCCATGTTTATATCCACCTAAGCGAAACCAAAAACACCACACAGTTTAACTATTTTATAAAAGCTAAAAAAACAAATCAATATGAAGGTAATTAGATATGATTATTATTTTATTACGTTTAAGATCTTTGCCGTGTACGCATAATTCTTATTCAATCTATGTTCAATTCGTTCTAGGTTCATGACAATGTCCTTTATCTGATCATAAACGGACATGTTCAACTCGCGAATCTTTTTATAACTCGGTAAAAACTGTAAAGTCCTATTTCTGTACATAAGATAAGTCACGAATCCTGGATTGGTCTACATAAAAAAAAATACTCCATATCATCCCGTACCTATTGTCTAAGTATCGTTAAACGCATGGAAGTATTTACTTTTGGATTACACATAATATCAGTGTACTGTTCCATTTCTTTATAAACATAATCTTGATACTTAACTTTCATAATGTATGCAACACAATTATAAAACGAAGCTTGTTTTTTGACGTTGTCTTTTTTGGGAATAAAGCGACTGAATTTAGACTAAAAGAAATACATTAGTTAGAGGCAACGTCCAAATTAAAAAAAAAAAGGTATTTTTTTTAATGAAGTACAATACATAAATTTTATTAAGAATTTCAGTAATATTGGATTTATATGTTGACCGCAATACATTTTCAACATTTACCTAATTCTAAGCTTGTTACAGTTAATAGATGCCCCCCTTAAGAAAACACAGACAAGATTACATTTTTAAATAGGTGCTCGACACATTCGAACCATTTATCGCGCATTATGCCGCTTGTCTCGGATATACACGACCGCACGTACCCGACGTATTCGGGCAAGGTGTATTTGGATCTACCCCTATTCAGTATATTTGAGTAGTCCAACACCCTGGTAGGCCTATGGAGGAATACACGGATTAACTATTAAGCTTATTATCATCAATTAAAAATAACAATTAGTCATGTACTCAAAATCTTTGTGCCACATTTTGATCATTTCGGCCACAAGTGGATTTGCCTGGTGCAAGTTTTCCCGTAGAAATGCCGCCGATTTCGTCATTGTCTTTTTCCACTTGGCGCTATCCTGTCGCAATTCTTTTCGCAAAGGAGTATCCAGCATAGGTAGGCTGTTTCGAATTGTGTACACATCTTGCAGGGAATACATGACTACCGCTTCTTTCATGGCCTTTGAGTAGCATTCCTGATTGTAAACAAGTAAATTATATTTTTCTGTTTTTATATAACTACCTATTAAAAAACCGGCGTACATAAATTATACAAAGTATGACGTCGTGCCATCAAAACTTTAAGATTTTTATGACCACTAAAAACAAAATAGGATCGTTTCTATAGTTGACCAATAACAATGAAAAATAATAGTGGAAAACGTTGAAAACATACATACATAGGTACATAATATACATAAAAATTATCTATTCGCAAAGGTCCTCCATTACTGTACTAATAAAAGTACAATTCATTTTTATTTTTAAGATTAATATTTTGACAGAAATTGCCTATACCAAAACCCTTAACAAATAGAGGTCCAATGTGTGTTTTCATAATATTATCGTTGGAAGTAGGTTCTATATATTTAAAAAAATAATTTCAATTAATGTACGTTTGAAACTATATCAGCGAGATCTTAAAGATCAAAATAAAAAATACAAGACATTACACAAATTACTTACTGATAAATTTAAGTTTTAAACTTACGTTTAGTATTTCGTCTTTGAAGTTTGACAAAAAAGGAGAATTTTGAAATTCTTTTGACAGTTTATTAACTATACCAGTCACCATTCGTGAGTCTATTGGAGCTAAAGATTTGGAGTCTGCCTCGGCCCCTTGTCTGATGAAGAAATAATATTTTAGATACTTTTCAGTGTCTAATTTCGTGCCAACGTTTTCCTCTGCTTCTGTATGGTCTGCATATGCAGCTACCAAGTTTGCACGGAATGCCTCGCGGTTTTCGCGTACTTCTCTTGCTTCTTTCTAGCCAAAGAGAGGAAGGAAGAATAAGGTGTACCTCGATATTATAATTTATATGTATACAAGTTCTGTTAATAACAAATATAGGCATCTTAAGTAAGAGGTAAAAAATGTCCAGAGTAAGAAACTGGTAAGTTTAAAAATGCACTTTAAATGTTTAATTAGAAAAAATATATTATATAGGTATGTATAAAAATAACGTATTATCAAATAGATTCCGAAAATCCACAAGTCGAAAATGATGATATTAATTGGAATTCGAAATTTGGTATTTATTTCAATAAAAAAAAACTGCTTATAATTTCCTACTTACCTAACCATAATGCAAAAATCAATTTAATTACTTACCATTTTATATGATTTTTCGGTAAAACCACGCTGATCGTTTGATCTCTTAAAAGTTTTATTTTTTATTTTTTCTAAGATGATACGTTTTCGAGCAGCTAGTTCATTATTGGTAATGCCTGTTTTTTTTGACATATTTTTAAACACGATATAATTTAACTACTTGAACTCACAAAAAACAGTTCTATATTTCTTTCACTTAAGAATAGAAATAATTCATTGCTTACGCGATTAAATACACAATTATATAATATAACAAACGTATTTTACATAAAAAAAAGTTAAATCGATTTAGAAACTAAGTTGGTAACTAATGGATACCCAAGTAGCATTAACACTATAAATAATATTAACATAGACAAGCGTCGGTATCTTTTATACTTATTTCTAACCGGAGTAACATTGAAAAATTAAATAGTATATTACAATTGGCTGTAGGCCCGCACACAATTCTAAAAACACACATATTTGGATAAAAATTAGTTTTATTTATTTACTTCATGTAAGTCCTATCTCTTAATATTAGCTAAATAAGATTTAATTGTGACTAACTGTGTAGTGTTAGATTTAAAAAAAAATGTAGTAAATTAACTTTCATCAAATTTAAATGTCAAATCTCGAATTCTAAAACTTGGCCGAGATAAAAGTAAATCGTTATTAAAACTAAGCTACGGTCACTTTTTTTTTTTTTTATTGCGTGGTTTACACCTTAAACTATATTTTATACTACAAATAAAATAAATATTTAATTAGTATTTAGTATTGTACTTACTTGATCTAAAATATATTTTCTGTTTTATTTTTATCAATATATTTGAATTATGAACTCGTTATATCAAAAGTATAAAGTTCCAAACAAATTTAACATTTTGCTTTTTTCTAAAAAATATTTTTTTGGACTTTACAACTATTTAACACAACACAAAAAAGCTAAAAGATATAATACAAATGTTTTTAACGAGTTATTTTAAATACATTTCATTTCGATAGTTTCAGAGAGAATAACTTGAACAAAACATTTTTTATTTAATCTTGTACAATTTGTAAAATAAATATCAGATTCAGAAAATTATTTAATCTTAGAAAAATTAAATGACAACAAATAATTTCAATGACATTTTCAGTACCAAAGAAGGTAAAAATGATTAAATTAAAAATTACTGAAAATAATAAGGATATTCAGGGGTCAGTGTGGCACCTAATAGGTAGGTCTTAGATTATTAAATTGGAGGGCACAAACTAATTTTGTTTGTTGGTATATTTTAGTTATTTTTCCCAATCAAATCCCACATATCGTATTAAATGCCCAGGTGCCAACACGGTCTCGAGGCTCTGACCAGGCCCTGGGTATATTACAAATTTATTTTTGATTTGTTTAAAAACTTGGTCATAATCTATCTTCTTCGTACGCCTTCAATATATTAAGTCTGGATATTTTTTATTGCATCATAATTGGTAACAAACTGTAGCAGTATAATTATTTTATCGTAAAAGGTATAAAAAAAACTGCAAAACATTTGGGCCTTGCAAGGGGGGATGTTGCCCGACTCGTTTTGTCATCTTTGCACTTTGAACGAAGTCCATAAAACAGGCTTATACCAACCTACCTTCCTTCTGCACAGCTCATTTGATAGCATCACAACTTAACCTTGAGATGAAATAATGATTCATGCTAACATCATCGATTAGATCGACCTCAAAACCTTTAGTTTCCTATCGTTTTTCAGCAAGTTTGTAGAGCATACTCTATGCTAAAAGTTTAGCCTGGTTTTTAACAACATTACAATATTATTTATCGCCTATTACAATTATAACACTAATACAATTATTCTAATAGTCATTTAAAATGATTAATACTTTTTATTCTTCTTTGTTGACAGATATTATTGTTTGTAAATTAATTTAAATTTGAATTTATCAAATGACTAACTTTACCACTAGATTTTTGGTTTCTTTTATTTCAATTTTACTTGTTAAAAACATTTTATAGACAGAAGTCACAAATAGAAATCATTGATACATTGATGAACATATGGTACATGAATATAAATGTTCCTATATTTAAATAACTGATTTTTTTTTTATAATGGTAGTTTCTTCAACTAATAAACAAAATATACAATGTTTATCTAATATAACTGATCACTTGAAATCAACTGGCATGTTCTTGGGAAAATATTATTTCTAATATTTTGGCGCTGGACTGACTGGAGGTTCTTTTGATGTTGAATAAAACTGGAATATTTTAAAAAGTACAAGAAATTAATAAACTTTTTCACATCAAATTTGTTAAAGGGATTGAAAGCAGTCTATTTTTTTTTTTATTATTTAAACCAAAATGCGAGTTCTTTGGCTATTTTTTACTAGGTTCATATTCGAAAGTATTATTTTTCGTGTCAATAATAAAACAAAATGTTTTAGTCATGACAGACAATGCAAATAGCCTACTATTCAAATGAAAAAATGAATTGTACTACTTTGTGGAAAAAAAAAAAACTTCCTAATTTTCATAAGGCTAATAAACCATAACTTTAGTTTTTATAACTGGAACCAAACCAATTGTGTTAAGCTAATCATTGCATGACAATAGCCACAGTATAAATGAATGCATGGCGCCAGAAAAGCTAAACCCAGAGGTATTCAAACTGTACATTGCTGCTCTCAGGGGTGTCGCGTGAGATTTGTCAAAGTCCAAAGTTTTTGGATTGAAATACATCATGAACAATAGTTGGGCAAGAACTGTCAAGTAAAGAAAATGTACACCACGACTACTAAATATCGAAATATTAAAATATTTTATTTAAATTACCTTGTATTGCTTTTGTTTGTATTCTTCCCACGGTTCTTGATTCTTCTTTGGGTGCCAAGTTACTTCTGGATTTCTCAGAGCCAAACGACCAAGATAGAAGACTGCACCAGCCATTCCCACTCCGAGACAGGCAAATAATGGTATTAACTGTAATAATAAGATTTCTTAAACACTAGAAAAAGCCAAATTCTCTTATGACCTTTGCAAAAAAACTACAGTCTTCACAAACTTTCAAACTCAAGTTATAATTGTTGTACTTACTGACTTGTGTTTTTTCAAACTTTCTAAAGTCATTCCTGGCATAACCATCTTGGATATTATTTATTTAAAAACTAAAATGTAATACAAATGAGAAGGATGAGGTATCCAAATTCCAAGAGAAATTTGACTAGCGAAATGCGAATAAAGAACTAATGTCTAATCGAGAAAAAAATTAAGGTTAGATAACAGATGGCATTACAGTGTAGCCAACTATGACAAATCCATTTATTGATAATAAAATTGGTCTACTTTTTTATGGCTGAATTACAAAAATAATTCCAAATAAAGTATAATACAGAGAATCGAAATACATTTAAATTCTATATAGATCTAAGAAGTAAATCTGATCGTGACAAAATAAACTGCCAAAGGATAAATATTAAAAAAATTCACGATAAAGAAGATATCTCCTAAGTTCACGGTCATAAGTGTTCAAGTTCTAACTTGCTTTTATTCATAATTATTTAAAAAAATAATAATGGTCCAGTAAAGTTTTAAAAATCTCGGATTTAACAGTGATCAATTTATAATAAAATAACTACTAAATGACCGAGTTTACATAATCCAGTAAGTACTATTTAGTGTACTCATACTGTTATCATCATTCTTAAACTACACACTATTATAATATTATTGTATTACACATTTACACTTTATTTAACATGTTTATAAAATACGTGCATTTTTTTAAAATAGTTTTGTTTTGTAAACCGCATATTGGAGCAAATTCAAACCAGGGTAGTTAATTTTCTTTAAGTCGATTGCAATTTATACAATATACAATTAAACTACTTAAATTTTGTAATCGTCTTAATATGGGCATGTAAGCATTATAAAAAACAACAGCTATTATAGACAATAATTCATTGTTGAGTTAATATCAAACTTCCTGATCTCAGGCAATACCTTTGGTTTATAATATAAATAATATTTAAAATCAATGACAATACATGGTAGTATGTTGACCAAAATATTAATTTGATATAAATAATTAATTAAATACAAACAATCAAATATCTCAGGGACATATTTAGTTGCTAAAAAATACCCTATTTATAATTTTAAAAAAGTAAATTGTATTATATATACTAGCTAGCTTAGTGATTTTGATAATTTAATTATTAACTAGCGTAATACAACAAAAGCTTACAAGACATCAAAATCCATCTGGCATTAAACAATTTATAAATTAAGAAGTATCGATAACATAATAAATTATTTAATATTAAAATAAAAAAATTAAGATTTCATTAAAATACTCGAAGATCTAGAAAATGCTGAAGAGATGGATGAGGGAGCAGAACTATAATTTATAGATTTATCCAATTCATCTGTTTGGTTACTTTTCAATTCTTGTAAAGTGTTTGACATTTTAGACCAGTCATCGTGTCTAGGTTGTGTCATTTGCTACAATTTATAAATATAAAAAAATAATTAATAATGATAAACATTTTTTTAAATTTGAATAAAAGCCAAACTTACTTCTCCGACTTGGAATACAGATATTTTACCATACTCATCACCAACACTCAAGTGTGTGCCGTTCTGAGACCACATAAGACTCTTTAATAAAGGAGAATTATCGAGAACAGTACTGGCCGTCGGCGACTCTGTATTATTATTGAGATTCCATAAATCTAATCGTCCAGTAACATCAATTGCGGCAAACACAGCTGGGTGAACAGGAGACCAAGCAACACTACTTACGTAGTCATTGTTATTTTCAAATGAATGTATTGGCTTAGATTCCTAAAAAAATAATTGTCGTATTATTAACTACCTACAATTAAGACAAAAATATAAGAAATATTATCAACCTTAATATTCCATAATTTAATAGTCCAGTCAATAGAACTTGTCAGGAACAAATGACCGAAATCAGTATTGCCTTCGACACGATGTGTATCAATGGCTGTGATTGGTGCTATGTGGCTTTCATAATTTTCAACAACTCCTGCCTTTTTGGTGTGTCTACAGGCTGTAATTCAAAATTTTAAATAATTAAAAATGTATAATGACTACTCGATGCTTTATTTTGACACACAGTAAATTTAATTAAAGTGAATGGTTTAACTTACCAGAAAAGGCCGAACCTTCTTGACTACCAAACACAAATTTGTTAACATCATCTCGTAAAAATGAAAAAGTTGACACCGACACTGATTTAGACTGTTTAGCGGTCAAATCGAGTCTTTCAACTGGTTGCGTTAACATATCTAAACTCCAACAACACAGCCTTCCATCAGTAGATATACTAATGAGATTGTGTGCATTTTGTGTGCCTACCACTTGAATACAGTACACTGGATGCTAAAATGAAAAGTAATTATTTATTGTTAAAAAAAATTATATATACTAAATCTATAATAGCTACAGTAAAATTTAAAACTATTTTGTACTTACAGTGTGAGCAGTATTTGATAAAGGTGTTCTTTGTATTGGAGTTTTCTTTTGAGCCCTATTATCCCATAAAACTATTTGGCCAGAATAAGTACTGCCCAAAATCAAGTTCGGATGAAATCTGAATTAAATTAATCAATGATTTTATGCAAATTAAAAAATATATAACAAAATAATAAATTAATAACAATTTATAAATAGGGACATAGTGTAGTGCAGTAGACACCTCAGCTGCCACGTGGCACCTGGTGTTAAGCTGTATCCGCTGCTGCTTGATCCGGATGGGTAACCACCCGGGATTTTTATCGGCAACCCATGTCATGTCATGTCATGTCCTACCACACGTGTTCCTCATACACAATCTCAACCCAAAATCCAACAGCTAATGGCCTAAGTTTCCAAAGCTTGAATAAATTTAAAAAAATTAATATTTTACCTGGCGAACGTAGCAGATAATACTCTAGATTGACACTGAAACACATATTCAGGAGAGTTTTTTTTGAACTTTGTATTCCACACTAAAACCACTCCATCAGGTTCATGCGGAGCTTCAGAAATATTGTAAGACGCAACAGTTAACTCCGGAAACTGTTGAGACCAATCCAGCGAGGTAACTAGACGGTTTTTAGACCAGTGTTCATCATAAAATACACGCGTCAATGACAGCCTAGTGCTGCTTTTGTCTTCACTGAAAATAAAATATATATACTATATATTAAATAGGTTTGAAATGTATTTTATAACTTAAAAAGCCAGCATAGTGGGCAGAGAGTTGACAGGTCTATAGGTATTATTTGACTTTCAAATAAACGCTTCGATGCAAAATTATAAATGACCAACGAAAAGATTTAAAAAAAAAAAACCTAAAAAATTACCATAATTTCCTAAAAATTAAGTTAGTATATTAAATTGAACCTGATAAAAAAATCAACCAAAATCACAAAAAGTAAATATCAACGGGTAACAAAATTCAAGTATTAATAAATAAATTGTAAGTGTTTTCAGTTTTTTCTTTATAAAAAAATTGTTAAGGCTACAGATTTTTTAAATATTTGTACAGGTTACATACATTATAATTTATAGAGCCACAATATATCTACCTCAGGCTAATTTTTAGATCATTCAAAAGCTATGGCAAAAAGTAAAATTAAGAAAAATAAATTATAAATAAAAATATCTTGGGTTTATACTGTGTATCATATATATGAACATAAATTAGAGTAATTAAAATATTTTTAAAAAGTTTTAGCTGCCGTAATTTTAAGTTGAAAAATGTATACATTTTTAGATAACTATTTTCAATTTTGAGAAGGAAGTTATACTTTTTTTTTTTTGGCCAAATACCCGATCTAGACTTGTTATATGAAGAAACTAGTTAGGTGAATTAAAAGTTAAAACCCCTTTTCAGCTCCTCATAGAAGCTAAAAATATTTAGTCAACTAACTTTAAGTCATTATCGTTTGAAGCGCCAGTATAATCAGTGTATATATCAACATTTTCAGATAAAGCCCGTTCCATAACTCTACCAGCCCGATCCATGAACTGTTGGAAATCTTCAGAATGAATAATCATCATCTTCTCTGCATCACTTAGTTCTCGAACTAAAATTTATTTAAATATAATTATTTTTCTATTTACTATAGACCAAATAAGGTATTTACGTTTTTTAGGTTCTTCCTTGACTGTTGATTCTCTTTCCAAAGAAGTGATAGCTGGAGCTACTTCTTTCACTTGAGGAAGTCCATGCGATAAGATACCGGGCGGGAGCTTACTTTGGAAAGTAGACATGTTTGTAAGGCTGATGTCTTCATCCTCCGCTTGACCAGAGCCATCATCATACGTAAGAACTGTCTGTTAATTACTTAGGAATGGCTAATATATGCTTAAGGCATAATAATAATAATAATAATAATTCATAGAAAGCTAAAACCCAAATATTCTACAAAGTTAGGACGTGTTAAAAAAAACTTATGTGATTCTAACATTTAATATTAATATAGGATAATATAATATTAATTAACAAACAAGAAAAAAGCGGATAAGTCATTAACTTTATTTGATAAAAGGATACTCTGGATAAAAAAAAATGTGATAGGTCTATCAAATAAAATCCAGAAATTTAGTTAATTATCAACAAAATAATTAAATATTTATATATTTTTAATAAATCTGAGAAATAAATATTTATCAAGTTAGATTTATATTAAATTAATAATAATAAAATCTCAAAATTCTGGATTTTATTAAAAAAAAACACAAATAGTTATCCTTTGCACTCTCAATATGCTTAATATTAGATTTAGGACAAACAAAATTAACGCAACCTCCATCAATAATAAACAATAATTCAAAAGGTAATATTAGAGGAGTAAAAAAAAAGATAATATAATAAAGGAATAGGCTATAACAATGAGCTAAATATATAATATATATATATATATATTTAGCTATATATATAAATATATATAGCTAAATAAATTACAAATAAAAAATACAAATTTAAAAGCATTTGCTGGTGTACCTACCTGTAAATTCGTCTTCCCACTCCAAGCCAGGATTTAAGTTGTATTCGTCTTGAAAAAAGAACAAAAAACAAGCAAAACGACATAAACACCACCGTGAAGTAGTTAATTGCAAGAGGCATCATGACTGCAGTTTTCATATAAATAACTTAGCTTAATAAAATAATTTCAATTCTAACAAGGTAAAACAAGGGCATTTATAATTTTTTGCAAAAAATGAATGTACTGAGTGTACAAAAATATTGGCCTTTAATAAATTAATTTCCCTGTTTAACCTTTACATACAAGCTACTGGCTTGTATTTTTTTATAACATCGCTAGCACACCTACACACATTTTCACCAGGAGCAAAAAATTAAACTAATTTTTTTTATATTTTCCCCAAAAATTAAAATTTTGTAACAAAAAAAGAAAGCGTAGCTGTAGTTGAAACTTATTAAACAAAACAAATATTTCAATGTTGTAACAAATGAAGGAAAAAATATTACATACAACCCATTTTAATAAGATATACTCTGAATATAATTGAACGACTCCTAGCGATTCAGTCTGTGGGTGAGCCAATCACATGATAATCACAATCATAAATAAAATATATATACTTAATATTAAAATTATAAAAACTTGTATGGAATAATTATATAGTAATACTTCTACAAACATTTTTATCAAAATTTAGATATTACCGAATACTCAACAGATACTTAGCAGTATCACTGGTGTCCCGACACCATAGTGCAGGACAATTGAGCGCAAGCAAATTGAGCACTGCGACATTAGAGAGCTGTACAACTCATAAAATTAGATCAAGGTAACTATAGTTTTTTTGCCAAAGTTTATGTAATGATTAAGTATACGACGGAGTTTATAAAAAAATGAAAAATTATCTTATTTTTACACATAACTATTTTCATTACTGTGGTCAATTTTTCCGTTTTTCGACTTTTCTATGAAATTTCCTGTTTTTTTTTAAAAATTTTTTAGTGTTTTTATGGAGATCCCAGTTTGAAGTTTACACATTTTATTTAAAATTATCTCAGCTTTCTAAAAAAATGATTAGAAAAATTCTCAAGTTTTAGGCAATATAAAAAAACCAACTGTTTAGATTATATATTCAGTTTAAATGACTTTTTTGTGATGCGGAAAAAAAATCAACATTTTTTCAGACAGCTGAGATTGTTTTACATAAGAAACTGATTTTTAATAACTATTTTTGTTGCCGAGGATAAAAAAACTATAAAACTATCAACAAAATGATAAAAAAGAAGTAAAAAAAAAAATTAATATTCATTTTATAACCATGGCCAAAATAATTGAAAAAAATTCCATATATATATATCTCACGCTCAATTTTCAATGCGCCTAATTGTTGGGCGCTCGAATGTCCTGCGCTCAGGTGTCATGGATCTAGTATCACATTAGACACCCTGAAAATGTATTATTTTTTAGTTTATATTTTAGAAAAAAATTAAAAATTAAACGTTTAGTGAGAATTTTCTAATTGAAACCTCAAAATTGAACCTCAAAATTTTCATCCTAAATTTTTAACATTTCAATTTTTCATCGGAAATTTTAACTAAAAAATACAAATTTCCAGAGTTCCAGCGTGCTCCACTTAAACTAATAACTACATAAAACTCCTACATTGTATAAACAAAAGAAAAAAACTAATAATAAAGTTTATTTTTCTGTAAAAATTGTGCATTGAAAAAATAGTTTAAAAGAAAGAAAAGTAAAACTAAGATAAAAATGTTGTGAACACCATAACACTTATAAGTAATTAATGCATAGAGAAAAAGGAAGAAACTGAATTATGATGTGTTAAAAAAAGCATTTAATAATTACAACACTAGTGTGTATATTTGATAAATATAACTTTTATACTTTTAAATTTTCTCATGGTTTCAAAAATATATAAATTTGAAAACATCTAGAATGTGCAATTTTAAATACAAGATAAATAAAAGTAACCTCAAATTGTAAAAGTTGTTGAGTTTTATAATATTAAACAAAACTTCTATATTTTTATATAAAAACAAACGAAAATTGGAATATTATATAAAAAAATTAATATAAAGTATCAAATTTTAAGATGTCGTCTTTATAAAGGTTACTAGAGTAAAACAATACAATGTTATATTTTCTGTTTCAAAACCTTAATTGGATTTATAAATAGTTTAATACTTTATTTGTAGCCAATATTATTTACTTAAAATAAATACATTTTTTATAGTAATATTGTATTATTTGCTGAAGTAACTTCTAACTGTAAATGAGTAAATTAAAAAGTAAAAAGAATAAATAAATAAATTAACAAATTACTTAACTTCAGAGTGTTTTTTTAATTGTAAATATTGAATTAAATTAGAAAATTATTTTTATTTAGTCTTCACACATTTCTTGAAATTGGAAAGTTGCTAACTTTAAAAAGTTGATGTACTATTATGTGATATATTTATATGAACATATCGTTCACTACTTATTGAATATTACAACATTTCTTACGAAGAATAATTTGTTTCAATTTGCCAAAAAACAATACTTGTATGTATAATCAAAACACTTAAGTAGTTTTTATTCTTATGGCATCTAAAACATATCAGTTTTTATAAGTAGTGTTGTTGTAAGAAGTCTACTTCAAGTTGTAAATAATACAATTTCTTAAAGTATAAAAGCAACATATTTTTTATCAAGAAATAATAAATAATTGAAAACAAAGCATTCCTTTTATTCCAAAGTTTTTTAAAAGGTATATGAACAGCGATACAAAGTGCAAATACCCAAATCATAAACTAAAGTGCTGGAGTGCCAAAAAAAAAGTAATTATGAATAATTTATTGTTAGCATAAAGTTGATATTTTTGTTGTTAATAATAAGAATGATTATTCAAACTTAAACATAAAATTATAAACCATTATAACCAATAGACTATAGGGAAATATTTGCAATAAAATAGACCACCTACATTGGATGGTTGCGTTAATTAATAAACTATTATAATAATATATGAAGAAAGACATATTTTCTTGTTACATTTATGTTAGACTCAACATACACTTGTAAAATGCATAATTTATTAGTTGTTAATCAATTTTTTTTAATTATAATTAAATTTAAGTTTTTTTTTTACGACTTTAGCCAACAATAATTAATTATAGTCAATTACACTATATAAACAAAGTCAGTGGCGAAGCGTCATAGGAGACAAAGAGACAATGTCTATCCACTTATAATACGGACAAAAATTTGGTTTTATTTTATGTGTATAAAAATGTTTTAACCAATTTTAATGTAAAAGTATATTTTTTTTGTAATAGTATTCTTAGAATAGAGTAGTTGTGGACGCGGATCAGCGGGCGGTCGCGCTGCCGGCCGCCGGGTCTATCCAAATTTAGTAAAAAAATAAATGAGACAATTTCAAAATTGTCTCTTTTGCCGGGCACGGTATGCAGGGGGAAATGGAAAACGGCGGGGGTTTATCGTTGCGCTATGAGACATGTCTCACCGACCGCCGTTCATATTATTATTGTTTTGATAGACGGTATCAGTTATCCGTTATCGATGTACGTCGTATCGATTGTCGTGTTGTACGTTTTTAAATATGCCTATGCCATTTAGTTTATTAGTTTTTGAACATTTATTTTTTACAGTATAAATAAAATAAAATATACAGGGGGTCCAAGGGGGCGCAGTCCCCCTGTCAAGTCACGTAACACCATTTTTTTTCAATGTCTCCCCGATCTAAAGACCCATGCCTCGCCACTGAACAAAGTAATACTCAACAATCTACTAAAAATATAATACTAAGAAATTAAAAATACAAATTTAAATAAAAAATCAATAGACATGCAATATCTATTTCAGTTTTGATCATTATATATACTTGCCTAACTATATTATATTCAACTAAGATAATATCAAATAATAGCTTACCGTAATAACCAAATGCTTGGGCTGTTGACAAAATTGATCCATGCATCCAAATATTTCACCCATTAAATAAAAAAAACAAAGTTAAATAAAGTATAAAATTATACATAAACTTAAAACTACTTAACATATTAAATACTCAGTGTTTGGAACATTCACTAAAAGTATGAAACTCATTTACAGTTACAAAAAACAAATGTGTTCAATTAGCTGTTCACTTACTTAATTTTTTTTAAATTAATATAGCAAACTTTATAATCAATTAGTAACAAAATATAATAGATTATTAAGAAATATTTTAAATTATCATCATTAATAAAAATAAACACAAAATTTCAATATACAAAAAGTATACAGTCTCTGGAAATGTAATTGCTTAAATATTTTTGCGGTAATTAATAGTTGCAGGTATTATTAATAGGCCACATACTGCATCCATAATATGTGCATCTGTTACATTTATTATTATGCCAACTTAATTATTTTTGATTTTTTTAAATGATAAATAAAATTAAGGTTTTCTAAATGAGATTAATTACGATTATTATTTATGTAATATTTTCATAGCCTCAAACTATTTTATTTGGATGCTTAAACATTTTTATAAACCACTATTAAGTCTGTAAAGGGAGATGTCCCAATTTTCTTTAACACATTAACATGAAAAACATGTTGGCCAATTGGGTTATTTTTTTCAAATGTTGTTAAAATATTATTATTATTATTATACACAACTATACAACAATATTTTAATAACTTTTTTAAAAATATGAAGTAATTCAGTTTGCCAAAAATTGTTTTGTTAAAAAAATATTGTGAAATTTTTGTTTTTATTTCTTTATGAAAATGAGTTAAATAAATGAGTTAAAAATCATTCAAGTTCAACAAACCACCAAACGCGTTTGCATCAATGTTTTTAAAATTAAATTAAAAACACATTCTTCCCAAACACTGTAAATAATTGTTATTTCCAAGTGATTTACTCAAAAATTGTTTTTGAAAATTGCTTTATTAGAAGACAAAATATGTGATAAAATTAAAGGGCCTCTACACTAGTATTTATTAAGTCACCTTGTATAGGCAATTTTTCACTAAAACTTAGCATAAAACTTAAGTTTTAAATGTTTATATTACTATAGAAAAGAAAAATCTAATTTCATATTTAATTTTTTTTTCAACTTTTATAACACATATAGGATCTATTTTTGTACAAATACATATGTTTCTACTTCAAACAGAACTTGTCTAAAAGTACTCTTATTTAAGTTTTGAAAAAACATATGAATTCTTCATAACAGTTTCAAGACATCGATCGTGGCACCATTTTAAAATTATTTTTAGTCGATTAATTATTTCAAAGTAAAAAACTGCAATTTTTAATTTTTTTAAACTGAAATAATAAACTAACAAAAAATAATTAAAAAGTTGAAAAATAAATAGGAGTTTTTAAGGTATGTTGTGTTTGAAGTACTATGAGTTGTTTTCAATCAAAAATCACAGGTGTAGAGGCCTTTAAATAGCAAAGGTATGAATTTATATTTTTGACCAGGTTTTTTTATGTATACCTAATTTGTAAAATGTTATATAATATGCATACTTTGTTACTGAAATTATACACCTAAGTATATCACTTGGATTCCAATAATTAAAGTTTTATTGGAAAATGTAGTTCTAACCTTTTCTAGGCCTCCACCAATCTTCAAAATAACCTTTAAGAGGGGAAGAAGTGCAGGATCCTTCATATACACATATATACCATAAACCAGTGCCGCGTAACAATAATAAATACAAGTGACATTGATGTTACCAAAATTGTTAATTACAATAAAAGATCATGCACACTTTCAATTGGTCTTAGAAACAAATATTATGAGCTTGTATGTATAAACATTACAATCAAATAAAAAAATCATACCGTCACGTTCATTGGACGAATGAGTAGTTTGAACTGCTTTAGCGTAGCATTCTACTTCCTTCGGTGGTATATTTGTAGATGACAATGAAACAATTGACAGTTCCCGTGTTTTCTTTGCAGGTTTTGGGCTGAAAATGTAATATAAACAAATTTAAATCACGATTTTTTTTTTTAAGTTTATTTTAGTTCTATTTACCATGTTGAAGGAGTTTGAGGTAATGATCCTTTTATACTAGAATCGGGTGTTGACATAGAACTGTATAGTTCACTTTTGTTTGGCGATGTATTCAAACTTGACAATACGTCTAAAATAATATTGGTTAAGACATTTAAATATGCCTGAAACATTAAAAATGATTATTACCTGAAACTGGTGCAACTCCAAGCGATGATAACATTTCATCAATTTCTTTTCCTTGATCTTTTTCAATATTAATTCCTCTTGACACAGCTTCATCGCCCTACCATAATTAACATAACAAATATTAGTAACTTAAAAAAAACTAATTGCCGAGTTTGTTGTAATCGCTAAAGTGTATTATTTTTTTGGGGTTAAGTGTTATATTAAAATTTTTATTTCATTCGCCATAGGCTGCCACTCAATTGTGAATGAAAGACCTTATAAATGATGTTCAAAATATTCTCATTAATAGTATAATAAAATACCAAAACCTCATTTTCAATATTTTTGTAGTTACTGCCTTCCCAGTAGCATGGCAGTATTGTTATATACGCAAAAAAAGTTCAAAATTCAAGTAGCTATAACTTTTGGACTAATCAGCATAAAAAAAACACTACAAGATGGTAAAAAAAGGGTGTCCGGTAAAGTATGTTTGTTCCAAAAACGCTAACAGAAAAATAATATATAGTACGAGAATTATAATAATACAAAACTGTGTTTTGAAGACTAAAATAAAAAAGTTTAACTTACTTAATCTTACACACATTGGACACACATACATTGGTTACATTACTAGATACTATTTTTAATGATACATACATCTTTCTTTTCTTTTTCTTTGCGAAGTCGTTCTTTTTGTTCCCTGATGGCTTGCAACTTGGCTTTCTTTTTTTCTAATTCTGCTTTTCGGTCCGACATGTTGTAATTGCTAAAACAATAATAAGTAACTTTACTATTATACATTTTACAAAAATAAACTTCTTCGCTTTCATCCCAACTATTTAGGGTCATCCACCTTACGTCCAATACGTCCACTTATCATGATCTCCCACATAATCCATTTAGACACCACATGACACAAAATAAATACAAAATGAATAATAATGAGTTATTAGAGCATAATAAAAATATTTCTAATTACTTACAAAATATCAATTATTATTATCGAGAAATCAGAATTGAAAAATTGTTCATGAGTATACTTGTTTAATATATAAATATAGCTAAGTACTTTTAGTTTGATAACATAAGTAAAAACTAAAATTTCAAAGCCGAAATTAACAATAGTATTAGGGGAAAAAAGGTAGTAAATTGAATTTCGTATGTAGTTAAAACTTTAATAGACAATTCACAATATTCACCTCATTCTTATCAAATATCAACCTCATTTTTTTTTTTTTTAATTATCAATATTGTTGAAAAAATTATGATGTAACGAACCAATCAAAAAGAACAGAATGTCGATCTTCTTATGTGGCTAAACTGTAAATGCCGTCATTGGTCAAACATTTATTACTAAAATGTGTTTGAAATTTCGATATTATGAAATATGAAATATAAATTATGGATCTTTAAAAATTAAACATCTGAATCCCATTGGAATTCATTAATTATTGATAAGTTACATGTTTACAAGTTACAGGCTAAAGACAACCTAATTTTTAGTGAGGAACACAGACAACGTATTCAGATTTGGAATTAGAAAGGGAAAATAAGAATCCAGTAAAGGCAGGTTGGCAATGTTATACAAAAAAGTCGAAACGTAAATTTTGAAATATGAATATTAATTTAATACAGGGGCGTATTTATGGGGGGGGGCTTCAGCCCCCCCCCCCCCGAAATTCCAGGAAATTTTTTTTAAGTCTGCCTAAGCGGCATGAGCTTATACCCTTTATCTATAGGATATAAATATTGTAGAAGTTCAGTATAGTCGTTTTAAAAATAATAAATTGCTATTTATGATTTTATTTTTATAACGCAACGACTGATGTTTTTATTATTATATTTTGGGCGGCTGATTTACGGGCGCCAATTGTCTTCAGTCTTGTGGCAAAGCGTAGGGATAGGAGTGATCATCGTCATATTATTTCGGTTTATTTCGCGATACATGCAGTGTACACTACTATTGTAGAGCTATTATAAATAAATACAAACAATTAAACATCAGTAGTATATTTTATATTGGGGAAAAAATGTCAACGATAAAAAAAAAAGATTGCTATAGCCTGTATACATATATACCTACTTATATCAATAACAAATCGAACTAATCGCAGATGTTATAGAAATAATAGAATAATATTTATGTTATATAAAAATAATGCAAAAACGAAATGTTTTTATTTGTTTTTTGTATGGTATGTTAAGAATTGGGGGGTTTGGCTTGCCAAGAAATATTATCGAATTCATAGTATATTTTACTAATAACGTGTGTAGACGTGTGTACAGTGTTCTGTGTTCTGTGTTTCTGTTGTGTAAAATTAATTTTATTAAAATAATATAATGAAACGAACTCAGTCATTGTTAACTTTTTTTAAAAAATCTAAACAGTCAACCGATCTGGAACGAACTGTTCCATCTTTATCAAATGTTTTCCAAGATGAAGACACTGTGGCTTCTGAAACAAAACAAGCCGCTTCAAGTGTAGAAGTTAGATCTCCGGTAATTAAACATATTTTAGATTCTAAGTTTGATATAGGAGCTTATGTTGAGTTTAAACAAAATTTAAGTGTCGAAGAAAAGGTTTCTATTTTACAAAACGTATGGACCCCTGATTGTAAGTTTGATTTTCCATATGATACTACTGGAAAATATAAACGTAAATTTCAAATTAAATGGCTTGACACTTTTAAATGGTTGGCTTATTCAAAATTAAGAGAAGGTTCTTTTTGTAAATACTGTGTATTGTTTTTTAATTCAAGTCAGGCTGGTAAGGGTTCTCATGAGCAGTTAGGCAAACTTGTTTTAAAACCCTTGACGAAATTGAAAGATGCATTGGAAGAGTTCAGAAATCACGAAAAAAATAAATATCATAAAAATTCGTTGCTTACCGCTGATAACATAAAGGCTATTTTAAATAAAAAACAAGATAATATATTGGTACAATTAAATAATAAACGAAAGGATGAAATTTTAAAAAATCGCGAAAAACTTAAACCAATTATTCAAACAGTTAGATTATGTGGCAGACAGCAAATAGCGTTAAGGGGACATGAGGATTCTGGTCGAATCTTTTTAGAAGAACCAAAAAATAACGATGGTAATTTCCGTTGTTTGCTTCGATATCGCGCAAAAAATGGTGATAACGTATTAAAAGAACATTTAGAAACTAGTGGTGGTAAATCTATGTATACAAGCTCACTTATACAAAATGAAATAATTAATGTGTTTGGGGAATTAATTCAATTAAAAATACTTGAAAAAGTATCAAAAACAAATTTTTATACAATACTAGCAGATGAAACCTACTAGCAAGTGAAACATATCTCAAGTTGAACAATTTTCCTTATGTATTCGTTATGTTGACGAGGAAATTTTTTCAATTCGAGAAGATTTTCTCACATTTGTTCCCGTTCATGATTTATCTGGTGAAGGATTGGCCAACACGATTAAAGAAACTTTAAAAAAAAATGGGTTTGATTTAAGCAAAATACGAGGCCAAGGTTATGACGGGGCAGCAGCAATGCGTGGTCGTTTTAGAGGTGTTCAGGCAATCATTAAAGATATGTACCCAAAAGCATTATACACACACTGTGTAGCACATTCATTAAATCTTTGCTTATCAGATGCGTCTAAATCTCTAGATATTCGAAATGCTTTTGGTATAATAAGTGAATGTTGCTCATTTTTAACTGTTCGGCAAAACGAACTACAGTCCTTAAAAATTAAATACTAGAAATTAAACCAAATTCACAATCCACTAAATTAAAATCTTTATGTGAAACTCGATGGGTATTACGCCATGAAGCAGTTATGCTTTTTAAAGAATTTTTAGAACCCATTCTTGCTGCATTAGAACAACTGCAGAATGAATGTTCTGGAACGGATTCTTCAATAAGGACTAATAGTCTTTTACATTGTACTTGTAATTTTAATTTTTTAATATCTGTTTGCGTATCTAGTAAATTATTAAGTTATACTTATAATTTATCTAAATATTTACAAAGTAAAAATATCGATCTTTTTAACGCTCTTAAACAAGTTACCCAGGTGGTATCTGTGTTAAATACCATAAGAGAAAACGTTGATTTAAAATTTAACGATATTTATAAAGACGCCCAAGGTATTGCTATAAAGTTAAATGTTGAACCAAAAATACCTCGAACATGCAGCAATCAAAAAAATAGAAGCAATGTCCCGTTTAATAATATTGAAGATTTTTACAAAAAAACTATTTTTATACCGTATTCGGACGATTTAATAATGGCATTAAATGAAAGATTTTTACCTCATAATGAAACTATAATTTCATTACAATTTGTCTTACCTCGTATCATAGTTGAAAAACCATTTTTTAGTTTAAAAAAAGCTGTCGAATCTTATAAAAGTGATTTACCTGGGCTAAACGACATTATAGAAGCAGAGTATGAAATTTGGCAGGCTAAATGGAAAAATATTGAAGAAAACTTAAGACCTGCAACTGCTATAGAAGCTCTAAGAGCCTGTGATCGTTTAATGTACCCTAACATATTTGAATTACTAAAAATACTAGCTATAATTCCAGTATCCACCGCTACGGCTGAACGCAGCTTTTCTACTCTTAGAAGACTTAAAACATATTTAAGAAATACAACTTCTGAGTCCAGGCTAGTAGGACTAGCACTTTTATCCATTCACCGAGACATTGATGTAAATGATGATATGGTATTAGACAAATTTGCCAACAGTGGTAAAGAGAGAAATTTGAATTTAATATAATTTGTTTTACTATTATTATAATTAGTATTAATAAGAATTATAATTTCTATTTTATTATATAATATTTTGTAAGACTTGAGATTGTGTAACTAATAATAATTATATCAGAATTATAATATTACAATTTTACACTTAATTTCGAAGTCTTGTTTTTAATAGGTTGAGAAATGGGTAAGTTTGGCCAAATTTTTAAAGTTTATTTCTGGATCAGAATTTAGAAATAACTCTTTACACAGCTCTTTTACTCAATGCCTCACCCCCCCCCCCCAAAAAAAAATATCTAAATACGCCCCTGATTTAATAACATAATTTTATACACCTGAATATATATTATATAACAACTGAATTTCACAAAGATTTCATAAAGATGTTACATTATCGTGCGGCACCTAAAATAATTAATTTTAATATGGTAAAGTAATACGTACCTATAGGTATTAGGTATACTGTATACGGAATTTTTAAAATACCCAATTTTTAACTTTCAATACATATACACTATAAACAAAACTTAATCAACACTCGTGGTTATATATATTATAATTAAGGGGATTGCATGCGGTTGGTTTTTAAGGAGTTTTGTATAGGCAATATTTAAGGAAAAAGCGGTTTTAATAAATTTCGATCATGTCAATTAATTTACCGGTTAATTTGTATAAGTTTCATGGTATTATTTTTAATTTAAATTATTTTGTCTATGAGTAAAATCCATTTTAGTTAATATAGCATACATTTTTTGTTCCATCGCACAGGCTGAACCAGTGATCCGTTAAGTAATCTGAAAACAGATTTGAATTCTTTATGAAGTTTACTTATGATACTTATGATCGGTCAGGGTACTTTTTTGATAAGTTATTCCTACTATGTATCAAAGACGTTTGATATATTATATATTAACAAACAACCGAATGAGTTTATAAGTCATTAAATACTAGATATATGGAATGAGAAAAATGAAAACCAAAACCTTATTGGTAAATACCATCGGCTTTATATACTATAAATACAACTAATACCTATTATAAAATAACAAAAGCTGATATATTATGCTATGGCATAACGAAAAAACAAAACACTCAATATTATATGTACCTATATCGCTAATTATTAATTTTAAAAATATTTCAACGATGATAAATTTTCTCATGAGCGTATAAATATTGTAATGTTATTTTTATCCTATTTTTCCATTATGTAAAATCATATTAATGTTCAACAACAACATCGAACCAGAGCCCTGAAGATGGAACATGCAAGTGTTTCGAAACGTTGGCAAACCAATCAAGATATCCAAATGGGAGAAACCGCAAGCCGTGTAAAATGTAAATAGTGTAAATATTCAAGTTTTAATAGCATATTACATATTAATGTTGTTTCCATATACCACGTAGAATAGAAATAACAGCTAATTTAATCAAAACTCTAAATACCTAATAATTTATGTATTGAGCATGTTAATTACATTGATAACAAAATCAACTTGATCAGATTCAATATCCTGCGTAGTAAATTTTTTTCCATCGTTTTACAATAACAAAACACAACTAATTTCAATGTTTGGGAAATATCTATGGCAATGATAGTTACAAATAATATCAACAGTCAAGTCAACATACCATTTAGCGATGGAATATTCCTGTTGACGGGACTACCAATTATTCATTTCAATTAACTACACCTGCCACCTGGTATTATTGTCTTTAAAGTATAAATATCTAGTTGATTTTAATTAAAAGTTTTGTTAAAACACTATATATTCAGTAAAGTGAACTATAAATTATGGTTATCACATACCTATCTATGTATAACATATTAATATTAAAAAAAATGTTTTTTAGGGTATTGGGAAACCTTATTTACATTTTAATGATCATTTGGTTGAACTGCTTTCAAATGTCACCATATTTTTAATGTCAAATGAAAAAAAAAAATGTTTTTAAATTGTTAAACGTAAATTCTGATAATGTCAAGAATCTAACAAAAAATAAATGAGAGGCATTCGTTATTTAGTATCTACTTTCCATCTAAACTTATCAAATATACTCTGTACAGCTAATTATGAAATATTGTTGATTTGTTTTTGTTCATTAGGTATATAACGTTATGTATATCGTTAGGCTTTCCAATACCTTCCCAGGTCCTCATTAAAGTAACAAGTCTATTGGTACCTTATTAGTTATTATTACTAATAACTCGAAAAGTATTTATCCAAAATTTTGAACTGGCAATATGTTTCATTACTTCATTCTGCTTTTGATAGGTTAATCTAATAAACAGGTTGTTAAATGACTTTTATAAGTCACCCTTTAATAGTATCCTAAATAATAATAATTTCAACTGGAACTTTAAATATTATCATTATTTTTTATGATTATTATATTATGTAATAAGGATTTTATTTTAAACTTCTTTAGCTATTCTTAACAATTATTCTATAGAAATTCATACTTTTACATAGAATAAGAATTTAGAATGACATAATAGAATAAATACATATTATACACTTTATTATTTTTTTTTACTAAATTATTATTTTACGCTATTTTTCATTTTTGTTTTATTGCTAAGGGTTCAGGTATGTGGCGCCTGGAACCGGTCTTTAAACTTGAACTTGGCGCCACTGTATAATGTGTCGTTTTATTGAATTTTATTAGCCTACGTATTTGATAATACAATTCTATAAATTCTTTATACCTACACTCATTTGTCGAGAAAATATAATAATTGTATTATATTATATATTAATGTAAAAGCAAATATGAATAGGTACTTACTAAACGATGTACATGGAAGTAATTGTTTTTTTTTCATTACAGTTTATGTTTGGCTATTACTATATGGACTACATTGTTCATACTTAATTTTTTACCGGTTTTCACATAACATTAATAGCGAGTTAATATTAAGCGATATTTTTGCTAATGTGATTGACTCGGGGTCAAAATTTGACTACTTTGTCAAAAAAAAAAAATAATAATAATAAAATAGTACAAACCCTGTCGGTATGTAAAGGATTTAAGTATATCCTTTATTTGCGATATAGTAAAAGACACGGTTCTAAATGGATTTCGCATTTAACACGTGTTTGCAGACTGCAGAGAAATCATACGTTTCGGCAATCGTCGTTGTCTGATATGTTTAACTTTCATTTTTTTTTCCAAGAGAAAGCAGATTTGATTTTTGTTTTTTTATTTAACAATTGTTATTAGCACTTCTTCCTGACTAGCAACCATACGACTACACTCGTTCATATCCTGTGTGAAATCTATGTAGTTTAATTTGTACATATCCTAAGTCTTAACCTAACCTTACCACTTGGTTAAGCTTGCTGTAATTTTGATTTTTTTTTCATTTGAACTTAAAAAAAAAAAACAATCAAATAAATAATTAATCAGTCACGCTGAGCTCAAATATTTAACAAAAATTCAAATTATTTAAAAACTTTTGTCAGAAAAAAAACGTTAAATAGACGAATGAAACTGCATGCCTCTCAAGACATCTTACTTGTAGAAGAATCGTCCGACCTATTCATATGAGAAGACATTTCAAAAACGACTGTGTATAAATAAATACTTACAACTATAAACGTGTACCACACTCATGTTAATGCGTAATTAAATTTAATTCTACGATAAAAATATTTGATTTAATGAAACCGTTTCATATAAAAGTAAATTTTTCGAAAAAACTTTATTAACGAAGGCTGTTATTGTCAGAAAATGATAGTCTGATAATAAAATTAACTACTAAAAACAAAAATGTTAAATAAGTACTACACTAATAAAATATATACATTATTTCATTTATAAAATATTAATTTTTAATTTTAACTTAGTCTAAGGAATTTTTTTAAAGTTGTAAAATTGGACCTTTTTTCTCATCAAAACTTTTCAAATTGAAAATTTATATGTATTTAATAAAAAAAACATTTTTGTTCAATACATAATAATAAACAATGTACATATGTTATTCATGTACAATGTAAAATTTAACTTAAAAGTAGTTATCACAATATTTTACTTTGTAAGACTTTTTTAATCACAGTTGTACTTTGGTTTATAAAGTAGGTTCATTGATAAGGCCCTTTTTTCTAGTTAAATAAAATTATGTTTAGAACGTTCCGGTAGCATATTGGGCCAACATTCTACCACAATTAAAAAAAAAAATGTTTAAAAGAAAAAACGCATTTTGCAAAAAAAACCGAATTGGGCCCTTGTTCCAATAAGTGTCAATTGTTAACTTTCATTTATTTCTTATCAAATGTAATGAGAAATTGTTTGTACACACTTTTATCTTTTGAGACCAATTGCTCTGTCACCATAAATGCCACATGCTCCTGACATTCGACTCATAAGATCACGCCCATATTGGCGATTGTGTGAATAATTATATTAGTTATGTAAAACGGGGGCATAAATTGCGACGGCGACAGCAACTGTTGTTGTTGTTGTTGTTATTTGCAAAATGTATGTGAACAGCAATGACGGCGACTCGGACTGCGACAGCGACGGCGTCAGCCGAGGAGATGGCGTGCGAGAAAGAGAGGAACAACGGCGCCGACGGGATGGCGCTGGCAAGTCGCGCGCGTCAACAGACCCGAGTAACACTCAAGGACAATGAACGGCCTTTAAAAACCGGTATGGACCGAAAAAAAAATTCCAGACGATAACCCGCTCAACGAACCACAAACAACGCATACGCAATTAGGTTTGCACTCTTTGCACGCTCCAACGTAAACTTCCTCACAGAATAAATACGCAGCCAGATCCTGGACACGTGATCATCCTTGCGTCGGCCGTCTGGCCGACAAGTCACTCGCGTCCCGTAAACAACAGTATCGCATCTATATTTAAGCTATGAAAAAGAAATGTCAGTAAAAAATTAATATGTTTAGCCTTAAGGTAAATGTAAATCAGAAATAGTATATATATAAATTATATACTAAATTATATTATTATTCGTCCATAATTAATACCAATTAAAGTGTAATATCATTAATCACCCACTACAACTGTGAAACATGTTCTCACAATCAAAGTTAACCGTTGGATTCAAACTTTTTATCCACTACACCGTTAAGCTCAATGGAAAAATTGGATGGCGATTAAGAGCTAATCCCATGGCCTTCTTGATTTAAATGCACCGACTTCATAGACAGGTCAATGATCCGTCTAGACGTTTTGCGCATTTATTATTAAATATTATTTATTTGTTATTTTAAGACAAAACTATATAAAATCCTCGAAACGAATAAAAAAAAAACCTATAACAGTAAATATACATTAATAATGATTTGTAATATTTTGAATTGTTTTGATTCTAGTGACATGGATTTTTGACTCTTAAAAGATTAGTATATAAAGCCTGTTTACAACGAACTTAAAATAATCATATTTTAACTTCTCATAAAATGTATGAACTTTTCTAGTTAAATATAAAAGAAATTGAATATACATTCCCACCACAGGGATAACTAGTAATTATTAAAAAGGTGTCCAGCAATTAGACAAACAGCACCGTTGTATTCGGCAAAATGAATCTACACTCAAATTTATGATTGTATCCAAGTCAAAACAAATAAAATTATTGTAAATATTTTTATTTTTATTTTTGGTAGATTAATGTTATATAACATACTATGATTTATGTTTGATATTTTTAAATATTATGGAAAAAATAAATTATATTATGATTGCAAAAAAATATTTTATTCGTATTTCTACAATACGAAATTTGAAAAACTCAAGTTCTTACAGCTCCTAGTAAAAAATAAATCTCCTTCAACAAACTTTTACCAGATGTTTTATATACATATAAGTAAGTGCTGTACAAATTTCAGAATTTTTGGTTGAAGCCCTAAAAATTTACAGGCTCTTAAATATAGTAAAATTAATCATAATTCATAAAAAACTTTCTAAAAAAAGTTATGAATCAAAAGAGTATAGTAGGATGTGTCAGATTACATTTTTTAACTGACTTTGAGTTAGTATACAAATTTATAAAATGTTGAATTTGTTTTGCATTTTTTAGCTGTACAAAAATTTAAATAGAAAAAATGGTTTAAGGATATTATAAAAAGAACACTTAAATTACAGTTGTTCAGTGAAAGTTCCAGTTCGATAATATCATATTTCGTCATTAGGTAACGTGGTCATGAACTTAAAGGTGCTTTTACAACAAATTTACGGAATATAGCATAACATATGAGCTATATATAACATAATAATAAATTTGTTTTCTTCTCTTGTTCGATTTTACGGAACTATCTGCACAGGATATACAAGTTTGAGGCATTCAGAAAATTCACTCGCACACACATCAGGTGATTTGGCATGGAATGGCCCAAAAATATTTCATAAACATTTATTTATAAACAATATTTTCAACAAACCCGTTATTTTTTTATGAAGATAATTTTCAAATATTAGTTTTTCCAACACAAACTCATCTAATTAGTTATTTATCTAAGATTTTTCATTGAAGTCAACATAGATTTTCATAATTACAATAACATGTAAATTAGTGAAAATATTTATATGGAACATAAAGGGACGTTTAATTATATTTTACATACGTTTTTATATTTTATTTATAAATACTAAGAAATAGTATATAATAACAATATACTAATAAACCAATCAATGACGAAACAGATCTAAAAAAATGACTTCAAAATATTTCTTTTATTGGTTCCAGTTTTATACCACTTATATCGCTAATTTATATGTTATGAATAAAAAAATATGATGTTCAGCAATTTAGGTGACGTTGATAAACTATTTTTTAATGCTTTATTTGATAAGGTGAAGGTCTTGAGACACCTTGAACTCATAACATAAAATATTTTTATTTTATGATTAAAATTTAAAAGGCCAACTGTCCATGTAATTGATTATTTATATGTTAAAAACAAAAATTGTAATCACTTATAGTTTCAACTTTTTTTATTATTATTGATTGCTCCCATTAAAAAAAACACATTAATAACTATATAGTTATTAATGTTACTATAAGTATATAGTTTTAGTTATATAAAAAATAGATTATGGCCAAATAAAATTTAAAAGGAGTATACTCCTATTATTTTATTTTTTTTTTTTTTTTAGAAATTATACAATCTGTAATATATTTAATTACAATAAGCATAAAAGATGATTTTGAGGTAAACATATGTATAATAATATATTGAGACAGTAGGCTTGATCGAAGGGGCCAGCCAGTGCTGGTACTTCATGACGTGTGAAATCGCAGATTAGTCAACCAATAGGTCGCGACACCACGTTCGCTTTAGGCGCCTTCTGGGGTCATTCTTCTGGGATAGTATGGACGGATAGTTCAGAGATCAGGGGGTTTTGATGGTTGAATGTTTTGGAGTGTAGGCGCTTGTAAAATGTTTTGGCAGTTTTTTGAACTGTTGGGATGGAGAGATCATTATGGAGGGTATCATTGGAGACGTAAAATGAGGCTTTTGTTATTTGGCGGAGGCATTTGTTTTGGAAGGTTTGTATTTTATTGATGTTGGATGATTTAGCAGGTCCCCAAAGCTGGATGCCATAGGTCCAAATTGGTTTGAGGAGTAGTTTGTACATGAGGAACTCCTATTATTAACAGTAAAATAATAATTATAAAATATTATGAATTTATTTTGGGTCGATCTGATATAATTGTTATTCAAAGAAATATATTAAACCAACTTATTTTCTTATACTTCATTGATTTAAGACATACCTATAATTAAAACTTATTGGTACAGTGTCTCTAAAATCGCCAAATTTTTAAAAACAATAGAATTTTTGACATGAGAAAATGACATAATAAATTTGAAACTGATGCCTGAAAATATAAAACTAATATATTCGATGAAAATAACTGCTTCCAATACGGGTCGAGGAGTTTCCTCGGTGGTTTTTTCTGTTATTAAGTTATGTCGAAGAGCAAAATTCTTCACTTCGTTCCAATCCGGAATGTCAGGTTCGCTAGGCAAGTGAATGTTGTAATTAAATGAAATGTTACTTAGTAATCGAATGACGTGATTTTTTTGTTCTTCGAAAACGTTTTGCGTTAATTATTAGATTACTGAATTTTAAAATGATACTTTGCACATCTTTGTCCTCGTGTAAGTTTAATATATCGCTAAATCTTTTTAACATATCCAATATGCGAACATTGCACGTTGCTTTACTGTCCGAGGATCGATTTTTTACCATGGAAACCGAATACTTCCAAATGATTGTTATCACAGTCACTTTTAGCATTTCAACGAATTCGTACTGCAACTGCGCGATCAACAGCAATTTGGATTGTAAGGGTATAACTTGTTGGGACGTACATGCGTTGTAACTGGACAGCAGAGTTTCATTCAACACAGTCCATTGACTCAGCATTCCAAATTTAACTTGCAGGTTCTCCATTACATTAGCGTCCGTTATTATGTCGCTTAAACATAATTTGCTTAAAGTACAAAACACGAAATCGTTCATTGATATGTTACACAAATTGATATTGTGCTGGAATTGTTCGTTCAACGTGTCCTTATAAAATTCAACGTCCATCAGTTTTGATTTGATGTCATTCGATGACCTTGTTTCATACCTTAATTGATCAAAATACTCGAAGTGCGCCTTATCGAATAGCGTGTAACAGTTTTCTGATGAAGAAGTGTTTTGCAATATTCTAGTGACAGCGTCATGAGCGGTCCACAAAATGGCACCGTCTTTGATATTTTCTAGATTCTTAAAGTAAGCGGTGAGCCCTTCAACGTGGACGTGTAAAACCCATAACGTGTCAATAAATATAGAATTTATATAATTGACATTAATCAACGTGGTTATCATTTTGGCCATTAGGATTTCAACAGTACTAAATTGTTCCATGTGGTCTTTCATTATCTGAATCCCTAGTCGGTTTTCGTCATTTGACTAACAAATGTCTTTCATCCAATTTAAATAATAATTGGAAGCCAATATGTAACTACACCCAAGATGTTCGTACTTACGTTTTATTTTCATATTTAATTCTGTAACGTTCAATAGGTCTATATCTGATTTTTTCATTTTGGGTTTTTTCATGACGGATATAGTATGAATTTTTTGCAGCGAATTCAATTTGTCAATTAACATAAGTCTCTCATGAGAGTTATTGCCTAAACTTTGCATGTCCAAAAGTATACCAAAGCAGCTGATACCGACAAAATTTGTCTGCATAAATACATAATCTCAACAAACTTCTAGCAATAAAAATATAGAACGTTTAGTTTTTATATAACTGGTTACGTACAGCGTTAAAATATGTGCTACAGAAAACTACTGAATTCAAATTCAATTATTTTCTGTTTTTTATATAAAAGCAAGAGGTTATCGACACGTATCGTATAAGAATAAATAGATATATTTTTCTTCTGGGTTTTGGTTTGTTTTACCTGTGTAAGCATATACCTATTATAATTTGTACAGAAGCTATAGTACGTCATGGAAGTGGTTTTTTCAAAATTTAAATGTAATATATTGTGACATGTGCAATATTTTCTAAAATTCCATTGTTCAAGTTATAATTCTATCTTTTGTGATTGGAAAGAAATAAAGAATTCAAAACTATTGTCACAATGTAATAAAATAATAAGAATTAGCATTAGGTAGCTTTTTAAGAAATAGGTAGGTATTTCCGAAAATTAAGTCATTAATCAAACATAAATTAAAAAGAGTCATTAATTAATTATCGTCGATGATCTTATACTTGTTTCTTTAGCTAGATAAAGTATATCAGAACGATAATTTTTTACAATTACCGTGAGAAAAACATAAAACTGTTACAACGACATGATTTGAGTTGGGCGCTGCTTGATATTTAAACTTAACCCAAAAATATGCTCTTAAAAGGATCTTCAGAATTCCATGACCCAGATGATTATTTGATGATTTTGAATAAAGTCGTGTATTTTTAAAATAAAAAAATACTATCAGTAACTATTCGTTTAATTATTGTTTAATTGTATAATTGACCTATAAATCTTAATTCACTCAATTTTATATAAAAAACTAATTTTTATCATGTGAAAAATACTAAGAAGTAAAAACTTTTTTTGTAAAACTGACTCAAATTTATAGAAAATACGGTCCTCTTTTTTTATATAGCCTTTCAGCTAATTTAAGACACATAGGACGATTTGTTATTTAAGCTTACCTATTTTTATAAAATTGCTCAATTATGACAAAAATTTGTCGTGCTCATCTAATTTCTATCAACTTCTGAATTCTGCCATGTATGATGACGCCGGTTAATTTGTTTGTTAGACAGTACTCAGTACTCAGTAGACTTATATTTTAAGTAGGTTTTGAAAAAGACAACTAAACAATTATGATATTACTCTAATTTGTAATGATGCCTGTTTAACAGATTTGTATTAATGCGTCTTTGGGGAACCGCAGAGGTGGCGTGGGGGACGAAGCTCCCCCCTATAATGTGTTTTTTTTTTTTTTTTTATTGAAATATTAGACAAACTATTTATTATTCTACAATTATAAGTTAACAATGTATAAATGAATCTAAAAATTAATATGTACAAACTGGACGATATTTACAAAGACAAGCAACTTAAAAAAAAAAAAACAATTATTTACAGCAATTACAAGGCAAAGCCGGACTCAGCAATGAAGAGAAGGCCGGATTTAATGATGGGAATGACTGAGGAATTGAGAATGGAATAAATGTCAAAATGGTTGATATTATAGAAGGATAGGGTGGTGAAGAGAGGAGTACGAAGTTCAGACAAAGCAGGACACCATAGCAGATGGGGGAAGTCGCAAGGAAATTCATCGTCGTGGCGAGGACAGAATGGGGAATCGTTAAGGGAGAGTTTAAAAGCGTGGTATGGGAGTAGATTGTGACCGGATCTTAAGCGGGAAAAGGAGATTATTTCTCTTCTAGACAAAGGGAGGAAATAAAACCACGGGAGTTTGTTGGTATAATGTGAGTTATATTCAAATACTAGGGACGCTACTTTTTTAAAAAACCTACACTATTTTTTTCCCAAGTCAAGCACTGACTGTGTATAATACCTACGGGCTACGGCATATTATGCCACGCTAGAAAATTGTGTTAATATTTTCGTGATCTTCAGTATAAAACCACTCAATATGTAGTAAACAGGCGTAGTATGTTATTTCCCGAATTCTAGCAAGTACAGTAATAATTCCAACAATCGCATTTGTCCCACCCGAAATAAGCCAAAACAATAATTATTAAAAAATATACATCAGTCTCAAATGTTATTTTGGCTTACTATAAAAGCGGTAGTGAATATGACCTTTTGAGCAATTTATTAAAAATAATTATTAATTATCGGTAAAAAAAAATTGTTTAATTAAGGATGGCGAGATGAAAACATTTTCTATTTATGCGTACTTATCTAGATATCTGTAAATAATTATACCATATAAATTATCAAACATGTCGAAGGTCATTATCAGGTTATAATATAGATTACTTTTTAACAGTAACATTATTTGTTTTAATTGTGAGGCTAATAGAAAAAAAAATTAATTAAATACACTTTTATTTGTTAAATAACATTTTATACTGCTTATTATTATTTCTTTTATATCTTAATTTTTAATTTTTTATCTATCAAAAACGTACATTAAAGCCGGGTTTTTGTATATTTTTCTCAATTTACAATATAAAGTATAGTACAAAAAGGATATTTTATCAACGTTTAGGTTTTCATTTGGCGTTAAAACGAATATTTTTGTGTTTTCTGCTGTTGTCGTTGTAATTGTTCTTATTTGTCCAAATGTTTCGAATACGAAAATATAAAAAAACAGTTTATTTTTTGTTCAATAAAAGTCAATGTACTACTATTTGTTTTTATAACATTATGCGTTATTTTTGTTTTCAAGTTTTCACAGTATTTTTTGCCCTCGAAAATTATTTTTCTGTTATAATAAATATATATCCAATTTTACATGTAATTAATTTCCACTATACTTTAGTTACATCTAATTTAAGTCCAATTTTAATTCTAGAAACTACGGTTAAAAAAACAAAGAATGTTTTTCTGCCACTTTTAGGAATAAAATGAATAAATTCCACTATTTAAAAAAAAAATATATATATATATAAGCTTAGCTTTAACTTTAATTAAATATAATATACGTAAGCACTTAAATATCAAAATTAAATTTATGAAATATATAAATATTTTTAAAAAAAGGCTATCATAGAGAGGTCACATATCTTCTAGAATTATTATAATTGAATGTCATAAACCACTATCAAATAAACTTTAAATATTATCATAGTTTTTTTTTGTCTCTTTTATTATACACTAAAAATACACTACTTTCGCATATTAATTACGCAAGCTAACAATTTTTTATTTTTTTTGCTACAAATGTATTAAGTCACCCGTTGTAGGACATATTATTAAATTAATTTTACTAATTCTGACCTAAACTCAATATTATGTCTTAAAATGTATATATTATGAATAATGCAAGTATAATTCAGTTATATCTATGTATAATCTAAAACGACTCATTCATTCCGAAATTATACACAAAACGTAAAAACTATAATGTATTATTACTAAAGCAATTGATAAAAAAAAAAATACAAAACGTACAACATTGTAATTGATTGTCAAACCAATGGAAAATTTAAAATTGTTATACCATTTTTTAAAAATCATATTCCACTTATGCTTAATTTATATATTTTTTATTATATCGATTATTCAAAGTGTCAATGAAATACATAATATTATGTCATAAATTATACACTATAATTTTATATTCATTATAATTATACAATATATATAAATTATAGTTATGTGTATTTTCTATTTCATAATTTTTCCATTACACGGAAGATCAATCAGCCTTCGCATACCTACCTTGTTGTATCTACAATGACGGAATTTTTTGTAGCCAATTTGCAAAAAAAAATTTTCAAGGGTAGTATAATTCAATAACACAATCTGTGATCAGTTCATATTATGTTATATAGATTATTGAACGTACTTCTCAAAATGTGTTATGGCTTACGAAAATAGGAATGACGCTTTGTAGAGTACTCGCGTTTTATTTAAAAAATGAAGTATAAACCCAATTTTTACTACTTCCCCATAGGTTTTACGTTTCAAATAATAAATTCACGTTAACAGACATTTTCCTTAAAACAATTAAACATGATCGAAATTCATTTAAAAAAATTGATTGTCAAATATTGGCTATATTTTGCTTCTTAGTAAAAAGTACCAATTTATTGCGTACCAACAAAATATATTTGATTATCTTAAATAACAGCGTTTTATTTTATAATATCACCATTCAATACTTGACACACAGTGAGTCATCATCAATAAATATAAATGTTCAGTCATTATTCAAACAATACGCGTAAACAATAGTTGAAGCTTAACAAACGAGAAGTTTAAAAAATATTAGGACGGCTGACGGGAGAGGTCACAGGTCTACAGAAATTTTATGTGTAGCTGAAAATAAACAAAATATAAATCACTTTAAACGCTTCGGTGCAATTCTATATAGTAAAAATTAAAAAAAAAAACGATGTAATAATTGTATTAGCTAAAATTATATTTTGAATATTAGGGAGGATACTATTAGGGTATTGATTGTCTGTCTATGGTTTATTGTTGATATTATTACCCATATAACATAATAACTGAATAGTAATTATCAATATAATGAAAAGTAGATTCACTAGCGCACAGCAAACATAGAAATTTACAACGGTCCCAAAGTGTAATTTCCCCCATTTTTTGGTTTTTTCTTAACAAAAACCCTAACTAATTTCTACGCTTCAAGGAAAAACATTGTATCATGGAAATGCTTTTAGCCTTACGGTTTACGTGTAGTACCATGGTACCCGAATTCATAAATTTACAAAACCGTCACCAAGATCCTACAACTCGAAATCGTATCATGAAATTTCACACAAAAAACGACCCCAGCGGTAAAATATATCCATGTTAAAAAAAACGTTTGACTAGAGTTATAGCCCCATTCTATATCTACCTTCAGTCTAATTTTCAGAACTATTGAAGCACTAAAACTTCGCTCAAAGAAGAGAAATAAAGAAAAGTTTCCATCCTATCTAGAGTTTATGATACATTTGTGGTTTGCCGACGTTATCAATAATATCGAAAGAATATTCCAAACAAATTTGGAACAACCCGAGTGAAAATGTCATTTAGGCTTCCCTTATCGTAATCAGATATGGATCCGGCCAAGATCTAAAAGAATTAGGATCCACATTTTTTGTTCCAATATTCCTTACATTATTTTGATCCGATTTAAGTGATTAATTGTGTTTCCTTATTTATTTTTGTTCCGGTTTGCTTGATCAAGTCCGGAATCGTGCCTGCATTACATTTTTAATCCAATTCCGACTTCAAATCCGATTATTAGCATTCGATTCTGGCTCAATCCTGACTGAATTTTCATCTCGGTTAGGTAATTTGACTATTTAAAAAAAAAAGTTAAAACGCACCGTGATGTTAAGTTGAAAATTATTTGAATGCTTTTTATTATATATATTCTATATTAAACAATAGCTCCTCAACTACGCGTTGAAGCCAAAAAATATGACAAATTTGTTGTTTTCTTGTTTGTTGGAAAACAAAATAATTTTACAGGTTTGGTTGATAGTCAATTTCAATAATACAACACTTAAATAAATGTATTCATGATGAAAATAATTGCGTAGAAATTCTTAAACTAGTATACATAATGACATTCACATGTTTATTAAAACTAATATTATCATTGCTGAATACATTAGCCGGACGGAATGACGCAATTAAATTTAGATACGTCATAAAAGCGGTTAAATGCGAAAAACGCATCTTTAAATATCAAAAATGATGCATTCGCTTATAATCATAATTTTGTTTACATTATGTAATTCGTCATTGTCTTTGTTGCAAACGTAGATATTATTATTTTTTGATACATGATGATACCTACTAGCACTGTCTACTTACAATAAATAATACATATTATGTTAGGTAAAAATTAACATACTCATACTCATATACTTATTGGCTATTGCGTATCATATTATACATTATTATTTATTAGTATAATATCATTTAACTGTTCCATACATTATAGGTACGTATTTCCCATATGTGCGGTGTAAATGCATTTTTTTGCTACCCTTCACGGTCTATATCAAATCATTCTGTAGGCTTTATAAGCTCGAAATTCGAGCTGTAAATTGTAATAACCAATCCGTAGACTTCGAATAATATTATATCATAGATGCTATTATTCTACTATTATTCCACTATTATTCTCGTTTAGCCTGTGACCCAAAAAACGTGTACTTTGAAAAAGCTGCAGAGTTGGACCAAATTTTGGAAGCCCATCATAATAACACCATAGGTAATCTAAATTCTTTAGATTATTTTTTTTTATTTCATAAGATTGAGTGGCCCCAATCTATACCTATCATAGTCCAATGACCATTTCCTTATAATCCAACTCTACAGAGCCGATATAGCCGTTTATAAGTTGTAAGAGATGGCCTGTTTTCCAGCCACAACCCACCTTCTGTAATATGTAATGGCTCAGTCCGGCTCAAGGCGCATATCCTAAAAAATGTAACTGAAATTTTGTTAAAAAATGTGATATACTGAAGGATTATTGTTACCGTAGCAGTGCAGATCCTGATGTCAGTGTCCGACAGACAGAAACGCGACAGATGTTATCGCAGCATGACGAGAGATCAACAACTTTCCTCGATTGTGAGTTGCCACTCGGAGTCTAAAAATTTACTGTAACCGCGCAATTGCGAATCGTTATTTCTATAAATACTACAAACTTCATTTGCATACGATGTTGCACACGTTTTCTGGCTCCTCCTCTTTCCGATCGGATTCCAATGACGTGCACTCTGGAACGCGACAAGTGCATACTAACCACCGACGTACACGTTACAAAAAAAGTTCATGCCAGTAATTTCTTTGAAAACACAACAAGTGCACATTGTACTTTATATTGGCGCTCAGCAAGTATATTTATAAAACAATTAAAAAAATTCTCTATTCGCAGTAAGGAGATTCAGACCAGTGATGTCTAGGATACAACCTAAGTTTACGCAAGAAACCTAGTGATGAATGGCCATTATCAAATTCCGACCGGCCGCCAAGTCCGTAACGTTAATCGAGTTAAGCGTGTGTGCAATTACTGTATTATAATTATCAAATACAAGACGTGTATTTGATGCGATGAAGATTTTAAATAATTACACACACACACACACATTTGTCAGAAAAACGGCAGCCCCATTGTTCTTTTGTGGTGAGATCAAGGAATGCGGATCCACGGACTACGGAGACGACGGCGGTCGTCGGCTTAGCGCGGAGGCCGGGGATAACCGTGTTGTATACATGTAAATAATATAATGTGTGTATATATGGTACGTTATACACATATACACGTGTGTCCCACGTAGCAAACGACGGTGCTAGAATGCGGCACCGACAGATATATATATATATATGTATGTACTATAGAAGTATTTTTATTTTTTCTTTACTGTCATATGTGTGTGTGTGTGTGTGTGTGTAGACGACTGGCGGGATTTCCCGACCGAAATCCCGCTCGTTATAGTAAACACGCACTTGAAATAGTTGTTTGTTGTTTTTGCGCGCGGCGAGTGGAAAAAAAATTACCGGCCAAGGTTTATTTTTAGACTGACGGCGCGCCGCACAGTAGCCAATCTGATTTTTTTTATAGTGACCGGCGTGCGCAGTGCACATAAAAACAAAGAATACCGACTATAAATTAAAGTGTATGTATATTTATAAAACGTGTAATATAAACTAAAATGCATGTTCATGGCGTCTACCGTAGGATACGAGTGCGGAGTGCACACAACATGGAAATACCGTATAATCGACATAACTTTAATAGTTTGATAATACATATTATATTGTCCGAATTGCATTTATCTTTAACCAATAATCTTACTCCTTCTTCTTCTTCATTTACTATTGAGTTACTATTCATTTACTATTGCTATGCCATCTTTGAATCCCTTAACTCAATTTCTACTCTTCCTCCTAAACAATTCTAATAGCCACTGTTTCTCTGTCTTATCTTCTTGCGCTAAAATCCAATCCCTTTAAATTACACATCTTCCCTTTAACTATTAGCAAAATCTACTGCTGCCATAACATTTCCATTCTTTTCTAAACTCCCCTGATCCAATTTCTTTCTAAGCTACGTCGGAATATTAATTTGCCTAATTACAATAAAATTACAAAATTTTACAAATTACAAAATAACACTAATTTTGCCAATAAATATAAACTCATCGTCCCCAACATTCCCCGCAAGCAATGGTTCAACAATCTTATTTTGCCCCGCAGTACGATTGTACATTTCTGTTGTTTAAGATTTGGTCATTCCCTAATACCTGCTCACGCTTTCAAATTATCTCTTAACGATTCTCCTTTCTGTACTCTTCACGCTGAATAAGCTATTTGCAACCTCGCCCATGTTTTGTTCGATTGTCCTTCTCTCTCCTTCTTCTCTTCTTTATTCAGTTTTCTACACACTTATAATATTCCTCTCACTTTAATTTCCATTATATCAACCAACAGTGTTCTTGTATCTTGTCTAATTAACAATCGTTGAGGCTGGACGTAATTTAATCACTTTCTTGTAAATATTTTTGTTTTCATTTTCTTTTGTTTATCAATAAACGTCAAGATAAGTTTTAAATACAAAATTGTATTTATAAAAAAAAAATGATATTCGTTTTGTAGTTTGATGTTGAAGGTCGTAGCCGATAATGCAAGTACATATATTTCTCCTGACTTTTCAGTTTTCCACGTTTCGCATGATTTTTGCTACTGATATAAGTTCTGTTAGATACTTAAGTCCGGTCAGTTGATTGAATAGGAGACGACATCTGTTTTCCCTTCTACTTTTCATAAATAATCATTTTTTTCCAGGCTAATCTAGAAAACAATATTGCTGAACAATTTTATTTGTAAAATTTCTTCTTATTATCTGATGTCACTTGTCTTTCTTGCATTGTGTACAGTAATATCTTACAGGTTTGTGGTATTAAGGCTATAGTTCGAAAGTTATTGCAGTTTTATTTGTCACTTTTTTTTGTGAATTGGGATATAAATAAAGTGACACCATTCTTTGGGCTTTTTACCAGTAGTACCGAGTTGTACTTGTACCTTGTACATATTTTGTGTATTGTATCGGTATATATTTCTCCAGTAATCTCAACGATTCGAAGTAAATCATAAAAAGCTATCAGTTTTTTTTATGGTATTATTGAAATATTTTTTATTTGAGCTTTTGTATGCTGTTCTATTTTCCTGAACATAGTTTGTATGTTGTCTCATTTTTATTGTTCCATAACTATTAACTTACATTTTTAACTTAAATGAGATACTTTTTATTAAAGTCAGGCTGCTCAGTGAAATCAAGCTAGTTAGATTAAAACTAACCTAAGGTCCAAGTTCCAACTCGAGGTTAAAACTTAAAACTATCAATTTAATTTTTCTCACAGGCTAAACGTTTTAAAACCGATGCTGAAGAAATTTTGTACACAATTACTACAAGTTAGAAATCATAAATAATCAAGTATACATTTAAAAAATAAAATAATAATGGCTAAGAATTCAACTTTTAATATTGTATTATGCGTGTTATGGTAAATTTTTTTATGGGCCATATAATCTTTTCTGAATTAAAATGTCTATAGTCAAACTAAAAAGTTAAGCCTAAAAAGTAGTATTAAAATAAATTAAAGTATTTGGTTTCATCCAAGTACGCAGTATTATTATAATTCATTTAGGATTCATAATTTTAATATTATTATAATTCATTTAGCAAACTTCATCTGGCTGTTTCTAACTGTGCAGATCACAATAAACATAATGTCATAAAAAAATTTATCCTACTTTTGTCAGATGTGGGTTGTCACTATTAATAGCTCGGCGTCCAAGCAAAAGTTATAATTGAGAAATGCTAATAACATAATTTCGAATTAGGATAGTAAAAAATATGGATTCATTTTTCCGTTTTTTTTTTGCAATTGCCAGTAAATATAACACTTATATCTTATATGATCAGAAAATATGTGCATATTATATTATATAAAGATTAATGACTCATGAGCCATCGATTCTTTTCGTAAAAAGCACAGCACGATGGGATATCAAATCATGAAATGTAATAAAAATTAATGGGTAAACTCTACAAAATGATTCATCAGTTAATTTATGACCATCTTAGGCAATCATGTGATTCATAAGATACCTGTACACGGGAACATAAGGAATTTATTTCATTAAATTATTATATTTTTAACTTTCTTTTAAATTATTAGTTCAATAATAATCAGCTTGGAATCTGCCTAGTGTCTTGGCTTAAAAATTTAACTTTAGTGACTTATCATCCGATATAGTTATAAGTTTTAATAGTATTGCTGATTGACTAAAGTGGGCAGGCAAATTTTAGTAGGGAACAGTAGTCGAGCAAGAGATGATGAGACGAGGTAGACTTTAAACTATTGTCTAATTAATTGCATTTGGTTTCTGATATATTGATTACAAAAATAAATAGGTACACGTGGAGAAATAAATTTGACGTAGAAACAACGTACTAACAAAAAATAACATCGTAAAACTGGTATGATACAGTTTATATCATTTTTAAAGTGGTAGTTATTCAAAAGTGTATTGAAATCCCCCTAAGTTGTTTCGTTCGAATTGATTAATAGTCTTAAAATATAAGATTAATTAAAAATTAATTTTATGAGATCAGCATTAAGGCCTTAAAGTGACCTATGCTACGAAAAAGTTATTTCTAAGCAAATGTTTTAAAACAACAAAAAAACAATGTCTTTAACATGTTTAAAATATAATTTAACATGTTTTTTTTTTGCAACTCTGGTCGCCAGATGAACTTAATTTTGCTCACGGCACTGTTGGTAATATACGCCGATGCGTACATACGCGGAGTCACAACCCGCGACCATTCGGTGAATGTCAAGGACTCTTTGATCACAGATGCAGTGTGCGGTATTTATTTTTTTTTCAGTAGGTACGCGCGCGCGTGTAAAAAAACCGTTCCGATTTTTCCGGAACTTGGCGTACAGGCGCCACTACCAATGCCGAAGCGTGCGCGTGCGCAATGGTATCGGCGCGACGGTCGCTTGTGCCGCCGACCAAGACACCGGCCAGCGGCTTCGTCTTATTACCGTATTCGGCACTCGATGACGGCCAGTGTGTTTCAAGACGCGCACGATAAGACACGTATTGCGATCAACCAACTTCAACAGCGATAATTATCTCATTTCACCCTTTCAACTGCACTATGAGACCCTACGTTTTATTGTGGCTGTCGGCCGCTTTCTTAGCGACCGGGATCTCCGGCTCGGCAATTCCGATGTGGGAGTTCCTCAGCAGAGGAGAAAAGGTACGTGATCAACTAAAATTATGCTATATTGGCAATTTTTTTTTTGACAACTTGATAAACGCAATTTTGAAAGTATTTATAATAATAAAAGTACTATTAATTGAAATTCGACAATTTAATGAGCCAACATTTGTTGACTTTCAAAGGTATCTCAGCAGTCGTCAAGATAGTTAGGTAATATCCGGCTAGTCCCATTACATACGACAATCCTCATCGCTCACAATATTGGCGGGAAACGCACAATACAAATGTATAACAACCGCATAGAATTTGTAGTACACGTAAATACGAGCCACATTGATGATTCTTACATCGGAGTTTCGTTAGGCTATGTATGTATGTATGTATGTATTCCGGTGAAACGTTATACCTACCTACCTTCCGTCACGTTTGACATCAATATTGGGGTAACTGTATTTTATTCTTGTTGATAACGTAGCATCTTAACCTAACCAATTACCGTGCAAACTTCTTTTCCAACGCTTGGGAACTCCAATTGTAATAAATAATAAAGTAAAACAACGGTATTCTTATTCTACAAATCGATTAAATTATTCAAATTTAGTAGAGCAAATCCAGCATATATTATATCTGTGCTCGAACACGTTCATAGATTTACCGCCCGTTATAATATATTAGTCTTCGTAACTATTGAACGCAAAATAGTTTTATTTAATTTACTCGCAAATTTTTTAAATTATACGATTGTAATAACGTATATACGTTTTCCTCTTTTTACACGTTAAAAAATTCTTGAATTAACGAATAAATTGGTTATTTCATATTTTGTTCAATTGACGTACCTAGTTCTCCACATAATAATCGGTCACTACCATAAACAATCCTCGTATCCCTATTGTACACGAAGGTCAATAGGCTCATAAGATTCTGGTAAATTGACAGATTAAATAAATAAAAATCCTATAGTGGGTGTAGAGAACACAGAAAACTCGATTACGTTATTAAGTTTATTATCGTGATTTGATATTATTGATGGCGTCGTGTACTTGTTTTAAATTACGACTTACCGGAAGATACTGTCCTATCACGGCGCCGTTCAAACTGTTTAAAAATATTATGATACACACCTTTTATATTTAGTTTAGTGTACTTTAATCTCTTACCACGGTCAACATGATTTTACATATCATAATAATTATTCCAACCGACAATGTGATTGCTTTTCTTAAAAACGTCACATCAGAATCTGATGAATTTAACTAAACTATATTGTGTGGTCGATGTTCACATGAATAGGAAGTCGAAAGTCGGATAATCATTGACGATAACCGTTATTCTCACACCGAATTAACTTGTTTTTTTAATATAAAATGTTTTCATTGCACACTCAATGGGCTTAATATATATTTTCCATGAAAAATAAGCGAAAACGCTATCAGCTCGACATTCTCACTAAACTACAATCTACAGGTACGAATGTACGATTGACCCATGCATTTATCTTGTTGATTAAGTGTTTAAGAGATTACGTTTGCAAAACGATTCAGGTTCTTATCGTAACTGTACAAAATATTAAATGCCAAATGGCAAATTTAACGCTGTGTGATTTAGATTTTAGCCGGTAGATAACTGTGTTAAATTTTGTTTTAATTGAAAACGGGTTGTTAACAATAATTGAGCGTCTATAAGTGATAAATAGTAGTTCACGCTTAAATGTGTTACATCGACCGTGTTGTACGTTCTCGTATTTAGTGCTTAATAGTTAATTGGCACGTGCGATACGTGCAACACACGAGTTAAAAATTTCATCGCGTCATTTAGGAGTTTTTTTTTAATCATTGAAACAATTCAACCTGAGTAGAAACATTTATTCTGAAATCGAATTGAGTTTACTAATTAGTAATTATCTACAATTATATCGCCGCCAGGAGATCTATATATTCTTATTTTATCGCCGGCTTAATTATGACCTTTTATTCTCTAGACTCTAGAGTGAAGTATTTTGTCGGGTAATCATGGGAATTAAATAGGTTTCACTTCGCACCAATAAATGTTTGGCCATTTTCATAGTAAGCTGTTTTTTGTTCTCTACGGGCGACAAGCCATATATATATTATACGTTAATGGCTCCAGCTGCTGTCCTCCGTTTTTTTTTTGAAAATACATTATTTTATTTTATTGGTACAGTTGACAAGGGGTTTGCCTTCGCTTGCCTCGTGACATTTTTAGTGGTTACGTCAAAAAAATGTAAAAACCTGGCGCGTTTAATGGCAAGTTATGCGTAGTTAACGTCATTTAAATCGCTGATGATTTAAATCATCGGCTGATCGTCGCCGCCGCTGCAGACGATAAGCTCCGTAACATTAATAATATGTCTGTGTAAACAGTGTATGAATAGCTGTTATTTAGTAGCAGGACCTATTACTATAACATAATATTTCTCTTACAAAAGGCTAATTATTATTACACGAACGACCGCGACTTTCTCCGGGCAGCCCTTTATGCTGCGTGCGTGTATGACCGGCGGGTGCCTTATGCATAGACAAGTATGCTATACGCGTGGTCTTATGTGAACCTGCAGCCTAGGTTTAATGCAATATTTTGCTGAAAAAAAAAATTAGTTGAAAATCGCGCCGCCGTTGACAATACACCCGGATCTACGGCTGTCGTTCATATTTATTATCATTATTTTATTAAAATAAAATACGATGGTAATTCGATTTCCGTTCTATGCCCGGCTTGTTATTTTCGATAGCACAATGACGGGCCAACAACAATGGATTAAATTGTTTATATTATTATAAACAAAGAACTATGCTAATACACCCCAAAAATATGTCACTATCTAGCAATATCCAGTATCCACGTTAAGCGAATTTTGTAATGTTATTGTGAAGGTTTTCATTTATTATTCGGTAGTTGTTTGTTTGTCTCAATCTAAATGATTTGTTTACGGGTTCTAAATGTTTACAAGGGCGCCCGCAGGATACCAGCTATCCAACTAGAGACAAGATTAATTAGTTTCGATTTTCAATAATTCATTAACATAGTCTCGGCGTCGAACAACATACATTATTTAATTGCATACAACTAGTGTTCGAAAATTTTATGAAATATAAAATTTTAAAATATTTCAATTTTCATTATTTTGTTTTTTTTTCGGTCTTGTAAAGTAATTATATAAAACAAATTAAATATTTCACCGATTTACATTTTTTTTTCTCATTTTTTATTTATTATTTAAAACTTTTTTGTAATATTTATTATAATCAGTCAACATTTTTTACTGTATTTCAGTTGCTATAATTGCACACTTTTTTTTAATAGTTTTATCATTTTTGTCTCTTCTAAAATGGTGTATTTCACTATCTAGTGAAATATTTCAGACTTCAAACAACATCACCAAAAATTACCAACTGACAACTTAACTATGAATTATGTATGTGTTTTACAGAATTGTTTGCCTTCAATCACAGTAATTGATGACGCAGAAGTGTATAATATTAATATTACTACCTAATAATGCGCTGCCTTTTCATTTTGACGAAAAACTAGTTTTTTTAGTGACGTAAACTGAACAGATGCATCCAGGTTCATTAGCTGCATGTACTTACATTGTTCTTGACATTACGATCAAGTTGAATAGTCTTCAGATGGTTTTTGATTTTTTTGCCAATTTAAAGAAACCAAACTGGTCCACATCACACTCGTTGTCGCCTACGCGATAATTTCCTCTTTTGTTTCAAGTTGATTTTAAAATTTACAAGTGAATGAACTTAGTATTTACACAATTCGCCCCTTAATTAAAATGTGAAGTTTTATTTATTATACATACTAAGCATACTGCATACCGTTATGGAGAATACGTTCTAAAACCAAAACAAGAAAATGAGATATTACCTAATCAATTAACTACTATATGGTAAATTGTAAATTGTTTTAGGTTTTGTTAATTTAACTTTAGAAATCTAAAATGATTTATTTACTTGACTAGCATGCATTTTTTTAACTTCTTATCTCTGAAAAGCGGGTTTAAAAGGGTGCCTATTTGTACAGCTAGATTTTGTCACAGACCGTTTGATTGATGTATGCATATTTTTAATTATTCTACTTGGTAGTTGAATTCGATTATAGGATAAAGAATTAGTTATATATTTCTTTAAGATATTTCACTTCCGATTTTTGCAAATTGAGACGAGACTTCAGAAATGCACAAGATAATAGTTTTAAAACCTATTATTACTGTACTAGTAATAAATTATGAAAGATATTTATATCCATGGTTCATTATTACTGTAAGTCATCCGAACACGTAATTGATATTATAGAAGATCGTTAACAAAGAAAATTCGAAAAAACTAAACCACGAATGTTTTAACAGTTTTATAAATATAGTATCTTCGATTCTCAGAAAACGGCGACTTGTATAATATATAAAAAAAGACAGTTACCAAACTAAGGATTAGACTTAAGTCCTTATACAATTTAATCTTTTTTTTTTCAGATGAGCCACTTGTTTAACATGTTTGTAAAACAAGTAGCCGATTTTTGTGATTCATCTTCGATGCCGGGTAAGTCATTTTTTTTTTTATGTATTTATTAAAATACTCGTTTGTTATTTATAAGTCTATGCCGATGTGTGTAACCGAATAACCTACTGAGATGAGACAAGAAGGAATAAATAATAATAAACTCGCTCTATGCGGTTTGTGCCGCGCCGGTTGCTCAACTGTTGGGAACCTAACCTAACGGATCATCTCGTTGTACACAGATTTTTGTCCGATTGTAGTATAATGCATACGAGCGTGTTTATATGTGTGTTGACCCAAAAACGGTTTCTCGACGGTTTTCACCGTCTAAGCATATTATAAGAGTAATAACTCATTATCGTTTAGTGTCGAGCGTTAGTAGTAAGTTACTTGCTAGTAACCTCAAAACGATAATCCAAACAGCCTATACACGAAATAGGTTTATAAAAAAATGCATTTTAATACTAAAAGGTTTCAACGACAAATACACGTTTCCTTGATGGACTTTCAAGGTAATCTCAGCGACAGTGCGGCGTTCAATAGGATATGTTCTTGAATAAGATGTCTTAACAGTAAACACGCACTTTGGTGTTCGTCGTGACTTTTATATAGCTTTAATATATTATATTATATATTTAACTTTTCTATCGATCATTCGTTAAAGTCTTCTGATGGGTTCATCGGCGTTAAATTAATTTGCATGTCACCGCACGAAGGTTATTGCCTCTCCTCATTGCGGGTCACGGTTAGAAGCTGAACGTTGAGAAAATAATACCATATTCATTTCCTTTTCGGCCGCCACTCTTGTACTTATCGCAATTACTACTTTATTCGTTTTTCCCCAATCATCGCGCTAATTGGTTTTAAAATATCAAATGTGTTTTTTTTAACGTTTAGGCGAGCTTCCTGGTCGACCATAGCTTTTTTTTTTTTGACGCAACAACAAAGCTATACAAAATGTTGACATTTCCTATTCATTAATCACATTCGGAGTATATTATTATTATGTGTGTGTGTGTGTGTGTGTGTGTGTGTGTGTGTGTGTGTGTGACTATAATAGAGTTTAAGAAATTGACCCATGAGAAATTGCTTTCTCTGGTCGGCTCAACAAGTGATATAGGTACTGATATCCGCTCAGCTTCGTTTTAATGGAAAAGGTTGTATTCAAATATTGACTTTTGCTGACCAATGGGTATCTTACTTTTGATGTTTATACGCACATAACCGTGTTACGGCACAGTACATAATTTAAGCATTTCTCACTTCGAAATTATTATAATACACTTGCGACATGTCTTCAATAACAACAACGCACGCGATTTCTTAAAAACTGTGGCAAATATCGAACTGGCGCGTCTATAGGTACTGCTTTATGTAACGCTGAAATTTAGAAACATTAAATTATCTAGATTATTGTGTACATCGTGAAATTCATGTTATCCCTTTTATGTTTCCACAGACTGCAATAAAGTATTGCTTCTTTACGGTTTGACTAATTTAGCAAAAATGGAAGATGACAGCTTAGACCAAATGGACCCTTATCAAAGAGGCTCTACCATGATGAGTATGTATTTCGTTGGTTATATTTTTAATTATTAGGTTAATAATCATAGGACTCAACATCATAAATCTGAAATGACGTGTTTGGCATACGTATAGCTCACACACAAACGCTTAGGTACTCAAAAACATACATACCACGATTAAATATATTAAAAACAAATGTTTTGTTTTTTTTTAGTTTGGGATTCTATGATGAAAGGAGGATACTCTCCATCAGAAACGACCAATAACAAACACCAACACGAAAACACTGATCCATTAGGTAAGCACACCAATAAATAATATACATATTATTTATTATTATGTGATCATAAATGTATAATATCAACTGTTCTAACATTATGTTTCATTTTAGAAACAAGCGGGGAAAACGATTTAGGATCAGCATCAAACAATGTGGAAGAAATAGCAACACCGCCCGGCGGTTATGTTATCGGACCGATGGTGGTCAGAGTGATGCCCGATGGCCGTCCAGTTCCAGGCGATTCTCAACGACCTTTGCCTAAAGACGAGGATGCAGAAGAATTCTTAGCCATGCGATCCAAACCTATGCCGTCCATGGTCGATGTATTAGGTCAACGCAACCAACAACGGAAGACGCAAGAAAGACCGGCCGCAAGACCATATAGGTATACCTTAAAGCCCATCAACTGATACTTCTAAACACTGCCTTTTCTCAACAACTTGGTACAGTTTCAGACGTCATATTTATTTATTTATTTTTATAAATGCGTATTTTTTTTTATATAGATATATATTTATTTTTTTTATGTATTATGGAGAAACATTTTTTATCTTGGAAAATTCTATTATATCTTTCATTGTAACTATTTGTTTAATTGTTTTCTTTAGGTTTAAATGTGTCAGGGTCCTAAATAATTGTGAACACAATTTTTTTAAACTTTTTATTTTTTAGAGTGAGATACTATTATTTATTTATAAATTTATAATTATTTTAACTTATTTGTAAATAGTACTGTTAGGTACCATGTGTTGTGATATTTATGTTAAAAATTAAGTAAACATTTTTATAAAAAAAAAATATGTTGTATTCTAAGTTTAAATTATTGATCGTTTGATATTCATTGTCATTTGATTATATACTGAAACAATGTCTATACTCTATACTATAGGTATTGTTTATAGTCTATAGACAATAGAGACAATTGTTATATATTTTTGTGTAGTGTTATAAATTGTAAATAATATTATTATTTTAACATTAGCTATTTAGTTAAATATTATTACAGTGTTATTAATTGTCCGATTAATACGTTATCTATTGATTTTATCGTTAATTTGAGACCTAGTCAATTTAGACTAATTAAGTTAAATAAGTTAAGAATTTAAACAGGCCATACAAATACATTTCAGTATTAAGGGGAACAGAAAGCACCGAATTTTAAAGACTAAAAAAACCCTTCTGGTGTATCTACCACTCATTTCAAACACTTCGTTTTTATTTTTAAGTTTAACATAGATGGAAATTAAAAGGCCGATTTTTTTATTTTTGTTTTCTTCAAATTATTCTTTTATTGAATTTAATTAGCCAGTTAAATTTTAAAAGTTGATAGATCATAGAACTCTAGAAAAAGAACTTAGTTGGTTCTAGCTTGTATTTTTTAAATATGTTTAAAGCCAAGTACATTACATCATACCATTATTCAATAATAATGGTGATGTCTTCATTATAATTCGATCGCAAAAAAATAATTTGTATTATCTTACTCATTATTATCTGTTCCATCTGCATATCGCATGTTCTATGGCATGCCACGCATTATAATGCGACCACAAAGTTTATGTAGAGGCTAGAGCCATTGCTAACTAATACATCATCGCATAACAAACATGTTGCTGATCCTTTGGAGTCATGTCTTTTAAAATATCTACAAACATTGCTTGGCGCCATTATTAAGTTAGATGATGTCTTATCTAGACTCGGTACGATAGTCTACTGGAACTTCCAATTTGTAAAGTGGGTTTATGCGTACGACGTATGCAACACAACAGATATTGTAACACCTCAACACTTATTACAATAACTTGCGATAATTTGTTCTAATAACATCACGCAATTGTTCACGTATTGTGTACAATTATTAATATACAGATAAACCATTGACAATCCACAGTTACTTAGATTATTTCTTATTAATCTTATTCAATATGTAAAAAACTACAAAAATATAGCTTAAAATTATTAACCAGTTAATTACCAGAACATATAATTAAGAGTTAAGAGTATGCTATTATTAATAAAGGCTATAAAAAAAAAAAACTATACTATCGTCATAAATTGCAAGATTATCGATCAGAAATAATTACTATTCAAGAGCCCGCAGGCAAAAGCGTGTTCCATGTTTTATAATTTTAGCCATTAGGCTTTAAGTAGACTTAAACTTAGAACTTTTTTTATTAAACTTTCACCATAACTTGGAGAAAAATAACTTTAATAACTAGAAAACCTTAATACTTTTATCAGTTAATCGTTTTCAATTGTAATACAGAATATTTACTTTGTATTGAATATGAAACTTAAAGTTCATTAGAAACATAAAACTTAGGGTAATTTAGTTGAAGGGATCTGATAATAATAGTATTTCATAGAGGATTAAAAGTCAACTAATTTTAACGATGTGATCATCTTGTAAGCACTGCTGAATTAGTAACTACAAATTGGCTTTATGAAGTTAAAAATCGGTAATTCGAATTTTTATTGAAAAGTAATGTGAAATATGTCTTAACTCATAACCTTTTACCACCAGATGGCAGCATAGCACGGCCATACCCATATCATCAACTATAGTTTTTATTAAACCTTTTTGTTTCTCTAATTATGGTTAATATGACTTACACCACTATGCATAACACATATTGCTTATGTATTATGTGAAGAATAATTTCATCAGTAAATTAGGCAGTAGAACAAACATAAAACGTAGATCAATTTTTCAATAAGATGATGTTTAATTTTTTTTAGATTAGAGATCAAACATGATAAAAAAAAAAAAAAAATAGATACAGGAAATGTAATAAAAAAATCTAAAACTTAAGAAGTCTTTTAGTAGGAAGTATGATATAGTTTTATGATATAAAAAAAATGGAGTATATGCCATAAAACATAAATACAAAAAAACTCAATTAGCGGGTTTTTTTTCTTCGTCTGGTGTTTGAAGACGGTGGCCCCTGTACTACCACTGGATTTTCATCTTGTCGTGTTGTGTACATATCAGAGAAAGAATAATCTCGTTCTTCATCTTGTGGTAATGGTTTTAAAGCCTCTTCTAAGGTCTCTTCATTTTCCGAACTATCCATAGTCTCGTCCCATAAAATACCATTTCCATCAGTTTGTTCGATTGTTAAAGTAGGGTTCACGTTTGTATGCAAGTGCATACTGTGATTTATGAAGTGACCAACTGGAAACCCCTATATTGTAAAAATAGGTAATCTTAACAAAATGTAGTTTTATTTTTTTATTTTATTTGACTTACATTGTTTTGAAGAACTTTAAAAATCATTGTCATCATCATATCTGTACACTTTTTTCCGGTTGACATCAATGTTTGAAGCCCACCGCGTTTGAAGTGATTAATTTGTTTATCAATATCCTAAAATAGTAAGTTCAAAAAATATTTTAACATTTTTATTTCATTAATTTAATTATATAATATAAGGTAACTTTTTTTTTTTTTTACCTTTTCATGACGTTTTATGAAAGGGCTTATAATATTTTTATAAACATAAGTAAGTGAGCTGTCTGAAGTTGGGTAAGTCATATAAAGTAAAAACAACTTCACCTCATTGTAAAATGGCAGCCTAAAATACAGTTTTACAGATTAATTTTATTGTTTTCTATAAAAAAAAAAGTCAAGATTACTGATTAATACAACATTTAACATTAAAAACGACCATTAATATAAAACATTTTTTAAAAACATTATTACAAAACCAATACATTCTGTGCTATCGCATCAAATCCTTAAATAAAATATCAACTTATTGGTATTTTGGGAACTATCGGTTGACTAAAAATTTAACTTTGTATATGGTTTTTATTATTATTTAAATCATTTTTGGTCATGTTTGATAGATATAATATAGATGTACAATTATTGTTTTAATAATGTTCTCTTCAAAGAAAATCTGGTAATAACACTGAATATTTGATCAAAACCATTAATAACACTAACACATAATATGCTAATCAGGTCTAAAGGCCAACTTTGATTTTTTAATACTTTTTACTCAACTTTTGATTACAGTAGAAATTCCATCTTAACACTAATAAAATAAACTATAATTTATATGTTTGAATAAAATAAAAACGCTTTGCTGCTTATATCAATTAGCCATATGCCCATATGAATTAGTATATAAATTTACAAATATTAATTTGTAAATTATACTCACGCTGTATCCAAGAAGCATAAACAATAACATATTATATAACAATAGTATTTATTTTTTTCTAAAATAAATAAATAATTGTTACAATTTAATATACTTACCAGGGTCCAATGAAAATATCTGTTACTGTTTCAGCTGATGTGAACATTGAAAAAGTGACCCAATACATTAACCAAATTCCCTAAACATTTAAAATAAATTAGTATTCATATAACAGCAATAACACTACAACAAGTTAATAACAGAAATCAAAATACATCTATTTGTATAGTATTTTGGCTGGTTTACTTTAACACCTTAAATTTGTTTATAAATTGCCTCTTAAGTTTTAAACCACTTACAAAATAAAAATTAGAAGTTCCTAATTTTCTTTTGTGTATAAAAAGAAAACACAAAATTTAACATTAATTCTGAGACCAAAACCGAGTTTAACAAAGAAAATAGAATTGAACAATTTGAAAAATATTTAATAATGTTATATATATATATATATATATATATATATATATATATATTATTCTTTAATAAGATAAAAACAATTGTTCTTTCAATCCATTAATGCTATGTCTATTTATTATTAAAATCTTCTCTAAATGTATATATATATATATATATATATATAAACAATAATTTTACCTATATTTATTTGTTTAGTCCAAATACTAACATATATATATATATATATATAACAAATAAATGTAGGTAAAATTATTGTTTTATAAATTGTATGGATAATTATTATGAGTAATACCGGCCATACACTACGGTCTACCTGCGCAGGTAGATCGGAACGTGTATGGTTGGCTTAAGTACTTACATAATTGGTTGATCGCTTTGTTTTTAGTACTTTGTATGACATATATCCAGGATAAAGTATTCCAAATACCATACTAAAATTATATTATACATTTTCTTAATAAGTCAGTAATCATTTATTTAAATATAAGTATCATAGGAGAATTCATGTATCATGTAGTAGATAATATATTGAACTTGATCTAGGATTTATCCGATTTTAATCTTACAGCCTACAGAGATTTTTTTTTAACTTGCGATTTTAGGGAGAAAATGTGAGTTAGACAACAATGTATAAAATGAACTTGTATATACTTGACTGTGTACATACATTGATGCAACTTGATGTATCTGTATGAAGTGTGGATACTCTATAACAATAAAAACTTTATTTTCAGAATGACTCTTTATAATCCTCCTCCATGGAGTAATGATAAAGGTATGTAACATTATAAACTGATTTTTCTGAGTATAACAATACAACTATTATCGCGACTAGCATACACTCAGCTATACTCAAATATACGAATACATAAAATGGTGGTATCTAATGTCTACGACATAAGCGTCTCTTTGTTGTCATTTTGCTTTGTTCAATATGATACATCGAGTTATAACTTAGTACTTACATAAGAGGTCTGCAGAGAAAATCGGGCAACATATTTGAAGATCTTATTATTTACGGAATAATTGAAGTTAAATCACGAAACAAAATAATATAATTTAATATGAAAACCAGGTTGTCACCTGAGTTTTGATCCTTCGATATATCAACTACATATGCTGTTCGACAAAACGAAAAAAAAACTACAATATTGTGTAAAAGTATAGGTAGGAAACGGTTCACAGATTAAAACAACGGATTAACGTACTGTTTCAAAACAAAAAGAAATTTTACAAATGAAAACGGCCAATGGTAGTCGTTATGGTAATCACCCAAGTTTGTCTTATCAGTATCATTAGATACGGTGAGCACTGAGCAGCTTAATGCCAGTGATATTTGATAACGAGTAACGACAACAATGCAAAAAAATAAAAAATAATATTAATTACCCATTTGATTACGAATGCAAATTTCAACTTGAATAAATAATAGCGTCAATCAAATTGGGCGATTTCGGTCTAGTATAATAATTATTAATGAAATTGTACTAAAGTAAAATTAATGTAGTGAACTCTACACCGTTAATATTAATTGGTTTAACACACCCATTCTATAGAATAATTATATAGGGACCTATCGATGAGAACTACTATATAATAGATTAAAAAACAATAGATCCAAGCAGTTCTTTCTCTACTATTTCGGAAAAGGAAGCATGGAAATTATCTCGCGATGGTTTCCAAATTAAAAATACACACTAGAGTTCCTGGTATTATTATTCGAAGCAATCGGTGCTACAAAACTTATACAAACAACAGTCTATTTATGGTAAGTATTAAAGCACATCATATAGTGTATTTAACTACTTATTACAATTATAATATTCCATGATTCTCATACTGCAATTATAAGTATCAATTATAAAGTAATTATTTTGGATAAGGAATTGAAGATAAACAAGGTTGCACTTTGTTATTTTTCTTTTCATTATTCAACAGCCTTTTTATATTGCTCAATTTATTTTTAAATAAACAAACTACGAAGGCATTAATTGAAAAAATTATAATTTTTCATTCAAGAGTTTTTTTGTACTTTATACAAAGTTGTTAAAATGTTAAACATTAAATTGATCTCTTTGGTAAGCCTCACTTTTATTTGAAACTGTAAATAATTCAAGATGTCCTTTCTAAAATATGTGTTTTTACTTTTTTTTTAGAAATCCGGAATCGGAAAGCCTTCTATTTATCACGCTCTAATAATAACATTTTTAGAATATTTTTCATGGGGTCTACTCACTTTGCCGACAGTATCGGTGAGTATATTAAACTATTTACTTATAATTCAAAGTGTAAATGTAATTTATTGCACACTTTTTTTGTCTTGTATAATTTGTGTGCAAATTTTATTGCAATCAAATTTTTTTTTTTGTTTTTAGAAATTAAACAATACATTTCAAGATCATGCATTGCTTATGAATGGAATTATCTGGGGTGTAAAGGTAAACCAAAAAAAAAAGAATAAATAAAAAAAGTATAATTTTTATAAAGTACTAGTATAAACAGTTAAAGAGTTATCTATTTCTTGTCATAGGGCTTGCTATCGTTTATGAGTGCTCCATTAATTGGTGCGTTGTCTGATGTTTGGGGAAGAAAATTTTTCCTGTTTTTGACTGTATTTTTTACATGTATTCCAATACCATTTATGGTCTTGGATTCTGGGTAATTTTTTACATTTATATTTAATCGCAAAGAAAACATATTTTATTAATTATTATTTTTAACGTTTAGGTGGTTTTTCGCTTTAACTAGTATTTCTGGCTTATTCTCAGTAACATTTTCAATTGTATTTGCTTATATAGCAGATATAAGCGATGAAAAAGAAAGAAGCCACTATTATGGATTGGTAAAATTTTTAAAAATCTACAAATTATTAAATAATTAAACATATTATATTGTCATTGTTTTATATAGATAACTGGTACATTTGGAGCCAGTATGGTTTTCGGTCCTGCTCTTGGTTCATACATCATGGAGAATTATGGTTCCAACTATGTCGTTTTAATTTCCTCGCTTATTGCCTTGTTAAATGTTTTATTTATAATTGTCGCTGTTCCTGAAAGCTTACCATATAAACTTAGAATGTCCACTAATTGTATATCCTGGGAACAAGCCGATCCCTTTGTTGTAAGTCTTAAAAACTCAATAATATTAGCAGTAATAAATATATTCAAATTGAACAATTTATAACTATTATTTATAATTTTTTTAGGCTCTAAAAATGGTCGGTCGAGATCGTACTGTACTGATTCTTTGCTTAACAGTATTTTTATCATATCTTCCGGAAGCTGGAGAATACTCATCATTATTTGTTTATTTGCGACTTGTACGTTATTATTTTATCGATAATTAGATTAGTAATTATAATTAGTATTTAGTGATGGAGAAAAAGTAGGATTTGCCGAAGTTAGAAAATCCAGATTCTACAATCCTAAATCTTTTTCAATCCTAATTTTTTTTTTTGTATATTTGGTTGTTAGATAAAATATAATTAGATTTATAAATAACTAAGGGATTAAACACATATTTCTGTAATAAAATTAAAATTTTATAAATTAAGGGGAACTGAAAGCACTAAATTTTATACAATTAAAGACTAAAACAAGAAGTCACTTTCTAAAGTGTCTACCATTGATTTCAAAAATTTTGTTTTTATTTTTAAGTTTATTGTCTTCTTTATAGGAGCTAAAAATCCGATTTTTTATTTTTGTTTTTAAAATTTTATTATAACCATTTATATTTTTACTTCTTTCTAATAAGTTTTTACTATAGTTTTCTAATAAAATCTAACTTATTTCCCAATAGCTAAATTATGAATCAGTCTATTAGCCCCCATAGAAAAAACAGTAAGAAAAACAATAAAATTGTAATCTGTCCATAAGGTATGCCTGAAAGTAACTTCTCCGAAAGTGATTTTTTATCAAACTTTCGCCATAACTCGGAAAAAAAATAGATTAAAAGTTTTATTAATAGAAAATTTTAATATTTTTTTCGGCCTATTTAAAATGGCTATTAATAGGGATTTTTTAAAACAAATATTACCTATTCTTTGCTAATAAATAGCCATTTCCGTTCCCAAAGTAATTTTTATAATATTATTACTGAAAATTCTATTTTTAAATTAAAAACTCAGATTATCGATGTTTAGAATTTGGATTTACTTCGCATCACTATTAACAATTAATTTTCTGGTGTTTTTATGGCTTTTTTTTCTAGGTAATGGGTTTTAGTATGTTGAAGGTATCCGTGCTTATTGCAGTGATAGGGTTGCTTTCGGCAGCCATTCAATCTATACTCGGGTTAATCATGCAAATGTTGGGTGCTAAATATACGATAATGATTGGCTTAGTATTTGAAATTATGCAACTTATGTGGTTTGGATTTGGTTCTGAAACATGGTATGTCCTAAACATTTTTTTTTTTTTTGCTTATAGCATTAATGTTTGGTAGTAGGTCCCAAGGCCTAGTTCGGATGCCTGCTTGGCAGAATGGGCTGGTTACCCATATGTTTCTGCCAAGTTTTTTGTGGGAGGATGGCGGCCTCTCTCTAGACAGTTGCCTGCCCAGGGAGAGATGCCGCCCATGGCCAAGTTTGAACCGGCGATGGTGCGTGCATGGAACCTGCCGCCTTAGTCTACTTCTCCCGTCCCATCTTAAATATTAAAGACTTGTGTTAGTTTGTGATAACATATGATATTTGTTTATAATTGTTCTATGTTAGGGTTATGTGGTCAGCTTGTGTCTTGGCCGCAATTTCAAGTATCACGTACCCAGCTATTAGTTCTTTTATTTCTATCCATTCTACTGCAGATAAACAAGGTATAATAAAATAGTTTGAACGAGTAGAAGATTTTTATATTTCAGTTGTATATTTAATTTTTAGGAGTCGTACAAGGGGTAGTAACAGGAGTGCGTGGTCTTTGCGGTGGTTTAGGACCAGCAATATTTGGGTTTACATTCTATTTATTCAATGTCAATCTCAATGAAGGCATGCAAATGGCGCATACTCCAGTTCAGACTTTAAACAACTCAATTATTGTTGAACATTTAAAATATAACTTTCACAACGATCCATCTACATCGGTAAGCATAATTTGTAAAACATAAAAAAATAATAAATGTACATATATTGTAGTATTATACTAACTGCCCATGTACTTGGGCAGTTAGCCCAATGGATATACTTGGCTTTGCCCGGATTAAAAAATAGATATTAAAACAAATTTGGGTAACAATTCTGCACACACATACATGATAACAGCAGCGAGGTATGGTACAGTTTAAAATGTGCGGAAATGCATATTCCATGGCAACTCTGCTTTTTGCATCAAGAATTAAAAACTTATCTGACGTTCGTTATTTAATTTTTTTTTTTTTTACATTTAACGACTATAAACTATGCTTAAAATCTGCTTTGCGGTATAATCTATAAGTAAAAAAAAACCTCATGTCTATCAGATAAGCAGTACCAGAGCCAACCCGTGACAAAGATTCTCATCTCAAATTTATGTATGAAAATCTGTGTAAATATATTTTATTGTGTTTTCTTTTTTTTTAGTTAATTCCAGGACCACCATTTGTGTTTGGGTCACTTCTCGTAATGTGTGCTTTATTGGTATCGGTGTTTATTCCAGAAGCTCCATGCGGTAATGAATTGCGTTCAAAGCAAACTGGTAAATTTTGGTTTTACTTAATTTAATTCACATTCAAAATATTCTTCTTCTAATTACAATAATGTTATAGGTTCTTCGTTGCCAATGCAATGTCAAATTGGTAGATCTAACGTTCAGTCTTATTTATAAACATCTAGTCAAAATTAGATAATCAACTTAGGTTATTCATAAAAATAAAAACAGTCATCATTATATTATTCTGGTACTGAAGTTATTTGTAGTTACATAATGTTTATTTTAACCAATTAACTATGGCTTATGTAATAAAGTAATTGTAGAAATTCTAAATTTAACTTTATGCGGTAAAATCTATTTCACTTAATTAGTCTACATTAACGAAAAGTGTATAAGTATCAAAAATAAGATATTAATATAATTATCATCATATACAACACTATGAAATGCCATATTACAATAATTTATACATTTTAATAAGTTTAAAACAAAATGCTTGACAGTAATCTAATACAATTTTTTTTGCTATGTTCACTTTGAGCATTTCTTTATGAAATTTAATTAGTTTTTGCCAATAAGGTGTATGTTGAATAGTGGCTCTATTATTATTTGATATCTCGCATCATGTTTTATGTACAAAAATCGCATTTATATCTAGTTTTTTTTTACTATTTTAACAGTACATTTTTTTGTTTGGTTTTTTGTAGTTGAATTTAAGGTTAATTACTATTAAGACTCAAAAAAACCAAACCATTATATTTTGTTTTGTTTTTATTTCTTATTTGTACATTAAACTAATATTGCTCTCATGCACTTCCAGGGTGTTACACGAGAAGTAGGTCATCCAGTATCTTTGTAATTCTTTTAAATATGTTGATGAAAAGAAAAACAAATTTCTATGAAACATTTTATTTTCGGATCCTTTTATCACCAAATAAAATCCTGGCTACTTGCTTGATAAATTGAAGTACTGTGATAATGTGCTGACAATCAAAAATCTATTTTCTTGTTTTTTTATGCACATGAAATAAAACGTAACGCTAGTGCCATGGAAAACCCTAATGCCCATACTTTATTTAAATAAGTGTCCCTGAATCATCAATGAGACTAAGAAAAAGGACTTGGTCTTCATGGTGAAATACTTAAATGAGTAGTATAAGGATTTTTATCACAACGCTTATAATTCATTTTATGATGTTAATAAAATATAATATTTAGTACATTAATTGTCTTTTAAACAATTAAATGCAATCTGTAAAATGTCTATTTGGGACTTATGTGCTTTCTCACGGAAGCTCCTCAATTATATTCCTACTATGTATTATTTATTAGCTATTATATGATTTGTTAATTATTTTTTTATAGTTATGTTAATATTATTTGAGAAAAAATAATGTTTGGCACCCTCTATTAACTTAAGACAGGAATTAGGCACTAGTGTAATATGATAATATAAATTTGGAAGTAATTTTAATATACATTTACAGTAGATAATATCGAAAAAAGTATTTAGACAAAATTAAATGATTTAATTTTAATTTTAATTTATTGAAAATTCTTGTTGTTTATTTAAGTATAAATTATAATTTTGAAATCAGATTCATGCTAATACTAGAAGCACACTATGTACTAAAAATAGTATGTATAATTTTAATAAAAAATAACTTATAGGCCAGAGATAAAACTAAAAATAAATTATGAAGCTGCTGACTTGTTATAGTGTGTACTAAGAGGAAGGTTTCAAAAAGACATTTGTTGTGCTTAGATTTAGCCCACAAAGTTTTTTCTCCTTTTTTTGTGTGTCAAATGTTCTAATTTTATATTATTTTCATTGGTTAATATAACGATTTATGGTTATGTTATTATTTGTTCTTTTGTAATTGAACTACTGACGTTCAGAATTGAAAATAGATATGCCTTTATAGTTATAATCATTTGACATTTATCGATTTCTGCAAATGTTATTAAGTACTGCTATTTTGTACTTAATATTTTTTAAATTATATTATTTTTGAAACTTATAAAGGGGCTTTATATTTTTATCTATTAAAAATTGTCCGTCATATACTTAAAATGATATAAAAAAACTGTTACAATAAACATCATAATATGAAATTATTGTTCTGAGAAAGAAAACCCAAAAATGAATAATTTTCAATACCAAATTTGTCAGAAATAATTACATAATCCATTGTTAGTATAGTAAACTGGCTCCAACTACTTATTTGTGAAAAAATTGAGATTTTAACATGTTGTATAATATGATATGTTTATTTTTCAATAGTGATGTTCACAAAACGTCCTTCCGGGCCTCTATCCCTGGACAGGACTAGCCGCTCGCTCTTGTACCCCGAAACTAAAAAAAAAAATTGTAAAACGTTATTAAAACTGTCCGGTTTGAAAGTATCGAAGAGTTTTGAATTATAGCGGAAAACAACGAACGAAAAAAAATACACTAAAACTATAGTTTGCTAAACAAAACTTTTAATCGTAATATCTGACATAGCCAAAATCTGAGCACCATAGTTTTCAGCGTAAAAAAAAATATATTTGAAAAAAGGCGACTGGGAACTAAACTTTTTCCGCCTTTTTCGTTATCAGAGAATAGCGGAGACCAATAATTGGTTAGTATCATGATAACTGAATAATATTCCTTAGAAAAGAAAACAAATTTGTTCGTTTCGTCCAGTGGCCACCAGCAAAACTTGTACGACTGATAAGCTAATAAAAACATACCTTGTTATATCATTGTGGTACTAATTTATATTCTTGAGTCGATGGGTGGTTAAAACATTACCATTCACCGTGAAATAAGAAACGTATACGTGGTTTGTTTAGCTACATTTATGTATATTTTAAACAGTCACGCGAAATGCGATTATAATTATTGTTTAATTAATGTAACTAAGAGTATAAGAATCCATGGAGATCTTAGAATATAAATTGTTTTTTCCATGACGCACCATACAATTTGTAGAAGGTTATGTTACCAACGTACCTCTTAGCTAGACAACAGCAGTATGCTACTATAAAGTAGTTTTTTTTTTTAAAGCTAGGCTAGCCTCTAATTTACAGTGAGATATTAAGTATTAGCTATATCATGAGTCACGGTGATCGATGTTGAGTACTGTTGCTGCGAAGTCACTTATGTTGATAACTTTTTTAAATAAGTTTATTGAATAATTTTAAGGTAGAATACGTCGCTTCTTTTGCGATTATACATTACAACCAATATTGTTAACTTGAATTCGTCAGTTTTTGACAACTTTAAAAACAATCAAATAATTGTTTTAAAAGCAACAACAATGCTTATCACATTCAAAAATTTGCAACAGCAAACGTTCAAACTCGAAATCGACCCCGGAAAAACGGTAATAAATGTGTTTTAACTAAAACTTTGTTTACATTATTTACTTTTATGAATTTTTAACTAAGTAAATTTCAAATTTTTTTTCGATTTTTTATAATAAAGAAATTAATATTTAAAAATCCTAAACCGCTAACATAACGGTAGACTTAGCGCTGAAGATGACAACATTGTTGCTGAAATACGTATATGCATTGTGTATTATTTTTATGGTTAAGGGTTTTAAATATTATCTTCTTTATTATATAATATAGCTATAAGTTGCTAAGATTTTTCTTGATTTTTATACTTTATAACTTTTAATAACTCTTAAGTACTATTTCTTATACATTCACATTTTAACTATTCAAACTTGATATTATTGATAAATGTATTTACTCCTAATATTACATTTTACTATTTGTGATTTAATATTTGTCTTAAATTTTTAATTGACCACTGACCGTGTTCAATTGTTTATTAGGTATAAAGCTTTTTACTTTTTCGTATATTTTTAATTTTTCTGTTAACCTTCATGTGCTCGCGCGGACGGCAAATTGGCCGTTCTTATAAATTTTTGCAAATATTATTGTCCAAAGTACCAAGGAAGCGGTGAGAATGGGTATGTATTCTCTAGTTATACATCTCTCCGATAGAATATGATCGAATTTGGTCAAACCAGTCCACCCCAGCAGTTCAGTAGAGCCACAAACTCAGTAGTGTCAGTATGACGGCCAACTTGCCGTCTACGCGAGCGAAAACGAGAATTTTTGCCTGTATTTTTTATACTTACGATCTGGATTTATATTATGAAAAAGGAGGCATATAGGAAAGGCAAGTGTCAATAGAAATTACAAGAACCTTTTACCACTCCCTTGGTGCTCTGAAGAAAATTTTTCTCGAAAATTTAAAAGGACGGCCAATTTGCCGTCCATGCGAGCGGATGAAGGATATTTCTATTATTTTTTAAATAAACATTTTTGGTCAACATTTTTTATGTTCCAATGTTGTCTTAGAGGTAATTGACTCTAAATATTTCGAAACATTCACCTTAAATAAAGAATAACTCATGAAAATGATAAAAAAATAAGGACGGCCAAATTGCCGTCCTCGCGAGCGGCAGTGTAACTTTAGGAGGCGCGAGCGCATGAAGGTTAACAACTTATAATTAATAAATTACGTGTTAATTAAAACATATATTAGGGTGGTTTTTATTTGCACGATGTCCGAATTTCTGTTATGCAGCTCCCAATTCTCACAAACAAAACATTTCAAGCCCACTTTGAACTTCCGATCCTAACCATTTGCTAAAATGAAGAGAAGTTTTCCTTTTTCAATACCAATAATTTAATTTTACATGAAATTTGTCAAGGACCAGTGCAACTTTTTAGTGAAAAAAATGTATGGCTCATTTTAAGTCATTTTTACACTGTACAATCACAATTTTGACAGCCTAGTTTAATGGTTACAACTTTGAAATAGGTCCTTTTCATTTTTATCATAGAGTCTTGACTTAACATTAATTGAAAGGACCGAATCAACAACAATTTCCATTTCCATTTCCATTTTTTTAATTAAATAGGTGGTCATAACAAAATTTGCTGTTCCACTCAACATTATTGGAGGGGAAAAATGTGTGTTGTTGTAATAAAAATAATAGTCTGATTTTGCTATAATTCAGTTATAGTACATAAATGATTTCAATGACCCATACAATTTTTTTTACTTAAAAACATCACTTATTTTCAACAATTTATTATAAAATGACATTTTTTTTTAATAATTAGCTCTTGCAGTAGAATAATAACTACATCAAAATATGTTACATATTATTTTTTTTAGTTCAGCACTCCTAAATAATTTTGTAAATTTAAATCAATCACCTGTATTCTCATACTAAGGTTTTTAGTTTTTTCTTTTACCAAATTTTTTTGCATTGTATTCTTCAGCGATCAAAATACAAACTAAAATAATTTTTAACCCTTTGAGTAAAAGTTAAGGAATAAAGTTCTTATCCATCAGTCTTTTTATATGGCTTTTTGTTTATGTCTAACATTGGTGTAATATAACTTTTTTAATTTATACAAAAATTAAAAACAACAAGGTTTTTTTTTGCTCGAAAAATAGGTTTTAATTGACAATATTAAGATTGGTTTTTAATAAATACAATATTAATTAATTTAATATATTAGGTTTTATTCAGGTTATGGCTATTTGAAAAAAAAAATATATATAAAATAAAATTGCTAAAATTGTTTAGTCTCCTAAACAAAAAATGTCGCTTGGACCCTTTTGTACTGTAGTCTGTCACCATTAATATATATTTCATTGTTGTTTGTAAAACTAAAATCATACAATTTATGAATTTTATCATTTTAGGTTAGAGACTTGAAGGAAAAATTACAATCGGAAAAAGGTGGCGAGTATTTGGCAGAAAATCAAAAACTTATTTATGCAGGTATATTTTGCTTGTCTAACCATGAAAATGATTCAACAATTATTTAGTACTGAAATTATCTTATTTTGTATTAATTATTAAATCATGTCATACATTATTATTCTTACTTATTTAAATATTTTCGGTTGTATAGGAAAAATACTCAGTGATGACTCTAAAATAAGCGATTGTCACATTGATTCAAAAAAATTTGTTGTCGTTATGGTATCCAAAGCTGCTGGAACCACTACCAGTACTGATAAGCCATTGACAACTGCTCCAACGACATCAACATTGGAGAAACCAAAAGAGAGGTACTTTTTCACTATGTCACATTTAATTGTATTAAATGATAATCAACAATTGCAAACATTAAGTAGTCTAATTAATGTTAATTATTCTGCCTAACCATTTTTATTCAAATATTAAAACATTTGTTAACTATTTTAGCTTCAATGTGAAGCTTAGAAAGTATTGTTTTTACAACTATGTATTTTTATTTTAATGTCTGTATACACAACCTCTTTTTAACCGCTGAATCAATTACTTCATGTAGCAACTTTAAAAATTAAAAAAAAAATCAGCTTTTCCACTTCAAAAATACCTCTAAAATTTAAAGTTTTAGGACTTAAGGTCTAAAAACTAGGCTGAAAATAGGTCTAGTATTGGGTCTCTATCATATGCAATTTTATCAAGATCTGAAGTCAAACTTTTGTTTTTATTAAGGAAAAATCAAAAAAAAAATTACCCCTTGACCATAGTCAATTTCTAGGTTGCTAAGTGTGAGTGAATCAACAGTCAACAAGTATTTGAAAATATTTTCATTGTATTGTTGATTATAATGTATGGGTAACTATGGCAATAAATTATTATAGACATACAATGAACCATAATTCTATGCAGCCTAATACTAAAAATACATCTTTAAGCACATTATTCAATTATTGTCATTTTATCGATATTCTTCTTGCTACTATCTACAGATTCGCATCAAAACGTTTAAATAATTATTGAATACCAGTGAATTCCCCTATCCCAATAAGCTTTGTCCCCTCTATGCCCCAACCCCACTTTACTGGCTTATGAATTAAATATATTAATGTTTTGAATATTTCTTTTATTAAGGCATTTACAATTTTAATTTTAGCACTCCGGCCAAATCAGAAAGTAAACCTGATGACCAACAAACCTCATACGCCACAGCTCCACCTACTGCACCAGTAACGGAATCAGCTTCAGGGGATGAATATGAAAAAATTGTTCAAAACATCATGGATATGGGTTATGAAAGGACACAGGTAAAATTACACAGTTTTGTAAATTGTAGTACACACTACAAAACGTTGAAATAAATAATATATCTGAAAAAAAAAATTGTATTAATACATTTTTAGGTTGAAGTTGCACTAAGAGCCAGTTTTAATAACCCTGATAGAGCTGTGGAGTACCTTATTACTGGAATTCCTGAAGACTTGCAAGCTGATCCGGCTATTAACCAGTCTATGAGCAATCTGCTTAATGAAGGTAAAATAAACTAATCTATGTTATTTCCTCATTGTTGTAAACATAGTATAAATTTCATAATTATTAAAACTAAAATTAAGAGATTGTTTTCTTAATTTTGATAAAACTGTCTAGAGAATGAAAGCAGTAGAATTTTTTAAGCAAAACACTCTAACACACAAAAAAAATTGTTTGTCAATCTTATTACCGACCGACCTAGTAAACCTGAAAGAAATACAAAGACAAATTTGAATTTGCCATAAAGAGTACTTGTGATTTCACTTCAGTTAGTTTCTAATTTTAACGCTTTTCAAATTTAGTTTTAAAAGTTAATTGCAGTCTTTAATTTCTTATTCATCAGTGAAGCAATCTATTTTTGTGAATTTGTTTGTTAAATAAAAAAATGAACACACTCATGTTATTGATAAACGTGAACAATTATTTTTCTTTCATTTAACATTTATCTGCATTATTAATATTTTATTTATTTTTTAATTTACAACTATAAAAATCAAGTAAATGACCCCTAACACAGTAAATAGTATAAAATAAACAAAATTAATTAATATACCAGATGAGAGCAATGAAGAAAAAAACTAACATTTTGTTTGAAATGAAAACCAGAACGTATTGGTTTTTTTTCGCATTGAACTTGTACATGATGGAAGTTATTTTTCAAGTTAAAATTTCAAACATTAGTTTATCGTATTTAATAATAAAAAAAAGGAATCAAAAAAATAATAAGACCAACCTCAAACTTCATGAGAAATTTAAATCTGTTTTCGCATTTACCATCACCTCTTTATATTGTCTGTAGGTTAGACAAAATTTGAGTCTTTAGTGGTTAAATAATGTAAAGTCATAGTCATGTACATCATGATCATTTTCCGGTTACATAAACATGTGGTGCAATGAAAATCACACGCTTATGTCTATATACTTATCGTACAGCTTGCCAGCATGCGAGGTACTACCCTAGTTTCCGTTAGCTAAATAAATTTAGCTATTGCTTAAAAATATAACTCTTTAAGAATATTTTAAAGAACAACTAAGTTAATGATTTTTTAGATACTGGCAGTTCGACTGGTAGTAGCCAGGGAAGTATACCGACACCTCCAAATGACCCATTGGCATTTCTGCGCAACCAGCCAACATTCCAACAAATGCGTACGGTTGTTCAACAAAATCCTGAATTATTAAATTCAGTATTACAACAAATTGGTCAAACTAATCCAGCTCTATTACAAATGATATCAAATAACCAAGAAGCGTTTGTGCGTATGTTGAACGAACCGGCCGAAGGGGCGTCTGCCAGTTCTTCTGCCCCTGCAGCAGCTGCTAGAAGCCCAACAGGCGGTTATGAAGTCGCAATTTCCACACAAGATAAAGAAGCCATTGATAGAGTATGTATTGTTGTTCAATATTATTTTTTAAGTTAAATTTAATCTAATTTTTTTTTTATATTTATATATTATATATAGTTAAAAGCCTTAGGCTTTCCAGAACATCAAGTGGTGCAGGCATATTTTGCTTGTGAAAAAAATGAAAACATGGCCGCTAATTTACTATTGACTCAAGAACCCGATGATTAATCACTTAAGACTCCAAGGCTGAAAGAAATCTGCATATATTGTAACAGCTAAAGAAATATGTTAACCTTATTTCTAATAAATTGTTTTGAAATATTGCTTTAAGAAAGAAAAATATTTATAATATTTTAGAGATTGGAAAAGATCTTTTCCTTTTGAAGTGTTTTTTATTCTGTTTTCTCTCAAGACAGAAATTAAATTTAACTTTTCTTATAATTATAAATGTTTTTTTTTTCATATATAATCACATAAATTATCATATATGTTGGAAGAGTGTTTAATATTTACAATCCAATATTATAAATAAAATGAACATGTTACAGAATATTTATTTTGTTTCTTTTTATTCCAGCAATTTTAAGCAGTAAAAGTAGAATTACCTGTGTGTAGCACATTAGTAAATATAATTATATTGAACCTAATTGTATTTTATTATAGATATTATGTGATTAGCCTTTATTAGATTCGTTTATAAAAATTTAACTTCCTCAAAACTATAACCATAGAACCAAAAAACTCGAAAGAATTAAAATATTTTACTCACCATTGTATTTAATTTTTTTGTTAAAACATCTTTGTCTATTTTTTGAGTTTCAACAAGACGAAGAGGTCACAGATCCTCATACCGTATCTATACATTTGCACGAATGCCAGAGCAAATGTGTAATCTGTTCTCATCCTTGCTTCGCTTGTTTTTGAGAATGGTTGAATCACAAGTGTGAATGTGTAAAAGCGGTATCAGGAATTATTATAAATGAAAGTGGTATCTTTACTTTCAGGAAAACGTTTTGGTGAAAAACTTAGGTGGTCTGTATCATTAAATATAAACCATTTTTACCCAATAAATGTCTTAATGATTGTGTTATTTGGTTTTTTAAAAGTTGATAAAAAATGTGACTACAGATGCATTACCTAAAATTGAGAATTCTCTACTGGCCTTTTTGACTGTTAAATTGGAAAATTTACATGTTTTAAAAATAAGAGAAAACCTGCAAGTTTCTTCTTTTATTTTGGAAAAATAAAGTGTCTTATGTTAATGTTTTAACTATTTATGTTGATTAAAAACATATATTAATAATTGCAATAAGTAAATAGTTTCTTTGCTAGTCTTCCTAGTTCCTTCATAAAACAAATTTTTACTTCAGATGTTGTCTCCGGTTTATTGTTGTCTGCAAACAATAAATGAAATCTATTTTATTATTAATTATTTACTGGACTAAATCATTTTAATAAAAAACTGAAAACGTAGCAAAAAGAAGTAAGGTTTTATTTTCATAAAATAACTAATTCAATACATTTATATTTTGTTTTTGATCCAAATAAAAAGATTATAAAAAACCTTAAAGACAAATTGACTACACACAGATTATAAAATCGAGCATTATATATTGTTGAAAAACATTGTTACTTACGAAATAATTTTTACAATGATCACTTATTTTTTAGTAGCTGTACAATTTTACACAATATGTCAAATTTGGAAAATATTTACAAAGAAATATATTATTATAACAGGTATTAAAGTGCCTTTTCAACAGTAAATAACAAAATTACAAAACAACAATAATTTTAATTGTTTGGTGTTAAATATATAAATAATATTTTTTAATTATTAATGGTATTAAATTATAATGTGCAAAACAAAAACCCATCCTATTAAATGTATTTAAAAAAAGTATATATACAATTATATTTTGGTATCATAGGTCATATAATGTATGCCAACCAATGACAGTATTCCAGTCTTTTATACTTTTCTTTTAACGAAATTGACTTCCTTAGTTACTTTTTGTACAGAACATAACATTTTTTTTTGTTTACATAAAATAAACGGGTTAGGGAACAATGTTAATGGTAGCAGGAAATAGAGCACGACGATCAAAGAGAATGATGGGAGAGGGTTCGTTTTCATCATCCTCGTCATCATTGTCTTCTTCAGTTACAGCATTCAAGGCGACAACATTGTCATCATACTTTTGATTGTCCTCTTCGCCTTCAACACTCTGATCATTTTCTTCTTCGTCGTCATCATCAACTTCATTTTGTTCTGCCTCTTCATCATCATCGTCGTCCTCGTCATCTGCGGCATTTTCTTGATTTTGTTCAATGTCGTTTTCTACGTCTTCTTCTTCTTCTTCTGTTTGATCTTCTAATACTTCTTCATCCATTTCTTGACACAAATCTTTGCCATCACACAACTTACTACCAGCACCGTGAGTAGCAACGTGTTTTTCTCCAAATGAACGAGTATTAAACACAATCTCGCATTCGTCACAATGAAATTTGTCAGTTATCTCTGGTGCGTTGGAATGAATAAGCCGATGTTTTTTAAGTTTAGAATACGCATTATGATTACGGCCACAAATGTCACAAGAAAATAATGAGGCAACTGTAGCGTTTTGATGATGGTTATCCAAATGTAAAGACAAATTGTTATAACTCGAAGTTATTCTGCAACAAATTCCACAAACAAACGCAGCTTGAGGACGATGAGCTCGAATCAAATGCTGCCAAAAGTGTTTTAAACTTAACCATTCTTTCCTACATATTGTACAAATAGTCTTTTTGCCTTTTGGTAGTGCAGGTGCATCTCTACTGCGCTCAGTTTCCTCTTCCACATAATTATCATCAATAATTGAATGTTCTTCTCTTCTGTGATCGAATAAGTCGGTTTCAAATCGAAAACTTTTGTAACAAACTGTACACGAGTGGAGTTTTCTCAGTCTCTTTGTGTTAATATCTGAAGTAACATCATCTATATCTCTTTTAAGACTCTCTTGTTGCTCCTCACTGAATCCAAGTTCCGCTAGTTCCTTTGGAAGACCATAAAGCTTTGGTGCCTTAGGCTTAGGGTCAATTACTTTTTTAACCGGAGTAGCTTTAGGAGAGTCTTCTTTTGCAGGATGATTTTCTACATGGTCTTTCAGAACATCTAAATCATTAAATACTTTCCAACAAATTTTACAAGGCTTCAAGTTTTTTCCATGTATTTTGTCGATATGTTCACCAACTTTGCTGGCCACAGAGAAAATCTTACCACAAATTTGACATGTATTTGGTTTTGTGAATGTTTGTGGATGGGATTCGCGTAAGTGTTTCGTAAGACCATCACTGTCAACACACACTTCCATACAAACACCACACAAATACTGAGTGTTTCCTTTGTGACGTTGCCGTAAATGTTTTCTGTAAGTTTTTTTATTTGAATGCATATCGCCACAGAATTCACAGACGTATGAAAACACTCGGCGAACATGGTCACGTTTATGTTTTTGACAATCTGCTTTCGTTCTCATCACTTTGTTACAGCCATCGATATCACAAGTCAATTCTGGATTGTTTCCGTGTTTTTGCCTAATGTGATCCAGCAACAACATTTTACTGTCAAAATGTTCACCAGTTTTGTCTTCGGAACACAATTCACAATATTGGACTAAATGGCTGTGTCGAAGATGTCTGTTCAAATATGCTTGATATTCAAATGTCTTACTACATTTGGAACAAGGATAATCGCCTTTCTCTTTAGGTATCATTGAATCTCGCTTGCCTTTACAATATTTTAGATGTTTTTTCAATAAACTTCTAATCCTAAACACTTTATCACATCTAATACACTGATGTATAATACTTGCTACGGCACAATTACTATTATTAGACTTGTCGATGAGCTGATCAACAGGGTCCGAATGATATTTCATCATATGTCTTTTGAGATGGACTCTTGAAGCTGACGTACGAGCACATAAACTGCAAGTAACATCTGGATGACCTTTGTGTTGCCTACTTACATGTTTCCATAAATGGTTGTTGCCACTATAATATTTTGAACAGAGATCACACACGTGTAACTGGTGATCGTTTTTACGGTGTTCTGAAATTTCTTCGACAGTTTTAAATTCTGTATCTGGACATAACGTGCACTTTAAGTTTACCTCGGTCAATTGATCAGTGACAAAATGAGATACTTGGTCTTCAACATTATGAATTGCTCGGTGTCGCATCATTTTCGACCATTTTGTATACGTCCGTCCACAAATGTCACAATATATAGCATTTTCTTTTGAAACTAAAGGTTCGTGTTTTTCTTTGATGTGTTCTCTAAGTTTGGGTACGTCTAAGTGTACTTTTAAACACAAACCACACAACAGAGGCATCACTTCGGCGTGTACAGCCATTATGTGTTTGTAAAAATCATTTCGGTTCGGCCACAAACGTCCACACACCTCACAAGTATTAGGGCAATCGCCTTGTGTTTCGTGATGTGATTGGTGTTCGATTTGCAATGCTGGCGAGACAAACAGTTTTTTACAATTTGGCTTAGGGCATATAAGGGTTTCATTAGAACCATGTTCTTTGAGGACGTGCCACCATTTTTCAGTCCGAGAACCACACGAATCACCACACAACTCGCAACGATTAAGAAAACTACTTTGAGAAGTATTAGCAGATGCTGTGCCAGACGTCGTGGTTATCATGTCGTCACAGCCAGTCATCAGATGAACGGAAGACATGTGTCTAAGCAATTTCTCTTCACTAGGGAATACTTTGTGACACACTTGACAGCTAATAGTATAATGTTCATAATTTGTAGCTTTGGTAGGATGAAAATTATTGTTGATTATGATCAATTTTTCAGGATCAATTATTTGACCTTCATTGTCATACACTGTATGGATGACGACGTGTCTCATCATTTTCTTTTTAGTATCATGTTGCCGAGCACAAACTTGACATCTATATCTACGTTGTACAGAATCAGCAGTGTCGCTAGATTTTGGATGTTCGGTGTTGACGTGCTCCATTAGAGACTTGCTGTCGTTGCAAATTTTCATACAAACTCCACATGTAACTGCAGCTTCTTGTTTATGACCTCTGACCATATGCAACCATAAACTAGCTTTGTCTTGAAACTCTCTTGTACACACTTCACAAAAGAACACAAGTTCCGCTTCCATCATACTTTCGGCCAGTTCTTCGTCTTCGCCGCCAATGTTTCCATTTAACTGATGTAAATCCGAAGGCTCGATTCCATGCACCTCTGATATATGTTGACTTAAATCAAATTTGTTGGTAAAATTCCGTTCACATAACAAGCAAGACTGTCGAAGATTTTCTGGTTTAATTGGAGATATGACGGCATTATCACTGGGTCCTGGCGTTTCAAGTTCATTTTCTCGTGCTACTTTTCTTGGATTGGCGTTTTTTCGGCGGCTACTAGAATCCGGTTGGGGTGCACTTTTTCCCTAAAAAAATGTTTTTGTGTAAATTATTCAAAACATATATAAAAACTAAGACCACCAGCTTATAGAGATTGATAACAAAAAAACCATTTTAATGGTTTAAGAAAAAAAGACTAAAAGTTATAAAAGCTAGTTATAAAAGCTTTAAATCAATGTTTTTTTTATTGTTGAAATTCAAAAGAAAAATAATATATAAATACATTTTTTTGTTATCATTTTTTTACAATTTCTTATTCCGTTGGTTAAAAAAAGAACCATAATTATAAAACTATAGTTAACATTAAAAACAGACACATAACCAGAATGCGGACGTTTCATGGTCTGCATAATCATCCTTTTTTTTTTTTTAATTGTGTAATAATGGCTTTTACACATATTTTTTCTATCCAAAACAAATAGTAATTTATTTAAAATGTTTTACAAATAAATAAATGTTCTGTTTAAGTGTCTGATGTGTAATTGTTTAATAACTTTATAATTATTTTACCTCTACTTTTTTAGGTCTATTATCTTTTGCAATATTATTAATAACACCAGTACCGGCATGCACTCCAATCTAAAAACAAAAAATCATTCATAATTGTTAATATTGAAGTATAATTAAGGTCTGAAAATTAGACTGAGAATAGATCTAGAATGGGACTATAAAATATAAAATTTTCTCAAAAACCTGCAATCAATAATTTTTTATTGAGGAAAAGAAAAAAAAAGGGGGGGATTACACTTAGATTCTAGTAAATTGAGAATAAAGCAACAGAAACAATAGATAACAAATTATTATTACTGGCATACATTGAACCTTAATAGTACGCACCCTAATTCTAAAAATACAATTTTAAACACATTATTTAATTATTGTTATTACAATGCTTTTATCAATATTTGTACTGCTACTATCTGCAGATTTGCATCGAAAATTATTTTATCATTTTCAATTATAAGAATTACTGTAAATCTGATTCCTGAGACCCTCCCCATCTAAATATGATCTCTCTATCCCCACTGTACTGGCTTTTATTAATTAAATGGATAATTTACACAACAAAAATGTTGGAGATACAATTGTTGTTGCAATTTATAATATATAAAATAATAGTTTATACATTTTCATAAGAACATTTTCCTAAGACAAATTGCAAAATTGTACAATTCAAACTCTACTTGATCAATAAACATCAAATGTAACCAAAAAATGGGTAGACACAGTATGATATAGTATTGGGCTAACAATCATTATTCTCTTTTGAACAATAGCATACACAATTTTTCTTAATAAAACAGTGCACTTTTGTTTAACCTCAAGAGAGTAAATAGCCATAACAATGGAACACTTGAAAACTTGTTATTATGCAGCAGCCACTAAAATGTATTAATTTCAATTTTTCGCTTAGAGCAGGGGTTTAAAGGTGTGTTTTTTTAAGGTAAAAATGAAATGAACTATTTTTCTTAAAATAGTATGTTATATAATTCTAGAATGTTATATATTTACCTCAAGAAAATCCAGTGGATTTGGCGAATGTTCGCGGTGGCTATTATTGTTGGAAATCATACGTTGTTGCATGAGTTTCTGATGCATTTGTTGTTGTTGTTTTTGATACTCTGTGCGGCTATCGTTTGCAAAATATTGCATTTTATTCAATGGTGGAGGTAGTCTTTGTGTAGGCTGTTTGTGATTTTGACGTTGAGATTTTAAAAACTGTTGCAATTGCATGGACGCAACAGGTTTGCATCCAACTGGTTTGGTTGGCCATGTTGCAGGTTTCAGAGGCGGAGGATCGCTTTTGATTTTCTTTGGTTTGTTAGCTGGAGGATTAGGTGAAACTGCAAAGATCGAAACCTAAGGAAAAATAAATAACTTGGTCGTTTATTTTGTATAATGCATGTAAAAGCAATATGTATATATCAGACATAAACATTTTTTTTTCTAAATATGGGACCAACATGAGTCGTTAGTGTATGACACTTAAAAAGAAAAATTAAAAAATTAATTAGTTGCCTATTTTGCGCATGCTCAGAGTAAAAATATTGAGTATATTGATACATTTCATTTTATAGGAATAATTAATTGTGTCTTGCTTGAAAATGATAATTCTATCTATAGATATATATTTTCTTTAAGTATTTTAATTTTAGCCTTATTTAAAGAAACCATACTTCAGGTTGGATGTGATGTAGTCGAGACATTCTGTTATTTTGCATAGATTGATTAGGTTCCTGTAAAACAAAATATTGATTATTATAAATTACAAATTGAATGAATATAATAAATTTATAAATAATTATGTTTTTAAATTACCATAGTTACACTAAAGTTAAGAGTAATATTTCTCCAACACACATGTTAAATGAATAGTTGAATTTCCAATACTTTCTATAAAGAAAAAAAAAAGTTAAATTAGAAAGATATTATAATTCTTTTTATTTTGTCTAACTTTTGTTATTTCTAGGAATTAATTCCTAGAGAGAAGTACTTTAACTTATTATAAAAAAAAAATAATATCAATTATTAAAATAACTTTTATTTTTATGCTGATTACAAAATGGAAGTCAGAATTCCATGGAGACTTCTTGTTCAAAAGTAATAGATCCTTGAACTTTGGGAATTAATATTGCGCAAGAATGTGAGTGTAGGTACTGTGCGAGATATAACAGCGGGGCCCTCTAGTTAAAACATGCATTGTTGGATATAGATCCAATTTTTTACAAAACATAATGAACATGACATGTTTTTTCGATTTGTGGTAGTTTTTCAATACATATTTCACTTTAAACACTTTTATTTTTATAATAATAATATAAATCAATAAATAATTCTATTAAATAAATACAAATTATTATTACGAAAATTATAATTTTCAAATTTCGTTTAAATTTAAGTAGCTTATATTTTTTAACTAGTAACTAGTAGTTTGTACATTTTGGATTTTATATTTGTGATCAACATAAAAAACATTCTAATTTGATAACAAAACAGGATGTCTGATTAAGCAAATTTGTTTCTTATATGAATTATATATTTTAGTTTATAAACACAAAAGTTAATTTATTTTTACTTTGATATTGTAAGATTAAGAGTTTGTATATTTTTTTAATTAATCACTTATTATCTTACGAAAATGTATATACATTTTTTTGTTTTATTAGACTTCCTACTGAGTGTAAACTAACATACGAAATATGTTAACCAAAATATTATTATGATATAGAGTTGTTAAAAATGATAATACACAAATCATTGGCAATTAGTTACGGCAGAATAATAATAATTCAAATATGTAATTTCCCTCTAAAACGACTTCGGGCGAGATAAAAATGAAAATTCAAATTTTGGTAAGCCTAGATGTTATCTTATCATCGGAACAAAAATGATAACAAAAGAAAATGATTTTTTAGAAATATTACATCTATATCAATAAATTTGCACGCGAACACGAAATAATAGTTTCGACGAAAATGCGACGGATGACCAGGTCGTCAAGGTGCCCACGTTCGTTCCGTGCACGTCCGCTATGCGAAACTGGCCAAGCCCCCTACACCAAAAGCCCGATGCCGACGACAGGTGCATGGTAATTCCTCACGCGTATAATTATTAGTGTCCGCAGCAACACGAACTCAACGCGTATCTATAAACCGAAATTGCCGACCGCATACCGACGGCCGTCGTCCATATTGCCAAACCACACTCCTCCAACCGCCACTGGTGGCCGCCAACGCCGTGCCACTTGTACCGTTTACGCCACATCTCGACCGCGACGATTTAGGTCACCTTCAGGCGGATTTGAAAAACACACTCGTCACGTCCATCAATGCCGTCTCCTTGCACTTAAGACTTATAGAAAAGACCCACGGGAAAAACTACCCTGGACTACCCAATCGCGATAACCGAATAAAAAAAAAACAATAGGTCTTACCTTGGCAAGCGCGTGCATAGGTCCGTTCTGGGCGATGTCGCTGCGAGGTGTCCAAAGTCGCAGCCGTGAGTGACGGAGCAATGCGGCACAGAGACGGGCGCGGGCGGGAAGGTGGCGCAGTGTCGTCACTATCGGGGCCCCTTACATAACTGGCCCACGTCCAAAGTCGGCCATTTGCACGACCGTGTGGATATCCGGCTATGGCGTCGTCGGCCACCGAGATGGTGGACAGGGACAGCGGATTAACGTAGTCGGCAAAAAGGGGCAATCGCAGAAGTACACCCGCGGCAAGTGGATATCCGGCGCGCGACTATGACTGGCTGCGGCCAAGGCGCTCCGACGGCAGGAGCGTACGTCCACGGTTCAGGGCGCAATCCGACGGCACTTAAGTCGGCGTCAACTATTCGGCGCGAATCACCGAAAATTCGATCCAAAAAAAGTTCGAGAAGTTGCGAAACCAAATGACATTGGCATATTACTAGTGTCCACTACCGTTTTCCCCCATTCACATTTCGTTATAATACTGTAAACGAAACCACGATTCTACGATACGGTCGGCAGGGCAGACGAGAACCATTGGTGTTCATACCAACCAAAGCACATACCTCGCTCCGCGGGACGTGATCGCATGGCGGCGAGGCGCTACTGGCCGTTTCCAGAGTAGCCAACCGCTTTACCACTTTTGTTTGAATTGCACTACATGAAACAAAAAATGTATTTTCACGATTCATAGTCCCCCACAAAAAAGAAGCACAAATCTGTCACTTGTTTTGTATGTATAGTTACTATAGTTTATGTAGTATACTCATTACTCTTTGGTAAAACATTTAAAATTTTAGGACGCTTGTCCGCATAGGTAAATCTAAATCTATAATATTATATTCTCAAGTTCAAAGAAACAGCAAAATATCTATGTCAGCATACAGAAAATATAATTGTGTCCTCCCAAAATACTAATCAGATTAAAATGTATATATTTTCCTTGTATCGATATAATAACATAATTTATACGATTACTTTAGCTAACCGATTTGTGTCGTCTATCAATCAAACAAAAATGAATTCTCTTATTTTAAAATGTTGTTTTCTGTTTATTAGGTTTATGATTCGTCGAAAATTCAGTTAACGTACAATTTGAGAATGTTTGGAAGAACAATATTGTACAAAACTTGTTTTGCACTGAAAAACAAATTATTTATTTATCCGTAATCGGTCTCAGTCTGTTGTTAGCGCTGAAGATGACAACATCGTTGTCGTAACACGTGTACGCAAGAAGTGTATAATTTTTATGGTTTAGGGTTCAAGTAGATTTTATATCTTTACTATTTATTTATGTTTGTCTTAATATTATATTTAAGGCTATTATTAAAAGAAATATCTTTCATTGCCTATTTACTTTTGAAATAATTATTAAAGCAATCATATTTAATTAGGTACATGCTGCATGCGGGTACTTAATATTTATTTCAGTGAAATAAATATGTACCTTATTGGGGCAAAATTCAATACATAAAAAAATATTTTTTTTTATTTTTAATTTACAAGTATAATTTTTGGATTTTTGTAATACGCGTGACAATTATAGTGAACGATTTTTTCATTTATCTGTTTAAAATTTAAATGTTTATTTATTTAGACATTTAGTTATTGAAATTTAGTATTTTTACAAAACATTAGCAAAAGTATGAAGTAATATCATGTGCCTAATAAAAAATATTACAAAAGTACGTTTTGTGCATATCGACATTTATGTTTTTATGGTGTATATAAATGTTAAGGATGGACCAAATATATCGATAAATTCAAATATCGATATTTACAACTGGTAGATACTATCGATGTATCGTAGGCCGTGTTTGGGGCAGTTCTTCCAAAAAATGATAAGAGTTCTTCCAAAAGATAACACAATTTTTATTTTATCAGCGTGACCAACCCAGAAACACCAAAATATAAAATAACTAAAATATAACTAACGTTTATCAGAGTTAACTGTTATCTCTAGAACTAAACGGCAATAATTCAAATGATAAAAAAAAATAACCGTGTTAAAATATATTATATTTTCTTAAATAGTACACATTTTTACGATACATTTATAATGACAAAAAACCAACTAGTTCATATGACGACAACGATAATTATTGGTAAATAAAATTTACTTTCGTTTCTTATTAATATTAAATGAATATTTTTATTAGAATTCTTTTTTAATTCATAATTCAAAACTCTTGTTTTCACATAATATAAACTTGCAATATTTAATATGAATAACATAATATATTTATCAATTATAGTACCTAGCGACAAAGTTCAGACATACACTATATTGTACTAATTTGTGTGACAATATTATTACATTCTATTTAAATAAAACTATGAATACAAGTAAATTATGTTTTACAGTATGATGGTAGTTGTCTGAAGTCATAAAAAGCTTATCGGTATGCTTATTCATTAGAGCGGTTCGATTCCTGAAACTATCTCTAGTCTGATTAAGTGTGGTAACAGGTATGGAGTTATTTTTTGTAAAATTGTTTTAATTGATTTAATCTCTATTATTTTAATAATTAACATTTCAACTTTTAACTTGTTTATTAATAATATATCTTTCAGTTATAAGATGAGTCAAAGATGATGGTTGAACAGTTCTCCATTGACACTAACTGGAAGAAAAGATTGTTTTATTATTTGTCTAAATAGACTAGGTAAGAAAAACTCTAAATTTGTAGTATTTATAAAAATATTGATACAATAGTAGTTTAATATCAATCTAAAATACCCTAATATAGGGTATTTAAAAAAAAAGAAATCAAATGTAAATTATCATTCTTTTTAATAATTTAATTTACTATTTTCTAACATTGTTAGTTTTTGTACAAGAAAAATTGCATTTACTTGTAGATCTTACACTTTCATTGGTATGAGATAACAAACTAGGTCCACTTGATGTATACCGGTCTCAAATATAGTCTATTCATGAAATCACTCTTCTAAGTGTTACTGATAGATAATTTGAGTTAAATGGTATAAACAAATGTCATTATCAATTTTCATTATATTTAATTTTAACTTCACAATTAACAAACGATAACATTAGTAAATCATTTAAAATTGGTTTTATATTATAATTATTATTATTATTATTTAACCATTTTTTGTTTTTTCAGCTAGAATGTGACCAGAGGAAGATTAAATGGACATATCATATATTTCTCCATAGACACTGTAGTAATCCATAGACTGACTTTTGACACTATATTTGAATATTTGTTGTTGACGTTAATTGGATTTTGTGCAAAACCCCTGGAAGAATATTCTGTATCAGACTAACAGTATAAACGCCACCCAGTAATTCTGTTTACCTGCTGTTAGACATTGTAGTATCATCTCCAATCTCTTTATATATTGTTTAATTTTATTTAAAAAAGTCTTATTATAATTTATTATTAATCAAGTGTAATTCAGTTGATTATTTATTGAATAACTTATTATCCTGTCTTCAATGTCCATATAAACTGTACTGTATTTATGACCACTACACTGATATCTCATTTGGCTAAATATTTTTAATTTTCAACTACATTAAAACAAAATTAAGATTGTTTAAATTTTTTTTTTGAATACTTGTATTATTGTTTGAATATTTTTACACTAGTGTCAATACTAGTATCTTATAATATTCTAGATTTAAAACTGTATTAGTTTAAAGATACTAACAGTATATTACTATTACAATTTTGACAAACATAATTATTAGCCTACCAAACTAATTATAAATATAGTTTCTGTATTTACTTATTTATTAATATTTACTTACCTTAATAACATTAAAATATTAATTTATTGTAAAAATATCTTGACCTAACTGAAAGATTGAAAATTTGTAAACTGTTGTGAAATTATGTCGATGTTGTTAGGAAAAAATTTTGAATACCTAGATAAAAAAAAAACGGTACAATTTTTTTTGCTAAAACAAGTAATTATACATTTGTAAATTTTGATGTTTAGTTTATAAAATATACTTTTTTTAATTAAAAAATATCTTTACTTAAGTATCATAAAAAATTGTTTTATTTTAATCAATGTCAATTCACTGATTAATATATTATGTATTAAACAATTGAATATTTCTACATATGTTATACTATTTACCAGATTATTTTATGTGTCTTAAACTATTACATTTATTATTTCTATTATTACTATTTATTGTTTATTTAAAATGACTTATCAAACTTTATAAATTATAAAATTGGTCTGAAATGTATACTGTGTTATTATAGGTAGCCTGTTAGACAGGAAGTCTATATTGTTTTTTAGAAATAAAAGTTGTTTTTTCTTGGTTAGCTTAATTATACAGTGTGATTCACTAATTTTCTCTCATAATAATTTCAATAAGGTAAAATTATTTTTCAAAACATTTTTGTTTGTGTTATTTTACAACTGAAAACATGTTTTATTAACCACTTACTTTTTTGATAATTTTATATTAAATAATATTTAATTATGATAAAAGATTCAAAGCTTATTTAGTATATTATACATATTTTTTTATAATTTTATTATATAGAAATGCATTTGTTTTTAAATGTAGTTTTTGACACAATAAAGTAAAAGTAAACCAAATGTATTTTTTTCTAAAACTGTTCTCATAGACACGTTTACTCTCGATAGCGAGTGATTTGTATGTGTGTACTGTATTAAGTGATTTTATATAATGCGTTCAAATGAAGGATGTTTAACATATTGAATACTCTCTTTGTTTGAGTATACAATGATGTGTTCGATATAAATTGTGTTATAAAGTCCAGTCCGTTATCTTTATTTATATGCAGAGTATAATACAGTTAATAATTATAGATTCTACAAATAAATAATAAATTAGCCTTAGTAAGTTTAACCCTTCACTGCATACATTTTTTTATTAACCATATGCTATAAATGTACTTAATACTACATTAAAAAATTAAAACATTTTTTTTTTGAGTTTTGGTTTCATGGAAAACGCTAATTAAAAAATTTGGAATATTATGGAACATTGTGCATACAAAGATGTATAGCATAAGCAGATATAAACAATAAATACAATTATTGTTCCATATATGGAACATTATGCAGTGAAGGGTTAACAATACCTGCTATTGTCTAATAACTATAAATATATTTAAATAATGTCTTGATAATAATTGAATAGTTTTATAACATATTCAATATTTTTGATATTTTCATTTAAGTCGTCAGTTATCAATGAATCAAGGTATATAACTATTTTCTTTTTAATAGTAACGCAGTTATATCTTATATGAATCATAATTCATGAAACACATGATATCCAACCTTTTAATTTCTGATTTGATAATTTTATTATATACATATTAGTGGAATTGGAAATAGCCTCATTAATTTTCCCATTAAATATGTCCATAGCTACGTCTATATCATTTAAATTTTCACAACTTGACCAATCTTAAGTATATATTAACATACTTAAATCAGTCATATTATAATTTATTAAACTTTTTTGTATTAAACTTTAATAGCAGATTTCGATGAGAACGAGATAAGAGATAAATAAATATGATGAGATGCTGAAACTTGCAATTGTATCTATTTATTTTATAATATGTATTATTTCTATTTTTAATTTTTATAATATAAGAAAAGTATACATTTCTTAATAAATGGAATGTAAACAGTTTTTGTGTGGTATTAAAACTTTAAGTTCATCGTAGAGACTTGGTTATCGCTAAGTAAATGGCCATTTTAATGAAAAAGTACATAGATTAATAAAATATGGGCTATGCAATCTTCTAACAAATATGGATATTTTCAAATCAAGAGATAATTGTAAATTTGCAAATTTATATTGACCAAAAATTGAATCATATTTTTAAATCATAAGAATAACTTTTACTGAAAAAATTCATATTGTTTAGTTTGGTTTCTTTAATAAAAATATATACCCAGAGTAGCTCAATATAAACTAATTTCTGTAAAATATGAAGTGAATGATAATTATTTTAAAAACCTACTAATAGATTATAAATAACATTCAGTCCTGCAAGGTATTTTAATACAGACATTTAAAATACGTTATTTGGTATTGAATACTATTTTTGATAATTCGTTATTAATTATTTAATTATTAAAAATATATAATTTGTATGGTACGGGATACTATTTAGTTAATTTTCCTTTTTTTTTTAAATTCAGTAAAATAATCAGTCTGATTTGATAATCTCACCAACATAAAAGAAAGATTGCATTAAATTACATTATATATTTATTAAGTATGACGTTTATACGATTATGACCCTTGTTTGATCATTTTTATTATCATAACAGAATTGTTTAATCTAGTTTACAATAGTTTTATATTATGCAATATTTTTATTATCTACCTATTATCCCATGCAAAAGGGCCGTACAACAATTTTTTTTCTCATCACAAGTCTTTATCCGGCAATAGGTTCACTTTGGACTATAAGTTTATAATGTATATATTGATTTGTGTAGAAACTTGAAATTAAATATGTGTTTTATTCTAGTTATTTGTGTGAGGTATTTAAACTACAAGTGTCATATGTTCCGTTTTCCTTGCTTTAATAAATCCTTTAGGTACCAAATTTTGTTAATAGTATATCTTCTAAAAGACAAGATTGAAGACAAAGCTCATAAGCTCCTACCTGTATTCTTTAACTACAGAATACATATGTAAGATGTGGTAAAACTAATTTATACTTGACAGCCAAATTTTGAAATCTTCAACTAATTTAGGTAAAAAGTAAAAATAATGTTTTATTTAAATAGTAATATAAACAATTTGTGGGAAATTTCAATAAAATTATTATTATTTTTTACCAAATAATATTAAATTATAACACATACTTATAAGTTATGTATATACACTTATAAAATGTAATTTTTTATGAATTTTACATTATATAATTTTACGTGTATAGTGAATACGATTAATTAGAGAATTGATAAATATCTAACTACAATTTGCAATAAAGATAAGAACCTAACTAAAGGCAATGTTTTTGATATTAAAATACGAAATTTATCTTGGCGGGTTTTTGGTAAAATCGATGTTGGTATTATCTGTAGTATTACACATTTTATAGGTTATGTAACATTTATTTCTTATCACGCGTTATCATTTTTTGGAAGAACTACCCCTAACTCTCGTAGGCCCACCCCTAAGTGTATATTCCACGAGGTAGCGCTAGCTGCATGTAGTCCATTAATTTGGATCATTATCTTATCATTATTGCCAATAATTTATTGGTCTTAGATAATTTTTTTCATAGAAGGCTAGTTAAAGTTTATTTTTTTACATTATTATTGAATATAATATTATAAATAGGTACGTCCTTCAGACTCAGGAATCAGGGGATCACCTTGAATACGTTGACGCAGGTTGTAAAATATTGAAATTATTATCCTAATAAAAATTATTTTAGTGTTCAAAATATTTTTAGCCTTGAAAGTGATATAATATGAAATATAATTTGCCCATATTATGCATATTATAGATGTTTACATAATGTGATAAACTAGGATCGACGGAATAGAAGAAGTGTAAACATTTCCATAATCAAATCAGTAAGTGAAATATTGGTTCATTAGGTATGATTACAGATCAAATCTAAAATAATTTTATTTATGTTCGTTTATAGTAATGGCGTTGATCGAGGGATTTGGTGACGAAGTAATACAGTTTTTTGCCATTTTATCAATCGTCTTACTTATTGTATTACTATGGATGTCTACACAAGTTGCCGAAATGCAGTTGTTCCGAGGTGCTGTTTTTATATTAGAACGACGTACTAGAAGGAGACACCACGACCAGATAACCAGAACTATTCCTCTAAATCCTCCTCAACTACCCGGTTTGTATTTATACTTTTTCTGTAATATAAATATGATAATTTAGTCAATGTGTGTGCGGCATGGAGATATAAAGTGTTAAATCTTAGGTAATAGAGGAAGTATATTTGATATCTGTGGTGCTGCCAAATAGACGTCCATCTATGCTTATATATGTAAGCTTTGCCACTTTGGAAAATTATAAAAAAAACAGATCACTAATTTTAAAAATGAAAAAAACCTAACCTAACCTAACAGAAATTTTGTGATGCCAGTTGAACCTTTTTGACATTAATTACTTAACACGGCTGAAAATGTTTAGTAGAATGAAAAAGGTGGCAATACAACTTTTTCAAACAAACATAAAACTTTAATAACTCAGATTTTGGCCAAAATAATTAATAATTTGTAACATGGTTTGTAAATTATTATTACTTAATTTCATATTGAAAAAAAAAAATGTATGTTTATTATATATATAGAGATTGTATATAATATGTTTGGAGTTGTGTACAATGTTTGTATATATTATATTATGTTTTAACAAGTTATCTTTTAAAAATCTCTTAAAATAAACCGGAAAATCAATTTTTGTTGTTTCAAAAAAATTTAAAAAATTGTTGAACCAAAAAAATAAATATACATCTATTTCAATATATTAGTGTCAGGCACGTATTAACAAAAATTCATGCCAGGGTCAACTTTATGATTTTATATCAATCACCCCCCCCAAAAATAAAAAATTGGCTATTGAGAGTACACAATTGAAATGCTTATTAGATCAAGGGTCGAATTAAAAATATTGGGTTTTTTGGGAGACAAAATACTTTTTTCTAGGTATATTTTTTTTTAATAAAAACTATAATTTTGCATAAATTATTACCATTTAATGGGTTGATTTAATTTATAAAATATTAATTTTTAATGTTACTTTATCTTAGGTTATTTTTAAAAATTTTAAAAATTGGGCCAATCAATACTTTTAAAATTGAAAGTTTATATCTATTTAATAAAAAAACTTCGCACTAAACTGAAATTGATTGTATGCTTAAACCATAAGCCACATGCAAACAACATACTATTTTTGGTCACTTTTTTTCTAACGTTTTGACACATATAGGTAAACTATAGTTATAACAAGTTAAATAAGGAGAACACTGTAATTTTTCACTTTCTGTCTACCCTACAAGTATTAAAAATTTAATTTTAAATTTGGGCGATAAAAATAATATATCTTATTTTAGAAACTAGCACAATATATTAAGTATATTAAGAAGTATTATTTTAGTATTCTTAAATAGTAACTGATATAGGGCTTGATGAAGTTCAAATCACACTTTATGTACAATAGGCATAGCTAGTATTTAGTTTAGAAAAGCGGTTTACAGGTGTTATTCGGAGAAGTTCATTAAATATAAAAAAAACAATAAAAAATTATTTAGATGTGAAAAAATACTTAGAGGGAGTTAAACTCTTAAAACCACTCTAAATACATTGTAAATAAATATATTATTTTATAAATTGCTCATTACTATTACTATTACTCATTAGGTAAAATGAGCTACTAATATATTTAATGTATTAATGCCACTAGGGGCAACTGCTTCTCCAAGCCTCCCTTCCCGCCTGGTTAGCGTGTTTTCTTATTGATGTCATTATATAATTCATTATAATTTGTAGATTAATTTTCATAGTCACAGGTGAGCCAACAACAACTGAAACCGTATCCTCCGATTCCAATCTTTTAGTAAACTCAACAGACGACAGTGATAGCTCTGAAAACAAAAACGAGACTGCTACGGCCGACGTGTGTGATGTGACAACTAATGATTTTTCATCACAACCCAATAACTCAAGTCAAAACAATTGCGATGACATTTCAGATTTATCAGAGCCATGCCAAGATTCAATAAGAATACGTCTTAAGTATTTAAATGACAATTGCCGCCTTGTTGAAGGCAGACCACAGGAGAATATTGGTGTATTTAAAAGGTATACTGTTTTGACCGATACATATACTCTATTCAGAATAAGAACAGGCTTCGACGGTCAACCAGTTTTCGTCGGGCGGCGGTCAGGCACCGCCCATTTGACATTTCGTCTGTAGCCCCACTGGCGGCAGTGTTCAAGGTCCGTTGCTCGTAGTAAAGCCATGCCCATGCGCACAATTCGGCCGCCGAAGCCTGTTCTTATTCTGAGTAGAGTAAAGTTGATACTTGAATTTAATAGACCATTACTGTTAATACAATATTTAGTTTTTTTTTTTTTTAGGAGACATTTTAATTCTGAGTTATCGTCTAACAAAATAGTTCGTTTGATATTTCAAGGAAAAGTATTGCATGATGATGAGGCGTCTTTAATTAGTTGCGGCCTACACGATAATTGTGTAGTACATTGTTTAATACATCAACCCAGACCTTCGCCAAATGCTCAGCAGTCACCCGATCTTGTTGACCATGATACCACTGAACTACATCAGACCAACATGGGACGCCAGGGTCAACGCCAAAATGGGCCTGTCCGAGAATGGAATTTGGCCACTTTGTTATCGGCACTAATCACAATTATCATAACGTTATTATGGTACGCTAGGCTGCAATTCTATACTCTTTTTTCATACACTTCTACTGGTACCCTAGGTATTTTGACTGCTATATTTTTATTCACCGCTTTCCTAACATATTTGGTAGACAACGAGGAACAACAGCAACAAAGACAACCGGCTGTACATTAAAAAGTTGTTGATGAAAAAAACAGATTATTTTAAAATTCAATTATTATGTATTTTTCAATTATAATTTAATCACGTCGATATTATAATCTTGTATTGCTTACATAGGACATTTATAAAATAAATTATACCACAAATAAAAGGTGTCTACATTATTATTATTATTATTTTTTTTTTTTTAATGAGTAGAAAGGATAGTGTTGACGTGCTTATGAAATAATTAATAGAAATTAATTATGTAATATTAATGTATTTACTTCTAGAGATATAAATAAGATCTCTTTATTTAAACTCAAAATTAGTTCCGTTTGATTTTATTAATGTCATGTTAACTTAAGATATTTTGCTGTAAATAATAATGAACTACTAATATCATTCGGGAAGTTAGTTTTAGTTGGTATAATTTATTGAATCGATACTATCTATGTTATGTTATTCGTTATTTCAAGTCAAATATAACTATGTCAAGTTGTATTTATGTATAAATTATTATTTACTAATCATTTACATTTTTTTAATTATTATTTCTGTTTGTTAAAATTAATATTTGTTAGGTATATGTTAATAATTAAAAACTCGCTTTTGTGTTAGTATTAAGCACAAGGGCCGATCCAGGAGGGGAGGCCACTGGGGAGTGGGGGCAAGCTCCATCCCCGTTATCAAAAAAGTACAATTTTTTAAATTATAATTATCTATAAAAAAAAAAATTTGGTTGGTTTTAGTATTGTTTATTTTTAGCATTACATAAGATGGTCTATAGATAGAGTGTATACACCATGAACTTTGTATACACAAAACGTATTGACTTTTTAAGCTTTACATACACTTAAAAATTAATATATATATTAATAGTATATCTTTTCACACTACATCTTAAATAGTGATAAACATAAATGTAAATATGGGGTTATTCATAAAGGATGAGTTAGATAAAGTTACTGAAAATATAAAAAAGATAAATAGTTGGTAGTTTTGATGTATGAATAAAAATATTTTCAAAAAAATAAAATTACAAAATTGTAACCATTTTCTAGGAAAACGAAAGTCTTATCCTTAATCCCCCAGTATAATTAATATACAAGTGTTATAATTATAAGTAAGATAAATAGTCGTTTAAGACAATTAATACTTCTTAGTTATTGCGTTTTTGTTCTAAATTTAAAAAAAATATGATATTTTTTTTTTGTATCCGAGTCTACACTTATGAACTTAAATAGCTTTATTTGTATCTTTTATTTAATTTTTTATAGTTTTTTAAAAAGGTATTAAAAATATTCGGGAATTAATTAAATCAATTTTCAAATGATATACTCTCTAAAATTGTGGTCTTAATTCATATAGAATTAAACACCACTGCGATTACAATTTACAATTAGTAATAAAATAAAATTGTATAACAGCACATAAATTCTTTAATAATGTATTTTAGTTTAGATAAGAAAAACGAATGCTCTCGACCTTAAAAAGAAAATAGTTTTGTGCAAGCGGAGAATATTAGCAAAAATAATATAATTCTTTATATTTTAATAATAATGTTTTTTAAAAAAGTTATATATTTTTTATTATTCCGCTTGTACAAATATTATAATATAATATAATATCAAGTAGGCAAAATATAAATTAAAAAAATCTTTGAGGAGTCCATACCGTTGTCCACATTAATGATTGGTTACGCGAGTATTAAACTGACGGATGTCCTCCGAGCAAATTAGCTTGGTTGAAAATAACTTGCTTAATTTTGGTTTTAGAGTATAAGCTCCCACTATAAAACTAAAAGAGAACAATATTTCATTAGAGGGCACCACAATTCATTTTTTGAAAAATTACAGTTATTTCAAAATGTTAACATAGTCGTTATTTCTAAACGATGTATTGAGCGTTATACCTACTTGGAATAATAATAAAAACGCATCGTGGTGCCCTCCGGAATATTGTTCTCTTTTAATTTTATAATGGGTGCTTTTACTCTAAAACCAAAGTTAAGCGAGTTATTTTCAGTCTGCTTAAACATGTAGAGATGAAAAAACATTTTTAAATCACTTTCAAGGATGCTTTGGTAGCCCGAAAAATAAATTAACTACCAAAATAGAGTCCTAGTTATTGAACTAATAATTACACATCACAGTTTAACCTTTTTTTAAAGATTTTGTAAAAATTTGTCTATACTTTACTCCTTAAAAATGGGCGGTGCGACGGAATTAAGAGATTCTACACTAGCATTTATTACGGCGCATTGTATAGGCAATTTTCCCCTAATACTTAACTTTAAATGTACATATTACCACTGGAAAAAAGAATCTTTTTTCATTTTTTTTTTCAACTTTTATAACGCATATAGAATCTATTTTTGTACAAAAACATATGTTTCTATTTCGAACAGAACTTACATAAAAATACTCAGATTTAAGTTTTAAAGTTATTTTTAGTTAATTAATTATTTTAATGTAAAAAACTGCGATTTTTAACTTTTTTAAACTGAAATAATAAACTAACAAAAAATAATTTAAAAATTATGCAACGATCGATGTCAACAGAGTGCAAACCGTTTGAGGTGTACAAAAATTTACTAAAAAAAAAATAGTTTTCACAGTTTTTACACATGAAAAATAGTGTCATTTGTGTCTATAAAACCAAAACCGATCAATACGTTCATGTACTCGAGAACAAAATATACATTTTTCTACCGTGGTCAAAAGAATATAAACATTTTCAAAAAAATACATAATACAGTTCAAAATACCATTTGTTTTCGATAAACAGCAAACCATGTAGTTCTTAGGATGTTAACACTTAAAATTTTATTGTCAACGAGTTATCGTGAATTGAAAAAGCTAAAAATATGTATACTTAATCAATTATTATTTAAGTTTCAAAAGCTGATAAAGCTCGAGAAAATATTAAAACATATAAGAATTTAAATATTGTCCCATATAGTAATATAACATAAACAAAATAAGAAGCGTAGCTTTAAAAATATTTTCTAAAAAAAAAACTACTAAATTTCAATTACCTATTTTAAGAGTAAACTAGTGTAGGGCTTAAAAAGAATCACCCGATATATATATATATATATATATACTTTTTTAAATGTATGGTCCAATTTAGTACTTTTCGGGTAAAATTTCTGATCTATTAACTTAGTTGTTACTCGAAGGAATCTGTTCAAAGAAAACCACACAAAATTAAAAACAAAATTCCATTGTTGTAAAAATAATGCATTTTAATCGGAGCTAAAATTGTTACCTACTGCGCTGCTATTATGTCGGTCAATAATTATGTAATTATAGGTGATTGCTCATTATTGGTACAGATTTTTTAAAAACATTATATGGAAACGGAATATGTAAATATTATGCATATTGTATTGGCTAAAGCCTAATATGGTTTTGTTGTAGTTTGCCGCGTACTTAAAAAAAAAAAAATTCTAAATTATTTATTACCGTTGGTGTTTGGCCGACCTTGGCGTTGCCGTTTCCGCCTGTATAAGGCTTGTTGTTATTTGTTTTTTACCTGTGTTAACAATAATGCTGAAGTCCGTACAATAATACTTTATTATTATTCAACCCACCCGACGGTTGTTGGTTTGTTCAAAACGCTTCAAAACAAAAGAGTCGAAACAAATTATGTGAATTAATTTGGCGTTTGACGCAACGGTTGCAAGTACATCATACATGTATCAATATTATAATTATTATATATGTATACTATATGCGTAAACAGGTGCAGGAAAAACAGTGACTTAAATTCGATGTATAATCGTCAAAGCGTGTCACTGAATTGAATTTATCATTTTTATTTTTATTTTGAACGCATGTTATACATTTTTAAGTATATATATATATATATACATACATACAATCATTATTACCGGATCCATATATTTTTTTAGATTATTCGTGCAGAATTTATAATCGTCCGTGCGTGTGAACAATTTGTATTTTTTTATCCAATAACAATCGGGCAAGTGAAGTTCGCGCCAAAATACAAACTATAAGAGCGGTTCTGTAACACCGACCAACGTACAAAGCACGGTAACGCGGTCGGCGAACCGATCGAGTTTTGCTGCATAGACTCCAAAAATAAAAATAAAAGCAGCTATGTTAAGAATAACCGTCATCGCGGTAGCCACGTGTATAGTGAGTAAAATATTTACATTTATTAACACCCTAAAAATAAGTCATTTACAGAAAAAATCTGCATAACTTTTTCTGACCCATATATTATTATTATAGCTATTAATAATCCTAAAATTCATTTAAATAAGCTAGAATCTTGGTTCAACCAATAGAAAAATAAAGTAAATGAAAAGAAAATTATCACATATTACCTTCACATTAGGCCTTAAAGTTAGTCATCCAATAACACTTAACAATAATATGATTCCAATAGAAAAGTTCGTTAAATACTTAGGCATTCATCTTCATAAACGATTAACCTGGGCTACTCACATTAAAACTAAAAAAACATCTCCTAAATTAAAACTCCATAGCTTAAGACATCTTCTACGTTCTGTAATGGCATACGGCATCCAAATTTGGGAATTAACAAATACCTCAAATCTAAATTTATTTCAATCCTTCCAATTAATTAACCTCTGTGTTTTAATTAACTCTCCGACCTCCGTGGTATGTAAGTAATCGTACACTTCACCATGACCTCAATATTCCTACTATATTCATATTCCTGCTTCCAATCACTACAAAAAATTCCACTCAAATACGATAAATCACCCGAACCCACAGATAGCCAAATGTTTTCTCTAACTCTTCCAAACGATCCTCCTCGTCGAATTAACGAAATTGGTCACGCGACCTAAGTAATAACTAATAACATAAACAGTAATTGAATCTAGTTGAAGCAGTGTCACTGGACGCCCCTTTCTTCCACATCATCCTGGCACTGAAAAATGTTCAAATTTACTCATTATTTTTAGTATTGCAGATTGTAAATATATTTTTAATAAAAAAAAACTTTTTTAAAACCTGTATCATAAAGGTCAATGTGTATGGAAAATTCTTAAGAATTAAGATAATATAGTGTTATTAACAGAGTTGTGCATTATTTCAGTAAGATGTTATCTAAAAAAAATGTTATCATCTAGATAACACTTTATTCAAGAATTAAATAATTATAAGACTTAAATTTCAAGTAATAGTTTTTCGAATATTCTTTAAACATATTATTTAAATAATTTTAAAAGGGCTTTTTCAAGTAGTTATATTTAAAACATTATTTCGTACAAGTATAATATAATACAGGGTGACCACAAAAACACTTCACATTTTCAAAAAGGTAAAATAGTATTAATTTTTCAAAAAAATGTTTTATTTACTTATGTTACATGTTTGTAGATGTATGCCATTTATTTTACGGCAATTTTTTGAAAAAAAAAAAAAATTTATTTAACTTATATTTATGTAATATTATGTTTGTGGGTGTAAGCCACAAACAGTTCTTTGGATGGTTTGAAAGCGGCAATTCGTATAGATGTGGCATTAATCACATGAATAGACACTTGAACAAGTGTGGAATAACATCCTCGAAAGAAAATTACTTCATGAAAGACGGACATCACCGTCCTGACCTCTTTTTTGCTACTTGAAGTTCAATAAATTTTTTTTCTTTGAAAATTGCCGTAAAATAAATGGCATACACCCACAAACATGGTACATAAGTTTAAAAAAAAAATTTTGAAAAATTAATATTATTTTGCCTTTTTGAAAACGTAAAGTGTTTTCGTGGTCACCCTGTACTATATTCACAAAATATATATAAAACCAGTATATACTGAGTGTAGTATTATTTTTATCTGCACGAATTTCCCAATCGTATTTCCCCTCCCATCATAAGTTTTAAACTCTTTTAACTTTTAAAATAGTTGTTCAAAACTGATTATCGACCGGTCAACATTTTTAGTACAACATTCTCAATTTAAAAAGTTAATGAAATGTATGCGTTACCATTTAAGTTTCAAAAGTTGCTATCAAAAAAACTATGTAAGGAAGGGAGTAAAAACAAAAAAAATGTTCTGACATTCTAATTTCTGAACCGAGATCACATTGTATAAAAACATAATGGAAAAAAAATTAAATTGTTATGAATTAAACCCAGTGAGTTAATGAGTGGTTCACGATAAGTTTATTATCTTGTATTATATTTGTTATATTCATGTGCCAGTTTTACGATTTTGAGGTTTTGGTATACCTGGATACAGAAAAAAATAAGCTATCATATGAAATCTCCAACGTGCTATCTCCATTATAGAATAAATGAAAAATAAAACCTATTATATATTACCTACTATAAATAATTTTACACGTTTTAGTGTCTCCTGAACAATTAGGTTTTAGCACATGGGAGGTGTTTTCGCGACAACGACGATATAATATATAGGAAAACAATTTTTTATTCCAATACATTTTATAAAAATTATTCGCATAATTTAAAAAATAATTATTCAAATAATTTATTTATTCAAATAAATTGTAGAGGAATTATTCGAATAATTTTTTCTTCGAGTTACTTGTGAAATAATTATTTAAATTAATTTTTATCCGAATAAGAATTTGCACAATTCTGGTTATCAATAGGTTATAACTAGTTGATATGACACGTTGACAACTAAAAAAAAATATATCTATATATATCAAGAGTTTTCCCTCCGAAGGGATAATAACATGTCTGTCTTAATAAGTCGCTTTATTACGTGTAGTTTTACAAAGCTTGAAATTTGAAAATTACGTGTACGACATGTATGATTTTTTTAAAAAAAATTAGTAGTCAAAGTGTATTTATATTAAAGAAAAACCAAACAAAAAAGGAAAAATTCACACACTGATCATATTGAATTTCCAAGTTGCTATGTGCGAATGTATTATACAAATTTGAAACCATTTCGACTATTTTTAATAAGTTATAGCGCCGTATTTATATAAGTTCAAACAAAAATATGTACATTTTTAGGTTGGTTTTCTCAACTTTTAAGGGGAAGTGGTGAACATTTTGAATTTTTGATCCGATAAAGTATCTTTTGGGTGGGATTTCCGATCTATAGATTTACTACATAAAGAACGGTTTAGCGGCTTAGTAACTATCATGGGTCTAAGAACAAAAAATAAAAACTCTTCATTGTAAAAACAAAAGCTAAAATAGTTAAAGTAAACACAGTGACACGTGTCAAGCGAAGAGAATTAATTTGTTTCTTTCTAATTTGACGTTAGTTATGATTTTGTTTTCTGACCTGTTGTACTTTGAGCTCAGTTAGTTTTATCCCTAACCCTTGTTAAGCCATCTACCTTTCTCCCTAGTGAACTTTGTAAGCAAAAAAAAAAAATTTTAAAGGGTAAAAGTAGTAATAGGTATATAATAGGTATATTGTAGTCAAGATCAACTACAAAAACTCTAAAAAATTGCATGCACATTTGCCCCATTTATTTATGTAATCATTGAGTTAACATGTCAACTGACTAATTATAATAATATCAGACAAGCGGTGCCCAAAGTCAACAGATAAAATTTTCAAATATAAAATATAACAAACAGTCAATACATTTAAACGACCTCGTTTTAAGTACTATTAAAGCCGTTTAAAACGTAAACGTTGAATTTATATTAATTCCTATGATATAATTTTGATTCACCTGTATAAATATTGAAAAAACAAATATTAAAGTAATTCAGTACCTAAATTATAATTATCCAAATAAATTAACTTATTGACAAGTAATCACGAAATGTGGTATCTTGTTTTATTTTAGAAATTAAAACTGATTTAATTACTATTAATAGCTCATAAAGAGACTTAATATATTATAATATTGCCGCTTTTTAGAATGCTTAAAAAAATAAAAGGTTAAATCTTGCTATATATGCAAAATGTAAAAAGTAGTGTCTTAATTGTTGTGAAAACATTATTTACCATAGTTATAATTTTAAAAACCCTTTAATTTAAGGCATTCAAGTATCAAAGGTATTCAACACATTTTATTTATAAGTTTTGATGAATTTATCACATATTTAGTAGAATCGGTCAAAAAATTGCTGTGGTAAAAACCAAACCAAACAATGTATGAATTTTATGGATAAATATTAATGATTTATTTTAATAGATTATAAACAAATATCTTTTATAAAAAAATTATAATTCGAGGATATTTCTTTTTAGAAACTTAAGGTTTGAATTTCGATATAATCGAACATGTAGGTTAGGTTATGCACATTAAGTATACCTAAGTGTATCTTAAATATACCTACCTTACATACGAAGTACTGTAAATAAAACTGTTAATTATTTTCATGGTAGATGAAACTATTTTTTTTCAGTTATCATGGCCGTCGGTGCAGGCAATCATGTACCCAAAGGACTACGCACCCGAGTTGGAGTACGGTCAGAGCAACGTGCAATTCGACTTCATCGTGGTGGGCGCGGGAAGTGCCGGCGCTACGGTGGCCGCCAGAATCAGCGAAGTGGCCGAATGGAACGTGCTGCTTCTGGAAGCCGGCGGCGACCCGCCAGATGGGTCGGAAGTGCCGCTTCAATGGGCGTCGATGGTGCGAACCAAAGCCGACTGGAACTACTTGACGGAACAGGACGATAAACTGTTCAAGGGTTTGGTCGATGGACGGTCGTACTTGCCTAGGGGCTGCATGGTGGGCGGTAGCTCGTCGATGAACGTAATGATATACCTGCGAGGCACTAAATTCGATTTTGAAAGATGGGTGCAAGCCGGTTGCGACGGCTGGGACTACCCCACGGTGTTGAAGTACTTCAAGAAATCCGAGAACTTTGTCGATAATTTGCGGTTCAACACAACCATTCACTCTCGGGGTGGTCCGCTGACCGTGACGCCGTACGTGTCCCCTGACCCAGCCATTAAAGTGTTCTCGGCCGGTGCGAAGGAGCTGGGCATGAACCCAGTGACGGACTTTAATCAGATAGATCCAGTTTTAGGCTATGGCATGGCCGACAGCACTACCAGAGACGGTTTGCGGTGCAGCACGCTAAAGGCGTTCCTGTTGCCGGCCAGTGAGCGACCCAACTTGTACGTGGCCAAAAATACGAGGGCCACCAAAATCGTGTTCGACGAAAACCGCAAAGCCACTGGCGTGGAGATCTTATTGCCAGGTGGCACCAAGAAGGTGATCAACTGCAATTTGGAGGTGATCGTCAGCGCCGGAGTGATAGCCAGCCCGCAGTTGTTGATGTTGTCGGGAGTGGGACCGGCGGCACACCTACGGGAGATGGGAATCGATTTGGTGGCCGACCTACAAGTCGGAGCGAACTTGCAGGACCACGTCGCTTTCTTGGGTCTGGTGTTCAGCGAGAGAAATAACAGATCCGAAGAAGAGATACTGGCCAATAGCACAAATATAATCAATGAACATATGGCGCTAATCAAGGAGGGCAAAAGCACCATGGGCCTAACGGGACTCATAAGCTTCATAAACACAAAAAAACAGCAAACGTACCCGGACGTGGAAATCATGAAGATCAGATTCCCGTACAAGGCGTTGGACAAGAGCCCAAATGGCAAGAACCGGCTGACCAACATGTTCGGGCTGTCGGACGAAGTGGCCGCTTTGTACAACGCTCTGAACAAGCTGAGCGACACGTTGATGGTAGTACCTATCAGCAACAATATAATTAGCACCGGTTACGTGCAGCTCAGAAGCACCGACCCGTTGGAACACCCGAAAATTGTGGCCAATTTTTTAAAGAACCAGGAGGAAATTGAAACATTAATGCGAGGTATCGAGTTCGTGGTGGATCTGTCAAAAACCGAAGCCGTGATGAACGCCGGTTTAGTGTTGGAAAACTTGAAGTTCCCCAATTGCGACGGTTACGAATGGGCAACACGCGATTATTGGCTGTGCAGCATCGAGCAAGTGGCCACATCATTGTACCACGTGGCCGGCACCAACAAAATGGGCCCGGTCGATGACCCACACACGGTGATCGACCCTAAGATGAAGGTGAAAAACGTGCAGAGTCTGAGGGTGATCGACGGTTCTGGCATGCCGTATTTGGTAGCGTACAACCCGAATGCGGCCATTGTAATGATGGCGGAAAGAGGAGCAGACTTCATAAAAAAAGCTTACGGAAAAAACACATAGCGTGTATTTTATTATCCACTATAACCTTATATTAAGTTTTTTTTACTGTAATACAACTATTATAAAAACTTCTTATTACGATACCATGCCCGGAAATCGCTTTTTGATCAGGTCGAAAATATATTTCATTAATACTGTCATTGCCAGTACAGAACATAAATGTCTAAAAGTATTATATATGTAAATCTTTTATTTATATACAGGGTGATTTATTTGTCTTGGACCAGTTAAAATCTCAGTGGGTTTAGTTTAAAATGTTTTTATTTTATGTGCTTATAGTTTTCCACAAATTTGTATGTTCCATTTCCACTCCTAAACTATATTTTTATGTACATTTTTGAAATTCAATAGTAACTTTTAAAATTACGAATATTTTACTAAATATTTTGATTAGTTGATAACTAGTTTTGAACTACTATTAGTTATACGATTTTAAAAGATAGGACCGGGAGGGGAAGTAAAGGTGAACCTTTCGGTTGGAATAAAAGTAATACTACACTTCACCTCCTACCCTAAACTTTAAACTTCAATAACTTCAAAAATAGTTATCCAAAACAGGTTATTGATTAAGTTTCAAAAGTTGATTTATAAATAATTAGTTCGGGAGGGGGTTAAAAACATAAAAATATGTTAGATATTGAGATCGCATTGTTTAAAAGCACTATGCAAAAGAAAAATGCAATTACTAATTAAACCCTATAAGATATATTAAGTGGCTCACGATAAAAAAATCACCCTGTATATTTTCAGTCTAATTTTCAGATCTTAGGAGGACGTCATACCCTCTGTTTATTAAGGAGTTAGGTATAGGCATTGGTTTTTTGCGAAATTCTAATCAAAAAGTTAAACTGTGATGTGTAATTATTAAAATTAAATTATTAGTTCATTAATTAGGACTCTTTTTTTGATAGTTAATTTCAGAAACACCAATAATAAAAAAGATAGAGGATAAGATTTCCGAGAGTACCTCATATGTATTTGAATTATCTACAATTCATAGGTCAATATGATAAATGCAAAAGTACATTTTTTTTAACTTCTTTAAATCTTCGTAACTTTTTTTCTGATTGAACACATATAAGGTTCGCTACTAGGACTACTTCAATGGATGTAGAACTCCACACGTGTTTTGTATACGTATATATATATTTTACTCGTACGTATGTATTAATACTCCTTTGATTTATATTTATAACGATTTTGTAATCATTTAAATAAAAATGCCCTTAGGCAATAAAAAAAAAAAGTTCCCTCGGAAATCATGTCTTTTCTCATTTTCATTGCAAGTGTTTTATCTCCTAAAAATCACTTTGAAACGTTCTTTTATCAGTTCTTTCTAAACATATTTTTATCATTAAAAATCATCGATGAGACGTCCTTGTAAGTCCTAAGATTATACCTAAGAAAGAGGAATAACGGAAAAGTTGTTTTATTGTTGTTTGTTGCATCGATTTTTGTGGTTTACACTGCGGAGATATCAATAGTTATAACCAAGTATAATCTTATACTCTGTGGTTTCGATATTAAATTCTGGTCTATTTACATATTTTATTTTTGATGTAAGAACTATAAGGGGTACGTTATTTTTGAGCTTCAAAACTTATGCAATAGAATCATTTCATCATGAGGTATTTTTTTTTTTTATAAAATAAGTAATTTAAATAAAATGATCCTGCCATATTATATTTTACAATCGTATATCGGTTTGTATATAATTCTAATTAAAAAATTAAAACATTTTTCATTTTAGATTTATATTTCGAAATGGTATCCATTATTTTAATTTAAAAGTTCAACATAATATACTTGAATTTTTAGAATGAAAACAACAGTCAAAAAATTTAAAATAGATATGAAACATAATTATACATAAAATTTATTCATTTTTAAATATACCGCAAACCATTTTTTTAAAACATCTAATTTGCTTTGGAATAAGAAACCAAGAATATGTTGCTTCTTGTTTGTTCCAAGTAGACTTTTCTTTCTTTAAAATATTTTAACAGGATTTTACGAATTATAGGGACTACTGCAACATTGATGTGGATATTATTATACTTTGTTCCACCGAAAATCAGATGTTAATACAAGTGTCTTTTTTAAAATTGGAGTTTTTTTTATCAGACGATATTTTTATTTCACACATTTGTGTAAATAAAGAAAACTGTAAAAATACAATGTATAATGAACAATATGTAAGTAATTTATTTATTAGCTATGGTTTTTGATGCGGAGCCGAAAATTGAAAAGTTATTGTTTTTACAGTGATATTTTTATTTTACTTTATTTATTTTGTTGTGCAGCAATGCTATAGATTAGAAACCATTTCTTTTAAGATTAACACTAACATTGGATTATTCGTCGTGTGTTGTATTACAGTTTTATTAAACTTACTGCAATAGTACAAAGCATTATTTTTGTCTACTATTTAGTACAAAACATAAAGACTCGTTTTAATTAATATTTAATCGCTTGATTTTTTTTCAATAATATTATCTGCTTTAACATTAGCATTGGATTTTCGAGAACGCATTTTTTTTAATTGTCTGTTTGTTTTATCGAGTGTGCTCCGCAGATGTTCCACCAAATCTAAAGCTGTCATAAGATTCTTAAACTGTTCAAGTTGTATATTGCCTAAAACCAAAACAGGTGCATTTTAATTTTACAGCTGAATGTATACTTACATTTTTAACATTCAGATAACAGGTGTACTCGAAAAAAAAATTTAAATAGACACGATACAAAATTATAGAAAAACAATTTTTTTATAAGAAAAAAACACTACCCAATTGTAATAAATTCCCTTTTAAATTATTTTTTTTTATTTTATCAAGAAAAAAAAAATTTGGACTACTCGAATACTACAACAATGATCTAAATATTCTAATACTTAGTTCCAAAGAGAATTGAGTGTTAAAATGTTTTTTGGTAGTGTTTACAATTCGATTTTTTTCAATTAGGTTAGGTTTCTTTATTTTGATTTTTTTAGGAAAATTTTGCATTTAAGGTCTGCAATTAGATTGGATGTAAATCTAGAGTGGAGCTATAACATGTGCGATTTTCTTAAATATCACTTCTCAAACGATATTTTTATAAAGGAAAAACAAAAAACAAAAAAAAATATGGCAAAAATTTCACTTTGACAGCGAATTTCCACTGGTAAATTTCCAGGTTGCTATATCACTGGTAAGTAAATCACCAGTTAACAACTATAACTGTATAATTTAATAAAATACAAAATGTTTTGAACACGTTAACATTTTTAACATGAAAAGAAAAAATTTAGTTTTCTGATTTATATTGTCTTATTTTTATTAAACAATAATGTGTTTGTTAGTATTTTTATTAATATTGAAGTAAGGATCGTACACAAATGTTGTAATTAATAATGACGATTTTTAATCCTAAATTTAAAAAAAATTTAGACAGTAAAAACCATAATTGAATTATTATTTTTTAAATAGTTATATATATATATATAACAAACTATAACAACTAATAGTTACTTCGTTCTTCTTGTGAAGTAGAATTTGTATCAAAATAATTTTGTATAAGTTGTAAGTTATCAGGACCCAAACATGTTCCCAAGTTTGACTCTGTAAGACCATTTCCCTCAGAAACCTTACAATATGATTTATACAGCGTGAAAACTCTTTTTAGAACCTGCAAAAACGTATTTTTACTAAACAATAATAAAAAAAAAAAATCGGACAATTATTTTATATATCTTATAAAGTTTAAAACAAACTTTTTTAATTATACTATGTAAAAAATAATGTTTTGGAAAAAGTCAAATTTAAAAAAATTATTCTTATGGTTTTTCAAATTATTAAAAAAATAGTATTAAAAATTACTTCTTCATTGCTTAGTCTCGGTGCGGTAACGGCATCTAGGGTAAACGATAGTAATAAAATAGAAAACTTAAAGTACATTGTAACTGAAGTTTATCAAAGAGCGAATTGAACAATTTTTCGCTCTGCCAGTTGCCAATAACACAAAAAAACTAAAACATTTAATAAGTGTATCAAAAGATATGTTTGCTAATAAATTTCCAAGCTGTGGCATTATTTTAAATGCCTGTTTAAACAATTATATATATACAGGGTGAACAATTTAACGTAAGACACTTATTTTCACGGAAAGTCGTAACAAATTTATAGTTTTTCTTTTTAAAACACTTTTATTTGTGTTATTTTACAATATTATAAAATAACTAAATATTTACCTATTTTGGTATTTTTCATAGATCCATCAACTTTTGAAATTTTAATGGTAACGTATTTACTTAACTTACTTTTTAAATTAATAATCATTTGCTGAAAATTATGACTGGTCGATAATCGCAGTTTTTGATACATAACTACTTTTAAAATTATTAGAGTTAAAATTTAGAGTGCGGTTGAGTAATGCGCGTAGATAAATATAATACTTCACTACACCTTTCTTCCTATCTCAAACTTAAATTAAATTAAGAGTGAAAACGCAATAACAAAAAGGAAGGATGTCGTCAAACCTATCTTAGATTAAACACTGTGATGTCGAAGCTTTATAATGTCTAGTAATTTTAAATATCATTTTGTATTTAAAAATAAATACGTACATAAAACTAGGGCTAAAACCGATAAGTACTTTTAAAATTACAGCTATTACAATATTAAATTATACAAGCATATTATGAGCATAAAGAACAACAATAATTTAAACAAGTAATTTAAAGGAAAAGTAAGAGCGTTATTCAAAGTAATTTTTAACTATGTTTTCGTTATCATTTAATAAATTATTGCTCAATTTTTTTAGTACCTATAAAGATAACCCAACAAGTAAAATTATGGATTTATTTATTTATAATTTCAATTGTTATTTTTAAACAATTTTTTCCTGGTAAGTCGTAAGAACATAACATACGACGTTGCCTGGGAACGGACAGCGATGACACTGAACGGGCTGCTTAAGGTGTTTTCGTGGGTACATGAAAAAAGTATGGCTAGGTATAATGAAAAAACGATTATTTTTAATGAGAGTACTAATTTGAATTTGTATTTCATTAAATTAATAATATTGTATTTACATTCGAATTTCGTATACAATTTATTATTTAATCAATTTAATATATCAATCAATCAATTTAATATTATTCAATCAGTGAACAATTTAACACATTCTAACGGAATACCCAAAAAGTTGGTTATATTATTAACAACTTTAATTTACTTGGTATTCATTAAAAATTGTCTACTTTTATCAAGTATCGTTCTAAAATATGTAGATTAAAATTAAAAATAGCAAAAACCCTTTTTAATGTATGTATATACAATGTATAGTTTAAATTTATTGACCGATTTCTTCGAGTAACACATTTTTTGATAACGTAATCACTAATTGTCAGTACTTTTAAGAGATCGGAAGTTTAAAAAAATTGTCTTCTTACTCTTAAAATCAAAAAAAAAAATTCACTTTTTTCAACTTTCAACTTTGATACTCATTAACCATGTATCTAACAATAGCCTGAAATCCAAAATTCAACAAATCCCCAGTACCACCTAGAAGAGGGGTGGTATTTGGTCTTATATATTATAGCTGCAGTTTAGGAACTTAAAAGCTGGAAATTGTTTTCAGAAGATTGATCTTACGTATATATTAAAACATAAAAAAAAAAAATCATGAGGATAAACTTTATTTATTGCGGAAAGACTATTTATTTAACTAAAACTGTGTAAGGCTTAAAATTAACATTGGATTATTATCGTATAGTATTACAGTTGTATTAAACTTACTCTTATATAACGAGACATAATTTGTTTTAAGTATAGTTTTAAGTATAGTATATAACATGACGAAACATTTTTTTAATTACTCAAACGCTTACATTTTTTAAAGTAATATGATCTTAACATTAACATTGAATTATTATTGTAAACACATATTTTATCCCCTCATTTCATAGAGTGAATTCCTTAACGGTTCCACCAAATTTAAAGCTGATATAATAAACTCAAACAATGGAAGTTGTATGTCGTCTAAAAATTAAACAGATGTATTTTAATTTTAAAATTCAATTATTACTTAAACTTTTATAGTAGAGACAGCAGATGTACATTAGGAAATAAAAATAAAATATATATGATTCAAGATTATACAGAAAACAATTTTTTTTAAAAGTACATCTGCGTCGAAGCTAAAATGTTAAGACATTTAAATTTGCTTAGAATAATAGGTATATAAGATAATATGTTGCTTCTTCTTAATTATAATTAGAAATATCTCTATTTCTCACTTTTAATATTCAAACTAATTATTTGTTATTTTGAACTAAAAGTACCATTCTTAGGTCATACCCGAATGCTGCAACATTAATGCTAATATTATACTTGTTCCAAAGAAAATTAAGTGTTTAAAATAAATTTTAGTTTTGGTAGATATGACATTAGGATTTTTTCAATCAGATAATAGTTATATTTCACACAATTTTCATAATATTCTAAATAGTTCACCTGGTTCAATTCGAAATTGAGTAAAAAATCTAAAAATATAATTCATGTTTAAAACTAAACTTACTGCGCGCTATAACTTTTTTTAAAAAATAATCTAATTAGTTCCAAATTTGTATGGAATATTCTCTAGATCAAGTAAAATTTTTAAGCGGAATTTTAAGAATTCAGGATATAGGAAAAAAATTGTTTTCTAATTTAGATTTTTTAAATTTCTTTACTCAAATTTTGTTTTAAGTTTTATATAATAGTTACTAAAACTCATCATTAGATTATGGATTGTTAAGATGATTAGTACATATTAAATACCTAAACAAACACTTGTGACCACTTTTAGCGTTGATGCCGAAATCATTGAAACAGTTTGTCATTTTTGTGCTAATATTTTTTTTTTTTAATAAATGTTTTAATTGTGCAACTAATATGTATAATAAAGATTTCTTTAAAAATGATTAGCTATATATAATAGTTCTCTTTAAAAAAATTACTGTAACATAAAATTTCGATCATTCTGCCAAAACAGCATACAAAAATGTAAGTTTCCATGGGAGGTTAGGTTAGGTTAGGTTGGGAACTGGGAACTGGGAACATGGGAACTGGGAACTTATATTTTTCTTTTTGTGTTGTTTACTTGGATGTATTTAGTATACAGCATGATGATTATTGTTTATCGAAAAATATAAATTACCATATTATAGAAAAATTAAATAAATTTAAGAATAATTGTTCAATGCCATAAATCGATCAGTAAAAACTATCATCAAATTATTCATATTTTAAAAAGTTATTTATATAAAAATGTATAACGTCTAATAGTTACTTCGTTTTTGTATTGAATAGCTGTGTTCATTAAAAAAATCGTGTACTTTTTGTGAATGCGAGGGACCCACAAAAGCCACCAAATTTGCTTCTGAAAGGCCTTTGCCCTCAGCAACGTGGAACGATTCTTTTGCTTTTTCGAATCCTAGTTTTAGAACCTGTAACAATTATTTTTATTAAAAAACATTTAAAAAAAATTGTCATTGCAGATATTATGCCAACTACACATAGTAAATATACGTTTAAATGTTTTACAAAAACATTAACATTACAACTTTTTTATGGTAACCGAAACTAAAAATCGTACAAAATTAATCTAAACATGTGTTTTAATGTGTGTTACATTACTCAAAAAACCTTAATCCATTGTCAAACACTAAGACAAAGTTTATGTAAAATTATGCCCAATCGGTTAAAATATTTCCATAGAAAAAAATTACTGTAAACCATAACTTGATCATGAGTAATCTAGTGAATGGTTGACAAAATACTGTAGTTTCCGAATAATAATAGTCTAAAAATATTATTAAAAATTACTTGGTCTTTAGTTAGATGCTGAGCGGTATTAGCAGTTAGAATAAAAGAAATTAACAAAATAAACAATTTGAAGTACATTGTGATTTGTAACCCGCCAGTTTCTAATTGTACAAGAGAACTGAAAACAAAAATCGGAAATATTCAATAAGTGTATCTTTTAAGAATAGATTTATTAAGACATTTTCAATCTGTGGCATATTTCAAATGCATATTTAAACAGTTATATAAATAAATGTATATTATAGTATTTATTTTATGTGAATTATACAAACATATAAACGGCAAAACGCACATATTATGCCTAGTGACGTGTTTTTTTCTCACACCATTTTAACCACCATGAAGAAACTGTTTAAAGGACCTCTATAATAGCGTTTATTAACGCGTATTGTATAAGCAATTTTTCTCTAATACTCAATATTAAGCTAAAATTGTTTAACGTACCTAACGTATATTCCCATAGGCGAAAAGGATCTATTTAGATATTTACAATTTTTTTCCTAACTTTTATAACCTATGTAGGATCTTTTTTTGTACAAAAACATATGTTTCTACTTTGAACAGAACTTACCTAAAAATACTCAGATTTAAGTTTTAAAACTATTTTTACTTATTTAATTATTTTAATGTAAAAAATGCAATTTTTAACTTTTTTAAACTGATATAATTAAAGAACAAAACAAAAAAATTTAATTATGCCACGATCGATGCCTTGCAAATGTTATGAAGAATTCAAATATTTGTTCAAAACTTAAATCGGAGTATACTTAGGAACAAGTAGAATGAGTTGTTTTTGACCAAAAATACGCATGTGTAGAGGCCCCTAATTAAAAACTGTTTGATATAATTCATTTCGAATCTACCCAAAATTCAAATCAGCCCCATAGCATGTTAAATTACAATAATTAATTAAATATTTTGCTATTACATTTGATATTACTACTAGAAATGCGTGATTTACAGGCAATAAGTAACATCAAAGTATAAGTTCAGAATTCAAACAACAAATGTAATTATTTTTACAATTCCTTAATTGATGTATATTTCGTCTAAAGTTTCAATTAAAGGCATAAAACAATTAATGGCATACACAATAGCTTAGGTAAATATAATGTTTGTCAACTCAAATGTATCTATTTTAGTTTTTTTTTTATAGTTGGCTGGCAGTAATTGTTTCTTGTGACGAAAAGAGTTTAAACATTTGAAACCAATTTTAAAAGTACCAAACTCCGTTTTCATAGAGACTATTTAATTTTACAAGTTTATACTAGTTTTTATTATTAAAATATATTTTTCAGTCTTCAGTATTATTTAATTAAAAAAAAAAAAACAACATCAGTTATACCTAAGTAATTTAGTTTATTTTATTATTCATAGTTATTTTAATCGCTGGCACAAGACTGTAAATAAAATAATTCAACTATATAAAACACCTGTATTTGCTTTTTTTGTAAATAATATAAACATAAACATTTTTTATACTGGTTTTACATACATATTATATATATTAATTATTAAGTATTATACATATTATAATTTACAGATATGATCTATATCACATTCACTTATATATATAAAACTATTTGTATATTCTCGGGGCTTAGAATTATTATAAAATGTAAAAAAATACTGCCTTTAACGTATTTTTTAAATGCGAATTAATTTTCTAAGATCCTCTATGAGAACGACGGGTAAATTAAAGTATTTTTCTTTTTCGTAGAAAAGCAAAAAATCAGTTTTGCATACTAATTATAAATGAATACTTTGTTGATTGTATTATACTGTTTTGAATACTACTTCAACTCTAAATAGCACCTCGTTATGCCACACAATATATTTGTTACCTCTTGCTGTCTCATACCCAACCACACTTTTAGCATAGCAAAAAAAAAGTAAATTAATAACCTCAAAATGTTGTCATAGCGTTAATTAATACATTAAAAAATCAAGTTTTGAGATTAGATTTTTAAAAAATAATTTTTAAATAAATGTTAAAAACGTATTAAAAGGTGAAAAAAATAATTAAAAAATATAGTTAAGTTATAAAATGAAATTTAAACTAAATAAAATTTAGTTATATTTAGACAAAAAAAAAAAAAATACACAGTTAGTTAACAAATTATTTCCCTATGACATGAAAGAATTTCCTAAAAACATTTGGAAGTAACTCGACATTATTTTAGCGTGCATTAAATTTAAATTTGAAATTATTTATATTATTTGTGTTTCTTGATTTTTCAACCAACCTTAGGAACATTTAAGTGCTATTACTGATCTATTATACAACTATCTACCTACTGATATATTACTGACTGGCTATACAAGAATAATTCGGTTCAACGGTCGATGGTAGGTGAAAGCTCTTAGAAATGCTTAGATCTAAATAAGGGCATTTAATGTTTAATATTTTTTTTGTCATATATTTAAATAATACAATTATGATTTAAGGTTTTGTATAAACATAGTTATAAACCCGTTTTAGCTACGATGCGTAACTTAGAAAAGATGCGTAAGTATTATTTTTACAATAATGAGTTTTTATTATGTATCTATAATTTATTTATTTTTGTGTCTAGACCCAAAGGTGTCTCCTCAACCACTGACCTGATTTCTTCGTGTAGCAAGTGTCTGTAGTCGTACATATTATTTACAATGTAAATAATTAATTAACTGTTTAAATAAAGAATAACTTGCTGAACATTTTGTCTTGTCGATAAACAGGCTTGGATAATTATTTTTTAAGTTATTAGAGTTTAAAACATAAGACGGGAGGTAGGGTGCAGTGTAGTAACAATTTTATCAGCGTGTTTTAGTCTAACACACTCCACCTCGTATCCAAGTTTTAAACTATAATAACTTTAAAAGTAACTTTCAAAAAGGTAATTGGTCAGTCAAAATGTTCAGCATATTATTCTTAAATAAAACATTTGATTAGTTATGTACGTTACCGATTAAGTTTGAAAAAAATATAAAACTCTGGAAAATACTAAAAATGTAGTAATTTAGCGTAATTTTCTAATATAGCAAAATAAAACAATCAAAATTGTTTTCAAAAAGAAAAACTATGAAATTGCAATTATTTTAAGAAAATTAGAATGTCTAACTCTTAAAGATTCACCCGTACACGGATGGCAACAAATTATCATAGACAGACGATCAACCCTATAATCGCGTCAATCATAATACAGTTCATAAAAAACTAATTTAAAACACTTTATCGCCATTAAAATTTTTTTTGTTGTGTCTAAAGACACGATAACTTTTTTCCTGTGGACCGATTTACTTGTAGATCTCACTCTATAGATCCGAAATCGTATTCGAATTGTTGTAGGTTTAACGTTTAAAAAAAATTGCAATTCTTTCACTCCCAAAACCGGGAACACTCGAAAAAAATTTTTAACGGTTTTTCAACCTTCAACATTGATATACTATAACTTAGCGAAAAACTTCGGATCAAGTGGAATTTTTTATAGAATATTTATTAGGTATACTTCTATTCACGAATTACCTCAAACCTAATTTTTTTACCACCCTTTGGAAGACTTAAAGTTTTTTAAATTTATTTTAGCAAAATTTTAGAGGATTTAAGAGTTAAAAATTAGTTTAATCTAGTCTAAAATTGTATGTTAGACCTTTATATAAAATGGAAAACTGATATATTAGATTACAGAAAAATCACAGATTTAATAATTGCTTTGGCCCAAGTTTGCTTACTCATTCTGTACAATACTGTATTGATTGGTTTAGACTTTGCTAGCTTACACTGCACTGGTATTTTTATATCTAATTATCCAGGCACTCGAGAAATCTGGATTTCGCTGTCCCGTTCCCAATTTTTATCCATACCAATATACTATAAAGAGGGTGTTTCACTTAATACTTCTAGGTGTGATCTAGGTGGTTTTTTGCCAAATGGTGACATTGACCTTTATTTATACTCTAAGTACAGACAATATATGCGTAATCAGGTGTCGGGTCAACTTGTACATAAAAAAAAACCGAAAGCGTGCCGGTGAATTGATCCGTTTTCGTCGCATGTTACCTACTCATTCCGCGGTTCAAAAATTATCTGGATCAATGATCTATTGTAAAATATTTAGGTTATTCGTGCAAATGTCGTTTAAACACTTATACGTGTCCCAATTTTTATTCATTCAAAGACGATAATAACCCACACGAATGTGCCAAAACATATAAAAGCCGTTTGAAAACATCAGCGCCGTGCAAATTGCGCGAACGCTTTTGCCGATCTACAAGTGTCTTTTGTTAATCCCAACAAAACAACAGGTATCGACAGCCATGATCAAGATAACTGCCGTTATCCTGGCCTTGGTGAGTAATATATCTTATGTATCATCTATAGAAGTAGTTTAAGTACCAATTATAATTAATGTGAAGTAACGGTAATTTAGATTTTAGACCGCAAACATTCTGATAAAAGCCCGATAGACCAATATCACTAATATTAACATTATATAAATTATTATTAAATGCGTTGTTTTGAATACTTGAACCAAATATTAGTTTTTTTGAACTAGAACGGGGGAGCCTCGTTTGTAAATAATACGCCATTTCAATTCTGAATTGTTTCTTCTGTCCCTTTCTACCTTAATGGTTGAGAGGAAGTGCCTTTGATAAGGTGTTAAATCAGTAGAAATCCACATATCTTTCCGTAGTGGATTATTAAACAATATTTTTTTAGATTTTAAGATTGAAAAGACTGAATTTGGAGATTCGAAGACAATACGAATAGATCTTGGCCTGTCGCCTATTTTACCAAGGCGGTCAACGGAGGTAACTGGTAAATTAGACTTCAACGATTTCAGCATATTGTCCACCAAAGCCCTAATGTCATTAGTATACTCTCTAACATTAAAAATCAATATATTCCGAGACTTGGTATCGCGATCTTGCATTTCACGCGCCAAATCAAAACCAACCGACCGTGAAAAGGTGTCATAAATAGGCTTATTATTAGTAGAATTAGATTTAAGGAAATCTAACTCCTTTTTCAGTTCAGCATTCTCATTTTTTAGTAATAAAATAGATTCAGCAAGTTGATCCATTCTGGATAAAATTGCATCAGATGTATTTTCTTGAGTGGTTAGTTTTGTTTTTATTACTTGAATATCCTTATGTAAGGGTGTTCAAAATATCGGCATTAGAACATTAGTCTAAATTGGATTTAGATTTTCCACTCACAGAAAAGGCCGATTTTATAGGAGTTTTGTTTGACATATTTAAGCGTACACAAAACTATTATGGTTGGCGTTTAGATATAAACTAATTGAGTACCTTGGATAAACGACAACAAAATGGTTTTAGATCTTGACTGCGGTAGCATGAACTACGAAGAGAACAACCTTGATCGAAATCGCAACAAAACCCGACGTTTTACTATGCACTTGTATTATTAAAAATCATTAAATTTAATTGAATTAATAACAGATTTAACGAGATAAACTTGTAGTTAAGCTACAGATATTATTGACAAAAACTCTGAAGATGAATTCACTTGTAAAAATAATTTATAAAAACAATAAGTTGATGTTTCAACTACAAAATAAGAGCAGCAATACACAAAGTGTGTGTACTGGTCGAACGCTAGTACTGTACTTGTAATCAGTATTTTACAACTTTGTGTTTGATTTTTTTTTTGTTTTAAGCAAAAAATAATCTTCATATTTTACAACAAATTTTTAAAAATAGTATGGCCAGGTGTCAATATGGCTAGCAGGATGTAATTAATTTAAAAAAAACAGTATATTCAATCTTTATGTGTAAAACTAATCAATATTTCTGTTGTTATAGGTGTTTGCTTTTTATTTAAGCGAGCCTCTACTTCGGAAATATGTAAGTACCTACCTAGTTATATTTTTTTTATTAGGATTAATTTATTATAGAAATACTATAATACGACTCAACCATAGTTTAATATATATTATCAACAATTCACATGATTAACAATAACTAATAAATAATTAGGTAATGTAAATGTTTTTTTTTTTTTTTTTAGTAGCCATTATTAAAAAATAGAATGACTGAAAATGCCAACGTATATATTAACTAGTAGTATTACTACTGAAAACATATACTAACAATGTTTGTTCGTTGCAGTAGGTTTGACTTCATCATCCATAACTCTCCAATTCATTTTGGTTTCGACAACTTGGGGTGGTACAGTGTTTCCACAAAATACCCGCATTACCCCCCTCCCCCCTCAGCCGTCATTGTTTATTATTTGTGAAAATATGTGTACAGCTTAATTTAAATTTCAATTGATATAATGTAGAGGCTCTATCCTCTATAAGTTACTTTTAGCATACACTATAAGTAAGGTTTAGCCTTAGTTCTGATTGTGGTCTTGGACTTGTTTGCCGGCCCCTTCTTTAAGATATTGTGTATGTATTCATCGATCGATACTTCTGAACTTAGCATCAGCTCGTTCATGGTTTTCGGCTCTAAGTTTTCCCCAAAATGCAACGAATAAGTCGTCTACCCAGTGGCACAATTAGCCCTTTTATTAAGGATCGGTCAAACAGAAAGCGGACTGTCCGCGCGGACAGGTCGCCGGTCCGCCGCGGACTCTGTACTCTATTTAAATGCATCATTCAGCAACATTAAACAGACAGCAACCTACAAACGGACAAACGGATGGTTGTATTTTTTCACAAAGTTCGCGGCGGACTGGAATAATTTTGTAAAATAAAAAATATTTACTATAGACAATACACTGGATTTTCCACACGTATTAGCACTTCTAGAATATTATTATTATATAATTATCGAACATAATATATACAAACAATATTGATGACAATATATTGTACTTAACTTTAAAATTTTTTTCATTTTAAAATTGTGCACTGAAAATGATCGATGAAACGGAACGATTGATTGATCTAGTTGGAGAATGCGTTTATTTGTATGATACGCGGCATCCACTGAAAAATGGACAGATTCGGCAAAAGACTGGTATCAACACTTCACAAAAATGTAAAATTTAATAAAATTTTTCAGCCGAGTCTGCAACCACGAAAGAGCATTTTCATGTCTCGTTGAAGTACCAAATTAATTTATAGTAGTGGTGGAATTATAGATAATCATAGATAGATAATGGTGTAGTATATTAACAAGCAGTAACAAGCTAATATCTAAGGTGGCTAGTATATTAAAACATCAAGTTTCTGGCTAATATTTTAGTGTTTAACATCTGGCTTAAAACAATTCATAAAAATATTGAATTATTAAATTATTGAATTCAATTCAATTCAGTTCAGTTCTAGTTTGAACGTTGAGAATACAGCATAGTCGGTGAAACTCCCCAAATTATTTTCTTTTTTGATTTAGTTCATGTATCCATTTTCTTTTTTTTCGTCTTGCTTGACTCAAGGCAAGCAGAAGAAGCAATTCTTCTTTGTCAGAAGAACTGCTAGACATTTTGTAAAATAAAATGAAAACAGAAAACGTGAGATAAAAAAGTGAAAAATAAAAAACAACCAGCAGTACACTCTTGGTTGTGGCAATTTTCACACTGGTTCGCTCAAACTTGTCCGCATTCTGTTTGACCGATCCTTAAGAGGACGCCGCATTTACTATTTCAGTCTAACTAATTAGCAACGTAACAAAATTACGTTACTTAGAGTTTAAATTGTGGGGTTTAGGTTAAATAAAAAAATAAAATTTTTAAGAGGAGAGCATTGTCGAAGTCATCTTATTAATTTTTCAATCAAACAAAGAAGTTACAGCTATTTAAAAATGCAAAAACTAACATGAATGTATCTTAAATTTTTATTTAAAACTATTTGTTTAAGTTTATGATTTACCTTCTAAATAATATATACTATTATGCTATTATGGTTATTTAGCATGACCATTTCAACACCAAAACTGCTTCTATGTAATTAATAAAGATACAATTGATAAAAAGTTCATGCTCTCAATCTGCGCCTAAATATTTTTACTCCTATATAATTACAAATATTTTTTTACAAACTGTACTTTTTTAATATAAATCTGTCTAAGAAAGGTATTCATGATATTAATAAAAAAATGCATATAACACAATCACTTATAGGTAGGTACTATAATCACTACTAGGTATATACCTATTACCTAATATGACTTATGATTTTGAAGAAGTAATGTGAAAGCAATTATTTCACTATGTTATAAATTTCAGGGAGCAAAGACTGAGGGCATCATAATATTTAGTTATGCACTAGGGCACCAGTACATCTAGTTACGTTGACCTAGCCTAACTTACCCGTTGAAATTCTTACAGTTGCCTTGGCCGATGTCCCGGGCAATCGTGTACCCAAAGGACTACGCACCCGAGTTGGAGTACGGTCAGAGCAACGTGCAATTCGACTTCATCGTGGTGGGTGCGGGAAGTGCCGGCGCTACGTTGGCCGCCAGACTCAGCGAAGTGGCCGAATGGAACGTGTTGCTTCTGGAAGCCGGCGGCGATCCACCAGAAACAGAAGAGGTCCCTCTTTTGTGGGAGACGATGCTACGGACCGACGTTGACTGGAACTACTCGACGGAACCGGACGAAAAGATGTTCAAGGGTATGGAAAACGGACGCGTTTATGTGCCTAGGGCCCGCATGGTGGGAGGTAGTTCATCGTTGAACGTCATGATATACTTAAGGGGCACTAAACGTGATTTCGAAAGATGGGTGCAAGCCGGTTGCGACGGATGGGATTACGATACGGTAATGAAGCATTTCAAGAAATCAGAGGACTTTGTCGACAACATGCGTTTCAACAAAACCATTCACTCTCGGGGCGGTCCGCTGACCGTATCGCCTTACGTACCCTCCGACCCGGCCATCGCAGTGTTCTCAGCCGGTGCGACGGAGCTGGGAATGAACCACGTGGCGGACTTTAATCAGATAGATCCAGTTTTAGGCTACGGCATGGCCGACAGCACTACCAGAGACGGTTTGCGGTGCAGCACGCTAAAGGCATTCCTGTTGCCGGCCAGTGAGCGACCCAACTTGTACGTGGCCAAAAATACGAGGGCCACCAAAATATTGTTCGACGAAAACCGCAGGGCCACTGGCGTGGAGATCTTGATGCCAGGCGGCACCAAAAAGGTGGTCAACAGTAGGCTGGAGGTGATCGTCAGCGCCGGAGTGATAGGCAGCCCGCAATTGTTGATGTTGTCGGGAGTGGGGCCCGCAGAGCACCTACGAGAAATAGGCATCGATTTGGTGGCCGACCTAGGGGTCGGAGCAAACTTCCACGACCACGTCGTGTTTTTAGGTCTAGTGTTTACCGACAGGAAGAACCGTCCTAAAGAAGAGATACAGGCCGAGAGCACAAAGCGAGCAGCAGAACATATGGCACTGACCGCACAAGGCAAAAGCACCCTTGGGCTATCGGGAATGCTCACTTTCATTAACACGAAAATGGAGCAAACGTACCCCGACGTGGAAATGATGAAGATGCGATTATCGTATAACATGTTAGACAAGAGCATGAACGGCAAGAACATGCTGAGCAACATGTTCGGGCTGTCGGACGAAGTGGCCGCTCTGTACAAAGATCTGAACAAGCAGAGCGACTTAGTGTTGATGATGCCAATCTGCAACAATATTATTAGCACCGGTTACGTGCAGCTCAAAAGCACCGACCCGTTGGAACACCCGAAAATCGTGGCCAATTTCTTGAAGCACGAGGAAGAACTAGAAACAGTATTGGGAGCCATCGATTTCGTAATTCAACTATCGAAAACCGAAGCCGTGATGAACGCCGGTTTAGTGTTGGAACACTTGAAGTTCCCCAATTGCGCCGGTCACGAATGGGCCACACGCGATTATTGGTTGTGCAGCATCGAGCAAGTGGCCACTTCATTGTATCACGTGGCCGGCACAAACAAAATGGGAGCGGTCGAAGACACAACAACAGTAATCGATCCTCAAATGAGAGTGAAAAACGTCACAAGCCTGAGGGTTATCGACGGTTCTGCCATACCGCATTTGGTAGCGTACAACCCAAATGCGGTCACTATAATGATGGCGGAAAAAGGAGCTGACCTCATAAAATCCAGTTACGGTAAAAACGTATGAACGATGTAAAACACAAATTTTTTTATTTGTCTTTTTTTTAAACTATTATATTTTTATACTATTTATATATAACGTTGCCAAACCTGACCCACTGCAAGGTACTTACTGACATTTGTTTGGAAATGTATTTAAATAATATATTCTTTACCTATTTTTAAGTTCCCATACCATTTTCATCTTATATCGTACAAGAAATTAAATTTACACAGCAAATTATAAGTTATGTGCCAATAATAAATACTAATATAAAATTATTATGTAAATGAATAATTAACTTTTCAAGTGCACAATATGTTATTATATTGTTAATATTAAAAATGTGATAAATCTAATTTAATGAAAATTGTTGGACACTATTTGTTTTCTGATTACTATGCATAACAAATGTTGATTGTAACTGGAAGATGGACATGTTTTCTTTCAAAAATAAGTTTATTCGTAAAAAATAAGTTTGCATATTGTCACAAGTCACAGGTACCCTATACGTTTTCACATTAATGAACACACATACTTAAAAAAAAAATTACTTAAGTTTTAAATGTGCTTTCCAGCAGTAAAAATAATTGTTAACAATGAGCACTATAATCTCCGGTTAAAGGTGACCGGTTTGGGCGTCTTAATAATAATATTTAAACAGATTCTGTTCTCCTTCAAATTTATTTTTATTTTGTTCAAAACGGTTTTAAGTATGTGATCGTATTACATTGATTCCCCGTACAAACTGCATTGCAAAAATCAAGTCGTAAAAAACAGGTGTCCATTGTGAGAAGTGAGAAGCTTTGAGACCAATGTATCTCATTCATGTACATTGATCCCTGATTAACTAAGCCCCTGAACAAGTATATACTTGGACGAAGGTAGCCTCGAGACAATTCCTCCTTTGTCTTTTTTAATTGCCTGCGTTTATAAGTCTCTTTTTGTTGTTTTTAATAAAATCATAATAATAATTAGTGTCACATGAATAATTTTCGGATATATCCGCGTCAATGGTTGTTAACCATGGTGGGTTAACACCGTCACCATTGACGCGGATATATCGGAAAATTATTCATGTGATATTTCAATCCGCGAAAGCTTCAACACATTAATAATTAGTGTATTAAAATGTTATCGATCTGAACCTCAACCGATATCACTCAACCCATACAACTCTGTTATACTATAATATTTTCTCAGATTAGAAAACATTAGGTAAAAAGTTTAAGAGAAGCCCTTGCCCCTTTATACTCAGACAATAAAAAATTATGGCTATGAGGATTGCATGCGGTCTATTTTTAAGGAATTTTGTATAGACAATATTTAAGAAAAAAACGATTTTAATACATTTCGACCATGTTAATTAATTTACCGGTTAATTTGTATAAGCTTCAAGGTATTTTTTTAAATTTAAATAATTTTTTCTATGAGTAACAGCCATTTTTGTTTATTTTAGACCAAAAAGCTAGAAAACATTTCTACTACATAAGATGGTCTGATTTCAATTCTATAAAGAAATTCGAGTTCTTTGGCTACTTTATAGAAGAGCTTACATGTCCTACTATTAAAACTAGATACTTTGATTCCTATTCTCATAGGTAGCTAAAAAATCCATTTAATCATTTAAAAATACTTGCCATATCTCTGAATATAATAGTTTGTAGTATAAAAAAAAAATTGTGATTTATAGTATCATTTATAGTTAAACCTTAATAGTATTATTCAGCATAGATATACATAAAATTGTTTTAATAATTTGATACATTTTTTTAAGATTTTAGGGTTTTTTCTGTTAAAATGTACGCAATCTGCGAAAACACAGTTTTCCGGAAATTAAAGGAAAACTGTAGAGCCGAATTTTTTTTCCGTTTAATATGTTATGATTACATATGAGTTTTAACTACTGGCAAATTTTCAACCCAAAGGTCTTAAAATTACGGCTAAAAACCCCAAAAAACAAAAAAACTTGTACCCCCTAGGGGGAGTGTGAAATGGGTATAATTTAAATTTGATACAACTGACGTGTGCGGGCATACCAAATTAATATTCCTAACAAATTTCAAATTTCGACCGTGAAGAAGTAAACTTTTTCAACCTTTACCCCCCCCCCCCCCAAGTACCAACTAGATGAAATTTGTGATTTATAGAGTTGCTACTCGAAGGAATTGGTCCAGTATTAAAAAAGTTAGTGTATACAGATAAAAAAAAGCCCACATCAGAGTAAAACCTTCGGCACTTTCCATCGAAGCTAAAAATTGTGAAAAATTAAGATCACATTATATAAAAACAATATAAAAAAAAAAATTTAATTTCCTATTAAACCCTATGAGATATTGAACGGCCAATGATAAAATAATCACCCTGTATACATATCTTTACATCTGTATACATATATCTTTATATATAAATTTCTTCTGTCTGTGTGTAAGTATGCAAACTCCTCCTAAACGGCTGGACAGATATTTATGAAATTTTGTGTGCGCGATTAAGTTGATTCGAGAAAGGTTTAGTTTCACAATTTGATCTGATAGAACATGTTTTTAATTTTTAATTAATTAAAAAGAATAAAAAAAAATTTATTTAATTTCGAGTGGACTTATTGACCGGGATTATAGCTAACGTGGTCCTCACCGGTCGGCCTAGTGGTGTGATTTGCCACTAAAAACCCGGGTGGTCACCCATCCGGGATCAAGCGGTACCAGTCGCAGCTTAACCGCAGGCGCCTTGCAGCAGCTGCGGTATCCACTGCGCCACATCGTACCGGTAAAAAAAAGATTATTATGATTATGAATAGTATCGATAGTTATTAATCACATCTCTATGGTTTTTCATACCACAGGGATACAGTGATCCGATCAGCTGATTGTGTGTCTATTCTAATACACGGGCAACGCCGGGTCGGTACAGCTTGTATATATATATATATATATCTACGGTTACGCACTGAAGCTTTTATTTAAAAGTGATTTTACTTCTTTTAGTTTAAGTAATACCTATAGACCTATGACCTCCCGTATGTACTCAGTATACACTATGCCCCAATTGCACTCTACTGGCTTTTTTCTATTTTTATTATACTTAAAAATAGTAACAATTTAACAAATGTATAAATCATAAAAATCTCCAGAACGTATGTTTTATTTATAAAGCGTATGTTTGAAATATCATAAAATACTTAAAATATAAAAACTGGTAATAACAATTAAAAAACGTTTCTTTAATTAAAAAAAAGTTACATATATTTCTTAATTTTGTACCTAACATATCATAGTACTTCTCTATCAATTAAAATAATAAAAAAATAACAACAACAAATTAAAAATAGGTAAAAATAAATTGTTAAGTACCCAATACGTCTAAATTACTCTAAAAATACCCAACTTGAAGGACTGTTGGCATGTTGGAAAACAATTATTGAAGAACTTTTTTTCAGAAAAATATAACTAATTTGTTTTTTTTAAACATAATAACTGTAAAAACTATTTTAAAGTAGATCTTATTCAATAGTCATTATAGTTACTATATATAGTCAAAATATGTGCCACAAAATCACCAACAGCTAATTTAGACGTATTGTTACTTAAGAATCTTATTTGGCTTATAAGCCAAAAAATTACTGAGTTTCCAAATACGCAACTAAAAATACCTGAAATATTTTCATTAAATTTAAAATAGTAGGCATATGTAATGCGTTCCTATTATCGGTAGTTTTGTGCCATTCTTTTGGAAATGGATTTGGAATGATATGCAAAATTTCGATACCTGCCATTAAAAACACAAAAGTAACTTTTATATTATTTCTTCCAAAAACAATGTATTAATGATTAATATCATTGATAAATTAGCTTTTGGTACAAAAAAATAATCATTATCAAAATGTTCAAAAATACTTTAACTTTATTACTTCATTACGAAGTTTTTTACAAGCATGCTTGAATTATTAATTTTGAACTGTAAATTTCTTTGATTACCATTTATACAAACAATTTTTTGTGCTACTTTTTTGCAAAGCTAAATTAATCATTTAAACCCATTATTCATATTTAATTAAACTTGTAACCAAAATTAATTTTATATAATCGAGTTATTTAATTGTAATAATTCTTTATTTATTAACTTAACGTTATACCTTTTTCATAAAATGGTATATGATCATCATCAATTCTGACATTAGCCGACATTGGAAGGAAATAATTTTTAGTATAATCGGTAAAACAATTGGTTTCATTTAATACTTTTTCAGCTGTAAGCATAGAACGATAAAGGTCAACAGTTTCGATAAAGTAATTATAAAAGGTTGGATTCTTTGTTCCCAATAAATCCAACAACATTAAAAATTCCTGAAAAATATTATAATAATTAATATCTAATTTAATTAAAAGATAATGTGCCATTATAAACCAACTATTCTATGTAACTGATTCAATTGACGTCCATTGTGCACAAATCTAAGGTTTTCCATTTTTGAAGCTAAATGTCTCGAACCATACAACGAATCGGACTCGTTCCATTCTACAAATGCTTCTTCTCCATCAAAAAACATCATCATCAAACTCAAAGGCTAAATAACATAAACAATACAAGTAAAATATTTAACACTCACATTAAATAATTAAAATTTAATAATCGATCAAGGAGATTTGTAGATGTTCAATTTTTGTAAGGAAAGATAATATTAAATACTTACAGTAGTTTTGAACATTTCAAGTCGTTGTTGTAATGTTTTAGCCATATATATCATCATTGCACAAGGTACTGCAGAATCGGTAGCACCCTCAAAATAGAAGTCCATTTTTTTAGAATCGTAATGACATGCGACAACTAAGTATCTATCGGCCAAAGGATTCAAAGTTGCTATCACATTAGTCATATTATGAACACCTAATGGCGTTCTAGCATTGAAGGAATCTAATTCAACTGACCATCCGACACTTTTCATTTCTTCTGCTATAAACTATAAATAATAAATAAAAATAACTAATATATAGTAAAACAATGTTAATATCTCTCTCTCACTAATAATTATGTGTTTATTTATATTTTAAATTTAAATAATGTAAAGTTAGTATACTAATGTTTGAAAAAACATAAATAAATACCATTTTAACAAACTCATGTTTGCTGGTTCCAACTACTCTTTCTATTAAGATTTCATCTAATATTGGCTTGAAGTCATTTTCAAATCCCAAATGACATAATTTTAAAATAGTGTCTTGTGAGATTCCAGCACCCTAAAGTGTATAAGTCAAATAAATAAATAAATACTGACTAAAGTTCCAACTAAAAAAATTTGAATATAAATTATAAATGGCTATGTTATGGTTCATTGTTTAAAGGCAAAGATCCAGGGCTTCGGCTAAGTAATAAAGTTAGGCAACATTTTATCATCTTTCGATTTCATATTAGGTGTTTTTGTTCTAAAACTACCATGGACTAAGTAAAACGTAATCTACTTAGCTCTGTTTTAATTAAAAAATGAAAAATGCCATTAACGGTAGCTGTGAATAAAAACATGAGCTAGTAATAAAAGATCGTTATTACTGTACTAATAAATTTACACAATAATTTTAGAATTTACATGAGAACTTTCGATAAATTACCTATTTTGAATTCCTTTATAAACTTTGTGTGTAATGTCATATTAATGGTCATTTAGGTAGATTCATTAAATATGTATAACTCACTTATTAAAATATTAAATAATATTCTATAAAAATCTTATATAACATTATTAAAAAATCCATAAAATGTGTTATAAGTTATTATACAAAATTTTAAAGTAAAATATGATTATTTAGTGATTCTACCTAGGTATGTTTCTGGGGTTTACACTGGTTCACATAAAAACAACATATATTTTCTTCAATGTAATTTTTTTTTCTCTAACTTGTTCATTCCTAATAGTTCAATTGATTAATTTAAATTTATTTTTAAAATCTATTTTTTAACAGGAATGTCATCTAAATATCATCATAGCATATATATTAATAAATATGACTTAGTTTAGCTGTATTCATTAATAATATCTAAATTCAAGCATGATATTTTACTAAACAACAATGTCATCAAGACAGTTAAAATGTCTACAACTCACCTTTGGCATCACACCTGGAAATTATCTACAAACCAAAAATATATTAGGTGAAAATTATTGACATCAACAAAATTAAATGTACATGTAATCTGTAGAACATAACATATGTTTGTTGGGTATAATAAAAATAAAAAAATTATAAATTTAAATACCAAACTAGATTTTAAGTTTTTTTACAGTGTTGTAATATTTATAAATTTACATTTTATAACTTTCATATGCCACACACAAAATACATATTACGGCACAGTTATATAAATAATAAAATATTTAATATGTGCATGTTATTCAACACATGTAAATCAAAGATTAAAAACAACAGGTTTTTTTTAGAAAGTTAGGCAGGCAGATACATCTTACCTACAACACATTATACGAATAATAATATAATGTATCTTAAATTTTCTTATATTCAGTTCCTAAAAAAATACTTTGTTGTTTGTACGTTATAATATAGTTCTTAAATTTAGCTTTGAAACCTATATTGTTATGAAATTTAATTTAATACTTCCAAAAAAGTATCTACTATATTCAATACTGGCCTCTTTAAAACATTCTTGACAAATTTGAAAATAACTCAAAAGTATATATTTTATGTAACTAATATTATTTATGATCAAATTAAAACTTTAATAAAAAAAAAAATTCAAGATTTCACTATAATATGAAACACCAGATAAACTGAAAATCTTAAGCGATGAAGTAGGATAAGTTTTTTTTTTAAATCTAATACTTTTTGGTTGTAGAGAATATGAACGATTTTAAAACTACTAACAAATTTCATATGTTTAATACCTAATTGAAGTATAACAATTAAATGATATATAATATGTATGTATTTTCCAGAAGATAATTTTATTTACTTTTATAATTATACTTTACTAAGAAATATCTAAGAACATGTACCTTTAATCTTTTTTTTTTTATATGTAGCCTATTAATAAAAAATATTTGGCTCAACAATTAAACATACTTTTAATCTTAATACTATAAGTTTGATTGAATCTTTTATTTTTCAAAAGATCAAATACATTAAAATTCCCTAATGATAAGCTATGCAAGATATTAAAATTCATTTAGGGTGGATTAGTATAACAATTTGGGCAGAAAATAGAGAGTACCAAGCTCTTTTAAATCCAATTTACAAACTTATTTTTTAGTCTATACCTAGATTATTGCAGTTCCCAGTTTACAGTTACAAATTAGGAATAGGCACCTATTTAAATTTAAAATTGTAAAAAAAATGTATTTATTTGTGCAAAATTCTTACCTGCTTATTTCTCGAACTTATTAATTGTGAGGCTGTGAACGTGGTCATCAATACTACCATGGAAAAATTAATTAATATTGCCATTTTGACAAAATAAAAATATTAAACCTGACGTTACATCCACTAACGCAATGGACAACGTTTATACTGACGAAAATGACATAACAACATAAGAGCTAACCGAACTGCTGTAACGACAATTTGCATATGATTTTGCTGTTAATATAGTTTTTGACTGGCTTCAATGCATTGAAATGGCTTCAGTGGCATTAGCGTGCCACCGTGGACTGTGTGCTATATTTGCATAGACTTCCGACTTTATATTATACTTCACGTAGTATAATGTATATACATTTGTTTACTAGTTGTTATCAATTTATTTTTTAATTCTTATCAGTAATGTTTACGGATCAGCTGGTTACATTCTTGCACCTTGCAAGACGTTCTAACCACAGAATACATTTAACGTTGATTAAATACAAATAGATAGCCAACGTCGTGTTTACAGTCAGCCGCTCATAAATGGGAGGCAGAAATTTCAGTAGGAACTAGTGTGGGAGCCAAACCGTAAATGGGTGCTCTGGCCTCTGAACACATGACATTCCGGCTCAAACCTGGGCGGCCAATGCATTTTTTTTTCGCAACGTTTTCCTTTCTTTTTTTCTTTTTATTTACATTTAATTAAAGTACAACTGTTATAATAAAAATAAAATACTTTTTTTCGTATAAAATATCATTTAATACATTTTTTAATAAAGCATAAACACAATATTAAGCATAGGTCATGTACTAATAAATGTGTATGCACATGACTACCGATTTAAATTGTAATCCTCAAATTTACATAAATTAATGTTATATATATGGGAAGACTATAGAGGCCGGGTGGGATTATTATCTGTTTAAAAATAAGTTCTCAACAGGAATCGAACTCAAAATCGTTGAATGTGAAATTTTCACCATACAAAATGTTTGAAATATATAAGTATGGATGGAGTGGGCTATATCTCCCTCCCCCTGATTTTACCTATGTCAACCAGCCCCCAACAGGTTGACTTTTATTTAAAAATTACATATACGTAGGTATACATAACAATAATAATAATAGCAATAGGAAAATAATACACAAATTCTTAACGTTAAAAACGAAGATGAAGTCAGATTTTGGTGGTCGAACTTTCTTTTAAAGTTATAAGCCAAAACTTAATTAAGGTCATTCATTTTTTTGAAAAAGACGTCAATGCTCATAATTTTAAAAGTAAATCGTTCAAGCTTCGTTAACATAATTTCTTTTTTTGTAACATGCTTAATAATAGTTCTATTTAAAATAATCGACTTGTTAAATACATACTTGAATTTCATATATTGTACATTTAAATTTGAATCGCTAAATTTAGTTTTAATTAAATCTCATTATTCCATGTCTTTTCAATTTTTATTCAACGCGATCCCCAACCTTTCTATTCTTCTCTTTCTATCGATATTAACCCCGTGGTGGTATAGGGGAGGGGGTATGTAGGAAGTACAGACCATTTTTTCAAGTCGTTTTATAAGTAGGAGATCATCAGAAACAATCGTAAATGGTGGGGATCACTCGGAACAGAGTTAATGAAAAGTCAATTACCATCGGCGCAGCCGCCAGTCTTTCTGGTTCATCTCATTTTCCTATACGACTTGCAATATGGTTTTTCTGTAGACTGTAGCAAGCCATATACAAATGAGATGCAATCCAATTAGTGTCAGATATTGTACTTTAAATCGAGCTTTTTTTCTTTCTTAATAAACAGGATAAAGTAACACAATAAAAGTATAAAAAAAAATACTACAACATTTTAGTTTAAGTTGTATTGTAATTATTTTTAATTAGTTTTTGTAAAACTATTTATGAAATAATTTATAAATAAATAAATAAAAAATACAACACGACCAATAACTTCAGAATACTGCTATAATAAGTAAGTGAAAATTTTACTACCATATCAATACAAATTAAAAATATCTATTTAAAAGGAAATTCGAATTTGATGTAATAAATATTACATTACCTGCGCATAGTTACTACTGACCAATTTAAAATACATTTTATCAAAATTAACAATTTACCTTTCCCCACTTAGGTTTTATTTTATAAACAAATATATCGGGTAGTGTTTTTGATTAAAGGAGTACTAATATTTGTTGGTACATATTTTACTGTATTTATCAATACGCTGAAAATTTTTTACCATCATTCCTTATACGTAAAACAAGTATGGATCTCGTTTTTTTTTTAATGGGGAACATATGAATTTAATTCCATTAATATGTAAAAAAAAATGTTTTAAAAATCTGCTAGCGTTCGACGTTTTAATTTTCATCTATTTGTTCGTATGCCTTTGCATATTACATTTCCTTTTATGATTATCATAGGTAATATGACTTCGGTTTTCCAAATTCCAGTAGCCCATAAAATTCAAATCCATGTTCGCATTGTTCGATAGGCGAGACACCAATAACCAGACACAATGAGATGTTTTGGGGTAATGATAGATAACCGGACCTTATCTACCTATACCTATTCAAACACAGTAACGGTGACAGGGTTATCGACGGGGCAAAGGCGCAACTAGGGGGGTACTAAGGGGACTTTAGCACCCCCAGACTCAAAATTAGCACTCCTAAAAAAGCTCCAATCCTTGATTTGTACGCATACAACTTTTATAATGTTTATACTCTGTTGAAATTTGTTATTATAGATTTTTTTTTGTTTTCAAATGTTTTATAAGAAAATGTTAATAGTGTCTATAGTATTGTAAAATAAAATAAACTAAAACTACTACAAAGTTGTAATTATTTTAAGAGAAAATTAATGTCTATTGTCCACTCTGTACACGCGTGTGACAGCCGACAGGATAATACAATTTTTGGCTTACGTCGACTGTTTTTGTGGGTTCAGACACTCATGGCCGGTCATTTGACCAGTTCTCGGTAAACATTTATTTATGATAAGAAATTAAAAAAAAATATATATATATACGTATAAACATTACATTGTATTATGGTATTAAAATCAACAATTTGTAATATTAACAAACCATTATGTGAATCAGTGAAATGTAAAATATAATATTGTATTAGTAGTAGTTATCCTAATTTTTAAAAAACCACCAAGTGATCGCCGTTAATATTTTTACAATAGAGATTTTGTTTTGCCCGTACAAATATACTTTGCCGAAAAATGTAAAAAGTTTACCCATTTTCCTTTAAAATCGAGGAAAACGCCCAAAACATTTACATATTAATCAACTTATACACCTAATGTATCGTGTTAAGGCTTGCTAAAATTAGCTTAGGTTTGCACAAATAGCCGATTTCTCCTTGAATATTAATAATATTTTATGTACAACCTAAATGGGTTTCTCTCTACTTTGTATGTAACCAAAAGGTTAACAACACTATAAATGTAAATTATAAATTCAGTTTATTTATACAAATACTAAGAAACCGTATACTTTGTACAACTGGAGATTGCGAAAATGCGCAAAAACACATTAAATATTGTATAAATTATATGTATCCGACAATGTTCCGCGAATTACAGTGGACAGCTTGCCAAATCATCTTCGAACCGGACTCCACGGATTGAAGATTGCACAATGCCAAAAGGTCACTCAATGCGGGGATGCCAATGACTCCTTCCATTTCACCCGGATGGCAATTTTGCGTAAATACCAGCCGATCTGCAGGGCAGAGGCAGAAGTGTCCTGGCTGTGTTATGCTCAACATACCTGCAACAAGACACTCGTTATACTGTTTGTGTATTGAATTTATGCTTGTGAAAATACATAGCTTACCATATCTTTGTTATTGAAAGTATTCTTTTATTTTAAAACATCCAAATTCCATCTTCAACCTTTGTGTTCAAAGTCTTCAAAGGCCATAGACTTTACAATCGTCTACTATATTACCTATCGATTATTATTGTATGTTACAGATTTAACAGTGTAATGGATTACTGTAATTAGCTAAGCTTTACGACAAACCGATTTCTCCTTGAATATTAATAACATTTAATGCACGACCTAAATGGGTTTTTTCTCTACTTTGTACGTAACCAAAAGGTAAACAACGTCATAAATTGTAAAATCCAATTATAAATTGTAAAAACCAATTTATTTATGCAACTATAAGAAATCATATACTTTGTACAACTAGAGATTGTGAAAACACGTAAATAAACACATTAAATATTGTATAAATCATCTATCCGACAATGTTCCGCAATTAACAGTAGACAGCTTAGCCATTCACCAACAACCCAGACTCAAGGATTAGCGGTTGCACAACTGGAAAAAGGTCATCGATGCGGGGATGCGAAAGACTCCTTCCACTCGACCCGGATGGCCATTTTGCGTAAATACGAGCTGCTCCGCCATAGTAATTCAGAAGTGTTCTGGCTGCGTATTATCTATGATATACCTGAAACAAAACACTCATTTTTACTGTTTGTGTACTAACTTTATGCTTGTTATAATACATATCTTACTTTATTTTTGTGATTGAAAGTATTCATTTTATTTAAAAACTTCCAACTTCCTTCTTGAACTTTTGTGTTCTAAGTCTCCAAAGGCCACAGACTTAAGCAGACATTACAACAGAATAAAAAAATTAAATTTAGGCACAACTCCGAAAATGGAACAATTTGTCGAGGAATATCCTACGCTTTTCCCGTTTGTCCAAGTGACTGAAAAAAATTGGTTTTACAACGTGTTGAGAACAATTTTTTACAGAAACGAGTCGACGCTCAGGCGCATCGATCGTTTCTTGTCCAAGCGTAGTTACCGCGACGCCGACGGACAGACGAGATTCCGTTCGGTCAATCCGGACACGGCCGAGGCCATTTGGTCGTGGACTTACCGGACACCGCTGGACAAGCTAAAAGTAGTGGTCGTCAGACAAGACCCGTACGTGACCAATCACCCGAACGGATCGGTGGCCGACGGGTTGGCTTTCTCAACCAAATGGGGTTATTTGACGCCCAGTCTGTCGCGCATATTCGACGCCGTGCGCCAACAGTGCGGGCGCCACGTCAACTTGGGCCATACCAATTTGGACAACTGGGCCAGACAGGGCATACTGCTCTTGGACACCGCCATGACGAGCGGGACGAGGCCCAAGTCGCACCGGCATCTGGGCTGGACCGCACTGACCGAAGCCATCATCCGGTCAGCGTGCGGATATGCTTTGAACGTGTTGCAACGGCCCCTGATATTTCTCCTGTGGGGATACCATGCCGCGTCCCTGGCCAGACACCTGTATGCTCACGACGGCTCGGTTACCAGGTATCCGGTAATAAATAGTAGGCTCCACACAGTACTTATATCTCGACATCCGTCTCCCGTGGCCGATCGTTATTTTAGAAATACTTTTTCCGAAGCAAACGACGGCCATTTTTTAAAGGTCAACCGAATATTAAATATGTGGAACGTCAGCAAAATCGATTGGGCGACGAAAAAAAAAAGTTATTGTTTTCAGTATTAAAAAGTGTAAATGTACGTTGATTCAGTGGCGCACATAATACGAGTAGGTACGAGCAGGTATGTGGTATGTATTCATGGAGGGGTTCTCCCTCTATGTCCTGGTGTAAAAATAGTTTTGGAATTTGGAACTTAACCTAACCTAACATTGATTTGGATGAGTTAACCGTTTGATTATTTTATATATCTTTAAACTTCATTAATTTCTTGTGTATTATGCATGCAGTTCAAATCAATTGCACACAAAGAAGATGCTGTCATGCATAAAGGAACTTTACTTACAACACCTTGCGATTGAATTTCAGTTTGACCTAACCTAACCATCGTTAATAAGTCGATCAACAAATGGGCCAACATCAGAACTACTTCAGCCATTTTCTTTGGTAGAGCATTTCAAGCTTATAAATTGGTTTTCCGTCTGCCATGATTTCATAATTTGATCACTACTTTTGGCAGTTTTTAGATAGAATTTTTAATACCTTTAAAAAATGTGGTTTGGCTGTTTGAAAAATACTTTTAAAAAAGCTACATTTGGCCTTTCATTAAATTAATTTCTAGCACTGCTTAGTGTTAAGTATATGTAAACCGTGAACTTAGTAATAGTTCAATAGTGCATTTTGTTATAGAATATGTTTGTGTTACATACGGTGAGAACACCATTAGTATTGTATTTTAACTAAAAATTTAAATTATATTTAATTTAGGTACTGTGAGAAATATATTTTTTTTAAATTTCCTATTAATTTTATCGTAATTTATTTATTAAGTAATTAGTAATGTACTCGTATTATAGTTAAGCATATTATATTGTGTAGTTTCTTAAGTGTGCCAATTAATTTGTTTTAACGACTCGTTTCCATACAACCAAAGACTGTAAAATGACTATTTTATTATTTTATTTTTACCTACTACTACTTTATGTGTGTACTAGTTTTATCATTATACAATAAAAAATTGATAAAAACGGCTTCATTTTTAAACTTTTTATTGTAACCGCCCATTTTACCAATGGTAACCATAATACAGACGTATTTTAAAATCTCATTTTTTTTGCTATGGCACCACACTAATATCATGACCCTTATTTTTATTGTTATAATAAAATTAAAAATAATTATAATACGATTGAATAAAAGATTTATTTTTTATTTTACATTACATTCGAGAAAAATAATCCGATAAAAACGTGTTCTTAATAAAACATAAGGCATAAATTGTTTATATAAAGCACTAACAAATAACAAAGTCATAATATTACATACATTTTTTTCATTCCGAGAAAATATGAGCGTAGAATACATATTATTATCATTGGGTGTCGTCGCACCATACAATATAAAATGACCGATAAAATATTTTTTCGGATCAATCGTAATTTTACCCAATTTTCAAATTTAAACGTCACTTCAACATAACATGAGGGGAATTTTGTTTTTAAATCTATTAACTGGGGCAGAAAAAAAAAGGAAAATATTATCGAAAAATAACCAACCACGAAAATAATAAATACATTTGGAATTTGAAGTTAAAAACAATAAATCATGATTCTTTTAACTGGTCAAAATTTTTTTTAAATATAATTTTTTTTTTTTATAGAGTATTTTCTTTTGTGTAAATTTTATATAACAAACTAAAAATTCAAACAAATCCAAAATGTTTAGTCTTTATGGCAATTAATAGCTTGTGTCGGAGTATGGAACGACTGCTGTAAAGTGGTATGTACAATCTGGATATGCAAGTGTTGGCCGTCGGTAAATGTGAATCATCGGCAGGGCGCATTGTGACACTGGGCATCGGTTGGAAGCCTTCTTCAGAAGCAGGCAGTGCAGGCGAACCAGTCCAGAAATAAACCTGGAAAAATAAAAAAATAAATTCACTTTTTAATTCTTTAAAAAGGCACAAGGCAATTTTTTTTAAGCTTACCAAATCTTGACGTTCCGAAGGGGTCATCTTGTCGACTATGGACCAAAGCCAACGTTTAAATTTTATCTGTCTGTCGCTGGTGGCAAGACCGGACTCGTCATTGAAGCTCGTATAAGAGATCAATAGTGGAACGTTTATATCACCGACGCCATTCAACAACAATCGTAAATCTTCTGCAGTCAAGCCATCCAACGAACTCTCCGGAATCACATCAAACACACCAGATCTTAAGGCCTGCAAAACCGTTACAAAATAATTTGTTGATACTTCATGATAAAAAAAAAAAATTGAGTAAATTTGTCAACATACGAGGAATGCTTTGTCTTGAGTTTTAAACATCCTAAACTCAGCGTATCTTCGAACGTAGTCATAAACATTGTTGGGTGTTACTTCAATGTCCACGCCACAATTTACTAATTCTACACTACCACCTCCTTCTTCTTGACTAAGATCAATACTGAAAAAATGTATGATTAAATTATAATTTGTTCGTAGCAAGTGTAGTTAAGTATTCTCCCCTTACCTAAAGTTTAAATCCAATGCCGAGAACAAAGACTCTTTGTCTTTAGACTCTGCGTCCAATACGAGTTGCCTCAGGCTTTCGTACATAACAGGATCGAAGAACGCCAAGTCGTGGAATCTAATAGTTCTACCCAAAATCACTTTGAGAACGTGCCGATTGAAGTACATTGGGCATAATTCGTTTTGTAGAAGACAAAGTCCAATCAACCTGCAAAACGAAATCAAGGTTAAAATAATCTACTACTATTATTCAGGGCTAAACATTTATTTTGGTTGAGGTTATATTATGTAATCTTATTAGTAAGCGTTTCGTTCTTTATTAGATAGTATATTCCATAACCCATCTTCTTCATAACTATGAAATACCCTCTGAAAATGCACATACACTTTTTTCAACTTATGTATAATTAACACATTTATATGTGTAAACAAATTATTTATATTTAATAGTTTTCTATGTTTTATCACAATAAGTTATAACAACTCTACAACCTCACTAGACAGCCATTTGTATTTTGTATAGCATAGATGATTATTAAGCTTACCTTCCGGTGTTTCTAAAAGCATTCAAGCGCTCATATGACGCTTTTCCTTGGCGCGGCGAATAGAATCCTTGTTTTCCGGGGCAATAAAACAATGGCATATTGTCATCTAACGTTTCTTCAGCAGTATTTTCTTCTGTTACATTTTCTTTTGCGGGCGTTGCAGTTTTCGAGCCATGTTGTTCAGATAAACTTAGGAACAAGTCAACATCTTCTACAATAGAATATAATATACATAAGATAAAAAGACAAATTATTGTATTTAAAAAGAATATTTAAACTAACTACCAAGTAAACTATCAGCCGGTGGTAGAGGATGAGGAATATCTACTAGTGATGGAATCTCAACAGTTTGCATAAGTAACGAAATAGCTTCGTTTACACGTATTCTTAGAGTTTCTTCCGATGCCAACAAAGTTAACAGTTGGGCAGGCGATAACTCCAAAAGCATTCCAGTGATTTTACTTGCCAAGCTCGGTCTAATTTGAACAACCTAAAATTATTTCCATCAATAAAACATGTTGTTATTACTTAATACAATTATGTTTATTATGAGTTTTAAGTGAAAGCATTGACATCACACCTTGGGATAAAGTCGTTCCCCAAGTTGTTGTTGATGAGGAGTAAGGTGGGCATTAGGATTTACATCCGATGTGCCGGAATTAGGAACAAATGAACGAGCGTCCACTGACAGCGTTCGGCGTTGTTCACGATCGCTGCGTTCAGAACGTCTGGATGGTACTCGAGGTGATAGCGGGGCATGTCTAATCCGTGGGGACTCTGTACGTTCACGATTCCTAAGACGCTGAAGGACGGTGTATTGAGAATATCGACCGCCAACTTGTACCGATTCAAGATTTGGTAATTTTTCACTTGATAAAAGAGCCTACAATCATGATTAAATATAATTATATATTTCAATATTAAGCTTTTTATATATATTTTACTTCAGCCAATGCAGTGTAAAATGATCTAGCAACGCCGGAGCCTTCCCCAGGCTCGTCCTTGAATGTTACTTTTACTCTATTTACGGCTAGACATGGTTGAGTACTAGATGTTCTACGATGGTACGAATTATACTGATTGTTCAATTCTTTGAAAGTCATTAAAATCAATTGACTGCGATCACGTTCTAACTGAAAGATTTTAAAATGTTTGATAAGTTTTAATTTGTATTTTAGTTAAGATTTTAAATATAACATAGAAGAAAAAAATTTAATAAATTTACTTTTGACAATGTTAAATCTCGGTTTTGTTGATTCCTTAATTTTTCCATGTCCCTACGAAATTTAGCTTCTTTAACAGGAAAACCTCCGAGTTCCGACACAACTGATCCGGGTTCCAAGCCGACATCTTCCATGAATACACGACCGAATAAATCCAAAGTTAACCGCCAACGACCCAACAACAGATCATGTGACACACTTTCACCTAAACGACTTCCCCTTTAATGCAAAAAAAAAAAAAAAGTTACATTAAAATATAAAATAGCAAAACATATCAAACATTTAAGTGTTAAACTTTACTTGTTCAATATTGGTTTTATATTTTCGGTATTGGAGTTACGACTGTCTTCGTTCATTTCAGAAGAAGGTTTTGCTTGTGATGTACCCTGAATAACAATATATTAATGTATTATTTTTAATTATTTTCGTTCATAAAGTAGCAATGATTATTTTGAACAATTATATCTTACCGAAGTAGATGGAGTACTGCCTGAAGGAGCACGTACAATGACACTTTTAAGTACAGGCGATACGGTGTCCATTGGATAGGCAGTAGTCGGAACTATAATTACATCTCGACTTCGTTTTATTTCAGCTGCTATACAAAATACGATTAAATAAGTATGTACACAAAAATAAAATTACAATTTCATCTTACAATCAGGAATTGGTTGAGAGCTTTCAGAGTCATCGCCACTACCATACACAGAAGCAATTTCATTTAACTGCTCAACTATTTTTGGTCTTACCGAAAGATCTTCTGGCTCAGTATCATATCCTAAAATAATTTTATTTGTGGTTAAGTAATTTGCAATATATAATTTAGCACACAGCACGCTCTAATGATCGTAAGACACAATAAATTATACAGGTAGTAAAAATCAGGCAATAACGAAGATCGTCACAGATGTCACAACACTCATCAGAATCTTCTCATTCATAACAAAACTACCAAAAAACTCTATGAAACCAGACTTAACAAAAATCATAAATAATAAAAGACAACCAAAATTAACACACAAATAAAATATATTTACTGCATTAAAAACAGACAAGAAAAAGCACGCTTATTACTTTGGAAACTAATACAAAATTTAAATAATTTTTCTAATTAGATTTATAAAGTGTACCAAGAATCTATTATAATTAAAACAATTTTAGATATTTGATCGAATGTAAATTATTATTCGACTAAAAACAAAAGCAATTCATGTAATAAATTCTATATCAATATACATACTTTTTCTTTCACGTTCTTTAGGCAATTGTTCACTTCCATTATCGCTACGACCAGACAAACTAAGCCTTGACGGCAGACCGCCTTCTGACGAACCATCTAACGGTGCTACAAAATCAATTAGTTTAGTAACACCAAAATGATATAAATTTTAATAATCCAAAATTACAATTCCTATTTAGTGTACTTTTTAAGTATTATGACCATTGATGTTTGACGTAGGCATAACAGATGTGAAATTATTTATAATATAAATCTAAGCTAATCATTTTCCCCTCCACTATTTTTCTTTCTTACAATTGTTTATTTATTATATTTTATTTGTTGGTTTTACCTGTTAATTTTGGAGAACCGAACATGTCTTCTTTTCTAGCGTTTGGCTGTAATAATTGTGGTTGATCCGCTAGAGGCATTGCTTGAGTCATAGGCGTTTCAAAAGGGTCTGGTGGAGGACATCCCAAACATAACGTTGAATCTGATCTTTGGAAAAAGGCATGTCGCCGACCTCTAACTCCTGAATCCAAATCAACAAACCTCAGATTAGACGACTGATTCATATTAGTCACAGAACTGTTAATTTCTTCATCATTTTCTTCGTTGTCATTTTCATCCTGAAACATTATTTGTCCAATAAAAATTATAAAGCATTAATGTTTGGTTATGATCAAATACGTCAATCATAAATAAAAAAAAATGTATTTACCGGGTCTATATTCCATCCCTCGGCTTCAATAACTTCGGAAAGTATTGATGGAGTTATCGCTTGACAATTAACAGCAGCTGTATCGGCCCGCATGTAATATACAAGAGCATCCAGAACATAAGCAACATGTTTCAAAGACGAAACATCAAGCACGGGTAACGAATCTCCATGTTCATTACTATGAGCTCGCATGAGTGACAAACAATAAGATATAAACTCACGACGAGGTTCTATCGCAGGATTATTGCTATTGCTTGTACCTAAAATTTTTAATTCAATATTATTAAAAAAAAAACATTAACTATACTCTGTTCGGAATAAGAACAGAGTATATTTCAAGCTTGGACATTATCTAAAAACAATTGACAAATAAACTTGATTTTTGAAAAAAAGAATTTTCCACCAGATTATGAAATATTAGAAATACATATAAAAGTAAAGAAAAAAATTACCTATGCCTGAAGAAGCTGGAGGAGATAATGGAGTATTGGCAATAGTAGACGGATGTAACGGGTGTCTGGGATGTTGTGGATCAGATGTTTGAGTAAGCGAAGCACCAAATCTAAGTTGAGCTTCGGTTGAATCCATAATTGCCATTAACCAATCCCAAGTTGGTTTCAAAGATTTTTCAATTATTGTCTAAAAAAAACACGAACAAATTTTATAATAAAAATTATTTCTAAAAAAAAAATTATAACATTACCTGCAAGTTGTATGTATCTTGAGCCGAGATACGTACAGGTATTGGCAAAGCTGGTGGGTCGTTAATAGATGTTACTAATAAGTCTGCGATTTGTCTAATAACTACAGCAAACGCTCTAGCTAAACTTGAAGCGGTAGTCGCCATTGTGATTGAATCGTTAAGACCAGCTGCAGCAGAAGCAACTGCGGCAGCAGCTGCAGCTGCTGCGTTATTGCTTCCACTGCCAGAATTATTTGCACTATTACTAACTGCAGCAACAGCTGAACGTCTCAACGATGATGGATCAATGAATACTAGTGAATTCCCTGAAGCAACTCTAAAGCCTAAAAATTTAATTAAGATTAAAGACCAATTATATTCAAACAAATATTTATCAGTGTTTGAAAAAACGCATTCTATTTTTGTCAACAATTCGACTCTGAGTGCATAAATGTTTGAATTAAAAAATTGTATTTTTAGTTTCACCCCTAAGCAAATAAATTAGTATGACGACAACTATATTGATAAATAATTAATAGCAAAATAACTCCTGCTTTCTCGAGTAAAATGTCTTACTAAAAAAGTAGCAGCCATATTGTGAATATTGTCAATTAAATGAATGCTTTGGAAGAATGACATCACTTTTTGAGCGAACATTTCTAAACACTGATTTTTATTAACTTTTTATCATCCAGTTACAATTTGTTTGGATATAAACAAATATTTAGAATTAACTGAATTTAAAAATTAGTACTATAATGTTTACCAGTTGCGGTTCGTGTAGCTGGATCTCGGTTTCTGATAGCCCATTGCATCGACTGAGGAGCTAAATTAGTTCTATGTCCTTGAGTTGTAGTAGTGCTGTAAATGCAAATTAATTAACGATTATAAACATAACATGAATAAGTAATCTAGATACACTTACGCTCTTCTTTCTAACTGATCTTCCGACACTAAAAATTCTTCTGTGTCCAGTTCATCTGTTTCACCAGCTTCAGATTCTTCGCCGTCTTCTTGTTGAGTGGACTCTCCAGATTCGTCATCGGTATCTGATCCAGCAGTAGCTCCAGTCTGAACACTTCTTTGACCACCTCCGTCTTGGTTACTTTGATCAGAGTCTGAATCTGTTTCAACTAGCATATCTTCTGTATCAGATTCTGGATCAACTGCGCCTTGTTGATTTGAATCTGGGATACTATTTGGTCCTAAATCGCCGCGATTGTCAAGACCGTTACCCATAACGTCTTCTGCATCACTTCCATCGCCGTCATTATCTAATAAATTATTCACAATATAATATAATTAATGTATTAACTATTTAAAATCCCACTCTACTAAAACTATAATAAACTTCTAAGTACTTACTATCAGCCATTTCGTCTTCCAATTCTATATCAATTTGAGGTTGATCATTTTGAGATTGTCCACGATCGCTAGCATTTTCTATTTGGTCAGATGCATTTATAGTGTTTGGTGCCATTGGTTCAACAAAAAATATTTCTTCGTAAGACTAAAAAGAAGAAAAAAATTATCAAATTAGTAAATAATAACTGAAGTGCTATAAAATGTCTGCATTACTGATTGGTCTGGATTTGAATTGGATAAAGTAAATGGAGCGGTAGGTCTGGCTACACCAAGACGAACTGGTGCAATTAAGCTTTCGGCGGTTTCACAAAGTTCCTCCACCGAAAGTTTCATTAATGATTGGAATATCCGTCTAGCACGAGCAAACGGGGAAGACAAATTGCCGAGCCTAAAACAAAATATTCAAGTATTTAATTGATTTAATTGATAATAACGTTACAAATTATAATGAAAATTACACTTACATGCGTCGTTTGTTATTTTGGGGTGCCAGTTCAACGCTATAAACAACAAACACTCGTATTACAGACCTAATGAAACGTCTCGCTATCAAATTTACTTCAGCAGAACTAGACATTGGATTATGGAGCTCCTTAACAATTGTTGAAACTATAGCATCGACCATCTAAAACCAATACATAATACTATAATAACAAGTTCAACAATATATCAATTGAAAATAAATAAATTACCAAATTTGAGCTGGCCAATACTTCGGCATTGCATTTGAAAAGTAAACAGTGCATAAACTTATCTAAAAATGTAGTACCCGATTGATTTTTTAAATACTGTTGATCTGCTGGTTTGCATTCGACATCGTTTTTCACTCCAGACATTATCATAGCTTTAACCGCAGGCCAATCATTTAGTAATCTTTCTAATGCTTTTCGACTAAAACGTGGTGGCTCTAAATCATGATCAGGCATATCCATTTCTTTAAAAAGTTTTCAAAAAAAAAAAAAACAATGACATACAACTATCTAATTTAGACAAAATTGTAGTATAAACCATACCGATATCTGATGAAGGAGTTTTCCGCGAAGTAGCTCGCTGTCTTGACGATCTGTTATATTGACGTTGTTCGTTTGTCTGCCGTCCAACAGTTTGTACCAAGAACAACAAAATGCTTTCTCCTCTAAATAATTAGTAGGGTATGTAAAAAATATAGCTCATTTATAATAAACATATAAAATAATTTCTTCTTTTTTAAAGAAACCCATACCTTGAATTATAGTGAGTAACTAGATCGGTTTCATTTATTAATCTATTTAAAAGTTGAAATCTAGACACTTGATGACCTTGCACGAGTGCTTTGCAACGGCATTTTTCCCAACAGTCACAATATGCAGTTGGTGAAGTTCTTTTCAATTTGCAATCGTGGCCACGATGGCAAACTCTAGCACATTCTGTGCAACAACACAACGATCCTGTCAACCCACATGTACGGCATTCAAATATATCCTTAAACAAAATCACAAAACAATATATCATTGAATGATAATAAAATACACTTAATTGTAAAATAATATATTATAACATATATTAAAATACTGCATTATTGTTTTGTACCTGATTAATATGTTCTGCTCCAGTCCAGGTGAAACTACACGTGTCGTTACAACATAGTACATGTAATGGACAGTAATCGGGGTTCGATCCAGTTGGATATATCATTGAAGCTAAGACTTCTTTAGCTTTGATTATCTTTTCCTTATCGTTTTCGATGTACATGGATCTATCGGTGTACCACACGTGTGTCTTATAAAGAGACGTCAATGGAAGCGGTGGTGGCGGCGGCGGCGGAATGGTGAAAAATCCTGAAAAAATAATATAAAATACAAACGATTAAGAAATAATTTAAGTTTAGAATATGAAATGAGACAATAAATATTATGTTGTTTTAGCTTCAATGCAAAAACGAGAAGGTATTTTTTTTACAACCTTATTTTAATTTTTTTTTTGGGCCTAGACCCAGTGTTTTTTTAAGCGACAAGATAGTTTCTTCATGTAGCAAGTCAACAGATCAGAACTTGTACATAAAACAAGTTATACATATGTTGCTAATTTTAAAAATACATTTTTTATTCAGAAAACCCTCCAAAATACTAAATAACGCAGCTACTAACATACTTGACATCTAAAATCTGATTTTTATTTCATCTTTTTACTAACACAAAACTAATGACCTCACCATCCCAAAATACTGGGGCATTTTTTAAAATCTTTAGTTATTAAGATCACCTTTAGAAAAATCATTAGGTTGTTGTTGTTGTGAAAGTCCAGGAGATGACCATTGGTAAGTTGTTTCAGGATTGCTAGCTGAAGAGTTTTTAAATAAGGACACGGGTTGACTGACGTCAGTGGCGACTTTACTGTTTGTAGAACTTGGACTAGTTCCGGCGCTAGAAGATCTCCATGCATTCATTACATTTTTAATAGCGTGTTCTTGATCATTGACAGATGTACCTGGCATTTCAGGAGGTATAACCACTTTAGCAACAACACGGTGAATAGTATCAAGTAATATTAACGCAGCTGGATAAGCTCTGATTGTAATGGCTAACATAAATGGAGTTAATCCTTGAGCATCTCTGAAAAATTTAAAAAGAACAAATTTAATTACAACACATGTATTTAAAATTATCTAATCAAAGTGAACTAGAATATATCCAACATTAGTCGTTAGTAAGATTCAACTCACTTAGCCGTTAATAGATCTAATAGATATGGAGACAAAACATTGGATTCACATAGTAATCGTAATATGGCCAGAGCGTTATTGCGCCTTTCTGTTGTTGGATTAACAGCTGGAGTAGAGGGAATTGCGTCGTCCTCAATAGGTAAAGTGGTAGGTGGCTGGGTAGTTGCGTTTACTGGTTCTTGCCAAGGTTCTGGAGCTTCCCTTAAGGGTAACTGAGCATCTTCAGCCATTTCCATTGGTTCAGAATCTGATGAATTATTTGTAGTACCTGATGGTTAGTAAAAATAAATTTACAAAAAACTTGTCAGGGGAAAAAAATCACAAAGCATACTTGATCTAACAGCAGCTGATGCGCGTCGCATCATTTCTCTCAAGCTAAATGACGATCGGACACCAAATGCTTTTTGAATTACATTTAAAGTATCCACACTGGCATTCGATTGGTTGGATACATTTTCTCCTTCTAAGACAAAAATTTTAATAAAAAAATATATTCAAAATGAAACATTAAAATAAATAAATATACAAAAATATCAGGCCTTTGAACAGAAATAATTTGTCTTATGTTTATGGATTAAGTTTGATTTAGTTGTTGACAAGTACGAGTTTTGGGAGCTTAAATGTTTATACACAAATAAATTATATCGATGCCCGCCACAAAAAGGCATACATTTCCATTAAATTTTGCCTCCGAAATCGATTTTATATTTATTTATTTATTTATTATGATGAAGACGATATGATAATCACTCTTTTTCTTCAAAAAGGTCGTTATTACAATAAAATATTGAAAGTTGTGAATTTTTTTTTTAGAAAATTATCTTTAAGATCTTACCAAGAATGAAAAAATACTTTTCTCACAGGAACATTGTAATAAAAGGAATGAGAAAAAAAAATAGTTAAAACAAAGTACCACACTACAAGCGGATACATATGTCTTATGACCCGAGTAAATGTCAATTTAAGTATACCTACATTTCTATTTTTCTGATTTTTAAAAAAAAATGTTGTTGGCCAAAAGTCCGACACCACGGGAGACATTTTATCTCTAATCTCTCATTTTTAATACATTATCTCTAATTTGTTATCTTAAATACATTTCTCTATTTTATTTCTAATCTCTTATCTCTAATCTCCGCAGCCGCCGAGTGTGAGATCTATCATTACATTTCGGATAATTTTTAGTACCTTACCCCCAGCCATATAACATATATACACTTTAAAAAATGTAAAATTGTCTACCTAACTAAACTTGTTATCTTAAAATGTAGTACAAATCAAGCAATGCCCTTCTTCGTTGAGGGTGTCAATACTTAGATATTAAAAATATATATAATATAGTACTTTACCATTATCATGTTCTTTATTCGAGACGGGTGCACATACAGATACACATGCATGCAAAAGATTTCTATTACCGTCGCAACGTTCTGCCAAAATTTGGGATAACAGTTCTCCATTGTCTAGTAAAAAAAAACCAATACAAATCATATTTTTAAAAGTGTTCCCTTATTTTTTCACATAGTATAATTTGTTTTTACATACCATTTTCAACAGACAACTGTTGTACTAACAATTTAACGGATTCCAAGTTTGACTTTAATACTCGTGACATTAATATTTGTTGTTCAACATCTAAAACTATTATGGCGGTAGTAGTTTTAACGTATGGAGACATGACAGTATGGGATCCAATACCAATGCATCGCACTGGACCTAAATCTAGCCATTGGGGTTCTCGCATTGAATCAGTGCTGTCTTTTGCCAAGGGATAAATAGTTCGATTACCATCACGTAGTATACATATGTTATCTTTACTCTGAAAAAAAAAAACAAACAAATTTAAGTTAAAAAAAAAAATCCATTTATTATTTATTTACCAAATCAGCAAATTATATACCTCAGCAGTGCATAGTATCTGCATGTTGTCAGGGCTTAGTCCTATTAAAGCAGTAGAATCAACTGGGAACGGACTATCTTGTTCTATTTTGCCGCTAGTAACATTGAACTTAACGTAACTTATTTTAGGGCCGTTTTTAACAATCGCATGAATTCCTACAAACAAATGTTAATACCAATTTTTTAAAATACAATTTTTGATAAAAATTTTTTATATTACCTTGTCCGTCAATTGTCAATGTCAAAATTTGATTTCCATTGTCAGTTGGTATATTTATTCTTCTTGGGGTTCTTTGAAAACAATCAGGTACTTTACTAGCAACAGCTACTTTACATACCTAGACAAACCAATGTTTTATTAATAACAACATATAGTTTTAAGTAGTTAATTAGCACTGCATTTACTTGTAAATCGTCTTTCTTCATTAATCGAACTTCATGTTGGTCCAACATTTTAATTATATTTGTCACGACATCATCACTAGCCGGTGCTGCGCTATCTTTATCTTTTGGAAAGATTCCTGAAACAAGGTCTTTTGACGCACATGGGAATTTCACTGCGGCATATGAACCATCCACGTGAACAACCCGGCCTGCAACACAATTTATTTCACATTAAATGTCATATATATATATATAAATTCTCAAACTACATACCAATAGGTAAACTTTTTTGATCTTCAACAAACACAACATCTTTCAACGGCCAATCTTCTTCCAAATTTTTGTCATCTTCTGGACCCTTCATAGTCACTCTTTTAGTTCTCTCTACATAAAAAAAAAAAAATAAAAACAATATTTAGACATATTTAATGGTTTTTTTACTTCACAATTATGATATATAAACAAAGCATCTCTAAAAACTCACTAGAACTTTGAACAGTGCTCCCAGTATCACTGCATGTACTAGACGCTGGAGAGGGGGGTGGCGGCATGTCAATTCTGTCAGCAGTCTCTTTACTTTTATCAACTGGAGTGCTAGATTTAGAAGCATTACTGTTAATATTTTGTGCTTGGAAAATTTGTGGAGGAGTCAAAATTTGAAATCTGCAAACATCAGCATATGTCCAAGCCGAATTCAATAGTTGTCCGATTTTGGGTTCACCGCCGTATAATGTAATACCTATGTAAAGAATTTTTTTTTTTTTATTAAATAATGTCAATTCTTAAAATTAAGAACTCGGTACATCATTTTTAAACATACCTATAGCACCGGGTTGATAAAGAGGGCTATTTTTCATACAGACTTGACTGCCAACTATAATATCGGAATTTAAATTGCTTGTTTTTTGTTTTCTAGCTTTAGTTCGATATTTATCCCAAATTTTACGCCTCTGATTAAACGGCAACACTCCCCTAAAATTTTTTTTTATAAATACCAGTAAAAAATGTTATAAAATTATTTAACAAATTTGAAATTTTGATTTATTTTTTCAAATGTAACGTAAAGAGGTAAAATGATGTAAGTAATTAATTAGTTGTAAATTGTAAAATATACTGCAACATCATAAATCGGAACTTACCACCAATAAAGAGCTCCACTTTCTAAACGGGCCAATGTATAGAGTGGACAAGTGTGAATAGAAATTATATGGTCTACTACAAATTCCGAATACAATTGTGCGGGGTGTTCAAGTTTAGCAGCAGTAGCAGCGTGTGTAAGACTTTCGTCCATCCACGTAGCTACTTTGTTTGATTCTGTGACAACGGACACTCGTATAATAGTCCCGGAGAGAAGAACTATTTTTTCATTGTTCAGGCCAAGAGCGCATGTTTTCGGATGATGCACATTATTCTATAAGAACAGGATAAATTGATTAAAAATAATTAAATATAGTACTTTTTTAGTAAGTATTTTTTTTGAAAATTACATCTAATGTTTTATACGGGTCAGCATCATCCCATTTCCATTGATAAAGTTGTCCACTAGCTGAAAGTGCAATTAGTTCTGAATGAATAGCAGCGATTTGAACAAATTTAACAAACGGTTCAGGCCAATATTCTATTTCGTCAGATAGCCATAAAGGGTTTCCAATATTATTATCTTTCTTTTTGGAGTCTGCAGAAAATTCAAAAGCTCCAACGTTAGATTCTTTCTTTTTAGAGTCTATAAAGAAAAATTATTCAAATATATATTACAACAAAATACTCCTAATATTATTATCAAAATAAATTAAATACCTGTATCTTTGTCCCATGCCGAATCTCGTAATGCTCCTTCCAACCACTGATGTTGTCTCTGTCTGTGTTGTTGTTGTCCATAGCAATGACGATCCCTCCACCTTGTGAAACTGTCTCTATCATTCGGTCCCAAATTACGATCATTAGAAGTACTGTCACTAGCGCTGTTGTTAACACGATCACGATCACCTAACCGCCTAGCTCCACTCCTACGAAATGTATATACGGGTCTAAAACCAATGTAGATAGCCTATAAGCTGAATAAAAATGTAATACAAAATACTACATTTACCTTCTAGATGAAGAATACGAAAACATATCTTCTGAGAAAATTGCATCAGCATCAATTATAACAGAATGATCAGAATGAAAGCCGCCGCCATCCAACAGAGACATTAAGTCTTCTGGAACATAGGAATCTCCGCCTGGACCACCTACATCGTCACCACCTTCTCCGTCTCCTTCCTCGTCGTCGCGGGATAAAAGATTGTTAACAGCTAAATTTACATCCAAATTTGTTCGTTGCAATTCCCGTATTATCAAGTTACGACTTTTGCCTTGTAACACAACCTGTGCTTGTGCAACTAGCTCTTCTGGCACAAATTGCGCTGGCATAACTGGACGTCCACTTGATGAGCTGCTACTCATTATTACACCACTTCCGGAAGACCTATCAATTAATTAAATTGTTTTAGGTATAGTAAAATTATAATTTATAATTTTTTAATATTCACCTTGAAGTTCCACGAAATGTACCAGACCTCATGATTCGAGCTCGCCTAGTTAGGTGACGAGTTGCAGAACTCAAACTTCCACCTCCGCCCGTACCACCACCACCACCGCCACCACCTCCGCTGCTAGTTTTCGAGGGCAATTTGTTTGAATCTCCAGTGGCTCTGGACAAATCCAACCTATCTGCAAGTACAGAGAATGCAACACGTGCCACTCTGCCATCTTCAAACAATAAACCAATGTGGTGTGGTCCAACTACTATTTGTTTGATAGGAGACTTGATACTAGGTAGCCAAGAAGCGTTCCCCGAACTGTTTCGGTTAAGACGTTCAGAAATTTCTTTAAATCTGTAATAAAAAATAATAAAATTAGTCGTCTAAATATTTACGATTATTATTAAATTTTCAAGTGTAATTTGTTTTCCTAATCTAGTTGAATTATATAAAACATTGCTTTTTTTTGGTATCCTTTACTTTAAAAACAATAACTGGAATATTGATGTATCTTGTTGGAGCTGTTTTTTTCAATAACAGAATCAAACAACAAAGAGTTTAGTATAAAATGCATTTATTGTTTGATAAGGTTAGGTATCTTTAGATAGATATGAAATCTTTAACATAATTTCTTAGTTTAAAGTACATAGTACAAACTAGTTCCATATAAGACTTCCGCCACATTATCTGTTTTTTATCAAACCGTTAAAAATACATCCGGATCTTATAAACCATAATACATTAGGTGTTCGTTAAAGCGGCAAAAAATCAGACGACCACTTACTTTTAACTAGTTTCAATTTTACACCACACACGTTTTTTATTGAACCAATAATAATGAATAGTGTGATGGTTGGTCAGTACTACAAAAAAGTTCACCTAAACCTTCCATACATTTTTTTTAGAAAAATATGGACAGGAATATTAAACAGATCAGACATGGATAAAATAAAAATATTACTAGTATTAAGTAATATAATTTATAATTTATTTGAACTTATGCATAAAAAAAACATACGGTAGCAACATATGTTACTTTTTTCAGATGATCAATCTAAAAACAAAATACTAGCATCTACTTCAATTTACTCTCCTCAAATATACTCAAAATTGGTTCTCACAAGATAACCAATTTCTAGAGCAAGACAAGGTAGTTAAACACATTCACCTTTCCAATAGACCAATAAGGATGGACGTTAAGTTTTAACTTTTCAGATTTTAAGTTCAAATTTTTAATTAAGATAGGAACATATATACAAACTATAGCTAAAATAAGTAGAAATGTCTTTTATTTGGCTAAACAATTTTTTTTTGTTGAGAAAATTCAAATTTGAATGATTTTAACTCTACAGCCAGCATTTTACTTCTTTACACTGTTGGAACGAAAATAAAAGGATGTCATATTGATGTAATTAGATTTAAAATCTATAATAAAACATTGTCTAAAAACAACTAATTAACATATTACAATTAATATATTTATATATTTTTTTATTACTAAAAACCCACATTAATCATTTAGTTAGTTGCAATTATATATACATAAATATATATATACATGTTAAAATTTAATAATTTATTTAAAAATAAAATTGATCTATTTTATAGGTAATCTGGGTAATTATGGTTATAATTAAGTAATAGGTTATTAGACTTTTATTAGAAGTGCAAGTCTAGGATAAAGAATCAACAAAGTATTTTTCACAATACATCATACCACACCCAGGAAAATCTTCACACACAAGCATGTTGAATAAAACCACCCGTGGTCGTCGGGTGAGGACAGTGAAGTCGTTATTAATAATTTGATATGTTAACATTGTATCACACGGTAATCGACTGCTGCCTAAAGCCTATGTGCAGGACCAGATACAAGACTGAGAAGGGTGATATACGTGCCTGTCATTTAATTGATCGTCCGTTCCAGGAGCTGGATGCACAATAAACTGCAAGGACGACATTTGTTGTTATCCAGAAAACGATCTGGAGGTATTCATCAACACAAATGGTTGTTTGAACACCACGTTGCTTGCAAGTTTTCTTGACGTTAAAATATCACATAAAATAACTATCGGCAAACAAAAAATTATATTTACTGAAACATGCACAGCGCACACACGTTCAATGAACGAGATATGCTATCGCCATTTTTGATGATCACGACGAGGGGGGTGCCGACTATGAGACGGTGGTGGGAGAGACACCGACAACAACCATGCCGCTAGTAGAATATGGTCACCGGTGGTAGCCAGTGATTATATATATTTTATACCATGGTTACAAACATTTTTTTTTTTGATTAAACAAAATAAAGTACCGGATTATTAACCCTTTAACGGGCAACGCACGATGTAGAGAAGATATCTTCTCTACATCGTGGGGCAACGGCAGAAGTAAGAGAAGTTTGAAGTTTCCCACCTCTGTTCGTGTTTAGGGTTATGACTCGCTTATTTAAAAAATCATTAATTCGTACATCTGTCTATGCTGCATAGACTTTACATCAAATAAACGAGTCGACCGGACTACTTCTCGTCCGGCGATATTATATTTAAATCTATAATCTCCTTTTACGCATAAAAGCTTTATATAATTAGCCAATTTATTACCTCGGTAATTATAAAAATGTCAACTAAGATTTATATCTAATTTTTATAAAACAACTAAATCTCACCACTTAACCCTCAACTTGGTAACGGTCAATTTATAAATATCAAAAATAATTAAAATAATAGTACTATTTACTATTTAGATTGGTCATGGTAAGTTTTAAATAAAATGTAAGTATATTTTAAGTGCTTTTAACGAAAAAAATTATTTTCATCTTTATGGACAAAGGATTTGTTAGTTAAATTTAATGGTATATCCTAGGAATGACAGTAGCTAGATTTATACTTACCATTTTTTATTTCACATTAGGGCATCTCAAAGTTATAGTAACAATTAATAAGTTTATGGGTTTTTCTTAAGTTTGGGAAGGTTATGCATAAAGTTTAAATTATTTTCAACTTATCATTGACCAAAGAAACAACAAGCTTTATCAGGTTCATATGAAAGCTAAAGAATAATGGATGTAAAATAAATTATAAGAAATAATCGAATTATAATTTTTAATTAAACAAAAACACATGTTATGACAAAAAAAAAATAATAATGAGTAGTCATAAAATATAAAATGAAACATAATCAATGGTTAGGTATAAAATAAAAACAAAAATCTACTCTTCATCAGACGACCACCATACATTGAATTCGTCGTTTATTGAAAGTTGTTTTAATTTTTCCTCTAATTCTTGAGGTACTGGAAGATTTTTGGAATTTTCTTGAAATTTTCTTCTTCTAGAGTCACGAACCAATGAATGCATCGAACATCGACTATAATTACTTGCAAGAGAACTAGATGAACTATTCGTCGTTATATTGCTTAATTCTTTTTTTGATGTGTCTATATTGCTTATTGCTGATTCGATGCCAATAAAATTTGCTGAGCTTGATGCATTCCTATTGAGGTTATCAGAGCTATGGGGAGACTTCATTATTTGACTAGAACTAGAGCTAGTGCTTGAAACAGCACTTTGATGTTCTGTACTATTAGATGAATAATTTGATGAGGAATATACTTTTTGTTTAGCGATTGGTATCAAGTCGTCCGTTTCATGAAACTTTTCACTGTCATCTTTATAATTATATTCGTTTAAGAACTGTTTAGGTATTAAACGATTAAAGGATGAATTATCACTTAAATTAATATTATATATATCGAAATAACTGGAAACTAAATTTCCTTCGAAAACATCTGTTGTATTGTGATCTCTAGGAGCAAAAATAGGTACCTAAAAAATATAAATATCAGTATTATTATTATTTAATATGTATAGAGCTAGTATTTTACATTTATACATATATAATTTTGGATGTAATTTTATTTGGGACGCCTTTTAAATTTGTTCAGAATACATAAAAAAAAAGGACACCCAAATATTTATATATAAATTATAAAATAAGAAGAAACAAACCATATGTGCATACTGCATCGGATCAAAAATTTTTAGATTATCTAAAAAACACAACAGATAAATTAGTAGGATTATAAATTTATTTATTATTTACAGACTTAATACTAGAAACACAATATTGTTATAATCACCTTTAGAGTTTGACTTTGAGTAGAATGATTTATACATTTTTTTAAATGGTATAAACGATTTGTTATTTTCTTCGTAGACGAATAGTTCACCTTTATAAATATTGTCGTCAATACTATGTGGAACAAAACCGAAACTTATTTCACCATGTTGATTTTTATTGATTAACATGTTTATCATAGTCCTAATTCTGTCATTATTATTACATAAGTCTAGATCAATATAATAAGTGGGAAGTTTTAGTTGTAAAAACTTCGGATGGCATACTCTTAATTCGAGTTCTTCACGACAATCCGTTAATCTCTACATAATAAAAAAAATACAAAATAGTGAGACGTACGTAACATTTTTTAACTAATTTAAACTATCACATAGAAAATTAATAATACTCATTGAGATGTAATTGAAACCAACCGACTAAATGGTTCATTAAATGATCAGTGAGCCATAGTAAATTTTAAACACATGTGCCCCAGAAGGCGAATTGAATAAAATATAATTATTACCTGTGTGTCAATTAAATATAACTCGGGTCCATTCGGATTTGAAATAATGCTTCGCACCCATTTATTATGATTTTTTTTTTTGGAAATGATTGCCTGAAAATACATTCATCATATTATTATATATACATATTAATAATCATTTATTATGAATAAATTTAGCTGTGTGATTTAACCAACCTTCCCAGTTTCAATCTGAGGAAAGTTCATGTTCAAAAACCATTCATCGCAGTCTTCGTCGTTAAATGTTAACAGCTCTTTATGATACTGCATAAAATAAGGTGATGCATTATTACAAAATTTTTCTACAACTATGAAATATCCGTTTTTCAATTGACATAAAATATTAATTGTATATCTTTTTTCCAACTCCATTATTTTGTCACTGTAAAATACATTAGAACAACAAGTTAGGTAGGAAACATAAGAGGTATGACAAAGTTGATTATTGCTATATGTCCCCTTTTAGGTTATCTTGTAGACATATAAAATATGTTGAAAAACCAAAACCAAAAGATTGACAAAAGATAACACAATGACTTTTGTTATCGTCAGGGTAAAAATTGAGGGGAAGGGAGTTTACTGGGAGAGAAATCGTCTAGTGACGGACTAACAACTTATTTGGGAATAAACAAATTCATCATGTGTTAACCTCCTTCTCCAAATTGAATGCAGCAATAAAACGTTCTAAGAATCGAAATAAAACATTTAATTAGCTAAAAAACATAAAACTTTATTTAATAATAAAATGATCCCACCGTTTTTAAAAAGAAAAGATTAAATGGTGCCAAACTCTCGAGAATTTGACACACTAACCTAACACAAGTCCACTTCAAAAATGAAAATCCTCCAAGAAAATAACACAGCAACAATTTCTTGAGGGTTAAACAAATTCTATGTGAATGACCCAGACAGAAACAAACGAGGAAATTAATCAGAGAAGTCAACAATATTGCAAGAATACTTTCACCCGAGAACACATCCCGATTATTAACATTTTAAAATGACATTTGTTTATATAAACCAATTTAAGAAATACATTTAAATGTTTATATCAACTATATATATAATTGTAATTAACAAATATTAAATTTATGTATTTTAAACTTGAATTAGAAATTAAAAAATTATTATGATATACAATATTATTATGATACATTTCTAGCTATTCGATTTTTTTTACTTTATACAAAGGAGGACGTTTTTGCATAGTGTAGGGGAATCAAATTCTCTAGATACAAGTTTGATATCTTGGGTTAGGTTAGGTACACTTCATATGTTGACTAATAATACGTTAACATATTAGATGTAATATCAAATAATCAATTCTGTTACCTTGATTGAAGATTTTATTTTCAACCGTATTAGTATGTAAAAATCTAGAAAATTTCCCAAATTTGGTTATAATAATTTTGTGTCCTCCATTTTTGCAAGGGAGTAGGACAATATTACACAAGTCTAGAACAAAAATTCAACATGTTATATATTAATTATTGTGTTTTCATTTATAAGTCATCGATTGATTAGTGGATATTATAACATTCTATTCTACAATTAATACAAACACTTAGGCTAGATAATCAAATATTTTATAATTAATTAAAAATTCAAATAAATATTTTTATGTAAAAGAAAATTAACGAAAGAACAAAATAAGTAGAAAAATTAACTGGCTTACATCATAGATTATAAACTGTACATTAATTATTTACAATATATTTTGACTAGTGGCGGAACACCATACAATCGCATTTAGGTAAAACAAATCTATGATTAACTGATACAATAAATCAATAAGAGCAGTTTATTTATACAATCTAATTTATTATGAGGTTTTGTTAAATTTTTTTTTTTATTAAAAATAGTTTATAAAGTGTATGTTAGTAAATTATTACGCGGCTGTACTTAGAGAATTTTCCAGCCTACTACGAATAAAATCTTATACAATAATAATCTATACTTACTCATGCGGCCAATAGCAAGTAATTAATTTTCATAATAAATATTCAATAAAAGTACTGAATTTTGTGTTGACGTTTATACTTAAGGTACAAATTATGCTGACTAAAGCAAAATGTTAGGAATTAGTATGTTTTACTTTTTAGTTCAAATAAATAAATGATGATGATGATGTATTATTATTGTAAACATTAAATATTTTAAATGAAATTAACTACTAACAGATTCTGTCATTCTGACATATATTAACTTTATTCGTTATTTTTTTTCGACTGAATAGTGAATACAGAGCTGACTTGATTGTGTTACCACGACAATCATAGAAGAACTATATACTGATAAGAACGTTAAATTTCATGGCTTAGAATATTACTCTTCACGATCTAATGTCGAATTGTTGTTTTAATTTAAAACAACTTTATTTTTTTATATTCTTTCGTATATTCGGAACAGGTATTTAATTTTATATTTTGATAATTTTAGTGCAAACGTAGGGACACTATTTAATATTTTCTCTTTCCCTTCGAAGTACCTACCTAGTTGACTTTTTTATATATTTTAATTTTTGTGGGTAGTTTTTAGACTTTGGATGTGAAATTTGGACTCGTGGTATTTTTATACGTACCTATTTAAACATTAGTTATAATCAACATTGTGTAGTAAAATATTTTGTTATAGGGATGTAAAATCAAAGCATATTATAACAAATGTATGCAATTTGTATCCATTTACAAAATGTGCTGGTCATCAAAACATGATTGGTTAGATAAAAAGAATCATTAAAATTTTAATTTCTACAGATTTATTTTTTATAAATGTTTATTTATTTATTCGTATTTTTTTTTGGTTTCGCCCAAAACATTTACGTTGACGGCAATATACCTGTTTCTATTATATTGAAGATGGAAATTTTGTTTTTTTTTAACTTGTGGTGTAAAAAGTACCTACTCAAAAGTAGTGTCACAAAATAATAAGTAATTTGAAAAAAAATCTATAATACCTAGTAATAATATAATTAATATATAAAATGTATGGCAAATGACCCCAGAAGTCGAGGCCCTTATTATAATAAAAAAAATATATATTAATAATAAGAGTTGCATCAAAATCATTGTAATTTGTACCACTGGTTTTTTTTTAGGGAGAGGGAATTTAAGGTTATTTAGAGTAATTTTTATTATTAAATCATACTATTATTATTACACTATTATTTATACAAACCTTCAAATTTCGATTAAGCTATTTATCCGGATAAGTGAGAGTAAAGTATGTTTAAAAAACGACACAGCGGTGATGAATTTTTCTGAAAACTTGAGCGGTGATATCGAAAAAGACCTTTTCTAATGGTTTATAATATAGCTACATTTTTTACATGGACGATTTTTTATAGTTAAATATAATAATTGTAAACGTAAAACAATAAATTTGTTACTACCTCATGTCCATTGAACGACTATACACGTTTATTTGTAATACGCGTTGTCGATATTTCAGGATGACAGATTTGACATGTACCGCATGTTTGTGCGGTTGAAAAAAAAGTATACACGCTACCAAAATAATATTATAAACGTTTTAAGTCTACCTTTGTATTATTTACGTACATTTTCCTGCTACTGTCCCACACGACGGACGTCGGCCAAAAAATCACCAGGTGCGGCGGTCAGATGACTGCGACTTGATGAGATTCAGGTAAGTTCTTTTTAACAATTATTTTAAAACATAATATAACACTAATATGTAATTACTACTCAATCAGTCCATCGGTGAGTAATGTTTAAGACGAAATATAAATTTAAAGATTACACGGCGGCAGGGTTTAGGTATTGATGCCACGACGTCTTAGATATTTAAGTGAAGCAAAATCTAAAATATGAAATACTCGGAAATCGGACCATCCTAAGTAGTCAGCATTTTGAACGAAGCAGGTAAGAATAGACATACGTCAGTTCCTACCGGTATAATAGTGGTGTACAATCAATACTACCTATAAGTACGATATTTCATGTGTATATTGTCAAGAATTCATATGGATATTAAAATCGTTGAGGTTTATCGCTGAAGCATTTTACGAAGTCAGATACCGATATATTTTTTGAGTTATAATCAGAAAATTTTCATTTATAAATTTATTGATATTTTTCTGATTTTTTTGTAGGTTTTTGTCGTTATTATTTGTATGCAAGTGTTTGTTTAAAAAAGTTTAAAGAATTTCTATTAGTAAAGATATAAAATCTACTTGAACCCTAAACCATAAAAATTATACACTTCTTGCGTACACGTGCTACGACAACGATGTTGTCATCTTCAGCGCTAACAACAGACTGATTTTAGGGTTCAAGTAAATTTTATATCTTTACTATATATTTAACCATAAGTTTGCTTAACAGTTTTTTCTAGAATTTCTATTATTTTAAGTATGTATAATATGCGGATGTTGGTGGTAAAATTTGAATTAAAATCGTCTTGAAAACTTGTGCAAGCGTTTGTCGTATGAATGATGTTAGATTATGCATGAACCCATATTGTCGGTGGAATAACATTATCGTTCGATACATAATATATGTAATACTTATCTCATATTTTCCACGGTGTACAAATTCAGTATGTATATTATATCACCTGCTATACTCGTGTAGAAATTTGCCGTTTCCTATAATGTTGTCATGCTTTTTGTTCGAAATGGGGGAGGGGGGGACCAGACAACTTTCATTCCACTTGAATAGATCATCCTGGAGATATGCAATAGCCGTCAGCGGGGAGGGGTAGGTAATAATAATTTTCGGCGGGTTAGGGTTTTGTTTTGGGCGATTTCATAATATTATACGTGTGTAAAAGAAGGCCTAGTGGTCGGGGTAAGGGTGGAAAACGTCCCTGTTGCCACTAGTAGCGCGGGGTGGTCCGTTTTCACATCGCCGATGTGTGTTCAACCCCGGGAAACAGTAGTGTTGTCGACCACACTGAGAGTTGGCCGTACCGATTGTGCGGTGAGTTTTGCTGTGTATTTGTTGGATCTTCGGACTTCACGTTTGCCCAGCTCCAGTATAGGCGAACACCTGTAGATTCTGCGTTCAGTAATCGTTTTGTGTCGACAAACAGGTATTTAAAATATTCATTAGAAACCTTTTCGGCCATTTTTTAGCTTCAACGCGCAACCGAGAAGGTGTTGTTTACGCAATGATGTTTTTTTTTTAGATTAAATTTAATTGTTTTTTGTTGTTGTGTCTGGACCCGTGATATCTTTTAAAACACCGAACCGATTCCTTCCGTAGCAATACAGTTCTAAAGTATCACTTAATAATAATATGTTTTTCATTGTGCTAAAAAAAATTGTTTTCAACACTTTGACATGTTTAAAAATACCGATTATGTTCAGATAATAAGGAGTATATTGTTATTTAGTTTAGATTTTCGAATGCATATCAAAAAGCGATGACTATATTATTATTCGAGAAGAACCATTTCCAATGAAATTATTATTGAGAAATTCGCGAGACTCTTCACGGTTAGAAAGTTTAAAATTGGTTCCAAATTTGTATGGAATATTCTTTAGATAAAGTACTATCGACAAACCATCAAAATATTACTAACTTTTTCCCACAGAAGGAGTGGAAACTTCTTCTTTTTTTCACTTTTTCGAGCGTAGTGTTAGGAGTTAAAATTTGTGTGTAGGTAGATAGGTAGGTGGGTAGGTAGGTGTGTCTAATTTAGAGTGAGGTTATAACATATTCAGTTTTCTCAAAAATCTGCTGTCAAACTTTTTTTTATCAAGATAAGCATAAAAAAATAGCTAAACTACACTTTGACCGTAGTAAATTTCTAAATTGCTATGTGATAATCAACAGTCAATAGGTATCCAAAAAATATTTCAATCTAATGTTGACTTTGATAAATGGGTAACGCAACAAACTATTATAGATAGGCGGTCAACACTATCCACTGTAACCATCCTAATACTCAAAATAATATAACTTTAAGCACATTATAGCATTAACATTGCTTTTATAAGGTACTTCTTTTTTTTTTTTTTTTTAATCGTTGAGCCGTCATATTGCAAGCAAATAAAGGCTAATTAAAAAAAAAAATTATAATTATAAAAGATTATAATAATGTATTATCAAACAACTATCTATATTATAAATTACTATCTCAATAAAGTATTAAACACTACAACACAAAACAAATTAATTTTACATTCACAATTATATGTATAATGTACAAACAAGTTTTTTGAATAATGTGTTACAACGATAATAATTGTAATAGGTAATTCATTTAGATAATTTATCCTTTTCGATAATGTTTGACGTTTTTAATTTGTATTCATAATGAATATTATCAATCATACTTTAAAACTGGGCAAATGAATGAAAGTAAAATTAGATATCCAGGATAATGTTAATTATTCAATATCTGAAATATGATTCTAACATAAAGAGCTTATTTTAGCTGTGCAATTTACCAAAGTGTACCTTAACTAATCTAAATACATTTATAAAATGTACAATTTGTCAGGCAATCTCCATTATTTGTTTTGAGTATCATTACTATTAATTAAAACAAAATATGCATCATCATTTAAGCGTAGCAGGTAATGCAGTATTAAGGATATCTTTTGGGTAAACAACAGTATTTACTTTCCTCTTGGTCTTTGCAACTTAGGGTAAGTAACTGTGTTGGATTAAAAGACATTATTGTTAAAAGTGTTTTAACTTCGTATTTTACATTTCACTATTATATTACAATTGTATACAAATATTAATTATATTATTATACTCTACGTAATAGTTTTTGGACGTTTATCATACTAGCCCTCGTAGTTCAAAATATAATGTTAATAACCCTTCACAAAGGCAAAAATGTGTTGGTTTTTAAACATAATTTTAGCCTTTGTAAGCTTGTGTAAAAGCCATGGATAGTGGTAACAAAATTCGAAAAATAAAACACTTAGTTCATTATCGTTTGATTTTTAATTAAAAGTATTAGAAATCCTGAAAATATTTCTATTATATCTAAATAGGAAATTTGGAACCCAATTGTTTTTAAACGTTGATATAGTGAAATTGCCAAAAGAGGCGGTCGATTTGGCACGTTCTAACGAAAAATTAGTATCGGATTCCACATATTATATAATATATATATATATTTAAGTTCCTATAAAGTAATTGAAAATTTAATTAAGGTGTTTGGAACTACTGAACAAGTAAAATGCTGAAAATGTATTGATAAACTTAAAATTACTTCTTTTGATGTTTGAGAAAAGTATATTTTTCTAATTTATAGTGACATAATTTTTGAGCTGTTGTGACTTTACAATGAAAGTTTCTAAACTAACTTTCTCACTCACTTTATTTGTAATGGTTATTTTTAAATTTAGTGTTATAGACCATATGCCTAATTTCAAGTTTTTATGCTCACAATGGGCTTTTTGTCACTGGCTTTTTTTTTTTTTTTGTTATGTTTTATCTTCTATAGATAAGACTAGATCTACCTTCGCCTAATTTTCTGCTCTCAAATTCTGAAAGTGCGCATCAAAAATAAAATAAAAACCTATCCTAACCTAACCTTACCACCCAAAGGACGGGGGGGGGGGGTTAGACAATATTTAGCTTGAGGTATACAGGTTTACTGCCGTCAGATAGTTGAACATTGTTAGTGAGCTACACAATGTCCATCTATGAATCACTATATATATCTTAGAAAAATTAATAGTCCTTTGTCCTTGAAATGTTAATAAAACAGCTAAATCTCTAACCGAGTCAGCAGTACACTGTATTATTATACATTTTTTTTATATAGTTTTTATACATTTATTTTTCTTATCATACACGTTACATTTTACAATGTTATGTTCGCCTAGCGATTTGTATTTTTCCAGCTTTTTTTTTGTGCATTTCGTGGACTTTTTCATTCAACATTATTAATCTTCATTTTCCTTTTACGGCTTGTCTTTTTTTAATTACGATAATGACTTGTTAATCCGGGCCATTCGCCGTTTAACCTTTTTGAATTTCAACAGCACAACATATATACTTATACTTAGCATTTTGGAAATTATTAGCAAAAGGTTATATGCAATATATGAAATGCTATTTAGCCGGCTTACAAGATAAAAAAAAACACAATAGAATTTCAAATGTTAAACTAATCTTATGTAAACAGCAAATGTTAATGTAATATTGCAATTTACACAGTTTATTTATTTTAGAATATATTGACATAGATATCTGATTCATACGTTTTTTTGTTTAATTTATTTTGCTGTTACTTAATCTAATCTATTGTTTAATTGAATGTTAATATTTACTCTAAATTACAATAATAAAAGAGGTGACCTTCTACCTACTTAAAGGCCTAAATTAAGATAGTTAAGATTTTTCACATGTGTTTACTATAAAACTTTAAAAATTGTAAAAATGAAGATAAAAGGGGTTTTCCAAAGTAATACAATTTTGCTAAAATTATTCAATTTGGTAGAAATCCTTCAATAATAGGTAGTCCCTTCTAAAAAAACTGAGAAAAATCTTGTGGCTTATAAATGTTTAAATAATAAGGTATTGAAAAATATAATGATAAAATATTAGAAAATATACTATACAATAAATATGACATTATTTTTCATTCTGACTTGACTTTAAGTTTACTCTTACCTTTAGTTTATTAAAAAACATCATAACTCATTTATAATTTTGATTACATATTTACCAATTCATTAACTTTATCCTATTACAATAATGTATCAAAATTTTAAGAACCTTATAATTCTCTTTTTTTAGTCGTGTTTGGCTTACACAGAGTATTATTATTAAATAGTTAGAAGGTGTGCATTTAGTATTGAATATTATTTATTGACATATTAATAACATATTGACATATTGAATCTCATTCAATACATATATTTAGTATTTAGTTGGACATTGACATATTTTGTTGGTTTAGCTTGGTATTCTCAGATAGATTATTAACTATATTGTTAACTCTTTTTTTAAAATAGTCTCGAACTGAGATATGCAATACACATCGAAGACATGGACTTTTAGACGGAAAACATAATTCAACTGCCCCAACGAAAAGGGTCGTATCTCGTTTTTTGTAACTTTTCAGGATGAACCAAACAAACATTCAAATTTAAATTCTTATTCGGTTTTTAACATATTAGTTTGAAAATTTTGATACATGTTATAGCATAATTTATTTATTAGATAGATTTATTTGGGGGTTCCGCCATCAATAGTGATACCCTTGGCATAGTTTACCCCCCGCCCGCCCATAAACTATGACGAGGGTGCCTCTATTGACGGCGGGAATCCCCTATAAAATCGGTAGCCGTTCTTGTTTATAGCCTGGCTTGTCTGTACACGTATGTTTCAAAATCAAAGGTATCGTTTAGGTTAAATTTCAAGTCACAGTATCGGAGCCAGACATTTCCATAGATAGACACTTTTTGCATAATTTTAGCTTCGGTATGGAGCTGAGAATGAATTGTTTTTACTAAGTTGTGTTTTTATTTTTGTGTCTGCACCTACGATTTCTTCTAAACCGCTGACCGTTTTCTTCGCGTAATAAGTCTATGGATCAGAGATCGTACCCAAAAGTTACTCTGTCGGGCAATCAATTTAAAAAGTTCATCCTTTACCTTTTAAAACTGAGAAAAACACCCAAAAAGCTTACATGTTTTTCAAATTAAAAATTACGGAGTACTGTGACTTTTTTAAAATTAGTCGACCTAACCTAACCTCCCAGCCCTTTAAAAATTTAGTTTTAATTTTAAAATATGATATTTATGAGCTTGAAATATATTATGGTAGAAATCGATATAAAAAAAAAAACCTAATAACATCCATTTTGCGGGCACGTTATTGAATATAAAAAAACGTGCGTGTTATGATATTGTTTAGCCATCACGTTTTATAATTTATTCAGGTTGTAACGTTACAATGTTTTAACACCTTTATAAAATATTCCACAACTATTGATGTTGTGGGGTTTTCGTCGAAAACGGCTATGCAAACAATGTACTTTACAAGCAACACATTCAATAATAAATTACTCCACGCTAGGTTAGGTTAGGATAATGTTTATTATGTTTTAATTTTTAAACGTGTTTACTCTCTCTCTCCCCCCCCCCCCTTTTATCCAAGACTAATAACATTCTTTGGAAATAATAAAATATTATAATCGGTATAACATTATGCAGCTTCAACTTGGAAAATGTGACCATTTTTTTATTTTTGGTCAATTTTTAGGTCAGATATTTGGTAAAGGGCGTTAGGTTAGGTTATGAAAACAGCTTTTGCATATTTCGATTTCTTCAAAGTTCAAAAATTCCCCGTAAAATAGTAATTTATAATTTATAAAATAGTTATATGACGGCGACACGAGAACCTACCATTAAAGTAATAGAAAAAAAATCACACAAAATCAATAATGTCTCGCCATTTCCATTTAAGCCACATACGTTATAATCGTTCTCATAATTCTTGATTTTATTTATACTTGCAAAACTTTGGTTATTATGATAATTATAATAAATAGTGAAAATAAGAATAAATGAACAATTTTAACTATTTAAGTGCGTTTATTGTCTGTAATTGATAAATTACAAGAAAACTCTGGAATGCCGCGAGATAATTTTTTTTCCATCAAAATATCAACCCCTATGACATTACCTTTACTGGTGAGCAATAATAGTGAGAGTTGTAGTTTTATTTATAATTCTTAAATCTATAAATCTCTGTTTTCACTATTTAAGTCTAACACCAATTTTGAATAACTATTATTTATAATTGTTTAACTTTAAAAGTAATTACTCCAAATTTTCAGTAAATTAGTTTTTAATTAAAAACTTAACTAGATATATATTATACGTTAAGTTTAAGTTACAAAAGTCGATAGAGTTCAGAAAAATAAACAAAACATTAATTATTTAATTTTATGATATTGTAAAAAAAAGTACAGAAAGAAAACCCATAAAATTGTAATTGTTTTCCGGGAAAATTAGTGAGCTAAAGCTTGAAATGTAGAAGCATATTGATAATGTTTACAGACTCGGTTTAGTAAATTAAGTTAATGAGTAACCGAATCGAGTAAACGAGTAAATGAATCGAGTAGATGAGTATAAAAATCCAAGATGAACGTCTCGTAAATAATTTCATAAAGCTTCTCGATCGACCCAGCTCAGCCTAAAAACATCATGTAAGAAAATGTTGAAATAAAAAAAAATACTAAGAAAGGTGTCTTGTTTTTTTTTTTTTTTTATGTTCAGAACTGGCCTTTGGATCATCGTTTTTGTCAAACGAATGTGACGCATTATGTACTTGTTCGGTCCGTGACACTTATTGAGTAATGCGGGTTGCTGTCGGTAAACCTCGTTAATAATAAAAAAAAAAAAAGCGAAAACCAAAACGTTGTATAAGTCACTATTGACTAAAGGGTGTCCTTTTAGTCAAGAATTTCCTTCTCCGCAGTAGTTATCTATCATTTTGGACACGTTAATACCTTTAAATTTGCCCCGGACGTACTCCAAAGTTACCATATTAATTAAATGCGTTACGGCTCACCGATTTGGACAAATTGTTAAATAAACGCTGTCAGAGTAAATTATGTACTTTATTAATGCCCTTAACAATGGATGGCGTTTTATATTTAATAAAAATGCTCACAGAGCTAAATTATCGCATTAAGCAAACACGTTTCAACGAAATTGTCTAACAAGGAAGGTGTTTACTAATTTTGAAATACCTATCTACCCTCATTATAAAACCTTTTTTATTTTGATTCGATCAGGTCTGGTTTTTGTGTTACAGCTACTACTAGTAAAATTGAACGTTTATCGTTTTTACTTACTTTTTTTGATTTAAGGTGTTTTGTTTTCCAGTAAAGAGGTTGTGTTTTCTGTTGGGCCTTCAAGACCGGTTCAGTTACCGGTCTGAAAGATTATTTACCGAATCAACGGTATAATTGTGTACCGTCTGCTGTGTTTTGAAGCCCTCGATTAAATAAACATTTACTATTACAAGGGATCTGAATTTGATTTAATCGTTTATCGTTCAAGTGGCTCGAAGTGACCGTTTTTAGGTGAAGTGGTCCCTGTCTGCTTCAACACACTTAGAAATTTCTAATAGGTACCTCCTATAAAATTCCCCTATATCATCAACTGTATAGGTTTCAGTTAAAGATGCAACAAAACAATTTCTTTCTCCAGATACGTTTTTAGAACTTTCTAAATGGTAACCTGAGATAAATGTAAATTATTAGTGTTAAAAATATTTGTCTTTTGCTGCAAGTTTTTAGTGTTTAAATGTTGGTTCTATATAAATTTCTGAAATCTCTGATGATCAACGGTCAAACAATTTGGTTTCGCTTCTTGATTGGTCCAATCATTATTATACATTATATGATAAGTAATTAGTAATTACCGGCTATAAATAATAATTTTATATTAAAATACTCATGAACAACTATAAGATCTTTTTTTTATACATTTAAAACTCTTAAAAATACTTTTTTTTTATTGATTAATAGGTCAAGGAAAATCATAGGGTAAAATAGATTGGAAACATTATAATGTTTTTTTTTATGTGAAAATATATTTCTCTTAATTTGTGAGGACAGGATGGAAAAATCGTATGTACTGCTACAAATAATCGTTTTATTTAAATAAATTAACGATTTTATTTTATACATAATATTTTCGAGACACTGTAAATAATACTACTCGTGTTTAGTAAATATATTTTATTTATTAGATTCGCGTTGTATACTTTAATGTTTTAGAATATATCTAAACATTAGCGAGGTTTAAGTTTATGCAGTAATACTTCAAAAGAAACGCAAAAGTTGTCGGGGTCTATTCATGGTATTTAATTTATTAATTATATTACTTAAACAGTAAACTACTATTTTATACAATGTAACGTGACTGTTTGGCTATGTGACCATTACAATAATTTCCTTAATGTAATGTGTTCAAGTGTAATGGATAGCGAAAATAATTATTTTAACGTGAATATGTTTTATGGCTGGGATCAGTTTAAAATGTCTATAACACTTAACAGTAATATTGCATTAGGATTGACCATTGTTTTATGCTTTTATATTTTAACCGTTTACTCGATCCATTTATTTGACGTTATATTATTTACTCATCTACTCGATTTATTTACACGTTTTCGCTATTTATTTACTCATCTACTTAATGTAATTACTCATTTATTATATTTGTTCACTCAGTTTGATTACTCATTGACGCAGTATTATTACATGTTTTTCTATAACTCGCTTACACGTACGCTTGTACGGGTATTTTTCAAATCTTGTAAAATTAATTTAGTATTCTATTCAAAATTATTAAGTAACCTTTACCATTTAACCTGTACCTTTAATAGGACCATAAAGTAAAAATAAAATAAATAAAAAACTTTTTTAAAAACACGCTTTTCAAAAAATAGTAAAAAAGTGAACTAAAAAGTAAAAAATAATTTGATTACAAGAACAATTTACCAATCAATTGTAGAACATTATTTTTAAATGTCAATTACTTTGAAAACAACCGAAAATTGACTACAACTTAAAATAATGTTAAACATTTTTAATTTTTGACTAAAAAGAAAAGCGTGGGCCCCATTCAACAAAGTCCCTCGTAAATTTATCAGATAAAATTTCAAATAATGTTTTATATTGTAATTTTTTTGGTAATTTAAATTTGCTTCAATATTAGTGTGTGACACATACATTTCATGACACAATGAATTTGGACTTTGTTGAATAGGGCCACTACGCTTTACATTAATCCCTTAGACTATAAACGATTGTTTTTTCTCAATAGTGCGGACGCCCCAGTCCAATTAGGTCAGTATTGTTCTTCTGTACCCAAGAATAACCTCCTGCACCCTTGGACTACAATACCGTAGCCTCTCCACGCTTTCTTGGGGGGGGGGGAGAAGAATATACTTTCGTTTAACTCTCCACTTCGTACCGTATATAACGTTTGGACAAATGGACTTTCTTTTAATTTCCCGACCGACCTATTTGTCTTAACGTCCTCAAGCTCCACGCGGGCCGCCGGCTGTCTTTTAATAACAATAATACTAATGGATACAACGCGGTAAGCGAAAAGTCGCTGACGGTGAGGCCGGTCGGACACGGTATGGACAAGGTGTATATTATAACAGCCGAGACATGGTGGTGCAACAGGGACTCTCTGCCGGCACAATCGATCGGATAACCCTCCTGCCGCCTTTTTCGGAGCTGCCGCCGCCGCCACCGCACGTCACCAACAAGAGAGCCGACTGTCAAGACTCGAAATCTCTCCTGGAAATTACCATGTTTAATACGGTTTACCCCCTTCTCCACGTTCGTCCCCTCCGTCCTTTATCCCTTTTATAACTGGACTCGGCCGGGATTCATTCCGTTTGGTTCTCCGCCTCCCATCCACTCCAATCCCCACGAGGCCTATGATAAAATCGCATTCAGATGAACGCTTTCACTTCGAATCTGTGTGCTGTAGATGTACGAACAACGATGAAAATCATTGTAATAAGACCTAAATGGACTTTTTTATTATTAGCACGGACACGATTAGGGTTAATCGTCCGTCTATAATGATTTGTTGTTCCGTATAATATATCTCAATTTATTAACAATATAATGAATCCAATTTTAAGAAACCTGTTGATTGTTGATTCACTCTCACATAGTGCAATTTACACTTTTTTTTTTAAATTTTCCTTAATAAAAAGTTTGCTTACAGTTTTTTTTTAGAAAATTGTTTATGTAATAGCTTTACTTTAAAGATCTACCTACTACGTGCTCCCCTCGCGTAGAAATAGATCAAAAGTGTACCGTAGAATTTTGATAATATTATTAAATTGAAAATTCGAATATTTTATGTAATACAATGAAAAGAAACGACAATTCTTGAGAAAGTTTCTGCTGGTAATTTTATTTAAATAGTATACACTATTGCGGTAAACTTATGTTTTAAGTAGAATTTTACAAGTCTGAATTATTATTCAAATATAAGGTATAGTTGGCAGCGGTGATTCTCACAATCAGCAGCAATGGTAGATGTTAAATATTTTACTTACACAGTATGAAGTAGTACGTTTTGCTGACAGATGAAAACGAGGCAGACTTCACGGCTCTTTTGAGACGTTAATGTATAATAAATTATAGCAGAATAAATTATATAATTCTGCGGGCTTTGCCGCTCTGAATTGCATGATACAAATGTTGGCAATTCCTGTTGGAGCTTAGAGCGTTTGTTTTTTTTTTTTTTTACACCAACCAACTTAAGGGACTTTTGGAACTTTCATTTTTCAGGTGTAATGCTGCACTTAAAAAGTTTTTATTAGATTGAACCGAGTGACCTTGTTTTTAGCAATAAATTTAAATATATTTCAATCAACCTTCATCGGGTGACGTGGTTAGAATAATTTTGGATATTTTATTTGATAAAATAGTCCTCGAAAAAAAAAAAACTACAAGCGACTAAAATAAACAGAGGTAAAAATATGATAAAATATCCCCAAGTTAATAAAACTTCAATAATCGGAACCCATATCTAAAGTAAACAGATAAAAGTGGATGATAAATTTGCATTTAATAAACAAAGTTAGAAGTAACGTTAAAAATTGATTTCGAAATACTATGAGACTATAAACTACATTATTAGTTATGTGTAAGAAATTGTTTCTTTAAACTCTAAAGTCCCATTTTCGGTATTAGTCTTGACCAAAAGTTCTTGGGACACACACAGGCATAAAATATGCATTTGAAAAAGAAGAAAAAATGTTTTTTTACTAAGTTTAATATAATTGAAAACTAATAAAGAATGCATTGTTTTACTATTTGCTTGTGGTCGAATCGGTTACTAAATCTTGTTTATTAATTACTGTTCACAAACACACGAGTAAAATTATTCTATTTATTTAACAAATGTATTTACATTATATAGTCAAAAACACAGTTAAAACTGTCTAAAAAAAATACTTAATACATTTTATTTTAAAATAAATATATTTAACTGAAACTTAATGAGATATTTTAGATTCGATACGAAGCTAAGAGAAGGTATTTTTTTACAATAATGTAAGCCTGTACGTTAGAAATTACATCTGATAGATACTTTATTTGGCCAATAGTTTATAAAACTCAACCATTCCCCCTCAAAATTGAGATAAACACCCTAAAACGTACACTGTTTACTCATCTTGCAGTTACTCCTATTTGAATATATTGACAAGTCTGAAAACATTTTAGAGCACATCAGTTCGAAATGCCATGGAATGTGCAAGTGTTCCAAAACGTTGGCAATCAATCTATTCAAGTGGGACTAACCGTAAGATGTGTAAATGAATTAAATAAAATACCCCACTCAAGCTTCAATAATGTTTTAACCCTAAAACTTTACATTTTAGTCTAATTACTACCAAACTTGTATGAGATATTTTTTATGTATAGTACCACCGATATACAGTGAAAACCTAAAAATATATCATTAACCCTCTCCTCTAGAAAGGATGGATACTTTTTCGGATGTAGTTTTGGTAATTAAGATATTAGCATATAAACAACTTTCTTAAAAATCTGTAGTCAAATTTTTATTTTATTAACGGCCTTTTTAGGGTTATCATTACTTTTTCGAAAGAAGAGTTTTTTCCAAATTCAATTCAAGTTTATGGGTAGTTTTTTTTCATAAAACTTACTTTGCATTGTTCTATCGATTTCCTATTGTACTGTTCGTGTCGTGACTTATTGAACTTGGCCAGCGGACATTAATCGATTTTAGTTTCAACCCGATAACCCTTACTGAAAAAAAAGATTATATGCTATACCTATTATAGTTGCTACCGGTGGCCACGCGAGATCTACACAACCATACCGTATAGTAATTAAAATTTGTAGGTAGCTAATCGCGGAAATGGAGCCGGCCAATTATTGTGAGTGCCTCGAAACGTACAGTAATAATTAGGGGTGTGAATATGAATAGGTATAATAACTACCAAGTTGAAACCGCCCCGATGGTGTGAGTTTCCTCATAATCAAAATGGTACATATTGTATACATTATAATATTAAAATACAGCTTTTAAATATAAGATTTATAATATTCAGTTAAAATACTTTTACTCATCAGTAGCTCTTAAGCCACTACAGTTCAACCAATGACGAGTTTAGTACTATCTACTTAATACTTAAGTGACTTAAAAGTGTTCAGGCACAGATTTAGTTCATCGCTGTTTTAATACATGAGTAGATAACTAATACAATTGACTAAAAACCGATTTTAGACCTGTATTATTAAAAAAATTGAGAGAACAGGGAAAAGGGTGCGGGTAAGCTAAACTATTTGATTTAACCACTCGACATAACATGCATGTTACACGACTAGTTATTTGTCACTTCAGTTTCAACTAAATTGCTGGTATAGCGTGAACTAGACTTCGAGCCTAAGAATTATTTAAATTTAATTGATTAAAATTCTCTAGCTGTTATTCTCGAGGCATTTCTCATGAGCGAATGAAGAAAAGCATTCAATAATGCTTGCCTTCATTGCTGGATTTAACTTCCAACGTTCACAAGCAATAAAAATATGTATAAGTATATACACTATGTGCTACACGACGTTTTTTTTCAAAATAATAAAACACACATTGGTCGGTCATATCTCTTTAGTCGGTCATTCCAAAACATCGACGAGACATAATATTACACATGTAAAATATAAATGTGGTTTTCGTATGTTGTGTCAGAACAATACAACTGTTTTCTGTACAACCACAAATGATATATATATAAAAAAAAAGGTATTTACCTAAATCAAAACCACGTTTCTTATAATGCGGTTTTGTTTCTGTAAAACTTAACTGTTTTTTTTTTAAATTTTATACCACTAGCTAATAATGAAAATTTCATACCTTTATTCATGTTACGTTTTAACGAGAACCGCCGCAATAAGTAAATCTTTTGTGATTATAATGGCGTGGAGAGGGTTGAAATTTCCACTGAATAACAACCCGGTGTCGCAGAATAATGTAAAAGCCCAACGTTAAAATATATATTTAATAGAATAAACACTGAAAACCCATAACCTGTTTATTGTTGAGATTGTATACACCGGTAACTGTATAGTACTAAATTAATAACACCAAATGCTGACAGAAAAGCTTCCCCTCCCCCCCTTGTAAATATCACCCCCGAGAGTCTTGTGGGGTCTTAAAATGTATAACAAATTATAAAAATCGGTAAAACGAAAAAAATATATCGTTGATGGCATTGAAAGTGTTTTGTTTTTTTCTGACGTTTTAGAATTAAATCTGGTTCTAAGTCTACACTATGAACGGCAATTGTTTTGCTTTTTCGTGTAAAACGTCATTATAATTTTCCTCCATATTTAAAAAAAAAACCAAACATCGAATTAATTTCAATATACATAATTGTATGACATTTTGATTTTATTTAAGCACACAATGATATTGTATAGCAAATTGTAAAAATGTTAAACATATTCATTTTTCTTCATCCCTAAATATTATTTCTTGAACATTGGAGTCATATGAAAACATTTATTTTTTACTTATTTTTTTTCACCCTCAGGGCAACTGCTCCCTTTGCTCCCCACATAGCACATCACAGTTAGGTTATTTTTACATGTCACCCCTTTCCACCCTCACTCTAGTAGTGCCCCCACACTACTAGAGCAAATGGGGAAAACACTCCCCAGTGTTTTGCCCATTTTTACCCAGTCCATAGGTCATATCACTACTAAGTTTGGTTGAAATTGCTCCAGGCGGTCCAAGTGTTATGCTTGAACACAAACACATTAACAAAGTTTTCATTTTTTTAGGTTTCCTACCCATACCTCCACACACCCACTCCTCACCATTTTGACTTTTCCATTTTTCTGACCGCTTTTTGAGACTCTACGCGTGCACTTTCCAGGATTCAAATAAGGTTTGTTCCAAGTCTGATAAAAATGTCTGAAGCCAAATCGTGTCAAAACGATGAATACACGTTGTTCTGACGTAATATTAAAACAATTTGTTTTAGTGAAGTTTAACAGCTATGGTTAAAACGCGATGAACAAAAGTTAATAACTTGTTAGTCGTTATAACCGCCACAAAAAGTCATAAAACCCTCTAGTGCGGTTCATCATAACTTTGGAATAGTTAAAAGTTCAACTACTTCTCTTCCAGAAAGGTTCATGCAATTGTAAAACTAATCTAATTATAAATTTAAAAAAAGTTAAAAATTATAAAACATAAAAAATAATTTGAATTAATTTCATAAAAACCTAGTATCTAAAAAAAAATTAAAAAATGTTCATTGCAGAATTGAAGAGACTTTATAATTTAAATATAATATGAAGGGAAAAAACCAGCAGTCATTTTTTAAAAATGACAATTTTTTGTTATAAAATTCGTTTTGATACAAAATGAATCTGTTCTTTACTTTTAAGCACGATTATAAACAAAAATATACAATATTTTTAAAAGTTTTAAGTATGTCTTTAACATTTTAAAACATATTTTAACATTACTTTAACATGTTTTTCTTAGATTAGAAAAAAGTGACTTGGCTGTTTTTTTCCCTGTATACTTCATATATTATTTGGACTGTTTTTTAAAAGTTGTTTTTTATTAACCACATTTTTTCTCACCATTTCATCTTGTGGTTTTGAACTGGATAAAAGGATTTATGTTGGCATATGTTGTATATTTTTCCGAAAAAAAAGACTATTTTTATTCTTTTATGGACAATGAAGTAATTATGTAAGCTAAAAGGAGTTTCTAATGGAATACTGATTGTATTTAAAGAAAAAAAAGTTATATTTTATATTTAATCAAAATATTTATATTATATTAAACGGTAATTGTTAATAGTAAAATAGGTACAATAGGTATATTTTAATAACCGGTTAAAAGCTCAAGTTCAGACATCAACGCCTCTAAAAATTAGTGTCTTTTATAAGAATACGAGGCCTCCTCCAGGCAATAGGCGACCAACTCTAAAACACACTCTGGTCCATTCGTGCTTATAAAAATAGTTTAAAACAATAAAATTCAATAACGGTTTAGGTGCAGCTGTCATCTAGTGAATATTAGGTAAAAGCATGGGCTTAGACCGTTTATGCATTGAATTTTATGGCGTACCATTGCTATTGCCTATTAATGGCATTTAGTTAAATATGGTAATTTGTCGCTTAGTCCATTACGGTACTGAAGGCCACGTATTATACGGAGTGATCCATCACTGATGTAAGACACTCGTTTTCTGGGAAAATATGAGTATTTTAAAAATTATAGTAAAACAAATATTCACAATATTATCCGAGAAAATGAGTGTCTTACATCAGTGATGGATCACTCTGTAAATTACAGGGTGATACGAACAACGCGACACCGAGATGTTATGCGTGTGTTTATTGTCATTTTGCGTGCATTGCCACAGCCCACAGCTACCGTTATTGCCACCGCCACGACGGCGGTGTCCTGGCCGTTACCGACGCCGCGACGGCAACAGACATCACGCGGACAAGTGCCGTAATCGATCGAGCACGGTTGGCGACGGCGGCCACCGACGAGGCAGACGCGTCATCAGAACTGCGTACACGCTCCTCCGTAGTAACCGACAACCGGCACACATGTTGCGTCGGATAAGCCGCATCCGACGCAGTGGCCCTAACCTGCCCCAAAGAAAATGTGACACACTACCGCACCGGGGGTCACATATTTCGTATGACAGTGTTTTTTCCCTTTTATTAAGTAATTGATTTTGGTTAAAAATTGTTCAAATAAAATCTTTGTATCGTGTTTTTAATAAAAAACGATTATAAATAATACACTAAGCTGTAAATACATGTACAGGGTTATGCAAATGTTGTGTTACAGAGTTTTTTTCTATGGATTATTGGTTTAGCTCAAAATTATAAATTCACATTAAAGTAAACGCTTCAATGCGGATCTGTAGACGGTAGAAGTACAAATATCGATAAAAAAAACATTGTATGGCCAATAAAGTTTAAAAAGAAATGTATTTCGCGTATTAGGGTTGATCGTCAGTCTATAATATTTTGTTGACGTTGTTTTGCATTTATCGTATTTAACGATATAATGGAAATATTTTTCACATATAGCAACCTAAAAAATTGACTTCAGTGAAATAGCAATTATCCCCCTTTTTGGGTTTTCCTTAATAACAAAAAAAAGTTTATTATAGATTTTTGAGAAAACCGTTTATTAGGTTATGGCCCTACACTAGATCTGACTTTAAGTCTAAAACTTTGCTAGTAAAAAATAAATAAAGAAAAAGTTTTCACCCCTTCTGTGGGAAAGGGTTATTGGTATTTTTTCGGTTTGAAAAAAAATCAAATTAAATTTATTTTTGCTCCAGTAAAGCACCATTCAGGTACAATTTCTGATTTATAGACTTGGCACTTAAAGGAACCGGATCAGCGGTTCGGTAGATGTTGTGGGCCCTGAAACAAAAATGAACACATCATTGTAAGAACTAATACATTGTCAACTACGCATCGAAGCTAAAAAACGCGTCTATCCAAGACCAAAATAAAAAATAATTATCAACAAATATCTCATAAGTGAATATCAACAGGCACCCAAGTCAAACGTTATGAAAATTATTGCGTTTAAATTAATGACGTTTTTAGGCTTTTTTTATGAGAAAAGTTTGGCTTCAGATTTTTGCAAAAATTTACCCTAATACTGAAAATACAATAATTTCAAACACAGTTTTGTCTACGCAATGCTCATATCGTTATTTATTATTTAATAAAATCTTCAGATTCGCATCAAAACGTTTGTCCGTATGTAACTTTCAGTTTTTTTTTTACCTTTTTTTTTTATTGTTAAACATATATATTAAAATAAATCCCAAGTACCCGCATCCAGACGGTGTTGGCGCCTCTGACAGTTTTCTAAAATCAATCCGGCGCCGCTGATTTGATTTAATTAAATTCCGGTACATACTAACTAGTAACTACTATATAGGTGTATTTTGTCCGCTGTTTTTTATTAACAGCATACCGTCTGGAGAATTCCGGGAAATCTGATCGAACAAACTTGCTTTATCACCACGGATATATTATTATATGTATACTGCGTAAAGTGTACGATTGCGTTTTGAGTACGGGAAAGACCGGAAATGCCTACCGGAAGAACAACACAAAATATGTCACACCAACCACAACCGAACGTTTGCCACGTGTTGTTGCCATCTCTTTTGCAGCAAATAATATAGGCGAACAATGACGATAAATTAATAATAATTTCCATCGATTTCTTATTGAAAAAAAATACGGTTAAACCTCTTTAATTTTAAATTTACTCGTTTTTTTCTCCCCGAGAAATAATCGGAAAACCAAAACTTTACTCATTTCGATTCTCTTCTACAAAAGCACTAACGCATACGCTTGTTTAGTTTGTTTGTATGTATGTAATATAAAAATGTATATATAAATTCAATGAAAAAACACATAACTTGAGTAAAATTTAAACTCGAGACATTTACCTTGTATCTATGTACATATTCTATTGTAATGAACTGTAGAGTCCAATACAAACACTATCTTAACAGTATACGAAATATAGTAATTAAATGATTTAGACTTTAGTAAAACAAATAAACTGCCAAGATAGATATGGTTCAATTTAATATATCACTTTTATAAACAGTACTTGCACGGGTAAAACAAGTAAGAGCAATTGAATACATACTCGCTGTTTCATTGGGGTTTTATAGTACAAGAATGCAAGCTAGCATATCCTAATACTTGTGGTAAACAAGTATTAACAACGTCATTTACATAGAATTGAGTACAATGATAAAATGCTTAAATGCTAACTAAGTCTTACATCTTAATTAAAATCTACCCAAAACAACAGTAAGCAATAATGTTTTACACGTGCCATGGTCAATATTGTATCTCAAGGAGATCTGACCATTACACTATCTATAATTACAAATGTATTGCGTCTACTCTTCTTTAGTTTGATCAAAATATGTCTTAATTAAATATTGTTTACGCTTTTATCGATTTATTAACTCGTTTAGTCGAATTTCTTGCTCGCTTACTAGATTTATTTACTCGTTTTTACGATTTATTTACTCAATTATTCACACAATATTATTTACTCATTTACTCGATTAATTTCCTCGCTTTAGTTACTCAATTTATATACTTGTTTACTCGTTTATTGGCCGTTATAATATTTACTCGTTTACCGGACGTTATATTTTTTTACTAGTTTACTCGATTACTCGATTACTCGATTAATTTTTTTAATGTATATACTCGTTTACACAGTCTCAGTCTGTAATGAGCGCTGATGATGGAGTATTATTTTTGTGGATTTTTTTAAATATTCCAATGTTTTGTTTACTCGACATTATAATTTTTATTTGTTTACAAAATTTATTTACTCGTTTACTACCTACTAACTACTACGGCCTAACATAAACCGATTACCGATTTATTTACTATAGTTGTTAACTCGTTTGCTTGATTAATATACTCGATATATATACTTGTTTACCCGTTCATAGACGTAATATTATTCACTTAAATGCTGGATTTATTTACTCGTTTGCTCTACATACGATTCGTATTCACTTGTTTACTCAATTTATTTACTCATTTAATCGATTTACTCGCTTCTTAACATAAGGAAAAACATTTGAATCGTATGAAACGTTCAGTTAAGATTAGGAGCGTGTTGCTGGTATACAACATTCATTATTCAAATGTATTTTCTTTTGAAGGAGAGAAATACAGATTTACAATATCTTTTCTGCAAACAAGTCCTTCGATCCTGGAATATTATAACGCTTTATCAATAATAGAAAAAAGTTTCATAGGTTTTTCCTTAGAGACTTTTTCGATAACGTGAGAAATTAAAGCAAACAGAAAGAAAAAAATGAATGAAATTTCAAAGGCTCGTCATAGTCAAAGCGATAGAACGCGGTATAACAATAGGTTATATGTAATTTACTACGCTTTATCTAGTTCGGGCGATTCGCATTAGATAGAGAAACTAAATAAAATAAAAATAGGGAGAGAGAAAATTGCATTATCATCGCTCTTTTTGTTGTACTTTATGTCAATATCTTTTGAGCGTGGGATTTGACAGCTTACTGCTATAGTAAAAATTGAACTGGAGATTTATAAGATAAATAACCATAAAAGAAGATTTATATAGGCAATTATTGTCGAACGTACTAGAAACACCATATTAACAAATAAAGTTTCTGAAAGCTTTTTTGAAATCAATAATTCGGGAACACCAGGAAAAGTATTTAAGTACTTTAATGGTTCTTGGAGCCAACTGTCGTCATTGTACCATTTTAAAACAAAAACAGCAGTTTAATGTAGATACGACGTTTTGTTAGTACGTGAGTCATCCCATCTGAAAACAACGCAAACATTTTCAATAAATATTTTCAAATGTTTGGATATTTAGTCAAGATTTTTTGAGAAAGCTTATGGATGGATCTATTGATTGTCCTGATTTATTAAGTGAACTCAACTTCAAAGTCCCTAACTTCCATTCTAGATCACCATATCCTTTCTTTGTACCGATTTGCACCACTAATTATTCATATAATAGACCTATTTTCAGGATAATTTTAAAATTAACAAAATATTATATATAACTTGTTTTGTTCCCCTGCGGGTAGGGGTTAGAATACACCTGCGGTAGTCCATGCCAGTCGTAAAAGGCGACCAAAATGGACCAAACAATGGGCAGCAGCGTTGTTTGTATCAAGTATAGATTTATCTATACTTGAAAAGCACCTCATAGAAATAAGAGGTGCTACTGCGATGCAGAAGGCAAGGGGAAACCACTGCATTACCATTCCCAACACACAGCCATTGATACGCTCTTCTAGTAATATAAAAAGTACTAGCCATGAACCCAGAGAAACAAATCTGGGGAATATGAAGAAGCTATTAGCTCTAGCAAGTTATAAAGAAATGAAAAGATTAGCAGATAAAAGAGAAGATTGGTTGAAGCCTTTAGACAATAAAAAAAAAAAAACTTGTTTTTAGTAAAAAAAAGAATAATTTGCCCAAAATGCTGACTTTTGAAAACTGGTTATCGTTTTCAAAAGTTGATAGTGTTTTAGAAATTACAATTGACTAAGAAAATGTAAATATCAGTGAATTTTATAACTATAAACAAAACAGAGATCGACAAGTTTTCAAAAAGAAAATCTATAAAATTGTAATCATTTTCTTAGAAAATGAGTGTCTTACGATAATGAACCACTGTTTTTTTTTTATTAAAATAAAGACATAATTTACAATCTGTATACAAAATAATACAATAGGTTATTAATAGGTATCAATAGGTAGGAGCTGAATATAGAAACTAGACAAGACGACGTGTAGGAAGGGAGCGTTCATTACACTAAAACTTCCAAAACTGTTTACTTACAAAAAAAAAAAACCACCAAGAGGTAGAACAATGTTAACGGTTTGTGCGGATATAACACGAGGGTTGTAGAAATTAACAATTTGGAGGGAAATCAACCCCCCCCCCTCCATCACACACCACCATCGTCTATCCACTTTAATCTTCCGGGTTAACTCCATTGTTGTTCACGCACAAACTTCATACTATAACGTGTGACCTTTGTTGTTAGAATTGTGTTTGAACAGTAGCGGCTCACGATTTCTAATAGCAAGTGTACAAAGTTTTAAATTTCCTAAAAAGTATATTTCATTTTTTTTATGTTTTATGGACTGATGGTCAACCGATAAAAGTTTTTTGGGGCACTATAATTTTTTACACTCATTTGTTTTACTCGTTTACTTGGTTTGTTTACTCATTTATTCGATATTATATTTCTTACTCGTTTATTTGATTTCTTCGCTTGTAACAAGACTCAAAAACATAATCATGCTTCTACATTTCTAGCTTTAGCTCAATATCATATGAGTTTTTTCGTTTTCCCCACTTTGGAAAATCAATTGATATAAAATTAATATATTTTGTAAAGGACAAAGGTAGCTTTTTGTTTGTTATCGCATCTACTTATCACAATCGTTTGGATGATAACAATAATAATAGTATAATATACTATACATCTATTCAGTCAATGCTGGCGTTATAGGGACAATAGAACGTTAAAGTTCTCAAACGCTCCTTTCGAAGAGCTCGTAGTATATCCTACCCAACCTATCCTATTATATTGATAAATGCATCAATCACGAGCAGCGTTTCGCTCTACTTTTTTCCCCCTGTAAAATAAACGTACATTAAGAACAATTCCCGTCAATCAATGTAAAAAAAAAAAAACAAATTAAAATAATTTCTTTATAAACAATACAAGTAATTACATTAATGACGGCTAGAAAAATGAAACCATCACGGAATATATAAAAACTAGTATATTAAATTTAAAAAAAAAAAACGATTTTTTTATTATTTCGCCTCAAGGTTTTTTTTTTATTGAACCAAGTTTAACCAATTTAAAAGAAAACGGTACTGAAACTTTTTTCCTGTAAGAAGAATTTGTTCCTTTTGGAACGAGCTCTTTCTGAACACTTGCCTCGGGTATAAAAGCTATATGCTACGATTATGTCAGATTTTCCAATTAATAATGCTTGCTGTGTTAGAAACCGCACCGTTTAGTTAAAACAGTATTTAATGAGGTTCATACACATTTAACATACATGATATGATATTTTTGCCATGTTACAAAACCCTTTTATTCGGAAACATATATTTAATAAATTAAAACATGTTTTATTTGTGTAAGTTCAAAATCGGTTAACTGGGCTTATTATTTGTTTACCGTTGTTTTCAATTAATTACATATTATGGATGTTATTTTTGGTCGATCAACATTTCTGTACAAAATATCTTTTGAGGTAAAAATCTATTCACTGCACAAATCACAATAATATTGAACTGAGCACTAGGAATCACATGTTTGTGTACACAAAAACACAAAAGAGACTAGGCAAAATATTTCACAATGTTTGAACGACAATATGATATGTGAACATAGTAAACTACCGTTTTGGATTTGTTTTTTTTAATATTCTTTAAAAAATCCATTGGGTTCTGCAATCAATGGTAATAGAAATAGCTGTTTTAAATTAATTTATAAATACAAAAATAAAAAGTAATCAAATTGTTCAGAAGAATGTTGTGAAGTGCAAATGACACTATTATTTTCTTCAGAAAAATTCAACATCTTGTTTTTTATTAAAAAGAATAACCGCACGGTTTAATGTGTTTAAGGCGTTCACTAAGGCAAAAGAGCACAATATATATTTTTATCTTGGTAATAAAAATAAGTTTTTTGTAACACTGATGATGAGTTAAGCCGCGTACTACTGTAATAAAAAGTATAATTATCGTCACAGTTTTTTTTTCATTAAACGCCTTTTATAGATCTTTTAATAAAGTCAAAAAATCGTAAATAATAATTGTAAACTGACAAAAGAGACTTTTGTATGTAAATTACTTCTATAAAAGATTTTTAAAGTATTATGTACCCGAAATCCAAAATGCAATACATAGTTAAGTATCCTATAAAAAATATAACGTTGACCTTATATTTGTTGATCTTTGCGTATATTTATTTGGGAAATCGTCCTTTGTAAGTTGTTATACGGCGTTAAAAGAACTCCACTGTTATTATAGTCTAGTTTTTTTTAGTAATTTATAATTTAATCTTAAACACATAATAATATCTACAGTAAAATTCAGTACCGAACAAACAATTCATTAATTTATTTATTATATATCCCCAGTTCGAGAACCGTGCACTGGTCGTAAAGTAATTCAGACATAAATAATTTATCTGTTTTTAAAAATATTATCGGTTGCTCAAATGATGCACATATTTTTTCAAGAAGAAAATAACGTATTAAAAAAAAATCTCAACGGTAGACATGTGTGGTTTTACAGTAATACTTTTCAGTTGTTGTTGTTGTTGTTTCTATAATAACTTTTTAAATTACTTTCCTTGGCTCTATGAGTTTGTTTCATTGTATTCGTCTAACGATTAAATAAATATTAACTATAAAAAAAGTTATACTAAAGTTAGTATATAGTTGATATGTTGTATTTTATGAGTAAATCTGAAAATATCACTGTACTAACAAACGACGATCAGAAGTTAAAACATATAATACCATATTAGAGTTTCTTAATTCATTTCTTTTTACGACTAAACATTTTTACTGTAATTCATCAATCACGACAATTATTATTATTATTATCATGCCTAATACATTTAGAGAGTCATACTGTGGAATTTTTTTTTGACTTAGTATTTGCTGAATATGAAATGTTTGTAGAGAAATTGAAAAAGACAAGTGAAAATAGTTTTGTGTTTAAGTGACATCGCCCAAATAAATAGGCCAATATCATCTTTTACCTAATTTTATAATTTATTATTTAATTATAAGTAGAAACTAAAACTAAACTGTCATCGTATTCAACGTGTTATCGATTGAACCATGTGTAAAATCATATCTAACTGGTGATAAGAGGGTTAAAAGTATCTAAAAAAAGTTATTATGGAAAATTAAAAAAAACCTTGGTAAAGTCATAACTTTATGACAAGGGTCGGGTGGTGTAAAAACACTTTTGGATGTTCACTGGCACACACTGTCTACTATTATTAAACTAACGACAAAAACTTTTTTCGGTAAAACTTAAAAAACGTTTTTGCCTAACTATTTAATACTTTAGGTCAAGAACAGTTGGAAATTCGATATTAATAAATATTTCACTAAGGGTTTTCAACATTTTAGATATTTTTAACGCGCCCTTAGTTTTGTTTAGTATTTCGTTTTTTTATGTCGAGAATAATCGCATTTTTTTCGACATGAACTTTTTGTCTTGCTCATTTGTCTTTTGGCTGGGTGTCTATCTGATATTCGTAGGCTTTTTTTTTTGTAACAACTGATGAAGTCATCAACTGCTATGTCTATTTCTATAGATAAGAGAATCCACTGATATAAGATATAAAAACAGATGATAGTAAAACATTCTTATGGTTCAATCTCTTTCCTTCGCGGGAAAGATTGAATTTTTGTTCATTCATTGACTAAAATAAATTAAAACGTTTGTTAACAACAGATCTCTTTAAAAAAAAAAACAAGATTTTATGGTAATATCTTGTGACATACTCGAGTAAACACACTTGGGAAACCACTTGTACTACTCTGTATCCACAAAATCGTTTACACACATAATATTTGTGCACTAGGTTAATACAGTAGGTATTATATCTGATAAATATATATAATAATATAATAAACTTTACTTAGCGGTAAAATTTAGCACTTCAATACATTGCAATCCGAATTAACATTTAGAATGGCCAGGCACTCGTCGCCCGAAAACTCGAGAAGGTTGAAGCGATGCGTTGAGAAGTGGAATTAAAGGATCTATGTGCTCATATTTTATGTATTTCTATATTATGGCGTCGAGGAGATTACGAAGTCCGTGTCGAGTTTTACCTCCGACATATGTTCTCCTTGCCCAAGATACATATTATTATACATCAACATATCATATTATACAAGCACAATATATCATAAATTGCATTGTACCCACGCGTTTCGGTTAACCGTCAAGTGTTTTGGACGCCCTGTTTTCCACCAATAACCGTTGCTCGCCCCCACACCCTTCGTTGTTATATATTGGGGTAGTCCTTATTTTACATTTTTAAGTTTTCCTATCCGACTCCCCCATTATACATTTCTGAACGTAATTGTGCCAATTTTGATTATAACTCACCGATTCGAAGTGTTTAACCTGGAAATAGGGAGGGGAAATGGGGAGGAGAGGATAATGACGGGCTGGGTAGTGGATTGATGATTAGGTGCGGATGATCCCGTCCATGGACGATGATAAGAGCAAATCATTAATTCCCGGATAACTGGTGATATAGTGGTCTAATTTGATCAATTATTTAGCTTAACACGTTCACTGTCCGATGACCCTTATGCGGTTCATGTTTTATTTATAGATAAGTCCCTAATTAATTAATTAATTAAGTCCCTATCATCTCACCTGTCCAACTGGTGTTATTATAAATTTTATAGAATATAGTCCACACAAATAAATCTCCAGAGAAATAAATGTTTGAAATGAACTACATGTGGATCATGGACTCTAAAATAGGTTTAACGTGACCCATTATAGATCATAGGACTGATAAATTTTGATTTAATTTAACATTAGGACAGTGGACGTGTTAATCCCTTGTATCAGATTTGTTAAATTTTTTCATAGACCTAATTCTGTATCCGATGTATATAAGTATATTCAGGATTTAATTAGAGTGGCAAACATCTAATTGCTATAAATTTATAATGCTGTCGATTCTCATAATTAATTTTCATGACATTGTTATTTATAAATATTTAAATATGTATGAATTCTCTAAGTCAAAAATATAAAAAGGTGATATAAATAAAATGTATAAGATTATTTGTTAAATTTTTTCATAGACCTAATTCTGTATCCGATGTATATAAGTATATTCAGGATTTAATTAGAGTGGCAAACATTTAATTGCTATAAATTTATAATGCTGTCGATTCTCATAATTAATTTTCATGACATTGTTATATATATATATATTATATTAATTATATTATATCCTGTTGGTTCAAGGCCGGATTTGTTATTTGGATCCAACCCCTCATAATCCAACAAATACGTTTTGAAAATAAGTATACTCAATAAAAATAATAATATAACTCAACGACTTTATAACTCAAGTGTCTCAGCCCCAAAAAAATCTAGAAATCACCAAGAAAACTGAAAATTTGTAATTTGTAATATATTTATCTATTTTCTAAAAATGTGAGGGATGCCCCCCTTTTGACCCCTTGGACATGAAAATAATTGTCCTACATTACACAATTTGAAAGTTGGCAACCCTAATAGTGAGTCTAAAAATTATCAGAAATATCAAAAATTTCTTCTGCGTATACTTGGTAAATACACTTCTTGGTGTGCAAAGTATTACAATTTTCAGCTAAAGATAAAAACGTCGAAGCGATATAGTTTTTATCTTATCAGCCGACTCTCACCGCGTCTTATTACTTGTCCGTAATTATCGTTTGATATTTTCCTTTATCAATTGTTTTTCTTATTACTATCATGTCTATTATCAGTTGAATTCTTCTGTGTCCAATAGAGCCGCGCTATCATAGGTATTTTTAAGGCTTTGTGACGTGTTCTGTCATCGATCGGTTCATTTGAAGTTTGGCATACTCGCGTTTTTAAAAATAATAAATAAATTAAAGCGGAAGGTGGTCGGGTAGAAAAAAAAAAATTAATATATTGACCACCCTAATGTTTATACATAGTATGTTTGCTTCAACGACTCAGGTCCGTATGTTATATAGGCAAGGCACGCAACCCTTAATATTCATTTGAACGGCGCGGGGGATGCACGACGATTGTGGGGTAGGTCTTAAGAGGGTAAATCGATCGAGAGGTGATGTACTTAGGTATGTATATACGAATATAGGTACCTATATTAAACAAGAAACAGTGCTAAGGACCACACGTATGTGCTTTATGGTTTTCTTTGGAAATCAACCGCCTTGGTCACACAACACGTTGACGTAGTTTTGCAACAGTTAACTGTCGAGGTGGGAATATGCAGTCTCATTAGGTCTTGCGCGTTAACCTTGCCTTATTGATCACGAAATTGTACGTTTAATACTTAAGAGCACGATCCACTACGTGTTAATTTAGAAAAGAAACTTGATAAGACGCTAGAATTAACTTGTGTAATATAAACATTAGGGATGCGACTGGAATCCGGTTCATTGAAGTATCTTGCTTAACGAACTTGATGGATTTTAACTTACATATGTTTTATTTTAGGGGTCAATCTAAAATTTGCAAGGACATCTTCGCATCACGAAATCTGTCTTGTTGACGGCTGATAAGGGATTAACGATAAACTTTAAATCTTTGGTTTTTAAATATTTTTGTTAGATAAAATTAAATTTAACAAAATTGTCTAATCGACAAAACATTTGTAGTTCTCAGCTTAAAGATGATGACATATTTATATACATCTTATTCAGTTTTTCTATTATATTATGAAAAATTATAAAACAAATTAAATCCTTTCGCCTAGAAAGAGAAAAAGCTTTGTAACTATTTCGAACTTAGTGTTGGGACTTAAGATCTGAAAACTAGATTGAAGGTAAATCTACACTGGGGTAGTGTATTACTTTCTCGAAAATCTGTAGTCAAACTGTTTTATTTTTATTAAAGAAAAACAAAAAAAGGGGGGAAATTACACTTAGACCGTATTAAATTTCTAGATTGCTACGTGCGAATGAGTCAATGCCCATTGGGTCAACAGGTATCGGAGAAATTTATTTTTCATTAGTACCTAGTTAATTAGAGGAAATACAGACAATCTCATCACTCTTAGCTATAATTATTCCTGTAGTCCAGTGAATTTACCCTACAAGAGGTTTTTGTGAAAAGTTCTAACGTTTGCGCAAAAACAATTAGCCGTTTCGGGACACAAATAAAATTATAATTACTGATCCTCTAATTGCAATGTACGTGTCGGTGTAAAACTCGAACTTTACCAGTAAGCCTTCACTTCAGTTCGTGATGGATAGATATGAGCTAAAGGCACGTATGACCTCTCACGTAAAACAACTAGAAGCGTGTTTACACAAATCAAAGTAATAGTTGATGAGCAAACTCAGAGTTGCAACTTTGACACACACACGGTATTCACTCGGTCTGATTATTCGTCATGGTGGTCATCAGCAAAATAGCAGAGACGCTTCAATGTTGGTGGATAATAGCTATCAAATGTGTACTTTGTGACTAAACAGAACAGATATTGGACAAAAGTAATTTTATTCTTCTCTCATGCCGATTAGTCTAGCACGAGTTCTAACAAATATATTTCACAAACCATAAAAACTTAAAGCGTTTTAGTAAACTAAATATTATTGCAGCAATTAACAAATACGGGCATCTTCAAATAAATAATTATGTATACAAAATAAAGATTATCAAAATTAATTTTAAGTTTGACAATAATTTTTCGAAGAAACCAAGTCAACATAGACTGCTATTATATGCTAAAATCTACAATGACTAAGTGTACATACTTAGCGGATTCATGACTATTTCCAATGTGTTTGGGTTTAGTCTGTAATTAGTTGCGCATTGGCCGAAAGTTTATAACTATGTTACATTCAGTAACGAAATTCTTCTGTAGTTCTGCCGAGTTAAATTATTTTACAAACGTGTACAACAGCTGCGAGCCCGTATTATTTAATGTATTCATGATGTTCTGGATGTAGGATTATAATTTAGTGTTGTTGACAGATTTAATAATGTTGCGCTCTAATTACTGTAGTAAAATCAATTATCAGGTACCTGCTAGCTATTGTTGACAAGTGTATACATTGTCATTTCGCAAGTGTTTCTTACACTAAGGTGGACGGGTAGATGTGGGAAACAACAGCTTTAGCACAGATGGCAACTTCAGAGGTAAAGGCATGGTCGCTGTCACATATTAAATCGTGACCCGAGTTGCCAATGACGTCATAACCGCATCTAAATTTCTAACTGATTGGGAAAGCTTCTATATGCTATTTTTGTCTTCCTAGATAGTAACTTAGCTTTGATTGGTGGCATCAATCCATAGTACTGCGATGAGCAATTTGTTTTTTGCCTTTTCAGGTTCCTAACCTATAATAATCCTCTACTTTTAAATGGTTAGTTCAACGATGGAACACCACATGGACTCATTATTCTTTCAAACCCACAATACTCTACTGTTAAGTGGTTAGTTCAATGATGGAAGTTGGAACATTACAAAGACTCTGTATGATATCCACTTGAGTGTTATAAACTGCGTCCGTCAATTCTAGAGAACTAGTTCAATATAATATAATATACATCAACTCAATACTATTGTTGCACATTAGTGATTTCCCTAGCGAGGACGGTCGTTTCCTTACAGAGCAATCCCGTTAAACGACAATAATACCATATTTTATCAAGCATTTATGAAACCGTCGCGTCTTGATCTCGGTCTGACATCTTAGTGGTTATTTGCTTGCAGTACATTGTTATTAAACGACCTTAAATTTCCGGACACCGAGCCATAGGCTAATCCTGGTCCAAAATTATTCGGCGACCCCCTTTTGGTAGGGTTACTCCGAAATTGCTTCAACTGTATATGCCTCAGTGCATCCCACCTAATAAATACTCTCCGTTCGACTCTGATCGAACCAAAAACGTTTGCTAAGTAGTCGGATAAACAGTATAGATTCAGTTATAGTGTATAAACCTACGCTATTAATAAATTCGTACCATTTTCACTTGACAGCAGAACCCAGGCTTAGAATACCAGCTCGAATTTACTGAAATCTAGTTAATATTTCCCAATGCAAACGGGTACCTTTAAAGCTAAGTACAGGTAAATCTAAGCCTAGCGCTGCGAATACATATTTTAGTTAAAGTACTCTGCCATTTATTGAAGGTTTAAAAATAATTTTCAAAAACGCTTGTCAAGTCGTGATCGGCATACAATGGTAGACTTTCTTGATTTTAAATGTTTAGAAAACTATTTAAAATTCATCTTTTATTATAGTAAGATTATACCAAATTGTATCTAGTGCATATTAGTTGATCTATGTGTGTAATACGTGTTACTTAAGATAAGCTGACGGCAGTAAAATTACATAATACATTCTATTCACAAAAAAGCTCTCAAAGGTATCAGCACCAAATTATTTTTCATTTAGATAAGCATACTTACTTAATTTTTAAACATCAAGAGAGTAAATAAATTTAAACTATATTACTTTGTATGTTTTAGACCATTAAATGTGTAATAACAGTGTTAATGTTTTTTTCCCAGATAAAAATGTATTTGCTTGAGATTTTCGTTCAACCCCCAACCAAAATAGCAATTCAAAAAAGTTTCAATACCTTCCGGGGGAAAGAATTTATGATACTATTTTAGTTTTTGACTGCAGATCGAAACAGTTTTTTATAATAATTATATTTTTTATTTGTACTAACATTAAGTAATATACCTAATGGAAAAGGCAAAAAGTGACTTTAATAACAGCAAATTATTTTTCTTTTAAACTTTTATATTTAGTATGTCTAGTGGATATTTACTTTTTCGAACAGTAAAGAATACTTACCTTTTTGTTCTAGAATCAAATAGTTTATTATGGACATATTTTAGAAACGAATAGCAAAATATGTCCTTGCCATATAACTTATTAAAAGTAGATTACGGTGTACTTGTAAATAAAAATAAAACTCGAGAAAGTTGTTAACATACTTTTTTTTTAAAAAAATGTCACATAGTATGTTTTTCGTTATGCTAAAAAAATTATTTTCAAGAGTTTTACAAATATCGATTTGACAAGGTCAAGAAGGAGAATATTGTTATTAAGTTTTGATTTTGAAATACACACAAAAAGACCATGGTAATATTATTAATTCGACATGGACAATTTTGAATAAAATTATTGGAAAATGTATGCGACTCGTTTGATTGGCAAAAAGCTAAAAAATAATGTCATTTAACAATGACATTATCACATTGGCACATCACATTGTTTTCCCTGCTTTATTTTTTTAATTCTAAAAGTTTGACCATAGATTTTTGAGAAAAATTTTTCATGCTATAACCCCACTCTAGATCTACGGTCTGGTCTAATAATTTTCAGACTTGAGTCATAAAACTACGCTCGAAAAAGTAAAATAAAAACATATTTTCCAATCTTGTTTTAAAATCGATATATTGTATGTATAAATAATCATAAAAAATTGTTTTTACTTGACATGCGCACGCAAAATATGATTATTTATTAACGGTCTACGAAAATTGAATTAAAAAAACAAAATTCGTGACAGTTGATAGTATTAACCATGTAAATAATTTAAAAATATACTTATATATACAGGATGATCCATTTACGTAAAAGACTGATTTTATCGGAAAATATGAATACTCAAATAAGAACATATGTTTTTAATTCTATAAATATGTAGTAAACTTGTTTTAAAAAATGTTAGCGTTTGAATCGGGTTTCTCGCCTTTCGGACAATGTGAATATAAATATACTTTTTTCGGGTTAATGGATTTTGAAAAACCAAAGTCATAGGACAATTATAATTGATAAGGGCAAATGTACCTAGTATCTGTGCAATCGAACAGCTTGAGGAAAATTAAAAATTCAAACGATAATTTTTTTTTTTTTTTAATGTTCTACTTATTTATAGGATTAAAAACATATGTTTCCATTTATAAAAACGAGGCCCATTCTTGTTTTACGTATAAAAGGGTAGGTAAAAACCAAAATTAAAATGTTTTCATGTTTTCTGAGAAAATATGTATTTTACATCAGATGGATCACCCTGTATATATCCAATTATCAACACCTTAACTAGATTTTTTTTCGATAGGTTTACCCTGCGGATAATGTTACAGTATTGATATTTGTTTTGGTATTGATTGATAATATTAATTTAGGTTATAATAATATTATGTTTTGACGTTTGCTAACTCGTATTGTAAAATTTACTTTTGCGGTGGTCTTACCCTTCGGGTTACAATAATGTCTTTATTATGCACATAAATTATACCGACTCTATTAATGGTAAAACTATATAAGGTAACGGTGCTGTGCGGTCGACTGTTAAATTAATCAGACATTTGATATTCATTATTCGGTTAGTCGTCGAATCGTCTGTGGCCGGTCGGATGGAAATTTAAGATAAAGGGAAATTTTCTTACCCGGTATCGTCTTTTGGGTATATATCTAGTACTTTGTGTATGGTTTAAAGCATTACATTTATTTAAAATTGAGACAATCATATTATGTAACACTTGATTTCCCGCCAAAATCACAGTACATTGGAATATTTTGACAAGCCGCACAGTGGAGGCGAATAATATGTAAATTTAATATGGCCAAAGTGTGATATTTTTACCTTTTTTATGGTTACACCTACTTCCATTAAAAAAACTAGGTGTATTCCAGAATTTCAAGAATATTTTCTATGATGTATGTGTCCACTGTAGATACACCTTCATTCTAACAAAATTAGAAAAATTAAACCACATTATTGTAGAAACCATACTGTCTAAAAGCTAATGCCATTATGACCATTATTAGGAAATACTATTTTTCAAACAAAAAATTATTTTAATTTAATAAAACACAGTTGGAATGTGTCTACTCTATACTAATGACTTTTCGGATAACCCAATCAGTTGAACATGACTAGACCTCATGAGGAGACATCAGTTAGGAGGGATCTAATTATTGTTATTATCAGGTTTTATTTTACAATTATTTTATTTTAAGATTATTATATTTTTTTCTTATTTATATGTGACTTATTAGATTTTAAACTACATCAAAATAATTCTAAGCGCAGTTTTAATTTAAAAATAGTACATCGATTTAGCTAAGAATGACCAATAGCTTCAACGAAGCAAAGAACTCTGTCGAGATTAAATGATGAGAAAAAAAGCAAGAAAATCGGCTTTAATTTTCTCTGGGTTTTCGTAGAGGGATTTATTTTTGATTAAACGATTCTTTAATGACAGAAACGTATTTCTTTTTCTTTTTTTTTTTCCGTTGGTTCGAGTTAACGCAATAAACTTAAGCACTTAAGTCGCTCGACGCCGTTTTACGGTTATTACTTTTCTATAAGATCACACACTCCGTTAGTCGATAATCCGGTTGTAAACAATTTGAATTGAAGTCGACAAACGACAAATTTTATTAAAGCTCTTTCCACACGATTATTGTTATTGTGCTATCCTATGGTATGGTGGCTTTTATTAGTACTAGCCTCTGGGTTCGTGTGTATTAGAAAAAGTATACTAGTTTAAGGAATGACGAGCTAGCGAGTACACGGTTTTCGTTTAGTAGAATATGTCCTATTTTTCGCACCATTTAACAGCATAGACATATTGACGGCCAGATTACAGAACATTTGTTTAATGGTACGTCATGACCAACTACCGAGTATTTTGTATTTTATATTGGTTTAGAAAAAAAATTATTTATTTATTGGGGTTCTTTTTATAGTTTATACTTTTAATGACCACAATGTTTGAACACATTGTAAAATTTAACTTTTAATAATTTAGAATGTAGTTGTATTTTATATATATACATATATATATGATTTTGATCAGAAGATTTGTATGGATATGTAATTTTTTTGTGGAATCATTAATAATAGGTTATAGTTTTATGCCTGTAGGTAGTCGAAGGTCTATGTGGAGAGAGTCATTTGAGATATACCATGGAGTTTAAGAGACTAATATTTTGGAAGGCATGAATGGGACAGACATTGGAAGGTTTGGCAGGACCCCCAAATTAGGATACCGTTGCACCATATAGGTTAAATATTAGATTTGTAAATTAGGACTTTATCGTAAATACATAATTTAGATTTAAGGGTAAGTCTAAGCGAATGAAGACGGGAATCAGGTTGTTTGTGTTTAAACTTAGTGCGGTGAGCCCAAGTAAGGCGCTTGTAAGAATAATAATTAAATATTTAAAACAAATATATTATAAACAATTTTTACAGGTTGTATGTTTTAATAAAATATATATTAAAAAAAATGTAGCTTAATGTTGTACCGGTATAAATTTATTATTAATTTGAAGTTTAGGGCCATTTATTACCACATAGTCTAAAATTAACCAGAACAGACTTTTCTTCGTTGATTTATACTTTCCATTTATTTTCCCAGAAATGTATTTTATTGAGATAAAGCTGATAGTATATTATTTCATTTTATTATGACGATTGTGAAGTCAGGAAACAGAGTTTCTATTAATGTTATATATATTTATAAATATTTGTTTAAAATTCATAATAATATATACTGGTAAAGTAGTTTTGGTTTACATTACTCTATCGCACACAACCCGTTTATGATTTAGTAATTTTATTTATGAAAAGGATAAAATACGTTCAATTAAAAACTCTTACTGTTGGTTGAAAAATACATTTAAAAAATTGGTATTCACAAATTTAAATAAATATAGGTAGTGCATGTGAAAGTTTACTTATTTACATACATACATACATACATAGTAATATACACACAGTGTGGGCTAGCGATTTTGTCAAATTTATAAGCAACTGGCGCCTGCGGGGTGACGGAGTTGATGTTTATGTAAATAACACTATAATGTATACAAACAGGGTTGTGTAAAAAAAACGTTAAATAACAACATACTTTAAAAAAGAAAAGAAAAAAAACCTAGCACGAGTGATAAAAAAAACGCTTGGAAGCGATATGTTAGTGATAGAAGTACAACTATCGATTGAAATGTTGTATTGACAATACTATAATTTCTATAAAATTATGTTTTTAGAACTAGAGTAGATACGATTGAGGTCGATCAAGTCTGTCTTTCCTAATAATGCATTGCCGTCGTTACCATTTATAAGCAAATCAGTCATTTAGAATATATCTTGGGTAAAAACAAAAACAAATTTAAATTAATTTAAAAAAAAAATAATATCATTATAAAAACAATATCTTCACTGATAAGCAACGAAGGTAATATTATAAATGGCAGTGGAAGCAGACTGAATAAATTATTTTATTCAAGCCGACAAGTACTACATTATTGACTTAATGTTTGAATCGAAAGTTTTCCTTTAGTTAAAAGTGTAAATATTTATTTTTTTTTACCAAAGAATTATTGCTGTTAAGTAGCCGCTTCGAGTAGTTTGTATAGCCTTTTCAATTTAAAACTGCTTTATTATTTTTTTTTTTTTAATTAAATTAATAAATTTAAAGGTTATGAATAATAACTGAAACGTCCAAACAAATTATTATATTATATATTCCAGTTTATAAATGGTAAAAGTTTTTTAATCTGATTAAATCATTTTTAGTACATACAATGAGTGTTTTTTCGTTTTATTTAATACAGTCCTCGTGTTTCCATTATGAAGAGTGAATAATATTTATACGTTACTTAATATAAGTATACTTATAATTATTTCATTATCTCCGTTTGATGTTAAAAAAAAATACTCAAAACCATACATATAAATATATATTTTAAGAGAATGTGCTTAGATCGTACATTGGCATTTTGTTATAAGCAAGAAAACCAAATTGAGCATTTAAAAATGTTCACTTCTTTCAGGCGTGTAAAAATAAAATGGTAAATGTTTAATTAGAATTTTTCTCAAAACGTTCATTTGGTTTTTCTCTAAAGCAAAACAATTTTTCTTTTAAGATTTGTTATATATTACAATATTTATTAAATAATATAAAAGAGAATAAACAAAATAAACAAAACAATTTAATGGAGTAAAGTTTTACCGTTATTTTTTTATTCTCAGTCAGTTATTGTTTTTTTTTAACTATGCTTTTAAAATTTAAAACCTACCTATGTATTGTTGTTACACCGAATAAAGTATATTATAAACATTTTCTGGTATACATTTAATATCAGTCTTACTACAACAGTAAACTTTTAGTTTCTGCTATTTTCCGTATTTTTTTCATATTTGATTTATGAGAATAAGCCCACCAGGGACAAAAACCTAAAAAAAGCAAAAAACATAACAAAAATGTCAAATGCAATCAGAACAAAGAGCTTTTATGTGTTTTAGCTTTGTTCAAAAAATTGCGTTTTTCCAATTTTTTAAATTTCATTTACTCTCATTCTCGAATAACCGTTTTAAATAATCATACTGTATTAGCATAATAGTCTTTAAATCGTTAGATAACTCAAGAAGGGGCACTTCTTATTAAAGAACCGACAACATATATATTTTGTTCTTCATATTATGCCACTTTTCCTAGATGAGTATCAGAATTTTTTACATTAATCACGGCTTTTTTATTTTAAATACTTAGATGTTTTCTGATTTTTTTAATAACCGTTTCGTTATGTGTACAATATAATAATTATAATAATGTATACACTGAATATTATTTTTTTAAAGAATTATCGATAAAAATAACAAATGTGACGCGTACCCACTCGAGTATAATGTAAACATTAAAAAATTATTATTGAATTCCATGTACGACTCGAGGAGAAAAACACTTTCACGTGCCTTGATAAAAAATACAAGAAAAAAAAAATATATCGAATATGTATTCTGTATTTATATTTTATTATGTATGCATTAAATTTGTTTGCAATCGACTTTACATCGAAGACAAAAACCGGCTGCTGCTTTTGACACGTTTAACAAAGCCTTTCCGTTTGGTCTTAAGGCCTTAAGTACAAAGTGAAAACTGACTTAAAGTCGGATTTGTCTAAACGGTAGCCTAAATTACTTTAATATTAGACACTCCGAGACGACACCAATGTCAAATGTGAACATATACCAAAACAGATTTAAATTTGGCTCGATGCCTAACGATTATTAAATTACAGAAAACATATCGCTTACAAAAATCTTCAAAATTTTCCATTCAACTACTGTTGCTAAACACCGTACTGTTGTGTTTAAAATAACTGTACTAATTTGCAAATAATTATAGCATTAGTAAACCAAAGAGTACTAATTGGGCACAGCTCTATCGACTTTGAAAACTAACAAGAAACTTTTAATGTTTTTAGACACGAAAAAAGTCAATAAATAAATCATCAAAAAATATTAATTGAAAATGTTTTCAAATTACACAACAGTATACAAATATATTTCTTTCCTTCTGATTTTTTATTTTTACTAAAATTTTCAGTAAGGCAAACTTATTTATTAGGAAAATAAATAACTATATCTCAAAAAAAAAAAAAATTAACTGAAATGTTTATAGGTACTTAGAGGTAATGAAATACCAGTCAAAAATATAATATTATTATACAAATTACTAAATAATAAAGTGGTGATAAATCTTATTAAGTACCTTTAGGATCTTGCCACATCTGACTTGCTATACAAAGAATATGATGTGTCTATATAATTATTAGGAAACCCAGCTGAATGCTGATCAACCCTAAACGTGTCCACTCTAATTAGTAACAATACAATTTTAAGCTCATGTTGTTTGTATAATGATTTTTAGCGTTTTTTTTAATAATCCTTCCATCTATGGATTAGCATTTAAGCTTTTATTTGAAAGTGATAATATAACTTTCAATTACCTATACATCCTACAGCTCTATCTCCGCTGTACTGGCTTTTTACTAGTCGTGTATTAGATTCACATGTTTTATATTTTAAAGATACAATATTAATCACTTTATTGTATTACCTCACATTATTGAATTGTGAGTGGACACTGTTCGTATGGAAGTTATTTGAAATATAAACATGACAGAGGGTTGTTGGTTCTTACATACTGATTACCATTATAGCGGTTTAATTTATTTTATCCGGCACGTTTTTAGGCTTGTAAAACGTCCACGAGGGAAACGTGTATAATATAATAATATGCCTAAGTAAAATAATGGAATTGCGTTACAATGAAGGGGGAAAAAACAAAAAAGGCGTGAGACGAATAACCGAAAAAATCACTTTTCTTTCTTTTTTCCGTTCCATCTAAGAGTAGACGTTTTATGCATTACTTGTGTTGTCGTCGACAAACGCACCGCGAAAAATATCAAGCCATTAATCAACCTCAGAAACAAAAATATTTTAGGTAGATTGCAGTGGCCCTTCACGTGGAACTATGGAAGGGAAAAAAATGGGAGAAACAGTTTGCGCCGGATTTAATGAACCGAACCCAACGAAAGTGTGCCTATAAAGTTTTGCGGGTAAAAAAAAAAAAATAAAACTATAAAAACAATGAACTAAAATGAATTGTTCTCCAACATTCGTTCCGGCGTCTAATGTATGGAAAACAATGAATTACCAAAAAAAATTACATCGCAGAATTTACACCACCATAAGACACAATATACGTGTCAAAATCTGCGTTTTCGAATGTTAAATGAACAAAATCACAAAAATAGTGTAAACAGGATCTTATTATCAGCTGATTTTCTGTCTCTTATCATCTGATTATCTTATCAATAACCTCCTATCAGTTTTCCAAGAATTATCGTTTTTCCCTTATCATCGTTCCATCCTCACCTCATTCACACTCATGAAGAATTCCATCCCCCCCCCTTTCCCTACCCCTCCTTATTGTTTCACAAAATTGGACTCCCAATCAAAATATAGTTCATGTCTAACAAAAAAACGCACACACATACAAGAACTAATTATAATTAAATTAACCGCTCTTGAATTTTTTCGGCCCTGTTGTCTGACACCTGCTTAGCTGGTCAGGAGTGTACCATTGTGCAGACATTTTTGGTGAAGTTTTACGTTATACATTCATCGGCCAAGAAAACATAATGAAAATCGACACTTTTGTAAAGCCAGAAAATTACAATCGCGTTAACCAATCTACTTGGCAAACCTAGTTGTTCGTGGGTCACGTTTCCCCTCAGAAACAACAAGACGAGAGAACTGAAAATTTCGACACGTTGGCACGTTACCGAATCGGTTCGGATATAAGATTTGGGATTTCCTTATAATAGTTTTCCATTCACGTTCATTGGGCTATGACGTTTATCGCGTTTGTTTGGTGCGTTTACCGTCGAATAGAAATACCGAAGATAAACATCAAAATGTGAGTATAGAACATCCTGACCCTACAAATATAGAACAAAATCCAGCACGGGGTGCACAGGATGTACAGGAGTTTGGAGAATATTGAGGGGAATATTGGAAAGGGGTAACATTACAGGACTTCAGCAATTATTACAACTGAAAGTGTTAAAATCACTTTCAAATAAAGGTTTCGATGTGAATCTGTACAAATGTATATAATGTACCTAAAATTATATATTTTTAGCATAAGGGTTGATCGTTTGTCTCACCTAATAATTTGTTCCCATCATATGATTAAACATTCGAAACAAATGTTTATTTACTAAAAAAACATACAACTCCAGAATGTTATCATATTCTGTATCCAAAAAATGTTAATAATATACTTTATTAGGTGTAACAATAAGTAGGTTTTTAATTTTAAAAGTAAAAAATAAAATAAAAACAGTAAAAACTTTATACAATAAAACTTTTTTGTGTTTAACCTACACTATTTAATAAATATAATACATCAGTCTTAAAAAAAAGATTGTATTGTTTTACCATTTCATTATTATACGGCCTGAAAAAAGTGGTGGATTTTTTAAAATTTATTTTTTTGGAAAGGTTTTAGATGCTTGATTATACTTTTTCTTGCTAACGTACGATTTAGGCACATTCTTTTAAAAAAGATATATAGTTTTGAGTACATTTTATTTTTGACATCAAACAGAGAGAATAAAATAAATATATTAATGAATAAAACATATTTACTTTAAGGAGTGTTATTAATATTTTCCTCTCCGCATAATCGAAAAACGAGGTCTGTTTTAAATACAATAATTAAATACTTTTTTTATTTACTAAAAATTTAATCGAATATAAAAAAACTTCCGTTTATAAACTGGAATATAAAAAAAAAAAAATTAATTGTTTTTACGTTTCAATTACTATTTATAACCTTTAAATGTATTCATTTAATTAAAACAGGCAAAGGTAGGTTTAATTTGAGAAGCTTATAAAAAACTACTCGAAACGGCTATCAACTAATATTTCATTTTAACTAAAAGAAAAGCGCAAAAACTTTTTGACCGAAGTCAATAATGTAGGACTTAAGGTGTGGAAATTAATCCGTAGACCTAAAGTGGGGTTATAACAAAAATCTTCAGTTAAACTTTGCTCTAAATTATGGATAACACAGAAAATAGAGGACATTACACTTTGTGAATTTCTACGTTGCTATGTGTGAGTTTTTAACATTGAACGGGTATCAGAAAAATATTTTGATCGAGTTGTTGATTTGCCCGTTGATACCAACGGTGACGAATATTATTAAGAAAGACAGACCAGATCAGCACTAATCTTATTGTTCCTAGTGCTGAAAATACATTTGTATTGTCTTTACATGGTATTATTATCGATTTTCGTACTGCTATCATCTCTGCAAAACGGCATTGAAGCGTTTATTTGAAAATGATTTTATCAGTTTCGGTTATAAGAATTCCTGTAGACCCGGACCTCAATATTATCCGTCTCCATTATGCTCAGACCCCAGCGTACTGTCTTTTTATTTTAACGGCGTTGTAAAAACGGTATAATATATATATATATATATATATATATATATCTGTAATAAATTCACATATCTTTTGGTTTTATAACTTTGTTTTGTCCGGGCTCTCGTACACTATCGATCGGTCGGTCTACAGCTATATGGACGGCTGTGTGGCGTCAGTGTCGGGTGTTTGACATGTTTATTAAAACAGGCATTCAACACGTTCACAGCACAAGGTCGCCCAACGGAAAACTCATTAAAAGTCATTTTATTAGAGTAGCTTAACACACGATCGAATGGCAGAATGTCTCCTTGTGAGCTCCGGCAGAGTATACATGGCGCCGGCCTGCCGAACGCATCGCAGTGTTTTCCAATGTTAATCAACTCGACGACCCCTCGCTTTTACTAAACGTCCAGACGAATAGAATGCAGTATACAGTATGCCCCATGAGTCCAGCAAATTATATATAGCTTAATTTAACAAACAAACAAAAATACGAAATCAATATCAATAATGTATTTACACAGACAGACACGGAAACAAGTTTTTGAAAGTCAAAATGGGTGAGTGATCTTTTATTAGATAGAGAGAGACACACACACAAAATATTCAGTATATTTTTTTGTGATATAGGACTAGGGTAGATTTATAAAGACCCGATAAATACTATTATAATACAATACTTAATGCACATTTAAATTTACTCAAAAAAAAATTCCGGTGCTCTTCAATTCTTCAGAACTGCCATCTCCAATGCTTGGCTCGCTAAGTGGTCCTACCTTCCTCCTAACTTTGCAAAATGGCATTGGCTTGCCATCCCTAGTTCCCTAAGTTATCTTTAGTTCCACCATACTGAAGTTACTCCTCAAATATAATTCCTCTTTTTCGTAACTCACAGCAGGTCTAAAGTTTTACCTACCTAGCTAGAAGCTAAAGTGACTTTTTCTTTCCTAAATAATCCTAAATTCTGGTGGTCTCATATGTTTTTCATTAGATATTGCTTTTGCAGATACTAGATAACTGCTATACAAAAAACTCTTTATATTCTTTTAAAAAGTCCAATTTGTGAATATTTTTAATTTTTTATGAATTTGGAAGCTATTTTTAACGTTTAGTGCAAAAAAGGAAGAATACAAAGCAGCGTTAGACTGGAAAATAGAATAAGACCTGTCCTTCTTGCATAAAACAATTTAATTAGTTAAAAAATTCAACTAAGCTACTAAAACATTTAAAAAAAAAAAAACTTTGAAAAAAAGAAATTGTTAAAACCTGAAAAACAAATTATTTTATAAATATGATTTAGTTTTTTTTTCTTAGTAGTATAATTACAAATAAAAGTTCACTTTTATATAGGATATTTTAAATTAATAAAAACTATAAAAGGATGAAATCGAACACTCCCTTTGCTGACCTCATCCATAAAAAAATGAATTACTGTAATATAAAATGGAAATATGTAATAATAAATCACCACGGTGGCAATTTACTAAATTGCTTCATTGCACAATTTAAACCGATTTTATAGGTCAATTGGGATAAATGCATGCAAATAGGGCAAATGTGATTATACTTACGTTTTTTTTTTAAATAATCAATCCGTTTAAATTGAAAGCTTTACTTTTTTAAGATACTTCACATGACCCTACCTAATTCCAGATCACATTTAATACTTTTTAATGTATTGTATTGTACTTTAAAATCCGTTAAAACTATCCATATGATAAAACCAAATTACGTCAGGGTTCAAAATATGTTAATAAGATAAATTAAAAATTATACTTAATAGATTAATGTTACCATATGTTCCGTTGTATCTACGATTGATATGTATGAAAGTATTAATTGTATATTATAGTAATATGTATCATTGTGATTTTCTTTCAATTGACATTATAGCTTTTGAAGAGCAGGTAATTTATCATTTCTAAACGTAATTTTGCTTCCAGTTATCCTAGCTATCTTTTTAATAATAATATACTGTGAAAGTTTACAGTATCAAAGGACGAGATTCACGATATGTTTCTAAAAAAACCTAGTAACGTCCATCAAACGTCAGTAAACCGGGAAATTCTATACAAGCGTACCACCCGACGAATAATCATAAACCTTTATACTTAATACCGAATGATATATAATTTTTTTCTAATGTACAGTACATAAGTACAACCACATTAGTATTTAAAGAATGTATTAACATGAATATGTTTAATGGCTGCAGGTTAGTACAGTATTTAAGAAGACTTTTCAGAACCCTTATCTCTTATCACCCCTCTTTAACACACTTCCTTATCTCTTATCATTCCTCTTTTTTACCAGCCTTCTTTATTTCTTACCACACAGATATAAATGAGAAACTAGAATGATAACTAACATTTTGGAAAGAAAGTTTGGTGACACATATTTTCCACCATCTTAGTTGTGAGTTCAGGGTAGGGCTCCCTATTTCACGTGAATCCGGCTCACGGATTCACGTGAAATGAATCACGAGTTTATAAGACCCGTTATTGGAAATTGTCCGTGAATTTATAATTTTATTCACGTGATTCAGGTGATATTACGTGATATCACGTGAATAGGATTAATATACGTGATCACGTGAATTTCGTACAACGAATTCAACGAATATTACTTTTATTCACGAGATCACGGAATCGTGATCACGTATGTATTACTTCACGTACGAAACCGAGACCCCTAGTTCAGGGCAATTTATACAAAGCCCACAACCTAGAATGACCGGTTTTTCGCGCTACCTATAATCAAAAGTTAGCATTAGAGTTTCTTGTCTATAACCGTGTCTTATCATTTCTCCTTATTCACTCATCCTAATTATAAACTATTAGGTTTGGTTAAGTATTCATGATTCAAATGTTTTTTTATTGAAAAGGAAGGGTATTTCTTCTACTCTTTCTTTGTCTTCCAACTATATTCCTAGGACATTGGCAAGAGCTTTTGGTCTAGATCTTTGATTTTTTTCCTTTTCGATTTACAGTTCACCATGTTGGATGATTATAACGCGACGGACACCGCCGTCAACGACACGTCAACATTATTCACAACGGCAATCGTGGAATCAGTATTGAGCACAACCATGATGACCGATGGCCCATTGGCCGACAGCGATGCAGTCTCTCCGGTTACCTTAAGCATGGAATGGAGCAGGGTGGCCAGGTTGTTGATCATGATAGGGCTGTCAGTGATTGGCAGCATTGGCAACGTGTACATGATCAGCTCGGTAATGATCGAAGATCACCTGAATAAGAGAGGTAAGATTTTATTAAGTCTAAAAAGAAGTAATCAACGCCTAAGAGTAATTGATAGTAATAAATAGTAATAGATTAGATAAAACCAGATAGTGCACTTAATTGTAAAACAATAGATTTTCAAATAACGATTTTTGATTAGTTTACTCTTAATGCAGTAAAGCCAAAAATATTGTACACGCTATTACAATAATAACGTAAACTGATAAGAAATTCTTGTTAATTAACGACTGTTGATGGTGATAATATTTCTTTGACCACATTGTATAACAGGAGGATTATCTTTTTTCATGTTTTGGTCACACTGGCCTGAGAGTATAAAAGTTTTATTTACATTTTTTGATTTTTTCTAAGTGCACTATTTGGTTTTATCTAATCTGTGGTAATAGATTGATTATTTTTGTCCACTTCTTCCGACCACACAGTCTAAAATAATATGTCTATTGATAGGCTGTCTAGCTATTGCTAGATTGTCTTATCAATAATCTCATATCACCACCCCCATCCTCACCTCTTCCCCATTTAAAACTAAACCGAATAAGGATTTTTGTTTGTTATAATTATTTATGTTGAAAGAGGAGAATAGGGAAAAACTGACAATTAGTGACATATCAACTTTTTCTATCCTACCACAGATTTGATAAAAACAAGTATACTGTAAAAGTATTAAATACTTGAATAGTATTAAATCGGTTCGGTCTAAGATATTTTCAGGTTTCATTACTATTTTAAAGTATTATTATATCGTTTCAATTAACTACATACATATGTCTAGAAACAATATTTTAAGTAAACCTCATAAATCATTTAAAAACGTTTTTTAATTTAGATCGTTGTTTTAAGGCCTCGACACTAATATAACAGCGTTAAAGTATTATTTTTCCAACCTATTAAACAAGTTTTAACGTTATTTTCTTATCTTAAGTCATTAATTTTCACGTCTTAAAACTATTATATTACATTATATACTTAAGTATAAATTTTAACATCCGAAATATACCAAATTAATTTATACATTTTTACAGCCGACCGAAATTAATCATAATTTTCACGCCACGCCATTCGGTAACTAATAGTTTAATAATTAATCAAAGGTATATATATATTTAAAGTTATATATTCTCAATTAAAAACGAAATAAACAATTATAATGTCTGACAGTTTGGCAGAAATGAATAATTATTTTAAGTGTATAAAGAATGAACATATTGTCTTAAAACTATACATTAAATACAACCTATTGTAATTTTTCTATAACTGAAAATATATTAAAATCAACAAAACTACATTTTTTTTTATAATTTGCTATGGTGTTATAATTAAGACTTAGCTGTCAAATTTCAAATACAAACACAACATTATGTACTGTTATACTTTATACAGTACTACTAGATAACCTATATAAATGATTATGTATATGTATACATTTAATGAAATTAAAAGTGAAATAATGTTGCTTACGTTTTCAAAAATATCAGTAAGTATTTATTAAAATTAGTATAATATGTTAAATAAAAAAAAATTTTAAATAAAACAGAAAAGAATAAATATTCACTCTTAACCATTATATTTATAGAATTATAAATTAACTAACTCGATAATATTTACTGATATTTTCGAAAGCGTGAACAATATCGTGCCACTTTTAATAGTAAAAAAAATATATAGATTGTTGTTTGACTTTTTAAAGTTACCCTTTTAAAACTACCCTTTAAAATAATATTGAACACTAAAGACTAAGCTTTGAACCGAAACCGAACTTTTTTATAACACCGACAAAAACCCAAAACCCTAAAAATATAAACGGTTTTTTATGTTAAAAATAAACACATTGTTTATTACATATTTTTATTTTAGTTTATTTTAAAGGAAACCGCAAAAATGTAACCAAAATATATATTATGCTAAGAAAATGTATTCCTAGTAACGACGAAAGAAAAATTGGGGATTTTCTTATATTCTTTGCACACGCAAATAGTGTGAATAAAATCAAATTCACTTTACACGAACACATTTTTATTTAATTTCGGCCTATTGTTCTGGAAATAACAAATAGGGCAAAAAAATCGAATCACGTTCAAGTAACGCTTTCCTACAAATATATGTAGCAAAAAATATCTTCAGACTACATATCGAAAACCTTTTTTAAGAAAAAAGGGTCAAGCGAAAAAAGTAATTTAAAATAGACATTTTATGATAACAGTATTCAGACGACGGGTATTGTGTGGTGAATTTTTCTATAAATATCCTATATACATGTAGGTATTAATCCATCTGACACTCATTTTCTCGGAAAATATGAATATTTTGAAAATTATTCTTTTCCTATACTTGTAGGTTGGGTGTTCAAAGGCTTCTTTTTAATAAGTTCGTTTTAGGAAACGGTTTAAATTACTTATAGTAAAAAAAAAATTAATTCAATAAAAATAAAATTTGGTTATTAAATGTAGTACAGATTTCTTTTATTTAAACTGGTGTTGAAAACGGACCTTAAAAAGAGGCTTGTAAGAAATAATATTGTACACTCATCTTTTTTATTACTACTAGTACTTAAACCAATGTAATACAACTAAATTGCTAAAGCACTAAAATGAATCCGAATTATTTTGTACAAATTCAAATAAAAAATTATAACCAATTGGATTAGATCAATTAATAATTATTCGATCGTTCTATTACAATAATAAATAAACGTTGCCCATATTTTATCATCCACAGATACGCATCGCAACGATTATTTTAAAGTGATTTTATCGCTTTCATTGATAATAATACTTAAACCTTTAACCCCTCCGACCATACTGTGCTGGCTTTTTTTTAAGTAAGTGTAATATAACTTGGTTATTTAGCTAATAGAGTTTAGGTTAGATTAAGTTAGGTCATTGAGATTTGGTACGAATAAATAAATATTTACATATATTATATAAAACTACAAAACCAAATTTATTTTGTCAGTCTCACATCCAACATATTGTGTAAGCTTACACCGCGTGCAAATGTCAAATGTTAGAGGAAAAAGCCTTTTTTTTAAATAATGTTGGTCAGTATACTGTCGGTATACAGCCCTTTCTTTAGCTGTTTAGCATAGTTCAAACCTTATAAAATAATGTGAAAAAAAATGTGTCACACCATCTGGTATGTGTCTGTAAAAAAAACTTTGCAATTCGATATGACGATGGAAGTAATGTTTAGATGTAGAATAACAATAAACCAGTAAAACTAGTAAACCAAGTGTATAGCAGTAAAACGTTTTGACAACTTTGAATATTATAATAAAAACAACAAACGGGACAAACATAAAAATTACAATTTGTCCATTAACTATGTTTACAGTCGCCTTTTTGCATATTAGCTTCGATGTGAGTTGAGAAGGTATTGTTGTGTACAACGACGCGTTCTTATTTTATTTATTTATTTTATTACTTCTTGTCTATGGACTATGGGTTATAAACAGTACCTGAAAGATACTTTATTTGGCTGTAAATTTAAAAAGTTCACCCCCTGCCTATCAAAATCGAGAAAAACATCCAACATATTTACATAAATTTCAACTAAAAATAAGATAAAGTACTATCGATAAAAGTTTACACCCCAAAAATACATCATAAACCATTTTCTCTAGAACAGGTGAATTCCATTAATTTATTTCACGTTTTTAGGTTTGGTTTTAGGGTTTAAACTTTGAAGTCTGAAAATTAGACCAAATGTATACTTAGTCGAACGAGACTGTAACAAATATAATTTTTTTTCAATAATCTGTAGTTATTTGTTTTTTATTAAGGAAAAACAAAAAAAGGAAAAATCTACTCTTTAGTCATGACCAGGCTACACCACAAGCAATGCACGTAATTTTGGTCCTTGACTTTTTTGTTAAGAAGTTTCGTATATAATACAGTAACCAAACCAAACCGTTGAGGAGTAGTTAATTTCACTTAATAAATAAGAATCGTTCACTTCGTTATTAAGTATTTTTTGTAAAAATATAAGGGGAAAAATAAATTAACTTTTTTTTTTTAACTTGTTTGTCTTCTATCGACTGAAATCCAAAGTTTAAGAAATTATTTTCGAGTTTACTATTCTCACTGTTCTTAAGAATACTTTCATAACCCAAGTATCGTTGGTAGACTCTGATAATTGTAAATATAATATAATACGAACTTGAGAATTATATTTTAAGCTGCCGCCAAATAAGAAGTATGATATTTCCCAAATAATAACTGTTGCTTATTATATTTGAGAACGCACAAGCATTTTTTAAAGTTAATGGATCCACCGGATATTACTATAGATAATGACTTATTTTTTATGTTGTTTACACGGTATAAAAAAAATTAATTTAGGATGAAAATAAATACCTACGCCTTATAGTAAATAGCTATTTGATAAAAATACAAAGTCTAATTTTTGTCCTTTCTTGATTATAAAAACTAAGGGTTTTCAAAACCGATTTTTTTTAAAAAAAATTTCAATTTATAAAACAATTTTTGGGAAAACTGCTGTGCGGACGGTATCGGTTAGACTATCACTTGAATCAACAGTGGTATTACTTAGTACTTTACTATAAAAGCGGGGCAAATAAATTACTGCGTGAAACGAAATAAAGACGAATAGTGTGATAGAAGAAAGTCTCTATCGAGCTAAGCCTTACAGGATCAGTGGAAAACATTTGCCGGAGAAAAATTACTTGCTTCTAAACTGTTTGTTTGCTCCGTAATAAGGGCCACTCGAGCCGGATTATTTTGTTTTGTTTTATCACCCTTTGGTATTTTACAAGCTTTCTTTTAAATCCCGTCTCAGTACTTAAATCACGAGCAACCGACTAATGCCACAGAGACATATCTCTCTCTGCACGTCGCACATTACACAGTTATATAATTAATAATATATATTGTCAACGACTGTATTTATTTTTTTGATACTACCATTCTCTCTTGCTACTCTTGTTGCTATAAGCCATGATTACGCTATAAAACGTTCATAATGTTTCATTTAATTTATTATCATGGACACAAATAGCCCGATATGTTTTAAGAGAATATTGATAAGAAAACGAAGAGGAGCTAAGCAAATATCGAAGAAAAAAAATATCACCATTTATATTATACACAAAGAGAAAGATAGTTAGTGAAAACAGTTTTTACATTTAATAAATTTCATAGAACAATATGAAATAATAATAAACAAATTACATAGTATTATATTTCGTTATATTGTTTGATATAATTGGTAAATATTTATATAGGGTATTCAGAATTCCACGTAACTCCGGATTTTTTGATGACTATAAATTCTCAATTATTACATCCTATAAATTTCATATACCATATACTATAATCATTAACCTCTGTTGTACAATTATCCTTGTTAGGTTAGGTTAGCAACACTGTCATGGTTCACCTCCTTATTAACACTTCTAACATCATCAACTAATTTTATACTTCATGTCTTACAAGAATATAATGTAGGTGTTAAATTGAATGCGCATATTGCTTATCGCATGCAGAAAACACTATATATGTGTTTAGAAACTGTTAAAAGTTTATACTGTTAATTGGACATCGGCTTATAAAAAAGCAAAGTTTTAAACAAACTTTGGCCGCTTGTGATTGTTTAGTCACAGCTTCGTCTTTGAAAAAATATTTACCGCCTTTTTCACTTTGTTTGTTGCATTGTTTTTGTTTTATCCAAAGGAAGATTTTTTCTGTAATTGCGTTCGTTTGTTTTACGACTAAAAAAACATTAAAACGACGTCGTTTCAATAAAAACGAAGGAAATAAAAAAAACAATGAATGTAAAAATACAATAATATACTAGATACACTGCTTTACTCTTATACAGTTTGAGTGGCTTAAAAAAAATAAGAAAACTTAATAATAATTAATTTCTTGATTTTATTATAAATGGTATTTTTTAATAAAAAAAAAGAAATTTGACTAGAGAGTTTTGAAAAACCCTGTTTTGAAGGTGTTTACCCTCCTTTGAAAATTTTACAGAGGGGTGGGATTTGGATTGTCAGTATGTTAGTTAGAGGACCCCCTTAATGATTTTCCAAAAAGTCGATAAATGAACAATAAAAAAACTCATCCTAATAATTTATCAGTCCAGCATAGGCAATATTTTATTCCAACTCCTCGGTGTACCTATTTTACATATGCCTTGCGCCCTATAAACGTTACCCTTAAACCATTAGTATCTTCAATTATTGACTTAAAAACTGCTACTAAACCTGCTCATTGAAATAATGGTTTAATATATATTTATTTAAGTAGGGTTTTTCGATTGATAAATTCAGTACTACAACCGAAACACCCTGAACGATATTCCATTGTAATAAAAAACGGTTTAAATATATACGATCATTCGTCATAAACGCAAATGTATAGTTGAAATTCAATCAACCCCATTGACCCCTACAAGTAATTCTTGGGCTGGGAGTGAGAATCTTTAACAGAAACGTTAATGGACTTGAAATTTAAAACAATCATAATTGACAACATCGGACTCTAGTAGAATATATAGATTTAAACGCTGTGTTAATAAAAGTATTAAATTACAAAACGGATAAATGCCCACCTTCAGGTACTCCGGACGTTACCTTAATCATATTTGATGAAGAACCAAAAAAAATGTATAAACTGTCATCTACCAACCAAGTAAAAGTGGACCAAGACAAAAGCGAATCACCAAAACCTAACTTTTCTAATATTGTACAAATAAGAAAATAATTATAATAAACCTAATCAAATTCTTTCGAAAAATCGATGAAAATAGTATCAATTAGTATTCTAGTCTCAAAAGCATCGAGAATAAAATAAGGGAAATCCAAGGAACTATATATTCTAGAGTAATCCGAAACATAACCATATTATGCTATTGATGACAAAAAAACTGGTTCAGTCATCTGACAAAAGAACAAAAATAAGAAAGTAGGAGTGGAAAAAATGTTCTTCTTTTTAAGGAGAAACATGTGAATCATGAACATTTCACTCGATTCATCTAATAGTTTGTTATAAGGATACGTGATAAGATAAGAATAGATGATAAGATATATGGAAGTGTGATAACGAGGCACATAGATAAAAACGTTAGAAATCAACAAAGGGACAGATTTTCAGAATCCAAAGGGTAAAAATGATTAAGTCATTAGATCTTGTCGATAATAATTATTTGTGCTACTTGTACTTCTATTAAAATTAGTTTATATAAAGCTTTTTAAGGATATTAAAAAAATCTTCTCTTCTTGGAGAAACATATGTAGCCGTATTTTTCCAATATCGCGGCCAACGTGCCTGAACAATGACATCAAAACTCAAAAAGTTTGCTAAATAATGGAAGATCAAATACCTATATCCCATAGGAATGTGACTCGAATGAAATGGGTCATTAAAATCAACCTAATCAGGGATTGTATATGCAATGCATTTTGTACATTGTGTTTGTGTGACAAATATTAAGGACTTGAACAGTTACGTAAATATTACTCTTAAAACAAAACAGATGGAAAGAAGAGAAAATAAAATAAAAAAGTTTTAATTAAAAAAAGGTAACTCGACGCTCCCGAATTAATTAGCATTTTAGATGCGGTTATGACGTCATTGACAACTCGGGTCACGTTTTATTATACTAAGGCGACCATATAATTCTACATCTAAAGTTGCCTTTATGTGTGTTAAAGCTGCTGTTTCCCACACCTACCCATCCCAACACTTATGTACGGAACACTTGCTTAATAACAAGGTACACACGTCGACAACAGCTAGTGGGCTTAGCAGCTACCAAATAATTGTGTTTACTATGCGCACCGTTATTAAATATATCAACAAATACTAATTATATAATCCTTACCAGAGCATATCGACGGTATAATAATACAGACACGCAGCTGTTTTAAACGTTTTAGAATAATATTCAACTTAGGAGAACTGCTCAAGAATTTCGTTACTCAACACACCATAATATAAGCTCTTGTCCAACACACTACTTATTATCAGGGTTAGGGACTTGAAATCATCAAAACAAAAGCTTAAAATGTATTATAGTCACCCAAATTAGCACTTTTAAAATATTAAAATAAGCTAAAAAACAATATAAAAAAAAAAAAAAAAAAAAATAGCGCATCACCTTAAAAATACAAAGTATTCCTCTAATATTATAAAATACTAGAGATTTGTGTCTATGCTAAGTATACTTTTAAAAAACTACAAAAACAATTAACACCGAATGACGTTTAGTGAATTGAAAAATGTTTAAATAATTTCCGATGTAGACAACGCCTTATTTCTTATTTTAAAAATGTAATTTATTTACTCTCAATATTTATTTTTAACGAACAAACATATGAAGGGCTGCGGAGAAAAAAGATCAATGTCAATTTTTTTTGAAAATGAGTTTTTGATATCAAATTATTTGCATTGACATATTGTATCTTTTATGCGCTCGAACCAGGGAAAAACAGATTAGTCGAGAGTAACGACCGCCGAAGGTTTAGGCAAAATGTATTACGTTTTGAAATTAAAAACATGATTTTCTCAGAATGAAAAAAAATTGACATTGATCTTTTTTCCCAGCAGCCCTTCATATTGTTCTTGTTCTAATGAATTCGATAAATGTTATTTGGTTCGGTGTACAAACTAATAAACTACCCGTACCGGATTAGTTTTGACGCTAACTACAAGGTAAAGCAGACGTGGCCCAATGTATTTACGTTTATCGTTTAACTCGTTAAGAAAACTTTCTGTTCAAACAATTCTGGTCGAAACGGTTGTTTCCCCGGAGACCGTAAAGTTTAATAACATCGCCAATTTTCTGTCATTCCTTAATATAATATATGAATTATATGTACCAGTATATTGTACAGAAGATAAATGTTGGTATTTAGATGGAAAAATTAGTCAATGTATAGTGTGAGGAGACACTAAATGTATTTATAAGACGTTCGGTCTGTAGATATATTTAAAGGGTTGGTTTAGTTATACTTTGTTATACAAGATACGACGTTGAAAAACGACTCCTTTTAAAGGCAATTTTTCAGAAACTCTTAATTTAGAGATAAAATAATTTTGAACTTTACGACGTGAATAATATGTCTTATGGTTGAGGACGTGTCGATATTTTGCATGACTCTTTGGTAGCACTTAAGTAGGATTGATAGGGGATGGGATGGGAAATAGAAGGGATCGGATAGTGATAAGGGAAAATCAATAATTCCGGGATAACTGATAAAAAATGATTGATAAGAGAAACAATTTATGAGGTGTTATTGGTATGAAAATAACCCGCTAAGTGTTGATTGATATGGGACATAACATCAATTGGTCATAAGACGCGTGCATAAGCCAATGTCTTGTTCAAGGGAAACATTGAACCGATATTTGTATTTTTATCAAATCAATGTTTATAGATAAAATGATTTTCGATATTTTTTTAGGTAGTTTCGAGGATAATTTATTGGTACTTAATTTTTTATCAGACAATCGCAGCGTTTGTGTTAGCAATTATTTTCCAAAAAAATAGCTTTTCGTTTTGTCAGCACCGCGTTTATAAGACAAATACGATTAGAAGATGTTTACTGAATGTTCTCTTGTAAGCTAATACGAATGTTATTTTATCCAAATTGAGAACAGTTTTGCGTTAAATATAATTTTGAGTGAGTTTAGATGTACATTAAGTATTGGCATAGGTTAGGTTAGGGTATATGTATAAAAAACTCCATCCTCACAGGGTTCTTTAAAGGTGGCAGGGATGGTATTTATTTTTTATTTTGAAATTATTTATAACATGTATTGTATTATAATAGTATTTATCGGGTCCTTATAATTTTTAAACCTAGCCTAACCCTATATCACACAAAACTAAAAACATATCAACAATTCTGCTAATATGATTGTAGTTCCTGAATTGTTTTATGCCTCTCAAAAATAAAGGCCACGCTCCCACTTAAAATTTTGACATACTGACGCCCTTGTTAGTCTGTAATACATTTTTGAGTTTGATGTGTTCATAATTAGTTTATTGTCTACACCTTATCGGATACTAAAGCGCGTTGCTAAGTTTTAATGTATTTTTTAATAACGTAATACTGTGTTGTTTTATTTTATTGTCTACTGGCTGTTCACAATGTATAACAACAATTATTAATAATTATTTATGACAAAAAAAATATGAAAAGTTTTTTTTTTTTAATGACTCGTACCTACGCATATGCACGCACATAGGCGTGCGTGACTGGCAAATTAGGGTTAATTAATATTATTCTAGCCTGTCCCTCAAAAGTGTTTTGTTTCCACGGCTTTGGATACATTATTATACAACCTATCCGCTTTGTGATGATTATTTTAAATTAAATGTATTTATTTTTCAACCCGCTCGTTTTTCTGATTCAGTTGGTAAGGGATGATTGATACGAGACAGAAAATTAGCTGATCATAAGACATGCATTATGAAAAACGTTGGGTTCTTCCTTCTGATGGGAAGATTGAACATTTTTTTTTAATAATGAACTGCGTTAATTTACTTAATTTAATGACTTCGAATACTAATCAACCTTTTTATGTACCGCCTGCGCGTGTTATGAGCTGTATAAACGCAACTGCCTCACAACACACTCGGGGCTCATGAATATTCTATTAAACCCACAATAACCGTATAAACAAGTCCGCTAGGCGCAAACAGAGTAAAAAAATAATGACCGGCCTAAAGTTTTATTAAAGTAGATACAATACAACGATGAATGTATATATATATATATATATATATATAACTTTAATGTATCTAATACTGGCCTGGAAAATAATTTAGGAAAACTTCAAGGTTACCTAACACGGATCCAACTTGATATTCATGAATATTTTAATATTGCTCGTATATTTATAACCTACCCGTACTCGTATTTAAAACCTACCCGACTAACCCCATGGATTTATACGGTTATACTCGAGGTGTACTTACCCTTAAATTTATCTTATTACTATATAGTCCCATTCAGTCGTCAAGCGAACAAACATCGGCCGACTAGATAAAAGTATACCTATTGTAAAAAAATTTAAGAGCCCCAGCCCATTGGTGAAATTTGAATAAAACATATTCAGAGGCTTTGGCAGTTTGTATAATTGCCAAAAAACAGTGGGTTAGGACAAACGTGGAGTGAACGGGAATTGTAGGAACTCTTTGTACGGTCTTTGGAAATAACTCAAAATAAAAAATGTGTAAAAATATATTTTAAATAATAAACAAAAAAATATGTAATTTTGTTTTAGTTAATGAAGAGGGTCATTTTTTCTCTTTGTTGCGGATCATTCCTCTGTACTCTGTGAACTAAGATTGGCACAGTAATAATTGTCTCGGCCCGAATATCTGCGCATGTCCATATTATGTTAAATAGATTGTTTTATGCTAACTAATACTGCATGGTTTATTAAATCAATAGCAGTTTCCTTTTGGTATAAAAATATATGTGCGATTATGTAAATAACACTTGTCGGACACGTCTTGTTTAAAACTTATTTTTTTATTATTATTAATATTTGCACACGCACAGTTCGCTGCTGTGTAATGTCCTGCTAACTTCTTCGTGCTGTAGACATGGTGGTTTTATTTTTTAGTTAAATTAATCTCAACTTGTGTAAAGACGGAGGGTTTCATCACAGGTCACCCCGGGTCTATGGGTCATTTCACCGAAAGTGGTGCATTTGTGTCCATGGCAAATCATAAGTCGTTATCATTATTTTTAGCATGTCTAAAATATTTTCTATTTAGGATGTACAGTTTTACAGGTCAACAAAACGCTTCGACCAGTATCATTAATATGCTTCAATAAAAAATGTAACAAAATCACCCCAAAGCCTTTTCATAGAGCGCTTAAAAAAAAAATTACATTAGAATAATAAGTCAGCGTTGTCTGCTAAGGGATGGCTTTTGAAGGAACAGCAATCCATCATCAGTAAACTATAGAGATCACATTTAAGGTGTGTTCTATCGATGGTACCTCACTCCCTTGTCAAGTTATGAATTTGCCGCTAGGGTAGAGATGGTTTGAGATATATTTTTTTAAGGAGTCGGTAACCGTAACCCTAAATTCCCACCGAAACCATCCATAACGTTGGCTTTGTCCGGGAAGCAGTCTATTTTTAGTAAAAACTGAACTCTCCTCATAACATAACCGAACCCTCTCAACCTATTCCCTCTCATTTTGCCCACAATTAATGCAATTTCTAGACTCCTCCTTATGTATTCATTTCTTATTCCATCCACCTTAGTCACTCCACTCTTCCATCTTAGGATTTTCGTCTTCACAACACTCATCCTCTGTTCAGTTTTCTTGTCTACTGATCAACATTCCCGGACCCATATAACATTGGTGGCCTCACTACCGTCCTATAAAACTTACCTTTCAATCTTACAGGCATCCTCCTGCCATACAAAACACCTTACGTTAATTTATAACTCAAATAACCGAAGAATGCGCAGTAACGATTTGTAAAATGCCTCGCTTAAGCTAATAGCCGATAAAACGATCCAGAAGCGATGGGTTTGGTAAAAAAGAAGCACAAGTTGTCATAATTTTATTGTGTCAAATTAGTTAATAAGATACACCTGAAAAACTTATTGTAAATGTATAATGTACAGATTGCTTTCTACAAACACGGAAATAAACAACAAGTTGTTTCTTTCAATATAATTTTTTATATTTTTTGCCTCCTGAAAATAAAATGAATTATTTATCGTTAACTAAATGGGAGACACCATTAAAAAAGGTGTAATCGTGCATGACTGCTTTCTATGTATACATATATATATATATAAACCAGACAAAATAAAATTTCAAAACGATCGCTGTGATAGTCTATATAATAACATACTACTGTATATTATAGCTTATCCGAATTGATGGTATGATAAATTATGACAATAAATTTTGCACAATACATATTCACGTTACATTATACAATGCACGGAACTTATAGAACGCCGTATATATTTTTGGCTGTAGGTAAAATATTTTATTATTTCTGTCAAAACGGTAAAAGATATAGTTTATACGGTTACTTGCTCTGTTTTTTGTGAATACGCCAATTCTTTTACCCCGTAAAATACATTAGATGTCTAAATTCAACTGGGGAAACATTCGACACATTTTGCAAGTTTTGTCAGAATTTTTAATACAAGATTTATGTAATGCATCAGAAAACATTTCAGAAACTCATTTAGCCCCTCTTTCATTCAGGTAAAGTTCATATAGGTTACCTTAACCTAACCCATTCCAAATTTATCTACTTTCAAGAGTTTATATCTCGAAACAAGGACCAAATTTAGACAATTATAAAAGGTGAAAAATGGAATTCGTTCAAGTTTTTCGTTCCTTGAATTTAAAAGGAAGCAATTCCCAACGTCGATTTTACGAAAAAAAAATTGTTCCAGAAATCCGTTTCTTGTACAATACGGTTTCTGAATAATAATATTATTGCTTATGTTGCACATAAAACGTATGTACTTTGTTACACTAAGTATTACGGAAAAGTAACATTTATTTTACGGTCGCCATTTTGTAAAAAATTAAGGGGCCATTAGAGTCTATATAATATTATATTTTGTTTGGCTTTTGTATTTTACTTTGTCATTATATCAAAAGTAACTTTTTGATATTTATACCATTCATATTCGTCTTCCGGTGTTTGCATTTTAATGACTGAAATCAACAATCCTTAAGCTTGGGATAATAATTCCAAAAAAAGTAACTCAATATTCAAAGGTATGGTTTTTTATTACATTTTAAACAAAGATGTTATGTTTTTTTGCCAGAAGGTCAATCCAAAATTCACCGAGTACATTTTGACGTCACGAAATTGTTCACGTTTGATAAGAACCAGCTGACTAAAGGTCAGTGATAAGAGACTATCAATAATTTCTTATCGCTGATCCCTGGCCAGCTCGCTTAAGAAGGGGAAGGGATATGATGGAGTAATGCTATAATAACATAGCCATGGTTCAACGTTATGTTTTTGGACTGGGAGTGATTCCATAATTTGCGTCACGTCACGGATATGTGACGAGATAAGAGATTAAATATCTAGAGGGGAAGGAGAATAAAAAGAAAAGATAGGAGTTTTATTATTTTTATCACGTTCATGCCACATATAATACATTTTTTTTAAATCTAAATTCAAATAATTACATTTTTTTTTTCATGTAGTAGACGTTTCTTTATATTTTTAAAAAAAAAAAATTCCAGGCAATACGTTCCTAGCAAACGTAGCATTGGCCGATTTGCTAATCAGCGGTCTGGTGATTCCGGCATCGGCTGTGGTCATACTGGCAGGCCTCCAAGACTCGCCTCCGGTATGCCAATTTCAATGGTTCCTGTCCATCTTGTGTTGTCTGGTGACCGTGATGACCATGACTGCGGTAGCGGCCGAAAACTACGTTCGACTGTGCTTGACGCCTGAATGCTACGCAAAGCTGACCGTCACGAAAATCACGACTTTGCTGTTCGCCATTTGGATACTCAGCGCGATACTGGTCACCCTACAGTTCATATACCACATGGGACCTAACTACTGTGCCAAAAGAGTAAGGATATAGTAATAGTTACAGTAATACCTAACCTAACAGTCGCATGATAGTATGTACCTGTTCATTCAAATTAGCTCCATCACCGATTGCCTTCTGCTCCAACCTGACCTTTACAGCGTTCGTTTGTATATTGTGGAATTCCTTGATCTCCTCATACCTTAATGTCCTTTTGCCGTTAATTAATTAAGCTTAATGAGTTAATGAACATGAATATGGGATTTTTATGAGTACGTGACTTGGGTTTCACTTAACCCGTTCAGTCAAACCCATTCAGAAAAGTTCAACGCCCTATTGGTACTTCCAACAGGATCTTTTATCATTATCTCCGTTTTTCTCCAGTTTTCCTATTAATGAGTACCGCCTACGTGGATGCTTCTTTTTCTATTTGCTAACTATTATTTTTATAATTTTGTAACCATATACCGTTAAATATTATATTATATTATATATTGACGTGAATCATATCGCGTGAACGGTTTGAAATAAAATAACTTCTCAGCTTCGCATCGAAACTAAGACCAGAGAAGCTTTTTTCTAGTGAGTATACTCTTCTTCCTTCGTGAAGCCTCTTCGTTATCGGGTATCCCGTTGCAATTGCAAATTTTATTGCATTTCTTTATGATCAATGATTGATGAATATGAAGTGTGAGAAACATTTTTCGAGATGCCGTTTCCATTGTGCAGGATTATTTAGGTATATCAAATGAAATAATAATTAATTTTGGTTTATAAAATTGTACTGATTCCGTTTTTGAACTAAATAAGGAGGGCATGAGTGATGGGTGAAGCGATCAGAAGCTTAAGTCCTAATTTATTCTGGACTGGTTGAATGTGGAACTCAAATCGTAGAGTGAACATTAGGGCCCCCGACATAGAAAAACAACAATGATAAAACGACGGTTTGTCTGGTGCAGGTGAGCGGCATCGTTCCTGTCCAAGCGCTGGTGGCTGGATTCATCGTGCTGGTACCGTTGATCATAACGGCTGCGCTCTATTTGCGGATCACGTACCAGGTGCACGTAGCCCGGATGAACCCGAGCTTCAAACCGCCGCTGGCGTTCAACTGGGACTACTCGCTGATGTTGGCCAACGCGTATAGCTTCGTCATGTTCCTGTTGTTCTGGGCGCCGTTCGCCGTCGTGCTGGCCCTGGCCACCGTGCAAAAGCTGTCCGCGCAGATGTTCTACAACCTGGCGTGGCTGGCGCTGAGCAAGTCATGCTTCAACAACCTGCTGTACTGCGCCGGCAACCGGCACTTCCGCAACGCCTACGTCAACCTGTTCCATTACTGCTGTTGCAAGACCACCGTGACGTTTTCCAGGCGTGCCCGCGACGGCGCCAGCCGCCCGTCCGGCGACGTCCGCGTGCACATCATTCCCGGCTACAACATGTACTCGTACACCAGTCCCACCAGGTCCAGGGAATCCGGATCGTGTCCGGTACAGAACCGACCTCGGACCCGGGCCAACGGCAGGGACGTGTACGAACTTTAAGAGTTTAACAAAAATCCGGCGATCGACTTTTTTTTTCTATTTTATACTCTTTTTACCTATTATTCATAAAAAAAAAAATATTTTGAAAAAAAAAGCCACTCGGGGGTTAGTTCCCGAGCGTTTAGGTCTATATAATCACCGAAGCAATTGAGGAGAACTAATACTCACTTGAAGTCATCCGAAACCGATACGAGAAAGTAAAATTACTAATATTGGAAAACGATGAGGACCAAAAGGGTACAATCACTGATTTAAGGACCCCGCCACTTCGTAAAACAAATCGTCTCTCCTTATTTCCTATCACTGCTCATCTGTTATCTCTTAATATAGGTCAACAATGAGACAGACTTAATTGATCTTACTGAAAAGTGGTCTGCAATTAATATTGAGATGACCCCCGGCCATAAAATATATTCATGTGAAAACTAACAAACATAATCCATTAGGACAAATTGAATAGGGTGCAATGCGGTAAATGCAGTTAAATAGGGCAGTGCAACTGCTTAATTTTAGAAACTTAGAAATAAACATTTTTTTATTGAACGTCAAAATGCTTTAACATAGGATTGAGCCAAATCGTTCAATTAAAATCTAATATTTTTTATTATGCCTTAGAAAATTTTAGCGATTACACTTGCCTCACTTACCTAATATAATTTTTATTTCGTCTTTCTGTACATTTTTAAAAAAAAATTCACTTGTACCCTTTTGATTCTCACCGCGGTGGTTGTAAATCTACAGTGGTTGATACTTGGATATTTTAGTAAGGCCGAAGAACCCCACCATCTCAAAAAAATTGGAAGCTTATTGCGCCACCGTCTATTTATTATAATAATGTATGCCTAAATGAGCGCTTTTGTGTGTGTTTTATGCTCGCCAACGACCAATTATCACTATTCATTCTCCATAATATTACATTTTATTATTATTATTATATTCTCATCCGTGGCAGTAAAACGCGGCGACAGTGTGCCACATTAGTAATAATAGATTATTTTTACCGTTTTATTTATGTGCATGTAAAAAAAATACAAAGTAATATAATATTATCAATATGGCTCTCACGTACCCCCCCCCCTTCCCCTCCCCAGACAATATCGGCAACAACAGTCATAAAAATCGAAATACCAAATTTCAACAATAGCAAGTTACATATTGTAATGTTTATAAATTTAATTCGTCGAACTTTTTTTTTGACTAACTCTAATATTGTAAGTCCCAAAAAAAATATTTTTAAAACAAATGCCATCCGCAAAGTAGTAAAATCTACGTCACCTCACGTCATTGCCCATGTACTAGCTTTTATACATATCCTCTAGGTTTTATCTATGACTAGATAAACGTCATCGATGAAAGTATAGTAAAATCAGAAATCGTTCACCAAAGTCTTACTGCCTACTCGGCTTGTTGAAGACAGAATTTTGATTTTTTAACTTATTTGACTTTGATGGAATACTTTCCATCAAAGTCAATACTTTTCATCAATACTTTTTTATTGAACATAAAAAAAAATAAAATCATGAATTTTTTATTTCATTAAAAAGTCAAAAAAGCTATTACAAAAAATTAGGGTTTCCTGTACATATTCACTTAGTCTGTTATCTTTATCTACCAAATTGCCAACACTAATGTAGAGGGATTTTAAATGAAAATCAACTTCCTCGCAGAATTGAAATTGGACTATCCCAAGTAGTCAAAATTATGTCTGGGTTTTTGGTCCAAAATAAGCCAAAAACGACTTTTACTCATAGATAAAATTGTAATAAATTAACAATAATACCTCGAAGTTTATACAAATTAACCGTAAAATCAATTAACACGGTCGAAATTGATTAAAATCACTTTTTTCTCGAATATTGCCTACACAAAACTCCTTAAAACCCGACCGCACGCAATCAATTATGCAATTATTATAGCTGATGACTGTGCTGTGGGATGTAAGTATTATATGAAATGTCCAAAGAAACCAAACAAATACTTGGCCCGACCGTTGTAACGACTAGAACGTGCCACAAACGGCCGTTATGTAAGTGGAAATTGACTTTTCGATGGGCTTGGCAATGGTCTTGTGATGTGACGTGTGCAATCGGACAAAATTAGAACTTGGCATTCCGCACTTTAGTGGCACGTCGTTGTTCCCCGGACAATATAATAAAATATAATGCAGTCCATTCGTTATGGCACTCTCCTCCCCAAAATTCAACCACCCCTTCCGCAACCCCTTTTCGGGTAGGTATTAGCGTGATGTATATTTTTACTATCTCCGTTCAGCGCACATTCCGCAAAAGCACGACTTACAAGTATACTTAAGTACATACTATACATTCCAACCATTGTTGTTAATATACAATGGTCGTTCTCCCAATAACACTGCTAATAAATATACTAACCCGTGGCTTGCTGTAGGCGGGTACCGGCCAATTAAACTTCAAGGGAGACCTCACACCAGTTGCCCACAAAAAACGTATGACACATAAATCCTCTGTCCCGTTAGGACCGCCTATCTATTTCAACAAAAGCTAGGACCGAAATATTTTTAAGACGAACAAAACTGGAATTTTAATAGAAAAGAGAGCGTTTAATAGTAACTTGTCTTGAAAGGAAAACTTAATTATAAAACAAAACTTTTTTCATGGATAAGTTTGAAGTTGGAAAATTGATCGCAACGGGAGAACGACCCACTTACTACAAATAATATTATTACATTATATTGTTACCCGTCCACAATTATTATTAATTTTTATCTTTAGAAATAAATGATTTAACTAATAAAAAAAATGTCCCCGAACTGCAAAATTGTACGAGGCGACAATGCGGTGTCAATTAAATAGTTAACTACCTAATTACTATAAACATATAATTCGATTGACGATTATATTTGAAAATTGATTTTATATTAATACATATTTATATTATATATATGCGATTTAAACACGTACTTACTTATATATATATATATATATATATATATATATATATTACATTGTTTAAATTTTATTTTGTTATTGTCTATATTCGGTCAAACGTATAATTTATTATTATAATATAATATATTAGCTACAACTGTTTACTACACATCAACCGAACATGAAACTAGTCATCTAAATACACCATAAGTATTTTAACTTTGTATTAGGTTTAAAATTAAAATTTGCCATGCAATTTTTTATCGCATCGTCAAAAATTCCCCAAGTATAATATGCCAAGTCAATTAAAAATATATATTATATCGTATCTCGTTGCCATAATAAAATATTTTTAAAATCAAAAGCAAATATCTTATTGAATCAATAGATAAATTAAACGAAGTCAAGCTTAAATATAATTTTATGAAACATTTTTTTCTTCTACCTTTGATAAAAAACAATTTAGTTAAAAGCAAAAATATAACAACAAAACAAATAAAATTTAATTAATTGTTGAATAATATAAAATATAAAAATATGTTATTCGATTTATAATAAATTTTAATTAGATTGAAGTTTTTTGTCTGTAAAAAAACTGAGTTCCAAATTAGTTAAACACAATTTTTTTTGTTAAATTCAGAATTAAGGGGAAAAAATGTTGAAAGCGTATTTTATGTGTATTAATGTGTTTGGTAGTACATATACTGGTAAAGCACAATCAGCGTTAGGTTATTTTGATTGTACTCCAGTAACTAGATAGACTTTAATATTTATGTAAAACAATAATTCTATAGTCAATTAAAAATACATTATTATACAAAACAACAAACTTCTTCAATAAACATTTTATATACTTCAGTCGACACTCTTGTAAATGGTTAAATAACAAATAATTATGTAAAGCTATTAAAATAAAATATATTTCACTAAGTCTAAGTGTATAAAATTTAATCTACATGTTGTATTGAAAAAATAATAATAACAATTTTTAAAATATAACTTAACAGAGGATTGCATAAATGGTTTTCTAACGGCTCGTTAATATGTTAATTTCCCAAAACTATTACCAATTATTTGTGTAAGAAATATTTTATTATTTAATAATTTGTTTACAATTGTCATTTTTGTTTTTAAGCACTTTGAGTAAAACAAGTTTGATTTACTTAAACAAATCTCATTTTATTTACTTTAAAAATAATTTTGTTTTATTTTACTGCTTCACATCATATTTAAACGCAACGATTATTGATCGAACTTATCTGCAAAAAATCAATGGGACCATGATACTTTGTTTTCAATATCAAAACTTCAAAATAAGTTCAGTAAGTTATTTAATTTTTTTTTTTTTACTAAAATACTATTCAAGGGTTTGCAACACTAATTAAACATAAAATAACATCATAAATAATTGTTAAGAAATAAAAATCTGTGATACAATTTAAAGGAAGAATGTTTTAAAAAAAAAAAAACATAATATGTAGATTAAGTATAATTATACTTTGAAAAAAAAAGTAAACATTTAATAAAAAAAACCTTTAAATTACATCATTTCCAAAAACTTTGTACCACTTGGTCACCGACATGATTAAAAACATTCTAAAAATTCAATATCTGAAAAAAATTTTTACAGATGATTTTTTTTTCTTATCTTCTAAGTAAATGTTTGCAAATTAAATAATAGTCAAAATTGTATTATTTAATCGATAAAAAATATGCGTACATATTGCTATATTATGTATATATTCGACTAAATAACATTTGGATTCGTACATTAAATTGAGTGTTTAAGGATAAAAATGATATACATTCAAATAGAGTAGGACTTTTTTTTTTAGAATTGCACTGAAACTGAAAAAATATATATATATTATATTAAATAACGCGCATTGTTTAACAAACTGATTTAGCTAAGAGCACATTGGATAGTTGTTAATTAATTTTGACCGATAAGTTAACTTGGTTAAACTGTGATAATATATTTTTATTTCTAACTAATTAAAAAAAAAAATTGTAATTCAATAGTTAAGTTGATTTTATATTTTATACATATAATTTTTTATAACATAAAATATTGCACTGTCGGCGAATTATTTAATTTTTTTCCATTCCTACAGCGATTAATAACAATATAATATTATATTTATTGTTTAACGTATACATTTTTATACATCTCGTATCACACAAATATTTTTAACCAAAAAAAAAAAACCTTTAATGTTCCATTAAAATAAATTCCAAATGTGTTTTTCTTTATATCTGTGTGAAATTATTGAATATATTCTTTAAAAAAAAAAACCTTTAATGTTCCATTAAAATAAATTCCAAATGTGTTTTTCTTTATATCTGTGTGAAATTATTGAATATATTCTTAAAAAAAAAATACATTAATCAATTTTTACATGTAAGGTCATAAAATTTAGAGCTTGACCGGTGTTATTTATACAATAATATTATGTACCAAATAATGTAACATAAACAATTAATATAACATTGTAAGGTGCTTATTACATGAATTGTGAATGTAATTATTTCAATGCCTGTTTGTGTTTAAACGAAATATAAACTAAATATTCACATTAATAAAATTTACTTTGACGTCGACAATATGTTGTTTCTTGGATTACAATAAATCTCATAATATATTTTACAATATATTATTATTGTTTATTTTATAGTAAACCGAAAATATATTATGTAAACCTATTAAGGGAAAATATATTAAGGTAATAAAACATGAAAAAAAAACAATTAAAATGTAATCTAAAATTATATACGTGACAACACTGTTTCTTACTTTATTGTCTTAGTATTGATTGACAAGACCTAAGATAAAAAATGAGGTACGCAAATAACAACTAGATTCACCCAAGTTCAGTCCACAACAAGGAATTATATTAACTAAAATTAATAGTAGTTTACTTATTGACTCAACCGTCATACCATTGACAGAACAAAGCAAGACGACAAAATCTATTTACTAATTATCCTCTTGTAAACTTATATTGACACTTTGCAACGCGTCGATACACCACTGAGGATAATTTTTGCTAGGGTACATATTCGACATGAACTCCTGTACGAATCGTGGGAATCTATTTTCTTTGATGCTATTCCTGATGCCTTTCATTAAGTCCATTTGGTAAGTCAAGTTGTGCACAGACAAGAGATTGCATGCCACCGACTCGACAGCAACAATCTGGTGTAAATATGCACGAGAATAAGTTTTGCAAGTGGAACATCTACAATTCTTATCGATTGGGTCAAAATCCATTGTGTACGTTTTTTGTTTTAAATTTATTTGGCCGCTTGACAGTAACGCACATCCAAATCGAGCTGTCCTTGTGGGAAAAACACAATCGTACATGTCGGCTCCTAGCGCACAACAAATTACTAAGTCAACGGCAAAACCGACTCCCATCACGTATTTCGGTTTGTTTTCAGGTAACAAACCTGTCGACAACGAAACCATCCGCCAGAAATCTTCTTTAGCTTCGCCGCCGACGAGTCCGCCGATTGCATAACCGTTCACTTTTCTCTCACAATGTAGATTAGCACTCAACGTTCTCAAGTCCTTGTCGAGCCCTCCTTGTACTATTGGGAATATATTCTGCTTTTCTGGATGTTTGTGCGATTTTATACAACGATCTAACCAACGGGTGGTACGATACGTCGATTCTTCCATCCTGGCACTGTCTTGTAACGTTGTTGGGACAACATCGTCCAGTTGCATGATAATATCGGCACCAATCGCGTTTTGTATTTCAATAGACTTTTCTGGTGTCAACATGCACTCTGAACCGTCCTCGGGTGACTGAAACTTAACACCGTGCTCGTTGATTTCGGCTAAATGCAACAATGAAACCATTTGAAAACCTCCAGAGTCGGTTAAGATGGCTCGGTTCCATCCCATAAAATTATGTAGTCCGTTTACTTTTTTAAGTAACTCGATACCCGGCCGGAAACCTAAATGATACGTGTTTCCCAAAATAATTTGACAGTCGATTTTCTCCAATTGATCGGGCAGCAAAGACTTCACCGATCCTTTGGTACCGACGGGCATAAATATTGGAGTTTCCACTGTGTAATGAGGCAAGTGCATTAGACCGGTACGAGCTCTAGTAGAATTGCAAGTGCTGAGTACTTCAAATTTTAATGTATTCTCCATATTGTATTTATTTTTCAACAATTAATCTAAATACAAAATAAAATTAAAATCCCACATTATATTCGTTCATTTTTAAATATAATAAAAAATACAAATATTTAGTAAAGTAAATCAGTATTTATAGAAACTCACCGCCATAATGAAATTTTAAACGTTACAAATTACATAATATGTTGTGGTCAGGAGAAGCATACTATTTGTAGTTTTATAATAAAATAGCAGTTATCATAACGAAAATACTATTATTTTTCAACAAAAATGGAAATCGAATAATAATATATTTTACAGAATGTTATGTATACTTACAAAGTATTCAATAGTATGAACTATATGCTTTTTCAAAAAGAAAACTGAATTAAACAAGTTAAATTTTAAGGGAATGTAACTTTTTCAAATATTGTACTATGTACTTGAACAAGTTGAATCAACTTTTAAACATTTTAATAACAATTCAATAGTAAAATAATTTTTAAAGACTAAGTACAAAACATTAAGTCTCAACTCTCAACTATTACCGGCAGATACGTTATTTGCCATAACAATATCACGTTTTACGTTGTCAGACTTATCAATCAAGTAACCATTGATAAACTTCAACGAAGCACAACACGACAACATCGTGCCGAAAATATGATAAACACAATTAATTTTAATTTACAGACAAAGATATAGCATAAAAGTTTACTCGACACAAGCTGTTACTTACAACAATAATAATATTTATGTTCATAGGCCGTTTTTAGCGAAGACATTTCACGCTCGCTATTGTGTACACACTGTCGGTTATCAACTGTTGTTTATACTATTATCATTTTATATGATAACGGTATTTTTGCATTTTCCAAAATTTATAAGTCGTTTATTTTTTGTTCGTTTCGGCGCTTCGATAATTCATAATAGTTTGACGTTAAACGGTAATCGCCAAATGTTTCCTGACGTGTACGGTGAAGATTCGTTTAGAATGCCCGTTTGAAGTGGCAAGCCCGTTTGTGTGTATCCATACAAAGCACCACTATGTCGCCCAAGTATGATTATGATACATTGAACGTTTACAATTAAATCGATTAAAATGAATAGTTATAATAACGATCGTAAAACATCTCATAGGAAACGATCGCGGCGTGGAGGTAGGAGCGGCCGTGGCAGGGGCATAACTAAGAAAACCGGGCAAAATAACAACGGGCAACCGTTGGGCCCTGACGACGTAAACGCTGAGGAAGCCGACGGAGATGAATCATCAACGGACATTCCCTTTAAACATTTAAAATCACCCGTTGTGTCACCCAAACCAAGAATCGAAGAGATTATAGAAGAAAAAGAACTGTCGTTACCTCAATTAAAACCATCGAATATTGCAGAAAATTCCATGTATTTATCATGTAAGTGTAGCGTTTACCTATAGAATATTTCAACCGCTCGTACTTATAACTTGTCTTTTTTTTAGTGTTAACCAAAGAAAAAAAACCCGGTTACCTAATGACTGACGATGAGTTAGATCACCTCCAATGGGATCTAGAATCTATGTTAACCGCCATAATTGTGCGGAAGCAAACTATCAAAGACGAACTTGTCACGTTTTCAACCTTACAAATAGCGCGCTCCCAACAAAAGAGATCAAAGGGTTCGAGATATCCCAAAATTGTAAGTTACATATATTATATTACATATTATTATACATATATGAATTGTTTCGATAGACATTCCGAAGTTATCAATGTTTTTTTTTTGTCAGAGACCGAGAGCAGCGGCAGAAATTTCTCCTGTAAACGAATGTCTTAAATTGAGGGTCGAAATCGACCCTTCAGCTAAGGTAATTATAATAAATATTTACAACTGGTGTTGATTTAGGTATTATAAATATTTTTTTATAGGAGTTGCCTCCGAGTAAAAATGATTCAGCGAACAAATTTTGGACTCTTGTTGAACCTTACGTGGCTCCCATAGAGAAAGACGATCTAAATGTAAAATTTATCGTATATATTAATTGCTAACAGTTCATAATTTACAATTCATATACTTTTAGTGGTTGGAGGATTTAGTAAAATCGTATAGTTCTAACTTGAACTTGTTTGAAATACCACCGTTGGGCGAACATTACACGAAACAATGGGCCAAAGAAGAAATGGAATTACAAAAAAGTCAATCGTCTTGTTCACCTCGTCCAGCCAAAAGGCTTAAACTAGCCGAACGCGTTTCGCCCGAAGTGGTCGAATTGGTGAACAAAGTCAATTATGTCGTGTAAGACCCAACATTTTTAAGAGATTATTTTTGAACATTTTTAAAGTTTTTTTTTTTTTAACATATTTTAGTCATGACGGCTGTAGTTATACGCCATTATTGCAAAGGCTCACAGCGGCGCTTGTGGAAGAAACTCCTATTCCTCTTGAAGACATTGAAGAAGAACTACAAGATTACGACGGTATTTCGCAAAATTTTTTTACTAACGGTAATTTATATCAAATTAAAAATATATATTATTATTTTAAAGATTCAGAAGAAAAACTTCAAGATATGAGCAACGTGTGCACAGAGTTTTACGCAGAACAATCTATTAGAAAACAGTTAATCAAATTAGGACTGTTGGGTCGTAACGTTAAAATTCCGCCACCGTCATCAACTACTCCTCCACCTCTGCCGCCACAGGTGCCAACACCACCGCCGCTGCCGCCAGTAACGACAACAACAACAACAACACTATCGTTACCAAACTCCGAAGTAACCTAATTGAGAAATTTAAAAATAAATATATTATTGTTTTTGATAATTAAAATGTTTTTTTAGGATTACGATGAAGTATTAGAAGAGCTAAAGAAATGTGAAGCTTCTTTGATTGAATTAAGAGCGATGAACAAAGAGCACTTAACACAGCTTTGGGAGAAATGCCGACAAGAATATTGTCGTCAAATAGTAAAAATCCAGCTGGAGAAAGTAAACGATGAGGTAAAATTTTCTTATGCCGACAAAATTACTTTTTTATAATAGTTTGATAAAATCAATTTGTTTTTAGATTTTACACTTCAAAAGAGAAAAAAACGAATCGTTGACAAAAGCAAAAAAAATTACTCAAATTCGCAAAGAAGATGAACAATTGTCACTGCTGTTGCAACAACGAAGCGACTATCTTCGGCAACTGCAAATGATGGGCCCCGAGCCTGGTTATCACGCCGCTTACATATCGGACGATTCTGAACTCAGTGAAGAAGGATTGTATCCGTCTAGCGTGTTCATAAAAAGTGAACCAGACGAAGAAATCAATGAAGAAACCAGTTGTGAACAACTGACCGAGGCTGACCTAGAACAACCCGCGATTACGACAATTAAACAGGAGATCGTCACCAACGACGGGGTTGAGAAAGACGACGCAGGTATCGCAGAAAGTGTGATTTCTGAACCCATTATTATGAATGGAAAAATGGAAAATAATGAAATTGTAGAACGAGCCGACGACGACAAAAGTAAAATTGACAACTCAGCAGACAACATAAGCGATCAGGATGGTATTTACTTAGAAGGAATTTACCTGGAAACTGATACGGAGTTCAAAGAAGAAACTAGAGTTGCGTTAAAAAGACAGGGTAGAGTTCGAACGGATTTGTACGGCGATTTAAAACGCGATTTGAGACCGCGTAGGGGAAGGCGTGAACCTATTTATTTTGAACCTTACGATGGCGACAGCAGCGAAACCGATTTCTCCGAATTGTCAGATTGATCGTGTAAGTAACGCATTGTCATCTCCGATTATATTATATTCTATATAATATACCTTGTAACTTAAATGAGCTACTATTAAAGACATATAACGGTATATAGAAATGGTCTCACTATTTATACATTGATTTTGTTTAATTTTTTTCTTAAACTTATGTGGATAATTTTATTCTTTTTGTAATAATACAATGTACATTATTATTGATATAAGATTATGTTTTCGCGTTTAAATAATTATTTTTATAGAATTTTTTATTTTACTCATACTTATAAAACAATACAATGTGTGCATATAACGAGTTAAGTTTATTAATTGTACATAATTGTCATAATTCAAAAGATAGACTGAAAAATTATATTAATAATAATAAAGAGATGCCTAACCCAACTACGATTATGTCTTTAGCATCCTAGATTTTGTAACGCCAATGACCAATGAATGGTGTTTATCTCCATGAAAAGGGAACGTGTGAACATTATCATTTTTGGCTTCATAAAGTATCTTTTATGTATGTCTTCTGATTAATAGACTTGCTACAGAAAGAAATCTGCTTAGCGACTTAGGAGATTCGTAGGTCCAAACATAGAAATAAAAAAAAATTAACAGTTTCCTCCCCTTCAATGGGAAAAATTCGAATCTTGGAATTTTTTTATGGCATCCACCCACTACTACTTAATCTTAACTGAATTTTTCACACAACTCGCACATTTCTTATTGTTGAGGAAATTGAGTAACTTGTAAGTACATCGACTAGATAAATTGAGTATGCAAGCAAACAAATAGAGTAAAAGTGTAAATAAATTAAGCAAGTGAGTAAATCAATAAAATAAACTAACAAAAGCATAAAATAATGTTTTAATTGGACTAATTTTGATCTAATTGAAAAACGTTATTTAAAAAATTTCGAACTGACCGCAGCCACAGAAATATATATTCATGTTAATAAAACCATTATTTTGAAACCAATATTTTAAATTTGGGTAATTAATATTTATATTTAAAAAAAAATTGCCAATACTTTTCTAGTCTTTATGAAAAATCGCATGTTTTCTAAATATAAGAAAGCGTTTATATTGATTGAACATTCAACATATCAAAATATTATGATCGATGACGTCTATATCGTATCGATATTATCGTTTTAAACTATGAGATCACTATTCAAAAATAGTTACTATGTGATGATCCAGTTAAATACTATAATACAGGTGCTGTAATACTGTAGCTGTAAACAGACAACATATTATGTATAATTATTGAGGTTAAATCATTATTGCAAGGTCAATAACAAAACATTCACTGTGTAACAGTCGAGAAAACATTTTTTGAACATCTCTTATTATAAATGTACCTACCTATTTATATTAAGTGACGTCACTTCGACTTAATATAAAAATATAATGTTGGGCTCCCGACAAGTAACACAATAATAGGTTTTGTTTAACTAATGTCTGCATAGTTAAATAATACAATTATTGCTATATTACTAATTATATACATGTACCTATATATTATATAAATTAAGATTTAAGAAGACCTTAGAACAACTATTATCGTCAAAATGTTTTTTTTACTACCCAAGCTACCTATATCATATTACACGAGTTGGCTTACTTATATAAAACTAATTATAAAAAAAATATATATATAACTGTATAAATTAATTCCTCGGCTTTTTTTTGTCATTTTCAGAATAAATGATTCAAATATTTACTGCAGTAACGAATGTATGTTACGGCTAAATTGTAACTGTATTACAAAAAAAAAGTTGTTAAAATTGATTTGATCCATTTCTACAGTTTGTGATTCGATTTATCTTTTCAATCATTTTTACTTAACCAACTGCTGCACGAATGGTATTTTTATTACTTCATGATTTAATACTTTTAAAAGTTAAATCGATTATTTATTAGGCGCCTTTTTATAATTTAAATAATCTGTAAAAATAAAAATATAAATAGGGAATTAAGTATATTTTCATTAGTACATTAGTTATTTTTTTTAAATATTATATACACTTATATATTCATTTTTATATAATATATTACTTGGATTGCAATAGTAGATTAAAATATGTAGGTACTAAAAATATGTTGAAAAGATCTCCAATTAGTTTTTTGTTTAGTTTTGTTTAAGAATACCGTTGTTGATTGACCTTGTACATTTCATGAAAATCTAATATAATACAACCGTCAATAGGTAGTAATATTTTTAAATAGCTGATATCATAATAATATCTGTCACTATACAACACTATACGGTGTAATTCATTTGATGTGAAAATGTCTAAACTTTAGTCTTTTATATTTTTTTATATAATATTTATCTTGTATATGAATATGTATATGTATTCGGCTTGGCGGAAATAATAATACTAACGATAATTATAAATAAAACAAAGACTTGGAGATAAAAAATTAAATAACACAATACCTAAACATATAAAACCTATAAAGATACGAACATGAAATTTAATAAAATTATAATAAATAGTAGAATAATATAATGTTAAAAAGATTTATAATAAGATTAAATTTCGTGACATTCATCGGGGTATCTCTAGCCTCATCACTTTTGATTTTTTTAAGTCATCTCAACACTTTTTTCTAATTTATTTTTAAACGATTTATAGGTCATCAAGATTCAAGTTCCGGGCCTTAGTTTTAAGCAGTTATCACTCATTTTTGTGTAAAAAAAAACAACGACTCGAGTTGTTTTTGAAATAACCGATTCAATACATGATTATTTTTAAAGAAAACGAGTGTCTTGCGTTAAATCGATCACTCTGTATGTAACGTAATCATTGTAACAATAATATTATGTTAGGTTCAAATGATGTCCCCTCCATTGAAAAAAAAATTAGTTTTATATTCGAACTGATAGGACTAGACCAGTTAATGTTCGGTTATTGTATTTCAGTGGACTGCCGATAGTTGGTCGACTTTGACGGCTGGTGTGTGGTCTGTCTAGAAATAATTTTTAAAAGTTTTTCGTCTTAAACATATTAGTTTATTTCGTCCCGTAAAATGGGCAAATTAATATATTTTCCCGGCTTGATAGCCGTATTAGGGGCGGCTGTTTACCTGAAGTGCAACCGACCGGAAGTCCAGCCGGAAGTGATGCCCGAAGACGTGTGGTGGGGACCTAAGTACGACCAAAACTTGGACGGAAACACTGAAATCCGACCGTTTCGCATTAACATCACTAACGAGGTACGAAATCCCAGTTGGCAAAATTGTTTAAGTTTAATTTTATGTTTCCGGCGTTTATTAAAAAAATATATATAATGATACAATTCTGTGGCTTGGAGCAAGAAGGGCCAATGTCACTTTTTGCAATTTTCGAAAAATGAGCTTTGAAGTTTTTATTTTCCATTAGGCTCTATGTTAATTTTTTTATCAAACTTTTCATGAGTAATTCATTTTTTGGCCACATAGTGTGATTTTTTTACAGTATATAAAGAATGATTCAATTTTTGCATCTAGCGGACTAACTCGTTTATGCACAAAATTGACATTGGCCCTTCTTGCTCCAAGCCACAGAATTATATTGTTATGAAAATTTACATTCGACTGTTTGCCTTGAGTATAAATCATTATTAGAGGTAATATGTTATTGTAGATAAATATCGGCTATTAAGTCACAAATTCAATTTATTCTAATTTCAAAGTAATAAAAAACAGTTTTTATTGTATAGTATATAAGTATTCAATAAGGGAAACTGCAGCTGAAATATTTTATTTGGATACTTACAACTTCCATTCCTACATAACGCATTGGCTCTCTGTTTCTTCTGTTCTCTATATTGGTTAGGTGAATTCAGTTTTTTTTAAATATTTCGCAAAAAAATATATAGACTGTTGTTTTTATTTGACATAAAGAGTGTGTAAATGAGGCGAGGCCCTTTTAATTTAAAGCCATAGGCAATTCCCTATTTTGCCTAATGGAAAATATAGCCCTGAATTAAAATATTCAACTTTTCTCATACATCTGTAGTCAAATTATTTTAACATATATAATAATAATTATACTATAAATTAATTTTTGTAAAAATAATAATAAGATCTAAATTAAGTGAAATTTGTTTAGTTAATAAGTAATGCCTAATGTCTGTTTATTATTTATAAAAAAAACAAGTGTAAAACAAAACTACTGGTCTATAAACTTAAGAAACGGTTAAATAATATGATTTTGCGTCTTAAAATAAAAACGTCTATTATCAAATCCAATTAAAATAATATTTTTTTGGCTGTACATTCTGATACTTTAATGGAATAGTGAGCAAGTGAAAAGGTTCTGTAATATATCATAGATAAGAAGGATAAGGGGAAAGATGAGAGCGGAATAGTGATAAGTAGGAACGAGACGAGGATGAAATGGTCGTGTAGGTAAATCGATAATTGATTATTGAGAATCAACTGATCATAAGACATGTACACGACCATCATCACGATCCTTCATGCGAAGGATTAAACATATTTGTATTTGCTTTTATTGTGTGATAATTGTAAATAGTCATGTTATAGTATTCAGTGAAATAAAGAATTCTCACGGTGTTGATTGGACTTCTGGGGACTTTCTCTTAATAGGACTACGTTTATTACAAGCTTGACCTTTGCGAATTAATAACACCGTTCTGATCGTTTGTGTTGCCATAGGTAATCGATGATCTCAAATACAGACTGAAGACGGCTAGGCCTTATACCAGACCGTTGGAGTCGGTGAACTTCGAGTACGGCTTCAATCACGATTACCTGGCAAAAGTCGTCGACCACTGGCTGAACCGGTACGACTGGGCTGCCAGACAGGCGCATATGAACGTCCTGCCGCAATTCAAGACCCGCTTGTACGGCCTGGACATTCATTTTATACACGCTAAGCCGGCGACCACCAAACACCGGCTGATACCTTTGCTGATGGCTCACGGATGGCCAGGATCCGTTGCAGAGTTCTACCGAATCATACCGTTGCTCACCAAGCCCAGGGACGGTTTTGATTTTGTGTTCGAAGTTATAGCGCCGTCACTGCCTGGTTACGGGTTTTCCGACCCTGCTGTGAGACCGGGCATGGGACCTGCACAAATAGGGCAGGTATTTGTGAAACTCATGGAGAGGCTAGGTCATAAAAAGTTCTACGTCCAAGGCGGCGATTGGGGAGCGATTATTGTAGACGCCATGGCCAAACTCTTTCCGGATAAGTAAGACGTTTAAAACTATTTTGAGATCATTGTATAACAGTCGGATCCCAAGATCCTGGACCCTAATTTTAGGTTAGCTAAGGTGATGGCACCTGGAAATTTCCAGAGTAACTCATCGATTTGCAGACATTTAGGTATGCTAACTACATCAGAAGATGCAGATATTTAATTGTTGAATTTCGGCAAAGCTTGAATAGGTTATCTTGTTGCCCGAGACGAAGACAATAATAAAGAAAACCCCGAATTGTCAACCAACCTACCCCCTCCTTACCTACGTGTCTCATTCGGCGATTGTAAACTGCGCCCGAGGCACAGGTAAACACAAAATCATATTTGTAAACTGCACCCGAGTTTTTATCAAGTGTAAAAAGGTTACATGTAAACTGCGCCCGAGTTCTTATCAAGTGGAAAAAGGTGACATGTAAACTGCGCCCGAGTTCTTATCAAGTGAACAAAGGTGTTATGTAAACTGCAATGAAAACTTTGTAATTTTTCATGTTCTTGTTTTAGAACTTTAAAATCAAAAAGGTTCATTTAAATTATTTAATTTAATGTATGTTTCTATTTGAATTTCTTTTAACTTTTCTATAAGCATAAAAATATTTGGATGAATTGTATAAAAGCTAGAATTAAAGTGGGAATGGAAAGACTCTCATGCATTGATGGTTAAAGTTGGCTCTGCTGAAGCTTGAGCCCATATTTCAAGTGGATACTGAGCTCTTCACTTATATATACATCTACTAAATAATCCGCAAATCGTGTCACTCTTTCATCGTCGGGCTTAGATTTCATTAAATAATTTACAAAATACTCAGATAAACTTTCTGGGCTTAAAAATGGGGTATACCGTAGCATGAATTAACACCCTTCTAATATCACTGTTCTTATTTTTATAGTCAATACTCAAGCCATTTTGTTGGATATTTCTATTCCACGATTGTGTTAGATGAAGCAACATCCGTGTATCTTTAGTTTATCTGAGGCCAAACAGCATGGACATTGGTAATTTATGCAATTTGGTAAAAGTGGTAGCAACCCTAAAATATTAATATTTCTGTGATTTTATTGATTTGGGCGCTGTTTGTATTTCATAACGATGATAAGAAGCTGGGCGCAGTTTACATGTAACCTTTTTCTACTTGATAAAAACTCGGGCGCAGTTTACATACACCCTTTTTGAACCAAATTATAATCGGGGCGCAGTTTACCTAAAACAAGGTAATTTGGGCTCAGTTTACGTATGCCCGTCTCATTCAATGGCATGAGACATCACAATGTCGATGATTGGTGCTTAACAGTTATATTGTTTATTCTTATGAGATTTTCGATTTCTACTATTCCATAGTTGAACAATGTTAGCTTCGGACACTTGGCTTTACAATATGTTTTCCTTCAAGGGAAATATAGAATTTATCATATTATGAGAATGACTTCATAATTTATAACTGCTGATCGACAACACAATGCTGTTCTTTTTATATTTACATTTTGTTATAGGAACTAAGTATATAAATGATTTTTTTACGAATTACAGGTTATCTGGTATGCATTCTAACATGTGCACGGTTGCAATAGGAAATTTAGATTTATGCGACTTTACGCGACTAATATTGGGTTCATATTGGCCATCGTTGGCTGTCAGCAGTGAAATGGAAGAGAAACGAACTTATCCTCTGAGCAAAATGTTATCGAACACTCTAGAAGAAAGCGGTTATATGCACTTACAAATGACCAAACCCGATACTGCAGGTGAACTACTGATGATATTAGGTACAACGATCGTGGTATAACGTTTTGTGTCTTTTGCTTAGGAGTGGGTTTGAACGATTCGCCGGTAGGATTAGCAGCGTATATTTTGGAAAAAATTTCCACTTGGACCAAATTAAAACACAAACACATACCGGACGGCGGGCTTTCGACTTACAACCTGGACGATTTGTTGGACAATGTTGTTATTTACTGGGTTTCTGGTTCTATGACTACATCAATGCGATTATATTCAGAATACGCTAGTACTAAATACCGGTCCCTTCCGAACAACAAGTAAACACAAAATGACTTTATCTTTAGCTATACTTACGATCAGTTTAATTTTAAAATGATAATTTTCACGATTTCAGGGCTTTAGTCAAGGTGCCAGCAGCTTGTGCTAATTTCCCACACGAGCTGAGTATTGCTTTAAGTTTAAAGAAGTTCTTAAAAAAGAAATACACAAAGCTGATTAGAGTGACCGAAATGGCCGATGGTGGACATTTTGCTGCTTTCGAACAACCCGAATTTCTATCCGATGACATATGGACATCGGTTAAAGAAATAGAGGAAAAATATTACTAAAAACCCTATGGTAATTATTATTGTTCATTTTACTATATTATAATAGGCGTTTAATATTTATTTTACGATTCGAATTAGGTTCTATATACACCTAATAGAAGTTCTTGAAATAATTTCATTATAGTTGTTTTGTAAATGCATTCTGTACGATTATTTTTAATAAATCATGTTATCTATATTTTGATTGATTTATTCGAACAGCATATTGTTATCAAGCGATCAAAAATATTTTCCAGGTATAAATAATAACTATAGGCACGTCAAAAACGGGAAAGTTCAATTTTTCTTCCTAAAAAATAAGAAATAATAAAAATTGCTCAAATTTTACAAATTATTTTCGAAAATAATAATTTATCATAATAATCATTACAATAAAATTATTCATACTATAAATTTCAACAAATTCAACTCATGGCATTTAATTTGTAATGGCTGAAGTATTTGTCTAGTTGTGTATTTAATGACACTTCCATGAAATTATACAATACCTATAATTAGGTACTATATTATAGTACCTAATTCCTCCGTGCATTTGACCGGTCTTTTACCTTCCCACCGTTTGCGGGAAAACGTTTTTAGTTATAATTTAAGCTTTAACAATTATTTTTATACGCAGAACCATCGCCATTAAAATGTATTGTGTATATTATAAAACAGAAATATAGTACACTTTTTCTTACCTTAATTTATTTTCGAAGCACTTAACAATAAGAACTGAAACAAAATATAAATGCCTAGGCGGGAAAACGTTATCATATAATACTGTTCCGTTTTCAGGTTTAACTTATTCAGCACTTTTTTAGGTACCATAGTTACAATTTAGCGTTGTTAAACATTGGCCGCTATTCCTAATATTTTAAATGAGCTCCATTGTAATAATACCGTATTAGTAAGGACCTTAACTAATGTATAAAAAATAAAAGTCGAAACAATTTAAATGCTTATTTAATTATTAAAACACGGTTTGGGGTCATGTTAATTTTGTTAAAAACAAAACTTTTTTTACGACTTATATAAACTTGATTTATTATACTCTGTCTAATAGCTACTACGCTTTTCAATTTTTTAAAAACACAGGTTATTAATTTTTTCGTTTATGACTGTTAACGATTTAGAATCATTTCATTCGTGTAAACATATCTAAAAAAAAACCCTTCGGATTCTGGCTATTAACATTATTTAAATAGGTTACACGCCCTTATAGGCTGTTGGGTAACAACGAAAAAATCGAACTTGCTCTATCGCAGGACTTATGTCTTCTGTAGGAGTAAGAAGTCTGTTTCTTTTAGTTTAGAATCATTTTGTAATTGTTTAGGGGTTTCCGGATCTTCTATTTGAATGTAGTTCTTGTCCCAAATTTGCTGCTCGCCACTGCCTAGTAATGAATAGATCACCGTGGAAGTTATCATCACGCCAAACATGATCCAAAACACTACACGCCACTCTAAAACGGTTCTCTGAAATATTCGAAAACTAATTTCGTTTGTATACCATATTACCACAGAATAGATAAATCACTAATCTGTGATATTATGTTAAAAGGTGGTGTAAGCAAAAATGGTTTTTGCCTTGTCATGTGATAAATTTGGTACTAAAACTTTACACTCTTTTTTTTACACCTCCACATTCACCTTCAGTTCTTACTTCTAAATGCTGCGCTGGCCTGATTGGATTGAAACCCAATATGAAAACATCCACTAAAGACTTTCACCTAGAAAAGAAAACGTCAAATAGACACTGGAAACCTCACCACCTTCAAGATAGCTTTCAAATACTTTTATTGTACTGAGCATCGATTTGGTCTTATCGCTTGTCTCTCATCAGCTAATGTTCTTATCGATTATCTATTATCCGTTATCCGGGGAATATTGATTTCCTCATACTACCATTTCATTCCCACCCCTTCAAAAACTGTTCTCCATCCCATTCACATTCCAATAGGGGAAGTCGTCGTAACATTTTTTACTAGTTCATTACCTCTCTAAAAAAACCTGAATAAGGTTGAAAAAATTGTTTGTGTTTTTGTAAATTGCTAAGACTTACGTTGGTCGTTAAGATGCCCGCCACGTAGGGAGATACTACACCGGGCAAACAACTTATGCCGTTGACCAATGCCATAATGGTGGCTGAATAGTTGGGAGATAAGTCCAAAGTGTTGACCCGGATGCTCGGGTAACAAAATCCCATTAGTGCCATGCCAAGTGTGAAGAATATAATGGTGGCCACACCGTCGCACCCGACGAACGACGCACATATCACTCCCAATGCTGGTCCCACATTACCTGGAATGTGTTCATCAAGACATTAGGAGTGCATTTTTAAAAGAATGAGTATTTTGGCCAGACCAAAAAAGTGGTCCGAGAGTGGTCCTACTAGTAGAAAAAGAAAGAGAGAAAAAATTGAGATGGTTTGAGCATGGTGGTAGAAAGAAGGAAAGTGAGATCAGAGAGATTAATGCGGAAGGATTTAAAGGTAGATACGAAGACTGAAGAAGATGTTTTCAAGGGTCTGACGTTCCTAAAAGATGGGAAAGATGGTTTTTTATTTACCTATAGCCGCAAACACTTTTCTGACTGTGGTGATGTCCAAGTATTTTTTTTCCAATGTCCAATCGGCAAGTACGCTGGAACTTATAGACGTTATCCATTGAGCTATGTACGGGGCGGACGAGTAGATACCATTCTGAAAGCATTACCGTCATTTGTCGTCATAATCCAGTGCATTTGAATACACGGTACCTTACAGTAAGTTAGATTACCTACTTGTTTTACCGAGAAATGCAATACGTCGCTCATGTACTTAGGCAAATCGGTCATGACCGTGTAAACGCCCCAGCCGTGTCCCGATTCAGCCGCGATCAACGCCCAGACCGGCCACGAGGTCAGAATAGATTTCCACGGTGTTGGTGCCAAATTCTAAATTAATAAACATATAAATGAAAAAAAAGTCATCATACTGGTGTAGAGACAATGATGTCACATATGTCATTAGGAATTATTAGGTATACCGTATAACTGTACAAATTAATCACTTCCAAATAAACGCTTCAATGCAAAACCGAGGATGGAAAACAAGGACTTATCATTTGGGGAAACTACAATATTCTAAAAAAGATTTATAGAAAAACAAAAAGGTTTGCCAGTGTAATTTTCTAATTTTTTTTTTAGTTCTAACATTGATATGTTATTTGGTTGGATATAAGAAATTTCATGTCGTTATTTTTGCGTTACACTTTCACTTTAAATTATAGGTAAGAGATAAGACATATCATATCCATGATTAAATGGTTTTCCGTGGAGCAGAAAAAATAACTAGGTTTTTTTTTCTTAAGTCAAACGCAGTGTTTTGATAATATTGTATAATATAATATAAAAGCCTCACTCTAGATCTATTCTAATTTTCAAAACTTCATTCGCAAAATTCCACCCGAAAAATTAAAATAAAGAAAAAGTTTTCACCCCTTCTAGTGGGAAGGGTTTATGATATTTTCTAAAGTGTATCGACTATCGGTAGTATCATAACTAAAGAATACCCAACACAAATATTGAAAACTAATTCGACTGTTTTTTTTTAAGTTACAACGTGCAGTTATATATTAAGTTGGAAAATGGGGAAAAAAAATAAATTTGACAAAAACAACATAACATAAATCAATTCAGCGTTCAATTCGTCACGACTGTTAATACCTAATAATGATAATTTTGTTTTTATCTCTTACACAATTTCTCTGAGTACCTCCGATGGTTTGGCACAAGTAATTCCGTTCTTCCACAGAAATGAATGGATGTGAATGCGGATCGTTGTAGACCGTACAACACCACACACAGAACCATACCAACGACGTGAAACCAAAGAAATAGAAAACGTTTGGCCAACCTCCAGACGTGTAATAGATAATGTATCCGCTCAGCGAGTTCGCCAACACGTTTCCCAGTTGTACGCCTGTTTTGGCATAAGCCATCAGAATAAAAATAATCGATAGGTATTATACTACACATTTAATACAAACAATATTGATAATAAATTATGATGACGAAAAAAAAAACTGGGAATCCTAGCCCTATCCCTCTTATGGTCCGTTACGCAAGAAACCTAATAGAAGTGCCATTCGGGCAACTTGACAAAAAATCATACCGCTTTATAGAAAAAATAGATTTTAATTAAAAGTTTGTTTTAGAACATAGGTATATTATACTAGTCACTTTGTGTGTATTATCACCTAAACCGAGTGGTCATTATAGTAAAACGTGTGTTATTTAATAACAATGATCAGTAACCTGTAAACTTATAAATTATACAAATCTATCTAATTTAATTACATCAAGCTCATGTTCGTGTAGTGTTTGATATGTTTGTAGACAAAGAGACACGATCAAAAAGTAAATTAAATAATACTATGACGGCGAATATGTGTACCATAGTGCAACAGTGTAACAAAATTGCATAGCTAGAGTGCCGTTTATGACATTTAAACTATAATTTATATACTTTGTGTATTTCCGTGAATTTTGTCGGCAAAAGTAAATATTATGCACTATAAATGTCTAAATGTAGGTTGCATTTTTGTAGCCAGCACTCTAAAAAGAGATTAGATCTGTTTTCTTGGTGATATTATTCCTCACCTGCAAACACGAAAGTCGTAAGTCTTCCTCTTTCGCCTGGTGGCGTCCACAAAGCCAAAAGTGCACAAAGAGCCGGGAACGTCACGCCCTGTCAGAGTAAAAAATGACATTGTATTTTTTGTAAAAAGATACTATTTTGATTTTAGGGTATTATAAACTGCTAGTTAAATTCAATAGGTAAGTTAAATTCTTTCCATGGCTTGTGGTATTCGCCTACACGCCTCACACAAGCACTGCTTATTTGGTAAAAGGAGATATTTTATGAGTTAGGAATACAAATCTAAAAAATTAATTTCATCGTTTTTCTCATATTGAATCAACGATTTCCCTTTTATCCCATTCCCATTCCTCTATTTCCTTTCCCCTGCTAGCCGTAAGATACGGTTTGTCAGGGCTGGACGCTTTCAAGTTAAACGAGTAGAACTTAAGTACTTCTCCGAGTCCTTCGGCGAACCGCAAAGCGATCAATTGCTTGGATCCCAACCGAGCCACCGCCGGTGTGATTAGCGTAAGTACGGCTGTGGAGAGTATGCCCAAGCCCAGTACATGTTTGCCACCGTACTTTTGGGCCATTAGTCCACCTGGCACGTGCGTGATCACGTAGCCGTAGTAGAAAGCCGACAACACCAACCCTTGCGTCTCTTCGTCCCAATCAAAGTGTTCGTTATTGTATCCACTGGTGACAGCAGTTCTTGTACCGTTGCCGTCGTCGGTGTACTCGGTTTCGGCCATTGGACAATAGTCTAAGCCTTTCACAGCCACGTTTTCCACGGGTTTCACCATCTGCGTTAACGTGATGCCCAAACAAATTCGCATCATAAACGCCATTGTCACGCCCAACATGGCCATTACGGCCAGCAGCCATCTTTGAGGTATGCCTCCTGAACATTTTTGGAAATTTATAAAATGTTGTTAAAATACATTCCTGTAGTTAAAAGCATTTCCGTAATATTTTATTACAATATTATGAAAATATTTTCAACGACAAATGAAAAAATATTTTAGAATTTTTGAAGTATTCAATCCCCAGAAAACAACTGTTTTTAAAATTTGTTTAACAATTAGTTTAAAACATTTAAAATTGTTACCGTAGGTTTTATATTATATTAGACAAGTCAGTTTAAATTTTCGTTTGCCTTTGAAGCTACAGATGCATATGTTATTTGAATACAAAATTTATCCCAGACAACAAAAATATATTTATATTCTATAAATGTTGTTACAATATTTATTAATGTTTAAAAAATATTTTACAATACGATTTCGGCAGGAAATGAAATATTTTTGTTTTTTTTAAATTCTCCAAATGTTTACATTATTGTTTAATGTTAAGGGAATATTCCTTAAAACAATAAAAATATAACATATGTTTTCCTGCCAAAATATTATTATAAAAAAATAATAATAATAACATTGTGTATAAAACATTACTATATTTTTGCTGTCAAAAAATACTCCATGTAAGTAAGTAATACATAAAAAATACAAATAAATAGTAATACAAATAAATCTTATCAATTATTTGATGTGTATTGTAATTATTAGTGCGTTGTGATGTTTATCTAACAACAAAAGGTTTGTCTGAAATATAACACACTCAAAGTGTGTGCTGTACGTTCGATACAGTTCACGTTTTTTAAATAATTTTTATTATTGTGTTAGTTTTGTAGTAATCTCGTCGAAACGGCGAATACCTTTCAATATTATTATAGACACTCGAACGAGTAATGTTAATAATAAATGAAACCAAGTACTCACTGTAAGTTAAAATGGTTGTAGCCTGTCCAGGGTGTTCCGATTCCGAAAAACTGGTACCTTTCATGATTGGAGGTAACAGTTAATACAATCAATCATACGATACAGTGTACAATAGTTATTATAAACCATCGAAACTATCAACAGCGACAAAATAATAATAGTAAAATTAACTTAAGTAAAATCAAGTCTAGTAAACCGCGCTGGTATATTATTATTTTATTTTATCTACTAGTCATTTGAGTCCTTATCTCGTTTTTTCACCAGAAACAAACTTAATTCACAGTTATACCTTATCGCTTTGTTATAATTCATGCAATATAATATAATAGTAAAAACCGTATAGTGAACGTTAGAGGTTCTTAAATAGTGGTAACCTTTACAGTAAATAGTTTATCACCATAACCCCCTCCTATTTAATGAAACTATTATGTATTTTGTTAATCTCCAACAGTTTTATACTCATCTTTTGCATTGAAGTTTTAATATACAAATTAGTAAGTATACTATTAATTGGCAATACCATTTTAGAACAATAATTGAAAAACATTGCGTTTTTGTAAATTAACTTTAATGAAATAGGTATTTATGATGCGTCTTTTAAAAAAAGTATATAATGAGAATGAGCATTATAAATAATTATTATTACACTGATAAGAGAAACAATAAAAACATATTATTATACAATTATGCATATTATTAAAATAATATGTTGTCAATTTCATAGGTTGACCTCAATGAGTCATAATGTCTTGTTTCGAATTTATTGTATTTTTTTATTTAAGACAATATTTTGTTGAAATAATTTAGTGTTATAATATGGAAAAAATTTGATTTTGAAAAAAATGAATAGCAAAATTATTTTTTAACAATACCAGGGTCAATACAAATGATTACAGTCAAGAATAAACTTAATCCTATAAATTGTATTATTTTTGTTAGTATTATGGCGTTGTTCGAATCCGAAAATTATTTACACATCAATATGATAATTAGGCCGGTAGGTAGGTAAGTACATCAATCCGGCTTTTTCATCGACGGGTCATCTCCGACTGTTGGTTCACTCTCTTGGTAGTTTTTTTGCGACTCGTCCTTTTCCTGATAATTTTTTCTTTTTTCATATTCCATGTCGTCCCAAAATTGAGTCTCGCCGCTTCCGATTACGGTAAACAGCATCGAGGAAGCCACCATCACTACCAGCATGATCCAGAACACCAAACGCCATTCCGAAATTGTCCTCTACAACAACTCTCGGGTAAGTATTAACTATATAAATGGTTTTTTACCAGGTAAACGAAAACAAATATCATCTTATGTAATTACATTGGGAGTTAGGAGTCCAGCCACATAAGGAGTGGCCATTCCTGACAGGCATCCAATACCGTTGACCAAAGCCATTATGGTGGCTGAGTAGTTTGGCGACAAGTCCAGTGCATTGACTCGTATGCTGGGATAGCAGAACCCCATAAGTGCCATCCCCAATGTAAAAAAGAATGTTGCCGTCAACTTGTCGCATCCCACGAACGACGCGCACATCACACCCAGTCCGGGTCCAACGGTGCCTATAAGTATGTGAAAAAGTATTTTTTTTTAAAAGAACAATTCTTGCATATACTGAATATATATGCTTATATATATTGAACAGAGTGTACGTTAAATGTATGTCACTGTTTATGTATATAATCTATAATATATTTTGTGAATACACATTTTAGCTTCGATGAAGAAAAAGAAGGTATTGGTGTTAAAATAATCTGTTTAACCGCTGTATCGATTCCTTCATGTAGCAAGTCTATAGATAAAAAAAAACCGTACCCTAATAATACTTTACATTTACGATACATCCCGTACAACGCATTAGCCAGTCACATTTACCTATGATAGCGAATAGTTTCCTCACTGCTGTGACACTCATGTGTTGTTTTTTAATCGTCCAGTCGGCCATCACGCTACTTACGATCGACGTTATCCACTGGGCGATGTACGGAATTGACGTCAGGAAACCGTTCTGTAAAACGAAATGAGTCGGGTGTAAAATCTGTATTACAAAGAAAACAGCAATAATTTCACCCATTGAAAATGGTACTTGTTCCACTGAGAAATGAAGCACGTCGCTCATGTATTTGGGTAAATCACTCATGAGAGTGTAACCGCCCCAGCCGTGTCCGGATTCCGCAACGATTAGCCCCCAAACTGGCGCAGATGTCAAAATATGTTTCCACGGGGTAGGTGCTAAGTCCTGTTAAAACATAATATAAGTAAGCCGAGGTTAAAACACACCTAAGTGGTATTCGTCACAGTGTCATTGCAATAATATCACTCACCTTTTTCCTCTCGATACTTCCTATTGTCTGTAGCAAATAGTTGCGTTCGTGCTCGGAAATAAACGGATGTGACAACGGATCGTTATAGACCACGAGGCACCAGATGACGAACCAGACCATGGATATGCCACCGAAAAAGTAGAAAACGTTTGGCCAGCCGCCGGGCAGGACATTAATGATGAATCCGCTAATGGAGTTGGCAAAAATGCTTCCCAATTGTACGCCTGTAACATATTGTTCAAAATTGTCACTTATCCCAGGCCGATCTATAGAATCTAAGTTTTGAAATACATTTTCGTATCAAAATTCAGTTTGATTAATGTGCTTAACGGCAAGACATCATATTGTGCTAAGAAATACGCTAACATTTAACCACCGCTAGTGAGTCTAGGGATGGACCGAATAATTGGTAGTTATTCGGTATCCGGCCTATTCGGCCGATATTTTGAGATCAATTTATAATCGGCTATTCGGCATCGGTTATTAATATTCGGCCATTTAAATTAAATTATATAATCACTAATCAGTACAAGAAGAAAAATGTATCTGCCAAAGTAGCAACAGCTAGCAACACCGTTTGTAAATTGTAATATGATATGAATAATTGATTTGACTGAAACCTTATAAATTATAACCAATACATTTTATAAAGTGTTGTTATTTGTTAAATTTTTTTTAGATACATAAATAGTTTATAAATGGTTTAAAATTATTAGAATAGTCAATAGATACATTTTATAAAATGTTATTAAGTTAAATCGATTAAGAAAATCTTGTCATTTGTATTGTATAATATAAAATACTTTTTATTTTATATATAGTAATAGTTTATAACAGTTTAAAATTATAATAAGTACATTTTATAATTTGTTATGAAATAAAATTGTTTTTGAAAAGTACATATTGTTGTACGTCTTTAATCTTCATAGCTAAAATTAATTTAACCTATTTAGTATTTAGTTTATTTAATAATATGAAAATCTTATTATTAACTATTAAGTATATTATAATATTTTTTATCGGTATTCATATTATTTTTTAACAATCTACTCATGATATATTTTGTCATGATGTTAGGTATCAATATTTTGTTAAATATTCTACACCGAATTTACAACAAAATATTTATCTAATTCTAGAGTAACCTTTTTTTTTTTTATTGAGATAAATATTTAATAATTCTTTGTACTTTTACATTGTGACCATATCAATAAAAATACAATTAGATTAAAATAGACTTAAATCAATTTGTTTTATCAGCAGAAGCAAATACTACTTTTAGATAAATACATAAACAAATATTAAAGTCTTAATTCTTTATTTTCAAAAATAAAACATCAAAATTGTACATAATTGTCTTGGGTCAGTTCAAAAAGAAACATCTTACTATAACTCATAGCTTGTACTAAACTATATGAATTTGGTTCAGTACTTAAAATGTACGTGTATGAACATGATTTCATTAAGACAAATATTCGTTATAATAAAAATGAGTGATGTCCTCTAAGTTCATCAAGGTAGCAAAAATGCGTGTTAGAGTTGGTTTGAAGTGCATATGGTTTGAAAAACAACCCATAACATTAATTACCTGCAAAAACTAGCGTCGAAAGCTTTCCTTTTTCAAGCGGTGGTGCCCATTGAGCCAAAAGTGTGCAAAGTGCCGGAAACGTAGTACCCTGTAATTATAGGTAGTCATATTAGTGTGCGATTACCGAAGAAAACAGATAGGTACTATGGAGCCAAAAGTGTGCAGTGCTGTAAACGTGACACCCTATAAGTAGAACCCCTTGAGAAAACACTAGTATTGCCGTTTAGGCTCGTCATAGATTCCTAGAACCTTACAGGGATTCCTGACTTATAAAAGCAGCTAGTAAATTGAGTTGGATATCATTAGGATTCCCAGTGCTATCGAGGTAATTATAAGATATATATATATGTATACCTCTCCCAGTCCCTCGACGAAACGCAAGATCATCAGTTGTGTGGAACCCATGCGAGCCACCATCGGCGTGAACATGGTAAGAACGGCTGTGGAGAGAATTCCTAGGCCCATGGTGTGTTTGCCACCGAACCTTTGGGCTAACAAACCACCAGGCACGTGGGTTATTATGTAACCGTAGTAGAACGCCGACAGTATCAAACCCTGAGTTTCTTCGTCCCAATCAAATCGACTGCTTGTGTCTTCTTCATAGTGTGTTGAGGTGGTGTTTGATTGCCTTTGTGGTACATATGGCATGGGGCAATATTCTAGATCTTTCTGTCCAACTTTTTCTATCGTATTCACTACCGGTTTTACCATCTGCGTAATGGTAATAGCTAAACAACCTCGCATAACGTAAGCCATCGTCACGCCCATCATACCCATCACAGCCATTACCCATCTTTGAGAAACAACACCTAGATAATGTATGCTTGTATTTCGACATACTTCTAATTGTAGATAATTTAAAGTTTTGACATACAAAATGTTTTAGTCACATTTCATTCTAATTCTACATTTATTAATTATTTTATGATTTTAAATTTTAGAACGTATTATATCATGATAATTTATGTATGCAAATGTAATTCTAGTTTTCTTATTTTATAGAGCGGTTTGGTGTAATATATTGTTTGCTGAATAAGTATTCCACTTAGCCAGCCCAGAAGTAATTATTTGGAATATTGGATATGGCATGAAACCTAGATTGTCTAACTACGAAGCATCTAGTGACGTTAAACTGTTAAAGTGCAACAATATATGTAAATTATTTATTATAATTAGTCCAACCTTAATTTTTTAAAGGATTTTAGGATACTATATTAATGACATGCTGATCGTTTAATCCAGAAAAACAAGCAGAATATCCCTAATGCTTACAACTCTGAAATAGTTAACAAATAACCGTTTAACTCGTACTCTATACCATCCAATCCTTTGTCAAGATCAGCCGAATATATTTTACAACAGCGTTTTGTAATAACAGCGCCAATAAAAACATATAGCTATGCCAATAACTTTACATGTATATAATAAAAAATAAATAACTATTATTTGTATGCGCCTTAGTTTGGGTAGGTAAGCTTAGGTATCAGAAATGTTCAGCAGTGCTATTGGCGTAACTTCTGTAAGGTTTTTAATATTGTCTAAATTCTATGGAAGCTTCATGGGTGGATACTAGGTTAGACTATGTTTATGCCACTCAGCGAACTCTGGTTTTGAAGTACTTACATTTTCCCAGATCCGCCTTCTGGGGCATGGTTGACGATGCTAAAGGAGTTTGATTTCGGTCTTGGTCTTCTCCGAAATGTTAAAGCATGTATTATAATGAAATCAATTCGCACTGATGGTAGCTAACCGATAAAGTAAGAAACATTGTGTGCGCTGCAATGGTTTAGGCTTAGTTATAGTGTTAACTGTCGAATGAGACGCGTCCAGCTGTTAGCATGTTCTCCTCGTCTTATCTGTCAGGTACGACCACTAATCGCCATCGATGAAATTTCAAGTACTTTTCGCAACAAAGATAAAAAAATTAAATGATATTAAATATAAAATAAATAAAACCACACGCAAAGCCGGTTTTTGTTTGTAGGCTTTCTGATAAAAACTACACGACATCCCCCACAAAGTCCAATGAAAATGACGGTAGATTTAACAAAATATTTATTAACAATATACCATAAACTAAAACAATTTATACTTTCATTCTCAAATTGTCACTAAATTTTAAAATATTTATGAATTTTTTAACTATTAGTTATATTTCGTGTCAAACCTAGATTTTTACCAAGTCTTTTGCTAATTTCTCAAATTACAATTGAAAGTATTTTATGTTTTTTTAAATGTATGTTGTTTATTAAATTTATGTCACTACTAGCTTGAAATCGTTATTTTGATAAATTGTAATAAAACTATAAAGCAATATATGATCTTATATAGACAGAAAAATGGATAATCCGTTTTTAAGCGCAACCGGAAAATTAGTGCAAATACGGTTTGCGTTGAAGTTTTGAAATTAATGTCGACAGTATTAACTTATTTAACTATAAACACATTTAATTAATTACAAAAATATAGTTGACAATATTATCCTAATAAGTGTAAGTTCGGTTTAATTAAAATTACATTTTTAATATTACCTCTTTATGTATAATAGTATTTGTGTTTTTTGTTAACAAACTATGACGCTATCATGTTATGATATAATGTAGCTTTAAAATGTTATTAAAAGAAATTCAGTTGATATTAGCATACCACAAGACCGACCCATTGTTTAATTCAACAACTTTTCGTAACAATTTCCAATTATTCGTTCCATTACTTACATTAAATAAATAATATTTATAGATTAACGATTTATTACATTTATGTATAAATGACAAAATCATTTTCAAGTAAACAAATCTGTAGATGGTAGAAATATTAGTATCCATAAAAAGCATTGTAAATGGTAAAACTATGTTAAATATTGTACTTTAAGTATCTGTTTTGCAGTATTCATAAATTGTATTCTGCACTTATCCCAATTCAGTTCAGACTCATCTATTATATCTTATTGCCCTTCGAATTGTTTTTTTTTTAAACTGTTATCCATTTTAATTAATTTGTATGAGCAGTACAAAAAATAAACAGAAACAAAATTTTTCAACATGTTTAGGTAAAATTTTAATTGACAAACATACAAAATGAACATAGTTTCTATTAAATTAATAGCAACTGTAGAATTACCTATGTATAATATTATATAGACAGGTTTATTTACAAGAAAATCACACAATTAAATCAGTTGACGAAAACCGACATTACATCAATTTGGCTTTTTCAACGACGTGTCATATGCAGATGTTGGTTTACTGTCTTGGTAGTTTTTTTGCGACTCGTCCTTTTCTTGTCCTATTTTTCTTTTTTCGTATGTTTCTATATCGTTCCAAGGTTGTAACTCGCCACTACCGATCATGGTAAACACCACTGAGGAAGCCATCATCACTATCAGCATGATCCAGAACACCAAACGCCATTCCAAAATCGTCCTCTACAACGACATATGGATAAGTATAAATTATATAAACGTTTTTTTAACGGGTAAACAAAAAAAAATTAATCATCTTATGTAATTACGTTGGGCGTTAGGAGTCCAGCCACATAAGGAGTGGCCATTCCTGACAGGCATCCAATACCGTTGACCAAAGCCATTATGGTGGCTGAGTAGTTTGGTGACAAGTCCAGTGCATTGACCCGTATGCTGGGATAGCAGAACCCCATGAGTGCCATTCCCAACGTGAACAAGAACGTTGCTGTGACCTTGTCGCATCCCACGAACGAAGCGCACATTACACCCAATCCGGGTCCGATGGTGCCTAAGTATATGAAAGTCAATTTTTTTTTTTAAGAAAAATTCTAGCATGTATTTTCTACAGGGTTATTACAAGGACAAAGACAAATGAATGGAGAAGGAAGTTCAGCAAGGAACTTCAAGAGAACTAGGCTTAGCATTAGTCACTAGTTACATTAAAGGATAAAAAATACAGTGGTTGGCCTATATTATAAGAAGAAACCATCAGAGCAGTTATGTAATGGAAACCGGAAGGGAAGAGACCTCGAGGCAGACCGAGGAAGAGATGGCTAGACGTAGTAGAAAATAATTTTAAAGCTTTGAGAGTGCAAGAATGGAAGGAAATTGTTCAAGATCGAGTGAGATGGATGGATGTAGTGATGACGGCAAAGACTCTAATAGATTTGTAAATGCCAGTGGTGAGCTTGTACAGAATGTACGGTAAATGTACATCACTCTATACTGGAACATAGTCCATTTAAATAAATTGTTTCCTAATATTACACTATGCAGAGATTAAAAAGCTAAAATAAATTTACGGTATATCCCGTACAACGTCACAACCCCTTAGTAGTTTACCTATGGCGGCATAAAGTTTCCTCACTGCCGTGACGCTCATGTATTGTTTTTTGATCGTCCAGTCAGCTAACACGCTACTTGTAATCGACGTTATCCACTGGGCAATGAAAGGAATGGACGACAGGAAACCGTTCTGTGAAACGCGTGTACATTTTTATTATTAAAAAGAAAACAGCAATGATTTCGGGCATTTAAAATAGTACTTGTTTCACTGAGAAATGAAGCACGTCGCTCATGTATTTGGGTAGATCGCTCATGATAGTGTAACCACCCCAATCGTGTCCCGACTCCACGACTATCAACCCCCAAACGGGCGCGGACGTCAGAATGTGTCTCCACGGGGTTGGTGCCAAGTCCTATTAAAACATAATGTAAGTAAACCGAGTTTAAAACACACACAAGTGTCGTTCGTCACAGTGTCCTAACAGTAATATCACTCACCTTTTTCCTCTCGATACTCCCTATGCTCTGCAGTAAATAGTTGCGTTCGTGATCGGAAATAAACGGATGCGACAACGGATCGTTATAGACCACGAGGCACCAGATGACGAACCAGACCATGGATATGCCACCGAAAAAGTAGAAAACGTTTGGCCAGCCGCCGGGCACGAAATGAATGATGAATCCACTAATGGAGTTGGCAAAAATGCTTCCTAATTGTGCACCTGTAACATGTTAGGTTATGTCAAGCTAACACTAGTTACCCGTCAAGTCGATCTAAAACGTCTTAGTCAGGAAATATACTGTCGTATTAAAACCCAGTTTGGTTTATATGCATAAAGCCAAGGCATCATATCGTGCTTTTAGGTCAGCTAACATCGAACATAATTACTAAAAGCACAACCAGCAAACTTCCTTCACACTTTTATCTCCTTGACATTCCTATTTCGGCTATTAATATTGTTTTTTCATCTCTTTCTTTTCAATAGTCATAAATTTCCTATTAATATATGACACTTTTTTGTCGCACAGCACTATTGAACACGATAGAACAACTTATTAATTTTTAATATATTGGCTTTAATCAATCTGTTTAATTCTCAGTCACGCGCTTTAACACTACAATGTGTGGCACTTGGGGTAAAAGTCCTTAGGGTAAATTTTTACCATTCGCGTCTAACTGAGGGTGAAAGCACCCAGCAATAACTAAAATATGTAAATCATTGTTGGATAAATGTACATGTTATTTATTGTAATCTATAAGTAGATTTAAGAAATTTACTAAACATATTTGATACGTCATTTAAGAATCTTGTTGTCGCAAAGTGGTTTATAGATATGTATTACATCTTTAATAGTTTGTTTTTTAATGTGATTAATAACCTAATGAGTAATGAGTATTTATATATTTTACCTTGTAACCGTGTTAATAAGATAAAAATTTTAGTTCATAATACACTTGAATAGATATTTTTTTTGCTTTATAAAAGTAATTACCACCATTTGATAAGTACATAAACAAGTCCTGTTATCGTCTATTAAACAGATCAAAGTCTTAATTTTCAAAAAAAAAATCTGTTTAAAATAATTTGAGCCAAATCAAATACAAATTTCATACCATACCAAGCTTAACATGTCAACGTAATCGTAGTTGGTACTTAACCGTATTATGAATTTTTCCAATTCTTAAAATTGATTTAGCAGTTAAAAATGTATGTTTTATCAATTCTACGAGGTAGCAACGATGTGTGCTAGTGTTGGTTTAGTACAAATTGAATAATAAAATGTATTACCTGCAAAAACTAGCGTCGAAAGCTTTCCTTTTTCAAGCGGTGGTGCCCATTGAGCCAAAAGTGTGCAAAGTGCCGGAAACGTAGTACCCTGTAATTATAGGTAGTCATATTAGTGTGCGATTACCGAAGAAAACAGATAGGTACTATGGAGCCAAAAGTGTGCAGTGCTGTAAACGTGACACCCTATAAGTAGAACCCCTTGAGAAAACACTAGTATTGCCGTTTAGGCTCGTCATAGATTCCTAGAACCTTACAGGGATTCCTGACTTATAAAAGCAGCTAGTAAATTGAGTTGGATATCATTAGGATTCCCAGTGCTATCGAGGTAATTATAAGATATATATATATGTATACCTCTCCCAGTCCCTCGACGAAACGCAAGATCATCAGTTGTGTGGAACCCATGCGAGCCACCATCGGCGTGAACATGGTAAGAACGGCTGTGGAGAGAATTCCTAGGCCCATGGTGTGTTTGCCACCGAACCTTTGGGCTAACAAACCACCAGGCACGTGGGTTATTATGTAACCGTAGTAGAACGCCGACAGTATCAAACCCTGAGTTTCTTCGTCCCAATCAAATCGACTGCTTGTGTCTTCTTCATAGTGTGTTGAGGTGGTGTTTGATTGCCTTTGTGGTACATATGGCATGGGGCAATATTCCAGATCTTTTTGTCCAACTTTTTCTATCGTATTCACTACCGGTTTTACCATCTGCGTAATGGTAATAGCTAAACAACCTCGCATAACGTAAGCCATCGTCACGCCCATCATACCCATCACAGCCATTACCCATCTTTGAGAAATAACCCCTGTGAACAAAATGTATTTAGACATAATTTTTTTAAAATAATTAGAGTCGAACAACGAATTGGAAAGTCTCTAAATTTAATTTTTTACAGTTCTAACAAGTCTTAAAGTCCCGTGTATATTTTTACATACAAATAGTAAAAATATATATCAAAAAACTATTCACAGAAGTTTTGACCGATAAAAACCGCAGGGCAAATGCGGGTGAGTTATCAAGGGGTCCACATTTTATAATAATGATGGAAATTAATATAATTTCGAAGGGCGGGGATATGGGTTGCCTAACAGTTCTAATAATGGTGAGCATGGCTCTGTAGACTGTGTCATTTTTTTTAGTAGTATGTTATTATAGTGTGCATTTTTATAGTCCTCTGAAAAATTGTGATTGTCCAATGTTAATAACAGTATTATAGTTTTAAGCGCATATAAACTTATAAGAACGCAGAACTAAATAATATTTTACGAACAAAAGAAAATAATTATTAATTCTTTTTTTTTTAAAGCTTTTTATTGCAGTTTATTGTGTTGAAATATTTTTAAGCTTTGGTGTTACAACTCGACATCTGAATAAATATGTGTGGTTTTATTTATGACGTAAAATAATAATTACCAACTACAATATAGGGTGTTTCACAACTCACATGGTTTATTCGTGGTGTCAGATATAAAATACCATATATAGGTTGCCAAACAAGACAACTTGTGTACAAATTCTATTAATCTCGAGTGCCTAAGGTCACATGTTCAATAATAATTACTTCACTTTACGATACGATTCGCTTAAGCCAAATTTATTATGGTAATTAAACTGTCAATCCAAAAGTACCTAAACGGCTACGTGTAATTAAACAATTTGCAACTGATCCGCTTGTTGATTTTTGTTCTGCTTTATTTGCACAATTAGCTACTACCTTTGAGAGGGGTCAAAGTTCCACTATTATTACTAGTTAAGCAATATTAATTCACAGGAATTTTTTTTTCTAAAAATACTCTTCTAGCCCACTCCCTCCACTGCTCCAACTGAATAAGTTTAAACCCCAAATTAAAAGTTCAGTTGTCGTTATGTTTTAAAATTTAAAACTAATAACTAATTTCAAAAATATTTAGTAATGTAACTTAAATATACATTTAAAATGTCCAAGCACTCGTTTGTGTAATAGTTATAGTCTGTAGTCTTAAGTCTGTAATCAATTTTATTTTTATGTAGATAATTTGTCGTTTTGTTAAGTAATTACTTTTAGCAATTCTAAAAATACAAACCAATATGTATAAAGTACATAATCATTATTTTAGACATGTTTTAAAATAATGTAAAGCGAGTAGTTATTTTAATCGGTTTATGTCAATTATAAAAATTAACTTAAGTTTAAGAGGGCGTCGCCCTGGTGATTTTCAGTGGTAAAAACATGTTTACGCCAACTGAAAATAACTCGCTCAATTATGGTTTTAGAGTAAAAGCACCCGTTATAAAATTAAAAGAAAACAATATTCTGGAGGGCAAAACGGTGCGTTTTTAAAAAAAAATCATTTTTTGAAAAGTTACAGTCATTTAAAAATGTTAAAATAGTCGTTATTTCTAAACTATGTATTGAGCGTTATACTTGGAATATTGAAAAAACGCACTGTTATGCCCTCCGGAATATTGTTTTCTTTTAATTTTATACTGGGTGATTTTACTCAACACCAAAATTAAGCGAGTTATTTTCAGTCAGCTTAAACATGTAGGGATGAAAAAAAAATTTTATTCGCTTTCAACGATGCTGCGATAGTCCAAAAAATAAATTAACTACCAAAATAGAGTTCTAGTTATTGAACTAATAATTACACATCACAGTTTAATCTTTAAATTAAGATTTTGTAAAAAATTGCCTATACTTTACTCCTAAAACTTGGGCGGTGCGACGCCCTCTTAACTTAAAATGCTATGAGTTAACGAATGTTTTTCCTAAGAAAGCCTTTTTGTTTAGTTCAGTGTTGAAGTAAAAGTTGTAAATATAATTTAGTAAAAGAAATAACTGAAAATACCAGAATGTTGTTTTTACATTAAGTATTATTGAATAAAAATAATATAAACCTAAACGAGTACATTGTTATCTAATAGTGCATATGTTAAACACACAACACAGTGGTCATAAATCATTTTATTTGCCTGCATTCATAATATTCTGATACGTTTTACTAGTCTAATAGTGTTTAAACTATAGTGATAACTGATAATCAAACACCAAGATTAGGTTATGAAGCAGTAGCGCAAATATGGAAAGAAGAGGCCTTCAACCCAGCAAAACTCCTTCAAGCCCCCAAAACTATAGACTTCTCCAAAACATATTTTAGGCCTATTTGCATAAAAACCATTCTAAAAAATGATAAAAAAACAATAATTTTTGAAAAAAATAGAATTAATATTTTAAATAATTTGTGTAAAAAGACAGTTAGATATTAGAAAATGTCGCCAACTCATTTCAAGTAGTTTTTATAGGGATTTTATTTCAATCCAAATCCTGTGTATAGAATGTTGGGTAGAGTGTGCTATAATTGCAAGAAGTTAATATGTTGAAGGAGAGAAGGAGATTCCACAAAGGTCATATCATGTGAGCAAGTATGCAATGCGTTGACAGTTACAGTGTCAACCTCACAAGAGCACAGAATAGTGCCTTCAAAGGGCTAACGAGCTTTAGTTCAGAGGCAACTCTCGGCTATCAAAACCTAAAGTCGTGGCCAAATGAATATGCGGTTGATAATTCTGTCCACCGTGAGGCGATACCACACAAAGTAGCAAGAGCTGCTGGCGGAATATATATATATATATATATAAATAAATCCCGCGCTTTTAGTGTGTGAACGGTACTTTAAAATACGGCTCCCTATTGGACTAATGACTATAGTAGCTTAATAAGAGCTTCTTTAACAAGAAGAAGAAGAAGCAAGGACGAAATCGAGATCATGAACCACATTGTCATGGAGAGAATGGAGTAATAAAATGTACGAGAGGTGAACTTGAACCCCTCGGTTTTTATTTTTGGAGTACTTACATTTTTCCGAGTCCACCTTCTGGGCCATGGTCGACGACGGTGGTGACTAGGTTTAATTACAATTCTCGGTCTCGTTCAGAAAGGTCTTTTTGTAAATAAAATATTTTTTTTTATATTCACGGCAATTCGCACTGACGGCAACTAACATTCGAAGTAGAAAACATTGCGCGCATTCGCAACAGTCATTACCGTACACTGTGGATTAGACGTAGGTAGCTGTAGGCGCCACCTGTGTAAACGCCGTCGAATACAAAAACGGCCAGCACGGTGTTCCACGGAAATATTGATAATAGCTCGGCTAATCACAATCTGACAACAGGTAACCAAAGGCTTTTGTGTGTTCCTAAGGTAATCGACCGATGCCTTTGCCGCGACAGAACGTCCTAGGTAGGGAGTGTTACCCGTGTGAATGACACACTAGTCCCGTCGATTGTAGGTTTTCTTCTTTTTATCCGTCGGGTACCACCACCATCGATTGATATCAAGCGCAAAGATAAGAAAAATAAAACTCATACTAAAGCTAGCAAAGTGGGACAGATTGCAACCGAATGACTATAAAAAAATTTAAAAACAAAACGCTTCGATGCGGATCTGTAGATGGTGGGAATATTCAGTATCGAAAAAATCATTGTAATGGCAAAAGTGTGTATACAATTAATAATTGTATAATTTTTAGTGTATTAGGGTGGATAAGAAAAGGATTGATAGTCTGTCTACAATAATTTGTTACTGTCGTTACAGGCAAATCAACCATATAGTTTACAGATACTTATTGTCTGTTAGTTTAATCAAACATAGTAACCTAGAAATTTACTGCGATCAAAGTGTAATTTTCCCCATTATTGTGTTTTTATTTATTTATGTCTAGACCTTCGATGTCTTCTAAACGGCGAACTGATTTCTTCATGTAGTAAGTCTATAGATTAGAAAATTGTACCTGAAAGTTTTTCAAAAATTAAAAAAATAATTCTTTAAATAAAGTACTATTGATGTTTTCTATATTTATAATTTTCGAGCATAGTTTTAGGTAATTTTTTAAGGTCTTAAAATTAGACTGAACGTAGATCTGGATTGGGGCTATAGCCTATAACATACGATTTACTTAAAAAAATTTAGTCAAAACTCTTCTAAATTAAAGAAAAATCAAAAAAAAGGAAAATTATACTTTTGCCGTTGTAAGTATCTAAGCTGAAGTCAACAGGTATTTAAAAATATTTTCATTTTATATTTTTGGTTTTTCCTTAATAATAAATTATAGATGGTAGTAATATTAAAATATATCGATGAATCGTCATTCCATAATAATCCATTTCTTTTATTACCCGTGTATTGTAATCAACAACGTAATGAATCTATTTTTGAGATATGAGTTGACAAAGTGTAATTTCCCCCTTTTTTTGGTTCTTTAATAAAAAAATGTTTATTATAGATTTTAAAAAAAAATTAAATATTTTATAGCTTCGTCCAAAAAACTACCTTCAAGCAATTTTTCAAAACTTAACCCTGAAAGTGCACATAAAAAAGCCAAGTAAAAATAAATTTTCTACCCCTACTAAGGAGAAAGAGTTTTTTTTTCGGAGTATTTTTATCGGTTTTGTCGGGTATGTGGTATCTGAAGAATGTCCCACATGTTCACATGTTTAACTAATTCGGTTAGTTAAGTAAGTTTATTAAGTTGTAAAATGTGTACATTTTTTAGGTTTTCTTTGAACAACAAATCGTTTCGGCGGTTTAGAAGATATCGCGGGATTGGACACAAAAAAAAACACATACTTGTAAAACCAATACCTTCTCAGCTAATTAAAAACCGCACACATCAGCGCCGAACACGACTTCTATTGTCGATAACACATCACGCTTTGACCCGATTAATTTGTCGGCTTCAGATAAGTAACGAATATGATTCATGATTCATGACTATTACTATTATATACACCCGAGTAATAATTAAAACGTCCTAAATCGGTTGCAGCGATGGACGGTCTGGCACAAGTCACAGCCGAACATACCGATGACGATACGCGATACCGTCGTCACGTGTAATATTTGTATAATACACTGTATAAACAACGTTTGGAGTACACAAAAAATAAAAAGGTCATGCAAAATATATTGTATACGGCGCCAGTTTACCGACACGAATACTATTATTATACATATTAACACCCAATGATTAATGTACATAGTGCCGTTGGTCCGAAGGTCGACGGTTATCATTACCTAGACTAGATTGTATTTGAAATTTTTAATAATTTCCGGATTCGGCACGCTTTTTGCAACACAGTAAATTATTCAAAAATAAAAAAAATCCATTCGATTAAACTGCACAAGGGAAAAAAAACAATCTACTATTTTTATAATGTTACAACGGGGGGATAGGGGGGGGGAATTTTACCAAATAAAATAATTAGTAATATTTGATCGTTTTTTATTTCTTTTTGATAAAATTTCCAATTTGATTTCTTCGAAATTAAAGTTAAAACTACAAACTTCCTCCAGCTCGTTTGATGCTCTTTTTTTTAAAAATCCTGCTCGCTTTAAGCCGGTACAGCTCAAACCAAGTACAATATAAACCAGCACAGTAAGAAATTACCTGATCTTACTCTGATCTATCATCTACTACGTCTGACCCATCTTAGTTAACTGGTTTAAACTTCTCTCTGGTTTATGCCGTTCTCGTAACAAATAATATAACACTATTGATCTATTTTACTGTTAGGTCATAATATAATACAATTCAAGTTTCAAATCCACATTTATAGTTTTTGAGTCAATATTTTTTTTTATATAAAATTAAAATAAATATGTTTTTGACTTTTTTGTTTTGTTTTTTTTTTAAATTTATTTTACGGATAAAACTAGATCTAAAGTAGATCCTTAAGTCTAATTTTCTGATATTTTGTTCTAAAATTGAGTCAATAATTTTGTAAAAAAGCAAAACACTATGTTATAGTATTCGTTTTTGATATAAAATTTTTTTTTACCCAAAAGATGGCGCTACCATTATGTACTTTGCTATGACTTAATTTTTTTTAACATTTTGGAAAAGTCAAAATCCAAAATTATAGATTAAAAATTGTATGAATTTAAGGCGTACAATTATAGTTATTTGATAGAATTATGTATGCCGTGATATATTTCATATTTTTTTTTCAATAAATAAAATCTTCCAATTTCCAAAATATTTCTAAGCTTGTTAAAAGTGTACAAATTGAAATATTATGTTTAAATCAGGTCCATCAGTAAACATCTAACGGTTACTCGTTAGTCGGTTGGTCGGTTCATTGTTTTTTCTACTGAGAAAACCCCTAAAAATACACGACTATCAAAAACAATACTTATTAATAATAATTATTTGTTTATTAGATAATATTTGATAACATGAGGGAAAATTAATTTATTACTACACTTTTAGTTTGTATAATAATTAATTAACTTACATTGACGATTATTAATTGATATATAACAATCGTTTGTGTCAAACTATCACAGCAACTGCTTGACATTTTTTCTAAAAAAAGAAACCTACCATTAGGCGTTTAAAATTTTGTTTACAACAAAGTTATCAAACGTTACATTCGAACATTTCAAAATGGAGTCTGTTAGCGCTGAAGATGACAACATCGTTGTCGTAACACGTGTACGCAAGAGGTGTATAATTTTTATGGTTTAGGGTTTAAGTAGATTTTATATCTGTACCATATATTTAACCATAAGTTTGCTTGACAGTTTTTTCTAGAATACTAATGTTGTTAATTTGTATTCACCTAAGTTTAAGAAAACAGAAAAATTGTAAAATTATTTAAGACATTTATTTCAAAAAACCTAATGACAAACCGCAGGCAATGTTCTTTTTGTTTATGTTTTAAAAATGATTGATTGTGCGTGAACGTCGTATTCCAAATTACATTTCTAAAGACAAATACAGTTATATATGTATAGTAAATCCTACATTGTGGATTTCGTTGGATTGTAATATACTTTGATGTCTCAACGAGGAAATACAATAAAGTTATATAATTTTTCTAGTTCATTTAAGAGGACGGAAATTCTGAGGTTTACCACATTAAATTACCGTTGAACAGGGAAACTTATTAAAATTACCAATACTGATAGAGTTACTCGTTAATAGTTTAATAGATGATTAAAATACACATTTCAGGAAAAAATGTTTTTTTTTTCAATTAAATAATAAATAACATAAAATGTAAGTACCCGTTAGTAGTGAGACAGTGCAAACATCAAACCTAAACGGGTTATAAAAAAAAATAAATAAATAAAATAATTCTTGATTGATGGATGGGACAACAACGGGAAAATGTTATACTTGTATAAGCCGCGGTTGGTTCATGAATCAATTGCATAATGTTAAAGGACTATTACTTGAACTTGCATAGTTCAAGAATCAAGGCCAATGTTCCTTCATTTGTTGTCTATACATTATATCATTGATTTTAATTAAAAATTACATATTGTATTCAAAATGAATTATTATATTATTAAAAATTAAAGCCGTAAGTCTTTAAATTTTTCGGTTTACAAAATTCAGTGCAATAATGGCAACGTGTCACTTATTTTGTAGTTATATATGTATAAAACCAGACTTTTTAACTGTACAGATTGTATATTTTTAATAATAATAAAAAAATATAATTAATTATATTTTTACAATGCGCATAACTGAGAATCAAGTGTATTCAATCGATTAGTGTTAATAATGACAAGTTTTCTTCAGTTTTAAATAATAGCTGATACAGGTAAGTACGGTGTTTTTATAGTATTATTATTATTAATGCTAAACACTCGGTACTCACGTTTGTATACTTATATTTTATTAATGGCTATATTGTAGTCATCAGTACGGTGCATGTATATGATGTAAATCTAAATAAGTCATTGTCAATATTATCATTATTCAACCAACATAGTCGATGTGACTTATGATATTTTTCTTATCTATGTTATTGCATATCATATAAGTAAGAACATCAAAGCGTCGATAAATCTATATTTATGTATATGTATAATTAAATAAAATTCATATCTAGACAATAGTTATATGTTATTTTTACAGCAACAGATACCGGTAAAGTGGTGTGCATGTGATATGTAAATCGTCCAGGATAAACCGACATCAATAATTATTATAAGTCCACTTATGGTCGTTTAGCTCTTAAACATTTAAGTAGGGATTAGTCTACAATTTGTAAATCTTCAAACTCGGCCGAGACCGTTCTTGGCCATTGACGTCTAAATGGTAAATAAAAAACAATTTGTTATAATATGTCACGTCTGTTTCAATACTTTTAGAAGTGTAATAAATGTAACCATTTTTTAGTTATAATAGTAATAATACAGTTAAAATGTATGTATACCGTTTTACTATGGTCAACCTATTTACCCTAAAATATTTAGCGTGTTTACTCTCTTTCTTTACTTTAGTACTTGAAGTTTATTTCAAATTTCCATTTTTCTAGTGATCTACTAAAATATTAAGGTTATTAGTCGCAAGCAGATCGAATAGGAATGCCTGAAGAGTTTTGGTATTCGGAGGTTTGTTTTAGATGTAAAAGTGCTTAATAATATTGTGTATACAATTATGTAATATGATATTATATTCATGTAAACTATTAAAATGACGCATAATTGATATTTTTGAATGAAGATACTTAATATTTGTATTCTACTTACTGTTATTATGTTCGGTAAAAATTAACTATACAATTATGAATAAACTTCTAGTCTGCGGGTAGCGCTGATGATGGCTCATAAATCATAAGTATATTTTTACTGTGGTTAGGTTTATTAGAAATTTTATTGTTGTGGTATGGTTTGACCACTACAATTTTTGAAGAGTTATGACTCGTGGGTTGATCTTTGTGGCAATGTGACTGATCAAAAGTCACGACAGAGTCACGAATTTTGGCTACGGCAATGTGCCACTATAGGTAAAGCGCTATTATTTAAACATTGACTGTCATAAAAAGATATGTTTTTTTTTAAATTTCAGGCAATATCGGTCCTGGGTTGGGAGTAATGTGAATAAAATACATTTTTTTTTAACAAAATCAATAAACGCATATTTTTATAATTAGTCGTTCACGAGTTTTGTGTCCATTGTTTTATATCAATACACATTACACACACACAAACAGGGAATAGTTATTAATTAATAATCGCGTTCGGTATAATGCACAATCCCAAACGACGCTTTTGATTTCTTGACTTGTTATAATGTACATTTGAGTGTTACAATGTTATTTTATCACTAACACTAATAATTAACCTTTGTCCTAAATTTTACATTCACTCATATAAGTATAATATTGATATTAATTATTAATACTATTAGTATCGCATCAATAAAATAATATGCAAATATGTAGTAGTGCAAAAATATCTTTCTATATGTATATTATTAGACGTCTAGGTTTTTTTCTCACACTATTTTAAGTAGTACAACTATTTTGAATTTGTGGTTCTTTTAATATATACTAACCTTATCCAACTGTTGTTCATGATATTTGGTCTGCGCCTTTTAAAATGCAAAACACAACAGTATTAACAATTTTTTGTGAAATAATCTTAGCGCCCACGCGTATTTTTTCTTCAAAATGTGTGTGTTTTTACGCTGATGACGGTGCTAATTAGTTTATTTAGTTTATCATATTTAGTCGGTCTGCCTTACTTTGGACGTTATAAGCAAAAAACTCGATTTACTTTTTTTTTAAAAGTACAATAACTTCAAAATGGTTTTTTTCAACATTTGTATTTTTTACAAATATTTGTATAACTTCAAAAGTAACCACCGACAGACCAAATCTGACTTTGTCACCGTCATCAGCGTAAAAAACCCACATTTTGAAGGAAAACAAATCGAACAATACACGTGAGCGCTAAACTAGATTTGTTGTCTAAGGGCATAATAGGAAGATCCTGTAACATAGTTAATACATAGAGAAATGTATATAAGAAAATGAGCAATAAAATGTAGCCTTGTAGGCCATACAGCCAACAAGAAAACAAAACGAAATTGTCAACAACAAATATGTACGTTTCGTTTTCAGATCGGGATACACTAAACGGCGTTATGTATAGGCTATTGTGATACATAAACGCATTGTTCTGTTTTGGTTTTATAGGCACAAATGACACGGTTTTTCATATGTGTTAAGAACCGTGAACATTTTTTTTTTGTACATTTTTCGATTGTACGGGGTGTTGTACCTATTGATATCGATCGTGACATAATTTTTATATTATTTTTGTTAATTTATTATTTCATTTTAAAAAAGTTAAAAATTGCATTTTTTTTTTAATTGAAATAATGAATTGACTAAAAATAATTTTTAAACAAACCTAGCCATCTCCTTAAAGCTAACAAAAACTATGTGTACTGTAATAAAGGCCGCATCTTCTGAGGAAGCCAAAGTACGGCTCTAGGTTCTTACCAGTGTTAGTGTTTGCGTTCAGGCTATTCACCCGTTTATTATAGTTAAATGTTAGGAAATATAGCTGCTCCGAGATCTGACGTTGGATGGAACGCACCTGAAGCAGAATCAATCCGGAAGAGGCGACTAGAGAGTAGAGCTCTGTCCCCTTTCCGCACCACTTGTTAAAGACACCTTAGTTTGTTAGGGTGCGGTGCGGTGAGTGGATCACACCCACGACTCTCTGCCTGTTAGAGCTAAATTAAGGCACCTTAGCAGCGACAGGAAACAAATCATAATCATTTATGATCACTATCAAGTACCTATCTGTTTGGGGTTTTTAAAATTAGTTTTTTACTTAATTTGTGGTTTTAATATTTAATTAAAGCATTACAGTAAAGTTTAGATATTGTAAAAGGTAGGTGTCATAAAAGTTGAAACTATAGTTGGTTCTATAATATTTTTTAATGTTTTATAACATTAAATACATGGATTAATTAAGTAGTATACTACACTATATAATAATATAGTAGTAAATTACATAGGTACCCTTTTATTTCGATCCCAAAAATAGAGTATTGTATCCGGGTCGTGCATTTCGCATAAACTGTATTTAACGTAGTCCACATTATTTTGTGATGTGAATTGTAAAATTTGAAGAATAATTTTATGATATTTTAACAACATAAAACTATATTACCAAAACAAAAGAACTTTTTTAGTTTAGTAAAATTGGTCGCTTAGTAAAATCATATTTTCTGTTTTTATTTAAATGTTGTCGAATGTTACTTTAAAATTTTTCATTTTAAATATAATATTTAAAATATATTTAATAATGTATGCATAAATTATTAAAATACTTAAATTACAGATTGTATCCGTTTTTAGAAAAATTTTGGTTTTAATCAGTTTAAACCAGCATTATTTTAATTTTTAACCGGCAGCCTAACCTATACAGTTGAATTTCTAAAATCTGTTTAAAACCCTACAAGTACATAGCATGCAGCCAAAATTATAACTATATAGTTATATTTTAAGTGTATAAAAAAATTAATTAAAATAAAAAATGACATACATTATATATAATAACACAGAAAAAAAACAGATGTCACTTTGTAACTTTGGTGAGTCGCAAATGTAACTTTTTATTACACGTCAGGAAGGTATTAAATAAATTAAATGTCTATTTTCGTTAGAAAACTTATAAGAATTAAAATTAGTAAAACGAGTAAATTAGGCATATTTATAAATAATGTAGAACTATGAAAAGTATTTATTGTTTCCAACTTGGTCTAATCAATATCCGTAGATCTGAAAAATCATTACTTATATGAGTTAAGATTGAAACCATTACAAATACTACTATTTTAACTTACAATTTAAAAATAATAGTTGTTCATGGTTATGGGTTTGAAAATTTTAAATTGTAATATGCATGGCCTGTCCAAAAAGTCAATTTGTACAAGATGGAAAATAAATGGTTTTTCTTCTGCAGTGTGTAAAGTCCGTGTGGTTGGTCTAAAGAGAGGGGCCATAAAATAGGTGATAAAACCCCAACATTTTTCAATATTATAATTTAATAACAATGAATGGGAAATTAATAGAAGAGTCTTAATTATTAAATTTGTAGATTTTTGTCTTAGTGAAAATACAATATAGTATTGTTATTATGGGAAAAGACGATTAACACAAAATAATCAATATATTTAGACAAAATCAAATTTACAACATTTAATAATAACAGATAAAATGTAATTAGTTGTCAACTATAATTACAAAATATTATTATATACTTTTTTAAATTATTCAAACAACATTAACAATATAATCTGATTACATCTAATTTATCCACTTTGTCTGAAGAGGAACACGAACAAACAAATATAATTGAGTAAAGATAATCACGATAGTTACTTTTTTCTTTACACAGTATATATATTTACATATAGAAAGTCAAAATTCGTAGGAAAATCTGTTTTAATTTTATTGTAATATATATATATATATATAGCACTCATTTAAAAAAAAACTGTATAAAATATGAGTAAATGTAAATGCAGTGGTGTTATGTAGAAAATCCAGAGATGGTAATTTCAATAAACAGTGAACAATATTTACACACAGCATTGCAAAAGATAAAATGTAAAGAGCTAGAACAAGAAAAAGTTGCTGATTGCATGTACAAAACATATATCAAGGACAAACGTGAATTTTCCTAAAAGCATTGACGGTCATGTTGGGAAAGTCTAAGCACTTAAACACTAGACACTGTGCAACACATTTATATGCACAACGTAACAAAGTAACAAATATGTAATAATACAATATATAATAATAATAATAACGTTATTGTGAGACGAGCGAGGAAAATGATGAAACCTTTAATAATAATTAACTTCATTCAGTCTGCGACAGGTACTATTGTACTCGGTGATGTTTCCGTATGTCATTGATACTTCTTTTCCTCGTCAGGGTGTCCGAGCACTGAGAAATCCGCCACTGCCCGAGGTGCCGAACTCATGCTGTGGTTTTGCAGTAGCACAATTTTGTCCGGATGACTTTTCCCATATTGCATGTAATCGGCTAAATCGACACAAATTATAAATTTAAAAAAAAAATTACATCTCAACGTACTTGTAATTTAACCTTAAACTAAAAAGAGTTATTTTTGGCCTTCCAAACTACCTAAGGATAAGATTTCTAATTTGTAGACTAGCTGTACAAAAATAATCGGATCTAATGTTCAATCTTTAATAATAATAGTTACCCAATATTTATAAAGGCCAATTTTGCTTTATAAAACATTTGGAAAATGTTTCACTGTTTACGCAGTGTTTTAATTTACAATTTTTGTTATGCCAAAAAACATAATTTAGCCTTTTTTAACGGATAATATTATTTCATTTAAAAGTAACAGATATTATTTAAAGAATTATACAAATTATTTTAAAAATTATGAAATAGGTAAATTCTTTACAAATATGTAATTTAGCAATACATTTAATAAACAACTACTAAAACCGTATGCATAAGATAAAAGCTGTTTTATTAGCTATTCACTAAAAAATAAATTTTCATAGAAAATAAAAATTGTAATTTTATAATGTTTCCTTTAAATTCAAATCATCTGTCACAAAATAAAAAAATTACAAAATCCAAAGAAAAAGAAATTAAAATATGCCCAAATTTATGGAAAAGTATTTATTTATACTTCATAATTGAGTATAGATTATATAGTATTATATTTTGTATTACAATCTATAGGTACTTAACGGTTATACTTAATGGTTATAAATAACATTTTATTTGATATTTGCCTTAAAAATAATTTTTGAAATGTGTTTAAAAGGACGCTACACTGCATATTTCTAAGGAGTAAAGTATAGGCACTTTTTCGTAAAATCTAAATTTATCGACATCAGTAGCTATGTTTATCTGTTAAATATTTAATGTACGCTTTCACTTTCTTTATTGTTGTTTGTAAATATGAAAAATAAATATTTACACAGTCTTATTTCGTCCGGCTTGTTAGTCATCTCTCTGTACAGAACCGACGCTTCGGGTTTCGGGGTATTATACATGAGGTTTAACACATACTCAAACATTTCTTTGTTAAAACACCCGCCGTACAGCTAAAAGTGATAGGCATAATGAATTGGATGAGCTCACAATAGTACAAATTAATCAAAACGACGTTATACCTTGAACGCCAAAACTACTAGGTCTTCTTTGGTAACCGCTTTCTGTAGGATATATTCCGCCAATAAGTATTTTTTGAAATCAATCATCGCCGAATTTTCGTCCTGAATAAAAAAAAGGAACCGAATAATTATTATAATCGAATAAAACCCCCCCTTTTGTTTGAGATTTGGAACGTTTTGTTGGTTATTTACCTCTTGGTGCATTTTGAACAAGCCGACAAGGGAGCTGTCGTCAACGGGCACATTTAAATGTTTAGCGAACTCTGACAAGTCTACCGGATAGCCCATATGGTTCTGGAACAGTAACATGTTCTTTGCCAGAGCGGAATCATCCAGCTTGATGCGCGTCAATCTGTTAAACGGAAAACGATATTCGCGATTAACAGGGGTAAAACACCGGAAGTGTCGCACTTACCCTAATCGGCTTCTAAGTCTTTCGATTGTGATCAAGTTGGAGGACATGGGAAGATTAAGTTGGCCCGCTTTGACGGCCACTCTACAATCGTCGTACGTGTAATCCGCTGTAGGCACTGCGAGAGCTCTATAAATTGTCAACATGGTTAAGTTTTATATATACTGTATAGCCTTAAATTTTAAACAATTGTACACGGTTGTTTACTTGGCCATCACATTGCGGACGCCTTCGGCGAAAACTTTGGGGTTTTGCTTTTCGTACTCACTAGGAACGTAAACGGGCAAAAATTCCACTTCCACGGTTGTCGCCGGTCGGGTCATTGTCAGCCACAAGAGTTTCAGCCTACAAACAGATATGACACACGGTTATGATGAGCAAACCAGGTAGATTACAATATAATGTACGATTTTGAACGAAGGTACGAAAAACCAGATTTTAAGTCATGTTATGAAGCTAACGGAGAAACTTACGCTCCAGGGCCGTCCCAAGTCCATGTGACAGTGTCAAGTTTGTTTGGGTAGCGCAGTAGAACCGGTTGTACTGGAACTGCTGGATAAAACGCACCCGGTTTGAATGTGATTAAACACGAACGATTAGTGCAAGTTCCTTCTGGAAATATGAGAATCTGAAAAAAAAAACAACAAACTTTTTAGCTTTGATGTGGAGCAAAGAAGGTATTTTTTTATAATTTGTTATTTTTTATTTCCGCTGCCATATCTCTATAACCGATGAACCGATTTCTTCATTTAGTAATTCTATTGATTAGAAATCGTTCACTTCCCCTTCCAGAAAAACACCCCAAGACATTATTTACATAGTTTTAGGTTACATCTGTATTTACATATTGGCTTTGCTAATGTTCCAGAAGTTTTTCATCTTCCGAAAAAATTTTTCTGAAACGTTAACAAAGGCGGCCAAGCCAAATGTAAATATAGGTGTTACCGAAAACTGTAAATAATTTAAACGCACCCAGTAAAACTTTATTGCATAACTAGAAAGTCTTTCAGATTTCACAGTTTTACTGAAAAACAAGACATAAATAAAGGTAAACCAGCTCCTAAGTTTCCAATTTTAAATCAAAATGTAAAAAAATTATCAATTCAACTTGTCTTGTAATACCTCGAATTTACTCTCGTAAACTTAACCTCGGTTTACTAGTTGTGAAAAAACTTATAGTGTTGGCCTTGTCAAAAATTTGTTATGTTAGAATTATATTGAAAAGCAAAATGAGACTGTAAAAATTAATCAAAGTCCGAAGAAATCCATATTACATAGAAATCCAATACTATCAGGAAATACTATACTTAGTAATAACTAATGAATACTATAGTATTTCCTAATTTATTAGCATTTATTTTATAATAATAACATTACATAATTGGATCAGTTCTAGCTGTACGGAGCCAGGGAGCTTTGTCAGAAATTCAATTTAAAAAGTAACAAAACCGTTTAAAAAACTAAATTTTGTAAAGATGTTATCAGTGCCGTATTTACGGGGTGGGGAGGGGTATATCCTCCGCCCCCGGGGCCTGGGAGGTTATTTGAAACATAATTTTGATAATTGTATGAACGAAACGAACGATAATAAATTCAATATTGAAAAAAAAATGTAGTTCAACTTTTTTTTTATACAAATTTTATCAATTATGAGTTAAGACTATGATTTGATAACAAATTAAAACTTTGTGCCACCCTCAATTATAGATAATATAATCTTGTTCTACCCGAGTAGATGTTACAGCGTTTGCACTACAAGAATTTGTTTTTATTCTGAGTAACACCATTGGTTATAAAATATATAATTTATAATCAATGGTAACACTGATAATCACGATTTAAGATGATTTAAGATTTAATAATTTTACACTTGCTGTTGGTAATAATGTTCCAAATTTTTGTCTTTAGAATCGGCTAAATGGCCTTTGCATGCTATCAGTACACAAACATATTACAGTCACGCCTGATGAAGTACTCAATATTCTTTCACTGTCCACAAGAAAATTAGACTTTAATTTGTAGTTAAGAATCCAAATTTTTGTTTACATGCAACATGTATACTATAATAATATAAATAATATATGTTTATATTGAATAGGTAAGGCTGTTAAAATCTGTATATCCGTGAAAAAATCCAAGATACGCTACTGGATGTAATAACTTATGGTTAAAAACTTTTAAAATGAAAATTAAAAAACAATAATTTTTAGTAGCACATAAAACTACGACAAAAATAACAGAAAAAATGTACTGCATATTATTTTACACTTTTCAAAGTTGAGTAGATACGCCGTTTATTATGCTAAGAAAACCCTCAGCGATTTTAAATCACGTTTTAAGTATTAACTATTTTATTATTAACGTACTAAACATATATGCGTGTCAACAGGCAACTTTTTATGTTCTGATATAACTTATACACACCTTTAGAATTTTTATTTTATTAAAACGGTTTTAGTTTGGGTTTTTTTTTGGTCATTGGCCTCTGGTTCTGAACATAATGCACAAAGCACGGTCGGCTTTTATACAACAACTATGATTATAGTTAATTGGGAAAATCGTCATACTATTTAATATTTGGATTCTTTCAATTTTAAATCACTACTACAAATCGACCGATAACAACAATACAAATCTTTACCATTTGATGCAAAAGTTAATACGCGGTTGTGAATCCTATTAATAATATTGTGGCCAGTACATAATAATATATCATACCTGAGGCCAGTCCTGGTCGGATTTCACGCGGCGAATGATCTCTTGTATTGTGTGCTGTCTGGATTCTGGGTCGTCTCTTCGCACATATACAGGCTGTGTGAAGTTGATTACTCCTGCGGGAGAAACACATTATAAAAAAAACTACCGTTAACGGTACGTCATGGTTTCGTTTGTAACACATCAAACACTGTTTAAGCGCCACTATAAACATAATAATAATAAGACAAACAACAATACGCCAAAGACAAAATAAAAATAATAAATTTTACTGTTAACAATATTTTTGACGACATGTTTGGTCACGTTCAAAACGAAGACGATTCCAAAAGGTACTGCCAAAAAACAGCTGCGTGGTTTTAATTATAGAAATTCAAGCAAGCTTCAATATGTCTGAAAATGACTTTTAAGACTTTTAGTCGAATACAACTACATTTGGTCAAACGAGCACTACTGTAATACGCACATGCAGCAGCCATATTTTTAAATTATTGAACACACCATTAAGTAGTGCGTTTAAGTATAACAAAAATGTTTAATTCTACTCGAATATTTGTGCTTTTTATATTATTATGTCTAGTATTCGCCAGTCATGATTTTATATTTTGTATGTGTCTTTTCTAAACTATCAAATTTATAATTTTTTTATAGTTTTTATTTGTTTTTTTTTTTTAACATACTTCCCAGCCAAGGGTTTAGTCCGTCTTCGATCCTGGCGATGATGGAAGGGAACCCGGTCACATAACTTATGCATGAGTCGAGAAATGTGGAATGGGGAGCAATGACCAGTAGGGGGGCTTCTTTGCGGGAGGCTTTAACCCCCTTGATAACTATGTTCATGCCGCCCGCCAGGTACACCGCGCGGCCAACAATACATATCCAATGACGGAAATAACTATAAAATAATAAAAAAAAAAAACAAATAAATACATCATAATCATTATAATGAACAATAACAGTATCAGCTATCGACGCTTAAAGTTAAAGTTCAAATTATAAATCAAAGATATAAATGGTCCAATTCATCTGAGCGCACGGTAGTGCGCCGGCCAAGTTCTAACAATGCCAGTGTATCTTTACACGAACCAATTCACCCGGTATTTCTAAATCTTATATCTCTGCTAGTTCTTAAGATAGGCTTTTAAAATTTGAAACCTAAATTAAACTTAAATAGTTTAGGACACTGTCTAAAATTGAAGCCTTAATATTTAGTCGTTTTAAAATGGGAGGATTTCAAAATTTGCATTTTTGTTACTCACTCACTCACTCATCATCAAAATTATAAGACACTTCCAGTATTGGTAGAAACGTGAAATTTGGCACAAAGGTGGATCTTATAGTATAAGTAAAGGGAAAAATCTGAAAATTGCAATTTTCTCAAAATTAATGCGCTAGGTGGGGATTAATGACCTTCGCCGCGCTACAGTCGGTACAGGGCGCTGTTGATTCCCTCGTCTCTAGTCAGCCATCATTTGGTCGTAGTTTGTGTCTTTGTTAATTCGTGTTCACATGTATGGCAGTGTAGCAGTGTTCTTTGTTCTTGTTTCGTTTGTCACGTGGTTTATTATAAAGTGTAATTGTACACCTAAACGTTTAGGTTGCGTTTATACGTTTATAATACTAAACTAGATTTATAGTGGCTACTTGTATAAATTCTAGCTATACTACAATAAATTCTAGCTTCACTAATTTATTAATTAAATTACAATATATTAACTATGACTTATTTAATTACTATCATGGTTTATTAATAATTAAATGATTAATCATTATGCAAGTGGCTACTTGTATAAATTGTAGCTTCACTACAAAGTGTAGATTTTTGTACATATATACATTATATATACATATACATTATGTACATATCTACGTAGTTGATATAATAACACGTAAAAACAAGAGAAAATCTACGACGTACAATATACATTAAATGACTCTTAATAAAAACCTCGCCCACCATACTGAAGCCCGCAAAAAGGAATGATATCCCCAACAAAAACCTAACAGTAAAAAAGACCAAGTTTCAGACCCCCAAAAATGTCAGCCTATCAAAGTAGTGATATCTACATTGTGGTCAAGTCTGTTATTTCTTTAGTTCATAATCACACTTCCTCCTACTTTCATGAGCAACACTGCTCTTTTATTTGTATTGCTTAACACTTGGCCAATATACTTTAAAATTTTTTTTGCAAAAGGGCTAAATTTTAAAATCTATACAAAGGATAAATGATAATCGTTTTGCGACGGGTTTTGTACTAATAAAACTGATTGCTGATGGGCGAAGTTTTCTATTGTGTAAAGACAAGACTTCCAAAGTATGTACATAACGTGATGTGGGTTTATTTTGTTTAAAAGACCAATAGAAAATACGCCTCGATTGGTTTTAATTCGGACCTGACTAGAACTATAAATCTGTGGAGGGTTATTCATTAGATGTGTAAAATAATAACTGCGCGTAACATGTTAACAAAACTAAATGTGACCATGCAAGCAAAATATTATAATACTTTCGTATGAAAAAAGTGCTATATAGTGTTATAATAATTATGTTTTAGAGCTTTAGAGGAAAAACACCAAGCCATGCATGCGATATAGTGAAACAGGCGATGATGACCATTCGTACTTCCAATGATTGGTAAAGACGAATTCTCTTCCTTGGCCACAATAGTTGGTCCGCCTGCTGCAATTGCGGCTAGACCGTCGCAAAACGAAGAATGAGGTGCCACGACTAGTACGGGCGCTTGCTGCCGCGTGGCCTGTTTGCCGAACACGCGTATCCGATGAAACCCAACAGCGAAGAACATAAGTCGGGTAACCGCGTAAACTGCACGCCTGAGCCCACTAAAATGCAATAAAAAAAAAGCCCAACACCTGAAGCGTGCACGATTGAAAGAATGCGGGCTCTATACTGTATTCAAAATAAGAAACGACTTCGGCGGTTACCTAAAAACCGGTTTTTTTACGAGGCTTTCAGGTAGCCGCCGAGGTCGTTTCTAATTTTGAACTGAGTATAGGCCCGCGAAATTGTTAAATAATGTACTGACTGATAAGTTTGTTATGGGTACATGTTTATTTCATAATTAAAAATATATGAAGACCACAATGCAAAAAAGATGAGCCCCCATTAAAACTACATGTGCGGCTCATTAAGTTTGCTTTGTGGTCTTCATATTTTATCTCTAAGGTATGCTTAAAAAAATGTTAGTTATAAATATATATTTTACTTTCTACTAAAAATGTAAAGTTTGGTAGGGCAACTAATCTTTCTCTAAATTCTGAATACAATAGTTAGGGTTTTTTTATTTACTTGATTTAAAAGAACGTATACGCATTACACGCGTATATATTCAGAACAAAAATAAAAGTAAATGTATTGTCTCTCTTAATCCACCCAATTGTTTATACAACGCACTTCCAATATAACTGACTAACAGGTTTACCTGTTTTGTTGTAACCGACCAAACTAGTGCGTTAAGTCACGCGATTTTTCTATTATTCATACATGACAAGATTACTTACTAGAGTATAATTGTTACTACTAACAGATATAAGTTCTCATCTGATTATGAACATGAAAAATAACAGCAGTTTGTTATTGTGTCAACTATACACATACTTCCTCATACATATATTACACTACACTTTACTAAGTAATATAGTATACATATCGCAGCAGTAGAAAATGTATAATATTATAAATAAAAAGCTTTTGCATAGAAATTATATACAATTTAAATTAAGTGCCTAACTTGCCCAAGTTAGGCACTTAATAAGGCCCAAACAAAACTTTTTCAATATTTCTTTGTTTAAATTTGCGATGAGACATTTTTTTAATTTTTTTATTGCAATTATTTTTAAATTAATAATTTTAAAAAAAGCTAGTTAAACGATTTTTTTACTGACACAGATGTATTGCATTTTTAACATGCAGTTTAAGCATACATAGATATTAAACGTGTGCGCTTGTACAGAATTGTTTTTATTCGATTATACAATGTGTTGTGGTTCAAGTTAACGGTCAAGGAAATCATTCATGACCATATATTACCACAATATCAATCGAAAATCTATAAAAGCATACTAAAACAACTCAGAACGACATTTAAGAATAATGTAGTTTTATTTTATTTAAGCAAAATATTTTTAAAAATTATACAATATCCCACAATAAATTTATATAAATGATTGTTAAAAAAGTTTGTTTTAAGCAACCCGGAAACGACACAAAAATGTTTATGTTTGAAACTCGTTTCAAGGATACATCAAGTCCATGTTTATTTATCTGCACGATATCATATTTTATCATTAATAATACAATCGAAATGAACCCCCAGCTCCAATTCTATTCGAAAATAAATTTTATCTCGAATGTCATTCCACATTATATTTTATGCATCAGGTACAGACAAGTATTACTATAGCGGAAATATTAAGTGGCCGTATAAATGGCAAGTACCCTTTCGCTAGAAACACACAACAGCCTTGGCTTTCAAAAAGAACATACAATACGGTCAATGTCCAATCGGTTAGGTTAGGTGATTTTGTTTTTTTAACTGCCAAATCATCGTTCATAACAATTGAAAATATTATGGCCGTTTAAACGAAGGTTTCGACTTTAAATGCAGTTAACCAAGATATTTGTTTATTTTACTGATAAATATGACATTTAATTCAACATTTTTTTTTTAACAAAAATATTAAAAGAAATCGTATTTAACTTACCGTCGCCATCCAGAGAGTGGCTTTTCAGATAAATCGTTATGACTTATTCCAATCAGCCCGATGGTGGCCAACATCCACGCCACCGTCAATAAAAACATAATGGCCGCAATTCTTATGGGAAGAACGACGATAGTAAAGAAGGCAGTCTGTAAAAAAAATTAAAATTAACAGAAACCGAGTCTTTGTTGAATTAAAAAAAATTATTTTTATAAGCATTATAAAATATTACACTGAGAAAATTCCCAGTACAGTAACTAAACTTAATGTTGTTAAACATAATTTAATAGGTCAATGAATAAAGGTGTTAACTAACATTTTTTCGAAAATGCATTTTATTGCATGAATAAAAGGGTTATAGTGTTATAGTATAGTATAGAGGATCTCTAGACCGATATTTTTCCTCTTATAAGTTATTTCATCTATTTAATGTACAAAAGTTCCATAGCTTTCGTGTAATATTTAGTTACAAAAGTGGCGTTCCTGAACAATTTCAAAAATGTCAGTTAACACCATTGACCCCTTCAATTGTGAACACATATTTATGTCTTAAATCATAATTATCATTTTTATCATGACATTAACTTTGAATATATAAAACAAATTCGAACTTAACTCGAGATTAACCTTGACCGCAAAATTCGAACACAGATTGAAACACACTATACACACTAGCCTAATGTAAATTTACTAATTTTTTAATATTTAATAATTTTAACTATTACCCTGGTTAATAAAGTTTAGTGTTTGAACATTTTTACCCATATAGACTCGTTTCTAACTGTTATTTTCAAGTTACATAAACTGAAAAATTGTCAAATTCATTCTCAGTTTTTTAAGGGGAAAGGAATGAACTTTTAATAGTTTGATTAACAATTGGAAACTTATACTGTGTAGAAACATACTTGGTACTTATTACCAAAATACGTTAATAAATATTTCTGAGTTATTTATTTTGTCTAGAAAATAACGTTTTTAACTACTGTGCAGCCAAGCGTTCAGACATAAATCGAAAGTGTTATTATTTAGATTCATTCGAAAACCTAACACGCGCTGTCCGTGACGCAACGATATTTTATATGATTTTTATTTTTATGTCCACTCCAAACTCAAATTACTTTGAAACGAATACGGAATATTGAATAATGTATCGTAGCGTTTTAAGAGGCAATAACAGTTAACACGATTGATGTTGAAAGCCGTCGAGCTCATCCTGCAAAAAAGCACACACATTACAGACTTTCTATGCACTGTAACTAACACGTGTGAAAAGCACCGAAATAAAAAACAGAGAAAATCTCTCCTGCCCAAATGTCCGATATCTATTCCGGTTGGTCTCGATAGCTATGGACCATGCGTTCTAATTGGTAATGACTTCGACTGGGTCAAAAAATAAATCTAATAATAAGCAATAACATTATACACTTAAAATTGGTAGATTTTTTTCTATAAGAAAATTCGCCGTGCAACTCATTGGAAAATGAATAATTATATTAAGTTATACCGATTATTACAACACAACGGCAATCTCACTTCCGTATAAAATTATTACATTTACCAAAAACCTACCTGTTGTTCGAGGAAAAATTAAAAATAAACGCAAGGTTATATACGTCAGACATAACAATAGGCAATAGCTGGTAAATCAATAATCCTTTGATTTCCAACCCTAAAATAAATACCTCTATTTTTGATTAATTACACGAATACCCTCTACTACTAATACTTAAGAGTTTCATTGGAACGCACTGCACTAATGGAACTTTTACTAAGCCCGTAATCCGTACACATAATATATATAAAATCGATCGACCACTATAGTATAGTTATATTAATAATTAATATTAAATTAAACAATGAACAAAACAAATAACAACGGCCGATGAAACATATCAAAGTAGTTGAAACCAAGTAATAGGTTGTTTTTATACACTCATTTTTTTGCATTGTCCCCCAATCATTTTTTGACATGATTTAAAGTTGTTTATTCTATTTTTAAACACTTTTTTTTGCTACTCCATACTTTTTAAAAAACAAAGAGGATAAAAAATATCGCGTTAAAAAAATTAAATCAACTTAAAAGTTTTATTTATTTTAATTAAATAACTCAAACGAATTGTACACTTAACATGTCATTCACTTAATAATATGTCAGGCTAAACGCTTTATAATATAATACATGCAAAATTGTGCCCCAAATGTTCCATTTAAATACACACTAAAAACGATTGACAACTCAACTTTAACATGACAAAATGTCATGTCTGACACCGAGGTCATTATCCCGAACCGGGTTAGAACAAGGGCCAAACACCACATTAACGTTAGTATTAATGTAATCGGAGCATAATAAAAACTGTTCACAATCTTTTACAAGCTTTAACAAGTATTTTGGAGATCAACAAGGTTAGAATTTGAATAAATAACAACAAAGTTTACTCATACTATATCAGGTAATAATTATCAGATCATACTAGAGCACACTCGACTGCTGTTTTTTTTTTTTATAAACTGTATTGGATACAAACTAGTATTACATAACTATTACATTATATTTTAACATTAGAACAAATTATACAATATTCGGACAATTCTCTCGCTTTCTTCTGAAATTTGTAACTCAGCTGAAGTGTACAGTTCACGGATAATTCGTCAATTATATGAAAGAAATGTAAAGAAAAGTTAACTGATATTTTAAAAATATAACACTAATATAACTTAGCTTACCACTAAACATCATAACTCATAAGTCATAACTAATAGAAATATATTTTAATGTAATGCGTTCAAGGGCATGAGTTTGTTATTTCCTGGTTGCTAAACTATTTTAAAAACTGAAATTTTTTGTACAATCGTTACCCTATTATACAAGAATGGACAAAATTATATACATTATACTTTTTCAAAATATAATATAAATAAAGAAGTATATATCTGAAAAATTGAATTTCAAAAATAACTTTTTTGTGTAATAACATGGTAAAAAACGCTATTTATTTGGACAGTTACTTAGACATACTATAAAACTAAACTTTGAATGTATTAATAATAATTATATTAAAAAAATCATACTGAATACGTTGCCAAGATAAAATGTACACTCCTTGTTATAACTACTACAAACGTTGATTTTAATGATTAGTAGGTAGTATAATAGTCTGATAACTTAATTTATTTTGAACTGGACAAAAATAATATCATGGACACCTCTTGGAACGATATAAACGTTTTAATCCAGGAATAAAATTTTATATCGTTTCAAAAACGTATTTTTAACTTAAAAATCTTTTTTATTGACTTTTTTTCAAGTTAAAAATTAGTTAGGCTATCAGGCTACCAATCATTTTAATCAACGTTTGTAGTAGTTATAGCATATAGTGTCGATTTTGGCTTGATATTTTTAATTATATTTTGTTTATAAGCTAGAACGGTTTTTAATAAAAATACTAACCATACACAAAACAATCACGATTTCAACATTTATCATTTACATATAGTCTGGCAATAAATCATCTAGTAGTTGCTGCAGAACAACACAGGAGTAAAATATAGCAAGTTTTGAAAACAGTGACTATGCCTCTTAAGATAAATTCCACCTTTTTCTAATCTATACTTATTGGATATTTAAAACTATTTTGAGATTTTTCACCCAAAATAAATTTTCAGAGATAACTGATATATATTATAGTTACATGGGACATAGTTGGCGATTTATTTCGTTACAGGAAAATTTATGTATTTTCACAAGAGTAAATATTGTGTTTTAAAATACCACGGATAAGTTAGCATATTATAATTTGATATCGCTATAATCGCATCGACAGAATGAAACAAATGCAATTCAAACCGAAATTATGTTTAATGTTGTTTGAAAATGTTTTTATTGATAAAAAAAAAATTAAAAGGACTGTCTAGCCAATCCTAAAACCAATAAACAACAGTGATTATATTATTATATTGTTCCTTCCGCGTTAATCTACGATAAAAACACGTTATTTGACGCTTGTCCAGAGGATGCTTCTACTTCGACCGGTCCGACAAAAATGTTTTATTATTTTTGCTACAAGGACGATAGTGTGTTATATTATAGTAAGTTCAACCGCGAAATACAAGCGAACGTCATCGAACTATTTACCGGAATTAATTTTGAAGTGTAATTAAGTATAATTAAATATATTTTATATTAACAACAGTTTTCGCTTCGACGTTTTGCGGCAACGAGATGCGGCTATTGAATATATAATAACGGGTCGCACGCCATACGTTCATATTATATACCTTTTAGATTATAGGCAGATACCTACTACTAATACTAGTATAATATGTGCTACGTTAATACACTTCCGTAGAAATCCATTGCGTCACCGTCATAGCTGATATTGCGAGAAAAAATTAAAAAAAAAACTACCGGGTTGCCGGCTCCTTAAGCCTTTCTCGTCTTGCGCGGACGTGCAATTCTAAACTTTCGAAAAGAATTTGTTAAAACGATTATTATGTCTGTGTGTAGATAAGCTAATCAACACTCTAGTGTATATATTAAAATTCTATAAACATTTGTTTTTATAGATATATATTGATTCTATTCGTGTAATTTAATCGTATTCTCCATTTGAGCTAAAACCGTCAGGTACTTTTTTAGTGGCAAATAGTTAAGAAATATATTAAGATAACATGCGATATAAGTGCATATTCCTTTTTATTATTTATTAATATTTGACCCTTTGACCACACTTTTTTTTTTAATTATTTTGACGGTGGTTTTAATAAGATGTCACAATTATTAACAATCGAAAAACAATTATATTAAAATGGTGGATTTAAAAGTAAGTTTTTTAGCTCCGGCGTTGATTTTACAATGTTCTTTTATGTGTATGTGTGCGTGTCCCTGAAAACACAATTACTTTTTTTTTTGCTATACTGATTTACTCGAATAACATCTCTGTTAAATCGTGTGTATGTAATACTTTAGTAAGTAAAAAGTTGTTCAACCAAATAAAAGTAAACAGTTCCAAACAATAATATCAAGCTCATAAAAACGATACATTTAAATAAAACAAAATATGAGGACTATTTAAAAACAAGCGCTATACAGCTGCCTCGGTAACTTTATTCCATAGTTGTAATGTACACAACAACGGCATTAATTACTCAAACCGCATCTGGCATGTACAACAAGTGTTTAAAACGTAAATAGTTTTTATTGTTTGCCAAAGGATAATAATTTTTTTACGTTGCACAACGAGTTGCAAACAAATAATATACATAATATTAAAACGAAACGACGAAACTAGAGCTTATTAATGATACAGTTATACTATCAAATAATAATACAACTGATAAATAATACGCTTTAAACGGGTTTTTTTAATCCCATTGAAATGTTGATTTGGTTAATGATTAAACAAATAATGTTTAAACAATTATTTAAAAATTCCAGCAGTTCTGTAAACACATCTAATAGCAGCCCGACATTTGTTATTATCATATCGATAAAATATAAATTTTGGCCTTAGAAACTATAACGGTTACTGCTTTGAGCTAAACCAGCCTAGCAAAGTGTTATTAATAAACTGGGACGATACAACCCCATAACACCCCAAAATTATTGTATTTATAGCAAAACCTAATTCCAGACACAGGGGCAGTAAACAAGCAAACAGAAGGCCTTTGTCGTGGTGATTGATGGATAAGGTCGACAACCCGTATTGTGGTGGGGTAGATGCGCGGATATTGCACGGCTCGTTGGTATGATGTAATGTGAAGTGATGAAAACAAAAAAATATAAGTGATTTTTATGAAATTGTATGAAATTTTACAGGAGAGAAAATTACAAATATATTTGCAATATGTTCTTATAGATGATATTGATTATTTGCCTTCAATGAATTTTTTAAAAATTGAGAAAAAATTATAAAATAAAACTATAGATAGAAATGTTTTCTTCTTAAATATCGCAAGATCAAAATCTTGTTTTTGAAACAAAATAAACCACTTGTACTCGTTTGGTTCTTATTACTCAAGTCAATATATTCAGTTCAGTAATTTGTTCTTACCTTGAGTTTGTCGTAGGTGGATGTCAATTCCAGATGATGAACGAACGGGTTTAGCATATCTTTTGAGGCGACCATGTCGTTGCTTATTAAAAGTTTGGTTTCGCTCATCGTCGTCCGCAACAGTCGTGGTAGAATCTTAACAAAAATTGGCGGCCGACACTTTCGGCACACCGTTACTATGTTGTATTGTTAATAACAATAATAAAAGTAGTAGAAACTATTAACACTATAATGACTACAACTGCAAATAATGTCAAATGTCAGCGTCGTTATCGCGGGCTGTTCAGTCCATTATCGACAATGTGCGGCAAACTAAACGCGCGGCCGTCGACTGCGGCTTGAGTTGACATGTGCAACGACGCCGTTCGGCAGTGGCCATGCGCCGCTTTCACGACAGGTGAACGGTAGTCGCGCCCAAACATAACAGTGGCTTCTCTCCCTCTCTTGGCCAACTTTCACTGTTTCCCAAGCCAATTTTTCCAAAAGGGATTCGAAAACAAAAAGTAACCTGAAAAACTGACACAATTGTTGATTAAGTAATGGAATTTAACAATTGCATTTTAATTTCAAAAAATCCTATTCTATTTTAAATTATTTAACCTACATTGGAATAGTTGTAATTCAAACACTTAAAAATGTCAAGTTATACAAATCATATTTCCTTATTATGGACAAGGGTTGGAAACGTTTCCAAGGCAAAATTACTAAAAACATATAACTACAGAAATTTTTTTTTAGAACTATTACTATTTTATAGTATGATATTCAAACAGCTCAGTTGATTTCGAACTAATTTAAAACATTTTAAAATTAAGTTTTAATCATTTTAGAACGATATATCTAACCGTGTTTCATTCCCGAAACGATATTTTATGGTTTTTTTAAAAGTTCAAAATCAGTAGATATCAGAATATCATACCAGTTAAACATATGTATATCCCTCATTTGTTTTATTTATGACAAATAATGTTTATGACAAATACATTGATTGAATAGAGGTAATAATAACTATAATTATGGTATAGTTATTATTATTATTTTGTTCTATAAAATACAAATTGCCCGCATTGCATATTTTATGTTTTTTATACACGTTATTATTATACAATATTAAACTTGCACCTTCTTTATAAGGAAGGGTTCTTTTATAAACATGTTTTAAAATAAAAACAAAACGTTTCTTTGGCATTAGTGAAGTCTACAAAAAAAAGATTTGTTTACTAGACCTACGATATATTTTTAACCACTGGACCAATTTCTTAATTTAGCAAGTCCTTTTAACACCTCAACTGTCACTACAGCCCTAACGTTTATTTTTTATTCTACTTGTAAATATTTCTCTTCGGATCAAATTACGATCTCGAACTGTTACTGACAATGTATGATTCATCATTTATTGTAACATTACCAACAGCTAACAAATAATTTTGTGATACCTGTTTCAAAATTTAAGCACGACACATTTTTTTCGAAATACATTTTTAAACGTTCTTGAACGCATAATTGATACCAAAATGCTTTTTTATGATGCGATTCGGCCAACGTGGACATTATTAAAGTCGGCAACGATAAGCAATATAAAAATTACAAACTACATAAAACGTGTCCTTGATGCTTTTTTTAACCAACTGTCAACTGTGTCAAAAGTCACCAAAGGACCATATTAATAAATATTAATTTTAAAAAATCATCATTGTTTTAAAAATAAATCTTATTTTCCAACTAATATTTTTAATAATCTATAACTTATCATTTTAGGGATAGTTTGGTCGTAACTTTTTATTAAGAGGCAAAATATAGATACAATAACATGTTCGATTATTATTACCTAGAATTGTTCCGATTGATTTTTAAGACCGTAGTCTGTATAGATTACGCATATTTGGTAAAACATCAATATATCATGATTAATTTACTTTTAGACTTCTACCCTTTACATAATACTAATACTAAGTTATCTACATTGATGTATAATAGTTTAGAAGCCTTAAAAAATTAAAAATATATCACCAATCGCTTAAAAAAACTAACTCACATCTGCCAAGTACACCGATGCCTACAATAAATAATAGTTCTTATTAATTCTTATCCATTAATGAACGTATAAATTATTTTTAAAAAATCTGGTTCAGAAAAATACGATATTTAAATGTATTTTTTAAGTTATAAATTATATTAATAAAATAAACTAGGCGTGTGCCATTTTTAAACTAGCACATTTAAGTGCCTGGACAATTAATCTATAATCAAGTGATTGTTTTAATTATAAAGACAATCAAGATTGTGTTATAAGATATAATATAATTAATATTACTCACAGTGACGATAACCTAAAGACGAAACTGGATTTACAAGTTACAGCAACACACTGACACAGTTCGACGCCACAATATTTTACTTTTATTATTATTATAGACATCAAAACATATGTTAACAAGTGATAAATGATAAGCACTTTTGCACCAGTTGATACTATGGCGGGAGTTTGTAGTATAGTCTTTATTAAACCTCCCTGGAATCATTCGATTGGAAGAATTTAAAAATATACAGCTGTGTACAACCTACTTTTTTCTAACTAAAACAAATTTATTAGCGCTTAAGCGATCGGTACATTATTAAGATTTTAGAACATATATTTACTTCAAAAACTACAATGGATATTGCACTTTAAAAAAAAATATATAAAATAATAATAATAAAACAATTTTATTTAACTAGTAAGAGTGACATTATTTCTTATATCATACGATTACACTATTTAATAACGTAATTTTTAATTGCTTTATCGTTAAGTATTCCGGTTAACTCAAAAATTATTTTATTATTGTTTGTTATTTGTACACTTTACAATATATATACACATATATTTATATTTGAGTACCTACTTTTGAAAAGTAATTTTCAGAACACTAAATTTGGGTACTTCGATTTATGTATTTCATTAAATTATAACTTATTATATTAATAAAAAAAATGTGTCATCAAGAATGTATTATCTATTACTCTATGGTTTGGCTCCAACATTTGTTTTAGAATTTTCTTTACGTTCAACGTTTTTTTCTTCCATGAAAATACCTGGTGGATGTTGCACCTGTCGGCGTTTGCCTGTCCACATTCCGCCGTAGCCGTAAATGGTTGGATCTTCGCCACCAGCGTTGATATCTTCTACATCCGTTGTGTGCTCTGCTCACTTAGTGTTGACTGTTGTGCCGTCGTTTGTTTACCTACGGTCCTCATGTAGTATAAGCACCTGAAAAAAAGGGGTGGTGGTAATTTTGTGTTTGTTGTTCATTAAAACAATAAAATAAAATAGTGTCTTCGAAGGTCTCAATATTTTTGTACTCACCAATTAAAGTTTTAATCTTGTTCATACCGTCGAGGACAAAATATTTAGTTTTCGTGAACGTTTTTAAAATAATTTTTTGTAACCGTTACATCCATAAAGTAAATCAGGTAAGAACGTAATAATAAATAATTAGTGGATAATCGTAAACACTATGATAGTGCGTGTTAATAAGAATAAGCTTCAAGTATGTAAGGTATAGTAAAAATTCGCTAAAAGCCACTGTATAAGTGAAATCGTAAAAACTTTACTTAATTGGCATTTAAATATTGTTCTTGTCACCTACCACCTACGATTGCAGTTAAGGATATACATGTTATGTATACCTATTACTTTTTACAACTATGAGTAGTAAAAAAAAAAAAAGTGCCTCAAAGCATACAAAGCATGTGTAACCATGTTCTATTCGTGTACAAATTATAGTCCTACCTACGGTTTCACAATCGTCGAGAAAGTATCTTTTTACACTCAAGTTCAAACGAATACAGTCGACGAATCCGTGTTAAGTATAAACGGATCCACTGATATCCAAAATGTCTTCTCTTACTCTTCCTAACAATCCTCATCGTCGTTTAAAACGAAATTGGTCACGACTCGAGCGACCTAATAACTAATAGGTAACATAAACAGTAATTGAATCTAGTTGAAATAGTGTCACTGGACACCTTCTTTCACGTCGTCCTACCACTATAAAATGTTCAACAAATGTTCTCATTGTTTTTAATATTACAGATTGTAAATATATTTTTAATGAAAAAAAAAAAGTATAAACGGAAACAAACTTGTACCTATTATACTAATAACGAGGTAGTAAATTAATTTAATTACCTGACCATATATTTGCCTAATTTCAGAACGGCATAAACTCAAAATAAACAAAATCTACAATTCCTTATTTGGTATTATTTCTGGATTCCTACACTTGTGTTCTCATTTGACTGTATTTGTATTAAGTAAAAAAGATACCACTGATGTAAAACGAATAAAAAAAAGTGCGAAATTGTAATTGTACCGTTAACAAACGTATTGTCGAAAAAAAATGAATTCCTTAAAAACATTCCAAATATACGTCCATTGTATAAACATGTCCAAATACATAATATATATTTTAATATAAAATATGGACTAATTCTTTCAAATCGAGAACATGATTAGATATTTTGAGGATGATACTGCTAATCTAACCTAATCTAACAAACGGTTAGCCACAAATTAATAATAATCACAACAAATATTAATAGAAAATTTAACATGCGAGACCTTTTTTTAATCCTATGTTTTCATTAAAATACATTAATAACAAATATTAACAATAATTACACTCGTTTACAGCCAAAATATCTTCAAATTACTGAAGCATAACAATAAAACATTATGATCGATGTTTGTTTTTCTAAACGTATTATAACTATTGGGATTTTTGTTTTATAAAGACGTTCCCGATAAAATGTTTAAATCGTAAACATTACAAACGGTAATTGAGTCTCTAAAGTAGACGTTTGTTTTCTAAAATTTAATTGCTGGTTATAATTTGTCTTTTTTAAGGACTTGTTTTTGATATCTTGTTTAATTCTACTCAGATAACACGCATAAAGAAAATAGCAGCCTGTGCTAAGTTAATAGTGTCTTCAGATTTGTGATTGTATATTGAAACACATATTTTTTAAGTCCCGGAATCTTTACAGACCAATTTCACGGTCTGAATTGTAAACTTAGTGTCAATATAATTATTATCGTTTGAACAAAGAAAATGTTCGGTGCAATGGTTACCGTAGACTTAACACAAATATAACGTTTCTGGGCTGCATAACGAAATGTAAATGTCCGACAGCAGAGCCACTGTGCACTAAAACAAGTACAAACGAGTACCTACTACCTATAAAATAATAGTAGGTAACAATTACATGATTACATTTTCTCATAAATTCAACTCTCGTACCTTGCGACGAGTTTATTAAAACTTACTTAACGTTCTTGGCCAAATGATGGCATGTGAAAAAATGACCAAGGTCAACGACTTCATAGAGAAGAGGAACACGAGGGGCAATGCTAGTCGAATAAGACTCTTGATATCGACGCGTGGTTTCATTATACATAATTTACACGGTTTGGATTTATATTTTTTTATTATTAACGTCTTCCCCGTGCACAGTGCACTGCTACTATAGTTCAGTCAGTTATCGTGGGTATTATGTATGTATGTTTATGTATAATACATAGATTTACCTGTCGTGCTCGTATTATATGCAAATGCGTGTATTTTAAACCATGTGCCCGTTGGCCCCTAAAACTGTATGTTTACAACGGTAAATTGAACGGTAAGAGGGAAAAACAACAATAACTAAAAATCGCATCGGATCATGATAAAAAGGTAAACCTGTTCGCAAAGTAGGTATAACAATAATTACCATGGAAATCGAAGAATGATAGTCACGAACACGGCTCGAGGTATATATGAGCCGAGAAAGTCTAATGAGAAAACAAGCGGGATAAATTACAATTATCACAATTTACAGACATGTGTTACTGGCTAATCACATAAGCGAACAAGACGGTCGCTCAAAATAATATGTACACAGTAATTTTTGACACTATATTGAAAACGCTTACGATCGGTCACGGCTTACGATCCGGTTCCATTCATCTTAATCTTTGTTAACCGTCTAAGATCAAAACAATTATGTCGCATTAACAAATTACAGAGATTGTTGAAAATTGAATCCATTCGTAATACTATTAACACAGTTATCAGAATACGTACTTATGATTCCTGCGCGTTTTAAAATTCCAAACTATTACCAAAGACCAACACAAGTAAACTCTCTTATGCTTTCGTTTTTAATAAAAACGTTTTAATGATGATTCTGACATTCCCCCATTATACAATTTGTTATATCTACAAATAAAATAATAAAAGTTACCTATGTGAATGTGGTCAAATATTTAAAACATGAATTGTGCTGTTGTTCTTATAGTGTTACCCTTATTTCATACATGATGCTTACATATTTTTTGTTTTTGTAAAGTGTTAGAGCCGCTATTAGATTCAATACTTAACTTTATACGTAATAAGTTAATATCACTTAAGTATTGTTAACCTACACAGTGTTACCAGTTGCGCTGTGTTACCAGTTGTTGGATTTTTTTATGTCATTATACGACTTAAAAGTAAGATTAAATTTACTGAAATATAGATATTATTTATTTATATGTCTTGAAATACCTAATGCCATAGATTAATGATCATATATATAACACATCTGTTATAAACCAAGTCAGACGCACATATACCTATTTCAATTGTAAGGATATTGCATTACCAAACAATTTTTACATTTCAGAGCCAAAGTGTTTCACTAACATTTTTAACCTACTGTTTTTACATTATTTCACATTAAAATTTCAATTGGAGGGTTCAGAGAAAAAGTGGTGAACCAAGTCCATCACAGCTGATTTTCAATAATTGGCGCCTAAATTTTTTTGCATAATCTACTTTGTGATACATCGTATACATGTTACCATTTTGCGGTATTGAGATGATCTAAAGACTTGGTTTACCGTGATATGGAAAGATATTATATAGGTAATAACCTTTATGCCTATTTTAAGCAAAAAACCGCAGTGTGAAAAAATGGACTTGGTTCACTTTTGAACTGAACCTTCCAATTGTAAATCGTGTACAATGTAGCATCATTGGAAATATTTAAATTTGGATTTAAATCTTAAAATATAATATCGAAGTTTACTATATATTACGAAATGGAATCACTTTTTGCAAATAAAACATAGAAGAAAGACAGTAAATTACCTATTTATAACAATGTACCATGCGTTTTTATACATGTATTACTTTCTACTAATTATGAAATTATCTTTTATTCAATGCAGAATGATTGAAAATTCTCAACACAAATAGTGAGGAATGATTGCAATTTATTTACAATAATAAATGTAACTGATCAACTCGGAAAGTTATTGGCTAATAAAGTATAATTGTTGTTATTATTTCTTATGCTAGCATTCTTCATAAGTCACAAACAAATTAGTTTTATTAGTATTACACTTACAGAAATAAAATAATACTTACCTTCTATAAGGCTCGGTTCTTAATATATGAGCAGTTGCACAACTCACAAAATGGGGGGGGGGGGGGAATAACTGATTTCCTTACCTCAAAATGTCGGATGGTCCGATGATTATTTAGGGGGAGGGGGTACAACAATTGAATATTTTAGAAAACTTCTCTTACTACAAAAAAAAAACAAGGGTTTGTGACCGAATTAACCCGACCCACAAACCAATAGAAAACCCTGAAACAAAAAAAAAAAGATTACCAGACTTAGGGACGTGTACAAGGCAATTCGTAATTACAACTTATAAGCGTAACTTTTTGAGTTACATGCTGTAGGTAACACGTGTAAGCACAAAATGTATAAATAGAGATGCGTTGTTTTAGACATAAGTCCACATTTAAGTTTAAAGTAATTTTATTTATATTTTTTATTTATAGGACATTACTCAATGGAATAACACAATTATGAGTAATGAGGGAAGAGGATTTGGAAATAGCGTTAAAAGTAATTCGTATACTTATTTGTTTACCAACCGTTAAGTGTAAATAATATATTTATGTACGCTATTTAATTTGTATTTAACTATTTAAGGTGGTTATAGTAGGAAATGGAGCAGTTGGAAAATCGAGTATGATCCAGCGTTATTGCAGAGGAACATTTACTCGGGACTATAAGAAAACAATTGGTGTCGATTTTTTGGAAAGGCAAATAGAGTGAGTTCGCGATTACAATAAAAAATAGTCCATACCTTAACGCTAATAAGCATAAATTGTAAATTTACACATTCAATTTATAAAAAATGTTTAGTTTAAAATTTATTAATTTTATACTCTTCTTGAAATATATTTATTCTATATGTATGTATAATATTATTCTGGGCCAATTTTTTTAAAATTTCATAACTTCAAGTTGCTCGTGTTTTTTTCTCAAATCCTGATTTTAGCAAATTCAACCCTGCTACCCTCTAATAATTCAGGGGTTTTAATTCTACTATGAACAAATACTCTAGGTATCTTTTTTAGTACTTACCTGCCAACTACGAGTACAAGTATAAATTAAATGTTGTACCAAGTTCAAATGTATAATAAAATGCATATCTATCTGTTTAAATTAAAGTGGATAATATATTGTTTTGTTTGAATATTTACAAATTAAAAATATACATCAAAACAACAGACATAATGTAAGTTTTTAATAGTAGTAGTACCCACTATGAAATATAGGCATTTTTTTTTAATTTTAACCCAAGGTTTTATTGAAGAACAATGTACAAATTATGACCTTGATGTCTGTAATTATACGTTATAATTTATACTTATTAGATGTAATGGAGAAGACGTCAGGCTTATGTTGTGGGACACAGCCGGCCAAGAAGAATTCGACGCCATTACAAAAGCATATTATAGAGGCGCCCAAGCGTGTGTATTAGCATTTTCCACTACGGACAGGGATTCATTCGAAGCAATTCATTCTTGGAAAATAAAGGTGTTTACTTTGTTAGCTTACCCAGCTTTGGCTTCTATTCAGTAACTCATTGACATTTTATTGAAAAAAACTTAACGCTTACAAAATTAATACTAATAAAATGTAGTATGTATCTATAATTATTTTACCTAAAATACTTTTGTATTTTCTAACTTCCCAACCATAAAACTACTAACAGAAAATAACCATAACCAAGTCTCATTGGTCTATCAACAATGTATAACCATATACCATATCGTATCTTATAAGAAATAAGTTATCATTTCAAATTTTAATATTTTTCAATAAATAATTTATTGGGGTGAACTGTGAAGGAGTTGCATTTTTCTACTTTTGACCCATCTAAGTAGAAATTGCATGCGATTTCGGATCTATATCTGAAATACTTATTGTGACCCACACAAAAAAAAACACTTATTAAAACCAACACCTTTTCAGCTTTCGCATCAAAGCAACAAATTTAAATGAATGTTTTTTTATAAAATGTACTTTTATTTATATAACATAAATGATATAATATAGACAGGCTAATGATCTAAACTGCGCCAAAGCCTTAGTTAATATAAAAAAAAAACAGTTTTTTTAAATATGATTACTTATGTAAAAAATTGGGTATGATTTTGTTACATAAATTATAAAATTATGTTTACATTGTAATAAATCATTCTGGATTAAATTATTTAATAGTCAAACCACATTTTTTTCAATCAATAATAAAGTAAAAAATATTTAACTATAGAATTACTATTTCTTTAACAATCATAGTAGCCCCATGTATATGTAGACAAATAATGCATGAAAACAACAGACATATGCTTTTTACCTAATAATGTACTTTATTTATTCTTTAAGGGTGTATGGTCATAACTTTTCGCTTGATTCTCTCTTCCAATATGCTCTATATTCTATAAAAGGTGTATGAACAGCTTACAATACACTTATTATGTAAGTTTTTACAATTGCAATGCTGTTTAAAATTACCTTATATTGTTGTATAATTGTTGATGTACAAGTTACTTATATTTAAGCATTTAAGATAGTTAAAATATTATTATAATAAGTAATAATTCATTTCCGTTTGGAAATTTTAGGTAGAAGATGAATGTGGAAAAATACCAACGGTAATAGTTCAAAACAAAGTTGACCTAATAGAACGCAGTACGGTCGATCCGTTAGTATTAACATTTACTACTATCTTTTTTATTTTAAGTTGAATTGTTGAAATAAAATTGTATGACATCTCTGTTAACAGACAAGAAGTTGAAATTCTTGCACGATCCTTAGGATGTAAATTAATTCGCACATCAGTCAAAGATGATGTAAATGTCAACAATGTATTCAGATACTTGACTTCAAGATGTTTAGTTGAAATACAAAAGGAAGAACAAGATTACATGTCTGGAAATGGACTACACCAAACTTACACTATAAGTACGTACATTTAATTTATATTACATAAATATTGTAACCTACATAAATTTAAAACAACATTTTCAGTAATAAAAAAGTTTATTGCTGAAATAAAATATAAAATAAAATGTCAACCATAAATAACTATATTTACGAATCCCAGTTCTACATTTAATTCATCTCATCCACAGTAAGGTACTAAACTCCAAACGTGTTGCAACAGCTATATCAATTATCAAAATGTTGCACAAACGACACATGTTATTCATAACAGTTTGCTGGTGTGCCTTAAATGATAAAAAATATTGCTCTACTTAATTGATTTTAATCAAATATTGTTATTATAGTTTGATTACACTTATTCTATTTAAAATATTAATTTTTATGTACAAATTTTAATACAAATATTTGTTTATTAATGTTGTAGGTTCATTTGGTGCTGTGCCCTACAGGAATAAAAATGCATCAGCAACTATAAAACTGAGACCTGGAAAAATAAGACAAAAAAAGAAGAATGTCTTTAAAAACTCTTGTGTCATACCATAAGCATTAGATGTTTGAATTTCAGTGCTTACATCAACACAAAATATACATATTTTTGATAATGTAATATCATATATTAGGAAAATAAACAACATAGTTACATAACACTTAATTTTATGTGATTAACATGATATTTGATTTATGATCAAAATCTTAATAAAATAGGAATACATGTTTATAGTTATAATTAATATGGAATGTATGTCTTATAAACATCAAGCAGTGCAATTTTTTAACGCTAGTATATATTGCACTATATTTTACTGATCTTCACAAGCCTCAGTTACACAGGTGCTATGAATAATATAATCCAATAGTCCTTGTAGTCGTTTATGAATACGTTTTTGATCATCAAGTGTACAACCTAAAATAGCTGTCTCAAATACTTTGTTACCGACTTCATGTTCAGATGAACTACAAGAAGCCAAGTAAGACTGACAGTAAGATTTGGCAGTATCAGCATCCACTTTCAATGTGTTGACCATATTGTCAATTAAATTATTCACCTCTTCCAAACAATTTTGTTGACTTTCGCTCCTTGTAGTATGCACTGTAATCTTAATAGTGTTGCAACGGTTCACAATACGTTCAGCAGCCTGATAAATATCATCTTTATCAACTGCAAATAATCAAATTTAGCAATCATTATAAACAAATAAAAACAGATATTCTGAAGAAATGTGAGTTTTATTATTATTTTACTGAGAGACTTACCAGAGTTAAGATAGCTTAAAGAGTCTGATGTTTTTATAGCGTCTATAGTTGTGTACATATTGTCGATATCTTCTTCCATTTGTAGAGCTTCTCGTCTAATACTTTCAACAAGCAATTCTACACGGTCCAACATTTTAATTAAGTGCTGTTTGGAAGAAGTAGGCTCAAAATCATCATTAGACATTATGACTTCTCCCGCGTTTTCCATAATGACTACATATAAATAAACATTATTAACAACATTTTAGTTTAACAAAGCAGTGAAAGAGCTTATAACTAAGAAGATAATTCTAATCCAATAGTTTGCTATTGAATATAGCATAAGTAACCCATGTAGAACTATTGCCTACCCCTTCTACGGAAAAGGTTTCCTGATGGATTCGCTAGCCAAGACGGGTCGCCGGTGGTAGGGGAATAGTGGCTTCTTTTCACCGGCAAACGGAGCACCTATGACTGAGTGACTAACCAGCGTCAGTGAGTACCTAACTAATTAGTATTATACAAAGTTCTTACGAGATAAAAAAAATGATTTGACTAGAAGTATACATTTCCAGTAGCATTGAAAATAATTATTGTCACGGACGTATCTACATAGACACAAATTTCATGGGTACTAAGGGTGCTTAGCGCCCAAGGTTTGTTCATATTATTTATCTACAAATACCATTGTAGCCATAAAGAAAAGTCTGTTGATGCATGCAGTTAAACGAGTGCTTAAACACACCCGAAATTTAAGGTGAAATTGTGCAAACGAGCGTTGACATAACTTAATATATAATATTATACCAAATGAAGAAACTGATTCAAACAATTTTGATGGCATGACTCACGACTGTTTTGGTTACTGCTTATTACAATAATATAATTATACTTACTGATGATTGAAAAATCCGAATTTCAAATAACTGTATTCGAATATGCTCACTTATAAACTTAGAAAAATAAAATCACAAGTTCATTGAAAACAGCAAATCGAATACACATTACACAAAATATTAAAATAAACAAAAAAAGTTGACGGTAAAATGATAAGGTCGAGGTTCGCAGTTTATCACTAAACGCAAACGACAATAGCAGTCATTACTTTCTGGTTACTGATACAGCTGATACAGTGTCCTACGACGTCTTGACAAATATTTATGGATATTGGATAGGTAAAGAATATTCTAGGTTGTTGTGTGCAGAACCGAGAACATTCTAGAATTTTCTCGATACCTAATCCGTATTCGTAACTTTAACTAGCTCACAGCGGCCAGCACAATCTTTGAACGATTTTAATTCATTTACAATGCCCTCTGGTCTGACGAGATTCATAATAAAATCCAACAATAACTACATCTTAATAGAGGCGACCGTGCCTAATTAATCAAATAAAATATTTTAATTTGTTATCTTAACAACTTTAAGAATTTAATTATTTAGTAACTTTATAGTTGACCAATCGAAAATGAGGTATAATAATGTCATGAATCATGATAGCAATGAAGTAAGAATAATTTTATAAGTAAAATAGTATGGTAATTGGTGTGTAATATAAAAGACTGAGTGGTAAAACGATGAAGTTATAAAGAGAGAGAGAACATGGATTCAATACTTGAGTTTTTGTAGCAGCTAGGGCTCACGAAGGGTATTGGCAAGCCGTGAATCAAAAAAGATAAATCTTTGATTAGTCAATATATTTTTACTTGCAGTAAGAAATATGCCAACATTCAAAGTAAAGGTTTATTGTTTGATCTATTAAAGTGCAGCTTAATCCTAAATTTAGTACTGTCTAAAATATCTTCAATAGAAAATTAGAATAAAGGACTAAGATTGAAGTTGAATAAATTATGACTCTTTTTTCGATTTTTTTCTAGCTATATATATATATACATAGCTATAAAACTAGTTTAAATGTAGTTAAATTAAAAATAACATTCACAAAAATTACTTTTAAAAAAATCATTAAGAGAGAAGTAACTTTTAAAATGTTTTAATTACAATTTTTACGGGGGTTAGATAAAACTTTAAACTAGTTATTCCTTGTGAGTTTTTCGGAGTAATTATTACCATACATATTATAGATAATTATAAACACATATTGCACTACTTTTCAAAGTAAATCATTGAGTTGTTTGAGCCTTTTTGAATTACTAAATAGTTATTATAAATTAAATTTAGCAATGTAATTCAAAATCAAATTTTTAAAAAAGAAATGATTATATTAAAATAAGAACATTAAAGTGTACTTATACTAATTTGATAGTTAATATAATTATACCTATATATTTAACTTAAAAAGAACTTTAATAATTTAAACTATATTTAAAAAAAAAAAAACCATTTATTATGGATAACTGAATAACAAAAGAATTACTTGATTGTTGACAAAATCTTATCTAAATGCTTACGTTTAGAATTTAGAATTTTTTTATGCTGATCAAGTTCAGTTTTACTCATACTCCTTGGCAGCTCATCTTCATCCAATAAAATTTCCATTTCTTCAGCGGCTTTACTGAACCAATTTGTTGAAGTTGTATCTTTCTTTGCTTTTTCTTCTAACATACTAATTTCTTGGGCCTGTTTAACACAAGTAAAATAATTTCGAAGAATACGTTGCTCAACCTGTAACCTAGGTAGTTCTTTGTCCCTTTTCATTGTTCTTAATACATTAAGATAAATATTTTTTTTTTCTGGAGTGCAAATGAGTAACGACAAACCAGTGTTTGAAGCCCTCGCTGTACGACCACTGCGATGAACATAAATTTCTGCTGTTCTAGGAACATCATAATGTATAACACTGTTGACACCGATAATATCCAAACCTCGAGAAGCAACATCAGTAGCTAACAACAATCCACGGTCATTAGCACGGAACTTGTCTAAATTTTTAAGCCTTTGTTTCTGTATCATATTAGAATGAATAGGTAATGGATTTAGTTTAAGAGTACTAAATACACTGGCTAATCGTTTGACACAACTTATGCTATTACAAAATACTAAACTTCTTCCCGGGTTCTGTTTCAAAAAGTAATACAAATAACAATCTTTTTCATTAACTGAACATAATACTTGCATTTCATTTACAGTACTAGTAATACCACAATTATTTTCCGTTAGATTTATTACATGAGGATTTTTCATTCCGATCAATTCTATTAAACTTTTAAGTTTATCTTCAGGTGTAAGGTTTTTCTTCTTTTTTTTATTTTTAATATTCATTCTATAAGGAGCTTTATGGACCATAGCCAATGTTGCTGAAAACACAAAGTTTTGACGTTTAGAATTTCTTTTTAAATTTATTTTTTCAAGCATGAGATGGAGTTCTGGAAAATGTGCTGTTTCAACCATACGGTCAGCTTCATCAATTACAAAATACTTAACCTTATTAATTTGACTTAAATGTGGCTCATTTCTTTGTATTAATTCCCAAAGACGACCCGGAGTTGCAACAACAATTTCTGGACCTCTTTTTAATAATCGTTCCTGTTTTTCAGTTGATAGACCCCCTACAATAGCTGCTACACTAATTTTGCTTAATTTTGCTATATCTTCTATGTGCTTTTGAACTTGCATGGCTAACTCACGAGTGGGGACAAGTATAATAGCCCAAAGCTTTTTATTACTATTATGTTTATTATTTGATGGTAAGTTTATAACTGAAACACAGCCTAATCCATTTTCATCAAGTTCCATCATTTCAGGTACATCTTCGACACCACTAAGAGAATTTGCTTCAGAATCCGAGTCATCCAAGTCTGATTCTGATTCTGAATCAGGTTCAGATCCTTTATTTGACAATCTAGCATTCAAAATACCATTTAAAATAGGTATAGCAAAAGCCAATGTTTTACCGCTACCAGTTTCAGCGGCCCCAAGAATATCCCTTTGGTCATTAATTGCTGGAGGAATTGATTCCAATTGAATTTTTGTAGGTTTAGTAAAATGTTTTAACTTGATGGCATTCAAGATTTCTGTTCGAATATTCAGCGCTTTCCAAGATTCCATTGTAACTATACATGATGCAAAATATTAATTATTTTTCCATAAGACTACCGAGTATGTTTTGAGTTCAAAATGTATGACTTACATGAATACCTATAAGCTATACAAAACGCAGTTTATAAATTAAGTGACAATCGATATATAATACTTATTACTTCACGAATTCAAATTCTATTTCTAATTTGTATGGTACACTTTACAGTTTATAGTTTACACTAATAATTATGATTTTTGAATAAAATTTTAAGAAAATAATGATAACAGTATCAGACTTAAACAACACGTGGGTAAAATCAAGGTTATAGACTGTTATACAATAACGTCATTTGTGCCACAAATCACAACAGTGTTCACTGTTCGAACGGTTATAAAAATTCAAATTTGGTATGTGGTTTTATATTTTTTAAACGCGCAATAATTTATATGAAAAAAATCATGAATCAAATAATCTAAAATTTAAAAATAATCTATAAATTTTATATTATTAAAATATGATATAAATGTATTATTAAAATAACATAAACCTAAAACTAGCAATTTATGATAACCGATAAAATTGTATTTACTGAAAACCTCAAATTTGAAATTCGAAAAGAGGTTATATAAAACAATTTTGAATTAAAATAAAATTGGAATAGAAAACAATTTACTTTTTAGGTCTAAGTCGTCTAACGAGCGTAAGAATACATAATGTGTACAGATCATCTAATCAACTGACAATTAATAAATATGTGTCTCAAAATATTATTTTAATAAATATTGGCAGGCCCAGATTAACGCAAGTGCAGGCCGTGAATGTGCACTTGGTCTCCAAAACGTAGGGGCTCCATAGTACTCAAGACCAAAGGAGTTATTCTACATGTCCTCAATTTGTTTTATTCAGTTTATATAAATATATTCAGTATTATATCTGTAACAACTGTGAATAAGTGCGTAAGTCAAATTTTTGTCAAAATTGACCAAGTACGCTAGGATACATCCTACAGTACTATCGGACTACAGTCCGAGGCATCTAGCACGCCTTGAATAAATATCTAACTCGTAGGACCAACAAGAAAACCTTGAGAGAGATGTGACTTATTTGCTAAGTTGGGATTTATGGCAGCTGGTTAAAGTTTAAAATCGCTCCTCTGTAAAATCACTGAAATCGACTTAAACACTTATTCATAGTTGTTACATATATAGTCCCCAAAAAGCTAGAAAGAAATTATCATAAACTTATGTATGATATTTGTGTATATTATTTTTTATTGATGCATATTATAGTCTAATCTAGTAAAAAGAAAAAGTTATATTAAGTTTTTATATTTATAATATAATTATTTGTTATTGTTTCATTTTTAAAAGTACTACATGGAACTGGAAATGCTGATTATCCTACAAAAAACACTAGGAAACCAACCTCACAATGCAGCAAAATCAATCGATTTTTTTAAAACTATACAACTGTACGACAAAAATTTTGTTTGTATGTATTATTATTTGATAATAATAAGGGATGCAAGTTGAAATAATGTTGACGTGATGTTTACCTACTTCTGTTTATTTTGTTTATAAACATTAAACAGATATTATGTAAAAAGTAAGTAACAGAGCAAATAATTTTGTAAAACATAAAAACTTAATAATTAGGGCATATTGATGCTATTCAATAGACCCCGTTGAAGATTATTTGAAAAGAGGAAAGAGAAGTTCTTTAAAGAGTAATATCAAATTATGTAGGTAGGGTAGATAAAAAGAATATGGACTAGGGCCCCAAATTGGAACGTGCTCTTGGCCTCCATTAATAATATTAATTAATTAATCAGACCTTGATGAATGGACTTTCCTATTTATGATAATAGAAATAGTCAAATAAATAATTTAACTGCTGGGTATTGAAATTGTATTATTGCATATATAGAACAATATAGTCAATATATAATTAACATCATAACTTTTATGTATACCTAAAACTCCTGTACATTTGATGGACCATAAGTCTAAATTTTTATTTTCACTGTTTCTGTGGACGTGTTTTTTTTTCCGGCATTTTTAAAACAAAAATACCCATCAGCTTCAGTCATCGATACTGTTTCATAACTGGGTTCTTGAAAATTAAATATTTCGTTCTCTTGATCGATGAGGCCTTCACTTTGCAACTCATGGACAAATTCGTCGAAAAATATTTGAAATCCGTTTTTTTGTTCACCCGAAGCAACTGTACTTGCAGATGTTTTTTCGGCATTTTTAATACAAAAATACCCATCAGCTTCAGTCATCGATACTGTTTCATAACTTGGTTCTTGAAAATTAAATGTTTCGTTCTCTTGATCGACGAGGCCTTCACTTTGCAACTCATGGACAAATTCGTCGAAAAATATTTGAAATCCGTTTTTTTGTTCACCCGAAGCAACTGTACTTGCAGATGTTTTAAGGCACTGTCGACATGATTCAGAACTGTCATCTATCGCAGAGGTCAGAGGAACTTTAATTACATCAGTAATTTCATTTCTTGGTACATTTAGTTGTTCGACTTTTGGCGGAAGCTCATTAGATAACATACTGCTGTGGTGGTCGTTTTCTAAAACAGCTAGTAATTCATCTATTAAATAACAATCGTCCAATGTCGTTGGAGTGATAAACTCGGTTTGGGACCTGATATCATCTGACGATAATGTACCACACATTGTTTCGTTTTGGTCCAAATCGAAAAATGTGTTCAGGCTATCCATAATATAAGTAGTTTCGATTAATAAAAATAACTAACCAAATATATCCGATTTCCCGTGATTATTATATACAACAATATTATTATTACTTGACAGTGCAATAACGTTAGTTTTGTTTCCGAGGAAACCACATCGAGTACATAGATATATAGAAAGTGGAATTATAATTTAGTAGTAGCAAGTAGAGAAGCTGTATCCTAATCCCGTTACAATACCTAAATTTGTTTTACATAAATTCGACACCCATAAAAAAAAGTAGGGACATATCAGTTTCGTTTCCATGCCTATTAGGTACAATTGAAATTTGATAATAAAAAAAACAGCACAGTATAAATCAAGCACATAGTAAATCAGTAATTAGTCAATATAGTATAATAATGTTATATAATATAATCTTTAATATTTTATATTATATCGATAAAATAATGTTCGTGTACATTTATATCACTTATAACAATAATATACTTAGGGAACCCCTTTATAATAAAATCCTTATAAACAAAATGAGTAGCCGACTTCCGGCGTGCAAACGGATCTAACAAAGTCCCCACCCTGCGTAAAATTCTTGAAAGAGGTGCATCTAGATTCTTTCATAATTGAGACGCTCGAATTATTCATTAAAATTCTCTTAACTATATTTTCACGTGCCACTGTCAAATTCTTTGCCTATTGAATATTATAATATACTGATTGACATCTAGATAGTGCATTATGTTTTTTAACCCTGCTTAAAAATTCAGGCCCAAGGCGCCCGCAGGTGGAAATTCAGGGGGAGAACCGCCTATGATTTTATAATCGATTTTACAAATTTGGAATATTGGATATACATTTTTTTAACTTGCAACGAAGCTAGTTGTCCCTCCCTGCCTCTCCCAATGGGTGCCCTTGTTCAGGTCTCTAAGTAACCGGACAATACCGGTGACTCAAGTAGTAAATCATGCTTATTTTAAACTTCTGAACTTTCTGATGAACTCCCGAACCTTATGACTAATCGGTAATCCTCTCTCGACACGATGTCCCATATCATTCTCTCATACACCAGCAGTGTTTATATCATTCTCAATCGCATCTAACCATCGTTTTTCGGTCTACCTCTTGCCTCCCATGTTTATCTTCATTTCCATTCTTACTACTTCCAATTCTTCTCTTCCCATAACATGCCAAACCATATCAGCCTATTCTCCCACATTTTGGACACTATTGAAGGCACAATTATGCTACCTCTTGCGTATTCGTCTCTATAATATATATACATACTATGTACAAACGATAATACGCAAATAAGTAGCCACAAGCAGCACCGGAACGGACAATATCGTGACCAGCACGCAATACAACCCTGAAGATAGAAGATGAAACATTGGCAAAGCTAATATGCAAATATAGATGTAACTGAAAACCATGTAAATATTTCAGATTAATGTTATTTCATACATTACGTAGGTACCTATTATCTAAAAAGTTGGCTGTTACGGTGATGAAATAAACATTTTTAGTTCATCAAGTGATAATAGTACAGTATAGAGACGAATTTAGACATATATTTTTCTCGTGGGGAGTGGAGGGGTGGAAAAGTTAGTGGCTGATCCACTACACCGTTGGGCATGTATATGTACTCATGTATATAATTTACTGGATCTCGATGTGCGTTGCACGTGTACGTTTTGAGCTGCTCGTTTTGGGGGGTTGCAAATGAGCCGTCGTGCCACCAGATTACTGACGTTATTATTATTTCAACGTAGTGGCTGCGTGCGTCTTGATATAGTAACACGTTATGATCGAGTGCGCTGGCCGGGGGGGATCGTCGACCACTTGCTGGGAGTCGGACGCGATAAATATAATATTGTACTAATAACGGAGGCGCACGTGTTTTGACGCCACCGCTGGCACGCGTCGGTGTTTGTAGTCCACAAGTCGTCGGGTTTTATTTTTAACCCGCTGACCGGCCTGCCGGCGGCGTGCGCGTATGCACACGAATGTGTATATATTATATATATATATATATATACCCTGAGGTGTACGCTCGGTGTCGCCACTCCAGTATCCTGCACTGTGCCCGCAGCAGATCTGCCTCGTAGTCGTCGGTACAATAGAACTAGAAAGGATTCGCTACTGAACTTGGGACGTCGTTTCACCGCAACGTTTTCGACGACAAAGCGTAAACGTCAGGTTTTGCTTACAAAAATGCCCCCGGCAACACTGTCTCCGGTACTGAAATTATGGCGAACGCAATGAGCGCCTTCGCCTCCGAGGGATCAACCACCGATGAGCGGGTTAACAGCACAACGAGCCTTAACGTTTTATGACCGACCCGAGTACAACAACTGCAAAACACGGTAAGAGCCTTTCGCCAGTATTAATATTGTATATTTTATAATAAGCACTACTCGTTAGATTTTACTGTAGTTTTACTGACATACATGACGTGTAGTAGGGAAGTGGAACTATGACTAAACATTTAAATTTTTTTCTGGGGAAGTGGCGGGATCATATTTATTATTAGGCAAGATAGGCACGCGCCTACGGCCCCCAAATTAAAAGGACCTCACTTCACTTCACATTCTTTTATTTAAAAATAACAACCACAATATATATTTTTATTTTTGTGAAATATTAAAAAAAGAACGCTAGAAGGCTATGGCTATTATTATTGATACTATTACATGAGGCTAATGCCTTGTTTAAGGGGGGAAATAACTATCGAGAGTCATACGTATAGAGGTGGAAAGTTGGTCGATTTCTAGAGTTATGTTAAGGAACAGTTTTATAAATTAGGATAATAAAAAAAAATAGATTAACTGAGTAGGAATTGTTTTCACGATGATGTTTTTGTTTGTGTGTCTAAACCAAGTATCTTTTCTTAACTGCTGAACCGATTTCTTTATGTAGCAAATCTATCTATCAGAAATCCTACTTGATAGGAAGTACTTCATTTGATCAAACATTTAATAAGTTATCAGTACCCATCCCCTTCAAAATCGAGAAAAACACTAGAACAAAATACATATTTTTCTACTTAAAATTACTGTGCTCTATAATTTTTTAAAAAATAGTCGAATTAGTTCCAATGTAATATTCTTAAGATAAAGTACTGTCGATAAATGTGTACGTGGAAAACCATATTATATCATAAAGCTTTTCCTCTAGAAGGGGTAGAAACTTTTTTTGTTTCTCTTTTTTGAGCTTAAGTTTTGGCACTTAATGTCTGAAGGTTGATTTAGATCGGGGCATCATAATAACATATAAGATTTTCTTAAAAGTTTGTAGTCAAGCTTTTTAATTATCGAAAAACAAAAAAAAAGAGGTACACCGTACATTACCTTTTAAGCAACCCTAAACTTAAAATATAATTTTAAGCACATTATAGCTTTTATAATGTTTTTATCTATTTTTGTACTTCCACCATCTGCGTATCAAAGCGTTTAATTGAAAGTGATTTAATCAATTTTAGTTATAATAATTCTTACAAACCTGCTACCTTTCCCAACCTCATTGTACTGGCTATATTGTATATACAATTATACATACTGAGTAGTTTTTAACATTGGCAGTTTTGCATCAAAACATTTATTTTTATATTTCAAGTAAAAAAATATTTGAAATAATTTAATGAAACAAATATTTAATTTAATGAATAAACTGATTGTTACTATAGAAACGCGGCAATAATAAATTCTTTATACGAAAATGTTCAATTTTTATATCGAGTGAATGGTGATTTAAATAATAAATTGTGATTTTGACCCTTAGTTGGGGTGGAATAGACTTTAATATCTTTGAGTTAGGTGTTTTTATTTGTTAATACTTTTGAAATTTTTATCGGCATTTAGCTATGACGGTTATTAATGGTTAAACGTGTAAAAACAAAATTCGCATTTTAGCTTTTTATCTGGAAGATAGCCATTGGTAAGTAAGTAAGGTTAAAAGTTAATGAATCATGTTATACGTGGTTGGCCAAAAACAGTAATTATAGTTTATCGCTCTTTTTGTCTCCGCAAAACAAATATTGTGATAATATTATTCTGTAGAAAACGCTTCAGGAATTTTGGAATATTTTTTCATAGACCTATTAGTTAATACTTAATAGGTCTATGATTATTCGATTTTGTTCATGAAACGTGCCGACATAATATTATTATATAAATAATTTCCTTGTCCTTGTTTGTTGGTATATTTTGCAAACCGTTTAAGCCACAAGATAACGTAATTCCAAGAAACATATTATTATTCTCATAATATTGTTATTTTTAATTTTCGGTGGTTATTTTTACAATAGTCATATTATGAACTACTTTTATATTTTGTTATTTGTCGTTAACCGATCGTAGAGACGAGATCAAATGGAATTCAGTTGATGTATTATATTTTCCCAGTATGTAATCAATACTTATATTTTACCTCGAACTATTATTAATTATTGTGACAATAAATTCATACCGTTTGTTGAAAGGTACATTTAAACGGTTATAAGTGCCACAACAGGACGCAAGATTCGGTAATAATTATTATATACAGGTATAAAACGTCATAATATAAATATTAGGACATAATAATATTATGTTATATGAATGACAGTAGTCAATAAGAAACAAAAATGTTTAGCTTTTGCATGTTAAAGTACTAAATGACCTTTAAAATAGTATTTATTTATAAAACACCACAAGCTTAGGCATTTAAACAATTATCTTTGTAGTTATTGTAATAAATACTATAAAAATACAATTATTATGTTTTTATCCGTTTATATATCTGAACATCTTTGAAAAACAAAAATTTCTCATCAGTCATACCTCATTTTCTATAAACAATTTTGTTTAAGACTAAAAATAAATTGTTATAAACATTCAACCGTGTAGGTATCGAATAGAAAAAAATAATGATTAAAAAAACGTTGACGACTGGTCTTCTTCCTATTCGCGGTCGTTTGCCTTTCTCGCGATAGTCGTTTAGTTTTTTTTTAAATGTTTCCAGTTGCTGATGACAAAAACAAATCCCCTTAGCTTAGCTGCTACGATTGTTACGAAAATAAATCACGGATAAATTTAGAGTGAATATAAAACGAAAGGAGGGAGGAAAATGTCACCTGCCGCCGTCCCGTTATACCGTTGCAGGCACATGTACAAGTCTAAATAAATCAAATAAGACACCATTACACTTTACTACACAAGTCACTCGACACTCCGTATACGTGCGCTGAACAAAATCATTGACAATTGTTTGTATACATAAATATAATATAATCCTAAATCTATACAGATAGATTCCTTTGTAGGCCTAAATTCGAATGCGCAAAATTAAAGTCTATTATGGAGGGCGGACTTTTATTACAAATATTTTCGTAGCCCCTCCTCCATAAATATATTGTGATCATTTTTAATGTCAAAAATAGTAACATAGATAATGACTTTTACGGATAAATACACTTTTTGAAGGTTATTTTCTATAATAAAGGTTATGGCATCTATGCAATTGGAGCAATCGGATCAATTCAAGTCCGAGACAAAATAATATATTTAGAGTTTAGTAATAAAAAAATATTTTAGAAAGAGTTCGAAAACTGCTTGGAGAGGAAATGGTAAATGGACAAGTATATTATTGGGACCAGCCGTTACGCATTTGAATTGTGGAATTGAAGAAGACGCGGTCGGACGAGGTGAATAGAGACAACAGGAATGATGGGATAGGTGTAATATTTATACTGTATGGAAAATTGTATAAATCGGTAGCGAAGCCAGATGAGGTATGGAAGTGTGAGTGGTTGGGCAAGGGAGGCGAAAGCTTTAAATCTTAAAATTTAAACTTTTTAAGCGGTTCTAACTTAAAGTTTTAGGGGTATGAATACATTTAGCTCATACTTGAAGTGCGCCAATTGGCGAAATGAACGGCATAGAGGTGTATCTGTGGATTGAATGGATCAATGGCGATGGACAGAGATTTGTGAAGTGAGATAATTTGGCTGGCCGTCTCACGATAACTTTATTAATAGACGGATTTCTTTACGTAGGTATAGAATATTGATAGAAAGTAGATAAGAAATAGTACACGCAAGGAAAGTACATAGATAGGCTGAAAATCAAAAAACTTCGGCCTTTCCTCTCAAAATCGAAAAAAAACACTAAAATGATATATTTTTGGGATTTTAAAAAATGTTCCTCAAAAACGTATTGAAAAATATTTAAAATAGTTCTAAATATACAACCACAGATACCGATACTGATAAAAATGTATTATCTACCATTCTGCGAAAAGGATAGACTTTTTGGACTTGGGGTCTGAAAGTTAGTTAGACCAATAGTAGATCTAGTATGTGCACTTAGAAACAAAATGTAATCAAAAAAATCTATAATCACAATTTTGTTTTGTTTAAGAGTGATTAACAAACATAATGATATGTACAATGATTTTAGATTTGTACACATATAAATATACTTTCCAATTGTTTCCACCACTGTTTTTTTTTCATATTTTTAAAGCGATAATCTTAAAATATTCAGTTTTAATAATTCCGAAAGACTTTTGATTTCCCCGACCTGATATTTTTAGCTGATCCAAAACAATAAGTAGAAAAAAAATTATATTTACAATTCTCGTTGCTATTCCTTCTCCACATTTCCATTTTCCCGCTTAAATTCAAAATTTACCTTTTATAATATGGAAACGTATAAATAATATTGTAGTTGTTTGTTGTACAGAAATGCCACACTCGAACGAACTTATAGATGTACAACAGTCGGTGGGCGATGAACTTTATAATCTAACCCAATTGGCTGAAGTCAGCATCGTTTATTTTAAAAATCACGCCAGTTCCGAAAAAACGGAAACATTTGAAAAAGTAATCGGTCACTCGGCCAACGGTCGTTAATGATCAACGTCCATTGACAATAATTAACAATTATTTTGATCTAGAGAAACGTCGAAAACACACAAACGAAAAAACCGGCATCTTGTAAAGAACGACAGTGTCCAGACTGCGGCAAGTGTTACAGCACGACCAGTAACTTGGCCAGACACCGTCAGACGCATCGGTCGCTTGCCGACACCAAAGCCAGACACTGTCCACATTGCAACAAGGTAAATACTGTTAGTTATTATCGAGTTAACAAATTTAAATTAAACGCGTATTTATATTATTGATAATAATTGGATTTTATTTTTTTTAGGTGTACGTGTCGATACCGGCGTTCTCCATGCACATGAGAACGCACAGTCAATCTTGCAAGTGCCCTTTCTGCGGTAAATGTTTCTCAAGACCGTGGCTTCTACAAGGACACATTAGGACACACACTGGTATAAAATGATACAATAAAGATTTTATTTAACGTACACTTTAAACAATAATTTTTTTAATGATAACAACAGTAGTTAAGATTAAAAACGAATCAAATATTTTAGGCGAAAAACCTTATGAATGTGAAAAGTGTTGTAAAGCATTCGCTGACAAGTCCAACTTGCGGGCGCATTTGCAAACACATTCTTCGGAGAAGCCGCACATTTGTCAGAAATGCAGCAAAGCGTTTGCCCTCAAATCGTATTTGTACAAGCATGAAGAGTCGGCTTGCGGAAAAATGACGTCAAACAATAACGATTGAAACAACATTTTTGTACATAACCTACTTTTTTTTCTTGTACACTGAAAATGTAGTTTAATTTAGACATTTAGCTGAAAGTACTTGAATACAAATTTATTTGTTAATATTTAAATGCAGTATTTGGGATGAAAATACAATGTTCGAGCAAAAATTTCAAGTATATTTTAAGAACAATGGAAAAAAAAGTATTGTATAAATATAATATATATGTATAATATATATAGTAATAAAAATTATATACTTTTTTTTTTCTATTTGCTAAAGTATACTTGTAATTTTTGCATGTATATATATAAAACACCAATATTAAGTAATATGTTTTCAATCAATTTTTTACATGATAAACATAGCAATCTGAGTAGTATTTACAAATATGTGATTGTGTAAAACTGTACAGAGTTCTTGGCAGATCTATAAAAAACTACAACAATAGTTTAACTAATAGTGAATTTATTGGTGAAAAACACAAATTAGAATAGTATATCATGTATAAGGTAACCATTTTATATCAACTAGTGTTTTTAGTATTAAGAAAACTAGCTTTAAAAATATTTTTTATTTGTTTAAATTTGTATAGTTAAAATATATTCATAGCAGTAGAACTAGTTTATTAAGCAAGACATTATATGAAAATAAATGGACGAGTGCAACTAGTCACACTTTACATTTTTATTTAATTATTTTTTTTGTAAACAACAAATTCTGTTGGATTAAAAAAATATATAATAATTTGTATAACGTACATGTATATTTCTTAATTTTTTTTAGAAAATATAATTTAGATTTTAAGACGCGTGAAAAAATATATATTTTTTAAATTCATTAATAATTATACAAAATCTATACTTCATTATTAGTTATGTGTATCACAGACAGTTAAGACAACTTTAAGCCAGAAAAAAAATCAAGTATACATTTTTCATTGACAAAAAATTTAAATAACTTAGTTGCCCATATTTATTGAAAAAAAAATTAACTGAAAAGCATTATTGAAGGAGTATAATGGTTTGATAATAAATTAATTTCTTTTTCATAAGAAAGATTAAAAAGCAAAAGTTTACAAATGGACATCCTCCTCCAATATAAATAAATAAATAATTATTATTTTATAATCAAAGTATTCAACAATCATAATTCAATCGTTGCTCAGTGTGTGTATTTTCAGTGAACGTTCTTTACGTTGCGTTCTGCGTTGTGACCATTTAGCTTGTGTCGCATCTTTGCTACAGGAATTACCACTCCTGAGAAATTAAAAATGTTTTAATTTATAATAGGATAAAACAGACGTTTATATTTTTTAACACTCACCGACAAAACAGTATAGTGTTGTCATCAGATAAACTAAATGAAGCATTGGAACTACTAGATTTCCATATTATATCACTTGAGTTACCATGCGTGTAACCCAACTCCAATTGATCTTCGGAAATATTAAGTTTTTTTGAGATCTAAAAAACATAACATATTTAGTAATGTATTAGAATCCTAATATTATATTTGTTTATATTATTTACTTCACTCGCAAGTTGTGTATTTGCAGATGTAGCTGACGCTATGTCAACAACAAATTCCATTTCTGAGATAAGACGTTGTTGTGATCCATTTTCTTCAACGTGATTGACAAACATAAGTCTTTTTGTTTTGCTTAACTCTAATTCAGGACGATCTTTTAAATCTAAAATGACCATCTCCCATCCTTGACCAATATCTTCATTCCAAATTTCTTCATTAAAATAACATCGCATTAAAGCTTCGCTTCTTTTTTTACGTAATCGACATCTGGAAAAGACATTTTAAATTCAGTATTTTATCCACAAAAATGAAAAAAATGTATGTAATAAAGTATTAGTAAATAATGTCATACCTTTCTAATGGTATATCAATATTTTGAGTTTTACTCAGTTTGGCAAGCAACTCTTTTTTAGTATCCAAAACTGATGTACCGACAGTGATGATCCAGTCAAACATTTTCTTCATAACAACCTAATAAAGAAAAAAAAAATTAAACTGTTTATTTATTTGTATTTACACATATATAAACCGTAATTTACCCTAGTTTGTTCAACAGGTTCTGGCCAAAATATGGCCCCACGATATTCACCATCTTGTAGAGCTTGTCCTATTGTAATATACACAATATCGGAGTTGTTCAATTCTTCTAAGGAACTACTAGGCAAAGCTAATTCTTCAAATGACGTATCAGATTTATATCGTCTTAGGATGAAAAAATTAGTCTCTATTTTTACTAAAGACAACAAATTATCTTTGAGTTCTCTAACTGTCATTCGTTTATCAACATATGCATATATCCGGTCTGAAACTAAAACAATAATTTTTTTTTTTAATAAAATATCAATTATTACGGGATGGCTTAGGGTGCAGGAATTGTTTTTAAATTGTAATTAGTTGGCTCATATAAAATCTCGTTTATAATTAAAAACTTTTTTACGATTAATTAAAATATCTGTCGTAGATAAAAATAATTTGAACAGACAAGCAAAAGAAAAAAAAGAATTTGGGGGGGGGGGGGTGTCCAGTTAAAAATCGAACATTTTGCCAACTTAACAATTACAATTTTTTTATCCAATCTGATCTGCTTGGGTAGACTCATTCGGTTAATAACATTAAATTATACATTCAATTTTTACCATCATTGTCTTCTTGTGGCAAAGTTGTAGTTTTAAAAAAGTACTTTTCGTTTAACTGAAAATCGTTATCATCATCATCGTCTTCAGTTCCATCCCAATTTTCATCCAATTTATTATGTTCGTACACCTAAAAACAATATGTTTTTACGGTTTGTTTATTTTTTAAAATTTTTTTATTAATAGATACCTTCATGGGATCATTTTCAAAAGCAGGAGAATCTATTGGATAGTCTTCATCACCTTTGATTGTCCTACAAATTAAATTGTGTTTTTCAAAATAGTATCAGAAATAATATGCATTGCACTTAACAATTACCTCTCGCTGTCAGTGATACTACTATCTTCGCTTTGATCACCACTGCTACAACCATTAGCCACGACACACATATCTTCAGGACTTGTTACCAAATTACCATCTTCAGTAGATAATACACAATCTTTAAGAATAGAATAGTTAGCATTTATAAATAGATAATAAAGATTTTTTGCATTAGTTGTACCTTCTAACAATATGTTAAGATTTTTATGTTTTTGAACTGAATGTATTGATATACTATCGGCATGGCCATTGAGAGTCTTATTTTTTTGACTTGTTATCAATTCTTGTAATAGTTCTAAAATAGAAAATACATTTTACAGACCATTATTGTACTTAACAAATAATTCAATTTAAATGAATAGCAGACCGAAAGGTTCCCCATTTAATTTATTATTTGGAGTATTAATAAACAAACCTGTGTCCTGAGCCGGTAATACAAACTGCAATAAGATGGTATTTTCGTAACGTGTAATTATACTTTTAATCTTCTGCATTATAGCCGAGTGACTCATGATCCGACGTTCAATGAATACAAACACCTATTGCCGGTTATATAAAGTGTAAACGTACATACATGATGAAATTTAAAACTATAAAAACATACATAATGATTGAATATCGAAGAACATGATCTATCATTTTCGAGTTTCAATGGTTTTGAGTTGCTTTGCATGGCGAAATGCAAATTAGACTCTCTTGATATATCAAACTTTGTAAACAGCAATGTACCAAGATCCGATAGTAACTTATGTTCTTCTATTTCTATTTCGACTGGATTGATTACATCAATGTCTTCTTCGTTGTCATCCAAATTAATCATAAAAAGCTTCATGATTAGGACTGAAAAACAAATATAATAGTTTTAATCAATCAGAAAACAAATAACTGTGTTAGAATGTGCCATTAGTAATGTATTTACATCCAGGAGATGCTAAGGAGCTGCTGTCAACCGTTTCAATTACTTTGAGAAGTAATACACTAGGTGTGTTATAACGCAAATGACACACTAAGTAACTATTTTTCTCTTCTAGATTGTCTGTTACTTCACGTTCATGTTTATTATAAATAACTAGTTGACAGGGTTTTGTGATTTTAAATTGCTAAACAAATCATAATAATAATAATATTATATATGTTCAAAAAACTATTAAAAGTAATTTACTTGAATGGCCATTAACTTCAACTGTTCTACACTCGTGGTTTTGCTACAGTGAAATTGGTAGGGTTCTGTACCAGTATCTACAGAATCAGCTAAATAGACAGCTACTTTACACATATCACGTTCTTTTTCTTTCATCTGTCTATCTTCTTCGGCTTTTCTTTCTATCAAGTTATGAAGATCCTTAAAAAAATACACAAATACTTAAAAATTTACACATACAAGTCCCATAAAACCGAATTACTTTTAAATGTGGTGGAAATTCTTCTTGCGTCATTGCATTTTTATTTCTCCTATGATCTATTTGTCTGTACATTAGCATGTAAGCGTTAGTACTAGACGTGTACTGACCAGAATAATATCCACGTACAGGACCACCACCAAAACTTCTTTCAATATCATCCATAGTGATCTAGAAAATAAAAATATTTAAAAATAAACAACTATGGTTTTTCGTTTAGACATTTACACTAACAACTGAAACTGATTGGTCGTTGAAACATAACCATTGGTCTGTTTTAAAATCTTTAATATAGGCATAGTAATGTCCTCCAGAAGCGCTTCCAGAATGTATCATTATAGCGTAAAGTTCATAAATATATGGCCCGGGTGGATCATTTTCCGAATTTAAGTCTGCCATACGTTTGTCATCATGCCTATGTTGACTTAAATCAATGCCTTCATCTTCATCCTATTTTCATTTATTTATTTTATTATTAATTAACATTATTGGGGCTATTTTTAAAAAATACCTGGTCAATTTCGTCCAATGCTGAAGAACTATCAGTGCCAGTGTAACTGCTATCATCACATTTGCTATTAGAACCAAATAATTCCTCAGGAAATCCTTCAGATAGCACTTCGTCTTTATCTAGACCATTTTTGTTACTCGATATAAAACCATTGACGTTCAATTTTAAAGGGAATTCAACTCTAAACAAAATTAGAAAATCAATCAAAATCAAATTACTTAATAATGTTTTAAATATATTACTTGTCGTTAAGTTTAATACGATACATGGTGTTGTAGTCAAAGTCAAAACGCATTAAATGTAATGTCATGATATAAGGAAACTTGCTGAATTTTAGACCTTTATGTGCATTACATTTTTTGTTACAACGTTCACAAAAATATTGATTATTGCCATCTAAGGTTTCAGGTTGAGTGAACCCTTGCAAAGCTTCCATCTATATCAGTAACAATATTATTAAATAGTTAAAAAAGTACAAATTTCAAAAGCAAATATAAAATACTTACGATAGAGCCATACGCATTAGTACTCCCAAATGGACGAATAGGTAATGGTATGTCCAAGAAGGTATCTTCTCTAGACTTCTCAATGCCACATTCTTGACATTTAACATAATCTATCATTTTACCTAAAAAAAATCAATAACCTAAATTAATTAACGCTCAAATTATTCTCCCATAACTTATTTATAATTAAACAGCTTAAGCTAGAAGGGACTTGGAGATAATTGTATAGATATGTAATTTTTAAGGAAATAATAAATGGATGATATTGGAGACATTAACTATTGCTAGAATAAGAAAAACAGTCCCAGAATAATAAATGGTTGGTGCTAATTTTCTTATATACCTTGATAGAGTTGATTTATGAGATCAACGTGGGTAGTATTTTTAAACTCCTGTTCAAGTGCATCGAACATAACTCTGCAGAGTTCTTGGACATCATGTTGTTGCCAAGCTTCACTTGAATCCCAACCGAAACTACGAGTGAGTTCAGTCGTTTCAACACTATGGCGGGGTGAAGTCTAATAGCAATAAATCAATACATATTATAAAATTAAAAATATTTGAAAATTGTTAATCGTGAAATAAAAACTAACTTGTAGGTTCAAAAACAACTTTTGAAGTTGAAAAGGGATTGATTTTGACTCATCTGTGTTGGCATTAAAATCAAACTTCCATTTGTATAACGCATTTCTAAATTCCGGTGTCATATATAAGGCTTGCAATAAACTATTCAAATAACAAGTCATTGCTTGGTTTACTAAACCCCTGTAACCTAAAAAAATGCTTATACGTTAATTACTAGATAAAACTTGATAATAAAACACAGGCTAATAAAAAAATCAAATAAAAACTAAACCTGTAAGTGTTCTTTCAGTTGACCGATTATATAGCATACTAGTTGTAGGTAAAGCAAGCATTGGCATCGGGGAAGATGACTCCAGTGAATTATTTTCAATAACAGAAGATACATCCAAACCATTTCTACGCACTGAAGAATGAACTTTTGAATACGGTCCATCAGCTTTTATATCTTGAGTAGGTGAACATGATTTTGAAGATGTACCATTTTCAATACTATCCGATAAACTACTTGTCATCAACTCAAAACGATTATTAACTCCTTGACGATACACTACGCCAATATCACTCAGCAATCGGGTATCGTCTTCTGTTATTTTCAGCTAAATATTATAAATCAGTATGCATTAGTGTTATACTTTTAATTAAATATAATTTTAAGTGCTTATTGTTAGCTTACTTTAAGTAATTCGGTGCTCGTTTCAATATCATAAGAGTTAAATGTCAGAACAAAAGCATCGGTATTGATATCGTTTGATTGACAATATTGAAATACTTTTTTGAAAAGATCTCCAGCAGTTTGGTTTTTCTCTACTGTTAATGGATAAACTTTCATGGACTTATGTATTTTGATCACACATTTGGCTTGATCAGATTCTTCGTGTTGACAGTTGTCTGTTAATACAAATCGATTTATGGCACCATCACCAAAAACCAAACCAATATCACATAATTTACGATCATCGCTTTCGACTAATTCTGGCTAAAATGTTTAAAACAATACATACAAATAAATAAATGAAACTGTAAAATTATATTTTCATCTAATGTATAATATGAGTTATAATTGATACCTTTTCAGTAGAATCTGACGAATCCGATTTAAATGAACTTAATGTGAGAAAAAATGAATCGACGTCCAAGTTATAATACTGCGCTACAGTATGAATGAAATGACGGACAGTTTTATGCTTATCAACGGTACATTCAAACTTATCTGAATCAAAAGATTTGTCATGGGGATTTTCAAATTTCCGTACCAAGCATTTTGCATGGTCATCGCTTTCTGTATCCTCTATAACACTCACCATGATCTAAATAATAAAAATTACATTAAAAAAAATTAAATGTTAACAAAATGAGATTTTTGTCTTACGTCAGTTCATAAATGTTTTTTGTCCAAAAAAGGGTTGGTTCCAGTCAATGAAAGTAAGTATTATTCTCACATTTTAACTGTAAAAAAAAAAAAAAAAACAAGACTATAAATATTGTATCAAATTACACAGCAAAGAGGAATATTCCTCTTAATATGTAAGTCACACGTAAATATGATGTTTCAACCGTGTGATAGGCAACTGGCACCATGTTACAGAGCTTCCCACCACAACAAAAACCACTATTTTTATCTCATCGTCTATTGGTGTAACTGTTTGTTTCCAAGTCTATAGAATGAAGTGAGTCATTACCCACAAAATGTTAGTAGATGGTTTTATTTTTGACTTATAAAGGAATGCTAACACACCTTAATATTTAGAATGGCTAGATGGTTTTTTTTTTATAACATGGTAAAAGATAATCATTTGCCAGGAAGAAAAATAAATAAACAAATATATATATATATATATATATATATATATATATATATATATTTATTATTTAAAAATGCGCAAATTACACTCACTCTAGCAATTGAAATTGGAAACAAATTTTGTACACTTAAATTTTTATTAAATTTCTTACAGAGCTATGACGGTATTAGTGTGTTTAAAAATCTATGAGAGAATAGTATGATTTATTTCTAGGCATTTGATACTGTGCCAAGTCCCAGAAACAGCCAGTGACGTGTTAACGGGTCAGAGGGAGTGTCAAAATTAGACACTAATCCAAGCTCCAAACTCACAGACCACGTCTGACTGTTCTCCTCTACACGGTAGATTGCAGATTTAGCAAGATTTAATTTATATTTTTAGCCGAATAATTGTGTTTATGCAAAATAAAAAAATAAAAAACTATATTAACGAGCAAAACACAAAACGAGTAGAACATTTGTTTTTTTTTTTTGAAATATATTTTACTTATAGTATGAACATATTCAAAGCATAACGTAAATTAAAAAAAAAACCCCACTAGAGTTTTTGTGTCTGTAGATATTGATTTTTTAAATCATTTTAGGTGATCATTTTATAAAGTTTGTTCATGTTAAAAATGTTTTACTATATTATTATTATTTATTTAAAAAATGTATATATTTTATCGATAGACAATAATAAAGAAAAGTTCTACACAAAATAATTTGCATTTTTGAGCAAGTTAGAATTGTATAATATAATAAAAAATGGTGTATTTCTTCGAGTTCTAAAAAAAAAACAAAATTATGGGATGCCATACGAAGCTTTTTTCCATTTATTTTAACACTGTTGCTAAAAAAGATAGTCAAAAATATATAAAAGAATAAAATAGAGGAAATTTTTATTTTTTTTAGTATTTTCTGGAGCTCTATCAACTTTTGAAACTTAAATGGTAACGTATATATTTGTAACTTTTTAAATTAAGAATCCTTTTTGAAAATGTTGACTGGTAAATAACCAGTTTTGAATAAATAGCTTTAAAGTTGTTAGAGTTTTTAATTTAGGACAGGAAGTAGGGTGGAGAGTAGAGTTATTTTTATGTGCGTGTATTTCTCAACCGCAACTCCATTATTTTTATTTAATGATTATTGAAAAATACAAACAAAAAAATTAAAAATATAATATCAACGTAAGTATGAAACAGTGATAAATATTTACTAGTTTTACATTTCTTGGCAACAGAAATATAATGTGGGTTGCAAATAGTTAAAAAATAAATCATAATACTATTTTCAATGAATCCTTGTGGATTAAAAACATATTTTGAACAATTATATTTTAGTAGATCCATAAATAAATACATTAAATAAAAATATCAGGTAATGGTAATGAGCAGTTATTTTGTTGAAACATAATTCATTATATTATAATATAGTAGACTTAACTTCTTTTAAGCATCATTTATTTGGTTTTACTTATAATATCTATCTATCAAAAGTTCTAAAGCCCTTGAAATTCAACTGGTATGTCATTCAATTGACCAAACATTTGTATTTAACATATTTTATGGAAATAAAAGAATTTGATACCTACCAAATTATTTCAATACCGGTAACTACTGGTATTGAAATAATAATAATAATAATAATAATAATAATAATAATAATAGTAACAAATAATCCCTAAAGTAATGTAATAGTTTGAAATACATTTTCTAAAAAAATGCTAAACATATTGATAGACCTATGATAGCTATTTTGTATTTTAGTTTAATGATAAATGTAGAAAACATTTAACTTAAATATTATTGTCAGATAAAAGACGTTATGATAGGGCAAACCACTTATTATAAAGAAATAAAAAATATAATATAAATTTTCTATCCTTTCAGTTTTGTATCAGATTTATTTTTCTTTGGTGTAGGTTAAACTGAGTTTAAATGTTTAATACTAAAATATTTCTAAGAGGTCATCACAATGTCGTAAAATGTAATTTTGTTAATAATTCTTTGTAAGTAAAGCATAATAGAATAATTTTCAATGCTTAAAAATAATAATTATTAAACCTAAAAATTCCAAACACATGAAATGTAGTAAAATATACAATCTTTATGCAAGGAAAATATGTAGGTATAAAATGTACTGTGTAACTTGAAACTTTTACAATGTAAAATTTAAATATCTATATTACGATACCACCTAGGTAACATAATTAGATATAATATATGTTGATGACTGAAAAATATCACTAGGAATACCGAGATAACCCAACGAGATTAATCATATCATATAGATTTAAGTATCTTGTAAAAATACTTGATACCTGTCTATATAGTATACTTGAATAAATATTCAAATTTAGTTATACTTAGTACTCTATTTTTGTAATAACTACTTACCTATATGGTATTCATTGATGCATTAACATTATGCAATATGTATCAATATTCCATTTACGAGCCATGCCCGTTTATGTCCAAACAATGGTTAAACAAGTTATATCTACAATATTGGATTATTAAAAAAAAAACAATTTATACTAACTTACCGTTTATTTTATGTTCTGGTAAACGTTGTTTTAATCTTGGATACGTTTTTGTTAGTGCAACGGTTTAATAGCTTATAACAAAAATAACTTCGTTTAAAACAGAATCCATAGACAAGACAGAATCCTAAATCCGTATTGCCAAAAAGATTATAATATTATATACTGCAGATTACATTGTATGGACTCAAATGTACCTATTTACTTTTTAATAATTTTCCTTATCATATTTTCAATATCTTATCAATTTAAAAATGACCTTGGTGACCAATTAAAGAATAAATAAGTAGAACTTTGTTATTCCATGAAACCACTCATATAATTTTAAAATAACGTACTATATATTTCTATTAATTTATTAAAAAAAAAGTAAATTATTATATTAATATTTTAATAGAATGGAGATTTTTAGTTATTTTATGATTATTTTTCTTCATACTCTTTTCTCTGTTCACAAACTATAGGAAAAAACTATTATGGTTTTAGCTATGTAACATTTAAACTAAGAATGAATACTGTACGCTTGGATCTATTATTACAATTACTTTCAGGCTAAATAATTACAAATTCCCAAATTGTAACCAAATCTGGTAATAAGAATGAACTATTTTACTATCGATTTACCAAGTAAAATGAAAATAAGCTGCTAATTTTATTTATTATTAAAATAATTTTGTTTATTATAAACGATAAGCTATATTGATTATAACAATAAATGTAGTGTTTCTCTTAATAAAAAAAAAATTACTGGATTTCTCATTTGAAGCCAGGTTATAAGAAATATATTAACTAATTTTCGTTAAATCATTTATAAGTGCAATTTTATTCTAGAAGTTTTAGTGTTTTTGCAAAATAGTTTTTAAATATATAACCAGTGTACAAAATAATAAGTATAAGTAGGTATATTACTGTAGTTTTATAAATATTTTTCTATTTCTACTATTAAATGCTAGCCTAAAAATTAGTATGATATCAATAAATCAAACTTCTTAAAAACGTCACATATTTTCTATAGACAAAACAATTGTTTTTTTCATTAGTTTAAAATTTTTTTTTATTTTTGGGTTCTTTGTAGTAGGCACTTGCAATAAATATACTGGTGCTTAATATAGTGTTTAAACAGAAATTGGTGAGCAACATTTTGTCAGCGGAATCCATAAATATTGTAAAAATTCTCGCTAAAACAAAAAAATGTAATTAATTAATAGTTTTAAGTTTTATTAGTTTTTTTTTTTTTGATGAATGAATTATAATTAGTTTAAATATTTTCCTACTAAAAAATTGTACTTAGACTTCGTATGTTTCTTAATAAATTTATTCTATAATACATTTTCTAATAAATTACCAGCATTTGTGTATGCAGAAATAGACCAAGTTGTTAAGCTTATGCTATCTGAATTTTTCAGTTTCATTATAGCAAGGAGCTGCAAAATTTTGCTCGATAATGATATTGGAGTACAGAGAGGCTGAAAATTGTTTTAATAAAATGTAAAAATACAATTAATAGCATAAATATGTAAAGACAGTGACACCAATTCTATTTATTGATGGTGGTGGATACATTTTTATATTTGCTTTTGATCATGAGGAGTATAAGCAACCCAAAATATAGTTTTAGCGGCACTGCGTTTATCATTATACATACTATTAAAACTGTTAGTACAGCAGCAGGCAAGGTTCCGTTTAGAAATAATGTGTAGAAAACAATGTATATTATACTTGAAAGAAAGGTAATAACATCAAAGCGATTGTTGTAAAATAGAACTATACTGATTAAAATGTATTGTTGTAAGAGTATTATCGGATACTCCATGTATGACATCGGGGAATAACCATTCACATAGTTGTAACAAGCTGTTGTACTTAGACTGCAAAATAAAAAAAAAATAGTTATAAGATATTAGAAATACGACATATTTGTAAATCGAGATTTACAAAAAATGATAGATGGTCCTATTTTTAAGTCATGAAAAAATGGTATACTAATAGACAGAAGTCTAAATAGAAACACACTGAATACCTATATTATATGCATTAAAGACATACACATAATTTACGATTTTTGTAATGCTATAATAACAACGTTTTCCTACGCATTATAAAAATACATCATTAATGATACTTTTTAAACAATTAATAACTAAAAAAATTAATACTTATTGCTTGTTGCATCTATTAAGTATTATAATTTATAACAGTGTCGACTAATAATTGTTAAATTAAACCTAATGAATTATAACAATAATAATAAAAGGTCAATACTACTTTGAATTTATTGGAATATAGGAATATAATAACTTTATTTTCTAAATGTTTTAAACTTTAATTATTTTACATAATACATTTTTAAAATACATAAACTACAGAGTAGGCAAGATCTAAAATAAAACCAAAAACGTTTCTAAATGTCTCTTAACTAACGGCCATCGATACTTGCTACCATATGTTATTGTTGGCTCCACTAGTTACGAAAATTTCTTGCTGCCACTTTATTCTACTAATTACATTCCTTAATTGTCTTGAAAATTATTATATAAAGTCAAATACTTAATACCCTTAAATGGTTGTCGGCTAAATCTGACATTGTAATTTTCACAATTTAATGCAAGGCTTTCTTTTTTAGCAGCTAAATAACCATTAGTAAGTACGGATTTAAAATATGAAGCAATTATGTAAATTGCTTTTTAATAAAACATGATATCTGCTTACTTACCATAAGCAAAAATCATCTCCAACTGATAATAAATTTAAAATAAAAAGAGCATATTAAAAACACTTATTTACTTGATAAGATCCAGTAGCAGGGAACTTAAACTGATGCCTTTGGTTTGTTTTTGTTTGTATATTTGTATAATTTGAGGTGCTTTCATGACAACACTCAAAAGAATTGTAGAAATACTTAATAGGTTCAATAACATAGATAATATCATTGTTTTAGGTATTTATATGTATATATATTTTTACAATTTTCTATCTGAAAATAAAATTGTGTATTAAAAAAAAAAATAATAATAGTCATCACAATAATAATAATCATACAAAAATTAACATTCTCTTTTTCAATAAATCTAGATTACCCTATACAAATGTAACAGTTATAACAAATTTTCAAGATACATAAAATACTTTTTAACAAATTTCCTAACAATATAATATTTTATAATTATACATGTATTAATTTAGGAAGTTAACCCTATATTGATAATAATTAAAATTCGTCAAATTACAAAGTTTTATATTTAAGTTCGTGTTTTGTTCTCTGATTTATTTCTATCTTTTTTCATGATTTTGGAAGATGAATTTTTAGACGTAGGTCGAACTTTATGCTTTCTACTCCATAATTCATGACAATCTTGCCAAGTTGGTAATGTTATACAAGTCTTGCTATCAACATTTGTCAACCAAGAACATTTCAATGCTTCTTCCGCTGTGATACGCTTACTAGGGTCTAAAGTCAACATGTTGTCCAATAGTTCTAAAGCATCATTTCCAATAAACGAGTAATGATATCTAAGTTTACGGCTATGTAATTTTTTTTGACTAATAAATTGCCATAACGGTAGTTTGGTAACATTTGGCCAATTAGCAGGGCAAGGACTGCCGCAGAGTTGCGATATTAATTCAAGCTGGTCAAATTCATCTTTCCCATGAAACATGTTCTTCTTTACAAATAATTCTCCTAAAAAATTCAAGTTCAATAAATACCATGTTAATGATTAAAAAATTATTTTATGTCTTACCTAAAATACAGCCACAAGACCAAATGTCTACTGAAGGACCATACTTTTCTTCACCTAACAGTAACTCGGGTGGTCTGTATCGCAGTGTAACCACTTTGTTTGTATACAAACGAACTTGTTCATTATCAAACAGTCTAGCAAGTCCTAAATCAGCTAATTTGAGTTCGCCTTTATTATTGAGTAGTATATTACTACATTTAATATCTCTATGTATAAAGTTTTGTTTGTGACAATAGTTCAACCCCTCTAACAATTGACGCATTATACTAGCGTTGTCCTTTACTGTGAAATCTACTATACCCGATTCTATTAAACCGGTTAAATCATGATCCATATACTCAAAGACTAAATAAAAGGAGCCTCCGCCTTTTTTGAATTCTAAAATGTCTTCTTTATCAGTGACTACTTCTTTTAGTGTAACGACATTTTTGTGATTTAATTCCCTTAGAATTTTTATCTCTCTAATTGCAGTTATAGGGAAACCTTCCGATTCATTTTCTAATCTTACTTTTTTTAAAGCTACAAAAGTGTCGGATTTTTTTTCTTTGGCTTTGTACACTTGACCATAAGAACCCTCTCCAATTTGTGAAATGATTTCATAAAGATCCACATTACGAAGACCTGTTCTAGTTAGATTAATGTCTGTGAATGTCCTCAAAGGGTTTAAAACAATAGGTCTTCTTAAAGTTGGGCTTTTTGCTCGTTGTCTAAGAGTATGTATGAAATCATGTAAAACATTATTTGGAAGACAATCTGATAAAAATGAATCATGGTTTTCAACTAACGCTGTGTTTTCTATGTCTTTGGGTTTGATCAGTGACGATTCATTTGGCAGTGGTATGCTTTCAATGCCATTTTTCGTTTCCATCTGTTTTGTAGAATGGGTATGTTGAAGTATTGACTAGTTTTTTTACCAGGTAAGTTTTGGTGCAGTAGTATTTCCAAGGAATTTTTAGTTCTAATGATGTTATACAATTTATGATTAAGAAAGACTTCCATGGACTTGAGAGTAGCAAAATGTTGTCGATTGGCTATGTGCTTGTTTGTAGATAACTCTACTTCGGTTTTTGTAACAAATTCTGATGGCATATCAAACATTTAACAGTCATTTGAAAAGCGGGATCCTGAAAAATGTTTTGCCATATTTTGCATTGTTATATATATGTATACTAGGATTATGTACAAAATATATTATGATAGGTTTTTTAATTATTTTAATACATAAATAATTGGCAAAGACTTGGTAAAATGAAAACAATCAAAATGCAAAATTATAAGGTTTAGTCATAAACTTAATAATATGATCAAGTACATATTTAAAATAATTATTACTAATTACTAATAACTTAAAAAAAACAATATTAAAATATGACTAAAAATTAATTACAAAAATATTATAAAATATACATAGATATTGTTATTTCTAAAATTAATATTTTTTTTTTTAAATCAACAATTTAATTTTTTTAATTGTTTGACAAATTTTAATTATACTCATCGCCCAGTATTAAACTAATACCCTATCTAAAATTTAAATTAGATACATTTATTGATTGTTAAAGAATGCTACAAATCAATTAAAGTATAAATACATCATTTTTAAACATCTTAAATTACTTTTTAAATTTACCTAACCCCCCTCCCCGTTGTCAATATATTATTGTTTTAAATAAATTTCACAAATTTAGTAAGAATGATTATATTAAAAATTTTTTTGGATCATGAAGAAAGTTCTAAATAAAATACAGCGAAGTTATTTTTAAATAAATAAATAAAATATATTATTTTAAATATATATGTATTTTGTATATATATATATATATATATATATATATATATATATATATATTGGATGAAAAGGAGACAAGTGATTCGCCACGTCTAATTTTAATAGTCCAGAGTGTTATAATGTGAAAAAAACTCAAGTCAATTACCAATTATTAATTTTACAAATAGATGGTTTTTATAACGTTTTTATTTTCAATAGTTTAGTAACCGATCAAATGGCTATTTTTTTAACTTACTTAAACGGGATCGGCGCACCAGAAGTGAACACAAGTCTGAGCTAAAATGCTGTCGTCTTCGGGTTGTTGTAAAATTAAAGATAGGAAACCGTAGACCAACAGAACGCGACCAGACGCAAGTCTTAATGAGAAGTAGAAATCTTAAAGAGAAAAAAAGTGGTCTGGAAAATTCCTAAATTGATAACGTTATCAGTTAAGTTCATCTATATCATTTTTTAAAAATAAATAATTAATATTAAGAATTTATAAATAAATGGAATTTGCGTTTAGTTCATACAATTTAAATTGTAAAAGTTGATAAAATAATTGAAAAAAAAAACCTGTAAAAAATCTCATTACGCTAATGACTTTTAAAAAATGTTTAGAAAATATCATAATTTATTTACCCGGTTGTTCTTTCCCCGTCTTAATACAAATTTTCATTGACACAATCTTTAACGACATTTTTAACTGCTATATTGGCTATGCTGCACAATGCATCTTTTGAATTGCACACTGCAATGTCGAGTGCAGAGAGCCTCATGGTTACCTTTTTCTGCTATCAATATTATCATAATTTTGTTGATATTGCATTTTTTTGATAATATTTAAAAATTAATATATTAATAAAACACATTGAATTTGGATGTATTTTGGGCTCGCACTACTTAACGAAAATATTAATGTTATAAGTCAAATAGTTTTATTGTTGTGTATATATGTTAAAAATTAAATTGCTTGGCATTTTCATTTAATCATGGACGATAATTCTCCTAGCAGGTAATAATTATTATAAGTACTAAAAAGAAAATAACGCATACATATTAACAGATGGGTTATTAATATTTGGTGGCAGCCATTTGCTTATTTGTTTGGTTTGATAATATACCTTATGCTATACTAAGTAAACTTCTACACTTTATTCCATAACTATTGCAACTCTTTATTTGATGCCAATAATAAATAGTAAACATACCAACAAAATTTATCATTAATGGTGAGCCATAATAATTATTATTTTCACAGTTTTTTTTATAATGGTCTTAACAAATACTAAAAACTATTGTCCATTAACTGTATCAGGACGCAGTTGCATTAATCACAGTATAAGCATTAATATAATACTCAATAGTTGTGATTAGAAATAGTTCAAAGAAAATTAATTTTTTTGTAATCCAACTGAAGGTATATTTCTCGTCATGTATTTAACGGGCCTCACTTATATACCTTTCTTTAATTGACTGAGTAATAAGGTTTTCCAAAAGGACTTGTTATTGTAGAATGTCATGCTTATTTCTGGAATGACTCTTATAAGAAATTTTAGAATGTATTCACGTCAAAAATGATTGGATACATATTACAAGTGCTATGTAAATTGCAACTTAGAAAATAGAGAGTTGAAATTTCATAAGTACAAAAATTCAAAATAAATTAGATGTTTTTTACATTTTGTTTCTTCAAAAAATGTTTTAATATACCCGAGTATATCTGCAACAAACTTTATGTTTATGAAGGTATAATTCCAGTTTTTTTAATTTTTTTTTAAAAAGTAACATAAATGGATTTGGTCCTTTCTGTCTTAGAAAGCTTGTAATAAAGATTATTAAATTTATAACTTCTAACCTGTTAACTATGTAGGGTATTGCATGAAGACAAAACACGAGAGGACAAATTGCATGCCAGTAAAATGTAAAACTAATTTGTTCAATAATGTTTATTATTTATTTCTTTATTATGGTTTTACAATTATGTACTACATAGTATTTTTACTAAACAAATATTTTTATTTTAGTGGAATCACGGATGAAGAGGAACCAGCCTTAGACCATACTTTAACTATAAAACCTCCTCAAGCTAAAGTGCAAAAATCAAGACACAAAGTACCAAGTCATCATAAACATTCAAAAGTGATTTTAATTTTTTATAAAATTCATTAATTTTCACATAAATAAAACTTAAGTGACAGGACTAGACTTAAGTTGACTAAACATCTTATTAAGGATGAGGGGGTTGAAGACAACATTTTTATACTCATTGTTGTAATTTTTGATCATGTTATTTGCTTAGGAATAATTAATGAGAATTACAAATCTCATATTTTATATATATATTTCATTCTACTAGACACAATGTATAAAATAAGCGCAAATGTATGTATTTATGTTTATGCCCCAAATGTGAATGTGTCTAGCTCACAATATAGATTGAAGATGGGAATTGTATGAACTTAATAGACATTAAAATTGCTTGACATGTCATAAGCTGGATTAATAAAATGTTATTCTAAGTTTATTATAGACAAGTAAAGAGTAAATTTGTAAAAATTACCAAACTTTAAGCAAATTTTACTCACGTTTTATTTACTACAAGTAACAATGATTTAGTATGTTTTACAAGTGAGGAATAGGTCATTCATAAATAACATTAAAATAAGTGTTTTTACAATGCATGTAGCAACTGAAAAATTCCCTGTGGACCGGGCTTTGGTTACACATGCTAGTGTATTACTTATTAGAATAGTCATTGACTAATTGTTTTAGCTTCGGTGCGGAGCTGAGAAGGTATTGTTTTTACAATGATGTGTTTTTATTTTTGTGTCTGGACCCACGATATCTCGTAAAGTGCTAAACTGATTTCTTCGTGTAGCAACTCTATAGATTAGAAATCATACCTGGAAGGTACTTTTTTAGGCCAAACATTTAAAAAAGTCCCCCCTTCCCCATCAAAATCGAGAAAAACCTAATAAATGTACACATTTTTCAACTTAAAATTACGATGCCCTATAACTTTTTTAAAAATAGTCGAAAAAGTTCCAAATTTATATGAATTGTTCTTCAAACATAGTACTCTATATAGACAAAACATAGTTACTATTGATAACCATTAACAAACCAAACAAATATCATAAACCCTTTCCCCTAGAAGGGATAGAATTTTTTTCTTTATTTTACTTTTTCAAGCAAAGTTTTAGAGCATCGTAATTTTAAGTTGAAAAATTCCCACGATATCTTCTAAACCACTATAACTGGTTTGAACATACTACCCACAGATTCGCATCGAAGCGTTTATTTAACAGTGATTTTATCTTATTCAGTTATAATAAAATCTGTAGACCTGTGACCTCTCCGTCCCCACTATGCCCCGACCCCACTGTACTGGCTCTTTTACAATGTATTCATAATTTCTAGGATCCAGCAAAAAAACATCAATCTAGACATCTTGACAAGAGGAAACACAGGCATACACGGTATCAATTAATATTTAAAAAAGTTTTTAGATAAGATTATAATGTATATATTATGTTACTAAAAACAAACAAAATTTCAGGGAAGAAGAACATGATCACAGAAGTAAAAGAATAAAAAAACCTGATGATTATTACAAATTAGATTCTAGAAATCCCGATAGAATTGAGAATGAAGATTGGGATCATTATAAGAAAAGAAGTAGCCATAGCCATGATAAACATTCAAAACATGAAAAATTCTCTAGAGAAGAGGGTTTGAAAGTAAGTTTCTTTCTATTGTCAAATGAATAATTTATTAATTTTAGTTAACAAACTGTAGAGGTCTAAACAAGTGAACAGTGACCAGTAGTTGTATGAGAATGTGACTTTATAAGTGGGCACATAAAGATCTGTGTGGTTTTGTTAGCATATATTAAAAAAATAATTATATGATATTGTTCTTAAATTCATTGACCAAAATTTATAGTACTTTGATGTTGTTTTCTTAACATTGTGGACATATTTTTATTTGTCATTGGTGTACCTACAGATTTGAGTACTGGAATTAAACAATAATAAATATAAGCATACATTTATATGTATGACTATTCTTTATTTGTAAAGGAAAATGATTTGAGAAATTTGTTGCAAAAAAAGAAAATGGAAAAAGAAGAAAGATATCGTACATCAGATCATAAACATTATCATCAGTCAAAAGAGGGAAATGATAATGAATCCAGGGATGCACGAAAAAAACGAGAAGAAGACGAAAGGGACACCCGTCGACACAGAGAACGTGATCAATATATCGAACAGTATTATAAAATGATAGACCGCCCTAGTAAGTAGAGATTAAAATATATCAAATTCGTATTGTATTGATTACAAATTAAAGTTAGTTACTTGAATATTGTCCAATTAATACAGAGATGTCGAAATAATTAAAAAATGTAAATCTAACCTTCATTACATGTGCAAGTTTTTCAAAGTTAATACTGTTAGTAATAACATGTTGTGTCTTTCTCTATGCTATAGGGCCAGATATAGCACCTGATTTGGTGGTTTTATCTAACGATTCATCTTCGTCCGATTCTGAAAAAGAAAGTGGTGAACACGAAGAAGAAAATAATAAATCAAAACCAGAAGAAAACTCCCTTACTCCACCTCTAGAAGAAGCCAAATCAGTTCCTAACAGCGAAGCGGAAGAATCGGGCGATGAAACTGATAGTTCTGGTTCAACTGCTTCGAGTTCTTCTAAAAGTTCACAATCTAGTGGTAAAATATTAATAAATAAATAATTATTAAGTTGTATGGAATTATAAATGTATTTCAATATAATTTTAAATTGAGAGTTAGCGGTTCATTTATCTTGATGTGCTCGCATAATTAACCCTTTTATGGAAAATATGGTATACAGTGCCACTTAGCGTGCACTAAAGGGTCTTTATGGTCTGTGGAAAAAAAGCCAATAGTAGGGCCTTCTTCCAGAGATCACCTCATTAAAGAAAACAATTTCTTAATTTATACAAACAAATATTTTTTTTGTTTAGAAAAATCTGGCGATAGATCTAGTAGTAGTGCTAATAATTCAGTAAAAGAAGAATCAAAATCACCAGAAGTTGACACTGAAATACAAATGGATATTCCATTGGAAAAAAATTCTTCACCGCCACTGTTACCTAAAGAATATTTACCGGCTTTGCAAGGATGTCGAAGTGTAGAAGAATTTCAATGTTTAAACAGGTATTTTAATAAAGAATTAATTTTTGTCAACTTGACGTGTAACCCAACGGATATAGTGTGCCAAATTTCAGAACAAGGGATGTTTGGATTGATTTTTGCATGTTGCTAGTGATTATTTCAGGAGGGTGACCGGATAATCCCCCCTGGAGAAAAATGAAACCCCCCTCCAGGATATAGCACCAAGATGATATACAAATTAAATTTTTCATTTTTTTTACCCTGATAATTTTTAATACACCCCCCTCAAACAAAAAATCTAAAATAAATACTGTACGTCACTTAACTATAGATCCATAATATGCACAAGTACTTGATTGTGTTCAAATAAATGAGTATAGCAATAATAATCATTAAAACAACAGATATCATTTAAGTATATATTTTTCAGAATTGAAGAAGGAACATATGGTGTAGTTTACCGTGCAAAAGAAAAACAAACAGATGAAATAGTAGCTTTAAAGCGGCTTAAAATGGAAAAAGAAAAAGAAGGATTTCCAATCACTTCGTTAAGGGAAATAAGTACTCTACTAAAATCTCAGCATCCTAATATAGTGACTGTGAGAGAAATAGTTGTTGGTAGCAATATGGACAAAATTTTTATTGTGATGGATTATGTAGAACATGATATGAAATCGTTAATGGAAACAATGAGACAGAAAAAACAATCTTTTACAGCAGGTATTAATAGTTAAACACTTATTTTGTAGGATATTTGCATAATACTTATTTTAATACTCATCAAACGTGTGTTGGACATTTCAGCTGAAGTCAAGTGTTTAATGCAGCAACTTCTTGCAGCTGTAGAACATTTACACGACAATTGGATTCTTCATAGAGATTTAAAAACATCAAATTTGCTTCTAAGTCACAAAGGCGTTTTAAAAGTTGGTGATTTTGGTTTGGCAAGGGAATATGGTTCGCCATTAAAAGCATATACACCGGTTGTTGTAACATTATGGTATCGTTCGCCTGAACTTTTATTAGGTGCTAAAGTGAGTAAACAATTCGAGTTGTATAATTTCAGTAATTTGCTTAATAATAATAATAATATCAATTTTATTTATAGGAATATTCCACCCCAATTGACATTTGGTCTGTGGGTTGTATATTTGCTGAATTTCTTTTGATGGAACCTTTGTTCACTGGAAAATCTGAATATGATCAATTAAAAAAAATCTTCACTACTTTTGGTACTCCTAATGAAAAAGTTTGGCCTGGATATTGCAACTTATCATTAGTGACAAAATTGTCAATGCCAGATTTTCCTCCTTCAAATTTCAAAGGAAGATTTATGAAAGACGGTGTTTTGTCTGATATTGGATATGATATTCTTAAAAAGTGAGTATAGATTTTTCAGTTTTAAAGCTGGTTTTTTCCCCCTAAATATTTGCTAATAATTCATAATAGGATGCTTACGTATAACCCAGCAACTCGTATCACAGCAGAAGAGGCACTTGGCCACAAATATTTCTCAGAATTGCCCCTCGCTATAGATCCAGCAATGTTTCCAACATGGCCTGCCAAAAGTGAAGGCGGGACACGCAAAGCTGCTGCCAGTCCAAAACCACCTTCTGGAGGAAGAGACTATAAACAACTTAAAGAAGATGAAGGATTCCATCTCGGAAATAATTTATCAAAAATTCCTGCAGCACCAGCGTTTAGTCTCAAGTTTTAATACATTTTAGTTTAAAAATAAAAACACCATAATTATTTGGCTGTACCATTTCTTTTTGCTTATTAAACATGTATTAATTAGTTTGACTTATGTAATTTCTATTGATAAATTCATATAAATATGATAAATATATTATTTTTCTTTACTCATTTTTATTGAAGCAAACGTTTAGAAATGAGATATCTATATACATTATTTTTGTATTTTCAAATTAGCCAAATCAACTCCTTTACTATAAATATATTTCGGCTGTACCGGGAGGTGTGGTGCAGTGGACATCTCAGGTACCGCATGGCACTTGAGGTTATGCTGTGTCCGTTGCTGCTTGATCCCAGATGGGTGACCACCCAGGATTTTTAGCGGCGACCCACACTATCAACCCCGGATGCATGGCTGAAATGCCATGCAACCCAGTGACCAAACTGGCATAAAGTTAGCCATAGCCACTCCCGGTCAATACGCCATATGCATTATTATTATTATTATTATTTCGGCTGTGCTGATGCAAATTTTGGTGGTTTTAATTCTTTTTTTATAGTTCTTCTCTCTTCTTTTTTACGTAAACATCCATTATTCCTACCGATCGGGGCTTGGACGGTTTAGATTTGGAACTTTTGGGCTTATAGCTTTACCAACTATGGAATAACACAATTGACATTATGATTAATTATTAGTTTTATAGTCTTAATCAATATAATAGACTAATAATATGTTAATTATAAATATATTAGATATACATAGTTTAAAATGTATACAGGTCCAGCATAAGACTACTGTATAGTCTCATTTTTCAGTCTTTGTTAATAACCAAGTAACCACAAAAAATTATTGTTTAAAATGTTAAACTTAATAACTTATATTATAACAAGCTGTCCCGACCCGGCGTTGCCTGTGTATTAGAATAGACATACAATCAGCTGATCGGATCACTGTATCCCTGTGGTATGAAAAACCATAGTGATGTATCAATAACTATTGATAATCATAATTTATCATTTTAATTTATTAAAAATTAAAAACATGTTCTATGGGATCAAATTGTGAATCTAAACCTTTCTCGAATCAACTTAATCGCATACACAAAATTTCATAAATATCTGTCCAGCCATTTAGGAGTTTGCATACTTACACACGGACAGAAGAAATTTATATACAAAGAGAAGATAATATCTACAATTTAAAACTGTGTTAATAAGTCGGGTTTACGTCTTCAAAATAATTTTTTTTTTAGTTATTCCTAATTGAACCATGTAGAACTAGCATCATCACAGACCAGGTCCAAAAATATAATAAAATGTCATTGTTTTGTACAAAATCCATTTTTTTTTTATAATGTATAATAAACTTTTTACTAAAAAATAATAAGGGTTTTTTTTTCAAATAACTTTCAGCTTAGCTAATTTGGATTACTAAGTCACTTAACGTAATCTGGTAGAAAAAAAAACTGGTGTTTTCTTTAGAATGAAACTATAATAGCTTAAACATGAACCATTAAATGTAAAGCGGCGAGTGTCTCTTGCTTCTCTTTTTAGAAAAAAAAACAATAATAATGATTAATAACAATAACAAACTGACCAATTTTATAGTAAAATAATAAATAAGTTATTTAATTTTTTTGTATATAATATAATAGTACAAAATAAAAATACATTTTTAGGATTGACAAATGATCATGATCTTACATCAGGTCTTATTTTAAAACTAATTTACTATTAATAAAGCTATTTTATTTAGATTACAGATATGAAAAAAATAATCAGTAGATTCATAAAATTGTACTGTAAATTTCGCGGTAAAATTCATACACCTGGTGCAGAAAAAAAACTCGTTAAATTACTAAAACATAATACAAGAAATTGAATTTAATAATGTCTGTTCTTACACACGTTGTTCATATTGGATAATAATATTGTGTAAAAATGAAAATATTCAAAAGAAAAGCTACATCTTACAATAAATTTTACCTTAAAAAACCATATTTTAAGTTCATTGGTGTATATCTAGTAGGCCAACAATATTAACATCCATTCAAACATTTTTTAGCTGTGTGAAATTTGACAGTATGCATTAAATAAATGTACACATAAAAAAATACTTATCAGAATTTATAAAAATTTAACTATACATAAATATATAAAAAAAAGAATTCTGATGTCAATTTTTAATGTCGTTGCAGCCTAATAATTTGTTTTATTTTTCAAATGAATGAAGATCATTGTTATTATCACTTAAGTTCAGCATCACAAGCTGTAAGTCAGTAACTAATAAAACAAATCTACTAAATTACATTATACCGCCATATTAGTTAAGTGTGTTATGTACACGAACGACATTGTTCAGTTAATGTCAAGAAATAATGTTTTTGTTTATTATTATTTACATTTTTGTTTTTAGTGTTGTACAATCACGATTTTACGGAGTCTTTTTTATTTGAATCATCAGAACTAACAGACTTATCTTCTTTGTCATCTGAAAAATTAATAAGTTCGTTTAAGTTGGGTTAAACATTTTTTTAAGGAACTTTCTCTGGAAATGTCCATGATTTTTCATTCCCAGGAAAGTACCCAGTCTTAAAACTAAAAAATATGAAGGCCAAGAAGAGAGAAGAAATTGGCCGTAGAAACATTATTAAAAATTTGTTTTGATAAGTTATTATATAGAAATAATAGTTATATTGCTTGATAAATATTAGTAATGCTACCTTTCATAATATTGAATTCTGGCTCATCAACTTCCATTTTATTTGAATCTAAACGGGCTTGTTTTCTAGCAGGTGTTCCAGATTTATAAGATCTAAATTATAAAATAAAATACTAATATAAAACATACATAACATAAAACTAATAAACAATGGTAATACCTATTATCTTTACGGCCACCGCCACCAACACCAGCAGCCATTCCTTCATCTTCGCTATCACTAAACTCGTTATCAGGAGCAATACGTTTGTCTTGTAATGATTGAGGGTTTCTATCATCAGGATTGACAGTATCTTCATCTTCGGAATCATTCTGTACAGCGTCTTCAGGAATAGCTGGAATGAAATACCACTTTTTTGTAAGTTATAATACAATAATAACTAGATTTGACCATAGTTTATTTAGCCATTATGTAGATTATTAAGCAACTTTTTGATAGTTTGGCATCAGACAATAGACATCATGACATGTTATAACTTATCAAAAAAGCTTTGTCGCTTTTTAAATTATTTATAATTATAGGTTATTAATCTAAACTTAAAATTTTTATGTTTCTTTTCTTATTCTATTTTTTGTTTTAAAAATAGTGTCAGTAAATCACATTGAGCTCAATATTAAATCCTTTTATGGTATTTGTTTTTATTCTACTTTTTTTTATCAGTATTTCAATTTTTTTTTGTTTCTTTTCTAATATTTGATATTTGAATAGGTTAGATGTCACGTATTTTAAGAACTTTAGATTACGAATGACATTTTTTCAGTTTTTATACTTATTTTGCAGATCTCTACAAGATATGTAGAACATAATTTTTTTTTTATGACACCAGAAAAAAGCAGAAACCATTATATAATTATATTATAAAAGTCAAATTTTTTTTATAGAAACACTATTTTGTAAAAAACATAATCTAATGCGCCTCTATAATTTATAGTCATTATTTTGTATGTTTAAATTATAAACAAATTATATTCCTTTTAAGCTCAGTTTCAAAGATAAATTAATAGTATAAGGTTTTTTTCATCAGTGCTACTATTAGATACTTTAAGACCATTTTGACCTCCTCTTTTTAACAATTTTGATTTCATATTTAATTTCAATCCTCAATGTATATGCAAACATATTTTGGTCCAATTACAATTTTATATAAAAATCATTTAACTTTTTAAAACACTCTCTGCCACTGGGTACTTTTTTAATAGGTTATATAATTGGATTGTATAGCTGATAACAAAAAAGTATCTACTATCAAACAGAAACAATTCAACTATAAACCTCTTAGCTTTTCAGTATCTATTATACTTTAATTGATAAAAATAGTAACTTATTTAAAATAAATATTACGTTTTAACTATTTTAGATTTAGTTTGAGTAAGATTTATCTTATTAATGCTCTTTCATTTTTTAAAAGTTTTAAGTTGTATTAAGTATACACATGTAAACATACAAAATAAAATTAGAGGCAATCATTTAGTTTATTTAGATAATTTACCTTGAACTTGAACACCTGGAGCGTGGGGTAACATTCTTAGGTTTTCAAAGAGCCTGTTCTTAATTTTTTCCAAGTATTCAGTAGCATTTGTATTTGTCATATTTGAAGGGCTAATGTGAAGTTTAAAATCTGGACCAAAATACTCAAAATAATCATTGTAAGGCAATTCATTTGCTATTTCAGCCCCCAAAGCAACTGCTGTTTCATATGTCCAACATCGGGATACGTTTCTGATTGTATAACCACCTCCTCCAACCATTAGGAATGGTAAACCGTAGCGTTTAACAAACTCAACACATTTTCCATGACCTACAATGAATTTTAAGTTTCATTATAAAAAAATTAGTAAAAACTGTTAAGTTATTAAATTATTAAAACTATTAAATAATTAAATTATTAAAGAATAAACAAATAAATTTTACCTTTCACAGTGAGATTAAAACAACCAAGTCTATCTCCCGTTAGCGAATCAGCACCACACTGCAAAACAACTGCGCTGGGTTGGAACGTTTCCATGACTTTAGTAATAATAGGTACAAATATAGATTCATAACTATCATCATCCATTCCATCCCGTAAAGGAATATTAACAGCGTAATATTTTCCTTTGCCCGCTCCAATATCCTACACATCAAAATAAGTAATTGTTTATTATGTTTTATCATTTGTAAGGCGGAATCCAAACCGCAGGAGAGGCCAAAACATCGATCAAGGTTCGAAACAAATTGAAGAAAAAACAATTGTGTTATTTGCTTAATACACTATATTTTAAGTTTTGGTTAAGTTTCATTTCTGAAGTATAGTTAAGGTTAGTTGGACAATTCAAAATTTTAAAGTGTTTTTTCTCAAAATTAATTTGGCCAATTTTCAAGATAGGGGAACGATTCTGGTCTTAAAATGTTCATAATTTAGTGCAAAGTTTTGAATAGTCAATAACTCAAAATTTAAGTTTTGCAAAATAAGGCCCCTTTTCGCTTCACATAAGAACCTTAAATATACATTAATAGAAAAATAACATACTCTGAGGTCTCCAGTACCAGGGAAATATTCTCCATACTTGTGGAATGAAACTGTCATAACTCTGTCTGTAGTGTAAAAAGCTTCTTCGACACCATCGCCGTGATGGACATCAATATCAATATACAAGACACGTTGATGATACTTAAGCAACTCTAATATGCCTAATACAATATCATTAACATAACAGAAACCACTAGCTTCAGATTTCTTTGCGTGGTGGAGACCACCACCCCAATTAATACAGATGTCTGCCGATTGTTTATTTAGTTTTACAGCTGCCGCTACTGAGCCACCAGCAGATAGCTGACAAAATTCATATAATCCATCGAAAACCGGACAATCTTCCCCAACGTTAACTATAATGACATTAGTTATTAAAAATCTTAACAAACATTTGAAACAAATAAACTTACATCTTTGCATTTGTTTATTGTAGTCGTTCATGTTATCAGGACGAATACTTCGAAGAAATCGTATATATTCATCACTATGAAATTTAGTCATTTCTTCTGCAGTAGCTTTGTGAGGTCTCTAAAAAAAAAAACCATTTTTAATAAATTGTGTAAAATATTTCTTTTCAATTTTTTGCTGTGTTACTAACATATATTTCCATTTTGCGATATAAACCATAATTTAAAAGCAAATTATGTGTCATTCGAATTCTGTGAGGTTTCATTGGATGACCTTGTCCATAGTAATAATTTCCTATGTCACCTATTAGGAAAAAATATAACTGTTAATATTTAATAAAAGTATTAAAAGGGCCAAAGGCCTTCTTACTAGAGAGTAGCCTTGAGGCCTGTTTTCCCGGACGAGTGAAAAAAAAACTCATAATTACATTACAAAAAACATTTTATTAAAAAAATTAACTTATATTCTAGCTCAGCAGTTCCCAAACTTTTCCTGGCACATTCCTTCCTTTGGAAGGCTTAAGAACTTAACATGTTTTACATGTTTAGTACACTTGTATTTAGACCAAATTTGTGGTTGATAACAATTTTCTTAAAACGTTTATTAATTATCATCTTATATTATACAAACACGTTATGTGGGTTACATCACAATGGACATTGGCATAGTGCGATTATTTAAAAAATGAATACATGGAAAACAAGCACACTGTTTGCATACATTATTTTGTAATAATTCAAATTAAAATAGTTACTGTTTTTTTCCATAAAATATTAATCCAAAATATAACGGAGTCTTAAATATAATAATAATAAATCTAAATTAAAACTTGAGTAACTTTGTGGAATTATTATAATTTACTATTAAAAACCCAATCCACATAATATTAATCAATTTTAATCAATTTTTTTTATGTTACTCAAGAAGAGCGTAAGAAAAATGTGATAGATAAAAACATACTACTCTCTACCCTTCCTTCCGCCTTAAATTTTAAACTTTCATAACTTTAAAAGTCGTTACCCAAAACTGGTTATCGACTAGTCAAAATATTCAGTAAATCATTCTTAATTGAAATAATTAATTAAATTTATAAGATACTCTTTAAGTTTCAAAAGTTAAGAGTTTTATTAAATACAAAAAAGGTAAATATTTTATAATATTGTAAAATAACATTATCAAAAATGTTTTCAACAAGAAAAACTACAAAATTGCAATTATTTTAGGAGAAATTGAGTGTCTGAGAAAATGAGTTTCACCCTGTATAATGCATTAAATAATAAATACCTGTAAAGTTAAAAAAAAGAACATCCCATCCACAAGACAAATTTGATTTAATAACATTATAAAAATACCAAGTAAGACATTAAAAAGATGTATTTTATAATCTTGTAAAATAACTAATTTTTAACATAATAGTTAAAATAAAATGGAAACAAAAATATAAATAAATATACATAGATAAATATGTCTATCACTTCTCTTATTGGCCACAAAATTCTATTAATAATTTAACTTAATTAAAGAACTCAAAATTCAAGTCCCTTGCACTTACACATTTAATAAATGGCTATGGGGAAAAATAGTCATAGTCAATATACCCTAAGTTTTCAGTATTACAGTTTTGAAGTTTTAGAACTAAAAAAAGACCCGGAGATAAAGTATAACGCAGATAAAATAATATTGTTTTTTTATTATATTTATTGACAAGTTTAATTACACAATACTCAAATTTATTAATCTAAATTTTAGAAGAAAAAAAATGTAGAGTGACTATAATTGTTTTTCCCCTTCATTTGTTATGAACAATGATGGTTGAATATATTTTTTGATATAAAAACTTATTTATATCCATCATTTCTTTCCAGAATAAGATTTCCAAAGAGGATAGCTAGATCAATATTTAGAATATAAAAAATATTTCTTAGTTCAGTCGGTGTGAGCAGAAATATGCTTAGCTAAAGAAAACTTGGCATAAATTTACTTTACCAAACAATTTTTTTTTTTTTTGTCAACTTATAGTTCTTTTTACACTGATTGCGAATCTGAAGTCAGTAATCGGTAGACTCCTCTAGTTCAAAAGTTATAGCTATTTAAATTTTGCTGCATATATAACAGTAGGCCACGGGCAGGGGTGACTACAGCGGCAGACATTATCGTTCAGACAGTTACATTAGAGCATATTACTTTTTGTTATTTTGAAAGGTAGGTTAGGTTAGGTTTGATTTCGTTGATTTAAGATTTAAATGTTTAGGTTTAAGTGAAAGGTTGAGTGGGTGTGTGGAGCACCCACCCAAACAAAGTTGTAAATTTATTGATTTCAATAAACGGCATCGGAAAACTGGGGGGAAGTAATGACCCAACAGGCAAGTACCTCCCCAGTTTACTATGGATGCATGTGCAAAAAAAGAAAAGGTTTGGTATCGTTAGGTGGCTAACGCTTCCAGAGTAGTACCAGGTTAGTTAAGTCTTTTAAGCAAGTTATTTTTTCTTCTGGGGGTTTGAGGGTTTAAGCCCCCATCCTAACGAAGAGCTATAGTGGCTGGAGTCAGCTACCGGAACTGACAGGCGTGGAGAGTTGTTTTACTTATTTATAGGTTATATATTTGCCAGTGTTCATTTTAACATGGGATATTTTTGAGAATTTTTTCCTGTTCTAACAAATTACCACATTAAGCGTAGGTATGTAAATTAATTATTTCCCTGCCCTTCGTGGTTTTTTGCTACAACCAAATTGGGTTGGTATAATATTATGATCATGGTAATTTATTGATAACGAAAATACTGTGATTGTCAACCTAGAGTCACGTCGCAGACAACAACTGCATGATGCAGCAGACGCCAACTTTAAAAATGTTCTTTGCCTACGTAATTTGTAATTCGTAATCAGTTAAAAAACACTATAAGAAAGCACAATAAAAATCGTAAAAAAAAGATGCATGGTAAAGTAATTTTGTTCCATACTATTTTTTGTGCTTGAAGCATTTTAAAATATTTCTTATTTAGTTTGATGAACTGTTGTTTTGGCCCATCACGGCGTGTACTTTTTTTAGAATAAAAATATAATTATTATTAAATAATAACATCAAAACAAAAATAAAAAAATTGAGCATACTATAGGGCTTGTTTAATTTATACGTACATAACATATATTATTAAGCAAATTAATACAAACCTTTTTCATAAATTATTTTTGATAACATATTGGTCATAAATGCGTGAAGTTTGGTGGAAATGTTAGTTTATAAATGTATAGGTATTCAGAAATCCTACGGTTTAGATGGTTTACATAATATTACACTACTAGAAAACAAATTTTAGTTCAACCAATTGGGTAAATATTATTTCTATCTAGGAACTTTCCAGCTGAGTATTACTACTTTTGACAAGAATAATAAATAATCGCTAAAAGTCCATCAGACCGATTTCATTTCTTTAACTTTTAATACTACATTTTTTTTTTTTTAATACTTGAAGGACTCACTATCATAGTAGTAGCAAACACGTTTCTTAAATGGTGTTATAGACATGATGGATTTATTTGGACGACAGGACAGCTATTAATGAATTGGACACCGCAACGACGTTGACTAGCAGCGGTAGTGTTGGCCAAAAGAAGCGCGGGCCAGCTTTTTTCCCTTAAGACACGTTTTATCAACAAAGTGAACGCCGTTAAAGATAGAATTTTCAAATATAAACAGTAATTTAGGATATAAACAACCGCAACGGACAAAATAAAACAACAATTTATTTCTACAACATTATGATTGCGATGATACAACTTAATTATTTAAATGGCCATAACGCGTACGGCGGCCGCGTTCGGGACTCGGGTGTCGGAACAAGCGCAAAAACGCACCGTAAATTTTGAGAAGCTAATGAATCCGAAGCCAATAAGAAATAGCCAGTAAACAAACAAACGCCATTGAAAGAAACAGTGCAGCCACTCGACCAGCGTGATATGTCGGATCCACAAAAATTTGCAAATCAAGGGTTGCACGTACTGTCTACGACCACTGGTCGGTCTCGATGTATCAAGATCCTAGATGTCAGGCAAATGGCTATCAGCTGACTGCGAAAAAACAAAATCCTCCGTCAATGACTTTTAATCACAAAACAAGTCCTAAGATAAAAATTAATTAATATTATAATAATTATATTCAGATTGGGATAGTCAGAAGTTTCGCTTTAAATCTAACTAGTCGGACTAGTCGGTTTCTTCAGAGTTCAGAGGTAATTGGGCTTTTAGATTCTTTATCGTACCAAAGTATATAATACATTTTTTTCTTACATAAGGTTACAAAATAAAAAATGTGGTACGAAGCTTTGCCGCCGGCAGTCATTGTATTCGTTTTATTGAATATTCCAGACAAAGTATGCTCGTTTACTAACAAATTGGCCTTAGGAAACGTAAGTATTTCATATCAAGTGGAATAAATTTACTTTGCTGGATGCTTGAAATTTTAATTTCGAATTGATTAATATCATTATTGTTTCAAATAATAAATAAATGAAATACTAATAAATTAGATATGGTGAAGAGGTATTATGCTATCATTCACTGTTGCCTGTTCAACAATCACGTTTGGGTGACTTTGTTAGGCGATAAGCGTACGTTTAAAAGGAGCCACCATTCTTTTTTCTGGCGGTGGATTAGCTACCCATCTCAGAAATGTGAATATGTTAAGGAACCATCTTCAGTGATGACTAAAACTTTTAGATACTTCTAACGCCAGCTGTTTATTATTGTTTGTCATCATACGATAAATAAAATGTTCCTTAATCATTTGTGAAAGAGTGTTGGGTTTTTTAATTTACATTCTACTGATTTCCGGACAAATTTCTGGGTAAACTTGCTTACCTCCACAATTAGAATCGCCAAAGATCAAGTAGCTTTAACTTTTAAACCAACGCAATCGCAATTTTGTATTACAGATTGAAAGACAACATTAAAAATAACTAATCTATAATATGTTTACAATAATTAAAGAAATGTAACACCTAATAATAAAATAAAAAACAAATATTTCTAAAATTCTTATCTTGAACTTGAATATTATTTGAATTGAACTTGGTTATTATTTTTTTAAATAATAAACATGTCTTTGACTTTGTTTATGACTGTTTAAATATTTGCGTTCTCTGGATGTTAATTATATTAAAAACATAATTTTTCATACATGTTAAGCGTTATTTTTTATTTTTTATAGAAATTCCGACGTGATATTGGTACACCATGGATTCAAAGATATTATACAAGAGACTGGGAACTTACTGGTCATCCATACAAAACACAAGTAAAAACTAGTTTTTTTAAATTATTTCTTTAGTAATAATATTAATTTAAATGATTAATTTTAGGGACTTGAAGCATTGCCAGATGAACCAAATACTTCTGGAATCAACTGGCAGAAATTTATCCGAAACTCTAAATAATATTATACAAATTGATAGTTAACATACATGATGTTATTATGGCTGAAATTGTAGGTATCTACACATTAGTATACAATTGTGTTATTAAAAATGTATATTAAACTACTACCCTTGCAGATTTTTAAAACAGTTTTAAAAGTTGTAATTATAATAAAACACCAAACTAGGATTAAAACATAATATATTTGACATGTTTCAAAATTGTAACATGGTTATTTTTAATTATAATAAGTTAAGATCTACACATCTTTAAATTTGAAATTGAACATTTCTTAGTGGTGACAATTGTTTAATAGTACATGCTTAAATAAATACGCTTTTGAAGTAGTATTAAGTAAATTATAAAGTCTTGCTATAGCATGGCAATGATTTAAAAAAAAAATTGAGTACTTAATTTTAAAAGGAGGATGTGTTTACCATGTAGTATTAATGAATTTCTATTTATTTAAAACTTTTGAAATTTAAAAACGGTCACTGGACTAGCATATAAGTTAATTAATTTTTTTTCACTAAAGAACATTTATGAAATGTACAATTATAAAATGCTGTGGGAGGAATGGGCGATGCTAGCAGAATATTTAATATTTGAAACCCTTAATTCTATGATAAAATTACCAAAACTTAAATATTGTGTAAAATTAATAACAAAAATTATTAAGGCCATATAAAACATGATCTTACTATAAGCTATCACAATATTAATTTGTTTTAATTCTAATATGTCAATTTTCATAACAGCTACTTTTTTAATCACTAATTAAGGCATTTCTTCATATTCATCAGATTGCGCTGAAGGAGCTGGAGAACTCCTTAAATGTTCAGATCTTCTAAATATTGATGGAGACATTGCTCTCTTTTTTAAGCTTAAATATAATAACAAAATAAAAATGCAAATATCTTTTTATATTTGTTTTACAATTATAATTTTTACTTTGGTAATGTCGACGGTTTAAATATATCAGTCAATTTCCCTTTGGTTTCTTTTCCAGTTGTAATATCAATACTGTGAACACTAGAGTTGCTTTTTACCGACTGCAATAAATTAAAATAAAATGTAATGCTAATAATAATTTATAAAAGTCACCTTATATTAATTTAACATACTGAATCACTATCTTGATCAAAGCTTTTTGAGCTTTTAGTCAACTTTTTCAATTTTCCTAGAAGTCCTTTCTTTTTAGGTTTTTCTCCACTAACAATATCGCTTTTTGAAGAACTATGAGACTGCTGACTAAAAATTAGTACATTAAGCAAAAGTTATTAGCTTTGTTCTTTAATACAGCTGATTAAATGTAAATGGCTGTAATTACCTTTCGAAACTATTTGATTGTTTAGTAATTTTCTTTTTTGGTTGATTAATTTCTTCTTGTTTCCAAATATCCTATATATTATTTAATAGGTACTTTATTATTTTTATTATTTATAAAACTATAAAACTAACTTGTTCAGTGTTTCCAAAGTTTTGCTCTAATGATAAACTTTTTCTGTATAAACTTCCTCTAATTGGAGGTTTCTCGTGTGGATCATTTTCACTCGATGCAGACCTTTTAAAAATTTGAATTATTCAAATAATTTATCTTGTACACAAACAATTATTTTACTCAACTAGGTATGGGATATTTTGAAAATTCTATTGCAGTACAAATTAGAATAGTTATTACTTATTAGAGTAATTACTCTAATGTTTTATGGAATTTGCTTACCTAACTGAGAACACTGAACGTTTACTTTTAGCATCTTTTTGAACTGTAGTGTAGGCTATGTCTTTAATTAAATCGTTTACTTTAGTAAGTAAAATTGTTATTTTCTCTGTGTTGTAATTTGTTAAATGATTAGTAGTTATATCTGGAGATGATTCTCTTGACATGGAATTTTTTTTCCTAATTGGAGGTGTTGGCGTTTTTAATGTTGAAGATTTATTTAACACATCAGTGTTATCATTTAAAGTAGCCATTAAATTTTTAATTAATTGTGACAAACTATTTATTTTAACTTCCATTTGGGGATCTGATCTTAGTCGAATATTGCACAGTTTTAATGATTCACATTCTTGTTCAATTTTATCTTTTTCTTTTCGTAGTTTCTCATTAAATGTTCTTAACTTGGCGTGGGCATCGCGTAAATCCATAAGATCACATTGCAACTTAAAGTATAATTAAATTTGTATTTTTAAACAAAATAAAACTAACATTTAATAAAGCTATATATTATGTTAATTATGTTCTATAGTAAAATACTATATACATAAAATCAACTATAAACACATATTATTCATAATTTACCTCATTAACTTTTTTCCTATTTTCTTGTTGATCAGTATCCATGCTTTGGGTTATATGATCAATACGTCTTTTTGTTTCTAATCTTTCTTTATCTCGTTCTCGTTCGACCTAAGAGTATAGATCAAAGTAATATGAATGTAAAACAGAATTAGTCATAGCTTAAGGACTTGTGTTATACTTCATATAAAGTTTGCCTCAAGTCTCTTGCCAATGTAGATGTTTCTTGTAAAAGGCGTTGCTGATCTTCACGTTCTTTCTGCCAGGCTAATTCCATTTTCGCTTTTAATCCTTGGAGTTTAGTTCTTCCTGAATTAAGAAGTCGTTCTTCTTCCAACTAAAATTTATAATGTAATTAATTAATTTTGATTAGACAAATAGTAGCAAATGGTATTAAAAAACATAAATTAAATTATGTTTAAAAAAAAAAAATATATATATATATATATATATATATTACAAGATTTACTTTTAATAGTAACTGAAAATTATATACATTATGCCTTTCTAGTATTATTTGCAAATACTACTAAATTAAGTATATCCTTACTTAGAGTGTTCATTTGTTGGCTCTGTAAATATACCTGGTTAATTCGAGACGTCATTTCAGATTTTGTTATTTCCCATGATGACTTTTCTGACACGAGTTCAGTTTTCATCCGGGAACACTCTAACCTGGATTCAGATAATTGCTCTTCCAAGCAAGATACTTGTTGTTGTAGCATTTGCAAATCTTCATCCTAAAGAATATATTTATCAAAAAAAGGACATTAGTATAATGTGTAAAAAGAAAATCATACATGATTTATATTTTTATTATCTTGATTAGTTTCTTTTTTTGGTGCTGAATCCAACATTTGTTTGAAGGAATCACGTTCTCTCTTGAACCGAAGTGTTTGAAACTGGCTATTTTTTATTTCTTCGGAAAGCACTGCTATACGATTGTCATAACGTACTTTTAATGCAGAGATTTCAATTTTTCTAGCTTGCTCTTCGCGGTATAATCTGGAACAAAAAATTGTTTAATTATTTATTATAGTATTTTAGTACACATTATTTTATAGTTGTGTCATTTACTTAAGTTTCATTTCTTTTAAATTATTTTCTAACAATTCAGTCTCTTTTGACATGTGGTGTTGTACTTGAACCACTTTTTCAAAGTCATCTAGATTTCTTCGAAGATTCTCATTCTAGCAAAAAATAAATTATATCAAATTGGTAACTCAAATAGTTCACCAAATACAATATTTATACTTCTTTTCTAAGTTTTTCTATTTGTTCTGTATAATGACTGCATTGTTTGTTCAAAGCATTTATTTCTTTTACATTTTCCTCTAAATGTCGTTTCATAATTTCTTTCTCTTTTTTCCATTCATCAGTAGAGTGAGACAATTCCATTTCTTTTATTTTGTGCTTAACCATAATTTTTTTTAAAAATTTATAATTAAAAAAACACAAAAAAAATTTGAATTTTAAGTTTTTTTTGTTTTTACTTGTAGATTAATTTTTTCTATGTTCCATGAATCCTTAGAGCTGGTAAAGGTATCATTTAATTTTTTTAATTCCAATTCGATTCTTGTTATATCTTTTTTCTTTATTTCCATTTGACTAAAAAAATATAAATACAAAATTTAGTATGACAATATTATGTTATAATTAATTAGAGCACCTTCGTAATTTATCTTTTTCGGCTACCCATTTAGATTTAACATCCATTAGTTCTTTTTGCAAAACTCCATGTTTACTTAACAAATCTTTATAATTTTTACTCTCGGTTGTTAATTCGTTTTCCAGTTCTAAAAATAAATGAGGAAACAATAAAAGATTGCAGAGAACACATAATTAAGTCAAAGAGCCAATTACACTTAGTGTTTAACTATTTTAATTAAGAAGATTTTTTGGCGTTAAAACCAAAAAGCCAATATCAATTCTGTCAAGATATACGAGCTCTTTGAAACATTACTAGGTTATGTAAAAAACAGATTTTTAATTTTTTGCTTTTTTTATGTAAAAAAATTGGATTTAGTATTGAAAAATTGTAAATTTTATTTATTTAATTATAAGAAACTAAAATGTTTAAATGAAAATCGGTTCCCCACATAACAGTAAAGTAGCCAAAGAACTCGGAATCTCTTTACAGAATTGAAATTGGACCATTCTTTGTAGTCGAAATATTATCTGGATTTTTGGTCTAATTAAACCAAAATGGCTTTTACTCATAGAACAAATTATTTAAGTTGAAAATTTTACAAATTAACTGGTAAATTAATTTTCATAGTTGAAATTTATTAAAGCCTTTTTTTCCTTTAAATAGTACCTATACAAAACTCACCGCATACAATACCTTTAAATACAAAATTTTATCAGTATAAAAATCAATAGCAACCCTAAAATTCAGTAATACTTAGTACTTTCAATTCTAGTTAAAAACAATTTGACAATAAAAATTAAAATGGTCATTCACTTTATTAACTTTGATATTATAATTATCAAGCTTACTTGATCATTTTAAGTTTTAATAATTATTTTAAGCTTACTTTTTATCTTTTTATCATATTCGTTTTGTATGTCGATTATTTTCTTATTTCCTTCGTTCAATGATTTTTCTCTTAATTGTATTATATACTGTTCTTTATCAGTTATTTCTTTAGTATGCAAAGATTTCATGTTTTCAATTTGTTGTCTCTCATTCTAGGAAAAACAATTACGTCAAAACATAGAAGTTATCATTATGATTGTTAAAGCAAACTTAAGATTAATATTCTCAGTCAATTCACCATTAAAATATAAATGTCATAGGAGTTTAAGATATGTACAGTTTTCTTGTTTTGTCCTCAATGTGCAACTGAAAAGGTCTTCTTTTTCAGTGATTTGTTTTTTTAATATACATATAATAAAGTACCTTCTTGCAGATAAGATTTTTAATGTCTATAGCAGGGGTGGCCACTAAACTTAATTTTGAGAGCCGGAAATTTATAAAGCTAATTCGAAGCGAGCCACATTTTTAAGAGATGTTTATGAAATGAAGAAATGAAAATTTATTAATTTTACTCAAAGCTTGGTTTAAAGAGCCGCATGCAGCTCGCGAGCCTCTTTGTGGCCCCTGGTCCCCTGTAGACCCCTGGTCTATAGTATAGACTCTATACATTAGACATAGACTTGTTACATAAAGAAATCAGTCCAGTGGTTAAAGACATATATTACAGGTCCAGGCACAAAAATAAACCAATACACCTTCTCAGCTCCACATTAAAGATAAAATAATCATGTAAATATTTATAATATATAATATTATAATAATTACTTAACATATAGGTATTTGATCACTTGAACAACTTTTAATTAATAAATAATAAATAATAAAAAAAAACCTTTAGTTGAGATTCAAGTTCCGAAATTTTAGCTTCCATTTGTTTTATAGGTTTTGTTTGTTTATCAATGTCTGCCTTGATATCTTTAGTCTGAGAACAAACCAGATGCATAATTAAATATAAAATGAATCTATAAACAACAGATCTATATTTTTACTTTAGATTGTGTAGTTTTAGGCGTTGGTTTGTTTATGACTTTGGTCGATGTTTTCATTTGATACTCAACGACTTTAGCTTTCAGTTTATCTTTTTCTATTTCAGTACCTTCTAGTTTTCTTTTCAATACAATTATTTCCTAAAATTTGATAATAACACAAGTTTATATGTTACTTATAAGTACCAAATTAAGAAGCTTATAACATTGATCATCTCAATAATTTTGTCTTTATACCTGCTCGCTTAGTTCAAGTAATAATTTCAATTCCGTCGCATCTTCAACGTCAGATATTCCTTCATCTCTCTCAGTTATGTTCGACGGACGATATTCTGTTTAGAAAAAATCCATAATTTTAATGAGAATACATAAAATTTTAATGAAAATGTATAAGTACTAGTTTTTGTAGCCATTTTCTTCAGCTGCAACACCATTGATTCATTGTCTTCTTCTAACCGACCCACTTTCTTCCTCAACAATTTTGCCTAAAGGTGTAATTTATAATATTTGAAATCATTTAAAAGAATGAATGTATTAAAACTTTCTTGAATTATTAGTTTTATCATTGTCAGATCTACCCATGTTGACGTCATTAACTGACGTTACGAACCCATTGCAGTGTCCATCTTCAAAGACATAGTCACTGTTCCACTGTCACGACTACATTGTATCAGTATAGTCGCACCCTGCAATGGGTTTGGAACTTCAGCTAACTAAAGATAACATGGATAAATCCAAAAATTATAATCTACAGGAAATTGATTTTTGAATTCTTACTTCTTCTTCAGAAAATCGTAATTGTTCTCTCATATCTGCCTCTCGTTCTATGGAATCATGTAAATCTCTTTGCAATTGAACAGGGTCTTCTTGTGAATCACCTCGCGTAAGAGATTCTCTTGACATTCTCTAAACAAGCATCTCGATATTTCAATGTTTTACACTCACTATTTACCGGTTCGGCACAAGTATATCTCACCTCCCCCGATGCTGATTTTGCTATTGTTCCAAGCATAGGTCTTTTTTTTTGTTCAACTTGAGGGGTGTTACATTTCATTTTTTCTAAATCATTTTGTAACTTTTCTATTAACTAAAAATTGTATAATCAATGTCACATTTTTTTAAATTTGTAAAATTTGAAAAACATTTTCTATTTATTATCATTATTTTACTAACTTCTTTGTTCTTTTTTTCATTTTCAGTCTTTTCATTTTCCAATTCTTCCATGCGTCGTTCAGCTTTTTTTAATTTAAAAGCCAATATACGACAATTCTTTGACACTTGATCGTATTCTCTTCGTAACATAATGAATTCATTATCTTGTTCTTCCCTAAGTATGATTTATTTAAATAATATTTAAGAAAATAAAAAAAAATGACTAAACTATATTATGATAATATTTATTAGTGATTACTTAAAAATAAAAAATAAATAAAAGTTTTATAAATTGCTTGAAATAATATTCTTAAATCGGTTACCAGAGAAGGTAATTTTGGCTCCTTTATCCTTATAACTAGAACATTTTTTGCCTGGCACCCAATTATAATACTTAAAATAAGGGCAAGTTTTTAATAATTACAGGGTAGTTAAAAAATTATTACTTATTCATAAGACCAGTTAGATATAAATAAAAATACTGAAATACCTATAATTGTCTCTGATTTCTTGTTCCACATTGGCTAATTCCTTGTTTAAATCATTGTTTTCCTCTATTAATTCTTCAATTTTAGTTTCGGCAGCTAACAACTTGGAACGAACCATTTGTACATCGGGTGTTTCTATTTTATTATTTTTATACTTTTCAAGTACATTTTCAAGTTGGCAGACTCGCTGCGTAAGAGATCTTTTCTCGTCGCTAAGATTTTCACAAGTCACTTTCAGCTCATTTACTTTTTGTTGATGCTTTAACAACTAAGCAGATTCATATTAAAAATAATTTTTAAATATATTTTATAATTCATTTTTTTGTAAGTTTTGTTTTATTACTTCAGTTGCAGTGGTACGTGAAGTTGGGGTTGTATCTAATGAAGCCAATCGTCTTAATAATATATCACTTTTTTCACGTTCGGCTTTCTCACATTTTTCTTTCATAGTTTTTAATTCCGTTTTTAAACTTAACAGTTCATCCTACAACAATTAACTAAATATCATTGACGCCAATTTCTTAATTTTTACATTTACATATAAAATATTATATTTTCTATCCAGCACACACTTGTATATTAATTGTTAAAATACTAGATAAATTTAAAATTAAAAAAAACACAAGTGTGTACAATTTTGTACAGTGTTTAATTTACGCAATCAAATTATAAGGTTTTTAACTTAATAGTTTATAGCACTGTTAAAAATATTATATTAAAATAATTTTTAAAAATCTTTGCTTAGTATAAATAAATAAGCTGAAATTAAAATTGTTCATAAAATGGGAAACTGGGTTTAACGAAACACACCAGAAAAGACGAGATTTAGTCTTGAAAGTAGAAATTTGTTTTAAAACTAACAAGTTAAAAACTCACAGGATTTAATCCTGTGAGTTTTGATACTGAAGGCTCTTTCAGCAGTACTTTATTTTTAACTAATTTGTGTAAAAACTTGCATGTTCTAAACTTAAACTTTTAACAAACATAGATAAAGAATAAACTTTAAAATGTTGATAGTAAATTTGAGTTCTTAGCCTATATTACATAATAATAAAACATTTTCTATTTCTATATTGTCTAGGTAAACCCTTGATTTCAGCCACTCAAATATAATAATACAAAATAACAAAAATTGAATAAAAAGCAAGAAATTATTTGAAAATAATGTTTTATGAGGTTAACAGTTCTCGTGAAACTGGATTTAGTATAATAATATGTATATAAAAAAGATAAATATACGTGCAAATCTTCATCGTTGACAATAGTAGCAAAAGTGTCAGTAGTAGTATCAGAATCGGCTAAGCTGATAGCATCGTCATCACGATTGTCTGCTGGAAATTTATGGCTTGTCAAGTGTTTATTCTAGGAATTCAAAATCAATTTATCAGTATATAATCTTTTAGACTTTAAACTCCCTAAGTGAATATTAACATTGTTATGATGATATTAACATGCACCGGAGTATAATGGGCGATGTCCCCGTTGTAACTATTTCTTGGACTGGTTCTGTCTATGGAATCACTACGTGAAAGATTAATCCTCTTTTTAACTTTATAATCTGTATTTGTATTGTTATCATAGTCTATTAGCATATAATGAATGTTGATTAATTTAACAGCTAGTATTATATTTTGGTTCTTTACGGCTTACCAATTTGAGAAGTAACCGTGACCGAAAGTTTTGTTAAATCTGGCGAGGATACCCATGATGAAGTCTTACTACTCGGTCCACAGCTTTTGTCTGTTTTAAATTGTTGTTGAATACTGTTATTGGACAGATCTGGCGATTTTTTGAGTGAAGGTTCACTTAAAATTTAATAAAAGTTAGTATACACTTTATAGTTTTACAACTTATACTATTGTATATGATAATAAATTATTATACATACTCATTCGTCAGTATAGGAGTTGATACGGTGGTAACATCATCTTTCCTAAGTGATGGCTTACCATTATCTTTGTTCCTATTGGAATGGTCTTTGTAGTCCCTGAAAAGTTAATTACTATAATTACTATGCAAACGCTCTATCACGTATGTATCAAATTAGAAGCTCTTTTTATTCTATTTAAAAAAAAACACAATTGTAAAATATTAGAAACCTATACTTGTAATATTTTATCATTTTTGTTAGCAAAAGATGCAAACCTGAGAGGTACTCTTTACATATTACATTCAATTTCCAAAAATAGCTAGGGTTTTGAAATATTTGTAACATTAACATTAATTTTAAGTATGTATTAAATAAAAGCAACATATAAGTATTGCTGATGATATATATAGTAAAAAATGTCAAAATAATAAATAGCAAAGGTAATATATAACTTAAACGCTACACAATTTTTTTATATTAATTGTTATGTTTGTGTATAATTGAGCAGTTTTGGAACCCATCATAGCATGGCTGGAATAATTCACCTACTTTCCAATTTTTTTTAAATAAAAAAAACGTACAATTTAAGCTAATTAATTATTAAATCCTATGGATGCAGTAGCTTATAATTAGTTATGAAGAAACGGTCTCGGAAGACTGATGGAGATAGCCGATAGATCCTTTCAGAGACTTTTTTTATCAGTTAATAATATACTATAGAATAAATATTAATAGGTACACAATTTACATTTATTCTCAGGTCCGGATTATGAATAGTCGAGGACCCAGAATCAAATTTAAAAAAAAAGTAAATTTGTTAACGAGTTTTAGTTTGATGCATATTGGAAAAAAAGTTAACTTCGAGAATGTTACTCCCTCCTAATACTGTTTTTATTTCTTTATAAAAGTTAATTCTAAGATAAAATGTAAGTTTTATCTTAGAATTATTTGAGTTCTATAATTAATATCGAATAAATACATTAGGTTTTTCTTATGTTAATATTTAGACAACAATAAGGATATTAAATAAATTATAGGTGATAAGAAAAATAATTTTTAAGCTATCGATGATAATTCTTAAATTTTCAGCGAATAAATTATTTTACAGAAAAAAATGCAGGTATTTTAATTGTCTATAATATCAAAACTTATCTACTTTAAAGGGGTTTGCCAAATTTAAAACTTCAAATATTATTTATACCGATAAAATAATATGATTCTCTAATTCTAACCTTTTTATTCCATACAATATAAAAAAGCCTTATTTATCTTATTTGTAACTTTTTTTGGGACGTTTGTGGTCAAAAAGTTATCGACATCTTCTTATTAAACATTCCTCTATTAATACAATTTGCTAAATAATATGCAAGTTTTCATTTGAAAATCAAAAGTTAATGATAATATAACAAGTTTGATAAACGTCAAATAAAATGCAAATTGTGAAATTTTGGTTACTGCAGAAATAAAAAATTAATTATTTTTAGAGCGAAATTGAATGGGCCGATTTTTAACCAAAATTCCACTGTTTATAAAGGTGTTGTGACGATATTTTGATTTTTATACATTTCATATTATGCAAGTCTGTCAAATAATCTTGATGCATACCCTTGTGTAATAAATGCTTCTTTTTGGCATTCTAGTTAGACTTATTCATGTAGCAATAGATTAGGTAGATATCTATATAATAGCATCCGGATTTCATTGTTATTTATTACAAATATTGGGATCTACTATCACATCTGCGATATGCACCAAAGCATTTGACTGGATTTGAGAAAGTTTAACACTGAAAGTACACATGGTAGTGATGGTAAACATAGGTATAGGTAGGACGTAGGTACATTTCATATTTTTTAATATCTTGCCGATTTTGTATTGTAATTATAACAATAATTAAGAGATTATTATATACTATAATATTTTAGCTAACCGCTGTTGGATTAGGATAAAAACATTAGTTTTTTAACCATCCTCGCTATGATAATTCTGTTATGATATAGTTTATATTATATGCTTTTCCAATTGTTAATAGTAGGTAGGTAGTAAATGTGGGCAGTATATTGCCAAATAAATAAAGAGACGTCGTAGGTGTAAGTAGGTATAGTTTTCTGTAGGTATATACCTATTTAAAAATATGATATTATATTTTATATTATAATATCATATTATAGAAGCCCAAATATATTGAATGAATTAACGACTTTTAACTTTAAATTGAATGTTCTTATGCAAATAGCGTCCATCCCTAAAATATTTATCCTTATTTTTATATTTTTTAAAAATAAAAACCCGTTCAGGCGATTTTTTAAACCCATTATATCGTACAGTACTCTGCAATACTTGGCCGTTTTTATTTACAAAATATGGTAAAGGTATTTTTCTAGATAATTTCGTGAAAATAGCGTCTTAATTTGGTCTTAGCTTTTGCGATGGCCGCTTTTTGCATAACGCTATTCAATTATGTATTGTAACGACACGAACAAAAATAACACAATGTATTATCCTTTAACAAAATAAATGAGTAGGTATGTCAGGAACTTGTGTTATCAATTTAAAAACATGGCTGCTGGTGTTCTCCCGCATGAAACACGTGGCCGAATGACATTTTGTGGTTTTATCTTCATATGTTGCTGACATACTGATACCTATCTTTTTTTTTCATGAGTGTTATAACATTATAAAAACTTATCTAGCAGCAAGTACAAGCTGTTCACCTGTAACAACGTTTGCATCTGGTCGGCCAACGGACTTGCGGATGGAAGCCTAGAGGACAAAGCGGGTCGCCTTTGATGGACGGCTTCACATGCTGCATGTTGCTATAACCGTTGTAGGTTGGTACTTGCGACTAAACGTGTACGGTGCGCCCGTTAAAGACCAAAACAAATGGAAGAGAAAAAGAAATACTATATAATAATATATATTGTACATATATAATTTAATCGTTTAACCGCACACGATCATATTATTATTATTAATATTGCGTATAAACGATTACATACGGTTTTGTCGCTATAATTAGAAACATCCGAGCACGTTACTCGGCAAGCGGGTACCGCACATCACACAAGTCCGATTATTACTGCAGCTACACTTGGTACTTAGTAGGCCATTTCGATACGAATAATAATAATAATAAAATATATATACATTATATTCAGCAAGAGAGATTTGGCGTTAATGGGACGCTGCCTGGGATTTCGCTCCGCCCAAGACTGCCTCACTCGGTATAAATAAACTTTCCTCTCTCTCCCGTGAGCCTCTCTGCCCCTTCTCCGTCCTGTATATACAAATATAGTATATAGCAAAATCATTAGCATAGCGCTTAAGAAAAATGCGTGTGCGGCGCATGTGCTCTCGAGTAGTATAATATCGTCGGCAACCAGTAAATAGATCTACCAAACTGCTGATCTAAAGAGTAAAATATTTTTTTCTTCAGAAAATGTGCTATTTAAGAAAAAGAAAATGTTATACAGTATATGCGCTGTATACCTTGTAATCAAATAATGTACATCACATATACAGTGACCAAGTGTTGTTCTGAAAAAGCGAAAACGACAAAATCTTTTTATTTTGGCTGTAACATGACTGGGGGAGAGGGAGTACAATTTCCCCCCTCCCCAGATTGCGCGGGGGGAGGACTTGGATGTTACCTACTAGTACTCCTAGTTTTAAAATTAGCACCCTCAAAAATATTTATGTTCCATACCATAGGTAAGTATAATGGAAAGTGGACTTTTTATAATATCTTCAGTGCTTAAACCGTAATTATTTTAGCAAAATTCAAGTTCTCTGAACTTAGACAAATGTGTAGACTAAGGAATGAAGTATAAAATAATAAATCTACGATATTTCCTATTTGTAGGACACTAGACTAGTAACTGCTTTAGTGTCTGTATCAACTTGTTTATTTATACCAATATTGTTCAACTTTATATCAAACTAGTATATATAAGTACATAGCCTTGGGCATAAATAGGTATAGTATTACACTTATAAGTATTTTATCGCGATTGATGGACCAGGAAAACTATAGCTGATGAAAATAATTCAATTTTTTGCCATTATTGAAATTGTAAAATTGTAGTTTATTCCCTTTGAATCATTTTTAAACGATTAGCTAATTTAAATTAATGAGTGAAACTATCGAGTAAAATAAGTACATTTTAATAGTATTCAGCTATCATTTTTAAAGTGATAGCAAAAAGGAATTCATATGAATATTTAATATTTGATTCCGAATATTACTACGCAGTTGTTTAGTCATTTTTGTAAAACGTTTCTAAGAGAACCTGTGACAGTAGGTATTACCGAAAAAAATACGTCTATACAAAATTATAGAATGAGACTTTAGTTTTGACTTTATTTGGTGATTTTTATAGTTATTAAAAACTGCAAGTGAGTTTTATCTTATATAGGATATTGAATTTTATACATTTTCGAAGTTTTATATCTTTGGCCAACATTTTTTTCAGTCAAAATCGCTTATGCCCAAATTTAAATTTATACTTTACTACAAGTTACAACTGCTCAGTTCTTCAATTAAGTGCATCTTTCGAGACACGTTTCACAGTACAGAGTTGAATAATAACTACTAAAAAGTAAAACTAATTTACAACATCAATAAAAAAATGTTTGACGAATGAACAAAAATTAAATATTACAATTAAAAACAAAAATTATTTATACGGGTCCGTAATAAGATGAAGTATTGAGGGGCACGCCCTTATAGAGTGCATGACGCAAGGCCCGTCATGTTGAGTCAAAAAATTATGTTGTGGTTAGTATCTACACATTTCAGCAACACTCATACAAATACACATAATGTGTTATTAAGCTTTATAGTTGTTGACCGCATTAGCGTTAAAGCTGACTTTGACATGCATTATTTGAAGAGCTTAGTTAGGTATCATGGTAATTTCTCGTAAAAATCAGCTAAATATCTTCTCGATATTCATTTGATTATCTTTGATTGATTTGATTCACAATCTTGATCTTGTAGCCTGTTTCCGAACAAACCGAGTTGAGGAAAAAATATCACGGTACGGACTTTAATGGTTTTTAAAATTCCTATGAAGAATGAAGCAAAAAATTAGAGTTCTGGAACTTTGAATTGCAATACTGAACATTTGGGAATATTTATAACTGTTTAATTATTAAACATTTATTTTATTTGCTGACTCATTGTAAAATTTGTACAAGTCACAACATTAAAAAAAATAACAGTTAACTCGGTTAACAGTATACTATATTACCATGTTTTAAATATATCAGGTTATCGCACTGCTACCAACTATTCATTGACATTTTCAATCAAAATAAAATGACATTGTAAAGGGAACTAATTAAATGATAATATTTTATAAAGAAATTTGTATATTTATTAAAAAACATAGATACTTATTAACCCAGTCTACAATCTACATAACTTTAAACGTTTTATTAATTATATGTATATTTTACCTATATTGAGAGTAAAATTAAGAAAAAGGGATGCAGATCATTGGTGGTTGCCAAAAATGTATGCATTAATGTAGTAATAAATAATTTGTTGTAAAACCAATTTCTTATAATATTATGTATTTTATAAAAATAATTCCTCTTGCATTTTATTTGATTGAGGTACAACACTTAATTCTGATTATAAGCTAATATTCTACTCATTCGGCATTCTCTACTTTAAAAATAAAGATGTTAGAGTAGTTCTTCATAAATTTGCATAAGGCATATTAAGATTGCACTAAATATCAATTATTATTTATTGTACAATTACAAAAAAATAAAGCAAACTTAAGTTTGTTATTATTATTTAATAAATAAATGTATAGGCAATTGTATATCCTGTAATTCAATGATAGTGGTTTGTAAATGTAAAGAAAATTATAAAATATAAAAAAAGTAATCATTTTTATGCTGACAAAATATAATTTAATTAAAATTTTAACAATTCAAAGAAAAAAAAGGTTAATCACGTTTTAGTTGGTTAAATAATTAAAGATTATATTGTTCTTTTCTTTCCAGGTTCTAGGTAAGAAATTAGGCACTACACATACAAACAGTTATAATAATAATATGTAATAAATAATATAAATTGTGTACCTTTTTTTCATGGACATAGCATTATAATTATAATAATAACAAAATCAGTACCAAAACTTAAAGATCTAAATAGGCTAGTAAATACATACATATATATGTATGAAATGGTTTCATAATCAAATTGAATAATATACATTAAACATTAACACAGGTAACAACAATAATGACAAAATTTCACTATTCCGACTTAACGTACACAAAATACAATAATAATATAGTTTGATTGCAACAAAATTTTGGCTGTTAACCAATTTTTTTTTAAAGTCGATGGATAAAAACTTTTGGAACAAAAATAAAATATATTGATCATTAAAATTTTTCTAAAATAGTAATATCTTCGATACATTTTTTTTAAAGTGATATAGATAATTTAGTACTTTTATTAATATGAACTCAAGGATGTCAAGAAGGATGTGAATTAAATGTAACACCAACACGCTTCTCTAGCGGATACTTATATTCCCAACTTTCACCATTTCGTACAAACCACTGAAAAACAAAACATTTAAATAATTATATAAAAAGCAACATTATTTTTTTCTACTTTAAAGTGTAAAAAGATACATATTTACATATTTTATAAATTAAGTAAAAATCAATTAAGAAATTAAACACATTCATATAATAAGATATTTTTTAAAAATTAATAAACTAAACAGAATAACATTGAGTAAACTTGGGTAAGGGGAGGGGGGGTTAAGTGATAGAACACTTTATTTTGCAGTGCTGGAGGAATCGAAACCTAGTAGCTTTAATGCAATTAAAGCATTAAAAAACTTAATTATTTTTTAAGAAAATACTTAGAAATAATCTAACATCAAATTAAAAAAAGATGCACTTATGTTAAATGGTATAAAAAAAATTAGCTTGTACAGTTCTTTAACATTATTGGTACATTATTTATGATTGGATCAATAAAAAGTAACTAAAATATATTTAAGAGACCTTAAAACATGAATTCAAGAAATCTCTAAATATTTAGAGATTTCTTGAAAATAAAATAGTAATTATTGATTAGTCCTTTAAATTAAATAAGTTTTAGGGATTCATTAAGATAGAAATATAAGTAATTAGGATAAGTTCTATAATTGATAATAATAGTTAGTATGACATACCTTTGGTATCCAGGTTTCATTGCGTTCTCTCCGTGCTTCAGCTTCATTTCTTTGTTTTTGTTCTATGTCAGCTTTAGCCTGACTAGCTTGATCAACATTGTCAACTCTGTAAAAAAATATTTGAATGGGATTTAATTTTTTTAACTTATTTGTTTTTAATTAGAATAATAAAATATAAAAGAGATCAATGTTCCTTTTTATTTACAACATATAATATCATGTTATTATTTGAACATTTATTATACACTATTATTACACTATCTTCAGTGGTGTAATTTGAGGAGTCAGGGTATTTGCCTCTTTGTTGACAGTCACCCTGTATGGCCTAATGTCGGGTCATTTTTTTTTTGTCTAAATAACCATCATTCTGGTATATTTCCTTTCCTCTAATCCTAATTATAATTGTTCCTAATTACATTTTTTTCTTAAACACTATTGAGATTTTAGAATTAATAGTCTCTTGCTTTAATTTAAATTTGCTAAAAACTTTAAAAACATATTCTAATTTATACTTAAATGGTTATATTTACAATATTTTATCTATATCTTTAATTTTAAATAGGCTAATAAACTTGTGAATTTTTTCAATTAATTTTAACTTACTTAAGGCCTAATGTCACTTCTTTCCAAATTACTCTTGATTCATTTGGTTCTTGTTCAGCTACTTTACGTACTCTTTTTTTAATGACATCAACGGCTTTTGTATCGACAAACATTTCGGTTCTCTAAAACAAGTAAAACTAAACAATTAAAATTACATGAATTGTTTACATTTTGAATTAGCTTATTTATATAGATATAAGCTCTAAAATATATAAGAAAACATGTATTGTAAATAAATTCAATATAATATATACGTATATAAACAGGCCATATTTGATAAAATAATAATAAAAACCCTTAACCATAAAAATTATATACTGTCCGCGAATACATTGTATTTCAGCAACAATGTTGTCATCTTCAGCGCTCAAGACAGACAGTACATAATTTTTATGGTTAAGGGTTTTTATTATTATTTTATTACATATAACTATAAGTGCTTAAGTTTTTTCTAGGTTATATTTGATAAAATTTTAGAAATGGGTGTGTAAGAGCAACATGTTTTTTTGTGTGCCATCAACATTTTAGAGTAAATTTAATTGAACAGGCTTGATGTTGGCTACAGCCGACAGCGTACCACTAAAAAATATTGTGTTGTTAGATATAACCTACAAATGCAGCTAATGTGTTAATGTACTTGTAAATCATAGACAATAAGTATGTAATGAATTTAGTTAATGGGTATAATACACTTAATTATTTACCCCATCTGCATATTTTGCCTCCATAGAACCATTCCATTCACCACTTATTGTAACAAATGATTTTTTGGTTTTCGGTGCAAATACTTCAGCTGTAACTCGATGTTTTTTTCCACCGTAAAATGGTTTAGTTAAAAATTCTATTTCACAATGGTAACCAGTTTGTGGACAAGTAATCGTTACAGATCCACCTAACTCAATCCATGGCACAGTTAAGATAGATCTACAACAAATATTACAATATTATTCTACTGCCTCCACATTTCAATGCTTATAATTTTAAAAGTAGTTATTTTATGCTGTTTATCAACTAATCAACTATTATTTTTAGGTTATTATTGTCTTAATAAGCTAAATTAATACATAATTTGCCATTTCAATTTTATAAGTAAATAGCATTTTATAACCAACCAAATATTATAATTTAAAAAGAAACACAAAATTGTTAATGTTAACAGAAAAAAAAATAGTGCTTCTCTTATTCTATAGTTATTTAAATAATATTGAATAAGTACCTTCCATATCCACTAGGGAACGTTGATATATACTCTTCTTTGTGTTTTAAAAGTCTTACTACTCCTTGTCCAACATTGTGAACAGCAACAGATAACCCAAGAAACTTGGATTTGGTCCAAACATTGGCACAAAGGGAAACTTTTTTTTTCTTGTGTTCAGCGTAAAATGCAGAAACTGGAAATATAAATTTAAATTAATTTGAATCAGTGAAAACATTATAATAGAGTATAGTATGCATCATACTAGGTGGATGATGAGACACTTGTTCGGCTAGAAATATTAGTTGGTCTGAATCAGTCCAAGGTAATGGATTTTCTTCTGATTCTTCTTCTTCAAATTTTATTGCATCCAAATTTGATGACGTAGTAATGTCATTAGATGGTTCAGAGTCGTCTTCTTTGATGCCAGGAACGTCCCAATGACAACGAAATACTTCACCAAGAATAGGGTTGTAAGGTTTTTTAGCCACAGAAGAATTTCGACCAGCATGATATGAAGACAAATACCATCGCACTATTTGAAGCATTCGTTCTTCTGGTGTATTTAAATCGTTTGCTCTACCAAACACAAATTTTGAAAACATTAATTGACAAAATGATATAGTTATAAAAATTAAACTCTTCAAACCTAATTTTTTATTTAAATTCTATAAACATATATATATTTTATACAATTAGTAAAAAAAATGTTTAATTACCATAAGTCAACTCAATAACTGACATTTTTAAATCTTAATAAAACCTTAATAAATAATGAAAATAAAAAATTTGTTTAAATTTAAATTTTAAAAAAGAATAATTAAAACTGAAATTTGATCCATATTTCTAAATAATATAAGTGCGCCACATAATTTTAGTTTAAGAGAGTAATTTGAGGTCAATATAAAAGGAAAATTAATTTTAACTTAAAAAAATAATTATGTTTGTGATTATGTAAAGTTCTTTGGCATAAAATATATTAATTGTTTCTTTACTGTCAATAACTTTGAATTTAATTTTGTTAACACCCAACGAAATACATATATTAATGGAACATTTGGTACGATAATATGTTTGTTAATCAGCTGTCCTCTCAGTACGCCATCTCTCTTTGACTAGTGTTTAAGTGTATTTAATTTTTTTAATCTGATTAGCAAAACTTTACAGCCGATTATCTTGATGGCAAATGTTCCATACAGATTTGTACGTATATAAATTCAAAATAGCTTACTTAAGGAATAAATCCGGATGTGCTAAATAATCAGCATACATTTCCAATAATGAACGCTTTTCTAAAATGAAAGTTGGTAACGCTACTTTGGTTAGGTCCATACCAATTTTAACTTGGGATATTAAGTGGGTAACAACTGAACCCTGCATAGTTACTACAAAATAATATAACAACACTAATTATAATAATTGTTTAGAAATTAAATATATATAAGCTAATAATTTCTTGTGTATACCATCAGACTCATCTTGATCTTCATATATAGCTGGAAAAAATATATAAGTTAAACTTTATAAATAAAAATTAGTTAAATTTAATTTTTTACCATCATAGTTTATAGAACCATCAGGATAAGTAGGTATCATAGTATCTCTATAGGTTTCTTTATTTTTTGATATAGTAGAAGATTTCCTGCTAATATTATCTACAGGCGTTTCATTTAAATCACAATTATCTGGTCTTACGTGACTAGTATTTTCTGTAGGCGCATCATTTCCACTGAAATAAAAAAAAATACTCTTTATTATTAGCTTATTAAAACTTAATTTATTGATTTAGCTTTTTATAATATCAAATTATCATTTGTTTTGACATATTATGCTGTAACTTATATATCAGAGCCTTTAATTGTAGAAAGACCAAGTTTAAATAACATTAGATAAAAAGTATTATATAAATATATATATATATAACTTATTGATATATGTTTCTACTGATTTGTGCAAATCTATATAGAGTTAGTTTAAATAAATATTTAAAAATTATATAATAATAACTCATACCACAAATTATAAAAAATGTAAAGCAATTATATAGTGTTTGTTACTCAAATACAAATGTGGAATATAACTTTGCTGAATTTATATATGATTAACCTTAAAAACATTTAGTTATTAGCTAATATTTTTCAGATAATCAATTATAAAAATATATTATACAGAATTGTTATACATAATATAAATTTATTAATACTATTTGTATCGATTATAAATGATAATACTTGATTAAATATTGCCACGTATATAATTTTAATTAACTTAAAGTTAAAAAACAAGATAATGCTTTAAGAATAAAATCTAAATAAAGGCAAATAATTTATTAACTAGAAATTAAGTAAATGCTATCACGGATAATAAAAGATTAATTTTCTCACAAAATAACACAAATAATTTATTATACAAATGTATTAGTATTACACGAATTGCCAAGTGCTAAAGTTTTATATATTAAAAAAAAAAAAGATAACATGAGATTATAATCTGTGGTAATTGCTATGTATTATTACCAAGGATCCGATAATAATTTCAATTTTAACTATAAATTTAAAATGGTGTAATTAAGTATTTAGAAACCTTTGGTTTTGACCCATATTGTTAGTTTTCACAAGTTCTGAACTTCCAGGTGAAGTGTTAGCCCAATTCCACAAACGGGAAATCATTATTGAGGCTTATTTGTTTCTTCACTTTTCATCGAGTTAACTAGCATATTTTCACGACACATAAACGCCAATCATTACATTCGAACATATTATTACACTATTAAATTTGAATATAATAATGCTAAAGGGCTAATTATCGATTTTTGGAAAACAAAAACTAAAATAACATTAGTAACGCGTGTTATAATATGTGGATACTGGATGAGCTTTGAATGCATGATAACAGTTCAGGGCTAATGTACAGATCAGCTGATACGATAAGAACTGGTATACAATATTTAACCAAGGTTATATAGTAAACAAAAAAAGGTATCGAACTATTAAGAATGTTTCGTTTGAATTTAAAATTCGCAATTGGTAGGTATTATTATTTAAAATTCTAAATACTTGTGATTACATTATAACTATATTAATATATGGTTAAGTATTAAAATAATAAAAATATGCCTTCCTTCCCCACAATTTTCAGTAGTAGAATACACATGTAGGTATTTCGATAACAATGGAATCCCAACAAATTGAATAAGGTCTCAGCTTAGTCTGATTGTCTAGTTAGTCTTAGTCTCATTGCTACCGATTTATGCGTAAACTACTGAAAAGTGCATAATATTTTGTGGTGAAGGGTATTTTTTAATATTTTATAATTGGAAGATCGAGACCTACATAAACCAATTATGATACCAAATAATGAAAATTAATCAATTCTTACCTGGTGATCATTCGGTTTTTGTATTTTCGTCGCATTGTAGGCACTGGCTCTACTTCATTTTTTTTTGTCCATTCCTCTTCATCTTCATAAGCATCATAGAAATCGTCTTCTGACGAAGAATACGAAACATCTGGCACATCTGATACATAAAAACAAGTGGTAACAGTAACAACAATATGTGTAGTGTGCACAATGACTATGTTTTACTAAATTTTTAACTAAAAAAAATAATAATAATATTACGTTGTTAAGTTTAGAAAAATTTATTATCACCCTACCATTATCTATGGGTTGAGAATCTCTTCTTTCGAGTTCTTCACATTCTGCTCCATACTCTATACTTCCTGAATCACCTAACAAATAATAATATTGTGTACACAATTGTATTTGAATAAAGCTTTATCAACTATACTACAATATTTGAACAACTTTACCTTCTAAACTAGGAAAATCATAATCAGTAGACATAGAAGTTGATCTACACGCACCGTTTATAGGGAACGCCGTGTTCTAAAATATAAGTGTGATTAAATTTAAAAGATTAATAAAATTAAAATTAAAATACCTTGGCAATTTGTAGCATTACAATTGAATGTTTTACTTGGTCCATTAATTTCTGAAAATAAAAGAATATATTGGTTTAAATGAATAACACTTGTTATGTCTACAACTTACATTTGTTTGTGATAACAAATATTCACATTGAACTTTATCTTCTTCACACATTGAACACATTTTGATTTCCAAATTCTAAGTCAATAAAATAAAAATTAAAGGAAACAAAAAAATTGCATCACTTATTTATTTGTTATACTTTAAAGCAAAAGTTTACGTGAGGTTACATAACATAACATAATGGTTACATGAGTATAGGCTATACCTTGGTTTGTTCTATAAGTAGTTGTAAATAGGCATCAGCTTCTCCTAGTTTTTTATCAAAAGCTTCCAGTGTTGGCACGATAGAGTCATTGTTGACCTATTCGAAATCATAGTTTTTGAATAAATCACAAAATTTAAATACAATGTAATACGCAAAATTGTTTAATAATTAAAAAGTATAATAAATTTACCTTTCTTCTTATTCTATGATTTTGTTTACATATACTAAAACACCCACCCATCAGAGTTACTTTCATATGACTATCGGTCAGAAGCATATTCTTTTAAATTAGCATCCTACTACATGGTTTAATACTCAATGCAATAAAATATAACTTAACAACGATTAAGTAATACTTGTCTGGGTTGAATACAAGCACTTACAAAAAAAAAATCAATAATTAGTAACCGCTATATGGTTCAAATTTCCATTGGGAGACCTTATACATTTTATAAAATAATATGAAGGTAATTCAAGCCAGAATTGGATTAGTGCAACGAGTGTTGTACACATTATAATATATATTACATACACACACTTTATAAAATATACATATTATACACACACACACACACATTATGCAATATGCATAGATTTGAAAAATATATTGCAATCCGTAATCGATTACAATGGAATTACTGATTACTTATAATCCGGGATTAATAAAAAAAATTGGATTACATTTATTTCAGTAATCCCGACTAGCTGGATTACGGATTTTTATTTGTATTGCAGTAATCAACAAACATTATGGGTTACTGGATTTCAAATTAAATTAAAACCCTGGGTTCGTCGACCAAGAAGTTTAAGAACGTCAAGCTCTTACAGCACGTGCAAAGTAAAAAATCGAATCTTTACCTTGAAATATTCATGAGCGTAAATACTGGATTTATTGCAATCCGTTAATCTGACCTATTGGAATAATTTATTATTTATAATTCTGTAATTCTGGATTACTATTGATTAATTATAAAAATAATCCAGTAAACCGGGATTAATAATCCTGCCCATCTCTGTTCAAGAATAAAGATTTGCTGAATACTTATTATTAGAGGCTATTTAAAATATACATTAGTAAATCGTAATAATAATTATTAATAAATAATAATCAATGATAAATTATAATTTTTTCCAACTTTTGTCCTATACTTAAGAGGACGTCATACCCCATTTATTAAGAAGTTAGATATAGGCAAATGTTTGCAAAATTTTAATTAAAAGGTGTTTTGAGTTACAGGAGGATGCCTATAAGATTGAAAGGTAAATTTTATAGGACGGTAGTGAGGCCAAAAATGTTATATGAGTCGGAATGTTGTGCAGTAGAGAAGAAAACTGAACAGAGAATGAGTGTAGCGGAGATGAGAATGCTAAAATGCATGAGTGGAATGACTAGGGAGGATAAAATAAGAAATGAATACATAAGGGGAAGTCTAGAAATTACATAAATTGTGAGGAAATGAGAGAGAATAGGTTGAGACGGTTCGGTCATGTTATGAGAAAATATGAGGCAGAGGCAGTGGAGTTGTTATGAAGATAAAAGTAGAGGGAAAGAGAGGAAGAGGAAGACCGAAGTTTTCTTGATGGATGGAATAGACGGAGTAGAAATTGAAATAATTAGCTGGGGTGATTGAACGAGATGCAGGAGATCGAGCTCTACTAAGGCGTAGGACCAGGGTGGCCGACCCCATGTAAATGTGGTGGGAGTGTAAAGCGAAGATAAAGAACAGTTATTCGTTTTTGAATGATTGTGTGTAATTATTAAATTAGGCCTATACTCCAGACACTTTAAGAAGGTACCTCGTCAAGTCGGCGGCAACCGATTTCCACCCCGCGACATCGTCATAGTTCGGCACCGTCTACTGGGCATACAGATATGAGCTGCGCGGCAGCAGACGAGTTTTGGTCGGCTCCCCGGGTACCTTCTTTAAGTGCCCGGAGTATAAGGCCAATAATTTTAAATAAAACGAGAAAACTTAATTTATTTAAATCATAAACCAGTATATAGTAAAACTAGAAAACAAAATAGTATAAGAATGATGATGAGTGATGACTATAAAACTATAAAACAGACTGCTATAAAACAAATTATAAATATATACTTAATGTGATTACTATTTAGTTGATGTACATTATTATAGTTTGTGAAGTATTAAAATAAAGGGAACGAAACGAGCCAAATTTTATACAAAGAAAACCTAAAACGAGAAGTCAATTTTCAAAGTAAACTAACTAACGAGAAAAATAACTTTGAAAGTTATGTAACAAAAAACTTTATATTTAATCTTAAATTGTTTGACATATTTTTTTGGAATGGTTCTTTGATCAATTTTGTCAAATATTGCCTATAATTCGCCCCTTAATGATTAGCCCTTTCTGTTGAAATTTCTTTATTATTGTGTGTAATGTATTATGCTACGGGTCTTTACGAGTAATTTTTGGTTAATAACCAGGTTATCGAATACTTTCCTCCTGAGATTTTGTATCTACATAATTACGCCAATGTTTTTACACAACTACATACTTCACAGTTCACTACACACATACTTCACATTAAACTACAAACAGTTTAATTGTATACATATTATATTCACCTGTATTTGGTTAGCTGTATAGCCAAACAATTGTTTTTGTACAGTGTCTTCTAAAGCACGAATCCAAAGCTCTCGGTCGGCACGAGTTCTTGCTTGAAAATGGAATGTTTTTCCGTCGACGGTTACAGTAAACGTTAGATTGTCTTCGTCGTCAATACCAATTATTGCCCCTTTTAAACGAACACAACCACGGCGTACTCCACGCACCATTTTCTCACGTGACTAAAAATAATGCAAAAGTTACTTTATAATTTACAAACAAAATACAAGTATACAACAAATAAAACGGAATTAAAATGTATTAACAAAGTTAAAACTAAACAATGCCCTAGCTCGTGTATTAACGTTTATATAGTAAATAGTTAAATAATAATCTTAAATTTGATACAAATGCCCTAGTTACCACTAGTAAATCACTTCTCTAAAATTTAGAAATATATCTAATATTTAAAATTTAATTTTAAATATTATATTTTTGCAAGCTATCCGACATTAAACACTTAAATTTCCAGATATTTTTTTTTTAAATTAATCTTTCCTAATCAAAAACTCAATTAATTTCCATGTTATCATACTTTACTCGTCAGCTAAAAACAATTTTCCAAAATTAAATGTTTTTTTTTTTTTAGAATTAAACAATTATTTTACATATTAAAATAAAACAAAGATTTATTGTCTGAGTTAGTCTTACGAGAACAAGCTGTACAATTATTGCCCAATTCTGAAATTATATGTAATTTTGGAAATCGTTTAGTTGGTGAGTAAAATATGATTTTTGTCCGGGACTTTCATGAAGCAAACTGTAATAAATTTCCTTTACTAAAATGTATCATAATTTTAAACTAGAATCGATTATAAATTATAATAATTATTAAATAATAACAAAAATATTTTTATAAATTATAAGTTTCAGTATAATTTTATTCTTATTTATTTAATAAAGTTTAGGTTTTTCAAAAAATTAGTTTTTAATAAAATTCAGTGGTTCCCTAGACATCTTTGGCATGCTTGTAATTGGGTTTTAACAAAAATTCTTACAAGAAGATTTTTCTAACAAACTAATAGTAAATCGAACTGACACGTCATTTTTGGTTTCATGGCGGTATTTATTTTCATACCGGTATCACACAGTCATATTATTACGATTTACCGTTGGAATATAAAAATCATTATTCAGCAGTTAGGTATGCGGAATTACAGGTATGAAAACGGTATATCGTAGAAACCGATAGAGCTATAGTGTTTTATTTGGCTTATCTACAACTTATTTACAACAAAAAAACATAACAAATATGTTAATATATTGTGTAAATAAAAAAAATGTGAAAAAAAATAACTATTCTAAAACGTTTAAAATTGTTTAGGATATTCCCTCCAAAATGCTGTTTTCTTTGTAAAACGCATTCTGCGTAGCCTTGTTTTAACGCTTTAAACCAATGTGTATCCTCTTAAATAAGGGGAATTTCGCAGATACATTTTCTAATTTTTACTTTAGGAGTCTACATTTAAAAACAATTTTGAATAGCCATTTTTATCACTTACAATTAATATTAAAAAAGTGCTTAAAAATATTTTTTTAGATGAAATGTTAGGACTGGAATTCAAAATTCAAGGTATCCATAATATCAATTTTTTAACAAAAAATTAAAAAATTTTCTAATTTTTTTTTATTCTGTAATAGGAAAACCTGTTTTTACTGATTTATTTAGTTTCAACTTTTATGCGCTACAACTTCGCGTTACATTGTCAGATTTAGTCAAACATTGATAGAACTTTTATTTTTCGTGCCCCTGTTAAGTTGTATCTAACCACGATGGGATCATTTGCTTTGTGCTATAACCATAAAAATAGTTAGAGGCAATGGTGTCAAAAATCAATTCAAAAGTACTTATGAGTTTAAACTTATAATAAGTTATGGAATATATTAAATATTACAATTCGTATTATTAAACGAAACGCCGGTTTTGTATGATTATTGTACAATTGCATGTTAATTTAAAAAACCATTTACTTAGGGTAAAACCATAGTCGTACTATCAAGTAAGTGTATAAGTATAACTTGGTACATTGTAAGTGATATTATTTATGTTCCACAAGGGACTCTAACTTTAATTTTAACATTTTAAGTGATTTACCATTTTTTTAAATTCAAAGTCACTATGTAAAAATATTAGGTTTTCAATTGAACTCAAATAAACCAAATACATTTTACATTTTAGGAAATACATTTTTTTATTTGCAACACTCTGACCTTTAATTAATGCATTTTATTACCCATCACATGCATTAGTCATGAAGCTTTGATTAACAGGAAGTAATGTCTTCTTGAACCATGAATAGTGTTGCATATATTAAACGCCTTTCACGCTTTTTTTATTCGGTACACTATGGATAGTATTGTCTTGAATTGTTATAGAACATGTTAGTAGTTAGTAAACGCTATTAAAAGTTAGAGTTAAGTTTTTAGATTTGATGATAAAATACGCTTCATTATTATAATTATTTATTCATGTTTAAGTAATACTATTAAATCATATTTTACATGTTATATCCCTAATGGGAGTTCAAAAAACAGATTAATGATAGTGATTTGTTAACTACTACATAAATTCTTACTAATAATGATAACTATGTCGTGGTTTGAACATTTTGATGAGCTTTTAGGAAATGGTGAGAACTCTATCAATAAATCTATTATAATTTAACAACTAGGTATTTTAATGCACAATTTTTAGACTGGAGAACGAAAGATTGGCCAATGATGTCTACAACAGCAATTCCTATAATGTTAAGTATCATTTATATACTTTTCATCAAAGTAGTAGGGCCCAATTATATGGCTAAAAAAAAACCTTATCAACTACGAAAAATTTTGATGGTCTACAACTCTGCACAAATAATATCATGTATCTACCTTAGCGTAGAGGTAATTTAAAGTTTGAAAAACATAAAGAATGAAAATATATTATTGTTCAACAACAGAAATAATATTGTGCTATTAATTAATTGTTTACTGAATTTACAGTTTATGAAAACCAACCCAAAAATGGGATGTGATCCATTAGACACATCTGATAATCCAAATGCATTATACGTAAGTAGAAAAATAATAAAATGTAAATGATATACTTAATAGTATAACAAATTCAGGTTTTTTGTTTGTGATTTTTAGCAAGCTAAATTAGTCTGGTGGACATCTATTTTAAAATTGACAGAGTATATTGAAACTGTAAGATATTATCTCATTATATTAATTATGGTTTATTAAAAAAATAATAATATGATTAAATACTACAGTAATATTATATGCGTAAACAGGTATTCTTCGTATTAAGAAAAAAACAGAATCAAGTATCAGCACTTCACATTTATCATCACATAACCACATACGCGTTAATATGGATTGCCACAAAAATAAACCCAGGTAAGAGTTATTTATGCAAAATTGCTTATTTCTTAGATAAATACAATTAAATATAAATAATCGTAGTGTTAACTAATTTGAATATTGAAAAAAGCGTAACAAATAAAATAATGTTTTTGAAAAAAATTGATTAATCATTTTAAAATAAAAAATTGTGGTACAAGTGTACCTTACTAATCACCCTTTTTCCGAATTTTTTTTTAATCGATAGTATTTTTAATGCTGATTAGTACGAATCTAACATAACCTAACCGAACCGGACGTACTTAGTTTGGGAGGTATAGACATTTGAAGATCGCCGCAATCGACATACGAGGACGCCCGGCGGTAGACGTCTACCTGCACTGCCGATGGGTCTACATTCCTCGGCCTGTCGGGTCCTTTTTTCCCCCTTAATACCCTTGTCTGATAACGATTATATAAAATCGAAAAATAAAGTGTAGATATGTACCGGCGTCCGGCGGTCACCCGCGATGTCGATATCGGCGATCTTCAAACGTCTGTAACTTCGAAACTAAGTGCGAGCGGGGCAAAATGATTCGTAATCAGCATTAAAAGTACTATCGATTTAAATATAAAAATCGAAAAAAAAAGTGCCCGGTGAAGTAGATTTGTTCCCCAGAACTCTCTATTTTATTATTATCATTAATAAAATAAAAATACATTAGAGACTTAATATAACTACTTAAATGTGAATAATAATCGAATTATTAATATTAATACTCAATAGATGTACAAATCATAGTATATATTATATAAATATATATTTTTTAAATATTTTAGGCGGTATTGTGAGGATACCAGTAATATTAAACTGTATAGTTCACATGGTCATGTATTCGTATTACATGTTATCTTCAATGGGTCCGAAAATACAAAAAAAGATTGATAGCTACAAGAAGTACATAACTATTATACAAATGGTAAATATATAAATATAAATAGTAAAATTAGGTATTATTCACCTCAAATAAAAAATATTCCTTGTCCTAGTCTAAGAAATGTAGACTATTTTTCTAAATGTATCAAACTTAATTTAAATTATAAAAAAAGTTAAAAACTCCAAAGTAAAACGAATTTGTCTAAATTATAATCACCAAATGAAATTATTTAGTAAAATAAATTTATACAAACATATAATATATAAGATAAAATTATATCAAATAAGCACATATCTAATGCAATACATAGCAATAGACTGGCTAGAAAAGGTTTAATCTGGGTTTCAAACCTGTAGGATAGTTAACTTTTGTATTATGGGACATTATTTTAAAAGGGTCTTTATTGCTACTTGTATCATTCTTTAATTACTATTTAAAAAAAACGGCGGCCTTTTGAATTACTAGGATTTTTTGTCTAGTTGGACCGGGGACCATCTTCAGATGAGTTGGCGTAATAGCGGCTACAATTATGGACAAAAAACTAAAAAATAATTTTAAAATGAATAATATTTTATAAAGGCAATGTGACAATTTGGATACCATTCAAAAGAAAAATCTTTTTCTACATTTTTTTTATAGATTTCTTAAGGCACCTATTTAAAATTTAATTTACATGAATGTTCAAAATGATAAATGATAAAATAATTTTGAGGTTCTACGAAGAAATTAAACTTTGTAAACATATTTGGTCAAATTTTACGGGTTGTAGTTGACGTAACAAAAATATGATCAGTTTTGAATTTGCAGTAAAAAACGTTTTAAACAAATTTGCATATTTTTTGTGTGATTATTTTTAAATGATTAGTTCATCAGTACTCGATAGATCAGGTTAACGCACGGATATATATTTATTAAGAAATATATAATATCTTATAATGCGAGCGTATGGAAGTTACTCAACACATATTCAATATACTAGAGTTTACACTTTCATCATAAGGTATATAAAATATTATAGTACTGCTAAATACTAAATGAAAATGTTTTTTTTTATTATATGACCTCCACAAGTACTATCATGTAGTATATGTAGTTTTATGTAAAGGTGCAGTGTATATATACGTTTAATTCAAGTTTTGTTGTATCAAACACATTTACATAATTTATGGCATAACATTAGAAAAAATGTTTTACACATATTTAGTTGTTGACCTTTGTTGTTTAATTTTTTTTCAGGTACAATTTTGTTTTTTAATTGTCAATTCGTTATTTTTCTTGGCTCCCGAATGCAGCGTACCTAATATTTACGGTTTGGTGTTTATACCTAATGTTTTTATTGTATTCTATATGTTTTATAACTTTTACAAGAAATCCTATTCAGAAAGACCTATTGATTACCGTAACGGTAATAGTAACAAGTATAAAGAAAAACGTTAATAACACTTAAAAATTACGTAAAAAACAAAATAATTGTCTTTTAATTAGTTAATAAAAACAAATAGGTATACATTGTATAATTATAATAAAAAAAATGTAGTTCATTATTGTATTGTAATTGAAAAAATAAACACAGCTGAATAAATTAGGTACTTCAGATTCAATATAATGTTATCAAATCTTATTTTTAAATATGTCCGGTTAAAAACATGTACATTAAGTTATATATAGTTCATGCTATGTAAATTAATATTTATTATTATCATAGATAACAACTTTCATACAATTTTAATGCTTTAAATGTACACCTATTAGATTTAAAAACTTATTTATTTTACAGACAAGCGTAGAAGTAAGTAGCCATTAAAAAGTTGATAAAGAATAATTATATAAATAGTACTTTTTGTTCTAGAATATTTTTTAGTACCAAATTGTATTCGCGTGACAACTACATATTGTTTTTAGTTAAGGAATGTTATGTGATGTAAATTATAACTATTTAGATTTATCATAATTAAGAATGCCGTGCTAATAATCTTACATTGTAAGATACTTAAGGTTCTAATAAATACATTTGTACTGTAATACGTCTTTCAAAACATTTTCTGTTATTCAATTAATTTAATGTATAAAAGTTAAATAAAACAAATATATATAATCTTTAACGTTTAATTTGTTTTGCTGTACATAAAAATTAAGAAGTTCTAAGATATTTGTTTGAAACATAATAATTTATTTTATTTAAATATAATTTACGAATAAAAAAACAATATAAATAATAGACTGTTGATATAGAATTTGTTTTGTACTTAACTGTCGCAAATATTCATTAAACCTTTGAACCAAAGAAATGCATAAGAAATATTTTCTGTCAATACAAATTTACTTTGGTGTCGTGTATGGACGCAAATAGAGGAGGGAAAGAGTGTTATAAAGGGTCATACTGCCAACTCTCAACTTTGTTGTACTGTACATAAAAAATATTATTTTATTAAATATTATATTTTTAGATTATAATTAATATTTTACATGCCAACAAATTGTATGGAAAAAGTTTACACTTGGACCCTGCCTCTCCAATAAAAGTACAGACATCCCGTCTCTAAAAAAGTATTTACATATAATACATGTATTATATGGGTGTGGTCCTTAAATTTGACATGACGTTGAATAGCTGTTATTCATCTCCAAATATTGAAAAAATATTTCTCTAATTGTTTCAATTCTGTGAGGAAGAGCAATGTCCGGTTGCCCCAAACTTGTCGTTATCTATTAGTAAATTATTTACCACCGTAATAAACTTACGTTTGTTAAATTACCATGTATTAAATTTACGAGTGCTACTCAATCGTTGTTTTATGTTCAGGTTATTACCTGTATACTGGTTATCATAAATGGTATCAGCAGTAGGAGTTAATATTATCATCATACAGATTACAGGGTCTAATCAATGATAAGCTGATGGTAAATCATCATTCATTTGACATTTCTGTTATGTTTAAGAAAAACAAAATTTTATTAATAACAAAATTTAACTATACATACGTTTTTACACAGCGATAAATGGCCATGTAATTTAACTCGTGATAAAGTACATTTTTAACAACAGATACAATTTAAACATGGTTTATGCAACAGAATTTATTTTAACTCCAGTTAAACGAGTTTACCTCTGTATAAATATTTGGTACAACCCGGCACAAGTAAATTAAATAAAAATCTGAAAGTATTAGAGAAATATTTTTCCAATATTTGGAGCCGAATAACGGCTATCGAACGCCATGTCTAATTTAAGGCAAATATACATACATCTTCACAAAAAAAAAAAAAAATCGAAAAACTAGAACAATACATGTAATAGAACTTTGGACATGCTTATGATCTTGAAATTACTGGTAGACCAGTATAGTATAAATGTAGCACGGTAAAAAATAAGGGTACAAATTGGCATTCAAGCTTTTTTTAGTCAGAGGACTGTTCACCTCTTTTTTCCATGTTGGCTCCTCAGTCTTTTCATGTCTGACTGTAATCGGACTGTATACGTAGACATGAAAAGACTGGCTTTTAACAGAGAAGATTGGATAACCAGATTTGCAACGACAAGGAAAGGCTTTTAGTAGATAGAGAAGAAGGCACTTAGTTTCATAATGATATCCTTATTTTATGGTTTTTTTCTATTATTTTGGTTATGGTCGTAAAAAGTATTTTTAGTTTTTTCTAGACACTTATTTCTTATTACTTTTTTATAATATCTTCGGCCAACAAAAAAATGTATTCAAAATTAGATTCTTATGTGAAATAATTTCAGCTTTCTGAAATTTTTAATATAATTTTACAAATTATGTAAAAATTTCAAATTGGGTTCTCCATAAAAACGCTTAGACAAAAAAAAAAAGGAGTGAAATTTCATAGAAAAGTCGAAAAATCGGAAACAAATTTCTCGAAAATCTATAGTCAACTTTTTTTTTTATTAAAAAAAAAAAAAAAGGATAACTACACTTTAACCGTAGATAATTGATAGGTTGCTATGTGTAAGTGAATCAACGTCCACAGATAATAAAAATATTTTTAATAGGTATATTGTTATATACGATGTAAGGGTAACAACGGCAATAAATTATTATAGAGAAGTATATATAGACGGTCACCCTAATCGTATTCACCCTTATACTAAATATGGAAGTGATTTTATCACTTTCAAATGTAATAATTCATATAGACCTACGACCTCCCCCGCCCCAATATGCTCAATCCCCACTATACTGGCTTTTTTTATACACAAATAAATTCCCGAAGAGTAAATTATAAAAATGTTTAGCTTTAAGTCCCTACTTAGTTATGCCTGTGTGACCTATACAACACATAAAAGTTGTGTCGTACCTAAATGAGAATTTCCGTAGACATTATGTTAACAAAACATAAAAGGCGGGGCTACTGAAATTATGTCAATTTAGAACAAATATATTCAGTATAACAATAAATTAAACCAATGTCCTGGTGTAGGTGGTAAAAGGTGTTATTCTACTCGGGTACGTAACTGAAGTATTAAGTATAAAGTTAAATGCAGAAGTCGGTTTGTTTTATAGTATTTGGATAAATGCATTGTAAGTGAGCACACGGGACTAAAATGGAAGCAGTTAAACATTTTTTTGGAAACCTTGATGAGTTTTGCGATAAATTTGGAGGTACGTTCAATTTTTATACTTAATAAATGGTCAATTTGAGATTAAATTCAAAATTAAAAGTATTCAATTTTAAATTTTAATTCGTAAAACGTCCATATTAAAATTAGCATTAAAATTACTAAAATACATTATTCAATCTTTAATAGTATAATAAACATACTATGTAACATAATTATTCAAATAAGCAACGTAAAAAAATGTTATGATTGAAAACAAAAAGGAAACTTATCTCATTGATTTTTATAGTTCTTAAATCATCTATATAATTATTAGATAGGAAAAGAAGAACTAGTAAATTATAACTAATATTCATCATACAAAATTTCATTTTATAGCAAAATGTTACAAAAGTAAACTTATAGAATACCATAACGTTTAAAGTCCATAATTTATATAAATATCCTATAACACACACACGCATTTTATTAACAGATTCAAGAACAAATGAGTGGCCGCTGGTTCAAGGAATAACGCCAACTTTAACATGTGTTGCTGTGTATTTATATGTTGTACTGTATTTGGGACCGAAATTTATGGAAAATAGAAAGCCATATAATTTAATGACAATTATTAAAGTGTATAACGTATTGCAATTAACAGCATGCATAATCATTTTTTATATGGTAAGTTATTGATATTTTCTTATATTTTAAATAAAGATGGAAAGTATTTAAATAATAATTCGTGTTTAAATGTTGAGATTTTAGAGTAGATTTAAGTAATTAAAAATTGTAATCCTACTTGGATATATCCTAATCTGTACTTAAATAATGTTATTATTATTGAACTCTTTGAGAGGCATTGTTTAGTATATTTATCACTTTTGTTATGGCCTTTAGGGGTAGTGGTTAAAGTAATGTGATAATCACATAAAATAGTCTATATAGTAACTAAACACACCATTAGAGCATATTGTTCCTTATTATTTTGATTTCTCACTTGTATCCTATTTTTTTTTAATCTAACCATTATGCCGATTTTATTATTTTGAGCTTGCCTCTGGCCTTTTATTGGCACAATGTTTCCCCTTCAAAGAGTTAAATCAAATTTAAGTATTTAAATAATTCGAATCCAGAATATTCGAATAATATCTATCATTAATTTTATGACTTTAGATTTAAAATACAAATATACTAAGTAATAATGATTAGTCATATACTCAAAAACATACATACGGGTTGGAACCTATTTAAATGACATATTTTAAATATTATAGATCCTAATTTCTGGGTGGACAACTCAATATACGCTGGGATGTGAACCAATTATTTCTGATAACCCTTACTCAGCTCGAGTAAGTTATCTTTCATATTTTATACGTATTTAAAAATATAAAATTGTATATCATGTATTTTGCTTAATATATTAAATAGTTGACAAAATTATTCTGGTGGACGTACATGTTGAAATTAGTAGAATTCGCCGAAACGGTATGTATTTTTTTCCTCATTTATAATTTATAGTTTTACAACCTTAGTTGGCTAAAATCCTTGTGTAATCACGCAAACATTTAATTTGCGTGTTTTTTTTTGGAATATATTGCATATAATTTAATAATCGTCAAATTCGAAATTAATAAATTACAAAAAAATATTCTCATATTTTTAGTTTTTTATTCATATTTCTTATTTTATTAAGATAAGTAATAATATATTATGAAAGAAACACTTAATGAGTTCAAATTTCGTTAAATACTTGAGATAGTGTTTCTACTTATATACCTAAATAATAATCCATCATTTTTTAAAAATTCTAATTACGAAAAAAATTTGCTGAGTTGATTTTATATGAAATGTTGAACAATAGTAGTTACAAAGAAACAAATTTTTAAAAGTGCATTATTTTACTTTTTTTGACGTGTAAACATTTGTAATATTATTATGCAAATGATTACACTAAAATTGTTTAGTGATATACATAATATCGCTGTTTCAAAAAAAGAACAATAATAACATTTTTAATGTTAATAGATATTTTTTATTCTGCGGAAAAAAACAAGACAAGTATCTGGTCTTCACGTTTATCATCATGCGTCTACTTTCATTTTAGCCTGGGCTGCTACAAAATTCTTTCCCGGTAAGTAGGAAAATGTTTTACTATTTTCTAAGTAAATATAACATAATAAAAGCAATTATCTTTTTAATATAATAAAAAAACATTATTGGTAGCATAATCTATATAAATATATTATATAGATTATATTAAGTAGTTTTGATTATTTTTTTGCGTTATTATTAAACAAATATTGACCACAATAAAAAATGTAAGTTTAAATTTGTTTTACCAACCCAAGATATACCCGAGGTAATGGACTTTTTTAAATTATTATTTTTTATACTTTTATAATTCGTTACCTATCCCAAATTTGATATATATTTTTGAAAAATATAACCCTCTCTTTTACTTGTTAAAACCTTATGAACTTAAGATTTTTAAATGTTAACGTATATTTTAAGGTTTTAACACATATGGGATAGGGTTATATACATATTTATAAAAAAAATATTCAAATTAGGAGAACTAATTAACTACAAAAGTATAAAAAATAATTATTTAAAAAAGTTGTACATCTTCTAAGATATTGACTGGAGCATAGTTAACCAATCATTGGTTTCTTTAAATTCAAAATAACTGTAAAGTCATAACACAAAGGACTTACGAGACAATTGCAAAATGAGTTGCAATTGATTAACCTATCTACTTAAAATAATCTGTCTCTACTCTATACAGATTTATGTATCCAAAAAGAGATCAAAAATAAATTGGGTTTTACAGGCAATGGATTCAAATATTTAAATTATTTTTAATGATATGAAAAGAACATAAATATAATTATTTTGAATATTTTTTTTTTTGGTTATTCACGACAAAAATTACTTAAGACAAGAAGCATTTTAGTTAAAAATTAAAATGTTGGGCAAACTAATTATTTAAGTGCTTTAACTTTGTTATGACAAGCTTAATACAATATTTTTAATTAAGTATTAAGTTAGTGAAATTAAATTTTCATTGAGCTAAAAAAGTTGAAATCTTTATCAAACAAATATTAACATAAAAATATGGGCTCATTTAACACCCCCTGTGATGTTTTAACTTTTTTGCTGACACCGCAACTACATCCCCTTCCTTTACATCATTACTATGAAATGTTGTCTCTTTTATTTATGCCACCCTAGAGTAAATATCTAATTTGTCTGTCTTTTTTTAGCACAACCCTGTTCACACACAGTCCTACTTGCAATTTGTCTTTGAATTTAAAATGTTTTAATTCTTTTATCTTCAAAAATGTTTTAAATTTATATCTGACAAGAAGACTAAGTAGAAATATTTAAATATTTGTAACACACGAATCACAATACACCATGCATCATAATGGTCTGACAAATTTGCTATATATTTTATATGCAACTATGCTAAATAATTGTGATAAGCCCAATAATTTAAAAAAAAAATTATTATTAATTAAAATATAAAGTAAAATTGTTAAAAACTGCTTAATGTAACAGGTGGCATGGCTTCGTTTCCAATTTTGGTCAACTCTATTGTGCATATTATTATGTACACTTATTATCAAGTAGCAACTTTAGGTCCATCATACCAGAAGCAAGCAATGAAATTTAAAAAATATATTACAATATTACAAATGGTAATTACTAAAATATGTTTATATGAATGATACACATTTAGCAGTAAGACTCATTTTGTTTTTAATATGTTTAAGGTTCAGTTTGGTATTCTTGTGGCTCATACACTTCAAGCTGCGTCATCTAGTTGTTCTATGCCTAATTGGTATGCGTATGGTATGGTACCCGACGTTTTGGTTTTATTCTATCTTTTTTACAGATTTTACAGAAAAACATATGATAATAAAGTTAAATCTGTAGAATCTAATTGCATAGGAAAATCTAAATAAAAAGTTGTATTAAGATACTAGTAATATATTTATACTTAGTCAAGTATCAATTCAAAATGCTACCTTAGTTAATTTATTTTTAAAATTATGTAACACATTTGACCGATATTTATTAAAAAACTATAATAAATTTGTAACTATTTTTTCATATAAACACTTCACACATAATTTTTGTTTTACAATTTAATTATTTATTGCAGTATGTTATGCCAACAATTGTGAAAACTTTTTTTGTAAAATATTTTGAGTGTACAATTGTATAGAAATAAGTACATTAAAGAACTAAGCTTAAAACAGTCCTAAAAAATTAACTAAAAGAGTAATGTAATAATTAACAACATTTAACTACAACCGTTATATGAGACCAATATAGGCATAATGTTATGTTATCATCACTGTTATAGATGTATGCTTTTGTCTCAAACATTGTTTATTTAAAAATAGTTTACTCACATATGTTAATAACTAGAAATTACAATTTAAAAATCAAATAGTAAATTAGTTTGTTTCATTCGCTATATTACAAAATTGTAACAGTAAGTTTAAAATAGCGTAAAAAAGACACTTATGTAATATATAATGAATGTATTATACATTGAATGTTTTTTTTAAATTTAAAATTTTGTTTTTATATTCATTAAATATATAGGTAGTTAAATGTTTAGCTTGTACTTCTTTTTTTAAATCAGTGCATGATAAGTTTGCATTTTATTGTTTTAAAAAACATACAATTGATTTTTTTAAATTTATGTATTTTCAATAAGACCCTGTATTAGGTTATGGAAATACTTATTTATTTTATATTATAACACCTACATTTGATTATTGGGCATGTTGATAATAAATCAAATTAGTAAAAATGGTTATTAAATAAAAACCATTTTCATTTTGATAGTAAATTTAGCAAATACTAAAAAGTTTTAAAATACTAATGTTTCATAGCTATTGTTTTAGTCTCTTAGGAGTTAAGAAATTCAGTACTAAATATTAATACTTTGTTTAAGAAAAAATATAATGTAAGATTCAATAATAAATCAAAAGCTTAGGTTAGAAAAATTCAATGAATAAAATAAGTTGGAAGAAAAGGTCTAATGTCAATGACAACTGTTGCTTTGGATTAAAGCCAAAATAGTGTTTGTTTACAAATACTTAAATTATTGATAACAATTTTAGAAATGTAAGAAATATTATTAGCAGTATATTACACTCACGGTATTATATAAATAAAAAATTAAGCTAAGTGATAAATAAAAATTAAAAAATTTAAAATCATTTTACCTATCTGGGTAGAAGTTATAAATGTCATACATTTTCACTAAACAAATTATCATATTTTAAATATTTGTACATTTTTTGTGGACAATGTGGATTATTAATTCCCCCCCAAAAACATTATATTTATCAACTAAAACTATAAATATTAATCAATACACCTAGTTAATCCTATAATTAAAAATTTTTTTAAGGAGAAAAAGAAACCTGAGTAAATATTTACTTTGAATTGGTATTTATCATCCACTTTTATAGTTCTTCAAGTTGGAAAAAATTGTATTTGATGATTTTTTAATGTTGTAATTTGTAGAAAACGAGTTGTACTTACAGTATAATACGATAGTGTCCCAGAAATGTCATCTAGCACACACCAGCGATATTGCCATCCCTTAACAACATTTGTCCATTTGCTCAATGTTCCCTCCATTCTAAAGTAGATTATAACGAGTTGGGAGTAATTAAAAAAATTATTAACACTAGATTTCTTAATTTATTTTAGCTATTAATTCGCATGCGTAATTTATATCAAAGTGCTAAAAAATGATCATAACTCATAATTGAATAACTTCATAATGAGTCAACATTTATTAGGTTTATTAAGGTATATCGTGGATTAGAAAACAATTAATCAACGGCATTTTATTGTGTAATATAGTATCGTAGTAAACTATAAATGCAAATGCAATAACCAATGTTGCAATTTTAATCTGATAAAATAATGATAACGCTATCGGAAAATGATGCAGTGCAGCCAACTGAAAAGTTTTAACCCGTCGACCACGATGTAGAGAAGATTCTCTACATCGTGCCGTCAACTGTACTACTATTTAGTGCCAACTGATATTAGTGCCGCAAAATATTTGTGAGAAACAATTTTTCGAACTCGAGATAAACGGTGGGCTATCCCACTCTACCATTACTATTGGGTTCTGACTTCTGCAATTTTAGTTATTACAATAAATTATAAATTTAATTTTTTGTGATTATATTCTATGTACCTTAACCAATTTATTAGATTACTGAAATATAATTCAGTACAATTATCTTTTATCGTCCATGCGAAGCTGTAACAGATTGTTTTAATGATGAGCCATATATTTTTTTTAAGTCACAAAATAAAAATTAAGTGTAACTAAATTTTATTAAATAATTTAAAAAAAAAGATTTATCATATTATTGGAATAGAGGGAAAACAATATACTACTAATATACTTGGGTGGTTATTATTATGATGTTTTTATTAGAATATTTTACAAAAACGATCTTAATATTAAATGTTAAGATTTTTATCAAAAGACCAAAAAAGATAAATTTGTATGAATTATGATGCAATTCCGTGACACTCATTTAATAATATTAAGACGAAGATTAATTTTACATCATGTCAAATGGACGATTTAGTCAAGCAATTTTTCAATTATCATACATAGCGTGGTTATCTTAACACCAGCCATAACGCTGTTAAGACGCTAAATTATTTTTAAATAATTATTTTTTTTTAAACAGAATAAAGTTAAACACTAAAACGATTTAGTACAACACACAACAGCGCTTCTGTAAATATGATATCTAATTGAATTTACATTTAATTTTATATAAAACTATTAATTTTCATCAAACGATATTCAACTCATTTAAAGGACATTATGATATAATAGCAACAATTTCAATAATTCCATAACTCATTGACTTTTTTATTTATATAAAAATCTTTAGTATACATTGTTACTATTGAATCATTTTTTTATCGTCCCTCCAATCACCATTATTAATTTATAGGATGCTCCTTAAATTTGACATTGGGTTGGATGACCGCCATTCAGCTCCAAATATTAATGAAATATCTCTCTAATTTTTCAGATTTTCATTTCATCCACATGAGTTCCCTGTTTGCACATCAAATGTGTACACTTGGCGTGGGCCGCTGGGCTGGACTGCGTGACAGCATACATTTGATGTGCAAACAGAAAGACTAAAGGAATGAAATAAAAATCTGAAAAAATTAGAGAAATATTTTTTTAATATTAGGAGCCAAATGACGGCCCATGCCCATGTCAAATTAAAGGACCGTCCCAATATATATATATATATATACTCGTATATGTATATAAAAGTAGGTTATATTGAAATTAACGACGGTTTAGTGAATCTTATTTCTACTAAATACTTAATGCCATAACGCCCTCTTATCTTTCGAACAAAATATAATATTTTCTTAAAGTAAAGTGCAATAAATTACAGTCAATATTTACTAAATCAAAATTAGGTACGTATTTTATAAATAAATAATTTAATATTTACAAAGCTTAATAAAGGGACTTAAAATATAGTAGGTATTTTGTCAATATACATTGAGCAAGACAATATTATATGTTTTAAACCTACATAGAAATTGGAATACACAATATACTATTGCAAATCAAAAATTATGATTTTGTTATTATAAATAGTACACTACATAGTAAAACGTTAAAAGAACAATTCAGTAAAACAAATTTACTTCTAAAACGTGGTAAATTGTACATTCATTGTGCATTAATTAAGTAACTATTTGACATTTGTTATTATTTACAATTAAAACTAAAATAAAATATTAGTTTTTAAAATATTTTACAATTCAGGCGATGTATTTTTCCTCTTAATGAATCTGGAAAAGTAATCTGGTCTCCAACATTTACAACTCCCAGGAATTAAAAACCAGTCGTAATAAAGTCTTACCTGAAAATGAATTAGGCATTAACAATTTAAAAAAAAATAATAAATTCCATAGTTTTGTTAAAATTATATAAAAATTTGTTTGACATAAAGTATGTTGATATTTTTTTAATTCAGGTTTTATCCGTTTTTCTAAACAATCACTCTGTTGTTGGATAGGACTAGAAGAGAATGGATAAATGTGAGTTGTACATTTCTTCAATAAAACACACATTAAAATCTTTAGTTAATTTACATTCGTAACTATTATTATTATTATTGGATTATATTTTAATAATGTGTACTTCCTTAGTACGTTCAAAGTATTTACACGAGTCGATGACCCTTTATCGGCGTCCGCTTGCAGTAATGACCTACTCTCTGGGGTGTAGATATTATAAAGTGTGACACACTTAACGCTTTACCATTAGTACTAACTTTTTTTTTTAACTTTTTATGCTTAATTATTATAATGTCATTCTGTAAATTTCAAACCGGGTAGATTGCCGGAAACGACTAATTTATGTAGATCAGTTATTTAGTTACGTTTGTTTGCAAACTACCTATACAATATAGTGGTAATTATTTTAAGCGTTTTTTACAATCTTTTTCCCTTACACAAAATGACGTTGAAATATACCAACATAAAAAAAAAATCATTATTTTTAAAAGCTATGATACTTTAAAAAAAATGCCTACCATTAAAGTATCCTAGATACTCCATATCCTAAGAAATATATACAAATTAACTTTCAAAAACGCTTTAAAAAGTATTACGTAAGTGTGACGACTTGACGTGTTCTTTAGCTAGTCCTAGTCTGGACAATATATTATATCCTAACGTAAAAACAGACTGCATGCAATCCGATTTAATTTGCTGAACATTTTAACTGGTCAATAATCAGTTTTGGATAAAGTTTAAAATTTAGGACGTGAGGAGGGGTGGAGTGTAAAGATATTTCTACTATTATCTGCGCGATATATTTTATCTGCGAGCATTCAACCACACTTTTCCTCCCGTTCTAAATTTTAAACTTAAATAACTTTGAAACTAATTTTCCTAAACTGATTATCGATGAGTCAAAATATTCAGCAAATTGTTCATAATTTAAAAAGTTGATCAAATATGTACGTTATTTTTTATAAAACTGAAGTTCATACGGTTTTAATATATACGGGATGGGGTTATATTTTTAAAAAAATGTATGAAATTTGTCTCAACTAATAACCATAAATGTATAAAAAAAAAATTAAAAAGTCTAATATCTAAGTTAATGACAGGGTGACTATATAGTTAACCAATCACCCGGTATTTTACAATATAAAAAGTTAACAACAATCAATCAGTTTTTGATGAAAGAGAACGAATGATTGAAAAAGAGAGTTAACTTTTTTACAGGATCATAATAACTGGCGTCATAGGTAAATAGGTTAAACTTGCCTGGAAACATCCAAGTTCGTCGATACCGTCGCAGTGCGACTTTTTCTTTGGTGTTGTAGTAGATGATCCTTGCAAAGGCGACATACTATTATCACCTGTACTTTGGGGGGTACGCTTCTGTAAGTACTGTTGAAAGTTCTGGAAATCCTGTACTGGCGGTGGATCGTCAGTGTTTCGATGACCTTGTGTTTGTGACAATACTGGTGGTGGTCGTCGTCCAATATTGTTGGAAGCGGATGGCAAATACGTATCCGGGTAATATACTTCTGCAACTAATAAACTCACCCATCTCGGCGACGACAAACACCCGCCATCAATGTAATGACATTTAGATTGTCTAAAACAAACAATTTTTAACTCTTTAAATATTTGATTTAAAGGTATGGAATTATATTATAATTTATAATACTAAACCGTTTACAGCAATATAATTAATAACAAAAAAAAAAACACAGCGGTGCGTCGCCAGACGTGTAAGAAGTTAGACTTCTAAGACATAGGAATAGGAAATTTCTAGTTAGAAATTGGCCATAAGAACATCTTATAAACCACATTTAATTTTTTTCGGACTACCTCTCTAAGTGATGGGTATGGGAAAGTGATGAGGAAAAAACGATAATTTCCATATAACTGGTAAGAGATTATTAATCAGCTAATAATAGATGATAAACGTCTCCCCATTCCTGAGCGTTTCACTTTTCATCACGTTCCTATTTCCTAATTTACCTTACCACGACATTAAAAATTTCACTTTAAAAAGCCAGCACAGTGGAGACTATATCTGTTAAAATGCCTCGACGCGAATCCGCAGATGGTATTATTATGAAATATCGATAAAAATTAATTTATGGCAATAATATGCTTAAAATAGTACTTTAAGTATTAGGCCGAATACAATAAGAGTCGATCATCCGTCAATCATAATTTTTTGCCGTCGTTACCCATAAATCGTAATTAACAATATAATGAAAAAAAGTATAAACATACTTTCAAGCTAACTGTTTATTTTTTCACGCATAGCTGATAGCAATTTGGAATTTAAAAACAATTAAAGTGTAATCTCTTCCTTTTTTTTTGGGTTTGATTTATACAAAATTATGTTGACTACAGATTTTTGAGAAAATTGTATATGTTACTAACCTAAATCAGATTAACTTCCGTTATCATTTTCAGTCCTAAAACTATTTTCAAAAAAGTAAAATAAAGAAGAAAGTTCAACCCCTCCTAGGGGAAATGGTTTTGTTTGTCAACGTACTTACAGTACTACATATAGAAAATATCCCTTACACAATTGGAACTAATTAGACAATTTTTAAAAAATTATAGAAGGCCATAATTTTTAGTTAAAAAATACAAATTTTTTTTTATATCATTCTCCCCCTTCAAGTTTCAAATTTGTAAGCCAATAAAGAACCTTTTGTTAATAACTTCTGATCAATATAGACTTGCTACATGAAGAAATTCGTTCAGCGTGTGTCCAAATATCATGTGTCTAAAAACAATCAGACATCTAGAGACAAAATAAAAATAACAAATATATATAATATCATTGCTAAAACAATATCTCCTCAGCTTCGCATTGAAGATAAAAGTTGATTATTTTTAGTGTACATAAAAAAATTAATTTGATTGGATAAAGAAAATAGAATACAATAAGAAATGATAATTTATTGTTAATAACTATACGTGCAGAATACAATTCTATGACATTGAGAACTAGAAAATAACAACCGTTTATAAATACATTATTATAGATGGCAAATGGTAATAGAAAGTCAAAAGTGGGTGAAAAAAAATTATATTCGATGTAGTAGTTACTGACAGTATAATAGTTTTTGTAAGCAAATTTTTACAAAAGAAATAAAATATTATTATTATTCTGTATTAATAGCATTATATGCTGTGTAATTTTCTATTCGATTAACAATTGGATAATTATAGGCCAGATTGGCTATCCTTTCGTTTTGCTAACTTCATAAATAAAGTTTTTCGAAATATTGTCATTCAATTTCCCCTAAACATCACTTTATATAATATTATATTTACTATAATATTTTATTATTTTACTCATTTTTTTGTCATTTATTGTTTACATATTAATCAGTGTTACTGTTGACTTAACAGTAACACTGATTAATATACAATATATTTAATTTTAATTGTTATTCTACGCCATTATATTTTCCCAGGGGGTAAAGTAATGAAAATCTTCAAACACAAATATTATTATTACTAATTATATATATTACTCATATATCCGACATACTATCCTAATATTTTAAGTTTAATAAGACATATTTAATCCTAATTAATAAATCTCTCATTTTCCAAATAATTCACAAGAAAAATTCGTAGGTTTCTAATTCCTGAGAATTTTTAGACATGTGACAGCATGGACTACACTCGACAATGCAATTTCTGATTCTCTTTATAATAAATATTCCACATGCTTGACTTATTAAACGGTCATCCCTCTCACACCATGTTTTATTATCGCATACAAAAAAAAAATATTTTAGTTATGGTCATGTTTTCATTGATTTTGAATTTCCCTAGATAATCTATAATAAATAATAATACATTCCTTTTCCAATAAGAAATAGTATTTTGAACAATTCTTAAATCCTTCTCTAATTTTGCCCTCCACAATTTTACAATTAATTAACAATAAATGCCCTGTCTACAAATTATTACTGTGCTGTCTTTTATCCGTAAACACTAGTTTCCATATTAGATTTGTTTATAAATAATTTATAGTTACTTAATTTCTATCTTTGGAATACTTACGTGCATTTAGTTACTTCCACTGTCTGAGTGAAGTAACCTTCGTATGGTATCTGCACGACATAACGCCACATCCCTTGGTAGTTTCGGGCGAACACCGGTGTGGCATATTCGACTTTAGCTGGACAAGGTGTCGGTGGACCGTCCATGGTGGCGGCAGATGCATGAGCCGGATCGCGAGTCCTGTACTCCAGTTGTTCTGTTCGACGTTGAGCTAACAACCCAGATAACGCTTGTCCTTGAATGGCTTTGTACAGCATACAAAATCTGAAGTTAGCAAAATATTTCTTAAAAAACTTTGCAAGCAAACTATAGGTACACTATAATTTTAAGCTATTTGGAGAACATATTATGTTCTTTAAATTATATGCAAGGCGATTCGTTTTAAATAATACAATTATTTTCCTGGAGTGAAAGTTTTTAACGTGGATACGTTATTGGCTGGATACACACATTTTTGCGTCGTAACCGATTTCGCGACATCTGTTGAATGGCCTAGTGGTTCAGCGCGACCGGTTCACGGTTCAATCCCCAGCCGTGAGGCTGTCAAGGATGCTATGATAGTGCGAAAAATACATTAACTACTAAAAAGAATCCTAATTACTGAACTAATAATTACACATCACAGTTTAACCTTTAAATTAAGGTTTGGCAAAATATTGCCTATATATAACTCCTTAATAAATGGGGGTATGACGTCCTCTTAAGCAATATTTCCAACTGGAATGGGATGTAGTAACGTATATATGTAATGATAATTTGTTTTATCAAGATCTTACAAAATATGATGATGAGTTTTGTGTTGCCCTTAGAATCTGCTTAGAGAAATATATTTTAGATCTTTTCTATTTCATCTTTCACATAATCTCACATAGGGATAGAGTGGAACCTAAGTTAAAGTCAAGAAATTTTAATTTTCCGAGGCATACATAATACAGTTGTATACAAATAAAGTATTTTAGCAATAATTTGTTTAAACAATATGATTTTAATGGAACTTATGAATAAGTCACTGTTTTAAAATGAGATAAATAAAACAGTATACTGATTACTGGGTATTGGTATTGACTATTGAAGAGAATTCGTATTGTAACGGGGACACTTGACACCCCGTTAACACTTGTCCTAAAACACGCTTACCGGACATCTATCAATAAGACAATAGGTAGGGGAGACAGCGAACACACAGGACAATAGCCTCCGCGCTGACCCCAACGAATAGTTGAGACTTGACGGGTAGCTTCCCGTTCTCAAGCCGAGATCCACTTATTCGATCCCATCGGCGACCGTTCGGTCTAGGATTGGCCCCTAGGCGAGCAGGCTCGTTACAGTATGTTACATTATTTTGAAATTACACACAGTGTAAATTGTTTATAAATTACAGTAAGTATTAAAATAAAACTCCACTCCGTATAGGCCGGAATCCGTATTACCTTAGCAAAAAGAAATCTTAAAAATGAAATAGACTATAGATATTAAAAAATCAGTAATCGCTACAATAAAATATTTTTACATATCTGAATCGTAAAATTATTTATTCTCATACTCTTGGGGTAAATTTTAACTAAACTTGTTTTCCTGTGTGATACCAGTGTAGGCACTGGCAGTAACTCTGCACTCATTTATCAAACAGGACAAACAACTTATCCACACAATGCAATGGTATGCGCGTACAGGTGTGTACAGGTGTGTGATACAGCTATACTGTATGATATTTCATATCTATACGTATTACAGAAGTAAAGGAGAAATTTGAAAAACAATACCGCACAAAATATTTATGTTATACTGTATTATATTTTATGAGAACCTACTTAATATATGCCAGTACTAAATTGACTGAATGTATAAATTAATCAAGCAGATAACATTAAAAATATTATTTACTTATAATATATTCATAACATTTAATGGAATACCTGAAATGTAAAAAAATAGGTAACTAATTCAAACCTGTTCGTTTCGGTTTAAAATTATGCAGATTATAATCCATTTTAGATATCAAAATATAAATATCGTAGGTACTAATGATTTATATAAATATAATGTATTAATACCTGTAATACGTACTACTTTTCTTTTCTATTACTTCTAATTTAGCGATATTAATAAAACGGAAAGTAAACAGAATAATTAAAAGTGCACACCAGTGATGTAGCCAGAATTGTATAGACATGCAGTATCTTTAGTCACCTAATAATTCCTTAGGCGCTTACACGAAATAACTATTTGGAGGCCATAAACTCCCGCCCTCAATATGTCTACGACACACAGAATTTATACTAAAACTTTTTAAAAATCATGTGTAATTATGTTTTTTGATAATTAATAATATAGGTAAATATGGTATAATAATTTAATGTTTCAATAAAATTATGCCTAGAGTCCAACCACATATCATATCGTGTAAACTTTTTATGGTCGTTATTCTTTGGTTTAATTCAAATTTACATCAATATTGGTGAAGGAATTTATATAGTGTACACTGTACAAAATATAAGTAAGTGAGTACTTAATATATATTTTAATCCTATTATATATCCTACTATATACTTACACTCCTCCACTAGTGTCACAGAATTTCCTTGAGTGCCTTGTACTGTTTTGAGATGTTACAGTAGCGTCGTTGTCGTCGTCTATGCTCACATCATCTAGAGAATGTGACTTTGCTCTACGTCGAAATGGTTTTCCTCTAAAAAAGATAATTTTAACATGCGTTAATAATATTAACTAAAACATTAAAAAAATTTTAAAAAAATTTTCGTTTACTTACTGTAAATATTTTTGGGTAGTAGTGCTGCTGTGATAGTATCCTTCAGGTGGAACATATTTTGCCACTTTCGGAATGGTTTCGTCGGCTTTGAGAATTGGCAATGTTTTGCTAAAAAACTCCAGTGTCTTGTTCTTCATAAGTTCACTACAATAAAAGATACGATTTGTGTAAGTACAACAACAATCGCAAAGAATTTGACTTTCTATTGACGAAATTCTATAATGATATAATATTCAATTGTCATTTGTCTGAAATATACTCACAATGGGTACGGAGATCCTAGTACGTTTTGTTTCATTGGGTTCAACGGTAAAAAACCTTTATTGAGATCGCCGCATAAATTGTTTAGCGTTTTCGCTGACGGATTCTTGTTGACCCCTATTTAAGAATACAATGTCGCGTTTTATTTTATTATTATTTATTATAGTGTATAATAATAGACACAGCACATATACAATAGTAAAAATGCAAAAGTGTATATGAACGGTTATTTTTTATGACAACTGCGTGACTTAAGACATAACCGCAAGTAATCGTGTGAATTCCTCTAAGCGTGTGTTATTGTTCGCATCTGGCAAGTACATATTATGAATTGTGTATACATTTATTACCCATGAATTTACACATTATTTATGCGAGTATATAGGCTGCTAATATTATTCTTACCCGGGCATAATTTGGTCGACTTGAAATAAGGCGGAGGACGGACCTGTGGCGGGTCCATTCGCGGAGCCTCGATGAAAGCATAATATCCTTCCGGAGGTTCCTGCCCGGAATCGGTTGAATCTGTCGATGAATACGTCTGAGGTTGATGTACCACAGCCGGGTATCTTGGTATTTGTGAAACAGTCACAAAAATAAACTGTAAAGTGTAACAAAATAACAAATTACATTTTGAAAGTATTGCTATACGTACACAGTACACACATACATTATCAATAGACGTACATATTTAGAAACCGTTGTATTGTAAATAGCCTTAAATATATGTACTTAGGACGTTCAATGGTGTTCACTATTCGCCCATCACGTACCAATAAACGGCTATTAACTATAGGTTTTATGATTGACCGTGGAGTATTATTGGTTATACGAAAAATTTGAATGTATGGAATATATTATATGTATATAAATAATATAATACTACACAACATGAGTCCATTGTCATCATATTATATATTATAGTGTGACGATCCACAACACGAGCGATTGACATAGAAATATACATGGGCAACGACTACGCTACTATATAACGGATTTAAAGCTACATCGAATAAAGTACATTGGTCATCGTTGCCTAGGTATTGTGCGACGTATAATAATATTTACTATTGGCAGGCACCTCTGCAATAGTTCTACCGGCAGTGCTTATTGTTCGGCGGCAATATAATCTGGGAAACCTACCTTTCCTTTTTTGTTGAAAAGAAAACAAACGATTATTATAAAAAATATAATTTGATGAAAATAAAATCGTTTTTTAAGTGCTGTCATAACTGTGTAATGGAGCTTGTCAGCGAATTGAGAAGTAATTTTAAATAACACAAGTTTTTTATAAAAAAAAATTCGGTAATGCACTACACTGTTCCGACATAATTAATTCTATCGATGGGTATTATACCATGACGGCGTGACCACGAAAATATAATGTAAGACTGGGTCAAAAAGAAGATGAGATACCGTTAATGAGTTTAGCTTCTTAATGCATATATATATATATAGAGAGAGATAAAGGGGGGAGGGATAAGCGAGTGCTAAAAGGAAACATAATTAATTTGTTTTTGTTATAATAAAACATATATATGGTGTATTTTTAAAACAAGCAATTATTAGAAAAGTAACAAACTACAAATGTAACCGTGGTTAGATTTTATCAAATGTTCAAAAGAGGGCATACGGCATATTGATTTTAAAAATTCAGAAAAAACTGCTAACTCTGTCAAAGCTAAAATGTAACACAAAAAACCTAGTGTATTTTTTTGTTAACTCTGTCAATAATAAAACATGGTTTGATATCAGTAGAATTTTTTCTGTTTTGTCAAATCATAAAGAATGTCTTTTTCAAAAAAATAACACTGAACCCCAAAATTGTAACGTGGAATAAAACTGTTTGTATGTTTAAGAATATTTTAATATGGTCTATCGAAATAAAGATGCAAGGAAAGAAATAAACGATTATTTCTGCACCATAGGTCTAAAATAGCCAATCTCCCCTTTTGTACATTTTGGAAAATAAGTTTTAAATATTGTATTTTCCATGAGGCTCCGCGTTAAATTGTTTATAAACTTTTTTTAACACTTAATTTTTTTGTCTCGAGAGTGTCGTTTCTTACACAACATAAAATTAGTTAAATTTACATAATAAGTTGGTTTTAGTGATCGTTTTTGCCGATAATTAATAATTTACATTAGTACTTTTAGACCAGAGGTTCATTTTTCAAACTTATTATTGTAATAGATATGTATAATGCAGTATTGATTAATCAAACAAACTCAGATTATTATTACGTAATATATTTTTACATAGTAGTGTTTTATAATTTTATAGTATCAAAAATTCGTGAAAACCACCGTCCACCACAACAGTAGTATAATTGCTCCGATTACAATCTGTAACGTTTGAATTTGTTTTATAATTTATGTCATTGTACATGAAATAAGTATATTCAATACAACCTAAAGAGCGGCTTCAATAACATTACAAACGTTCAACAACATTCAAACGTTACAAAATATTCTTGAAATTGTAGATTTCGAATAATTTAAACGGTATTGAAGTAAACAGAAACGTCTAGAGCATCATACAGCGTAAAATCGAAATCAAATAAACCGTGACGTAACACTAGACATACTAATGCTGTTAATCCGTAAATAGCTATTATCTGTGTTAAATCTGACATCAAGTAAACTGTAATGATTCGTTAAATTGAAATTATTCCCGTTTTATAAAGTTACAAAATGACGAGTGTCTAAAACCAAAGCCTGACCAATTCCACCATTCTTCCAACAATTTTTTTAGTGATAAAAATTTGTGACAGTGGTAATAGTTGTAAACATTTAGTAATGAATAGTTAAATAAAATTGTAAAAGAAAATGTATGTTACATTAACATTCAACTAGGATTTCAAAATGATATCTTTAATTATTTATTTAATTTCAACATCTATTCTAATGACTAATTAATGTTCCAAAAAATTATATACCTCAAAAGCTTCGAAAATCTTTACCACAATTCTAGTAAATTGAAATAAAACTTTACGAAATAATTTTATTTTACTACTAATATTACTCTAAGTTTAGAGTCCAATGTTTACTCATAGCTTTTTGTACGACTTTAAAGTAATTAGGTAAATAAATATACATACATTAATGTTACATTTGTTACATAAATATGTTTGTGGCTTATCGTCACAGAAAATCGCTATGGAACGAAATTATACATTGTCTATTGTAAGTTAGACGATTATTTTTTATCTGACCACAAGTATAATTATTGAACTTAGTCAAGTGTATAAAAAAAGTTTTTCAATAATTCTGTTGAAGTTTGTAAACAAGCGTTTAAGTCTTTTGCAAAAAATATTGTTAAATGTTTTGGGATCTATAACAATCACTATTTAAGTACTAAAATATGTATTGTTTATAAAACTTGAAGAAATCTATTTTATACCCAATACTTACTTGAGTTACATATTTTGACGAATATTAAAAAGTAACGAACTAATTAAAACAAAAGAATACATTTTCGAAAATTGAAGAGGTGCGAATTAAAAGAATGCAAGTGACATTTATAAATTTTTACAGGTAAGCAATTACATACAAATTTAATTTTCAATGTATTCATTAGAGTTGTGTTCATTAGTTGATTTCAATAACTTCTTACAAAATTGAACACAAATTTTAAATTAAGTACTATCTATTATGTATATTACTATATTTTAAGTACTTCTACCTGCAGGTAAAAAATAGTACCATTAACTAATGCGTGATCAAAAACTAGTATTGGAGAAAATAAAAACGGTCTCTTGTACCCTTTTAGTTTTCATTAAATGAAATGTAATACACACAATCATTACATAAACTTTACATATACCTGATTTTTATTACTTATCACCTATATCCATATTATGCGACATTGAACTTCATATTGAATATGTTTTTAAAAAAAAAAATGAAATCAAGATATTTTAAACAGTAGACGATTAGACAGATCTCACATATTATACTATATCGGACGACTTCATTTTGCATTAATAAATTTTGTATGCAATGAACATTTGGTTAATTATACTATGTAGAATACAAAAACATTTATACCAGATTATACTTCACGTGCCGTTTATTTATTAAATTATTTTAAAATATATTTAACCCATGCATGCGATTGCCAGAAGGATACAGAACACATTTCGATTATTTTAAATTATGTAAAAATAAACGATGTACTTACTAAATATCTTGATAGTTTCGAAGTCATAATGCCGTGATTTCAGTGTATAGCACATTGACCTGATGACACATTCGAGTCCGGCACTCTACTGACCCAGACTGAGCCCCACCGAACTTGACTCGTGAATCCTTCCTCCTTTAACAACAGCTATATCATATTCATTGAAGAATACTGCGCTGCCAAGCGAACGTAAACATTATTGTAAACTAGTATAAAAATTAAAACTCGTTAAATCAATAATACATTACACATAACTATGCCATAATTTTTAATTAACCAAACATTACAACAGCCTATAAACCTATAAAAAAAATTATATATTAAAAAGTAATTTAAACTCATATTTAACAGTTTAACTTATACATTTCGATTGTTCATTGGTATTATTTATTAGTGACTTTTTATATTTTATATTATTGATTAAAATTAATAATAATATAATAATAAACAGAAAAAATAAACAAAAATTACATGAATAAAATAGAACATATAATAACAAAAACAATTATTGAAAATAGTAAGTAGTAGTATTTTACAAGTATAGTTGGTAATTTATTAACATGAAGATATGTTGTTCAAAGATAGACAAATAAATAGCCTGATGCTATAACATTATTTTTTTTAATGTAACTAATTTTTTTTTTTTTGGATTTCAATTTGGGTTAAAAATATTAACATTAGTATAATTATTTTTATAATAGAAGTAATATTTAATCGAAAATTATAATCTTCGACGTTAACAGATAACCTCTATACATTTCATATTATTTAATTTAAAAATTAGTTTGTTCTTCGTGATTTTATGTAGATAATAACAAAACAAAAAGTAAACAAATTAAACGTAAGATATTTGAGTATACTTTTGACAACGCCGCTATTGTAGATAATTTCAGGTAGTATAAACCTAAGATTAAAGCAAAAAATAATGCTATACTGTTCATTTAATTATATATAATGCATTCGGCATTCCTATTTACTGACCTAGATGGGATGTAGGAAGTATCGAGAATGGCTGAGGTAATGACCCGATTCCCTTTCCTAGCCGTCACGACTCGTTCACAATATTTTTATAGGTAGGTTGGATGGAACGTTCATCGCTGCATTGCCTAGTGAACAGATGTCGTATTGTATTATTTTTTTTTTGAGTAGATAGGTTTTAATTAAAAGGTTAAAAGTTTTGAAAACAAACTTTCGTCGGTCAAATACTTCGTTTGGTTGTCGTTAGTCGTGATTTTTGATCAACTTTAATAATTAGCTCACATCATATTATGTTACACCTAAAACTTCAACAGTGACCTCATTGTTTTATTTTTCAATAAATAATTCATAATTCATAATACTAGAAAAATATAAAAAAAAAGTGTAAAAATGCATTTTACAGTACAGCCATTATATAGATGGCTAATTAGCAATTATACAAAGAAAATCCAGTTTAGTTGTTTATCTAAACTAAGTTTAGTTATCTAAGTTTGTAATTTTTTTAAATAAATTATAAAGCTAGTATATCTAAGCGCTACATTCAAACTGATTTTGTTATTATAGTCTTATGGGTTTTCAAGTATATTGTATAGTCTTTTTAGTATTGTATATTATGTAGTCTTATGAATTTTCTAAATAAATAATAATTATTTTCTTGGTGATAAAGTCAACTGCAAAAGTCATCCAAAAATCAAAAATCTTGTAGATAAATCTGATGAATTTATAATTTAAATATATTTGTTTAATCAATTATTAATTCATTTTTTTTATTAAATATCCTCCAGTAATTTAAAGAAAATTCAATACCTACAGTTTTAAATTTTAGTAGCGATCTGTTCATCTGTACGATATACCTATAGATTTGTTGTTATTTTTATTACTTTAAAATATATTTCAACTAGAATTTTTAAGTTATCCAAAGTAAGTAATATGCTCTTTTATATCATTGCTCAAAAAAATTGAGTTGATTTTTTCTAATGAAATCTTCTCAAGGTGATAAGTCCGTGGTTATGAGTTGGACGATAATATTATGTTAATTTTTATAGGTGAATTATCTCATGACTCATACTCTCATAGAAATATTATACTCACATAATACATAGTGTCTTTTTGAAAACAATGAAAAATTATAGGTTTGTAAATATATTTTTAGGAATGTTTTTATTTGGCGCTGTTACCATATATTTTTTTAACTAGGCATCATTGATTATAAATAATTTATGAACGATCAATGTTAGGCATCTATTACACTTTCGATGATGTAGTTGGGTTACTTTGTGCAAAGAAAACGCCTAAAAAATATTTTTATTTCACTTTTTAAAATAAACAATCGAGTTTAAAAATGCGAATGAATAATTTTGAGTTGTGAATATTACATCATTTGAGTAGTATTTAAGATTTTAAGAATAACAATTTTATGCGTAAGGAAAAACATTATAAAATGTGTGATTAATATAATTTGCTATTTCTTATGAATTCTATGACGATAGTAATCACTTAACTATATAAATAACTCATAGTAAACAAAATAGAAATATTTGTTACTAAGTACGCTGTACGCCTTAAAATAGCCGACATCAATGTATCTCTTTTAAAAAATTTGATTCCATAAGTACCGAATTTGGCACTCATATGGTTTGTATCCTAGGCTTAAGGTTTTTAAACATATATTTTTTAGAGGCTTTGAGTAACAATATTGGTACACACCGAGTTTGACTCCTAGGCTTTGATTGCCGATTTTAGTACTCATAGTTTTCTGTGCTTACACAATAAAATTGATAAATTTGTGACGGCCTGACAGCTGACTCACGATAAAGTTAATGAGCGCCGTTATTAATTAGGTACTCACGGTAATAAATATATTTTTCACATAGGTACTATTTTGTTAATCAAGTGTCTTTAGTATTCTAAAATACCGATCAATTAGGCATCGGCAACACTGATGACGAGAAAATACGAACATATCTGAATTTCTAATAGTAAAACTATTAAGAATTATAACGAAAAATACTATTCAATAAACTGTCTCCCATAAGAAAAAGCATCCTATGCAAAAGTTACAATTTCATATTTTTCCATTTTAGTTACTTTTTTTGATGTTTGATTTCCTGATGTTCGCTTAATTCAGCGAAAAATAATCGTAATTTTAAATAAAAAACCACAAATTTGCTCACACATACACAAGATATCCCATGTCGCAACCAAGTGTTTCATGCGCCAATTATTAAATTATTAACAGACCCAATATTACGTTTAGTAATTTGGAAACCCAACGCTTCTTATTGTTAGTTTGAATGCTGTTTACAACGAGGCATCTTTTTATGTAAATGCAAATAAATAACATATTTTTATTTTAAAGATTTGAGACATAATATACATGATATTATCTAAATTCACTATGATATAATGTATTATATAGTAGGCACAGATAAATTATATATATATTCCCAAAAAATATAATATAAAAGTAAAAAGATAACTGTAAACAATATTAGGCATATTACAGCCTAATACTTGTAACGGCGATGTAGAGAAGATACATCGTGCTTGTAACAGATAACTGTTATCTAGGACGCCGCGATAATCAGTTTCGTCAAAACCAAAATAAATAAAATATTCGGATCATAAAGGGAATTAATGTTTTGTTTGCTATACTGTAAATCTCGCATTATCTAATATTTAATATCTCACGAGGCTTCACTTGCGTCTTCCATTTATATTTTACTCAAGTTTTGGTATTGTATAGTATTTTGTAAGTAATTACTAGGTGTAAGAACGGGGTACCTTTTACTTAAAAGTGCGTTACTTAGTACCGGCTTGAACAAGATTTGAAATAATATTATTATCAATGTAATGAAAACGTTTAAGTTTTGATGTTTATGACTAAGGAGCATTGTCAAATCAAACAACGCATTTACATAACAGTGAAGTTAAACAAATCACGTGCTTGATCAAATCTAGGCAACAAAAAAAAACGTCATGTCTAAACGACGTCTTGATATTATTGACCCTTACATCACTAAAAATAAAAAGTAAGAATGATCTTTGACATTAATTTATTTTATTGTTTGGTACTGTTGTTTATAATGAGTTATTTTTATTAGAAATGGATGTTCTATAAGTCTCCTTTACTTTATACGGTAATGAATGGATCTAAATTTGATAATTTGAGAATTTACGTAGTGGGATACTACATTTTAGTTCTAAATTCCTACCAATTAATCATGGTTTTTTATGCTCTCGGGTAGTTGCTATTTGAGAGAATCAAACTGTATGCTCGTACCAAGATTAATGCACTAGGCTGCATGGTTCTTATTTTTCATTTGGAAATGTCATGTTTCAATATTGTTCACAATTAAACAATTTCTTTTCTCAGAAACTAGACGTGCTGGAGCAATTCTGAGAAGAAATTAAGATTTAGCATGAAACAATTCTTCAGAGAATGGTTGTTTCATCCTTAGCTCCAAAATCACTCAAATTTGGTTAACCCTGTTATTATAAGTACTGTTGAAAATAAGTTGCTTTCTAACATTCTCTAGCGACAGACTATCCACTCTTACTGGTGTCTAAATTATTTAAAAAAAAACCTTCCTTTTAGAAGCCTGTTTGGCCTTTAGGGCTTTATTATGTTACAAATAAATTATTATGAATTTTAAGCTACCTTTGGCTTATTATGCATTGCTAAATTATTTAAAATTTAACAATTTATAATGTAATATTTTACAGGGCCGAAGGTCAAGTGTATATCAAACCAAGTACATCAGCTCAGCTGCAAACAAATCCATATACAAGCTTACCATTTACTCCAAAGTGAGTATTGATACTAATTAATTAAGATAATATAATTATCTAAAAGTAATAATAATGTGACATAAATAATTATAATATTACAGGTATTTTGAGCTTCACAAAAAAAGAATACAGTTACCTGTTTTTGAATACAAAGAAGAGTTTATGAGTTTATTAAAAAACAATCAATGTATTGTATTAGTTGGTGAAACTGGTTCTGGAAAAACTACTCAAATTCCTCAATGGTAAAAATTGTATAGATATATTTTTGTTAGTTAACATATTTTTAAAATTTTAATTTTCTAGGTGTGTGGAGTACTCATCGACTTGTGGTCGTAAAGGTGTAGCATGTACTCAACCTAGAAGAGTGGCTGCTATGTCAGTTGCTCAACGTGTGTCTGAAGAAATGGATGTTTGTCTTGGTTCTGAAGTTGGTTACAGTATACGATTTGAAGATTGTTCTTCAGCTAGAACCCTCTTAAAGTAATAATAAAAAATTAGAATTCTTCAAACAAATATTATCGTTAACTTATTTTTTTTTTTTAATTTCATTAGATATATGACTGATGGTATGTTGCTACGTGAAGGTATGTCTGATCCAATGTTGGAAACCTATCAAGTCATTATGTTGGATGAAGCTCATGAAAGAACCTTAGCAACAGATATTTTGATGGGTGTGCTTAAAGAAGTGATCAAGCAGCGTAAAGACCTAAAATTAGTTATTATGTCTGCTACATTGGATGCTGGAAAATTTCAAGTAATAATTTTATTCATATGACTAACTATTTCCCTTTGTTTTATTTAATTTTATTATTATAATTTATAGCAATATTTTGATAATGCGCCCCTTATGAATGTTCCTGGCCGTACATTTCCTGTAGAAATTTTTTACACCCCAGAACCAGAAAGAGATTATTTAGAAGCAGCAATTCGTACTGTTATTCAAATCCATATGTGTGAAGAAGTCGCCGGCGATATTTTACTGTTTCTCACTGGTCAGGAGGTAAAAGAACATTTTTAAGTATTAAAATATAATGGTTGCAATTCAAGTTGTAATGTAGGTAAATCTTACATCTTGTAGGAAATTGAAGAAGCGTGTAAAAGAATTAAAAAAGAAATTGACAATTTGGGACCAGACGTTGGAGAATTAAAATGCATCCCACTGTACTCAACACTTCCACCTAATCTGCAGCAAAGAATTTTCGAGTCTGCTCCTCCTAATAAACCAAATGGAGCTATCGGACGGAAAGTGGTAGTTTCTACTAATATTGCTGAAACTTCTTTGACTATTGATGGAGTGGTATTTGTCATAGATCCTGGTTTTGCCAAACAAAAGGTTTAATTTACTATTATTGATAATTTTAATTATATTATTTCAATCTAATTAACTTTTATTGATTAGGTATATAATCCACGAATTCGTGTTGAATCATTACTTGTATCTCCAATAAGTAAAGCGTCCGCTCAACAAAGAGCTGGTCGTGCTGGACGTACAAGAGCAGGAAAATGTTTCAGGTGCTAAATTTGTTGTGAAAGTTTTTTTTTTATCTCATTATTTTGTCTTAATTTAAAAACCCTTGAATATAGACTGTACACAGAAAAGGCATATAAAAATGAAATGCAGGAAAATACTTACCCTGAGATATTGCGATCAAATTTGGGCTCAGTCGTGCTGCAATTAAAGAAACTTGGTATTGACGATTTGGTTCATTTTGATTTTATGGATCCTCCTGGTAATAATTTGAATCTACTTTTTTAATTACTTGAAAACATTATTTCTTTTATATTTGCTATTGAATTCAAATTCTAAAAGAAAAGAGATAAATATTAAGATTTTTATCATATAAGTTATTTTTATATTTTGTTTTTATTTTTAGCTCCTGAAACTTTAATGAGAGCTTTGGAGCTTTTAAACTATTTATCTGCTTTGGATGATGATGGTAATCTCACTGATTTGGGAAACATTATGGCCGAATTCCCTCTTGATCCACAATTAGCCAAGATGTTAATCGCTTCTTGTTCACTAAGTTGTTCCAATGAAATTCTTTCAATCACAGCTATGCTGTCAGGTGAGTTCCATAATTTTTATTTTATTTATAGAAACTTAGTAGTAAATATTCATATATTTCATTTATCAGTGTCAACTACTATTAGCTGTTTGAATATGTCTTACATTTTATAATAATTTAAATCATGCAACCTTGAACAGTATGTTTTGTACCCTTAGTGCAAAAATGGTAGGAAAATGCTGTACACAGTATTGCTTAGTGTGCACTTAAGGGTTAAAAAAAAACTTAGATAGATATATCAGAATCCTAAAAAGAAAAACATTTTTTAGGCTTATATTATTTAAGTTCTGTGTTTGAAGTATAATGTAAAAAACCCTACTAAAACTCTTTGGCATTATGGTTTAAATATTTTTTTAATTAAAATGTATAGAGTGATTTTTGGCTATAAGCTTATAATTTTGTGCTGTTTAATTATGCCTAATCAAGTGCTTAATCTTTAGAATAATTTTGTAATTTGTACGTATCCGAATTACAAGATTACATTTTACAACAGTAACATCTTATAAATATCTAAACCTATATTTTAAGAATGGTCTGATTTATATATGTATGTAACGGTATTTTTTAATTTATTATTTAAAAAAACACAACAAACATACCTAATTAATTTATGAAAAATTAATAGTTTGCAAAATTCTCTGAAGATTACCCTTCTTCAAAAAAGCTCTGCTCACAATTTTTATCGATTTTTTTTTATAATATTTTACAAGTTATGCATTTAACATTTTTTTTAAAAGTTTTTAATTGTGTGTAGACTATTTTAACATTTTACAAATATTTCAGTTTGTATAGAATGTCTTCCATTATTTTTCTTTTAGACTTTTTAATATTTTATATATCAAAAACAGTTTTAAAAAAAATTTCATTATATAATGCCAAATTGTAACAAGAAGGGTTTTTAACATAAGGTTAGTTACATAGGTGTATGTTGCTGGTTATTTAACGAGGTACAATGGCCTTATCCGGGCATACCCGTCTGGCCTGCCTCCCCCGATTGTCTTGTTTAGTCCCTCAGTGTTTTGTACGACCTTCTGAAGCAAAGAAAGCATCCGACGACGCAAAAATGAGATTTGCTCATATAGACGGTGATCATCTTACGTTGCTGAACATCTATCATGCATTCAAACAAAGTAAGTTGTAACACTGTTTTATATTATTTTTATTGATCAATTGAACTGATGTTTTTCAACGACTATCATTAGAGTATTTACCATTGACATCTACTGTGTAGAACTGTCAGGTAAATAATAACTAAAATATGAATTGACAGACAGCAGCAGACTACTAAAGTAGATATTAACACATTGGTCTAATTTTTTTATACTGGAGAGGATTGATATTTTTATATCATTGTTACATGCTGCGCTAAACACGGCAGCCGTCTCCAATGTGTTAAATATAAACACTGAAATATATTTATATAAATATATATAAATGTGTTATGTAATTTTATTATACTGTGATTTGCATAAATCAAATTAATTCAACAGGTAATGAAGACCCTCAATGGTGTTACGATAATTTTATAAACTACCGATCGTTAAAGTCTGCTGATAATGTACGGCAACAGCTATCGAGAATTATGGATCGATTTAATTTAAAACGGACGTCCACAGAGTTTACTTCTAAAGATTATTACTTGAATATTCGCAAATCACTTACGACTGGGTTCTTTATGCAAGTATGTTGTTAAGTATAAATTACAAATATTCTATTTACTGACCTTTTATAATATGATTGTTCCAAGGTTGCACATTTGGAAAGAACTGGCCATTATTTAACTATTAAAGATAATCAAACAGTTCAGTTGCATCCATCAACAGTGTTGGGTCACAAGCCAGAATGGGTCATTTATAATGAGTTTGTACTAACTACCAAAAATTACATTAGAACAGTGAGCGAAGTTAAACGTAAGTTTAGTTTAAAAAAGAAATATTTGATTGAATTAAAAAATGTTATTATCATCAAAACTTGAGTGGTGTAATGTTTTTACACTATGTATTCAATTTGCCGTTACTCCCTTGAGTGACTTGAGTAACTTGGCCGAGGTTTTAACGTTGCGGAATACTTGCACGTTCCATACGGATGTTGTAATTGATAGGAGCAACAACAAACCGCAGCTCTGAAGATGGAATGTGCAAGTATTCCGAAACGATGGCAGTCTAGCCAAAGTACACAATTGGAAGTAACCCAAGGTTGTGTTAATAGTGTTATTATCATGTTTTTTGTTTTAGCGGAATGGTTATTGAAGTATGCACCACAATATTATGATCTACAGAACTTCCCACAATGTGAAGCAAAAAGACAATTGGAAATAATTCAAGCGAGGTTGGATACCAAGCAGTGGCAAGAAGGTTACTAATAAGCTAGGTAATAATATTAAAAGATATTTTCTTCTTGATTATTCCATTGCTTATTATAATTGTTATATATATATATAATATGTAGAATAATAATCGATCTTTGTTTCTTTATAGTAAAAGATAAGTTTAAAAATTCCTCATGTAATAGTTGTAAATTATTTTTAAATAATTTTTTGTCGGTTTGTTTTGTATAAATAGCACATACAGTTAAATTGTGTAGAACAAAGTTTAACGAAATAATATCACCAAATATAATGTATAGGTATTTTTCTTTATAAAATGAATTGAAATACTATTATTGATCATTTTATAGGCTAATAATTATATTTTTATGTATTGATCAATAATTTTGATAAATGAAATTATGTTAATAAAATAAATCAAGACTTATGAATAAAAAAATATTATTTTGAAGTATGTTATGTTTCTTGCACTCTTAAACATCATTAAAGTTTATATAAAAATACTTTATAAGAACAAGAAACGTTATTGGTTTTACTTATTATTTTTACAAACGCCCAAGTATTTTTATTTTGTATCTATTTACAAGTACATTTGAATTAGACAGTTTTTTGTAACAACCATAAAAAAAAATTGTATTCATGTTATCTAAATATTTTGTGAAAAGTGAGCTAGTTATATTTAATTTAAAGTTATCTGTGTCAATTGTCAATCTATTATATTATAAAGTAATTGTCTATGTAGCACAGATATGTATTATCATATATAAGGGATATAGAATTTAAACCATTATAAATCCTATAAATATAATTTATAATATGTTGACATTCTTGGATAGGGAATGTAGCTTTGAAATAAACGATGAATGTCAACTTTGTTGCACGAAAAGTTCTTAATGTGATCCACCTAAATAAATTTTTACAGAAAAATACATAGGCGAGTCTTAGAAACTTAAAAAAAATCTTATAACTGCAGCAGTCGTGTGACTGACCAATGGAGATGAAAACCTTCCTTAACCTAATCTAATCTATCCAGTATGCGAGCAAAATGTACGTTTAATTTTTGTAGAAAAAATTTGATAATTGTTTGATTAGTTAAAGATTTTTATCCGCTTGAACCGTAATAAAACTAAATATAATCATTACTTAAGTACTGAATATTATTTATAATATATACTAATTATACTATAAAGGTTAGTCTGTAAATGAATAGATGTATTACAATGTTCATCTCTTACTACTTAAATGTATACTTTTTTGTTTTTAATTTTTCATAGTAAATAGTAATTATATTTATACATTTTATAGGTAATTGTGGTTTTAATTAAAAATAGGTTATTTCTCTATATAGCACCTATACAAATTTAATAATGCCGACAGATGGATCAAAATATTTTCTTAGCTCCAACATAGAAAATGTAAATAATTATATTAAATGTTTGCAATAATGCCGTTATTTAATCTTCGACATTTAGATAATCACCACGGTCCCATATTTAAGCATAAACTTTTTATTGACATTTTAATGAAGATACTTTTTTTTTTTTTTAAATACAGAACCAATGAGGGGGAACTGTTTTTAACATGACTTCCCCTCATTAATTAAGATACTTAAAAATTGTCCGTTTTACGTATTACATTATAAATTAATTTGAATAATTTCTTTTGATAGGTACGGGGTACACCATACCACATGAATGTTTCAATTTTTTAAGATTTGTTTTGAGTAGTAGGCTTTGAATAACAAATTTTAATTGTTTTACCACAGAATAGACTATTATTGCTCATATAGCGTTTCATAATAAACGTCTTTTATTAAGGAGCAAATGCGGTCGGGTTTTTCAGTCAAAACACACCATTTTTATTACATTGCACAGACCGAACCAGTGATCCGATAAGCGATCTAAAAATAGATTTCATTAATTATTTAAAAAGCCATCGTTAATATGGTGCAGCTTACTATTCTTACGAAACCCTTCGACAACTTCGTATTCCATTTTTAACAAACGAAAAAAAAAAAAAAAATTAGGACAGATGTGTCTGGACTCTCGATAAAAACCGAACGAACCCAGTGTAAGTCCGTGTTCTATTTGTAAATTTGTCCATAAAATAAATTCTACCTCTAGAGTCCTTTATGAATATAGACGTTATTTAATATAAATTTTCATGTACCACCATCAACAGTTGATAGATGGTGAAAATAAATAAATCTGGTCGTTTTTATAGAATTAGCCAATTGATAACTCGAGGCAAATTTAAACTAATAGCTTAAGAATTCGCTAAGAATATTTTTATTAAAACCGATACATTTTTCTACAAATATTCTACAAAGTTCATGCTTAAAAAACAAAAAATGAAATTACAAATTTGTTTACAATTTTAAATTCTATTTTTATTATATTAACTAATGAAAATATAACTTTTACAATTATTTTATGTCCGATTGATAATTTTAATGTGCATTGATTACATAATACAAACAAATATTTATTGTTCATAAAATGTGAAAAAAAAAATATATATAATGCAATAATAAGTATATAAAAATTGAGGGTTATAAGTTAAAAAAAAAGCAAAAGATAGTTAGATGCATGCGTTTTAAATTCATAAAATTTAGTTTAATTCATATAATACTTTCACGCATGTATAATTAAGCTTAACAAACTATGACTTTTTTCAGACTTTAATTAAAGATCTAGGCACGGTAGTGAGGAGCCTGGACACAGCTTTTTCTTCACACAAGGTGCAGTATACTTCTTGGCTGCTTAAATCATTTTTGTTGATACATTCTAAAATAAATATTATGCCGTTAAATAAAACTGTACACATGCTACAAAAAAATGAGGAAATTGCCAAAATACAAAAAATAACATGCCGGGGATTCACATAATAAAATGTTTTAGTAAAATATTTACACCTTACTTATTATATCTATTAATATCTAACTTATAAAATGTGTATACATTTTTTACAATAAATATTGCATACTAAGCAATTGTATGCAAATAAAAAAGTCCAGTGGAAATTGTGTATAAAATTATGAAATATTAAAAAAATATAAATAACAATAATATATTGAAAAATGTATATTTCATACTTTTTTTTTATAGTGAAAGTCTAAATAACTTTTTTCTTTGCCTTATGTGTGTTGTAAGAAAAATTAGCAATATCAACATTTTGTGATAAAACAAGTTTAGTCATGAATTAACTATTATTTTCTTTAAAGAAATAATATTAAACATAAAGTAAGCTATATATTTTGTCTGATTTTAACAATTTAAATGATGTCAAACTCATTAATTATAAAAAAAATTTAAGAGTATGATGAGTTATTTTACAATAACATAACTATTATGAATAATATATTGTATTTTAACTTGAACCGTTTAAAAAAGTATATGAAATATTATGTTATTAAATTAACCTTCTTATAATATTATAAGAAGATCTTTTAAATCAAAATTAAATACAATACAATGAGTCGAAACAAATAAATATACAACTGTAACCAAAATAACAAAGACGTGAAAAAAATATATGAAATTATATAAAAAAATTAAAAACTATAGAAATATATATATATATATATATATTTATTAGAGAAAAGCAATTATTATACCTGTGTGTAAGTATCTATCGCAACTGTTACATTGTGTCATGCTTTCGATGTTTTTCATAGAATAGCAACGCATGCAGTTAGGGCAGTAATGGCCTTTTTTCCACAACCTGACCAACATACCACAACACGCAAATGATAATATTTGATATTATTTTTGATTAAAACATTAGTGTTAAAAATAATTGTTTAAAAAAACAACACTGGTCAACTGTATGTACACCAGAAATATTAAATACAAAATATTTATTAAAAAAAAAATTGTATTATGTAAGCAAAAATGTTCAGTATCAACTTACCTGGAACAAGGAGTACATAATGTGCGGCTGTACATCTTCGTTCCACTTTTCTCTACCTTCTTAAACTAACAAGACAAATAAATTATAATTTCATAATGTTCAAACAAAGAAGTACTGACATAGCCAAGGATTATTAGAGCTATAGTCTCCTCCCCCCATGGGCCGTGATTATTGTAAATAATGTTGATTCTTTGTAGTTCCAAAGAAATAGGTTTTCTAGAGAAGAAAAATTTACCTCATAAAACCATTTAGAATCTCCTGGACCGGGATCGGTAATGCCACACGAGCTGCACATAGCACATTCTTGACAATGCCATCTACCTTCTGGAACTTTACGAAGTCCAACACAATATATATGATACCTATAAAAAAAATTTAACAGTCAACAACCTAAACAGGCATTATAACGGTAATATAATAAAATAAATGTAAATTTAGTAACATTGATAAATTAACGTGACCAAATAGTAACCTAATTTTATTTGAATTTATAATTAATAAGAACACAAACAATTCCAAATATTTGTTGAAACCACATATTATATATTCAAAATTAAGCTTTTGAAAATTAAAAATAATTAACCAAAAAATAACAAATTGAGTCACAAAAGGTTAGCCTGGCTAGAAAACTTTGTGTAGATTAGTAACTATAAATTATTAATTTTGTAACATACTCAGGATTATTTCACCCTAAATTGTACCCAGTTAAATGTTTTGGTATTTCATTAGTCATGATGTAACAAAAAAAAAGTTAGGTCTGATAAATTAGCTAAATATTAACACGATAATTAGTCAACTTTAGGAATCAATTTTTTAAAAATTGATTTGTTGTGAGGTCTGCACATAAACTGTGGTCCATTCTGTAAAACTTACCCTCTATCACAAAGGTCACAGAACAGCATTTTATCTTCATCTGCTGCCTCTTTGCACTGAGCACAAGACTTACAATCGTTGCACTGCCAATTGTAGCGTTTTATATGTGGTATCATTTCCAAAGACATTTCCAAGCATGTTGGATGATCTAAACAATTGAAATAAGTTTAGTTTTTATCAGTACTTTTGTTTAGGTTTAGTATAACTGTCATCAGTGTTTGGCAAAATTTAAATATAATAATACATTTTTTTTTTTATATAATTGTTTATTTCAGCAAATAATAAATAATATTTGTCATAAATAATCGAATATTAAATAATGTCATGAGAATTGACTTTAACATTGAGTTATCGCTCCAGCCAAAAAAAAAAAAAATTATTTGAATAATGCCCAACTCTTAACTTTTGTATAACATCTTACATATCGATAAACATTTCGAGCAATGAATTAATGGTTCGGTGGTTCCTTTACTATTCTTTTCGGAATTGCCAATACATAGCTTACATTCTGCTCCTTTTCTATCGCTTGGTCCCATTTCATAATCGTTCTTTGTCAATTTATTGTTCACGTCAACTGATTCATCACTGTCACTGTTGGTAGAAATGCAAAATTAGTTTTTAACTTATAGCAAACATTTATGTTAGTATTGGTCTTGTTTTGGATAGCATTGCTAGTCATAATACGCGTTATTATCTTTTTCAATAGTTTTTATGGTTTTTTTGTGATGTCCGTCATAGTATAAATAGGTCTTTGGATATAAAAACAAAATTTCTTAAAATATACCTTGAGTCGTCTGATGAACTGTCATCTGATTCCGACTGACTGCTCAAAGATATAGGAAAATCTTTGTCCACTACCTTTAGAGGACCATACATAACTGTGTTTATTGGTAAATAACGTAGTTCTTGATTAGAATACCTAAAATTTGAATCATAATATCAGAAGTTTAACCAATTAATAGTTGTTACATTATTAAATACTTACGTGGCGTAGTAGTCACAGAATTGTCCAGGTAGTAATGCCAAAGGATAATCGCCAATTTTTTGTTTTGGTTTGGCCATCTTTTTACATTTATTTTTTGGATAATGTACAATAAAAGATTGCATATCCATTGTGCATTTTCTTGATTCTGAACGGGACTTATTAAAATTGGCATTCCAGTTGGCTGCAGCCTCCATTGCTCGATCACGTAAATCCAATTTTGATCCATCAGCAGTCGATATATTAAAAGACACTAATGCTGAATTTGAAAATTAAAAAGGTAAATAATATTTAAACACAAACAGTATTAATTAAGCCAAGAATAGTAGGGATGAAGAGGTCACAAGTCGTTGAGAATTATTATAAATAAAAGTGATAGAATCACTTTTAAATAAGCTCATCGATGCAAAATTGTAGATGATAACTTCCTCAACAATAAAAGTATTTATAACCAAGTTGCCTAATTTTTTTTGGGTATTCCTTAATAAATAAAAATGAAGATATGTTTTTTGAAAGAAAATTGTAGGTAAAATACTTGTGTATTTCATTCAATTTTTTTTAATTGGATAATATCTACTGACTAGTTTATTGGAATACTTACGATGGATCACTTACAAAATAAAAAGAATAAATCTGTAGGTTAGGATGACTAATTTATCATAAAAACGTTATTAATAAAAATAAATAAAAAGTTTATAGGAAAATAATATATATTTTTAAGTAACTAACAAAAATATAAAAAAAACTCGCAAAAATATGGTAATTTCCAAAAACAAGGTGTCTTGTATTATTAAAATGTATTTTTCTGCAAACTATTTCATTTTTGACTTTAAGAATAACTTTTGATTACAATTTCTGATCTATAATCTTGCTTAAATAAACATGAAGAAATTGGTTCAGTAGTTAATAAAATTATTGTGGGTCCAGATACAAAAAAAAAAAAAAATTATAAATACATTATTGTTAAACCAATATTTTTTCAGCTCCTCATCTAAATCAAAATAAATAGACGAATACCTTTTTGTCGATTAGATAGTTCTTTAGCGTGTTTTACTCTCATGTATTCCCGTAATTCTTCGTATTTTTCTGGAAAATCAACGTACATAACGTCTAGTACTTCAGAACTGTATAAAACTGTTAAACCTTTAACAAAAAATTAAAAGTTAACAAGTTAAATAATGTTAAAATATCAAATTAGATTAGTCATTATAAAGTACCTAAATCGCAGAGAGTTTCTGCAACAAGTCCACTATCACATAGAAATGTTCTTTCCTCGGCTTCCACGTTTCTACGTTTAAGTAATGGGTATTTTCTTTTAAACGATTTTACACCCAAGAAATTAGATATCTGTTCTTGAATCATGCACAACTCTCCACCTTCTAAAGGCCATTGGTATTCGGCAATTTGATCAACAGTCAATGTTTTATTACTATAAAATATACAGACAATTTAATAAATATATATATATTTTTTTTTATTCAAAAAAGTAAAAATATAAGTAAGGTAGTTTTTAGAATTATACGGGCCATTTACAATTAGCGGATTGTTAAATTGTCACCAGTTATCATTATTAAAGTTGATTTAAAAGTTGTTTGTAGTACTATCAACTGTAAGTGATAAAATTTTAACTATGAAAAATGCCGCAATGCAAAAACAAAAAATTGCTTTTCAAAAGTATTATACATTTTGTACTGCAAAAATTATGTAAATTATTGCTTAATACAAATATTTTTTAAATGGTACAACCATTAAATAAATGGGTAATATCGGGGAAGTAAGACATCATTAAAAGACTACACAAGAAAACTGTAAAATGTTGATTGGAGAAACAGAGTTCTTAGTATGCTATATATGATAATAAAAACTATGTAAATAAAATTATTTGGACGTTTTTAAAGTTTTAATGTTTATGAATAAATGTTTTTATTAAATTATGATAGAAGATATTTGATGTTAATAAATTAATAATAAGTAACATATAATTTCTTACTTACGGCATTTTTCCTTCAAAGTGACTAGTAACTAAAAATATTAAATATTAATACATAAAGGAAATTCATTTTGTTTAAATATTTATTCAATTGCGCACTTATTTTTAGCTTGTTGTTCATGTTGATGACATGTTAGAAGGAGACCAGAATTTGTTTACTACTGAATTTTAATGAGGCATATTTTCTTATACTATTTTCTAACTTCATAATGTGTTAAAAAACAACAAATGTCTTAAAAAAAACTTTTTTTAAGTTTAAAAGGATACTTTTAGGTGATGCAAAGCACATAATTTAAGTTTTTTTACACAATTTGTAAACAAATTTTAAAGAGCCCAATGTGAATACAGGAATACAAATTGTTTTAGGCTCAACTGAGGCGTTCAAGGTCTATGATTGTTACCATTATTTAATTTTTGAAGTTAAATGAGTTCTGTAAATATTTTCTAATTTTTACCTTTCAAGATCAATGACTTCCATTCTTCCTTTTTTCAATCGAATACTATCATTTGTAGTACCACTTATAGACAGATCATCTTCTCCTAAAAATTATATTATTTCAAGCATATATTATAAAACTAAAAAAAATTATAAATATAATCTACCCATTATAAAATTTCTAGACGGTGTCTGTGTCAAACTGATATCAGCACTCATACGTGTTTCATCATCAAAGTTCTGGGGAGGTGGCAAAGACTTTTTCATTTCTGCTTGTCTTGCTTTTTCTTCTTGCATCAATCTCTTTTTTTCATGCCACTGAAGTCTTCTTTCTTCAGCTTTTCTTTTTTTTCTTAACTTTTTTTCTTTTAATAAATCATTTCGCTCTTTTAATTTCCTTTTTCTTGCCTCAAGTTTTCTCTCACGTTCTTCTTCCTTGCGAACACGTTCAGCTTCCATCTTGGCTACTTGTTTAGTTTCTTCGTCTTGAATCATTTCTTCACTAAAAATGTTTTCTTCAATTTCTACTTGATGCCGATTTGACTGATTATCAATATCAGTTTCTTCTCGTCCCCGTCGTTCACGGCCTCCTCGACCTCTACCTCTACCCCTGCCTCTAATGTTACTTTTACCTCGTTTTGGAGTTGAAGCTTCAAACGAATCAAACATATTACCACTACTCATAGTATCCATATCAAACAAAGGTACATGAAATACATTATCATCTTCGTTTCTTTTCACATCTTCAATTCCTTCAGGAGTGTGTTGTTGTTGCATCTGATACTGCAACAAAAGTTGTTTTTGTTGGGCAAGCAATTTTGATGGTCTTCCTCTTTTTTTGGGAGTGTTTAAAATCTGTTGTTCTAATAATGCAATTTCTTCAGCACTGGGCTTAGAAGAAGGTTTTATAGTGGCAAAATCACTAAAAGGCTTTGAGGGTTGAGAAAGAGCATTTTTCAATGGACTATCCCCAACAGATATTTGTTTATTGGTAATTTTTTTTAATAGTTCAGATTTCACATCTGGACGAACTTTATTGTCAGACTTAATCTCTGGATTTCCAACTTTAGGTAATTTTAATGTTATTTTATTGAGTTTAGGCTTCTCTGGAGATGTAGAAATTGGTGTTATAGTAACATTTGAATCGTTTAAAAACTTTTCCACTTCATTCATTTTAGCTGAGCCCCATTTTGGAGGTTCACTATTTTTGTCAATTTCATTTAAAGAACTAGAACTTGATGCCTTATTGTTTATATGTGCGACTGGCAAAATATTTAGATTCAAAGGTTGTGATTTTGTTATATTAGTAAGGCTGATTTCAATTTTATTAATAATAGCTTCTTCACCAATTTTTGGCAAAATGTCAGAGTTATCATTTTTGACTGTCTTGAGTTCTTCTTCAAACTTTATATCGCAAACTTTAGATGTATTTTGTACTGGCTCAAGTAACTTTTTTGATGTAAGAGCTGCTTTAAGAATGTCAGATGTCATATAAAGCTCCGATTTATTTTCCTCGCACTGTTCTTCTACTTCCATCTTCATATTTATTTCAGTTTGTTTTGTTAGTAAATTATTTTTATTAATTTTGCATTTATTTTCATCCTTAATAGAAGATTGTGTAACTTCTTGCTTTTCTATTATATCATTGGAAACATTTAGTAAATGAGTTGTATCGTCTGAAACCTTATCTTCTGTAGTAAATATATGTTTTTCTTGATGATTATTTTCAATATGTGTGATTTCACACTCATTTTCATCTTCTTCTTCCATATTACTAACTATCTTATCAATTTTATTTTTTTCACCCGTCTTGAAAGTAATATCTTTTTGTTCTGAAATTTCCTCGTCAATTATTTCATTTAACTTTTCATCGCAGTCTACATTTTCGTGTGTAACTTGATTAGATGCTTCAATCTTAACAATATTTTTTTTAACTACTTCAACTAATTTTTTCTTTTCTTTTGGAAGTTCATCCTCAACTGTATCATTGATACATTCAACTTCAATTTTTTTATCATATATTTTTACTTTATCAACTATTTCATCTACTTTCTTGATATCCCTTTCGGCATCAGTACTTACTTGATTATTTTTGGCGTCTGTATGTTCTTTGACATTACTCAAGATTACTGTTTCTGGATGCATTTCATTGTCCACAACAGGTTTTGATTCAGTCATACAAAATTTTTCTGATAAATTGTTTACATTTACTTCATTAGCTGTTATTGAATTTGATAGTTTGTCATTATTTATTTCTTTTATTTTTTCATCATTTGAACCTTTAATTGAAGTTTTTTCTATTTCCTTACTACTTGCCGTGATGGGGTTAGAAATAATTTCAGTTTTACTCTCATTGATGTCATCACAAGGTTCCTTTTTTTCAGTGGTTGATAAAATAAATGTAGGTCGTTTTAATCTTGGACGTTTTGGTTGACCATCATTTTCTGAAGATGAGCCATCATCTTCAATTTTAAAAATTGTTTTCTTTAATTGCTCTAATTGTTTTTTCGTTTCGTCACTAAATCCTTTTAAATCTTCTAAATCCTTATCATACTTAATTTTTTCGTCTTCAATCAAAGTGACTTCATTCGTATCTGATGATTTGTTAGATTCAGGTTGGATCGAGGAGACAGTTATGTCGTTTGATTCTGCAGCTACGGTTAACTGTGAAGGCTTTTCTGTTGAAATGGTTGTTTTACAAGATTCAGACAAGTCTACATTAGGTTTGGCCGTTTCATTTGATGTAGCAGCTGGTTTAGACAGAGCAGAAAACACAGGTCGCACTAGTTTGATTCTTTTAGTGTTGGGTTTAGAATTAACAATGTCATCGTCAATTTTACGTTTATCAGATGGTTCGAGAACTCCATTTTTATCTTCATCCATGATAAAGATTTGTTTTTTTTTTTTACGTTTTTTTAATACACAAGTATCCAATTATTGAAAAATAAATTATTCAAATCTTATAGCGCTTCACTAATGTAGCTTGAATAATGTAATACTTAAAACGAAAACGTTTTGACATAATATTTAGGTCTTACAGCAATTACAAAATAATCGAGTCAACTACAGGTTTAAATTACTTGAAATCAATATAGATTGAAGTCCAAGACCAAAACTTTTTAAATCCAATGACGAACGTGACGACAGAAATAATCTCCCGTTTATACTCCTACGAAGCTTGTTTTAAATAAAAACGATAGTGTATCACTACTTAACACTTTTAACATGGATTTTTTTTCAGTGATTTATAGTATTATTATGATCATCACAGAAATCATAGAATTGCATATTACTATTTACTATCATAAGAATCAAGTCTTAAGTGACTTAACACATATTACACTTGAGTATTAAGATTTAAGCATAAATTATAAAATATATTTTATATCGCCGACTATCGATAGCGGATTGCCGATTCGCTGAGATGTGTGTTTACAAACTACAACATAAAGATTTCTTCATGGTTTACAAATTGCCCAGTGACTCCATTTTAAACATTATCATTTATCACTATGAGAAATTTTTCATCTGAAATACAGACAAACTGTATGAATGTATGGTGTGTTATCATAAACAATTATGTTCCAACTTCCACAATCCACATAAATGTGATTTATTTTATTCCAAAATCAATCTTTCCCGAGAACTTTGCGTTCGTTTAAAACGTTTATGTTACAATATATTAGAATAGTTTATAGTAAAAACTTTTCTTATTTTTTAATATAATTTAGATTAACAAACTAAGAACATTTTTGTCCAGTATGGTTGAGGTAAGAATAAAGTTAAACAGCCTAATGTATAACTTTATTAAAATATTTATTTTTAAGGCTATGATAAAAAAAAAGTATATAAATAAAATAACTTTTTTCATTAATTAGAAATCCGATTACAAGTTTCTATTTACTTACATCACGTATATGGTTGCCGACTATTTGAATTTGATACCACGTCGTATCTACTGTAGGTGCAGTTGCCCCAGAACTCATTTTAGTTTAAGGCGTTTTTATATGATTTGCTATATGTCTTCATTTGGGTAGCCAAATATTTATTAAATTATTGTTATTTGAAAAAAGAAACATTTTCCGTTTGGGGAAACTTGTATTAATCGAATTGTAAACATATTTATTGTTATTATAAAAATAGTACCAGTTATCATTTTTGTAAACATGTTATTTGTAAAACTATCAATGTAAATACTTCAGAATAAGATACCTTTCTTATTTATTCAATACAGTAAAACTTGTACGGAATTGTACGGGACCAAAATAAAGTACTATACTAATCAGTTATTCACTTCTCAGTAAAATATACTTTGATCACTTTAAGAAGATACCTCATTGCATTGGCAGCGACCGGTTTCCACCCCGTAATATTGTCAGAGTTGGCACCACCTACTGTACATACAGATATAACCTACAAAAAGGCGGAAGACTTTTGGTCTGCCACCTGGGTGTCTTCTTAAAATGACCAGATTATATACATATAGTACTTAGGCTGGACAATACACAAATGGCTTATACAGGTTTTGGTTTATTATAGGCTTGTCTTAGAGAATTTTCATTGTACTTGTTATGTTTATTTTTTAAACTAAATATTCTAATATTTTTTTAACTTTTCAACGGTCACACGGAGTAACAATTTACTCTAGTCACAAAATAATTTTTGTGTGACTGACGAGAAATTTTAAATAAGTCACACTTAATTTAAGTGTGACTGAAATTCGCGCGACTGATACAAGGATAAATGTTAAGCGTGTATGCTGAAAGGAAAGAAAATTATAAAATGAATATTAGTTTACAATCTAATGTGTTAAGCTGCGCATACACCTGCCAAACCAGCAAGCCGAACCGCTCGGAAAAATCCATCTAATGACGGGTTTTTTGACGCGAACCAGGCCGAATTGGGACGGGCTCGCGATAGGGTCAGCTCACTAGTCTATACGCGGCTTTATATATATTTGTACAATTGTTTAGGGAGAACCAGTAAATCAAACAAGTGAATTTCCAAAAGCAGAAAATGATCAGACTGTACCAGATGTTCCATCTACTGAATTAGTTGTGAAACATCCATTGGAAAACAAATGGACATTATGGTTTTATGAAAACAGAAGTAAAGTTTGGGAAGATAATGTTCGTGAAGTAGCCAGTTTTGATACGGTCGAAGATTTTTGGTGGTAATTGATTAATAATTCATAAAAACAAATCATGGATAATTTTACTAGATATTAAATAAAATTATTATTAAAGTGTATTAAAAAAGTTTACTATTGCAGTGATACTTTTATACTTAGTATTATTAATTTAATTTTAATGTGCTAAATATTAATTTTTAGGAAATATTACTTGTTACAATAATACATTTGTTTTATATATACAAATATTTTAGTTTGTACAATCACATTAAACCTCCAAGTCAACTATCTTTGAACTGTGATTACAACTATTTCAAGAATGGAATTAAACCTATGTGGGAAGATGATAGAAATAGCAAAGGAGGTCGTTGGCTCATGCAGTTACCATCGGCGAAATCGAACCCATATGTAGATGATTACTGGAAAAATATTGTATGGAAATTCAAGTTCATTTTACTTTAGCTTTATTCTATTTAAACATTTTTGTAATATTAATTTGATTCAAATTCAATAATTTTAGATAATGAGTATAATTGGTGAAGTTTACAACGAACAGAGTCGTGAAATTAATGGAGCTATAGTAAATGTACGACAAAAAGGAACAAAAATAGCTGTATGGACTAACAATGCATCGAAAGACAATGCTGATAACATTATGGCAATAGGGTATGCAATTAGTTATAACATAGAAAAAAGCCTAATCTTAGAAAGAAAGTATAGAAGTGCAGAAAACTCGGTTGTTTGTAATTAAAGAAAGTCATAGCAAAAGAAAAACAAATATTTGTAAAAACGCACCAATTTATTAGATCATCAAATACAGACTTATTTTATTATGTGTTTATTAAGTACTTACAATAATTTATGATCCAAGGATCACAGCATAGGTGTATTAAAAAAAAAAATTTGTTTAGGATAATTTAATTTTTCTGGTCTCAAATTAAGGCCCAAATGTCCACTTGTGTATGTGATTGTTTTTAATTTTGCTATTACCTCAATTCTATTTTGTGATTCTCTTATGAAAAATTAATTTTAATATCATTAACTTCTGTATTAAGTATTTATTTATTTTTATAGTTAACAGAAGTACAAGTTAAAATCCTAGTTTTAGGTTGAACAGTTTTTTTTTTAAGGAAAAATATTAAATTGTTCAAAGGAAAACCCTCTTAACAAACACTGAGGCCATCTTTAAGGGTTTTAGATATTTATTTTTCTCGAAAACTACTTGCCCTTAATGATTCCTTTCCTATATTTATAAGGTTATAGTGATAAAATCAAATCTACAGTCTTATATAATATTTATTCTTAATTTTTGAATGACTTTTTATCAGTTTATTATTATTTTAATTCATCATCATTTAGCATAAAAAGTCTTGTAGGCCTTTTCATAGAGTGATGTAACCATACTCTTAAGGCGATATAAGGAATGGCTTCTCTAGATTACTCTATGGGCCTAACACTGCCATCATGAGAAGGCTTCTTGACAAATTTGCTTTTGGGACTAGTCGTCTAGAAGGGTTATATTCATTATTGTTAACTTAAATATATAACATTGCAGAGATTATGATTCATAATTTCATTCTTCTTATTTCATAATAAAATATAATTTATCATTAGTAAACTGAAAACAATTTTGTTATTTAACACACGTTTTCTGCGGATGACGTCGATTTACAAGGTAAATTAGCGTATTCCGCAATGGAAGTGTTAAGCAATTTTCATGTTCAGGACACTAAAAAATACAGTAAAACCTGTCTAAATCGGGTTCAGATGAAAACTGTACAAGCTAGAATTTTTGTATGGTGCCAAATGCTTTGTGTGTATGTTGTACTGAAAAGACAAAAATGTATTTTATTTCGGTACCAAAGGACTTTTTTTTTAGGGTGGTATTGTACCTCTATTAAAATACATTTTCGATAATTAAAAAACAAAGAAATTATATTTATAAAATGCCAATCTAATAATCTGGTATGTTTCTGACACCACATAAAAACGGGGGTGAGCAAATTCTAAATCATTTTTTTTTTTTTTTTGATTAACTAGCAGAAACAGGCAAATGAGAAAAAAAATCTGATTTATAGTCCAAATTATTTCCCAACTCTGTGTTGCTCTTTAAGGCGGAGAAATGCATCAAATCCATGCCTTACTCGTTTACTAAATTTTGGTAATGGGGCCTCTACTATGCTTGTTAATTTTTAAATAGCAAAATTGTAAAATGAAAACTAAAATAGATTTAATTTATTACGTTAATGAGATGATAAATTTTGCAAATAATGTGGACTGTTCATTTTAAACTTGTTAACCAATTATGATTTTTTTAATTATAGGAAAAAAATTAAAGAAGTATTGGGTTCAAATAACGAAAAGTTAGTGTACGAGTCTCACGCGGATACGGCGACCAAACAAGGATCGTTTACAAAACCAGCTTTTACTTTATAAACTTAAAAAAAAAATCTATATAATAATGAAATAATATGTACTTCAAAACAATACTTGTACAGTTAATATTGTGATGCGTTTTACGCGTAATGCTGAATTGATAAAAATACATGGGGCTTATCATTTGTGATAAATGTTTATTTTTGTTAAAATTGCATACATATTATTATTATATTATATACTGTCCGCATGGATGACAAAATGTCTTTGTATATACAATAATAAAATCTGGTTTCCCCACTCTACTTTTGTTGCTTATTTTTTTCTTTGTATCATTATTTTCCATGCGGTAATCGGAAATCAGTTAGATTTTAGAAATTAGGTTGGAGGTTCGAAGAATAATTGCCGTTCTATAAAATTTCGCTCAACACTAACTATCGAAAGTTAGTATAAGTACCTAGTTATATTTATTGTCCGTAAGTTTCCGTGTTGAACATTTCCAAAATATTTTCGTTTTAACAGAAATATTCATAGGTAATGAAAAATCTATGTAATAACAATAAAATAAATGCGGAAATGACGGAAAACAGTAATATTGATGTCCATTTGTTGAGAGATTCTTGGAAGTTGTGGTACTGGAAATTCAACACTGTCGCACCGCTCGATTGGATTGACAATTTAAATGGTTTGTGTGAATTCGATAGTGTTGAAAAGTTTTGGAGGTAAATATGATTTTATTTGCTTAGATCATACTATTATATTGAAAGCTATTACAAATAAAATATTTTACGTTTAAACGATGCATCGTAAAATCAACAATTCATACTTTTACTAAAATCATCAAATACATTACTCCTTAATGTAAAGCTTGACTTTTAGTCGTCGTTCACAGCATCTTTAATCATATCAAAATGCCGAGTACACTCAAAATTGGTTGTGATTATTCTGTATTTAAAACCGATATAAAACCAATGTGGGAAGACAAATCTAATAAGAATGGTGGACGTTGGCTGATAAAGGACAACGGTATGTTGGATCAGTATTGGATGGATTTGGTAATTGCTTGTTTTTTATTTTAAATATTTAAGTATAAGGTTTCTATGTAGATAATATCCATTTAAACATTTTATTATTTAAAATTTTTTTTTTTTGTAATTATTATACTGATCAAAATAGGTTTCTTTGATTTAATTTCTTAATTAATCTAGACCCTTTTCAAGATTTGAATTTTTAAAATATGGGTAGTTTTAGCTTCAATGCAAAAGCTGAGAAGGTATTGGTTTTAGTTTTTTTTTTTTGTACGAAGTCATAAAAAGTTGTTTTTTGTGGTTAGATTTACTCGAGCAGCAACTTTATCAATTTGAAATCATATGCGATAGGTGCTTTCTTTGGCCAAAAGTAGATTCCTTCACCTCCAAAACTAGGAAAAGCCGGAAAAGAAATTAAATTGTTTTTCAAACTTTATCTTTGACATGTAAGTTTTTGGCTTTTAAAAAAAAATTAGGTAAAAGTTAGAAATAGAATTTAAGAGCTGCAAATTATAATTATATTGTTAATTACAATATATATTTGTTTAAGTGACAACAAACTATTATAACCAGACCATCAACCCTAATCGCTTCCAACCTAATACTAAAATTACAATTTTAAATACATAATTGGTTATGCTTTTATATGTATCTACATACATGTATTGTAGTGTATATTTTATCACTTTCAGTTAAAATAATTCCTATAGATATGTGACCTCTCCCTCCCCAATATGCTCTGTTCCTATTATACCCGACCCCACTATACTGGTTCTTTTTTCTATTGTGTGTAGCTTACTGAAAAATTAAGTAAAATATAAAGCAAAGTATTCAAAATGTATGTTTAATGAGTACTTTCGTTTATAACATTTTAGTCATTGGTATTTTAAATAAAATTGTGTCAGCAAGTTTATATTTATTATTAAGGATTTTATAGACTTTACATTTTATAAAATGTCGTATTTGTAATAATACTAATTTTTATTTTACTTTTGTATAGTTAATGAGCATGATTGGAGGAATGTATGAACCATATAATGATAATATATGTGGCATTGTTTACAATAGACGTCAATATAGTAAATTGTCAATTTGGATTTCTACATGTGAACCAAGTGTTGTTAATGATATAGGGTAAATTACTTGAGTACATAATAATTTTATAACATGATGGAATTTGACATTTACCTATTATCTTGTAATGAGTTTTAGTCTTGATGAAACCTAAGATACATTCTCTAAATAAATATGAATATGTTTCCAGGTCCAAACTCAAAGATTATTTGAATGTTAAAGAAAGAATAGTTTTTGAAAAACACAGCGATACATCGACAAAAAAAAAGTCAACTCCGTTTATCACTATTCCTAGACAAATGACACTTTGAATTGTTTAACTAAATTTATAAAAAAAAAGTCTTCTTAAGGAAGACTTTAACTTTAAACAAATTGTGAAAAACAATGATTACGATACACATAAAATTAAAATTTTTTACAATAAAAGTAAAATTAATAATTATAACCTTTGTTCTGAAATGAAATTTAGCTTTTTTAAGTGTTGCCTATGTATGCATTTTAAGTACAGTCATACATGTAAAATAGGTGTACGTGCTATTTTAACTAAAATAGGATGTTGAAAATAAGAGGTTTGTGAGTAAACACAATAAACATTGAATACTACTGTACTCATATTATTTTCAACAAAAATTTTACATAAAAAAGTATTTGTATTAAAAATTTAAAAAAAAAAGTTGCACGACTTATTTATACTAAGATTGTTATTATGCTAATTGCCCGCATGAACCAATAATTACTTTTTCAGTCGGCAGACCCGCTTTTGTACCACATTTTTCTATTTTCTTCATTACATCAATACCACTTATTATGTTACCAAATACAACGTGTTTATCATCTAACCATTCTGTTCGTGCAGTACAAAGAAAAAATTGAGAGCTATTTGTATTTGGGCCAGAATTGGCCATAGATAATACTCCGGGTCCTGTATGTTTGAGATTAAAATTTTCATCATCAAATTTCTTTCCGTAAATAGAAAGGCCTCCTGTACCATTATTGTTGGTAATGTCGCCACCTTGACACATAAAATTAGGAATTATACGATGAAATGTCGTGTTCTGAAAGCCAAATCCTTTTTCATGTGTACATAAACAACGGAAATTTTCTGCAGTACGTGGTACAATGTCAGCTCGTAACATAATGATAATTCGACCAGCATCTTTTTTGCCAATTTTAATATCTAAGTAAACTTGAGGATTCTTTACTTCGTCTTTACTTTTATCGTCTTCAATTTTCTTGTCCACCTTAGGCTCCAAAGTTTTACCGGCATACTGAACTAGCCAATCGTCTTCAGACCATACAGGTCTGGTTGAACCTCTGTTAATTTTCTGCGGTTTGGCTAAGTTAACACGTATAGTCCGGCCAAATATTTCAGACTCGTTCATATTGTCAATAGCGTCCAGTGCATCTTCCGGCTGTTCGAACTCCACAAATGCAAAACCCCGGTGTTTCTCAGACTCGTAGTCCAATGGAATCTAAAATTGATTTAAGTTAATGTTATCAATTGAGTTAACAGTTATAATTTTTCTTTTAATAACACTACCAAAATTATCTACAATTTTTAGTATTCACCTGAACATCAACAATATCGCCAAAAGGGATGAATGCAGATCTCAAAACTTTGTCATCCACTTCTTCAGCTAAACCCCCTATGTACACGGTACGTTTCAAATACGACTTGTAAGTGTCGGAATCGTTCATATTTAAATATTGTCAAATGTAAAAAGATATGAATGTAAAATTAACGTTAAAAAACGTAAACATAATATTATATCGAACAAGTTTTACCCGGTATTTTTATATACAAATATGTTGTTCTTTAACATTGATACGACTTGGTACTATAAAAAGTACGAGTTAATGTTTGATTTTTCCATGAAAAATCTGATAACTTATAGCAGACCATAGACCCATAACGAAAAATACCTTTATAGGGATATATATATTATATAGCAGACTGTCAGTAATTCATTGGTTAACCTAACCTAACCATTTTATGATTATTGATTGATAACATAATTTACTAACATGCCCATTTACTATCATGATCACTAAACCGATATTCGGTAATCAGTATTCACAATTTGAAGAGATTGTGTTATTTATGTCGAATTAGAGATGTTGGAAATTCGATGTGAGTAATAACATTTAACAACTTCTAAAGGTTTAAACTAACATCATTTCTTGAATTTTAAATAAAAATTTTTTTTTATTTCATACTGTAAAATATATTCATCCAAAAATGTCTCGTCAAAGTACTAGATTGGACGTCAAGAAAGTTGTAAGTAACGACTGTTGTATTTCTCAATTTACAGAAAAAAAATATTAACTGGATTACACGAATAAAATTGTTGAATTTAATGGGCTCGTTTTTTAATTATTTAACCTTTTTTGAAATTTCGGGCAAACTAGCATAAGTATTTCTACCCATAATGCTGTTCTCCCTAGTTAAGCTTAAAAATCAATTGTAGTTTTAACAATATTAAAATTATATGCTTAACTTTTCTAAAATGTTAAGTCAATCTGATGGGAATGGTTATAGTGTTGATAGTATTTTTTTTATGATTTAGATAAGATAAGTTAAACAGTTTATGTACACTTTGCTCATGGGTTTTCCTTCGAATGACAGAACAACTTTTTTCTACTCAAAATTAATAAAATAGTGTAGCTTTACTTAGGCCAATGAAATTAGCTGCTCTTTTAGAAATAATACAATAACCAATAATTGTTTGACTTTAAATATTGTAATAGAACTCCGAATTATTTACATTAACTTATGGAGCCATCGTATCTCAATTAATGAAGGATTACGAAAATGTTGAGGATGTCAACAAACAACTAGATCGAATGGGTTACAACATTGGTGTGCGTATGGTCGAAGACTTTTTAGCGCGTACTAATTCTGCAAGGTGCAATGATTTACGAGAAACTGCTGATAAAATTCAGGTTTCTTAACTGTTATATTAAAGACTTTGCTAAAATATCAATAACATATATTTATGTTATTTTTAATGATTATAGTATGCGTTTAAAATGTATTTGGGTATAACCCCAGCTTTGACCAATTGGAGCGCTGCAGGCGATGAATTTTCTTTGACGTTTGACTCAAACCCACTTACCGAGTTTGTCGAACTGCCAGATAACTACCAAAATCTCAAATATAGCAATGTTTTGTGTGGTGCATTAAGAGGATCTTGTGAAATGGTAAAATAACAAATTAACTTTATATTATTAATTACCATAAATAATAATAATAATAAATAACAATTATTAATTGAAATACATTAATATCTTAAGGTACAAATGGATGTATCATGTTGGTTTGCACAAGACCAACTTAAAGGAGATTTAGCTACTGAACTTAGAATTAAGTTCAATAAAAGACTTGAAGATGCTATACCTGCTGGCGAGGACTAACTAAAATCTATATTATAATCTCTAATACATACTGTGAAATATATTTATTATTAATTTTTTATCTTTAAAAAAAAAAAATTTGTTATTCTCATTAATATATTATAATTTATATTAAAAAGAATAATTATGTTATATTAATTTTAAAAGTTAAACAGAAACTGGTTGAACTTCGTCATCACTTTCTCCATCACTTTTTGTTTTCACTGAATCATCATCTGATTCGTGAGCATCGTTTGTTTCAGTATTACCTGTTGAAAGTAAATACGTTTCCCATTTCTTCAGCCGCTCTTCTGTTTCATCAGGTGTTTCAATGACTCTAAAATAAAAAAAATTGTATAAAAAAAAAAAAATGTACTATTGGGAAAAACTAACTTATATTTTGTTTTTCCATCCCATATCTCTGCAGTTATTTGTCTTTGTCCAAACCATCGGTTGTTTAATAATTGAACACAAGCGTCTGCCGCATCAGGTTCTTTAAAATTAATTTGCGCCACACCATCCGGATGCCTCTAAAAATATTAATAAATAAAAGTATTAAAACATTTGCAATAGAAAAAAATATACCTAATATCATTGATTTTAAATATTATAATAATGATATTTGTAATAAATGCTAATATATGTAATATATTATGATAAATAAATTTGGAACATTACTCACATCGTATACTATTACTTTTTTTACAACACCACACTTTGAGCATTCTTCTCTGAGATCTTTTTGGTATTCTAAAAGTAATGCGACATCATTATCGAATGTTTCCTTCTCAAATAAATTTTTTACAATCACAATACTCTCGTTTTTTCCTCGCTCTCCTCTCATTTTATCTGGTCTCCAGTCAAATAACCTAAACAAAAAGTATAAAAACCGTTGTTGTACCAAATTAAAAAAATGTTAGCAGTATAGAATATTGGGAAACAAATATATACTTTTCTTGAATTTTTTTCATTTTTTCTTTATCTTTTCTTTTCTTTTTTTTTGGTTTCAACGCAGGGTTATATTTTTCACCACGCATTGTGAACTTTGCTAGTTCAACGTGAATTTCCTTATCACGTAATTTGTAACCATCAAGTAACTTCAACGCCAAGTCTACAGATTCCCTCTAAAAAAAAAAAGAATAGGAAAAAAATAAAATTGTCAAATGATCATTATTTATAATAAAAAATATAAATAAATAATATAAGGAATTAGTTAAATATCAACATCAATAATAGCGATAATACTATGATATATATTTTTTTATAACTACATTAATTAAAACTTTCCAAAGTGCCTATCAAATCGATTTAATTTTTTTTTTACGAAGCTTACCTTACAGGTGTAAGGTGCTAAAACCGATTTTGTTTTTAATATAAAAGTATAAAATTCATTTTTACTTTTTACAGTTTTTTTTACTAAATTTGATTTTAGTTTTAATTTTCTAATAACTTGTCCAAAATTCGGCCTTCTAGTCCCATAGAGAATGTCGTATGTTAGGCTGTCCATAAAAGAAAAACATTTTAAAATCCGTTTAATAGGTTCTACGTCAGAAAGTAATTTTTTATCATACTGTCGCCATAAATCATAGAACAAATATCTAAAAGTAGAATAACACTAAACAACGGAACAGTCATTTTATGCAAGTTTGTATATAAGAATGACACCTAAATCATTTTTAACATATATTTTTGTTTTATTTATAGTTAATTATATTTATAGTTTATATATATATTTTTTTTTTATAGTTTATTTAATAGTTTTTTGTGTTATCCTTTTGACAGGATATTCATAAACTAAAAATCCAAAATCATCAAAAAATTGTTTTTATTCAAAATAAGAATTTTGATTTTTTATATCCAATGACTTGGAAGGTATTCGAATCTCACCGAATCTGATGACATTGAAAACATGGCGAGATATGAGGTCAGCTCGAAAGAATCTGTTATTCTTATATTATGTTAGTGATGTCATTGCGCTAATACTCATGATGATGTATCGTTATTACAGCTTTTCGAAATTACATAAGCACATATTAATTTATGTACATATGTATCATAATATACATGTACAATGTACACACATATATATAGGCTTGTTGGCCCAGCCGATCGATGAGAAAACAGTTTCTAAAAGATAAAATATACCCATTTCAAATTCAAAATGTTTATTGGACGGTTCTTTTTTATGTAGGATATCGTTATGGGTACAACTCAAATCGTTATTATTTTATCGCCTGCTATTAAATGCAAGATGCAGTTGTGTTCAGTTCACGATTATTCATGTATTTTTGTTGTAAACGTATTTCTAAGCATAAGTACAGAATTTGTAGTACTACAACATTATATTTTAAATAAATACCGTACCATCACTCCCCCCTCTTTTTATAAGAAAATTTGTTGGAAAATCCCACGGTATGGTTTATTTATATTTTTGATGGAGATTTTATAAATAAACCTTGTAAAAGTTGAGTTTTTGACATTAAAAAAATTTCAAAAACCGAATTCTTAAAGCGCTCTATGTAGTACCATCCCGTAGAGCGCGATATTTGTTTCTCGTACACCCGTATATTACTATCTTTATATATTGTATTATATTTCATTTATGAATATATATATTTTAAGACACCATTGATGTACTATTATTTATTATTATAAATTATAATAATAGCTATTAGAGATTGGAGGTATACATTGAACTACAAAGATTAGTACATGAAATACTGAACAGTCAATCCCTCATTTAATGCAAAACAGGTGTGGTGAATACAAATGTTAATGTATGAGCGAACAGGAAATAAATGAATTTTGTCCAAAAAATCCAGGAAGGGCGTATACCCGCAACGTACACAATAAAATAACTATTAAGAAAATTATGGTCTTTTTAAACTCTTAAATATTATCACATATTTTACATATGGCTTATTTTATTCCTTTAAAATTTAAATATCCCCAAAAATGAATTATACTTTAAAAAAAGAAGAAAAATATATTTGCGTTTTAACTCATATTTTCAATTAAATAAACATGATAAGGCTTATCTTTTGATAAAACTAATGTAAAATGTTATATTTATCTAAAAACTTAAAATTCGTTAGTTATTAAAAGTGTAGCTAATATAGCCACAGCAAAATTTTAGAAAACATGCTATTTTTAAAAAAATGGATTTTTTATTTAATTAAGTGGTGAAATCGCATTAATTTTCATTACACTCATACTAGGCAGGTCTCGAGTAACTATTAGTTTAAAATATAGAAGGAAATTCGTTAAATTCTTCACATTAGCAAGTGGATTTTTTTTGTTTGATAAAAGTTATAACTTATAACCCTATAAATGCCTATTATGCCGAAATAATAAAGAAAGTGAGTTTAGCATAGGTACGAAAGATACCACTTCAACCCTTTATCTAACGAATTTTTAAAAACTGTTTGGCTTTAGAACTGTCAAAATTGAAAACATACATGTATCCCTACGCTAAAATTGAGAAGGCTTTAAAAAAAAAAATCAAGACTTTTCAATTTATAGCTATAGGTTATGAGTGATGACAATCCAAACATTGTCTTATTGTTTTCTTTAAATCGACTTACATCGAATGAATATATAACTTGACAGCCGAAACCCTTTCCTCAACCTTAAGCTCGAACTCACTGGCCAGAGTTTAAATTGTGTTTGTTAAATTTATAAAAAACGAAGTACACACTGTATACTAGTGATGGGAATCGGAAAATCCGGATTTTCACAAAAAAACGCTATTTAAGCTACTTAAAAATCATATAAGTGTTAAATTATTTTACAATATAAAGATCTATATCTAAGTAACAATTTTTTGATAAATATGTGAAAATAAAACAAAACACCAAAGAGATAAACGGTTTTTGAGTTTCGGATTTGTTGAAATCCGAAAATCCAGAATCCGAAATCCGAAAGCATTTTATAGACAAAGTTAAGAGTTTTTAAAAAAAAAAATTTATCAACAAATTGTACTTAGGTACACATCTTTATATTGTAATAGTATTTAACAATTATATGATTTTCAAATGACTTAAAAAGCGTTTTTTTGAAAAATCCGGATTTCCATCACTACTGTATACTAATGTTTCATTTATTTATGAACTTATAACTTGCATACGTCGTTGCAAATATTTAAGCATTTATTTGTATACATTAACATTTATTTCCCCAAGGCCCAAGTTATAAGTTAAAAAAAATGTATAACTAAAAAAAAATCTGCAATAAGTATAGAATAATTTGTATGCCAACTGTTCCAAACAACATTAATACTACTTCTACTGTATATCAACAACATTCATTGTTTAAATTGGTTTATTTTTTTATGTAACGAAAAAAATATCCATGAACTTTTTTCCTTATTTACGGAATTTATAAGAATAATAATGACACAAAGTGATGTATTATGATTGAATTGGTAAACCTAACCGAAGGCTGAATTGCAAATAAAAAAAAAACAGAACAAATTAGAGAACGGCCCATGGACTATAGTTACAACTCGCGAGCACTTAGTAGCACAGCAGAACTGTTCAAGCTCTCATCGGCGATTATTTTTTTTACTTTGCTTAAATATTTATATTTTAGTTTATCAACATGGATAAAACCACATTAACCGTATTATTTCTCTTTAACACTTTTATTTTACTTTATGGTAAGCTTCAATTCTCGGGAAATAACTTAATAAAAAAAATTATTTTTACATTTTTACTTTTAGTGTCATACAGTTGTGAATCCAAACTGGTATATAAATGCCCGTCAAACTTTATACGATTTGGTAGTGAGTGTTACTACTTGGGTGACACAAAGTTAACATGGCAAGAGGCTTATTTTGAATGCAAATACTTGACAAAAGGAAGCAAACTGTCTGTACTCGCCAAGCGATGGAATGATTTTAATATAAGAAAATTTTTGAAATTCAAAGAAAAAAGTAAAAAAAAAATGTTGAATAACAAGCTATTAGTATTAAGATTGTTGACAAAATGTTCGCTGAAAAAAAATCAGACTAATCAGATGGGTTTAACTTTTGAATATGTGATTAAGTAAAATTGTAGCTTTGTAATGTAAAAATAAAAAAATGATTTTGCCTTCAACTAAAAAAACGACTATAATTATACTCAAACAAAACTTTGAGTTAGGGTTTTAAATCAAGTTTTATCCATCAAATTCAAATTTTTTTTCCGTACTATGATTCTTAAAAAAAAAACATATATTATAATATTATACTTATTTTTTTAAAGGGTTATCTACATTTTCGTAATTTATTTATAAAAAAAAAATGTATTCAATTATATTTTGTTTGTGTTATTCTCCTGATGACAATCCCAGAGCAATTTAAATGTGAATTATTAAGTACTATGAAGTACTCAGTCTAGACTAAGTAGGTATAAATATTTTTTAGTAAAATTGTATTAAATTATCTTAATTTATTTTAAATAAAGAGTATGAAATTATTTTAACGATTAATCCAAATGTATTACTCTGGAACACTTACTGAACTAGGTTAGTTAAAATTTAACTGAATGCACTAGATTTAATTAGAAAAAATTTTAATTTAATACATTAGTATTACCAATATGTATTGTATAAATTATAAAAAATGATTTTCAAAACTAATTGATAGAGGTTTGTAAATAAATTTAATTTACAAAATTACAAGCATTTCAACCTTTTCCTTAATAAAATAAAATGTATCCATTCAAATCTAAAATCATTTTTACTGGGTGATTCTTTTAACGCCCTAGAATAGTTTTCTCATAAAATATTGCATTTTTTTGTTGTTTTTTTTTTGAAAATATGTTTGTTTATGTTATTTTACAATATTAGACTGTATTAATTTTTTTTATCTTTTTTAGTATTTTCCAGATCTTTATCAATTTATGAAGCTTAAATAGTAACATAAGTATTTAATTTAATTATTGACAATTTTGACTAGTATAGATAACCAGTTTTAAGTTATTACTTTTAAAGTATAAAAGTTATAAATGTATGATGGGAGGTGGAGTGCGGTGAGTAATGGGCGCAAATGAAAATAATACTGCACTCCACCCTTCCTCCTGTTCTAGATTTCAATCATTAATAACTCTAAAAATAACTATTCAATACTGGTTATCAACCAGTCATCATTTTCAACAATTTATTCTTAATTTAAATAGTAAATTTAATACATACGTAACCATTTAAGTTTCAATAGTTTCAAATGAAAATATATGATAACAATTTAAATACTATTTTATATTGTCAAATAATATAAACAAAAATGTTTTCAAAAAGAAAAAAATTGCGATTACTTTATGAAAAATTTAGTACAGTGCGTTAAAATAATTACTCGGTATATATATATATATATTGTACTTTTCAGATGAAGAGAGATGGATAGGTGGGATTTACGACTGGGGCCAATACGAGTGGAAATGGGCGAATTCTGGTCGTAAGATCAGTCCCAATCAACTTCATATGTCAATCGAGTTCAATGATATTTCAAACAGCCATTGGCAATGCACGACTCTTGATCCAAACATAAAATCCAAATGGGTTGCACATAGTTGTTTAGAAAAAAATTTTTTCATCTGTGAATCAAAACTTCAGCCCGAATGCGCAAATGACATACAATAAACAATAAACATTAGTACAAATTTCAATGTGAGATAATCTAATAAACATTATTAACCTCTAGTAGAATATAAATTCTATAAATGTTTGTGTTATAATAGGTAAACTATGATTTTTGTCTTAATTGTAATATTAACTAACATTTAAAGTGTAGTTTTACTTTTATATATTATAAATTTAGAGTTAATTTTAACTTACAAATTTTGTAATAACTTTTAATTTATTGTTTTGAAACTTGTGAAAGTGAACTAATAATTATATTACAAAATAAGGTACTAAAATTAATTTTATAAGTAAATATAGTTCACTATTTTTCACAAACTATATAATTTTATTGAAATTAAGCGATCTTGAAATGCAAACCGTTTTAAAATATTCTTTGAAAAGCGCTCAAATTAGTTGCAGATGTAACCACTTTACACTTGGTAATGGACACTAGGCCATAATGACATGGCTATATCTAATGATATCTATTACTCACTTATTATAACATGTAAAACTAAACCACTACTTGCATGAAATTATTTTTAGGACATTTCATAGTATAAAATACATATAATATGAAAACAGAGATATATTATTAGAGACAAATCTATTTTTTCATTATCTAATAGCACAACAAGCTCACTCTCTTATCCATTTTGACATATACTTTTAAACTTTTATTAGATGTAGTTGATTTTTGTTTTAATACATTTGCATTTGTTCCAATATTATTTCTCATTAACACCTCAAACTCCATCTAATACTACTTTTTATTTGTTACACTTCGGAACATTTATCCCCCCTTCAAACAAGTAGTGAACAATTAATAAAAAATGGAACAATTGTCCACTATAAAGCTATAATATCAATAATCTGAACACCTAAAAATCATCTTAACGACACTGCTATTAAATTATGTAAAAGGTCAAAAAGCAAGCAATTGAGAGTTGAGTGTTATATTATTTGGTTTAGGGAATAAGTGTTTTGAGTTCTAACTCTCGGTTATGTCATTAGCATAATAAAAATTATAATATAACCAAACACTTATATTATCAAAGCACTTTTATTAAGTAACACATAACACTGTTTTATTACCTTGATATAAGTACAAAGAGCATCACCTTTAAGGATGTCTGTACCTCGTTCTGTATATAACTTAACTTTCATTCGACCAGTATCTAAATCTTTCATGACCAAGCCACACTTTTGCATCAAATCGATAAACTCTTGTTCAGATATATCCAAAGGCAAATTAGAAACATAAACTTTTGTATTATGTTCTTCATCAACTTCAAACCAATCTAAAATTAAACAAAATAATGAAATGTAAAACCAGAAATTATGTAGTTTAACCAAAAACTAGTCAAGAAATGCATTTTACTAGGTTCAGTAGATTGTGGTAGTTTTTGTTTTACTGCTTCAGTTTTATCCTCTTCAACTGTTTTAACTTTATCATTAGAATTTAGTTTTGCTTGATTTCCTATATTTGGACACTCTAGACTGTTTGTTTGAGAATAATTTTTCTGTTCAACAGTGTTAACATTACTTGAACCAAATCCATAACTTAGTTGATAATGGGCCAAAAAATCATCATCGATCTGAAATTGTTTTCAATTTCTGAATAAATAATAAAATTAAGCATTTTAACCCTGACTAATATTTATTGAAATTTAACTATAATTTGTATTAATTTAACCTATATTTTTTTTCAAGGGCTGTAGGGAATATATGTGTTAAGAGAAAAAGTTATGGAACAAATCGACTTTACCACCCCAGACACGAATTTCGTTTTTTTAATCGATTTGTTTTTTAATGCTGAAAACGATAGTACAAACAAAAATTTATGGAAACGCTTACTTTTGAAGTTACAGCTACATGAAGTTAGAGAATTACCGTTGCGCCAGACGCCCGCGGAGCTACCCTCGCCGTCATCGGCGCCATCCTGTTAGGTTAGAAATTTTCGTATTTTTTTTTTATACCCATGTAAATGAAAGTTTTAAAAACGATGATACCATATTATATTATACGAAAATAATTTTCGAGTTGTGTGCAAAACAATTAATGAAAATCATTATTTTAATTTTCGATTTTTTTGTCTGTAAACCCGTATGTATATACAGATAATACCATGTAGATGCGCTCATATAAGTCTTTGAAAAACAGTGGTCTAAAAATTGGGTCTAGTTTTTGAGTTGTTGGTCGAGTGACACTAATTAATTACACTAAGAATTGTTATTAACTGTAGTTTATAATAACCACAAGAATATAGTTATATTGCCAACTTAACAATCGGTTTAACCAGTTGATTAATTACGATAAAAACGTTAATTTTTAAATTGTGGACAACAAATTGAAACATATAAGTTAATTAGAGCAACGAGGGCAGGTAGTGTAGACAGAAGATAACCTAACCTTTCGACTTGCTATGAAAAATCTTGTAAAATAGGTCGCCGAATATTTTGGCACTCGATCGCTACGCTAAACTAAAAATATCCTAGGTTTGCAGGCTACAGACTAGGAGGAGCTCACAGGATTAAAGTTCTGTAGCTTTTGTAACTTTTGAACTGGAAGAGTCTAGAAGACTTAAGAGATAAGAATATGATTTCTACAATATAAATTCGTAAGGTGGTAAAGTTTTAAAATTTTAGTCTGTTTTTAAAAACTTTTACTATTTATGCTATGCTAAATGCGTGTTAAACGTTTGTCAAAAAAAACCGCCTTGATTCCAATGTTGAGTTCGATTTTTCATTTCAGATTCGAAATCAGCGTAAAAGCACCATGGCAAATAAAATAAGGGGTATTTATGGGTAGAAAAGTGCATTTATACCAAAAAATCCTATAAAGAGAATAAAAAAAAACTAACCTGATACTACTCTGGAAGCGTCTGGGGCAACGGTAATTCTCTAGCTTCAAGTAGCTGTAACTTCAAAAGTAAGCGCTTCCGCAAATTTTTGTTTGTACCATCGTTTTTAGCATTAAAAAACAAATTGATTAAAAAAAAATTTGCATCAGGGGTGGTAGAGTCGATTTAAGCCTAAGCTTTACAAGTATAAAACAGATGCACTAGAAGAGGTCAAGTTCACAGATTAAGGGAGTGGTTTGGAAGTTTATTTGAGAGAGCATTTGACTAATTCAAAATGTCATGCGTTGTACTTCCACTTAGGCGCCAATTTTTTAAGAGCATTTCATGTTTCTAATGTTAAAACGAGTCAACCTAAGCGATTATAAGTTGTTACTATTATTAAGGTAGGTTAAATATTAAAAATTACTAATTTATTTTATACCTTAGGGAACCAAGCATTTTTTTCTTTGTCCCAGATATAAACAGTGCCGTCCGCTGGGTCTGTATATGTTTGTGTATTACCATCGTGACCATACTTTCCTTTACTCATATCTTGACGTTTTACTGTGCGTCGTTTTTTCTCTTTTCTACCATCAAAACCATCATCGTCGTCCTCCTCATCATCATCAAATTCTTCATCGACATTTTCATCTGCTTTTTCTTCAACAAGACTAATAGTTTCTTTATTTTTGACCTCCCATTTATTATCCTTTAGATTCCACAAATAAGTAGTATCTATAATATTAAGCACGAAAAATATATTATTGATTTGCGAAGCAAGGGAAAATAATATTTTAAAAAAAAAACGCATTAAAAATAGTAATTGCCAACTAGATTATATTAATTTAATAAGGTAATAATTATTTAACTATAGTTGTAAAGTATTTTTTTTTTTTATAATTATTTATATTTTATTCTCTATATAACAGAAAGAAGTTTATTTTCTCCAACTCTGATTTTTCAGGTTTTTTTTTTTTTTTTAATTCACTAGGTTTGTTATAATGTGTGCATACATTGAACTTATAACTGGTTCAGAAGTTTAAATGAACTTTTACAAATTTTTTATCAGTATATGAAATCGAGAGTTCCGGTAAACTAGCCATATACCGATTTTTTGTATTACTTGTTTGTTTATCAGTGTATGTGTACGTCTTATGAATATCATCAAATTCATAATTTTCAAAGCCATTTTCTATCCATGTATTTTTTTCTTTATCCCATGTGTATTCTTTTTTAGAATTCGGCTCTGTATAGATGCATACATTATCAACATATTTATAGTTACTGCTGTCAGTTCTTTCAATAGATTTAGGCTCTTCTGAAGTAGATGTTGTCTCCATTTTAAATAGTTATCATTTACAGCTAGATTAATCTAAAATAAATAATAGACAATCATTAATGTATGTCACGAAACAACAATTTTGGTATTATTTTAATTCACTAGACACCTTTTTTAAAAGATTTTTAGAGTATCTGAAGAAATTCATTGACTTTTCTAGTTCTAAAGGTATAGCGACCTCAACTTTAAGAATTATTGTTGGAAAATTATGCGAGTGTACCGTTATACCACACTGTGGTGGTCGTGACGCTGTTGATAAAACAGTAGTTCTTTGCACAGCTATTCTCATTTGCTTGCTCTTTGTGGTTTTTTATGTTAATTATAATAAATCAGTAGATAAAAATCAACAGTTTATTTTTTTGCCAATTTAGGTTTATTTATTGTTACCAAACCTGGTAACGATGAATTCAACAAATATGTTATATGCAAATTTTAACTGTGTAGGCTGACTTTTGAATTAGTAGTCCGCAGATACCAATTTAAAGTTCAAAATCAGCAAAAAAACACTGTAATTTAGCAAAAAAAATGTTTAAAAAGGTGTTTAGTAAAATTATTTCACAGTTTTAATGATAAAACTTTTCTTTTCTAGAAACCCTATCATATAAAATGGTTGTATTTTTGTGCTAATTCTAAATGTGCAATCAGAAATCCACACTAAGGACTCTCCTAATTCAACAGTTATTGCTTCTAAAATTTTGGGATTTACTACTGTGCAAGAATGTGAGTATACTATGACAGGACAACCATGGCAGTCAGTGCAGCGATGTCTTCATTCATTCTCCCTTTAAAATCTTTTTTTTTTTGATAATACTTTAAAAAATTACATCTAATTCAGAAATAATAAATACGAGTTTTACTTAAAACATAATTATTGTTCAGACATAATTTTAAAATGAAAATTGCTGATCGCCGCAAAGCTCCATGTGACTGGTGGGTAGTAAGTGGGCATCTTGCACACTGTATACTAGCGTACAAATAAAAAAAACATCGGAAAACAACATTAATGTAAACAACATTTTTTAAAAAAGGTATAAGGTAAGTAAATTTGTTTCTTTTTAATAAATACTATACCGTTTAGACAAAGTAGGACTCAAAATCCATTCCCAGTTATTATAACTTGGAAAACTCTGATTTCGAATCGAAATCAAAAATCGAACTCAACATTAGAATCAAGGCGGTTTTTCGACAAACGTTTAACACGCATTTAGCATAGCATAAATAGTAAAAGTTTTTAAAAACAGACTAAAAGTTTAAAACTTTACCACCTTACGAATTTATATTGTAGAAATCATATTCTTATCTCTTAAGTCTTAAGAAAAACAATGTTGTATTCTGTGATATTGTTGTTACCTGACTGTGATACGAGATGTACCATGATAAAATAAATGGAATGTCAGCAATTTGCGTTATCAATTTTTGCAACATGGCCGCTGGTCATGATGTAGAGAAGACATCGTGCCGCTGGTAGAGATTTTGCGGTTATCATGTTTCTCCACCAAACCACAGATTATATAAAACCAAATGGTGCACGTTTACTTTGGTATATACCATAGACCTATAGAGATTTTTTTATAGGTCTATGGTATATACCTAATTCGACACCTCCAACGAAAAAGGTCGTAACCACAGATTTAGGTAGTAAATTATCTTATCTGTGGCCGTAACTAAGATTTAAAAAAAAAATTGTTTAAGCTGATAACACTCGTTTTTCTGTAAAACCGGCGAAAAAGCTAGTACAGTCTCTTGGCGGGTTTTTGGTAAAATCGATGTTGGTACTATCTGTAGTATTACACATTTTATAGGTTATGTAACATTTTTTTCTTATCACGCGTTATCATTTTTTGGAAGAACTACCCCCAACTCATTTTATGTTGTTTTTTTTGTCTATTATGCTTAGTCGAAACATAGTTGATAGTTTATTTTTATAAAATGTATAATAATAATAGTAGTAACAACAAAAATAAAGAACTGTCACGGCCGAAGTACGCTCGTTTTAGCTTAGTATATAATTTGTCTATGACCGACGGACGGTCGAGGAAAAGACTAGTTTGGGGGAGTTTGTTGTTACTACTATTATTATTATACATTTTATAAAAATAAACTATCAACTATGTTTCGACTAAGCATAATAGACAAAAAAAACAACATAAAATACTGAGAGCCCTTGGCTTAGCGTTTTTGCGCCGCTGCAGCTGTGCCAAGTTATCTGGCAACGACTGTAACTCAATTGTGTTATTCAGAACCTCTTTGGTCGATTCGAGTTCTACCTTTTTTGCCGGTTATACAGAAAACGAGTGTTATCAGTTAAAAACAAAAACATTTTTTTTTTAAATCTGTGGTTACGACCTTTTTTGTTGGAGGTGTCAAACAGTTGTATACAAAGTTGGAGGTATGGAAGGTATGGAGGTGTCTAATTTATCTTATCTTAATAAACCACCGATTATTAATATGCATATAGTCATAGCATACAGGTATACTTGCTAATAGTGAAGGGTCTATGGAGTATGGACTGTTAATACTTTTATGACTTGTTTCTATATATAAAAAAAAATAGACTAAAGTGTATTAAATATTTTTTATTACTAGATAATTTAATCAGCCAGTGTTCTATGGGTGCATGTGGAAAAAAAAAAAAAAAAAAAAAAAAAAGATAATTTAATCGGAGGTACCATAAATTGTGTATTTATATTTTGTCGAGTTTCACTTCTTCATATCTATTACCTACTTATACTTATCTATTCACTTGTTATAATTTTATCTTATTATTATTGTGTTTATGTCGCACTTACAATATTTAGATATTTTATATTATACAGTATAATACTAGTATAAAAAATAGGTAACATAATAAAGTACAATTTGAAATTTGGAAAATGGCACAGGTAAGAAAATGAATATACAATTACTAGGTGGGTAGTATATTTATATTGTAAATTATAACAATTGTATTACTGTTTAAGTTGGATAAAGTAGTTGCTGCATATCGTATTGCCACTCAATATCCAGCGTTAATATCTGCTAGAATACTTGATTGTCCAACAACCTCTTCTGTTAGTGTTCAATCAATTTGGACACAACGAGTTTTAGAGAGATTAACAACGACTAAATACCGGCAAACAGTTATATCCGATTACAAGACTTTTATACCAACATCACCGCCTAGTGATATTACTAATGAGTATGTAAAAGAAATAATATTCATCAAAAAATAATGTTAAAGAACAGTGTTTACATAAACCGTAGCATTATAAAATATCTCAATTGTATTTCTCTACCAGAGTTATTACCAGAAACTTCTTTACTGAAATAATATATTGGTAATTTTTGCAGCAGATATATTATATGACCTATTTACTATAGATAATTTACTTTAGATTTTGTGTTTTACCATTTTTGAATGGATATTATTTGTATAGATATTTTATGATTTTGTCATTTACAATTTTAACTAAATTAAAAACTTTTATGTTTTTTTAGGTTATTAAGTGCATATTCCAATTCAAACAAATACTACTGCATAATTAGAGAAATTGATTCAGGAAAGGAAAATAAACAGTACTTAGAAGTTTGGTCAAACTTTTCTTTAATTAAAAATTATGACTTAACTGCTTTAGATATTCATGGAAAAGTTTATGCTGATGGTTTGTATAATTTCTGATTTTTACTATAAATTACAATTTCTTTATATTCTAATAATAAATATTGAGTATAAGATAAAATATGTATTATTTTTTTTAGCTGAATTTGGAACATTACAATGGTCACCCGATGAAACTAAAATTATGTACATTGCTGAAAAAAAAGTCCCAAAATCAGAACCATTTTTTAAACAAAAATCGATTTCTTCCAAAGGTTTAAATATTGAACCAAATGATAGCCCTACTCCAGTAAAACTATAGTTTATATTTAAATTTATAATTATAATTAAGAATATGTGTTAACAGCTCATTAATTCTAGGGTAAAGAATATGAATGGAGGCAAGATTGGGGTGAACAGCTGGTTGGTAAAGTTTCTCCGGTTCTTGTGGTTTGTGATATAAGCAAAGATGAGTTTAATGTTTTTCCAAATATTCCTGAAGATATCAATCCTGCTGCAGCTACTTGGATTCCTGATGGTAGTGGAGTTGTCGCTGTTGGGTATTTAACTACACCACGCAAACTCGGTCTTTTATATTGCACTAATAGAAGTAGCCAAATATTTTCTTTGACATTAAGTGGCAATTATAGTAAGTTTATTAAAAGTCATTCTCAGTTGTATATTAAAATTTACTTATAGTTTACCGTTTATTAATTTAACTCAATTTTGTAACTTCTAGCTGTATTGAGTTCGACTTCAGAAAAAATATCAGTAAAATCTCCTAGATTTAATGTTAGTGGTACTAAACTTATTTGGCTAGAACACCAAGCAGGGGGTCCACATCATTCATGTTTTAAGCTAATGTGCTATAATTGGTTAACGAAGAAAGTAATATTATTATCTTGTATGTGCTGTGTTGTAGTCGTAAGAGTATATGCTGTGCACTCATCTCCCAAATATCTATGTATTTGAGTACTCGTAACTAAAATTGTGCCTCTATCTGTGGCAGGCGAATTTTGTTATAAATATAGCACATACCTGTGTACAAAAGTGGGAGTTACAGTGTACACCCTACTACTACACTATTGTTTATGCAATTTTTACAAATATTTCTTTAACATTATTAACTCTGTTTATTTTAGATTATTACACTTGTTGATATTGTTAATAAAACATTGGAAATCAATAGAAAACAAGTGCCATTCTATGGGCTATATAATCAGGCATTTCCACAAAGGTGTTGGTTGAATGATGATAAAACTATTTTGCTGAGTACACCTCAGGGTGGTTCAATACATACATTTGCAATTGATAGTGGTACTAATTTATATTCAATTGTAATTCATGGTTCTTAATTTGTACTTGTAGCTAATTTATTATTTTTACTTTATAGAAACAAAAGCTATCAGTTTTCTACCTATAGTAAACCCTTTTCAAGATTCGTTGAGCGTAATTGATGTATGTAATGACGTTATAGTTTGTTACAAATCATCACTCAATAAACCTGGCCAATTATTTTTAGCCAGGATAAATACTAGTGATGGAATTTATGATTTCAATCAAGTAACTGTAAATGAAATATCACCTTCGCGTAGTCTTCCAAATAGTGATAAATTTGTCGTTGAACATGGGTTTACATTATATAGTGAGATTACTTATACCTTTGAGTACACAATTTTCTACTAATTTGAATAATTTTCAGGTAAACCAACTACAATTTATTATGGTCCAAAAAATAGTGACTGTCCATTAATTGTATGGCCTCATGGTGGTCCACATGCTCAGTCATTGGATTCTTACATAGCAGATGCTGCATTTTTTGTTCAAATTGGTAGTTAAAAAATATTTACAACATGATTTTAAAATTGTATATAACATAATTTGTTTAGGTTTCGCGGTATTATTTATTAACTTCAGAGGATCTACTGGATTGGGTCAAGATTATGTAGAATCATTATTAGGTCATGTTGGTGATGCAGATGTTAAAGATGTTTATAATGCGGTAGAATCAAACCCTTCATGGTCTAATAGAAAACTAGTACTTTTTGGCGGATCACATGGTGGTTTTTTAGTCACACATTTAAGTGGACAATACCCGGTAATTGTAATTTTATAGAATTCCACCATGTATTATTAAGCATTTAGCCAATTAAGGGCTAATAAGGGTCCGCGGTTGTGACTATTAGTGACATATACAATTTTTCCATGAGTAATAGCTATTTTAGTGATAAAAATAATAATGTCGTGTGGACTTATTGACCGGGATTATAGCTAACTTGGTCCTCACCGGTCGGCCTATTGGTGTGGTTTGCCGCTAAAAACCCGGGTGGTCACCCATCCGGGATCAAGCGGTACCGGTTGCAGCTTAACCTCAGGTGCCTTGCGGCAGCTGCGGTATCCACTGTGCCACACCGTACCCCGTATTTTAGTGATGGAAAATGATTTTATGAAAAAAACAATGGCTGCTTACAGCTTATAGAATGATCAATATTGACACATTTTTGTTTAAAAGAGGAAAAATTGTGAGGATTGAACTTAGATTTTTAAAAAACAACTGAAATAAATAATTGAGTTGATAACACACTAAAACTAGTTATAATATTCAAACTTTTATTTTAACAATTATTAATTAATTTAAAAAATAAAAGCCCAACCCCTGCTGTGTAGGAAGTCTTCCTCTTTCAAAAAAAAAAGCGTCAAAATGAAACCACTTTACATAATTTAAGTTTTTGTTCAAAAAACACCACAACCTCGGCTCTAAATAGTGATTTTAAGTTAAACGGTTATTTAAAAAAATTAATATTTTTTTTAATGACTTCAAAATAAAAAAAAATAATAAAAGTGCTCAAAAAGAATGAAATAATTAATTTTATAATTTTTTATTGTTATATATATTTTATAACTATTAATCCGGGAGGTGTGGCGCAGTGGACATCTCAGGTGCCGCATGGCACTTGAGGTTAAGCTGTGTCCGTTGCTGCTTGATCACCCGGGTGACCACCCGGGATTTTTAGCGGCGACCCACACTATCAACCCCGGATGCATGGCTGAAATGCCATGCAACCCGGTGACCGAACTGGCATAAAGTTAGCCATAGCCACTCCCGGTCAATACGCCATATGCATTATTATTATATAACTATTAATAACGCATTAAAGTACAATTTAATATCAAACATATGAATTAAAACAATTTACATAATATGAATGTACAGATTTAAAAATTAAACGAATCCTTTTTAAATATTAAAATAATTTAATAAATCACTTTTGAAACAAAAAAGCGTTTAAAAAAAAAGGTTAATTAGAGTTAATTACTATTAATTAGATAAAATTATTTGAATTTAAGTTGTAATGGGACTAATTAGAAAACCCAAGTTTGCATACAAAAAAATTGTCCAGATATGTCTTTCCGTTTCAAAGTTATGCGTGAACATAACTTAAAAATACATACAGGTAGAATTAATAACCTTCTTTGAAATCTGTTAAAAAAAATTAAATGATTTTGATACAGTAAATATTTTTTTGATCTGATTTATCAATATTTAAAGAGTTTCATTATTGTTATATTAAAATATTCTATAAGAATACTTGTGTTACAATCCAAATTCAATGCAGTCAGTGCTCTGAATCCTGTTACTGATATAGTTTCTGTTTATAACTTCAGGTATAAATGATTGGTATGTTTAAATTTAGCAGATTTTTTATTACAAACCGTATTGTTTCAGAATAAATTTAAAGCTGTATCAACTCGAAATCCTGCTATTGATTTTCTATCACTCTTTATTACTTCCGACATTCCTGATTGGTAAGAAAATTATATTTACTTTGAACACGAGCTTGTCTTTTCCAACTGGGTTTATTGAATTTTATAAAAATCAAATCATAATTTGCTTTTACAGGACCATTACTGAAGTGGGGTTTGACTACTTTTATGTTGATAACTTTGATAAATCTAAAGAAATTATGGTTAAAATGGCTGAAAGTTCTCCATTAAGATATGCTCATAAAGTCAAGGCACCTACTTTATTATTGCTCGGTAATAAAGATTTACGGGTGCCTTCATCACAGGGTATTGCTTATCATCATCTTATTAAGAAACACGGAGTTACCACCAAGTAAACTTGATTTTTTTTTTAATGGGATGCCTATTAACATTGATTATGATCAATGCTATTATTCATTAATTATTTTAATTATATTCGTTTAACTAAATTTTCAGGATATTAATGTACAATGATTGCCATCCTTTAAGTACAGTATCAGCAGATATGGATAGTTCCATTAATACTGCACTATGGTTTATTAAATATACTAGCGATGAATCTATGTAATGGACTCGTAATTCATACAGTGTAAGAGTCTTATCTGTTATTCAACTTTTGTACTATGATAAAATCTAAAATCATATATTCATGATAGTAGATAAATGTACCTATATTTTTGTTATTAAAAAAAAAGTTTACTGTTTTATTAATAAAAATAAGTTTGCAGGTTATTAATATAAATAGTGGATTTAGAATTCATTGTGTTTTATTATCTCATCATAAATTATATTTGTTATAAATAGTATCAGTCTGTTGTATGCGCTGATGATAGTATACACTACACAGTATTCTTTTTGTGGTTGAGAGTTTATTTAAATTGTATATTATTTTATTTCTTTACTATTGTTTATTAGTTTACATGGAATTATTCTAATTCGGACATACTTTTTAAGCCATGTGTTTATGAAGTAAAATCGGTGGTGTGGGGTCAGAGTAAGCAATGTTAAGTTTCGATTTATTATGACGATGGCTCTAAAGAATCTTATAATTACAAAATAACTAATTTAATTCCCACCTTTTTGATTAAGCAGTCGATATATTTTTATTATATCCGTTCCTTGACTCCAAGAAGATACACGCTTTATGTAAAATAAAAACTCGAAAGTTTCAAAGAGTAGGCTCGTATATTGGAGGGAATAAGCGTTCGAAAGAGTTCCCTTCAATGCTAAATAGGGTTATACTTAAACATATGTGGTACTCGCACCAAATAATATACCTTTTGAGTTATTGACTTCTACTCATTTAATAATAACTAATTCAAAAATAAACCGGCTGTTACCATAAACGGCAAACGCCGCTGGAGATAATTATTCTGTGTAACCACGATTAAAGACCATTAATCGTGTAATTCCACAGATTCTGTGATAATACCTTTATAAAATAAATTAATTTGATTGGCTGACCTTTACGCTGCCATTTTACTTTTATCATCAACATTTTCGTTAGAGATGTGGTAGAGATGCAAGAACCTAGTATATTTAAGCCTTGGGTGAACCGTTGATCTAGCCGCCCGGCTATGTGGAGTGTGAACACTCAACCGGTGATTACTGATAATCGATTATCGGTAATGTCGTAATTGTAAAATTTACCTTTTCCATATGTAAAATTGCCAATTAAGGTTTGGTATTTACTATTTACTAATTGATCCTTTAAATTGTAATGTTTCTTCTTTCTATGCACTTGATAGGGAACGTTTATTCAAATATGTGAATTTTTTAATTATTTAATTAAGTTTATTAATTGTTTGTTGCTTAAAACCTATGCCAAAAGTGTAACGCCTCCTTGTTAATACACATAATATAGTATAATTAATATTATTAGCTATTATTCAAGTTTTAATTTATACATTTGATGAAAAATATATTTTAGGTGAGTATATTACAAAATCACTCCATATTCTTACTGATTATTATCGCCTAAAAATGTTAATAAAACTGTGTAATTATTATGACGAATAAACATTTTTAGGTGTATTGTAATAAAATCAATAATCTGAGAGAAATGGTTTTAAATTTGTAAATACGAAAACGTATTTTTTTATTATTGAAACTATTAGGTACATGATTTTTTTATTTTTATGGTAGATCATTCTTAAATTTAATTATCAATAGAGTAAGCTAAATATTATCTCAGGCAATCTATTTGACAAAAGTAATTTATAGTAAGTTCAAAAAGTAATTAGTGGTTGAAGTAAGATTTTCAGCATGGTACTTAATGTAAGGAAAAGCATTCCTGCATCTTAAATTTGTCTGCTTTCAAACCATCTTATTACAGCTATTGACATTATATAAACCAAATATTATGTTAATGTATTTTATTTACATTATAAATATAGGTAATACATATACATTATACATATAACCTACAAGTTTTTGGTATCTCTATGATCTTTTTCATGAATGTAATAAGAACAAATATCTGCATCAACACATCAAATTAGTTAAAATAGTTATTTATAAGTCGGTTATGTATTTATTTTACTATTATAAACTAGGATTAATCAGTTCATTTTGTATTGTATTTTTAGAACATGTCTACTTTGAATAAAATATCAATTCAAGGCATTAGGAGTTACCATCCGGATGAAAGGCAGACTATTGAATTCCAAAAGCCGTTAACTTTGATTTTGGGTGAAAATGGTTGTGGAAAAACTACAATCATTGAATGTCTCAAATATGCTACATGTTCCGATCAACCAAAAAATACAAAGAATGGTGGTTTTGTGTGGGATCCTAAACTCTCAGACCATGTGACTGTATTATTTTAATTTAACTTTAATGTATAAAATTAAGAATTGAAAAATTTATCTATACTCGATAAACTTTATTTTCTAGGTAAAAGGTCAAGTAAAATTGTACTTTAATGACACAAAGAATTCATCAGTGGTTGTATCAAAGACTTTAGAATCTACTCAAAAGCAGAAAGTCACTACCAAAACCTTAGATCAAACTATTTCTATAAATGTATGACACAAAGCAAAATAATTCACTAATGTTTATAATGTATACATGATTTGTAATTATTTAGGGAAAGTCTGCGTCTCATAAGTGTGCAGATATTGATGAAATAATGTGTACATATTTAGGAGTTTCTAAACCAATTTTAAAAGATGTAATTTTTTGTCACCAGGAAGATTCAAATTGGTAAATTATTAAATCTTATTTAAAAAAATTGGTTATATATTTTTAATTCTCTGTTGCACAATAAATGTATTGTCTGGTGTCATCCTTAAACACCACTAGCTGTCTAACGGTTCATAAAGCCTATATTGTATGTTTAGCATATTAATCTTTCAATTTTAGATATAGTGTATATTAAATACATAGTTGAATGAAATGTTTTTGTACAGGCCTCTTGACGAAGACAAGAAATTGAAAGAAAAATTTGATTCGATATTTGATGTTGGAAAATATGATAAATGTATTGATCAGATCCGTAGAGAAATTAAGACTGTTCATGAAGGTAATATATAAACAGTATCAATTTAAAATGGTTTTTGTATCTTAATAAAAAAGTAATTTTTATCAACAATTGTATTGATCAAATATATTTTATGTTACAGACCAAAAAATAAGTAAAAATAATATTCAATTCAAAAAGAAAATTCGAGATGAAGCGCGTGATAAAAAGGCTACCTTAGATGACAGGAAAACGAAATTGGAGATTATACGCAATGACATTGCCAAAATAGAAGAAGAATGTATTCCTTTGGATACTAGAATTAAAGAAATTTCTAACTTTGAAAGTCAATTGTCAATACATCAAGGTGGATTAAAATGCTTTGAACAACAATTAATGTATATACAAGAAGCTCAAATAGGTTTAAAAAATGAAATTAAATCCGAGTTCAAAGGAAATGATCAACAGCTCGAAGAAGAATTATCTAATTTCGATAATAACTTGATGTGAGTTTTTATACCTATACTATTTATAGTTAAATATTAAATAGAAACAACCGTAATTAAATCTAATCAAATATCACTTTTTTTTTTAAAAAAAACTAATGAATATTTTTTTATTTGCTATTATCTTACAATTAGTCAAAAAGAAAGGGAAAAACAGGAATTAGAAAATGAAAAACAGGAAGCATCATACAATGAAAATAATCTTCAAGTAAAAATAAATAAACAAGAAATCAAACGAGGACAGTATTTGAATGAAGAGAAACAACATATGAGTAATATACAAAATCAAAATCAAAATCTGACTAAACTAGCTCAAGATTTGAATATTGATTGTGAGTATATTTATTTGCAATGCTAATTAGAATGAAATGTTAAAACATATTATTATAATACTTTAGTAAATGATAAAGTATCAGAATCTACCCAAACTCAAGTAATTGATAAGATTACAAATTCTTTAAAGAACATGAATAATGTTCTGGAATCAACTCAAAATCAATACAGGCAAGTTGAGCATGAGTTACAATTGCAAATCGATGAAACGAGAGAGAGAAAAGCAAAATTAGAACATGAAATCCATATGAAAGAAAAGCAAATTAAAGAAACTGGAGTTGACATTAAAAATACCAAAGAAGCCGTTGAAGAAGTACCTATAACAATACTGTAAATTAAGTGTATTCAAAAAATTAAATGATCTTAACTAATTTTTGTTTGCAGGTAAAACATTCAGCTAATAGATTAGGTGTTTTAAAGAATGAAATGGTGGAAATTGACAAAAAACTAGAAGAGCTAAATAGATCATTGGATGTAAATAATATTAAAAAATGCATCGAAGAAAAGCATAATGAAAAAACTAGGTAATCTCATTAAATCACAGCTAATTTTATATTAATAAATAATGAATATGTTACTCATTATTTATTAATTATAATTGACAGCTCTATATAAGTTTTACAGTCTATATAAATAAATACTTTGAAACTAAAAACTAGATGGAAAAATTGAAAGCATCGCAATATGGCAAAAAATAACCTATTTCTCCAAATCTTTTTCTAAATGCTTAAATATATTGTCGTTTCCATAAAAAAACCTTTTATGTACCAATTTTACGATTTTGAGATTTTGGTATCCCTGGATACAGAAAAAAATAAGCTATCGTATGATAAAATCTCTAACGTGCCATCTCCACTGTAGATTAAATGAAAAACCTACTATAAATCGTTTTACACGTTTTAATGTCTCCTGAACAATTATTGGGTTTTAGCACATAGGAGGTTTTTTCGCGGCAACGACAATATGCAGGGTACTCACCATTCTACTTTACAACAGATTTATGCATCATAACATTATTTCAGCTAATGAAATTGTTATTCTTTTAAATTATGAATAATAGGGTTTATTGTTCAAGTCAAAAATATTATTTTAAAATTATGGTTTTGAGGGTAAATTTAAAAAGTGAAATAGCAACCAATATATTTAATTTAACTATTAAAAGTAATCATTATATTTATAACATTATTCTACATTAAAAGTTAAATCAAATATGTGAGCAGTTGCTATCAACTTTTAAAAGTTACCCTCTAAAACTACACTTTAAAAAAAAAATTTAGTTTGAGCAATAAAAACTATTTTTGATCATTTAATTTAGTAAAGATTTCATTAATACTTTCCCAGCAAAAATAGTTAGATTAATAATATTAATAAAATAGAACAAATTGTTGTATAGTACAATTTTGACTCGTTTATGTACTAAAATGGTACCCATTAAAAAAGTGTGATTGTTTAAATTACATTTTTTTTTTTTTACTAATTTTTTAGTGAAATAATTCAATTGTTATACACCCAAAAATATGATTAGTTAGGCCATTATGGTACTAAAGAATAATTTAAAGACAAAAACATTAAATTTGGCAGGAAAAACTTGTAACTGGTAGTATATGAAAATAGTAAAAAAACCAGAAAAATAAAATAATTGTTTATTGGTCATGTTGCAACAATTATTTATTTTGTTGATATTATGATTAGTTTGGGAAATACTAAATGACCTAAATAATAAAATAAAAAAATAATTTATAAAAAAAGAAATCAAACTTATACGTTATTGTATGAATGTATTAGCAATTTTCTTTCGTTTACAATTAAAAGTAAGCTAATATACATAGCTCAAGTTTAACTATTAAATTAGGAAAACTGGCTTTATGGCTTTTCTGAACAATCAGGTTTATGCCAGATATTATGGCCGGTTGCCTGTTAACCATCAATTAATACTAATATCAAATATTTTTAACAATTTTTATACAATATTTTTTTTTATTATCTCCCCACCTATAAGACCACACTTCCCTACTGCAAATCATGCATTTAGAAATTATTTATTGACAATAATATTTTTGAAAAACGTATTATAGTTTGGAAGCAAAACAAAAAGATATTGATAAGGAAGTACAAACTTTGCAACTTTTGAGTATTGAACAAGCAGAACTTAATACTATAAGGTCAAATAAATCTGGAATCGAAAATAAACTTCAGATACTGTAAGTTTTATATGGTAACTTTAAAAAGGTCTAGTAACTAATTTGTACGAATCTATTTTTTTAGTAAAAACAAAGTGAATCATGTTCTTGTAAACCTACTCGGGTTTATACCAAAGAGCAACCTAAAATATGAATTCAATTCGGCTTTGGAAAAATTGGTATGTTTTAAACTTGCTTTAACTCCATTAAGTTTACCATTATGAATGTTTAAACTTTATTAAAGACTAGCACAATAAAATCCAACCGAAAATCTATTACTGAAATACAAAAAAAGTTGACGACTTTAGAAGCTAACCACAAGCATAAAGTAGAGAACATACGTACAAAACAGAGGATGCTTTCTGACGATGAAAATGCCGCGTATGAAATGTGTCAAGGGCAAGATTATGATACAATTTTAAAAGAAGTCAATGAAAAAGTAGAAGAGTTGCAAGTAAATACTTTATTATTCTTCATTTGACCGTATTTTGTTCTGTAATTGCTTAAAAATATTTATTTTCAAGGATCTCAAAGGTTCTGTATCAACTTCAGGCCACTTATTTAAACGGTATATAGCAAAACTTCAAGCTGAAAAACCATGTTGTCCGTTGTGTCATCGAGGCTTTGGATCAGTTGATGATGTTACTGAACTGATAAATGATGTAAGAACTATCTAAAAATTACAACTATTTAAAACACAAATGTCTACAACTATTAAAGCTTTACAGCTGAACATGAGAGTCCAACAAATTCCTGATGAGTTGGATAACACAGTTGGTCAGTTGGAAATATATTTAGAAAAGCAGTCAAAATTACAACAAATGATGCCTGTTTGCACTCGGATTTCTGTTTTAAAAGAAACTGAAATACCCAATCTTAAGTAAGTAATATATTGTATGTAATATTATCTTTTGATATGTTTTTATTCAATAAGTCATTTACGTTTCGAATTTTAGAAAAGAACTAGAAAGTATCGAGTTTAATTTAAAAAAATGTCGGGAAGAACTCACGGTGGTGTCTGAAAATAATGTCAAACTAGAAACTGATGAATCTAATGCTAAAGTTATTCAATCGGACATAACATTGATTGATAATTATATCAATGAGACTGCTCGTCTAGAAGAAAAAGAACAATTGTTAGTAGCAAAGATTAGTAAATCGGGATCCAGTAGAAATCTCCATGAAGCGTTATCTGAACAAAGCTCCATCAGGTCTACATTGTCTGCTGTTTGTAAAAACATAGAGAACAACGGTTCGGTGTTAGTTAAATATAATGAAAACTTACACGAGCTTCAACAAAAGAAAAACATGGTTACAACTGAAGAATTAAAAATAAAAAGTAGTGTTCAAGCTGAAAAAGGCTTAATGGAGAAGTTAATCGATCTACAATCTCTCGAAACGACACTAAACGTTGAGTTAAACGAGGCCAGGAGTGCTCTTGAACCGATTAAAAGTAATCTAATTTTATATGCCAGCAAATTAGAACAAACAAAGAAAAAACACATTTTACAAATCGAACAAGATGGAAAAAAAGTAATTACTTGCTAAACAACTGCTGTTGTATAATATTTTGTACTTGTTTACTTAAAAGTATTTATTTAATTTTTTTTTTAGATAAAAATGCTAGAACAAAACTTTGATAATATTAAGCGCTTGCAAATATCAATTGATGATTACAAGAAAAACTATTATTCACAACGCATTCAGGATATTAATGACTTGATGGAAAAACTAAAAAAAGAAAAACAGGATTACAGCAATGTTCAGTTGCAAATTCAGAAAAAAATAGATTTTATTAAAGAGTTTAACACCAATCAAAAGGTATTATCAATATTTAAAAAAAAGTATTTATTAGTTTATGTTTTAACACCATATAAAGTACATAATATTAAGTTTTACTATTATTGTGCTTATAAAAATACTTAAAACTTCAATGTGGAGCCGAGAATGGTAGATAGGGGCATTCTTTAATTTTTCACCATGGTCCCGTACTATACATAATGTGTTAGGACTGCAAATCCTTTTAGGCTGACTGATTTGTTGGGAATTCTAAAATTATTAATTGCTGACCATAACCAGTTTCTATCAATGCTGACACAGGCTTGTTGGAAATCAATGAATACGTTGTGCAGGTCTTTGTCATACTCGTAAAAATGTTCAATGCTTTATCTAAGGGTGAATATTTGTTCGGTTTAGACTAGCCTTTTATCACCACCTACACTAATGATAGTCACCTATGAGTTTCATATTGGTTCTATATATTTTCTATTCTTGATAAGATAACTTTTGAACCTTGACTAGTAGGAAGAAATAGAGATGCCCTGGTAATTCTCCACTTTTTTTGAGTCCCCCATTTTAAATCTCTGCCTATAACTGCGGTATTCTATTTTTTTTCCCTGTTCATGTTTCCATATGTCTGAAATCATTATGTGTAATTCCAGAATATTCCATTCCACAAGTATTAACTTAGGATTAAAATTGTCCTCACCTGGTACTTTATTGTTCATCAATTTCAAAATTATCTATAAGTTATTAAATAGTAGAAAATTAATTTTAAATTGATAAGTTAATCTATTATTTAAAAAATTATTATCAGATTATTTAAAAATTGATTAATGTTTTTACCACTAACATAAACCTTCCTTAGATATTATAACCCTATATATTATAGAAAATGCAGATTAACAACATGAAGAAAACCTAGAAAAACTGTTCTTTTCGTACTTAATATATAATAAATATTTTCTGTGTAGATGCAAAAATTTGATTTGGAAAACAATAAAAAGCTTAGGAATAAAATGAAAGAAGAAATTGAATGTATAAATGAAATACAAAATTTAAAAACACTTATTGGAGACACCGACATAAATATTTTATTAAAAGAAAAGAAAAAAGTGGTACAAAAAATAGAAAGTTTACACACTCAGGTTTGTAATTATTTTACATAAATTATATGTTTACCATAATGTAAATATAATTCTAAATAAAATTAATTTTTTTTTTTTTAGAAAAACGTTTCTAGAGGTAGGCAGTTAGAGTTAAATACTGGTATAACGAAGATCATGAACGAACTAATGAATCCTGATTACAAAGATGCAGAGAAAAATTACTTGCACGAATTGGTACACTTTGAAGTATTAAATAAAGTGGAAAAAGATTTAGAAAAGTATTGGAGAGCTCTCGATGCTACTTTGCAAATGTTTCATAAAGGTCGCATGCAAAGTATCAACGCTATTATTAAAGAGTTATGGGCAAATATCTACAATGGCAATGACATAGATTACATTGAAATTAAAACTTCCGATGACAATGTCAAACCAATACAAACCGAAACAAGTAAAAATAAATTACTATGAATGACTTCTTACATTTTAAAATTTGTTTTCAACATTTTACTAAATTTTAGCCAAAAGAAGAATTCACAATTATCGAGTTGTACAATGGAAAAATGGTACTGAATTAGACATGCGCGGCCGATGTAGTGCTGGTCAAAAGGTAATAGTTTATTTTCTTATATTTATATACATTTTGCTTTGATCAATGTAAATCTATGAAATTTTGTTTAGGTTTTAGCATGTTTGATTATAAGAATGGCTTTAGCCGAAACGTTCAGTAAAAACTGTGGTATACTTGCTCTGGATGAACCTACGACAAATTTAGATGAACCGAACATAACAAACTTGGCTGATTCGTTATCGCAGTATGTCAATTAGACTCAAATCAAATACATACACATTTTATTTAAAATTGTAACAATTTATGTAAATATGCTATTATTTTTTTTAAAAATTGTAGTATAGTGGCTCGGCGTAGTTGTCAACGATCTTTTCAATTAATTATTATTACACACGATCCAAATTTCTTGCGCAAGCTATCAGCTAGTGACAAGGTTGATAAATTCTATAATGTAAAAAGAAGTCCCAAGTAAGTATAATCTGTGTTAAGAAGAGACATTTTTAATTCAATGCAAGTTTATTCAGAATGGCCTGGTAGAAAATTATGTGTGTTAACTGTTAAATGTATGAAATCTAAAAAAATTTTAAGAATTGTTCAATAGCCCATTTAAAAATCAAATATGGAGATTTTGTCGTTAAACATTTGGGCATGCTAGATCGGTGTCTAGTCATTAAAAATAATTTTAAACATACAGAATAATAAATAAATGTGTATGGCTATATACACAAAATATTATCAAATATGACGAGAGAATCTGGAAAAAATAGTTTTTAAGGAACTGTTACTATTTTTGTTAATTTATCTTGAAAATATAAATTTTCTCCAGTTCTTTGTATTTTAGTTAAAAAACAGAAAAAAAATGACAAACCTGATTCTTTCCTAAACTCTGATATAAACAGGGGTTATAACTTATTTTAGATAACAATACAAATGAATAATGGTTTTATTGTTTTTCTTAGCATTATATATTCATTGTTATTACCTAATATAAGTATAACCAAGGGCGCCACAGCTCAAATTCAGGGGGAGACCGCCTATAATTTTATAATCTTCGAAAACATTTTTTATTCAGCCAAATTTAAGATGTTTTATTTAAATAAAAAAAATGATTCGATCATTCAAATCAAAATATTCTTTTAAATAATTATTTAGATAAAAAATTGTCTAAATAATTCCTTAATACGACCATGAACGATATAATGACATACTATAGTAAATGCCGAAAAAAAACGCTTATTCTACTACTTATTGAAAATGATTAATGAACTATAATATTTAAATCTGTTCATTACCACTATACTTGACGGTATCTTAGTAATTAATTAATTCATGTTTTTGCAGGGGTATGTCAATTGTACAAGAAAAAGAAATTGCATACTTATCGTAAAACTTGTCAAAGATAACTTGATATTTTTTATAAAAAAATGTTTATTTTGTTTTATTATTTATACCTTTTAAAAGTGAATTATTCTAGTTAAAATATATTTTTTTCTTATATTTGATAACTATCAATATAAGTTAAAATACTGTTTTATACATTTTTTTTTTTAACTTAAAATCAAATGTTTGATTTATACTAAAAGTTTTGTGTATTTGCAAAAAAAAAATTTATATCATAATTAACTTTATAAAGAACTTGGCTTTGTGTATAAATTATTTCATGTTTATTTTTTCTTATTGATGTCATTATAATTTTCGTAATTATGTTAATTGTAGACAGTGATTAGATCTCCTTAATAGGTCCTTTTTGAATACTACCGTCGTCAGAGCAAATAATCCGTCGTGATGAATATTGGGTCTATGGGTCGATGCAGTGTTCCAATCGCATTACTTTGTGATCCATAAATGGATGATCTTCTGAAACGATCGATTTTGCTGGGCCAGAGTACAACTCCTCGGTGGTTCCGAAAACTGTTGACCATATCGCTAATAGGCTTTGATTCACCGCCACTTCAGTTCAGACTGACAACTCTTCTCTTCTTACACGATTTGTGTTTATGCCCCTTGATGATTCTTATGACTAGTTCCTCCAGGTGTGTTTAGTTGTATAAGATTTCTCAATCTACTAATTTGGTTCCCGTCACAGCAGCGACCTCGGGAATTTTATTATTCGGTTTACCTCTACTTTTAAATCCATCTACTGTGATCTCTCTACCTTGTTAAGTTGTTAAGGTAAAATGTGATATTTTATTACCTACTCATTCGACCTTGGCTGCAATATGCAATAAAAGTGACTTTCATCAACTTCTCAGACGGTTTGCTTTTTTGTGTTTCTATTCTCCTCAACACACAAATTTTAATAATTAATGCGAGTATCAAAGTAACACGATTCTAGCGATATTCGTCTTCAGAATATTTAGTGTCTAGGGACTCGACGCTACCTTTTATGATTTTGGCGTTGGGCGGAAACTGGCAGTGTACATTGCGCAATGATATGCGCCGTATAAGCCTACAAACCGATGTGCACTCAAACCTCTGTTCTAGACAAGAGCTTAGAAAACGGTGTACATTGTTAAAAATTGTTACATTGTGTGTCATCGTTTATTTTCTTTCCTACCAACCTGTCTTAAGATATCTACTTTCAAAGTTATACAGTATACATTGTTAAAGCATTATAGTAAGGTATACGCCGTTTTAAGAATGAGCTTAGGTTGGATCTCTTTCACTCTTTCAAGACTCCTTGGCAATGATGGTTATTTCCCATATATTACTATGGGAAATAACTATCATAATAACTACACACAGGGTTGCCAACTATCAAATTTAAAATAACCGGCTTTAAATAAATGTTATATATTAAATATAAAATATTTTTAACTTACATTGGTTATAACATTTAGAAATAACAAAATTATTATCATACAAATAAAATGTATACCTAATCATTATTATTTTGTCATTATCAAATATTATTTATGAATAATGGACATGTACGTCTGGAATCAGCTGCTGTCAGTCGGCAGCTCGGCACTGGGCAGTCGTGCAGTACTACCATATGACAACAAAAAAGGTTATTGCATTAACAACTTGGTAGAAAAGTATAATGATAAATCATTGACAACATACATTTATTTATGAAAAATAAAATAACCGGCCTTTTTATATGGCCGGTTTGATGCAAAACCGGCAGCCGACCTAGGTATTAAAAAACCGGTCGGCTGGCAACCCTGACTACACACCATATGACACATGCATATTATGCTTGAAGGAATTCTATTATTTTAATTTTCCGTCTAAGCAATCCTCGTGTTATAGGTATTAGGAATCGTTCAAGACTCCTTGTCTTTACAATATTATGAACCAGAGGAAAATAGGAAAGTTTTGTGTTCCTCTTGTAGAGTTCTAAACGAGTAAACCCACTGGATAAACTTGTTGAGCCTCTTTAAGGGATCCTCGAGGACTTTTTCATTTTGTCCTTCGGGATATCACTAGGTTTTTCTATGCCTATGTATCATGGTACACTTGTACTTACAAGTGATAAGTATAATGAACAGTTCTTTTATCATAATTAATTACGAAATTGTGCATGTACGTCGATTACATTTCCGAGTAGATATATACGGCGCAGAGTAAAATCATAACATTGTATTAATATTCGTAATGGCGTATTACCAAACAACCTCGCCTATCATCTACGAAAATGCCTACGCTTTAAAATTTTAAGTTAAAATAAGCAATTATTGCACCGAAATATAATAACACACGCGATACTGTCATTTGTCTAAATATCTAAATAAATAACCGACCGCTTCTCTACCCACCAGATATTTTAATATTATACCTATATAATAATATTATGTGGAATTGGATTATTATCTTGCATCTATTTCGTTTTTGCGGACACATTTCGTGTTTATCGCTGTATTACTCCATTATAATTACAACTTTAATGAATTTCATTAATGTAAAACCTGCACACATCATATTACCTGCCTAGAGCTCAGTGAACATTTTTGCGTTATTAGTTTAACATCTAAGCATACAGCCGTTACCATGAACAATACTACGACGACCTGTTGTGTATTGTTGAGATTAATGTACACAATTTTTTCCACTAACACCGAAGAATCCACTGTTGGTAAGTGTGACTATCTTTTGTTTTTTCCCCTCTCACAATTGTCTGAAAGTCAGATTTCGCAGAGAGCCCTACAAACAATATAGTCCTAAGAAGTTTATTTAACACTTCGTGTCACAACGACGACGACTGTCAAGATGTTCGAATGTATTGTCCGCCGGAAATCGCCAAGTGTCAATGCTCTAAGTAAGTTGCTAATTGTAAACAGTCCTAAGAATTTAAGATAATTAATTAGGTACTCAGTGCAATTTGCACTAGTTACAAGTATTTTTATACGCGTGCTTAAACATTATTCGCAGTGGAAAAACAATTTTGGACCCCACCCTTCTTTAAGACCCCCCTCCTACTTTTAAAAAAACGATCATTTTCCCTCTAAAATAATAAAAAAATGAATGTGTTTAAATATATTTCATAGTTTTTTTTTTTTAAATTGGAATCGTTTACTTCATAATGTATGCAATACGTTTTTAATAAATAAACTTTAACTTTTTAACTCATTAATGCCCAACCTTTTTATTAATAAATTTGTGAAATTAAAATAAGTATTTCCAGTATTTTTTGAATTCATACCTCGTAAAAGGAAAAATGTAAAAAAAAAATTGAAACTCAAAAGTCAACTAAAAACATTTTCATTTAACTTAAGTTTCGCCTCATAAATGCTACATATTATCTACTAGTAATAAGATGCCATCAAAAACATATTTATTTTTAAATCATAAGTGTGACAGTACTTATGAAGAGCGATTCCTCATCATGATGTTGAAATATAATTGGATATACTTTGAAGGTTCCATTAGCAATCCAGAATTTCGATTCTATTACATAAAAACAGAGGCAGATTGAGGAAAGAGGATTATTGGAATTAAAGCACCCCCACCTCTTATATAGCCTGTAGGTACTTAATTTTATGCATTAAAAGTTTATTTTTTCTAATATAATGTATTAGAAGTTGTATTTATTTTACTATGTAAACTTTAACTGCTTATATGTATTTAAGGTAATTTTTTTTGTTCTAGCCCCTCCCTCCTTTTATATTTCTAGATTCGCCCCTGCAAAAATACATTTTTCATTAATTATAAATAGTACCTAAACAAAATTTTTATAACTCACAATCGTCTAAACACTTAAAAAATTGTTCTACAGATTTCATTACTGGGAAGAAGTCATCAGGGAGTGCGCTCTAAATAAAACAGATCTAGAAGTATGGTTAAAAGCCGCAGTTACAACACCGGCAACAAGTAATTTTTTTAAATTTATTCATTTATCTAATTTCATTAATGTAGATGTATAATAATATACTTTATCGTGTAAGTTTACGGAAACAACTGACACTAGCAGACACTAGGCTTATATTATTAATACATAAAAAGCATATCATATCATAACTAGTAATAAAACACGTTTTTTTCAAGACTAATTTTATTTTTTCAAATAAAAACATTTTTTTTCTTCAGAAATTTTTTCATTTTAACTAAACGTTGAAGAAACAACACGCAAGTTTCCTTGGAATATCTATACATTTCTTATTTCACCATCCTAGTTGATAAATGGTGCAACATAAAAAAAAACCAAATTTCGGTTTATTAGTTATTACCTACAGTGTAGGTCCTACACCATTTAAAAATAAAAATAAAATGTGCGTCGGCTGGTATAATAATGCTAATATTTCATGATTTTCTTCCATGAAATGTGTGATAAACAGTAATTAATTTTATTGAAATAAATTGAATAAATTAAATTTTTTCCTACTAGTGTAAAATTTGCTGTTTTTTAGGTACGCCCTTTGCTACTAGGCTGACGATTTATACATTAAAATTTGTATTTGATTATTTGTTAAAAACCTTTTAATTTACTGAAGTACCTTTTTATCGATTTAAAAATTAAAACAACATTAAATTTAACCGAGCTAGATACTTTTAATACTTAAAAATTAAGTACTTTTTATTTACTTAGTTTTTCTCTAGCCATGTTTGAACTATAACTATTATCAAAGTGAACCTTTTTTTACTTTTTGTACTCATCAAAAAAATTATTTTTGATTTTTTCATCAAATAATTTTTTAAGATTTTTGTAGTTATTTATAAATACATTATCGAAAAGGTTCTGTCCCTTCGCAACCATGACTATATAATTGTATACATTTACACAGATTAAACTATGATTTGTTTAAAATGGAGTCTTAATGTTATCAACAGGTAAGGCAGAGGATTTTGTATTAGGCACGATGCACACTCAAGTAATAATTCTGATGGGAATCGGTGCTGGATGTATAGTGGTTTGCGGTTTGTACGGGTGTTGTTGTCGGAACGAAGTGAACGTAGTAGTGAAACCCAGCAAGGAAAAATTACTGATCGCAAAACCGGCTAAAAGGAGATCGTTCCGGTAAAATAGAAAAGGGTTGAACGCGCCAACACGCCTACAAAAGTATATTAATGTCTATAGTGTTGACACAAATAAGATATAAAAAATTCAGTGTTGACTTTGTTGTCTTACAAAAAAAAATAAACAAACAAACAAATCAAATTAAATTAAATTAAATATTAGAAAAAAAATAGTTTACAAAATGGTATATATAAAGTCTTTTCTAAGAATATTATAAAACGCCATTAATAAAAAAAAAATATTATCTCCATGCAAGTTAAGTTAATTATTATTATAAATTATATTCGTTTGTTTTTCTTCTTGTTTTTAGTTGTATTTAGTTTTGTACTCATACAGTTTTTTCTTGTTTTTCATTATTCTCATCTCCGTTGTGATGTTTGTTGGCCGAATCGACCGACAAGTCACAGTCAGCGCCGCCGTCGTCGTCGTCTGATTTCGATTTAGACTTTAGTTTTTGTTGTCTATCAGACTTCTTACGAGAGGACGTCTTGTTCGTCTTACTGGCGGCTTCTTTGGTCTGCCCGAAAGGACAGTCGGCTATAAGATGGTCCGTGGCCTTGCAACTGTGACAACGCTTCGGCATTGGTCCTTCAGTGCATTTGGCTGCTATATGGTTTGCAAAATCTCCGCAATTGTAACATCTAGTTCAAGAATAATTATTTAAAAAAATTCAAAATTCTACGTGACAACAAGAACAAGGATATCGTTCCCCAGATATCTTTAAAAAACATTTTCATATAAATATGGGACCCTTGAGATGATTTTAAATCGATAATAATTTTATAATTCTACGTCACTTTTTTACACTGTAAATGTATTTAAAATACTTTACTCAAATATGTATTAACTAATAACTATTAAGATAAGAAAAATATAGATCATTACGTAAATAATACAAATTTAACATAATTTGTGTTGAGTTAAAATGTATTGGTTAAATTGATTTAAAAAATATTATTTAGACCTTAAATTGAAAGATTTATTCAAATAGTTACTGGAATTTAATAGAACTAAAAATATAGAATAGTTAAAAAATTATTTAAGTAATTTTTCTACTATTCATACAATTATCTAACTGACCCCAACTCTATATGAATACTTTTTTTACCCAACAGCATAAAATAAAACTATTTCCCAAAAAAATATCCGAAATTTATAAATAAGAACCCTTTTTTATATATGTATACAAAATGTACGTTACCTCAGTCTTTTAGGAGGATAGGCTTTTTTCGAACCTTTGCAATGCGTACCACCCGGTCCAGTGACTAGAGTGGCTTCTAAGCCCTTGTCCGATTCATGACAAGTGAACTCTACGTGCTCGTTCTCTCTGAGCGACCTGAACCCTTCTTTTTTAATTACTCTCTGAAAGTATTAAAATTGAATTATGTCTGATCATTAACGGTAAATTGATTGCTTACTTGATGGACGAAAACGTCTTTGCCGCCGTCGTCCGGCGTCACGAACCCAAATCCTTTTTTCGAATTGAACCATTTGCAAACTCCTCTGCGGACGCCTTCTGGCAATTCGCCCGAGGTAGGTCCTGGGTTTTCGCCATCGCTCGACGATTGCGTGTCAGCGTCGTTTTTATCTGATTTGGTCTTGTTGTCGGTTTTGTCAATAATCTGTGTTTCGTTTTCGTTTTCCGCGTGAACTACAATAATAAATATATCTAACGTTTATATTTGACATGCGAGGTCATAGGCGGAACGGAGTCACCATTTCAGGGGGGGGGGACTAAACTTTTTAGTAAGACTACTGGTCGATGGGGATTCGCCAAAATGTATTATATTATTTATTTCCCCAAAAAGTAAAAAAAAACCATTAAATTAATTAATTTAAAATTTGGAGTATAGTTTTAAATCGTTGAAGCACTACCGTTTTTTAGTTGTAACGTGAAAAAAATTATTATATATATATATATATATATGTATTATCGTAAAGAAACAAAAATGTAAAATGTTTTGAATGAAAAACAATTTTATTTGAATTTTTCAGATAACCTGTTGTATTAAATACTTTTTACACAAAAATTGATTAGATATTAATTTTTTATCAAATAAAAAATGAGTTAAATAATACCCAGGTTTGGTCACGTGTACCTATCAATAATAATATTCACGTGAATATGTATTTAGAACTGCGGCAGCCGTGCGAATGGGCAGTGCTCACCCTCCCTCACCCCTCAACCAATGGCTAGATGTGTTTTAGTAATTAAATAAATACGTAAAAGGGAGGTCACGTGAGTATACAAATATACGGAATCGTGTGAATAAAATTATAAATTCACGGACCACGGCTAGCTAGTGCGTGGAAGCACTGCCGCGGTAACCCTCTCAGCTACGACCAAATCGTATTTAGAATTTAAAATTATAATATTTCAGTGAAAAATTAACGTTTATTTTAAAATGTTATTGCTTAATTATATTTTTTTTTAATTGTTATTTTCAAAAACAGAATACATTAATTGTTCTTTGTATCCGATGAATCACAAGTTACGGATTTTCGACGAATGTACAGAGATCCGGTTATAAGAACAATACCGATCTAAAGGGATATTATATATAGATATAAGGATAATATATAATATAGGGGTGCCATTGGGGTAACCCTAAAGCATTTTTTGAAATAGATCGATCTCGCGGTGTTACTTTTGAAAATTATTAGATCAATATAAACCGTGAGCAGAAGCTATTACCAAAAAAAAACACCTCGACGCCTTTGAAAAACACCATATTATACATCATGCGAGTCGTGACCAAGTGTATTTAACCTACATATTATTTATTCACGTACACAAACTCCAAGGTCGTGACCACTAACGAATTATTTCGATCGGTGGTGCATTGTGCATAATAGGTACTTTTTATCCTGAACAAACGTCTCTACAATAATTAAGAGGATATAATACACCCAATTTTTCAGCGACAAAACATACCTATGGAGAATGCGTTTTACTTGCTCCGTGATGATTTTAGAGCAAAAATAAGAAATATCACAAGATTTTAGAGACAATGTCATATACATATATATATATATTTTTTTTTTTTTGAAAACCTAATATTTAACATTTAAAATCGCTTTTTTACTTTTTTTAAATAGGTGTAACATGTTTTTCTCGTTATTAATTTCAAATTCGGATAAGAAGTTGTCTTTAAAATGTTGTTATTTATTGATTTTGTAAATGGTATTTTTGCTCTAAAACAACCATGAACCTAGAAAACGCATTCTGTGTTTATAAATATTTAAAATTGATGTCAATGATGCTGTGTCAGTCCGAAAAATAAATTAACTACCAAAAAAAAGAGTCCTAATTACTATACTATTAATTATACATTATAGTTTAAGCTTTAAATTAAGATTTTGCAAAAAATTGCCTACACCTAACTCCTTAATAAATAGTAGTATCACGTCCTCACGGTAGCCCGTTGAATAAATAATCCGATTTATAAGAGAAAAATGGCAATTTTGGTGTCAAAAATTCGTTTTAACGTGCTACATTTTTAAACACTTGTAAAAATAGTTTTCTAAAAATGAAAAAAAAGTGATTTTTCTTGTTTTACCTTAGTACCTTACATGTATATTATTTGTGTATTGCTTAATAGTGTTATATTTATATTCTTAAATAATAGCAACATGTGGCAACATGACAGTGTATCTCGGAATCTCGATACATTCACACACAAAAAAAAAACATCTGTAATTCGCCGTTTCGTTTACCTGTTCAATCCCGAGTTTCTACCCTAATATATTTTAAGCGAAACCAAACCCTCAGTATAGTATACGGTAAAAACATATTTTTGTATATACAAACGCCAGCTGCGACACAAACGACGGTTTTAGATATGAGCTACATTCGAACGGACGCTTTTCTATATAATATTATACTGCTCTCTCTCTTCCTCTCTACGTTATGAATACTTCTCGCTCGTTTAACAGCATATTATGCATTAATATAATATTATATTATATTATACCTAACCCACCCTCGGCCATGCCTGTGATTTTGTATAATATAAAATATTGAAATGTGTACATCTTCATCTGTGTATACACCAATACCTGATAAACGAAATCAACGCTATATTTCCTAAGTTTTGGATGATATCAAATGCGACTACGATTTTAGGAAACAATGTAAAATTCTCAGAAAGCCGAAAGGAAAAAAATTCTATACACACAATATTGTATTATTCGTCAAAACAGTGAATCTGTGAATTTAACAGTTTAAAAAATGGCACGCGAAATCATAGTAATAAACATGGTTAGGTTATTATTATTTTATCTGTGTCAGAAGTATTACGCATTAGTAATATATATTCACAATAAAAGTTTATAGAAATTATTATTATTAAAAAACACGTATATAATAATGATAACGATAAAAAAACAAACACGATTACATTAGAAATGTAATCTACGTATGCAACCTACGTTGAAACGATTTAAATTTTAATTGCGTTTACACTTAAAAAAAAAAAAAAAAGTAATAAATTCATTGAAATCGAAAACTTGTGGAAAATACGCATCTCCTGACTACTGAAAGCCGAACGTTTCTCAGCCAGCGACGGTTGTTTTCGTCAATTTGGCTTAACGCCTAAGTTCAACTCGGCCTGTTATAATGTTAATATTGTTAAACTGGTTATCATTTTATAAACTTAACTCGAGAGAACAGTCGAGAAGGGTAAAATAATGAAATACAAATTAGTTAATCGAACAAATTTTATGGTGGTTTACAACTTTTTTTTATTTTGAGTAGGCATATGGAATTTACTAGTACATTTTAACAATATTAACGTAACCTAGGTAAATTTTGCAATAGTATAGAGTATAAACAATAATGATACATTTAATACTATTTATTTAATAATAACATTTTAAGGGAGGGAAAATATGAAAAATATGCACAACGCAATTCGATAACGACTGCAGACAAAACGTCACGTCGGTTTCAGACCCACGTGGGTAAAGAGGAGGCGGAGTTGTTGCGTGAATCCCCACCTCCCAACCCGCTTTCCCACCCCTTCTTCGGCGTATCTAGTCTATATGTATATCTATAATTCCACATCTAGACCGTGTAGTAGGTGTACAACAACTATATAGGTAAACAAGTTTGACAATAATAATATTATTATTAAGACTACTAACCTGTTCGCAGGTAGTTCTCGCGCTACAGTTGTTTGTCGTTTAATTTCCGTTTTTTTTTTGGAAAAACAAAATAATATTTTTTTCTTACACGTCAACCGATAATAGGTATAATAATATAATACCATTTTTTGTTTTAGTATATATACTATTTATAATATATTTAAATTTTAATTAATGAATGAACCTTATTTACATCATAACGATAACGAATTGCATGTATAAACAACAATAGAAATAATATATACATAAATTATAAATGTATTTAGTTGAATGATAGGGTTTTTATTTGTAATTAAATATTGACATAATTGCGATAAGATAGACCGGAAAGAACTGTAATAATTTCTTTTCAATACACTTTGGACGTTGAAAAAAAACGAATATAAACATGGCCTATAAATAGTTTCTTTATGGGCCTTGATGATAGGCAGTCAAGTATACGCCTATGATAATATTTTATCAGCTACAAAGGCTCTATACGGTAGTGAAGAATAAATTGTGTACAGGTAAGAAAAACAATTTCATAATATAATTTGTATAGTTGTGCTACACTTACCTCCGTTCGAAGGAATCGACAAAGGTTCGCTTTCCGTCTGAGCTTTACTCATGATGTCGTTTGCCGTGTGAGCAGTTGTAGATAAAGAATAAAATAAATAAGATTATTTAAGGACTATCGGATTTAACGTCAGTAAGTTTTATAATATTTAATTTAAAAAACTAAATAATAAAATCCAAAATCCAAAAACCATAAACTTGTGATGAATAATATTATAAATGGACACGCCAAACGAAAATCAAATAACGATAGTACATAAAAATATAATACCGCAAATGTTACAATTAAATAAAAATAAATAAACACTGAGAAACGAAATGTTTTCGTTGGAGAAAATAAACAAACAAATAAAAATGTCGGAATACAACGCACGCGCCAAATTCAAAAACTCACTCTTCTACAACTGCAATTTTCTATGCACGCACATACCATATATTATTATATGTATGCGTCAAAAAAAAAAAAAAATATATATATATATATATATATATATAAATATGTATTTGTAATGTAAGTATACAAATAAAATAATAATAACTAATTCAAAATTGTTTAAAAAAAACACTTTTTAATCAAACATCAAAAATTTACATTATAACAACAACAATGTAAGTATAATAATATTATATAAATATTGTATTTTCATATGGGAAACCGTGCGAGTCGGATGGCCTACACGTTGTCGTGTAACGCCGAATGTGGCCGCCGGGGTTGCGTTTGCGTGCGTGCGATGCGTAAATAGTGCGTAAGCCGCGTTGAGGGACGGGGCATTTTTCCCATTCTGAGATCCCCCAACCGAAGAATGAACGGCACGGCGCATGCGCACGTATCTCGTCAAACACTCCCATCGCGCGCGTACACGCCACACCGGTGCAGCGGCAGCGGCCGTCACACCGGACCAGTGCACGGCTCTCAAAAAATAGACGGCGGCGTCCGCGTTGTCCTTATACATAATAATCATAAAACATATACAACGTTTTGATGATGCACTTCTACGTTATTTTATTTTATTAGTATGCGCGTGTGCGTCTCGCCGCCCCGACCGAATATACGGGACGCTATAATAGCAATAACAACAACAATAGTAATAATAATAATAATAATAATAATAATTATTATTATTATTATTAATTCATGTCTTACGCGCGGCTCTCTAGCTCAATCGAGTACCGGTGGAGCATACGAACGGATGTCTTTGCCCCTCTCTTCGCGGTTCTCTTATCGGCAGCGCAGTACCGGTAAAACGCGCGTTGTCGATGCAGCTTGCAATAGCAAGAATTTTTGAAACCCAAACCCTCATTTTTCCATCCGTCAACGAAAAAAAAAACAAATCCACAAAAGACCATTAAAAAACAGCATGACCTGCTCGTCAACAACGTCGCTCGAGCCGACAATCGACCACACCACCATGTTAACGTTGTCGGAGTACATTATCTGGTTGCAAACGTTTTTGGATTTCATGAAGAGTTGAATTCCGGACTCGAAAAATGTTTTATTTTGGCATTTTATACATTAAATTTCTAATCGTCTTAATGATTTTACAAAGAAACAAAAATCATTAAAATTGAGTGATTATCAAACGAGAACACGGAAAGCCAATAGGCACACTATAAGTACATTTTAAAAAATTGTCCAGGAAAGATGTTTGAAAATTGTCATCATTCATCCATGTCACATACTTAATAAACGTCTATTTCATGTAACAGAAAAAAAATTAGTCTCCAACTCCAATATTTGTAAATAATGTGTAGGAGGTTAATATAGGTATATAACTAAATTTCTCCAGAAAATGCACTTACGTCTTGGCTTCTATACGGAAAAAAAACTTAAAAAAATTATGGTTAATTTAAGAACACAATAAATATATAGTTCTAATAACTAAATTTATTGTTGGCAGTTGCCTGTTGCTTCAACTAAATATTTAATCACATTGTGTTTTTATTATAGTAATCCGTTGATAAATTAATTTTTCAAAAAAATCGTTGTTAGTCTCAGTTATATTAAAATGAGTGTTGCGACTGCGATCTGTTCGCAACAACTACTTGTAAATAATTTGCCCAAAACGAGTTATATTAATTATTACCTATCACTATTAAATAATTGTAGTTTTAACGAATTAGGATCTGGGCATTGATTACAAATAGTTATCATAAAATTTTCATTATTGTAATATTACAAACTATACGTTTTATTAAAACGACGAGTAGCGAGCACTATATTTAGCTTAGCTCCGTCGATTATAATAAGTTTTACATTTCGATGCAAGACACACATAAACAGTATGACGTGTGCCATATACTCTGGCAAGAACACAACATTTAGATCATAAATCAGCAACTTTAGAAAAATCAACTTTGTAATTAGAGTTTGTAACTCTAAAATCGCATTCACATTTTTTTTTAATTGGACAAAACCAGGTCACAATTACTAACAGCTCACAATGCAAGCAAAAGAAAATCGCGCATAATTAATATCGCGAACAGAAGTTTCCATGGCTTTTTTTTGTTGTTAATTTAATTACATTTTTCATACTATTTTTTCCAAATACTATTAATTTTCTTTACCACTTAATAATATCTATTATAGATGAGCACAAATAATTGTGTGTTGTTCAAATTTATTATCGGCAAAAAAATGTACAATGGCTCATATTGGGTGACCGCTTACAAATCGACCCTTTGAAAACGTTCAGGAGGGCTATTCTTGAAACCACTAGAACGGTCTGTTTACAAATTTCGTATTCTTGAACCGAATTCGTTCACGGATGCAACGAGTGGTGTCTTAGCAGTAGAAATGATTTATACGAATACGAATTTTCCTATTCGTCTTCACGCGCCAACATTTAAAATTATTTTTTTATATTGTTTGTAAACCGTTTTGCAATTTTATGCGTTTTATCATTCATATGTCTAACTGAGATGGATAAACCTAAAAAAACAATATTTCGATACTTATACATTTACATACTTATAAAAACAACGATACACATTGTTTATAATTTATAAATTGTATGTTCATTGACTTCAGAAGTCCTACGTGTATTAATCGTTACTTTGATATAAAAAGATTATTTTAATTATTTCGAATGTATAAGTTTTGTTAATTTATTTGTGGTCAAAATATTGTATAACACTAATACTATAGGTAGGTATTTATCTAAGTCGGATGTTATTTAAATTTGTTGTTTTAAATTATATAATATAATTAATTATTTAAACTGATAAATTCAAATGTTTTATGTTTTGATGAATAAAAGTATAGTCAGACGAGTTACTATTTATTTTAAATAATGTATGATTTGGTCGCGTATTTTAGTTAAAGTTTAAACATTTTAAGAATAGGTACTCGAAATAATTGTTTTTTTTAATTTTTTATATATGTTCCAGACATGTTCATTGTTAGGTTTATTTATTTTTCTCTTAAAAAAGGTGTTATATAATAAAATAGTGTTCGGCCATTGATTAATGACATTTAAATATTTAATACATTGTATTATTTAATCAATGGTTCGGCTTATCTAAATTTCCATTCAACAGTAGGTACTCACAATCAGTGGTTAGGTTGTTCTCACAGACTGACTATAAAAGTGGCAGAAATAATTGCCTGAACATGAATATTTGAGATTCAAAAGCTATTTATTTTTTATAACAATTTCATTGAATATTTTTTATTTAGGCCCCACGTGTATTCAATTAAATAACTATACCTACCTATATATTGCACGATTAAGGCTTTTAAATTGCTAAATACCTACATTTTTTTATTAAGCTTCGGATTTTTGTGTTCTAATTTATATAAAGCTATTTTTTGTTATATGTATTTTTATCAAATTTATCAAACTATATAGAAAAAATATATTGTTTTTGTAATTTTTAAACACACATAGGCAGTATAAGTTATTTAGTATGTAATTTAACTTGTTTATAATAACACTGTAAGACCAAATTTTAGTAAAGGAATTTTTAATTGCTATTTTAGAACATTAAATATTTAAAAATCATTATTGAATTAAAATTATTAATGAATCACAGTAGATTTTTTATTTTAGCCGTTATCTTTTGAGAGTTGTAGATTGTGGTCGACTGGTCTACACATTTGTTTCCTGTTACTATTAACTATTAAAGTCCTCTTAGATTTAAACAAGTGTATTTTTTGATAATATATGCTTAATTGTATCCACGTGTTTAATATATTTTTTAGCACTCGAGCTATAATTTTGTGTTCAAAAGTTGCAGTTACTGTGATCTGCATTTCACCGTATTTGAAGATGGCAGTATCTTCATCTGCCAATCAACAAATTACAGTTAATTATAATAATAGGTAAATTGTAATAGAATGATGTATTATAATATATTTTGTCGTCTGATCTGGGTAGATTTCCCCTAAACGGTCACTGGTTAGGTCGACGACGATTATAATAAGGAGTATTAATATTATAATATATAAAAAATACCGCCGTGGATAATTAGGTTCAACCTAAAACAAAATAAAACAAAGGGCTGAATCTGCGGGAAGGAGTAAATGTATGTGTGTGTGTATTTAGTTAGAGGTTTTTTTATGCGAGGGGCGGAGCTCCGTTCGGTTGGCTCAGTTCTGCAATGCCGGCAAATTTATTCGCAACGTTTACGCATGTTTTGCACGCACAGTAGTATTGGTAGGTACATAAGACACGTGTGTATATGCAAATAAGTACCCGTACATAATATGATTTTTCCCAAGTGGATGCCGGCTCACCCGCATTTATTAACTTATTTCGTTTGGTAGTGAAAAAAAATTTGAATATTTTAAAACAAATACATTAATTTATTTTTCATGGGGATTTTTTTCGTTGAGTCTGTTCTTTAATTTCCTTTTTTCGCGTCTTGTTAATTGTTTTAATCACCTACAAAGTTGTAAAAACAGTATTTACTATTTTGGTCTTTTTAGCGCAAGTAAACGTTTATTTAATAATTTTTTAATAACAGATTTGCAATTGGACTAAACTTTAAAAAAAAATCTGGTCATCATTTTCTAGTTCTCACGAAGGCCAGAAGAAAGTTCCATACTAAGTTTTCCAAATCAACAATCTAACTGATTAACAACTAAATTAACCGCAAATTTTTCACCGACTGCATCTGAAATAAAAAATCAAACTAAGGTAAACAAAATAAAACACAATTTCAAATTTGTTTAGTTGCCAGCAAACAAATGATAACCGTTGCATATTGATTTTTAGGGACCAAATAGTTCAAAAGCCAGCATCCTTTCGGTTGACGGTCAAAACAATTTTCCAAGTGCTAATGGGTATCGCCCTAGAAAATGTGAATAATACAAATCACTGACCAAGTACAAAACTCATAATATATTTAATCAATGAAACACTATTTGATTTGTATACTGACATAAATTTTAATTTCTAATATAATAACAAAGAAGGTATCGATACATTTCCGAGCCATCGGTGACAAAAAATCATCCATCGGTTGACAAATTTTTTAGAAAAATTGAATTTCAATGTGCTGGTTTTTACTGTACTCGATTTTATTGATCTAGTTATCTATTTATCTTTCTTACTACACATAGATTTGCATCAAAGCAGTTTCTAATGTAATAATGGTATTGACCTAACTTTGCTATAACGCATACTAAAAATGTCTACCTAATAGATTTTATACTTAGTTTTTTGAATAAATTATCATAATGATATTTATAATAAACTATGTTTAAATATGAAACAAACGCTAATAAAAAAAGTGTTTTTTACTTATTTTTTGTACCCAAGCGACACTAGAATTTAGCTTGTATCATAGGTACCTATATCACTTTAAGGTTTAAATATTGATACAATTTTAAGAAAACTATTGATTTTAAAATACTTTTATCGTCAAATATGGGTGAATAGAAACTGAAGGCACTCGTGTACACAGTAGGTATATAGACCAATAGTTCGTAAATAAGTTGATTCATTTGCTAATACCGGAGATGACTAGGTATTTGAGTTTTACCAAAAAAAAAAAATTGATAAAATATCAAAACAAATGAGAATGTTAAGATTTCATGTATCATCTCAAAATGTAACGGACAAGAGTCAAGACTTCCATTCCCTTTGTAGCGGGAAGATGAAAATTTTGAACTCTCGAAGAGATTCTTTTAACAAAACCTAATATTTTAGCGGTAGGCAGTAGAGTCGTCTAAATTTTAACATTTTTGTAACTGGTACTTACCCTTGCGAGTTTTTTAAAATTATTTTTATCATTAAAAATGCGAGTATACCAACACATTGAACACGAGAACACATGCCGCAACAACACCAATCATAGTGTTCTATTAGACACAAAACATACCTAACAAATTCGTTCATTGTAAAAGTGAATTATCCCTTTGTAATTGAATTTTGATACAACGAGCTTTTTTGACTAAATGTAACTTTATTAATCAAATATAATAATATTTAAAAAAATTGTAGTTACACCACTTTTACAATAAATGACCCAAATGTAGAAACATGCATGATAATTTTTTTTAGACATTGTTAAATAATTCGAACAAACGAATTAATAATTCTCTAATCTGGTAAAATTCTTTCGGGACGTGTTCTCATTGTTATACCTACTCACATTTTTAAATATAATAAAGAAATTGATAGGGTACCAGTAACAAACAATAAAAAAAGTAATAATTTAGACCACTCCTATGATGAGCAGGGTGGAAAAAGAAACGTGACAATAAGATCTCTGACATTATTATTAGCGGAACAGAGGAAATCATCGTTGACCGTATGGGAAAATTGAACAGAATAGCGACCTCTGGGGAAGGTATCATCTTACGACATTAGGCTAATAGGTACGACATTCAGCACCAAAACTAACTGTTAAGCTGTATCGACAAATTCATCAAGGATTTATTGAAGATGATAGCAATCATCTACATAATTGATACGCACCATGCAGTAAAACTCTGTAAAAGCTTAATATTACCAGCAAAACAGTCGATAGACGACAGCGTTTAAGATCGTTATTAGTAAATAAGGAAAGAGATGGCACAAAGACATATAATTTAACACCATACATTTTATACTCTATATGTAATAGGTATAGGTTACTCAGACTCTAAAATAGCTCTGTGTCTCAGTTGATACAAACTGTGACAGTTAAAAAAATGACAATAGTAAGAAAGGAAAAATAATAATTTTGGTTGTATCGTAAGACATTTTTCACCAGTTTTTACGACCAAAAACGAGTTAAACAATTTAAGACTAGCTTTTAAACTCTAACTATAGTTAAGGTTTTATATAGAGCGTATAGATATTATTTAAGATAAGGGTCCTGGAATAGAGGCCGTTTTCGGGATGTTATGTGGATCAATTTCTCAAAAACTACTTGACCGAATTGAACAATTCTTATGTCTTGAAGAGCCACATTTCATCTCTGCTGGCTTGTAGGAAAAAAGATAAAAGAAAAACTCAATTTATGGTGCTTAATTTTAGGAAAGCTTATAATTTATTTTGTTGGACATTTTTTATTTCCTACCATGGGGCTTAAAAAAAAAGCAAGAGGAACATGTAAAAGAATAAACTGGTAGATTTTTTTTCCAGAGATCTCGAAGAAATGTACCTTGCATGACAAAAACCTTGATTTTCAAGAGATGCATTTTTAAAAAAATTAAGGTATATAAACTTAATAAAATTACATTAAGGGTTTCTGACCTCATAAACATTTATTGTAACATTTAATACATATTCCAAATAAAATTTGTTTAAAAATATATTTATTTAATGAAACACAATGTTTAATTCATTATTTCACAATAACTGTCATATCAATGGGGTCACCAATTTCGATAAATCTTGTGAGGTCAATTTTGAGTAAAAATAAGTATAAGTATTTTGCCATCTAAATAAACACATCGTAATTATACAGTAAGTAGACTGACATTTTTTCAATATGACTAATACATCTCAACGAGTATTCATTTTAAACAAATTTAAATTCAATTATTTAAAAAATTATTATTATACAACAATAAATTAAATAAATTTAAATATTATTTTATTTTTGCTAATAATAAAATACATGCTATATAGGCTTAAAAGGTTCATATTTTACAATTCATCTTGAATACCACACTTGAGGTTGGCTGGCATAGCAACATCTAAAAATATAATTAATTATTTCAAGTATATTATGCAATTGTTTTCATACATGAACACTCACCTATTTTTTTTGGATATGCTAAATTCAAATTATTCATTATTTCAATAAATTGATCTAACGACTTTGTAAGACGTGGATTATTTATCTTTTCTTCGCCGATTGTAGTAACGGTTTGGCCTAAGAGTAAAATATTAAAGTGTCATATACATTTATCAGTTTTTATCATTTGTGGTAACACAAAAGGTCCTTTTTGGAAATGAGTGATAAACCAAATTTGAATAAAATGGGTCTAGTGGATTAGTTTTACATAAAGTAACACCTTAGCTTTTAATTTATCAGATAGACAATTTTGAATTACCCGTATAATCATGAGCAGGATATACTTTATAGTAGTTGGGCAAAGTGAAAATTTGTTCGTAAACAGAACGATATAATGTTTCAGGGTTTCCTTCTTGAAAATCTGTTCTGCCACAAGCACCAATTAATAGACAATCACCAGTGAACAATACTGCTTCTTTTTGACATATATATGTAACACATCCTATTTTAAATAAACGTAAAGTTGTTAACAATAAAAAGAAACCTGAGTTGACAAATTTAGTTCAGATAATTACCGTTAGTGTGGCCCGGTGTCGAACGTACTTCAATTTCGTAACTGCCAAACTGAATTTTATCTCCTGAACTTATGTAAATATCTGCTTTGGCACCACTTTGCTTAGATATAACACTTTGGCATGACGGTATTAGTTTTTTAAGAGCGCCTGTACCGGTAACGTGATCAGCATGAACATGTGTGTTAACTGGAAAATTGTAAAACTTTATTAATTTATACAACATTTACAGATAACAATATTATTAATGATATTTTTTTTTATATTTTTACTTACTACAGTATAAAAGGTTTAAACCTAATCTTTTAATGACTGTATGATCGCGGTTGACTTGTTCTAGAACTGGATCAATAATAATTGCATCTTTCACATCGTTGTCAGCCAATATATAAGAGTATGTTGATGATTCTTTATCGAACAACTAATACCACAAAAAAAAAAAAATTGATGTTAATAAAAATCAATAATTAATTATTATGATTTACCTGGCGAAATAAGAACTTGTTTTTAACAGCATTACTCATCGATGAAATTTTAGAACTAAGCAATTTGAGAATTCCATAATTATTATAGTGTTTACCTAAGACATCAGTGACCGAATAGCGAAGAAACACCATGGTTGTGTTAGTAGTTTGTTGATTACTTTTTAATTTGTATGTGGATTAGACTTACGTTTATGAATGATGTATTTATGATTATATTAGTTTTAACTGTGTAGTTTTTACCAAATATGTTTTACGTATCCAACATAAAAGTTGATAACCCAGATTCCAATAACCTATAAAATTCAATAACTATCCAAAGTACCCAACTTTTTTTTTTTTACTGAACAAGTAACAACATCTAGTTAATAACAATTTGTTTTGGTCGTGGTAATAATAATATAATGTCATTATTATGAGTTACTATCACAGATAAGTTTATTATTTTTAATTGAACTAATATCAAAATGAAAGTATTCTGTAATAATGAGCATGTTATTATTATCGTGTAATAATATTGCTAAAGAATAATCTTACCACAGAATAGATCTATAAAGTATCTCTATCCTGTTACCTTAGTTCAACTTTTCTATTGTAATAATAAATTGTACAATTTTGGTCAATTGATAAGAATATTGATAGTAAAATGTAAATATATAAAATGATAACGTCACCTGTTGATGCAAATCCAGATTTTGCAAAACTTAAGATAAAAAATATCTATATACCTATCGTAGGGTTTTTGATTTTTGACCATTGATACCAAATAGTCATCAGACTAATAAAATTAATAATTATATTGCTCTATATATAATAGAAGTACTAACAACTTGTAACAACCACAACGAAAAGTGATAGCTATATTGCCTAAAATTGCTTTTTCAAAAATTATTCCTAAAAAATAATTTCATTAATTAACTGGTTTTAACATAACCCTTAAAAAATGAATACTGGAAATATAATTAAGAGCGGTTAAGGTTAAAATTCATCGTAATATATATGATAAGGTTATTTTATTTAAAAAAAAAAATAATTGCGTTAACAACAGTCATTCATAAAACAAACAAGAAATATATAAACATGGTAAAACTATTAATTAATTTTATGTAAGAAAAACGAATGGCTTTATGTTGTAACAAGCTCAAACCATTCCCTAAGCGCATCACTTAATACACTAGGCAATTTGTCAACGTCTCTTAAAATCACATAGAATGGAAATGGGAAATTATCCATGTACGATTCAATGCGTACACTATTGTTTTCAAATATTGGCATTTTGACATCTAAAATGGATTCCTGAAAAATCAAATAATAAATATTAAATACATAATAGATTTTTTGATTTTTTTTTTAACATTTACCTTTGTGGTTGGATTGTCTATAACGATAAATACAATGATTATACCATTCAATTTAGCTGTCCGAATAGCATTTCTCACTACATCAGGTCCTTCACTTTTTATACCTCGACCATCACTCATAATCACTAATAGTTGGGCTGGTTGATCCCCGTTATCTAATCGACCCCGGTCCTTAAAGGACGCAGTAGCTAACTCGATCATTTCTCCAACTTTAGTTTTCTGTTCATCAAACGTAAAGTCACATACTAATCTAGCACCCGTTTGATCGGCAAAAGGCTCACCAAGAGGATGAACGATTCTGGCTTGTTCACCAAAACTCATCACCCCCAATTCTCCAGCTTCCACTAAGGTGAGAGCTTTACTAACTAAAGCTAAGGATTCAAATGCCAACTAAAAACAAATTTCAAGTTACAATTAATAATACAATTGTAATAACTGCATATACTAACGACTTTAGCATGACTATCCATCATACTACTAGAGTTGTCAACGGCCATGATAATCTGGTATTGACGTTTGGAAGGTCTAGTCCTTCGGAGCCATATTTTATCTTTCCTAAACTGGCTGGCTATGTAAGGTATAACACGTCTCATATTTATGCGTCGCCCCGTTCTGAAATCGCCTTGAAGTCTGGATGCCTTACTTGGCTCTAACACTAAACGAAGTTGTTCACTTAATTCTTGGGCTAAACCAGATGTGGCTTCCATGCACTTATTCCAAGCTTCGTCTATATTAACATCATTACTTCCAGCCTAAATTTTCAAATGTAATATAACATATATCCATTGAGAAAATACTCTAAAAAGCATAATATAACTTACCTCCATCCATTTATTGTATTGATCTTGTAAAAATTCTTTATGGTCTTTGACTTCTATTTCAAATATTTCTTCATCATCTTTTATTTCTGCTGTGTGAAACATAGTTTCCATTCCTCGTTCGACTCCATGAGTCAAAACAACATCTCCTTCTATGTCAATCTGTTCTTCATCATCATTAATTTCTTTATGTTCAAAACCATCAGTTTCATTCATAATTGGCTGGTTATTTTTTTTCTTAGGTTTAACTTTTTCTGGCAATAACTCATCACCTTGTTTAGGCTCTTCTTTTTCTATGTCTTCTTCCATTTCTATATCATTATCTTTAAGTTCTTCACCGACTTCGTCTTCGTTATTAGGTATAGGTCGGTTTTCAAGTTGTTCCTAAAAAAAAAATTAAATTAAAAATAATTTGACAAAAGATAAAAAATGTCTGTACTAACATTCATTGCTGCATCTAATGTCTCTACATCATCTTTTTTAGATTCTTTAACGTGTTTAAACAAATCTCCTTTTTTATTGGCATTTTCTATTTTGTTTGCACCGCTTTCATCCATATCGTCGTCCTCTGCTTCATCTTCTTCCTGAATGTCTGCAGTTTTCAACCTTTTTTTCATAGGTCCATTACTTTCAGCTATAAAAAAAAATGTATTAAATTCAAAAAAGTTAAAAATAATTACAGAAATATTATTAATCTCACCTAAAGTTCTATTTGTATCTTTTTGCCCAGGTTTCATCCGTCTTTTCTTTTCCTTTAAACCAGGCTCTTCGCTAGAAGCACCATTATCTTGATCGGCACTATGACCTTGCTTAGTATCTCTACTTTCCTTTTGAGAACGACCAATACCTTGCTGCTCAGGACCAATTGCTTCTTCTTTGTTCTCTTCATTTGCTCCACTATCGTCTTGGCCATCAGCATTTTCACAAATCTGATCTTTAGAACCACCGTTTTCCAGATTTGAGGATTGAGCTTCTACTTTACTAGGCTCATCATCAGAAGGTTTAGCGTTTTCTTGATTATTTTTTAGTTCTTCTTTTTCCTCTTTTTGTGGTTCCTCTCCAGTTTTATTATCATCTTTTTTACCACCGTCGTTATTCATATCATCATCAGGACTATTTTTTTCTTCTACTCCCTCATCATTATCACCAATTTTAGTGTCATCAATTTGATTTTCGTTTTCTTCTTCATCACTTGTGTCTTCCATATCATTTTTATCTTTTTTGGGTTCTTCGTTAAGTTCATCATCGGTTGCTGCATTTTCCATATTTTCTTTCATGGCATCTATATCAAACGGATTTTCTTCTCCTTCATCGTTGTCATTCATTTCACCCTCATCGAGTTGAAGATCATTTGGCAAATCCATTGGCTCGGGCTCAGGTGGTGGTTCTAAATCTCCATGATGGGGATCTGAATGATCTTCTCCAGCTTCATCACCATCATCATTTAATTCGTTTATATCATTTTTACTATCTTTTTGGTTTATTTCTTCTTTTTCGTTATCTTCTCCTTTCCCATTTTCGTTATCATTCTTAGCACCAATTTGTTTGTCTCCTTGTGACTCTCCTCCTTGACCGTCATCTTCTTTTAATTCTTCATTTTCCTGTTCATCGCCATTTTCATCGTCTTCAGAATCACTGCCCCACAGTTTCTCATCCAAAGTTTCTGCACCTTCTCCTGTTTCTCCCATTTCTTTATTTTCGTTGTCATCATCATCATTATCATCATCATCATCATCATTGCTATTTTCATTTTCTTCTTTTTCTAAATCATGTAATTTACCATCAAAGTCATCAGACATTTCTACGCCTTTTTCTTCCTCCTAAAAAGTAAAAAAAATCAATACTAAGTAGTAAAATAAGAACTAAATTAACCATCAAACTTTGTAATAGGTAAATAGTCAACGTAATATAACTTTTTACAATCTATATACAATCGATCTTAAATAAATCACTTTAAATTAATATTATTACTTCAAAAAGTCAATTAACTAAAAAAGCAATTCATTTCGTATTTTTATCACTAGTGTAGTAAATTAATACTGGATTGATATATATTTCTTGACGTTACCTTTAAATCTTTATCTGGTTCAGGTTCATTATCATAATTTTTTTTTGCATCTTCCAATTGATCTTGACTTTCTATTTGGTCCGATACATCCTTTGCTCCTTCACCTTCGGTAAGACCCATACCACTTTTACCGTCAGACTGCGTACCGTCTTCTCCTTCTAACAGTTCATCGGGTACACAAAATCCCTATAGACAAATAATTTATTAATCATAAAAATTAATATTTTTCACACAATTTTTTTATTTTACTTACATTTGCAGCAAGATCAGTGAACAATGAGGAGAGAGTGAAACTCATTTTTGATAAAACTCTGTACGTCATCGTTTGTTGGGCAATAAAATATTGTACAAGTAAAGCATATTGTTTAAGCAACGGTAGACATGATCTCAAAACATTATCACCAACAGACATTTTCAGTACATTTCTTAGTTTTTTGTTTATTTGGGACAAGTTGCAATCTTCTAAGTCAGTCAATAATGGCTGGAGAATTTGACATTTTAGTAACATCGATTCATTGTTTTCTAGTACATTAATGTTATTATACTTTTTATAGAGCTTTTCAACTGATAATAAAATTGAATTTATCAATTGGCTAACCGCCTCCTTTGACGAGGAAGACTGTTCAAGAGGGATACTTGCATTAGAATCAAATAGCTCGTGTTGGAATTGAATTTTACCAAAATGGTCTTCCACCATCCAAATTTTATTATAAAACTTATTTATGTATTCGGATATTAGATCACATATTTTAACTGCTTTATTGTATAGGTCGTTACTCATGAAATTTACATCACATAACTTCATTGCTCTAACTGTTTTTTCATCAGCTAATCCTTTAAGAGTATTTTGAGCCAACTCTATGACTTCATTAAGATTTGAGATATCGTCTGGTAACTTAGAATTATTAAGAACGCTGTTCTTATTGTTCTCGGAATATAATAAATTGAATAACGATGTCTGCTTGTCAGCTGTAGTCAAATTAGTCGTTTCATCACGACATTGTAAGGTTACTTTAAATTGTTGCAATATATTAATACTGTTGACTACATAATTGATCGGCGACTAAAAAATAAAATAAATCAGGAAATATTATTATCATGTTATATATATTGAATTATTTGTAGTGAACTCAAAATATGATTAATGTATCATCTAGCCTAATTACTTTTAGATCTTCAGTAGGATTGAAAACTACACTATCAGAATCTGTAATAATATCAGATAAATGCAACAAGCTTCGGAACTGAACAAGAGAGTCCACGTGAGAAGCCAATATTTTTTTAGTTTTCCATGTAGTTTTCTAAAAAAAAAAGTTGTTAAAAGTTAAAACCCAAAAACAAAAGATAAAATAAATAGTACACACCATAAGGTCGTTAGTAAAACCCTTAACACGATCCATATCTTGTTGACCCAGCTTAGGTTTTTCGGAGGCCACTTTAAGAGCGGCTATTTGGGATACAGATTTCAAAAAATAAGACTCACTCTCAGACCAAGCACAATGTAAATCGTCATCTGCAGGCCTAAAATAATGATATAATACAGATAATCACCAAATAGTGGATGTGTATAAAAAATGTTAACTAATGGTATCTTACGTAAGAGATAACGAATCAAGTGCCGCTTTTAGATCCACCGGCGGTAATCGAGCAAAATCAATCGCATTGTTTATTTGCTCACATCCCATTAATCCAGCTTTAAAAGATAACCCAATGCGTTTTAGAGCCTTAAACAGTTCAGATAACGCTTTACGTTTTTGTTGTAAAATTTGTTTCGCTTGAGATTTTTGTTTGTCTTTTGGCGCTTCTAAATTAATCTGCAATACACGCAATTCTTCAGCCGATTCCAAAATACCATTTATAAATTCATTCAGTTCAGTAATGTGATTTGGGTAGAAACAATTAGTCATTGTTTTACGCGAAAAAGTATTTAATTTTTTCGAGTATTTGCTAAGATTCAACAGAATATCTGTACCGTCTAATATATCCTGAAATTGTACAGAAATATTATTATTTGCAATTTTTAGACACAATTTGTAAAGATAAAAAATGTATGTTAACTATATAAATATAATACTATAATTCTTACCAAATTTATTTCACAATCATTTAAATAGTTATCAATATTAAATGTTGGAAGAATATAGGGATCAACTTTTGTCTCGGAAGTAGTCGACTGAGTCATCATAGCAAACGATGCAGAATTTTTTAAAATTTCCTTTAAAATAATAATTAGGTAAGACAATTAATTGATTACAATTATACAAAATATATTTACTTCATATTCCCGAGTGTACTTGTGCAATGTTTGTTGAACTTTGGTTACGGTTTCTTTGATTGACCAGTAGTTGATATCATTCCACTTAACGATTTTTACAAAGTCTCGTAGTTTCTTTTTAACTTCGGCTGTTAGGGTTTCAATGCGAGTATGAATACGCTTTTCGAATTGACAATAATATTTATACAAGTTCCAAGAAGCATTGCTTAGTTCAGTTTGCTCATTTGATTTTTCTCTATTAATTGTATCACAATGAAACGTGTAAAGCAATTCTAATCTTGTCGAATACTCTCCCAACGTTGAACTCTCCATAAATTTTTGCAAAGCAGATACAAGTTGTGGAAAACTGTCTTGCTTGTTTATGTATGCTTGGAAAATTGAATACAAATAAAACCACCACTTAGATGAATCATTCTGCACCCTTTCCAAAAACAAATATTAAAAATTTAATAGATAATTGATGGTTATTTTTAAAAAGAGACAATACCACACATTCAACAGAAAACTTAAGTAACTTTTCCTTATGAGATGTTAAGAATTGAATTATCAAACAAATCTTTTTAATAACTTGTAATTCGGAACTAAAAGAACGTAAGTCCAAAAATGGCAAGTTTTAGGTTATTACAGTTTTTACATGTAGAATCTGATTTTGCATACAATTGGAATTCCATTAAAAATTCTTCTTTTCTAATAAGGCTTATAAGAGTGTATGTTAGACAGTTAACATTTTTATGCTCTTCTGAAAAGTTGGTATAGTGTATCTTACATTCATCTAGTTCCGAGGTAAAACATTTACTATTTAGGTTTTTTTTAAAATCGAGTATGTAGCATCACCTCAAGATAAACTTTAACTAACTATATACATACTTTTTGAGAGAATACTGTAAACAGTCTTTCCAAGTGCTCAACTCAAGATTTCGATATTCTTGGATACTGTAAGATATTTTTAAAACTAATTCATTCATACTAATGCCCCGATGAGCAACTTCTTCCCATTCATGAAGCTTGGTTAGAAGAAGTTCTAAGCCAACAAGAAAACGACATGTTGGACTGGACCAATCGAAACCCATCATGCGCTTTAGAACTTTTATAATCTGTTAAAAAAAGTTAAGTTTTCATAAATTAAATAAAAAATCACATTAATCGAATGACCTACAGAAAATATTGATCAACTTACTGTTTGCAATGTAGGATGATCTGGCCATTCCTCCAACAGCCCTTTAATTTTGTCTTCTATTTCTTTGAGTACTTCATAAGTTTTCAAAGCATACTCTACATTGGAATCGCGATAGAAGTCGTAATAGTCTTTATCTAACCGTTGTTTTGGATTGCTAGCAATGTCAGTGGCCAACAACATCCATGGAATCATTTTACTGTCCATTGAACAATCTAAGTACATAAATTTTGACAATAAAAGTTTGCCAAACATACAAAAACGATCGGAGAAAGTATTTCGAATTCTGCTGAACGCTTCGTTTTGATCAACAATTTTCGAGGATGGTGATAACCAATGAGCCAATGCTGCTGGTCGTACTAATTGGTCATGTAATCGACATATATCATTGATGTCTTTATCAGTAAGACTGTAAAGCTCTTGAGAAATATTATCCCCGACAGTAGTGTTTTCAAGTGTATTTGGACCTTCAATATCATTAAAATCTGTATGTTTTGTAGTCGGAAATTGTTGTGCAACACCTTGTGCAATTTCTGTCTCTTCGGTTATTGTTTCACTGTCCGATTTTTGCTTATACAGACTTTCTTGTTCAATTTTTTTACTTTCTTCTTCTTCTTGAAGACGCTTCCAGTTACATACAAATTTTTCAACAACGCTCCTTATAGCTGTCATGTGTTGATCCGAACCACACGGCTGACCACTAAGGTAAAACATGTTATTCAACTCTTCCAAACATAACTTGTACCACCTTTAAAATTAAAATACAATAAACAATAATAATAATAATAATAATAATAAACAAATTATGTAATGTTACACGCCTAAATTTGTCGTTTGTATTCATGGAAACTGTTTCGTCTATGTCGACCATTTCCATAATGTCGGGACAGAATCGAGGAAATTCACCAAAAAGTTGTAATAATTTTTCTTCGTTATGTGCAACATGTTCCTCTTTCATTACTGACCATTTAAAGTGGTTGCGTAAAATTCTCATACCGTACCTCATCTAATAAATGTTAAAGACACAAAATGGTTAATATGAATGGCTTTAGATTAACTTTGAGAAATATACCTGATTTATTGAAAGAAGTATTCCGGCAAGTATGTCCGGGTATGCTGCATAATGTTCATATAGTCGATCATGAAAACTTGAAACCGATGTCAGCCAGTTGTCTATTTCATTTACAAGTGATTCACGATTTTTTAAATCAGAATTTATAATTTTATACGTGTTACCATCTAAACCATACATTTTTGTAAAACGAGTAACTTCCTATAAACAAAATCATATTGAAGTAATATTAATTTTAAATAAATTTAATGGTGCGCCAATCAGAATGTTTTAAATAAGATTAAAATAAAATATTTACTTACTTCTAAAATAGCATTGTATATAGGAGGTTCTGGTCTGTAGCCTACATTTGTGTTTTTTTCGCTCAAAGCTTTAAGTCTTTGAACATAATATTCTTTAAATGGAAACAGTTCAGAAACACCTTCCATTTCTGAGAATATTTTTTCAGCGTTTAATCTTCCATTTAGCATAATTTTCTAAAATTAAAAAACCCATGTAATATTTGCAAAAATCATTTTGGATTTGGTAGATACAAATTTAAAAAATAAACACACCTCAGAAACGGAACATTCAATTTTAACTTTAAGTTTTTGTAATGGATCTACTGGACTCAACGCGGAAAACACTTCCAGCAAGTACATGCCTGAGAGTACCCACAAACGGCCTGCACTAAATAGCAATTGTCTACTCAAATTATTGTCTACATCTGATGTCGCCGAAAGATGTACATTCTTCTTAATGTAATCAATCTCATTAGCCGCTTCGTAAACAGCAGTAACCATGGTATCGTGATAATTAACTTTGTAACACAGGGATTTGTGGCATTTATCATTATCTCTACTTAGATAGAGCTCTTCCATAGATGTAATATCATCAATAGGTAACAGAGGCGAAAAAAACAATTCAGCAAGTTTAAGCAAAATCTTGAGATTTTTAAAACTAAAAAAATTGTTTAAACAAATTGGTAAAAAATATAATAATGAAAATTATTTATTTTATCAACTCACTGAATTTCAGTAGTCCATTTTGAATTATTCTGTATAAAATGTTTGACGCTCTTCAAGTTATAATTGGTGTGTTGTATGGACTGAATAGGAATCGGCGCAAACGTAAAGTATGGTTCTTTTTCTTTCAATAACATTTTGATTATAAACACACTGAACAGCGGTTGTTCGAATGAATAATATGTTTCCTTAAATGAATACAAATACATGGTTAAACAGTGTACATGAATAAAATAACCATTTAAAAAAATTTTTTTTTTAAGGATAACGTACCTCAGGTTTACACACTTCCTCAATAGTAGTTTCTTCGTCATCTATTCTAAATTCATTGTTGTTGGGTAACCATTCCAGAAAGTTATTTGGATAATTCACAGCAACCGAGTTGAACGAATGCTTCAAAGCTTCCAATAGGAAGTCAATACTTCTTTGACTATTTTTTAATGAATGACAATATAATGGTGATACAGTCGGTAAATATTGCAAAAGTGAATTAAAAAACTTCATGTCATTGTTACTATTATTCTCATCGTTATCATCAAAGAAATGGTTTAAATTTGTGAGGAAACTCCGTTCGATAATTAATTCCCATAAAGGTATAACGTTAAGTTCAATATCGTTTATTTCAATATTTTCAAGTTCTAGGAAAAAAAAAATAAAATCATGTTAGTATTTTACACAATTAATATTAAATTCATTATTATTAAACTTACTAATAGATTGAGTTGTAGTCGATTGGACCGTTTCACAGTTGGAATGCGCCATAAGAATAATTTCATGTCTTTGGTTTTTAGCCTCTTTAGAAATCAATCCCTTTAAGTTATTCGACTTAATTATAGAAATGTAGTCCTTATTTTTTCTGGAATAAAAAATACTATAGATATTACACAAAAAAATAAGCATTAAAACATCTAGGCAAATCTTCACTTGAAAATCTTTGTGTGTAAAAAATTGTCTATTACAAATAGATTAAATAAAATCAACTAACTTATGTCTCTTGACAATTTCATCGCCGTGAGTTTTACAACACTGATGCGATGGAATTTGTTGTTTATAGCATTTCATGAGCTCTGTATGACGCTTAGGCGTCAAATAGTTCTTTCGGACTTCATCTCGCATTGTTTTCAATCTTTCCAAGTATGTATGTCTAACAAGCAATTTTAAATTAATACTATAGAAAAATAATTGCAAATATAAAAATGCATTACTTGACTCCAATTGTAATGGATTCCATTAACGGTACAAAATAATTAACGATTACGCTGAAATAGCAATACACCAACACCGTTAGGAACTCCCCTCTGTTTTCCAAATTTGTATATATATACTGCTCGATACTTCTAGTCCAACATATAATTTCTTTAAATGACCGATAGTTGTTTTCATCAATAAGTAATGAACATTCGCTTATAAAGAAATCAACAAATTCATCAAAAGCGACCGACAATACCGCATAATCGTGAAGCATTCCGCCATTTTGTATCATAGCTCCTGTAAATTGGGGTTTTTTTAAATTGACGTTTATAGTTATTAAATTAATTAATTACGACTTTTTTGATATTAATCTCACTTTTTTTATTTTTTTTTAATGCAGCAGAACTCTCATCTACAGCCTTATTTAATGTGTGTTCCAACATCAGATGCATTTTGTTTTCTGCACATGGCATATTTGCGTTAATTCCATTATAATAGACGGCTGGTAAATATCTACAGTCGTAAGGCAAATTATTCCAGTCTATATTGTCACCCACTTTCTTTGGCAAATATGTTAAATTATCGAATTGTAAAAATTCAACTTGTTTTACAAAATTAAGAATTACGTCAGATTCAAAATTGAAATTCATCAATAGCCATTTGCATCTAGTACTAATATCTGCACTCGATGATCGGCCAAAATAGCATAACAGCAAATCTTCTATGCTAGTATCACTTAAGTTCTTATAATGTTTTAAAACATCACACAGTTGATTTACATAACACAAATTTGCTGATTGCAAAACATCGAGTGTTTTTAGATTAGGATACCAGACATCACTAACCACTTCGCTATGCTCTTCTAAAATTCTATCAATTTCTAAAATTGCATTTTGTTTTAAATTGCCAATCAAACATCGTACATAAACATCAGTACATGTTTCACGAACAATTTCCAAAATTGGCAGATTTCGTTTTGAATTTTGTGATATTAAATAAGCGGTTCGAAGTAAATGATTAATGCCAATAACAACGCCCGATGCTAATTTTTTAATAAATTGATGAATTTTAATAATTGTACTTCTTATTGAGTAACTGTCAACACCTTGTAACTTGATCAACGAATGAATATCATGCTCGTTGAGTTCTTCCAATGGATGCATGTAAATTTCAACTCCTCGATTTTTCATTGCTCTACAATCAAATAAACGTACACGTTATACAAAAATTAGTCACAAAAAAAAAAATATTTTTAATGGAATAAAAATAATTGTTCATAAATGAGCCGGTGAGAATGAAAGTGACGTAATTCAAATTTTTAAAAAATCTGCAATATCGCTAGGACATATTAGTATACTTTAAAAGAGCCATTTAGTCAATGGAGTAAGTTAAGTTGCGCCTTTGTTCGCGAGAACGCCACTTAAAATTTCGTTAGTACAAAGTTATAGAAATACAAAACATAAACCTTCTATTTCTCAAAACAACTTAAATGTGACTTACGCTACTTTCATTTTCGCCGGCTCAAATAACTGAATAATAAATAATAAAAATAAACATGAATAAAATGCTTATTTTTTTTTTTTGTTCTAAATAGTTATAGCTTATAAGTTTCAACATATACCTTGATATAGTTCCATGTTTTGGGTCCATAGCTAAGAATAGTCTGAAATTTTCATGAGGTCTGATAGTTGTTATTTCTCCATCGGAACCAATACCTTTTTCACCCAAAACTAAACAGCCATTTGGTTCTAGTAAACCGTTTAATCGATCAAGAACGGCTGGACTGCACAAGTTTACATTGTCAATCAACAGCCACGAACCGTCTTTTAAACACTGTAATTCATATAATCATTGTAACGGCATAAATTAATATAGACTATTCACACTGTATTTACTTTAACCAATAAACTGTCGATCCACTCAAATTTTCCACCAGCATTTAAGCTACCGGAACTGGTCACCCTATCAGCAAGAAGTTGAAGTTGTTTTGAATAGTCATAATACTCCAACAAACTGGTTATTTTTGCTAAAGCTGAAATCCGCTTTTGAAATAGAAAAGTTTCCGACGCCATAGTAGTTCCAGTGTTGTTTTGGACATCTAAAAATACACAATGAACAGAATTTCAAACTTGGTATTTGGAACGCTTTAGAAACGTTCAAAACTAACCTGACATTCTTTTAAATTCATACCACAATGCTAGCATTAAAATATCACTTTGACCTTTTAAGAGTTGTAGGCTAACTTTATTATAGATTGCGTATTCTACTCGTTTTGCTATTTCTTCTAGATGTCTATTATAGTCAGCCTAGAACACCAATGTATTAGAATAAAAATATATTAGTTTTTTTTATATGATTTCAATTTTTGTTTGATTTTACCTGTTCAAATCCACCTAATATTTCTATAGTATCCATGGAACTGTTTACGGACAACACGCGCAATTCTTGGCCACACAATTGAGCGAGTGTTTTAATGACTGAAGTTTTGCCGCAGCTGCTACCCACCTTAAATTTATAAACAAAATAAAATAGATAATTTAGATATTTTATAATAAGAATCTCTCCCATCTAAAACCAATGGGAAAAATATGTAGGTAGATGAAAAGAAAAAAAAACATGCATCATTTTTAATTACCAAAATGGGCATCCATTTCATTTTTACGCAAACAGCCAACGAGTTTAACGTATGAATGTGGGATCTAAGAATTAAATTTTGGTTACTGCGATCAACTGGGGTTCCAAGCGTACGCTTTCGAAGTACTGCAAATCTATTAAATAGAACCGCAGATGGCAATACTCTAATGTAATCATATTTTTCACAATCGACATTTAATAATATTTTCATCCGATTGAAAATCTAAACAAATAAAATAATAAATACAAATTCTAAACAAGTTTTTAATGAATTAAAAAAAAAACTTACTTCTTCTTCTTGACATTTTAGACTGGGCATGCGATTGGTATATATTAATGAAAGATGGTCTAGTATATTACAATCCAATTTAATTGTTACTTCAACCCATCGCAATATATCTCTCAAGTTCAAGTCCATATTATATTTTTGGCTAAATGATAGAGTAAAGTTAACTACTTGATCTAAATTTAACGACTGTACTTTCTTTTCATTTGAAATGTTTAATTTTTGTATTATATTAACAATGTTACTACTGTCTAGGACATTTAAATGCACCTGAAATCAACAAAATTTTAATAATATTAGAATTTTGAATAAAAACATTTTAGGGTAAGTACAGGACAAGAAAAACTAATAGAAATGAAAGATAGCAATGAGTAGCGAGACAATGAAACTTGGGCAATTTATACTTTAATAAGTGGGCTTTCTTAACTTGCATATTTTTAATAATGCTCAAATTTGAATTGAACACATAATGTATAAATAGTTAGTGTATAAATTGTGTAACTTTTTTACCTGCAAAAATCGATTCAAAAATGATTTTGGCAGTCCTTTTCTCGCTCCACCCTCATTCATTGGATTTTGACAAGCAAATAATCTTGTTTCGTTCGATTTGATTAAAAATGTCCGTCCGAGTTCTGGAATATACAATTCACCTCTGTGATCGAGAACTGCATTCAACCCTTCAAGAACAGATTGCGAGGCTAAATTTAACTAGACAAAAAAAATGTATATTTTATTAACAACACTAAAAATATATATATATAATATAATAATTATTAATATAAATTTTATTTTAAAACTTTAATACATTTTACATTAGGTATTTAAAGTTTATTGTTTCTTTCATGGTTACCTCATCTAAAAGAATCCAACTGCCTTCTTTTAACGCTCTCAAAAATGGACCGTCTCTCCATTCGAAACTACCACCATCGCCACCGTCTGTCGGTAAGTCTGCTCCGAATAAGTCTGATACGTCTGTTTGTTCAGAGAGATTAATTCTTATTAGTTTATGACCAGAAGCTTTAGCAATTGCTTGAACGAGACTGGTTTTCCCAACACCCGGACTACCTTCTAAAAGTATAGCCCGATTGCTAATTTGCATACATCGTAATAAACGAATGACATTTTGCTTCGTAATAGGAGTTTCGAAAGAAAATTCGGGGATTGATACTTCTGGTAAATTACCTAGAAATAAAACAAAATAATACAATTAAAAAAAACACAAAGAAATAATTGGAAAACAATTTTACCTTTTGGAATGTAATATCCGTCACAACCAAACAATTTTGGTGTACATTTTGATGGGAAAAACTGAAGCAAATTATCAAATAAATCTTCTTTAATTTCCAATTGTTGGTTTTTTTCTTTTAACGACTCTTGTAGAGCAGAGTCAATAGCTTCGTCATAACTATTAAAACAAATGTAAAACAATTTATAAGATAAATATTGTTTTTCTAGATTTTTTGAGAACTTACGATGGTTCTAAACACGTTTTTTTATCCAAAAAAATCATTATCGCTCCTTCTTTGTAAAAAGTCCTGAATGCTTTTAAGGTGTTGTAATATGGGTTGTTTGTCGGTAACTGACCCATCATTGATTCAATAAACTGTACCCATATCAAATAGTCTCTAATACTAATGTTGAGTTTTAAATAACTGTAAATCCAATGCAAGTAAATTATTTAAATTATTATAAAAAGTAAGTAGTGATAACATATAAGAGTTTACTTACTTTCTAATGTAATCAGTATCTTTTAACCAGTTAACAAATCGTACCATTGATTCACTTAAATATAAACTTGCGCTGTGGAATGTCAAAAAGTTTCCATTAACTATTTGAATTAAATCGGCGTTGTCCGAACAATTTTCACACCAAATTTCTGTCAGACGATTTCGAAGAGCTGGTGATAACTGTTAACAAAATGTGTTTCGTTTAATATTGTTCAAAAAGTCTTACCTATTACAAGACGATTTTATGATTTAAAATTTTACCAAACCTCTTTTTTTCCGTAGTCACCACCAGGATTCATAGTGCCAACAAAACAAAAGCCTGTATGCGCTACAAGCTCCGAATCGCTATTATTATCACCTAATTTTTCACTTAGTAAAAGTTTTCTTTCGGGTTCTTTAAAAAAAATAAAAAAATTAGAATATTAGTCTTAATAGTTACAATATCATAAGCTTTTTCCCCCAGAGGGAACGGGATGTTTTTATTTTGTTTTTTTAAGCATAGTTGAAGAATTTTTAAAAATCTGTAATCAGACTTTATTTTTATTTCGGAAAAACAAAAAAATATATAACTATACACACTTAAAAATACAACTTTTACAAAATTAATTATTGTTACCTAATGATATTCACTTATTATGATTTTTTATTTTTGTCATTTATAAAAGGTGATAAGTTTTGTATAGGACATAAATTTTTGTAAATAATAGTAATTTTTTAGTTTCTTTTAAAAATATTTTAGTATATTTTATATTTTAACCTCCAAACAGTCCTGCTTTTGAAAATCCCATTAGCGGTCACGCTGCGACATTTACACCGCTTTTTGTCTCGGCATGGGAAACTATTTTTTTTTTGCCTATTGTGTTAATAATTTATCAACTAGAGAATAGAGAAAGTTACAACAGGCTTACTTCAATGTAAAGTTTTTTTTCTTCAAAAACGGCGTTATTAACATCTCTGGCGCAAGCGCAAGGAGGTTAAACAAAACTTAAAAATCTAGTCACCCATTTTTTTAAATCAAAACAATTTATAGAATAAACACACACTTATTGTTTGTGAAAAAAATAATAACATTAAAGTATTTATTAGAATATGATTTTACCACATTCAGTTATAATAATTCCTGAAAATTTGTATATTACGTTATTTATTTATTTTATTTGTTGTATACATTTTTTCAAATAAAAATGTATTTGAAATTATTACTAGGGTATTAGTTCAAAAATCTATTGTATAATAATTAAATTTTATTTACTATTTGAGTTTTTAATTAAATAATACCCAGGAATGGATGTGCCAGTTAAAGAAACCAATATAGGTCATACCAACCTAATAACGAATTAAATCGCTCCAAAACGCTATCATCGGCCAAAGATATTTCATCAGCCAAAAACATGTGTCCATCAACCATAGCTTTTATTAATGGCCCATCGACCCATTCAAAAAGTCTATGGTCATTTTCATTATCTTTGCTTCTCACGGGTCTCAAGCCGCCCAGAAAATCTGAACTTTCAGTGTGTTGGTGGCAGTTGACAGTCGATAATTTCTTACAGCTAATTGCGGCAATCATTTGACATACAGTCGTCTTACCACAACCCGTTTCACCAACCAATAAAATGGGTTCGTTAAATTCTATAGCTTTGCCTGTAAAATAAATAAACGGACTTTCAGTTATTGCAATGAAATAGGTCAATAATGTTATGTTATTTTACTTACAACAGAGTACCACCATTCGTCTAATATTTTTTGACATAAAAATTTGTTCAAATCCAACTGGAGGACGCTGGATTTTTTCTAGAATGTGGCGTGTAACGTATGACGATTTGTCGGTCACTATTAATAAAAATTAAAATATAATTGTAATAATCAATATACGTGAAAATAGTTAATACAAAGAAATAATACTCACATGTAAATAATCTGTCCAATAATAAAGAACACTTGAAATGTTTTTCTAAAATTTGAATTATTATTTCTTCTTCTTCTGTTTTTCTAACTTTAGACGCCAAAACTAAAAAGCCTGTAACATATTAATATTCTATATTTTTTATTTATACATTTATAAAATTTAAATATTAGATAATAATCAGCAATGTGTAGTTCTTACCTTCGTCCACTAAATGCTGATTCCAGTTGTAGTTATCTGGAGCATTTGCCAGTCGATAACGCTCCCCCCATCTGAATAAATCTCTTAGCGTAATAAATCCATGTTTTCCTGCAAATGCCGCACTACCTTTACGAGTGGACTGGAGATCTTTCATAACTAAAACTACTTTTTTTGCGTAAGATGGAGGCATCTCGCAGCGTTTATACAATATCGTCTCCAATTCAGAAGCAGGAATTTCATCAAAATGCATTTCTATAAATCTATTTTTGAAAGCCCTTGATAATATCTAAAAAAATTGTATGTAGTCAATTTATTTTTTAATTAAAATTTATATTTTTCATATTTTGTGTATTGGAAACCAAAGCTGGCCAATTTTTTTTAGCATGGAACAACATGCTTTAGCCTTGGACTCCCAGCTCGAAAATGACACAAAATAGCGTGATCGGCCCTAGTTTAGTAAGATTAATTTGAATGCACCGGATCATTCTGATATGGTCGGTCTCTGTGCCTCTTGCTTCACCTCTACAGCACCTCTAGTAGCACCTCTACTCATATTATGCTGCAAGACTCATTACATCCATGATTGAAATATACAAGGTTATTACACATATACCCCTTCTTCATCAAATATTCAATGATAAAATAAAATATGTCAGCATAACAGGCAGGCAATCAAAATCAAGTACATAAATACACAGTAAAATATATAGTAATAGTAAAGTGTATAATAAAATTGATATCCCATTGTCATTTTATTTCTGAAGATAACAATTCAAGACGATGTGCATTAACCTGTATATTTCAACCATGATTACGTCTCTGATGCGGCGCTCATACACACAGAGTAATATATATATAATAATATATTAATATATATCACAATAATAGTGAGTCGTCGTTGTCGTCATGCAAACATGTTTTAGCCAGAACATATAATTAAGACTATACTATTGTCATAAATCGTGAGATTGTAGATCAGAAATAATCACTATTCAGGAGCCAGCAGGCTAAAGCATGTTTCATGTATTATAACTTTAGGCTTTAAGTAGACTGTAACTATTTCAGAAAAAACTCGTTCTAATTTTAACCGTACTCTAAAAAGCTTATGCTAACAACATTTTTACAGATTTTTCAATACTTCTTTGATGTATCAAAGTAAATTTTAAATTTATTTTTAATAATATAATAATTATTGAACATCATGGAAAAACCATTTGACAAATATTAGGGTTAGCAATTGATGCAAATAGGAGCGAGATAAAATTTTTGCCGTGAAGAAAAGAATGTGTTTTTTTTTGTTTGGCCTATGAGCAATCTTTTAAGCGTCATGCTAAGTTTTTAATGTTGGTAGAATTTGTATTTGTTACATATATAATTTTTTTTTCAAATTATTATGTTATTTTACTTAAAAATTCTCAGGTCTGCTCCCAACGAATATTAACTATTGTAAAATGTATTATATATCAGGAAGTAAAAATGTATCTTTAAATACATACTTTACGACCTCCGTATAATCCTGGAGGATTTTGAGTAGCAAATAATCTAAATCCTGGATGTGCTTTAACGAGAGTTTGTGTTTCGGGTATAAATAATTCACGGTTATCGTCCAAGACGCGGTTCAAAGCCTCTAATACGTCAGTGGGTGCTAAATTTAATTCGTCCAATACAATCCAGTGACCTTTTCGCATCGCTTCTACGAGTACACCTATATAAGAGTAATAACATGTAAAATCCGAATTTTGGAAAATTACTTAAGCCTATTTTTAACAATATTACTGACCTTCTTTAAATATCAATTGACCCGTTACTGACTGAGCAGAATACGAACCGATATACTCTTGCAAGTCTGTGTGCTCATGATTATTAATACGCACCAAAACATTTCCAGACGCAGCAGCCAAGTATGTGATGAGACTTGTTTTTCCCACACAAGTATCGCCTTGAATTAAAACAGGATAGCAGCTTAAAGAAACGGCTCTGACAAGATCACGCAAATTCTTTTTAACGCTTTCTGTCAGTATATACTGTAAAAAATTTAAATTAGTGTTTTTTACAACAAATCAAAATAACAAAATATTGTATTACATTTTTAGCAACCAAAGGTTTGGAGTCGCCTTTATGAATCCAATAGCCTTCGAATTGAACGTAAGATCCATTGACCGGTTTAGATATTGGTTGATTGATTACTCCTTGAATTAACTTTTCACCGAATATTGTCGTAGCAATTAATGACTCTACTAGTTTATGAGAAGCACTATCCAATTGTGTTAAAAAACTCAAACAGAATGATTCATACAACGATCTTGGTGCAGATTGACAGGGATTTGACGAAGCTATAGCCAAGGCACGGCAATAAGTTCGTAGACTGTAATGAGGTTTATGTCCAGTTCCATCGACTAAGGACTTTTCCGCTTCACGTTTAGCTAGCAGATAAAATTTGGACAACGCGTTTAGCTTTTGAGCTGGATAGTCCGGAAGGTAGCACGCCGTCATTGTAATTAAGTCAGAACGTTCAGTCAGCTCATCGACAAAAAATTCAGTAAACCTGAAAATTAATAATGATACTTTAATTGTTCATTTATTACAGCCTCTATTTTTATTTTATTATTTTATATACCTATTTCTTATGCCCGGCGGCAAGTCTTTTTTACCAACATCAGTAGCCGGATTCATGGCTGCCATTAATCGGAAATTGTCATGTCTTGTTATTGGCCTAGTATCAGTTCGTTCATTTACAGTAATAGTACCATCGGATTCAAGTAAGCTCGATAAACACTGCAACGTTTCAGCTGATGCAAGATTTATTTCATCCAACAAAACCCAATAACCTTAAAATAATAGATTAATATCAAATATTATCGTTAAAATTCATAAACATACAAAGTGTTTTGTTTACCTTCTCTGACTGCACGGATTAGACTTCCTTCAACATAAGCAAACGCCATTGCCGTATGACAATGTTTAAGTTGAGTTTCAAAGCGTAAAATTTTTTCATTTAGTTCTAACCATCGTTCAACTGGTTTGCCATTTTTTGTATTTTTTTTAATAGCCTTTTGTATTACATGTTTCATCAGTTTTATCAAACTATGCCATTCATGGTTGTTAAAACAAGTCTAAAGTTATATAATTTGTATTATGTATTATTTATTATTGTATAATGTATTCATTGAAAATGTTTGATGAACCATAACAATTTTTTTTACCGATATGTGGCCCAGAAATTTGGTGTTTTGTTCTATATCAAATTCAGCTCGAAACAGATTTTCAAATTGTTCTCGAATAGGTTTGATAATGAACTTTAATTCCACAGGTTTGTACCCACCGATGAGATCAACGCTATCACTTTGTTGGTTCATATTTAAGACAATCAATTTGTTTCCAGTGTGCTTAGCCAATAACTGAAGTGTTGACGTCTTACCAGTACCAGTTTCACCGACGAGCAACACCGATTCTTGTGCAGTAATACAACATGCAACTCGTTCAAGTAGACATGATGAAGAACGTGTTAAAGCAAATTTAAAATGTGATCTACAACAAAATGTATCACTTAATTAAAAAACAGAAAATTAATTTTACGATATTACATTAAAAATGTATTTCTTACGTGGAGTTATCTGTAAGAAACGATCCACTACGTGGCAATGTTACACGCCCCGCTATGCAAAATTTTTCATCGAGGACAACAGTAGGTTTATACTCGTTTAAAATATACTGAGCTTTTGTTTTAATTACACCAATTAAAGAAGCGACATGACATGCCAGCTCAATCCGTGTTTCTAAAAAATATTTTGTAGCATTTTAAATTCATTGCTATGATTGTTGCAACATTTGCACAAAGTCTAATAATTTAAAAAGTGGTTATTTGTACTTGAATCGACAGCGCTGCAACAGAATATATCTATGGCGTCTTGAATCACTTTCAAAGCCGATTCGCTTGATGTTACATTGTAATTGTTAATAGCTCTTGCACACCATTTCATCAAATCTCTAGTTGACGTCAATCGTCCGATACTTCTTATTTTTACAGAATCATCACTATCATGAAAACCAGCAGAAAACAATAAGAAAACGTCTATAATTTTAGCAGCTACAGACTTTAAAACTGGAAACTGAAATTTTCATAAAATTGAATAAATATTAGCTAGTGTTTACAATACAATTTTTTTACCTTGATTTCTACAACTTCAATAAGTTCGTTCTTGCTCAAAGGTTCGACGTTTACTTGAACATAATGTTTTCCTAATAAATCAGTGGCGATATTATGTTTTTGGTGGTATCCACTTGCGGTAGTTAAAATTCGTTGAGTAAAGAAAAGCTGAAATCCGGTGGTGGGAACAATTCTATCTCTAAATCCAGGAACGGTCAATGAACGACTTTCTATAAGTGAAACAAGAACCGCTGCCAAATCGCTGGATGCTGAGTCTATATCCTCGAGTAAAAGCCATAATCCTTCAGTCACAGCCTGAGAAAAATTAACAATTCGAAAGTTTAGGTGAAATAATTATTTAAAAAAAGTCTAACAAAAATATTGGGCATCACACAAATAATTTATTATAGAGATAAAACAATAAATAAAAATGTATCTTTTATTTAATCATGATTAGGTATTTAATTATTTAAGACAAAAATGATTGATTATTTTGTTTCAAATTATTCGGTTAAACAATATATCTACTGATTACAAATAAATTGTTTTTTTTTTTTTTAATGCATAATTATTTTTAATGAAATATCTATCGCTCTTTAGAACTTAAATGAGCTTGGGTAAACATAAATATTGATAGAAATTAAACCCAAGATTGCTCGATCACCAGACCTTGATTTAACTTTTGTTTCATCTTTAATTGAAAACCAATTATAAATAATTTTTTATTCGCTACTTTGAAAAATTCAATTTAAAAATATTATCAAGTAGCAAACAATTTTATTCCCAAATAAAATATTTTTTATTGTTCAATTTCAAATTAGCCCTAAATTGCTAAACAGTTTATATTTTTCTTTAATAAACCTTAGTCAAGACGCCTGGTTGCCACACAAACTCCCCTGGAATGTCAGTACAATGATAAGAACCAAGCATCATTTTAGAATCGGTTTCGTCGCCAAGTTGAACGGTCAATAACTTTCCATCATTATGTCCTGACAAAAGTAATATTTTTGAGATTAGTATTTTGTTACAATGTAATAAATACCAATTTTAAAACTAAATACAATAAAACCTGTCAAAGACGGACCCTAAATAAACTAGTTAAATTATACGATTTGAAATTATTTTACCGTCTCTCTGAATTGGAAAAACCATGGAAAAATATCTTTAAAATGTATTTTTTCCATGGTCCAAAGCGATTTTGTCTTAGACAGGCCTTACTATATACTGATTATACATCAGTATAAAACATATATTCAGTTACTCTATTTTTATAAAAACACACAAAATTGATATATGAATGGAACCTGCACTAAAATAATAAAAACACAAAAAATATATGAAAATGTATATTCATGGGGCATTCTGAGTCAAACCACACGGTCATCCCAACTTCCTCAACATTTTTGGACATTTATTTTATATCTTATTTTATTTTACTTCTTTCGGTCTAATTTAAGATCTTAATTTTTTAGAAGTTTTTATCGGTCATATTTATCTATAAAATAGAGGTTTTTTAAGTTATTTTTCATAAAAAATCGATTTCGCCCAGTTTAAAAACTATGAAATTTTTATCATAAAATCAGAGACTCAAATCAAATCTTTTGGTCTAATAATGGAAATATTCCGAGATTTATTTCTATATTTTTTTTCAACATTAAAAAAAAAATTTATAATTTCTTGTAGAATTTAATTTTTTGCAAATTTTGCGACTAAAAATTGAAAAAATGTGTCTTACGAATAAAATTAAAAATAAAATTATTCATTTTTTGTGAGATTTTAAAAGAAAAAGTTTTCATTATGAAAAAAAAAAATAGAAATAAATCTCTGTCCATTTCCGTTATTAAACAAAATAATTTGATTTGAGTCTGATTTTATGATAAAAATTGCATTATTATTTAACGATTTTTTTGTGAAAAATAACTTAAAAAACCTTTATTTTAGGGGTATAAATAATTAAAATATAAATGATAAAAATTTCCAAAAATGTTGAGGTCGGGCCGATGACCGCGTGGTTTGACTCAGACTGTCCCATATATATACACAAGTGGTTGTCTTCTCTACAATAACCAAGAGAAAAACACAAACACCTAAAATAGGTGAATATCCACCCTTATGGGAAACCTGTGGTAGACAATCAAATATAAGTTAAACATTTATTGACTGAATGTAAAATTATGAATGAGTGTATGAAGAATCAACATGCAATATGCCAGATTCCATTGAACATCTTGGAAGCTTTTGGTTCAAATCTAACATACACAACTTAAACAATACATTTTTGGAAAAATCACTGAATAATAAAAACAAATGCAAACGTAATTTAATGTTTAAACTCTTTGTTTACTAAGCATTGTAAATAATCATTTTATTGTAAATACTGAAAACTAATATAACTAATGTAATTTGCAGACATTGGCCTTAGTCCCCATTGCTTTTTTTTATTAATAAAAAGTATTTATTTAATTAAATAAAATATACTTTAAAATTTAAAAAAAGATATACCGGTAATATTTGCTAGATAATGTATTAAAACACTTTTGCCACTTCCAACAGGACCGACTAAACACACAACTTTACCAGCAGAAACGGCAAGAGACAGATTTCTTAAGTTCTTTTTTGTTGAATTAACGAGTATAAGCTCGTTATTCTAAAATGAGAAAATTGAAATATACCGTGTAAGTTATCTGTAAACATTTTATCATTTTTGTTAAATTAAACCTTTTTAGGAGAACCAACTAGTGGCAGCGATATTTCTTCAATAGTGACGTATTCTTGAGTTATATAAGATTGTAAGTGTTTTTTATCGTTAAATTTGAATTTCAGATTGTATGAAAGGTTGTGTTCCAAATTTGTTTTAGAATCCATAAATCGATTGACAAGCAACGATTTATCAGCTTCAGTCAATTGTAAAACAATAGCCATACATTGACATGCCAACCTAAAAAAGTTAATATTGTTTTAACAGAAATAATTAGGAACTACAGTAAATATTATTAGTATATTTAATAGGTATTACCAAACTACGTATGAATCATGATGATTTAAAAATTGATCGGCAAATTCCGACCAATTCCATAAATCTCGAAAATGTTCAGCAGCTAAGTTTAACAGTTGTAATACTTCTTCAGCTACTTTAACGTCTTTGTCAGACATTTTTTTCTTTTTCACCGATGGTGGTGAATCGTGTTGCGCCCAAGGCGGAGGGTGTTCAAAATAGTAGTCGAGTATCAATCTGAAATCATTGAAAAAAATGCTGTAATGCAAAACTTTTAAAACCTACTATTTTATATTATGATTAGCTACTGACGATTAAGCAATAATATTTTTTAAAAAATGTCTATAGAAAAAAAAATAGTCAATCATTTCATTTATCTTGGTTTGACTCAATGTAATTATTTGACGTCATATTAATATAATGTTATATATATCAATAGCTTAGATGCTTATGATACCTAACAAACATAATTAATAAAAAATAATCAGCTTTACCTTAACTCGTCCACATGGAAAAATTTAGTATGATCTTCGGATTCCATCATATTTTAATTTAGTATACCTAGTAAAAAACAGATACATAAGAATACAGTTATTGTTGGATTTAAAATTAAACCAAGTAAAAATACGAAAAACAAGTTGAATGATTGCCGGAAAAAAACTGTTTACTTAGCACAAGCACGAATTAACAACTAACAATAAATTATAAAATAACTTACACAAATTCATCTAAATTGGTATGAATTAATGATTATGAGAATTTCAAAATGTAAAATTACACATAGTTAACAATGAAATAGATAGCAATCAATTTGTTTTTAGTAAAAAATTAAATCGAAGGCACATTAAACCGAAAACGGAATATTATTTAATCGAAAAACATTCAAGCTGAACACACGTGCTGCTTATCACCAAATACTTTAAATGATAATACCAGAAATGATAGAATTTTTCCCTCAACAACAGTGTTTCCCAAATTAAGCAATCAAAATAGCATTATTCTGAAACGATGTCTATACTGAAAAATACTCTATGGCACAGTCTTAGAAGATATTTTCTAAGACCCTGCTCTATGGTATAACTGTTAGGAGGACGCCACACAGACCATTTTTAAGAAGTAAAGTATAGGCAATTTTTTACAAAATCTTAACTTTAAGTTTAAACTGTGATGTGTAATTATTAGTCAGTGGGACTCTTTTTTGGTAGTTAAATTATTTTTCAGACTATCACAGCATCCTTGACAGCGATTTAAAAAAAAATGTCTGTTGAATTGAGTTTTACGCCGATTAATTTTTCTCAGGCTTCAAAATATATAGTTAAGGAAAGAAATTCATACATATTATATATTATGACAAAATTATCTGTGCTCCAGCGTCCGTATTTTATCGTTATACCTAATAAAACCGACGCTTAATTAGTTAATTAATCATTAACTGGTCGAAATATTTAAAAAAAAGGGCCATGGTAGAGCACAGACAATGTTGTCTATATTATGTGAAAATTTGGTTTCTTAGTTTTGATTACAGTCTTTGTAAAATTAATCCCCGCTAGGCTGGTTTTTTGAAGAAAATAACGGGTGTGTGACGTCCACTTAAACAATAACGTAAATTAAATCAAACCAAAAGTATACAAAACTGTTTAGCAGATCGTTATGTAAAACCATTGATATAATATATTGTTCTTATAAAATATAGTTCATATAAATTATGGTCCTTGATAAAGTTCATAGTTTTTATCGTCTTTTCCAATATTTTCCGAGTTTTCAAAACTGTTGCTTTTGCGCGCAGTAGTTTTAGTTGAAAAATATAAAAAAAATTGAAGGGGAAAGAGCGAATTGTATGAAATATGATTCGCTCATTAAAGTACCTTTTAAGCGGCCCCTGCACGCACAATGATATTAAGTCAATTAAGATTGTTGTTTATTCTAGAGTCTAGACCTTCAATACTGTGCAATAATATTGTTTGTGTAGGCGTACGCTTTAAGTACGATATCTAATCAGTGATCTATAGATTAGCTACATGAAGAAATCGGTTCAGGGGTTTAGAATATATTGTGAGTCCAGACTAAAAAATAAAAATACGAGTAGACTGAAAAAAAAATAGTGTTGAAAATATCAAATATTGACAATTTAAAAAACAGTAAAAACAAAGTTTTTACTTATAAAGTAAGTCTGATAGTCAGTTTCCGTCTTCCAAGTTCTATGCATATTTTTAAGTAGCATAAACATACCTATATTTTCAAAATAATATTGCTTTGGCGCTAAACTGCATTTGTACCTCAGCTTCTAGTAGGAAAAAGTGATGTTTGGTAAAATTGGCGACAACCCGAATTTTGTAATGTCGTCGTCACCATAAATAATAGATATGTATAACATTTTTATTATGAATCTATAATATTATTAAAGTTGCCACTATAATTTTATCGGGATTCAAATTCTGTACTTATTCTTTTTGATTACTCCATTTCGTGTGATTCAATTTCAATTATGCTTTTGTAGTTTAAAGCTTTGTATACACTTCTAGTTGTAGTTAATTAAGACATATAACTACAATTTCAGATTTAATGGTTAGATAAGAAACAGCTTTAAAAATAATTGTTATTTCTTATCGGCTAATTAGTCCTACCAAGTATTTAGGTAATAGGTATACTATAAACATGGATAATAGTGAACTTTTGAGTGAAGACCAACTCGAGCCGTCCCTTAAAAATGTAATCGACCAAGAGACACTAAAATGGATTTTTGTTGGCGGTAAAGGAGGTGTCGGTAAAACGACTTGCAGGTAAGTAACAGCACCCGGTAGAAATAAAATAAAGTTTGATATATTATTATTTTCATTTTTCAGCTGTAGTTTAGCCATTCAGTTGGCTAAGGTGCGTGAATCGGTTCTTCTCATTTCAACAGACCCCGCACATAATATATCCGATGCTTTTGGACAACGATTCACCAAAGCACCTACCAAAGTCGATGGATTCAACAATTTATTCGCAATGGTACGATGAATTAAGTAGGTGAAAAATGGATTATTGATGTTCTTACTCTGATTTAGGAGGTAGATCCATCTGTTCACGATACGGAAACGGAGCACTTATTGAGCGGAAATGATGATTCTGAAACCGTACAACTGGGTAAAAGCATTATGCAAGACATTATTGGAGCGTTTCCCGGTATTGATGAATCCATGAGTTATGCCCAAGTAATGAAGTAAGTTTAGTGCATATTCAGTGTTTAATATCTAGTAGATTATTCTAACATATTATGTTAATAAGAATAATGGTATATATTCACTATATATGGGTCATTCTAAAAACCTCTTAGCCTTTTAACTCATTGATGAGTGAATTAAGAATACAGAATTCGGAGCAATGACATATATATACATAACAGAGTTAGGAAGATAATTTGTCCTAGGTATTATAACGTCAGTTTATTAAATAACAACCTATAAAATAAAGAAAACAACAACACATGTGCGGTAAGAACATATATAAACAGCATTGCTTGTCAAAGGGTCAAGAACATTCGGACAAAAAGTAAAAGATAAGATTCAAGTTAATCCATAAGGATAAGCTATGGAAATTAAAGATATAAATAGTCAAATAGCGTTCTTATAATCTATATGTTATTATTAGTTAAAACTGATTATTTTCTACTTGAAATTAAAACATAAATGTAAAAGTAATATGATATACTAGAATAATATTTATGTTTGTTATTAATAGGTTGGTGAAAAACATGAATTTTTCTGTTGTCGTATTTGATACAGCTCCAACTGGTCACACTCTGAGACTTCTAACATTTCCACTGATGATTGAACAAGCATTAGGAAAAATATTAGAACTAAAAAACAGAGTTGGCCCTTATTTGAATCAAATGTCAATGCTATTTGGTGCAGGTATCAATATTGACAATATATCAGCTAAGTTAGAAGAATTATTGGCCACTATTAAGACTGTAAATCAACAGTTTAAAAATTCAGTAAGTACATTAAAAAATTGTATTCATTTAAAAAAATAAAAATCAAAGTTTTGCAATGACAGCCAAAGTTTCTTGTCATTTGCTAATTAAAGGTGTCGAAAAAAGTCTGAAAAAACTTTTTCAAACGTCCTTCTCAATGATATTTAAGTGTTTAACATTAAAAGTTGTTTTGACTATTAAAAAGTTTGAATTAAATCAATTGTGAATTAGGGTGACAATATAAATTATTTTTAAAAATTAAAAGTTTTCAATTTTTAGGATCAAACAACATTTGTGTGTGTGTGTATTGCTGAATTCTTGTCATTGTATGAAACCGAAAGACTGGTACAAGAGCTAACTAAGAACAGAATTGATACTCATAATATTGTCGTTAATCAATTGTACATGAACAATGGAGATTCCGATCCAAATTGTAAAAAATGCGCGTCTAGACGTGCATTGCAGCGCACATACCTTGTGCAGGTAAACATTGTAATATTAAATAATTATTTTGAAAATTTTCTAATAATACTATTTAATTTTTCAGATTAATGATCTATATTTCGACTTCCACGTTACGAAGCTTCCACTATTAGATAAAGAAGTCAGAGGGGTCAAAGATATTTCTGAGTTTTCTAAGTATCTAGTTACTCCGAATTATGCGTTCAACGTGAATAAATAGCAGTCATTGTTTTAACATTTTGTCCCTTTATTTTGATATAATGCAATAATATATGTCAAAATATATTTTTTTTAATTTTCTTATCGTTTTGGTGTATTGTTGTTATCTTTACTGTAAAAAATATTTAGTTATTAATATATTTTCGTGTTGTTACAAATACATTCAAATTAAAGTTGGAGTCGTAAATAAAAAAAATAATATCTTTAATTTTGGACTGATGATTATTTTATAAACCTATTGTATAAGTTTATTTTTTACAGTTCTAACTGAAACTTGAGTTTAAGAGTTCAAGCACTTAATACTTAACATTATATTGTTTGTCATTTCAATAAAGGGTAATTATATTGGTTACAATATTATTGTCTGGTGTAAGATGAGATGTACGCAACATATTTTTTATTGTTACTCAATCAGTTACTATTTTGGTAATTACTTCTTTTGGTATTACATTTAATATTATAATATCTTACAAATATATCAAAATTAAATTGGCACTACAAAAACCAAATAATTAAATCAGGGGGTAAACATTCAAAATTTAACACTGGTTAAACTTATCATCTAAAAAACATGGCAGACATTTAATGGATCTTATCACGATTATAAAGAATAATATTAAAGTAAATATGAAGAATTATAACAGAAGTTCTTTATAATCGTACTTCTCATTTATCAATCAGTGTAATGTTACTTCTAATACATTAAAATAATTTAGTATTTAACTAGTATCTTAGTTCGTGCTAATAAGTATGATGTGATTTAATTTACTTTGTGCTTACATTTTTTCAAATACTATAATTGAAAATACGGAAAGGTCAATGATAATTTATTTGTGTTGCCTCAGTACCTATTTCCCTCCAACCAGAGTTGGGCATAATTCTATTTATAAATACGAATTCGAATTTATTCATACTTCACTCATTTGTATTCACATACGTGAATACTAATACAATTGTACCTATTCACAAAAATGTATTCACACTAAAACCTGTGAATAAAAAAAAACTACATTAAAATCCGTGGTTACTAATGTATTCACAAAGAAAATGTTAAAACAAAAAAATAGTGAATTTTTGCGTATTTACGACAAATTAAAATCAAATTCAAGATAATTATATTACAATTTACACCAAAAGTTAGTTCTTAAGCCCCCTTAAGAGGGGAGGTGGATTTTGTGAGTTGTCCGAAAAATAATGCAGGTTTTTGTTTTCTTTAAAATATCCCTCTATATAATTACCTGTTTCCTGTTAACGTTTTCTAGGACTGGGTAATTGATTTTTATTAATGTCAACACTTATTAATCCTTATTGTCTTCAGTGGCGTACCCAGGATTTTTCATTGGGGGGGGGGGGGAGGCTACCGTAACAAATAAGTTGTCATTAAGTCTGATAGGAATTGTAGTGTAATATAATATTATGGTTGTATACTTTCATCAAAACCGTTGTTATATGATATTCCTATCAGTTTTTTATCTATATTTTGTGTTAAAAAAATATAATGGATTAGCATTGTTATAGTATAAGGAACACGTTTTTGTAAGATAAATAATAGTAAATTTATTTATTTATATGAATAATATAAACGGTATGACTCTTGTTTACAGACAATTTGGGCAAGTGAACCTAATATTTCAGTTGACTTTTGTGTGAAAAAATATGACAATTTACATAGCGGCATGTTGCCGGACGGTATGCGTTCTAAGAGCGTTACAGCTGAAATGGGGATTTTTTTTAAGCACTGTGTTTTATTATTTCAATTGCTCATAAAGGCCAAGTTTTTCAACAGTGTAAAAATCAAAATCGATATTTCACTCTGAGGCCCTGTCGTTCTGTAGTTAAAACTTAAATTATTCAAGGTTTGTTATCTATTTTGTAATCAACATAATTTTGTATTAAAGAGTTTTGATCGAAACGGCGGTATACCCTACAACATTGATTTTAGAATATACTAAAATATTCTAAAATCAATGCCTACAACCATTAACAAAGTGCAACATAACGTACGAGGCATTGATTAAATATACATAATGTATATTTATGTATATTCATGTATATTTAATCAATGTACGAGGTAATCATTGCGGTAACCAATTTCTTATCAATAGTTACGGAGCTGATTATTTGTAGTGTTATCGCTTATCCTCATTCACATTTCACATATGAATAATCTGTTGAATGAGAATGATTTTTAAAAATTAAAAAGGCTTATGCTAAAAGAAAATATATTTTATAAATAAAGTCGTCGTTGATGGAAATGTTAAAAAAATAAAAAAAATATAAAACAACTAATTAAAGTAAGTAACTTTATAATAGCTTGTTACATATAATATATTGACAACGAAGTGTTAGTATGCCATATTTTTTTAAAAATTTTACATCTAATGAGTTAAAAAAAATATGAATATTAACATTATTAGTATTAACTAATTTTTAAATTATGTTTTTAATAAGTTAAGATTTTAAATGAACTATGTAAAAGATCTTATAAGTTATTGCCATACTGTTTGAAAAAAATGTTAATTTATTGTCTAACAAAAAGAAATATATATATATATATATATATATACATATACTTTACATTATAGTAATTTCGATTATTTATGACCAAATAGTTTATAAGTTTGCAACTACGTTTCAGTTCTAGTCATAACTAACATATTAAAAATTGTTTTTGTTATTTTTTTTATTTTAAAATTAGTCATTGCCAAGTTAAGGTTTTTAACTGACCCTTATATTTTGTTATGTTCTATTTATAAAAAATACTTATTTTACATTTCCTGTTAAACCGAATTTTGTTTAGTTTATAAAAAAAATGGTGAAATAAAACTGGAAGTGCTATGTTTGTGTAACTCATAAACATGTGTATTTTTTGGTTATAGTTTTAATATCATGAACTTTTCAAGATCTGATTATTCAATTTTAAATTGTTATGTTTATAAACTTATTTGATTTAATTTTTTTTTTTTTTTTAGATTAATTAATATAAAACTATGGATATTTCAAATAATACTGAAGATGTTGCAATAATACAATATGTACAACCCAAAATCAAGTCTGCGTTATATAGTTCAACAATATTGGGTGTAAATTTATACAACCAAATATTTCATTTCAATAACTGTATTTTTATTATAATTGGTCAAGATAATAGTTTTTCATGTCTGTCTTTAGCAATGAAGCAACGAAATAGTGCTAACATAATATCTAATGCTATTTTTAGTACAGATCCAGATAGTAAATCTGAGTCGATCGCCATTGCTTTGACGAAAAATTTAAAAACTACAATACCAATATATGTAAGTTTTAATGCTAACATTGAACAAATTGGTATAAAAGACGTCATCATGTGTTTAATTCAGTATTTTAAAGAACACCCTGAGTTTATTTTGTAAAAATTACGGTTTGTGTACAATAAATAAATCTATAACATTTGTTTGTAAATAACTTTTCAATATAAAAATATATTATTTTAAAAAAAATTATTTTTTCAATTGTATAATAATAATAATACAAATATTAATTTTTGAGATTGGAAATAAAATTTGATTTACATATGTTTATTATAATTAGTTGAAAACAATTTTTTGTGATGTATACATGTCTTCAAAATTATTATAAGAGTTACCATTTTTCCTCTATATTTAATTTCAGTGATAAAAATATATATTTTGTTGAGCTGAGAATTTAATAACATATTAAAAGTTATTTATTTTCTCATTAAATCATTCGAATGTGGTAAAATTACATTTTTAACTACTGTTGTTGTTATTGGTATAGATTTATTAAAGGAAACGTACCAGGTTTAGTTGGTTTCTTGTCAACTTATTTATACAAAATTTATATCATAAATGGGTGGTACTAATATTATTTTAATTGCTTAATAAAGCTGAGACTAAATTGTATTATCAACCCGTATCTAGTCTAGGAACTATAAATATACATTAGTGTATTGTATGCAACTATGCAAGTACTGTAAAATATAATGCAATTTTTTTTCGCAAGATTCAAAAATATTTTTACTCCAAAATTTAAAATGCAAAGCAATATTCAAAGACCATGAGCAAAGATGAAAGATGCTCTTGCTTTACAGTTGCTACACATTGTTCTTGTGCTAACCAAAACTAGTTGGTCTTTGATAACATTGGTGTCTGGTGATAACAATCCTTGGATAATTTAATATACCTACAGGCTACAAGCTGCGAGCCTTACTTATTACTTGTAATTCTGTGATCAATTTGCATTCGGATAACTTACATAAAATCGTTTCGTCTATTGAAGATTTTGTAAAAAAAATCGTAAGATGACTACTTTACGACCTTTCAGTTGTGACGATTTATTTAAATTTAATAATGTGTAAGTATTTGAAGCCAATGTTCGATATTTATTTACATAATTATATTTGTTTGTTACAAGAAAATATACTTAATATTTCTGATTAAAACTTAAGCTACCCATAATAGACCATCGCTGTCTCCTCAGAAGAGGAGGCAGTGATGATTTTGCTTGTTTTTGAGACAGTTCTTTTATCTGTCGCGGTAGAGGAGGATAGCGGCTCCTTTCCATTAGTCGACTTCTTGTACAATAAAAAAAGGCTATGACAGTGTACATTACCCTGTACATAACCCTGTATAACCCTGTACATTACAATCTTATCCACTCGTTCTCCTCGATATTATAAATGAGTATATTTTATCAACTTATGCTTAGTTTATTTTTTATGTTATTTGATGTTCGTCAGAAAAATTGTTTTACTTATATCAAAAATGAGTTTTTCATACCTAGATTAAAAAAAAAATCAGGTTTTTTTTTTTTGGTTAAAATTATCCAAGTCGTACAACAATTTGATCAGTTGTTATACTGTATACATTTTTGTACTTTAAATTTTTAATTTTAGACTTAGCACATATTTCCTGAGCATCATTGAATTATTATCATTTTCACATTATTTGCCTAATCTTTTAATGAAATTATCAATTTTAGTTTTAAAAATAAGGGTTTTTAACATAAAATAATACACAATTTAACCTCACACTTTTTTCTTGTTTTAGTTGCTTTTTTGAATTTTTTTGTTTTAAATATAAGTCAAACTAATATGAAGTGATCTTTTGAATTTTTTTATTAATTTAGTGTTATTTTATTAATGTTTTATTCTTTTTTCAGCAATTTAGACACTCTTACAGAAACCGTATCCTTTTGTTTTTATTATTGCTATTATTATTTTTTAAACGTTATTTAAATAAAGATAATACTTTTGATTTTTTTGTTGGCCATGAGGCATAAGTATTTTTCATATCTGATAATCTCTGAGATATGATACTAATTTAAATGTGACTTGCTATAAAATATTAACCAATAAGTACATCTAAAATCCCAATATGTTGCATAAATCTAACATGGAATAGATCTATTAATATTGGCTCGTCCTATCTTCAGGTTTATATGGGCTTTATATGAGTTTATAGTAAAATAAATTATATTTAAAAAAAAAAAATCAAATACCATTCCTTGACTTTAGTTTTCACTATATAGTATGCAATACCTTTTTACATGCAATATTTAGCTCATTGGCCTGAGTACTTCCAAGTTGCAGAATCACCTACTGGAGAAATAATGGGTTATAGTAAGTAATATACTGCAGTACAATTTTTTACTATTTTATATAGGTTTCGCGGGGTAAAAATTTACCCCAGTCACATAATACAGTTTGTGACTGACATGAAAAGTTTACCTAAGGTCACATTTAATTTAAGTGCGACTGATAAACCGGACGGAGGGGCATTACTTCTATTACTTTCTATCTATATGAAACAATAAATTAAATATTAACTTGTTCTTCAATATTCCTTTACACAAATTTATTTTGATATTAATTACAAATATTTATTTTTCTTCATTATTTATTAGTTGTTTGAAGGTCTAAATAATGTATTCGTTCCACATCAAAGCTAATATTTATTAAAACTGTATTATTTTAGTTATGGGCAAAGCTGAAGGACAACTCGACAACTGGCATGGTCATGTAACGGCATTAACTGTCGCTCCAGAATACCGTAGACTGGGGGTAGCTGGCTTCTTAATGAATTGGCTTGAAGAAATATCTGAAAAGTAAAAAAGTTATTATTTTATAAGTAATGTAATTAATAAATAATAATTATATATATGTATTATTTTATTTTAGGAAAGACGCGTGGTTTGTTGATCTTTATGTTCGAGTCAGCAACACAGTGGCCATATCTATGTACAAGAGTCTTGGATATACAGTTTATCGTACCGTGTTGGAGTACTATTCAGGAGACCCAGATGAAGATGCATATGGTAAAATTTGTTTTATTGTCTCATATTTTTTTTGTTGTAATATTTGAATTTAATTTAATAACGATAATTTGTATTTTTCAGATATGAGAAAAGCGCTATCCAGAGACGTAGAAAAAAAGTCGATAATACCCTTAGAACATCCTGTGAGATTAGATGACTGTGATTAGATTGTCAATACGTATACTATAAATATATATTTTAATTTGAGATTAAATTCTGAGTGCTTAATCCATTTTTTTGGTAAAAGTGAATTTAGCTGCTAAAAACTACAATATTGATCTTATCTAATTTGTGCTTAAATTAAATTAAATTATTTCTTTATATTATAGTTAAATTTCTTTTAAATTTTAATAGTTGATAAACATAATATCTAATAGCTTCTTTTTAAAAATGGTTTTATTTAATAATGTTTATTTTAAATATTAAAAATTACTTTATATTAAATAAATTTGCTTTAAATCTTGATCAATTTTATTACAAAAATGTATGTATTTGTTTAAAATTGTTCATAAATCGTTTTATTTTTTATTAAATACATAACAAAAAATGCATGAATTAATTAATGCATCGGTAAGGAAAACAATGTACGATAATTGGATGATTTTTTAAATAATTTATAAACTAGTAATAAATAATATTGTACAACTATTGTACATAATTATTATAGTAATTTTACTTTAAAGAGCTCATAAGTTTTTTAAAAATTACGCACCACATCAAAATGTGAGAAGTCAACTTGGCTGGACTGTCTAGATCTAGTTACAAAAAATGCAAAAAAAAAAAATTGTCAAATTGTCACAGACAAGATTGAGAGCGGTACAAATAATGCACGAGAGGGATAGCAGAACTTTTAAACACCCCAGTGCTCGAATAATAAACATATTACTATCATAATTATTGGTGTGTTCATTGAAGTATAAAATGAAATAATTCTGTCATCGTTTGTTTCTAGAAAATATTGCCCTTTCAACATTATCAAAACAAAATTAAATATAAAATTCGTTTGAAATTTCACTGGATTGTAATACATTTTCTGCACTTCAATAGAAATTGAAAGAAATTCAGAGAAATCACGCTAAACGCAAAAATTAAATGTACTTATTTTATCTTTAAAATAGTAGATTTTCAATACATCTGATAATATTGTATTGTAGTAGAGTTAAATCAACGAAATTAAGAAAATTTTTTTACTAAACTTATTAACCGTCATAGTATATTATTATGTATATTAAATAGACAGAAACAGACATGCTAACGCTGTCGAGCATTATTATTAAAAACCCACTAATCAAGCCGAAAAACTGTTGTATTCCGAAGTTGAGACATTCAATTTAAAAGTATTTCTACAACGTACAAAAAAAAAAATCCCAAGACCATTGCTGGCTACTATATCAGATAAAGTTCTGAAACTCTTCACTGCATTCCTACATGCCAAGGTGATTCTAATAAGACCCTAAAAACAAAACCCGTTTATCGGTTTCAGAGACTTGCGTGAAGAAATATTCAGCTAAAACTCACAAATTCTTTTAATTGTAAAAAACTTAAATAATTTTTTTCAAATCATAATTTGTACTTCTTGACAAGTTCTAGGCCACAGTCTACACCTACACCACTGACCACTATATCACTATAGTCTATACCACTGACATAATGTTATATCACATAATGTTATATGTATACTATACATTAATATTTTTAGTCGTGTATAGATATAGGTAATACATAATTGTCAATTGATAATACTACATTTTTTTACAAAATGGTCGTCACTTTTTTGCCTTGGTCTATTCTATGCTGTTAACCTGTCACACATAACATGATAACAATTTATTATCACAAACAAATAACAAAAGTTGATATGAAATATCGCATTTCTTGCAAATCGCACGTGTGTCGTGTTATTTTAACTTACAAATTGAATTATTTCCCGAATAATTATGTTATATATTTTATTCTTTACTCTTTAGTACATAAAAATACGGTTGTTGTTTTTTAGAAATGGATTCATTTGACATTTTTAAAAAATTATCTGTTGGTGCCAAGTTTAAAAAACCGCCGCGTGTAATGCTGGATGAAGTAAGATTATGAATAGCCGTTTTGAGAAATTATTTTGAAAAATATTTATGAATGAAGTTATAGTAAATAGATACGCTGTTAAGTAGCGTATCCGTAAATAAATACTTTTAAAATCTTATGCATTTAAATAAAAAAAATAAACATTTGTTTGTTTTGTATTTTTCTAGAATGAAAAGTCGAAAGAAAAACAAATAAAAATAAAAACCGTGGGTAACAATGTTCCCGTTTTGTTGTCAACATTCGAAAACATGAAAACGACGTATTCTTTGAGTCCGGTCTTGATTGAAAACATTTTTAAGTCTGGTTACAACGAACCAACACCTATACAATCTCAAGCAATACCAATCATGTTACAAGTGAGATTCATTAATTTTTATTTAACCAGTATATGGAAATATTTTAATTTATCCAAAATCCTTTTTATTTGTACATTTATAACAAATAAAACAATATCTGGTGTTATTTTGATTAGAAACAATAAAAAAACAAAATTATTATTAAATAGTAAATAAAATGTACATCAATCAGTTTTTAAAATTAAATTAAAAACTTTTCAAGTTCATTTAAAAAAACACAAATAAAGTGAACGCAAAGAGCAAGGTTTTTCACTTGTGTGTCAATAATCGTCAAATTTGTTACTATAACTTTTCAACTGGCTAGATTTCTAATTTTAAATCCAAAATCTGCGTAAGAACATTATAGTTTAACAGAAAAAAAAAGTGTTTGGTAAAGTAAATGTACTCTGATGTTACGTGTTTTGTGTTATCGTCAAATTTACACTAATGAGTAATAAGTAATGTGTAGTATTATTTGTAGAACAGACAGATATTTGCTTGTGCACCGACTGGGTCAGGTAAAACGGCTGCGTTCTTGGTACCCATTATACATCATTTGAAAAAACCTATGAACACTGGAATCCGAGCGTTAATTGTCAGTCCTACCAGAGAGTTAGCTAAGCAAACGTTTAGGTATGTATATTAGATTTTAGTGAGTTAAATGTTAAAACTTGAACAACTTGTCAAACTATCCATGTTGAATTTAGAGAATGCATGAGATTGTGTGAAGGTATTGGACTGCGAGCTCAGACATTTACAAAAATCACTAAAGATAAAGAGAAATTTAATCCTAAAACTACACAAAAGTTTGGTAAGCAAAATAATTTTCTTCTAATGGTTGTATTGCAATGGGTTAATTTATACTTATTTTTTTTTAATGTTAGATATTTTAATAGCAACTCCCAATCGTCTAGTGTTTTTATTGCAGCAAGACCCACCATCCGTTGAGCTAAACAAGTAATGTATTGTAGTTGTAAAATATTCATATTTAATCGAGTATGAAAACTAATTTCAACAAGTGTTTTTGGTTTGCAGTGTTGAGTGGTTGGTTATAGACGAGTCGGATAAACTGTTTGAAACTGGTGTGAGGGGATTCAGAGATCAACTCGCAACAATATACAAAGCGTGTGGTCCAAGTACAAAAAGAGCTATGTTTAGCGCTACATATACTGTAGAGGTAGCAAAATGGTCTAAAAAAAATCTTGATGGTCTAATATCGGTGTCGGTTGGTAATAGGTAAGTGGTTAGCAAAATTTGTATTTGATTATAATGTACCATTGCAGAGAAGAGAGTCAGAGTTGTTTTGTTAGTTTTTACCAAATTGTTTTGTTTTAGAAACACTACAGCCACAACAGTTAAACAGGATTTAGTATTTGTTGGAAATGAAGAAGGCAAGTTAATTGCAATGAGAGATCTTGTTAAAAAAGTAATGTCAAAATTCTGATTACTGATGTTAGAATTTTATGTATACTAGTTTATCATTTTTAGGGATTATCGCCTCCAGTTTTGATTTTCTTGCAGTCTAAAGAACGAGCAAAAGAACTATTTAGTGAACTAATTTACGATGGGATTAATGTAGACGTAATACACGCTGATCGAACTCAACAACAGGTATCATTATTAATACAAATTTAGTTTTAATTAACAATACAAAATATTTAAATATTTACATTGTGTCTTCATTTATACCCACTTTCTCTTAGGCAACTGTATCATAATATCAAACGTTAAAAATATACCATAAAACGTTTGTCGTGTTTTTATTTGTTTTCAGCGGGACAATACTGTAAAAGCCTTTCGCGAAGGAAAAATTTGGGTATTAATTTGTACCGAGTTGATGGGTCGAGGTATTGACTTTAAAGGAGTTAACTTGGTAATAAACTATGACTTTCCTTCTTCTGCCATTTCTTATATTCATCGAATTGGACGAACTGGCAGAGCTGGACGTCCTGGCAACGCTGTTACATTCTTCACCAACGACGATAAACCCATGCTTAGAAGGTGTTTATACTTCTTTATTTTTAGGATATGGCATTTTGACCAGGAGTAGGCCCTATTGGGGCCTAGTTCGGTCGCCGAGGGGGGCGCATGGTATTTCTACCATACATAGCGCAGTCTCTACTGTTAGTCAGGTTGCCCTGCCAGTAAGCGAGACCGCCCATGACCGGATTCCAACCGCGTTTATATTGAGTTAAATAATTAAGATAAGACCAAACCTGGGCATATTTATTTTAATTTCAATAATTATTGGATTTTTGTATGGTATTTTGCTATGTAAAATAAACTGTACCTGTTATAGTATTGCTACTGTCATGAAAGATTCAGGGTGTCCAGTTCCAGATTACATGTTGGAAATGAAAAAATTACACAAAAATACCAGAAGAAAATTAGAAAAACAGTCCATTAATAGAGATGAAATTAGAGCAAAGCCTCATAGGTATCATAAGTAAGTACCCAGTTTAGACGCTGTGGGATATTGTCCAATATTAAATATTCGTCATTATTTGTAGACCTACAAAAATAGATAAAAATGATTCAAAGTCTGAAGATGAATCTGTAAATGGTAAAGGAAACATTGCCAAATCAAAGAAACCTGTTAAAAATAAAGTATCAACAAAACATAATTTAAAAAATGAAGATACAATTAAATTGGTTGCGATAAAAGGAAAAAGAAAACTAGACGATTCAAAAAAACAAAAAAATAAAAAAAGGTTAAAAACTACTGTCTAGATTTAAGTAATGGTGATAATGTTGTTTATTTTATTTAAGTGGTTTTTTATGTGAACTCATTCTTAAATGTAAATAAAAATTTTTTTTTTTCAAAATTATTTTATTTTATTTTATATAAACCATTTTGATAATTGAATTTACGTTGAAGTTGTCTAAAAATGGGGTATTTAAGTTTTTCCTTTATAGTGCTATTTTTGTTCACACTTAACCTTGGCTTTATTTTCAAAAGTTTTGTAAGGACAAATGACTGAACAGATAAGGCTAGAAAATGTCTAACCTGGATTAAGGAGTCCAGATCTGACCTGTCTCGGAATAATGAATTTGTTAAGAAATCTCGTTAAGTGTGGTGGCATAAAATCTTTCCGTTAAGTCCATTAATATAAAGTATTTCTTTGCTTTTATTTAACTTGAGGTAGTTAATTTTTACTGAATTTCTTTGTGATAGTATTTTGAGCAAGTCTAGATAAAACAAAATGTTCCAACTTTTCGTCCACTCTTAAAAAAATCATTCTTATCTTACCATTTCTATTATTTTCAATATTTTTTTCTCAACTAATCGCTAGTAAGTTAAGGTTAGGTTGGGCAGGTAGTAAAATCTTGTTTCATCAAAATCTCAAGCGCCAAAAACCACATACATTAGAGGAAAAAATTTAAATAGATTATTTTTTAAAACGGGCAATTAATTTTTGAATACCTTAAACAAATTTGAAAATGATATTATATTCAAAAGGTAAACTCGTAACAAACTCGTACTCTAAACAAAATTACTAAATTCGATTTATATTGAAAAGTATAAAAGTTAACACTATAAAAAGTGAATTAGCGATCTACGAAATCTATGTACTTATGAACCTAAGTAAAAAGGGTTAATATTATTTTTGTTTCTATTTAATTTAACAAGGAATATATTCCTAATTATGTTTAAAAAGAAATGTTGAAATAATTCGTTATTCAAGACTCGTGGTACTTGTTTCTAAAAACGAATTTTTTGGAATTATTATTTTTTAGTTATTAATAAATCAAATAGTATTGTTTATTTATTATTGAAAAAAATCTACTGTTAATCAGTATTTCGTCCTCAATAGAATTTCTCTTATAATTTCCCTTTCACACTTAAATAAGCGCAACTATCGTCTAATTAGTTGTTTTTTCACACTAAGTGTATTTTATGAAAACAATTTATTATATAGGTTCTTATTTAAATTATACAATTTCATAAGTCTAAATTCAGTAATTGCATTGGAAAGGCAATGCCTACGGATTTTTATTACTTCTAATATTATTTTGTTTACATTTGATTCAATGCCTTTTGTAGGTATACGGATTTTACTTCATGTGCTATATTTTATTAGTTCAAAATGGAAAAGACATAGACAAGTTAATGTCCGCTTACTTCGCACATAAGTACCTACTTAAAATGTATATAGATCGTATAGCCTATAGGTATATAACATAATAGACATAACTTATAAGCTTAGCGGGTGTATTATGAATTCTACAGATCATTATACAATACGTATAATAGGTACTTCGCTGAATAGGTCAAGATCAGTTAGAAAGGTCAAGAAATTAGTTTAAATCGATTATATAAATTCGGAACTCGCGTTCTGAATATGTGCTACACCTAATGGGCTAACATTGTTTGTTTTATTGCTAAACCAAACGAGTATAATATGTGTTTTAGCGCTGAAGTGAGGGTTTATACAAGCCGTATGCGAGGCAATGATGAATATTATTATTATACCTAAAAAGTAGATAGTTAATTTTTTTATGGCACAATTTTTTAAATTAAATTTAAAAACATAACACGATTTTAAATCATGCAATTTTGCGAGATCTGAGTACATACTTACTAAATAAAACCTAGAAATATGTACCTTACCAAATACTTACTCACTAGATACTGGTTATATCTACCTAAGTTAGGGTGTTAACAGAAAAAAAGAACAATTACGCAATGGTATACTACTCTCATTTTATTAGATTTTAAGTGAGTATTAAACGCAGAGTTGGGCAGAATTAAATAAAATAACGAATGACAAAACGAATCTTACATTTAATAACCGCATTTAAACAAAATGTTTGTACAACCATTGTCATCGAGACATTTTACTATCGTCTGTGTTTGTTCTATATTTTTTCATATATTTTTGAAAGATTTGAATGATGAACGAACCTCATCCATAATCCAAATAATTTAACCTGGAGGCTCATATAACTTGAATAGGTACAAATTATCTTTATTCAAGAACTATCCCAAGCGAGAAATTTGTATTAAAGGATATCGAGAGCGTACAGGTTTTAAGGAGTTTTATATAGGCAATGTTTATGACAAAAGGGGTTTTAATAAGCTCCAAAGTATTATTTTTAACTTGTAAAATTTCTCAATGATTAAGCGCCATTTTGGTGGTATTTTAGACCTAAAACCCTGTCAAAATACGCCTACTTTAGATTTAAATTTGGTAAATTGATTCGAGTTGATTGACTATTTTACTAGGTTATGTAGAAAACCGACTTTCATTTTTAAAAATTCAGTTTCTTGTAATTAAATAAACTAACTTTGAAAATGTTCAAATATTAAAAAACAAAATTTTACATAATAAAGCAAAAAAAAAAAGTCCGTATTCCAAGTAGTCAAATTTTGCCAGGCTTTTTGGTAAAAAAACAGACTGATTTCAAAAGTTTCAATCCCCTTCATTAACATACAAATTTGTAAAAAATGAATTACTCGATGCGATAGCTGAGAAGATATTGTATTTACAATGATGTGTTTTTATTTTTATATTTTTGTGTCTGTACCCACGATATCTTTCAAGCCACTCAACCGATTTCTTCGTGTAGCAGCTCTTAAGATCAGAAATCGTACCTGATATTAGACCAAATATTTAAAAAGTTCATCCCTTCCCCTTCAAAATCGAGAAACCCCCCCTTCAAAATTTACATTTTTTCAAATTAAAATTAAGGCGCTCAATATATTTTTTCAAAATAGTCCAATTAGTTCCAAATTTGTATAGAATATTGTTAAGACATAGTACTACCGACAAACGTTGACAACCTAAACCATTATCGTACACGCTTTCTCCTAGAAGGGGTGGAATTTTTTTCTTTCTTTCACTTTTTCATGTAAAGTTTTAGGGGTTTATGTATGAAAATTAGACCAAAGGTAGATCTAGAATGGTGCTATAACACATTCAATTTCCTCAAAAATTTGTAGTCGAACATTTACGCAGCATGGTTTTTACAAAAAAATATTAAGTATAGATATAAAAAAAATAAAAACGCCACCCCATAGATAAAGTTTTTCTCTATACATTGTGAGAATTTGGTAAATCTACTCTTTAAGCGGGGTTGGAGCACAACTAGTCTTCATGCGTTTTAGACCATTAAGCGATGTTAAATTAGACATAAATCCCAATGTTGGATTTTGTATGTAAGTATGTATGGATTTGTTGACAAATTGTCTAGGTTTCTTAGGAAGCTGATTTTCGATTTAAAATTTGGTATGCCTAAAAACAATTCAGTGCGGAGCTAAGAAAGTATTTATAATGATGTTTTAACTATACATATATTCCCTATAAATTTTGAACTACAAGATTTCTTTATGTTGACAACAAATCAGGGCTTAAAACGTTATAAATTATATTTATCGCATGGTTTATCAATACTAATCGAACGAAAAATAAAAAAAATGAACGATAATAAACCAAAATTCCATATTATATAACATTTCGGGCAGCTGCAGGGTCAATCTTTTGTAAGTCGATCGAGGACGGCAACATATTTAAATCGCTCCTCCAATGGCGAAAAAAATTAAGAGATCCAGTATTATACTTGACATAGCTAGCTATAATAATAACTACTAACTACTCACTTCCTCTGCTAATATTGTAGTTTGATATATGTATTGTAGGTTCAATCATATTATATCGCATAATATACTGTTCTCATTATTGTCATTCATGTTCTACCACTTGCACCCATATACAAACCTCGTCATCTTTATTGCGTAAAATATACAATTAAGAGTATTATATTTTTTTAAAAGAAATTTTACAGGAAAAGATCGGCGCAAGTATGCATTAGGTATTATTTTATATCATGGACTACGCCCGGACCCGAAGGTTGATATCAAACCGAATGTATCGCATGTGAACCTTATGCAATATCTCGCTTATAATGATATGTACACATGAGCACATGACTCAATGACGGATCGACAACTATCAATCTTATAAACTCAACAGTGGAATGTGGTCTATACCCTAAATGCATAAAACGTATAGCAAAGTGTAGTGTTACTTTAATTTAAATAATTATCTAAGTACATGTGGTTACATGATATGAGATCGAAAACAATTTAAAACCATGCGCTCAGCTTTAGAAAATGGAATTTCAAGTTCTTGTTTACCAAATTTGCTCGAAATGACGGATTGGCCTTTCTTAACTCTAGTCACAAATATTATTATTTATTATCAAATTAAAACTAACTTCTATTAATTAAATCCAAATCTGGCTTCAGAATTGGTTTAGCGCGACTAGTTTTTTTTAAACCGCTTCCAAAGTTGTGGACATTTGTAAACGTTTTGTGGTATTTTAACATTGTTTTGACATTTTGAATTATTTTCTAACATTTATTTCAAATAGTGTTTTTTTGCTGAATTTAGAATTGTTCACAGGTGTAATGTAGAATTTTTAGTGGTTTTTTTTAAGAACAATAGGAAACTAAAAAATTTTGATTTTTGTTTTGTAAGTTGCTTACAACTTTTGAGATGATTTAAGATATAAATAAACGTGCTAGAAAAAAATCTTACGCCAGATTTGGATTCGACGAAAAATCTCCGAACTAATTAATATATTTTGTTTCTTGTTTTATTAAAAAGTCAAATATTTTTTTCAGTGTAATAAATAAATTCGATAATATTAATTTGTATAGCATAGTCCGCTGATCAAATACACAATTGAATACTATAGTAAGGAAAAAAAAAGCAAGTACCTAGATTTGTTTAGAAAATTAAACGTTTTAACGTTAGATTATATTTTTTTTTTAAAAATGTTTAATAAAAAAAAAGTTTTAAAAATAAAAATTAATGAGGGAGAGAGAATGAGGGAATCATTTATTAAATAATCTGTATTGATTCATTTTTTGCCCCTTGAAGATTTTCTAATTAAAACAAATCCTAGGCTAATATTTTATTCTTAAAAATAAAACACTTGTAGTCTATAAAAAGTAATTTTTTTTAAATATCATAATTAAAAAATATAAATTTCCCTAGGAGACATGTAAATTAGTAAACCCTTGTGCATTGTGTCCTGCGGGATACTCTGTTTATGAATCTACAGAAAATGTTGAAAAAAATTGCCTTATTTTTTTGTGTAACGCATATTACAGTGATCTTAAAAGATTTACTATTTTCTATACAATTAAACGAATACATTAACAAAAGTTGGTATTTATATGAACGTAGTCTTAAGGTCGTAGAGGTTTAAAGTCGAAGTGTCTATAAAAGATGATGTTACATTAAATTGGGAAACGTTTAGATTATAATCATTATTTTTGTTGATTACTAGTATTATTAGTTACCTATTAATATTCTATTTGACGAAGTATTAATAAATTTGCGTAATGTGGATTTTAATTTTTAATTTCAAAACAACTACAATCTACTGTTTACACATACATGCTATACTGTATACATAATGATAATTTACCACGGTACAAAAATATAAAATCGATTAAGTAGCAAATAAGAACAATACAACTGTATGTAGATTTAGTGAATAGTCAAGTAGACATATTTCGGTTATGAAACTAGTCTTATATTTATTATAATATGTATATCATTTTAAGTTTCGAAGCGACCTTTCTGGGAATGAATAATGGCCGACCTCAGAGATTTTCGCGTTGAGTGACGTTTCAGTAGGTATAAGTAGTTGATATTTTCTACTTTCTAGCATCTTATATCAAAAGTAGGGTGTAGTAAAATACATGATAAACAAAAAAGTTTTAAGAACAAACTCAATTTTAATAATATAGGTCTAGGCAAGACGGATATTCGGCAAGGCATGCCGACTTAGTAGACCCAATCCGCCTAAAGTTAATTTTCTGCGTATACCTATTATGCAAACTACAGTAGGTAGGCATATTATGTGCTTTACCATAAGGGATTATGAAATATTTTCTATTGTAAGTAGTGAAATGGACAAATATTTGTTCAAGGCTTTGTACCATGTCATCACGATACAGCGCGGTCGGTGGTTTACCGCCGTCGACAAAATTATGTTTGTATTTTTCCTAATTATTTAATGCAACAAAAAAAAGGCAGTAATGCGTTATATTGTTTTTATATGGTAAGTTTACCGTAGCGAACAATTGCGGGCCCCAAGTTCATTTTTTATCAAATGTAATTGAATCGTGTGCAATGTATGTACGGCATAATTATTTTTTCTCGGTTCGGGTCAAGGCGGGTTACAGTTGCAATACAGGCAAGATTTATTTGATCGCAGACTATAATGGCGATCATGAATTTTTGACCCGTATCGTGTTAATTTGTGCAGCATGTAAAAAAAAAAAAAATTGTACACCCATTTGTTTTTTATTGAAATTATATATATATTATAATTATTATAAATTATAATAATATATGTTTCTTGGCGGTGGAAAGAACGAACGAACTCGCACAATCCCCCGGGGGTCCAAAATCGACGTGTAGACGTGTTGTTGGGTTATTTTTTGTTATTAAATAAAAAAGAAACGGTACCGAACATAAACCATAAACTATTTTTTTTATTCGTGTCATAATAATTATTAGACATGTACGGTGTATTCGTTAAGTAATCGATCAGCGCCGTTTGATATAATCTCGTACAACAGTATAACATGTGAAACGTTTCGATTTTGCTATGTATATATAGGTGTATAAAATTAATAGCATTTTATTTTACAACTTGCTTTATATAAATATATTATATACACGCCAGTATTGTAGGTACAATAAGTGTTGCATCATTTTTGATTCGCGTAGAAAGTCTAATTTTGAGAACGGATTTGGGTGGGTATGTAGTAAAATATTCCGGTGATTAATTATTATTATATCAATAAGGTCTGAGGTAACCCATTTTTTTTCAATATCTTTTTAATGCGCGTCCCTGCTTAAAAAGGATAACGCATTAAAAAATGTATTTATCATTTATTGTCCGTTTAACAATTCATCTTATTGGGTAATTTGTCTGCTATATTTCGTCCAATACATTATTATTTGTTTGTCCGTATATTTTAGTATACTCACCTAGGGAAATAAATATGTTTAGAGATGTGTACAAAAGGTTGACTATTCCTTTAACACGAAAGACATCATGTGTGGGCGTCCTCTTGTACTAAAATGTATATTATGACTAGTGATGGGAATCCGAAAATCCGGATTTTTCAAAAAAATGCTTTTTAAGTCATTTGAAAATCATATAATTGTTAAATACTATTACAATATAAAGATGTAAGATCTAAGTAAAATTTGTTGATAACATTTTTTAAAAAAAACTCTTAACTTTGTCTATAAAATGCTTTCGGATTTCAACAAATCCGAAATTCAAAAGCAGTTTATATCTTGGGTGTTTTGTTTTATTTTCACATAATTATCAAAAAAATGTTACTTAGATATAGAGCTTTATATTGTAAAATTATTTAACACTTAAATGATTTTTAAGTAGCTTAAAAAGCGTTTTTTGTGAAAATCCGGATTTTCCGATTCCCATCACTAATTATGAATATTTTTTTCTTTTCGAGGGCTGTATGGGCTCCTTTTATGTTTTGATCCCGAGGTCTCGGTTCTTAATTTGGGCCTGCACATTAGCGGTGTGTGTATGTTTGAAAATGATCACATATTTTGGAAAGTCATTAGATAAAAAAAAATACTGAAAGCTCTTGAGAAAAAGTATTTTACAGCGGTTAAGTATAATTTTTAAAAATCTATTTGTTCACGTTGTATTAATTCGACTGCATAATTATCCCAAGCGTTTAAAACGTAACACTGCGGTCTGCCATCGCTTAACTGCCTGATGCAGATGGCGTCATCTCATTTTAGCTGTTATTATTTTAATTGAGGTGTCTGTCATTGAACAGCTTCCTTAACCACCTAATTATGATTTTATTTTGCGGTTATCTAATTTATTTAAAAGCTTCCCTTTTGTGCGTAAATACTGAAATAAGTATTCAATGCTTGCATTTGGTGTTCAGTTTCATTACTAAGATGATATTATTTGTTGAAAATAAATTATGGTCTTTCTATATTAATGAGAATAGTGACATAAAAAAGTACAAAATCAACAAGTTAGATTTTAAGACTTTCTCAGGGGCGGACTGGATAAAAATACACCTACTGCCCTAGGAATTAGAAAGGCCTATAGGATAAATTAAAAAAAATGAAGTCGAGCTATCAATTTTGAATTGAATAATGATTAAAAATTGTTGGCATTTTACAATATATTTTTGGGGTTAACTATTTACCATAATACTTTTTGTTTATTATTCAACAGTGAGCTTATTACGTACAAACAATTTTTAAAAAATTCATTGCTTATTTTTCGTTAATGATAACCGATATTTTTAAGTTTTGTGTAATTATAAAATGTTTCTGGCTTCAAATTTTTAGCGTGAAATGTGAATGTTCGGAAACTTATATTATATATATTTATATATGTTTTGGTATTATATAACAATGTATAATATTAGACATTAGTGTATAATGTGTGTTTAGAAGAAAAAATATGTATAGCGTGACAAAGAATATTTCTACATTTTTAGATATGATCAACGACAATATGTGGTCCATAAACAAATATCTTGACATCTTATTGGATATGCATATACAGATAACGTGCTAGTATACTTTCTAATAAATAAATTATCTATGCCCAAAATTTAAAAAGACGTTTTAAAATAAAAACACGTAAAAAAAATTGTATTAATACATTTACATTAGAAGATATTTGATGACATAAAAATAATTACCACAACCAATTAGGTAATACATAATTTTATTTTTTAACCATTATATAAATAATGGTATGTAGTATGTACGATATTGTAATATTTATTTTTAAATATTTTGACACTTATAAATATATATACAACGCGAGTAAAATGATGTATTAAAACAAATAATATTATTACTCAATTGTATTGATGACATAAAATGTGTTTGACATGTAGGCATATTATTATTAATTTGTTTAGTCAATGTTAATACATAGCCGATGAACTAACACTTAGAAGAAAGCATATTAAGATAGTTGTTCGTTTTTGAGAAATGGTAAATTATGTGCATTAATTACCGCATTGAAATATTTCATTGAACTCGAAAATATAGAGTTGTAACTTATACCGCAGTGTAAATGGAGAAAAATAAAAATACTATCATCACCGTTAAACCATTAAAGATATTTAAAATTATATAAGCATCTATATAAATATAATGCACAATAATTGGCTTTCTAAGTACATGATGTGTGCGTCACGCTTAATTTAATATTTGTCGCAATGGATTACAGTAAAAATAATCTCATGTTTTCAGTTATAACTCTAGAACGTTTTGAAATAGATTTTTTTTATGAAAATATCCAAAATTAAGTTACGTTTAATTTATTTTGCAACATTTAACGATGTATAAATGGGATTTTTTATGTCCGTTTTAATGCTAAAAATCAACATTTTCAGAAAATTAAAAAAAAAATTTTTTTATGACTAAAGTATAGTTGTCCCAATAGCTAGGCAATATTCAAGAGTAGACCATATAGGTGATTTTTTAGAATTTATTAATGGGAGAAAATGTTTAGCTTTAAAAAAAGTAAAGAGTACTACCTAAATATTAATTTTGTAGATTTTAAAAACCTCAGTAGATGGAAGTTAATAACAAAAACAACATTTAAAAGTATAATTTGTTTATTTTGTCCAGGGATATAATAAGCTATAGTAGTGAGCAGGGAAAAAAATCTAGAATACAAACGGCAATTGCAGGCGTCAGTACTCCAACGTAAGTACTCAAGCTGGTCACTAACACATAAATACACATATTAACATAAATATGTTGTAGGCGTAGGTAAGAATAACCCGCCAGCGTAAAATAATAACATAGGGGTACTGCGGGAAAGTGGGAATCAGGTTATGAAATTTGTGAATGTTGGTATACACATTAAACGTAGTAAATACTACTAATAACAATACTATTAATGATAATTAAATAAACTTCGAAAGAGCGTAGTACTGGAAAAAAATTTAACAAATCATGATAATTCTTATATAAATGTCCATAAAAAAGAATATAAAACTATTGGAAATTCGAGAGAAAAAAAAGACTCGATATTATTTATTTATTACTTAAAAAATGAGCAGTTGTCCCAACATAAAATCACATTTCCCATTTATTAGTTATTAGATCGTCTCTGACACAACCTAAAGGCTTAGAGACGACCACATTATCTAATAACTTGTAAATTTATATGTCGTTAGAAATATTATTATTGTTACATTTTATGTATATATAAATAACATTTTATTGTATACACTTTATTGTATACAGTGTAAAAACATAGGCGTCGAGTGGAAGCCAGATTGTGTTTAGTATTCCCAAAATTGCTTGTATTTAATTATATCCTTCTGTTAAAAAATCGAACTTATAAAACTTAAATCGAAAGAATATTTACAATAATAGTAGTAATCAATTGATTTAAACAAATTGTATTGAATGGTATAGATTAACATAGTTATTATTTAATTATTATACATACTATTGTGATAAAATCACAATTTTGCATAAAAATATGAGAAAAATTATCTATTAAAAAAAACTGTTTAGGTTTGTTGTTCCGAACATGTAAAATGTTACAGGAGTAATATGTAATTTTTAAATAATGTAAGTTGGTTCTTTTGTAATGAAAGGTCTAGATAGAGTTCATAAGTTGACATGGACTCAATAAAGAGATTGTGATGTTAGTTTGGAATCGTGTATGTAAGAAAAGATTAGATGTCGATTGACGAGAAATTTGAAACCAAATAGATGTTTAATAATGAAAGGCATGAGTTCCCTACACTAAGAAGACAGTAAACTTGTCAATTAATTTTGCCAAATTTAGTTAAGAGAAGTTTTTAACAGTGTGATTAAGTACTGAGTACTTTAGATGGAGATGTAATAATGAGATAAACTGTCAAGTGGCGGAGTCAAGTAATGAGGGAATTCATATTTTACAATAATTTTAGCTAGATTAAAGTATTGCTAAGTAAATATAAATAATTTTTCTTGTGATGAAATTATTTCATTTATTCAATGCACATGCTTTAATAGTTAATACGGGTTTTCTGAATTTAATTTAAGTGGTAACATTGTTAAATTTTTTAAGATTGTTTAAGATCGTGTCAACTGGAAATTACAAGACCGATTTACAATTTGAAACACCATTAAATCTATACGAGTTTACTATTTTCAAAAGCGTAGTGTGATTTTGCTTTGATGGGCTACCCCCCCTCCCCCTCCCAATTACTTTTTTGATTACACAATGTCTTCAATATTGTTTAAATAATTAAAATTACCATTTCCTATTTGGATGTTTTTATGATTAGACTAAATTGCTAATTATTTTTAAATAGTCTTATAAGTTATCAATTAAGGTTTTTTAATATTTTGTTATTTAATTTTTTGAATTTCTTTGTTAAAAAGGCAAAATTATAGTTTTTAATTTTTTTTTAAATATAGTAACGTATGTAGTTTATTAACTTTATTATTTTGAGAATAATCTTCTGAAAATATTTAGTGGAAGGTTGTAAAATGTATAAAATTGTAAATAAGCTACAAAATTAATATTATTTTTAAAATATAATGTCTCTTATTTTTTACCTTAAAATCGCAATATGTAAATACCAACAAGTTAGGTATATTGTAAAATAATTAATGTATTTGTAATATTAAATTAAACATATTCTATTCGTAGTAGTAAATTATGTTACATACCTACTCTCACTTAACAGAATACGGTCAAATTAATTTTTCAGCATTTTATCATAATTTATAAACATATATCACCTCAAACAGACCTTAATTCATCTTTGTAAATCTTTGTTTCTTCATAATATTATATATTTTCTTCTACTATGCAGTATGTTTTTTTGCATCCGACAATTATAATTTCTTGTAATTTTGAACTTTCTTTATATAATTTCTCAAACTGTCACCCGGAAGTATTTGTAAGCATCATATGGAGTATGGACCTTAGTACCTTACGTACGAAGACTATGCACATTTAGATTAGGCGTACAATTATTAAACATGTTGTATAATCCTAAGTTAGCCAAAATACAGCTTTGGCTCCTTTACTCAGAATTCGTCCAATTATCGTTTATTTAAGTTTTACTTATAGAATATCTTAAACAATTTTATCTTTATATTATGTCTTCTTACAATTCGCTTCATGCGGAAGCGAACATTATTAATTATCGGTCTATAATAACAGTAAAATGATAACTTAAATACTAAATATTACTATTATGTAAAATAACTAAATATACTAACTAGTAGTAATACTATTAAATGACTAAACAATTGTACATAAGTAGTTTTGACTGTTATGAATAATAAACGTTTCCCCCTATGATTTTACTTTTTTTTCAATAATGTAGGTAATAGCAGACCAATCTATAATCAAGTAAATAACAAAAAAAGTGTATGTAATTTTATTTTAGAACAAATTCACAATAATAGTATACACCTAGAATAGTTTAGTAGACTAAAATTTAAATATTTTATTATTTGTATTGATTGATTTCTTCCCAAAACTAACATTGTAAACAACACATAAGGCCTTATTATTATATATCTATCACATTTGGTTCTGAACAATCGTGATTGTCTATGAGATAGCACTTCGGCTTGTCTTGTATAATAGCACATTGTTATTTCTATATCCATTAATGGACTTACAATGATACGACGATCTGTACTGTTAGTTATACAACGTCGGTAACAGAACACCTTAGGTTATATCGTTCGATCTTGTCATCCTACATATTTTCAATAATACCAGTTTATCGTAAAGAAATTGACTCCTAAATAGAGTAATAATACATGTTTGATATAAATAAAGATATTCTCAACAAAAAAAAACTACTATTATCGGTACCTATGTATACATCAGGGTTTAGTTAAAAATTAAAAATCAATAGAGCTGATAATTAGTTTGAATTTGAGCTCTAATAAATGAATCTAGTATTAACTACAAACGATGACATAAAATAACAACTACTAAAGATAAATGATAAAAATCAGAAGTCATTGATAATTGCGTATTATGTAATTTTTAACATACTATAAAATTAGGTACCTATATTATTAATTGTTATTATATTATGATATTAAGGTCAACTTTTTATAGTTTAATAATTGAAATCACCTTGGTAAAAGTGTAACAAATAATTTGCATACCTTCAAATACCAGGTTGTTATTCAACGTCTGCTAAATATTATATAAATATACCAAAATAATTTTAAATACAAACACTAGCTTCAACAAAATTAGGGCAGGATCTTTATACTTGTGCCAATTTGCATTTTTGTACGTGTTATTTCATATTTAAACTAGATCAAAATAATAGTCATTTGAATCTAAAATTTTAGATTAAAGATAGTCACATAACGGTTGCATAATATATATATAATTATGAATACATGATTATATGCATAAAATAGGAATAGTGTACGTAACATAACATAAACAAAACTGATAATACTACAATTATTGTTTACAAATAAAGAGAACTATAGAATCACTATAATGATCGCTTATTTTTTGGTCTACATTTACCTGTAAATCTTTTCTATCTGTTTTTGTAATATTAATATCCAAATATACTCTCAACATTATCTCAATACAACGTTTTCCGTTTTACTTTTCATCTATTTCGTTTAGTGCCCAACATTCTATATATCATTGCTGAATATATTTCAGTTTTATAATATTTTCTTTGTCGACAGACGAAAAGGCTTTTCTAGGTTATGGTCTCCACGTTTTTTAAAAAATTTATCATAATATATAAAATTAAACCTTTTATTGAGGGCACATGTTCTTTAAAGTCTTATTTATGTATTCATGTGACATATATACGTATACGTATCAAGGCTAAAAAAACAAAAATAATGACAATCAAATTTCATATAAAAAAAACAACAATAGAGTAAATTTTAAAATACAAATACTATTGCTATATAGTAATATGAACATGTTTAATATGTGCGTACAGTGTAGACCACATACGAGCTGTACACAACATATTAACAATATAATTTGTAACGATTAACAAAACCTTTTATCAATTATAGATCAGTTTCAGATTTCCCAATCGGTGTTGTAATTTTTTACTTATAAATTAAAATTATTGTCAGCTAGATTAATACTATGAAAGTTAAAAGTATTACCTTGACTGTAATAAAAAACAAATGTACTTCAACAAGAACTAATATGAAATGAAATTTTTTCGTGTTCGCGATTCTGGAAAATAGGAATTTCTTTTAGTCGACGTTCTTTGATTTCAAATTGAAGTAGTTTCAAAACTTGTTTCTTTTGGAACGCGTTCTTTTCCAACACTATATTTTTTTTATAATTTATTTTACATAAATAAAAGTTTCTGTTTAAAATATGGAACGCGATATACTTGTAATGATTTATGACTTATCTAATTTATTTATGTCAGTTTAGTTTCTGAAACAGGGGAAACAATTGAAACCTTTGTGCGCTTTAGGGTATGATCGAATGACATAGACCGGTGTACGGTCTTATGTAGAATTAAAAACGCATAGTTTAGATTCAGTTCGAGTTACTGAAAATTATTGTTACGTTATGGCGAAACCAGTTATGTGGGCGGACGAACGCCTTGGGTGTGGATATCTATACAATTTATACCTACAACTTTCGTTTACCTGCCGTCAAACAAATGTTGAAAACGAAACAAAAGTGTTGGTTAGATATTGTCTGCACGTTAACGTTTCCATTACGGCATAGATTAAATTAGATTAGACTACTATTAGATTTGACTAAAAATAATGCATACTATTATGTTGTGACGAGCTTTGCGAACAATGTTATGCAGTAAAAGCGTCTGACTTAAGTGTCAATAAATTAGTAGAGAAGTTATGCGAGTTATGAGTAAGCCCCTTGTACATGTACATAATGTTGTAATACTAGTTTTTTGTATGTGATGAGCGTGAATGTATAATTATAGAGGTGACTAGCGAGGGTCAATAAGGCTTACAATGGGAAAACATGAATATTACAATTTCATAGTTATTATATCTTCTGGCGTCGACTAGGTATATTACTTTAAGTGGTATAATATATATTGATACTATACATTTTAAAAATTGATATCTAGCTTATTAATTTCTAGAGAAATTATTCAACGAATATAGAAAAGATATCTATGATGATTTATTATACGCGATTCTTGAAATACGTGTAGTATTATACTATTATAATTGTTTGGCAACCACAGATGTGTTTGTACAAGGAGAACTTAAATAATAATACCTCACACTGTATTAAGAAATTGCCGATCATCTTAATATTTTTTTAACACAAATTACGCAATTTCACAGTATGAGCTGTGAAGGTTTTAAAATTTCTTTTTGAAGAGTTTTCAAAAGAAAAATGTAAACCGTATTAAGTGTTAAAAAAAATGTAGTAGGCAAACTGAAATATAGTTGTTTTGACTGCTAATTCTTATTCTCCAATTCTTTAATTATTCAATTCTTAAATTGGATTTTGGTCGGCGTTAATGTTGGCATTCAACAAGTAAAATATATAGCTTCAATAGCGTCAATAGTGAAATGCGACCATTGTAGAATGTAGATTTTAGATGTAGAGTAAGTGGTTGGATACATCTTAAAAAATAAGAGTTACATAATGATATATTTCATTAGTTCGATATTTAAAATTTTTTAGTAATTTGAAAATATTAATTATATATAGTTCTTTAATTTTTATAGTAATATCGATAACACTAAAATAGTTATGTTAATCGTATTAGCAAATAAAAAAAAAAATAGACAATACACTTTAGCTAAAATATAATTTTTTCTTTTTAATATAAATACATTTTTAGGTTGCTATGTGTGAATAATTTGACAGTCAACGGGTATAAGAAAAATGTTTTAATTTTATTGTTAATTACGATGTATGGGTAAAAATAACAAAATGTTAGTACAAACGAATAATCAGCCCTAATTGTATCTACCCTAATACTAAATATATCATTTTTTTACAATATTTTTAATTTCCCAATCGGTCACTTTAAATGTTGAGTATCTTATTATCTTATTTTATTCACTTTTTAAGTTAATCAAATACATTACAATTCAAAAAAAGAAGATATAAAAATCTGTAGTGATTTTTTAAAATTTATTTCAAACTATAATAGTGAATGCAAACGATTAAATAAAATAGCGAATATTGTTCATAAAATATGGCGAAATTCGGGCATGTAAAAACAAAGGTTAAAATAATACCAATTGTAATCGATAGTAATTATTTTGTAAGTTGTAAGTTTTTATTTTAAACGAGGTTTCACGACAACTTTTATGAAAGGTAAATTTTTAAGTGAACCTTTGCCATACAGTGTTTAATAATGATCATTTTGTAACGTGTTGAAGCCAAAAATGTATTTTCTTAGATATCCGTTTGCCCACACACTCTTTATTGCATTCGACTATCTACGAAATGATCAAATATAATATTTTCGAATCGATCGGATGTCAGACTGTTGTTTTACTTTACAAACGAGGTACCAACGGTTTTTTTCCTTGGAAGTGTTGCAATAATTAAAAAATGGAATTGTATCAAACGTCGGTTTTCATTGAAAAAAAAACTGAGTCATAGCTCAACACACTATATGACCAGAAGAGGACATAAGGTGTGTCGGGTGTGCTCTGCATAGCTATGTCGGACCTCTGCGGATAACATACATACGTATTGTACAGTGTTCAATACTTAGTACCAAAAATATAACACCGACAACCAAACAGCTGCTGACCCTGCAAGATGAGATAAAAAACACACCACTAAAACGTCGCCGTACTCACCTTGGTACTTTCACAAAACTGATATTATATGAGCGCAATCGCGAATCCCAAGTGGTCCATTCATTTCTGAACTGGTGTAGTGGTTACGACGCGCGCGGAACGTTAGTTAAATAAAAAAACGTGTGAGTTGTGTACCGTTTAAGTTTTCTTCCATACACCAGCGCCTCATCGGATAAAGGTAGGCAACCAGTTGAACGATTTTTTTTTATTAATTATTTTGTATTGCTTCAAACAGTTGTTCGAATTCTTTCGCCGATAAGTCTGTCGATTTGTTGACTATTTTATGTACTGTCGAAAGGATAAAAATTAAATTTCAGTATATTAATAAAAATTGCGTATTGTACAAGTATTAAAAATTCACAAATAACCTAAGAGTATAATAAATAAACATTTATTTATTATACTCTTGTTTGGTAGCTTTTGGTATCTGCCTGAGCTATTTATAGTTTGCAATATAAAAATTAACATAACTAATTGTGAGTAAAATTATGTAGACAAACACTAAAAACAAATAATCAAAAAAAGCAAATAAATTAAGTAATGTCAATAGATAGAATAAATGTATTTTACAATAGATTAATTTTCGGGTTATAATAAAAAAACTCTTTAGGAAATTATTATTATAACATTTTTCGACAAGCTGCGACGTAAAAAACTACTTTCTGTTTGTTTTTAAAGTGTAATAAGTAAACTGTTACAGTAAACTGTTCTCTAAAATTTGTGTAGAACTCGTTTTGTGCTGGATGATCATTAGTTGACATTTTTGTGTTTTTTTTTTATACATTAAAAGCAATAAGTAAAGTATTGTATTTAGTAGAAAATAATTGTTAAGACAATTATCGATAGCACTTAGACTTTATGAGTAAACACGTTTTAAGGATGTTGTGCCATTAAACACCGACAGAAATCTATATAGGCGCTTAGTGCAAAATGCCTGATACGTGTTATTTATTTTAATGGTTGTAAGTAACGTTAAAACGTTGTTTTTTTAGGACATTCATACCTTTTGTAGGTATAAACGTTTTTTTTTAATGGAAATAATATCTACTTTTCGAAAGCACTGGACATTATTTAACATTAAATTTGATGATTGTTCGAGTTGAATTATCTCTGCCCAATGATCGTAAAACATTTGTAGTTGTAATACAAAAAATAAGGAATCTTTAAAAATAAAATTTGATTAAGCAATGAATGTGTAAACGACACTATGTAGTGGTTTGTATTGGAATATTTATCTACAAAAAATCTATAGTTCTATTAAAAATGCCGAAGAAAATATCATAAGTTATTTTATTTATTTAATTTCCTAACCTAAGATCATTTAGAAAACTCCTCTTATATGGTCCAAAGGTGTGCATCAACTAGTTATAAAATTCAGAGACTTTTTAAAATTATGTGGTTTTTACGAATAGTTAGTAACTTAAAATATTACTAAAGTCACTTTACTAACAATAAGAAACACTTTCTTTAACCGATCATAACTATATTTCAACTACCTAACATTACATACATAATTTTAAAGTAACTTGATTAAATTATGTTTAGAAGTAACTTGTAACTTAATAAGTCGTTATATTTATTCTGTGAGTAATGAGTAACTTAACTAGAATTTTTCTTGCATGTCACTAAAATGAAGTAACTTACCCAACTTTGTTATGTTCGTCAGACGTTACACAACATAAGCTTTAATTTCGGTTCTAAACAAAAAAATCACGTAGGTATTAATTTTTTTCTTTGTGTTTATGATGCGTTTTCGCTCATATTTTAGGCGATCTGTGTTAAATAAAACGTGTGTAGTTCGGATTTGTAACGGTTTAGAAATGTTTAAACGATTTTTACGTAACGCGTTTTATAACTAAAAGTTTTACATATTCATATGATACTTTTTTTTTTGTAATAATTTAGACAAGAGTAGAACACATAATATGATTACTATACTTGCTTTACAAAACTAGTGAAAAAAAAAAACTTAAGTTTGAGACAACAATAAACGAAGAGAAAGGGATAATGTTACTTTAATATGGTATTGACGTGTAAAAAAAACTAAACTTATGAACACAAGACGAGTTTACTGATAATATCCGCGAGCGATAATATTCTCATATCGGATTTCTGTTACGAATACCCGACCGTTGTTATGACTTATGAATTATCTGTTCTGGACTGCACTTTCACTGTAATATAGATGATCGAATACATTATTATTTGAATTTTAAACGAGGCGTGGTAAACGCCTTATAATCTTTAATTGACTTATTTCCATAATTTGGAAAATAAAACCGAATGCATTCCGAAAACTCATTAAAAATTACACGATATGTTATACAATGTCCAAGTCCATTTCCTACACAGTTATTTATATAATCCTACAGGCATTCTTGTCCGTTGTCGATCGCATTTAGCTTAGTTTACACGATTTAAAACTGTCCAAACAATTTTCATTTCGAACTCCCCGTGTTATTCTACGGCTTAAATAAACTATATAGGTAAAGTACTATGGTACACGGTGATTGTACGGTTGACTAGTGAGTGTCGGCGGTGCAAGGCAGTGGAAACGGTGTATGGATGGTTTTTATTCCCTGTGTATGTACCGTGTACTTAGGTCGGTTTCATTCCCGACCCATGAACGTTGTCAAGCGTGTTCCAGATAGATCCTTGAAACAATATATGTATTTGATTTTTATTTATTTCTATTGTGAAGTCGTGAGTTTTGTTTTCAATGTCGTTGGGTTTGAGTGCAGAGAACCCCTTGGGCGGCGGCGACCCCTTTTCGACGGGATAATACATTACTCGGCGTTTTTTCGGGAGCACAGCGCACTTCACATCTGGTTTTTGACCGCACAGGGTCAAAAGCTCAAAACGTATTACATGTTTTATTAGTCCTACTTATATATATATTTTTTTTTTTGGTCGAGGACGTTCCTAAAACGTGTTATAATAACGCGGTTTTGCCGGCAGCGATTCGCTCCGGTTATTGTTGACGAAATATCAACTAATCGAATACTGCTACCCATGTTTATTTATCTAAGCATCTGTGTGGCCATTAGCCTCGGGCGCCGTGGCCCGTGAAATTGCAAAATTAACCTTTCGCTTGGACGCTGCGGCAGCACACGAATGAAATGATCACACACGATAACGAAATCAATAGCTAAAAAGCCGTTGCTGACTCTGGGGTGAGCACTGAATTAGATACGAGATCAGGGTTGTGTTAACGCCTGTCAAGTTTTTTTGGGTGTGCATAAGCCCAATTAAATGTATGTTTTTTTTATTAATACTAAACATTTGGTGAGCTTATGTAAAAATCACCCGCTGGCACCTATACACAGAATACTTGATATAGTGTAGGTATCAAGAATATTTTGATACAGTATTAAAAATAACTCTGGTTTTGTAACCTTAACAAATGATATACGTTTATTAGGATTTTATAAATAATACCATTGAGTATATATTGTACAATATATACTCAATGATAATACTTTAAAGTAAGGTTAATTTTAACGTAGCCCGTAGGCTTAGGTAAGGTTGTTTTATACATCATTTGGATGATTTTCGGATATATCCACGTCAATAGTTATAGGCCGACGTTTCGGACTCATTGCAGAGTCCATCTTCAGGGCGATACTGGTCTCGACTGTTCAGCTGCCGTGACCATACCGTGTTTTGTATAGACAACAATATTAAAAAACATTTATTTTTAGCAAACAAATGATGCCGAATAGTTTAATATCTTCAAGTTCGAAACGTTTTTGAAAATAGTAGCATTAGTGGATAATTTTTAAAATTTCATTATCCACATATTTACCCATTTGATTTAGTTATTAAATAAAAAATATTTTATAAAAATATCGAAATTAATAATTAACTGTATTATCTATAAATTATATAAATATTATCAAATATAATTATTAAAATATTGTTTTCGTATGTCTTGATATTTTTATTCTATATTTGAATATTTTTGTATAAATCTCTAGGAGAAAGTCCATTCCGTATTATTCGATTATACCGTATTACATCTTCTAACGAACTCATAATTAAAGATACGACGCTTTGTCATTTTTTTCGGAACGACTCGATGATTATTTTACGAGCGGCTACAAAACTTGTCTCTATTACGTATTTATTGTAAACGTGTAAAATAATCGTAAGTTTCACTATTGTATATTGAATAGATTTATGGAAAGACGTATTGTGTATATTCAACGGTGAACAGAATAGCATAAGGTGATTTGGCGCAGAATTCAAGGACACCAATGAAAAATAGTTCCGCGGCTGTTTAACTGCGGTTTTAAATGATGCAAGAATCAATCATTACTTGAATTTTGTTCTTCTAATTGGTTATATACCTAATGCGATTAGTCGATAGTATCATAACACAATCTTAACATGCTACTGACATTATTGGTACATTACTCATCAGTCTTTCGATCGTCGGTGTCGAAATTAATATTTTTTTTACACATATTGGTTTTGTCCAGCGTGCTTGTTTGAAACGTACATTGAGTAACATGGTAATTATATTTTTTAATTAAATGTTGCGCAAGAGTTCTTCGAGTGCGGGTCGATCGTTTGCAAAGAGTAGGTATACATAATATTATATGTTTGCGAAAAGTATGGTAGTTTTTTTTAGCCAAAATCAAATAATCATAAAATGTGCTTATGAATGCGGTCGAAGATTTCTTATCTACAAAATTCGAAATGACATTGACAGATGCTACAAAGTGCAAGCACAGTCATGCCACCAAATTGGAGGTTGGCGTTAGAGAAAGACGTTCCCGACATTAATAGCTACCTATATAATAATAACAGGTCATCGTGCAACTATTGTCTAGGTTGAGACTTCATTTAGAAGTGTTACGCCACTAAGTTGATCGCCGACGCCTTAAAGTAAAAAAAAATGGGCTAACGACTAATTACCAAATAAATATAATTGTTTTCTCTCGTGTGTATTAATAATAGACAGTTTTCATAACAATTTACTCTTTAAAGTTCATGCTATTAATTGATGATTAAATTGAAAAATAACTTATTAATATATTATATAGTTGTCAATCAGCCAATTAAACTTGTAATCCAGTCCAGTTTTCATTTCTAAATATACAAATTATTTTATTTCTTTACAAAAAATACAAAATCAAGTATATATTTAATCATAAATCAATATTCAAAGATCATCTGAAATAAAATGCAAATTTTAATAATTCATTTAAAAATCAAATTAATAACAACACAAATATAACGTTACATAAATATGTAGTATAATCAGTTAAATCGATTCTGTATTTTATAGTTTATAACTAAAAAACAGTCCCAAATACAATGTAATACTTTAACGACTAATTGTTACTAAAATGTAATCAGTTAATTTATTATTTGAACTAATTCAATTTTGTAAATACATTTGATTTTTTATCCTTACTCGCGAATCGCGATTGATTGTTTAATATCAATTAGTAATTTACTGAATTGAATTCTTTATAAATTAATGAATAATCTTGTTTTTTTAACCTGTTAATGTTTATCGTTGTATAAGTCTCTCGGGTAATTCAGATTTAAAATAATGATTAGGATTAATTATCATCGTAATATTAATTCATATCGTAATAGATCATTGCAGTCGATATACTTCATGTATGCTGAATCTGTCCCAATTGCTTTCGGTTGGACACGCTGACAAATCTCAAAGAATTCATGATATATATATATCGGTAATGTCTTCGCGCTGTGCTGGTTGGACTCAAGTCTGCGTGGCAACCCGTATAAGTACTGCTTCGAACACCTTGTATGTGTAGACTGTAGATTAATGTTAAACCATAGTCTAATGAAGTACCTATTACTCAATTCGAGCGGAACATTCTTCATAAACGAGATCTATCCGACGATATTCATTTGTGGCGTTGTGGAATTTTATATCACACACATAATGTGTACGCAGTGGATAAGAATCAGACCGTATGTGAAGTTACCTAACGTCTACATCACTTGGCTAAAGAGACATCGGTGCATTCGAGCAAAATATATTTATAATCCATCCAAGCAATAATTCGAAAATTATAATATTTATAAAATGGCCAAGACGTATAATGTTATAATTTTAAACCTATAACATTCTTTCATAACCGCTAACTTTTCACTGAAATTACCGCGATTATTCGCTACTCTCGGTAAGAATATCATTATAATGTTTTGTCAACATTTTGTGTTAATATTTCTTTAAGCATATTTTTATTTTTTTCTACGGTGAATCTAAATATAGATTTATTGTTAAAATCGTGAGTTTTACGGTGACGCGTCACACGGTTGTTAATGATAAAATATGCCGCATAATTATTAAGTAGTAAAACAAAATACCCGAAGCGCGGATATTGTGCGATATCACACGAAACAAACATTGTGTACACTTGGGGGAAAAAAATGATGTGAACCGAGTGAAAGGACTACCGGGCGACTAAAGGATTTGTGGGTAAACTCAAATGTCACGTTTTTTAAAACCGTTATTAATTATATTATTACAACCTTAAAACACACTATGGGCGCGCTTACATGCTACAAATATCTAATGGCGGTGTAATGTAACGTCCAAGAGAGATTTTCGGAACCGGACCCGTCACGTTTTGCCATTTACCGTTTGTATAATTGTCTTGTCAAAATATAATAGTAGTGCAACAATTCAACTTTCGTTTGCTACAGTATGTACTCGAGCCCGTTCATCTCTCATGCGAGCTTATACCCCCCCAAGTCCCTAGAAAACCAAACTAACGTTAAATAAAGTTTTTGGATAAACCCGCTCGACGTTTTATTATTTTTTTTTCAAATGTAATTACAGGAATTATATTATCATTCTCGTTTATGGACACGGTGTCCGTTAAACGCATATATAGTAATTAATCGCAATACACACTGGCATTATTTGTTTTTTTTTATAATGGTTTCCATATAAGTATATATGTATCAAGGTTGATTATGCGATATTATGTTATTAATTTTAAACGTGTACCATTATTAAATGTTTTTTACTTGTTATATACTTTTATAGTTTAAGGCTGTCTGCTTATGGGGTTTTTTTTAAACTAAACAAATTGGTATATCTTTTTCGTTTCAATTTAATTCAAAGCACCTTGGGAGTTCTTGAAATTGAGTAACCGCGTTTTGACGCAACGACAAACGGCCAACAATTACCAGTTACACTCGTTACGCATGCATACATAAACGGGTGCATTGTATTTCCAATAAATGCATAAAATATTATATACATAATATGTTATATTATAGGTACACCTATAATATAAGTTTTTTTTCTGAGTATTCTAATTTCTATCATAAAACCGAAAACCATCGGAGAACGTGCCTGTTGGAATATTCTGTTAGGTATTATATATTAGGTATGTATAGTTTGTATCATTGTGCAATCAATTATTATTAATATTATTATTACTATTGTGAACTGTCATTATCTACAAGGGAAAACTCAAAACATTTATTTCATTTAATAGCCGATTCTGTTGTGTCGGAAAGAGAATATATTATAATTAATAACTGTTACATGATTTGTATTTCCTTTTATGGTTCTGTGATCTAATTTCTAACGTGTTCTCCGACGAGCATATTAATAATTATTTATCGAGGATGTTCGTCGTCGTTTTTCTATAATAGCATTCACTGAATTGTTAAACGTTTCACTGGAACTTTTCTATTTTGTGCGCACATTACTTGTAACGTTTGATAGAATAGAACTCCTGGTCATTATGATAATAATAATACTATTTGTCATCGACTCCTTCGTGCGCCATTGATTGTTTTTGCCACAAAATAGTTGTAACGGTTCAATTTAGCCACCCGTTACCACTTGCCAATTATATTTAGATGTTTAACTATTTTATATGAATAATAGAACATTATAAGACATTATTACATTACAGTAAAATCGTTTAGGCAAAACGCATGTTGTCCTGTAGCGATAGATATGTGTATAATATTAGCATATCATATGGTAATCGTGTGAACGAGGAATAAATTAAGTAGTTTCCGAATGAACGAAAACAACAATAATGATTGTACACTCGGAACAAGTCCTCCGTGAACGTATTAAGTCGTTACGGATCGTACTTAGCGTTTTGTCGTTGTTGTGGTGGAGAAAAGCGCCGTTGGAACAATATACGACCAATGAAACGGCCGCATTGGATTTCAGACGTTTAGGCGATGCATAAAATATGCATGATTATACGCGTAAAGAGAGCAATGTTCGGTTAAGGTGTATGCATGTATATGCGTGTGTGTGTATCTCGTGCTAGTGAGTAGTGACGTAACAGCGTGAAACAGAAACGCTGTATAGGATGTTATGTGTGCAACGCAAATCTGAGGCATTCATCACAAATTTGACCCCATTTCGAGATGAATATACCATCAGCTAACATTTTATTTTTATCGTCAGCTGCTTCTTCTATGTGGCCGTCCGAAAAAAAAGACTTCGGTTTCCCGGTATATAGTTCCCAGTAGAAGATAAGCGGATAATTTAGAGAAATTTTTTTTGTTGAAAAAAAAGGCCCCCATTACATTCTCAAAGTTCCCATGGATCGCTTGAAATATTTATAGCCACGCGTAAGAAGCTGTGTTTCCTACAACAACAACAGACCGTGATATATGGTCGAGTACTTTATCTGTGGCCGATCACGTGTCAAAATAGTAAGCTAGTATATACCTAATTATTTATTCGAGTTTGATAAGTGGTAAAAAAACAATTTTTCGACCTGTACCGACTACTGTGGGACGTCAATACATATTATAAGGTTTCGTCACGTTTTTTGAAAGTATTTTAATTTGTACGAAACGCAACTTTGTTTCAGCGCTGTTTTTTTACACTGCGTGTGCGTTTTTAGTTTTTATACATACTTACATAGCGCTTTTTAACGGTCTACTACGTTAAAGTTATTCATTCTGATTTAACTACCGCGTCGATGGAGCTCAGCCGACCAATCTGTTCCGCTAGTGATGTTTCGGATGAACCGTCAAACGTTTCTTTAAATTAATTTACTCTGGTCACGGTGTCCGTCATACTTATTTGTGCAGAGTATATATTATATATTAAAAACGTTGATCGATTCTAATTTTAAGAAGTTCCAACATGAAAACGTGTGTTGGCTCCAAGACTTTGAGATTGCTTAAAGTTACTTAAAAATATTTTTATTGAAATCCAGTACAAATATAAAAAATAGTTATTTTATATTGTTTGGGTAATCATTTTATTCGTTTGTTATACTGTAGTTATGTAATGTTATGTGTGTATAGTTTGATATCTATTATTTATTTTGCCACTTGACTTATTATATATCATTGCCAATTGACTCCTTCCATGTCCCTCGATATTTTCTGCGTTCTCGTTCTATATTTCCTAATTATTCCTTATTATCTACTACTTATGGCTATAATCGATTGCAATCTGATTGGTCGAATTTACTAAATTAAAATATTTTGATTTATTTCGTTCAAACTAGCCATCATCTATTAATTATGACATGTATGGCTGGTACTTATTATTTCACTTTTATGTTTTTGGGGTCTCACACTGTCACTCATTTCGTCTAAGCATTAAAATTACTTTGTCAGTTGAAAATGTTCATCTGTTTTGTAATACATTTGAACCTTATTCATCTTCATTTTTTTTTATTATGAGTTAAGTAGTTAACAAAATATAACCTAATCCTATAATAATATCTATGCTGTATTATAGTTTATAAGCATTGTGTTTGTTTACGTTGTATTATACACTTTAAATGAAAATTAAAATTACACGGGGCGCCAGCAAAAATGGTCGGTTTTTTGTGCGGTTTCTGCGATTTGTGGCCTTGGCCGGTCTAAAGCGAACCAAAAAGAAAATACCCTATAAAAAAAAAATGATTAGCTACCGATTGCGATTATCATAACCCGGAGAGAGTAATGTAAGGCCATCTGATATGTCGGTAGACAATTTTACGTTGTCACGTTTGCCTCGATGTGTATATGATAATGTTTTTTTTAAATATATCATTATTATTATGTATTTAAATACTCTGATAGAAATCTGGTTTGGTTTAAACACGCACGGTCGAGGCGCGACCGGGTGCGCTCGAAGCTGTGGGACATACTCAGAAGTCGGAGAAATAACGGCTAAAAGTCGGTCTTCCCGTAACTATTGAGCTATTATGTTGCAAAATAATAATTATTATTCATACATAATACACAAGCGGCTTGAGAAATAATTGAAATTTAATATATATATATATATATATATATATTTTTCATCATTAGTTGGACATGACCGTCTGTGTTTGGAATGATCATATGTACTTTGATAATATACTCGTCTTGTACCGACACATCGCAAATTCTTAAAAATTTAGCTAATGCATATTCCCAGAACCCATATAGGCCTTGGGGTATTTGTTACTTGGCAAACACAGCGACCCGCGCAACAGGAACAGCAGTGTAAAAAACCTATTATGCATTATATTATACTTTATGTGCGGCACGAATTTCGCTCTCGCGCTAATACATAAGCTAGTACTAATTTAACTTCAATCGCAATCAGTTTCCCAATAACTCTTACGAATCTGCCAAGACGTTTAAGATATTAAATTATAATAGGTAGATAGTATAATATAACGGTGCTCTCCTGCATAGAACGTATAATGTATACATATACGTTCCATGTATAATATGTACCAGGTTGGATTTAAAATAGGATCAATTTCACTTTTTGTAACTCATGACAAAAAATGATCTTTAAAGTTTTTAATTTCCATAATCCTCATTGTTAATTGTTTAATTTTTGTCTTAAGAGTGCTATTACCTATTTTTTTATAGTTCTACACAGATTATATAAGGAATGTATTAATTAAAATTTTTAGTGGTCTAACTCATTTTTGAAAAAAATAGACTTACTTCCTTTTACCCTCGCACACAAGACGCTTTTGCATAAAAACTTTTTCTCGGTTGTTGTTTATCAATATTACTGTAATAATCTTACCTGTTTCGAAGTCCCATTCAATCATAATATGCACAGTTTAGTATTATTTAATAACCCCGATTCGTTTTATAAAAATGGAAGTCTATTGTAAGCGGCTGCCGGTAGGAATTTGGAGGAGACTTAAACGCAGGATCTTATTGTCTTGGTATATTAATAATAATTATTGTCGGGTCGTCTAGTGTTTGACTTTTGGAAATTGCTGTATGATTTGGAGCAGTACATGTGTCTGAATTGAAAAGATTTTTTTTTATGGTATTGTTATGTAACCGCGGGCATTGTCAACGAGCTTATATGCCCACGATTAAACAAGATCCATTTGGTGTGGGCATTCGCTTTATAAAGCGATATGTTATTATTATAAATCGTTATTATGATCATTATTGTCATTATGCGAGACGGACGTATAAGCAAGTTAAACGTGTTTAATTGACTACGGAATGTGGTAGAAATGTATCGCTTTCATGGCGATCTGGATCCTAACGGGTATGATATATTATACATGTATTCATACGACGTGCGTGTGTACACATAATAACATATTATATATTATGTATATAGAGTTAAATACTTAAAACCGGACTTTCATTGTTGAATGAAAGTGAAAAAACCGGTCTCTCTGCAAGAGATCGTTTGATCAATGCCTTCTTGTTTTTTTTAAAAATTTTATTATGGAATTGTTTAAAAAAAAAACTAATCCGATTGTATAATATCCAGGGCACGCAAGCTAAAAAACACCGTGGCGTTGGTATAAAACCGCAACCGCCATATAAAATGTCGAGTACACCGGGTTGCGGATACTTTTTTTGAAAAGCGCGAGTTAAAGCGCAATTAAACAAAAGTGTAATTCGATTGTTGTACAGTTATGTATATTTTTTATTAATTAAAAGTTACGATATACGCTTCATTATACGTTATTATAAAGTCGGTACCAATCCATCTAGTAGCCTTACAAAATATGTGTTTTTAATTAAATATTTTTGTAGTATTAAAAATATCCTGTTTGCTCAGAATGCGACAACACATTTTTAAACATTAAACAAATATTAAAAAATAGATCTTTAAAATATTGTCTAAACATGATATTAATCATAATGGAGGTTGAAAAATACAATTATGTTAATTATGATTTATGATGTTTTTAGTTTCTTAATAATGTAGTGAATATTGGAGAAAATAATAACAACATTTTGTTTAATATTGAATATGTATTTGTTTTAATGATACGTTATAGCATAGTGATATTTTATTGGTTTAAATTATTTTTATAAAAGTGACATAATCATTTTTAAGTTTTAATTTTGATTGGTCGTGTTTTTTAAACTCTAAAATGTTATTTTGAATGTTTCACTTTTCATTGCATATTCTGAATAGCGATTAATTTCGAAAGCTGTTTTCAGTGTAAATTACTTTAAAATAACATTACGAAGACGTTAAGCATTCGACGTCATCATAACTATAATTTATAAGTAGGTAATTACAAAATAGTTTTGTCCTAAAAGTATTTTGTGCGTTAACATTGATATTGGTCATATTTCCAGAAAAAACTCGTATAACTGGGAGATTGCTGCATTCCTATTTTATTTGCATAAAACTCATAAAAAAATGAGCTCTTTAAGTCGTTGGACTGGTTAAAATATGTTTATATTTAGAATTGATAGTTTAGTAATAGATTGCCGCTGCAGTCTTGAAATATGCATTATTGCATCTGCAGTTATCGATTGAATTCATCTAGAGTTTGTCCGTGTTCTTTTTGCGCATAATAATGAATAATGTATTAGAATAAGTATAATGAGAAGATTCAAAGGTTAAACGGTATTGCAATCCAATGTGCTTCGTGATTAATACTTAACCAGTGCCTACAATATCGGAAATCATTTGGAATTGATTACTGTTATTGCTGTACCTACTTATTATTTTACTTGTAGTTTGTACTACTATTTAATGACATCTATTTAAGGGCATGTTCAGGGCGTATTGCGTAACAATTTCCCGCTCTCTTTATCGCGTGCAGTTGTTTCAGACACCATATTTACATATGATTATAATAATTATAATAATGACAGCATTATGTTAATTGAATTTGTCGCTATTTAAAATATAATCCATTTATTTTCTGCCAAAGTTCTGTGTGGACCGCATGTAATTTTTTGGTTTATGTTAAAAGTTTTATATGTATAAGTTCGTTAAACCTTATATTATAAAATAAAAAATAAACTTTATTAAAGAATTTGATGTGAAACTAAAGTACTTCATGATTAAGTACTGCATAGATAATACTTAAAATCAAAGTCTACAAATAACCATTTGAAAAAAGCGATTTAAATTTAAAAGTATTTAGCAATTGTTTTTTAATTTACTTATAAAAATATTTGAACAATGTTTTAAACATATATTTAACAAGTATTATGTATAAAATGTTTCTAAAACAATATTCTAAAAATATTATTGAAATTATTATAAATAAGTTACTTGTGGCCATTTGCAATAACTATACTTAAAAATCAAGGATAGTTAAACATTACAGAAACCATATAGAAGTTAGTAATTCAATAGTATCGTGAAATGGCTTAACAATTTTTGTTTGACTTTAAACATTAAGAATTACCATTGCGATTAAATATTGCCGTATTTATTAGTTTAATACATAAATAAAATGGTTACGGTTTAAAATAAATGGTATCTACTAACGATTATATACAATATAATTTTCATAATTTTACTCTTTGATTAAGAAGAGAATTCAAGCTATTATGCGGTAAAGACTTGTATAATACTGTTATTAAATATTTTGTAATATGCGACGATAAGGTTCCAATTATTATGTACACGAGAGACTGGCAACTGTTGAGTAGTTTTTTTTAATCGAGTGGAAAATGCCCACTACCGTGTGTGAGAGTATAAACGTGTGCTAGCTAGGTTGTTGTAGGTCACAGGCAAAGTTATTTAGATCAGCGATCCCCAGTTGATAATTAACGGGCATTACATGGTATTGTCTGAAATTAATTATGCCGGACTACCGCGACAGTTATGTTACATAAATATTATTACTGTCTCGACCTCGATACAGTTTATTTATTTGTATGACCTTGCGACAAGGTAGGCTTGTCTGTAAATTATTACTGATTTTTTAGACCTTACAATATTTCCTTCGGACCGTCGGCCTACGAGGCGATAATAATTAATTAACTTTGTATTTTGACGAATTACAAAATCATTTAACATACAAATTTTTATACGTGGCTTTTTGGGATGTATATGTAATTTTTCGTTTGACATTGGGCGAGACAATGGTCGGATCAATTCGCATTCATCGGGTCTAGGTTTTTGTACTATGTCGTCTTAACGGATTAGTGGTAGCGAAAACCTTCATCGAGTGCTCTTTCTATACAACCAGAGTGATATTATGATGAATTTCTCAATGACAAACGCCAATTTTCACGGGTGAATGAAATACGAAAGTCGAACGGTATTTAAACGGTATATTTTGGTGCTTATAATAGAATTAAGATAATAATTATGATATTTCGTAACTAACACACCTGTTAGTTGAAACAAGTAAAAAAGTAAGTGTTGTGTATCACCATTATTATGGTGATCCACGATTGAGGATTATCCACGTACCATATTTACATATGCACTAAGGTTAAATTGATCCAAGATACAAGAAATAGGGTACAACTAGGTCATTGTGTAATCATTAGGGGCCCCTGGTATGTTTTTAGACATTTATGTGCGTACCTATAAAGCTTAACCCATTTACTGTATCAGTATGTTTTGCAAAAAAAAAACATAAATAAATTGGACGTATACATTGTTGTTATTTGTAAGGCGATTAAATGAACACCGCAGCTTTAGGGCAAGTAAAAGTTTGTACAACATCATATATGTGTTGTGAATTTAATAAGGTGTGTTATTCGATTAACGAGGACTATACATAAAATAAAATAACATAAATAAACGATAAATCTCATTCTGTGCATTATCAATAAGCTGTTATTCAAACTATAATTTCACCAAAGCTAGTAAATAAGCATAGTAATATTTTTTTGTCACGTGGTAATACGTGGTATTGAAATTACATTCGAGAGGTTTTTGTAACTCGAGAATCAAATATTATAATTTGCGTCTATTAAATGTGTATTTTTGCAATTTTTCTGTGACAGACATTTCCACTGACATATCCAGACTTTTGTGTGGTTTCCGTTGTAGTATAGTGTAGTGCTCGTAATACGTCTTTGATTACGTGTGAACCGTTTAAAATTACACATTGGGGAAAGTGTGGACGCGGTCGTTTCATCCCGAAGGATAACGTACCCAACGGCGCGTCAACGCACGTTCAAGGGAAACCGAAAAGTGAATCTCCTGAGTCTCGTCTACAATATCGGGTTTCCCTTTCCAGCTGTTGTTTGCTCACCGCGGCGGTTCTCGTTGTCACGGACGGACGGTTTACCGTAAAAGAGTAAAACAAACGTGTACACACGGTAAATGTATTAATAAATGTTAACCACAATTAACTTGTTAACCAGAGTTTTGGTATATTCATCCGTTTTCACCGTGACGACGATTGGCGCTGGACCCAAACCATAGGTGTCAAGTTGAAGGTCGCCGCCGGCGTTAACGCGCGTACCAATTCATCCGTAACGGTCCGGTAGCTGTAGGTCTCATATTAAACCGTTGGAAACACCATGCTTTAATTGCGCAAACGTCCCACACAGCTGCGGTTGTACAGTGATAATTATGTGAATTATGATGATTTAAAAAAAAAAAATGCTTTATCGCATCATACCTTAATGAGTTGTAAGCGATAATGGAGTGGCCGGTCAAATCCCTAAACACCAAATCTTGTATCCCTATGAACGTTGTTTGAACTAAATTTCGATTTCGATTAAAAAATCAGTTATTTATGCATATTTCTGCATGATCGCAGTTAAGTACGATTAAAAAAAAAAATCAGGGTTTTAAACGTTTTAAATCAGATTTTTTGTTTTAATTTTGAAACAGTTTAAATAAAACCGTCCTGTCTATATTTTATAAATAATTAAATATCCTTAAGGTACGTTTAAAAAATCATATAAACAAATAAATGGTTTTTCTGTATCCCGTACGGCAAAAATATGTTAATTATAATTCATTGAGAAATGTCATATTTTCAAATAATTGTCACGATATTTTTGCATTGTATTTTGGCAGGAAATCAAATACATACTGCATGGATTACTTGAAATGCACACATACGGTTTTTATATCTTGTGGTATTGGCCAGGCGGACGATAGAGAGTAAAAACAAAATGTACCTACAATATAGTTAAAATGTATTATTATTATTACATTTCGATCGAATAAAGTTATGCAACGTAACAGCCGTTCGACAAAAATGAAACACACTATGCTTTGAGGGCTGTCGCGTCGTGGGAAGTTTTTTTTTGTTTAATGTTGTGCAATAGAAAACCTGCTGTGAGCCCTAAATTACGCTCGCCTCCCGTTAAACACACAAGACCGCAAAATAATATTATTTTATTATTATTATGTATTCATATGTATAATATGGTATGTAATAGCCCAGTGCAGTTACATGCTCGCACATGTGTATCAGTGGGTTTTGATCTCAAGTCGGCTATTTATTCGGGGGTACCAAACAGGCCACAATGAACATAACATAATATATTAGTTAAGATCTCGTTAAGGCTCAATTGTGTGTGGTTTGCCGGCAACTAGGTCGATTTTTGTTTATTAAAAGAAGAGTGAAAAAAAATGTGTGGAGAAATATACTATATGAATGCACACTTGTGGCGCTTGTATGTATGTACGGCACGATTTCAGACCGAAAATGGCAAAAAAAAAGTAACAACAACTGTTTGATGTAACGGCTCGTGATAATAGGTTTTTCGTTGAAACATAAAAAAAATCGATTGCATTCAAACTGGGTGACTTGACTTGGTTTCGCAAGTTCCGAATGATTTTTAGTGTGAAATAAACGTGAGGTTAAAGATCTATTCATCTGCACGCGTTATGTTTACGAGACAGCCGATATTGTGTATTAACCTATTTTATAGTTTATCGACCGCTCGGGGCGTCTCGTCTGACACAATCGGATGTCGAAGCGATTATACTATGCATGTGTAATTTGCAATATTCAGAATTGACATCTTTAGAGTTAACCGGTACTCGTTAAGTAGGTACATAGGTATAGTGATGGGAAGTCTTAATAGTTTGCAATCAAGCTGGGCCACTACTCCCAAATTCATCAATGATAAATAGTCAGTAAAAAATCCAGTTTTTATTTGTCCCGATAAAAAACCCAATAAAAAACTAATGAAATTAATTTTTAAGCTCGACATTTGAAAACGTAGTAAATTATTTTGTTAAAGATTTCAAACTGTTTTTAGCTCTCCTGTAGAATTTGTGTTTTAACCTTAAGGTCTTCTGAGTATTAAATAATAATGTAGATATTCAAGTTCAGTCGTTAAAATGTATATTCAAACCCCAATACAAAGAGTTAAAGGAGTTAAAACTCCGACCCACCGTAAATATATATATTTATTTTTATTAGTTTTAAATTATACTCTCTAATGTAAAATCGACTTTATAATTCAATATTTTATAATATTCCGTTTCCGCATTAGGTATGTATAATATTATTTGTATAATATAGGAACTTTACGATTTTTTTTATCTATTTAAAACTCCTATTTTATTAGTGTACTAGTTTAGGGGTTTAAATTTATAACAACAACAATTATTTGGATAATTTTATAATAACATCCTTGACATAAAAATGAACAATTTGAATGTAGATTTTTTTCATATTTGAAATATTGTGTTAATCATATCCATTTACACTTTCTTTGTCTGCGATTATAGTTGTCGTATCCTCTCGAAATCGTATAAGCGTTTTGCTAATATAACGATGAAAGTCATTACGTTTTATATAGCACACTGCTCTCATATGCTAACACACGACAGTATAATAGTACTTACACCCGCTGTTATAAAAGAAGACGTTAGTACGGAAAGGAAGTATAATTCTCATCGTCGTAGACGACAGATTGGCGATCCTATTGGACTAGTCAAATGAAAAGCTTTTTTCACCTACTGGAAATCGCCTTCGAGGTGTAAAACTAGTATTATAAGATTATTTGTTTCACCTTACATAATTTATAACGGTAATGGTTGAACTGCCCCGCCAACAACTTTAAGGTTACAACTTTAACGACGTCTTTGGCATTGAACCAAGTGACACTATCGCGATGAGGTCGTTCCAATGCAATGTAACAATGTCGTTACAATGTCTGGTCAGTTTCGATCGCACTAATGTTTAATACCCTAAGATCCCAGTTACAAGTGTTTAATCCAACACAACCATTGTACAATATTTAAAATAATAATAATACATAAACTCTAATGTATGCATTAAGAAACTATAATGTATAAAACAATTGCATGTGTCGATTAATAGGTATTAAAAAACGTATAAAATAAATAGTAATAAGTAGTGTTTTTAAATGTTATTTAACATTTTATAAAACATTTTTGATCAGAACTTTATGTCTCAAAAATTTACTGATTGACTTGGTATGTTTTAGGCGAAATTTACCGGTTTGAACGTCGTTAAAATGTTTATTATTATGTTATAAATAACGTTTTTAAGCCTCGATTACAACACAATGCGATGGGTGGGCATGGTTTTACAGATAAAAAAATGAGTCCGGCAAATTAAAAAATGTGGGCAAATATCGGCCTAAGTATTCTGCCCACTGGTGGAATGGAAGACAACATTTTAAAACAAAACAAAAAATATCAATCAAAAAACAATTCTCGGTTCACAGTGTCCACGACCGAGTCGGCCCACAGGACAACCGCGCTTTTTCGGTCCACTCCCCTAGCGAAAACAATGCAACACAATAATATATATTATAATTTAGTATATATACAGCGCATAATAATAGTAACGTATAGAATATAATTGCATGGCCGATGGGATAAAACTAAATGTATTCTTTAAATATCCCACAGAGTCCCCGACGATTATAGTAGATCACCGTGTTATTATGTAGGACTTATGCAATCCGGATCATTAACATACAAAGTTATCTTTGAAAACGCCAAAACGTTTCCATGGGGCTTTGATGTCGGCCGTCTGCGGTCCTCCCTCCCCCGTTGCACGTCCATCTTGCAGGTTTTTAACCGTTTTCTTTTTTCTGTATTTTTTTTTATTTACATAAGCTTCTGCTCAAGGGTTATCACCGCTGTAGATCCTTCGCGCTATAATATTATTACCTATTGACAAGCCGACAAACAACCTTCTTGTTCAGCTATAATGTCGCCTACTTGCCGTGCTCGTCGTTGGACCGCCGATATGGATCGAGTCCCGTCTTAAACGCCTCCACTAAATAAGTATACCGTTAAGACTTACGAAACTTCGTCCGGTTTTACCCGTCAGTAGGTACACCGGCCTTGACACTGTGCGCCGGTACGCTCTTAACCCACAGCCGATGGCTTTAGAAAATACTACCGAAAATACCCGTGGCCGAGTATTTACACGTACTTACTTGCGCACACGCAAAATATTGATAATAATTAGCATAACGCTTAAGCGGCCGTTTTGTAATGGGCGGAGGCGAAGGCTCGTTACGTATTATATTATATTATAGCTGTTGACAGATCTAGGTTATGTACAAACGGTTATTATTTTAATTTTTTTTTTTTTTTTTGAGGTGAACGAGCTTTAAGACTTATACCGTCGTTTAAGACACCGTCGCAAGGTGGTAGGTGGCTTCGGGCATCAATATTATATTTAAAATAATTGTATCAAGTTTATTATAAACTAATACCGATCTACGAATTCGGAAAGGCAATTAATTTCACCCGATTACTTCGAGAATGTCCGTGTCGACTATATATCATGCATAATCTAGTGTGATATCGTTTTATAATACACGGCAATCGACAACCCTGATATTTATTCCTTTACACGTGGCCTAATCAATGTGCAATTTCCAACGTATTAGTTTTATAATTTTTTTCTAAATCGATCGACCCAGATTCTTGGCAAGAAACACAAACACTGTAATCAAGGTCGGAATGTACGAGTTCAAATTGTTTGTAATCCATTCACAATTACACGCGAAGAAGGTCTAAGGGAACGGCTAATGCGTATTAAAAATATGTATTACTTATCGACATTTAATAATGCGGACGAGAGGGAAAAAAAGTGAAATCTTACCATAACAATTTCTCAGCAGAAGCCATAAAGTCGAAAGCCGGATGGTGCTGTATTCACACATTTCAAGTGAATAATGCTCGTTTATACGACCCACAAGGCTAAAACATTTTCTTACCGTTAAAAACATTAAGACATATACGTATTAGTACATATTTTTATAAAAACATAGTATATCATCATAGCAGTTAAGCATGTAGCTATAGTTTTATATTAACACGAGTGTAATTTTTAAGTTCGACTGGGCAGAAGGATCATACAAAATATCCGATTCGGCGGGTTTTGGCAAAAACTTGAACAAATTTTAATTTTTGAACGAACGTCTGATTTTCGATTTCTAAAAGTTAAAGCATCTAAGCTAAAACCGACAACGGCGACGACGAAAATATTATTTTGTAGTTGTGCATTCTATAATGAAAACGATACTTACCTACCTTTTGATATATTTTTGTGCCCGCTTGATTGACGTGATGTGCGCGGTCACTAAACCGGTTTCTCAATAAATAAGCACACAATACACACCAGGAGCGTAATTTTAATAGCGATGAGCCAGTATAAATCTCGTGCGGACCGGTTCTATTTGAAACGCTCGGAAATGGTAACAAATCGCAGTCGAATAAACCAGATGATAAATCAGGAAGTGAGAGTTCCTGCGGTAATCAGCACATATTTAAAGACAGAGCAGCATCTCGAACGTAATCTTATAATAATTATAATTACAAAAGTCGGCAATTGGCAATTAAGTGTGTACTTAGACAGCCGATAGGTACAACATTGCAATTATTCATACAGCGAGTACCTAAGTGAAATTTTCAAAAAGCACATGATATATACCAATAGTGCATACGTTAATGAGCGGGTTTCACCTTAATTGTATTACATCTTATGTATAATGATTATTTGTTGAGTCGTTAGCCCTCCTACTCAGATTTTAACTTCGATACGACGCTTAGAAGGTATTCAATTGCTTTTGTATTTATATTAATTTCTTTGCGTCTGGACCAACGATATCTCTTAAACCGATAAACCAATTTCTTTATGTAGCAAGTCTATAGATCAGAAATCCGTATTTGAACGGTACTTTGTAGTAGGATAGATTGAAAAAACGGATTTTCACAAAAAAACAAATTTTAGCCTTTCTAAAAATATTAAAAATACTGAGTATTAATACAATATAAAGCTATGTAAGTAAAGTGTTTCTGATGAAATTAAAAAATAAATAAATATTCAAACTAGTTGCAAATGTGTAAAGACAATTTTTTTTGTTATAGTCCTGTACGTTGACTAACCAAAAAATCGTTTCCCGTAAAATGGATAGAATCCTCTTCTTTTTTTATATTACGGAAATGTAATATTTCTACTATCTACAGATTCGCATCGAAGGGCTTATATTTTTAACTTTTTCTGTAATTTGATATGGCAGATGAGCGTAAGTTCGTTATTTTTTATTTTCGGTTATTTCCTGTTTTCCTGTTTGTGCACTTATACGGCTTAAAACGATTACGCGGCGTAAATCAAATGCTAAATTAATGTATGACGTACAAAAAGCATGTCTATAATATATAGGTTGTACGTTATGCATACACATTGCGAACATTGCGAATCGTGTAAAACGCGACAATCAAAACTGGAGCACACGGTTTAGTTGTCTTAAAATAGACTCCTTATACGTACACGTACATGTATTTATAGACTCCGAGCGGTAAATCACGATGGCCGAGTAGTTTTTCTGCCATGTCACACAGTTGTAACAAGAATGATGTATATATATATTATAAATCCAAATTGCATATATTATAGAAGATCAAAACGAATCGAATATGCGCATACGGAACATAATACTCGTTACATAACCGTGGTTGTATAGTAATAGTAGAAAAAACGAATAATGAACAGATCTGAACGTTTTGTTATTTAAATAAAAGCCCAAAGTATAATTTAAAATTTGTTTAAACAAACAGTTAAGAGGACGTTATACTCGTATAAAGGAGTTCATTTTTTGTCGTCTTAATTTAAAGGTTAAAATGTGATGTATAATTATTAGCTAAGTAACTAGAACTCTTTTTTTGGTAGTTTATTACTTTCTCGGACTATCGCAGAATCCTACTTATTGTATATTATGTACATATTTAAATAAAACACTAATGGTTTTTCATCGCACATCTTAGCTGCATCATAATATAGCAATTATTTCTGACAGCTATTCAAAGTGGGCGGAAACGGTTGTGGATATTTCAATTATTTCAAAACGTTCAGTACAATATTAAAACGGTAAATTAATACTTATGCACAATACGATTGTGTGACTAGAGATATTATTATTAATCTTCTTGCTGAGGCCTAACCCAAAGCACTTGGGTCCGTGTACCTACATAATATAACAGTACACCTATCATCATTATAATATACTGTAAGCAAATTATCTTGTCCATACAACAATACACTCGATGCTAGCACGGGTCAATATGTCACCACTTTTACTGCGCTCTTAGATGAAAATATTAGTATAAAAGCTGACCAAATCTTATTGCCCTCCTACAATGTATAATAATAATAATAATAATAATAATAATATAATTACCTATTATCAATGTAGAACACGGTGAAAAACACTCCCAAATCTCGGGTTAATCGCCCTTGACACGATTATTAATAGTCTCATGATAATAATATAATATTGCATTATAATAATAATAATATGATATTTATTTAATGTGTGAGCACAAGGTGTGCACGTTATTGTTCGATTTAATCGGCCAACAAACACAAGTGATAACCGGCCGTGTGAATATAGTATATTATTATATATTTTTGAGTCAATTAAACATATTTTTTTTCTGTTCAGAAAAAATTAATACTTTTCCTATTTATTTTTGGCAATGTGGAAGACCGAGAAAGTTATTGTAAAAGTAACTTAAACGCTGGTCCAGTTTGAAAAGTCCTATCTTCAACGTTTTAGCGTTTTTCTCCTCCTCGAACAGAAGACGTTTTTAGTGCAAACCATAAAATAACATTGAAAAAGTGTTTTGTATTGTAATACCATAATGGCATGTTACATAGTACCATATTGTAATACTTTCGATTTGAGTAATATTTTATAATATTTATTTTATTTTATTAGTAATGTTAACACATTAAACGTTTACAATGTTTTATACTAGCCACTCTGGAAAATTGGATAATTAGAAATGTTAGTTTGTGTAGCATATTGTTTAATAATTCAATAATTATATTATGTTCTTCGACTTTGGCCGCTAAGTGATTTTGTCGTGAAAATGCCTAACTCGTTCAATAGTTATATCTAACATGTAACCATGACTTGACGGTGATTGATGAGTTAAAAAAAAATAGTAATAATATTAACACTATAAAGAGAAGAATACATAAATAATATATTCTTGCCGAGTATGTCGACACGTATTATTAAGGATACTGTTCAAATCCGAGTACATAAAAAAAATATTAAAAAATGAAAGTTACCAATTCACCAAATGAACCGCGATTGGGTTGCTTCAAAATGTGGTTTGAATGTTGTGATATTTTTTTTCTTATTTTATAATACTTTATAATATTATATCTTATATTTATCAAATGCTGACGAACCACTTTTAATTGTTCTCCGATCCTTTTTTATTACAATTTTGTTTATCAAGAACAATAACTGCGTAAACAACAGTATCAATGTCAAGCCCAGTGGGTAACATAATATAATATTATTATGTTGAAACAACTGTTGGATTTCTACATTGACCCAATAGTGTACATATATTATATTCTCAGGTTGCATGTATGTACCGTGTCAAAGTTCAAACAGAAACAGAAGTATAAAAAAAAACGAGTTGTCCGTATTGTGAAAATATCGATTTAGTTGTTAGGTGTGTATGTAACCGAGTAGAACAAACTGATCAAAACAACATGTAATTTATTACTAACCGTTGAAATGCAAACAAGATAGATTCGATATGCAAGTATATAATAATATAATAATAAAGTACACGCCCAATGATTCTCGCGTGATTCGTTTCAAGTAGGTATACTCAGTAGCTGTAATAGCCGAGTCTCATCTGCTGCAGCATATCAAAGCATAATATTAAAAGTTATCAATTAGTAGAATCCAGAAATTGAAAATGTTTTCAAAAAAATGGCAAACATTTATTGTAAAACGTTTAACAGCCGAAAACCTAAACCAAATTAATTTAATTAAAGTTAATTTAAATTTACAAAATGGGATTATTCATAAAACGGCCACAGCTAAAGTTATAATGAATAAAAATACTTATTTGTTGTAAATAAATGTTATAAAATAGGTAAATAAAAAAAATATAAAAAACGTTTTTAAAAACGATGATTAAACAACTAAAAATGTACTTAATACTAAAAACGTAATTAAACGACAGTTAAGTCAACATTAAATACAATTTAATTCAAATTGACTCAAGATAGATGTAACCCATCTATCCCGTTAAGTTCAATTAATTATGCTTTGAAAAATAATTTTTCTATAAATATTATATTAGGTTTGGTTTAAATTCCATTGGTTGTCTGTGGACTTATCCTATAAAATCTGTCATGCCTATAAATTGGACCAAACACGTATCGTATAATTTTCTATAGCTGTGCCTGCGCACGCGTTATTCGTGTGCGATAATTCCTATAGTTTTGCCTTTTCTTAAGCCGTGTTAAATTCAAGTTGCTAATTTATCCGTGAGTCGTCACTAACGTTACATTTGTTTTTTGTTTACAGATGACGCTGAATATCAACTTAGCCGTCCTGTTAGGGGCAGGTCTGGTCTGCGCGGCTTCTGCCATATTCCGTCATTCGCCATACTACCAATCACATGACCCGTACGCCGAACATAATTACACCGGTGAGTAAAAAAAAACAAGCCAGCTCAGTGAGGTTGGGGTCAGGGAGGTCGAAATAGTCTCAACAAATATTTTTACCAAAAGAGATAGCTTCGATTGGAAACTGTAGATAGTAGTAACTATTAAGTATAAAAAAAACATAATATTGTACATAATTTTTAAGTTGAGACATTTTGACTAATTGATTGAAAATATCATATCGTAAGAAATTCACAAAATGTTTTTTTTTCAAAAAATAAAAACTACACAATTACTACTATTTCCAAAAATTGAATCGTCGACGCAATTACAAAAAAATAAAAAGTAAAAACAACAATACCTTCTCAGATCCGTATTGAAGCTAAAATTAAAGCATGAGCTTTGACCATTTTTGTTTTATTTTCAGGATATCTACCTCAAGCGTCGTACCCTCACCCTTACCAATCGCAGCCGTCGAGTTTTGGTTTTAGGCCTTTGCCCAGCAACGGTTTGGGACCTCGTCCCGGACCTAACAAGTACGTACATATAGTCGAACTGTTGAGTTTGCTTTATAGCTTAACGGATTTAAAAAAACCTCGTGGTCTGTTTGTTTTTTCCCTGAAGCTTTGGTGAGATATCCACACCACCACAAGGTGCCGGATGCTTGCCGCCGGTAGGTCCTTGCCCCAACAGCAAGTACAGGACCATCGATGGATCGTGCAACAACCTCAGGTACACCAACTGGGGTACGCCAAACTCCAAGTACGCACGTCTGTTGCCGCCTAAGTACTCTGACGGTATGTATCAACCTAGAGAACAGTATTATCGCCACAAATTCAGTGTTGGTCAATTTACATTTAAATTCAAATCTATAATTTAATTTTACAAACTAAAAACAAAATAAAAAATTACGTTTTTAATCAATAAATTGAAACATGTTAATCACACACTCAAATATTTCCTCTATTTCCTAACGAAATCTTGTACTCTGTTATTGATCTCTTAATAACACTTGAAGTCCTGTACGATTTTCTTACTGTCTTATTTTCTTATCGAATCAACTAGAAGTCCCTTTTACGTATTTAAATAAATACATAAAACCTCACTACAATTTGAGAAGCAAAGTTGGATTCGCCCGTGAAATTATGTCTTTCTAAGTTCTGGATTATGAAACCTGCTGGAACATCATACAGCTTCTTTAGAAGACCTTTGAAGAATTTGTCTTTTCCGTACAGAAATCTTTGGAGATATCACTAGAAGTCCCTTATTTAGAGAATTTACTTATCCTCAAGCCATTTGTCTACGGTACTTCTCTCGATTGCTCTAAGTTTAACTCCTGACAATTTTTTTTAGACCATCATCTACTGAAGTCTAAAAATATTCATTAGTACTATTAAACACTTTTACAATTTCTTACTCTGATTACTACTTGTTCTCCAAGCTTTTTTCTTGGGGGGGGGGGCTACAAAATCGATCCGAAACATTGGCTAGGGGTGGGGGGAAGGATAAAAGTTTAAATCAATCAAAACGCTATCATAGATAAAAAAAAAATGTTCACTAACAAAACTGGAGTACCCAAGGAAGGAATTCATTTTTTACTCAAATTCTGCGTGAGTTTGAAAGATTTTAAAGGACCTAAACTTTCTTATTCTCGCCTCACTAAGCCTATGCCTCGGAATTAATTTATTAAAAACTATATTAAAAATTTATTAAATCGTTTATACTTGTTTTTTTAATAAGAAAATTGTAATTTATCTTTTTTTTTTTAGGTATCCATGCGCCACCGACCACTTTGTCTGGCGAACCTTTGCCCAGTTCCCGTCTGATCAGCATCGTCATGTTCCCGGACGTTCCCATCCCCGATCCCGTCTGGACTCTGATCACCATGACCTGGGGTCAGATTGTCACTCACGACATGTCCATGTCGATGGGTACCACTCAAGCTAGTAAGCAAAATGTGTATTTACCCACACCTACGGCTAAATCCGACCAAATTGTTTTTTGTAATATCAATTGCAAAATTCACATGACGTACCTATGGCTGATACGGAGTTAACAAGAACGTTATTTTTTATTATGTAAGCCGCCGACAGACTTCGGAGAAAGTGTTCTTTGATATGTATATACATATATACGATTATCTATACGCATTAAAATGACATTACGATTTACGGTGCCGATGGACAGATGCGCGTACTTTTAATAATAATTATTTAGATTTATTATTTATTTGGTATAATCCGCCCGAAGCTAAATTTTAAAGATGTACATAATATGTTTTTTATGCCAAACCGGTGGACCAACGATTCCTTGTTGTAACGCTGGGCGTCGCAGGTTAAACTTAAATAATGACAGTGTTTGTAAAAACCAGGGTTAAGTCGCAAATACCTACACTTTGTTCTAATTTTCAGATACAAATGCCAAAAAAAAAAAACGTTTAAAAAACCAACAAATTTCTACCTCCTTTTAGTAAGAAGTCGCTCTTTTTTTGTTGTTTTTTTTTTGTTTTCAACAGCTGTATTGATAATTTCGAATATTTTTTAAAAACCAATACCTTTTTAGGTACACATTGTACTTAAAGAGTATGTCAAATTTTAGGGTTATACTCCTAGATTATTTATTTCAAATTTTCGTTTTCGTTTATTCGTTATCGATCTGACATGCATTGTATTTACAAATGCGTTTACTTTATTGGTATTATTTTTTTGACGTTTTAACATTTTAACAACGTTATGACTGACGTTAGGTTAGACTTAATCCCTGTTTAACACCTTTCATAAGCAAAACGATTCATATTAAAGTACATTTTTTTTCCATTTAAAAAACCATCATAAAGAAAAATCAACAACGTGTGAGTGTTTTTCCTAAACTCTTTTCTTCTTAAGCTACTACTACTTTTTCTTCTTATAATCAGCAAGCTGTGTAATAATAATCATCATCATTATTGTCTACAGTCGTCCTACCTACACTGCACGAGTCGTGTATCAAACAACAATAACGGGCAATGGCGATTTCGTGACCGAATCGTGTTTTGCTCGGTACGGGCAGTGTTTCACATAACGTCACGTTATTATGGTTGCACGGAGATGCTTTTATAATATGTATTGTGTGTGTAAAAATATAATATACGTTCATGCATAAACTTACAATTGTCAATGGGACTGTCGTCGGTACCGTAGCTATACGTCTAATAGTAGAAGGTACTCCTAATATACTTACAGTTGCAAGTATACACGCAGTCAGGCGGACGATGAACAAAAACATAAAATCAAAATTTCAACCACTTGCAATACTCTTCCGCGTTAATTTTGTGTTGTGAACGAGCTCGTCAACGTTATTGGATCAGTCGGTTATGAAATAAAATTCTTCGTCATGACCGGTTTACATCACCCACAGGCCACAACTGAGGCTATAAATATATATAATTTAATAAACACGGACTTTTGAATCTTTGCAAGTTACTACTTGAGCAGAGACAATTTCATTTAAAAAAATGACAACGTACTAAGACAATGTACCAACAACAGTTTCAAAGCATTCTCGCAAATCATAATTCTATATTTTACCTGCCCAGATAATATAATAATCCCAAATACAAAAAAAAAACTGATCCTTTTTAATAATTATTATTGAACGGGATAAGGTTAAATGTTTATGTTAATTTTTTTTTTTTTGCTTTTCTTAGAACGTCATTCCATCAGGTGTTGCGACGACAATGGCCGTTTGTTGAGCAACAACCCGGACGTCCACTGTTTCCCAATCACAATCCCCGACGATGACCCGGTGTTCTCCAAATTCAACAGAGAATGCATGAACTTTGTTAGGTCGACTACCGATTTGGAAACCGGATGCAATGCCGGAAATCAGCCCGCCGAACAAGTAATTTAATTTGTTAAATGTTAAGTCGACCAACGGTGTTAAGCGGTAGGTATTTGAGCCAAAACTAAGTAGATACGTTTTCGAGGAAGACTTGGAATAGGTGGGTTCCAGCCCATTAATATCTAGGTCAGCATATGTCCTAAAACGTGAACTACAGAAAGGCACTGTGTTGGGTAAAATCGAGATTTTTAGAATTTTAACAATCCTATTATCTTAATACTTTAAAAAAGCAAAATGAAAATCTAAATTCTAAACTTAATTTTTTTTTTTAAATTATATTTTAAAAGTCTGGGTTTGGGATTTTTAAAATTCAGACTTTGCTTCGTTGGGTGGCGAAAAGATAACGTGTACTTCCCAGCTTTCCAGGGCTATTTGGGTGGACCGTGGATAGTTCTAATTTCTTGTTTGATGCCCGGAACTACCAATTCCATTAGGAGTTGGGGATTGCCCTATTGGCAATTTGCATACCGTTCAGAATGTAAACACAGAGAATACCTTTAATGGTCCGTGCACTTAGATTTACTGTCTTGATTGGTTCACTTTAAAAGTATAATTCTGTATCGAACGATTTCGCTGTGGTCTTGCAGTTGGTGGTCGTATCGCATTGGATGGACGCTTCCTTCGTGTACGGATCCAGCCAAAGATTAGCCGACAACCTCCGCGAAGGAGTTGGTGGTAGGTTGAGAGTGGAATTCAGAGACGGAAGACCGTGGCCGCCCGCAGCCGCCAACAAGAGCGCCGTGTGCGATCAACAAACCGACGAGGAACCTTGCTACCAGTTCGGTAGGCGTCACTGAAATATTGCAGTCGACAGAGGCTAAACATAATATTGTCTAACTTCTATTGTATTTCGCCCGTTTTTTCCAGGTGACCGAAGAGCCAACCAGAACCCACAATTGACCGTGCTGCAGATTCTTTTCCTGAGGGAACACAACCGTATTGCCACCGTTTTGTCGCACGTCAATCCCCACTGGGACGACGAGACTCTGTACCAAGAAGCCAGGAGGATCTTGATCGCCCAATTCCAGCACATCAACTACCACGAATGGCTGCCGATCATCTTGGGCACGGACAACATGTTGAAATACGGTTTGCTGTACAAGAACAACAAAGGTTACACCAACGACTACAAGGAGAACGTCGACCCTAGCGTCATAAACGCCCACGCTCACGCCGCTTTCCGATACTTCCATTCGTCCATCCAAGGGCAATTCCAGTAAGTCTGCGTGCCACGCCGTTTTTTTAAGGGGTTCCAATAAACAACCGCCGTCGTTTGTGTGTGTTTCAGCTTGATCGGCGAAGACCGTAACTTACTCACCGCCATCAGACTGTCCGACTACTTCAACCGGCCGACCATCATCGAGAAGGGATACAACTTCGACCATCTGGCCAGAGGTCTGGCCACGCAGAGCCAAGAGGAAGTCGACCCGTTCTTCACTAGCGAAGTAAATATCTAAAATCGTGTGGGACCGGCTTCTTTTCCGCTTTATCTCATATACAAGGGGGTTCGATCAGCAAAATCCTCTCCATCCACACGTCTGCCGATTCCGTTGTCCTCTCAGCCATGCGGCACCCTTCTGTCATACTTACGACCCTTTCCATCGCGTCCGACCACGTTTTGTTCTACTTAAAATTCATTAACTTTGGTTTGACTAAACCTAATTATTAAAAAAGCAATTTCCGATTTCAAAAGTGTACAATTTTACAGTTTTCCATGATTTCTCTTTACCAATCTAATGTAAATTTTTTTCAAATGTGTAGATCACCGATTTCTTGTTCCGCAACGGTCGTCCGTTCGGCCGGGATTTGAGAGCCATCGACGTGCAGAGAGGCCGTGACCATGGTTTGGCTTCCTACAACGATTACAGAGAGTTCTGCGGTTTGCCCAGGGCTCACAAGTTCGAAGACTTCTCCGACTACATCGACGTTGAAGTAAGAATTTTTTTATTTTTATTTGGAGGTTCTTTTTTCTTTGCCAAGTCTAACGCCACAGTTTCGTTCGTTCCACAGCGTATCGAGAAACTCGCTCTGTTGTACAACCATCCGGACGACGTTGACCTCAGCGTCGGCGGCTCTTTGGAAGCTCACGTACCCAATACTTTAGCCGGACCCACTTTCCTGTGCTTGTTGACCGAACAGTTTTACAGGACCAGAGTGTCTGACCGTTACTTCTACGAATTGGGCGGTCAACCCGGATCCTTCTCGCCCGGTAAGTGCCACGTTTTTTTTTAGCGGAATTTTTTTTTTAAGCGTTTAAAAAATATTTGCTGACTTTGTGTTTGTTTGTGTTTAGAACAACTCAACGAAATCCGCAAGTCCAGTCTGTCGAGAATATTCTGCGACAACAGCGACGATTTGCACACGATCCAAGCGCAAGGTTTCCTGAAAATATCCGACAAGTGAGTTTACGGTTTGAGGGGTGGGGAGGAGGGGCAAGTTGGCTAGCCGGTACCGCTGGGTCGGTCCACATTGGGGTACACAAGACTGTAGGCAAATTATTATAATTGAGTGATGAGATTATTCTTAAAAAAAAATAAAGGCTTCGATGCTAATCTGTAAAAGGTACGTTCTTACTATCTGTAACTCGCTACATGAATACATCGGTTGAGCGCTATAGAAAATAACGTGAGTCCAGACACAAAAAAACAATTAATGAAATAATAAAAACACTTCATTGCAAAAACAATACCTTCTCTGCATTAAGATTTTAATATTAATGTTGTAAAAAAGATTTTTAATATTTTTAAAATCATATTTTGACGGGAGATTCCAAAACAATATTTAAAAGCAACTTGTTTAAACATTGTTAAAATGTGGCAAATATAAATATAGAACTGGATATATTTTCATAATAATTTAACATTTTTTTAAAAATATATTTTTGAAACATTTAATCAACTGTCAAAACGTGATTTTTTAAATATTTACATTTTAAAAAATATATATTTTCTTTACGAGGATAGGCCTTGTGGCAAAATTCGTAACGTCATGTACAAGTATTTGCCGTCACGCAAATAAGGACGGCGCTAAAAATGTCAATTATCTAAAATATTTATATCAGTTAACCGATATTATAATAAATAAAAAAAATAATGAGAATTTAACAAAAATGGCCTTACTCATAAGTTAAAATGTTAAAATTTAAACATATTCTTTTATATAAACAATATTTACTTATATGATAAAACAGCAATAGTCAAACATGGGTAACTTCTTTTAGAATATAATACACAAAACAATAATTTACCAATAACGATTAATTTAAAATACATTTTCAGTTTTAGTAATAGCTTAAATTTTTTATCTAAATAAAATATGTTTTGTTTTTGGAAACTAAAATGGCAGATGATGGATATATTATTTACTTTTTTTTTATAAAACTTATAACCAGACCTGAGCATTATTTTTAAAAAATTGTATACTAAAATAAAAACTTAATATATTATTTTTTAATTGAAAAATGATTAAAATAAAACTGTATGTATGTATATAATAAATACAAATGAAATTTAATATAGAAGATAGTAATGTATTCACATAAAGAGCAAAACAATATATCAAATCCATTTTTTATTGAGAAAGTTATTAAAAATAATGAGTTGTTCAATTTAAGTAAGACTTCATTTGAAACAACAGTTACAATTTTATCAATTAAAAAAAAATATATCATATATTAAAAAAATGCATTCAAAGTTTTTAATTCATTATAATTTGTTATTTAAATAAAATTTGCCTGGTTTTGCTCGCAGCACACTATTAGCTAAAATGATAATAGTATTAACATATGAAATTATAAAAATCAACAGGAATCCGTTGGTATCTTGTAATGACTATGATAGAATTCCATCTATCGACCTCAACTTCTGGAAAGAAGAACCTTACGGTCACGCTGCACCACAATACGGAGGTTACCACGATAATTACAAGAAGTAAACGACATCAATTTATTATTAAAATAATCCATAATTGTAAATAATATTATAGTTTATTGTCTTCTATAAGGTTTCTTTCATTTTCCATATATTTTTTCATTTTTGTTTTTTTTTCTTGATTCTTAATGCTATATAAATATATCTATCTAAGATCATACTATTTAATGCTCAAAAAAAACTTAATATTATGTATAATTATTTTTTTAAAATTATTGATTATTGATCGATACGAGTATTTATAAATATATGTATAAGTATGTATTTTTTTTATACATATATACTTATCATTATATTTAGTTAGTGTAACACATGTTTTTTTTATTTGTATACCGTTTTTAAAAATTCACACATTTTCGTGTGAATGTTTTTCGAAAGAGCATCATTCAAAATTAGTTTTTTAATGTACATATGTGGTACCATTCAATTTATGAATAGGTATATATATATATATATTTTTTTTTTTTTAATTAAAACAAAATATAATCTGTATTATACATTAATAGATAAATAAAGTTGTATCATTATTATTAAAAAACTTTAAAACAGTGTACATTTATTGGTATTCGTTATACAGTTCTACCTATTTAATAGCTTTTCGGCAAAAGACTGATAAACTGAACTGTCAGCAACATATGATCCACTAATAACATCTTCTAAAATCGGTTTCAATGTGGCGTACGATTCTCTGACTACAATTTCAGCTATCGTCATCTAAATTCAGAAAACAAAATTGTTATACAGTAAACAATGTTGATTTACACAAAAATGTGTAAACCATTTTTTGTATAAGATTTCGTTTTCACTTTTACAAAAAATACCTTTTAATATTTAAAAAAGTGTTTGATATGTACTAAATTTTAAAAGTTAATCTTTATGTATAATAAAAAAAATAATAACGAAGTCCAGTCAAAATTTCAAAAAAATTATTGTGTAGGGTAAAAGAAAATATATTATACTATTATTAATAATTATTTATTATTAAAATAAAATAATAATAAAGGGAAATAAGACATTATTTTTACATTAGTTTTTTTTCCTCCAAAAAACATCCAACACTTAACTTTCTTACATAATTTAATGTTTTTGTTTTTCTAAAAATGTTATTTTTCACAATTTTGAAATTACCAAAATTTAATTTTGGTAAAAAAAAAAAAAAAACAATGTTTGATGTAAACGTTAAATTGTATTACCTCTAAGTCAGAATATCGTATACCGGTGCAGTATGATCTTGACGCTCTACCAAGTACGGCTGTCATTGCATAAATATGCATAGTTGTTTTTGATAGCAATTCCATTAATATTTTGTTATCGATGCTGAGGTGACCATTCGTTTTGCTCATTTCAAGCCCATATTGAAATTTTAGCACACAGTACTCCGCAAAGTCTGCTGTATGCTGATAAATATAATACAAACACGTTTAGTAAAATAATTTATTATAATAGTAAAAATTATATTGTACCATCAAGGCGGGATGTAAGTATTGTTGCAGTCCTAATATTAGACTCGGATCATCTCTTTTCATCTTGTATTTTCTAAAAGCCGATACCAAAAAAGATGTGTTACTTTCACATCCAAATTTATTTAAATAATCGACTCCACAAGAACCAATAAATTCGGATAATTCAATATTATTTGTCAAATTTACAAGTAGATTATCAACGTCATTGTACTTGGATAAAAACGGTTCATTTATAGAACCTCTACCGTATAACGATTTTAAATCTCTTAACGTCGTAGTTACAGCTTGACGGGTGTACATTTCCGTAGAAGCTACTTCTAATTCTACATCGGCATTATCGAATCCATCTATCATCCATGTAGTCAAATAGATCATACTTTCGATAGTATAAATGTTAATTAACGCTTTTGATAGCGTTTTTATAACAGAGTCGTAGTGTCTCAGTTTGTCACCGAGCCTTTCTTTTTTAATTACATTTTCAACAGTAATTTGAAGAATACTTTTAAGTGATTTAATCAATCCACAACATTTGTACAATTTTCCATTGTTTAAAATGTTTTTTATTTCGATATTTTCAATAGTGTTCTCTTTTAAGACGTTCAACTGTTTTAAATGCAAGTTATTCCCAGTTACTGTCGTTTGGTCTTTCTCTACTATAAATGCATTACTTCCGTCGACGATTAACATAAATGTACTTACGGAATTATTAACAGATCCGTTCAATTCCCAACTCTGATTAGGTAACGCTGAAGCTTTGACTGTTTCGTGAAAAGAGCAAACAGCGCCTGATGCAAACAATGGTAAATATTTTGATTTTTGTTGGGGGGTCCCAAATGTTTTAATAATATCAACAGATATTGTATGTTCAAATACGCTTTTGAATACACTCGAATCGAAATGTTCAAAAATTCTAGACATTTCTGTAACGGTTAAGTTTAGACCAGAACTGTGATACGGAATATTCATTGAAAATAAACCCAGTTGCTGTACATTACTAGTTTGGGTACAGTTGTTTTGCACTAGCTGTAATCTTGATTCCAAGTCTTTATGCCGTTCCAAGTTCAATGTTTCCGGATACGTCAGCACTTCAACATCGTATTGTCCGGCATACAATGATTTCAGGAACGGTACACGAGGTGGTTTTCTTACTATGTCCGGTACTGGTGGAGCTTTGACTTTGGCCATACTAAACGACTGTTGATCTGAAGAAGCACAGCGTGCAAAGTACCGAAAGGATGTTTTTGAAAAAACATGACGGTTTAAAACACTTAACATGGCTTTACGATTAATAGAAAACGGTTTTCATCGAGCAAACATGTATTGTAATTTAAAAAATATAAAATTTTCTAACACTAGAACAACGTATTAACTATCATTATTAAATTTGAAAATTGTTCATATCGATTCTTCATGTCGACTAACGTTATTACTTATCAGTATTATTGTTCTTATCTACAACTAAACCGGTGAACAGTTTGAGGTTATCATCACAGAATATAATATACCAGTCGTTACTAAGTCTGGTTACATCCCTAACCAAAATAATATATAATGATAATACTGTTGTTTTTTTATTATCATCTTTGATAATTATAGTTTTTGCATAATAAAAACAAATAATATAAATTATAGCAATAATTTGTAATTAAAGTAATTTATTAAAAACAAAATTGTATAAACATATTTACTATTAAAAAAAATTATCTATTATTGAAATACGGTAACTAGTTTTTTTTCATAATTTAGAGAACACTGATTCGTGCACTACCATTTCTTTTTTTATTTGATCTAGTTTCCGACATCCTATTCAAAATTAACAAACGGATTAACACAATAATAATATTTAACATTGCGGAATAAAGTGATGTATTGTACCTGTCAATGCCATAGCATTGTCGAATTCGTTAATAATTAAACCAAAGACATCTTCAGCTCCTTTTTGGCCATTATAAGTTAAACCCCACAATATTGGTTGAGCCAAAAACACCTAAAACAATTTGAAAAAACTTTAGTATTTTTAAATTATAATAAAAACTATGAAACTGCAATGTTGGTTATGATTTGTCAATTTACCATCTTGGCGCCAAGAGCTAAAGCTTTGAACGCATCGGTACCTTGTCTTATACCACAATCAAGATAAACGTCGACTTGGTGTCCAACTTCTCGCACGATACTGGGAAGTGCTTCAATCTGTTTTACATTATTTAATTTTATTCAAATTATCGAGTATTTTACTATTGTATCTTAATATATATATATATATATATACTGTTGCTGGTGATGTGTCAAGTTGTCTTCCTCCGTGATTTGAAACAAACACTCCATTACATCCTAAATCAGCAGCGATTCTAGCATCTGCCGCGCTAAGGATACCTTTGATAATTATTGGCAGCTTTGTAATTCTGAAATGTATTTGTTTAAAATCATTATTTCAGAGTTTAGCTTTAAAAATTACCTTTTAAGCCATAATACATCGTCCCACACTAATTGATCATTGAACAACTTCATTACATAGTCTGTCAAACCAGAGCCATCAGTTTTGGACATTTTAGAATTTTCTTCAGAGAAATTTCCTAATCTACGTTTAAAAAGTAATTTTACTTTAAAAATGATTGAAATCATATGACATTGAATCCTTACTTTAAGTGACTTGGTAAGCTAAAATTATTTTTTATATCTCTGTATCGTATTCCAAAAACAGGCGTATCGACAGTAAGTACAAGCGCTTTGTACCCGGCTTTCTCTGCTCGCTGGATCAAAGATATTGTCATTGCTCTTAAAAATGTATACAAAAGTTATTGAACAAAATAAAACTAAAAACATAATACAATACCCAGTTACCTATCTTTGTAAACATAAAGTTGAAACCATTTAACGGTGTCTGGTGCTGCGTGAGCTACCTCTTCTAAACTGCAATTGGATAATGTCGAAAGGATAAATATTGCTCCGTATTTACCGGCAGCTGTATAACGGGAGATCACAATTCATCATTAAAACAGTTTTAAAATTGAGACTTCACATAAGTACCGTGGTATTATTTTACCTCTAGCCGATGCACACTCTCCGTCCTCGTGTGCCATCTTGTGCATTGCACACGGTGAAATACCAATAGGAAGCCGTACTTTGTTTCCCTGGACGGTTAGGCTGTAGTCACGGTTCTGCACATTACGTAGCATACGTGGTATTATTCGTAATCTATAAAAAGTTCATTATTTTATCAATGATAATTGGTATTAATTAAGTTATAGTAATTTGTTATTAATCTTACTTATTAAAAGCTCTGTTGTTTATGGAAAGAGTAAATTCTTCACAAGCACCGCCTTGGTAATAACCAAGAACCGGTTTTGGCAACGTATTGACAGCGTAGTTCTCGTAATCTTTAACACTTGTTAATTTGTTAGACATTTTGGCTTTAAGTTTTTAAAAAAAATATTTTTCGTTGAACAACTTGATTTAAAGAAAAAATACTAGTAGGTGTTGCAAATACGGACATGTTATCATTTTGTTTTTTGATACATCTTCTACTTTTATTAGAAAATGTATCCCTACTTTTTTAATAAGATTAGAAGGCAATAACGCAAAGGTCAAACAAAGTTATAATAATAATTGTTGTTAGTTTTATAGTCCTTAGAATTTATTATGACAATTGGTGTTTTTTTTTATACGTATTGTAATTAGTGCTACACGCATAATAGTTGAGATAATATTATAATATACCATATTATGAGTAGGGCCAGTAGGCCATAGATAAGTATTTAAAGTAGGCAGTATTTTTGATAATAAAACAAATGTTATAACTTTTAACTAATATTTAAATACATTATGTAACACTTATTCACAGCTTAGGTATCTTAAAGATAGTACAAAATATTTTAGCATATTCATAACATTAACATATTCATTCGTTGGCCGTTGCGTCCATAATCAAAATTTGTAAACAGTTGTACAACTTAATTAAATACTTAATTAATTATATTAGTTATAATTACAATTAATTTTATTTTACAATTATATAACAAAGAAACAAACTAAATAACTAACGTAAAAAATACCTTTTTCAATAGTATATATTAGGCCAAATGATAAATATATTGAAAATCTGATACACCATTTCACATTCTCTCCAAAATGTCATCATCTTTCCATTTCATAGTAGGTATTTTTCCTCTAAAACTATCGTGGTAAATCGCAATCTATGTTTTAGTAAAAATTAAGTGTCATAGTAGCTGTATAAAATAATTTACACAACATATTTTAATATTTAAAATAAAAATACTCCAGAATATATTTGGACCACGATTTAACCGAGAAACAAATACGTTTGACAGAAGAAAAACGAAGAGCTACAGGAATTATACAAAAGACCAAACATTCTAGCCTATATCAGGAATAAAAGGCTAGAGTGGTTTGGACACACTTGGAGAGCGGATGGTCAACTAATAAAAAAAGTACTTGTGGAAAAAATGAACAAAAAGTTTTTCAGCCGAGTCTCCAACCACAAAAGAGCATTTACATGTCGAGTTGAAGTACCGAGATAAATTTAGAGTAGTGGTGGAATTATAAATAATGATATAGTATATTAAGAAGCAGTAACAAGCTAGTATATTAAAACATCAAGTTTCTGGCTAATATTGTGTGTTTAATATTTGGCTTAAAACAATTCATAGAGAATTTGGGCCCTTAAACTGTTTTGAATTTATTATTTAGTTCTAATTTGAACGTTGAACGTACAACATATCTCTTATCTCCTATATCTTTCCCTATCACTCACCCTCTATCTCCCATCCCCTATCTCCTAGCGTAACGAAAAAAGCGAAAGGGTTGAAGATGAGGTGGGTATGGGAAAAGGGTGGAATTAACTATGGCAAATAATCGAAAAAAAGCTTTACCAAAAGAGCGTTACCACACGAAGATGGGTTGGAGGTGGAACTAGGTGTAGTAGATAAGGGGGGGGGGGATAGGGTTGGGGTTGGGGACAGGAGATAGGGGTGAGTGATAGGGGTAGGGGATAGGGGTGAGTGATAGGGGTAAGATATAGGAGATAAGAGATATGATGTACGTTCAACGTTCAAATTAGAACTAAATAATAAATTCAAAACAGTTTAATTCTCTATATATTAAACTATGTGAAGTTACTTTTGGCCAGATAATAAACACTACAATTTTAGCCAGAAACATGATTGTACATACTTTTTTAATCTCCTTAGCATATGCTGTAACTGGAAGATCCATGTAATTTTTTTTTTTTTTAATTATAATTCCACAACTAATCTATATTTATTCGGTACTTCAACGGGACATTGAAATGCTCTTTCGTGGTTGCAGACTCGGCTGAAAAACTCGGCTTTTTTTGGTAACGCTTTTTTCGGTTATGTGCCAGAGCTAAGACATGTAAATGTCAAAAAAGACCCCTAGGAAGACCCAGGACCCGGTGGATCGATGTAGTTGCCAAGGATTTGAAAACCATAGACTAGAATGTGACATATGAGTCGACTTACAATAGAGAGATGGGGAGACCTGTTGAAGGCAGGTCCTTAATGGACCGGTAAGCTAAGAAGAAGAAATATTTACAAACCAATCGCCAGTTTAGTCCCATAGTCTCTAATTTTTGTTTTAAATAAATGTTCTGAGTAATTAACTTTAAAAAGTTTACACTTTTCTATTCGTAGCAATGATTATTTAAAATAACAAACAAATTATTTTAAGTCAAAATTCAAATACATTACATTATAATATAGAAAGTTTATAATTTTACGATAATAAAAATTACCAAATTATACTTTAACACTTATTCTTTTACTATTTAACGCGTTTTAAAACAATACAATATATTATAGAAATAAATGTTATAAAACAGGATTAAAAAACTATGGCCTATGAAAGTAAATACACGGTTATCTAAGTTTTATTTTTACCGACATTTTATCAGCAAAAACATTGTCTTAGCAAAAAATGTTGAAATAACATTGTTATTATACCTATTATTAAAAACAATTTTCAAGTTAAAAATTGTATTTTAAAGGGTAAACAAGATTCATCTGCGCTGTTAGGGTAAAGATGTAATATTTTTTACCAGTTATTTTATCTACTTACACTTTTAGATTAGACTATTGTTTTTTTTTTTTATTTACCATGTGTTGAATTAATATTTCAGTAAAGGACATATTACTATAGACATTATTTTTTTATTGGAACCACAAAAGTGATATTAGTTTTTAGGGGAATATCAAGTATTTGTTGCGTGTTTATTTGGAATTGTTTTGTTTGTTTTTCTTTTTGAACACGACCGATTCCTCGAATTTAGACCTTTTTTCCCCTTTTGGGACAACAACGCCACTGAAGCGGTTCCGTTAAAACATATGGAAATGTACGTACCTATTTTCTACATAAATATATTTATTTTTACATCCTTCGTTCAACTAAATCGAAGGCACCTGTGGTACTTTTTGACCTATCTATATCGTTTGCTTTTCTTCGCATCTGTTAGTTACAGACGGGGGCTGTTTTTTTTATGTTATTTTTCTCTCCGGTAAACATCATTATTGTGTAAAATCATAGATGTATATATACATAAATATATATGTAGAACGTTCGGCTTGGAATTCAATGTTTGGATAGAATAAACTCCTAAAAAATCATTCCTGGAACTGACGTTTTGTTTATTAAGGAATGCATTACCTATATTTCTTATTATACTATGCAATGCCAATTTAAATAACGTATGTCGTTCTATATGAAAATCTCCCTTTAAAAATATATTTTATTTGTTGCCATCGTTTGTCGTTTTCATTTTTGTCTCAACAAATCTTAATATCCATTTTTAGGGATATTTATAAATAGTTATAGATTGTATATTTTACTACCATAACAATGGTGTGCATTGAATATTTGTTTATCATTTGCATTTGGTTTCAGGCTAAAGTTTTTTTTTTAAATAGCCTTTAAATGTTTTCAATAATCTGATCATTTTTTCAACTCAACTGTTAAATCTCGGCAAATAATTAGGTATTGAGAATAATTTGCAAGTTTGTTTTAACTTTTAAATAAAAAGACAAAAAAAATAACTAGGTCATTGTAACCTAAAATGCTTCCAACTGTACTATTTCATAGATGAATATTTCAAGTGCTCATCGAAAATGAATACAATATGTTGTTTTTGTAAAACATATCGTGTATTAAATTGAAAATGCTTAAAATATGTTATGTTAGGCTTCTAATGTAAATAATCGAGAATAACAACTCTTAAAAATATAAGAAAAAATAACTCGAAAACAATTTTTATATGTATGTGTAATATTATATTAATTGAGAATTACAATTTGCATTGGCTAAAATTGAATGTAAAATTGTGATTCTTAAGTCTAAACAGTACATTATTTAATGACTAAAGAAAATGAAAGCCAGGCCTTTTTTGTGTGCACTACACTGAATAAAAATCAATGATATATCGTAACAAGCCTCTATAATTTAAGAATAAATAATATGATTTTGTTAATTAAAAAATATTGTTTTAGTAATCAGTTATTTGTATTAACAAGTAAAATATTTATCAAATTGGCTTAAGGTGACTAAAATAATATTCTTTCTTCGATTTGTTACTATAATTCACCCCCTCCCTAGTAACGCATTTAATGATAATTTTGTAATTATTAATAGAATTAATTTGTTTGTGATGTAGCACTAAATGTATGCATAAGTAACTTTTCTAAAAATACTAAATAACTACTGCGTCGATAATTTGTGTTATGTGTGATAATTTTCTTTTATAATTATTAGGTCATTTTATTTAGGTGTTTTAATTATATTCGGTTACAACATATCAAAAATGTCAAATATAAAAATTATCGTGCTAACTGACACAAATAAACACATTGTAAAACCAATTTCACATCAAAGCTAAAAATAGTTCTCATTACATAGATTTAGTCACGTAAATTCAACAAAATCAGTTTTTTAAATTTTTAACAATTATTTTTTTTGTTAATTCAATTAATTACTTGTTGCTTTTACAAATATTCCGTTTTTCTAATTACCGTCAAAATTATATTTAAAATTTCGTTGGAAATTGACGTTAGGTTTTTGCTATAGATTATATTTTTTTTTATTAATAAGCCCTTATTTTGAAAAACGTCGATTTTTTCCTATTTTTGAACAGTTTTGTGTACTTACTTAAAAAAGATAATACAATTTGTTGATATTTTTTATTATAAACGTAAAAAAATAAGAAAATTCTAATTTCAATTATAAAAGATTGTTTCTGAAATTGCATATTAAAATACGTTTCAGTTGGTAGCAGATGGTACATAGGTCACCAGGTAAGCTTTATATGATCTGGGTCATCTAGAAAAATTCCATTTCCAAGCTGACAAATTTATACCCTCCCCTTCAGGCTTCAACTACCGCAATATATTTAAGTACATCAAAGTTAAAGGTGTAATTGTATTTGTTTTAATTATACGCTCTAAATTAAAATTTAACCGAAATGTTTCTTTATAAATGTGACGGGTGACCTACAATTTTGTACATTCAATAACAAATGTTACTTAAACATCTTCGCTGTAGGTAAACCTTATTGTTTAGTAATTAGTTAATATTCTAAAACTGTCAAGAACGACTGTGAAAATAGTATGTAACCTAAATCGTATGAGCTACCTCATACGATGGTGTAATTTACTGTAGCTGATTATATTGTCTACGTACAATTTAAAATACGTACCTGGCCAATTATGCTGAAGCACAAATACGTAAGGTATACGTAATAAAAAATTGAAGCTAAAATGTTTATCAGTATTCAATATTTTCCATTTATTTTACGTTTTACATTTTATTTAGTAAACTTAAATAGTAACATTTATAATTCATATAATTACTTAATTAAATACAACATAATGTAAAAATAAATTTACACGTATTAAATTTTCCAATTAATTATTTATTTTTTTCCCACAAATATTGATTACAATTAATTTTTTTTCCCCACAATATTAAATTCAATGAACAAAACTTTTTAATATTTTTTAAATATAGATATAATCATATTTTATGATATAATATTTTTTTTAAGCCAGAATTATTGTTTTTTTTTAAAATGACAATAAATTATGGTTAGGGCTAGTTGCTGTTATAATACCATTCGAGTCGTCTGGCATCGGCTCTGGCCATTTAGGATTTAAATCATCTAAAAAAAATGCCATATCTTCGATGGCTTCGTTTCTGATTATTGTCAAAGCCGAACTGATGTCATTATTGTTTTCGGCTAATAACTTTTGGATATCACCTTTAACAACGATTAACCATTTGTCTTTATCGTTCACATACAAATCTACTAAGTATCTCTCGGTCAACTCCGGTATTAATTCTAGCGAACGGTTTGCGACGTGTTGAGGGTTGGTGGTTACCATCGATGTGATCGAGCCAAGAAAGTTTTTGAACTCCTCAAAAATAGGTTTAGATTGCGGTTTGATGACGTAAGTCCATTGTCGTTCGACAAATAACGTGGTGAAAGCTTCGAAAAACAAATGAAGCTGATTGACCAGTGTCGTCACGGACGTGATTGTCTGTTGGTTCGAAGATTGTAACTTCTCTTTGTTTTCTTCTATCAACATCGCCAATAATATTGTGTATTTGTACAAGTGACTCAAAAACACATTATTTACGTCTTGGAGTGTTGCATAAGCACTTGGATCGAAATTTTTAATGTTGAGTACGTATTTATTGTCGATAAAATCTCTTACAGTTTTTCCCGCCTGTTTCAATCTCTTGATCTTATTTAGTATTCGTCGGGCATTTTGGTTGTCTGACTGCAACAAACGGGACCATTTCAATAGGCCTCTGCATATAAAGTGATACGGGGTGCCGGGTAGTACTAGTCCATTATTTTCCGACGCTATTTTGTTACCAGCGTCTAAGGCCATTTGTGAAAGTGTGTTTTGTGTAGTTAGCTTAATTTGCTTCAACTCGTTCAAGTGCAGTATATTCGATATGTCTACGCTGCCTAGGATGTCCTCAAACTTGGTGACAATGCCATTTTTTATATTACCGATTTGCTGGCTAGCCGTCGAATCTTTTTCATCTTTCACTTCTCTGGGCGGATCGGTAACGAAAAAATACAGTTTCATTATGTCTTTTATGTCCAGAGCACTTTTGTACAGTAGAGCGACCGAGTCGTTTAGTAAATTCTGTCCGATTTGTATAAAGTCGGTGAGGAATAATAAAGATTTAATTTTATTGTCGTCGACCATTTGTAAGCTGAATAATAAATGCTCTTTTAAAACACCAAGTAAGCCATCGCGAAATATCTCCGTTTCTTTACCTGTCTCTTCCACATTCGTGTATTCAGGATTCACATCTCCGTTCGTCTCGCTGTACGTTGCTGATTGAACTTCAGTTTTCAGCACTGGAGTTATGGTTTGCTGCACGACATTTGCTTCATTTCCAAGTTCGTTATTCACCATAAGTCTTCCGTGACTTGCTCTGACCGGAGCCATCCTAACGGTATTGTTAAGCGCAAGCGGTCGCAACATACCATTTTTCGAGGAGCCGTTTCCAATTGAAGGTATTGCTGATACGTTCTGAGCTACGGCATTGACGGAGGCGGTCGTTACAGTAGCTGTTGCTAAATGACAGCACACAATATAGTGTAAGGCTATCGAAAAATACAATATGGAGCGCATAGTTCTGCGTTATTGAACGAACAACGTGTACTTTGAGAGTTTCTGTATTCGGTAATGAGCAATATTAACAACAACACAAAGAGCTGCCGATACATACAATGCTGCTCGTACGATTTAGGTTACATACTATTTGCACAGACGTTTTTGCAATACAAATCTGCTACAATAAATTACAAGTCAATTACGGTTGATCTAGTGATCTATTATTTAATAACAACCAACTTAGAAATGATAAACATTTACAAATATATCATGAACACCGTCAGAAAGTGTTCTTGACTGAATCAACATAATAATACCGGAATGATGAGGAAAATTATTAGTTATTTCATTATTAAAAATGTAAAATTGTTAAACACAAACAAGCTAATAACAAGATATATTGTAATATATTTTTTTCACTTAAACAATCGCAGAGTTTGCCTTGGATGCGTGTTCCAGAAGAGCCAGTTGAATTTGCACGAGCACAACTGTATAAGTAGCCACTGCTACCAAAATCTAAAAGATATTGAAGTGTATTAATTATTAAGATTGGTATTAAAAAAATGGCAAAATGAAAATGTTTAAACATGAAAGTGTAACAAATTAAATGTATTGTTGTAAGGTTATATTTTTGCGTTATCTGCATAAAAATGCGTTTGGAAAACCAAAATTATGAAAATATTCTTCTTACTGTGTTTAAAATAGTGGCCCAAAGATTTTTTAAGAAACTAAAGTACAAGCGAAAATTAATTTTGTTTTTACATTTCACGTAAAGAATAATGTGCAGCCGGTGACAACGATGTAATTAAGCATTTAAAACTACTCTTACTGATTGAATAAGTTGATAGTCCAAGTCAAACAAATCATAAACATCAAATACAATCGGATGAATCCAACAGCTCAATATGAACGTGTCCAACTAAACAAATACAAATATTTAGCAAGTTTTAAAAACATGCGATATTTTTTGTCTACTATACTTCTTTAGAAATAACCGCATTGTTAGTCCTCGATAATGCTTTGTGTGCAATGAGTACTGTCTGTTTGGTCTGCAAAAATGGTGTGTTGAAATATTAACATTTTTATGAACATTGTATTATTTATGTAACTTCTACTTTCAGCACCATAATTTTCGATAAAATATTATCTATTGGTTGTTTCTTGACTTACCGATTGTATTGTATTGTGCGCCTCTCGAACAAAAAAGAAAAAAAATATTAGGCGAAAAACGCTTATAAAAAACGCTTGTTTATTCATATGTGCATGAGCTTTGTAGATGAGATGACATGATAATATCGTTACATCGGACACGAAAATAGCAGCAGTCACGACCACAAACAAAAGGGTATTGGCGGCGTAATGTGTCTTAACTTCATTGGTTATATAGCGTAGCTCTGCGAATAAACGGTCTATTTCCCTTGGATACATGAGTTGCATATAGGTCCTTGTGTTATCCATATCTATGTCCAAAAATTGAATTAATAAAAAATAATAATAACCAATAAATGGGGAAGATGTAAAAAAATTCACTAAACAAACAATGTTTGTATCTCCTTTGTAAAGTTTTACAGGGGAGCAAAGTTTAAATTAAAAATTTGATTTAGTTCATCAGTTTTTTTTCAAAATATCTTTTGAAAGTTTATCCAAAAGTTTATTCGTAGAACACATTGGAAATTTGGAATTATAATTTTTAATTTAGAAAATGTACAAAAATCACTTACAACTTTGAAATAAGCCGTTTGCCATTTCGTATTTATTTCTCAATATCCTCATGAATATGGCATATTGCGCGGACGCCAACATATTCAAACAGCACGTCAACGGCCAAAAAACATGTTTGATATTTTGTTTGTTGGTGCCGAACACGGATAAATAGGAGTAAACGACAACAAAACCCATGTACAACGTGTAATATATTTGTGCGCGTCCGATTTGCTCACATTGGATTTGCAAGGAGACCCGGTCGACTCTGTTGAACTTGTCCAGCAGTGCAAGAAAGCTGAAGCTTTTGTGCGCAGATATTATGATGGTCAACAATGCCGCCAAACCTTCGATGCACACTTTAATGAACAATATCTGCAACGAAACGACAACCGACAAGTAGAAGTGACAAAAGGTACATTTATTTTCTTGCCCCCTCCCTCCGTTAACCTTTCGCCACAATTGGTACCCTAACGCGTCGTAGCTGAATCGGTATATTTCGAAAATGGTTTGAAGACATGACAATACCGTTATTGACCATACGACTGCAGAAAAAGCGAGCGACAAGCATTTCCTGTTGCCGGCAAAGGGAAACAGACCAAACGATTTGCACGTGTAATACAAAAAGTTCATGTTAACCCACGTCAAGTCCATGGTCGTTCTGCGGTTACTAAAGCACAAGACACAACGCCATTTGAAAACTGTGAAAAATACATTCAAGCACTCGATCGCAATTAGATTCCGAGTATGTGTGTTTCTAGTAGTACATTATTCAATTGGAACTTATACGATACTTAAAAGACTCGAGGTCAATGGTTTTGTGCAGTGGATTGTGACCGTAACTCTGGATATGACAACCATAGTAATAATATGAAGAGGTAGCGACTAGACATTGGCGCAACTAGAGTGGAGGTTAGACTCTTTGAAAAAAAAAAACTCTTAACGCTCCCTTATAATTTCGGTACAAATTAAAAACGTTACTTGGGGTAAAACCTAACCGAACCTGAACGGTTAATGTCATTTTTTAAGAGCTTACAGGAGTAGAAGGATTTAAACTTCTTTAGCCCCTCCTGATTGGTTTTCCATTATGATATTAAAATAGTGTAGGTACATCTCTCACTCAGCTGGTTTCATTTCTACAAATTGGTATTAATGTATTAGTATGCACGTAAGAAAGCATGTAAAATTTTAAAAATTCTTGAATTTTAAACTCCACATTGACAATTATTTTTCGATGCAAAGCTGAAAAGGTATTGGTTTTACAATGGTGCGTGTGTTCGTATTTGTTTTTGGTCTCTCGTTGACTACCAAGTCGTTCCTTCAGTTACACGAAAAAATATATTTATATATAATATAAGACATAGTTTATACCACCATGTTTAACCTATACAGTTCAAAACAAAATTATATTAAGTTTTATTTAAATATTTCAAATTGTCCAATAACCAATAACGGGAATAGTTATTTAATTAATAATAATAATAATTGTTTTTATTAATTATAAGATATCATTTAAGTTTAATTTTCATGATACTTATAGAATATAGATTAAATTGTTCGTTTTCATAAAATCACAATTAAGCTAATGATCGAAAAGTTATTTTTCACTAGATACGGCTTTATTCGAATGATGTCTAACTATGTTATTTTAGAGGGGTTAAAATATGATGGTCAGTAATACTATTTTTCCTACGTGGAAGGGGGTAAAGCTCCCTCGTTGACAGTATGCAACTACCCGTTATTAAAAGTTATGTAATGACAAATGGAGAACCATGATGTAGGTATGCACATTTATGTTATTAAATTGTACCACGGCGTTTAACACTGATTTTATATAATACATATTTTCAGTAAATTGGAACACAGACCACAGGACATTTACGCAAGAAATATTATGACGCAGTTGCACTACATGTAGTTATGAGGGCAAATTTCCCATTGGGGCACATTTCTTTTTCTGACGTCATTCTATTTTTTTTTATCAAATATTCAAACTTAAATGATATTTATTACATGTCTGTCGATTTTTTTTCCGTTAAGTTAGATAATTTACCTAGATATATTAATTTTCACTATGAAATATTTACACAATATTAACTATTTTTCATTAATTACTATTTTCAATTTTATTTAAAAAAAAAAAGGAATATTGTGGAAAAATAATATTTATTATATTAATAAAAAGAATGTTACATTTCGATACCATGCATACAAGGTCACAACCTATGTTATCTGTACAACTTTAAACACAAAATTAGGTACAAATAACAAAATTTTCAAAACACATAAAAATATTTTTTTACTAGTACTGCATAAGTAATAATGATAATAATAGCTTACAATAATCAAATTAAAAAAACCAACACAGTCTAAACCAAAAACAGTATAACGTAGTATAGTTAAATCATTTAAATGTTAAAGTGATTTCATTACAACTAAATTATTCGATGCGAATTTGTGAATTGTAAAAACCCAACACAGTGTAAACCTGCGCAGTCTAATCCAGTAAAGTACAAACCAAGCACAATATAAACCAACATTTACAGAATTACAGAATATTCATAGGGTTCAGACTAGAGGTCCCTATTACACGTGAAACCCGTGTAATTAACATACACGTGTATTCCAAAAAGTTTATTTTTGTTATTAATTTTAATATCACATCTATTTAATTATACGAACTCAAACACAAGTATAACTGTGTAAATACGTTAACTCAAACTAAAATGTTTGACACAATTAATTTTTTTAAATAGACGTGTATACTAATTACACGTGCTTCGTGTACACGTGTATTTAAATTACACGTTTAAAATCACAGACACTAGTTCAGTCACAGAATAGAAAAAAAAAATGTAAAAATCAAGTAGAAACTTACGAATATTTATTAATTTTTTTAACACCCTGCTCCCTCCCCCGACGTTTATATCGCTGTATTTTTCTTATTATTTTTTAGTTGCCAGAATTCTATATGAAAAACTCGGGCCGTGGCGTTTGAAAATAAGTATACTTTTTTCCTCTATAATATTTTGTATAATATATTTGTTACTGACGTTAATGTTGTAACTTGTAAGTATGTCTGTTTTTGCAGTTTATGAGTGGAAAAACAACAGTAATTTACATGATTACATATATATATATATATATATATATATATATATATATATATATATATATATATATACGACAGGTCGAGCGCACAGATAAATACGCGGTCGTAAATAACTTTTGGGTGGGTAACAAAAATAATTGTGCGGAATGTACATGATAATGATGGGATTTTAAAAAATATTATTTTAATCAGTGATATGTAAATGAATGTTACCTGCGCGACCGTGTTCCAACACCAACGGGGGCATACCTAATGGGCCGAATATAGCGTAAAACCGTGACCTCGGGTAATTTGGCTCCAAGACAAAATACCGTATTAATGCTGGACGTGAAAATTAATATTGTTTATAATGTTCGTATAGGTATTCTAGTACTTATATAGCGATGGTTTTTCCAAATGCAAACGCCCCGGCGGCCGTTTTCGTTGACAAAATATAATTAGAGTTCAAACGAGCAATTCGTTTGGAATTAGAGCTGTTTAATATTAGCTCCATTCCGGAGCTGAGAAGGTATTGTTTTTACAATAGACATTGGTGTGTTTTAGATTTTATTTTTAATTTTGATCATAAAACGTACTTAAATGAGCCGAAAATCAATAAAGTTCTTTTCTTCCCCTTCAAAATCGCTAAAAACACACAAAAGATTTTCATTTCTTTAAAAATAGTCTAAATACTTCAAAATTTGCGTGGAATTTTCTTTAGACGGCAAATTACAATTTTAAGCTGTTTCAGAGGAAAACAAGGTTTAATAAAAACTATTGATGGTATATGGTGGTAGAGATTTTGAGTTACGAATTACTTCACTTTGCGTTTCGAAAAAATTACTTTTTAAGGTGTGCACCTACAATAACTTAACTTAACTCAACTTTTACTCATACTTTACTCCACATATTTAAATCGAAACGTTTATTTTTGATTTGATCACTTTTAGTTATAGTAATTCTTGAAGACCTGTGGCCACTTCGCCCCCGCTATGCCCCGACTCCACTGTACTGGCTTTTTTATATTCTAGGTGTCAATAATGAAAACACAATTTGTTTTTTTCATATTAGCTTATAGCCTAGTTTAGAAGATATACCTTTTAAAGTAAAATATTCAGTTGTTTTTTGTTCGTTATTATTTTTTTTATAATACATAGACCACAGATTTTCAGAAAATTGTTTACGATTTCAGAAGAAATTGTTATTGTAATAAGGTCACAGATGTTATTTTAGTATTTATTTTAAGACTTCAGTTCTATACTACACATAAAACCCCGAAATAAAGAAAAACAAGAAATAAAGACCTCCTTCCAGGTGTTATAATAAACAATTAACAATCAGTTTATACATAAATATGTTAAAAATAAATTAAATAATATTCAATTGCACAGTCTTGGTCGACAACCCCTATTCTTTTCTTAAAAGTTAAACGACATCTTTAAATTAAAATGTAATCTCTGGTTAACGCTTTTGTAAAAGAAAGGAATATTATTTTTTAATTGTTATTCCATAAATTATCTATTAGGATTTAGGTTACTATTTAAAATCAATTTATTCATAATTAAAAATGTATAACGCGAAATCAACAAAAAGTGATTTTATGAAACGAATGTAATTTTTTTTTTTAAGTTTTGCGTTGGTATACAAAATTATTATCATTGTTTTAAAAATGGATGAGAAGAAAGATGTCCTCTCTTAACATTAAATACATAACACTATTTTTCATTTATTTGCAAAATATATAATATTTTTGCTTTGGTATCTTTTTTTTTTTCATTTATGTACAGAGTGTTCTAACATGGTGCTGGAACACCCTGTATATTCTAGATGTGAATAATGAAAACACATTTTGTTTTTTTATATTGGATTATCGCAAATATGTCATTGTAAAGGAACCAATTTAAAATCAAGTATATAATTACGCAGTAAATATATAGTTAATAGCAATAGTAAAGCATATAGTAAAATTTATGTCTCCTTACGATGCCACTTTATTTTTGAAGATAAGAATTCGAGACGATATGCACAGTGCAATAACTTATAAATTTTAACCATGTCTTCATCTCTCACGCGCAAAAAAATAAATGGACTTCGTTTATTCAAATGGGAACATCTGTTTTTAATTCCATAAACATGGAGACAAACAATTTCAAAAAATGTTAGCGTTTAAATTTTGAATTTTCATCAGTCCGTTCGTTTGCTATGACTTTGTAAAGATTATTACATTCCCCCTTTTATTGTCATATGTCTATTGTTTTTCGAATTTCAGTAGCCCATACAATATTTATATTTATATTCGCATTGTCCGATAGGCGAGAATACCGATAACTACAATACCTACACCATTGATAATACCTAAAAGTATAGGGAATAAATAATTTTCAAAATATTAATATCTTTCGAGAAAATGAGTGTCTTGCATCAGATGAATCACCCTGTATATGTATATATAAAAAACTGTAGCCTTGGATAAAATGAGAATACATTATTTTTTTATGAGTAAAATATGAGGTATTTTTTATTATAAATATTTTGTTGTATATTGACATTAGTTGAATGAACGTGTACACAAAGAAAATATCAATAAAGGTAAAAAAATTATTACTGCAACGTTTTGGTTTTGACATTTAGCAGGGATGGGAGTGGCCATAGGGAAGATGGGAAATTTCCACATAGCCTGGACCATGTTTAACCTGGTACATTAAATATTATTACTAGTCTTATTAATATATTTTGTTCAACATATTTATTTTGATAAACTGTATGGCTTGCGTCTATACTGATAAAAAACTACATCATGAAACGCCAAAAATGACTAAATCAAGCGCGAATTAGGGGCAATGCAAAGCTTGGAAAGAAATTTTTTTTAATATATTATTTATCCCTAATAAGACGTGTTTCGTTTTGTGCAAGTCTTGTAAGATCATTTATCACAAGAAAAAACAATTATGGACTTAGTGCTTAACTCGATGACTCGGTGTACTCTTACTAGGAATTCTTGTATTCCCATTAACTCAAAACATTCGTTGTCGTCTCTTCTTGAGCATTGTTTATTATTTTCACAATTATTTTTGGAATTGTTTTTGAAACAATTCCAACAAAGCTTACCTTTTACCTAAATGACACTGGCATACATAACGTTTTTAACAATAACGCAGATTCCTTTATTATTTTTTCACTATAATATCTTACTAACGTTTGGTAAAAAAATAAGGTTCTAAAATTGTTCTTACTGCCGTAAAGCATACATATTTATTGTTGACAAGAAAAATAGTCGTTGATCTAAATTGCGGATTGATTTCGATCGTTTTGATAATTTCTAACAGTTCATGAGGTCAGATTTTTATCGTTATGATTATTTTCCCACCTAAAAAAAATCACAGACATCAATACTATATTGTAGTTAAAAGTTAACCAATTGGTTTGAAGTTTTAACTAACGGATTTTTCAAGAATTTTTGTAGGCAAATTAAGTGAAAAATTAAATATTTTTTTTCGTTTTTATCTTATAAGTCATCGGAACTGCCAATAAAAAGTTGATTTGAAATATTATTCCAAATAACTACACTTATATGGTATGATATCAATTTTTTTTCAGTGCTTGTGTTCAGAAAATGATATGGTTACTCTACGGTAAAATAGTTTTCCCCTGTACCTTGAAAACAGTTTGTAACACTATTCCGTAAAAGTTTTCAACCTATAATGTATTAGATGGCTGAATCATTGTAAGGTTAGCTCGCTGACTTTTTTGATTATTATTAGCGGACAAATATGACACGTTGGTACCACGTGATTTTACGATTTTTGTCATGAGTGTCATCTTTCGTTGTTAGCACTAACTACTATTACGGCATTATGTCATCCTGTATACATTTACAAACCGATGCACAAAAATCAGGTTTGGAAAGTTTTTTTTTTACTCTATATTTAAACTTTTTTCTCGATTTGTTACTCGTATTTGATCGATTACATTGCGTGCCGCCAAAAATAAATTCATTCTTAGTTCGGTATCAATATTTTTTTCCTTTATTTAACCTTCATGCGCTCGCGCGGGCGGCAAATTGGCCGTCCTTTTAAATTTTCGCAAATATTATTGTCCAAAGTGCCAAGGAAGCGGTGAGAAGGGTATGTATTCTCTAGTTATACATCTCTCCGATAGAATATGATCGAATTTGGTCAAACCAGTCCACCCCAGCAGTTCAGTATAGCCACAAATTCAGTAGTGTCAGTATGACGGCCAACTTGCCCGTCCACGCGAGCGAAAACGATAATTTTTGCCTGTATTTTTTATACTTACGATCTGGATTTATATTATGAAAAAGGAGGCATATAGGAAAGGCAAGTGTCAATAGAAATTACAAGAACCTTTTACCACGCCCTTGGTGCTCTGAAGATAATTTTTCTCGAAAATTTAAAAGGACGGCCAATTTGCCGTCTATGCGAGCGGATGAAGAATATTTCTATTATTTTTTAAATTAAGATTTTTGGTCAACATTTTTTATGTTCCAATGTTGTAATTGACTCTAAATATTTCGAAACATCCACCTTAAATAAAGAATAACTCACGAAAATGATAAAAAAATAAGGACGGCCAAATTGCCGTCCTCGCGAGTGTAACTTTAGGAGGCGCGAGCGCATGAAGGTTAAATTTAAATTTGTAAACATTCTATTGGTTTTTGTTTTTTCATATGAATTTAATGGTACGTGAGCTATGTACGAAGAAGAAAAGGTGATATTTTTGCTTTATTAAGATACCAACGTTAACGAATATGAGATTAATAGTCTGGCTAAATAATCGTTGTAAAATTAAAACGTTCTCAGCTACACAACGAAACTAAAAAATGTATACTTAAATTTTGCATTATTTAAAATTAACTTGATCTCAATCGTCAACACATTTATTTTGTTACTAAGGGCTCGTGTTTTTTGTTCAGTAAATAATAAACATTTTGTTTTAATAATGAAGAAATTAAAGTTTTCTTTTCACGGAAATACTCATTACTTATTTGAACTGTCTAGCTGAAGATTTACCTAAAATAAATGGCTGGCGATATTGAAATAGAAAAAACAGCTAAAAACAACTCAGATGCTCTACAAACGTCGGCTGTTATAGAACCAAAAGGCTTAAGTCTAGTGTACAAGCTGCTTGGTGCTAGTGATTCGTTTAATTTAGAAGCAGAATGGCAGAAAAGTCTGATACCTATTCCATGGACGTACAGTGATGCCTTATGCATACCGTATGGAAGAGCAGACGTTCCTTTTTTGAACCGATTACTGTATAACGCCGATTGGATTGTGGTTTCCAAGTCTTTGCACGCTTTAATCGAGAGAGCGTACGATACGCTTAAGGCCATGGATATATTGAGGCAAGTAATTAAAAAACTATGACATTTATTTTAAATAGGTTATGTTATAAAATATTTTTTTAGAAAATTGAATAATAAAAAAAAAATTCCAAGCAAATGTAGCGAGTGTACAAGTGTAGCGCTCGGTATATAAATAACACTACTGATTGCACATCGCTTCTTCCTATTTTAAGTATTCAATTTAATTTACTGAAATATGAGGCTTTGATAATTTTTTCAATAATTCAAATTAAAGTTCTCGGCGCAATTCGTGTAAAATAATATTTTCCCAGAAGGAAAAATTGAATCATGAACATGTCCTATGATCAGCTGATTCTCTTATCAGTTATCTTTCTCCCCTTATCACCATCTCATATCCACACTAATCACTATTTCATCACTTGGCCTTCTCTTGTGTGACACGAATATTTTCGACAGATCCTCAGCCATAAGACGTATTCATGTCGATGACCTGCTCTATTATGGGCGTAATTCGTGTGCGCAGAAGTGTTCGATCTTAATGTGATTTTTATTTATTCATAGGATAGACGCGATTAACTCGTTAAAAAGGTTACTGAGTCACGTAGAACCGTTTGTCCGGCAACGATGTTGCGTACTGATCAAAGTGCTCGGCGCGCAGCCTTTGGGCAAGATGACCACGTTGAACAACAAAAAAGTGGTAGTGAAAATACTGAATCTTATGGCAGACGACGATTACCGTGTGCGGTTCCACTGTGCAATGGCCGTGTTGACGTTGGCGGAGCAGAGAATGGGCAACGAAACTATGGCCGAGTGCGGGTTCGTCGAAGGAGTTCTGTGCAGAGTCTACGACGAGCAAGACGGCCGAGTGGTGCCGGCACTGTTGAGAACCATAGGCAGTTTAATGGCCACTAACAACGCGGTTCAGCAGCGAATAGCCCAAAGAGACCTGCGGTTGTTCATGACGAAGAGGTCAACAGCAGAAGCGACTAACGCGCTGGCGGAGACTTTGGACGGCAATTGGTTAGCCAGCCGCGGTATACTCGAGTACTTGAAATGGGGTGTCAGGTCTTCGGACTACAGGGTGGTGCTCGACTGCGTGGTGTGTATGTCGAGTGCGGCGACGATGTTAGAATCGAAAGTATTCTTGGCGGAACGGAGAACAATGGATTTGCTAATGACGTTTGTATTGGCGCCAACCATGAAATGTCGGGCTTTGCAAACTTTCTCGCTTCAGTTGCTGTGTACCCTAGCCGAAACGACTTACGGCCAAAAGTATATACTGGGACAGAAAGACTCGATTGCCGCTCTTAAAACCATCGACGATCCCGTGTGTCGAAAATATGTAAAAAGGCTTGTCGTCATAATGGACGACACCAAGTTGTGATTGTATTATTATTACAAAGACAATGACGTTTGTCCTATTTCAGGTTCTATTGGTGCATTAGTATCGATAGCAGGTATTTTTAAAACAACATCGAAGCGATCGAATGAATGTAATTCGCAAAACTCACGCATTAGCGATACATAAAAGTAGATTTATTTTACACGTTTGACAATTTTGTTTAACTAATCTAAATATCTATTTCAATGAAATAAAATAAAAGCAACAAAGATAACGTCTTAAAATTTAAATGTGATTGCCTTCAAGTCATCACTCATCAGCGATGGTAGGCGAGTCTATATTATCGTTGGGCATTGACAATATAAATAAATTAACGAACCGCAGTGATTCCAATTTCTTTAAAATTTTATCAAACATGTGTAAATGGAAAATATTAAACAGCATAACATAAATTATTATTTAAACGCGTTTGTAAATTATCGTGCTACACGTTGCGGTAATATATAACAATGCGCTGTTGTCTGCCATAAATTTTACATATTATATTTTCATAAATAAAATATTATGTGCGTTGCTGCTGGTTTGAAAGCCACAATCAAATATGTATGTGAATCACTTTTTTAGGTACACACTTTTTAACTGAAAATCAATAACTATTGATAATTTTACGGTAATATTTTTTTTCTCCAAAAGTCGATAAAGCGAAATAAAGTGAAAATATTATAAAAGATAAAAACTCGGATATTGTCTAATATTTGAGTACCTATAGCATAAACAGAAATGTTTTTGAATTACAAAATATCAACTATTTTAAGAGAACCTACTGGTGTAGGACGTTAAAATCTCGTACCCGGTACTTTCTTGATACTCTGGTGGAGCCGATGTAGTGTAGTAACAAAATAAGAATAGTATTGTATACATGTCTTTAGTGTACATTTTTATTTCGGCGTATAAGTATAGTATTAGGAATAGACGTTCGACAATACACCAAATTCACCGCTTAACTGATGCAATAGCAACATTACTAAAAAACAAGCATTATTACGCAGGCCTTTTTCTGGACGTAGCACAGGCCTTCGATAGAGTTTGGCACGAAGGATTGTTATTTTAATTAAAACACTATATGCCAGCTCCCATGTTATCTAATCATAAAATCTTATTTAGAAAACAGTGACATTGTAATACGCCAAGATAATGAATTTTCAGAATACCATAGAAAAGACGCAGGAGTTCCTCAAGGAAGCCATTTATCTCCAGATTTATACAATGTATATTCACAGCCGACATCCCCCAAACAGCGAATACAACTCTGGCCAATTACGCGGACGACACGTCAAGTATCTGGGAGTCTCACTGGACAGACGTCTTACGTGGGGTCCTCACTTAAAAGAAAAAAGAAAATGTGCAAACAACAAGTTCCACCTCCTTCTTCCCCTTTTTACTTCAAATCTCCCACTAAAAACTAAAATTTGCCGTTCAAAAATATGACCGGTTTGGTCATATGGCATCCAAATCTAGGGCCAGGCCAAACCATCCAGTTTGAGACAAATCCAAGCTTTCAGTCGATTGCTCTGAGGCTGATTACCAAAGCACCGTGGGACATAACCAACCAAAACCTACACAAAGATCTACCCACCCCGCAGACTTAAGCGAAAGTAGAATAGAGATCTACTAACCCACTAGAGGTGTGGCCATCGGATCACTCCCTCATCAAGCCATTCAAGCTATGTACTCACTTATTATTATTATTAACTCATTTACTTATTATACTTAGCATATATTGTATAAATTGTAAATATTATCTTAAATAAAAAAAAAGTATATTATTTAAATGTACATATTTTGTCTACCTAGTATAGATAAAGTTAGATAAATCTATGTATTGTGTAATAATAAAAAAATTTAATATTTTTAAATTATTATATTATTGTAATATTCTCTTTTTGTTTTATATTAATGCCAAAGCAAATTATACTAAATATTTTCAATAAAATGACATTTTAGAGTTATGATTTTTTTACTGAAATTAGAATCCTTCATATTTTGTCATTGCTTATACAAAAGCCACAATTAAGATCCAAACAAGAAACAAAACAATATTTCCGTGTATGTCAGGTTATCAAATTTTGATCCCCAAAAAATTGCTGTCACTTCATAATGTGCTATTTGCTAGTGTATATAATAACCATTAAATATAAATACGGTATTTAAAATAAATTGAATGACTTATTTAAATTATCTAATGCTAGCCAGGGATTAGGCTAACTTATCAGTAGTTAATACTAATACATGGAATGGATTCAAGAAAACCATACACAACTATAATAATAATAATATGTAATTAATATTACAAGACGATAATAATGCAACACATTTATTCTGATAAATAAAAATGTATAATATAATATAAAGTAATTTTTAATTATTTATAACAGTAGTTATTAATATTATGATGAACTGTAAACACAAATATACTGATAAGAATAAGTAAAAAAAAGTAAATAGATAAAATAGATAGATATTTAAATTTTGTATTTAAAAATAATATATTATTAATCAAAATTAATTAGCCAAAAATGAATATGAAAATGTTGTTTTTCATAGCAAATTATTTTACTCAATCCATTAAAATAGGTTAAACGTCCGACCTTTTTCTGTAAAAAAAGATATACTTAGGTATAAACAATTGTTATTTTAATTACTAAGTTTATATTATCCATACACGATATTGATGAATGTTTTATGGTATTTCAATTGTTAGATTGTTAGACGGTATCTTATTAGTATTTCATGGGGACAAAATATTTTCCTTAAGGATGTTTTTTTTTCTGCAAATACTATTAGTAAAAAATCTCAATTTATTTCCCAGTAATTATATAAAATATTTTTCCTTTGTGTGTTGCTAAGTTGAAACTACAATATTATCATTGCAAGGAATGATTATTGGAAAATTGCACCTTCTACAGCAAAAGTTGGTTTTCCAGAGGAAAAAGCTCATTTAATATCGTACACTCCACATTTTTATGACAGGATTTATTAGTATTACTTTTTTCATTAGCATGTCTCATATTATAATCATTCATCGTGTGAAGCTCTGGGGATCTTCGGGGGTTACCGATACCTGAAAATGAACATACAATAGAATAATATTGTATCTTAATGCTCCAAATAGTTACAATAATATACGTTTATAGTGTTGATTATGGCACTTTTTGGGTTTTTTTCATTGAAAAAAATATTTTGGTTATATATTTTTGTTTTTACATACTATTATTTTGTTTTTTCGGTTTTGAAGATGAAAGAGTTTACTTAATCTACTTTTAACCTACCGAAGTACCAACCGCATACGATTTCAAATCTATTATCTATAGAGGTCCTACTCGAATAAATCGGTCTATAGGAAAAAAGTTATCGTGAGTTTAGACCCCCAAAAAAAGCAGTACAGCTCAAACCAAGCACAGGGTTAACTAGCATAGCCATAACCAGTACAATTAAAACTAGTATAGTTTAAATCAGTACAGTTCAAACAAACACCGTGTAAACGAGCACAGTAAGAAATTGCCAAAGTGGGGTCCAGTATCCATAGACTCATTTCAAAGCGATTTCTTGTATGTGATTTTATATTTTCTCTGTATAAGTTGATTTCGAATACTAGAATCTAGTGCTATAAATTTTAACAAAAGTTTAGATGTCAAAATGAGGGGCCTGGCTCTAATTTTGCGTCACTAACCTTTGGTTCCTTTGTGCTTTTCCTTCATAAAAAAAAATGTTGAACACAGACTTTTTTTACAAGTTATTGGTATACAATAGACAAAATGTTCAGTCTAATTTTCAGATCTCAAGTCTTCAAATTGCGCCTAATATAATTAAATAATTAATAAAAAAAAAATAGACCCGATTAACTCGTTTAAAAGTCACGTAGAACCGTTTGTCCGGCAACGATTTTGCGTACTGATCATAGAGCTCGGCACGCAGCCTTTCAATAAAATAAAATAAAAACGACAAGGTTAACGTCTTAAAATTTAAATTTGATTGCCATAAAGTCGTCACTCGTTAAAAAATAGTCTGACAATATTACCATTGAAAATTTAAATAAATTAACGAATCCCAGTTAATCCAAACTTTTTAAAAATTGATCGAATATGTAAACACATATAAGCATAATAAATTGGTTGGAATGTTCGTAATTCAATTTGGTTAGTTTTGGAAAATATTAAACAGCATTACATAAATTATTATTTAAACGCGTTTGTAAATTATCGTGCTAAACTTTGCGGTAATATGAAACAATGCGTTTTGCCTGCCACACATTTTACACATGTTTTCATAAATAAAATATTATGTGCGTTGCTGCTGGCTTGGAAACCACAATCATATATGTTTGTGAATCACTTTTTTCGGTAAATCTCTAATAAAATACTGGTAAAAATAAACACTCTATAACAGAAAATAAATAAATATCGATAACACAATGATGTGTGGTGATTGAAAATACTATAAAAGATAAAAATTTGAATATTGTCGAATATTGGAATACCTATAGCACAAACAAAAATATTTTAAAACTACAAAATGTCAACTATTTTAAGAGAAAACTGGCAGAGGACGTTAAAAGAATCATCCGGTACGCTTATGATACTTGAGTGGAGTCGCTGTCGTGTAGTGACAAAATAAAAATAATATTGTAATAATGTTTTAGTGTACATTTTTATTTCGTTAAAGTATATTATAATATTATTTATGCTAGCCAAAGATTAGGCTTACTACACATATTTATTTAGCGTATTTTTATAATCGGTAATTAATACTAACAAATGTGAAAAAAGTGAGAAAAAAAAGTAAATAGTAAAATAGATATATATATATTTAATTATTTTTATTTAAAAATAATAGATTATTAATTGAAATTAATTGAAATTAATAAGACAAAAATGAATATGAAAATGTTGTTTTTCATAGCAAATTACTTTACTCAACCCATTAAAACAGGTTAAACGCTCCACCTTTAACTGTAAAAAAAGATATACATGGGTATAAACAATTCTCATTTTAATTACTAATTTTATATTATTCATACACGATATTGATGAATGTTTTATGGTACTTCAATTGTTAGATTGTTAGGTGGTATCTTATTAGTATTTCATAAGGACGAAACATTTTCCTCAAAGACGTTTCTTTTTCAGTAAATACTTTTAGTAAAAAATCTCAATTTATTTCCCAGTAATTATAGAAATTCCTTTTTCCTAATGGGTTGTTAACTACGATATGATTATTGCAAGCAAGGGCCGTTAGGAAAATTGCATCACATAGAGCGAAATTTAGTTTCCTAATAGAAAAAGCTCATTTAATATTGTACACTCCACATTTTTATAATAGGATTTATTAGTATTGCTTTTGGCATTAGTCCGTACGTTTATATAAGATATAATTAGCATTTGCATCAACATCTTGATTATCGCGGATTACCTGAAAATGAACACCAACGGTTAGATATTCAAGTGTATTATGGTAGTTAGCCCTACTTTAATTGTATAATTTATTGAAAACGTTAATTTTGTTAAGGTTGGTACAAAAACAAACAGGATTCAGGAAATTTTGAATACTTAATTCGTGTAAACTAAAATTAAATTAAATATTTAAATTTTATCTTCTCATTTTGTAGTATTTGCTTTAAAGAACTAATTATCAAACATACCTCGTGTCATATATTTCTATACCAATTTTCAATCATCCTTTCTGTTTTTTTATAAGATATATACATTAACCTCTTTAGCCCATATGTATAATTAAATCCTATAGTTCAAGCTGTTATCTTGAAACTCTTAACTTTGAAATTCGTTATAGATGCCAGTTAAGCTTCATAACAAATTCACTGCTCATATGTTGCTTTTTACCACATATCCAGAATTAAAGTAGTTATCTTATCAAAGACATACACTTAGTCTGTATAGTTTATTTCGATTATACTATTTCTATTGCATTACCTTCTGTAGAACAGTAAGTGCTGACGTCATTATTGTTTTCCCTGTATTCGCGGCTGTGTGTTAATAAAATAAAAATAATATCGTAATAGTAATTTTATTTTTAATATTCATTTTTAACAACAGTTAATAAAAAATAAAAATAAAATACAAATTTTGGAATGAACAGTAAAACGAACAATGACGATATAGAATTAAAAACTGAGAATAAAAAAAAAATTATAAAAAAAACTCTTGAGAACGAAAAATAGGCCGCTGGTTCGGACGCTCCTAGATCAGAATTTTCTTCAGTGTACAGCAAATTCGTTAAAAAAAGCGCCCGCATTTTGAATTATTACACGTCAGTACTTATCATATTTATTGTTATTGTTTATACGTAATGTACTTAGTACAATTTATACTATTACAAGCTGTTCCGACCCGGCGTTGTCTGAGATTCCCAAACTCAATTTTACACTTTGGAATATATTTTTTCTATCAAGCCAATCGTTTTTATATGGTAATAAGGGTAAAATGCAAAGCACTGAAAATTGGTTTTTGAACTTACTATACAACTTTATTTCATCTAATAACGTTGAGCAACTTTGTTATTATTATGTATGGGCATTTTCTATAGATTTTTACAAAATTCATTTGTTCTCATATTTATTTATAATATGTACATTGTGCTCGGCCATACAGTGATGGGTTTAAAAAAAAACAACTTTCAAATTTTTTAGTTTTCCTGGTAAATCTACATAATCCCTTAAGGTGCAGATAAATGCCCTAATGTAATTGTTGTGGATTACTAGCGGACATCAGTCTTCTTCATCGACGATACGCTGAACTGTCACATTGTGAATACATTACATACATTTTCATAACGAATAACTTGTAAACTTACAGGCACTGCGTTTTAGAAGTAAGTAACAGAAAGTTGTAATACAAAAAAAAACATCCAAATACTAAACAGTATGGATAAATGCAAAGTTTCAAAAAGAATTAGATGTAAATATATTTTTTTAATAAAAACTAAAAAATTAATGGCATAAGAAATAATCATTTAGGAGGGAAAATTATAAAAACCGATACTACATAGAAACACTAAAATGGTAATCGTGTGGTTAACAAGATTTTTCATCGCCGTGTTCCACTTGTAATGTAAGAGAAAAATGGCTTTAAAAAGAATATTAAAGAATTCCACTACTTATACGGAATATTAACGGTACCACACATTTTGTAAAGAAGAAACGGTATTTAAAGTAAATTCCACAAACGGTACCGACAAAGTTAATGAGTTTGTGAAATCTTTAAAAAAATTAAGAACAAATAAATTAATTACAATTTAATGTCATATATATAGCATGGGTAATTTACTACTACGAAATGTCATTTTAGAGTGGCTCTTTATTATTGAAAGTAAAAAATGTTCCTGGAAAATTAAAAAACTGATTTATGAGGGAATAAAAAAAGGTGATTGATTGACTCAAAATTTGGCAAACGTGGCACAGGAGTAATTTGTACCTGAAGCTACATTTTTAAAACAATTATGAAATTTTCAACAAACAAAATTTCTTATAATATTATGAAACGCTTATATTGTAAAAAGAATACATATGTAATGATGTGAATTAAAACTATAGCTCTTTTAATTTTTTTTTTAAATCTCAATTAATAGAATAGTTATTTAAAAAGAGCGATAGTAATAATTTTAATTATTTTGATTTATTTTTTTCACATTATGTAAACATTTGGAATATTCGAGTTATTTAAAAGCAGACCAATACAAACTTTTATAAAAAGCAGTGCGGAATCTATATATTTTTTGTTGTTGTTGTGTTAGTTCATTTGTTTTTCTAATGGCGGATCAAACGACTTTTCTTCAACTACGTTTGGGCATTATATATTTTTTTACAATTCCAAGGGCAACTCCGAACTCTCTGTGATCGGACACCACCACTTTGTCGGCTTATTTCGATTAGTCATGTTCGGGTTGGCTATTTATTGACTTAAGTTCAAAATTTTTCATTCGGGTTTGTCCTTAAGTAAACATATTTCCGAGTGTGGTTGTGATTCACTTTATTACCACCCGACCGCTAATGGCAACGGTTTAGTTCGGCTCTTAAATTGATTGGATATTTTGAAAATAACAGTTTCTCGACAATTGTCCAATAAGACATGTCTGTTCCTTACAAATTTTATATTTTAGTCCTTGTCGATTTGTACATTTATTGCGTCGCGCTTTTATGGATACTGTAAATTTCGAGGTCGGGCGTAAGTACATTATGTGAATCAAAAATATAAAAATCGTTTAAAAAAAAAACACATTTCCAAATAAATGACATAAAAAAAACGTTAAATAAATTATGGACGTGTTTTTAAACCACGCGATAATGAAATGATTAATAAACGAGTTAAAAAAGCAAGTCTAATTGCATTTTTTTGCGCGCTTACATGTATTAAATTATTTATTTATTTATGATTTTTTTTTAACCGTGACGTTGACATCGAAAAGTTTTCAACTTTTTTTATGTTATAACTATTTTTTCTTTATCAATATTAATATGGGGATTTTAAAACTAGTTGTTAACACGTGTCGGATAAACAATTAATTAAAAACACATGCAGTAGTCACGTCTGTAGATATCAGAAAAATCTCATTAATTAATTTTGTAACATATATAATTTTTATTTTGTTTAACAAATATAAAGGATCTTTTATGCTTTTCTGTTCATACTCAACATGTTTCCTTTTTTTACCATCAATATATTATATAATTTTAATATGATACAATTATATAGTATTTCTAAATAATTTAAATATTTTATTATATATGTTTCAAATCTCATAAATACGCACAAAATATTATTAGGAAATAGCATACACTAAACATACATTTAAAAAAAATTAACAAAAAATGTCTAAGTTGTAACGTTTTAAGGGCAAATATTCAATAAATTTTTATGATTATTATACTTATGTCTTAAAATAGTATAAACAAATATAAATGTTATCGAATGTGAAAAAAATATTTGTTCTTAATAGTTATGTACAAATGAATTTCTAGACATCAACTACTTAATTAAAACCGTTTTGATAACATTTAAATTTGAACTGACTAAAGCTTTCATTGATTGATGCATTATTTTATAATTTACAAGACACGGATAAAACTGAACAATTCATTCCAAAATAACATTTTATTTACATTTCAATATTTTTAGACTTAAGTTATTGTTTTTAAATAACATAAACTTTTTATTTGCAGTTTTTGAGTTCTTTTAAACATTTTAACGAAATAAGGCGTCTTATTCATGCTTTCCTATTTACGACTTTTTCTTTGGCCATTTTTTTATACTTAACAAATTAGAAACAAATTTTAATTATTTTAGCAAAACGATTATTTGTACTTTTTTTTAAAGGTAAGAAGAGGTGTTATTGGACACGCAATACTATAGGTTTTTATATTTAACTAAATTTTCAAACCATCCCTTAGGTTTAAGGGTTTTCTATAAACGATCACAAGTATAAGTTTTACAAAAAAAAAAAAAGTTATAAGTTATTCGGTGGTTTGTATTTGTTTTACGTAGAGCCGTTAAGGTGTCTGAATTGAATGCTGTAACAGTTGTACAAAACTGTAGTTGGAAAAATTCTCTTGTGTTTTTATTCTTTGAATTGTGTCGTGTAAAAAGTATTGTAACAGGAAATATTTTTATCGTTTTCAGGTAGAATAATAGTGCAAGTTTGCTAGGACGGCACTTCAGTTATGCAATATCGATGCGTGGCAGTACTGAAAAATAATTGGCGCCGTGCCCGCTCTTGTATTTTTATATTTTAATAAACATTTAATTTTTTTAATATACGAATCATGTGTGTCAATGCAGTGGCGTATTCAGGGGAAGGGGGCGATAAAAGCAATCGCCTGCGCTGAGATCTTTATCATCATACTATTTTGTTTTTTTACTTTTAAACTTAGTATTCGTTCAGAAATATAAAATATAAATAAAGTTGTGTTTTTCATTTGTAAGTGTATAATTTTATCAAAGGGAAACAATTCATTTTTGATCGTAACTCGACCAGTATACACGGTCTTACTGGTAGGTGTACACGTTACCATTATTTTGTTACTAATGTGTTGATTATACGAAAAATATATACTTATACAACTGTTGGCTGTAGCAACCTGTACGGAGTAAACATTACCAGTTCTTAAGTATTTATAATTGAATAAGAACTTAAATAGTATCCTCGACAAGAGGACAAATATTAGATATTTTAATGGTTATCTATAAATTGTTTTGAAGCAATTGCTTTATTTTGTTTGTCCATAACCGTCTAGTTGATACCCCAAGTTTTGCATGAATTCGGCCTCGTAAACGCAATACTCAAAGTTGAGCTTGGGTAATTTTTAATTAATTTATAATTTGGCTGTTCTTCTCAACTCCTTCTATTAATGTTTGTTTTTGTTTGTTATTTTTATTTAAGTATAGTATACTATTTAAACTGTTATAGATATTCAGTATATAAAAAGTGCTTTGTTAATCTTTAAGTATAAAATATTTGATTTTTGTTTTTTTCGTTTTAAAATAAATATAATGTTAAATAAGTGTAGATTTTTAATATATACATATACATTTTCAGTGGTCAACATTTAACACCCCCCCCCCCTCTGATATGAACTCTAAAATACGTCATTCAGTCTACAAAAAAATGTAGTAAATAAAAAAAATCTCAAGTCCTCCAATAGACACGCTATAAAGTGAATGATAAATAAAAAAGAAATTTTTGACGTAAAACAGATTTTCCGTTTTGGAAAAACAAAAAATCATAAATACTAGGTTGAAAAAAAAACATTGTTTACTTTTATATTTTTATTTAGTTTTAGCCTTTATGTCGTAGAGAGTGTTTTTTTTTTGTTCACATTCAGTCGTTATAATTACTACAGACCTGTAACCGCACTGATTTTACAAAACTCCATTTGTTTTTTTTGTCTGGACGTTAATCTGATAGGATTTGTACCTCGTTAGTCCACATGGATGATTTTGTTTGGTGGTTTTAATGCGACCACAAAATATATTGAATACATACATAATAAAATTTGTTTTGTAAAAATATGAATTGTTAATTTAGTCTTACTCTAAGATCGTACAATGTACATGTATTTAATTCGATATACATTTAATTTACTGTATTGACGGTAAAATAGAATATTTAGTAGTATTGATAGTGAAAACAAAATGGACACTGTAGTTGGATTTTGTACATAAAAATAAAAATTTCGTATTCGAGGTATACCATTGTAAATATGATGTAATGCATAACACGTTTATATCCGTTTTGTATAAAGCAAAAGTTTCCGGTGTAGTATTTTGATTTTGAGAAAAATATACTTTAACAATAAAAATCACAGTACGATCCCCGACATTTTATTGTAATATTTTTTTTAGTTTTTAAGAATTTCATCGTTTTTATAAGAAAAAAATATTTTTTCCACTTGGTTTGCAATGCACGAAAACGGAATTTCTTCCATTCGAATTTGCACAATGTCAAATTGTTATACTTTAAGAGCTATCCATCAGTATGTGAAGTTGGCCCATCCAAGTAGTCAAATCAAACTCGTCACTATGCTAATATTTTAAAAGATATTTGTAAGTATGCATTTTAGCTGTAATAATGAAAAACCATCGGGTAGGCCAACTTTACGTGGCCCATTCAAGTTATCTTAGAGATCCCAAAATGGTGCCATATTAACCGTTATAATTTGCAAGAATTTGATTGTGATTCCCTTTTACTCTAGAGATTTTTTTCTGTTGTGAAATTGCCCTCCCTAACTACTCTATAGTACGTATACAAGCATAGCCAGGCTATTATGCTACAAGAAATAAAAGATACATTAAGTAAATAAAAAATTAATAATTATACATAAAATAACTCATATAATAATCTTACTTTCTGGCCAGAATACTAAGGAACATTGAAATACTTAAAACTAACATGTGATAATAGGTGATAACAATACCGATAATAATTTGATTTCCACTGCTGTTAACTGCCATATAATTTAAATCTTATTTGCTTCACGAACAGTGATGATATAAATAAAAATAAAAAAAAAGTAACTTTGTGGAAAATATTATATTTTTATTAAAACCCAATCCACAAAAAAGTAGTAAGATTATTAAAAAGAAAAAATGGATTAAATATTAGAAGTTTTAAAACAAAATACGAAGAGTTTAAATTTAGTAGATACTAAACTAAGTATATACTATAACCACGAATTTATTTTAAAGTCAAAATTGTAAAGTTTAATCATGTATTTTATTGTAAGCTGATTAACATTTTTGTTCTTAATTAGACTTTAGTCGTTTGAATTCAAAGAATACTACAAATTATTTTCAAACACAGTGTTGTTTCTCAGCAGATGTGCATGATTGCACCCTTAGTAAATTATAGTCAGGTCATCAGAGCAATTAAGAGAACAGATGTTGGCATTGTACACTTATTACACTTTAATGGGGTTAATGTGCATATTCTGGGATAAACATAATAATAGTAGGATTTCCTTAGAGGTTGAGGATTTTAAAATGCGTTTTCAAATTAGCAAAAAAAAATTGTTAAACAAATATTTAAACATTACTCGACCGCCAACATATGGGTTATATTTATACAACATTCTATTTTTACTTTGTTTGTATTTCATATAGTCAAGAAAATAATAGTATCATTATTTTCATACAAAGGTGAGCGAGTATTGATTTTATATTGGCGAATATTTTAGACTGAAGGTTAAAAAAACGTACCGAGTGTTGTTATTACAAATGGGATAGCTACAGAATAAATGAAGGCTATTATTTTCTAGACCGTTCAAAGTACCTGAAAAATGTCAACGACACATCTTAACAAATGATGGAACACGTTTTCCAATTTCATTCTTAGAATGTATTTGATTCCTAATCATATTTGATGAGCAATCGACAAGTTGTATGATTTATAGATATATTACAAATTTTAGTGAAATAATCATAATCCTAAGACTACTCACTCCCTCGAAAGAAAACCTAAATCAAAAAAGAAATTCCACTCTTTTGAGAAATTTCATCATTGTTACATGTATTGAATTGATCGTTTTGTCAATTTTTTTTAAGAAAATAAATTATTCATTTTTTTTTTGTTCTTGTCATAGCTAATTGCTTAAGTCGTTAAAACCGATTTAGAAAAACGAGGATAATAATAAACGAATGAAGGTAGTAGAATAATCATTAAACCCTTAGATATAGTTGTAACTATATTATTATATTCTCAAGGATGCTTCCAGGTGCAGTTATGCAGTCTTGGAGATAAACGACAAGCTTAACCATTGATTATAGTATATTCCAAAATAAATGGCTTAACCCAATCGAGAGTAATGAGGAATTCCGTTTCGTTCTTATCGTGCGGTTGTGCATAACCGACTGAACAGTGTAGTACTCTACATTGTTCGAAACTGGCCGAAACGGAAATAATAAGGCGCCACGAGGGACCAAAAGGAAGTCGAGTCCTTTATTTATTGTGAAAAGTAGAACTACAATACATAACAATTTTGAATTATCTTATAACTTTTTTTCAATCTTACTCGAATCACTTATTTTATTTTCATTGAACTGTAATAGTTTTTTTAAACACTACTCAATCCTATTAGAATAATAGTAAGATTTAGGTATTAATTAAACAATGATTTATTTCATATAATGAAACGACTATAATTTTATTAGAGTTTCTTTAATGCAATCAAATTTGCAACTTGTAACCCGAACGTCTGTAATGCATTTACAAGAGTGATTAAAACTTCAGTGCAACTATTTTTTGAGTAGGCATATATTTTCTTGTTATTCCGGCTGAATATAATATTAACATAATATTATGTTTTCAATGCCGCCATGGTGGATGGATTTGGATTTACATTAAAATAGCAAATTCAGCGAGAATAGTTTATTATTGAAAGAGTGTGTAAAATTTAGGTCGATATGAGATGTTAGTGTTTTAGACAGGTTCGTGTAAAGTTGTTTTTGTGACATCTAATTCAAAATGTCGTTTGGGTATGAGGAATTTAGATACATATATTTTTGTATGTACATATATATTAAAACTACACTATCCGTTTTGTTACTATTCCATTTATTGTTTATTTAGAAAGTATTATTTTATCACAATTTCGTCCGGTTATTGTTGAACATTTTTCACGCATGTATGAAACTTAAAAAAAAATGTAAGTCTATGGTTTTATGTAGGATTATAGAGCCAATTTCGAATTACATTGTTGCCAAGAAAGATTTTCTATGAGTCGCCGAGCATTTCGAAATGAAATTTTATAAATTGTGAGATTACACTGGTCAGAGACTATTTTAGTTGTGAATTATTTTTTAGTGCCGTGAAAAAAAATGTTGGTTTAATATTATATTCTTACGAAAAACTATACAACCTTGGAATATTTTATAGCATCTCAAATAATATTGTACTTCACATTTTTTAAAAACCATTTTTTAGAACATTAAAAGACTAATTTCAGCAAAAATTGTTTGATGTACCAAAACTTTTGTATTAAATTAAGACATATATGCAATATTATGAAGGCTAAAAGGTAAGAGAATAAAAGGAGAAAAAATTAACTTTAATAAAAAGCGAAACGAGCAATTCTTACTAGACAAATTAAAGGCGGCCAACCAGGAAGCCGACCGGATAATATTATTACTTATATAAAATACTGATTCTGGTGGAAGTAGCTTCCTGACGATCATTCTTCCGGTGAGTTTGATAAATTATTTTCTTTAAAAAAATGTTTCGATGCTGATTTACAATTAATTGAAAAAAATTAACTTACAAAACTTGCCGGTTTTTAATTTACTCATTTTAAACTCGATAAAATTGTTAATTGTTTTTACAATGAGCAAGTACCTATGTAATATTATAATCTCAGCGAGGAAAAACAAATTAACGCTATATATGAATAGAATTTTATTAAAAATAAAAACCAACTTTAAACTTCATTGCATTAAAAATGCAATTTTTACACATATTTTGAAGGGGTTTTTTTCACAAGCAATATTTTTTTATGAGATATATTATTGGGTAATAACAACAATGTATTTACACCAGTGGGATAGTTTTTAACGATGTGATTTACAAGCCTTGTGTTAGGGTTGGTTTCATTATTATCAAGTGTGTTTGCATAGATGCTTGACGTGTTGCGTTGCTCTCGTTTATGAATACAAAGTACTTCATCGACGGTTTTGTAGTTGAAGATGCGAAACTTTTGATTGGTTTAAAACTTATCCTCCTATAACTGTTATGCGCCAGATAATTTCATAGTACTACTTAGTGCTACGGTCTGAAAATACTTATTAAATAAATAATTCTACAAATAAAATATCAAAAGTGAGTAAAATGTCTTATGGATTTCGCAGGGCAATAAGTATGGTTCTGTATAATAGTTGTAATAATCACAGAACAGGGTTTTAAAATTACCGGCTAGTGTTTTTGGAACAAATGATATCCATATCTTTCTCGAGATACAAAGATTCAATAACTTTGTATAGAGCATGTAAAGATATGTATAGATATGATGTAAAGAGTAATGCAGGAACAATATTACCCCTTGCAATAAGTTCAATTTGATTTAACACAACTCAACCCGGCAAGTCCACAGGGGCGTGCACACTTTTTAACTGTGTAGTTTTCCATTATTACACCCTAAACATAATACATAATTCCTAACAATTTATTCTAGTTTTTACGTTAAAGTTGATGCAGACGGTTGTTGTGATACAATTTATTTTTATCTGCTCCCGAGTATGTGAAACGATGGACGTTAAATGAGATGTACCTATTTTGAAACGATTTCTCATAACACTTGTGTAAAAATGTAGGGTTTTTCTTGAAAACATAATAATCTAACACTATGAAAAAAAAAACCGTTTAACTGCAAAGTGATTTACGGAGAAAAAAAGATGAAATATCCAAGTCTTTACTACTCTTATAAACGCAAGATCTCGAAGCCGGTGTTTGGTAACCTTTTTTTTTTTTTTATTGCTTTGTTAGTGTCGTAGGCATCATCAGTCGCCCTTGCGCTACTGCGTTGTTAAGGTGTTTTCATTGTTTCTCAGAAAATAAATATCTAAGAGAGATACAATGTTAATTAAAATGAACCGTTCGCGACGGAACAGGTTTGACGAGCTTATTTATTGCTTTTATTTATACAATTATAGAAAAATTGGACAGAGGCACAGAAAAAAAAAACAATTTCACTGATCAGGTTTTTAATGACAAACGATTGTTTAGATGAGGAAAACTTGCCCGAATTAATTAATTTTAACTTCTTTTCTATTTGAAATGTTTTGAAAATTATAATTACAAATATTTTTTTTTTATCATTATCATGTCTTATAAGAGGCATTTTCAATGAAAAGTAAAAGCAAATACATTAATCAATTTCAATTTAACAAACAATCAAAAATCCTACTCCATTTTCACTAAAAATGGGTAAAACACACTAAACAAATTTCAAATACTTGAAATAATCATGGAGCTTATGTTCTTAAGCCGAGGGCCTTTTGTCCAACTAGAACTCTAGTGTTCGAGATTCATACGTCTGGTTGTTGTATGATTATTTATTAAGAACATTTTAGTGGGATTAAGACAGTCAATTGGTTAAAAGGTAAAAAGTCACTTTCTGGGACACGCTACGATGGCAAAATGTTGTATATTATAGCTTAAGAGGATTAAAAGCAGACGGGGTTTAAGGAGTTTTATATATGCGATAATTAAGATCAATTATTGGATTTAAATCAATTTCGACCATGTAATTTTATTAACAGATTAATTTTCATAAGCTTCAAAGTATCATTTTTAGCTTGTAAATTTTGGAAACTATTGTGTTTCTCGACTTTTCAGTGAACTCTATCTAACGAGTTTTACCCAAATTACCAATTGATGGACGATTTTTATGCGGTATATTTGTTTATTCCAAATGTGTTAATTTACCTACCTGTGGGTACCGAGAACTGATGAAATTCTTGTCAGTCATGGTATGCGTTAAATCGTGTAAATCTGTAGCTCGTGGAAACGCACTTGTTGTGGATATTGTAATGAAAACTCTACATAAATCTGAGAATTGATGTTAAGATCTTCCGGGACGGTTTTGATGGCGAAGAAACAACAAAAATTACTCCACGTGCTACGTTTGATTACTTTTTGAATACATTATTCATTTTGATGACATCACTTCTACGAACTACACCGCTTAACGGCTGAACTTCATCAGCGGCGGTCCTTTTGGATTTCACTAGACGAGGGCAACATTTTAACCATTAGTAGTTGAATCAGTGAAATTTGTTTACTTTGGGTTTTCATTTTCCGCACATCAACATTGCAACAGTGTCACTTGGTAGCAGTAAAGTAGAAAATATTATGTAAAATACAAATTACATTACAACGCTTTACTGGAAATTAGATTATCAACAAATGCCAAACGCATTAAGGGAATTACAATTGTGAATAAAACAAATACAATCTTAGAAATTAGTAATATTGTTAATTAATAGCTTTAAGTGTCGGTTAGAAATTTAATCCAATTATTTTTTTACTATATGTATTTTGACAACGAAACATATTTTTTGGAAATTAATCATTATAAAAATTCCGTAAGACATGTAACTTCTCTGAGCCAAAAATAAGCTAGTACGTTTACCCTGTTCCGGCCGTTTTTTCTTGTAAAAGTCCAGACCATTCACGGTTTTATCCCAAAATCAAGCACTCGGATCATTTATCTGGTAAAATCATTGGCATGATCATCACATTTCAATAGTTTATAATATCTGACCGTGTAAGTGAGCTTAGAGTCAATTATCGACTCCCAAAGGTTAACGTTTTTTGTGGTTATTATAATGAATTACCACACTTCACACCGTGATGTAACAATTTAAAAGTCGTTGACTTGTTTGCAACTTTCGTGTTGGACGTTTCAACATTTACTCACTTGTAATGTACCACGTGACGTGTCAGGGTCACGGGTAAACTTTTTTGACGGGTAGAATACATATATGAAATTGGCAACAACAAAAAAAAGGTCTCTTAGTGTACACAAAAAATGCGTGACGCCTTAGACTCTAAACGACTTTACTCGAACCGCTCTGGCTGAAAAAATATTGAATAAACAAGCGGCAAAAAGTTATTTTACTGTTCATTACTCTTAATGTTGTAGACAAAATACTGCGCTAGTACCTACATACAATATCACGTTATACTTATAATATTTGCAGGATGTTTAATAGGCACCCCACTTTCGGCAGTTGAAACGTTAAGCACTACAATAACTACAAGCACTAGTATAATATCTCCAATTTTTTAAATTATTTAGCGGAATCAAAACCTTTGACAGTCGTTTATTCCATTTCTATAATCAAAGGAAACTCTTACATTCTGTCGATTCCTAACCTAACTGATTTTAACTCTATAATATAAAACAGTTTTATCGTGAAAGACATTGCAAAGAAATATAATTATTGATAACAATAGATTTTGTTTCCGATTGGTAAATACTGAATACCATTCCTTATTAGAAGTAAGCATTTTTTTTAATCATACGTACACGAATAAAAATTCTAAATTCAAAAAATATAATCTTTTTTAGAAATATTACCTATTTGTTGTCGCGTAATCGTTATTATGATCAAAACTCAGTGATTTTTAATGTAGGAGTTTAAATATGAAGTTCTCGCCATTATAATCTCTTTAGTGCTGACTCAAATATACCTCACTCAAACATCACTAACTTGGCCACTTTTGCAGATGACACCTGTATAACTTCTTCCGACCCAGATATCAATACGGCCATTGATAATCTTCACATTCGTGTAAATGAGCTAATAACTTGGTTCAACCGATGGAAAATTAAAGTAAATGAAAACAAATCACTTAACATTACCTTCACCTTAGGCCTTAAAGTTAGTCCTCCAAAAATTAACCTTAACAATAATATAATCCAAATAGAAAACTCCTTAAAATACTTTGGCATTCATCTTGATTAACGTCTAACCTGGGCTACTCACATTAAAACTAATAAGATATCTCTCAAACTAAAACCCCATAATTTAAGACATCTTATGCGTTCAAACATCTCTCTTGATAATCAAATTATTCTATACAAAGTAGGTACAAACAAACTTATTCGTCCTGTAATGACTTACGGCATCCAAATTTGTGGATCGACATAAACCTCAAACCGTAATTAATTTCAACCCTTTCAATCAATTAACCTCCGTTTATTAACTAACACTCCGTGGTATGCAAGTAATAGTACTCTTTACAACGACCTCAATATTTCTACTCTAGCTTCCACTCGCTTGAAACAATTCTACTCTAACACTGTAAATCACCCAAATCCACTGATAACCAATCTTTCTTTTGTTAATCTTCTAGAAAACCTCTTAGTTGGTTAAATCGAAATTGATGACGCGACCTTTATAATAACTAAAAAAATCAAATAAAAACAGTAAACTTAAACAATTATCTAATAATTATTTTATTTGTATGTGTCGAATCGAATTAAAGTAGAGTCACTTTTTTTTTAATTCTATAGATTGTAAATCCTTATTTTTGGTAAAATAAAAAATATGAAGTAGTTAGTAAATAGGATACGTCAGTAAGGTAAGTATTCAGCTAACTTTTTAAATTAGAATAATTTACTGAAAATGTTGTCTAGTCGATTAACCAGTTTAGGGATAATTACTTTTAAAGTTATCATAGTTAAATTTAATACGGGAAGAAGAGTGAAGTGTAGTGTTAGTTTTATCTGCGCGTAAACCGCTGAACCGATTTCTTCGTGTAGCAACTCTATAGATCAGAAATCATACCTGGAAGGTACGTTAGCGGGCCAAAAATTAAAAAAAGTCACCCCTTCCCCATCAAAATCGAGAAAAACACCCAACAAATTTACAAATTTTTCATCTTAAAATTACGATGCTCTATAACTTTTTTAAAAATAGTTGAAAATGTTCCAAATTTATATGAATTGTTCTTCAGACATAGTACTATCGATAAACATTAACAAACCAAAAAAATATCATAAACCCTTTCCCTTAGAAGGGATAGGCATTTTTCTTTATTTCACTTTTTCAAGCAAAGTTTTAGAGATTTAGATCTGAAAATTAGACCGAAGGTAGATCTAAAATTGAACTATAACATATACGATTTTCTCAAAAATATGTAGCCAAATTTTTTTTTTTTATTAAGGAAAACCCCCAAAAATAGGGTAAATTTACACTTTGGCCGTAGTCATTTTCTAGGTTGCTATGTGTGTGTGTGTGTGAATCAACAATCAACAGGTAATGAAAATATTTTCATTGTAATGTTAATTACGATAAATAGATAACTACTATGGCAATACGTTTTTATAGACGGACGATTAACCCTTATCGTATCCACCCTGCGTAAGACTAAATATTAAATTTTAAGTACATTATTACTGGTCCCACGATATCTTCTAAACCGCTATAACTGGTTTGAACATACTATCCACAGATTCGCATCGAAGCGTTTATTCAAAAGTGATTTTATCACTTTCGGTTTGTAATAAAATCTGTAGACTTGCGACCTCTCCGTCCCCACTATGTCCCGACCCCACTGTACTGGCTTTTGTTGTTGTTGTTATTATTATTATACAGCCGTAGGTAGATATTGTAGGTGCAATAATATAATAATTGTTATAGTCGTACAAATGGTATGACGGCGGCACGCGTTGCCAAGAAGACGGCGGCGGCGGCAGTCGGCGTGACACTTAAAACCATTAAATCAGCACGCGCGGCAAAACGATGCTGGCCGTTTACGCAGGTGCGGACGCCAGACGTGTTTTTCTGGATACTATATAGCCGGGGCGGTCGGACGCGGCGCGCCACGGTTTTTCAGTGGCAAAACGCGCGTCACGCCGACCGCAACCGACGGCCTCTGTCTTGTGTCTCGCGAGAAAGTGGTTTTTCCGCAACGGCAAAAACTTACGTACGCGCCGAGTTGTTTTTGGGGTTTTTATTTTTCGTTAAAAAGTCTGGTTTTTAAACATTTTTTTTTTCAAATAATAACATTAAACCCGTTTACGCCATGCGGTGAGTTAATTATACCGTTATAATCGTTCGGGTCGTACTTATCCCCCCTCCCGGTTCCCCTCGGTCCCCCAACGATCAGCAGCATTGAAGTCAAGCGAATGGAGCACGTGGACCACTTGTACGTAAACAGCTTGTGAGTACTATATTATATCCTAATACATATTTTAGCATAAAAAAAAATATTATAACCGCCACATCTACACAAGCCGTCTCGCCACAATCGAGAAACGGATAACAAACTCGAAGGGGATAAAAATAATATGAGTTTACCGTTAACCGTTATAATCGGTTGTACGATGAAAATAAAAAGTACTTGTTGAGTGTAAACGATTTTGTTACAACCGTTTATTATTATAATACAGTTGGCGCGTTGTTCTAAACCGTTTCCAAACGCGTACACGGGAAAAAATGAATAGTTGGACCAACTAAAGTGATTATGGTTAACACAAGGACAACAAAACACATTTATAGTTGGGCTAACTTAACATGTAGATAGCCGAACTATTTATTTAGTTATTCCAACTATGCGTTTATCGTGGTCCTATACTAACCATAAATTTAGCTGGTCCAATTATACATATTTTTTCTCTCTGTGTATGATTTTAAAAAAACTGATTGTATTTTTACTTTTTAATCTAAAATTGGTCCGTTGGTTTTTTTTATAATTAATACAAAATTAAAATGGTCCTTATGGAAAATTACCAACTTTGATTCTAATTTAAAAAATTTCACATTGTTCATTATAGACTCGGTTAGTTAATCTTTCTCGATGAGTTCGCAGTGTGTTAGTCATTCCATCGTGCTGAGAAATGAATATATCATTAGACCAGGTGTGAACACTGTCTCAAACACAGTCATTACTCATTACTATAAATATTATAAAAAATATAATTGGAAAACTCAAGTATGTCCACAGCATCGCCATAATAAGTACTGAAGTTTTTACACTACTTGTTATTATCGTGGCTAGTTAGATTTTTGCTCTAAATAGTCTAATGTAGATAGTGTATAAATTTAATTAATGTTTTACAGTCTATCATTAGACTCGAACGGTTAAACGATCAACCTTATATTTTATACATTTTCATGAAATTGTGTTATTGTTAAAATAAAAGTTTTAAATTTATAAGGTATTTTAAAGATACTAGGGGCACGTCTTAGGATAAATAGTGACCTATGATTTTCCATTAAATTAACAACAAACGACAATATACCACCTCATATCTTTAGTTAAAGCGTAAGGTCACTTCTATCTATTGATAATATTCTCCTTCCACCACTTTAACATGCAAAATTAAACGACAAACTTATACGCGAATAGTTAAATGTTTTTTGGTAGATATTCTAAAATATAAACGCTATAATAATGTTAACAAAGGTTGCTGACATTTTAAGAAATAATTTTTTGCGACGTGGGAGAGGGAGGAGGGGTCGAAGCCCCGTGCTATCTATTAGCAGCACTGCCTTTAATCAAAAGCCAGCGAAGTTATCATTACTGAGCGATTGCCAAATTGTTTACTTCATTATTTTCTGAATAATTGGATATGAAATACATCGATTGGTTTATAATTGTAAAAGATAGTGTAAAATAAAAATAAATTGTTATTCATCGTTTATAAATGTATAAACGAATAATCATAATAGTCATCATCGTCATCAATATGAGTTGTATTAAAGAAAAACGTACGTGATCTAGAAACTTTTTAAAAAACACTTTTTTTTTTACATTTTCTTAAAATGTTAGTTCCGTTAAAATTGCACGTTTCCTATTAGTAACAAACCGTAACCGGTATCAGTCCAAACGATCGTTTATGAAAATATTATTATGTCCAACATAGTTAATAGTTTTTAGGTAGGCATAAAGTATAATTTCCCAAGCGGTAGTTGTAAAATGATAATAACTATATAACAAAAATGAAAAGCTTATAAATATGATCAAGAAAAATAATTTGAGCGATAACGTCTTATAAGCATTTGGCATTGAAGTATTATATTCTTAAAATATAAAAATAAATATGTTCATTAAGTTGGAAATATTTCCAAAATATTTTGACAAAATTTTGTAAACACTTTTTTAAAAACATTGTATGTACATTATCAAAACTATTTTTAAAATGATGGAAAACATTTTGAAAAAAAATCCCCTTTTTAACACTGTTTATTTCTGTAAAGGGAATCGATAACAGGACCGAATAAACAGTGTTTAGAGTACTCGGGTCTGTTCGAGTGTTGAAAAAACACATTTTACTATACATGAGTAAAATGGATTGGTATAATCAGTGCACATCAAACTGTTTATATCAGAACCGCAAATTACATTTTAAGTGGAACGTATTGGAACGTTTTTTTTCTAAGGAAATCCAATTAGGTATCAAGACATATTTCTACATTATTATTATGATTATATTTATTTTTTTATCGTCTAAATAGGAAAATGTGCAGTTTGCCGTGTGAATGCGACATTTTTATTATGTTAACGATAAAAATAAATAACTTTGTTAAATTTTTTTTTTTAAACAATATTTTAGAAAAGATGAAATATTGCGTTTTTACAAATCCTGTGGATCGTGTTAGGTAGAACAGCGATACTATGTTATCTCTATGAAAGAGAGGAGTAATTAATGGACTCACAGTCTGATGATTCGCAGTATGTGGTTTTGCCCCAATCGTAGGTTTTTAAATTTATTAGCCACGTATGACATGAATGCGAGTAACTAAATAATTATTATCAGTGGTTATCATAATAAGTTACAATCGACAAAGAATTTAAGCGAAGCAAATTGAATATTTATTTGAGTTAAAAAAAAATGTTACATGCTTTCACTCTCCCCAAATTTGTCATTCATTTTGGAATTAATATAAACATATTTTTTTCAAAACAAGATGTTAATGATGTCAGATGTACTCGAACTTCAAAATCGATTATGAGGTCTTAAGTCATATGACGTGGTGGCTGGCATTCGTATTTTACTGTGTCAAACACATAATTGATATAGCTCGACCACGTCCTAAGTAATATCGTACTATATTTCAAATTAAATAAAGAAATGAAAAAAATAATTTCAAATAATATTATTACCAAATGCTTAACAACAAAATTTAGTGTCTTTTTGTATCTAACTTTTATTTTAGTGTATTGCGATCGATTAATAATTAAAAACCGAATTTAGGGTAAATTTGTAAGTAGCGGTTGTGTTTTTTAAAGTTGCTGTTCTGACAATTATCAAAAAGTTGCAAATAAAATAATACCAAATTTTTAAGTTAACACTTTTTTTGGCTTTTGTCCAAAAAGACATGTAGAGGTAAAAAAGGTAGACTTGAAAAAAAAAATTGTCTTTTCAATATTTACATTACGACGATCAACCATGGTTAGCTATTTTATTCGATTGAGATCGTCTAACTAGTGTTTTTTATTCTTACTACCGGGATAATAATATGAAATATTATACGGGTTGGAAGTTATAACTTCCGACTTTTCATGAATACATATAATTTACCAGAGTTTTCTCCTCGTTGTTATAAATAACATCAGTTATTTTATTGATTCATAATGCGGTTTCGCGTGTTTTTAATGAGCTGTAACTATTGTAGTTGGTCTCGATCCTTCGACAAGGATAGTTTATTTTGAAATAATATTTTATAATAGGTATCGTAAAAGTCAAATAGAAGTACACGTCGAGTGTATCTTTTGGCCTCTTTGCCGGCTTACCAGGCACCAAAGGATTGTTATGAATTGGTTTTTTTTTTCATTGAAACTAAACGATTAGTATAAAATATACATTGAACAGTATACGTACATATTCTCTTCTTGCATAATAATGATTGCGCTTGCAATGCTCCAATTACGTTATGTAAAGCACGAAAAGTATAAAATATAACCAATGAACGAAGACATCGGAATAATTGGGGTCTGAAGAAATTACCTAAGCTTAAAGTGACAAAGTTTTCACCGTAAATAACATTGTGACGTCAGATATAAACGTTAGTAAAAAAACTCAGTTTAAACCCAGTTAAAAAAAAACAGCCCTAGGGGTGGTTATTTTTTTTAGATGTCTGTTCTGTTAGAAAAAAACATCTCCGGCATTATTTCGTTCGGATGGGAGTTCGTGGAAATTCGACCAACTAGTCTGGGAAATCCATTAAAAATATCATACGGTCTTAATTTTCTTAACAAGTGATTTTTTTATTTAAATTTAAAAGTTACCATTTAAATACACGAACAAACTTCATTCAGCTAAAATATCTGGACGACATAAACATAATATCTGGGTTGTATATTAGAGTAGTTAGGACATTCGTTCGACATGTCATCCTAGTCAAACTAACATTGTAAAACGATAGTCTTCTATATATAGGATACAAATCCGCCTGAGCTGAGTATGATATTCTTTTATTTTTATTGGAGGTGATGCAGTAAAATATATCCATTGCTCGTATCCACCCAAGTATGAACCGTATCTAATTTACATATTTTGGCGATGTATTTTTTTTTCCTTTGAAAAGATTTGGGCGTCAAATTTTTCTTTTGGCCGAAATAATTGTAGTTTAAGTCACACACAAAAACAGTCATACGAAAATCATAAATAACACAAAAAAGTTGTGTTAAATTTCAAGTAGTCAAAATAATGTTTTAATAATCATTTTCCAGAACACCATTCTTATTCTTCAAGAGAACGCTACCTGCCCATTTATTAAGGAGTAAAGTATAGGCGATTTTTCGCGAAATATTAATTTAGAGCTTAGCACAGTAATTTCTAAAGGAAAAATGACAATTTTTTTTTATCAAATTAGTTTTGAGCAAATCAAAAATGTCTTGGAATTTTTGTAAAATCACCAAATCTTCACAATTAATTGAGTTGAGCTACTAACCCTGTTATAACACTAAACGTTACGGGCAGGTAGTGTCCTTGTTAAGATAAAAAATAATGAAAAACCCGTATAATATTCAGTTTTAGAATTATTAAGACTGAACTCAAAACAACAACAACGAAATTAGTAGTATTTAATAGGAAAGGAAAAGTGGTAGTTTTCTCATCAAGAGCTGATTTTCTCTAGAGAAATCTAGATAAAACAAATTGTCCAACGATTAAGTATCGCTCATATTGCACGAGTAAGTTTTAAAAAAAAACTTTTATGGCAATATCTCATCTCAAAATTTCTTAAGTCTCTCTCTGACAAATTAGTCAATTCGGTCCAGCGAATTTATGTAAAAGTTTTGTTATTATATCATGACGTGAAATTCGAGCGTTGATCCAAGTAAAGTGAATATAATATTTAATAATTTATGCTTTACGTGACACGATAATATTATGGCGGTTGATAGATTACAATATTATTTAAGTAATCGTATTTTAAATCTTTCGGCTTTTGAATCTTTCGGTCTTCGAAAATAAAAGTTTTTAAAAAACAACGTTCAACAACATCTGAACTCGGATGTCTTTTTATAAATATAACATTTACGCGCAAATTATATTGTTTTAATTAAATAATTAATGTCAGCTCTAGTCGCAAAAATATATAGGCGAATTAATTAAGACTTATTTAAAATGTTTATTTTTTTTTTTTTTAACAGACTAACAATTACTTTTAGTAACTCAATCTTTAGCTTTCCAACTAGAATTGTGAATTCAGTAACTTTGGCTGTTTTGCTCGTTTTAATGTTTAGTTATAAACAATTTTATTACTATTATTATTATTAGAGAATCCAACCGGAAACACACGTACTAATAATTAATGTACAATTGTTGTATCTTATAATACAAACGTATAACTGTCCTACATTAAAAAAGGGCGACTCACAAGTTATTTGAGCTCGCTATGAGCGATAATTTGATGTAATATCAAATGTAACGATTTATTTAACGGTTTCAACAAACAATGCAAACGTTGTCGTACTCAACAATAACTAAAACCATTAATTATTTCCATCATCAACGCACACACAACCCATTATATGGCTTTTATTTTGTTTTAATTTCCAAACTCTTTAAGAACCAAGTACATTGGGTTGTAGTAGTTATATATACGTATTATGAAATTAGAGTTTGACATTTGGTTTTAAATTTATACATTTTTTTTTTCAATCATACTATATAGTATGTATGCAGTAAAAAATGTCCCTTACTAAATACCTAAATGCAATTGAGTATTTTTGTATTGCATTCAAAGTATCGTTATTATACTTATATAATATTATATCATAACGACATCAAGAAAAATGACATTTACAAAATTACTTCCTTTGACTAGCCGACGCATATGTTTTTCAATTGGTATAAATCTCAGCCAGAATGGAATACAAATCGAAAATATTAATAGTATATATACTTCCTGATAAAACTATTGTTGAAAAATCGCCTTAACGCGCTAACAGCTTTTGGCGTTATCGATTACACGTTTTATACTTAAATTGATTTAAATAATGTAGGCATAATTTTTATGATGTATTAAATATAACATAATATAGTAGCCTTTGCGTAGAGATAAAAAAAATAGCACTGAGCGGGTGTGGAGAAGGGAAAAGGATACTAAAACTATTTATCTTTACGAGCATTTTCCTAGAAGCCTATATTATTATTTCAATTATAATATTTCTTCGACGGTCTATCCAACATGGTCGAGTACTCTGGTACTGGAATAGCTTATCTTGTTTTTTTTTTGTGGTGTTTTAGAAAAATGAATTTAAGGAAAATAAATAAAAAACACTATTCAACATACCCACAAAATTATATAATAGGGCTCATGTCCAAAAATGACTACATATAGGAAAAATATACCCGGCTTAGTTGGGATTTTTTCTTAGTAGAAACCAGAAACCCCCGTTACTCGGTACGGACTATAAATATATATATCCTGGGGATAGCATATGTGTATCTTACATAACAATGTGGTAGGAGCCGATTGCCATGGAAAAACAGTAACAAACTACTTCATCACAACGACTATACACGATCGAATTTGACAAGATAAAAATATATTTTAACAAAAAGCGACATTATTTGGCATATTATCTTTACCATTTGGCCACAAACGCAGTGGTAAGAACTACCAACAAGACGCAATTGATTTTCATACAATCGATTTACATGATAGGATGATAATACCTATTATTCATACGAATGTAGACGCTATCGCTGACAATTTGTTATAATGGGAAATCCGTTTATGAAAAGAAAAAGCGGTTACTTAAACTTTTTGATACTCAAATTCCATAATTTATCAGGTAACGTCCTAAAAAACTATTAAATTGATAGGATGTATTGTTCGAATTGCGTCACATGCCTATGTAATTTATAGTTGATGGACACTTTATTAAATTCTAATACTAAATTTCCATGTACACACCAAAAAAAAGGTTAAGAAATTAAGTTAGCAAACTTGTTGAAAACTTTTTTACTAAATATTTTCGATAGGCATTTGACCGTTTTGCAGCTGTTGTGTAATGGAATACTGTAAACATAATACATACAATGCATATTGAAATGGGTTATGAAAGATGAGTTTAAAAATATATAATATTTTCCGTGTTATACCTAAAATATTTGGCTACTTTGTTTTTGCCGGATTATACTTCATGCTAGCATAAAACAAAATGCGTATGTTTGGAATGTGATCAAACAATAATACCATTGCAAAAAAAACCCACAAGGGTTTAATGATAAAAAGTTGAAACTTGGCATCGAACTGGTGATTTTAAATAAGATTAGTTTTGGAGTTATATTGGCTTGGAAAAATAAATTACCGCCTACAAAATGGTGTTACGAATATACAATTCTATACATAAATCAACCGTACAAAAACCAAATCCTAGTAGGATACCGTCTGAGTTTAGCGTTTAACGCTACTAATAAACTCTAATATACTCGGTTTGTTTATTTATTTATTTTTGTAAATGCATAAAGCAAACCATTGCTTTAAAATTTGAACTTTTCTTCTAAACAACATACGTATCGTGGTACTGAGTATTGGGATTTGTGTGTACGTTCTTAAGCAAGCTAGGACTACACTGTCTAAGAAAAAGTGTAGGTAGATATAAAAACATATTGCATAGTAAAAAATTACATTATTTAGAATTGTATCATAAATGTTAACTATTTTTTACCTAACTGTAACTTCAACTATTTTCTTACTCTAACCTTTACATTTGTTTGTGTGTTGTATTAAATTAAGTACTTTGTTATACTATGTCGATACAATTTTGTTAATCGTAATACAAATTACAATATATTATATTTTGGTTTTTTTAGTACTTACTGTTTGTGTTTCGTATCAATTGATACATGTTTTATAAATAACATTATACGTCAGAATGTACATATTATCACTTAGTTTATTACATTTTTGAAGTATTGTAAACGTAGTATAAATGTATAAACAAATAATTGATGCAACAACTCTTTAACATGTTTATAGATGTACATTTTTATAATATAGGAAACCAAATTACTAATTTAACTGTACGTATAATTCATTAGATATAAAATATAAAAAAGTAAAAGAGTTTTTGGTGCTTCTCTTGAAAAGTTTTAATAAAACGCAACTCCAGTTAAGATTTATATACTAACGACGATTTAATTATAACTTATATAATGTATAGTATAACCTTAGTACACTGTGATTTGTCGGAACCTCGCAGGACCTTCAATTTGTATGTGCACATAACATTTTTTTTATAATTCTTTTTTGTATACAGTTTAAGATAAAAAATTCGATTATAGTTTGATACATAGTTCGTTTGAAGAACATAAAAAACAAGTCATCAACATTTTTATCTGCATTAAAAAAAAAAACATAATTATATTTTAATAATTTTTGTAATCTGTTTGCACGTTTGCGGTTTTCGATTATGTACACTTTCATGTAGGTCATTGATTAGGATCTTTTTGTAATTTTAAACCATCTTAATAAAACCGGAACTCTGACTCAGAATTATTAAAATTCATTTTTACACAATAATATATTTTTTTTTTTTTAAAGTTTAGGACCGTATAGTGTTAGAATATGTAAAATTCACTTTTTTCCACAACGAATGTTTCGTAAATAATAGAGTAATAGTAATTGATATAAAACTTTTTGGTTTTACTGTTTTTCCAGTATTAAAACAAAAAAAAACCTATATGTGTGTCTCGAATAATAATAATATGTGTTTATTTACATAATATGCGCATAATAAAAGCATTATTGAACACCAATATCAGCAAAAATGCTGTCGGTTTTGCTTTATACAGTTCTATTTACACAAGTGTTTTATAGTTCATTTTTTTTTTTTTTTTTTTATGAAGTGTAATATTAAATTATAGGTAACACAATTTCACTCGATTCAACGAAATTCGATTCACCCTTCCCCTTCTCCCTCTATTAATGGTCGCACGTGGTTACATATTAGTGTTGCATCGAAAACCACGTAAAACAGTTTATTATTCCAATGACAACTACATTTTTTTTTTTTTTCATTTTAAAACAGGAAAACGTTATCACGCACAAAATATGCGATTATACGGTTTAATGTACTTAATGAGAAAAATAGAGCTAGTTAAAAAAACGACTATATAGTAGATGCCGCAGTGTTATATTATAATACACACGTGCAACGTACGTAAGTTCGGGTCAGATGAAAAATACAATTATTATGCCAGGACGGCTATATATTAAATAATTTTGATATGCATGCACTCGCATGCTGAAACGCGTGGTATTTTACAACATAAAATTCAGAAAATCAATACAGTGTTGACAATAAAAATGAAAAATATCGCCCTAGATTTTTTTTACTATAAATTAAATTATAAAAAAAAAAATCAAATTCCACGGTTACTAGTTGAAATAATAATTGACAAAAAATGTACACATAATGTCGTTAATTGTAAAATATATATTATTAGTAGCAACTAGTCATAAATTATGTGTGCTGATTATCAAAATAATAAGATACAATAATAATATTGTAGATAATAATAAATAATAATAATAAAAAATACAAAAAAGCGTGTAAGTAAAAATTTATGTTCGTTAGTATTTTTTAAATCTGTATAGATCAAACACTGAATAATTGTCGAACATAAATATAATTTATGTAACTTTTGGATCTTATCTTTACAAGTAGTACAACAATTATTATTATTCTCAAGAGCAATTTAAGTACTTGATGACATAATTATTATAAACATTCTATAATATCTGACATGTATTAAATTAATTCCGGTGATAACCGTGTTTTCGATTCTAATTAGATTTTTTAAGGTATTATGCTTTGTCCTTTTTGTTCATTCTTGAGTGCTTGTGTTATCTTAATGTCATTCGTTTTAGTCCACGTAAATTGTTTTCGTTTAGTTTAAATCTATTATTGTTGGCATGCACAGGTCATTTATTTTCTTTGGCAATAATAACTTAGGGAAATAAACAAAATATGCTATTATTTTTCAGTTTTTTTGGTGATATGCTAATAATGTAGAAAATATATTTTATGTAAAATGAGATCCCAGTCCTTAGGTGCAAAATAGTAAACTCTATTAAAGTGACATAAACCCGAAAAGCGGATGTAGTGTCCGTAATGATTTTGAAATGCATTGTATTATAAGAGAATACGGATAAGATCCGGCTTTGGGACTTTGTACATTTTGATTGTGAATAGTTTGGTAGCTAGTATCGTCAGAAATCATCCAGAAATGGTCGTTAAGTACAATTTTATGATGTACTTTAGCGACTGTAGTGAAAATGACAAATAATTCGGTCAGTGATGTATTAACTTTTAAGGGAAGCAATAATATTAAAATCATGTTCTGTGTTTTTTTTTTGGGGGGGACTTCACAGTTCGTTACAAAAAGGCAATATGGTAAAAAACTATAACTAAAAAAATGAAAATGGTTTTGAGATACGTGTAAATCAATTTCGGTATTTTTTTTGGTTTTTTCTAATAAAAAAAGGGTAAGACTATACATTTCTGAGAAAATGTGTTGTATACCTAAGGGTTAAATGATAGTTTCTTGGTTTTTATTGTGCATAGGTCGTAATGTATCTAAAGAATATCCCATAAAAATTATTAGACTACTTGAAAACAGGTTTGACTACACACAGAAAATATTTGATTGAAGTCAAAACGACTGGAGCTAAACAACGTTGGACACATTGGTCACCTATAATAATTATGTCTTGTTTTTGTTTGCAATTTGGTTTAAATAATCTGTCCTTCTTAGCAAAATTTCTTAACGAGCCCAGGGCTCACTTTTGATTGTTTGACGGTAGCACATAGTTTCGATTCAACGTAGCTGTATTTCTATGAATACATTTAAAGGTCCTAAACCAACAGCCGGATACTATCAGGTGCTAAAACCTTGATAGTTTTTATGTCATGCCGAAAACAGATTGTTATGCTTACGTTTTCGTGAACCTTTTTTGTTTGTTTTCTTTTTTTTTTTAATCCGGTCTCTGTATACGCTATAAGGAAAGTATATTTTTTAACACGAACGACAACAAAACAATATAATCTCAGAAAACAGTTGAGATGAGGTAGCTTTGCAAAAAAATATAAATAGGTACTTCTATGGGGATTATGATAACAATTATTGTATTGACACCGGTGCGACATTTGATATTGGATAGTAAAAACGGTATGCAATGTTTGAGTTATGAAAATTGTTTTTGTTTTTTAAACTATATTTTACTGGTATGTATGTATTAATAATCTTTTGATTTATATTTATAACGATTTTTTAATCGTTTAAATAAAAATGCCCTTAGGCAATTAAAAAAAAAAAAAAATGACATTTAGAATACCGAAATGGCACCATAGAATAGCAATAGGCATTAAGAGGCTGATTTGAATATTTTCCAAGTAGAAAGTTTTACCTTATGTTCCGAATTTACTTTTCTATAAATGGCACGCAATATTATTATGACATAAGTCATAACCATATTTTAACCTGACCTGGCCTGAACATTTTGTCCGAAATATTATATTGTACATACCAACGCAACTGTGCTTGACAGCTCTTACCCAACATTGTCTCGTTTTATTTCTATATAATAATGTACGTTTGTATAAACTACACATACACATCCGACTGATATATTATACTGGATAGTTTAACTAATGAAATAAGGTAATAATAACTATATATATTATAATAACTATATAATATTAAAAACACGCATACAACGACGGTTTTGCAAACCTCCAAGTTTGAATAGATTTTGGATTATTTTTTTTTTAAATTATATTTTATACACTGATGAACTTCAAACGAATTGTAATAGTACATATTTTTCTACGAATAAATCATTCATCTATAATATGTGCCTACATATTATGTATTTTACAAATAAAATTAATAGATAATTTCATTAGCTGTTTAAAGTATGATGACAACATGTAATATTATCTATACTGTTGATGACTTTTCATCAAATATTTTTTTTTTTATGAAAAAAAATGTCATGTTAATGTTTTTATTTGATTTAATTGTATTGTCATCTCTTTGTTGTCTGTACAAAGTTAATTACAACTATACAGTTATAATATTAAAGTATTATACATATAGTATGTATATACATTTTTTTGATATGATTAAATGTTTGTCATTTTTTGTTATTATTATTATTTTTACACAAAAAATAAATTCAATTGCAGCTCATTCCACAATGGTTCGACGCGATCATGCCCACGCGATTATTCGTTATGAATGGCAATAACAATATTTAATTTTGGAATGCAATATTAATGCGCTTGCTATTGTATTTTATTATTATTATGTTATTACTGCATACATTTTGTTTCAAACTAATATGTACCTATTTTATAGCGTACAGTATATAGGCGAATGTTGGTTATACAAGTATTATAAATAAGATCTCGTTATTAAAAATATAAAAAAATACAACGTAAAACATAAGTATGAAGGTATACCCGAATAGGTAACAACGGTAATTAACACCGTCTCAGTGCCGTATAGCTGTGATAAAAATGCCATGAAAGTGCAAACGTCAACTTCAATTAAAAATTAAAGCAAAACGGCAATAATGTCGAGAAATTAACGATTTTCTGGATGTTGATAATGTTAAAACATGTTAATAATTGGATATTGGATCTCTAAACAAAATTAATTTAGTGTAGTCACTATTGAAATATATAATAATATGACTCTGTAAGTAAAGCTTCGATGTGAAGGCCGAAGATTTTTAAAGCGAAATCAATCATAATTATTAATTTTTAGTGGAAAAAAAAATTCAAAATAATCGACAACACATTGTACAACACGAATGACCCATTTGCTGAAAATAGCGTGATTGATGATCAGTCGAACGATTTATACAGTTTTCAACGGGCAAATTCATTAAATATTTGTTTAATTTGGTTTATTATGTTCTCAGTGAAACCAATGGACAATTATTAGTAATAGACGTTGAATAGATCAATGTTAACTCTCTACCGTTGAAAAATTATGGAACAAAAATCCAGCCCTTGCCATTGAGTAATTAAATAACGACGGGCTGAATAGATTAATTAGTCGATTCCTCGGTTGAGATAATGCATAGTTTAATATTATTTTACATAACTACACTAATTGATAATTATTCGCTTAAAAATATTGATTGGGCTACAGCCTACATTGTGTATGTAAATCGAATAATACAAACGACGGGCTGTGACTGACAACACAATCAATTTTATACAACGTTTATAAAGAGTCGAGTGAAGGAAACAGGAAATTGTTTAATATTTTCGAATAGCAACAAAACGTTAATACCGCACCATTACTCGGATAGCGTTTTAGAGCAAATATATCTTTATCTCTCCCATCCCGAATTATAAAATGTATTCTAAATGGTAATTCAACTCGAAACTTTTCATTTTTTTTTCTACTAGTATATTTTGTATATAAACGTATCAGTCTATAAATATACAACGATTATTTTATTTTTACTAACGTCAAACTCGAGGTCTTGTAATTGAATTTAGCTACTTCGTTGTATTGTAATAATTTATGATTTTAAATTGTTTCAACGCGGTTAATTCAATAAATGTAAAAAAAACATTTTTTCCGGGCTATTAATATTTTAATGGTACATAAGGCGGATGCCCTTTATTAGCATAATAATTGCGTGAATAATGAAAATAAGTTAAGCCATTAATTTATTACTCGAAGCCAATAATTTGATGGTCTTAAATATATTTAAATAAATTTCGAGAAAATAAGCTCTAACTCTAGCTGTCATACTATCAGTTTACCATTGAACGACAGGAAGCAGATAGTGTTTTATCATGTTTTTCCCCAATAAAAAATATCGAAAAAGGGTCGATGTTATTTTTTTTTTTGACTGTGTATCAAAAGTGTTATCTAGGGAAGTGTCCCAAACAAATTTGTAACTAATCCTAAACATTTTCGAAGTCATGGCGTGCTGTTTCTTTTAGGTTAGACATATCATAATTAGATGGGTGTTTTTCTCGACCATGAAGGTAAAGGGGTTAATTTATTCATAGAGTGCCGTCGGCTTACAATGTCTGAACCACAGATATGCTACGTTAAAAAATCAGCTACGTGGTTCGCAACGAATATCTTCTCAGATCCGCATCGATGCTACTAAACATATTTTAACCAAACAACGTCTAATGTAATTTTTTTTTTTTTTTTAATGGACATTATTAATGGCCATTTTTTAATTACAAAACCGAGGGAGAGAGGAATTCGTAAAAAAAAAAACATTAATATTTTATTCTTCTCTTAAATAAAACCATTTTTTTTATTGTCTAAGTTGGGGGGGGGGGGGGGGCGAAGGCAATTAAACGCGAACTCAGTCTCAGTCAATATTTAAATTTCAAATAATAATCATTATATATATTTTTATGTTTGAATATATTGTGTATTTATTAGGGAAAATGCGTTTATTTTTATAGGGAACGTGTCGAATAGCGGAAACAAAAATGATACGGTTACATCCGTGTTGCGGTTGGAGTTTGGTGTGTTTTGTTTCACGATTAAAATATAAATATGTGCGATAAAAAAAGTGGTGATATTATGTCAAACATGTACTCGACGGTTTCTGGAGTCTGATGCAATTTACTATACACGGCGGATGTCTACCCTATCTAGCTACCCTTAATATATATTACCTACTATAATGTGCACAACTAGTCGACGAACACTATACGTACTAATTATCATTAGGTAGACGTAGTGTTTCCTTGCACGGTATATGTATACAACATGTAATAGTATAACGAAATTCCAGAACGCCACGTCTTAATTACAACGACATTGTATATATGTGTGTGATGATAATAATATTTATCACGACTTGAAGTCGCCGAGAAGGGCATTATATAACCGAGGTATACCCAACTCCGGAATAGCTACAAAAGAAAGCCTAGTGTGCAATTTAGTTAAAAATTCCCTTTATAGGAAAATGCATAATATATTTGACACACTTAAATTCACTGACGGCTCCGTATCGCCCTGTGCATTTTACATACCTAGCCAAAGTGGTTTTCTTTCTTTACCAGCCTTCGCCCGACATAATAAAATATAATAATAAAAACAGCTAAAAACAAATATACCTTCCAGCATAACTCTGGAACGGCCGGAGCAGTTTCAACCCAGTGCACACATGACTCGTGATCAGGAAAAAATACTATGAGGGTCAGACACCCCTAGCACCGCTACATAGGGATGACATGTAAAAACAATCGAAAACGACCGATATCACAGTGGAATCATCATCAGTTTATACAAAAAAAGTTGCATGGTCCTAATGAGCCAAGTTTTGAAGATATTTGATGTTTATATTAAAAGTAGTGAGTGTCAAGTGGATCTCTATTACGAATTTTAAAATATCTTCATTCTAAAAACATAAATGTTTTAAGGATGTATATACTTAGGTCTTTTTGTACATTCAACAGTTAAAAAATAGATTTTATAAAACACCTAGTTGTTGTTCCTTTTGAGCTATCAGCTAACTGATAATGTACAAAATTGTACGGTATAAATAAACTCAACAAAAAAAGTTTTATTTATTTTTTAATTCATTGTGCTAACCATTAAGGAAGAATACCTATAAATATTTACAGGTACCTAATTTCGATAGTGATTGAATCTAGGACACAGATAAAGTGCTATTTATATTTTACTCTTTGTAATTTAATGTAATTCAGTTTAACCTAATCTAACGGATTAGCTGTTCACATTTGAAATTAAGAATGTGACAAACTCCATGAATTCAAAAACAAGTAAACGGATAATAAATTATAGCCGAATTTTAATAATACAGAACATATTTTTTCGATTTATTAATTTATATTTAATTTAATTAGATGATGAATTATATTTTTAATATACACAACTCATGTGCATTCAAATAACCAATCTTCGTGTATGCAAGTATTAATGTTACATAATATATTTAATTCAAATATTAATTGATAATTCTATTTGCGATAGTCATAATTATTATATTATTGCTTAGTTTGGTTATAACAGTGTTATCCTACAATTTAATTACAGATCAGACTGTATTGATAGCAGGTAGTGCATTAGTATGATTATTTTGACATTTATTTGTTACCTATTATGTTCTATTCTTGAATGGAACACTTTGATGGCTTTTCTCGTTTTCACCATATAATATTGTGCAGCATTACTTAATAAAAAGCAATACATTATCGTAAGTGAAGTTTTGAAATTGTACTGTGTTCGTTCTTTTCTTAAACTATTTAAAAGGAAATGTTTTGCCGGGCCACTGACTTTTTGAGTTTCTAAAATTACATTTGTTACACAGCGCCAGTCCTCGCCAGTTTCATCGACCGTTACCCACATTTTCTTATTTTCTGTGTACAATCTGATTTTCTAATAGTTTCTTGGTAGCATTGAAAATAATGAGCAACAGAAATAATGTAGAGTTTGTATTTTTTTTTTAAATCATTAAAAAAAAATTTGAACATTTTGATTGAATTTTTTATAAGTTGCTTACAATTTTAAAGGCAATTTATAAATCTAATTGACAAGTGAGAAAAATTTAAAACCGATCTGACTCGACAAAAAAAACATTGGTTCTTGATTCCAAAACCGTTTGTGTAATGTAATTAAATCAACGTTTTTTTTTTATATTATGTAAAATCGTTATTAACATACGTCGTCCTGTAACCTTTATACATTATAATAATGGTTAGTCATCATCGTAGGGTAAATATTGCTTAGCATTGGTAGAAATTAGTTTGGTAATTTGGTAGATTTGGCTATTGATTCGTATCTATATCATTGCCTCATTTAGGAGGGGCTGGTACAATGTAATTTGAAATAATAAGAATATTGTTAAATTGATCAGACATCTCAAATCTCCACTTCCCCTTTAAATGTTCGCCAATCAGCCGGACAAAGAGGGTTGTTGGTCTTATAAAAAAAAAAAAAAACATTTTTGCCCAAGAAAATAGAATATTGTAACACTAGAGACCCTTTGTAGCTGATCATATGTAATTTTAGTCCACACTGCTGGGTTTATCGCCGCGGCGATCCGCCAACACTAAACACACACACAATGATAAATAAAACACCGTCGTAGATTATAATATTATAAATGGAGCCTTCAGCATCGCCACGCCCCGGAATACCGTCCTGTGTCTAGAACGGACAACGGCATGGAAAATAATAATATCTACCTTCCGGATATAATATGTTTTCATCGTTTTCCTGACAGATAAGCACCGGGACCCCTCTCGGTGCGTGTGTAAATGACCACGTGCGATCCGTGTAAGAACTGTTTGGAATGATAAATGCTGCTACTCCAGAATATACCTTACTCGAGACACCGGTGTGCGGACTATTGAAAAGTTTCTTTTTTCTCACCCGGACAGCGTTCATAAACAAAAGCCGTGTCCCGTGAAAATGATACACTATATGTATCGCACATGCGCAGTTTTGTTTTTACACGTTTCTTTTATTTTTATGATATAACTTCCAAACGATACTTAACTAAAGAAACAACGCGTGTCCTACCAGTCGGTTTAACTTTAATCGGCGGCAATACAATGATCGACTTGCCTTACCGCGTGTCAACTGGTTTGAGTGTTTTCCGTGTAAATGTTTTGGTTCAGTTACAATAGTTCCATCTTCAGAGGTAGATAACCTTATCCGAGTATCGGTGTGAGTTTACAGCTGTCGAAAACCCGGATTTAAAAAAAAAATCTGGGGCTCAATTAAGCGGTTTTGGGTATACATCAACGCTATAAAACTCATATTACCGTATATATTAACATATTATAAACGTTTGCTGTGCTTGAAAAAAAACAACTGAGATTTTTTTTGCCAACTCTGGTTGAATTTTGTATTAAATTTTAAACTTGAGAGTATAAAGCAAAAAAAACATATCGGTAAAAACTTACTGCTTTAGTTATTTTAGGACTTATTATGCATACCCAAACAGCAAAACAACGGTTCAAAACACTTAAGACATTAAACAATTAAATTTTAAAACTACTTTATTGCCGCCGGTGGTTTACTGTTTACTTTTATTATTCATTGTTGAATAATTTACAAATTAAGATTTTTACTCGGAATACTATTTGTACAAAGAGCTAAACGTTTTTAAACGGTTTTTATCAAGACAATATTTTATATTATTGTCCAAAATAATTAAAAAATATTAAAAAAAAAAATCAATATAGCTAAGTATGAACAAAATAATCGTTTAACGTATTTTATGTTAATAATACTTTCACTATGGCGGCAAAAACTCTTGGAGAGTTATGAAGGCCAGAAGAAGAAGAATACTTTCACTGACCAGAAAGTATTTCAAAATTCAAAAGTTTTTAGGTATTACCAATTTTTCTATAATTAAAGAATTATTATTTTTTTATTATTAACTTTTTTTTAGTTTCAAAAGTCTGAGTACTACTATATTTTTTTCATTATTCTTGTTCTGAAAATGTAATTGGTTTAATGTCAAAACTTCTGATGCAAACTAATGAATTTATTTTGCCGCAATCACATCTGAACTGATAGTATTAAGAATATAATTCCATCGTGCCGTATCAGCTACCTCAGAATTAGATGTTGTCATTTTTAACAAAGTTATTTGTATTTAGTAGATATTGGCTGGGTAGTATAATATGATCCATTATTAATTTTCTAAATCGTGATATTTTAGAGTTAACGATTATCTATATGTTATTATGATATGACTGGGAAAAGTGTATTTTAATTACTTTTAAGTGCTTTGAATAGAAAATTTTTTTTTTTTTTTATTAGAAACAGCTGTTTTCCGTCGGTCGTTTTCTTTTAATTACATATATTTCTACTAAAATATAGTGCGGCCGTTGCTCGTTACTTCATTGCTTATACAAATAACCCAATGGATCTTGGAGTTGCTTTATCTATGTTCAAGCCGTTTGCCAATTAATTAATTAACACGGCAGTGTCTACAAGTTCTGTAGACAGTAAATACAGAGGACTCTTAAGCCGAGAAGTGTGGTAGGATAAATAAGGGGAATGACCCTTTTTGGCGTGCGTTAAGGCGAGGAAGCTTAAAATATACAAATACATTCAAATAGGTAATTATGTAATTTTTGTAATAATGCTTATTACGTAATTTTAAGCGTATATCGTTATATTTTTGTTAGTAACAATAATAATTGACTAGAACAAAAACAAAAGTTATAGCCTGTTATTGTTAAGAAATAATAAATAAATTCTTGAGTCATATCTAATTTGTCTACCAATCTCGATTGACAGGAGTTTCACACTACGTATGCATATTTTAGTGTAAAAAAATATAGCGTGCCGTAATTTTAAATGGAAAAATGTGTACATTTTTAGGGTGTTTTTCTCAATTTTATAGTGGAAGGGGTGAACTTTTTAACACGTTGATGGACACTCATAATTTTTGAAATTTCCAACACTGAATGGTTCGCACAATAGTCGAGTTTCCTTTGTCATCTGACACCATTGAAAAGAATACTGCTATAGCTGTAATACCATAAAATGCATTTTTCATATTACTACTATAGCACTAATGCCACCAAAATGTCAAAATATCATATTACTGCTATAACAGTAATGACCGTCAATGTGTTAATTTGAATTTGCAAGGAGCGTAAAATATATTTGACGGGTTGACGGTAATACACTTTTTTCTTATTGTTTTTAGCTCGAGTCGTTTGAGTTGAATCAAAGAAAATGTGATGGGCAACGGTCACGATGACGGAGCTGGTAAGGTGTGGCTGGCGCAGGTCATCTGCCGGTTGGTGTACTCCGTGTTCGACCACGGCAACTACAATGGGTCGACCACCACCATGGTGACGGCGTTCACGCAGTCCAGTGGACTGTTGTTGTCCGGCTCGCAAATCGACATGTTGGACTGCGGCGGCACGTGGACGTTGGACTGCCGGACCGGCGAACGGCCGGACGGTGCGCTCGGCTGCGTCGACTTGCTGTCGCCTCCGGCCAACGTCAGTTTGTACTTGCCGGCGCAGTTGTCGGCCCATTTCCACGGACAGCCCACCGTGCCCGTCGGTCTGCCGGAAGCGGGCAGAGGCGACTCGGTGACCGTTCGCTGTGACGGCGTGGGCAGCGAGGTCAAGTGCTCGATGCGCAGCGAGCTCTGGCCAAGACCCCCCGCGCCCCAAGGACGGTACAACTGGAAGTACTTGTTCGCCATCGTGTTCATCGCGTCCGGTGCAGTGGGCAACATTCTGGTTTGTCTGGCTATTTGCTTGGACCGGCAACTGCAAAACGTCACCAACTACTTCTTATTGTCTCTGGCCATTGCCGACCTGTTGGTGTGTCTGTTCGTCATGCCGCTCGGAGTCATTCCCGGTTTTTACGGTAAGAACCAGCCTTTTAATTAACATACCCCCCTCCCCCCCAATAGCTCCAGGGGTCTTATCCGCATTTTCCCGGGAGTGTCCCAAATAGAATTCCCGTAAAAAGAAATTTTGATCCAGGAGTTGTTCCTAGAAACCGAACTTATAGCAAATACGAAGTTAACCAATATTGCCCCCGTAGTTGCCCTGGATCAGAAACCTGTAGGAATGCTTGAAAATATCACCAGAACTCCCGATGCTATTTAGGTCACCAGCCAATTTTACCGTTTAGTGTTGACCGTTTTCACGAACGACTTCCAAGTTCCGCTAACTGAATAATGTGGGACGATTGCTCCGAGTGAGAGAGAGATAGAGAGAAAGAAAGAGAGAGAGAGAGAGAGAGAGAGAGGGTAAAATTGTTCAAATTGAGATTTTTGTATTTTTTAACGGAAAGTTTAACGAGAACAACGAAAAAAAAACTTTGAAGAGTTCGTAAAATATTCTTTACAAGACTACGTACAATGATTTTTCTTCGAAACCTCGCATAGCTAAAAAACGGTAACTGCAAGATATTAACCTATTTTTGTCTTTCTTGTAAAGTGTATGGTTTCTCTAAGGACCCTAAGGTCAATCTTTAAAATATTAAGAGTACTTGGTAATACCTATACTATAGAGTGCTTATGTATTTCAAGCGTTTACTGAACGGCAGCGCTGATTTATAACATGATTAAATGGCCGCCACATTAAACGCGAATAAGATTTTCAAATTTTCATCACTTTCAAATAAATGTAACTTTAATCGTCGAATAAAAATTCAACTTGTGTTCGCCAATTTCTTTTTAACAAATATTCTGAATAAAATGACTATTTTAAATATAAAAAAAATAATAAGACATTTTAGAGCAATAAAAGCCGCGGGGTTATAGTACAAATGAGTATAAATTAATTTAAAAAAAAAATCTTAAAATTATTCACTAGAACAAAAATTGATTCATCTGTCGAATCTTTGTAAAACACCAGTATATTTTTCGAATAAAAAAATTAATTAATGTTGTTTATTGGGTGTTCCGTTTTGTATAATAGTTAAACATCTATTGGAGGCGACTGTTGTTTGGCTTTGATAATTTATTGTTAGTTTGCTCATAATAACAATATTATATAATGTATAGCGCCAATGAGGTTGTCAAAATTTCATAACGCATTATTGTACGGCGCGTTAAAAAAATAGTATAATACAAATTATTTGAAAAAAGCCTCTTTTTTGGAAAAATCCAACGTAGTGTACAAAATATGATTTATTATTATATTACTATACGGCCGGTTTAATTTTTAAAGGGTAAAATATATGTATATTTTCAAATGGGGGAAGTGAAAAGATATATGTGAGTATTCGGATGAGATGAGGGTGGGGAACCAAAAACCTATTAATATCTTGACGGTTCTGCAGATAACCCAAAGAGTTATATTATTTATTTATTTTAATTCTACTATAGTTATTAATTAGTTACATTATATTTTTGCGTTAGATTGAAATAAAATACTTAATTATTTGCTCAGAAATTAGCTATAGGCTGTAAGTGCATAATTCATGTGCTAATAAATCAAAATTAACCTTTCCTCACAATAGGGGTAAGAACTTAGTTTTAGGATTAAAGGTCTGTAAATTAGACGGAATTTTGAGTAATTAAAATGCCATAACTACTGTTTAGAAAAATATTTAATTGGAATAATTATAATGATGCTGTATAAAAACGTGGTAAATATTTTTGTTGAAATGTACGTCATTTATTTTGTTTTATAAACAATGTTAAAATGAAAGAAAAAACTGTTAGAAAAAGATATTGTTTATAATATTTTATTAGAATTAATATAAGTTTCCTTATGTTGGAGGTAAGAAGTATCAAGCTGGAATTACTAACACACTGTAATGTGATTTTATGACCATAATAATCTGTAATATATTTACATGGTTTTTTAGTTACGCCAATATGTGAATATAGATAGTAACTGAAAACTCTGTAAATATTTTAAATGACATATACACTGTACAAACTTTAACCAATTTATGAGTTGAAATATGTCACAGCAATTTAATATACCAACCAAAATGCATTTCATATGTTTATATTACAAAGGTATAACCACTTATTCCAATAAAAATATTTTCATTTATTTCAATTAGTATGTTTTCACTGAAGAAATAATGTAAGTTGATGTATTCAAGTTATAATTGTTGCCTTAAAAAAATATATTTGAATTTATTTATATCGCCATTATAAATTCCAATTAATAATTTTCCTACGCAATAACTTTTATGTTTTTGCAATTACAGAATATTGTCTTTCCAAGTACCATAATGTTAGTATTCTACAAAAAAACATAATATTCCATATGAATACGGCTTCGAAAAATAGTGTTCATAGAAAATGACAATACACATTACCCATAAATATCAATCCCATTTAACATCATTCTGAATCATTGAATATTTCCACAACTTTTTATAGCCCTTACCTTTAAACATTGATTTAAAAATGAATTAACTATTTTTTTGAAAACAACAAAATGTCACTTGTCATCCTTATTTGGTTGTCATCGATAAAAGTTTTACTCGGCGGTTAAAAACCGGCCAATTGTTTATCAGGAAACAATTGGAAGGGAGTGAGGTTCTGTCGGTGATTAGTATGTTATTGTTATTATTATTATCATTGTTAGTGCAACATAACAGGGATTTTCAAGTTTCGTTTTACAGTGATTTGTTCAATAAAATAATTATAGTAGCTAAAAAAGTTTCTAACAAAATTCTAACTTTAAAAAATTACACCGTTGTGCTTGTCATAGGTAAATCTATTTACCTAAGTTGCTATTTGATTATTTTGAATTCAAATATTGCTGATATGACATATTTCTGTTTATTAAAATACATCAAAAGGATTTTAAATTAATTTTTTTTTTTTTTAACGATATCAATATTTCATCAAAAAGACAAGAATCCGCAATCGTTCGGTACGAACTATATCGTTATGAAAATAACATCAGCGACAGTAATTCTAGTGGAAATCATCGTTTAAACGTACAGGTTATGAGTAGGAGGAAGTGGTACTGTGTGTGTCCCCCGGGGAAAACGGACGGGTAATAGTGTGCCATAAAGATCACGGTTTAAGGCCAAAATTGCCTGGAGTTTTGGCGAGAGCACAACAAAAACAGCCCTTCGTTCGGACTTGATTAATCTGGTAAACGTCATTCGGGCAGCGTTTTACTTATCCGACCACCGACGTGCGTTCCGGCTGACCTGAATGAAAACCGACCAGGGTTGCGGTTAGTCGGTGATATACCTATCAGTGTAAGCATAGCAATCATATTATACACCTACATGTTCTATTATTATTATTATACGCAACACAAAATAGCGTCCACCGTCGGTTCGCTGTCGGATATAACGGGTTCTTCTATATGTAATAATTTATACATTACCTACTTGCGTCATCACGCCGTTATAATAATAGTAACCTCTCGACGAATATGATAATAATAATAAAAATACACACATACACATTTTATTATTATTATGGTACATTCTATAACATTATCGAAAGAGGGTATAACCGGAGTACGACGAGGGGGTGGAAGTAGACGAGGGAAATATCCGCTCTTTTTCTGAAACCACCTAACCATTTATCATATGGCCGTTTTGTACGGGTAAAAAAACTTTGCTTATCGAGATAGAAAAATTATAGCCGAGTTATGACTTTTGCCATAATATAATAAACATACAGGGTGTTAAAAAAGTTTGGAAACCCTTGATTTCCAGAGACGCATTTGTTTTTTTTTTTAATTTTGACCTAAGAATGTTGTTGGGCGTAACTTTGTGCATATTTTAAGCCTAAATACAAAATTTCACCTTAAGTGGTTTGCGTATGAGTGAATAATAATATAGTTCAGATAATATATTACACTTTTTTTTAAAACAAATTATTTAGTTCTAATAAATGCTTCTTAAGTGCACTAATTTAAACTCTAAACAGCTATAACTTTTGGACAGTTAAGTATAAAAATTTATTTTTCATATTTTTGTCTTTAAAATATTAAACGCTAACAGAATATCTCGAAAAATATAGTGGTTTCCATTTGAATTTCAAAAGTCGATAGTGCGCATGCGCAAACTACATAAGGTTGAACTTTGGATTTAGGCTTAAAATGTGCGTAAAGTTACACCTACTAACACGCAAAAGTCAAAATTTAAAAAAAATCAAAAGAGGCTATGAAATCAAGGGTTTCCAAATTGTTTAAACACCCTGTAATATTTTTTTTTACCTATGGAGCCTTTTTTTTGTGTTATCGAATTGGTGTTCTAACAACGAAAAATCTATAAATGATTTATTTTTAGAAAATCAATTGTTTTCCAGCCTTCAACTTAATTCGTAATAGAAAAAACGTCCAAACAAATTATTTGTCCTACTTAATAGATCCCATTGTTTATGTTTATGTAAAAAGGGGAAAACAATCTATAGGATCGGAACGTAAACAGGTGTGTTTACAACAGCAAGCAATTGGTCGTTGGGACGTTTTATTTTTGTTTGGGGGATAGTAAGTTCCAGAGTAAATAGTGCCCGTATACAATAGTTTCTCCACACGGTATTAATACACAACAAGAGACTTTGTTCGCATATTACTCACAGCCAATTCGTGCGTAAACGCGTGACAACCATTTTACATGCAAATATTTATGATAATATTTGTATTTGCATTTAAAAACAGTATTGAAAGAAAAAAAATTTACTTATTCGAAGTTTCGGATTTAGTTGATTTTCATTACACCGAGTATACGTTTTGTCGAAAACGGATTTGAAAAAGATTGGTTTGGAACATACACAGCTATATATTTAATATGTATTGGGTACATATTAAATAAATATTGGCGAATTCGGCTTCAGTTAGTTTGTTGCTCGTTAACCGTTTTATGCGTTTTTTTTTCCATGATTGGTTTCCGCCAAAACCACTTACCGCCTTTCATTCAATCATTACTTCATCATTTTTGGTATACGACAAAAAGTTGTATGGAAAACATATTTAGATCTCCTTATAAATAAATGTTCTGACGGACTGACAACATAAAACCATTATAACTTGAACTTTATATTAAAATGTTGCAAAACTTGCTCCTATTTCTTACTCATTACTAATTATCAAAGCTTGATAAAACTTTTACACCAAAGCTTTTGATATCTGTCAATTGAAAAGTATTTATATTTTTTTGGCGTGGGAAGTTGGAACATAATATTATTATGTTCATTTTATTACTATGCAGAAACTTATGTAAATTCAACTGCGTTTACTCGGTCTGTCACGTGTGGCAACCTATCAACCCCTTTTTTTTTGCGTACCGCGAACGTTCCAATAAAATACATAACCAGCTGTGTCGATATGAGTACTAATAAACTCTCAACGAATTCTCGGTATTTTTTCCCGTTTTTATTACTACCCCGGAAATATTATTAAAAAATGCACTAAATACTCTATAAACCAAATGGATAAATATATATTCATAAGGAATTTGTGTGTAAAGCATCGAATTTAAATACATAACAGCAACGAAGAAATATATCAGTTTTACTGCGCTTCCCAGCACATAATATACTTTTTGGGTTATATAAAGTACTTAACTCACGTTCAGCAACTTTGGGCGTTTTAAAGTTTTTATTTCCCACAAGATCTAATGGATTTTAATTCGCATTCAATAAATCCGACTCTTTAAAGTGTATACGCCATTTCAGATGTCTTTTGTTAAATTCGTATAATGTATATACATTTAAAAAAAAAAAATGTAAATTGCATGTTCGAAAAATAGTTTATCGTTTATATTACCAAAGGAAACGTCCTTCTCGGCTGGGTTTATTGTACTGTAGAATTATTTCAAAACAAAATGATTTTCTTAACTTCTTTCTTAATTTATGTCCATGGCATACGTTTATACCATGTCCAGTCTGATGTCAACCAATGTAATTGACAAACGTTCATTGCATGTGCACCTTTCCCAACGGTTTTTAGTCATCAATGGAAAAACTCATTTTCGGTTCATCAGAATATCACAACTGGATACCCAGTAGTGCACGACTCGATCAGGAATTCCAAACTTGTACAAAGCAAGATAGGACAACCGACGAAGAATTTAAATCCATTTTCTTATCGCTATAACCGATCAAAGACAATTTGTAATCGTCTCTAGCAACACGCCTGTGTTTACAATTTCATCGATCCTCAATATCACTGGGAAAAGTAAAGTTCGCCAAGAACTCAGTCAAACTATGGGCGGATTGTGTATCCAATAGGTACCGGACCGGTGCCATAAAAATAAACCTCCAAATCGCTTTAGCCTTTTACAATAACTCGATGGTGCTCAGGAAAAACTGGCTAAGTCTAAAATTTTAGAAAATGAGTATATTATGTCATATCTAAATTCAAAAAAATTATACGGTGTTATGGGTAAAACTGTCTAAGTCAAAACACGATTTTATCAGTCGTTAAACCTTTTTTTTTTAAAAATAGAATATTATTTTATTTCTTATTTACGTTTGAATTTGTTTAATACTGAAAATTCCTAATTTTAGACTTGGCCAGTTTTTCCAGAGCACCCTGGAATTATTGATGACGATTCTGGTATTATGTTTCGCCTGCATGGATGTACTTAAAGTGTATTTATTAACAAATGCCAAGGTATCGGAATATCGGATTCAAGACATAAAAATAGCGTAAGACAAAAATAAAAAAGATATGAGGATACTTAGAGTCATAAATATTGCTCGAGTTTATTGGAGAAATGCTACGGCTTAAGGTGGTACATGCGACATTGTTTGACATTTTTTTTGTTTTGAAACGTCTATAGATTTCCTAACGGAATTGATATGACACCGCGAAGGGTATTGGATACTTTGGATTTTGCAAGTAATATTTTATGATCGTGTCCCATTAATTCCTAACCACTTTATAACACTGTTGGCGAACGTTTGTTCGGTTGGTCTACAGTGACATATTATTATTATTATTATTATTATATCTGATTAATGCGGAAACAACAGCGTCGGCGAAAAGCGAGAATAATAAGACGTGTACTTAGGTGTAATATTTCGTTAACAAATCCCTAAATGATTGGCAGGCAGTCGGTTTCAAAAATAAAAAAGAAGATCATTGAACTCGGAAGGAATACTTATTTCCTTGGATATTGTTCCGGGTATGCGTTCTCTTCGGGAACATTTTAACATAATAATCATTTCTTAAACGCATCAAATATTATTTTTTTTTTGTCTAAGGTCTATAACAACTTTTGAATCTTAAATGGGTACTCGTGCGGTGATTTTTATATTATTTTTTTTATCTCTGTGAACAGAGATATAATATACTTCTTGTCAGTAAGTTTTTTTTAACTTACAAATGCGGTGCGGTGAGTTATACAACTTCAAATAATGTCCGAAACTGAAATTCCGTTTGTGTTTAAGTACATCCAAACGGGTATCAAAATGTAAATGGAAAAGTCAAATTGCTTTAAATTTGATCGGCTAAATGTCGAGTTACGTTAATGCAGTTTTGAAAAGCAATTATGAATTTAATAATGTCCCAATATCTAATTACTACAAGTACCATGTTTACTATTGTCTGTATTACGCGGTGGAAAATAAAATAAAGGATAGCAACAAAAGCGTCGTCCAAAGCTGACTTAAGCGTGGACTTTATTTTTCTCTAACTTCTCAAATACATTTTTTTATTTTGTTGAAATTTCTCTGTCTGATCACGTTTGGCGATAAATTCCCATGTATATATATATATGTGTGTGTGTGTGTGTGTGTGTGTATTTCCATAAACATTTATCTGATCAAAAACCAGAGCGTGCAGTCCATTTTCGTTTGCTTTATACTGGAACATAAAATTAAAGCGAATTCTTGAACTACGCGCCGTACGTTAACAGCACAAGATGATCTTATGTTTTGTAAGAAACATAAGATAATTGCACACTTTCGTTTTTGTGTTTTGCGCAAACAAATAAATTTGTAAACCGTGTTGTTTTCTCGAGTGTTTAGAAAATCGATGGAAACGACGTAACGTCCTAGTTTTTGTATCAACGTATCAACCCTTTTAGAAACTTTTCTTTTCAGCGACTGGTGGATACGAAGGCAGAAGAAACAAGACAAAGGCGGAAGCCGGAAGAGTCAAACGATAGTTATTACTCTGTGCTCGAGTCTCGACAAACAATAGACAGATATAAGCAGCTGTATGTCAACATAATAACGCCCGCGGCCTAAGCCTCTCGGACGATGATGTATTTTCATATTATTCTCGTTTTGCATTTCAACGGCATATCATGAAAAACTCCATTTACATATTTAAGTAGTTTCGAGCGTAGGTATAATTACGGCGGCGCCCTTTTTCTAATTTATGTGGTGATCGTTGAAGTTTTGTCGTACAAGCATAAACATTCACATTCATACGATGCCGGAGCCGATAAATAATTTATGTAGGAACCGTTCCGGATGCGTTGACGTTACGTTTTTGATGTATGATAGGTCTGTGCTTCGCATATAAATTATTCAAGGAAATATCCAAAAACTAGACTTACCGTTTTCAATGCAGCAAACGCGAAATACTCGTGCGCGTAGTGTGTTTGTTGTGAAGATTGGTGACAATTTATGGGCCAGCCAAACTCCTGATTTATACATTTCCGTCGGTCATTATATTGCAAACGGAAACTTCGGTATGTGGAATCGACGACTTACAAGTGTTTCCAAGAAGAACCCCGGCGTTCTGTTGCTTGTATTGTATATCTGTGTAATAGTCGACAAACTTATGTCGCTCGACGTTAATGCTTGTGTTATCTACATAAAATACGGCTATTAACTTTATTACAGATTCTATCGATAAACGATTTAATGGTATCGAGAGCACGGAAAGAAAACAAAGTAGTCAAGTCACTTCGGACAACGTTTTCGCAAAAGGAGTATTTAGCTTACACCGAGGAAAACGCCGTTAATACCGATGGGTCATAAGACGTACTGTAACCTTACGCAGAAATGACACATATATATATATATATATATATATATATATATATATATATATATAGTGTGTATATTAAACAACTAAAGACAAATGTTGAGTTTGGTTGACGATAGAGGTGTTTTTGTCACACTTTTTGGAAATGAGATTTACATAGTAGATGTAGCCTTTGCGCGCGTTACGCCTGCGATGATCGATCAACGCTCATTTTAATTAAAATAATCAATTAAGTAAGACTTAAGACCTTCACTGTAGTTATTATACTTTCGGCTTTTGATCCTGTTTCGAAACAATTAAAAATAAATCGCATCCTATTGTTCGTAGTAATAAGAAAGGCTTAATCTAATCGAAAACCCTACATAATAAAATAAACCTGAAATATTACGTTTATCTCATTAGTGTTGTGTGGTATCATGGTTTGTCATTGATGGCGCCATTATGATCAGCGTTATATAAAAAAGCTTAAACATCTAATATTTATTCAAAAGTATACATCGCAGTAACGAACGTTCGCTAGCAATTTCGTTAGTTTGTATGATCATTTTGACATGTTTAAAAAGATGGCATAGCAACGAAATCGTAAAACGGACAAGGGAGATTAGTGTAGAAGCATTAGGAGGTAAACCGATCTTCTTCGGTGTGCGTAATCAAGAAATGGTGGTGAATAGAAATTTGTGTAGAGGATTTGGATGGCCGAACCACCGGAATTAGATAAGGCAAATAAGAAATATAACAACAAGAAGATAGTAGGGTTTGTCTTGATTTGTTTGCAGTTGACTCCAATACAAAATATATTGGTTGTCTGATCAGGTTTGTTTAAATACAAATGGCCCTCAACATAATTACTATACAGCATTCCATTATTTTGAGTTGAATCCAATCGAATTAAGATGGAAAAGTTTTGCGTAGAATTTTCTGAATAGTTCTCCGTCCCCTACAACAAATTCATATCCTAGTTTTTAGCACATGATTTTACGACTTTTTCTTTGAATCCTTTCGAATCCAAATTTGTCTAACATCATTTCTGAAAAAAATAGATTTTCTTAACTCTTTCCCTAATTTAGGGAAAGCTAATCCTAGTCAATAATTGAAGTTGTGATTAAGATTTGTCAAATAATTGTTTTTATCTGTTCGCATACTTCTAGTTACAAATTAAAACGCCAATAGATTTAGAAATCAGTATTCAACGGTAACTATCGACCAGCGGTTTCTTACGCTCATCATCTAAAAAAAAAAAATCAAACATTTCGGTCATATTTCTCGATTTTGAAGAGAAAACTCTTTCAACCGTAGACCCGTGTACGTTGGTTATAAAAATGAAATATGTATTACACGTGGGTTAGAAAAACCACATCAAAGTCAAAACTATTGTTTTTGGGAAATTTTGAATTTCCTGTGTACATTGTATATGCGTGTGTATTGATTGCTACCGGGCCGTGGGTAGTCGAGTATTTTTTTTTTTTTTTTTTTTTAGTAGCCTTTACACGTTTTTGATATAATATCATTATACAAGTCAATGATGGGTGTTGCGTCACGGTCGTCCCGCTTTCAAAAGTAATTATTATTATAACGGCTGCGCGACGACACGTCGATAGTACACTGGAACCGTTAACACCGCCGATAATACATAATAATAATTATAGTGTTTACCGACCGAGCAGATTTATTCGGTCATCACATCACAGTCGAGTGTGCTTTAATCGAAGTCCGGACGTCGTGTGTGCGGCAACGTCGTCCGCTGGGATGACACGTCACCGCGCGGCCGGAAGTTTGAGCGAAACGACGTTGGCTGCTATTGAATATTAGAATAATATACAGGGTGGATCGAGAGGGGTTGGGAAGGGGTGCCATAATGGTAAACACGCTCGCGGGTAGGTGTACGCGACAAGGTAGTCTATTTTCGCACGATTTGATTTTGGCTTCATGAAATATTCATCGGTACGGGGCTCTTGCGGTGATCCCCAAAGTAGAAAAAAAACAAAAAAATCACTGCCAAACGTTATCGGCGGATGACGATAATTTCCTTTCGCGTTTGTGCACGGGCAAAGCGAAACAAATTGCATTTCCTCGGCCTTTCCCCCGGGGGACAACGTCCGGACGAAAATATATCAGTCACGCGCCGGTTAACACTGTTACCAATTACACGCGAATTACCGCCAAACGTTTCTCGATGACCGCATTGATTAGCCATTACATGCCCGTGTCGATGGATTTTTTTTTTTTCATTAACAAGGGTTTTTCTAGTTGATTTCCCAAGTTGCTTACCGTATGAGGTCACTGGAGCAAAATCCCGTCCGACGCTATTGTGTGGTCGGACTGGTCGGTAGGAAAATCGCCTTATGGCATCGGCTTCGACCGATACAACCGTACAGAGTAGACACCCAACCGTATAGTAATATATAATATATAAAGAGATGAGCTAACACAATATTGGCTTGTATGCAATAGTGAAGTAAACAGAAGGACCGGCAAACCAATATGGTCACACGAAAGTGGAAAAAAGAGTGTTAATTGTTGAGTGGTCGGTAACTCTACAGCATACCTTTGACTATCAATTATAAATAATACTAGAGAAAGGAAAATCTTTACTAAGTCATAGCAAATAAACAGATTAAGGTTAATGAAAATTAAAAATTCAAGTCCTAACATTTTTTTTTAATTGTTGTCTATATAATTATGGAATTAAAAACATATGGTCCCATTTGACAAAAAAAACGTAGTCCATACTTCTTTTACGTATAAGGAATGAAGATGAACATTTTCTAAGTATTGAAAAATATAGTACAATATGTACCTAAAAGTATAAGAGAAGAATAATTTACAAAGTATTTATACTTTCTGAGAAAGTCTTACATCAGATGGATTACCTGTGTATGATAAAATAGGGTTTTACCCCGTACCGTAATATATTGTTTTTTTTAAAATACTGTTATAATTAATATCTTATCACCACAATATATTGAGCGGTATTTTTTTTCTTCTAACTAGGCAGATTGACTTAAGTCCTTCTATTTGTGTACCAAATCAAATTTATTATAGTCACCTCCTGAACCGAACTCATTCTTATCGACACTTCAGGACTATGTTAAAATTGATCACAATATAATAGGTATATCAGTCGCGTCAATTATTCTGGTAACCATTAAAAAATGGATAGGAAATTTGTTTTCTCTCCTATGAAACGCAAAATTAAGGGATGCTAGTTATTACAAAAATGACTGTTAGGTACCATGAGAGTAAAAAAATATTGCAAACGACAGTCAGAATTGCTTATTTGTTATTATTATTGCTTATTATCAGAATCATTATTAATACAGTTAATTCTGCAAGACGTCTATATTAAAAATCAATTATTACCCGAACGCTTAAGCCATAAATTATAATAACTTGGAGCAAAACCATTGGTCTTAAGATGATTATTATCATGAGATTACATTATTCAAGCGACCTGTTCCAGTCGGGTGTATCATTTAATAACAATAACGTTGTTGCGGCTCGTCCAGCTATTTAATCGTAAGTAGGTATTCACGAGCGAAGGTATTTCAAATACAATCAATAATACCTAAATATTTACATGAACATAATCCAAAAAGCTAGAACCTTCCAAATAGCGCAGACAACGAAATACGTTTTGTTTAACATAAATCATCATCGCTGTGTTAAATCCGTGTAATTTCGACGGGACACACATATGATAGTATTGTGTTTATTGTTTGGCAGCATAATGTACATGTCAAAACATCAATTGATATAAATCAACATAACTTTTGTAATTTCATTCAGTGCTAGTAATATCATCAGCGTATAATAGATATTTGTACAATGTTCAAATCTACCCAAAATGTAGGTTAGGTTAGGTTAGGTTATTTCCACGCATCTTTCCGATTGACAGTTAATCTATTTATTTTCATTTTTTACTAATACTTTTTTTTTTTTGTTTATCAAGTACTCTCAAAACCATACATACAAATAATCCATTTGTATGCGTAAGAGGATTTTTTTTTTGCAACTTCGCATCAACTGTTCGTCGGCAGGCAACTCGTGCTGAAGAAATCTAAGAAAATCATTTTTACAATTGACGAACAACTAAAACGGATCACGTCGATCCTATCATTTTACGGTTAACAAACAAGACAAAGGGGAACACAAGTCGCAACTAATATATATGTATGCACACGTGGTATTTGGATAACAGTCGATTATCGTCTTCTTCGGTAGGAAATCGTACAATAGTTTTGCATTTATTACTGACAAAATCAATAGTATGCACCCTAAACCCAAATCTGAACTAATGACTGTTTCCATAATGTAAAAGTTAATTAATAAAATCTGAAACACATAAAAATGGTATACTAAAAATTCAGTTGGAAAAGCACAGTTATTATTTGCGCGTGTCTTGAATAGTGAGATTTAAAAAATATTTAAAAATAGAAGCATACAATTATAGTATTGTCCTGGTAAATATCAAGCATGCTTGTTTTATAACAATGGGAAAAAATGAATTGCAGACAAAAGAAAATAGAGAAGACCTCCAATTGAACAGCTGAGTGGAAATAACGGCTAATATTCCTCAACACCCAACTTTCAAAAAATGACAAAAAAAACCGTTTATTTCCTATATAATTTATATAATTTCTATCGTAACTTATAAGTTAAGTTTCAATGGAATATTATCCTTTGTGTAATATTAGTTTACCTTTCAGCTACCAAATGGTTATCTCAGTTATTTTTTAAATTTTATCATTTTTCCACTCAGCTGTGGAATTACAGCTTTGACGTTAAAAACAATTAAACTTGTTATGTTTTTAATAATACTTAGTCTTGACGGAAATGTTATTCGATAACATCTTACTCGGCATACTAAGGTTGTCGAAGGTAAAAAAAAAATATTACGGCTTATGGGCTAGATAAAGCCTAAAACCGTCGGAAAACGTTAATAATAAGAAAACTAGACATATTAGTGTCTGTACAGCATAATGTATATTTCAACTGGAGGCTTAAGGGTTATTTGTTGAGCAGCTCGAAGTTGTTCGACGACAGTTGCAGGTTGAAACTGCAGTATTAGATTACCGGTTAGAATAAATGCCCGACGTCCTGGTGACATGAATTATCGTTTAGTAAACCATTAACGGTTCGGTGAAATATATCATGGAATAGACGTCTCACGATCATCATAATATATGTATGTATATAGGCAACGGTAATGGTTAGTTAATAGCAGTCGTCGCATTGAAAGTCAAATGAAACGTTAGACATAAGTTGTACGTGCACAAATTAAATTAAATTAAACCTATGTAAAACTATTTGACAAACGGTCGCTGTGAAAACAATGAGTTTATTTTTTTAGTTAATAGAAGTACTTACGAAACGTTGAATTTGTCCAAAAGCAGTTTTAAACAATCTATAGAATATAAATGGTGCGCAAATTAAGTGAATCTGTTCAATGCTCCACGTGCCAAAAAAAACCAACAATTATTTATAATAATTGATTAATTAATAATTAATTTATGCAATATCTTTTTTTTTAAGCAATTAGCAACCTTTGGGAAATAAATAAATGTGCTAGAGTATAGAACTGTACTTATTTTTACCAACTGTTCAATTTATTTATTAACAACTTAGATTTTACACACACATTATCTAAATTTAAGTTGAAGTTTGTTTAACTAGATCATCAACTACAAATCAAGAATTAATGTTAGCATATGGGTTTGTGAAAACAAAAAGTTAGAAATACCAAAAGTTCCGGACGCAAAGTAGTAAATAACAAACAAAAGGTTTCAAGTTTGATAAAATCAGGAATAAATGTATTACGTTACAGTGAAATTTGTAATACAAATGTGATAACTACGTTGTCTTATGGGTACTTTATTACGTAATAACATAGAAATCTAAGTTGGTTGGTTGGTTTTTAATTAAATTACATTTACAGTAACAAATACACAACTACGACTGTCTTAGGTTGATTTTTTAAATTTATTTGTTGAAGAAGTTCATCCATTTTCTGATAAAATAAAAGTAAATGTACACATTTGACATATGTATTTATCAACTTTAAATGTCGACGGACCACAATTTATTAAATAATGGTCAAATTGGCTACAATTGTGTTTTAGACAACATAACCTTGATGAATTAAGTTAAAATATGTTAATATGTTAATTATGTAGCAATCGTAAATATATTTTCGACTCGTTTATTCGTAACGTGTGTAATTTATTTTCCTCTTTTCTGGGCGTAGTTTTGATTCAGAAGGTTTTTGTAAATTTTACAAATTATTCTATCAGCTACAAAATTGTGCCAATATTTTCATAGAGCGTTTACTAGTTATTCGCTAACAGTGTTTTTGTACGAACAAATTTCGTGTGTGACATCTTCTATTTGAAAATACCCAGTCTGTAGAATAACTCAACTTCAAAGATGATCTCGGCGACGACGATCATAATAAATTATCCTTTTTCGCGACACGGCCATAATATATCTGTCGCAGACGACTTGGCAAGTCCGCATAGTACAGCAGAGCATGTTTATCATCACGTTGCGGTGGCGAGTCCGGGTTTAAATCAAGTCCATTCAATTTTTAACGACTGTGGACATTGCTGCAGTCAAGACGTCTATCAAAACAACAAACGCCCAGTTGGTAATTTTATATCACTCGAGGCTCGTGGCTTTTCCAAACATAATAATATTATTTTAGAGTGAACGCCGCTGTGCCGGCTGATTCCTGTAAATAGCAGAAATATATTATATTAACGGCTAAACAACAGCCTTTGTGTCGTCGGGGAGGTTGTTTTTGACGTGTAAATGTGTTATGGGGAGGAGGAGGGGTTAGTTGAAAATGTTCGATAAAACGAGATGCATAAGGAGAAGGTAGGGTGAGATAGTTGTAGGGATGAGTTGGTGATAAAGGGAAATCGATAATTCACGCAGGTAATTTCTAAGAGAATCGATAGATAAGAGAGTCAGCTAACACGGACTATATGAAAACAGATAGCTCACTCGGTCGAAAACAAAGGAAATTTTTAAAAAGACTGATTTAGAGACTCGTGAAGATATCAGTGTAGCCGCATGAATTGTTATAAATTATTGTGCAGACATTTTACAATATTATTGTACGAACACCTTATCGATAATAAGATTTAAACGATAAATTACTACACTAATTACTATCACAAATTAGATCACTTTATTTTGTCCAATTTTGTGATATTATTATGAAATTGTATACTTAAATCTGCGGTCACCCCGATTTCATTTTGAGTCATGGTTTTTCTTTACATGCTAAGTAAGAGCTATTCTTTTCCATGTTGTCTGTGCAGTTAATAAGAGATTAATTGATAAGAGACAAAAAGTCAACTAATCACAAGACATGTCTTAGAGAAAAAAAACCTATGAAACAAAAACACAGAAACGCAACAGCGTACAATTGTTGTGTGACGATATATGCCATGTTTTTGGCTGACATAATCACACACACAAAGCTAAACATAACAATCGGTGCCGTTTTCTGTGCGTGAGGCTGGTCTGTCCGTGCGCCGAATACATTTACAGACGTACCCGATAGGTATTAGCATAACATAACATAATATGGGCGAATCGCTCGCCATATATTTTTTCCAATAAGCTCTATATATATATACGCATTCAATATAAAAACAACCGACCGTCAAAACGGTGCTCGGTCGATCCGTAAAAATATTCAAATAACTCGTGTCTGATGTATGTTAACAATGTACGCATGTATTTTTTATTTTTGGGATCGGGTGTATTTTTTTTGTTTTTTTTTTCTTACAGGAGAATGGCCTCTCGGCGTGGCCTGGTGCAACGTTTATGTTACATGCGACGTTTTGGCTTGCAGCTCGAGCATCATGCACATGTGTTGCATATCCCTGGGCAGATATCTGGGCATAAGACATCCACTGCGGACCAGACACCATTACTCGACCATGAAGCTAGTGTGTGTCAAAATCGCCATCGTCTGGTTCCTCTCGTTTAGCGTGTCGCTGTCGGTCACGCTTCTCGGTAAGTACTAACCAACCCCAACATTAATACGAGCCGCCATTCTAGGAAATTACCCGGAATAGACGATTAATTCGATAAAATGTCTAATTATATCATTTCCAAATAATGTGCATCTAAAAAGGGTTAGTTTTTTAAGAAGAAAAAAAAACATAATTAATGTGACGAAATCGTGACTTTCAAATAAATGCTTCGGTGCGAATCTGTGAATGACAATAACTCTTTAAAAATCATTAATATAAGTAATTTTTTTTTCTTTTAAGTTTCACTCAATTCTCGTGTGTTATAATAAATTATAATGTTTATTGAAAATATTGACTGATCGATTGGAATGTGTATTATATTTTAAGTAAGTTTAAAAAACTAACAAAAGTATATATATTTTAAAAAATTACTATTATTTCTATGATATGAAAGAAAAAATTATGAATATCAACAAATAATCACTGAAAAAGTTATATTGTGCTTAAAATTGTATTTTTATTATTAGGCTGGAAACGATTAGGGTTGTTCGTCTGCCTATAGTAATAATTTGTTTTCGTTGTTAGCCATTTATCGTGAAAATAATGAAAACACTTTTCATATATTGCTGTTAAAAGAAAAATATCCATTAAAAATAAATTCAGTAAGAAAATAGTTACCATACAGAAACCCAGCTATTTTTAATATTCCCTGTAAATAGTATTTTTTACTCACTTGAAATTTTTTATTTGGAATCACACAATAACCGAAAAGTGATTTAATTAGACACGGTTAAGCTTTTACCGTGTGTATAGAAAATATAGAATGTAATTGTTCATAGCATTTAAAGTGAAACAAAAGTGCATAAGATATTATACTGTTATTAAACATTTTCAGTATCAAGCCTCCAATATTAAATTAATTAATTTTTTATCCCTTTCTTCGCATAGAAGCGGGTACGCTAAAGAAATGTTTGTTGTTGTGAGGGTAAACACTATTGTGTGTTTGGCAGTAATGGGGATGCTATAATAGTGCTATATTGTTACGAAAAGTGGTATCAAATTCGAAACGGATATATATATTTATCATATAAATTATTATATATTTTGTATCAGTATAAAATATGGCGTTCTAACATGGCAAATATGACATATCGAGCCGATAACAATAAACTGCAAACGATATAATATTGTTTTCCCGGATGGACCGATTTATAGCAAGTTTTTATTATGTCACCTGTTCTGTGCAGAAACCATAAAACCCGCATAGGGTCTCTTTTGGAATTAATTACAGCGTTACCCGCATCTCTATTCTCAATATACTTTGAACTTAAATAAACTCGACTGTAATCTACTTCGCATTCTATTGTAACTCATACTTTTTTTTTTTAGCGAGAGAAAAGCATACAAGTCGCAAATATTGTGCCATTTTAAATAACATGAAATGTATTAATTATAATAAATGTTATTAAAATTAATTTATTAATAATATTCTAGTTGAGGTGTTGTTGTCTTCAAAATATACCCAATTTCGGAGTCTGACTATTTTACTTGCATTAAGTTGAATTTCGATAAACACTTGTTTGGTTTTGTCGACATTATTATAGTGTAGGTAGATTAATGTTATTTCCTTTAGGAGAGCTATTGACGTAAAAAACCGGTAAGTTGAATATAAATAGTAGTTGCAATAAGGCTAGTAAATACAAACGGCCCCAAGCCAATCTAAAAGGAGCAGTCTACCAAAATCTCCATAAATGTTGCCTTAGACCTTGTGAAGGTATTATTTTTGTGTCCGATTGTCTTAATATATTTTTTTTTTCGTATAACTTCTATCTTGGAGTATGATTTTTTTTCTATTAGTAAAACGTTATACATCCCAAGCAAATGTGTGGTCACGTACTTTTTGGGGTAATTTAATTGCCTTATATTTGTACATCTTTTACGTTCATACTTGGTTACAATCAACTTCACTCGAAATTGCCACTGTCGTGTTTCCAATAGTAACTCACCAATTAGACAAATTCTATCCGAATCAGTGCGGGGTATACTCTGTATTGTCTCATTCGTGCAAAGTTATGTATGGACAAGACTATAGTATTGACTAAAGCGAAATTAATGGGAGTAAAACTGTGCAGGTCAGTTTGAAAGTGTAATTAATGTAATATGTCAGACTTAACAGGTGGGCGTATAGCTTTCACGTCACTCATATCCGTTTGAGCACTTAGTGTAGAACAGTGAAGTTTAACCGTTAAGTTCGTCGGCGAAACCATCGCTGAGTGTTCAAAAAATTGTTCGACAAAAATTGAATGGAAAATATTAGTTAGCTGTATGTTAGATACCGGGTTGATAAACTTTTGCCATTCGAGAATTTTATGTAAAATGTCTAATTAGTAGAAGGACATATGAAGGGCACAGGGCAAAAACGGTAGTTGTCACATTATGAAAATTTTAGAGTATAGCAAAAGCAAAGTTCGTGAATTCCTCTACCTCTTACATAAGAACAAAAAAATCACATTAAATGATACTCTAATAATAAATGTATTTATTTAAACAATCTATTGTCATAAATAAAAAAAAAAACCAGTACAGTGGGATCGGGGCTGAGTGGGGACGAGGAGGTCACAGGTTTACAGGAATTTTTAAATCTGCAAGTGATAAAATCACTTTCGAAAAAACGCTTCGATGCAAATCGGTAGTTAGTATTTTCAAGCCAGTACAGTCCAAACCAAGCACAGTATAAACCAGCAGAGTTAGGAAGTATTGAATTGAGGTTCTGTATTTACAGATAAGCATCAAAGCGTTAATTTGAAAGTGATTTTATACAAGAGGACTAGTACAGTAGAGTATAGGCATAATGGAATCAAAGCAACCGAGGGGACGGAGAGGTCACAGGTCTAGAAGAATAATTATAAAAAAAAGTGATAAAATTGAATATCAGCTAATTTATTCTTATCTATCTCTATTCTTATCACTGTCATTTATTTTATCAGCAGAGCTGACAAACAGTGGTTTTTTTTTTGTTGAAGCCAAAAATATCGGTTTTATTGGATATGCATTTCATTTAAGTTACTCTTATATCTCTGTTTGTTTCTGCGGTCCTCATTTAAATGTTTTGAAGGAACAATGTTTTAGCCTTTAGCGGTTTATGACCAATACTCTTTTGATTTTATATGAATAGAAAAGTCAATATATATAGATAATAAAAACCTTGTTCGTTATTTCTTATTTATATTTTATAAATATAGTTAATGTCTAGAAAACCGATAACTTTATGTTATGACTGTAAATGTTCACACGTGCTAGGCTAGGTAGGGTCTTGGTGTTTAGCGTCCGAGTTTTGCCACGTCAGGAAGTGTAGTGGATTGCAATTGTAAGCAATTGGGTCAGATATATTAGGCGTTAATTATTAGTTGGGCTTTGGATTTCTTCAAAACGCACCTCGTTAATGGAGCAATGCGTCTTTACAATATTCAACGAAACCGCCACGCCGGCAAGTTCGGTAATTCTATTTTATCGAAATTCCTAAAGTATAGACAAATTACATTTAGGTGCACAAAGCGTGTATTATACCCGGCGAAGACTTACCGAGGAGGAGGAGGGGAGCTTAGACGATGCCGGTTATAAAGACAACAAACTACCATCTGTGTTTTTCTCACGTTCTGCCTTGAATAATATATTAATTTATGGGTTAGCCGCCGTCATGTGTATTATACATCAAGCTACCGGAGCCTTTTCCCCCGTCGGCGGTGAGACGAAACACAAACAAGCGGATTCCATTACCCATAGGTATAATAATGTACCGATCATTACTTGACGCGGATTACTTAAACTCTCTTTTAAAAAAAAAAACACCCAAAACCACCTCTTCTAGGAATTTTATACATATCAGCTAACTGTTTTCAAATTCATTGAATATAGCGATTGAGTGAGTGTCGATGACGTTGACATCTCCAGAGTTAAAGTATTAACATTCAATAAAAACTATTTGTTTACATTTCGGATCAAATCTAAAAAAAAATCGGGAACACGCAAGGGCATATTTGGGTCAATGAGGTCACAGGTCTTAAGGCATTTTTATAATAGAGAGTATAAAAAGCTTCCATGCTAATCTAAAAAATGTTTAATGTGAGTAATGATATTTTTTGTTACTGTTTATCGGTAGGATAATATCTAAACAATAGGTACCCCATACAAATTTAAAACTAGTTTGACTAGGGTTGAAAAGTTAATATAGTGTGCTCCTTTTGAGATTTTTTTTTCAGGCGATTAATTTCAAATTGTTTATTATTACTATTTGTTGTAATCGCCTATCTAGATTAGGCTAGACACTATAAAACTGTTGTATTGAGATTGTTTTACTGGTCTTGTCTTAAATTCTCGTTTATATCACTATTAAAATTATGAGGTTATTCACTCATAAATTCCATTAAAAAAGTTACGTATTAAAATTTTCATTCCGGGAAACATAATTATTCCAAGGCACCTTAAGACACCCGTCAAGAAAATACATAACTAGTTTTGGTCAGTATTATATATTATGTATACATAAACGTTTAATGATATTTTTAATTTATTTTTAGACAGCTAGTTTAGTATAGGTAATAATTTATTGTTAGCTGAATATTTTACCGTACTTATGTTCACTTAAAAACACATTTTTCTAAATATTTGTTTTACGTTTTAATACAAAATCTTAAAATTGAAATCTATAGGTACTTAGAATATATAAGTGTATTTTAATAATTTGAAATCTCCAAAAGGGTTATAATTTTCCAAATGTTATGCGAGACAAATCAAGTTTACAACCAAAATGTCCAATTTCTAGTAAAAAAATAAAAGTTCTTATATAAAACCGCAGGTGATCGCTAAAAAAAAAAATATATTTAGTTTCACCATCAAATGTTAACTGCAATATTCCAATAATGCCAAAGAAAATATCTACCGTCGTAGGTATGAAGCACACTTGTTTTTGTTTACCTTTCGAGTCTAGGGAAATTAAAAAACGTGCTTCGAGTGGCATATGTCAATTCGTCAGAGAATTTTACAAATAATTCCTAGAATGTTTTATTTCATTTTTCTAAAAAAACGATGGTTTATGACGAATGCAAATATAGAAAAATAACCGGCTATTACGAAAAAAGTAAAAACGATTTGTTTGTTCGGTGTAGAGATTATGACTTCATGCGCTGTCAGATTATTCTTAGCTTTATATAACATCATATATTATTGAACTATACTTTTTACTAACATGCCGAGCAAAAATTCTACTTCACGAGGCACAAACATAAATGCAGAGATAGATAGTAATTATCAAAGTTTGGTTGAAAACAATCGGTAAATAGGTAACCCAGGTTACACTCTGTCATATTAATAATAATTTACGAATTTCAGAAAAATAGTTTTACTAGTGTAAAACTAAAAAAAAAGTCGAGGACAAGTAGAGTTCGTCGATTCCAAAGAAATCTATTTATAATATAGATATGAATACTCGTGTATAAATATTTATATTATGCTAATAACAATATTAAAACAAATATTTAAGTATTACAATTTTTGTTTTTAGATAAAATTTTGTTTGCACGAGAACGTTAGTACATTTGTTTTGCTTTCTGAGATTTTGTAGGAAGAGGGGTTATAATAAAAAACTTTTCGTGACCAGGACTAGAATTTGCCATCAATTTGATCTTAGATATTTCTCCTCAACGAAGTGTTGAGGAGTCGTCGAAATAATCTTAAGACGTTACCCTTAAAGTGTGAAGGGTTAGTGCAATCGACTCCTGGAGTGTCTTAACACTCTACATAAGAGTATAAAAGATAACACAATACGGAAAACATTACTTACAAGTAAAAGCATTTTTGAGACAAGAGACACTAGGTTAACCATTTAAATCCCACAATTTGTTAGACCACATACATACTATTTTTACGCTACTCAAAGTCAAAATGGTTTGTACGAAACTGAATGACATTTATTTTTTCAAATTAAACGAAACTTTTAACTTTCCGGTTCAAAGCGAGCAGTCATCCGAAACTTTTTGTGTAACCGTTTCTGTGATAGTTGTTCAAATTATATAATATTATTTATTCCGAAAAACAAAAAACCTAATAATTTAGTTTCCTGCCCTCACAAGTTTTTTTTCTTTTTGTTTTCTACTGTCGTTATATTAAAATCTGAAAACGTTCACGGTGCTTTTTGGGTTGTCAAAGTTAAATAAAAAAGAAAGCCATATTGGTTGTACCTATTAAAACTGAAAAACTACGACTTGCGGTACCAAATATTTTACTAGCTTAGTTTAAAAGTTTTGTTTTAAATTGTTTAGCTTCTTTGATGTATACAAACTTAATTATAAAGTTATATTTTTTGTGTCGATATTTCCGGCGTAGGAAGAAAACTTGTGGAAACCAAAGCAGATAAAAAATTGTTGTTTTTTGTTCATATCATTCAATTGCGAACAGCTCTTTCGATTTGGTCTTATTCATTCTTACATTTATACAAAATCATAACGTTGAAAACATAGTGTGTCTATCTATATCTATATATATAGATACATATATTAACACGGAAGAGAGATAAATATTGCTTAAATTACTTCCCAAACTTCTGTTTAAACCCGGCGAGATGAAATTTTGATCAGTTACCAAAGAGTCCTAGGTACTTTCATCAGTTGTTAAGTAGATTAAAATATCTACCCTGTTTATACGTTCAAGAAGAAGAATAAGTTAAAGACATTTCCATTCTGTCACATCCTTAAACATCACGAGAAATTAATTTATTTTACTTTATAAAGAAAGTTTTTCGAAATATATTGTTATGGACATTATTAAAACTAATAACTATAAATACAGTTTTAAATACTATATCCTTAATATATTATAGGTACTTGAATAATTCGGAAATTTATAACGAAACTTGCCATATTATACATTTAATAACAGTTTCGCATCGAAGCTAAAAGACATCAATATAGTTTTATACTACTATAGAATAAGTATTTTTTTTTTAAATTAAATTAATATATATATTGGTTAAACGACAAAATCAGGCGTAGAATTAGATAAAAAAAGGCGAAAATAAAAAAGCAGTTAAGGCATTTCGCTGGATCTAAATTTAAAAAGGGAGAAAATGATCATTTTTGTTTTTAATTTTTAATCTTCAATTTTGTTTTTTATCAAACATACCATTTGGATTAAAATTAAATTATCCCTCGTTAGTTTAGAGATTTCTTCGAATTTGGCCATTCCCCGCCTTTTGTCTTCACTACCCAAAATCGATCCACCTATTCACTTAAAAAAAAAAAAAAAATATAAATTGGTAATAACTACATATTTTGTAGCGAACAGACAAATTACAATATTTAAATTACCCGCGCGCTATTCAAACTGGATAGGAACGTGTGGTCTAGTTTAATTTGCATATTTTTATTAAACTGAAAATAATATGAATTTGTTTTAGTCCGTAATTTTTTCCTTGATGGTGATTTTTTTTTTTTTGTTTCTCTCTCGGCTAACAATAACAATATTGGGACAATACACATAATATATATGATGAAACGGTATTGCACAATATGCTAAAGAGTAAAAATTCACCATACAATTTTTTCCACGCAAAAAGGACAAACGTGGCCTGATAAATAATTTTGAATTTGCAGGACTTTATAACCCGAAGAATATAATGCCGGAGCCAGGGATGTGCGTGATCAACAACCGAGCGTTTTTTGTCTTTGGTTCACTGGTCGCTTTCTACATACCAATGATCATCATGGTAGTCACGTATGCCCTAACCGTCCAGGTAAGTGAAGCAGCATTATCAATTGACTACATTAAACTGGTGGTTTCCCCTCTGCTGGAATCTACATGACGCACATAAAGTATACTATCTTAACGATTGAGATTTACAGGGTTATTCAAATTTCTTGTCATGGTAATAATTCTTATTAAATACCTAATCGTTTTAGCTAGAAAATATTCTAATAAAATCCTTCTTATACTTGACGATTGAAGATTATCATACTAAATTTCCGAATTAAAGTTATTATTTTAAAATTGTAGTATTAAGCGGAGTCGGGTAAAATAGCAATCTATGTTGCTAAACTTTATGTCTAGGAAAAGCAAAAAGGTATAATGTAAATAATGACTGGTCGATAACCTAATAACCTAATAAACTGGTCGGTTTTGGATAAATACTTTTCTAGTTTTTAGCATTTAAAGATTCAGCCTGGTGGTTTATACTGGTTACGGGGGTTTAAGGTAGTACCTAAATACATTAAATAACAACTATTTCAACTGGAATTGTTTTTACGAGTATCAGTTTTGGTAATACGTCATGTTGCTAATAAATACCACACTTTTACTTATTTGTTATTTCTTCAAATAGCAAAACATTTTATGTAAAACGTTATAATAATGCAACTGTAGAGCATTGGAAAATTAAAATATTTTATAAACAATATTGAAATAATTTTTGCGGGTATAATGTTTACAAATAATATTTCTAAAATATGAGTTATAATTTTTTCAAAGTATTTTTCATTACACATTTTTATTTAAAACTTTTCAAATAATTGAAAAACTTTTTGGAAAAAATAATGTTTGTCTCGTTTTAAAAATAGTTAAAAACATTTTATTAAAACCGTTTTCAGGTATTCGAGCGTTCCGTGTAAATTTGGGCTTAACGTTTTTAAATACACACAGCATAATTTTAAAAAAATTTCAGAAAAAAATAAAAAATAGGATTTTTCTCGGTAAATCCAAATCGGGCCTTATATTTTATTGCATTACGTTTAGTTTTTTTGTAAATCGTTCTTAAGTTGCAAAAATAAAACGATTTTACACATGAACTCTGAATACTTCAAGATGAAAATGTTTAAGTTCTTTGATTTTTTTTTAACGCAAAAAGTAATACGAGTATATATATTATGATTTGTGTCTTGAAAAACTCCTATTAAAATATTACATATATGTACCTAATATAACATTATAAACATTATAAATACATGGCTTTTCATATTTATTTTGTATGGTTCGGAGTGTAAGACAAGGGGTCTTCACATTTAAAACCAGAAAAAAATTTCCACAAAAAAGTTTAGATATTAATAAAACTGAAACGAAATTAAATTATTAATAATTGGAGCGTATAGTTTGTTAAATCTTGCGACAACATAAAGTAAAAAGTAATAAAAATTCATTTGAAATAAAAATATCAAAGAAAAATAAAGTAGAATACGAAATGTTTGAAATTAAATTTGATCAAAATACAAGCGAAAAATAATCAAGTAAATTCATCTCGGTAGTCGTGGCTGCTGATAATTTTATTTTTTTAACACCTAATGAGAAACACACGGTATGAAATGAACTACAATTTATTTTGTCGACAGTAAAAAATTACAATTTTAATTATTACAGTTACTTTTACTAGTTAGTAATATTCTTATTATTCAAAATCATAATCACTGTAAAAGTATAAACTAGCCATATTCGCCAATTCGATTGGACGGTAAAGTACAGAAAATATATTCAATAAAAATACATTTATTTAATGTTATATTTTTTTATTTGCTTACAAATATTTCCAAACAACCAAGTAGTTAAAAAAATTTAAAACTTCTACGTACTAAAGGGATTAAATGAGGATTTTCTTTGAAACTCCAATTACATAATCTATTAAATATCCCGTTTACTATGTGATAACGGTTTTTGAAACTTTATTTAAGTGCTGGAAAGTTGTTCCGCGTTATACCATGTATAGGTCCTTATGGCTTAAGTTGTTAAAAATGTATTTCTGATAACCTTTTTCTAATAATTTGATATTTTCTTTTCTATTTAGTGTTTATCTTTAAAAACGCTCAAATCATATCAGTCTAAACTCAATGAACTTGAAATTAATTTGTTAACTATGCTTTAACTGTTAATAAGTCGCTCTATTAGTTGATATTAATTAGTGAATACCTACTATTTAGAAGTTGTTTGTTAATTTTTTTAGAATTGCATTATTAGCCAATGTAATTAAATTAGGATGACTCAATATTTATTTATAATTTAAAATCTATATTATTAGTATGTATAAATATTAAATATATTTTTTGGCATTTAAAAATTAGAAAAGATTATACAACACGAAAAACTCTTTTTTTTTTTAAATATTTTAACCTGAATTTTATATTTAGGTTTAGTTATTATAACTTTAGGTTACCATTAGATATATGATTTAGCTTAATGTATAGGAAGTATAGCCAATTTGCACTGTTATTGAGATATCCTGAAGGAAAAACGTCCAGACTTATGATATAATGTTACGATTCTGAATTCAATTTATTTAATTTGATATAGAACAGTGTAACCAACATCATAAAATGAGCCTCGTTTTTTTTACAAAAACGTGATAATACCGAAAAGGTAACATTTTTCAATAATTAGGATAAATCAGCTGATAACATATACACGATAAGAAAATTATAAGAATGGCGATTGACAAGGATAATTAGGATGATATCAGATATGATAAGAAAAAAGAAGCCTAAAAATATTTCATCCTTCAAAAGGTGTTAAGCTTTAGCTGAAAATAACGAGATATATTTGCTTTGTTGCAGCTTTTGAGGAAAAAAGCCAGGTTCCTGTTGGACGACAGTTTTGTGGACGGTCGAAGAAACGGCAAGGCCGCAGAGCCACATCTATTCAGGCGGTTGGGGGGTCGGTTTTCAGCCAACAAAAATCAGAACACCTCCTCCAGGTAATTCTCTAGGATAAGAAGTGGCCGCTGTTCGTCATTCATGTCATAACACAGATAAACGGGTCTTTATAAATGTCATATACATTTATTGTTTATTTTATATTCACACACAAACTGTATCGGTACGAGCCGGGCATATAGAAACGTAGATCGTTGTATTATTATTATCTTATAATGGAATAGGTCGCTGCTCGTACACATAGGTTTAATTGGATTTTGCATATTATATACGCACTTAGATTAAAACTTGCAGAAACCGCGGATATCCGGCGGGATGAAACCGACAGAACGTAAGGGAAAGGGCGGTCTGACTTCTTCCTCCGACCACACGAATTGGCCTTTGGCTTTAATCGCTAAGCTTGATGGTTGACAGGTAACCGACCGTATATCTTCGTTAGGATATATCGCATCCGAGATTAGTCACTATGATACCGAGAGCACGATTACACCGTTTTTCGCACCCCAAACCGACCGCACGATCCCGTGGGGTATAATACACTAATAAACAGAATGTACACAATTGAAACCTAAAAGAGAAGGGGGGGGAGGACTTGAAGGTTGCAAGTCAGAAACGCCCAGTCATATACATATATACATTTCGCAGTTGCTAGACACTATAGTGGGATGTGAATATATGGAAATGTAGACTAGGTCTTTTTTGATTCTTAAAATGTTCATACACTATCAGTCTTGAATTATAATCTTATGGATTGACAATCAAAAAACTGACCATGTATAAGATGATCACGGTCGACAATTAATTTTCTTAAGTGATAAATATTAAACTTGTTTTAATTTTCGTTATAAATCAAGATGTTTGACAATAACAGACTACTCGTATGTCGTTGAATATTCAATTTTGTCAGTCAAAAAGTGGAAAGCAACGGCACCTTTGTTTTAAAATACAAAATTTCTTAAATAAATTTTAATAATGTAGACTTTTGGTGAGGTTTTATAAATATGTACAGAATTTTACCAGCAGTGTGTAAAGTGAAATGTGAGGTTTATAAGAATGAGATTATACAGCAAGATGTATATAACAAATTAAAAGAACAAACATAAATTGATCCAAATGCCAACGTAAATACTATAAAAAGTTAAATCAACACGTTCAGATCTAACTAATCCCTCGTACAAGTATCTTCTTTCTGTACAATTGGTGTAACCATCTTCAAAAACTCTAAAAATGTCACACGTCTCATTGAAGTTTTTACAAATAGATGACGGTATAATCACAATTCTTCAACAAGATTATGAAGGACAAAAATGTTTATATTCTTGAACCATTCTTTCATCCACAATTTTTTCCTTTTTATTCCACAGAGAAGATATACAGCAATTTTTTTTCTTTTATCATGGTATCGCCCAGACTGAGAGGGGGACGCTTTCGCTTTGCTTCCCTCCAAGATGTACCGCAATAGCAATAATAGCTTCTTCATCAATATTAATTAATATTACCTAAAATATTTAATTTATAAACTCTATAATGATGATCATGCAAATAATTCGTGGGTAATATAAATAAAAAATGTGTAGTGAAAACATAATGTTGGCTAGGTAACGTTTCAGTCCATGTTTAAAATGAAAAAAATCGTCAATAATTTGATTTGAAAACCCGGATTCACAATGAACAGTTTATCATACAATGTTTTCATTTATTTATTTATGGAAATTTCAGGAGAACGAAGCGGACACAAATCAAGTTTTGGTCGCCTTATATTTAAAGGATATAAAAAAAATTAAGTTACGTGTACATTTTACAACGAACACTTATTTTTAACACAGACATTTCCATCGTCAGCAAAAATAGCTCTATCCTGAAACGTTTTCTTTATATTTTTTTTATCTTCATTGCGAAGATTTGTTATGGTTCAAGTGGGACGGGCGCTTGTCAGCCGGTAAAAAAGAAAAAAAAACATTTGAAGGGGATTTACAATGATAATACGGTTGTGCGGTACACTTCGTATGTGCGCCGAGTGTGTTTGTCGTGATGTATAAGCCGGTAGGTCGCGGGCAATTTAACAGGACAAAAATAAGAAAGAAAAAAAATAAACAATAAAGAAAAAAACTTTTTTTCCCTTCCGAAAACTTTATACGGCGTTCGATTTCGTGGCCAGCAGTTTATACTTACCAGTTCCGGTAGCACCGCCGGCAATGTTGTAAACGATCGAGGTTTTAATGGTGTTTTCCACAGACCTTTCCCCAAACCGAGCAAGCCGCGAGTGTGATGCATTTACACACGTATAATACTTAGTATGGCCCGCGCGTTATACCTGCTCGAGTGAATTATTTCATAAGGTAAACCACACACGTATGTGCGTACTATGCACGGGTTGCCTCGAGCAGGGCAGAGAAGCTCACAGCGTTGATAACACTGATTTGTTAGCATCACGCCCTCCAATCCACGCAGTTTCACGTCAATCAGCTCGGCGCTGATTGATTAACACACTTACAAAAAGTAGGTTTCTCCGCCGTGGACGGGTTTTTAAAAAAATACCATTCAAACCATATGTTCAAAACGCAAGTGATGGAAAATCGACCGGGAGAAAAGTCGGACAATCCGTCAAATTGTTTATTTTTATAAGTAGGCCGCGGATGAACAGACATTGACAAAACAATTATTTTGTTGACACCGAACATGACTTGTGACACAAAGAGCGAAGGGGGGACAGCGGATGGTGATAAATGATAAGCGTGGGCAAATCGAGACTTCCCGGATAACGGGTAAGAGATTATCAGCAAGAAAATCAGCTACAGAAAAGAGATTATTGATTGACAAGAAACAGACAATCAGCTGATCATAAGACATGTCCATGATCCAATGTCTTTCCTTCATGGGAGAGATTGATTTTTGTAGTTTGAACAGTCTAAAGTGAAGCGAAGATTATATTTTTTAAACTTCTAACTACCCCTGTTTGTAGTCTAATAACAATTTTACTGAATATCGAATCTTTAATCTCTAAGCACCGCATTAATCTTCAATACGGAAATATTAAAATACTTATACATTCACACTCGGTGAGCAAATAATTGAACTGCGATAAACTTAAAGTTTGATCAAAAGAAGAAGTTTCCTATGCGTAGAACATATATTAATAACTTTTAGATTATGGAAAGTATGATAAATCGATTAATGCACTTTGATACTTAGAAAGTGTAGAGTGTACTTAAATTAGTATTATACGTTATGCCTTCCTCCATGTGCGCCGAGATGAATTTACATGCAAATTACTTTATAAACAATTTTGGGCAAACACTTTAGTGGTTTTGTATACTAAATAAAATCGATTTAACTCATTGACACTATTTTGCTGGCCTGCAGCTTTGTATGAATTGATCTTAACAAGATATTGAATAAATCATATCTTTTTTTTCTCGGGTTAGGTCTGGGATAGTCTAACTTTTTCGGATTTCGTTTAATTAAAGCAAAACCACACCCCACTGATTTAATATTAAATTTTTTTCCGTGTCGCCAAGTAACGACCAAAGTAATGAGGCCATTATTTCGATGCCTAAGGCAGTGAAAAAAGGTAGAATGCGATTTCTGTGTTTCAGTGTATATTTCATTTGTCTAAGAACTATGTCACGTAGTTAAAAGGGGATGCGACCCCAGAACCTTTCAAGAGGACATCTTTCAAGTGGTTTTGTTGAAAACGTGTAGGCGACATTTATTTGTTAATTAGGAAGAAGAGGTTGGTAGGCAACAGACAAGTGTCTAACATCACTTCTGCAGTGTAATATTATAATATTATGTAGTATGTACACTATATTTGAGGTCCTAGTTAAGGTTATTTTAGTATTTATAATTTTATAATTATTATTTAATATTTACAATATTGTCAACGAAGTTCGATTACTCCAATCGAACACAGATCTGATTAGTATTCTTAACACAATCTGTTGTTTAATAAATAATTTGAATTTGGTATCAGTCATTGAAATTTTTTATTAATTCCTACTTATTTGAATACAAATTTCACGCTTTGGCATTTTACACTGAGTATATAATTAAATATATTTTATTCTATTTTAATTAAAAAAAGTAGAAATGCTAGACAAGTGCTACTGTAATATTAAATATAACACAAAGAAAAAAAAATGGTGTCATACTTTGTCAGTCTCAATATTAGTGTAAACGAGATAGGAAACGATTATGAAATACTAGGTAGTAACATGCTGGACATTAAATCATCAAGGGGATTTGTCCTAACTAACATACTAAAAATACCACTACTCCCTCTACTAAATATTTGAGGGGAGGCGAGGGAGGATTAAACTTATATATTTCTTACGACATTAAATGCCGTGTTGTCGTGAAAATCGAGAAAAATGGAGATAAGCCAAATATTGAACTATATAGATTTACATAAAATAAACATCATTATGTAAGGTTTTTATAGCAACAATGGTGGGATGTGTAGACGAGTGCTCAGAAAAATATAACCGCCTAAGGGGAAATTAATTCACTTAAGTGCGATGCCGAGTAAAAACAGATATATTTCACCGGAATTGCAATGTTGCTAATTCATCACCAAGGTCCTGAGAGTTTGGTGTGGTGGAATTTTCGCAGATGTCAAATAATTCATCATTTTCTATATTATTAGTATTTCGACGATGATTTTTCCATAACAAATCAAAATCGCGTAAGCGTACACTAACTAGCTATAATTTATGGATTATGCAAACAGCTTTTGTCTCTTGGTCGCGCATCTCTCTGGGTTAAAAATACAAATGATTTGTTTATCGAAATGTCGCTCAGATTCTTGAAACGATTCTTAAAATGGCGACGTGGGATGAAAAAAATAATAAACGACGAAAAGTAATCACTTTGGTGAATCCAGATTGAATTGAATCAGTCAAGTATAAAAGTTCACCGAATGACCAAAGAATAATGTATTCTTCTTTACGGTGTATTGGAGAAACTGTGTATTGTGCTAAATCGGTGATCTATTATTGTATTATTATAGGACAATAAAACATCATCTGTCAGTCTAATGACATTATCTCATCAAACCGTCATTATTGACTTATTGTTGAAACACAACACAAACCGTTAACAGATGTATGCTTTTGAAAATGATAAATCGAACACGGGAAACACATTAATGTTTTAAAATTATGTTTTTTTTTATATCAGTCACTGTTGCCTATACTACAGCCCTCTCCAGGCTCTTTTCTTTTCTGGTATCCCTATACCCTTTACTCGACGGTTTGTTTTCATAGTTTCTAATAATTATTATTAGAATCATAATTATTTTAACTCAGTTTCACAGCTCTATCAGAAAATTATTGTTAAATTTAACATATGTACAACAATTACAATATTGGTTTTGCGGTATTCTTGAAATGCAAAATACTAGAGTAGTGCACAGATTAATATAAATACCTGTAACATTTAACTATTACTAAAGAACTAGATCATAGATAAGAAATATTAAACAGAGATATTTCATAGTGATTTTTCTACCTATTTAATGACTAATGTTATTATTTGTATTACAAATATTTTTCCTCCCACGATAAGCTCTTCTATTAGGTAGAGTAGTTTCTAAAATGTCAGGTAAATCTAATTCGAAGCGCGAAACAAAATATAAATATAATTCCATAAACTTCTTTGCCTGTTTACTTAAGAAAAATGTTTACCAATATTATTTTGTAAACAAGGTTTTCGTTAAACAAAAGAAAATTAATAAGTCATTTTAATTATGTACCCAAAAATGATTCAAAATTCTATTAAACTGAACTAATTTAATGTGTACAAAATAAATCACTTGGTATTAATCTTAATGAGTTAATCCATTTTCGCAATATCAAAACATATTTTTTAATGCTATAGTCAAAGTTTTTTTTTCTTCATTATTTTCTAAATTGTCGTCATATTTTTTAATATAACAATGTTTTTGTCGTCAAAAATAATATTTTTTTTTCAGGAATCTTCAATAACGTGTTTGAATGTAATATTATAATATAACATTCCTAATAGTAGGTACCTACTGTAAATCTTGTAAAACATTATTTTCAATTACATTTGTAAATCTTTTGGCACACAATGGGTGCTATTGTGTGAATATAATGAATTGAAATTTATAGACCGTTTAACACACCGTAAGCGCATTTTCCGCATACACATTCGTTAAGAATGGCAGAAAGCTTTTATCGTAGGCTAAGCGAGGGCGAACATCAATTCTCTTTGGCCGTCACACGTTGCTTGAACAATGAAGATCACGTATGAGGAGAAAATATAGAAAGCACCCATTGTGCAAGCGTGTTTAGTTGTGGTATCCATCAATATCAATGATAGAACAGAGTGCACAAAATATCCTTTTATCCATAAGACCATCCGTAGGAGATGCTGTGGTTGATCTGAGGAAATCAGACGGCGAGGGACAATCAAATTATTTTTAATTTTTAGACACATTATATTGTACATTTATAAATAATGAAAAAAATAGCCACCACTACACTGCTACAATATATACTATGATGCATAATTAATAGATCGAAGTGGAATTTTACACATTTTGACTAGGGTTAGCGAAAATTGTGTAATTACTGACTACCATTAAACATCAAACACGATCTATAATCATAGGACCGACCTAAAAATGATTGACAACTAGTTTCGGCTGATGCCTTTTATGAAAAACGATTAGAAACAGGGTGAAAATATTTCTTCACAGAAAACTGTAAACTATACATTTTTACAAATTTGCACCGTACATTAGAATAAACATTTTTAAATAGGTCAATATGTCTTTATTTTAGCCAATATATTAGCAGAATGTTGTGTACAATTATTGTAATATCATTAGCTATAGAGGGACAATGTCGCAAGGTTTAAACATACAAATTTAGGGCTAAGTGAGATTAAGAAAATCAATTAAAGTAAATATGCATTTATTTTACAAAACAAAAAATTTTAAAAAAACTTGTTATTATATTTTTTAAATCTTGAGCTAAATTCTAGTGTGGAGTTTCCAGAGATGTAAATAATTACTTGGCATAATTTTATGTTTTTTCATCAAAATATATTTAAGATTTTAGCAAAATTATTATAAAATATAAAAATTGTTTTCTTAAAAAATCAGATAATATAACAAAACAAGTTGTACTTTTGAACGCGTTATCAGTTAAATTTAAATAGGATAGTTACAAAAACGGTTATTGCACAAATTCAAGTAATACAATTTATTATAGATATAAATCGACTAAGAATAACATTTAAAAAATCTTTTAAAACTCTAAAGCCGTTAGTACTTTTAAAATGTTTTAACTATGAGATTTTAACTATGTTTATCATTTTTGTTCGAGCTAAAATAAACTTGTCATAAATAATATTTAACGAAATATATTCAACTCTTAAAAATTACTACTGGATACTTAATAAAATTCATCGACCATGTAAATATTTACTCATCACATAAATTTACAAGTTGAAATGTACATGTTATTTTTGGTTAAACCAATTGATAAACAAAAGTTGTTATGTTTTAAAAAAATCTATTAAAAACGAATGTTTTTTGTTTAAATCAACAGAGTTTCCTTAATGCTAATATGTTTTAAATTAAAAAATACTGATTTTTTTTGTTTACTCGTTATGTAAAACTTCTGTGCTAATTCATAAAATATTGAAATAAAAATCCTTAAAATTATCTGGGCAAAATATTTACATAAATATACATTTTTTGCAATAATCAAAAATTGTATGACCTACTTGTTGGAAAGTAGACGGATATTGGCCATAATAATAGTTGTAATCAAATTAAAAATATGTTGTTTCCTAAAAACAAAATTCTTGCCATACAATTTAAAAACGATAACCCGAACAAATTTTTAATTGGTTCCTTTTTTATGAATCAAGTCTAAGTGTTCGGTTACAATTTTATGTCATTATGATTTAATTTTTGTCATGGTGATTAAGTAAAACTAAAATACATTGTTTTAAAACGACTTGTAACATTTCAAAAACGCAAAAAGCTATCGATACTGAAATTTGTTTTCGATAACGAAAAATAATCAAAAAATTAAATTATAGAAGTATTGTAAAGTGTGACGGAATGGTGTTGTTTAAAGTACAAGGAAAATTGGATGAAACTGAAATAAGGCTCACTTATGATTTATGTATGTGTTGAACATTGCATAAGAGTAATTCAAAGAAAATGTATGCAAGTAAAATTAGAACTTATTTGGGATATTAGGCGAAGATAGAGAAGATTCAATGATAAAAGTTTTGTAATAATTCGAATTTATTAATTAAAGTGAAATAATTACCCAGAGAAGGTTAGGTTTGCTATAACTTTTTAACATTAATGAGCAGATTTCCCTATTCAATCAACGTTTTTCAAAATCTATTATCTGCGAGCATCTGGACATTATCTATGACGAACAGAGTTATTAGGTGATAAATCCGTATTGACGGATGTGTTAAATATTTTACGAGTCTCTCTTTTCTACTGTTCTTGACTTTATTTATATATTCCTATTTTATTATAACGATTTATAGTTGTCATCTTTTTATTAGGTTTAAAAATCCAAAAACACATAAAAGCGTGTACTTCTTAAGGGGTTTTATTAAGTACATGTAACGTTATTTTTTGTTGTTTCAGAAATGAACACACGGGAAAAAAGAACAAACACTGTGATCAAGACATTCAGACGGCGGATACAGTGTCCGCTTCCAGCAACGATTCAAGAAACTTCCGGTTGAAAACGCTCAGACTTCCGTTGAACATGAACCCGTCGACATTGAATTTGAGGTACATAAGGTTAGAAAATGATCAAAACCGCTAGTGTAGTGGAAAATTCCGCTTGTGGTAAAACATTCTTCTTCAAATCACTGTTGAAAATGTTGTACACCGAATTACCGGAAAATCCTAAATATTGATAAGATAATTAGAGATTCCTAAAGTTTACAGACATTATAAAGCGTTTGTGCACTGATTACCAACTGGAAATAAAGTAAAGGTACCTTTAAAACACGGTTCCGCTTACCCTGCTTTTTCTCCTTGTCAGTAAAACCATTGTGATGTTATACTTTATTTTGGAATCAATGATTTGATTATCTGAAAAATAACTAGTTGGTTTAAAATAACCATACAGACCTTGGCTGTGGCTATTTGTTAACCTAATTGGAGGTGACTTCTTCGCACCCGTGTTCGGTATACATTGTATACCACCTATTGTGGTTTGTCCGTGATGTTAAGTGTTAATTATTACTTGTATTCTGAATTTCTCAATCGTATTATCTAAATGTTCTCAATTAAAAAAAATAAATTAAATAAAAATTAAATATCCATAACCATTACAGCTTTTTTATGAGAGAGAAAACTTAAAAAAAACCAAATAACACGATTACAAACACTTTTATTGACAATAAAATGACTCGTATCATTTTTATCGTGCACAGATTCGCATCAAGGCGTTTGTTTGAAAATTATTTAATCCTTTTCAGCTGTAATGAAAACCTGTTAACACTGTGCCCCGAACCCACGGCGTGGGCTTTTTTTCTTAAACTATATAAGTAACGTCACCTCCAACGTTTGTACGGTTCGACTGTAAACAACGTTGTTAGCTGCAACTGTCGCGTGCAGTCGTATCAGTGGCATTCATAGTAGTTTTGCATCATCTTAACGACAGCATCTGGCAACTCGGATGTTGCAAAGCACCCTATATTATGTTTTGCCGAAGGATATAAAACGGATAACTTCTCGTGTGATCCGACCGCATAAAACCGTACGGCGTGGTTTATGGCTTTATGTGTGTGTGTGTGCTTTTCGCCGAGAATGGAGAAAAGTGATTTCGAGTCCATTGTCAAGTCTATATACCGGATCAATCTACTCAAGGATACAGCTATATTCGCCGAACGAATAACATCATCCCAATGACGAATGTAGGCTATTGAACAGACGAGCCGCCACCGTCGTTTCACCCGTTCGTTCTTTATTAACTCAAACAACAACATCCTGACTACACTGTGTAAGGACTGCAAGTATCGTTAGCGCATTCGAAGAAACCCTCGAAAATACAGTGTTGTACAAATGTGGGGTTACCGTGATTTTTTCAATGAAATAATTAATAACTTATAATAAAGCAAGCTGCCCATATTTTGGGTTGCTAGACCACGCGGCATACAGCTAATTCAATCTTTATTATATTTGCCTAATGATAAAAATTATATTTTATATTTACTAAAACAAAATATAATCCTAAGGGTTAATTATTATAGTCAAACAGCAACATAACGATTGAATGGAAATAATGACTGGTAAATTTTGAATAAAAACTTTTTGTATTCTCAGCGTTTAACGTTGAGCGAAGAAGAAACAAGGGCTGAAAATATAAATAAAGTTACAGACTACCTCAACCCCAGTCCAAACCTTAAAATGCTAATAACTAGTGAAGTATTTATCCAAAAGTGATTATCGAACATTCATTATTTATATTACATTATTTGGCTTTTTATAGATGTAAAAGAAACCCCTTTTTATTACCACTTAAAAATAAAAAATTTAACTTTAATATTAAATGTAATGTTTGATCGTTAATATAATAAGGATTTAATAGAATATAGTTGCCTAGCTAAAACATTTATTTTATAGAAAAAACTATTGTAACAAGAAATTTGAATATCCCTGTAGATTATGGATCTTTGCCGCGTAACATGTGTGCGTCATTTAATCTGATTAGGCCTCTGGGGATTTCATTGGGGTTAACAGGGTTAGTTCAACAGTGTATCCGTCGCAAACCCTTATTATTCACATTTGACTACACTCCAATAAATACAGACATTGATTTGAGTTTTTTTTCAACAGTATTTGTATAATAGTGTTCACAGGCCTGCTGAAAATTAGACCCAATGTTTTAGTGGATATTTAATACTCAGGTTTTTTTCAATATTTATGTAGAGTTCATTAAATAATATTCACTTACGGTATCTCAACCGCAAATTTTCAAAACTATGGATAATTCCACAATTCTCATCTCTTCTTCACTTTGCTGTGCTGACGTGAACCAGCTGCATAGTAAAACAAATTGATTGTACAATCGAAATTGGAAAATTCGTAGTAGATAGTTATTTTCTTTTAAATAGAAGCCACAAATCTCATTATACACAATTTTTATATATTATTATTTTTGTATGTAAATAATAATAAAAAAACATAAATCTCTTGGCTCACGTCTCGTAAAAGATAATAAATACATTTTCGATTTTGGTTATAATACATTTTCTCCGTTCCGTTGGTATTGGTGTGGGTTTTTTATGAATGATAAAATATAAAAATTATTATTTGACCCTGTAGTTTCTCATTTGATTACTATATATAAGGTATTGTTAGTAGAATTATTGGTTGCTCTTTGTTTTTTTTTTAATACAATTTACGAACAATAAAACACAATGTATTATTTTTATTTTAGTTTCAAAAAATCTATAAGACCACCGTGAAACGTTGAATATATAATAATACAATTATTATTCATTATTAATATCTTTATACAATAGCATCGCATCGGTTCTTGTAGAGTTATTTATTTCCACTTAGCCATTTAAATTTGTAATAATTCTTAGAATTAATTTGGATTTTTTTCATCGTAATAATAGAGTCTTATATTTTTATTTCAAAAAAAGTTCCTTTGATATTTACATTAATTTGTAAATTATGTGCCCCGGTGCAAAACGTTTTATCCTTTATTATTATGTTGGTTACCCTGATGGAAAACACAAAATGAAAAATTAAACCTTTTTTTAGAAAAGGTTATAAATAATAATATTACTAATTTCTATTATTTTCTATTATTTATATAACTATATTAATTTTACTTTACTGAGGGTAGTTTTTGGATAGATTTGGGATTTCAAAATAAGACTCATAGCAGATCTAGTGTGTATCTACAAAATATAAAACATTTTATAAATGTTTAGTAAAACTTTGAGACCTTTGATCGCTCTGATTGCTTTAAGGTTGGCTTGACAGTTCTTTGTGATGGATATTTCAAAAATACCTACCTTTCTTTTTTCCTTAAACATAGCAAAATATTAATATACACATGAACATTATTTTTTTTTGCTGTCTGGAAAACTTAAAAATGACACGGATATTAGATCAACAACCGGCATATTATGATGCTCGAAAAAAAAATACAATCGACAAAAACAAAAAATTATACTAAGTAAAAAAACTTAAGCATCACTTGTGGTTAAATAAACCTTATACCCCAATTGTATTACAACTTACAACTCGATAGTACTGTTGTTCCGTGGAACAGGAAATGTGTGTAGAAGGAAATCCGTTTTTACAATTAATAGGGTGTTAAAGGGCCGAAGGGTACATTTTAGTACAAGTTAATCATTTTTTTTTTTTTTTTTACAATTATGAAAAATAATATAAACCCGTCCTACTGTTTACAGATTCCTCGCTAACCGACAAAAGCGCCAAAGCTTAGCAGCCGCCAACGCTGTGAGAACCGAACAAAAAGCGAGCAAAGTATTGGGAGTCGTGTTCTTCACGTTTGTCTTGTGTTGGTCACCGTTCTTTTTGTTGAACATTGTTTTCGCTGTGTGTCCAAAATCCGATTGCCCTGTACCGGATCACGTTACCGAAGTTTGCCTGTGGTTGGGATACGTGTCTTCAACGATCAATCCGATCATTTATACGATTTTCAACAAGACATTCAGGGCGGCATTTATCAGGTAAATCAATATAAAAAAAAAGCACCCAACGTTTAATTAACAGTTAATACATATGCTATAAATATGAAAAGAAATCAAATGTTATTAAAAATAATACTCGTTTTTTTAAAGAAAACAAATTTCATAAAAAGAAAGTCTCAATAAAATATGACAAATTAACTCAATCATTACAATGATTTAAATTGTTTGCCGCTGATTACATGTTAAACGAACTGCTAATTGTAAAAAAATGACAAGTTCGTTTTTATTGTCATTTATTATTGCAAACAAGACATACCTAAATTAAATGGGTTGAACATCTAAAAGCGGTGTACGAAATTACGGTTTACTACGGAAATGACTCAGATCTTCTTTCTGTAGTAAACGGTTTTTTTGTTATCTTCTTTTTATTTAAAACAACAGTTACGAATATAAATTAACGTGTTATAAAACCTTATATTTGATTAACGTTGAGAAATTCAATTGACAAAAAGAAAATTTACATTTCACAAAAGTTTTTCCGCAAATTACTTGAAACTTGAAAGGGATAGCATAATCCCAAAACGAATATATTTTTATTGCAATAAAAGAACTGTAAGCGAATCCAAAACAAGTTTTTCGGATCCTAACTCTCGTTTGATACGTTAAACTAAATTTAAATCAAACCGGCAACTATTGACAAAGTAAATAAATTTAGTAACTTCACGTAACTCTTCGTTATTAGTTAACTTTAAAATTAAAATATACTCTTTTGAACTTTGTTTATCTTTGATGCGGAGCTGTGATGGTATTGGCTCTACAGCGATATGTTATCACTTATTTCATTGCCCTACGATACCGTTCTAACCGCGGATCTGATTATTTTAAAAATCGTTTACCACAAGTACTTATAACGCCAAAAAGTTTTTATAAAATTACCCCTTTAATATTTTGTTGCTATCATAATAATAATATGGTCGAATGTTTGGTAAAAAACAGTTTGAAAACTATGATCTCTTTGTGATCTTGGAAACCATGTTACCCATCAGAGAGAAAAAAAAGTTGACAATTGCTTTTTTTAAAAATTAATAATTAAAATAAAAATTTCTCTTAAAGAAAACCATTCGATCATGAAAATGTCTTATGGGAAAAAATGTAATATAACAGAGATAAGCCGCGACTTATCACTTTAAATATATGTTCATGATGTTCGTGTTCAATTTAACTTCCTACCATTTGTCACTGATCTCTTATCAGCATCCATAATCAGCTGCTTCTTATCACCACCGTGAAAATTATAAGACACATTCATACAAGTAATGTATTATTTTGTGTTATTGTAATGTCAAGTAATGTGTTATTTTCGATGTAGGCATGTAGTTACATATTTGCTCCTGTTCACCTTTTTTTATGTAAAGAAGTTATAAAGGATAACTTCAAAAATTATGACCAGAGTTTTAATAAGTGTAAAAAAAAAAAAAGGAATATTTTCTGGTTTTTCCCATTGTGTACAAATTATAGCGTGATGTATTTCTAATTGTAAAACAGCATGACACTTACGATATTATCGATTTTAAAGGGGTAATTTTATAAAAACCCTTTGAACAATATTTTTATTATGCTATCAGAACAATAATTGTTAATGAAAACCGTGTACAAACAAACGTGGATAAATAATGAGTTTTTGATTACATGCATTACAGGCTTTTGAAGTGTCGGTGTCACAAGACCAGACCGCATCGCTACAGGTCGGTGACTGATAACAGACATTCTGCGTTGATAAGTACTCCGTCGGGGGCCGCGGCTGGAGCCGCTAACGTACCTTTGTCGTTGTCACTTCAGACCACACCTTTGACTTCTCCACCGGTCAACAACACGGCAACGTTGAAAAAAACACCGTCTTCGGCTTCGTCGAGTTACCCGGACTCGTTTTCCGTTGAGGAACCTCCAAAGATTTTGAAGTTCTGAAAAACAATATTGGCGTTTCAATAATAATAATATCATTGTCATTGTATTATTTGCTGTCTGCACTGTGCATGCGGTAACCCTTACATATCATAAACTATGTTCTCTGCGAGTTAAATTCCAGAAGATAGGTTTCCAGAATTGGCATAAGTGTATTATAATAACGCGTTTCGCTTAAACCACAATCTCGGCGGCGGACACAGACCCGTCTGAACTTGGAACTTTGAATAATGTCTCGAAATCGCGTTTCGCACCAATGTTATACGCTGAACTTGACGGTTGGCGGTTAGATTGAACTTTGTACAACTGTCCCGTTATTGATGACATTGCTATTGTTCGGTGTATTGTGATTACAAAGCCAAATCACAGCGGTGGTAATTATAGTCAACGAAATTCATGAACCGTTTCTGGTGTTGAAGTAATAAAGGGTTGAGATATTTTTCATTAAACCGGCGTTTCGAGAGAAAGTAACTTTAAATAATTAAAATTAGAGGAAAATCGTGTGAAAATAGAGTACTAGAGTAAGAATAAAAAAATTATATGAAAAATAACTAGCGAGAAAATAATTTTTATGTATTAAATGTCAAAATTGAGGGTTGGGCGAAAAAATGATGACATTTTTTTTTATACTTACCTACTTGGTTATTTCATGTGTAACTTTTTTAATTAAAGTATAAGTTCGTATTGGTGTGTGTATTATACAGAAAGAAACAATTTCCTCCATTTTACGTCTAAAATTGGATGTTATTATTTTCAGTTGTTCAAATTGAAATATTATATAAACTACAATGAAAACAAGTCCTATAACTAATGAATTATAAAACATTATAAAGTCATTAACGTCCAGATTATTCATTATAATTATCTATTTGTTTTAATTTATTAACTTTGGTTTAACAAAGGCCTTCGGAACACGAGAATTTTTTTTTTTTTAAGTTGTCTAATATTCTGTTTCCTCTGTATTTTTAAAACAAAATACAAATTATGTTGGAAGACATGTTTATACATTAGTCTTCTTCATAAAAACCCTTTAAGCTTCGTTACTGTTTAGTTAATAATATTATAGAGTGAGTAAAAATGTCAGGACAGAGAGATTGATTATTTGTATAATAAATTAACTTTACGTTTTGTGTGTATGTGTTGTATATGTAATGTAGAAATTTTACTTATAAGTTAGCTGTATACATAAAATACCTATTACATTGTAGAGATTGCGAGTTACGATAATATAAAAACCCCTTTTAATGACAACATTATTTTATGGCGTAGATACTGTATATTTTCTGAAAGGTGTGATTAAGAACATAAAGTATTAATGTCTGCTATTATTTAAATTTTTTTGTTTTGTTTTTCAAAAAGTCTTACAAGTAATCGTTCTTTTTTTTGTAACCTACATACTTAGGTAAATGTATTTGAAGCATGATGTCACGGTTTGATCGTCATTAATAACGCAATGTTAATGAAAAACGATAGTAATAAGAACAAAAATATAAAAAATATGTTTTCAGAGCGTAAATATTCTAAACAATTTAATTTTAGCGGCGACAGCTTGTATAAATAACCTTGTTTTCCTAAACGTTAAGTTTTATTGTACTTTCAGAAAATTATGTTAGACGAAATAGGTAAAATAAAAAAAATATGTTAAATTTTCCAAAGAAACCTAGGCATTTGTTATTAAAATTACAAATTTAATAAAATAATATTATGAAAATACCGAGTTATCAGAAATACATTTTTATTTAGCGCATCAAATATATTTTTTATTTTTAATATATTATAATTTTTAGGCAGCTTCAAATAATATTATGTTTAACTGTTTTCAATAACAGTTTGTTTTAACCCATTTACGCCCAGGGTGTCTTATATTGTGTAGGACACCAGCCTGGTAACCGTTTTAGGGTCTATGTCAACATAATAATTTTTTTTTTTAACTTTTATTATTTAAATTCGATTGAAATATAATTTCTATTTGTATTTGAATACAAAATTATTTGGAGCTAAAATTTAAAATGTATTAAATATAATTTTTTATTTGTTATTTGTTTAAATCTAATTTATATTTGATTTTTTTTTTTAATAAAAATAATATATTTATTATTTAAATACGTTTTTATTTTTAATAATTATTTGAAATTTTATTTAAATTATTAATGCCTAGGTTTGCTTTAATATAATATTTCCCTTATATCCCTAACACCTAGCTTATGTTCAAATAAAACTATACATAGATATACATTATTTATAAATTATACTTATGGAAAATAATTGGAAATTTAAAATATAGCAAACAAATTGGATTTGGTGCCTAATTTAACACAAAATATGCTTCTATTGTTTATCATACATACCGTTTGTTTACAATATAATTTAATTAGTTTTAATCTTCCATTAGAGTTTTCACTTTTGTAGGATTAAATATACATTTTATATTTATAATAACATAACAGCCTATACATATTATAAAAAATAATTTAGTAATAATTCAATAAATAATATAATATATCTGTTATAATAGTAAAAATATTATATTTTGTAAGAAAATCAACTATTAATAACATTTAGTTTTGTTTCAATAAGATTTCTAACTATTATAAATTTAACATTATAATTATAAGTGTATAAGTCATGTTTGCCACTAAACCGCAACAAAACATTTATTTGTCGGATAATAAATATTATTAATTATGTATTTAACATCGGAATGTCGTTTTGAGCTCACGAAATAAAGCTACAAATAAAATTAAATATATATTATTGAGTCCTTCCAGTCTATCGATCACGCACTTAGTATGTTTAGATGTTAGATTTACTATGGAACATACTTAAACATTAAACATAGAATATACATTTAAGTATTAATATACATACACGTAGTGTAATTTTCATGTTGGAAATTATATAATGTAGGTATAATAATATGTTACTGTTTGTATGATGTAATAAGCATATATTAATGTTGTTTATGACTTCAGTTATCTTAAGTCTTAAGTTTTAAGATAATAATATGTACCTATGTAATATAAATAACTATAATTATTTCAAATATGTGTGTTCCTAATTCTTTTGTATTGTAAAATAAAATAGCTGTGAAGATATACTAATTTCTAATTGTCTTATTTGTCCTAATAGCAAAACAAAATTAACAAGTACTATCGTCAAAATGCACATTATAACTTAAAATGATAATATTAATAAATATTTAATTATTTCAACTTTATACAATAAAAACTGACATTCCAGAAGACCCAAATATTTATCTATCATTTGAGGCTCTGTTTTTATTGTTAATTAATTGTAAATACTCGTGTTCTTGGGGTCGCTTATTTGATACTAACAATTTTATAAGCTTAAGAAACATTCTGGTTTTCCAGAGAAAAATAATTGCAACATACCATCGCCATCTGTCATTGGAGAACAGTACTATTTGTATCCACATTATTCAACACGAGATAGCGCCAACGCAATGTTTTACACAGCACAAGATTTTGTTTTTGGAAATAAAACTATGGCAATAGTCGTATGTGCAATAAACGAAAGTTGAAACTATTATCTACAAAAGTAATTTATTATAAAATTATGGTAAAAATCATGAGGTATTTAAACAAAATTTGTATTTTTTAAATAAAAATCTCAAAGGGTGATAATTTATTTGAAACAAGTTTATTGTCAATTATTTTTTGTAGATTTTTTTATTCATTTTATAACGAAACAATACAAAACTAATAGGAAAAAAAGTTATTTTTCATTTTGTTTGTAAAAAATAAACTTAATAAAAATCGCATTTTCTTGTTTTATTTTAATTGCTAAGTACAGAAAGGGCACATGTCCAGATTTTAAATTTTCAAGACAAAAATCTCAATATTTCCGAAAAAAATATAGTTATAAATGTTATTAAATGATATAGCATTATACATTATATAGATGTTTCTACAGTTATTTAAAGAAAATGTATAGTAATTTGATTCATAAACGGCTTATGCCCATACTCCATGACCTTAAAACCCTTAAGGTGCCCAGAGTTTTATATAATAATTCTTTAAATATGATTATATATTGTTTAATGCTTTATTATTTAGTAAAATGAAATTATTTATTAAGTTTTTACAGAAAAATTGTAAACTCTGGACATGTGCCCTTTTTGTATTTAGCGGTTAATTTTTACTATTTTAATCATATACAAATACTTGTACCATTAATGTATACAATTAAAAATAGTTATATAATGATTTTACGGTTGTCCTCTGTAGGAACGATATACATTAAATATGTTTTATTAATTTCTAATAGCTTTTAAAATATGCCTACAGTATTTTGATAGTAACATCGAAACAGCAAATACGTATCTATAAGGTATGTGCATAACGTTCAAAGTACAAATTGGAAAATTTGTTATAATATAAAATAAGAGAACCATTTTAAAATGTAATTTTTATTTTCCCCGAAGTAAAATAAATATCATCTTTGAATTCGTACCTTAACATATTATTGACTATATTTCAAAAAGGTGTTCGCTGAATATCAATATTATTGTGTGACCAATTTACCAATATGTATATATAGTTGGTATTCTCTCCGTTTGTATAGTAACTATAAATGAAAATTTATGAAGTGCACACAATACAAGTTGAAAATCGATAATATATATATCTATATATATATATATACGTTCACAAATGAAATATCTCAAATGTTTTTATCAGAAAGATAAAAGGAATTCTAAAAATAAACTTTTCATTGGTTTCGCGAACTAAGAATTTCTGCACGTTAGCCGTCTTTTATGTTAGATATTATATTATACACTTATATAAACACAAGTCAAGACTTAGCTGTAAGGTACTTCAGGGGAATTTCATTAGAGGTTTGGAGAAATCGATAACTTAATCTCGGGCCGGTAAAGACTGTCGTGGCAAATACAACTGCGAGAAAATGTTGTAATATCCGGTTTTCTATTGAAACAATAATATGCTTTTATGTATTTCCTTCTCGAGTGTGGGGTACCTATTTTTGTTATTATTCGATCTAACCACGATAAATAAAATTAAAAAATCACAATTTTTTAGTTTAACTGTTGAACGAACTTGTCTGTATTGAGGTTCATAAGTGAAACGATATATTTTTATAGAAACCTAACCTGAATAGTTTCAGTATAATTTGGCATAATATAATGATTATTACTGTTTTCGTTAAATATGCACCTACTTTTTTATTTATTAGCAAAATATAATTACACTATAATTATATATAGCACATTTATACATTCATAGGAAACCACTGAACCTCGTTTGTCGACGTAGTAATGTGATTAAATGAAAACATGAAAGTTTAATATGGTTCTGATGCGTACCAAACGTTGTTACCGATAAACTATGATAAAAATAATAGCTTTTATTAACCCAGTCGGTAAAGTGGACGTCATAGTATACACTACTCGAGTACTAACTACTAAGTGGTCGTATAGTTTCATAATAATCTAATCAGTGAGAGATTCACTATGACCGCATACACAATGTTTTACTGTATTATGGAGACCGTTTGGTCTTCTAGTTCATTAACAATTTGCATTAATTTATCTTAATTTCTCATAGATGCAAAAGAACAATCATTCGGAAGTCGAAACGATTAATTTCGGTTTACATCATAGGTTCTAAGTTTATCCGTGTTTTTGGAAACGTACAAGTTTATATTATTTGGTGAAGTGAAGCCAGTGCAACCGCTTCATTTTTTAAACTAACAATTATGCAATGTCAATTAAAAATGTTTTAGTTGCACTTGCACCATTTGATTGCAGCTACCTTAATATATTCATTTCTAATAAATAATACATTTATATATTCTAATATATTATAAACTCTAATAATTTGGTCAACAATTACTACCTCAGACTAGGTTCACACATCTCGGTTCCTTCGACTTACGCTTTCGATATTTCATCGAATTACTCACTTTATTGCAATTTGCACGGTAACATAATAGTGAAAAACGATAAACTTAAAATGTTGTATATTTTAGTTATAATCGCAGTTGAACTAATATGATACAGTAATTGTTATTAATAATTAATGTTTAAGAAAGATAAGTTTGCGAACAACAATTTTTCAACAAGACTAAACAACAAAAATACGGCTCAAGTGCACACTGAATATTTATCTAATCTAAAAACTGTCAATCAAGAATACGTTAAATATCAAATGCATACCTAATACGTGAACGCTGACTAACTGGTAGGAACTAAATAAAAATAGGTACTTATACGTAGGGGCGTATATTAGGTCAAATACATGACATTATTCGTAACGCCATTTAAGAAGAAATCAAAATTAAGGATTTTTTTTTAACCTCGCATTAATTAAAACAATATACAGTCCCAATAGGGCACAAGCTCAAAAAAAAAAATAAAACATATTTCACCTTTTTATTTAGTTTATTTATACACCTACTATTCGATAAGAGATAGCAGATTGTTTCACCTTGATTATTTTTAAATCTGAAGCAATGGAACTTTTACCATTCGATCTAATGTACAATTTTCTACAAAATATACAAAATGTCTAACCCAACGAATGTAGTTAAGTGACTTTTGTATTAAACTAAAAATTGTTTATTAAAAAACTAATTTTCGAAGCTTTAAACAGGTTTATCTTGTTATTAGTACCTATTAAAAGTATGGTGGTGCAATGATATAACGCTTCCACGTAGTGTACCCCGGGCAACGTCTTTAGACGGCTAAAGTTCTATCACCCCTCTGGCAGCCATACGAAGAAATAAATAAATTCAAAGTTTAGAAATTAAGATTTTTCTTTTCAATTTTTTTTTTTGTACTTAATTTATAAAAAATTAATTTAATTAATTAATTATTAATTAAAAAGTGATTATCAGTTTTACAACGAAGTTATACTATCTAGAAAACAATGTGCTCCACCGCTCTCCGAGGAATGCATTGGAAATATATTTCACAAGTTGAAATACAAGTTGAGAACAAATCAAATAACAGATCCTAAGAAAAATATTTTCGACCTCTCCGAAAAGATATGATTTCTGATCAACAGAGGTGCTGATTTTATAAATTCGGTCTGGTAGTTCCAGAAATACAGTGCGTACAAAAAAAAAAGAGCTAAATGGGATACAAACACATTACCAAACTAATCGCATTTGAAACACTAAACGCTTTATGCTAACTATAATTTATGAATACTACAATAAAACTAACAAATTATATTATCATGTTAAATATCATTAATATATTTGTTCTTAATCCATTTGAAAAGGTTTTATACTAATCTACATATAATATTATAATTTGCCAATAGTTATTTGGGAGAAACTTATCGACAATGAATTAATTATGTGTAATATTATTGCATGTATACTTTGGGTTAAATAACCGAACTATTCATTAACAATGTTCGTGAATCGTAATCCTTTAAAATTGATACCCTCCCCCCGCCCTTATTTTCAACCTGTCAACCGTATATTCCATAAACTATTTATGTAACGTGAATTATAACGATTTATCCTATTGCTGAATTTGCGAAAGTTATTATTACAATACCACTATTGTTGTCCAATATATATCCATATACACTCAACCGTTGAATGTTTTTTTTTATATGTTTACATTTCCACGATCATAAAGGTACTCGGCCAGGGAAAGGAGGAAGGGCACACAAAAAGGGGTTTAAAGAGGTTAAACACGAGGTTTTGGTGATGCATTCTAGGTGTTATGTTGTTTGTATAACTTTTTTTTCTGTAGAAAAGTAAACGGTTTTTAATCAAAATATCGTCGACGCCACCTCTAAAGCCGTAAAAGTACAAATTGGCTCCACGGTAGTACTTGAAAATAGTATGTCAGACGTTGAGATATATTGTTTCCCGTGTCAGTCAATGAAATACCTTACAATCAAGTAACGTTAGTGTGTTTAAAGAACGCAGTGTGTTAAGTAGACCGTGTATCCGCCAGGAGATTTATAACTGCTTAGGGGTGGTACTCGCCGTTTACAAAATGTTGACCACGTAAATATGTATATAGAATGGTTGGCAATTATTTATTTTTGCTCTTAAATTATTTACGGGATAACGCTCGCATGACGTGATGATATTTAATATCATAATACTATTAGTAAAACAACAATTATGTTAACGTCAATACAGGTTTCAAAAAATGTTATCATAAAACATGTTTAATTTGAAACATTTACTGATTATCAAACAAAAAAGTAGGTTATCATTTTCTGATGAAAAAACAAGTTGTAAGAAAAAAAAATTATAATTACACTATATAAATCGATTTTGGAACGAAATTCAGAATATATTTTTTGAAAACAAGTTTTTTTTCACTGAATCATTAACTAGTCACAATATATAGCACCTCATCAATTATTTTTTTTAATTTTTTTTAAATATTATGTACTATTTACAAAACAAAAATCATAGTTTGTCTCAGGTGTTGGCAAAATAACTAAAATTCTCCTTTAAACCTGAGACCATTTTTCACGTTGGGCTCTATCACTGAATGGCCTCCCTCTTCATATCATATCACTGTTTTATTTTGTTCATATATATTGTTACTATTTTCTTATTATGCTCGAAGCAAATATATATTGTAAATATTCTTCAAATAAAAAAATCAGAATTTGTCAAAAAAAAAAGTACAGAATAAAAATCTATTTTTGAAACATATTTAAAAAAAATACTCAAACCTACAGAATCACAATTCTATAGTTTTATTACAAATTAGAATCCATTTAAAAAATAACTAAATGTGCCAAAATTTGACTTATCCGAATTGATTTGAAAAAAAAACATTTTTAAAGCAATATATGAATACATCTTAGTAATGTTATAAATATATTTTATGTAACATAATGTAAGCTTCTGACTCGACAAAACATGTATAGATAATTATTCGCCTTCTTGTGTGTATAATTGTAATAAACAAACTTCTTTAGAGGTTAAAAAATATATATTACACAAGATACATATACACCATCGCAGTAACAAATTCTCAGTCATCAACTAAATTAAGCATAATATGAATTAAAACAAATAACAAATCTTCTCTTTTTTTCTTTGCAAAAGTAAATGTATAAGTTTTTAGTTTTTAAACTAGAATTATTGGTTACTATATATAATCAAACAATTTGTTTCGAATACTAACTTTTTATAAAGTCGTTTCAGTTTTGGATCTGTAATTAAAAATACCTATTTTCAGTTAGTTTAAATTAATACATTTTGAATTCGTATAACAATTTGTAAATGCTATCAATGCACATTCAGTGCATTGCTCAGTTTGTGAACAATTTACGGAAAAGGGCAACTGTAAATGTATGTTTCGTTCGGTATGCATTCGTTGTAGATTATTTCGTGCTATATTAAATATAACATTATTATGGAATACACTAAAACTACTACGAACAGGAATTTGACCATAGTTATGCAAACCCTTACAAACAATGCACGTAATTTTTGTTTCTGTAATAGCAAAGAAATTATACCATTAAAAAATGTATAGTCACGTAAAATACACACCAACAATTTTAACCAAATAGGTAAAACTTTATTAGTGCCAGGTTATCGCTTTTGTTTAAAAACTAATACAGCCATTTTTAAAATTTTAAATTCAAGTTTTTTTATATTGTTAATTAAAATTTCCAAAATAAAACTAACAATAATAATGAAAAAAAAACATGATATCATGGGTAACGGAGTTTACTGAAATTGGATAGTCACTGGTTTACTAACTGGTTTTCATGCTTAAAATTGATAAAAAATCACTCTCCCGATATAATATTAATACATAGTTAATGCTTATAGAAAAATAAGTTTTAAATATTAAAAAACAGTACTAAACAAACGGGGTTTTTCAATAAAAAATAAGCGTTCACTTCAGATCAACTTCACTTCACCACTAGTCAAATTGTCTAATTCTAAGTCTAAATCTTGCCACGAAAGAAAGGAAAAGACTACTCATAAGGAAAAAGGTATACCTATTATAAATGGTGACTTTTTAGCTGTAATTCAAATACCAACACCTCCTCAGTGCCGAGTTGAAACTAAAATGAGGTAAATACTTTTTGTGCTATACAACACGTGCACATTTTTTTTGTATTATTAAAACATGCAATAAGTTTCATTTTTTTAAAAACAACTATAATTTTTAAAATAATGACCTTGCTTGTATTTGTTTATAATATTGAAATCTTGATTCGAAATATTATTTTTTCTTCAAATTTAAGTTTCCAACTTTATAAACATACAAAGAAGAAAAAAATATGAAATCAAAATGTGTTATGAGATAGTTGCACTATATAAAATGTATGCTACCCTAGACAGTATTGAATTTATTAATCTGACGGCCATTACATATCGTTTTCAATAAATTATAACTATTTTAATGTCGGGAAAAGGCGAGATAGAGAGTTTGTTCATCGCACTACATCATGTCCACCGCCGTATTTATCTCGATTCTCCACTTGTATCATAACTTTTGAAGCGCAATCATTTACACGCCATTGGTTTGGTGTGGTATTATGAAATATGAAACAGCAATACAATAAAACGTCCCGCTTTAGAATTAAAAAAAATAATTTAAAACGCAAATTAAAATTGTTTAATAGAATTTTCGGCTTACAACATATATTTTATGGAAAACGATAATATGAATTATTAGTATTTTTAGAAATCCCGAAGTAGTTTTTGAAGGCATAAATAAACAAGCTGCAATGCCGTATAAAAAGTATCGGTCAATTAGGCTTTTATCAATAAAATCTTACTTGTTTTTGTACCTAATTAATCAAAAGTATACTTATTTAGTTGTTAATGGACGATGATTTATTTAAAAAAAAAAATCTATTTCAAAAATAAATTGAAAATACCGTATGAAAAATTACGACTCGTTGCATTGCTACACCATAAGTACTAGTTACGGTAACAAAAGAATAACAAAATTATAAAAATTATAACAAAGCGAAAAAAAACCCCTTCTGTCCTCATTTTATATATTACTCAGCTAACAAGCGCATTAGGGTGGTCCTGGCAATGTTACTCGTTACAAGGATAAACTTTTTGTTTGACAATTCTGATGGAGGGAGTTCCCATTAAAAAGTATAATCGCATTCATGACAATAGTAAGTCCTTGGTTATTTTTTTTAATATAATTATTTATTTCAGGTTTCACCTAAAATAAATAGTAATGAAAAAATCCAAATTATTCATTAATTGTAACACGGTTATTATTTTTATTATAAAAAAATGTAATTTTTAATTTATACAATTTTATTGCAACAAAGATATATAATTACCGAAAATATTTATCTACCTATTTATAAATATCCATATATCTTCTTAGTTAGGCATACCTATTGATTTTAATTATTTTACTATACTCTTAACAACATTTATAATTGTAAAAATGGACAGTAAAAAAAACTAATTATTAACTGTTCTTACCCAAATACTGGATTTCGATAAATTTTCGTTTATCAAATAGTTTTTTTTTTCAAGTGTTTAACTTGGTAATAAGCCGTTTGAAGTCGAAATTATGAAAACTTAACTAATGCGTAAAATATAATGTTATTTTACCAAACCATTACTATATTGGTATAATATTTATAAATTTAAATGTGTTACGAGATGGAAATCGTAAGAACTTTGATAATTTTTCCGCAAACATTGTTTAAGTAAACCACGTTTTTTTATCAGCCGAGAAAGATTAAAGCGATTAGTTAATTTGAGCTGCCAAGGAGTAGTATGAGGGTAAAGGAAAAATTACTGACCCATAAACTGGAGATGCCTGGTTAACCAAAAGCGCAACGTTAAAACGTGTTGAATTTATAATGAAACTCTTAATTAAACCCATTAACTACTCGGATGCACATTTGAAAGTAAAAATGAAATACTTCAACCGAATTTAAAGCAAGACGGCAAAAGCGGCAAAAAGGAAATAGAATGCACAAAAATAAAATTACAAGATGAAGGAGAATTCGCAGAGGAGTCAAGAAAAAATCTCTGTTCCGCCTCCTACTCCAGTTAGATCTTTTTAGTGTTATGCAAATTTTAGCTGTTGCCAAAAATTTGCTTTTTTATTATCTATGAAAAATCCTTTGAGAAGTCATATTAAAATGGTTTTTGTCAACATAGAAACAAATGAAGAGGTTTTCTAAAAAATGTTTGATAAAAAAAATAAAATCATGACCTTCAATCGAATTTTAGTACAGAATTAATTTTACAATTTTTTTTATACAAAACCAATACGAGGGAACTGTTAATTACATGACTTTCCCTCATTAGCCATCGTTTAATTACATGTACGTACATATAAATACTGTGTTCTGTTTGACATAAACGAGCGGTTGGGGGGTGGGGGTTATTATTAGACTAATATACTGCTATTCCATTTAGTAGTCGCTTCCGATCTCATGCGTCTTTTGCTTTCGCACCCGCGATTGCGCCTTATCCATGTTAACGAACGCTGTCCGTATTTGACAAATCTATAAAAGTATAAAAATAGGTAAACTTAGAAGTGTAGTAAAATGTCTGTATAGTTTTCGAAAAGGCCGTGTCGACTAAACGTTATGTTTTGAATTCTTTCCAATCATCATACATATTATTATTACCTATTATTATTATTTAGGTACTGTGTTTGCTATGTGAAACTGGTCGTTGCATTTAACTTTTGCCCGTGTCGCCGCTCTACAGTCGGTGAAGTAGCTCAGTGACAAATAGTCGTAAGCTGACGATGACTGTAATACAAAATGGTAGAACTTTGCTCTGAATCTAGGAGGGAGGGGAAAAAAAAGGAGAAAAAGTCTGTTTTTGTCACACCGAGTGGATTATTTTTACAATAATTCGAAGCACGTCCAAAGCGGAAAACCTTGTTTCCCCGATACCTGGACCAATTTATATTGTTTACGTGCTCAGAGTTTTATGTTTTTTTTTCTACATGAAATACGAACCAACGGTTTTTTTTTTTTGGTTAAAAAATGTTGTACGCCACAATTATAATACTCAACAGAGTAGGTCGTGTGGAGGATTTTTTTCAATTATAAAGGCCCGACGGAATCGTCAAGGCGAAATATATTGTTATTATTATAATAATAGTTCTCGGCGTGATCCCATTGAACTATAATATTATATTAATTCAAGAACGTGTCACTCAGCCTACACTGTACAGACTATACTCGACCAAGTGGAATTACCGAACGCGTTTTATTTTTAAATTAAACTGATTCCCACGTGCTGTCTAATCGCTATTAATACGGATGAGGTAAACGTCAAGTTTTCAACGAGTAAATCCACTAAATGCGGTGCGGGGTGAAGCTAAAAAAATTAAAAAGAGATCCCTTCTAATGTGCGGAAACTCTAGTGATTTTTGTTTCCTGACTTTTCGTCGGGCTGTCATCGGTGAAAAGATTTTTAAAAAAAATAATAATAACAATCTTACCATTTTATCGGAAAACCATTCAATGCTCTCTGTTTGATTTTTTTTTTTACCCCGAATCGCTAAGAAATCCTTACAGAGTAGTACTTAAATAAACCCACGCCTGGTTTGACATTCTTGATTCCACTATCAATTTATAACTGAAAATAAAAATAATCCCACTAAGTCCCTGTGAGTGGTCACGTGTTTTTTCTGCTTTACTGTATAGAACTGAAATTCAAACTGAGGGTAAGTAAAGTGACACCGGACACGTGAACTCACGAAAACTCGATCGCTTCCTTTCAAATAAAATTCGTTTTGTTAGATATTGAAACAAACAAAACAAAACAAACCAAAATATCATAACAGTACTTAAACATTTTTTATTTTTAACTATTTCTTTTTTAATATTCCAAACATAAAAGCAAATTAATTTAGAAAAAATTTAGCAACTTATGGTTATATATAATAAAGAAATTCATATTTAAAACTCTTAACCATACAAATAATACACTCTCTGCGTATACGTATTTTGGTAACAATCTGACGATTGTATGTCGTTAGCGCTGAAGATGACAACTATAATTTGAAAATCATTGTTAAAAAATATGTCTTATCGTTTAAGTTGAAAAATTTGTTTAAGGTTGTTTTTCTCAATTTTTAGCTCAAATGAGTACCTTTAAGACACGATTTCTGCTTCTTAGAGTTGCTACATTAAGAAATCAGTTCAGCGGTTTGGAAAATACCGTTGGTCCAGACACAAAAAAATAAGAAAATAAAATATAAAAAGCACATAATTGTAATAACAATTCCCACTCAGCTTCGCAGTAGGTACATTTTCTATACTTACATCTGATTAGTCACAGATCATAGTGGTACACTGAAATGTAGTGTGTATACTATTTTCTGAATTCGCCAAATATTAATCATGACTTAAGCTCTGAACCACAACCAGTATGACTGTCCTCGAACCACAGTACATCGAATGTAATGTGTTACAAGCACACCTATGAAGTGCACGATTTTGTTTTAAGTTCTGTTGATTTGTTTACTCAGTCGGCTTGTTAATTCGTCTGACGACAGAGACTTCAATACAAATCAGGCCAGCTACGCGCCCATATTAAACAGAGTGTCTATACAATATTTACATTGCATTGACATACACCTCATCGCTATATCACGGTTGGTCGATTAATAGGTACACCCTTTAGTACCTAAATTAATGTTGTAGTTAAGAATACGTCCACCTGTGTTATGACGGTTGCTCGATTTTTGCGAATGTAAATACAACTTAGCTAGCACTCATATGTTATATTCATAATACTTATGTTACATAAAAAAAAAGGTTGTCAAATGAATTAATTTAATATACCTACTCCTGCAGTGTACTCTAGTCCATTGAAACAAATAGGTCAATGACTGAAATAAATCTCGTTCGTTCGACTTCAACGTGTGTCGAAAGAGGTTCTCTACTAAAAGTTATATCATCCGTCATTTTGCTAAATCGCACTCTAGTTCTTCTAAAGTAATGCAGTAAAACCCGTACAAATGTATTGATTGTGGAAAACCGTTTACCCGGAATGAACACCTCGAGCGATATTAGTGCGAGCTGCTTTCTGTCACATGATATTATCTATATTTTCTTATTTGTATTTTATAATAATACTACTTGCACTCTACTTTAGATTTGGTTTGTATTAGTGATGAAACTCAAAAGTCACAGAACTATATTAATATGTTCTATTTTTCCCCTGGGGTTTGTATTTCATAAAAAAAGAACATTAGCATTCCTATTTCCTAACATAGATTTTACAGCCTAGTCATAGTTTCCATTTACAAATTGATTGGAGGTTTTGTGTTGTTTGCTGTTGTTGGTGTATACTATTTGTGATTGATCTCTTTGTGATAGGTTTTGGTTTTTTTTATTGGAATACGATTGCTTTTATAAAAAAAAAAAAATCTAAAAACCATTAAAGTTAACAAAAATAACATATCGTTGTGTTTATGTTTTTGCTTGTATTAATTATTAAAATTTGTCTGCTTTAATGAAAAATATTTTTAAATAAGCACTTTATACTAATAATATAAGTAAAAGTACAGTAGAAAGTGTCAAATATCTCTGATTAAATTATAATTTTCAAATCAATGAGACGAACTCTTCAGTAATATTTAACCAATACCTTTGCTTTATAATACACAGATAATAAAACAAAAATGAACATAGTAGGAAAAACTTTTCTATTTATTATTGAATAGCGGTCTTCAAAGATCTGCTTAGGGACCTAAAGGAAACATTCTGTTTGTTTTCTAACTTATGGAAGTTTCTGTTTGTATTAAGGAACTGCAGATGTATATTATTACATTGCAAGAAGTTTCATGATGTTAACATTTTTTTTCAGTAATATTTGATTTCTATTATCTACTCAACCGCTAGTTTTCAACGCATCATATTGTAAAAAAAAAACTTTGAACTCGCGTACAACTCGTATAGGGTAAATACATATCGAATGAAAAAAAATTTGATATTTCCTTATTGAACTCCTTGTGTAAGGGATCTTCTAAGTAAGGTGTAAATAGCACTATTCCATTCCTGTTTTCCCAATCCCTTTCATTTACCGTCAAGTACCATTCTTATAAGTTATAGTAATTACTCTTTGAACAAACCGATAAGGCAAAAATAAAAAATCGTATTAGTAAATGGACGTTCTTAGAACACATAGACAAAAAACAACATTTTTATAATGCTTCAATACATGGTTTGTGTTCTCACAAAAGTGATAACTAATGATGTTTGTTTATGGGAGAAATAATCTATAAAAAAACTATACATTAAATATATACTAATATATTGTAACGGGGAGCTCTGTTAAATTTCTCTTCTCTTTAGAGAATCAATTCAAAATTGTTAGGAATAATTTGGTATTTCTGACTGAACTCAATTCAGTAAAGGATGGTGTTCGATATTTAATCAACAACTGGCCTTTTTTATTTATAATAAATAATTCTTTTGCTTACTCCATTCTTATTCGGTTCATTCATATTTTCAATTTTGTTTTTACTAAGCCTTGGCGTTTAAAAACTGACTCGCTTGCATTAGGGCGTTGTTAAGTATTCACTTAACTATATGTATAATCTTAAAGTACTCGTGATGGAAACTTACTCAGCAAAATTAAACGTTTTCGCATCGCATCAGGCTTAGTGTAATCGAAAAACTCTCACACGCTTGAACTTTAAACGTTGGATTGCTAAAGTTTGTCGACATTTTTATTATTAATTTAACTTCATTGTTCTCTACACAGTATATAAAATAAATAATTTAAAGGTATACAGCTAATATACAGGCAACATTTAAATAATATTATAATTAATACTCCTTTAATACTTATTGTAAAGATTTTAGAACAAACAAACACAAATCAATAAATTTAATTTTTTTTTAGACCTATTAGCGCCTTTTTAAGAGTGCTTCAATATAACTTGACAATTTGTTGACAACTAAAATGTTTTAGTATACATATTTCTTATTATTCCAGTAAATTATTTTATACTTTAAACAACATTAGCATTGAGTCAATAGGAAAACATACATTTTTTCCAAAAATGTATCAAGCCTGGTCAAGAGTATTAAAGTGTGGTAAACAACTTAATAACAACCATAATTTCAGTAGACGACCTCGAAACGCAGGGATCCGATCAATTGCCAGTTGAGTGCTTCGGCCACTGGTCAAAGTAAGTTTTAGAGTAAGTTAGCAAGTTAGTAAGTTTCAGTCCTATCAGATAATTAATCTTGCCCCTATAAACATTTAATTATATCAAGTAGGTTACCAATAAAGTTCAAATGAATATACGAGTAATATTAAGTATTATTTTGTGTATGAGAAAAATTCCATAATGCATTCTAAATAATTTTAACATCAATTGCTTTTATTAAAGGAAGACAGTAAACTGATAACAACTATTTTAGATTGAATAGAACTCGAAATGTCCATGAGCCGCATGAACAATCAATGTGGTGCGATATCTAAGAGAACATCCGTCTTTTACTAGGATATAGCTTATGTCTAATCTTAGTTAATTTTTTTAAATTAAAATAAAAACAATAATTTCTTTGGTTATAGGCAAAATTTTTAAAAATTTGTTAATATTTCTTTTTTTTTCAAATTTAGTAAAATTTAACAATGTTAAAAATTAAACCTTTAATTAAACTTTAAGCAAAATTATCGTTCTTTCTCTTAATTAGTCCTAGACATAGCCATTTTGTTTTGATTCCGAAAATTATTTTAAAGTGTGGTCGTTCATATTACTTTTAAAGTTATAACTCCAAATTTCATAGGCAATTTTTGTTATTTAATAGTTATCATTAATGTATGTCATATATACCCTTAGGGTAATCTTATTTACTACCCAGTAAGTATTAATTTTTTTGCAGTTAATTATCACAATATTTTTCAACCAACACTTTTGCTTGCTTTGTTTCAAATCTAGATGATAATCTTTATATCTTTTTAGTTTTATTTACATATTCATTATTCATATAATTATAAATTTCCATTATAGAAAAACATTAAAGGTCTATGATTTACAGGAAAACAAATTCAAATATTTTTAATCGTCATAAAAATAAGTTTTTTACTTAACATATATTTAAAAACAATTTTAAATACCTTCTAGAATAATGTTATAACATAGAAGCCAAACAGAGGAAACGTAACTCAATTGTTAAAGTTCCCACGTGGTCATTCATCTGGAATTGTATCCCTCTTTGCATGACTTAACTTCGAACATAAGTTAAACAAGCCGGCAGAATACAAAGAGGTTTACAATGAGTAACTTTTTGTAGTAACAGAATCAGAATAAAATACAAATCGTAAACTTCTGCAAATAAATATTTTTTTATTTTTATTATTTGTTGTATATTATAACAATAAGTAAATATACCGTAACTTCCTCGTCTTAACGATGTTACCATAAGTACATAATGCATTTTCTTAGGAAAAAAACCCAATTTATTATAATAATGGTTACGGTTTTCAATTTATAATTCGATTATCTACTCTTAGATGTATTATTTTTTAATGTTTCGAGTCAGTTTCATTTAATTATCTTATGACGTTTATATCTCCAGGAATTTATTTTTATTTGGAAATTAGATGTATTCGATTTATTTAATCCAAAATGGTTTACATTCTAATATTATAATTGCTTGTTTATCGCTTGAACCATCGAAAAGTGATGAACAAACTCAAAACGCAATATTTATTAATATAAATAATTTATATGATAATCCGTATAATACCTAAAAGTACCACCGATAGAGGAAATAGTAAGCGGTAAATACAGTTGCATAATTAAAGTACATATTTGTACTTAGTTAAGCAAATGAACGGATTAGGTAAAACGAGAGGGAATAAATCAACATTGTTCGAGCATGGTCAAAAGAAAGAGAAAAATAATATAACCAAACTACTTAGTGGGATTAGATTTAAGGAGATATTTTGTACGTATAGATTACAATTATTTCTATTTTATTTGGGATAAAGGTGTAACGGTCACATTTAGCCGCCCGTTACCACTCGCCTCCAAATATGCATTATTAGCAGTTTACCCCGATTAGCATGTAAGCCATTATAGGTAGGGGAGACAACAGACACACGGGATAATGCCAGGGGCACCGATGCCCAGTTAGCTTACATACTACCATCTTCGGACCGCGACCTAATTATTCTAAAGCCATTACCTATATTTCACGTTACATTACTATTTTATATTTCTTTTAACTTTACCCGTACTCGTGTGTCCGTTCAACTCCGCCATTACCTGGACTAACTACAGAGAACGTTTTAGGATCCAGGTAGAGGTGTAATATATATGTACATGGCTTTACTTATTTAATAAACCTGTTTTCGTTTCGTTGCACACTTGAGAGTTAAGTTATTTAGAGGTACGATCGCCTGTTAAGCTCCTCCGGCGATATAGCAAATATACAAAGGAGACTTTAGGGATATTTAAGTGTAGATACAGCCTAGCCATCCGTCCCATCTTCGGGTCCACTAATTTAACCCTATCGACTGTCGTTTCAGCCTAGCCTAGCCAACTAGCCAAGCAGACACGTTACAAAGGTAAAGCAGAACAAGAAAATACAAATAAATGATGATTATAATAGTAGGTATATCATAATATATTACACCTAATTACATGTAACAAGAAATAATAAAAAAATCGAAGCTAAAGTTACCACAAATAATTATATTGCCGTAACAGAAAATTACCATAAGAATTTGATAGTAAATTTAGAGTTATCAGTGATCGGTCGAAGGCAATTTTCCAAGTTTTTCAACTTTGTTTTCTGACGGTTGTTTTCTTGAGTTCAACGACAAATAACCTAGATAAATAGATAATTTGTTGTATTGCTCCGACGTTAAAAAATGTAATAAATCAAGTCAACATAATATCATAATAACTAGTCGAGTCAAATTAGACCAAATAAATCATAAACCTCTGGCGACAGTAAAACATAATGGATTTTCCCGAAACAGTGTTTTTTTCTTTTTGTAGTGTTTTTTTTTAAAGCATAAACTAAAATATTTAACCATTAAAAGTGTACGCTTCCTCGATCTTTACTTTTTTTGAGGACCCATTTTTTTTTTTTTTTGAAATGCAGATTGTTTTTATAATCCTGTTGATATATTGGTCTTCTAAGTTCGAAAACACGGAAAACCAATTTTATGATAATTTAAATTATTTTATTTCCGGGTAAAAATTGAATAATACCAGCTAATAGCTCTTAGATAGCTTAAGTTTCAAAAAAAAAAAAAAAAATCATTTCCGATTTTCTTTATGTAATCAATAATTTTTTATCAGTTGATTCTTCTATTAATCATCCCTTGTCAGCTAGCCATGAATTATTCATCCCTTTTTTCTCTCCCTTATCTACCCTCAACTTTGTGTCACGCAAATTTCGACCAGCCATAAGATACGTTTATGTCAATATAAATTAAAGATTTATTATTCTCACGTCTTGTGGTACAAGTTCTTGATCGACAGCAAGTTCTCTTGTTCCCGGTAACGCAACCAGTACACTTGGCTCCTGTCGAAGGCTTGCAGGGATTGCAAGTAACAGGACAAGTGTTAGGCGGATTTTCAAATTTAAATGTAACGGGTGGATTCGAGCACAACGGCAATGGTGAGTAAGACGGTGTTGTACATAGGAAACACGGCGGGGTGACCGGTTTACATACAGTCAATGGTCCATTGCACTTGAAGGAAAATAAATAATGCATTTTCAGCGGCATGGCAAAATGTGTTTAATGAACATATAAAAAAAAATACAAGTAATAATACTAACATCCAAATTGTTATTTTGTGCCTTTATTTCTTTAATTGTTAATGGAGAAATTTTGGGTCGTACACATGATATCAAACACAATAAAGAAAAAACGCACAAATACATATTTTCAATAAAAAAGATATACAGAGGTGATGAGAAAAATAACGAAAATATACACAGAAAAATATATATTTAGTTCGTTAATCACAATAAATTTAATTGTCATGGTTTTATAAAATAAACAAGATAAGATTACCAATATATAGGCCTATATATTGTATATGTAACGACATATAAAATTCGTTTTGTATTTTGAGTTTAATTTGTAGGCCATCAATAGAAAAGTTTATTATTATAAACATTCAATGCCTTGCTGTAATTACCATAAAGCCGGGTTCACACGACTCGTCTATTCGCCGAATGTATAGCGAATACCGAATATTCGCCTATTCGTGCAAGTATACGAATATACCATTCCTACGACTCGTCTATTTGCCGAATGTATAGTGAGTACATTTGGTATCCCTTTGACTCGTGTCGCATTTACCGACAATCCGCGGGAAGAGGACGAATACCGAATAACGAATACACGAATCCACCGTTCCCACGACATGGCGATTATACACAAATACCGAATATTCGCCGAGAATAGACGAGTCGTGTGAACCCGGCTTAAGAAATAAACCATCATAGACTAACAGTTACGAACAACAATAGTTCATAATAATATTATAATGTTTGGATAATTAACTTTTTGGTGTGAGGTTCGCCTAAACAAGCCAATTGTTGGTTTTAATTGTTTTTATTGTATATAATTATATTGTTGTATTTTTACAAAACGTACCGTATGGAAAATATCAATTTATTATTTCCGAAAAGAAATTTAAACTAATTGAGTTTTTGAGTGTTGTCTTCACTTTAATTATACTAAGAACTGAATCTATAGAGAGTACTGTTAAAATAAATGTAATAATACTGTGTTGTATATTTATTATTTTCTTCGAAATATTTAACGATAAATACTATTTTTCAAATAGTTTTAAATTTGTTTTTACTATGTAGCTGTCATTCAGTTAAATATTTGTGCAATATATTATTCGTTGTATTTTTTCATTGAAAATCGCCATAAAACCTATTTTGACTTATTTATATTTTTAGAGGAAATTATAGGCTAGTTTATTTTCACTCATCACGTTATTTGACAGTCTTGTTGACAACAAATAAAGTTTTGAATAAATTTCAGTTCTACTCTAATTATAGTTCGTAGGGCTTTTGATAATAAGTAGATAGATTAACTTACAAGGACGCGTTGCTCTTTTTGTTTTTAACTAAATAATATGTTGTTTCTCAGGTAAGCCTTATTGACTGTTGTTAGGTAAACCGTTAATAAACTATGTTTAGATAATAAATAATAATGATTAATTTTGTACACAAGTAAAGTTAAATCTCATACAAATTCAATAAATTTAATTTTGTAATAGTTGTAATATTAGTACTAAAAATCTATAAGTACAGACTTATAGATTTTTAGTGTGTCCATTATTATAGTGAAGCAAATCCGAATAAAACAAATTTGAGTCCAAAAATATAGACTCAATATTTAAATATTACATTCAAAATTTAAACCATAAATGACATTTTTACTGAACATTTTGAATTATTGCAATTTGGTTAGACAATGATTATGTATATTGATTGTTTAACTAATAAAATAGGTCATCCAGTTGTAGCAACAAGTATATCTAGAGAATAATATGAGATCAAACTATAGTATAATAGAAATTGAACGTTGATTGCACTTAAAACTGTGGTAAGAAGAGTAAATAAATGCCAGATGATTGAAAATGGCCGTAAGATCGGCAAGGAATTTTTATACTTAACGTTGAAGAAGAGGAGATCCGGAAGGCTGAATCTGGAAATTACAGATGCAAAAACTCGAAGGTGTACTCGAAGAGGAAATTTAGGAAGAGGATTAAAAGTCACATTACCTTTATTCTACTTAAAATGTATTAAAACATTTTTTTTTGGGGGGGGGGAGAGGGTAGATTTGTTGGTGTATTAGAGCTGTAATGAGAATCAGTTTAATTCAGACTCAAAACTTGGGTTCAAACAATTGTTTCCATCGCAGAAACATTAACATAAGCTATTTCGAGAACTTGCAAATTGCTATGAGCGTTAGTGGAATGTGAATTGTTGCAGAAATTTAGCAGTAAAAGTATATATATATATATATATATATATTTACATAATAATAATAATAATAATAATAACTGAAGTAATAACAGAGACTTTGCGCTATTTTGTAAATGTTAACATAATATGTAACGACATAATAGTAGACACGCAACGGAACTGAGATTTACTATGACAAGACAATTTTAACAATAATAAATCTACTTAACAAATTAGTTTCTTTTAAAATAACAGTGTTCATATATTTATTACTATTCGCTCAGTTGATTTTGATTTTCCAATGCTAAAATGTCCAATGTGCAGTAAGTTAAATATATTAAATCAACAAAATTACATAGTATTAACTATGACAAATTAATAAACGTCTAACATACAATTTGAGTCATAACACTAAATTGTCCATTTATTAAAAAAAATTAGTCGTGAGAAATTAATGACTAGTTCAACCACAGATAACAAGAATTATCATTTTCGTCTTTATAAGTTCATATGTTCATAATAAGATTATGATTTTTACGATATTTCCGACTCAGGGGTTGTTCAATATTAACAAGTCCAGTTATATTTTATGTTACATCTACCAGAGTGGCAAAGTCCAATACCACTTTAATAATAATGTTCATTTATTAGAATAATAGGTTTGAATCAACGAGGGATGCAAAATTTAATCCCATAATGTTTCCAATAGGTGGTCCTAGTATGGAGTTTTAAGTCTTTTGTCATTTACATACCCACCGATTGATTGAGTGAAACAATAAAGACCACTTAGCAGCAGTATTTCTCTACATGCGTTAACATTCGCTTGTTTAAAATTCCTAACGATATAATTTAAACGTGACTAAAGGTTGTTACTTGTAATATATTGTGTTATTAAAAATATCTTTTGTTCTATGTTTGTTAATTTGTATGAACCGTTAGCTAGAATGCAGACGGAATTACAAATCTCCTAACTTTGCCGTGTATTGAAAAAAGGTGCATAAGCTGAATTGTAGCTGTTTGTATTTATTCTTGCTATTTCACTCGGTAGTGTAAAGTTTAATAACAAAAATCAATGTTGTGTATTTTTCAAAACGTTTTGGCTATACTATTGTGTAACATTTACTATCGAATGGAATTTAATTCTGTGTTTTATTTAACAGTTAAAAAGTAATAATAACGCCAGACCGAAATTCTGTATTCAATAAAATTTATATGTTCACTATTCTTTATTATGGCCAAGGTTGTTTCAAGTAGAAATATTTTAACAACAAGAGCTTTCCCGGTTTTAATTACTTAAGAGGATGCTATATTCCATTAATTATACCCGATTTATTGCGTAAAAGTTCATAATGTTTAAAATCGCCCTCTTTTATTGTTCACCTTTAGTACCATTATTTCTTTTAGTATTTTGTATTATACAAAAACAAGCTAATTGAAATAATGAATATTGTTAATAGGCGAAGCTAATAATACTTTTCAAACTGCGAGTAATGCAATGCAATATTCATGATTAAAAATCGATTTAAATTACATAAGTACTATTGTAATTTGTAATTTGTGACTGTTCTAATGTATACGTTCCAATTTAAGCAATGGATAACCGTTACAATTTGTTAGTTCTTAGGCAAAATTAAATGTGACTTATGCTATATTTATCAATGTTATATTAATTTACATCCTGAAAAGTGACATTTTTCGAATCGAATCATTTGTGTGGTCGTAAGGGGAAATTAATCCATGTACATTCAAAATACTAATCATTTCATTTTAATCTCGGAAGTTGACCTCAGCAAAAAAAAATGCACATGTGTGTTTGAAAAATTATCTTAAAGGAACACGTTAGCAAGTATTAATAGTTGTATTTAAACGCAATCGCTTGCAATAAGTATCGTCCAGCTCACATTTATCATTTGAAAGCTAAATAAAAAAAAAATGTTCTAGTAACTTAGGGCGTGAATATATTTGACATCAAGCCCATATTATAGACCTTTTGAATGAGGACGACCTATTGCCATGTATGTATGTAGGCGTATTATTATTATCACCGTCGTTCCTCGTGTGTACTTTGTACACGGCGTTGTATTCTTATGCCAAGTGAGCATTGAAAACGCTAGTGTGTATATAAAGATTAATGATAGTTGTTGTGCCGGTGTCAATCAATCATTTGGAATGTTTCATCGGGCACGGTACCATTACGGATCAGTTAACACCGAATCATCTTCGGATTTTTTCATTTTTATACATTCACCCTTGGCAACTCATAGAATTCGTGGAGTTTTTTTTTTTAATTATAACGTTATCAATCTTCGGTCCGAACATTCTAAGATATTTTTGTACATAGGTACGTCTGTCGGTTACTTTTTTTTTTTTTTTTGTCAACCGCATTTAATTCGTAAACTAAGCAAAAAATAAATAAATATCGAATGCATTAAATTTAACAAAAGAATAATATATTCATGATGTTACACATATAGGTATTCGGGTTTTTTTTTTTTTTTTTACAAAAATGACCCACCGGAATACCGGCTCTAAATCCCGTTAAGCCCAAATTCAAATTATGGGTCCCCCGAGTACCATGCATAGAAAAGTCCCTTTTCGAAAACACTATTGGTCAAATAAAACCAATAGCTATCCTAGTTTATCATTAGTGCGCAGAAGCTAAGGCTGGCTTCTTAACTAAATATATACTATTCGAAAAATTAAAAAAAAACCCGCTTGATTATGGATCATATAGAGATGGTAATCGGATGCCAATACATTAAGTATTCAATATCAACATTAGCCCTTACTATCTCAGCAGCCGCATATTGCTCACCAGTTTGGCTACAAAGTATCCATACGAATAAAGTAGACACGCGAATGCTGCTATGAGAATAATTACCGGAGTGGTTAATTAATAATATAAGGTTACCACACCTACGCCGGTGGAACTTTTTGATATAGGAGTGTGGACCTAATGTAATACGAACCCTATGCTCCCAATACACGATGACACTAATAACAGTCCTAAACAAAGACTGAAATCTCGAAACACAGACATGAATTAAAGACTAATAGTCCAGAAAAATCTAACTTAATCACGAATCTAAGGTAAAAATCAGGGTTCAAGCTTCCTAAGAGAGACTGGGTTATAGATAATAAATAGATTTCGCACTTGACACGCAATAGCACGCTATGTTATACACTATAAACGGGGCCTAAACCCCTCGCCAAAATGCAAATGCGGATTTAAAGTACAAACTACAACCCACTTCGCTGAAGAATGCCCTAATAATATGTTCCGGCAAAAAAAACAAGTATGAATGAACTTCACAGTCACGACGGAAGCTGTACAATGAATAAGGTTGAAGGGCACAACAATTTAAAGAAAATCGACGTATCTACCAAATTGGACGTCATCTCTGTTACCACTTAAGATAAATTATGCTAGACAACTTACACCTGATTTTATTTTATTTCAGCAGATTTAGAATCTAGTGAATTAAAGAGTTTAAGAATTAAATTCTAAATATCAGACAGTTGCATTTTTTAATCAATACTACATAAATAATATAATATTATATTATAAACTAAAACAAATAATTCTAGAGATGGATAAATAAATTTGTCACAAAAACTAAAAATCAAATGGTGGATACGACTTTTTTTATATTAACTGTAAATCGATTTTTTAAAGTTTTTTAAAGCTAGAAAAAAGCGCGGTAAAATTCATAGGCAAAATGATGAAAAAATGAGTTTAGAAAGAACGACGTGGTTAAGTTATGACTTGGACACGTCAATTTTAACGTAAACTAGTCATCGACGGTGTAAGTTTATGAGTTGGGACTTTAAATGATGATTTTTTTTTTTGTGTGTGGGCGTTCATCAAAAAGTAGTAAAGTTTTAAATGAAGGAGACCAAAACGACACTGTATAAAAGGTTATAGAGATAAAAATATGATGACCTACGTCACAACACTTCGCCCTTTTGCATCATTTAAACACGGCAATAACATGTTCGGCGTTTCATCGAAATGTAACTCGGTGTAGGAGTAAATTTGTTTCCTATAAAAAAAAAAAAAGAAAGAAACATTCAATTTGAAATTGACAAAAATATATTATTTTGCGTTTCTGTTTTCAGAGTATACATTACATGTACATGTAATGTACATATTATATATCGTTAAAAAATGACGCAGGCTAAAAATTATTTATACTTTCTTACATCTCAATTGAACCAGATCCTGATTCGAGGCGAAGAGTGGAAATCGTACTTATTATTATTAAGTGTTTTTTTTTTTTTTTACAAAAATTATGCAAATCAATTTAATATATAACCACGCTTCGCGGGGGAAACTTTGAAATAAAAACCACTCTGAACTTAAAATGACTTTAAGTGTTCGGGTTCCATTGCCGAGTGGTTAGTGTATTTTCATTAAATCTTGTTTTGGGTGTGTGAAATGCCACTGATAAATTTTCGATGGTAAAAGAAGACAAATAGAATATAATGAAGGTATTTTGTAAATTTCCGAAATCAATGAGGCCGTATGAAATCAGGTTACATAGACAGTTAAATAGAATAAAAAAATATAGAGACTACCAAAGCCTACGCCGTTACAGCAACGCCCGGGAAAATGCTCCCTTCTTTGATTTAAAATGTTCTGCGGTTAACTGCAGCTGCCGCGCTACATTTCCCTTCTTGATGGTGTAATATTTTAGGCAAAAGCGCAAAGATTTACTTCTATTTGAATTTCGAACGTCTCTCCCCGCCGACCGAATGGGGTATAATATACAGATCTACTTCTACAGTAGAAAGACAAATTATCCCCGTACAACTTTTCCGTGCAATAATTTTTATACTGATTAAGGCAGTGCTTATTTAAAAAAAAAAAGAATTTCTAAATAGAAGTAAAAGGTGAAGGAAGTTTTAGAAGAAAAATATAATATAGCTATACCAAACTATGATAACGATAAAAAAACTATATTGTAGAATATCCAATAGTACAAAATGTAAGTCGTTATAAAACCAAGCAATATTTAAGAAAAATTGTGTTTTTTAATAATAATAATTATAGTTATAATCTTCCAATTTACCTACATAAAACAACTATATTATTTTGTACACATTTCTACATAAATATGTGCATCATACATTATAATATATAAAAATAATTATTAATCCATTATTTTTTATCATTAGCGCCAAATTAATTAACTTTTTAACTAAAATATTTATCTATATAATCTGTTATTTTTTAGTATGATTTATTTCATTAGTTATTTAAGCAAATTATATTTTCCTGTACTTGACGCTTCTCACTAAACATTATCTTGTAATTAGGTAAGGTTGAAAATTGTGGTGTAAAAGAATTTTAGTACCCATTATTTTATCGGTTTTTTATGTACTAAAAGTACTTAAGAACTCAGCTATAAACCAAATAGGTATTTTTAATTTTGTTGTAAGGGGGAAGAGTTTTTGACTGAAAACAAGTTACTTTGTGTATTAAGTTTTGATAACATATTTTATTATATTGTCATGTATAAATTATTTGTATGTTAGTGAAGTGAAAAAACCGTGAGAAAAACAAGTATTAACTCGTTTTATATTTTTTTCCACGTTATATTTAAGCAAATGTCTTATTTATCTTAGCTGCAGATAAACTTGCAATTATAATTTAACTATAAACTTGTTAATGTTGTATGATCTGTAATATTTTAACCAATTAAACGCATTATATGGCTAAATATATAAATGATTATTACATGCAAAGCCGATGTGGGATTATTTTGCAGCAAACTACGCCACAATAAACAAAGGAAAATGCTATTAATTTATTAAAACCGTTAAAATTAAATTTTACACGGTTACTAGTGTCCACTTCAACTATGCAATAACAAAATTCAATTTTTAAATAAATATTCTATTCAATTGTCAACGCTTGTTCGCTTCCCAATGTCTAAACTCTTAAAAAAATGAAATATTAGGGACACGTAAATACTGATGGTCGACAACTTATGAACTATGAATGTATTCATAATTATTGGACAGTTTTTATTCGAATTTTTTTTTTTGTAATAACTACATGGCTTACTATTGATTTTTTATATTTTTCTGTTTATTGACAGAAGAAAATGTATATTTAATAGTTAGTAGTTAGCTATGATAGACATTAAATTTTAAATAAAAACAAAGAGATGAACAAAATCTTCTCAATCTATCATACTAAATTCAAGTGACATGGCTTAATTGCTGTTCGCATTTTTAGGCAATTTAGTCAGTAATAATAACAATTGTACTTAAATCTTGTATTTATCTTATACAAATTATAGTTACCTATTGTTTCAAAGGTTTGTTGATTCGCTCACGTTTAAATAATTAATGTGGCCGTTCATGAAATGTTGGCCAAAATAATAAAAAGAGCAACTAATTACAAACACAAATAAAATATTAATAGGAGTTAATTTTTCTTTTAAATTTCTGTTTTTAATTTAAACCATGACATAATTTTTAATGTCTTGACTGTGACAAACGTCAAACTATTAAGCTCTTTTCACATTGAAATAGGTATTACATTCTAATAGTGTTCACGAAATTTTGTTTTTTTTTAAAGACCATTGTTATGCTAACCCTATTATACCCGTACACTTCTATCTAATTTCTGATTACTCGGCTTCGAGTTAAGCTTATTGTAAACGCAATAACCTCGAGGCTATACTGTATTACAGCATAGACAATGTAAAAAATATTCATTACAAGGACGAGGGTCGGTAACACAAACACGCCCGTTTAGTCTCTTGTTTAGTAAGTGACAAAAAATAATAATAAACTCTCGACCGTTGACAACAAACGATAAAGCGTGAGTATTAATTTTTTTTAACATTTCTTTCTTATTCGTACTCAAAACCAGTGATAATCAATTATAATCTTTTATACTTAAATTGCTTTAGCAATTAAACTTAGTAGGTACAACGATTTTTTTTTGCTCAAAACGACCCTGGTATTATTAATTTTAAATATTTTCCATAAGAACCGTTCACTATACAGTGCGGTTTCTTACCTATGCGTTTTTCGATTTTGGAAATTCTGCCTTGCCATCAGAAGGGTTTGAGAAAAAAAACCGACCCCCCGTAATAATATTCTATAGTATCAGTTGGACGGCAGACGATTGATATGGTTTTCGGTTAGGTAAACGGTCAACACTCGACCTCATACGATTTGGTGTCGGATATGCATTATAAGTACCCACATAATACATTTACATGTATTCGTTAAAGGTGTATTGTAAAAGATGAGTGCACTATGCTTTCGCTTACATTTCGCATGTTTAATTCGGCGGCTGGGGATTATTTTGGCTCGCCTTGCCGTTTGAAAATAATTAAAAAACATTCCCCCGCACGATTAGCATTAAACATTTTACTTACCGTAAGCTTCGTGTTGTTGTAAAATGAAAATGTTTTTTAATTTTTATAATCTGTAGCGAGTGTCTGAAAAAAAATATCCAGGTTAATATTACGTGGTTGTACAAAAATGATTTAAATTTTGCACGTTTTCCAACAGTCATATAAACATTCGGATTTGGTTGCTAATATTATTATTTTAAATTCATACCATTTCATACCAGCTAGATACATATTTGCCATGCATGCTCAGTTTTGTTATTTTATCGACATCATTATTTTTCTAAAGCATTTTTTCATAAATAAAATATTGTTATAATGGCGAATTCGTATTAGCAAATAATTTCGAATTGAACAATTTTACAAACTTTCAAATTTTTGTTGTTTTTTTTTTTTACACTTGCACGCTTTTTAAACAGGGATTTTTACATTTTCGTTTTAAGCTGCACAACGTAAACAGTTAACAAGTTCGTATAATATTACTTCAATTCCTATTATTAAAACTATTCATATCGTTGTACATTGGCTGCTGTAAATCTTATATTTTACATTTTAGTCTTAATTATAAATAACTTAAAAAAACGAAAACACACATTACTAGCAGCACTACTTTTTTTTTATTAAAAAAATGAGTGGTTCCTTTATACGTAGGCGTATGATTATGTTAAAATATATACATGTTATTTTGTTTTATAAAAATCTACTGTTAATAAACTTGTCAATAAACTATTCTTTAAAAATTTATTAACTACCATGTTGAAAAATTCGTGTGCTAATTGGAAGGTATAAATGTTGGTTAAACCTTTGAAATATAATCAACCAGATGCACATGAAATACTTTAATACGTTTCTGTGTAATGAGTGATCTGTTACCTTTGATAAAGTCTGCTTCATTACCGTTAAAAAATAACATTCGTTTTATCTACGTGGTGGGGAAAAATACCTTTTTTTTAATTTAGCGATAAAAAATGGACGCATTCACAAATTCTGGAATTTAACAGGAAAGGGTTTTTTACGGTTTAGTTACTAGAAACCTTTTGTTTCCACTGTAGTACGGTTATAACCATTTCAGACCAAATTTTAATCTCGAAATAATTTTTTAGGTCACATAGATCTCGGTTTGTGTATAAACATTTAAAGAGGTTTTACATTTTACACATACAAGTAGACTAATAGTTTTTTATTTAAAAAAAAAAACAAGGACTTGTACGATTGACAAATGATAAACTTTAAGTAAAACAACAAATCCGACTAAATTTAAATAGCTATTTTTTTTAAAAAAAAGTTTAAGCATCTGGTAAATGAATTGTTTGCTTTTTAAATAACGTTGCAGATACAATTTATAAAATAATAATAATCGTTTTAATTTTTAAATATCCGATTTTCTTTCGGAATTGCATCGACTGTGCCATTACGAGGTGCCTAATTATTTTAGCATTAAGGAAACGTTTAACCTTATCTTAAAGTACCAGCGAGGCAGTCATCCAAGTCGTTCCTTTTACATTCCATATAATTTTAAATTGTGCGATACACTTCGGGATGTAATTTACAGAGTTTTCAAATACTGTTATCCCACGAGAATACTCGAATTCGCCTTTGTACGGATTATTAAGTTAACTAGTCAACCATTTTGCGGCAAGACCTTAATTAGTGAAACGTGTCCAACGCTGAATTTGTTGTTAATTTTCAAATGTTAACCTAAAAATAGAACGAATCCAAAGTTTTAACTTTGTTCTCCGACAATTAAACACCTACATCAGTTGATCGTTTATTTTCTGTTTTTTTTTCAGTTGGAAATTTAAACATAACATAGTAAAAAAACAACCAAATAGTTTATTTTTAAAATACTTCCTAAAAAAAACTTTGTAGATCAGTATGGCAATAAATAATTCGGAAAAAGTTCAGTTCCTGCATCACTAAGTTATAATTCATACTTAAGTATGTATTTAAAATTCTTAACTTTTGTACTAGGCGACAAAACGTGCCTAGTGTTTTTTAATGTTTTATTTAGTTATTTGGCCACTTCTGAAAATTAGATGGAAGCTACGCTTTAGCCTATAGGATTATTGTAACAAACATAACTTCTCAACTATAGGCAGGATTAGGCAAAAGATAAATGCTGAGTTGCACAAAACTTGATTGGTTCAATTAACCTTGTTAAAACTGATCACATAAAGCCTGTAGAACCAATAACGTTTTGTGCAACCCAGCATAAGTGTACTTGATGCAAAGTACAAAGGGATAGAAAGTGATATTACAACTCCCGCTCTTAAACTAAATGCATAAATCAATAAATGTAAAATTACATAAACATCTAATACAAATTAGGAGACTAATTATTGATACAAATTGTATGAAAATCAGTCAAGTCATAATGATCGGAAATTATACTGTTTTTGTACTATTAAACTACCAAATCAAATAATATATGAATGACATTTCAATTTTAATATTATTAGGACACTAATAATATTATTTATAAAATATTTATATTTTTATAAATATTTTGCAACATTTTGTATACAAGTGAACAAACCATAAAAATATATTTATATTTTTTATTTTACGAATATATTATACTTATAAGAGCAATTATATGCTTGAACTCAACATACTATGCTGTTACGCACATTATTCAATTAAAACTACACGAGCATGCATGCTTTTTTGCATGACATAATTAAACGATAGTATTTTATTTTAACGCTCAGAAGCATATATTTTTAATCAAAAAAATGTAATGTAAGTAACATTATTTATATTTTAATACTTCTGCAATTGTTCTTGTATTGATTGCCCGTTAAAATCTAAACAAATATTATACGGCTAACGAATTTTTTTTTCTGTTCAACAATATTGTAGGTCTAACACAATTTAAACTATAGATCATACAATAGAAAATGTTGATACCGTTATCAGAGGCTACCCCTGAAGTGGTTATTTTAAGGTTTTGCTTAAAACACACATGTAGTTGGCGAGTTCAAAAATATTTTTTTTTTCTTAAAGAAATTACCGAAATATTAACAAAAAAAAAAACAATGTGTAACGTTTTCGATAAATTTCCTGGACATTATGGGTCATACTTAATAAAATGTTAAGTACGATATATATAAAATATATATTAAGTTAGTTAGTTTGTTATTTAGGGAGTTATACTACAACGTTCTGAACATCCCACAATAAAATAATCATTTAAATAATTTTCAGTATAAGCTAAACAAAAAATTGATTGTACGAAAAAATAATTTACAACATAAACCATTACAAAGAGATAATAGTTAAATAGAGTCAAGCAATTAGTAAATCTGAAAACGATTTTATCACTTTAAAATTTCAGGATAGTACATATGAAACTTTGATAATCGCAGATTTACATTGAAGCACCTGAACCAGCTGAAGTACTTGGGAATTTTGGCAGTATTGCCTACTCATTAATAATTCTCAATTCAACTACTTTTATTGTCCGTTCGTCTTTCCTCTCCAATGTCCAACATTCTCTTCTATGTATATCATCATTCACTGTTCATTGCTTGCCTCACATCAGCTTTAAAAAATTTCTCTTCAACTTAAAAAAGATATCGTCTTGTCAATCAACACCAATGTTGTCTCTTTTCACATTGCTCAACTACATGAATAAATTCTGAATAAAATATTTATAAAAGTTTACTTCACTCCGTCGATAAATATTGATAGACTGAGGTTATTCCTGCTCCTCTCCTATGGTATTTCTTAACCACATTGACAATGAAGAGCTATCTATAGAATAAAAAAAATAATTTGAATAATTCTTGATTCGTTTGCTGTACGGTTGGCTAATTATCTTAATTGTCAACCACAGAGTTATAAAAACAAATTACCATAGAATAATAATTGTTGTTGTTATTTTAGCTTCGGTGCGGAGCTGAGAAGGTATTGTTTTTACAATGATGTGTTTTTTTTTTGTTTTTTTTTTGTCTGGACCCACGATATCTCGTAAACCGCTGAACCGATTTTTCCATATAGCAACTCTATAGATCAGAAATCATACCTGAAACGAACTTATTTGGGCCAAAAATTAAAAAAGTCACCCCTTCTTCATCAAAATCGATAAAAACACAAAAAAAAATTACCAATTTTTCAACTTAAAATTACGATGATAAAAAACTTTTTTAAAAATAGTCGAAAATGTTCCAAATTTATATGAATTGTTCTTTAAACATAGTACTATTGATAAACATTAACAAACCAAAAAAATATCATAAACCCTTTCCCTTAGAAGGGATAGAATTTTTTTCTTTATTTCACTTTTTCAAGCACAGTTTTAAAGATTTAGATCAGAAAATTAGATCAAAAGTAGATCTAAAATGGAATTATAACATATACGATTTTCTCAAAAATCTGTAGTCAAGTTTTTTTTTTTATTGAAGAAAGACCCCAAAAATAGGGTACATTTACACTTTGGCCGTAGTCAGTTTCTTGGTTGCTATGTGTGTGTGAATCAACAGTCAACAGGTAATGAAAATATTTTCATTATATTGTTTTTTACGATAAATGGGTAACTATGACAGTACATTTTTATAGACAGACGATCAACCCTTATCGTATCCACCCTGCACAAGACTAAATATTAAATTTTAAGTACATTATTGCTGGTCCCACGATATCTTCTAAACCACTATAACTATAGAATGTGTTGAAACTTTCGCGGATTGAAATATCACATAACTATAACTAGTTTGAACATACTATCCACAGATTCGCATCGAAGCGTTTATTTAAAAGTGATTTCATCACTTTCAGTTATAATAAAATCTGTAGACTTGTGACCTCTCCGTCCCCACTATGCCCCGACCCCACTGTACTGGTTTTTTTTTTAATATAAAAATTATATTTTATTATGAGATTTTTCAAAGGGGAAAAACTTTTTCGCTGTAGTAAAACTTAAATGTTTTTTATTTTATTTAAAAGAAAACAAATTGTTATATTATTTATGTAAAATATATTTTGTAACTCGTCATGAATTCTTTGGTTAACATTATGTATGTACTACAAATAGAATCCAAAGTATGCGTAAAATGTAAAATTTGGGTCTTCATTTCGGTCGTTATTTATAATACAACAGAGTATTTCATTGTGGAACAGAATTTTCGGATTTCAAGTTACCTATTTACTAGGAAGTTTATTATCGAGGTAACGAATGGGGGAAATCATTGTTCACATAAACTAGTAAAGCACATCAAAATAAAATATTTGATGCCACAATAAAAACCGTATACACATATAACTGAAACTTCTCATTTCTCCCATTTATGGTTTATCAAACTATGACTGTTTTCTTTAAATGTATAATAGTAATTATAATGAAAAACATTTATAATACTTATGTACTTTATTATAGTAATTGTATATTCTCATTACTGCCTAAGATAATACAAACCATTTATCAGCGCAATATATGTAAACGAGACAAGTCAAGTATACAAATACACATGATAATATTACTTAATGTATATAAATGTCGAGTGATAACAATATTAACGACTTAGAAAATTGTTTAAATACATTATTTCATGGGAAAAAAGTAGAAAAGAAGTTTGCGAGTTTAATAGAAATGACGCGAAAATGTAATTATGTGAAATATGTTGTGTTTGGAACCTTTACTTAAAAAACCTCATTAAATAAGGTAAATGGAAGTGAATTCTGAGAGACTGGTATAGAGACTAATATAAAGAAATTGTAAGTTTATCTCAATGTACGTTGTAGTATAATTACTTTACATTTTTAGGTAGTTATAAAAGATTTAACACTTTATATTTAAGGGAATTGAAGCGGACAAGTTTTAAGAAGTTTTATATTGGCAATAATTAAGAAAAAATGGGTTTTAATAAATTTCGACCATGTCAACATATTAACAAATTCATTTTTGAAAGCTTCAAATTATATTATTATAATTTGAATATTATACTAAGCCTATATATTTTTTTTTGAATGATTAAACGCCATTATGGTAGTAATTTAGAACTAAACGCCTTATAAATTAAGCATACTTAATGGTCTGATTTAAATACTGTAAAGTGATTTGAGATTTTTGGTTACTTTACAAGATTATGTAAAAACCCGATTTTCATTTATAAAATTTCCATTTTTTTTATAAAAAAAAATAAATTAGAACATTTTGCAATATCAAAAAACAATTATTTTTCATAAAAAAAGTAAAAAATCAAACATCCGTTTCCTACATAACCCAGTCAATGGTCAAAGAACTCGAATCGCTTTACAGAATTAAAAAATTAAAATTTAACTATCCTAAGTAATTGAAATTTCAACAGGCTTTTTGGCTAAAACGTCAAAAAACAGACCGCTTTAAATCCTCTTAAATACTTCTATAATATAGTATTTAGCCGCATAGTATAAAATATATATATATATATAGTACTAAACCAGAGTACAGTTTGAAATTTATAATAGTTTTTTAATACTTTTAGTCGATTAAGTAAATCAGAAAAACAAAAACTACTAATAGGTATATTTGTACTTAACACGGCGTTTTGTGTATGCAATACTGATACATCAATTAATTAGGTCTCGTCCAACTTGTACATAAAACTGTATACCTCGCACAGGACAAAACAAATTATTATATTATATCGCTATTTAAGCTAACTTTTTATATGCTTAAAACCATTTCTCGACAAATATAAGTATATTCTAGTTATTGATAATATTATTTTACTATTAAACCTAAAGTATAATAACATGTAATAGGTAATCAATCAGGTTCACCAAGAAATGTTTTTTTTTTGATATTATTGGTTAAGTACTTATCATATCAACGAGTGTATATGCTTCATAACAACTGATAAACAAATCTGTAATATAAAAATAATTAATGATGTACTAATGTATACGAATGGTAACAAAAATGATTCTAAAAAAAGCATTCTACGATAGGTTAAGATAATATAAAAGTGCTACTACAGTGGGTTATTAGAAAAATATACCTGCTAAACAATGTATAAGTATATATTTTTTTCTATAAAATGGTATTTATTTACAAAAACCTACTTTTTTTTATTGTATTGTGTTCTTGCGTTATTGTTCTGGTACAATGGAGTACGAGTTGACAAAAGACATATTTTGTGCATGTATTGTATTATTTGAAATCGTTGATGAATTTAACAAAAGTTTTGTTACGTTGAAAATTGTACAGTTTCAACAAACGTCAAATTACATTTTTTAAATGCCTCAACGAATAATATATGCTGACTGAATGAATTTATGCACCACATTTATCCAAATCTAATCAGTGTAAAAAAAAAAAATAGTATAGTTTTAAAACGATGAAAATATGAATGTTATTAATTAAATGATAGTTTACATATGTATATAATATAAATTATATGTATAAAAATACACATAGTTGTTATTTCGTAGTGGAGGTATTTCGTTTAATTTTGTGTAAAACGACTAACGAGTAATACTATTATTTAACTACACAATTTCAAACATTTTATATTTAAACAAAAGTTAACGATTCAACCTAAATACATCTCATAACTGACGTGCAGTGCCTATATAAAGGACGTGTTGAGTGTGTTCACTTAAAATCCGTAGGAATCGGATGACATCGATATATCGAGTGACCCGCATTGTACTTGACCTATAATCTTATGAATTTTCAATAGCGCATTGCATTGTTTAAGAACCGTCAAAAAAGTTAACCGTGTTTACCTTTTAGTGGTTTTTAAACAATATATTCTGAATGACGATTAAGAGTAACTGCCGCTGTCACATACTTTAAATGTGTTCAATATACGCCGCTGAATTAAATATTTTTATACAATGTCCGCCTTTGATAATGTAGAATACACCCATTGTATTGGTAATGTATAATTCAACAGATATATTTTATTAATGTGAGGGATGATCAATTGGACAAAAGTTCAAGTCATAACGGCCTAAACATATGAAAAATGTATATAAAACATATACGTTCATGTATCGGAAAAGTCTTTATAACCTAAATGTAATATAACCTAGAACCTAAACAAGAATCTAATCAATTCATTTCAACTATTATAGATCTGTACGGCCTTACATCTACCAGCTTTTTGTTGAAAAACATATTTTTGTTTTAAAGTTACTTAAGAAAAAAAACACATTGATACTTGAATAAAGTTAATTATAAAGTTATAAAGTTATAGCATTATTTATATTCAGCAATATTAACAGGCAATAGTTAAAGATCACAAGAACCGGTCCATTTAAAATTCCGACCAGATCAAATGATAAATTTACTTAACTTATCAACGTGAGCAATATAGGTGCAATTTTTAAAAAAACGTTAGTAATTTCAAACGTAAATCTTTTTAATTTTAGTATTCCTAGTTTATTAACATTGATTTCATCAATACGGTTTGAGAAAACTGTTAGGGGTATAACATATGTGAATCCACATTTTAAACATTGCTTCTAGTCATTGACTTGAAAAAACAATACAGTTCTACAAGAGTAGGATAACTCACTTAAAAGATCTGGATTTGTTGTGCACACAAAAACAATCTGAACAAATACAAAACAGATTCAATGGTGTATTAGTCTTAGCGTTTGTGAAAATTGGTTGTTGTAAGAAGTATTTTTTATTTACTAACCGCTTGGAACTTAACACTGTTTTTAAATTAAACAAATTTTATATTTGATTTGCCCAGAAAAATAAAACACAGTATGTTTCTTTGAGGGCGAAGCACTATTTTACTTTGTGATTATATTTTGCTCGTATCTTAATGTTCATGTGTGAGCGTGTATTTGTGACTTATCAATGAAAAATAAATACTGTTTCTTCTCTTTAGTTAAACTTAATAAAAGTTTTTTTTTTTTAGTTTCGAATTATATTTGTATTAATTATCTAATTAAAAATCAAGAATCGTTTAAAAAAAAAAGGTCTGACTCATCGCCAATAAATGAAAACTTATACATTTTCTCAGAAGCCATATTTGGTGAACTGGAAATATAATCGTTTTTAACGGCCACGTTTCACCCACATTTGCCCTAAAACATTTTTTTTTTTTTTTTTTGAAAATAGAAATGTCTTTATTATATTATATTTACATCTATAGAAAATATATGCACAACAGTAAATGGGTAAACAGTAAAAAAAAGAAAATTAATAATATAGCTTGAAAAACATGCAGTAGGGGGGCACCCAATGGAGCAACCTACTTTGAATTTTGAGTTTGTTTATCTAATATTTATTTTTAATTTTTTTTCAATTTTATAATTTATTGGAGGTCTCTACACCATTTCCTTTTTAATCTTCTTGGCGGATTATCAGGGATATGATTAGAATAGAAGTAGCGTATATTAGGGTTAGGGTGAGAGATGAATTTATTATGAAGTTTTTGGTAGGCAGTTTTGGCGATATTGTTTACAGAACTGATTTTTAAAAAAAAAATTTTTTTGGAAAGTTACAATCATTTAAAAATGTTAAAATAGTCGTTATCTCTAAGCTATGTATTGAGCGTTATACTCAGAATAATGAAGAAAACGCACAGTCTCGCCCTTTGAAATATTGTTCTCTTTTAATTTTTACAATGGGTGCTTTTACTCTAAAACCAAAATTAAGCAAGTTAAGCAAGTCTGCTTAAACAAGTTGAGATAAAAAAACATTTTTAAGTCGCTTTCAAGGATGCTGTGATAGTCCAAAAAATAAATTAACTACCAAAATGGAGTCCTAGTTATTGAACTAATAATGACATATCACAGTTAAACCTTTAAATTAAGATTTCGTAAAAATTGCCTATACTTTACTCCTTAAAAATGGGCGGTGCGACGCCCTCTTAAATGTAGTCAAAGAAATATTTTATCAGTACTCGTTTAACTAATTATTTTTTTTTTGTAATTTCTATTATAGCTTATAAAATTAAAATCAATTATTACAAACAAAACTGTTTGTTTATGTATAACCTATATCATACATTCTTTATTAAATCAATTTTTGTAGCCACATTAAAATCAATTTTTCACGCATAAGTATTCATATAATTGTTGCTTGGTAATAAGTCAATTGTTTTTACTTTTATACATAAATTTACTCAACCCTGACACAATAATATATCAAAAGTATACTCCATACAAATTTAGAACTAATACTATTTTTGGAAAAGTCAAAACGCACCGTAGTCTTATGTTAAAACCTAATATGTGCATTTTTTTAGCGGGTTATTTTCGATTTTGAAAGGGAACGAATGAACTTTTAAAATTGTTTGCCCAATGAAGTACGTTTTGTGTACGATTTGTGTTCTGTAAACTAGTTCCGTGAAGCGGTTGGTTCAGATCTTAAAGATATACAGAGTGGTTCATTAAAGATAAGACACTCATTTAAAAAAAAAAAAAAAGGAATTGTTATTTTCTAGTTTATATTTGAAGAAAATGTTGCTTATGTCATTTTACGTTAATATAAAATTACTGTAGATTTAGTATTTTCCAGAGTTCTGTCGACTTTTGAAAGTCAATAGGTATAATTTCAAAAAACACTACCTTCTCCTCTGGCTTTGAAGGTAAACGAAAAACGGCGAACAATTGTCCGGAGTTAAACGATTCTAGGTTTGTTTTATATATTTTTTTTTTTTTACTCTGGTTTTATTTTAATTATTGTATCTTATGTACTTGTGTAGTGTTTTTTTTTTTTTTTTTGAATATTATTATTTCACCCCAAAGTATTCGACGCGGTTGCGACACACCGGCTGCGCTGGATACCCGACCGGCTGTTTAACGTTGTCGGTCTGCCGAGGAAACACAGTGTACGCGTGCAAACCGCCACCGACCAAACGTCTAGTGCGTGCGATTCGACCGCCCGGCAGTCATCCGATTTTGAACCGTTAAAGTTTTCAACAACAACACATACCTACCACTTGGGTAGCCGCCGGTCAAAGTCAGCCTAACCCGCCGGACCGTATACGCATAACGTTGATATTTTTCATCCGGAACACACTGGACTGATCATGCCGATTTATGGCCCTTTAAGGTATTGTTATTATTTCAACGTACTAACAGCGTTTTGGTTGATTTTTTCGGAATCGTCGGGAAACTCTTGCGTACCTGTTGCTGGAGTTTGTTTTGTGTTATATTCGACAATCGGTGAAAAAATACAAGAAGAAAAATATAGTCATAGATAAACACATAGGAAATAGAAAAAATAGACTAAGTGGTTTTATTTCAACGGAAAATTTTTTTTTTAGAATTTTTGAAAAACGCTTAATCGAAAAAAATCGAATGAACTCGTTTTCTTTAAAAATATTTTTTGAAAAACAAAGATATTTTTCATTGTGACAACCAGACAAAACTATTTTCTGAAAAGTATCACGAAATTAGTTTTTTCCTTAACATTGGAGTAGATAGGACAAATAATTGTATTTTTACCCCTCTGAAAAATTAAAGTATTTAAATTTCATACATACAATAATATACTACATTTAGTTAGTATCAAATATTAGTTGTAGTTAACTTTTTTTTATAAAATATATCATGTACTTGTACATGTATGAGTTGGCCGTTCTAATTTAAAAGGTCAAAATTAAAAAAAAAATCCAACACCACGTTCAAAACGACTGTGGTTAGTAATTTGACTAACACGAGATTTAGTTAAAAATCTTTTATGGATTTTTTCCAGATTGTCAAACAAATGTACAGCGTTTTCAAAAATAAATTTACTGCTACTTGTAATTACATTAGTATATAGGCTCGCTATATGCATAAAGAATGAATTATGCATAACTTGACAACTTAAACTCTTCTTTTATTGCCGAGCTCACCACTTCAAATATAAATATTTAATTTGAATTTAAATAAAACATTAATCAAAATCAATTAGTCATAATTTCACACTTTTACTGTTGATATCCCACCGGTGTTTAAAAGTGATGCCAGTCATATTATGACTGACTTTTTGTCTATGTATCGTTCCATGCACGAGTTTGCGTATAACTTCTTACGTTAATGTCTAAACACTGAAGTACTGCAAGATCTGGCCTAGGTCAGAGTGTGCGACCGTAGTATGATTAGAATCTCATTGATAGTTCTATCGAGTTCAACTTTTTTTTGACTAGGTTGATGTCGTGCATGGGAAAATTGACTCCAAGTTCAAGCTCATCCACGTTTTTATCTGAATGAAAATAAACCGATCTTCCGAACGAGTCGATTAGAAACCGAAGCAGCAATTTCAATAGTATCATGCGTGTCTCGGCCTAACGGTCTAGTCGACAAAACGACATTGTAAAAAGTTGTAGTCAAATAATAAAACCATTGATAAAACCACTAATAATAAAAAAAAATCCTAGAGTAAAATGCTAATAACATATTGTTAAATTGTTTTAGGAAAAATTGCATTCACCTATATCCGGTACGTTAATTCGGAATTGTGTTATTCAGCTAAAGGCTCACTCAATGAAGTGTAGAAATCACATAATAATAATAATAATAGTAGATATAATAAACGGATAATACCATCAATATAACCAAATTATCTCTTGTAGCGGCTCTACAATGTAAACTATTTGCCAATAAACAACAAGATCATTATTATTATTAAATTATTATAATTTACCATGGGCTATGGTAATATTTCATGGCGCTCGCAAATGTTCTTAATTCGATCTACTCGTTTTTTTAATCGCTGATTGTATGCATGCTACAAACGGATACAGACAATTGAGTTTGTTGAATTTGCAGTAATTCACACTTCAGTTCAAATTTAATGTGTGCTTGTAAACAAATGAATAACAGCTTATTCCAAACATTCGTGAAAGATTTTTATAGAGCTAGTGCAGCTATCGCAATATAATGCTGGTGTTACAATAGTTTACGTAGTTCATTAAAATGATAAATTTTTCAAATTTGAAGCATGATTATATTAGATTAGGTTGACAGGTGACCCAGAAATATTGTAATTTCAATGTATTTTTCGTTATTTGTATAACGCGCTATGTCAACATTAATGGTGCAATATTATTTTTGGGTTTTATCAAAATACAAGTCAACCTTTCAGACAACAAACACACCTAGTGCCCTAATAAACTTTAGGTTATGTCGTAGGTATAGACACGATATACCTATGTATTTTAATCCTCAAGGATTCGGGTCATTATTTTTCTTTTTTTTTGCGCACCTTAGCACTTTTTACTATATTTTTTTTTTTTACATCATACCGACCCAAGTTAAAGTAAATGCAATCGACAGCTCAATTGTTAAAGTGTTCTTTTTCAGTACCTACTCTTAATATTTAAAAAAAAATGGGCTATTACATTAATAAAACAAATAAGCCTGGAACACAAACAATTCACGTTTTGAAAATCATTAATAAATTCATGACACCTTTAATAACGAATACATTATTTGCTCAATTTTAAATCAACAGACAACATTCCACAGGCGCTGTTGACAAAGTACATAGCATTACATAAACGATACAAATAGTATTGCGGCAACGCACTGTTAGAATTAACACGCGAAATTGTATAAAGTCGTTCGTGCAGTAGCTCAAGTAAGAAAAGTTTTTTTTTTACAAAAGTATTCGGTCGAAAGTGAAAAATACATCTTAACTGTAACAATTTACTGTGTACCAAGTTTGAAGCTAAAATCGCATGTGTACAATTCACGTGTAGAGTCTATTATTGTTAACTATCAAATTATTGGTTTATATTTTGTCCATTGTAGACTTACAACAAAATGAACAATATTGCAATCGGAGTGAACACAAACCGAATGGAAAACGAATATAGGAACAAAATTTTGGTACAAAATCTACCAAAGTCAAAACGTGTATTAAGTTCTGTAAGGATCATCGTTAAACGTAATGGCATACGCACGGGTTCAACTGAACGCGTTATTGTTTTTTTTTTTTTAGTATTTTATTGCATGATTCAATATTTACCTGCCCGACGTGACTCGTGTCTGTATAAACGTATACAAACATTACACTCTAGAATAGATACTACCACGGACAACTTGGGAGTTGGGACAAAATAAATATATATATATGTATAAAAAAGTTTCCCATCGGAACACTAGTGGGGTCTTAATAACAATATTATAGTGATATAATATTATAGTATATTTCAATGTTCATCTCTTCCCTCTTAACAAAAAAAAAACCGTTTTTTTAACTCTATTCGTAGACTCGATTTGTTATTTTATGTTCATCGCATTTTATTTAATATGTTAGCAGTGGACATTGTGTTCTGCAAAGGTCAAATGACTTCACATCATCCGTTCGTTTATCCGTTCAAAAAATCACAGTGTAAAAATGTCCAGTGCGTCACTATTTATGAGGAGCGTACTTCCGAGAACCCTAAAAAAAAAAAAAAAACAATTTCTATCTCTCGAAACACTTAGTAATTTCGTTTAGAGGAAAATACTGTTGGCTAATTTGTTTTCACTCGACTATAATAAAAATACCTATAGTACAGTGTATCGCAAATCGCAATAGACCATGCAGTTTGAAAGGTGTTTGAACTATTTATCGTCCTACGAGCTGTATTAATTGTTTGTTCATTTCATAAGTTGTCATTGCCGATTTCACAACAATTCTGTACCTCAGGTCTAGAAGAGCCAATCTCGTGTATACTAACTTACTGGACTAACGTCGGTTTTTTGACATTTCCGGGGCGATCAGTTTTTCTCTCGTATAGAAAGTCATATTGACTCGAAACCATTACATTGTACTTGAATTCTTATATTGTATGTTTCGATATTTGCCATTACATCGAATAAGTTATACGAGACAATGAGTTTGTAAAATAAGTTAAGAAATAAAAAAAAAATTCTACGAATAATACTTTTTTACTCTACAAAACTAAATAACTCTATCTGCACTAATTTTTTATATTAATCATTCAAAATAAATGATAATTTTGTTTTGTTTTTGTAAAAGATACTTTATATTACTTTAGTAATAGTATTATATGTAGTACATTTATATGTACCGATAAAATACACTTTTACAATAACCCAAATTATTTTATTGTTATAAAAAGTTAGAGCAACAAAATTAGTCCTACAAAATCTTAAAAGTTACATTAAATTGACTTTTAATGACCAACAGAACTATTTTTCCTTCCTTAAATAGCTTAAAAACAAGTTTTTTTTCTAAATGATAGTAAGCTTAAAAGATGTGCATTAATAAATTTTAAGTGTAGTTAGTGGAAAGAAAACGGAAATCGTCACTTTACTACTTAGTACTGTTTTATTTTGAGTCCATTGTTTTTGGTAAACGAACATTTGGGTTCAAAGAGGCACCAGAAAAAGAGGTTACAACTGGAGACAGCGAAATTTTTCAGGATGGCAGACGAAAATTAAAAATAAATGAAATGAAATATCGGAGAAGGAAAGTTAATTTTACCGGGCAGTTAAAACTTAAAGTTGTCACACAATTTTGTATACTACAATTTCGGGACTTACAGAATATAGTGGTAATGTTGAAGCTGATTTGTCATCCTTGCTTAAAAAAAAACACGGCGAGCAAAAACAAAGTGCTAATGATTAAGGTATAACTTAAAATTGTATCAATAGCATGAGGATTAAAACAAAAGTCCTTAGTAGGGAAAATTGAATGTTGACAAAAAAAAAACAGGCACCTACCACAGTGGAAAAAAAAGGTAATGATAAACCTAAATAATGGGTCAGTTCAAATGATTGTCCGCCATTCGAAAAGAAAAATGTTCACAGTTAGCCAGAGAAAAGCAGACAAAGAAACAGCTTTTGTGTGATTGTAATAGATCAATTTTTCAATAGCGGCCTTTTTGGATCAATATTTTCGTTTTCCGGTTCAAAATATTTTTAAAAAACCGTATTGCGAACCCATTAACTCAAAGTCAAGAAAGTATCATCATTTATTTTACATCTCTTATTTTTAAGTCCCTCTTTTTTTTTTAAAGCTGCTCTTTGATTTTATTAATGGTTCTTTTTTATTTAATTTCAATCAACAAATCAAAAATCATGAACAATGACAAGGAAAATAAATCAACAGCAATAATAAAAATACTATGTAAGCATACCGAAATATATAGCAGAACTCGACTACTGACTTTAGAAAATATTGTTACACTTATACAAAACATATCATTGATAACAATCTATTTGTAATAATATTATGGTTAGTTGCTTGGGCAAAATAGTGAATATTTGATGGAAGTCTAAAAAGTTGTTGGGCATTCCACCCAAAGTTTTGACTTTGAAAAGTAGACTTGTAGATGTGTGTACGCTAACTCCACTTATTTTGGATTTAATGCAGAATGAAATTCTGCTTTTTGATTTGTTTAATATTTATTTATATAAGTATTTTTTCTATCTGAAAAATAATATGATATGCTAATCTATCATTAAAACGAAATAGTGAACAACTTTTGATAAACGAAAAATGACCGCAATGATTTTTAGTACTATATTTTTAACCAAACTAGTTAAAAACATACTAAATAAAATAATTGGAACGCAAGAGATATGATAAAACGATCTTGTTTACACATTAACTTGGCTTTAACTTGATTGAACAAGTATTCAATTAAACTTAACGAAAAGCCATTGTCTTGTCCACCTTTGATAGCAGTACGTTACATAGTACTTGTCATAGTAATGTTTATTAATATACTATTTCCTACATATAAGTGTATAATCAATAGGCGATTGGTAGGAAAAATGACAGGATCTGTTACAAAATATACTTAACCGTTCATCTTCCACAGACACAAAGACGCTTCACTTATTTTATATTGACAGTATTACCACGGATCGAATTGACCACCAAGCTCTATTAACTGGATCAGTTGAATTTTGTCAGCTTATACTACATATTATAGATATATAGTTTATGCTAGGTTTACTTGTATCATTCCATCATATGATTATCATAATACAATTATAATCATAAACATTAAACGTTGTTTGAAAAAAATATTATTTGGTTGATGTTTTACAAATAATAACAAAATAAGCTCACAGACAAGAAGATCAGTATTTACAAATTACAAGTAAAAACAGCTATATTGATGGCTTTTATTCATACATTTATAAAGGCTATTTTCGCAAAAAACATTTACAAATAGTAATTAAATACTATTTTTTATTATTACATAAATTAAAATACTACAAGTCGTCTATTTTATATTAAAATAAACGAGTCAAACAATTGACTTGGAAACGTTTTAGCTGAAGATGATTACATTTATTCGTAGAGAAGGCGTTCATTATACATAATGAAAGTGATATACCTACTTAGAAATAATTTTAATATAAAATCATACACATCAAAAATCGCGATAAACGAATATTATGATAAATTTAACAATCACTTTAATTCCTTTCACAGCCGACTCGCAACAGTCAAATAATTGTTCTCAATTTTCAACTCTCAAAAAGCAATTAATGTTATATCATTGTACACTTAAATGATATACTGGTTCTTTCTTCGTCGTTTGTTTATTATTATCAAAATCAACGATCGTCGGCAGTTTTTGTTTTTAATGGGCTTTTATAAAAATGTATACCTACCTACTCTATGTACAGGGTTAGGTTAGGATCCAGATAAATTCAACGAGTTTTCAACAAACATAAAGCGGTATAATTGTTCAACAGCTCTACTGGGCTATATTTTCGCAATTATACTATGTACGGGAGTGTACAAGATTATTCCGTTTTAACATAATAATATATCTTATTAAGATATGTTGTTATCTTAAAACATAATTGGCAAAACGGTAAATAAATGGCTGCACTGTTTGTTTTAGGCACCGATACTGATCTTTACAGAGTTTAAGATGTAATTCATATTACACCTAACCGGAATTTAATACAAAAATGAACTTTTGATTTATGTTGTTATTTTTATGTTTGCTCAATTCAAAAAGAAAATAATTAACTTTGTCTTTTTTGCGTACGACCTGCCCACTTGATAACAACAGTCAAAAGCAAAGCTCTGGCAAAATATAAAATTGTATGGGATTTTTTTTTTGTATAATAAAATACCGTTAATTTATTAGCAGCCACTTAAACTATATATTATCATATTGATCGTCCGGCAGACATTTAATATTGTTTGAACACCTTCCGCGCACGTGTAAGTGATTATATTATATATATATATATATATATACATACCAAACAACGACATAATGGAGTTCGCGCCACTTGTAATTTGGCACCAGATAGAACATAAAAATTTCTCGAGGAGTATAGCATACTGCGAGGGACTAAATCGATAACAATCACACAACATATTTCATCCGATAAAATTATATATCTATTGACGTTCGAATGAAAATTCGAATTCGATTTATATTATTAGCACAATTTGACTTTTGTAATATTGTTGAAGCACCGTATCGAGTGGTAAAATGTTTTTGTTGACCATCCTATAAACTAATCGTTAATCACGAACTGAATAAGTTGTTTTTAATAATAACTAATTAAAATACATTTATAAAAAGCCATGAGTAATAGATGTGCGCAAAGTTCAGGGTATATCAACAACAAAACAAAACGGTTTTAAATTAATAATAAACATTTCTTATTTTTAGCTGTAAAAAATGTATTTCCTTTAAAAATTAAATCAATTATAATACATTTATTTTCATCAGAGCTATTACCAACGGCAAATCAACAAGGGGTACCCTATGTACATGTATCAGTTTGAAAAAATACAAAACAAAAATTGTATAGTACTAATAACAACAACATATTTTACGTTAAAAGAAAACTTGCAAGTGCATCAAATTTTAAACCCCGCTGGTTGTTAAATAATCAAAACAAAAAGTTATCCAGTGTGAGTGGTGATGCTAAGTTTGACAAATCTCGACGAAATCTTAGAAAAACCGTGTGGCCGGGAAAGCTGACAAATAGATGAAAACGAAATATGCGCTTAAATCCTTTTCCCTAAATACTCAGAAACGAAAACGCCTCTATACTAGGTAATCCTTTAATTGCTTTTATGCGCTCAAGCTGACGATTTAATGCAGAAAACGTCAGATTAATAGGCCCCGTACAGTCTTGCCAAGCCACTGTAGAAGACACACAGGATTACAAAATATAATATGTTTTTAGTTGTCGGACCGTATAGAAATTATTTAACTTTTATGGAACTCTCGTTCCGCCCATTAACTGTAAAATAATTCGGCGCTGCCAAATCCGGTGCGTTAAATGTTTCCTTTATCTGCAAGCGGAATTGAAAAAACAAACTACATCTTTATATTATAATTGGTATAAGAAAATGATAATTATATTTTCTAAATGCTTTCAAACGATTAAGAAAGTATAATAACAATAATATTACATAAACGTACATTTTCAAGAAAATATGTTTACTGAAGTATAAAAAAAGTATATTTTTTTTTAAGAGTGTCAAATACTCGGAAATTCGATAATATTAAATTACTCTTAAGCAATTTTAACGTATTGTTGAAAATAATAATATTATAGCATTCTGTTGTCGAATATAAGCAAGTTTAATAACGTTTAATAAAAAAGTAATAACTGGATGTTTTTATAAAATTTTGAGAAATATTTTTGAATTATTAAATTACTGGCCGAAAAGTATTTTTAAATAACTTTTTGTAACAATAGTATTCTACACTTTATCATAAGTTAAGTGAAGAGAACCAAACGGGTACAATTATGACCATGATTCTCAATAACAAGTTTTTAATAGTAAAATTTTTAACAAAAATAAATTTATCTGGCTGCGTTTATTTGATCATTGTTTGTAAGTTTTTAACAGTGAACTGAAGAAAACTAATAAACATCACTCGTAAGAAAACATTGGAAGTATATATTTTATTACAAAACCACTTACACCCTTTAGATTTACATCATTTCAAAATTACAAGAATTTATACATTTTGTCTCAGAGTTCTTGTGGATTTTATACTTGCTAGATTGCAAGACAATTTTACATTGGAATGGTTTCTTACCCACGTGTGTCCTTTTGTGGACTTTCAGACTACTTGACGGTGCACATAGACGAGAGAATATTTCAGTGTGAACTTTGCCTAAGTATGTTTGCGGAAACTAGGAACTTAAAAGTTCTCCTGAACTTTGAAAAACTAAACTTAGGTTTGTGCCATTTTGCGGGCTTTTGATTACTATTAACGACGGAAATGATTTCAAGCAAAGTTAGCTCTGAAATGATGTCGCTCAAGTTTAGGGTTCTACTTGCATTTTCAAAAAGTCACACTATGTCACCCCTAGATAGTCCTGATATTTGTTTAAACTTACGTGATCTACTACTTTTTAAAATCGATAATAGTATTTTGAGCAAGTACAAACATTCGCTTTGTCCATGAAGAATTAAGCTTCTAAGTTTACGGAATGTTCAACAATTGTAAACAACATTTATTTGATAGCCAAAGTATTTATAAATAGTAATTTCTATTTTAATAGCAAACAAATTATTTTTTTTATTATAATTTTTAGATTGTACACATTCTTAATAGTTGTAATTATCGGTTTTTTTTTTTTGTTAATACATTAAAAAAATACATAAATAGATAACCGTGCTTCGGATTATTATTATTTTCAAAATTTTTTTATCCAACCTCATCTTCATTCCGCGATAATCGTCATACAATACTATTTAACTCACTTTCTTACAACGTGTCTAAAGAATTAAAATGTGTGATTTTTTGTCCTTCGTATAAACGCTGTTCATTCGAGCAGGATCTGAACCTATTCGTTTACGGTAGACTTGGTAAGTTTTAATTATTATTAGGAACATAGTATATAATATTTCATACACATTTGTTTTGGAATTTATTGTGACAAGTGGGATTGTCATAGTTGCGGCAACGGCCATAAAAATTTTACAAATAGTTTACCAACTCTAATTATAAACTTGAATAGGCGTTTAAAGTTTGAGGGCAGTTTACAAGGAGTTACGAGGAGATAAAAATATATGATACCGTCGCCTCGTCCATTATATTTCATGCTGGCGACTCCGCTAAACAAATGTCTTGTTTTCCACAATTAGTTTACCTATTCATAATAAATCAATTTTTTTTATTAAAAAAACAAACAATATAGTATTAAATTTCAGTTTCGGATTTAACATTAAAAAAATATATAATCTACTTTAAATCAAAACGAATAAATTATATCTCGGATGTTGACAAATGACAATATAAAAAAACAAACATTCACCAACAAACGAATTGAATTTCAGCTATTGTCATGATATTTTAAAAACAAAACTAAAATTATGTAGAAAAACACAGTGAAGCGAAGAAAAAACATATTGTAACTGATATTATTACAGCAACTGACATAATACTAGGAGTATTTTATTCGAATATTTGTTATGTTAATTTAATCCTAGCTAAATGTTTTATTTGTTAACGTCTTTTGTTGTCCTGTTTTATTTTAAGTTACCTAGTTTCTAAAATTTTGAAAAAGATCCTAAAAGGCATTGATTGACAATGGTCGTGCCGTCTTGAATTTATGCTATGCTTTTGGAGAAAAAATTGGTTGTAATAATAAAATCACCATCAATAGGGAACCCTTCAATTCGCATTGAACCAGTAGACAGTAACTTTATTAATGATAATCCAGACATTTAATCATTTTCAAATTGGTTTAATTCATTTGGATATACATATTTCATACTGTATAATTGCACCATTATTATTAATTCAGTACAATCGTTTTTTAAGTATTTTGAAAGTGATTTTATCATAATAATTTTTATAGGACTACGATTGCCTGTACACCACACGCATCGTTTACACAGCGCAACAGTTTTTTTATGTATCTAGTTTGAAAAAATAAATTCTCAAAGGATATAATAAAATATTTAGTAAACACAATTCGACAAGGACCGATGTAACGGCTTACGGCAGTGGTCAAACCATAAAAAATGTAATTAAAAACGATCTACGTATGTCTTTTCAATACAAAGTAGGCATTAAAAGTCTAGTGGCCCACCAGCAAACCCAACTCGGAGTCATTGTATTGATTTTCTTTTTATGCATTTTTAGGTTTAAGCTGAATAGTTTTATTGGTTTTCTTTTAACGATATGTTATATTTAACGTGTTCGTGTATGTAGCATAGACAACGTTGTACGATATACTTGTAATATACATGTATATTATATCAATAAACACAAGGTTTTTCTTTTTTGTTCGTTCGACGCGTTCGCATAATAAAAAAGAACTTACGAAAGAACCGCTCAAGACCATTAGACTAACTTAACCCGTAACACAGTGCTTATTGCCGCTTGATAAATCGCTAACATTTAATTACTCGGAGTTTCATTGTACTGTTTGATTCTTTTGCTAGAGTCTCGAGTTGCCTTATCTGCTTTCTAATTTTCACTTTTAATATATATTATAGCCAAGTAAAAGTAAAAAATAAAAGACAAGTATTCCTCTTTTCCCCTTTATTTTACGAGCTGCCAAGTGGAATACCTTAAAACGTATCGTTATACTCGTTCGTGCTGAATTACACAAAAAGCTTTTTTGCCGCACCGAGTAGGTTCTCTAATTTAATAAAAGTTATTGGTTTCTTTATCTACGTTTACCATCGGTGCGCGGTTTGCTCATTTCAAAAAAATATTCGAGAAATGTAAATTTGTCCAATTAAAGCCATGTAGCCACGTATATGAAATAAAAATATAATATATTGTCCTTAAACCAGAAACCCGGACAAAACAGTTTCCAACTGCGCGGGTCATGCGTTATATTAAATAGATCACACCCCGGATAGAAACACTTTTGTCGCGCAGATAAATATGGAACGTGCCAAAAAAATAAAAACCAACCTTCTTTTGCGTGACAAACACCCGGTGGCCAGGAATTATGACTATAGTAGGTATTATCGACGTTGTACAATGTATAATGGATGCAAATAAAATGTATAACCCGTACACAGAACACATTGGCCAACTGTAAGCTAATTTACATACAAACCGCATTTAAAGTGGCTTAAAGACGTGGTGAATCCGCTTGCAACAACATGAACAACCGATTTCGCGGGTTAAGTTTATAACCGTCAAAATAACTTAACTAACGATCGCGTCGGACGACTCAATTTCGACAACTGTGTTAAACAAAATAACAAAAGATCAATCTTTCCCTCGAAGGAATGACAGCGGATCATGAATATGTCTTATGATTCGAACGATGGGCGGGTAAGGGATATTATGACCGACTTGCTCCAAAAATCCAAAAAAAAGTCTCGTGCTTAAGCATGTTTCGGGTCACTCGAGCACGACCTACCTTCTTTAGAAGTTCTACGAAAACAACCGACACGACCCACTAATTTTTGCCCTTCAGCGTGTCTCGAAAACTTGTTTTTTGTGCCACAATCTACGTTTTTTTTCTAAAATATGTTCAAATTTGCACCACAAGCTTGCAACATGTTTTGTGATAGCCGTCTTTTGACCAGATCATAAATGACAAATAAATATGGGTGATTGTTCTTCATTATCTTACTCCTCTGCAACCAGAACGTTTTTTTTTTAATTTAAATTTTATGTTCTTACATTTTTTAAGGGCCATTCACGTTGTAATGTTGTAGTACCTATTAACAGCCAAGCGTATAAAGTGATCACATTGTCGGTCAATTTTCCATTTGGTCCGGTGTATTCCCAATAGCATTAATCAATAGATTTAAACAATATTTTACAAAATCCAGATCATCCAATACACGTTGTAAATACATGTTTTTTTTTAACCATTGTTACATAAAACAACAAAAGCGTGGGGAGAAAATAATAATATTTAGGGCGATTAAAAAAATGAAAATTTTTTTTGGCGTCTCTCAGGTAACGCTAAATTGATAAAAACCATAAGAAATGATATTCCGTCCATCTATGTACTTTTAAGTTTTATCATTAAAACGTTTATTGTGTTTATACATAATCTTGGAACACATTTCCGAATAATGTATTAAAAATTATTATTTTACTCGATTCTCAACACGGTTCTAATATATATTTTAACCAATTCTGTATCCTCCTCTATTTAGTACTGTACAGCGTTATTAATAGTTATTATGTGCGCACTGTTTCTCGGGGGGTCAGATAATTGCACAAGGATGGACTTTTTACCTGGGTTCGTTTGCAACAACCGTAAGTTTATTAACTGATTTATTTTTATGCAAAAACTATACCATATAACGGTGGGTAAATTATATTATTTTGATACGGTATATCTTGCATGCAGCAAGTCACACGCAGGCTCGTTAAAAAAAAAAAAAAATACTGGCAATGTGAACTGGCCGGGAAAAATATAAAATGTCTCCACTTATTTTGCCATGAATATCATATACAATACAACTAAACATCGACCGTCGCTTTGTGTTGCTAATATTTTATTTTTTTTACTATTGTCGATTGGAGCTTTTATATTATTACTATTATTTTTCAATTCTACACCCATGTAACAAAACTCAGTGGCTTTCAGTTTTACATAGTCACTGTAATCCAGATCCTCTTTTAAGAGTATATGTGCATGAATACTAATACGAATACCCGATAGTTCAGCGCGACTTCAAACAGTTATCACTTATCTCGAAATGTACCGTACGTGTCGCCAGTCGCATACAAATGGGTTATGTGTGCCCTGGACTTGTATTGAAATAAAAGACAACAGCTAAGACAGATTAAAGAGAGCATAATGTTCTGTTGTAAATATAATAAAACGTATTCGAACGATTACCGGTGAAATGTAGTCTTAAAATAAAAAATATAAATCCTTTTTTTTTTTTTTAATTTAATAACATTATGTGCGACCTTTTTACGTTTATTTATATATAGACGAGCCGTTTCTGGAACAACGTGGGTAGAACAAGACGTAGGTACTTGTACATTTTTGGCAGTTTAAAAATTTCAATTCGTACCACGCTCAATGGGTAATATTGTACAATATTATACTGAACAGTAGTGTGTTGGTGTAAACTGTGATTGAAGTGTAAAAAATTGAATAAATTAACTCAAAATATATATATTTTTTTTAAATTTATATTACACAATCTATACAATTTTTTATGTACAATAAGCGTAAGTGATAAAGTAGACAAACATAATTTTGCTTGATTTCAACTCAAAATATTATTTAAAATTTGTGAGTTACGAAAGTAGTTTAACTATAATAATAACAACGGAAACATCGTTGAGGACGTCGTATTTTTAATTTTTTATATGAAACTTCATTTGATTACATTTGTTTAGTTCCAACGTGTTACGTGTCAGCTATAAACTTGAATGAAATAAAGACATATTATATATTAAAAAAAAAAACATTATAATACTTGTAAATCAATGTTAATGTCGCACTCGTTACGATATTGTACTTTATAGATATTAAATTATTTTAATAATTTGTTCGGCGGCAATGTTGTAATTGGCCGGCGCTGTTTCATTTAAGTAATTAATGCAACGCTTAACCTAGAGTTCAAAAATGAAAAATAATCAGTATAGATAACTTACTCGGCGAATAATAAAAAAAACGTTAATGACATGACTTGGTATAGTTTGGATCGTATTAGCTAGTAATTAAAGTATTGCTCTCTTAATACTTTGGAAAAAAATATTTTCTAAAAATTAGGACTTCTTATTTGAGTGGCAAAAACGACATTAAGAAAATCGCATAAATGACAAAGACAAATGAGTCTACACAAACATGTAAGTCACTTTTATTATTTTTAGCAACGCAAAAAGATTGATGAGAAATGTTAGTGTAAGTTTTGATTTGTTTATAATACGGTTGTAACGGGGTTGGTTGCAAACTACGAACCAATCAACATCTAAAAAAAGATATTAGACTTTTTTAAATTATTCTTTATCATAACTTCACAGTTGTCAGTTGTAAGCCTAAATTGTACATATTTTTAAACTATAAAACCCCATCCTTTATGATGTGTTAAAAACTTTATGGACTGAAGATTTTTAAATAGTAACGACATATTATCTTAACTTTTTTTAATTGAGAATGTATGCTGAAAATATTGACTGAAAAAAAGAATTAAACAGTTTTAAGTCAATCAAGTTTGTCCAATTACATGTCTATTATCTAATAGGTTAGGCAAGGTAGACAATGTATTGTTAAAAAAGTATCAAATTTATTAACATTCAAAACAACCGCAACAAACACACGCTCTTCTAAACCGAATAAAAAAATAAAATGTCTATTGTAATTTTTTTGGCTTTGCTTATTTAATAAAACGGTTATTTATATAATATGTGTCTTTTTTATTTTATACTAATATATTAATATTATGTCAAAGATTTTCTCTCTGGGAAAAAAATAAGCCATGTATTTCTTTGTTTCGCCGTTCTCTGGTAGAAATCTCTTTATCGGTATAAACTATTTTTTGTTGTAGAAACTTTTGATGTCTTGTTCCGAAATTGAGAACTATTTTTTTTTTCTTTCCTGAAACATTCTGCAATGATTGGAATACCGGAACTATACCTATAAATAAAAATCTTTTATGGCACACAACCCTGTTTTTCTCTCGATATCTCTTACCTGTAACCTAGTCAGGTAGAAAAACAAAACAATAATACAGAGAAAACAGTCGATTGTTTCATATTGATACCGGATACGCACAATAGTTTAAGTACGTTGGACGCCCTAACAAAAATGAAGGGTTCATGGAATGAAATTGGGGATGTCTGTGTTTGATATTTCTATTTTTTTTATTATGTTACTCGTAAAAAGGCTAATCATACTAAAGGCTATTACAAGCCTGTATGAGGCTACTCATAAAAAGTGTTATTCCATACAATTATTTCTAATATTATAGTAGTTAAGCAAGTATTTTTTTTTCTTCTAAACAGTGCACACTGCAAAAGAGAACATTACTCGTATTATGCTAATAAGTGTTAATATTTCTTTTTTTTTTCCGGAGTCAACAAAACCATATTTTTCCATACAGAGTTAAACACATGACGTGGCCTATATTAGGTTTGCGCCCTATCAAAAGTCCGTTGTATAAATTATATTTTAAAACAATTGATAATAATAACACATATCTTTTTTTAAAACTATAGCATGGTACGGACGACGGACCGTATGTGACAAAAGCAATTGTGTCGTATGCGTTATGCTACAATAACATGAAGTGTAGTATGTGTATTAATGCAATATGTTTTGTTTAGTTTTTTATTGAAGTCGTTATTTACGTACTCACAACATCATTATTTATGTTGAAAAACTGTTCACTTACATGAATTATGTGTATTTTTAGGTTTCATTTATCATTCGTTTTGTTTTCCTCCGATTACACAAAGATGTCGAGTTTAACTCTTAATACTAATGATAAGCACTGACGGTTCCCGGTGTAACTTCGAGAGTGATATTATTTTTTTAACTCAAAAAATTACTTCCAAGTGAATGTTATGATACCTATGTGATATTATGTCCCACGATACAGCAATCGTTTCGAAGAAATGTATTTGAAATTAAGAAATTACTGAAATTCATCCGTGTTAGCTTTCTCTGTGCTAGTTTTTACTTTTACTCTTCTGTACTTCAAACTCCAATCGTCCACATTAATCAACACTAGGATAACGTTGAAAGCTATGACTATACTTTAAAATATGTTATACTCTCAAAATCCTAAGAATGTTTTTTTTTGTATAATATAGTACCTTGTTGTTAATTTGGACGGGTTAGCGCTTGTATTGTAAGAACGGGGCATATTGGAATAATTTTTCATTTTGTCTTAGGATTTCTTTGTAGAATTTTCTTAGTGGAAACGTCGTGGCAGTGATCACACGCTGGCTAAGAATGGAAACCGAAAAATCCTCACCAGGTCTTTTCGGTGTACAGGGTGATTCATAAAGGATAAGACGTTCATTTTCTCGGATTATATTAATATATGAAAACTATTATTTCCAAGATTTGTTGGTACACATTTTACTATATTTTTCAATATTTTGAAAATTTCTATCACCAATCCTTGAAGGCCAAAAAGGAGGATTTTAGTTTTTTTTTAAAGGCAACATATGTTTTTAATTACATACATTTGTAAACGAAAAATAAAAAAATATTTTAGCGTTTGAATTTTGAATTTTCATTTATTTGTTCATTTGTTATGACTTTATAAAGATTTGATTTTTTGACTGTATTTCTTAATATTTTTAATGGTTACTACAAAGACGAGTAGTTTTATTACACGCATAAAAATAATTTGATAAAGTGGGTTTGTAAAACCAATATGCGTACCTGTGTTGGAATAGGTGGTAATCTGTAGATAAGAATCGTTTGTCTATCATTATTTCAAAGTCTTTTATACCAGTGACTTTTTTTTGTTAGAGTGTTATCGCTAAATGGACAATGCGAACATAAATATGAACTTAATGTGCTACCGGTTTTGGAAAATCGAAAAAACATGATAATTATTAAGGGAAAATGTAGTATCTTAACAAAGTCATAGCTAATGAACAAATAAATGAAAATTCAAAATTCAAACGCTAAAATATTTTTTTATTTTTCGTTTACAAATGTATGTAATTAAAAACATATGTTGCCTTTAAAAAAAAACTAAAATCCTCCTTTTTGGCCTTCAAGGATTGGTGATAGAAATTTTCAAAATATTGAAAAATATAGTACAATGTATACCACAAAATCTTGAAAAAATATATTTTCCAAAATATTAATATATTCCGAGAAAATGAGTGTCTTATTCTTAATGAATCACCCTGTATACGAAAAGGCTTTCCCACAGAATGGACACTTCCCACGGTAGTACAATATCGTATTTATAAGTATAACATTCTTCCTTTTATGTGGTGAGCTCTATTTTTGTTATTACTTTCAGAAATGATACCCCCTTAATGACGTGACAAGAAATAAATACAAATTATTCGCTATCCGCCTTTATGTGGCGCCCCGTACTTTTCGCTCAGTCTTAGTGGAATAATAATAATAATACTATTCTCAATTTGTAACATTATGTTTATTTTTCATCTACATATTATCGTATACAAAGTCAACGTTTTTACCATAACAGTTTAAAATGTAATAAATAATTATTAAGGGAATAACATTTGTAATAGTTTCACATTGGGTAACACAATCGATGTAATGTAATAAGATAACAATTCGGGGTATTAAAAAAAAACAACAATGAATTTTAAAAATACACTTAATTTAATTATAGTTATTTGAGTACAAACATGGAATTACTTAATAATTGTTAGCCATTTTCACCAAGTACATTCAACTTTAAACATCTATGTTAAAGCTTTCAAATTATAAGGGTAAACGGTAAATTAGGTACATGTGTTTAATAAATAGACTGTCGAAGTTGGCTGAGTATTTTCGTCATTGATAAATATTTTTAAAAAATATTGCATTTTTTTTTTAGTTGAAAAGAAAAAGGACTACAAAAATAACACTGCTTCACATGTTGTGTTATACAAATCACAGCGTTATAATAATTTTATAAGTGTTTATTAAATTAAAACTTGATTAAGCTCATTATCCAAGTATAGTTTAATTATCGTGTAATGAGTTATAATTATGTTGTTCACCGACATGATTAATCATTATGAGTTTTTTTACACCGTTTTAATAAAACGTTTAGGTGTCAATATATGTAATTCGCCGACTAAAAATTCTTTCCCTGTGTCACTTTATAAAAGAATAGAATTTCTTTGTGGCAACGTTATGTTGGTACTTACTTTACTATATTATGGTAAATCCTAGCCGTTGTGTATGCATGAAAATACTACATATTTTTCAATATCAACTTAATGTTGTTCTTTAGCATTAGTTCACACGTCGTCATAGTATTTTATGTCAGTTTTTTTTAACAAAATTGATATGAATTTATAAGAAAAAAAAATTACAATACACCACCATTCTTGTGATACCAAATTATTTGATTTTATCGCACTAATTTAAGTTTATTTTTGGTACGTTTGCTATCGAAAGCAATGCGGTTTACTGAACGTAAAAGAAATAATATAATAATACAATTTTATCACTTTATTAAGTATACCTACTCTTGAATATGATTATTCCAAAAGTATTTTTAAGTCAACCCCGCGGAAACCACTATAGAGGAGACCCGGATTCATTGTTCTGAGCCGAAACTGCTTACCTAATAGGACACACTTTTTGTAAAGTTTTTCATTAGGCTTTATGAGTTTTACTTTTAGTTCAATCGCCCGACGGAGTATTAACTTAATATTAAACGTCTTGGGTACATCATAAAAACGTAGAGTTATTTATTTATTTTTTCATTTACCTTTCAGTTTATTATGCTGATCACAATGTAAGTATTCCGGTTTCGTTGCTGTGTTATGTTGAACAAATAAAACTCACACTTGGGTCGTGGTGAATGCATAATATAATTGGAATTATTCGATATCAACTGTATTATTGTCAAGTAAAGCTAATCTTTTGAAATCTTTCTATTAAAGTTAAATTCTTTTTAGGTATTCTTGACAAAAAAAAAAACAGTTATAATGAGATGGGGCAGATGCAGTTTTTCAGAAACGACTAAGAGATTTTTGTTGAATAACTAGCTCGTCTTTTCTTTTTCTTTTTCTTGTTTAGCTTTTTATATTTTTTAAAAGTTTCAGTTTTTCCGCGTTTATTGTGAAATAATGATGTGGACAAAAATATGAATAGTTCAAATGATGTTTCCAACAAAATCCTATTACAAATTGATGGGTCATTCGACAGTGACATTAATTATTAACAATAAAAACCTAATGGAAATGTATGGGTTTTTTTTTGTAAAAAGTTTTTATTCAATCGAAAGAAGCAAGGGCAAACTTTCTCAACTTGGCTAGCTCGAAGCTGATAACTAATAAACAACATAACTTTTTTAATATTACTCAAAAAAGTCCTTATGCGGTGAACGTCATTGTCTGGTCGTACATTGTGTATAGATTATAAAATGCAAAACATGGCTAAAGTGCTCCTCGTACACAACAGAAACAACAACTTCAACAAACCAGACTCTAAGTTAATCATTTTAATTAAATTTGATGGCAAAAAGGTCGTATGGTAATGCAACTACGGACCTGGGCCACACAGAAATTAAATATCTTGAACATATTATTACTATTATTATATACACTCAGTAGTGGGTATAATTTATTAAATTGCTCATGGGTCATGCGATACTTATCAAATATTTGTACTCTACTGAGGCCAGCAAAGATGACGTGGTCTTACTAAATTGTTTCAGAGTTTAAACATTATTCGTACACCGTCAAAGCTAAAGTATAACTTGTGTTTTAATAAAAAAAAACTAACAACATTTTTTTTGCGGTCGGTGATTAAAACTTTTTTATAAATAATTCTAAACAGTACGATGAGTTTCTTACGACTAGGTAGTATCAAAGACGCTCTATGGTACTCTTCTAAGAAACAGGGCCTCATATACATATTTAACAAAATTGTAGTATTAAAAAAAGTATTTAATATTATTATAAAAACCTCATCCACAAATAAAATCTGAGAGAAGTTGGTATTTAACCACAATTTTCGTATTGCCATTATTTTACTATATTATACAGTATTAAAAGTAGGACGACAAGGGCTAAGATAACGCCGTTAAGAAATTGTTATAAAATCAAGTATCCAAGTTGGATATAATGGAAAATTATAACGCACATTTTAAGATCGATAGTGCAGAATTATATCCGTAAAGGGAAAGCAAAAACATTTTGTTTCTGTTCAATGGCGCACAATGCGTTGAGAAACATTTTAAAACAATTATTATTGCCGGTAAACAATATTTCAAAAATGCATTATGCCCTTGAATAGTTTGTAGGTGATTCAATTAAAAATCAAAACAAACCCATTATTCCGTTTTACTTCGAGTTAGGATTTTTCTCTCTCTGACCATTACACTAAGACGTTTCGGTTAGTTAAATCCTAACGACGTTGGACAATTTATGCTTCTTTTGTATAAAACCAGATGATAAATTAATTAATTACAACATCACTGTTCATGTTGTTATTTCCCAATATATTTCTTCGAACAATTAGTTGTATTTTATTAATCCAGAACAGTTAATATCGCTAAAAAGTAAGTAGTGTTTTCGGTTTCTCTGAGATACTTAGTACCGATTTTATACTTGGTAAACATCTAAGCTGCTAAATTATATAATTAGACAGATAAAAACTGAAAGAATGTACTAAAATGAATAAAGACAAAAATAGGTATAAAAAAACATAGTATTGCCACGCGTTTGCCGGTAGAATTATTAAAAACGCCGTGCCGGTGTTCGTGTTAGTGTTAGATCTGTTTAAAAAAACTATTACTTAACACATAACATATTATTATACTTAACATATATATTATTGAAACCTTTGTGTACAACATTTATTAATAATAGTGTGTGTGAGTGTAACATGTACCCAAAACTTAATGTTATTACGGGCAATAATTACTCCTAGGCGTACAGACTATAGTGTGTATGGTTTTTTTTTTGACGTTTCGTGTCTGCCTTATTAGAGCGTGCATGTCATTTTCGAAACAAAAACTATTAAAATATCGTCTAAATAAGGTCGCGTTCGGATCAGGAAAACAGTCGACATTTTTTTTTCACTATTTTTTTTTTTGTTGTTATATAATATATTATTGTACGATATTAATTTGTGTGTTTGTGTTGTTGTCGACAGGTGGGCGACAGCGTACATGTGGCCAACACGCGCCTGCTGCCTATTTTGACACCGGTTCCATCTTGGTCGATCGGCCGCCACCTCCGCCGCCGCCTCCTCCACGTCCATCAGCCGTTCGTCGTCCCTGTTAGCCGCCGCGGTCGGCGGGCCGCGCGGTGACGTGGCGGCCGAGGGACAACAGATAGTATACTCAGCGTAGCGGCCTCGGCGGCGGCGGTGGACACGCGCAGCGGACGGTGTCGCCGCCACGGTGTACAACGGCAACGGGACCGGCGTGGTCGTCGGCAACGACACCGGGCCGTCGTCGCTGCCGCCGCAACCGACACCAACGCCGTTGGTCGTCGCCCACCACGACGCGGGCCCGGACGACGGCGACGCCGGCGGCGGCTACTGGTGGGCCCTATTGGCCGTGTGCCTCGTCCTGGCCACGGCCGCCGGTAACATACTCGTGTGCCTGGCCATCACGTGGGAACGCCGCCTGCAGAATGTCACCAACTACTTCCTCATGTCGCTGGCCGTCACCGACCTCATGGTGGCCGTGCTCGTCATGCCCGTCGGCATACTCACGCTGGTCAAAGGTGTGTAAATACCATTTTTTTTTAACCATCGCTTAAGTATATATACATACCGAGGGCGTATCCAGTGCAAGAGAAAGTTAAGTCCAAACAGGGAGTAAATGGTAAGAAATGGTCGACACCGGTTTACCAGACACTTCTAAAAACTACTGAAGATTTCCAAAAATGTGTACACTGATCATCTAAGACCCCATTCCACGTTGATACCTTAACCAAACAAAACAGTTAAAATCTTTCCAAATCGACAAAAACATTATTGTTCTCACTTTTACCTAATTAAATGCGGAATTGAAGATATTATGTTGTTTTAAATCATATTGACACAGTAACATAAATTCTTTATGGGGCATTCTAATATTGGGAAAATGTCCATTATTCTCCTACAACGTTTGAGATACTACAAACTCCTTCAAAGATGTTCGGGAGATTGTTCTTAAATTGTCTAGAAGGACTAAGGTTTCTAAGTTAAACCCTTACTACAACCTAGGACTCAAATATAAAGCTGGTGTTTTCACTTTAAGAAGTAGGTACATACTACATATATATTTTAGACAGAGAAAGTTCTATGGATTTGAAGGTAGACGAGGGAGAGCTATGACTAACTACGTTGGTGACCAACAACTATTGCTTTACTACTTGGGAGTTCTAAAATAATACCTAAAAGAAATGGTTATTATTGGATAAGTCTTACTTTCATTGCTCTTGGCAAATTCCTAGAAACGCCTTTGGTATGTTAAAATGTGTATGCCACAAGTCTTATGATATCTCAAGTATAATAAATCTTAAATTTACATTATATATTTCATTTACTTAGAGTGTTCAAAAATGTTTGGGAAACACTATGTATGAAATGATCTATTACTTTGTAGTAATAGGCTTTGGCTATATGTTTATTATTAGCTATTAAGTGGCTGTTGAAGAGTAATTTTACAAAGTACTGCTCACAAACATGCATTAAAGCATTTATAATAGATATTTGTTTTTCTAATTGATATTTAAATGTTATACTGGTCCGTATATGGAGGTAAGTATAGCAAAAATGGACAAATTACTCAAAAACAAGTATATCTATTACAATTTTTTTTTTTTTTGGCCAAGTAATTGCTTACTTGGGAAGGAACTGTTTGCACACTACTAATTTGAATTACAAAATCCCGTTTTCCTCTTCGCGAGGCGGGCTCAGAATTTTAACTTACTTCTAGTTACAATATGTACATCTTTTTGAACATTGACATAGTCGGCTATGGTCTTCCATTGGTTCGAGGATCTCACTATATCATCTTCGACGCTGTCTGGCGCCTAATATATACCCAAATCTGTCTCCAGTGACCGCCTAAGTTGCCACCATCGATCACGTACGAAAAATGTGTACTCAATGTCATCCCAGGGATGTTGACAATACACGCATGCTGGGCTGTCTAGACGTTTAAACCTGTAGAGGTATGCACCAAAAAAGCCATGTCCTGTCAAAAACTGCGTCAGTTGATAGTTAGTAACGCCATGTGACCTCGACATCCATTTCTTAGCATTGGACAGCAGTCGCGGAGTCCAAGAGCCTTTAGTTTCTAAGATCCACTTGGCCTGCCATTGCTGTAGCGTCTCATCCATCACCCTTGTTTTGGCCTCCGCCCTCGTATTACAGATTACTAATTACAACATGTATGTAATGTATCTATTTGCCAATTAATTTTCCTAAAATATTAAAGAATTAATTAAATGTAGTTTTATCAATAATGAATTGTTTAGAGTTAATGTTGGAAAAGCTCACCCTTTTTATGACAGATTACCTACATAACATGATTTGTTAATAATAATTATTTTATTTTATAATTTAGATACAAATTACGTTTGAAGATTAATTGAATTAATCAAAGATTAATAAAAGAAATAGTACAAAATACTAAAAATCTACCTATTTTAAATTACCGATAAAAATGTATTCGTGTAATTCAAATAGGTAATATATCTATAGCTAGTAATAATTTAAACACTAATCACCACTTCCCTTATGTGGGATAAAATAGAGTGATGTATATGTATGAAGAGGCTTCCATTTGCTAATCCTATTTGTACGTGTTAAGGCGTGGGAAATTATGAAGAATGACTTGACTAAATTAACGTAAAATCTATAATATGAACTTTATCTTTTAACTTTTTCATGGCGGTATCGAAATAGACCCGTTGACATCTTCCACCGCCACCGTCTTTAAGTATCATTGGTGCACGCACACCAGCGTGTTGGCTTAATTTCCACATGGGGTATGGTGGCGTTATCGTCAAGGCCTTAATAAATTGCCACGCCGAACAGCCATAAATACCTCTAATACGTTTTATATGTATATATATATATATATATATATATATGTATAAAGATGGAAAATAAAAGCGAATGTCTGGAGTATATTTTTAACGGTTTTTTATTAGAGCGTAATAAAAACGAAATATAATATTATTATATTCAAAGGTGTGCTATATAACATAACGCCATCAAAATAATTGAAAACAAGCAGCGTTGGCGAAAGTCGGCCAGGAAGAAAATTTACGATTTACAGGTGTTTATTTCTACTTGTTTATTACAAGCTGTATACACCTACTACCCGCCGAAATTAACTTTAGGTATGGCACCAAGCATGTACACCGCCGGGTCGTCGGTCTTAAATTAATGATGGTTTGTTGATTTGCGAAACCTCGTGTAATGCGCTTACGGTACTTGAACTACAGTAAAAAACATTGATTTTTTTTCTGCCTTTATTAAACGGTTAACAAACTTTATAATCGGCTATTCTGTGCGTCAGGCGAACGCTAATGGTATATACAAACGAGTCACTAAAAAAGTTATGAGCCGGAAATAACCTCAATTTAATTCAGAACGAGATATAGGTATAGTTTGTAAACCGTTTGTTTAAATACGGCACAAACGTTGGTGATTTCAAAAAAACAAAACTGTCGTTAACGTAAAACTTACTAGTACCTATTACCTTTATAGACTTTGACTTGAAATAAATAATTAGACGACGCAATTAGCCAAATTACACCAAATTAAAATAATAATTAGCGCGTTTAAACTTACGGCTCAATTAATGTTGAAAACGTTCAAAAGTATAATAATATGCCTTCACGTTTAATATAAAATAAAGACTGAAACCTATTGCAATTTAGAAATTGATAATTTTTGATGGTGTTAAATGTAGGTTATGTTCAATCAACACTGATTATTACAACAATAATCGTTTACACTCGAATGTTACTAGTTAATTATTATGAATAGACTATGCACAACATATGGCCTATAATCAGTACAGTTTTATATAATTTTCTTGTAACTCTTAACAGACGTTAGCGGCACGTTTGTCGAGTCGTCTATTATTTTGCATAATTGATCCCGGGCAAACACTTGAACAGCTTTTCTGTTATATTTACCGCCATAGCTTTCCAAGCATGACAGGTCCTTCGCCTCGTTTAAAAGCTTCCTCATTATTAAACACGTCAGGTCGTCGGCCAATGGTAATTTTCCAAATGACGTGACGCATAAAAACCGTTAAGACAACCGAGCATTTTGTTCTTGAGTCCATAAAAGCCCTCGACAAGTAAGTGAGAAAAGGCATGGCATGGCGATGCGATTGCCCCCTCAAAAATTATTCTGACAAGGGAGTGGTATAATTTTTTCTATTTTAAAGACGGTTCGACAAACAACACCGGCGGTGGTCGTTATGTTTGTTGGTGTAAATAATTATGTTTTCGCAAAGGTCCATAAAAAAATAAATTGTTCTTTGCTATAGTGACCACGATTAGGTGTATTTTGACAAAAATCACGTGTACCAGACGCTCGGGGTGTCAGGATGCCAATTTTATAAATGTAATAAAACGTTGTCAACATTGCCACGTGTCAAGCATCTTACGGGTCAATCCCTGCGGCATACTAAATATTAACGAACTCTGGTCTCGGTCTCGTTATTATACTTACAGAATACAAATTATGTACAATTATGTTTTTGCTAAAATAAAAAAAAGCCACCCACACAGCATTGTCGTTGTTTGAAATTATTCACAGTGTGGTAATTCGTTTATTGTATACAGTATATTATATAAAAAAATATTTTAATGTAACCGGTACCGGAAAGGTTAGGTACTAAATCTCAAAGGATAAAATATTTTTATAAACATACCATCTTAAGTAATTTATTGTAAACCCGGAGAGTGCAGTATAAAAATAAAATCGTTCAAACATTTTCTTTTACATTATGTAAATGAACAAGAAAATAATGGTAATATGACGCAATCTTAATTTTTATGTGTCTTTATATAATATCAAATAAAGAATTTAACTAATTCAAACGGTGTTTGTTTGAAAATCTTGGTTGGTTCTATCTAAAGAAATTATTTGCTGTTTTGTGAAAATTTTCAAAAATTGTCCAGCTGGTTTTGAAACTAGGCGCCTCATATCATCGTTTACCGTTTAATTGGGTCATATATTATCTTAAAATAATTTCTGTGGTTTAAACATGACATTTAATCATTTCCAATAAACAAAAGTTCCCACAAAAAATTTGAAAAAAAAAATCCTTTTTTAATGCTTTTAATTATTAAGCAAAAAAAAAATCAATAACAAACTTTTACTCTGTAGTATTTTAAGGATATTACATTCATGTAAATATTCATAGCATTATTATGAACATGTCCAAAACTAAATTTGCAATGTTATCAAATAGTTTCTTAACCTAACTAAGTTGTCTGAACGTTTAAGTTTTTAAAAACTTGTTTTGTATACTTTAAAACAGTTGTTTCGTTCATTTTTACAACCATAGGAAAATCATAATATTGTTTAGTATCGATAAAACATGTTTGGTTATATTTTCACACGTTTCATAATGTACTGAACAAACTTAGGTAGAAAAAAAAACATTCGACGAGAATTTGTATAAATAAAAATTACATAACTTTTTTGTAAAATAGGTTGAAATATGTCGCACCGTATTTAGTTTGATCTTAAATAATATAATAGTGTAACAACAGCTGTGAATTGTTTTTCCATATTTTACAATTTAAATATTTTGTCCGGTAAAAGTAGACCCAATAAATGTAATCCTACCTTATTAGCATACAATTGTATTAAAAACGAAAACTTCTTAAAGTAAAACAAACCAATTGGTCTGTGGGATTTCATTAAAAAAGAAAACAAATAGCTAAAGTGACTTGGATAAATTAGGATTCGCAGTGAGAATTTATACTCCACTTCGGGCTGTGTCCGTATCGAAGACGTGTCATGTTAAAAACGTATTAAAGTTTTCTCACTCAAGTTGTCTCCCCAAGATGTATTCGATTCACGCAAACAGTTAACAGACTATCCGTACCGGAGACGAGTAAACGACATAGCGAACAAATATAAACATACAAGTATACAACATAACAAGTGTTTATTTAGTCCTAAGTAGTGGCATTAATTTTTCTACATATCCGTTATAAAAAGAAAATATACAGTTTTTAACTAATATGTGGAAAATTGATGCCACTACTTTGGACATTGGCTAAATTGTTGTTATCGAAGAAAGAAAATAATCGCCAATAGCGTAAGCTACAGTTCATACTTAGAGTCGATGCGACAAGATAAAAAAGTTCAACACAATACAAGAATGTCAGTTAAGTGTCATAATATTTTATGTCAGTTGAACGTAAATACCGTTCAGTCCCAAAAATCTATCGATTTACATTATGCTATTTGAAGATCTTCGAAGCTAATAATTTACTTACAGTTTTCACAGTTTAATACCAGCGCAATGTATATTGTATAGGTTTATACGATTTGGGTGGTAAAATGTAAGTCTTTTGTCCAAACACAATAAAGGCTTTTTTTTAAATAAAAACCGTTTGGAATTTAAACTTTTTATTCTTAACGCCATTATGTGACTACTGGAACTTGTTTCGTTATCTATAATAAATACCTACTTTTTGTAAAAAAACACACAAGTAAAATAATAAGAATAGGAAATATTTTATAACGTTATTCTATTGTAAATATGACTTAAGCTACTAATACTACTCTGGTCTAAACGTTAAATACAATTTATAAAACAAAAAATCAAAATACTAGATATTTGTAAAAAAGCACTGCACTGGCTGTGTTATATTTTTTACAATTTTTTTGTAGGCTTTTTTACATGAAGGTGTAGCAACGCAGGTAATATAGCCCGACAATGTACACTTGGTTTAATTTAGCGGGTTTAATCTCGCGGGTCGGGTCACCTTTAAAGCCCAAACGTGTTATCATTATTACTTTTATTAAAACCTTTTAATTAAAGTGGCAAGCACGGGGAATGCGCTCTTGTGCTTGTGATGTGCGTTTCTATGAAATATACTTGACTTAAGTGAAACCTGTAGTTTTTACAACATAGGTACAATTCCGTGTTGTACAATTAATATGAATAACACGGAACATTCAAGTCCTATTCGTTTTTATTTAACAGTTAATTTTAGCTGCTTTGAAAAAGGTTTTACAACGAAGTGTTTTATTTATTTGCTTAACAACTTGACCGAATTCATCATCAATGACATTTTCTTGATATTTTCTAAACCGCTGAACCAATTTTGTTGATGTAACAAGTCTATAGCTCAGAAATCGTAGCTGCGAGGCACTTTATAGTGCCGACAATTTTAAAAATTCATCAATTCAAAAATCAAATTACAAATTTTGGACTTATCAAAATAGTTTATAGCTTTCGGTTACGATTTGGTGGTCGTTATCAATTTTTACGGTGTTAATTGTTTTATACTAATAAACTACATCAAAGAAAAAAATATGACAAACACACGAGTTAACACTGTCTTATATTCTATGACTACTTATTAATCCAAACTATATGTCCAGTCCAAGTCATTATATTCCTAAACTACGTCCTGACAAAGTCTAACGTTTTTCACCTTAAAGATAAGAGTAATAAGCTTATACATTTTTCATCGATTTTAATAATAATTTAACCATCGCAGGGACTAACTATTGATCTATTGACCTACATGACGTTTTCGTGTAATGAGCGCTGAGTTTTTTTAAATTATTACTAATTGTTTTTTTATAAGGCATTGATGACGCATTTAATAATAACTGTAATTTTTGTTTGTTGTAAAATTCTAAGCCGTATATTATATGAATGTACTATTAATGGGATCAAACCCGTCAAATGGATAATTTGTACAGAAGCTATCTTAAAGACAACAAGAACAATATTTAATTTTTCTTTTCGTGACAAGGGACTCGTTCGATTTTTTACTCTCTCTCTCTCTCTCTCAGTGACTGTAAGCTAGATATGGTATTTGGATAGACTGTTGTACGTAGAAAAGATTTCGTTGTGTGGTTTTAGAAACATCGTTGCATCAACAGAAAAAAAAACACATCATTGTACAATCAATATTATTTCTGGTGAACGTCGCAGCTTAAACGTCGTCGACAATTGTTGCATTGTGATTCCATTTTCGTCCACGAGTTGGGTCATCGATAGCCTTTATAACGAAACGGTCACTTTGAGATATTACACGGAACGGTCTTCCTTTTTATATGTTCCACGCTCTGGGAGTTGTATTTCGTTATTTGATTCTCATAATACAGCTGCAGCCGGGATGCCCATATGCGTCACATACCCACAGTGGCGAATTTCCCGACACCTAGCGCACTTATCGCACGAGCATTGAATTCCAAATTATCATGATATCATTAGAATATCCGTCCGCTCGCTACAAACGACTTTTGTGCAGCATACACTTATTGAGAACCCCTTTTGCTGGCAGTCAATGTATACAGTATTTAAATCACTTTATGTACAATATTCCTACCGTAGTAGAACGCCTTTGTACATTCACTCACTCTCGGCGTGAATAGCTCTTTCGTTATTCGCGGTAAAGCCGACCAGACGTGTTCTGCATATCATTATCTATTTTTGACGATCAAAGGCGCTTCTACACATAAACCTATCCAAAAGCCTATCGGATTTTTCGAGTTTTCGAAATTCGTATAAGCCATAGTAAAAAAAAAAAACGTTACAAAGTCTTACATAACATATTACATGACAAATTCTCACCACTAGTAATATGTCTTTGTCGTTAACGGGAATTCTAGTACCGACAAACATTCTCAACGTAGAATGTATTTTTGTACACCTTTCAAAAGTTCAACACTGAAAGCCGTTCCAAAATAAAGGGAATCAGCCGCAAAGAAAATATATGATCATAGTGTGATAAGAATGACAATTGATAAGTACGGACAAGCGGATAAGAGCTAAGTGTCGAGAAGGGTCATTGATCATAGGCAAAAGGTTGCAAAACATGTTATATGCATTATTGTTTTACATTCTCTTATTATATTCTTTGTCATCTTCGTCTTGTCCCACACAAGTGAAATTGACTATAATTTTCTTACGGTTGTTCCCATAAACTTTGATGTGTACGGGTGTCGGGTAGCATAATAATATACAATGTGTACGTATGTATGGCTTTAATTAAAACTCCTGTACTAAAAACAGCAAGCCCGAATGTTCAATCTATACGAACCGACTATCAGTGAAAGCCTCGAAACGCAATTAAATAACAGTCTTACCGTTTCGTGTTACGTTGGAGGTGATGACTTGGCAGACATAATTAGAGAGCGGAGTAATTCTCCGGTACTGCAAATACCTAGGTTTAAATAATTAAGAATTTTCGAACAAAATAGTCGTTTACTCGGAAACACGTGTTTCAAAGGCCGGACAAAACCGCGTTAGTGTTTTGAAATACTTGTAGACTGCGAATAGACCGTCGTTCTAATTTCTTAAAGTATAGAAAAGCGAACTCTTCGGGAAATATGTAACAACACAGTAACGAAACGAGAATTTTCCGTCAAATGTATAATCATCGCGTAGAGAGAGATCCATCAATTATTATCGATACGTTGACAAGGGTTACTTACTATCCTTACTGACATCCCCGAAATGAACCTCAACGGGCGATGTCGGCTAACAGAAAACCCTCGACTTACGTGACAATAGCGGGCACCTGTTGGGGTCACAATTCTCAATTAGCTTACATAAAACTATGTTAATTATTTTAATTGTATTATTATTATTCATAAAAAATTACGGTTTCACAAGTTGCACGACGTACGAAATCAATTATCAGTTGTCCATTTCCATAAAGTTGTCAAGGAATTAATATATTATTTCTTTAAATCAGTTGGTTGCCTATCCAATTCCACAATTCGTGTCCACCCGAGACTCGTAAAGGATTAAATGGGAAACAGAGGGGAGGGGGATCAACCCTCCCAAGTTTCGCATCTGATAATTTTGTCGAACACGAAAATTTACACATTTTGAATGACCGCTGATGTTCTTCGCCGCGTTTACTGGCGGTTATAAATTACTTGACATGCCTCTACATATATCCAGCCACGCCAAATCCATTGTACATAATGACAAGGCGGACGGCCTCACTGGTTGATTACACGAATACCGGGAGGACCTCGGGTTGATTATATCACATCGCTGTGAAGAGGAAGCGGCATATAGCAGGCTTTTGTAAATTAAATCACAAAAGCATCGCAGAGGGGAAACAAGTGGGTGGCCGGTGAGCTCAACGAGGGGAGAGAAAGTGTGGTCGTCCACCATAAATTATTTTAACGTTACCGCCCCTGAAGGGTCTCCCCGAACAATTAACGTTGTCACCTTTGTCTTTGAGCCACTTCAAGGGCGGCGTTTTTTTTTCTTTGGTGTACTTTTTCGCCGTCGTTGCTGTTGTTTCTAGTTTTTTTTCTCCTGTTTTATGAACTTTGAATTTCTAAAAGGGTTCGGTGTTCTCAGCCGTTGTATATCTGTTGTTTTGAAAATGTAATTAATTTTTGGTTTACACGTTTTGTTGGTTTCCCGGTCATATCGTTTGAGCTGTAAAGAAAGAAACCGTTAGCATAGGAAAAAAACATTATAATTATTATTATTATAGTCATCGGTCGCTTTTGTGGTTACGTCGACACTGGTAATCAATATTGATAGAAATTAAATTACATCCAACAATAACGTGGCGCGTTTTTGCGATTAATTTTCTATTGTGACTCGATGACCGCGACTGAGTGCTTTTAATTGTGCGCAAATTACTTTGTGTATGTGACTCATTAGCATAATAATATATTCACAATGGTTATGATAATTGTCTTACCGAAACCCGATAACCCGCTATTAACTAACCGCAGTCATTTTTACCCTTTGTATACATGTCCGGTATACTAATTGTATAGATTAATGTTTTGTTTAAAAAAAAAAAAACTATATCTTTTGAGCAGGTTATAAACCGTTGATGATGTTTGGATGGTTAGGTAAATTCTAATTATAAAATCTAAAGTATTAGTTTTTTGTTGCCATAAAGATTCAGAACCGTTGAACCTCGGTCTTCCATTAAAAATGCATGGCTTGTGCGGTCAAGCGAAGTAAAAGTTTAAGTTGGCCAAACTTCAAATGTGTTTACACGTTTCTAGAGCATAAACTTCTAAATTTGTTTCACCCCTTATTTAGAACGTTCTAATCTCCGGATTATTCGTATTTACCCCTTGTAAAATTATATTCATCGAATGTATAACATAGTTTGTGTTACGTTATATTCGTGCGTAACTTTACTAACAACTAGTGTTTTTTCATTGTAAAATCGAAGAGACATTGCGACTCGTGAGTTCTTTACGCGCATTCACATTTCGATTTTAATTACTATTTAATTTAGTGTAATTGCACATTTCTCAACGATATAAACCACGTCGATTATTTAGTTGGACTTACCGCCGGGGTCGAGGAACACCGTATACACGGTTGACGCTTTTAGAATTTCGTAAATTAAAAGTACATTTCACCGGGGTCGGTTGTACCCAGCGGAAACCGTTTGCCGCCGTTTACGGCGGACAGACACGATTTACACATTAATTAAACTCGATCAAACTCGATATTCGGTTTAACGCCCGACGTGCACGCTTTGTCTATACAACTGCGCGTTTAAAACACACAAGTCTACTTTTGCTTTGATTCCCTCCCCCACCCCCTGGCCCCTGCCACCAAACATAGAATTTCATTTTGCCGCGTTCCGAAATGTCAATAAAACGAGTCGACTCGCGAAAAACCGTTGTTGCCGAGCCAATCATGTGTATTTACAATTTTGTTCACACGTGCCCTGATGCACCTCGCCTAACCCTTTCGCTCGTTCTTTGGTCGGCCACGGTGAATATTTACACCCGATAAAAACATGTTATTGCAATCCGTCACACGGCCCGCAAATCCGTTTATATAGGCGCCCCCAAGTCCGGGCTAGACAGAGCAAGCAGGCGGAAAACGATTATTGTGAACGTTTGTCTCGCCTAACCGTCCGTAATAAGTCAGCCGATCGGGCTCCTCTGCCGACCTAATACGAAATTCGTGCATTTCCATCGACGGTTCCACGAGGGCTGTGTGTTCAGCTGCTGCAACTAAACAAAATTAACACATAACGATACAATCAAACGTCGTAAAACCACGCGACCGTTCACAACGAGTGTGTGTAGGTGTCGTCGTTACTTCACTTGAGTTCGGCGAACGTGGGATTTGGGCATGACATTAAAACCAAATACCACAACTCGAGTTGAGTACATTAAACAAATAACGGAATTCAGCACACAGGTGCGTCATCTGCTTGAATAATAATAATAATAATAGTAATAAACAAATAAAAAAAAAAAAAAAAATAAAACGATACACTTATAATTGCAATAGTTTACGTTTTCACTAATTTCATCGGCTCAGTTCTAAACGTGTTCTATACAGGTCGGAATAGATGAAAGTGGAAGACACAATGGTTTTATAGTACGGGTCCGGATAAGTTGCGGACGCAATTTTAATTTTACTTAAGCAACAAATTATTTATTTTTATTGTACAAACTTTATTTATTTTTTACAAAGTTTATTTAGGTAATAAGTTTTGTCAAAAATAGATTGCCCAATACCTACAACCGACTAATACTCGCCCGGCACGCAATTATGGGAAATAGTAAAACGTTGTGTTGATTAAAATGGATAACAGTAAAAAAATTAGAAGTTTTGGCTTTTATTTTGAACATAAAATAAACAAATGTGTGTAGTTTGTGACTTCTAAATATTTAACTCTTCGATATCATCTTAAGATTCAGGATGTATTGGACCGTAAAAATTATTTAATACGTCTTGCCATTAATTTCAATCAATCATTTCATAGGATAACGAATTAAAAAATTTTTTTTTTAAATATAACTATCACGTCCTAATAAAATGTACCCCAAATCTCAATCAAGGCCAAAGACGTGATCCGAAGTTAATTTTAACAACATTTTATCTACAATATTACTGCTAGTGGAGTAAGTACCGCAAAATGTATGAAAGTCAATCAAAACGAAGAAGTGTCTATATATTTTGCCAAATAGAAAAAAATAAAAGGTGTAAGATAGCAGAATTATTGCATAGCTTATAGCATCGCAGCTAACCATTTCTTGTTTACCAACGATACCCTCCAACTCTCTTAATATTCTAAAATCTAAACTACTGTTAAGGTTTAGATGATGAAATTAGTGCCGTTCGAACCCAAATTAACTAAATGCTTGTTTAATGTTAGATATCTTTTTCGAGTTTAAGGACGTATGTTTCCAACTAAAACAAGCTAATCGCTAAAGATAATAAGCTAGAGTTAATGGGTTAACCAATTATGTACCGATACGAGATGTAACTGAAACGAACGAAGATATCAGGAGAGATACAAGTGAAGAAGTTTATAGGTTTGCTAATTATTGCAATCTTGAGCTAGAGATCTGAGACAAACCACGAGGACTGAACCGTCCAAAGCTACGTTAATATAACCAATAAAGAGTTTAATAGATTGTGAAAAATATTATGATCAATGATCATTGTAAAGCAAGCCGTCCAATAATATATGCATTTTCTAGAGTAGATTTCTTAAATTTAAAATCGCTTGCAAAAATTCAAAAAAATGTTAATTGACAATTTTGTTTTACTTAAAATGTATCTAATTTATGGATTAGAATTAATGACAAAACCATTAGGTTGTGTTAAAACAGGTCAAAAATATTTTAACTACAATTATGTACATTTTTAACATAATTATTGAACGAGAAAATAAAATAGTGGTTTACATGTATTCAAATTATTTTCATATAAATTAGCATTATTATTTTATGACTCTTTCATAATTGAAGTGTACATGCTGATTTGTTTGAACACTGTTTCTTCAAAGGGGAAATATGAGAATAATAATTAATTAGCCTTATACCTTGCAATAAATGACACGTCCAAAGAGTAATAATATACTACTGTATATTATTATGACGGCGGGCAATTAGCATAATATTCTAAATGAAAAGCGCGCTTAATTGTTTTAAACATTACATAAGTCATTTTTCTCTTCAGTCACAGGCGCTCATTTTAACTTTTATGTTTAATTCACCTAAAATATTCGCATTATGATTTGTAAACCATTTATTCCCGCTTTACCAACGTGGTTTATTTGTTCTGGTAACTATGACATTTATGTAATAGCCTTTTTAAATTACTTCTCCGAATACTATTATTTTGAAAACTATCAATTATTACAGTCAATGTTGAATGTAATTTTCGGTTTATGTATGAGGAGTTTTTCAAAAATTCAATAACTTTGAAATATAAATTTCAATAATTGTATTTTTATCAGCACAATAATATATATAATATAGTTTACTTGATTAACTCGGGTTTTCTGTCTATCAAAGGCAGGCAATATGACATTTTGTTTGGCTTGGAAAATTAAATAATTAATAAAATACAATTACTTAATTACTTGGGTTTTTCGACGCATCAGTTAAAGTGGCTTTTTTTTTTTTTTAATTGATAACCATCATAATAATATAAAAACAATATTGCTGTTAACAATATTTTGAAGTATGGACATATTTGTCCAGGTATAAGACGTATTCATTTCACATTATCACTAATTAAATAGAGCGATCAATTACAGAACAATTACTCTGGTAATTATAGAGATAAGATTTTTGCTAGGTGGTGTTCAACGCGCTTTGAGTTAATAATATGTTTGCACGTTAAAAATCATAATCAAACTACCGATTTTCGAGTAGCTGGCTAGGTGTAAAATTGTAAGTCGTGTACTACTCTAATGGCTGTACATCTTACAAAAGTTGAGATCACTATAATACATAACGTTGTATTATTATTATTATTTATGGTGAACCTGTAACCACACAATAATACATGCTCCCGCGAGATAATAATAATAATGTTACCTACCGTTGACGGATAACGGCGTCACTCGTTTAGGTATACGCAATATGTTTAATGATTGTGTTATTGTTTTTCAGTAATTATACAATATCGCGGTGGTTATTAAATTGGTCACGGTGTCGTTATAATATTGTTATTCGCATGTACAGACACGGTAATTAAGATAAGCGACCGTTTGATGGGGCAGTAATAGAGCGTTGGCGGGGTTTGTGATGCACATTAACTGATTAATGGATGTTTCTTACTAAACAAATGAAAATCGGCTGCTTAATTTACAGAAGCGGCAGTAGTGCACCGGCTTTGGCAACATTTTAACGATTTCGGTTGCTCGCAAAGCAGCTGATAATAAATTGTTTCCCGGTAAATCTACGAGCCAACAAACTGCTGACACTCACCGGCAAACATTTACACGTTGGGTTTTTATGCATCCGAAAAAAATGAAGAATATCTTGTGATCTTGATCTTTTTAACTGTGAAAATATATTTTTCTTTTTTTTATGCTCAATAGTATTTTTTTTTTTTTTTTAATTAGGACGAGCAGTAGTTATTAAAACTTACGAGATAAACAGCGTTGTAACTTGTAAGGTTATAAATAATCAATCTTGCTCTAATGTTCTTTTTTATATTTTCCGCGGTGCCAGATTGATGTTTTAACTACTTGTTTCTGGTCAAATTACATTTTATATATCAACAAAATTGTTTCTCAGATGAATGATGTTTTGTAATAAATTGTCATGTTTTTCTTCTTCGATTACGTACGTGTTATCCTACACAGGAGTACAGCCGCCCTAATATTTTCTTTACACATTTATCCATCCGATACATCCTTATTTTTAACATATACATCCGCTCTTGCTTCAATCTACCTTTACATATCCCTATTCAGATTTTTTATACCCACTTCACTTTTATTTTTCTTCCGTTAGGTTAAGTTTTTCGTCAGTAACTTCTGACTCATAAATGCGTAAATATTGACCGATTTTGGGCTAAGTGCAATTTTTTTGAGGTTGACTGGCTGACTTATCACGGTTTTATTTCTCAAGATTGTTGTTTTCCACTGTGATAGAACCTGACCTTAACCAACTTTCCGCATTTAAGTATTTTCGTTCAGAACGATGTTCAGAAAGATAAAAATATGTTCATCAGTATTGAGCGTAAATCCGTCTAGAATCTAGATAATCTAAATTATGATTTTATTCAGATACACCCACATTAAACCCCTTTCTGTGTATATTTTAATGAACAGTGAGTGCGTTCTCGTTGACAGTTCAAGAGTGACATTTATTAAAACATATTTTTTTAAGTCTAGCCAACGGATATTTTCGCGGTGGATACTAAAACAACGTTGGTACAAAAAGCACGTCTTTCACACACTTAAATGGATAGCCATACTTGTTTCGTTTTAAAAAAAATATACAAAGGGAACAGGTATTTGTTGTGCAACAATAACAATGATTGCAATAATAATAATATTTAAGAATGCGAAAACACACAACAACGCCAACTAAGACGCACTACATTGAGCTTTCAGCTCGAGGTGGTAGCAATTAGCCCAGAAAAATTCGCCACAGTGCTCTTTGACCGTAATACGATGACAGCAATGGGCATAACTTATCATCTTGTGGGCTTTATGCGAATAGCATGGCGGTACTTAAGACCCCTTAAACAACCGGCATGGTAGGTGTTAGCCGAAACAACACTATTGTGCCACCGAAAAAAAACGTGGCATCAACTTAAAATAATTTTATGCACGTTTCAAATTTAAAGGAAAAGCAAAATTAATTACAATCTTCACACAAATCCTGCGGTACAACGCTTATGAATCATTCATATTATTTTGTTATTGGTTCTCGATCAAAATAACAACGTGCTCGACGTTTATAATCAAAAGTCATCACCGTATTGTAACTAATACTTTTGTTTTATTTAATTCTATTATTATTTATTATGTATGTTAAAAATACAAAATATGTAATGATACATGGTAAAAATTGATGTTAAGAAGTATCAGGCACTTAAACTTAAAAACATTTATTGAACTTAAATTTTAAAAAAATTGTTTTTATTACAATCTCTGTATTTTAAATCCTTGTAAGATAGTTAAGCGCAGAAAGGGGACACTCCAAAATGGCTGCCAACGCATATATTAATTTTTGAATATATCAGGAGGGTTTTTTTCAAGATGATGATCATGCATTCATTTTTACAACTACGGTTTTATGGACATGTCCCTTTCCTTCAACTAGGAATTCATTTAGTAACATATTCTGCCACTTTATTATGAATACCATTCTTGTTTTAGGTTATTGAGCTAAGACGATTTCGATATTAAATGTTTATAACGCTTCAGTATTGATCAACTTCGTGAAAAATAACTTCGAATCAGCGAATTAATACGAGTACGAACTTTACTAAAAACGATTAGAATGACCAGAAGCTTTGCACGGAGAAGCTTCCAGACGATTTTCAGATTTTAAACTTACCACACATGTGTCTGTGTGTGTTAAGCCATCAGTGTGTTAAGTTTATTTAATTTATTCGCGGTAGACCTCGAGGTTATTAAGATACCCCACGGTATCGTGTATTCTCGGTTTAAATTTATGAACACGAGACTGAAGTACTATCAATATTCTTTTGCTGGCAAAACTCATTATCCGACAAAAGCGGGTCGAGTGGTGCGCAACATTAAAAGTAAAGATGTAAGGGAGGTCTTTATTGGAGGCCGCCATATTTGTGTGCTCAAGATTGCTACGTTCGTGGAAATCGGCAAATTTTTAACGCTGCTCTCTCTGTACTGAACCATTTACATATTTTAATATTAATAACACAATTCGACAAAATTATTCGAAGCAAATTTAAAAATGTTGAATGTCAGGTTAACGAGCCATCGTTACGTCGAAATTATTATTATTATTTTTTATTGGCTGTAATTGATGTTTGTTTCAAGGAAATTGAACGTTCTTAACAAAATACTTTGTTGGTCTGTAAAATATATTAAGTCCTCGCTACCACGCTAGTAGAATATATCATATTGAGTGTTCCTGTAACGACACGCCACGAACATCGGTTTTATAGTGTGTTGGAGACATACTAATTAAATATGTCTGCACTAGTCGTACTAGTCTAAACGTTTGGCTATGCTCCAAATTGGAATATTATATAGTCATAGCATAAGTAGTAATCTATTAGTTCCTAATACATTTGGCTAGTTGATCGTAAATAAACTTCATTTATGTGTGGTTAGATTGTGTTATCGGTATTTGTCATAATGCCCATAAAATTGAGCTACTTATTAACTTGATACTCTAATTAATAAGAAAAAAATTGACATCCATCACACATTGACTATGCGACGAGTGCAACATTTTCCAACGAAGCACTTTGTATGTTAATTGTGTGTACAACCCGTAGCGTGAATGAGATAAGTCCGAATAGCATTAATATTTACCAAAACATTATCTTTAAAACCACTGGATGATTATGCATATCCACAAAAACTAATGCGTTGCAGACTTAAAAATGAAATTTTACTCTATCTACTGTAAAACTTAATGTCATCAACTTATACATGTCAAAGCCAAACAAAATAAGCTTTTAAAATCATGTCCAATTTTCATGCAAATGTAAACTTGCTTACTTAAACTTTAAAAAAAACATTAACCACAAGACGTTGTTGTTTAAGTTGACAATTGATTATTATTAAAGATAAAACTAATTTTATGTAAGCATTGCGGTGTTGAGGGACAGTTTGGTGCCGTCTGTCTTGTCCTTCGAGCAATTCAAATGACAGGAGCAAGTGCATTTTCGGGGAATAGAACTGAAAAAAAATAATCAGTGTTTTAATTAGAACGTATTCTGTTGGCTGGCACCTTTTTTAATTGATTTTCAAGTACTTGCGAGGTGCTTAAATCGAGTAGAACAAACATTATTAGCGCATTCAAAAGTCAAAATTGTCATATTAATTTTGCATGACCTATATTGTTATACTAGATTTTAGATGTTATAATAGTAATATTAAGAAGTCGCTTTGGACAGAGAAGAAATGAAGGAATATTTCATCTAGAAAAATACTTGGGCAACTTATGGTTTTTGTAAAATAAAGAAATTAATATTTAAAACCCTTAACCATAAAATAATACACTCTCTGCATATACGTATTTTGGTAACAATCTAACGATTGTCTGTCGTTAGCGCTGACGATGACAACATAGTTGCTGAAATACGTATACGCAGAGAGTGTACTATTTTTTATGGTGAAGGGTTTTAAATATAAATTTTGTTAGAATATTTCATCATTAAACAAATCTACGGATTGCAACAAAAAAAACTCTAATGCCTATATAAAACACAAAAAAAATCTGTCAACAAAATATTAACACCTCTTGCCTTATGATCATCAGTACCTACCGCATAATTGTGTTCTTGGTTTGGTTCTTAGTAAAGCTTGTTCCCTATAGATTTGTATACACCGAGACCATACAAGTGATGCCCAAATCCTGGTGTACACTTTATATATTAGAACAAAAAATAAGTTATTAAGAAGTAAAATCTTAATAAGAAAGTAGATACACATACGCTCGTCGTTCGGTATTTATCCAACATTTCGACATGATACAATTATGTGTCATTTTAATGGGGTTTTTTTATTAATGGAATCTTCTCAGCGAATGCGTCTATCTCCACTGAATTCTATACATGTTTGGAATTCACAATTTTGTAATTTCGAATTACAGTCGAGATGGCGCGCAAAGAATAGATGTAAGTATTCCATAACATCAAATATTCCCGAAAAATGTGTAAAACGTGTGTAGGAAGTATTTCTCTCTAGTCGGATGACTTGGTTGGTGTTATTTAAAAACGTCCCAATACCGTTTACGTGACAGTTTTATCCGAACAATTTTCGCCGAGTCTTAAGCAAAGAAAAAAAAGGAAAAAACAGCACACAATGGTTTTTTTCCTATAGACTTTGGCCATACTTACAAACATTTAAATACCGGTCTGGCAGTGTATTTAGCGTTATTTATAATGTCTGCATTAAGTACTAGAAGGTTGTTATTTTTATGTTGTAAAAATGAATCGTTTGTTTGGTGTTTCAATTTTTAACAATAAATCATTCATACATAACACACGAGAGGACGGTGTTATTACAACAAACCTAACCCTTCGTTTAACCGCCGGACAATTATTATGTAGGATAACTATATAAGTAATAATATTTTAATATTTATTCACTATCACTATATTAAATCGCATTAGTATTACACACGAGACAATGGGAAGAGCGGAACTTTTCAAATTGTAATTCGGGTCCATTAGGTTTATTGTTTGAAACAGTTATAACTTTTGAGTATGCTGGTGATTTATAAGCTTTGGAAAGTAACCAACGAGTGGCCCTCATGGTAAATAATTAATGGACTCGCGAATAAAAGCAAACCCGTTTTTATTGTATTCGTAACGAATTCAAACCGATAATAGTCTCGTAGTGAAAAGGATAACTGTCGAAACGGTGGGAAAAATATGTTTTGATTGATAGTCCGCTTATTTGTATTTTCGTTAAGGTGTTTTACAATAGATAACTGATAAAATATAACAATCACACTGTGGCCGCGTCTCCAATAATTTGCCCGTCAAACAGCTAATCCGCAGAGGAAACATCATTCAACTTATAACGATGTGCATGGGAAACGTTCACAACGACAACAGCTATGACAATTGTTAATCAATAACTCGCTTGATTGAACTTGCTAAAATATTATTACAAGTTATGTAACACGAGTCTAATAATTTTCATCACGACAACATGTGTTGTTTTCAGTAAATAGAAAAACACAGGGAAAATAATGTATATCCTGAACAGAGGATGACACAAACACATACGGTGAAACGCGACCAAGTCGAATTCCAACGTGCAACTAAAGAAAAAATAAATTACAACTATTCATCGAATACTCTAAGGATGCGAACGTAATGGAATAAACCTCTTCTACTTTCTTAAAAAAATTCAGGTTTATAAAACACATTTATTAATATAAAACATTTTACATCAAATCCAAGACTTCTGGAATAATGTCTAGGGCAGAGCTAGGTACTTACTTTAGAACAGCTAATTACTCCGAACTAGCTTTGCATACTATTGACTTCTACTTAGTTTTATTATTAATTTTCGTTTGATGAATGTTTTTTTTACATTTTACTGGTTTATCGTATGGCATTACAATTACTTAGTAAAGTTACACAATTGGGTTTGACACGTTAAACGTATGTTCTCATCTTATGGCGAAGTTGGTACTGACTACCATCGCACCTCTAACATATTAAAATTTCTGTTTTAGTTGATTAAAATCGAAAACACGCTCCCGAGAGTTCTGACTTTATATTTTTATAATGATCCAGAAAGATACATTATTGTGTTTGGAAAAAAAACACACATGTCTTACAAAGTATTCCGAAAATTCCTGAATGTTCACATCAATGGCGGTTTGTATCGGATCCTTCCGCAAAACGTACACTGCGAGGCGTTTCTTTATTATTCTTTCACAAAGCACACAAGGGGATTAAAAAAAAATAATAATACCGAACAGTGGACTTCAAAAGAAAAATACTTATAGTAAAATAAGAAGTCTTTTTCTTATATCCGTTTTCAGTTCTTAAATTACTTATGTATATACATTATACATTTTAGGAATTTATAATAAGCATGGAATTGATTTTATTTTTTACCTCATGCAATACTATTTTATTAATACAATCCAGAATATTGTCAATATAATCATAGCATTTCAAGTTCTAAGTGTATTCACTTATTACTATTACTGTATTTTGTTAATAATAATAGTTACTTGGTATTTAATAAGTATTTCGCCAAACGCCACTGGTTGTCGATTAACAATGAAAAATATTATGGTAACATTGTCGGTATGACTCTGTTTACGCCGTTGCTATCACAGTGACGTATTTACATCCGGTGTAAAATATTTTTAGCTACGACAAAACCAATGGTTGTTGTTGCCACGGCCGTACAACATTCTCAATAATACTATTTTTACCTACGGAAAAACCAATCCTTTGTTCGCTTAGTTATTGTTGCCACAGCCACACAACATTTCTGCTACAACCAACCCTCCGACCAACGAGAGTACTCGACACCGTCACACCCACGACCAATCAACAGCACCCATGCTCCAGCGTGAGAATATATAAGGAGGTCCACACGAGCTTATGAGTCAGTCGCTCAGTGGGATCAAAGGAGTCATCATCTCTTACAACCAGATCCAGGTCCAACCCCATACTGGTGTCCACACACTGGCGTCCACTTCGGCTCATTTTCTGTCCATTTAAACAAGCGAATAAAAACACTTCTCTTATTGACATTTCATAACACTAGCATCAAGTTAACGAATTACTTGACACGCAACAACCGCCACCGGCGAAACAGACTCTGTACTTGAAAATCAAAAATATTCAAAAATCCTATTCCACTTGTATTATTAAAGTTTTATTATTTAGATATACCTAGTGATTGTGTTTGGCATTATGATAATTTCCACTCAAACGTACTTATAAGCATTTAGGTTTGATGCTTTCAAAGTTAATTTTGAACGGATACTGTTTTTTTGCATATAACGACAATTTGGTTGCGCCAAGACTAGAATTAAGTGAAAACCATTAAAAATCGTTTGCAGTATACAAAGTTAGTTTTTGTTCAGTTAATTATAATAACTTTATAATTTGCACATCGCGCAGACTTCACAGAACCATGAAGATTTCACAAAATGCAATAAGTGATATAATATAGATTTTTTTTTAGTTTTAAGCCCAAAATATAAGTACGACAACGAATGAACGCGTCTCTCAATTTTTATATTTTGTTTCATCTATTTTGTAGAAGGAGGGGTGGACTATTTGCGACTTGACTGAATATGTAAATAAATCGGCTCAGTGGTTAAAAAGTTACCCGGGTCCAGGAATAAAAAATAATAATAATCATTGAAAAAGTATTAGCTCCTTAGCTGCGTGTCGAAGTTATATGATTGGTTATTTAATCTTCATTCATTGAATAAGCTGACATTTTCATTTATTTGTTGGTGAGTACCAGGTAAAATCCATTTTAGAAAATCATAAGTTCAACGATTTTTCTTTGAATATAATAACGCCAACTCGAGTCAATTTATAATGGTAAAATTAAAACGAATTTACATTTTAGGCTAATGACCTAGCTGTCTAAGCCATAATCTCTCTTGCACAGTTAGTAGGTATATTTTCTAGAAGATACATAATAAGATGTTGTAGTATGTTCGATTTCAGACAGCACTGTTTGATGGAGTTGGTAACACTGCTAATAATTCATCGTACTCATTATATTGCATGATGTTTTTGGGGCGTCTGTTCTTTACCGGAAATTTGGCAAGTTATCGGGAGAAGTCTTTTTGGAAATTTATCAAAAAAACGTTTCGACAAGAAAGACTTGCACCAGTTTAGTGGTTACAAAAACGTATAATGGATTTGTTTACGGTGTACTTATTATGCAATAACTATCTTAAAATTATCATAATATCTTTTAAGATTATCAAAATCCCATACATAATGCACAGTGTATAGAATACCACCGAGTTGGAAATAATCCTTAACTGAACACAATGGCGTAAAAATGAATAAAATATTTAACAGATATAGTGCGGACTTATTGATTGCGCGACACAGTATATTTTCCAAAAATAAATATTTCCATACAGCACTCCTTATTTTTAACCTATAATTAAATTGATTAAGGCAAAAAAATATTTTCAAACATTTTTTGGTTTTTCATTTTATATTGGTTTTATCATCGATTTTAGTAAACAAAAAAAAATAATAACGATGTAATTTTACAGAAAATTCAAAATTTCCTATTTTTTTGTTTTCTGTTATTACTAATCAGCTATAGTAGAATTTGTGTAGCAAAAGTTATTACTTGAAAATAAAATGATAGAATATGAAAAATTCACTAGACTGTAAAACTCTAAAATATATAATAAAAGTTTTTTAAATTTTAATTCTAATTATGCATAAAATGAAAACAGTCACCGAGAAAACTTAACTCCTAATTCAGTTTTATGATCACAATTTCAGGAAAAATAAATTTAAATTATCGTTGGGACGTTAAACGATATTAGCATACTTCTAAAAACAATTAAATTATTTTTTTAAAGTTAAATTGTTTTTTTTCTGTGCTTTTCAAATACAAATTAGTTGTTAAGATTTATGTTGTTTACCGTTATTTTCAATATAAAAACGATATATTCCTTAAGTTTGTTTAAAAATTAAAATTATGTGTATTTTATAATAAAATGTTACTTTCATACATAACGCAAACGTTTCATAAAACTTGAATTTCGTCTCACCGAATTTTCACTAGAGAAAAACGTTATCTGTGCTTAAGCGTTTTTATACTTTCAATTACTCAATGCATTAATTTTTAATAATTTATTGACAAATACAAATTTGGAAACCTAAATTTGAAACATTCACAGAAAAAACAATATTCATTCTATCAAAAAATTGCCATGTTCAATCACAGATATAGGTATTTTCCTCTATTTTTCTATGAAAATTTAGTAGTTCTAGTAATATAAATGATCACAGCTTGTACAGTATTGATTTGCGCAAACCCCGTTTTACACTACAAATTACGGCCGGGTAGCGTCCTATTAACGTACATTTAAACAAATGGTCGACTGAATGCAAAATTAAACTTCCATTAAAAATATTAAAGCGGTTTTAAGTACTTACCTACAAATATCGAACAATAGTTTGTTAAAAGTGTTTTCACTTATAAAACTTGCAATACAATCAAAACAAAACAAATGTAAATCACAAAGTTGAAGGTAGTATATTATAGAAAAAAAAATCTCCAAATGTTCAGATCCGACTAATATTTTACCAAACTTTCGCGTTCTTACTATAATACTTAAGCGATTTTTCTTTTACAGAACGTATTTAAATATGTTGTGTACAATAGCTCATTAACCAATTAAAAAGGCCATACTGTGGTAAGGTACGTACAGATATTTTGTCTGAGTCCGCTGAAGGTTCTACGTATGTAACCGGAAGTGAAGGATGGATTTCCTTTTTCGTGGGGTAATGCAATTCAACCTTTTCGTTCACTGCTCCAATTGTTCTTATACAGACCGAAAAAAAACTACAAACATTTGAAACCATTTAGTTTGTGGATTTTTTCCTTTGTTTTATACGATAACATCACACAAAATATTATATACTTAAATGTACATAAAAGTTAAAAATGTAAAGGTTTTTCGTTGTTCACCTGATGTTATACCATAACAATGAAACGTTGAAATAATATGGTCAACAATAAAATAAATTAAAAAGTATGTAACTATTTTTATGTACCTTTGAATTTCATTTGATTTTTATAACACCACTGTGGCGTTACGAAAATGAATAGGTGTTCGATAACAATAATTTCGTAAGGTTTTTTTAGACCATTCGAAAACTAATTAATACTTCAACATTTTAATACCAGAAAAGTTTTTATTTTTAGTTTATATGACTTAATAAACCGATTATGGTGTATAAACTGCGAGTAAGATAATTAAATAATTTATTTTTTTCGAGTCACATTAGATGTGCCTTCAGTCTAATTTTCACATTTAAGTATTAAAACTAGTCCCAAAAAATGAGTAGTAAAGAAAAAGTTGCCACTCCTTAATTGATAAAGGTTAATGATAATTTCTTGAGTTTTTTGTTTTGATATACTGTACATTGGCAGTACCATATCTACAGAATATCACACACAATTTTGGATTTGATTTGACTATTTTGCAAAAGGTTACCACGTTTTGTAATTTTAAGTTAAAAAAGATTTAAAATATTGTTAAAGTATGTTTCTCGATGTCGAATGAGAAGAGAGCGTATTTTTTTTTCATTTTTCATCAAATAAGTTCGGTGTCTGATCTATAGACTCGGTACATAAAGCAATGTCTATAAATCAATTAACGTTTATTTGACAAGTTAAATTTAATTGTATAATTTAACTTCACATAAGCTAATCCCTACCACGATTGTTTGATAAAACTAGCCAGAATGGAAAATAAGTTTAAAGGTCACATTTCTAAAGTTGTTTCTCAAAAACTCACGCACGGGTTAAATTTTTAGCATCAATTTACTTTGAATAATCTACAGTAAATTTGCATTTCCGTACCGTTGTGACCAAAGTGCAAACTTTATTGCTTTATAGCGAGAAAATGTTTGATGCGAGATTAGTGTTTTCGAACTCAAGGCGCATAAATTCTAAGAACATAGTCGACTTCAGGAATAACGACGAGTGCGGCAACAACAAGAATGAACAATTCAATAAGAAAAATATCAAAGGACTGAAAGGGTCGCCAATTCTCGACTCACAAAGAAGATTAGGCTGATGAAGTACAGCAAGCACAAGAAATGAACATTGGCCGACGTTAAGTGTTAATTCTTCGGGAAAGCTCGGCTGTTTATCGACATAACAATCGAACAAATCAGTGTGAAGAGCAATTATATTTTCAAGCCTTTTCCCTGTTCGTGTCATTACGATTAATATAGGTCCTTTGGTTTTCGGCGATACCGTGACACTCCAGTGCAGAATACTAGAAATGGCAAGTCTTTCCATCCCACCGAACTGAGTGTAATATGTTCCACTATATCGTTGCGAATAAATTTATCGAAGGGCTGAATTAAAATCGACCGTCCGTCCGACAAATGCTTTACAATAGATGTCAAAATTGCTAACTCAACCGTTTTTTTCAGAGCTAATTCAGGGACTGAGTCAACGCTTTTTGACCTATCGTTTTGGTGAATAGTCAACTGGTTGTTTTTAAGTCTCATGAAAAAATGGGGAGAAAATTTGATAGTGTTCAAAATACAAAATATTCTGAAAGCTGATATTTAAGTTATATACTTGTTGTATTTTGTATTGTTCACTTACGACTTTTGGAATAGTTAAATATTTTTGGTTCATATATGTTTTTATTACATTTAAAAGCATTTTGACAATATTATCGTTTCCCAATAAATTTAATGCTGTACGGGTAAACTACAAGTTTCCTCAGTAAACTAGCCTTTTTTTTTCTTTTAAGACGTTCTGCTATGTGCGTCTAACGAAAAACAACATAACTTTCTGAGAACGATAAACACAACAAAAACATTCTAGTTGTATCAGTATTATTTTTGGATCTGTTTTCCGAAGGAACACATCAATGTTTATAAATCTGCATTCTGCTGTAAAAAAAAAATAATAGAAATATCCAAAAAGGTAAATAAAATACATAAAATAAACAAGTCTTATGTTTACTACAGTTTTTCAGTTTCATAAAGTAGATAAACCTTGTGTTCCTGTATCGAACTATTTCCTTATTTTTTAACATGGCCAAAAAAATAAAGACGTGTGATGCGATTCGTTTTTTTCATCTGGCCGTAAAGATGAACTCCAGTAAATCCAGTGATTATCCAGTAAATACCTATTATTTAGAAGAACATATTTAATGATCCCCGTCTAATAAGTATACATTTAATAAAATATTAATAATCGAATTTATTTTTAAGAAGCCCGAAATTCCATAAAAACCAGTGGCATTATTACCGCATTGTGTTTATTGGCAAAATATAAACGATAAGTGACAACTCATGACAACTAGATGTAACATTTAACTGCTTCAAAAAGCATAAATATCACACAAGTGTACTTTGAATATATAATAATGTATTAAGTTTAGAACAGCATTTGCGTTGCTCGTAAAAAACACATTTACACAGAGACCAAAGAAAAATTAGAACCGTAGTTTTTGTCACTGAAAGAACTTCTGTCAACGTCTCAAAATGACCTAAAATATTTCATTCGACGTTTGATTATTAAATATTGTTAAAGGGGAGCAAAGCGTATTCTTCCGACTCATAACTTAGGTATATTATATAAAACGTTGTGCAAACAAATATATGAATAATTTGTTTCTCGTTAACGTTAAGACTTATGCCATCGCGCGTATTATGTTCAATAGTTTTACAATTTCATGTCAAACGTGAAATCTTAAAATCTTTTTCATTCCAAAGCTACAAACAAAACCATCGCGTTTTGTTAAACGAGAAATGTAGTTACGAGTATAGCTGTTATTGACTTAAAAATTATTTTCAACCTAGTTTTATACAAACGAATAAACAAAAACGGATTTCGAGTTGACATTATTTTGTTACACGTTAACGTATAGAGAACAAATCGTCATAATATTGAGTACAAAGTATTAATTGACGACTTACTGTAAACCCCAAATTAGGGTTAGATTTATAATTACACACTAGTAAGTATAAATACCAAAACGTCTCAGCACAGATCTGAGAAAGTTACTCGTATAGTCTATTAATAACAAGAATAACGTTATATAACGTTTGTAAATATTATGAAACTCGTCATTAAAATAATTACCAAGCATTAATTACTATAAGTTTGTTTTTGTATTAGTACTTGGCGAATAATTCTACTCAAGTACACTTAATTCTTGATTAAATTTGTTTGTGTGTTAAGCCAATATAAATTTCCGGTGTGATGGCAATTAATTCATCATAAATAATCTTTCATTAACCCAAGATGTTTATACTTGTTTGACTTAAATACAATTTGAATGGCATTTTTTTGTGTTTTAATTAATTATACTTTTAAAATACTTTTTGAAATATCAGCATATTTGTCATACCGATTGGACAGCCGCTTCGAGATGATCAAAATCTTTCTCAGCGTTTTCGAATGATCTGACCGAAACCAAATCTCATTTTCTAGTTGTTTAGTACATCTTTTTATCTCACACCTATTTTCTGTCTGTTTACTTTTTTCGTTAAAACAGTACTCCAAAGTACTTTGCAGTGCACAGTAAATCTTTGTCGTAATGTCCACCTGTACAGTCAAATACAAAGTGTTTTTGAAAACATATTTTTTTTTCATTGGAAAATTATTAATGTTTTTCTGATTTTCCTCTAAATTACATTATTTAACGCTTAAAAATAAAACTAAAATACGCATTATCTGTTTGAAAATGGTAATGTGGCTATCTTAAAATTATAAAACTCAGTAATTTCTCGAGACATCATACTATTGTGGGTTAATTCGCATACAACTGAGGTATACATTATAATTTAAAGAATTCGACACTATTATAAGCTATTTTATTTAGCTATGTTTTTTCATCGTCAGCAGAAGAACTGCTGTGAACGCAAACCTCAAGCTACAAAAATAATTAGCTTACCATCAAAGAAATGTAGGCAACGCAATTATGTGGGTCGCATACAAAATTCGAGCAAAGGAAAATCTCAATAACAGCAGCCAAGCAATGCTATTAAAATGTGAGTTCCTGTGTTGCTTACATTTTGTTATAAAGCAGAACAAACGAATACCATTTTCATCATTATTAAAAAAACGCCCATGGTGGGCAATCACGTTATATTATATTTTCCGGAATTTGTTCACAAAAATGTGATTAAATGTTTTTATAAATTACACTTTTATTATTTTGAAAATATATAATAAATGCTGGAGTAAAAGATCCATAAGATACTGGTGTAGGTGTCTAAGGAGGAAGTTTAGCAAAGGGATTTTTATTTTTAAGTTATACTTCGATTTATTAACAACTAATTTGGTATACCAATAAGATGTTCTTTAATTATTTTTAAAACGCAAATATTTATTAAGTTTTAACCAAAAAGTTTTAAATACTTAACAATTTTTTGATACAATTTCTCAAACTTATCTTACAAAATACTGCTAAACCGTTCTGTAAATATTATTTATTATTAGTAAATAAATATTTTCTTTTAAAGCATTTTACCTATAAATACTTTTTTTGAATGTCCATCAGCTTTATTAAAAATATAATTGTTTCATTAAAATTACACACATCACAATAATTGTTAAAGTATGCTTGCATGAAGTTTTAGTGAGAAATCAATTGTTCAATGATAATTCCTAACTATTATGAATTATTTTCAAAAGCTGTTATTAATAGTAAAATATATTTTTTACTAAATCTCCAAAATATATTTAGAAAATATTTATGTTGTTTAAAACGTCAGACAGCGAAAATGTGTAAATTAAAAAAAAATGGTTAGGTTTTAGTGGAGGGATTGAATGTTTCAAAATGGTTATCCAAAAAGCATTGTAATGTATTGGAAATTATGTTTCCGAAATATTTTATTTATGAATTCATATTCCAATATTATGAAACTATTACCAACTACGGGACACTATTTGAGTTATATCATTATGCCATTTTGAAACGTCGAATGTCTTGACGAAAACTGTCTTGGAAACATTCCAATATTTTGGTATCTGCTTCGTTTATTTCAATTGAAACATATTTTCTCGGTCGTTTTGAAATATTGCTTAATTTTCCCAATGTAAATTAGATTGATGATTTATGTTAACACAAAGTGTGGCATTTCTTACCGGACAAATAATTCGACATTTGATTTAATAGGAAATTAACGAGAACTTGAAAATAATTAGTGGCAATCGACAGCCGTTCTATATAGTAGACATACGGGAACAACTATCATAATGTGCCGACACAATAGGTCTCCATTATATTTAACTGGATATTATGAGTTGGCTGTAAAACTTAAAAGACGTGTCCTCGACGACTTCACGACCCACGCAGTGCAGATAAAGATGATGAAAAATGGACTCGAATGTAAATTTGGTCGCGTTATCAACCCAAAACAAATGTGTACCCGACCACGTCACGCCAAAAACGTAAAACGATGGTCATCAAAATGGCGACAACGCGTAGGCATACGTCGTTTTGGAAATTCTCAACTTAATGTACAAACAGATTAGACCGTCTTGAGGCTTAAAATTAGACGTTGCTCCTTCTAAATAACTGCGCGCCAGTCCGAAAGCAGACGAGCAAACGTTTTCGTGATGTGCAAATTACACAAATATATTTTAATTTTTATTCCGTGCAAACGAGTCCGGGTTAAAAAGTGTCCGGAGGAAACAAGTACACGAAAATTTCGATACGGTGCTGTTTTTAAACGCTACTATTAAAGCACTTTCGACCTAATAAAATTATAAAGGCAATTTTTATTTAACGACCAACTCAAGATTATGTATAGAAAAAAAAATGCAATCGTCGCACTTGAATGAGTTCGTACACAGTTAATCCGATATTCATGGTAAGTATAAACGATTAAGTAAACCATACATATATTCAAGTGTCAAGATAATGTTTATTGGCGTTAAATATTGCGTCGATCGATACTACAAGCATAACACAAGGAGATGTCCTTAATCCATAATGTCGACAAAAAAAACGTATTGGTGACATTGATGGAAAAACCCAATTATAGTATGAAGATGATCAATTGTTCTTGTAACGAGCTTACCGCACACAGTTATGTGTGGAAACTGCTGGGGAAAAAAATTATTAAAAACAAAAAAACTAAGAACAAGACACCAGTTACTGGCGAATAATAATAGTGTACTATAATAAATTATTCTGTAGGTTTCTCGAAATTAAAAGCCGTTTTGAAATGGGTTTTATGAGTACTTATGATAATTTAATGTAATTATGTCCTTTGACGGGCATAAATTGTTATAACCTGTTGGGCGTTAATGCAGTTATAAAAGTCGAGACTTGCGCCAAAGGTACTAGTTGTGTTTTGCATATGATTATTTTTCGAAAAGTTTTATGAATAATTTGTATACAAATGGTTGGTTTTAATATTAATATAACGTTATTTTAAATAACGCATAATAAACACTCTCTACACTTTGTTTCGACGTTAGAAACTAAAAACAAACTTGTGCACAACTAAAATTAGTTACTTCCTGAAACCAATGTGGATCTAACAAAACTTAATTTTGCACATTATTATTCACAGTCGCCCCAAGCGACGTACGTTGAAAGAGTAGACAATTTAGTTTAATATTTATTGTAAAAAAAAAAAAATTCTATTAAAACATTGTTTATAAAAGTTTAGTCGTTAACTTTCAACAATGGAAAACAGCAAAAGGTAATAGACAATTTAAAATAGTATAAAATTAAATAAACGTTTCCGGAATGGAAAGCAAAACTCCAAAAATATATTTATCATATAAAAAATAATGAAAAATCATCATATATAAACAAAATTATTTTTTCGTTTTAGTTTTGAAAGTTGAATTGTTAGAAGTCGTAGTATAACATAATAAAACTAATTTTTTTTTGGACATTTCATTCAAAAATTCTTGTAAAACTAAACAATGGAAAAATTCTGTAAAAAAAAAATGTAAAAGATGATTTCATACGAGATAACACACAGAATAATATTATATCTATATAAGATATAAATATTCCTTTTAAATGTCTAGTGTACGAAACAAAAACATAAAAAATGGTATTTACTTTAGTTACGGTTAAATTTAATATCATTATTTTGTGGAACATTTTTGTTTTTAAATCATTAATTTAGTTTTTAAGTATGTTTACCGAAATCTGAAAACTTTAGAAAAGCCAATCCCATATATATTTACCAGACAGTATACGTAAACAAATTATACTTACAACAAACAAAATGTGTTTATTATCAATTTTCTCTTCGCAAAATATTAGTAATTTTGTGCCGTTTGTTTAAAAAAAAATGATTAATGATAATGTCTTCTTGCAATTGAAATATTCGTTTTAGATAGTATGCGTGTGTGTATGAATGTGTATAAAATTACATTAAAATTGAACGTGAACAACAATAGGTGCTATTATAGACGGTAAACCTATGAAATTGCGAGAAACCGAGAAGAAGCATTCGTAATTGTTCTGAAGTCGTTAACAATTAAACATGTTTAGATTCAATTTAACGCTAAATTGTAGTTATATTTATAACAATTCCGTACATATGTAATAGTATAAACCAAAGTACTTTTAATTACAATTCATACACGCACATGATTAAAAATATTTAGAGAAGGTAAAATAAATGGTTTTTGTTATTATTATACTATTTCTGTTGGTTCTTTCTTAGACGGCGCGTCGATTATGCAATATTGTTACACGAATGTTGGAAATATTAAACCATTGCCTAAATTTAGTAAAATTTCAACAATTAACAAAACGATAATTTTGTAAAATAAAATTATACGTAAATATTTCAATTACCAACAAAACATTGTCTTGATAAAACTATATGTTCCTGTAATATTTTCTTATAAATGAAATAATTTGTGACAGTACCTAATATTATATTTCATTCCTAGAAAATTATCGTGAAAGATTCTTTTAAGGGTGTCGTGAGGTTAGTGTTGGTGTGGTCCATTTTCGGAAAGTTGACCTTTTCCCAATAAATTCGCGGTTGAACGCAGGTTAAAATATTTTGTATGCTTCAACAATCGAAACACATTGAAACTTGTAAGCAGCTGTAAAACACACGAACCGAAACGCTATAAGTTATAACTATTAACTAGTTTTAGCAGCCTCCGAAGAACCCACCGTTGTTGTATTTCCATAAAACATTAACCGAGTAAATTCTATCAGCGGTCCCTTTTTAATTGAACGTCCAACGCTCGGAACAACTTACCAATAAATCTTATAATAATACAAAAATTGTATAATAATACCAGTTTTTTTTTTAATTGTATTTTATCGTTGAAAATGATTGTTGTTTGAAATGTAAGTAAATCCCCAAATACTCGCCGTTAAACCTTAGATCAAATTACGGAATTTTGCTAAAGTTTTTATTTTCAAAAAATATTTTACTGATAATAACGTTGACAAAATAAACACTTGAACTGTGTGATATTGAGTGTCGGTAGTAAATGGTTATTGCTTGGGGTCCACCGATCTGTGTACGTTCGGGTCACCGAGCCTCAACGCGGTTATTAATCTAAACAAAGCATCAGCAGCTATGCAGATGTACACCGTCGTTAAACCACCTGGTTTATTTTCGACACGACCGACATTGGAGGCGCGGTAAGCCGGATTTTAATTTTAATATATATATATATATATGTAAAAAAAAAAGGTTCGGAATTATTCATACATAAGACAGAATGTCGAATATTTAACAACAATAGTATTATGGAATATTAATAAACATCCGGAACATATTCTCCGAAACGCGTGTACCGTTTTCACATAATATTTGAAAACATTAAAAACAAAAATATTGCAAACAAATGAAATATTTTATTTATGGTGTATCCCACCGGCTTAAACCGATAGTGGTTCGATAACTTACAGCTTTCCGGGGACATTTGTCGTCTACCCGATAAATTATTCATTTTTTCCCCTTAATATTCTGCCTTTTTTACACCATTTTACATGTAACTAGGTTTAGGGTATTGTGAGCGAGTGTCAACACCGAAGAAAACCTACTGGCGTTTCTTTTGTGTTTTTCGAAATCCGTGACAATCCATGCGGATGAATAAAGCGAACTCTTATTATCGACACATTGTTCTGCGTGTTCGGATTGTTTGCGATTTACGTACAATACATACAATTAGCGGTGATAATCTTTGTGCGCGAGATCACAAGACCTTAGTAAATAGCCGTAAATCTATACAAAATATAATATACAATATGTTATACCTATGCTGTGAAACATTTTCTGGATAATACATCGAGCATACAGCGAAAAAATGAATGGTTAAAATTAATTTTTTATTGTTTCAAAAATGTTTAATAATATACACATTTTTGTATAAAATTTAAAAAAAACAACATTGTATAACATTGAATTTTATACAAAAACGTCTTTATAACACATTTTTGAGAATATCTTTAAAAATGTTTGCAGTATAAGGAATATTATTAGAGTACAAGCAATATCGTTACTATGTTGTTGCTGTGCCGAGGGGGTTTTAAGAAAGTCATATTTAAAAAAACTTCGGTCCTTATAAAGTACACCCTCATAAAATTTGTTCGGTAGAAGAAAACTCTTTTGACGGAATCGACAACGAAATTGTGAAAATGATTCATGTATCCCGTGTCTGACTCTAAATTTGTTGGTAGTTAATGTTTTTTCCTTTTTTTTTTCGTTTCATTAAATGTTTCACCGGCAAACTTTACTTGTACCGTAGTGAATAAATAACAGCTAGACCGGATAAGCACATTCCCTCGGCATAAGTACATAAGCTATACCTCACATAGCCGGAAGTCGCGTGGGCACGTTTTCCATATCGCACTTCCGAGTTTTCTTATCACGTTATTCCGCTTTCCTACCTTTTGTTTTGCATTAATACAACGTTTGATATACATTCGCATGATGTTTATTGTATTATGATCGAGTATAGTATTTCAAAAATTTGCTTAATAATATGCAATCGCGTTTCGACAATATATCATAGTTTGTTATTTGTTACGTTTCGACAAATCAAGACAACTTTCGGTACTTTGTGTACTTTAAGTGTTCAAATGCTCGTTAAAGCAACAACACGGTGTTATTGCTGGTATTATACATCTGTACTAACCGTGTTTATTTACCCAACACACCAATTATTCTATAAACGCAAACCATTTTTAAGAACCTTTTTAAAGTAAAAGTAACTAATTCGATTTGTTTTTATTAAGTAGAAATATTCGTTAATTCGGTTATAATAGAAATGTAATAATTCTATCCGTTTGGCGATTCTCGCTGACAGTAATGATAATATTTCAAGAGGAACATACAAAACACATATTAATAATTCATCAATTATATTTTTCAAGTAACTTTTGCTTTATATTCATAACAATTATATCATAATACCTTTGTACTATGGCCGACAAAATCCATTTACATAGGTTTAATTTTTAAAGGAATGTTATATTATATTATATTTTTTAAAATATTCTTTTCAAGTAGAAACAACACACAAAACAGGCATGAATGTAAATTAGGTTGTATTCGGCCGATTTTAAGGTAAACATGTATGTATAAGTGATAATTTTCTCTATAATTTCAATATGTATTGCACGATACAAGAAGTAACATACACAAAATGGCCCACTCTCTATCAAAAGGAGTCGTACTGCACCAAGTATTTTATTAATATAGGTTTTTTTTAAAAAAATCAATACGATTTATGTTATTTATTGTTATGTTATTTTATAACATAACAATAGGTTTTTGATAAAACATTATTCATGTTTAACGGGTGTACAGCGATTGCTTTTTAAATAACTGGAAATCATTTTTTTCAAAAGAGACTATAGGTACTACTAAATTTTATATCGTACAACATGTTTAACCGGAATCGTTTTCTTTTTTTTTTAATTACAAATCCTAAACCTCGTATTATTGTTAATGGTATATTATACAACGGACATATTGTTGATAGACGACGACAAACAAAAAACGTAATTTGGACTTTTTATCATTTTAATCAAACAATCTGGGTTGCGACTAAAGGGGTTTAGATTGACGCGTTCGATAATTTGTATCAATTTAAAGTTACCCAAATTCTTATAAATTCCACAATGCCGAATTCAATACCAATTCTCCTGAAACCCTGAACTTCCGTCGAAATCCTACTCCGATAACGGAACGCGCTTAGACGAAAGGTATTGGACTGAAACTCATTCAATAAATCCTCCCTAAAACATCATTATATTATAGTTTTACATATGTAGGTACTATATAAACGGCAAATTCAACCGTGTTTCATTTTAAGCCCTGATAATACCGTAACGCCGAATTGATTTAAAGAGTCCCGTTATTGTATACTGTGAATATTATTATCATTGGGTTAACATATTGCTTACGATTATTATTAATAACATAATCGTCAACCTTGAACTTGTGGATATTACCATTTAAGCAATGTCCGCCTACCTACATAGTTTCAATGTAATTGAAACACGCGGCAAAAATATACCATAATTATTACGATATTTTTGTAGCAAATCAAATACCAATAACACAACATATGTTTCCTAAATATTTAAATTAATTTATAACGGTAATAAATATAAAAAGTACTTAAAAGAATTTTTTTCTTATTATGGTTTGATTTCCATAAAATTATTAAAAAATATAACATTTACGATATTAAAAAATCCTTGTGCGTGGTATGTCATTATAGTTAATTAAAACGCATCTAATCGTATCTGACGTGTAATAGGCAATTGATTACAAACACCGAAATGTCAGCAAATCATATATCTAATATATGGATATAATGTAATATAATATATTGAAGAGGTGTCATCTTAACACACAAATATATATATATATATATATAAGTGTAACTAGAAGTTGTAATTTGTATTAGAAACGAAGGGGGAGAAAATGCTAGCCAAAAATTTGAATTCGATTCAAATCCGAATTTTTAATTTATATTTTTTAAACCCGGGGTAGATAATAAGACTTTTGTTTTTGTAACAGAAGTTTTGTACATTTTCAATCGCAGTATGGGTAGTTGCTCGCTGAAATTTTGGGCTAGCTGCAGAGCTAATTTCCTCAATGGATGTGTTTTATTGGTCCCGCCCAGGACCCGGACAAGATATAATAGCTGTACATGTTTGTAATTACCCAGAGCTTCAGAAGGGAAAAAGTCACACTGTTAAATAGATTAAGACCAAGTGCGAATGTATTATTATGATTACTAAAAAAAAAAACCTATAGAAGCGTGAGGGACGGGACACCACATTATTATCTAGTGTTAATGGTATAAGGAAGTGATTTTACAACTTATCGCTGAAACCCTATAGGACTTTATTCGATGATGTATAACGACTTGCTTGCGTCCGGATAACGTGTGTACACATACGTTTATGGTATATAAATGACCTCTTGAAAATGATTTGCTCTTCAAACGTTGCGGTAATCGATTATAAACGAGAAATCCTGTTAGAATACAATCATAAATAATAATCTTACCATGTTATATTGTTACCGCTAACGGCCATTAATAATATTGTTTTTTCAATGCGGTTACAACCCTGGGCAAGCTCAAGGCTGTATTTTAACACAGACTTTTAGCCACAGATGATTCTTGCTATTGGAATTTACATAAACCATCTGCCTGTTTTCTATCAATTTCAACGTGCATCGCCTTTTATTGATCCGATGATTTTCATAATAATTGCAATAACAATAATACTAACATAAGAGGATTGGCTCCGGACGTGTACGCACCGCGCTGGATTGTGTGTAATTAATTAAAAGTGCGCACTCATATTATGATCTAAGTAGTATAATAAAAATAATTGCGCTGTTATTATACGTTTATGGTGTCACGCTAGGTATTGTATATTTATTAGGTGCACGAGTAACATTAAATTATAATAAAATTGACGTCGGCATGTGAGTAATCCTTTAGAATAGTTACTATAAAATATGTTATATTGATTGAATACAATAGTATTACTTTGCGTCTGCCAATATACCAAACCAAAATATGCGATTACCCAACGTTTGCAAAAAGTTAACTTGTTGGTTTTATTAAATACTATAACATGACGTGTATTATTGTATACTTCCTGTATTAAAATGTATTAATGTTACAAAACATTATTCGGTCGATATTTTTTCGCTTTCTAAGGCCATCGTCATGCGAACCGTTTGCTTAAGAAAAAGAGCATAGAAAGAGTCTTAACATTTTATAAATTCTGTGCATAACGTAACCTAAATCCTAACTGTGTTGAAAATTGATCCGTGATGAAAAAATAAAAAAAGTTTTCCGCCAAATAAAAATCCACGGACATGTCGTCGTTATAAATTAAATTACATGTCACGTTTTTGATCTAAGCTACAATATCCAAGACACTATCTGTATCTTTATATGCATTACCACGATTAAACCTAGGTAGGCATCGAGTCCTTTGAAGATATGCATTGGAAAACGAGAATTGTATTTCGAAGGAAAACCTTTTTAATACTTTTTTATTTTTGGTAAAATAATAATACATACAAACATGTTTGTACCATAATATGACGTAGATGCAGATTATACACTCGTTGTAATAATACCACATATTTTTTTTTTTAAGTATCTATTTTCAAATATTTAATCCAAACGACCTCTTACTCTATCACACACAAACTCCTTGCCTGTTTCCACAGTACCCAACAAAACGCCTCCGATATCTCGAATAATCTATCCCAAAAGAATATCATAGCAAATCTTTAGAGTTTTCTACCCTCCAAAATAATACTCGCTACTAAACATAAGCTCTTAATATTAGGCTTTGTCGCCAAGCCATTTTTCTCCGTTACCTCCCACACATAACTCGAATTTATTACTTCAAAACCCTCGGATGTGTTACTTATGAATGGGAATAAATGGAAGATGGACTCCCGTGACACATTGCAGTTAAAGAGCTCTAAACAAAATGGGTAGTATTTTTTTATTTACCATGTTTGCCGGTATTTTCAAAGCTGACACATCTATTTTAGGTTTAAAGTCGACGGGCAATCACATTCCGTTCCCTTCAATTCGTTTGTATATAAATTTAAATTTAAAAAAAAATAATAAAGTACGAATACTTACGCAGTTTTATGGAATGAGACTGCTGGAATTGATTTTTAAACGTTTTATCTTTTTCAACCCCACTCGACTATTAACAAACGACAGATTTAACCTAGAGTTAACCGATAATATTATCATTTAATACTATAACTCGGGGTTAGGTTAAGAGAAAATTACTCAAAAAATGTATGAAATTGGAAAATAAAAAAATCCAATGTACTTAAAAAAGAAAAATCATTAAAAACCTAATACTTTTTTAGAATATTACTGTATGCATATCCAGTCGGTTTTAGATTTTATGTGATTTACCATTCACTGGTCGTATAGCATTTGCTATTAATTTAAAACAAATAAACTTCCCATCGTGTCTGTTGACAGCGCTATAAATTACCAAAAAATAAAGGGTAGTGATTTCAATTCAGGATATAGGCCGCTCGTAGGTACGTACAACGACAAACGCTTACAATGCAGTGTATTAAATACAACAAGAACAATAATAATAATAATTATGTTTAATAATACTTTCAAAGCCCAAAAAGTCATCCGGAACCAGCTAAATCAAGCGATTTTTTACTATACACATAAATTATATGCGTCGTCGTACGCTGTACTTACAAATCGAAACGGACGAATGAGTGAAATATTGTGTTTGACTCACAACAAAAAGATAATTAACATTTATCGTTTCGTGTTTGTCGGACGGAAGCTTTGAATAAAAATAAATGTTAATAAACCACCACTTTGGACTACGTCAACCGGCAAAATATTTTATTATCCTACACTCAATTATATAATTATAAAATTATTATCGTTATTATTATTGTCCCGAGCACTCGCCTATCCTATTAGTTATTTAAAGCAGTCGTTCAAAAACTGCGTGGCAATCAATATAACTCTTAGACATGCAAACCCCGGTATTTTCTGTTCGTTTCCATTCCAACACTCTTATTTAATACCTATCTAACCGTTTTTGTATTCACGTCGTACACAATTATACATTATGTTACACTATTATTATTGTTATTGTTATCATTAACATAATATACTAATACAATTTGTCGTTATGTACATACCGACCGCTTCGGTAGAAACGGGATCAATCATTGTTTCGCAAAATTGAAGATATAACCAAACCTCTATTCCTACATTAGTATTGGCTACAAATACTAGTATTTAAAAGCAGTAAACACAACAATATTTATTTACCTAATTGAGTTTAAATAAAATATACATACTTTGAAATTATGTAGTTTCAAAAAAGAAAACAACAACATATGTACACTATTAAAAATTCCAGTGTTTTAAACTAAAAGTTTTAAAAAAATTAGTTACAATTTTTGCCCAAGATCGAATGGTTAAAAGTATGTTTCAGAAAGGTCAAAGAAAAACGATTTTAATCTTACAACCCGAAAAACAAGGTAAATATTTCTCAAACAATTGTTTTTTTTTTTAGTCATACAAAAAAAAAATGTTGACCGTCTTATTTATTATTATTAATCCATTTTTCTGTAACTTTTATGAGATTATTGTTTATATAATTGAAAAAACTGTATTTTTAAAAATACCTCTCGAATGATTTGAAAACCCAGAGAGGTCTTTTTTTATGTGTTTAAATATTAGCAACATTTTCTGCGTGGCTTTCCCGAACTTTAAATCTATTCTAATCAGGTAATCGACGGCGCCACAACAACATATTAGAGCGATAGCGTCATAGCGAATCACTCTGTATATTATAATATATTATAGGCTTGCATGACACGTCTATTCGGTATGTACGTCCCAGACGCGTGTAATTGTTCAATTATTATTATTATTTATTATTGTAAAAGAAAAACCTGGCAGACGATTTCGCACGGTTGTTTTCATGTCAAATTAGCCTAAAAATGTGGACCGTGACCCGCAGACGTGGGCGTCTGGTCAATAAAAACAAAATTTACAATTGTAGAATAAAATATTTTTTAAAAAAACCAATACGACACAAAGACAAATCGTTTCCTGTGTGTGTGTTCGGGTTGAAAATAAAACAGGCCGACAGAAGCAAAAAAAAAAATGTCTCATGTTTTTCATTTTTTCTCCGTCTAATGCTCGTGTAACACACTTTTCTTTTGCACTCGCACAAACAGGTGTCTGAAAGGCTTTTCTAATGGTCGAGAAAGAAAATATAATATGCGTACACTTTGTTTTATTTAGTTGATGGTTTTTTTTTCATAGTTCATACTTTCTTTTTTTTTTTTGCTTATGACCAACCTAGATTTATAAAATAATGGTAAATTCTACGACTTACCCGGAAAGCGTCAATTTTTTTACAAATAAAGACTAAACACTAAGTCATTTTCTGAAGTGTCTACCGAACAGATTTCAATTTTTTTTTTTTTGTTATATAGTATAACATCTTTTCTATAGGGGCTAAAAGAACTTTTTTTTTTTTAATTTTACAAGCATTTATATTTTTACTTTTTTATAATTTTTTTCTAATAAATCTAACTAATTTTCTAATTGCAAAAACAAAAATCGGCCTTAAGCTCCCATATAAAAAATAGTAAGCTAAACGCAAGAAGAAAAAATTGAAATCCGTCCAATAGATACGACAGAAAATGAGTTCTACGGAAATAATTTTTTATGAAACTGGCCATATCTCGGAGAAAAATAACTTTAAAACTATTATAACTAGAAAAACATAATATTTTTTCACCTTAAAATTAGTCGGCACAACAAAAATGGCTACTAGATCAATTTTTGTCAAATATTGCCTATCCTTTGCTCCTTAATAAATAGCGCTTTCCGTTCCCCTTAAAAAAGAAACCGTACAAACTCTCAACAGTAACATATCTACACTTTAAACGTTAAGCATATTTATAATATTTTTTTGGGAATTTTACCCAAAATTTTAAAAATTATTGACGATTTTCATTATCTTTGAAGTCACACTTATTATTAGTTTTATATTCTGTACGAATCACATTGGCGTTAATAATTTTTTTTTTACATTTCGGAACCATAGTGTGAAATTTGTTTAGCGCCTAAAAAAATTGATGATGGTAACATATTAATCAACTCGCATTTACAACCGGCTGTCTCGTTGTGGAGGTAATCAATATTATGTTTTAAAACGCCAAAGTCGGAACTAATACGGCGTGATCCCGACGAACGAACAAACGTTATACTTACAATATTTCTCGGTGAAATATTATACTATTCACCGGGCCAATAACACGTGCATTGTTATAATACAGCCGGGCCTGTCTAGACTTCTCAGATTTTCATTTCATCATTCATTGATTTCCCCGGAGGAACCGGTGAAAGGCTAATATTAATAAAAATAAAAAATTTAATGCACCTATTCAGTTTGTGTCTTGACTGCTGTCAACTTATTGGTTGCCTTTTTCGTCTACGCCGACCTTTGCGTTCACGTACACTGTACCAACTTAAACACATAATGTATAAATACTGTATGTAATACGCACAATACTATTTTTTATTCTAGACATGATTGCTAATTTTCCACACAGCAACACTGCACGACAATGCACGTTTGTTAGCTTCTTTGGTCGACCCCCAAATAACAAACTTTCAGATAATACCCCATCAAATGATGGTCATCATGGGAATGTTACTGATATAATATTCTGACAATTTTGTACCAAAATTTGTATACCTATTGTCTTTCTTTATAGTAATTTATAATATTATTATATTCATAATTATCAAACAAAAATATAATGTTATAAAATTACATATTTAAGCTTCGATGCAGAGCCGAAAAGTTAATGGTTTTACGGTAGTGTGTTTTTATTATTTTTTGTTGTACCTAAACCTACGATAACATTTCAACCTACTCGTCAATTCTTTGTGTAATTCTTTAAATCATACACCCTATTAGGGTTAAAAGCGGAAGCAGTTCACTCCTTTCAAAATTGGTCATTGCTTAGTAATAACCATAAGACGAACACAAATCTTAAATAAAGTACCCATACGGATTGCAACGATATACTACCTTATACAACAAACAAAATAATTTAAACCGTTTCGGATTATTTTTGAAATAATTGTATTTTATGCTTCGTTGCGTGAGATAAAACTTTAAAAAAAACAAATGTACTATTTCATTTTCAATTTCGCATGTTTATTTTTTTTTTTTGATGAAATAAATAATCGAAATGTTCGCAAAGTAGTTTTTCACTTGAAGTTCAAAGTCTAGATTTAAACACTTTAACTAGATTTTACAATTGAACGTTTTACTGTTTCAGTGTTGTGCCCGCACTGAAAATCCCGTTTACGAGCTTATATAATATACGTGCCGGTGCTCTCTCTTTGTTGGTTAATTTTGTTTTTATTTATTGCTGGATAGAGATTTAAAACACTTAACTGATAAGGCGTGGTGCTACAACTAGGATTTTTATTGCGCCAACGCGTCCGTTTAACCGCCCGAAAGTTGGTCCCGACTAACCTTTAATGATTTATTATTATCATTATATTTAACGTGAAAACGTAAACCTGACGAACGGCGACAGCGATAAGACAGAAGTTCAACTTGAATAATTCCTTGAAATTATTTCATGTATAATAATATAAAAATATATTATCATATTATCATTGAAATAGTATTCTTGGAAAGGGCTCGCGGCCGCCAGTTTTAAACTATAGTTGCTCAGAATAATTTTAAAACAACTTTTCTCTTTTTTTGTAACCTGAAACAAGAAAAAAAATCGTTTGAAATATAATATTTTATAATAATAGTTGCAAAAAATTGTTTAATATTATAAAATAATATTTTGGAAAATTATTAAATATCAATAAAGTACAAATCTTTTAACGTTATTTCTTTAGAATTAAAAAAAAAATAATAATAATTTGTATTCGTATTAATATTTGATTTTCTGCAAAAATATGAAAATATTTTTGGCAGTTTTAAAGTTATTTGTTTTTCATAAGTATATAGATATTTTTTTATGGCCGGATTTCGGTAAAGAGTTTTTAGAATTAAACTGATTTAAAGGACTGCGTTTTTTTTTTTTTTTGAGTTTTTGTGCGCTATTGTTGAAAAATGTTTTAAGATAAATTACCAATGCGAGTATGTGGATAATGTTACGATCTTTATTGCGTACAAGAGTTATTACACCTTAAATGTCTAAATCCCCCAAAATGGGTATCACCTGAGACACGTTTTTTGCGCAGAATAAATCAGCGTAGCGTCCCCTTAACGAGTTGGTAGAATTATTCATACACAATTAGGTAAAAGACTCGGAAAAAATGTATAATAATAATAAAAAAAAATTAAAAATTATACACGTCGATCTTAGTATACAAATACCCACAAAAACGGCCTAATTGTTGTAGACGGTCTAAACGAAATAATATATGACGTTAAAGTAGATTGTAGAATCAATTTTTTACTTTGTATAGCTTCATTGATAGATTTTCTGGTCTTTTTTTATATGGCTGTATTAAGAATAGTTTAACATTGGAATTGATATACCTATTAAATTTCTATTAAATATACAAAAAACTATAGAACCGCTAAAGATTTGTCGATTGATTGAAAATATTGGATAAAAAAAAACATTGACAATAATTCAATTTTAAATATTTAAAAAATATTGAAATATATAATTAATGTATTTTACATATCTTACAACAAAAAAAAAACATATTTTTAAAATATTGACAAATATGTTTTCAATGTTAGTATTTGTTATAATGATGTTTTGAAACGAAATATCATATTTAAAAAATGTTATTTATAAAATATAGTTTAAATATGATTTCCATGTAAGAAATATTTTTAACTCGTTCATATAACATTTTATAAATAACACATTTGAAACATTAAATTTTGTTTCAAATCATCATTATAGTAAATTGAAAGAATATGAAATTATTAAAACATGTTGGCGGTTAGAGTTGGGATAAACAATGTTCTTCATTGGTTAAATGTCTAAGACATAATAAACATGTTTATTTACATTATGAAACATTACTATTGTATCTCCATTATTTGTGTAAGCTATACGCGATAAGTATAAATAAGACAATATAAAAATACTTCACTCGACTAACACATTGCGAAATATCCAATTAGTGACCAATTAAAATTTGTTGTGCCTGAATTAACTAAATTTTTTTAACAACCTTAAGTTATTTTAAAGATTAAACATTTACTTTTAACTTTGCAATGTTAACTAAACAGTTTAAATTATAATCAAACTTATACCTCTGTTAACTATAGTAAATTTAACGTAACTAAACAGAATCGGTATAACCGTTAACTTAGTAAGTTTTTAAATCAGCAAACAAAATTAATATAAATATATTTTTTATTTTTATCAATTTTTTAAAAACTTCTGGAAATCTGGCTTACACAACCAAAAAATAGGTACAGTTTTTTAAACCGAAGAAATCTTAAATCCTAATTACCATGTATATCGTTATATCATCAGATTTATTTTAATTAAAAAAAAAACGTATCAGCAGTCGATAAAAGCGTTGTAAGAAATCTCTGTAATATAACAATCTTGAGACTAATTCAAACAACGACTGGTAAACGCAGTGCAATTCCCCAAGATCTTTTTACGCGTTATAAAGTTTTCGATTTGTAGAGTGTATTCACGTAGAGAAAAGATTAAACTTTTGCACTTTTAGACATCCCATGGCACTGGCTAGGTACGAATTCTGATTGATGGACGCAGCGCCCGGTGCGATTGGCCGACACAGCAGTATCCACAAAAAAGCGCCTTAAAAAAAAACAAAACAAATATACATCACCTACGGGTCTTTTTTATGATTTTCTAAAATATAATATCAAGAGTTATGATTTATTTTCTTTATGTCACAAATATTGTATGTTACATGATTTTATACTTTATATAGTAATATTTAAAATGCAACAACGGTCTTACATCCGGCCTGTCGTCCATACCGAGTGCTGTTTAGCTGTACACTAAATATAGGTTTTTTTTTTTTTTTTAAACTAAACGCCAACCTCGTATAAAATACACTTCTTCCGTTGAGGCGTTTTCAAAATAAAATCGGAACGTTTTCCACTACATTCGATAAATTAAAACATTTATGAAAGTAATAAAACTTAACAAACATGAATGAAACCCTTAAAGGATTGTAACGTTAAGTAAATTATTTAAATTAGTTAATATTTCATATAAAACACAAATGTTTTGGACAGTTTTTTAGAACAAACTCAGCTACCAATGAAAAGTTCCATTTTGTCACTATTTTACTAACCATGCTTAAATGAATAATATTAGACATAAAAGAAATATAATATATAAAATATAAATACAGGTGATGGATAATCACAACCTAGTTCTATCTAATTACCAAATGTTCCATAAAAATAACCATTATTCTAAATTTGTTTTAAGATCTACTTTGAAACTCATAAGTATCGCGCGATTTTGTTAACATTAACTACAATATTGAACTTTGTTGATTGTTGCTTGGGAAAATGTCGCAGTTCCAGTTTGGTTGCAATTAACCACCTAACCTAACCCAACGTGCATTTCAACATTCGATTCTAGTTCAATAAAATTCTATAAGAACAAAATATAGAATTACTTTTCTATGAAAGTGTATTCAATTTATTTGGATTTGAAAATTTCCAAAAATCCATCGTTAAATCTTTGATTTGAGCCCTTTTTTCTCACCATAAAAATGTGAAAAAACATACACACACTTGAAGGTAGACAATTTTTTTTTTTATTAAATAAAGTCCGCGGTAGCTGTGGCCATTGGACTGACATTATTTTACATTATTAGTTTACAATCTTATACATTATACAATAAGTAATTTTATGATAGAAATAGTTCCATTTTAAAATTTTGTTAATTAGTTTGAAATTATATATGAATTCTAAGATACTTTTGACATTGCGTGGGTCTGCATTTCTTCTGTCCTTGTCGTAGCTCCGACATTCTGTGAGGATGTGTTTGACGGTTAGGGGGTGCCGCAGCAGGTGCATACGGGGGGTTCTTCTCTCTTCATGAGGTGTTGGTGTGTGATGTGGGTATGAACAACCCTGAGGCGAGTGATGGCAGTCTCCTGTTTTCTTGTGGTGTTCTCAGGGAAAGGCCAAGGGAAAGTAGTTCTTTTGATCTCGTGTAGTTTTGATGTTAGTTTAACCCATTTGTTTTCCCATTGGTCCTGTATGTTTTTGGCTATGGTTCTTTTTACGTCTTGGTATGAGCAGTCCAGGGCTGAAAAGGAATCATTGGATGAGTGGGCCAGTTTGGCGGCCATGTTAGCGCGCTCGTTGCCTGTGTTGCAGTGTCCTGGTATCCACATGTAGGATATGTGTTTACTAGCAAGAATGGCCCTAATATGTGTGTTTTGTATTTTTCTTGCGATGTCGGTGGGTTTCCATTGGTTCTAGAGGCTGATAAGGCTAGAGAGGGAATCGCTAAGAATTATGGCCTGGTTAACTTCTATGTTGTTTATAGCAAACTCAATTGCTTTGAGGATAGCCAGGGTTTCTGCAGTGTAGATGGAGCATTTGTTGGATAATTTCCATTGGATTTGCGTGTTTCCGTGGACAATAGCCATCCCAGCGTGGTTTTCTGTGACAGAGGCATCCGTATAAATAAGTGCATGCTGAGGTGTAGAGGACAAAATTCCCTTGAGAAGGTTTTTAAAGTGATTAGGGCAGGTGGATTTCTTGGGGAGTTGGCGTAAGTCCAGGTTAATATTCATTGAGATGAGCCATGGCGGGGATATACTGATTTCAGTTGTTAATATTTTTTCTAGTTCGTACGTTTTGTATACATGGTCAAATGTGTGGTTCGGCGAGTGGTGGAGGCCGGAGGGAGCTCTTGCCATTCTGGCAGCAATTTTGCATGTTTGTTCTGACCATCTCGTGTCCAAGGGGGGAATGCCCGCTATGCTGAGGATGCTGCTGATGGGGCTTGATCGGAAAGCGCCGATGGATAGTCGAATCCCGGTGTTGTGTACTGGATCTAATATTTTGATGTGGGATGATTTGGATGTTGAAAAAAGAGGGGCTCCGTAGTCGATTTTGGAAAGGATAAGAGTTTTATGAATTTTAAGTAAGGTTCCAGTATTAGCTCCCCAGGAGGTGTGAGAGAGTGTTTTGATTATGTTGATTCTAGGGATACAGGATTTTTTGATGTGTCGAATGTAAGGTAGCCATGAGGCTTTTGAGTCTAGAATCGCCCCGAGAATTTTTACCTGAGTTTTATTCATGATAGAGTGGGAGCCAATGTTTACTGAAATGATTTCTTTTTTCTTTCTTTGGTTGATTAGTATAAGACTTGTTTTGTTCGGAGCGAAACGGAAGCCGGACATTTTAGACCATGATATGAGTTTATTAGTTGAGTCTTGCAGAAGTTGTTGTATAGTGGTACTACTGGAGCTACGGCATATGATAGTGAAGTCGTCTGCGTATAGCAAAGGAGTGTTAGGGTTGCGGACACCTACGGATATGTTATTGATGGCGATTAGGAATAACGTTATTGAAATAGTATACTCTTGGGGTACGCCGTTCTCCTGCGTGAAGGAGTCTGATAGAGAGTGGGGTGTTTTCACCTGAAAGGTGCGGTTGCAGAGGAAGTTGTTTATGAATTCTAACATGTTTCCTTAGGAAAGAATTTGGTTAAGCTTATGAATGATTCTGGGCCTCCAAGCTGTGTCGTAGCCTTGGCAATGTCAAAACTGAAATGTATTTCGGATATTGGGGTGATGTTGATGTGGCCTAGTGCATTTAGTATTGCCTGGTTAAGGATGGACGGACATACGTTGGATATTATAACTCTTTTGGCTTGATTGAGGAGTCTGCGTATTGGAATTTCGTGTTCGTTTATTTATAATGTGCTCTTTGTTTTGTCAAGTAAAGGGCTTAGAATTTGTTCATTGGATAAAAATATGCATGTACGGTTCATTGAAATTTTGGATACAAATGTAATATTGCTAGGGGGGGGATTATTTGTCCGATAGCAATAATATAGTCTTTGAGATAGTAGACCGTCGACCGGGTGCAGAACAATAGCCTGTTCGCTTTTCGGTGTATTCGAGTTTGCCGTTTCTAGTGCTAAGTTCAATTTATTATTAGTGTCCGTAGAATGTTTATTTTGCGTTGTGAGATTGGCGTTTGTTGTAGAGTGGGAAGTGTGTGCGGCAGTGGTGGAGACATTAGGTGAGTCTGTAGTGGTGGAGGTGAGGTTTGTTGCAAACCGGTTTTGTTAACGCTATATGTGTAAGATGTTGTTGAAATCATCTTGGGTTTGATAATTGAATTTGTTTTTGGTTGTTCATTAGATGATTTGGAAGTACAAGCATTTCCTCTATCAGTAGAATTTAGGGGAGAGATTCTGTTAGAGCATGATGATTTGGACTGTGAGCTCGGTTTATGAAGATTCATTTCAGTGAGTAGGTTTTATATAAAATACATACTACCTGTTGAGTTCCGAATGACAGTGGTGCTATCGAAAGCTTGGTAAAGGCGATATTGCGATAAGAAAACACACGTGTTGCACTGTCGGGTGTGGAACACGTACTGGTAGACAATTATTATATCTGATAATAATAACTGGGTTAAAGTTCAATAAAACAAAGGAATACAAATATTTTCAAAAATCTACAAAATGCGTGAGTTGGTAATAACGGATATAAGTATAGTCGAAAAGCTATTGCAATAGGCAAGTTTTTTTTTTAATAACGACACAACTCGATTACAATAGTTTATGGTAATCGTCTAAGGTCAAATTTTAAGTGTATGAATGTGTCCTGCTGACAAGACGAGGCTGACGTGACGTATTGACCTGGCCTTCTTACACAGATGTGAGGAATGTGATCATTTTGGATTCAACAGATTTATAACCCCGACTTTAGGTTGTATGACTCGAATGCATTCAATGACTTTCGACTAGTCGGCTGTGTGTGATCGACGACTGCAGTTGTTACTGGAAAAAAATACATTACAAAAAAAATTATCTGACATGACTTGCTAAACTTGGCAGCAACGAAGACGATTTTTTGGGTAAAGACGTTATTAATTTTGAGCGTGCACAAGTGACATGTACGGCAATTATTTTGTTTGCTTTTATTTTAATAATTCTATGACCGAACAATATAGAATAATATTATCATGAAAATGGATTGGATGGGAACGACCGACAAGGAACGGATGACGCTTTATTGTCTCTTCGTTGGAATAATGATAAATTTAAATTACTATGGAATTACTGTCGAAAATTGAATATAAACAATTAATATGGTACATCTTAATGGCGTTTCGCAATCAAGCTATAACGTATTTCGGTATAACAGCGACGGCGATGCAGCGGTTTTCGGTGAAGATAAATTATGTATCTGATGGATTATAGAGACATGCTCATTATGGTCCAACGTTAAGCGCCGTCATAGGGAATATTTAATTATACATTGCGTTCGCCAGTAAAGTTAAAACTTTTCTCGTTTCCAAACGTTTAATAGAAGCAAAGGGTCTCATTTTCATACCGATTACATCCCATTTACAGCGATTGGAAAGTTATTGTAATACGTTAAATGTGCTTTTGAACGGTTCAGAGACAATATATTTGAGCGGTAATAATTTTTAAACGTTATTTTTTCATTTAAAAAATATATACCTACATCCAACTTGAGTTGTTTATAATGTTATTTTTTTTAAAAATATTTCCCACTATATACCAACAGTTTGATAATATTTAAACAACATTATGTGTATAACAATGAATCCCTAGAAAACCTGTTTTGAAAATATTATACAATTTTTTGACATTTTTAATGATTGGGTAGGTCTATCATTGTCGAAAATATTTCTACCTACTGAAAAGCTACCTATTGTTTTTTTTTTCTGACTAAACCCACGCCAATATTTCAACTACATAGTCGATTTCCTTATACCCATAGCACGTCTTTAGATTACAAATCGTACACCCTAGGTGCTTCTAATTTCTAAATTTGAAATTGTAACACCATCCCCTTAAACATCAAGAAATCATTCTGATAATTTACATGTTCTAAGTAAAATATTGGTTTGATGTTTTGAAAATCAATTAAAATAATTTGAAAATATTGGTGTGGCATTTACGTTATTAATACTACGTTTCCTAACAAAAATGATGCCATTATGAAATCAATATAGGTAGACAATTATTATAAAATATTATCATTTTTTAGTTAAATATTAAAAACAATACTTTCTTACATTGACTTTGACTTTTATACGTCGACTTTTAAAAATTTCGTCCCCAGTGAAACCCCGTTTACAGATGGCTACCCTCTAAAATAGGTTATGATAGAGGTCAACTCTGTTGGGTATGGGGTAAGTTCGAGGCCAACAACGAAACTGTTAAAGTTTCATATGTATCTTTCGAATAATGTATTACAGATAATAACTTTTAACAGAATAAACATTAAATCACGTGAAGTTAGTACGGAGCATGGCTTAGGGACGTCCGGTCTGTGTGCGTTCCGGTCGTTGAGACACACTACGGTTATTAATCTATAAGTAAAACTGCTAACCACATATACTGTCGTTTAAAGGCAATTTGAAAATAAAGACCGCATATCAAAACCATCGTAGCCAAAATAACAGCAATTAAGCTTTATGTCAATCAATTGAGATTTGACACTCAACAGTGAATGAAAAATAATCTTTATTTGTACTCGAATAAATGTTTTCCACAACAATAATTAATACAATAACAAAATATTGTAACTTTATTGCACTTAACTCTTTTTTTCTTTTTAAACATTTCACTTTCACTCAATAACTTTTCTTGCGTTTCTCTATATACGAGATATATAAGGGCGTATATATTCATAAATCCACTAAATAGATATTCATTAAGTTTTCATTAAACACAGCCAATGATGTAACTTAATTTCTTTAATTATTATAAACTACAGTCTCGGATTAAAATAGAACCGCAACAGATCAAATTATATTATATTAACTTTATTGTAAATGGATTCCAGGAAATGCATAATTATTATGATTTATAATTGTAAAAAAACAGCATATTTGAATTTGTAATAGGCCAAACGGTTTCACAACTCAATTAAATTTAATACGGTTATCAGTTTAAATGAAAAAATCCTATGACGAACAAAAGTAAATATAACGCTATTTTGCAATGCGGGATTTTGCTATTACCTAATTGATGTTTCTGTGTCTAAAAAAAACTCACAAAAACATCTCAGCCTATTCAGAGCTCAAATCAAACTGCTATATTAATACATTATGATGTTTTATTGTCTTTGGCGAATTTGGTCAAGTACTAACTAAAACATAACCGGGCTAATTAATAATTTTAAATTAAGAAAATACTATAACGGTATCTTTCTGTTACACATCATCTCTTTAGGTTTCTTTCCACCTCCGACCACATTTTATGCTCTTAAAGAGACATAATTTGATCAAATATAACTTCCATAATGGTTTAATGGTGTTAAGATAATAATTGCTTGTGTGTATGTTTGCAGGAGAGTTCCCATTCGCTCCGGTGTACTGTTTAGCGTGGATATGCTTGGACGTGCTGTTCTGCACAGCTAGCATAATGCACTTATGCACCATCAGCGTGGACAGGTACTTGAGTTTGAGGTATCCAATGAAATTCGGTCGCAACAAAACCAGACGGAGAGTGATATTGAAAATCATATTCGTGTGGCTCCTGTCCATTGCCATGAGTTTGCCGCTGAGTCTTATGTATTCAAAAGTGAGTATCCTAGTGGCAATTTTTATTTTTTATTTTTAGGAATCAAAATGGTTGAAATCTTATGATCAAATTAAAAAATTGAAAAAATATTCATGATGTATGGTCACACTAGCTAGACGGAGCTAGAAATGTTCGGACCCTTTAAAAACTACTAATGCTTTCTCTGAATTTCGGTAAAAATTAAAAACGTTTGCTATGTCTGATTGGTTGTTGACTTTTTCTGAGAGTTAGAAGAAGTTATAAAAAACTTAAATTTTCTAACTCCCCTCCTCTCTACTAGTTACGCTAATAAAATAAAGTTACTACCTCTTCGTGACGAAGAGGTTAATGATATTGTCATATTTTGTTTACGGTATATTAAAAGCACTATATCTAAAAAGTATCCCACACATGTTTGGAACTAATTCGACACATTTTCAAACAATTTAAACGGGTGAAGAGATGAGGTTTTACAATTTTTAACATCATAAAGTAATTTTAAGATACGATTTCTGATCTTTAGAAGTAATCGGCCCAGTGATCTCAAGATAAACGAACACACACAACATTGAAAGCTAAAATTTCTGTTCTTGAAAGAATCACAATTGGGTCAGTTTTAATGTATTTTCTACAAAAAGTACCGTTTTTTAAAATTGCTAACACATTTTTGAACCATAAATACTTTCTCGATTTATCCGGGAAAACGGAAAACTTATTTTTTTAAGGTAATTTCAAACTAATATCTTACATAAGTTATTTACGGCTAGGGGTCTGTCGGAATTTCGCGTGACACAAACGCGAAGGGTAGCGGGTGGGATAGTGTATGGATGGATGAGGTGGGAATGAGATGGTGATAAGGGAAAATCGATAATTCCCGTTTACAAGAGATGTTTGATAAAGGAAACAGAAAATCAACTGAGCTTACTACACGTTTAATCGACGTCTTTCCCTCGCGAGGAATTAATATATATATATATTTTTTTTTTTCTTCTTAAAAAAAACTAGATGATAGTGTTGGTTTTACGCTTCTCGGTCGCGTGGTCCTCGTACTAGAGTTTTAATGAATCGCCTGTCGACTCGGCGCGGTAAAAATTATTCGATTAAAAGTCTCTTTGGAAGTTTTTCGAGATATTCCACTCGAAAGGATATGAAAACTCGACGGTATAAAATCCAAGCAAATGACGGACGCGTTTCCTCGAGGGCCGTCGTAGGTGAGAAAAATAATCGGCAATTTTTCTGCCACGATAAATCGCAAGTCCTCTGGGCATAATATCTCATTGGGTTTAACACTCTCTGAAACATATTGGTTGCACATCATTGGCTCTGGTGCCGGCGTCTGATAGTTTTACGCGTTATTGGCAGCCACATAATATTATAGCGCGCGGCATAATAACATAAGGCTTTCCAAATGGATTTTATCGACATTAATATTTTTTTTACATATAAAAATTAAAAAAAATAACAATATTGCGCATCGGCACTGTCACGATAAATCACACCATTTGAGAATCGTTTTTTGGGAAAGAACCCTCCCCCTTTACATGATCTTAAAAATCTGTCCATTTAAATGAAAGTCTGCGTTTTCACATAGCATCAGATACTCGATCAAATATCAACACTCGAGTCTCTGCGACTTAGCGATTTCCATAGAAATATTATTAAAAACTATGGAACGTGCGCTCAAGCTTTATAAGTTGTCCGGGTTGAGTATTGAACGGACCGAACAGACTATGACTTAGTTCGACCGCGCAAGAAATAATAACATCATTTTTCCATTTGACAATTGGAATTTTAATTAATAACCGTCGCATTACAATCAAAGATAATATTATAATAATGAAACGGATGAGACATCATGCAAATATTTTATGCTTGACTTTCCAAGAACTCCGTCGATTTAATTTTATCCTTGTGATTTAAGTGTTTTAAAGTATACTTCTTCCTTATAGTAGAGACGAATAATATTACTTATTTACCATACCTATTCAAGAGACACTATGTATACCTTGAATAAGTATACATAATCGTGGTTATTTAGTAGGTCAACAGTAACCATACCGATGTGGGTAGCGTACTTTTGTCAAGAACTTTAACAGAGTTTTTCATTGAAAACTTTGGCGTTCCAGATGATACTCTATTCACAGAAAAAAATTCTTTGTTAACTCCTAACTAACAAAAGTAATAAGTAATATCAACTGTTTACTGTTGTATTTTCATATCAACAACATTCAACTCCATTTCTAAAGAACTCACAAATGAAACCAAATGCTGTTAATTGAAATTCGAAAAATAAAAAAAAGAGAGCAATAATATTTCGTTGAAAAATATTATATTTTATAATAATAATGACAATATTTTTATATCATATCCCATAGAGTAAAAAACAGTATTAATGTTTTAATTAACGTTGTCGAGAGTTTGTTAATATTTTTAAATAAGGTTTTGGCAGGAATTGAAAAAAATTCGGTAGTTATCCCATAACAAGTGATAATGAGAGATTTTTAACAAGAAAAAAACCGTAGACATAATGTAATGATTTTAGTTATTAATCACCTACAAAAAACAAAAGGTGCAGTAAACTTACGGTTTGTTGATATATTGGTAATTTTTTTTTCCAGGACTTCAACTCGGTGTTAGTAAATGGATCCTGTCAAATACCCGATCCTCTGTATAAGCTCATCGGATCCATTATCAGTTTTTACATACCTCTACTGGTAATGATACTTACTTATACGTTAACAGTCCGACATTTGGCGGCCAAACGACAAAACCTGCAGACGGGGATTACGAGAAATTCCAACAGAAGTAAGTGTGTTATATTTTATAATATTATATAACTACAATATTTTATTCTTACCCACACTAATTTTGTGTCAGAAAAGTAAAATGTTTTGCCTAACATATTATGTTTAGTGACTTATGATAAACGAGCATTAAAGTTTTTCATTTTCCATATGGGACCATTTTTTAAAATTTACTGTTAGAAGCATAACTTTTTGAATAAAAATCATATGGAGTTGTTATTATTATTTTTTTACTTAGTTAAAGTACAAAGTATAACGTATTATACAACATAAAATATGAAACTCTTTAAACTCAGCTAAAAGTATGGTAGGTATTAAACTCAAACAAATCTCGTATATGAGACGTCATCAAGATTGAATTATAAAATATTTTGTGCCATATTTTCAAATATGTACAAAATTAAATACAGTTTTTTTTTAAATTATGCATTACATTTGAGGCGTCTAGTGAGCAAAAATAATATTTAAATGTAATGTAATGATCTTATCTAAAACAATTAAACACGAGTTTTGATAAAATAATACTTAACTAGTTATGATTGCCCTCCGAAGATACTTTTGAAACGTGCGAGTATAAATATTGTTCCCAAAAAGTTTTAGCAATATTTTTTGTAAAACGGAGAAACGTTTTTTTAACCATTAGGCATTATTGACAACTTTATAAAAACATTTCATTTCGACTAGGCTTAATTTATAAGCTAATAAATTTAAAAACTATATATTTTGCCCAGCCTTGGTAGGTTATATAATGTATTTATTTAAAAAAACGCAAAAACTAAATATTTTCTTATTCGCCCGAGCTTGGTAGATATTATACTATATCGACGGAATTGGTATTTATTCCGGTTTTCATATAAGCATTGTCGTTGTTGTGCCATTATTATGCTAATGCACGGCAAATTCGTACGAAACGCAAATATGGTCATTTGAATTTCTCGGAAATCGCGTGGGTCTTTTTGTTATTATTATTTTTTTACAACGGGTCGAAAGCTCGGGTGTCCACCACCTATGTACACATTGTGATAATGGAAAAATAATGTTAAAAATTGCACACTTTTTTTTCGTGTCCTTAAAAAGCGGAGCCCGTGAATTTAGGCGTCGTAAAGAACCAATGACCGTGTGGTTTGCATTGCCCAAAACGACTTACAAGAAGGGAGTGTGGGAATTAAAACGGCGGTAACGAGGATTATGAGAGTTTTATTACGGGACGTTGCAATTTTCCGGGAGACTACTGTTATAACAAAGCCAAAAGCCGTTGCTTTTACGGTGAACCATTCGGACAAAGCGATTTATGTATCTAATTTCGTTATTTTGAACCGTTCGTTTAAACAGCCGTTGGAAATCACTCGAAAACACGAAACCGTAATAGCCGTACAATAAAAAATAAAAAATTATTATTGATGTCGGTGCCTACCTGCTCGCTTTGACGTTAAAAAAAAAACCAACGAGGTCGTTTTAATTTTATTTCTCTTTAAAAGCCAGTCGGTTTGCTTTTAACATTAATCATCATAACCATAATAATAATAATAATAACATTGTTTAACGTCAACCGACAACAATGAGGGGCAAACGACGCGACAATTTGTATTCAGTTTGTATTCCTTTTGATTTCAAAGGTTTTTCGACTTTTAGTGTTACAAAACGCAATAACTGTATAACAGTCAAGTGTGTAGTATTTAATTTTGCTTTTGCTGCGGTTGTTCCTCGCAAACTAGATCAAAATAGCGTCATAAAGGTAACAGGCCACCTACAGAGGTATTGTAGGCAATAACGATGAAAACAATGCAACAGGACTAATTTAAAAAATAATAAGATGATTTGTGTAACGGCAAAAATTACCAGTGAGTTTAGTAGTCTTACGAAGGTATCGACAAGGCGATGACATAATTAAAGAATATGTGCTGAAAAGCACATATAACTAATAGCAAATAGCTATATTCGGAGAGTAAGTGATAAACTAACAATAAGAGGAGACTGGTAATTATATGGAATCCATTGTGCAAGAAAAAAAGGTTTAAAGGTGTAAAAAAAATTGGTCGAAATGAGAATGTTGAGATGGATAAATTAGAGAATGAGTATAAATGAGGAATTTTGGAAGTTGCCTTAATAGCAGGAACAATGAGAGAGAACCGATTCAGACGGTTTGGAGTAATAAAAAAAAATAACGAAACGGGCAAGACAGATTTAGAGGTACTGACCAACCAAAGCGGAAGTGGATGAATGTCATAAATATGTGGAAATAAATTGTAGAGCGCAAAAAGAAATAACAAAGGATAGAGTAACGTTGAGAGTTACGATCGGCTAGCCGAAAATGAGATGAATACACGCTGAAGGTGCACAGGTATTCATTTGGTTATTAATTTAAGAAAAAAATTAATTCATCGAATATTCTTAGAGTAGGTACTCTGAAGATGGTTAGACGAATGAGAAAAATATCACTGTAATCTTCATTTATCTCTCCGTTTAACGAAAATAAAAGGGCGAGTAACATTTTAAAATGTTAAAAAGTTTGTTTTTTTTTTGTATACACCAAAAACATTATTAAAGCAATAATCCTACTTGGCTTTTATACGATTAATAAATATTAAATAACCGTCAGGCATATTAAAAGAATGTTATAATATATTAATACTCGCTTTTGTAAAACTCTCATAGCAATGAGATATTTTATTAATTTTAATTTGTCTTCCGTAAACTGTTACCAAATGATCGTTCACATAATTTATTGTTATACGTTTTGTGCGCAGTCTTGTTTTTTTTATTCCTCTGATATAAAAATACTTTGTACGTTTTTAAGTTACAGAAATCGTATAAAATTTCCATAAACGACCCACCAGAACTCGAAGTCATAAAACATTTACAACTTTACGTTTATCAGATTTATTATGGACCTTCATTTTTGTGTAATAAAAAACTATTATCGAAATCTATTGTAGTTTGAGTTTTAACTATTATATAGTCTAGTTAATAGCTTAGACTGATTAAAAACAAACATAATAATTTATCTGCTACGTACAACGAGAGGCGTTAAGTTGACTTTTTCGGTATAAGAAAAAGTTATTTTATTTTTGTCTGTAATAAAAGCATAATATAGAGCCATAAAAAATGTGTACATGCTGATCAATCATCCTGCATAATATGTGGATTTTTGGTGGGTCACGCATCCGAAAATCAAATGACAAAACAGAATATGTTCGAGGTAAAAGTGTTGGAAAATGTCATAATTATTAATTAAATTTATAAAATATACATAATTGCCTTTTTTTTAATTCCGCCGTACCTACGCATCAACAATATCATTTTATTATAATTTTTACAGTGAAAATGTATTTAGCTCATATATTTTGACAGGAAATCAAATGTTGGAAGTTAAAATGACATTACTATTTCAATTGTATGTTTGTTGTTTATTTTTTTTATATCCACTTGTAAGCACGTGAGTGTTAAGATATTTGTCTCAAAAACATATCGAGTCTTTAACATTAGCCGTTTTCCATTGGTTTATAAGCATTTCTATAAGCATACTTTGGTTTTTTTATATATAATGCGATTTCACTTTCTTTGCTATTTATTCAACACGCACAAACCAACTCAATCAGTTTTCTCTCAACTTAACTGCTATTAGTGGAACTCACAAACTCTGCTCTCATTTTATGCTCATTCCTTATTCTGCCTAACCTTGTCATATCCATCTGATGAGATTTGTATTTAATTTATTAAGCATACTGGTACTTGTGTATAGATAGCAACGGTGGGAGGAGTTGGCGTCGGATACTGCGGCGGAACTACCGACGGACGCGGTCGGACGAGTCGGACGTCCGGTTGACGGTCAGCGGAGTGTTGTCCACGGCCGTTTGTCCCGTGGAATTGGACAAGAAGCCGACAGACACACCACTGGTGGCGAGGGCCCACGCAGGCAACGGGACGGCTGGCTCGAGATCGGTCGGACAACAGCAGGACGACGGTCGCGATGTGGGCCGCAGCCCGATCAAGACCAATCAGCAGACGCCCAACTCGAGCTGCATGAGCACGCCGTTCAGACACCACCCGTCCATGGGGTCGACCGACACCGAAATGACGTCGTTGGACGCCCGTGAACTTTGGCTGCCCGACTCAGAACCTACACCGTCTACCATGTCAGCCTTACACCAGTTCGGCGCCGAAATGCTACGCCTGTCCAGGGGCCTAGAGCAAGTTGCGTCTCCCGAATCGAAGCCCACGTCTCCCGACAGATCCAGGTAATTAAACTAAAAAATGTTGACCGTATGATGGGAATTAATTTCCAATTATAAATATTAGATCAAGTCGATTGTCATAATTAGTAAAATATATACTATTAGAGATACGATAAAGGATTCTCTAGGGGATTTACTATCTTTAATTTATTATATACTTATTTTCAAAATGTTATTCTCGGATGGCCAATAAAAAGTATTGTTATTATTATTTCAAAACTAGCAAAACAGTAAAAGTACTTTAAAATATTGAAACATTTTATCATAGAATGTATTTTTTCTATGGCACCTATTAAAAAATCGACATGAAAACGAAATAAAATGGGGATTAAGGAGAAATCTGCTCTTAAGAGATTGACTAGTTATTTGAACAGTGATTAATTAGGAGAAATAAAAGTAACAAACTAATAAGAGATTCGGTTGTGATAAAAATTACGATTAATGAAAAGAAATAAGGGAAATCAGCTGAAAAGTGATAAGAATGGTGATAAAAATGCGAATTGATTAGAAAGATAATGTAAGCATCCCCTATTGGCTATTAGGATAGTAAACCATACAAAAGATACAAATTGTCACTTTCAAAGGTTACCACGTTTATTAAAAAATCAGTTATTCATTATTTTTTTATTTTTAAGGATACCGGTTTCTGTTATTTGAAATCTGAGAAATAATCTATTATTAAAGAATCTCTCGGGGGAAAAAATGTCGACTAATTCGATAATAAATTACAACACTTGCGCATTTATTAAAACTTCGGTCCCGTAAACTTTTTCAGACTACTTTTAAAACAATAAGCACGTTTTTCCCCTTTTTACCTCTAAACGTAAATCCTACCGTTTTAAATAATTTCGATTTCAAGAGGTAAACGTATATCACTCGTACTCGATTTTCAAATAAATTCATGTTGTTTGGAATTCCTAATAAAAAAACTAAAAATAAAAAACTGTAGAATAGCGGTAAATTATAACTCAACCATTCAACCTAAAAGACCATAAAGTTAAACATTATTTACAGAAGTTCTCATATAGTATGGATGTGTTCAACAGATTCCAATTGCCACCCAACTATATAGAAATGGTAGCGCCGTGGAGACTATTTTGGAAATTTAACGTTAGATGTTTTCGATTACTTAACTCTCGGCGTAGAACGACCTTAACGAGTCGGGTTCATGTTGACGTTTAATTTCGATTAATTAGCCACTCGATTTCTACTTAAAGATCAACACGCCGTTTTTAATTTATCCGAAAGTCTTAAATATTTTATTCGCAGTTGATTTGATTTACTGGTACGGCTCGGCGAGTGGGTAGTATGAATAATTTCGTGTGTAATCAAAAGAGCAAAAGTTAAGTAATTATTATAATACTACTAGTGTTGACAGTTTGGCGTTCACAAAGGAGCTGATTTAATTTTAAAGTTATACTCACGTCACGTAAAACTTTTCTTGCGATAATTCATACCAAAAAAAAAAGTAGAGTTTTGAGCGCATGAATTATTTAACAACAAATACACTTAATTATTTTTTTTAATTTAATCAACGAAATTCGATTTTTATTAACAATTTCGGAATGCTTCCCCCGAGATCAGTCAGATCAGTCATCATCGGTTTAATATGGTTTCAATAAATAATAATGATCTTATGGGAAAACATACTTCGTTTAACGAAAAGAATGTGTAACGTGTAGATAAAAGTAAAACATTTGTTCACAACTTGATTTTGTTTTGGAAAAACCATTTGGTATGGGAACACGTTGCGGAAGCTACAGTGAAATGACTTATTTAATTTTCCATAACAACAATTATCAACAGTATTGCAAAGAAGAGTAATAATATAAACGCGAAATTTCCAGAACAAATACTTTAACAAAGTAACGAATAACAACGAAAACAAATCGAATAACGTTTCAAGTGATATAAAAGAGAACATTTTATTCAATTTTTTTTTTTTTTTTAACGAATAATGGCCAATTTTGATTAAAAAGTTATTCTGTTTTTATCTGGCAAACCACTGTTAACATATGTAGAAAACCGAAACTTTGTTAAATATTATGGAACGTATGTTGTGAAGTCAGGCGAAACATTGGTCTCCAAATACTTGAGAAGAGAAAAATAATACAAGTTTACACAAACTTACGGTTTCATATCTCATATAGGCCAAACAGTGGATCAAACCCGGACATATGCCCAATGGTCTGTCGTTTAGAACGCTTTAACAACAATAAATTATACAGTTTTACAAACTTTATTGTTAAAATAAAACATTACCATCGCATTGTCATATATTTGCATATGTTGCTATCAGGAGAATATGTTTATAAAAAAAAATAATAATTTTTCTGAATATTTTACTTATATTCTTTTTAGGTATTAGAGGTAATATTTTTTAAGTCTTTTTTTTCTATTTTAAAATAACAAAACATCTCAGAAGTAAAACTCGTTCACAATACTAATTTATACAAAAACATAACACGGAAGATGAACTTTTCCGAAAAACTGAGTGGGTTTAAAAGTAAAAGTACATCTGAACATTTTTATACAACTATTAGAAACAGAGTTACTATACTTTACCATACTTAACATATTTTTTGAATTACTAAGGGGTTCATAAAGGACATTTCTGACCGAATTTAAATTTTAAGCATTCATTTTATTAATTTAATGTATTTAATTATTTATATTAGTGCACTAATGAGGAGAAGTTGATTTTTTGATTAGGCTACAAAAGGGTCTTTTTACAATACATTTTCGAGTTTTTATTTTCATTATTATATTAACTATTATTTTTAACAGCTGTCGTATTCTGTCTATGGTGATTATAGAATCTTAAAATTTTGGTAGCACTTAACAAAATTACACGACGTAAATCGAAGAGTTGTTTTTTATGATACAATATTTCAAAAATGTTTTACTGAATTAATAAAAAAATAGTACCTAAAAAGTATGTTAAAAAAAAAAAAATATGAAGCTATTAAAAGTATAAAAAAACCAATATAAACAAAATCTATTTTTTTCTGAATATTTCCAACCGTTTAAAACTTTACAACAGACAACTTAATACAGACAAATATGACAATAATTTATCAATTAAGTTATTATTAGTAATTAGTAAATAACTTAGCTGGGTTTTATACCAAAAATTAGGGAGTTAATAAGTCCGCTTAGTGAATTTTTTTTTTTTGTAATTGGTCATTTAAAACGTTTATTGTCCACAGGTTGTCATCCATAAGAAGTGACGAGGACGTCGACGACAGTGTCGACTATTCGGAACCTTATCAAAACGAAGTCGTTGAGTCCGTCGACTCTGAAGAAACTGGGACTCCGCGCAATCGCCGCGCCAAACGCCAACGACGGCGTCGACGAAAACGATCCGGTACGCTGCACGAGTCAATGCGTCGGCGGTTCGACGGTCAACCACACAGCAGGCCTGTCCGAGTAAGAAGTTATCACGAAGACGAGTTCCGAGACCGCTTTGACCATTCCGGACCCGAGCAGTCCGGCGGCGATTTGGAAAACGGGCCGAAAATCGTGGGCACTCTGCTCAAGGCCGAATTTCAACGTAAGCCTGGACTGGACGAGGAAATATGTCTGCTGCCGCCGCCGCCACGTCGCCACCGGTCCGCCACCGGCGACGATTCGCCGCCGGCGCCGGCGCCCCAACGGCGTTTAGTTGTCGACACGGTGGCCAGATGGACACCGTCGAGCAACTCGGCCCGGACGACGGTGGCTAGCACCAACCAACCGCTGCGGCGGGCCATGACACAAAAGCTGATCCGGAAGAAGACGCCGGCGTCCGCGGCTTCCAAACGGCAGTCACAGCTGATGCGGTACGGGTCCACTCTGGGCCTACCTGCCAATTCGTCGTCGTCCAGGCCCATCACGCCGCAGCGGTCAGATAACGCGAGCCGGTCGAGCGTGATGATCAGGAACTCGTACCGGCACGGCAGGATCATCCGGCTCGAGCAAAAGGCCACCAAAGTGTTGGGCGTGGTGTTCTTCACGTTCGTGTTCCTCTGGACGCCGTTTTTCGCGCTCAATCTGTTGCCGTCGATCTGTCCCGAGTGCGAGGCCAATATCAACAAGGGCATCTTCGACCTGGTCACCTGGTTGGGATACGCCAGTTCCATGGTCAACCCGGTTTTCTATACCATTTTCAACAAAGTTTTCCGGCAGGCTTTCAAACGGGTGCTGATGTGCAAGTATCGGAACCACAGTAAACGGCAATCGTGGCCGCCGCCAGCCAGGAAACTATAAATCCCGCATGGTGTACATAACAACAGAATAGATTATTCCAAAATATAAATAGATTAACGGGTATAATAATTGTGTGAGTTTTGATTGTCAATGGATTACCCGGTACTTTTCCGTTAGCGTTACAATAGTTAGACCCGTGTAATAATAATTTATTTAATGTCTAAAATCTTCAGAAAAAAAAAACGAATCGAACCTACGTTTTTTAACTTAGCATAACGTTACATTGATTCGACCATTGGTTAGAAATTTAATCATCTTTGTTCTTGGCTATTGTGATAATTGATTATTAATTTAAGCGGCTAATACACGATCACTCGAAGAACGAAAGTCCTCTGGATTGGCGGTCCTCTACTGGTGAGTGATGACTGATGAAGTCGAAATACATTCAATGGCAATTGTTAAACACAAAATCAGAAATATTTATGATTACGTTATACCCTCTATTTATTAAGGAGTTTGGTATAGGACATTTTTTTGCAAAATCTTAATTTAACCGATAAACTGTTAAAAAAATAATAACGTAAAAAAAAGTTATAGTTATGTTAAGTAAAAAAAGTGATTTTAAATGTTAATGTAAGGATCGTCAAAAAAAGTATATGACATTGTTTCCAAAATCTTGTTATCTTTCGTTTTTGTTATAAGTATTTTTGCACAAAAATCATTACGGAACGAGTAATGCGTATTTTGCTTAGGCATAGAAAATTGGGTGTATAACGTCCTCTTAAGTGGTCGATAACCTTTGATTTGTAGGAACAGCACTTGTTTATGGATAATAGCGGTACCTTTTTCCGAGCTGGCGAACCCATTTCCCTTGCCAAAATATTTGGTTACCTAAGATAAGGTTAAATATTTACAACAAACCCGATAGTTCTATCCAAAAATTAAAGAAGCCGAGAAACGTTTCAAACGGTTAGATGTTTATTTTTTAATTTTTTTTAAGATATAAAATAAAGATATGCGTGATTGCAAAAAAACAATCTTTCAATAAGTCCGTGTAGGGAATCCATAATAATAGTAATAGACCAAAGAAGAAATATAAAAATTGAAAACAAAAGTGGAAAACACTGTAAACGGTTTCTCAAATAAGGTAGATACGCGTATTTTCGATTTTGATATACATAGACCGAAATGAACAACGTTCACTGGCATTGAAACCTATAAACAATCTGGAAATGGTATGCAAGACTATTGACGTTGCTGTTAACCTTCCGGTTAAGTTTTACTCGTATTAGTACAGTTGAGCGAATAACTATAGTATTTCCAATAATATTTAAGAACAATATAAATACGGTTATTTATTCAACAACCCGACTGTTTCCTGACCAAACTGAAAAAGTGTGTAATAAAATAATAAACGATCTATTTATTGATCATATTACTTTTATGTACCTAATACTTTTTGTAAATTAATGTCACGATTTCCTATCAAATTACATTCCCCGTTATAATATAACAATAAACAAATAAACTATTTCGGATAAAAATAAAATGTGACTGAACAAATTTACACTCGACCAAATTCCAAATATTTTCAAGTGATACATGTGTTGAAAATTAAAATGTTTGTCGTTTGCTTTAAGAATATACAATTTTTATAATCACCATTTTAAATTTACAAAAATAACTCACCTCGTGGGCCCCTTTACTAAACACCGAACAATATCACTAAATACTTTTTTAACCGTCTTACGATTTTTCGCAAACTATGATTTACTACATTTAACTTTTACGTATGCTAATAGACGTTGTGCGTGACGTTTTAGTATTAATAACGTCTCAAACGACTTAAAAAATACCGCACGAAAAGACAGTTTGGAATGCAATTTTTATTTGCATTTCTGTTTTGTTTTTTTCAATTATTATATCCGCCACCGTATGTTTATGTACTTTTTTTTTGTTTTGTTTTACCTGGACTCGATTGATTGTATTGTTTTTTTTTTCGTTTGGAATTACAGTTGTTTATTTATTTTTCTGCATTGACGGAACGGAAGTACAGGAAATACCGTTAGATTTGGGCAACGAGCGTGACGAGACAATCGAGAATTGATATAACAAATCAATCTTTTCTCCCGGCTCGACGTCTGTTTGCCGAGTTAACCGGCAGTGTATGGCGAATCCCCCATCACATTGCAGACTGTAGCAAAAAAAAAATATATATGTATATATCTACAGACGAGCAATGTAAATATATCATCTAAACAAGAGGGGTGAAAAAAAATTCATTTAGACTCGAATAATTGATTATGTTCCATGCAAACGGTAAAACACATTACATTATTATGTATTTTTATCGGCAAAAACAATGATGCGCACAACGACCGCATCGATCATGCGAATGAAAATATTTTTATAAAAATTATACATGCATAATATAATATCTGTATAATATACATAATATATATTATCAATGTGTGTACAATGTGTGTTCGGGTTGTGCGTCGCACTGTGTGCGGTGAAAGGTCTATACATTGTTTGTTATTATAACATTTTGATTTGTTTTTTTTTTTTATTAAGGCTGCTACTTGCAATTTACCCAAGACTGTGAGCATAGTTTCATTCGGTCTCCTATCTCAAAATTGTGTACCGGTATTATAATAATGGAATTGCAAAATTTGTCTTCGCACAAGTTCAATATAGTTCAGTTCGTCAGCCGGCCATTTATTTGAGGTATATGGTTGCCCGTTTTATGAGCTTAGACATTTGTTTTGAGTATTTTGTCCTCTAACTCATAAACTGCGAGTCTAAAATGTTCCCTATCCAGTTAATCAAATAACCGCGCCACAATATAATTGAATATTGTATTTTCCAAATTTATTTTAGTACAAATGTCGCTTACAGAATTTTTTTAAACGTTTTAGACATTTTGAAAATAATGTACCCTAGTGTTTCGAATAAAAAAAAAATAACTATAAAAAAGATAAGAGTAACGCTTTGGGGTGTCTGCGCAGGCCCTTTCTACAGCAGAATAGAATAAAATATGTTTGCTATCCAGTTCACAAAATTACCGCCAGAACCTAACGAATTGGACAAAAAAAAACAAATCGGCCGACCTAACTTGACTTTACGCTTAAGTTATAATATAAACTAGAGAAAAGCCTTAATTAGCCTTACAGTTCATGGCTCTTGTTTCTGTTCAATATGTTATTATTATGTATTCATTAATTTTTTTATCTATAGCATTGCTCTTGTCCGTTTAAATAAAATAGTAAAAGAAAAAATTATCAAAAATTTGTAACGCGATACTCACTGTTAATTATAGTGAACGGTTCACGAAGCGTAATAATTCTAAACATATTTTTAACAAATAACATTATTTTCCCATTGTACACACGCGATGATTTTGTGTTCACCGCGCCATATTTGTTTTAAATATATTATTTCGGCTACGATTACATTATTATGTATAAGTGACTTAGACATAAATATACTTATTATTATTAAATTATGAATAATACTACATTATTATTATTACTTTTATTATGTGTGTAAGCGCCCGTGTCAAAAAGAAAGAAAAAAAATATATAAGTATCTTATAGTCGATTAAAACCAACCAATAATAATATAATTGTATATTTCCCCTACCACATGTCCGTTCTGCACTATATTATTATAATTATACACTACGAAGTACTTATATTATAGTATTATTCTATTGTCGTACACAGATTGTACATATTATTATTATACATAATATACTATTTTCTAGTTGTAATGTCTATCGACATTGGTCTGTAAAACGAATATAAGAAGTTATCAATATATTATATTAAGAAAATATGTTTCAAGTCATTTGTTTGTTTATATGTTTTCTATTTAGTACCCTATTTATTAGACTGCCTCAAATAAAACGTCGCCATAATATTGCTCTCAAGATTATCGAAACAACGTAACACAATATTATGTAATATTACTGTACTTCGACCCGGGTCAATGCGAACGGGTTGGGTTCATTTTAGATATTTCTAGATTTATACGACAACTTCCCATACTAATCAATTGAAAAATGAAAATATTTTATTAATGCTTTCAAATAATAATAAAAAATAAAACAACGCAACATAGAGAAATATTGAGAAGGTCACGGTAGTCATATATAAATTACTGTGCGATTTTAACTGCGCGATCCGCAAAATGGTAGATGAGTATTAAATAGTTTTCAATTCGAATGATGTCTTGTTAAAAGCGTTTAAACAGAATCAAATACTAATCTCAGTAAAATCACACGCACTAATCAACAAGAAAACATCACACTATAACAAAACGCAAACTTGCATAATTGTTTTTTAAACATCGAAGTACCACATAAGATAACATTTGATTCTTTCTAACGTTCGTATTAGTCCAACGTGTAGTCCGTTCCAATGCTAATGAGTAGTATTCATGCTGTGTCTCGATTTGACCTTCCATTACGTTTACAGCTCACTCAAATTATTATTCTTGAGGTATATTACCTGTACATTTCGAAAAGTATATGATTCTAACATTTTTTCCCCCTCATAATTGTTGACGTCACGAGCGCTACAAAATTTGTATGAATAATTTTTTTTAAATTAAATTTAATAATTTGAAATTATTTTAAGGCAATATTATTCGTAATACTAACGGTTTATTGAATATTTTTCTCTAAAGCATTTCAACAAGAAAATATTTTATAGTTTACTATGGATGTATTCATTTTTAATGAAGACCTGTCGTTTATGTAATGTTAATTATTTCTTTTTCCTAATCAAAGTCGCTAAACAAATATTACAAATTAAAAATATTGATATGTGGTACACCTATGTATTTTTAATATTGTGAAAATATTTATATGAAGAATATTGCCACAACATCTTCATGATATTATTAAATACCGTTTAATACATTTTTACTATCACTAAAACGTCCGGATAAGAATGTAAAAACTAATGTGAATAGAAGTACGTTCAAGAGAAGTAGACATTGCTTAAGAAGAATTCCTAGGACTAATGATTTGCAAAGTCATTGACATTTAACAACAAAAGCTTGTTAAATCATACTACTAAGTACCTTCCACATTATAAAAAATATAATAAGTATTTTATAAGTAGCATTTAACTGTGAAGTGTTGGATATTTTCTAAGTATCCAATAATTAAACTGCAGCAAACGTAGTAAAAACATGGTACAGTTATTTTTAATCTACATTTATTTATATACATGGATATTTTTAAATTAACCCCTTGGGGTGTTGATGACTAGTTTTTTTAATAGTAAGATCATTCGTCAAACCAAAACAATAAATAACCTATTTGACACTAAGAGTGCAGTTTCGCGAGAGAAGGTTTCATAGAAAAGGTAAATTTGTAGCATTTTGAGAAATTTTGAGTGGATTTTTTAAATTTATTTGCATTTGGGCGAAGTTCTGAGATCTTTAAAATTCGTCCGAACTATTTTTAAAAACATATCTAGTGTACATAATTTGCACTAGTTGATAAATAGCTTTTTTCATCTAAGCCAGTACTCAGAAAAAACAATTACAATAAACGACAAAAAAAAAACAATATTTTTCGTTATTATTATTATTTTTTTTTTACATAAAAATAAACAGTCATAATTTTATTTAAAAAAATAATAAGGGAAATAAAAAGTTACAATAATAATTGTATAAGGTTTTTATTGTGGTTGCAAATGTGATTTTGATGTGCTTCACTGGTTTTTCCCCTCCTCTTCTTTCTTTCTGATAAACTTTACCTTAAGTAGGTAACTTGAAATCTAAAAGTTCTGTCTCACAATGCAATACTCTGTTGTAACATCATAAATAACGATTCCGACCGAAAACATACCTTTATTATTATATATGAATACTTAAGATTCGATTTGGAGTAGGCAAAATATTCTCGAAAGAATTCGATATTTATTCAAATAATAAAAAAAACTACATAAAATAAACATGACAGCAAATGGTTATTGTCCTTTTTTTTTGAAAAAAAAAATATTATTGATAATAAAGAAAAAATAACTTAAAATACCTAATATTTTAATTTTTAAATATTTCCAATAAATATTATACTAATATTAACCATTAAAATATTGTGATAATGTGTTATAATTTCCGCAAGGTTGAGGCAAAAATATTATCCAACAAGTCGCTTCGATTATCACCTTCAATCACAATGCTTTATGTTTATAATTATAATTGCAAAACAAAATTTTATAAAATAATACCTAGTTTTATGAAACAGTGGTGTAATTTAAATTTTCATCAATATGTAATTGATTTTATAATTAAATTAATCAGACTGAATTAAAGTATTAATTTTTTAAAAAATTAGTTAATTTTACTTGACTCTACTAGATTAATGATAATTATGAGATTTTTTTTTCTGCTATTATGTTAATTATCAATGTCATCCAAATACAACTTAAGTATATCCGTAGAAGATTAATTCACAAGTAAACAAATTGTTAAGTACCTTCAAGTACGTACATATACTTCATACGTCTAGGTCATTACAAAAATCAAAACAGTAAACACTGTTAGCCAATTATAAATTCAACAAAACGGTTTATGTGGCGTTAATTGCACCTATATTTATAGATTTTAAACCTGTATTATATCAACCGTGTGATGCCAACAACAATTATTATTTTTCTTATTTAATCTTAAAATGTCATACAATTACAACTGAAAGTGTAAAGATAGTGCTACTGTAATTCATCAATAATTATAATAATAAGTATAAATTATGTGCTAAACACACAAATGTGCACTTCGAACAGACAAAATTGTGCAAAAATACTTTTGGAAATTGTTCTGTTGATTTCCTCTGGAATGCCCATTTTATCCAATATTTATTAAATATTGTTGAAAATGCCAGCGCCTATTCAAGAAGGATAAAATCCAAAAAGAAGGTGTACCTGCTTACCACCTACTCATCTCTATTTTATGCATGTTAGGCGCTGTCATCTTCAACAATAAGCTGACCTATCTGTATAATATATTATTACACTATATCAATGATATATTATCAAAATAAGGCATACGTCGGTGAAAAAATGTTACCTCCCCTGGAAACTCTAATACTCTTTTGTAAATTTCTTCTAAAATATTCTTCTACTGTATTATTACTGCATAATATAATGGTAAGCATCAAAAGGGATAGCTAGAAAATGCTTTCTAAAATAATTAAGAAACAATATTAATACCAATAACATTAAATACAATTTAACTTTCCATTAATAATAATATTTTTAACAAAAATGATAAAGAATACTTAAAAGAAAAAATTTTTGAATTTTTTTAAATTAAATGTTCACAAAATTTGTATCATAACTTATAAATAATGCTGATATAACCTTCAACTTTGATAACAAAAGGGCAATTTTTAAAGAAAAATCGATTACCCCTTTCTATATTAAAAATAACACAAAACAAATATATATATATATATATATATATATATATATATATATATATATATATATACTAAAAATAAAGCAAATTAATTTCAAATAATCGGTGTTGAGAATGATAATTTTTTATTTACACATCAAGTCAACGCATCTAAGTATGTTTCCCATAACTATTGAGCTGTTCCACCCAGGACTAGTCGAATGGTAGTAGCGTTGAAAATTGTTTCTTTTTATTTACAAAACTAAAAACTATCGCAGTATGAAATACAAAAGCTGCGAGAAAAACAGTTGGTTCTAACAATATAAAGTGCATATTTTTTCGTCGCCTTAATGTTTTCCGTAACGCTCGAACAGAATTTTTCCATCAACCATTCGACGGAGCAGCATTTTATTAAAAGAATAAATAATATGATGACCAAGTTTTTTTTATGCAAGTCTAGTTTTAAGTTCTATATGCATATTATTATTAACGGGACCGCCGGCGACGGCATTTACGGAATTCTTCTTTCCAAGGACGTGAACCGTAAAATATTTCTATACATATTATATTCAAAACTGCACACAACAAAAAATAAACTATACGTAGATTTTTCAACGATATCTTGTTCCGAGAATGACTAATTACTGTAAACATTTGATCAAAAAACTTTATTTTAACCCGTCCAACAATTTGGAAAATAACAACTTTTTTTAACATTTTTTAAATTTTAATTAACTCTGGGACAACATTTTGGCAACACTAAAAAAAATGTTTACCTATTTGGAAAAGTATAATTTTAAAACAATTTTTTACACTTTATTTGACATAACATAGTTTATAATTTGATGGTTTTAATATTTTTACGTTATTTTTCGTGAGCATTTGAAATTATTTTAGCTATCCTATGGTTGTGAGGCTGCGTTTTACCGATACTACCACATAGGACAATGCCGGAGAATGTATAAAAAATAATATTTTTGGATATGCAGTAAAAGCACGGATGATTATAATAATTCTGCCAAGTGTCAAGTGCATAGTGGCAACTAATAAATTGTTAAAGCCGATTTTGGATACATTCCAAAGTCATTTTAAGACTATAATATTTTAATAAATGTAATAAAAATAATAATACGGATGAACGTAATAACTAAAAAATATTTTTATTATGATGCTGATTTGCTTATTGAAAGCCACGACACCGAATTATTAGTTAGGATATACAATGAAACTTAATCGTATCACCCGTGTAAACTAAAATTTTAACCTTCACAATAATTTTGTCGATATTTAATATTCTTATCTTTTACAGATTCACATCGAAACTATGACCTCCCCGAACCTTATATGTTACAATTCTTTGACCTCACTCAACGGTTTTTTTTTTTAATAGATGCCCTATAATTGTAGTAATATGTTAATATTATGTGTGAATGTAATATATGCGTTTAAGTTACTGACGACAATTTTTTTTAATCAATTTTAAATGTAAAACGCCTTTAGTAGTATAATATTAAAATTGCATCTGAATTAGATAAACTTGGGAATGATATTGAAATTGCCCATTTTAAGGAAATAACTGAATAATATAATGGACCTTTTAGCGGACCACAAGGTAGTTTGGGTGTAATTTGCATTCATAAATAATATTATTATTATAATTAACTATTAAAATATTAATAATTGATTATTATCTAATACGATGTGTTGACGAACACACAAATAAAAATAAAATATAGCTTTAAAAACAAACTAGTAAAAAAAAAAAAGACAATATATTATTATCCATTTTCGTCCGTCTGCCTCGTAAATATGAACGTTAAAAAAACTCGCTCGTTCTATTATCTTAGTATCTACCGTTTTTTATTTTCTGCTATTACTAAAAAAACCTGCAATAAAAAAAGTGCAATATTATTTTAATACTTTTACCCCTTCGGATACTATGATAAATTCAATTAAAAAATTATTTGTTTTTATAAACATTTATAGTGTTGAATAATAAAAATCGAAATCGCACAGCAAAAAGAAAAGAATACTTAACGATCAATATACATTTTTCCCCCATAAACATTATTGTTCTCGGCTATCATAACAGTTTCTTTAACTATATTGAGTCAGTTGACACAGTACTGTATAAATTGTGAACAAATGATCATCATTACTTTAATAAGGCTATACAAAGTGAAATCAACATAAAAGTGCACTTAGAGAACATTTTGCAAGTATAGTTATAGTCGTAGGTATAGCATTTTTAGCATTAATAACAAATTTTCAAAGTTTTAAAAATAATTGTAAGACTAGAGAACATTTTCGTGTGGATTTCATATGAATGACCCATGTATAGTATTTAGTTATTACTGTCCATAAACCAAAACACTGTCCATCATATTCTTATACTCTAACCATTCGTTAACTAATAAGTTTAATTTTTTTTCAATATTTTTAACAGTGGGTTAATAGTTGAATGAAACGCCGCGGGGACGTGTCTAATAAAAAAAATTTTTAAAAAATAACAAGAAGAACCGTTTCAGCCAAATCAGTTTATACCTTATTGATTAATGTAAGTTTTGAGCCAACATTGATAACTACGCTTAAATTATTGGGAACCGAAACATGTTTTTAAAAAATGTTTACAGTATAATTATTTGTATTCAGTAATTCTCTATTGATTAACTTTTATCTATTTGTATTTTTAAAAAACTGATGAGCAATTGATGTTTTGAATGTTATTAAAATAAAAAATGACATTTGGTTTCAAAAACAATTTAATATTGGTTTTGCCATTCAAACATGTTTGTAACTAAGCTTTATATTTATTTTGTTGATAATCGAATAATTAATTAATACCTAAGCAAAATTAAACTTAATTTGAACGGAATGGGCTTTTTTCTTTCTTTCTTTGCTATCTAGGTACTACACGGTCAAACTTTAGTTATACTAAATTGTTATTATTTTTTTTGCTTATATCATTTAAGATCTATTAATTATCTATTAAATTATGCGCAACGAAAGGTATCATCCTGTTAACAATTTTAGATCATTTAAAGTTATTAATAGCTTTTTAGCTGAGAAAATAAGAAAACATACCTCATGAAAGATAATTCGGTACAGACTACATTTTTGATAACGAATCTAAAAATAGACGTGTTCAAGTTATTTTACTAATATAGCTAATTTAATGTCTATAGTAAATAACAAAAAGTTCCTAGCATAAAGTAGACGATATATGTTTTAACCAAACACTTCTTTCAGAAGGACTTATAAGATTGTACGCAGTCGATTTATAACCAGTCATAAATCTTACAAATACCATTTCGTCCGTTAGAGATAAAAAATAAAAAAGTATATACACCCACAAATAGGGCTTTTCCAAACTGCTAAAATGCATTTTTAATGTGGATGGAAAAAACCGACGGTGTTACCGTGAAATCGATCTTCTGTTTAGCTTTCAATAATATACAGTAATTTGTATTACACGTCCATCTCCACTCTGCACGCAAGAAATGAGGGGAAAAAATTATAAAAAAATAATTCACACAAGTTAAATAAATAATTGGACACCAATATTTAGTACTCCTATTAACATGCATTACCATACTGCTCTGTCACACATAGTTGGTGAAATACGCTTAATGTACAAAATTTCATTATAATAATATTATAATGGCTGTCATGAGTTTGTAAAATACTCATTAAAAGAAATACAGCTATCTTAACTTATTTTGACAAATATTTGCCTTTAGCAAATGATCAAAAAAGAATGTCTGTACTTTTCAAACTATTGTATTCGCAAAACGCCTTAAGGATAATACTATTATATTATTTTCTTTCTTCTACCGTGTCTTGAAGTAATGTCACCAATTCTTAATCGCAGATGTATCTTTTGATTTTTATTTATAATATTATATTGCTAACAAGCGTGTTTTACTTAATCGCAATTAAAACAAAGTTTTTGTCGAGCATAATATTAGCGTTCATTTGTTACTTTCAATCAGCTTAAACACAAAGCGACAGAGTAACTAACAAAACGGATATTAATTTTTTTTATTTTGCTCTAATATTATTTATTGTACAATGTACATGTATGTGTAGTGAAAAGGTAATGAATAGCTTTGAACAAATGTCAAACAAACATAATTTACTGGTCATTTTTTGCATAGTTGTTCCCAGAAATTAAAACAAAAAGTACAACAAAATTAAAAATATTAAAAGAATCTAATCAAATAATACAAATTAGTAGAGTTGAACTATAGTACATAGTGTTAAAGAATTAAATACAAAAACGTAATTGAATTTTGAAAAATGTCTGCGCCGTATTGCCAGGATAGAAAATATTTTATGACTTTCCAATTTATTACTGCCTTAACAATAGTTGATGTGATTTAAATTAAAAAATTGTCATATTTTCTATACCAATTGAAATTTTTTTTGTAGAAGGAATTTTTTCTCGACATTAAATCCTGAATATCACAAATTATAAAACCTTTGTATAAATAGAATTTTAAAAACAAATTAGTTGTTGAACAATTAAGATTTTATTTGGAAAATGTTAGTTTATTATTTATAGATAGAATATGATATTACTTAAAAACATATTGTATTAAGGTTAATATTATTGCTATGATGATCATGATGACCATAATGTGATCAAAAGAAAGTGGCATTACCGTGATGGGTTACAAAGCTCTTAGACCTGGTAGGCCAGCTAATGGAAATCCTTTTTGTTAGGTTTGATCTGCATTTTGTCATGTTTGATGTGGTATAGTATCCATTTAATCTGGTTTTATAGTAATGGATCAAAGTTGGAACGTACGCTGTATAGCGTTATCTTTCCGTAGAAAACACTTTTCCCATATGAATATCTCTGACAGAATAATGAATGAAATATTTTCATAATTACAGCAAGACGACCAAAACTAATTCTTATAACATACCGTCTCTCAAAACTTCCCAATACTGATAATGATTTATCGAGCTATTTCTAAAATATTCATAAAAATAGCAAAAATTACTTTTCTCTTTTTATACTTTTCCCAAAGTAATACTAAATCATAACAGTTTTCTCCTGTCTATTCTTCCTTTGCTTTGGGATCAGTCACTCATTTAAAACTATCTCTAAACTCTCTGCATCATATAATCCGATCTTAAAGTATTATTTATTATCTCTGAACAGTTGTATTTGGGCTCAATAAAGCTCTATACATTCCAATTTTGTCGTATTCCTTTCTTCCCATTTCCTCTAGTCATTCTATTTGCCCATCTCAACGTGGTCATTCCTGCCCATACCTCAGCCTACTTTGTTTGTATCCCAACATATGCTGCTTTATATCAAAAACTGATATCAGAACCGTTCAATGAAATAAATACGATTTAACCCTACTTTGATTAGAATACGAACTTCGATTACACAAACATTTAATGCCTCTTTCAAAATACATACATTCTCTCTATTTTTATCCATCGTCTGCCCTTTAAATTAATTAAATTTTAGATTTACAACATTCTAGACGATAAAGAATTATATATTAATAATTACTTGTCAAAACTTTTAGTAATAAAAAATAATGTGAATGTCCGGGGAAACCATTATATTATGACGTGCATGGCTATTGTCTTCCTTGCTCCACCATTTCAACTCGTTATAAGGAAATAAAGAATCAAATATTTTTTTTGTTTTCCGCGTCACAATTTTGTTAACTTCATCTCATTTTAAGTAATGTCTAGCAACTACTGAGAATTATAAAAAACGTTTTCATGTGTGGTCATGTTGTTAAATTAATAATCATTATCGTTTATCATCGCTAACATTAACGAATCATTATTTAATTCCTACCAGCTCCTTTTCAAACGAGATGTAATAAAATTTAGATGTTAAACTAAGGAATGGTGTAAATTTATCGTATTTGTCAATATGACAGCCTATATCGGTTTTTTTACCAAAATTAATATGACAAACTAATATATACATTGTCGATAACTTTACCATCATTTTATCTTTACGTTTATTGTTCAAAAAGTTATGTTAGCTAAAGATAAACACAAACACTCAGTGGACCGTTCACAATAAAAGTGTTTCATAACTTCCCAGTTGTGCATACTTGTTTATTAACTTCTGCTTTTAAATAAATTATTTATTTATCGTTTAAACATTGGAACATAAGGGAAAAGTCTTACGATAAAAGATTCAAAAACAAAATATCAAACCCAAAAATATCACCAAGATTTTTGAGGTTCTAATATTTTACATTTTATACATAAAGTTTGGCTTGTTTTATGTTATTGCAAATAACTGTTGTACACATTATTACATCCTTTAGCACCAGCACCAAGTAAAAATAGTAATTATAAATCAATTTAACCGTAAAATCAAAACCTTTTAAGTTCTTCGTCAAATATTGAAGTGGGTTAGTTTAGGATGGGTTAAAAGGCAAAAAAGGGTAACATTAATTTGTTTCTCATACCTGATATATATATTTGGTAACATTTTGGTTCGTGGAGTATCAGACCACACCGTAGTACCTAATATTCACTTATTAGGAAAAATCCTAACCACCTTTATACGGCCGCTTTTCTTGATTAGGTGGCCGATCTTAAGACAAATATGATGGTACAATATGTATGTACGTTGTAAAAATATTACAATGGAAGATACTAAAAAATTGTTTAATGACCGAACAATTTTTGTACGAAAACTTACGGTAATAAGTAATAACACAACACTATTGTATTATACAGAAATAAAATGTTTTCTTTTGTTTATACCATGTCTTCCTGACCTTGGTTAAGTTTTTTGGTTCACACTGATCATTATTGAACAAGTCATCGTTTAGAATAATGACAAGTTAATGTACATAAGTAATTATCTATGACAGAGGTGGACAATTTCTTGTGGATATTAATGCTGTTACCTGGTAACTTCTTACCGTTCGTACCGGTATAATGAAAAAACAATGCGTTTATGGATATTTATATACTAATCATCATTCACAAACTGGTAGTACGGATATTGTTGCTTTAATATTATAATGGACCTTGAAAAAATGTTATTTAATTATCGTTATCAAAAATGTATTGATAATAATAATTTGACAATGGTATTTTTAGTTGAACGATTTATTTCAATGTCGAACAATTATTAAGTTTATAATTATTAACGATTTCCGGTGAGTTATTAATATTTAACAAGTACTTCGTTAACTTTGAAACATGTTTTTATTTAGAAAAAACATTTAGTAAGTAAAGATCTCAACAATTATATTTTTTCACCCAAGTTGAATTATTCCAAAAAAAATTACTGTTACTTAATGACATAACATTTTTTTTTTTCTAGGACATACCAAACCATATTATTATAGATAGGTAGGTCACTTTTAATACCTATTATTATAGGAAAATGCCTATCACAAACAATAGCCAGAAATCTAAAAGTCATTTGCTTCGTAAGGGATGTATTAAAAAAAAGGAACTTCAACAGTTAAAAGCTAAAGAAGATGTTAAATGGTTATCCATTGTAGATCTATATGTTAAAATGTATTTAAAAAAAATTTAATTCGATAATTACCACAGACTATAAGAAAACAGATAATTCACTTCTCGTGTAAACAAAAACCATGACGTCACATAACTCAAAATAAAATCAGTGTCACCGCCTATTCAGACATAAAATTCCATAATATTACCACAGGTTAGATAAAAATAAATTATCTAATCTATGATAATCTAGTCAGTTATCATTTAAATCTTATGAATGATAAAGAGCTTGTACAATAATATTGTAAAATATCTGCACAATAATTTATATTAATTCATGCGGCTACACTGATATCTTTGCGAGTTCCTAATCAATCTTTTCAATAATTTCCTTTGTTTTCGGCCGAGTGAGCTATCTGTTTTCATATAGTCTGTGTAATTACCATGATTGAAAATATGTATACTTACACTAAAGAATACAAATCCAATCCCCTTTTAACTGGTAGGTGTACCACTCAGAGATAGACATTTTTTTAAAGTAAATAATAGGACAACAGAAATAAAAAAATTGCGTGGATATAAGCCACTGAATGTTTTGGACATATTATGAGTAAAACATACTATATAACTATTCTTACCGTAATATTTTATACAATATTTATTTAATAGGCCTCCCATCTAAATACAAAATCCGTAATGAAATAACTATTGCATAACTTGAATTGTTATTGAATAACCATAATTGAATAATATCATTGTATTGCATAAACTCTATTTTAACCAATAAATATTAAAGGAGTTTTACAATAGGAACCTATAAGTAAAAGAAAATAATCAACCATTACAAACGTATGAAACTTCTTTTACAGTAAAAATTTCTAAAATGAATAACAGCAGATATATTTTTAGAAACGATATACTTACAGTTAGGCTTATACTTATAAGTTTAGCTATAGGCTCAGAAATAAATATCTTATAACGAATATTAGAACACCACACTAATGTAACACACAGCACAACCACAACACTTACTACAACTAACTTTTTAATCATACAACAATAATCGTTCAAGATAATGGTTTTAGATAAGTAATAGCCTGTCAATACCATTTAGCTGGCACTGGAGAGTTGTGTTTTGAACATGCTACACGACAGTTTCATCGTACGATGATCCGAAACACCCAACAATTATTGATATATAAGTTTTATGAAGGCAATTTGTTAAAAATTATTAATGGCTCTTTATGTTAGGTTTTTAGATAATTAGTGCATAGCATTTCCGCGTGACAATTAGTGTTATTTAATTTCGTTTTTATACTTCTTGTAACATCAGTGTTTTAATCATATTTTAATCTTGACAAAAAATAGAAAATTGAAAATATTTTTAAAAAATGTAAACATTTTTATATTTAACAAAAATTATTACCCGTACCCTTTATTAAATGCTGTGTATACCGTATTTATTCAAAAGAGAAATACATTTTAAGATTTATTGGATAAATTAAGATAAATAGTTTTGCCCATGTTTTTTTTAGGTTATATTCGTACATAAAAACAGATAAGGCATAAAGGTTTTCACATAGGTATTACATATTATATTTTAACAGCTTGCGTACGAGTCCGCAACACAACGGGATACATTTTTATGTATCTTAATTATTGAATTTATTATTAATTTCTATTTTGAACGCTAACCCTCATCTCTCACCCCTATCTCCTTCCCTTATCTCTCTTATCAGATAAATCAGCTGTTATTTTTCGTTATGATAACCGGTGTCTGTGTCGGTGTCGATTTTTCCGATTGTGTTCTAAAGTAAAAATCATATCTCTAATCTCTTATCGCTTTTCCGTGTGTGTGCCATAGCAAAGACATAAAAAATTTAAATTTGAATGTTTGTTTGGTTCATCCTGAAAAGTTGCAAACAACGAGATACGACCCTTTTCGTCGGGGCAGTCGATATATCTTATATATATACCCTTGTAAAATTTGTTTCATAATACAAGGTTCTGAGAGAAGAGATAATTAAAAAAGAAGTTACATTAAAAAATTAGCAAATATATCTCAATTTTAAGATATTGTTTTAATTGCACTAATATTTTGAGCTACATAAAATTTATTTTACCAAATATTTCTATTTAAAATAAAAATAGTTCGGATAGTTTGATGTTCGATATTACTTCGGGCCAAGAAATTGCAACGTCTTCCATAGAGCTTTTTCATAGTGGTTAAAATGGTATAGTGTAAACGAAAAGTATTATATCATCGTAAGTTAGAACTTTTGTAATTTCGTATTGAAGCGAAAATTACTTTCTTCGGCTTGTCAACAAGTTGAAAATATCGACGAAATTGATTTGAATAATAAACACTACAACCATTATTCTGTGGCATACCGTGAAAGAAAAATGAATTAGAATGCCACGGCATTTATCAGAAGGCAACGAGTCCACAAAAGTACTCAAAATAAGTTTAAACTATAGCCAGATTATACTTTATAATGGTAAAATACGCGAAATAAATTTAAGCTTTAAAAAAAAAATAATCGGAATTTATTTTAAGGCGTTTAGATTTACAATCACCTTTTAAATTTATTATATTTAACTTTCAGTTAAGCTTTAGTAGGACCTTGCTGATTTCGAAATATTATTAAGGGAACGTGGAAAGCGTCTCATAATTAAAAACGGATTTAAATATTGTTGCTAGGGCGAACTTTCGAACGGCGAAGAAAAAAGAGGTGTACAGTAAAAACGTGTTCCTTCATACTTAAAAATATAATATTTTTAAATGAAGTCCATAACCACGAAAAATGTGAGACTAAATTATTAGAGCGATAAAAACTTAGCTCTGCAGCTGAACGTAAAGTTGTAGACCACCACTCTGGACGATTGTCAAAAATAAGACATTAGTGCCTTGCGGCAAATTCAATGCAACGTTCAGTTGTTTTAGAAGTTAGTACCGAATATGAATTTTTTTTATTAAAAAAAAATATTTACAATGCTATCAGCCGACTTCAACCGTCATACCCAAAAGATTTGACTACATAGAAACAAATTAAAATTTAGAGTAAAGTGTGTTGATTGTGCTGGTCTGGTATATTTATTTATTGATGCCTATACTATGAGTATAATAACATGATATTTTGTCATGATACTACCTGGTTATACCATACGAATAAAGCAATAACATACTAACTGTAACTGTATACACATTAGTAAGTTGTGTTTTGTATTTTATTTTAAAAACAAATATTTGACTTTATTTTAAGTGTTTTATTTTTAAATTCTATATTATAATATTTAATACCGTACACCTAATTAAATACATTTAAAAGTTATCATAATATTAAGCGCAACAAATATATTTCAAATCTTAGAAATCTGCGCAGTTTCCTACCCCTTTTTATTAAGATGAAAAAACCCTGCACAGTTTACTACCACCTTTTGGCAAGATAAAACAACCCTACGCAATTTACTATCTACCTTAATATTTCGGCATAATGTATAATTTCCCGAAATCCGAATAGATTAGTAACTAGTTTATTTTTATTTTAGTTATATTAACAGACTACTGATACAAAACGTGAATTCACTTACGTTTATACAACAATAATTGTATTTATTTTTAATTAAAAAAAAAAATAAAGCCGAAATTGTCAAATCTGGGTAATTAGTACTTTTGAAATTTAGATACTCCCACCACTATTTTCCAAATTTTAGTAATTAAAATTAGTTCTATAAAATAATTATTTTAACTAAAAATGTCTAAAATTTATAACAAGTATTTAATGATAATAATACATTTTACAATTAATAAATGTAATATAATCAATTTTAAAATTAGAGTTGGATTCAGCGAAAAATTCCAAAAAACGTTATGTATTTTTCATTAGATAGTTTTGTACAGTAAAAATAATAAATACATACATATTATTAACATTTGGTTAATAAATAGTATGTTTAGCCTATCAGCCTAATATTATGAAGAAACATTATAATTTTTATTATATTAATTTATTTTTATGTCAATCATATATTAATACTGTTTTATCTATTCTCATATCGTGTCGGTAGAAGTTTGAGTTTAGTACATACAGTTGTAATGTAAATGGTTTAGGCGATCACATGACGTATGTATGTAAGTACAACCTTTTTTTATAAAAGCAAGTGTTTTTGTTTATGGTCGGTCCTAAAAAGCTGGGAGAAGAGGCGCAAAGAGGAAAAGAGAGAAAGTATTTTCCTTAGATATGTATACAGATTCAATACCATTGATGACTTGAAGTTTGTAAAAAGACTAAGTTCATGGGAAAATATCAACCCGGCGTCACAGAGCACGGCAAGGAAAGGGAACATATATATATAAACGTGTTGCTGCTAGACCGAATTCCACTATTATTCGTAGTAACGCCGCGTCTGTCCCATTCCACACACTTCGCTTAGTATTATTACTGGTATAGCTCTATTATATAAAACAATAGAGTGTAATAAGTTCAGTGAGAAACAAGAAAAATGAATTTATTGTTACAAAAGGTAAGAATTTTAATATTATTTATACTAGGTGGAAGTTTCAATGATTTAAGGGAATCACGCTAAAAGAATAAATATTATTCCAAAAGATCCCAGACCCTATTATCTAGAAATATCTAGGACACTATGCTTACATTCCTTGAAAATTATCATTTAAGCATTTACCGTTTCTCTTTATGGTATCTGATAAAGAAAAAACAATTATATTAAAAATAAGCTACCAACTTATATGGTTACAAATAAAAAAATTAATTAAAATAAAAGTTCTTAAATTACATTAGGTACCTATTTATTTATTTAGTAATACAAGCCGTAATCCAAAATAAAATTCAGTTAAATACAAAGAAGCAATATTAATAAATTTAAGTATATAGTCAGCCACAGATTTATTTTTAAGAGAAGTTTTTATTAGCAGTGCGCAAAAGTCTGTAAGTACCTAAGCATCCTTAAGTGTGTTTTTTTTTATAAAAGACTGTCAGTTTAAATCTTCAACCAATTTTAAAAGAATTTTAATTTACTCGACTATCGTTCCACCGATCTAAACATTATTAGGATAAAAACACTCACTGCAGAAATCATTGTAATCCATGTATAAAAATTTGTTTATAAACACGATCGCTTAGTTCCGTCATATTTGAGGACTATTCCATTTTGAAGCATATAATTATTATTTTATAACTTTATTTTAAAAATTAAGTGTAATGTGGTTGGATGGTTGCTGTTACTGAAGTTTTGTTATTTATTTTAATTAGTGTATTATTCATAAGAACTAAAACTTTATAATATAATCACATTAAAAATAAATAACAACAGAGTAATTATGATAAAGTTTACTACAAACAAATTAAAAAAATTCCTTTATTTATATTATTTAAAATATATTACGAGTTTTTACAATTTCGATTTTTTAATAATAAATTAACGGCACATGTTTAAAAACAGCTAAATTGATTTCAACGTTTAATTAGGGTTAACCGATTGGACATAACAACATAGTTATGAGTAAATCACTAAAGAGTATTATAAAAAAAACCAATATAGTTCTAATTTAAATTATAAAATAATAATAATAATTAACTTAAGTATACAAAACCATGAATAATTGACTAACATAAAATTTAATGCGAGATTATATGTAAAATTTGGGTACCAAGTAGATTTGCGTAAAAAGTAAAGCAACCTTCAAAAAGTTCAAATACCTCAACAATAAGTTTATTTTTCTATTTTGCTTTTGTCTTAAAAATAATTTGTAGTTTTTATAATTTAATTTAAACTAAATAAATTATACTTAGTATGATTGATTTATTAAAACCAATTGGCAATATTATTAGAGTATTCGTGTAAACGTTTAAACTGTTTATATTTTTTTAAATTACATGTTAAGTCAGGTAAATGTAGGTATATTCATTTACTTTAAGTAAATTCAATTAAAAAAAATACGGAAAAGTATTTTTGTTTTATTTTTTATGTGCGACTTTATGATCTTGAGAGCTCGTCATTGGAAATTTTGTTATTTCTAAACAACACACCCGTGACTTACAAAATCTTTTCCACTTCTACTAGGGTTATAGAAAGAAATTAAAATATTTTTTAAACAAATGATAGTTATAATAGTTTAAGCAAAATTAAAAGCTTCCTATTAGTCATGGGGTTTTTGTTTGAACTACTGATACGCATCGGATAGATTAATGAAAGTAATTTATCATTAATAAACATTATTATCACCTTCAGACCAATGATAATCAGGTTTTTTGAAATATTAGTTAATCTCCTATGAGTGTTAAGTACTACTATTATAGAAAAATTATAAAATAAAATATAAAACTGCAAAGCAGTAACGATTCATAATGATTTAAATATGACACAGCACAATAAATAATAATATTATTATGCTACCGATGTAAAGTGAAAAATACAAGTACCTAGATTTAGATTATTTTAAATGACTTCTTAATACAATATGATTATTCCTTATGTACGTATTCTTCCTTTTTTTTATAATACTTCTTAGCAATTTTTTATTTAAAAAGCGGTATTTTCATACATATTATTTATACACTCAAAATGTTTGTAACACAATATAAACAGAGAATAAGTGGATGGTACTTTTTATCTGCACGTTCTTAACTTAATTTCAATCTCTTTCAACTAAATCCTTGTCCGGTATAAAACCAATGTAGAATAGATGTATGTTTTATATTGATGTATTTTAAAAGAAAAACGATGAAGTAAGAGCAAGAGAGAGAAAAAAGAAAGAAAGAGGACTGTAAATATTTTTAGATGCCCGCGTGACCTCAATCTCGATCCTTTAAACAGCGTATAAATAAAATATATTTTTGAAAATATTTAGAGTATTGTTTTGCAGATATTTATTGTTTATAGAAATTGTTGTAATTTTCACTGTAGTTCTATTTGCATAACAACTAACGAATAATAATAATATTATTATTTTCATTAAAACCGTTTCCACTTCCAGATGTAAGTCCAGAATTGGCAATTTTCGTTCGAACAATTTGGTTTTACATTAAATCAAACAATATGTTATTTAGATCAAATTGTATTTATTAATGCCCGACTCGTGTTATTATTATTGTTTTCAAATTCTGTTAAATAATCCAACACTCTGCTTGTGAGAAAGAAAGAAAAAATAAAGACCACTTCGCTGTTATTTTACTACGACTTTTCATTTCATATAGAACGCGTAGAAAGAGGAATTTTTATTTTCTTTCTTTACACAATAACATATGTTCATACTCATTTTTTTCTATCCAGTATAATTATTAATTTTCATATTTACTTGTATTTATTTCATACATACTTAATTTTTACTTTAGAAACCTAAAAATGGCGTACACCGAAACATATAGTTACATTGTGAATTTTATAATACTCTTTTGACCTATGTTTGTACACTATTATTATAAATATATTGAATTATATTAATACTAATAAAAGACATAACCGTCTACATAATTATATAACTCAATAATTTAGTAAGGACAGCCTTTTTTGTAATCTCATGAAGTAAAAACTCATAACCGCCGATTAACTAAATTAAATAAGACTGTTTTTTTGGGGAGAGGAAGGGTCTCGGCTCCTCTTAATTGCTTTGGAGAGGCTTTACCCTGTAAACCCACTACTAATCTGTGTCTATAGCAATACCACCCCTACGATTTTTCTCCAAATCAAGTACTGTAGAATATAACTTTGTCTTCGCTTTTCATAAAGTACATAAGACATTGTGTTATAGACTTAGAAAACATCGAAATAAAATTATATTGTTTAAAATTTGCCATAACAATACTTACACAAAACAAAATAATTAAGCCAATAGAAATACTTTAACGTTAAATTTTCAACAAAACGATGTATAATTAAAATACATTTTAAAATATTTGGAGTTCGAACATCTATTGGTACGTTAACAACATCGTTCAAAGATAGATTAGAAATAAATATATTATCAGTTTTGACAAAAATAAGTAAAAAATATTGTTTGGACGTTTATCAATCTAACGAATTAGTATAAGAACAATTTATGAAATGTTTTTTTTAGATATTTTTATATTTAAAAAAGTTTACTATAATTTAGTTGTACATAGAATGAACACTTTAACTTTAGATACTAAATCACTAAATTTTCAGAAAATAGTTGTAATTTTACACTTTTTTTATAATATTTTTGTTTTGTTATGTTTCAATACTATTAAATGACTAAATATTTATCTTTTTTGGATCATTCCAGAACCCTCTCAACTTTTATAACTAAAAGAAATTAATAATTTAATTGTTAATTAATTAAGAATATTTTTATATAGCAATAGCAGTTTTAAATAATTATTTATAGAGTAATAATTAGCTTTTAATTTCTTTGACGCAATAGACAGTGTGATTGATTAATGCACGCAGATAAAACTCTCATTGCAGAGAAGATCACACCTATAGCTCAGACAATTTTATTATTTATTATGCTCAACAAATCTAGGTGGTTTTTTTTAACTCAAATTTCTTCTAACATGGTCTCTCTAATTGTTTTAGTTATTTACTCCCTTTCTTACTTTCATTTAACAGGCCAGAACCGTCTCAATATGTTTTCTCTATTGGGAAATTATCTAATATTGTAAATTATCGCTAACTATATCATCTTTAGAAAGAAAAACTGCAATACTTATTGCAAATATATAGATATCAAACAACTTAATGACTTAATGTGTTACAAATAAAAATATTCAAAAATAATATTATGCTTTGCCGACATTATATTGTTATTGTCGTTTTGAATTTCTATTTTGGCGTCAAATGTTGATAACTGCATGAATAATGTCCATAAGAAAACAGTAACAGTCAAAAACGGACAAGACGGAAATGACATTCACAATATGTGCGTTCGGTTTGCGTGTCCAAATGGGTTGTGTACACACTACACGCACAATAGGTATAATATATTTTCCGCGTTTCAATTCCATCCCGCCGTGGTACCGACACGGGTACCTGTAATTCTTATAAAAAATGGCCAACACTACTATTGAAAAAGTGAAATTCATATGGCCTATATTGGACTTCTTTGATTGTAAATTACAATAGTAATAATAATCGTAATATTATTTATAATAATAGTTATAAAATGTAAAAAAAAAATTTAATTTGACCTCACCGGCCACTCGAAGACAGTGAGCTAAGAGAATAAAAAATTTAAAAAATACATATAGATATAATACATAAATAACCTTAGTGTCATTTAAATGTGTAAAGGCATTATAACAATAATTCCTGCGATAAATATGCGAGACAGGCTTTTCCTTTATTGTCCGTAAATACTTATGCGACTAATAGTATTATTATTACGTTGAATACAGTATTTTTACTGCTGGTGTTCAACAAAATAATAAATTTCCAAATTAACATTATGTAATGCTTATACTGTTTTCCTCGCGTGAGTTTCCCAACGTTTTATGCATCATTTTGCTTTAACGTCCGATTTGAAATCTAGACCGTAGTAACTAGTAATACTATAGTAATATATTGTACCTAGGGCTTTAACGCGGAACAAATCTAATGCGCCGCCGTGTTTACTAGACCTAATGTACCTAGTATCGGTGTAACGCACATTTTTGTCTGTCTAGTGTCTACCACTGAAACGTATAGATGATTCATTATGGTTCACTTTTACGATCAATTTATTATCTCCAATTAGGAGACACCGACGTTTCTAAAATAACATTAGAAATACAAAACAAAACTCATCGATGCGACTAGGGTATTATTTACGAAAAATGCCAGAATATATTGTGGAAAAAAAAAATTGATTAGGTTAAATATTTATTATAATATCATAATAACAGTTTGTGAATATTTTTTGAAAGCGTTAAAAAACATGTAAAACTTTTTTTGAAGTTATTGTATATAAAAGTTATAAAACCTTTTATTTGTTCTATAAAAGCTAATTATTCCATTAACGCTTCTTAACATTAAAAACAATTTTTACTTCCTTAAATATTATGTTTGTGTTTACAGAGCAATTAAATTTGGCTATTATATAATTAAAAAACTACTTGCAAGGTATTATAGGGGATGTATATCTGTATTATGTACACTATCAAATAAATTTAGGAATTTAAATAATCTAAAACGACAAAAAGCGATAATTAGGTATAATTTCTAATATTATGTAACTGTAATTTATCTTACTTATTTCTAACGTAACTCAAAATATCTAAAAAGACGAAAAAGTTTATGACTTAAAACTGAATAATAGGAAGTGCGAGGAGTACGATGTCGCTGTGCCTCTTATCTTTTTTCGTTTAAAATAAAATCTCTAAAGTTGCATAATAACGGATAAATTTTTTACTTTTAAATTCTTTGAAACTCGGTTATATATATATATATATATATATATATTAATTTACCTACCTTAAACGTGGTTAAAGGACACATCTTGTCTTTATGGCCTTTATGATGTAATACGGTCATACAAAAAATAAAATTTTTTTTTAAAAACCGAACTAGTTTGAATGCAGTCATAATTTTATTTTTTTAAATATTATTCAATTATAGATACCTAACAGAGAGTTTCTATAAATTTCGCTTAGAAATTGTTATGTTGTATTCTAAGGATTTAAAGGACATGTGTTAAGAAAAGCCCTTAAACAATAATAAACATCAACAAACTTTTAATCGATTCCTAATCCTTTTGACCATTTCTAAAGAATTTATCTTAAAAAAAAAATCGTTAAGTTAAAGAGAATAAATAAAATTATAAATGAGATTGTCTTAATTTTTTATCCCGTGAGACGTTTTGTCACTTACCTACTCTCGTATAAGTCAAAGCAAGTAAATACACAACTATTTCATTATTGTTTATAATTAATGTATCTTAAAGTTAATATTTTATTCGTAAATTTAAAAATTAAAAAAATCAGTTTATTTAGTATTTTCTAAGCTCAGTAAAAACCAAAAAATAATTATAAAATTTAAAAAAAAAACTCATCAATGAGATAGTGTAATTTTTTATTTGATAATTAGTATGATGTGCACAGAACACTTACCTTTGTTTTTGCGCACAAAAACGGTATGTGTCACTTGTGTAAAACTACATTTTATGTCTTAAAATTGCTCACACTTCACACTTCATAAATCATTAATAATTATTATAACTCATTAGTCATTAATATTATTTTTATTAACTAGTATTATGATGTTTTTTTTTTTTACAGATTATGTTTTTAAATAACACGAGTTTATTATTCTCCGGTTTCATGACAGGTTTGGCAGTCTTATTAATAATTATAATAATAAACTTAGAAGACCGGAGGAAACTAAAGTTGGCCAATCAATTACCTGGTCCCGATGGATGGTTCCTTGTTGGGATGTTACCTTTAGTTTTACAAGGGCCAGAAATAATGATAAAAAAAGCAATGATAATATATAGAGAGTAAGTTTTGTTGACTGATAACGGTATAATTTATATTAAAAAGAAGAAGAATATTAATTTACATAAACATACACAAATTAAAAATGACAGATACAACAAAAGCAAATAGTATTAAGACTATGTGCTGCATAATTTATTTTTCCAATTTATATTATAGTATAAATCTAGTGTAGCTCTCATTCATATTTTTTTATTTCTTTAAATTAATTAAAGTCTATATTATTACATATAAATTCTAAACTAACGAAATTAAACATTTCAATATTCAAATACCTCCTAAGCGCCCTAAGATTCTAAGCGCGTTAACTATAATATTGGATATAAAAATGAATTAAAAAAAAAAAAGTTAAGACCCCTATTAGTTATCACTTATCATCTACCCTTTTACAAATATTCATACTATTATAAAAATGGCCATTTTGAAGTTTCGATGATATTTATAATTAATAGATACACAATATAAAGTGAAGTAATAAAAAAGATAATAACTGCTATTAATTTTTGTTTTAGATACGAAAAAACATTATTTAAAATGTGGATTTGTAACAATTTATACGTGTTGATTACTAAACCGGAAGAAATCGAAGCAGTACTTACTAATCCGAAATTGCAGAAAAAAGCTAAAGAATATGTAGTTTTGCAAGAGTCGATTATGGGACAAGGCATATTCTCAGTCGATAACATCAAACAATGGAAAAGTAACAGGTAATTTAATTCTTATGTATTTATTACGAATAAAATACTTATACACTAGTAATAGTTATTAATACCTAATTGCAAAAGTAATTATAGGAACATTAATGTCTAAAGTTGTTAAAATTAAATTTGACCATACTTCTATTAAGAGTAGTTAAACAATTCAGATTGGCCGGAAAAATGTTAAAATTAAAATCATTAAATTTAACCAAGGTATTGCTAGAAGTGCATTTATTATTAACTTTCAATCAAAGTATGATCAAAACTGAGTTATGAAAGTCATAATCATGTAGCTTAACAGGCTTTGAAGGCCCAACGCTGCCATCATGCGATAATTTATAAAAATAAATATAAATACTTTATTCGATTAGTGATTAATAGTTATAATTTACCTTATTGAAAATAGATTAACTATACATTTATACCACAAAACAACCACGAGATATTGTGCAAACACTAGGTACTATACTGACTCACCATATTTCTATCTTCTAGTTAAAAACACTCAATAATTAACTTTGAATATAAATTGAAGAAATGTAATTGAATTAATTGTTGAAAATGTGAAAAAAAAAATTGGAAGAAAAAATCAATGAAATTCGGCAAATGTTCTTTTAGGGTTTCTTTAAAAAAATTTTTCAAACTTATATTATTGTATATTTAAAAAATTTAAAAACAATAGGACCCTCTTTTTTTGAAAATCCGAATATTAAAGGTTCTACTAATAACTATGTGTTTATAAGAATAAATACCATAAGACAAAATAGCTAACCGATCAGCAGTCAAATACAGAACATTCCTTTATTATTGCACAAAAGACAAATGATGATCATAGATTCGTATCCATTTATATTTATGTTTGGGGAACCTAACCTAACCTTCCCCTGAGAACTCAATGGTACATCAATTCGGTTTATCTTAGGCTTAAAACTGCAACTTTATAACTTTTTGTTTTCATTCTAATGTCATAAAAATGTTATTGACACTTTGTCATGGCATCATCCGTCTATGATTATATTATCTGCACTGTCTATATAAACTAAAAAAAAAAAGCTAACTGCCCCTAAAAAACATATTCGTTACAGTCAGCGAGTACATCATCTGCTGTACCTCATTTTGAATCTTTTGGCCTTTTTCATTAACTTCAAGCCTTATTTCCAGAGCGTTTCTTATCATTGTTTTATTTTATATCTAAATCTTTACGATCAAACTTAATCGTTTGCTGACATTATCACAAACAATTGTTATTTCTTAAAATTCCAGTATAGTGTATATATTCCAGAAATAGTAGCATTGCTATTCTTTTGGAGATTTTTACTTCTAAAAAACCCGAAAGAGAATACAGTGATCATGGGTCGCTCTTGGGGCATAACCAAGAGAGTAAAGAAGTCGTCTGCTTTAACGATTATCTCAAATTGTGACTAATTGTTTTTAATTAAAAAAGAACACGTATCCAATTAATAGATAAAAACAGAATCATTGTAAAAAGACCATTTTTAATGAGACGAGATTAAAAAATAACTTATGGAAATATCTCATTTACGTGCTCTTAATTATAAATTTAAATTGTTTCTTACGCAGTATTCAGTAGGGTATATTATACAGATATATAACAAAACAAATATAGTAATAAAAAAATTAAATTGACACAATGTCATAATTATGAATGATGAATTACATAATTTTATTTTATCTAAGTATTGATTTTAAACGTTTCTTCCAGCGTTAAGTCTTTAACAATGTATTTCTCCAAAATAATTTTTTCTGAAATTGTACTTGTCTTGAATATTTGTTTTACATTGATTTCGTTAACGAATAGTATGTACTTTAATTAAAAATTTTAAATTTCCTATCCTTTTATTACTTTTGTGTAAATCGTCTGAAATCATTCCAAAACATTTAAGTGGCTTTTTTCAATATTTACATTTAATGCCGATTTCATTAAGAACAATAAATGTACTTCCATTCCATTATTACAGTTATAATTTTTAAGTAAGCATTTCATTTTGTATTGCTTACGATGCATATTTCAACAACAACTAAAAAAAAACAAATAATAATTATTTACCAAATCTCTCTAGCAATTATTTAGATAAGTACAAACAAATGTAAGAAAATCGTTTTATAAGAATAATCAATTAATGTATTAAAAATGGTCAAATATAATTTCAAGAGTTATTTATTTTCTGTGAAATAACATTGTGGATTAGATACACCACTTAGCTTAGACAATATTCTGAAAATACGAGTCCTTTAAGTTTTTTATTTACTAATTATAACTTTGTCGAAAGTTAAAAAACGAAGTTGTATGAGAAAATACTTACATATTTTACTCCTCTCCTTTAAACAATTTTTTTTTAGATTATGGGTACCAATTTTCAATACGAGCAATAAATATTGCTCGTATAATTTATTATTTTTTTTTATTATTCTTTCAGAAAAATTGTGTCGGCCGGTTTTAATTTTACTATAATAAAATCGCTTATACCGATATTTAACGAAGAAGCTCAATTGCTTTCGACAATTCTTCAAGAAAAACGCGATAGGACTACAAACGAATGCGAAATAAGTCATCCAGTTAGTATGGCAACTATGGAAATGATTGGAAGATCAGCCTTTGGTGTAAATTTTGACGCTCAAAAAGGCGGCAAACATAGATTCGTTGAAAATTTACAAATCGCGATGATGGTAAACTACATTTATTTGTACCATTTGTATTATTATTAAATAAAAACAGCAGCTTTAATAAACTGACATTATCAACTTAGGCATGGGAGTACAGAGTGACGCATCCATGGTTTTTAAGTAAAATGCTTTTCCAATTTTCGTCGGTTAAACATAGACACGATCGAAGTCAAAAGATAATCAACGAATTCACTGATGACATAATCAGCAAAAAGATTAACGAACTAGGCGTACAGACAAATAATGTGAACCAAACAGAAAACGATATTGTACGTAAGCCAAAAACGCTTATAGAAATTTTGATCCAGAACTATCATGGTATGACGCACAATCAAATACGAGATGAAATTGTAACCGTAATAATTGGTAAGCTCTTTAATCTTTATGTATTTGAATGCAAGTTTTCTTGAACTGATTAAAATCGACAATTTTAAATTCAACCCTGTTAACAAATTAAAATTGCAACAGCATGCATAATTATACTGTATTTAGAATAGGATGATAAAACGTCCCGTGTTGTACAGAAGTTTTCGATAATTGTTCTTGTGCCATAACTTCAAAAACGTTGAATACAATATAATTTTAATGACCACTTTATGTAATGTTCTTCATAACATCATTAATTTAATGAAAGTTTTTTACGAAGCAGGCCATTGTGCACTTAATTCGAATATGATAGCATGTAGTAGACATAATGAACACCAATTGAAATGACTCAAAAGACGAGCCGACTATTTCAACTTTCTGATTATAATTGTTATACAAAAGATAACGGGAAACGATCTAGTGATCGAATATGAAACTCATATTTTTATTCTAATTATCTAGTTCTATTATTATGGTCATATTTTGTATTATAAAATATTATTTAATTCGTGAAATACCGAATTATACTAGTTGTATGTGATAAATACGTTGTTTGATTAACAAAAGAGTACGAGATTATGTAGATATAATTTAATATACCTATTCACCTTTGTAGTGATAATCATTATTCCAAATTTTTAGGAGGTCAAGAAACGACAGCGTTCGCTAACGCGTGTACAATTTTCATGTTGGCCCACCATCAAGACGTACAAAATAAAGTAATTATTGCTTTTATAATCGAAACAATTAGAACACAATAGACTATACTTAAATTTAAACTGTTTATTTTTCACAGCTCTACGAGGAATTGGAAGGCATATTTTCAATAGGAGATCCGGAAAGACAAGCTACGTATGAGGATTTACAGCAAATGGAGTACCTGGAACGTGTGATCAAAGAGTCTCTGCGAATTTGTCCTCCGTTGCCCGTGTTCGGTAGGAGTTTGGAAGAAGACATGAAAATAGGAGAATACTTACTTCCTGCAGGTAAGCAGGAACCTTTAAGGTAGATTTTTGTCGCTCTGTTAGGTTAACATCGAACAACTATTTAAATTCCATAGGAGCTTCCTTGGTCATCAGCCCCCTTTGCGTGCATTCGAGCCCACGATACTATAAGGATCCAGAAAAGTTTAATCCAGATAACTTTTTACCAGAAGTATGCCACAGTCGTCATCCTTATGCGTTTATCCCATTCAGTGCAGGTTACAGAAACTGTATTGGAATAAAATACGGTATGCTCCAGATGAAGACCGTCGTGTCCACGTTAGTTCGAAAAAATCGATTCTTCCCATCGGATAAATGTCCAACGCCTCAACATCTTCGATTGATGTTTTTATCGACCTTAAAGTTCGTTGATAACTGTCACATCAAAATAGAACCAAGGACATGAATAGAAAAACAACACAATTATAATTTAATTAAAGACCTGATGTTAATAAATGTATATTTACAGAACTGAGTGTAATTAACATAAATGTATGCATAAATACAATATTTATATACAATACATTTAAATAAATATATATATATATATGTATTTTTTTTTAAATGTACTGATCGATTAATACTTTACATCAGTCAAGTACCATCGACATTTTTTATTTTATAATACCACGGGGGTTATAAGTGAAGAAACGGGGAGAAGTAAGTAATAAAATTAATGGCGGTTGAGTACATTGAGTTTTAGCTTCATTGTAGAACTGAGAAAACATTAACTTTGCAATGATTCGTTTTTTTGTACTGGACCCATGATTATTTTTAAGTATTAGAACTAGTGTGTACATTTATAATAAAACGTAATTTAAAATATCTGTTTCGGCATTTCAGCTTATACTATTTTAGAATATTACAAAATTCCAAATATATTTTGCCTATTTTGGCAAATTCCAGTTTATCAACTTCTTAAATTTGAATCGTATCGTATTAACTACATTTTTAAAATAACAATAATCTACTGAACATTTTGATTTATAAAACTAATGAATAACTTGTTAAAATAATTATTTTTTTAATTATAAGCGTTTAAAGTTTAGACGGGAGTGGTAGTGCGGTTGAGTAATGGGATGAATGAAGAAAATCATTACACGGTATGTCCCGCCCAAAATTTTTTTGTTAACAAGTTCGAAAATAATTGTTTAAAAATGTTGAACAGCAAAAGTTTAGTAAAATTGTATTACCTATATAATTGCAGTAAATTTATATCATTTAATATTTCATTTTTATTATTGAAAATGTAAAGTTCTAACAAATAATACATCTAATTATCAATAAAACAAAAATTATATGTGTTTGAATAATTACTACTTCAGTTATTGCATAACTAATGCTAACTACTCAGTTGGGTAAACCGGAAATTTCGAATAATAATTATTGGTTATTATCTAACAACCGCGCACGGTATGTCAATACAGAATATTTAATATTCATACTGAAATTTTATTCGAAGGATACATAATTTAGCAAGAGAGATTAATCCATAATTGCATATTAAGTTGGTGAATAACTGTTTAACTGGAAGGTCACATCCCACGTTATAACGGATAAAATCACATACTTAATAAATCGAGCATAATATTATTATAACGGAAGAACGACCGGCTTCATTAGCTATAAAAGTATAAAGGACTTTCAAACTATTGACTTTTAATTCTAAAGTAAGTTGACAGAATAAGCTATTTATAAAGTAAGCTTGTTTAATTACTTAAGTTTGTATTCAAAATTGTTGTTTTGTGTAGGTAAGTATTTTATTAATTTAATGCAAAACCGCTACATTTTTGTTGATTTATTTAAAAATAAAAATTTACTTTTTTAATCCCGAGAACTAACTCTACCTTGAAAATTCCACTTGAGAACAGACCGTCTAAACGCCCTACTGAACAAAATTAATTAAAACAATGCTAGATTCATTTTAATTGAAGTATAATACGGACATATTCTGCCGTACATATAATCAATAAATATGTTAGATAAATAAATATTTTAAAAGTTACCAAAGAAAATATGCAAATTGAATTAATATTTAAGTTAGGCTGTATTCGTTTCATTAAAATTGTATTTATTGTATTTATTGTGTGTATATGTGTTTGTTTTAGAGATTTATTGGTAATTTTCACAAATTAAAACACGGAATAATATCATTGTTAAACTGGCAGGAACGAGTTGGGGATGTAAAGCAAACACACTATGAACTTCAGCTCTGGCTTTAGTCTATAGCGCAGCCGATTATTGCACGCCCACGTGGTCAAGGAGCGCGCATTGTAAGAAAATCGACACACAGATGAACCATACAATGCGGATAATTTCAGGCATTATGAAAAGTACACAAACTCATTGGTTACCAGTCTTAGCGCACATTTCACCGACTAACTTAAGAAGATAAGCAGCAACCTGTTTCCTACTGCTTAAGATAAAAGAAAACCCTAACCTTCCGGCTCACACAGAAATTTTCAATCACCCAGCTAAAAGACTGAAATCAAGAAACTCGGTTTGGGAATCAGTTTGGTACTGATTTGGACATGGACAATCAGTGGTTAATGCAGTGGACGGAAGCCACAGTCAACAACTCAGTACTCATCAAATATCCTACTAAGAAACTTCCAGGTTTCCAACTTCCGCGCACGATTTGGACTAAAACTAATAGAATTAAGACTCAGCAGGGTAGGTGCAATTACCTGCTTCACAAGTGGGAGATGACTGAGTCTCCGCTTTGTGACTGCGCAGAACTTCAAACGATAAAACACATCGTAGAATCCTGCCCACTGAAGAAATATGCTGGAGGGGTGCTTGGAATTCACTTAGGTGGAAGTGCCGCAACTGAATGGTTAACCAACTTGGATGTCCGCCTATTAGTTATCATTTTTAGTTACCAAAAACTTTTCTGTACTTATTTATTTAATAATTTGTTTATTTATTTGTTTACGTATTTATTTATTTATTTACATAAAACTATTTAATTTTTTTTTTTTTGTTATGCCGATGCCATATGCTAATATAAATATACATATTGGTAAAATTGCTTTTTGCTAAACGTATTATTGTTTAGATTTTTTTTTTTTTTTTATTGAAAGATTTCACTGTACAAGATTTTGGAGCAAATACGAAAATGCATATAGCACGTTAATTTGTTTTTTAAGTTTTCTAATTTTTTTTTAGTAAAAAAAACAAACCTAACTTAACCTAGTTTTTAATTTAAAAATAGAATAAGCACCTCTATTGGTATATAAAAAAAAATTAACTATACATTTCTTAAATATGACTTAATTTTTAAACTGTAGCTTTAACAAATTAAGAACATTTTACTGTTTTTTTAATTAAAATCTATACACGCCTTCACGTTTAGTTGCATTTGATATCGAGTAGGAGTCAAATTACTTACCAAAACCTGTATATATATATAATTTTTACCAGCTCCGTATTTTCAGAATTATAGTACCGTTTATTTATGTTAATGTTTAAACCGCATGTGAATTAATTATCCTTCTTTTAAATTTTAGTAATAAAGTGTTTTACTTTTGTCGTCCAATGTTCAGCATAATATCGATTTAATTTTGTTGTGAAGCCTTTAAGTGTGTTAGAGTAATGTTACTATTTGTAATGACTTACAAATAGTAAAACGAAAACATAAACGGATATATTTTGGTTCTCACATTTTTTAAATGTGTTAATTTTTTTTAATTACTCAGCATAAAATATAATTCCAAGTATAATTTATGTTAAGTACTGTTAAGGTATATTAGATTATGTCAAAGGTTACTTATAATAGAATTTAAACAATTTACTATTTTGATATCCTAGTTATTATTTATTTAATTATTATTATACATCTAAATGTGCAAAAAAATGTTTACGATAACAAGTAACGACTGGATTGTATTTAAAACATAAACACATTGTTTTGGCGACAACAAAAATTGTGAACGCTAATAAAAAAAAAGTCGTTAAATATTTTTTTAATTACATGTGGCTAGCGACAAATCATACTAAAATTAGGGTCAAATTGTTCTTTTGGGGATTCAAATTTTATATGTTAATATTATGTTGTAACTAATAGTATTCCCGCCATAATTTGTCGTTATCACTACTTCGACCGTGGTCAACTATTGGTTGCTCTTGACTAATACGTTATAGGTACAATGCAGTTTACACAACAAATAAAGTTGATGATTGTTTTGTAATACAAATAAAGTATAAATCTGGCGATCAATTAAAACTGAATTTTTCATTTTATTTATCGTTCTATGCTTGTAATTGAATAATAATGAATAACAATAATTATTATTTGGTCACAAACGATTGCCCAGTAGGTTTAAGCAATTCCATCGATGAAAAAATGTCGTCAGACTGTTATTTGTTTTTTTCTTCCATGAGCTAATGGTGTAAACAAAATATTGAAAAAAATGGTTTATCATACCAACATTTCTCGTTTCGTGAGATTTGCGATTTACGCGGTTCACACGTCGTTTAACGTTTTTGACTTTTTGTAACGGAATTTTCAGAACAATTATTATGGTACTGTAGTTTCAATCGGTTTTCAAAATTATTCGCCATCAACTGTAACGTTGTTGTTTTTATCGACAAGCTTAGGACTTCCTGCTGTAGCAACACTAACGAGTAAGTAAAAAGAAATCGTTGATAAAAAATTGAATTTAGATATACATGATGTGTTCGGCATTACGCCGAATAGCCTGTTGCATTCCGGAGTTAAGTAATGATTAGTAATTTTTAAAAAAAACAAATCCAACACTCCGTTGGGAATTATTTATCGTATGACCATTGTATTAATACTTGCGACAATAACTCGACGCCAATTTTTATTAGGTAGCCACCCATCTGAATATTATTTATTCTAGTTTTTATTTTCCATTTACACGTTAATACATATTGTGAAATTTCATGTTACATGCTAACATTTGCTCCAAGTAAGGTAAACCTGGTGTAGCAGCCGCTGCCTCGGTAAGTCGCCTGTATAGGTATTCCTTTTTTAGTGTTAGTGTTATAGTGTATTTAATCGTACAAACCTAAGCAGAAAATTAAAAATAATGAAAGTTTTAGCCATAAATTGAACAAACTGTAGTGCTTTGGGTTTGATGTGTCCATGTGGCCTTTATTTTACAATGATTTATTCTTTGTTTAAAACTTTTAATAGTTCAAAAAAAAAAAATGAAAAATACATACTATAATAAGAGTAAACTGCAAATAACTATTAGTAGGTTCGTGCTATTTTTTTAAATTAATTTTTCTAGTTAAAAATAATTTATTAACTGTAGTAGATCTATTAGCGATAACAATACTTGTGGTAGTCATTTATATTTTTTACATCCGATACCAACTAAATTTTAATTAATAATCAACTTTTAGAATAATGTTAGCTATTCAAATAATCAAAAAACCTATAATTTATTTTCTGTTTATCTATTATTTAAAAAAATTAACTGATTATTAATATAGTAATTCTGATTAACCAGTTTTTTTCGATTAAAACGAAATCACAGATTTTATTTTCAGAACAATTTATCAGATTTAATTAGTACCACTATGTTTTACAAGGAGTTCTGAAACTAATAGTAGTTAATATACACAAATGTCAAATATAACGTAATGGTAAACGTAAATACCTAATCTTTAAAATTCTTGAAATAGAAATCAGTCCTTTGAAATAAAACTGAGGTATACAGAATAAAATTAATAATTTATTTTCACTTTGTCTATCATAATATATAATAATAATCATTTAGCTATAACAAATGTTTCTTAGCAATAAATTTAGGTTGTTTAAAATGATCTCTATTTGTATTGAATTACTCTCAGTCCACATGTAAGTAATAAATAAACAAGCTTACAATGTGACAGCTCATGTTTAAATTCTACTTAAAATTTTAAATATTATATTATTGGAAAAAATGTAATTGTATTATTCTTTTGTGTTACTATATCCGATTGGATACTGATTTTTCGTTATGTTTTCCAGACTAAAATGGCTAAAAGAAAATCTGTTGAAGCAGTTCAAAGGTCCGACAAAAAGAAAAAACATGTCGTTAAACAAGAGGTAACTTCAAACGATGAGTCAGATGAGCAATCTGAACACGACAATGGTGTAATCGATGAAGAAGTAAAAGATGCAATACCGACTAACATCCGTTGGCCCAACAATGATATTCAAAAGCTTTTAACTCAATTGGAAGTGGTGCTTCCAAAAAATGATACCCTTGTGTTCCGTAATCGATTACCGAAAATAGATTGGGACAAAGTTAAATTTGATAACTATAATAAAGAAGAGTGTCAGGCAACATGGACGGCGATACAAGACCAGTTGAGAACGCAAAAAACATTGGGTGATCTTGTGAAAGACGCAAAACATCTGTTGGCCACCAAAGGTATTGATACAAATCATTCCAAGCAAAATCGTGTTCAAAAACCCAAGACAGCTTACATGTTGTATTATACTGAAATTTTTCACAAGTACAAAAAGAAAAATCCTGAAATGAAGCTACCACAACTTACACAAATTATAGCAGAAAAATATAAAAACTTATCACCTGATAAAAAGCAAGGCTTTGTTGATAGGGCAAATCTATTAAAGACTGAATATAATCAACTCATGGCCAAGGCAAATGTGGGTTACGTCAAACCCCAGTCATTAGAACAGCAGCAAAAACCCAAGACCCCGTTTCAAATATTCTTGGAATCCAAGGCCGAAGGGTTTGAAGGGAATTTAGAAAAAAATGAAATTGTTAACCATTTTAAAGAAAAGTGGGAAAAGCTGACTGAGAAGAAAAAATCAAAATGGATTAAATTAGCCAATGAACGTGAGCAAGTATACTTAGACCATTTGAAAGAAGATCACAAAGATGACCCTGCATTCACTATGCCAAAAAAGAGTGCATTAACCAAAGGAGATAGGATTATTTTAGAATCTCAGTCAGGAAAACCCAAAAAACCACCTGTAAACAACTATAGTCTTTTCTCAACAGAAATGTTACAAGGCGATTCTCTTGCCGGAATTCCTCCAAAAGAAAAAATGGCGACTGTTGCGAAAAAATGGAAATCATTTTCAGAGGAAGAAAAACAAATCTACACTGACAAATTAAAAGTAATCACTGACCGTTATTGGACTGAATTCAATGCATATCTAAAAACATTACCAGAAGAAGAAAGGCAATTAGAAATGAATAAAATGAAAGCCAAACCGAAAAAGACAGAACCGAAAATCGTACCCCGTATAAATGCCAGAGAGGGAATTTCAGAGAAACCAAAAAAAGCATCTAAAAAAAAGGTTTCTATATATAATGCAAAAACTAAGACATTTGATGGTGAACCTTCAGAGGTTCCATTTAAAAAACCATTTGATTTATTCAAAAGTCGATTCCAAAATAATCCAAAGTTCAAGTCTAAGAAACAACTTGAACCCCAAGCGTTGTTAGAGTGGAATGCGTTATCTGATCATAAAAAACAAGCTTATCAAGATGAACTGAAATCACTCAAAAAAGTCTACATGAAAAATTTGAAAGTATTTTTGGGTTCGCTCACTGCCGAGGACTTAAAACTGTATGCTAAACTAAGAAAACCCGAATTAGTCGCAGAAGACGATGATAATGACGACGACGATTCTGAAAACAAGTCAAATGATTCTAGTTCATCTGAAGAAGATGATGAAGATGATAGTGACCATGCAGAATATGGTAATAGCGAAATATACTGATTGAAATATGAACTGTACTTCTTCGTTCTATAATATATATGTATATGTATATCTATATATATATATACTATTGATAATAATTTATGTTGATTAAGCTCTACGTATCTAATTATATTTGTTTCATTTGCTGCTATCAGCCCTATGCGTGAGTCGTATTTTACTCATGCTTGATATCCGGCTTTTTAAAACATTAACAAAGCAGTTATCTTTGAATTAAAAAATATAATGAAAATTAAATATTTAATAATATTTTTTAACTGTTTAAAAATATAGTTTTTATAGTTATATCCATTTTTTTTCTTGTTAAATTTTGTATGCCGTGAAACCAATATTTTGTATATACAAGTATAATATGTTATATTTGCACAACCTTCAATGGTTTATTCTTTTATTATTATTATTATTATTACTATTATATGTTTTTTGTAGAAATGTTAAATTTAATTTTAAGTAATATTAAGGGAAATATATTTCAAATAATCTTATAGGGTATTATCATAAACATGTTGTACAATTTTTATACTATATAGATATTTGTGGGTTACTAAGTTGCATCCATTGTAATTTAATTTGTCTCGAACACGATTTTGTTTTGTTATATTCTTTTTATTGTAAACCGAATTTAATTAATAACAATATTATGTTTAATTTATTTTTTCCACTTTATTATTATTATATATTTTTTTTTTATGACCGTTTAATTGTCATTGTATAACATTTTAACTTAAATAAAACATTGTTCTTTGGTCTTTCTATATTTTATTTTATTTTACAGGATTTAAAATAAATTGTTTTATATATATTAATTATTAAATTTAACATTGCTTCAAAACAAATATACTGTTCACAATTTATATTACATTGTCGATTATTGTTGTAGTATACTAAAAAAAAACATCAAGCTGATAAAAATTTAACAAATAATTGTAGTACTGTTTCCATTTAAATATAATTTCAAGACTAGGTAGCGTAATGTTTATAAAACAACGTTTTTTATTATTATTTATTTATCTCTTATCACATTGGGTGTAGTCTTTACTAGTGTATTTTCTCATTAAAATTGAACATAATACATTAATAATATTTCAGTTTTAACGTAGTAGACGAGTTTATAATCGATGGGCGAGAAATTCGACACGTCAAATTTTAATTATTTTCGTTGTCTTTGTAGCTGCTACAATAATATTGTAGCACAAGCCGCTAATCGGTTAGTGGCTCACTTGCCACTCACCGAGATAAGTGGACTGTGGAGATACTGCACTTAGACGTATCTACTAATAATAAGAGATAAAATCTTAAATATAGACAAAACATTTTCATCCGCGGCAATAGCATTGACTCAAGGTGTAATGTGTCATGTGAATATAATGAACAATTATTTACACATTGCATTTCTGCTGTATGTAAACAGCTGTAGTAGAATCTTACTTCAAACATGTCGACACTCGACCATCAACCGTCCGCGATACGAATAAGTGTTATTTCAGATTTTTAATATGTGCAGTTTCAATATATATTTCATTCCCACACTGGCCGTGTATGAAAAACAGTAACGTATTGTAATGGTTAACCAAACTCGAGCAAACAGCTATTAAAGAAAATAAAACGCTGAAGATGAATGTCAGTAAACTGTTTCTTCTTGGAAATAGCCAGCCGAGCCCCATTTACTTTAGACGACAGTAGTCTTGATGAGTGCGTCCTGACGACTCCTCCATTCTTTTAAAACGCGAGCAACCATCTCAGTTAAATTTTTCGTGATCTTACCTATTTTTTTCTTATTAATACTTACGTAAAATAAAGGATGATCCATAATCAACATTTTTTTTTTTTTAATAGTAAATAATATGACGGCTGTATATTCAACATTGATTCGTAATGTTTATTTCTTTACATATGTAGGTACGTGCATAATTGTTGATAACTTCTTTTTTATTTAATAGTAAATATGTATACCGAGCACTGACAATATGGTCCCAGCTAAATTTAAACCTTTGTGATGACACAATATTTATATTATAAGTTATTGATAATATTTCTGAAATTACAGATTATTTAGATTAGAGCCAATAATTAGAAGCTATTTATATGATCTAGAATCTAGATAATCGTCTAAATGCCTCATAATTGGATTTTAGATCTAAAACTTAAATATCTTATAAACACATACTACAACATTTTATCTTACATCTATTAAATTTATTAATTGCATATATGTCTGTTGGTTGTCTCGTTAAGACCTTATTATGACGTGTAGTATACATATATTTTATGTACATGTATCTATTAATATAATATATCAAATATATACGGTTTAAAAGTCTATTTAGACTTTTCTGGGTACTACTCAGCTTTCTAATAGTATCCGCAATTGTCTTTAACAATTAACAAATAAAATGTACTAATGTTGTCTTTGGATTGTCACATAAAACGTGGAATACTTTCACATATGGGTTTAAGTTTTTATATATACTTCTTGTTTGCCCAAGTTAATTGCTCAATTCTCCAACATTATTTAAATTAACTTGACACTAGGCATAGTCTGCACCAAAAGGGCGTTTAAATATTTAATAAAATCATTTTTTGTTGTTATCAGCGGCCCTGGTGTGATTTAAAACTAACTGAAAAGAATTACCTTAATAATTAATATACAACAAATCACTTCATATTGTTATAACAAATTACAAATACACTTTTGTTTTGCTTCCAAAGTAAATCAAATGTTTATTAGCACTATTGTCATTCACCAGTCGGTACTGTAAAACAGTTGAGAGAAAAATATATACCTTGGAAAAAATATTTTATGAAACTAATGGTTGTTGGTACAAGTAATTATTATTTTGTCGATGAAATTAATTGTTTCGGATATTCATATTTTCGTCGAAAATTTTTTTTGGAACAATTGTTCATTGGGAGAAAAACGTTGTGGAACAATTAATCAGTGCCCGTCGGCCATGGGGTATAGTCTATAGACCCTTCCTTTATCACACAGCGGCCGTCCGCCGCAGCAGTAGCCAGCATTGGCAGCAGCTATCAACAGCAGCGGCCGCTGAAGCCAGTGAGTCTGCTATCAAAGACTCGTGCTTAAAAGAAAAACTATTTTTTTTTTTTTCAAACAAATAAATGAATAAAAAAATCATATAATTATTATCATATTATTTTTGTTTTATTATTATTAGCCGCGCGTGTTCAATAACAGCTGCTGTCGCGTGTGGTGTGTGCGCGCTCGAGTCTGTGTGTTTTGACTTATGACTTTTGTCGGTCGAAGATAACCACAACATCGTCGTCATACCTATTGTTTTAAATAATAAATCAAAATAATATAATACACCGACTGTATTATTATCGGTGTCGCTGTCGCCGTCGTCGACGTGTCGCCTACGGTGTGTAAATCTACGCGCAGAGGTAAAAAAGGAAAAAATCCAAAATAATTGTTGACACTTGTTTTTCAAAAATACCCAAAACAAGTGCGGAGCAGGCGCCAAGCGCACGCAAAAAGATGCGTCGCCGTTAAGATCTCAGTTTTAGGTGAGTTATACGCAGCTGCTACACACACACGGCATACAAAACCGCTGCCGTTTGTATTGTCGCACGCGTTTCACACTTTTTTTTTTTTTTTTCGTCAAAGCTTTCATTGATCATTGTAGTTTGTTTGTTATTGTTGATGGTTTTTTTTCTCTACTACTGTCGATAATAATAATATAATAATATTATGTCCCACCGTGGTCGAAACGCTCTTATTATCTCGTTCGACACGGGCTTTTAACCTCGACGCCTACTATTATATTATTATTATTATTATTATTATTATTATTATTATTATTATTATTATTATTACTACAACTACTAAAAACGACTGAACAAAAACGGTACGCCTGGCTCGAATGTAGATAACGAATAAAAAAAAAAAAACAACTGCCATAGAGAACACGACCGGCAAACACAATATGTGTACGCGATTTGGTGTGTAGATAAAAATATTATGACTGCTCGTGAACCACCGCTGTAGAACAACCAGTTGTTTTTGGTCTTGCGATATGGGCGGCCAAAGTTCTGCCGTAGCAGTGCGGTCAGTTTGTTAATAACGATAAATATGAATATTGTTACGCCGTAAGTTATCCATTAGCCGTATTTCTAGTATTAATACGTACAATATTATATTATTATTACACTTTATCGTCATGACGTCCGAACCGGTCGACCTGGGCCTGTGCGACAAATCCAAAATACTTCGCAAGCATCGTAAGAATATATTTAACAAAACAGGTGATTTTATTTATTCCATATTATTTATTCTTAACTTTTATAAAGACATCTTCAGTGTCTTTCTTTAATAATCAGTTTTCATCGAGAATTTACCTTTTCGTGTTACGTTCTCTTAACGTTTTACCTAAAGCGATGGTACAAAGCCAAAAAGTTTCTATATAGTGTCAATTGTACTATCGAGTATATCTTTTATATAGTTTTATAATTAGAATATAAAATTTTCTTCTCCCATTATTTTTTACCATATTTTCGTTACTTAATATTCATGTATTGATTGATCGTTAACACGTTGATGTTATCTTGGTGTTCATTTTTCCAATTATATTATTTCAGTTTATTAGCTATTAGCGTGATAATGGTATTACTTCAGTCTACATTTAATTTGGGTACACTTAACATGACGCATACGGTTACTATATTGTTATTTTATGTACTAATTAGTACATAATAGTCGATAACCCATAATTAATTTTCATTACCAAGATCACAGTAGTATGTTAACAGTATTTCCCGTATAATAAAATAAAATGTATAATGTATTAGTAGTAATACAAATTGTACTCTATCTGTAGTGCATTATTATATTACTGATCATTAAAAAATTAACTCGTCTGAATCTACTGTTGGTTTTTGAAAAAATAAGGTATTCAGAAACGTGATATAGAGTAAATGGACAGTCAATAGACACACACTAAAAGGAAGATATTTGGTCGACTGCATTTGTATGGAAAAGAGTGACAAACTTATTAAATGACTAAATATTTTCAAAACATTAAGTAACAATATTAGAAGTTATCCTTTTATTGATTTATGGGCTATACAAGTTTAAAAATTGTTGTTTCCAAAATTTGTTCACACAGTTACTGTTTCCCTTTTAAATTGTGTTGTATTAAGTTAATATTAAGGCATGAAGATTTGTAATGTAGTGTAAAAAGTTTTTAATTATAAATTATTTTTTATATGTACTTCTTAGTCAGCATTAAAAGAACATAACTTTATTGTAGTTGTTTTTCTTTCTATACAGCGTTGAAGATGGTAGCTTCAGAAATGACAACTAATCCAGATAAAGATGCTGCTCAGAGCCAGTATGTGGATATCAGTCCAGATTTTTTAACTACAGGACGAACGGGAAGGCGCAATGCTTTGCCAGACATATTAGGTGAACATAAACTTACAACCACCGCCGATTTACCTGATCGTCTGCAAGCACTGACGACAAACGGTAATAATATGTTTATTTATTTTTCTATGCGTTGTACACAAAAAACGATGACCGATTTTAACCATAAAAAAAGGAGTACCTTCTCACCCCCCTAAAGTATATTGTATTAATGTTGTTATAACATAAAATTCTATTTTTTTTTTCAGATGATGCTAGTACAAGCAGTAGTCAACCAAAGACAACGACTGCTGGAGATTCAGATTTATGTAAATCACAAAATGCTTCATGTTGAAGAAAAAATTCTATATGATTGTGAACACTAAAAAAGTGTTATCGCCATTCGTAAAAGTTCCAAAAGAAAATTGGGTTGGTTATTTCCAATTCTGAATTTGCTTAGTAAAGATTTAGCTATTTAGAATTGATTCCTAGTCTCTTAACAGCCAGACCAAAGTAAAATTGTTATGTACTTTATTTTTATTATCACCTATTTATTTATTTTATTTATTTTAAAGGTTATTTGTTCCTGTTTTCAAATTAGCGTTTGCAATAATTTTTCTTTCAAAACATCTAACCCTTCTTATAATTTATTGAAAAATGACATCTAAGTTTGGAAAATTGATTCCTTAATCATAGATAGTAGGTAATAATAATAATAATAATATTAGTATTAGTTAATTACTAAATCATGTGAGTCCTAAATACCTACTTCATATTTTATGTTGTTACATAATACTATATGTAATACGCCATTTTGCCATCCCAAACGAAACATAAAATTTTTGTATTTTGTTAAAAAATGTTTAAGAAAATAAAATTGCCTTTTATAATATTATTTTAATAAAGAAATCGCACTACTTAAATTTTTTTCAAGACAGTTAGCAAAATCTTATTGGTTTTCAACAGTTTTTTTTTTTTAATAAAATAAAATTACTATACAAAATTATAATAACTTTTTAAAGAACTAAATTAAAAATTAGGAAAATAGACAATAAAATAAAATGTATCTATTTAAAAAAAAAAAAACCAAAATAGATAATAGAAAATACGTACACTGTAATAATTACATGGTCGGTTTTGTGATATTTTTACAATTTCTTACCCAACGGTCGTTTTTCAATACCAATAACTTGTACATACCAGGATTGGTCTAAATTCCTACTATTATCGGTATCTATTTGATAAAATACTTAATACGATTCTTAAGTTAAACCAAATACTATTATATTGTAGTATGCTATCCTGATGATTTGTTTCTCTTTTATTTGTTGTTCCTTAGTAATTGTTTTTAGCGTAAGTTTAAATTGAGTGGATCCTATAAAATTAGATTCATGTTAAAAAAAAAAAACAAAATAATTTATATATACTTGTAATGTTTCCGTTATCCCAATATTAATTTAGAAATTTTTACAAAAACCAAGATCGCCAGTGCTTCATTTACGGGTGAAAATTATTAATCGTAAGAGTATATTTTTGTATGGAAAAAAAAACGTAACCGTAATAATTTTGATGAAACTTGTATGCTGCTGTTATTAGTAGAGTAGTCGTTGAGTGTAAGCACAGCGTGTACCCTAACGACTACGTCACTGCTAGTTATTATAAATTACACAAATACAAGAATAAATTTTATTTTAGTCTATAAAATAACATTTTCTTTTAACATTCCTTTAAAAATAACAATGTAAATCACATTCTGTTACATTTATAGTTTATTGTTGTTTTAAAAAAAAAAAACAAGGAATGTTATATAAACCGTCCAGTCCTTCTTGGACCGTTTGACTGGTAATTTGTCTCATAAATGTAATAGTAAAACACGGTCTCAAGGCAAACCAAACAGCTTATACCCGTACACGTACCCAGATTTTAATTTGTGGTCACTTTAGTCATTAAACAAAATGTAAATATCTAAAAGTTCAAATCGTGCTATTTTATTTTGTACTTAAACAGACTAACAAAAAAATAATTGTTTCATTAGCCCATTGTTCCTATGATTTTTTTTTTTTTGTGTGTGTTTTGTAATTTATTTTTATTTAACGATACATTTTGTCCAGTGTTCTATGCTTAAGTGTTTTTTTTTTTTGTTTAGTAAAATACTTATTCAATTCATATAAGTTGACAATTTAAACTTGTTCATAACAATGATAAATTAAGCTTGTTAAATTTTTATAAACATTATTTTTGTTTAAAAAAATACATTTGTACGCATTAAAAAAAGAAGTTTTTTTATTAGAATCATACAATAGTTTTTCATAGTCTCACATTTTTAAACTATATTTACATTTTAAATATTTTTTGCTTGAATTTACCACTGTTGCTTGTTTTTTAATAGACACTGTAACTAATTTCTTCTCCACCCTCCCCATCCTTATAATAAATAATTTCAAGACAATATAAAATCGTTATCTCTTAGATGCTTTATTTAATTAACTGTTTTCCTTACGAACTAGTCAAACGATTGGCTGTGTGTAGCTCATAAAAATTACAGGTGTAAACAAAATAATATGTAAAACGTATGTTGTGTTAAGTGCATTATTTAAAAAATACTATTTGGATACTGTAAGTGTAAAAAAACCTGTATTTTGAAACAGAATAATTGTCTAAAAATACTAAAATATTGTGTAAATGGTTTTTTTGATGATTAAAAAATAATTGCTATAATAGAAAAAACACAAAACATGGAATTTTTTTTTCACTTACCGAGTTCAAACTTAAAATTTAATTCCAATGGAAATTTATCTTTCTGTTTACAAATACGGCGAAACTATAACATTTTTATTAAACGACAATTCGTTCGTGTTTAAATTATCTTCATACATTTCAACTACTAAATTATAGAGATTTTCGTGTGTTTACCTTTAACTACACGGTAAATTTCTTTAGAAACAAAAGTTTACTATCTCAATTAATAATAATAATACTATTGTGCTGTAAGTCAATTTTTGTTTTCGAACTAGTTGTTTTAGATAGAAAAAATAGTTTTAATATATTTGTACAACAAAAAAACTGTAAATAAAATAAATGAAATTTATTTGATTTTGAAATATATTTTTTTGTAATTTTTATTTTTGTGTCATAGTTATAAATTAGTATAGTTTAAAAAATTGTGTGATGTTTTTGGACGTTGAAAAAATTTTGGCATCGACTTCATTTTCGGCTCTTCGTTGGACGAAGCGTCACTACTCCTTTTTCATAGTGTCCGAAATATCAACACATGTGAAGATGTAGAATTATACTACAATGGTATTAAAATTAGTTAATTAGTTACAGTATATTTAAATAAGAAACAAATTACAGTAACATAATACCAACATACAAAAAAAATATTAGGTACCTAATGTATTTTGAAGTTGGTGTTTTTGACTATGTTATAATAATTATAAGCCAGCGTTATGTGTTCCGTACAAATTTTTTTTAGTGCCTAAATTTTTTTTGTTTTTACCATGGGATATCCATAAAATTATCCAAGCCTAACTCGTAACACAAATAGAAAAATTCACCTACAAATCGTTGGATAGAATGTAAAGTCGTTTTAGACGTGTAGGTATAAGGTTATTGGGTTTCCTTGATAAAAAGGTTGTTGAAAATGTATATAGTTTACAGCTACATGCACTCTTGATATAAGTACTACCAGTTCAATGCTCAGTCCCTAAGTGCAAAAACTATACCCGTGACAATTGAAAAAAGCTCTACTCTTCTGGAAGAAAGGGTTGTTACTAAAATAAAAAAAATTGAAACTCGTGTGAATATTTTTTTGGAAAATTATAGGGTCCCGTATTTGTAAAAATTAATAAACATGTATAATTTATGTTTTTCTGGATTTTAAGGTTCAAAGGCGGTTTTTCAAACTTTTGTCCTATTATTATAATATCATTCTAGGTCTAGGTAATCTCTTTTTTATAGACTTACTACCAGTGACCCCTACTTGCTTACTTAATCCAACCAGTGCACTTTGAAACTTCTTTACTACACTTTGGTCGTACATAAAAAGTGGTAAAATATTTAAAAATAATAATTTCCGTTATACTAAATAATTAATACATACATTTTTGGATTTTTTAAAAAACTAAAATAATTTACAAACGACTTATTTCAAACAATCAATGTTTAGTATTTACTTAGTTACTTAACAAATTAACTATACGCAAATACCATAGCTGCTGGATATCCTACAACGATTTATTACAATTGTATTTTTTTTTTTTTAAGCTTATACAATGATTACTGATTAGAATCGGTCAATAGATACGTACACTTTTTGCATATACAACAATATGAAAAAATAAACAAATATTTTTCAACCTTTAAACACATTTCTTTTGTACTAGCAAGATAGATACCTGCCCCTACTATGCCCAATCAAAAGCCGGCTATTAATATTAACTGTAAGAGTACAATGGTTTCTTCACGTTCTTCGAACCCTGGGTATTTTTTTTAAGGACTGTAGGCCATCGGTCTACTGATTTGCTAAAAATCTTTATAAACAAATATTGTTAGGTTATGCCTATTTCATATAAGTAAATAGTAATACTCTTATTTATTGTTATATTTTTATAAGGTATTTGTGAAGAAAATTTGACTTTCATTTTTGTAAAGTTGTTTATTTGAAAATGATTTTTTTGTAAGTTTTGGACATATTCTTGTTATAGCTTTGGAATCAATTTCATAAACTTGTTCATAATTTGATCATTTAATTGCAGGTTTTTCTAAGTTTATCTTAAAAAAGGAATACAAATATTAAATAAATTTAAATGCTTAAAGGCAAGTTTTACAAGAGCGCGTTGAATGGTTCGGAGTGTCGGGTGGTAGACTGGAAAGAAGAACAGCGAATGATGAGATTGCTTAGGTGGATAAGTCGCGGGACTAGAAAAGATAGGAGAAAAAACGAATAGATAAGACGTAGCATAGGCGTGGCTTCGATAGCAGACAAAATTAAGGAAAAGAGACTAAGATGGTTTGGGCATATATGTCACGAGGAGAGAGGAATGGAAAAACAATAAGAATGTTAATGAAAACAAACGTAGGAGGTAAGAGAGAAAGAGAAGGCCAAAATCTAGGTGGTTGGATGCAATGGCGAATTATAGGATGACTGCTGATGTATGCGTTAAAAATGTTGTCGAATATCGTGTCGAGTGGAGGTTCAGGACAAGTATACTCGATCTCAAATAGTTGGGATGAAGGCGAAGAAGACGAGATATTGAGTGGATAACTTTAAAATAAAATCACCTTGTATTTTTTAACTATAACATTTACGTATTAATAATATTACTATATCAAGACGGTGGAAGGCACGTCTTAGCCCGGGCAAGACAGGATAATATCCCGGGGATGGACGTTTTGCGGCTATCCGACTTGACGTCCAGGCCAAAGCTGTTCAAATCACGATTTCGTCCAGGAATGCGATTCCCGTATGCGTTATGCGTTATTACGCAGGAATTGGCCGCTCCCAAGAGTTTTCCGATCACGCTCTAGATGTCTTGGCCCGCGTAACCGGCCTGCAAATTGGCACTGTTGCAAATGAAGAACGACGCGTCCAAATACTTGGAAATAGACTGTGCCAACAAGGTTTCCCTGCATCCAGTTGACCGGATTTTAGCGTGTTATTGCAATGCCTGTAATAAATTCATAATGAAAAGTTAAAAAAAGAAATCATAACAAAAAATGTATTTCCATTAGCTTCACCTTTGTAATTTGCATTATATTTGTAAATCTTAATGTCAGAAATGTTGCAAAAAAAACTTTTTTTTTCTATTCGCCGACAACGGACACGCAGCTGAAAATCGTTGCAAAATACAAATTGTTGCACAGTATGTTTTAGTTGTATTCGTTTAGTATACATTTCGGTTAGGACATTAAATTATCTATAATCATATTTGGTATTCATCAGTCTCAATAACGACCACATAGTTGTAACGACGGTATTCCTGTGGGTGGGAATGGGGTTGGGGTTAGGGGTGGGAATTAGCTGTGGTGCATAACCGAAAAAAAGCATAACGAATCAGTATGTCGGTGGGAGATAGGAGGTGGGTGATAGGGGGTAGGGTATAGGGGTAAGTGATAGGGTATGAGATAGGGGGTGGGTGATAGGGGTAAGATATAGGAGCTAAGAGATATGTTGTACGTTCAACGTTCAAATTAGAACTAAATAATAAAATCAAAACAGTTTAAGGGCCCAATTTCTCTATGAATTGCTTTAAGCCAGATAATAAACACTACAATTTTAGCCAGAAACTTGACGTTTTAATATACTAACTTGTTACCGCTTGTTAATATACTATATCATTATCTATAATTCCACCACTACTCTAAATTTATTCGATACTTCAACGAGACATGAAAATGCTTGTTCGTGGTTGCAGACTCGGCTGAAAAATGGCTGATTTTTCTCCTGATTTCAAGTCATAATTTTTTTTTTTTGGTATTACTATTATTAAACAAGGTACAATAATTTCGTTGTTGGAGTTGTAAAACATAATTAACCATTACTTATGCAGTATCTAAATTTGCAAATTATTCAATTATTGACTTACAGCTCACTCGTAAATACATTGGCACTATGCTAATTAATAATTATTTACAATAATATTGTTTTTTGAAGGAGTGAAGAATATGATTATATGTTTACTATTAAAAGTAGGTTAGGTATATTGAAAAGTAAAAATTCATCAAAACACAACGAGTGCGGAGTGAGTATCTCTCTTGATTCATTCTAGTTTTGATCCCTTATTTTGCCCCAACTGAAACCTAAGTAACTTGACCAAACACGTTCGAATCATTAGTTCAAAAGCCGATTTCTCCCATCACAACTAGGTATGCGTTGTTATATAAATTTAACAAAAAAAAAAAAGAGATTTTGGCAACAAAGCGAGGTCAGATTGTTAGATTTTTATTTTATTTTATTATTATAAGTATGTAAGTACAAGTCTTATAAAGTAATATCAAGGGATAATGGATATCGTTGGAGCCCAGAAATAACAAGATATAGTATATCCATAAATGATTGGTCATTGCTTTTACTATAAGCCTTATAGGTATGTATATTTTAAATGAATCTAATCGAGTTTTTTTATTCAATTGAAATAGTGTTTTATTTTCTGTCGAATTATGAATCCACAAATGAAAAATTCAATCGGGTTTCATTTCGGTTTTCGAAAAAAATAACAAGGAAAAAACTTTAATGTTTAGGATAGTTCATAATACAATTGTATTTGAAAATAGAAAAAGGGTCGACAGTAATAAATAAAAACGAAGCGTTGTTGTATTTTTTTTTTTAAACACCGTTTTATTACACACAGAAACGATTAATTGATGGCAGTTTAATTGTTCTTTTGATAAAATATACTAAGCTTATATAAAGTAAAACAAGAATAATATAATGAACGCTTAACAACAATTAATAATATAGAACATGGAAAACAATATACGAAAGTTATACAATAATAATAATAATAAATTAATAATTAATAAAAGCAATCTTAACAACTATATTATAAATTATCTATGATAATATTTTTCTAAAAAAAAAAAAAGAAGATAAACCACCGCGGTCCATAAAAGATGAAAAATATAATATCTACCACATAGATCAATACACTATATTCCGAAATCTAATAGTATTTTTTATAATGCTTTTTATATACACTTGAATAATGTATCAGCGTAATAGTGAATAGTGATCTTAAATTTATTTTAGTTTTTGATTTGTATTCATGGCAATGGTTGACTTTATTTTTGTCTTAAGCAAAATATTCGTATAAATGTATTTTCGCGGGTGGTTCGCTATATAGTGTACATAATATAATAATAATAATTAATAATATATTAATTATAATATATAATATATATATATATATATATATATATATATATATATATATTAAAATAAGAATACGATGCAATTAATACGGACCACGACATAAAATAAGGATTTTTTTAAGGTGGCAGGTGTTTATTTTAATTTTATTATAATATTATAATTTGGCTTTAATATATATTATTACATATTTGATAACCAACTCGCTAAAATCTACACAGTATTTATCGTAAGGTACGAAATGATATGTCATACACCAGTGTATAAATATAATATAATATATAAATATATCGTTATATTATATTATACTCCTTGTGTGTATTTTAGGATTCGTTTAAACAATAATAGTAATAATAATAATAATAATTTGTATGTCATATTTTATTTACATGGTACAAAATTGTTAAGCCTAAGTACGGTGTGAGAAAATATAGCCAACGTCGCTCGAGAAGAACTAGCGCAATATTGCCGTATATAATATAAATAGTATAATAATATTATTACATTACAGTAATACAGATCTAGAAATAATTTTTAGAAGAAAATAAATATGTATTTATATATAATAATATAAGTTTATATGTTTTTTTTTATTACTATTTTATTATAATATTTCTTTTGTTGCGCGCATACGTTTCTGCTGGAAGCCCAACTTTTAACCTATACTGAACATAGACCTATCAGTTATATTATTATACTCTGGTTACTACCAGTTACCCGGTCAATGATACTGTATGTTAACAAGCTGCGTCTTACGACAGGCACCAAACTTTTTTTTTTTTTTTTTCTTTAAATAGTTATTTCGTCAACAATAATATTATAAATAATATCGGTAATAATCTTCAAACAAAACAAAAAGAAATTCACAGCATGAAAGCAGCAGTGGTCATAATGAAAATCCCCATCGACAACTTCGTCATGTACAATTTGGTCCCTCCGCTCATAGTACAATTCCTATCAGCCTTCATACTCTCTGTCGAAAGAAACAGTTAACAATTGGTTGATGTGTAAAATAGTAAAAACTAAAAATGTTTTTATTATAATAAATCGAATTCGGCTTACTTGAAATCGATGTAATGTCGGGAACGTAGTTTTTCCAAAATGCGCATTGTTCCAATCGAGGTCCGACGCCGGTAGAAGTGTTATTGGTGTCCAATGTCAAAAACTCTTTTCCGTAAGCCGTGTGGATTGGCCATTTTGGAATTACCCACGAGCCGTCAATTGTCTTGCTCGGATTTCTGGAAAACATCAGTATAGTGCTGTAAGTATTATATTTTGATTTTTGGTACAAATTATAGATAATACATACAATTCTATCGTAATCGGTAACACAAATAGAAAATCATATCAGGAGATGCCCAAGGCCCCGAGTATTTATTTACAATTTATTATAGGTTTTCCGTATCTATATTATATTGACATGAATATGTTTTGTGGTTGGGGTTCTATTAAAAATTTGCTTTTTTTTAATCACTTTTGTCACATATTGTGCCCCAGGATAGGGAGGAGGGGAAGAAAATGCGGAGGAGTAGGTATGGACCGAATCAGCTGATTGTGCAGGATTGAAAGCGCCATAACACATGATCATGATTCAAAATGTCATTCCATCGAAAGAAAGATTTGCAAATAATATTTTTTTGTAGTTCGACAAAATTTTACTAGTCATAAAATGTATTATTTTTTTTTTTTGGCTTCCCATGTATAAGTAAATTTTATATTCATTAACAAATTATTTGTAATTTTTGTTTCCACGATATGAGTAATGATAGTAGGCTGTTTGCTAGTGAAAACCAATGAATTGGTCAGTTTGCTATTATTATTATCAATAAAAGTTTTATCTCTCTCCTAATAATATTACAATTTATGATATTTTATTTAAAAATTTTCCCTTAAATTGTTTAGTATCTTAAAAGTCATATAGTATAACTATATTATTCTTTGTTATTAATGTAACAGAACAGCTTTGCAGTCGGATTATTTTTTATACAAATGATACAAAAGTGTATTTATATCTGACCGAGAAAATAAATTGCATTAGAACTATGACGATTGATTAAAATTTGAGTTTTAAAACACTATTTTATTGTGTCAAAAATATAAGCTCTATACAGAAATTTCTCAAAAACTAAAAATGGCGTCTTTGTTTTAGCAGATTTAAGATTGAAACTCGCCGGGCTCAGGCAAAGTTCATCACGCTTGCTACGTCCTTGACCTTATTTCTCCAAGAGTGATGACTGATGAGAAACTTTTGTGAACGCCACTGCCAAGTTGACTTTTGCAATATAAACGTATTTATTTATTTTTAATTAGTTTTCGAAACTAATTATTTCAAACAATTGGTTCTTATGAAGAATAACAAAAAAAAAAAAAAAAAATACCTATAAGGTATAAAATATACCTTGGACAAAATTGAAAAAAATGTGTTTTTTTTAAATGTAAACAATAAAAAACATATTTTAAACTATTAAAACAAGTTTGAAAAATATATTTTTTTATTATAAATCGTTTTGTTTAAAATAAATAAAAACAAACTAATAAAAGTAAGTAGTTTTATTAGACATGCTTTTTTATACATGGTATATTCTTATAATGGGATATACCTAATTTAGTTACTCGTATAGAACGGCGTTTGATCAATCACGATAATCCATTAACAGTTTATGGAACTAATTTGTTTATGAATGTAAATGGTGTATTGTACATTTTACAAAAATGTATTATTGATTTTTTTTTTCGTTGGAACTAAGTACTTACCCTTAGTAATGAGTAGTAGTATATTATTTTTTAGTTTTAAGGTAGTCTCTTTTCTTTTTAAAGATTTTAAGAACACCAATACACTTTGTCAAGAATATTTTATACCCTAGTTAAGTCCCTGTTTGTGATAAAAAGATTTACGCCGTAAAATTCTACATTTATATACTTACAAATAACAATTATTTTTTAATTAAAAAAAAAAAATACTCACCCCGTCTTTGCGAAATTGGTCCAGTATCTCATTATTTTTTTGCTAAGTTCAATTTCTTCAACTTCATAACCTTTGGATGGATTTAACGGATCTCCAAACACATAGCTGATTTCATCCCCATGCATTACGCCTGTCCACTTCGGCCATGGATTATTCAACGAACGGTGTTTAAAGTAGTACATGTACACGTTGTTGCCAGCTGCGGCATACGATTGTGCAAATTCGTTAACGTTGCATGTAAATTGATAGTCTCCGACCATTTTATCGAGAGCGTTTCGGTTTTTTATCGGATCATTGGGATTCAACCAGTCGGTGTATTCGAACTCTATGGCGGCTTTAACCGCCGCGTCTGCGTGTGGGTTGATTTTCCCCAAAGCTTTAATGAAGTCTTCACGAGACACTAGTACGTTTTCCTCTTTTTTAAACAACTCTGTCAAGTAATAAATGATCCAATAATAACCCTCTTCGGAATTGCTACCCATCAGTATATTTGTTTTCTTGTAGTTGTTGGTTGCCAGCGATTTCTGTGGGTAATCGTCGAGAAAAGCACCGTCGACGACTGGGACAAATGGAAACTGACAAATGCCCATTTCGTCCCATTCTTTTTCCACTATTGCCGAACTGTTTGCTTGTCTCAAACACTCTATAGTTTTTCCAATGTTCTTTCTGTCGTGCGGACAGCCCATTCTCTCTGCGAGGTGAAGTCCTCTTTTGAAGCTCTCTTCCCTAGACAAAATTGCCCAAGGCGCTGTCGACGACCCAGATTCCATAATTGCCTGATTGAAAAGGTTCCTGCTCAACGGCGACAGAAGGTGCAGCGAAGCGGAAACAGCGCCCGCGGATTCGCCAAAAATAGTGATATTATTTGGATTTCCGCCAAAGAACTTGATGTTGTCGTGGACCCATTGCAAGGCCATCAATTGATCAAACAGACCAGCGTTTCCGGGCACGTCTTCGGTATCGAAGTAGAGAAATCCTAACGACGCAAGTCTGTACTGCATCGACACTATAATAACGTTTTCTTCGGACACCATTATTTTGGGATCGTAAATGTCTAAAGTAGCAGACCCTGAATAAAACCCTCCTCCGAATATCCAAACCATTACAGCTGCGTTTTGTGGTCTAGGCTTTGGTACGACCACGTTAATGTAAAGACAATCTTCGGACACGGGAGAGTTGGGATTCCACATTGTCGACCCTGGGAAATCACCGAATACCGTGTCAAAGATTTGAACACACGTGTTAGGAGGTTCAGTACAGTTCATAATAGTCTCCGGCTGTGTGTTATCCCATCGATCAATAGGACGGGGATGTCTAAATCTGAGATTTCCTGAAATATAACAATTTGCAAGTTAAAGAACTCGCTTTTTAAATTAAAAATAGCAATACAAATAAAAACCACCAACCCAATGGTTTTTGTGCATAAGGTATGCCTAGCCACGCGTCGACCAACTTTCCAGTTGATGCTGCTTGTGTGATTCCTCTGATCTTGCCCTTGGTTGTACGGATAATCAACGGGTCGTCGGTTTGAAATGAATCATAACCGTTTCCATTTGGCTTAAACGCATTTTCACGATCATTTTCGAACTCAGACCGGCTGCATAAGACAACATTTTACAATTAGTAATAATAATATGTTGTTCAGTCGTGTCGGACGTGACGAATTACCTTTGTCTGTGGTTTATGTTTCGTTTTTCGGTATATTCGGGTTCTTGAGCAAACATATCCGATGCCCGTTGTCTAAAAACGCGATCAGGATCATGACTGATAATTTGAGGTTCTAATATGTCTTCTGCCGTTGGCGAGCCAGAACTTTGATGTCTGGCATGGCGTAACGCAAGTCCATGGCACAAAGCTACCAAGTAGCACAACCAAATCAACCATTGGACCATTTCAAAGTCTAAAAATGATTAACAATTTTTTAGTTAACAATAATGGTTTCACGCAGTTTGTATTGGTATAGTTTAAGTTTTATATAAATAATCGTCATTTAACGATAAAAATTAGAAATAGAGTTAGGAATGTTGGTGTTACAGCCCCCCCCCCCCCCAATTTCACACAACAAATTCTGTTCCTTCATATATATAGTTTATAGATCAGAAATCGTCTATTGGGTAATTTTTAAGACCAAATGTCTGATAAAAATATGCGTTCAAAATCGAGAAAAATACTTTCAGTTTTAAAAAGCGGCGTCTTTCAAAATAAAAATCGTTAAAATAACTACAATTTGTATTATTTGTACACAACTCTACTAATCTAAAGTCAAATATAAAAAATTAACCCTTTTCCTCTGGTGGGGTTGAAACTTTTTATTTCTATTTTTTTATACACAGTATTTGGATTAAAACATTTCTGAAGATCTCCGCCGTCTTGTTACCTTATTTTTTCTTAACTTACAGGTACTTTTTTTTATCGTACACAAAGTATATACTTATATTACATTATAAAAAATTATTATACATTTCAAATAATTTGTAGTTTTATAAAAATAAAAACATTGAAATAAATAGATTTCCATAACTTTCAGCACTGATGTTTTAGTAGAAAAAAACATTTTAATTAAGTAGTTTTTTTTTCTCTGGTGCTAAATGTTTACGGTTTTGTTTATTTAAGACTATATTTTTTATGCCCATTACAAACTTTGTAGAATGACAGGTTATAGTGCCTCCCGGTTTACATTTACTTCTATATATAGGACCAGTAGAAAAAATAATTATACATGAGAGTACTTTAAAAACTAATTTTTTGTAATAGTTGTTACTACTATATTTTTAATTTATGCAAAATGTTGCTAAATAAAAAACAGAACCTACTCTTATCTTACCCCACAAGTAAATAAAACTATTCACTTCATGGATTTTATAAGAATTAAACATACTATTTCAATATAATGCATAGGGATGTGTTCTTTTATGGATTGACCTAGAGATAATTCTTTTTTGACCTTTTCAACTTAGTAAACAGTAAATAATAAATAATACTGTTCAGGAGTTATCACTTGTAATGCTTACATCTCGTTTAAATTTATAGTTATGTTTGGAAAATTGATGACTATTTAAGCACCATTCGAATTCAGATATTCACATTAAGTGAAAACTATTATTACTTTTGTCATTAAGAGGAACAATTTAGTCGAATGTAATGTAAAACTTAATGTGAATTATTTGTATTAAAAAAATATAATGATTAAATGGAAAAAGCTTGAAAAAACTATTTCAACCCATTTCTACGAAAAATCCACATAACATATATCTTTTTGTGTTGGCGGTTTTTTTATTTTTTTTCTGTTATACGAAAAAATAAATAAAATCAAACAACGTTTTAAAGAGAAAATTGTAGTATTAACGAAGAGCTATAAAAAAAAGTAGTCTTATAAGGATAATATTAGGTAAAATAGACCCGTTTTACTTATACTAGCTTGCATACGATTTTATATATGTACACACAACAAACATCGTTCGTTTTTATGCGAAGAAATTAGTCTACCGAACTAACCTTATTAAAACCACCGAAACTGGTAGCTTAGGTATACATACATATACGACATACGTATATAAAATGGTCCTAATCAAACATAAACGTGGTGCGTTATACCTCACAGGTTAAAATCAGAAAGATAAAAAAATTGACATTTATATACGTATTGTAATATACTAAAATATGTATAACGTCGCTTTGGAATAATACACTGAAAGTTTCAAAACACATCGGATAAAACTAGATTTAAACGAGATGAATGAGTGCGGATGAAGTATGAAAACCCGATCCCTCTTATATAGAGCAACCCAATCTCCAACGCTAACGTATTTTGTCTGGAAACAAACTTTTCAAATTACCAAAGTGCTGTGACATATAAAATTCACAAAATTGATAACCTTTATATCGACATAAAGTACTCGGCTAATCTATTCTTTAAAAAATTATGTTGTTACGTAGAAACAAACAAGTGAATAAACCACGAACACGTGACAGGCCACTTTATAGATAAAAGTTATAATAATATATAATTATAAGACGTTTCACACTTCTTTTAATACTTTAACATACTTTAACATCTTATAATTTATAACAAGAAGAAAAATTGTTTTTTTTTTGCATTAAGATTTAATTAAGATTAAAAATTAATTATGTAGGTATCAATTTAGAGTATTTAAAAAAAACTTAATTAGTCATTAGAAAAAAAATAGTACTTAAAAAATAACTAACGTGTTTAGTCAAAAGTGTTAAGTGAATTTGACAATATATATCATGATAGTCAAGAATAAAAAAATAATAATAATATAATGAAAAAAGATGATTGAACAACGTTAAGAAATAATCATTATGCTACATTTCTAAACGCGCGTCGTTTAAAACCACACACTTGTCGTTCAAAACCGCACATTCTTCATAGGTCAAAACCATACACATTTTTTCTTTTGTCAATCGGGTAAATTAGATCGGGTCAATAAAACAAAACCACACACATTTTCAGGTAAATTTAAAATAAGAATTGATTGGAAACAATATTAAATTTTAAGTTATTTTTCTTAAAATTAATTATAGATTTTCTAAAATGTGTCATATGTTAAGGGAATATTTAAAAAATACAAAATTGGATAAAATATTTTTAAAAATGTTTACATTTTAAAATTTCTTAATTTGCCCAAACTCACATCCTATTTTTTAAATATTGAATTAGGCTTATTTTATTATTTACTAAATATTTTATGAAGTGTTTTTTGTGAAAAAATATAATGAACTAGTAATTGCACCCTTGTTCTTATAGATGTAGAATATATCAAATGTAGTATGAATACTCAATATAGACATAAGACATAAGAGCCATTTTTAAGAATACATTTTTTTCCTTGGAATAATAGCAAATACCCGTTGTAACATTAATATTTAATGACGAAGCCTTTTTTGAAAGTAAAATGTATTTACACACAAGCACACTCACATTTAAATATTAATATAATATTATTGTGTTTCAAAAACCTTGACCTCAAGCTTTTGTTGTACGCTAGCATATTTTCTTGTTTTTTTGTACTTTTTCTATGATTCTTTGACGAAACGACCCCGATCCATTTTTTTTAAATCGTGCATTTATAGTGCAATTTACGAGCATCATATAGAGCACGGTTGATTCTCATAAAAAGCGTTTCATGAAAACTTAAAAAAAAAAAAAGTATTAAGCATAATATAGAAAAAAAATTACCGGCGGTACTAATGCGTTTTACACTACATATTTATACCATGAAAAAAAATATATATAATATATTTATGTTTTGCTATTTAAAGGCCGAGTGGCTTTTCAAAGCGTGTTTTTCAAATCAAAAATATATATATTTATTTTGTTTTCAAACGGATATCGCATTTTTTTTTAACAACGTCCAAGCAGGTGCTCGAGGGCGTACTCGAATTAAACGTTAATGCCGGCGACTAGAATTTACAATTTTAATGTCTGCAAAAAGTTAACAAAACATAATACATTAAACGACAGTGCAGTGGTTCAAGCCGGAACAAAACGTTTGTACTGAAAAAAAAAACAACAACAACAAATCTACTCGAATTTTGAAAATAACACACTAATTGTACGCCGTGTAAACAGATTTAGCTTTAGATTGAGTCGAACGCGTCCGTGCGTGCATTAAACCGTTAAGCGGTTGTATAACATAATTGAATATATTATTCGGGTGCAGCCTTTGGGGCGCAAAACGAATGGGTCCCATTAAGTAATTACGCCATCGCCTCGCATACCGTTTAATAAATCCCGCGAACAAGATAGTTTGTAAAAATTATTCAAAACATCGTCCCCACGCCACCACCTTCCCCCGGCTAAGCACTCTGGCGGCGGTCCGCATTAATTTGTAAAACGTTTTTTTTTTTTTCCAACTCTTCATGTATACACCACACTGTAATTTTATATGGGAACACGTTCGGGGTGCCGTCCACGATTTTTCCCCCTTGTATGGGCCCGTTTTACACGCGACCTCAGAGGCCCTGCTACCCCCATCGTGATTAATCGTCCACTAAAAGCCCGCGTAATTCCACGGTTGGCAAAGATAAACGATTGCTGGCGGAGGGGAAGGCATATTATAGTAGAAGGTTGCCATCGGGCCGCGCGTGTGCGAGAGGAAATCGATTTGCCGGTTGTCCCCTTTGGACAGACATGTCTGCACGCCGTATTATTGTCATACGTATACGTATGTATGTGTGTGTACAGTGTTATAAGGTAAAGATTTTTTTCCCTCCCGAAACGGTAATGTAGGGCTGAGCCGCCGCTGAGTGCACGTCGTCATTGTGGTTAATGCAATGAGGAAGCCAATAGTTAGCGGCGATCAACGATATAGCGAGGGTTCGGATCATGTGAAACGTGACACAGTTTGCGCGTACACTGTCATTCAGCACCGCCTCCGTTTAATAGATATATAGTATATAATTGATAATAATACACCATCACTGGATTTAGCCAAGACAATCTCGAGCAAATTCAATTCGAACAGTACGGCAAACATGTTAACAAATAACAAAACGCACAACGTCTTTGACCAGCCATAACGATTTATCGTGTCCTCCCGTGTAAGTTATACTCTAAGAGACAATGGTAAAAGTGTCCATTTGTTATCCTAAAAATGTTCACAATAACTATGCGTTAGTTCAATAGTTCTTCTAAATAATACGGTTAAGAGTACTTTCATCCAGCAACAGTTATCGCAGAATAAAAATTATCATATCCAACAATTAATAATCAATTTTAATCTACGATAATCAGAAATTCAAACCCTGAAAAAAATGTATTCCGTAACGAGCTAGGGTCACGACGAAAAGCCATTAAGAACCAATTGCTAATTAGAACATATTTTATGTTAATGTTACTTGAAAAAAAACTTCTCAAACGCTTAAACTTGTCGATGGATTTGGTCAAGTCGCGTTATCCGTTAATGTACTTTTTTATTGAACTTAATGTTAATTATTAACGCACACTATTTTTTTAGATAAATATATTTAAAAACTAATGATTACTGAATACTTTTATTATCTCGCGAAAACGATTCATTTAATAAATAATTTTGTTGAGTATTTAACCGAAGAATTTCAACCTCCGTTTGTATAGTTATTTGTATCGTCAGAAACACAAAATATATGGGTTTCCTTTTTAACGCGCATTTTAGTGTTTTTTTTTTACTCGGGTGAAGAAATAGGGGCATTATGAAGATTTTACTGTCCTGAGAAATTGTGAACTTAATATTTTCGGAATATGCAAATTTAATCCACGGGTTGGTAGTACTCGATGGCAAGTTTGTTATGGTAGATATCCTTACTGTGTGTCTACCAGACATGAAACAAATCAACCCGACATAAGCGTGTAAGCGGTGCCATCGCCTAGACACACGGCCTTTCGACTCGGGTTTTAAGTGTAAAACGCACGCTATATAGTGCATAAGTATTATGTACAATTTGTCGTGCTTGCAGGTGTATATATAATATAAAATATACACCGCACTTGTAGTTAAACGTGGATACCTGTATTTAAAATTTGAAATTAGGTCAAGGGTCGTACGGAAATCTAGCAAGGAGTACTATGTGTACAGATAAGGAAAACATAAAATCAAATGACACGGAATACTGTATTACACGTTTTACAAATGTCTCGGTGAAATACTACAAAAAGATGACCTCTAATCCCCCATATAATGGTCCTGGTCGAGTTTGCACGTAAAACGAGCATGTCGTGTTGCCTAAATATTATTATCCGCAATGCGGGCGAAATGATGGGCCCGCAGTTGTATTCCATGACCCTTTTATAGGTATACTATACAGAGCACGCGTGAAGACTTGAATTTACTCTATGAATAATTTGTGAATTAACTAGCATTCACTTTGCCGTCCGCGTTATTATTTGAATTTGACCTTATCAGATGTTCCGTTAAACGAGTCTAGATTCATTGGTCCCGAGTTACAAGATTAAAATAAAAACCCTCAATAGTCATTTTCATCATGGTCCGTATAGTCAGTCGGTTACGTTTTGTAGTTTTGAGACACAATAAAAAAATAATTGAATACTATTTCTTAGGAGACTTTTAGTAGATCAATATTGGTAGATTCGTTTATACATGGTTACCTATTTAAAATTAATCACACTACTATTACTATAGATTCTACTATAACTTATTAGAGTTATTAAAAAGTATACTCTTCTGAGCGGAATTCAAGTACTTTGACAATGTTTATGAACACAAAGAGCAATTCTGTTATTATGGGCTAGAAAGAGTCATCTCTGAAAATGTCAATCTTAAAATAAATATGATTCTAATACGCCCAGTTATTTTATACATTTCTGAAACATGGACCTTCGAGAGTGCGAAAAAAAACAGTCTTAACTGTCTTAAAAGCCGAAAACAACTAAATAAAATCAACTTTGGTTTTAGCACCAGTGCAGATCATTGATATTATACGTTAGGATGTGCTATCATGGTGCATTTTGTTTGCTAGATAAGGTCATAAGGATGAAGTGAATGATTAACTTGGAGGTATTGCGTATCAGAGAGTAGGGCTCTTGAGCTAAGAGTTAATAGAGTAAATGTGATCATGTAAGAAAGATAACATAAAGGTTATCAAGGAAATTTCAAGGGAAGTCTAAAATGAAATGACATCCAGGTACTTTGAATATAAACTCTGTTAACTTAACGTAAGTCATTATTTTTATCGATTTAAAGAAGAAACTTTTAATTTAACCAAGTTACTTGTTTTTAATGTAACTTGATTTAAACTAAATGGTCGTTGATAGGGGCTAGAAACATATTTTAATGCCATGTTTTCTAATTGACATTTTTATGTTTTAGCTCTGGCACATAACCGAAAAAAACGTTATTTACAAAAGCGTATCTGATAAGAGATTAGAGATGAGGGAAGTGGTTGGGGTTGGGGGTTGAGTGTGGAGTGGAGTTGGGAATGGGTGCGGGGGTGGGGTTGGGGGCATAAGTTGTATTCACAACGTTCAAACCAGAACTGAACTAAAATGAATTTAAGAGGTCACATTTTTATGAATTCTTTTAAGCCAGATATTAAACACTAAAATATTAGCCAGAAACTTGATATCTTTTAATTACTAGCCACCTTAGATACTAGCTTGTTACTGCTTGTTAATATACTATATCATTATCTATAATTCCACCACTACTCTAAATGTATGTTGGTACTTCAACGAGACATGAAAATGCTCTTTCGTGGTTGCAGACTCGGCAGAAAAATGCTTTTTTTTTCACAGACGTGTGTAACCAGTAACTGTCGAATTTTTTAATAATAACCGTGTTAATAAAAACAAAAATTCTATAATATATGTATTAGTTACTTTAAAACACCAATAATTATTATTCCTAGTGTTACGTTATTTTTTAGAACTACGTTCAGCGTAAACTTCACCGTCCGCATGAGATGTAGTTTAAACTTTGGCCTTTTGATAATATATCTTATTGTACTCGAGCAAAACTCAAGAAAGAAATTCAATTCCCTATTGTCTGGCTGGACGAAAAATGGCAACAGCATATATAGACATGTAGGCAAGGGATGAATATGTCGTACCTACAAATTTAATATCCGCCGGCAAGCTCACTGGCGTATTCATGCGGGTCAAAACCACCGACAAACGCGACGTATGGCGTTTTTACCGTTGAAAGGTTTACATCCATTGTGTGGATGTAAATTGTCCCCGTACAATGGCCATGGCCGTTGGTCGGTTTAGTTCTTTGTGTGCTTTTATTTATTTGTATACAAATGTGATTACACAACATGACGCGAATGAGCTTAATGTAATAATATACGCGTGACAATAAAATAATTTGAAATTGTCAAGTGAAAAAAAAAGAAGAACTTTTTTTGTAAGGGTGTGAAATTAAAAATATAACATAAACTATTTTTCTTTTCTCCGAATTGTAATATTGTTTGTTGTCATTAAACTTTACGGTGTTATTTTCTGAAAAGAACTTGGGACAAAAAAAAATCGATCCGTCGATACAACGGCGTGTCCATTTATTGTGTATACGTATACTTTATGAGGTACCTCATACATAATATAAAGGTTAAGACGTTCGAAAAAATAATTAATTGTTGATGTTTTTAATAATATTATACTTTTTTATAGGGGTAAGGAGCTTAATAATTCGATTTGTTACAACAATAAAATAACGTTATTCTAGCCGTGTAAATATCTTATAATTAGGCAGTGTTTAAAATACTATTGTTAGATATATATATACGAAATAATAATATTTGATGAAAATGTTGATAAAGAGTTAAAATTTAATAAAAAATCAACCAAATTCAAAAACTCCATATTATTAAAAACTCATCAATTATTTCTTACAGAATGTTTTTGATCAAATATTTTTTAGCTTCGATACTAAAGCTGTATGTACAGTATTTTTATTTGGACATTTGTTTATTAGTATCTGTTGTTTTTTTAAGATTTAAAAATAGTACATAATAAGTAATTAATTAATAATTGAATATATATCGTTGTTTTAAATGCTAATTTTGAAAGTGTATTCCATGTACTGAGAAAAAATGTGTTAAAATTATTTTTTTGTAATATTTTTCAAAAAAATATTAGCTGGCCAGGGTTTAAATAATTAAAAAATATGTTTTTAGCTGTCCGCGGTGATAAAATACTTATTAAATATGTTCTGTTCACTGCATTTTATTTAAACGCTTATCAATTATACTATATAACATGAAATAATTATAACATTATTTTAAACAATTTTTTAATTGTTTTTGAACACTGTTATTAATATAAACGTTAACTAAATATTTTTATTATATTTTATTAGAAGTAGGTAGGTATCGGTTTTTAAATTAAAATTAACGTTTTCACATGATAGTTACATTTATACTTTTGTTATAATAATTCAAAGATATTCAATAATTTCAATTTTCAATTTCTGCGTGGGAAAAATGTTAACACCATAAGTAAAAAAGCTCTTCTATATTGTTTTTCTTTATCAGTTTATGTAAAAATAGTTTTTTTATTTAAATATTTATTGACATTTTTAATTAAAATTATAAACTTGTAATCTATAAATACAATGCTCACAGTAAATAACCCAATCGTTTTTATATTATTTCAAACATATTTTTTAAATACTTTCAAGAAGGTTTCAAATTGAGATTTATAATGTTTGATCATTTATAAATTATAATGACATTATTTTATATGAACGGTTTTATTAATAAAAATGGCTACTGAAAATACTTAATTCTAATATATTTAATATATTTAAACGCTAACCGAAGTATTATTGTTCATAAATATTAACGTGAACCTAAAAACAAATAGCAATCTTAAAAACACTTTAATACCGGAAATACATTAAAGTACTGGCTGACATTTCGTTAGTCGAAAAATAATATTCTACTACAAGCTCTTACCGTTAAATGCATTTTCAATCCGTTCATTTAAATTCGAGTTCATGATTAATGATTGAAAACTAAAAATGATTTAGATCAAAAAGACGTTGACTTTTGGAATGGTGTTGAAGTTGACATTTTTATCTTAGTCGAATTACCTTCGAAATTTACATAGACAATATTTTATACATGAAAATATATTTACTGAGAATTTCTTTTTATTATACATATATATTGAAATTATGGAAAACATATAAATCACGTTAAGAAAAACCAAACAAGGAAAAACTAGGAAATCATTATTCCACCGGCTAGTTTTATTTGCAATAAAAAAATATTACACTTAATCGTTAATTTCTAAATAATTATTACTTGCAAACAACTAATAAAGTTTAAATTTAGTAACTCAAATTTTTTTAACGTTTTGTAAAATACTCATAATTAGTCCTTATAATAATAAGGTCTAAGTAGTAAGACTTAGACCTTAGGTATGATAAGACTGCAATATTAAACATATATAAGTAAAAATTATCTACTGTTACCAACAATAATTTTCGTACTTATAAATGCTAATATAAACCTACCCACACAGGAATTGGAAGATAAAACAATATTGTTTTGGTGATTTCATAAGTTAAGGGATAGTTATAAAAGCAAAAACATTAAAATAACAGTAAGCAATAATTTGTCTAAATAAATATCTATAAAACTTTTGAGTTGAAATGTTGCAGGGGAAAAATATGTAGAAAACTATTTTCAAAAGTAATTTCCAAAATATTATAAAATAATAGATATGTTGTACAACTTCTCTTATCTGCTGATTTTACCCTTATTTGAAAACGAGATGTTCGAATAAGCCTACAGAAAAAATTTATATCTTATTCCAGATAATATAACTTGGAGTATCACACAATTTTTGGTCTATTTCCAACGTTTCTGCACGCGACACGTTAGCGTGCAATAGGTTCGGTACGATAATTGGATTGTGCACGAGTAGTATCGTTCTGACGGGATATCTTGTTTAACTCGGAACGCATTTACATATTATTATTGTAATTTTTCATTTAACAAAACACATAGATTAGGTCCGAGAGCGAGGAAAAATCTCATCAAAATGACTTGGTGCTCGTATCCGGGGGAAAATCAATATCTTCTCTCCCTCTCTCGACAACGGTCTGTCCCTACTCCTATCCTCCCTTCCCCTCTCACTCGCTCTCTCTCTCTCCCTTTCACAATACACCTCGTCCAAACTGTTTTTCCACGGTTCAACAAAACGAAGCAATATTTTCATGGTCTGCCATAACCGTCGTATTATAATAATTTATTTCGGTGGGGCGAAATCGACCGATGGCATTTTAATTACGGCCGGAAGTGCTGCACGGCAGAGATATATATTTACAAATTCTCATTTATCACTTATGCTATGTATGTATTGTTTCGGTTTTACTACTTTGGAAAATTATATATATATGTATAGGCTACTATCTTTCCGTTGAATTTAAACAGTTGTTTGTTTTTCTAAGGGGAAAAATATCAAACGCCAGCCCTCGTCTAACACGCCTTTTTGATGGTTTTTCAAACTCTCTCGCGAGTAACGATCGTTTGTTTTTATTTTATTACTATTTTTGTTGTTGTTGTTGTTATTGTTATTATTTTTGTCATCATCGGCTACGACATGGACGCAATAGTGAGGGTATAGGGAAAATTTCAAACGGTTTTGTGTTAAAAAAATTACAGAAAATATCCGCTCTTCCATGTAGAACTGGCGAGGGGTAACTGTCCAAACAGGGGTTATGGCCACGAATACTATACATAAAAACGAGTTAAATATTACACGCACAGCTAAAATATATTGTAAAACAAACTGTTTGTCAAATACCAATAATAAGTTGGTAAACATGTTTTAAAAATATTTCTGAAATGTTATACAACAATTTTGATGTTTTGGAAATATCTATTTAATGCATCTTGGTTATTCATATTTTATACCCTGCGAATATATATCATTTTACAATATTAAAAACATTTTATGCTTAGAAAAATGGCCTTTAAATTTGAGTTAAAAGTGGCACCCATATAATTTTTTTATTATTATTTGTTGTATAATCATATGATGTGGTAAATTTTTTTAAAGCGAAAGTTATAGTGGTGCATAACATGTGATATAGTAGTTAACAGCATAAATATTTTCTGAAATTAAATTACTAGGTATATTTGACAAATTGTATTCGATTAGCTATGAAAGATCGAAAACTGGATAATAGTGGATCATAGGTACCATATGATTTAAGTTTTTATATAAATAGGTCATGGTTTACTCTGTCGAAAGCTTTTTCTAGGTCGGTAAAAAACAACATCCATTTGCGTACATCATTAAATGAATCTAATATCGAGTGCTTAAGAATGATTCAATTCATAAAACGCATTCATAAAAAAAAAAACGCTGATATTAACTGATGTTGTTCAGAATATCACTTAAGAAAAATCACTCTTATATTATATCCATAAATTAAACATAATTTATTTAAAGTACTAACCATTTATTTGAGCAAAACAGTTTTTTTTTATAATGGAAATAATTTATCATTTGTACATCACTTATTATCACACCCAAATACCCGGTTAACTCTATACAACAACTTTGACTGATTTTTAACCCGGGCGCATACATTTTCTTTTTTACTTAGTATATTTTCATAAGGTGCACATTTTGGGTAAAATACATTTTCCACTTGTGCTGTTTCAACAACATGAACCAGTTTATCAATTTAACTGCTTTATTTATTTGTCACAGAGTTGGCAAAGGAAAAAACCAAACCCAGCGGTTAAGTCTTTTATTGGGCTTACTCTAAAAAACTTAACTGGGTAGCATTTTTATAAATAAAAAACGGGCTATTGCCATCTCTAGTTGTGATTTATTTGTAGCTCTAGGAAATTTTTATTAAACAGTTATTTATAGGACTCGTTGCAGAGTTCAAGTACTGCATAGTTACTGCTTTTGGGGCTGTGAATTATACTGATTGTCCAGGTAGTTTCTTTACCCATATTTATGCGCTCAACCCTTGTGTTGCACCCTTGTTATTTCACCCAAAAGTGTTGTTTAGTAATGGTTATTGATTCGTTGCTTTTCAATTAAATAAGTCGTTAAAGCTCCGCCGCGGTACCCCAGAGCGGTTCGCCGAACCTTAAATAGTGGAAATTATTTATAACCGGAGGATTTCGAGAAGCAAAATTATTCATAGTTTGAACAAAATAATTTAATAATCTCATCCCTTGTTTTCTTATACAAGCAACTTATACAGCGCTCGGTGCCATCATACATTTTTAATATGTTTTGTTTTGCCGTATTTCTAGGCCCGAAACGGAACGTTGTTGTTCTTATAAGATTGATCGCTGCCAGAGTTTTACTTCAGGAAAAAAAAACAATGTTGTCTTGTCTAACCTACACTCAAAGTTCAGCACGTTTGTTTTTTTTTGGAAAACTAGTTTAACTTAATGTTAAAAAATAAACTTAGTTAAATTAAGTTACTTCTTTAAAAAGATAAAAATGTAACTCATTAAGTTAAAAGTTAAGGAAAAAGTAACTTTTAGCTTATGGCTGGTATCACTCTTATGGTGTTCTATAGAACTAGCAATAATAAACGAAAATTTAACTATAGAATATCAACGTGGGAATATTTACACATTTACAATTTTAATATAATTTAACATTTATTATTAGTACATCTTGCTCAAAAATTATCATAATTATTGTGTATTAAAGCAGAAATATTTAAATTCAAAAACCAAATGCTGGGTTACATAGAATAAAAAAGTTAGTTAGCATTATTCTTTGAAATAAGTAAAATTAATAAACCTGAAATAAAGTAAAACAATAGATAATTAACTATTAACTATAGAACAAAAAAATATATATCAAGAGTAAAATTTAATTTTTTATCACGAATAATTTAATTGTTGACTAATTAGAAACTAATTTATTTGCTTAACTGACTGATATTGCAGGATTAAGTTTAAAACATATTAATTAGTCATTATTAAATATTAATTGTGATTACAATAAAGAAAATGGTCCAAGGATTTTTGAAATTGCAAAAATGAATTTTGCACCACCCATAAAAATTTGAATCTAAGTAAATCATAAATATTTTTTGCTTGTCTCTAAATAAGATAAATTATACAATTAAATGAAAGTAAATGATAATAAATTAATCATACATTTAATGTTCATTTTTAATAATGTATCAATAATTTAGGGGAACGATTCTTTTTTATGTTATCATAACAATAATTTAGTTTGTGCACTTGACATAGGTTATAGGTATTGTTGTTATAACGTAATACTAATATGGTAATGTTATCCAACAAGGGTTGAATACCTTGTATGTCACCACCACTCTTACTCTCATGTCGACCAAAGACAAAAACCATTACCGTAGTAGACTGTATGAATGAAAAAATAGGTCTTTACGCTAATAACTTGACCCACCTCTAAATCTCTAATCCCATTGTCAAGTATTAACTGGAAAATCTGCCCGCGCTAATTAATAAACGGACAAAATCCTATATATAATTACAAAATTTGGTGTTTACCGCATTATTTACTTTCAATAGTTCTAAAAGAAAAGAATTTCATAAATTCGATTAAAAAATTTTTTTCTAAAGTTTTCCATTATTAATTAGCGCGTTTCCATCGGTGTTAAAACCCAATTATTTTATGTTGTCAGTAAAACATTTAAAGCTTTGGTTTGAATAAAAAAGCACTACCATTACATGTCTTTTAAAATAAACTCGGTTTATTATTTTGTCGACAATACCAGAGGAAATAATATTTTGCTAATGATGAAATTAACTGCGAATAAAAGATTAGATTTTTTAATAAATGTTTAGTGAATTTCCTATAAGTTAGAAAAAATGTATGTATTTATTAATATACTTTCAAAAATCTGTGTTTCAGTTTAAGAAATAAACTTTAAATAGTCGAGCATTAATTAACAAATTTTCCAATCCAAATATATAATATATGATGTACTATGCCCTTTTAACGATTTTTTAAAAGTAATTTTAAGCTTAAGTCGTTATTTAATTTATACGTAATGTGAATAGTTTTAATCATAAAATTTAAAAAAAAACTTCAAGATAGTACGAGTTGATCTTTCAATTAATATCAACACTATGCGTACCATATATGATAAATATGTTTATCATATATCAACTCCAACCGATTAGTCTTACCATCGTCTGTGGTTAGGTACATCTTATATAAACTTTAATATATTTAATACAATTGATACACCTATTAATTATATTGTATTAATACTCAATTCCACACGAATAATTCTTTATTCTAAAATATATATTTTGATTGTAATTTTTTTAACAACATTTTTTTCCTTACATTTATATTAAATTTATAAATGTTTACACATCACACCCAAAGTTATCAATATTATATAATATAATTAACTACGACCTACGATAGTTATAAGGTTAAGTTTGTGTAATTAAAGTTTCTAACTAGCCACAAGCGGATAGACCCACCAGGATACCAACAAATCCCGGTAGGCCCTTTCCTCGTTACGCTTTTTCTATATTTTATACTATATAGGGTGATTCATAAAAGATAAACCACTAAGTTTCTCTTAGAATAATTGTAATTTTGTAGTCCTTCTTTTTAAGACACTTTAGTTTGTGTTATTTTATAATATCAAACAATACTCAAATTTAGATTTTTCCTTTTTTTTCCCCAGAGGTCTATAATCTTTTAAACTCAAATGGTAAACAGAAGTTAAAAATTTAGGACGGGAGGAGGAGTGCTGTAGAGTAATGCGTGCAAATAAAAATATTACTACATTCCACCCTTCCTCCCGTCTTAAATTTTAAACTTTAACCAATTTAAATTTAATCATCCAAAACTGGCTATTGACCAGTCAAAATGTTCAGCATATTATTAATTTTAAAAGGTACCTAATAAAATATGTACGTTGCTATTTAAGATTTAAAAGTTTATATAGCTCTGGAAAGTACTAAAAAACAAATATTTAATAATTTTCCGTAAAATACAAAGGTAAAGAAAAACTAAAAAAATAACAATAGCTACTACACTAATCTATGAATTTTGATTATTTAACGTATTATTCGTGAAAATGTACGTTTATATATTATATTAGAATTACCGGATTTATACTTTTTATAACAATTTTTTTTATACTAATAACATTTTCTAAAGCTCGACAAAAAAAATGTATTTCAGTCGGTCCCGTTCTACGAGACGAAGGTTAGACCCTTTTTGTACATTTTTCTTGTAAACAAATTTAGCCTATTCGTCTCGGTTAATCTAGCCGTTTTATTGATAGGTACTCCAATTCTTTCACAGTGTTACAATAAACTGTCACAATTTTTTTTATCAAATAGAAGCGCGCCGTTACTTTGAATCGTCGATACGTCTGCCCACCTCCGTCACTTATGAAATGGGGGTTTAATTTGTATTTTAACGCTTACCCGATTTCCGTATTGCCAACAAGTTCGGTCATCAAAATGGTAAATTTTAGCAAAATTTCGGCGAGGAAAACCGCTGTCTCTCTGGTCGCCAGACTAGATCATATCCGGTTGTTGGCGCAAAACGATTCTGCCAAAACTGGTCGTCCGGACGTGGAAAACGTTTCGGATAATTGTATTGGCCAAAAAAAAAAAAATATATATATATATAATAAAAAAACTCGTGCGGAAAGTCCAAGACTTGTGCGCTGAACTTGTGACCGCGGTTCGAGCGACGGCTAACGACTGGCATACTACGGCGGCGACGTGGCTATACGTTTTCCCCTTTGGTTGTACGCAGGACCGCATTGCGTCGTCCCATACCTGCACAAGCACACAACTCTTCCCGTTTTGATTGATTCGGGAGGTCAACCCACAGGAAAAAAAAAAGAAGTCTTTTCACCACCTCCCTCTCACCCTTTCAACCATTTCGCGGCGATCTCTTCAACCCGCCCGGGGCACCACATATACATCATAACAATATGTTTCAACCGTAGCCAGTTATGATTTCAATATAGCCATACAGCCACCTATACTATACCGATTAATACTAGCCACTACTACAACAGCTGCCCATATTGCAACCACCCCCCCCCCCCGCCGATGACTTCAATCTAGTAGTACATACACAGTAAACACACACACACACACTATACTATGACAAGTCCGATTTGGTAATGAAATTGAATTATTTCTGTTAGGTACTCTATTTTATGAGAACCATAATACCTACCTGTATCTTTTTTTTTTATTACGTTATAAACGCAACTAAAATAAATCGGTGGCAGAAAGGTGATAATTAAATCAATACAACAAGCACGTATATTTATTTTGAAAAATGTTCTCGTGAGAGTAGGAATAATAATGTCGTTTGCTCATTTTTATACTTAGCTCTTACCCAGTCTGGCCTTAGCTGTTTTTTTGTGCTTCCTGTAAAATGTGGTTTTATGAACCCTATCTGAAAGTAGTGATTCATGTATAATTTCATGTTACAGAAACAGTCAAACTATGGAAAAATGACTATAGCAAAACAATTTTCAAATAAAATCAATTAAAAAACAGTTTTTCACGTTCGAGTTAAAATAATATTTTAAAGGGTGGTTTTCGGGGGGTAACTTTTAAAAATCAAATGGAAACGTACAAACGTATAAATGGAAAAAAGTAATCAAATATTGGTTAAATGTTATCAACAATTGCATTAAATATTCACTAATTGGCAAGTACATGATCGTTTTCATATTTAAAGTCTAAAATCATACTTAGTTATAACATTATGTACGAGTATATTTAACTTTTTTATATTTCTTTAAAAGTTTAACAATATTTCAAAAAATATAAATTTTTTCTCGGTGTCTTAGACAACATTTTGGGGATTTGGATATTTTTTATTTTACTTAAATGGCCCCTCAAAACATTTAATTAGAATAATTTGTTGATTCTTAATTTTATTACTGTGCCTTTACATTTTTTAAACTTTTTTATAGAAAGATCTTATTGTTTTCTGTTAAAGTAAATATGTTTTAAAATTAATTTTTGAAGGAGTAGGACGAAACCCAAAGCCTAGTTTTTATCAAAATAATATTAAAAATTTTTAAATACTAAGAAAAAAAGGGATTATTAGTTTTTTTTGTACTATTCGCATATTATAATAAATGTAGTCGTCCAACAAATTTGATAAAATAATTACAAATTAAAATAATAATAATTAATTATTCAGATTAAAGATATCATTTTTTAATTTTTCAAATATAGCCTAGAATAATCTCTAAGAAAAAAGTTTGTAATTAGCATTTGTGTAATATTCTTGAAATTAAAAAAAATGTTATAACTTCGACAGACCTTCAAAAATGATAATTTTCATATAATTCGAATTAATTCTATTAAAACAATTGGTATACTTATTAAAAAGAGTTGAGCAATAATTTTATTACAACCATTCTCCCAAACCGTTTCTACATAGATAATATTAATTTGTTAATTATATAAAACTGTTTGACAAAAAATGATTTTTAACAAAAAAGTATTTTTTTTTTTAACATAGGTCTTTAGTAAACAAAATAATAAAATTGAGAATACTTTAATAATATAAAAAGTTCTAACAAAAACAACGTTTATTACTGTTAATTTTTAATAACAAAAAATTACGTTAGATTGTATTTATTAATCTAACTATAAGACTGTTCAAAATAAATATTATTAAAAAGTAAAAAACAAAAAATAATTTTTACATTTTTTAGTTATCTTTATTGTAAAATAACACAAGCAATCATAATAATTATTATAACACACGTATCGACCAGTGCTTGTTGCAAAAGTCGAAGCCTCGAATTAAACATAAATATTTATTTTGATAATTTATAATAATATATTTTTCTTTACAAACAAGTAGGTATAATGATTTTTAAACACTAAAAAAAAAAATACACGCCAATAAATATTATTTGCTAGAAATGTTCGTCTATACGTAAATAGTTAACAAAGTCTTAGAACTATTGTGAATATCCTTTTTTTTTCAAACAATAGCTTAATTAGTTAAAAATAACATATAATATTACAGTCGATGGCACAGTTTTTTTTTGTAAACAATATTATTAGTAACTTTACATTATAAACACTATAGTAGGTACATGAGTTACAACGGTTTGTCAGGTTTGATAACTATGAAAAACACCCCCCACAATAAAAAAAAGTAACATATTTTGGGTTTCTGTTTCTTAGAGAATATAAACATAAAACATCTGGTATCTTGTCCTCATTTCCAACAATAGTTAAAGAAAACCGGTTTCTTTTTTTTTTGTATCTTGATGGCCGCTCGGATGGCCGCTAGGAAAATGTTTTCCAACCCTTCGTTGGACAATGCAGAACATTCTAGATACTTGACCGCTCCGATTCTTCTTTTCATCTTTTTCGCCTCGTCGACACTTACACAATCGACTTGGCTTTGCCTCAGATCGGTTTTCGTGCCTGAAAAAAAAACCACAATTAAAAAAAAATTTTAACTTAATTTTTCTTTTGAAATTCAAATGACGATGAACTGAATTTTTAAATTTTTAATTTGAGCTCCCAATTTTTAAATAAGCTATAAAAATGATTTATCTTAATTTTTGACATTTAAATTGGGTTTAATAGGGCGAATGCGTGAGACTTTTTTCCGCGCAGGCTGTGATGATTTAACGAAAGAAAAAAAACAAATAAAAAATACTAATGAACTCTATCTCCAAATATTATGTACATTTTAGAAAAAAATGTATTTTATGAACAAATGTCTACATGTGACCCCCTAAAAATGTACGTGTTATAATTGGTCGCTTTAATTGTATTAATAAATGGTTAAAATAAAAACGTATAATTAGTTTATTATAAAAATAATTTTTTTCAAAGAAATATTATAAAAATAATAATGTGTATTATCCTACTTCTGTGACGGGCATTTGGAAATAAAAAACGCGTTTTAACTGACAGCTATACACACACATATATATATATATATATATATATATATATATACATATATATACAATATAGAATTAGTCAGGTCTTACCAATCAATATCACAGGTACTTTCGGACAGTGGTGTTGAATTTCCGGATACCACTTGCTGGCAATGTTCTCAAACGAACTCCGGCTACCGACCGAATAACATAATAGAAAACAATTAGTCTGCAAAAAAAAAACACAACAAAAGTTATACGTTTGGTATAAACAATAATTCTGTACAAGTCCTAATGGATTGCTTGTTCGTCAAAAGCTATTACATGCACACTGTATACAAAATTCGTTTCTGTTTTAATCGAAGTTGGGCAGTTTGTTTGAGGTTGAGTCGATAGTTTTATTTACCTCGGAAAATGACTATCCGCCGTAACCACAATTTAAGTTAAAACTTTCGGCATTTGCTCGAGTAAATATTTTACTAGTTGCAAGTTGATTGGGTTAGGTTCCATCACCATTAACTGCTACCTATAAAACGTAGACAGGCCTGCGCCCAATCGTTCATCGGTCCCCTTCTTTATTTTAATTAAAAACTTTTAATTTTTTGAAAATAATAATGCGCTACGAGAGTAAATAAAACACAACAATAACCAATTATTATAATTACAAAAGCAATTAATACAAAAAAGACCAATTAGGTATTAAAATATTTTAAAAAAATGTATTTTATTTGTACCCGTTTGTTAAATATGACCCCAGAAGCCTAAGAACCGATTTAAAAAACAAAGTTATTTTGATATAGTTTAACATCGTCTTTAGGAGGCTAAAAGGTCGAATTTTTATTTTTGTTTTCACCATTTTACCAAAAGCGTTTATATTTTTACTTTTTTATAGTTATTTCTAATAAGTGTAACTAATTTCCTAATAGCTAAGTAAAAAATCAGACCTTTAACCCCCATAGAGAAAACAATAAGCTTTACAAAAAACCAAAAAAACACATTGAAATCCATCTAATAGATAAATCAGAAAATTACTTCTACAAAAGCCATGTTTTATCAAACTTTCCTCGTAACTTGGAGAAAAATCACTTGAAAAGTTTTATAACTAGACAATTTTAATATTTTTCACCTTAAAATTAGTCGGCATATTCAAAATGGCTACTATACAAAAATTAAACATATCCACATGTTTCAACAGTAATAAATAAAATATGCCATTTTTTAATTATTAAAGATACATATAGAAAACTAATTTAAGATAACTATTTATTTTTTAATAAAATATATTTTTGTTTTATATAAATCTATTATTTATGGTTTATTTTGATGGAAAGACTCACTTTTGGATAGGACAGAGGCCTAAGTCGTTCATAATCTTCTTGGCCGGCCGTATCCCACAGGCACATATTGTATATCTGTCCTTCTACTTCGATATTGGCCGCATAATTGTCAAACCTGAAAAAAAATGCAAACATAAAACAAAACCGTCTTTCCAGTACAAAAAAATCCAATGTTTTCTTTATATGTATACGAAAAAACACATTTACAAGTTGTATAAACAAGTTCCTTCACTGCATGTCACACAGCAAAAATATATTTTAAAATTACAATTTTTATAATAATATTTACGGTACCGGGTATTTTTTAAAATTGTAAACATATTTTGACCAAAAACCAAATATTAGTAACAAACGTTTAAAATATATATCCATAACATTAAAAAACAAATTAAATATTTATTCATACGGATGAGTTTTAATAATAATTTTTAAAAAAATGCACTCGACTATTTTATTAGAAAATTATTAATGTATTTTTTTTTCGAATAATAATGAAAATGTAATTTGTAGATAATTTTCACTTCAATTATTCGTTTTTAATTGATTTTTTATCATTTTAACAGAAACTTTATTTTTATTTTATTCGTGATTTCAAATAATATAATAATGGTATCAAGATTTGTATCGTTTGTAGGGAGAGTCCAAAGTGTTGTTGAAAGACAACACACCTAATATTAATAAACATTTTTTTTCTTTGTGTTATTCAATAATTTATTTCGGGTCACTGTTTTTTTTCTTCATATTCGTTTAACGGACTTTAGCATTTACAATCAAATACCATTAATAGTGTGACGTTTCAAATAAAAAAATTGTTATAACATTCATTTGTATAATAATATGTAAAAACGTGGGCAATAGAGCAGGATGTTGTTTTATGATATTGTATTGTGCGATTATAATTTGTTACTAATATGATTACACCCAAAATGATATTAATAAAGTGACTATCGCATCGTTTTCCATCACATTCATAATATAGATAGGTGAATAATGATAATATTTATAATAATATTGCTTTTGACGGATATGATTTGTATATTGCCTTTCAACGCATGTCACTCCGCACTAGTGTTGTTATGGCAACAACATTTCAAAATTTACACCAGATACAATATATACAGTAATAAAATTATCGTGAAAATATTATATCCTGTTGGTACTCGTCGTTCGGTTCGACCAGTTAACGTTTTAGTATTGACCAATAATAATAATTATTTTTGTAAAAATATACATATTTGTTTGGTAGTTAACTGTATTTTATTGTTTTTTTATGCTGGACAAATTTCCTTGTTTACCTAGTTGAAGTTTAGTCGTTTAGTAAACAAATAATGTATGTATTATTCCTTTAATTATTATAAAGTGACGATTCAGTTTAAAACGGAATTTAAACATTTTCAAATCAGTAAAAACAAATCGTTGAACAAAATTATGAGGTGTTGAGGTGGGTCGACTAATAGTGCCATGAGCCGCTACCCTGCCGTGCCCCCTTGAAAAATAATCCTGGTAGGAGTTTGGTGGATTTAATGAAGACATATTGTTTAAGTCTCAGTGCAATGGAAATCAGTGCCAGCAAAATGTTCCCACCATAGAGTTTGTAATTTAACACTGTTACCGTCTTCTGTACAGGTGTCGGTATCATGGATTTGGCGCCAGATGCTTAGCCCGCAGGTCACGGCCTTAATGCCATACTATACTCAATGTTCGCTCTTTTTTGTAAATGTAAGTACTACATGGGAGCGATTAGGAAGAAGGGCGCTGCACGCGCGTGCACGTATTTTGTATGTAAACCGGTTTTTGTGTAATATATTGTAATCGCTCGTAATGTAAAATTAAGTGTTTATTTATACGAACATTGTTTTTTTTTTATATGAAATATTAAACTTTTCTAATACGCATCGAGTCGTTGAACTAATCATTTTATATATTGTATACACAGCCTCTTCGGTATTTAACTTTATACAAAAATCATAATAACAACACCATTAACTGATTACAATGATATGTTCATAACTTTTAAACATATCTGTGTTCGACAGGTACATAAAATAATATTTCACTAAAATGTGTAAAGTTAAATGTGTGCACGATGAGCTTACACGGTAGGAACGTATTCGGCGGGAAACTCTTGAGTCGTGTAAGTGATGAGCATACACGTCTTGCCGACCATTCCATCCCCAACTGCCGTTATCTTAAGAGGCATCACCGTGTTCCGCCTAGTTGACGGTTTCCGATCAGTTTTGTGCTGGTTTTCAACATGTCCCATGGTTGCACCTGCAATGGTAAAAGAGAGAAAAGGCACGTTAAAAACATTTGGTCGGATGTAAAAATAAAAACCAAGACGAGCAGCATGTTATACATAATAATATATCAAAAGGGCACACAAAAAGAGGATACGCTACCGCCGCAGCATCCATCCCTTCAGCTGTTCCCGGTGTTTCGGGAAAATAATATTTTTCCCTCCTCTATAATATAGCCCTACTCATCCCTGTCGCCACCGGTTTCCGGTGAATATGATCCTGTTGTACACCATACGAGAAACAATTTGGTACGAGGTCTGCCCCACATACAATGAAATATAGTATATTATTTATAAATATAATCTACAATCTCCATCACATCGCGATCGCAGCACTCAGTGTACTATAATACACGACATATAAAAAAAAGTAGGAATATCTATTGCAAAATATTCACAAACGCAAGCAAGATTTTGGAACAATAAATTAAAATTACAGTTTTTTTTTTAATAGGGTTGATATCGTTTACTTGGCTGAATAACAAGATCCCGGGTCTCAGATTTTGTACATAACACGTTAGGTTAGGTTAAGTTGTGAAAAAGCTCAGTTCTATAATATTTTCGACGTGCAGTGCGTAAGGTACATCGAATTTTTTTTATACAAACGGTATAAGATATTTTTTTCTGAAAGATTTGTTTGTTTGTTGAATTCATAACTTTTCTTAGTGTTAACTGTTAAGGTTTTTTTTGGGGGGGAGTCGAAAAAAATATGTAAATTCCGATTCCGATTTCAATTTCAATACATTCAACAGTCGAAGGTGGTAGTCTAACCAGTTTGCCAATTTATACATTTGTTCTCATACGTACAACCGAGCCATCTTAACCGCGGTTGAGGAAGTAACCCCACATAACCACCCCTATCTATCTTCCCACTGCACCAACACACCAAACAAAATAAATAAAAATAAATGCGTTTCCGCTTAAGCGTAAGTGCGCGTAATATGAGAACACGTTTCCCAGCGCTTCCGTTAAAAAAAAAATTATATATAATATACCTCCTATATGATGATATTTTAGCCGTTGAAAGCGAGAAAAAATACATGTAAACACCGCGCGCTGTCCGTTTTAACGTTTTAATATTCCGGTCTGGTGTGTAACTACGTGATTAAGGGACAGCAACTATCCCATTTAATACGAGTACTTTATAGAGATGGCGTAATACTACTATCCACGACCCCAACTTGTGGGGGGGGGGGGTGGAAGGAGTGAGAGGGCACACACCGAGAGATCAATATTAATCACACCCGGTGCGCCTCATAATATACCGGTGACAGCACATGTCATGAATATTGAACACCGATCGCGGGCGTTGTGTCCTGTGGTGGTCATTAAAATATGCCAAGCCATTGTACAAAACGTGTCGCCCAGCACTGTGAGACAAGACAACAGCAGACAGCTAAGGTATAGTTTCGAAAATAAACCGAAACGTCAACAGTGTTATAATAATAATCATAATACAACAACAGCATTCAGGTTTTAGAGTTGGACAAAATCGTCAACATTTTCGGACTTCGCTCGACTACGATAATATAGTTTTGTCGTTGTTAAAAAAATAATTTGGCGAACGGAATGAGCCCCGTTTTAGGCAAATAAAATTTAAGTCTATTTCCAAGGTGTCGACCGACCGGATTTCAATAAGATTTATTTTTGTTATAAAATTTGACATCTCCTCTGTGGGGGCTTAAAAGTTATAAACGTTTATATTTTACCGGTCTGCAATTAATAATTATTATTTTCCCGCGTAGACACCACAAACGTCAATTTCATATCTCCATTTGAATATGATGTATAGAGATATTTTGTTAAAATTATCTCTTGTAACAGATATTATTATTATTCATATAAGTTTATGACAAATGTCAACGGGCCCATTGAAAATTAATGATTGTATAATATAAATCTTAAAAAGTGATGCTACTAAAAAAAAAAAAATAATAATAACAAATCGGATGATACGCCGATATGATCTATAAAAATTACCATATTTTATAAATTGTCGAATTCGTTTCGATTATATTCTAATTTTAACCGATGAACAATACTTCATTGTGAAATGTAAATCATAAATATATTATATAGAATTACTTTTCGGATACATAATATATAATACGATGATGACTAATAATAATAAAATAACACGATAATGAGAAATTATTTAATGGGTGTGGTTGTCGGTCGGTGGTGTTTGTTGATCATTCGCGAAGATCTACAGGTCACAGCACCGACATCTCACTACGCCAATTAAAGGTAATTGGCCCCTATCAGTCGACTTAACTGGTGTTGCGTCACCTTCTGTTAAACAACGAAAACCAGCAGCTGCTCTTCTGATCAGAGCGTTTTAATTAGACATTGTTTAATGTAGGAGACAAAAGTTATAAACATTTTTTTTCTTCTTTGACGGTCATTACTCTCATCAGTTACGTTTAGAATAAAAATGTAATTCTTCTGCATCGCCTTAACCCAAACTAATGGGGTCAGAATACCAAAGTCTAAATCCTTACTTTTCGCAATTCTTTATTCGTCACTATTATTTATTTACCGTTTTAATTTTCTTCGTTTAACATGCCAATACCATCTGGATTGTCTCTCGACTGCTTAATGGACAATGTCTAACATTCATTTCCGTACATTTCCATTTTCTGTCACACAACACCAAATGTTGCCAGTTCTTCTTCAATTCCTCCATTCTCTCGCATAACAGCGGATATCTACTTTTTTTTGAAATCTCAGGTTGAACCCATAATTAAACTTGCCTCAGTAGTGTCCCCAAATTGGCAAAAAGTTTACCCCACGAAACATTTACCCACTCTTTCATTTCTCTTGATTTCTTTAACACGCCCCAACAACTTTTTGACTGCATATTCTCTTTCTTTTTTCCTGTTATTAGCACAAATCCTAAACAACCGCTTATAAACACTTATTCCCGATTCAATCAATCAATCTTAGGCAACACCACACTTACATTGATCTCTCTAATTCAATACATTAAAAAAAAAATTCCAAAACCCAGTTTAGTTTATTTTAGAAAGTATAAACCCCCAGAACTTTTCAAGTAAGTCCCTAACTATTGCTAGGCTTAGCGTAACCCGCTGGGTGTTTATGGTTTTGGGTTTATTATTGCTAACTTTAATTCAATGCCCTCATTGCTCCCGTACGTCATTGTTGGCCCACAACCGTTTTATATACAATCATTCCTGTTGCGCGTTACCTCTTTTCAGCCCATTCAAATACACTTTATTGTTGTCGAAACAATTTTAACGCCTCCATTATCTTGTATGACTTATACAAACTCATATAATGTCTCCATTTTTTTATGTCCACAATGTTATACTTTAAACTATTTTGTTGTAAATCCACTTACCATACAGTTCAAAATTATCATAGGATGTTTTAAGAAATGTAAATGGTTCTATTCTTCGGTTTCACTTGAATTCTTTAAAGGAATTCGTTCCAGATATAAGAAATGTAGTTTTGTGATAATTTAACGACGCATTTAGGACAATCCTAGAGTTTGATGCGTTGTGATAAGTATTGTTCTTTAATATTAAGAAGAACACAATGGATCTATATCCGAGTATCACCGAACGAAGGCTATAGTATTTATCTTTTGGTTCGTATTCGTTCTTTGACTTAGGATGACATAATTTTTTATTAGCTTCTATTTGTTATTCGTTACGTTGAAATTTCAGTAATTTTGCAATCATAACTGACAAGCGTAATTGATTTAAAACTGTCTTCTTTGACTAGGTAAATATCTTTGATGACATTTATTTTTCCCATTGAATGATGGAATATTCCATTAATAATTCTGATCATATACTGCGGCTTCTTGTTAGTTTTCAGTTGCTGTTTTGAATGTGTTGGACTAGTTCAATTGAGCTCGAAGAATCAATCCTTTTTTTTTTAATCCATCGGTGACAGACATTTGTGTTTTGGTGGATTTAATTAATATGGTGGCTAGGAAAAAGCTGGTAAGAGTTTTAGATAAGTATTTTTACGTTCGATTTTAAATAAAAACTACGTCGCAGTAAACGAGTTTATATTCCACACTAATAACGACTCCTCAAGGTTGAGCTACCAGTACCAGTCCCGCCGTTAATTAACACTTTAATTACGATAAATATTTAATTTTATAGCATATACAGTACATAAACAGTTAATGGTTTTTTGTCCATTGTGTACAATTTCTTTTTATACAATTTGTGTAGCATAGACGTAGTAAAATATACAAGTTAAAAAAAACACCAAACGAAAAAGCATCCAACTCGTCCAACAGCAAAGCCGTGCACGACCGTTGGGCGTTAACTTTCCTCTATTCTCGATTTATTTTACTTATTCATATATTAAACGTGGAAATAACGATTTTTTTTTTGTCAAAATGGTGGCAGAAAACGTGTAGGTAAACTTCCCCATGCGTCGCCACGATTAAATATAGTCAAATCACCGCTGCTGTCGAGTGTTCTACGTACCATACTGTATTATTATCTTTATTATACATTTTGCATATTTTTATCATTTTTGTTTTCCGAAGGCGACGTGTCGAGGCGGCACGCGGATCTATCTGACTCGGTTAAATAAACCGATAAAAATATAATAACTAGTCACGATAAATAAATCTAATAAATATGTATAAATCATGCTGTGTAACTGTATACAAGCACAGTAAGCTATGGCGTTCTTCGACAAACCCAATATTATTAATATAACTGCTACGCGTTATGAATGTTAGTTTATAAAAGTCTTTGGTTTTGTGTATAAACGCAGTAAACGGACACGCGCTCGTTCAATTCCGCCAGTTACTGCCGTTCATGGGTTTTTAGTCGTTCGAAAGCTTAAGGAGATTATGGGGTTTTCTTATTATTATTATCAATATAAAATATTCAATAAATCTATTATACCATATAAGAGCATTATGGAAATTAACCCAGTAATAGTATAACGTTTTCTAGGTACCCTCGTGGGAGTCTCCCGAGTTATTTTCATTTTAGCTAATCCGTATTACATAATATATTATTTAAGAGTAGTTTTTTTCATGTATACCGAGTAGTAATCGTAATATGAAGTATACAACAGTGAACATTTAACGAGGCCAAACAATGGTCGGTGGAAAAACTAGTAGCCAAAGGAGAAATAGTCGATGATACAGCAGTTGGAAAATCAACTCATTCGCAGGCACAAATAATTCAATATACAATCAATCTAAAACAAAAACGACTTGCCATTAGAACGGAAAATTATTATGTAAAACGGCATACAGTGCTTTATAATACAAACGACAAATCAAAGAACAGAGAAGGTTAATGACCATAAGCATTCTATATAGACACATACAATTTGAATCTATAAATAAAAAAATCATCACGGTATAAAGTCAGACGTGTGATAACTGTTATGCCTTTTAAATTCAATCCAAATTTCGGATTTTATAATCTTATAACATGTGTAATCCATTTAAATTTCAACCCACATTAGTCCTATATAAATATAATAAGTTCGCATTGGACCTACAAATAATTACTTACTATATATTCCTTCTTTTTATTACTACTTAAATTATTAACAATATTATGTTACATTCAACGAGTCGACAAGATACACAATGTGATCAATACACCTGGGCAGAGTACAGACTATTATAATTATTTTGTATTAATTACACAAAATGGGCAAGTATTTTAATATGTCAAACAGGCAATATAATAATTTACAGTTCGTTAAACTGCAAAGTGGATGCGGCGTATGTATAGCATTTATACTTCAAAACAGGAAACAGAGATAATGTTATTTCCATAAAAAACATAAAGGAAATCATTCCTAAAAAGATGTTAATAATATCACTGAACGCATGCAATAATATGTATGTTTTAAATAACATATAAATATACTATATGTATTATAAAGAGAAATAACCAAACTAACGGTGGTCTAGCAGCTGCCAAAGCATCCGATGAATACGAAAACGAACGAAAAAAAAACCCCAGTTCATTTTGATAACGTATTCTCGACTCTGGTCCACTATTGATCTGTGGAAGTTTAACAGTTACTCATGAATATATTATTTTCACAAAATCTACCTATATACACGGTACACACGCAAACAGAAGCTGTACACCAGCGACTGTTGGAAATTCCATAGTTAAAAAACAATTTGTTCAACTTTGATGGAAAAAAATCGAGAAGCTCCACACAGCTCTCGACTGGGGGGCGGCAAATCACTCAAAAAGACATGATTTATTGTGAATTTGAAGTATTTATTGAAAAAATTCCAAATCATAATAATTATTGGAGTAAAGTTGAAATTACATTTTTGTTTTAAAATATTACATTCGGAAAAAACAATTTGTTTTTAATATTCAAAAATACTACATTATTAGGGGAAGACGGGGTAAATCCAGAGCATCACAGAGCACAACAGATATATTTTTATTATTAACCGAAAGCAATTTTACATTTATAAACATTTTTAGTTTGAAAATATTCATCTTCTCACTTATGGTTTCACGGTAAGATCGATTTGTATTAATAGTTCAGTAGGACATAACGGTATTGGATCAAATCGTATAGTTATTCACCATGATGATGCTTCAAAAGCTGGTTCTAGTAGTTCTAGTAGTTTAAATGATGTAAACAACGTTCTACGATATTTGAATGTCAACAAAAATTAATTTTTATAATTATTATACTATGATCGTTTGGGAAGTAGGGGCAATACCGTGTGGTTTAGATTATAAGTTAGTTCTCAGCTCATAAATAATGTAATTTTTTACGAAATTTAGTTTATTAAACTGGTACTAGTTTTAAAAACTAAATTTTATAAAAAAAATTGCATTATTCGTGAGCTGTGAAAAAACCTACGTTAAAATTGTCTTAAATCTTTGAAAATGTAATTAAATATTGTGAAATTACAAGTACATTCCCATAGAACGCATTAAACAAAAGCGTTACCGGTTAGGTTACTACATAACTTCATAACATATCCATCAATAGTATGCGTCATCGAACATCATATTATTGTGTTTACATCCTGCACAACGTTCCAAACATTTTGTAGGTAAACTCGTGAGTAATTAATTTGTGATTTTTAAATTCCTGAAACCTCCTTGTTCGATCGCTCGCATTCATCAGGTCAAAACAAACAGCTGGTTCAGCTAGTGGCAGTAGGTAGTAGTTGTTAATAAAGAAGTTACTAAACTGCAAAAGTGAAAACCTCTGATGACTAATCGTTTGGGTGACTTCAATCGAATTCCAACAAGCCCCCATTAGTGTTGGTTTGTATATTAGTGTATGCTGATCACTAGTACTTGTCGGAGGTAACTAAAATATCAAAATAGCAATTTACTCGCAATAAAATATAGTATAAATAAATTATTAAAAATAATGTTTTTTTAGACTGTTTTTATTAAGGTAATTAACAATATGCTAGAAAAATAACCGCAACGGCAATGTGTTGACTGTTTTAAAATTAAAATAAATAATGATCATACCGGTAGCCTACCTATACAGTATTAATAATTGGAAAACTTAAACACTATACTTAAGCCAATAGAAAATAATATAATCGAACGAGAAATGTTAAGTAACAGAAGTGTTATTATTATTATGCTTTAGTTTTTTTTTTCGGAAGTCTTTCACGTTTGTTTACATATTTTTTATTTGTTTGTATTTTGTGTATGAACTTGCAATGTTTACATTATAATCAATTATTATTACTGTTAGTACTTTATTTTAACACTAATTTGTTATACTAAAAACGATTTGTTAATACATGTATTAACACAAATTGCATTAAAAGTATTCTGTGTCAAGAGTTGGTATGCCATAATTAGTAAAGGCAGCACGCCAACTTTGTTTACGTTTGTGTGTAAATAAAATAAAAAATAAACTGTAATTCATCTTGTATTTACTTCAACACCTGTACCAAATGACAATTTCCAGCTTATATTTAAGCCACAGAACTAGAACAGTTGTCGTAGTAAATCAAATTTCCTTAAGAGGGCGTCGCACCGGTGATTTTCAGTGGTAAAAACATGTTTAAGCAGACTGAAAATAACTCGCTTAATTTCTATTTTAGAGTAAAAGCACCCATTATAAAATAAAAAGAAAACAATACTCCGGAGGGCAAGACGGTGCGTTTTTTTAAAAAAATTCATTTTTTTGAAAATTACAGTCATTTAAAAATGTTAAAATAGTCGTTATTTCTAAACTATGTAATGAGCGTTATACTTAGAATAACGAAAAAACGTTCTTGCCCTCCGAAATATTGTTTTCTTTTAATTTTATAATAGGTGCTTTTACTCTAAATCCAAAATTAAGCGAGTTATTTTCAGTCTGCTTAAACAAGTTGAGATGAAAAAACATTTTTAAATCGCTTTCAGGGATGCTGTGATAGTCCAAAAAATAAATTAACTACCAAAATAGAGTCCTAGTTATTGAACTAATAATTATTACACATCACAGTTTAACCTTTAAATTAAGATTTTGTAAAAAATTGCCTATACTTTACTCCTTAAAAAAAGGCGGTGCGACGCCCTCTTAAAAAAAAAAAAAATGTTAGCCTAATCTACAAAATGTCTTCATTCTAAATCTAGTTAGAAATGTACTATCAGAAGGTTAGGTTCAATTTGGTTTGTTTAGTTTAAGCTATGTCTAGTTTGTTTAGACTTAGTTTAGTTAAATTGGTTTAGATTCTGAGGTTAATCGGTTCGGTTAAGTCTTGGCACTTTTTTACTCTGTTATTTAGTATCTTCTGTAATATTAATATTTGTCTCCGGTCAACAGTTCAAAAATACCAAAGTTTACTTATTACTACTTAGTACTATTTTAAAACATTAATTACATTTGTTTAGACTGTAGAACAACTTATAAGTTAATAATATTAATTTGATTCAATTACGCATACATAAAATATTTTCCTTTAAAAAAAACAGGTTTTGTTAATATAATGACACAATAAAATAAAAATGTTTACCATATTGATCTTGATTTATCGAACCTAAATAAACCTAACCTCAATGTTGAACAAGTTTTATTAGAATAAAATAATAATTGTATTTGTTAATCTATATTACTTATATAATAAAATTATTTATTTAAATAATTATGTTATACGAATAATATTATTTAATTTGCTAGTTACGAACTGCAATATGAATAAATAAAGTAAAATGCGTCTATTTGAGACTAATATAGTGGATTTTAAGTTTATTCAAGCCCAATGAATAACTTCTTACTGTGCTTAGTCGTTATCATTTATTTATTGGCGTCATCAAGTGGCGTGTTTATTAGCTTGAGAGGATGCCACACATGCAGTTATTTTTCGTGCAGAAACAAGTTAGCATTCTATAAATGCCTTTGAACATACTCTTTATAGTATAAAAATGACATAGACAAAAGAACGGTCAAGACATATGTACCATGCTTTCTCCCTTAGTTTTTTATAATTTAAATTATTTCTTGGTTAATACCAAGACGTTAAAAAAAAGATTTTTTTTGAAACTCAAATTACCTGAATTTTGAAATTCTCGAAAAACAATTATCATCAATTTTTTAAGAAGCTAAGCAAAAATTTCCGTTTTAATGATATGTAAAGTAAAAAAAAACGCTTATAGTGAAGGCTGTGATAATCTACGAGTAAAAAAAAAAAATTTTAATTCAGCAAGAATCATGATTACTATACTAGTAAATATACATAGTAATTTTTTTAACTTAAAATTTATTTTTATGAACCTGTACCTCTACGTAGCCCTTTAAAAAGTGGTATACGTGGCATCCTATTTACCCTAATCGACTTATAATAAAAACTGACAGAAACTTATGTTGTCGCATACTTACAAATCTATTTTAAAAACAACCGACAGCCATAATATAAATGGTACAACATATTGTATATGTTGAGTCAGTAACAAGACGGGTTGAACTAAACAGAATGAGCAAAGAAAATGCTTCTTTTTACGACTCCTAGTGTGCTCCAGTGACTTTAGCATGATAAGTCTAATATTAATTTATACATTCAAGGTATTATGATATTATAATAATAAGGTAATAGAGTACATATTTTTTTATAAAACTTATACTAAGATCAACCCCTATGACGACGACTTAAGATGATTACTAAACGGTTTTCAAGCAGACATTTGTTACTTATAACCGTACATATTAATGAACAACAGATGAAATAGCATACCACAAAAATCGATTAATTAACAATTATCTTAATTATCTCATAAAGTTGCAAATATTAAATACAAAAGAAATTAAGTACTAGTATTCCTAAGTAGGTTATGACTAAAAAAAAAATTTAATGTAATATTATAAACAATATTTTTAATTTTTAGAACTAAAACCCATTTTTCACGGTTTGAAGTAGACATTAGAATTTACATAATTTCTTTTACGTAAACAAAAAGGACTAAGAGTCACAACAATATTGTGAAATTAGATCTGAATGTAGCAGAAAACAACTTTCAAATACCATATTTAAAACTCATTTAAGAATTTAAAAAAAGTGTTTTTGGTAGCTTTGGAAGGATTTACGAACAAAAACAATGTTACTGGACGCAACCAAAGACCTTATTTGGATTAAATGAAACAAATAAAATAAAATCAATAATATTTGCTTTAATGATAAATTAATAATAAATATTAAATACAAATGCTCAAATATTAAATACAATTTTTATAAAAACAAATTTAAATTAAAAAAACTAAAATAAAAATGTACTTCAGTAAATGTTAAATTACTAATTAAAAAGTAAGTGTGTACCGTGTATTATAGCTATAAAGACTATAAAGTAAGTATTGAAAGACAAATTATTTCAAACAGTAAAAACGTATGAAATTAAATAGAATTTTATTTAAAAAAAATATTATTTGAAATTACTTAATAACTTAAATTACTTAAAATGTATCCTCTAGTTTATCATATTTTTCGTAAATTTGGGTATTTTTTTTTTAATTAAATATTAACATTTTTTTTTTATATATATAAACAAAAATACGAAGTTCTATAAAATAAGTACAAATAACGTTAATACATTTTTTTGCTAACCCAACTAGCCCAGATTGGGTTTCTGGCGTGATTTCCTTCAATTGTTATTTTCGGAATTGTTTTCCGTTTTTATCGTCATGTAATACATAATGCATATTTTAATATACAATTTCTATGGCTCATTCGATAGCAAAACTATTCTATTTAAAGTCGGAGCTTAGTGGTAATGTCATCCACGTGTATAAACTTCAGGTACCTACCCACGCATAATATTTCGTTGCCTATATTAATGTAATTTATTACCTAACGTCGTCATTTCGAAACGACTTGCATAATAACACCAATAATATGATGGAATATCAATTATTGTTTTTGTCGATTCAAAGAAATCCATAATAAAAAACGTTTATATTAATAATAAGAACAACGTAATAATTAACGGGCGTTTAACAATATTAGAAATGAGCTTTAATAATAATAATAATAAGAGGTGATCTATAAATATCTCACGGGTTCGGTTGAAGCGGTTTTCTTTGAGAAATATTTACTCATTCTCGACCCATTCAATGTTATTATTTTTTTCTCTGCAAAAACACTCACTTTATGTTATTTCAATAATATCTGCTACACTATCTGCACACACACACACACACACAAAGACTTATTATTATTGCAGTTGACGTACCTTTGTAATCTACTGTTGACGGCGTTTTTTCTTGACACTCGAATATAGATTATGCGGTTAATCGCGAAATTTAGATTCGTACCGAACGCGAAAACTGTGTAATTTTTATGGTACACTAACACGGCATAATAAAAACGTATCGCAAATTGTATTGTTCCTACGACATAATTGCGTGCAAAGTTTGTACACTATTATTTTTCATTTGCCGACGAAAGTATTACAATTATTATACAGAAAAACGTAGTAGAACAGAACCCGACTGTGTGACAAAACGGCACTGACTCATTGGAACGTTTCGGATCAACTACTGGCACACACACGCCCTTGAGTGATTGTGTACTATATAATAGTATAACTGTGTAGTGCACACATGTGGAGTGGTTTCCAAAACCAACCAGTTTGCCGTGACGCCGACACTTGAGTTCCGGCCGCACGTTGGCAACCAATAGGTGGCGTGGGGGGAAAAGCGACGTAAAATTATTGTTGTGTAATTATTATTATCTTTAACAGTCGTTATCAGTTGTAGACTGTATTCCGTTGTATTATCGGTAAAATTGTCTCCTCAAGTCGTCGATAAACTCCCGAGTTCTCACCAACACCCGCTCAGGTTTCCTGAAGAGCAAGTCCTAAAAAAAAATAAAAAAACGTCGATTACTTTCGATACAATAAGCGTACCTCTACTATTTAGCTGGTCCAGGGTCCTAGGATTCCTAGGTAAATAGATTCCAAACGAGCAGAAAAAAAAATACTAAAACTTAAAAAAGCCAACACAGTGAAGACGGTGAGGTCTACGGGTCTTCTATAATCTACTGAAACTAGTCGACTAGACGATTGGAACACGTTTTAAATTATTCTTAAACTAATGGACGCGTTAGTCTATGCTTTGTGATGCTAATAGCTTTTAGAGTTAATCCTGATTGTCGTACAATACCTTGATCGAATCTTGTGAGCTCGCGGCCGATTCGGAATTGTAATCCAAGTATTTCAACAAATCAACGTAGCAAACTTTTTTGGTGCTTCTATTGGTAAATCTAAAATGAAATCGGTTTTTTATTTAAAATAATTCAACTTCTCCCAGAGCATATTTCATAGAGTTCATAGAGTTTCATAGAGTTTTCATTTAACACTATAATATTTTAAGATCAGAAACAAAACAGCAGACGTTATTCATAATAAAATAAGTGTAAAAATTGTTTAAAAATAATTCTTAAATATTTGTGTTCAAATGTTCTCGGAACTACACACAGGAATACGGTCCCTTTGTTTTTTCCTCGCACACGCTGCATACATCTGGTGTAGATCATTGCATTCGTGTCGTACGATAGAATGTGTAAAAGTATCTTAAATTCTTACCATAAGAACAAGTTATTTATCATTGTATGTTTTCTTAATAACTATAGCACGCAATAATTTAGAAAAATGTTTCTTTAGGTTTGATGTAAAATATATTAATTATAATCAGAGATGGGCTACGTAATTAACTTTTGATATTTTTAAGCAGTAGTAAAATACAAAATAATTTGATAAGTGATAACACATACTTGAAAAATAAAATACTCATTTTTAAACCTAAATATTCTCTGTATACGACTTAACGAGAGGGCCGCGTGTTATTCAATGTAAAATGTATTATTCCAAGCAAACAAAATTAAGTAATTTTAAAATGCTGTCAAAAAATTGTATAGCATCATTTTGTACATAACATTTGTAGAACATTACAACTTGTAGCAAAAATAAGTATGAAAACAAATTTTTAAGATGTTGTAAAACTAACATGTTTTTGAACTTTTTATATATTTGATAACTGCGGACAAGTTGAAGAAATTTGTAATGTTTTTTTTTGTTGTTTAGGTTAAATTTTAAGTATATTATTTTTATCAGAGTATAATTCAGAGTATACCTATTCTAAAACAAACGGTGTTTTATATCTGAGATTAAAACTAATTTTACGCAACAATAAGATAATCACAAAATTCGATAGATTAGAATTCTATTATAATATAATATCATATGAAAACAAAATGCTGCTTGTATAGTAATATAGTAAGTTATCATGAATAAAACCAATACACCGTACCGTAGATTAATGATTATATTATACTTTTTCTATAAACATATTGTAATAAAAATGTCACGTCTTAAAAAAATTAGCTAACCTACTAGTTGTTCACCGTGTAAACACATTTGAAACCAGTATTTTGGAAAACAAATTAAATATTGAAGACACAAATGTCATTTCCTGTCGATATACCTACGACTTGAATTATATTGATTTTTAAAATATTAAAAAATATTGTGACAGTTATTATGATTATCAAATACATTTTTGTTGTGTGAATTAAAGCGCCTTTTTGAGCTTACTTATCCAAAAGAGTATCGGTAATTTCGACGGAAAACGGTATCTTGCTACTTTTTAGTGCTCTCAAGACGCTTTCGCGGTCGAGATAACCGTCTCTGTTGTCTCGGTTTCTTTGCTTTAAGTTGATTTCGAGGCCATCAAAAGAGGCAAACAGTTCTCTCCTCAACTCGTCCTGCAAAATGCTCCTAAACCTGTCGTCGGACACGTCTCGTCGTTTGTCTTGCGGTTTTTTATACCTCAAAGCCAACACCAATACACCGTGAAAGCTCAATTGTTTCACGGTGTCGCTCAGTATTTGAATAAACTCATCTCGGTCCATTACATCTTTGCCCTTGAAATCGACCGAATACATACTGTCGATGGCCGTTTGACCTATTCCGATCACTTGATTCATTAGAGACTGGACGTCGCTGTGGGGAAACTGTTAACATTGTAGAAATTAAAAAAACACACACTTACACACATACCTCGATTATTAATAATTCAGTCCCTGGAGGATCAACCGAAATTCGCGAGTACACATTATATTTTTTAATACCACTGTTGTTATGAGAGTGGCTCGTGGGAATTACATGCAGTGCACACATGCGCGGTTGGAAGTCCGGAAGGGACGGGGAGGCGGTACGTGAGGTGCGTGGCAAACGACAGGTTTTAGAGCGAGGGGCTGCTGCGGTGGTGTCTGGTGAGAGATTTTTATTCTTCATGTGTTGTCCGGATATTATGTATAAAAGAGTACCGCACGCACAAGGGTTATCACAAAGGTGTCCTTTTTAAACATACCATTTTAGTACAGGTTTTTTTTCAGGTTTTCATATAAAGACAAAATAAATCCCATTATTATTTTTGCCAGAGTTGATAAACCGAGTAGTCAGGGCCGAATTTACGCATAGCTGTATCCATACTATCCAGGATGCAGAAACCTGTGGGCCAGTACCACAAAACAACTGTTTAAAACTTTTAATTTCAAATTAACTAAAATAAAAATCTCGATCGCGCGGCCCGGGGAATTCAACTCATTTTTTTACGCTAATAAATCGTTGTCGGCGGACCGCTGCCCACACCGCGCACACGCCTCAGCGCCAGAGTGTTGCCAAAACAAGTAACAACTATCAAAAGATATTACACGTACTATTTAAAAATTGACTATTAATATCAAAGGCTTTTGCGCCCGTACAGCCAAACCCCTTGAAAAAATACCCGGATGTGTACTTTTTGTTTACCCTCTAGGGCTCAATCTATCTAGCATCATTATATCATCTATACCTCTACTGGATGATTCATCATAAATCTTAACGTTCTGTCGTCGACATCGGTAAGAACGAACTGGAAGCTGTCTATTGTCAATTCAACACCGGCGTACAAATTAAACGCTATACTTTCAGTGCCTTCGCTTTGGATATTCCGTTTGGAAAGAAATTGTTTGCCTGCAAAAAAATAAGAGTAATGTGAAGAGTAAATTGTGTAAAAAATAGAATACCATTTAAAAGCATTAGATTTACCGGCTCTTTTGCCTTTCACTTCGAAAACAGTAAAGCTCTGATCGTTCAACTGACACTTAACGACAAAGTCTCTGATTTCATCGTCCGGTTCGTTGGATAACATTTTAGCTTTGAACACCAAAGATTCAATACTATTATTGCCGTCATTCTGGAGCTTACTTAAAATCCTATTGTCATCACGTTGGACCGATAGCTTTTTCGTTGTCGCATTTTCGACCTCTTCCGTTTCTCTCGGAGTGCAAACGGGCGAAAAATGGCCTAAGTATTATTTAAAATCGATATTAAACAAAAAACGGTGTCCCGTTGAGGACGAAAGGATGGTCTTTTTACTTATGCCGTTGTCTATGTAGAACTGTCTTGTAAACTCGTCGCAGTAATTTAAAACTATCGTACGACCATATACGTTGATTTCCGCTCCAATATATAAATCATTCGACTTGTAATGCGTGTTATTTGCACCCCTTAAATTCGATAGTGGATCAAATGCAAACCACCGATTCAATGGGTTTGCTCCTAAGACATTGAGCAAATCGTATGGTTCACACGAGCCTGGCGGTTTAATGTATTCGTTATTCTGGAAATAAACAACAAATTACTCGCATTACATATGATTACTGCATATAGATTAGTAACTAAAATATTTCAGTAAGATTTAGGAGACCTGTTATGCATAAGTGTGTTGGTTATTTCCCAGTTGAGAGACAATTTGACCGGAGAAGAAGTGGACGTGGAGTGAATAAAGAAACGACGAACGATAGACATTTGTTGATAAGGGAACTTAACCTACTGACTTCATTTCCATGGAATCAAACGAGAATGAAGATGTACTACTTGAAGAAACAGCGTAATTACTTTGGGGATTTTTTGTCTTTTCAAAAACGTCTTGAGCTTATTATTCGGATCACGTTCGACAATTTTCATTGTATCGTCAATTAAAAAATATTGAATTTCAAAATAGTGCAAAATTCCGTCGACGTTATGACGATCGTCCCAATAACCTTTAAAGTTCAAAATGCCATCAAATTCTATTGCATTTCTCAACAGATCTTGTTGTTCATGTTTGGTTTCCGTCCTAGTCTAAGCAATTACACATCAATTTTAATCTATGCGTATAACGGTATCATAAATTGTATGATATTATATTACAACACTCGATGAGTCATCAGGCATGGGCAAGTTATCCGGTACGTCCATGCCAGAGTTCTTTAAAAATTCTCTAGTAAAACTATCAGCTCCTGTTATGGTAAAGTTTTTACCGTAAAACTCAACAGTAGTTCCCACATTCAGATCATAAATTTGATAGCATTCGCCGTCGCTGTTGGGCACCGGAATAGCGTGTCTCTTGATCAAACACCCTGTTTATACAAAGTAATCAGTATAATATTATTTTATGGTCTATTGAATTATTATGTAACATAAATGGACAAAAATAATAGTAATTAAATAATTATTACTCTAGCAATTTATAATTGGTAGTTCAACGCATTATTATAATATTGTACTTAAAAATTAATTATTATTGTACTATATTGAGATTCACGCAGAGATTGGATCTAAATGTCTAAACTATTTATCTAACGTTTTCCTGTATATTAAATACAGTAATATACTAACTACCAAGTTCTCATCGTACAATGTCCTATCCAATATTTTCTCCAGAAGTCAGTGTAACCCTTAATTTCCCTATCTTCTCCCTACCAACAATTTAATTCATTGTAATTCATTCAACAATATTCTTATTCTACTTTGGCTTGATAGGTTTTATTGTTAACATGATATGCCTCCCTTTACAATATTCAGGTAATTTTCAAGAAAAATTCTATTTAAATTCGCGCTACTACTGACTGACGCTACCACTGCTATTAGACTGTCAAATCTTATCAACGGCATTCCAATTTGGGAGCTCTAGGAGTTCTAATTGGAACTTAATTGACATTAGATTACAGTTAACCAAGCACATAATTCCTTGGAATCCTCTAATAATTTTATATGAAATTCCATAATGACAACATAGTTTGTGGTGATGTTTGTACGTTGTAAAGAAAAACCTTCGCTACTTAGATTTTAAATTTGCAAATTACAAAATACCAATTCAATTTTTAAACAACAAAAGAAAAAAATTATTTGCACGTCTGAATAATTGTTCAACATACCGTTAATTGAGAGTCATTCAATCATTAGAAAATTATTATTTGTTAATTAAGTCAAAGTTGACCAAGTCTGCTTCTAATCTAATACGAATAATTCCTCAAATATTATTTTCTTTTAGTCATATATAACCTTTTTTAATGAGTTACATATTGGCATTTTTTTAGAACAAATTTATTCAAATATTTTGTTTTGTGTGGCATACTAATGACGATTAATTATTGATTGTTAATTTTTTCACACCATATAAAAAAATATAAGCGTGTAATAATATAAAATATGCAACCGTAAGTACCACTATAAACAGCTACACAAGTAGTATTTAGACTGCGTTCAATAGCCGATGATAACAACAGTCGTCACGCTATAGTAATAAATCCACAAAGTTGTATTGCACTGTTGTCATGCACTCACAATATTACTTGCTTTAGTTACACGATTGTCGCTTGTGATAACGTTGAAAAGTTTCGACTTCGGTCGGCTCAAATTAAAAAAAATCAATGGCGTGAAGGTCAAAAATCACAAAATCCAACCTTAGCCGGTGGCGCCCAACTCTTATTTTCCTTACGGGTCGTTTATGAAATAATAATTAACTAACTACGTGGGGTTAGCGATAGGCCATTTAAAATTAAAATTCTAACGAGACTGTTTAAGATAAATTACCAACCACAAGCAGTGCAGCTTTAATGGCCAGCTATGAACATGTCATAGGCGGTAGATTATGTTTATATAATAGCTAGGAAGTTGACATTTAGTATTTTGTATCCCATTTAGACAACAATAGCATATCCAAAAATATTCTAAGGCACGCCGCGAATATTTTCAAAAAAACCTTACCTTGGGGTATTCCGCTGTTGACTACAACAGGCTCGATAACTTTTATTGTATCGTCTTCGAGAAAATAAATTATTTTGCACTTTCTTATATTATAACTGTCGGCGTAATTATCGTTCGGCGTATTGTCTTCAAAGTAAGCGTCAAATGTCAAAGCCTAAAGCACACATATATTATCTATAACTCATTTCAAAATAAAAATAAAATATACACTCAAAAATATTTTTTTTGTAAAGATATAAAACAGTTTTTTAAGAACATTAGTTTAGTAAAATGTTATAAAAACTTTGGCCAAAAATTATTTTTAAATATTTAAAGCCATTTTGTTAACATTTTTATTTCTATAGTTGTAGCCGAAAATCTATAGAATTAGAGTGGTGAAACTTTTTTGTTAAAGGAGACTCGCTAAAATAATAAAATCATTTTTCATTTTCTGAAAAACGACGGTCGACGAAATAATATTTATTAAAATTAAACAATAGGGAGGTACTATTTGTTATAAAAAGGGACTAGTAATAAAAAATGTTGTTTAATTTACATGTAAGTATAACAAGCAAAATTATTACTGACAATAATATACAGATGCCTATAATGGCTGTAAATGAATAATTAATACCTCATATTTAAAGTCCGAAACTGTTAAAACTTATAATGAAAGTCAGAGCAGAAATACAAATTAATTTCTATGAATTCAAACATATTCATTAACTTTCAAGCTCGTAAAACTCGTTTCGATTTTTGACATTTTCATGTCTTAGCTCTGGCACATAACCGAAAAAATTGTTAGTTACAAAAGCGTTGTGTTACAAAAGCGTATCTGATAAGAGATTAGAGATGAGGGATGGGGTTGGAGGAGGGTGGGAATGGGGTTGGGGGTGGGATGGGATAAAAAGTGTTACCAAAAAAGTTTTTCAGCCGAGTCTGCAACCACGAAAGAGCATTTTCATGTCTCGTTGAAGTACCGAATAAATTTAAAGTAGTAGTGGTGGAATTATAGATAATGAAATAGTATATTAACAAGCTAGTATTTAAGGTAGCTAGTAAACATAACAAATTTCTGGCTTATATTTTAGTGATTTCATAATATCTGGCCTTAAACAATTCATAGGAAATATGACTCGTTAAATTACATTGAATTTATTTTTCAGTTATAATTTGATCGTTGTGAATACATCATATCTCTCACCCCTATCTCTTTTCCCCCATTCCCACCCCCAAGTCTATGTGGTAGGGGTAATTGATAGGGGTAGGGGGAATATTGCCGTTGTGAATATATTTGGTATTCACAACGTTCAAACTAGAACTGAACTAAAATGAATTCAATCATTTAAGAGGTCATACTTGTATGAATTGTTTTAAGCCAGATTAAACACTAAAATACTAGCCAGAAACTTGATATGTTTACCAGCCACCTTAGATACTAGCTTGTTCCTGCTTGTTTAATTTTAATACACTATTTCATTATCTATAATTCCACCACTACTCTAAATTAATTCGGTACTTCAACGAGACATGAAAATGCTCTTTCGTGGTTGCAGACTCGGCTGAAAAATCCTCTTTTTTTAGAAGCATTTATTGAACCATTTTCCTGACACCGTATAGTTGCCAGAACAGAATTTTGTGGGAAAAAAAATTGATTTAATCGGATAAAGTCTAAGAATAGCTGGTCTAGAGAAACGATAACAGCTCCCACGGGCTTCCATAGTCGTCCAGTCAGCTTTACTATGTTGGCAACCGGCTCGAGTTAATTCGCCAAGTAAAAAATCTTGTCAAAGCTCGTTCGATAGGATAGTATGAACGTTATAAAATGTTTAAAAGACAACTTTAAATGCAACGAGAAAACGACAGCCGGATATTTAAAATGGGTCTAAAGTTTTTTTTATTGACTCGCAAGCACAAAAAAAAAGAGGTAGGTACTTATTTACTATAATCCTTTATAAAATGAACGTATAAGATTACTGATAAAAATACAGTAAAACTATAATTGACCTTGAATTATAATCTTATAATAGGCGACTAATAAAGTAAACTAATTTTTACCTACACCTAGTTTTGATATTTTATTTGAAATGTACATATATACATTGACAGAACATTGTCATATTATCACTATACCTAATAAAAAAAAAAAGAATAATATTTTACTGTTTGATATTTCAGACAATACCTTATTTGTACATGATCAGGCGACTGCGTAGGCAATTTACATTTAGTATATCACTGTATAGTTCCTACTCTGTTTATTTATTAAATATATACTTTTACTGTTTGTTTAGTGATAGTTGTTATATATTATACTCTTTTCTGCTACACCCGTCTATAACGAGATAAACTTATACAATAGAGTAAATATTTAACGAGCTCCCTTAGTAGTATTTACAGTAGTAATTTATGTATATTAATAATTATACAGAAGACATTGTAAAATTTATATTTAACTTAAAAAACACTAGTGACTATAGAATTCTTGTCGAGTTGGAAAATAAAATAAAAAACTTGTTACTTAAAGCAATATTGGGCGTATACGGTTTAAAAAACGAAGAGCCGAGTTAATAGGTTGAGACTTCAGAGTTTTGAAAAGTTAAATAATCAACTGAATTGTTAAGTTACGAGCTTAATTAATTTAAAAGACGATAACTTAAGACTTAAGCTCTCTCAAAACAATTAAGTAAGAATCCTAAAAATTGTTTTTCTAAAGCAAGCTACTAATAACAGTTAGGTACTTGCATTGATATAAACTACAGCATAAACAATATTTAATAACAATCTAAATCACAGACCTTTAATAACTTTCAACTATTAATTGAGTAATATTGTTTAATAATTTTATAAAATAACTAAACACTCAAAAGAATAGGTATAAATCAATATACCTAAATATTTTTATTATTATAAATATATTGTTATAATTAATTACTATTTATAGTTCTCAGACCTGTTTATCATACACCAACCAAGTAGGCATGGTTGATTGTCTTTCCAAGTCCATGTCGAAGTTATACTTTGCTTTATAATTATTGGTTTTGCCTTTGTTGTGTTTTACGTGCAGAGACCTAACTATATTCACCCCGTTCATGATGTCTAAATCTGGCGTTTTCGCATGTCTGGATTTCATGTTCTGTAATTAAAAGAAAATTTAAATAACTAAAATAAATTCATAAGGATAATTTTATATTGAATTCATAATTCAATAAGCTACAAAGCCCCTGCCAAATCTATTATAGTACCAAATTAGTGTATTTTTTGTCGGTAGAGTGGCAAACTACAAATTCTTTAAAACGAGATATTGAAAGTCAAACATATTTAAAGATTTTTAGATTGAGATATTTCAAACTCTAAAAACCCGGATTTTGCATAGCTCGGTTTGTTAGATAATATTATCTTATCTAGCGGTTTTTTAAAATTTAATTCATCATAGTTGAGTATATTTTAATTTTTAACAGTTTATAAATGATTAATAATATCAAAACAACAATAGTACATATTATACGTAAAATATGTAGTTGCGCTTACTTTGTTACAGATTTGAAATCCCGGAATCATTGGAAGTTTACAAGCCATTGTAAAATATATCTAAAATAAAATTTAACAAACGAAATAATGTAATATTATCTTAATGAATGTATGTTTTATCAATAAAATTACAAGTTGTACTTTATTAAGAACGCCTTAGCAACAGACGAGGTACATTTCCAAGTGTTGTCGAGTTGGTGGTTAAACATATTTACCTCACTATTAAGCCTAAGAGTATATTATCAGATATGCCAAAACCAATCTTTAAAGAAATTTAAATTGTTCTTTCGTAGTTATTTTTTCAACACAATGAGAACCTAATGTAGAATTTTTAATTTTGTAAGCCTATGTCGTCTTAATGTTTCCTAGACTTAAAAAATAGCTCGAACCTGTGGCTATAAAAATTGTACACTAAATATTCTCAATTAATTGAATAACCGTAAAAAAAGAACTACAAAGATTCTAAGGGTTTTTTTCATTTCTTTTTTATTGCTACCTGTAAAACATAATATTATATTATGTAATAATTTCTGAGTTCTACACAAATCAATCTTTTGATTACAATATAGAACTTAGTATAATCTTATATAAACTCATATAAGTTATCAAAATAATGAAGTAAATAAAGAATTTATAAATGAAGAATTGGATGCTATGAATTTGAGCGGAAAGCAATGGTAAAACACTATGGTTACCCTACATGTGGTTACCACGGTTTTTCTATTATCAAGTACAATAATTATCTGTTATCCTTATCACCTGTTATCGTTTATCTACGATTTAAATAATTATAATTTATTATTACAAAACAAATTTGCACTAGTTGGCAATTGGCATCACGTCTGCCTAATTTTTGGTTAATATTTAATTATTTATACAATTTCAAATACATGCTAAGCGATTTTAATTTTATCATTTTATAGTTCTAAGATGAATTTTCCCGTTCTGAAAAATGATCGCATCTTACGGGCCGCAAGAGGCGAGGATGTTGATCGGATTCCCATATGGGTGATGCGACAAGCTGGCCGATATCTGCCTGAGTTTAGGGAGTTACGGTCCCGTCATGACTTCTTCACTATATGCCGCACTCCGGAGCTAGCTTGCGAAGTCACGCTCCAACCGATCAAGAGATTCGATTTGGACGCTTCTATTATTTTTAGCGACATCCTTGTAATTGTTCAAGCGTTAGGCATGGATGTCGAGATGCAACCCAGCATTGGACCCGTTATAATAGACCCTTTACGGGAACCTTGTGATTTGGACAGACTGAAAGAACACGTTGATGTTCATAAGGAGTTGGGATATGTGTTTGAGGCTATAACGCTTACTAGGCATCGACTCGACGGTCAAGTTAGTAGTGAAACGATTGTTAAAATATATTTTCTTGATTGTCGAGAAATAAGCATTTTAATTTTGTATAGGTACCTTTAATAGGGTTTAGCGGTGCCCCATGGACATTAATGTGTTACATGATCGAAGGCGGAGGCTCTAAAACAATGTCAAAGTCCAAGAAATGGCTATATACTTATCCAGAAGAAAGCAAACAATTATTACAGAAACTCACCGACGTTATAATAAAATATTTAATAGAACAAGTAAAGGCCGGCGCTCAAATGCTACAAGTATTTGAATCCAATGCCGAACACTTAAACTTAGAACTATTTAATAGGTTTGTAGAACCCGTCTCATTTGTTATACAAACTGAACATAATTAAAATTGTATTTATTTAAATTTAGGTTTAGTGGCCCTTATATATCAGCCATTTGTAAAGGAGTCAAAAACGAACTGAAAGAACAAAGCGTACCCATGGTAGTGTTTGCCAAGGGCGGGCATTACGCTATAAAAGAATTATCCACCCTGGGATATGAAGTCGTCGGCTTGGATTGGACAGTTGATCCTGTTAAAGCGCGAAGAATCGTTGGCGACAATATTACTTTACAAGGCAATTTGGATCCTTGTGCTCTATACGGACCAACCAATCAAATTAAAGAAATGGTTAAAAATATGAAAACTAAATTCACCAACCGAAGGTATATTGCAAATTTAGGTCATGGCATTTATCCCGATGTTGATCCTGAACATTTGAGAGCAATGATTGATGCTATACACGAAAGTTAATATGTCACATAAAAACCAGACAATTTGTTTAAAGTATAATTTTAAGCTAAGAGAAATTATTTTTTGATGTAATAAAATTTGTATTAGGGTATTGTTAAAAAAATGTAACAAATTTATTGGAATTTCAATAAATGGTATTTGGTTGAATTTTATATTGTTATTAATACTAAAACAATTATTGTCTTTTTATTATTGGAGCCAGTATACTTTGTTTGCATCAATTACATGAAATTATTGTTTTCAAATTGAGTTGATTTATTAAAAAAAAAAATATGCTCGGCTTAGTAAAAATTTGACACTTACATGATGTTAAATTTTGTAAACTAAACGAATCGCCAGATTTTTATTATTTATAATTATTATCAATTAAATTTTCACTATCCATAAATCGCTAAAACTAAGGTATTATTGTTAAAAATGTTCAGACAATTAAAAAAATATATATTCAAGTTATTTGTTCTCTTGCAAAACTAAACAAATACAGTAGTTACGTACAGTTTATATGAATGTAACGATACATACACTTGCTTCTAATAATACATTATACTTTGTTTACAGCATACATTTGATCATTTATTTTCTATATGAATATTTTATAAAATTTGTATTTCACACCTTAACCGACACAGGAGTGTATTAATATTTCAGTGTTTTTACTCAAAAAATATATAAATTGAAATCCTTATTTTTTTTTTTTTTTTCCAACTATGTAGTTTTATTATTTATATTATAGGCTATTAAATTTCAAATGTTTATCCTTGTCAAGTTAAGGGTTAAACGTAAAACCAAATGTACTAAAGTCAAATTTAGGCGTAAACGATTCCTGCATGTTCATTTTTTTTTTTAATGATAATTTTTTGTCATTAATCTCTTCTTAAATCTTGATTCATTTTTCAGTTTATAGGTCAATAATTTGAAGGCTAATTATTCATAGTTTTTAAAATTGACCTCCTTGTCTGTAGAACCAATAAATATAATCGACTAACTCTTTAGTGTCCAAAAGTGATTTTGACATTAAATTTTGTTTATTATATTAATAGCACCGTGTCGTCGTTCAATTTCACACCAAGACAACTAATAACTCTCGGTAAATGAAACTACTTACAGCAACATGAGTTATGTTCCAAGTAAGGTATTTCGACTTATTCATGTTTTTTTTTTTAAACTATATAGGGGGTATTATTTTTGTGGTTAAGGATTTATTTAAGTACCTGGGCAATTTATTTAAATAAATAATTATTTGAAAATAAAGACTTCATTTAAATAGATATTTTTATTTATCATAACAAATAAATTTATATTTGAATAACAATTTTATTAACCGTTTCAAATATGAAAACATTTTTTATTCATGTTTAATTGTGTTACTTAAAAATTGAAATCATTTCCATTTTTATATTGAGCTAAAAGTAAAAATGAATTTGAATAATTTGTTATTTAAGTTGGTCCAAATAAAAATGTATTTATTATTTAAGATTTTATTTAAATTTATTTGTAAAATTATAGTTATATCAATTATTTTAATTCATTTCAGAATTCACTAGACAAGTATAGTAACTCAAATATAATTTAATTATTTATGGAAAATGTATAAAATAAAACAATTTAAATGTATAAAAATCGATAAACTGAGAAATAATATAATACATCTTACATCATCGCTCTAAATTTAAAGTAAAAAAAATATCTATATTCTGGTTAAAATTGATATTCAGGAATGAATTACCAGTTAAGTTTATTCGTCAATAAGCCTTTATTGTATCCTAAGAGGGTTGAGTAATAATAAATAATGTGTACATTTTCGATTAAAACTGAAATCATTTTTTATAAAACAAAAAACAATAACACTATAAAAAAAATGTGCACTAATATATTATTATTTGGCAAACAGAGTTATTAGTAGGAACAAATCCTTAGAATTTTGGTAGGAAAAAAGAAAAATATTTTTTTGCATCTGATTATGTTCTGAATAAATATCTAATATTTATTACACGTTACATCAATGTATTTTGCTCGGAACGGAATGAAAACATGTGAATTGGAGATACTGTTTATATACGTGGACTTGTAAAAAGTAGAAAAAATTATATTAGTGAGATGCGCATTGTACGTTTCTCGTAGGACCATCTTCATCAGCGTATGCTTCACGTCTATCACGTCTCCTCGATTCATACTCAGGGTCCATTTCGGTAAGCGACACTTCCTCAGAGTTGTCCGGAATGACCTCCACCGGTCTATAAATCCAAATTTAAATATTACATGAGTAATGAAATTAAATATTTTAATTGATTTATTTATAATAAATTAATAATATATAATTAATTCAACGGTTTTTATGAGTAAAATTTGTAAAAATAATCACCTAGCGGGAAGACACGATTCGAGCTGAACGATTTTTTGAACTGGTAATTTATCAGGGAAGTTGACGAGGAATTGAATAATCATACGACCTTTTTCGAACGGATTCTTGTACTGAGGCATACCTTCGTTCAATACACACTTGACGTCACCATGTTTAAAAACTTCTCCTGTAAATTACAAAAAAATTAACAAAACAATTAATATACGACTAGGGCTTTTTAAATTTACCTGGAATAGCAGTAGTGACCAAAGAACGTTCATCTAAAGTTTTTATGACTTTCTGGAATCCGCATAAAGCTTCAACTAATTCTATTTCCATACGAAGAATTAGATCGCTACCGCTTCTCCTAAAAAAAAAAATGTATTATATATTGTTAAACAAACGTAAAAACACATGACAATGTTTAAGTAAATTTAGTAATTTAAATGAATAAAAAAAGTGACACAATACTATGTCTACGAAAATGTTGACACAATTTATATGCAGTTTTATTTAAAGACAAGAAAGTCTACATCTTCAGAATATAATTAATCTACCCATAACATAATTAATAACAATCTGAAAAAAGTTTGTATTTTTCCTTACTTATATGTACGATGTTCTCTTTCATCTAATACAATTATGATGTCACCAGGTTCAAGTCCTGGCTCTTGATCACCTTCACCGCTAAAAGTAATTTTTTGACCATCTACCATGCCCTTGTCTACGTTTACTTCCAAAATTTTTCTTTCACGGATAACCTATAAAATAAAGTTGCATGCATACAGCAATGGTGGTAACAAAAATTTGGTTCTGAATTTTGTGACTTACCTTTTTACCGTTGCAAGTCCTACACCTGTCCTTGGGGTTGATGCGTTCACCCTGTCCACGACATTCACTACACATAGATTGCACTTGTTGAATCATTCCCGGTCCTAATTGGTGGATCTGAACTTGAATGCCGCTACCTTGACAGGTTGGACATTGTTCTACAGCTCCTTTCTTGCCGCCTCGGCCTTCACATTTTTCACAAATGACGTTCTTTTCTAACGCTAACTTTCGCACGCAACCGTTGTATAAGTCTTCAAGGGAAACACTAAGTTGATGAACAACGTCTTTGCCTTTTTGGGGACCGCGGTGACGGCCACGACCTCCACCGGAAGCACCGCCAAATTGGCCGAAGAACATGTCAAAAAGATCCATTGGCGAAGAGAAGGAGTTGCCAACTCCTCCTTCTTTGAGTGCTTGTTCACCACCTTGGTCATACAGACGGCGTTTTTCTGGTGTTGACAACACTTCATACGCTTGTGATATTTGCTTAAACTATAATCAAACAAAATGCTTTATAAATAAGTAACTATTATTGATTAAATTTTAATTAAACTCTCATTATTAAATAACATGAACAAATTTAGTTTTTTTTTAAAGGTATGTCAAATGTATTATACATTTTTCTGAAGGCATTAGGACTCAAAATTTAATTTTTCAAAATGTTATACAAGATAAACTATTGGAACATAAAAATTTTAAAAATTAAATACTTATACTACATTTAAACAACTTTATATTTTATTAACACATTTCCAACATGACATTGTACGTCAAAACTTCATTACAATGCTTCTTACAAAGCTAGCAAGTTTTAACTTGCCAGTCTTTTCAAATTGTAGGTAATTTTCAATATATTGTTAATTATAACCATTTGTATTATTTATATTAACCATTTATTTATATTTAAAAATGTATTGTTGTCTTTATTACATATAATATATAAGAGAAACAGAAGATTGTCAATCAGCAATTTATTAGTGGCAGTATTATAAAAAACGGGAGAAAAAATTAAGAATTATATTGTTATGTTTCACTGTCTATTATATTGATGAAAAACAATAGTTTACCTTTTCACCCTCATTTGGGTTTTTGTCAGGATGGTATTTCAAGGCAAGTTTCCTGTATGCCTTTTTAAGTTCGTCAGCAGAACAATTGGGTTTAACACCTAAAATGTCATAATAGGTAGTTTCTTTAACCATTTTCAACAGTTAGGTAAACTAGTCAAGCTGAAAAAAATCAATAACATAATAAATAATTCAGTCTTAAAAATAGATAAAATTATACATTGATATAATAATATATTAAAAGCACTCATACAATATTCGTAAAATAATAATTAACAATTTTTCTTTGTATATTTTGAGTATACAAGTCATAAGACTTAATTCAGTTACCCGAAAATATGGTTTTGGGTAATAACATTTGTTTTAAGAAATGCACAACTGTTTTTAGTTCAAATATCAACTTTTTTTAATTACTATAGCACAAGTGAGTATACTGTGCGCCATATAGTCACGGCAGTTAATTTAGCTTTTCTACTAATATAAAATATAATAAATATTCTATTTTATAAAATCGCCTTTTTAATCTTTTCAGTGAATTAGTTGAAATTTCTTTATTTTAAATATCTCAATTGAAAATGACCACAAATTTTTTTTATATACTAATTCAATCAACTTATGTAAAAGTTTACATACATAGTTCTCATCTTTATCCTAAAAATGAAACAATTCTGAATATCAATAATAATTATATGGTAGTTTTTAGGCTTACATACAAATTGTTTAACACCATTACAAATAAAATTATTAGTGTCTAATTAATATTCGTTTCACAAAATTTTACCTTCTCCATAACTGACACTCCCCACCCATCATTATTTTTTTAATTTTCACCATGAGGTCAATTCTTATTGCCATACTTATATTCTTTTTTTTTATGCTAATTTTACAAGTACGTAGACTATTTCTTAAATAAAAAAAAAATAAACAATTAATCCTCCTCGATTATTTATTATATTTTCATTTGAACGACATAATACCTACTTAATATTATACACCAGTCAACGGTATAATAACAATAAGACCGCAGAAAAAAAAATCATTATCATACGCATTAACATGTAACCGTTTTTCTTTGTCTCGGGACGATTGTAATAACATATCAGTATTGTAGGTAGGTATCTGTACATTTTGTTGTACTTGTACAGTTGTACAAAACGAGCGTCAGATAAAATAATATAACGATTCGGAAATTGGTAAATAAAAAAAAAAATGGCGATTTTCGGTATCGGCAAAAATTGACGGAAACGGATCATGTGCGTTTTGAGGGTCAACTCAGCTGTTAAGGCACGGCACATATTGCTATTATTTAAATCTAATACTATTATCGCAGAACTGATACTCGTCCAACGAGACACCCTTGTCGGCGACTTTTTCCACCCAACAATCACGTTATTATTTTTAATTATTATTTTAAAAACTTACTCAGTCTGTTTCGACGGACGACAATCAAACCGTACGGTAATAATGGGGGTGGTAATCTGGAGATTTTTTTCGTCTTCAGTTTTTGCTTGGAACGCGGTGGCACACGCGCTTTTCACAAAATCACAAAGAACGAACTACGGAATGGAAATCCGTATTGAAAAAGACGAACACGACGTTGCCTAGCACACAGAATGAGTGTGCAGACTGCAGTAGTTTCTAGAACGTTCGTGGGGCTGCGTTTGCGCCACGCTATCGCATAACACGTACACGACTCGCCGTTTATACAATACTCTTTGGCCCATCCGTCCGAACGCACCCCTGATTATTACCACATTTACAACTCAAAACTACCGAACGTAGATTCAAGAGAACGTCCCACGCGGTTGTTATTTTATTATGTACAACTAAATCGTACTAAGTTTTTTTTTGTTGAAGCATTGATTTTAGAATAATTTTTTACTTTATTATAATATTAGTATATTCTTAAATCAATGGTAGTAGTCGTATGGTTTGTGTGTCGTTAGTATTAGCACAGGTATACATAAAAAAAAAAGAAAGTTATATGTATATCTGTGGCTTTAAGCTTAACACGGAGACGAGGAGGCTAAACGTTTTTGAAAACAATGTATTTGTAATATTTTTTTTTGTTTTTGTGTCTGGACCTACATTATCTACCAAACCGCTAGACCGATGTCTTAACGCAGGAAGTCTATGGACCAAAATCCACATGTTGTACTTAAAAAGTACTTTATTGGGCCCAAAATTCATAAAGCTCATCATTCCCCCATCAAAATCTAGAAAAACGTCAAAAATGAAAAAATTTATATAATTTTGAAAAAATACATTTTCAACGGGGCCAAGGGTGCGCCGTGCAATTTTCTAAAAAAATGTTCTGCTGGAAAATCTCACTATTTTTATTTTGAATTTTTTAGTAATTGGGTTTTGCTAAGATCCCAGAATTACTACATTTAATTAATTTTTAAGTTCCTTTTTATTAGTTGAACAGATGTAAAACAAATTAAATGCGATATCGCAGTGCCATACAAACATTTTCTATAGAAAATAAACAGAATTAAAAAATAATAATGAAAGCATGAGTTTTTCCCGTAGTCTATTTTCATATAAAATTTATTTTTGATGTACCGTCAAATTGTGAGTTGCCATAATTTCGCTAAAATAATCTACAACAATAATAACAATTTCCACATAATCGTCATTACCGTGTACTTGACACACCTTTTCAAAACATTGCTCACGTTGGTTAATGGTTGCATTGGGCAGCTGCTGATTAACAATTATTTAAAAAAACAAAGACATGTCGTCGTGTTTTGGATGTTGTTATTATGTAGGTTGGCCAACATGTTGGTATCGCCGATGATAAAAACAAAATATGAGATAACACGAATTGCATTGCAGAATACAGATTACAGATAGGATAGCGTGAATTCCGAATTATTATAACATTCAAATTACCAAAAATAAAAACATGTAATTTATTTCAATTTACACCATAATGTTAACGTGTTTTATATTTATTAACAGTATTTTTTTTTTGTGAGAAATACTGAGAACAGATAATGATTTGTACTTGTTAATATTAACATATGTAATTACAAAAGTAAATAACATATTACTGAACACTGTTAAATTTGTTAATCTATAAAATGTAAGTACCTACCTACCCTATTTTTTATGCTGATTAAAATTCACATATTTTGTTTAACATACATACATAATCGCTTTAATAATTAATTACGTTTTTATTTATAAAATCATTATAATGAAACTATAAATCTATAATATAAGTATATAAGTCTGATAACTTTCTACATACTTATCAAATGTCTTTTCTGAATTTTTTTTTAAAACTTATTAGTATAAATAATATTACATAAATCATTCATAAATTTACCTGGTAGATGGTCATAAGACTTGTTTAGATTGGATAACTAAACAAGGATGATATCTGCCTCCCTCCCTAACAAGAATTGAGCCCACAAAAAAAAAAAAACTTCAAAAGTTTTTGAAATACGTATGTTTTAAAATGAATACTGAACAAGGAAATCAATAAAAAAGTTTTATAATTTTATTTATTTATTAATTATATACGGGCTGGGCCCTTTATATATATACATGCATATTTGTACAATTAAGAAAACATTAAATACACAACTGAACAGCAACTTATAAACTAAACAAAACTAAACATAATTACATCAAAAATTAGGCTTAAAAATTAAAATTAAAATTAGGTTCTACATTGGCATTTGACATTAGCCGTCGTAATGGCTCATTTGCCAAATAATTTGTGGTGGCACGCGGGATGTAAAAAAGAGCATTAGTTCGCGATGGACGTTGAGGCACTTTAAAGCAAAGTAGTGTGAGAAGAGCAGACGATTCCACTTTACCCTCCATTTTATAGATGTTTTCATCAGTTTTGAGTTTTAACAATATTTTTAGAACTATTTTTAGTTTAGATTAATACAAATTGTATTTTCTAAAACAAGTATAGATAAAACTGTTATATGGCTAGAATATTCGTGTAATCACAGATAAATTCTTTGATGCGAATTTCTGAGTAGTAAAATATATAATGTTGAAACTTACAAAGTAGTTAAATATGGTTTTTTGTATTTCCCAATTTTCAGGAGTGATTTTTTTCAACTATTAATACCTCCAAGATATCTTATAAACACTGTAAGATAATTGATATTACACTCGAGTAAATCAGTACTGAGTTTCCAAACTTACAGTTTATTTGTAGATATAATATTACATTAAACTACCAATGTAAAATTAATTTGCACTAAGATATAATCAAATATCATAATAGTATAGTTGTGTTGTGAATTAAAATAAATATTCTTCTAATGTTAAATGAAACATATCACTTATTTCATTTGAGTAGTGAAGCTATAATATAAACCTTAAGTAATAAAGAACAATTTATTATATTTTTATACTATGAATAAAAGGATACTAAAATGTTAATGTTTAAAAAAATATTTTCAGAATTACCAAAAAGCAGAAGATATGGCAACATATATGTTACAAAAGACTGTTATGTCATTTTGCACGTGCGGCCTACTGAAACTTTTGCCAGATCTGTTCTTTTGTCGTCATTGTTTGACACTACGCTGCAACTATTGTGTAAGTCATGAAATAGATACGACATTTTGCCCACATTGCTTCGAAAATCTTTCATCCACTGAAGCCAAACATAAGAAAAACCGTTGTGCTTCATGTCTGGAGTGTCCAAGGTGTTTTAATACGCTTTCAACGAGGTCATATTCCCGGACACAGGATCCTAAAAAGCCTCCCCAGAAAATGTATTATTTACTATGTTTATTTTGCAATTGGCGATCACACGAACCTATTGTTCCTGATCAACCAACGTCATCAGGAAATTGGCCTGTTTACAAAAATACTAACGATGCTCGAATTTTAGATCTTATAAATTATTATAAATCATTGTCTTTGAAAGAAGTGTTTGACAAACAAAGAAGGAGTACAAAAAGCTATGGTCGTAATTATATGCACTTTTTGGAAAAATTTGGGTTAAACGCTATGATGGCACGGAAACGTGCCGGTCTGCCGAATTTCCCAATGGATGGTGCTGCATATAGTACTCCTCAGCTCAACTTGATTGAGGCTGTAGAAGACGTTCCCGGATTACCTGAAAATATTTTTGAGGCCCCAGTCGATTTTAAGAATACCACTACTTTAGAACAGCGATTTGCTACTCCAGAACTTCAAGACGAAAATGTCGATAATCTTTTTCCAATACGTAAGCATCTTCGCGTGAAACACTCACTCCGCTGCCGTGTGTGTGAACACAATGTTGTCAAACCTGAATATAATGCTGTCAAATTTAAAATAAAGCATTTAGCATACTATCATGTGCCCGAAATCAAAGTGATCAAATGTGATCCATTACAACCTGGAAAATCGAGTCAGTTTGTACTGAAGTTGTGTAATCCAGCACAGACATCGACTATAGTCAGTTTTGAAAAGCTAGACGTAAATACTATTAATGTAATAAGGGAGCCAAGACGGCTTGAAGGAGAAGATCTCATTCCTCCAAAACAATTGCCTGAACCAGTAACGATGACTTTAAATTCATTAAGCAGTATTCTGATTCCTGAAGGCGAAATCAAAATTGCAGCCAGAGATGATACAGCTGAATACGATGATACAAATGAAGTGAATACCGATAATGACGACCCTAAATTTGTATGTTGGAGAAAGGGCAATAAGGTTGCGCTCAAATTTGAAGTAATACCCCGTGAAAATACTGTAAAAGGTATTAACGTGCAAGTGGGATTTGTAATGAACTTTATGTATTTGGATACAATGTCGCATGTAATCAACCAAAAGCAACCACAGAGTATTTTGGTGCCTATAAAAGTTGTGTTAAATTTACCCAATCCAGCTTAATGTATTTAAGTGTATTACAGATAAATTACATCGAAGCTAAAGACAAAACAAAATTGTATAAAACATGTTAATTTTATTAAAATGTTCAGTTTAATTTAAAAAAAACATTTGTTTTAAAAATCGTATTTAAGTTACATTTAGATATTAATTTTTATCTTTAATAACTTCAAGAATTAATAAAAAAATATATACATAATTAAAAGTGATATTTACGCTTATGTATTATATTTAAAAAACTAGTTATTTAAATTAACATAATAAAGATTGAAGCTTTAATTATTTTATTAATAATTATTTTAATTTGTTTTTTCATGATTTCTTTTTTTGTTACTACGTTTCTACCAAGTCCATTGATAAAAATTGTATAACAAATGAATTCAAGAAATAATAGTAGCACATTAATATTTATTAACTATTATAGAAGTTTGCTTAAATTGTAGGTATATAATAAATATTAAACAATGTTAATAAATACTATTCAAATATATAATTTTGTAAATAATTACCTACTATTGATTCTATTTGGAAGTGCAGTTAAATACAATTTTTGTCTGTTAAACAGAAATATAACTTGCATCCTCATGTAGAGTAGGTATCAATACTAATCGTATTGGTTATTTATCACATCAATGCTAAAATACGTACGATTTATTAATTATTGCTATAACTCTCGATAATTATGACAAAATTTACATAGTATAGAAAAAATCTGTATTTAAAAAATATCTAATAGCCTTTATAACCATAAACTTTATATAAATTATATAATATAGAGCAGCCAAAATTGTTGCAGGTATATTTTTCTAATAATATTTTATTAGGATTAATGCTCGTATTTCAAACAAATTGATTTACCAAAAGCGAAATTAAAAAACGCCACTCATGTTTGATATTTTTTCAAAAAATCTAGGTTTTATGGTAAATTTCAGTCTCTTTAAGCATCACGTTCAGGTCAGTTTTGTCGAGGAATCATCCAGTCGACTATACTGAAATGTGCACAAGAGCAATTTCAAATGATCTCACTTTTGAAAATAAAGTCAAAAAATGATAAGCAATCATTTAGTAAGAGACTGCATTTTTACCTATTTATTTTTATTTATTTTAGGTACCTACCTAAAATGTTGAACGAGTCGGTTCTAACTTCTACATTCATCAATTGGTTGAAAAAACAGCCCTCAACAAATAATACTATAATGCTATAGGTAGCAATTATTTCTACTTCGATTGATTGCTTTGCCTCATAACGTAATGTTTTAGTTATTTTGGAAGATTTTTCAAAACTTTTATCTGCCGTTTAATGTATTCCTTAAACGGCAGATAATTCTAGTAGTTGTACACTACTATTTTAGATACTTGTTTCTTTACATACCTCAACTTCCAAAAAAGTGCAGTTATTATGTTTATTTTATTTTGTTTTAACGTAATCGCAAAATTAACTGCGGAATAGAATACTTAACACTATTTTACAGCATGCGCTCCTGCGCATTCAATAATTAACTTTTTACCGTTTCGTTATTTTTTCTCGTGAAAATACTTTGGAGAGTCGTTCTATTTTTGATTACACCAAAATTCTGTGTGCTTCCTTAGTAAACGTCGTATTTTACGAGTTCTTTCTATTATGTTTTTGAGTATAGTTATTAATTATTACGGTTAAAAATGTTGAAATAAATGCGCCTGTTTTTTGCAAATGTTTTTTTTACAAAAAAATTAATTTATATGCACCTAATTCCCGAATCAATTTAATTTGCATTGTTATTGGCTAGTGCACATTAAACAAATAATATAAGCGTGCTAAGTACCTTTAATGGAAAATTGCATGTACCTATTACGTTTGCATGCATTTAATTAATTCTCATCAAGTTATTATAAAATCATTTGGGTGTAAACGTGATAATTAATTAATTATGTTGAAAGTGCTAAATGGTTTGTTCTATTTTTATATGCGTAGTTAAATCCACTGAGCTGAATTTAGTTAGGTATTTAAACTACGTAAACACATACCTTGTTACTAGTTTAACTATTTTGAATTAGTTAATACGCATTTGAAATTAGGATTGTGAATAACTTCTAGAATTAAAATATCATGTAAACGGATAACACTGATACAAGCACATTTAACAATAATATAAAATATATAGGCTATAAGTTATAACCAATAATTATAACATATTGAATTATTAATTTAAATTTTAGTTATTTATTTATTGTTAATACGTTAATATATATTGATATTATGAAATGTACGCGTACCTTTCAAGTTTTTATAGTTGCTATCGAAAAAACTGTGGTGAGAGGGTTGGAGGGGGGGTAAAAACAAAAAAATTCTGAAAAATTGAGATCACGTTGTACAAAAACAATATTAAACTTTTTGTTAAACCTTATGAGATGTTGAGTGGTTCATGATAAAATGATCACTCTGTATTGTGCTTTAACATAAATGAAAATGTTTTTAAAAAGAAACATAAAAAAATTTCAATTATGTTAACAGTAAACTAGTGTAGGGCGTTAAAAGAATCGCTAGGTGTAGGTATATTCATAAGTCTCATACATACAACCAACGCTCTCCGAGGGCCGGGGGGAAGGGGTCGAGGCAAAAATGTGTTTAAAAAAACCCTATTACCACTATTTTTATATAAAAATAGTTATTTTCTCCGCTCCACGGAAAAACATTGAATCATGGATATGTTTTAGCATTACGGGTCCGAATAACCTTTTATTTGTATGAAGTAGGTACTATACATTTCAAATTGACGGCCGCCACTGTCGCATTTCCCAAGTACTAGGGTCCTTTGTTAAGTTTGTTATGCATTGCTCAGCAGCTGTAGCGGATGATAATTTATATAAGGCGCATACCGCCAGAACAGCTTAACCTATTAAAAACTAAATTTGCTTAGAATGTTTAGAATGAACTAAATTTGTTTAGAATGTAATTTTGTTAAGAAAAAGTACTAGGGTCTTATGCTTGAAATATGTATATACATGTATTATTTAAAATAAACCAAGCAAGTACACGTGCTCTTAGTTGATGGTGCCACAAAACAAGCAATTTGCGACTTTGATCACATGCGAGAAGTGTCGATCAACGTTCTGTGAATAAGACGTGTGCCATGGACGTGCGATTCTTTGACCATAGATGCGTTACAAAATTACGGAAGAGTGTTTTTCAACTAACTCAGGATTGTGTTGCATATCCGAACTATGAGAATCAAGAAAGTGCATACTATTATTAAAATATATTATAATCATTTTTTTTTTTAATAATCATGTTACGGTATAAATGCCGGAAAACTGCTTAACACAAAAATTTCTTTTATTATTATACATTTTCAGTATTAAAACGCTCAAACTTAAAAGTTCCACGGTTGTTGTGAAACTAACATATTTTTAAGTTTATCGATTAGTTTACAAAAAAAAATATGTAATTAAATCTATGGTTCTTATTAATTCTCAGTTGAATAGTAAAAAAAACAAAATTCGCATTACATTATAATCATTAAATTGCAAAACGTTTGCTAATTTATCTGAATAAATTAAAAAAAACAAATTTTTTTATAAAATTTGGGTCCAAGAACCAATAAAATATCGTCTATAAGACAAAACAAAATGTTGTTAAATATTTCTAATTACCTTATTTTATTATTTAAAAAATGTTTTTTTATTGAGAGAATAACATGTATACCTATACAATAAAATGTGTACAAATTTTTATTAATATTACCCCAATAAGCGTAGCCTGTGACGGGGTTAATTAATTACTATCAACAAATTCTATTTTTTAAATTAAAAACTTTGACAATTTGTTCTGTTTTTGTACATGTAAACTTATACAAAATATAAAATACTATTTTTAAGTTCTTACTATTAAGTATTAACTTTATGAAGATAGATTATCTTATATCTAATGAATAGTTAAGGACAATTTTCTAATTGCATAAATATTTATTTTTAAACAAATTACATTATTAAAAAACTTTTTTTGTATGTGTAATGGCAAAGAGTTAAACATAGATGGACCTATGTATATATACAATTATTGATGTTAATAGGTTATTACTTATTAGTTATTAGGTATATTTAAATTTTCCACTGACTTTATTATCTAAAATTATCCAATTTATTATAGTTTTGTTAGGCAGTTTATTTTTTGAACCTTGAGTTTCATCTTCCATTAAAATGTTTTAGCACCTTAACTCGCAGTACCTGGTTTTTCCCCGATTACGACGATAAGAAGAAAAACGAAAATTTCCCTAGGTTTTTTTTTTGTGTGATTTGAGGCTATTCAAATATTTTTCTCTATGCTTTATTGCTGATGAAAACGCAAATATATGAAGTTATTATAGAATTATTAATATTTATTTAATGCACCATTTGAAATTAATTTTAATGGCAAATAATATATATATTTAATATTTTTGTGTAATTTATGTACAATACTATACAATATAAACATTTGCTAATTATTGTAACACCACAGTACCTATACACAATTAACTGGTTGCAATTTTAATAAATCTAAATTTTAGGGTCGTTGTGAAATGTAGCGCACAACGATTATTAGTAGGTATTACACGGTCAGAAACAGAATATTTGAATTTATGTATTATAGGATATGAATGAAACTCTAATATATTTTGAAAACATTTATTAAGGGACTTTACCAACAATACGATAACGTTTTATAAAATTAAAACTAAAAAAAGTTTTATATTTTTAAACAATCAAGAAAAATATATGTAAAATTATTGTTTTTTAAATATATTGTAAATTGTAACTTTTTTTTTTTGCAATAAAAATGCCTCGCAACCCGCCAAGTATATTGTGATTTTACAAAATACCTTTTTAGTAGAATGATATTAAACTAATTGTAACCGAATCGATTTTTTTTTATTAGTTAACCAAATAAGGCATGGAAACGCATTAATTTCACTGCTGCGAATTTAATATAATTATTATACTAAACGAGCATTTATGTACGTTTTGTATAACTTTTGTAAATTTTATATTTTTGATCGTTTAATCTTTTTGTGTTATATCGTTATTTATACTTGTACTACCTATCAAAAGATTTACATCGAAGAGTTTTTTTTAGTCATTTCATTAGTCTCGGCTATAATAATTTCTACAGTACTGTGATTACACCTACTAATGTATATAGTTTTACTCCGTTCCCGCTATGCCCCCAACCCATTGTCCTGGCTTTTTTTATTTGGTATTAAGTTTTTTTTTGTTTTAGATTGCACCTAGGTTGATGGCGGGAAGGGAAGTTAACTTTAAATATTGTCGGGCCAATAACCGCGAATGGATATTTTGTATAGAACTTTTGGACCCTTTTCTTTGGAGAATTACACTACCTACTCGAAAGTCTGCCTGCGCCAATGTATTTACTATAATTGCTGCTGCTGCCGTCATAAGATTTAACCTTATATAATCATCTGTAGTGTGACACTACCGATGTGTAATAGTTTTATTGTTTGATGAAGTACATTATATTATATATATATTTATTTATTTTAATTTTCTGATGATAGGTACCATCGTGTTATCTCTGTGGAAACGCGGCCTAATAGTGTGTAGTACAAGTGTCGGTCACGGGGGGCGCTTTGGCTTTGAATTCATTGAAGGTCGCCTATGCGCACGGCCGTACGGCGTACGGGCCGCACACCGCACAACACTAACGTCAGTCTTGCCCCCCTGTCGTAAGCGCGTTTGTCTGGCGTCACTGTCGGCGATTTTCAGTTAATAATTAATAATAATAATAATAATAATAATAAGTTATTTATTTATTATTAGTTTGTGTTCTGCGTGTGTATACGTTGGTGTATGTTGTGCGGGACCGTTAATTAAAAAGTGCATTCGGTATTATATGTAATATCATTATTATGCGCCCGACGGTCTTTGGATACAATCGAATTTCGCGTTTACCGTTGTTACGTCGGTTGATAGCATTGTCGTAGCGCGAAAGTTGTGTGTATCTATTTTGTCGCTGTGTTTTTTTTCTTCAAATGTGTGCCGTGTACGTGTTTTGTTTTTATAATTTAATTATTAATTAATATTTATTGTTGTGAAAGTGTTTTTCGAGTGTTATTTTTCGTTTGTTTTGGTAGTGTCCCGCGTTTCAAAGTCGTTGGAATAATCGGTGCGAATCGTTCCTCTCACTGGATTTCGTCAACTTTTATCAGTTATTTTGATGAGTGTCATAAGTCATGCAGGTAGGACTATAAAATAAAACAAAACAATTGAAATACTACACGATACGAGGATTATGTCCCATAAACATCTATTATGTTCATAAATTAATATCAGCTTTAAACGATTAAAAAAAAAAACATACCTACTCGCCAGTAAATATTAAATGTAATTTGTTTAACCAGTAATCACATCAATATTTAGATGTGCTTAATTAGGTAAGACTCGAACTATAATAATCCCCTTGTTCCTATTTACAATTTTAATTCTACATTAATATGTATCTAATTATAATCTTATTTTTGTTGATGATAAATCCTTAACATATACATATAACCTACCTATAATATGTATATTATGCTATAATGTCTTTAAAAGCACAAACATTATCTTAAACCTCATCTATGTGTCTATAATGCTAAATTGTTTTCTGTCACTAACAACAATATGAATAGTTGTTTTAGCAAAAGTCTGTATTAACCTAAACCCCTTCTTAAACCTGTTTTCAGTAGAATTGATAAATGGTAATTAAAACTATAATTAAGTAGGTAGTACTATAAACTATTGTTTTGATTATTATATCCTTTTTAAGAATGATCATACCTAAAATGTAGGTGTACCTATATTTCTAAATCCCAAGTGTTAAAAACAATATGTAATTCTATTTATTTTTAATATTTAATAATATATTAGAAAACTTAACTACGGTTACCATATCTTGTTGTAAAAAAAGTTGAAAAAAAAAATTTGAAAAAACTATAACTTTTCATGTAGTTAAACGGTAGTATTGATAAATATTATCTTTATCATTTTTATCTATAGTATCAAATGTCTAGTATCAAATCTAATTTTCCTTCTTAAGCTTTCAGATATATTAATTTGTTATGCTTCAGTTTAATTTATACAGATAAATAATGAAAATTTACCAAAATTAGATACTATGCCTGATAAGAAAAAAGCTTTTTTAAATAATTTCATCCAGTTGTCAAACAGACATTAGACTTACACATTTTTAAAACCATAGTTTAAGGTTTTGGTAAAAAACTGGCAACGAGGAGTTTACATTTGATCGAATAATACTTATTATGGAAAATGTGAATACTCTTGTGTCACACTAGTATATATTTGATATTTTTAAAAAATATAATGTATGTTGATAGTGTAGAATGTTTCTTAATTTTGTCTGCTTTATAGCGTTCTACTACAACATAATTTCAGATCATAACATTAGTTGACACACTAAAGCCATTCTTTGTAAGTGTCAATCTATATTATACCTAATCTCAATTTATAATGAAACTAAATTCATCTAAGTACCAACATTTAAATGAAGTCTTAAAATTATGTTACTCATAGTTCAAACTGCTTTGTATCGGTCATCTGCATATTCCTTGTATGTTATTAATTCATTGTTCTTAAACTGATAGTTGATTTATTTTTTTGTTACTGTCTTATTATTTTTAAGCTAAAAATGAATTGTGCTAACTTAAATAACATAATAGATAAATTTCAATTAAAAAATAAAATTGTTAAGGAAATTTTAATATTTTAACTATCTAAATATGTTTCGTTTCTTTTTTAGAAACTTAAAGGTGTATGTTTGGAAAGTCCGTCATGCGTCGGCCAAGAACTTTCAGTACCAATGAGCAGTGATGGTAGCTGTAGAAACATATTCGGACAAGGAAAAGCCTCCATGAATAATATACAAAATGCCTCGATCTGCCCTTACGCACTTTGCATCGGTCATCTGATAAGGCATGACGACCGAATCAAACGACCAGCCACTGCGTTCTGCTGGGCTTCTGTATACCACTCCGAGCGCCCCAAATCGGTGTGCGTTTAATAATTTACCTAATAACCATGGCGTCGTCGCTCAATCGGCGGCTGCCGCTAGCATGAACCAAGAGTCAAATGGTTACAGTTATTTGTCAGAATACGACAAAGCTAATAAAAGTGCAAGTTCTACTGCTGTAGTCACTGTGACGAGTAACGTTGTTTCATCACCGGCTGCTTACATATCATCAGTCTCTGTACCAAATGGATGGAAACGATTGTGCAATAAAGAAGCTGTATGCTATATAAGGTAAACATCATTGCTTTGTTATTTTACTGAAAACCATTCTTGCATTCAATGTAATTAAAAGTAAATTAATAATTCAGTCTTTTTTAATAAATTTAAAATGGTGACAAAAATAATGTTACCATCTTTAATTTGAAACTCAATTAAGAGTTCTATTTCATTAGAGATGTATTGCAAAAAATAAGTACTTACCTCTTTTCATGTAAAAATCCTGACCGAAGTTTTTTTGGTATACATAAGCCACTCAAAAAAATAATATACCAAACATGTTTTTGGCTTAAACAAAAAAATTATCCTCGTCAAATCTGATTAAAGTTTGAAAGTTTGCCGATTTGACACTATTTAAAATTTGCTCTGAACTTTCCGATTTATAAACATATTTAAAATATTTGTCAAAACCCATTGCCTTGAGCCATAATGTGTGTGCTTTTTAAATTTTGTATTAAAAAATTTGAATTGATTGTAATTTTTAAAAAAAAATTTCTGATCAGTTAAAAAATTGTGTTGATGTTAGCAGCGGTGAATAAGTGAAGGAGGGAAATTACATTAACAATATCAGAAGGAGGGGGGGGGGCTAGGGAAGGTTAGGTAAAATAGTTTCCAATTGGGTAAAGCCCTCAGGTAACTTTTTTAATTAAATTCTGTAGGAGCTTAAGTGTTGTAAAAGCATCTGGTCTTCTCCAGTCTTCCAGCGGGCGAGCAATTTAATTAAGTACATTCATACGAGTTTAGTATAAGTTATTATAATTTTGCTTAGTACTATACTTTTTGTAATGCAATGGAATTTTATTTCTATCCAAGTGGGAGGGGGGGGGGTTGGCGATTGTCTTATCGTCCCAGCCCTCTCGAGTTATCCTTACTGGTCTTTGGTCTTACATAATATTCTAAAAACATATGATTGGAATTTCGTGTTTTTCTGACTTCTGGCGTTACAGAAATAACAGTGTAACGATTAGTTCTGGGTAAAATCAAAATCCTTTAATGTACATCAGAACTGCACCCCAGTTGGTATTTCGGTCGGCGGCCTTATTGATATAATACCGATCGGACCAAAAATCTGACCTATAATAATATATTACGCCATAGGGTGTCCAAAATAAATTGTATATAATACGGGTTGCGTCTTTTTCACTGAACTAACTATACTACAAGAGTACAATACAATTCAAAAAAAAAAACACCTGGGATACTGTCCTTTTCGATAGACCTTTTTTGCCCCATAAAATTAGACCCTATAATATTGTAAATTATCCGCTACAGACGTGTTACCTTGGGTAGAAAAAAATGTGTCCGACTACTATGGAAGCAAAAAGCCATATAACCGCAACCGGTTACGCATTATCTAATTGGTAAAGACGGACGGGTGACTTCAATTTTTTTTCCTTCATATAAACTAAAATCGAACGTAAATCCTTTTTTTGATCTCAAAAGAAATTGTGTTTGCGTATATTCGGCCATCGGGCAGGTGTTTCACGTATATTTTAAAAAGATTTTACTAGGAAGAATACTTTGTAGCAAAATCAAACTCGTGTGTTAAAGGTGCAACAGCAACGGGGATGACTTATCGACGTACCGTATTGTCTTATAAAGAAAAGAGAAGGTACTCTTGGACGGGTGGGTTCACAGTATTTTATCTAGTTTACTATAATATACGAGTATATAGATAGACGACCTCACATAATGGAAATTATATTTCCGCGTAGTATATAGTTGAATGTCCTATTCCAAGGTACACCTTGCATTTTTCATATTTCTTTGTCGGCTAGAGTATAAGCAACGTGCAATACTTCATCAGGTCCAGTATTTCAAGCTTCCAGCTCTACAAGTGGTGGTATTATTATTATTATTATTGATACGACATAAATATTATAGTGCTTTGTCCTAGGTCGTTATTTACTATTATTTGTCGTGTAACAAATATAATTTATATAAATTATAAGGTATGTTCAAATTATAATTTAAACATTTTAACGAGTATTTAATATTTAAATAAAATAACAACAAAAATACACACTTCTTAAAATTGAAATCGCTAAATAAATACATGTTATATTATTCGGTAAAATCATAAAACATATTTTATAGCTAGATAACCATTAAATTGGATTAATAAAAAGAAATATATTATTTATATACGCCCGAGTCCTGGCCCCATGCCGAAATAGAAATTACATTTCTCATGTCGGCCAAGGGATTTCTTTTAGCGAAAAAGACCTAAGGGGACAGTCGCTATCCCTTTCAAATCTTCTTTTTTTACAAATCTAGTTTCCAGTACCAACTTTAAATAAAATAATTTCGGAGTTTCAAATGTCAAACTTGTTGAGATGACATGGTCATTTACAACCAAAAATGTGGTATAACAATTTTTCCATTTTTTTTATTGTTTTAATTACACATTCGGACTAGGATATTCAAAGAGTAAACTGGTATTCCTGTTTCATGCATTTTTGAAAATCGCTGGTAATCTTAAATACATTTTTAGAAATATCTAAATTCAACTACTCTGGAGTACAAATGTAGTCCAAATATGATATTTTCTAGGTACATATGCAAAAATTAGGGTTCATTTCTTTAAAAGAAAGCCACTCCTAGTCCTCGATATGAAATGTAAAAAAAAAAAGTGAATATGCAAAAAAGCGTTGTTTAAACATCTTAATTATGTTATATATTTGCATTTTTTTTATATTGTTATAACTTATAAGTAAATTTAAATAAATTTAAAAAATTGATGACTTAATAGTATAGTTGTTTTTATTATGTAAAATGTGAGAAAAAAATGAAATTTATAATACCTCAATCAATTAGTTTAAAATAGACTGGTTTGTAGATTATAGACATGCGATAACTAACTGATGTTTACATAAGTATTGTTAATACGATACTTATCCAAATCACAAAATCGGTTACTTGTAATTTACACTTAATTACACTGGTATTAACTGACAAATTGTAATATAGAGTTTTTTTGAATTTAATATTTACACCTTTTATTTTGCTGTACATAAGTCATGATAAAAACAAGAAATATCTAACCTTCAACGTTAGCCTGAACAAATCATCGATTACATTATTCAATTACCGTATATTATTTTTGTACATAAAAAAAAACAATTAATCTTCATGGCCGTTGAAAATCAAAGAAATAATTCTGGTTACCACTCTGTCCTCGGCTACTCAACAAAACAAAATATTCAACTTAATGACAGGTGCCACATTCGAAATGGTTATAATTTATAATAGTGTTTGTATATTTCAAACTCAGAAATAATTCAATGGCTCTCATACTCGGCAAATAATTATTTTTTCCACGTCAAACCAGTCCAGTTCACACCCAAGATATTATAAAATGTAGCTTAGTGCATTATATTTAGCTTGGTAATTGAGTGTAAAAAAATGTAATTAATTTATGGCATAAAATTACAACTTTATTTTAAGACTGTCGACAATTCCCAGGATCTCTTCTTCGAAAAGTATCTTGGGAATATCCGGAAATACTCAGTGTTACAATGGAATTCCTGGGAATAATTCAAGGGAATGAGTCATTACTTAAGTCATTGAATCATATCCTAACCTAACCTTACGCTTCGCCATTTTTAAGTAAATTTATCACACTGATCATAGTGATATTAAAACGATTTTTCCGATAATTTATTTTTTGTGTAAAGTTTGTTTGCTACCAAGTAAAATAGAATTATACAAATTACCCTTAAGCTTAATAAGCCGTGTATTATTAATGCGATTAAGATTGTATTAAGATGAAAAATAAATAAAAAATCAGGAATAAAAAAAAAACATTAAATACTTAATAAAAACGCAATATGTAAATTAAATTACTTTTATATCATAAATAATTACATAGTATGCAAAAAATAGTTTTTCAGGTTTTGAGATGTATCATTTTAGTTTTGTCATTTAAAATTAATTTTTCATAAAATATTCCAATATAGTTAAATTGGACTATATTTGACTTAATTGACTATAATGGGTATTTTTAAAAATTAAAAATATAAATTTACATCATCATTCATAAATTTCAAATTTAACATTTCTATAATTTACTTAAAGTTAAAAGCTAGTTTTTTAGCACCGAAAAAATGGCTATTGTTTTTCAAACGTTATTTATTAAAGTTTTCTACATAAAAGAAATTTCAAATTAAAATCGTATTGTCGTTGATCATTAGTAAATAGTAAAATGATATGATTAATTAAATGTTTGCTCTTATCCACCCCATTCGAGGGGTTTTGTATTTTATTAACAACAATAGAGGGTCCGTTGTTGTGATTAGTCGTTCTTTTAACGAGTTGTCGGCAGGTAGCTCCTTTAGAGCTGTATTGATTACTGGCTAACCGAGTCAATTAACCGCTTACGGTGGTGGGAAGCGTCCAGAATGACGTCATGTTGTATTAAAGGCGTTCACCTACCCCCTTTAGGAACGCTTTGGCAGCTTTTAACGGATTTGCCAGCACCTCAGGGTTTCGCAAAATGATTTAAATGGTCAATAACACGCCGTCAGACTACACAAACTTTATTTATTATCCAGCGCCCTTACACGTATTAAACTGTGTTCACTCGATATTTTCATACGCTTATTTTGATTTTATTGTACCGTACTAAGAGGGCGTCAAACTACCTTTTTATTAAGAAGTAAAGACTTCCTAGAGAAGGAGTTTTAGATTTTTAAAGCATATTAACCTACGATTAAACTTAAAGACTGAGAGTTTACCTTGCCTTTTTTCAATAAAATGTTTTCCACGAAGAAATTAGCTTTTGAAAATGCAAAAAACCAATATAATTTAAAGATTTATTACTTGGTCCCTAGTAACTTATAAAAAACAAACCTAATTAAATATATAGATAAACTCTTGGTTTTTTATTTTAATAGGTAAATATGCGCTAAAACTGTTCAGTTTCCTAGAAAAGTACATCTTCTAAGATTTAGGTATATGTTTTACGTGCTGAAAAAATTTAGGTAGTAAAACGCCAAAAGAGTTCCAAAGTTTAAGAAAATTCAATTTTTTTTTAATATCGTAGAGTATATGATTATTTTTAAGTACGTAGAAAAAAAAACAAGCGATTAGTGCGATTGTTACCGCCTGTTTAATAGTTTGCTGTTTGGTCATAAAATGTATTTATAAGACTGCGTGTACTCGTTCATTAACGACCGTGTTGTTCCTAAAGAATAATTGTTTTTTACGCTTCATTTAAAATTTCCTCATACCCTCACCGTTTTATGGGTAATACGATTCATAAAAAAAACCGTGTAATTTCCGAAGAACGAACCGCTGACTTTGCGGTCGATTATACACTTTTAGTGTTTCACAAAGCCTAGGGATTAATCTTGTTTTCATTAAATATGCATGTACTAAATAAAAGATTTTCTTAGTTGTAATAATTTAGTGAGAACGAGAAAGAAGGAAGTAATTACGATTCTTCAAATTTATTATTCAGAAAGCAGCTGTAACGCATTTGTTATGTATGTCGTTTAAACCTTAGTGTTGTAAGCTCACTTATCTCTGGAAGGGATGTTATTATCAATTATTATCACAGCTCAAGTTAAAAAATATATACGTACAATAATTTTCGTTTAGAGCGTTTTAACGGTAACTAAATAAAAAAAAATTGGATTAAATTCAGGGTTTAGACATGTTATATAATATTTAATATTTACTGTATACTTCAATTATTTTAGTTGTGTTTAGTTGGCTGACTATCGTTATCTAGAAATATACCTATATATAGTTATTCTAACTAGGTATATATTTTTTTCCGTGATCCGACCCTATACATTGCATAGTTAACCATTTTTTACTGTTTAAATAGATAAAAAAAAATTTGGTGAAACAATAAGATAAATATAATTTATTTAAATGAAATAGTGTTTGAAATGGGGGGAAAAATCCAATTGCATACTTATTTATTTTATTATTCCGGGCTCTAGTCATTATAATATCGTTATTAAAAGAAGACTTAATAGATCTTATTCGTTAAGGGGTTTGGAATCTGGTACAGACTACTTTTGCCAAATCTATAATTAAAAATGGAAATTAAGTGTACTTTTATTAGTACAGTGATGAGGATTTTTTATGAGTAGTTAATTTTTTTTTATTAGACTATCTAGCATCTGTTTTTGACGTCACTCAATACATTTTTTTTATTAGTAATGGTCAGCTATAAACAATCCTAGTTTGTTTGTAATGGTCGTAGATTCCTAAAATGTGGGTATTCCTTAAATATTATACGACGTATATCGACGATTTTTAGTAATGTAAATACGTATTCAGAGAATTAAAAACGGACAATTGTGAATTTTAAATAAATAATTAATATGAATCTATTTTAAATATAAACTGACGACATTCGGTGTATAATGTTATTTTCTATCCAAGCCTTAAATATCTTAACTTAAAAATTTCTAATAAAAAATGTAAAAAAAACAGGTTGGCTTAAGATCACTAAAGAGGACGTTATACCTCCTGATTTTAAAGTGTAAAAACATATCTACGCAGAATGCGTTTTATTATTGTTCTATATGTGATGGTTATAAAGCAAAAATAAATACCTAATATATAACCAAAAGAGGATGACTCTATTTGGGAAGGAATGTATCTTTTTTCAAATATACCCTATACAAAATTTTAAAATGCCTTTTATCGAGATTGAACATATAGCTAAATACTAACATTTTGACGGTTTGGTCATTCTATCCAAAATGTTATTACCTTTTTAATTTTATAATAATTAATAGGAGTTTTTGCTATAAAACCACCATGGACCGAGTAAAATGCATTCTGCGTAGCTATGTTTGGATGGAAAAGATGTTTAAAATCGCTGTCAGGGATGCTGTGATAGTCTACCGGGAAAAAAGACCTAATAATTCGGTTTTATTATGTAATTATACACAGTATAAACTATAAATTATAATTTTTACGAAAAATCGCCTGTATACCGAATTCATTAAATAAATAGTAGGTATAAGTTATTAACGTCTTAAGAAAAAAATGCCTCAAGGGTCTGTAAGTGTTTTTCGTGGAGGGCTTTTTTATTTGTAAATCGAAAAATACCGCTTTGATTTTATGACGTTTCCGTTTCGACAAACAGCGCCTGTTGAAAATTTAACAAACCCTCGGGCGCTATCTTATTTTTTTTTTAATGTATTGTGTATAATACCCGCAGCGTTTACACCCGGTGTGATCGTCGCCTCCGTGTCTGTCTTATTGATTTACTCCCTTGGAAGAATACAGTCGCGCGACCGCCGCCTCCGCCGTCGCTGCCGTCGTCTCTCTCGCTCGCTTTTGGATTTCTTTCGGGTTATGTAATGTTACGACATTTGATCCAATAGAAGAGAAGGCTTCTCATCCGCCCGGCCACCTCTTTCCCGCCCACCAGTGACTTTTTACCCGGACAAACCCTCCCCTTTCTTCTGCGCCCACCTAATGCGCTTTATTGATGTTAAATAATAATATGAAAAGAGCTGTTTCCATTGCGCGCAATCAACTCGACGAGCGCTCCTGGCCCTTCCAAATCACTACCAAAATTAATTTCTCCAGACGACCTTTTATCTGTACATTTCCGCGTTGGCTCGTCGACCGTTTAATATCGTATAAAATACCGTCACACCGTCTGCACCCGCAATATGGCGAAGAAAACCGGTGCGGATGCACTTTCTGCATCGAGAGAGAAAAAGTATAATATAGTTGATAGTAGTGTCAAGGAAGAGAAAAAACCGGTTGTAGACATTATGTGTACCCTCGGCGGCGCACATGTACACCTATGTACTTTATTATATGAATTATGCAGTAGTCGTTCGTAGTGCAATATCATACCGGCACCGACCACTTCACAGTTCACTAAAATAATAACATAAAAGGTGTCCTACGAGATTTTACCAAGTCCAAATTTTAAGTAGATCAGGGGGATCGATTGCATTTTTTGTAACGTTTACATTTAATTTAATGATTGAACAATACAATTATTTGAATAAATTCGCTTGAAATAAATGCGATTTTTGGCCAAATAGAAATTTATTCTACACTTAGTTAGACAGATAGGGTAGGCATGCCAACTTTATATGGATCCGTAGTTAATGGTAAAACCAGAGTTGGGCATTCTTCGATTGATAAAATTATAGATTATTTGAATAAACCATTGAAATTATTATTCAAATGCAAATTCATTCCAATAATTTTGTTGTTAGTTTAATCGAGTATTTGAAAACGGTTCTCAATTTTTTTTATTAGTTTATCGTCACTTATTGACTTTTTCTAGAGTTAATAGAATTTATTTTTGAGTATCCTGATATTTAAAGTCCTATAACTATTACTGGCTTCTTACACAGTCATATACCAATCGTATAATTCATATTTAATTTTGATACAATGACTTAAAATTTCAATAATAATGTTAAAAATAGACTTTCTTCTTACAAGTTTCTTTTTAATAAAAATAAATGATTTAACTCGTTGATGAAGTAAAGTGATTAAATTGTAGCCAAATATTAAGTTATGATAATATTACTCTATAAAAGCATTCTATTTTATACATTCGTTTGGTCGGAAAACTTAGTCACTAACAAGTAACAACTGTGTACACAGCAACTTATTTTAAAGTTTTATTTAAAAAAAAATGAAAGAAAAAAATGTAGACTATAATAATATTTTGGCATGAAATGAATATCTATTTTGTTCAGTTTTTAGTACATTTTTCGAGTTTCTATTATAATATGATGATATGTCGAGCGTATACGCTTACTTTCACCTTAACAAAATCAAAATGTTTGACTAAGTACGAACATTATCGTTGGACCTTTCACCGTACGGTGAACTATAAAGTATATTCCATTCTATTGCATTGTTCGGTCATGACTAGGTTTCTGCTTAGCATCTTTTCTTAATTTATTTTTCATGTTTGAAAATTCGTGACGGAGAAATCGTGGCAAATGGTTTCGCGTAAAGTATTTTGTATAATATAACTCACCTATCGACCGTTATATCGTTTGATTGAGATTAACTATCACAGAGCTCTGGCAGCGCTGCTATGACGCATTTTTATTTTTTTAAATCTAAACGCATATTTTTGTATACAATATTTTTGTTTTTTTGCTATAAACTGTCGGTTATAATTATTAAAATATATACATTATTATAATTGCAAGACTGGTGACTTATAACTTTATGATCTTTGTTAAAAAAAAAAAAATACTTTTAAATCTGTGAAGTGTCAACTAAATTTAAACCGAGAATTGTATAAATTATGTATTTTTTATTTTTGTGAAGATTTAGTGGGATTTTTTTATTTGAGTAGGCGTTGTGTTGAATATTTTATAGTTGTGACCGGTCAGAGTTATTTATAGTAATATATGTAATAATATGTAACAACAATTTCCTCGCCATAATAGTAATAAATAAATGTATATATATATTTTTCAAATAAAGCGAGGAATTGTTGATATTTTTAAACTCTACATAGTGTACACCGCTTTGAATGTGAACTTCAAGGTTCAATTTTTTTTTCTCATCATAGAATAATCGTTTAAATAATCGTGATTCGTGACGTCTGCTTAGTCCACGGCTGTCATGTCGTGACGACCGGACTTCATTTAATTGACTGACTCGATCGACATCACGACTGTTTTCCATCACTTTCCCTAATCATGTATTCCACAAAATGTACTTTACGTTTGCTGCTTGTTCTTTTCCCCTTTGCTTTTTTTCCCATCCGATGCAATTAATTTAAAAAAAAAAATGCATTGGTATATGGTAAAACAAAATACCAATAGATTCATTACACGCTGGTCTAGTTAAACCCTTATTTTTTAACTTCTTCAGACCCAGCAATATTTTAAACAAATTTGATGTGGAATTAAATTATTTTTAACGGTGTGCTTCATATTTTGATTTATCAAGGGTACACTGTAGAGATCCGAGGGTCTAAAATGGTTAAAATTTCTTATGTGTAATTTTATTTTTTAAATAGGTATTGCCTTTAAATGCACAACTTCTTATAAAAATAGTTACTTGTAAGTTGTAGTGAACGCGATGTTGCACTAGACTCTAGTGACTAGAGGAAAGATTGACTTCTGTATTTTAGTAGGATTATTGATTAGACCTAAAACAGTGGTGAAGTCGGAGGTGAATTTTTGGTTTCACATCTTTTTTTAATTTTATATATATATATTATCTAAAAATTGCTCTTTACTTGTTTTTAAATCTATAATTTAAAATATTTGTCTAAAATTGATAAATAAATAAATTGATTATTTAAAAATATATCTTTGGTGTAAGTTTTTTTAAAAATTTCTTCTTTAAATTCGCTTAAAATGTTGTAATAATATACCGACGTTGTTGTCTTAAGTATTACCCTAACATTTTTAATGAACAATAGTAATTTCTTTTATCAATGTTGACATTTCTTTTTCATTCTAATTTAAAAGTTGTGGTTTGTTTTTATTTATTTTAATATTTTAGTACCTCAACAATCTTTGGATTAAAATAGTTTCTAAATTTTGGACTTCCGCCAATTGTGTTGTGATTTACGCCATGTTTAACGAATATTTGTTTTAACCATACTTCCTTAAAAAGTATACTATTGAAAATTAAATTTTTAAATTAATACTTTTTGTATATCGTAAAAAAAGTTCTAAACTTTTGTAACAAATAGTATTAGCTTTTATTTGTAAGCCCGGTACGATAATCTAGTAAAAACTTGTCTTTTAATATATGTATACCCCTTTAAAATTAGGATTGTTAAGGGAAGTTTAAAAATTATCATATTTTCTGAACTTTTAACCATATTAAATTCTTTGTCAATTTAACTTTGTATTATTGCTAAATAAATTATACAATATAAAATTATGAACTATTTTGGAAATCGTTAACATGATTTGCGATCTGTTTGTTAATAAATTATGAAATAATATTTTTTTGTTTAATGAATGAGTTTTAAAGTACGCACAATCAAACGCGATATGACGCATATCGTTTAAGGGTATTTATGGTGGTACCACGTAATAGACACAAAAAAATGTACTTGACATAAAGGATTTGCATATTGTAGCTCAAACCTGTTTATTAAGTAATAACAACGTTGTATCGCGACAATATACCTCCCAAGTTTTCAGTTAGTAACATTCGAAAATATTCTTAATGGTATAATACAAGGTTATAAGAATATACGAGTATATAGGATCTGACAGGCGACAGCTGTAGGCTTAATAATTACAAAACTAACGATATTTATAATAATATTATCTAATAATGTAATGCATGTATCTTATTTGTGTGGTATTCTTAATAAATCAGTTGCTGCTTGAAGATTCACCCATGAAATCTGTAAAGTAGAGGAGGGGAAAAAATCTAAATAATTTCCTTCGTTTCTAAAAGGGCAGTGGCACTATTAATATCAATTTTTATTACAGTCTCAGCGTGACTTAAGCAGTGTCAACATCTGAGGTGTATACCCCGGGAATAAAACATAATAATTTAATACTCTGTTAGGATAACTTATTAGTCAAAAATAAATAAATGGTTAATATGGTTTTATGAATTTTCATCAGCATATTTTCAAAAACTCGTTTAAAATGATAAATAACACTAAGAACAAAAAATGATTTTGTTATAGTCTTTAGAGAGGAATAGGAATAGGTCAGGTTTCAATTTATTGCCAATAATTAGAAATATATCCTCAGCTTCAAATTCAGCTTAAAAGCTAAAAAAAAAAAAAAATTGTGGGGTCGTTGGTAATGCATCTGTGCATCTAATCAAACCTCGCATTGAGTGTACACACTTACTCCGTGTAACTTGCACGAAACCGGTCTAGTAGTTGTACATTTATTGTGGGCCTAGAAACAATAAACAAAAAATGATAACATTAATACCTATTAGGAGTTCTAAGCTTTGAAAATATAATGTGTAATAAAGACTATTACTGCTGAAAAGCTAATTAAAACTACTTCAATTCGTAAAATATACTAAATTTACAGCTAAATAATTGATAAAAATAATGTATGTATAGTTCATACATCAACATGTACTCATGTTTAGATTAAGAAGTGAATGTTAAACAATTAATATATAGTAGGCAAGTATAAATAAATATATACCTACATAGGTACATTTTGTTTGAATTATTTATATACTATCAAGGCTGGATGAACGAGCTTCCATTGTATTGTTAACACAGACTTTAACTGTGTAGTATTGTTCTTATACATATATATTTTTTAAATGTTAACATAAAAATAACTTGTGCATTTCGGCCGATGGGGGCTAGTGTTTTTCGAACCGTAACGTTCAGTTGTGACCATAAGGCGTATTTCCTTTCTGTACCAAACAATTAGCGTTTTAATGTCTTAAAGAAAAATATTAATATGGTTTTGAAAATATACTAAAAAACGGCAAATATATTTTAAATTTCTGTATGCATTGTTTTATCTTAATAAACAAAACGATTTTTATGCCATTGTTATATGGATAAAAGGTGTAGCTGTCAAATTGACAATTTTGAGTACATACTTCTATTTTGCTCTCTTCAAACAATAAAATATGATAAATTGCTACAGTTTAACCAGATATTATTAAATTATTTGGTTATAAAATTGAAATTTTAATTTTGATGTATTGAATAAACATATTTATTATGTAATATACAATTTCCTTTTCAAAAGGATTCAAATAATAAATTCTAAAAACTTATAAGTGATTTGTAGGACTCTACATTAAAATTTGTGTAATACCCCACTTGTGATTACCATAAATCATAATAATATATATGTTATGTATAACTAAGAATAAATGTTTATTAAGCTAATCGTTTTGAAACTGACACGAATAACTGTCGCGTTTTCAACGAAAAATTTGCCAAAAGAGATATTATATTAATAAGGATATTGATTGATTAATGAGGGACTGCAAACTGATGACATCCTTTACTTAAAAAACTGCAAAACTTATTCTGTGGTTTATAATTTCACATTCGTTCATACTTCAATTATTATGCTTATAATGATTAATATTCTTCCGTGTATTATTTTGCAGCCCTAGCAATGCGGTTTTGAGTTCGTTGGATCAGGTCAAAATTTATTTAAAAACTCAAGGTACTTGCAAGTGTGGCCTGGAATGCCCTTTACACAGTGAACAAGTTTTCAATTTCGACACTACCGTAAGTAATGAATAATTCTATTCTAATATATAAATATTGAGAAACGTTTATTGGGGAATAAACGTTGTTGGTAATTTTGATCCCCCTTTAGTAAAAAAAAAACTGTCCACCCTTCTATGTAAGTATAACGAGCACTGCTGAGAAACTCATAGACAGATGTTACTCTTATGTTAGTCTTTATATCTCACTCTTTCTTCCTGCTTTCCAAAACAGCTGCTATTCCGGGTCGTTGTAATAGGGAAAAAAAATCGACAATTTTGTTGTCGCTCCAGTGATGCCCAAACTTGACCCTCTTACCTCGTGTTCTGTCATTTTTTAATAATAATAATAATTATTATATTATTGTCTCGTTAATAATCATATTACAATTTAGTTTGTTTTTATTATATACGTTTTAACATATTCGTTTTTGTATTATATGTATATAAAACAATACATTAAACGTAAAAATATACTTTAAAATAATTATGTTTCTTGGCTTTCTCACAGTTCGTAGGCCTTGTTAGTAGACCTAGGCCGACTGTCAAACATTAAGCCAATTACAACTTTACAAGGCTCCTATTTATTCTTGTAAAAGTGTTATTATTGTTTTAGTTTATTTGTCTTGAACGGATATAATTAAATCTTTATTATTATGAGATGCAGACAGTTGTAGTGTTCAAAAATCTGTAATATTTTTTTTTAATTTTTAATTAATTCACAAGCACTATATGTAGTACTTTTTTACACATGTAAATCTGTTTGTTGAACTCTAATACAATATAATATAAATCCTGGCAAGTGATTTTGGCATAAAGCTCTGCGTTTACTATCAATAATTTTTGGGCAAATATTCAAACACATTTTAGCCAAAATTGAGTTCTTAAGAATTTTAAAATCTATTTAAAAAAAATATTTAGGCGTAAGCCGTTTTCAGGAATCTTAAGACATACATTTTTTCACCATTCCATTATATTAAGTATTAGAAATTCTAATTCCTAAGGGGTTTGTATACATTTTTTAAAGTTTTATGAGATTTTTTATGTAAGTACAACGGACGAGGCTCTTATAATAAAATTAATTATATGTTTTTTTGTATCTATTTCTATACTCATTTAGTTTTTGTTAACATTTTTTAATTTTTTGTAATCAAATTTGCTATTTTTTCTTTAAGTGGTAAAATCAAAGTATAATGTGCGTTTTTCTAATGGGTTTTTGTACATGTTACATGTAACTACGACGTACAGATTGTAATGTTAATTTATAATAAGCATAAAATATAAATATTATTACTAAAATAAAAATAACATAAAACATGCCTAAATTTTAATTAGTTTACTTAAATTGTTATAGCATAAATAACTTATTATTTTACCTTATTAAGTAACAAAATAAGTCTGGTCTAAATTAACTGTACGTCTGTACCTATTACAATCGATATGTATATTTAGGTTTTTATTTTTTTAATACATAATTTTTAAGGCTTTTGTCATTAAATTTCGAGTACTGGCTTATTGGTATCTATTTTTGTATATAATTAATTATTTAAAATAATTCCATAACACCATTAAACAAGACTTGCAACCTGATCATTTTATGATTTTTTCTTTCTTTTCGTTTCTCTTCGCCTTTTCTTACAGACATCCTCTCACAACCAACCGGTCATTTCTTCTCATATCACTCAACTAAGTTTTAAGTGTTTATTTATTTAATTATTAATTTTTTCGTTACTCTGGTGTAATGGGTAAAATTGTTTTTAATATTGTTTGGCATCTATGGTTTACGTAAATGTTGTGTTGGTTATTATATAATTCACCGCACAGGTCTAAAGTCTTATAATAATAATAATAACATGATAAACGATGAAGAAATGTTGTTGCACTAATAAAATATCATAACCATCGGAGTAGGCGTTCGAACGAACCGGTTTGCGACAAAGCTATAATATGTATAACCGGTTTCGTGAGACTTCATCATCATCATAATAATAATAATCTCAAATGGTTTACTAAATAAGAGTTAATTGTGTGGTGTGCATGGGGGTCCCAAGTCAAATTATTATACCGGAACTTGTCCATCGATTGGTATGCATTATAGATATTTGACTATTTTCAATAGGTACTGTTGTTGCAGTTCAAATCATAAATGCCAATCTATATCAAATGTATTTTATGATATAAAAAATTAATTGAAGTCCTAAAATAGTATTTAAATGCCTTAAACTTTGTTTTCAATTACTAAAGAAAAAACAAATTTAAATAAGCAAAAAATATACATACTAGTCAAACATCTGCAGGAAAGTATTGTGTTTACAAAAATTACAAGTTTTATAACAATAATTTAAGTTCCGGATTATCCAATAGGCGGACTAGGCGATCGCCCAAGAGCCCATCTTCTTTTAGGGGCCACGTGAAAATGTATCAAAATATTAAAAATTATATGCTAATAAATAATTATCGAAGCACACTAACGCGGATTTTTTATACAGTTATTCTGAAACGTGTTTACAGTTCAGAGGTATTTTTGGATTTCCATTTTGAAAAATATCCTTTATAGTGAGATTTCCTGTAAAGCTAATTTCTAGGAATTGATAATGACCGACGACGACAACGCGCAACGCGACGGACGACCGTCGAAGATACACATACAATATTTATATTTATATACCATATTTAAGGGATAACGATAAATTGTTTAAATCAATTAAACGCGACCGCCGTCTTTGGAAATTAATGTCGCGTACTCGTATAGTCGCATTGATTTTATATTTTGGGCAGAGACACACTACTACTCACTAGTACTATGATTTCATTTTTGATTGTGCGCGATTCCATAGGTAGGTGATTTCAAAATGTATTAATTAAGTATAATATTTTTCATAACATAAATGCTTAACCCAGTGCCGCTAAAATTACAAGCGCAGGCGGTGCATTGCACCCTCCGTTGCTGTCAGCAACAATTAATACAGTTTAAAATTTATATTAAAAAAATATAATTTATTTGCACTGGGGCCGTTGGCCTTCAAGTTACGGCACTGGCCAAACCACCATTTGTGAGGAGTAAAGTACAGACATTTTTTTGAAAATACTTAATACACTATTAAGGCACATTGTAAAGGGAATTAGTCAATAAAGTTTAACATTAAGATAAAATTTGTATGCCCATTTGCTAACATAGAAAAGAGGCATACCTCATATAATATACATCCTACAATTAGGAGAAAATATTTAGAAGCCTCGAGATTTGAATTGCCGTCAACAATTTGGCACTTGTACATGTACCTATTGCGAGTATAACGTTAAAATAATAATTGTACTATAAGTAAAAATTATCAAACAAATTATTTTTGTATACAAAGTAGTAGAAACAGTGTTAATATAAATTGATGAAATGCCACTAAGAAAACTAAGTATGCTAAATAGTGACCTAAAGTATCTAAGAATCCATTGTATAGCAAATAACAACTAGAAGTGCAGTTAAAAGAAAACTTAGCCCATCAAATTTGTTTGCTTTTGCCCAAAAATATAGGTTTTAATGTGTGTATGCATACCAAAAAAATGTGAAAACCGGCTCATTACCAACTTCAAAAAAATACAAAGTAATAGTTTCCGCCATTTTTAATCTTTTAAGTCTTAAAACAAAATAGATTAGCATATTATTGAATATGCTAAAGTTTATTTATAATTGGATGTATTTATAGTCTATTTACTGGCATTTATATTATTATTATGTTAGTAAACAGACTGAAGTATGTGGTAACTTTTGTACAGCAGATGTAAGGACGACTTGTTATCAATTGTCATCGAACGTTTTTCGAGGTTTTTTTTTTATATTTAAAGTATATTTTTAAGTATAATCACAAAAATAAAAATGCACTAGGAAACGGACTAGTTTTTAATTAACATGGTAATCACCATCCCAAGTGTGTGCATTAATTTTATTTATGTTTATTTAATAATTTTCTCAATTTTATTGTTATAGAAGAGTATCATTGTTCTATAAAAAATACTTGCATTCGTTCACCTTATTAAAAAAAACCTACAAGGTTGGCTACAAGTGTCGCAAGCTGTTAATTATTTTTTTTTATATTATACGCATTGAAGCCGTTTAAGCGATGTACTTGATAATTATAGTCAAAACTCGAATACCGCGAAGGTCGGGGTATTTTTTTTTATATACGTGGGTGTTAGTTGAAAAAAAAAGAAAATGTTTAAAAATAACGCGTTATCAAGATGTCTGTGATAGTTCGACCAAAACCCACCTGTCGGTATTGTTTTGTTTTTTTTTTTTTTTTTTACCTCTTTATTGTTGTGTTTGAGTACATTTTTTAGGTCACTACCATAAAAGTAATAGTCGGTTAATTTTACGACGTACCGTTATACTACTTAACTTACCAATCGTTGATACATATGCTTATGATCAACCGAATCAAAGGATTTTTAATACCGTTCTATTTTTTGGCACGTGTACAAAATATAACTTACCTTACAGTTTAATGTTATAAATAATAAATATCCATTGTTGTAGATGTGCGATGGCGGTATACACTATTAATAATTTGCGAACAAGCGCCAGCTAAAAAAACTACTCTAGTATTTAATTTTGTATTTTACGAATTGGCACCGCTTCTTACATACTAGCACACGTCAAGAGTTTTTTGACAGTCGTAGTAGATTTTTAAAATAATAATAATAATAATTTTTTTTTTATAATCAGCTAGAAAAAAAACAATTTAGCCGTTACTTTTGAGAGAGGTGAAAACGATCTCATCTCGAAAGACTTTATAGTGTAAAACTAAAAATTGATATTTTATCACAATTTCAAAAAACGACTATATAAGCTATTTGAGTATAATCGTATAATTAGTTTATGTTTGCAGATTTTTGATTAACTAACGTTTACTATTATATTTTATAAAGTTATTTGTTTGATGACAGCTGGTATGATGAAATTAATGGAATAATTGTCGGTTACATTAACAAATCGTGTTTTAATTACAAACATAAAAGCAATTTTGTTTAAACACAATAATATGTACCTACATTACCTATGTTATAACATTTGATTTTTATAATAATAATATTTGTTTTATTGTGTTTATTTTTTAATAGGTGTACGAGGTACACGATATAATATTGTCCGATATTTGACCTTGATTTTATTGTTCAAAACGCCTCTTAATAATTGTTTAGGCGTTGTCGTTTTACCATCCTCGACCTTGAAAAGTCCATATTTGATTTAAACAAAAAAAAAAGCGCTCAAGGTGACACTCCTACTTACATTCCCCTTGTCTATCAAAAACCTAGACAAACGTGCATACTTAACGATTATAATTTATTTTTTATCCGTCCAACGTCAAAATGTCAAATCAACCCACCAACATTTATCGGGACCCCTAATTTGTTTTATCTATAAAGTATACGAATTTGAATAGCCATCGTGTTTACAATGATGGTTTTTTTTTTTTTTTTAATGTCTTATGTTCGGACCCACGATATCTTCTAAACCGCTGAACCGATTTATACATTGTGCATTGTCTTTAGATCTAAAATCCTATATGAATGATACTTAATTGGTCAAAAAATGGATAAAGTTCACCTCTTACCCACAAAAAGCGATAAAAACACTACAAAAATGTACGTATTTTTAAACTTAAAATTACGACGAGCAACAACTTTTTGGATTGAAATATTTCAATTACTTCCATACTTGTTTGGCGTATTCATCAGTTATAATATACGTAGTAATACTGCAAAGAATACATATTCTTTGCAGAACCATTAACCATTAACCCTTTTTCCCGGAAATGTGTAAAATTGCCGCCATGTATTATTTACAGTAACCTAATCGGTGATTATAATTAATAATTATTAAATTTTGTTTTGTTTTTAAAATTTCAGGTAACGGCAAAGCCTGCTGCTACCACCTGCTTGGACACAATGACCAATCTTTGTAGTCACAAGAGGAAAATGATGTTCAACAATGTCGACAGTAGACTGGGTAAAAATTCATTTGATTTGGCCGACAATCGAAAGAAAAGGAAAATGTCTAATATTCAACAGCAGTTTTCGTCATTCCCTCCATACGAGGAAGACAAACCCATGGAAAAAGAAAACTATTCACAACAATCTTCGATGTCGAATCAAGTGAGTAAACGTTCAAACCGAATAACTGAATTTCAGGGCTTGAAACTCGTTTAATATTTACGGTTTATCAAAAACTACATAGTATCTAGACTTGTATAAAATGTCAACATGTATGTTTTGTTTTTGCAGATGCAATGGCCAGACGTTTCGGCCGGACCCAACCAAATGAGGTTTCTGCCTCAAACGTCAGAGGCGTTGTTGAATGCTCAAATGATGCCAGTGATGAGTGAATGTTCACCCAGTATGATCAACTCGCACGGAACGGTCATGCCCTCTAATCCTCAAAACGCTGCGATGATGGCCAATTCTCAGAATGTTACAATGATGTCGAATAATCTTCAAGGAACGGGAACGGCCGCTCCCCATGGACACTCGATGCCAAATAATCAGGGTTCACAGATGGATACAGGGAATCCTAGACTTTCGCATTATTCTAGTAGTAATAACGTTAATTACTACAGTACCGAAGTAGGTTACGAACAGTCGTGCCGCAACGGATTTAGGTATAATTCACCTCAATGTAGATCTCATGACACTGCCGATACTATGCAACCTAATGCTTCGTCATGTCAGCCCCAACATCATCAGCAGCAGCAGCAATATCAAACCACCGACGACAGCAATCAGGAATACTATCAGAAAAATAATGTGTTCCAACGTGATCAAAACAATATGCAATATAATAATTATGATAGCCAAAGAACTCATAAGAGTTTCAATTGTTCTAGTCATTGCGGACAGTATTGTAATCCTGCTGAACAAAATTCTAGTTACGATAATCAAATAATAAACCAATTTCAACAGCAGCAGCCGCACACTCATCCACCCCTAAACGCTCAGTCACACGCTCAGCCACATCCACAGCTTCAGCTTCAGCCACACCATCAAGTTAAGCCTCAGCTTCAGTCACAATCTCAGCTTCAGCCAAACCTTCAAGTTCAGTCTCAGCTTCAGTCCCAGTCTCAGCTTCAGCCAAACCTTCAAGTTCAGCCTCAGCCACAATCTCATCTTCAGGGTCATTCACATCCACACCCTCAGATTCAGTTACAACCACAATCTCACTCTCAGCCACAATCACTTCCACAGCTTCAGTTGCCTCAGAGGCAAAATGATTCTGTGAACGATCATCAACAATACTATCAACAAATGTACCACGACCAGAATAACTACCATACGGGGTCATCGTACGTCAATAGCAATGGTAACTGTCAGAAAGAAGAATATGTATCGTCGCAGCAATATCAATACAGCGTTCCGTCAACAACCCACCATCAATTTCCACAGTGCCATCACATAAATTGTAATTGTAAAAACAACCTTAATACCCCAACTAATTGCAGTAGTATTCGCACACCCGCCTTGCCCGCTCAAGCGAGACCGCCGACACCCCAGACGAAACAAGTTCAACAGCCACAGTCAACAAACGTCCAGCAAACCATAGCGAAACCTACACCCGCGCCTGTTCAACCCAAATCGACTCCACCATGGCAGTTGAACAAGTTTAATAACCAACAACAAGTAAACAATAACAACGTTCAAGAAGCTTCTAAGCAGACAATTGAAGATCGAGTACCTCCCGTACAATCGCACTCGCATCACAACAATAATGTCGTTGCGACAAGAACCGAAGAAAAGACTATCCGCAAACCTACCGTTAAACAACCGGCGTCCAAGCCTGTAAGTAGTTGTAGTTTTAGTAGGAAATCGAAATCGCCGTCGGAAGAACAAAGTTACCCTTCGTTTTTGGAAGATCCCAGTGGCTATTTGGCCCAACAAACAGCTTTGTTGAACAACACGATCAGTACCAATTCGTTTTCGCCTCTTTCGCCGCCAATTCGCCATCAAAAGCTAGAGAAACCCGCCGTCAGATTCACCACGAACGTGACCACAATGACCAGTGGACGAACGGTAAGCTGCAACACTGTGACTTCAGTGTTGGCAGGCAAGACCAACACTTCGGTGGTGACGGTGAGCACGGCGGAAGACCAATCACCGATCACGGGTCAACCGCAGCAACATCAGCAACATTCGGCGGTTGTTAAGTCTCCATTAGAAATGGTGCAAAATGTGGTAAGTGGTATTCAATTGCCGCCAGTATCGTCATCGTCGGAAAAACAAGACATTCAACCAAGTCACATTTTGCTGACCAGCAACGGACAGTTGATAATGGCTTCGGCCAAACTGCAAACGCCCGGTACTTCTCAAGTGTTGGTGAACGCTTTGCAAGGCGGTCAGAGCGCTTTACTTCTGCAACCAGGAAACGTCATGACCGTGGATCAAATGCAAGTGCCTCAGCTGACTGTGACCACCGGCAGCGTAGACAATGGGGCTTTTTCACCGAGGAGTTCCAACTTGTTGTCGTCACCTGATTGTAAACGCAAGACTTCAAACGGCGGCGGAAAGAAACGTAAGTCTCCTCAAATCTCGCCCAACCAGGGCAATGTGATGTTACACTCTCCTCAACAGAACTACCATCAGCCTGTCGTCCAGACGTTGATATTGCCCAACAAAACAGCACAGTACCATGGCAACCCACAGCTCATCACAAACGTACTACAACCGGTCAGTCTGGTGCACAATCTTCCGGCGATTCAACAGTTCATCATGCCCACCAACCTCGGCGGAGTCGTCATGACTGACAATGGCATTTTGCAAGACGGCGGCGTACATTTGAACGTGATCACTCCATTTGGAAACGCTGGCCAAAACGTTCAACTGCCCGCCGGAATGGTGTTGAGAACGGCTCCCGCACAGACCCAGCAGAGGCCTCAACAGAGCAACCAGTTTATTGTCAACAACGTGGGTCAACTGAGTCCGATTCTGGCCAATATAAGTCCGAACCAATCGCACAACCACAACAGGAATCATCATCAGCCCAATGATTTTATCCACGTCGTACCTTGTTCAGTGCAACAAAACCAAGAGAACAACACAACCGTTGTTCAACAGAACACCACTATCGTTCAACAGCAAATGACCATGGTGTCCGGCCAACAGGGAGGCGGCACTGATGCCACTTGCAAACAAGGCCAACATTTCATTCTGGCTGATAACAAGCAACAAGGGTTTATCCTGAGTCCGAAAGACAGCAAACAACATCATCACACCGCCGGTACACACTATATACTGAACAACGTTAATTCAGAAAAGAAAACTCAGAGTTTCATCATCACTAGTCCGACCGCTGGTGGCGATAAACAGTTGTGCGGCAATTTCATACTGGAGAAATCCAATTCTTCAGGAAATTTCATCATAACTACTTCTCCGGACAAGAGCTCTAAGTACGACAAACATTCAGTGTCCACACAAACTGCAGCCGGTCAGCAGCAACATCAGAGAGTGTTGCAGATTTCACCTACGCCCACTTTGCTTGTGGCCACTAGCCGCAACACTTATGTCGGCAGTCCGCCCGATACTACGACATTGAGTCCCGTAAGCGGCCACAGTCCTTCAACTAAGCCGGAGATGCCGTCGAGTTCGGTTACTGCTGATTTGGATTCTGCTCTGTCGCCTTCATCGACGTTTTCTGATATGCAAAATCGACAGCCCATGGTGCACTGTATTTCCAGCAGTAACGTTGTTGACTGGTCTGACAATTCGGCCGACGAACGCAAGACTACTTCCAGCGCTTCCGGTTCCCCAAACATGTACACCATTGAGCATACATTTCCCAGATGTAAGTACAGTTTGGAATTTGCCGAATTGGATTTGATAGTTGCAAAAAGAACCCCCCAATTATAATCATCATATTTTTTTTTTTCAGGATACGCGATGAAAACGGCAACAGGATATCAAGTCTGGTCGAAAAGATAAGATGATAATATTACAGTCCTACGAACAAGGTTTCGCTTTACCATAAATATCACATAATTGAGTTCCTATTGATTTCTTTATTGAATTGTGTCCTTCGGTCCATTAGGTATACAGATAGACGATTGTGTTGTTAAAAATTGGCTAACTGTTAACTTGTAATCCAGTGATGCAGGTTACGATTGGCCACAACGGCTTTTACAATATGACGACCTATACTCTGTTCTAAAAGTGAACATACCCGGTATGTTCTCTTTTGGATCAGAGTACATTTGTATCGATAAATTACGATCCAGACGATAGTCGAATCAGCGATCACAAAAAGGGCAGACAAAAAGATACAAAATGTACAAACTGTCATGCCCTTTCTGTACTCGGTGATTTGGTTTGTTGATAAATTAAAAATGTCTATTATAAGTGAAAATATTATATCCGTGTAGATATTATAAAAAAAATATTATCTATATATTTAAATCGTTGATATTTGTATTAAAACGATAAATTTTTATTCAAGTTAATGTTAACGATAGTTTATAATCCACGCAACGCGATATAAGTTTTTCACTTTTCCGCTTACGTATTTTATTAATTAAATTTAAACTAATTTGTCAAAAACAGTCACATTTATATCTTTAACTCTTTCCTAATAGTTACTTCCTTTTAACCGCCAACTATAGTATTAATAAATATTATAATAATGTCATAATTACAGTTTGTGTAAACTGCTTGTATATACAGTGTTTAGAATTTTCATTTGAGAATAATAATCTGTTTTGTTTTTCAATGCTTTGGTGTTTTGAGAAAATCAATTACGAGTGAAGTTAACAAGAACAATAATTTATTGTTCAACAAAAAATTAAATCTAAGTTATAATTCGATAAGCAAATGTATTTATGAAACCCCTTTTTATTATCTTATTGTGTGTAATTGTTTCTCCTTAATCATATACCTTTTTTACTATTATTTTATATAAGATAATATAATTTTCAATCGGATTAGACACGCCTACATCACGACGTTTAAGTGTTAAATTTGCCAATTTTTTTTTTATTAGTTAAATTTACGTGTATACAATTTTTTTTCGTCCTTTTTTTAACATAATTATCGTATACTTAGCATTTGCCAAACAAAAATGTAAATTAAATTTTCAACATCAGTATTTTAATTATCAACATTTTACCACTAATATTGTTGTTGATACTTGATTGTTTTATTTTAATAATATTTATGTTAATACTACCCAACAATGTTTATAATTATTATGTATTATTATGTTGTTTGTGTAATATTTTTGTAAGTACTGAAAACTACAATAAATTTTAGTTGTAAGCGATTAATAAAATAAAATAATATATTTGAATTGTACAACTTTTTTTTAAAAAGTTAATTGTTGGTTTATTGTTTTTTGAATTTGACTTTGAGAAATTATTTAATTTATTAGTTATTGACAAATTATTCGAAAACTGTGATTTTCTGTTTCGTTTAAACTATTTTATTATTTAAGGTAATTATTATTTTTTTGTAAATTACTGTTTTGTTGCACTTTTAAAATATTTTAAGTTTTATTTATATTAAGTAATATTGATTAGCCAGCCTAATTTTTTAAAAAGTATTTTTAATTAATTGCTGCCGGCAACTTGTTTTTTTTTGTATGTTTACAACAATTATAACTACACACCTTACATTTAAATAAACTAATAATGTGTACAGTTAAGTGTAAAAAAAAAAAGAATGTAATAGAAAAAAAACACGCGATATTTTTTTTATTTAACTTTCAACGTTTATGTAAAATTTTTCATTCCTAATATTTTACTAAGCCACAAAAATTATATTAATAGTATTATTATTAATATTGTGTATAGAAACGTATTGTCTATTTTTTAATCAGTATAAATACAAATAACTCGTAACACTTAAACATGTTTTGGATTATGACTTCTAAGTTCTTAACTGTAAACAAATTTCAGTATTCAATTACATTTTAATAATAATATAAGCAGCGATTATTACAAAAAATAAACTATTATTTTGGCTTTTTTTTGTCAAAAACTATGATTGTTTGCTTTATTATACTTGTTAATATTATAATACAATCAAGTTAAATAATAAATAAGGGTAAATAGTTGCTTTTAAATAAAAAAATTTAATAATAAAGAAATTTTTGAGAATATTGTTAATAATTTTTATATATAATGACTATTGTGAGTTTAACTGTCAAAAATAAATTATTATTATGACTGTGAATTAGTCTGGTGTTAAACATAACTTAACCGACTTGGTCAAAAATAACATTCCAGTTAAATTATATTCATATAATAAAAAAAGGTAATATTGTTTAGAAAAAAAAATGTATCAATGTTACTTAAATACAATATTTATTATCAAATGTTATACTTTCAACACGTTAATGTACGACAGCGTTAATGACTGCAAACATTATAGGCTTCCAATTTAACCGGTTCAGTTTTATTATTTACATAGTGTAAACAAATGTCTTTTTTTAAAATTAATGTACAGAAAATATGAATAGTAATATTAGTTGTAGTTTACAAGTAACATTTCACGAGGATTGACCTGTCAACAAGTTAATAAGTGCAGCCTTTTCTTTTTCTTTCTTTTTGGCTACCTCTAGACTTCTATTTTTCCACATACTTTTGCGTAGTTTGATTGGTCTACTTCCAACGTATCGACCTGATGAATAAGAAATTAAAAAATAATTTGTTAGGTATCTGTTAAGATAGGTAAAATTAAAAAAAAACTAACATATGTATGTACCAATTTTTGTTTGTCATTACACATTGGAAAAAGTACATAAATCAGATTTATTTTAATAATAATTGGTACCAAAAAACCAAGCAGTTCTCGTTTAAAAAATAAATAATGATTCAATACATCATAGTTTTTTTAAAAATTAACACAAGGCTTATTAAAAACCATTATAAATGTGTTTAATATTTTCTAACTGGAATTATATTCATTTAAAGATTTTAAATAGAAAAAAATTAAATTTATAAATTTAGATAAAAATGTAATATGTTGAATATTAACTTCTTTCAATTTACAAAATATTAGCACATTAAAAATAAAATGTGTAAATATTTGTTTTCATTAGTTGATATTTTCTTGTTTTCAAATTATTAGAATATTCCTAATTTGTTATCAATTATCATAGTTCAATTTGTTTTTGTTGTACATTTTTTTGTTAACCTATTCTTTTTTTCTTTTCCAAATGGTATGCGTTACAAAGTATTTATCTAAAATTTTGTTTGTTCGCACTTCAATAAAAACTTTAACCCTTAGAGACTGCTTATGTTATACAACATGATTAACAACACAATTATGTTTAACCAAAAATAAAACGATAGAAATAAAAATATTTCTTATAAATTAAAAATGTAACCCCACTCCATACTGACCGTTAAGTTCTTTTGTAGCTCTAATAAAGTCTGCCGGATCTTTAAACGAGACGAAACCAAAGCCTCTAGTCTTCATTGTTCGTCGATCACGAACCACACGTGCTTTTTGAAATGAAGGGTATCGGCTGAACGTCCTGGCTAACAGTTCATCAGTAACGTCATTGCCCAAATCGCCACAAAATAATCGAAAGTCATCTAAAACAAAATATAATGTTTAATACATATATTTCTTTTTCGTTAACGCCAAGTTATATTAGATAAATTTCAGCACAAAGTTATACCTTCATCCCATTCGGCAAGTGTTGAGTCTTCCCATACTTGTCCGCCCGAAGTACGAACAAACTTTTTATTCTTTTTCCCTTTGGTTTTTGCAGACTGATTAGGAATTGAAGCCGCACATTCAGCCGCGGCAACGGCATTGCCACCGGCGGACACAACGGTGGTCTTAGCAGTTGCTTTCACGGCCTCCGCCATCTCTTTGCCAGGCAATATCATGGGTTGTGTCTTTTTGGATTCTTTTTTCAAAGGATTAATACTGGAAGTCATTTTTATTATGTCTTCTGGCTTTATCATCAGGTCATTCGAAGATATTTGCGGTTCTGGTTTGGAAGTGTAGAGTTTTGGGGCTCCGCTATAAAAGAATTATGGCGAGGGAAATGTTTTAATAATATATCAATGTCTGTAATTCGGTTGTATCAATCTCTTACCTAAGAATCACTGGCCCTATTGTTTTATCAGTTTTAAGATTGAATTTTTTTTGCGGTTGCTGTATAATCATTTGGCCATTGCTATATGACGGTCGTCCGTTGTTGTATCGTTGAGAATTAATTGAACTCGGTTGTCCTACTATAGAATAACTATCTAAAAAATAATGTGTTTTTTCTTTATAAATAGTGAATTTCAGTTTTTAAAAAATCATAATTCCCAAAGTTTCACATACAATTTTGTCTGCAAGAGCATGTAAATATGGATAAAAGGTAATACATTTGTGTCCACAAAATTTCGGTAAAAATTAAAAACACTTGAGGGCTTTGCCTGAACGAGTTTAGAATGATTTGAACTTTTATAGCCCTCCCCCTCTCTTGTTGTGTCAATGAGGGAGACAAAACATTAAAAAATATATAACATTATATATTATTATTTTCATGGCTGATGAAAAACATATTTTCGAAAATGATTATACAATAGGTGTTTGATTTTATTGTACAAATAAAAATAATAGAAATCGATTTGAAATTATTAACTGGAAGTTCGTTTAAATAAAAATAAAAATGTATAAATTATTATGTTTTTATTTTAACAAATTTTTATATTTATTATTATTTACATTTTTAGTGAAACAATGCCTATGCCCTGTTCGCTGAGAGGACTTTGGGGCGTACGCTAGTCACACTGGATGCCGCGGAGGGATGCGTAGAACGGCCAATTTTTGTCAGGTCGCAACATGCACTCTCGGCGAACAGGGTATAGGTTCGTTTAAACTTTAATTTTTGAGTTAAAACCAAACTTCTTAGAATTTTTTGTAGCTATGAAAATGTCTGGGTAAAGTAAATTTATATCTTTACTCAATAATAAAATCAATAAATTACCAGGATTGGACGGCATAGCACAAGGATCGTGTTCGCTGTAATAATTATTCTGGGAGTTTGATAGACGCTGCGACATCTGATTATAAGTATGGGCTCCGATAACACCCGGATTGCCTATATAATTTGGAATACCAATTTCTTCTTCAAACCTAAACAATACAAGAGCAGTTGGTAAATTGTTGAAGACGTATAAACATAATTGTACATTTTTAAATACTTACTGTTTCATCTCGTCTTCCATCATGCGAAGTTTATCGAAAGCATCAGCCATGTTGGATTTTTATTTTAGTAGGTTTACCTTCAGAAAAAACTAGATGGAAAATGTTTAGAATTATTAATTTATAACACTTGTAAAAGTCAAAAGAACAATATTTTGATTCGAGCAGAAGTTTTGTGTTCAGTTTTCAGGTGGTAAGTAAATGTTGTTACGATTAAAAAAATTGTATGCGATTGTTTACTCAAATATTATCGTTAGAACATAGAACATTTAAAGACACATATTAAAAATGTAACTTGGAAGTTTTAACACTTCACCTGTGTACTTTGTCGTCCTTCGAAGATTATACTTTATTCGAACATTTAAGACTTAGGTATTGTATTGTGCTTTATCAAATATCAATAGACAATGTTAAGAAAGTCCAATGTTGCACTATATAGAAGAAAAAAAAGATTGTATAATTTTCGTAATTGGAATATTTTCAAACACAACTAAATGTTTAATTCAACAAAAATTATAAACAGTAAAACTTTTAGAACTAAGTATTGTTTTAAAAAGTTCTATAGTATAGTTTTGGATTATATATTATTATTTCAAATTTGATATGGTCACACTGAGATATATTTAAGGTTACGTCAGTGTTTTGAATTAAATAACAAAAATAAAATTCATTCGCTATACGATTACGAGCGTTTTTGTATTTCTAATCTGTTGTATTAAAATAATAATAATAATAATAATAATAATATTTTTCCATTGTTAATTTATTATTAATACATTATACATAATTCATTCATATACACAAAAGGTGATTTATAATATTTTGTTGGCTTTTCGTGCAACAACATATTTATTATATTTTTAATATAAAGTTTCAAATTTACAACCGATTAAAATGAGTGAATCGGAGCAAACCAACAAGATCAACGAGTTCACAGGGATCACTAATGTTGATCAGGAAAGAGCAAAATTCTATTTGGAATTGGCCGCGTGGAATTTAGATGTAATTATTTGCCGAAACAAAATTGTGTTGTACTAATTCTGTAGCCGATTCGATCTGTATTAATACATTTTTCTATCTTTTACATACATTTCAGTCTGCATTGGCTAGTTTTTACGACGAAGGAACCGATGATGAACCAATAAGCGACACCGCGGCTCCGGTCGTTCCAAGACCAGCAGCTCCTGCTACTAGTCATTCACCCATGATGACTTCAACGAGTTTTAAATCTGCTTCTAAACCAAAAAAATGGCAGCCAAAATCCAGGTAAACTAATATGATATATTTATTTTAATATAATCAAAAATAATTAGTAAAACTGACCATTTTGATAAAAATTATTTTTAGAATAATGACGTTTAGTAGTATGAAAAATTCTGAAGTCGACGATAAAGATAGCGACGATGATGAAGGTCAAAGATTCTATGCCGGCGGGTCGATTACAAGCGGTCAGCAAGTTATTGGACCACCAAGAAATAACACAGATGCCATGACAGAAATGTTTCAAGCAGCACAAAAGTAGTTTAATTTTATAATTTAGGTCAATGGTTTTCAGTTTTATAGAATACACTCCTCCATTCCTCCACAAAAAAAAAAAAAGATATGTGATGCAATTTTTTTATAATTTATCAGGTACGCCAGTTCGTCAGCACCTAGTGATGCGGGTAGTTCCCACCAGGAAGGTGGTTCTTCGACGTTCTTCGGCACTGGCTATAAGTTAGGTCAAACTGAAACTGATACAGAAGGTAAATTTATATTTATATTTTCGATTGTTTGATGTAATTGTTTCTTAATTAATGTTGTTTAGTAATTCCGTCTCATAGTTCAACTTCAAAGAAAACTGCAAGACAATCACAAGAAGAAGTCGTATTAAAGATGTGGAAAGAAGGATTCACCATCAATGACGGTGAACTGCACAGCATTGAGCAACAAGAAAACCGAGAATTTTTGCTTTTGGTGGCCCGTGGGTGAGTGTGGCATACTATCAAACGCCAGTTAGAGAGTGTGTTATTAATACAATAATTAATTATTAATTCAATATTTTAGGGAAGTTCCACCATTATTATTGAAAGAAGCGAACGTGACCAGCGAAGAAGAACTCCACGTCAGCATTGAAGATCACAGATTTGAAGAATATGCACCGCCCAAACAAAAAAAAAAACTTTTTGGAGGTTCTGGTCATCTATTAGGAAGGTATATCATGGTTTTATTTTGAAACGTTCTAAGCTTTTGGAATATATAAATTGCTGTAATGATTTCTTAATGGAGAAAGTTTATAGATCAAAAATCTTAACCAAAAGAACTTTTATAATGTTAAAACTGTAAAAAAACCTCCTCCTTATCAAAATTGAAGAAAACTTAAAAAAATGTATATACTTGTTGTCATCTTAAAATTATGGCACTCAAAAAATGTCTTTAAAAACAGCCAAATGATGTCAAACTTGTACGGAATATTCTTTAGGTATAGTACTAATAGGTATACAGTTAAAAGTTAAGAAAATATTATTAACTCATTCTTCCAGAAGGGATAGTTACTTTTTTTATTTTGTATAAGTTTGAAAATAAATCTAGTCAACAAAATCATGTAAACATTTTTCAAAAATCTGTTTTAATTACTAAAAAAATTGTTTTAAAGCTTGGTTAAGGAAAAACCGATCCCAGAATATTTAAAGCTAAAAGTAATAAAATCGCATTCAACAAACACTTTGCAGCAAAACTGTAATTGGTAATCATATCAGATATGTATAAGTTTTTAGTAAAATAATGTGTTTTTTGGTTTATGGCAAACCGCCAAGTAGGTATTAACTTTTGCTCGATATCTAAATTTTTAAAGTTGTTTTTTTTTTTTTTAAAAGTCGCGTTGTGGCCTTTTTTATTCCACTTTAAATTTTTGGCCATCTTTAAATAGCAGCTGTGTTAAATTGAATGAAAAAAGCTCCAGTTGGTTTTACATAAAAAATTTAAACATGTTCAAAAATAAAAATAATTTTTAAGTGGTTTGCATAGAGGTTTTTTTTAAAATAGTACCCTTAGTTTTTAACATGAACAATTGTTGTGCAAGCCAATTTTTATGATGTCCTAATTTTTTTTTTTTTGTAGCCCTGCTCCAGAAGTTGTTGAAAATGTAAGTTCAAAAGACACTTTGCCATCCGACAATGGTATTGCTAACGAGTCAGCTGCTCGTGCCGAAGTCCCATTACAAGAAGGTGCTCCTACAACATCTTTACAGATAAGATTGGCTGACGGATCAAGATTAGTAGCGTCATTTAACCAAAGTCACACAATTGGTGATGTTCGTCGTTATTTGATAACGTATCCTTTTTTCATATCACAAAAAAATGTTTAACAACATTTCTTTTTTTAACAATAATTTTATACTACCTCTACACTCTCGCTAAGGCAGTGTGAGAATTGCGAAGCAAAAGTGTAGAGCTAGCATTATGATTGCCTGAATTTTAGGAATTTTCTTTAACTAATTAATATTTAGGGCAAGATCCAGTTTTGCGGCACGACCCTTCATTCTTCAATCGTCCTACCCACCGAAAACACTAGACAATAACGAGCAAACATTGTTGGATGCCGGACTGTTAAACACTGTGATTTTTCAACGTTTAGGTTGAATTCTCCCAACTTTCACTGTTTTTTTCATTTTATCTTAATTATATTTTATGTATATTATTTTATTTAAAACATACGAGACTAAGTCCCGATTTAAAGAGAAATAAATAAAGGCACAGTAATGTTTCTATAATAATAACTATAAAAGTTGTAATTTTTTTTACTTTTGTAAAAATGTATTAAATTAAAAAAAACAAAAATTTCAAAATCAGGAATAACTTATCGATTAGTTTATAAAAGTATTATAATTTTTCGTACGCATAATGGAATATTGTACATGAGATTTCCACAAATTTAAAAGTTTGCTATTAACAAAATCAGTCATATATTTAGCCATGCTTTTGTCGTCTTTGCCTATGATATTTTTACACATGTCTTCCAACTTGTGAATGGACCCGGCAATCAACGGAGACTGATTTGACATTTTTCCGCTACCGTTCGCGATTGTCAATGTTTCATTTGTTCGTACACAAAGAGTTTTCCTCAAAGCTATAGGCCACGATTTCTTAATTTGACGTTTAGAACAACACGTTTTAATTTCGAAAGCGTAGTCTGTGTCATCTTGATCGATGTTAATGAAATGTCTATCTTTATTAAACACTAGATATTCATTCCATGATAGTAAAATCCTATGTTTGGTTAGACCTTGTGTCCTCATTGTGCAATCTTTGAGTAAAACTGACTTTTCCAAATCATTGTCTACAACTGGAAACTGCCAAGAGAGGGTAGACAAAGTTTTATGTATTCCTTTTCGGCCAGCGATTGAATGTAAGAAATTTAAGACCTGATGGTGGATTCCAATATCATAGATGATGAAATGGCGGATGCCCAATAAGATATGATAGGCAATAAACTCGACCAAATCTGTATCCGGTACACCAGAATAATCTGGTGCAACACAAATTACCAAGTTGTCGTTATCACGTCTGGCTTCATCTTGTGTTCTCAACGGAACAAAGAGCTTTAATGAATTTTCTCGTCCCAGCAAAATTCCATAGGGTGTTGTATCTAATGGAACATCGCTTGGCTTACAAAGAACTTTGTACTGATGAAAGTCGTTGTTATGGACGTTGGGCAGTATATCGTAAGAAAACGATCCTGGGCTGGATATGTAATGATCAGCGAGTCTAAACCAAATACGACAATCGAATCCTGAGAAGGCCGTTTTAGGACCCAACATTGTTATGAAAGCCATTTTGTCTTCATTTGACCAAAATGCAGAATATGCAAAATATTGATCTATTTTCGTCCATGTAACAGGTGGTTTGGCAAATCGGTTATCATTCTCGAGATCGGCGTAAAACGTTTCATTTAGTATAGTACAATTGGCCAGACCATCTGTCGGGTAACCGAAGAAGTTCAGAACCTCCAGGACGTTTAAAAGTTTCATGTATTCATACCTGTAGGTAAGCAATGAGAAGATGCTTACAAACGATATGATCACTAGGAACAGCTGTTGATACTTCCTCATTTTAAAATTAAGTCCATTAAACACTAATTATAAATAAATGTAAGCAAAGAACAAGTGAAATAATTTATTAGAACTATTGTTTAGCTACAAAAGAATCATTTTTAAAAATGTATTTACGGTACCTCCATAAATTTAGTAGTTAATAATTTATTATCAATATAATTTTTTTTTTAAAAGGTATAAAACTGATATTTACAATAAATTATCCAATAGTTCAATTGCTGTAAATATTAAGTTTACAACTGTAACTTGAGTGTAATTACAATTTACAATTTAGAAAAATAAAAAATGTTTGTGATAACAAAGTATTTCCGTGGTCTGATCTAACACAAAATCATGAAGTACGGTTATGTTATGTTATAGATAACCCACCCATAGAGTCAAGATGGATTTATCGGGTTGCTACCACTTTTCCCAATTTATATATTTTCCAACGACCACATTTCCTATGGAAAAATTGTTTATTGGGAAAAGTGAATTTGAGGTAAATTGTCCGTTGGGAATGTTTGTATTTCAATAAAATTGAAAAATACCAAATACCATTTTTCCCAACTATCATTTTTTCTAAAATGTAAATATCCTATGGAAATAATAAACATTGGAAATAGTGGTTTATTACATTAAAATAATTTTGGTTTGTTTACCAATAAAATTATAATTTCCAGTTGTTGATAGCGTAATACCTCTGCTGAGCCTATGTAATATTTTTTGATGAATTTGAATAATTAATATTGTAATATTAGTTAGATTTACATGTTTTATTTATCTACAATTATTTATAAGAAAAACGTATAGGTATTTTAACTCCATACTCCATACTCACAGAATGGCTATATAAACTATAAGGAAATGTTTTCTACCAATTCATAATTTTATTTTCTGACTGCTTTTTTTTTGTGGTTACTACATGTATAATATGTTTAATTTGCTGGATCCAATAGGCTTATGCTCATGGTAATGAATTATTGATAATAGATATTAATATTAAAAATAAAAGACACTAATGTAACATTCAGCTACATAATAGATATAACATTTCCATGTATTTGTTGCGTCAATTTAAGTGTACTTAACTATTTTAAACATATTTTTGGATATCATATCTTTATGAAATTTAAAAAAAATAGTTTCATACAATATGATTTGAACATTGTCCATCTATGGTATGTTAAATCTATCACAAAACAAACAAAACTATTGCTATTTGTAAAGTTTATGAAAAACCAGTATCTAAAAAAAAACTTTTATTTTAAATACATTTTTTGCATGTGTAATTTATCTTTCAATATTAACAATAGTTACTATTTTTTTTAATTATAAACTACTGTATTAAAAATCAATAGTATACATTACATACAAGGTGTGTTTAATAAATACCCAGACTAATAAAATTCCTACCGATAAACTATTAATGTTAAAACACACTAATTTTATAGAAATTAAATAGAGATAATTTTCAGTACTTAGTTTATAACTAAAGTCATTATTTCAAATTAGTTATTTACAGTGCATGTTCAAAATTATAAATATTATACAAAACCGCGATTCTATGATAGAAAATATTTTGTAATAATTGGAAAAGGTTTTAAAAACTATTAAAAAAGAGACTTGAGTTGATTTTTAGAGATTTTTTTTTAAGTCATTGTGTAACTTTTGTATGGTTCAAACGTTTTAAGGAGGCTAGATTTTCATTGAATACGACCAACATTCTGGGGCTCCTTCAACATGCTCGTGTTTGATAGCCTAACCTTTTATTCATCATATTTCTGCCAATTCCATTACAAGAAAGAGTAAAAGTTGAAATAATTTATTAGCATTAAAATTGATTAGCGTATACATACACTGATAAATATTTAACACTTCATTACTCTTGCTGTTTTCAGTCACACTTCAATTAAGTGTGACTTGGGTAAACTTTTTACATCAGTCACATGTCTATATTATGTAACTGGGGTAAATTTTTAACTCACATGAGTGGTTAAGGGTTAATATTAGACGCTTAAAAAGTAATCAATTTAAAATATCTGGTTTGAATAAAGACATATTAGCATTAAGAGATGACTATGCAACTCACTTAGGTAAAATCAAACAAATAATAAATAAACTAGTTAAAAAGAGATAGTTTAAAAATCTAAATAATTGTAGTATTGTAGTATTACGATACTACAATTATGTATAAATTGTTTTATATGAAAAATAAATATTCTTTATCCTAAGTTATCAACAAATAAAACAAGTACCTTACAACTATAAACAGTACTATGCATGCATCACATTTTACACATTTTAATCTATACACATTTGAGTTTATACACACCTACTAACTCAACCTTGTTGATACCTGCTAAACTATTTACAACGCATTGTTTCAGCTTACATTCATGGATTGCAATTATATAATTAGACTAAGAAGAACGAAGAAAGTATAGTGAAGAACAGTCTTATCAATGAAATCATATAAACGCTATTTACTTTATATAAACTCAGTAGATTGTATAACGTGCATTTAATAATATTTATTTGTAATACTAATAAAATTAATTTTAATATAATATAAATCCATTATGTTATTATAATAAAATAATATATTTGTTTTTTTCAAATGCTGTAAATATCAAAATATATTTTACAGACTATTAAAAGTTTGAACTATAGCAAAATAATTCAAAATATGTAATTTATTTTGAATATTATTCATAATTGTATACCTGTGTTACACATCGACCCTTCTAGACTGCAGATACAATTATATAATTAAGTTGATTTGAACGTTCAAATTAAATGTATACCTATAAATAAAAACTAGGTGAGTAGGTATCTAAAATAGAAACTATTTGTACAACCAAAGAAAAATTGTGAAAAGCTGTATTGATTTTGATGTGGTTCATTGATAATTATTGATGTCATCGTATTGGATTTGTGAAAAAATTGTGGATATAATATGAATTGACGATAGAATAATAGTTATAATAGAGCTATTAAACCATAAGCTATTTATTATTTAAACAGTTACAGTATTAGTTATAAAAATGTGATGTAAAGTATTTTTTCACTACAAAAAAATGTATACTTCAAGTAAAACCATCTTAATCATGTGTTCTTACAAAATAATAGATACCTTATTTGAAATATATTGTAAAAAATTATAAATTTGTACTAAATAAATAAATATATAAATTAAAAATTGTGTTTATTTCTTACTAGGGTAATGGCACCAGTTATTGACACTAAAATCCTGACTTTGACAATGCTTTGTTTTTTTACATCACAGATAAAATATATTGTTTTTTTAATGAAGTTTTGTCAAAACAATTTATCTTAATGGTATAAATTATAAAATATCTTGATGTAATAACTGTGTTATAAAAAAGAAACACTATATTGCCAATAATTGGGGGTAGTGCCTGTTGTTACCCTATGATGAATTTATTTTTAAATATCATTTCAAAAATAATATTGAATTAATTGTATTAAGTTTATTATAAATAATTGTAATTAGTCTTATCTCACTTTAAGCAAAATACACTTTTATTTGAAAATTAGAAACAAAAACAAATGATACAAAAATATATTAATCACATTCAATAGTGAGTCAAATTTTTTCTAGTTTTTCAATTTTTTCTGGTTTTTCTAGTTTTTCAATTTTTTCAGGATTTCTAGTTTTTCAATATTTTCAGGATTTCTAGTTTTTCAATTTTTTTAGGATTTCTAGTTTTTCAATTTTTTTATTTTTTCAGGATTTCTAGTTTTTCAATTTTTCAAGATTTCTAGTTTTTCTAGTTTTTTAATTTTTCTAGTTTTTCTAAATTTTTAATTTTTTCTAGTTTTTCTAAATTTTCAATTTTTTCTAGTTTTTCTAAATTTTAATTTTGTTCAGGATTTCTAGTTTTTCAATTTTTCAGGTTTTACTAGTTTTTCAATTTTTTCTAGAAAAACTAGAAAAACTAGAAAAATTAGAAAAACTAGAAAATGTTTTCCAATTTTTCTAGTTTTTCTAGTTTTTCAAGTTTTTCTAATTTTTCTAGTTTTTCTAGTTTTTCTAGATTTTTTAGTTTTTCTAGTTTTTCTAGCTTTTCTATCTTTCCTAGAAAAACTAAAAAAAGTAGAAAAACTAGGAAAACTAGAAAAACTATAAAACTAGAAAAACTAAAAAAACTAGAAAAACTAGAAAAATCTAGTTTTCCTAGTTGGACATGAGTAAAACAATATATATTAAGAATATATAGTGTTTTGGCAATGCAAAACTTGCTGGGATTAGCCCTACAAGGTTGTTTTTGCTAACTCTGATATTTATGTTAGCTTATAAAAATAATTCAATTTTTTCAGGATTTCTAGTTTTTTTGGTTTCCAATTTTTTCAGGATTTCTAGTTTTTTTAGTTTTTCTAAATTTTCAATTTTTTCTAGTTTTCCTAAATTTTCAATTTTTTCAGGATTTCTAGTTTTTCTAGTTTTTCAATTTTTTTAGGGTTTCTAGTTTTTCTAAATTTTCAATTTTTTCTAAATTTTCATTTTTTTCAGGATTTCTAGTTTTTCAATTTTTTCCAATTTTCTAGTTTTTCAATTTTTCGAGTTTTTCTAGTTTTCCTAGTTTTTCTAGTTTTTCTAGTTTTCTAAATTTTCAATTTTTTCAGGATTTCTAGTTTTTCAATTTTTTTTAGTTTTTGTAGTTTTTCTAAATTTTCATTTTTTTCTGGTTTTTCTAAATTTTCAATTTTTTCAGGATTTCTAGTTTTTCAGGTTTCACTAGTTTTTCAATTTTTTCTAGAAAAACTAGAAAAATTAGAAAAACTAGAAAAACTAGAAAACATTTTCTAGTTTTTCTAGCTTTTCTATCTTTTCTAGAAAAACTAATAAAACTAGAAAAACTAAAAAAAGTAGAAAAACTAGGAAAACTAGAAAAACTAGAAAAACTAGAAAAACTAGAAAAACTAAAAAAACTAGAAAAACTAGAAAAATTAGAAAAACTTTTCTAGTTTTTCTAGTTTTCCTAGTTGGACATGAGTAAAACAATATATATTAAGAATATATAGTGTTTTACCTAAGTCCCAAGCTACCCTTAAAGTCCCAATTAACCCGGTTTTAGGTACCTACATAAGTACACAATATATATGTATAATGGCTTCGACATATTCGTATACAGAAGAAAAAAAATATAAGATAACATTATGTATCGAGTCACACTCGGAAAATTATTTTATCGGACATTTGTCATTGATAATAAAATACAGTTATGTCAACTGACTTTTTGTCGCTCGGCAAAGCATAATTGATTATTATCATATAAAAAAAAAAATATTGCCATAATTATTAAAATTTAATTTCTTCAAGTTAAGCTTTTCTGCGCTCCTTATTTACAAATATAAAACAATTTATAATAAGTAATAATAATATTATTATTATTTTGGAAAGAGGTGAAATTGCTTTACCCATACAGCAAAGAAATGTATTAATATTATATCTTAACATATTATATACCATAAAACAAAATAAACAAACACCTTTTGTTTTAAATAATCTTTATTAGTCATAACAAAAATAAATTTATAAAGAAAATAGAAACATACAACATGATTTGTGTAACACAAAAATATAACTGCAAACAGAAAACATTTAAAAGTATATACTAATGCAGGTAACTAAATTACATTGTGATGCATTTTTGATTTTTTTTTTTTTTACATTATAAAATATAATTTTTAAATATTACATAACTATTAAAAAATGGCAATAAAAACAAGGCAAAAAATAAGTCTTAATGTCGTAATACTGGACAGTTAAGTGTTAGTAAGTGTAAAAATATATTTATTAACTCTTAAGCTGCTCAAGAAGTCATTAGTGTATTAAAAGTGAAAACACATTTATAAAACTTTCAGAGTGGGTGACTTAAAGCAACATTTCCAACTTTTTAACATAGGTATATTATGATTTATGATAACTTAACTAATATTTTTTAATAGGTCACATATAAAAAAAAACTATTTAGTATTTATTCAATTTAATATTAAAAACCAATCCGCATTTTATTAATTTTGGAGTTTTTTTAACTGGTTTAAAATGGCTTTAGTTTCTCAGTGTTGAAGATTGTCTAATAGTTTAAAAAGTCAGAAAACCCATCCCTGATTAAAATAGTTTTTTTTCAAGTATTCATCGTCTATATTGTCCCAAAAAAGTTTTACACTCTGGGCATTTGTGTTCCACATTCATACATGAATCCATGCAAAAAGGTATTAAACATGGTCCCCAAAAACATCTGTAACGAATTCATCAATAAATAATTTGTGTAAAATGCTAATAAACAGACACACAAAAGCATAATTAATATATATTAATATTGTCATACCTCCTATAGGAGACAAACATACATATTCTTAGAAATTTAGTAATTCTCGGACATTTTATCCATTAAAATTTGTAACCAGATTTCTTAAGCTACAAAACTATACAATTCACAAGGGCCCTTATAACTTTGCAATATTGAGGGTAATGATAAAGCTGATGAAGCAGCACGTAACGCAATAGTAAACTGAACATTTGGAACACTTTCTTATGTATTGTTAAGAGACATATAGCAAACATAAAGAATTACTGCATAATCGATTGAAAACAAATTGAGAGAAATAAAAATAACATTAAACGTTAGCCTAAGCTTACACCAATGATTAAAAGGGATGAAGTTATTATAATTAGCCGATTATAAATAGGTCATATAGCCACCTCATGGAATAAATAATTTCTGAAATATGTCAACCTTTACGGTAGATCACCTTATTATCCACTATCCCAACTACAAAGACTTTATAAACGAGCTAAAAATCTCAAACGACTTATTTGAAGCATTAGAAGTAGGACCATCTAAAGAAAAAAATTATTTTTTTCTAAAAAAGTAACTAGTTATTATAACTTTTAAAATATATAATACAATGTCAATCTATAAGAAATTCATTCTATATATTTATTATTTACCTCAATTGTTAATACTTGATATAAATAAATTATTATTTCTTTTAAGTGAAAGCTTCAAACAGCTGTACTACACAATATTGGAACAAGAACCAACAAAATACACCTACTTTATTTGCTTAATCTAAATTTGAAATTAAAATTGTTTTAAAACATCTAGTTACTTTTTTTTTAATAGCCTCGTAATTTGTAAATAACACCAAATTGTAGTACTCTTGCAGGGTAACCTTTTATTATTAATAATTTTATAATATTTATTTCAAATTAATTTACTTTATACACAAAAGATAGAGGTGATTAAAAACAAAAAACTGGCAAGCTAAAGACATTCTGCGGCAAAATTTGTAATCAATGCTAACATTTAAAAGATGTTTGGTTTTTTTTTGTACAGAGTTGTTAGATATTAAATTACATAATAATATAAACACAAACGTTTTTGTTTTTTCTGTAAAAATAATCTGCATGTACATTTGTCCTAGGATTAGTTTTTAAGATTTTCTTTATTTAAATTTTTTTTAAAACAATGTTTAATAGTTTTGTTTATTTTTAGATAAAAGTTTATATTTTTGCTCTTAAATTAAAATTTATTAGTTGGAAATAACCGGCATTAGTTTTTGAGAACCCGACCCAGTTTATTTGGGCAATGCAAAACTTGCTGGGATTAGCCCTACAAGGTTGTTTTTGCTAACTCTGATATTTATGTTAGCTTATAAAAATAAAATTACTTTACCCAAATGCACAGCACACCACACTTGAAACATAGGCCATTATACTTGGTTTTTTAGCAGTATGTGTAGTAATTTCTCGACGGCAACTAATACACACCATTCGAGTACTATGAGGACCCACAGGAACAACGGTAGTAATTATTTCACGAGGTGCTTTAACATCTATAAAAATAATAGTTAAACGTAATACGTTTGAAAATATTATTTATAAAATTAATTATTTATGAATTTTACACTCGGGTTGCGGAGTAAATGGGCTTGCTGGCTGCACACTAGTATAGTGAACCTGATTGGGCGCTGATGGCACTTTGCCTGGAGTAAATTGTCCACTCATGGTTCTTCTAGACTACAAAAAATACAATATGAATGATAAATTTAATTTTAAAGGCTTACAAACTAAAGTAACTAAACATTCGAGTTTTATAGATACCCATTTAGGGTAATAAGGTCAATGAAACATGTATATATATATATAAAATACCTACATGCCCACTAATTTCAAGTTGTACAAAATGAACTTCTGATAACCTTGTTATAGGTAACAAATATACCTTTATAATACTATAATCGATCCTTTTACGGAAAATTGAGTTTTTGAGAATTTATTAAAGACAAGTTAAGGTATAATTGACATATTCAAATATTTTCAGTTTTATGTTATTTATTATTTACTTTATTGATAATACAACATATGCTATAATGATAATACCAAAGATTAGGAAATATAGGTATGTTAGCAACCTATGATATATATTTTTACAGTATGGGTGCTAGTTTACTCCCATAAGAAATACACAGCTGTCCTTATCGCGGCTATCACAATTAGCAGACTTACCTATTTAATTTATCACGGATGATATGTTTATTTCATAAGAAAAGAATTTATCACAGAGTAAGTTTTTATCACAGATATATATAATAATATTTATTATATATATCTGTGATTTTTATGGCCCGTGATTGGTTCATTACATGATGACGAAACATTAAATTTACAAATTTGAATGCAACACGAAATGGATAAAATAATTATATATTTTCATCCATGAAATTACCATTTACAAATTATCACAATTGATAATTAAGCTTCGAAAGTATACATTTATAAATATATTTTTAATTTTACTTACGAATCCTAAATAATTTCTAAATTTTGATTTATTACATCAGTGAAAACAACTACGATTATTGTCAATTCTATTATTTAATAAATAATATACTTAATTGAAATTCACTATTACCATTTATGATGCGTATTTATAATGCAATATTGTAACAAATATCTAAACTATTTCTACTTATATGTACTCCATTGACCATTTATACAAACTATTAGTTACCAATACATTAATTGGCTTACACATTGCAACTTATTTTATTGACTGTAATAAAAATATTAACTCCTTGCTAAACTTTAAAACAATTAAAATCACATTTTGATATAAATCAGTTATTATTAATAAACATTATACATGTATTATATTTTATTATAGTAGTTTACTCTAGTGGTTAAAATAACTAATTTATTATAATACATGACACATTATATTTTGTATTGATCTTTTTTAATTTAATTCTAGTGGTTTAATGTTTAATTCCTTTTGTAATTCATCAATTGGTTGTTCCCATCTTTTTTCAAAATATATATTTAGCATAAAATTGGAATTAAGTCCAGTTTGAATGGCCCATGGCAAATAATATTTCACGTATTGCTCTCTTTGCCTTTTAAAAACAAATAAGTTAACATTATTTTGTATACATTGTTATTTAATATAATATAATGAAATGTTTTTTTACTTGGGTTTCAGTCGTATTGCACCAAATAGTGAACCGCCTAATGTCATAGGTAATTTTGTTTGGAATGATTCAACCCACTTGACTGTAACTTCTCCTATAAAAAAAAAGTAGTTTAATATAAAATAATTTCTTTTCAATTACATATTACCTAGCATGTTGGTCGGCATTCCTAATATTGTATGAATTAAATCATGTACTTCTCTATATCGTTGCATGACATATGCTAATTGAACATCGTCGATAAACTGAACGCTTCCTCTTGAATCTGGAGTAACTTTCTAAAAAGAAAAAACTAAATCAGAACCATTATTTTATACAGTATTTATTGAATTTATAATATACATTGTGATTTAGAAATGTATAATATGCAAAACCCAATGTATTTTCTGGAAGATGCTGAAGCTTAGTTAAATCAACTGTAGTAGTGTTTATGCGAGGTTGATTCCTTCAAAAACAAAATGAAATCATGTCTTATAAAAAACAATAAATCATAGTAAATTTTAAAAGTACAAGAAGATGTTAGACACTTTAATTGGGAATTCAATATATTTGTATTTATTTATCAAGTAGTTGAGCTTTCTATAGTATTTAAAATTATGTCATAATTAGTTAAAATATTATAAAAAGAAAAAATTAACTAGTATTAAGGTACAAAAAATAATATAAAATTAAAACATTTTTTATTACTGTAATATATCGTTTCCTTCTGGATTGTTTAACATTTTGTCACGTATCTGTTGTAAAGCTATTGTACCTGTAGTTTCTCCTAATGTTGCAATCATATCTGAAAACCATACCAACATTATGCATAAACAATGTGTTTTTGTTTTGTTTTTGTTTATACCAGCTCTCCGGGGATCCAGCAATGAGACTGCAGCAGAACCAACCGTTAACATCATTTTCTGTATTGGTGTAGTAGGAATATGGTTTGCATTATACTGTTGTACAAAATCTGAGAATTGTCTATGTGTTTTGTATGTTGGTGTTAATATTTTTCTCCACATATTGCAATGAAGGTATTTTAAATGTTCTATCTTTGAAATTATAAATAATTTACATTCAGATAAAAATTCACAAATATCAGCTTATCGATAAATTATTAATATACAACACAAAAATTGAACTAAACTTTAAATGAAAGTAGATAAATTTTTAGTTTTTATTTTTTCGCCAATTGAATTCGGCAAGCAGTTGAGGTCTCCAGCCACCCATACAGTATTTCTACAAAATACAAATGGTATTAATTCGTTATAACCCATAGACCTTATACTAATTGGTATGTTAAAATCGATGTAAAATGTATATGCCACAGAATTATTCTGTTATCATTCAGTGTATATAAATATACTGGTATTATTTAAAAAAATTTTCCCTAAAATAAAGGTAACAACCAAGTACGGTTACAACTATACAACCACACATTTGCCTAGGTATATCTATTGTGTGTTACAACCGTGAATACAATTTTATAACAAAAAAATACATTTGAATAATTTATTTATAAATATAAATAAATTTATTTATATATTTCAATTTTCAATACCAAGCATTAAAAAATTAACAATCTCGGTTAAAATATCATGGACATTTCATACCAACTACTTAAAACCCCTAACCAGTAACCCCTGATAATAATCTTTTATTATTAAAATCGGGTTGCTACAGTTACCACGAATGTTGCATGCCACGACTTGTAGTTACTCCGACATTGCTTTATCAGTCATTTGCCACGAATATAATCTACTTCGAATATACAATTGCTACGATTAGACGGTTAGTCCGAATTTAACATACTCCGACATCGTAAAGTAATTAAATGAATCATACAACAGTTAACTCGATATTGTGATACCACGAAAGTATTTTACTTCGACTATACATGATAAGAATACTTGACCACCGGGCACCGACTATTCCGTGAATTCTATGATTGTATAATGAAAATATATTATATATTATTGTCAGTATTTGTATGTCTTAGATTTGGAACTCGTTTGGTGTACAAACAGGGAAATTACAAATAACTATTTAAATATAGTTGTCGCTAGAACTGTATTGTGGGCCGAATGAGTTAATTTCTGTAATGGGCCGAACACTGTCCATTCCGCAACTAAATCCAACTCTACACAAAAGTTTTTGACTAACTACTGATAAATTTAAAGACAGAATCGGGTTATTGTATCGGGTTATATTAAATTCATTAATTACGTTTTATAGTGTATTCTTTATTATTAATTGCACATTTTAATTTACAGTACATCTTTCTTTTAATTATTGGTTAAAAACCTTTGGCAAGGGCATTGTAAGGGTTATGTTTAATTAGATGACATACATAATTGAATACAGTAGGCTATACATTTGAAATAGAAAAGTTAATCAAAAAAGATAGAAGAATTTTATAAACAATTTTTTTTATACAAATAAGTAAATATTAACTAGGCACTATATCGCAACATAATGGATTAAGGGATACCAGAAAGGACCATGGCCCGCTCACCCAGGGCTCACAACATCATGGGATCTTTCAAGATCGAAAAAAGACAATTAACATAATTAACAACATTAAAATGTAGCTTTATCCCATTTAGTGATTAGATAGTGTAATTATTTTTTAAATATTCTGTCGAGGTTAGAGCAAACAAATTTTAAGCATAATATATATATTTGAGATTTTTAAAATCATTCATAATTATTACATTTTTAGTACTTAGAAAATATCATTAACGGCCGTTTATAGTAGTTTGGGTAAAATTTAAGTACAGTTTATCCTATAATTTTAATACTGGTTAGGATTATAAATATTTGGTTTATTTTTTTTTTTTGTCAAAACAGATAATTTTAATAATATTATTAATTTCTGAAAATAAAATGATTTTATTAGTCGTTTGCGTGTTACAATGTACGTGGCGGTGGCAATCACGTTGTATATGATTATGTATTTACTATTTATAATAATAATTCTATCAAAATTAAAATGAGAAATCTTACAGAATCTAAAATATATAGATTATAGAGAATTTTTATAGGTTATTATATCTACATATAATCTAATTTCTAAAACAAAAATTGTTGTAAACAAAAATGAATCACCGACGTACAATTAAAATATTATTAAATTGTTAATATTTTTAAATTTATTATTATAATATTCATTATTGAAAATAATAAGTATCAGTAAAATGTTATCATTTCTACAATCATTTATTTTGTAAATAACAAATTATTATAAAGAATATGCGTGTCCATGGAGATTCATTTTAATTTTATATTATGTTGTCTTTTGTAAAACTTACAAAATGTTACTTGGTATTGTTTTTTTTAACGCTCATACCAATTTTAATGGTGACCCCCCCCCCCCTAACAACCTAACGGGAGCCCCACTCCTCCATAAATCCGGCCCTGTGTTAAAATGTTAACAATACAAAATGCATAAATCACATTAAACCTACTAAAATTTGGTTAGGTCAGTCCTTGAATATGCTTTTATTTTGAATTATAACATAGTCTCCTTAGCAATCTGTAAAATCGATCCAGAAACTATTCCTATATTTTTTACTTTTTAAAGTTTTAAGAAAATAAAGCCAATTATTGAATCGTCTATAAAATACTATGTTGACAGAATTTAAATGATATATTTTTAAATATATCATATAAATAAATAACTATATCATAAATTATATAAATATAAGACTGTTCTGAAAAATGATGATTGGATTCATTTATTGTACTAAATATTAGTTTACGATTTTATACGCAATTTTACGTTTCTACACAACGACAAATTTATCTCGGTCCAGTAAACCGAATTATAACTCGTGTAATTCAATTCAAAATGTTGGCTTTTTGAGTGCTCTCAATAAGCACTTTAAACTTAGCTTATTTATTATTTACATTTTTTATTTATAGTCTTCTATTAACTCTACAAGTTTTTTATACTTATTTTATTTTTCTCTACAATTTTAGTTGTAATTGGTAAATCATTTGACAAGTTTATTTCATATTGTTGTACATATTTAAATAAATTATTGTAAAACTTGTTGTAAACAAATTGTAAATTGCCTCATTAGCGTAAATTTATTACTATTATAAATACATTATTGTTATTTTTATTAAAAAGATAAATTTTCAATATAGTGTTAAGGACAATTTTATCATTCGGCGGTAAAAATGTCGTTTATCTAATCTCGGTTTAAGATTAATCGGAGATTAAAAAAATTCTGAATTTATCAATCAAATTTAATCCTAGTTTAAGTAAAGTGGGTTTTATAAACAGAAGGTTTATTTATTAATAATTATAAATTAAAGTAAGTTACAACGTTAAAATAAAAATGTTGTTAACTTTATATTGGTAAATATCATCTGCTAGCGGTGCTTAATTAGACATACTTCCCAATGTTGGATTTTAATTTTTAATATATGTATGCATTTCTCGACAAATTGTCTAGGTTTTTTAGGAAGGCAATTTGCAATTTTCTCTTTTGAAGATCTCCAAAATTATTTTTTTGAAAATTCAATGATAATTTATTCCCGAATTACATTTGAATTTATTTTAGGCATAAAATTTTAAATCAAAAATGGGCTTCCTAAGAAACCCAGACAATTTGACAACAAATCCACACATACTTTAAAAATTAAAATCCAACATCGAGAAGTATGTCTAATTAAGCACCGCTAAAATGCATGAAAACTAGTTGTGCTCCGACCCCTTTAAGGGGTAGATTTACTAAACTCTCACAATGTATAGGGAAACACTTTATCAATGGGGTGGCGTTTTTATTTCTTTGATATTTATACTTAATATTTTTTTATAAAAAACACGCTGCGGTCCCCTTAATGTTATTTTAACTTTGAGTTACTTCTTGCTGAACAATTTTAAACTTGTTTTTACTCAGATGAATACATGCGAAAAAATCTTGGTCATCCCATATGGTTATGTGGTCAATTTTTGTCGACAATAAACAAGGTCTTCGAATTTCGTTGAAATATTGGTTTATAATATAACCTAAAAAATAAACTTCTGCGTCACTATTATGGTCGCTACTACTGCTACTAATCTAATTATTTCAGTCATCTAGAATTAAATATGCATACAATTTATATCAAACGTGTAGGTAATACAATATTTATAATTTAAGCATCCGTTTTGAATTGAATTGGTAGTTACATTGAAATAACTACCTACAATGTAACTGTTAATTCTATGTTTTGTTACATGCAATCATAAAGTATACCTCATCACTATAATTCGATAAAAGGTTTTAAGTGTGTAAAAGCAAGCAAATAACTAATAATAATATAGGAATATTATATTATAAAACAATAGATAGTAGATATTTCAGTAAAATTAAATATTACTTGATAATATTGATACTAATCTCAATTCTCAGTTTAAAGTTTTTAACTAACTATAATATGCTAACTAACTGTGATTAATATTCAGCTAAAATTTAACCGAAAGAGTCAAATAGATAAAGTCAATTTTTTAGTTTAACAACGATTAACATTAAATAAAGTTTAAATTATTTTAACAAGCAGTTGATAAAATGACCTTAAGTATACTATATTTGTATCGATAAAGTAACAGAGTGAATAAGTATTACAATTTTACAGTTTATCAATTTATTATTTATAGTTTTATATAAATTAGTTGTTGGGTCATGTCAGTGTAAATGGAATTTAAGGTCCATAAAATGTTTATCAATGTAAATGTCCTTTAAAATAGCGAAATCATAACATTAAGATTTTTTGATAAGTCATGTCGATGTAACTGGAATTCGAGGTAAATGTAATTCGAAGCAATAATTAAAAATGGAACTAGATGTAACTGTAAATCGTGGCATAAAAAAATTAACGAAAACATATTTTCGTTGTTAATGTATTCGAGTCAATTGTCGTCGAAGCAATTGTCATTCGTAACAAAAATGTCGGAGTAACATAACATCGTAGCACGCAACATTCGTGGTAACTGTGTTATCCCTTAAAATCTGTGACCATAACCCATATATCTCGAGAATGTTATCAATATAATATGTTTGTTATCGTCAATTTTCAATTGGTTAACGAATTGTTTACATCCTCAATTTTTAGTTTTGAAGTCCATAAGCATTCTCCATTCATCTGGAAATTATAAAGATAGTAATAATATGGTTAATTAAAGTTAGTAATTTATCCTATATTAAACAAGTTTCAAACAATTAAACGCATATTTTATGGTGTTACTTTTTATCTGATGCATAAACTGTTCTAATATCTACCTAGTTTTTATTTTTTTGTGTTTTACTATGTTATTTTCATCACTCTCTTAGTTATATAAGTGTCAACGCCTTAATTTTCTCAAATATTTTATTCGTTATGGCCGATAACTTGGAAGAACAAGTAAGTAAAATAAGTTGTTTTACAGTACTTTTCTACCCATTCAATAATTAAAATTTTTAATTTAGAATCCAAGAGATGCTGGCAATATGTGTTTGGAGTTGGCCCTAGAAGGTGAACGATTGTGTAAAGCTGGAGATTGTAGATCAGGGGTAGCGTTTTTTCAAGCCGCTGTTCAAGCAGGAACAAATGATTTGCGTACCCTCAGTGCCATTTATAGCCAATTGGGAAATGCTTATTTTTATTTGGCCGATTATCCAAAAGCATTACATTTTCATAAACTAGATTTAGCTTTAGCAAGGTATATACTATAAAGTACAATTCTGTGGCTTGGTGCAAGAAGGGCCAATGTCAGTCAAAATGTTGACAATATTATTTTATATGTTTATATAAAAAATGAAAATAAAAATGACAATAATCATATAAACAAATTTTATAAAAATGTTGACTTTTGGCTTTTCTTGCACCAAGCCACCAAATTTATTTTTTGCTATTACATTTTAATAAGACACATTTTTCACTTCTAAGTATGTAAATCATTAATCTATTAATAACACGTTAAAATAAGAATGTTTAGAATCACTTGTTATATTTGACAATAATGGAATGAATACCAAAATATAGTATTTTACTTAGTAACGCCGCTATTATTTTTTTGTTAATTTTATTTATATTTTTAGAACTTTAGGAGATAAGCCAGGTGAAGCTAAATCCAGTGGAAATCTTGGAAATACATTAAAAGTAATGGGAAATTTTGATGAAGCTATGATATGTTGTAAACGTCATTTAGAAATTGCTAGAGAACTTGGAGATAAAGTTAGTACTTATATAAATAGAAATAGAAATGTACATAGTTTATTATATTGTCTGTTATAATAATATGATTGCTATTTATTGTTTTTTAATTTTATTTTTAACAGTTAAGTGAAGGTAGAGCATTATATAATTTGGGTAATGTATATCATGCGAAAGGAAAGCATATCGGTAGAGTTGGTCAACAGGATCCTGGAGAATTTCCCGAAGAAGTTAAAGTTTGCATAGAACAAGCTGTTAAATACTATGAGTAAATTTAATTGAAATTCAATACACTTAATTATGTTTAAGTATATTTTTATTTATAAAATAAATGATTTATTTACAGAGAAAATTTGAAACTTATGAAAGAGCTAAATGATCGTGCAGCTGTTGGCCGAGCATGTGGTAATTTAGGTAATACTTATTATTTATTGGGTAACTTCAAAGAAGCTATTCAGTACCACGAAGAGGTAACACATTTATTAATATTATTTATATTTAGTTCTATCTCTAGTGTTAATTAAAAAACAATTTTTCTTATCAGAGATTAAAAATTGCACGAGAATTTGGTGATAAATCAGCTGAGAGAAGAGCCAATAGCAATTTAGGAAATTCCCATGTTTTTCTTGGAGAGTTCGAAGAAGCTGCTGATCATTATAAGTAAAATTATAACATAAAAATTAAAAAAATTAATATTGATTATTTAATAATAATATTTTTTTTTTAGGAGAACATTAGTGCTTGCTCAAGAATTAGAAGATCGAGCAGTAGAAGCTCAGGCATGTTATAGTCTTGGAAATACGTATACATTGTTGAGAGATTATAACACGGCAGTGGATTATCATTTGCGACACTTGGACATCGCACAAAAATTACATGATAGAATTGGTGAAGGTATAAATTCATTGATATAATATATTTTTGTTTAATAAGACTTATTATTATATTTAAGTATAGGTGGTGTACTGCAATGTATTTAATAATTTATATTTCTGGAAATTTCAAGGACGGCTGCAGCCTCCTCATCCCCTCCCCTAAATATGGCACTAGATTTATGAATTTTTATTATCTAATGATTTTTTCATTTATTGATCACAAAATTATTGTATGTGCAGGAAGAGCCTGTTGGAGTTTAGGAAATGTAAATTTGGCACTTGGGAATCATGAAAAAGCATTGTATTTTGCTTCAAAACATTTAGAAATTTCCAAAGAAGTAATTATTTGTTTATTATAAGTAATGTTATTAATTTAAAATTAATTCAATGATTTTAATTATTAGATTGGTGATACAGTTGGTCAGGCAACTGCACAAATCAATATAGTGGACATAAAGAAATCTTTGGGTATGTCAAATGGTCAGCTTTCACCCGAAAGCAAAGAATTGTTGGAAACTATTTCCAATACCCAACCATCACCTCAGTTACGACGTTATCGGGTGAGACGACAAAGCATGGAACAATTAGATTTACTTAAGGTAGTGCTTGCATGTTTATTTTTATTTTATGTTTATTTGCTAAACAATATGCATTACTGGCTTTTGTTTTGTTTATAATGTCCTGTTCATTTACTCGTCTGTTAATTGCACATTATGATCAATAACCAAGTAACAAGTGTACCAAATTTAAAATTATTATTTTTATAATATTAGTATACTAATAACTTTTTATTGTTTGGTTATAGTTAACTCCAGATAATAAAGGAAAGACTACAAATTCGAATGATAAAGTTTATCAATCTGGAACATCAGTAGCCAAAAAGGTATCTATTAGAAATATAGAGTGTGTATACATATTTTGTGTATACAAAAATAGAAAAAAAATTAATAAAAACACATCATTGTAAAAGCAATATATTTGCATTAATGCTTTAATATATACATGAAGACAAAACACATGAATTACTAGTAACTTCAAACTTAGATCAGTTAGCATTTTCATTAATTTAATCTTTTTTAAAATTTCAGCTTCTGAATTTGTGGTTTAGATTACTATTTTTATAATTTGTTTCATATTATGACTTATTAATAAACTTCCATAATTTAGAATGATAAAACAGAAGATGATCCATTCTTTGATTTGTTATCACGGTTCCAAGCTGGACGAATGGATGATCAGCGCTGCACTCTAGGTTCTTCCAGAAATTCAGAGGATAAAGAAAACCAAAATTTAAATAAACAACAAACTGCTCATATTGGTATTTATAAAAATGCATTTTTGACATATTTTTTTTATTGAAATAATGCCATATTTGATTTTAAGGTCTACACGCTGAAAGTCAAGATGATTTACTTGATATGATTGTTGGTATGCAAAGTAAACGTATGGATGAACAAAGAGTAGAATTGGAACAACTTCCTGGCATTGCTAAACCAGAAAACGAACAGCAGCCCGATGATAATTTCTTAGAATTGTTGATGCGATGTCAAGGAGAAAGATTAGAAGACCAACGCAGTGAGCTACCTGTGAGTACTATTAGTAGTGATGGTGAATCCCAACGGACACCAAATCGAGGTCCAACGGTACCAGATGAAGATTTCTTCACCCTTATCATGCGTTTACAATCAGGTCGGATGGAAGATCAACGAGCAAGTGTACCTATGTCTAAACGAAATTAAAAAAGGATTAAGATTTCGTTGCTTACAAATGTAATTACTTGTTAGATCAGGCAATTTTTATTAAATAACATTACAAACAAACAAATATAATGTGTTAAAATACCTAAAATTGTTATATATGTAACTATTTTTGGTACTGTTTTAACAATTTATTGTAATCTATAAAATATACTTATAGAATTTAAGTAAATGTTTATTGTAAAAATAATATTTTTATTTATTAGGTCTTAGGTTTTAATCAAAGATGAGATGTTAATTATATTTAGTACACCTAAAAATGTATGACCGAATATACTTTATTACAATCTATATTTTTAACAACTAAAATGTTCTATTATATTTTAAATACCTATTATCTAAGTAAATAAGAACTTGGGTATAAAAACAATTATTTAAAAAACCCAATGTAAAAATACAACATTTATAACTGTATTGATTAGTTAAAACAAAACAAATGTATGTAGTCCTTAAGTTATAAATTACAAATTACCTATATTTTATTTGATACACTATACAAATGACATTTTTTTTAAAATTTGTGTGTAAATTATTTTATTTTATTTCATATACCATTATATATATATTTTTTAATCTTGTAACACAATGATATACATATTTTAGAATCTCATATTTAAAATTTTACTAAATAATTCAACAATTTCAAATTCAAACATAGTGTTTATTTAATAAAACATTAAATATAGAAAAAACAGAACTACGATAATTTTATTTAATAACTGACTTTATTGCTTGAGAATATTTTGAATACCACATATACCCTGTAGCTGCTGCTAAACCATACCTGTAATTATACAATAACAGAAATTAAAATATACATACACTTACACATGCACCAATGGCAAAAAAAGTGGGAGAAAATTGGTGATCTGTGCATGTTGAAAGTATGAAGGGTAGTGGGTAGATGTTATGAATAAGACATAGAGGCATATGGAAAAGTCCATAAGGGAATGTGGAGAGATTTAGGCTGATCGACTACTTTTTTATGGGATGAGGCCAGTGGTGTAGTTCTAAGCAGCACTGAATTGAATTTATATATACTAAAGTGTAGTTCTAAGAGTGCATCTTATTTTGGTCTTTTTCGAATTTTCATGGTTTCTACCTCTTATTTGTCTCAATGTATAAGTGAAATTGGGATGAAGCAGAAATAAACAAGACAGTTCTAGTCATGTATTCCTCTTTAATATTAAAAGACAAAAAAAAAATATATGATATGATGGTCAAATGGGCTTACACTGTGTGTATCCACCTACTTTTCTATGTATGCATGTACTCATAATGAAAATTGTGTAAATTATCTAACTTAACAGAAAGAAATATGACTAGTTAGTTAAACTATTAAATTATTACACAAATGTATATTGTATTTGTATTTAGTATTTACCATGTAATAATATACGAAAGATGTTCGTTTCTTAATGAAATATTAGTTTGACCGCCAATTGGTCCACCAGGAACACTACTTTCGACAACTGCATCAATTAGAATAGGTTTAGAGTCAACAAGTTGTGACATAGCATCCAAATCTCTATCGATTTAAAAAAAAAACATAGAACAATGTTAATTAAAAACTTAAAAATAAATGTATTATGCATCGTCATGACTACTTTTATAGAGAGATGAAAAACATTGAATATTTATCAATTAAACAGTATTAATGTTTTTTACAAAATAATGTAATAATCATGAAATCACAATTATGGAGTTGGGACAACTGCAAATTAGGGCAACAATATGTACAAGTTTACAGTAGTAATACTGATTAGTAATAATCAGACAGAGTAACTTTTGTAGCATACTGAACACCTTTAATACTTAGTTACCTGTAGGAAAAAAATCGAGAATCAGAAATATTTTTGGCCACAAACTGCGGCCTAGGTTCATTTAAACGAACAACACCTTCTAATTCAACTTCCCCTGAAATCTGACCAGATTTACGTGATGCAGGACTTTTATTCTGCATTGACACCCAACCACGATTCACTAAAATTGTTAAACTAAAAAGAATAAAATGCGTTATTAAAAAAAAAACACTTAACTAAATAATAGATAACGAGTATAGAAAAAACTTTACGGTTTATCAGAGAGCTTAAATGGTGTAACAATGTAATAACCACTTTGCGTGTAACCAGATCCAGAAAATAGGCCATTTCCACTGTTAGAACCACCGTCCGACAGACAAGATCTTGGTCCTAAGTATAGTTCTTTCGAATGGTTGAACTCACCTCTCACTTTTACTCTTTGGTACTCAAGATTTTTAATATCTTCTAGACTATGAAAATTATATAGGTTATACACGAAACAAATAATATACCTTGATTTTCATGGTAAAAAATTGTATTACTTTTCTGGGAAATCAATAGCTGGCAAAGTTGTTTTAGTTTTAAGCTCGTTCATAAGTTCTTCTTTCCATTTTTTTCTACCAACTTGCCAAGTACCCAATCCCAATGCGGATATTGGAACCACCTTATAAATATAATTCATTAAACACTAATTATATAAAACACAGTACTAAGTCAATTTATAACCTTACTAATAAAATCCAGCCAATATCGGTACTATCTTTCTTTCTTCTACTAAATGATTTCAGCTCAATAGATTTTGTAGTTGTACTACTTCTTAAAGAAATCATATTCTAACAAACAATTAAAATTACTAAATATCAAATAGAAAAAGTATTATACTAAGCTAACTATGTGAAAAATTAAACTTAATTTATTAAAAAAAAAATACATACTCTTAAAATTCTCGTTGTACATTTCCTACTGCAAACATTCAGAAAATATTTCCCATTTGCCAATTTAAACATATTTTGCTATTTTGTTAAATATAAATAGAATAATAAAAAACAATACAAACTAAATGTTTGATACCTAAAAATATTTCTTTTAATTTTTACAAATTACTAATGACTAATACAATAATACAATTAATTATTAAATAATGAATAATAAATATTTTTTTTTATTTTTTAAGTTTGGTAAATGGAAAATGTTAAATCATTATGGATATTGCATCAAAACAAAATATAAACAGGTAGTGTCAAGAAATTGGGTAATAGTTTTGTTCAAAATGGCTGCTGGTTATTGCAGTGGTAACATACCATTTTTTGAACATACCATTAAATATATGAAAATAATATTTAATCAACGAATATACCTATATGCCTATTTGATAAAACGAGCAATCATTTTGTGGTTATTTTGTTGTTGCTTACTTACCTATCGTTTGAACTGCAAGCTTGTATAACAACCTCCAACAATGTTGATTTTGCCTCCAGTTAATCCGTAAGCGTTATCATTTTAAAGTATGTTTTTAAATCCTAATTCCGAATTTATTGTGTTAAAAAAAATTAAAGTTAGATGTTTAATTAGATTAACATAATTAATATATACATTTAAGTTAAAAGTAATATTTATAAGAAATTTAAAACTCATTTTAATTTGTTCAGATTTAAACATTACTTATCTAATATTTATTTTGAACATTTTAAACTTTTCTTGTCTGTAAAATTAAGTTATAAATATTTATATACTCAAATTTAAACATAATGAATGCAAAAGACGAAAGTATGTATTCTCTAATAATAAATAATATTTAAAAACAGATAAACTCTAATAACAAGTTAGCAAAACATGTTGATTTGTAACTTTGGGATGTCTGCTATTCAAAATTCAACTTATTAAAAATGAACATTTAAAAATAACACACATACTAATTTAAGTTAGCAACTTATACTTTAAACTATTATTTTCAGAAGAAATAAATCTAATTGAACAAGAGTTAAAAGAGATTAATGCTAAAGTTTCCAAACTTCAAAACAGAAAGTCTGAATTAATAAAACGCAAAGAACATTTAAAACATTTGTCATTTCAAAGGCAGACAGATTCTATTAGCGATCAAAATAAATGGACTCACACAGGTATTCTTAAAGTTAAATTATAATATTAAAAATATTAATAAATTATATTATTTTCATCATATCATCTCACTTTCCTTGTCCAACTGCCTACATAGTCCTCCTATTATTCATTTAATTCAGACCACCAGCACTGACCCCATTGTTACTATACTAGGCTATTCCCGTCTTCAATACTTTCTCTAATATTCTTATCATATACTGTTATTTATTTTTTGGGTTCATTCCATATATATATATAATAAAATTACCTTTCTAAGTTTTCTTGTTTTTTGTTTGAAAACTTATTAGATTTTCCATGGTACAACAAAGTACAAGATACCTTAAAAAATGTTTTTAAACTAGAAACATTTAGATCGCAACAGATGGCTGCCATAAATATAACATTATCAAAACACGATGCTATACTTATTATGCCCACTGGAGGGGGCAAGTCGCTGTGCTACCAATTACCTGCTATGGTCGACAAAGGTAACAAATAAGGTGTTTTAAGTAGAATGTAATACATTCTACTCGACTTGGTGGATGTTTAAAACATTTAATTAACAAAACAAGATTTTGAGAATCAAACTTGGTTGCAATTTTAATTTGACATTTTCTAAATTTTAGGATAGTTTTAATTAAAAATTTAACAAGAATTTTTTTTCTTCCTTATGGCTTTATTACTGACAAGATTGTAATAAAATTGTTTTTATTTTTTAGGATTTACCCTTGTTGTATCACCAATGGTATCACTTATGGAAGATCAGATTATTCAAATGAATAAACTTAAAATCAACGCTATGATGATTAGTTCTTACTCGACAAAAGATGAAACAAAGTTACTTTTTCAAGTACAACAAATTATTTAAATTCCCGTTTCTCGTAACCTTCATTTAATTGCTTTTTTATTTTTCTGTAGATGATGATTGACAGCAAATCGGGTTTAAAACTAGTGTATTGTACTCCAGAAAGAATTGCTAAAAGTAAAACGTTTATGACCAAACTGCAAAAAGCGCACAGTCTTAAGCTTTTATCTAGAATAGCAGTTGACGAAGTACATTGTTGTACAACGTGGGGACATGACTTTCGTCCAGGTATACATTATTGTTGGTTATATATCGATGTATATATTAGGGTGGTTCAAAATTTTCACTTTTTTATATTTTGAAACTGGCATCCCCTTAATTTACAATAATAACTCTATATAGTTTGATTTTTGTATGAAAACATTTTTCAGATTACACACATCTAACTATTTTTAAACCAATGTTTCCTGATATTCCCATCTTGGGTCTTACTGCCACTGCATCTTCAAAAGTTATTACAGATACACAAAAACTACTACAAGTTGAAGGATGTGCATTGTTAAAAGCAACATTTAATCGACCAAACTTGTATTATGAGGTTTAAAGAAGTTTTTATTCATTATCTTATTTCACTATATTAAGGTTGATCATCTTTATCCTTTCTCTCACTACTTATTTCTCTTATTTGTAATTGATTATTTATTTATTTTATTATTTATTCATACACGGCGGGAAAGGAACTGTGTACGCATTAGATTTAAATTAGCCTAACATTTCTTCCCTTTTATAAAGATCTTACAATAAAAATATTATTTCTACTTGTATATAATGTTTATGGACAGGTAAGATGGAAACCTGACAATAAAGAATGTGTAGATGAGTTTGAATCATTACTTAAGAATAAATTCAAAAATCAGTCTGGAATAATTTACACTACATCAATAAAAGACTGTGAAAGCTTGAGGCAAGATTTGAGGTAGGAATTATATGTGGTATACTGTAAATAAATTAGGAATTTTATGAAGTAGTATACATTTAAAGGGCAGTGGTTGTAAAATGTTGCTCAATCTCCTGTTCATAATTGAAAACAATAGATAGAAAAATGTACAATTATTGTTTAACATAGGGAACGAGGATGTAAAGTTGGAGCATATCATGCGCAGTTAGATGGCAATCTTAGATCAAAAGTTCATAACAAGTGGTTAAATGGAGAATATCAAGTAGTTGTGGCTACTATTGCGTTTGGATTGGGCATTGACAAACCTGATGTTCGATTTGTAATACATCATGCGTTATCAAAATCTATTGAAAACTTCTACCAGGCAAGTTAACATAATCATGACTCTTGTTTTTTTGTAACTGTACAATTCTTAATTTTAACAGGAAAGTGGACGAGCAGGAAGGGATGGCAAGCATTCTACTTGTTTACTATATTATAAATTAAGTGATGTATTCAAATTAAGTACTATGGTGTTTACAACACAAACGGGGCTACCAAATTTGTATTCAATTGTGAAATTTTGTTTAAACCCAAAAGAGTAAGTTTATTAAATGAATACTTTATGACAACTTATGTGTCTAATTTATTTACAAGAAAAAATATATATTGTCTTGTAATTAATTATATATGATTTCAAAACAATAGTTGTAGACGCAAGCTAATAGCTTCCCATTTTGATGAATCTTGGGAGTCAACCGATTGTAATAAAATGTGTGACCATTGTTCTGCTGAAAATTCTATAAAATGTATTTGTATTAATAAATACTGCATAGAAGTGTATAAAATATTAAATTCAGCATCAAACAATGATACAAAGTTCACTGGTAAGTTGTAGACATTTTCTATTTAAAATATCTTGGACTAATTTTATAATTTGCTCTATCTTTAGCACAAATGCTTCTAGACTCATGGTATGGAAAAGTTCAGAAAAAAATAAAGTTGGTTGATGTGAAGCCACCGACGTTTTCGAGAATGCGAGCTGAAATGATCTTAGGTGAACTCTTAGTGCAAGAATATTTAGCAGAAGATTTCCATTATACTCCTTATTCAACTATTTCATATATAAAAAAAGGTTATTATAATTACTTCTTAAGTAACTTTTTTTTTTTATTAATGTGGTTACTAATTTTTATAGGTCAAAATTATAGAAAAATATCTGCTGACAATAAAATATTTATGTATGTATCTTCTGGCCAATCTATTGAACCAGATACCAAAAAAATGAAAGTTGTTTGATGAAATAAATACTTTTTTTTTTTATTGATGTATTACAATACATTTATACATAGTATTTACTTAATGCAAAATTTGCTATTTATAGGAAACTATATTTACTGTTTTAATATTTTGTATACTTCTAAAGTTAAAAAAAATGTTAACACAAAGGATAAAATATGTGTTAAACAATAATTATAAGGGAAATAAGTATGGCTTTTATTAAGAGGTAAAATTAAGCAATTCATGCATGGGGTGCCTTAATTGGCAATGGGTGTGACAAGCCCGCAACCCCAGTCATTGACATCGGAAAGCGGTGTCCCTATTGCCCAATGAACCAATGGTACATGGCAATAACCCTACCATGGCCTTAACTGGCTGGAGTTATTTAATCCTCCAGATTGGGGGTTAAGTGCAGGGCTAACAATCCTGCCTTCTAAAAAAAAATTTGTTCAGGATTCATACAAGTCTTGGACTAGAGGGAAAACTGGAGGCAAGACTGAATAACGGCATGGTCTTCTTAATGGTTGATTTACCTAATAAGAAGATAAGCAATATTTGACGAATCATCACAACTAGTGTGTAATGTAACCTAAACACAAATTTTTGTTAAATTTATTTTTTTAAATGTATTTGTATATTAATTTTTTTAAATTAATTTTTATATGAACATGTCTTGATCGTGGGTCTATATACATGTTAAGCGTCCTATTGAGTTATAATTACCAACAGACTGTAAATAATTAAATGTGACCACTTATACTCGTACTTTCTTTTCCTCGTAAGACAGACATTAGATCATCTAAATTGATTAGTGCCCTACAGAAGTAATTCAAATTTACCAAGTACGAAATGGATTGAGAAAATGTTTAAAATTTAAATTTCGAATTTTCTCCTAAAACTTCTTTTTTTATGGTGTACCCGTGCTTCCTAGGGTGTCTTCTAATTTTCATCTTAAGGGTAAATTATTTATAATTATGGCTCAAATATCAAACATGAAACAACCAATGAAAAAAGTTAACCGATAGCAATAGCCATATAAACACAATCACACTAAAAGAAACAGGTAAGCTAGCAGCTATGTTATCAATTTTCACGGTATGGCTTTGCTGTTCACTCGTAAGCCATAAACGCCCACCAATGAACAAAGGAAGCCATTTTATTGTTATCACAAGTTGCTTCATACCATTGATTAAATACACTTAATCAATGTTCATATATACTTATTTTTTGATAATAATTAAATAATACAATCACATATTACGGAATAGATATTTATTGTTGAAATGTTAGATATAAGTTGTTAGAAATAAGAATGTAATGCAACTTAAATCTTAAAAACTACTTTATTTTCATTACAAATCACTTTATATTATAATAAGTTTATCGAAAGTTTCTAACTTGATAATTACGTTTATTTTTGTATATTTGCAATTGAATTATTAAAAAATGTTAAGACCAAAGGTTTTATCTCAAGTTTTAAGTCAAGCAAATACCAACGGCGTTGAGAATACCATGTAAGATTTAATTAATTTTGATTTTTGGTGATTAACATAAAATTGATTTTTTATTTTAATTTTGTCCCAAATTGCGTATTCTAAACGCTAATGAAACTTATATAAAACTTCATTAAAGGTTGACTTTTTATCTTACCGAATTTCAAATTAAACAGTTCATTATAAGTAAAATTTTAATTATTTAATTTTTATTTAATTATTCTGCTTTTATTTTATAATTAATATAAAATTTGACCTTAATTGTTACCAGTGATGTAAAAGCCTTCATTTAAGTTTTAATAATTGTACTATAAGTTTAGTTTACGTTACCACGCTAAAGATTTTAGATATAAATCTACTGTACTAGCAACACATTTTTGGAAATTATTTAGTATTCTCAAATGACCTTTTACTTTTCTATCATTGTAATTGGCAGTCAATAGATTATCAATTAAATAAACTATAAAATAATAAATATTGCCAAAAAAAATATGGCTTTAAAATAGATGTGTTCCTAGATAAAGCAAGATTGTTTTCTTTAAAACTAATAAGAGTAATTTGGTTTAGGCTATTAACACACGAAGGATGTCTTCTAGCCTATAGTGGTTATGGTGACAGAGATTCCAGTATTACATCTATTATTGCAGCAAACCTATGGAATACATATCAAAAAAATGGCTTGGCTACACTGAAAGAAGATCAACTTCAACTTGTATTAATGGATTGTACGGTAATTTTTTGATATTTTAAAATTGTTATTGATACTAATGATTGATGGTGGGTAGTTGGGAGTGATGTACTCTTATGCGAGTCGCATGTATTTCATGACTATCGGGGTTATACAGAAATGGTTGCCATTACAATTCAGAAACTAGTTTTAGTTCTTATTTTTAGTAACTGAAAAAATTCATTGGCGATTGTGAGGACCAAGTTTACCTTTAAAACTTTGATGCTGATTAGCTTGTATATTTAACCCTTTGTTCAGTATCATGGGGAAATGAGACTAACATAACGTTTAGCGGCACTTAAAGGTTAAGAATTAATTAAGTTTTTTTATGTGTTAAAACCATAAAGAGTAATTAATTGATAAATTTCTTGTACAATTACAGTTCAAAAGATGTTTTTTTTATTATTACAGGAAGGAAGAGTAGCAATTAAACAAGTTGCTAATATTCTATTATGTTTGTATGCTAATCGCTCAGTAGAGTTTGGTTTGCTCAAAGAAAAAATTACTGCATTATCAACTTATTTAGATGGGCCTCTACGACAGATTGCATCATCTTAAATCAGATATTTGTGTTTATGTATAGTATAAAAAACAGATTTATAATGAATTTTGGAATATTAAATTTAAGAAACATAACTAACTTAATAAAAAATAATTTACATATTTTATTTTTATATTTTGTTAAATTTTATTTTTTAACTACTTGAATAACATCTTCATCATGCATAATATGATGTAAACCCACTCTTTGAGGAGAATATTTTGTGCTGGTACCCTGAAAAAATAAATACATTTTATAGTATTCAATTATTTAGTAAAAAGTCAGTACATACCCAAACCAAAGCATATTTGAATTGTTCAGTCAAGGTACGATGAATTGAATGGCATACATGTTCAACAGTCACTCCTTTCCTTAAGATTAAACAGTCATCGAAGTCTGGTGGTTGACCTGGTTTCTTGGTATAAACCCGAATTAATGACAAATACTGCCACAGTACTTCCAAGAGGTAATCAAGATTCAATTTCATGTTACAACTTAAAACAAATATTAACAAACATGTCAGAAAAATGCTTGTACTACCAGTTCAAAGACTATTGTATTGGACTATAATAGTCTATTGTAAATACCGATGGCAAGAATGTTATTAGAAAAAATGAATTACCTGACTACAACGCTATTTGGCTGTCTAGCAATTCTATTTACTTCTTCGATGGATATTTGATCGATTTTGTTATAAACATACATACATGGCAAATATACACGATTATCTGATATGACATCTATAAGCTCATCTGGTGTACAATCTTCTCTGAACAGCACTTCAGCGTTGAATATTTTATACTCGTGTAATATAACTTGAACAAGTTTTTCATCAACTCTAGACAAAGGGCAAGTAGCATTAAAAGCTAGTCCTCCTCCTTTTTTAACCTAGAAAAATAATTGTTTTAGAAAATGTTTCTAATGAAAAATAAATACGACCTTACCTTGAAGTAAATATTTGGCTTTCGTTTATTTAACCGTATTCCTACACTTTCAAGTTCTTTCTCTAGAAGTTCCCGTTGAATGTCTTGTTTAGTTGCATCTAACATCATTAACACTAAATCGGCTGTTCTAGCGACTGCTATCACCTAAAATTAAAATAATTTAAAACTATAAATATACATTTTTTTTAATTATTATAATATTAATATAAAAGTATCATAGTATATTTTAAATTCACATTTTATAGTAGAATTTAATTAAGTTGTTTTAACAAAATGTTTTACTAACTTGTCTTCCTCGACCCTTTCCTTGAGAAGCACCTTCAATAATACCGGGTAAATCTAATAATTGAATATTAGCATCTTTGTATTCTATAACTCCAGGTATACACGTTAATGTTGTAAATTCATAAGAGGCGGCTTCACTTTCTGTATGTGTTAATGTACTTAAAAGAGTTGACTATACAAGTTTAAAAAAGATATTTCACATAATTGTATAAACTATATTCAAAATAATATGATCTACTATTTGTTATAATCTAGATTTTTAAAGTGTTATCCATAATACCATTGTTTTAAATTACTATAGATTGCTCATTGTGAAAAATTTTAGTTCTGGTCACTAACACTTGACAGGCGTTAGTAGAATCATATTCACTGTAAGCGATATTAGTAGCATCCGTCCCGTGTTGATGACCAGAACTAAAATTGTTTTCAGTGAGCAATCTATAGTAATTTATAATCAATACTAATATACCGACTTCTACTTACTTTACCAACAGAAGGGAAACCAATGAGTGCGACTCTTGCATCCCCGGATTTCAAAACATCAAAACCTTCGCCTTTTTCTTGCTTTTTAGAAGGTTCTAATAGTGTGGCTCTATACTTGGCAAGTTTAGCCTTTAAAAGACCTAAATGATACTCAGTAGCTGAAAACAAATTAAACAACTGTTGATAATTATAAACATTTTTTTTCCCGGTAAAATGTTTTATTTACCTTTATTTTTCTGAGTTCTTGATATTTCCCTTTCAATTTCGGCTATTTTTTCAAGAATACCCATGTTATACCCAAATTATAATGACACTCAAATGTGAAATGACCTAAATATTAGAAATTTCGATATTAAATTCAAACTAAATTATATAATAAAATATCTAACCTATTAAACGTTACTTATGAAAATTATTTCAATGTGGATCAGCTATCGGAATGAAGTCTAAAGACACGAGACTTGAATATATTACTAAATACTAACGCAAAATTCTACTGATATTACAGTCGCAACACACATATTATATTATTATCTAAATGGTAAGGGTTTATCTAAAAACTTGAATTTAGCCTAGATGTTCATGTGATAGAACAACGTTTATTTATAAACACGTTGTAAAATGTTATGTATTGGGGATTATTTGTTGATAACGCATTTTCTGTTGTTGATAAAATGATAAAACTGCCACGATGGCCGAAGTGGGCAATCTCTTTTCTGTGAATGAGCAATCCAAAAATCTATTATCACATACTACCACAATAATTTACAAAATAGAATTAAACCATAGACAAGTAAATTTAATATATTCTGTGAATCTGCCACAGGATATACGTTAGACTTTCAGGTATTCTATTCTGTGATCCTACCATAGACATATTATACATGTATAATTTTTCTATGGATCTTACCATCTATTTAGGAATTGCCATATTTTAGGTAGATATATAGCTTACAAAACGGTTCACGGCTGAGAATTAGTTAACACAAATTACTGTATTCATTTTCAAATTGTAGATATGAGCAATAACATTTAGAGGGTGTAATGCGCACAATTATACATTTGTTTGTATAAAAAAAAAAATAGTAACGCAGATAGGTTTTTATAAACTTTTGTGTAGTTTTAAAATAAAAACATCTACTATTAAACCTAAAAAAAATTAATATTTATGACGAATGTAGATTGGCGGATTTAAAAAATTATAATTAGTTTAACCAGGGGCGGGACACTGATAAAAATTAATACCGGGAAGGTTTACCTAAAATCACAATATTATGTTCTACTCAAAATTGATTTTGCCAATTTGGAAACAGACAAGAACCTCAAATTTGTGTTATTTTTTAATATAGTTGTTCATAGTAATAAATCGTGTACCATAATAATATTCAATTCTATTTCATCAATCCATTATATTTTTAATACTGTAAAACGAAATTGTCTACAATCTAATAATAAACTATAAATGATTCTTTTTGGGTTTTTAGTAATAAATTGCTCTTATATGCAATTCTTGCAAGTTAATTTTTAAAACATTTAAAACTAATATTATTTTGCACATTAAACTGCTTAAATGATAATTATTATTGATTTCATTATTCCATACACGAGTTTAGTTATCTAAAATATGTACATCTTTTTTGAAATTCAGTTACTTGGACTCTACTATTAGATCATTTCCGTTGTACAAATATAAATATACAAATTACAAATCTTTACTATATATACAAGATTTAACACTGACCTAATAAAACATTTAAAATATAATTATTTAGTTGCTATAATGAATATACAATTAAATTTTTATTATTTATAAGACCAAATTTAACATTGCAATAATTGGTTTAATCTAATACTATAGTGTCACTGGTTTCATCATCATCTGAGAGAACTGAAATATTTAACACATACATTTGTTAATTTTAATACATAATATTAAAAAAAATTGTCTTTTTAGAATTACCATATTTAGCAATAATAGGTCTACTATCTTCTAATTTATATTGTTTAACAACTTCAACATCACTTTCATCGCTTTCAGAAGAATTGCTACTTTCAGTATCGATAATCACTAATTCGTGTTGAGTTGAGGATTGAGAAATTCTAACTTGATTCATACTATTTTGACAAGCAGCAACTGAAGTACCAGGTGCTATTTTGACAATTTTTTGTTCAACTTCCATTGTTTCTAAACATAATTAAGAAAACTATATCTATTGACTTGTTCTTTGTAAACTAAAAAAATATGGAAAGTATACCATCACTTTCTTCAGTTTTTTCTGGTACAATATTATTTAGTATATCCGGTAAAGATAATTTCAAACAATCTTCATTAATTTTTGGTTCTAAACCTTGCAATGATTTATTGGACCTAATCAAAAAATTGAATAAAACAAATATATTAAATTAATTGTTGAACAAAATTTTATTTGGAAACATAAATAATATGAAATGTTATACACGTATAACAATATGATGTTATAACAATAGTTTTAAAATGAAATACCGTTTTTCAATGTCTTCTTTAATTGCAGACTTAATTTTATCAACAAGAATAGAAGCAACTGTTGCTGCTTGATTTGAGCAGTTCATAAGTAGTTCCTGACTTAGACAAGCACAACCTTCAATATCTATACCACACAACTCTCTATGGTTGTTAAAACATATAGATAACTTGCTATCACAACATTTTCCTTCTAAAAATGATGGATCTAAAATAATAAAATCGCTAAAAATAAAATAATATAAATTAAAATATATATATATATTTTTTTTGTAATTTATAAACCATTAATTAGTGAAGTGACACAATGATTGCACATCAAACTGAACTAGACATAATAACAAATAGTTCAGATTGAATCAAACTCGGATATAATTGCAGTTTTAATATTAATTCGGTAACTTGTCCAGCAAAACGCGTGAGAGTTTTAACATCTTAGTTTTTTTTTAAGACTTCATAAACACAAATATTTGTACAAAAACAAACTAGTTTTTTATTATTTTATTTGGGACCAACATTTTTTTTGTTTTAATAGTTAGGTTTGGATCAAGTGTGAATAAATACTTGAAAGTTCAGTTGGTGTTCAGGAAATGATTAATTAGTTAGCTTTGACATTAAAAATCAGGATTAGTCACATCACTATTAGTAATCTTACTTGTTTTCGAAAATAGCAAAATTTGTTATGATTGGATAATGATGAAGTGATAATGGTATAGGATCTCGCTCAGAACTGGAATACACAATAACTTTTTCTCCAGTTGAAACAACATCTGGATGACGAAAATGCATAAGTGCTGCAAGAGTCGCAATTGAACAACATCCTAAAGTGTTGCCATCCATATTTAAAACACTTAAATCCACTTTGATTTTCCATACCTCAATTTATTTTATATATTTTTTAGTTTAATTTTATAGATAAACAAACTATACAAGTTTAGAATTAAATCTTACTTTTTCTTCAGCAATTATGCATAAGGCTTCGAGGTCTATACATTTTGAATCTTTATAAAACCTTTCCAGAACTTGGTTAATTTTCGTTAAGTCAGCTTGTTTGTTATCACCAGCGAGTTCTGCAGATATTTGAAGTATACCCTCATTTGGACGACTGTTGTTAGGTTGATATATTTCACAACTCACTTGTGCAAATACACGTGTAGCACCAAGTGTTACTAAGCAATTTCCCCAATCAAGACCAAATTCTATACTGATTGATCGGTATTCATCTCTTTTACGGCCATCAAGACGCTAAAATAAAAAAAAATTCAACTAAGGCAACTAAAAATTTTTTTAATTTAAAATGAAATGTGTGTTCAAAGATAGTAACGTATGTCGTAGTCATACCGTTTAATAATTACTGTAAGATAATTTTCTTCAGTTTAATTTATGTATTAAAAATAATAAAGAGGTACGCAGCGAATAAATTATAAACAACAATTTATGGGATATTTTAATTTAATTATAAATCTAATAATTCTGTCAAAATTATGGATTATAAGCTTGTGTACACTTACAATTTTTTGTGAAGCAGCTTCTAAAATAAAACCTTTTTCGCAGTCCGATAAAGGATTCAAGTTCATTTTACGAAATTATAAAAATAATAAACTGAAATTAAAAATAATTTGCCATAAAGTGTCAATTAATTTATGTTTTTATTTTAATTTTTTCATATAAACAAAATACAAGTTACGATACAAATTGGAATATAATCATGTGACATGAGCGCAGAGCGGTGAGAATTATGAAATCTGAAATCAGAAATATGAATGGTGATTAGTGGGAACGTGGGAATATAAGATCCGAACATTATTATTCATTTCTACCATAACCTCACAAAATCACAACAACAGCGCTCCAAGTGACAACAATGAGTTTTGTAAACGGGTTTGCAAATTGCACGTGTTAACCACAGTTGACACTTGACAGTCCACATATAAAAATTCATAGAAAATTCGAAAAACTGAAAATTATCTTATTTTTACACGTAATTATTTCAACTATTTTGATTACCGAGTCGTTTTATTGAATTTTCTATTTCTACTCTTTTTTGTTTTTCTCAGCGTTTTTATGGAGAACCAAGTTTGAAATGTACACATTTTATGTAACATTTTCTTAGCTTCTAAGCACACGCTTACTTACAATATTAATATGTATTTATTATGTATGTCATTATGACATCACTTTTAGGTGCTAAATTATTTACAATTGTTTCCTTGACTGGCTATTTGCAAACTACGTATACCCTATTCGCTGAGAGAGCATGCCGGGTTTGTGCATGTAGACTGAAGACTAAGCAGCAAGACTAAGGCTAGTAGACAGGGTGGACTCGGGGGGAATGCTAGTCACACTGGGTGCCGCGGGGGGATGCGCAGAACAGCCAATTTTCGTCGGGTCGCGGCATGCTCTCTCGGCGAATAGGGTATATTTCTCTGTACAATTGTCAGTCTTCAGCCAGTCAGTTAATACGTATCTTATTATTGCTTTACAAGTGCTTATTAAAACAGTTTAAGTTATATTTCTAAAAGCATTTTTATTATAAAGTCTTTATTTTATGCTCATTTACTTATCGTATGTAAACGCCTTCCGGGCTTCCTGCACAAATATTTGGTGTCAAAAGTACTGACTTCAATCTTCAACCTTCGTTCTTCGCAAACCGAGGTGAACACCACCATCGTTCGAAGCACCTATCCTGACGTTTCAACACTATCCCTAACGACTAAGCGACTGATCATCGTTTACCGTTAGTGCAGGATCGCCAGAAGCTTCCATTGCTCCAGCAAACCGCAAAACCCAAGTCATTCTTGGTCAACGCAATAGCATCTTTGCAAGTAAGTCGTTGCGAAATCCAATTCTGTTGGTCGGTGCCAAGTTTCCAAAACGCTTGTCAGTCACCGCAAATCCAAACATTTTTTTTTTTTTGGTCAACTCACATATATTTACTATCTGGTCGTTGAGAAACCGGAGTTGTTTTATTTTTTAATAAGATACACTCGGTCGACGGCAAAACGTCGCAGTGTTATTTACATTCGTGTAATTAACATTATCGGCGGACCATTCTAAACTCGTTGTCACGGAAGCAGTCGAACAACTACATAGTGAAATCTCTCAACGACAGATCGACAACGCTGCACCCGTTCGTTCTACACCTGATCAAAACAACTGCATTTTGTGTGCAACCACAGCCACCGTCGTCTATCGTCTACTGTGAAGTGTGAACCATGACTGTACCTTAACTTCTCGTCAAAATTCCTTTATACCCACCTAAAGAATTGACAGAAAAAATAACAATCATGGAGAAACAAGATTTTGTAATATTTTTTATTTTTTAGACCACAAGTCAACTTCTTGGTAATCGACTTCGAATTTACAAACCTTAATAAAAAATAATATTATTTTAATCTCGGTAGCTATTAGTAACTCATTACAGCGTTATTCAGTACAAAAGTTATCTGGTACACCCATTATTTTTCATCTAGATGAATCGCAAGAACTCTTTTCCATCCAAAATCACCTAAAACCAACCGTAATCATGTTAGAAAGAATCTTTAAAACAAAACCAGATAAATTAACAGCAGCACTTAATGAACTATATGACAGTCTATTCGAAGGAAAGGTAAACCTAAATAGTAGCTATATTAGATCTTATATTAATTATAATATAAGATATTATAGATATTATATATTATAATATCATTGTCACGTGGTGTGGTGAGTTCGACCAGTTGTTATTGGACCTGTTGGGAGTAGACAACAAAATGATATCGATCAAGGGTTATGATGTGCATAACAATGGTATTTTTTACATTTTAATTTCAGAGCTTCGTTCGAAATAGGATATCTGTAGCTTCTGCATTGGGCCTTTCCCAAAGCACGGGAGACAAATAAACCCCGTCGAAGCGCATAGTATTTTATGTGATGCACCTCATAACCTTACTTTCGCACATGATGCAAAAACCGATGTCGAACTCACAAAATGTATTTTAGATAATGTAATTAGACGCTTATCATACCCATTATTATTATAAAGTCTTTATTTTATCCTCATTTACTTGTGTATGTAAACGCGTTCCGGGCTTACTACACTTCTGAATATAATATTAGAAAAATTCTCAAATTGTGGACATCAGTTAACACGAAAAAAAAACACTTTTTAAATTCTAGCTTACTTTCTGTTGTCAAATTTTATAAAAATTCTTTTAGAAAGCTGAAATTATTTTGCGCAAGAAACTGATTAATGATTATTAATACATTTTTTTTATGGCTGAAGTAATATAAAAAAGAAGAGCAAAGAAAAAAAACTAAAATTATTTTATACGACCATAGCTGAAATAATCGAAAAAAATTGAGAATAATCTTTTTGTTGTAACAGAAATGCAGAGTGCAGGGTAGGTTTCAAAAAGTTTCGCGGGGGATGCTCTAAAAGTTGGTATTTGGCGTTTTGACTCCTATAGTATCATGTTAATGACAAAATAAAATAGGTACATCAGTAACTACACGATGTAGAGAAGATAAGGTGACGCCACTCCAACCAAATCAGTGGGTCAAGAAATTACGGCATTTTGGTAGTACAATTTTGTCACGCAGATAGCGCCACCATTCGCCCGGAGGTCGACTTTTACATGGAGCTAATAGGGTTTTTTACATATTATTATACGTTACTGTCATTTTTATTACTAAATAAAAATATATTACATGTAATTTTATTTGATTACAGGACTATAGATTATATATTATTTTAAAAACCACAATATTCGTATATGTAGTCTAATCTAATGTACTATTTATTCTAATTCCTATTCCACATTTTATAACAATATATGAAATTATTCTATACGATATATAATATAATAACACGTATTATGTACAAGAAAAAAATTTTCTTCAACCCCTCCCCCCCCCTTCCTATATCGAATTTTAAGCACCAGAGAAGTTTTTTCAAATTGAGTTTATAGTTGTTGAAGGTCTAACGAATAATTCGTTATAAAGAATAACGACATTTCTGGACTTATAGTTCCGAAGATATTTTAATTCTTACTTAGGTAGCCGCAATTTCCCTTAACACTTAATAATTAAAATATAATTATTAAATTATTATTTATTTACTTCAAGTTCTAAATTACTTCAGAGAGTAACATTGTAACAGTTATATAATAAATACCTATAAAATATTACTTAAAACACATTTTTTTTTGGCTCTGGGGGATTTAAACCCGAACCCCCCCCCCTGTATACACCACTGTACATAACAATACATTCTTTCCGATTATTTTAATTTACCCCCGAAAAATAAGCATCGCTTGTGTAAGGTGGATATTAATTACTTAATAAACCCCAATTAAGTGTCTTCGAAAGCCCGACTACCGTGTAATTCAAGCCCAACCATACGTGCAATGCCTAGGGACGAAGTAGCGACATATTCCCTGCATTGTGTTCCTAGAGATGATATTTGCATCACAAATAATTGTTTATATTTTGTGTCTACATAATTAACCGCGGCATATATAATTATAAAATACTGTTGTTCTTATTCATTTTTACAAATAACATTCATTGACTAATGTAGATCTTTTAGATTTATAATTTATTGGCAATATTTGCTCTACTATAGTTTTATTCTATTACTCTGATCTAGAATTTAGAAATTATGACCATGTATACTAATGACTAATTAGTATTGGAATACTACTTTATATTAGTAGAGTAGCTAAAAAAAATAAAATAAATAACTGTGCTGGACAAAGACTAGATCAGAATAAATTTAATTCAATTAATTATGAAAGCTATATTCTAGTGCTAATATTTACTTTAATGCCGTTAAAAAACACAGTTTTCGCAATTAAAAAGTTAACAAAATAATTACTTATTACTAAATAAGACAATAAAAATAATAAAAACTCCAAATAAAGAATAATTAACATAAAAATAAAAAATAAAACGTTTATTGTCCATAAGCCGCATAGAAAATATTGGCCTCCGGGCGAATGGTGGCGCCACCTGTACAGCGAAGCTGAACTACCAAAATGCCTGAAGCATTCGACCCCAGATTTTTACTGATAAGAAGTTGAGTGGTGTCACCTTATCTTCTCTACATCGTGAGTAACTACTAACTCCTAATTAGTGATAATAACAAATTGGCTGCTGTTGAATTCGTTAAATGGTATCCAACTATAAACTTACTGGTTAAGATAGATAAAATGATTACAAGAAGAGGACTAAAATATTGCGGCCGCGAAGGAACAAATGTAATTAAAAAACTCACGGTACTCTAGCGCGATCTTGTTTGCAGCTATAGTGATATTATATATCACTGATATATTATAATTGCTATCCATATCAATGTCCATATATAGTTCATTTTACTACTAAAAGCGCTAATAACCAGTGTGTATTTCTTAACTTTGATAAGAACCACTGCCGCAGTAAGCTACTGCAGAGTAGAATTGACCGTCTCGTAACCACAGACCATCCCATCTATAATTGTGGTTTGTATTATATCCGTGACCGGGTTGTTACAGTTACCACGAATGTTGCATGCCACGACTTGTAGTTACTCCGACATTGCTTTATCAGTCATTTGCCACGAATATAATCTACTTCGAATATACAATTGCTACGATTAGACGGTTAGTCCGAATTTAACATACTCCGACATCGTAAAGTAATTAAATGAATCATACAACAGTTTACTCGATATTGTGATACCGCGAAAGTATTTTACTTCGACTATACATGATAAGAATACTTGACCACCGGGCACCGACTATTCCGTGAATTCTATGATTGTATAATGAAAATATATTATATATTATTGTCAGTATTTGTATGTCTTAGATTTGGAACTCGTTTGGTGTACAAACAGGGAAATTACAAATTACTAATTAAATATAGTTGTCGCTAGTACTGTATTGTGGGCCGAATGAGTTAATTTCTATAATGGGCCGAACACTGTCCATTCCGCAACTAAATCCAACTCTACACAAAAGTTTTTGACTAACTACTGATAAATTTAAAGACAGAATCGGGTTATTGTACATAATGAATTTAATATATTAAATTCATTAATTACGTTTTATAGTGTATTCTTTATTATCAATTGCACATTTTAATTTACAGTATATCTTTCTTTTAATTATTGGTTAAAAACCTTTGGCAAGGGCAACAAAGGGCATTGTAAGGGTTATATTTAATTAGTTGACATACATAATTGAATACAGTAGGCTATACATTTGAAATAGAAAAGTTATACAAAAAAGATAGAAGAATTTTATAAACAATTTTTTTTATGAATAATAAGTATAAATCTGATTGTAATATATAATTTAGAATGTAGGTGATTGATTCAAATTAAGTCCCAAGGGTTTCAGATAGATTTTTGAATATATATATTGTTGTTAATCCGTTGTGACTGGTATTATAAACAATTTTGAGGTTTTGTATGACACTGAGAGACGAGAGTCACTTAAAATGGACAATAACTTACAATATAAAAGTTGGTTTTTAATTACGATTAATATGTGAAAACACTCAAATTGGTATTATAAAAAAGTAATAATATTGAATAGTTTGGTTCCTAAACCAGTGTTCAAATTTTAAATCAACGGTATAGAGTATAGATTATACCTTTTTTTAATGACATTATTAAGTGGTAAATTAAAAACATTTATATTATGCTGTTAAATTTCTTGACTTTTGGATATCTGCTTTTGTTTATCAAAAGTGATACAAACCATGAAATTATTTCTTGTTACTTTTCATCTTCTACATCAATGTTGTGTATCAAACATTTGTTCAACACCCCTCTAAACATTTTTTGTAGAATCGTCTCTGATATAATTCAATTTGTATTTTGTATTTGTATTGACTTTTGGCTTCAGTGTTTGTACAAATAAGTAAATATTAACTAGGCACTATATCGCAACATAATGGATTAAGGGATACCAGAAAGGACCATGGCCCGCTCACCCAGGGCTCACAACATCATGGGATCTTTCAAGATCGAAAAAAGACAATTAACATAATTAACAACATTAAAATGTAGCTTTATCCCATTTAGTGATTAGATAGTGTAATTATTTTTTAAATATTCTGTCGAGGTTAGAGCAAACAAATTTTAAGCATAATATATATATTTGAGATTTTTAAAATCATTCATAAATAATTATTACATTTTTAGTACTTAGGAAATATCATTAACGGCCGTTTATAGTAGTTTGGGTAAAATTTAAGTACAGTTTAGCCTATAATTTTAATACTGGTTAGGATTATAAATATTTGGCTTATTTTTTTTTTTGTTGTCAAAACAGATAATTTTAATAATATTATTAATTTCTGAAAATACAATGATTTTATTAGTCGTTTGCGTGTTACAATGTACGTGGCGGTGGCAATCACGTTGTATATGATTATGTATTTACTATTTATAATAATAATTCTATCAAAATTAAAATGAGAAATCTTACAGAATCTAAAATATATAGATTATAGAGAATTTTTATAGGTTATTATATCTACATATAATCTAATTTCTAAAACAAAAATTGTTGTAAACAAAAATGAATCACCGACGTACAATTAAAATATTATTAAATTGTTAATATTTTTAAATTTATTATTATAATATTCATTATTGAAAATAATAAGTATCAGTAAAATGTTATCATTTCTACAATCATTTATTTTGTAAATAACAAATTATTATAAAGAATATGCGTGTCCATGGAGATTCATTTTAATTTTATATTATGTTGTCTTTTGTAAAACTTACAAAATGTTACTTGGTATTGTTTTTTTTAACGCTCATACCAATTTTAATGGTGACCCCCCCCCCCCCTAACAACCTAACGGGAGCCCCACTCCTCCATAAATCCGGCCCTGTGTTAAAATGTTAACAATACAAAATGCATAAATCACATTAAACCTACTAAAATTTGGTTAGGTCAGTCCTTGAATATGCTTTTATTTTGAATTATAACATAGTCTCCTTAGCAATCTGTAAAATCGATCCAGAAACTATTCCTATATTTTTTACTTTTTAAAGTTTTAAGAAAATAAAGCCAATTATTGAATCGTCTATAAAATACTATGTTGACAGAATTTAAATGATATATTTTTAAATATATCATATAAATAAATAACTATATCATAAATTATATAAATATAAGACTGTTCTGAAAAATGATGATTGGATTCATTTATTGTACTAAATATTAGTTTACGATTTTATACGCAATTTTACGTTTCTACACAACGACAAATTTATCTCGGTCCAGTAAACCGAATTATAACTCGTGTAATTCAATTCAAAATGTTGGCTTTTTGAGTGCTCTCAATAAGCACTTTAAACTTAGCTTATTTATTATTTACATTTTTTATTTATAGTCTTCTATTAACTCTACAAGTTTTTTATACTTATTTTATTTTTCTCTACAATTTTAGTTGTAATTGGTAAATCATTTGACAAGTTTATTTCATATTGTTGTACATATTTAAATAAATTATTGTAAAACTTGTTGTAAACAAATTGTAAATTGCCTCATTAGCGTAAATTTATTACTATTATAAATACATTATTGTTATTATTATTAAAAAGATAAATTTTCAATATAGTGTTAAGGACAATTTTATCATTCGGCGGTTAAAATGTCGTTTATCTAATCTCGGTTTAAGATTAATCGGAGATTAAAAACATTCTGAATTTATCTATCAAATTTATACCAAGTTTAAGTAAAGTGGGTTTTACAAACAGAAGGTTTATTTATTAATAATTATTAATTAAAGTAAGTTACAACGTTAAAATAAAAATGTTGTTAACTTTATATTGGTAAATAACATCTGCTAGCGGTGCTTAATTAGACATACTTCCCAATGTTGGATTTTAATTTTTAATATATGTATGCATTTCTCGACAAATTGTCTAGGTTTTTTAGGAAGGCAATTTGCAATTTTCTCTTTTGAAGATCTCCAAAATTATTTTTTTGAAAATTCAATGATAATTTATTCCCGAATTACATTTGAATTTATTTTAGGCATAAAATTTTAAATCAAAAATGGGCTTCCTAAGAAACCCAGACAATTTGACAACAAATCCACACATACTTTAAAAATTAAAATCCAACATCGAGAAGTATGTCTAATTAAGCACCGCTAAAATGCATGAAAACTAGTTGTGCTCCGACCCCTTTAAGGGGTAGATTTACTAAACTCTCACAATGTATAGGGAAACACTTTATCAATGGGGTGGCGTTTTTATTTCTTTGATATTTATACTTAATATTTTTTTATAAAAAACACGCTGCGGTCCCCTTAATGTTATTTTAACTTTGAGTTACTTCTTGCTGAACAATTTTAAACTTGTTTTTACTCAGATGAATACATGCGAAAAAATCTTGGTCATCCCATATGGTTATGTGGTCAATTTTTGTCGACAATAAACAAGGTCTTCGAATTTCGTTGAAATATTGGTTTATAATATAACCTAAAAAATAAACTTCTGCGTCACTATTATGGTCGCTACTACTGCTACTAATCTAATTATTTCAGTCATCTAGAATTAAATATGCATACAATTTATATCAAACGTGTAGGTAATACAATATTTATAATTTAAGCATCCGTTTTGAATTGAATTGGTAGTTACATTGAAATAACTACCTACAATGTAACTGTTAATTCTATGTTTTGTTACATGCAATCATAAAGTATACCTCATCACTATAATTCGATAAAAGGTTTTAAGTGTGTAAAAGCAAGCAAATAACTAATAATAATATAGGAATATTATATTATAAAACAATAGATAGTAGATATTTCAGTAAAATTAAATATTACTTGATAATATTGATACTAATCTCAATTCTCAGTTTAAAGTTTTTAACTAACTATAATATGCTAACTAACTGTGATTAATATTCAGCTAAAATTTAACCGAAAGAGTCAAATAGATAAAGTCAATTTTTTAGTTTAACAACGATTAACATTAAATAAGTTTAAATTATTTTAACAAGCAGTTGATAAAATGACCTTAAGTATACTATATTTGTATCGATAAAGTAACAGAGTGAATAAGTATTACAATTTTACAGTTTATCAATTTATTATTTATAGTTTTATATAAATTAGTTGTTGGGTCATGTCAGTGTAAATGGAATTTAAGTTCCATAAAATGTTTATCAATGTAAATGTCCTTTAAAATAGCGAAATCATAACATTAAGATATTTTGATAAGTCATGTCGATGTAACTGGAATTCGAGGTAAATGTAATTCGAAGCAATAATTAAAAATGGAACTTCGATGTAACTGTAAATCGTGGCATAAAAAAAATTAACGAAAACATATTTTCGTTGTAAATGTATTCGTGTCAATTGTCGTCGAAGCAATTGTCATTCGTAACAAAAATGTCGAAGTAACATAACATCGTAGCACGCAACATTCGTGGTAACTGTGTTACCCCTCCGTGACCTATAGCATAAAATACAAATTTTTATCATAAGAAATAAGACCGTTATAGGTTTATGTTTTGTTGTTTTATTCAAACCCGATATTTTGGATCGGTATCTGGTATCAAAACGATTAACAATAGTATACTTATTATATTTAGTGTTTAAAATTTAAATTGGATTGTAAAAATAGTTAAATATATTTTAGTACGGTATTAAGAATAATTAAAAGTAATTAAACACCATATCTTACGCGCTATCTTAAAGTACCTGTATACTATCTAGAAGATTTTATAAAAAAAGTAAGTAAAAACTTACCTGTTGACTTTTTAATTTTACTCATATATTATGTTTCATTGATAAATACTAAATAGGAACGTTGTTTGAAACAAAATGATTGAAAGTTCTTCTCAAAATAATGAATCATCCATTGATACACCCCCATCAACTAACGCAACTCGACCAAGTGTTACTTCTATTGATGTAAGTTTATACTACACACAAAATAAACAACAGAATAATCAGAATATTGACCTGTAGATTCAGTCATGAGGTATTGGTAGTTTTGTGATTTTAAATAGTTATAAAATTATCTTCAAAATGTAAATTAACAAATTTACTGTGCCTGTTGGCTATAGCCAACAAGCTGACATTTAACAGTTTACCTGTTGAATACAGCCTATACAAAAATATTGTAGTGGTGCATAGCAGATGTCATGTCTATTCAACAAAAAGTGTTCTAAAATGTTGAGGCAATGTGGAAAAAATTGTATTTTTACAGAAATTACTTGTTTTTGATTTATTGAATTCTTATCAATTTTTATGGCGCTTGAACGTGTTACTATTATTTTTTCGATACAGCGAATGTGTTAACAGTAGGAGCAAGGATAAACAATAAATATAGAGATTTGGTAAACCTTTGTGACTCTCACTATGACAAATAACTGTATAGTCATTTGAATACAATCTGCAGCTATTCAAATGATTAAACAATAGTAATAGTATTAAAATTGAATTTATTTTTGAAGGTAATGAAACAAGAGTTGTACGAGACTCAGTTACAGTTAAAAACAAAAAATGCATTTATTAGTGAACTTCAACATGATATGGAACAACTACTAGTTGTAGAAGATGAAAATTTTAAGTTAAAAGAAGCTGTTTTTAACAAAGAGTCTGATCTTAAGCAATGGACAATTAAAGTATTTAATTTCAAGTTTGTATTAAATTATGAATTTTTTTTTATTTTAATTTAATTTAAATTGTGTTATAGTATTCAAATTTAGAATTTAAACTTCAAGAACAACAAAAAGATTATCTGTCTCAAATTGATGTTTTAAATAAAGAATTGTCAATATTAAACAAATTAAAAGATACACCAAAAGAAGTAGTTCCTGTAGATTTAAACGACAGCATCATTACAGAATTAAAAACTGAGCTGTATGATAAAAAGGTATGAATTTATATTTTTTATGCTTACAATATTTAAGTGGGTAAGTTGGTAAGTGTGTAGTCACAGTCGAGCCCAGTTTACTCAAATGAGCAATCATCAAGCGAGACGGAGCCACCACTGCCTCCTATTTGGCAACAGACTAACATTTGTTCCTAAACAGCAAATTTGTTAAAGAGCATCTTTCTTAGTAGAAGATGAATACAAAAGTAGGGTGTACAAACAAATGGAGTGTGAAGGAATTCCACATGTAATATAGCTGTCGACTTGGTTTTTACTACATATGCAAATTCAAAATAAAAAAGTCATTCAATATGCTTACAACATCTATTGGTTTAAATGACTACTTCTAATTAATATTAAACATTTTATTAAATAAATAGTTTTAATATATATAGGTAACTATTTATTTTTAAAAAAGAAAAATTGAATTGAATCTTTCCCTTTTGGGAAAAATATAAGATCATTAATATGTCTTAAGGCACACTCTTATAATACATAAACAGTTGCTGTCTATGATTTAAGCATAGCGAACCAAAACATCTTGGCTATAAACAAACAATTGTACTTATTTTAACCAATATGTTTTTCATTTATGTCAAACTTAACAATTTAGAGAAACAACAGATAACAATTATTGAAAGGGATGAAGGGGGATGAATTTCAACTCCTAAATTCTACTTTGCATGAGACCATTATAAGAAAGCTATGGTTTAAATTTCAAGTGTCTAGCCCCACGGGAAGTGCACCAAAAAACTTTGCATTTTTTTTGACACCCAGACATGACATATTAATGTCAAAAAAATCATTTTTTACTTGAAAAATTTATGCCTAGGGAAAAAATGAAGAGATGCAAAGTGTCATTAAAGATCAAGAAGTATTCATTGTAGAGCTTGATAGTTTAAAAGCAAAAGCTCTTGAAGACCTTGAGGATGTAAAAACACAACTTGGTTTCAAATGTGATCAGTTAAATGAATGGAAAGAAAAATACGAGGTAGAAAATAATTATATTCTTAGATATTTTTAACAACTTTAAACTAAGTATATACAAATTTTAACTATATTTATTTATCATTGAACCCATTTTAAACCAAACGTGACTAAATCATGTCGAATGCCATACAAATATTAAAAAATAGGACCCCAGAGCTTTATTGGTTTTACTAAGAATGTAGTTATAAATTAAGACGTCATTATTAGGCATTGCAAGAAGAATGTGATATGTTACGTGCACAAGTAAACAATATGAATACCATGAACGATCATAATAAAAGAGGAAATTCATTATTCGCTGAAGTAGATGATAAAAGACAAGCATTAACAACAGAATTGGAAATAAAAAAGGAAAAATATGAAACATTAAAAAAATGTTTGTCAAAAACCAACTATGAAAACAATCAAATGAAGGTATTAAACAATTTAGATAAAAAAACAAAATAGTTATAATAATTAAATATATAATTTTGTGTTGTAGATGGAAGTTATGAGACTCGAAAAACAACTATTAGATTCTGAAAAAACGGATGACTTAGAAAAATCTACTCTGATTCAAAGTTTTAAAAACCGTATAAGTGTAAGTATAATCTAATATGTTTTTTAAACATACTATTCTCTGTATGATTAAATAATGTTTCTTAGTACATCCTTACTAAATTAGTTTTGTTTTATACCTTTTAATTCATATTATAAGGATTTAGAAGCAAAAATAAGAGATCTAGAAAAAAGACCAGAAACTCCACAAGTACTGCAAATAGACAATTTAAGCAATGAAGGAATGAACGTAGTTCTTCAAATTGTGTCTGATGTTCGGTTAGTTATTATTATCTTTTTATTGTTTTAAAACGTATATTTTTATAACATATGTTTAGAAAGGAGAAAAAAGCCCTCGAAGAAGAGATGAACAGAAGATCCGTAAGAGATATGGAAGCAAGACAACAATGTTTTAAAGGAGAATGTGAAATCAGACAACTTAAGAAAGAAATGAGAAGAGATAAACTTCAATTGAAAGAATTAGAGCAACAAATAACTATGCTTAAAACTAAAAGTAATTATACAAGTTCACTATTGATTTTCATTAAGTCAACTTATATAATTTATTGTTAAAAGTGACAACCGAAAACTTGCATACAAGAGAAGCACCCTGCTATTTATTTACCCTGCTTGAATAAACGCTAGCTGCTGTTCGTTTTAAGAATAAGACGCCTTATTTATTAATTAAAATATCACATATTTACCTATTGTAACTTGTAGTAATTACTTATTGATTACAACTTATAGTAAAATTATTATATCTCAATGATTCATATTTAAAAGAGCAAGTTTTAATTTTAAAGTTTTAGCTTTGATATCCAAAGGCTGAAATATTTTTTCTTTCAGAAAATGAAACATGCATCAATCTAATAAACACTTGATAGAAAAAAATAAGTTAACATTTTTCTATTTAATAATTTCATTAATAAATTTACTATTTTTTCAGTTTCCAATTCCAAGGAAAATAAAAATGAAGAAAAAAGCAATATTTCAAAAGGTGTACGTTTCCATGAAAATTGTAAGATTGAAGATGGCGGACCAGATATGAAGCAAACCAAAAAAGTTCCTCAACCTGCAGTCTTAAACACCATTGTATTTCCTAAACTAGAAGAGTTTTAAACTGTTTAATAACCATTACCTTATTTTTGTTATACAAAACTGTATTTCCAACTTTAGTGTTAAATTAAATTTAAACATTTATTATTTTATAGAATTTACACATTTTTTAAAAATCAATATTTTTTGATAAATAAATTTGAGTATAAAATTTTTTATTATTATAATTTATTTTTAGCTGAAAAAAATAAGGCAAGTTCTCAACTCAACAAAAACTTAGCACGTCATAGTACTGAGAGAATATGTTAAGTTGTATATTTATTACTAACTTTGAACAAATAATTACGTTATATTTATAACAAAATAACATCTAAAATCTAATTTAAATAACAAAACACAACAACACTACCAAAGTTATTTGTTTTGCACAAATACATCCCCGTATTGATTACGAGACTCTTTGACAGCAGGCGAGTTTCTTGTTTGGTCATTTGGAGCATTTTCCCAAATAGGTTGCGAGTTTGATGGTAGTGTTCTAAACACAGAATACAGGTATCAAAATGTATTTGTAAATTAAATGTGTTATATAAATTAAAAATAATTGGTATGACTAATTCAAATAGTAATAGTCAAATTTAATATGAATAATTCAAATAGTTTGAGTGAAAGCGTAAGAGAAGAAAAAATGTGTTTTAAAAAAAATATTATTTGCACAATATGTATTGTGCAATCATTACAAATGCACTTTTTTTGGAAAATTGAGTTACATTAAAAATAAAAGTTCATTGTTTAGACGTTTTTAATACATTTTACAAATCTGAAGTTTGATTTATTTTTAAATATAAATATATTATAAATTTACCTGTAAGGTGGTTTTGAAAAGGATTTTTCGTATTCTTGTCTATTACGAGTTCTGAGGTCGTCGTAGGATGTTGGCATATTTGAACTTGGCAATGGATCTTCATTTAATCTATCAAATGATGCACCTAAATAAAAATTGTATTTATAAAACAATGTATACCTTTTTATAATAAACAAAGCATAATAGGTGTATTATTATATAAGCTTACATTCAGTGGCACAACCAGAAAAAGTTAATTTTTTATTAATCTCTTAAAAAAAACTTTTTTTTAAGTAGTAAATCTTACCTATACATAATTGCTTTAAAAACAACACTATCTCAAAAAAAACTAGTTGTAAAACAGCTTGTATAATGAATAATTTCACTAGTTAAAACAAATGTGCAAGCTTTGTAGTCAAACAAAACAACAGTTAGGTTATTTAATTACAGATTTATGAAGACATAAATTTGAGGCATTGAGCGGAAAAGTCAGCAAATTCCACTTTTTATGCAAATTTAAGTTTATAAACATTCCTATAGAATTTTTCTATGGAGCAATCTCCACTTCCGATTTCAAACTAAAATGTATTTCTTTTATAATGTTTCTGTAGCATACACGACAATCTCCATATTATGCTTCTGTGACAAAAGCAGCAACATCCGTGAATTCACAGCAAAGTCAACAATCACATTTTTCTATCTTTTATTACTCGTTAAAATTGGCATTCTACAAATTTGGCGTCCACAAGGATGACCATAAAATAGTGCTACCATAAATAAAAATAAAAATATTATTGATAAACAGAAGAAATAACGGCAAATACGTTTTTCGAAAATTACAATAAACTATTGCGCTCAAAGGTTGCTAACTTTGCTGCACAACGGCTCCTATGATAGTTTTTAATTGTGTTATAGAGTTAACTTATTCTAGCTTTTTATAGGCACAAATATATAATATTAGAATTAAGTTACTATCATAGTCCGGTCGGTAATCCGTATCCAAAGTATTCATTGGTTTTTGGTAATCTAGATCATTATTTTGATTATAATCCATTGACTCAGAAGACATATATGAGCCTGGTGTAATTTTTGGGAGTGCTATATTTCTTTAAAATTGTATTAAATTAAATTATTATAAACAATTTATTAGAATTACTACAAATATAATTAGTTATTACCCTTCAAGAATGTCACCTTGTAGTTTCCCTCTACGTTCTCTTAATACTCGTCCAATTTCACTGTTGGGAATTCGCATCAACTTTTCTGCACATTTATTTTGGTATGAATATTTTCCAATTACATACCCTAATAACCCCCCGACTATAGCTTTGGGCCATGGACCCCATTTTGGACTTTGCTTAAAATAACCTAAGTAGTAAATAAACAATAAACATAATAAATTAAAAAAACATAGAAAATGATTAAAAATGGGCTTGAACACAATAAAATTTAAAACACAAACCTGGGACAATTATTTACCTTAAATGTTTAATGAGGTTTACAAAAATTTTGAAACATAAAATGTTAACTGACCTGCTTTTCCAGCCATGTAGGATCCTACTCCTAAAATGGCACTTAATGGTAAACTTCTCTGGAAAAAACTTTCTTTATTACATTCTCTCATTACTCTTTTTTCATCATCAGAAAGCTGATAGAACTACACAGAACATTAAAAATTATAAGCTATACAAAAAAAAAAGGATTGAATGTATTATAATTTATTTGAATGTCAACATTAATTATAAAAAAGCTGAGAATTTACCAATGAGTCTGGCGATGCATTAGATTTTTGCTGAGGTCCAGTAAAATTTGAATTTCTATTTTCCATTTTAAAAATTATATTTTGTAAGTAATTACTATGAGGTAGTCTTAAGTTACCAAAAACTTGCTAGTACTGTAATTTTTAAGATAAATGCGTAATAAAACTTCAGTTAGAAAAAACGTAAATCGTTATATTCAATTAAATGAAAAATGAAAACTATAAATACTAATTCATAGTTTCTACTAGAGCTTTTTACAAATTTTAATAATGTTAAACGTACCTATACACTTTCATATAATTTGTAATACTTTATCATATCATAGATTAAATATGGCGGTGCGTGTTGATAAGAGATATTTAACTGAACACAACCTTGGTTCATTGATAGTAACCAAATATTAATCTGATCACCATCACCACCACTCATCATTTCATTTTGCAGTTCGCTCTCCTACCTATATAGTTTTTTACTAAATCCAAAATCACACAAGTCGTTCCCCCAGAAATGTCAATCAGTTAGTGTTATTATTTTGCTTAACGTTTTTATATTTCGTAATCAATATTTCCTGTGTCAATGCAATACATTATTTTTATATTAGCTGTAATATATCTTATCTTTACATAATGTTACAATTTAAGTAGATAATTTGAGTTTTTTATTACTGCAGTTTTATTTCTGTTCGTGTATCAAACTGTTGTCGGAATGGACCAAATTAAGGTGAGTGTAGTTTAATTTTAATAATACTCATTATAATATTAATTATTGAAATTGATTACAACCACCGTAATAAAGGGTCTTAACATTTTTAAGGTAATACGCGTAATACATAAAATGAATCATATTTGCTTTTGTAAATCAAACCATTAAAGGAGTAATTTAATGTTTTATCACCTTTTAAATTTATAATTGATTAGTAGTTATTAGTTTTGTTTTTAATGTTTAAAGAAATGCATATTTTGTAAGCGTTTGCATTTAAAGTTATTTACATTAAAATAATCTGCTGCTATTTAAAATTGATAACAGGTGCATATTCTATGCTTACAGTTTTCTTGATTGAATATATATAATATAACATATATATATATATATAAATACCTGTTATTAAAACCCTAGGCCTTTAAAAAAATTAAGTATCTATTATTAATATAGCTGTAAATTCATAAAATTTGTAAAACTGGTAACTTGCTTAAAAATGATAATATTGTAATAAGTACTGCTACAGTTTTATATACAATAAATGTATATAGCATGTAGGTATCAAATTTACTTTTTACAACTATTTGCTTATATTATAATAATACAAATTAAATACCATATACCTATAAATAATAAAATAGCTTGTTGCAATTTGTGAAAAAGTATAATTCATATTATAACATAGACCCCACATTATTCTAGTATAGGAGTCTGTTTATTAAATTAATAGTTATAGGTATTTCTTGTTAAATAATATTTAACAAGACTAAGTGAGCTGAATATTAATCAGCTGTGGTAAAATATGTTCATGTATTCTGTTTTATAGATAATATTATTCTAAAGATATTTGTATTTATACTAAACATGCAATACATATTATGTAATTATCACCTTGTTAAAATTATTTTATTTTATTAGTTAATTCACAGCTGATAAGAATGGCGTCTAGAGATAAACAGCAGTATGTTGATGGTCGACGGACCTGTCCACGATACAGTGGATCAACATCTAACAATGGAGACTATGCTTATGCGTATTATGAGCATGGCCCCCATGGATCAACAAAGCCTCATTCTTGTTCAAAACACAGTTATATAAATCGTTATGGACGTGAAGAAAATATATATGAAGAAATTGAGACATCTAAACTCGACGCAGAAGTTAGATATGTACACTCTAAACATTTACAGGTAAGGTTGAAAATAATTTATAAAAATAATAATAAAAAAGACTGGATTGCATTAAAAAAAATTACAGTCTACTTAAAGACTTACAGCTAAAATTTTTAAAACATGGAATATTTTTATTCATTCTTTGTATTAGTTTTTAGTTATTATTCCTGTACTCTTGCCCCTGCGAGCGTAAACAATTTTAAATAAAAAATAAAACATGTTTTAGCCTGCTGGCTCCTGAATAGTGTTCATTTCTGATCTATAATGTTGTGATTTATGAAGATATATAGTCTTAATTATATGTTCTGGCCAAAATGTTTGCATGATGATGACGACTCATTATATTATACGTTTAAAGTAGACACCCTACTTTCGTGATGCTATTTCCAGTCACTATTTTGTGTCTTTATTTCTCAAATAAACTAAAGATTTGATGCGAATCTAAAATATTAAATATCAATTAAAATCATTATAAAGAAAAAATGTGTTTAAAATTGTTTTTTTAGTAAAAGGGTAAATATGTTAAAGACTAATATTGACTAAGATTAAGACTATAATTGTCTTTCTATAATAATTTGTTGATGCTGTTATCCCTAAATTGTAATTAACAATGTATTGAAGATAAATTTTTGATATCTGTTTTCTGTTATCTGTTGATTTACATACCTATAACAACCTGGAAATTGAATTTGGTGTGAGTGAAATTTTTTCCTATTTATTGGTTTTTCCTTAATTAAAAAAGAGTTTTATTACAAGAATAATATGCAATTTTATACAAAATTATGTATATTATGGTCCTACTCTAGATCTACTTAAATTCCCAAAACTACGCCAAAAAAGTGATTTAAAAATAAAATATCCGTTTTACAGACTAGCTTCATGAAAAATCGATTCAGTAGTTTAAGAAATAACGTGGGAAAAAAAAAAAAAAATTTTAAAAGTATTATTCTAAGTCGTATAATTTCTATCAATCCTAGGCTTAGTATTTCATATCCGACTTAAGCTATTTATTAAACTTGGTGTAGTATAATTTTCTATTGTGTAGATTATTTAGTTTAAGTAATTGACTCCATGACGTTTGAAACCAATTTTTATCAAAATAAGATTATTACAACAGTCTTTGAATTCCGGGGAGTGTTCTTAGCTTAGTGTTAATTTTCTACTCATTAAAAAATGACAAGTTAAAGACAATGTTAGTTATTATTAGTTCATACTAAGTATTTATTTTAAGTGCATTAAATGAACCATTTTATTAAAGACAAACAATTATACATTAGGTATATCATAGATTAGATTTTATATTTATACTGTATATAATGGTCCTTATGATAAATAATACTTCAGCCCTTAGTTAAATAAGCAGAATTTTTTTTTTTGCAATATGCACTAATATAACCTCTTATCTGGATTTCACAGTTATAAAAACCAAAAATAGGGGTGCCATCAATGTTCAAGCAGCACCTATCTTATTTATTTAACCTGTTATTATATGGGAACTTTATTTAATGATTAAGTTACAAATAAAATGTTAATTCCTCTATAAAATAAAAGTTTTTTTATTTAAATCATAATTTTAATAAAGTGCTTTTAGTTAGAAGATTATCTTTATGTAAATAAATGTTTTCTTAATTTTAGGTTTTAGGCGAATTAAATTTATCAATGGAAGCAATGCTAATGCCTGATAATGGTGCGTGCTTAAACAATAACGGCTCATCAGGCTTAAATTTGGGTGCATCAAGAGACGGCTCTCCAGTAAACTTAAGTGTCGACAGTGGAGTTGCATGCGACGCAAGTAGCTGTGGAACAAACAGTCTTAGTAGGCCTCGTAAGTCTCATTTCAGTACTAAGCGGTTTTGGAATAAAATGCCCACACTCATATCACCCAGTCCAAGCAAAACATCACTACCAGGTAAATTTATTATTTCTCAATATTATTATTATTTCTTTTAGTTAAAAAAAATTACTTCAAATGTATTGGAAACTTAAATTTTATGAATTCACCATTATATATCATTTTTGTTTCTTGATAAATAATTTATTTAGAAGAATGTATTCATAGTATGAAATACTTGCACTTATAAAAATAACTTAATTGGTATAAAAAATTCATATTTGGTTAATATATTTTTTTTTTGCATAGATGCAAACTAACTATTGTAATACTATACACTAATATGTAGTATAATGAGTATGCAAATGGAAATTTGGTATTTCAATAATAAGACAACACAAATAAATGAACTTGTTTAACACACTAATATTGATGACACATATCATAATTACAATAATAGATTATATTAATACTTAAGAGTATAATGACAGTGTGACATAAACTAGTAGAACGTTTAAACTGAAGAGATATTCTGAGACTCGAGCCCTGAGCTAAAATGTGATTTATATTAACCTTACAAGGTTACACGCGTGCACATCTACACGTGTTTTTACCAAAAACAACTCTGTTATTGCTAAACATCTTCTTTACAATTAACTATGTATGGATATTATAATGATAAACAGCATATTATTATTATGAGAAATATATCTAGTTATTATATAAAATATTAATTATTATTCCAATAGTAACAAATACTATAAAAAAAAAATTGTATTTGGTATGCAAAACTATGGATTATCATTAGTAAATATCCAATATTGGCCAAGAAGGTTATTGGGCTCAATAACCTTAATTTTTTTTAATCAGTTATAACCAAGTCAATCAATAAACATTTTTTTTTTTATTGAATATTTAGTAAAATGTTGGTGTTGAAACACAAACCTCATAAATAAATTCTCTCATTCTTCGCCGATATTGGATATTAGTATTGTTGTTTTAGGTGATTGTTTTCTATTGATTTTATTTGATTGTAATGTAAGCAATAAAAGTCAATGACATAGTTAGGGAAGGTCACTTTTTAATGACACTGAATTATATATAATATATATATATGTGTGTGTGTCTGTGTGTGTAACATATTACCTTATTAAAAACCTTATGTAATATGTCAAATTTGTTATATTTTCAAACATTTTTTTTTCTTATTATTCAAATTCCTGCAATAAGGTATGCTGAAAAGTCGATCAGCTAAATTATTTTTACAGAATTAAACTCTGCTTATTCTAAGTAGGCATAATTTTGTCAGACTTTTAGGTCTAAATTGATTTCTTTTAGGAATAAAACAGCACTTAATCGTAGAAAAAATTGTATAAGCTAAAAGTTATACACTGAATCTTGCACAAATTAACCTGAACATAAATTGACATGGTCAAAACTCATTAAAACCCCTTTTTTCTTAAATACTGCCTATATAAAACCCCTTTTAAACTGCACACTTTCAATTCCCTTAATATAGTTCATTTATATTATAAAGTTAAAATTGATTAATTTTATTAAAATTATGCAGATGAATCAGTTCGATGGCGGCAAAATTCATGGGAAGAAGTAGCACAGCCAACACCTACCAATGAACGTCACACACCCTCACAAAAAAGTTCGAGCTCCGATAGAGATCCAGAACTTTCATCGGAAGAAGAAAGTAACAAGTATGATACTTGATTTTATTTCTTTTGTATATTATATATATGCTATTCATTTTGTCATTTTAAAAGATTTTATTTTTACATTTTCTTTATATTGATTTAGAAGTTATGAAACTAGAAACGTTTCAAAAACGTTGAGGTGGCCAAAGAATCCTCCATCACCAGATCCACCTTCTAGTCCTGGTTTATTATCAAGATGGTTTTCTTTAAGAAGATGCTCTCAATATGATTTAGATGTTCGACCAAATATCAAAATGCCTTTATTACCAGAGGTATATAATAATTAAAATTTTATATGAATACTAATAGTGTGGTCCCGAAATTTTAAAAGTTTTTAAAATAACAATATGTTTAAAATATTGTTGTATACAAACTTTGTTTCTCTCACTTGTTGTTAATTGATTATTGTGTTTAATATTTTGGGTAATTTAGGTAGAAGAAGACTGTTTTTCCAGAAGACTTATTCCTCCAAGTCTTCCTCCAGCTCCCCCTGATATAACTGAACAAGAATTGCGACGTAGATATATTGTTGATGATATAGTTAGGAGTGAAAATTCATATTTGGCTACACTGCACAGACTTGTAAATGTATGTATGATAATATAAATAAAACACTGAAGTGTACTTATGTAATTAAACTTTGTAAACAATTTCTGGAATAGTGCAGAAACACATAACACTTTATTATTTAAATAATATTTTACAATTTTACAGTAAGAGGTGATCTAAGATATAACATACAACGTTGTTACTATTTTGGCACAAATTTGAATTACTGAAAATTATGAGAAAAAGTATAAAGTGGTCTTTATATTAATGGTTTTTTCCAAATTTTAATATGTTTTATAGGACTATAAAAAACCATTGGAACAAAGCATGCCATCAATATTAAGTCAATCAAAGATATCAGTTTTATTTCATCGAGTTCCAGAAATACTTCAGTGCCATACACTATTTAGAATTGCTTTAGCTGAAGCTGTAGCTAATTGGGACAGAGATCATAGAATAGGGGATGTATTTGTTGCTTCCTTTAGTAAAGCTATTGTGTTAGACATTTATAGTGGATTCATTAACAATTTTTTAAACGCTATGGAATTAGCAAAAACAGAAACTAAAAGAAAAGCATCTCTCGCGGAATTTTTCAAAGTATGTAATTTTAACTAGTTTTTTATGTTTATTAATATTATTAATTTAATATAATGTATAAATACATAAATTAATTTTAGAACCGACAAGAAGCATCGCATGATCGTCTTTCATTCTACAGTTTAATGGTGAAACCAGTACAGAGATTTCCACAGTTTATTTTGTTTTTGCAGGTAATTTTTTATATTGAACAATTATTATTTAATATTTTATAAAAATAAATGTTCATTAAATTTGTTTAGGATTTATTACACAACACAGGATACGGTCATCCTGACAGAATGTCTCTTCAACTAGCTCTAACTCAGTTGGAATCTTTGGCAGAGATGCTAAATGAGAGAAAGCGCGAGAGTGAACAAGCACAAGCATTTAAAGAAATGTTGAAATCTGTTTCAAGTAAATTAGCTGTTAGACCAATAGCAGACAGCAATAGATGCCTTTTGAGACAAGATGACGTTACTCAAATTGTAAGTGTTATTACAACTCTTAAATTATAAAATCTATATTTGTTTTATTTTATTTAGGAAATAAACCACGGAGAAGTCGTTGGAAAATGTAAACCTCGGCGGTTACTGTTATTAAATGATTTGTTAGTATGTGTGTCTGTGAATAACAAAGATGATTCAAATAGCACTTCACATAAGAGGTTAACTTTAAAATGGAGTTTTCCTATATCCGAAATTCAAGTACATACAACTTTTTCAAAAATATTTTAAAAATTATTAATTAATTAAAATTTGTATATTTATGCTATTTTAGGTTATTGATACTTTATCATTACCGAGTGTATCACGCACAATGGGCAATACGACATCACAAAATAGTATAACGACAGACAACTTGTGTAATGAAATGAATCATTTAATGCATGATTATCAAGTAATCAGTAGGATTATTGAAATGGCATCAACATTGAAGGGCACTTATTTGGTTAGTTTTAATCCAAGTTTGGAGCATAATATAATTTTTGTAAATATAATGTTAAATAACTTCAGACTTTTTTTTTTTTTAGGATCTAGCTCCAGATCATTTAAAAGGAATTTTAAATGCAATACAATGTGAAGTTCAGTACAAAGGAGACCAAGTAGCGTGGATGGATTCTTGTTGTCTACAATTATTTGTAAACCGACAAGGTTATACTTTCCAAATGGACAATCCTGATACACGTAAAGCGTGGATAACTGGTAAGTTACATTATTATGCAGAGCTGGGCATTATTCGAATAGTTTTTTATCTAGATAAAGAGACGAGTACAAAATTATCTTTGATGTAATCATTATTTGATTATTTATGGCCAAATTATTTTTTATTAGTTTTATTTCAAATTATTAGAATAAATAATTGATTGTAAGATTGTTTGTTGGTATTGATTGTACTCATTAATTTTTACTTAAATGTGTATTTTCAGAATTAAGGTTAGCTCGTTTAGCTCTCGATCCTAATAATTCTCCAGCCTGGGAAATACCAGATCAGGAATTGATGCGTCCTATGACGAAAATGCCCCTGTTTGTTGGCGCACACCCAATAACATCATCTAGCAAACAAGCGGAGGTAATTAATAATATATTTTAGATTTAATAAGAATTATGAAGTGTTTTTTGTTACCATTCTCTCTCCATTGCCAGCTTGTAAAATATCAGGGTTATGTGCAATAATGTTTGCGGGGCCTCTATTATGAAGTGTTAGTTGAAGTGCTCTTAAAGTGAGAGTTATGAATTTTTTTTTCGCTGTTTCAAACTTCATTAGTGTAATAACATAAAAAAAAGTAATGTTCTTGCTAGGCTATATATTATCAAACAAATTTCGACTTATTTTTCAAAAGTTATTGTGTTGTATTATTAATTTGTAAGACATCCAGTGTTTTTTTTTAATTTTTACAACCTATTCCATCTTCTTACCAACATATAAATTTAAAATAGCAAATTAATTAATAAATGGTGTTTTTGATTTGTTAGTTAACTATAGTTTGAGGTTTTACAATTTAACTATAAACAATATCTCTGAATAAGTTATGTTGAAATTAGAGGAGGGAATTTTTGAACTATTCAAACTTGTTGAAATGTTTAATTTTTAACTCAATTTTAAGTATAATGTTATATATTTCAAATAATACTATGTACAGGTGACATGTGGTTGTTATTATTCTTCTGGTTGCGGTAAATTTTCATATTTATGGGTGTGTACAACAAACATACCTATGAACACTCACATAGCTATTATGTCGGTGAACAACACTTGTGTTCTAAAACAAATTACAACGCTGGATCTTTCCCAAACTATAGTCACTGCCATCGAGTATGTTAGAGCGTCTGATACTGTTTGGATGGGAACTAACCATAGAAGGTATTACAAATAATTTCTTGTTTTTAAAATGTAGTATTTGTATATTGGATATTAATTTTAATATATTTAAATTTATCATTTTTTTTTTTTAGTATTTTGATTTTTAATACAGCTGACATGTCCGAAGAAGCTAGTATATTATTACCAGGAGAAGATGAAAGCCTCGGGGTTACAGCTATAAAACATCATTGTGATACTGTTTTTGTAGCTTTGTCAAATGGTTCTTTGTTGTTATATAGAAGAGGAAATCAATCCAAAGAGCCAGAGATTGTAGTTTTGGGATCAGATGCACCAATAACATGTATTTTGCCAATTAATTTGTCATTGTACGTTGCTTGTGGAAAACAAGTGTTTGTCATGAGTGCAATAACTGGGGAAATTCAGGTTAGTAAAAAAAAAAATAATAATAAATAAGTTTTGACAAATACTTTTTTATATTCACAGAAAAATTTTACAATTCATCATGGCAAAAATGTTAATTTGTTAGCTCACTCGGGAGTTGGCTTATGGTTGTCATTAATGAATTCTACAACTGTTTGTTTATATCATACGGAGACATTTAAACATCTACAGGTATACTGTTACAATATTTAAAAAAATTATCTTAAAACATTTGTATGCAATTTTGTTTTTAACATCACGTTTTATAAAAATTATATAGAAGAAATTTTTATGAATTTATGTTACGTGGAACTAGTAATCATGTGGGTCCCATTTGTTATTGTACAATAATTTATAGTATATTGATTAGCTTTTATTTTTTTAAATTGACACATCTGCTCAGATTTGTTTTTAGTTGTGTAGAGCAAATTTCTCAAATTACCCATCAGGCACCAGATATTGGCAACTAGATAATATAGACAATTTTATGTATAATGATGGTGGGTTTGTTGTGTTTTTTCTCAAACAATTCGCTTGATTAGTATTTAAGTGTAGTAGTCACCGTTCCTCCCCAGTATCCTAGTTTTCCAGTTTATCCTATTAAAATACAAATTTATATGATGTTCGAAAAGTAATGAATAATATTTTGTTCAAATATTTGATAGTAAAAATGTTTGCTTTTCAATATTAAAATTACTTTTTTCTTAAGTAATAATAAACACGGCGGCCCTTTTTTTAAAAATATTTCAGTTCTTGTTATTTCAAATTTAATTACCCAACAACATTAAGAAGGTTAATGTATGAGTATTAAAATAAAAGTTATTTGACTGTTAGTGTACCATATAATACATTTTGTGTTGACTCTTGTACCTATTAATTTTAGGAAAATATTTAAATAGACCTTTTTTTAAATTATATAATATATTATACAGCTCTTTTGAAAATGGGTATGACATATAGAAAAATAGCATATTAAATGCATTTAAGTACAAAGTAAAAAGTATATTATTAAAACATATAAATAAAATATAAATATGTAATTATATATATAACTAAAAAACTTATAAATTAATTTTAACACTACAAAATATGATATAATTTATTTCAGAATGGCTAATTAACAAGTTATAAATTAATTTGTGTATTTTTTTAAGTTAGTTATTTAGTAACATACTTATAGTTTGAATTTGTATTTTTATCTTTGTTAGATAGTTATTAATGTCTTCTTAAAATGTTTTAGGATATAAATATTGCATCAAATGTAATCAGACTGAAAGGAACTGCTTCGCCTGTTAATGTAACTGCACTTATGGCTTGCAAAGGTTTGCTTTGGGTCGGTACAGATGCTGGAATTAGTTTGACTGTACCATTACCACGTCTCGAAGGAGTTCCTATAATAAGTGGTAAAGTGAATGTATCGTACCACGGTCATACAGGTCCCATATCAATTCTAGTACCACTTCAAGATCCACCCACAGTTTTAAAACGACCTCCTTCAAAAACATTAGCCAGTGATGTGTATGACCTGTATGGAAGACTTATGTGTGTTAAAGATTATGATAAAAATGAAGATGGGTTAAATTCAAGTCGTTGGTCGTTGCGATCTAACGAAGAAACGTCAGCAGTGCAACAACATACGAGATCATCAGACGCATCTAAAAAAGATTTTACATTAGTAACAGTATCCTGTGGCCGAGGGTATGTCAATTATCAGCAACCTTGTTGTTCTACTATAGAAAATAACGCCTACATTATATTGTGGGAATTGAAGCTGTGAAATCTGCCCCGGTAGTATATATATGTATTATTCATCATTATTTACGATAATTGATGCACTAGTATAGTAATTATGTGAGAGTATAATTTTAATTAAAATTACACTATTGCATTTTTTTAATTCTCAAATATATTTGTATTAAATTTTTATTCATTCTGACAATTATTCAATTTGGTGTGTGTATTAATATTTCATGGTTAATTATTCATTAGATTTTATCTAAATGCTATTTCAGTCTATAATAGTTTCATTCAAATTTGATCTAATTAAATTTACAACTGCAACTGGAGTTATCAAATATAGCATATACTATCTATATATTAGGTATTTGCAATACAAGTCTTGTCGAATCAAAATATCTTCTTTAGAGCTGTATTGTTTTTAATAATAATGATCATAGCAGTTATAAATATTTATTATCCATATAAATAGTATATTAAAGTGAGCTTATCCATTACATGCATCACTTTTTTTCCACGTATGTAATTTTTAATTTATTATTTTGTTTATTACTTGTAAAAACATACAAGATAATAATTATAATAACTTAAGGGGTGATATAAATTATCAAGTTCATTATTTTTATTTATTACTTATGAAGAGTGTCTAAAAAATATCTGGTACAGTGAGTTGTCTTTTAATTTTATGATTTATTGGTATATTGGAAATAAAATAATACCTATTAAATTAAAAATTTGATGCTCACAAAATTATTCCCATTATTAAATATGAAACACTTTTTTTGTTTAAAAAAATTCATAAAAATGCATAATTAAAAGAAATTTTTTCATATATTACATAGATAAATCCAATATTTAAAAACATTTACTATATATTTTTATTTGCAAATTATTAGTACATTAGTGTAAATATATATATATATATATAATTATGAAATATGTTTGCAAACAATATATATAATTCTGAAATATGTTTGCAAACAATATATATATATATATATATTGTTTGCAAACATATTTCAGACTTTATAATTATATCTTACTATTAGTTGAATTGCAATAAAAAAAGTGAAAAACAAAAAATGTTAGATAAGTGGAATCATATACCTGTATTGTTTTAATTAAGGCATATGAATAGTTAAAAATGATTGGAAACATTATATTATTACCATTGGAAGTATTATCCAATTAAAATACGTATTTATTTAATTATATATACTATTTATAATATTATAACATGTTTCATTCAGTATACCTATCCAAAAATGTAGTATTATAAGTATTAGCAAATTTAATATTATATATTATTGATCCATAGTGTATGTACCAGTATGATAAAACACATTTGTAAGCATTCTGTTATTTGTAATTTTACTTTAAGTGAGTTTTTGTGTCACTACCTGTTTTATTACAACTACCACTATTATTACCACCTTAATTTTCAATATTTTACTACTATAAATTAATAGCATTGATACACTTTTAAAATTATTAATTTATTAAAAAAGGTTTGAGCATATATCAATAAGATGTATTTCATTTCTCATGATTTACCGTTATGAAATATGCCTAAATACCGGGTTAATAAACTGTGATAACTTAATTATTGGTAAATTACTTAACTGCTTGTGTTTTTAAAATTTAAATCTACAACTGTAATTGTTGTTTTTCAATATATAGAGAACTTCATATTTTGTTTAAGAAATTTTTGTGTTTTAAAAAAGCTTAAAATTGACAACAAACCGTCATAATTGCAACTCTTAGTATTCAGTTTTCACATACTCATTGGTATTAGTAATAATAAACAATGTGGTCATAAGGTACACATAGTATATATATATACGACTATACCTATTACCAATGATAAAAAATTAACATTTAAACATACATTTAATTAATTTAAAGACATTTAACAGATATTTTTAATTAGACAACAAAAAAAATTAGTTATGTTATTAATTATTATCAAATACCTATATTTGCCAGTATTATTGACTCATCAGTTATAATATTATAATTATATTTTAGAAAAGTACAAAGATACACAGTATTAAAATTCTTCTTTTTATTTTAACTGCCAACATAATATAAAAAATGTATTAATAATTAAATTTTATGTTCTTCTATCATATAAAAGTTATTGTTTTTACCTTTTGTTGCATTTTTAATAATGCTCAACTTAATTTTTGTATTTAATGTGCAAATTTCATTTAAAAAATTAATAATTTTACCATTTTCAAATGGCGTTTTTTATTAAATTTCATGACATTATTTCATAACCTATTTCTCTGTTATATAAAATTTAGACAAGTTTTGGCATAAATAAATATTTTTTGTAAACCTATATGGCTTTTTTAATAAAACGAGTATTTTATTTTTAAAAGTGTATATTTCTTGTTTGTAAGTATTGAATGTATAAGTACAAAGTGTTGTTAAAATACAGTTTGTCTTATACAGTTGTGTGTGTCTGTATTTTCTTCAAATACTTAAGTAATACTGTATACATCAAAAGATCGGTTTAGATTTTTCTTTTACTTTGTTTTAAATATTTTTATTTGTAAAATATATTATTCTTTTGTATTCTGTGTAAAAAAGAGCTCATGAATAAATTATTTTTTTTTTTAATTTTTATGGTTTTTTTTTTGTGAATAAGGATGATTTATTAAGGTAAGAAACTCAATTTTTTCTTTAAAAAAATGAGAGTCTTATTCTAGATGAATTGTCTTGTAAAACCTACCCTAATCATTTTTATGCATTTACACGCATCCTTAGAAATCTTACTTAAATGAAAACCAATTTTACAGGAAATCCAAAAACTTGAAATTTTAGAATAATTTTTGGGATTGTATAACATAAATTGTGTGTAAGGGAACATTAAAAATTGATTATCAACAATTTTACCTTTAGATACTTATTATTATTATTACTTATCATCACTTGGTTACGTAAAATTAATTGTTGCCGTAAAGTATCATGTATAAAGAAAAGCAGCATTATTGTTTCAATACCTACAACATTTTAATAAGTATGTTGGAGTATCAAAAAAGTTTTTTTTTAAATGTTACCCTAAATTTATAAATACTTTTTATGTAGGTCACGAGATATGCATATAGTACCTGCCGTGATCTGCATGTTCTAATATACAAAAAAAATGTATCATTGAATCGATCTATGAAAAGGAAAGCCACTATTATTATTATTATTATATATGAGCTCTCGGTTAGTGTATTATATACATGTTCAGTTATGAAATCGTGGAAAGAAAAAATGTAAAATTACCATACTATAAATATTAAAACGACGACTTAACGGGGTCAACGTAATAAAAGTGGTTGTGGCACACGCGAACAGTGTTACAAGAAAGTGCCAAAAAAATGTGAGACTTAAGTACACAAACATACAAATTTTATGACGTGTCTTCTGCGAGTTTTAGGGTAGGTACGTACGAACATACAACACGGATAATGTATGATAATTACATTTTTTTTTTTACAATTATGGTAGTAAGCTTAATATGTATTTTTTTTGGATATTATTACCTTTTTATTTTTTTTAAAATGTATAAATTAGACAGTTGTAATATTTAAAAAAATAAAATAATATAGAAGTAAATCTAAAGCGTGGGCGTCATTGTTAATTTGTGAAATCGCTTCTCCTTAAATAAATCTAGGCTATACCAGAACAAAAAAAATGAGATTGCCTTCCTCAGTTTTTTATAGGCTGGATCCGCCTCGGCTACGGTCTAAGGGTATCAAATAGAAATATAAACGATAAACATTTCCCCTTACAATTTTTTAAAAAAAAATTTAGACATTCTCGATTGAATTATTACGCTAAACAAATTTTGCAACCATTTCTTAGATAATTTATAAAAAAATATAAATAAATAATAATAATAGTTGTCCTATTTGTTTCTACACAATATAGTACTTCTATGATTGTCTTTTATACGGCACACAATATAGTAATGTTTACGATTTTAGCTGATTTAACTGGTTTTACAACGATGGATTTTTATTTTCAGGTATTTAAACAAAAAAACAAAATAGTTAATACCGAAAACTTAAGTATAAAAATATGAAATTCTAGTAAACACGAAATCGTAAAATCAAAACGCTTTGATTACAATAAAAAACTAAAGAAAAAATGATTTCTAAAAAAAAATAAGTGAGTAAAAGAGAAAAATTAAAAAAGTATTAAAATTAGAACACTTAAGTCTATAACTCCGCCCGTTTGCGTGTATCCATTCAACTACAGAGAACACTTAAGGATCCAAGAAGAAAATTATTAGTGGAGTTTTGTAATCATTTTCAAAAAGCAAGTAATTAATTTTTAATATTATAAAGGTATTCAACTTGATCCAGTTACTATTTAGTTTATAATAGTCCATATTTTATATTTATATATTATACTGAATATTAATTTAATTTATATACATGCGATCAAACGTCAGTTCAACTATGAAATATTTAAAAAAAAAATTAATTAGTGTAATTTTCTTATGGATTTTAATAATATTGTAGCGAGTAGATGTCGCAATGAGGATTTATATTTGATAAATAACTTTTAACACCAAACTTTATTTTGTAATATTTATTTAGAACATAGAACAATACTAGAAATTTAACTGACGAGACGGTTCTGATGCTCTGAGTAAATCGGCTAAATCCCACTCGCCGAGAGCTGCTCTCAGACGTTTATAAATATCTAACCATAGAGGGGGACATAAGCTTTGTTCATGCGTCATTAGGACGTTATTCTTCTACCTTTTTTAACAATCCTTTATTGTTTTGATTTTAATAAGTTTTAAAAAATAAAATCAGTAATAGTATGTAAAAAATATGTGGATTTTGAACTACGATTAAATTTGTATTTATTTACTTAATTATTATGTGACTTTGATTAGGAAATCGCAATTCGGTACGGTTGAAAATCGTATAATATTATGTTTGAAAATAGCTGCACGAGCACGAAATGAAATTTACATTATTTTTTTTATACAATTAACAATATGGGTTATTAGTACATCATTTTTTTTTTTGGGGGGGGGGGGGAAACCGCATTAGCCGCACGAGCTTTGTTCAAATGTTCTGCTCGTGAGATGTTTAAATAACCAAACATAGTGCTAGTTTTCTACGCGTTTTGAAAATGCAAACGCACACATTCAACTGTTGGAAAACTAGGCCAGTGGGTGGTATTTTCTTGACCACGCGATTACTGCGATTTTCGGCGTGTTTTCAGGGGAGTAATGTGCCACCGTCCACTATATGCGCCACAACCGGACGGAGTCACGAAAGCTCGTTTATCAATTTCATTCAATATGCGTTGGACCGTTTAAAGTTAATTAATGCGTTATTGGGAAATTAAAATAAAGAATACTTACTATACTAACGCACATTTGCTGTGGCAATCGTAGCGGCTACGTCTTAACTTTGATACTTCAAAGTTAAAAAAAATAAAATAAAAATAGCACATGCCATCGTTGGTTTTGACCAAATTAGTATTTTTAAATTTTCCGTTTTTGGTATTGTGAACCAATATATTACAGTAGTAGTGTAGTAAAAAATCATTATAATAGTATAAATATAATGAAATTGATGAAGAGCTACATTAAAAAGACCGTTTTTATACAACCAAAGAAAATAATAAATTTTAAGATATTTATTGCAATTTATTTGTGCATTGCGTAGCTCAAAAACATGTCATGTCAAGAATAGGAATAATAGGGATCAAATATTAAATTTTTTCTTCGAAATTTAAATTTATAAAGTGAAAATTATACATTTATTCGTTAATTTTTTGCTGCTTTTACTAGAAAGTCTTATTTAATTAGGCTAAGAAGAAAATAATAATAAAAAAACTACAGATGTTTTTATTGTTTTCTGGAGTAGCTTTGTGTTTTATTAAAAAAATTAGGGTTGAAATTTCAATTTGGTTAAACCTAAAAGTCAGTTAACTCGTGATAGAAATTTATAAAAAAAAAGTTGTCAAACCAAACATTGCTTCCTAATAATAAATAGCTAAAACCGAGGTCATCAACAGTCGTTATTTTTTTATGTATTTATTGGATTTGAAAAATATTCATAATTCCATAATTATGTTGAATATTACATCAATAATTAAAAACCACCCCTGAAAAATTACCCGTGTTGAAACATTTGTTTAATTAATCTTGATAAACATGTTTTTCTAAAATATTATCCCAGCACCTTAGTCAAGTTTTTTCGCATCAGGTTAATGACGCGAACGTGTTGATGTAGTATTCTGCATATTTTTGCCTCTTAAACACCCTTCATAGTGTAATGACCATGCCAATGCTATCGAGCTCAAGGCGATGTTAGGCACAAACGTGGTTGGTTAAGAATTGCGTGACCGGCGGTCAACAGTCGCCGGCGTCAGCGCAAGGGGTGGTGTGCTCCCACAGCCTTCCTAATTCCATCCGACGTTTTACCAACGTACAACCTTAGTGCCCGATTAAAGCTGTAGACGTTTACATAGTTTTGCAAAAACAAATTAGGTCGTATTTCGTATCGATGTAGTGCGTGAAATTTTAATCGGCGTTTATGCCTAACGTGTAACATTTGAAAGAAGACACGAACTCTGTACGATTGGTTATTATCATTATTTAAAGGCAAGTATCTAATACGTAGTTTCTACTGAAGTTATTAATTATTTATTAACTTTATAAAGTTCTCACACTTTTTGCACAAATCGAAATTAATAACAATACAAATTATTGTATCATTATTAAAATATGTGCCTAGTATAATGTGATTAAAATACAACAACAACACTATTTTCTGATTACTATAAATAAAAATACTTTAGCTTTTACTAATTTATCAAACTCCAGTTTTTGGTTGATATCACAGTAACTCATTGAATATTATAATTAGCGAAATGTATAATGTTTGTAATGCGGCCTAACATTTAATATTAAATCGGATGTCTGTCTCTGGTATAGAAGATCCAGATTAGCTTTTGGAAAATCATGCTTAAACGTTTTTTTATCCCTGAAGGATTTGTAGTAAATATTTTACAAAACTCTTGAAAACTTCTTTACATTTTTTGTTTAGGAGTGTCATTTAAAAATAAAATCGTAGGTTGTTTTAATTCATTTGTTTATTAGTGTAGCTTATTTTTGAAAAATAAATTTACCATTGATCTTTCAGACCCAAAGTATAGAAAAATTTGTGTTTTTTAACTGTGATAAATATGTATAAGAAGAGAAATGCGGGCAATGTGCTATGTAGAAAAAAGGCATACAGTATTTGTAGTAGAAGACATAATTTTTAGCGATGTAAAATAATTTTTGAATACTATTTTAGATAATTAAAAAAAATAATTTCCTAAAAACGTTAAATTGTAAAACGTTTTGAGAACTCCATATGAAAAGTTCTGACCTTAATATATTATGTACATATATATATATATATATATATATATATATATATATATTATATATTATAATTATATATTATTATTATTTATATATATATATATATATATATATATATATATATATATATATATATATATTAACATAGATTTGAAAAAAGTGAATAATAAATATATTTTCATCTAATTGTAAAATTTTAACAGGGGACATTAAAACAATATATTGTATACTTTAAAATCCGTTGGACATTGATACATATCGGTATGAATACAAGTTAATAATAAAATACATTGTTCCTAAATAATAAAACATTTGTAATTCTCACTCTAAATTGTAATCGAGCTGTACAGCCCGAAGGTTGAAGATAAATAGGGTAATTATATAAATATTCATAGTTAATCAAATTGTAGACAGGTTTAATTAATTATGGCCGCCCAACTACAGAACCCGGATAGCAAAAATAAAAAAACACGTGGTTACCAAACTGTTTTGACCACTCGACGACGTTGCGAATCCTTGTTTTTATATTATGAGATATTATGTATTCTTCAACAATATTCTAAATATATGTGCTAATACTAGACATATGATAATAGTTACTTCATTCAGAATCTAAATTACACCAACTTTAAATATTAGCTTGAATATCTTCTGCGAACACAGTTTAAGTAGTAGCAAAATGGGGCTTTACCGCCCATTGTATACAAATTCTAGTTTAACCTTATATATTGTTTAGTATAGAAAATTCTTTTGCAACATTGAGTGTTTTACTAAATAAGAAGTGGACGAAGTAAATCATATATAAAAACATGTTTCAAATAAACTATAGTCATTTTTAGTTTATTTGAAACATGTTTTTATATATGATTTATTTCTTCCACTTCTTATTTAGTAAAACACTCAATGTTGCAAAATAATTTTCTATACTAAACAATATATAAGGTTAAACTAGAATTTATATATAATGGGCGGTAAAGCCCCATTTTGCTACTACTAGTTTAGTAGGCCAATAATTTGCTACTTTTTTTTTTGGTGTGGAGCTGAAAAAGTTTAGAGTATGAATTATGCAATTATACTGACTTTTTTAAAAGTAAAAATGTAGTTTTTGTTGATGTTTGTTTATACTTTATCATTTCTATATTCATACATAAAAGCATTTTAATTAGTGATGGAACGGAAATCCAAATTTCGGAATTTTGGGTAATTTACTCGACAGTGGTTAATATTTAACATTTTTTATTAGGAGAAAGATATTTGATGGTCCGCCAAAATGTTAGCACCAACGGTCATTGTCCAGTCGTCTTCTCGTCCGTCCAGTACAATGGGAGAACGAGAACCTACAATGTCTTCAGAGCCCAGCGAAGAGAAACATGAACCGAATGTAAAAGAAATTGTAGCACCAGCTCGCATGAACGTCCTACAGCCCGAAAAATCTGAAAGTGAAGATGAAGAAGACCAAGAAGTGAGAATTTAATTTTAAAAAATAATAATCTAGACGATTAGTTATTAATTATAATTACAAGAGATTAGAATTTGTATAATTTTACAAATGATTATTGGGTAAATGTCGACGACGTTAACATATTATGTACAAATTCATAGCCACGTTAAATGTTATTCCAAAAATACACATTAAAAAAATGAAGTTTATAAAAAACGGAAAGTAGTATTTTAATTAAAATACAGAAGAGTATCTAGAACATCCATCAAAGTAAAGAAGTATTTTTTTTTATTAAAAAAAATACCATGTTTAAAAACAAATTTTAACTAACCGAGTTGATATGATATCAATAAATCAATGTAATAATATTAAGATTCATTACTTTAATAAAATATGTAATTTATAGGTATCACGTCACACGCAGCAAATGGGTCGACTCGGGCCAGCTGGCTATTGGCAAAGTGTACCAAACAGTAGAGGTGCTAGTCCAGGAATGGACAATGCCAGTGAAACTTCTTCGGTAATGCCCGCACCGGTTCCTGGTCTAGCGGCTTCTAGGATTTCCAAAGAGAAATACAATCACCTCTCATACTGGAAAGCTAGAAAAGTGAGCCAATAGTATAAAATAAAATATATTTTATAGTGATAGTAGAAGACAGTTTGGAAGAAGTTAATAATAGACTTAAATGGTAAAATAACCAATATAAAGGACAGGTTCTAAGTATTTGTAGAAGTAAGATATAGACTATAGAGCGAACAAATATATGAGGTTAGCGAAGGAAGTGTAAAAGATATGACGGATCGTGTGTTGAGTAGATTGAGTAGGATGATTGTATTCTTTTGGTATTTTTCTGTATAAATTAGAGAACAAAGGAATAATATTTAAATGTCCTGATTAAATAATTGTTCTTTCTTTAATGAACCATACATTGTAATACACAATATTTAAATGATAATGTAATATTATTAGTAACACTTATTTGTACTTTTATAGGTTACTTTTTATAAAAATGGAGATCCATACTTTCCGGGATTGGAACTAAGATTTCGGCCTGGTAGAGATATTGGAAATTTGGAAGCTTTATTTGACAAATTATCTTCACGAATGGATTTGCCCAGAGGTGCAAGATACTTGTTTTCAATGGACGGGAGCAGGGTTGTTAGCTTAGATCAGTTAGAGGACGACCAATCGTATGTGGTTTCTTCTTATAAAAGTTTCAAGGTACTCACTACATATATCTGATGTCCCCTAAATTAGTTCAAATTGGATAAAAAAGGACCCTAAAGTTTCAGATCTTAACTATTTTATTATTAACAAATGGCAATTATTACTAATAAAAATTAGTTTTTGCATTTATAGAGATAAAATAATGATGTTCAAAAAAAATTAATTTTTTTAAATTTCGAATAATACAATAATTTGTAAAACAAATTGCAGAACAGTTAATTTTATGTTTAGACTAATATTTTATGAAAAAAATAAAAAGCCAACAATATTGAGATAGAACCAAAATGTTGAAAATCTGTTTATAACTCCCCCTTTGAATATAACCCCGTATAATATTGTGTAACATTAATTGTTTCAAACCAGTATTATGATGCCTTTACAGTTAGATAAAAGTATGTGTCGTGAGGCATGTGTTAATTTCAAAATAATATCTAAAACTTTGGCGATGTTTTTTTAAACCGTTTTGAACCAATTTAGGGTTTTACTAATCCCATTAAACAAAATAAGGACCATCCAAATATATATATTTATTTTTGGTAATATGTGTGTAAATATTACATCGTTGGTGAATACTTAGCCTGACAAAGATGGATATTTTAGAAACTATATGTGGTAAATATAGTATCAGTATCTAATACTGTCATACTTGAAGCTATAATTTGGACCATAATATGATAAGCGTAAAAGTCAAAAGCGCAACTTCTGCGACAAACTATTTTAAGAGAACTTGTTTTTTTTAATATATTAAAATGAATTATGAATTTAATATTTGACCATTCATAAATTTAATTGTCAAAAAAGTGTTTCACTGAGTAGTAAAATGAATACAAGTGTATATTTATGTATTTTTTTTTACATTTTTACAATAAGTAAATTTGTAATCCAAGAATAATGAATTATTGTTAAATAATTTGTTTGTGCTTACTAAAACCCTAAGTAAAAAAATCAAACCAAATCAGTTTTAGTGGTGTAGGGTTTTAATTTTTCATTATGTAGGCAAATGGATCTAAATTTACATAATAATACAAATAATAAATGTACCAATATGTTTATTTTAGGAATGGTAACAAGCCGTATATGATAAATAGATAATATTCTAATAATTTTGGTAAATAACTAATGTTGGTCATTTTGAATTCGATAACACAATTAATTAAGCTACTGTTGTAAACGTGAGTCATTTTGGTAGGTACACTCCGCACATTAAATATTTTGAGTTTTTGTTTCAATATATAAAGTGTAGACAAGGGTTTATTTAAATATTTTATTATTTTATTTCTTTACTACATGTGAGTAGTGAGGTAAAAATTAAATTTTACAAATATCCAAATTCTACAATCTGATTTAGGGGGAATAGATAAAAATCGGCAAGTATTATTATCTATTACTTGGAGTATTATTCAATATAATCCGAATATTAGTAGTTATTATTAATTATCACTTATAAATAAAAAAATATATAATATTTAAAATGGTAGTTAATATTTTTTAATCATGTATAGAGAAAATCAATTGTTATAAAAATATTATATTAAAATGTTATGTGATAAATTAAATAAGTTCAAAAATTCAATTATCTTTTAAACATTAATGTAATATTTCCTTTGTTTTAATAATATTTAAACAAAATGTTGTTAATTATTATTTTTAAACGTTTAATCTTCTGTCAAAACAATATTGTAAGCATTTTTAAAAAATTCAAACAACCTTTTGATAACATTCTAAAAATATTAGTTTTTTGCTGTACGAGTTAACTATAATTTATTAAATACCTACTAATTAAAAAATCGTTTAATAGTTTATAATATTAATATTACATAAGCTATGGAGTATCGTGGTATTATTTTTGCATAATGTTTTGGATATCAGGATAGTCAACCCCTACAATATGCATTATAAATTATTACAACTTAATTTTAAGGCAATTTTGTTATTTAAGAAATAACAATTATTTCGCTTAGCTTAGATTTATCATTAATTATTACTAATAAAACTGTTATTCCCCTTATAATGAGAACAATTAAAATTAATTATATTTAAGGTTTCAGAAATAACTAATGTATCATATTTTTTTAGTCTGTATTTATTAAGAAATATTTATGTTGTTACATACTTGATTTACTGCCAAATTATGATCTTAAAACATTTTGAAAAAATTGGCAAACTCTATTAAAGTTATCTAGAACTATAATATTCTATAGTCAGGGCTAACACATAAGTTGTTTACTTTTTTTGTTCTATTCCCGTAAAAAACTGATTTATTCTTCATCTGATGAGATGTAATTACTTTTCTTTAAAAAAAGAAAACAACTTCTACAAATGGGGATACTATTTTATAATTGGTTTAAGATATAAAATACTTATAATACTTATCATCAGTGTTTGGAAAGAATGCATTCATTGAATTTTTATTCCTTTTTAGAGAAATGCAGTCATGAATTAATTAATGGAATTCCAAAAAAAACTAGAATTATTTTTAATCACTGTCTTAGCTAAAACTTGAATAGCTTCAATGAACTGGTTAGTCAGTAGTCTTTTGGTCGATCTTTAATCTACCTACATTTATATAAAGGAATATTATAACAAAATAAACGTATAGGGTTTACATACAGCTACTCTAATGGGCTTCCCTAATGGGAATGCATTAATTTTTTAAAGGAATTTTCCAATCACTGCTTATCATACATATAATGTATTAGTTGAAGACATTAAATAAATTAAGTTTAATTTACGGTTCCCTCATACTATACGGCACTCACTCATCGATTAACAATAGGTCTCTCTCCATCTGTAATTCTATTAAATTTGATTTTTTTTTTTGATAATATAAACAAGATAAAAAAATCCACCCTTACTTTCTCTTAATTATTTGAATTTTTACCTATCTTTTGAATGTTTACCTCAATTTTTACTGTTTGATTTAGTTATAATTTGTACTGATACTCTAAGCTTTCGGGCGTTTATGTATAAATAAATTAATATTAAATACTAAAATAATAGATTCCCACTGCAGGTTATAATTAAAACAATTTTTAATCTATTCAGTGTATTGCTACCTCCAAACTTGCTTGCCCCTCTGTTAAAAGGCAAATTTCTATTGTGATGATAGTGAAGATCTCATCATGTTATTTTTTTTAGAAGTTCTTTATAAAATTGTAAATTATAGATTATTCTACAGCCTTTTTTGAATAAATGTACAAAATACGCAGATTCTAGCTCTTTTACCATCAAGTTTTGATCAATGAATTAAAAAATTGAGATATGTATTGGATATAAAATATTTAAGTTTTGTTTACCATAACATCTTTTTGATTATATCCTATTCTAGGTAGTAATACAAAAATATGATTTTTTTATTAACAATAAATTAATCATCTAATATAACAACTAATAATCTGCCTTAACTTCAATTTTCTTATTGGCCTTTCTACTTATTAGTATGTTTAGCTGTACCTTATGTGTAAATGTATATAATTGTATACCAATTAAAGTGTATTATAGTAAAATAGTCGAGTCAGTAAATATGTTTTTGCAAATAGACTATACACGTGCATGCATTACAATTGCATAACTAGAATGCCGTATCGACATAATACTACAGTAACTAATCAGTACTCAATTCTTAATTTACAAATACCATTTTTATTTTCTAGTTAGAGTTAAGATTTATTTAAAAACTAGATTTTTATCGAATTTTAAAAGACTACCGATTAAAAGAACTTTTCTTTATTTTAAAATTAATTGAACTAAACAAAATCATTCTGTTTTTCTGGTATAAATAATATTTAAAAAATATTTATGTGTGTACATATATTATAAGTATATAATTATATTTATATACATATAAAACATTTATAAACTATGAAAAACAAAATTTAACGAGTTTGTATACCCACGACCATGGTCTATGATGATTTTTTTTTATAAATCATTTAAAAGCTAAAAAACGATTCTTTTAACAATATTTTAAAACCTTTATTACAAAACTATTTTTTTATCTAATAAATTAGAATTTTGAAATCTAATTTGAATAATACAAATGTAATGAATAATACATTTTTAATTTTACCTTCAATAATATTTAATAACAAGCAATAACTTTAGTTTTTCTTATCATTAAGTATAATTTATTGTTTGATATTGAATTCATTAAGTGGTTGGACTCATTTAAATATTTAAATATCGTGATACACTACACCCTTACTCTATTTTAAATGCAGCATAAATTAGTACCTGATATATGTTGTATAAATGTTATTTTATGTACGCTAATTGTCCAAGTATATCATTTAAATTTTAAAAAATGTTTTAATTTACTGCAATTTAACAGGAGACATAAAGGGACACAATTTATGACATCTAAATTATAGTATACTTTATGTTAGGCTTTTCATAAGTTAAATGGGAGGAAGACGTTCTATCTATCTATATGTATGTCACTGTAAAATCAATTCATCATAAAGTTATGGTTTATGACAGTATAGATTTTTTATAATGCGCAATTCATAAATTATATTCACAACAATTGCATCAGTTTATTGATTTTCGACGTTGTAATGAATTCATGTTAAGTTCTATTTTTACTAATAGTTAAGAAGTTAATTTTAATTTCAATATTTCGTTTTTGCAACTTAAACAAACTTTACGATGAATTAAAAGACATTTTACATTAATCAAACAGTAAATCGTTCGCGTTTTATAATACATAGACTATCAGACTACATACATATCCTACATAACAGGCATTTTTAAAAATAATTCAGATTATAATAGTCGAGTATTACACGTCAGTTTAATTTAATAGGATTCGAAAAATGGCCTAAACCCTTACAGTATATACATTGTAAGGGATTTTTTTGTTTTATCAATATCATGGTCTCATTCTATTGGAATAGCCTTTTTATTTAATTGATAATTCGTTATAATAATATAAATTATATATTAGAAGAAAAAAATAAACATTTGTCTAGCAAGTTGTACAATTTTTGACGGCAAAAGTAATAGCAGGTATTATAATTTAAGTTAATTACTTTCGTTTCGTGTTGTGTTAGCCTATTGTCGGTGGGGGTCTTAAATATCAAAAGCTACTATTAGCTACTGGTGAGTGGTGTGTATTATGGTTTCATAATTGTTCGTGTCGGCGGTCATTTTATAACGACCTTCGAATTAACTTATACATTTTTCCAAAACATCTCCGGGTGTTTCATACACACACTCATAACTCTATTATTTTATAAGAACTCGTATGTTCGAATGCGGTCAAGGACTCTGCTTAATTCCGGACTGCCGGGCACAAGTTTCACGGTGCAAATAATGGACTAGGGTGACCCAGGGATGAAAATATATTTAAATTAATTCATCATAAATTCAGACCTTTTCGATAAGAGCTTGTTTAATAACGGTACTACCTATAGTAGAAATCGGACTTAACATTTTGGTATTTTGACTGACGTTATCAACTAACAATGATTTTCATAATTATAATTATATTTCATACCTGTATGTTATTAATATAACTTCAGTTCTAAGTATTAACCACTCTCAAATTTGATGTAGCTATTGATTATATGAATATACTCTTATTAATTTAAACTTCTTAACAAACTTAGTAATGAATAACGAATAATAAAGATTCTATATTGATATTTCGTTTTGGTATTAGATTTCCCAAAAAAACCTGCATGCGTTGCGTTCCCTTAAACAAATATTCTTAACATAACAACATAGTTTTTGTTTGAACATTCAAGAATTTCTTTGTGAACCTTTTTTTCGTAGAGAACAATTATTGTATTGCATAATTCTTAATACTCTGTACTGAGACGTTTTAATATATTATCGTTGTGATATGGCGTTTTAACGTTTTACGCAGATGGAAGTTTACGAAGTCCGGAAGTTGTGCATATCTTCCTGTGTCCCGAGAGGTGATGCGGAGTAAGCCTTCCACGCGGTACGCGGCGTTTTTTGCCGTTGCATGTCGGCGATGATTATAATAATTATTGCTATCGTCTTCGGCGTATAGATAATATTATAAACATAAGAAAGGCTTGGCCGAAGGTACAGGAGGAGGGGGGGGAGAGGAAGACAATGTGTTATTATTGTGGTCGTAAAATTCGCCAAGATGGTCAAGGGCTTCGGTTGTCTCGAGGCGGTCGGCCGGACACAACACACCGAGAGCGACCTTGAAGTTAGCCGCACCACTTGGTAAGTACATTTCACACGTTCTAGGGTGCGCCGGTCCTTTACCCTTTTGCAGTCGGTGACTAACGTTCGGAACGGCCACGAGTAGTGCGGTCGCTGTAAGTTCCCTAAAATATAGTTCTTATTTAGAATTTATTTATTTTTTGTTCTCTATAAAATAAAAAACCATAACAACATCTACCGCACACCAATGGAATGGCAGTCGCGTTTTCCGTGTTACACTCGTCCATCGCCGCGCTCGCTGAACAGGTATTGGGCCGCCAACCTACTGTAGCCTAACTTTGTCTCTGTATAATACCCGCCGAACGGTATTGATGTGTGCATTTATGAATACACATAATAATATACTATAACGTCGTTTCGCGGTCTTTGAAAGACGCAAATTTTATAGAAATTTTTCCCGAAATGGTCTGTACCTCGCTCGACGGCAAACCTATTGATTCCACACTATGGAAGCGCCTTGCCGTAAATTTATCTCCAAAGAAAACGTACGTAACCGCGGAGACGCTGAGTTTAATGTGTTCGACACATAAAAATATATATATATATATATATATATATATATATATTTGAGGGACGGGCTTAGGGAGTTCCGATCCTACAAAACTCGTTCAGGCTCCCAAAACAATGTCTGTAAGAGTGAAGAGTTTTGAAAAATCTGAACTTCCCACTTTTACAGAATATGTTTCATAATACTTCCTAAATATCCTAAATTTTATAATACTACATTAACTATTTTCAAAATATCAATCAATATTATACTTCTAATGTTTTCCAATTCCGGAGTACCGCTACTGGGCGACTTCTCCGATTAGGCCTTTAGGCGAACTTATCTTTTATTTTTTTCTTCTAAATTATATCACTTATGCTTATTGTACAATCAAAAACTGTACGAATTATATAATTTTCAGATTTAATGTTAAAACATTTTTTTTTCCATTTAAACATTTTTCTTAATAGCTTTATGTGCAAATCCTCTCCTCTAGCCTATGATTACATAATTTACTGACTTTCCAAAACCAAACTTATTTTTTAAATATTGTTATATTCGGGATTATAATACGAATATATTATTAGAATTATTGTTCTTTGTTAAAATGTCAAAATGTGTTTTATAATAATTCTATACTGTATGTAGTTTTCAGTAGATGTTTTATATATGTTAACAGAGCACAAGTTATGGCAAAAAGACTAGTGGTTGGAATTCAACAACGGTTGCGAGTGGTTCGGGTTGGTCGAGACAAACTTCTATGAGCAGAAAACAGTCGGTAATCGACCCAAACGATTTAAACACTGCCACGTCAGGCCTCAACATATCAAAATCTTCAACTACTAGAGTCATACGAATCATTAATAATTTTGATCACACAGTTCAGGTGAGTTCCAAATATCTCAGACTCCAAAATATTATAATATGGTAAACATTTTATGAATATAATATATTTTTACAAAATCCTTTCAAAATAGATAAAAATGTTCGCTATAACTTTAAAAATAATAGTTGTTTTGTGGTCTATAGGTATGTATGTATTTAAATACACTTAGAGTTGCAACAAATCTGATTTAATACTTAATATTTAATAATATCAATTTAAATTACCTAATAGTCAATTATAGTTGATGAGATGGGAACCAATATGCTACAGCTAAAATGTATTAAATACGAGTTTTTAAATATACAGTATTTAGCAAAGAAACCTAATTCGATCTATGTCTATTTTAGGAAGAGGTAATATAGAACTTCACCTATAAAAACGCATAAAAAATATGACTTCCATCATACTTTCCTGTAAAGGCAATCCTATCAGTTCTCACCACTTTTATTCGCCATATAAATTTGTAAAACTGCTTGATTTTGGAGAGTATAAAAACTATAGTAAATAAGAAATGTAATTATGAGATCTTCGTTACAAAGAGCTGTCAAACCAGCTTTCAATATATAATTTACAAAACTACTTATTTTATTTTATAAGATAATTAACGTCATAAATTCTCTATTGTGTTTATTTGGAATATATTTTAATATTAGCAGCAAGACGCTTACTTACTTAAAATTAAAATTAAATTTGCCATATTTAAATATAGTTAATCATCTTATATTAAACATTAATTTTATTTTCTAATGAAAATTAGGATTTCGTAATTTTTGCATTATCTAATAGATTTTGCTTAGTAATACATAATTATTTTAGATATATTGTTATATTGTAGTAGTATTATACAATGTTTTAGGTAACATTAAAAACCCCACAATACATAATTTTATTTAGTTTCCTCTATCCTCGAACTTAATACAAAAATAATGATCAAAGTTGTATTTAATACATTTTTAAATATATAATTATGCACCTCGTGACCCTATACATGTGACCTTGTGAAATAATATTTGATAAAACGGGGCTTACGTAGCTGTGTCTAAAAACCACAATCTGAATAATGAGTAGACCGTATACTATTAAGAGACCGTCGACACGCATGTTCCTGTTTTGCATACCTCGAACGCCTTCCACTAGTTTATTTATCATAAACCAATGAATATCTACATAATTTAAAATGTTTATACTAAAAAAAACCGTTTTACAAAAAAAAGTTTTTATTAAATTCACCAACCTTAAAATCATAATTTTTAAAAAAAATAATAAACATTAAATTAACTTATTTTAGCTTTGATGCATAACTGAGAAGGTATTGTATTCACAATGCTGTATTTCTATTATTTTTTTTTTGTGCTTGGACCCACGATATCTTCCAAATCGCTTAGTAGCAAGTCTATATCGTACCTAAAAGGTACTTAATCCGGCAAAAAATTAAAAAAAATTACCCCTTCCCTTTGAAAATCAAGAGAAACGTTCAAAAAGTTTACATCTTTTTTAACTTACAACTACTGCAAGATATATTCTTTACAGAAATAAATTTCACGAAACAAATTTCCCCTGTGTGTAAACCGGCCTAAGAATCATAATTTACAATGGTTTTACTCTATTTATTGTTATTGTCTGGATATCTTCTGAATTTTAGTGTCGCGTTCTCCTAAACCTGAGAACCACACAGCCATTCGAAGAAGTGATCGAAGACTTAGGACACGTATTAAAAATGAATAATGCCAAACGCATGTTGACCGTATCTAACCAAGAGGTATTATAATTTGTTGATACTATCATTTTTAATGTTATCTAATATTATTTTTGTATTTGATTACGTATAGGTCCGCAGTTTTTCCCAGTTGAGAAACGAATATGCTGACGTTGATACATTTTACATTACATCCGAGTCTCGGGTGATGTCGCCGCCGTTTAGGAGATCACGATCTAGAGGAGCTTTGGCGGTCGAGCCGATTAACACATCTAATAAAACTGACAGACAGAGAAGAGCTAGGAGCAAGAGCCGTCCTCGTGCATTGTACGCGGCAGACACGGATATTGTCAAAGTCCCACCAGGTAATCGACGGCGACATAACGGTAGAAACTTTAAAAATCGTAAAATTAGGTGTTAACTAATTAGCTTGTATTGTTTTAAGATTATTCTGTTCTGGACGTGATGAAAGAAGATCCTATCCGAGTTTTAATAAGGGGCACGCGAAGAACATATTTCCCACCAATGGTACATCCTCCAGCGGACGATTCTCCGCCCGACAAAAGGGTTACACTGAATTGGGTGTATCCTTTTAATTATATTATACGATAATATTGATAGATATAAATTATACTAGTCATGTAGAATTGTTGGTATAAAAAAAAGATTCCTATTTCAATAGCGTGTTTGCTTTTTTTTATGTGAGAGCTTTTATTCCCGATAACAACATTATTTACTATTCGAATCAACCACCAACAACTGCTGGACGTTTTTTTTAGTAACTTATGTAAATTTTAATAATACATTATTCTGGTTCAGGACTAGGAATGTTGTTTTTGTAGTTACAAGTCTTAGGTCCGGGCGCATATTAGTTTTATGAAAAAAAAAACAATCTTCTTTAATAAACAACTATCAACAGTTATGGATATCGAGGTATAGACACAAGGAAGAACCTTTGGGTGTTACCTACGGGAGAGTTATTGTATTATGTAGCCGCAGTAGCCGTGCTCTATGACAGGGACGAGGATTCCCAACGACACTATATCGGACACACCGAAGACATCCAATGGTACTGAAAAACAAATGTATTTCACTTTTAACGGACAATTTGGTTTGTATAATCTATTAGCGTTAATTGTATGTGTAGTATGGATATACACCCGTCAAAAGAAATGGTGGCCTCGGCTCAAAAAGGCGGAAGGACGCGTAAAACACAAGCTCACATACGAATATGGAGTCCTGAAACGCTGTATACTTTGTATATCGTTGGCAACGGGGAATTCGAAGAAGGAGTAAGCGCAATAGCCTTTTCTCAACTAGTAAGTGCTGTACTTATATCAATAGCGATTTCTTAATTTATAAAACATAAACGGTATTAGAGCACTTTCGAAAGTTGCAAAAGGAAGGCCGTTTTATTTGAGTATGAACAATGATAAAAATCACATTTTATTTTTAACGTTTTGCTATATCATGTAGACGGGCGGAAACTACTTGTTGGCTGTTGATTGTGGCAGAGAAAAAATGTTGTCTGTTTGGCAATGGCAATGGGGTCATCTGCTTGGAAAAGTAGCCGTAAGTTTTAATTTATAAGTGTCAATCAAATTTCCATGCAAGTTAGAAAATATACAAGTATAATTTTTGTGAACATATTGTTGTACAAACAATTTTTTTTTTTTTATAAAATTTGTATTTTTAAAAACAGACAATGCAAACTGAAGACATATTGGGTGCATCTTTCCACCCTCTGGACGACAACTTGATGATTACTTATGGAAAAGGCCATCTGACATTTTGGACTAGACGAAAGGACGGATTTTTCGAAAAAATCGACATAATCAAAGCGGTAGCGTACACCATATTATACAGACAACATAACAATATTGTTGAAAATAAATCTTTTCCTTGGATAAAGGTACCTAGATACCTAGGTTGGACCTTTATCCAAGTAGACCAATATCATATTAATTGAAGATTTTGGCAAATGTGCGGTTAAGTTTTAAGTTTCCATAACAGCCGGTCAATTTTAGGTTTACTATTAAAATACAGAACATTTTAAGTAAACAAATTGAGGTCTTTTTTGAGGGTATGATAAACGATAGTATATATGATATGATAAGCTCAGGTAACTCTGTAAAAATTAATATTAACCATTTTTGTCTGCAAGGGACAGATTAATAATTGAAGTTTCCGTTATTTTTCTTGGCTGTAGTCCCAAAAATGAGTTCCTTTAATATAAAAAAAAACAAAAACTTGATGATCTAGATTTCCCAACCTAACTTTTATACTAAAGGGCATGATATTATTTGTCTAATGCACTTAATTTTTGTAGCCTTCGAGAACTATTGTCACCAGCTTACAGTTTGAACAGGAAGGTGACGTTATTACAGCCGACGGCGACGGGTTCATTACAGTGTACTCTGTAGACAGCGACGGTGCCTACTACGTCAGGATGGAATTCGAGGTAACCTACATCGGTTATGATACGACACATATTTTGTGTTTGTGAGTTATTCAAGTTCACGTACAACTTCCTTTTATAGGCTCACAACAAAGGCATAAACGCTTTAATAATGTTACCGGAAGGTACTTTGTTGTCCGGAGGCGACAAGGATCGCAAAATCATTGCTTGGGACTCATTGCAAAATTACAATAAAATTACCGAGACCAAGGTAGGATACCACTTAGGAAAATAATAACCCATTTGTTTTAACACTCTATTTAATTTTTTTTTTTTTTGTAGTTGACCGAAGTTTTCGGTGGTGTTAGAAGCTTGTGTCCTCAACGCCCGGGAAGAAATGACGGTAACATATACGTAGGTACGATCAAGAATCACGTTCTCGAAGGATCGATGCAGAGGAGATTTAATAGAGTAAGATCGGTTACAAGTTACAACTTATATAATATGGTGTTCAGGAATTTAATGTCGCACTCCATGAGGTCATACAACATGCAAGATAGTAAGATAGATTTTCCTATTTCAAACATTTTTTATTCTAAATCTGCTCATAACAACATCTGAGTATGACCACAAGGAGAACGACATTGAAATATAGTACCACCATTTTTACTAGTGCAAGGTATGAGAAACTACACGATACACCATTATTTAGTAATATACACAAAAAAAATTGTATTTTTAATAAAATCTAAAATAAATCGAATAACGTATTAATAATTGAAATAAAAAGATAATATTTTATTTGACTAAAAACTATTCCATAAAAATGATTTATTCATTTTTTTTTATACAATTTTTTTTTTTTTTTTAATTTCATTTGAATAATAAATAATTATTTCAATCGAATGATATTTTATTATAATACAAAACCAACATATGTATTCTTTTTTAACTGTCCCACACTGCAATAATATATTTTAAAGATATTAATATGTATACTTTTTATTATAATACTTCTATTAAAATCTTCACAACTTTTGGGTTTTGTTGCTTACCAACACAAATTTGTTGCAACTTTAAATATTGTATATTTTTTTTTTATAATTTCCACTATAATTTTACATTATATTTTAGCAACAAATTAAAAATTAATGTCACAAAAATGTTGAAAATATTTTCCAAATATTATAAATTGATCAATATTGTACATAAATAATTTTGAAAACCGCGAATCAATTACACTTAGCACTTATAATACTTTCCACTTGTCCTCAACAAAACATTTGTAAAGTTTTATACGTTTACCAAATCAATGTTTATTATAATATAAACAAATATGCATTTAGTATTTTAATAACATTGTAATTTCGTATAGATAATTTTTGGACATAGTAAACAGTTGTGGGGTTTAGCAGTACATCCTGACGACGAACTTTTTGCCACTGCCGGCTACGATAAAAACATTTCTTTATGGAAGAGACACACTTTGCTGTGGAGTACTCAGGTAAACCGGAATGTTTCTTTTTTATTTATAAGTTATAACATATTTACACTTACGGTTAATAATTTACCAAGTTAATCACCAAATGCATTTATTTTGAATAAAATTAGGTATCTTTGGACTTGTGAAATTTTCTTGATAAATTTAATTCACAATCTTATCAAGATAGATCTTATAACATCGTTTGATGCTCAGACATTAATACTAGAAATGTTTGTTTTTAGATAACATATGAATGTGTATCGCTAACGTTCCATCCTTTCGGCACTGCTCTTGTAGCTGGTTCGGTCGAAGGCTATTTAGTCATATTGAATGCCGAAAGTGGTGCGGTAGTGTCTAGCGTTAGGGTGTGTGGATCAGCGCTAACATGCATGGGCTTCAATCCAGGTGATTATTATTATTTTTTTTTTACAAATAACAAACCTTAATTGGTTTTATTCGTGGATTATCTTAGCCGGCGATACCGTAGCAGTCGGATCTCAAAACGGTAGTTTATACTTATACCGAGTGAGCCGAGATGGTCTCACGTTTAAGAAGTCCAACAAAATAAGAGGGGTCCAACCGTTAGTGCATTTAGATTGGAGTACGGACGGCCATTATCTGCAAACTGTCACTGCCGAATACGACCTTGTTTATTGTATGATGAACATGTTTTTATTTTACTATTTCGGTTTGTATTAAACGTGATATTTGATTTCAGGGGACGTTAAAGGAATGATGCAAGAGAAGAGTGCGCCGGCCATGAAAGATGTCAAGTGGTATACGTACAACTCTTCTGTTGGATATTTGGTTTCAGGTAATAATAACTTACAAATTAATCCAAAACAAAATTCTATAAACATGGGCGAAAACCTAGCTAAATATTAGGAGGAGGGGGGCTTGCGTCTTAAATAAATAACAGATTCGAGACGCTCTACCCATCATAATAGTTTTCAGTTTTGGCCAAAATTTGGTAAACAAGGTATAGGACACTGGCTAATGTTGGCCAATTTAATTTGGTTTTTATTTCGTTTATTTTCCTTAGGAATTTGGCACAACAGATTCTATCCAACGACATCGTTAATAAGCACTGCCAACAGGTCAGCAGCTCACGACCTATATGTGACTGGTGACACAGACGGATATCTTCGATTATTTAGGTACGTGTATATTGCGTATAATTTGTATTATATTTCATCAAAAGGCTTTATAGGAATCAAGTAAATAATAATTTTTGTTTGAAACGTTTTTTTCTATCTTCCCCCATGAAAATAGGTTAGACCAATATCGGTGTACCTCTTTAACTACATTTAATTTAAGGCTATCTTCACACTCTTATAACAGCAACTCAGTACTTAACTCCATTTATGTATCCCATATTTTTGTATGCACAGGTATCCGTGTATTCAAAACAAATCTGAATACAACGAAGAGAAGGTGTACAGTGGACAAATTTCTAGCGCCAGGTTCTTGTACAACGATCGAAACGTGGTGACTGTCGGTGGAACAGACGCCTCACTTATGCTATGGGACGTGGTGGAAGATTGATAAGCAGGAAAAAACTTTTTCGAAAACTTTTTAATTTTCAACTTTTTTCGATTCGAGCACATCTTGGAATAATACTTTGTACAATTTTTTTCTATAATGGCTCCGTGTTATGGTCGGTATCATGTTGAAAATTATTGTTGGCATCATGATCCCATTTAAAAATATCCAGTTATGTTGTGGAGGTTCAATTTGACGGTTCAAAATTTTTCAATTTGGATGTTTTGTAACGAAATAGTGATTAGAGTACTATTGTAAATGTAAAGTACAGCATGAATTGAATTTTCATTAGATGTGACAAATCGTTTTAAATGTAAAATGCCACAGATTATTGTTACTTTTTTTGAGTGTATCTATTGCACATCACCATATTATGCTTAGTTTTTTTTATACAGTAAATCAATCATGAGAAATAAATAAAATAACATAAGAATTAAAATTAGGAATTTTCTTGAAATATTTTAATACTGTTCACTTTTGAAAGCGATTAAATTGTTTAAGCTCGTTTATGTGCTTTAGCGATATTTAAACTAGCTACCCTATAGTATTTATAAATTCCCATTAATTTTTTAACGCCCTACACTAGTTTACTCCTAAAATAATTACAATTTTGTAGTGTTTCTTTTTGAAAACATTTTTATTTATGGTCTAGTACATAATTAGACAATATTTTTATTTCTATCTTTTTTAGCATTATTAACTGTTGAAACTCAAATGGTAACATATGTATTAATTTGAATTTTAAAATTAAGAATAATTGGCTGAACATTTTTCTTGGTCTACCAGTTTTAGATAATTACTAAATTTTAAACTTTTATAACATTAAAATTATTTAATCAAAATTGGTTATCGACCATTCAACATTGTCAGTAAATTATTCTTAATTTAAAAAGTTAATCAAATATTTACATTACTATTTAAGTTTCAAAAGTTGATAACGCTCTAGAAAATACAAAAAAAACATTTAATATTGTCTAATATTATAAAATAGTATAAACAGAAATGTTTTAAAAAAGAAAAACTATAAAATATCAATTATTTTAAGAGAAAACTGGCGTAGGGCCTAGGACCTAACCGAGGGCGTTAAAAGATAATCAGATATATATATTTGTATATCCTATTACTTCCTAATTATAATGTCACCTTTTTAAAAATAATTTCATGTACCTATCACATTGTTTGGTATTTTTTGCCAGTGTATCATTATTAAATTGTATTTAATTTGTATATTATTAGTTTTGAATGGTTTAATTAAATGTTTTATTACACTATTCGCCGTAAATACTTTCTACCATTATATTATATATTAATTTTCAACTTGTGCTTAGAAATGGATAGCATTAAGTCGATTTAACAGTTTAACTAAAAAGTAAATATAATACTTTCTAGTATTATAGAAACTAATGTAAAATGTCGTAGCCAATGAAATAAAAATATACATTATTTTCTTGACTTCCTCTAGGTTAGACGCTGTGCTTTATATTTTAAGTACAAATTTTATAGTTTTACGCATAATAATAGAGAGGTGTAAATTATTAAACTAAAAAATTATCAGTTGCTAAATTAAATATACTAATTAAAATTTTATTACCAAATTAAATGTGTTTTTTTTTTTTATAAATAACTGATTATGAGCAATTTATTGTTTACTAATACACGAATCCTAGTGTTTGAAATCAAGCTGTAGTTTCATTAGAACCTAGTGAAAAAAAAATATATATTTCATACCATTAAGAGTAAGAAATTAGTTTGATCTTTAAGTTAGTAAAGCGACTTCCTTCCACATTAATAAAAAAAAATGTGAAACAAATATATATATTTTGGTAATGGATCCGTATTGTCAACAGTATTCACTAAGCTATTAAAAAACATATTTGTGTTAAATTTAAGAAAATAACGTCAAAAAAACTAATTTTACAAAAAATAAATGAGAGAAAAATTACACAACAATAATATTTTGGTAAATAAAAAACACATAGTTTGGGAATTTAATTTAAAATCTGGAAACGTAATTTGTTTAATAAAATTAACTTCACTAAACATTTTAAACAATTTTATGTATAAATGTCTGTACGATAATATATAAATAGAGTAATATATATGTGTATTACTATACAGTATACACAATACCTGATGGTATTCTTTCGTAAATAAAAATAAATTTATTTATAACTCATATAAGTAATGAATGCAAAACATATATTATTAAAACATGTGTTGTCATACTATAAATATAAATAAATTGAAGTAAAGAATACATGTTATAAAAGTAAAAAGTTATAAAGTATTTTCCAAGGTAGTTATTGTTATAAATAAAATTATATTTTTGGTAACCGACCGAATACATACGTATTCGATTACAAACAGCTATAAAACGATAGCTTTAAAATTTAGTAACACAGTTGTAGCGAAAATGGAGCGTCGTTATGTGGGCGGATGCGATCATCACCACGGCCTCCACATGTTCGGGTCTCTTGGGCTGTCGATCCTCATCACGACGTTCGGTCTGTCCGCTACAGGCCTTTGGCCTTCAGTCATATTATTCTTGTCCGCTTTGCCGCCTTGCGACGACGACGAAGGGTCACTGGGAACGTTCACCGGTATGTCGCCCAGCGGCCTCTTAGCGGTGGCCGCCGGCGCCGTTTTCTTCAACGAGAAGTCCAGCGGGTTTCGGCCGCCGTGCGTATCCTCAGCCGACGTGCTTGTCGACGATACCGGTTCGTCCGTGTACACGTACGGCGTTATGTCGTCCTGGCGGACACTAGTGAACGCACTGTTCCGACATGCAGCCGCGGCCGTCGTGGGTAAGATGAGGGCCAGTTCGCCCGTGGGCAACAGCCGACTACTACAGTTGGGCGCCAAAGCCGCGGCGGTGATTGCGTCCAGACGTGGATTGTGGTGGTGTTGGTGGTACAGAGACGCCGTCGCGGGTACTGCGTAACGCATTTTGGCCACGCACGAGTCCAGATGAGCCATCAGTCGTTTTTTGATGTCGTCGTTTATGCCGTCTAACCGGCCAACGAAACGGTTCACTTCGCCCGCACACTCTTGATAACCCGTTTGGAACTTTTGCACGACAATTGACGAAGGATCGACGGGTTGGGGTGCGTTGACTGCTGGTGTCGCTACGACCGGTGTCTGTCGACTGCTATGCAGCGACTGCAGATGCCGCACGGTCATTTCTAAAATATCGGCTTTCTCCAATTTTGTGTGTCTTGCAGGCTTGAAAAAAACACATTTTGACTCTTACATAATGTACTGTTATATGAGCGGTAAACGTTAAAAAATTGTTATTCAATTGTTTTTATTTATTTACTTCAAAGCACGGTTTTAGGGGTCAATTTGTATTCACTCGTGTGAATTTTTTATAATTTTTTATAACGTAAGCTAGTAGAGCTGTCTATTCTAATCCCATTTAATATTTATATAGGTAAATATAGAAACGAAAAAAAACACATTCTGCGTGCTATTTATGATTTTATGGCAGTATCGACAAAAGGGTCATAGAATATTGTGTTGGAGGTCATCAATTTAATATTTGTATTTTTTTCAATAGATGTACCTACGTTCAATTGATATATTTTGTTCGAGAGTAAGTAAAACCCGCTGAGATCAAATTTACGCTTGTTTGTTTCACCGCATGACTTCTTTGAATTTCTCTAATATTTAGTTTTTGACTATAGGTATTACAAACAAACTTATATTATGCAGTTAACTTATTCATTTTTAGTCAAACTCTAAACCGCTTATAATCTAACAATATGAGTAAATTTTATCTTTTGTATCATTATTTGTTATTTATGTTTATTATCAGAAATATGTTTGGTACCCTATAACGATGCATTGATTTTTTCTTAGGCGATTATATGCAGTTTATACAGCTGTTTTGCAATTTGATTATATGCAATATTATAGTTATCATGTAGTATCTTCACAAACGAAGGTCATCTGTGACAAAGAACGTGGCACATTGACGCTATGGTGTATTGACAAATGACAGCAGAATTTATCTAAAGAAGTATTTTTTTCGGATGTTCCTGTCAGGATCGCTTGACAATTAAATGTTATCAAAATATGTTGATACATGTTTTATGTGTTGGGATAAGGGATATCAAACGGCTGATTTTAACAATAAAAGTAAGTTATTTTTAGATAAAGTATGAAATCGTATTTGATGTTGTTGGTGGTGTAAAAGCAAAACATTAGCCTTATAAGTTACTACTCGTCTTTATTATTATTTATAGTCTTAAGAATTATTATTATCTTACGTCTTTTTTCAACGCATCCAGTATCAACGTCTTCAGCTCGTTCAGACATTGGTTAATTCTAGCTCGTCTTTTTTTCTCCATAATAGGTTTGTTGTTCTGAAATCAAAAGAATGTAAATCTGAAATTACATTTTTTTTTTTATCAATGGTGTGAGTAGATTAAAGTGTGGTTGGATGGAGTGGAATGAGACAACATAAAGGTGTTGTGTGGCCGAAAGGGAATATTTAAGACTAAAAGAAAATGTTTTTAGTACTTAAATACCAGCAATGACGTATGAAAGCGAGTGTTTATCAGGGATGAAAGGGAAATTAAAATAGGGATGTTGAGATAGATGGGAATTGTATGGAGTGACAACGTTAGGTAGATTTTGGATATATGCCTATAGGAGAACAAAGCAGAGAAAATGTATGATGAGCACGTTATTAAGAAGGGAGAATAATAAAATAGTAAAATGGCGTAATACCCGTAATAGAAATTAGCGTAGGGGAATTTAGATGTACATGTACACCACAGAAGAAGTAGATGGATGCTGCAAATAAAGACTCGATCAGATGAGCGGAGTGAGAGGATTTGTCTGAATTATTTTGCATGGGGTACATTGAAGAAGGGTTGAACACGAATATTTATCTATTTGTATGTCATATGCGAAATTCGGGATGGGTTTACTAATGCTGAGTACACCTAGTTTTGAAATTAGCAAGTTTATAATAATTTCGGTATTAAAACCCCATTTTGTATGAAATGTCTGTGTCTTTGCTTGTAGTACATAAAAAATTTAATTTTTTTCAAATTTATTAGAAGTATAATTTTTTTAACATATAGAATCTCTCTCTCTCTCTTTATATATATATATTACATTATAGATATTTGTACAAGTATGATAAGTAGATACATTATGGTGTTACAAGGTGTAGAAAAACAATGATTAGTTTGGGGATATATGAAAATTTAGTTACAAAAAGGATGTAGTCATGTAGACTGTAGTGAGATTAAAAAAAAGTTATATTTCATTCTTCGTTGTTAGAGTCTTGGTCCAATAACAGGGTGTCCTGCGGGAGGCGCGGCGGGCCCAAAATTTAAATAGAGACTCTACAACCCTTTGGGATAGCCGAAACTTTTGTAATACGAGTAGGTATGTCCTAAGACGCAACAAAAGTTTTGAAATTGTCGATACTTCTCTTGTTTTCTCAGTTCTGTATACCATTAAATTAAGCTCATGTATCAATTATTGGTGTCTCTATTTTCCAGTTATAATAATAATGGTAAAATCATTATATTGGTCATGATTTTCAAAATAATCAAATAGTAAAATAGTTTGAACCGCTGTAGACCCCAGTAAGAAGGTGATCGTGTTCATCAAGCGTTCGAATAAACTTCATTAAACTAAAAAATACATTTTTTTTGACCGAGTTTATTCTCACGGGAACTTTTCCAGAACAAATAGATTTCATTTTTCAATATTTTTTAGTAAATTTGATTTTATCCGTACCTTCGATATTCATGTCCATCTTGGCTTTTTCTAAATATTAAATTTTTTTTTCTATTATAGTAGAGTACAAACCTAGGTAAAGGGCGATGAGAGTGCAACGGGGGGGGGGGACTTGTTGCGCCTGTGAATCTATCATACACTAATTTAAACTTTTAATATAAAATTCGATGCATATATGTATATTATATAGGTCAGGTTAGTCAATCGCTCTTACCTTTCGCAGTTCGGATTTTGAAAGTTCATAACGTCTGACCTGGCCGGGAGAAGACATGCCCGACGAATGTACCCTGGCGTCTTCGTCGTCCGAATCGTTGTTGGTCGACGACATGTTTGTTTCGATGAAAATTACACTCGTTTAAAATTAAAATTAAATTTTTTATTTCATAAAACCACTCGAAAACCCAAAACGCTAGGACTATAATATTTTATATAAATATGTATTTATATTATATTATACTATATTATACTACTAAGTGTTAAGTGTGATTGAAAAAATTTATCGGCGTTTCGCGGTCGCCCTTAAACGTAGGACCATACGGATTTTTTTAGGTTTGTTGCGCGCTTGGTAATCCGAAATGCCGATAAAAGCGAACCGGTTCATACTGCTCGGTTATTTCAAAACCTAATGGCACGGGGCGCGAGTTCCCACGTTGTGCACGAGGACCACCGTCTCCACTATCGATAGTGCAGCGCTATCGCCACGATTGTATGTAACACATAAGTGTGTGTGTGCGTGCGCTTACCGCGCTCCTATACATGTATACTCTGTCCGTCACAGACCGTTGTATTATAATATTATTATATGTTTATATAATAATAATAATAATAATAATTAAAACATAATATACTACTTAATAATATAGACATTTTATCGTGCGTGATGCAATTTTCACCACAACATCCCAGACTTAAACGCGTCCATATGGCGGCCAACTGTAGCACTATTAGTTAATGCCAATAATAATAATATTGCACTATTAATGTATGTATATTGTATATATATATATATTTTTAACGGGTTCGCCAATATAATAATATTGTAATCGACTCTCGTTCAACACGAAAAAAAAAAGTTAACTTCAATCCATAATGTACGGTTTGGTGAATCGGGTGTTATTCATCGTTATATAATAATAAATACGTATATGTTTATGCGTTACAATTAAAGAATATTACAGATAGTAATTATATTTAATGTTATATTATGTACTATCGTTTTCTGTAAAATTACACTCATCTAGCATGATGATCGCGTTGCCTTTATAAAAAAACTTATAATACCGCTATAGATGACTTCATAAAAGGTTTAAAACAAATTAAAAACCGTTAATTTCTTTATTATAAAATCGACCACTAATATTATTATATACCAGCCACACAACCTAAGTACTCGGAAAGGCTCAGTGGAAATTTTCCCACTGACCCAAAAGCTTAGTCGGTCCCAGTACTTATGTGGAGGGCAGAGGCTGAGGCCTAACACTTAGCAGTACAATTATTAAATATGAATATCAAAGTATTTTAACAATAAGAATACTAAATTACAAAAACTCAAAATGATATTTGTTTTGTAAGACTTTAAATTAACAATAAAGTTAAGTAAGACTTTTGTTAATAAATTATTAAACATGGGATCGAACTTATTTGAAATATATAGATAACTGTTTAATTCAATTTCTACAATAAAAATGAATTACTTTTACCGCGTATTTTAGAATCCACAAGGAGTTGAATCTGTTGAAAATGTATTGAATTTTTAGCGTCTGGATCCACAATAACATTTGATTTATTGAACTTAAGTATATACTACAGTCTATGTATAATATCTAACTCACACTATTAAGACCAAATGTGAGAAATGTTCACCCCTCCTCGAAAATCAAATAAAACGCCCTAAATATTGACATGCCAATTTTTCCACTTTTGACACGGCACGCTATAACTTTCTGAAAAATGTGTTTCAAGTTTGTTAAGGGTGCTTTTCACATATAGCACTACAGAATACAGATAGGGCCGAAAACAAAAAAATACCATTAGCCATTGGTAGCTAGGATGCACATACAAAATATCATAATAATTTCTTAGGTCTGTACAACTTCTCAGACTCTACTATGCTCCGTGCCCTCTATAACCCGACTTAGTTGCTTTAAAAAAATACAAATCATGTATTTACCATCACAGAAGAAAGCAATAATCGAATTTGGTTCATTTTTACGGTTAAAATGGGCAGCAATGTTATAACTAAAAAAGTTCCAATTCAAGTATTTATTGTACATTTAAACGAACAAAAATAGTTACAAACAAAATTATTATAAAAGTTCAAAATACAATTTTTAAAAGTAAAATTGGAACTTAAAATTTGATTTATCTATGAAAAACAAAATGGTATAATGAGAAAAAATCATTGCGATAACCAGTTTGGATATATTGTACTTATTGAGTCATTATAATTTATACTGTAAATGATAATGGCCATAAATAAATTGTATAAGTAAAGGCAAGAAGTTTTTGATCATTAGATAAAATAAAAATGTTATTGTAATAATTATTTAGCTAAAACAAATATTTCATAGAACATATTATGTTGACTGTAACAGAATTTATCTATAATATTGTTCACATTTATTATGTATTTTTTGGAAATAATACAAATTGAACTCCGTTTTTTTTAAATATCATTTTCCCCTAAGACTTGAGTTTTTTTTTTAAAGTTACTCTAAAAAAATACGTGTGAGCTTAAAAACCCAAGGCCTACGTTTATTGTAAGCCTGTTGGTGCGGTGTGGCGATGACTTTTTAACTAATACTTTTGCCAAACATTCTGTCCCGCTCAATTGTTGTACGGGATCTCGACTGCAACCCTCGCGCGGGGCTTGGAGTGTAACTGCGCTATAGGTAGAGGCGCATGCATATCGACGCGGTAGATTTCTCACCCTATCGGCTTTTCACAGGTCGAAGATTCCGTTCCGGTGCGGAGTCAACGTGAGAGATCCGCGATCGGGTTTCCGGTCCACGGCGTTCTCCCTCCGCAGTCCGGCAATTTTGTCGGTCGGTCAACCGGTGCGTTTGTATAGTCTCTGTGAGCGTATGTGCTGCCCCGGATGCCGCAACGTGTATTACATGGGACCAGCGCCGTTTGTGCGATGATCGTGTTTAGGAAAGAAGGACCCGCCGATAGGTTAATTATCATCATCATCATCATCATCGCGATGGAGTGGGGGTGGGGGATGCATATTATTATAAAACGCACATGTTCGTATTATAATTGCCGTATGTACTATAGACAGCAACGGTCGTCATCGTCGTAATACATATTAGTAGTAACGTAGTAGCGTAGCGGTAGTGACGACCGTGCGTTGTAAGTTGTGACTGCACAGTGCACGGCCGTGGGAACGGGATCGGCCGAGCTAACCGGGTGGGCGCGGGCCGAAGGGCAAACACGAACAGGAATAACAATAATATATGCCGCCGCCATGCAACACATAGTATGGTTAATATGCTCATTCGGTCACCTGTTCCACGAGTATATCATCCGGCATCCCCTTCGCTTTTTTTTACTACAGTTCACTTTTTACCACTGTTTTTACGGCCCGTCAATTTCGAACGCGTCGTGGCCAGCGCGGTATACACAAATTGATTTGTCTTTATAATATATTTTATGGGAAGTCTTCATCCCCCTCGACTCTAATAAACCCGATTGTTTTCTCTGAAAAACCGTCTAAAACACATCCTCTTCGCGCGCCGCCGCTTTAATCGTTTCCGTCCTTTAGTCTTCTTGTGTGATGAGCACATCGAAGAACGCACTATAGCTTCCGAGTTTCCGGTATGCATACATACACCTAATACTTTATTTTCGAAAACTCGTGACGGATCTACTGTACTTGACTTGCGTTTCTATGTGTTATAACTTGCAATTAAATATTACCATATGGACCACCGTAATCGCGGCGACCGATATTTAAGCCATTTAAATATAAATAAATCCTCATTAAACATAACGGTTGAATAAGCGTGTGCGTGAAATTAGTTATGTGTATTGTTGCTAATGCATATTTGCATTGTTTTAGTATTTTCCAGAGCTCTGTCCACTTTTGAAACTCCAATGGTAACGTACATGTTTAACTGACTTTTTAAATTAAGAATAATTTGCTGAAAATATATAGTTAATTCATTATATACGTCACCATTTAAGTTTCAAAAGTTGATAGAGTTATGGAAAATACTAAAAAACGTAAATCTTAATAATTATATAATATCAAGTCGCTAGCTATCATAGTTTAGGCTGTGTGTTGATTATGAATCAGTCAAGACTTCTTATTTTATAAATTATATAGATTGTAAAATAAGATAAACAAAAATAATGTCAAAAAGAAAAACTGCAAAATTATAATTAGTCTAAGAGAAAATTAGGGTCTTATCATTGATGAATGGTCTTTCTTCCATCCCGAAATTAATTTCAAATTTCCAGATTTCTCGAGAAAAAATAAATTTTCCAAGGAACCGTAGCTTCATCGTTAAGGAAACAATAACATAGTTAAACTGCAACACAATACAATTCGATGACTATGTATAATGTATATTATATATACTACATAGCATTATTGTAATCCTCGAAAATATCAAATTATTTATTTCATGCCGAGCATTAGTAATCGACTCAATTGATATAATATTATACTATTTTTCTATTTACTTGTCCGTTATAATGTTGTACAATTTTTCCCAGTACCGGGATTTTTCGTTTCACGAAAATGCAGCGTTTTAAATTTATATATTTATATTCTTTTTATATAAAATCTAGGAAACTATTGGACGATTTAGTTTAACGGAATCAACAAATATAAACTCTAGTACCGTTGCTATTCGTTATGTTGTCACCGCGAGACATTTAACTAACCGAATCATCCGTAAAATTATACTATTATCACACTACATACTGATGTCAATTTCAAAATATTATGCTGTTTGACACTGCAGCTTCGCCAAATTGTTGCACGCATAATTAAGTATATAGGTGCTGAACTAGAATCTTTACTGTGACATTTTGGCATACCCTGCGACGGGAAATGCTCATCAGTATTATACTATACCAATATAACGTTCCTATCGACAGTGTGGGAATAATAAATACGAATATTATTATGGTTTAGAGTCTAGAGAGAAAACCGATAACGCATTCAAATACTCGCAGACAGCGAGATTATCGGTGTAATAAAAACGTCTGAAAGGGTTTAATGTAGACCAAGGACATATAGTCTTATACTCATTCAAAATACCCTTACTCGTTTCCGGTACACTTACTAAAGACGATTATGATGCATGCCGCAAGAATCCAGTTAAAACAGGGATATTATGTACCGTTCGCTGTAATCATCGGTGTAATCAAAAGACCGGAATGAACGACAAAAGGTTGACGATTCTCCGTTATTGTTGTATATACCAGACAGGGATGATTCTTTAGTAATGTAGTCATAGTATTGGGCGTTAAAAAAAAGCATATATATAAAACATATAAGTGACATAACGTTCCACATATATTCTATCTTTTTTGTTGTATGTATTTACATAGTAGCTCAACTAGTAAAAAAAAATTCTCTATGATAATATTTACCTGTTGTGACTTATAAAAATATAAATACCCAGTTAACTCTTGTCATAAGTTGGCTACAGGCTAATGAATACATTTAGTCAGTAAATAACATTTGTTATTCAATAGTTGGTTTTTTTTTACCTGGTCGCTGTTAGCTTAAGAGCTTTTTATTAACATAATAAGAGCTGTTAAAAATATAAACGACTGAGAAAATAAGTAATTAATTTGAAGTTCACAGCTGGTAAGTTACGTCATTTCAGTAACTTGTAAAGTACTAGTGTTACTCTCAGAAAAAAAAGTAAATAATTAAATTACTAGTAACTACAACTACAGTAGTAGTAACAATGTATGTACAAAAACATAGGATTTAGGATGAAAAATAGGGAAATTGCATACATTTTCCTAAGAAATAATCACCTAATGAATAGCTATAATTTCTTAGCTTTGATATTGTTATGTGTTTTATATTTTTAATGATTATGAAAAAAACTATATTATTCGTTAGTAATCTTGTAGAAAACACAAGCTATTTCAGCACCATTCGTGATTGTAATAGAATATTTTGCAGACGAAATAAAAAAAAACAATGAGTTTTATTGTACAAGGCAATACAACTGGTAACGAAAATCATTTTCGGTCATTTCTCAACGGTACGACGCTGTTTAACATTTATAATATTTTATAAATTAGCTTTAATCGCCGGCGGTAAGTATATTGTGCGTCAAAGGCACACGCGTACTTTTTCAGTCGACGTATCTGTATAATCCATAGATAGGTACCAATGCGACGCTTTGTACATGTATAAAAACCGATGGACGGTCTTTTAGACTCAATATCATTCTTAAGGGGATCATCTAAGATACGGACCGTCGTAATTTGTCGATGGATAAACACACAAGCGTGCTGCCATCTCCACCGCGCGCGTGTCGACCGTCTAAACAACCGGGAACGAACGGATTGCTGCCGGTATACTATACCTATGAAACGTGGGAATACCGATACGGATGAAACCCACCGGTCCCACGGTAGGTCACCTGTTGCCGATAGACGTACGAAGCCTAACCGCACCGCAAGTCGTGTGCACCGATACGCCCAGGCACCGACTGTTTAGCCGAGTTTTGCAACCACTCACTGTGACACGAAACGGGACCACAATCATTAAAATACACAAGAGGTGACTAGGTGTCCTTTCATAATAGCGATATTGTATTATATCCAGAAGAGGCGTGTTCGGCATCACAATATTATATAGGTAGGCATACAGAGTGGTACGATTCGAAAAAGTGTTCGAAACAATTGTTCACTAATACATTTAAAATTCAGGTCCCAACTTTTATTATGTGTCATTCAACAGTAAAAATTTGGATTTAAAAAAATAATTATATATATATATATATATATATAGGTAAACGTTTTTAGATTAACTGAGTTTGCATGCTTATTCTCGTCTTGAATGAGGCCTTAACGTATAATTAGATTAATGAAATGTTTTTCATTTTGATAAATAATTTTATTTCTCAGTATTGTTATTACTTAAGATAACAATTTTCATCTTTGCAATTAATAAATGTATTATAATATGAAGTATATTATATAGTATTTAAAAAGTTATTAAATATACAAAACAATTGTTCATCCAAATAATTATTCAGTCACTACTACTCAGTTGTCTATAATAAATTAACATAATAAACCTACAATGGGTACTGTGATATCAACAAAGAATTCAATTATCCCTTTGAAGAATTGAGAATTATTATTTTATTGGGTAGATGTTGGTAAAGTTTTTGTTAAATTAATTGTTTTTATTAGATTTACGCGGATACTTTTTTAGTGAACTGGTTTAATACTTAATCGCAAAATCTAACGGTTATTCCCCTCATAAAAAATTGAATTAATTTTAAAAAAAAGAACAAGCCTATGGGCTATAAATTTAAGTTGGACTTGTTTATATATATAGGATTTTTTTTTTTATGAAGTTTTAGATATTCTACATAGATTAGTTAATGGTCGCGGTATTGTTTACAATGCCAAGCGGATTTAGAACTATATTGCCGCCTGCCGGATATGTCAACAAAGTCCGGTCACCCCCACGCAAATCTCAAAAGGCTGCAGTTCCGTGTATTGCACTTGAGAGTAGTGATCGCAGACATTGATAGAGAAATATTTTGAAATTAAGTGTTTAAAATGACATGTCAAATTGACCGCGTTACAATAACTACAGAAAGATCAACGCACAAAGAACAAGTGTTACGAGTTGTGTTGGTATAAAAACACAATAAAAAACGCATACTACTTATACCTTAATATGATTGTACTAACAATGCACTCATGTTAAAACAGTTCATTAGGCTTTATCAGAAAATGTTTAAAGCATTTATAAATGAGCTATGCAAATGTATGTACTACGTGCACAACACGGCACCACTAGGGTGCCAATTGTTTTTTAAATGGCGTCTTTATTGTACTGCCTACTGCAGGTATAGTGTGAATACTGCAGTTGTCGATAATAGGTAGGTAAGCGTTACTTTGCATTACTATATAGAAGTCCCTACGGACAGCTGCTACGTGTATTAAAAAATAAAAACTATTCGAGGTTCTTAAAACAAATTACACGTTTTGGACGAAATGGCTAAGTGTACAAAGGGAATTTCCAACAATGATAAAACCTTTTATAATACATGTTTGTATTTTATATTATTTTTTATATTTCTATATTATAGATACTTAACATTTCTAAAAAGGTGTTTAAAGAATATTTATATACCTGATGTCTTTATTTGTTGAATGTAACAATTAACGCTTCAATTAAGTATGCAATGCAGTAAAAGTATTCATCGACGTGTTGATATTTATGTTAAAACGAAATATTTTATTATAATTTATTCTACAAGTCGAAAATATATGTATTTTTTGTCTAAAAGAACCAATTTCACTTTTTGTAACTTGGCAAATTACCTTAAATTCCTCTGTGTTAACTTGTGTACAAAACTCTTTGCAACATTTTTCTACTTTTATCTTTTTTCCACTATACTATGGATGTATTTAAGGTTGCATGTTTAGTGGTCTAACTTATTTTAGCCAAACTTTTACATTGATAGTTTATACTAACTATAATAAATTTTAGACTTAGGTACGAAATCATTTTTTTATATTTTAATTTTTATTAAAACTTTTTTTATGGCGTTCGACTTACGTTGTAAATGAAGTCTACAGGAAATAAAATATATGATTATTGCGGATATATTTTATTATATTATATAATTTCACGCCCCTTGTAAAATAAAAAAAAGTACACAGACTAAGACGCGCTGTGGCGATTGTTGGTAAAAATCAACGGGGCAGCTGCTCCCCCTGAGTATAGTACATACACACAAACTCACGTGTAATAACGTCGAACGATAGCCAAAAAGGGTGAGGGACCATACCGTGTACTATTCGTGTGACGGTATGTGAGAAAACGATAGGAGTACGGTTCCCACCTATATAAAAATGTCGCAATACGCGTGTAGTCAAAATACACACCGCATATACGCAAATATAAAAGACGGAACTGACCCTTCTGTAAAAAAAGGATGACCCTCTTTCTAGTCCGGAGATGAAAAGAAGATAAAAATTTGTTTACACCGCTACAGCGTCGCCATTATCATCACCGACGAATTTTTGCAATAGTCTGCTGGTATTGCAAAAATCGTGTCTCTGAATTATGTTTTTCGATTTTACACATTTATTTTAATTTTAAAAAAACCGACACAGACTAAATTAAAAAAATATATTATATGAAAATATTAAAGAATATGATTGGTTAAAAAAAAATAATATATAATTCAATTAAAACGCATTTCAATTTTTAAGACAGTTTGTGTAGGCGAGCTCTGATGACGAAACATGTAAGCGACACCACGTGGAAACCGGTAAACAGCCAGATCATTCTGTAAATGTTTGGCATTAGATTAGACGAAACGAAATCGTATTTGTCCAACACTTCGGCGCCAGTTGTCAAACATGGGATATCCGGATCTTCGCTACATTCTAACAGAATAAAAATTTCACAGTTAACATGACATGGTATCATAGATGACAAAAAACTGTCTCTACTCACTTATGAAAGGAACGTTTTTCCATTGTAAAATTGTTAGGCCTTCAAACCCGAGCTCGAACCACGATATGGCAACCACCCAACGCAAGAACCATGGTATACTCCTATATATAAACAAATAAGTTTTAATCAACACGAATAGTTTTTGACTAGTATTTATAGAAATTTATAGAGGCTGATTTCAAGGGTCAGCAGGGAGAAAACAAAACATATCTTACTTTGCACAGTAATCTACAGTGTATGAATACCGATTCTAATACCTTATGTTCAGGAAAATTCCGGACAACATCATGATCACGTTGTCGAACGGTTGGACGAACGTCAGCGCTAACGACATTGATCCAAAAATATTACTGAACATGTAGCCTGAACACACCAAAAATAAAATGAATATGTAAAAATATATTTAGGTTCAAGTGAAAAGGGAGAGTACATTTTATGGAGATAATTACAATGAAAACAGAAAACGAGTAAATACTGACCACAAGACGTGGAAACGGCCATCACCAGAATCGTGATGATTACCGTGAGAAAATATGTGTAAAGATCGTTCTGCAGACCGGCCATACAGTAGATAATGGTCGTGTAAACCACCGGTTCGATGATCAGCGTCGGAATCTAATATTATAGAAAAAAATTAGCCAAGTAGATTCGGTATAAGTTCGACGGATAGGTCATACAGTAGATAACATGTTAGCGAAGTAGAAGGTCGAGGCCCCATACAAGCCAGAAGTGTATTCTCTGGTAAACAGGGGAAGTTGCGTAGGTAGATGGCTCATCACCGAGTACATGGGCGTAAAGAAGTTTTCCGTGATCAGTATAAAAAAAACGCCTTGAAATGACTGGATGGCCACTTGGGTTTCTTGTATCGTCCCTAAGTAACACAGCCCGACCATCAACGCGATTACCTAACAAATAAACAAGTATTTCTTATGTTAATTTACAAAAAAAAAAAAAACAGATAAAAGTCGACTTCAGTTCTACGTTGTTAGTGAAAAAGGACATAAGTCATCATAACCATTTTCATGTTTTACGTAAATTATTTTGTAAGATATTTTTCGCTGCGCCAAACGCCGTTTTTTGTTCTTATATCAATTTTAGTTATCTTAATATTATCGAGTGCGTGGTTGGCCAAGGGTCAATAACCGTTTTTTTTTGTGTAAAAGGGAAGAAGTTATTTTTTTAAGGGTGAAAGAATACAAGTTTATGACAAGTATCTTTTTCAAAAAATATGTTTTTATTTACATACAATGAGTTCATCAGTCATTAAACATTCTAATTTTAATTAAATAGGGCAGGGCGCAGTTTCCCTAAAATAAGCGAGGCTGAAAACAAGGGCAAAGGGCTGCATTGGAAAATAATAGAAAATCTCATTACCTCACTACTTATGGTATGAAAGAAAAACAATTTAGGGTGTTAATTTAAAAACTAAGAGTAACTAACGTTACCATTATTAAAATTACATATTATATGAATAGGTAGTAATTTTTGAAACTCAACTAAGTATGTTATCTAAATGAGTATCAATTATTGTGAGTGGTTAAAATAATTGTATACTCCTATAAATGTTAAAAAAGGAAAAAACCACTAAGGGATAAATTTCTAAGCTAGAACAGTGCCTGTAAGTAGTTCATCGACGCCCAGCAATATGATAAAAAAAAACTATATATACACCATTTTTCTTGATTGCTGTTTTTTAAATTTCCATATCGTGAAGGCTATATTATATTATTATAATACGGACTCTATAGACTTATAAGTTTTAGGTGTAAACGAATTATACAGTTGCATGGTAGACGGTCGCGATATTTAGGGTTTAAGGACCGCCGTAGAACGGATCGCGTGCTTGGTATTAATTTACATCAAAGTATATGGTCAGAAATCAAAGTATACCTAAGTTTGCAATTTAGAGCAATGTCCAGTATAATCAACCGTATTTATCGTTCAATATCTACTGCTGATAAGTATAATATTATGTAAAAAAAAAGTGAATTAAAGTTAATATATTCAGTATGATGATTCTTATAACAGTGATCCCAACTACAATTACTTTTGAACAATAAATTATACTGATTAACTAAATAAATAATAATAATTTTTCGGTAAAATGTTCTACAAATATTATTTTAACTATTTGTTTTCAAAAATTATTGATTAAAAAAAAACTTTTAGTTGAACTAAAATGTACCCGTATGTGACAAATTATTATTATTTTACTTGGTATTGTTTGTATTTAACTATTGTATATTATGCTAATAATATAAAAATAGCTTTCAGATTTCAACTATTTTATTCATTCAGTTTTATTTTTAAAAATACTTTTTCATACAATATCTTAACATTTTCGGAGTAATACATATTAATAGTAGGATAGATCTTTTTGAAATTCCAGATTTTGGAAGTCTCGGTTTTAAATTTATACACAGTTTAAAAATGTTTTAATGTTAATACTTACGACTTTTTGTAAAAATCGATGGACGTCGATAGTTGGATCACGAACTTTCTCCAGAAAGTAACGACCAGTTAAGTGGTACATTTTCACAGGCCAAAACGGTGACAAGCTACAAAAATATGATAACATAATCTTCATAGTTTAGTCGTTACACCACTTATAAGAGTAGATTTGTGCTATTCGATAACAACTGAGTGTTAGGTTAAAAAGTGTTAAAAAAAACTCTGGTCACGTCTAAGTTTTCTAACTATTTCCATAATTCCACTCAAACTCATCTGGTTCTACTGGCTACTGATTTAATCATGTTTATTCTGCTTTTTACTATTTTTCTCTTCATACTATATCCTTTTTAACTAGATCGCCATATTATATAATTCTTGTTCTATCTACACTGTAGTTTCTCTGAGAAAGTTTCCATTTAATGAATTCTTAAAATTCTCTTTTAATTTCATTTCCCCGTCTTTATTCTTGGTTTTCACTATTTTATCCACATCTTTCATACACCATTCATTCTGAACATTATGGAGCCTTTTCTTGGTTTTTATATTTTTATACAGTTCATCATATTTCTTAAATTTAAATTTTCTTACTATTCTTTTCGTTATCTTATGTTTCACTTTTTTAAGGAAGTAAAATAAATATCAGCATAAATACCAATTTTTGTTATTTTCACTTACTGGTTACGAAATATTGATGGGTTTATTGCTTCCTAAAAAAAAACATTAATAAAAAATCTGTTCCTGATTTAGTGATAGAACAATTATAATGTTTAAATAGTACAGGCTTACAAATCATCTATACGTACAAAAAACATTTCCTTCGAGATAGAATATTGTATTTGTTCTGAGTGTTTGCTCATTGCGAATTCATCACAAACCGAAACCACGGAACTACTGCCATCTGATAAAATTTTCATAATGAATTCAGCTGAATTGTAATTTTCAGGACATCGATAACCAATACTGAACACATGGTAAACATAATATTAAATTTACATTATTCCGAGCTCTAAAGAGCAAAAATAATTTCTAAACGTTTATATTATAATATAGTTATAGTTAACAATTAATAAGTATTAACCAATACGAATGTGTTTATTTTTTTTATATGTTAACACATATTATGTATGATACATAATGTATCCCATTCTCCATTCAACAGTCAACACAATTACTTTTTAATTGTTGGACTTTTACATTATAATTGTTTAATTTAAATAACATTTATTTTCAAATAACTTTACTGGAAGTACATTTCTACTACTAATATTACATATTAATACAGACATGTAGTAATTCTGGATACCTACAATATCATACACCCAATAGGAAAAATTACCTTTCAAAAAACGATGTTACTTTATTCGCAGGACCCGAATAAGCAATTCGACCATCAGCCACTAGAATTAGTTGATGAAACACATTCAAGAGCTCAGAACTAGGTTGATGGATTATACAAACTACGGTCTTTTTATTATTCGATACTAGCTCTTCCATAATATTAACGACTTTTTGAGCACTATATGAATCCAAACCTATAAAACCACATATTATTTATCACGTATACAATAAATACATATAGAGGTATACTATAGGTCCTATGGAGTAGTTTTAATTTATAAAACAATTGTAGTGTAGTTAATTCCTTTTTTTTAATTAAAAATATGTAAATTTAAAATAGATATAATACAATTAAACAACAAATAACACTCACCTGTTGTCGGTTCATCGCAAAATAAAATTGGTGGATCAGTTAAAAGTTCGGTTGCGAAAGCTAAAATTTTTCTTTCACCTCCAGACAATGTAACCTAAAATAATAATAATACTATTAGCTATGAAAATCTCATGGTATAAGTAATATTTTGTAACGAAATGGTGATCCGCTTTGAACTTACTCTGTCGTGGCCTCCATTAGATCCAATTCTTGTATTTGCGCACTGACCTAAACCCAGTTTTTCGATAATTGCAAGTACACGATTTCTTAACATTTTTTCAGACGTTCGTCTGTCCATTTTTAGTTTAGCCTATAAATAGTGAAAATACATATATTATACATATCATAGCGATAGATTTTATTCTTACACAAACTCACCATAAAATACAGATGTTCTTTAACAGTAAAAACCCCACTGAACAAATTATGTTGATACATAAATCCAGAATTATGCCTCATGAATTTATTAACGGAAACGCCTCCAATGTTCACATTACCTTCGACTTCCAAATGAGCTATATTATATTTATAATTTAAATGTAAAACATTATTAATGTTTGTTTGAAAAGACCAAAACGATTACAGTTATTTACCAGTAACTTAATAGAATACAAATTGTTGATAAATCAAAAACCTTACCATGTGTACCCAAATCCAGCTATGTTTTAAACTCTTTGATATCTATTTGTAATAGTTCCGTCAAAAAAAATGCAGCTTTATTATACACTGCGATTCAACGTTTTTTACTGTTTCGCAGCCTTGTTTAGGTTTCAACTATTAGTCTATAACCCGTTTATAAGCGACGTATAAGACTTAGACAAATGGACGTTACGTATTGAATAAAAAAGAATTCGAGGGATTTCTTGTGGAATTGTCCAAAAAAGTCCAACATGAGTATTTAATGAGATCAACGCGATTTACTACTCTGTACGCGGTAAAACTAGAAAACCCGAAAAATGGTTTTATACCTCTTCCATAAATCTGTGAATTCTATAGGTAATAGACCCTATTATAGTGCTACACGTATGATTAACTATACATTTGTTATTATTTACCTGGTAGTTTATGAGCTAAAGCACCCATCAACGTGCTTTTACCAGCCCCGCTAAAAATAAGTTGTAGCAACATTAATCTGACTAATAATATTATGATAATAAATATTTATTTTTTTAGTATAAAATACATACCTTGGTCCCATAATTGCTACAAGTGAACATGGAGGTATGTAACCTTCCACTTTAACAAAATAAAAGACGTCATTATAATAAAATAAAGTATTTTAAATAAATTATCACAAAATATGTATTATACAGTTATGATTTTTTAATTTTTTAGTGAGAACTAACAACAAATCTTCAATCAACGTAACGTAACGGAAAGCGCTATTTATTAAGGGGCAAAGGATAGGCAATATTTGACAAAAATTGATCTAGTAGTCATTATTAATATTCCGACTAATTTTAAGGTGAAAAAATATTAAATTTTTTTTGTTATAATACTTAAAAAGTTATTTTTCTCCGAGTTATGGTGAAAGTTTGATAAAAAATGACTTTAGTATAAGTCATTTTCTGGCGTATCAACTGGACGGATTCAATTTTTTTTTTACGTGAAGCTTACTACTTTTTATGGGGGCTAAAAGGCCAATTTTTGATTTAGCAATTAAAAAAATAATTAAATTTATTAGAAAAAACATAAAAAAGTTAAAATATAAATATTTATAAAACTTGTTTGAAAATGAAAATAAAAAAATCGGTCTTTTAGCCCCCATAGAGATGTTGTAGAACAAAAAAAAAATAGCTAAAATCGGTTCGGTAGACATTTCACAAAATTATTTCGCGTTTTAGTCTTTAATTGTAAACAATTTGACGCTTTTCGTTCTTACATTTTTATTAAATGAACACCCATTTAAAATTACATTATAGAAAACCTTCAATTATTATATCTAATAATTGAATTCATTTACTAGGAAAAATATTTGAATAAGGGATTGTATTTTGTAGCAATACATTGCCATTATTATATTGTAATTCAGTTAATAAAATTTAATTATGAATCCAGTATAGAAATTAAAATTTAAAACTATAAACTTCTTACCGTTTTTTAATAAAACTTTTTTGGTTTCTAAGCTTGATCGAAACCAACGATCTCTTTTATTAACGGTTTGTACGCTCAAGTCTGTCCAATATAAAGCTAAATCTTGATCTTCTATTTTGTACTAGAGAATAAAATAAATTTTAAAATATTAAATATTAGTACCTAGTTCTACCGTCACCTACTTCGTCCGCTGGAGTTAATTGTGAATGAGTTGTAGAGAAGTCTGAATCGCTAGGATTAAAAAATACCGTTGAAGACAAATCCATTTTTTTTATTACTACACAACCGACAATACGCCTTTGCTTATAGAATTGAAATTTGAATTTAACTTGAAAAGTGCTGCGCTTTAACCGTATACAAATGAAGCCAAACATTGTTACTCTAAAGAAGTATCGATTGCATTACTCATGTCATATTGATAGGGTTATATAATGTTCTCCTACAATATTAATAGCCGACTATGGTCTATGTATCATTTTTATTTATGTTTATAGTGATAGTATATCAAATTATTGTCGGCACGTACTATAAGAAAACAAGGATAAAACTATTTTTGTTCTATTTTAAAAATAGGTATATCATCCAAAATATTTTTAGAATCAATATTGATAATTATGGCTGAAATATTATTTTAAAATGACAAAAAATAAGTAAATCCTTTACTGAAAAAAAACCTGAAATAGAGAATTTCCAAGAACAATTGTGTTAAGACTTAAGAGGACGCTATCCACCCGTAATTTATCTATGAAAAATGGTTTTGCGGGAGACAAGAATTCGAGGGTGGTATATTTTACAATAACCGTGTAAAATTTTTACAGTAGATAAAGAAGAATTTTTTCTACAGGGTAGCATTTTTAATTTTTTGATAACTTAGCTCAATCAAAATAATTCATTGGTAAAGATTCATTTTTTTTCATTTCTTTATTTGTTTTTAAAAAAATATCAAGTTTATGTAGATATCAAAAATATAAAAACGCTACCCCATAGATAGTCTTCTCTATATACATTGTGAAAATGTAGTATAGGTACCTACTGTTATTACTACTCTCACATACTTGTCTCGCGCAAAGCAGTTTTGATGGAAAAAAAATTGTAATTTATCCTATAGAAATGACTGATAGTTTGACAAAAAAAATGGCAATCAATAAAGTATCCTCATTACTGTATTATTAAGTATACGTTATATAGTTCAAACTTTTGATTAAGATTTTTCGAAAAATTGCCTATACTTTACTCCTTAGAAATGGCCTGAGTAGCGTCCTCTTAAATCTTATTTATGATTATTATAAATAATATATTAATATGATAATTTAGTGAAAGATATTTTTGTAAATTTATTTATTGTAAAAACCTCATAATTTTTAAACACCTCATAAAAATAAAAAATGCCTAGAACCGAGAGCGCTATAACATAATATAGTTTTTATGGTTATGTCTGTTATCATGAATTTGTTTCAGCGTTCATGCTTCTGTTATACGGTATAAACAGTAAACTTAAAAATTTTGTTTTTATAACAATATTAAATGTATTTAATTTTTACGTACATGTTAGGTAATATTGTGTATTGTTAGTTATAAAGCTAATTTTCCCTACTTCCATACATTTTTTCAAATTAAATTTTTTCTTAAACTAAAAAACAAAAAATGGCTCTTGCAAGTATGCAAAGAAAAACTAATGTAAGTACAGTCAAAACTATTGTGACGTATTTGGTTATAATAATACATTATTGAGTAATATAATTAATATAATATAATAGTAATATAGTATCAATTCTTCTGTATAAACTGCTTGATCTTTTATTTTGATGTTTATTTAATATCCTTAACTGCGTTTAGTAAATTTAGTTACAATATTAGCCTTTAGTTACAATAATTTCTATACACAATAATAATTTGAGTATAGAAATTAAATAAAGTATGCTATCTTAACATTTTTTCTATATTTTGCTTCTCATCTTGTGTTATTTTATTCACGGAATATAAACTGACGTAGAACAGAGAATTACCGTATCAAGGTAAAAGAGACAAAAGTGCTAGCTATACTCGTATACTCGTGAGTCGTGGCAGTGTGTGACTTAAGCATTAGGCATGTATACTAATGTGTATTCTTGATAATCAAAATGGTATACTTTAAAATAATATAGATTTAAAAAAATAATTTATTACACCTAAGAATAAGTGATTATATTCAAAAATTTAAAACAAAACGTGATTATACTTTTTTTTTATAATGTAATATAAGAACTATCCTGATAATTAAAAATATTGTTTTTATAAATGATTACCTATTTCATATTTCAGGTGAGACTACCTCCAGAGATAAACAGAGTACTGTACATCAGAAATTTACCATATAAAATAACAGCTGAAGAAATGTATGATATATTTGGAAAATATGGGGCTATTCGTCAAATTAGAGTGTTAGTATTATTGTTTTCAATTATTATAACTAACTATATAAAAAAATTAATTGAAAACAAAAGTTTTTATTTTTGAAGACCACGAAAAAAGTCATTAATTATAGAAATAAGTTTAAATATTCTATTCTTTATTTAATTTTGTAAATATATATTCCAGTGGTAATACTCCAGATACACGAGGAACAGCTTTTGTTGTGTATGAAGATATATTTGACGCTAAGAATGCTTGCGATCACTTGTCAGGATTCAACGTTTGTAACCGATACTTAGTAGTTTTATATTATCAGGTAATGATGATGTAATTTTTTATTAATTAACAGATAAATATCAACATATTATATTTCCTCTAAGGGTGATCTTTGGAAATTAAAGTTCTTAAGCTGAAATTGATAAGAAAAAAACATTTGTCTGGAAGTTCCCATTGTTTTTTCATTATATACATAGACCATAGTAACACTTTATTTTATTTTTGCTTTTAGTCTACCAAAGCTTTTAAAAAATTGGATACTGACAAGAAGAAAGCAGAGTTGGAAAAAGTAAAAATGAAGTATGGCCTGAATGAAGACAACTAATTATTACTAATTTACTATTGTGATATATATATATATATATATATATATATATACATATATATTAACCCTTTAGTGCGCATTAATTACCAGTGTCTCACATTTCCCACTATTTTGCTCATTGGGGTTAAAATTATGTTAAATCAAGTGTTTTTCTTTCTGTGACTGATTTTGATTGATCTAGATTATAGATTATTTGTATATATTATTTGTATTTTGGAAAAATAATAAAATATTGAATTTTAAGACAATCTTATTATATTATAGTTAAATGTACTTAGGACTCGTGCAAGTGTTAATTTTTTAAATTTATTTGAATACATTAAATATAATAAACGGATCAATCACTAAAATATGAAAACAACTTTATGTTTCAATCTTTGTGTTAAGTGTTTTAGCTTAGATGGACAGGTTTGTTTAAGATAAGGTGAACTACATCACAATATCATATAAAACCAAATACTAAAAAAATGAAGTTTTACAGATTATTCTTTTTACTGGTCGTAATTACAGAGAAATTGTAAAAAATATCAGTGTATTACTGTACGATAAGTTACAACATTATTGAAGAGTACTATTTAAACGACTACTACTCTTAGTTTATTAGGGTTTCGACTTTCGCCGTTCTATTCAGCATCAATTTATTTTGTTTATTATTTTTTCAAAATATTTTTTTGTTATTTTTTTATTAAATATAAATAACATATTTAAGAAATACAGAAGGTATTCAAGTATGCATTAAAATACAATAGGTATTTATGACAATAATCAATAACTATTATACATGATATGATCATTGTAAGCCGTAACTCGCCATAATTGATTCATCGTAATTTAAATCACAATAATATATTATTTTCGTATCTGCTATTAATATTTAGTTTCACGTCGCTACTGATTATATGTGATCTAGATATTTATGTAATGCATTTAATATGTGCGTATATATATATATTATGATCATTTTAGAAAGGCTCTTCGTCATCTTAGTTAATTGTAGGTAGTCCTTATAGAAAATATATTTATATTTTGTACCGGATACGCCACTTCGTGTTCCCCACTAGTAATTTTATATTGTCAGCTCGTGCTTGTGTTACGCAACATCGTCATGGCTTCATTTGAAAACCTGTCCCGGTATGCACCATTCATTAGTAATTTGATTTACTTAAAATCATGCACGTCTATATCGTTTGTTTATAAGTAAACCGCGTGTTGTTTATATGTGCTATAAACGTGTGCCTATATTATCTAGATGTGTAAGATACCTAATTGAAAATGGTACCGGGTCGTTATTGAGTGTAGTGAATTTAGTTTGTACTTAATATTTTTTAAATGTGATTTTTCGCCAATTATTAAAAATGGACAATGAAAACAACGAATATGATCGGTTGTTGGACGACGAAAATCAGTCCATCCAGCAAGACCAACGAATGGAAACGAAACAAAAAGTTTATTTTGGTCTGGGCCATGTATTCAACGATATTGCTGCGACCATTTGGTTTTCTTACACGTTAGTGTTTCTTCAGAACGTCGTCGGGTTACCTTCGACAATGGCTGGATTTTTACTTTTTTTCGGCTAGTATTTGTTTTTTCTAAATTCTAAATAAACTGATTTGTAATTTAAATATATTCATTTAATTCATATCAACTATATATTGGTCAGTACCAATAAATACGAGTTGCAATGCATGATCACCCACCCAAACATAGTAGGTACCATAATATCATAATAATTGTATATTCATAAATATATATATTATACACTTGACCATACTTACTTATTTTATTTGTTTGTGATATTGAGTAATGAGTCATTACTCACTATAACGAGAAACATTCACGTATACAATTTTGTTAACATGCGTCATGCATTAAGTGGTTTATTTTCGTAAAGTATACTCGTTACCGAGATTTTTGAGTAAATACTTAGAATATTACTACATTTCTACAAAATTAGTTGATAGTTTAATTATCTTAGCCCCTCCTCTAGATACCACATTTTTCATAGATAAATGGTATATTCTGTCAAAATATGTTATAGTAAACAATGAAATCCAAAAAATATAATATTGCGTTTATTTATCGATTTTTTTTGTGTTGATAAATGATAATATTAAAATCATAGCCAGACCCGGCTAAAGCGTTTTAACACACATAAGTGAATTCTTTGTTTATACAAACATAATAAACAAATTGTGTGTGGATACATTATATTAATTTTATATATATGTAGTTTATAATTTATTAGAGATTTAGTATGTATGAATACAAATATAGACTAATAGTCTTCACTATACAGTATACGTACACGAACACTATTTTAAAATAGTTTTAATAAAACAAAACAGTAGAGAAAGTAATATTAAAAATTAACTTTTTGTACTTTTATGGATGTAAAATCAGATATAACTTATAATCACATCAAACTAATGCTCAATTGGGAATTAATTCCTTCTCGATTAAAACCATTGCAAGACCCACTAAGCGATCTCGACACATTTGGAATCGTAAATATTTTTTTTATTTTATAAAACTACTTTCCGCTATGGGAGGAGCCGTTTCAGGAAGCGTTAAGAGGATTCTTGAAGCAATAAAAGTGTAGGGAAACAGTTCAATCCCTTTCAGTCATTCATAATTGAATGAATTAACAAATGCAAAATAAATATTAAAAAGTTAGTTTCAATATAATACCACTACGACTCAAAGGGTAATGACTTTTTGCAGCTATATTCTAAAACAATTTGGTAGTAGTTTCCTGTTTCTGTAGCATTGAACCATCTCTGCAAAGCTATTATTTCATCATGTAATTTGACAGCATTAATGTCATAACTCATAAGTTAAACCATTGTCAAATACGGATGTAAGTAAAAATTGTCGATCTTTACAATATTATAATAATATATGTTAATATTTATAATACCATAAGTTACGATTCGTAACTCCATAAAAGTTCAGAAAACCTGTTTAAGGCTCCACAGTAAAAAACTGTAATGTGTCAAACATTTTTTTTTTAGACAGGCAATACACTCTGTAAACTAAAATTATAAGTAGAAAGCTTCATAATGTCTAAAAATAAATATTAAATACAAACATAGCCACATGAGGTAAACTAATAAGTCACTCACTAACCGCTTATGCACAAATAAAATCAATATACCCATTACCAAACTTTATTAAAAAAATTAACATTTAATAAAAACGAGAACGGAGAGCCTATTTTTGTACTTCAACTATTATTTTATTTTTTTTTATGTAAATGGGGCATTCTGAGTCAAATCACGCAGTCATCGGCCTGACCTATTTTTTTCAAACTTCTTTTAGTCTAATATAATACCGTTATTTTTTGGAAATTTTTATCAATAACTTTTGCCCCAAAAATAGAGGTTTTTTAAGTTATTTAAAAAAAAAAACGATTTCGACCAGTTTTAAATTTTTGAAATTTGTATCATAAAATTAGAGACTTAAATCAAATCTTTTCGTCTAATAACGGGGATGGGCCGAGATTTATTTCTATTTTTTTTTAATAATGAAAATTTTCCCGGGTGGTCACCCATCCTGGATCAAGCAGCAACGGACAAAGCTTAACCTCAGATGCCGCGTGGCAGCTGAGGTCTCCACTGCGCCCACACTATGCCCCTGCGTATTATTTTTAATGTTATTCGTAAGAACCCTTTTTCACTTTTTACTCCTAAAATATGCAAAAAATCAAAATTTACCAAGACATGTTTTATTTATTTATTTTTTTTTTTTTAATAAGAAAACTGAAATTAAAAATGTTTTTTTTTATTAAAAAAAAACATAGAAATACATCTTGGCCCACTCCCGTTATTAGACTAAAGATTTGATTTAAGTCTCTGATTTTATGATAAAAATTTCAGAAATTTAAAACTGGTCGAAATCGATTTATTTGAAAAATAACTTAAAAAACCTCTATTTTTGGGGCAAAAATTAGTGATAAAAATTTCCAAAAAATAAAGGTCTTATATTAGACTAAAGGAAGTTTGAAAAAAAAATGTGAGGAGGTCAGGCCGATGACCGCGTGATTTGACTCAGAATGCCCCAAATATGTTATTAATATAAACCATGGCGTGGGTCAATTGCTCTTTTAGTAGCTATATTATTTCGTAGTTGGTACTTTTGTAATTAAAAATGTCAGGTTCTGTCAGTGCTACTTGTTTTTACATATTGAAATGACCCATAACCTATGTATATAAACACCTATTTATATTCTTACCTATACATAAATTATTATAGACAGATCACGCAGGTGATTAATTTATTTATTGAAGAATTCGGGAATTAAAATAATAAATATAATATTACACATTTTATGTGCTGAGACATTTTTTTAAGACATAAAATATGAGCAAAATAGAAACATAAATATGTTTTTGTTTCATTACAGGTCAAATAATGGACGCCGTATCGACACCAATCGTTGGATTACTAGTAGACAAATTTAGCGAAAAGAAAAAATGGATGTTTTTAGGTCAGTTTGTATGCGTTGTTTTATAGAATGAAGTATATTCTGTATAGACACATTTATAAAACATGGTTTTCATAAATCATACTGACTTATATTGCAGGTAGCATAATGGAGGTATTAAGTTTTCCATTAATATACTACAACTGGAATTTGCCTATGGTGACAACAACTTTACTCTATATCTTTACTATTTTAATTTTTCAAATATCCTGGGCTTTAGTACAAATCTCTCATTTGTCATTGATCCCAGAATTGACTCTTTGGTCTGAAGAACGAGGCAAATTAACTTCAATAAGGTAAATAAATGTTTCTTTAATTTTAACTTACTTTACAATTGGCTTACATTTATTTATTATTGTGTATATTTAAATGTTTTAGATACGTGTTCACTGTGTCCACAAATATTGTTATGTTTATTATTGCTTGGTTTGTGTTTAGAGGAGTAAGAAACCCCAACGATTTGGGTAATTTAATTGGACCGAAAGATTCTCCCAAGTTTCAAGTTAGTTTAACTATATTAAACCATATAAAAAGTGTATCTAGTTAGCGGTTACTAGTTACTAGCTACATATTATATTATTATATAATACAAAAATTTCATGATTAGTATTAATATAATTTTTCTTTCTTATAGATTTTAGCATTAATTGCTACGACTGTTGGAGTGATTTCTTCATTATTGTTTCAAATGCTATTAAAAAACACTAACACTGCAAAGTTTAATAAAATTATTTTATATAAGAATAGATCAAAAATAAAATTTGATAAAGTGCTAAAATTCTGTAAGAGTGTACAGTTGTACCAGGTCGCTATTGTCTTCACATCTTGCAAACTTTTAATTAACATGGCTTTAATTTATTTACCTCTTTTCATTAATGAATCGGCAGTTAACGAATCGAGTACTATAGCTAGTATACCGCTAGTAGCATTTGTGTCTTCTCTGGTAGCATCCATGAGTATTGAACATATTAAAATATTCTTCAAGACTGATAGAGTAAGTAAAAAATAAATGTATACTTATTTACAAAAAATAATTACCTAATTTTTTTTTATAATACAATAAATTTCAATTTATTTAATATTTAAGTCTTAATACTACATTCAAATGGATATTGATTAATAATTTTAGCTTCGGTGCAATGTTAATTTTGTAAAATAATTTGTTTTTAATTGTTTTATACTATAACAATGTAATTATAAAAACGTTAAACTATTGTATTCTACAACCATGAATGTATAAATAAATAGATTTAAAGATCATCCCTACTAATCGTATTACTCAGAATTTGGGCTTATAAAAACACTATTGTATGATAATTAATATAAATATTTATTATATTGTTTAATATTATATTAATTTAAAAAAAACTGTTTTTATGTTGTAGATAGTATTTACTTTGGGAAGTATAATATCAATTTGCGGTTCATTACTTGTTTTCTTCAATCCCAATAACGAATTAACTTATCATTATTTATGTTTGGCTGCTATATGTTTTGGTAATTACATTTGTATATTTAAATATTACACTAACTAATGACTAATTGTAGAGTTTTTTTTAATTTAATATTTTTTAATTATACTTAATTATAATTAGTAAAGTAGCAAAATATATAAATAAATATACCTATTTAAAAGTGATGTAATTTGTTCTATAGGTTCAGGAAATGCTATAACATCAGTCGTAAGTTTATGTATCACTGCAAACCTCGTTGGAAAAGACACAGATTGTGGTGCTTTTATATATAGTTCAGTCACGTTTTCTGATAAGTTAATAAATGGTATTGCCATTATAGGAATTGAGTTTATGTAAGTAGATACCACATTTTCTCTATAGTCTAATTATAATTGTGATTTTTTTTTTTTGTAGGAAATGTCCTGATTTTGCGCAGTGTACTCATTACTATAGAGACGTTCTGGCATTTAGTAGTGGATCACTTGCTTTTATCGGGCTAATTGTATTTTGGACGATGCCAAATATACTTGTAAAAACACCGAAAAGATCTTTATCTCATATATAGGGTTAAAAAATGAAATATGTTCCTTAAATATCTTAACAACTTATACTAATATTTTATAAAATTAGCACATTTACTGTAAAATATATTTCTACATTATAGTACGTGCAAAATTTAACAAAATTGTTTCTGTATTAAAACATAAACGAGTACAGTGGGGTCGAGCTTAGTGTGGACGTAGCATAATAGGATCGGATAGGTCACAGACTTTTAGAAATTATTAAAACTGAATGTGATAAAATCACTTTAAAATAAACGCTTCGATGCACATCTGTATAGATGATAGGAATATTAAATATCGATAAAAGCATTGCAATGATAATAATGTAGTAAAAATAGTATTAGCGTGGATATGACTAGAGTTGATCTTCAGCATTACGAAAACAAGATAATCCTGGAAATACAAATATCTGAATACCTACCAAGGAGTTAGAACATAGGTTCCAAAAAAAATGTACTGATGCTATTAAAATTTTGGGGGTACCTAAGCACCCCCTCCTCTCAAATTGCTTTTATTAACGTCTGTCTACAATGATTTTTTGGTGTTATTTCCCTTATACCTTAATACCTTACATACCATAATTAACAACATAAAAGCATTATTTTTTTCGATACATGTTGATTCACTATTATATGGCAATTTAGAAATTTACTACAGCCAGTGTATTTTTTCCTTTTTTTCGTTTTTCCATAAAAAAAAAGTTTGTTTGAGAAAATTGTGTATGTTATAGTCCCACTATAGGTCTACCTTAAGCCGAATTTTCAGATATTAAGTTTTAAAACTACAAACTGAACTGAAAAAGGTTTTTGTTATTTATTTGGTGTGTCAACGTAAATTACTAATACTATATCGAAATAGTATAATATATAATTTAAGAGCTAATTAGACTATTCAAAAAAAAATTATAGCAGGCTGTACTTTAAGATGAAAAATTTGAAAAAAATAAGAAGGTGCCAGGGAGGTATTTTTTTATCTCAATTAAATGTTATCTAGGATATAACCATGGTACAAGCAAAGAATATTATTCAGAGGTAAAAGAGGGAGCACGACACGGAGCCACTCGACAAACAGCCACCGAAAATCGACACGGAGCCACTCGACAAACAGCCACCCGAAGAGATACCAACATGTACAATATTTATGTAAAATGTACGATTATTATTTGTGTATGTTGTGCGGCCGACACCACATATTATAACGGAGTAATAGCAAAAAATGTAATTTCCAAATTGTATATCAATAAAAATAAAAACAGTAATTTTGTAGAAAATATTATATTTTTATTAAAACCCCTATTGTATAGTAGACATTGTTACTATGTTCATTGTAAACATTTCAATTTACTCAACAGGATTTATTGTTTACTCATGCTATTAGTAATAATTATTGTTTCTAAATACTTTTACTCTATTATTATAAATAATTATACATTTTTATATTATTGATACTTATTTATTAATTTAATACATAGGTAAAAAAATTATGTACATTGCAACGATATTAATTGAATAATATTTTAACTTGCTTTCATGTATTCCAATTAAATTACAAATATATTTTAAATATAAAACAAATGAAGTTATTGAACGTTGTTTAATTTGTGTGCATTTTCATGAGTATCGGAATGAACGATCCATGTATATATTATATATACAACTAAAAAGTATTTGATAAAGGTTTTTACTTTTTATTGACTTAGAACTAATTATTAAAAACTCAGAAGCAGAGGGTTAGAATTAGATAAATACCGATATAAAAATCCAAAAAAAGTACATTTTTAGCTAATTGGCAAATGTGTATATTTTCCACCCATTTGGCTTATGCTATAGGCCATCTATATAAATTGGATTTTTTTATCTGATTAATTATTTCTATTTTTATTATTTATATATATATATAAATTAATGTATGTGTGTGTGTCCCTCACAATTTTCATCAGAGTTTGTAGAAAAACAGCATTATATATTTATTTTGTGTTAATATATATAGAATCATAAAATATAAATGAATAACCAAATTATAAAAAATGAATAACATGTATTGCTTTATAATAGCCCGTAATACTTTATAATATTAGCGGGGCGCGATAAAACATTAATATTTACTACTAAGTCATCCTCAAGTCTCAACAATGTGCATCGGGCGAGCCAAAAATTGTTCATTGTTCGCTATAGCAAAATCCCAAACAAGTCAAATATTAGCGTGATGAAATTATGATGCAAAAAAAAAAGGACCACGACGGGCGGGAGGCAGGTAGACGAGGAATCCGATGATAATTAAGCGGCGATCGACGGACGAAGTACCCAGCGGGCGCGGGTAGACGTGCAGTGCCGGGCGCGCACGTATGTCGATTTCGGCGAACTTTAAAAGTCTGTAACTTCCAAACTAAGTGCGAGCGGCGCAAATTTTTTACATATTCGTAATCAACATTAAAAGTACTGTCGATTTAAAAAAATAATCGAAAAAAAGGGTGCCCGGTAAAGTAGATTTATACCATAATTATTTGTAATGTTCTAACTATATTTTGTTATTTTTCCAACTATGTTCAAAATTTAAAAACTATAAGCCAAGTGGAAATAATTTAGTAAACATTTTTTATAAACTTGATTATATTAATCTAGTATTTTTCTTTAATAATGCACAATTGTTTCTAACTTTAATACTAAAATAACTTGTATGAAATCCGTTGTGTTCATAATATGTACACTATTAGTTTTTATTCAACAAATGATTAATATTATATGTTTATTACTGCTGATAATAACTTTTAAAAATAAACATGTACATAATCATTTTAGAAAATACATTTTTGTTAAGGCTGTTAGAATACTTAAGCCAAACAATTTTTTTTTTATTAAATCGTGGTCAATAATAAAATAAATTTTAATAATTATAACATTAAAAATAGATAAAAACAGTAAAATCATCAATTTTTTTAGTAAAAACTATTTCCTTGCAGTCTTTTGTTAAGTACCGGCCACCGCCAACGTGTTGAACCATTATATTTTTTTTTTGATAGCTCGAATCTCATAATTATTTAACATCAGTGATGGATGGCCGCAGTTGGTAACCAACCGTTAGTTTGTATAAACTTGACCATAGTAAACTTAGTAATGTTAACGTTTCGTTAATAATTTTTTAACCGTATGAGACCCACTTCACGTTAATTATAATATCACACACTAAGTATCAATCATTTTGTGAAACCCTTGTGTGCTCTATGCACATGTATAAAAACATCTAGATAATGCAATCGACAACGCCAATACACATGTCACTTAAATTTAAGTTATAGCTAACTTTTAACTTGTATATTATAATAGTGTGAAATAAGGAAATCTGTGTTTATAAATATAAATTTAATATATTTGAACTTTTTTGTTGTTTGTGCATTTATACATAATATCTTTGATTAATGATAATCAATGATAATATTATGTATATAATATTATAGCACCTGAGTTAATTTGGATTGTTTTTAAGAAGTCATGTGAATTTACTACTCATAAATTCGTTATAGTTTGACTTGGTTTATATTTATTTTAATATAGATTGTATTATAAACTATTAACTATTAACTCCAGCCTTCCCCTTGTATCTGACCTTGTTTACACATAAACTAGAGTGATCTATTTTATATATTAGCTGGACATTAGTGATAAGTCTGATGAGTGTATCATATCTAGATCCAAAAGAACCATACCGGTTATTTTAGACCCCAAAAAACTACTGCCGGCTTAATAATATATAAACATTTTATTCAGCATCGGCAAGGCGCCAGTCTACCATAGGTTGTCCCTGTTTGAATTTACTATTGTGTAGCTAAGTATAAACAAATACTAACAATTAAGCATTCGTAGTATATACGGAAAAAAAATGTCAACCACAAAATAAAAAATAGCTGTATATTTCAATAACAAATGAAACTTATCACAGATGTTATAAAAATAGCGTAGACAGTAGACACAACGCGGTCACACGGCGCGCGTAACAGTGTTTTTGTATACTATTATAATTTATAACTTATAAGGTTCTGTTCAAATAATAAGTGTCAGCTAAAATACGTTCGATGACATTATTTTCGACTTAAATATTTTTCGGCTATTATATTTTCGGTTAATATATGTTTTGGTTCTAAATTTTTTCGGAATTATTATTTTCGGCATATATATAACATGATAACTAATACACAGATATGAAAATATATAATACAAAATTAAATAATATTTAACTATAATTTATTATTGTGTTATTGCCTATTGGAAGTTGTAAAGTATTTAAGTAAATGTGTTTAATTTTATTGACGGGTATCGAATAGTTTCGTATGAGGTATTCACGATGTATTGTTATAAATAGATAGGTATAATACATCGGTATTAAATAATTTAAAAAAAAAGTATAATTTCATTGACATTTGATCAATGAACATTCTGCTTTACTTATTATAAAACGTGTAAGTATGTTTTGAAAAACATTTTTTTTTACAAACTCAGGAGACAATTTATTGTAGGTAAATTATCACTATAATATAATATTGTAAATATTGTTTCATATACTTTCCGTTTTTTTTTTATATAAATTTCAATAATAGAAACTGATTTGATTATAACTTAAATAAAAAAACTCAAAACAGAAGACAGGTCACACAGTGAATTAAAAATAGTTCAAGCCTTATTGCATTAATTATGAAATGTACAAGTTTTCCCCTTTAAATAAACAATACTAGCCGCACAACATACACGAATAATAATCGTGCATTTTTTATAAATATTGTATATGTTGGTACCCCTTCGAGTGGCTGCTTGTCGAGTGGCTCCGTGTCGATTTTCGGTGGTTGTTTGTCGAGTGGCTCCGTGTCGAGTGGCTCTTTGAGGTGTAACCGTAAAAGATCAACCATATCACAGCAGCTGTTGATATGTATTTCCGAAGGCTTATCATAAGAGGTTAGGAAATAATAATATAATAAAAAAGGAGGGAAACGGAAAAACAGCTTAATGATAATCTTTGAAAATGTATAAAATATAAATTGATACTGGATTTATAAGAATACTATAATTAATTATTATTATATTATATTATAGTAATAAAAATTATGCTTTTATTTTTTAAGTTTAATAACAAACAACAGTAAATCAGAACAAACATTTAGTTATCTGAGTAATACTACAGTATTACTCGAATTCTGAAAGAATTATTTATATTATATTATTCGTTCTATGATGGGAACAATAGGAGACGACAATGCTATTGAAGTTGAATTCATTAGTGACAAAGCAGTTACACACTTAATAAAAGATAGTTCTATACTAGGGTCTTCTAAAAGAAAAGTGTCTTTTGCGTCTAGTCGATCAAATAAGGTAACAGATTCAAAAACGAAATCGGAAATTCAACATAATTCAAGAAAATCTTTAAGAAGTAAGTTTTTTTTATAAGCTTTTTAATTTAGTGTGTTGTATTAATATAACAATAGCATACTGTAAATACAATCGGGGCCGTACTCAGCTTTGCTGGGCCCCGGGAAACTAAATCTTCCGGGTCCCTTTTATTTTATTTTTTTTGTAGGCCTGGGCCCCTTAATAAAAGGTTTAGGGCCAGGCCCCGGACATATGACCCGAGAAAATCGGTCTGAATACAGCCCAGCATACAATAAACATTTACAATTTATGAATTTTTTTTTGGAATGTTAACAGTTAAATTATATCAACATATTTGTTTTGGCGTTATTTAGTCACAATTTTAAAATTAAAAAATAAAAATCATTTTAGCTAAACGAGTTGATTATACTACACCAGATAGCAATAACAGTGATGAAGCCAATAGTGATATTGAGCTGGCTTCTACATCAAAACCAAGAGGTAAACAAATAATTACAAATAATTTTATTTATTGAAACTGGGGCTTGTTAACAAAAATTTGTTTGCAGCATTATTCAATGATGGAGACGTACCCGGTGCATGTATGTTCAGTTTTAATTCGTCAAAAAAGAAAAAAACATCTACAAGTCAAATAGATCTTAAAAAAACACCAAAAAGTGCTAGAAAAATAAATGAAAAAACAGAAAAAAGAACTTCGAGTATTCAACCTAAAGGTAAGGTTATATAAACCAGTTATAGTTAACATAATTTAAAAAAAATATGTCTACACATTTCATCACTATGTTAAATAATCTTTAGCCTTGTTTGATGATGACGACGACGATGAAGATAGTGATGAAACAAAGAGTGACAAAACTAAAAATAATAAAACGTCAAAAGGTAAATAAGCAATTTTTTATTTTTTATTATTTTATGTCATCATATTAGAAAATATAAAATACAAATTTTTACAGTTAAATTCGAAAAACCTAACAGCTCCAGCTTTGGTTTTGAGACACCTAAGAAATCAAAAAACTCTCATACTCCTAAAAAATCTAATAATACTCCAAGCATTGAACAAAAGTCAAACTCCGATAATTTATTGACGAAAACACCTCGAATTATTAGGAAAAAAATTGCCAAAGGTAATAATTGTTTTAATTAATATTGAAGTAAAATTATTTATTAAAGAATATTAACTATTATTAAAATGAATAATATTTATTATAAGTATTGATATATATTTCCTTTTTTTTTTTAGAAATCGCTTTACAGAAACTAGAACAACTAAGTGAACTAAATGATTCAGATTATAGTGTCAGTGAAAAAAGTGATGAAAGCGATAGTGATTCTAGTGTTCATTCCGAAACAAAAAAAATACAGCCAGAAATTAATACAAATTTAAGAAGATCAACTAGGAAGAAAGAAGTGCCTTTTGTAACTATAATTTGATTTTACTTTTTAGAGACATATACAAATTCTCATTTAACAATAACTAATATTATAGTCACAGGTGCAACTAGACCTACATTTTAGGGGGTGCTAAAACTATGTATACCTGCTGACTAATCATGATTCTTAACATCAATTTTCAAACTATTAGATAATATAGATAATATAAAATATTTGAAAACAAAAATATTCTAAAATACCAAATTTCAACAGAGTATGAACATTATTAAAATTTTATGCGACAAATCAAGGATTGGGGCTTGAATTTTTTAGTGTTAATTTTTAGTCTGGGGGTGCTAAAATTCTATTTTCTTAAGTAGGTTAACTAGTTTTGTAACTAAAAAAAATTGAATATGACATATACTATAGAAAGTATTATGTTATTTATTTATTTTTCATGTTTGGATATATTTGTAGATGTACAAAGCAGAAGAATACTTTTTATCAAAATCAGTCAAATCAATGAAGAAATCTAAAACATCAGATAATACATTGAAATTATTGAAAAACCCAACATTAAATAAATGTCAAATTGAACAGTTATCTGTTAATTCTAATATTATCCATGAGAAAAAATTACATTATTTGTACAAAGGAATTACTGAAAAATTCCCCTATTGGAAATGTTTATTAAAGTAACTATTAAATGTATTATGTTTAAACTTTGTGTATTACTTAACATTTTTTTTTTTAATAGAGAAGGTTTTAATTTATTACTTTACGGATTTGGCTCAAAAAGACAATTTATTGATGACTTCAGAACATCTATGTTGGAAAATGAATTTATACTAGTTATTAATGGATTTTTTCCGGGATTGACAATAAAAGAAGTATGAAATAGTTATATTTGCATTTGTAAAATGAACTTGAACTTTTATCATATTAAATAAAGTTAAAATTTAATTATTCATTTTTATAAAAAGTATTAGCTACATAAATTATGTGCATTATTTAAATATATTTTAAAAGTATAAATTTAAAGTATCAATACACATTTTTAATAATAAAAATAAATACATTTTTTTTTTTATGACAGGTTATTTGACTTTTTTAAATAAGAATTGATTACATAAATTATTACTTGAAATTATAAAAAATAAATTATATTAAATAATTTTTGGACATCTTTATATTGAGCGCTGTTAAATTAAATAGTGTCAAAGCCTCAGCTTGCATTACAAAACATTGTTTTTAGAAAAATGATGTATTTTTTGTTATTTTAACAAGTTCCTTATTATTTTTTGATTTAAAAACAAATATGCCTAGGTTTGGACTTGTATAGATTAATATTAAATGTGTTATCATTTTTTTTTGGTTTTCTACAGATATTGGAATCTATAATAATTGATATATTGGAACTAGACAATTGTCCCGGAAGTGCTGAACTCGCAGTGCAACAAATCGAAGAGGTGCAAAAATCTAGAAACTCTGAATCAATTTATATATTAGTGCATAACATTGACGGAATCTCACTGCAAAGTTACAAGGTTCAACAGGTATTATCTAGGATTTGTTCGATAAAGAACATTCATCTTATAGCGTCTATCGATAGAGTAAATGCAGCTTTGAGTAAGTATTCAAAAAAAAAAAATTAAAACAAAATATTGAATAACATAACAATTTTGTTCAGTGTGGGACAACACTAAATTGGGGGATTACAATTTTATATGGATGGATTGTACGAGTTTCAATTCATACACTGTTGAGACTAGTTTCATGGAATCTTTAATGGTAAAAAATACCGGATCAACGCATACATTGTCAGCCCTTAGTAATGTTTATAAATCTTTGACGTCAAATTCAAAACGAATTTTATTATTACTGATAAAGGATCGCATTGAAAATAAAAGTGATAAAAGATACGGAGGTAAATAACACATTGTTTTATTTATAAATAAAAGCCTACTTATTATTATTTTTTGCACACAGGTGTTCCTTTTTCAATTCTTTACGGATGGTGTCGTCAACGGTTTTTAGTGAGTACCGATTTAGCTTTAAGAAGTCAACTAACAGAATTTGTTGACCATGAATTAGTCAAATGGAAACGGGATTCTGACGTGCTTCAAGTATCTTTAGATGTTGATGTCCTCATTCAATTTTATAAACAAAACGAAGAAGATGATGAATAAATATACTTTTTAATGATATTTTAAATTAATTTTTATATTTAATTATATATTTATTCTTAGCATAATATTAATATATTAAATAAATAATTCATAAAATAAACCTTAAATATGTGTATATATTGAATGAAAACTAGTATTATTATAATATAATATTTGGTAAAAAGACAAGTTATTTAATCACGCGCCGTGACCATTTTCAAATAATAGTTTTAGGTAGATTAAACTATAATTTTTTACTATAAAATACAAACAATTAAACATAGTATCTATCTTAACTTTATACTAAACTGTATCATCTTTTTATAACGACTATTTCTAAAACTATTTATGACCATATCTGAAAAAAAATCAATTAAAAATTATTATTGAAGTATTGTTATCTTACTTAAATGTATAATAGTTTTTTATACCCGTAAAGATCCATCCCAGCTGGCAGACGCTAATGCTGTACCGTCTGGTGAAAGCTTTACACTCGTAACTCGGTTTTCGTGTCCATAAAGTAAACTAACTCTTTCACATTTTAAACTGTCCCATGCATTTATTGTATAATCTGTATATCCACCAAAAAGTATTCGACCTAAAAACGCAAAAGACAGTCAACCAAATGTGATAACAATTATTTTGATAGTGTGTTCAATTTATTAATGAACTGTTAAAGCTTACCGCTGACTGAAAAGTCAATAGAATTGACACCAAACAAAATACTTTCTTTAGTGTATACAGCAACTTCTTTATCTGCTCGTAAGTCATATAAACGACACTAGAATATCAACAGTGTTAAAAAATGTAAAAAATAAATACATTTTAGGTGTATACTTACTGTTGCATCATCGGAGCCGGACGCTACAGCATCTCCACTAGGATGAAACTTGACACTATTTATATCGGACACATGACCCTCAAATGATTGAACACTCTGCCCTGTTCTCATGTCCCAAAGAAGCATCATCTTATCGCAGCTCTAAAAAAAATAAAAAATAATAATAACTGTAAAACTGTTATAAAATGTATTCAACCTGTCTAAAAATACATATTTTATTTATTGTTTGCAATTATAAATAAATATAAAACAACCTTTTTTTTAGAATTATTTTCATAAATGTATAAATAATTAATCAGGTTATATAATATAAGGGTTACAACTTCTTCTTAAGCCTCCTATTTGCAAAAAAATAGCTACATACGCCTGAAACAAATGTGTTGCCAGTTTCAGAAGGTGAAAGATCAATAGACATTATGTCTCCGGTATGACCATGAAATGATTGCAACATTTGACCAGACTCGACATCCCAGAGAGCAGCAGTCGCATCTCCGCTCCCAGTTAATATCTTTGAAAATAAATTATAATCAAACGTTAACATATTAATACTATTACTATAGTATGCAAGTATAAATTACCTGTTGATCTGAACTTGGAAACAAACAACAAGACATGAAATTTGTATGAGTGCCAACAGTTTTCTTTTTAGCAGATGGATCTTCTTCAGGGTTTGAAATATTAAATACGGTGACTTTATTATCCAAGCCCCTAAGTAAATATAAATACATAACTAAGGCAAAGTTTTATTAATTTACTTAAAGAATTATTATTTTAAGTTTATTTTTAAGCAGCATGCGATTTTAAAGCAAGATTCTTATACAAAAAAGATTATATTATTAAATTTTATTGCCAAGTAGAAATCATTTAAAGAATATTCACATATTACAGTAATATTAATATTAATATTTACATGCCTAGGTATATATAAATGAAAATATTAATGTTCTTTTAAATCTTGCAGAGCTTTTTATTTTTGTTTTTTGTGTATTAGTTTTATCATTTATGTATAAATAGTTTTACTGAAAGTAAATTAAACATTTTTTAACTGTAGGAAAGTACATTTAACTGATACCCTACCAATGTGTTGAAGTATAAATTATAAGAATTTGCAACAGTGAAAAGTTTAAAACTAAGCATTACATCAAGCTTAGTATTGCTAGACTACCCGAAAAAAATCTTACCCGCATGCGACCAAATTGCCTGAAGGCGAGTACGCACATGCCATTACCCAGGTTGTTGGCATTGTGACAGTTTGATCTTTAGTCGATGCGAATGCGTCCCAAATTAGTAATTTACCATCCTAACAGATATACATACCAACACCAAGCAAGCATACATAAAACAGATAATATAGTTCTTTTACATATTGCATTGTTTTTGTTGAATTTAATTATCTAAAAAAAAAAAAATACTTGAGACGATGAAACAACATGTCGTTTATCTGGTGACCAATCGCAACACAACATTTTGGCTTGGTTTCCTTTCAGTAATCGTCTAGGTTTAATGTTCAAAAAAGTTATTTCTTCTAGGCGTTCTGCAACGTTTGCCACTATAAACATGATTTAATTTAACAAAAACAGTTTTAAAAAGTTCTAATTGCATTAACATATCTACGCAGAATGCATTTTACTTTGCCTGTTATGGTTTTAGAGCAAAAACACAAATAAAGAAATCTATAAACAATTATATTTTGAAAGGAATGTCATTTTAAAATATATTCAGTACTTGGTATAATTGTTTTATGTTGAAAGCTCTTTCTAAAAAATATTTTTAAAAAAAAGTATGGTACCCTTTAGTCATCTTTTGGTTTAAAGTAATAGGGTTTGCTATTTACCTAGCATGAAGCAAATAAAACATATTCCTTGTAATACAATTTTTATGCTAAAAAATAATGTTCTATTAAAATCAAAATCCTATTTGTTAGCATTATAAAATTAAAATTAAATAATTCTATCAATGACGTACATGTGACATCATTCAATTTTTTCCTTTCCTCATCCAGCTTGTGTTTAAGGCAATCGGCCTCACGCATCAGTACCTCTACAGTTTCAATATTGGTGGTCATATCGGTTGCCATGTTAAGGTTTGAAATATTTCTTAATGCAATATTTGCAGTGAAGAAGACTTACAGTTGTTCATAAGGCATACTACGTTGGATAATCAATTTAATACATTCAACGCATAATGTGTGATATGATCTGTAAAAAAATACACAAACATTCATTTAAAAATAAAATTATTTATGCGTTCTTCATTTATTATTTTCTTGTTGGAATCATAAAATGAAAATTGAGAGACAATAATATGTATTTCCACTGTGTTATAGGAATACAACTTAAAAAACACTTTAATTCTTTGTATTAACACTGAAACTAGTTCAAAACTACAACAATGTACAAACTTCATAAATATATTCACTAAATAATAACTTTAGGCTTTATTAATTGCATTATAACCAAATAAATGTGTTTACAGTGAGTGGGGCGTCAACAAAACACTTCACCTCTCCCCACCGTATAAACACGAAAGAGCTTTGAACTTGATAATTAATTAATTAAACATTTTAATTCGAGTATCAATATTATAGTCTTAAATAACTCTGTAACGATAACACATGAGTTCAGAACCAGAGGAAATAATTATAAACTTAACTAAGATTAAATCAGGTTCAATCCTAAAATACAAATGTTTCACTTACACGCATTATTTTATCCATATATAAGTATAAGACTTTATCATTTGTTTACTTAATAATAAGCAATACAAATTATTACTCTTATTATCTTAAAAAGAAAGCGAAAATTATTTTACTCGTAAGAGGTAAATTGCGACACATTATCTATAAACCACAAGAGGTATTGATTTTTCATCAGCTGGAGCTTGGAAGCTTTTATTTGTCATGTTCTAGCTACAAGCTGAGCAATATTTTCTGAATTTCACTCAATTTCATGAAGTACCTACAAGATCTCTAGTGACGACCGCTAAAATACATAGAAAATACTATTTTGTCGAGTTTCATAACATATAAAAGGTTAGTAGGTAGATTTTAAACGGGCGAGAGAAGTGGAAAAATAATTAATATACAAAATTTAAAATTATTTTTCTCTTATCATATAGTCTTATCATGAGTAACGTATAATCAAATTCTATATTTTCCATAGAGATATTTACCGATTATGGTTTATGGTCATAGATTAAACATGGTGTTTACATATTACATAGAGTAAGTTGTAAGTTTTTTCGTTGAACTATTGAATAATAATATATTATTTAAAATAATTTTAAAAAAAGAATAATATAATATCTTATTTGATGTTATCTTACATCATATTATTTACCTACCGAGTGCCAATTAATAAATTGTTTTAGCGCTTTTTGCTTTAAATACAAATACTTATGTTTTTTTACATCTACTGAAAACTACAAAACAACCTGATACAACGTACATAGTTGTTCTTCTTACTCTTTTGATGTCTAAAATGGAATTGACGGATGAGCAGAGGAAACGTATCGAAGAAAATAGAAAAAAAGCTTTGATTATAAAACAGAATAAGACCAAAGCCAAAACAGCCCCTATACAACCTTGTCAGAAGTAAACATAAATCACCATTAAGTATTCGATCTAATTGTTTGATTTTGTTGTTATTATAATTATTGGAAAATTAATTATTGTAGACCTACAGTACAACCACCTACCAATAAGAATTCTATTATAGTTGCTGGCCAATCGTACACAGATACTGAAGCTGGATTCCTACTCAATAGCGAAGATCTCGTAGAAAAACCCAAAGTGGTTGGTAAAATTTATAACCGTTTATAATATTTTGCTGTTTGTGCCATAGTTATTAATTTAATTGTTGCAATATTTTTAATTAGTTTATTAAAAAATAAATTTTACGTTGCAACAACTCATGTTGCTATAACTAATTTTATTTTTAGGTTGAATTGAAGCCACAAACCAACCCTATCATATCCAAGTCGGAACAGCCTACCTGCTTAGAATGCAATGAAGAATTTGGTATATCTTATTTATTAACCAATTTTGATCACCCTGTATGTGACAGATGCAAGTAAGTAAAAGTTTTTGTACTCCGATAAAAATGAATAAAAATCAAATTGTTTATTAAAATCAATGCTCAAATTAGAGGATAGTTGTGAGGAGTCGGAGCTTAAGTTAGATTTGGTTTGGTGGAGGTTAACTATGCTCTGCAATTCAATTAATGATCAGAATTGTGTTAATTATAACTCTAATACATATTATTTAATTAAAAATTATTAAGAGCTTATATTTTATCTAAACCAGTCATTTTAAATAGTAATGTTGTTTGTTTGTTTAGAGATTTATTTGGAAGAGAAAAATTTGGTTTAATCACTAAAACAGAAGCAAAGAAAGAATATTTGTTGAAAGATTGTGATATAGATTTACGTCCACCTCCTTTACGATATATTCTTGGAAAAAATCCACATAATGTTAGATGGGGTGAAATGAAATTGTATTTATTGCTTCAGGTCAGTAAAAAATATTGTGTATAACTATTAGTAAATAATAAATTTTAATTAATAATCATATATAGGTTGAAAAAAGGGCTTTGGAAGTTTGGGGATCCGAAGAAGAAGTAGAACGACAAATTGAACTGCGCCAAGAAAAACAGAAAGCCACAAAACATAAGAATTACAAGAAAAAACTTAAAGGTAAAATACTAAGTTGTATGTAAAGTAACAGCTGACTTATCTTCACGGTAGGAAGGGTGGAATGTAGTATTACTTTTATCTGTGCGCATTACTCTACCACACTCCACACTCCACCTCTTGCCCTAAAACTATATAATATATATAAAGTGGTAAAGTAATGCGCAGATAAAAGTAATACTACATAAAAAAAATATATATTTATATATATAATATTATATACTTTTATTTACCTGATATCGCACGACAATAGTTATGGGTTAACTAAGCTTGAAATATTTATATTACAACTAAATAATCATTGTTTTTCATGCGATTTATTACTATTATATTCGACTTATGTTTAGAACTAAGGATGTCAACCAGAAGTAGTTTATACACAAAAGTCACTAAAGCCTCACACGAACACGAATTTGGTGAAGAGATCTATCACGAAGATGAGGACAACTACGAACGTACTTGTACATCTTGTGGATTCCATGAAATTTTTGAAAAAATGTAATTAACTTAATAATTAATGTTATGTAATCTAATTTTTTTTATGTTTATATATGTGTTATAATATTTTTTTTTTTTTTTACATTTTTATTAAATAATATTGAATGATAATTACAATTTAATTCAGTCTACTTTCATGATTGAAGTGGCGAGAACCAAAAGGGTATTAGTGATTATTTAAGCTTATTTAAAATGTTTTATTTGTATTTCAATAAAATATACCATAGTTATTGCCAATAACATATTAATAATAATATTGGTTTTCAAACTTCATTGAAACTTTATTATGCATTAACTATCCGTTTTTTTCTTTGATAACACCGATAATTTATCAGTAATAAATTGTGAACTGTTAAAATTGGCGTTTTTCCTGCAATCACAGATTGGTATAAAAAGTACAATTATAGCTGTTACTCAAGCGGGAAGCCTGGAAAGTGGAAACTTGCAGCCTATAGTGTCTACCTAAGACATGTCTTGTCTGCGTTTATTTTCCTTTCAATAGTAGCATTCTGATTTTGATATATATGCCGGTACCGAAAAAACATAAATTTATTAATGCTGAAAAAACGATCATAGTCAAAATTCCCAAATTTTTGGTGTTGGAAATTATAAAGACTCGGAAGATAAAGTATAAGATAACACAAATGTAATATACTATTGTTCCCTATTTATTGGACCAATTAAAAAAAAAAGTTGTTAAAATTTAGGAATATTGAGGTCGTTTTGATGAGTACGATTATTTACATCCTACCACGGGGCGTTAGTTAATAATAAACAGATTTTAATAATAAACAGATTAATCGTTTGGAAGGATTGAAATAAATTAAGGTATGAGTTTTTGTCGATCCCTAAATTTGGATGCCGTAAGTCATTGCAGGACGAATAAGTTGTTTGTTCAGAAGAATTTTATTGTCAAGGGAGGTCTTGATATTTTTTTTAGTTTTAATATGTGTAGCCCAGGTTAGTCGTTTATCAAGATGAATGCCTAAGTATACAACGGAGTTTCCTATTGGGATTATATTATTGTTAAGGGTTAATGGAGGACTAACTTTGAGGCTGTGAAAGTAATACATGAAACCGTGAAAGTAATACATGAAGATTCATATGGTTGAACCAAGTGTCTAGCGGCTGTATCAATGAATGGGTCAGAATACGGGAGTCTTCAGCAAAAGTGACTGTTTTGGTTTTTGGTACATTAAATACAAAGTTATCAGAATAAAAGTACCCAAAAAACACGTGTTTTTCACCAGCAATTTTGATAGATGTGAACTTTTGGGTAAGATGTATTAGATGTATAAGATCATTGTTTTGTTAGTATGGTGTTCATTTTTTTTGTTTTCTTATCGTTAATAGTTTTTTATTAATCATAATCAACATTGCGGTTTATCAAGTACCTATGCAATTAGACATTAATTATGTACATACATCAAGGCATTGTCGTGTTCAATTTAATTTTGGAAGTTTTTATTCGGCTAAAAATAAAATCTAATCTCACCATAGATCAAATGCATATTTTAACTAGATACTACTGTTACTACAAGAACTGTTACTAAAATTAAATTTCACTTTAACATGCATAGCATAATAGCGTGTATGCTAAGATGGCCCATGGGTATTCTTTTTTTCTTTTTGTAAAATAAATGTCATTAACCCATTTTTTTTACAACATAATAACAATGTTGTGTCTATACTTGATATGACAAATATGTAGTTAACTCTTATTTTTTGTGTTTGGCATAAATACTACAACAACAATACGAAAATATTTTTAAAAAATATATATTTTAATCATTTAAATTAGCATAAGATTAAATTAAGAAAAACAAATGTAAAATACCTAAATCAAATTTTAAACTCGAATAAAACCATACTTTTTGATACCTTGTATTTAGTACACAATTATATTATTATATTATTAGTGATAGGCGGCTCAAATTTTTGGGTAGCTGAATTTCTAATCAGCACTCCCAAGATGGACATGCAGGGATATGATTTCACTACAAAAATAGGTTTAGGAGGATGGATGGACACCGACAACATCATTGAAAACCTCCTCAGAAATCTATTTGCCGTTTTGTTTGTTGACCACACGAGCGTTCGTCGTCCGACTGGCTTGTCGGGGAATGTAAGTGCGTAGAGTTGAGGAGGGAAACGCTTTGTTGGCTCCGTTGTCTGGTTCCAAATTGTTGTTGTTCGTGCTTGAGCTTGCCCCAACATTTGCAGGTGCGCGCAATGGCTAAGAATTCTCGACGGAAAGTCTTGCTGAACATTGCGTACAGCACTGGGTTGACGCAGCTGTTGCTGACGCCCAGCCATACGGCAACGGGCAACATTTGCTTTTCCCAACTGGACGGTTTTGTTCTCACAAAGAAAATCTGCAGGGGCAGCCAAGAAACGGCAAACGGTATGATCAAAATAAGTAGTTTGAAGGCCCTGACTTTGCTCTTTTGCAGCAGCAACTCGTATTTAGCGTCCATGATCTCCGTCGGTATGGTCCGCCGGTACACCTTGAGCCATATCATGGCGTAACACAGCGAAATTACGCCAAACGGAAAAACGTACCGGAGCAACAGCAGGTTTGAAAAGTCGAACCAATACTTATCCAGAAGAAAGTCTGGCCACTTTTCAGAACACTCGGATAGGTTGCCCACTCCCGGCACTGGTCCCACGAACAGAGCAGGCGGGACGCTGAGCACGGCAGACACCGACCAAACGACGGCGATCACAAACCGTATTCGGCCAGTGGCGATATGATGATGCTTTAGCGGATACCAGATTACCAGAAAGCTACAAAAAACCACAAAATCGTTGTAATAGAATTATTAATTTATATTATATTATCCGCAGAAAAAGACAATCAGTACGTTGAACGTAAACTTACCGTTCAACAGAAACGGCGACCAAAAAATAACACGAAGCGGTCAACGACAAACATGACACAAACGAAATCATCTTACAGGCCCACGAAGGTATATTTTTGACGACTAAATAAAATAAAAATAAAAATGATTATACAATTGGGCCAAATTCAATTAAATAACGAATAAAGTGTTTAATGAAGTACAAAAAAAAAGATCAGCCCGTATTGGGATCGGCTCATTGTCGCCAGTTTGCAAGATATTGCTATTGCGTTAAGGTTAATTAAAAGGCTACTAAAGTGTTTTTAGCTTCGATACGGAGCAGCGATGCTATGGGCTGACAATGATGTGAGCTTTTTTTTGTGTCTGTAAACACTGTAACTTTTTTAATACTGGACCAATTTATTCGAATAGTAATTCTATAAATCACAAATTTCATCTATTTTGTACTTTAGAGGAGGGGGGGGGAGAAGTTGAAAAAATCCACTTCTTCAGTACAATACTAACAGACTGTTAAACATATTTTATTCTTCTACTAGTTTGATAGTAGGTGTTTTTACTCCAAAACTTATAAGTCTATATGAAACCGGATTTTCGTGATTATATTTTTTACATAAAAGTACACGTGTAGGCGCAACGCGCCCTTTTAAACATTTACAATTAATATATTCGCCATAAAAAACTCGAAACTTTTTAATAGATTAATTTTAAAATCGTATTATTATAATTTTTTTGGTGCTGTGTCAATCGATCCGGGATAAGTATATGTAATGCGTTTTTTGTTACTTTATGTAATCAAGAGTTTCACTTACTGCTTATACGATTGCCGGAGAGTAAGTGTAACGGTAAAACAAACACAGTGACTGAAAGATCTGCTACGGCCAAATTTGCGATCAAGTAATTTGTTACGTTGTGCATGTGGGGCAAATTTCGCACAACGGATACGACCAACAGATTACCGACCAGGCCAATGATAAATACAACGCTGCATACGATACAGACCCCTATTATGAAGTTAGGATATAAATCGACTAAATCGTATTCGGAAACAGTGTAGTCCGGACTGCTTGCAAGTTCCATTTCGTCGGACGTCTCGTTACACACGCGGTGCATTTAATAAAACAAATTTGACGACAGGTGATTTTAAAGTAAGTATGTCAGGTAAAAGCGGATCTGTTGCAAGTCACAACGTAAGTGCCCTGTGCCCGACGCTTGCCGGTTGTTGTGTGAAATATAAAGGGACGTGTGACGCTATGGGACTGCACGCGGCTATTAGGCGAGTGGGTTGGTATTATATGGTATAACTAGAACTCTGGACGGGACACATTTTCCACGTTTACCGTGTATAATCGGGTAGAGATAATTCGACTGTCCACTTCAAGACTGCAACGACTCAAAAACATTGAAAAATGAGCTATTTACATAATATTTTTTCAAAACAATTTCAATTCAAGAACTCAATAAAAATGTATTTTATTATTGATCACTAGAGTGCTCTTATTTCATTTTAGAATATTATATTTGTGCTTGTTTATCGTGCCCAATTCAATAGTAAAACAATTGTACGTCATATTGCGGTATTGAATTATCATTGAAATCTATAAATAATTGTTGCAGTTAACAATCCAGTTGGATGGTCTAATTATGACTGAATTATAAAAAGTAAAAATGTAACTTTTAATTAATTGTTCCAATGTATTTGTTATCATTCGCGTGTACTCGTTATAATTTGGCCGTTTTATTTGGCGTAAGCGACACTTATGTCAAAATAGACTTTTTTAAATAATGTTAACGCCATCGCTTGGAATCGATCGATCTTAATCAATAAATTAATATAAATTGCCCTTATATTAGCCATAATTTTAGTTGGTCTATAACGATGTATTTTGCAGTGATGGTAATTGCCTTTAAAGATGGCAAGTAAAATTTTTTATAAAAAAAATAGCTTTTTTATTTATCATAATAAAACCGGCCCACGTAACATATATATATATATAATATAATAATAATAATAATAATTATAATGTTACAACACTGTCCAATTTCCATTCCAGTAAATTCTATAATTCTTTAATTTTTAATTCACTGTACTTTATTTTTTTTTTTAATCAATCTTTACTCAACAGATGTCAAAATAATACTGACTCACGTGCGATGAATTTCGTTTTATTATACCCTCAGAAATTGAATATTCTATTTCTAGAATATAGACGAACAATGTATATTCTAAACATGTGTTCTGCGTAAAAACTACTTTAGGAACGTTCCAGAACTTTTTAGAATTTTCTCGAAAAATCTCTAGAAAAACTGTAACATTCTCGATGTGTGAGTGTATATTAGAGAGTAAGGGATAACAATTACTCCAAGAACGGTCGAGGACTTTCTAGAAGATTCTCGAAAATTCCAAAAGTCTGTAGAAAAACTGAAACATTCTTAAAGAAATACTAAGGTAAGTGACACTCACAGTTGCTACTCGCGTCCCATTCAAAAATCACTCTATATAATTATACAATATATGTAATATATAATGGGACGTGAGAATTTTTTTCTACAGTTCTGGAATTTTCGAGTATGTTTCTAAACCAAAATCGTATATAGAATTTAAATGGGTTGCCTATACAGAACACCTTAAAAAACAATGGGTCGGTTGTTAAGGGGTTGATAATAGGCAACTACTTAGACAAATTATAATTTTTTATAATTATAAATTGTATTGTATTTTATAACTATAGTATTATGTTAAAATAATTATGCGATACTAGAAAAAAGAAGTAATAGACACATAAACTATCCTATAGGCCTCTAATTTTTTCTAATTAAACAATTTTAATTTTAATACTTTTTGTAATTTTGATAAATTGTCAATTTACAACTACGCAAAAAAAACTACTGTAATCTATATATATATATAAAGGAATTTCTGTCTGTTTTTTTGTGTGTCTTTTATGCATTAGTACACCATTCATCCGATCGCTATGAAACTTTGGGAAGTTAAGTACACTCCCGCGAACCTAACTAGCATAGTACTTTTTGAAAATTCCACCCCTAAGGGTGGCCTCAAACACGAACATTGTACTTTAAATACGAAATGTAAATAAATTAAATGTTTGTAACCATGGTAACCCAAAATAAACACTTGATCTATAACCACGGTAACCATGGTACTCGAGCACATGGTAGGTGATGATTAAAGGAACAGGCCGATTCTATGTACCACGATTTTGGGAGTAACATATTTTAATATTTTCGACAACTGTTTTTCTTATCACAAATTAAAACACTGAAAATGTGTTGGTGAAGGATTTTAGGCGGTCTAATATAATCTAGTAAAATTTTCGTATAGGGATTTTCTATAATACTCCATAGGTGAGGACGGGGAGGGAGGAGGTTGGTTGAACCAGTATTAAACATTTAACGACGTATTGTTTTTTTTTTTTGGTAAATTGAAGAATCTATCTTTTTATCTGTTAATATCCAACAGTACTTGACAAAATCTGAAACCGGCTCCAACAACCTCCAATCCTACTTTAGATAACATACTATACTTAGAAATTCTGTATTTATGTACCTGTTTGATTTCTGACCCCCTAGACTACAGGCTCGACCTCCGTGAAATGCGATACTGGCAAAATATTAACTTAACGTCACGTTTTAATTATGGTCGAAGGGAGTGGAGATCGAAACCGCCGCCATCTGCGGGTCAAATGTCGAGACTAGATAAGTATAATATTATAAATTATAATACACAAAGACACGCACGAATATGCCATTGCCACTTCAAACCGTTTCTTGGTCATACATTTTTTTAGTTCACCATTGATTTGATTTTATAAAATCAATGGTTTCATTAAATATTCTAAATTATACAGCCACAGTTGATTAAGATCGTAGGGAAGATTGTAAATTGCGCAATGTTTTTTTATCTTGCCAAAAAGGTGGTAGTAAACTGCGTAGAAATCAACTTTTTACCTGAGATGTAAAATATATTTGTTGATCTTATCGATATATTATAACGATTGAAGTCGGCGTCTACGATTTTACATTTATTTTTTTTAATATACTTTATATCATTGACCTCTAATATATATTATGCTGAACTTGCTGTAAGATACTGATGTAGTATTTTTGAGGGTCGCCCAGAGATATCATCTTCCGCTTTATCCTTAGTCGCAGAGCTAATTATTGGTCGTTACGGTAAATTTGTTGTATCACCATTTTCGTTAGGTTATGGACGAATTTATTTGAAAATACTTTTGTAGTTTTTAGTGTTTTAAGTATAGAAGAACACTTTTTCGTGGTGCACCACCACTTTTCGCCGTGTAAGACGTAAGTACTACACCTATCTAAAGTTTAACCGAGAGTTTCCATGCGCAGTTTACTACACTCATAAACACACTGATAATATTCCTAGCGCAATATACCGTTCCCCATCGTTAGATGAGGTTTTAAGTCGACGAGAAGATAATATTTTTTTTTCCACAGTACTATACACTTCTCCTTGACATCTCTATATTATGTATTTATTATTTTACCATTGTCCGTGTTAACGAGATTACATTTTCACGTGACAGGTACGCGTTATATGTTTTGTTTGTTATTATTCTCACACACGTCTTGCGTTGTACCTATTAATTTTATAATTATTATTTATTTCTAAACTATTGGATACTCGCACGCGCATACACGTGCACCGGCCGTGGATTTGAGAGATGAAAAAAAAAATAAAAAGAAGGATTCGGTTGGCGGTATAAGAATAATAATAATAATAATAAGAAGGGCGCGACGCGGTTGTCGGTGGCGAGAGCATTGCCTGGATAGGAGCAGCAGGAGCGGCGAAGGGGGCGCGAGGGGAACCTGTAGAACCGGTTGTCTGGATAACCCATTATGTGACGCCGCACGTCCGGATTCGTGTTGATGTCTTTATTTTCTTCGGATGCCCAAGGGGGCGGAATGGGGAAGAAGGGGGAGTTAATAATAGAGAAGTAATCCGTTTACCTCTTGGGCGGACGGATGGTGGCGGCGGAAGAGCAGCGAATATGTTATATGGGACAACTGGTTCGCCTTCGACCTATCACGTGTACACTATATATGCCTATGCTCTGTTTCTTACAACGACTCTGTCTCGCTCTCTTTCCACTCTCCAGCTCAGCGGTCCCCTCGTTTTGTTATTCTCGTACGCCGCCACAGTAATTTTTTTTATCTTACAATAAGACGTATCACACTTGTTTTTTAACTGACACGTCGAGAATAAAAAAAAATGTATAAACTAGTGTACCCTGTTAAACTAATAGGCGTTAGAAGAATATTATTGCATTATATAAGGTCTGAGTCGATACGAAAACTTTTACAGCTCTTTTATAATGTTTTGCACGTGTTTGTCGAAGACCGAGAACCGATCCAGAGGGGTCATGCACGCTACAGGCGGGAACGCAAACAACAACAAACCCGACGTCTTGTTCAGTAGATTTTTAATATTTTATCATTATAAAAAAACGCGTTGAGAATTTAAATGTCTCTCGTTTACACGTCTCGTTATAAGATATATAGCTACACTCATCGGCCGTGTTACCATTTTAACGTATGCAAGACATTTGTAACGTATAGACAAGTATTTATTTATGCTGTACAGAAACCACGTGGAAAATGTTTTTTTAACAATTTGTCATTGCCCAGTTTTATAGCTTTTTATAATAATATAATTTATCGACAAACGAAACAAATAACAAGTATGCGATAAAAAAAACACTAAAATAGTTTACCATTTTTCAACAGCTATATAAGTTATATCCTAACAAAATTATGTTAATTTAGATGATCTTTTGTTTTTTGAAACTTTTTTTTTTTGGCTTAATATTTATTTATTATGTATACAATGAGTTAATTATGTTAGTAATAATAGTTAATAATGTTTTTTAAAACATTGTTTTAAAAATTTAGATCTCAGAAGTACAGTTCTTCAAAAATTAAAAAAAAATCGTAAATACATTCCACAGTATGATAGATTTTAGTTACTAGTGTAAAATCACGTTTGGTTAGAAACATTTAAATTTTTAACTGGTGGACACTTAGGAGTTAAGTCTTTAACAATTTCTTTCATGGAGAATGAGACTGAACACGATTTAAACCAATAAATCCAGACAATCTGTAAAACAATAAAATTTAAAAATTAACATAATGTCTACTGAAAATAAGATAATTTAAACTAAACTTTAAAAGTCAAATAATTTTATACGAGTGCTTAAATGTTGAGACCAAGTCCTAGAAGATATCGAACGAAAGACCACTATTTATAGTATTGTTCACAAACCCATTATACATTGGTTAGGTATTATTGTAAAACTAGCTATTTCAACTGCAGGTTGTTGAGCAGCATCTTCTGTGAGCTAGATATTAAATTAGTTCAATGCAGCTCTTGTATTTTCTACGACTTTGCTTAGTTGGGTTGGGTTGCCTAGTTTTGTTAGACACAAGTCGACTGCCCCAATGAAAAGGTTCGTATCTCGTTTTTTGCAACTTTTCAGGATGAATCAAACAAACATTCAAGTTTAAATTCTTATTCTTTTTTTCAAACTGATATGTTAAAAACAGAATAAGGATTTAAATTTGAATGTTTGTTTGGTTCATCCTGAAAAGTTGCAAAAAACAAGATACGACCCTTTTTGTTGGGGCAGTCGAAGTGTAGATGAGAAACAAAAAAAAAATATATATATTAATTTTAACTGAAATTTAAGTTTAATAGAATTTTAAATTGATTTATTATCAAACCTATAAATAATAAACTGATGATGATGTATAAAATTACTGCACCAATATGTAGGTGGTTTTTCTCATCATAGGTGTGGCTAGGCACTAGGCGGTTGGTTCTGTTGTGAAGAAGATTGTCTGTAGTCTTGCCAATGTAGGTTTGTCACCGCCTTTATATTAAAATATTTTAATGTTAAACATTTTTCAAATAGCTAGATAAGATAATAGTTATTCATATAAAAACTGAATATATGAGACACGCGTATGAACAATTGTTGTACCTTTTTTTTTTTTTTTTAAAAACATTTACAATCTGTACATAAAAAAAATATACAATAAGCAAATATGTTAACAATGTAAATATGTGACTTGAAGATTGAGGGAAACTATCCAGCGATAGGACCCTAATTATTGTACCTAAATCGATAATAATAGATATAAATAACCTACAAAAATAAAGTCATCTAGCAATTATTTTAAAACGTTAATCTTCTTGAATCTAGATAGATATTCAAACTATTCAATTCCAATAGGCTTAAATGTTGATATAATATTAAACGCAATATATACAAGTGTCTGGACAACAATGCGCCGAGGTCAAGTGCGGTTGTAAGATCATAGTATGATCATAATATGATACGGATGATGACAGATTTATTGAATGACATTGTCAGTTGTACGTTACTCCCAGCAGACTATACGCATAGATATTACTACCCGCCAAAAGGTCACAATTTATTATATATATATATTACGGTATACCTAAATGGTTAATATGAAACTGAAATTGATATATACAAACATAAAAATATCAGCAAGCATTCTATTATATTGATATTTTTTATGACTCCTATAAAAAAATAAATAATGTATTCTAAGCAAGTTATAATTTGACGTTCTATACATTTTAAATATTTTCTATACTGAAGCCATGTTCTGAAGACATATTTAGATTATATATAAGAGTAGGCGTTATATATCTAGCATAAAACTATATAAATATAAAAAATCCGCTTGGAATGATTAGAAAAGTGAGCTCATTCAATTAATTTGTAATTTTTCTAAGTCTTCTACAAGTCTAAGCGAATATAAATAGTAACCAACATATTATATTGCTCCTTAAGTGCACTCTACCCAATGTACCCACCCATAAGTTATAGCGTATAACAAAGTATGTGCTAATCAATACTGCAATTTGTAAAGACTATTATAGTACTAGATGTCACCAAATGTTTATAGATAAATAGAGGAGAATATTATAATATATTAAACTTAAGCGTGGCCATTTTTTGATAGACAGTTATTGTTTAAAGCTTAGTTTTTTTCAATACATTATTAAAAATTAGTGGATTAAACAGCCAAAAAATTAAAAACGCTCTCAGCGTACCCCTCTCAGTCTGGGCGATACTGTGATAAAAACAAAAGTACTGTAAAACATTGGTGATTTTACAATAATTCCAAGACACTTTGGTTTAGGTTTGGGCAAATATTTATTTTTGGAAAATAATTGTAATTTTGTCTATAAAATTACTGTGATAGCTGCGACTAATTGAATCATCGTCTAATAGACTGGTTTATAAGACTTGAAAAAATACATTCTAGTCGCTACCGAGAAGTGACTGCAAATGACGACCGGTCTATAGCACTACAAAAGCACCGCGCTTTTATATATATGTATTTTTTGAGCATGCCATCAGTTATTATATTTTATGATACGACGATGCATCTCTGTGATGGACTGCGGTAAAATAATAATTCCATTTTCTCATTTATTTTAACATTTCCCGCGTACAACCAGACGAGTTGTCGTTATAACTTTGTCATTTATATAGTTACAATTTATTTTTCAAGTGTACATTATAGATTTTCATGGAGTATATACTAGTAAACCAGAATATATGCAACCCTCAGGGTTTTCTAAAACTGCATGTAAAAATGTCAAGTCGAAATGGAATTTTTTTTTTTTACAAGCAAGTGCGAGACCCTAGTAAGTGAAATTGTATTAGAACCTATAATTGCGCTTAAACCCGAAAATAATTTTACAATTAAACATACATACATTATTTGTGATTTTAAAGTGAATAACTTGTACATGGGAGCAAACAAAAATTAATAGCTATGTATTATGCATATATAAGTGACTAGTCAGTTATATAGGGTTCATATTTATTATATAGGTATACATAGGCCAGTTAGCTACTGTTAGGTCCCCAGGCGTGGATTAACCATTACACAGATTGGGCTGGGTGTGCACTAGATACAGTTCTATAAAGAAAATAACTGGTTACCCGTCGTTAGAGAAATAATAATAATAAGATGGACATGTATGGCGGTAGCGTTTTTTTTATGTATTCATCAGGCGGTCGAAGCGTTGTGTCTTCGGGCCGTTAAAAATCGAACCTTCGCGCAATTAGTTGTATCGTCGAAGGCCTGTTTTTTTATGATTATGACTATATCTGTATAAATATATTTCTCCGACGATGCGAGGTATCCTATCTATCAGTTGTGTTTCCATTTTATCTGTATCGTGTGATTAGATTATACAGTGTGGTTTGTATTGCGTGCACACCGGACCCGAAGATATGTCTGACGACTCCTAACCTACTCAGATAACACGCTGAAGGCGTAAGTCGCCGAGTGGAAAAGTTATTGAAGCGAACGAATCAGCTCGTGCGCTTCAAACGATTTAAACGGACAAGTGGAAATTCGAGAACTCTCGGTCGAGTTTCATGGTGTGAATATTGTTACGGTTCGTTTAAAGTCTATTTAAAATAACACCGAGTCTGTAACAACGTCTTCGAGACGACCGACGACAAATTAGGTGCTACGAACCAAACTTGATCATATTAATTATATCATGTACTGTCGATTGGATTAAAGAACGTTCAAAATATTGGGACCCTATGGAGTAAATTAAGATTTCGGGCATTTGCCACAAAAGACTTTTGCTAAGGTAGCCATGTGGACATTTGTTGCCATCCAAATAATCACAATATGTACATGGGACAATAACGGCAACAAATTATTATAGACAATCACCCCTAATCTTATCCGCCCAAATACTAGAAATACAATTTTAACATATTATTGATAATGGTTATATATATATACCTACTTTGTGATGATGTAAAATTAGACGACCTTAGCACCAGTGTCTTTCTACGGTCTGTAACATATCTATTACTATTGTTAAAACTCGAAGCCCCCTATAGGTATAATAGAAGACCAGTCACACTTGAGTTTATTTCATCTAAATGAAAATAATTGGTGTAGCCAGGATTTCGTTTTAGGGGAGGGCTAATCTTTACATCTACTGACTGTGCTGGTTCATACTGTGCTTGGTTTGGAGTGTACTGGTTTGAACTTAATATCCACAGGTGCAAATATTATATATTAAACAAAAATTGTCACATTTTAATAAACTAGACACGGTTACAAATCGTCATATCTATCAAACTATAATCACGCGCGTATTTAATCATATAAAAATAAACATAACACGCCTTTAGTACGCGTCTAGCCACGTATACTATGGTTATTTTACACACCCACACCATTATATTATTATAATTTATATAATAATGTCGTTTACTCGTTTCTATGAAAGAAAAATAACAATAAGCATTACCAGTGAGCACAACGAACCTCGGGCTTCCGGAAAATCGACACCTTTGACGCGGTTGCCCCATCAAGAATAATAATATCACGCAGCGTACCGGAAATAGAAAATAGTTATTGTTATTTTTTTTTTTTAAATTGTGACCCCACGGTGTAATGCCTATGTATATTGTGTGATACCACAGCTCACTGTGTGGTCTCCGTCTAATTCGATCGTCATTATTTTTCATGAAAAGGCGGTTGATCTGCGTACACGCGAGTTATTATAATATATTATAATAATAATAAACCGTACAGCGTCGTCGTGCCGACACAAGAAGACCAAATTGCATTCTGCAGTGTGTATAGGCCGGTGCTGTTGTTTCTATAATATAATAGCGATAATAATAAAAAAGTATATGAAACAAAACGGTGGCTATCTTCATCGGCTACAGGCGGTGCCGCCGGTCTGTCATTCAACCGATCACGTCGGAGCTATGATATCCGACAGTTGCGTGATTGTTTTAATGTAATAATATTATAATACAGTGGGAAATAATAAAAAAAAAACTGGGTGGCCCATACTGTGCTCTCCCGAAGTGTCACCTGTACATTCATCCGAACACGCTCGTGTAAGCACAGCGCAAAGCACTGGCGGGCAAATCGCCTATCCGGACGAGGGGACATGATCTTTGCACTTGGACAACACACATCTATATTGTAGTATACACGATATTATGTAAAACATACCATAGTAATTCGAAACCTGGGCACGACTTACGGCGCGTTATCTGGCTTTGTTGCCAAAAACAATAATCGACAATAGGTACACGAACAAACAGCATTTCAATTTGATCGCAACGATAAATCGTGGTGTTTTATTGTATACTCCGGGCGTTAACAATATAACACCCGATTAAACAATAAGTCTTAAATTTAAAAGAGGACAAACCGTAGCTGAGCTGAATAATAATAAAAATTCCGAGGGGAGAAAACGTGTCAACAACACATTATAGTGTTGCTGAAAATTGTATTCACATAAATCCTGAAAATATTGCCTCAAATATCTTATGTAACACCAGTCCTACATAGAATTTTTATTTATGCATCGTATGCCTTTAGTCTTTGAGAACATAATAGAATAGACAAATTTAACTAATTGACATTAAATAACAATAAATAGTATAAATAATAATAATAATAATAATAATAATAGGACGGATGTGTGATAACTAAAGACATGGAGATAGTATTTGAATTGCTTTTTATTAAAAGGGCACATGTTTCAACAGGTAAACTTTTGGAAAATGATAAAGAACTGCACAACTTTTAAAATGTGGTAACTTTATGAATAATTTTTTTTATGTGCATTGTACTTAACATTTATACCAAATTTCGATACTGTAAAAATATTTAATTCAAGTTTATACTAGGTGTAAAGTTACAAAAAAATTTAACAAAAAATATAACATAATATACCCTTTTAACAAAAAGCGATTCATTTGAAGTTATTGAAAATATTTTTTTGAAGAGAGAAGAATTTTCTGATTAACCTCATTTGCATGGGATAAGGTGATGAAGATGATAAAGTAGTCAAGAGGGTTAAATGTAAGCGCATAGGGCAAATGTAAATGGTTTTTATTTCATAAAAATAATCAATAGTTTTTTATTTTAACTGAGAGCTTTGAACTGTATGATATTATTATATTTAATTATATAATTTATTTATTATATCAAATGCATTTACATTAGCCTCGTTTGTTTAGGTACAGTTATTTTAACTGACTGTTATTTTTCCCTATAGAAAAGGTGATTGAATTTTAATCTAACATTGAGCAAATTAAGAGGGAGGTGCTTTAACAAATACTAGCAGAAGCCAGAAGGTTAGTCTATTAGAGAGTTATTTCATTTCAGTCATAAGATATATAGTTTGAAAGAAGAAACATAAGATACAGATTGAGTTTTGAGCAGTAGGTATCTAATATCACATTTAATTAAAAAAAAAAACAATGACCGTAAAACATTTATTGCATAGTTGCTCAACACCAGAATTTAATATAAACCAACTGTTTTATTCTGAAATTCTTTTACACGATTTCTGGTTTAAACAACTTCATATTTATAAATATATTGTTAGATTTTTATATTTATAACTAGTCATAGTATATATAATTTTAGTATATACGACAAAAGTAGTTAGAATTATCACTTGTTGTTCAATGATTATAATCGATTTGAGTTCAATAGGCATAATTTCAGAAATTAATTAAGTTTAATCATTATTATATTAACGATTTGTTGGCATGCTTAGTTGATTTAGGGTCTAAGCTGCGATTGCGTTTATAATTTGTACGAACATAATGGTTGCCATTTTCTTTATGAACAAGCCGTTTATAAAGAAACGTATGGTTGAGGTTTTAACGCCGCAATGGAATAGGAGACAATGAATGTTTTAGGAACACAATGGACATTTTCTACCGAGATAAATGGGTAGTATAGAGTCCAGTACTTCGCAGTATATTATACATGGCGAAAACCAGCAAAGACCGCAACGACCGAATAATTTATCGTCACCACAATTGCTGCTATATACATCTGGCACTGTATGCCATATATATATTTACATATTTTTTATTTTATTATTTATTATGTCGTAATTCACCGACAATGTATCTCACCTCGTGCCGACACGGGTCGTACAACGCGAATCATACTGGCGACGACATGCTCACTATCGCCTCGGCTGTGTAATCAAAGTTCAAACTACTGCCCCTCTGCCGACCTGTGCAACTCGAATTGTTTTCTTGTTTGCTTGTTCAAAAATCCATCATTGTCTTTTTACCTAACGGTTTTTGTTGATTTTCAAAAATTGAACGACAAAAACTAAAAACGCGATGAAACAACTATAGGCCTTGGATAACTTGCTAGAAGACACAGTTCCTAACGGGTAGAGGAAAACATTTGTCTCATATTCAATATGGGCCTCTATCATGCGCACACACACACTCACACACTCACATGCATAAACACTCACACACGAACACGTTGATGTTGAAGTTGAAGTTGATGTTGAAGTTGAAGTTGACGTTAAAATTGAAGTTGACGTTTAAGTTGACTTTGACGTAGAAGTTGATGTTAAAGTTGATGTTGAAGTTAAGTTGATGTTGAAGTTGAAGTCGATGTTGACGTTTAAGTTGAAGTTGAAGTAATTGTTGATTTTTGCGTCAGTCGCCCCAATAAGGGAAACAAAAATGTTAAATAATTTGTAATGTTTTGTAATTTGTTGCTTAAATAAATAAATAAGGGTACCTACGTGACCATGAGTTGGGAGTTAAATGATCTAAAACACACAGAACGTCGCAGAAGATAAATCCTACGAAAGCAGTCTGAATGACCGGCTACAGACAATTTTTTTTACAAGAGTTTAGTCCTGCAACACCCGAGAAACAGGAAATAAGTCTAACGACTTCGGAAAAATTAATAAAACGTTTTGTCGACAACATGACAGTTTTTAGGAATTATTTCAGTTATTTGTCTATATATAAAGGAGCATTAAAAAAATACCTACTTGGACGCCTTGCTAAACCGCAAACGCGGTTGACGTGCGAAGTTAACGAAGAAGAAACTGAAATAATAAGCACGACTGGTTTTATTGGCGTTTATTAATTGCGGTATATGCATGTATGTTTATATCGGTTCGGCGATCTCAACGTGTCCATTAATAATGGCAAATAACTTATTGGATTAATTTGTCTATCGTGATTTATACTGCAGGTATTCTTATTCAAATTTTTATTAATGCACGCGAATCAATGGTTTTCCGATTACAAACAGTGAATTTGGTTTTTTGTCCAGACAAGTAGGACTAAACAAAACTTGTTATTGCTCATGAAAATATAAATTAACGTTACCGAAAATTGAACGACTCGTCAATGCGAAAAAGACAAATAAACATAAAATTATATACATTTTTTGTATATAAATTTTTTTTACTAAGGAAAAACCAAAAAAGGGAAATTTCACATTATATGACCGCAGTGAAGGTACCTAGAAAGGTAGCAGTCAACAGGTATCTGAAAAAAATATTTTCATTTTATTGTTAATTATTACAATACCTATAGGTATAGATAATTATTATTAGCATTATTATATGGGTTATTAAATTATTATAGACAGACGATCAACCCTAATCATATCCACCACATTTTTGCCTTAACAATGTTTTTGTCGATATTAATATTTCTACCATATACAGCCTACAGACTAACATCGAAGCACTCGTTAGAAAAATAACAACACATTATTTATTATTCCTGCTAACTATGTAGTTCATTCGTCGCTCCCATGGTGAATTTGAAAACACGCTTTTATTATTAAAGTTGGGCAATAGTCAGTTACAAGTATTATGCGAGGACGAAAAATTCAACAAATAGGTAGACTTAAACCACACTTTTTTAAACAAGTCAAATTAAACTAGAAAGTAAAACAATATTAACAAATGATAAAAAACTCGCACGCTTACTAAAATTTCTAGTAGGTATTCTAGATTACTTTGAATGAATATATTTTTAATATTATAAATATAATATTATAATGTATACCTACTTGTATATACTAGTGCCTGTGATTTTAAACGTGTAATTTAAATACACGTGTACACGAACCCCGTGTAATTATAAATACACGTGTATTTAAAAAAATGTATTTTGTCAAAAATTTTAGTCTAAGTTAACGGATTTACACAATTATACTTGTGTTTGAGTTCGTATAATTAAATAGACGTGATATTAAACGTAAAACTAACATTAATAACAAAAATAAATTTTTTTGAATACACGTGTATTTATAAATACACGTATATTTATAATTACACGTGTATGTTAATTACACGGATTTCACGTGTATGTTAATTACACGGGTTTCACGTGTAATCGAATACACGTGTAATAGGGACCTCTAGTATATACCACTATAACTATTGCTTTTACCTATTTCTATAACATATGATTGCAACGGCCGACTACAACCATTTTTTTTAACCGCTAAGCTGACATTAACGTACCACGGTGTCATATAGCTCGAATAAATCTCATTTTTTATTTTCACATCTCACATTTTATATAAACACGTAATATATTATATCTGCTGCGCGGAAACTGTTCGCGCACAGCAATCTTAAATGTAAATTTATGTGATAAGTGCGATTATATTATAGCAATAACGGCACGATGTCGGCACAAAAGTGGATAAGTCAATTCCGAAAAACACGTTCTCGCTATTTCTCCGGGAGTCCAAGTACATGCTTGTCTTCTACTCGGCGTGGATAAACGGCTACCATAAGCTGTCAAGACGAATCGGTTAATGGTTTTTATTTTTATCCGGCACAATTAATGTATAATGAATACAGTATGTGCGCTGCGCGTCATCACATTAACTGCTATATCAGACTCAACGCGATTACTAATAAAAAAAACCTAGACCTTTTGTGAATTTTTTAAATTTTTACTTTTTCTAATGTTAGAATGTTCGGTAATTCCGGTTAAAAATTCTCATCAATAAAGTGTTAAGTATATACAGTAAACGTACCACCAATTAATAAATTTGACTTTTATTTATTATGCGAAAATTTTTTTATTTTTTATTAGAGAGACAACACTCACTAAAATCCGGTTACATCATTATTATACTTGATTTACAACAATTTTACCGGCAATTACATTATACTAAAAAAAACACTTGCCATTCGGTTTATTGCGTATCGCAATTATAATTTAAATTTATTTAATAGTTATTCATACAATTTAACTTTGTTATTAAATGATGTAACGCAAAATAGTTGTATTAGCTTCGTTTTATACGTATTTTATTATACTTTGCAGTTGCAGATTTATAATTAGCACAATTGAATTGCCGTCTTAATTAATGGCTTGTTAAAAAATACGCTGCGCTCATTTAAAATTACCAAACTAATTAAAAGTTTTAAACCGACTTTTTTGCAACTTTTAATAACCAACACATAATACTCAGGCAACTGCCGCTATGCTAGTGTGGAGAAGCATACATTTATTTGCTTTTGCCTTTCACGGATAATAATAATAACGCGTGGTTCTGTTCTTTAAAGAAAGTGTCCTTATATTACTCAACCATAATAATCACAGCTTATACTGTATTGTTAATATAGGAATATTGGAAACCATATAAGGAAAAAGTAATTTACTGTTTGCCCGTAATATTCTATGTAGGTATGTTAAATGTAAATACTATTTTGGCCGTAAATCCTAAAGACGGCTAGGCTGCCAGGATGTGTTGGAAATCCAAACACGGCCGTAGGTACGCTCTACGCCCTGCGGTATAATAAATCATACGAATATAATAAAATATATAACGACAAGAAACGATAAACCGCGTCTAGATTACAATTTCAATGGTCGCAATCAACGAGCGCGGAAGAGTATAGTCCGTGCTCAGCATTGTCCTGGATGGAAATCAATGCGGTAATTTAGCTATTACACAGTGCACACTGGTATATGAAAACATAATAATATTGTTCATTGGTATAAAATATAATTGTATAAAGATAAAATTCGGAAGATCGCGGGCGACCGAAGCCGGTGGACCTCCCACGACGGTATATCCGGAATATAATGATAATAATAATAACAATAATAATAATAAAAAACGGGATGTGCGTAATTCTGGAAGCACCGCCGTTGTGATTATGTGACGATGACTGCGCGCTATGACGTGTTATTGTAATAGTGATAATGACGGAGGATGAGAAAATAATATACGAAATAAGATTTCCCCGTGTCCTTCGCCCTCTACCGCCGTCGGGTAACGGACAGACTGGAACAAGAATTTCAATCGAACAGCGGCCGTGTCTAATTCCACGGTGGCGGTAAACTTTTTTTAATCGTCGGTAGGTAGTCACTATACCATATTGAAATACGCTATATCGTGATACGGCTAAAAGGGTTTTGTCTAATGTCTACTATTATTATTTTTTCGATAACCCGTAAAATCGGTTATAATGGCTTTTAAAAAAAAGGAAAAAATACATTTTTTTTATTTGCCGCAACATTTAGAGCGATATAACTTCTAGATTTTGTTGCATGCCTGGGAGGTCAGTCAATAAAGCGCAACCACCACAGAGTTGATGTAGATTACATTGTTCCAGAGTTATTATATATCTATATGTACGCTATATCTACCGTTTAACTTATTCTATACAGCTTCTATAACATATTTTGGTACCTATATACCTATTGGCTCTAAAAGCCTAGAATGAACGAACAGTGACCACTCCCAAAAAAAATATATCTCTATTTTTATAATTATGAAATTCATGTTATTCAGTATTGGTATTTTTTTATCGATCGTTTGTTACTGCTTCTTTTTACAAGTTTATGAACGTTGGATTCGACTTGACGTTTAGCTATTATTGTTCGGCATACACTTTATACTTAATTCGAGGTTTGCATGTAAGTGCCAACTTCCATCATCTTAATGTTAGCATTGTTTTTCTGATTAAACATTTACAACAACATGCATTATGATTGAACATTAAGTCTATTGTTTATTTTATGAACCATAAATTGTAACAATGCATTACATTAATTTGATGTACTCTGGCTTCATAGTGTTGCAATGATGACATTGACGCGTTTCAAAAACCATTAAATGTGGTCCTTACGACCTCGAATCTCTTATACGAGCATTGTGTTTTCAATTTTTACAGATTTTTTTTTTCACATATTAAACGCGACGAAAATTAAAAAGAAATCAAGAGGAATATCATGGAAGTAATAAAAACAAAACAATACAACAACTATAGAAAGTTCGTTAAAATCATTATTATGTGGTCAATATAAGAGCAGCATAACGTGTTCCGTGGACTTTGTAATGTCTTATAGGCAGGGATGGGCAAAATACGGTATCTTTTCGACTAAATACAAAATACAAAATACAAGATACAAAATACCATTTTGTACAAAAATTATCTTATATCTTATAACTTAAGATAATTTTATTTTGTATTTAGTCTAAAAGATACTGTATTTTTCCATCCCTGCTCATAAGACATTAGTACATCGTTCAGTTCAATTCTTGAATAAAATATTATGCGTTAATAAATAATATTCAATTCTACTGTCTACCATATTTATACACATGTATAAGTCTGATGGATCGACAAAGTGACGCGCAAAATTTCAGTTGGTTAACTTGTGTGAACATTAACAATTATATCATCATATAGGAAGGGAGTAGATCAGCAATAGAGATTTATTACTCCTATCTCTTCATCATCTCTTTTATCAATTTATTCCTCCTATTTCCCACCTTTATCTATTATTAGCTGGCCACACTTTATCTCCACCCCTATCTGCTATCAGTTTACCTCCTTCGCATATATTCCCCACCCTCTATCTTCTCTACCCTCTAAAGAGCACACAATTTTTTTTGTTTTACCCTCACGATAAAAACGATATTACGTTAAAATTGTAATTACCGAGACAATGCGCATGCGTCCAGCGCCAACGTTATTGCTCGGCCCAACATAATATAATGTGCCTCCTTTTACTGTAGTTATTAAATAATAATATAATATAATAGCGACCGGATTACCAGCGAGTATAGGACAATGCTGAAAATAATAATTCTATCCTAGCTTTTGGTACGCACGAACACAAGTCATCACGTCATGGTACGTGAGTCCGTCATACCCGCCATGGTTCAGAATTAAAAGTATTTAACCTTGGTTTTATGCTTGTAGTTGTACCGTCCAACTATAATAGACAATAGTAACTATGAACATAGCTTCACTCAAGCCAAGACTCCAACTATTCGTACTAGATATTATTATAGTATACAATAATAGATGTTAATACTGCCTATACTATTTGATAGATTCCCCCCAAAGCACAGCAATAAAACATATATTAAATCATATTTCATAAAAATGTATACTTTTTTATAATAATTACTAAAATAGTATAATACATTTTTTTCAATTGTTAAATCAAATATTAGTAACATAAAATGTATGACATTTAATTTCTTAACCATATTTCCCTGATTTTATAAATTAAATAGTAATTACAAATATCATATTATTTTTTTAAACGTCAAACGATTCTAACAGTTCTATACTAAATTTTAGACTAATTCACTAGCCTATAACGAAACATTAAAAAAATATTTATATATTAAATTATTGTGAGAACTGCTTGAGTTACCGCGTGGCTTTGCGTTGCTGTGGGATGAAAAATGATCAATTACAATTCTGGATCTATAGCAAAGGAAGTGGCTTACATTTCGCCGAAAAATTAAAAAATACTTATCCAGTTTTATAAATAAGCATGTAATTGAAAATTGAAAGTTGAAACATATACTTACATAACGAGTAAAATAAAATGAAGTAACACATGAAATGGACGGAGGCGACGTGAACTCTATCCGATAATAAGGCATCGTTTCAGATATTCCAGTTTTAATATGTGTAGATATCCTCAAGGGTTCTAACGAAAAATTGTGTTAACACATACATTGTAAAACGCGTACCAATAATAATATTGTAAATATAGTAACTTCCTATCTGACAGATTGGAATCGAACTTATGATATAATAATAACAAATTCAAAACCATACTTCATAATTCGAAACACTCAAACGCCTAAAACGATTATACTAGAGTATTATAAATTATAACATAAGACTGTTATAAACATGTTTTGTTTTTTAGTTCTATTAAATGAGCTAGCGCATGATGGAGATCTTACAACGAGATAATCTAACCAGTTTTGAATGCCGACAAATCCTTCGTTCAATTAAAAATCGGTTGGGTATATAATTTATAAGTTCTAAAATGAGTAATAAATTGCTTCAAATAAATAATTATAAATATATGGATTTGGTAACTCGAACGTCTAAATCACGTTGTGTAAATCATAAAATATTTTAATATTAATATTAAAAACCAAAGTCATATTGATCAATATTACTACTGTAATTATTTGAATAAACTATGTGTGCATCATTTGAAGTTGCTTAATAGATTAATAATTATAATTGTTTGTTTAACAAATTATATGATTTATATGATATTATATCATTATTGAATTTATAATGCTTTAATTTTAGTTAAAATGATTAAAACATTTGCTAACATTAAATATTAATTCTAATATAGTCAAGTTCTCATAATATTTAGAATATTGTAAAATAATAAGTAGTGGTGACAACCAAAATGGTACAAATAAAATATTATCAGAAAAGTTTTTGATTGTATAATCAAAAACTTAAAGTATAGTAAATGAGACATTTTTCTGTCTGCTTATGTTTTATAGTTTTTGGCCAATTTTCTCAAAGAGGTATTGAAGAAATGTTACTTTTTTTTGGTTCCTACCGCTTTATATTGTATAATTTTTTATACAATTTTTTATTTTTACTAGTTACAAACCTATTCCTTCAGTTTACCCAAATCATTTTAAACATGTATTTTAATTGGTTATAATGGTGTTAATTGCGCATATTTATTTTTCAATCTGGTTTTAGTTAATACATAAAGCGACAAGTTATTACATATTGTTATTATGTAACGCATATTCAAAACTATACAGAAAAAATATTATTACTTGTCCTTATAAAAAAAAAGAGGTACAACCAAGAGTCTTCGCCTTGGCCATTGCACTATTGGCGGGTTTCACTAAAAGTATAACACCACCAACAGTGCCTAAATAAGTATATTTTAGGTACTGCGAAGATACCCAAGTGGGTATCTACGGTGATTTATACCGAATGCGACAAAAGCTATAATACCCTCTCGTCTGGTGTAACTATAACGACTTCATCGGCAAAAACAGACACAGTCGATCGAGGCGGCAGCTTCACACGTGTATAATATAATATGTACCTGTATACTATAAAGGTGTTATATATATATATGCCGTATGTGTGTGTGTAGTTATTGAGAGGTCGGGGGATGTGCCACACTGTATAAGTATATAAGGACGAGTAGAGGAGGTGTTAGTAATAATGTCTTGATTAGGTGCAGGTCGGCGGCGGCGGCGGCTATGCACTGATCAAAGAGTCGGCCGCCATTTTGTTTTGTACTGCCTTTTGGCGCCGACAAACATCGTTAACCAATATTTATTGCCGACGCACTAGATAGCTTATTCCTCCCTCTCTCTTGTCCTACCCCTCCGTTACAGAGAACCCTATAATATGATCCAATGTTCAACGTACACAAAATATAGGTATACGATACTATTTTATGTTAAAAAAGAGCTGTCAAGGCGTCTTGAGAAAATTATAGAGCCGATATTATAATAATAAACGTTTATTCATGTTGAGCGATTTGTTTATGCATACCTCATAAGCGCACCCAGCTCATTAGATAATCAAATATTTTAAATATGTATATTGGTACCTACGCGTGAAGTATAAAATATTCCGGAATCTTAACTATTATACATATATACTATATTAAAAGTACACAGGCATGTCTATCTAATTGTCTTATGTTCAGCGAGTTGTTTTTACAGAGTCCAGACACGGCTGTTTACAGAAAATAAATTGGTTTCAGACCTTTTGAGTGTGCCGGCTGATTTAATTTTTTAAATCGGCAAACCTTCAGCGAAGTGTCCGATTACCATTTACCGCAATACGTAGGGCGTTTATATAAATCTTACCTTCGATTGTTCTTCGCAGCCTGTGCCGATAACTAAAAACACAACCAAGTATATAAAATATACATGGGTATGTAAAAAGTATAGGTACACCTCTCGTGTATTATGTATATACCTCCTTAAATAATATGTGATATATTTTAAATACTTTGAAAATGTTAACACGTCTTCGTTCGTTTGTTACTTAGAAATAGGTACATTTTTGCATTTCAATATTTTTTTAAATAAAATGTTTTAATATAATTTATAGAAGTTTTATAACATTTTTATAATTGTAATTATACTATTTATGAAAATATGACACCTTAATCCTTGTAAGTTGTAGTTCAGTTATAAAGTAATATTATATTTAAATTAAATTAGTGTAAATAATATTTCTTAATGTTAAACAACTTTTTATATATGTTAATAGATACTTTTTACCATCATTGCTACACTGACACGAATAAAAATAAATTACATTTCTAAACATCCCCCCTCCGAGAACCGTATGTAGACCAACATCATTAAAGTATGATAATCATTCAGATTAAGGGATTTTGGTAAACAATTTTTTTTGTTAATCTAAGTTAAACTAGATAAAAAAAAATATTCGAATAATCTAGGTTATTTAATATTCCCATGATAATAATATCAATTTGTTCTATGATAGATTCAAATCAATTCGAAATTGAATAGAAAAATATTTTTTTTATACATCAGTTTAAGTTGATAATGGTGATTTAAAAAAAACATTATTTGCTATTTAACAGGTAGGTACATACATATTATTTATTGTAACCAGAACAAGGAGTTGACTTGTATTAAATCTCTATATTCCCGAGGTCTTTCTATAAAACAATAATTGGAATAAGGGGTTTTAATAAAACAGTTTTATTCACAAGTGGAGTTACTTACAAATATTAATAGTTTTATAGCATAAAATAAAAGATGAGTCTTGTTCTGATCGATTATATAAGACAAAATAAAAGATATTAAATAAAAATTTTCTACTCATTTTAGGAATAAAGATTGATGATATGTTTTAAACTTTTGACTGTACATCGGATAAACTTGATTTTACATTTTACTCTAAAACATTTTTTCTGTATCAATTTTATAGAGGTCGTATTATTCTGGATTCTGGAAACAGTAAAACAAAAAAAACCATGTAAAATATTTAATATGAGTAAATATATCAATAAATACTATGTGAAGTGTTCTTTTTTAACCAATTTTTTCCTTTGCAAATTTTTATAATCTTATTTACAAGTTTTAATATTTCTTCGTACAATTTAATAAACTGTGATAGTAAAATAACTACTGGAAGTATTTCAACATAAAGTACGAGTATTAACAATGGAATATTTAGGAATAATGGAATCTTTGTGTAGGCCCGTTGAAAAATGAATAAGGAAATTTGATAAACGATTACGATTATAGTGACCGGATTTGTAGGCGCTAATGGGTTAACCCATTACTGAGTCAAACAAAATAAATTTTCCTCGAAGTTATAGATTTATCATACATTTTTTTTATGTATATACAAAAAGTATATATTAATTTCATTATGCATTTTGTAATTTTTGGCCTAAAATATGCATTTATACGTGTATACAAAATACAATTTGTTCTATGAATTCTCTTCTAAATAAAATCGTTCACGTTTCTTACTGCCGTCGAGCTGCATACTCTCAATAGAAATATGTTAAAATAAAACAAATCCGGTCTCTAATTATATGAGTTTTATACATACATACACATATAATATGTATAATTATGTCTTAAACGTTTTACCCGGACGAATAAATTAACCATAATAACAGCGTTTTGTTTACAAACCCAGGGATCAGTTTCGCTTGGAATGTAAACGGACGCATTTCGGAAGTAATTGTATACGACGTTGATCATTATGACAGACATTATTATTATTGTTTTACGTTTAATTATACGTCCTGGTGGGTGGGGTGGCCAGAAGGGGAAGTAGCCATTTCCAATTTGTCGACCTCATATTCTTCCATAAGGAGAGACGTCAGTGGCCGTCAAAGCGTTCGAAACGAGGCGCACGCCGAGTCGGTAGTGTGGGTGTCGCTTATCGCTTATAATTGGGTATTTGTTTTTTTAATTACTCCCGTTTGGTCGGGACACGGCCACGTCCGAAAACAACAACGAATCTTTCATCAGTTTTCCCGAGCAGTGTACTTATGGCTACTCGGATAACGTCAAAACAGATATATATATATATATATATATATATATATATATATTGTAAAAAAAAAAAGAAAAAATAAGTTTTTCACAATACAATATATTATTATCTAACAAAACGAGTAGCGTCTCAGATACAGATACACACCGGCGATCGAGGAGGTGGGGCTTCGGGCGGGGGTACTGCGTATGCTTATCATATTATATATATATACTTATACTTGGATACGTCTTATGTATACCGCATAAGGGAGGTGGTGTACGTCGTGTGCTCGACGCCGGTACGCGGTAAACAAATGGCGAACCGAGGACAGAGCCGCGGTGGCGATCGAGCAAAGCGCGCGCGCGCGTACACACTCACTGAGCCGACACACCGTATAGCCACACACGTTGCGCGACCGAGCGCACGCGACCACCCAGGAGCCCGGGCGCCCAGTGGCCATTCAACATAATATTATTACATATATAATATTGCCATCTCGTCGTCCCCTACCCGAGTGTTCTATTCAGAACACAACTCGCTCTATATATATATATATATATCTATGTATCCGTTTATCCTCTCCCGCCTCGACTGCCCTCTCCCCTCTCACCACTCCAAAACGCAATTAATATTAAGTGTCAACTTTCGTCGGCGCCCTCGATCTTAGCGCACGTCTCTTTGGCGGCGCGTATTACAACAATATCAACGGGCGCACTGGTTCAAGTTAACTTACACCAGTCACCACGGCCGCCTCTTAAATACTATATACTATATAGTATAATATGTTTGTACACCATGTGTACCTCCTATCGCTTTTCAAATCCCGAGGCCGCGCCGCCGTCGTTTTAAAAGGTAACGCATCGACCCACATCTTGTACGAATGCGAGGTATGCTTATTAGTTATTACCCATTACTACTGTTCCTTTGCGGGACACTTAAAGAGTGAATAGAGCCCGACTGAGAGTCATTTTGCCCGTTCCTCGTCAAATGAGCCGGGATGGAAAAACTCCTGACTTTCCCAGAGTGTAAAACAAACCGCAGAAGAATATCGTAAAATCATTTAAAACAAAAGTTGTCAAAACGGGTCTAAAATGTTTCGGACAGAATAACGTTTTTTTTTTGCGTTTCGGGTTTCGAATCTATCATCGCCCTATCACTTGATTGTTTTACTTATTGGTCACTCGTTTCTCGAGTGATTGATTTTTAGCGACAACGACAAAATAATTAAAATTTTGGTAATCAAGTAACGTGATGGTAAAAAATCGAGTAACCGACAAATAAACAAACATAGTATAAACCAATGCGGTAAGAAAGTTAGCACGGTAAGATCAAATCCGACAGTGTTTTCGTCACAATCAAATGCTCCTACTTTAAGGTGGTAGTGTAAAAATTCAGCACAGTAATAAATTATTGTCCACAGCCTTGCATCCAAAAGTTTTCAGTATTACGCGCTTACATTTTGAGACTGATAGAAATGCTACTCTAGTAATTCAGTCCAGCGGTTTTTGAATTATCGTGCAACCAGATATAAAATTAAAACACATAATTTTTAAATAAATAGTTTTCGACTTTCATCGCAAATAAAAAAACACATTTTCCAACTCTGGTATTAGGTCACTGTAAACCGGCTCATGAACTCCTTTTGCCGTAAAAAATAAAAATAATTACTTATTATCACACACCAATCAGGAATCAGGAGAAATCTATAGTATACATAATTAATATATAATATATGTGTAATACTTGTCCTTGGGAAAACCTAATTTGTCTAATGTCTAGATTAAAGTACTGTAGGACGTAGGATATGGCTTAAGTAGCTTAAACGTATTTAAATATGATTCGACTCGACGAAGGATTAATAGATTATAGTTCAACAAAACGTTTTAAAAGCTACCGGTTACTAGTTAGGATTATTAGTTTAAGAAATTTAAGTTTAAACTGGTTTAGTGTTTTAAAAATGTACTCGTGAATGTCATGTCAATTAAATAAACATTTTAACAAAAAATCGCTTTTTTTGCAAATTTTGATTAGCTGATTTGCAATTTAATGAATTTCCAAAAAAAAGAAATCGGAGTTCAATTACCAAATGTTTGATTTGCTAATCGAAAAAATCGATTCAGCGTTTGTAGAAAAAAAAACAGTGAACTAACTAAATTATAAATATTTTTCAGTACAAAAAAAAATTAAATATACAACTATACAATAACTATGATATATTTACTTAATTTAGGCTATCAGTGTATGTAAATAAAAACAATATATATTACACACTCAACTAAATGTAAAATATTGAAGACATTTTTTAAAACACTCATACATCATAAGAAAGTAAGAGGACTAAAAACTGAATCTATATATTCTATATAATATCGAATCTCGCGTATCAATTGTGTAGTTAGTCATAGGTAAACAAAACAAATCTTGTTGAAACGCAATACTGTTTTCTATTTGTGAAGATACCCACATTTTTGTTTGTTAATTAAAGTAGTTTTAAGGATTTCGTTTTTAATTCTGGTTTATTTAAATGAGTTTGCTAAAATGTTATTCCGTCCGCCGGTCAGTTGTCCGCAAACAACGCACGACAGCAATCCGTAAGTATGTTTTTTGTCCCGTATTGACCTTAAGGCAGAAACGGGAAACCTGTGGGACGTTATCCATCCGTGACAGATTACTCCAAGTCGTTTTTTTATATAATATGAACTCTCCCGCCATTAATATAAATCTGATATCCTCAGCGCATGTACCTACCAGCAACATAATTAATTACATACACGAATATCCTAATGGACTACATTTGTCCCAAGCTACAAGAAGACGTGTTGGCTTGTAGAATAAATGCAATATATATTTTATTACATACAAAATATAGAAAACTATGATAAACATTAACAATTATTTTGATTAATACATACATAATATGTACGACAGGATTAGAATTACATTCAGAATTATAATACCAAAAACATCGATTGTGAAAGTCGTAGTAAAATTTGTTTTATATATATGTGCATATGTATTACAGGAAATTGGAAGTCATCTATTCTTGAGTAGTATACTCATAGTTTGTACACATATCATTGTCCGTACGCCATATGCTATAAATATATACCGAGTTATTTCAATAAGGAGATGTAAATTGGTTAGAGTGTGTATGAAGTTTGTTAATATGAATTATATTATTCGCAAAATGAGATATTAGGAGATTTGAAGGAAATGGTTTATACACTATACTAAACAACCTTTGGGTAATAAATTTATTTGTTTGGTAAAAAATATTTTACTATGTTAGATCCTCTAATTAAAAATCAAGTACTTTAAGATGCACATAATTTTTTTAAGTATAGGTAGATCCAAAAAAATAAAAATTAATAATTAAAATACAACACATTACACACAACATTCTAAAAAAAGTCAAGCGAAACGTTATTGGTTTTATAAACTTTTATTTCAATATTGTAATGGGGGTCTAAAAGTTCTTTGTACCTTCTTTCTACATATCCTATTGTTTTAATAATTATTATTCATTTTAGATGAATATATATCACTCGTATGTATGTTTATTATTGTAAACATTTTGTTTGGTAGCAGATAAGTTTCAGCTGTTGACATTATGTATTTTATACGGCATATTTTAGTTTTTAAAGCGTGCAATCCACAAACTCTTCAAATTATATTTTTTTTCTCAAGGATTTTAGGACCCATAAATTCTTTCACTACTAACTATTAATCATAACAAGGGAGTGTAAAATAATATGCGACGATCCCTTTGCGCTTGTTTTCATCGTGCCATCTGCTTTATGTCTTCGACCGGAGTTAATTTGTTTACATCTGCGTGAAATTCAGGAATCTATTTCGGCGACAACGCAACACCATATGAGCCTTTCGACATGTGGCAAGTACTATTTCGGCTAACCCCGTTATATGGCTATAAGGTCTCCGTTGATATTTTGTACCTACACGTCTATAGCCTATAACTCTTCAGTTTCTCCCACGCTGCTTCTGAATTGCCCGACGGCCAATACGCGTTATTTCCACCACAAGTGTGGTGTATGTTTGAGTTTTTAGTTTCGAAATGCCCAAAAAATAAAGCATAAACATAATTACATAGATAAAGTATGGTTTACCGTGTGGTCGTCCGGATCAAGTTTCCCGCTTATGGCGATGTATCACTCAACAGGGACGGTATAATATTATAGTTCTGTGGTATATCTACTTGTGGCTCATAGTAATCTCACATAGACACCTAGACATGAGAGTTATTATCTGTTTTCCTCTTGTGGTTATCTGATTAAATATTATTACAGACGTTAACAACCGACGTAGAAAAATTATTATTTTCCTAATTTACAACTCCTGATGTTTAATAGATTAGAGCTACGTGCGAGTATAAATATCAGCTTTACCCTTTTACATACGCATGGTAACGATAACTCCAAGGAGATGAAAATCATTTTTTTTTATTACTGTATTTTGATTGTAAATTTTCATACAACCGGTAATCGCATGCAATGTCCATGGAGAGACAATAGAATATATAAGCCAGTTTCTATGAATAGACGAAGGCCGTATAAGTAAGGTGGCTTAGAGAGGGCAAATGCTTTAAGCACCTAAAAATAAAAGTAGAGTATTTCAATGTTTTTCGAGGCGGGGGAGGGGGGGGAGTAATACTATAAAGGATAGCCAATGGCTTCTCTCTGATTTCGCCCATAAAAAACTTTAACAAAAAATGTACTTAGAGGGAAACGATATCCACTACGAGATTCATTAGTTTAGCTGTTATCCATTTTAGTACGTTATTCGTGCATTTTTCATTCATTATTTTATTAATAATTTTTTTTTTTAATATCGAGTAAAAAATCATACCCGCTATAATATGTAAAATTATTTTAGAGAGAAAGGGCATAAGGCCTAATTGTTCCCTTTTGGCTAGGCTTCTTCTCAAATTAAGCGTTTAAAATTCTTAAAAGGTATATTAATTTTTAAAAAAAACAACTAATAAAAACCGATTACGTTGTTTGACATAATCAGCGAACTGATGTACACAAGTTATCTTTTGTGGGTTTTTTGAATCGTTGTAGGTGGCTCACATCACTGCAGGGGTGGTGGATTGCAGCCAGATGTGTGGTATTAGTCAAAGCGCGAGACAGTTATACTCATAATACTACGTTTTAAGACCACAATATATTTTGTAGCTATTTAAATTGTTAATATAAATACGACATATTTTATCTATTTTATAAGTGTTTACCCTACGTTTCTAAAATATATTTTATAATATATATACAAATAAATGCATAATAAACACGTAAATGGGTTTCAAGCCCAAACATGATTTTACATATAAAAAAAAAAAAATAGTTAATACTTAATCGCGTGTGTAGGTCGTCGATGAACAGTGAATAAACATTTTACGAGTTCTAACCAGTCCCATATGGCCATTGATGTGCACTGGCCCACCCAATATGAGCTTTTCAAATAACCTAAGTACCTATACGTTTTATTAAAAGTAATTTCTTAAAAATAATGTTAAACCATTATTTTCGTTTCACATAACATAACGATTTAACATTATTTTACTATAAATATATTTAGAAATAAGGAAAGTTTCAATGAACAATAACTGAGATTATAATATTGTCTCAGAAGTGAAAGTAGAATAGCTACATGATATGTCATAGGTCAATAATTATTTATAATAAGTAAATTCGAACACATTTCATACTTAACAATTATTGGAACAGCTGTAGGCGTATCAATGGCGTAACTATAAAGTAAAAATGCCGATAGGTGTAAAACATAATTTTCATGCGCCCAGTATAGCATACAATAGTTTTCCTTAAAAATTCACTAATGCCTTGCTATTGCTCTTGCTGCTCCGAGGGTAACTTCGCCACTACCAATGGGAAAACAAATTCCTTATACAAACTTTACTCGAAGCTTTTTTGGAACGAACCAAAATGTTATAAAATAATATAAAATTGACAACTATATAAATATACAAACCATCATCTCATGATGGCAGCGTTGGGCCTTAAAGGTCCGTTAAGCTTGATGATGATGATAAATATAAAAAAAGAAAATTATATTATTAAATCAAAATGGAGAGGATATCAAAAATATGGGACGAGTAAAATAAAAAATGGCAAAATAATTAAAAAGAGTAACTGGTAAGATAAAGATTAAGAAGTAGAATATCAACTACGAAAGACGACCAAAAAATAGATTGGTAAATAATATAAATAAATACATGAAAAATCTGACGATAGAGGTGATGCAACCTCCTCCAGCCGTCCAGTCATTTAGAATTTGAGTCGCATTTAAGCCAAGCAGAATAATATACATTTCCCGACGTCAGATGGGGGCATTTGAGTTCACGTTCGTATGGTAATTGAGACACAGTTAAAATGTATCTTTCCCGTCTGTCAATATACGCTTTCTACAGATACTGCACAGTAGCCCGTGTTATTTATATTATTTGTTCAGTGTTTGCCGAGATAAATGATATGTATATTTACTGAATACGGTTACGGGTTACTGCCGTTTGTGTTCATCGACATTCAAAAACAAAACAATCGTGTTTCGGACCCAACAGTGCAGTTGTATACACAAACGGTGTGTATGGTAGCCACACGATTTCTCGATAAATATTTAAATATATCTCGAACCCATTTCTTATGCAACGGCACAACTGTTTCTCTCCGTCCGCCACGCTGACAGGTGCGTAGTACCTATACTTGGTCTTAATTTCTCTGTTGCATAGGTAATGCCCTAGCGCATTATGCCGGATCGTGCTTACATACTTAATGAGTCCGGCGGGCCGTCACATCCATCTCCTGTTGACAATAATAATAATCAATGCTCGGCACATCATCCGAAGTACCTGTAAATAATTTTCCTGCGTTGCTACCTACGTGTAATTCAATGAATCCCTGAAATTTTGGTTTCCAAGAATTCCCAGAAAAATGTTACCTAGAAATAGCCACCCCAGGATTCTATAAAATGTATAGAACTATTATAATTTAGTAAAGATTTCAGAAGATCGCCTGAGTTATATCCGAGATCAATTTAGAAGAAAAAAAATAATTTAGAAAAAAAATAAAAAAACACGTCAATATTTGCATACGAAAAAATTAAAATAAATATGTTAACTATCAATATTTGATAAACTAAATACAATTTTATTTTTAGATTTTAATTTAATACGAGTAAATGTTCTATGCTCAATTTCGTCGTTTTAACTCCCTTTGCGAAGTAGATGATATAAACAAAATTAATAAAATAATAATCATCATGAGAGTGTAAAATTTAAGTTTTTGTTAGACCATAAAATGTTTTATTTTATTAGAACTTTTTATTAAATTATAGCATTTATAATCCACATTAAGAACGAAGAAACGAAAAAGCAAGACCAAAATTATTAAAGTAACGTAATACCTAAATAACTTTTTATCGTGTGAACAAAATGATGTAGTTTTATTTTATTATGTAACCAAATAGCTAGTAGTATAACGAAAAGCGTTAATGAATAAAAACAATCCCGTTTTTATAATTAATATACATAAAGAAGTGTAAAAATAATTAAGTCGATTTTGTTGTTTTTGTCCGCTCAATGTTTTTTTTTAGAATGTTGTGAACGTAAAACGTTGTAGGTGTAAATACAATTTATAATATTTTTTTTTTGTTCTTTTATTTTGTACTTCAGAACACTTTTTGTTCTTTTTATTTGCGTGTACATTGTTTTTATTATCGCGGAACGTTATCAAGCCCTGTTCTTTTTCTTAGTAACTAATTTGCTGGGGATCATTGAATAATGATTCCGGTTACCGTTACATAGGCCCTGACGTCATGTCTCGACTTTCTAACTTCTACGGGAGTTGTAATTATATCCAGTAGGACTTGCACTAATGTACATACATATTGACAACAATTCATTTTGGTGGGATACGCGTTGTAAACGACCCGACCCGACCGACTTCTCTCAAAATTCTTGTACAAACATACACACCATTTACATACAACATAATATAATAATACATAGGTTCGAAGCACGAGTCACTCACAGTAAAACGCGTAAACGAGCACATGATATTATTATTGTTTTACATTTATGTATGTGTATAATTTTTTTCTCTTGTACAGACTTTTGTGTATAATGCAGTTGTACGGTGTCGGTATGGACTATATATTATTATATATGGACTATATGTTATGTGTACAGCGTTCTTACCTTGTAAATGATTATACGTTAGTGTTAGGGATTTTACAGGTACGGGCGATTGGCACCCCGGTCTAAGGAGAAGATACGCTCCGGCGCTGTTATATGTTATTAGTGTACATACACACATATACACTATCATCGTGTAGGTACCTCTATATTATAATATTATACCGTGTACAAACGGTCGACCGGAATTGGGCAATATGATAATTACAATAACATTCACGTCGGACGCTCGCCGAGGCAATGAAGACATTATATTATTATGTTATACGTTGTGAGACGTACTTCGTCCGCGTTATTATTTATTTGTTATTCACCGTCTGGTCTAAGCTATATAAGCCCCCAGTATACATCCTATATTATACTCTATTCGTGCACCACCGAAAGAAAAAAGAAAAAAAAAACCTGCACGGCAATAACGTTGCGTGTCCTCCGTTATACACACGCTGGTAGTATTGGTTTTAAAAATATGTATATACACTATACTCATTATGATTTTTTTTTTTTGCTCGGAGTGAGTATATACAGCACTACTATAATATACTGACAGGTGTATTGACCGAATAGTAGGCGTACTACGGGTATGTCTTTTCATAAAGAATCTCGGCGGGTAAGTATTTTTTTTTTCGCAGCGAGGCCGAACCGTGTGCGCATTAATTATAATTTTTCTCTATAATAAATCGATTGACAAAAACTAATCATCGTTTAATATACCTACAAGTTACAACGGTGAAACGTGCGCGGTTCATAAAACTAACGTCTACGCGAATAATATTCGTTATACCCACACAGCAAAATAATATATTTCATTGAAACAAATTACTAGTTCATAATCATTTTTTTGCGATAATTTTTAAATAAAACAGGAAATCAGATATTAAATTTATGGGCAGAAATTTGGGGGGGGGATCTCGGGTTACTAAAAACATTAAAACTTAAAATTAGTGCTTTTCAAAATACAAAATTTATTTTTTAGTGAGAGATTTGTTGAAATAAAAATAAATATAGCACTAATTGTAGGTCTAAAGGGTTTTTAAAATCCCTAGCCCCTCCCCCCTCCCAAATCTTCGTTCATGTTGTTAACATTTATTAAATAATATTACGAATTTAACTGTCATTATGCATACATATTCATTTGGAAACTTCAAATAATAATTATTATACTTGTTGCCGCCAAACCTCAACAAAACATATTAGTTAAGAAAATATGTATATTCCTAAATAATTGATGTGTGAGTATAAGTACCGTGTTATATGTGATTAAGTTTAAGGGCAGACAAATTTTTTTCTCGATGATGGTATTATCGTCGCGGCGTAGCGTTACAAAACGTTTTATCGGGATTATTAGTAATTGAACATGTGGAATTCCTGAGAGCAAACGCATATTAGTGCTGAGCACAGAGCAATCCATCATTTCCACGAGACAGCGCATATACTGCTCATTGATGAATAGTGAACAGGACACTAAATAATAATATAAAACTATGTGCGCATGAAAAGAAAAAAACTGGTACAACGGCCGGGGACTTGTGATTTTTTTCATGATTACTTACTTGTGGCGCCAATGCTGTCTCCCTTCTTCAACGGTAATATACCGTACGTCATCGGTTTGTATTGTATATATTTTTTGGTTTTGTATGTCCACCGTTGGAAAATATTTAAGATAGAAAAAAATATACAATAACGATCGGCGTACCTAAATTTCACGTTAAAATAATATACAATGTATATTTTATTATGATAAAATACAAAACAATTAATAACGCAACCGGAGATGTGTATTAACTGCAAGTCCTCACTTAATTTTTAAAACAATCCTATGCATACCTATACTTAAGTTTAAATATCATTTATAGCTATTATTCTTTGAAAAATAGAACACGTTATCATTCGATTGACGGCAACGCATTTTATAGAACGAGTATTTCGAAGTAATTATGAGTATAAATATTAACTAAGCAATGTATAAATAAATACTCAGAGTATATGCATGAAGAGACTGTCTAAGCAGGTAAAATTATTTTTAAAAAAAAAATGTAGAAGTTTTACTAGATAATAAATCTCAACTAGTCTCCGGTTGATAAAAACAGCCAGTAAAACCTGCGAATATTAAAGTCGTAAATTTAAATTTAAAAAGGCGTTACAATAAAATGAAAGTATTTTTTCATATACCTGGTGACTTGTTAATTGTTACCTGTAAATTCACTAGGGTCGCAGTGTAATTTCCCCCCTTTTTTTGGGGGTGGGAAGGGGGTTTTTTTAATAAAAAAAAAAGGTTTGGCTACAAATGTTTAAGGAAAATTGTTTATACCTTTAATCTAATTTTTAGACCTTATGTCTTAAAAACTACGCTCGAATAAGATAAATAAAGACAAATTTATTACCCCTACTAAGTAAAAGGGTTTATGTTTTCGGTTTGTCAACGTTTATCTATAGTAGTATGTCTAAAGAATATTCCATACAAATTTAAAACCAATTTTAACTGGGGAAGAATTTTAAAAATGTTTGGCCTAATAAAGTACCTTTTATGTACGATTTCTGATTTACTGATTTGCTACATTAATGAATCAGTTCAGCGGTTTCGACGATATCGTGAGCTTAGACAAAAGTATATATAAATAAATAAAATAATATCATTGTAAAAACATTACTTCTTCACATTACATCTGCAGCTTCTCGTTAAAATGAAAAATGTTTAACGACGAAAAAAATTATTACTGTCACAGCTCTAATTAAAATAGATAATTACATTTTTCAACTCGGTCGATGCAAACGACCTTATAGATAACCAATTAATTAATTATAAGTCTTTTAAAATAGATGTATGTAATGTAGTTGTTATCTATACACATTTATATATATATATTAATTCTATTAACTATAAATACGATGGTCTAATTAAGGTTAATATAGTATATATATATATATATATATGTTGATAAGCAATTTGGCTGCGGTACGTTAATCATAAGTTTGTATTATAATGATCTGAATCATTTTTAAAGGATAAAAATATTGTCATTTGTCAAGATTTGTTTATACGTCTGCAGGGAGCGTGTACAGAATGTTATCGGCTTGATCTTTTCTTAGCTCACAGGCTCATTAAAACGAAATACTGTTCTATATTTTATGATCTTGTAAAAGAGAAGAAAAAACCATCTTATCCAGGACATGGTAGTCGACTGTCGTAAATCGTTCGTATATATGCATATAGCAACTGAGTTATCTATATACACTTTTTTTTCGAACTGTAACATTTCTCATATGTTAAAATAAATTTGATGGATATTATATTTATGACTATTGTTGTATGGAACAACTGAAGTATCTGCGTGTTGATGAACTTACTTCTAAGGAAATAGTTGTTTACATAAAAGGTTTAAGAGCGAAAGTAATTGTTAAAAATAAATTAGCTTGGGTAGAAGAAGTATAGTTTTGTAAGCACTTCGCGTTTTATGTGCCAAATAGATTACAACCAGTTAAGTACCTGACGAGGTAACGCCATACGTTTTTTGGAAGCTCACCGCGTGTACCTGTGTTGTAAGTTTTTGTTGTAATTATAATAATTTCTTTAACACTGTAGGCCTCCCCGTGACCTCACCAAGCACCATGCGCGGCCTAATATTGTTACTTTTTTTTGTGGTTTTGATTGACTATATCCGAAAGTGGCCTCAAACTTCGAAGAGATATTATAAACTCGAGCGAGATTTTCTATGTACGATAATGTAGTATCTTGTTTGTTTTTAATGCGAATTTTAACACGGTGACGTTTATTACAACACATATACATACTGCAAACGGGTGATATTAATTTGTATGCGTTTTTTATTAAAATCTGTTTACACTTGGCTGACGAACAATCAACATTTATATTTAACGTTCGCTGTCTAATCCTATTACAAATATACAATTTTCGCCGCGCACTTAACCACCGACGGCAAGGTGTTCATTCACACGAAACCGTTTATATACTTAAGACAGATTTCCGCCAATATCGGTAGTTTTTTTTTTTCAGTATGCTCAACTTCAAAAATATAAATGTATGCAAATCGTTAAAACTCATCTGAGTCGTTAAAACGTATGACCTTCGTCGATGGTCGTTCTATCACTGTACAATATTTGAATAGTAATTATATATGTTAATCGTCCGATCCGCCAAGTACAACTTAAGCAACGCGTCATGAGCTTATTGCATTTTTCTATACTTTTGTGTCCTGTCGAAAATTAAATTTTACACACGCTTTAACCATCAACTATATAATAATAATATAATATCTGTATATTATGTACGTCCCCTCCATTCCACTGTCGTCATTCTGGTCAAAGAATAATAATAATATTATTATTATTATTATTGCGTTGCCGCCGCTGTGACCGGCCGACCATCAACCTAACCAATGTGGGTGGTCCGTGTGCTCTCCCCTCTACACTAGGCACTCTTCTGTGATATATATATATAAATATATACATATAGGCTCATATTTAAGTTCAAAATAAATTTAAGTACACCGTTCACCACCGCCGGGTGTACATTATAATAAAGAATATACTTAAAATACTTAAGAAAAAAAAAAAAAAAGCCTACACATATATGGGGTGACAAATTTACGATTTTAAACCAACGTCATTTTTTTGATTATCTATACACACGTTTGTATTATATTGTAATCCTTTTACTCCCACAAACGGGAGATTACCGTTTGATTTACATCTAATAAACTCCAAATGATATATTATTTGAGAGAGACAGGAAATGAGAAAGAGACCTTCGAATTAACGCGTTAGTCTTTTTTGATTTCAATTCCGAAGCGTGTATACAACAAGTCCGGGGTCAGAAATCAGGATACTTGGGCAACGATGGCTAATTGTGGGGAATACTTTTAATTATACCGTGGAATAGGTCAAGTGAGAGTTTTTCAGGGCTATCGCACCATATAGCATACTTAACCGGATCCGTTAAAACATGAAATTTAACACTGTTACAATCAAAACTAAAATATGACGGGTAGCGAATCGGGAAGGAAAATAAAACGATAAAATGAAACAACTCTATTTGTACTGTTGGTAAAGTTTTTTTTTTTTTTGACTATAAAAATACAATATTTTTTTTTTTTACAATACAATATAAATAAGTTATGTAAAAATAATAAACAATATATAAAACAAGGCAATTAAACTATAAAACAACTTTGTACCAAATATCTAGTGATCATGATGTACACACCCTTGAAAACATTTAAACGTGAAACACAAACACACAACGGGGGGGGGGGCATGACAACATACTATTAAAAATAAGTAGGTTTTTATCCAAACGGTTTAGGTTTCTATTGTTTTTTGGTCGTAGAAATATACACCGTCTTTGAGTTGGATAGTTTTTTTTTTTTGGTATGCGAATGAAGTCTATTGCCGCCGTCGGGTAAGAGTAATACAATAGTAAATCGTCTTTGGTTCGGCTTTAAGCCAAATAATAATAATAATAATAATCAGAATAACAATATCGCACACGTTCTGAAGTGTAGACCGACGACGGTGTTGCGGGTCCTCAAGTTCAGGACTTCCATGAAGAACCGGTGATGCTTGAGTGAATGCTTGGGATATCGGAAGTAGGTCTCTCAATATTATTAATTCGTCTCAGGTGTCGGGTATTCAATAGAAAAACATTATTTCATTATCATTTATCGGCCGTGTCCAAGCGCATAATATAATAATTGTGATAATAATAATGATGTATAATCTCTTTGGCAACCGCGCGTCCGTAGAAGACGACAACGATAGGTCGGTGTCCGTGTGATACCAGATGTAGGCGGCCAACCGCAGCCGGGAAAATACAGGTGCGGTTAGGCGAAAAGCTATCTAACGACCATCGTGCCCGTCGACCATTTGACTAGCAAAACCGCGGCGGCCACAACGACCAGTGGATTAATCGCCGCAGACCGCAACGGTACCGCGGATCCCTTGCCGGCGGCATTGTACCGGTGCCGTTCGTCCGGCTGGTAGTCCGGCCCGTTGACCAGCATCACTTCGATTTCCGACCTGTCCGGGTCGTCCTCGAACGCCTTGGGCCGATGCTTCTTCCGGTTTTTCCGACCGCCCTTGCCGTTCGGTCTGTTCCCGTTGTCGCCTTCGCCGTAGCACAGCCTGGCCATGCGCTCCTTGTTGCGCAAACACTCGCCGGCCGCCGCGCCCGAACACCGACACCGGTTCATCTTGACCGCCTTCTCTTGCCGCTGCAGTATGTTTATCGAGTTCAGACACCTCTCCGTGCACGAGACGCCTTGGATCATCCGCTTGCAGTACGTGTGGTAGTAGCCCAACGCGGCCGAGCACACCGGGTCTACAGCACATATCCACTGTGCCAGTTCGCAGGACACAATCGTCTCGTTCTTGACCGCCTCTAGCACCAACGGACGGCATACCTCTACGCGGGCCTTCGTCTCTTCGCAGTACCGGTCCCTACACGTACACTGTAAAAAGCAAAACAAACGCCACACCGTTAGTAAAATTTTTCAAAAATATTTTAAAATTAAAATATGAATCTACAATTTCCTAGTTTTAAACCCATACAATTGGCAACAGTAATTGAATCTAGTTTCTTTTTTCTACCAAAAACCTGTAAAAAGTAGTATTCACCACTCATGTCGTATGTACAGTTACACATTATAAAAAAAAAGAGCATTTTAAGTATATTTTTATTGTACACAATTTAATAGACTACGAGCGAGTGTGTAAATTGCAATGAATCAAACCTTTCAAAGATAATTGACCCCGGAGGCTAAACAAACCTTTATAATATGTGAACTGCTCGTTTGTAAATTGAGTTCCCAAACAATAAAATTATTTCACGAGAATTGACGACGGTAATAAAGAGACCAACATAACGACCATTTCCTCCATCAAACTGTACATTTTTTTTCCGCCTAATTAAAGTCTGGTTTGTTATCGTGGAGCTGTACTAAATTGTAAATCTTGTTTGCGTCGTTAAAACTATTATATTTTTCTTCGCTACGAGTACACAGAGCATAAAATTATCATTTAATAGTAATAATAATAATAAATACGGTAGTCGGAAGGCAATAAAATAAAAATAAATACATTTTTCCATCCAGTTTTGCGGATGACCTAGGCGAACGAGATATGTTGAAAAACGTTTTTGTAGACCTTTATCTTTTTAATTATATTTTTTAAAAATTAAGCAATCCAGTTGTCATGAACGATCGGCTATAACTTATTCCCAGTTTTAAATTAAAATCCTCCAAAATCGTACGATAAACTGAATATTATTTGTATAACTAGTAATATGAGTTGATATAATTTTACAATTTTAGCAATAGGTCGTTCATGAAAATAAGAAATATTTAATTGATTTAACAAAAATAAAAAATGCGGACATTGTACGATTCACAAATTACAAATTGTAAAATATTATTTTGATAAACAATATTATCTATACAAACACAAAAAAAAAGGTTTTTATTATTTAATTAATAAATGTATATTATTTATCGAACGAAACAATTATTGTTAATTCGAACAATTTAAGTATAAAATATGTAGTAATAAGTTGTAAGGGATAACAAACACACTACTCTTTTTTTTTTAAATTAAATTAATTTATTTTCAATAAAATAATTATTACTACTAATACTATAATGCATATACTCACGTCAAGGAGTTTTTTGCCTTCCTCGGTAGAGGTAATGGACACCAGGGCGTATAGGCACGATTCGGGACACGTCGTGGAATCCGCCCTAAGCATTTGGTCACACTTGGTGAAGTAGTTGTGCAACGCCACCGAGCAACCCGAGCCGAACGCGCACCGCACCCTCACCTCTTCGCAAGTCGGCGAGTGGCGGTCGTTTGCCACGGCCGTACCCACAGTGGCGGCGGCGGCGGCGGCGTCTGATGTCGGTCCGCCAATCCAAAGCAGAGCCATTCCCAGAAACGCCACTGTCGTCGAACACCAGCCCGAGGGCGTCTTCATCGCCACTTTTTCTATAAAAAAAAAATCATACCATTACAAAACTCGTTCCATATATTATTATACATAAATAATTGTTATTATATGCATATTAAGTGGTAATCATTTGCAGCCACTGATTAGAATCCAGTGGCTTCCTGTGATGACTTGATTTAGGTTTTAGTTTACAGCAAAATATATAAATAAGTTTTTATGTATTATAATTGACGACGGGACAGAGTAGTCATAGTTTTGGTAAATTTACACCCCATCGTTAAAATCACTGTCCTCTGATTAAAATATTCTCACTGTCCCTATTGTTTTTAACTAGAATCGTCGTTCGATTTATGCGTTTTTATTATTGTTATTAGACGTTTTTATTTTCCGTCTGAGTCGGCTATATATATAGATTATATAGGTATAAAACGTAACCCAACGACAGGCGGTCGACAAGGGACGACGGGTAATAAAAAATCGACTGCCACATTGCGCTCACGGATTAAAATGTGTGCCAAGATGCGCTCTCGGAAAATAACACTTCTGTCGGTAATATTATTATTATCATCATCAACCGGAGAATCGACCGTACACGCGCGTTTGTGTGTACAGAGTACACCTATTGAACTCTAGTGTGTTTGCTCAGTAGTACTATACTCGCTACTGTGTACACACATACGTGTGTGTGCACAAGACAAACAAATTAAAGAGAGATTCGAGAGAGACAGAGAGAAACGACGTCCGGGCACGGTTGTTGCCATCTCAACTGGCGTACACATATAAACATACATATGAATTCAGGTAGCTGCGGATATAATATGTTATGTAGTGTATAGAGTTTCGAAAACGACACAATGGCGCGTCCAGGAGGAAACAATGCCAAATAAAAACCTGACCGCTTTTATGTGTGTGTGTGTCTTTCGATGACATTCTGCAACGTGCGGGTCAAACGGGTCAGCAGGGCGTGTGCCTATATACCAGAGGAATGCCAACGTCCAATAATAATAATAATATACCTAAATATCTTCGTATAATTTATCCCCAAAAGTTTCGTCGACCTGACCAGTTCGGCCGCGGCGGTACTTTAATTAGTTGGAAACAAACACCAAAAAAAAAGAAGTTATCGTTTATTGATAGATAGGTACAAGTGTATTTTACAAATATATATATATATTATATGACCACGGTATTTATGCTATACCGTAGCAGCCGTACAGATTATTATACATACATCGAACAGAATGGATTTATTTATTGGTTTGTGTTAACTGCAGTCTACAGCCGTATAGTAAAACCCAGCGTTAAATTAAAATCAGTTCCCGGAGAAAAATCAATATAAAAAAAGGCTACGGTACGTTAGATATGTAGGTACACCATTTGATATGTTTATTTGTTTTGAGTTTGAGTTTTATAATTAATGCATTTTCATGTAGCGTGGCTCGGTTTGTAGAAGGACTTCGACGCCCAGTGTTCTGTGTGTGTATAGTACAATCAGAGCAAAATCGTTTTCTAAATAATAATTTATGCCGCACACATTACATTACACGCCAGTACGGTAAATCATATTTCTCTTGTCGGCAAAAAATGTAAAACGTGTAACATATAAACTTTACATATGTACAACAACCAGTACTATTATCCTTGTCTGCATAAAATGTAAATTCGAAAGTTCAAAGGCCAACCGCCTTTGTTTATGTCTGTTTGTTTGCGCCACGATTTGACAGAAAAACTACTCGTGTAAGATTATTGAAATTCCTAACATAATAATAAAAATTAATTGGGATATGAGGGTTTTTTTTTGTTAGGGGCTTCGCTTTCAATGGCATTTTAAACAATAAACCCCGGTGAATAAAACCTGGTTTATTTAACTAAGGGGGTTTTTAATTTGAGTGGTCTAGAGATCGAATTATAACATACTACCTCTATTGTAATAATAATTAAACTATACAGCCCGCATATGACAGCATTCGGAAGCTCCCACGGGGCTTACTTTCGTCTGAAACACGATTGCCCTTACTTTTAGTAGAAGTTAACTACGCGTTAACTTGTTTAATTTTTAAACTCATCATGTCGGATTAGTAATATGGGTCAATCCGTCAATGAATATTGTGTATCATTGTTAATAAAACATTTTGTTGGTTAAAGTGTACGTACAATTTCATATTCAAACAAAAAAATTGTTCATTTCAGTACTCATTTGTAGTTATTAACCTTGTGTACAATATAATAGAAATCTTCAAGAACAATATATTTTTTATAGGTAAAACATTTTCAAATGTTATAAAATAGAATGAATTTTTAACGTTTGTATTTTAAACCGATTGAACTTTTATAGCTATATCACATTAGAGCTCCATAAACTACAATTAATATACAATCAGAATTGCAAAATGAACCACTGTCACTACCATTTTTGATGTAAGGATCATAATTAAAGGTTTTCTACCTACCAGTTTAATCATTTTGACTTGAGTTATTCGCATTATAATGCATTTACAGTATACAATTTCTTTAAAAGTAGTAATATTTTGGACATATTTTTAAGAATTAGTTTTCGAAATTAAAAACCGTTGTGCCATCCCAATTTAAGTTTTTAAATTTCGCCAATCTGGCATCACAAATTCCTAAAAAAAAAAAATAGGCTTTATCTCACAGAGGCCAGTCTATCTCTGATCACAGTATAATACATTATTATGTCGAATAAAAATAATATATCACAAAATATTTACTAAGGTTTTCTTGTATATTTCATTGTTTGCCGTGACAGCCGCCGGTCAAAATAATGTACGGCAATCAAAATATAACGACATAAATAGTTTCTGACGTTTATTTTTTTTCCACGCCGTGTCTTTTGTTCTGCAAGTGCACTAGCAATGTATTCTGTTGATCTAATAGTGGAAAATTGGCAAAACCAAAAAGACGAGTGTGTAAAAAATGTCTGTATTGTGTCGAAGAAGAAACAGACCAACCAAACACAATTTGCCGGTACAATAAAACTGTCTAGATTGGAAGCAGAGGGTGAGGGGGACATGTTACTGGGCTGTCACAGTTCGTATAATAATCGGAGACGTGGGAGAGTGTGCGAAATAAGTCTAAATCTCGGGGGATGAAAGGAGAAGATGCGCACACACCGTGCACAGGTGCTGGCAAGACGAACATTGTAATGTTGCGGCCAAGCGGTAGTAACGCGTTTGTTCGACGACCTGTCAGACCTATTTTCACCTGTCACCGGCCCTGCACCATCATCAACAGGTCGTCCCTTAATCCGTGTCGGATTACACGATAGCCGGCTAAGACTGCCTACTAAGACCAAACCTCGTCCTGTCTCCCTTCCTCTCCCCAAAAACGCACCCTTCTTGACGATTCCGGCGCGCAATTGTGGTAACATTAATAATAACATAATAGTAAAAAAAAAAGAAATAATAGTATTTTTTTGTCCAAACGATGACCACGATACCGCAACGCTATGTACGTTTGACGTGCATATACCTACATAATATAGAGACAGTGTTTAACGTAATAACCTATGCACGAATATAGAGAACGTCCTCGGTAAGTATATAATAATATAATATATGAAAACCGCAACGCGGTTCGTACGCCCGAACGCGCACCGCAAGCTGATGTAGGAAGAACGATGATTACCGTATAGACGGCACATATTATTTATGCATAGATAAGTGCGACGAGTCTGAATGAGACGGTAATTTAATTTTTATTGTCATTATTTTTTTCCATCATTTTTCTAAAAATACAATAATATACTATAATTTTACTAATAACTTACGTCTTACTTGCTCGTGGTACGCGAACGTATTCTAATAAGACATCCAAGATCAGATCGTTGAACAAACAAAAACCCACGACTAAACTTTACAAGCATTAAGCCCAGTGTCGTATTTAAGAGTAAAGGGGTGTCCTCCATAAATGAACTCTCTCCAATCAAAAAAAATAAAAACCTACGATTTCAGAGAAGAAGACTCTCAAACTCAACTATATACAATATACCAAATGACAATATTTAATTATTTTTAACGATTTTTATTATAAATATACCACTTTAATGAAAAACTAATGTTTTCAAAATTTGTATCACTACAATATTTGATAAATCGAAATTTTTTTTTATTTATCTGTAGTACACAATGATCAAAAAAATCCTTTTCATATTTGTGTAATTCTAAAATTATTAAGTGATTACAGGTCAAAAAATAATAGCAGAGAACTCAAAATCGGGTGTGGGTTTTACGATAGCAATATACCAATTGTTTTATGTTGATAATGATCATTTGATTATTTATCAATAAGTTAATAAAATATTAACGATAATAGTAATTTAAAGGGGCTGCAGATATTTTAGAAGGGCTAAGCTTTCCTCTAGTCTACGATGATGATTAAATGCTGTAACTTGCATTTCATTTAATTTAGTTTAACTTCCAAGTTCCAACCTAGCCGTCGTGATTACTTCTCATCCGTTTGATTTAACAGACATTATATTTTATACATTAGGTACCTACAATATATTAGTATTTTTTTTACCGGTCATCAAACGCGTTCATTCGACAATCTATGGACCGCAGTCGAATTCTTCGGCTGGGCGTAACTTCTATATAATAATAATAATAATTTATAATATGTATATATTATTCGTAAGGCCGTAAAACGTTTTATACAATCTTCGAGTTAGGTTCATTAAACGCGTTGTTATTTTATTGCCGCATTACATCGTACGGGCTACTTTTATGTTCAATGACAGCTGTAATCTATTTTTCATGTTCACAATAAGTTCTCGGAGCCGTTAAAATCGTTTTACACCCCACCCCCTCGCACAGAATAGATTTGGTAAATTTCAAAGAAATGTCGCTGCACCAGTGTCGCGCGTTGTGAATAATAGGCTTGCAGACGGTCCGAAAAATCGTAAAACCCACAACCGCGTTAGACCCGTTTTTTTCTGTACACAATCTGTATATATATTTATATACCTCCACCGGGGTCGTCCGGACACAAAAGGCTAATACGCATACATAGTACGAGACGCGAACGAATTTGGCGGCTATATTTTGGTCTATTAATTTTATTGTTGTCCGTGTATGTGTTATATTTGTATTAAAAAGTCGTTAAAACAAAACCAAACCGTAATAGCAGTGCCTACACCGACGGTTCTCGTTTGCCCTGTGAGAATTTTATAGCTTTTTTTTTCGTCGAATAACCACTTATTTAGGGTGATAATTATTATAATGTACAGCCAAATCTTTTGCCCGGAATACATGTATAAACGCACACGTCTCGCTGGTGTGTACGCGCGGATCGTTTAAAAATAACGCTGAGCCCCGTCATCCTGTTGGCGCGCATTAGCATTGAGTCAAAATTATTATTACAGCCCGATAACGTTCCTAAAGAGACACTTAAGCGGCAGCTGCTGTTACTCAGCTTAATGGACATAATGGTAAGTATAGTAGATGGGATGGTACACTAAACGCAGAAGCTGTATTCGGCTTTAGCGCAAAACTGTCTAACCAGAAGCTTAGTTCATCCCTCTTGCGAGACTATACTTGTTTTTAAACAAAACAACACCCTAACCAACTGTTCTGGTTGGTTATAAATATATTTCATATTATTTATAAATGCAGACTACTTACAACCGAGGTTAATCGTTAATCCCGCCATGACTTGTTGTCTCCGACAGCTCGGTTTTGATGGATCCGCGGCAATAACGACGTGTCACCGTAACACGCAAGATTTATCATTTAATTAGAAAAAAATATATATGTATGTATGTATGTTAAAGAGAAATCGTCCATCCGATTATTTTACTTTTGTCGAACAAAATCAAAATCCGAAAAAAACACAGTATTTTTTCACACGCAAACAGCCAAACGGGTTATGGTTATTTATTTAAAAAAAAAAAATAACAGCAATACCTAATAACAAACAAATTAGTTCGACGTCCGTTTTTCGTTATAAGGATAATATTAACATAAACTGGCGTGCGGTTTCGTGCAAGATGGTCGCCGGACGACTGATGAAGAACCAAGAGAATGGGTATACCTGCTACTCACGAGACATCCGAAACGACATCTGGTATTCCCCTTCTACCACGATTACTGCCGCCTCCACCACACCGTACTCGTGTTATCCTGTGGCATATCCTATCCGTCGTCTCTATAATAAAATATATACATACGTCGTACATAAAATATCCTATCAGCACCGTCTCACCAGGTTTTCTTCCTGTACGTCGCCACAAGACACACGTACAAAGCCAACACACTTGTATTTCCTATACTCATCTACAGCTGATGTCGCCTTAGTACAGCTTACTATTAGCGCAGGACCTAAGTTGTGCCGCGTCTTATTTCGAATGAACACTGCGTATTTGCAATTTTCTTCTGGGGGTGATATGGAAAAAAAATGTTGCCTCTAATCTCTGTTGTTGTCTTGTCCTTATGACCGGACCGAAAAGATGTACCGTGCTTTGTAGTGCTTTATACGCAATGCTTAAAACTGTTTGTTTATTTATATAGTTATAATTATATTTATATAGACAAAAAGCATTGAAGTCCATTTTCAAGAGTTTGATTTTTATCAAAACACATTTGTTAGTTGATAAAAAAATTAAAATATACAAAATAAAAAAACATATTAAATTTTAGATTAGCTTACATTTATTTATTAATATAATCTATAGTAAAATTATTATTTCACTGCATTTGTTGGTGACATTTCGTCCAAAACATCTATGATAACAGTAATTTGTCTATGATTAAAACATTAATATTATATGAATATATTTTTAATAGGTAATTTTGAATTTTGATATGTGTATAGTTTAATATTTGTGATTTATCACCCTGATCACTCTCTGTAAATACGCCTCTGCTACCTACCCAGAAACAGGTGCGAATTTTGAAACCAAACTGTTACTGTTTTCATAATCCATCATTGTCAAATTTCAATAGGTATACATGATTATCAGGGATTTTTTATTTATTTTGTTTTTTCTTCTGTACATCATGTCCAGCAGTTCCCGTTCTTACACAAAGGCAGTGCCTGGTCACGGCGTATAGAAAACTTATGGAATTACCTATATAAGATTTATCAGTTATTAAATACTAAACCCAGTTCATGGGTAACTACAAATAATCTCATAATGTATTTGTCGAGATCACTAAGGGTAAATTTTATATACCTTGTCTGAATGCATATTATTATGTTATTCTATAAATCAATACATTATACTTATAATACCTCATAATACATGAAGATTACTACAAATTCCAAGATTTCTTTTGATGTCAGCGGGACACAAATAGTGATATTTTTTTCGAGTGCCCTTTTCTCTACAATCGAAAAAGTTTGACCGGGTAAGCGTGGACCTTATTCGCCGGTCCATTATGCGAGAGGTGTAATATTTTTAGTGTCCATGACGTTTTTTCAGGGCCGCGGACAGGCGGTTAATCCTCCCGAAAGACGGCATCGTTTTATCTCCGGCCGCGGGATAAATAATAATAAATATATATATAAATACAAGTGCACGTGTGAACTCCTGTTGGCTTGTCAAAACCGCTTTGAGCCTCTTCTGAAAACTGGTACACCGACGGGCTCTGCTACTACCCATAGAGCAAAAATAAATATATTTACATTTCAAAAATACTGTGCAGATTATACTGAAATGTTAACGACTAACCTAACCTAAGTTCTAACAACAAGTTTTATGATCAAACAATATTTTTAAAACTTGTTCACGGTATTTTTTCATTTTGTACTTTTTGATGCCTGGGTAAGTAATATGTGTATGCCATCAAACCACGTACATAATTTTAGATGTTTTCAGTATTTAGGTTGAAAATATAAGTATAACATGCAATAATAATATAGTATAGGTACTTTTTTATGATTGTATAATTTTGTTTTCATTTAATTTTTAAATACTATACAAATATCCATATTAACGTGCTTTACATCTAGTTAATGTAATAGTAACTAGTAAGAAAGAATAAATCTTGCATTTTGTACGGTACATCGTGTTAGATCAACATTGAACACGTCTGATCGATTAAGTCGACGACGTCGATTTGATTGAAAGTATAATATTATAGGGAGTGGAAACTATTGATATGCTACAATCGTCTTTCCGGTTCTCATACAATATGTTTACCTACTATGCGTTTGCATCATTAATACACAGATTAGAGTCTGATAAGATTGTGTGGGTGTTGTTATAAATTATTTTTCCCAAATCAGACGGTACGCGACATTCTTCTTGAGTTTCACGTGTCTTGTTATGGGTGTAAAGTACTTAATTTATAATAATATTTCTTCCGGTCAAAATGTTTTCACGGGAGGAATCACACGCGTGGGACGGACGGCGTTATTATATTGTTTTTTCATCTTCCCCATTAGGAAAAAACAATAGACTTTTGCCTATTATTATCGTAAACGTAAGATATACACTACATGTTACATTATCCTGCGAATGATAATTTATGTAAATTGTTAATGTGTGTATGTTTTTTTTAACGCGGTTCGAGCGATATCGCTGATGAAGCATAATAACGTGCGTCTACCCTACCTATCATATAATATAATTACTACAGGTATTGTTGCACAGACACCGGGAATCGGCGTTGGCGTTAATATTGACACCTGATGACTTGATTGCCGCGTCTTAAGTATATGATAATACGCACAGTGTTGTAATTTTCCCGTACGGACCCCTCCGCCGGTCGTCGTCGTGGGTCGTTTTCGGAGATTAAGAGAGATACGAGCCGCCGAAGCATTCCTCCGACGGTAATAATATTAATAATATAATAAATTATTTAAAAAATAATCATTTTTAGTAGAGGGGAGGGGAATAAAAAAGAACGAGCCGTAATCATCGGTCGGCATAGTGACGGTATAAACGAAAAATTGAGACGTATACAGTCGCGCGAGAAACGTCTTATTATTATCGCAGCGGTAATCTGGTCGTGGATTGTATTATTATATTATATTATAAATACATATATTATATACAACGAGTATATACGTTTGTATATGTATGCGTGCACGCAGAGTATGATGTAGAGATGTGGCGGGATGTGACTGTTATACGCTGTATATAGTGTGTATACTGTATAGAGACGTATGGACCCGTCTCGACCGTTTGTATGTGTCGGACAGCTGCGTTTTTTTCAAAAAAAAATGTATTATCCTGTTTGTGGGAGCCCGAGGGAAAAAATCGTGCTGGCAGAATAATACCGACGGCTCTCTCAGGGCTGACCCACATGTTACACCCCGGCCTCCTCGACAAGATTTTCGGTAATAAAGACTTCTACGCGACCGGGATTTTACAAATAATGGACGATATAAAAGTATATTATACTTCTTGGAGTAATACTTCTCTGTCTCGCTCTCTCGCCATAGTCTACACCGTGCTCGCACGTGTATAGTAATAATATAATCTTCGTCCTCACCTTTAACGTACACCCCTGCTGAGAAGCTGTAGTCGTTTGCCAACCGATACCCCAATATTTTCTATTATAGTACACCTCACGACTCGGACGGCCATTTAAACGGGCGGGTAACGTGTTACGTGGCCAGCAAAACGTAGTAAGTAGCCGGCAAATTTGTCGGCATAACCGTGAAAACGTTACCGCAGTAATCATATCGTAGTTCGTATGTATGATACAGGATGGCGCAAAACTAAGCGAAGGAAGTGACTTTTAGATTCTAATCACTCAAATCAATATCGCCGTCGAGAAAGCAAAAAACATAAATGTACAAATTATATCAGTACACGATTAATTACTTTACGACGCCCGGAAACCTTATCTATAAGAAAAGTAAACGAGAAAAAAACAAATGATTGTAAAAAAAAAACGGCTTCAAAGCATTTTTTACCCTGTAATAGTTTCCGCTATAGAATAATAAGAAAAATTGCCTAGTCATAATAATTGTCCAAAGACCTGACGTACTGCATAGAAATAAAACGTTGCAAAGGGCTGGACTTGTTTTGGGAAGCCAATTCTCACTCATATATGTTGATTAGAATATGCTGGGAAAGAACCCGAAAGAAGTCTCAGGTGCTCGAAAATTGGACGTGAGACAGGAATCAGGATCCGAAGAAGGAGATAAAGAATGTTTACAGTTATATATTTCAAACATTTATAAACCCTAAACAGTTATAAAAAAAAGTAAACATGTTGAAACTACAAAATTGTAAGAAATATTAGTGTATACAATGTTATTAAAAAAATTAACTATAAAATGATAATTGTTTTCTAAGGAAACGAGACATTAGGTACGTTGAATGAATCACTTTGTATATATTGTAAAATATAATAAAACCCCGCTTTTCAATTTCGTATTATTATTAAAATATATAATTATTTTAAATACCATTAACAATTGAAATAAAAATATTTTGTTTTTATAAATATGCGTGATAGCTAAATAAAAATATTTTTGACGTACAATACATTCCAACAAACACAAAACGCGCAAGCAATATAATGTTAGTTCAATAATAATATTTTTTTGTTTTGAAAAAATATAATACACAAATATTATTACTGGAGTTAAAAATAACACTAATCGTATTAATCACACTTAACTCCTTAAGCTCCCAAAATGCGCTTCATGTATTTTTTATACTTGAACAAAAGGTAAGCCTGCACATATAATAAGCGATAAATCTTTAAGTTAGATTTGGTTAACTCTTTTAATTTAATTTAAATGCTACTGTAGAGGTAATCGAAAGTAATGCTATTCGAATTTACGTTTAGTGCATATTACATTAGCTAGCTTCCTCCTACGCTTAAGTGTCAGTCGGAATTATGGGGAAAATACTTTATTACACACCTACACTATAAAGCGTTCAAGCAGCGCATCATTATAGGCAACTAATAACTATACTAATATTCGTAGTACAACTCATTTACATATAAATATGATGTCCTATAATATTACTAAAAATTTAATGTAATATATTTATTTTGATGGATAGGTGCGGTCTATGTGTAATTTATATTTATATTGGGTTCTATCTAAATGTTCAGTAAAATACTAAAAACATTAAACTTTTTTGAGTTGCTGGAAAAAAAGTCATGATATTAGCTGCATTTGGTATAGTTACGGGTTTCCTTTTATCTTTAAAAGACGACGTTATTGTAAGTGACTTTAGTGAAGGACTGATTTGAATCATGCATACAAAATCAAACGCTACGGTTAAGGAAACTAAAACCTTTTTTTTTTTTACAAAAGGTACGTTTAAAATTATGGCGGTGGTATTGTATTAGAAAATCCGAAGGTGTGTTTTAGTTGCGCGCATGTATATCTAATACATAGTCCGCATTCGGACTACCAACTAAGTTCACAAAAGGGAGTTGTAGGTACATAGGTCTGCAGTTACGGAACACCTGTTAAATGTATAGCGTATTATCGATCCATAGTATAGAATGAAAGGATGTAGATAGCTATACCCTTTATCCACTTATAAAATGTTAACAATAAATCAAATCATAGCGCAAGAAACGTACAATAATCTAACCATACTATTTAACGTCATTCAAAATGAATAGACCAAATTCCTTCTTTTCATAAAATTAGGCAAAAGGGGAATTTTTCTTTGCATTACATATTATAACTACCTGGAAAAATATTAAAAGCTATATAACTTTATTATATTAGCCATTGTCGAAAGTAGTCTTGAAAAGGTCTTAATCCTTCCATGGCCGTATTCGTTTTCAAGGTCCACTTGGTCTTAACTATAAATCCTCCTCCTACTCTACAAAAGTTATGATCCCGGCTCAGCTTTAAGCTTTTCGGTTTTAATAAAAATCAATAAATAATTACACCTAAGACTCTGCTGCGTTTCTAAATATAGTTTAGTGCTCTTCTGGCGCGATGTCGACCTGTTACTATTTCGGTAAATGCGACTAGTGCGGTGTAAAAAAACTGTCTGATTATCTACAAAGAAAAATGCAGTGAGTGCCCATATTTTTTAAAACAAAGTGCAAAATCAAGGTAACGATTAAACACCTATTGTCGAAAATAAGGCAAGAGGTAAGTCAGTAAGTAAATTATAGATAAGCACTTCCCTTAATTGGGAGGCAAGAGGAAGTATAGTATGTGCAGTAACAGTCCCTTATTTATGTATCCCTTGCGTACTCTGAGGTTACTAACGTATACCTTACCTAATTTCTTTTAAAATAAAACCTACGATTAGGAAATTTAAATATAATATTAGCCTAAGCGTTTAGCCAAGGCAAATGCTATTTTAACTTCTGTGTAATCTCAATTCAAAAAGATAATCGTACATTTTAAGTTGTTATAACGACATTAGAGGTTTGTTCTGTCATCGTTAACGCCTTTCCAAAAATTATCCGGTGGTAAGTATTTACTGCGACCGCTTTGAACGCATAATATGGGAGAACTGTCGAGATTATAATATTTGTATTATGTATCTGGTGTACACAATATAATTATACATACATGGTGTTGTTACGTTGCCTTCAGGCTTCAACACGTGGTCGTTAAGTCATTACCAACTCACGTCCTTTTGGCCGTCATAGTTAGAGAATAACGAAAGAAAGGATATACCTACATACATTTATTAAGCGACAACATAACGTTAACAACTACATAGCTAGTAATTTATTGACTGTTATTTTTTACTTACTTTTAGTATAGTCAGTGTAGTACGGTGTTGTTTTTAGGGACTCCGATAACTTATTATGAACAACGCCTAATACCGATTATAATAATATACAAGTTAAATCTACGACAGGCTCCGGGCGAATTGGCCGACAATTCCTAAATTGGATTTGGTGTAAAACTCTGTATAATTTAAACCCTTAATCGCTTTTGATCCCCTTGACCTTTGATATTACTAATAAAACTTAACAAAACCAAAACAAAAAATTCTTAAGGTGTATGAGTCATACGCCTTAACTAGAATATAATTATCTTTTCTTCTATAACATTATCTATGTATTATATTATAATATAATACTTGTAAACTTCATGAATCCATTAATCACAGTGGGTACATGAAACACCTTCTGTTTAACGTTCAAACTAAACCTTATTTTATGATATATGATGGGCACTGGTGTTTAATCCATAAAAAGTAATTTATAAAAATGTACCTATTGGCTTTTATAGTATTATATAATATCTTCTGCGTATCTAGTCGTTAGCCAAATCCTTATTTTATTCATGTACAATTATTCTTATGCCTACCGATTTTAATTTAAGTACTGAAATGGGCAAGACGTCAAATAAAATCTAGCTAGTCACAAGAATTTATTTCTTATAGTTGTACTCTGTAGATCGTTAATCAATACGCAATATTGTAAGAAAAGTTTTAAATCCTACACGACACAGACATATCCCGTGTATCCCGTAGGTATCTTTTGAGAAGTCTAAACTGGTCGACAAATAACTCCCAAAGAGTTTCTATTTTACTCCTATTGATCTGAGACCTCTCTTAGAATAGTTGAATGCATAGGTTTAAATATAACTATATATTTTTGCGTTATTAATTCTGTAGATTGGTGCAAGGAGGGCCAATCTCAAAATGTTGACAACATTTGTTTATATGACTATTGTCATAATTTTATTTTAAAAAATTTGTATTGTGTTTATATAAACAAGTTTTGTCAACATTTTAACATTGGCCTTGCACCAAGCCACAGAGTTATTATCGTTAATGTTGTTTAATTTAACTTGGAAGGTACTCTATTTTTATAAAAATTACCCCATTTTTGTATTATATGCAAAAATATAGAGTTAAAGGTTTTGTATTTCAAGAAAATGCAAATAAAATTGCCACATATTCGTTGATTTTGCCCAGAAAAATACATAGTCGAACCAATTAAAATTATAGTTCATATAAATCATAAATGTATTGTTAAAAAATGTATATATCATAATTAAGTATTATAAGGCCCTCGAAACAGGTAGTTGGTCTCGTGTCGAGAAATAAAAAGACACAGAGTATATTAAAAAATCAAATTACATGATATTATCATAAATGTTTTCAATTGTAATTAACGAGAATCGTTAATTCGTCGGCGCCAAATCGTCATGAATTTATTGTTTACTAATAGGCAATAAAATATTTGTTCCCACTGCAGCGTAGTGATTTTTGTTAATTGAAATAATAATAAAAATGTACAAAAGTTATCGTTGAATTCTTGACGATTACCATAAAAGGCTGAGTAAGATTTTTTCAATTACTCACTAGCACATTTTTTTTCTGATTCTCTTCGGGGAATAAAAACGTATAGCGAGTAAAACATTATATTTACAAGTATTTAAATGACAAAAAAATTACCTACATAGAAATGGAGCCACAAGTAAGATGTGGTTGTTTTTGGGCAAAATACGTTGACGCACTTGTACTTGTGGAATTTACTATGAAACTTATTGGAAAACTTATGGTAAATGATAATTTGGGAGGACGAGTCTATCTATGTTGCGTACCTATATGGTAAAAGAAAAGCGAGTCAAAGTTAAGCTTATGATTTTAATAGTACTAGCCACACGTTTATAAGATAATATCATAATTCATAATATTTCATTTAGGCCGGGCATTGGTGCTAGTAAAATTCAATACTATACTATTATATTATGTTATAATACATGCAAATATCTCCCATGAGTTTTGACCTGTCATCAGGTACTATGACCCTTGAATCTCGTTAGCGTCGGGCCATGTTTGAAAACAGTAAACACAAGATATTTACATAATAATATGTAGTTTGTATATTATATATATATATATATATATATATTAGTTTTATCAGGTAAAATAATGTGTTGGGATCTTGGACGACTTGAACATTTCCAAAATAAGAAACGCGCATTCAAAACATGCCAAACACACATGCCAGTGGTACAGTGTTTTATAGTGTACGCACTGGTGTGACAGGACAATAAAATGGTCTTATTAATGATGGTGGAGTGCCTCAGCATGTGTAAAATACTATAAGGCCAAGGAATACCAACACGCGCTAGATACGTGTATAATATATATATATAATATGTATTATTTTTATTTTTTATTATTATTTTGGAGCAGGTTCACACTTTGACACTATACACACATTAGTTATATCTCTGTCGTATCTAACACTGTATGTTACCTAAATAAAAAATATTAAATGTTATTTTTTTTTAACGCTACCTACATTCTACAACTAAATACATACCTTTGTAAAAATATGCATTTACAATTTTGTTTAAATAAAAATACATGTATTTTTCAAAACCAACATGTAACAAACACTAAAAAGTAATAAACTAGATTTATTTTGACTTTTTGAAGTCTGTCCATATTAATATTCATATACAATTGCGGTTTCTTAAGTAAGAATTGTATTTCTCCTTATTTTGTTTAACTATTATTTATTTACAATATTTTAAATTTGAATATATTTAAGTCAATGCCTTACAGTTATAGTACACAAACACTACAAAAAGTTTTCCTGAAATCTAGAAGTTTCTATAATTTTTTTTTTTATATGTCAAACGTTATTCAATATTACTATTTACGTACTAACATTTCTATAGTATCACTAGATAGACTATCTATTAATATAATACTAACAGTAACAAAAAATCATCAAAATCGGTTACATAATAATAAGTTATGGTTTAACAAAAATGTTTAGAAAATATTAATCGATTAAAACTAGTAAAATTAAACGAAAATATAAATATAAATCCACGCACATTATAAACAAATAATATAATAAACGAACACGAGTACAGACAATACTTAGGTAATAATTAATATAATTATATATTATATATACAATAGCAAATATTTTCTATTTAAATGCTAGTTCAAGACATACAACTATGTTTCTCTCTCAGCTATGCGTATGATAACATTCCTAACATGCGCTTAATATATCTTTGTATATATATATATATATAAATTATATCAGCAGACATACATATTATGTTGTCATTAACCCAAACCTTAGGCCATAGTTATTACTGTTATACAAGTATAGTACACATGTTTTTAATGACATGTCATCCCTTCGTTGTCATCGTCGCATCGTTTATATAAATTATGTCGTATGTCACAGCCCATATTATGGTACATTATGATAAATATTAAACATCTTGATATCAGAGAGGCTAGAGCATATAGTAATACTCTATGGACTAGAGTCATTTCATTAATTGTATATGATATGAGATTTGTAATCCACGTTCGTATAAAACATGAAAGCTTAATTATTTTGACTACAAATGTTTAATACGTACACGTCATCTTGTGTGGTGTACCAAGTAGGTACCTATTTGTTTTTGGTCGGTAAATGTAATCAATTTACATTGTATACATATAGGGTAACCGCACTATATAGATATTATCGGAATGATGACGAAAAAACTTGGAACAGATGAAAATTGTAACTCGTGTTACATGGTCATTTTTGGCTTAACAGAATTAAATTGTATTACAATTTATATTACTAACGTTTAACGCAAAATTAACAGCTGTTATTTAATTATTACTACCATTTTGATTTTTGACTATACCTAAGGTCTATTATATGAATGCGACAAATATACCTTCATAATATGAACCAATAATAGCCGTCTAATCCGAACATGCCTATAAGTTGCCTATCCGGTATTCCTTACCGAATAGGCAACTTATTTAACAGATATTTACTATTTTTACATAATATTATGTGATGATATACGACGTGCTTTACAATTCTCTTAGTTTTGAAGTTATCGGTTGGCTGTTGTAAACTTATTACAACCATTATACCGACTATTTACGGCTTAGCTATGCATAATAAAATTGCAAATTGGAGATCGCAACAGTTCAATGTATTAATTATTTATTAACACACTGTAGTGTTAATATTTTTGCTCAGACAAAGGGCATAAAACTTTATTTTATTACTATCATAAGAACAACGTTAGAAGTGTCCGTCGCTAGCCACATTTTGTATCAGAATTATTAACTTAATTAAATATCGGGTATCCGTGGGACTAGTGCGCGCTAATAAAAATAGCGGTGTCGGTATCATCAATATTAAAAAAAATACATGCACGTCGTCACTGGGTATTAGAAGAAAAAAATAATAACGATATAAAATGGCTAATGGCATTTTAAATCTCACCTGACCGACGCCTATAATTCAGATACATCTTTAATATCATACAAGACACTGCTCAGACAATAATTAATATGACAGCTTTATAGTAGTTAATGACCATAACCTTAATAATTAATTGTTATACCATGTATAAAAAGAAAATTAAAATTCCAACGTGTTCTTATTGCTTTCATACGTTTGAATAAAAAATCCCTCTTTTAATCATGTTTGACATGACCTTCGATGATGTTTTTTATTCATCAGCTAATATTATTGTTAACTAAATTAATAATTATTTTTTTATCATATCAATTACCTATAATATATTACATCATATTATTATAATATTATGATAATAATAGTGTTACACATTAAGCTTCAAAGAACCAAGAAAAAAAAATTGTCGCTTTCACACTTTTTATACAATTTCTATAGATATATATATTTAATTTTAAAGCACCTATTGGTTATCCTCATGACACGTATTTCTATTTACATTTTACTATCACTTTTACATAAAAGTAATGACAATGTAGTTATATTTTGGATTACTTGTCTTTTTGGAAAAATGTTTAAGCAATAACATTATTTTATCAACGAAAAATAAAATGCATTTTAGTTTTGCGCACGATTTCAAACAAAATTAGAGAAAACAATGCTTAAATGTTGACTACAGTGTTATAATTTTCTTTATTGCCTTGTTTTAAGTTCAAGAATCAGTAGTCAACATAACATTTTACAAATTGGTCCAATTGAGTTACTAATTAGGCCCTGTAGGCACGCTTAAAATTTAATCAATTAATCGCAGGAAATATACTTTGATAAGTTTACACAAGTAAATAATAATTATAGAAACTTCAAAATAATTCAAACATTTCTCTATACTACTATATGTATTTGAAATCATATTATGATATTATATAGAATTATACCTAACGAGGAAACGCGTACGACATACGAGTTATTCTCTATATCATAACATAGTTTTAACAAATTTGATTCTGCAAATATACGTTATTGTATTAATCTTAAACAGCAACTGAGTTCTAATAGTGTATTTAAAATAGCATATATAATTAGAGTTGGAGTTATAATATTATTATTATTATTTTGATTAATCAATTTTCAATGGAACTGCCGTCATGGTATATTTTACAATACGGTTTGGAGTAATGGAAGCCACGTACAACGATGATCCGTCTTTGGAAATAGCTATATCGTGCGGCACTTGTAAGCCCTAAAAAATATTCAAAAATATCAACAACCCCGTTAAACACGGATAATGATATAACTATTCGACGCCGAACAACTTACGTCCTTAGCTAAAGGCCAATGGTCAAGAATGGTCTCGGTCGTCGGATTTATAGTGAATCCCCTAACTGGAATTACAGGTGACGTTGGACCATTGACAGCGTAGAGCATATTGCCTGACGAACATAAAATGATATTTCAACATATTTATCATTATATGTGTAGAATAATTATAAAAAATCGTGCCACTTACCGTGGTTGGTTATGGCGTAAACGCGGCCCAAGTCCGGTTCTTGTATTGTTAAAGCGGCTTGTTCCTTGCTGTCATCCGAGAGTTCAGCTCCCCTACACACCACCCTCATGTCTTCTCGGTCGGCGATGCAAATCATGTCTAGTTGTTCTAGCAACGCCAAACTGTGCGGCACTTGTAGACTCAAAAACTCTAATAGTACAACACAAATAGCACATAAATCATAATGCAGGTTTTGTGGTATAAAAAAATATATAACGTTAGTCTCGCAATATCATAAACATCTTTTAACTTCTTCTTCTCCCAGCTAATTGGAGTTGATCTCCTTAATACTAATGACGAGAGATATGGACGAGAATAGTAAAGGTAGATTAACTCTATTCCTTATCAATATTTCAACTCTTGTCAAATTATACAAAAATGAGATTGTACATAAAAGTAATTAAACCTGCTCTCATCTATGGAGGATAAAAAATTATGTGAACAAGTTTTTGATATAGGTGTGTGGAGAAGGAAATTCAACAGTGAGTTACGGAGAGAAATGGGGGAATAATGCCAGACCATTGCTTCGTAAAAGAACAAAAGATAAGCAACCAGACAAACGATGGACTGGAAACCGAAAGAGGAAAATCACAAAACGAGCCACAGAAGAGGTGTCTGTGGGGACGTAGATAGTAGAGAAAGATCTTATACAACTAGGAATACGATTATGTTTTTTGGTTGAATTTTGTTTACTCGATGACTTACCGTTAGCGTGCGGAAATACACGCAAGAGTTCTCCTCGGGCCGAGTATTTCAAAACTCTGGAATTGCAATATCCGTCGGCGATGAATATATCACCGGTCGAGGCAATGGCCACAGATGTCGGTTGGCAAAGTGTCCTGTACCCTTTACCGTTCTCGAATCTTTTGCCAAACGTCAACGACGGCCTATTCGCCCCAGGTGAAAACTGAAAGAATTGACGTTCATGTCATTCAATCGGTACATCACGTCCGTACACGTGTTAATGTAGCCTGTTATACCTTAAAAACTTGATGCATGGCCACATCGGTGACCCACACATTTCCTTGGTGATCAATAGTGATACCGTGAGGCATGTAAAAGAATCCCGCGCCCCAGCTGGACAACACGTCTCCGGTTTTTGGGTTCAGAGTGACAATGGTGTTGGTAAGAATCGGCCCTTCCTGCACGTGCCGATAGTGAAACGTTTCGTTGAACGAACTGTGCGGAAACAAGTTCACAAATGAAATATTCGTATACTCAATGCTATTCGAGCGCAGAAATCGTCTTACCTTTCATCCCAAACTCGGCTTCCTCGATGAAAAATCACCGGCTGCCCGACCGTATTCATGGCCACTCCACTCACTTGCCCAAGACGGGGTATCGGACTCCTTGGCCATCCTTCGACTTCAATCGGTCTGTTTATACTTATTTGCTCCTGCGATAAAACGAAACAAGTCCTCATTAATCGATCGTACAAATTAATAAAATTAATGTTTGAACATTTTTGGAAACGGGAATAATATTGTCTTTTTTGTATTTCACACCACTGATTCTTATCGCTAATTTTGGTATCAATTGTTTTACCACTTAATCTATTAATAAACTTGCAACATTTTGAATTTTTCGTTTGTATACGTTTTAAATAAAATTTATTATTATTATAGGTAATCAAATTACGAACAAACACAAATTTTAAACTTGATTATTAACTACTATTAATTAATAAAGTATGATGCGCGGTTAAAGGTTTACAATTATGCAGCTATACTCTATTCGGAATAAGAACAGCACGGCGCGGCCGTCCGATTTTCGTCGGCGCTGGATCGGCGGGTAAGAGGTTTCTCCTACCAAGTCGAGGCGCGCCGATGCAATGCTTCGGAACAAAGCCACGCCCATGCGCAACCAGCCCTGTTCTTATTCCGAATAGAGTATAGGTTTTATTACATAAATCCAAAACAAAGACAACACTTCGGGGCTTAGTGAGGACGAAGATGTCACAAGTCTTCAGAAGTTAGAATAACTGAAAGCGATTATCACTTTTAAACAAGCGCTTAACAAAATATCAAATGCTTCCATTTTATAGACAATAAACATGTTTAGGATAATACCATTTCATTTTTTCGGGGTTTCCTTGATAAAAATAGTGTTCCTTTAGATATTTAAATTTTAAAAAAATGGTAACGTATAATGTTAATACAGAAGAAAATAATCTACTCAAAACGTTGACTAGACGATTTAAAAATGTATAATATTGCAAAATAGCCAACAAAAATTGTAATATTCAATACTTGCATACTATTATATCATATTGTAATTGGAATACTAATTGTGACTTAAATGTGTGTGTAGGAGAATTAACTCCCACGAACCATAGCACAATAACAATAAAATGGTTTAGTATCTTATCCTCCGTCTTCTTTAAAAACGCCCTTGGTCTAAGTATAATTGGTATTTAGTTCTAGTTGAATAAAACCGGATCCAATCAATTTGAACACACGAGTAACTACAACAATAACGTTTAAAGCTTCAAATCCGTTATTCGCGTTAAGCGATACATTAATTATGATAAAGTCATTTATTCCTACCATTTAATACTATAGTATTACTAGCGTTGTTATTGCAAACAAAATTAACATTTATTTCTGTACATTACTACAACTCCTAGTGGGACATAATCTGTAGAGATTATCTTTTGGCTCTCATTTACATTGAATTTAATATATATTTGCATAACGCCCTGGCTTTTCTCGATTAAGATTCACAGAAGACAATAGTATACCCTGTAATCAACTTATAATTTTAGTTTATCAACTACCAAAAAGAGTATAAAATAATATTATTTAACCTCGTACAGTTAAAAATGGGCCGTTTGATAACCGATTTGTAATATAGTTAAAACTACTAAGAAATCAATATTTGTATGATTACCCGTATAACAATACATTAACTATGAAGGCTAACAACTACAGTAGGTACCTACATCATAGGTTACATCAGTTTTTAATTACAAGTCAGGATGGGGGGAGGGGGGTTAAACCCGCCTATCACGGAAATTCTACAGACATAATAAAACTAATTTTAATTATAAAAAAAAAATTACTCTAAAACTACAAACTAAATTTATGTAATTAAAAACCATTTTAAGTACTGAAATAGGTGACTCCAACTTAACTTGTACAGTTAAGTACTAATTCGGTTATTTCTGTGGTTAGCTAAGTACTTTTTTTTCAACAGTTGGGATCGAATACAAATTCATGTCAACAAATGCTTATAACCAAACGTCGTCGTATAGGAATTCTATAACCACCAATTTTCTAGCTCAAAAACTTGATTGCGAAGAATGGGTTTTTATTTTGTTTATGATAGGTCTAGAGCAACTTAAAGTGAAGTTTATTTTTGCGCCAACAAAATGTTAAACCACTCTCGCGTTACTAGTTATAGGTATTATGATATACTACCTACGTGTTTAATTACTTTTATAAAGTTTTAGTTACGTTAATATAATCCCTAAAATACTATACGTCAACAAATGCTAATAACAAAACGTTGTCATAAAAAAATGTTGTACAGACGCAAAATTATAAGTATATTGTACTACTCGTATCACAAACCTTTATTGTCGATTAAAAAAACAATTACCGTACAAAAAGTTGTCAAAGAAAATTGGATATTCGACGTTTAGTAGGTATCTAAATACTTAGAATCGTGGAAAAACATATGGGAAAACACACGGGGGGGAGAGTAAGTCCTGATTTTTTGAGTTTCCATAAATGTATGGTCCGCTCTTCAAGCCAAATAATCTGAATCATATACCTGTATTTTCCACGCTTTTAAGTATACTAACGTACTAAAAATAAAATTCAGAAAGTGGAATATGCAATTTTATTTTACAAATTTTTTTTTATGGAAACTGGATTTGTAATCGCCAATACAAGTTTTTATAGGCGAAGTAAGATATACATATAATTTTGCGTCTGTATAACATTTCTCCATGACAACGTTTTTTCATAAGCATTTGTTGACGTATTTATTTTACCTGAACAATTGAATAAGCATTCTGCGTGTTTAGGTGAAAGAAATATTAAAAAAATGTCGTCAAGAATTGTGATAGCGTAATAAAAACATAACTACCAATAAAGAATCCTAATTACTGTACTAATAAACCGGATCGATAGCTGCTTGCAAATCTAGGCGATATATACTATTTTTTGTTTTTTAATTGGAACACGATCTTACTTGAGTAGTTTTTAACTAAATAAAATATTTTATATAAGATACTTTAAATAAGTAATTTGCTACAGTAGACTAACTAGAATTACTCGACGCCTGGACATTTTTTTTTCGTTCTCTTTGAAATGTCCTATCGCACTAGCAAACGTTCAGATAAACTTACAAAAATCACATTTTACTCGCTAACTAAAAAAAAAAATTATTTTTCACATTAACTGTTACTTTTTTCGGATCAAAATAAATCTATTTGTTTTCGGATTATTGCCAAAATCCGTACACTCCATACATTGATAACTATAAGGTTTTTTTTTGTTTTTCTTGAACTTCCCGAGTACTCGAGAATGTAGGTACTTCAATAATTTGCAAAATCTCAATAGTATAAGGTAATTAACGCGATTTATCGTGTAACAGTGATTTAAAAATTGCAAGTTATGATTTATAAATGTATTAAATAATTATGAAAGGTATACTGTGACATAAGGCAACTTGTCACAGAACACTTAGTAAACAGTCTACTTAGTTTTATTTAATTTAATAAATACGTTTTTTAACATATGCACATATTGACTATATATGATTTTAATATATTGTTGTTTTATTACAATGCAGTCATAACATATAGATATACATAATATAAAATCGATAGATAAAAAATATTATGCCAAGTCAAAAGTTTAGAGGTGATTGAAAACTGAACAACGTATTGACGATTATTTGTGGATTCAAGCTATAACAATTGGTTGTTTGCGGGATGCAACAATATTTTTGCTTACTTGTACAGGCAATGCTAGCGGCGGTAAGTCGTCGGTGTTGCCGTAGACGACTCGCTTGATCTCGTTGTAAAAGTTGCTGTCGGCCGGCCAGCCCGTCACCGGACAACAGAAATAAGTGATCAGGGACAACAAGGTGGCGTGGTTCAACAAACGTTTCATTGCCATTGGACCCATTGTGTGTTATGGTGGTGAGTAAGAAGGATTCGTTACTATTGGCCGTGCATTGGCACGACGATAACGGTACAACGTCGACGATGCCTTTGGCCTTGACGCGCTCCCGTTGTACATTCGAGATCAATACACATAAGCTGACATTAGTTAATCGCCAGAGAGCGCCTCGCAATGCAAACATAGTGTTCGACTGTTCGAAAACAATGTGCGTACTCGAAACCCTTGATATCCCATTCACAACCCCTAAAGTCAGAGCTAAAAGCTTAAAAAAGAGCAAGTGAGCTATTTTCTAAAAGTCGGATAAACAGCTATAGACGTACACATTTTTTTTTTAGGATGAACATATTTCAAACCCTAAGCAAAATATTTCAAATATGTGATCCACCTGCTTCCCTCTACCCCTCATTTATAAGATAAAACTCTAGGTTAATTACACATCTATCCGTAGTTCATACAAAACAAGTTTTAAATCCAAGCATAAAATATAAAACTAAGATTCTTAGTTACAACTATCAGCTAAGTGCTAACTAATATATTATAGAAGTCGCCAATGTTACAAAAGGCCTATACAACATCCACAAATCATAATGCATCTATAATTTATATAATTACATTTTGTACAGCCTTAGTATTAGAAAATTATATTTACTAAGAGATTTCTAATAATAGTATGAATAATCGATCTATATAATAAAATTTGCTTATTGATACTTGAATAAATTGATACTTTTTGCTCATCTCTGCTCACGTATCCGATCTTCTATTTAGTAATTATAAAAATGTACCTATTTTTCTTAAAGTGTTGAAAAATAACGCGATTGAAGGAAAAAACGGATTTCTTATTTTTTTCATTGCAAAGTTTTAAAAACTAAAATTAGATTTTAGTCATTTTACCACTGATTCTAGAATATATAGATAATCGGTGCAATACACAAAAACGGCGACCGACTTCATGTGGATTTCCGCTGTCAACGGAGGTACCCTCGTCATAGTTAACCATCCGCCCGTCCATCAACTATGACAAGGATACCTCCGTTGCCAGCGGGAATCCCACATGAACTCGGTTGCCGTTTTCGTGTATAGCCCCGATTATGTGTATATTCTAAAATTAATGATTTTATGTTAAAAAAAACTAAAAATTAACCATGAGTTCGGATACCAGTTTTATTTGGTCCATTGGACCGCTTATACTTATCGGATTTCTTAATTGAACTGGATGTATTTTATCTATAGAGCATAAACCAGTAACAAGTGTACAAACTCTCGTTATTTGAAAATTTTCTCGAAATTACCATTATATATATTATCCTTCATTATCTTAATGAAATAACCAGAGTATTGAGTAATTATTTTATTTAATAAAGATAGGACAACCGTTAAAAGCGCGCCTTATCAGTCATATAACCATTTTGTTTAGTCGTTATCATATTATCAATTGCTTAATGGTTACTGTTATCATTAGCCAAACAAATGACTGAAACACAGATATATATATAATATTTATTATATATCTATGGACTGAAATAAGTGATACCTCATCATTCAGTGACAACAATAACACTATAACAGTAATTAGTTGATAGACGTCAGCAGTTATCTGCTCACTGCTGTAGGCTGTTGCCTTTAGTAATCAAGTTAAAATTTTGAATTTAAATTACATTTTATAAGAATAAACTGCATAATTTTTATATTTTCCATTGTCTTATGACTAATAAGTTATAGTCTTTTATGTAAAAGACAATTAAATTTTTTTTTAAATGTATGATTGAATAATAAGTAATTTATACTTTAATATTCCATGGATTTTAGTATAAAACTGTATACCTGTAATCTATGTATTTTGAAAAACAAAAATTCTACAACTGCTAATATGATAACATGTTAAGGTGAGTAAAACCTCTACTAAATTTACTTGGTCATGTTGATTACGACAGAGGCTACAATTTTTTTTTAAATTTAAATTTTACTTTGGTAAGTCTTTGGTAATCAATACTGAAGATTATTATTGAACACATTAATATAATAGTAAAATATATTTTAAATTAAAAATAATCTAACATTTATTTTTAATCATAACATTGACTAAATACCGCTTATCTAAAGTATTTGGAAATCAAAAGCACAATTAATTGTATGAATAATATACTATCTTTTACAGCTGATACTCAAAAAGAAAATTATTTTAATGCCATGGCTAAAATATGGAAGTCTCAAAATGGTAATCATCATGAATGCGGTTACTCACAAATTATTCAACGGCACGAAAATAGTGATATGTATTGGACAATGCACAAAGACGTAAAAAAAATGTTCCAACTTTTATCTAACGAATCGGGTACAAACAATTCCTAAACTATTACTTTTTCTGGAATCATTCAGAAGTAAAACCATTAACGATTGGTTACACATTTGCGATTACACATTTTTATTTTTTAAGAATTCACTTGTTACTAATATAGCAGTGCTTAAAGTGATGCAGTTTTTAGAACTGTATTCATATTTATTTGATTAATTTTTGTTTTTTTAGAATTACTGAATAAAAAATTTATACTCATACACGTCAGTAGTCATTCTCATCTTGAAGAGCGTTATTTTTTTCCTGCTGAAATTTCTGCATTGGAATTTACATTGTCAAATGGTTTTTCACGTATTTATCATCAGATAGTTGGTATTGGTAAGTATCCCAATGAACTCACTTATCTAAAACTAAAATATAAAAATAATCAACAAAACTATTTTACAATAATAATTAAATATAAATAAATAGTTAAAGATAATAAATTGTATAGTATATTTTTAGCTTAAAAATTTGTAAATTAGATAACTTTTTTAATGATGAGAGGAGGACTAGTGGCCGAGTGGATAAGGCATTAGTTTGTTTAGCACTCACTGTTGCTGATTCGGGTCACCGACGCTTTGTTTGCCAGGCAAGAAACCATCTGGTAAAAAGTATCCTCCATAGTACTACATTCCCTCTTCTACGATGGACTGACGGGACATTCTGCTTAATGAATTCGTTAAGAAACCATCTCATGTTGGCACTGTCTTCAAGGCCTGTACAAGATGATGATGTTTTAATGCAGGGATATTTGATAAATATAAAAAATATATTTACCTAATAGTTATACTAAAGAATTTAACATTTTTGAAAATAGAAATTATAACTTTTTTATATTTATCTAATATGTTGGTATCTTTGTTACAGCGAAAATCTATCCACGGGGTTATGGAGGTGGTTTGAGACAGTACTCAGACACATACCATAAAATTAGCTGTTGGGATAATCATCCTGATGACTATAAAACAATATTGTTAGATCTCCTCAGTTTTTTAAATGTAATTAAAAATTATTTCAATGGTAGAAAATAGTCATTTGTTTTTAAATACCTTTTTTTTGTTTGTTTCAGGGCAATGAACTTAATGAAAAAGATTTAAACGAAGAAACATTAGATTTGCCATACTTGTACACCATAGAAACTGAAATGTTTTCTAATATGATGAACACAAAAATTAGTCTTGAAAATCTTTATAAAACAGTATTTCCAAATCGTAAGTATAACTTGCTTAATATATTGTTACTAGAATATAAATAATATAAAATGTTTAGATTATTTTTAAGAGACATGAAATTATGTTAGTTTTATAATACTATTAAATATTAATAATAATATTTTAGCATAGATGTGAATAAAGTGGTAAATTATAATTTCATTTTACAAATAATTGGCGATTCTTCTTATCAAAATAGTAAAAATTGTTATTGATAAAATTACTATAAGTATTATTTTTTTATTGATAAATTAGTTTAAATCTGTATAAAAATCAGCATACAATTTTATTTTAGATAACCCAGAATACATCAAATTGTTATTCAAAATAGGGTCTCTTGAGAGGTTATTTAATGAAATGATAAATAAATTCAACATCCATTTAAACGGACATTACATAAGTCCAGGATTTTCTCTTAGAGACATTCTAGGATCCGATATGTATGGACTTGGTCTTGGTTGTACGGTAAATTTTGTTACAAAACTACTAACTCAGTAACTATTAATATTTACTTTCATTTATCTGTCTGTTATGTTTTTTTTTTATAGTTTCATGAAGTACGAGATATTGCATTTAAGTGTTCCAGGTCACGTGTTCTGCAATGGATGTCAAATATTTGCAAACATTTAAATAAATATACCAGCCTTAAAATTATTCCTGGGAGAAACGTAGCATTATTATTGAGAGACGGATCGAGATTGGTATATATATATTTATTTTAATACGATTTAGTATTGTTAACATGCGCCATATTTAATGCAAAATACTATTATATACATTTTTGTACTTCATTTTTTAAAGATTATTGAAGACGAGAATACACCTATTACTAGACAACAACTTGGAATGAAGCCACTAACAGAGTATTTAATTAATTATCATCAAAAATATTATTGTGATGATAATATAGATTAACTATTAATAAATCTATAATAAATGTCATAACTATTTTATATTTATAGCCAATTTTTTATTTTATACTTAGCCAATAATTTATTTCTTATTTTGTCTAATTTTTTTTTGGCATTATAAGTAAACCCATTATTTTTTATTATTTTACTATCTTTATGTAGTACACATGTAACTTACATTAATATTTAAGTGTGTGTCACTGGTTTAACACTCGGTCACGGGCACTTCGTTTGCTGGGCGAGCAATTGTCCAGTGAAAAGGAGCTGCCATCTTCCTCTCCGGTGCTAGTCTGACAACCTGTTCTGGACAGTGAATTCGCCAAGAAACCCTCGTAATGGCAGCTTTGAGCCTTAAATACCTGTTAAACTGATAATGATATTTTATAAAAAAAATAAAACTAATTTATATTTTTAACAAATTATAAATTGTAAAATTAATATAATAAAATTATTTTATATTTTTTAAATGACTAATGTACTCATTTTATATTAAAATTTAGTAACTACAAACTATAAAAGTTCCTTATTACCCTGTCATCGAGTTTCTTTAACCTTCTATCAGTTGCATGGCTCACCACAAATTTTAAATTATGTAAATGACATAAAAAAGTTTTTATTTAATTTAACTTGTGGGGTCACGGCATTGACAATCGCTATAAGTCCAGGGTAGTACCCAACTGGGACCAAGTGGCAACGAACACAGCTTAACTTCAGGTGCCGAATGGAAACTGAGGTCATCACTGCGCTACACCATTGTTAATATTTAATGTTTTATATAGCTGCTGTATACAAGTTTATCTTAGATTATCAGTAATTGGAATATTGTTTTTTCATACTAGTGTGCCTGTGTTAACTGTCTAAATCTATATATTTGGAAACTTTTTACCTACAATTATGTTGTTGTTTATATATATTATATTTTTTTTAAATATAAATATAAATAAGCTTGAACTCATTGTAATCGAAAACTTATTATGAAGAAGTTTTCAATCCTAAATTTCAAATCTAAATCTGATCTGCATACTTCCTATTCACAGGGACGTAGATACAGCGTCACAACAATCTACAATCCCACCTAGACCAACTTCAAAATTGCTAAAAAAAAAGAGAGTACAAATCAATGAAAGTAAACCTGTACAAGACATATTTACTCGTAGACAAACTACCTGGCTGTCTGTATACTTAACATCTAAATTCCATCATCTTTAATGTAAAATACTTAAGAATTTACTTGACAACCCTTATAAGGTCACATCATACCAATAACACTAAAACCAATCTTAACAACTGCCTACGTCTCCTTAAAAGATTCCTAAATCTGAAACTGCCCGAAACAAATTCATGAACCTCAAAACTTACTCTACGACCAAAGTTATAATCTACTAATAAAACCCCTATGGACCTACGGCCCACAAATCTAGGGAGCTGCAGAAAATCAAATCCATACCTGAATGCGCTATACAGTTATATACTAGATACCAAAACTTTCTATTCAATCTTCCAAACTTGGCTATAAACCTAGCATTACCTAACATGTTAAGAAATCCTTCTATAAGGTTGTAACATAAATGATGGCAAAACCTATTAAAACGGTAACAAACTAAAAATAAAAGTGTCGTTGGTAGACGGTCTCTAACTCAAGTCAAAACACGCTATCGTAAATAGAAACCTCAAATATACTCATTAATCAATTTACTACATTGTATAGATTGTATATTATGTAAAATAAAAAAAACTGATACTGAACAGTCAAGATGTTTCTAAATAATTAAATTCTAAAATCTAGTTATGAAAATCATTTTTTTCTCAATTAAATTTGTTAATTATGTAAAAGAATATGTTGTACATTAAAAAATAAAGGTTAGTAGAAAAATTAGTGAAAGAAGTAGGTACCTACAAATTTGTGTAATGGAAAATGTTTACCTCGCACGACCATTTAAAGGTTAACTCAAGAAAATAAAATTATACATGTTTTAATATTTTTAGTCCAAAATAAGTTACTCAAGATATTTTAACCAAAAAATTAAAATATTTTATAACAAAAAAAAACACAAGCTCTAAACAATTTTAAATATCAATTTGAATTTTAATAAATAAAGAGTATTATAAGTATTAAAATATACCTTATATTAGAGAATAACGTAAAATATTTTTTATTTTAAATTGATATCAATTTAATAAATAGCTAGAATGTTTTTTTTTAAATTTATAAAATGATAAAAGGAATAATAAATGAATAGTTTGCTTGTCGTAATTATAGCTCTATAACACAGAACAAAGGATCAAAAAACAAAACAAAAAAATTTCTAGTCAAAAGCCATTGTTTTTTTTTTTTTTAACTTTTTATAAGTATTACATCATTTCATGATTTCTAATATTGGTAAAATAGACATGGGCGCCCACAGGGACGGGCGGAAGGGGCAACTTCCCCCGCTAGCATCTTAGCAAGTTAAAAAAAAATGTATCAAATATTATCCTAAACTCGCAAAATCCATTAAAAAATCATAGGCGGCCCCCCTGAATTTTCACCTGCGGGCGCCTTGTAAGCAGAAAATTTTTTTGGTATTCACTATAAAGCCCCTCTGCATTGTTAGTAAGAGTAAAATAGTAAATTATTGTTAGTAAAGAAAATTATTTTTTAATTACCATGCTTATCGGTTGAAAACAAATAAAAACAGCATATTTCGTTCTGTTGTGCGTCGAGTCGAATCATCCAAGTCCTAAACAAAACTTCTGAACAAAATACAATACATTAACGTAAGTATTCGAGCTGAAAGACAATTGTAAATCGACATCACTTATCAGCTAAGTGCTACAGGTGTCACGTGGTCCTTGGAACGCCGCCAAAAAAATGTGAGGAAGGAGTTGTTGTATGTGATATGTCTGTGGTTGTTATCAGTTAAAGACATTTTATCACATTAACATAAATCATATATAATAATAATAAATAAAAGGATATATACAAATAACAGTTGACAACTCTCCAGGACTCTCGACTCTCCTTATTCGTTTAAAAAAATTATTGTTCAAATCATGTGTCATAACTCGTAAGTCAATAATAAGGTAAAGAATTTCATTACTCTATCTGTGACAGGAGTAATAATATTAAACAATTAATGTCATAATAATAGTACAAATAACTGATAATAAGAAAGCCAAAAATGGCAATAAGAAGAATATAAAATATAGATAGTGATTTATTACAATAAAAATTTATTTCTAAAAAAATTGTTACCTTTTTAAGAAAATGGAAAACACAATATCAGGTAAAACTATTTTGGTATTAAAAAAAAATACAAAAACTTCATTAGGTGTAATATTTTGTTTTATACAACGTTAGAACAAGTGGATACGACTGAAGATTCAAAAGGAGAGTCTAGTTTGGAAAACAAGAAAAATGTACGGTTCCAATCACTATTTTCTTGTCTTGATCCTTCTTTTTGGTATAAAGTTACACAGTTAAAATTGGAGGTCGATAAGTTGAGTGAAGTATCTAGGCCTCTTATTGGCTTTTATTCTTCAAAGAGTGCTCCATTTATATCGTTGGATTGTTCATCGTTCAACCAGTAAGTGTTTATTTTATTCAAAAGTATACTTAGTAGATAAAATAAAGGCTATATTGAGTATTGAAGCCATACGCCGATTTATTTTATACCATTGGCATAATTTTATTGTAACCAGTTTTTATTTAAAATTACTAAATATAATAATTTAGACTATTATGTTATTAGAGAAATCAACCAAACATCGACTAACTATGTTGCCAGAGGTCATTGTATACATAGAAATACATTAGATTCCTTTAAAAACTGTGATAAAAGTGAGTTACTAAAGAATTTCGGAGAACAATTGCTGGACGATTTTCGTTCCGGAAGAGCAGTTAAAGATCCTTCGTTAATTCCAGCATTCAATATATTGATGTATTCTGTAAGTAAATCTTATATTATTTTTAATTTTGTAATTTACAATAAATCAATAATCTAATAATTTAATATTTATTGTTTAATAGGATCTTAAGCGATACCATTTTTATTATTGGTTTGCGTTTCCAACTTTTGCTGAACCAATGTATTATTTAGCCGACCTTCCAAGACCACTTGATACTGTATTATTACTTACTCAAGTAGGTTCTTAAGATCATCAAGTATTAATTATAGTAATACTAAAATGATATGCATAGCTGAGATTTTTACCATTTGACTATAACCAAAGCTAAATTATTATTGGGTTTATTTTTATGACATTAGATTGATTGTCTTCTTCCTAAATTTCAAAGTCTTCAAATTAATCAAAGAGGATTTTTTGGTATTGTGTTAAAAAAAGGCGGCGAGATTGAAGTTATTACTTTAGAAAAGTACATAGAACTAAGAAATACATTGGAAAATCAATCACAGTGTTATTTAGTATTTGCAGATCCTTCAGATTTAGAAAACAACCCAGGATGGCCATTGAGAAATGTTTTGTTTCTTTTACTATTACATTGGTAATGTATATGTTTTACTTATTACAATGTAACATTTTAAATTGATAGTAATTTTATTATGGATATTATTTGTTTTAAAGTCCATCTGCATTGAATTCAACATTTAAAGTTATTGCTTTGAGAGGAACAACACAAAATAAGTTTAACAAAAGCATTTTGTTCAGTATCAAAGTACAATGTGTGTTTTTAATTATGTTTTTGTTATTATGTAATTTAATGCTAAAAGAGTATAAATGTTATTAGCTAATTTTGAAATGGCGATTGTACAAGACATTAAGTTTGTAGGCTGGGAAAAAAACAATAAAGGAAAGTTTTGTCCTAAATATGTCGACCTTAGTAAAACGATGGACTCAAAAAAGTTAGTATTATACAAGTTGAATTTTGAATTTTAATATCTATCTCATAGAATACATTTTTTTTAAAGGCATGCCAGAGAGTCTGTCGATTTAAATCTTAAGCTTATGAAATGGCGTTTAGCACCGGATTTAAATTTGAACGTTTTAGCTCAGTCAAAATGTCTTGTAATAGGTGCTGGTACTTTAGGCTGCTGTGTTGCCAGAAATCTAATGGTACATCTAATTAGTCAAGTCAATATTGTTCATAATAAATACTAATTTGGTTTATGTGATATTATTTACTAGTCATGGGGTGTTCGCAACATAACATTTATTGACAACGGTAAAGTTTCTTATTCGAACCCTGTTCGGCAATCGCTGTACAAGCATTCACATTGCGTGGGTTCAAACACCTATAAAGCCTTAGCGGCCGCGGAAGTTTTAAAAGAGATACATCCAGAAATAGTATGCACCTATATTTTTTACTGATGTGTTATTACTGACATTATTTATATGTATTGTTGCTTAATAATTAGAACAGCGCTGGTGTGATAATAAATATTCCAATGCCTGGCCATGAAGCAAATAGTGAAGGCCTACACGATGTGGACCGACTTTCAAAACTCATACAAGATCACGATGTTATATTTTTGCTAACAGACTCAAGAGAGAGCCGTTGGTTACCTACAATGCTGTCAACTTTACACAACAAAGTAAACGTTTAGACAATTTTAATCAGTTATTGATTTTGATTTTTTTTTCTTTTTTAATTATATTTGATAATAAAGTTTTTTATTTTTAAAATTGGCATAATTTATTAAATAATAATTCGGTAAAATTTGAATGTTAAAAAGTCTTTTTTTTTTAAGCTTGCCATAACTGCTGCTCTCGGTTTTGATTCATATTTAGTAATCAGACATGGAACCAAATTGCAGTCGGCGTCCTCTGAAACTACAAAATTGGGATGTTATTTTTGCAATGATGTTACTGCACCAGGGAATGTAAGATAATGCAAATTGACATTTTACAATAGTTAAACTATTTTGTATTCATTTAACACCTGTTAATTTTTTAAGTCTTCTGTGGATAAGACATTGGATCAACAATGCACTGTTACTAGGCCAGGAGTATCAGCAATAGCCGGAGCTTTGGCTGTTGAATTATTTGTCTCCTATGCTCAACTGAAGTAGAATATAATAATAATAGTATTTATATTTAATAAATAATTACAAGTACATTACTTTTTATTTGTATTTAGAGACGACATTTCAGCAAACGCTAATAGTTGTATAGGGGTTGTGCCACATTCTATCAGGGGTTTTTTGTTTGACTACCAACAGATTACACCATTCACTCCAAATTTTGATAAATGCATCGCATGTTCATCCAAAGTAATTTAAAAAAAAGAAAAAGATCACAAGCTTAGCAGGTTATGTTATAATATTTGTTACATTTGTTTTAGGTTACTAACAGTTTTATTAATAGCAGAGATGAATTTTTAAGTTATGTGTTTACAAACCCAAATTACTTAGAAGACTTGACAGGATTAACTGAACTCAAAAATCAGTTTGAAAAACTCGAAGTATAATACAATTATTCTGTGGAAATAACCTATTCTTCTAAACAGTATATTTAAAAATTGTATTTTTCAGATTTTTGAAGTCGATGAATTTGATATTTGAAATCCACATTCACTCCTACTATTGGATTGATTCTGAAAATCAGCAATTACTTATGCACATATTCTAGAGTGTCATGCATTTGAATAAATATATATTTATTAATATTTGTTTGTTTATTTATATTCTACAATTAATTATAAGTTACACAATTATTATTTATGTACAATTCAATGTCTAACTGCATATTAAAAAACACAGGTCCAGGCAAAATTAGCAAACAAATTATCTTTTATAGTTAATATTTCACCTAATTTTAATTTATTTTAGAAAAACATAACCTCATCCCTTATGTTTTAAATCCTTATGAACTTGAACTTTTTAAATAGTAACATAGTATATATTTTATTAAGATTAATTTAGTAACTAGTCGATAATCAGTTTTAAAGTTAAAAATAAAATTAAGTACAGGAAGAAGTTTGTAGTATAGTATTATTTTTATCCGAACACATTACTCTACCTCACTCCATTTCCCGTCCTACATTTTACACTAAAATAACTTTATAAGTAATTATTATAAATGGTTATCGACTAGTCAAATTTTTCAGCAAATTATGCTTAATCTAAAAAAAATGAGTTAATATATATTATGTTACCATCTAAAAAAATCAATTTCATTGCGTTTTAACACATAAGGGATAAGGTTATAGATAGTAGCAAAATATATCAAATTTGGGCTAACTAATAACTATGAAAGTATGAAGAAGTATTTTAAAAAGTCTAATATCTTTTAAGATACAGGCTGGTTCATAGTTAGTGAATTCAGAATTGCAGATTAGTGCTCTGCACGATTGTTATCACGTAAACGGGCTGTAGATAATAAATGAATGATAACATTATCAGCTACTTTATACGTGGTGCTATAGGTTACACAATAAAATATTTTAGTCGTTATTACTTTTTTGTGTTTGATACAATAATATTACATATTTAAATATGTCATTGATGAATGATGATATTTTTTTTTTCAAATTCACGTACAGGTTATTAACAGCTACATGGATAACTTTATAATTGTATTTAACATGCTATACTTATTGACCATGATAAGTACTAAACCGTTGTTGTATATTTCTGGTCCGTCATAAGAAGATCCGCCTGCAGCAACGATGAAGTGGTTGGCATTATTACAACCTTATAGGTTTGTAAAATCATATTTGGTTTTAATTGTATTCCTGATTGGAGTATTATGCTGCATCCTATTGCCAATATTTTGGCCGTTCGTTCTACATGATCACAGTGAACATAAAGATTTGATTGTGAGGCGCCCTTTTTCAATTGTCGATTTCGACTATCACGAATTGGTCGATACGGGTAAAGAAGTCCATGAATTAATCATCAGAGAATCAACTGTGGATGTTGTTTGTAAGAAAAATTATTTCAAAATTGTTGTTGATCTACCAATAAGTCATTTCTATGTATCTTTTTTTTTTTTATAGCTGACCAAGACAATGTTGAAGCACTGATATCACTAATTGCTGCTAATGAAATGAAATTGGAAGGTAAAACCCAAAAAGCAATGAAACTTATAGAACACGGGATAGCACTTTCTCCGAGAAATCCCGATTTGTTAAATGGCTACGGAGAGATTATTGAAGAGTTACAGAAAGATGTTGTAAAAGCTGATCAAATGTATTTTCAGGTTTGTTATCTAAGAACATTGGTTGACAGTTTACATAGTTTACATAATATTTTAGGCACTTGTACATAGTCCAAAACATAAAGGAGCGTTGCGAAATCGTAAGAGAACCGAACTAATTGTTGATGATTTAGATTGGCAACAACTTAAACGTATTGATGAAAAAAGAGACAAAGTGGCATCTATATCTGAATCAAATAGTGCTTTAAGACGAGCAAAAAAAGAAGCATATTTTCAAGTATGTTAAATAAAAAGTAAAATTAGTGTTCATTTTTTATATATTATTATTATAAAGTGTTGTAAACTTAATAAAATATTAAAATCGTCCTTTATGTTCATCAGTATATTTTGGTATCCCATACAGTAATGTAGATAATGTATTATGTATAGTTCGATAGTATACAAATAATAAGTATGTTTTTTCAATACTTTTATTAGCACATTTATCACACCGTTGGTATTGAAGGAAATAGAATGTCTTTATCAGAAACAAGATCAATATTAGAAACTAGAATGGCCATAGGTGGAAGAAGTCTTGCCGAACATAATGAAATAATAGGTCTTGAAGCCGCTCTCAAGTACATTAATGCCACATTAATCAATCAGTTTGGACGTATAGCAGTCGACGATATTTTAGAAATTCATAAAAGAGTTATGGCATTTGTCGACCCTTTTGAAAGTGGAGTTTTCCGTCATACTCAAGTATTTAAACTGAAAATAAACAATTGAAAATGGCTCTTCCTTCGCTGTATAATTTTAATAGTTAAGTTTTAATTTTTTTAGGTTTTTGTTGGTGGTCATATTCCTCCGGGTCCATCACATATTTTGGCACTAATGGAAAATTTTTCGAAATGGCTGAATTCCGACACCGCTCTTCGATTACATCCTGTTAGATATGCTGCATTGGCACATTATAAATTAGTGCATATACATCCGTTCACCGATGGCAATGGACGTACCTCGCGACTCCTCATGAACATGATTTTAATGCAAGCTGGTTATCCTCCTGTCATAATTCCAAAAGGAGAAAGACACAAGTACATACATTATCCTAGTGTATTATGTTGATGTCAACAATTGTATTTTTTTTTAAATAGGTATTATCGAAATTTGGACCTTGCTAACAAAGGTGACATTAGGCCGTTTATGAGATTCATTGCAGAATGTACTGAAAAAACACTAAACCAATTTTTATTATCGACATCAACAGAATTTACTACTGACATTCCGGAATTAGATTACGATAATATTATTTTAAACTAATATCTAAAACCCTTTTTTTATTTTACCAATTATTTGTTGTATTTTTTTGTTATCTTATATCTTCACTGTTTTTGTATAATGTCAAATATTCTAGTATTTACTATTTTATTATTATTGTTTTAGATGTATTATTATGCCTCAAACTATTGCCAATTGCCTGTGATATTAAGTTATTCAGTGTTTACCATTTAATTTTAAACCTAATTATATGTTTCAATGTTATAAGTAATATATGCATGACAGAAATATATTTGACCAGTTAAAATGCTTTTTATATTTTTATTTCAATAATACATTAGGTTGTACTACATTGGTATAGGTATATATTACAGACAAAAGCAAAAAATCAGACAATCACAGAATTTTCGACAATTCTTAAACTGCCCAAAAGTGGATTACCACTAAATGAAAAAATCAATTTAATTACAAAAAATATGTTTAATCATAACTTACAGTATTATAATCACTCTTATAGATGTGTGTTAGGCAACTACCGCAATTAGTAAAATAATATGCATAGTAAAAATTCTAAACAATAATACAAACCAGTTAAAATTGTGTTATATTAAAGAAAGAGAAAAATTTTGAATTTTATTTCACAACAAAAAAAATAAACAAATACATATTGCACTCATATTTTGGTAATTGAAGTATAATATAATATATTAAACATTAAAAAATATTGTGTAAAATAACAAACAAGTTTAATAAAAACATAAATTTTAAATTAACAAAAAAGAATAAACTAGTATTACATTATGTAATGATAGCAAATGCTAAAAATGGGTTAAAGTACAATGTATGTAAATATCAGGAAAATTTTGGTTGAGATACGTATTTTACGTATTAATTATTTTAATTATTATTAAAAATAAATTATTGTAATTATTTTACGTATTAAACGCATTACGAAAATTGATAATAATTCATAAAAAATATTATCTATATTTTAACATACAAATGTTACATTACGTTGTATGTGTTTATACTATATATATAATATTGCACTTCTTAAAAAAAAAATCTTTATAATTACATAATTAACATAACGTGGTTTTACATACAAGTTAGTATAGTAAATGATAAATAATATATACTAAAATAAAAATAATAAAATAGGAAACTTGAAATTAATATTTAAAAAAATACATTTAAGCTGAAGAAAGAAACACGATTTTTGAACTATTGTAGAATTAATGCATAAACAAGCAAACAGGATTATTTTTAATATTTTTAAAAAAAAATATGTAAATATGTTTGTAATTATAAAATCACAAAATCACCGAGTTAATCCTAATGACGGTTGTAAATCCAAAAATAATATTTGAGGAAAGTAAAAAGTATACTTTGACATTTTTTTAATGTAACTATGATTGTTACTTATTACTTATTAAAACATGATTTAAAGTATTCAATAAACAAAAAATTTCGAAGTATTACAATTGTTATAAGGATTTTAAAACTGCAGATATCTAGTTATTTAAATACAATGCACACATATTAGGTATGCAAATTGTATATTTTGTAAAAAATGTATATAATATTTGATTATTTAAATATAGACAAGTTCGGATATTATCATAAGAATAATTTTCAAATCCAAACAGTTTTAATTTAAATATTTGAAATTTTCCTATGAAGATTTTCTTAGAAAACATCTAATACGATCAATTATTAAAATTTGATATAATAGTTTAAGCACTTTTCCATTTATGACACGTAACACGTTTAATATTCATGTTTCTTAAATTGAATTTGAAAAAAAATGTTCACTCTAAATCGCCTGTAATTTAAAAAAAAAAATATTGTATTGAATGTTATTGAATTAAGATACAAAAATGAAACTATTACAATTAAACTAAAAAATTGCAATCTTGGCAGGAAAGTTATCCTAAAACCGTCGAAAGTAAGTTAAAATATTATTGTTTTTTTTGGTGACAATGACTAAACGACTTCAAGTCGATATATGCCTCATAGTTTTTAACCGAAAATCTGATGGTAGCAAATAACTATGGATTTATAAAATATCTATAAACCTAATTAGAAAAAAATGTATAAAATCGTTGACCGACAAGACGTGTCTTATTAAAATATCACAACTAATATGATACTGGATACATAAATAATTATAATACCTATATAATAATATGTGAAAGTATAAAAATCCACGTATACCTAAACGGATTTCAAATCGCACATTATAAGCATGCAATTTCACTTAAATAATTTGAAAGAATGAATTTTCGGCACTTGTTTTGTTTTAGGTGCGATTAATAAAATTATTTTATTCGTTTTTAGATGGACGGACCCGCGACACGCCGGACGGACAGTATTACAAAATAATATATGATGTTAATAACAATTTGTTATATTAATCGTACTGGAAGAATTATATTCGATGGCACGTGTTGCAATAAAAAAAAAAATCATCACGCATAATAATTTACACAATAAATTGCCATCAGTCATCAATGGCACTGGCAAATTTTTCCAAAGGCTCGGAAATCATTTATGGCTAGTTCAAGCCTGAGAAAAATTGTTTCAAAATACACAAAAAACGTCCAAATTTACAGAGGTATACAAACTTAAGCTCACAACACTTAGTTCATAAATAGTAATAATAGTTTAAGCTAAGATCTATGACCCTAACGGATGGATAGGTCAGATCTAAACGCTTCGGAAGTACATGCTCAGCTTCCACATAGTCATCGGTTTCTTGAACACCGTCACCGAGCCGTCCTGTTCGATACCGCCCAATAGGAACACCGTGCATTCTTTCACTTGCGGCTGATGTTCACGCACTCCGGCCCGACTGGCGCTGACGGCACGGGCCTTTGGCGTGGGGCCGCGTATGTCTACGCTAGAGTGGTTCAACTTCTTGGACGAGTTGTACGACGTTATGGTCGAGTTGAACGCCGTGGACGAGCTCAACGCCAATGTTTTGGGCGGAACGGGCCGGTTCATCTGGCGCATTTCGAATGCGTTATCGCTGTCCTCCAACAGACTGTCCGGTGGACTGTTTAACTTAACGTAGTCTCCTGCAACAACAAGCAAACCGATCAATTACTAATATATTGGTATACAAGTTATTAATATACTTCTTCCTCTTCTTCTCATTCGCCTCCATCCTAACTATTTGGGATCGGCCACCATTGTCCTAAGCCTCCATTCCGCAAGATCTTTCACACCATCACGTGTACACCAACAGTACACATATCATTCTCAATCGCATATAACCACCTTTTTCTGGTCTTCCTCTTCCCCTCCTTCTTCCTACATTTATTTTCATTACCATTTTTATTGTTTCCGGGTTTTCTCTCTTTATAACATGTCCAAACCATCTAAGCCATTTTGTCCGCTATATAAGACACGCCTAAACTACCTCTATGTACTAATTTCTTATCCTAAAAACCATACATAGGTTTTTCTTCTTCTCTCTAATATACTAATATATTAATTAATTAATGTACAATTACTAGTATACTTAGGTAGTTTGAATTATATAACCGTAAAATGAAATAACCGTGCGGTCGCGCGTACCTTTGGATATGGCGTTTTGTATGTCAGCCTGTACCATGTAGTTGGGATTGGAAAAACTTATGGGTCCATCGCCGTTGGGCGACTGGTGCACGGTCTCGATGCTGGCATAACCGGACGTGATTTCTCCTGGTTCTTCCGGCGTGCTGTACGGGTTACCGAAACGGACGGATGCCGAACTAGTCAGCGGGTAACTGCGGCGGTTCATCATCTTGTTGAACGCGGACGACGGGCCGTTCGGGTGGAACCTCATGTGAACCGACCCGAAGTCGTTGTCAATCTCGACGCGCGGACTGGGCGCTTCCTCGCCTTCCAAGTACACCAGTTTGGTGGCCTCGACAGGCGTCAAGGCGACGCCGAAGTTGGGCACAGAAATGTGGTCTCTGGGCATCCGGAACGACTTGGGCGGCGAGCAGTTGGGCACCACCGGCGAGATCAATGACCTGGCGATCACATTCGCGCTCTGCGACTTTACCATGTTCTGCTGCTGCTGTTGGTAGTTGTCGCCGGACACGACGCTATCGCTGCTGCTCAACACGCTGTACGATTTGTTGTGCGCCAACCGGTAGAGGTTGAGCTGCGACAGTTTCGACAGCTCCTTCAGGATGTTCACGTTCGAACCACCGGACCTCGATTCCGGCCTAGACTGGTGTTGGTACACGTGATGTTCCCTGTCCGCGCTGCAGCCATTCTGCCTGTCCACCGAACGGCCGCTCCTGGACCGCCTGCCCAACGGACTCTGCACACCGTTCTCCCGTCCGTTCTTCGTCGTAGTCGTTGCCGCCGCCGTTGTGGTCGTCGTATCCGACACGGCCACTGTTATTGCTTCACAAATAGGCGGTGGCTGCGGATAAGTGGTCTGCACCTTTTCCCACGTTTCGCTGGCTAAAATAACATATTATGTATAATTGTATTTTTGTTTTGTTTTACTTTTTAATATGGTATGTAGGTTTGATATATTTTTACTTAAATATTATTCATATTATTACATTGACCGAAAATACTTTTGTCCGCAAAACGCATTACAAAATCATTACAGAGGGAAATGTGTTTGCATAAAAAATACAATTATTTAAGCTTGTTACAGTAGAAGGCATATAGTTTAGCGAAGCAATTTTTAACCACGAGTAAACCTTTTTTTACAAAAAACGGACAAACAATTGTATCGATTTATTGCAATTTATTTTCTGATAGAGTTGACAAAAAATAAAACGTTCTACAATAATTGGTGATAATTCATTGTAATTATCAGGTCTGTTTTGATATATTGTTTGAGTTACTGTCCTAGCTTTTGTGTCGTTAATCTGAGTGTGATAATATATCATTCTGGACCGTTAAACCCAATTAAATCACGGTTAGGCTATATAATTATTAAAGTGACCCATTACCGAAATAAAACTTCCACAACTCGTTGCTAATGTGTCCTCCTTTTTTGCCGCCAAAAATAATCATTGAACCCATCACTTTGCAAGCGCTGTGACCCTGCAACGGTCCCGGATTTATTTTGTTCTTCACGACGCTCCACTTTTTTCTCACTAAAACAGAAAACCCTTTTTTAAAAGCCAACACATTTTTCTACGTAAAAAAAAAAAGAGACAAAATTCAAACACTTGGATTGTAAATTTATAACTGTTAGTAGCAACTAATATATTGAACAATTAAATCAGATTTTTAGAATAAACAAATAAAGATAATAAAACTGTTTATGTTTAATTAATATTTAATTAGCGTTTAGCTAATTGAGTTTCAAACAATCAGTAAAAAACGAGATTTTTTTTACAGAATATTATTAAAATTAATTATTTTTAATGCAGACATTTGAAAAATCTATGGTTTAGTTTTTTTCGGTTCTAGCCACAGAAAAAATAGAACGAACCCTACAGTAGTGTGGATCTCTATCAAAATATATATTAATTCCCTAAATGTTGATATCTAAAGTCGTGTCTTAAAATTAAAAAAAAAATCTATAATATTTTTAAATAAAATAATTCAGTGAATATACTTCCAACACTAAAAATTACTGCTGTAAGAATACGCGAGCATCCCCTTTTCCAATTTAGATACTTTACAACTTGGTAAAAGTTTATACATTTACTAGTATACCCTTATTAGCTCCCATAGAGAAAATTTCGTGTGTTTTCCTTGAAATCTTGAATTTTAAATTTGTGCAATATAAGTACACCAGAAAGTGATTTTGACAAAAGCCATTTTCTTTTCTTCAAATTTTCTCCATAAATCATCGAAACATCAATTTAAAAGGAATCCAACACGATACCTACAGTCTTATTGCATAAATTATGGCAGCTCTCGGTTCTTGATAAATATCGCGGTCTCTTGTGAAAAAAACATATCCTTTCCCCTCAAAATCGCTTGCTCAATAGACCTCTGTTCTTGTTATAAGCAATACTATTATATTTTTACTGTTATAAACGCACCGAAATCGAATTTCCACAAATCCGATCTCTCTTGTAAGTCGGTCATACCGCCGTAAACCCACATGACGTCTCCATATATAACAGCCGAATGCTTGTGTCTGGCCGGTGGACAAGATTTTCCCTGCGACAATAAATGCCACGTTTGGGTATCTGAAAGGAAAAATCACACGCATGTATAATATTATGGGTACATTTTGCCATTTTGCATTTTAATTATTATTTACTAATTATACAATATATTATTATCGTGCAATAGTACTATTATAATATTATGTAATCATATGGAGATAACGAGTAAACAACATAAATAATATTTGTATTGTATTAATTTCTGAACAAAAAGTTTATACGTTGTCGATAACCCAACAACATATTTACATAGGAACAATTAATTATCATCGCTTCGTATGACTGACGGTGATCGTTAACCCGACAGGTTAGATCTATATTACAACCTATTATTGCTCCCTCTACTGCACCACCAATCCATTTTTTTTTTACAGTGCGCCCGCTAAATAGGTTAATAAAACGTTGGTAAACACACGCAATAGGTTTACCGAATGTTAATTAAATGTCTTGTTATTGCAACGTAAAAAAGCGGTATTTTTTTATTGTGTTTTTCAGTCAGCAAAAAAACAACACCTGGGTAAGGTTGTTGTCCGAGCTACAGTCGCAGATAACGACAATATTGGTTTGCTGAGAAATTATTAGAGGTTAAGAATGTAAATATCCATTTGAAGACTATAGTTTTTTAAATTGTGAAGTTAACGTCCGTACTGGCCATGTTTTAATTTGCTATGTCATCCACCTACGTCCTTTATTGATCTACAAAATAAAAAAAGGACTAAAGACGCTGACTAGAAAACTTATTAGGTACTCACTACTCCGTACAGTTATATTACCCTAAGCACGGGATACAAAGTCATGATATTATGAAAAAAAAAAACTTAAGCCAGCAAAAACAAAGTCGCTTTATTTACATTACTAAAAGTAAACTCTTAAAAGAATGAATCTGGCGCCACCAACAAGCCTATGTTAATAATCGACAAATTGATTTTTCACATCAAATCAAAAACTATAATATAACATTAACTAAATTAGTTTGCACAAAACAAATTTCATATATTTGCATTTGGCATGGTTTTATATTTTTTTTTTAGAAAATATCAACAAATGTTCCTGTGTAAGCATGTAATTTGGCAGTATAGGTAATTATTATTATACTTGAAAGCTATTATTTAATGTAGTCCGACTAGTAGAATTGGAAGCCTGGGATCATGTGTTTGTATTCAATTGTAATATCAGCTGATAACAGCCGGATAAAATATAAATCATGTGCATTCGGGGGCATATTTACTTCATCCCCTGGGGGAGAGGGGGAGAAAATATAATAAAAAAATAAATTATTGATTATTACATTTCTATCTTCGTATAATCGAAAACTGATTTATTTTTAACGAATCTGATCAGTCTTACCCACATAGCAATACAATGTATTAAAAACTCCTTTTAATAATATTTTATAAATTAATAAATCAATCACATAATTAATTTATCAAAATATGCAAATATCATATTTTGAACATTCGTTTATCTGATTTTTCACAAAAGCCAATGAAATATTTATAATTATAAATTGCTGCATATTAATAGTGTAACGTGTCAAGTGTCAACATTTTAGCTAAAAACAAAAAAATAATAAAAATAGAGGTACTCAGCAGACTTTCATACTCACCAAAAAAAAGTATTAATACTAAATGTCACAGGGCTATAAACGAAAGAAATAAGAAATGTATTATTGTAAAACGTTTGGTCTTTTTTTTATTCACTAACAACATCCAGTTGTTTTTTCAACTAAAAACTGTTTGAAGAAAAGAGAAGAACAGCTACTCAATTGGAGTAAAAATTGATGTCAATAAAACAATGTAAATATAATAGTGAAATTATTACATTAATCGACTTTTAGTAAATTGCTTGGGCATTGGACATTTACACTCGAAACTTTTTTTTGTAGTCACTCGATTTTAAGTAGGTACATCAAATATTTGAAAAATGTATGAAATTCTACTGTGAGACGCAATATAATCATTTTAGTATGAATAAAATCTCAAAATCGTTGAAATTGTCTTTTATATTGTTCAAGTGAAAAATACTAACATAAAATATTTTCATACATGGAAAATGAGGCATTATAATATCCTTTTAAAACAAATAAAATAAAAGGCATCTACGCTTAAGCTAAGCAAATAATTTATTTAAGTAATATTTATTTGTAATTTTAATCGAACAATTGTTGGCCACAATAAGTGATGTATTTTTCTAATACGTTACACTGCACTTAAAAACATAACGAGTAAGTAAACTAGAAATAATCATCGAATGAAAAAGTATTTATAAAAAGGTTCTTAGAGTGGTTAACGGTTACTACTTGTTTTTAACTCAAAGCATATACATTGGGAAAATAAACCCTAAAACTTTCTAAAAATAAACGGGGAAAATCTTTAAGTTGTATTGATATTTGGGTTAGGTTTTGGGTAAGGATCAGCGGGTAGACGATTAAGGGTGGTGTTTGTAAAACAAACTAAAAACTCACATTACATACATGCCGGTATACGTTTAGTATTTTTCGAATAGTAACAAAAGGGGGGAGGAAGACAAGGGGTAGAGCTAATCCGGAGTACGTTAGTGGAAATTGTTATTAGAATATATATCATGAAATAAATTATCATGTAATATAGGTACACTTAAGTGATTACCACAAATAAGAATCATAAGCAGTCTATTTAATGAATATAGGTTATGAAAATTTAAATAATTAAGCCGTGATCTAGTAAGCAATTAATTCTAGAGAGCAATTTGGTCCTTGGGTCAATTATTGATACACACACATTAGGGTGGCGCAAAAAAAATCGATCTTCGAAATGTTAATGGGCTAACATTTAAATTTGTTCTATTCATAAAAAAAGAGACTTGGTGAAAATTTGAGATAAAAAAATTTTTTTTACTGGTCGCTCAACGCGTTTTAAGTAAATTGACCAAAATGCAAAAACCAAAAAATGACTTAAATTATAACATTTTTGGTCAAAAATCCTCATTTGAACATCTAAATTGTAGTATTTTTCGCGTTGAATAAAACTGTTTTAGTTTCAAAATCCTAAGATAAAAATTAATTACGTTATTAACACAAATTCGTAATTAAAAGGTTAATTTTCAATTAAGCTAAAAGTAACTAAAAAATTTTTTTATTTTATACTTTTTTGTTGAACGTTATGTAAGTTCTAGTGAAAAATTTTTTTCACTAATGTTAAAACTTATACCTTTTTGGCATTTTTCGTGCACGCAATGAACTTTTACTGAATAATGTTTATGTGTCAAATAATAAATAATAATTATCGTATGAATTTAGCTGTTATATTTGATTACAATTTATTAATTTATATTTCTAATTATATTTAACACAATATAAAAAATTATTATTGCTTCAAAATGTTATATTTCAAAAACATTAAATTGACAGCTCTGAATTGAAAGTATTCACATCACTTTTTATTTAAGAGTTTATATTAAATATTGGTTTACCAGTTCATGTGCTAATAAAGCACCTAAAAATGATCTAAATCTATTAATACAATTAAGACAATACATCGATATTAAAAGTGTACAAGCGCCGAGGCGGTTAAAGCGTTTTCTGGATATTTATGGTATCTAAGTGAAACGCTTATTGGACTTGCATTTTCTGATGACGGGCTATCAAATGAAGACAAAATTAAAACGGTCAAAGCTTTAAATAAAAAAGGTAAAATAAATCCAAAAAAAACGATTTTCAGTTGAAACAATAAAAAAAATTATGGTTTACAGCAATTTGTAACTAAAAACAATTGTTTTCGGCGCTCAATATTAGTGGCGATTTTTTGAATGACGATCCCAGTACTTGGTCTATAAATAAAAATTATACGTCAGCATATAATAAAGTGCAATCATTATTTGTTGTGAATGATCCAGTCGAAAGAGGAATTGCTTTAATGACACAATTTAACAATTCTTTAAAGACAGATGAGGAACAAAAACAATATATTTTACAAATAGTAAAAAAACATAAAAGCGAGTTTTCTGGTTGCAACAAATCAGTTTTAATAAACATTTAGAAAAAGTTGTTTCTGAACTTTTATATTATAATAATAAAGTTTTTTTATTAATATTGTGTTATACATAACTAGAAATATATAAATTAAATAAATTGTAATCAAATATAACAGCTAAAATTCATAACGATAATTATTATTTTATTATTTGACACATAATACACATTTTTCAGTAAAACGTTCATTTTGGTGCACGAATGACCAAAGGATAAGTTCATTAGTGCGACACATACGAACAAAAAGCAGTTACTTAGCAGTTCTTTAAACGAGGCGTTAAACGGTTGAAACAAAAATTTTTCAACGCGAAAATACTACAGATGTGCTAATGAGGATTTTTGACCAAAAATGTTATAATTTAAGTCATTTTTTGGTTTTTTGAACATTTTTGGTCAATTTACTTAAAACGTCTTGAGCGAACAGTAAAAAAAATTTTTTTTATCTCAAATTTTCACCAAGTCTCTTTTTTTATGTATAGAACAAATTTAAATGTTAGCCCATTAACATTTCGAAGATCGATATTTTTTGCGCCACCCTAACACACATTGTACTTTGTCTAATGTAAAAACCCAGCGCGGCGGAGACCGGGCAATAAGGTTTGACAACGAACTAGATTTACCTTCAATATATAATTTTCAGACCTTAAGACACAAAGCTGTGCCTAGAAAAGGAAAATGAACTAACCAAAGGGTTAATAATATTTACATGAGTTTTTGATTTAAATCTGCAAATTTTAAAACTTTTGAACTTTTGAATTTTTATTTTATTTTAAAAGGCAAGGCAAGGCTTCATTATAAAACCAACTACTCCTCAGCTTCTCTTTGAAGATAAAAGCTTTTATGTTTAATTCTTAAAACAAAATAACTGTATAATTGTTTTGTACGCATTACCCATACAGCAAAAATATACTAATGTTGTCAAAGTTGTTTGATAATTTAAAAGTATAAAAATGATATTTTGGCAAGAAATTAAATTTTTCATAAATATTATTTATGAAAGGTAAGTAAATATTATAAAAATTGTTTCGACGTTTTGCTTCTAATTGAAATATTATGCTAATATTTCCTATATTTTAATAATATTTTATAAACTATATTTTGTTTGTTGTATAATATTTAAAAAAAATTTAATTTCTCGACAAAACACGATTTTAGGATATTTTTAAAAAGTTAACAGAACAAAACAATAATATTTTTTTGCTGTATGGCTTAAATGGAAAACAAAAACTTCAGCGCTCATATTTCGTAAATGATCTAATATTTTGCTACACGTGTGATGTGATAACTTTTTTTTGACAACCAAATTCGTATCTTTACTTATAATGCGTGTGCATTAGGTTTTGACAGTCTTACCGAAGTGATAGGCCCACATCTCGCTGGTGGATCCTTTTAGATCTCTGTATCCTCCGTAGACGATCATAGAATTGCGGTACACCAGTGCCGTGTGGCCTCTCCTGCCTTTGGGCACGGTTGTACCTGAAGCTCCTTTGACTTTTTCCCATCGGTTCTCCTGGAACAAAACAACGTTGCATAATGTGTTAATTTCGTTGTTACATATTATAATATTTCATTTCCGGGTTTAATGTCCCGAGACCAGCTGATTGTAAATACCAGCGACCACCGTAGCCACGGTACACGTTTTAAAATATTGTACACATCTGCGAGGGGAGGTATTATTATTATTATTATTATTATTGTAATAACGTCCCCTCATAGCGATGGGCATGCACGTAGCAGAAACAGTTGGTGCATTGCCGACGAGGGTTGGTTTATTAATAAATACCGTTTCACTTGACGGTTCGGCGGCTGAGGGCAACAGCAAACACCTAGTGAAGCTCATCAGCCATTTACTTTGCATTAAATGCGATACGCCATAAACCGCTGCCGTTTTTTTACTTTTCAGCACACGGAAAGTACACGAGTCTCTGGCTCTCTTCAGCGTTTCCCTCTTTAAAAGGTTTATTATCGTTATTTTTCAACTATTTGGTACCCAGTCATTTTTTGACCCCTCGTCTGCAAAGTTTGAACGGTTAGTCGCGATAAACATCTCCAAATACAGACAGAGTACCATGCCGTGGAGCTCAAGTGTTGTCGAAACTAACATAAAAAAATACTCTCTTTTGTTTTATGCACAGTTAGTCAGTCCCTGTAAAATCTTAAACACATATATCATACAGATTGGACTTAAGACGCTTTTCCATAAGTATAATACAAAATAATCGCTTAGACACAAAAAAAAACGCTAATTTACACTGTCAGCAGATCGACCAAAATGTAATATATGTAATATATGCAGTATATAATAAGTATATATAACCCTCGATCATAACTTGAGTGTTTTTTTTCCTTCGACAAAACTGAAAACTGCTGTTGTTAACGTTAATATTTGATTATGTTTATTATTTTACTGTTTTTAATCATATTTTTTTTTATACATGAATTTGTTGATTATGCATTTATGACAAATTATAAAAAAAAAAAAGTTAAACAATTATGTATTGATATTATATTTTAAGTAGGTAAAAAAATATTTATTTTATTTAAATGTTATTTAAATAACGATCAAGTCTGTTAACGTCAATGGATTATGTTTAATGGATTCAGAATACATTGTAATATTATATCTTTAATTCAATTTTCACCGATCTCGTTTCACTTCCATATATTATTATAGATCTCATTTTAATTTTAAAAATCTTTCTGTTAAATAACATTTCTTCCCATCCGACTACACTCTATTCTACTCGCCACAATTTGTTCATTTCTCCATTATCTTAGATTACTGTTCTGAAATACATAAACTATTGTGTATAATATTATGCATATTAAAGTGGATATAAATAAAACGTTTGAAATGATGTTGACTTGAATTGGACTCCAACGACGTGTCTGCACGTTTTAAATCAAATAAGTGTATGTTATGCAGTAAGTCTTATTAAGCTATTTATTTGGAGTGACAAGGCCGGGACACATTACGTGTGTTGTACAATATAGTGCATTGTAAATACACACTATACTAATATAATATATGTTAACTTGTATAGTAGTATAACACAAATGTAATATTCTATTGACAATAACATACAGTCATGTATACAGAAATTGAATGATAGGTGTCTGAATTTCCATATAGGTATAGTATATTATCAACTAAAAACTCAATCGAAAAAAAAACGTTTATATTGTATTTAAAGGTATGTAATAATTATAATTATGTTTTATAAGTTGGTAAAGTGGATATTTTATACAAACAACAAAACCTTTGTTTAATTCTTCCGGTTTTATTAAATTAGAACAGCAACAAAGAAGAAAAATAAAAACAAGCTGCGGCGTTTAATGATTTTCGGTCAAAAAGAGATTAACCGCGTTATAATGACCTTAGCAGCATGTCGCCCAGCCCTTGTTTTTGTAATAAATGAAAACAAGAGGGATGTGATATATTATAACATAGGCGAATACAGTACTGCGTTGCACCTCTAGAGAGTCCGAGCTTACACGGGCCCTCCTACGGTTTATTGGTTTTCACCTGACGTTGAGTGATCATTTATTTCCCTTAGCCCTCACAGTGAAAGCCTTCGGAACGCAATTGTTTCTATTTATTGTATTAATATCGACGCTGGGTAAAGCCAATAGGAATGGTTGAGGTGATAAAACAATGTTCAGCGAAGTTGAAATTACAAAATAGAAACGACGAGTACGTGGTCCGAGTAGTTCGTCCCTGTTCGTCCCTATTGTTTCACGGTACTTAGACTTTTAAGCGATCGGGAGAGAGGCGAGGGACCTAAAACCGAGCCGGGGGGTAAGAGGTGGCTGATATAAGGAACGAGAGTAGACTTTTCTAGCTCGTTAAAGCGACTAACACGCGTCGTCTCCTCGAATTTTTTTACCGCAATCTATCAAAAATAAAAAGACAAGTATGGTACGTGTCTCGGGGCGCACCTACGCGGCAATTATTGGATTATCTCGATTGCGGCTTGGCAGCGTTTTTCACGTCAGACCGTCATTGTTCTTATAAATATATATATATATATAAACTTAAACTTCGCAGCGACGCGACATGTTCGTTATAGCCCGTCGGAGTTTGATACCGAGCCAAAGTCAAACGCGACAGGAAAAGAGCTATTCGACGCTGTTTATATGTGCCTTTGGGCGGTGTGTGTGTGTGTGTGTATGTGTAAACGTACACATAACAAATAATATAGCGCACCCCTCGCATTGTATTGCCTTTGTCCCTTCGGGGAATAAAAATGAATTGAGCCACCCGCTTTTTCTTACTCTACGCGTCTCCTTCGCGAGCATTGCAATACACACAAACAGAGGCTCCACTTTCGTTTTACTTTTCTCTCTCTCTCTCTCCCTGGATGAAACACCCTCCCGGCACATACTAAAGGGACCCTTTCCTCTCCAACACCGCCGTCGACGGCCGTAGGGTCAAATTAATCGGACTGTCTGCGTTGTCGGTTGGCGTGACGGTGCACTGTGGTTTTTGCTATACAAGCACGGAACAGCGAGTCTAGCCGTATATTAACAATGTATGACGACGGTGGAGCAATTAACAGAACCTCGGATGCGTGAACGATTTTAATGGTACCAGACGACAAGGAGAGTGAGACGGAATGATTATTCAAGAAAAATGAGCTGTCGGCCGGAAACATAAAACGCACTTTACTTAAAAGTCAAATCAGCACGTGCGGCGAAGGTGGAATGTGCGATTTTTCACAAATGGTATCCATAACAGAATAGCTTGCTGCTCGTATTCTATATCGTTTAGCAGAGGGACAAAATAATTACTTAGTTTAAAGTCGCAGTTAGTTGTATATTTAATAATTGTTAGTAATTACAATGATCGACTTTGTTGACGGTGAACAAACACTGTCGTATCGGCTTACGCACCATTAACTTTGGGTGTGATTCGTGCACTTGTCCGTGACTCAGATTGCCATAGCGGATATAAAAGGAAGTACATTAATTCTCTCTGAAATTTTAAAAGTCGTTTGTAATAAATGCAGATAACTCTCAAGCATAATTTTTCATTTTGTATTCGTTTTTAAAAAAATCTAAACATTAGTGGGGATTATCTACCTCTTAATCGCCGTCCAATGTCCATAAATATCAATCATTCGTCTTAATTAAATCCAAATGACCGCTTTGATTAACTAAAATATAATTAAAATTGTCAAACGGTATTAACTTTAAAACATTTTTTTAAACACGCTAAATATAATACGCCTTGTGTCCATTATATCGAATACTATTATCTTGTATATCCATTCGGAAGTAACCGAACCTTTTTATAAAAAATTCAAGTATGATTACACTATAAATCTAAGTTAAAGGTTTAAGTCACTATATATGGCTATGAATACAGTACATCGCTGTAGTATTCTATAGTGACCATTACCGTACCCTATTTCGGCAAATCCTAAGCTCAGCAATAGGAGCGGTAAATATAAACGAGGACCTCCATATATAAATAAATAATATCCTATCCAAAAATCTCATGTTCCTTGGAAAAACTTTTTGGCCAAATCTTTGTAACGTTATAAATCTCCGGAAATATATTTTATTATCAGCACCTTTTGTTGTGATGTAATTTTTAAAATTGCTGTATATATACTTAAAATAATTAAAGGAAATTAAAATAATATTTATAAAAAAAAAAATTAAATTGTATAAAATATTTAAACTGTTTTATAATAATAAATGTTTATTGGGGAGAATAGCAACGAAAAGGCTTAACGTACAAAAAATGTAATTTCGTTTTATTACATTTTTAGAATAATATAATATTTTAAAATAAAACTGACCCAAACCTAAAAAAAAACACTGAATGACAGATCTTATTATAATTTAAAAAAAAAAAAATACTGAAACGGTTATATTTTATTTGTACATTAAGGGTTTTCACTCAATAACTTATTATTCTCTGTATAGCGAAACTTCTACTTTTTTCCAAACAAAGACGTGCGAAGAATACATTATATCAGTAAAAAAGTTTGACGTGATTTCGTTTCAAAAATTTAATAAGAGACACAGATTTCCCTACTATGAAATGGAAATTTATTTCAAAAGTAATATAATTATAGTAAACAACGTACACCTATTTAAACTCAGGTTAATCCTTGACACTAATTGAAAACTTTGTACGGGTTTCATAATGCGCAGTCGGTTCAGAGGTCTTAAAGGGTTTTCGGAATTTCACCATTTTTTACAATGAATTAAATCAATAGTTGCAGAAACAACACAAGTCAATTTTTTTAAATATACATTTGTATATACACAGAACATAACAAGAACATACGAACCAATGATTGCAGAAACGTCAATTTTTATAAAATTGTGTTTTTTAAGGAAAACGTTCTAGTCATTTGTTTATACCCGTTGAGTGTATACCAATTTTATGTTTAAAAAATTGTCTCTTCTCGTTTCTGCAATCATTGATTCAATTATTATTTCTATTGTGGACTGCTCAATGCTTTAATAGCATTGGCGGCGGCTACCAAAAACGAAATAAAAACGGCGTAGACGATGAAACTTTTCATTTTGATGTTGGTGTAGGAAGTTGTTTTTAGAGCTCTATAAGCACTGAACAACGACTGTCAGATAATTATAATCAAACTACGGTATCTGTATAGTATTTAATATTTATGCAAGTTAGCCGGTATATCTCTCTATCCTTGGGTAGTTGATTCAAGTGTTTTTGTCAGAGGTCAAATTTGCAAATTAAAATAATTCATTTTTAAATGTATTTATCGTTTGTAAAGTGTTAAAATACTCAACAGCATTGTTATGAAAACCACATATAATCTTTAGAATTCATAACCTATAATTTAAATATTGTCATTATAATCCAGGCTTTTTAATGTAATATATTTATATTGACCACTGTTTTGTGAAAATGTAATAAAGTTTTTAATTATTTAAATAAAATTATTATTTTTAATAGTATTATTTATAGGATATGTGTTTCAAGGTCAAAAAATACCGGTTTACTAGTATAAATACCCCCACAGATATCGTATTTCGAGTATAATTACTTGACAATCGTTGTTCAGTGCTCACTTAATCAGCTCTAAAAACAACTATTTACGCCAACATCAAAATGAACCATTTCATTGTCTCCGCCGTTTTGATTAACTTTTTGGTAGCCGCTGCCAATGCCAACGCTTTGGATTATTATATGTCAACTGCGGGAAGCATGACCAACTCCTTGACCAGCGCCATACCGCTCATGGCGAATTCAGCCTTAAACATGGCAAAGATCAACGAGTACATGAACTACATGTATTACGGAGGACTGCCGCTACCCAATATACCTTTTGCCAGCTATCTGAAAAACTTATTCAATAACATGGCTGCCATAAGAGATCTATACAACAACCTGATGAACCAGTTTTCGGATTATTACCGTGATCTCATGAACGGAATACATTCGTTGCCGTTTGACACGCTTCTTGCAGACAAATTGAAAGCCGACATGACGGCTCAGATGAAAATACAGTCCGATTACATGAGTACCGTTGGTAAGTCCATGACCGAAAGAGCATTAGATTACATGTGTTACACATGTTAATATATTACAAAATCGTTACTGATATCTAATTGTTAATTTTTATGAAAAACTCACTTATATTTCATTTTTTTTTGCCCTAAATAAAAATCCATATTCAATCATACAATGTTTTTATTTATTAATATATACCTACATAAATATCGATGAATATGTAAATAGTATATATATATATATATATTAATCCTTTTCATTATTCTAAGATAAGTATTGTTCTAGTAATCTAGTATAAGAGATCTATACAATAAACTGATGAACCAGTTTTCGGATTATTACCGTGATCTCATGTACGGATTACAGTCGTTGCCGTTTGACACGCTTCTTGCAGACAAATTGAAAGCTGACATGATGAAATTACAGTCTGATTACACGGGTACCATTGGTGAGTCCATGTACGAAAAAGTATTAAATTACATGGGCTACACACGTTAATATGTTATAAAATCGTTACTAAAATCGAATTGAAAATTTGTTTTAAAACACTTGAATTTCATTTGTTGTCCTAAATAAAAATCCATATTCAATCATATTATGTTTTTATTTATTAATATATACCTACATAAATATCAATAAATATTTATAATTCTTATTTAATTCGTATTTGGTTTAAGGTACGAGCTAACCATTATATTTGCTGCAACGATGAATTAATTGATATTTGATACATTTAATTTTGTTCATTCATGTTAAATTTTATTTTAATATTAAGTATTTACCTGTAATATTTTTTCTGTATCATAAAACTTTATTATCTTAACATTATTTTTCAATTAATGTCAATAGTCTTATAATATGCACTGTATTTATTTATTTATGTAATCATCAGTAATATGTATTGGTTTAAGAAACAAATTTGGTAGCAACAGACGGGGTTATAGAATGTGTATAATTTTTTTTTAGCCTCTTTCCTCTTCAAAATTTGTACAAAGATAACAAATTCAAAAATAAGTACAATAACAAAGTTAATGTTTTAGTAAGAAAATTAGAGGTCATATTATAATATACTTATAACTAGGCATGTGCAGTTAACCTGTATAAAGTTATCCCACCTGTACCGTCCCTATAATTTATCAAGACGTGGTGGCACTTGCTAGACATTTTCAATTGTATAGAGCAAACATTTTACTCTATTGCGAATAATAGTTTACAATTTTCAACTTCTTAAATTGCAATTTAGACAACATTGAACTGTGCTGGAGCACTTAGCATCATTCTCTAGTTACCCTTGATTATACTAAAATATTTTTTAAATTAATATATTAGTATGATTTGTGATTGATGAAAATTTCATTTAAACTGCTGCATGATTAATATGCTTAAATTTGTTATTTTAATAATTATAGTTACCGATTTTATTTTTATTTCTACTTCAACTTTCTTCGTATTTTTAATTTATTTATTTTATATTTAAAACATTTATTTAATATTTTCTTTTCTTGACATTTCAAACATATTATTCATTTAAATGTTCAAATACATATTTTAAAGTACCGCTGCTGCTGCTTTGTCGTCGTTTAAAAGATTGCAACTTAAATTTAATGTTCCACATTTTTATGATTATTCTTATGACAGGAAATAAAAATAAACATCCATCACCCATCCATATTATACTGTATACACCGTTTTCTACGTTCATACATTCACATTTATTGCTCTCCCGAAGTACTTAAACTAGCAATGCCGAGCTTTTTCGAAAAATTTACGATTTTTTGAAGTCGAGCAAGACATGGATGAGTTTCAAAAGGTTAGTACCCGCGGTACTTGGTTTTACGTGTACAAGTTGTATAATTAGATAGCTAAGATGGGTATTATCCAGTGGGTTACTGAGCATATCATAAATTACCAGTTTTTAATCTATCTATAACGGCAAATATATCTACCTACCTATCACTTCTATGCTAATAGAGATTGAGAGATTAATAGTGACTCGGAGGGAGTAGAGTTAAGATATTTTATAGGCTTAGCTATAATATAAATAAATAAAATATATATTTTAAGTATTCTATTTGAATTCAAGCTATATAGACAGGAGACTAAAGAGTAATTGTGCTTGATAATAATAGCGCTTAAAGTGTTTGACATTCCTGGGATCTGACAGAAATATTCATAAAACGGCCTCGTGTCTTGTGAGTACGTCAAAAACCCAAGGCAGTTAACAATGTCGTTGGATAAATCGATTAGACTGTCGTACGGCGGCAATGGCGGCGGCAAGAAAGTCTACTTCCGTTCTTCTCAGATGTTAAACGTCGAGTGCAATTTTTATTGCTTTCCTTTGGATCGGGGAGGATGGAGAGAATGTAAAAAAAAACACCGTTGAGGAGAGAGGGAAAGAAGGAGAAAAGGCAGAAATATTACTCAAATGGAATAATGCCCGACTACAAGCTATTACGAGCGACAAGCGTTTTATGATGGATTTTGACTTGAGGGTGTTTTGCAGATTATATCGTCGTTGATATAGGATTCGTTTTTACTTTATAAACATATCAGTCAATAAAAAAAGCATAATAGTTAAAAAAATATATAATTTTGAATAATACATAAATAACATATTTTTAGTAATTTATTGTAGACAGAGTTGTGCAAATTCTTATTCGAATTTGCTTATATATAAATACTGGTTTTATATATTTTGTAAATGTAGTATATAATATTATTATATTTATACGAAATAATGTTTTTAAATACAATTACTTAAAAAAAGCACTTGCTTATTATTATTTGAATAATAATTTTTGAAATTATTCGAATAATATTTACTTGAATACAAGTTATCTAAATGATTATTTAGATAACGTTTTATTCGAATATTGCACAACTCTGATTGTAGAGAACATATTTAATAGTGTAAGCCGTAATACAAACACTGATGAACAAATGCATGCTACCCGACGAATTAATCGATGGTATAACGACTATAGTATGGTGTGTATTCTACAAATATTTTTAAATCTGGCCTTTATAAAGATTAAAAACACGTCTACTATAATAGGAACCAAATGTTTGATTTTTTCAATTAGGTATTTGAGTCAAATATTTTTTAGATTCAGCTATACTTATATAATTGTCAGTTTTGTTTAAAATAATTTAAGAAGGTCAAAGTTAGCTGGTATGTCTTCCATTTACCAAAAATCATATTGAAAATATTTTTATTATGATTTTTTAGCATTAATTTTTATTTTACGTACATTATTTTTTATAAAACTTTATAAGCCTATGATTTGTATTAATATTTGTAATTGTACCATTCAATAGACTGAATGAAGTATTTTACGGTTTTAACTATTTAACTTTCTACAAAGGTGGTAGGTAACACATTTTTGTCTTCGAGACAAACACTAAAACATGCAACTACGAACTTATTTACTGTAATAAATTCAGTAATAATCGCTACCCTACTAAATAAAGAACCTACACCCATACTAATATGTTTCTACTATGACTTGATATTCCCAAAATAAAATATAATTTTATGTTTAACGGAACATTTTTTTTTTTACACAAGTCATCAATTATTACAGTTAGTGTCATAGAACAATACTTCTCTTAGGATAATGAGAAGGATTAATATATATATATATATATTATTCATCGATATTTATGTAGGTATATATTAATAAATAAAAACATTGTATGATTGAATATGGATTTTTATTTAGTGCAAAAAAAATGAAATATAAGTGAGCTTTTAGTAAAAATTAACAATCAGATGTCAGTAACGATTTTGTAATATATTAACGTGTGTAGCCCATGTAATCTAATGCTTTTTCGGTCATGGACTTACCAACGGTACTCATATAATCAGACTGTAATTTCATCTGAGCGGTCATGTCAGCTTTCAATTTGTCTGCAAGAAGCGTGTCTAACGGCAACGAATGTATTCCGTTCATGAGATCACGGTAATAATCCGAAAACTGGTTCATCAGTTTGTTGTATAGATCTCTTATGGCAGCCATGTCATTGAATAAGTTTTTCAGATAGTCGTCATAGGGTATATTGGGTAGCGGCAGTCCTCCGTATTTCATGTAGTTCATGTACTCGTTGATCTTCGCCATGTTTAAGGCTGAATTCGCCATGAGCGGTACGGCGCTGGTCAAGGAGTTGGTCATGCTTTCCGCAGTTGACATGTAACTATCCAAATCGTTGGCGTTGGCGGCGGCTACCAAAAACGAAATCACAATGGCGGAGACAATGAAACGGTTCATTTTGATTTTGGTGTATGTCGTTGTTTTTAGAGCTGATTAAATGAGCACTGAACACTAAATGACGATTTATAGTTAAAATACGATACCTGTTGAGTATTTATACCTGTTTGTCTGTATTTTTCTCTATCTACCCTTGAGTAGTTGATTCAAGTGTTTTTATTTCAAAAGCCTCTGATCAAATTGCATTTTTAAAATAGCAATTTGCCAAATTATTTATGACCCTTAAAGTATTAAAAACATTTCTAAACAATAACCAATGTGAACAATAATTAATTGTATCTGTATTGTGCCAACTACCACGTCAACAATTTAATTATAAGATATTACGAAAATATTTATAATCGTATATGATGAAAATTATTCATGATTCAAAAAAAACTATTTGCATAATTTTCAAAAAAATAACAAGTTTGAAATTTGTCTTTGAATATTGTTTGCTATACATAAATTGTATTAAAAAACAATTAATACGTGAAGCAGTACATAATGATGTAACAACACACATTATATGTTGTTTTGATGAAATTAGGCTGTTTGATTAAATATTTACACTGTTATCGAACTAACTTGACTTAGTAATTACCAACGCATAATAATTATTAGCGTTTTTGTTTTAATAAAAATAGTGTAAACAAGTTGCGAATGTCAGTTATGAATTCGGCCGTTGCAAAAAAAATTAATGTAATTACAAGTTTTTTTTTCGTGGGTTTTACGTTCTGGTACAATAGGTAATAATAATTCTAATAAAAAGTATTAACGATTGATGTCTACCTTAATTGTTATAGCCTAAGCAAACAAAAAATGTACTAATATCGTTGGTTGTTGACAATTAATGTCTGATAAGTAAATTCAAAAAGCCATTACTCGAATTTGTCCGGTGTTTCTGGATATGAAAACACTTGAATCAACTACCCGAGGATAGAGCACAACTGGTATAAATGTCCCACGGAAATCGTGTTTTCATGTAGTCTTCCGATCATCGTTGTTCAGTGCTTAATTATTTTCATCAATACTAATAAACGACAACACCAATCTTACAAACATGAACCGTTTCATCATCTTCACATCTTTGCTCGCGTTTTTCGGAACCGCCGTCAATGCCGATAGTATTAGTGTTGAATACTCGTATGATGTAGCTACCGCGGAGAATATGGCCAGCACCATGGCCAACGCCATCTCGCAAATCACTCAATCAGCCTTGAACATGGAAAGGATCACCGAGTATATGAACGATCTGAGTTTGAGTGGAAACCCGGACTACGATGCCGTACTTGCCGACTCTCTGGACGGATTCGTCCATAACATGGCTGATATGAGAGAACTGTTCAACAATTTGATGTGTCAAGGATCAGAATATTACAACCAACTCATGGTCCAAATACCCAACCTGCCATTGGACCCGGCTCTTGCAGCCCAATTACAATCTAACATACAAGCTCAGTTGGAGTCGCAATTAAATTACATGCAGACCCTGGGTAGGGGTTTGCCAATCACAGGAATACCGACCACAAGTGGCTTCATAAACATTTAATGTGATAAAGTATAAACCATATACGAATATCTATATTTATTTATTTATTTATTTATTCATCTATTTATTTATTTATTTATTCATCTGTTTATTTATTTATTCACACTTAATAAAAAACTCATTTCATTACTAATATTATTTTATTTATATTAAAGAAATGCATTATCAATAATTTACCGAGTTATTTTTTTTTTACATTTTGATTCTTTTAATTTTCTCAAGGTTGCTAGAATAAAAAAATATGTTACTATGTGCACAACTGAAAACTCTTTTTGTGTTTAAAGACGATGACGGGTAGAGCTTCTACTCCATTTAATAGGCTATTGTTGTTTATTTCAACTGAAGAACTGGTAGTTTTTTTTTCCATAAATTAAAACAATTATACTTTCTCTACTAATAGGTAAAAAAATAATACTTAAGTCGTTTGTATAAATATTTAATCTAACCTAACATGAGAGTCGATAGAAAAGTAAAGTACAATTTTTTAAAGAATATAAGTTACATTAGATATTTATTTTTTATACAAGTTCAATTGTAAGGATAATATCAACTAGTGTTGTATATGGATTAGAGTTAGGCAGTGAATAGGTATGTGATAAGAAAGGACAACAAAATAATTGTGATAATGACTAATAAAGATCGTAGTCGTAGAAAAGAAGAGATTCAGAACTAAATTGGCTGGCGCAAAATAATGGACTATATAACTGCTTAAAGATAACATAGGTATATAATATTTTAATATAAGTAAAATATTGTAAGTATGTATATACTGTAGTTTTTATCAATTATGATCAATTTGTGATTGTTAACAGGCTTGTATACAGGCGTGGTGATAGGTGGTTTGGTTTTTTTATGCATTTCTAGTATGCAGCTTAGTTAACCAAGGCTTACTATATAATTAGCAAATACTTTAAACAAAAAAATCGTTTGATCAGACTTATTTGCACGGACAATTATTAGATGTACTTAAATGTTATTATGCAACTATTGGTTGAACATTCCAAACAATCATAGTATTCAAAAAATAGCACTCTGGCAAACTCGAGTACAATACCGATAATACAATATGTTAAGTGACCCGTTGACTGTTGAACTTGTTTCAACAAACTGAAATCTATTATACTGCGAATATTATATTCAAACAAGCGCACGTTGAAAATTGCGTTTTTTCATCAAAACGATTTGTATACCGCGCTACGCTCACGTCGCATCGTTTGTCTGCCAAGTATTGTATATTTTATTATCCATACTCATATAATATGTATAAACATACCTTGGTGCTATAAGACCATAACGGCGACTCGGAGGCAGACGAAAACCCCACTTCTCCGCCGAATACATACACCTTGTCTTGATAAACGACCGCGGTGTGCTCTTGCAAATTCTGCAATGTATCTCCTGTCGGATGCAACTGTTCCCAGGTGTTGCTGACTACAAACAAATGAAAGAAAAAAAAATAAACGAAAGGCCACACTATATTATCATTTATAAAATATTATATCGAATCCGCGTCTTTTGAAAATATAGATCCATAAATGGATATTGGACACGTATTTACATATTTTCCTCGATAGGACTTTCCAATAAAAATCAATCACCTAGTGTAAAAAAATATTATATCTTGCAGGTAATACACGGTCGACGGTCCGATCACCGTGAATACGGTTGAAAGTTCAATGTGTATTATAAAGCAAAAACGTATGTACATCAGTTACACCCTTTAATTCCCGAAGGTACCCTGAAAGGTTAAGTTTGAGTTACGTTTGTGCGGATTTATTTCCCACCAAAATGTGATAATAATATTAGTAATGAGATTTTTTACGTCAGTTTAATGGAAAAAACTATTTTTATATGCTAGCATAGTTAAAAAGTTCTAGAGCTTTGTTTTTTTGTAATTAAAATTTTAACAGTTATATTAAAATAACTACCGTTAGAACTCGACAAATTTGTATAATACTATTCTTTATTTCATACTTCCATAACTGTTTAAATTTAACTTTTTGAGGAAGTACTAAATTGTTTTGAACTCCGTTTTACACTGCCTTTCCGGATTAAATATTCCGTATACTCTCGACTTACATACATAGAAGCAAAAATGATAATTTCACCAATACATGCACTGAGTAACGATCAACTGAGCAATTTACATAAATTTGCATCGCGTAGAACGTTAGTTAGAAACCGTTATAATGTGCAACTTTGTTTCAAAATATGATTACAATTCGCTGCCGCGTCGACGTTACTCAGAAAACGATGAAGACGCTTGGTTTTACAACCTTAAGTATAATGCACCATAAAAAAAAATATTTATTTACTAAAAACTCCAACGCTTTAACCCTCGTCGTAGATACTAAGTGTTTTATTATACTACTCAAAAAATAAGCTCCGGTAATGTTTTATATGAAGAATTACGTTTTCGTATTACAACGATGAACGATGGTATCTTTTTTTCCCCCGTTAGTAACCGGGGAGAGTGAAAAAATAAGCGACGGATCTACCTTGTAGTTTAGTATAATATCAATCAGCTACAACAGCCATTTGTAAATACACTCTACTAAAAAACGGCTAATATTTATATTAGTATGAAAAAATTGCCTGGCAACTAAAAGAAAAAGAAAATCTATAAAGTCGGTTCGTTTTGGGTTGATACGCGTTGCTCTCGCATCCGTTGTAATTCATTAAGCAAACCTAAGGGTAGAAAGTCACGTAGCACATATTTATCACGCGAGTGATTATTATTCGATTGTTGTGCGGCACGTCAATGTGAAATTAGTAGTAGACAATTTATATTCCGGGCTCGCCCGTACTTACCCAAGTCATATCTCCATATGTCTTTCAGGGGCCAATTGCCGTTCCGACCACCGACCACGTAGATATGGTTGCCGTGCACAGCGGCGCTATGTTTGGATCTGGTCGGCAGTATGCTGTTGTTGCCGGCTATTGGCACGGGACTCCACATACTCCTGTAAACAACCAACGCCATCGATAAACATTATTTTACCGCAGCTAACATAGTTAAATCGATTTCAATTTCCGATAACGATCGTTTCAATCAATCGTAACAAACGATCACCAGAGCAGGAAAGATATTATATTTTTAAGTGATAATAAAAACATGACGTGCCAAATGTCCTGAATAAACTGCAGATTGTACATAAATTCTAAGACCTATTCTGGATGTATCAAGGACATTTGAAAAGAATACAAAATCTGTTTAATACATTGTATTTTAGAAAATGTTTCGAAAATTTAAAAATAACACAAAACGGTGTTTCTATAACTCCGAAAGAGATTTAAATTTGTTTGACAATATAACCAATAAGTTCAATAAAAAGAAATGTATTATTTCCGTTTTGAAACAACTACATGCTTATATGCAAAAATGTAAAAATAAAAAATTCTGAAACATCTAAATTAATCCCGAATAACATTTTCTTCTAATGTATAACACACTTTATACAATACTTTTTTTTAAAAATAAAGGTCGTGTATCAGAGGTACCATTATTAGCCTCTGAAGTTTTCAAAAAATAAATGTATTTTACAATATAAACTAAATAATATTTTATTAATTTTTAGGCATAAACAATACATTATAACAATAAATTTAAGTGAGAGTATTCGTATTAGGTAAATTATAATATAGTATACGAATTCACTTTTTACTATAATCGGTCATTTCCTTATTCCTATAAGCATTCCTCCAAGTAGAATTATTATTGAACGACAGTCAGTTTTGCATTCCCCACAGCAACAAATCAATAAGGAATTTTTCCACTAGATTGTTTTGGCAGTTGACTTACTCTTCACTCGGCAAACAGTAAATTCCGTACTTCAATTAAGATTATTATCAAAGTCCGGTCTCTGGAGAGAATCCAATGATACCCCTACAAATTGAACGCACAATAGCCTCGCTCCCATAGAATGTACATTATGAAATAAGCTTGAGTTGTAATTGAATTGTTTCAAGTGTGAATACTGTGTACATTTTATGTTTAAATAATACCACATTGCCTTATAAACAAATTATAGAATTAAGGCTGTTGTTAACTGATTCAGTTAAAAAAAATATATAATAAATACAAATATTTTTTTCTAAAATTAGATTTACATCGGTGGGTCGTGTATGGATAACCTAATTTTTTTTTTTTCAACCGAAAATGCTTATAAAGGTGGATCAGCCAAAATAATTTTTTAAAAATAAATGAATTAAATATACCAAGACTAAATTCAAAGTATAATATCGTTATTGGAACGTGAGTCATAAATAATTCCGTGTACTTAATTTTATCGTCCTCTTACGCAACTCATAATTGAAAAAATACCGAAAAGCGAAAAAAAGGGAAACCGTTACGGCACGTTGACACGCGACCATCGTCACACTGTAAACGACAGCAACCACTCCTTCGTGCACTTCCTTAAAAAATTATAATCATTCTACCTGTTGCGTAGAAGGTGTTAACACGATCTTGGAACTATATATACCCGTCCTGATTATTTATTGCGGCGGCTGACAAGTTAATTTGATTTACGCTTTGGCGGCTATTAATTAATTCTAATGAAAACACCGAGTAAAGTAAGATGTTCGTTATTAAAACACACAACTCACGTCTTTGCTTACACATAATATTATTATTAACCAGTCTGATCAAATTCTTGCTCACGTGATAAAGTTTGAATGAAAATTCGATTTTGTTGCTTTTTAATAAACGATATTTTGTTTAAATGGCAATGCTCTGCTTTTTATACAATGTTTTCACGTAGCGCTACACTTTTTTTGTTTTTACTTAGCTTCGCGCCACTATCGGGTCGGCATATATATATATATATATATATATATATATATATATATATATATATATATATATATATATAAGGTCTGTGCAAGCGGTAGCGTTGGGTTATCCGGGACAAGAAGTTAGACATTATAGCTTCGAAGAAGTTCTTAAGTTCTCGCGTTCTTCTTTTGGAGTCGTATTAAGTAAAAAGTCGGGTTAGCCAGCTAATGTGGCCTGTTTGTTGTACGTAGAAAGTTTTTTTTCGGTCGGTTTAAAGTGGCTTTACGCGTTTTCTCGGTCGAAAAATGTCCGGCGGCGGCTGCCAATCATGGAAGGGGAGATGTAAGTTTCATAACTCAATATAGAACCGACAGCGGAATGACAAGACGTTTTCTTCTAATTGCTTACAACGTGCCCTGCACCTAAGACCCTCTTCTTGCTCGACTACAATAAAATTATTCGATCGAAATTCGACGAGATGTTCACAAAACGTTATTACTATATTTATATACACACACGACATGCGTTCTGGGGAATTCCCCGAGGGACGTTCTGCCGGCAACGATGATGGACACGACGGTTCCCTTTGGGACGATTCGTGTACGTGCAGTCTTTTTTTTTTTTACCCTCAACACACTCTTCTAACGACTATTCACTCTTTCGTGCCGTCTACAGAATTTTCTTGGTGCGATAGGGACGAAAAATCGTAACCGAGCTTGGCGGTTACCGCAGGCAGTAAGAACCTATACAAAGGGCGGGGGCGGTGTTGTTCAATAATTCAAAGTTTCAAAACGGCAGAGGGGATCTTTATGTGCGATAAATTTCCTCGGTAAACCTCGGCCGGCCGACACTGGCGTTTCAACACACCGTATACCAGAAACACATATTATATTGCTGCGGGAGCCCTATGTCTAAACACCATAAGTTTGGGCTTTCACCGAAATTAGTTATGGCGCATAAGACGAATGTTGCCAGCGTAAAGCACAGCAGCTGCAGCTGTCCGTCGCCGGTTTAACCTCCAACCGGCCATTCGAGTCACGTATAAACGAATTTTGTATTTATTTTTATTTTGTTTTTTACTATATGTCGATACACGTACGATCGCGCATCCCTTCCTGTTTTGCGGATAAACGACCGTTTTGGGGTTTCAACGCCACACAATGATAATAATGTATATACGTGCGAGCGAACTATTCTTCGGCAAATCCTAACCGAGATAATGCGCAGTCTATAAGTATAGATACACATACAGAGCTAACGTTTTGATTTACTCGCGATCGGGATTGCGCTTTAGGCTTCGCCCCTCGTTTAACTACTACAACAATGATAGTAATGATAGTCCTCTACTTCCTGCGCATATTATCACTCTCCCGGGACGTTTGATCGCACACGAGTCTTACATAATGCACGAGGGTGTTTACTATCCCAAACTATATTAGTTCAAACATCTTAAATATTATGGAAAACGGTGTAACCTCTATAACCATGACACACAAGTTTAAATCAGAGTAAAGGGTATCTTGTGATTTGAAATATTTAATCACGATTAAACATTGTTGATTATTTATTTCAAAAACCATGCAGTGGCACTTGTTCTTTTTTTTATCGCAGTTACTACGCTTTTCCGAACGTTTTTTTTTATAAATGAAAGATATCAATATTATTTAAAGTTAATTCTACTTGAAGGTCATGTTATATTCATTCATTACTATCACTTTAATAAAAATTCTAACTTTTTATCAAGCCTATAATATTAATTTATTTATGTGAAATGGGTAGAGTCTTCTTGGTAGACATTATACATATTGTTCATATAAATTATTTGTAATGACAAGTGACATATCTATCAAATTTATAATTATTTAATTTGTACATTTTAAGTACAATAGACAATACTTATTAATTTTATAAAATCGTTTTTATTGAAATTATTAAATTCCATATTTTAATCATTATATGAAATATAATTTCATCGCCTCGATAATATTATTATTGTAAAATATTATTAAAGTATTTTTATTAAATGTATGTTCGAGAACAACTATAATTATTTTTTTCTAATAACATAATAACGTTTTTATATAATTATTACCAAGTATTATATTATTGTAGTTTATCGCGTCGAATGCAGCTATTATATTTATTTAATTTGATCAAATTATTTCTACCGAACGGTCATGGGCTGTTATGTGGAGCCGTGTAAATAATGGTTAATGAAAACCTCTAGGAATAATTATGTAATTACCCGTAGGAAATGTCGATTAATGGCGTTATTGGCGTCTGCGTTAATGGTATTCCCTAAAGCAAGCAATACCAAGTCAAATTCTATCGGAAATGATGTCATCGACTTGGCAACTTTAACGAGTCAGTTGCTTCATTTACATGATAGACTGTGGCATAATATTATCATACACTGTATCGCAACGAGAGCAAATATTACAACTACAACCCTCTTACGCGAGTCGCATGCGAAATAATATAACACACTATGTATGTAAATTCGGTGTTTTTTTTATTTACTGCGTGTCACCGGAGGTATGTTTTTTACGTTAAAAAGAAAACAAAAAAACTAAAGTATCTACCAAAAAAAATATCGCTTAAGCGGGAAGGAAAACAAGTATATACAGTTAAGTTAACAAATCTAGGTGCAGCATACCACCCTGAAGATTCGGCCAAATAAGGCAGGCAGTTCGCGTTTATTGTTTAGCATAGTAATACTATTGTGTGTTCACATGTTATTTGAATGTATTTATCCAAGAGGAGGGGGGAGGGGGATTCGCGTCTCTATTCGACATTTCGGCCTTCGCCCGACGAGCGTGCACCTATATTCAATTTTCCCCTCGTTATATGCGACATACTCTACTGAACACAGTTTAAAATGTATGACCGAATATCTATGCACGGTTTGAGGACATTTGCTCGAATAGGCAAAAGGAATGAAAAATAACACACGCAGATAAGACATAATATGAGCTTAGTATTTACTAGTGTGTATATGCGGTTTACCTGTCCCATCACTATTATACAAACAACACAAATCCATGTCGGTTTAGTACGAATGGATCTTTTTATACGTATAACGGTGACAGAGGAAATTACTATTTTTTAAAAGTATTCAAATATTGATGATAGTTAATTTTTACTGAAAAACTCCCGAATAAAAAAAAATATATTTGTAAGTATGGTAAGCGCCTAACGTCTAAATAACCGTAGTATGAAATAAGCGAATAAAAAATGTTAACCAAGTTTTTACTATTAAACAAATGCCAAAAATTAAATGTATTAGTAAAATAACGGAAGATCTTAAAAACGGAAGAATTTAAACACTGATAAGGATAACAAGAATGAGAAGTATAAATGTGTCATTGGTAGTGTATTACACAACGGCGTTGTACCTATGAATTACATATTATGCTTTTAAGCCAATTACGTTTTGTAGGCAATATAGAAGCGTACAATCGTATTTGACCCTTTTCTTTGTGAACAGAACGGAAAAGTCGGAACAGACAAAGACAATAGAAACTAAATAGTTAAATCAAATTAGATTTTAATGGTCACGCATTGTACAAGTTAATATAATTGCACAAAAACCAAATCCTATTTAGATTCTTATGTAAAAACAGTCTAAAGACATCCAATCATCAAAAATAAACTCTTTCAATAAAAATACCGAAGATGTTATTTGAATTGGACAGACAAGCTATTACTAGTTGTATTAAAAATATGCATTTTTCGTGTTAATAGTATAATAGGTGCCTTAAATCTTTTAATACACATTTTTTCTTAATGTTTTGTAATTTTTAATAACTAAAGTTTTCATTTTAAATTAGACCGTTATGTGATTTTTTTATAATAAGATTATTTAGTTCTTACTACTTCTTTTTAACAATTAAAAATTGTTGCTACTTATATACGTATAAGTATGGTAAATATTCTAGCTTTTATTTTGGCCAAACATGTCACATCGACGACATTCTCGCACGAATCCGCTGTTATGTGTTTTTTATTCTCATCCAGTTTTATGAAAATTTAACCACAAATTGTTTGTAGAATTTTGGTTGTTAATATAAGACTCATTATGATAAATGCTTGATTGTTAGAATAAAAGTGGGTATTGTTTAAAAAAAAAACTGTTTGGTTAGACTACACATAAGGGTTAACTTAAGCTAACTACTTAGGCTAACTATGAGTGGCATTTCCCGGTAATTTATAAGCAATAAAGATGTGCCCGGGTAACGTTAGATGGACATTGAACTTTCTCTAAAGTTAAGAGGAAACGACATTGTTTAAAAATTAAACATATTCCAGAATACTAGTCGCTTAAGTTTTCTTTTCAACGATTATTATCTCAAACTCGAGAGTAAAATCAGAATATCCTACAGTTTGTCGGATAATCCATTTAACCGCAGTTTAAACGTTCCTCGTTAGTAGGCGGATAGCAATCAGCTTTACTAAGATGACAAATTATTAAATACACGATTACTTTAGGTACTAATATAAAGTCTTATTGTATTATAAACTGTTTGTTTATTAAATTACAGCGCCCCACCACTATTCGACTTGGTATAAATAGACATTTTGAAAACTAATTATCACAAGGATTATTTATATGATAATTATGAAATGGAAGTTGTCGATAGTAAAAAAATATAATGTTCCTAATGATAAATTATTTAAAAAAATTTTGTTTGATGACAGCTATATCTTATCTGATGTTTTCGAAATGCAATAAATACAATTATTTATTAAATTTTGTTTAAAAATGAAATAAGTTTACACATTTGTCAAATACTTAACCCATAAGAGTAAATTTTTCTTTAGAAATATTTTATAATTGTTATAAATGTTATTAAAACAATATAACTCGAGTATTTATAATTCTACTTTATTGTAAGTGATTAATTGTTTACAGCCATGTAAACGAAAAAAATGTTAAGCCTACCTAACCCTAACCTAAACCAAACTTTGACAACTTAATATTGTTTTATTGCATTTATATTTTATAAAAAGCTAAGACTAGCTTTTGACAAATATTTGATAAAAGATCTAGAACCGGCGGTTGAGTATTGTGACCACTGTGACCTCTCTTCTACCTGATTCGTATCTACAGGTTACAAATATTAAAAATTGTTTCAACTTTTTTTTTCAACTGAATGTATTCTAATATATACAACATTCATATTATAATAAATTAACTTCTTTAAACGGATTTATATCTCTATTCATTAACAACTAACATAATCGTATCTGACACAGAAATTTAGAAATTTGAATATTTGTTTATATTTTGTTGAGCAAAGTTGGGCAGTATTACAAGCTATTATAATATTCGTTTTACGTTTAATGTAAAAGTATTTTAACAATATTTCAATATATCATTCAAGTACATTTCAAAAATTTGCTATGTAAGAATTGAGATGGTTTGTTATTGTTTTCAGGGGTTATCAGTAATCAGTTGTAACTAGGTAGTACAGCTATATAGTACATTATTCGAACAGTATTAGTTTCCAATTTTACAAAACCGTATTTTGTGCACAAGAATGGCGATAGACCTAGACGGTAGTCGACTTTTTTTATAAGAAAATATTATTATTATTGAAAACACTTTAATAATTATTGTCTTACACTCTCTCACCTATTTGTTATCAGTATTCAGGCAGTTGACGTCTAATATTCGTACGCGTCGACGAGTCTGTGACATGGGCCGGTCTGTCACAGTCGACCTATCGTCCAGTCGGCGACGGCTGTCGTGTCGTGCGGGGCTTTCGTTGTGGACGGCCTCGACGGCGGCGGCTGCAGCGGTGGCGACGGTCGTCGTGGGACGGAGTCGGACAAACACTGTGGCGGCCGTGTCCCTTTGCGGCGGATTTGGTCCTCCGGTGGATGGCGCGAAACGGTTACTATTTGCTGATAACGGCGTCCGACGGCGGAGCGACGACGAGCCGAGCGGTCGCGCAAGCGCCGGATCCCGCACGCTTTGTGTCGTCGCCACGCCGAGAATGGTCCCGCCGTGGATATGGGGTGAGTTATTGATTACTATAATAATCCACCGTCCCGCCAGCCGTCCCTATCCCTACTTCCGGCACCGGTCCCCACGCGGATCGTCGGGAGATCCGGCAGTATTTTACTCTTGTTTTTTTATTTTTTCCCCCTCCAGATTAACGGAAGTTACCGCGGTGTCAACAACCGTGAGCTTAACACAACGCATCACAAGACTTATTACAATGTCATTACACGTGATCCACGTCGATGACCGGAAATTGCTACCGGAATAGTGTCACGTCTTGCGTTCCAATAATAATTTCTCTCAATCAATTTTATCTACACGATTAGCAAAGAAGACGCATAGGCGTAACATGAATGATGCTCTTCCGTTGGGGGCTATAGCCCTTACACATATTGTAAACATATAGACATGCGGGAGAATTCTAAAAGCATCTAAGAGCATCTAAAAGCCACACGAGTTCAAGCGTACACACCAAAAACAAATTGTATATAATGTGTACATATATTGCATAAACGTATCTGACCACGTTCATGATAATTGTAAACATCGAAATAATATAACTTTTTATTGTAGTCGTATCAACGTTTTCCAAACCCATCACCTGCCCTCTTACATTGAACAAATCTTGCACACATGACTCAAACCTGCTTCAGTCGCTCCAAAACCACCAGTAAATTATTATTATTACTAGTAATTATACTGGCAGTTTGTAAAATAGACAGTATACTACCACCTTTTGGGCATTATGAAAAACCCTGTGTAATTTATCATAATTCATAACTAATAATAAATTGTTGGCCTAATAATTTCCGCACGATTTACAATTGCCCGCTTTTCTTAAAAAAAATCGAATCCGCGAAATCTAAAACAATGATGTCGATTATAAGTGGTGTTTAATTTTCCTGACAGAAATACGTTTAATATAATTTTAATAGCACAAGCGCTTTAAGCCAAATATATTAATACGAGTATCGGGTTGTATTATGAGTTATAATATTTTAGTGTTAAATTTACTCAGTTCAGAGTGGTCTAGAAATAACATATTCCCATGTAAACTGTAGTATTATAAGAACCCATGTTTGTAAAGTATAAAAAATCCCTAAAGAAAGTTTCATTTAAAAGCTGCGTCATTGAAAGCTCATTTTGCAAATGTGTATAATTTTGTACATAATATGAACACAGATCGTCTGTTATTATAGACCACGTTAGTTATGCTATCTTGATTTGATTTTTCCTCTACAAAATATAGCTCCAAGGACTATATTTATTCGCTAAGTATTTTTTAATTTTATTTATGACTTTAGTCTTTAATAGTACACTCAAAGGTTCCACTAGGAGACACTTGTGTTTGTACTTGTGATTTAATATAGTTAGATACAACATCGTGTGCAACTTCTAAATCCTAGTACTCCTTTGGTGAAGCGTAGTACAGAAAAGTCGTAGCGTACTCGATTTTCTAATTAACTTAAGTACTCGTGGAACGAGTTATAAAAAGTCTCGTTCCAAAACTTTGGTCGTAATACAAGGAAAACAATTAAAGATAAAATTCACTTTAGAGTAAATCCAGTAAACAAAAAAAAAAAACACCTAAAATAAAAATATAATAGTTTAACATTAAACAGGAAATGCAAATAACATAATACGAATTTGATTTGACATATTATATACTTAAGTTAGCTAATAAAATAATTAAAAAATAACATATATTTTCTAGTATATGCATAATATATAGAATAGATAATTGAAATTTGAATTATGTTATTAATAATTGTTTTTTTTTTTATTGAAAACATTATGTAAATAGATGTTTAGAATATTAAAACTTTTGTGACAATTTTGATTAAAGTTATATAATTCAGGTCTATATTAATTAACTCATTAAATGTTTCGGCTTGAGTAATGTCCTCGAGACCATATTAAACTGAGCAAAATTTCACAACTCAACTAGACACTAAACTAATACCGAAAACGACTTGGGACGTTTAGATAATTGACATAAATAACCCTCCACGTAGCACAAACTTTTCCAAAATATCTGTACCCACGAGCACAAAAGGTGCTTATTCGCGGCCACAACTAACATCGTTATTTCACTTGATGTTAACTGTGAGAGTTTCAAACCGACCGCAAAACGTTATTATAGTTCTTTGAAAGGGCGGAGACATCATATTATATTAGTTAGGCCCCTAAAATATCAAATAATAAAAATAGAATGTGATGGGTTATAAAAGTCTAATCTATAAAAATGGCTACCACAACGTCCATAAGAAACAATATTACGATAGATAATATACAACAAATATATTAAATTACTTGTTAAACGATTGTTTAATAACAAACAACAACAAACTTTATCTCTATGGGTGTATAATATTATAGCTTACACGCTTCCCATACAGCAAAAAAGTTATAATGTTATTAAAAAGTTTGTTATTATTTCAAAATAAAGTTTCGGCAGAAGTTTACTTTTTTTAAAAATAATACATCAAAATTATTGTCTAAATGTTGTTAAAATATTGAAATTAGTATTATAATTTTTAAAATGCATGTAAAACATTAGAAATATTTTCATAATACATAAAAATTTTGTAAAAAATAGTTTTGAAACATTTAACGTTCTGCTAAAACATAACTTTTTTATTAATATTTAATATTAATAAAACATAATATTAAATATTTTTTTTTTGTCATATAAAAATATATAAAACATATACTTTAAGTATAGCTTACATTACGAATGGTGTCCTCAAAAATTTAAATAAATTATATTTAATATTTTATTTAAGAAAATTAGTAAGTAGCTGTTACTATATCATTATAAGTACGATACTTAAGTATCTATAAGTGCTTTTGATGTTATTATTGTAAGAGAGCAGATAATACAAATGTTTGTTTGTTTTAGTTTAAAACATGACTAAATAAACAGGCATGATTGCTAGATTACAAACTTTTCCTATTTTTGCACAATTTCACGCGTTTTTTCCTAGTCTTGGAAGATATTATAACTTATAATGAGAAATTTACACATTCATTTTTTTTTTTTCAAGTCGCAGGCAATTTCCTGCATGTTATTCTCTGGCAATCATGCCTGTTTATTTAGCCATTGTCTAAAGCTTGTGTTGGTTTAAACCTAACATAACCCATTGTATCAAATAACAGCAAACAAAATTTATGATGTACACGACTTCATTTATTACATCTTACTATTATAGTTATCTTTCTTTTATACATCTTTATGCATCCTATAAGAAGAATTATACACATGTATTTACCACCATCTACTGTTCATACGACCGACCAATATTTAGTACGAAAACTTTTGGATAGAGCGAGCATGCTGTACTGTGAGTGAATATTGCCTTTTTGAACTTTATACTATAAAGTTTATACCCGACTAGATGTTAAATAGTATAGTTTCTCTGTTCAGAATAGTACTGCTATTAAAGGAAAGAGTTCACAGAAGTAAATAATTTTGATTTTACCAGATTAGTATTAACTGTTTTAATCCAGAAAAGTTTAAAAGAAAACCATAAACCTATGCTAACTTTTTGTTATAATTATTTATATCGTATTCAAAATAATATAACAATTTTTGTTTGTAATATCACAACAAAAAATTAACTCAACTATAAAGGGAGACATTTTTATTTTTTTGCAAATGTATATATACCTACCTATTTTTTAGAAAACTCGTACTTAGTAATCATAACACTTTTTACATAATATTTTTATTATTATTATTTAATTACATATGTGTTAATTAAACACAACTCGGCGCAACGCGACAGTGCAATAATTATAAAAAAACTGGAAAATAACTCGTAGAAAGTGAACGACAATATATCATGTGATGATATAGTTGCGTGTCTGAAACAATAAGGTAATTTTCTGTGGTGAAATTCGCTATAACAATACTCGGTCTCGTTACACATAGTGGAACTCGAATTAAATGTAGTAAGATAAGTACGTTATGGTGTATCTTATAATTTTGGCGATCAGTCGTTTCTGGTCTTTGTGCAAACATGGTTCGAGTAATACTTGTTTGGGCTATCTGCTTGGGAGCCTGTGTGCCACGGTTTTTCACCGAAGCGGTACTTGCAGATAAATCGCCCAAAAATGGTTCAAAAGTAGTGTTCGACGACAAAAAACATGTACCTGACAGTCTGGCGGCAAGTCAATTTCAAGTAAACGAAATCGATCACCGTCAACAGCAACACAAAGATACCGGAAACCGTGTATCCAGTAAAGGTACGTACCATAGTGAACAAAACAATATAGTATATATCAGCTAATACTATGTGCATTAATGAGTTTTCCATAGGCAAAGAATAGAAATCTAAAGCCTAAAAATCAGTAATATGACCACTCCAAAACGTTACCATTTATCACAATAGCTAAAATAGCTCTATATTAAAGCACTGCGATAGGTCAAAACTCGGCTTATGGAGCCAATGAGGTATTATGCGAGCTACCATAAAGCTTTTACTATTGTATCCTTTATTTAATACTTAGATACTACTTAATGTTATGAAACTTTGAAAATATAAAAAATTGTCAATCTCAAAACCGACGTGACTGTAAACAAATGAAACATATTCAAACGCAATTGACGCATTAGGTAAAACAATTTTAATGCATTTTCTACATTTGTGTGTATGTTAAATAAATCACATTAAGGAAAAAAATAATAACACACAGAAAATAACAACCCATAGCTAATAACAATATATTTTTCCAATTTTATCACTGTTATTTATTTTTATTCAACGCTTACTGTAACAAAATATGCTATAAAATCACTGTCAACGCTGTCAATGACGAGCGTTCATGGAATATACAATGCCCTAGTTCAGATATGTACGGCGAAATCTGATGGTTTTTTGAAGGAAGTGACAATAAAACTATACAGCTATAAAGTTGTCTAATAAAAACAACCACGTAGGTGTCAGTATAACCGTGTAAACCAGCAAATAAGAAGATGGTCTGAATATTGTCAACTATAAAAACTTGCAAGTTTTAATGATGACGATGTAAAAACAAAAGTCGTTAAAGTGTTGTTTTTGTTTATATTTTAAATAAATTATCTTTCGCGATAATCCATATCAATTTTAAACAAGAGATAATAGAATTTTGAAGTCGGCTAATAAAATATACACTAAAAGCTTAGTGGAATCTAGAGATCACAAAATTATGACTGACAAAAAATGGCATTACAATGTGGCATAGTTATTACGAACTACACAATATAAAAAAGTCATCCAGTTATCCTATAAAAAATCCCGGTTAATTTAATAAAATATGTGAAATTTTTTTCTCGATTTAAAGCCAAAAAAATGTTTATTGAGTAGAAATTGTTAACCTAAACAATGGATTAATAAAATTCATTTTTTATTTCACAATAGACAGCAATAGTATATATTTTATATTTACTATGTAAAATATAAGGTAACTGAGTAATGATTTATTTAAAATAACAATTGTTTTATTTTTTTTATCTAATAATTTATTAATTTAAAAATTGTTTGAATATATTTAAATTATTAGTTTAAATACAGAATTCACCAACTTAATAGTATTTATTTTATCAAGATTGTTATTTAATAAAGTTGTTAAAATAAAAAATTAATATTGTCTTATTGAATGTACAATGTCCATATCTTATTATAGACATTACTCAATTGAATTAATAGCTTTATTTTTATTTAATAATAATATATTTGTTAAAAACATATAAATTCATTTTACTAAATAAACTTTTTGGTTCGATAGAGTGCGGGATAATGTTCTAGGCTCATAATTTGAGTTAGTTTTTTTTACGCACCATACACAATAAAAAAATATTATATTTTGACCTAAATTGAATTATAAAAAAATAGTCAACAGTCCGATTTTTACTTACTAAAAATTTGTTTCGGTTATAATAATTGAAAGGTGTCTCCAAGGTAATATTTTCGTTTTAAATATGCTTAATTTAATGCCTTCTTTTGAATGCATTTATGCTTAATTACTATCAGAGTAGTTAATATATTGTGTGTGATAATCGGTTGGAGTTCAAGCAGGTTACGAAGGAGACTATTACTCTTCTGGCGGTGGCGGTCGAGTACAAAACTCTTACGGTCCTCCCACGGACGGTTACTATTATGAAGAAAGACCTCCAAATCACTACAGGCCAAATCATCAACAGTCGTCGGACAATTATGGTTATCACGGGCCACCACCTTTTGCAGCGGGAGGAGGAGGAGGAGGAGTAGGTGGGGTTTATGGTGACAGTCCAGAAGTGTTCGAACTCGACAAACAACCGTTGGTAGTGCCTTTGGCCGGAATAGCTTTGCTGGGCGCCTTGGCCGTTCTCATAGGCAACCCTTTGCTGTTGCATTTGGGTGCAGTGCGCAGGAGACGTGCAGCGGACGAGGACAATGGCGTGTCAATGACAGTATCGATGACAAAATACTTGGAAAAGGTAATAACTAATAGCTAAGTTGTATTTTTCATTAAGTTTAAAATATACCAAGTATATTTTATACGAAAAAAAAAAGATTTTTTAAAATTCAATTTCTATTCGTAAATAAATAATTTATGAATAACTTAAAACTAATAACAATTTGGTTTCATAAACGCAGATATTATAGTGTCTTTCTGGATCAATTATTTCCAATAAACAACAAGTATTAGCAGTTTTTGCTCCTCTGTAAAAGTTAAAACTAAATAATTCCGAGAAAGTAAACTAGTAAGATTTTTGGTGTGGAAAATTAAAATATTATAATTAATATTTTTTAAAGAATAATTAATAAAGTATAATATTGGTATAGTGTTCGAATGGGCACCCTAAAACTAGGAAATTTGAGGCCCTGAAGTTAAATTGGGGCGCACTTATTACCAAATTGACCCATAATACACTTTTTAATCAAACTCAACGTAAATTAGAAAATAGACGATAAGTAAGCAGTTCTTTAAAAACATTCTAAGAGAAATTATAAAACTATAAGACAGTTTATTCTTGTAATTCAATACTACGTTATTAAATAAGTAGGTATTAACAAATAAGTTGAATTTTAACCAATTTTGTGGAGTTAATATATGTAGTTAACATTTATGATTTAATAGAAATGTTTTCCAATATCTTCAATTTTCACTATTATTGATAATAATAATGAAGGGTCTTAATTTATCATAAAACTTAATTGGTTGGTTTGGTGAAGCTATATATATTTTTTTATTAGTTAAACTGTCCTATAAACTAGAAACAATTAAATCAATAAATTGGTTAACGGACTACTCAGTGGTTTTATTATTGTCATTGTACATGATTGCCCTATCTTCTTTTCGTTCTATACACCTTAATTATTCATATTTAATTATATACCATTTTTTCTCTCTTATAATGTTTAATAGTTTTTATTAAAAGCTACGCATTGGATATTAGGCTGCACCATTGCTATATACCACAGCCTAGCTAATTTTTATCATTTTCGTTTATGTTATAATAAGCCGATTGTTAATAATATGGTTGCGTGAGCAGTTTACCTATAATATATAAATCATTGGATTGAATCTAAAATAGCAAATCTGACTTTTTGTAACTTTTGGCAAATGAACTTTAAAGTTTAATTTTCCATTAGGCTTTATTTTTTTACCAAATTCTTTATAAGTTATTACATTTTCAAAATCAAACAATACTAACCTAACCCACCGAGTGTCATTCCGCCTATTTAGGAGTAATATAAAAGCGATTTTTCTACGTAACTCATAAAATATAATCTTGTAAATGAATATACTATAGCAAAGGAAAATCTATATTTGTATTTATTAAATATTTCTTTCCAGCTATTACACCGCAGTTGCTCAGTCAATCATGAATAAAATAAAATAGCTCAGGAAATGCACTTTTCCTATGAACAATATCATTAAAAACAGAGACTAAATTTTGACACTTGCGATTTTTAATGAGTTATTAGAAACTAAGATCTGAGTAATATGACGTTACATTTTAAACATTTCTCATTGAATTTTATAATTTAAGCGTTTGTTTTATAACACTATAACATCAATTATCAAACATGCCTACCGGTTTCGATTACAGCGGGCCAAGTGCACTTTTCATGGTTGCGTCGAAAACGTCACGTGTAGTGAATATGACGTCATCACTTTCGGTAGGTACCCGCACGTCGACACGAGAACTCAGACGAGTGCATGCATTAGTGCATTTTCAAGTCGACGTTTAATTGTAATCCGATTAAAATATAATTATTATACAACATTTTTGAATCGTTGTACACAATAATATTGTTTTTTAAACGCCGCCGAACAAATTCAAGTGCACATACGACAGCATTACCACACTGACTAGACGTGTACGGGTCTCCACCCAAATGTGTAATCATAATACTATACTGTATTGTCGGGCTGTCTAATCGTTTAACGGGTGGGAGAACCGAGTATGCCGTCATTACCGTGCTGTACAATGTGCATACTGTTATATACTAATATTATACACCGCGTAAACATTTTTCAATGGGCTTCGTACGGTAATTATAGCTATAATGGCTGCCAGAGTAGTAAAGTGGTGGTCGTATAAACGTTATCGGATAAATGCAGTAACTAGGATTTATTTGCGATGGGTACGGTAAGGCGCGATGAAATTAGCATAAACCGAGGGCTTTGTAGGGTCACGCTTGCGATCCAAAAACAAAAATTCTATAATATTCAAAATGTACAAAAATAAACGATAAATTGTAAATGGATAAGTACTAAGTTGGACCAGTGAAGCGAGTACAGGGAAGAACGGGCTTAGAGTACACTAAAAAATGTCATCAAACCCCCCAAAAAATATTCGAGTCTAAAATATGTACACTGTATTATGACTGTTCTTGAAGTACACATTAATTCTATAAGAAATACAAATTGTATAAAAGAAATAAGAAATAATTAACAACTAGTAATTAGTATGGTATTTCTACATGTTCTAGTATTAGTACATGTTGAGTAGACAAAATGTAATCATTTTTATTTCTACCTGTTAATTGATTCATTTGACATTTAACTTTTACATAACAAAGATTCTTCTAACACAGAAAAAAATACATATTTGGATCATTAATCAACTATAATAATGATTAATTGTATAAATAGTCGGGCTAACTAAATATTTTGTGTCCCTATGTTAACCATAGTCGCATGATTATTATTATAGTTAGAGTAGGTATTGCAACAATATAATATGTTTTCCGTGTAGCCTTACGCGTCAAAGCTAAAAACAAACAAATTCAACTTCTCAAGTCTTCATCCCCTCTGTCTATTCGAGCTCTGTCCTTTGAATTAATGGTGTTTTCTATTTGTGCAGCTGAGCGACAAGGAAAGTTCAAACTGTTGGATGTGCAACGTGGTGGCGAGCGTTTACGATGGACAGTCCATGTGCATCGAGAGGTCCGTGTGCGAAGCCATGTCTCTTAGCTCTCCAGAATCCACGATGGACAAGCAAGTGTTAAGCTCGTAAGTCACAACTTGTGTGTCAGGGTACTTGAAAGTTAAAAAGTTAAAACTATGCAAGACAGGGGCTTGTGAGCCATCGTAAAATGATTAAAATAATTAAAAAATGTAACACGGATAGAAATCTTGCCAATTTTTGAGGACACCTATGTTAGTATAGTAGTCAAGATTAAAAATAATCAATCACAATTACTTATAAAACTAAAAACACCGTATGTTAGTGCATCAATTTGTGATATTTTGTTATTGTTTGACAGTGCATTAATAGTTGTCGTTCGTTATACATTATAAGTATATTGATTTTAATTGTCTGTGGAAAATGTCCTATAGCAAATACCTTTAAATTGGATAGGGACCTCTTGACCGTCAACTAAAGTGCACTCTAAAATAATTATTAAACACTTTAATTCCCAAATAATATCCATAGAGTTGATATTTAATAAGTTGTTTTGCAATCGTTAACTCATAATTTCTAAAAATGCAAACACAAGTGCAAACTTTGATAGCTGTATTTATGATGTATATCAGATATATAATTATTAAATCTGTCAAATGATGACATAGATATGATGACACTTTTTGACAAATTTTGTGGGCTTTAATACTTAAATCAATTTTTTTTTTTAGAATGGTCGCTGAAGTACTGAAGAACAAATACGTCCCAGCTCGTTTTAAAAGTCGACTAGAGTCGGCCGTGCTCAGCGGTAGGATAACAAAATCGTGCCGACAATACACATGCGGTGAAATGTGAAAATAAACAAATACGGTTGCATACATTATTTTATAACACAGTATAATATTTTTTTTTTTTTTGTAATTGTACATACGTTGAAATACACATTGCACATTAAAAAAAATTCGTCGACACATCCGATAATTTTGACTAATAAAAACATTGTATAATTAAAAAAAATATATTATTTTCGTTGATTTGTTTTTTTTTTTGTTTTTGACGCCTAAATAATCATTGAATTATGACAGACATACATGTATATTAATTTTAATTCAAAATTTTACATCTTTTTTTTTTATTAACTACTAATTTAACAACACTATATTTAAGTTCAATAATTATTATTATTATTTTTTTATTTTAATTTTTCTTTATAATTACATTCTTTGTAATTTGTTACTTAACGGTAATTAATTATTGCGAAATCAAGCTATATTTGAGGTAGATGGATTTATTCGGTTTATACAAACAAAAAAAAAAAAAAAAACATTGATCAATATAAATACCTAAACAATTAATGATTGTACTTTTTTTTGTTTGTTAAAATGTGTGTTGCCAAAACGAAAAAAAAAGTATTTATTAAAGTATAATAATACGTAGATAATTCATAAGGTTGCTTTGACAAAACCAATTTTCTTAGTAAATATTTTGTTTTAAGTAAAATCTATGACTTGTGTGTGTGTGTCTGTGGGACAGAAATAATATAAACATAACAACACAAGGGTACCACGATGTAAAAAAAAACACTACCTATATCCTAGTATATAGCTACCAAGTAAAAATACATAAATAATTAACTATCGCAGATATTAATCGATAACGAGTACATACATTAATTGAAAATATTATACTCCGCAGTGTATTAGCTTACCGATTTGGTTTGTTACTATTAACCGCCGTTAACAAGTACATTAAAAAAATATGTTTCATAAAAAAAAAAAAAAAGCACATTGATGAAGGTATGGTACATTATGTGGTACATTGGTAATAAGTGTTATAATATAATTAAATGTCAATAACATAACACCCGTATTGATAAACATTGTACAATAATCGCGGTATTTTAAATTATTGTATAAAATAATTGGTACGGTGTAGCACAATAGAATAATCATAATAACCATATTGTTATTTAAAATTATGTTCTATTTTTTTTTAAATTTTATTATTCACCCTGATTGAAAATTGATTCTAAGAATATATAATTATAGTAGATTAATCGAAAGGTAAGTTTATGATAACGTCGTGTATTAAGAACATTAAAAAAACAAATATTTTAATAAATGCCATTTATACGCAGTCTAATGCCCATAACGGTTTACTGTCTATGAAATTATTCAAGTCACTATTGTAAGTTATATAAGTACCTTGCGTTTCGTTATATTATAAATATATCAATTACTCAAAATTATTTTTACAAACTAAATAAAACCGATAAATGAATTAAAAAAAAACAAAAAACAAATGGGACACCTAATTAAATATAACGCGTTGAATGTTGTAATTAATAATAATTACCATGGTCTATAACATTGAGCAATAAGTTCGACTATTTTGAAAGTATTTAATTATTTTGTACTGATTTTCGATTCTTATATTCTAATTCCACACTTAAATTTCGGTCATGTCTTTTTTATTTCGCTTAATAACGCCAGATAATATAAAATGGGTCACTAAAATTTCTGATACATATATAGTGAGTGCTCTAATATAAGTTTTCATTTACACTTTTACGCCATACGAATAAATATATAAGTATATATATATATATATATATATATATATATATATATATATATATATATATATATATATATATATATATATATATATATATATATATATACTTAAACACATATAATACTGTAATCATAACCTTAATCGTATTCGATCGACGTAATAATTTGATCATACAATTTTATATAATACAGATAAAAAGTCAAAACTATAATCAAAATCCTCTCAGCTTATTTTATATAATAATCATAATAGTAATAAAAAAAATATCTGTAAATTGGCACAATATCTACCCTCTTACACTGTACTTGTACTAAGTTTATAATTATTCATACAATAATGGTTTTAATACAAGTTTACAAAACATAAAAAAAAACAAAAAAAAAATTTTGAAAGAAAAAAATATATATAAAGAAATTTACATATTACAGTGCTTATGAAATATATATATAGGTATAGAAACTAACAAGTGTTCTTGTAACAAATAATATACGGACAAACGCGATATTTTTTTTTCATTGTTTTTTTCTTCAAATAACTTACTAGATAATAATATATTATATTTACACAGTAAAATGAATTGTACAAATAAATAACATCGGTATCGGAATGTACAGTAGCAAAATAATAATAATAAAAATATATATAAAAAATTTACAATAAAATTAATAATAATAAATCATCACACATGGCAGCAGTTATTTCGAAAATGTTTGTGCTATTTTGTTTTTAAATAATAATTATTTAACGGTTTAACAATGTTAATAATAATACATTTTTTAAAAAGTATGTGAATTATCTTTTAATTATAACTAAATAATGAAATATAATACCCATTGTTTCTGTCAGTCTGTATATGTATATGTATATTATATATAATATATTTTGTTTTTAAGTCTATCGTTAAATGTATCTAGTGTAATAATATAACAGCCGTAAACGATTATATCAAACTGTAAATGATAAACAAGAAAATAATAAACAAAGTATTTATCAACAGTAGAAAATTTGTAATAATGCCAATTAAATATTCCTGTCAAGTTCCTATGCTGTAATATTATACGTTATTATTAATATAATTAAGATCTTCATAATTGCTATAAAAAAGAAAAATCGTAATAATCAATAGCTTGTAACTATTTTAAAAATGTTTAATGGTTATTGGAGAACAGAAACATAAATATTATTATACTATACACTTGCGCGTTTTGAAATGAAAAAGCCAACTAGTGACGTTTAAAAACAAAGACTAGTATAATTTTTTTTTTATCATAAGATAATTTTAAAAAAAGAAACAAACGATATAAAGTGTGTTGACTTTTTCGTTTAAAAATATATAGGGAATTGTCTTTTTGTATTTTAGTATACGACGGCCAGTTTATGCGTACACAGATTTTTCAAGTATTTATTTTTAATTTTTTTAATGATATGTCCTTATAAATAATTAGATTCGTCAAGTTAAAATATAAATAATAATAATAATAATAATAAAACATGTAGATCAATCGTTTCAGTCAAATTGCAGAACGCAAAAAGTAAATGGATAATAATATTAAATACTTTTTTTTTAAGAATTTAAATATCAATTACAATTAATTTTATGTACCTATTATACTTAGGTTAATATATTATAGTCTATATTTATATATAATTTTATTTTTTATTTTAAATGCTTTTTTTTTATACGAAGAGAACACACCTTTGAGGCGAACGATCCGACTATTAATAATATATATTATATTGTTTTATAGATTTTCTCACCGCGCGGATCTTTGTACCCTTTTTGCATCACTCGCGACTAGAATGCGCCGCCCTAGAAACGATTTGCAATTTTCTTTTATAATAGTAATTTTTTTAAAGATTTTTGCATCGTAAGACTTAATATGTTTTAAACGATTTTCAAAATTCGGTCATTTCCAAGTGCGGTCGACGCGCGCAAAAAAAAAAGTATTACAAGATAGTCGTTAAGTTAAAAAATAATATAAAATAAAGTATCAGAGAAGTAGCAATTGTCAAGGTGAAAAAAATAGAAATTAATTAATTAATAATAAAATATATCGATTGACTTTGTATCAATAATAGAGCCCGTCATACGTAGGGGCGGGTAATAATTGGCGTCGACGGATTTCGATAGGCGGCTGTGGCGGCGGTGATGAATAATAATAATGACAATTAGGTGTTATTGGATGCTGTTGCTGTTGCTGCTGCTGTTGTTGTTGTTGTTGTTGTTGTTGTGGTTGAGACGTTGGTGATGACGGCGGATCGGACAAAGCCGGAGCGGCGGCGATCGGCGACGGTGCGGCGGCGGAAGCGGCGGTGGCGACGGTTGTTTTTATAAAGCGTTTAAGCGCTCCCGTCGTGCCGCGGTGTTGCAAGCTCTTGTGCGTGGTCAGGCTGTTCTTGGTCCGGTACCGTCGCTGGCAGAATTCGCACACGTGCATCGTGTCGGACCGCTCGTGCTTGTCCTGGAAATGCCGTTTCAGTGAATAATAGCAGCTGAACGTGCGCCGGCAGTACGGACAGTCTTGTGGCTCGTTGATACCGCCGTTAGCTGGCGGTGGTAGCATCTGGTACCCTTATAACAGAAGACGGTATTCATTATAGTTTATACGGATATGCAATATTATAATATAAAAAAAAAGTGTTTGAGTAAGTTGCAAATTCAAATTCAAATTTACTTTAGTCAACTTTTGTTTGAAAATGTTTGATTCTCATCCAACCAAAACAGATGCATCTAGGTTTTTCGAGTAAAAGAGATAAAAGTACAATGATTTAGAGAGAGAGAGAGAGAGAGAAGTAAACCGATAAAACATTTACTGGATATTCAGGCAAGGACTGAGACCATGAAGACTAAGGCGGCACCCAAGTATTTGCTTATTTCCACAGACATAAATATTATAATTTCCAAAAAAAGCCTAGACGGTAAAGCCGCTTACCCGCTTTGCCAAACCACCTCTGTGGACATTAAAACTAAATACGTGAGAGGCTTATGGTTTTGACTCCACTAGGATTAATAGTTGTATGGATAGCCTAATGATGGTTCTTGTGAGTGTTGACTTTAGATCTAAAATGTGTGTGTGTGTATAAATGTATCTTTAAAATTCTGGTAATTCCTAAACACTTAAACTTAAGTTGTATTTAAAAAAGATAAAAGCCAAAAGAGTAAACATTGTTTTTGTTTTGTAAAAAAATTGCCCATGTAAGAGTCGGATGTAATATCTCTTGGTCGAGTGTGTTTTTTATTAACAAACGGGAAATTTCGAATGTATATTATTTATATAAAATAATCTATACGCTTTACTCGTTCCTGACTAAATGGCAAAGTTGTTGATTTAAAAATGTACACTATACTACTTGACTGTTAATTATTGTTGTATTGTTTTTCAAATATCTCTTTATCATATTGTATATTTTTATTCATAGTTTACACCGTGTTAGTTGCGTAACAATTCAATTGCAAATAACTTCTATAGGCATATAACACTATTATATTGTTATCATGTACTCTATATAATAATTGCATTATCCTAAATAGATACATGGGTGCGCCGCAAATACTATAACAACGATGACTAAGCGCAATCACACACGGGTCATCAGGTTGGATTGGGGTTTGTCTGTGCGTTTTCATAGAGACGTACAATATATTATACGATATTCAATATAGGTATAATTATATCTCTGGGTAGATATTAATATTTAGAAACGCATCGATCAGAGATCGCAAATTGCATTATTATTTCCTGCAACGTGTATAATTAAAACACATCTAAAGGTTATCTACTCTCTACCTACGTTAGAAATTTAAAATGTAAAAAAATTGGTTACGCCATTTCGAAACGCGCGAGCGATAAACGGACAGGTTAGGTGCACTGAACGTGTACAATATAATAAGGACAATGTAATGTATGCAGCTGCAGCTGCTTATGCGTTGGCCAGCTATACAGTGCAGCAATATCTACATTATTCACTTATCTCGGTGTTTGTTTACACGTTTTGACATAGCACAATACAAAATAATACGTACAAACTTCTTACGACTTACCTTCGAATATTGAATACTAGAACTTGACGTCGGAGTGCGTGGTGGGCGGCGGGAGTGCGTGACGGGGAGGGGGCGGCAACAGCATTGTGGGCCTAGTCTTGTGGTAAGTGTAAATGTGCGTCATCAGGGAGTTACGCGAACAGTACACCCGTTCGCAAATGGCACACCGGTACTCTTCCTGTCTGGAAGCGTGCTTGTCGGCCACGTGCCTCTTGAGACTAGCTTTCGAACACAACACCTTGCCGCACGCCAAGCAAGGAAACACCTTTTTCAGTCCTGAACGAAAAAAATAAAAAAATACCGTAAACCGTTTAATATAATGTCGCTACTAAGTTAACCAAAGGCGTCCGCCGGGTCGTTCTAGATAGGTTTTTTTGCAAACGACAAGCGGGTACGAGCCAACCGGTTTGGTACAAAAATAACATTGCGTTTTCTATTAAAAAATAAAAAAAACCAAGAAATTTCTACGTCAGAAACGGGAGGGAGTTTTTTACCGGGTCAAAGACACCATGAATTATAATATATTGTATACTCGAAGGTATAAGACGATTCGCATATAAATATATTACTTCTACAACTATATTTATAATACAACTTGATCGTCCAAAACCGGCGATCCAAGACAAAATGTTTGAAAATAAACGATCGTTAAAAAAATTAATTAATCTTCAATTCGATAAATTAATAAAAATACATTTACACCGAAGCTAGGGCATTAGCTATAGTTGCAAACAGCAACTTTGTAATTTTCGCGTTACAAAAATACAGGAACTTTGTCAGCAACGTTGTGAGCAAACGAGTTACTTAAATGTGTGGAATGGCTTGCCCAGCTGTGGATTACACACGTTATATTTTAGAGTTCCTAAGCTAGCGTCTAGTCTTAAGCTATTTCCAAACAAAACAACAATTTTAATAGTCTTGACAATTATTTCCTTTAGGCGAGTCGTTATGTTCGTTGTGTCGTTTTTTAAGCACATAAATATAATAATAATAGTAATAATAGTAATATGTGAAGAGTGTCCTATTCAATATAATATCTTATTGAACTGAGGGCGTGTGCCTCCCCCCCCCCTGTTTAAAACGAAAACAACAAATGTACAGTTTATGGTTAACGTATTACCAACTACCATTATATGCGTTAAGCTGTTTAGAAATTTTGAGTTTTTCTGATACATTACATTATGTAAAAAACTAGACGAGTTTTGATTTTTTTTTTATAACTTTAATACGGTCAACGTTAAACCTTGAAAATGTCATTCCATTTGGTTGCACTAATTACTGCGTTCGTAATATTATATTGTATTGTCTATATTTTCGTAAACCCTCAAGACTTGTGGGTCGTTAACGCGTGTTTCAAAACCACGGCTCGAGACCAGTGTTTAAATTATTATTTTTCTGGAATTATAATCGCCAACATAATTTCATATAAATTTCTCAGCAAATACAATGCGTCGAGACTCAAGGTAAAGACGGTATGATATTTTTTTAGCGCAGCGTCAGAAGACGGACAATGAAAAATGCAAAACTCAAGTCTACAAGAATGTAAAAATTTCAACCTAATAAATAAGCAAAATTATAAGTGAACCGGACGTTTTTTTTTTTTAATGATCAAACTCAAAATTAATACTCAAAACGGCTACCGCGATATTGATAACTTGAATACGATTAACTCAAATGCATTAATTACTCGGCAAATAATTTTTTTCGATTCTTTGTTTTCAATAGTAGCAAAACATATTACATCAAAAATTATATTCGCGAAAACCGTTACAACTATGATCAACGCGTTGATAATTTATGCTTATCTCGGCCTCGATCAGATTGCAGAAATTTTACATACCAACTAATTAATAAATAAACCGTTATTTCAGTAGGAAATGGATTTGAGCTATCGAGTACGCGCATTTTAAGTTCCAAAAGTAGTAAAGCGTTATCGTGCCATTGTCGGTCAATGCAAACAATATGACATACGTTGACGGTTGACCCATTTACATTTTTATCCCGCCTAGGTACCGCCTAATACTTAGAATGTCGATTTGAAAATGGTAGTTGTCGATTATTGATCGTTTGATGCAACGCGCGGCGTCCTTGTCCAAAAAAAAAAATAAGGTTACTGACCAAACTCAACGCAAAATGTATATACTGAAGCGTGACTGAGTTCCACTAACGATTCGATACGATCAAAGTCAGTTCGATTACCATCGCCAAGACGGAATACATACAACCGCGGCCAAAGTAACATTTTTTTTTGTGTTGGACAATACAAGTTCAGAAACACACTCAACGTAGCGTATCCAATAACAAGATACCCGCCTCTAAGCCTGAGACATTATCGCCGTTGGCAAATACACTAAATTACATAATACTAAGTGCGGGTGTGTACTTTCCGCATATTTTGTTGTTTAAGCACACACCAATGGCTTAAGCTTACTGCTTTTAAGTACCGTTCGGTGACAAACATTATAGGACTGTTTATTTTCAGTTAGACGCCTTTTGAATAAACAGTTTATTAAAAAGGCGGCGTAATCCAAATAATTTTAATGGGTTCTTTTTTTTTTTTTGTCCATCGAAACCTAACATAATATTATCGTTATGCAGAAACCAAAATAATGCCGACCGAAAACACATAAGCGTAGACAAACATGGAAGCTAAATAATAATAAAAAAAATCCAAGTAAAGAAACAACAACGGCCGCGGTGAGTACATTTTTGTTGGTTTTGCGCGGCCGGTGGGTACCGGGTAAGTATAACAATAATATGGGTAAGTACAAAAATAATATACTCAACGGGCCCGTAATTTGCAAAAAACCAAAAATATCGTTTTCGGTCGGTTATTATAGTATTGTTTTTTTTTTTGGCTTTTTTTTTTATTATTCGACATTCGACCGCTCACTGCGGGCCCCATTGTCGTCTGGTGGAAACCTTTTCGAAAACGGCAATTTGTTTTTTCTCTGTAGCAACAACCGTCACTAATCACTATGTACTAAGTAGTATATGTCTGCAGTACGTGTAAACCACGATACGTATATCATAATACAAAATACAGATTAAAGAATATTATAATAACAATGGAAACGCAAAGATCGGTCCGCACCGCTCGGCTCAGCATTTATCTCCAAACGTGTACCTATGCATTTTTTTTTATCCCAACATTTGTACAACAATTATATTATTTTATTCCAGTATTTTTATTTTTCGTGCTCAAACAGTGTTTTAAAATTTTTAACGTGGCGCAATAAACGTAATTTTAATACTGTAATCGTGATCGACATGTGATGGTTAAACGGCCGCCGCAGTATAAGACTACATTTATAGATCCTACTATAGACTGTGTACTATACAATATAGCCGTGGACAATTTATCGAAGAAAACTGGCATTATCGTCCGTCTAACTAGGAAACAGACTAAACTTACTTAACCCAATTTTGTAACATAAAGTAGTAGTGTTATCACTCGATTATTTTTCCACTGGCACGAATCTTTTGAATTTGATTCGCCAAATTTTAGTTTTAAAAAATCGATAGTGTTAAAGGATTATCGAGATAAAAATATTATAATGTATAATACTATCGTTTCATCTTGATCGATAAACGCGTTAATAACGTTTACAAAGCGTCTGTGTACAAGTGTGTGTGTGTGCATTTTTGTAAATTCAAAAACCCATATTCATTTTTAGTGCAATAGTGAGCGAGGGGCGTTTAATTGCTCAAGATTTGGTGAACGTATAAGGGAACTGTGTAAAGCGTTTCTCAACAAATACAACACCGTCTGATCCGTTATTCACAAATACTACCGTTGACAGTGTGCAGTGTAGTCGAGGATATAAAAAGGTCGCTGGTTCTTCCGCCGTTAACAACATGTAAACATCACAATGATACACAACAAAACGAAAACGATTCGGGAAATTACAAAAAAAAAAATAAAGGATTAAAAAAAATATTCAAATATTTTCTTCATATAGATCGGTTTTTTTTTATTAGATTTTTAGTACAAAAAATAATGCTAAACATTTACATACGTTCGATTAGCACTACGAGCTTTATACCATTTATTATAATATATTATAGAAGGTCTTATTTTGGTCGGACGAATATATATATAAAAAAAAAATGTAACAAAACCGAGCGAAAAACTTGTTATTCTTTCACTAGACGAGATTATAATATTATGTTCTAACCACCGATCGTTACGCATTCAAACACGGTTGGTACAGACTACATAATATAATTTTGTATAAACACTATAATGTAACATATTAATATATACATAAATATTGTAAAGGCACAAAGGCCGCAGTCTACGAGTATAATAATACTATTATTATTATTATTATCATCGATCATAACGTCGTGTACACGATTTTTTTTAGTAATATAAAATTATTCTTAAAAATTAATATTTTATGCTCAACACGCCATCAATATACAAAATGACGGACGCTATAATATCTACCGAATATTACATTAGAACATATAAAATTAAGAAAATGCGATATTACCGTTCGCAAAACAAAACAAAACGCTACCAATTCGATTTACTTTAAAAAATACATTTTGTTTTTTAATAATATTATTAATATCATTATTGCACTTTGCAGTCGTGGCGGATACATATTATAACAAACCGCTTATTTAGTATTCGTAAATAAATAATACCTAATAGGTAATAATAATAATAATAATAATAATAATTGAATGTAATAATACTGTTGTCCGGGTTGTCGGTCGCGGCGAGGACGGCGTGTCTCACTTACAGTCTTCTCAGGCGGTCCTCTGCACGAGCAACGGCGTTCGTCAGTTGCCGTCGTCGTCGTCGTTGTTGTTGTTACTGTTGTTGTTGTTGTTGTTGTTATTGTACCACACGGCCAGCGGCGGCAGGTTTGTCGTGGACGTCGCCGTGGCTGCCGCGGCCGCCGCCGCCGCCACGGTCGCCTTATACGCCTTGGGTTTGCGGTGGTAAATGCTCTTGTGGTTGTTGAGACTGTTGAGCGTGCGGAACACTTTGTTGCACACGTTGCAGACGGCCGAGTGCAGAGGCTGGTTGTGCTGCTGTTCGATGTGCCGCTTCAACGTCAACCTGGTGCTCAAGCGCTTGCCGCAAACGAAACAGGACAGCGTCTCCCCGCCGCCGACTCCTCCACCAGCCTCTGACCAGTCTGCAGCACAATAATAACAGCCGGTCACTCCTTTTGTTTTTCTCCAATTTTTATTTTTTTATTTTACATATATTATATTATAATGTTAAGTATATATATGTATATATATATAGATATATTGTTTATTATATTTTATATAATATAATATAAGTATATATATATATATATATATATTTATATAAAGGTATATTATATATATATTTATTCTATAAAATATAGAGCTGATATGATTATGCGTGTGTGCATTTATTTAAGTTATAACCGTTTTGAGATAACAATTAAACAAAAAAAACAACAACACCGAACTGATTTTGAAAACAGATCACAGTAGTAGTAGTAGTAGTAATAGTAATAGTAGTAGTAGACACTAAGTACTTGTATATAAGATGAAAATATATATATATTATAGTACGTTATAAAACATATTATAGATACATTTTGTAGATACATTTTACACTTTCAATATCACACACACACAAATACAAGACGGTCCGGACCGAAAGACGAAAATCACGTGTCACTCGGCGGCGATGGGTATGACAATATTATTATTATTTTGACCGCCAGTTAAAAAACAATATATATATATATATATATATAAAATAATAATAGAACCGTGTCGTTGATGCAACTAATAAAATAAAAAATCATTATTTGTATACACATAACGAATTCGTATAGAGAGAAACGTCTGGTTAAATAAAAAAAAATAATGTTTCAATACTAGTCTGCGAAAATCCGATTGACAGACGGTGTTTTTTTTTTTTTAGTAAGGTCATAGTCGACCGGAGCCCCTTTTCTCTTTGCGACGGATAAAATTATTATAATTTAGCAAGTACTTCCAAACGGTTGTGCCGAACACACAGTATATTATTAATAAGCTTGAGCGGTGTGATTGCAAATCCACGGTTTCAGGTTTTACGGTTACCGCGGTTGAATAAAAAAAAACTACAACAACAATTGTTACTCGGTCGAACCATATTACCCACAGAATAAGTCGGCCATCCGTCCAGATGCCAATACAAAATATTACTTGAAAGTGAGGATTTTTTAAGTTACACTTATAGTTTCACTCAAAACTCACTCATTTACTTAATGTTATTGTATCGAGAATGTTTGAAGGTAGTTGGTGGTATGATAGTCGATCAATTGAAGTAGATTCTCGACTTTTGAAAAAATAGTCAATAAATAAGATTTTAAAGTTAAGTTACGCCGTTTTGGAACAATCATTCCAGAAAAGTATTATTTTATACAAATTTAGTTCCAAACGGCAGTACGTGATTAAAAAATGTTCAAAATTAGTTAAGCTATCAGACTGTCATAATACCAATCGTTTTAATAGTGTGGTAGATATAACAAATAGTGTACATTTTGGATTGGTAACGTTTTCAATCTCTCATATTATGAACCATCAAGTAAAAGAATTATAATCAGAAAGAAATTGAATGTCTTCAAAATAAAAACCAGCGTTGATCTAGGGTTTTTAAGTTTTGTTTTATTAATATTTATTTTTAAATTAAGTATTTAAGTTTAAATTTTCTTTGAAGCTGAATATTCTGTTTTAATTAAAAAAAGTAAATTGTTTTGGTCCTTTGCGGTTTACGGATTAGAGCCATTAGCTATTAGATTCATTAAATCTAGTTTGATTGTGCAATTCTTTAGAAAACATTTTTGTAAGAATGTTGATAGTTATGATAGCTCGGCCGTTGAGTATACACAAATCGATGGTGCCTGGACAACAAGGTTTAGAGTGCGAGACTGTTTATAATAGAGCAGAAATACAAAATTACATTCCTATAAATTCGAATTCTTTTGAAAAATAAAACATTCAAATGGTCATTCATGAAAAATTTGTCACTATCAACCATTTTTCCCCGGCGCCAAAGAAATGGTTGTACTGTTTAAATATATATATATATATATATATATATATATATATACCTATATATTACATTAAAACTGCCAATTTAAATGATGGTTAAACGTCAAGTTAACTTTTTCAACGGACTCGCCGAGGCAAATCGATGGTTTATCAAAAAAGGGATGGTGTTTCTCAAAACATTTTTTTTTTATGTGCAAGTACTAAAAGTAAACACCGCCTTCGATGTAGAGCGTAACGTTTATTTTGGCTGCGAGTAGTTTTATTGAAAAATAAAAAAAACATCATCGTTCATTCTGAGCAAAATATTTTAATAATAATAATTTTAATGTTTTTATTTTCCACTTCGAGGTCGTCGATCCTCGCCGTAGTAAATTGGGTCGGCCAAAACTAAAATATTCAATGAGCAATTCTCTCTCCTTTGCGGCTGCTACCCGCCATGTGCCTATATATGCTGCAGTACAGTACAACGATCGGTGAGTGAAAGCTTATACCGGAAATGTGCGGGTAAATTAGCTTTTGAGTAATAATAAAATATATAATGTAAACACGACGACTGAACGGATTTTTCGTTTGTTATTGCAACAAAATGTTATTGCGCTGTCGAAAACCAGTTATTTTCATTCACGTCTGACATTTTTACTATTAAACACTTAAATATTATGTGTATTATATAAATGTGCCGCGGATTAGTTGACGGGCTGCTAGGGAGACAACAAAACATAAACAACATCAGTAAAGTCAGCGCCAAATAAAAAAACCGTCAACAAGTTTGTTGTTTTTTTTTTGTTCAAAAATAAAAACGTTTAAAAACACAAAACGGGGTTGTAACCCACCCGGGGTTGCTCGTCTTTAAACATTAAAGTTAAACAGAATACTACCGAGATTCCATAACATACATAATGTATTATATCACTAGAATAGCTGATTTCTCACGGGAGCCACTAAAATTGGTAACTTAACAAGAGGATACGAAAGTCGACAACCTCACCAAAAATGAAACACAATTATATTTTCAAAAAACACATTTAGCTTGTTACAAAATTATAACCATAGACAAATTTCTAATCTTTTTTATTACTTTTGATTACCTACTAGTATTGTTTTATTTTATTTTTCATATCTTGCATGGTATTGGACTAGTTCCGTCGTAGAAACTACCCGGGTTTACTCAACAGACTAACGATCAATAGTTTTTGAAAAAGTGAACATTTATCATTATTGGTCTCTTAGCCATTGACTTATTGATTAAATACCGTCTGGACCTATTTATTTGGCTTTTTGACCAATGACATGTGTTTCAAGTGTCAAAAGAATTTGCGGTTTCCACTGCAACCGTTATATTTGCAAGGAGAAATTTTTTTTAGAAAAACGCCTTAAGCGTCAGTTGCGTAAACACAATTTGTGGCGGTCAGAAGAATTTTGGGCAACTCAAATACGTTTGAGGAATTTTTTAATGCGTACCTTTTGGCGTTCAAACGGTAAATAATTAATCATGTTTTGTATGAATAGATTATGTTAATACACTGTTCTTACCTTGAGACGTGGAACCTCCGAGAGTGTCTATCGCATTGGTATGGTTGTGATTGTTCAGACCTGTTAACAAAAATAATGAAAACGACTACACTAAAAATGATGAACTTAAAAATACAAAAAACCAAACATAACTTCGGTTTCCAAAATAAATATTGTTAATACAATTTAGCAATAAGTTTACATACATATATATAATAATATCAAGAATTTCAAAAATGTGTTTCGCACAAAAAAAAACAGAAAATACCCAACGACAACTATTTGTGCTGTAGGTTGATGTATTAAGTATATGATATGGTGATAATTTATGCAAAAATCTTTGAGTTCATAAATTTTCAAAAAAATCTAAAAACCTTCTACTCCCTGACCTCGACTAGTTTTTGGCTTCTATTTTTGTTTTTTTAACCAGCGACGGTCGTTTGGAATATTATTACTTATGATATTATGGACTTTATATTTTAACATGAGTAGTCGGTGGTTTCATGCGAAAAATTCGCCGGGTGGGCCAACCAAAAAACGAACCGGTTTCCTCCAGAAAATTAATCTCGAATAATAATTATTTTCGAACTACGTCATAGGACCGGTGTAGGCCACGGTCGATTTTGGACTTAGCATAACAGCCAAAATCTAAAATATATATCTATTGTAGTGGGTATACAAGTATACTATATCAAAGCGGTGGAACCTATAAGGAATTTGCCACGTCTAGACAACCGGTATATAATCGCGATTCACACAGTCGATAAAAAAAGTCATTAAATTGTTTTTCTTACAAAGTTTTAATAGAGAGAGAGAAAATGAAAAAAACATAAATAATCCTGTAAAATGGCCAATTTTGCCGAATGATCTTCAACGTTTCTAATTTTTAGCTGTGCCAAAATTTAACATTGCCCATGTTAGTTCCAGTAGTACATAATATTTTTTAAATGAAAGAAAACGTGTTTACCCGCTAGTGAGTCGGCGGCCAGCGCGGCGGCCATGCTGAAGTTGAAAGTGGCGCCGGCGGCCGCGAAGAACTTGCTGTCCAGGTACGAATGATGGATCTGGTAGGACGTGTCGTCGGGCTCGGACATGCCGATGGCCGGGTGGACGCCCGTAAAGTCGGCCGCTGAATCGTTGCTGCCGTCCCCGTACGTGCTGTTGTGCTCGACCGGTTCGGCTTTGACCCTGCGCGGCACCATCAGATTCTGCGCCATATCGTCCTGCAGCGTCGCGGCCGCCACTGCCGCGGCCGCCGCCGCCGGCGTCTGCTGCTGCTGATTCTGTTGGTATTGCGGCTGCGGCTGCTGTTGCTGTTGCTGGTGTTGATACGTCCGCGAGTAATCCATCGGAGGCTCATCGCCGTTGCTGTTGTGGCCGACACTTCCGGTGCCCGTGCCGCCGCCGTCCGACCGGTCGCCCGGGTCGTCGTCGTCGTTGTAGTTGGGTCGACTGCCCGCCGAACTGGGACTGTGTTGGGAAGACCTCTCAGACAGATCAATGCCGCATCCCGACGACATGGTCTTAGTGCGCTTTAAGGGTATCGGAGAGTTTTCCTGCAAACAACCAAAAGAAAAATTTTAAAAAAACCACGCTGCTCAAAAACCAAAAATTCCCCATAAAACACACTCGACAAGAATCCATTGGCGAGATGGGGAGGGCGGGGGGGGGGGAAGCTAGGAAAGTTTAAATCCTATTGAATAAACTCCCACGCAAGCTCTACAAATATGTCGGCAACCAATCGGGCGTACAGCTCCCATGTAACGTCTTTAATTTTTACCCAAATTCTGTGGGAGCTTCGAGGGCTTTCAAAAAACGGTTCTCACCGCCTCCACCTCTAGTTGAGCCAATGTAAAACTATATCGGGTTTCATCGCGATATACACCTGTACATTTAAATGGTCAATAGGCGCTTTACTTTATCCTAAAAAGAGATCTTGTGGGAAAAAGCTATTATGTTTAAAACCACGGTCGCCGCCCTCGAGAACAACTTTTTAGAACTTCTTTTTTCTTTTTTTTAACTGATTTTTTAAGTAAGGTTGGTTTTTTCCCGTCCACTCGTTGTCTCTATTGACAAAATAGCGGCGCGACAGACTTGTATAATATCATCTTTTATTCAAAAACAAAATACATACTCTACGGCTTAGATAGCGACATAGCAATTAGGCGTACGGTCGTTTCAATTCATGTATATAAAATTCTTGTCCCAAGTTTTTTTAAATTTTATAATCGGTAGCATATAAATTTTCATTTAACATAACATAACGATACTTTGAAAATTAATGCTCGTTTAGTCAAGCGACAGCGTCGTCCCACTCCTTTCGCAAACAATCAGTATTTGAAAAGTTCTCCTTATTGGTATATTTGTTGGTTAGGTTAGGTTATATTATTGCTATTAATAAATGCCTGATAAAAACTATTTCATGTTTATAACGTAGGAGAATGATTACTTGACCGTTTACCAACAATGTTTGTACCTATTATAATTTATCGACTTTCTTACACTTTTGACGTTTTAATTTTAAACAAACAAAAACCTGTTAGTTTATTTACATGTTATTTAAATTTATTAATTATATCACACTCGACAGATGTTTGTTAAATATGAAAAAACCCGTTATCTCTAACCTATTGGCTATAGTTATTATTGATGACATCGCGTTTCTAAGACGTTCACCTATGGCAATTTAATATTTTCGGTTTTTATTATTCACAATAATTTGTAATATTTTGATGCTGGTTTTATTTAAACGGACATGTGCGGTAAGATTATTTGCATGTAAGACGAATAAAATATTCATATATTATGACGGGGTAGGTTGTCGGCGAGATTTTTTATTTTTTATTTCCCTTTGTATCCAGAGAATATGCCCTGGAATCACTTGAATTCAAATACCGTGTCAATCATCGCGTGTCGGTCGTGTTAATTCGACGATAGCTCCAAAAACAGACAAAACCGCCAATTACAATAGGGGCTGATCGGTTTTAATAAATTCGGTAACGACATAACAATATGTATTATTATTATTATCATGTGGTGTCACACCCAAATGGTTTAGTAAATGTGCGTGATCCGAACAGTGTAAATATCGTGGGCGTAAGTGACACGTTAATAATTGTAAAATTTCCTACCAGAGCCAACTAACTCATTAATTTCAATTTTTATTTAAATACCTGAAAAACGCAGAGCTTAAGCACCCACAATTGTTTTATTGAAATCGCGCCTACGTTTTTAACCGTCTAAGATTATTTGTGATTGCGTTCTTATGGATATAAATCGCAATACTAGGTTTGTTCGAATATTGCAATTAATTATTTGTCTATATTGATTAAATTTATGGACAAAAGTTGTCAAGAACCAAACGTCGGTCGACATGAAGTGTTTTTTAGAGCCTACTAGTCCTTAATTTCGACCTTGACTTAACAAATCCGCTTGAGGCCGGCGAGCGAAACTTGAAACAAATATTATATGGTTAGAAAGGGGGCGGGTCAGAACAATGTTCCTTTATTTATTCGACGGCAGAGTTGGCGACGAACATAAGAGTAATATATTACTAGTAATAATAATAATTGTTATTATTATTATTAAAAGGCTTCTTGAATTTATTTTTATTTTGTTTACTAAAAGCGCGTCCTTCCGAAAACCGAGATCACCAAAACAACCGCTACGGCGACGTCCAAGAAAAATACAAAATAAATACAACCGGCAACGACGACAACGACCTTTAAATGGGATTTTATTATTTTTCCGTTTTGTTTATTTTTCTTAAACCGGCCCCCAACAGGGAAACATACATACATATAGTGTACCAGCGCAAGGACACGGTATACAGGGTTGACAGGCTCCGGAAGGGGAGGCAATGGTATATTTAATATGTACCTATATACTGTGCGGGCATGCGAGATGGCCGGCCGTGCTTGTCAGTTGAAACCGTGTCCTGTGTATATGTAAGTGAAAGTTTTTCAAAAAGTACACCTCGTTTCTCATGTATGTAGCTCGTCGGCAATTAGTCTTACAGCAGTGCATTCCAAAAATGCTCGATCTCCTCTCTCGTGGTTAACGAACACCCCATCTCCCCCACCTCACCCCGTGCCTCTCCTTGTCTAATGGGCCGACGACTTTTGTACTCGGCACACGACCCCTTTTACACGCGGTGAAATATCCCTTTGGACCATACCCTTTCACACTGCTGCACATATACTCGCCCCATGTGTCTCTTGCGATCATTCGTTTATGCAAATGTGCGACCCACACACGACATTAGTCACCCCGTAACGATAAAAAATATAAAAGGACCGTCGATTCAAACACTCTTTGGCGGCGTGGAAAGCGTGCACGTATATATTATATAAATTGTAAACTACTTTTAACGCGTTTTAATCACGTGCTACATTTAAAAAGAAAAAAATAGTCACAAAATATAAATACCGATTTCGACATTTTAAAACAATTTATTTCAACATCACTGTCAGTGGCCGTTTGAGGTCCGCTAGTAGAAAATTAAAAGTAATGTATTGCTTGGTCGTTGTTTTTTTTGAAAATTTTTATGAGAATAATAATATTTGTTCGATGTTTTAAAAAAATGTTTCTATATAGGTACATTTAAATTATTATGCGTGGATTATTTTCAAATCCAGATTGGGCCTTCACGCCTATACTTAGTAATCGATATGATAAGCAATTATTATCATATACTATATACATAACTAGATAATATGTTTATAATAAAAATAATAATATCACAACCGGTCAGGCCATTCGCGGTTTTTATTCGTTAGACCGATCAAACCGGTGACAAAACGATCGGCTCAAAAACCACTATTGAGTCGCACCCTTTTTTTGGAATAGTTTATACACGAGTATAATATGTAAATACATTTCTTAGTACATCTTGTGGTGAATAAATTATAATAACCACACCGCGCAAGAGCAGAATTGACAGCACATTGATACGAATTACAAAGTAATTTTTTTTTACAGTCTTATCGTTTACTACATTAATAACAGTCAATATCTGTTAAATATTGATGTGATCAACGCAAATGGGAAATTCAATGCATTCTATAAATCCTCCTCCGATTATAACACATTAAAATTAATTATTATATATAATACTAAATAATACCATTGATTTCACAATATTATTATACTAGGACTTAAGATATATAATATAAATATAAAATTAATGACAACACCAACACACTATTTACAGCTGTTGTCAGTGGCGCATGTTGAAGTGATTTTCTGGGATCCGGTTTAGACGTTGTAATTAGCTTTTTAGCCCCCCCTCCCCATTTCCTTCCCCTTTAACCCCTCGTCATGGAGTTTTTTTGGGTTGCGCCACTTAAACAGCACGGTAACAATAAGATTTAGCCAGGGTAGTACAAACCTTTGAACGGGGCGAAGGTATGGACGACGGTGATTGTTGTGGAAAGCTTTTTCTCTGCCTGACTTGTGGGGACAGCCTGCCCTCGGGCGCTTGATTGGCTGGAGACAGGAACGAGGTTTCGGGCGCCGGCGGTGTCTCGGATGATTGTCTCGCTGAATTCTATTTATAAACAAGAGCAACAATCCACACACGGATGGAATTAATTTCTTTTCGCAGTCACGTCATTGAGATGGTGGAGACGAAGGAGAAGAAAAAGTGATATCGATATTTAATAGCGGTGGAATGTCAACAAAATGGGAGTACTTGTGATAATACATACATCATTGGCAGACGAATCGGACGGTTGGGTGAGACCGCTGACCCTGAGCACCTCGGCGGTTTTCAGGAACGAACTGAGATTCCTCTGCTGCACGTTCACTTCACCGTGGTAGATGAACTCGACGAGCGCCTGTAGATCATCGAACACCACGTCTTGCAACACGATTACCGGGTGTTTGCACGGTGTGCTCTGTTCAATGACGATAATTATATCATATTAGAGCTACTAGTATTATAACAGTACGTGGTCGGGGTTTTATTTTTAAATTTTACTACATACTTTCAACAGCTCTCTAAAGTATGGGCTGCAAGCGGACAAGACGACTCTGTGCGCTTTCAGGCTCTTGCCGTCGCACGCCAAAGTCACGTCAATGAAGTCCTCGTCGTCCCTGAGATTCTCGAACGCCGTGGTTATGCTGTTCTGGTAGTTGTTCCAGCGCAGGCAAAAATGCTGCAGGTCGCCCATTACGCGACGGGCCTCGGCTGACACTGTCCCGCCTTAAAAATAAAAAATAACCCGTTAGTGCGACAACGAATTTTGTATGTATATATATTATTATTATTATTACAATATTTTTTGTGTAAGACGCTATCGAAAACCAGAACGAATCGTTGACGACGCTGGTGGTAACGAAAGAAGTTAATGCGGTGGGGGGAAAAAGTAGGGTGGTTTTTTTCTGTTTATTTTGTTAATCGATTAAATAAATTAGGATAGTATAATTCTGTAAACGAATTCTGGTTTTTTTGCTGAGATACGGTGGCGAGTACGTACGGAGAAAATGTGGCACGTTGAACATGTGCTGTGGACGGAAACGGCGGGAAAACGCCGGTGCCGCCACGGTGTGCCGGTAAAGGCGCGCACGCCGGTTGTCTCGACGTCCCGCCGTAACCCGGAAGTGAATAATAATTTACGGAAACAAAAAGCCTTGCGAGCCGCATTTTTTCCTACCGAGTTTTTATCGCGGTGCATGGGTATATTTTTTATATATACTCATACGTAAATCTATATATGTTTAGTTTTTCTATAGTTACAATAAAAAAAAAAACGGTTGAGAAAAAGAAAAAGCGCCGAGGGCGGTGTTACCGGGGGTAAGTGTTGATATCACGCGGTGGCGGCGGGCGACTGAGATAATCGCGTCGGGTCATCGCCGAGACGGTGTCCGCCGTCGCCTCCGCCGCTATCTCTTGGCTCGGGGTCACCCTCTTCGCGCGCTCATCATGTCCGTCGTACGAAACACATGCACACACGCAAGAGACCGCGGCCGAGGCGAACAGGTGGGACGGCGGCGGCGGATCGGAAACTACACGACGGCCGTCGTGTGTGTCGGCGCGGGCGGTGAGGGGACGGGGCGCCCATTCATTCACCGGCCGGTGCTCGACCACACGTACACACCGCTCGACGTCTTCGCGTTCTATAGCCGTTACTACCGCCGAGTACCGACCGTCCGCCGTCGAGCGGTACACCGGCGGCGGCGGCGGCGGCCGCGGTAATAACAATAACATAAACATCAACAATAACAACAACACGAGACTCGACGGCTTACCTTATTTTTTTTTTTTTTAAGTTTTATGTTTTGATTTTTGTTTGTGATTTTCCTTTAAAGTCCGGCGACGCGAGCTGAACACCACTCGATCACCGTCGGCGACCACCGACTCTGCACGGCCGCCGCAGGCATGTCAAAAAACCACATGTGCGCGCGAAGAAGAGACGAAAAAAAAAATGTATATATTTTTTTTATCTAAGTCAAAAATAACAACAAGACAGACTACGAATTTATTATTTGTATATTATGTGTTAAAAAAAAAAAAAATTCTCGGACGAAAAACAAAATTTTTAAAACTACTACTAAACGACTAATTTTTAATTATTACTAATTAATTAATTACGAACGGTGTTGTTAATTAAGCGCGTGATCGTCGCGCGGACAGTGTATGGTGACGACGACGGCCGTGCCAATGCGTGTATGTGCGGTGCGTGCCCGCGGCGGTTGCGACGGAGATGATGCGGTTGACGAGAGCCCGCGCGGCGGAACTATAGACAACTCAAAAACATGACTAGCAATAAACTACTAGGGGGTAAAAACCGAGAAAGTAAAATTGCATATTCGTACAGTTTAATGAGAGAGAGTGGGTCCCCCTCCCCTACCGCCCCGGCCTACCCGGCCCGGTCCGCCCACCCGCGGGACTCCCGCGCGCGGCGTTTGTAACCGGAATTCGCACCGCCCGGCCCCGGGCCGACGAGCCGGAGGGGTAGGCGGCAACCCCTTGATAAGGGCGCGCGCGATAGAGGGGAGGGGATAAAAGCAAAAGAGAAAAAAAATCATTAAATTCGTCCGCGCGCCCTCGGAAAGCGGCCGCCCCCCGTGCCGACCCGCTTAGGCCGCCGCGCATGTGCCGCTAAAAAATTTAATTCGTTTTAACACACTACTATAAATAGTGAACATTGTTATTCAACTTTCATTCCGTTTTGGTCCCCACTCGCACAGGATCCCGGGAATCCCTCCGACCCTTCTCACCCATCGCCCGCTTTGATACTCACGCTCTTCCTCACTCTCACGCTCTCCCTATCTCCCCATCTCTCCCACTGCCACTCTCGCTCTCGTCTCCTCTCTGTCTTTCCCACTATACACGACGAAGCATACCTTACCCACGGGGTATCGAGCACTTCGGCGTTTTTCGTCCCCTATATATACATCTAAGTATAATAAATATATACATATATATGTACACTCCGCGGCGGAGTAGCGACCGTTCACCCATCCGCCAGGCCTACCACCGGCACCCCGCCACCGCCCCCGAGCTACCCTCCTCCGACGTTTCCTCCTCTTCCTCCTACGACCAATGACAGAGCGGTGGCCGCGGTGTCGTTCTCTCATTTTACTAGGCAAATGTAATTTATGAGCGCCGAATCAATACCGAACGGGTCGCTGAGGCTGAGGGCGGCCGTGTGATCAGTGGCGGAGGAGCAGGTGCGGCGGTGGCGGAGTAGGAGGCAAGTGGAAGGAGGTGGGGGAGTTGTAAAAAATGTAAACCTACCCTGATTTTCTCTAGAAAAACCACCGCCAAAGCCCGGGGGTGGTGGCGTAGGCCAAACGCCGCCGGTTTTCCGGGCCAGGTGACGGGACCGCGCGAGCAAGAGTAGGAAGCGTTTTATATAATATATATACAGCCGTTTTTCTCCTCTTCGTTCTTCGCTTAAAACATTATTCCGGTTTTTCGGTAAATCCTCGATTGCTAACCACCGCAACTATATACCTCCGCCTCTGCCACTTTATGATTTATCGCCCGGCCAGATATATTATGATAATGCTCACGTGTGCGTGCACACACACGAGATCCACGCTCGAATACTTTTTATACGGCCTTTGCCGGTAGCGTCTTCTTTAACACACGCGTCTTGGAGAGTTCAACGCAAAGGTGCGAAACACGTCGAACAGGGAAATATTTTTTTCTTTGCCAAACGGCTATTAAAGAGGTGGCGGCGGCGGCGGTCGAGGGGGTGTTCTCGCGGCTGCTAATAATAACAAATTGTTATTAACAACAACAGTAGCAGTACTTCCTGACAGCCCCGGCCAGGTCAATACACTCGGAATAAATTGGGTTTTTTTTTTTACCGTTGAAAAAACGAAACTCCCGTTTTCAAAAAACCGTGTTCGTTCGCGAGAGACCGTAAAGCACAAGGTTTTGCCGGTTGTCCATGCCCACAACACTGTAGGTACTTAACTCGAGGAACCTTTTGTCAAAAATAACGTGCACCGCCTAACATTTATCGCGACAACTCGTCATCGTGACAATATTTCATACAGAAAATGAGACTATCGGCTTTTCGAAAAGATTCGATGACTTTCTTTCATATAATGGTTGTAAAAAGATATGTAAAGAATGTGTAATCAACGAACGTGTATGGCTCTGAAAACCCACCCGTATAAAACTTAAACGAAATTAAAGTGCATTTGTTCGGTACCGATTATCGAATTTCATCAAATAATAGAACAAAAAAAGAAAATGGATTTAAATTTCGTCAATAAAATAACTAATAAATCAACGGCCGTACAGAATATGTCTCATACTATCTGGACAAAAAACAATATAGTATATTAAGTACCCTAAACTGTATACTAGTACTTAGTAATAAAATAAATAAAAAATAACTAGGACAAATATGTAATTAAAAAAATAAAATGGTTATTTTTTAATTTAAGATTATACTTGTAACTGACTCATTATTGACTTAAAATAATATAAATTGATAGTTATGGCAAACACACATGGAATTATTATCAATGGATTACAAGATGTTACACCATAATGTATTATTATTATTATTGTAGTATAATATGGGTATGGGAAACAGTGTCTGCACGCGCTCGCATGAGATATCATCATTCTACTTATTATTATTTATTCTTCTTAATGTTAACGATTATTATTATTATAGATTGTTTATTAAACATGTCAATTATAATTTATCTGTAATAAAATATTTACACGTGCTTCGATTAATAACATTTTACATATAAGCAAATAAACAATATATTATATATACATATTTATTTAAGCAAATAAATATCTTATTATTGACGTGCGAAGTGATGGTAAAGAAATAGGTGTAATAATATCGTTTCCGCGAAATGTAATTATTGTGACCAAAAATGTCTTGTGTACTTATCAGTTATCACGAAGAAATTGGTCGGAAATTACTATTATTTAATTAATTTTCTTAATTATCGATAATACCGAACGCCAAGTGCTAATGTGAGCGGTTCGCTTATTAATCTAAATTTAAATGAATGTAATTATTAGTCTAAATTAGTCTGATATCGTTGCAAAACATAATAGTATGTTATATTATTTTATAATATTGTGACAATTATTGTTATTAAGTAAAGACATTTTTAAAATAAAGAAACACTAAACTAAACGTTCTAGATTTAATTGGCGAATTAGCCGTTTCATATTTTAGACTAAAAGCTTATGCATTGAAAAACAATACAATATATTTGATCACCTCTTTCCTCTCGCCGGAATCGTTTGCGGGTTCACAACAGCTAAAAATCTGATCTCCTAGAACGGGCCACGCTGCCGGTTAGTTTGTCAGATGAATAATATAAAAAATTAAAAATCGGCCGAGCAACTCTATAAAGGAGTATTCGGGTGCGCGTTATGGAAATCGCAAGGGGTTTTTAGAAGAGGGTGTGAATAAATCGATAATTAGAGAAAACGCGGCTCGAACAAAAGTCAAATCCCTATTACTCGGTAGTATTCTAACTTATAACCAATAACATGTATAATATTACTACAATATAAAAAAGCTCAACAAAAATCGCACAAGAACACGTCGTATGATGGCTGTTTATACAATGTATAATAGTATACATGTCTAGTACTTACAGCTATAGCATTGGTTTTTCATACATTAATAAATAAAATAAATATCGGCTAAAAAACAGCGTTTTTTATGTACACAAAAAAAAACTACCGCTCCGGACGGTGTTAATACACGGAGGTTACGTATACCTACCATTAGTTCTAATGAATAGTTGTGGTCGGACGGCTGTTTTAAACACAGTTGTTTAGTGTCTCTGTGTATTATACACAAATAGTACCTACTTTAAAAAGACCTATGAATCACACATTATTTTTTCAAAAGCTAGCCAACATCCGAAAAAACGACCCTATTTGTGACCGTCCATAGGAAAAAGGTATCTTATCATCCGTTTTTCAAAATCGGGGTTTTATAGGTATTTTGTTATAGACGATTAACTACTGACTACAATGGTATCTCGATCATAATCGGATGTCGATCCATTCAAAAGTTATGAAGTTGGAAGTTGGAATTCCTAATAAGTCAGATAGTTTGGGCTATCCAGAACAATTTCCTCTAGAAAGATAAGGTACCTTTCCCTGTGGGCGGTCACATTTAATGTAAGTAAATTCGTTTTAAAGGGTTATAACTTATAATCATTGGTGGAGATCAGGACGAGCTTGGGATACTAAACATATATAAACTTAAAATTAGTGCTTTTCAAAATATCTACAATTCTCTTTTAGTGAGAGATAAAAGTGTATAATTTAGTGTGAAATAAAAATAAATGTAGCACTAATTTTAAGTTATAAGGTTTTCAAAATCCCAAGCCCCCCCCCTGAAATCGCCAAAGGTTATAAGAATATAATAGACATAAAACGTATATTGGCAAAATTTTCATTTACCGAGTTAGTATAAGATATAATACTATTATACGAGTCTCTTGTTTGTTAACTCTGATAGGAAGATAAAAGTGAATATTATTATATAATTAAAAATGAATTATTATTTACTGTATCTATTTTTCTTTTCGTTGGAAATAAAATATTTATATTGATTTATATTTGTTATAATATTTAATATAGGTACTGGCATTTGTTATCCCTAAACAATATTGTTTTTAGCAATATGTATTTGAGACGGGTCATTGTTGTAACTGACCATCGATCAGATTTCTTCTGATAAGTTGGACACCGAGCTATATATTATTATCAAGAGGGCTGTGTACAATTTTTCAAGAGACGTCGAACCACCGTAATCACAAAAATAGAGCACCACCCTGTATTTAGAACCTTACGGGACACACAAATTGTAGGGGGTGACCCTTTGGACATTGACTGTATCGTTACAGCTACTGATTATTATTGTTGATAAATATTTTACTATTTCGTTGATGTAGAATGTTTTATTCTCTTATCGTTAAGTGCTTGATTTAAGATAATAAAAAAAAAAAAAGGAAAAAACATATACTTAACGCCATATGTATGATTAAATAACATCTAATACTTTAAGAGTTTAGCTAAGGATCGAAAATGTTTGGGATTTCTTTTATTTGTTTTATCGTTTGAATATCTGCTGCTATCAGCTTCGATTGAGGGAGTAAGTTAATAACAACATTTTTTAGTTTAATAAATAATATTGATGTTTGTTCCTGGACAGCAACGTTTTCTTTTTCGTGATAATATTAATTAAATCGCAATGTTCTCCAGATGAAAAAATTAATATGTACATAAACATTTTTATAATACATAAGTTTATCTTGATATTGTCTAGGGTTATTTTTAGTTTCTTTATATTGTTGAACTCGTTAATCTATAATCAAGAACCATATAATATATAATGTAAAACAACAAATAAATTAAAAATGTGTTTTTTATTTAAACAAAAAAAAATTATCTGTTATAATTTATCTAGACAAATATGGTTTTATACCGTATATAATATATTTGAATCGTCTTACTATCTATCTACTTTGTACTTACCGATTAATAAGTGTAAAAAAAATTCAACTTTATATGTACTTAGATGGTTAATATTATGTTTTTTTACCGCCAATCATCGGCCAGACGCCAAAGACGCCCACAACGCTTCCGACAAGTATAGTCACAAAGAAAGCGAAAACAAAATAAAATAAACAATATATTATACTATAATAATATATCAACTGATACAATTTTTGTATATAATAATAACATACGTTATATTGGGGTTTTCCATGCGTTTCCGACCGAAATCCGTGTAGGTACAGGTCAAGATTGGTGTTTGTTTTACGAGGGCAAACACCCCAACCCCCGGGACTTCTTTAAGGTGTCCGTCCGGTGCACGAAAAAGGGAAACTGTTATCCCATTTACACCCCCGTTTACACGGTTGTCGCTTTTTTTCTTTTTTACATATATTTATGAGAGGGGCGAAACATGTGTTCCGGTTTGTCGTTTCACATAATATTACATTTTAAAAAGTATAATTTATTATGATAACCGTTTGTAAATTCTTTACTATTTTAATAATATTCAAACGACATAATATTATCATGTTGTTTTTTTAAACATTTAATCTCGCGTCAAACACCGATTTAAAAATATAACAAACTTTCTGACAACATTTTGAATATATGTTTGAAGTAATAACTGTCTAGAAAAACGATATCAATAATTAATTTTCGATTAATTTTTATATGTTTAATTTATATTACAAACTAATTTGAAATCGCTATCTTTTACATAGTTGGCTATTCCTAGTTATTTACTTCAGTTTGAACATCAGTTAGCAATGTCGTTAATAACTCATATTATGATATTTATGTTGTAAAAATGTTTATTTCGCTCCAAAGTATATGTTGTGAAAACATTGGCAATATTAAAACATGTGTAATATTGTGAAATATAATATGTAAGATATATTATAAGTGCAGAGCGCGACATGATTTTGAATACTATGATTTTTTTTAATAGTATTTTTTTTTTTTTTACATTAAAAAAACACCATCAAACGCGACCGTATTTACACATTACAACAACATTACTAATAATTGTTATCGTTATTATAAATATTATTATTGTATTAAATTATTATACCGACGGCGGGTGTAGAGAGAGAGAAATAAACCGTCAATTCGACAGTGTGCGTTTAAAATGCAGGTAAATATTAAAAATTCGGTGATGATTTTACAATAATTACACGGCTTTCATTCTAGTCATCATTACTCGTATCCGTAACGTGTATGTACAATATTATACTCGTATATATATCTATATACAATTATATTGCTAGACGTCTAGACACTAGTGTCACGCATTTTTAAATAGAACAAACAATTGCGACTGTACAACAATAGTAGACCGTATAGCTGAAGACGACAGCGTGCGCGGAAAACAATAAAGTTCCTACACGCCATACAACAAAATATTGTAATTATTATGTCTGTTACATTGAATAATATTATACCCTATCCGTCGCATAATATGTATGTACACATCATCATAATATAAGAAATAAATATATTTGAGTAGGCTAGAATCGACTCGACTCACATGATCCGAATGTGTGTTATCAGTTTGTTTCACAACCCAATCGAAACCGGTCTAGATCAAGCCTTGAAAATCGCTGTTAGTATAATAATCAAAACAGATATGAATTTACATAAATCAGTTTTTTTGCGTTTTCTGAAAAATGTGATTTTTGCATCATGTGAGTAGTTTGGATTCTAGCCTACTCGTTTTTATACTTATTATATATCATGTATGGTTTTAGCAAATGGGCCGATAATCGACGGATTCTCAAAACAGATTGCGATTGCAATAAAATATGTACCCACGGTCGAAGGTTTAAATGCGTTATTATGACTTATAATAATATATATAGGGCAAAAGTGTAAAAATAATTAGTTGTTAGTGTACAAGAGCTGGATATCAGTACACTGGTGCAATAACGAACGACTGCAGCTGCACAATGCACTCGGTTTATCTGAACGGCGCTGCTCTGTTGCCTTGGTAGATTATCGACATCTCCAATACGTCAAATATAGTGTACAAAGGCTCACACTCGACTCCGCCTAGACGTTCGATTCGAATGCGCCAAGTACTTGGCAATTAAATGCGCAAAACCATTACAACCACAAAGGTAGGCGATAGACGGTGTAATCACAACATAACAATATATGAATAGAAGCCCCAAACGGCAAATTAAAAAAATTAATATGGCAAAAATGATTATAATATAGGTAAATATAATTTGATTACAAAATGGGTGGTAATCAATAATTGTAACAACAATTGTAGTTGAAATTCAAACAATAATACAGTGAGAACACAAAAACATTATATTTTGATGTTTTACTCTACATTTGACAACATTCAATTAAAACTGTTTACTTAAAGTTTAAAAAAAAATCGATTATCTTATTCGAGGGGAACGGAAAAAGCAAAATTTCCAATCAGACTGATTTCAAATTTTTTTTTTAAATTTTTGCCTCTTTATATTTCTTTTAACATATATATAACTGATTTCTACTCTTAGCTCAACATAAACTTCCTCTTGCGGCTTGGACCTAATATAAAAATATGTAAAATCACACGGTACATTTTAAATGTAAAAAATACCTATGTTATCTCGACTGCCGCCGTCCCCCCACACTACCGCCTGTGATCGCCACCACCGACCATTCTTCCAGTTCTTGTACCGACCGCATCGCGCTGCATCCAACTGCAGCTGCACCGTGCTGTATTTTTTGTTTACCGTCAATTAATTAATTATTCTGTTGTACCGTCTACCGGTTATAACGTTTAGTCCACCGTACCGCTGTCGTTTTCACCATGGTGTCTGGTTATCATCTGACAGTCACCCGCACCACAATCACCGAAATCAAATATGTTTATAATATGTTCTTGATAATAAGTGCGAATATTATATGACGATTCGCTTGTTGTAACCTACTTCCAATGATACTGGCAGAGTAATTGACTTTGTTATTATTTTCTATACAGATGGACTAATTGCTTTACCCGCTGTTCTACACAGCGCAGATGTTATGATGCAATTTACATATATACATATATATATATGTATATAAATAGTAATTAAATTAATTGCACGCCGCGACATCGATGGTTGATTAACGATTCGTTTTATAATATTTGCAAATCGTATTACAGAGTGTGGGATTTTGAAAAACGTCAATGTACCACGCCTAAGCCACGGACGTTTTGGGATTCATCTTTTCTGAAATTCACGCCACTTAACTTAAAATATGTGGGCGTATCTTAAACGTTTTCGAAAAAAAATAGCTTTAGTAGCGCCAAATTGATGTTGTATTTTTGTTTGAGAATTTATTATGTACACAATTTATTATTTATTATTAAATAATATAATTATAACATATGATTTATTTATTTATTGTGTACACAATATACAAATAATACACCATGACTCTCTGCGAGCATTTAACCTAATACCCGGGTTGTATATGGTCCAGTTTGCAGGGTCCATAACGACATGGAGTTGGCGTGCCGCCGCCGGCGTTTAATCGACTTTGCCGGCGGTAATCGCGGTACACCGTGTTAATTATTATTATTATTATTATTATTATATACAAGGCAACAAGTCGTCCGCCGCAGTTGTTGTTGTTGTTGTTGTTAATGGTGTAACTACCACTACCGCGGTTGCCATCGTATCGTCTCGTCGATTGACAGCAATCCGCCTTCCTTCCTCCCCTCCACGCCCTATTCGCCACCACCTTAAGAAGTGTAACAGTCGCCACCAAAGCCCGGACGGATTTGAATAATTTATTTGGCCAAACGACACCCTGGATTGTTATGGTCCTTGTGGCGTGTCACCCAAAAAAAAACAAGTCACAGCATCCCCGTCGTGTTATAATCCCCTCTCCCCACTCCTTAGCCACCCCCTTACCTTTTATCTAGACGCAGAACGTCTTCCGAAATAAATCTATCTCTTTGTTTCAAAAGCATAAGTACCTATACAAAGTTCTCAGAAAGGTTATAATATTCACCCGCTAAACTAGCGGGCCTGGCTTAAGTCTACAGGTTCTTGTACATAAGCAATAACAATAATAAGAATATTGTGTTCCCGACACGAACAAAAACTTATTTTAAAAGGAATTCTCGAAGACATTGCAATTTAAATATGAGATGATATTTAACATGGCGTTGTTTAAATACTATTTGTTAAATATTTGAAATGCGCTTGCAAAATATAAGTAACATTCCAACACAGCGAACACAGCGATATTACACTTGTATTTTCACCTAAACTTGGCCAAGACATTTACAAAGTCAAATACTTTAAATCGCAGTACAGAATTAATGACATTATTTATTAAAAACATCACGGACGTAATATAAATAAAAAAATTTCAAAATTAAAAATGTTTAATAAATTTGTTGAAATTATAATATACTAATAAGTTATTATCTTGTACCTAGTTGGAAATGTGACCGACCCCGAATAGTCAAGACGAAGACAAAAGCGGAGAAGAAGAAGAGTTGGAAATATTTTAAAAACATTAAAATCCTAAATTTCGAAAAACTACAAATTTTTTGTAGGAATGAGCGATTACTTCTTGTGTTCCTATAACGTTCATCTATCATCGGCTTGGGATTATATTTTTATTTTATGACGGTATCATCTGGTCGTTCGGTGTACAGCAATATTGTCTCCGTCTCCTGTACCGTTGACCGTGATTCTGTTAATAATTTTACATTACACAAGACGGCGACGACGACTTAAGAAAGGGTTTTTGGAATGCCTGAGCAAAACACATGTGCAATATTACAGGCTAAACACCAGCGGTGCATGTGGCAACGGCTTCGAGTGCTGCTAAACGGATTTTGCTGGCGGTGAACGGATAAACGAAAAACAAAATGGCGTTTCTTCTAATTAGTGAGCGAAACGCGCATAGTACATAAGTTATTGCACACAGCACACTTAATAATGATATTAATGTTTATTTTTTTGGAAATGTTCTCACGTCTAATATAAGGTGTAATACGGCGACTAAAAAAGGTCAAATTTGAACTCGAGAATTCATTGTTAAATGTTACTCGCTCTATTCAGTTTCAATTAAGACGACGGTTTTGCCAAATATAATAAAAACAAAAAGTACAAAAAATCAGATTGAATGATTATTTATAAAAATAATGAGACTCATATTATATTGTGGTATCTAATTGTCGGCCGACCGCGGCGCAATTATACAGAAACCCGAAATAAAATTCAGATAACGCTAGTAAAACCAACCGTTTTCGGTATATTAATGATAGGTAATAGTTGATAATTGATTTCAATACTATTATTATATACTTTATAATCATTCTTAATTGGTCTAAACATAGAGCTCGGGCACAGCAACGATTGCACCTACACGACCTACGCTATTTTCCACAATCTGATATTATATTATTAATAAAAATAATTAAACTGAATTTCTGTTTAAATAGTTTACCGATTATTATACGTAATATTGTACACACACGATTGTGCTTACCTGTATAGTGGTTATTGTGGAACGATGAAATGCGAATAATAATCCTGCTTATTGGTAGCGTTTAGAACGAACGTTTGTGTTTGTGTCTACGGCGGATAGTCAAGTCTGGAAAAGTCTATCGCGCCAGACACAATAAAAAAAATTTTTTAAAAAAAAACTACTACTTAAACATTAGTATTGTTATATTAGCTGGAGGCCTGATCGAGAATAAACGCAGACGAGCCAAAAAAATGTCAAGTGCCTTTTGTTTAAAACGTTAATAAAAATAAACATAACGACAAAAAAATGTACATTTTTATAATTTTTTTTTTTTTCTATCATAGCTTACGACATTTACATTCTACAATTACCTATACGCGATTTCATTACGCGTGTGTTGAATAATATGTGTTAAGTTTTTTTTATTTTTCGTCGTTTTTTATTGTTACGTTTTAACAATTTCATCAAATTTTTTTTCTCATTTACCTACCGTCCGCAGATAACGGGTTTCTCGGTAAAAGATAATATTATAGAACCGCGCGCGGCGTTTGCAAACCGTCGTGTAAGTAGACAATTATACATTTTTTTTTTTTAAATAATAAAACATTGAAGCTAAAAAAATGCCGTTGGAAATCATTGCAATAATTATTATTCGGATAATATTATGAATACAAAGGCGGGACGGATTATGGCGGCGGCGAGTAAGCCACCCGTTTGCGAGCTGGTAAAAATAATTCTGGTCCGATTATTTACAAAAATAATCATTCGAATGAATAAAATTGTGTGACTACCACACGACATTACTATACTTCGAAAATAACTCGTTGAAAAATTGTAACGTTTCTTAAGAATTTTTCCAATTTTTTTACCGGAAATCTAAAACTAATAAAAAACGAACGATTCCGATATTAATACACGAATCATTTTTAATATTTTAATAATTATGATATTTATTTGATAAATAATTGAAACAGTTGTGGTAAAATTGGAGTTATCAAATTGGATTATTAAAACAATATTGTAAAATATTATTATGACTTTAAACAATGAAATATTTAAAAAATATATCATGTGTAAAATTCCCCGTACATCGTTATTTTACAGCGAAAAATCGCAATGATTTATTCGATAATTTCAAAAAAATATAATTTTTTTTACAATATTTTTACAGCGGGTCTTTTATTTTATGTGTCGTTAAGGAAGTCGGGTAAGGTTAGGTTACCGGGGTGTAAAAAAAAAACCCCCAATTTTGGCAAACGAGATTCAGAACCTAACCTGATCGGTGAATTTTTTTTCGTCGGGCGCAGGGCGAGGGGATGTGTTGCTTCGGACTTACCGTAATAATGTGGCGGTGGAGGCCGGGCGGGAAGCCGACAGGTCATGCCGAACCGAACTGAACCGCTAAGAGGGTTGTTGGTGAAGACGATCGCGGAAACGGCGAAGAAAATACAAAGCGGCGAAGAAGACAGAAGATGTATGGAAAAACAAATAAAAAATCACCACCTCGCATGAATATATTGCACTGGCACGCGACCGGTCCAAGACGTTCGCACACGGTTTGTGGGTGACCGGCCGAAAACCGTACGGCGCGCACACAGACACACTCGCTGACGGGCAAAGGCAACGGCGGCGCAAACGACCAATATCGGCGAACTGGTTGTACTTGCGTTGCATCAAAACGCTAACTGTCATGTACGGCCGGTGTGGTTTTTTTTTCGTGCGCCGGTGCAACGAAATCTTGAACCAGTTCCTCTCGGCTAGCAGATTGCGCGCACACACACACACACACACACACACACCCCGCCCGACCGTATAATAAAAATGTATACATATATACAACTACTACAGTCTCTCCACGTATACCTATGTATACACTAATATCGTATACTTACACAGACACACTGACAAAATTCACATTTTGTTCTCCCCGGGCGAGTCCCCCGCGCGCGCTCCGTCTCGGACGAAATTTTTTTTATTATTATTATTATTTCCATCGTTGTTTTCGCTCATTTCTCGACTTTTTTTTCCTCTCTCGTCTCGTCGGCAGTACCTACGTACCTTCTTCGCCTTTACCTCACAAGATATAATATACTCGTTGGCCGTATCTCTCTCTCTCTCTCTCTCTCCTTATGTGTTAAATTACAACCGAGTTTTGTTTATTTTATTGCCCGGTCGTCTGGGACCGAGTGAATTTTTGATTTTCGGCACGTACACTATATCATCCGTCCGGGCAATGCGATTATTATTATTACCGACCGTTGACTTTTATTGGGAGCGTCGCGGATTCTCAGCCATCGGGTGGACCGATAAAAAAAATTGCACACGAAACAGCGGTCTAAATCGGATTTAAAATTTATACTTTTTAGTTTACATCTGACTGGAAAATCACACACGGGCGGACCTCGACGACGACCGCCGCGCCGTTGTTTCTTACCCGGCCGGCCGTCTCGACGGCATTTTTGCGTTCGAGAAAGTCGTCGGTTTGGACGTGCCATTATTATGTGAGTCATACGCGCTAATAAAAAAAATAAAAAAATCTATTACATAACCAATATGTAGTTAATTGTACCATAGTATAAATTATTACACTAGATTACAGTCGAATCGTAGGAACAAAAACCAAAACACTCGGCAAGACTACAGTCTTGATAAGTACACACGAACTACCCCCACATACTTAAATATATTTTAAACATATTTTCTACCAATGTAGCTGTAAATATACACATGTTTTCATCTGAAAAAGCCATATTAACGAAAAAAATATTTAAATAATGTTACTACAAACGTAATACTAGAATATTATCAAACGCTTCCACACAGCAATTTGGAATTTCCTCTTCTTTTTCTTAACGTTATTTTATTATAGGTATGATGGAAAATATTATAGTTTTAATATTTATTGAAGAAATGAAAATAGTTTACGGATAACTCGTAAATTAAAATTTTTTGAGAAATAGTCTTATGATGCTGCAACATTTGTTTTCATGCCGAAATATGATCTAAAAATTGCTTCTAAATTGCCGTTAGGATAAAAAAAAAACAATATCAAATTTCATTTTTTCTGGAACGGTCTGATCATATTATAACCATAACATGACAAAGTCGACAAACCAACAGTGTAATACGTATTTCATGCCTTCAAAATCAATTACATTGCCTTACAAAAAACGTTTAACGGCTAATTCAAACTCTCAACTTGTCATTAATTTATCCATAGTAATAGTCAGTAATGAAGCCGTTTGATTAGATTAGGATGTAGCAAATATATATTTGTTTGCTGTCATAATATAGTTTTAAAAAATTTCAACAATAAAACAATTTTTTTCCAACAATTTGATTTCATCACGTCAACATTCAACGTCAACAATAACATTTTCATAAAAATAAAGTCTAAAAAAAATGTACCTACAATTATGTTTATTCAACAGCAGGTAAGCACTCGAACAATTTTGGGCTGCTGTAGACAATTGCATTCGATAAACATAATGTAGAGGTAGTGTGTTAACACCACCACCACCATCTGACGTCAACGGAATTTGTAAATCACTCGTTACGCGTTTTAAAATTAATATTCATAAAGCCATATAGTCTTGTTTACTAGCGCAAGGATATAATATTAGAATTATTACAACGCTTAGATTTGCCGTCTTGGCTATAATAATATACAATATGTAACTTCGCCTGTGCAATCGGCAGTGATTCCTTTATGCTCGGCAATCGATTAATTATTGAAGTGAATCGTATACAATACTATTGTTTACACTGGTTATAAAACGATGTCGTTCAGTTCTATTTGGGAAATTAATAACAACCAACCGATTTATATTCCAATATATCTGCTGCAGCGAAAAATATTCAATGTATTAATATTTTTTAAATAATATTAATATTAAAATTAATAGAATCAATATGAATAAATAATAACATTTTTTGCTGTTTATACATCAGTAATATTTTCTACTCAATATCTACTATTTTATATTTTCAAATAATATCTATAAGCCATAAATTATTATTATTTTATTTTTTAATGAAGCATAAATCTTTGGTGTCTTATATAGTGTAATACTTTGACAGCATTACATTTCATCAAATATAAACTAATCTATAATTATTATAGTCGCTTTCAATTTTTTTTTTTAAACAAAAATAATCGATTTTATTACTTTAGTGTTTTTATATTTCATTCATTAACACATGACCCAACGTAGTTCACATACATATATGTATATTTCTTGGAAACACTGTCGAAAAAGCTATCACAGTAAAAGGGTTGTGTGAAAAAAAAAAAATAATTGTATAAGATTCTTAAACAAGTGGAAAAAGCGCGACTCTGAAATGTTATGAATTAAATAACGTGTCTAGCCTATAAAATAAAAAAGTTCGAAAACTTTGGTTTTGACAAAAGATTTTGTTTAAAAATTTATTTCGAAAGAAACTAATGATTCTTAATAATTATTGTGTTCACGTTCATTGACTATTTAAAAAAATTGTATCATTCTATTTATACATATTTAATTAAAAACAAATATTTGCCACATTTTCTAAAAATTGAGTTTCTAATCCGAACTAGTTTAGAATAATTTAATTCATTCCGTTTTGGAATAAAATTTATTATTAGAGAGAGTTGTACGAGTGTAAAATTTGTTGTCATTTGCACAGTTCTAAGCAACCTAAATTCTAGTTCGTTGCAGTTCGGTTTGCTCGCCGATAATACCGTTGCTCTACTATTTATGCGCGTTCCACATACAAAGTAGAAATGGTAATTCGGTGAATTGACACTGTATTACAACAAGAGCTAACACCTTTCATTAGTGATCTATTTCGATTCGGTGCAATTTCGGATAATGCAACTGTTCTAAACACATGTTGCACCTATTACCGTGTATTCACGTTGTGATGGTAATTTTTAAATAGATTCAATATGATACGGCACTGCTTTTGAGCAAATCAATTAATGACCAAACCAATTAATAACTTATATACACGGATATAGTGTTAATCTTTAATTTCGTATCGGTGTACTTTTTTTTACTGTACAACTACTCGACGCTCCTGTGACATGTTTTTGTACAACGTTGAAAGTCGTTAATTAAGCAGTATCGCAACGGGACCAAAGCAGAAGAACCAATCTATAGCGCACTTGTCGACTCCACTAGAGGCCCGGAAACAAAAAAACCAAAAAAAGTCCAAACGTCTAAGACGCGATAATATTAGACGATGAGAATTTCGAGCTTTTCCAATGTATGTACTCGAACTAACTGCCGGATGAAACCCCCCCCCCCTTCTCAGCGCACTAGGAGGAAGCCATCGCGGCTCTGATCGTCGGGGAATACATTGTTGTACACACACACACACACACATAATATATAAATTATACATATTTTAACAGTCGGGGGGGCAGAGGTGGTGTGCTGTGGCGCAGATGGAAAGTCAAGAGTGCGCTCCTGGTTCATATATATTTATTTTGCGCGCGCCAAGGCGGTACGTACGCGCGGCGGAATCAAAACAGACTTCCGCCCCGAACGTTCGATTCGAAATTATAGGTACGTACGTTTAAATATTATATACTATTATGTGTGCGTGTGTATATATATATATATATGTATACTTTTTTTTGTTGTTGAGAAATTCCCAACGTGGTGCAGGGTGGAAAATCAAACCCGCGCTCCCGGTCCCCTCCCCTCCCACCCCTCGTCTTGCAAAGCTCCACCATCTCTACTGCCGCCACCCTTTTACGCAGCATTAAAAGTTTCATGCAGAGCGAATATCGTCGGCCGTGTTGCCATAGGGATAATCGCATTAAAATCTAAAATGGTCTCCCGTTACACCTTGTTCGTTATTAAAATCCTCGGTATACATTCAAAAATTATTTGCGCGGTTTACAAACGACGCACCCCGCCCGCCGCCGCTCATCGCCGTCACGACCGCGCGCTCTCCAACGTATAACAGAATATGCGGCCATTTTTCCTACGGTTATGTGTATGTGTCCTATATATATATATACATGTTTTAAAAAGGCTTTAGCCGCGTTTATTTTTTTTTTTTGAAAAGTCGCCAATAATTATATTAGCTTTTTCCGCGGTATTGATTTTATAAGTAAAATTAACAGGAAATGAATTTAAAAAACAAAAATGCTACCAATATAATATTAAACAATAATCACCATAGGCGCCATGTAGGCAAACACCTGCGCGTAGAGAATACCGAATAGGCCAGAGAGAACAAGACGTGTATAATAGTGGAAAATATATTTTAATTTAAACATTGTCTACATTATTCGAGGTCCAGATTTGATAAAAAAAAAAAAAAGTATCCAAACTATCGAAAACAGTGTTTGGTTTCACAGTAACACGTTATAAATCCTATGTAACACATACTAGAGATTTCCACGTACCAAAATCCCATTTGTAACACTATCGCACGGTATTATGTAATAGTGCCGACTCGAGGGATAAGGGGTCCGTAACCCCATGTGGAAACTGAATGGAGAGTGTTAAACATCATCTTATTTTTATTGCTTATGCCGGTGAGAATGGTCCAGGTTAGAGTTGACTGGATGTTTATTTTTTACACAGCGTCGCTAGCTTATAATTTGTGTAAATCCATTCCATATAGTGATAATTAAAATATTTTAACTTAATTGGTAATTAAGAATTGACTTAAAACCATTTAATTCAACGCAAACGCCAACTCGTTGAGCACTAACCGAATACCAAAATTTGAAAACAAATAATTTATATTATAGTTCAATTATCAAGCTTTCTAGTTTCAGTTAGTTTAAATTTGATTTCATAACAAAATTGTATATTATTCTTTTAAATAAGAAAAAACCAAATTTAATTTATAATTGAGCTAATCCATATCCTCTAAAAAGCCAACTTAGCGATTGAGTTCATACAATCATAATAATAATAATAGCTGAGTATTTAGCTAAATAATTGTCCATATATTTGATCAATATTGTAATACTATTTTTTAAGTGTACTTATATATTATTTGCTGTTTATTGATTACATAAGACGCCATATGTAAAATTATGTGAAAAACACAGTGTGTTTCACGATGGTCGGACATCATGTTTACATGCAATAAATATGTATATCGGTCGCATTGTAGAGTTCATCCGTTGAATGTACACGACTTATTGTGTAGAAAAAAAAATCATTCAAATTAATTTTAGTAAATATACTTACAATATTTTTAATCAAACATGTCTATAACTGTCTTGGTTAACGTTTTGTTATATTTTGTATGCACTTTCTAGTAATTTTCTATTTGTCATTGTAAATATATTTTATACTATACTAACAAAAAATGTGTACTATACAAAATTATTGGTTTTATAACATTGGAACTATAGTTATTATCCAGTTTTGTCGAGGATCCAAGAGTTAATTTTTCCAAAACAATTATGCATTTCAAAAATAAAAATAAATATTTATTTTATTTAACAAATACATACATTCGATGTTACCTAATTTGCTTGTTGAAAAAGTAACTCGTTAAGTTACTACTTACTAATAGATAACAATTAACTATAGCTAATTGTACATTACAAGTTATGGTTTTTTACTAACTTCGTAACTAGCTACTGTCCTGTGCTTTAGCTACAGTAACTTAGATACAGACGGTCAATATGTGTCTTCAGACGTTGTTAATTATTGATATTGATAGTTATTTTCTTGGATCGGTACCTAGACGGTCAAAAATAATAATAGAACTATATTTATTACTTGACATTATAGAAAAAAAAATGACAAAATCCACTTATGGCGTTTTTGTTATTTACTTGAGATTATGTTCTTTTTTAATAAAAACATATCTATGTATTATTATTTGAATATACAGAATAATTATTATTATATTTTATAATTTGCACGTACCAAACCGTAGAGACGGCAGTTTATAAATTAAGAGGTCACGGGTGGTGTGAAGGGGCGGCAGGTAATGAAAGTGAGGAAAAGCTCACGGATATAAACGAAATATGGCCGCGGAAGAGGAATTGGGCGGCCGCGTAGGTATTGTATTATATGCATAAAATATATACATATATATATATATATTTTTATAAAAACCAAATCGGGGTTGGTACGAGTGGGGTTGCTGCTGCTGCTCTGTGCTGCGGAGAGAGAGAGGGATGTGTGCCGGATCGAAACTTTAAATTCGCAGTTTAACTCAAGGGATTTGTAACATTGCATTGAGGGAGGAGTTCAATTTATCCTTCTAATTCTGATTAGTCATGCGGGAAATAAAATCAATACTGGCAATAAAAAACCACCCGAGAGGATGTAAATGAATGCCGCATGCCGGCGATGTTTGCTCAAATATTACCACCGCCTTCGCCTACATCTTTTATACACACACGCATACACATATATTATATATATATACATTTTACATCCCTTTTGTGACTGTGAGTGTTTTATTGGACGAAAAATGTGTTTACGATTAAAAAACACGGGTCAAAACGTACAGAACCGACTCGTTTTAAAATTAGTATTTATTTATTTTAATATTGAACTCTAGTATACTCAGAATAATTATTTCCTCTGTCTTTACATTGTCTACAATAGTGTTTTTTTTTTTTTTAGTCTAAACAAACAAACGTTTAAGATGTTACGCGCGTATGGTACCTATTTATGGCAGTTTTGTGGGAACTATACTTAGCTCATCAGCAACATTTAGAACAAAGCTAAAATATATTATGTGAGTAAAAAACGACGGTTATAATTTGGTGATATCCAACGGTGACATCTAAAAAACTGCAACAACAGCTACACTGCTTGTAATTGGCTGTTTTAAATATACAACGAACATATTATATGTATTATTAAATCCATTTCTTTCTTTCTCTAATTGTTGCAGTTTCATAGCGATACTAATGTGTAGTACGTGCAAATGATTGCTATTAATTCGTTTAAATGTTTTTTTTTCTTCAAAAGTTAACATGTGGAAAAATGAAAATTCAAAGTGCTTTAAAGGTTTTAATTTGCGAATTAAAGGTCAAAAAAGTTGTCGGGGAGCAAAAATAAAAAAAGTAAAGCTGGTTTCCGGGTAAAAAAAAAAAAAGAACGCTATTCGCAAATGTCCGTAACAACACACTATTATTATTATACAAGTATAAAACACATTAAAGAGGATCCGTAATACCGTGTTTTTCTTCTTTTTTTTTCCTCGGAAAACACTTTCACCCTCACAGCGTTCCGCGACGGGATCCTACCCCTTGTATATATATATATATAGGTATAGTATCAGTTTCGAGCCAAATAAATTCATTTCCCCGAGAATAAGCCGCCGCCATTGTGCTGGTATACATAATGTAAATTTGCCAAGTAGTTAATAAATCGCCTAAGAAATCGAACTCCATCTTTTTTTTTTTTTATTTGATTAAACAAAATTGCGCTTACGACACTGTTTAATCGACAACGACGGTTTCGACAATCGATTTTAACACAGACCGTCCGACAAAAGGGATTGATGAAATTAATGCAAATCAAAAAAAGGCTACGTTAGTTCATAGTTTAAACGAATTGTTGTCTGGCTTTGATCGTTTCCAAAATTCAATATATGAACAACGGTGCCGGTCTAGAAAAACCGCTTCTAAACGGCCATGACCAAAGCCCTATTTCGGAGGCAACGCGTAGTTAATCTTAGATGAGACGTCAGACGTTTATGCTGTCTGCCAATTTAACATAGTATAGACAATTTACTATCAATTTGTTATGTACAGGGTGATGTTAGGTAATGGTTCACTATTACCCAGTCAATTGCTCTTTTGTAGCTTTATAGTCTTTCCGAAATCGTTTGACCAATATTTCCCAATAATTTCCATTTACAAGTTCCACGTTATATCTAACTGGCTGTATTAAAATGATTGCCTTTTGGATTTCAAACTGTGGCACCCCTATAACGTCTTTATTAATATTATTTTTGTAGGCAAGTTATGTTGTTTTCAAATAATCATAAGATGTATAGTGAGAGTGGATGATTAGTTTATTATTAATGAAGCGCCTAGTTTCAAAAACATCTAAAAGACATTGAAAACGTGATTTTTTCTTAGCTACACTGTATTACACGGTATTTAAAACTATTATTGAATATCAAATAAAGATTATGACTAACTTAAATTGTGTTAAGAAAACCTTAGTTGGTTTTAAAGTCGCCCATCTGAAGAAATCATTAGTTGTCTGTGAACATTTTCAGAAATTGCTTTTAGCTGGTTTTGAAACTTGACGCCCCATAATATAACGCTCAATCTTTTATCCCACCTCAACTCTAAAAAAAACTTTTAACTTGATAAATAAGTTTCATTACAACATTATTGTGTAACTAAAAATGTTGATATAATTTAAATACAAATAGTTTTAAGAAGGGGAGAGTTTTATAAAAATAATTGAAAAATAAAAATAACTTTGTGTTGGACAGTCTGCAAAAGTAAAAAATTAAAAGAAACTAGCAGCATCATAGTAATATATAGTCATATAATAATATACATATTATAGTCATCGTATAAATATATAGTTTGTCAAACCCAGTTAGGTTACTAAAACCCCATATTCGGACATCCTAATCGACAGTAAGCATTTGAATTTTAATTTTACTGGCCGTAAGACTGTAATGTTACTATTATCAAATCGAGTTAAAACCTTTCTAATGCGCTTGTTGGAAATTATTATGCGCTCGGCAATATGTTTTATTGTTATTTATTTTTAACCCGGTGGCGTTCATCGACGGGACCGTCGACTCGTACAAACGCTAATACCTTGTCCAGGGCTATTATCGTCGTTATCGATCATTGCATTGTAAAATATGTATTATTATCATTATTATATAGAGAAATAGCATTATAAACAACGGCCGTTGTTACACCGCTGTTTGGCGTCAATACCATTACGGTCTCAATACGAAAAATGTTAATGCACACAGTAGTAGGTATAATATACACACACACGGTGCAGCTATGATCTCCATAACCTAACCCAACCTCGTCGATGCCGTTGATTAATATACTCAGGCAGCCGTTTTTTTTTTTTTTTTTTTGTATAATAATATTATCTATTACTTTTTGTTTTTTGACAGGTATCCGCCGACCAAAGCCAATGCTCTAAGAAGGTGCAGCAGCGGTCGTCTCTGCTGTTGCGCATGGCCGTTGCCCCAGCAACGTCGATTGGCGCTTTGGTATTGCAATAATAATTAATAACAACGCTGTACAACGTTTTTAATAGTTTAACATAGCCCAACAGTGTATAATATGCTCGGTGGAGGTTTAGAATTATTATTTAAACAAACTCCCGACCTCCGACACCAAAGAGGATTTTATCGGATGTGATATTAATATTATAACAACATTTATAACGAGGCAATCGATAACACATCATTTAAAAACGGATATTGGACGTGTCAACCCGTCGCATGTCGACCGCCGACCGACGTTATATTTTAGAAACAATTTCGTTCTATATATTTTACATCTTGGTTCGAACGAATGCGACAACGTTCTGCACCAAAACACGGCTTTATCTAGACGAGCACAGGATTTGAAATATTGACACATCCATAAATCATATTGTACCAAAGAAAATCGCATATGTTGATGTAGTTTTATTAATTACATTTACAACGAGACCATCTATAATTAGCCGATAATCATCGATCAATCTTAGACTCGTACATAGTACATTTATCAATATCGATACTTATCACTACTTCTCACGGGCATACAGAAATTGTCCGGCCGAAAGAACGTGCAGACGGTAAAAGAAAAGAGATCATAACAACAAAAGTATAATACTATATTAGTATTGTGTATTTTTTTTTCTTTCGCGCGATTTCTTTTTGGTGTAAATCGACGACGCGACGACGACGTGCCGCCGAAGGTAAAAGACAAACTTCAAAAAAATCTCCCCCCCCCTACCCAGGGATCGAGAACCCTATCCTTTAGGTTTTATTGTTATTATTATATATTATTACCGAAAACGCACACCGCTGCTCGTTGAGTCAGCGTTGTTTGTTGTGGTTAAACTTACCGAGAAAATATAGCCGTTGAACATAGACCGTTGCCGCCGTCACTTGAGAGGGGAAGGGGTGGGGGGGCAATCCCTAATCCGTCGAATGGGTCGGTGCCGGTGAATATAATATGTTATATAAAAAAAAAAATTAAAAAACTATTAAAAATGCACAAAAAAAAATAAATATATACAGCGTCAAAATAATTTTGAAAAACCAATTTCAAATTTCGAAACGTCCGGATGACACGTATCTTTTAGAACTCGGTGAATGCGTGCACGTGCCCGTGTGAGTAACCGAATGTCTTAAGTCTATGTGTGTGTGTGTGTCAGGAGACGTGAGTGAGTGTGAATTTGTGTTCATATATATATAAATACATGTATAATATAATGTTGCTCGAGCCACAGACGTCTAGCCGGCATAGACACGACCCGGGAACTAGTTTTGATATTATTTTTCTTTAATTTGGTTTTTTTATTATTATTATTATTATTATTTGTTATTACGCTATTCATTCGCTACCCCGCCGCCGTCCGTCTCCTTCCGTCTGGGATACTTAAAAACCTAGACGTCTGGCGTTCTAGTAAAAATAATAAGTGTGTGTGTGTGTGTGTGTGTGTGTGTGTGTGTGTGTGTGTGTGTACATATGCCAGTACACATTACTATATTATACATTATGTGGTGGTGGAGGTAATGGTGGTGGTAGTGGTATGGGTCCCGGACATTCAAAATATAATGTGAAACGTCCGCCGACTATTGTGATCGCGTGTGTGTACCTATCGTTAGACCAATTGATGTGTGTACCTGTGACAAAAAATATCTTAATTATCATTATCAATGTATACATAATGTATGTAAGGCGATATGGAATCTAATCGCGCAGTATAAATCGTTGTTATTGTCGTTATTGGCCGTTTTGAAAAATTGAAAAATTAATCGTTCGGAAAATACAATATATTACATTTTTCTCGCCTCTTCGCAGACCAATTCAATAACGATTATTTACCATAACGTTACAAATAATTTTCCCCTCCTCACCATATGCAAAAGTTCTAGTGTATTGTACACCCAATATTGGTGAACGAAAAAAAAAACCGGTATACATTCTATTCCAAGCACACGGCACGCAGACATCAAGGAAATCGACTGTCGATTTTCAAAAAAATAAACGGCCTACCTACGATATTTTGTTATTATTCATTTTTACAACTAGTTTATAATAAAAAAATGTTGTTAGGTAACATATATATATATATATGTTAGTCATGTAAATGTTCTGACGTCGTTGCGATTTCAATTCGGTGTAATGTATATGAGTTTTTTTAAAATTTGAACACATTGTTGAATAATGGTATTAAAAATAAATAGAACGAACTTGCGTAATAGCTTTATGCATTTGAAAATATACAATTTACATTATAATAACGTTATAAATTAATAGAGAAAACGGATTATAATATTTCTAGTTGTATTATATTGTGTAATATTTATTTAATATTTACATATTTTTAATAACCCCAGGACCTTATTAATTATTATTATCTATGTACACTTTGTGTAACTAGGACTAGCCCGTAATATTCAATAAAATAAAAATAATGACTAACCTATCTATTCTTGGTATTGTGTAGTTGGAACACTGTAATCTGATAAAGTTATTATGTTAAGGAAGCTGCTGTAATAATTGTAGCGGTTTTTTTTTTATTAAAAATTAATTCATTTTGTAAATACTCTTTTAATTTAATATATATCACAACTTTGATTATTATGTGTTTAACCTAACACAAATTTAGTTAGGTCAACCTTTAGGAGTGGACAAATATTATGCTTTAAAATAATCAAGGAAAAAATAAAATGACCTCTAGACTTATGTCTTATACAAGTAGACTAAATCACGGAAACGCGATATTGCAAAATTTTATTTGAAGGTCACCGCTTTGGTTTTTAAATTTTCTATTTTATTTTTTACCAGTTTTATTTAATTTCTTAACTGTTTTATTCAAAAGAAAAACAAAATTTATTTGTTGCATAGAATTTTGGAAAATATTTTTTTTTTATATAAAATCCATTCTATAAGATCAGTAATACTCACAACATATAGTTTTACTTTTAACTTAAAAATACAGGTCTCTAAAGTCCTAAAAAAAATAACTAAAAAAATGATATTCCATATAATTTATTTATTACCTTAATTAATTTTTAGCTACCTAACAGTATTAACAAACAGTATTTTAGTTAATTTTATAATCAATATAATTAATATATAAAGTCATTTAAGGTTATTAAATACTTAATTGTGCATCTATTAATAATGAGTGTAGTTACTATTAATAAATACATTTTGGTTTGTAAATATAGAGTAAATGTTGTTGTTATTTTATAGTACAATTAAATAACCATAACTGTTCTTTAAAAGAAATACATCTATCTACTTTGTTGAAAAAAAATTCAGTAAAATTCATTGTATTGTAGTCTTGTTCATATCTGCTGGAAAGTTATATTGAGCCAAGGCAGCTTGCCAGAGCTCCAGGTATACATATAAAGGACTTCGCGGTAACTTCTTATTAGAGTGTTTAAGTGTTTAATTTTTAAAAGTAATGAACTATTTACACTGATGTATGATAGTGATAAACTAGTAAGGACTATCGAATAAAGAACGGAGTACCTACTGACATTTACAACATTTAAGTTTGAATGACCTAATACTAAAATTGTATGTCTAGAGTCATGATGTATATGTAGTGCCAACATTTTTTATTTTCTAATTTAATACTTTGAAATCCTTAGTCTATCGAATATCGTATGATATTCTCAAAAATGGCGATCGAAATCAACATCTCCTAAATTTTAATACGCCTATTTCGAATTTTCTATCCTTTGATGTCAGTTTTAAAATTTAACCCTTACTTATGGGGAGTTTTTTTTGTACACACACAATGCACCGTATTAATTAATACTTTTTTGGCGTTGCTAAGTTCGAATTTAGTATGGAGTTTTAAAATTATTTTTGAGTGGTTGAGGGTGTTGTTTTTTTGTATCCAAAATATATATGTATATTTGTTGTCTAGTTGAACAAATTATTTTTCAAAACATTTTAACACGAGCTGTTCAACAAGTCGAATAGTCGTGTATTGTTACCAAGTTATATATTAATTAATACATTAATAAGCTATGAAAAATATAAAACAAGATTAGTATTTGTAAAGTTTATAATTATGCAAATAAATGTATCTAAAAATGATAGAAAACCTGTTTTTGTACACATTTTTCAGATCACTTAATTATAGAATTGAAGCCTACAACTAATTAGGATTAACTGGAATTTTACAAGACGTGTTCTCCCAAAAAATTATAATTGAGAAAAAACGACGATAATTTTTTTTTTCCATTCTATATACTTATATATAATTATTATTTCAAAAACTCGGCGTGTCACGTGTGTTAACGTTGTTGATTGTTTTATTTCTCGGGGTACGTGCGCGTGCAAGACGCGCCCCATCACATAGGGGCTGCTACACGACGTTGGGAAAAATAAAATAATCGCCAAAGTTTGAACATATAAAACGTTGTGTATAAGGAAAACAACAACAAGGGACTATAGTAATAAGACCGTCTATATATATATGTATACATATACTAATTCCGGGTGGCTCGGCGCGCGGCGAATTAAACTCTGCATATATACACCTACTATGCCACCCCCTCCCCACCGTGGTTACCACCGTCGTCGTAGCAGAGAAAAGATTTGGCGGGTGCGGCGCCCCCCCCCCCGGAAGAGGTGGCGTTGCAGGGAGGAGGAATGGTGGTGGTGGCGGAAGCGACGGCGACGTGGGGCGGTCGTATGCCTAAAAAAGAAAATCAATATTTTGTGTACTTCATAAAGCATCGTGTTATAATACACATAATATGTATATAAATATATATATATGTATATGCGCGCTTTGCATACTATTACAATACGGCCAACCGCTAATTCCGAGTGGCATATACGTGTATCCACAGAGAATAATACGCCCTGTTCTCTGGAAGCCAGCAACAGCAACAGCAGCAGCAGCTATCCCGTGTATCCCGAGTGACTGTAAATGGGATAACCACGAAGGGGGTTGGGTTGGGGTTGGGACAGAGAAGGTCGAGGCGTAAAAGTATTATCGCGTGATCGTTTTCCGCGTTTTCTCTATCTCTCTCGCTCTTTCTGGATTTTATTTTTGCTAAATAAGACATTTTGTTATACGAGTGCAGTAACTTCCGGTTTGGCAAATTCGGCTCCTCGCGCGTCCTGCAAGACTATACAACGATGAAATAATATAATATACAATTAATAACAATAATAAATTGTCGAAAAAAGGGTCAGAAATCCGTGTAATTTATATATTCGTTGTTTAGCGTGTGCACATTGTCCTGTGTAGCTGGTGTTGGTAATGGGAATTCGAAAATCCGGATGTTTAAAAAAATTTAAATGCTATATAATTATCCATTAAAAATCTTACAAAACATAAAATTGTATTACAATATAAAGCTGTGCACCTAAGTAATATATGTTGATGAAAAATAAGAAACGCCTAACTTTAACTATTAGTTGCTTTCGGATTTCAACAAATCAAACAATTTATCTGTTTGGTGTTGCATTTAATTTTTATTTTTTATCAATATATTTTACTTAGGTAATACACAGCTTAATACTGTAAAAATAGTTAATACTTTTACGATTTGTAAGTGAGACCAAATAAAATTTCAAGTATAAAAATGTTGAACTAAATTATTTTTTATAATTTTTCTATAGTTTTCTTATCGTTATACAAGAAAAATAAGTTTATAACTAAACCAATTAATTAGTTCATACTCTTTCCAATTGTTTTTAACGGTGAACTAATTTTTCTAATTTTTTTTTTTAATGAAAGTGTATAATATTATGGGGAAAAATGTATTTCATTAAAATGTATAGTCCATAAACAAACAACAATTAGTATAATTCTCTCAAATGTTGTATCATTATATTTGATTAAGTTTTCGATAATTTCATCAGAACAAGCGTAAAGTCTAATTATTCATTTTTACTATTTAAATGGTCGCCGTATGTTTTCATTGTTGCAATTGTCAAAACAAGCAATTATTTTAACATGGAACAGCCAGTGGCGCTAAACGCGTGCGGTTTGTGTTTACATAATATGCAGAGGAGACGCCGGCGAATGGTAACCGCCTTTCACGGTTTAGGTTAGGTTATAGGGCACAATAATAATATTATACAATTTAAGTAGGTACATTATTGTTACTGTGTTTGTTACATACAGACGTTATGCGATAAAAACAGCATACTTAAATCGTATTCCTATTTTGGCAGCGCCGCGTGTAGACGTTTTTAATCTATGAAAATTAAATATTACAATATTATACTGGCCATCCTACATGGACATAAAACATTTAGATACGTCGAATTAGGAAACAAGCTATTTAATTAAAACAATTAATAAAACATTACAATAATAATAATGTGCTTAAAATTATATTTTAACTATTAAAGTAGATACGATTGTGGTAAGTGGTTGATCATCTATCCAGATAATAATTTGTTGCCATTGTTTCCCATACATATAGTAATTAACAATATTAATTCTATTTTTACATACACCCGTTGATTTATTCACACAGCAAATTAATACATTCAACGTGAAACTTGTTTTTTTTATACATTAAAAAAAAAAGTTTTTGGAAAAACTTGTTGATATTAGACAACCATTTTAGATTACAGGTGAAGGGGTAAACTTTTTAAATGTTATCCCAATAAAGTACCTATCAGGTACGACTTCTTATCTATAGTCTTATTAGATGACGAAATCGGTGCAATAGTTTTGAAAACATCGTAGATCCAGACCCACAAAATACAGAAATATATAATATATAAAAACATATAATTGTAAACCTAACCTACTAATTAAAGCTAAAATCTATCCCAGCACTCTACCGTCAATGGATATATATGGATATATGTATTTTTCCTATAATAAAACAAACAAGCTTTTACGGTACCTACCTATTAGCCGGCAGTATCAAACTAATAGGCTATTTTTTAGCTCATTTGATAATTAGGTATTATAATAACTTATTTTCAACATTTTCAGATTAGGTATCATAATAACAATAGGTATTTCGGTTCTTTTAAATAAGTGTTTGATTAGAACAAATTAAATTTTTAAATAAGTACCTATCCAATTAGTCTTTCACTTGCAGTTCAATTAACAATAATATTGAATTTACCCAAACCAGCTTCATATGTTTTCTAATAAGTTAATATCATCTAATATATTTTTTTATTAAAAATTGTGAACTTATTAACGGTTAATTGCCTGAATTGATTTAGTTATATTATATAATTTATTAATATAACATTATTCAAACATAATGTTTATTATATTATGATAAGTAACTATTGAACTTATTACTTCCATATGTAAAATGTTAAACAAAGACGTGTCTGCTGTCTATTACGTAAGACGTTAGTCGTATTTAAAACCAGTTAAAAGCAAAAGAATAGTTATTGGGTATTTTTTAATTAATTTTCGTTAAAGAAAAAAAAATACAAACACGTTTTTTCTCTTCAAGTCAGTTTTCTTAATTTGTTTTTTCTATTTTTAAGTTATTAATATATGTGTATAATGTATATATTTATACGATTTTTTTTTAAGTTTCTACTAATATTATAATTGGACTAGAAATAAAATATTAAAAATGTACAGTGTAGACTAATTAACCGCATTTTTAATTTGCTTTGTACAACTATAACCGTTCTTATAATTATTTGCTCAGAATCTCAAATAAAAAAAAATTTTAAAAATGATTTTGCTAATCTAACGAATTCAGATTATATGCAATTATATGTGTAATATATATTTTCTATGTTTCATGGGAAATTAATATATAATTATTAGCCAAAGTAATGGAATGAGGAAACTTGATAAGCACCCGTGAAATCGCATTTGTATAGGTATATTGATAAGTTATTTGTTTAATTTAGTATTGAAAAGTTATTTACTATGGACGTGGTGGTTTGGTAAAATAGTTATTAGATCGCGCATTGCGTTATACAATTTTTTACATGCTTTTCTTTTTTTACTTTCAAAGCTAAGAAGTTGGCGGACCTCGGGCCATGCAACCAGATGTTGCCAATATAGGTAGTGAATGGACGTGGAAGTATAGCCAAGAAACACGGGGGAGGGGAAAAATTCGATGTGAAATCCGTTCAAGGAAGTACTGAGATTGATAAGAGTATGACGCGCTATTAGCAGTTAAGAAAACGGTGCGCAGAAAAGGTAATCAACGACGATGAGTGGTTGTTTCAGAGTCGTCCAGATAGTGGTTTATAGTGAGTCGTGTATATATAGTACACACTTTATAATAATACTTGGAAGTCAAGAGTGGTTGACCATTTTGCGCGTTTAACCGAGAAAAAAAATAATAAGAAGAAGACGTTTTATAATAATTATATTACTATGTTTTGAGCTGTAGGTGTGTGTGTATGTATGAAATTAATTTACAGTGATATCAGCGCGCAGTTTATTTTTTTAATACTAATATCCGTCCGGGTTAGATTAGGTTAGGTGCAGGTATACGTGCGGGGCCTCGGTGGTGCCGCAAACCTTTTTAATGGGACACGGCTCAAAGTTCAAGATGACCTCCGATGGACATAATGATATTAAATATGCAAAGCTAGTGTACTAGTTTTACTAAGAATAATAACAATAATTATGGGAAATGCACACGAGCGCAAATAACGTACTTAAGTCAGAGCCATAGCTAGAGCTGCACCGACGCGTTATCCGAAAGTGTATGTGTGTGTGTGTTGTACCTGCACAGAGGTCATATATTCGTTTTATGCAAATGCACATTTATAATATTTTCATAACGTGCAGCACACGATATTGGTTCGGTTTGCAAAAACAACACACAATATCTATTCTTCGGACGGGGTTTTATTTTTTTGTGGAGGGGAAGAATGAGAGGGAGATGAGGAGCGGACTTGTACCTATCTCGCTCGGGTGGCCGCTTGTAGTTTTCACAGCATAACATTATTTGCGTGCAAAGTGTACGGCGTGTAATGTATCAAACCAGGCCCAATAGTAGTCAGTACTATAATGTAGAGCTACACTATTGGACCTAGTCAGGTATATTACACATGAATTATAATATAGTACAAGGCTCGAGGATCCCATTCGGTTTTGTGTGCACCACCTTTACACACATAACAATAATAACGATTATCATGAGAACGATGAAAAATAAAAAAATAAAATGATAATACAAAAAAATATATTATACGACATTAATAAACATTAGCCAATTACGGTTGGTGAGCGTATAATATACATACAAACGCCGATGTTATTATATTTATGATACCTCTACAGTCTACTTTGTTTCAAGTGTATAATATCTATACAAGTCCCTGAGGTGCACACATACATTCAGCGTGCAAACGATTCGCTCGGTTTCATCGCCTATACATATATATTATTATATAGGTACATAAAAAATGAATATATAATCAGGTTAGTAACTGGTAACTATGTTTCACGCATAAAGTCATATATTTACTAATATTGTTCATGCCGACTATAATATAATGTTAGTTACCGGGTAACTAAGTGCTGTGGAGACTAGGGTTGTAGAATTGGACGACCAAGTGTGAGTGTGAATAGTGGTTGATAAGAAGAAATAAGGGATCAGCCGATAAAATATTATAGAGTTGTTGTTCGATAAAGGATGACTAGCTGATAAAATAATATATGGTAGTGATTTGGTCAGAAGAAATATTATGTCTACTAAACATTAATTGTTTTCAGTGGACTATGGTCCAATATGAAAAATAGCATAAATATACTACTTAATCATTGGGAATATGATTTTTGAAATAATCGTGGTCGTATACATGACCTTGTCTACGAAGCAGCAGGCGTTATTCTGGACATTGTAATAATATTGATTACTGTATTATTTATGTTCGCATTTTCCGATTTTGTTTACCTTCGACGCGAACCTGAGAAGTATTGTTTTTAACTTAACGTCTTTTCATTTTTATCTCTGGACCAACGATATCTCCTAAACCGCCAACAGATTTCATCGTGTAGCAACAATTTTGTCGTTATCTCGTCGATTTTCCTATTGGTATCAACAGCAACTAATTAATAGGATAGACAGACAGACGATCAAGTCTTATCGTACCACAATGGTGTTCTTACTCTAAATTTTAAACCGAGACGAAAGGGGTAGACCAAAGACGGGCAACACCGTAACGGGTCCAAGGACACGTCAGGGGTGCAAAGGCACACAGGCGGTAGTGAAGGGAGGGGCTCGCATCAACCCTTTTCGGCGAACAGGTCGTTGTATTTTTTTTTATCTTTCTTTTTTCACCCTTAAACGGTGAAATTTACGAGCGCGTCAACGTACGCGTATTATTATACAGATAAGTCGGGGGGTTTTTTTTTGCACCGACTACGACGTCGACCAAATAGCACACGGGGAGGCGAGGGGAGGCGACGGGGAAGGGCCGACTCGGTATGAAATTTCACCGACGATCAACAGGCGAATCCGCAGACGATTTAGCGACCGCCGTCGCCGCCGTTTCCGTGAACAAACGCAGACGGTTGTAAATAAATATAATATAGTTTAGTTGTTAGTGTGTGTGTGCGAGTGCGTTTGGCCATGGGAGTTGCATTTTGTAAATTATGTAAGCTAGACAGCAGCGGTATAGACGCGTTCGGCCAGACGTACACGGGCTGTTGACCTTGGGATACTTTACTAGTCTGCCCGGCAAAATTAATATGTGCATGATAAATTCTGTGGGGAAAAAAACTACATATATAGACGCTTATAATACCTGCATACACCCATGTATATACCTATATTATGTATAATATTAAATATTATAATACATACATTAGACGTGCACGGGTGAGGCACGGCTAACGGGTGGTTCGAGCGTCTCGGCTTGATATTCTGTTGTAATTAACAATAATAAAAAAAATAATAATAGGTGTCTAATTAAAATATATTAATATTCTTTAATGGTTCGACTCGAACTTCTCAAATCGACGTTCACGCAAGTAATTGGTGCGATAATTATTGCTGTGAGTGAACAAAATCCCACCGACCGCGTCTTAGTGGTTTTAAGGAATATGGAACGGTTTAAAGTATAGCCGTTGGGAGTGTTAGGTACGAAATGGCTTGGAAACGGAAAACGGCAACTGCCGAAGACACCACCAACTATTATAAACTACAAAAAGAAGAAACGGTGATAGAGACGTTGAAAAACGCTCTCGATCAGGTTGGGTGAGAAATAAAATATATACAATATGTGTAGGTATATATTTTTTTAAACACTCAGAGAATATAATATAGTATAGTCGTTTGAGGTGTTTAATGTGTAGAAAATGTTATTGAAGCATATTTTGTGTTATTAATGTTTTTAATATATTATTGATTTCTTGTCAAGTAATATTATGTTAAAATATTTTAAAACTTTTGTGACAATAGTAGTGTAGGTGTAGTAAAATAAATACCGTTTTTCCAACGGAATAATATGGAAAATATATTTTTTTAAATTATAGTATTGTCGTTTTAGCAGGAGACGTGTAAACGGGCATTTATATACCGGCATCTTTGTACACCCGATGTATATATATATATATATATATATGTATATATGACCACGTGATATTGGCAATACCGTGTCCGATTACATCCCGTAGTCGGTCTATGGAATGTCATAAGAAAAGGCTAGTCGTTCACACACGAACGGTGCGTTTTAACCGGACACTGATCTACGACAATATAATATATTATTAAAGCGTTATATGTATTGTATTCGCGCACAATATTTTTTGGCTATTGGCCCTAAACTCGAGTGTCTTGGATCGTCGAGTAAACCATTATACACCGGTGGTAGTATGCTTAAGAACCAAGATTTTGATCGCCAAAAAAGAGCCGAGACACTGTTTTAGCCAAACTCTTCTAAGTGTACGGGCATACGTTATACAGGACTTATAAACGGCTATAGGCGAAATCACTCGCGAGTATCTCGATAGCTTTACATATTATAATACTTTAGTTTCCCAGACGCGCAGATTTACGACCCGGAGGAATGCTATTAGTATATTATTATTATTATTATATATATACAACACATTGTAGTAATAATAATGTAATAATATTCCAAACGCAACAATGTAGCGAAATAAAAAAAAAGTATTATACATTTTCATCAAAACGCACTATGATGGCCGCTGCTACCGGTTAGCAGGTCTACCTATATAATCGCATGCACACACATACAAAGTATATACACACGGATTAGCTATATTAGCTTATAATAAACATACTAATAATAATAACATAATATCTGCGTCAGCTCGTCCACATCTATTGTGGGCGTAACGCGCGCCAATCGATGATGAATTATTTACAAATGGCAACCTCAGCCCATAAAGTTAATAATTGTTCTTAAATGGGATACTATATATTTTATTAGAATAAACAATCGCCTATTTTGTATTTGATTATCAAGTTTTTTAACGATACACGTAGTATGCAAAACATTAAATTGCGAGCATTATTATTATTATTATTGTATTAATACAAAAAACGCCGCCAAAATTGCGCACATTTCGGTTTTATATAACACTTTCACAAACCTAGCAGACGACTACTTAACTACTCGAAGGTTTTTTCAACGATTTCGAAAAATCCATTATGCGGGTTCAATTTTGCGCTGGGAACGGTTGGAGAATTATTTAAGGCCGAATACATGGCGATCGTGTGATGAAATATGAAATCGCACAAATCGTCCAACGGACGGTGCTGTGTGTACTCAAAAATATCTGAATACTTAATTATAGACATTTTCTATATTATCATATTCGATCTCAAGTGATGTCGCGGTCCGTCCGTTCGTCACGAACAATAAAAAAGCACTGAATATTAAAAGACGGTCATAGGTTTGTCGAAGCAGAGGATTTGACTGGCCGATCTATTTTCTAAAGGAATTGCATTGTTTTTGTTGTGTGAATAATATTTTCTAAATAATCTCTAAAGGTCTGATTAAAAAACTTAGGAATATAATATTGATTCGAGGTTTTTTTTGCGTAATGAATTATTCAATTCAAAACATTTAAGACATTTTGTTAAAACATTCGACGTTTATTTTAATCTTCAGCTGAAACATCATGTAAATATAATATTGTGATTTGTGACAATATCATAGTTTTCAATAAAAATTATTATAAGATCTTTAAAATGTATTATCGCTGCGTGGGATAATTTATATGATTCAAACAACAAATAGACAAGAATACGTCCAGTTGACAGGATATCGCTGAATCCGAATCGGTGCTTATCTAAACCGTCTATTATTTTGTAAACCGCTTAAAGTTAAATGCTTATAGTATAGATCGTATGCTCACTAAACGATTATTTGAAAAAAATCGCCTCAAGTTATAAAAAACAGGGTTTAATAATATTTGAACGTGTTGTATACTTGAACTTTTTCTTAAAAATGGCTTTTAGATTATTTGTTAATAGTAAGTTAAGAACTAGTTTCTGAATTATTATGTGTACTTTAGTTTTTTTTAACGTGGATGAAAAATGTAAAAATTATTTTTTTCAACTATAATAAATATTATAAATTTAAATATTTAATTATTTTATTTATTTGCTATATAATACACAAGTGTTACTTAAGTTTTTTCAATATATACATTTTTTATAGTGCTAAAAATTGAATAAAAAATACGTACTGCATTGCTATTACACACAAACGTACGAACTTATTCATTATTTATTTTAGTCTTAAATACTTTCATTCTATCTATTAATTACAATTTAATTTTACATAAAATAAAACTTTAGTAATTTCTTAAGTTTATGTAAAAAGTTATTCAATAGCTAGTTAAGTTAAAACTCTGATTAGTGTTTTCACTTAGTTGTAAAACTTAACTATTCGAATTGTATAAGCGACAACTATACACTTAATAGTTGACTCTCGCCCAACTGAATTGGAGTGGACCAAACTAAATTTTTGGGCAACGCTATACAATATTATTTATTCAGCAAAGTCGACTGGTTATACATTTTGGGTGACACTTTTTTTGGCATTATCGAAAATTTCTATAGAGTTTTTGTTCGGGTTTGAATCATTTTCAAAATCAATCTGTCGTCAATGCAATTTCAAAATTCGTCACAGTGTTTTCGCTCAAACGGTCAACCGCCTCCCTGCCGGTTTTCGCTAAGAATATTATACTTCAATGACGACTTAACGACGAAAACACTAGCAAATAAAACAATAATACACATAATAATAATATTATAACCGGTTACCTCTATTACTACCTACAAGGCCTGGGTGAAACAATGGAGACGGCGGTATTGGATAATGCAATGTAAAAAAAAAAAAGTAACAATAACAATAAATAGACCACGGTACTATTAACCTACTAGGGACGATGCGACGACTGTTAACCTAGAAGATGCAACACAATGGAGTCGTAAAATAAATATATGTAAAAAAAACACGAGACACTACATAGTAGTGCAGCGGGCAGAGTGCCGAAACCGGTAACTTTACAGCCTGCGGCGGTGACGGGCGACCGCGACGACGGGCGTGCACACGGCAGACACAACAAACCGTTTATACAGTTTTTTTTATTATTATTATTATTATTACTTTTTTTTTTTGAGAACCACTATTTCCTAGTGTCTACAACCGCGTCTAGGTTCGGGTAAGACGGCGGCGGCGGCGGCGGCGACGTGACCGGGCTTAACCTCCGCCGCCGTCGCCGTCTGGCCCGTCGGACAGCGCCCCGCCGGTGACCGACAACGAGTAGTGGTGGCGGTGGAGGAGGAGGAGAAGAAGGAGGAGGCGGAGAACTGCATATTTCGGCGGTCCAGACGTCGTATAAACGTGTGCCCACATTGCCGTCGTTCGCGCGCGCCCGCTTAGGATATATTTATTACTATTATTATACATGTATACATGTACGCGTGTATGCGCGAGTACACTAGGCGGCGGTTGGTGTGTGGCAGACACTATAATATAATACACCAAGTAGACTTGCCGCGCACTTCGCCACAGCCACCGCCGCCGGTTCGGGTAGTTACAAGGTTACTCCGGCGGCGGTGACGAGATGCGCACAATAATTTTCGTCTGCGTGTTTGCGTGCCGCCCGCCGGACTGCGGTGCGTGCGTGAGTGCCCGTTCTACAAAACGACGAAAATACTAAGTAGCCGTACTTGACCAGAAAAAAAAAAAAAAAAAGAAAACGAAAAAACCGTCTCCCGATCACAATGGATGCAGGTATTATAATAATATGACCGCGACAAGACGGACGCGAGCGCACACACAAAATTCACACCGTTCAATCCCCCCCGTCCACTCCTCGTGACACTCGAGACAGCGTCGTGGACGGCTTCGCCCCATAATTTCTAGTTAGCTTACGTAAGGGTTGGTACTCCATAGTTTGTAAGTACAAAAAGTTCTCTCCCCGAGAAAACTGCGGCCGTGCAGATCCGGAAAAACACATTCGTAGACTAACCATTTTTGTAGGCCCAAATTTTCGTAGCCCCTAGGCATAGTGCCTGTGCGCTATACAGCCCTGCGTTATATTTTTTTTCATTTTAAACGTCAATACGTCTGTAAATTGGGTGCCGTGTACTATGTACATGTATCTATCCAGAAATGCTTGCACGGGACAACTTAGGCAGTTGGCGTAGGCGCAAAGGATGTTTTTTTATAGCTATTCAACCTCTGAATCTACTGGCTCAATTAACGTCCTGGTTTTATTTTTTAATTTTTGATACATTTCTCGAGAAATGCCCAATAGATGGGGGGGGGGGGTTTGCAAAAATAAGACGTATCCACGTAAATAGCTCGGGTTGTAAGCTTTGACTACAACTTAACCCGGTTTTGTAGTAGTCGTAAAGTTTTGAAACGTCGATAACTATCGAGAAAAAATATTATTAAACACTTAACATTAAGTATCATTTTGCTTAAATTAACAAACATATTATATTATTATAATAATATGTCGATAGTTTAAACGTTATTATCTGTGTAACATTATGAACAACCCGCTCAACGAAGGTTTTAGGGTTAAAACGTTTTTTTTTTAAATGTACGTATCCGTAATTCCTATTTTGTGCTATCCTAAACGCCGTATTAAAACAATTCCTTTGATAAAATATTACTTGCAATGAGATATTTCAATTGTTCGTCTGTTGTGTACGTTTTTAAAAATAATCACTAATTTTCGATATTGCAAACGTTAATGTCTAGAGACTTGAAGACAAAATTCTAGAGGAGCAAAACAGATATGTGGACGGTGAAGGCTAAGCTTTTATGATAAACGAACCGATCGTAACGCCGGCGCTAGTTCAACATAGTGATGACTGCGATTCGCCTATGCACAGCCCGTCTTGCGTGACGTTAATGTGTGTGTGTGTGTACTTAACCAACACGAGACACTTCGGTAAGTTCGTGCGGCTGTTACGGTGTTTCATTGTCCGAACACGGAGCCACTTGTTGCGCACCTCCTACCGTGGCCCGTGCAAAACGCATATCCTGCACACACAATAATAACATTGCGCTGTTATTGTGTATTTTGTAATCGTCCATCTGCACAGACGGTGCGACTGGCGCATATTAGGCCGAATAATAATGATAAAATAATACTTTAATAATGATAACAATATTATTATTATCCAACACGGTCGACGGGGGCAACGTACCACCGTATTATGTCATTTCGGCGTTAATAATATATATTATAGGTTAGGGTGCAATCGCTTTTGCTTGGATTTTGTAAACGAACTTTGTAGAGGTCATAATATTATCATTGTGGTGTACAGGATGATTCATTAACTACGAACCAGTCAACAGTTAAAAGATTAATTAATTTGTTTTTTCATACTTCTACGGCTGTTATTAGTTATTGGTATAGTATATTATGAAAGCTTCAACCGTGTAACCTCATCCCGTATAAGTTCATAAGGTTTTAGCTCGATTGAGGAAGGGGTTATATTTTTGGAAAACAGATACAAATTAGGTGAACTATAAAAGTATAAAACAGTAAACATATTAATAAGGTTAGTGAATCACCTTGTATAGTCAAATCCAGGTCGATTGCGATGAAACAACAACCGCAGCAATGCGGTCGAATTCATAGTTGAAAATCATGGTAAAAACTTGAAATGTATGAGGGGGGATTTAACCCGTTGGAGCTCCTCGGTAAGTCTTATGTACAAATTTGGTAAAGTGTAGATACTGTAAGTAATGTTATCGTTCTTGATTCCAGTGTATCGTGCCAAAGGGTAAGTCTATAATGAGAAGTCATAACAGACGGCTGATTCGGTCAAGTCAAACCCTGTCAAAATGTTAAGGAATGTTTATGAATCTTACTGTAGACTTTTTTCTCAAAAGAATTGTATTATACGATACGGCGATAAGAATAGGGGCAAATCGGCATGACGGGTGACTTGTGTTCGACTACTACTAACAGTAGGTAGGTAGATAGTAGATACATATTATTACATTAAATAATACCGGCTAACGTTTGCAACTTATACACAACATAGTGCTTCATTTTTTTTTTTTGTATAATTTATTTATTTTTTTATAATAATTATATTCAGTCGCGCTATAGACGTACGCTATATGTATATGTTAGTCATTAGCTTACACACACACACACCGACGTGGATATTATTCTTCCCTTTCCCCAACACTCAATCGCACATCTCAAACCGCGCCATTGGTCTACTATTATAGGAAAAACCTTCGTCGCGTATTTATTATAATGTAATATATTATAGACTATATTATAAGCGTGTTATGTACATTATACATATACATATATATTTATTTATGGTAGTCTGGTTTGATTCGAACTGAGTAGGCGGGACGACAGGTTACCTACGTGGCGTTGGCCTCGCCGTCGCCGGTTTAAGGCGGACGAGGGATTATCGTCCATTTTTTTTCTTAAATAATTTTTTTATATTTAACACGAGATACCTACCACAAATGAGACATTATAGACAATAATGTAATATATAGACCGGGGGACGCGTCAATTTGTATTGTTTTTTTCAATATTATCATTACCATCCTTTCGACATTCCGATACATCCGCTGTCTTACATAGGCACGCGCATTCTTTTACACATCTTCGCCACACACACACAAACACACTATAACGTGGTTTTCACCGGAGACAGCAGACTGACAGACGCTATATGCCTGTGTGCAATAATAATAATATTGTTCATATATATTATATTATGTCATTATGACTAATCGTCGAGCGCGGTCCACACCAGACGCGTTACGCGCATTTATCTTGCATTTATGTGATAATGTGATATGCATAAAATATTATTATTACAATACTGCAAAAGGGCATAAAAAAAAACAATTCGTCGGCGTGGCATAAAAAAAGAGAAATTTTGCAAAAATTGCATGCGGCAAAAAAAATTCATACTTGGCCCAACCAAAATTAGGGGTTAATATAGGACAAAAAAAAATTTACAGTTGGAACTATATAAACAGTCGGCTCAAAAACTAAACGAAATTTAGTGTAGTTTTTAAGTTATTTAAATATTTTAACTATTTATCCCGACTATATAAATTTACTGTGTCCCTTTATATTAACAATGCTTTTTCAAAAATTATTATTATAAAATAATAATAAAAAAATAACAACGCGCGCGCGCGTTAAAAAAGTGAAACTTAAGTCTGGACAAAAGTGTTAATGACAAATATTAATATTATTATAATGTGTTGTTAAAAAAATGGTACAGTATTAACTATTATATCAAATGGAAATATTATCGCTTTTATAACATCTTTTTTTTGTTTTACTTGAACACTTACGGGTAGGACGTAGTCAACAATACAATAAAAACAGAAGCCGTAGCTACCGAGAAACCATTACAAAAAAAAAATAAAACACCCAACAACCGATAAGATAATAGGGTGAAACTACTTGGATTACCTTCCCCTCTCCGCCCGTCCGATACCGCTTGTTTGTCGTTCGCCTCCTCGTCGGCGATATTCAAACAAAAAACATAATATCCCATTTACGGCAGTAATATATTTTCAAAATTCTTACAACAATTATTTTTCACTTAAGTTTTTGTGCATTCTGAATGCAACGACGTTGCTTGTAACCTAGTCCCGATATTGCGCTTATGCATTTTTTTATTTTACGATTATCCGACAACTGGCGAACCCAATTCTTGTCAAAGCGTGAAGGTCACACTCCACCGGCCGTGTGCACTCTGTATATATATAATAATAATATAATCTGGTCGCAGCCGCGGCACAGGAATGTTGTGTGTGCGCCTGTCTTCGGGGGGTGGTGGTGAAGGGGTACCTAGGGTAGGGGAGGTTGCCGAGGGGATTAGGAATCGACTCGGAATCGGTAAATAAAAGATAAATGGGATTGAACCCCCAAGAGAGTGAGAGAGAGAGAGAAAGAGTGAGAGTAAGACGCGGGTTGCCGGTCATAATGCACACGGTGGTGCATTATAAACCACCTACGACGGCGGGAACAGGTGTTTTTTTTTTCAGGTAAAAACCTGAGCGCTACTTCTATAATAGTACAAGTATAATAATGTGATGTATTTTGAGGATCACGTGAGATAGTCGTGCGTTACAATAGAATACTATCGTTGTGGAATTGCCGGTCAGCAGAGATGCTACAATATATAATATAACATAGCATTGGTTCGACATATATTATTGTATGTCCGAATTTGTGTCTCTTGTGTGCGTGGGATAAGTATTTTTGCGACTTGCCCGTTCCAAAACGACATCGTGCCCGGTACAGCATATAATACGTACATAGGAAAAACCACTGGGCATGCGGAACTCAGTGTAACAAATTATCCTAAGACCGTGCAGTGTCTGCTCGTCAGACCGCGTTAATGATTTATTGACAGGTATAAACAACAATGAGGAAAATCTGTCTGCTGTTTTTTTTATTATCCAAAAATTGAAATACGCTTTCGAACGTCTGTAAGTAGTTTTTTTTTTTTTACCATTTCGGCCACTAAAATCTTTTCAACGGACCCGTAAAACAATCGCCCTGCAATAAGCCGCACTTTATCGACCCGTGTCGAGGGAGGGACATCCTCACTGGAAGGGTCTACAGTCTAACCTCGCAACTTAAAAAGAGGCTCAAGTACCTACGGCAACATTAAAACAATATGGTGGGGCAACCACAATATAATTTAAAAAGGACAGTTGCAAAAAGAAAAAAAGAAAAATACAAAATATTTCAACTTTTTATCGAGCGATACTTACAAAGGCGCACTGGTGTCTTGTTAAAAATTTCATTTGAAGAAAAAAGTGAGATGCCCAGTCTTATTCGACATTGTCGTTTCCCGAATCTCTTTTCGGATAGACATTTTGGACGATATTATAAGTTGTCATTTAGAATACAATTATCAAGCCGGTAGCATCCTTCAGTTCTGACAGTTAATCCTAACTCAAGACGCCAACTTAGATGTAGCCCACCCATAATATTAATTAGACAAAGGAGTCGAATAAATTCAATGGTAATGCTCTCGGTTTTTTATTTTTATTTTCATATGTAATTATTATTTTCCTAAAAACATTGATTACCGCATTCGAAGAAACGTCCCACGCCCCACCAGTGCGGGATGTTGACAAAACGTGTTTAATATCTCGCAATAAGCATACTATTTTAGTAATGCAATTGTTTTCGAATTAATTTTTTTTTGAAATTCTAGATCCAATTACATTTTTATACGTCATGCGTCGGTACACATGAGTACGGAAACTCATTCGTATATAATAAAAGAGCTATACTGTATTTAAAAAAAAAATATATATATATATATATTATACATATTTAAATTGTTCATGGTATCTATTATATATTATAGTGTAACACGCCTTTGTGATCAATTAATACAAATGACACAGTATAGAATACAAAAGCGTTAAAGTCCATCGAACCACGAATATAATTGAAAACGTTTTATAATAAAATTGTAAGAATCAAAATGGTGTAAATGATTTATGTTCAATATCTTCACAAGAAAGCAAAATAAAATTTCATTTTTGATGTGATGATCATGAGTTTTTTTTCCTAGTTTCACTCTTGAAAATGTATCACAAATTGTAAAAAAATACTAATGGCGAAGGTTTCATTTACCATAATAGTATTTAAAAAAAAATAGTTCCTTCCTTAGCACTCTTTTGGTACTCATCTTTAATATTTATTTTCATTTTGTACATTATAACCTGATACCATGTACACTAGTACCTTATAACTATTCAATATATTAATTATACCTTTTTTTTTTAAATAACTATTTGCAAATCGCACAACACTTAAACCGTGTATGTATAAGATAAGTTTTAAAAAAAATATATGTATAATGTGAGCCCTATTATTTTTATTGAAATGATTTCCCTTGCTATCGCCGAGGAAGCTGTTTTAATTGACGGTAATTATTCATGGAAAAGTTCATTCGAGCTCAGTCAGCCGGATCTACAATGTCTTTATATATATATTATAATAATGGCACGGTAGAAAACCCTCAACCGACTTCTAAGGTTTGGATTTTTTGCGTCAGTACGGTTTTCTGTGGAAATTAAAAATCAACTCATGTATAACGGTTATGATTATTATCATTAATATTGTGTGTGCGTATTAATTATATTATTTGAAATTCATCACGACCAAAGCGCACATCGCTCTAACGCTTTTGTGTTCGAATTTTAATTAAATTATTATTCGTGGTGATTATAATTGGGAAACACCGATATTCAAACAGTGGCCGTTGCATATAGAAAAAGAAAAATGTTATGTGTATGATCGACTATACTTGAAACGTGAGATGTTAATAATTAAAGCACTCCGAGCGACATTCTATAGCTGTACTTACAAACAAACAATCGCAATAAATACATAATTATTGATGATAGGTATACACAAAAGGAACCCAGGATTACTGTTGAGATTATGCGCATCGTTCGGCAAGACTCGATAAGTGTTCACACTTTATATGTAATTGGAACGAAAAACTATACAGAGTTTTTGCTTTTTGATTATATACGGTTGTAAAGCGCGTTCCCTCGATGATATTCTACAATATATTATAGTATATTATTACACACTGTACAGTTTGGACGAGGCGAACATTATTCTTTTCATCCGGATGGGGTGGTCGGTCGTAGTTAGGCAATTTTTTTTTTTTTTTTTAATGTATGCATATTTATAATTCGTCGACTATCATCGTCGTCGTGGCACCCTCTTTTTGCTCCACAGGGCATAGACCCCGTGATCAACTAACTACAATATAGGGGAGACAGTTTAGTTTTTCCAACAGGGTGTATGCTTGTGCGTGTAACTCTAACGAACGTACCGTGTATAGTCTAGATAAGAGCACAGAGTTTTAGAACGTTTTAGCCGATGCCCTTTTGTTTTTTTTTTTTGTTATACACTCCAAACTACTTACGCAGCCATGCCGGCCTAAATAATGCAAAATCCTTGTATTTTCTTTTCGAAACGCACCTATTGCGTTCAGTCGACTAGTAACTTTCATATCATTCGAGTTTGGTAAATATGTCCATGGACAAAATATTAATAAGAGCAAGCACATTTTTCATTTGTAAAAATATATAAATTATTATTACTAACGTGATCGAGTTGTAAACACAGAACATTGAATTCAAATTATTATTATTTCTCACCACGGGGCTGATCATGGCCGCGTATTGTCGTTTTCAATTAGTAGACAGAAGACGGGGGTTGGATAAATAGTATATTATAGGTAATATTTGTCAAACTCCATCGCTTAAAAAAAATATATACGATCATGATAATATGAAGAGAAGAAAGACAAATGAACGGGTTTTTTTTGTAAAAGCAATTGAAGGGTCCGGCGCCTTTTGGCCGTCCCGAACAATTTCAAAATATGGAGATAGCCGGTTCTTGCACCGCCGGACCCTTCAATTTATGGTTTAAACGTTTGAAATTGTTTTTTTTTTACTATAATTTAGTTAAAATAAAATTGTTAAATTTTCATAAACGGATAATTGTTCAAAAATTTGTGTTTTGTGGTCAATTTTTGTACTCAGAGGGCGGATGTTGGAACTGCACTTATTTTTTTGTAGGCATCTCTCGTATGGTATTTTATAGATCTTCGGTATTATAACGTTTAAAATATATCAGCTGGTGATGTTGGTGGCGGGGAGGCCGGATACAGACGAGTTTTCTAAATACTAAACGCCGCAACACTACCGTCTGGAATATTATGCAAATCATTTTTGAAACTATTTTGGCGACGATGAGGTGAATACACCCAAAACGCCACTTCGGTCTTGATAACATCGATAAATATTTTAGAAAATATATATATATTTTTTTTTTATTGGCGCACTCAAAAACGTCTGGACGAGACTAGTTTGGATTATTATTTGTGTGAGTGTTAAGTTGGAATTTATTTGTATTTATGTTAATTAAGCAAAAAACATTATGGCGCAGCGCAAAAAACTTTGAAAAAAAAAATCTAATGGTAGTCTATATATAATAGAGTTGGTGTTGGTCGCGTTGACCCGTTATATAACCCTGTAGGAGAAGCCATTATAATATAATATGAATTGCTAACTGAAAAAAAAAGGAGACAAGTCCACCTTTTTTTGCTAATTCTTCGGGAAAGATAAAAAATTCAAAAAAAAAGATGTGTCTCCTTTCTACAAAAAACATGACTTATTTATTTATGTAAAGGGGGAGGGGAGAGTATATGGTATCAAATAACTAACAAGTTTTTCTTTTATTCATTTCAGCATAATATATAATATTATTCTGTGTCTCTTTTCTGTAGTAATTGACGTGGGTAATACCGTCAATATATATTATATAGTGATGGCCAGTAGATATTGTAACGATCAAATTGTCAATTGTTAGCTTTATAAACATGATAGTATCTTACTTTATTTTTAATACGACAATAAAATGTATTAAAAGTGAAAGAGGCAGAGACATTTTAGTCGATAACGGTTACAATATGTGTACCAGCCGGGAAAAAAACATTTGGCGTTGTGTATTGACTTCTAAACGATTATTTCGAACAGTTAAATAGTTTAAACTAATACGTGTTAGTCCATATACGGAATTGTTATTTGTTAGATTCAGAAAAAGCAGCAAGGAGTGCAGTAATATGTGAATTTCTGAACACAGCCATCGGTGGTGTTTTTTGCACTTGTCTCAGTGTCACATGTCCAAGAAATAGGTTTATCAAAAACATTAGAGATCACTCTGCTTTGCCATTTGTTCCTCAGGTAGCCATTTTTGAACCGTTTTGAACACATCTTATTGATTACTTTGAATGAAATTGTACTGGACAATTACAGAATAGACATTGTAGAGAACCGGTGATCAGTACTAAAGTTTGAACAAGCAATTCAGCGGAGGGACGGCATAAAACTATTTGGGACCCAAACACTTGACCTTTAATATGTTCCAAACAGTTTTTCTTGACAAATGGTGAACAAGCGGGATGTTCAATATCATTTATTTGCATTTTGTAACATGCATTCGTTATACTTGTGGTTATCTGCAGTTCCAATAATGGACTGGGGCCAGATTAAAAAAAAAACTTTGTGTAAAAGAGGGGGAGGGGGAATTTTTCTTTTAAATCAACCGCATTTCAAACTTGTTTAAACACGTTTTTTGTTGTTGTGTGATTTGCATGCCAATTTAATTGGAGTTGCGCAGAAAAATGCATTAAAAGGGAAGTTATCAGATGGCTTAGTCAATCCGCGACTATATTTTCCACACATCTCAAGTATCCCATAAACCATACATTATTATTATATATATTATAATACTTTCAGGAAAAAAACATAACATCATAGTATTTAAAACGCATACCATAGCATTACTGTGTATACAAGCAATTTTAAAAATAAATAATAATAATTAATTACTAATTAATCTTTACATAGAATTGTTGTAAACGTTAAACGGTCCTAGCAGACTAACAGAAAAATATTAGACACTGTGATATTTCTTCGAAAAAAGGGATTGAATTTTAACCGTTCATCTTTTTTAATGAGCGGCGCAAAAAGATGCTTCGAATACCGTGCGAGTTAATATTCTTAAAAAGACAGAACTTAGAAATGTTCTTAATATATGTTATTTTATGCTAAAAAGAGGAAATTAAAAATAAAATCATCAGCCCTAATAATATGCAGTCGAAACTCAGACAAATAATAGGCGTGACCAAAATCAGAGGAATTTGGCGCTTAGCCCTAGTAAGTTTTTTAAGTCTACTGTTTTTTTTAAGTTAAGAAAATTATATAAATTTTAACCTCGCACGACACCGTTATTAGATCTATTGTAAAAAGTGACTATAGGGTTAACCTACAATGTACCGTTTTTTATCACTTTTTTTTGTCCCTACTTTAGTTGATTTTTGAATTGTTTTTATTTTTTTTAAACGAATACATTTACTAATAGGTATGTAGTGTAGAGAGAACTCGATTTCCTTCATATGGGAGGGCTTAAGTTAGTTCTCGTGAAACTTAACCCTCAAAGCTCACCCTCTCATAAATGGTTAATGTTTTTCCCACTTTTTTTTGTTGGTATTTTCCTCCAATGTATTTTCAAGCAGTGGAAGAGCTAAGAATGAAATAAAGAGGTGAGGAACTAGAAAAAAAATCCATATAAGCAATAGACATAGAGTTAAAGCTTATATAGCAATAAAAATAAGTCATATTGTAATATTTATACAATTTAAGTACATAAGGAAGGGGTTTCTGCCCCCATAGCCCCCTTGTATCCACCCCTGTTTTCAAGTAGTTATAACAGGCCCTATACTTTGTTCTACACTGCTTGCTGTTGTTACAGCACCGAATGCACCAACCAACGCGTTAAGTAAGGCGCGTAGGAATCGGCTGATTATAATTATTGTATATAATATATATTATGTATTTTTTTATCATTATAATACGCACATACGCGGCGGCGACAGGGGACGAAAACGACGATGGCGACCTTATATATATATTTATGTCTAGCTATGCTCGTAGATCTTAAACGACGATGGTAAGGGTAGTGGTGGTGGCAGTCTCGCGTTCGTACGGTGTATATACATATATTATTATTATTGTGTATACATAGTGGTTGTTGTTGCGGGATGGCGGGGGTTGGGAGGGCCAGACATCGAAAATTGGTCGACGGCCAAATATTATATTGTATATACATATATATTTATGATAATATGTACATGCGTAGGTACAGCTGGGGTTATAGGCGAACTACACACAACAGCAACAGCTTATCGGGACTGGTTTGCCCCACGCCGTCACCTCGACTTGCCGCACGGTCTACAAAATCCAGACAACGATTTTTTTTTTTTTTTAATAGTGGTACCTAAACACCATCGTCGGTGTGTACTCGCTTGGTTTTTGGTCTTATGGAGTATTCGTTTAAATACGCTTCCGAAAACCAAAAAAAAAAAAACCCTCTCGTTATTATATTTAAATATATTGTATAGGAAAATCGCGACGGGGCGATTGGCCCTTTATCGGCGTTGTCCAAAACGTCCGGCCGGCCGCGATATAGGTATTTTTTTTATAATACCAATAATAATACATTGTAACGTCTTTTATGCGACGGTGCACGCGAAATGCACATATACACTTATAATAATAATATATACAGGGTACAACAATAATATATATATATATATATATATTTATGTAGATAATAATAAAATATCATCCTTGTCGTTGTTGCGGCCCAACAAAACGCCGCCATCGGCCAAAACCGGACGGTCCGTTGTTTTTGTTTCTCGGTTTTCTTTTTTATTATTATTATACCTACTGTTTTTTTTTTTTTGGTCGCGTGCGAATGCAGTCCTCGGTCAACGTATTGCAGCACCACCCCTTTCGTGTGGCAGCAAACAACAGCGACACAACGATACTGTTTTTTTACCGGTAGTCCATTAAAATAATATGCGGCTTTGTTTGGCTTAAGTTCAACCGTAATTATTGCATTGAACCTGCCAATTTGTCCTGTATGTGTGTTCGCTACTGTTGTAAGTACGGAGAGGGCACGGACTTATAGGGCGATTTTCTGGTTTGTATTCCCCTGTCTTCAGGGCCGTACCGTGGGGGTGACAAGTTGGTATCTGCCAGGAGGGCAAAACATTCAACAGTGAGGAAGTATCCAAAATTTTACCTAAAGAATTAAATTTCACTTAATAGCGGCCACTGTTGCTTGGAATTCCCATCTTTAAATTTCACAAATAAGTTAAAACAAAATATAATTTCCATAAAAACATTTTTTATTTTAATTTGAAGTTATTTTTTTTTATTAAATAGCGGGCAAATGTAATGTCAACATTTTCATTTAAAAAATTAACCAAATTCTTTTGTTTTTTATTTTGTTTTCTAACGCATTAACATCGACCGATTGAAATCGTTAAATTACAACTAAATACGTTCAATGATACCTACCCTTGAAAAATTTGCAATTGCGGGTTGTCTCGGTAAAAAAAAAATCAATTAATATACATAAAAACTATACATTTGCACACAATTTTGATCAATGAAAATAAATATAACACTGTGAAATATTAAGAAAAAAAATGTTCTAATACAAATATGGTATTTTTTTGTTGAGATTAAGATATTTGTAAGCCTAACGGTTAATAATAATTAAATGCTTGTTTTTTTTTTAGTTTTAACCGTAAACTAGTCACGTGGGAAAAAGTTGCACAGTCACGTGGTTCATGTTGGCCCATTATTTGGATTTTTTAAGCATCAATGCTCTTATGACATTTTTGTTTTTTAAAGTTTTATTAAAAATAATTTTATAAAAAGTTTATCTCAATATTTAAATAAGTATTGCTTTTTTTATATTAACATTGAAAAACCTGGTCCAACGATAAATAACGTCATATCATTCCAAGTCTAAAAATAATTGTTTTTAATAATATATATACAAGGACGCATTCATTTGAGTTTGTCAAAAAGTAGTCAATATTTTTTCTTTACATTTTCACGCGTGTAAAAATTTCAACTAAAATCAAACAGCCTCGAAAATAAGTTGCCGGCAGGTATAAAACGACTGTAATACAATATACATAATATAGGTACAATAATACAATATATATATGTAGTTTAATTAGATTGACAACAATACGGTCGTGTTTTATTATTTAGCTGTATTGTAAGTTACAAATAACTTTTTATATTATAAAAACGCAACGGTCATATTATATATTTTATTATTATAACAAACGCAGACGTATCGCTGGGAATTTCGTATAGCAACCTTAATATAGCCCACTCGATTCACCATTTAGTTTTTTTCATTTAGACATCTTGTATTTTTCTATTTTGTCCAACAAATTCCCAGTGCAAGAAATAATTATTATTGTCCATCAGCTGTAAAAACTATGGTATTTACAGTATTATCTAGGGTCAGTAATCGGCCGACCTGGTTTATTAAATACCAAATGTTCACCGTTGCATAGTATTCTGAAAATAATCTTTATTAGGAATTTTTTTTGTCACACACATGAACCGCGTGACGCTTTCCGCGGCTGTTGGCCAATCCGACTAAGGAAATTCAAAATTAATTTTTGAAAAACACCACTTCCCGTACAACGACAACTTAAACTTGATGCTAATTGTTAATTATTTGAAAATCTCTGTTCTACACAAGTGCTATTGTTAAACATTTGACGGCAGTAATTTTCCATGAGCACTGGATTTTTGCTGACTATTAATGTAAAGTATTATGAGATAATCGATTTTTTTCGCCCCTCGGTTAACTTAAATTTCATCATTCCCAAGTCCTAAATCGTCGTTAATGTATTAACAATAACAAAAATATTTAAAAAAGGTTAAATGTGCATTTAATAAAAACTTTTTAAATTATGTAAAATTAAATATTGACATGATCTTTTCCTAAGACAACATATTATGTACTGATATTATTTTAGAAGTTATGTGCATAAGTGTTATTGTGTATAAGTAACCCTAAACCCACGCCTAGCTTAATTTATTATTCCCATTGGCCAATTATAATTATGTAACGTTTTACGTAATTTTTAAAAATTGTATTTTAGTAAGTAATTAATTAATTAACTAGTTTTACCCTTTTGTTTCATTGACCTTTTCGATCCAAAACATATTATATGATTTTGGAGTTCTCTAGATTTGAATGTTGACCATGTTGTAGTACCAACATTATAGTGTATACCTAATATTTTACTCGACAATACCGAAATTTACACCACCTCCTTTCCCACCCTTAGTAAAGTATTTTTGACTTGGCGTTTGCACAAAAAATATAATCGGCGCAGCTAAACGAGACACGTTTTGCTCTGTGCTGGTTAAACTAAGACCAAATGAATATATTTTTTTAAATTTATCTACACATATTAGAGCACGTCCCACGATCCTATACCCTTATTAGTAGATATCACAACATTATGGCTAGTCATCTGGGACTCTGTGAACTGATAGACGGTAACTATGGGGGTTTTCAGCATATCCCAGTGGCATGTGTAACCGACCGAGTAGGAGGTGGATGTGGATACGACGACGGTAATTCGCAGAGCCGTAGGTCATGCGACGATGACCGTCCGGTAGATATTATTATTAAGTCACAGACACAACATTAATTCAACGGATAGGTTTCGAGGCACATTCTTGTCTACGTTACCAAACAACATGTGGGAATAAAAAGGGGAAAAAACACAGAAACGGGTTTGTATATACTCCCAAATTATATTATCGTGTACGCGATACAAACGGCACAGACACCGTATACAATGTTGCGTCTATAGAGGATTTTTTTTTTTTACAGTAGTATACCGATTTTTTTTATCCTGTGTACCCGCATACGTTTTTTATTGTGTGTGTGTGTGTAATTTAATTAATCGGACCGTGGACAGCGTTTAGAATGCCCAAATGGGTAAAGCATAGATTTGGTGCTAATAAAAAAAAAAAAAATTATTTCGTGGATTTTGAAAAAAACAAATTACAATAATATCCGAGATAAAATCTTAACAACATGACAATGTTTTTCAATCTAATGGAAAACACAGGTTCGGTAAAAAACTAATGATCTTATAAAAAAAATAAATGAATAGAATTTAATGGAAATTAACAATTTTTTTCTCTACTGATCAAATTCTGTATAAATAATAATAATAATAATAATAATCAGTCAGTGCGGTAGGCACGAGACGTTTTCAAAATATATGTACGACCGGCTCCCAAGTCTATCGCAGTAAAAATAAATTGTCTTTATCGCCACGGTGGGCACGTACCGGTTTAGGTAGGTATTAAAATATAGCCGTGTACATAGTTGCTACTCACAGGAATTTTAATAATAATAATTATTATTATTCGTTAAAAGCTGTTGTAATATATCTAAACACGGTGCATAAGAGACAAAACATTTTAATGGAGAGCATACCAAGAAAATGTGTATAATATTCATATTTCATATGACGTGGAAACGATTACAATTTTATTTTTATTTTTATCAAGAACGCTCGTTTAATCGTACGTTGCGCATAATTAAAAATAATAAGACAATTTTTTCATTTGAAAAAGACAGGCACATCGCCGCTAAAGGGACGTTTGAGTGGGTGAGCCTCCCCCCTCCTCGAATTTCGAAATATTGCTTTACTGCCCCATAAGGAGTCGATCGGGGTGCGGACTTAGGGCTTTCTCTTATTCTCTGTTTTCATTCGTTAATCAGTGAGCATTATCAGTACTAACAGATTTAAGTTCAAATAAAACATGGTAAGGAAAATGTAAAAAAAAAAAAAATGTTTTTATTTTTATCAATTAGTAGGTATTAATTTTGTCTAAGAAAATTATACCGGATCCAAAAACCAAATTCATACACTAGTCATGCACCTCTCCTATTTGTAATTTCTAGAATGGCAGACTTTGTTATTTGTTATTAATAATTTGTTACAAAAAACCACTATAATGCGAGAAGGGGGTAAAATTACCATATACCTAAGAATCTATCATCTGTGAACTATACAAATAGGATGTAAGTGCACAAATTATTGGTCCACAAGAGGGAAGATTTTTCTAGCTACGGGCTTGTGAGAGGAGTTCACGGTTGAGATTTTCTTATTATGTAAAACATTAATTAAAAATCGATAGCGATTAGGTATTTTTTTTTTTTTTTAAATAACCGTTACACGCGCGTGTTAGACGGTCATATATGCGGTTGACGCCAAAATTCATCGCAAATACCTACTTCAGAATAATACACAGCTCTGAGAACGTGTGTGTAAGTATGATGTATTTTTTAACGTTGGGAGACATTGTGACGGATAATAATTTTCGTGCCGTTGATCGTATTATAGTTTTATGTAGCAAATAAACGAAAGGCTCGTAGATCAACTCACAATAACATTGGGCTTGAACTACTTTGATATTTTGGAAACCATACAAACATTTAAAACTATGGCCGTTTTGGCCGTTAAATAAAAACATTAATGTTCATTACCTGTGGGTTGAAAAAAAGTGTAAGTAATCCACGCGGGTCCTCCAAGGGTCAGAACGACTCGACGACGACGACGACGGATTTAGCACCACCACGATCACTACCGACTACAACTGCAACACTAGGCCAACGTGCACGACTATAGTGCATAGTGCAACGAAAGAAATAAGAAGAAAAAAAATGCCCCAAAAATCTTTTGGACGCGTTGCCGGCGGGGGTCGGCGGTGGTGGCGGCGACGACGGAGGGGGGCAGCTGCAAACCGAATGGAATTTCGGGCGAGGACTAGTCGAAGGACTAGTAAATAGTCGAAGAACGTCTTATGTGTGTGTGTGTGTGTGTGTGTATGTACATACAAACGCAGGGTGGAACCGAGAAACTAGTTTTTGTGTATGGTGTGTAAAAAGGGGAATATAATAAATGTACATATAAATATATATAAAAATCTTCTATACTATAAGGGACGAACCGGACCGTATTATCGTTATTATTATATTGTATGCGAGTTGCTGCACTACTACCGCCGTTCGGTTGGGTAAGGACCCGGGCCGTCGTGCCTTGTTCAGGTATTTCATCTCTCGTCGTCGTCGTGGGGTTGATTTCGTCTTGAACACAACATAAAGGTGCACGCACATATATGTATATGTATACAGGGTATACTTATCTGTATGTATATGTATATAAATGGGTGTGATCGTTTCCACTACTACTATTTCTAGAGTATAGACGCGTCTCTATCTGGGTCCCGGGGGCGATTATAATATAGACACTAGAGGGGGTAGAAAATTATATAATCTTTTATGCACCTTGGTCGCCGCCGCGTTCCCTTTTCACGGTAATAATAATAATAATGCTTGCGTTTTGTAGCTCCGACGATTCGTAGGGCATTTCAATATACACACATTATATTTGGTTTATAATAATAAAATACCATTAACCCGCCGCGTACATATTATATGGATGTATTTGTGTTACTAGTTTACAAAACGCCGAACCCGCAGTTAAATGCTGCGAGCACATTGGGCAAGAGAAAAACGATGAGTTTATAAAAATACACACGAACCTTCTCCAAAAACTGATTCTAGAGGCGATGAAAACCAAAAGGGTACAAGCGACGAATTATTTTTCAAACCCGGGTTTTTAATTATAGAATTTTTGTCATCAGACACCTTTTTTTTTTTTTTTAATTGTGTTTGTTGTATTAAGATTTGTCATTTATTTTTGAAAGGGACGTTGAACAAAAAAACTAGTGAACATCGCCCACAAGAACACGTTGGACAAACTATAATTATTTTCATTAACTCTTCTGTAGAATTGTATATGAATCACTTAACCCATTTTTGTTCTCCCCATTTCAAGTGTAAGTAGAAGAAAGTACGTTTAGATTTTGAAATAAATACGGTAGTCAATTACCAAAAATAAAAACCTAATAAAATTGTTAATTTGTTGTTTTTGTTTGTTTTATACTTTGACTATAATAGACCTAGAGTGTTTTTTTTGTTCTTGAATAAAATCATGTATTATTTAGAAAAGCCATTTTTTTCAAATAAATCATTGCCTTATATTGTGAACAGCTGAAATTGGGTTGTCGAGTGATTATTGTCCCAATTGATTGTCAATAGCTCTAATACCATACCCTGTTTAGTTGATACTAAGTTTTAGAAGTGCAATTCGTTTGTGCATATGCGTACTAATAAAATTGGTAGTAAAAAAAAAAATGTGCCCAGACATACCTAAAAAGCCATGTTTTAATTCAAGGTCAACTAGCTAAAAAAAATTCCGTGTTGTTTCTTTACTCGAATCGAATGCACTATTTTTTTTCCATTGGCACTCAATAGTGAAATTTTAAAATACTTTTATTTTGTAAGCAGCCGAACGTAGAATAATTAATTTTTCATTAAATTAAGGCATAACGTTTTGTGCAAACGACTCAAAGCCATTCGTATCAGGGAAATTCTCTATAACGAGATGTACCTGAGTAGATACAATACAAGATAATTTTATTACCCTCAATCTTTGCCTAAATCTTTTCAAAACAAATTCTATTAATAAGCACTGATCATACTTCTTTTTAATTGTGCAAAGACCGGTTGTTAAAAGAAAAACTACTATAGCTGTTTTGACTACGTTCGAGCATAAAATCATTATACTTTGGCAATATTATTGTACTCCATAGAATTACAATCAAATGGCTTAAAAGTATAATCTCAACAATACTTTTGATCAACGTCTATGTCGAATTGGGTGAACGTTAACACAGATATTGAATAGTAATGTTTAATTCTAATGAAACTTGATATTTATTATTATCGTGTTTTTTTTTGTACTTACGCTATGTACTATTGTACTTTGTTCAGGTAAACGGTATTTAATTGCTTACACAAATTGTATAAGAACTAACACATAACCTCAACTCGCTGTTTGTTTTTACTTGTTTTCTAGTATTCTTATACTTAATGATAACTTACAAAAAAAAAAAACATAAGATATGTGCGTTTAATTCAAAGAAATATGATTGATACGTTGAAATGGTTTTAATGTGTGCATTCTGAATGTATAGTTTACAATAATACGTTGGCGAAATAACAATTAAATAAACACACACTTCACTTAGTGTTCAGCTACACTTGATTTATTTATAATAGTTATTTTTTGAAGTACTTGCATTGGGAAAAATGTTCTTATTATAACTATCGTACAACGCCAAATCGACGTTGTCGGTCTATAATGATCAATAAAAAATCAAAATTGTTTTACTCTCATGTGAAATTGATGGATTATAATTTAACCCCCAATACATCCGGTTGAATCTCACGAAAATTGGCTTGAGCATACTCACGTTTCTTGGACGATAACGACAATAATATTATATTATCGTATTTGGAAAACACGGTGCATATATTTAAAGTGCCATTTGTCAGTATCATTAAATCGAATGCGCGGTGAATATAATAATGTACAAATAAAACCGTACATCGACAGCCCGAGGTCAGTCTTTGCAATCGTCATTAATATGCAATGCAAATTGCAATTGCATGTTGCAACTACCGCAAGTGGTTCCAAGAGTTCATAGAAACGAAGAAAAGAATGTGCGCTAGGTAGAGGTAGGTGTACCAAAATTTCTTGTTAAAACACACCTACCATAATTATTGCAGTGGGAATTTTTGATTTTTTTGACATACTGTTTTCAACGATAGCTTTGATAACAACCGTAACACGAATAAAACGATACCCCCGCGACCAGCATTTTTAGTAGTTAGCACAGTGAATTGGCAACAGGTAGACACGCACACACACACACACACACACACACACACTACAGCTATACCACACACATTGTATGCCGCTTTACAAGTTAAACACACAAACTATATTGTATTTTCCCAATTTCGTTTCATCGTCATACTACAATGTAGTTTTTTACCCGGCAGACAATACCGACAAAAGGATAACGCACACACTAATATTATTTAGCGTGTGGGATAAGAAACCGGTCACCGGTGGATGTTGTTAAATATATTTGTCTCATTCTCGCTCTTTCTCTCTCATTCTGTTTGTATACTCTTAGTAGTACTCATAGTCCGTAGCTTAACCAATAAGCTTATGTCGTATCTCCTTCAACACGGTTCCTACACTCAAAGCGTCGGCTTAGTCAAATACAAGCCAATTATAAAATGTTAACTCGGAGGCATAGTGGAAACTGAGCTGAGGCCGAGGAATTGAACTTCAACCAGTTCAGTCATTAAAAATGTTTAGTTGAGTAGAACTCAAAAACAAATTTCTCGCGATTTTTCGCAAGACTGTGGACTATTCTTAAGACGTTGTCAATATACATTTTCGATTCGGTTGAATCCGTTTAATGTAATTTCGTGAAGTTTAATTTAATACACAATAAATATTATTACCTTAGAGGTTTTGTATAAGATAAAAAATATAATCAGAAATATCCACACATATACGTAGGATTTAAAAACAATTTTTTTTTATAAATACAATAAAATTGTATTTATTTGATACTTGCATGTTATCTGAGCCAGCATAAAAACACGAAGCGGGAAAGTGCACTTGCATTCAATCTTTGATGAACATAATACGCTTATAATAATAATAATAATAAAAAAAGGTTTATTGGATTATCAAATTACTTTTACTGTAATGTATGGAACAGCGCGAATGTCGTTAAATTCAATTGCAAAAACATGATCCGATAAAATGTTACAATTATTGTATTTCAAGCGAAGAACATAGCATAAATACAAATGGTATATTATTCGAGTTAAATGAAAGTAAAACTAAGTTGATGGAAAATACCGTAAATGTATATTTCGTTATGCCATAATAATGCCCAAGTATGAAAATGTAAAACCAAAAACCGATTATTATGTGGACTGGACAAATTTTGTTTTTCTAATCTAACCTAATTTTGATATTTTATTCGTCACACCGGCGAGAATATAAAATGCGAAATAAAAACACTTAACTCAAACTAGTTTTATTTATCTTAATTAGAAAATGTCTATCTATACAATTTGCTAGTGTGTACTAGTTTTACAAATTATTTTGCAATAGCTTATATACTTAATACTATATTGTAACGGGTGTAGAGTAAAATGTGAACATAAATTATTAATAAATTATAGAAACGGCAAGTAAAAGTGCATTTAAATATTAAAAATTATATATAAGTATCGACGCATGACGGCGTGCATTGCATGTGTGTCAGTTATGAGTTATCCAAATTTATTTGTAGACGTGCAGAACTATTATGTATTTTTCATTTAAAGCATAACCAGTTTCTGAAAAAGTAGTAGGTACTTAGTCATTTGCAAATTACTTTTAGTACGATTAGTGTTCGCATCATATTAATAACAGGTTAACACAATATTTTTCAATGTACTGATAACCCAATTATAGCGTAGCGTACACATTGCGATAACTGTATAATAAGTACATTGATAAACAATTTAGAAGCTAAATGAAAACATAAATTGAATAATTAAAATATTCGGTCGACAATAATATAAATTGGATTAGCCATCGAAAATAAATATTAAAATAAAAGTGAAAAAATTGTTTTAGGGTCAAGCGGTTAAAATTATATAAAATTATAAGGCAAATTTAAATGTGCTTTTATTTATTAATTTTTCTTTCGTAGAAATAACCTAAAGTTTTCTGTTTTATACATCATTTTTACATTTGATTACGTACACATCTTATCGTTAAACGTTTTCAGAAACAATTCAAAATCGTTTGATTGTTTTTATTGGAAAATTGCCCTTAAATTATTCGATTTTATATTATTCTTAAAAACTCCTTACATGATAAATACAGAAGAAACGCCGGAGATCGGAAGTATTTTTACCTATTATAAACTGTTGAGTGGCCGTTCTCACCAAAATAATTAGCATTTTTTTTTTAAATAATAAACGTGATTATGTTTAGGCGTTTTATGTAGGCAATTTTTTATCCAATGTGTATATAAGTGACTTTTATTTAACCCACCAAATGGTTATCTTCAATGTAATAATTTATTGAAGAGGACTCAAGATACTTTATTGACAAGGGCGTCCACAACTCCCCCTCTAGCTTCTCTGCAAGCTAAGAAAATTATATTCAACATACTAAGTTTGCAAAATCTATTACAAAATCATAGGCGCCCTCCCCTGAATTTTCAACTGTGGGGGGCGCCCTTGTTTATTGGTCATTCATTACTTAATCATTAGAATTAAAATATTTGTCCACTATCTCACCTCTATTTCTCGGAAGACTTTAATACTTTGGTATTAGTACTATATGAACTTACTATAGTAGTAGAAGACTCTTCGAAACCGAGGGATACATTGTACTTACATGATTGACTCCACAAGTAAAGTAGGGCCAATTTACATTAAGCACGAGGTTTGATGACAAGACTGAAACTTTTGCCAGAGTTTGTGCAACGATACACTGCTAGTGTTCGTTTGTTTCTTCGAGCTGTGGTGTCTTTGTATTAGGATATGAATTTGTTTTCATAAATTTCCACGTGTTGTGTTCATTGCTGCGTAAGGTATGCGGTGGGCTTTATTTTGCGGTTGTAGGTACAGCATGTCAACCGCGGAACATACTTTAATTTTAAGTACAACGACACACGGTATGTTTATAAGAAATTAATTTTGACGCGTGAACCATTGGTTTTTTTTAATATACATCTAAGTAGCGCACACAAAAAATAACACCTGATGCGGAACGATCGAATGACCGTGTAACTTTGTTGTGATAAAGAATAAGCTCTTATATGATATTAATTTGATCTCATTTGACAGCTGGGTCCAGGGGTAAAATCACTTAACAGTTAATTTGTCAACAATTACTTAGCAGTGCCATATTGTAACTTTTACAGAGTACTATCATCGGGTCAAACCACACTGAAGCTGTACAAAAGCGTGTTACAATTTAGATATTTTGAAAAAAATACTAATTTAGTTAAAATCGGTATTTTGCAAAATCAAATTTTGTATTGTAAAGTAATTTTACAATTTATTGGACTCTTCTTTTATCCTACACAAACGAAAATTTGAAACTTGACATTTTTTAAACGTTACATTCTAATTCCTAAAGTATTAATTAGAAAATTTGAATTTTGTAGCCTCGATGTGAAGTAGATAATTTGTGCAATGAGAGTAAACATAACAATAATATTCATTATCAAAGAATGTCTATGCCTAAGAAAAACTATAAGATTTTTTTGGAGCGTTTGAAGTGTATAGTTTAATAGATCTTTTACAAATGGCAGTGATAGTGAAACAATTTTACTAAAAAAACATAAATAACATGCTTTGATTTTCATGTCCCGAAAATTTGTTTAAAGTTTGGAATAATTTCAAAAGTAATTCTACATACCGTTTTTATTATATTTTTTTTACACAAATAGTTGTTTAGATTATTGTGCATATAAATGGTATTTGGAAATGTCAATGGCCTGACTTAACCGAAAATTTCTTATTAAAAACTTGTTTAAATTCTGTGAGATTTACACATCTGCGCGCCTTCGATAAATTGTAATTTTTTTAACGTTTATTTTGTATTTCACGCCATAATCGAAATCTTTCGTTGTGTTTACGGTCCGTAAACGGTTTTAACATAAACGATAAATAAATTATAAGGCAACTATAAATAGCCATATCCGTGTTAAACGTTTTGATCAAAAGGTGAGAAAATAATATTTTAATGAAATATCATTTAAATATAATATCCCTGTGTGGGTGTATCGTTTATTTATAAACACATATTATGATGGTCAGTAAAATAAATTAACAAAATGGGAAATATCTAAAAAACAAATTTTATTAAAACATCCGATTTTAAAGAGTACACTGCAAATTATTCATAATAGTGTTTTTTCCCAAACTACCTGTTTTTTGAAAAAAGGTAGAATATTTCTGTTCTATGAGAAATAAAAGTGTCTTATTATAATATGTGGAATATAAAAATATATCTATCCCCAGAAATGTGTGTAAGTCGGAGTACATATAAGTAATAGTGTTTAACTTTAAGTGAAATCGCTTTCTAAAATACTGAAAAAAAAATTAATGAAATTATTTAATTTGCTAGGGAATTTCAATAGAGAACTCCATTGTCATGCTCTTGATGAATAAAATATCATACCCTTTTGTAGATTGTAATGTTATAACTTGCATAAACACGAAGCATCATGGGGAAGAAATACTAAGTATACTTACATGACGCAGCCATGTGTACAGTAAAACTAATTTGTCTAAGTAATTAGGGAAATTACGAAAGAACAAGAAACTGCTGCTCAGTTCTCAGGATGAAACTTTTCATACTGAAAACAAAGCGATTCCACCTGCTACTTCTTTATACTTTAATTGAATATTTAAGCTGAAAATATGTATGTAGTACACCTAATTGATTTTTCTGTCATGAATTAAAATATTAAAAATGTAAAAATAGTTACTTCAAAATGTACCTACTTGATTTATTGTATTTTAGGTTTCAATTGTTTTATGAATTGTAATTTATTATGATTTTCATGATCTTTCTTGATAATGGAGTTGTGTTTAAAATTAGTTGATGTAAACTAGGTGGCTTTTTCATTTATCATTAAAAACTGGTAAATTTATAAGAGACCTTGTTCTTTTTTTTGTAATAAGTCCACCAGTTTTATATAGGAATACTCGGTTGTACATAGATGTATTGCCGCTGATGTACTGCCATCTGGTGATTGTACTGATTACTAAAGTAAGAAAATATAATTTATATACCATTAAAACCCTCCCGTTCGGCAATTGGGAAATGACAATTTTTTTCAATGCTTTTAAATTATTAACATATGATATTTAATAAATAAAGTATTTTGTAAAAAATATGTCTATTTATTAATGTGGAAACATGTTTTTACTGTAAGCAAAAACGACGTACATTTGTTTTATTAATAATCAGTAATTTATCCTAATACAAGTATTTCAAGAAAGACAAACAAATTAAGTACGTTCGTTGTGCATGTGTAATTTTTATTTTTGTTGCTCAAATCGCATATAGTTTGGAAATCAAATTAAAATTTAGTTTTTACTTGAATTGTTTTTAACTTGTTTTTGGTAAAATTTTGGCATGCATTTACGCTGTTTTACGATAAACTGATAATCTTGTTTTTATTTAGGCTGGTCAACACGGTATTTAATTACTGACCGAATAGATTGAATTTACTTGTGTTTATATTTATTAACTATGTTAAGTTGTGTCTGGATTGAACACATAATAGATTTACTGAACATTTTCAACTTATCGGTAATCGGTTTTATGCTGAATAATGAAACATAGTTACCTGCATTTGGCAATAAAGTGTATTTATTGTAAAGTATGAAAAGAAAAGGATGGTCCAACGTGGGCGGTCCGGATACAACTCCTATGATTTGCTTTTATTGCAAAATGTACGGAATTCTTTATTATAGGTACGAAACGATTGATGTGATTGACAATAACCATAACTAGTCCTGTTTGGAACCTGAATGGACCATAATAGCACTAAATACAATAATTGATTCCTGAATTAATATTATTTTTTTTAAAGCGTCTATTTTCAAAAAATTTCGTTGTTGAGGTGTCTTGTTAAATAATATAATTTTATTTTGTGAATCTAAAATTTCGACGATTGTTTTCAAAAACAGCTACAAACAAATTTAGTAACAAAGGCAGCTATAACAAAATAAAAAATGTCTATACCACTTGAATTAACTTTTATGACATTACAATTTTACACACCATTTTGATAGACTTAAAAGCTTTGTTTTGATGTTGATTATAAAATTGTAGAATAAAAGTCTTTGTGTTTTTGTGATTTGTAAAAAATTTAATTTTTTTTTATAGTTGGTTTTGGAAAAAGACGCCTTAATTTTGATCATTGTACTTTTCCAGGTGATAAGTTTAAATGCAATGATTTTATCAAGTCGGGGTGGATCCTGAAGTGACCTTGTAATAGAATTTAGAGTTAAAATTTGGATTGTAGATTTGTAAGTGTTTGAGTTCCTGTAAAAAGTATGTCCTGCCTGCCGCAAGAGGCGACGAATGAGGTTATATGTCCGGTGTAAAAAAAAAAAAAAAAAACAAATATACATAATATGTTATTTTAGCCTGAGAATCGTAGCTCCAATTGATATGGAACGCGTATTGCCTTTAGTAGGCTGCCATTTTGTGAACAGTTACTATTTTCTTATGATACTTTATTGTTTTTTCAATGATTTATCAAATATATGAAAGTGTTATCATCATCTAACCTAACATTTTAATATGTATCATGGAAAAGTAACGTAGCATGTTTATTTTCCATGAAAATTGTACACAACTCCCAGGTCTCCTAGGTCGGGACATTTTGCAAAAAGAAATTTTAACATTTACTTTTATTTATGAATAATCATAGCAGTGAAAAATAATATTAACAATGTTATTAGGTTCGAGTTATATCATCTTGTAACAAATTTTAGCGCAATTAAGACGTATAACAATAAATATCGTCGATTCGTATATAATATGTAAAACGCTTTTTATTTAAATCCGGAAAAGCGGCTTTAATTTAGTATAGTCGCGTAGCCCGTGGGCGTTTTGGTGTGGAAAAAGTTTAAAAAGAAAGTCTCCCAATCGATTCGACACAGGTTTGAATCCCAAACAGCGTTTAATGGTAAATTCAAAGTCGAAAACAATTTTTTTTTTATCGTTAACGACTTGTAATTAAGTAAATAAACCAACGTCCCAGTTTTCTCGTTGCCTTAAAATGTGCGCGATAAACTGCATTTCCGGCAACAACATAATATTTTATTAAAAGCGGCGCGCGGTACTCAATTTATCTTAATTTGGCGGATTTTATTTTTTCAGAAAAAACCAACGCTCTTTAAGTATATACATACATACAACGTAAAAAGTAATTATGCATTCGCTTAAATGATCGCTTGCGCGCCTGTATCGTTTTGGGTAAAGTTTCGGTACCTATATTATTATATGGTTGGCCTAAATATGGTGGGGTTTTCCAGGAAAAACAGCATCCCCCTGTCACTTCTCTTCACCACCCCGGTGTAATTCCGGTATAACATTCTCAGAATTTGCGTTTTATATTATTGACGGGTATTAATGAGACGTTACACCGGTACACACATACATGCACACACACATAAGCTCATTCCGCTCCCGGCCGAGGCCGCTTCTATTAACAAAATAATATATATATATATATACCTTATTGTACTACAATAAATACATATTATGTGCACTTTATGGGCTCCTCGCGTTTGGCCAACAACTCTCGGTGTGTTTAAGTGTTACAGACTTTCAGAGGTCCATGTATAATATTTTAGAGCAGAGTCTACCGGGCGAGAACAGGGCTGCGTTCAGAGCAATGGGACCAGGTGTGGGTATACACGAGTCTCGTCATCAGCGGTCGGCTCTTAAAAAAAAAAAAAATAATAATTTTTGCTACTAGCATCAAAGTGCTACGACGACAAGAAGTGCGGGCCGCCGGGTTTGAGTGCGTTCACCTCCTCTCGCTCTCGGCACAGATAGATGTAAATACACAGCAGGAAGGTCCTGTGTGGTGTACACATACATACATGTACTGCAGCACTTGTAGGGTGGGAATCATTAAAAAAATATGCGTAGGTATAAAAAAAAAAAGTACGAAAAGCTACGGTATGCATAGCCGAGGAATAATGTATCGATCGGGTGTTTTTTTGTATTATTATTATTATTATTATTATTATTATTTTGTAAACGTGCGGAGCCGCTCGCGACCAATGGGGTGATGCCGAAGGAGGCTGCACTATGAACGCCTCTCACTCTCTCTAAACACAACCCCCTTCACTCCCCCCCCCCCGTACGCTGGTATACCACCCCTACACCTGACTTGCGCTAAGGTTTTAATTGCGAACGGCAATGGGGGTGGGGCGGGGGTGGAATAGGGAAGGGAAAAATGCGCGCAGCCTCGCACGGCGACGAGGGTGATTTTCATCTCTTTTACCGCGTAGAGCGCCGGGGCGCGCTTCCACCCCTTTTTTTAACATGACATGACGACTGCTGACGCTTTTTGACACAGGGCCCAACCCCGCGTTTCTTCTCATTTGCCTATATATGTAAATTCATATACATATATACATCTGCGTTGGCTCTTCTCGTTCGTCCCGCTGTTTCTCCGATTATCGCTTTGCTTACTCCGTCCGCTCCATATACACAACAAAATAATATTATATATATTTTAATATTTCCGCCTGTGTGTTAGCGTATCCGCGTTCGCGGTCTCGGCGCCCACCCCTTGCTTTGCCCTCTCCTCTTTGCGCCCCCTCATCCCCCCCCCCCATCCCGACCGAAAAACAATCCGCCAAATGTTTTCGCAGATATTATATTATAGAACAACACCGCCGCTTCCTTGTGCTGTATACAATACGGGAGATAACGAACGTTTTTGTTTTTCAGCAGCCTTGCTCGCAGCACTCGGCCCGGGCATTTTCTAAATTAATAATATTCTCTTTTGGCGTTTGTTTTCCGCCGAACAATCGTTTATTACGTTTATTCGATGAATACCGGAAGGCCCTTGTTATACACGGAAACCGGCAGCGCGCCTTGCCGCCGAACGTCGCAATTCGCATCTCGAATAAAGCTGTAAAATATACGCATAACATTAATACATTATATATATATATATATATATATATATTATTATGTAGCGGCCCGTGAAAAAATGCACGGCATTCGCGCGTTCATATTGTTATTTAAACTTGTTGTCGTTTATTTCCGTCAAAAAAACACCATGTTTTATTTGATGTATACGAGCATCAAAATATCAAAATTGGGGTACCCAATACGTATATACCGACCAAAAAAAAAAAAGAAAAAGGGTTAACGTTGATCATGGTCCGATATATGACCCGTGTGTTTTTGAGAGGGAGGGATTGTTACAGTAATTTGCATATTTCCTGATCCTCGTTCCACCAGAACGGAGAACTATATCGTTTATATTTTCGTTTCTTTGAGTTAACTTCGAAAACTGCAATTTTTAAATACTCACCAATAACTATAGTATACAGAGTGATCATATTTTTATCGTGAACCACTCAATGTCTCATTGGGTTAAATTATTAATTGCATATTTTTTTTTCATTGTGTTTTCATATAATGTAATCTCGATTTTCCACAAATGGTTATGTTCCTCCTAATATGATAATTTGTAAATAAATTTTCGAAACATAAATGGTAACGCATATATCTCATTAACTTTTTTAATTGAGAAAAATCGAATACAAATGTTGACTGGTCGATAACCTGTTTCGGGTGACTATTGTTGACTTTTAAGGCTATAGGCTTTAACATTACATTTTAGGGGCCCCGATTTGAATAAACATCATTAATATAATCGAAGAGTTGTGGTTATAACCTTATTACCACAACCTACCAAGGACAAAAGTTGAAAAAGTCCATCCATTTCATTGTTGAAAATTGTGATACATTTTAGATAATATTATTTTTTGTTTGAAAATTCGATTGGCTATTATCAACCTCTTTTTTAAAATATTCTTATTGTTAATATAACTTTGTAAGGCTTGTAACTTTATGAACAAATGTTAGCCAAGTACAATATTCTAGATTCGTAGTAATCGTAAAACTCATTTGCATTTTACCCGAAACGAAAGCGTTTTAATGTCTATTTGGAACAACGTCACTAGCAGTTAAAAAGGGGGAATGCGGAAGCCAGCGGTACGGCAAAACAGGGCTCTCTTGCCTCACACGACTGTAACGATCAATAATTAAAGGTCTAAAATTTACAAACGGTTACATAAAACTCGAAAGTTATATCGCCCAGCACGCACAACCGAAACAGATAAACGCCGAAACTCCATTACTATGTAGTACCACGTTATCCACTGTAAATGTAAATAATGTAAACATTATATTTTGTCAAGTAGGAAACGTTGTTGTTCACTGATCATTGAGGTTTTTACATGATGTGTTAAAACGCCAGAAAATCTTTTTTGTTAAGGATTTCTGTAAAGGCAATTTTATCAGACTATTACAGTAACAAAATCGTTTAATAATATCCCATTGAACAGTGGTAACAATTGTATAATGATTGTCCAATAATTGTCACAATAATTTTGTCAAAATATGTTCCCGTCAAATTATTATTTTAACATGAAATCAAATACTTTAACACAAATGTTTCAATAATATTTTCTAAACATAAAGAATTGAATACTACATAAACATGAATAATTTTCGAACGAAAATTATTCTATTGCAATATTTTCCACAGGGTTAAATAAAGTAAACATTGTACTATGTACATTTCTAATTACAAATCTCGGGCTAGTAGCTTAATCGTTTCCTTAATCAATGTGTACAATATGTATGTTACCACTGACCTGCTGGGTCATTAAGCAGTGCAATAGCGGCTCGGGTAAATGGTGTCTTCAGGTAATTTCGGCTGTTCATACTCCCCTTAAATCGCCTTTCCCGTGCTGTTGTGGTAATAGACATGAAGATCGGAGTATAGAGTTATTTTTATCTGAGGCATTACTCAACCGCACGCCATATCTCGTCTTAAATTCTAAACTTAATTAAATTAAAAACTATTTATTCAAAACCGATTATCGACAAGTCAAAATGTTCAGCAAATTATTCTTAATTAATTATACATTTAGGTTTCAAAAGTTGATAAAGCTCAAGAAAATACTAAATAAGAAAAAATTGTAGGTAAATACTGTACAATAGCGTATACAAATGAAAAACTACAAAACTGCAATCATTTTAAGAGATAACTGGTGAAGGGCGTTAAATAAATCACCCGGTGTAATTAAACTTAAAGGATCGGTACTACGTTTAGTGATGAGCCTAAAGCGGGTAATGTCCGATCCACACTAAATAGGCCACACTTAGCAACTTACTGAGTTGCAATATGTTGCTTTCTATTCGTTTCCATGTTTCGATAAAAATTCTTCCTGTTCTAAACGGATAGATACAATTTCAGGGCGATGGCATAATATATTTATTGAATTTGTCAAATGGAAATAATTGATCAGTGTTTATTGCAGAAACATTAAAAAGACACGAATATATTTTACTTTGAGATATGTGCGAAGCAGATTCGTGCAAAAATGATTTTAATAAAGAATAAAGTTAAGGAAAACCTGTTAGTTAGTCTCACAAAAAAAAAAAAAAATAACTTAATTAAAATTTATTTTTTATTTTGATAATATTTTTTTTTTTATGAATAATTTTGTTTTGTTCAAAATGAATACATTAACAATTATTTTTATGAAAATAAATTAAGTAAAAAATGTCCAACCTGATTGAAAGAAATAAGGAAATGCAAAACGAGTGGCAATTCGGTTGTGTTCGATCGCAGACGGAATGTAATAGTCGGCGTTTATTTGCAAACTAAAAGCGATTCTAAAAAGAACTCGAATATTGTATTTTAACATTACAAGGCTTTAAGTCCGGCTTAACGGTAAAGTATAGTTTTAAACGCTATTGTCTAATTTTATCGACAGCAGTTAAGTGTACGAGTTCTTTGTGCGCGGTTAGTGGAATCCCGTAAAACGGTTTTCCAGATTTCCCTTTTTCATCTCTCTGACAGTTCACCAAAGAGTTTCTCTTTGGCCTGCACTTGCCAGTTGCCCTATAGTAATTAACATCATTTCAAAAATCAATTTATACATACATAATATATATATACATTTACTTAGTTCAACGGTAGTGAGATTATGTATATCGAATTCGGCAAGACGAAGTGTAAGTAAACACAAATAACGTTTGTGTTGAATTCACTCATTCCAATTATCGTCATTCGCTCGAATGTTAATTAATTATTTTAATTATTTAGCAATTATTCGCTAAATGTAATTGTGTATATTTTTACTAAAACCTAATAGGATAGGTTGAACATGTTGGGTGCACATTTGGAGGTATAAACCTGTACAAGGATTCCAAACGAGGCCATTGGAAATTCCAATGAAATTTGAAATGTTTCAATGGTCGATAAGACCACGGTACTTTTTTGCAAAATACTAATTGATAATATAAGACATAAGAAGAAAAAAAAATGTGTTACGGATGATTCACCGGAAAGATTTGTCGGGTTGCAGTCTAAGAGTTCTGATCTAGTATTCGAAACTATAAACTAAACTATAATATTATACTTATTCTACCACACAGTTCTGTATATTTTATCTGTTCACAGTTGCATTCGGTCGCCCACTCGGTTTTTGGCACTTTTTCCGTGTTTTGTGTTCATTGAATTTTAAGTACGTCGTGTTCCATATTCCAAGAGTGAAATTTTTTTAGGTCAATTTACCTTTTAGAATTGTTTTCTACGGAAGTTCGTCGTGGTGTATTAATATTATGTAAACATATGTGCATTGTAGTGCATACATTTTGCATGCACACAAACCGATAAACTATCGATTGTGTTATTTTTTTTTTTAGACAATTTGACAAATTTTCGTTCTATTCTAATGCAAATTCGGGCAACACGACGTTGCAGTCACAGTGCATCGTAAAACAATTTTTTTTCGGGTCATATTAAGATGGCACAGATACTAGACACCGAAAACTTGTGTGGCGGAATATGTTTTATTTTCAATGGGAAATTAGAAGAGACAGTGCGTCATCGCGCTTTTGTTTTCTGATCGAAGATATAAAGTGAAATCAAGGTTGTAAGGAGTCTGACACGGAGAAATGTCGATAGGCGACTCCTTAAGAAAACTGATGCGGGTCAACCGAGCTGCCGGTGCAAATTTATTATTTTTTACACAATACATATTACATGACGTGTTCAAATTCCAAAATATCTCTTAGAGTAAAAATGTAAAGTAATAATTTTTAAAAATAACGTGAAATTGTTTAAAAAAAATTGTAAAAACAGTTCAAAAGATTTTGATACCGTTTTTATTATAATATTTTATAAATAAAAATATTTTTTTTTTGTATCCTATACAAAACATGACACAAAAATCAAAACTCTCAAAGTAGGTGATTCAAATTTGGCACTAAAAAATAACCCATACAGTATGTGGAAAATGATAGTGTTATAAAATTCTTTCAAATATTATTAGAAAAATATATAAAAAATTACAGTTTATAAAAGTTAGTATTTTTTTATTGAAATATTACAATTTTAAAACGATTAATAAAAATATATTATTCAAAAATTGTCAAACACTTAATTGGGAATATTTTTATGGCGTTCTAATATTTTGTAATTATTTTTTTTAAATCATTGAATCTGTAACCAAAAAAAATATGTTTCAAACAGTTTTAAAATTTTTTCAAACCTGTATTGGCATCACTTGATTTGTTTTTTTTGTTATCGAATAATGTAATTTTTAACATTTTAGTAAGTTTACAGTTAGGAAATCACAAGACTTTTAGTTTATTTTATATTATAATATAATTTAAAAAAAGGGGAGACCCCACTTTTTCCACAAAATTAATATTAAAATATAGTGACTTCTATGCGAGAATATATTACTTTACACTTGGTGGTCATTGGTCACTGGTGTATATATTAATATCTTTTAATATTTTTATTAAGTTTAAATCAAGCGTGTGTGCGACAATTATCTTTTTGATAATCTTTTCAATTAACTGTTTGATTTTTTAATTTAGCAAAATTTCACGAACCATAAAAATATAATAAATAACTTAACTATTTTATATTTAATATAAACTTATGATCAAAAGTTACCAAACTACTTATGACGTTGTAAAAATATTGTAATAGGAAAACAATAATTATATCTCAGAATATCGAAACATTATAATACACTACCTTATGTTTTTCTTTTCATGAAAATCATAAATGCGTGTAGAACGTAGGTATTATAAAGTTTGATTTATAAGAAATAACAATATTTAATATATCCGGTAAACTTTGGAAATATAAAATTTAATACTTTTTCTTAATAACCCATTGGAGTCCTAGTGTTTTTATCTCTTTAAAATAACATTTTAATATCCGTTTTATGTGTTTTTAATTCACTCATTTTTGTCGCTTTGTAATAAAACAAATGTGTACTAAAAGTTTACCCGAGTGTTTTTTTTTGGTAATACATGAGTTAAAAAATTGATCATACTAAAAAATTAATATTTTCTCAACGTTTTTGTTTTGGCGGAAAACATATATAGGCCTAAAAAAACGTCCAAACAATCTATTTTTTAGCACCTCTAATGGAATACGGCCAGGTGAAGTGCGTCATTCATTTTCTGAACACTCTGTACACATACTACTAATTGTGTGTACCTGAAATGTAGTGAATAAAAATACATATGTAAGTTTAAACTTTTTATATTAGTTACCTTTTCCATGAAAACGTACATTGTGCAATTTATGAACCGTGATGAACCGCTCGCTTCTTTGCAACGTGGCAAGTAGTGTAACATAATTTTACAAGCGCATAACACTATCCTATGTTTAACCACTGTGAGCTGAACTTGGACTTGACACAGTGCAATTATTACTTTTTCTTCTTAACGCGAATTGTGAAAACCAACGGCTTCTTAATTTTAGTAGGTTTTTTTATATTTTTTAATAGTAAATCGAACACACACGCATTGCAAAAGTTCCAAACCGATACAAGAACACAACCCGAGCTGATTTGTATTCGTAGCGGACACCTAACCTAACCGGCGGTGCAAATTAAAACTTCCAGTAAAGTCGGCTCTCCAACTTTGAATGGAATTCAAATCAAATCGAATGGAACGCGGCTCGTTTTAAAGTACTTAAATTTTAGCTTTTAAAAAACATTTGATTTGTAGTAATCACAAGACCGCATACTTAATCATAGTGTCGGGAAAGTTTTTTTTTTTTTCGTATTATTAAGGAACACGTTTAGCCGAGCCTTGCGGTTGTTAGCAAAACTTTGAATTCGCATCTCACGAAAAAAAAAATAACTCATTCCTTTAAGATGATAATTAATGTATGTACTATGTACTATATTTCGTTAATCAATCAATGAGATACATATAAATTGTGATTTGATTTGATTTTTTTTTGTTATAACAAAGGAGAAATGTCGTCCCTTTGTTTACCGGTAATGTATCCGGAAAGTAGTGAATTGAATTAAAAAACGAATATGCTAATAAAATACAATATTTACACAATATTTGACACTGGTGCCGATGTGTTATGGTTATTGTATTAATGACGTACTTGCGAAGGATCTGAGTCGAATTGAATAACAAAGTAAACCCGCTGAAAAAACCAGATAATACATAACAGGGTGTTGTTGTTTATTTGATCAGCACTCATATACCTCATATACTTCCATAAATACACTATATTATATTATATTCATCGAGCATCGTTTATAGTGTTTTTTTATTTAATATTAAAAACGGCAAACGTGCAAACGTGAATGATGAAATCAAAACGATTCATCATAATATCGTACGTTTTTGTCATTGAAGTTTGTATTTTAATGACGACCGTCAGAAACAAAACCACTTGTTTAATTTGTATTACTGAATATCTGATAAACAAGTTTTGAAGAGTTGTTTACGATACAGGTATGAGTTTTCGAAATGTCGTCAAAAAGTTTGTGGATATTTTTAAATATTGTCTTTTGACGGGAAATTCAATTTTTCAACAAAAATAGTATTCAGTTAATTCAAAGTCTAATAAATAAACAAACTCTGACATGTTTTTCCTTCTTGATTAGAAAGTAGCAAAATTGTTGTTTTTTTTCGCAGTTCACTGAAGTTGTTATTTCGACTTCAATTGATAATACAGCTGCGATAATACAGTTGAAAGAAAAGTGGTTTTATACTATTACAAAATTGTCTCTTTCTGAAAATAAAAAATAAAATCCTATATCCTTGACTTCATCAATGTGTAGTTTTCTTTTTTCGCGGCCTCTGTAGTCATTTGTTACCGGTTTTTTTTGGCGGTGTCTTCTAAAGTTTTAAAGAAACCTTTATTGTCTGAAGGTTTAGCAAAACGTGTAAAATAATGATAGGATTCAACAACGGTAAATTAAGTGTATCAAAACAAATTTAGGCGTCTTGTTGGAATTATTAAACGCTCTAAAATGGCTGTAAAAACGAATAGCTTGCAATAACTATAAAATAACTATAGTTACTCAACTTCAGTCTACTTATTTTTATTTTCCGAATGGATACGGAAGAGTAATTTTTTAATTATTGGGGAAGTCTTATGTTATAGGGTTTTCATAAATCATAACTTTTTCAGCTAAATTTTATTCTGTTTAAAATGTATCAGACATTTTTAGAAATTCGCGGTGAACTATATCTTTAGCATTGACTATTTTAGTGTCGTTACTTTTTTTTTTATGACTATTGAATACATACATGTACATGGATTTGTTGACAGAATCACGGAAATAAAAATAAATACATTTTGAAAAATATCACGTTTAATATTTAGACTAGAAAACGTGAATATTGATATAAACTCTGTGACCCTCTCTATTGGGAAGGATTAAATTACATTTGGCTTTAGTCAAGTTGCTTACCGCTAGAGTGATCCACTGCAATATAAAAAATATAAAACATACATAAACAACATTTTTTACATATGACTTGAATTATTATTACTATGTACATGTGTACATACAAAATTAGTGTATGTACATGTTGTATTGTTACTAATATCTGGTATTTGTTCTGCAAAAAAGAGTTTATAGTGGTTTTTAATAAACAAATAATGTTTTGAAACTAAAAAATTTTTACAGCAATTAGTAATAACATTTTGTTTAAATAAATACAAAATCTAGTGGGCCGTTAAACAATTTATTATGGTGACATAAATTTAATGTAAATCGTTAATGTAATAATATTATTTTTTTTCCTACCTTTAATAAAATTTAACGAGATAAATGAGATGTACTGTTTTTTTTTATGGTTATAAATTATACAACCGTATAATGTAAAGTAGTTAGGTTAGTAATGACTTTAATTTACTTAAATTTGAAAGTAAACTACTCAGTTATTAACGATTATGATTTTTTTTCATATATTAATGATACGTTTTTGTATAGGATCGAAAATTTTGACTGGTCGACAGCCAGTTTTGGAAGTCTAAAGTTTAGGATGGGAGGTGGAGTGCGGTAGAGTAATGCGAGCAGATAAAAACAACTCCACGCGATTATTCTACCGCACTCCGCCTCCAGTCTTAAATGTTGACATTTAATAACTTAAAAAGTAATTATTCCAAACCGGTTATCGACCAGTCTAAATTCTCACCAGATTACTCTTAATAAAATGGCTGTCTTGAATGATTAAAAAAATAAAGGTAACCAAAAAAATAATTTAAAAAAGTAAAACCTTCAAGAGAAACGGTAACCGTTGTGTTTGTAGCGCAAATGAGTATAAATAAATTGATTTTAAAAAGGATATTTTCTAAAAAAAAAAGTTATTTCGTTGGTAAAATCTTCGTGGGACACCCTGTACCCAATGTCCGTAGTTCAATGTGATCTGTTGTTATAGTCTATATAATATTATTGGTATGTATTAATAGAAATGTGTTTAATATTATTATGTAAATTGGATCAGCCCAGGCAAAATCGAGTTCCAAAACTTCCACTGATCTGTGTGAGCTGATATGAAACAAGCTATACTCGAGTAACTACTATAACTAGTCAACTAAAATGTTGTTATTCCGACGCAATTATTATGCTGCTCCCACAATAACACGATGGTCGATTGTAATCAGATTGATTTAATGATAAACCACGATCGGTCAATGGTCATTGGTTAGCATTTTGTTGAAATAACATTAGTACTACCGGTTGAAATGGATCTTTCTCGAGTGTTTTTCTTTTCGTTTATTTTGGGCGATGCGTTGTTCTACAAGATTGGTGGGCGTTACTTGATACGTGGCAAATTTTTATGTGAACTTGGGTGAACTTTTTTCTTTGCCCAACAACGAAGAAAGCTTTGAGAAAACACTCGGTTGGCACGATAAAAAACGATGGTGACATAGAAACCCAATTGCAACCGAATACAGATTCGTTTGGTGAACTTTCCTGTTCAATGGGAAGCACAGGAGATAGAGAAAAAGGTTATGGGAAAGTTTTACGAAAAACGTGGCTAACGCGTTTAAAAAGATTAGCGAAGTAGCGCAATTAACTTCATTTGAAACTAACAACGTAGTAAATATAATAAAGTTAAGAGCGGCATAAAGAAAGAAACGAAAAACAGAAAGTTACTGAACTTGGCGTCATAAATTCGAAAAAACTATTGTTTGGCTATAAGTTACAAGAAGTCGTAAAAGACAAGAAATCAAAATTAGAGATAAAACATGAACAAATTAAAAAAATCATAAAAGTTGATGAATACAAAGAAGACAAAAAAGACGGTAAGTTAAAAGAAGTTGTAAATAATGGTAAATTAAAATATGATACACAACTAAGGAAAGTGACCATAAATAAGTTAACAAAAGATTTTGAAGGTGTTAAACAAAACAAAAAAGAAGAGACAGGCGATAAATTTAAAGAAAACCTACATGATGTTAAAGTAAATAAAAAGATAAATGTTGATAAGTTACAAGAAGGCATACAAGATAATAAGTTAGAAAAAAAATATAAAAGTTGATAAGTTAAAAAAAAAGGTGTAACAAATGATAATTTAAAAGAAGATAACGTGTAAAGGATGAACTATTAAAAAAAGTTGTAAAAGAAGAGAAGAAAGATTTAAAATTTAAAGAAAACTTACAAGATGATAATTCAAAAAAAGACGCAGAAGACGATAAACCAAACAAAAATAGATACAAAAGATAAAAAAAATTGAAAGAAAACAAGAAAGGCGACAATTTACATTCGAATGCAGGCACGGAAAGCAGCGGTGGGAGGCTCCGGCAAAAAGAACAATAATTTATATAATTATACACATATTATTATACAATATAATATATTATTCCAGTGCTGGCCAACCTAACCGAAACCGGATCGCAAAATATTTGTTGATGAGTCGCTGTTGGTAAACTAATTATAATATCTTATTTACTAATCAAAGGAAAGCGTTAGCCTGCCCGACAAAAAGTAAATTTGTGGGTGGCCATAACGAAAAATCGGCCACAAATACTATCCGATTCACACTCCATCAGGAATAATAGTTGATAATCGTGTTATCATTCCATATCAATCATATATTTGAACCATGAAACAATCAAAAAATCATGTAGGTACTACATACTATAACACAAATAAAAGTGTTGTTTGTGTTTTTCTTAAAACTTTTGATAATTGCATTGTTCGAAACTGGTCGAATGGTAAAATTTTTGATTATTTCACCTGAAAAAATATCCTGATTTTGCTTGAATATAAAAATATGATTATTTTCAGTTATCTTTTGCTCACGTTTACTTGAGTCAATCACTCCAACTCGTTATGTTTATTATTATTACTTTCGAAAGTTTAATTATCTGTTGTATAAATTTAGAAAATTATGATTTTTTTTCAATATAAGATCCGTGATTTATCTGGTTAGCAACATGATAAAGTAACACACGGGAATAATAAATTATAAACTAATTAATTGATTAAATTCATTAACAATAATATTTTGTTCAACTGTTTATTATGCATTTAAGACGTTAAACATTTTTTTAAGTACAAATATTCGTACAAAACCTAATATAATGTATTATATAGTAAGTATATAATAAAGCTGGTACGATATTATAACATTTAATATACGTTAATGTACATACAATGACAACGTCCGTAATTTTGAGCTGCACATCATAAATTACTCGAATCAGTTTTTTAATGAAATCAACGGCTAACAAAAACAAGTGGACGGTCATAATAATAATTAGACGGACAACGAAAACAATGATAAAAATCACCGCGGGCTTAGAAAGATAAAACATACATAAATTTAAGTCATTTTTTACAAGCTCGGGTTTGTTGTAAGTAATATGTAATATAATATGATAATTTATTGTGTTAAACTAAAACCGTATTCGGTAATTGATGTAATTATTTAAATTCTACAAAATTCACTAAAATCAAACACGCTTAACATTAACTATCATAGTCAAGATACAGATTTCAATACAATATTAAAGTTACAAAAAAAAAAATTCTCAAATAGTCAGCTTAAAAAAAAAAAAGGATCACGTTCACATTTAAAATAAAATACATAACATAGACTGATATTGTGGGAGTGCTTAAGTATACATTTAAGGGGCGGACTAGACAGCAGCCCAGACCGATGATTATATACACACACACAAAACGTTTCTTGTTAGTGTAAATAAATGCTGGACAAATTATTCGTGTAATTTTGATAGTCATAATATCCCACACAGCGACATAGTGTAATATATTTCAATTAAAACTATATTAATAAAGCGAATGTTTCAATCATTTTTTAACTGAAAACCGCAAAGTAAACATATTTTAGAAAATACTTCAGTTACAATTAATTTTCTGTTCGAATCGCCGTGGGGGTAATTGTAAAAACAAATCTGCATATTAATTCTAAAATTGAAACTTTTTAATGTACTCACAAGTACAATAACACACTAATGCAATAGTAATAATTGTACAGTTAGAATTGTTCGGTTGTTGTATGTTAAATTATAAATTTTTCGCAACAACAAAATGAGTAATAATTATTAGTTTAAAAATTCCAAATATATTTTACTGGAAAACGTCAATTTTTATGTTCAAAAATTATTTCTTATCAATATCAAAACGATAACATTAAACCGTTATCACTATAATATAGCTACTTTTTTCACTTCTATACATTTTTTAACTAGAAAAACAAAAATTTGGCATACTAATTTCGCTATGCGCAATTTTTTGTTGGTTTTTATACCAAAAATTAATGACTATTTTAAATTCAACATCTCATATACTTGTATACCTAGTCCCTCTACCTGTAATATTGTATTGAATAAAATCGAATATGAGACGTTATAGTCGTGATAAAATTAGTACTTCAACAAACTACTGTTTCGCTAGCACAACTTCCAACACAACCTTTCAGTATTATTTGAGTACTGCGAACGTGCAGTTTGATTATAAAATATCCCAGCAATGCTGTACAACCGTTAACTTTAATAATAATAATCATTAGCTAGGTACTAATTAAACTATTATTAGTTTTTAGTTGCGCTTGTAACCGCATAGGTGGTCTTATAATAGAGAGAGAGACATCACCCAGAACGTTGTCTTATTGGAACTGTTTTCAGTATATATTACAATATTTATATTAGGTATATACAACAACAATTATTGTAAAGTGACAAAATATTTTAATCATATTTTTTAATATAGGAACGCTATGACGTAAAACCCATTGCGAATTATTTTATAAAAAAAACATTTTTAGGAACTACGAACTTAATATATACCGAATAAATTAATTTAGGAAATTTATACCTAATATCTTAAGTACTAATTTGATATAATACCTAAAGTGCTAAAAATGAGTTAAACACAAAACAAGCACATGACTATACCGCCGTTGGTACAGTATGCTATATTGTTTTTTTGTGGGAATTGGTAACTCAGACGATGCAAGCGCCAACGCGAAAACCCGCTTCACACTTGCTCGAACACAATATAGAAATTAGGAAATCATTAAACATATTATGGTAAAAAAAAAGTATTAAAAGTAATATTCCTTTGTAATTGTGTTAAAATTATTCAGGACGGTTCTGCACTGATATCGGGTGTATCATTGTTACAATGCAAAAAAGTTTAAAACTAACAACTATTATTAAAACCAAAAAAAAAATACTATCGAAACCCCCATTTCGAAAAAATCTAAGTGCTAATAAAAAATTTTTTTTTTTTTTACTTAAAATTAACTACTAGAATATAATACAATAATCGTGTGTAACGTTTAGCTATCCGATAGAAAAATATCGAAGCTAAAAAAAATACCTTATTAAATATATATAAACATAGTTGAATTGACAGAAATAGATTTTTTAAAAATAATTTATCATTATGGACATTTTAAAAAGCCCGACTTCCTACGCGTTGTACAATACCGAGTATTTAAAAATAATAATTAATAAAAATGAAATTCATGCAAGTCCAAACGGCATTTAATCGCAAACCGCAATCGCTTTGAAAATAACTCTAAGTATTAGTATTTGAACGATTCAGATAGGACGACCGCAAGTCGTTTAGAGTTTGTCAATGACCAAGATAGTTAGTTGGTTTTTTTCCCACAACGATTATAATATGGTCTTATTGGGTATTGTAATAATTTGTGTGTGTGTGTTGTTCATTCTGATTTTTATGACACAAGACAATTAGCTTTCAGCAATGATTTTTACTCGATTAAAGTACACCAAAACTCGGATCGTTTGCATCGAAAAACGCGAAGAATAGGAAAAAATAAAGAATAATAATATGATTGTACGGACCATTGAAATATTAGAAAAAATTGTGCGAAATGAGCGTTTACAAAAAAATAATCCTTTTCACTAAAAGTTACTCGGATCGGTTAGCTCGTGTATTTTGTACTGTCTGGATGATTATTATTTTTATTAGAAATATCGTAAACAAACGGGGCAAATGCAAAATATGTAATTTTTCTTTAAAAAATAAATGACAATTTTTGACACGTTGGAAACATTAGTAAATCGAATAAAACTAAAAGGTTTTTTTTTTGGTAATTTCTACACAAAATTACATTTTATACGTTTGCTCCATTTGTTTACATCAAACTCGGATTGGCCTGTTAAGTCTTAATAAGTTTGATAAGGAATTTTTTTAACGTTTCTCTTGTAATGGTTGTACTATTATTTTTTTTTTTTACTGATGATAATATTATTGATAACAATAATAATAATATCAGTCATATCTTTTTTTTTTTTTTACTGGCCGGAATGAGCGGCGGCAGCAGCAATGCCGTTGACGTGGTTCGATGAGCAAATTAATTGTTTCTCTTCGACGTCCACGGCGGCGGCGTTCACACCGTTGCCCAGTAACCGCTGTTCCAGCAAATACTCTTCCTCGGCGGTGGTCGGCACCACGGCCGCCGGTTTGACGGGCCAAGCCTTGTGTTTGGAGGCAGCCGCACAGCCGCCGTACTCGGACTGGTTGCCGTAGGCGTAGGCGTTTTCGAGGGCCCGCGAGTCGGCCGACGACGAGCCGCCGCTGGACAGATCCGGTTGGTGTTGCGGCGGCTGCACGGCCCCGGGCCTGCGGTCGGCGGTCAGGTCCACTTGGGTCTCGCTGCTCGGTTCGAGCACGGCGGACGCGCCACCGCCGTCCGAAAACGGCTGGCCGTCGGGTTGGACGGGCCCGGCCGAGGCGACCCCGTTGGCCAACAACGAAGCCTCCCGGAATTCCCGGCGTAGCATCTCCGCCTCCATGTCGAACTCTTCGTCGTCGTATTCGTAGTCCGTCGACTTGTTCCGGCCGTCGTTGTCCGCGGGCGACACTGTTTCCGCCACGTACACACCCTGTACACATAATACACGAAATCAGAAAAGACAGTTCCAATGTTAATGAAAACGTGGCGGCCGTGTTCTAAACCTGCTATAATCATAATAAATTATATCTATACACAACTGAAAATAATAATGTATGGATATAATTTATTATGATTATAGCAAGTTTAAAACATGGCCGCTTCGTTTTTGTATTTTCCACGTGTTAATTTTTATTAGTGTCCAGGGCCTGCCCTTTACACGTACAGCAAAAAATGTTATTAATGTTGTTAATCGAGTGGACGTTATAGCACCTATATAACACCTTTCCACGCGAGGGGAAGTACGGTTGAGTAATGCGCACAGATAAAAATATCTCTACTCTCCACCCTTTCTCCAGTCCTAAGCTTTAATGACTTTGAAAATAATTATCTAAAACTAGTTATCGACCAGTCAAAATGTTCAGCAAATTATTCTTAATTTAAAAACTAATCAAACATATATGTTACTGTTTCAAAACTTAAGTTCATACGGTTTTAACATAATATAAGGGATGGGCTTATATTTAAAAAAATATAAATTAGGTAGTAGGTAAATTTAAAACTATAAAACAAATTAATTAAAAAATGTTTAATATCTTCAAATTTTTTGACTGGGTCATAACAGTTAACCAATCATTCAGTACAATGTACATGTTTATAATAATGTACGTTATTTGCCAAATTATCTCAACGCTGAATACATTTTTTTTAGGGTGTATTTTTTGTTTGCATTGTTATTGCAATGATATTCGATGATTGATTTTTTTCAACACTTTATTGGTTATATTTACAATTTATAGTATGAATGTATTTTCAACTAACTAATAAATTCGAAATATTCTTGAAAAACAATTCTATGTTTGTACTCGGAGAATCAATGTGTGCAGTTAGAATATTTAAAGATGAACGTACTTAACACTGATCAGACAAAAAGTTCAAAAATTGTTTATTCTATATTACTATATCATTCTATAGTAATAGTTTATCCGTTGTCGATTCAGATATAACTGTCAAATTTTTACCGGTCGTACATACTAATAAACCAATTCTAGTTATTGTAATTAAGTAATTAAAACAAATATGATTACCAATATTTTATTGAAATTATTATAGCTATTACTTAGACACGTAGGAAATTATGTTTAGCACCGGGTGCTATATAGCGGTCCAATAGTTAATTTGTACGGTGTATACATATTTTAAAAATTGAAATTTTATTTTGAAACTATGTTTTGATGTGTGAAAATTCTACTTCTATTGCATATACTAAAACATAATTATCACAATATGGTTATGGTTTTATGTGGATAATTTGTTGTAAAAAAATTGAAAAAAAACTGTTTAGTTCGGTAAATTGTTTTAGGGCGCTGTTATGATTTTGGATAAAACTAGACTAGATAATACGGATTCGACTAGAATTATTTAGCTTAAACCGTGCTACTATTTTTATCAAACGCATTACTATAGATATATGGGCACTAAGTATGACAAAATAATAATTACAACGACCGTAGGCCGTAAAAGTGTTCCGCTCTAGTGAGTTGATGACTTTTGCGCCGGTAATCGTTGGGTGTAAATGCTATATTGTGTAGTGGACCACGTCTGCCCGTGGTGTTTACTTTTGGTCGCTGGTTATAAAATACAAACATGGACAAAAACCGGGCAAACGTTTGGGTTTACCGAAAATCTATCATTATATCATTGTATCAATCTATCATTATATCCGCCTTGTACGGTATTGCAATCGATCGTATTGGGTATAAGTTTTCTTTTGACATTAGCGTGTTCGGCAAACATCGCCACAATAACGTTATTTGCGGTTAGTCTCATAAAGAAAATACCACAAATGATATTATATTTTATGAACTTGAACAAACGGCAAATACGGGGTACGCGTTACAGGGCATTTTTTTTTTTTTTTGCTTCAAAAAAGTTGTGCAAATATTTCCAAACTACTATTGTACGGATTTGAGTGGTATTTTGTTTTGTGTTTAATTACCGGCACTCTCTCCTCGGTCTCGACGATGAGATGATTGTTTTTCATAGTCAACGTGATTATGCTGCCGTTGAGATTGCTTTTGTTCGTGTCGCCGAAACGGTTGTTGGGCGGGCTATTGTACATAGGCTGCGGGGCAATGTAACAGCACGTGTCTTCTGGCATCAGCACCGAGTACTGCGATTCGCTCGTTTTCAGCTGTCAAGTCGAGAAAAAAAACAAATTTAACATATGTACTAGATGTAAATGGTACGGATTCCAGGAGGTTTAAACTGTCATACTTATATCTGCGTCAGACACACGTTATTAGTATAGAATAATACATAACGGTATACGGTTCGATCAGAAACAGGAAAAGAATAGACAATTTAATTATTATACACGCTGTCGCTGGTAGAAAAACAAACAACGTCGATACATTTTGATATTATTATATTTCCTGCATTGTGTAATGCAAATGTAACCTTTTGACAATGTGACTTCATAGTTACAATTTTTTTCCATCGTTTTACCAACAAGACATGAGATGAATAAAGGGAAAGATAAAACGTAAAGGGTGACGTTTTGTTTTTTTTAATGTAATTGTACATTTTGGAGCTTAGAACAATAATAATTGTTGGTGACTTTTTTTTTTTTGAAAAAATATTATTAAAAAAAACTTTATAACAAAAACCCCGTTGTTAATTGATGTAAACCTCGACCAAGTTTTTTTTTGCCATTAAAACGTATTATTTCAATTAGCAATTAAGACGAAAAATGCAATTAAGGAAGTTTTAAAATATTGTTATCACTACAAACAAAATGTTGTTTGTTAAAACGTTCTAGAGACTTTCACTATTTTTTAAAAGTATATTGTTTTATGTCAAAAGCTTTTGTGCACACTGGCAGAAATAAAAAAAAAGTAATCTAATTTATTTAGAACAACTACAACTAAATAGTGCGGTGGCATCTCAAAACTTACAATAGAGTTTAGCTATGAATAAAATTATAGTTTTCCATCACGATCAAGTTTATTCCTCTGGAGATAAATTGTAGTACACAAATATTGAATTATTATTCAGACATAGTTATTTTCTATTGACGTTTGCTGCGTGCAGTAGTGCCTGTCGGCGAATAGCATAGTTTATCTTCGATCAATCACTGTGTACAACAACCAGTAGATATCCAAATTTAATATTCTGCTAATCGATTTTAAATGACACGACAATTTTCTAATGAAAACAAAATAATAAACTGTACTTAACTGCTTTAAGTAAGACAAATGAAAATAATGACAAGCCCGTAAACTTGGTGTGTCTTCGTGTTGTAGCTTGTGCGCAGTAAAAAATGGTTAACCTAATCAAGTGCAATTGAAAATAAAAATAAAATATCTATTATATTTTTTTTTAATGGCGTACAAGCTGCTTTTAATGTGTTCGTTTTCAAAGCGTTTGTCTCTTGTTTAAGGCAATAATACCTTGTGGAAATCAGATAAGTTCCGAAATGTTTCTTGGTATTCTTTGAGAGCAACCCGTACACAAAAAAAAAACCTAAGTAACTTTGTTTTGTGTACAATCACTCGTTAAGTACACAGATCGCGTTAAGAAAAATGTAATTAACTGCCAACGTTGCTGGGCCACGTGCAAAATTAGGCGTAATCAATGTTATACAATCTAATTGCATAAACTTGCGTTTTGTGTTTCTCCAAGAATACAACGCATTACGCAGCGCTAATAAAAGAAAAATACAGCGTTTTCGTTTTATGGGCGATACTAATTTAAAAGAAAATGTACATAATTTAGAGTAATTTCTACCAGCACAGCACTCGGCTGTAACCAACTAAGTACGACAGTAAAAGAATCTCTTGCTTTCCAAAGACGGACAAAGAAAACCACATAAAGGTGATATCAACACCGTCTTTCGAGCAGTGTAAGATCTAGGTGTAATCTCATTGTGTTATCCCACTCACATAAACAACATATTCTGATAATACTTTTTTGGGAAATATTTTTATAATAAGTTATAACTGACTATGGTAAACTATATATGGTTTATTATTCTAGTAAGGGCTAATTTCCCGTCGTAGTTTTCATTTTCGCAGATCTAAATTTTATCTAATTATTTTGTCTCAGTTAAAACAATATCCATATCAATCGATTTAATCATTAACTAAAAATAGTGTTTTGTTGATCCACAATGATTTATTTCAAAATTCCGAAAAGTTAGTTATGACATGGTGAGGAAATGCAAAGTAAGATGTTTAAAATTGTTTTCTTGTATGATAATAATAGATTGGCGTTAATTTGTTATCACGAATTGATAGACCGGATAGTATCATTTCTTCACTCAAAAATGGGGCTGGGAAAGCGTTTTGCCCTTTCTAGGATGATGTCCCATATTAAAGGGAAGTTGTTTTAAGGGCGAACGCCTAGTAGAACAATTTTAATCGAACGCACGGGAACACAAGATTTGCCTACCCGAAACGCCGTCTTGACCGCCGGTCGACCCGATCATAGGCTACTTCAATTGAGTTATAATAAGTTGTAGTTAACAGATTTTTTTTGATTTGTCTACTACCCTGTGGCTTTGGCTATAGTGACACTGTATTTAATACGCTTGTATACAAACCTCTTCGGCGCTCTGCATAAAACTGGAACTCTTGACGGCGTCGCAACTGTCTTCGCGGCGCAGCCCGTCGTTGTCATAGCCGCTGGTGTTGGACTCGTGACTTTTGAACTCTTTCCACATTTTTCTGAAAACACATAACCGGTCAACAGCGGTGTGTGGAAACAGACGTGTAAGTTCGTTTTTACCTGACGCCCAGAACGAGCAGCAGACCCAAGAACAGAGGTATTATCGTGGCGATGCATGCTAAAAACACCGTTTGTATGTCGGTCAGTCCTGGAAGAAATAACAATATGATATTACCAATCAGCAGGGATACGATAAGTAACGTTATTTATTTATTTATTTTGTTAACCGAGATCTACCGGTTGTATTTGCAGCAGTACCGCTTCACATTATCGACATTAGTACATTGGTATTTTTCTGTTTATGCAGTTTTACAGTAATTAACAATTCAAATAACCAATAGTTAATTAACAAAAATGTACTCGTTAACCAAATCATTCGATCTGTGCTGTTTCAGTTTTAGTCTGGGCAAGGCGAGCCAATCCATAATACCTATTTCTCATTAAAATGCAACTGATCTGTTCTTATAGGTGTTATTTGTCATTTAGTTAACAGCTATCGGCTGCGTTTAAAAATTATAATTATCCAGCGTCCTAAGCCGACGGCGTAAATGCTTTTAAAAATTATACAACGATGTCATAATGTTGCATATTGTGAATAGCTGGTGCGGGTCTCGTCGTTATAATATTTCAAGCTCGACAAATCCGGTTAATTAATTGTTTTTTGTTTGCGCGGAGAACACGAACTGTGTACATAAGATAAGGTACCTTAAATAATATACATAATACGATAGATATAATAAATATAGGGGTTTCCGCAATAAAATAATCTTCTCAATTTCTCTTTAGTAAATAGAGATTTTTTATAAGATTCACTTTGTACCTATGGGAATAGTAATCTTTCAAAACTTGTCATATACAAAATACTTTTACAACAAACATTTTTTAAACTACTTTATCAAATTTCAAAAATAATATTACCTATTGTACTTGTACAGATTGTAAATTTTAAAATAAGTTACACAAAAATCCGTTTAATCAGTTTACAATAATATTAATAAATAATGACGGCGATTTTCATTAATATTTTATAATTATAATATGATTACCGTCAACGGTTTCGCATCGAAACGTTTCTTTTAGTTATTCCAATCGTATTTTGGTGATAAAAATTCTTAAAGACAGTGAATTTTGTTTTTTGTTTAAACCACCAGCCTTTTTTTGCGTGCGGACAGCCATTGAGAAATCAGAGATATGGTTATTTAATTTGTGTTGTGTTATTTAATTATTGTGTTCCAATGAAACGTTTTTGTAAATATTTTTCGATGTCTGTCATTTATTTATATATTTTGCTTCGTTCCTAAAACATTATCGTGGCAACAAAATCATAGTTTTGCAAACAACCGGCCCGCAGTGCCTTTGTGTATATTTTTGCCTGGGTCTTGATGGAATGTATATTTTACTATCGTTGTTCTTTTGACAATCAGAAAATAGAGGGTGATCTGCATTGCAAAACTGAAGAGCCACAAACATATAGAAATGAGTGGAGTCGTAAGCACACATGCTCGACGGCCATATTTTTTTTATATTATACACTGGGAAACGCCGTTAAGAACAATTCGATTTTTGTTTTGCGGGATAATCGTTATTTATATGTCAATCAAACATCCCCAACAAACGCGGCCGCACGTGAAAATCGACATGTTTATATTGCTACGGTCAGGTTCGTTTGTACAGTACTTAGGGTCAGGTGGGTAAGTACAGAAAGAGAGAAACGTGCATCCAAACCAAATTATGACCTCGTGGCAACGCGTCAATAAAGACGAACGGGATTATATGTTTTTGCGATAGTGGTTAATCGGATTTGATAGAAATTTTTTCTCTGCGAAAAACAGTATTTACGGATTGTGAACAGTTTACGACGACTTCAAAAATATAATTATTTCTATTGACTGATCCCGTCATTGTGTAATTGTAACGTGAAGGAAATTTACTGAAAAAGCTTGATCTTTTTGAAAACCGATCTCCGTCCAAAATAATCTTGGACGTGTCAATAGAAATTTAAAGATTTTAATCATACAATACAAGGTGGTCGTTTTATCGTGAACCGCTCAATATCTCATAGGGTTCAATATAAAATACAATTTTTTTTTTCATAATGTTTTTATACAATTTGATCTCAATTTTTCAAAGTTTTAATTTTCGTTTTTACCTTACCCCCCTTCCAAACTTAGTTTTTTCATATCAACTATGTATCTTTTTCAGCTTTTCTATTTGATAAACCGAAGAAGTATTCCATATTCCAATGTAGGACGAACCAATGAACAAAAAATAATTTTGAAACAATATATATCATTAAAATCTGGTGGATCTTATTGCAAATTTTAATAGATTTAAGACCAATTTGTTCATATTATGTGTAGAAAAAAAAAGGTTGGATTGAAATGTGACGCCAACATTACCTTTATTATGTACTTCGGGTAAAGGGTTATCTCTAATGTAGTAATTTAAAAGAGATTTTATATTAGTTGGGTGAAAAGAAACTTTAGAGCATTTGGAAACATTAAAGGTTAATACATTTCACATGCAAATTTTTTTTCAAAAGGTCATATGTATATTACAAAACATTGTAAATATAATATGCGCCTAATTTCGTTACTCTAAGTGCCTATTGTTTTGCCTTTAACGCACAATTTCATACTAGAAGTAATTAATGAAAATACAACTTTTCTTAGATAGACATACATTTTTTTATATCAAAACATTAACTTCGGTATATACCACAATACGAGAGGGTTTAGTTTTTACATTTTCTTTTCTCTCATTTCTGTATTTTAAATTTGATAACGTTTGATCCTAGTATATCTGTATATATACAAAAAAAAAAAAAATCATCCCTCATTATGATCGATTTTTGTTGGCGCATTACGTCAGACAGACGCACTTCGTAACTGAAACGAAAGCAGAAATCGTTAAAATGGAAACGTCGCCATTAGCAGGATTTATCCGGAAACTTTTAGCCGGAGTACCAGCGCGAGCGTGTCTCAAGACGTTATGTATATTGTTCGCTAGAAATGATTCTATGGGCGGGCAAACGAAAATATTGTACGTTTTATTTCAACGCATTTTTTCGGTTAAAGCGTAAAAACGAGTTCAACGTTAAAGCCGATAAACTCCCAGCCAATTCCCCCAGAAAATCCCATAAAAATCATCATTCATTTAACAAAATCTTTATCAATATAAAATAATATAATATATGACGTGGAAAGCGAAAAGGGACCTCTTGTCGACATTAGCCAAAAGCGAGTTAGTGCTATTTTCTGAATCTTGAAATAATTTGAGATCATGTACCAATGTACTACTGCATAATGATACATCATCGTAGCTAAAAAAAAATGAATAATTTATTGCACTTTGAAGTTTGTAAATAGGAATAGTTTGTGTCTTTTTTTAGAAATAAACTTTGCCGGTCCCTTTACGCTTTCTGCATAACATATAGTAAATATGTTTAATAAAATAACCGTTGGTTTAGAAATAAAACAATAAATGCTAATTTAACCAATGACCAAGTGAAAAATAATTTGTTGATTTCACAGTAGATTCGCTATGTTAAATTATAAGCAACTGATTGAGGGTTTATTTAAATTAACATTTTTATTGAAGGTTCTGTCCAACCTACCATTAACCACTTTTTCGGTTTTGGTTTTTTATTTTGAGCGTTCCAGCATTTTAATATCGCACATAATTTTCGTACAAAAATCTTTTGTTATGTTAACTAAAAGTGTACGAAACGATTTTAATTCGGTAGTCTTGCTCAAATTAGCCCTTTATATTGGCGTGTTAAGCGAAGGAGGGGTGTTGGGAGATGTATTCCCCAAGTTAGATTTTTGTTTCATTGATAAATTATTAGTTCTTTTGGCATCGCCGGCTAAACAAAGGTGGTTAACTGCCACTTTAGAAATTGATGGTTGTTGTCACAATAATTGATAGGTATATATGTATTCTACTACACTATATTGACTGTCGCAGCGAAGAAAGTCGTAACTTGAGTTTTGCAACTTTTGAGGAAAGCAAAGACAAAATTTCAATTTTGATTCCTTATTCTAATTTTGTATAATATATTCGTATGCAAGTTTATTTAGTTGTCTATACAACCAGATCGATTTTGAAAATATTCTTTTCGTCAAATATCGGGAAAAGAAATTGCTTTTGTTGTCTCCGAATTGATAAAAAATCAAATTAAGAATTATTTCGCTTCGGCAGTGGATATTATAATTTATAACAAATGTAAAATATAATGCAGCGAAACATTTTAATGTATTCTAAGCTTATTTATTTATTTTTTTTGGAATAGCCTTTATTAATAAAAAAAACGTTTGGCTATTCTATGTTTAAATATATATATTTTTTTCAATTTTCTCTTGCTATTAAATTAATATTAAAATGTAGTTCACAAAAATAGAATAATAAATTCACATTATTAAATAACTTTTGTTCATATTATTTTATTAGAAGAATTTTTTTTTGTAGTTAAATTCTATTGGTAGATTTAAAATTATTCTATGAAGGTGTGGAGGGCGGGGGGGGGGGTGAATTACGACACTTTCCTTTCTCTAGGTAATCTATAGATTCACGCCTGCCTTAATGACAACGAGCGGTGCGATTTTGGTATAAAAAAAAATGGTGATCTATAAAGGTAGGAACGCTAACAACTTTGTTCAAAATCCGCAATCCAGATACATCAGATAAAAATTCAATTTTTGTAAACTCGATGTATTTATAAATAACATGCATAATGAGATATATATATATCTGTATCATTCATTTGAAAATGTAATCTACACTTTGGCCATCGCTGCGCATCCATGCCTACCCGAAATGACGATTACGACGATATAGTATAGGTAAAATATTATTTTTATTTTTATACGTAAACTAAACAATACATTTATCTTAATAGTTTATAAAAACCAGTAATCCTAAGAGGTATATGTCGTGCAACAAATAGATAAATAGGTAAAAATTCGAATAAATTAGGATGAGGTAAGGGTGGATTTTTTTTTAGCTTTTTCATGTTATTAAATATATTATTATATTATATATTGATAGACGACTCACCTACGTCCTCTATGTCTTCGGCCAACAATCCCGTGGCGTTGACCACGTCCGGCAAGCCCAGGGCCCAGTCAGCCTCGCCGGGATACACGGTCTGATCGTGCGAACGCGTGTCGTTATTCATGTTGGTCTGTCACTGAAGCCGCATGCCAACGGAAACAATTATTACTATTTACTACAAGTTATCTTACATGGAAACGGTCATGCGGATAGACGGATGGCGAAAAACCTTTGGACGCGTCTCAGCTTTATAGTAATAGTGTAACAACAATAATAATAGTAGTGTAATACCTGCGACGTGTAGAGGTCCACTGTTGAACACCATAACAGTGATGTTTTACAGGGGGTGGGGGTTGTTCGGATTCGACTGGCTAAAGGCGCCGGCTTTTGAAAGTCGGTAGGGTTTTTTTAAAAATAAATTTTGTTTTACTTGCAAATCTGCGACGGACAAGTGAAAAAGAACCGAGTGTACCGCGTCGCCGGGAGATGGGCACAAAGTCTGTTTCATTGATTATGCCCCGCCGTCGGTACCCGGGACCGGCGATCGGGCGACTTCGGCTCCGGACGGATTTTCATTAAAGGCAGCAACGCGCGCCCCGAAGGAGAGAGCACCGCGAGAACCACGCGCTGCGCTGGCACGCTATATCCGCTATAAATGTATATACATATACATATAGCGCATAACAAATAATGTATACGTGGTAGGTAGCTGGTATGTGTGTGTGTGTGTATGTGCGACTGCTAACGGTTTGCAACCCTCTGTCGACCGACCGGCGCTGTTTCCCGCAAAAATTGGCCCGACCTTGCGGTTTTATTATTATTATTTTTTTGAAAATTATGCGCAAAAAAGTAACAATATTGCAACTAGGCTTTTTTTCTTTTTTTTTACAGTGAGCTCCCCAACCAAGCCAGCTCAAACGATAGTCGGGTAGGCACTTGCCACGTGTAAAAAAAAAAAAAAATGTTAAATGTTTCCGAAATGGTGTCTAAACTAAAAAAATCTTGTTTTACCAGGAAATATGTAACTGAAAATATCGTTGCAGTGTTGTGAAACTATTTCCAATGTCTTACTTCTATTTACAACTATTTTTTAGATTACATAATTCGATTAGATGTACTTATTTGTATTATTTTCTATTTTGTAGATATTGCATTATTATATTTTCGACGTTTTCAAAATATTTAAACAACTGTTACTTATGATGATAATAAACGGTGAATTTCCATTGCCCAGCGATCAATATAATATTGTATCAGCTTAGAAAATACACAAAACACAATATTAAACTTTAGCAATAAAAACACAATATGCAAATAAATAGCGCCAAAAATGGCCGGTCCCTCGTCGACTGAACGTGTTCATTTAAACACAGGGTTGTTTTTTTTGTAGAGTTAAGAATGTATGCACGAGGATATGGATAAGTGGCAACGACTGGGAATAATACAAGACATTTATAATATAGATATTCTGGTATACGATTCTTTTGCGCTATTACAATATGAAAATAAACTATAAAATTTTTAGATTTTCATCTAACAGAATTGTTTTTTGTCATTAACTATTGGCCCAAAGTCGTTGACGCTAAAATAATACATTATCAGCATTATATAATGTATTGTTGTAATTGTTATTATAATGGATTATCAAGAATATTATCGTTGATGACTGTGCATGAGTGGGCGGGCGTTTATACATCTTGAGGTGATTCTATTAGTTAGGTACTACGTAATAATATTATGCACGTATTGATTTTCCGAAAATTTCAAAGACCTTTCAACAACCTTCCGTACAACAACAAGAGTTTTTGTTTTATCATATTTGTTTTATTTATTCGTATGGCCAGAAACAATACATAATAATAAGTAATAAAAAATTATTAGGGTAGAGCAGTTAAGATGTTAGAGTACAGATTATAACATTTTAAATAGCACACAATAATCTTAACCATAGATTGATATCTAGATTCCACATCCATTCCATAGCGTTTGGAGTTGCGTTTACAAGAGTTTACTCAAGTGTTTCATTGAATTTACGATTGGAGCACTCGCTAATGTTATTGTGTGAAATAGTCTGATTATATGAATCACAGTCGCAGTCTGGAGCTGAGACTAGACCCCATTTGTACATCAGATATTCATATTTTTGTCGTGTCCAGTCCGGATTCGATTTAGGGTGGCCCAATCCTTACGTGGTAAGTGGTACCCTGAGATTCGATAGCTGCCGACTTTGTAGTAGTTTTGCGGATCCAGCAGTGATGCTACCCAATCTTTTCGCCAAGCGTTTAGGATGTTAAAATTAGAAATTTCGAATTCTATAGCGGTTTTCCAAGGCGGTTTTCTTGATTTGAGTCTTTGTGCGCATTTGAGGGTGTTGCCGTACGAGTGAATAGGTTTTATCATAAACAAGTGTAATCAAAAATAATAGTTCTACGCGAGTTATATTTATCGCAGCAATAGCATTATACTTCCCGTTTAATTAATTGGAAAATAAACTGTTTAATGACCATAACAATAGGTTAAATATTGTCAACATATTTATTATTTTTACATTATATTTTACAATCGAATTGAAATCAAAATATTATACAATTTATAATTATTTACCCAAGTGAATTATTTTCAAAAACCAAAATTTTAATTTAATTCTAAATAGCTTTCTAAAGTAATATTATATTACAATGAATTGCTATGTATGTTTGTAATTACAACATTTCTCTCTCTCTCTCTCTCTCTTGTTTAAAAAAAAAACAATTTTCATAGTTTGCTTGCAGTAAAAACTGTTTTTTTTTAACAAAATTATTTTAATTGTTTTAGTTCATTTCTCAGTTTCTGAGTTTCTGCACGATTTGCAACTCATTACAATGAACACATTATATAATTATTTGGCGACATAATAACAATAATACTAAATGAAATGCTTCAACAAATTATTAATTAAATTGAAAAGTTATGTAAATCTGAGCCCGATAATTTGTTCAATGGTCTATAAATTTTACAAAGACATAAGAGAAACAAATTATTGAATACAGCCCACAACACTACACTTGCGAGCCTTTATTATATATTTACGGTTATTACTATTAGTGGTAATTCGGTAGGTAAGCCGAAGTGTTTAATAATTTTTTATTGCGTTTTTTGTGTGAAAGCCTTTTGAAATCATATTTTAGCTCAAGTATACCTCAAAGTACTTCTTATATAGGGTCTCTTTACACGCCATTCGGGCACGCTGAACATTATTTCTATAGTGTTTTATGCGTTAATTTTTTTGTTGGCAAATTACCGAATCTCGGGGATGTTGTCTTCAGTGCTCTCGTTAGAGATAATTAATCACAATTACTACCATTTAACTTGACAACGAATAGCTTTTTTTCAGCCCGTGTTTCCTTTGTTGAAACTCCACACAATACGGTCGCTATTAACACTTGTCTATCAAAACATTAGGTATACATAATACTATGTTATATTACCGTCCAATATAATAATAAATCGCAATGTACATTTATTTTAGTTTTATTTTTCTACAGTGCACTTAAGTACAAAAAAAAGTAGTAATACTCGTACAAAAATTTTTTAATGCGTGACAAAATCTGTCCTTTTTTAATTTTATGGAAAACGTTTTCTGGCACAAACAATTGATAAATTCCAATTTTGTTTTTATTATTCGTGTGTTCGTTTATTATAAGTGTTATGCTTTATATTATTAGATCAAATAACTTCGATGACGTTCTCCGCAGCTTTTATAGTCTTTAAAGTGCACACCACCTAATTATTGACGCATTTGTCTCTTTTCTCTTCAATTTTTTGACAGATTTGGCGAATACGATTCGTCAACTTGTATTTTACTGAATCGTTCCTATTGTATAAGTATATAACCGGCTTAGTTTTGGCTCTTAAAAGACTCAAATTTAAATCACATAATATGTAGTATATTATCTTATTCATCACATATACTTGCTTTGCTTTAAATTGTACAGATTGTATATTCTTCTCAATAAAAAAAGGGGGAAATCAAAATCAAAATGTTTTTTCAAACAGAGCTAGGTAAAAACACTTAGGATAAAAATGTCATTTTTTAGGAACATATTTGTTTAAATCGTTTTGGATTCGACAAAATTATGAAAAAAGTTTTATTCGAATATTAGTTACTTTAGATGATACGTTTGACTGAAAAATGTCATACTCTGATTATATTGAACTATGTTATACTGAGTATAATACATACAACTCCTATGTTTTATAAATAAAAATGGTTTCATAAAAAATATTTTTACTTTATGGAAGTCATAACTGTATTATAAATGTTTTATGTATTGTATATATTATTGTTTTTACATAAGTATGTTCCCAAAAGACATACTAGGTATGTAGTTACAAAACGTGTAGTTGCAAAACCACTTTCATAATGAGTTTTACATTTAAGAGGTTTGCATATCTCAAACTCACAACAAAAATATCTCAAAACTCTCAAATTTTATAAACAGTTTGAGTATTACTACAAGTTATTTGTTTTTTTAACACAACTTTTTATTTTATTTTGTGAATATGATAATAACTATATTTTGTCTTACTTATAAAAAACATACTATAATAAACGTAATTTAACATTATTTTTTTTATTTTTACAATAGATAAAAGGTTAAATTTTTTGTTATTGAGGTATACCGTTGTAAATTCATAATTAACCAACTTGAATCGATTATTGCTAACCTCCGGGCTTTGTCTGCTTCCAAATTCGTTCCACCGGTGCAAACGTGACACCTGTGGTTTTGACTTTGTTCAATGTTTTGATGTTTTGATGCATTGTACATACTGTGTCTGACTAGTATAACATATTAATAACAGCTCATTTGCCATTTTTACTATTACAATTATACTTTAGTTCGCATACCTAAATACTCATGTGTCAGTGTACTCAGTGTACTAGATAATATCTACTTAAAGGCAGATACAAAGTCTCATAGTAATTGATTTATCACCCTTTTTTCATATTAACATTATTGCTATTAATCGACTATTAACAAATTTGAAGTGTCGTTTGATAACAATAATAAAACAAACTTAAGTATTACTAACAATAAAGGACAGGGCGTTAAGAAACCCATAAAGAATACACGTTTTTAATGGAAATACTTCGCTTGTCAAATTAAATAAGTCTCAATTATCAATTTTGTGGCGCATTATCTGTAAATAATAAAAAAATAATAACAATATTAATTAAAAAATGAGAAATCTATTTTTTTTACAGACGTTTCTCGTTACTATGAATACTGTTTAACTTTTAAAAGCTTTATTGTGTTTTACGAATGTTCGAACATAATGTTCAATGTACATAAAAGCCTCGACGTTTACTCAACGTCTGGCTTAATGGCCAATTACGGTCGTGTATGTGCTAACTAGACATGAAAAATTAATTTGCACCGTTTAAAAACACCAGCTTAGCCCTTCCAATATTTTATAGCTTTTCAATAATTGTTTATTCTATGAAATCATACTTAACGTTCGCTCGGTATAGGGTTTTCAGTTTATTAGGATTACTCTAGATTATTGTTGCAACGCCTCCGCTAAGTTTACTGTCGGAACCGAACCCTTCATAACTTCTCCACCTGCAAACTTTAATGGCTATTGCCTATTATAACTTATATATGTTCTAACCGCCGTAAGCCAGTTGTATAGGCTCGTGTCCTATTATATCACTTTATACGTTCCTCTATATACCAAGTTCTATATTATTTATTGCTATTAATATTATTCTTTATTGAATACCAAGTCGACGCCGTAAAACAATACCTACCGTATATTTTTATCGCTTTCATAATATGATTGTGTGTATGGGTCGTTTTTATAGATATAAAGTTTTTAAGTTATATAAACGAACTGTGTTAACTTGAATTATTGGCGGTGTCTTTTGGAGAGCCATTAAGCTTCAAAAAACTATAATGGATACTATTACTCAATCCAGTTCGATCCCTATCCGTCTGTCAGCTCCGACTGGGAAAAAGCTTATTCAGCAAAGTTAATTTGGCGATCCTCGGAATTAATCAATGATTTATACAGTAGAGTATAAAAGAGAATACCGGCTAAAACCATATATAATCAATAATGCTCAGTGCGTAAGGAACTTAAAACATTCTCATACCCAAATGAAAATAATAATAACAATAAAAGCAAAATTGTCGAAATGGCGTTTTATTGCAATAAAACGATAAAACGACACAATTTTGAGTTATAAACATGTGTAACTGTGATGATGTTTGTTAAGCTTTAAACTTTACATCCACCCAAAGGGCTGGGTTAACATGTAATACCATTTAATCCATGAACATATCTATTATATACGCGTCGTGTGACCATTATCAATATATTATGTTATTATGGAAATGCATTAAGTCATGTCGATAGAAAGAGCAAAATGGATAGTGTAGAGATAGAGAGTAATTTTATTGATTGCAATTCCACACATACATAATAATAATTAATATTACAAACAATGTCTATTGTTCAGGTCTCTAACGAACGCAATACTTAATTATTGTAGAACGGCCATGCGGAATAATATGTTTGTTTTGGAATAGTCACTGGGTTAGGAAACAGCTGTTATCATAAAGTTTATTGGTGTTACAACGATGAGAGGTTTTTTTTTTATTGCATCTTAGCCAACGTTAATGTCTTGACCGTACCCATATATATTATAGGGTGATCATCGTAAGACACTTAATTTAAATTTAGTAGTTTTTATTTTTGCAAACATATTTGTTTATGTCATTACAAAAAATTGTTTAAATACTTGCAGTTTAGAACTCTATCGATTTTAAAAACTTAGTTTTTATACCTAATATATTTTATTAACTTTTAATTTTGTAAATTTGTACTCATATCATTTGACTGGCCGACAAAAATGTTTTGAATAATCAGCGTTTAAAGCTTAGATCGAAAGAGTAGTGCGGTCAAGTAATGGGTGTAGTTAAAAATAAACTGTTCATTCCGCCTAAGGTTGAAACGCTAAAAATTATAAAAACAATTATCCTTATCCAGTTATCTAAAAGTTGATAATCTTAGTAAATCAATCTCAATATAAAAATGTATCAAACTAGGTACGTTACCATATTTAACTTGTTAAAAAGTTCATACATCACTTGAAAATATTTAAAAAGGTAAATAGATATTAGAATATTTGCCTGGATCGCAGTTTTTAGACTTACCGTTGGAAAATTGCATGAAAGGTATAGATTTAGCGTGCACCTAATTCGACTATATCAAACTTACACTTACTTTTTATCAATAATTTCAATGCAATGAGCTTTTAAGATTTTCTCATCGATACCGGTGTGATTGGTTTAAGAAACTGTTTTAGTTGTCTGCAACGGCACAGTTCATTTTGGAGTGACAAAGGGAAGGAGGTTGGAGGTAAAGTCCCAAAGGAATTCGTAAGCTACAACTAGCCCTCTTTGGTCGCTGGATTTTTAATATTAATCTGTTATCAGTATGTAGCATAATAATATGTAAATATCTATTGCCGCCAAGTATGAGCGTCCGCGAATAGTCTTAAAAAGAAATATATTAATATATATATATATATGTATCGTATTGTATTGTATATATGTATTAGCTCGTTTGCAAACGCTTCGAGGGCCAAGTCCAGATATCTGATAGTATCGTTATTATAATTATTGCACTTGGGTTACGATAATAACCGGTTCGCAGGTTATCCTTTTATCGTCACCCAAACGAGTTTCGAAAAAGGGCATAATATTATTATTATATACCTACGCCGACGGATTTTGCAACAAACGTCTATGGGGGACACAACGTTCCAGCCGTGTAGGTACTATACAGTAATCAGTCCGAGTCAATATCACAGTAGTTGTTGGCTATTTTTTAACCGCAGTAAAAAATAAAATATAGTTTGATTACTATAATAATAATTATTCCGACGTATCAAATTACAGCGATGCGATGTTAGTGTGTGTTGTTGCGTGTGCTCGGTCGTCGGTGACGGGACAGGTACTCTGCGTAAAAAAAAAAAACAGAAAATATTTTACAAAAAACTAATCAAATATAAACTCAACATACCGGAACTCCTATGCCGGCTACACCTACGATTCATCGCCGTCACATGGTCGCCGGAAGTGTTCTTCCGCATCGGCAGCAACAGCAGCAGCAGCAACCGGTGGTGGAGGCGGACCTGTTGTCGCACGGATCGGTCAGTCGACGCTTTGGCGGGTTTTGTGTAAAACCGCGTTTGTGAATAATAATTGTGAGTCTGTGCATGTGTATGTGTGAATATGGGCTGCGGGTCCAGCACCGGTTGTCGTCTGAACAAAGAGTTATACTTACCGTCGACGGAGCTGCGTTTCAACGCCGGCCAGATCCAAAGGCTCAACAACAATTTTCTCAGCGGATACGAAAATTCCGGTGAACGCACTTATGATAACTCTACTACTACTGTAACGTGCACTTTTTTGAATTTGGGGGCCCTTTAAGAAAACCACTACGAAAAAAACGTAATTATATAAATTGTTTATTATTCGGGGTCCTGCGCTCGTGTCTTTTGGAGTAAAGATGGAATTGAGCAAAGGGACTGTTGGCCGAGGGCAGGTTTGGTTGTGTTACGAGACGTAGTATAGCGGATCACTCAAAATTTGTGATAACATTTTTTCATGAACGGTTTTGAATAATTAGTTTTTTTAATAATAAGCGTAATTTTAATTGAATTATTCAATTCAATTCGTTGATAAATTATTTAAAACTTGAACAATTGCACGTCCCTAGTAAAATACTAATAATACACTGTATAAAATAATTTTGTTTAAAAAAAAAAACACCTATCTGAGGAAGGAATTTGTCTTTTTTAAATGTTTACTCATTGTTTATAATCTAAAATGCACATATCAATGTTTGTTAGTCATCAAAAACAATATTCGATGACCAACATAATAATAATTATTTCTGACATTCACTCCCATTTTCGTTTATCCTCTTATATTATCAAGAAACTAGTCACTGCTCTTGTATTTGCTTTTTTTAAAAGCATAATCGATAACGATATTATCGCGGCTTGTTAGTTGTATTTTTTATTTTATTAATATTTAAACTTTTGTATTAACGACAGCAAGCGTTAATTGTAAGTTATACGTTTATATTCTAATATCTGTCACAGTAGTATTCTTTTATATGGAACTAATTTTTTAACTAAAAACGTTTCTAATCAAATCTGTATGGACTATTTTTTTTATGAAACTTGACATAGAGCCAAAATGTTATTATACTCGTACAATAACAGAGCAAAGAGCAAATATTGCTATTTAATATTTACCAATGTTAAATATTAAATCATCACTATTATTTAATATTTATTATAAACTTTTACAACACAGTCAACCCCTGTTTTTATACCATAACCTAACCTCTCGGGAGATGCACGTTTTTGGTGAATTAGACAGCCTAAGCGCATAATATGTTATATGAACAAAATTAATGATAGAGAGTTTATCCATAGATTAAATACATACTTTGTATATCTCATAGATGTCCATTGTTTATCTGCTTATTTACTTGTTTATGTTTTATTAAGTTACAAAGGAAAAGTTATAGTTCTTTCGATAAGATAAATATGTATTTTTCTAAAACTTAAAAAACTTTATCTTTTACTTTAATTATTTCATTGGAATTTTTTATTAAATAATTCACGATTTGGTTTTATATATAGTGTATAACTAGCTTCAATGTAAACAGGTTTTTTCTGTATTAGATTCTATAATGAAAACTAATTATTATTGTCATATGATATGCTTATAACTTGTAGACCGAGAACAAATCCTATATAATTATTTTATTTTACTAACGATTAATGTGGGAAATCAGCCGTTTCAAACATTGGGAAATAATAGCAAAACCTTTTAAAAGTTAATTAAAAAAATGGGTAAGTTTGCATCAGAGAATTTCATTACTATATTTTGTCTTTGTATCTTCGATAGTTAAGTCTGGTAAGAAATACATTATTGGTGTGTTTATAAAAGTATTTAAGAATATCAACGATTGAAATGCTTAGACTTGTTTTACTCAACAGATAAAAATTCTAAAAGAAAACATAAAATGGACAGCTTTTTTCATGTGCCACGATAGAAAATTTCAGAAATGACTTGTAACATATTTTTAGAAACATAAATAAACGCACGAGACTTGGACTGTACTTCGGTGGACGATAACACAACAAAAATGGTCTACGGATAAACCTCTTGTGTGTGTCTACTAGTTAAGCCAAACTCGGAGAAACTTAATGCCTACTAACTTAGTGCACTCGAAGGTTTCCACCCTTCTGAGTAATAATGATAATGACGTTGAAATCGACAAAGTCTATTCACCTCGCACAGGCAAACGTGCTTACCCGATCACGCGACACATTTGTGTTCGGGGTGTGAACACTGATGGTGGTGTAATGTAGTTGACATTTTCTGGTTTCAAAGGTCCTTGATGTTATTTACCTTGTCCGGATATGCCAGAGTTGAAGTCCGAACATTTATTCGCCAAGTATAAATTGATTTTGTTTAACAGTTATGTACAATACTGCACTCAAACTCAATCATTAGAAATATAAAATGAAGTTACTGTAGTCGAGTGATTTTAAATTTAATTTGGTTAAATCACTAAGTATAAACATTATCTGAAAGAAAAAAAATATAAATAAAAAACATCGAATTACCGCTATATTATAATATTATTATCGTCCAAAACATTTGAAGTTTAGTCGAGTCAGTCAGACATCGACTCACATAGCATATACAATTATAATCATATTATTAAATATACCTAATTAATATTTAAAAAAATTGTGAAAATATATATATATATATATATAATTTCGTCCATAAGCAGTTAAAAACATTTATATAACATTTTTACTAGATTTCAGAAGTATAAAATATATTTTGTGTGCTACGTGGGATTTCAAGTGAAATCTGCAGATAGTGAAAACCAATAAATATTATTAAAACATGGTTAACGCAATACCTTAAATTCTAATCTGTATAATTTATTATTATGCGTTTTTATTTGATTTTTAAAACTAAATTTACTGTCATTGTCTTATCAATGACTAGGAACTTGTATTTTTTCTGCACTTAGTCGTTAGCCTTAACAATTTACTATCAATTATTGAAACTTATCTTACAATAAATCTTAACCTACACTTTCAACAATCCTATTTAAGACTTTAACATGACCAATACTACTCAGTATATAGGTCCTCCCATTATTATATAATTAATATTAATAAGATAATAAGGTAAGATAATATTGTTAAGTTTTTTAGAAGAAAAAAATATAATATATAATAATTCCTGCAGGCTACATGTTTGCATAATTAAAAATAGCTATACATATAAATACTAGTTATAGGAAATACAAAATAACGACAATAATAAAAGTAAAAACGTAACGAAATACTATGGCAATAGTTTTTATTAATTGTCAAAATGTTTTCCGCCGAGTGGGTTGCAACATAATATTGCTTTTTTTTATGTGTCACTATAATTATACATAATTATTGTCTATATTTGTATCATAAAGTAGGTATAATTTAAATACAAGACGACGTGTGTGTGTATATAGTACCTAATGTTAAAAGATACGATATTTTATCCGTGTGTATAATTAAATCTGTTTTTAATAATTTACTATTATTGTAAAAATATGTAGATGATCTTCCCACGTCCGGTACTTCGCAAGATACCAAAGCTACCGTCAACAAGATCGTGCAACGTTTGATGTGCGGCATTGGTTTGTTGGATAAACGATTTGCTAGTAAATTTCTGGTCACAGCAGAACCCATTTCGTCTAACGCACAAGTGAGAGTCTGACCGATGCGATAGCCTTATAATAATAATATATTATTAATAATACAAATGTTAAACAATTGTCGTGAAATATGATTTATTACAGTTAAGAGTTGTTTTTGTTTGAATATGTATGAATTATTCATAATAATTTTATAAACTACGTACTTTTAAATATTTAAAAATATTTTATCTATTTGGCAAACCAAAAGAAATAGTAACTTTAACATACAATTATTTATATTATATTGTGGAAGATTATAATACTTAGTTGACAACGATGGTAAAAAAATGACAAATTTAATTAATTTAAAACTCTTTTTCAAAAAAATAAATGTCTTACGTTAAATAGATAATTTTGTATTATTTGTCGATGACAAGAATAATAAAAACTGATTTCGATCTTTTTTTATGAATGACTTTATAATTTTATCAAACAATTAAAAAAATATATATATTACTTATCTGTTTTGTGTCAAATAAAACAATTAAAATAAAAACTTTTCTATAGCTTCGGTGATGTTCACTTTTTGTAACTTTTGGTGAAAATGGACTTTAAAAATGTTTAATTTTCCATGAGGTTATTTGTTAATTTTTTTTATAAAACTTTCATAACTTTTTCTTTTATTTTCTGAGATTGTCGTCTTTTTACATAGTATAAAGCTTGTCTAGTGTGACAATGGCTCTTCGCTTAACTCGGGTTGACTCGAGTAACATATTTTAATATTAAAAGAAAATTAATAATTATTAACTTATTAGAATAAGCTTTATTATTACTAATAATATATCATTCAAGTTAATCGTTGATATATTAGTCATAATAGTATATACTTATTGAACTAAACTATGGGCATTTCAGCTGTCAAAAAGTTTTACCTATTACATTCGACTCGATGCGCTATCCGAACGGAAATTGTACGACGACGACGACTTGGAGCATTCAGTCAGATGCGTTACGGAAGAAGATAGCACTCCACAAGGTTTCGCCAAAATCAGATTAGTCACTAACGATCCGGAACAGTGGAATGATTTAACCGATGACGACGGATACTTAAGACGGTAATAGTACAATAATAATGAAATAATATTATGTTTGTTAGCAAATACATTAATAACAAAAATAATGTACATAAAACATTGGTGATGCTGTTGTTCGAATATAAAAGGAGACTGATATAAAACAAACAAAATAAAAAAACAACGTTGCTTTAACGGTGTAATTCAGAATGACGGTCAAACGCCATGTTGTATGTTATTTTGGCTCGTGTGGTGCGGGTTGCTCATTGTTTATGCATGCGTTCTCTGACTAAGTGATATCGAATAATATCAGTTTGCTGTTCTAACCGAACGGTCGAAAAAAAAAATAAAAGTGAACCCCATTTTCCACAATACATTGACGTCACATTGAAATCACATCCCCGAGAGAACCCGGTTAGACCTTTTTTTTTTGTTAGATGGCAGTCATCACTTTGTGCATAATGTAACGGAATTATTCAGTTCGATCTACCGCTTTAATGCACGGGCAATACCTATTGAACAGTATGGAAGGTTTAACCAATTGATCATTTATTAATAGCAGTAGTCACTAGCCTTTCAAACAATCGTTAAATTTAAATTTATTATTTATTGATTCGTTGTATGGTACTACCAAATAGCAAATTTTGAACAGGATCCTATAAGTGTCATAGCTCATCAGTGTTGATAGAGTTTGTTTGACCAAATGCACAATGTTTCCAATAATCAAAATGTCCCTTACATATCACTCGGTTATATAAATATTACTCGTTTCTCTATTATAGTGTACGGAAAATGTATAGGGTACTTCCATCGCTCAGTGCTTTGTAGTCGTCTTTCTATAATATAGAATGTGCCAGTTCTTACAGCGGTCAATACCAACGTATTGATCATTGCGTGTTTGACGTTAATGGAAAATTCCTATTTCAAACTCCACCGAGGATTTATAATGTTTTAAATTAACCCATAAATCAAGACGGAAGCTATTGACGTTTTTTTCACGAAAATTCATTCTTACTGCAACATTTATTTACAGTAACATACGCATGTATGTACCTAGGGTTTTTAGTACAATAAGAGTTCCTATCTTCAACCAGAGTAGGCTAGATAGTCGTTTGGAAATATGATAACAAGAATTTATAGAGTCACCGCATTATTTCATTCTTTGAAATATTATAGGGACAAATTAAAAATGCGTTTTATCGAGCTGCTCGCTATGTCTGCGTCCAAAAACGATATTGTCGGTTCGCCCGAAGACGTGGACGAGAGCTACCTGTGCGGATGTCCAGGCAAAGTGGTTGACGCCGGAGTGTTACACGAAATCCTCAAAATTCCAGCGGACGAACACATGTTTTTTGGACCTGGTAAATTTGTGTTATCCGTGCAAAAACGTTGGTCAATATTTTTGACTATATATAAATATATATTTTATCACACAGGTAGTTGCGGACCATGTCAGTTTCCTGATCCCAAAGAGCTGCGTATAGCCGTCGTCGAAGACGCCCAATGCGTGAAGCTACGGATATCAGGTCCAAAGTTACCCGGCGAAGTAGCCGTTGTCCTTTTGCCAGCCATCGAGTTTGAGGGTTTACCCAAATACACTGATTTATTGTCCAGGATACCGATTACACACCCGGATATTCTTCTCCATCAAAGAGCGTGTTCTATGGTATACCGTATTATAGATTTATTTAACGTTGATTTGCATAATCAGATTTTAAACGCGTATCGATTAAGCCGATTGTTGTCTTGTTTTCTCATCGATTGTTCTATAGGGATACTACGTAATACCCGTGTCTCCGCACCAGACCGTTCGCTGTTACGACCGACAAGCCACTTGGCAGATCCGTTTCCCGGCGGCTGAGTGCTTGTACCAGACCCACTACTCCGAGCGCAGCGTCATCAGCAACATACACCATTTCCTGCGCACGAAAATTCCCAAACTGCGCCACGGCGACAACGGCATGTGCGTGGTCAGCGGATACATACTTAAGACGTTGCTGTGGTTCCGGTTGGAGGCGTGTGGCGCCGTCGAGGAATGGGATCACGGTTGCGTGGCCGGCCACGTGCTGTCAATTCTCGACGCTCTGGTGGCCGCATTGAGGAGCCAACACCACCGTTCATACTTTTTTCCTTACGCAAACGTCATGCTGAACGCACCTCGGGCAGGTCGCACTATGGTTTCGGAAGACGATTACCAGAATGACGTAGAAATTGTCGAGGCATACTTGTACGGGCTTTTCGAAAAGTCTATGGGAAGCGATTCCATAGTCACCGGACAGGCGTTCGAGAATCCCGATCAGGGCTACTGGATGAACTTGGAGTCGGTAATGTTACAAAAATGGCACAGGGTGCTGGAGACCATAAATCCTAGATCACGGAGGGTCGTATACACGAAGAAACAAGTGGAATATGTTAGCGAAGTTTTTAAAGGAATGTTAGCTACAAGACAATACGTACGTATATTCGGATGTTTTTGTTTATTCTTAAGTCTAAATTATTATTATCATTTAAAAGAGTACTTCCATCTGTTGAAATTTGAAATCCAGTAAGATTGAGAATTGAAACAACTCATTACCTACTCATTATCATTTCATTTTTTTCTATTCAAATCCAAATCACGTCGCTAATCCTTATCCTAATTTTAATTCTAATCTTGATGGCAACGAATAACGTACCTAGTTTTCAGGTGGCATTTATTCGAGGGTACTATTTTTTTGTTATACTCATCAACTATTTATTATTAGGGAAGAGATTCGACAGCGTGGTGTTTTATCGAAGACAAATTACCTCATTGCGGCGGTGGTAGTCGTGAAGAAATCAGCTTAGACGCTGCCTACCTAGTGTCAGTTGTGGTAGAACAGGCTATGACGGCGGCTGGAGCCCGTGGCGGAGTTAAGGCCACTACTAACCACAAAAAAAATTCCTGTTTCGAGAACGCTAGAGGGAAAGGACTGGCACGGCGACGTAAGGTACGAGATCCGGCCAAACGTCAAGCTATGGATGTCCGACGGGAAGCTGCTCGGCAATTGTTATGCAACGTGTATGCCAGTGCCACGAATACCGCAATCAACGGCGACATAGAACTAGTCGGCTTCGTATTAGATCGGTTGCACTCTACCGCAACATCCGACCGACGTCTTGGACCGGCTCTGCAACCATTCCTACGTCAGTTACACGATGTATCTCGCAAAACTTGCTGGCATCTAGACGAATGGCTGCGTCGATGGGACAGAGACGAGCTACAATCCTTAGGGACATTTGCCCGACTGCTCTGTCAGAATGCCATACAGCCTACTGAAGCTTTGCTGGACGCCATACAAAAAGGTTTACTTTTACTCTTACTTTACAATAATGGTACTCCTAAAACATCTAAAAATCTGCGTTCTAATTTATAAACATCAAATTTTCGTCTTGTTTTATTTCCCTGTTATTTTAAGGTTTCTACAATAATTGATTAACTTTTATAAGATGAATGTAAGATTAATTTACTTTAATGACACTAATATCACCTTAACATAATCCAAATAGCGTTGATTTGGATTTAATGTTTAAATTTAGATAAGAATTCTCCAACAATATCCCCATACGTTAATTAATTTTGGTAAATTATAATTTTTCTTTGAGAAAATTGTATTAAAAATCGCTTATTTCGATTTTTGTCCTCAATTTACCATAATTGGATAACAGAAACCGTTAATACTGTTTCAAGGTTGGTCCTGGGCTGATAAGTTGCTACTGGCCGTAATGGAGTTTCAGGACGACGTGGATATTATCTGTGCTCCTGAACGAGGAAACGTAAAACGTTTTAGCATATCACTTCCAGAACCAGAACAGGAAACGTTCGCGTCCCGCAGTTTGGGCAGGGCGGCCGACAGACATTATTCCGCTCGAGCGGACACCGTTTCAAATAAATTCAAAACGGTTAGAGGTAAAAGCATTAGCATATTATTAAATCGGTTTGATTTGCTTCGATACAATGAAGTCACAATTGAAATTTTTAACGAGAACGATTATGTTTTTTTGAAGTTCAAAAATTAAATGCATTTTTACTGGACGGTAACGATAGTTATGATTAAACTTTTTGTCCTACAATAGGAATGTCATTTTTGGACGTTGACAGTATGTTAAACGGAGAGAAGAAGAACGCTCCCAAGAGCGCTACCGCCCTTTACAGCCGTTTGCAATGTCAGAGTCCAATGACCATGACCATCATCAGTAACAGGTGTAGAAGCAACCATCGCGTTTTGGGGAACATAGTCAACGCTTTGATTACGTTACAAAAATATACAGTGAGTTTAAACACAACTATTCTTATAAATAATTTGTAGATTCGTCAGATTCCATTAAAATCATACATTACTGTTAGCACTGGACACAGGTATATGACCAAAAATGAGTTGCTATACGGTGAGCCAAAAATAATTATTAGATATCATTGCACTTTGGGCCTACATAGTTTATAGCTATTAATGTAATAGAATAGTAGTAGTACGTCTGAATGATTTGCGAATGGAAGATTTTGCAGGAGATGTGTTCGATCCTGCCGGAAGACAAACAAGGACCGGTGCTTGATGACATCCGGAAGATCAGCAAAGAAAGGAGGCGGGAACGTCGGGACCTATCTATGGTGAAGGACGTGCAGACCACTGGTGTTTACAGATCCATGTCCGAATTGTCGTTGACTCCCAACACGCTGGAAAGGGTACCAAGTGCAATGCCACTCAGGACCATCTCAACCAGTCTAATATCCACGGTCAGAGTAGCTAGGCGCAAACAGTCCAATGTCACTACAGTGTACAATCCTGCATTTTACGACGCTCCCGTGGCTTATGCACACACCGACGCCACTAATGCCGCCGCAGGCAGGTTCCAAAATCCGCTGTGTCAGCCGTACTTGCGCATGACGCACAACAACGGATTCAGTTTGTCTTCGGATCCGGTGCTCAAAGACAAAACCACTAAACTGTAAACACAGGCGGTTCAACAGACCAATTCGCACTTTAATTTCGTTAATTTCGTTTTCATTATAGGTGTACATATACAATCCTTACTGGGCAGGAGATAAGGTTAAGACTGTAGCAAGATGGGGGGGGGGGGGCAAGCATTGGTCTGAGCCTAAATGTATATAATTTAGTTTTTGATTAGGCGCAATCATTTTTAGGTAGCTTCTGGAAGGAGTTGAGTTAATTTTACAACTGAAAAAATCAAATAAAGAATAATGGTCGTCGACGATAATAAAAAATAATCGTATTTCCAAAGTCGTTCCGTATTGTATATATATCAGTTATTCATTTTACTATAAAATTATGGTATTAATATATAAACCCCATATCACCCCTTCCCGGAGGTGTGTACGCCTCTGATTCTAAATAACGGTTATAAACACCTGTACTTCATATTATAAAATATAATATATCTCTAAGTAAAACCTCATTGAAGTTTGAACTATACTTTTAGCACCGATGTTTGTGTACACTTTTTTTTTTTTAGGGTATTTATATTATTTTGTTATTTTTGTACGTTTATAAAATGTTACTACGTTTAATGTACATATTACTCTATTTTCACTTTTCATTTTCTATCCTTTGACTGTATTTCCTTTGTGTAATTTTACAAATTTTAAATATAGATTTTGCCGTCACTTGACTAATGTACTGCACGAGATCAAAGTGAGATGCAAGTCTCTTTTAAAACTTCTCTAATAACAAACTACGCGGTATTCCAAATTAAAATCGAGTGAATAAAATATATTAATCCAACAGTATACTTGTCTATTAGTGTCAATAAATGTCAACATCCCGTGGCCTCCATAAAATTCATATAAACTTTTGTCGATGATAAAAGTCTAGTATCCATTTGAAAGTTTGTTGAAAAACAGCTCACGGCTATACTAATCGGCGTTATATTATTAGTTTTACTGTTTTCTTTATTAGCCTATTGTAGATTAATACTATATAATTTATTATGGTAGTACTAAATAACAATAAGTATGAATATTATAGACACTTTTAAATCATCCGCATTATTATTTTTTGTAGTCGATACATTTAGTTTACATTCTAGACTAGAAACTAGTAATGATTGCAGCATAACATACATATGTATAGCTAATGAATTAATTGTTCAGACAGTAGAATCATTAGTTAACCGTTTAATAAATTAGATAATAGGAGGCCCATAGGTAAATGCATATTTCTAAAAACCGTTTGGAATTTGGTTAATTTTACCGTGCAAGGTGTTAATAATTATCTACGGCAAAGCTATACGACTGGTACGAACAAGTGTTTTAAGTTCAATTGTCTTTGTTTAATTGCATCGACTAATTATTACACAAAATTATAATAATAATACATGCCAATAACATTGTCAATTGTTCATTTTATGGTATCCGAATAATATTTGGAAAGTAAGTAAGTTATAAATATACCAACACCTTAAATATTAGTTGCACAAATGTGAAAATTATTCAAACTTGTTTTTTTGTTTTTTGAAAATGTGGCGTTTTCTAAAAGTATTTAAGTGTTTACTAATATCATGTAGTCTTATTTGTTTGCATCAAGTAAGTTTTTAAGTCTAAATTATTTTTATTATACATGAATACTATACAATATGCTACTTTAAAATAACTCATTTGTAACATCATGTGCTGATTAATTCGGCATACAGTCAAATAGATTTGTTATTGGGTGGGTTATTAGCAACAGTATATCAGTACCTAGTTCCTAATTTAAAAGTAGTGTACATTTTTTAGTGAGTGATTATCCGCTTGGATGCAAATATGAGGTTGACGTAAAACAAAGTTTAAGTCTAATAAATGGGTTTAATAAGTATAATAAAAAAAGAGGGTAAATCATTGACAATAAATTAATTTTTTCTGTAATCAATAAATTATTTGATTGAGGAGTATTACTTTAAATTTATTTTAATGTCGATATCTTTCATTACCTTATAATTTTTTATTTTATTTGTGAATTAGTTGGTCTTAATTTGTTTTCGTTTGCTTACAATCGAAGTGTTATTACCATATTTATGTACAATTACAAATAGAATATTAATATTTCTTAATATTTTACTACCATCTAAAGCATCCACAATCCGTTATTCAATTACTGGAATATTTAGAAGGGTAATACATGTCGATTAGTCTTATTTTGCTAGAGTGTCTGAATTCTGGTTTGTTTTGATTTCAGAATGAAGTTTTTTCTTTTAAAATTAATCCTAAAGATGTAGAAAAGCAGTGGAGTGTTTTAGTAAATTCCACGGAACAACCAGGTTTAGCGAGAACTGCGAAAAACTGTGGAACGAGTATTAACCGGTTCTATGATGAGTTAGATAATATAAAAAATCAAACTACAGAAAAGTTAGCAGTAATTAAAGACACAGCCGAAGTAAAAAATTTGGCTGTTGGTTTTAAAAAACAAGTGGTATCATCCACTACGAATTTGAACGATGTCCAGAGAAATGTGTATAAACTGGCTGGACACTTTAAAGATAAATACAAAAATGGCTTGTGGGGCATTGAGATTGATTCCCAAAACACTTTTGATAAATTAAATGAGATGAAAAGTACTCCTGTGGACAATACTAAATCATTGCCCGGATCAGCTGCACGAATGTTCGGTAACCGACATGATTATGAAAAATTGAGTAATAAAATTCTTAGTGTATCATTAGATGACCAACAGCTAATGGATGATTTAAAAAAAAAAAGAACAAAAGCAAGAGCCGAGTTTTCATCCTTATATAATGCATTAGATAAATGGACAAAAAATGTTAACAATATTGCGTTTGAAACGATGGATGTTTTTTTTAAAGGTATTAGTTCAATTAAATCTATTAAAAGAAAAGTTAAAGAATTTAAAGAAGATGCCCTGTCTAAAATCGATGAAAATGAGTTGGCTGCAGTTCAGAATGCAATCGAATTGGCTAAGGCATTAAAATTCATCTTTAAAACACAAATAACTCATGATTCTAATGAGATATTTGACGATGAACCAACGGCTGATGATGATACATCTACGCAAGCTGATGATTCAAACGAAGAAAACAATATTAACAAGGAAAATAAAAGTATACCTAAAAATGAAATACAAAATCAGAAGAGTCTAAGCGATATCGCTGCAGATTCTACACCCAGGCATGAACCTAAGAAAGAAAATCTGGATTTACAAACTAGTAATGAATCAACAATTTCTAATTCATCCCCCAACGATACATCAAATGTAAATGACACTAAATTTTCTCCTTTAGACGAAGAAAAAAATAATATGACAAAAAATACACCTCAAGAGAATCCAAACAACTTAACGATAGATTCTGTGCCAACAAGTGAACCAGTGAATTTACTAACTAGCAACGAATCGATCATTTCTAATGCATCACCTAACGATACTTTAAGTGATAATGGTTCTACAATTTCGCCTTTAGATAAACAAAATGATATCATTTCAAAACAAACATCTCAGGAAAATCCAAAGGACTTAATTGCAGACTTTACACCTAAGCACAAAAAACTGGATTTAGAAACTAGTAATGAATCAAACATTTCAAATTCATCCCCCATCGGTACATTAAATGTAAATGACATTAAATTTTCGCCTTTAGACGAAGAAAATAATAATACGACAAAAAATACACCTCAAGAGAATCCAAACGGCTTAACGACAGATTCTGTGCCAACAAGTGAACCAGAGGATTTATTAACTAGCAATGAATTAACAAACTCTAATTTAACCCCTAATGATACAGTAAGTGCAAATGACACATCATTATCGCCTTTAGACAAAGCAAATAACCACATGTCAAAACAAACATCTCAGGAAAATCCAAAGGACTTTACTTCTGATTCTACGCCAAAGCATGAATACCTAGATTTACCATTTAACAGCGAATCGACAACATCTAATCCATCACCTAACGATACATCAAGTATGAATGACACCATGGACGATGATGTACATAATAAAGCAAAACCTAAACATATGCGAAGAAAGAAAAAGTTATTATCATGGGACGAGTTAATTAAAAAGCCTGAACCAATAGTGAGTTCAGAATCGAATAATTGTGTAAACGCATTGAAAACAAGTATATCTGATCTCAACAGTATAAAATTGTCAACAAAAAATAAGATACAAGCAGCGAAAGATGAAAATGAATTGAAAGTAACGGAAAACGATGCCATTAAAAAATATCAAGACAACATGAAAAAGACCAACTCAGTTTTAGCTAATAGATTAATTGATGTGGCTGAAAATGCGTGTGAGACGGTAAAATCTATAGATGATAAATATGAAACAAAATTCAAAAACGATCCTAACCTTCAACGCGTAAGTTATTTATTAGGGAAAAAGTACGATCCTAATTACTACATATTGCAAGTTTTATCTGAAGCCGATACTAACAGCAATAAAAATGGAGTAAGCGGTAAAAAAAAACCATCTTATTACAAAATGGTATCGGTATGTCAAAATTTGATTAATGAAACAAACGAGATGGACGAATCTGCGTTGTACGCCATGAATAAAATTTACGAAGGTCTTATAGCGACTAAAGACTTGAGCAAAGAAGCTAACAAAGAAAGCGCTCAAAAAGCTTTATATATTTTAAGAAAACTAAAAGAGGATGAAAACGAAGAAGATATAATATCAAAAACGGAAAATCATAATAAGGTACAGGAAAAAATTTTCGACGATGACAACAATAACGTACGAAATCAAAACGAAAATCACAACTCAAATGATAATTTGCAACCTAATGCAATAGCACATAAAAATGAACCGAAAGTACCAGTAGATGTTGATTTAGGAGATAATACACATAACAAACAAATTGCAGAAGATTATCCAAGATCACAAGAGGTCGATGATGAAGACAATTCAATTGATAATTTGCAACCTAATGCAATAGCACATAAAAATGAACCGAAAGTACCAGTAGATGTTGATTTAGGAGAAAACACAAATAACAAACAAATTGCAGAAGATTATCCAAGATCACAAGAGGGTGATGATGAAGACGACTCAATTGAAAATTTGCAACCTAATGCAATAGCACATAACAATAAACCGAAAGTACCAGTAGATGTTGATTTAGGAGAAAACACAAATAACAAACAAATTGCAGAAGATTATCCAAGATCGCAAGAGGTTGATGATGAAGACAATTCAATTGATAATTTGCAACCTAATGCAATATTACATAAAAATGAACCGAAAGTACCAGTAGATGTTGATTTAGGAGAAAACACAAATAACAAACAAATTGCAGAAGATTATCCAAGATCACAAGAGGTCGATGATGAAGACGACTCAATTGAAAATTTGCAACCTAATGCAATAGCACATAAAAATGAACCGAAAGTACCAGTAGATGTTGATTTAGGAGATAATACACATAACAAACAAATTGCAGAAGATTATCCAAGATCACAAGAGGTCGATGATGAAGACGACTCAATTGAAAATTTGCAACCTAATGCAATAGCACATAAAAATGAACCGAAAGTACCAGTAGACGTTGATTTAGGAGATAATACAAATAACAAACAAATTGCAGAAGATTATCCAAGATCACAAGAGGTCGATGATGATGACAATTCAATTGAAAATTTGCAACCTAATGCAATAGCACATAAAAATGAACCGAAAGTACCAGTAGACGTTGATTTAGGAGAAAACACAAATAACAAACAAATTGCAGAAGATTATCCAAGATCGCAAGAGGTTGATGATGAAGACAATTCAATTGATAATTTGCAACCTAATGCAATAGCACATAAAAATGAACCGAAAGTACCAGTAGACGTTGATTTAGGAGATAATACAAATAACAAACAAATTGCAGAAGATTATCCAAGATCGCAAGAGGTTGATGATGAAGACAATTCAATTGATAATTTGCAACCTAATGCAATAGCACATAAAAATGAACCGAAAGTACCAGTAGACGTTGATTTAGGAGATAATACAAATAACAAACAAATTGCAGAAGATTATCCAAGATCGCAAGAGGTTGATGATGAAGACAGTTCAATTGATAATTTGCAACCTAATGCAATAGCACATAAAAATGAACCGAAAGTACCAGTAGATGTTGATTTAGGAGAAAACACAAATAACAAACAAATTGCAGAAGATTATCCAAGATCACAAGAGGTCGATGATGAAGACGACTCAATTGAAAATTTGCAACCTAATGCAATAGCACATAAAAATGAACCGAAAGTACCAGTAGATGTTGATTTAGAAGATAATACACATAACAAACAAATTGCAGAAGATTATCCAAGATCACAAGAGGTTGATGATGAAGACAGTTCAATTGATAATTTGCAACCTAATGCAATATTACATAAAAATGAACCGAAAGTACCAGTAGACGTTGATTTAGGAGATAATACAAATAACAAACAAATTGCAGAAGATTATCCAAGATCGCAAGAGGTTGATGATGAAGACAGTTCAATTGATAATTTGCAACCTAATGCAATATTACATAAAAATGAACCGAAAGTACCAGTAGACGTTGATTTAGGAGATAATACAAATAACAAACAAATTGCAGAAGATTATCCAAGATCGCAAGAGGTTGATGATGAAGACAGTTCAATTGATAATTTGCAACCTAATGCAATATTACATAAAAATGAACCGAAAGTACCAGTAGATGTTGATTTAGGAGAAAACACAAATAACAAACAAATTGCAGAAGATTATCCAAGATCACAAGAGGGTGATGATGAAGATAAAATTTCTGAAAAAACTCAAGAGAACGATAGTATAAATGAATCTTCTGGTATTCTTCCTGGTAATAAGGACGATGGTATCCTCATAAATGCCAGTGTGTCAAATCCGGTGTCGGTCGAAAATATTCCAGATGAAGGTTCAGAGAGCATTTTGCATTTTCCAGAAACTGCAGAACAGCCCCGCAATGAAATGGACCCACATCATGATAAAATAGCAACGAATCAAGTTTTTGACAATGCGTTTGAGCCAAGCATGAGTACAGAAAATATTGAACAAGATAAAAAAGAAAACCCTAATTTAAATAGTACTCAAAACATTATTCCAAAAATTGACAAAGAAAGTCTGAATAAAGATCAAGAAAACGACGATTCAGAATTATTAGACAGTGTTGAAAATGCTATTCCTAGTGTTGTGCAAAATAAAAAAATAGTAAACTCTGTTCTAAGTAGTGAAGAATTTGACGAAGATGACGGAGATAGTCTTGATGAAATGAAAAATAATAAAGGCTCAGAGAGCATTTTGCATTCTCCAGAAACTGCAGAACAGCCCCGCAATGAAATGGACCCACATCATGATAAAATAGCAACCGATCAAGTTTTTGACAATGCGTTTAAACCAAGCATGAGTACAGTTAATGTTGAACAAGATAAAAAAGAAAACCCTACTTTAAATAGTACACAAAACATCATTCCAAAAATTGACAAAGAAAGTCTGAATAAGGATCAAGAAAACGACGATTCAGAATTATTAGACAGTGTTGAAAATGCTATTCCTAGTGTTGTGCAAAATAAAAAAATAGTAAACTCTGTTCTAAGTAGTGAAGAATTTGACGAAGACGACGGAGATAGTCTTGATGAAATGAAAAATAATAAAGGCTCAGAGAGCATTTTGCATTCTCCAGAAACTGCAGAGCAGCCCCGCAATGAAATGGACCCACATCATGATAAAATAGCAACGGATCAAGTTTTTGACAATGCGTTTAAGCCAAGCATGAGTACAGAAAATATTGAACAAGATAAAAAAGAAAACCCTAATTTAAATAGTACACAAAACATTATTCCAAAAATTGACAAAGAAAGTCTGAATAAGGATCAAGAAAACGACGATTCAGAATTATTAGACAGTGTTGAAAATGCTATTCCTAGTGTTGTGCAAAATAAAAAAATAGTAAACTCTGTTCTAAGTAGTGAAGAATTTGACAAAGATGACGGAGATAGTCTTGATGAAATGAAAAATAATAAAGGCTCGGAGAGCATTTTGCATTCTCCAGAAACTGCAGAACAGCCCCGCAATGAAATGGACCCACATCATGATAAAATAGCAACGGATCAAGTTTTTGACAATGCGTTTAAACCAAGCATGAGTACAGTTAATGATGAACAAGATAAAGAAGAAAACCCTAATTTAAATAGTACACAAAACATTATTCCAAAAATTGACAAAGAAAGTCTGAATAAGGATCAAGAAAACGACGATTCAGAATTATTAGACAGTGTTGAAAATGCTATTCCTAGTGTTGTGCAAAATAAAAAAATAGTGAGTCCTGTTCTAAGTAGTGAAGAATTTGACGGAGATGACGAAGAAAGCCTTGATCAAGTGAAAACTAATACATTTAAATCTAGCTCAAGACCGGATATCTTAGAAACGCCCAATTTAAATGGTGCAAATCCTGTCATACCCACTCCTGTACAAGAAATTATGCCAAACACCTTACTAGACGACCAAATAAGTACTGAAGTTAAGCTACCTAGCTTAGATGAAAAAGATCCAATTAATAAGAAAATAGTCCACACAGAACCGTATAATGAAGGATTAAATAAGGGACATGCAATTCCTGATAAGAATGCTAATATAATTGCTGAGCCTGTATTGTCAAATTTAGAAGGAGATAGCAGTGAAGCTCTGTTAGGAGAAAGTATACCAAAAATCAATAAAGAAATCCATAAGTCGAGTGAAGGGAATGGTAGTACTGAAGTGTTGGACAGTGTTGAAAATGTCACTCCTAGTGTTACGCAAAATGAAAATCTACCAAAGTCGGTTGTAAGTAGCAAAGAATATGAAGGAGACCAACCTGGCAGTCAAGATAAAATTAAAAATAATGATGACAAAGAAAATGTATTGAAAAATCTTTCAGGTGAAGAACAGCTTAATAATAAAATCGATATGGACAATAATAACAGAGCAGACGTTGGGGACAATACAATTACTGGGGACCCAACTGAAGTCAATCATGATAAATATGAATTGCCAAGTGTAGATGATGCGCAGAGTCGTTTACACGACAACGAGTTAAAAAATAGTTTAGAATCAGGTGATTTAGTTAAACCAGAACAAGATAGTCAAGACATGCCTGGTGATACGAAGTATAATACAATTACTGAACCTATACATGAGATTCCAGAAATTAATGGTAAGGAACCCTTGCTAAATAAAATACCCGAAACCAATAATGAAAACCTTACAAACAATAAATTAAACAATAGTTCTGAAATAACAAACAACGTTGATGATGCTAAACCTAGTTTTGATAATCAAAAAATAGTCAACCCTATAGAAAGTAGTAACGAATATAATGAAGAACCGAAAAGTCAGGCTGAACCAAATAATGAAGACCAACAAATAATAACGAAAATTCCTTTATCTGAAGAACAGCCTAATAATGAAGTTAATGCTGGCAAATATAATGAAACACCTTATTTGAATAACGAGACTGTCGTCAGTCCTTTGGGAGAAAATATGTCAGAACATATTCCGACTGAAGATGATTTAAGCGATAAAGACAGAATATTTAGTCCGGTCGAAGGAGGTTCTAATAATAGTGTCGAGTTTGATAAGCAACCACGAGATGGCAATCGAAATGAGCTCGAATCACCCCTTTCGACCAGTACAATTGCACCAGACTTTGTACTTATTAATGATATAGCCGAAGAAATGCCACCTAAATCTGAAATCGAGAGTAACGCCGATGAAGAAAAACCGGAAGTACCGTTTGAACAACCAAATAAAAATGACGGTAAAAAAGTTAAAGCGAAGAGATATAGAAAACGTCGAATAACTTATTTGATTAACAAAACAACGGGAAAACGAACAGCTGTTAAAGAAGAGATCATTCCGATCGACACTGACAAAACACCAAAAGTTTCTACTGAAAATGAAATCGTTAACCAAGATGAACCTAAAAATGCTGATGAAATCGACAACCAAGATGAACCTAAAACTGCTGATGAAATCGACAACCAAGATGAACCTAAAACTGCCGACAAAGACGATTCAAATTTGGTAATAAATACAATTTTTATTTATCTGATTTGTAGATTTACGGGGAAGTAAATAAGGGGTCGTAATTTAGATAAAATTGTCCACCGCAAACTACCTTACAATTTTTTAAGATTGAAGATAGAATGGTTAGTTTTAAATAAATCGCCCAGTACTATTATTGCATGCTTTTTGGTGCTAAAAGATTAAGTGTTATGCTCATATCTGATCTCAAAAAAAAAAACTAATAATTATCAAAAACGAACAATTTTAATGAACGCATTGAAATTGCGCTTTTTTAAATGAAGTGAAGCTTAATCTTTAACAAAATAGATTGTGGGGATTTCCCTGAGAGTATTACATAACTTGTTTTTCATAAAATACTAACCACTGAACTCAATATATGGAACGCTTATTGCCTATAGTCGGCTGCTTATGAAAATGTCTACTAGTAGGAGGCTGCCATTTTGTGAACAGATGTTGTTTTGTCTATGATATTTATTGTTCTTTCATCATCTAACCTAACATTTCTTTACTTTCTATGAAATTGGTACACACAATGGCTCTCTCCGAGGTCGGGACATTTTTCAATCTGAATACGCGTTCCATATATTGAGTTTAGCGATACTCGCTTAAACCCGTTTTTGTCCACACCCATGAATATTGTGTCGTTTTAATTGTCCGAACAATCTTTATTTTTAGCTTAACAGCTTCAAGAGCCATAACTGCCAGCATAACTTCCTTCCATCTATCTCTCACACGAATGGATTCTTCTTGTTTAATTCCGTCTATAGCTTTCTAGATCTCCTCCGTGGTCTTTTTGCTGTCAGCAGTGCCGCAACTACCGCCGGTGCAGGCGGTGCATCGCACCGCCAGACAAGCCTCCGGGTTATGTTTAAGGGGCCTCATATTTATGAAGATATAACAATTCAAGTCTAAACATTCATTTCTTAAAACAAGGTTTAAACAATTTTTAGTATTCGATTGTGTATTTTTAATGATGCCACTTGAATATCTACATTGGCCATTGGATTTAAAATTGATAAATTTTATTTTGTTTCTGTAGTTATCGATATTATGATTATATGACCACTCGATAGCCAAACGTGTGTCGTATAAATAAAGGCTATAAATATTTATATAAAAATTAAATGGAGACCAAACACAGATAACCACCTTATTTAAGAAAAAAAACTATTCCATTTATTTCCATGTATTATCTAATAACAGGAGTGATAAGTTTCCAAAACTATATATAGATTAATTGTATTATGATACTATCTACGCACCCGCACCCAGCTGCTGCACATCTATTGGACTAAAAAAAAAAATTGAATCATTTGAGTTTATTTTATTACTAACAATCTGGGAAAATATATTAAGGAACTTCCATTTAGTATCTAAAAAATTACAGAGCCCAAATACAAATCTTCATGATGCATGTACATTTTTAAAGGAGGCTTCTTCTTCTATTATAAGTTTAAGGGATCATTATAAAGAGCTAGTTGCTTCTGAAAGTGAGCAATGTAATAAGTGGAATATACCAATCCAAAAAACTATTCGTCGCCGTGTGTATTCAAAAAAGATTTTTGGTGATGTTGCCGGTGATAGAAGACTCGATAGTTCTGAAGACAATCTTCGTGTGATGGTTTTTTTACCAGTTATAGATACAGCAATTTTACAACTTCAAGAAAGATTCAAAGGATTATTATTTAAAGGATTATTTGAGGTTACTAAAAGATTTGAATTTCTGGTACCGCATAATATATTATCATTTAGTGAAGAAGATATCACAAAAGCATCTTAGGACTTTCAAATATTTTACAAACATGATTTAAGTACTGATATAACAAGGCAAATTCTATCCCTTAAATCTATATTAAAGGATTCATTAAAAAATTTACATTGTATTAAACACCTTTTACAATGTATTTTAGAAAATGATATGGCCTCTATGTACAATGATATTTTTAGTGCATGTATCATATTTATAACATTGCCAGTTACTGTAGCCAATGCAGAAAGATCGTTTTCAAAATTAAAAATCATAAAAAACTACTTAAGAAATTCAATGTTTCAAGATCGCCTGATAAACATAAGTATTTTAAATATTGAACGAGGAAGAACAAAAGAATTGGATATAAACAAAATAATTCAAATATTTGCTACTAAAAAAGCAAGAAAACAAATTTTCTTAAATAAACCAAAATTGAATTACAATTATTGTTACATACATTTTTTTTTTGACATGTTATAACTTATACACATATTTAAATCATAATATGTTTCAAGATTTGTTTGTTTTTGTAATAAACTGATTTATACACGTATGTAACAAGTATAAAGGTAATTAAAAAAAAAAGTATTCAAGCGTTTAAGTTGAAGCTACCTGCCAATTATAGTTCAGCTCTTATTAAGATTAAGTAAGTATTAAATAGGGTTTAACTTTAGTTTTATAATTGGGGACCCTACAAAACTTTGGGTGAGCATTATAGTAAATAGGGGCCTCTAAAATCAGCCTGCACCAGGGCCTCTATAATGGTAGTTGCGGCACTGGCTGTCAGGGTCCATTCCATAGCTGCTTTGATTCCATTTCCCGGCAATAATAATGATTTTTTTTTCGCTTTTAGCTCTATAACAGTAACGCAGAACAGTGTAAAATCACGGCGTACGAGGAACTTACGAAGATAGCGTCGTACGATATTAAAAAGTTGGTCTTCTCCATTGGACTGCTGTCGAGCAAGCTACGGAACAACGTCATGTCAGACATCAAACAGGCGAATAATGATGTTAAACAATCGGATCTCAGAGGCCAGGTGGACCAGGTGGTGGAGAGAACGAGAAAAGCGATCGACGTTAACTTCGAGCAATCGATCGGCGAAATGAGGGAAAAACTCGTTTTACTGGCTCAGAAATTCGTGGAGACCACGAACGGCCTAAAAAACACTTACAAGGTGAGACCGCGAACTACACACGAAATGCTAAGTTCGATCACGGTCGACCCATTGCCAGTGTCGGAAACGGCGGGGGCTGCTTTGAGTATCATTTCGCCACAGTTCAACATAGACAAAGCGGTAAGGCGGATACTCGAAGCACGGCCCTCGGGTCGGGTGAAGAATTTGCATGACAAAAAATACGACACTCAGAGGAAACTGATCGACCTGTCCAGATTGATGGACACAGCGGTTAATAATTTCGAATGTTTGATGTTGTCGGTAATCAACGAAATCGGCATAGGAGTAGACACGTTAAAAGTGCTTAACTCCAGCAAACTGATGATGAGCTCACAAAATCCACGAGCAAAGGCCCTAAAGAACGCCATGACCATCGTCCAGGAGATCCTAGGTAGAGCGTCCGGAAACCAGTCGGGTGCTTCGGCGAAGTTTGCTAACAGAAGTATAGATTCTGAACCCGTCGCGGATATGAAGAATAAGCAAAAGCCGGTAGGAGTGATCGTAGTGCACCCTGACATGACCATCAGGTACAAGCAATTGCCCGGCAATAAAGAATTGAAAAAATTCGTTGCCGAAGAGTCGAAACCGTATAAAAAAGGCAAAACGAAAGTTAGTCCCAAGTTCCTCGAAGTGGATAACAAAAAACTTATCCAAAACATAATCAACGACACCAAGAAAAGAGCAAAGCAAGCAGGAATGACCGATGCAGAAACCGTTAACGAAATCGTACGAAAATTAAATACTAAACATTAACTCGAGTAAAACATCTGTATTAATACCTACTTTTGAAATGTTTCTCATCTTATTATAAACCTTTTAAGATGATGAGAGTAAGACAACCTAACTAAGACTAGATATTTTTGGAATACAAAAATAATAAAAATTTCTCAAGTCTCATTTACACAATATTATACCAAAAAAAAATATTCTAAAAACACTTAAACTTACTTTGTATACTAATTATTTAATATATATTAAATCTAAGTCATTGTTGTGTAGGTATAATCAAATTTTCTACCATAATTATTTAAAAAGTATTTACACACAACAATAATTCAGTAAATCATTTGTACACAACTCGGTTAATTATAAAAACCAAACAGTATTTATTTTTAGTTTCTTACCCTTAAAAATAAATATCCGATAGCAGAAATCGTATCTAGTATTCCTAATTTTAAACTAATCACGTTGTATTAATATAATAATCATTATACAAAGTATAAATATATATGTTTTTTTTTTAATATTAAATTGTTATTACCTATTTTAACACAATAAAACAAATTATTAAAAAAAAGATTAATCCCGTAAACACCTAAAATAAAAATGGTTACAAAAATCATTATTATATTCCAAACGATAGTTTTTTTAATTATATTCGTATAGTAATTACAATCTATGTGGTGAAAGAATACAAAATATAAGTAGATACTTGGTACCTACTATGTATAAGTTATAACGTAAAAAATCTTGTTCAATACGTTTTATAAATAAATTTGACACAATATTATAAAATCGATACTGTGCGTGCACTATTATAACTTTAAGCACTTTTGGCCTGCGCTGAAGTCTTTTTGGATTTATTCGACTTTAATGTGTTTTTCAATATACTGGAATCAAAATGATTTGGCGGGGACGTTCCATCGTCGTTTGATTGTCCAATCGCTGGTATGGGCTCCGTCACGTTTAAATGTGGGGCGACCAGGTTCATAAAAAACTGAAAGTTCATACAACAGAAAAGATAACATTATTAGTCTTCAATACGGAGCACAGAAGGTATTAGTTGTACAGTGTTATATTTTTATTTGTGTGTTTGGACCCACGATATATTAGTTATAATCACTGAACCTTCGGACCGACTTCTTCATATAACATGTCTTTAGATTAGAAATCGTACACAATAGGAATTTTAAAAGGTTAAGATTGAAAACCATTTACTTTCTTTCCTTCAAAAATGAAAAAAAAAATTCTAAAAATGTACACATTTTTCTACTTGTTACGACACGCAACAATTGACTGAAAAATAATCGAATTCACTTCTAAACTTATATCGAATATTATTTATAATACCTACTAGAAAATATTTAGTGGTAGAAATGTTTTCTTTATTTCTCTTTTTTAAGAGTAGTTTTAGGAATGATAGTCTGAAAATTAGACTGAGTTGTCAAATCTAGTGTGATTCTTTACATATATACATTTTTTTTTAATTGATTTACTTTTAATTTTTTTTATATATTATGAAAAAACAGAAATTTTTTTTATAAAACCTAATATTGTTACCTCTCGCTATTTACTTACTGTGATTTGTGTTAGTATTTAATTTTTTTGTCATTTATACAGGGTTTACATCAATTTAACAGCTTAAGACACGTTATTTTTTTGAAATAATAGTCAATCTATATTTATTTAAAAAAAATACATTATTGTTATTTTTTTTAGAATAATATACATTTTCTGTTTGTATTAGTTACAATGTTCTGTAGAAATGAATGCCACACCTACCTTACCATTGTTCTTTTTTTTTGAAAACTAAAAATTTCAGTCACACTATTTTTTTTATCTAGGGAACCCCAAAAAATCAAATTACACGATTATTAGGACATTTATTAATTTTTACTATCTACTTATTCGCATCAATGCGTTTATATTTTGAAAGTTATGAGACACCTGTGACCTCCCCGACCCCACTGAGCTGGCTTATTTGTTGTGTTGCGTACCTCTCCAATTGGTGTAAGGCCCAAGTCGGTGAATTTCAACTGCCAGTGCGGTAAACCCATGTGCACCAGAGCTTTTCTAAAGTAGTTACTGAAATTGGGAGCCAAAAAATGCCAACAATAAGAAGTGTCCATCAGCCACACCGACGCTCTGCTTGGTTCCTCGTGTAAATGGAAGTCCGGGTTGCACTTAATTGCTGGCGTCACGGCGTTCTCGTCCAAGTATACCAAGCAAATGTGGCCCACATCTAAACTGGAGTCCAGCTCGAAAATTGTATTCACTGTAAAATTTGGCGTATTTTCGCCAGACAATCTGTCCAGCATTTGCAGATCACGCATGACGCTCATGTCTACCGAATCTGATTTAACGTCGCACAGCCGGATCAGATCGGACAGCGGGTTTATCGTAATGTTACCAATAGGCAGACCAGAGTTAGCTGAAGTTTCAGAAAGAATACCTAAAACACCACATAACTACATTAGAAAGTTTTTTTCGTTAAAAATGGAAATTACATTACCGTCTATTTTGTATGACCAAGTGAGCTTGAAGCCGTCGCATGAAGAATAAAATTGCCGTACGTCGTCCGGCAATACACATGCGTTCCGTTGTTCCCATGCGGTTATTTTGGCTTTATCGCAAGGCAAAAATTGTTTTATAGTCACGTTGTTCACGCCGTGAGTATTCTCTAGAAATCCAAGTACAATTCATTAAAACCTTAATTAGCTGTGCATTGCTCATAGCTCTACATTGTGTAGCTATATAAAAGGTATTAATTTATGATAGTTAACTCACCGAGAACTCCCAGCAGTCCTAGAGTGACTTGATCGTTAAACAAATCCGAAGTGACCAAATCCAATTTATTCGTTGTCATATTCACTGTTGGTAACTTATTGTAGGTTAAGATAAAAACTAACAAACTTCAACGCTTTTGTTATTGACAGATATGAGTGTTGTTATGGTAACCAACAACTTACAAGTTCTTCATAAAAAAATTAATTATACATTTAACTTACTGAGAAATCACATATATTATTAAAGTTATTTTAGGCATTATAGACAAATTTGACTGTTTTGTAACACATGAAAAGAACTTGTACTTTTTATGGAAAATTGTTTTTAAAATAATTGCATACATTGAATGTGTATCATTATAATATGTTTATTATAAACAAAACAATAGATTTATTTATTCATAAATACATAGACGATAATACACAAATAGTATATAAAATGTAACAAATATAAAACGAAATATATTTTAAATAATAATTATTCAGTCCTACATCAGCTAATGTAATGGATAAAACTATCCTTGCATCGGACGTTTTGTTTCCACGGTAACCATGACATTGGTCACATGGAATGTCAAACAGAACACACCCAGATATTATATAGAAAATAGTAAAGCTTAGGTGTACTCACATAAGTAGACTAAAGCTCAAAATTGAGCCAATATCACTTAACAAAAAACTTAATATTTATCGATTTTACCGCTAAACAATTATAGGCAAAGTAACTGATTTTTTTTATACTAATAGTTAATTTTAATAGTATAAAATATTTATAACAAATAATTATTTAATAAAGGCAAGAATATAATTAAACAGTTCAAGTGTACATAGACATAGTGTACATAAACTATAGGCATTAAGAAAAAAAATCCAATAAACAAATTTAAAATAAATTATTTTCCAGATATGTTGAGTTCTTTAAAGCTTTATCGGCAAATTTTTCGTTTTTTCCAAAACATAAGCAGTAAAACGCTTCAAAAATTTTGGATACTCTCTTTTGTATACAGCTCGTAGTACAGATGATGGCGCCCATCCTCCAGGGTTTACTGGAAAACATAAATTCATTTAATTTATGGTAAATTGCAAAAAATGTCTTAAAATAAAATAAACAGCTAACCTAATATTTTATAATTTACTTTTTTCACCATTTACTTTAACTATACAATGTAAGTCCTTAGTTGGCCAAAAATGTATAGCAGAATGCAAAAGATGGCAATATTACTTTTTCAAACTAAAAGTTTACATCTTAGCTACAAATTTATATTTTGTAATTTTTCAATAAATTTATTTGTATTTAATAAGTATTGATAAAAAGTATAATATATTAGATTTTATGCAACTTTCCAATTTGAAGCAATTTATGACTTTATCCTAATAAGAGTGCCGTAATTTTAAGTTTTTAAATGTGTTAATTTTTTAGGTGTTTTTTACAATTTTGAAGGGAAGGTATGACTGTTTAAATATTTGGTCCAATAAAAAATCATGTGGGTCGGCACAAAAAAAAAAGTAAATAAAAACACATCATTCTAAAACAGCTTTCAGCTCCGCATTGATGAAGTTAAAATAATAAAAAATTAAAGTTATGTTAAACCGGAATTTTACTATATTAAAAATTAAATGAACTGTTATTCACCTATTATTATTTAATGTCAGGTTTGTTCAAATAATAATTTTAAATGGGGCATAATATATGGCTTAAATTTGTTTTACTTAGTATAATAATATTAATATTGTAGGAAAATTTTTATTCAAATAATATTACAATGTAAATTATTACGAGTACTTACCAACTGCACAATAGGTAATTTTACACGTAATATCGTCACGAGTCAATTCTCGTCCTTTGGCAGCAGGCGAAATCACTGTTTGACCCATGAGGATAATAGTAAGATAAATACGCACAAGTTTTCCTTCATTAGCCTGAAAATAAAGAATAAAATAAACAATTATAAGTGAAAATGGTTTAATCTGAAAAAAAAAAAAATTGAGAAAACTAAATTCATCATACTGGATATGAAGATAATTCTACTGAATTATTTACAACTGCCCAAATATGTGGGCTATCGTCAGACTTATTTTCTTCGTCAGGAACATGTGTGAGATGAGACCAAAACGTTGCATCGCGCTGCGCTGTTGGCCATATACGTTTGTGTATTTGATGAAATACTATCGTGTCCTCGGCAATTTTATCGACTACATTCATTGTTTCCAACGTACCTTTAATAACAAACAAAACAATATTACAGCTAAATTTATTTTGGTAATTCGGTGATACAATCATTTACCTTCCCAGTCATAACGATACTCAGGATAAAAGAAATAATGCAACAGTTCTCGGCCTGTGATGCCTTTAACTTGGTGGGTTGCTTTCAAAGGATCTACAACCATGCCGTCTTCTTCCACTTCTCTACGATACATACGCATTTCACCGTCTTCAACGAATAACTGCCAAGCTCCTTTTCCAAGACCCATTCTCGCCGACAGGATTTGTTCGGAAACGACCCGTTCGATCTTATTTAAAAATTTTATTATTTGTCGTTATTTATTACATACAACTACTTTATTAAATATACAATCGTGAAACTGATATATTTTATGAATATTATTAACTTACATCTGGCCAATACTGATGTTTCAGAGATGCGTCTGTTGCCGCAGCCCTGATGTAAGTGGCCCAATTGACTTGTGTGCTTTGCATAGGGTTGGTCTTGGATCGCGTTAATAGTTGGTCTTTTATTTGTTTGGCGTCTTCAATAGGATTTTCATTTGACGATTCGACAGCATCATAGAACTCATCGTCGGTAATTGTAGAATGTTCCTTAAAATTAAAATAATTAATGTTATAAAACCAAGAAACAATTATTACAATTTATGTGTGTGAAGATTAGGCCTAATAAACGTTGGTGCATTTCAAATATATCCATTTAAGTAATGAAATTATCATAATTAACACTTGTTCATAACACATGTAATATCACAAAATACAAACGACAGAAAAAAAAAACACTGTAAAGTGCTACATTTAATAGGTTATCATATGTCAAATAACATTCAACAATCAAGTGATATAAGTATATGAAATATAGCAACTAGATTTTGCAATATTGTAAATCTCTTTAATAGATTAACAATGAGAACAAAACAAATTAATAATGTTTGTTCAGACTCGTGTTTATTTTAATTGCATAGAAATACATTTAAAAATAAACTCATTAATTTCAACAATAACCAATGAACAAGTTCTTTGAATAAACAAAAAGAAGACAGTCTGTGCATGTTCAGTATTAGGAAATTAGTTAAGTTTTTTTTTAACCTTTTACAATTTAACGTTAAAATAAATTATAAAAATTGTAACTAAATTAAAGGGTGACATTGTTTTTTTTCTTTAAATCACTATTAAACTTACATTAACATAGTAAGGTAACAATATTTTGATCATACGCTATATGGAAAAGTTTTAGCAGTCAACTAAATGTTAACGATAATTTAAATCATATTACCAAACTCCTTTGGTCTGGAAGTAAAATTTGTTTTAAAAAGGTAAGTAAATAATTTACTTGAAACTCAACAAAAAGTTGTTTGTAAAAAGTATTTCAATAATCAATTTATTTATTAAATTGGGGATAATTTTTGTATATTATATAATAAATATTTAGGAATATAAAAAACTAGTGCAATTTTGATGTAGAAATACTAATATTTTAATAATTATTAAAAATATATTATATTTAAGAATTAATGCCCAAGTAGTTATTTTAAATTAAAGTAGCTATTGAATTAAATTATTTTATAAAAACAATAAAAATATTACCTTTTTTGAAATTGAATTCATTTTGATGTGTTCACAAATCAACAGTTTATTTAAAACTGTTGAATAAAAATTATAGTTACATACAATAGGTGAAGTAAATGATATGACTAACAAGTACAACTAAACGGCACAGAGTTCAGAAGTAGTACTCAATATTTTTATCTCGTATGGTTATATTATAATCAAGTGATATATTATGTTGTATTTGGACTATGACCAGTTCAATATATATGACCTTGTTATGTAAATTTAAGACCCATATCAAGTGCTTTACAATATGATGTGTATGTAAATGTTAAATTAAAAACCTGTTGTAAAATTTTCCTCAATATAAAACTTAGTTTAAATAATATCTAATTTTTAAATGTGTAGGTTTTTATTTATCTTTAAGGAATGAATAAAAAAAACTTACTGTCAGTTCTGCTCCGGCAAGAACTTGAGCTCTTTCTTGATCGGTAAGGCCATCAACTAGAGATAAAGTTCTGACGACTTCTTCTAAATGTTTTCGATTGTTCACTTCCTTTTCCAACATGGATTCCCATGATTCCTCTCTTTGGTTCATAACCTGATAAATGGGGGAGAAAATATATTATTTTATTATAAGGATTACCATTTAAATAACTTACTTCAATACAATGTTTAAGAATCTCTAGGATTCCAGAAGATGTAGCTTTAAATGCTACTGCTTCACCCTTGAAATCTAGAGCTTCACAAGTGTATTTTTGATACGTTTCCTTCTTTGTCAAATCTTCTGGTAACAAAAAAAAAGTAAAATAATAATAACTAGTATTAATTAGTTATAATAATTTAAATCATGAAGTATGCAAGTTATTTTATACTTTTATCTAATTTATGAGAGTTTGTTTTAATTTTGTAGTGTATAGTTATGTAATATTTTCAGGCAATGGGATTGTCACTTTTGGTTTTATTGAACAGGTGTTATAGATATATTGATCTATATAACGTAAAACTGTTTTTCATTGAAAGTAATTACGATTTTTTAGTTTTGAGACATTTTAGTTTATGTTATTTTAAAATCTTTTTTTTTTTTACTTAACTCTAGAGCTTTGTCAAATTTTAAAACTTAGTGAAAAAACTTAAAATTTTTAAATTAAGAATAAATAAAAATATTTATTGGTCGATAACTAGTTTTGAATAGTTATTTTTTAGGTTAATGAAGTTTAAAAATCAAAAAGTGGAGTACGGCTGAGTAATGACTGCAGAAAATAAAAACAATACTTTACTTCACCCTTCCTCCCGTCCAAAATTTAAAACTTTAATACTTTTAACATACAATTTAAATAGCTATTCAAAACTTCTTTTCGACCAGCCAAAATGTTTGGTGAATAAATTAATAAAGTTCTAGATTTTATCAAAAAATTTAACAATTTTAATATTGTCTAATTCTGTCCAACAACACAAACTAAAATTTCTCTAAAATGTAAAACTACAATATTTACAATTATATCTAAACCACAAGAACATGATTTAGCTAACCAATATGAGATAAATGAAACAGACGTTATTTTTATAAGGTCCCGATTATTCATTAGTTCATAGGTTATAAATTATAATAATATGTATTAAAGCCTATAAACAGACATTGTATGCGAACTATTACGGTTTCAATTCTGAAATCACAAACATCTTTGACTAGTTTTTATTTCTAAATTTTTATAAATTTAGAAATTAATTAACATTTAAAGGGCCTACCATAATATTATCATGACCAACTAAATGATGTTAATAAAGAGCCAAATGCCAATAAAAGTCTACAACCCGGCAGTCGTCTATTAAACAATCAATTAGAAACAATTTATTCATAGACAGCGGAAATAAAATTGGCTATTAGGTATTATCATTATACATTTTACACTACATCCATACCTAATTATATTAACGTTCGATATAAAATCATTTTAATTACAAAACCGTAGACCGCAGAGATTAATTTCATCATTAATTTTTCACTAACGAAATTATATTTTATACGTACAGTTTAATGTAGGCATACTTAATCAGCTATGCCCTTTTACTAATTAATAGTCAAAATGTTTAATATAATTACTGATAATGAGCGATAACAAAAATGAATTTATACAACGCTGGAGTTTTACGATAGGAAATTCGAATAATTCAATTAATAAACAATGGATAATAATTGTTTGACCATGAAAATATCAACCGATATAGAAACGTAACAAAGGCCACGTGAACTTCAAATCAAAAAAAATCTAACAAGTACAATTGAAAAAAAAAAATGACGCCATTATTAATATTGTCAGTATTTGGCGTCAATTTGCAAAAAATTAAACATCAATTGTCAGATCAAGTTAAATAATGTTAAAAGCATTAAAAATAAACTAAAGACTATGGTAGAATAATCATAGGCTATTGTGTTTGTAATTCAAAGCACAATATTGCACCATTTACACTGTTAGGCAATGGAAATTTAGAAACGCACCTCTTTAAGTTCTCATTTTTTCGTTGGTGTACTTTTTCAAAACAATACTAATAAGAAGCAATATTACATCAACAGGAAAAATTGTGAGATATTGTCAAGACTTCGTCACATTGTGTATATATAAATACAATAAACATGCCTACTCCAATAAAATTAATCTTCTTTAACTAAGGAAATGCTAAATAAATTAAAAATATCTTACCCGCGTGCAGTCTTTTAAACAATAATTAAAGGAAAAACATTATTTCGAGTCAAGAGTACAACAAAAATAAAATAATAAATTATAATAGTTTAACGACAAAGAATGGCGTTTTTATGACGCCATTATACATTTATACATTTTTTAAATATTTAACTATGACGATTTTTTTAAAAGTGGACACTCAAAAAAAAATTATTCTATTAACGACTTGTGACGCTAAATTTATTTTTAACTAAAAAAACGAATGAGACTTATTTAAAAGATAAAAAGACCCCCCGATATTTTTTTTTTACTATTAACAAACGTGCACTGCGTAAATAAAGCTAACATTGCCCCAAAACAACAAAACAGGTTTTTAATAGTTTACAATGCATGCTTTGGTACGAATTTAAATGTATCAAAAATGATAACAAAAATTTAAATATTATTTATCGGAAAGTGTTTATACAGTATTTTGTAAAAACACATTTACGTGCCAAAACATCATTATGAAGTATGTAAAACGAATTAAAAACATGTTTAAAAACGTTTTGATAGTAATTAAATAATTTTCCAGTGTAGGCTATAGGTGTCCTCATTATATAAACTTACTTACCTTAGTTAAGCTATAAAATTAATTAAACGTTCACTATGGTGGTCATAAAATTTGCCATATCCTTATATTCAGCTGTTCTTGTTATCGGCTAATTAATTAGATACGTAAATACGTTTACAAAACAAAAATACCTACTTGAAACTTTAGTAAATGTTCAGTCGTATACACTTGGATAAGTACTCCGTAATAATAACATATTATAGTATACTATGGAGTATGATTAGTACGTACGTAGTGAACCACATGTTTTTTTATTTGTTTGTATACACACTACACAATATTATAATTTGGCAGTTGAACAGTAGATATATTTTTATCTCTGTAAGTCCCCATAGGCTATAATATAGGCACGTCACAACTCACAGTTATAAAAAAAACTGAATGTTCGCATTAAAGAAATACTCTTTTGTTAATTGTTTACAACAATATAACACGTTTTTCGATGTCAAAAAAAAAAAATGTATGGTAACATTACTGTCTTAACTTATTATGCTTATCGGTTATTACTCATTGGAACTAGAAGAAATATATATATATAATATAATTTAAGATAAAGTACACAGAGCTCCAGCAGGAGTACAACAATAACTTTGTATTAGATCATTCATTTTACTAATAAACGGTAGGTATGTAAAATTAATATACAATCGGTAGTTAAAAATCGACTGCACGTTTTCCGTTCATTAGTTACCAAGAAGACGATAATATAATATTAAGTAACAATACAATTTAATGTGATTTACACTTGAAAAATTATAACGTCCGACTTGTAGGTTAAAATCTTGTTGAAATAAACACTATCTATTCGATCACCGTTTACAAATACAATTGTTCATTTAATTTTGTTGTAGTAATTAGTGCAGGTAGATTTTTGCAATTAATAAAAAAAAAAAAGGTGTTCTGACACAAGCAGTACAAATATTATATGGAACCCAAACAATTTTGACCTTTGGTCGTGCTAAATGCTAATTATAAAAATAAACCCACCTAAGCTCCTTAGTCCCCCACCCTTGTTGCATCTACGAACAATAGATAAATGCACTAACATGCGGTTTAGGATTATATTGGATAAAGTTGAAAGGAAATCGATTATTAATACATTGAAATTAACAATATTTAACGATTTAATTTTTTTAAGTAATGAGCAAAACTGTAAATTGGCCACAATTTTTAACTACTAAAGAAAAACTTAAGGAAGGTAGGTATGTAAATATATAATATGTCTAAAATAATATTTGTCTTTCACGGAAAGCCTAGTTTTTTTATTATTAATCCAAATGAAATCTTTAATTTTTAAATATGCAAAAACTTATACTAAAGCTTATGCATAAGAAAATATATAAAAAGAGTAGAAAGCCATTATATTTATGGACAAACACAATGTCATTGATCGTTTAATAAGACCGAATCTATATTAATTAGTTTTACACTTATTAACTTATACTTAATTGATGTTTTATAGCTGTAACAAAGACAAAGCACCTTAATACTTTTCCTCTGTAATGAAATATAATTTATTTGTTCACACCAAATGATTTGTCATTGAGTTCAACAGTTCCACTTTCTCTAATTAGGAGTTATTTGCAAATCTGTTGGTTTAAGCAATGTTTACTGGGTACAATGTACAAATACTAGAATGGGAACTTTGATCGACAACATATAATACTAGTTTTATTTTTTTATACCTAATAATTAACTTTATTATTCTATCCTTTAATCTCACTAAGTTACTACAAACTAGTTCAAAAATAAATTAACACAACTCTCAAGAGTATAATTTAATCCAAACTAATCTAGGCTATTAATAACATTATACCAATGATATATACCAACGATAGTTGGTAATGAATTTTGTCAATAACATTACTCGTCAAGTCTAGTTTGTTTCAAATATTTTACTATTTAAATAAACGTTTTCATAAAATAACAAATCAACATATTATGTAACTTACCGTTAGAGGCTGCGAATTCCGCTAAGCAAGTATCAAAATACACCTGCAGTCTATCGATCTGATTGACTAGAATACCTCTGAACGTTGCTAGTTCGTTGAGTTTATCTTGTAACCCTTTATTCTTTTTGAACACTGGTGACAAAGTGGACATGTTACTCGATAACATTGAAAGAGAGCTGCCATTACGTTTCAAATTGTTTTCACTGCCGTAACCCGACTCTGCTTTGAATGAGTCAATAACGTCGATCCAATGGTTTTTCGTAGACTGTGAATCAGCTCGCAAGTACCACGCACAGTCATTAAGAGAGACGTCAAAACGACAATCGTCCACTTCGTGCACCTATGGACGGAAATTAATAAGGTAGAGTTTTCAGTGTTACAATCGAGTGTGCACTACCGGTTTATAAGGTTTACTTTAACTGTAGCCTTGAGTAAACTTATGGCGCCACGACAGCCGCACTCGGTCTCCGACGCAGATTTGAAATAAAGAAGAGTACCGTTTCTAAGGACGAAATATCGTTTTTGCCAACCGTGTAAGAAATTAGTCCACTTGTTTAGGTAGCCTTGCAGATCGATCCTCACACGGTCCTGCGAGTCGTCGTCATCTTCGTTGATTTGAGCTAAGGGACACTCTGCCATAACTAAGTGAAATAACTAATGTCACAATAGTATTGTGTTCTCATTAAATGGTGCTGCCCATTGGATGTTTCACCCGCATAACATGTTCAACTATAATTTAATATTGTACGAGTTCACCCACAATAACGATGGGTCATTGATAAACCACGCCTCGAATATAACACAGAAATGTATATATAAGTATGACATGTACGGCACTGCGTGTATCCATGTATAACTATAATATAAAAATATAATATTTATATTATCATTAAGTTACTTTTTGAAAGTATTACAAGAAACACACACGATATTTAAGTGAGTAATCGAATAAAAAAACTTTTATTGAATCCTTTATCAGTATTATCACTAACAATAACAGATATAGATAATACCTATATCTGTGCTAACAATTTGCTTGCCCATTGATTGCAGTGTGACCACTACAAGCAGCGATACAATACCGTAACAAAAAATGAAGTTTACTTGAGATCCTACGAGAAACTTTTTTCAATTTTGAATTTTTATCCTTTACAAATTTGATTTTAAAATTTAAAATTTTATGAAATGTTCAAACGTTTTTTATTCATAGTAAGAAAAATATATTAAAAAAGTACCTTGTAGGATCTGTTTTCAGATTACTAATCGTATCACTGGTGGTTCGGCCAGTGCGATGGATAAAAAATGTAATATTATATTAACTAAAATGGCTTTTACTTATAGACAAAATGATTTAAATTTGAAATAATACCACGAAGCTTATACAAATTAACCGGTAAATTAATTGACAAGGTCGAAATTTATTAAAAACACTTTTTTCTTAAATATTGCCTACACAAAACTCCTTAAAAATGGTCGCTATCGAATCCCCTTAAGGACGCTCACACGGGCCATTTTTAAGGAGTAAAGTGTAGGCAATTTTTATAAATAAGTTAAGGGCCTTTACACCACACTCTACATATTTTTGATTGAAAACAACTCATTCTATTTTTAAACACACTGTTTCTAAGAATACTTCGATTTAAGTTTTTTAATTCTTCATAACATTTTCATGGTATCGATCGTGGTATAATTTTTAAATTATGTTTTGTTAATTAATTATTTCAGTTTAAAAGTTATTTTATTCAAAAGTTAAAAATTGCAAATTAATACAATGAAATAATGAATTAACTAAAAATAATTTTAAAATTGTGCCACGATCGATGCCTTGAAAATATTAGGAAGTATTCATATGTTTTTACAAAACTTAAATCAGAGTATTTTTAGGGTAAGTTCTTTTCGAAGTAGAAACATATTATGTTTTTGTACAAAAACAGATCCTATATGAGTTATAAAAATCGAAGAAAATATTAAATATCAAAATGGTTCCTTCTTTCCTATTGGAGTATGTACGTTTAAAAAATTGTAGCTTAATGTTAGGTTTTATTCAAAAATTGCCTATACAATGCGCCCTAATAAATTATGGTGTAGAGGCTAACACATTATAGTTGAACTTTAGAGTTAATTATTTTTAACTCAATAATAAATAACATACTTAAGAATATATTGATGTGACCCCATTTTTAAGGTTAGACTGTTTCCCTAATTAACGAGAAACAATTTGTTTGGACTTAAATTCGGAAACATCAATTATCGACTTATTGAAAAAAAAAATAACGGATCGCGTATTTGGTGTTGACCCTATTCTGTAATCACTCTCTATTCAGTGTATATTTTATAAATAAACTCATGGGGTTTTTAATGAGTATTTTAATTTTTTATATTAGCTATCCCAACCTAAATTATAAATTTTGTTCTAAATAAACAGCCCGTCGGTTTTAAAGTATAGATTTACTAAAAAATTCAGGCAAACGGTTTTATAATTTCTTTTTATACTATTTTGCTTTTTCCGTTCACCTCAAAGAAAATAGTTGAAAATAATTAATAGTACGTTTTCACTAGTCGATTTGTATTTAACTAAATAAAAAAAAACAAGGAATTGTAAAAAGTTTTTAACTACTACTATAATCTATGTATGTATGAGCAAACAATATAAAATGAAGCTTTTATTGTATTGTCTGCACTTTGTCAAAACACCTATGACCATTGGCGTTCATTGGGTGGGAAAGGAGAAGTGATGGGGATGTATTGCAATTAAAATATTTAACATACTGAAGTATTTTCTCAATTAAGGTATACGGCAAAAATAAAACGGCCCTATTACTTTTTACTGACCTTTTGAGTTTCTAGTAACTTTTTGTCAATATTGATAGGTCGTATTGAAATAATTACAACAATTGGTATATAATATTATGTCGTCGAGTAATGCAAATATTATATAGGTCTACTTTCTATATACTTAATGTAATCTGTTCGGTGAGGCGTACACGAGTGCATACAAAATGAACAACTACAGGCTGTCGCTAATGATCATTTATTTAATTCTCCTTCTGTTATGCGGCTGTATTTATAAGGTGTACTCCAAAGCGGCGTATTCTCTGGTATGTAGATTAAGTAGGACATATATTTTAGTGTTCAGCGCTGTTTATTGTAAAATTAATTTAACCATGTACATTAATATATTATAATATACTGAGCGCTGCTGTAACGCCAAGAGGTATTGTGTTCGTTCAACAGACTCGAATGAAACGAACAAAACGACACAACTCCGCGGACTACGACACCGATGTCAACTTTAAGAGAGTTGCAAAGTAAAATTTAAAACACTTCGAAAACGCACAAAGACTTAACAGAAGTTTTTTGTGTAAATGTATACCTATGCCGAAAAAAAGTAAATACAAGAAAACCACTCTTGAAAACATTCAATGCATCAGATACAAGTTCAAACTTTTATTCGAATGTCATTATTCATTTAGACGTCACACGACTTGGTGGACGATTTAAATAATTTATTTTGAACATAAAAAAAATACACTTTTATACCTATTTTATTCTTTTTTTTTTTTTTACACAACAACACAGTTTTTACCTATAATAATTATATAAAATATTTATAGGCTATAAGTTAGGACTTTAAAAGGGTTAGGGCTAAATTGATGAAGACTAGAAAAATAAAATATATTTTTTTAATCTTGTGTTAAAATTATTTTAAAAACAATGAAAATAAAACCAGTTACAAGTTGAAACTTTTATTCGAATGTCATTTTTTTAAACGTTACTCGCCTATGACTGTGTTAATTATATATAACATTTCAATTAGTTTTTAGTACAATTATTTTTTACTTATTTCAATAAATAGTTGATTCGTTAGTAAATGAGACCTAAAGAATAGTTAAAACAACGTTATACGGAATTCCTTTCATGATTCTTTTAAAATATTTTTTTAATGCCCAACTTATTAAACAGCTTGTTTAAAACGAGTTCAGACATTTTCACCGTTAATTATGCAGAAACAGATATACTTTTTAACATACGAGTTATTTGAATTGGCTTTAACGTGATGAGTTTAATTATTCTTCAAGTAATCTTTTATCTTGTCATTATTGTACAATAATACAATATAAAACTATTTACATATTATGGTTTTTTTCAGTATGTGACATATTTTTGCGCCCACAGTACGTAAGTAAAACGTTAATTAATTGTTATATTGTTGTTGTGGTTATTTTTAAAAGGTTTTAAAGATAACGGTGTACTGCCAGTACAAAATATTATGTTTTATACATTCAATTTAATTAAAAATATATACTTAGTTTGTAAGCGGCTTATTTAAAACATTATTTAAAATTTGTGTTTAACTAAGCTTTTTTTTTTTAAGTCAAACTATAATATCTTACACAACAATAATACATAATCTAATTATTTAATTAAAAATTGTATTTTTTTAAAATAATCTTCTAAATAATTAACTTCATGTTTTAGTATCTTTTAATATTTGATTACTTAACTAATAGGTTAGTTGTTATTTGACGGTTTAAAATTCTTAAAAAACGGTTGTTTGCTAATTATTGGCATATTATTGCATTGTTTATAGCACAGTTTTCTTAGTGCTTGCTGTTAATGTTTAAAACGTTAACCTATTCGATTTGTCGCTTTGTATTAAATCGTTTTGTATTCCGTTTTTTTTTAATGGCTTCATCGTTTTTTGCTGTTTATACATTATTTTACTGTTATGGGTTTTACTTTTTGGGTCAGCAGCCTACATATTATATTATTATATTGTATCCATATATATAATTGTATTATAGACGTTGATTTTTTTTTAAACTTTAGAGTACTTCTCGTCGCTCGCGCTATCTATAACATAGTATAAGAAATAACATATACTTAAATGTTTATTTTTCAAGAAATTTTTTTCAAAGTAATAATAATTTTGATTGACAGATTTTTATCAACAATTATTCAGTCGCCGTTGGACACATCGATTTTTCAGTGACATTATTTTTATGCACATAATTATAAAACAATAAATAATAATCCATTGCCCTAGTATTTAGTCAATTATTATACATATCTGATAATAATGTTTTACCGGAAATTGTTTTAATCGTTATTTTCAGCATGTAAACGTTGATTAGACGTCATTTTCCATTAATTTATTTTGATATTGAATGTGTATTTACATCGGCTAGGTCTGCCGTTTGTATATTACGCATACCGTTCACAGGAAATTACCAATAAAACATTCAACCGTTGGACGTACTTCACATTAGATAACGTTTTCTAAGAAAATGCCTATCTAAGTATTGAATAATTAAAAAAAAAAAATTCAGTACAGTGAGGTCGGAGCGTAGTGGGTACGGGGAGATCATAAGTCTGCATGAATTAATATAACTAAATCTTTAGTCTTAGGGTATTTCTGTACTGTACAAAAACTATAACGATACATTTTCTTAAATTAAATACAGAATTTTTCACAGACTGTTGCAATGTAAACAAATACCGTTATCATAAAATTTGAAGATTTATAATCATAAGAACTACATGGTTTGTTGTGGATACGATTAAGGTTAATTGTATACCCATTCTATAAGCATTTAACCCTATAACCGTGTCTACCATGATATGATAACTTTTTTCCTGTGGACCAGTTTACTAAGTTGAGAGGTCACTCAACAAAAAAAAGTTCACTCCTCACCTTTCCAAATCGAGAAAAACAAAAAAAAATGTACATATTTTCCAACTCAAAATTACGTCGCTCTTTAACTATTAAAAAAATAGTTAAACATGTGTAAGGAATAATTTATAGATACAGTACTACCGATAAACATTGGCAAACCAAAAAAATATCATAAACCCCATTCCCTTAGACCTAAAGTCTGAAAATAAATACTAAAACAACATCTGCTGTAACCATATTACAATAACAAATTCTTCAGAAATCGTAAGCACTTTTTTGAACAGCTATGGCATGTATCGAAAAAAACATATTAACGAACAAATAAAAATCTGAATATTTTACTTTAAAACGTATATACCTTCTGAACTAAGCAATAATCCAATACAAAAAAAAAACAAAATGTGTTTTTATGATTCACATCCAAAATATAAAAAGCGAGTACAGTGTGATTAGAGCAAAGGGGGGACGCACAATAGTCTAGACTCTAGAAAACAAAAAAAGCGATCAAAAATACCACTTGAATGTTTGGTTAAAAAACATAAAAATAGTTTATACGTTTTTGGGATCGCTGAAATCGAATTTGAAGTCCATTTTTAAGTTAACCAATAATTGGTTTCTTCTTCTTCTTCTTGGCTTTATGACTCTCCAAGAGTCTTCGTCGCCACCGTCAAAGCGTTCCATCTTTCCCTATCCTGGATTATATCCTTCCAATCTTCTACGTCCAGTGTTCTTAAATCCTTACTTACTCCGTCTAACCATCGCTTCTATGGTCTACCGCTCGGTCCTTTCCCACTTGGTTGGTACTCTATGGCTGCCCTCACCGCCTTTGATTCATCCCAATAATTGGTTATTTAAAGTTATTTTATTAGAATATTAACAATAAAACGAATTAAATTAAATTTAGGTAAATCCAATTTAAATAAAATAGTTTCAATAATTTATTAACTTTAAATTCATATTTTTATTTGTTGATTAGGCAAGATATAATTAATCTGATAGGAATAATGTCTAAAGCCAGTTTCGATCTTAATATTTACTGAAACATAGTCATAATGTTACACGATTGTGACTTCAGCAATATAATGTTTCACTACAACAGCCGGGATTTTTAGCGGCGACCCATACTATCAACCCCGAATGCATGGCTGAAATGCCATGCACCCGGCGACCAAATTGGCATAAAGTTAGCCATATAGCCACTCCCGGTCAATACGCCATACGCATTTATTTATTTATTTTACTAAAACAGCAAAATAGGCATTATTTTGTAAATATTTGAATAAAACTAAATAATTTTCCAAAAAAATAAAACGCCTAAAGGCATGTTAAGCACTTACATATTACCGTAGTGTGCGATGTATTAAAGCTAACATACCTATTGTAAATTTGTTTAACGGCTATATATTGCTACTGTTTGGTTAATAAATGACGACTCGCGCCAATACAATTTTTTTCGTACATTAAAGCATTACGGCAACGCATGTCAACGCGTATAACGCTAAATTTGTTCAGCGTCATAGCATTCAAACTTTTGTAGAGTTCGATTAAAGTTGAAACTTCCAAATTCGAAAACGGATCAGTTTTTCGCCGCAGCACAAAAATGTACGCTGTCGTATGTCGGTCAATTGTCACACTTTGCGTTTGTTGGCATTCGGTTAACGGGCAGCCACCAATTACTAAACCCACGGTATCGCTTTTTGCAGCAGCACCTTCCGGACTACACGACTTTTCCAAACTAGGTCTTCAATCGTCATCGGCTAGACCAAACGTGATTGCCATACCTAGTCGAACAGGTTACGGTAGAATGGCAATAAACAACGAAATTGGAAACAAATGTAAAAATGTAATAACCAAACTGAACGCCAAAACATCAATATTAGAACTCGTTGAGCCGGACGAAAGTGAGTATGAGAATATGGACATTGTGGAGTTTCGCGAAAACCTTTTCAGTATTCTCAAACGACATTTAATTGACTGTTTACGAATGGACAATACCAATAAAACGTATACACTATCGAAATTCGTCGACTTGATATCGATCAAACAAAATTTACTGAACAATTCCGTTGCTCTGTTGCTCCAACATAAACTCGACATTAAACCGTTGATGAGGCTGTATTTATTTTTTTGCGGTCCGATTCAAGCACCGAACGACAGTGCCAAGTATGGGCCGCGCAACGCCGTTGGACAATTCGTTATTAGTCACGTTCAAAATGACATGATGAACAAGTTCAAAGACATCATAGGCGATGCACCCCTTCCGGATGGGCTGAGCGTTATTCAATCGGAAACATTAAAGGAAAACACACGGCTGGAACTTTGGGGCCTGGCGACCGTCGCCATTTCCAAAATGGAGCCAAACGGTGGTCCGTTGATGCGCGGCACTCCACTTCATTTTACATGCATCGACATACTGAAATGGACGGCGTTGATGGAATCCGACAACGAAGATGCCGTGAGAATCCAACGAGTGATAATTACAGTCGAAGGCACAGCTATTACATTACGACAGTACGCTGAGAGATATAGATACGAAATAGATATCGACAATCTGGAAGGGCTTAACTACGAGGTGTTATTACGTCTTAACAAAGTATTATTGTATTACGTGTACACGCATTTTGGTTTATCCACGATCTTGATCTATACGCGACTTTCAAAACTAAATCTGAATAGCACGGACTTCGTGAAACCATCTCATGATGGCAGCGTTGTTGGGCCTTCGAGGCCCGTTAAGCTACAGGAAAAAAGAAACAAGAACTTCGTAATATCATTTTTGATAGAACAAATTGGAGGCCTACGGGCGTTCTTGGAAATTTTTAATCTATTTTTTATTCCTCGCTTTTTGAAGTACGTGTATCGACCGACGGTACAATCAAAGTTAACGGCCTTGATAAGTTATATGGATCGGTTCAGCGACAGCCCAGAGGATACAGCACTAGAAATGCAACAAAGTCCTGAAAAAATAGTAATCAATATAAAACATTTAGTAACCGATTTTGCTCTGGCCCTTTTGCCAGTCCTTAAGGTGGACGAACCGGAAAAATGGATTGATTATGTCAACGAAATCGTTGCAGGAAAGTCGGCCGATATCAGTTCAGCCATGGTAGAAAATCAAGAAAACGCACTATCAATTATGGTGGTAAGCTTGACGCAGTTAAATCCCGATTGGCCAGATTTCAAGAATCGGAACCCGATTGAATTTTTGAGGGCTACCAAAGATAGTTAAGATAATTAACAATTATTTAATCAGTAATTAATTTGTAGTAAATATAATATCAAAACTAATATTATGTAGATTTTTAAATTCTTATAATTTTAATACTTTAATAGTTGCTACAATTGTGTACGTAGCAAACATTTTAGAAGCCAGTAATAAAGTTTTGAGATCAACTCGATTACTAAAACGTGACCGTTTGTTTTTATGCCCAAATTTGTCCATCTTATAATAATGACATTTATTTACTACTGCAGTTTGTATTGCTAAAGGTACGATATTCAATGAAAATTTAAATTAATGCCCGAGACACTTGGAATGTTTGTAGTTAATCAAGATGTATTAGTAGATAGTAACAACTGGTTATGCTTGGAGAGGAAGTGGTAAATAATATAGAGAAGCATACGTTTTTTTTTTTTTTTGAAAACACAATCCGGTCGAGTATAATAATAATAATATAATAATTGTTATTTTTAGCATCATGATACAATATTATGTAAATGTAACGAATGCGTGCGAATTTTCTTGTGGTTTCAGTGGTTCGACTTAAAAATGTTAAACGGGTTTAAATTGAGTCGCGATTTGCATTATGGATGTTTATGTAAATTCATGGTCGTGCAGCGAAGGGTGCGGTATACAGTAAGTCTCGGCAATAGTAGTGAAGCGTATGAGGAGTAAATGGAAGTCCATATTTAATGTTGGAAAGAGGGCAAAGGTATATACTTTAAGGATATCGGATCGTGTGGCTGACGCCGAGAGATAAAATGCGATGGCAACCAAATGAACAGCGATGAGAGACGGTATTATACTAAAAGCCGTGCAATTGTATATATTATGTATATCCATATATGAATATTAATTTCGGTTAAATTATTAAAATAATGTCGCTCGATCGGTCCGAGTGTAAACCGTATTAAAGGGTTGACAGTGGAAAAAATCGTTTAGTTTTTTATTTATTTACGAGGTGTGCAGAAATGATGATTGCCGTCGACCAGACCTGTCGTTCCGAGGGGAAAGGATAGGGGTAGGACGTGTCCCTTTTTTCAACTCGGTAGTTGACAAAAAAAAACCGTCTCCTTAACGAAGCCAATCGACAAGTTATAATCTGATATAGTTTAACATTCGACGTACAAAGTATGGTCATTTTTTGCCTTTATTTCGAAGCCAAAGCGACGTCGACCTTCTGTTTTGCCATCTCGTTATTATCCAGATATGATAATTTTCGATAAAATCTAACACATTTTTGTTTAAAACTGTCACTCGATGACAGTTAAACGCAAGCATAGATTTTTCCGGCCCCGCAGAGAATAGCTTATGTTATCGACCACGTGGCTTTAGTTTTGACTTAGTCGACAGTGGCGCACATTTGAATATTGTACTTTACATTTTTGTATCATTATAATTGTGAAAGTATGTTTACATTGGATTCTGCCGTCACAAACGTTTCAATAATTAGTATTAAATATTATCACACACGCGTTTAAAAATAAGTTTCTAAATTTCTACACGGGATGAAATCTGAAACCTGAATTTTAGCTGTGAATTTACAAACGGCGACGCCCAAAACGTAGCAGCACAAATTTGTCGAGAAGAAGAAATTTATGTAACACCAACTATTTCATATACCATCTTCATAAGTATAAAAGTGCAGTGGGAGATTTTGGTTTGGCATTTGTGGCCGTACCGCTTAGTCGTTTCCAAGAGGTTTAAATTTTTTCAAAATTATTCCGTACATTATAATAAACGGTTGAGAGTGAGTTACGTACTTATACATTACTTACATACATTGTATGTGTCTGACATTAATATTGTGCTGTGTCGTAAAGAAACCTGTTTTGTATTGGCCAAAACGAAGGACACAGCACAGCATTAATTTCAAGTGTAAAACTAGTTAATTCTTAAATATTGTCCATTTTTTTTTTTGCGTAGTTGTAAGTTTTCAAATGCTGGTAATAAATCATTGATTATAAATAATTATAATAATAATTTATTATTAATTGTATTTATAATCGATAGTAAACAATACCACACACCGTATGTCGTCGGTTTTTGACGATATCTCATAATAGCTCCTCATATATCTTAAATATATTTATTGTTTAAAATTCACTTTTTTCTGTTATACAAAACTATTAATAAAAACTTAATTAATTACGATTGCTATTTTATAAAAAATCGATGATGTACGTCGTATAATTTTGTTTTTTATGTTTTATGAGAATTTTATTTCTCTACTACCATTGCAGACAAAATGTTATGGTTTATAGCTGGGTAGTTTAAGTAAACTGAACTCATAATGGCCATTTCGTTAGTATACTGTTAAAAGTACACTAAAGTTTTGTTTTTAAATTAGGATATTTTTGAACAAATTTTCCGTACCGAACCGTTTAATTAATCGAAAATATAGCAGGTCCTCTTGAGAACGGTCGTTGTTGTTTCTTTTTAGCTGGTGTGTCTCTCTCTTAACCGTTGTAGGCATCAGTGGAATTTTTTTTTTTAAGTGGTCAATGATTTAAATAAACGTTTTTTTAACAGTTCGGGTTTAAAATAATCGTGGGAAAGTTCACAGCGCCATTGTACGTTGTCGGTGGCGCAATGACGACCGTCCTGTGCTTGACGGCGTGCGTACTGCGGTTGGTTTTTGCGGCCGGCGCGAGTTCCTCGGGGATGACGGAAGAAGGCCAGCCGTTGCCCGCTGAACACGACGTGTTCGCCGTGTGCCAGTTCACGGTCAAGGAGTCGTGTTCGTCGGACATGGCCGTGTTGAGTGCGTTGAAAGACGTGCCGGACGGGTTTATGGCGCGGGCCAATGCCGCACTCAACACCACTTGGTCGATAACAGACCGCACGGACATCAGGCCCACGAGTAGGGCCGTGTTGGTTGTGGCCGAAGGCGTAGACCAAGTGATCTGGCTATTGGAAAACGCGCCGAACGTGTGGGATCCGCTGGCGTACTACGTGTGGTTGATGCCGGCGGCCGATGCGACGGAGGCTAGACGGTTGTTCCGGTTGGCGTGGGTTCAACAGTCGGTGATCAACGCCGTGCTGTTGGCACGACGCGCCGTGTATACTTATAACCCGTTCGCGAAAACGCTCAGCCAGTATGGCACGGTCGACCTTGACGTGCTGCAGAAGGACGCCCGCGGTAAAACCACCGACCTGCACGGCTATCCGGTAAGGGTGTGCATGTTCCCTACCAGGCTAAAGGCGGTCAAACAACCGGACGGAACGTACAAAGGCACGGACGGATTGATTCTGTCAGCGCTCGCTCAGCACATGAACTTCACTCCGGTCATATCTGAGCCCGGCGACGGCAAAAAGTACGGTTGGATGGAGGCCAACAACACGTTCACCGGCGCGTTGGCCGACATAGTGTACAACAACGCAGACGTGGCCTTCAACGGAGTGTTCCTAAGGGTATATCTAACCTAAGTTTCATTTTAATAATATTATTATTATTTTATATTTTATATTTTAAATTCAAACAAAATGCACACTAACACATTTTTGTACATAGTTAAACATTGATCGTTCACGCTATGTAAGATTATAGCTTCTGGTGGAAGTGTAAGTACTTAAATAATATGGATTTTGGAGTAAAATGTATTGAAAATAATTACTACAATATTAGTTAAAGATAACTAGTGTTACAATATTTCTTGTTTGAATAACATTATTTTCAATAAATAATTTAAATTCGTAAAAATTAATAAACCTAGGTATAGGATTAAAAAATCGATTACTTTTTCTACTTAAAGTATGACCGTCATCATGAAAACATATTATTTTAACTTCAATTCATGTGTTAAATATAATAATCATGCACAAAATTGGAAAAGACAATTTAACAGAACTTGCGGAGTATATAATATAGTTAAGGAATAAAATATTATTGAAATATACCCTTTACATCTACACAAATGATCATCAGTGCTCACGAAAGACTGAGAAAAGTTACGTGCAAAAAACATCCTCCTTCTATACCTGTACAGTAAACAGCGGCGCTTATCTTCTACATCATACCAGAAGTGATGACTCATGGGCAACACGTGTTTTACTTATCTTAGTAAAATATTTTTTAATGGACCAAATAAAAAAAAATTGTTTTTATCTGTTTAACGTTTCTTTTGGTTATCCTATGTGCTATTAAGGTGCTTGGAGTCGTTTACGTTTTTAAGTAATTTTACTGTTTTTATGCTACTGTGCTACATTGTTTGATACATGTTTCGCAACAGGATTTGTGTGCACTTATTGATTTTTATGTTTCTTACATAACTAGTTTTGTTTTTCAAATTAATAACAGCTATTGAACGCATATGTTCCGATTATAGGATTACGGAGCCAACGGTATAATCGAGCATTCTACGGCCGTGCAGTTCGACGAGTTATGTTTTGTAGTTCCCAAGGCGCGTCAGATGAGTCAGTGGAGGGCAGTTTTCACGGCTTTCGACGCCCAGCTCTGGTGCTTGGTGGCCGGCACTTACGGATTGGCGTTGGCCGCCTGGACTCTCATCAAAAGGACCACCCGTACGCCTTACTCGGCGGTCGAGTTGGCCGTCAATCTGTTCCAGGTGTTCCTGATGGTGCCTTTGCACAAAGTACCCAACAACATTCCCGAGCGCTTGATGATCGTGTCGGCCGTGTTGTTCGGGTTCATAACGTCGTCGAGCCTGCAAGCGGTCATGGTGAAATACCTTAGCTATCCAAAGTACGAGAGAGACGTGACTACCATGCAGGAACTGTACGACACCGGACTTCCGGTCCTATCGGCGTCCACCAATTTGATGGAGCTCTTCCAGACGGACGACAACCCGTTGCACGCCAAGATGTCCGAACGGTTCATCATCGTTGTGAACAAATCGTTGGACATACTGGGAGAGGTTGTGAGCAAAAAGGTAACGCTTCAAATGAAGTGAAATTTCATAAAAAAAAAATATTCCACTCTATTTTTCAATGTTGTAAGCTAACTAATAATTCGGTAATTGTGGTACTTTTTTATGCGCTATTCGCTCACAGTCATCGGCGGCGATAGGTCGCAAGAACGATCTGGTCGAGAAAATAGCCGGATACGTCAAGAACAACGAAGCTCTGCTGTATATCGTCGACGAATGTCCCAGGTCGTTCCACATAGCGTACTTGATCCGTCGCCAAGCCGCTTATCGTCCAGCCATCGACAGGATGATAACGAAATTCGTCGAAAGCGGCATCGTCAACAGTTGGTTCATGCACGCCAAAGCGTTTCAGCCCATTTTGGAGTACCACCAACGGATGGACACCCAAAAAGTGTTCACCATGGATAACGTCATAATTGCATTTCACTGTCTGTTGGTCGGTTTGACGGCAAGTGCCATAGCGTTTGTCGTAGAACGGGTGTACTTTTACAGGGTAAACGGTTCGGCGAGTGCAGTAGTTAAGTCCATCACGACCACCGCCGGTCGATACCCAAGACGGTCGTTAAGGTCAAAAAAGTTTTGAGTACAGAGTTTATATGTCATAGACTGTTTGTCAGTATCCTCATCACCGGAAACACCTATAAGATTAGGTTAGGCACAGGTTAGGTAATTTTTCCAATAATGGAACTCTATGGAGTGTAATCGGTTCGACTAGGATTCGTCTTTAGGTATTTCGTTTAATAGAAGCCCTCGCGTTGTCCCAATAATTAAACCACGAGATGCTTGTACAAAAATACAAAATTTACCTAATGCACTTCATTAAAGGGGCACTGGATCAGGCAACTTGTAGGAGGATCTTTGGGCCTATTTAGGTTGTCCTTCGAGACAAGACCGATTTGTTATTCTTCCAAAAAGACTTCTTAGGGATATAAACTCGGAAAAAATATAGCTAATTTATAATTGTAGCTAAGTTTAAAGCAATAGATGGATGTTGTAGGAAACGTCTATAATTTTTTATTTGAGTAAAATATAAAACATTATACTTAATTTTTAGGCTAATGACTACGACTACTATATTTATGTTTATTTTAATAGAAATTTAAAAAAAATTAATGTGTACTATAAAACATAAAACACAATTTTTGATTACAAGGAACTATGAGTATAGTTTTACTTCCTAAAAGACAGGAATTCTCCTAGTTTATAAGCAAGTTAATTTTTTTAATTTTTTCTTATATACAAGTGCAGAAACGGTGTCTGTTAAATTATTATTATTTTTGTATTTCACTTAAAATTTACATGATTTTTGTTGGAATTTTAACCATGAATGTAAACCAATAAATTTCCTTATGATTTTAGTACACATATTCAAATACATGTATTATGATGATTAGGATTTTGAGGTTGTAAATTAAAATAATAAGATGATTTTTCTAATACTGATAGAGATTTCATTTATTAAAAGTCCTTCATTATGAAATATAAATAAAATCTTATGTAAATATATATATATTTAATTTGTTCATTAAAATAAATCAAACAACATTGCGAAAACTAAAACTGTTTACTAACATAATAGTAAAGTTATTTTATAAACAATTCACAATTTAGGATCGAAATTAAAATGGTTTTTCTAAATTAAACCAATATAATTAAATATAATGTTATTATCATCGTCCCGGCAGAATGGTCTTTTTTTCTCTTGAATCACCTCCGATATTATAAATTAAAAATCGGTGAAGTTGACAGTTTTTGTTGCGGTTTTTTGTTATCAAATTAGCCATTTTTTTTATAATTATTCATACTTTTTTCTCGCTAATGCTCGTTTTCTCATCAATTGGAAAAAAAAAGGAATATATTAAAAAATAAAATCGTACGTTTCAGTTATTTATTAATTATTATATATTTATTGTCTATCGCGTACTTAATCGGAAAACATTTTTTGAGTTGAAAATCGCAAATACAAATATAATAATTGTATGCCCAGTAAATATATGATTTATTGTAAATTTAAAAATTATAATCTAAGTGTGAAATAACGTATATGAATATTATTATCAAAACAAAATTACAATATAAATTAACATTTCCATTTGGTTACTTTTTGTCTGTATAGGTTGCCCGTTGTTCTATCATATTATATACAAATTGTATGTAATAGATTATTTAGAATTGGTATATTAATTTTGTTTACGGTGCGGAATACCATTATTTTAGGTCTTATTTATCTAATAAATTAGTACATGATCTAATTTATAGGTACGAGTTACCATGGCGACCCGTTAACTTATTCAGACCGCATCCGGCATTCTTGTAACATCATCGAGTTCTCAGCATTTATACCGTACCACGTTCTATATACAACTTTTTTATTTGATCAGTCCGCAGACGAGATGAGTAGGTACATATGCTTTTGAATTTTGATAGAAAAAAAAATAAAACCCAGCATATAATAATATATTATAAATGTTTTATTTACAAGAGCATTTTTAATCAAAGGTCGAGTGTACGCCGAATTTTAGGCTGACAAAAAAAAACTACTACCGTTCATGTCGACGATAATGACGTGCCAAACTATATTATACCTCAGATTTTAAGAATGTTTCTTTGAAATATTCTTAAATATTTATTTTATATATTGAAAATTACTATTTAAAATAACTCAGACAAATTAAAATTATTTTTTCCGTCGAACATGAATGTATTATTTTTATTTCCAAATTTCTGCCAACGCGATATTTCTTTGCAAATATTTTCCATGAAAAAAATGTTCGCTCTATTCGCTCAAAAACACAGTGTGATCAAAGTTATAGTGGAAACGAAGCAACAAAAAAAAATAGTATAGAAGCAAAACGACGGCACGGTCGAGTACAGTTACTATCAAAAAGCAAAACATACAAAATTACCTTATTTTTGTGTGTGCTTACTCGTTTTACCCAAACGCGTATTTCATATTTCAGTTTTTATAATGTATTTTGATTTCCGTCCTTAAACTGCATATTCGATTGGTTTCATTGTTGAACTCAACCGACGTTCAATTGTATTAAGTGGCCTATTTATACCTACTATCTACTTCTTTATAGGAATTTTGTTTGGAAAATCTTAATTTAAAGCTTAACTGTAACGTGTAATTAATCTTTAGTTCAGTAATCAAATATTTTTTCAGGCATCCTTGCAAGTGATTTTAAATATTTTATTTTTCATCTAAACATAGTTAGGTCAAATGAGTTTTACTTGGTCCATGGTGGTTTTAGACTAAAATCATCTATTATAAAATCAAATGACGATAGCATACTATTGGAGACAATAATATATCCATTTTTAATATGTTCATTATTTAGCTCGCTACTGCACGCTAAAAAAGGTATTTTTTACTTTTTAAAAGAGTGATAACTTTTTATTAAGAAATATTAAAAAAAAAATGTCAAATTGTCTCCAAAATGTTTTTATATTTGCATTATAATGTATTATGCATATTTCAGCTTAATGAAAAAAGTTATTTCGTGTCCTGATAAATATACCTACCCGCACAAAAAATATATAATATTTTAAAAATATATTTTATTATATTGTAAAAAAGTAATCATACTTTGGCAGAATACCAAATATTATAATATTATTTTTACAATACTAAACAGTTGTTAATAATTCTTATAAAATATGTAGTTATGTATTTTCAAAACATATTTTTTTCTGTGTGGTTATTATTGTAAATGTGTTTCTAGAGACTCTTGTGTGTAAACCTGTGGCTTACATTTTTTTCCCTCGACACCATATTATACTTATCGCACTACTACTTGCCAATGGCAAAAAGTAAAAATCCAACAGAATTAATCCATCCCAAGCAAAAGTGTTGCGCACAGAAATCCTGAAAAGGAATACAAGCACTCGCTGGACATTTTAATTAATACGTTCAGTGTCCAACGGCGGCAGAACAACCACCGGCCGTGTGTTGTCATTAATCAAGACCACAGTTAAATTGCTGTAATGACGTTTCCTCTTAATATATAAGTTCAGTTGTGACGTTAAGTAATTATTATTTTATATATGACAGCGACGGTGGTGGTACCTACCATACTATTGTCACCGTATGGCGCTGAAAAGCTTGTTTCTCCAACTCCAGACAATGCGTTTTAGATGTATCACACAACTACATAATAATAATATTATATTATATCTCTTCTTTGCTCGGTCTCTGTTCTTTACATTTTAGCTGTTGCCTACCTACTCGTGTGACGTGTGACACATGTATAAAACTGTTTTCCCCTTCAAACCCACAAAACGTACACATACATTATATTATATACTGAACCAAAACCCCCCTATATATCCAATAAAATGTCCATTGATATAAAAAATATATACCTATCCTACTGCATTAAAAAAAATTATTGTTAACATTAAACACTCCTCTATCGATATAAATTGTAACAAGTTACAATGCATATCTGTTTAAAAACGATAAATTTGTTTGCTTTTTCAGTATGAAAAAATATAATTAGAATCGTGTATTTCTCAAACGCTTTTTCGACACCTTATTTCGGGACCAACTTTTGTTTGTCGCTTAACGACAACTCGGAATAAACTGAACAAAATACTTTGATTTTAAGTTGTATGATTTCTACGGATGAAATCAAACGGAAATGAATACCGGATATTATAAGCGCTTGAGAATTTTTTTTCAACAGCACTCTTAAAATGTAAATACATATATATTTTATTGCGGAAATTGTAATACTTAATCACCATAAATGGTTGGGAGGGGGGGTTAGGGGGGTAAAGACATTTGTCGAATAAGCTTTTGCCGCAGCTTTCCCCAATGGTACTATATAAACATTTGTGCAATGTTCACTGACCTAAAAAATAAAGGTCCACGACATTTTTAAAGTAATTTCCTCTATATATTTTGTTCAGTTTAGCTAGGTAGAGAAAAAAATGTGACAAAGTACAATGAATAAAACACAACAGAGAACGTGAAAATAAAATATATTATGTCGAGTCAATCATTACAATAATCGTTTCGACTGCATTTGTTTTATTAATGGTGTGTTTGTAAATTATGGTTATTTGTAATTTACTCAAAAAAATACTGTTGTAATAATATTATTGTAATAATAATAGATCATCGCTGAGTACTGACTTATGGTCGGCCTCGGTTGTACGCGCAAGTCGTGTCAATTTAATTGACCCTTGCATTAATTTGCTGTAAGCAATGGGACTTAGCGTCCAATGAACATTACATAGTACGTAATATAATGGACGAATTATTTAATATAACACTCATATTGCTTAATAATTACATATTAGCATACAACGTTGCATCCTAACTGTAAAAAAGTATTTATGTTTTAAAATTATTGTCGAAAAGTTTAATCATATTATAAAATCATGTTTTGGCAAGAGATTAAATGTTTAAAGCACAAATTTAAGCAAAATGTTCTTAAAACACAGAACATAATATCACGGTATACCTATTTAAAACAAAACTACAACGATGGAAAAATGTTGACAATACTTGAACAACGTTTTATAAATAAAATTGATATAATCAAATTAATCTCCTGCCAGAACACGTTTTTAAATTATTAATAAACTATTTGACTACATTTTGAAAAAATATTGTTATTTTTTTGCTGTATGCAATTTTAGATATCAAACTTATTTTAATGTGTTGTTTATCTTATTTTTTTTGTTGTATCAAAGGGTAATTTTTCAAAAATTTAAAAATAAGTTGCTCAAGATTGCGGCTAACATATATTAATAATGAGTTCATCATACACCATTTATTTCGAAAAATTCAATTAAAGTAGTATATTATTTTATTATTTTTACCATGCGATGAAAGCTGGATTTTGTATAAAATCGTGTTTTATGCAAAATCTTGCGACTTAAAGCATATAAGATTTATAATCGCGTGCACGTCGTTTACTTTCATAAATAAACAATTAAGAGCATCTATATTTCACCAGTAAAACCCATCGTGGAGTGAAATCCATTAAAATCGTTCAAGATACCATGTTATATCCTAGTTCAAATGTATGGCTTTTTTTTAATATGCGCATTGCGCTCAATTATCAACAATATATAATATATTTTTATCTTTAATATAGTAGTAGTTTCTATTTTTATTCACAATGTACAAATTTAAGTAGGCAGTTGACTAAGTATTTGGTTTCAGACAATCGAACTAAAGAATAAAAATAATAGTATCAATAAAGTACAAAGAACATAATTGTCTCCAATCTGCAATACCTAAAGTAGGTACCTAATAGAACTTGAAAAAAAAACAGTGTGTTAAATGTAACAAATGAGTTTCTGTTATTAATCACCAACCGTTATATGCAATAACAACATTTTTGCTTGTTGGTGGTTTAATATTGAACTGACAAATGTTTTGAAATCTACTAAATTGTGTATAATAAAACTCAAAGAAACTCAAAAATAAAAAAATTGTTTAATTGCAAATGTATTTTAGTTTTGCTAGCTTTGGTCTACTCGATATGTTTTGGTAACGGTGCGATCGCCAGCTGTAAACTTACAATTAAGATGAATTTATATTAAGATGCTTAATTGATTTTTTTTTTATGGAAAGCCTATGGGTAGTACGATAGAACCTAGATAGTGTGATAGCGTAAAACAAACTTTTAGAAGAAAACCCTTTATTTAGTTTTTGAAGTATTCAAACTTAGACAATACCACGGTCGTGTTTTTCCTATATTGTATGGTATCACACATTGTGTGCGGTAGATCTTTGTATAATGTATGAATAAGTGCATTATATAAGTTGTTTACAATTTGTTTTTGCTATTGATTCATATGATTCATTATGACAAAAAAAAACACAAAGAAAAAAATGAAAAAATATCTCAGTGTGTGATCAATATATTATTTTGATGTTGTTTTTCTCAAGTGTGAACCGTTTTAACCCGCACTCAAGTTTAGAAACATAAATATACATATTAAAATATTGTCGGTTAAGGTTAGGGGGAAAATATAAAATATTTTATGCAATTATAATAATTAATCGTCTATTATAATAATATAAGTGGTTTTCGAGATACAGAGATCCAAAAAAGTTCCCACTCAATAAAATTAATTATTTTTTTAAAACTTTAGACTCTGAGACCACTATAAAGTTTTATTTTATTATTTTTTTCTATAATATTTAGAAGCACGAAAATGCGTTATAATATGTATTGATTTAAAGTAGAAAAAAATTACTATGTTATACATTAAATCAATAATTGCGACAACTATCTTGAAATATTTTGATATTATCAATCATATCAGTACCGTTTTTAGGTACATTTTAGTTTAGTATACATACAGGGTATTACATTAATTATTAATGTAATGAAAGTCAGCCATAATGTATAAAACGATGCGTAATACCTACTAATTAAAACAATTTTAATTATTCAAATACATATACTTTTAGCGAATTTATAAAAAAAAAACATTTTGGAATATTCCGAAGTATAAGTGAACATTATAATGACGCTTTCACATATTTTGGAGTATACCGTTAATTCATATGAATTAAAATTAAAGCATATTATTTACATAATCATAAAAACTGGCAAAGTGAAGCACTTACAAGAGTTTTCTATAAAAACTGCTAAACGGTTTTAACGATTACAAACTAAAATGTAATTAATTTTGCTGGAAAATATGTGTTTCTTATAAAATATTTATATATATATATATATTTAATATTATATTATGTACATTATACAACGAGAATGTAATAATCAAAGAAGTTAATTTAATTTAAAAAAAAAAATATTCACGCATGTCGAAAAAAGCAACGATAAAAATGATTTATAGAATTCTCTAAAATATATAAACTTTACAGTAATACAAATATACAATGGATTCAATTTTTTTATAATAAATAAACGAAAATATTAAATATGAAAAATCTATAATTCATTTAAAATCCGGTTAAATAAACTTGACTGCCCTATACGCGTGTGTTTACATATAATGAGCGTATAAACAAAAACCTTTGAAATATGTAAATTAATGCAAAATAATAATACACTTTAAATCTGGATTCATTTAAACGCGAAACAGATTGTGTATATATGATTTATCTATTCTTCCATTCATGCCGATTCGCCCTATAACAATATCTATGCAAATTGTAAACACCATTATGTATTATCTTCTGTCCATAGAATAGTAAATAACCTTACTGGGCGAAACAGTAATGCTTGTGTTTTGATCTCGGCGTTACCCATAATAAATTACCGGCTTAAAATCCTCGGTACGTGCATTGCGGCCGTTATAAATATATAAAATTATATTATATTATTATATACCTTTACTATACTTGGCCCCAGCCCAACTTAGTTTTTTTGATAGCAACTTTTAATAATGCATACATTTTATTAGGTTTTTACTTTTAGAATGATGTACTAATAATGTTGACTGGTCGATAACCAGTTTTGAACAACTAGTTTTAAAGTTATTAGAGTTTAAAAGTTAGGACTAGAGAGTAGGTGCGCGCAGATAAAAATAACACTACACTACACCTTTATTCCGCAGCCCTAAACTTGAAACTTCAATAACTTCTAACTAAAAAGTTATCCAAAACTGTTATCGACCAGTCAAAAGTTTTAGTATATTATTCTCATTTTAAAAAGTTAATGAAACGTAAACGTCACCATTTAAGTTTAAAAAATTGCTATCAAAAAAATTAAGTTGGAAGGGGGTAAAGACAATAAAAAAATTGTGTAAAATTGAGATCACATTGTATGAAAAAAATAAAATAAGATTTCTTATTAAACTCTATGAAATATTTAGTGGTTCACGATAAAATGATCACTTTGAATAGACAATTTTCATGATTTTTAGATAATTACAGATCTTAGGGGACGGTTTTATACTAAAAAATTATGTATACACAATTGATGTTATCACTTATTTATACAGCGAAAAAAATGGCGTGTCACAATTTTCACAAATAGTTGTTAGCCCGAAATTTCATATTTTTCAATATACTTACAAAATGTTGCTATAAAATCATAAGAAACATATCTAAATGTACCATGATATATTTTTATCCAGTACTACTCTTATCGAGTTTTGTAAGCATGTTGTCAAAGTTAAGAATTATTTGTGTACTGCAATTTTCACATCAAATCATTCACAATGAACTACTAGGTATTATAATATTATAAAATATATTACTGTACTATAAGATGAGATATATTATGTGTATCACATAAAACATGATGTTCAGAGCATACTATATTATTTGAATGTAACTTCTTACAAAAAATTAGCGGTTTTCAAAATCGAATAAATCTACTAGCATAACAGTAACATGTGGTTTATTTTGAAAACGTGTCGCGTTAGGATACTAAAAAGATAAGCTGATGTAGAACACAAAAGACTACTGTTGTACACTATATAATATAATGGGTATGTATTATATAAACATAAGACGTACCTCTCATTATGCATTATTACCAGTGTACCGATTATGGTTCCATTTGTTAAGTATTGTAATGTAGGGAATATAAAATGTTCAATAATATTTTCTAAATTATGCCGTATGATATTATACAATTTATTTTATAAGAATGACCTGGGGTAAATTTGTTGAGCTTGTCTTACGATTAATATTATACCATTTGTGCTGGAAACTTACCAGATAACTATATTCTAGTGACAGTGTACATTGAGTTCGGTACAAGTGAAGTAATTTTAGAATTTCATCAATGCAAAATAACAACAGCCATACAATCAGTCAAATTTATGGATGATGATTTAGTGTACTATCGCTGTTTATCTTAAACAATAAAATGCTAATAAGCGATCCCACGGCCATATTCGAAGAGTTACCGTTATAACAACAGCCGGTCGTTAAAATGTTTCAGTTAATAAGCCTTTCAAAGTGTAAAACTTTAATAGTGCATTTATATAGAGGCAAAGGGACGCTGCTCTAAATTAATTATTACTACCAACAATATTCGTCATGTACCTATAATAGTATAATAATTCTAAAGCAAGGTCAAACGGTAGCGACGCTGTGCCCATAGTGGATACCAACTGGATACTAATAATTATGGGTTTTACATTAGATTATCTACAGCTCTTGTTGAAGAATAAAAAGCTATCTTGCAATATTTGCTTTATACATTTTAGAGGAGGTGGGGGTGGAAGAATGTCAAAATTGAAGAAATAGTTTTGAAACTCTCCCATTCAGAATTAACAAATGTGTAGTTTTAAAATACATTTGGAAAATAATTATATTTTAAAATTATTAAGTGTTGCAATTTATTATTTGTAAATTTTGAGCTGGCTTGACAGCTCTTTGTACTTTTTTTTTCAATAATGAATTTCGATTACGTAAATCTCAATATTTTTACTTCGTTAAAAATTATTTCACATAAGCCGTATTATGTTATACTAGTTTATAACATTATATTTTTAATAGTTTACTATTATACATTTATTAATACAATTAAATATAAGTCTTTTAAGTAGAGTAATCAAACATAAACTGTTACTATTTTGACTTTTAAAAGTAGTTTTCTAGAACGTACATTTCATTAACTTTTTAAATTGAGAACAATATACTAAGAATAAACACTTTGACTGACACGATAACCAGTTTTTTAAAACTATTTTTGAAGTTATTGGACTTTCAAGTTTCGGGTAGGAGAAAAGATGGAATGTATTTTTATCTGCGCGCACTTCACCGCCCGTTCTAACTTTTAAACTCTTATAACTTTAAAAACGGTCGTTCATAACTGGTTATCGAACGGTAACTAATAGTACATTATTCTAATCAATTTAGTAAGTCAATGAAACGTATGCATTGCTATTTACGTTTCAAAAGTTGCTATCAAAAAAACTAAGTCGTCACGGTGGTATAACGGTAAAAACAAAAACAAAATTGTGAACATTTATCACATTATATAAAAACAATTAAAAAAAAAAAAAATTAAACTTCTTATTAAACCCCGTACGAGATATATCGAGTGGTTCGCGATAAAACGATCACTCTGTATGTTGTGACGGAGATGATGATATTATAATGTTCTTGCGAACGGCGCACATTATACAATACATATATATATATATATATATATATATTATCTACATCATTTGAATTGTTATTATTATTGTAATGGCCGTCGTCGTGACAATTAATGGCCATCGGCGAGACGGTAAGTTCTCTAGGCGAACAGATGGCGCAACGCGCACCAAAATAAGAATAAAATCGCCGCCCTCTCCCCTCGCACTGTTCGTCGGTTAATAGCGCTCCGCGTGTGCCGGCCAAAACGCGCGCCAACCGCCGTTGAGTCGTTAGTCCTTCGTTCGCGCGTTGGCCGGATATCGCCTGGTCGGGTTCAGTCCTTTTCTCCCGTCCGGTTCCCGTTTCCTCCTTTCGGTATAGGTGTAGTACCTAAGTAAAACACCAACAACTCGAATATGTGCCGACCCGGGTCCGTCTAAAAATTTACCCACATTACCAAACGACATAACCGGAAATGAGGTGTTCAGATTAGTGGTTTTTTTTCGACAGTTAACAAAATTAGTTCCAGTCCTGTATAGTAGTGTTGCCCAGTGGTGGTTGGCAAACGATCGACTTCACCATGGAACGGTTCAAGGTGATGAAAGCGTCCGGTTCCAAGCACAGCCTGAACAAGTACTACGGCGCGACCGACGAAGACGTGGAGAACACCACAGGTCTGTTGGAGATGACCAACATACACGGTACTACGCAAATGGACGATAGCGACGCTACAGGTGATAATAATAACAAATTTACACTTTAGAAAGGTGCCCAAACCGCAGTTGTAGGAATTGTAAGAAAAACCATTTGACCAATCGGGCAAGCATATGAAAATATTAAAAAAAAAAAAGCTACGTGAAAGTGTTCGAATGGCATCATCAGGAGATCAACAAGTCGTGTGTGTTACTTTCATTATAATATAAAAGCGTAAAGCGCTGTTTTGACAAAACAATAAAATAGTATGAATTCAACGGTGTGAACTATAATAAAAATTATTATTATAGCGCGCGTGTGGGGCAGGCATTGGCGCGGTTAACGCAAGTTCGTGTTGCACAAATGATGCTCGACCGTTTTCTGTGTCATTTTATATTTTTTAATTAAAGGGTGCAAAAAGTACGAGTAGAACGGACTAAAAAACTGATGATGGAATATTATTATTAACACACAGGGTGTGACGGAAAGAAGTCCGCGATTTTCGGAGAGACGTATTAGATTAAATCGGAAAGCTCTTTCTGACCTTTATTAACATAATATACCTACTATAATATATACTACAATGATAACAATAATGCGTAAACGTGCCAACGAGTTTTAAATAATTTCATTCAAAATGGGTATAATATTTTTTTTTGTAATAATTCTCACAATATTTGTACTGTTTTTTTTAAAGGCAATCAAATATAAATAAGTAATGAGCCAGTTTTTTTTTATATTCAAGACACAGTCAGAGGAGATAAAGTCAAATATTAATTAAACATTTTTTTGAAGAAACGTTTAAATTGAGCCGAAGAAAAATACACGTGGTTAAGAGTGAAAACATATTTTTTTGAATAATATTTATAAAAATATGCGTTTATTTTTAAAAAGGAGAAATAAATATATAAATTGTTTCGAGAGCGCTAATATGTTTCGATTGATATGAGTGCATTTTAACAACCACACTGACCACTTAGTATTCAGTGATTTGTTTTAAAAACTTAATATACACGATTCGTATAATATGACATATAAGTATTTAAATTTTCATATTAACACATTACATTTTATTATACTTCAATGGTAATTAGTATAAGATTTAAAATTCAATATGATGAATGTGGTGTAATTTGTAAGGTCATTTGAGCCAGTACTTGAACATGACCGTCCCAAAGAAATACTTCGCGTTAACAATAACCTCGGCGCAAATAAATAGATGGTACCTGCTCCGGAAACGGGCTTCCTCTTTTTTGAGTTATTTTTTTAAAATTTATTTTAATATTTTTAGTACAATGCAAGAAAATATCATAAAACTTTATGATATTGTGTTCATAAGAGTACTCGTCGGTACTTTTCGCTGATATAACTATTATGTGAATTTCCATTAAATATTTTGTTCATTAAATAAATGAACATATGTATGTAAGACTAAAATCCAGTCAGTTATGTGTTTATCGTTACAATATGTTGTACGTACATTTTTACCATGCTATTCGTTAGATCGTGTAATTTAGTTTTAATTAACGATAATGTCTTAATTAATTGATAAAAAAAAAATGATCATATATCACAGCACACACTTGTGTCAACACAGCACCGATAATTACCAGCCTAGTTAGTACTAGACAAACAGTCAGTGTTGTTATTATATTATAGTCCAAACTGTTTTTATTTTTTTTAATGCTATCAAAAGGATTCCTGGGTGACACAAATCACCTGTCTCGTGCCTTTATTCGTTTTCCGCTATCGTCCTGACCACGTTTTGCCGTCGGTTTCATATCGCCCAGTTGGACTTTGAAGAGGATTTAACAAATTTTTTTACGGAAACAAATCGTGCAGCTGTGCCATTTTCTCACGAAGAAAAAAAACAAGGTTATTAAAAAATTTAAATACGATCCATTAATATCTATAAGCAATGAGAATATTAAAACGAACGAGGGCGAATAAGAACGGGGAGAAACGAATTTATATATATAAATATATATATTTTATAAAAGGCTGCTTCTTATCCATGACATCGACGACGGGATCATAAAAGAAAATGATTTAGGAATATTTCGAAAAGACAGAGAATAAAGCAGTAAAATATTGGCGGCGGTAACGAATGTGTGAAAGCTATATATTAAGGGTAGTCGCAGAAAGGTACTAAAAAAGATATGGTCAAGTGTAATTGAGAATGATATGAGAACTACAGCAGTGGTGGTGTGTTTGTGTGAAAATTGTGAAATACTGTTTTGAGTGGAGGTGACGAATTGGAATGGACGATTGACGACTCGGAGTGTAATTGAAAGAAATAGCGAAGAAAAAGGTGACTGATGAAAAGTGTGCGTTCGAGTTCTATAGAAGTGATTTCAAGCTGGCAGTGAATATGCGACAGGGGCAAAAAAACGTGAATGGTTCGATGATTAACGTCCTCTGAAGTGGAAAACATAATTGATAAGTACCTACAATTTTTAAAAGAGGGTTTAAAATTAATTTACGTATACAATTCAACAGTAAAAAAATATTCTCGTTTACAAATAAAATCTTGAGTAAAAAAAACCGAAAAATTGTTATACCATCTTTTTTACGGAAGATTAAAAATTATATTTTTACAAAATATTCTTATACAGTTAGAAATATCATCATAGTATTTGAAGGAAGATTTTATTGATTTCATCAATCAAAAAATGATTATATTAACTATAAAAATAAATGAGGATAAGGCTACCAAATGTTTTTTTCCATATTTGCTCGTTTTCGGGTTTTTCCCATTTAATAACTTGGATACTTGGATGATTTATATTGATTCTATTTGTATCCTGTAAATGTTAAATTGTGTGCGCCACTAGTATCGTTTTCAACGATTCTGCAGAATTAGCTTTAGACTTATATATATATATATATATATATATACTCGAATTCAAATTAATATATTTGCCTTCTGGCATAACTGTATACTCCTAACTACTGTTTGCTACGGTATTATTCTCATTTAAAATTGTCTTGTCTTTCTCAAGAGTAATGACATAATAATAACAATGTCAGATCTCAGTTGATTGTTTTTAAAAACTCATTTGATCCATTTGTTTTTTTTATTATTAAATCCTTCGTTTATAATATCTACACTTTTTAAAAGACAGTGACTTATGTTTTTGAAGTTCTCCATCACGTTAGTATCTTGAGTAATAATTGTATTCTAGCTTCGTATATTAAATGCTACAATTCGCCTAAAATCTACTTTCATCTGATGTTCGCTTATGACATTCAAAAAAATAACTGCTGTTTCAAATGGTATTTTCATCCTTCGTCTTTGTTTCTTGACATAAATTAATTTTCTCATCAGTTCCAAATAATTTCTGGTTACAATATAATATGATCGCCTATGATGATATCTTTTAATTCCTTTTATACTATCGACGATGTCTTCTTAATTACATAGTGCTAAAATGTAAAATCTACAGTATGATGGATGCTATGATAGTCTGAAAAATAAATTAACAGCATAAAAAAAATTATAATTACTGAACTAATAATAATTTTTGCTAAGTTACATCAAGTCAAAGCTGAAGGTTAAAAACGCGATCACATATTTTTTTGTTGGGGTTTTCTAGTTTTCGGGGTACAGGATTTGACATTTTCTTCTTTTGACCTATCAATCGCATGAGATTACGGATCGATAGAGATGTCAGTTGCCACTCAAGTAAATCCAATTCACATGCAAAAAGACACACAAAAAAAAATTGAAAAACCATCATTATATAACCAACACGAAGAAATAATAATAATTTTATTTTACGGAATGAAATTCCAATTACAACTATGTGACAATAACAGTACATGTGTGAATGTGGGTAAAGGACAGCATTTATAGATCGTATCTTCTTACGTAGGTACCTTCTTCACGTTTAAAGTTGTCACGAACTTATAATAGTCTATTACATAAATAGTTTTGCAAATAGTATATACATAAGTATAAGATTAGCAAGAGAGAAACTATGGTAACGAACGTAATGACAAACGTCAAAACGGGTGACTCCGAGTGAGACACAATTTAAAATAATACACGTATTGGATTCAATTTTAAGTTTTAGACGCATAGATAACAAAAAAAAAGTTTTAGAATAACTTTGATACTAACTAAAGAACAATTAACTTTCTTTCCCCACCATAAAACAGACTGATGGCTGATACTTTTAATGATATCTTCAACGTCAAATTAAACGATCCCGAAGTGATGTACTTAAACGTACGGTGATTTACGGTATGATGATACCAAGTTATTGATCGATTCCTTGGCAGTCAAATGAGTCGTGTATAGACACTCTACAGGAAGATCCGACATAAATAAGCTTGCACGCATTAAACTGTTTACTCCATGCTTTCATTAACAAGTGGTTTTGAATGACGTTTTACGTTTAAACTTCTACTTAAAATACGCCAAAAGTTATATACGAGTATTTCACTATGCTCGAACAATCTTTGAAGTTTATTTCAAATAACATTTTAAATGTTGTTGACTTAAAATCCCTACAGCCAAAAACAAGTATATTTATATTCTTATAGTATGGTGAAAAATGTTTGAGAAAATATAAACAAATTACGTTATTTTTGTGTTCTTCACTTTGGGGCTGTCGTGCGAATAACCCTCGTGGAAACACTCTTAAATTCCTAACCCAATCACAAAACTATAAAATTCATTCTCCTCCCTCTCCAACCTACTGGCCTACTTCACCCAGAAAAAAACCAAATATTCTCGACTTTTTCATATCTAAAATCCCAAATAGTCTACATACCTTGACATCCAACCTAAATGACCTGTGCTCTGATCACTCATCTGTCCTTTTAACAATTGATACTGCTCCCTTAAATAAACTAAAACAACCTAGTCTTATTCAAGGCCGGATGGACTGGGATAAATTCAGGTTAACGCTACAAAATCAAACCAATCTTAAACTTAGCCTAAAATCTCCTGATGAGATAGATGAAGCTGTACATCTCCTCACCAAATCAATTCAAGAAACAGCTTGGTCATGTTCCACTCCTTACCCTCCTACAATACACACTGAAAATCTTCCTTTACATATAAGAGTCCTTATCTCTGAAAAAAGAAGAGCCCGCGCTACCTGGCAAAGAACTAAATACCCCTCTGATAAACGGAAATTTAACAATCTATCTAATAAACTTAAAAGGATTCTAGCCTCAGTTAGATCTAAAAACTTCACCAGACATCTTATTTCCTTATCATCCAATGATAACTCACTCTGGCAAAATACAAGGAAAATCCTTCGATCCAAACCATTTGTACCTCCACTGAAAAAAGCCGACGGTACTTGGGCCATCAGTGATCTAGAAAAAGCCAACCTATATCGCCACCACTTAACGGCTACCTTCCAACCACACTATAATGTTATATGTCCAAACCAAATTGAAAAAGTAGGCAGTTTCCTCTCCTGCTCTTTACCCATGACTTTACCTCCTAAACACATTAGGCCAAGTGAAGTTAAACACGCGATTCAAAAATCTGCTAAACGAAAAACCCCAGGCTATGATCTAATTACTGCAGAAGTGGCAACACAACTACCAAAAAAAACTTTACTCCTACTAACTTACATTTATAACTCTATCATCAGACTCTCCTACTTTCCAATTCTATGGAAATTTTCAGTGATCATCATGGTTCTCAAGCCAGGAAAACCCCCGGACTCCCCGGAATCATATAGACCCATCAGTCTTCTTCCCTTATTTTCCAAGATTTTTGAAAAACTTATTTTAAAACGTACCCTCTCTGCCATTGAAATCAACCTCCCTAACACCCAATTTGGTTTTCGACACAATCACTCAACTATACACCAAGTGCACCGCCTTGTTGACAAAATATCATACATACTAGAAAAAAAGCTAGTATGCACGGGTGCATTCCTAGACATGGCCCAGGCCTTCGACAAAGTGTGGCATGAAGACCTCCTCTTTAAGCTGAAATCCTTTCTTTCTCCATATTTTTATCTATTAATTAAATCCTACTTAGAAAATAGACATTTCGCCGTACGTTCAGGTTCCTCCTTGTCTGAAATATCTTCAATTCATGCTGGTGTGCCTCAAGGTGCTGTCGTAGCCCCTTTATTATTTAATCTTTTTACCTCAGATCAGCCCACAACACCTTACACCACTACCGGTGACTTTGCCGACGATAAAGCTCTTCTAGCCCTCCACGCCGATCCTGTAACGGCGTCAAACTTCATCCAAAATCACCTAAATCTATTATCAACATGGTATAAAGATTGGGGGATAAAAATCAACGAGACTAAATCCATCCACTGCACATTCACTTTAAAACAAACAGACTGCCCTCATATTTATCTCAATAACATACCCCTTCCAACCGCTCAAAATGTTCGATACCTGGGTTTACACCTAGACCGGCGTCTTACTTGGGCAACTCATATCCACGCTAAGCGTCTCGTCTTAAACAACCGCCTCCGTCAATTACGCTTCCTTCTAACAACAAAACACCTCAACCTCCAAAACAAACTTTTAATTTACAAACTACTCCTCAAACCCATTTGGACCTATGGCATCCAGCTATGGGGAGCTGCCAAACCATCCAATATCTATAAAATACAAACATTTCAAAATAAATGTCTCCGTCTATTAACAAAAGCCCCATTTTACGTCTCCAATGATACCCTCCACAAAGATCTCTCCATCCCAACAGTCCTTAACTCTGCTAAAACCTTCTACAAACGCCTACACTCCAAAACCTTTAGCCATAAAAACCCCCTGATCTCGGAACTATTCGTGCACACAATCCCTGGTGACCCCAGAAGGCGCCTAAAGCGAACGTGGTGTCGCGATCTATTGGTTGACTAATCCACGATCACACACGTCATGAAGTACCAGCTCTGGCCGGCCTCTTCTAACAAATCTACTGTATCAATATATTATTATATATTTGCCTACCATGTAATTTATCCTTTGTTCTTATTGTAATTACACTTATTACAGATTGTACAAATTCTAAATAAAAAAATAAAAAAATTATTGTGTTCTTGTTTTTTGGTTTTCCGATCAATAATGCTAAAAATTAGTTTTTCAAATGGAGTTTATTTTATACATAATAATATAAAGGAATGTATAATATAATGGTAAAGCGTATATAATTCAAACGAGAAAGGTTAACCGAAGCAATAAAGTGCAAATCTTTAACTTGAGCAAAATCGAGGTCGTTTAGTATTGTTTATAATACAGAGAAAACATTTTTGGGGTTGAATTTTCTATGTAGGACTTATTTATATTATTATATATTTATAACTTTGAATAGTTGTACGAATCGCATATAAATGAAACGTTTTTATTATTCAAATTATACAATTTAATAATATCAACATGACGTATATTAATAATGAACAACTTGTAATATTAATGATTTAATTAGTAAACACTTTGAACATTTATAGTTATATAAATTTAAGAAAAATTCCGGTTGCTTATGATTATTCTTTCCTGACTCTTCTAGGTAACAGAAATAGTAAAACAGACTAACAATAACTAAGAGAAAAATATAATATTTTTTTAGAAAAGTGTTGCTTCCTAGTCCTGTCTTCAAATAAAAAATACGTCTAGCTATTTATTAACTTTCAGTTTTTCAGTTTTGTATTACTTAATATATACATTGAAATTTCATAAAAAAAAATGTATTATCACTAATTTTTCTGAATGTTCTTTCGATTTTTGGTGAAAATATTATAAATAGCAAATTATATGTTGTTTAAGACTTTGATAATATTATAATTACAATATGTTTCACCAAATCAGATAGAGTGAAATTTTGTGATTAAAAACATAAAATTTACCATCGTTAAAATCATGTCTAGTATTCACAAGTTGTTACAAACGCTACAAAAAGGACGTTTTATTTATTTTTTATTTAATGAAGTATAAATTAGAAACAAAAATTAAACCCATTTTTTTAATTATAAAAATATTGCAACTGCGTGGTTATTATGTACTGTACAATGTACATATATACATATTATGTTGTATCATATTATTCTGATGGCTTTGGGCGTATTAAATTGCCATGTACCTACCATCTGATATTTAAAACTTTAAAGGACGTTACTTTATTTCATTGGTGGTATCTTATAAAGTTGTTTTACGCAAGGCTCACCGGTTTTCATTAATTTATATAGGTGCCACCTTTTGATAATTAATGAACCGCCCTACGAGACCTTATGCTAAAAGTATAAACTTATATCAAATAATTAATAAGGAGTGTATTTTCTTACTAAATTCAACTTAACTTAGTCGTGAGAACCTATAAAGTATAATTTGTGTTTTCAATAGGTGTGCCTTCCAGTTGATAATTTTTTATCTAATTCTTTTGGGTAATAAACAAATGTCCTCTTATAAAAAGTGATCTTATATTTAGTATATTTATCTTAAAAAAATGAATTTAAGTGAGTATAAGTCAGTCAGATTAAGTTGTCCAAGATTCTATCGCATGAAAATCCTACCGTGCACATAACATTTTATCGTCAGAATATTGATTTATTATGTAACTATAATATATTATTATAATAGGTGCCTACTTGTATTATGTCAGTCAATAGGCTGAATAATTGCAGGGTATATGTCTTTAGAGCAAATAATTGTTCTTATTTTATTAAATTAAAAAACACTATATATATATATATATATATTATATATATACATATATAGGTATCAAAACTGAATTTATGGTCTCACATTAAGAGTTACTACTTTAACACATTCAAATTTCAATGAGTTCAACTTATTACCCAACGATAGAGTGCTCAGTGAAGTAATTTAGTAAAGAATTCACAGAGTTATGATTTTTTTCCTTAAAGTAGTTTGACGGTCGACTCTAGATTTCAGTCATCGGCTTTACTGTTGTCCATGTCGTACTCTCCTGCTCCAGCAGTGAGGCAAAATGTCGAACCCAACTGTCATCGTATGTGATGACATTATTCCAGCAATCTGGATCGTTATTCATTATTATCAGCCATTTATTGCAAATCTCCACGCGATGATTAATCTGTTCGTTTCGCTCGTCTGCTCTGCTTGGGTTCCTCACAACTTAAAAATGTAGCCTATGCCTTTTAAGTTTAATAAATATTAAAGATTATGAACAGTATGAATTTTTTTATGAACATAAACTCTTTACCGAACATTATACTTGTATTATTTGCCACCAAAGTTGAGATTTTGTTTTCTTTTAACATTTTTTAACAGAAAATTTATGTAGTTTTTAAATTTTTCTGTGGGACGACTACTATATTAGAGATTTCTGAAGCTAGAGGAAACAAAACAATAGCTATTAATACGTAATTGACCAGAATGACATAAGATGTTTTATATGATTTAAATGTATATCTCTTTTTTTTACTAGCTATTATTATTGTAATAATTATATCATAATTTCAGCGACTTAGTGAGATATGCACGTGATATTGACATTTTATTATTGAGTGTAATTCTTTATACTAATCATTAGAGAACCAAACATTTTCGAACGCGTTTCAACAAAAATAATTGGGTCTTAACTACTTTCTATAGTTTATAACGCAACGCCGTATGTACAAATTATTTTACGACCTATAAGTTACTACAAATTATGTATATAATAATTATGAATAATGATATAATGTAATGTAATTTGATAATAAAATAAAAATAATAAATATTGTAATCACAATATTTGTGAATAAGGACCAAGGAACAATACAAAATCGATAAACACTAATATACAATTACATGGACGGTGTCTCCAGGAAAAAAGTACTTAACTGATTTGTATTATTTTATTATTAGTCTACCTTGAGTTTCATTTCAAGTTAAACTGTATTTAATTCATTTTGACGTTAGAGATTAGTACAGTTCTTAAAGATAAAATAATATATGCTTTATATAAGATCACCGTAGTAATGTAATCACTTCCTACGCTCGTACCCATGCACTGTGGTGTTCAGTACATTTGATACCGAGCTTATTGAGGTTACTGCGGTTCATGAGCAGTTGGCAATTCGTTAACACCCGAGCTTACTGGCTGCCCCGCCCTTAATCGTCTGTCGTTCTAGTAATTCAAGTAGGTTTGATTAACCCTACCTCAGATCGACCGACTTAAACAGGAAAAGTCACATTTTTAAATCTGCAAGATGTTGGCAATACTCAAACCGACGCTAGTCATTCTCGTCTTTACTCTGATTTGCATTTCATCATTTTGCCTAACTTATTTTCGACTTAAGTAATCGGTGTACTTTGATAGCTAAGTTATATATATATATATATATAACTCCAAACTGACCCAATGGAATTTTTTATATTTTTTTTAATTTAAAATTATCAACAACTAAACATTTTAATTTATAATATGCATCACAGAAAAAAAACATTATTCGTCTTTTGTTTTATTTAAAAAATGTTAATATATACATTATAATATGTTATAAAAATGTGTGAAATAGAGAGTTAAAAATAATAATTTTAACATAAATTTGAAGAATGTGTATCTAACTATAATATACGAATTACTTTTTCGGGAAAATATATGTTATGCATGAAATATGATTGTTGTGTGTTTATAATCGTTCTACAACCAAAATTTCGTATGTTGCGTTAAAAATGTATAAGATAGTTTAGTAAGAACGTTTTTTTTATATAATCAAAAAAAAATGTATTATTAAATCTTCAAGAAAAAAAATGTATTCATGTCGTCATTCTACCTTTAAATCCTAAAAATTAAGTGAAAAACGTAGCAATCAGGTTCCGTTATTTTTAAAGTTGTTTGCATAACTTATAAAACTTTATACAAGTCTTATATTATTTTTTAGATTTTTAATAATAAAATTAATTATAAAATATTTATTATGGTTATTAGTTTATAATTAACGGGGGCTTAATATTTTGTTCCCATTATTAATAACAACTATATTTAATGAACAACACTTCACAATTACTGTTACGTGATTTCGTGAGATTTCAGCGGAATGGAGTTTCATTCCCTATTAAATGTCTATTGGTCATACAGCTATAGCAATAATGAATTGTATAAAATATATATTTATTTATTTAACATAGAATACCAATAATGCGTTGAATCCAAAAAGTCACAAAAAGAGGTAAAAAATTACATTTTTTTTTTATAAAAAAGTAAAAAACATTTATTTATAATGTATGATAAAATTATAGTTACTCTTTTTAATTATTACATACACATTTATTAGAATATTAAAGAATTATTAGAACTATTATGATACATTCTTGAATTTATTATACATATAATATAACATTTGTATAGTAAATTTATATTTTCCAACTATTTATTCTCTTGATCGGACTTTTTTTAAGGTCTATTATAATTTATACATGCATAAAAAACAGATGAACCAACAAAACAAAAAACATCTATTCACTTGAAGTAAAAATAACACATAGATCACTTATAATCGACATAATCGTTTTTTAAGTGATCGCCGAGTGTTAAGCAAGAATATTTTAATATGTTGTACTTAAATTAGTAAAATTAAAATTTAATAAAATTTGAATACATGACGATAATTATGTACCTAAACGTATTTTGACAGGGAATCTCAAATGTTGTAACACATTTAAGGTTATATTAGAATATTCATTGGAATTAGGGAAAACAAATTTCCTGCTATGTTAAGACTTAAGCCTACACTTTCGAGGAAATAGCTTGTGTTTATTTCTATCAAAATAACCACACAACTTTCATGGATTATGATAGGATTTATCTAAAAAAATTTTTTTAGTTAAAAGTAAAAGTACGTCTTAAGCCGTTGAACTGATTAGTTTTGTTGTGTTCGAATTTTTAACTGGCATAACATTATCACATATCATATTATTATACTAAAAAAAAGTTACAGATACTATATGCGGGTTATATGTATATATAATATAAGTTATAGTTTAATGTAGTGGGATTTACTCTCCAAACCTTTTTCTGTTGGGTCTTGTTGAACCCCCAAAATAACTACCAAAACTCATTTAAATTATATTACTATATTTTGACAGACAAATTTAAATTCACAATTTAAAATCGGTTATATCGCCATATAGTACTTATATGGGACATAAATATTTTCCAAAAGACAGTATTAAAGGGAAAAGTTCTCATTGCATTATGTGTATTTGTCGAATTTTATTCTAAGACCTTGTGAACTGTTCGGGAACAGTTAAAAATACTGCTTGTCCGGCTGGAATACATCTGAAAATATCCGATTAACCCACTCTCTGAACGCTTGACGGGTATTTTTAAACTGACGACGCCATCAGTTCAGCTGGCTCGCACGATTGGCTGCTGTCCAGAAAATCGACAAATTTCCAATGGTAAATCCTAATAGCAACATATTTACTTATAAAATATGTACTTACAACAATATTTTATATACGCTCTTTTTTAGTGGTCAATAATAATAATAATTGTTGTTGTTGTATACCTACAGCTATTCCGAACACAGTACGATTATAATTATTTTTCGAAACCCGACAAATGAAAAATCAATAACACAATACTTACGTCTCCTTTTTTCCCTTGCTATCGCGTTGAATGCTTGTGAACTGTTGTGTAACAACAATAATAACGCGAAATCGCCTTCATTAGCGAGGTGTTTGGAAATCCACGTCGTCGTTATTTGATTAATGAAGAACAATGAATAAAAGTAATTGTGTTGTAAGGCGAATTTTCGAGCATCTTCCGAGGGGACCGACTGTGTTATACGCACGGGTATAATTATTATTGGTAAAAGTTTAATATTATGTATACGACATACCTATTAAAATCCGAGCAATATTAACTTCTGAGGTGGATTACAACAAAATATGAAAATCAAAATATATTTTAATAAACTCTTTAAAAATGATTAGTAAACATATATAATATATGATATCGTGTTGAAGAAATATTAAATAAATGATAAGTATTTATTAAAAAATAATACTTTTAATAAAAATAAAAAAAAATTGTGAAATATTTGGAGTTAAGATTTTTTGGAAAAGTTATATAATAATAAATTAAAGTGATACAAATTTAAAGTAAATAGATTTAAAATAGGTATTATTATCAGTTTCATATTTAAAGGGCACGTGGGACACAAGCCTAGCCTCCCCACCCTGATGAGGGCGCCGAATAATGAAATTTACATCTTGAAGTTTTTTTCTGTTTTTTTAAAGGTCCCTCGATCTCTGTGTACCCTAGAGCTCCTGTATAGCTTGAGACGGCGTTGATTATTATAATTATAACATTTATACGCATTTATTTTGTAAGAAATAGCAAATGCAGTGAATAAATACAATGAATTAGTTTCAAAATTTAAGATGTCCCGATAGTCAATCGCATCAATATTATTAAAAAGCTATTGTTCGCTATTATTGTAGGCACATCCGTTTTTGGTTTTAATAATTGATAAATGTGCGCGACCACAGAATGTTGAAGATAAAAATGAGTAGATACATGTGTTCCATTTATGTTATGCTTAGCGCCAAAATATAATGATAATGCCGCAGCCGGACTAAAGTTTTTCGCATTGTCAATGTTTATTCATTTTTTGCTCTGTCAAACTTTCAAAAACTTTTGTAGGTTTTCAACAGTTGTTTGTTGACACGTCGACTTGTTTATTTCATAAGCGTAAAATAAAATGTGTTATGTCACTATATTTCCTTTCTCGCTGTAAACTTCTTTAATATATTGTAACAAAAAAAAAAAAAATCATGGAAATATGAAAGGTATTAAAAATATAAACTGATCAGATTCTAACCTCAAAACGAATTATTCATAAGTTTTTTCCCCCAATACCTCTATTGCTTTGATCGCCATGGATGAGGGAGATCAAAAGCATATAAACATTCGATTTAATAAAAAAAATATTTTTTTGCTACTCCCTGAATTGTTTTTATTTGTTGACAAGAAGAAATATTTAAAATCTCAGCCTTCTAGAGCCACATTTTCCCCATTGACTTACACGTAAAAAGTACACGTCAATAAAATCGTCTTAACTTCAAAACTTATAAATGTTTTTTTTAAATTAAAAAAAAAAGATTCTGGAAGCTGACACTTTCGCCTTCAAAAATACTCTACTAAACATTTGATCTTGTTCATTTTTATTGATAGAAAAACGTAAATAAATCAGAAACAGTGATTTAAAGAGACATCTAAATACATTTTTAGTCGTTGTAAAAAGCTGAGAAAAACTAATAATGTACTATAATATTTAAAAAATACAAGCGTCATCTGTGAGATTTTTTTTTAAATTAAAAATTGTTTTTATAAGTTAAGACAATTTGAATGAAAAATGTATTTTTTCTTATTATTTCAATGGGGAAAATATGGCTCTGCAGGAACCACTTAGAATTGTCTTTAAATTTCTTCTTATTAACAAACAAAAACTATTTAGTTGGTAGCAAAGACAATTTTTTTTATGGGACAGTCTTATTAAAAATTTTTGAAACTTGTTTACTATGATATTTACATATAGTTAATGGGTTTTTTGTGTCCTCTACATATAATTTGGGTTTTTTCTAGTGGCTCCATTGGCACATATTGGCGCATAAGACAACAATAAAAAAATAATTTATGAAATGACAATAAATTATGTTATATTTTTTAATCGCACACATCTCAATATGTACGATCATTTATGCATTTAGATAGAGTTAGTATGGTGCATTTTATGTATACTACTATATTTTACAAAAATAATTTAAATATATTTCTACATTTTAGACTGAAACAAAGCCACTGGAAATTATTATGTACAAGTAATAATATAACTGATGACCATTGTTATGGTGTAATTCAATAGTATATTATTATATGGGTTCTCCGTATATTTACAGTGTATTACAATATCATACTATAAAATGTATGTTGTCCGTATCATAATGAAAGTGCACTAACTGAAATGTCATCAAAATGATACCTCGATGGCATATTATACTTATCATATTGTGTAATATAAAATATTTTGTGCTATAAGCGACGGTTTTAGCGAAAAATCCCAGACAGGCGTTAGACGACAGGAAATCACAGTTAATACGAATAGACATAATGCATATAAGAAGTATAAAATATTTGCATTGGCGCAATTTCAATAAAAAAAATAGCAAATATAAAAATAGCTCTGTATTTTTCAGGTATTTATATTTGAATTTGAATTAATGAGGTTAATGTTTTTTTGAGTGAGGATGTTGTATATAAATTTAACATTTAACACTTTAGTTTATCAGCGTTTTAATTTTATGACAAAAAATAATAAAAATGTATGCAGTATTAGAATTTACAGTTATTATTTTTATATACAAGAGTTTATACGCTTTACTTGTTCTGTAAATGTGTCAATAACTTTGTTTATGCTAGTTAAATTTGTCATATCTTTTTCTATGTATAATTTTGGCCAATCTGTTATTGAAACCCTAAGCCAAGTCTTTATTTCTTTTAAAGCACAAAGTGAACGTTCACAAGATGCAAAACTAATGGGAAATGTGGTAGTCACCTGAAATTTATAAATAATACTGAATAATAAATACTGTTATCAACTCTGCAAAATGCGTTTGGTTTTTTATATTAAACATTTTTATAAGCAGACGTTTTAATTTATAATTTTAGAGGGGACTTATTGTTAAATTCGGGGTACTATACCCCTAAGCCCCCCCCCTTAATTGTGCCTATGAATATCTGATAGAACGTAACACTATTATACACGATAAGATTTTGTGTTCCAAAGCATTATGTTAAGGTACTATAAATTAAACAGTATTCTATTTAATGATTCTACATAATTATATCTTGACACACAACATGTTCATAACATTTTCGGAGGTTCATTAAAGTGAAAGCTATTTTCAAAGCTACAGATTGTTCTGAAAGTCGCAACTTCTACAGACTGATGGATAGCTTGTACAGGGTGATGCAGGTTAACTGTGATCCAGTCAAAATCCTTAAAGAATATGCTATTATATTTTCCACGTTGTAAGAAAGAAAAGACATGATGGAACGTTTCAATTGTCGATATGAATTTTGCTCAACAACAATACTTATTACCTGGTAACCTAGTTAACTTCACCTGGTTGAAGAGTGCACTAAAGCAAGTGAAGCAGTCGAGGTTAGATAATTCGATTAAAAATAATTTCTTAGCGACAAGTACGTCAAAGGCTTGACATGTGTTTGACAATTTTATCAAACATGATTTGGTTGTGTTTGCAGTGTGGACCCGTCGGCTGCTTAGTTAGGAAAGTAAATATTTGCATCAAGTACACGTGGGCGTGACAATGAATTAGAAAACCTTTATTAGAACTCATATAACATAGGTATAGACAAATGCCTGAGTATACATAGAAATGTTTTTATGTTCAACACCGAGAAAACGATAGAATTACTATGTAACGTAAGCGTATTAGACATTATCGTAAAAACTGACTGTGACAAATGTAAAATAATGAATGTACACTTATGTAGGTATACCTAACATTAGATATCAATAATAGTATAAAAATTATTTAATGTGGAACAAATAAAACCTTACAAACTGATTTTATATCCATATAAAATCAAATATTTAAATAACAAAATAATGAACCTTAAGTAATACCTAACTCCTAAGGTGGAATGGTATAAAAATAATAATTGTTTTTAGTACAAGTTTATTATTATAATATAATAATGAATAAAATCATCAATTATTGTGTGTTATATTGTAATAACAATGTTATAGTATACAACCTTGGAAGTTTTTTATGTTAATAGTTTTTTAGAATCTACTAATCTAATTATTCAGCGCACGAACAAAAAGTACTAAGAACTAGTGGAGATACAGTTCACAATTATTGACTCATTTATTAGTGGTACTGTTAAGTTAAACGTACGTTTTAAATTATTCAAAAAAATTAATTTTTCTTGTCTAAAGACGTAGAAATATAATTTATCTTATTAGTTAAGTTGGCCGAAACCAAATTCTATGACGGTTCGATTCGATAAGAAATATATCAAATATTGCATTTTTTTTTAGTTATATTATTCCGTTATATATTCAATAAATTGTCAATACTCGTACATTGATATGATTGTAATTGAAAATCAACTTCTTGTACAACACTGTTGAGTTCAAGACGAGGGAAATGATAACCGAAAGAGGTCCAGACAGGTTGAGAACTAATTTACTGACAGGGCATATGATTAATATCTCATGTTGGGGATAGGTTTTAAAGGGATTTTTGAAAAATATGCGGACAATAAATAATGGTAATAGTGACGATGCTTTGTCTAGGAGGAGTAAGCTTTCAAAACTGCCACGAAAGCAACAGTATTGATTTTTTAAAAAAAAATTGTTGTCAGCAAAGAACTTGGGTTTTAGTGTCAATTTCATCTACAGCACTTTAAATACGGTACCTGACTGATGTTTTTAATAACTTTTCTCCCGAAGAAAATATATGCAAACGTTCAAAAGCTTAAAAAATCTTACTAGTTCCGTTTATATTTACATAACTACAACTATTTTTTTTTTTGAAATATGATTTAAATTTGTGCGCATACTCTTAGCCTGCTGAATTCAAAAGGCAAAAACTGTTGACGTGATTTACCTAAGAGTAATAAAAAAAAATCTAAAAGTTGTTTTACATTTAAATAAAACTACTTTGAAAAGAATAAATTATAAACATAATAAATTAATTTTATTTATCTATAAAAATAATTTATTATAGCGAAAATTACGTTTTCAAGAAAACTTATTCGTTTTGATTTGAATACCTACCGCCAATTCTTAAAATGCTTACTCGCGTGAAGTTTAAGTATAAAACTAACGCACGACACTCAGAAGTATTATCAACGGCGATCATTGCAATATAAAATAAAATATATTATAGTAGTGTAAATCAGAAAACGTTAGTAATTATACATTCATACATGCAAGTGAACCTGAAGTGTAATACTATTTAGGGGTAATAAACAAAATGCTTTAGAGCTATAATTCTCAGTGTCATAAGTCTATATAACATTGCGGTCGGTGAAGTAAAGGGTTTATAATATTACTTGGAAAGTTTTCAAAACAAGATTTTTGTAATATTGACAATTTAATAAAAAATTCAGTGTATTTTCGCTAAAGATGGTTTATTCTTGGTAAATCCGTGACTTAAATAAATTTTTTCAACATATTTTTTTCTTGGACAAAATAAAATGTATGAGCTGACTGATCTGGTGAAAGAAATAGCCAAACCAAGCAAGTAAAACCGATTGTCTGTGGAGATTTCATGTAAGGAACTGATTTTCTCAACTAAAACATGTATAAAACAACATAATACCAAAAAAACCATATAAATATAATTAGCCTTTTTCTCAAGAACGCGCGTGGAAACAATTTTTTTTCATTTTGACTTCTTAGGGGTAATTTTTAGATTTAGGGTCTGAAAGTTAGACTGACACTATAGATATAGAGTACCTTACAATGGTTAGTTCAGTGACACAAACAGAGGTATAATTATTATGTGGAAAGAGTTGACTTTTTTTGGGGATAAGCAAAAGTGTTACCATAACTCAAAATAATATTAGTAAAAGAGTTTTAATTGAAAAGTAATGAGTATATTGTTAAAAGTTAAAATGAATAGTCCGTATTATCATGCTTTGTTAAAAAATCTAAGGTGTCAGATGAGGATATTTTTAATGACAAATGTTGTCCTTATTACGGTCCCTTCTTCCGCCGTCACAGGTTGTTGTTGTTTTAAACCGATTGTAGATGACATTTATTTATTTGAGAATAAAAAGGTTTCTACTGTGATTTTTTGAAAAATTACTTATTCAATCCTTGCCGCCAAGTTAAATTGTATGCATTTTTATAAGTTATAATGCCGTTTCTAAGTTAATTCATCTTTGCGGTATCCCATATAATTAATGTAAAGTGCATTATTGCTGATTAGGTTGCACTCGGCCCGAGACGACAATAAATATTATTTTTGAATGCACTAATCATTAAAAAAGAAACGTTTCAGTAGGAGTTGGTACGCAATAAAGTTTTTAAACGTTCTCCCGGCGTTGTTGTTTCACGACACCCGGCTGATCGATCACACGTGCACAATAAAACCGACATCATCTGTGTGCGGTTGCTCGCAATATCTTCCAAGTCTGAACACGTCTGGTTAATTGACTTTTGCTGGCAAACTGAAATATTTGCCCGTGCGGCGAACATTTCCGCGGATCCTACGGCGGCTGTCATGCTTTGTTGTGTAATACAACAACAATAATAATATAATATAACAGTACTAATACTACTATTACTAATAATAATAATAATAGAAATCTGAAGATGGCAACTACATTTGCTTGAGACACGATTCCTCGTAAAACAATATTGTGTCCGGTTTTAACGCTTCTTCCAGCTCCACTCGATGAAGGTAAGTATTATCAGGAAAATTCTAATGCAATAATAGGTCGGAAATAAGTATTTTATAGAATTCGGTTAATTTTCCGGACCCACGCAAACAACGAAAAACTATTCGGACAGAAATTAGGACGTCGCCCTCTTATAAAACCTGCTAATATAATATTCCTTTTTAGCCGACACATAGATAGATACTGCCACGGCCGACACGAAACCGGCAAATACACATAAATTCAAACGGCACTTCGCCCTTTTTCGTATCCGGCCAAGGATAATATTTCAAAGTCTTTACTCGCCCACTCTAGTCTAGTCTCACCCTATGCTGTTGTCACTGCTTCAAAAGAAACGGCGATAGGTGTGTCTGCAACTGTCCGTTGCTCGTGACATCCATCAACCACGTCTTGGGTATTGTTTTAAGAGTACCTAATATTTTTTTTCCCCTATATCTAGTTTGGTTTTGTCGAGAAAGATTTTTTGAACATTCTTGGATTTGTCGTCAATAGTACTGTACAACAATAAAAAAAAAATTGTATTTAAGAAAAAACTGTTGATTCTTTCAAAGTGTGGTATTGTTTTATTTGGATTTTCTTCAATAAAAAAAAAAAAAAAACTATTTTAAGACTCACTACCTTCAGTCTAACTTTCATACCTTGAGTTTACAAGTATGTTAAAAAAATAAAGACAACGTTTCTACCACTTTTCGAGGTAAAGGTTTTCAATATTTTTTTTGTTTGTTAATGTATATAGTGTCTATATCTAAAGAATGTTCCATAGAAATTTAGAAATAGCGTGCCGTAGTTGTAAATATTCTCAACTTTAAAGGAGTGAACGTTTTAAATGTTTTGCAAAATTAAGTACTTTTTAAGTACCGCTTCTGATGTATGTTATAGACTTGCTACCGAAGGAGTCGGTTCAGCGATTTGCATAATATCACGGCATGAAAAAAAAACAAATCATTGTAAAAACAACTCCTGTTATCATTTCCGCATCGAAGCTAAAACTTAATTGGGAAAAAAACAAAAAAATGAACACCATCAGATGGTGTTAACGACGGTAGCTTGTCGAAAATAGCCGGTAAACATTCAACAATCGTGTAAAGCAAAACAACGTCAGCTTAGTGATGGAATCGGCCGACCGTTGATTGTCTTTTTCGTGCAGTCACCTCTTGTTTCGGATTTTCCATCTCGTTAGTCAAACACCAAACACGGGACCTTTCAACTTGTTTAACTTTGTTAACAACAACAACAACAACAACAACAACAGAAAACATAAAATACACCGCGTGCATATTACAACAATTATTATTTGTCCAAGCTTTACCGCTTAAGTAGTCCTAAAGCATATACAGGCTTCGTGGAAAACGCTAAACTTTTAATATTTTACATATGTAAATCACATGTCAAGAATTGTTTGATGCTTTGATGTATATATCAATGTTGGTTGATCGTTAATTCTCCAATTAAATAAGTATTCCGAAATACAAATTTTAATTTTAACTTGGTTAACAAAATTTATTTTCCTGACATTCACGAGTATACACTTTCAAAGTAATCGGTAGTACAATATAAGTAATTATGTTATACTTATTTTTATTTCAGCTATATTATATTATATTTTTGCTTGTTTTTTAATTTCTATAAAATAGTATGAAACGATTTGACAATAAGTAAAGCTGTACGGATATTGACTTTTAGTCTAGTGTATGTTTAAGTAGTTTATGAATACACTATTAAACATCATTAATGTTGTTTATAGCAAATACCGCACGCACATACCCAATAACTTTGTAGGTCAGAATATATATCATATTATTGTTGTTGATTTAAATCCGCCACGAGGATTACTTGTTAATATTTGTAATCTACAAAACTCAGTCCATCAGCCTTATAAAACCATATTACGTTTTATCATGTACACATACTCTCATAGGGAAGAAATGGAACTCTATATATATATATAATTTTCAGCGTAAAACACTGTCAAGCTGTCAAAATTCATTTCGCGCGTTTCACGCACGCATTCATATTCAAGTCTAATGTGAATGTTGTTGGTCATATTCCATAAAAATCTAATATCCCTGCTGGGATCGCAAGAATCAAGATTACTATTACTATACCTAAATCTTTTATTTTTGAACTATGTGATAAAATAGTATTACTGTCATGGCAATTAAATTGTTTAATGACATACTTTCTCGTCGAACTTCTAGAATAAAAATAACCAAGGCTCGAGCTCTAGGCAGTCTTAAAAAAAAAAAAAATTTAATGTTTTTGGCGTTTACAATTAATTTAACTTTCACGCATTGATAAAATACATCGCAACAAATATTTACACAAATTAATTGCCCTACAAAATAATGATATATTACCATATACCAACTTGTAATACATACGTTAATAAGAATATTGTTTGTTATATAAATTAAATTTCCGCTAAATGATAAATCATAAGAATTTATTTTAAGGGGTAGAGTATAGGCAATATGTATTATGGGCGAATTTTTGATCGCACCAACTCGCTTAAGGGGCGTGCTTTTACTTAAGAATGCTTTTATTTATTTTTTACAAAATCTTAACTTTAAGGTTAAACTGTGATGTGTAACTATGAGTTCAGTAGTTAAGACTCTTTTTTAGTAGTTGAATTATTTTTCGGACTACCACAGCATCCTTGACAGCGATTTAAAAAAAAATTCTGTTGAGTTGAGTTTTACGCAGATTAATTTTTCTCAGGCTTAGCTAAGGAAAGAAATTCATACATATTATTTATGACAAAATTATCTGTGTTCCATCATCCGTATTTTTTCGATATACCTAATACAACCAACGTTATATCATTTTTAAAAAAGTAAAAAAAATCCTTTCTTAATTAATTAATTATTCATTAACTGGTTGAAGTATTAAAAAAAAGGTGATGGTAGAACACAGACAATGTTGTTGTCTATATATATGTGAAAATTTGGTTTCTTAGTTTTGATTACAGCCTTTGTAAAATTAATCCGCGCTAGGCGGTTTTTTTTTAAGAAAATAATGGGTGTGTGGCGCCCTCTTAACGTTTTTTTTTGGTCAAAAACAACTCATTCTTCGAAATTTGTTAATTTTTTTTTGCTCTTAACTCAGACTGCTTTTGAAAATTAAACGGTCGTTGTAGGCTCCCGGTTGTCTCTTGAGTTTATAAATCGTTTATATTTGCCAGGTTTTGTTCAAAGTATATTTGTCTTTTTGGAAGGTATGTTAGCTAACAATCAACGGTGTAGGATTCGAGCTGGATTGTTTGGATTTTATATTGTTTGTGCCCCGATGGCGAAGAAGAAAATTAATGATATCGACAAAATGTACTACAATAAGTAATAATGCACGATGCGGCGAGTCTATGCAGGTGTGACGGGGGATCCGGATGTAATCCCAGGGGTCTTTCTTTAATTTTGAAAATCTCCGAAACCTTGTAAGTTGTAATCGTGGTGAATTTATAAGGCGAATGAAACGGAATGGCGGCCAATAACGTTGACTTCAATTATTATTAGTCGGAGAATGGCACACAGTGTAGGCGTTGGCGGTATACCGGTTGGGTGTAACCGCTATATATATATATATATATATATATATATATATATATATATATATATATATATACATATATATGGAAGCAACGGGATAATCTTGAACCGTGAACACAACACTGTACCCCCCCCCCTTCAAGCTTGCCCATTAATTACCCCAAGATGTACACTCGTCGCTTTGGAACCACATACGCTGTTTTTACATATTATATTTTACGGATAACACACGGGAGACGTTACATCGTGAACTGCTAACAGTGTAAGCCTTTGCAGACCACCAAGACAACCAAAGTATTGCTAATTATTAATTGTGTTTGCACACAAACAAACACAAACGTCATACCTGCTCGGGAAAAAACGAGTATAATAATTCTAATGTAATACTATGCTCTAAGGCGTTAACTAGAAAACGTTCTAGGATTTGTCGTAAACTAATTGGCCTAACCGCGCTCTGGCTTCCTAAGCTATTACTCATGCAGCGCTGGACACATTTTATTGTAATACAAAAAATAATGAAGAAAAATAACTTCAAAATGTACGAATAAACCTTGATCAATATTTCAATAAAACGATTTATTCATTTTAACATAATTATTATTTAATTATTCGCAATTAAAAAATGCAATAAGAACAATGATAATTTGCTTAATAATAATTGTTTTTACTGGCATGCTGATATTGTTGCCGATTGATTTGACACAAAAAATGAGATTAGCCTTTTTCGATCCAAGGTTAAGTCGGGTTATTAGAAAACTGATTGAAAGAAAACCGTTTGGCTTCTAATTGCTAAACATTTAAGTTAAAAGTACCAAATTTATGTTTTGGATATTTGTCCTTCCTGGATGACTTTAGCGATAAAAAAAAATAAAAGGAATAATAATAACACACGCAATTAAACAAAAATTTTTTTTTTAAAGTGATAACTAAATTTAAACTTATTATATACCATATTTAATTAAGCTTTATCATTAACTACTGTATCCTAGATATATTTAAAAAAGTTATTATGGCTGTTGTGATAAAATAATAAGTACCAATTGTTACTATTATTATTGTATGGTGTTTATGACCGGGAGTAGACCACGTATAGGCCTAGTTCGGTTACCAGGTACCTAGCAGAGTTTTTAGTTTGCGCCTTTTAGGTTTAGTACTAATAAAGAATCCTCATCGCTACACCAAATAAAGTTAATACAGATCTTTAAGATTTTTCGAAAAATGCCTGAACCCAACCTCTTAATAAATAGTACAGTTACCTGGGGATACTTTCTTATGAATATCTCAATAGAATGACACTAATATTATTAGAGGTTTACACCTCTAAGGCGCCTAGTCGAACTTTCTAAGGACATATTTTCTCCTTTGTAATCAAATACAATATGATTATATTACACTATACATTCACTACACAGCTGTTGATGAATTTTTTTTTTGTTTGTACATTTTAATACCGATTTATTGCTGAACTACAAAAACGTAGTTTATCACACCGCACGAGTACAAATATGAATTGAAAATATTGTTATGCACTTAAACGAAATTGATTTCGACTACTTCAGCGTGTCCGCCGAGCCCGAGGGACTTGCTGGATTAAGAGTAGGTGTGGTTGTGATGTGTTTCACGTAATGTAGTCGATTCAATCAAACCTCCGTTGTTTGCATGCTATTTGAAGGGTCTTCCGAGCATAAAAAAAATATACGATAATATTATGTAGTATATATTTTTAGTGTTGATGTTTCAGAATAACAAATTCTGATATTTCACTGAGTATCAATCCTGAAGTTTTTTTTTACATAGGCACGAATCTCAAAAAATAAATCCACTGCCTAAGAGTACATAATGTACCTAATATATGTATTATGGGTGTCTATCTAAGAAGCTCAAATTGAAATAACCTTTTAAAAAACCCCGTTAATTAATTCTACGTTTTTTTAACGGTGATTTTTGTTATTAAACAGTCATTTGTATTCAATACTAAAAATAATGATCTTTTTATACTTAATCTAAAAATAATCATTACTTATTTACAAGTGAAATTTCAGTTATCACACAACGAACTTTTTTATTGGCATTTTATATAGAAAAATCTAAGCAGAAAAAACCCCTTTAACATATTATACATACCATTAAATAAGAGTATAAGTATAGTAAAAGTATAAGTTACTGTACTTCTTTAGGACCGTAATTATTATGTAATTTTCCGCCGAGGTCACAAATAAAAATGCTATCTCTGACTATCTCTTATTCTTTAGTAGTAAGTATTTTTGTATTTTTTTTCTCAAAAAACAAAATTATAGCACGAAATAAAGAAAATCTCTTACAGCACAATCATGTTTTTATACATTTATTTTATATATTTTATTTTATTAGAAATATTATTTAAAACTAAAAAAATATTTGTACTAGATATGCATGGATTTCGTGTAAATGTATATAATTCAATTTTGTTTGTGTTTCGTGTTATACACCAACTTCGAAACATTTTTTATTAATTTTGAATGGTTGGTACAATACAAACCTCGGCAGTTTTTAATTGAATAACAATGCCAATTTAAGTTAAGTTAGCTTAATAATAAAATAACTCATGATTAAATGTAAACAAACGGTAAAAATATAATTTAATTTTAACAACAGCTGCCTAAGACAACTATAAAGGCAATATACCTATAAGTATACAATAGTACCTAGTCATATTATAATACATTTTCATGAGATAAATCTTATCTTTTATTCAGTTATTTACACGTAGAACGTATGATGTGTATGTTTGTTCAGAAGCAGTAATTAAATCGGATAACAACTTTTGTTTTCGACGTCCTAAAAGTTGGCGGAAGTATAGTTTTTTTTTTTTAGTATTTTTCTCCTATCAGAGTTGGACGTATTCTTAAATTATGGGGTCAACTGTAAAGTGATTGAATTTGATAGTATCAAAACCAACCAGAAGTTTTCTTTTCATTCGACCGAGCTAAGTTATAAATCAGTCGTCAACTGCCAAATTGAAAAGAAAATACTAAAACTAAAAAAAAAGGCGAATGTCTTGTGAGGAAAACAAGAAAATAATAATAAAACACCAAGCACGATACCTATAGGCTAAACGCTAGCATAATATTATAAACCAACCAAAGAAATATAGTTAGCAATGTGGGGTAATTAATTTTTTTTTTGAATTTTGAATTGAGACATATTGTAGATATTACCACAGAAATGTCTTTTTCCGCTATAAGAAAAAGAACCTGTATACCTGACTTACCTGAGACGACGTTCGTACAATGTATCTGTCTTTGTATTCTCACTTCAAAAAGTCATTCTGTTATGATTTATGTACATTATTAATTGTTTTTGAGAATAATTAAACTTCCATTAAAAAAAATACAACATTTGCAAATAACAATAAGTAAAAAACTTTAAAGAAATAAAAAATAAATGATTCTTACAAAACGTGTGTACTTGAATAGTCAACAGGTATTATGTAACAAAAATTCTTTTATTTTTTGGAAGATGGTAGATTTGTTGAGTCAATAAATAAAGAATTGGACCGATAACATTTTTGGTTCGATTGAGTACCAATAAAAATGAATTACATCCGTTTTTTATCGATTCCATCAAATCAGAAATGTGTTTTTGAGTCAAATAATATGCGACTCGATATTTATTGAAATTATTAATATTGTTAATGAAATCATATCACAAAAGATTGATAAATGCCATTGGTTTTTCGTTGAACGTATAAAAATAAGAAATGATTGAAAAAAATGTATTTGAAATATTTTTGTTCATATTGTATAATTTGTAATTAAACGTATCATAATGCCGTTTGTGCTAAAAACTTGCACATTAAAAATACGTTTATTTTGTTATTTTAATTACAACACACTCCAACGAATAATATAAATAATAAGCACAATTATTGAAATTATTGAAAATACTATAAAATGATATCAAAACAAGCGTAAATTTACGTGACCTACAATGTTTCAGACGAGTTATGTTTTTAACTTTTTTCAATTACCACTAAAAAAAAATACCAGCTTCGTCCGATCAATTAGAATTCATTAAATGGTTTCGTATTCAGAACAAAACGAAACAACGTACAGAATGCCCACACACACACACACACACATACTGTACTTAGTCCCTCAAAGCCCCTATTTTAATATCGTTTTATTACACTCATTAAGCGAGTATTCGTTTCGATTAACATATTACTCTGATGCACGAAAAAAATAAAAATAATAATCATTTTATACAAATGAAAAGTACTACGTAGCGTTCAACAGAATATTTTGGGTTTTTTTTTTTACCACGCTAGTAGCCTGTTTTTTACTAACCGCAGTAAATAGCTGGTTAAAATGTTTGCTTGCAGTTTATCCACGCATAATTGATTAAAGATGAACCGTTATTCGAAACTAATCTGAAATAATCCTGCATTACTCATCCCAAGTCCTCGATGTCGTTACACCCATAACTATATCTATTGTGCAAACTTCATACTTGCGCATGTTCATATATTGAATGACAATAATATTACTTGCAGCGTCGCCTAATTATATTTTGGATTTGCGGCAGGTCGAAATGAATCCGTTTAATTAATACAATACTGAATTTATAGCTGTAAGAGCATAATAGAATTTATATATTTTGAAAGATAAAGTGTGTAGTTGATTAATTTCAAATTTCGCGGGGAATCGTTTGGTGAGCTCAAATGTAATGATAACATCGCTGCATCTAAACTGAAACTGTTTTTTTTTTGCTGTCCTGTAAAGTTGATAAAAACGAGACATTAATGTGTAAAGTACGAACAAATATAACCAAAGTTTTCCGAATTCAAGTGTGTAGTAAGTGTATTATTTGACCCAAGAGTGCCAAAAGAAATGGTAGAAATAACTTGAGAAAACATTAATGATTTTATTACACGTTACCGGACAAAAGTTTTCGGTACCTAAATCAAATACCTAAAGCAGTAGAAATCTAAAACCTTATACAAATTTCCCAGTCTCACTTGTTATAAGCTTTACCGTGTGAAATCCTTAAAAAAGCCTTATCATAAATAATTTGTCAATAACTATAAAACTTGAATATTTTATGTTAACGTTATAATATGTGGGTATGAATTGATATCAAAATTTATATTTAAATAAATCATAAATATTAAATGAAATTCAGTTACTAAAATGTAAACAGTTTAATTAAAACGAGAAAATAACAACTATTTAAGGGAAAACTGGGTAACCCCGTTGGGGTTTTTCCTCAATTATATAGTCTGTTTTTTTTGTATACATACTAAATAAATATTGCCTATACCAGTTACTGATCCGTGCATCCGAAACATTTAAAATAAATAACCACAAATTTAATTAATATTAAAATTAAAATATTTGTAAGAACTAAAGTAATCCAAGTTTGAAAGTACAAAACAATAAAAAAAAATGGTTTGTTTTTTTTATTATTTTACAATGAAATTAGTTAAACATTTTAAAAATATTCTGAAAAAAAAACACATATATCTTTCAGCGGTATACTGAAGTCAAGATTAAAACTACCTAAAATGTATATTTAACTCATAATTTAATCGAATTATCGTTTATAGTTTTAACATCATACTATAATATCGAAAATCATGAAAATGATTTAATAAAATATATTTAAAAGTGATTTCCAATGGATTACACTGTTAATAACTGTCATTCCCGTGGATGCAAATCATCTACTTAACATGGTTGTTTAGATTAGACGGTCTGCTTATATAATATGTATGTAATACTCAGTTCTTGCATGAATGCTAATCAAGCAACTTTGTGTTTCATAACAACTATTATGACCATACACATAGTAATTATGCATATTGTCTTTGTTTACAGGTAAGAAAATTATTAACAAGCTTTATCGCCAACACCAAAAAATCATCAACTGAGGTTTTGTGGTATGTACGTTAAAGTTTAAAATATAATCTCACTATACTAATTTACATTCACAATGGCAAAGTTAGCGTTGTATTTTTCGGGTTAAAAGTTTATTATCATCACCACTAGTGTTAGGTATTATTAGCGTTCTTTATTACTGTAAATTATAATAGTTGTATGCAAGTTTACTGATAATAATAAGCAATAAATAACCAGTAGATTTGCATAATAATAGGACAATGGTATTATCATATTGCTGTACAATAATTGCATCATAACAATGATCATTACACACAAACCCGTAACTTTAATTTATCTATATTAGATTAGTTTTTTGTTTAAAGTGTTTGTTATTATTTTTAGGCTGATGAAATTGTCGTTAAATTTTTCAATTTTTAATTTTTGTAGCTTATCAACAACTGTGCATATTAGGTTCACGACCTTTGCTTGTAGATTGTGTGATTTAAAGCTTTTCAAGTTTATTATAAACTTAAAGAACATTTACGGTTTTAGTAAAAACTCACTTAGCTAAAACAATTATTGTTCATTATGTAGAACAAGTTATTTCTTAAATAATTATGCATCTTAGATTTTGTTAGGTTTGTGGGATTTACACGAAGAAGTTGTGTTCGATTCCTAATCGGTCGAGTATTATTTTGATGTGTCTTAGGGATTTCAGATAAGTGAACTTCAGGTTAATTGTACCTTTTGAATTATTCGTGTATAGTTTTGATCTCATGATGGCAGCGTTGGGTCTTCATGGCCCGTTAAGCTACATGATGATGATGATGATAGTTTTGAACTGAGACCTTGCACAGAGGTATTACATTCCACATGCGAATTTTTTTAGTGATGTGTTTAGAGCACTATCTGAGCGTAATATATGTTTTTCGTTTAATGTTATGTTGTGGTGACAACTACTTTGGCAGCCATAACCACTAAGTTAATTGGTAGACTTATGTTATGCCTAGATCAAGGACTCTGACACTATTTTAATATCTTGAACGGAAGTTAATCCAGTAATTTCATTAAGTACAATTTATGGCACAGATTAAATATTGATGGAGATAGCTGCGGTGATACTTGCGACGTATCGCGATGGATTGATCAGGTCAGCAAGTACTTTCCTTTAGGTTAAATTACCATGCACGTTAGTTTATTAGATATTTAATCACTTAAAACAAGGTGTATCTAAAATTCGTTTTTGCCAAGTTCATGAATAAGAAAAATTGTTTAAATAAGCCGTTGACTTTATTTTTATTGAGGGTTTTTTCTCATTTGAGTTTAATGTTTAAGACTGTGTGTTTTTTTTTTTTACATATAATACAATTCACATACTTTTTTATAGTTCGTTAATATTTACAAGTTACGCACGGCAGGCCAATGTGTTTGATATTTTATAGTTGTTTGTAACTTGAAACAGCTGCGTGGTAGTTTATGCTTTACGGTATTAATACGACTAATATAGTAAAAATATATGAATTTAATTGAGAATTATTTATACTAGGCTATTACGTACTTAGGAAATTTCCAAATAACAGTATACACTGTACCGGATTTGTATGCAACCTATTAAATTAATAATTGTTCAATAATAAATATCGGTTTCGTTTGTTCACTGTACACAAAACCTAAATTTGAAAATACTTTTCGATAGCATCACTCGTGAACTTTTGCATTTTGGTCACTAGGTGATGTAAGTTTTGTACTGTTGTTTTTGTATAGGTAGCATATATATATATAAGATTTAACTTGCGCTTATACCGTAAATTCGGTATGGGTTTTGCAATTTTGGTTTATAAAGGGACCAAAGTAAATATTTTGATGAGCATTTATGAATTTAAATAAAACAGAGGAGTAGTCGCCAGTCGCCTACATTCTTGTTAAAAAAACCCTTTCTTTTTTTCGGCAAATAGAACTTTGTCGATATTTCTCAACTCGGAATATTTTTAATTTGTATTCTATTAAGTTAATTTGTTAATAGTTAGTATTTTTAAATATTGATATTTAAGGTATTACACACTCAAAATATATAAATGGACTATTTTTTAATTAAATTATTGCATTATTATTTCACCAGCCTCACTACTGTGACGTTTATATTGAGTACCATCGAAGAATTTGTGTGTCTTTTGTTTTGGCCGATCGTTACATCCATTTTACAAGTCGTAATGGTATAGCTGTGTATATCAAATGTACTGTGTCCTTTAATTTTGTTTAGGTCTAATAATATGTTACCAATTTTAAAAACTCAATCAATTTTTTTATTAATCATTATTTTATTATTTCAATATTTAACGTATTGATTACAATTTATTCAAATGTATTAATAACACTGGGAATGGATGTCAAACGCGAATTATTCGACGTACACAACACCTAAATCAAGATAATAATTTTTGATGACCTTATTTACGAGCTCTTGAATTAGTATTTCGAATTGATGTACAATGGATAAAATAATATCAGATTTATTTTTTTTAGGATTTCAAGTTTATATTTCTGCATTAATTTTTTAACGTCCTGGTTTTCCTTTTCTGGTAGTATGCAACAATAATTGCTTACGAACAGTTTCAAGAAAAACTGATTTCTTGCATTAATAATCTTCAACAATTTTGACACAAATCGACCACATTTTGACTTGTACTCAACATCGATTTAACCGATATAAGTTGGAAAATCGCGATTCAAATTTATCGATGCGTCTTTGAACCATACCACTAACTGTAATATTTTGAGTGCGCGTTCTATGCTAGGATGTAGTATTTTTTATAAGCGTTTTTGACTTTAACATGAGAACGTTCGACGTTCTTAGCGCGGGAGTACAAACCTCTGTAAATAAATATATCATTCCCGGAAAAGAGAAATTCGTCTGGAAAATCTGGAAGTTTAGCCTTCACATTGGTGATATGTTGCCAACGTGAATGGCCCAAAAGTGCGGTCAGTACGACATACAGCTTAGTTTTTTGACTGCGTGACATGCAAACGCTTGTTCAATGGTATAGTATATTACAAATAAAAACAGAACACTGATTATCACTTTATTCATCATTCTTTTTAGGCAAAAATTGTTTTAACAAAATTAATTGTTGCATAACTACCTTGACTATTACACAAACCGCACAGAACAAATATAAGAACTTCGTGTGTAATAATTATCATAGCATACTTACTGGACCCATTATGGGTTTCTCTAATTTTAAAGTTTACAACAACGCCCTATAACTTTTATGCATTGACTATAGCCCTGAGCGCCGAGACTTTTAATAAATCACTACCGTTGTACGTGTTTTGTTAACGAAATAATAATAATAATAATAATAATAAACGTTCGGAAACCGCTCTTTAAAAGTTTTCCACCCCGAAGAGATTTTTCCAATTTATACTGGTGCATTTATGGCGTGGCCGCAACACATTTAACATTGCCTATATTAAATATATAATATAATACCGTGGCGAACACAAAACCATATTCTGGACCATCGAAACGGGAGTAAAGAGAATGTTATCGATAATAATAATTGCCGGCTACCCTGCAATACCTTGCAATACCTTAATCTATAATAAAAAGTGTTTGTCCGCATTGAAATCATATATTTCACATACAATAGAATAATATTATTCGATTGGCGTTATAAAACAACAAGATGTGACAGTACTTTTTCTATAGAATAATTATTTTAGCTGAAATAGTTGCATTTAAATCGTTAGTATAAGCTATTAAATGATCAACGATTGTTTTTAATTTTCAAGTGAAATATACAACTCTAAAGTGTAGTTTTTAAGGGGAAACTTTTCAAAGTCGACTAGTAAACTCAATCATACATAATAGACTTACAATATATGTTTGAATAAATGCTTTTTGAGTTATTAGTAATTAGAATCTTAGATGTAGAGGACGAAACTAGGTATAACAACTAAACTAAATACTTGAGACTAAATAGTCTACCCCTTTCTCGCCTATATAAATGTAACGATAATATCCACTGCTAATAATGTGTAATATAAAAACACATTTTATTCGAAAATATATTATTTCATAAGTATAAAATATAAAAAACATATTGCACACCTGTATAATGAAAATAAATACAGTTTGTACATTTTCCGAGATCTGTCACATTTTAATAATATGAAAACTAATTTTAATTAACGCTCTAACAAGGCAAAACAATTATATTACATAATACAATGATTAAATTGTATTATAAAAAATTAACTTTACAATAAAACTCATTAGCCAAGTTGTATTTTGTTTGACGTTGTGTTATCGCCGCAGTTAATAAAAAATACGAATTGCCGTGTAAAAAATTAATTTTGGTAAATTGCGATAAAGAACAAAGGCAGGTAAATGACGGCAACACAGTAACGATATTTCGTGTGCCAACGACAAGGTATGGTTTGGAATTTTTAATTAGAATTTGTACTCTCACAATTTATGGAATAGTCATTTTTATTTAATTCAAGTCTTATTTGTAATAAGCTACATCTCGTCGTCCAAATATTAAATGACCATATAATAAAAATTCAAGAACTTCTGGAATAGCTGTAGGATTCGTGTACATCCAACAATTGCATTTGATGTCTTTTCTTGATATCCCGAATAAACAATTGTTTTATGAATTATTATAATTATAATAATACCGACTTTCCTCATAATTGGTAGCTTTTGTTACTCAAATAACGTAATCACGTTTTATGAATACATTTGAAAACATTTTAACCATAAAATTACATTAAAATAACGGGAAACCGAAAATCCGGATATTCACATAAATAATGCTATTTATGCCACTTAAAAGTCGTTAAAGTATTAAATATTATTACAATCAATTATATCTGTATAATATAGTAAAATATTTGTATGAAAATATACCAAAAAGATAAATTGTTTTTAGATTTCGGATTTGTTGAAAACCTCCATATAAACTAACACCTTTATATTAATAGTTTTAACATTTAAGTTATATTAATGATTATTTTGATACACAAATTTAAAATATTTAAAAAAAAAATCTTTCTTAGAAATGCAAAATTAAATGAATTACAAATAAGTACTATTGTTTCAGAATATTAAAAAACTAACGATCAAGAATTATTTTCAAAACCTCGAACGAGTATTATGCTTAACCAAATCTTGACATAGCATTAAGAAAACATTTATAACTCTACATTGCTGTATACGCCGAATTCGAAGAAAATCGTTATTGTTTAAATCCTATAATAAACGTTTAATGAGTTTTATCAGTAGTGTTTTATCACAATTGAGATTTTATAAATATCTTAATTCGTTTTTCTTTGTTAGTTTTTGATTAAAAACTAATAAAAGGTCTGTGCTACATACAGTTAAACATACTCTATAGAAATATCATGAAAATAAACACTAGTGTATATTGTTATATGTATGCATTTAATTTCCTATCCAGCTCACGTTCGAAATAAAATGTTACTAGAATACGTCAAAGACTTCCAGTTAAGTACGTGGAAAAGTCAGCATCAATAGTCATGTATTATATACACGGTTATACCTATCAGCTATCAAACGTGTCGGCCACCATTCATGTAATGGGATACATTACCCCACCCGACTTCAACAATCGATATTGCTGGAATATTTACATTATACCGTGCAATGAGATCTTGTAATGAGATTAACTGAAAAGAGAACCATACATCTATATTATCAATTTATGTTGGCCGGTAAGCTACTGTGCATACTTGATCGAGATCTATATCTGTAACCTAAGTTTAAAAAGTTCAACCTCACTTTTTTGTGACTTTTAGCAAACGTGCTTTAAAAACTTAAACTTTCTATTAGGCTTTGTGTTAAATTGTATACAAAACGAATTATTACTGTTTCAATAATTGGATAGGATTATCATTTTTTTGTGCACATCATGCGTATGGTCTTATAGCTTACATGTTTAATAGTCTAAATAATTATTGCTAAAAAAAACTGACATTAATAATTTATAGACCTAAGGTACTGCTGATATATTGAATAAAATATGCTCGTTAAGCAAAATATTAACTTAGTTTAATATTATAGCGATCACAGCACTTATTACATAATTGAGCGTTAATTCATTTGGATAATAATAATTGGGTATTTAATTTCTTTACAAACGTTAATAGATCGGAAAAAACTAGGTCAAAATAATATATTTTGTAGTTAAAAGAAAACTGTTTTTAACAAACATCACATAAAGCAAAAACATTTAACATTTTCAAAATATTGACAATCATATTTTATGGCACGTTTAAATATTTACAGGATTCTCAGTTATAGCTGTATACATACGGTATTTACATATTGGTTTAGCCAACGTTTTGGAAGCGTTTTCTCATTTTTTGTATTACCCCACAAAAAAAACCTAGTTTTCGAGTATTTTTCAACAATTTTATTAGAAAATTGTCGTTTATTTTGATCTCTAACTTCAGACAACAGATTTGGCTTCGAGTAGAATTGTAGAAAGTAAAAAAATAAAGTTACTTACTCATCCAATAACCAAATTATGTATATTGATATACTTGGTAAAAATGGTATAAGCCACATGACTTGCACTAATCAATTAAAACATAATATACAAATATTGTATATTATATTATAAGTGTTGTGATCCCTACACGTGTATAACATTATGCGTAAGTAAAATTGTTTAACATAAAGATACGCTTTATCGATAATATGACATAATAGTGGTAGTAGGTACTTGTCAATGTCGCGTGACCCAGTTGGGGTGAAGCCGATTCAATGCCGTTACACCATTAAAACACACTTACGGAACATTACTATAACTTATGCTGTACAATATTATTTTATTCTACTGTTTTAACCAAACCTAAAACAGTGTAGTGTTTACCGCATTTGTCGTAGCACTGGAATTTCTACCCGCCAAACACACACACACAGTCAAATATAATATATTGTGTTTTTCGTTTCCCGACAAGGTATGCACTTTGGGCTGTTAAGTTAGCTCTATGTTTTCAGATTACCCGATATAGACCTAAGTTATAGCATCATAATATTATTGTGATGGTACGGATCGAGTGCAACCGCCATTGTCTGACTGTAAACAGTTAACGCGGTTTTATTATAGTTACACACGACAATGGAATATTACGTATTTTAGTTATGAAAATATTATTCTAAAACGTTTTATGATAAGCGCATAAGTATGGTATTGTCCTTATTTGATGAACCCAGTTGGGTGTATAAACGATCGATATTCAAATAATTATATGAATACTAAGCTTCTTCTCTACTTTCCACACAACAAATATTTTACAAACTACTACTTTAGCTTTAATGTGGAACTGAGATTATTAATTTTGTTCGGGATTTGTCTGAGCGCACAGATGAATAATTATGCACCAAAATTGTCATTTATGTTGCTATTTTAATTGGAAAACATTGGCTAGCCTGAAAATTTACAATATTGCGTTAATCTTAAATAATTATTTTTGTCAATTCACTAGTAAACATGGTGTATTCGCTTCGTTTTATAAAAACTTTATACAATTTAAAGTCAGTTGTATGTTTTTGTAAAAAATAATAATAATAGGTAAAAGAACCAAGTCTTCTTTGAAAAAAAAACTAATATGACAAGTAAGTAGGTAACGCATTGTATGGTAATGAGTTTTTCCGACGAAAAAGAGATAAGCCGGTTGGTTGAACAATTCTCGATTTTTTCTGATGATAATGAGGCGTACTGCACGGCGTCCCTTCAGTAACAGCCGCTATATCATTAGCAACACCTCGACATTTATGTTTTGTACTTTTTGTTATTTATTTAACTTAGCTGGAATGAGTACTAAAACATTTGTGTTAGCGGTGTAGGTACATAGGCTTAATCAGGATATTTGTGCCACAGGGCATAAAAAGTTATCACTCCTTTTACTCTTAACTTTCATCTCTAGAATATTAAATGTGTCAGCACATTGCATGCTCTGACAATTCAGATTTCATAATATATAGTAACAATAATAAGACAAATGATAATATAATAATATGTAATGAATAGGTGCCAATCTTTTTTTTTTTTTAATACATAATTAATATTATTATTATTGTAAGTAAATTTAAATTTATATTGACTTATTATTTGTTATTCGTCTTCATTTTAGAGTTTAACCTCTGTCCTCTCCTACAATAAGAGTATATCTTGTGGAAACCTCAAAACCTTTGTTGTTAATTAAATATTTTACTACTTTGCAATAAGTACATCAAACCCATATTTTTTTCCTCACTAAACTTATGTGTAATAAAAGATTTGAGTTATTGTCATCACAGTTTTAAAGTTGCGTTAGACCAGTTTAATATTGATCAACGCCAATAAATTAAACCATTTCTGCTCTGATAGAAAAAATAAAGTTTCACTCTTTGTAATGTCAATTATAATTTTAAATGCACAACTATTTTTAGCTGTCTATTTTATTAATGATTGTTCATACTAAATACACATACAATTATTCTAAAGTAGTTAAAAAAAACTAAAACTATAGGTTAAACTTTACAAAAATATATAACTAACGTAAACGACCATAAGAAGAGTTCACGACAACTATAAACCAAAGCCAAAAATGAAAAAAATGACAATAGATTTAACAAAGTATAAATAGGTGTATTGAATTAAAAAATTAAAATTACCACCTAAAAAATGTTGCCACCCGGCGCATTTAACCTCTTTTGTTCCTCTCTCATATAAATTCGTGACTTTGTAAGTGACTGATTTTTCCATTTTTTTTTTCTGTATTTTATTGGTTATAGCTGTTTTACACCTGATGGCATTAGTCTTCGCGAAATATTCACAACATATGGGAATTTAATTGAGTTTGAAAAATAACTTAACCTAAAGTTAAATTTGTATATGACATTAATTCGAATTCATATTGTGTTACATAACACACTGCATTTGAAATAAATGGTCATTTTTCATTTCTTTAAGGCTTGTTCTAATTCTTAAAGTTTTATGAGGTAAAACAAATAACAATAAAAGTAGTTTAAGCCGAATTACCCGCCAAGCAAGAAAGTTGCATAAAAAACGTCCGCCAGTTTCGTTATAGCTTTCTTGTACTAACGTTAACAATATAAGTTTCAAATTACTTTTTTCTCCCTTTCCTACAGATTAGACCATAGTCTAATAGTTTTTGCGTATTTATTTGTTATCATGAAACTCGGATAGTAAAACGAATTTTCAGTGTTAGGTAAAAACTAGTGTTTTGATTATTATTCAGACTCGAATAATTCGAATTCCTGAATAATTCCCATCGCCAGTCAAAATACACCTAAACAAATTTAACATCAATAAAAAACATGTATTATAATGTATTTGTTAAAAATCATACCAATGGCGTGGGTCAGTGAAAGCTTCCCCTTACACTTATCTCTATTGCCACTTTTTTTTCACTCATTTCAAGTACTTATTCTTAAATAATTTTCCTCCAGAGCGTCTATCTTTTGATCTAATAATTAGATTATTTATTTACCTCTTAATACTTTTTTATAATCTCATCTCCAAAAACCTATTTTATCGAAAAATATATAAAAATGCGAATTCTAGTTGTGGCTGTTTAATTATTTATACTTCAAATAATTGTTCAGTGTAATGTAATTACACAATGTTTGTATTAAAGCACTAAGCAATGCAATTAACAAACACGATGAATAAATACCATTAGAATGCTGTATCACATGGGATTATTCTGTTTAAAATATTACATGTTTGATATGACCCTTAGATATATTACGGTCATTACAGCACTGTTTCCACGGCCAAGTTTATTTAAATTTATGTTATTAAGGATATTTTAAGAAGACATATATATTGTGAGCTATAAATACTGCAAAACTTCAAAGGACTACCATGGCAATTGTTCCAACTGTTCCCATTGTATATTATGTATAAATTGTAATAGCAAAATTCCATTCCTTGTCATCGCACCTCGCTTAAAAGATCTTATTCGATCCCGTGCGCCCTTAAACAGTATACCTACCCAATGTTAACCTTTATTAAACCGATTTACCTATATAGGCGATTGGCGAATGCGAGAAGAGAACAACGACGAAGAAAATATAATTTCCAATAAACATTGGCTGTAAAAAAAGTGGAAGCATGAAACTATAAACGTACAAGGAAACGGGTACATAATAGTGTCGCCTAATGTTATTCAAAATGCACCATACGGATCGAATTTTTATAATTTTTGTTTTGTTTGAAAAAGAAAAACTTACTGAAGATTTTGTTTAATTAAAACAAATACTTAATAATCGTGCTGGAAAATACGTATGACAGCATCAAATATCTAAAATTTTGAAGAATTTTGTAGTTCAATGTGACCTGCAGAAAGTCTTTTTTTTTTTGTTGCAAAAAAACGTCTACCAAAATCATATTACTCTTTATATTTGAATTTAACGAATGACTAAAAACTCTTTAAAGTAATACTTAGATTGCATGCGCTTATCGAAAAATAATCGATAGATATCTGCGGATAATAATAATAATAATAATCATTCAACTGTGGATATATTGTTCACGCTTCGCTTACACTGCACTATTACCGAGAAAGGGAAGCAAGAAGAATATCTGACATAAACGATACATAAGCAATAAGCATCTATACATATTTATATATCATATTTATTGGAATTGGTATTATTCTGAACGCGATAAACGATTACCTGCAGGTCGTTCAGGAAGGTTTATATTGGAATATTGAAATTTTAGTAATACCTACCATAATTGAATAAATTGAAATCGTTATAAAATGAGACGGTCCCATCAACGGGAGAAAATTCATAATCATAACTGGTACAATAGCGATATGCATTTTTAACTTAAAATAATATTACACACTTATATTGACACCATTGACACTGATCGAGTCTAGTATCATGTGTATATCAAACTTAGTAAGTAAACAACTCTGAAAATAAAGTTATTAAAAGAAATGAGTAGTCAGGCTAACTTTATAAATAATACCAGTATATTTTTTTCTTCCTCAATACTTTAGGAAAAAAATTGTCTACATAGATAAAAGTTTTTCTATGAATATCATTATCTTCACTATATTCTTTTACTATAATGGCCATTTTTTAAAATGTTGCGTTTTTTATTAATGACCGAAACAGACCAGTGTAGTCATTTCAGTTTTTGTAAGTAGGTGACAAACATTTTGACTAGCCCATATAATGTTATAATTATATTTTTAACCATGCGAATGGTAAACTTCACTTTAACTATTTGACATAATGCTGTCAAACAAATTTACATATCAACATGTACACATGAATCAAATAACTATCCATTTTAAACTAAATCGGGGATTTTCTATTAAAAAGACACTAATAATATAATACTTTGGTACCGGTAGTTTTCAAGTAAGGTTAAACATCACAGTTAAACACACCAATTCTTGTACCTGCGTTCAGGTTAAATGTATTACTTGGATACAGGATAGAGGAATTTTGGAGTTTCCAGTAGTACTGATTTGTTTGTACACACCGTGTGCTGGCTGTTATGTTATTGAAAGGTTCAGACATGGGTGAAGATCGATTTGGCTGAATATCGAACGCCACTTTTTGAATGCTCGCGTCTATCATCGTTACTGTCTGTTGGTTGTCTCGGTACATTGGGTTTAACAGGCTGACTCCGGTTTAACACGACACGGGTGTACAGATGATTCAGCGCAAAATTAACGCTATTTTCGTGCAGTATAACACATGTATAATATAATATGGCGAACGCAAAAGGGGGAATATTAAAATGCTAATAAAGGGTAAAAAAAAAATCTATCTATCACAAAACACACAGCTGTACGACGTAAAAATACTATTATATAAAGCTCCTCGATGGAATAATAATTTACAGTATAATATACTGAATAATATACAGAAAAGTGATTTTTTTCAATACAAATAAACTAAAAAAATTGTAAATGATTTTGAAATGGCCCTCGAATAAAAATATAATTGTACTTTTCACTAACACTATGCTATTATTTTTGTATTTGCTCAACTCTTACAAATTTGAATTGCAATATTATTGAACCGTTATAATATTTTTTTTACATCATTTAAACCATTTTTGGTGAACGTAAGAAGTCAATTATGATTATTGCTCAGTTGTATATGTATATATTAATGGCGATTTGAATGCAGTTATAGAGTTATGCAAATTAATGTTATTCAGAGGTTTCTGTGCTTCAAGCGGTTCCTATTAGAGTTTTATTTGCACAGTAAAGAGTTCTGGCTGAATCGGTAAAACGTCTGCAATGATTTGCATTGATTGCGAATAACACAATAGTATGATATTTATACACGACGAGTAATCTAGTTAAGTGATGAGATTTACTATAAATATATTATAAGCTGTATAGAAAATAAATAATATATTATATAGTTTGATTGATGATAAAATATGTGTATAAGGCATCATTCAATGGGAAATATTATGAATAAAATTGGAAAATTGATGTGAGGGGCACAAGAAAAAATAGAGAAAATGTCTTCATAGATCAACGACTTTTTTGAAAAATGACCATTTTCGCATACAAAAGTCTAAAGCAAAAAAAAATATACAAACGAGCACGTTTGACACCTTAAGACCACGTCAAACGAACCCAAACTAGTATTCCCGTCACGTTACATCTTGCAAGATGTTCTCGAAGATACCTTATTGCCCTGGAACTGCAATAATACAAATTTGTTAAAGAAAATAAAAAAATGAAATTATTCTCAACACTCAAAACAAATTCAAATTTTTTATCTACTAACTATAATACACAAGGTTTACTTAACCTTAAGCCCTCGAACTACATTTTTTGTACTAAGAATCAATTAAACATTGATTACACATTCGGCAACGTCAATTTAATTACATTTGTGATTGTCGTTTTTATGTTTTCCTTAAAAATTAAATATTTATTTAGGAATAAGTCCAGAAATTATAAAAAAAAATTACAAATTGTCTATCGCTAAAAAAAAAGCATTGGACATTCTAGGCGACCAAAATAATAATTTATTCTAGATAAATACTCGTACTAATTATCTATTTTTCAAACATAAATACATTTATTTTCGTAAAAACAAATCAATGTTATACACACAAAGCCTATTATACTAATATTGATGTATATATTATATAAAAGACCCACCACCCACACATAGTAAGAAAATATAAGATATTAATATATTATATACGTGCATAATATGTTATATTTATAATATTATTATACCTTCTGCATCAGAGCTTCTTTTTTTTTTGACAGTTTTTTCGAGCTCAAGGTGTAAGGTGGTTTCCACGAATTCTGTAGTTGTATTTAATTAAAAGTTTTTCTTTTCAAAAGCGCGCATTTGGTTAAAAACGAGACAGTTTCGGCGAATCATAATCAGTGATCAATAACAAGTAATTGGATGCTGTTGCTAATATTTTAATAACATTATCAGGTATGCGTGGTCACGTATTCTCTCTCTTTTCTTTTATACTATTTATATGTTTTTTTTTATTCTTAGAGCCGGTTATCGATTTTATTTTACTTTAATATTAACCCGGGGGGATAATAATATTGATAACCAACCGAATTTATAAACATGAGGGTTCGTGAAATGGGTATTATTTCACTAACTGACTGTGCATTGTCCGTTTATCGATTCAACGGCCATATTATTATCGCCATGGGAATAATCTACACTTTCCGTGCTCATTTTGATTTATCGACACGTGTTCTTAAGAACATCAAATAGAAAAAGAAAGCACAACATATCATACTTGGCGCTTTACACGTCCGCAATAGAAACGCCGAGCCACGGAAAATAAGTTTATGGTCTCCAATTTAATACAATATAGTATTAAAATATTACACTGTATTATTATTATACACGGCCATTATTCATATTTCAAGTAGCGTCCTTTCGCCAAGCATATTTTTTTTTTTTTTGGCGAAACAATATATTATGTCCAGTGAACCCAATAATAAAATTGTAATTCATGGCTTCGTGATTCCGTATCATTTTGTAATATTAGGAAAAAACATATTTACCTATGTTTGTTGACATATAAATACTAAAAAAAAGACACAATCCCTTAGCCACTGTAAGCAAGGAAAGCCAATGTTAGTTTTATGTAATTTATTTTAATTAAAATACATGTTATATTTCTAGAAAATGTACTAAAATATGAAGATTTTAGATATTTTTATAAGTACAAAAAAAAAAAAAGGCACTTACATTCAACCCATTTGTGCCTTTGAAAACAGTTATCCTACCTGATAATGTCCCTTAGTAATGACACAATTAATTAAGTGTATTATGTTTGACGAGTAGCTTTTGTTTGAGTAACCCGTCTTTGATGTCATCGCAAAAATCAACTATAATGAATACTCGAAAATTGAACATAACAATATTGTGTTACATCGCCAATGAAATTCCACTCCGTACAATTAATATAATACGTGAACCTAACCGGGATTACAGTACATAATAAATGTGTTTATACATATTATACATGGTTGATACCATATACATACATATTATATAGTAACAGACTGCGCATTGAACCTCTTAAATTTTAATACAGCACTACTTTTCGAAGCGAAGGAAATCTCAAGTGGTAATATATGCAACCGCCTAACGTAAGAGGACGTTGTCTAACTCGCATTGTACCCGCATTATATATTGTGAACGGTAAAATGTATACAAATACACTCGGAAGCATTTTTCCCCCATAGTTTTCTTTAAAAGTATTAAGCTAAAATCAATACAGCAAACTTTGAAATTATGAATAACGTTCCAGGATAATAAATGTATTAGAAAGGTACGAGGGGTACGTTGAAAAATTACAGATTTGCAAGGTAGCAAACCGGAACCAAGAACTTTTTTACAATACCTTTTGGCTTACAAGTTAATTCATTTTGAACACTAACAATACATCATACGAAGTAAGGTATGATGTTATTTTTGTTGGTATTTGAAATGTAAATCTCTGAGGCTTCAAAATAATACAAGCATTCTGTATAAAACTTTTATTAAATCAACATATTAAACACAAAACAGTTTGGTTTATACTTTATTACTTGTATAAAACGTTTTAAATGTATATACTTATAGATTACTTCGAGTCCGTTGAAGTTTAATAGTGGGGCGCAACCTGTACATCTTTTATTTTTCTATTAAATTTTATAAGATAAGGTGGAATATGTAGATTACATAACTGGTATTATAAGACATACAACTCGAACGGTAAAAAACCAGTACAGTAGGGTGGGGGCATAGTGGGGACGGGGAGGTCACATGACTATAGGAATTATTATAACCGAAGAATTGATAAAATCGATGCTTCGATGCGAATCTGTGGATCAGGTAGGTTCAACCAATACAGTCCAAACCAAGCACAGTAAGAAAGTATTATACGTAAGTGAGCAAGTTTCATTACCTGTTGAACATAGAAACCTGGAAATTGACAATTCAAAATGTAGTTTCCCCCCTTTTTGGGAGTTTTCTTTAATAAAAAAAAAGTTTGAGGTACAAACTAAATTTTTTCAAAATAATCTATTGAATGCATTTTATGATTTTAATGAATAATGTGAAATGGGTATCTAAAGAATATAATAACACTATTAAGTTTATTAAAATGTATAGGAACTTTAGGAAATCATAAATCTTGGATAAATTAGTGACAAATTTAATTTTACGCATTAATCGTTATTATGGGAAATTAATCTCAGTAATTTTAAATTCAATATTATACACAATACCTACACACAGTACACAATACGTTTTTACAGTAATCGATTTATCATGACATTGGCGTGAACAAATAAAATTAGTCAAACTTACATTTTTTTTCTCGACTGTTCATCAATTACATGAAATGCGCCTTTACTCGGTGAATGCCTTTATTATTAGATATTATTCTATACATCATTCGTTTACAAGTTATTTACACATCATTTTTATATTTATTTATTATCTATTCTTGTGAGGCTTTTGTTATTTGTCCATAAGCGCACCTCTTTTACTGTTGTACACTGTACAAGTGCGTAAGGTTGATTAATGGCATTTATACGCCTAACTGGCCTATATTTATATATATTTTCAATCCGTTCAAATTCCGACTTTGTTTTTTGAAAACTATAAAAATAAATGTTGACAATCGAAAACCATTTTAGTGATATTAATTTATTTTTCCGAACTGCATGTGCCTACTAATACATATTTCGTTTACAATGTTTTGGCTAAAACCCAAGTACCTCCCTTTTATCTTTGGCGCGGAATACACTAATTGTTTCTCCCATACCTTACTGTATGTTTGGGTCGTTAGGGAATAATTAGAGTAGATAATTTATATCGTGGTTCATACATAAATTAATCAAAGAAGCCATTATTTGCTATCTATATAATAATCGGCTTATGATTCAAACAGCAATAAAAATATTTTTAAATACATTGAAAAATGATAAAATTGTGTAATAGTTTTTAAAATAATTTAACGTTATAATTTTTGTTAGGATCAACTCTGATATTTTAAAATTAATTCCTAATTTAATAAATTTAATCTTTAACAAATAAAAAACATAAAAACTTGTGATATTTTATCATTTTTTTTCTTTTATGTAAGATATAATACTAAAATGATGATTTTAGTCAATTAGGATTAAAGCTAAAACAATTAAACACCGCGTGCAATTATTTTTATTTCCTTTATAATACTTAAATACAAAAAATTAAGATATTATATAAAGGAATACTTTATTGATTGGAATTCATTTTTATGTGCTTAATTGGTAGGCATAAATACAGTAATATATTATTTTGTGTACATATTTATTATTTTCCAATAACATTATTATATTTACCAGTAGAGAGTAAATAAAGTACAGCAAAGCAATAAAATGCCAACCCCTTAGATACCTGTCTGAAAAATGTAATAATAAAATACTAGAGGTCTCGGTATGAGTATGAGACCTTTAGGCGGTCGATCGAAAAACGTCATTAGATTTACATAAAGCTTTCCGAATGCGGGTATGAGTATATTTACATTATAAACTGAAATATCCTCTTTTCTGGCTATTGTGCAATATTATTTAGGGCGACCCGATTTTCTAAAACTTTGAGCCGGCATTTCTACAGTTTTCAAGAGGTTTAAAGTTTTTTGACCCGTTACGTGAACAATATACATTTAGGATAAAACAAATCGCAGGCAAAAGTAGTCGGTTAATATTAGCTATGATATTTCTAATGTGATGTAAAACTAAGTACTGCTTCTAATAAAAACAATTTTAAAAGCAATATCCCAATACATTTGATTAATAGTTAACGGTGTTATTTAATAAACGCCACTGCATAATTAAATTACATTTTTTAAGTGCATGTCAGACTCTTAAATAGACTGTGTATTAAAAATTGTATATAATAAAATATTATAACGGAGCGCGATATTTCAATAGTTGAGTACGATACAAAGTGTTTAATTTTGAAACTATTCATTGAGAAATGTCACATTGAGAACCAACAAGAATGACAATTGAATGAAGTTAAGATAATAATAATGTGAACACACCATTTGACAATGTCAGCATGTAAAGGTGAATAATGAAAGTTAAACGTAGGTACTATGGAAACGTTTCAATAAATAACTGATTTATGCAAGTTTAATCTTTGTTATTAGCACCTCTGCTCGATGTGTCCTCCTGAAAGTGATTTAATACCGAATTATGATCCTACTGTGCTAAGTTTAAAGACGAACATTTTGAATAAAAAATAAAAATTTAATTAAATATAACATAGTAAGTGTAAAGTATATATAGTAAATATAGTATAGTATATATAGTAAAATGTATATCCCCTTACACTGCCATTTTATTTCTGAAGATAATAATTCGAGACGATGTGCAATAACCTGTATATTTCAACCATGTATATAAGGAGGTGTTGGCCCGTAATAGCCAATAGGTCTCAGTCTGTTGTTGGCGCTGATGATGGTAACGTTGCTGCCGAAATACTGCTTAAGAGACAAGTAATTCTATTACGTTATTTGCTACGCCCGACTGATATTCTTAACCTTTTGTTACTAAAAGATGATTGTATCAAACTGTGCAGTTGTTGTTGATATATTTACTTCATCATTTATATTGAGTTCAAATAACCAACCAATTGTCACGTCGCGTTGACAACAATACATGTTCAATTTGGGGTCTGGCTGATGATAACAATTTATTATTAAATAAGACATGGACAATTTATACTCTAATAATGATCACTTTTCAATTAAAGACATAATACGTACCCTTAATCCAAACAATAAATAAAGTAATTATTTTTTTTGTGAAAATTTAAGATGTGACTATAATAGTGTATTGTATATAACAAATACCTGCGTATGAACAAACATTTTTTTTGTAGTAAAATATGATTATTAACATCATCTGTGTATTTCGTAAAACTGTAATTATTTGGATGATGCTTTTCTCATTTTAAGTTGTGTCTTTTTATCTTTATACTATTGATTTAAATGTTTTGTTTTATTTTAAAAGGCACTGTTTTGTAACACACAAATACAGGTTACTTATAAACGTACAATAGTTACCTATTTTTAATTTATAAAACTAAAAGAAAAGGCAGGAAGGAGATAATGGCCAAGTCTTTGACGGGTAAAAGAAGAAATATATTTTCGTGTAAGACGATGGGTTACGAGGGATAATAATTTAAGCGATGTATTTTTTCAGATATGATGATAAAACTTAATTTCTATATTATATTTGGACAAAAAAATAGTATTTTTAATATTAGGATGGATACGGTTAGGGTTGATCGCCTGTTTACGATAATTTGTTGCCGCTGTTTTCCATACAAAGTAGTTAACATGGTAATACAACTTTTTTCAGATACCTGTTGACTTCACTCTCCCTTAGTAACCTAGAAATTCACAACAGTCAAAGTGTAGTTTTCCCTTTTTTTTTTTTCCTTAATAAATCAAGTTCGATGACAGCTTATTAAGAAAATTGTGTATGTTAAAGCCCCAATCTAGATATATCTCCGTTATAATTTCCAAGCCTTAAGCCCTTAAACTATGCCTGAAAAATCGATCTAAAAAAAATGTTTCTACCCCTACTGAAGGAAAAGATGATTGATTTAAACAATTTTAAAAAAGTTTTTAATCGCCGTAATTTTAAGTTGAAAACTATGTAAATTTATAATGGCTTTTTCTGTCGATATTGACGAAGAGGGGTGAACTTTTTAAATAACTAATAAAGTACAGTCTAGGTACATTTCTTAATCGATAGAATTGTCCCACAAAGAAAGCGGTTCCGCGGTTTAAAAGATATCTTGGGTCCAGACAAAAAAAAAACAAAAATCAAACCAAAACATTTAATTCAATCAACATCTTCTCAGCTATCGCATCGAGAAAAATAAATAGCTTAAATTGTTCACAATTAAATAACAACATGGCTAAATACACATTACATTACACAAAGTTCATTAATAATTTCCTTTACTAGCTTTATAAACCTACATGAAGTTTTATCAATTAGCCGTAAAATGGTGTGTAAACGTACATCACTTAACAAAACAACCATTATACATTAATTATTCATTAAACATTTTGCGAATTGCCCATGTTTTACTTTATTAAAAATAAAATCAATACATTCTAACGTGATGTCCGATGAGTCGTCGTGTACAAGTCTGCTCGTAACAACTTTTAACCTATCCATTGGGCAATTTTTTAATTTCAAAAATAAATAATAATAATCAATATTATCATTAGGCTAAACTACAATATCTGTATTGAAAGTTATAACGTTTATTTTTAATTATGGTAAAACTGTATGTTTTCCACAAGGTTTTGTTCGTGTAGTATGTATTAATACTGTAGCCTGTATTTAGGTGTTAACTGTATTCGCTGCTTATTGAGTTTTCATGTTGTCCAGCAATTTGTCAGTGGAACGTCAGCGGTCGGTAGCGGAAACGTGACAATGTTTGTTTAAAACCTTGCAAGTACAAAAAAGTAAAAATAAAAAATATTGGCATCATTCGAATTCCAGTATAACACTGACGCCACCTAGCTGTAGACCTTAACCCGTTTCGAAGCGATCTCTTGCGGTTCGACATAATCCTACAGCCCTTGCCAAGACGACACAGAGATAGCGTTGTTGGTTTTATTTTGCAAACTGAAAACTTGTATCTATACAGTATACTTATAGCAAATTATCGTCACAGTCAGTTTTAGCTGTTATTTTTTTTTTATGCTGAAAAAAAATCGGCTTTCGAACCTCTCTAATTTTTTGCCAATCTCATTTGTTAAACGCGTATTTACATATTGCTTTAGCTTTGGTTCGCACAATGACAAATGCACACCGATTGTAATGACAACAAAAGAATAGGGAAATTATTCCACGGATACTTTTTGATGTTGATTGATACGTTTTTTTTAAAGGTTACAATATCGCACTTCGAGTAGCGTTTGACAATCATGTCCAAGTATAAAATACTTTTGCACTTTTTTTTTAAGCTGCTGCCACTCTACGTCATGTCGTTGTGACAATTATTGTTGTATTATTTTTCGAATGATTAATTTTGCACGTTTTTTGTTTTGAAAACTGTAGTATTGTTTTCTACGGTTGTATCTCTAGCAAATTGAATAGCGATAGTGCTTGGGTATCATATAATAAATCATTGAAGTATAAAATATTAACGGGTTTTCAAATTTTTTTTTTAACGGCAAATTTAATTATTATCGCACAATATTTTAACACTTATTTCGTTAATTACAACGTTAAAATTGAATTTTTATAACTTATTCGGCTCTCGCGTGTAATATATTTTAAGCGCAATATAATATTATTGTGGTAGTAAAAAAAAAATGTTTATATCAGTTTAGCGGTAACAACCAAAAGGACCCAGAATAGTTTGCCAGAGCAATAAATCTTCGGCCGCGATTTGAGAAAAAAATGTATACTTAAAAAAAGTTTAACTCTACGGTTAATTTTACGGTAAACGGGTGAACATATATATATATATATATTGTGTTGGATTACAACCGAGGAAAAAAAATAGCGGCTAGATTCTGCGTTTATAATTACACACATATAATTTATTGTCATTATAGATACAGGGTAATCAATTTAGAACTAAGACATTCATTTTTTTTGAAAATAATTAATTATTATTTAACGAGTTTAATTTTTGCATACATTTTAATTCACATCTTCGATACATTAGGTACATATGTATTTATATTGTATAAAACTGTCCAGAACTAACGTCTTACATACATTCATAGTTTCCTATCAAAGAAATATTGTCAGACCATAACCAGCATCGCGAATGCAAATTTTTTTTCGATTTACAACAGTGTAATATAAACAACCCATAACAAAACTAATAATATCAATAAGATGATAATAGTACCGAGTAATGCGGTGGCACGAACTGCCGTCTAATTGACGTTTGTGATCTGTAAAACTTGTACCTGTGTACCTAAACCGTTGGGGATCGTTTATATTCGTCAGGATAATCCTACTGAAGGTTTATTAATCATCGTCTTGGAATTAAAAACAAGAAGTATACTTTGCGACCAAGTCAATAATCGATCAAAAGTAATTACATTAAATTAGTTTCACCAACTCTTCTGACTTTATGGGTGCAACCTGTAGATATTTAATAGATAGTAAAATTGGATAAACTCCATTAACTAAGTGCCTTTACGAACTTGTCGAGGTGTGTATTTGAATAATTAATATTGTCTTAATACGACACTGATTAATCTAGAATAGGAGTATAAACTGCAGCCACCTACATAATAGAATATTATGCTATAAATGATATTGTCCTGTTATTGCGTGATGATACATTAGCAGTATAACAATACTATAATTCGGGTGTAAAATAAGCGAAAAATATGTGGTATGGTAAAGACTTTTTGTCATTGTATGTATCTACTTAAATTAAAAAAAAAAAAACAAATTAATTAATACTTACTTGTTTTTGTTTTGTTTTGTTTCAGGTACGCAATTAAAAAAACAATGATAATAATGGCAATTATTTTTCCGTATTGGCAGTTTTATAAATAAGGTAAAAAACATATTTTACGTTTATAAAGTTATTGTGTTAGTTTTTAGTAGGTTTAGATTATCCAGTTTATAATTTTGTAAACTTTTACATTTTGAACAATGCAATTGAATGGGGTTTTCATTTATCTTTATAAATATATATGCTTATGCCACATAGCAATAGGTAAACATGTAATAATTGAAAAAAATATCATCAGCTCATATGTATTTATTATGTCAAATTATCACGTTAGGTACATTTAATATTGACTGTGATGACATTTAATTAATTTGTATATTGTCAGAATAATTTGTTCGGTCGTTTTAGGTTTTCGGTCATTTAATGCAGACAAATTACAATACCTACATGTTTAATGACTAAAGTTTTAACAAAATAAATGTATACCAGTATTCAACGCTAAACTAGGTAGATATGTATGGTATTGAGAGCATATTATCTCAGGTATGATGTTAGAAATGTATAGTGCAACTTCACTATCAAAATGACAACGTTTAGCAAATCAAGCAGATTTAATACAAATAAAAAAAATAGCAAAACGTGAGGTTAAATTTGCGAATACATTTACTAACTAATAAACGCACCTCGTCAACTAGAGCTGTAATTATTATTGGATTTTGTTGATAATGTAGAATTAAAGTTGAAAATTAGTTTTAAATTCTAATGAAATTTTGCCGCCAATTGTATGTGAGTTTATTAATAATATGTGATGTTGGATTAAATGGAAATAGTTGTGATATAAAATACTAACGTTTTCCTTAACATATTGACAATTTATTTCGGTCAGGATTGTAAAATTGCGCTTGAGGGTGCCCAAGGGAGTAGTAAGTATCTAGCATTAATATCTTCCGCCGTGAAAATTCATGAGGTCAAATAGATCATTTTAGGGCTCCCAGACAGACTTTTAGACTCTTAGAACGCCAATATTCTGTACTATCCAAGGACGGTGTACTAAAATTTAGTATTCTCTCTAACTTAATTCTAGATGTTATTTACCATTTTATTGCAGGCCATTTTATACAGATAATATTATTATGGTACGTGACATCTGACATGCATGCGGATTTGGACAAGGGGTAGAGTAGAGTAACCGCCTAATCTGATATTTTATATAAGTATAAATTGGCATTCAATTTAAAAAAAAAACGTTCGTATTATATTGAACAAACCAGGAGTTTTCTCATTAAAAAAAAAAAAAATGATATTTTCGGATATGTGTTATATTATAAAGGTTGTTATGACTATACTTGTCATGTGACAATCTTATAACTGTACTTCGTATGTATTTTGATAATATAACCATTAAAAAAGGATAACCATAACCCCAAGCATTAGTCACAAAATAGAATTTCTGTGTATTTTTTTTGTGATGCGGTTAACTGTTGCTTGGGGGAAAAAAAGGTAACTATCAAATAACAAATGTGTGATTTAATAACATATGTGCTATCGTGTTCATCAAATTGAAGCCATTTCGATACAATATTGTTGTACGTCGAGGATAAATAATAGTCCATATAGAAAATATATGTACATGCAATAACATTTTTTTTTATAAAATGTTATCGATTCATTTGGTTGTATTACATTGTAACAAGTCATGGTAGTGTACCAGATGTTATATTATAGCGTGTCGTTGGATTAAAAAATACGGGCTTGCATTTCCATAATAATAATATTGGCACACGACGATATCGCTTTGTAGAGACGATGATACGGCCCACGTGGGTTGTTAACCGGAAAATAAAAGAAAATCGTGCATAGTAAAAAAAAAAAAGCTCTATTGAAAGTACCTAACTATACCGGATACAATCCTATGCCTTTAGTGGCGCATACACGCATAACACTAAACTATAATATGAAACAGTCTTCTGAATTTCACGTTACAGCAATATTTTCAATAAAACAATTATCGTTTAAACTAGAAATACGTTGTGTAAAAAATATGTTAAATGAAAAAAAAATGTTTAATTGGTCAACATGTGTTACATAGTTTAAGACTATTTTTACATGCATATTTTGAAAAATGAATAATATTTATATATTTTTTAATTTCTGTATTTACAGTGTTCAAATGAAGTGTCATACATTTTTTTGAGATTCTGTTTTTTAATAGAAGTAAAATATGTGATACAATGATTTCTGGTAGTGAACTCGGTTTAGTTAAATAATGATTGATCTCCATTTGGGACCAAATAAATAACACAATTTTACACTTATTGGTGATGCTTTATTTGTGATAATAGGTATTAGAACTGTTTCAATTGTGCAGTATTAGTAAAAATATAAAAGCCACTTTTTTTTTTCGTCAAACGATTATATCTTAGAAAAATTACAGTATTATGTAACTCTGAATAAGTACCCTGTATAATAGTATTATAACGTATAAGTTAGGTATTAAGGACACGCACCAATCGCTTTTCTATTTTTCCGTTCTCATCTGTTCTTTTTTTCTATACCTGCAACGCATACATTTACCTTCGAGCTTTTGCAACCCCCGTTTTTATTTGTTTGGCGTGTTTTGAATATATATTCAGCCTCTAGTAAGCCCTGTGCATGCATTCGAGCACAGTCGTTTTCCAATTAGAAATATCAGCTGAAAAAGTGTATTTTTTTTTAAATAAAATAAATTATGTAAGAAAATATATGGTGTATAAAAAAACGCACGCAATTATATCTCACGAGGTAAGCGACCAAGGGATTTGGAATCGCATTATTAAGTTATACCGTGTACATAGGTATATTATAATACGGCGGTACCTACATAAATTATAATATTTTCGTCATAATTTTAAATTAAACCGGCAACGGTGCTAAACCGAACGCATTTACGGCCATCGGTACACGTCCATAATATACAATTATTATTCTACTTAGCAAACTGCCAATAAATATATTATCTTTTCGCTTGGGGAACACGCGCTTTTATTATTAGAAAGGTATTAATATAGTCATGAATAAATTAAACGGCACCGTTTTTAATCGTAACGTAGAGGATTTTATTCTTGTAATATTTACATACATTATGTGCACACTATATTTATAGCGAGTAGCCGTTTTTATCATCCTACGTTGATATATTTTTTTTTTTTACATTTTCGCTTACTTAACTTGACTAAAAAAAAAAGTAATAATGACATCGTCGATTTAAATTTAAAATGTAACATCGTTATATTTTTTTCGGTAATGTCTTTCGCGATAACAATAAATTAACATATAAATGTTCATCATTACCTACGTTTAACGATAATGCCTTGTAAGTACAATATTTGTTTTAAGAATAAAATATAATAGGTAGCTTACACAAACTCTCCCTAAACCGATTTCTCGTACTTAAAAGCCCTCTAAAAAATGGTTTTTTAAATATTAGAAAAGATAAAGCCTACATTAGCCCCCGTAATCGCCGCCTACAACAAAAAAATGTTTTATTGTACTAATTAAACATTGAAACAATTATAGTTATTATGCAGCTAAGATGCAACTTAATGACTATATGTGTACACTTGAGACCCTTAAAAATATGTTGTCAGGGGTACAATATTATCATTCAAAATTCATTTTTACTATTTTATAGTAATTTAAATACTTATTGGTAGATTTTTTGACATTGGAGAAGATCAGGGGGGCTTGGGATTCTAAAATCTTTAAAACTTAAAATTAGTGCTACAATTATTTTTATTTCAACAAATCTCATCAAAGGTATTTTGAAAAACACTAATTTTAAGTATTAGGATTTTTAGTATCTCAAGCTCCCCCTGATCTCCGCCAATGTTTTTTAATACTATTTGTTTGTTAGTCGGTTGAGTAAACATAATAATTAACAATTATAATAAGACATATTTTTGGGCTAGTATAAAAGTTATCACTATAAAAATGATCATGGTAATCTCTAGGGTATTTTAATATTAACGTTGTTTTCCATACACAAATGTTCTAAGTATACTTTGAAAAAAAAAACATGATGCGTTTTATTTAAAAAAATTATACCTTGTCGTTGACATTTTTTATTTGCAATCATTTTTCTTTTGTCGCATTTAAATTCGTGGCACGACTACCAAAAGAAGTCGACGATGACTTCTAAAGCAATTCCTGTCAACGATTTATGTGTTTTCAGTTTTGTATCTCCTTGATTTAAAATCTTTTAACTTTTATACTGACAAAAAGACATGGAACTTACACACACGCATACATCATAAGTCATTCTTTATACGAACAACTCTATATTAAAAGATAAAAATAAATATAACTTTTTTCCATGATAATAACAAATTCTGAAATGCGATAGAAGTATGTATTTATAAAAATGTAAGTGAGTCTCCAGTAAAATATTTCAATTGACGTTCATTGTCCCTTATTAATTGATTAGCCCGAATTTACCTGAACAGATTTAACTTAAACTTCATTAATTATCATACAGGTTGTTGTTTTTATACTCATTATTTAATTTAAAACATTAATTCTGATTAAGGAGAGTGTCTGACGTTAAAACCATAACCATTCAAGAACTTGCGATGTAGCCAATTAAGTCGTATATTGTATGTATTTACTTTATTGAAATTTACTTTTATAGCCTATACTATATGCGAATCTATTGTTTTGTGTTGAGCCGTTAAAGTTATAAACTAAGTTTCATACAGTTGTTTGATGGGAATGTCACCGAAAAGTGCTTAAGTTACTAATATTGCATGATTATTGAAAAAAAAAATGATATAGGTATTTAGTTTGTCGTTACCTCGTCAAAATGTTCACTTTCGCTTCCCCCTTGTACCTATTTATTTCCATTATAGTTTAACGTTCTCGAAACTCAAAGTTTTGTACATAAATCGAAATAGTTGCTCTTTTAAATAGCACTGTTTGGTTGTTGAAAATAATTGTTAAATTTAAACCTTAACACGGGTTACACAATTCAATAAATTACACAAAAGTGTTTGGTTATTTCAACAAAAAAAATATAACATTTACTTAAGTCAAAGTGTGTTAAATGTGTGTTAGATTTATTGAAATTATTGCAAAATTTTTGTCGAAATGTTTTGTAAACTATACAAGTGTAGTAATAAAAGTCGATTGGGACATAAATTGTACATGAATTCGCATGACCCCCAAACCATTATTAGCTCCTTTAAGCACATACATGCGTTGTCGCCATTTTGGTACACACACTCACAGATATTTGATTAGTCTTGAGGGTTTGTCGCCGGTATGTATTATGTTGTGAAAACATGTCGAAATGTATCCTTGGGTCGTTAAAATTTACGACGTTACTCGAGTTGTGCCGCCGCACATAGAAACAAATTCTTGGCTGGCGGGGGGGGGGGGTAGTTTTTTTCCAGGGGGTAGTAGTGGGGGGTGGGGGTGGGTTTCTGTTGTTTCTCTTTATTATAATTGGTCGTTTGTTTTACGCTGCACTTTGCCTTTGTCCGGTCACGTGGCGGTCGCGGGGGCGCGACTATGGCGTCGACCGGTGGCGGTTAGGCGCCAGTGAATTATATATTATAGATTTGCGTGTCGAAGCCAACAAAAATCGTCGGACGGTTAAAACGTACTTGCCTTAGACCCGCTGACATTACATTTTCGCCCCCCGAGACAAGCGGTTTGCCGGTCGTGTGGATTGCTTTTCTCTTTTCTTGCTTACATCGGTTTTTTCTCCCAACACAATTATTATTATTATGGCCGTTTATCCGTAACAAAAAACGTCCGAGCGCGGGTGCGGTGTAATAATTGTTTTGTCGGCCGTCCGTCGTGGCTGCAGTAGGTGTGTGCAAAGAATGGAACGGCAACTGATCGACTTACCGTCTTAGTCTTGTGTTTGCACGTTTGCGAATGACCGACATCACAACACGTCGGGTTATAAATAGTAATAATAATCGTCGAGTAAGTAGAAAGAAAAAAAATTATTATTAATCTATCTCGACTCTGTTCGCAGTATAATATTATGTTGTACCTGTTATTATATTGATCGCCCGCGCAGTTTGCATTCTAAGTGACCCGACGGTCTGAGGCCATCACCGCAACACCAGATATTATCACATTAACTATAACTGACAACCTGGCGCCCCCTTGTCCCTGGAAAAATTATCCTAGGAAAACTGGTGGCCTAACAATACGAAAATATCTCTAGAAACATTATCAAATACAAAGTTAAAACAAAAACTGTTGTTCTAGTACTGAAAAAACATATTTTTTTCATTGTATCACTATTTGTTTACTAACAGTGTCAACACTGTGACGACGATTTTGAAATTTCGCTGAATCCTAATTCGGCCTCAAAATTTCTCTAAACGATCGAAATACACGGTGTTTAGTCATTTAGAGTACATTTTTTTCATGCAGAGTATTTATTCAATTTTTTCCACGCTGAATTCAGAACAAGTCACAGAAATAAAGTCCAATTAAAAAAATTTTTTTTTAAAAATCTAATTTTTGAAGTAATTTAAATACCAAATTGACGTGCATAAAAAATTCTGAAGCGAGTTTTGGCTTCAGTGAATAAAAAAAGATGTTCATATGTTTCAAAAAGTAGGTAAAATGTTAATGGACTGTGTAATTTGGCGTTTTTGTGAAAGAATAATTTTAATAAAGTGGCCACTTTTGTACGAAAGGGTACAACAAATTTTGTCTAACATGTAAAAATATAAAAAAATAGTTTAGGCTAAAGCGTAAAGTTTTAAGTAACAGTTCATGATTTTATTTTCCACTGTAAGGCTTCAATGACTACAAAATTAGTATTGTTTACAAACATACATTTCCCGTCACTTATTTCGTCACGAGCCCATGTTTTACTAATAATGAACTTTCAAAGAGATAATTGAGTTTCGTTTGTACACATACAGTCGCTTGGCTTTTGAACTTCATTTGAGTGAAAATATGATGAGCAAACGATGAAAGTTTTCAATTAGGAAATATATTACATTATCATATTATTATAGTTGAGCCCAGGGTGTAGAGCTATATAGATGTATATATAATGCATATAATATGCAAATATGTATTATATATGTATGTACAGCAATATTTATTTTGACTTACAAGTATAATAATGTTATTATGTGTACATGAAACATGATTATAAGTCTCAGCTCGTTGATTATTCTAATTATTTTTAATACACATATTTAATACCAAAATATCGTAAAAGCAAACCTAAATAAAAATAATCGTTATGGATACCAAATTGTCTATACATTTTTAGCCTTAAATTTTAATGTTTCTAAAAAATGCTTAAGGAACTGGAGTCCTTATTAAAAACAATAATAAAAAAACCTTACAAGCATTTATGACTGATCGATACTTTACCTTGACTTGAAAAAAAAATGTAACATAGTTTTAGAAATTTATAATTATTTAACGTGAGATACAGGTACTTACATTTTTATATAACTCCTTAATTATTTATAATACTTGAAAGTATACACTATTAATTAAATGTTATTGATTTCAAACTTTACCAGTGCTTTTTATTATACGGTTTGTATAATATATTCAAACTAATTGTGTTATCCGTCTCACTTAAAAGAATTAGAGCATGGGCTATGAGGTCAAGGATAAATGAAAAACAAATATGTCGATTCTTCCTTTAACGGTTCAATGTCAGAATAACCAATAATATGCTAATAATATATTATCCTTTATTGAGACAATATATTATGTAAAGCGAAAAGGGAGCTCGTCGCCATTTTCCAAAATTGATTAAGTGCTAAATACTGAATCTTCTGATTTTCATTATTAGTAGTTCGTTTGAGTTAAATACAATTTTAATTTATACACGCTGATCCCTTTTGTAATATGCTTACCTAATCACCAATTACATCAAGAATACCTCCACTAAATATGTACTTATTATAATTATTTAATTTAATATATTATATTAAATTTGTTATAAGTTGTCATTTAACTGTTTAGTTTAATATTTATTTTAACAGAGCTCTGGAAAGATTAAAAATTAATTAAGCCTTTTCAGCTTCACTAAAATACAAGCTTGAATATACAGAAAATATGTAAAATTATTGATAATCAAAAAAAAAAAAAAAATTAGAAGCTTAAAAAATAATTTAAATTTTTTTACTGAAGAAAGGAATGTCTGATAATTTATGAGTCACTCTAGAATATTTTTTGAAGACTATAACAATTTTTGTTTTTATATTTTAAACGTTAATGGCCGTTCCCAATTATTTCGATTATAAATTAAGCGAAGCTTAAAAACACAAAAATTGTTAAACTGTTCTTAAATGTTAAGTCAAACTGGAGATAATGCTCTTAAGTCATTCAAAAATCGAACATTTATGATTTTTCTCAAGGATATTTCTCAGATTATAGTACAAATTTTTCTATTTTCTAATTGTCTATGTTCGAACTCATCATATTCTTTTAAACATTTATCAAACGTCGTCAACGGTCAGAGACGAATTAAACCAGTGTGCTTATTATGAGACAAGCGTTTGATATAGGAAAGCTGCCACCAAAGTGATGACCAAGGAGCTTTCTCGGACACCGCACGTTGCCGGGGACATCATCGAGAAACCGAACCGAGTTGATTAATAGCCGACTTGTCATCATCAGACCGAAAGGGTTATCATCGAAATTCAAAAGTCTATGTCAAGTGTAACCAAAATTATTGTCGTTGAGCAGAACGATAGTGGACCAACTTCAGAACTCCCTAGTGGTCAGTAGTTAGCATAACCGCCCCGGATGTCTGCCTCGGGATAAAGTTGCAAAAAGATAACAGTTTGGGAGCAACGGTTAAAAATGAAAAATCGTTTTTTAGTCGTTGGTTGTGTTGGTATCTGATTGTCGGGACGGTACTAAAATGCATGTTTCCCTGCGTATGCTTACCTACCAATAGGTCTAGTTTTTCGTTCATACATACATTGCATATAGGTCACGTGGGAAATAATATCTCGATATTGAAATCCAAATGATTTACATCATTTTGGAAAACCCCTTAAAATGCACATGCCATAAGTCATACCTATATCATAAACGAAATTTAAATATAATGTTTTTTTTAGACATACGCATACGGCCATCGGTGTAGGTACGTTTATCATGTCTTGTACTATTCCTATGGGGGCGATTTGCAGCAAAATAATATTAACATTTACAAAATGTGTCAAAAATATCGTTAGTATTAATAATACTATAAAATATAGAATTATTTTATTATTACGGTTTAGGAGGAGATAAAAAATTATCCAAAAATATGAATTACAAAATATATATTGTGTTGAATTATTGTGAAAATATTCATAATAATATTTCCTATAGTTTTTAATAATATTTAACGACTTTTCTTTAAACATTATTTTTCAGCGATTTAATGTCCTGCCAAAAAACGAATAAAACGCTTTTTGACATTTAAAAAATATTAATTTATTTTGCTGTATGGGTCTGTAACAACTGAAAATGTGTATAAAAATAGTATTAGGTACTATTAGTAATTAAGTTTCACCTTGCACCTCTAAAGCTGTACTTGAAAGCCGCTCAAGTTAAGTTTCATTGTGTTATACATTACATATATATGTATAAGTACATTTGTAAAAGTTAACTAAAGTACAAAACGCAATCGTGTAACCTGACTATTCGTGATGTACATGGTTATTTTTTTTTATTTATTCAAAAAGTTTTACCTGTTGGCTGTGTGTGCTCGGAAAACGTTTTGATACAGGTACTTGAAAGCCGCTTGAGTTAAGTTTTATTGTGTTTTACATTTTGGAACCAAAAGAAATCGTTAATATCGGACTGAACTTGATTGAACGCCGACTACGATAAGAGTTAAATATACCAGCCGGTATATTATACTGTCTTCTAAAGTCTTAATGTAAAACAAATAATAACTTGTGTATTTTAAATAAATATCGAAGACCAACAGTGTGTAAGTGAAAGTGAATAATCATCAGAAAAAAAAAGGTAAATAATTTGCGTAGTTCAACGTGTTTTAAGGTCGAAATATTAACAACGGATTTGGTAAAAAATTTTGGCGCACAATTTTATATAATAACGTTGTGATGTCAAAATGACTATAATATAACCAAGCACTCGAGCACGGATCAATAAAAGGTTTAAATCGCGTGACCGGGGATTTGAAAATATTTTAGACACAAAACGGCAAACAATGGTCTGGGAGCTTTTATAGTACCCAAGTATGTTTTACAACACTTTCGGACAATTTTGAAAAATAAATCAAAACGCTCCCTGCTATATTATAGCGGCGTGCGGGCTATATTTGCCCACAGTGTGTGTTTGTGTGTAAAATGGCGAAAATTATTTATGTCGACCTTTGCGCCTCAACCCCTTAAAATAATATATACTCGCATGAGTGTGAAACGGACAATGCCTCTGTATAGCGTTCTTATTGCGCTAGTAACATTTGTTTTTTTTTTTGTACATTATTCATGAATTTATAAACCGAAATATCGTACTCCGGTCACGTAAAATGGCAAAATAAATTACATTCGGTTTTTTAACGGTAAATTCGGACGAGCCGATAAAAATATATTGACGTTTAGAGATAGTAATTTGGTCGCAACAACTCCGCCGAAGCGTTTTCGAAGATTACTTACAAGATTTTACACTCTCGTTTTGTTTATAGAAACAGAAAAAAAATCCTGTTTTGTTATTATGAAAATATATAGTATATATAAATATATTTATGGACTTCGCTTTTTTGCTCATGATTTTTGTACATAATTTATTTGAAAATCGATACTTCAAAAATCGAAAGGGCGTAAAATGTTGTTTGATCAATCCGATTTTGTTGTTTTGTTTAATCTTTGGATTAAACTTCAAACGTAAAGAAATAATAATAATATTATTTTTCACATTTGAAAACAGAATCTCATAAAGATATTTTGAGCTTATAAAGAGCTTATTGAACACTTTCCAAAAATAATGATTTCAGTAAATTGTGTTAACAATTTGTCATATGATATTATATTGAAACATTTATTCATTTTGTCAATTATAATAAACAAGTACGACTCATAAGTCTAAAAATACACTGCGTTTTATTTTAAATAATAATCATAGGCCCAAATATTGCCCATAGGTAAGTTACGTAAGTGTATTTAATTAAAAAGAGTATGGTTTTCGATGTTCACATTGCATAATTATTATAAAATCAAATCCCTTACCAAACACAAAGTAAATATTTTTTAAAAATAAAATAAATAATTATGTATGACTCAAAGGGTTAAAACATATTTTTAATGACTTTTTAGTGTTTTATTCTCTGATGTATATAATAATTTACACTGTTTACACACCTTGCGGTTACTACCATTTGATTATCTTGACGGATTAGCCAACGTTTCGAAACGATGGCGAACAGTGTAAATATAATACCCCATTCGAGTTTTAATAATTTTTTAATATATAATAAGTTTAACGATGCCTATCTCACCACAATACCATATTTGGTATTATGTAAACTAAAGGCCACTGTTACATTTTATAATAAAAAATATTATAATGTATTATTGAAACTACAATAATTTCAATCACAAGACCTGTATGTATACGATATTGATTTTTCAATACTTCTCGGTCAAGGCAGAGAGAAATTGAAAAATAAAAACCTACGCCACGGCCTCGACGCCAGCGTTAAAGTTTAATAGTGTATTTTAGAGCGGTTTTCTCTCACTCTCCACTAGCTAACGACGGCAGGGTTACTGCTTTATACCATACAGTACTATACTGTATATAATATATGACCATTCGTGATATATCATAGTACACAGTGCCATTATAAAACGCAGTATTTCCTGTGCTCGCAAAACCGACAACTCTACTCGAAAGCACACATCGTTTACGATGAATATCAGCCTAAAGTCACCGACTTAATCGACTGTTGCACATTTTATCCAGACTACACACCACATGAACTTATATACATATATTTATATCCAACACCACGGTCGTGGTGTGAGCTAAGTATATAAAAACATTTAGTGTCACGACAGTGGATAGTAGCTGGAAGCGTTTGCCCATTTATCATAAAAAAAACTAAACATTACTATTTTTAGATAAAGTATCATTCGATTTAAGAAATACAAACCATTGAAATATATTTTATCATCGACCAACGTTATTTTTTATTTTAAAATTTCGCATTTTTAAGTTATGTGATTATGTGATAGTTATAAGAGCTAAGAGATAGTAATAATAATTAACATTGTAATTAGTAAAATAAAAATATTTTTCAGAGAATGTTTTTAAAAAATTAACGAACAAATTATAATTTTTTAATTGCCTTTCAAATGTTAGTCGAAGTTGGTATTAATATTGGTTTTTTTTGTTTTGCATACTCTGTCCTTAATTAATATTTGAAGCCATTGCTTATTAATTTAACGTACATGTCGATTATACACTAAGTTCTTAATTATTTATAGTTATAGCGGTCAGTATATTAGGTATATTCTAAAAACCAGATACGTTTTATTTTATAGTTATGCTAAATTGTTAGAATAAAAAACTAAAATTAATAATTATATTTTGTGATTAATGAACATGGTTACATAGTTAAATTTCAAATTGCATTTAGTTTAAAGCTATTTAATCTACAGAACACAGCACACAACAAATTTAACAATTTATTGTATACAGATAAAATTATTATAAAATTAAAATTTGCAAAACGAATTTTACTTATTCAATAAGGAGCAAGAAAAGAATCTGAGTTGTGAGGTGAGCAGTGAGCTGAACACGAGCTAACATAATTAGTTTTTTTTAAAAGGACTTACAAGCATTGAATAGTACACGAAACAGAATAAGGAGGTTTGTGTATGTGTGTGTGTGCAATAGAAGTTCATTAAAAGTACACTATACCTACGCTAGCAGTAACCAGGCAGAAAAGTTGTAACAATATTTGGCCGTTTCTTTTTCCTCTCTTCCGGTTCTCATTCATACAATAAGTTTTCACCCTTTGTGGACTTTTCTATTATGCTTTTGTTGCATATACCACACAATGGACGCCGTCGATAACAACCTTAAGTATTTCTGAGAAACCTGTGACCGTGAGGCTGAAACTCGTTTCACCGAGTGTGTTCGTTATAGAACGCTTATGAAGTCTGAGAAAGTTTGGACATTACATAGTAGTTACTGTACACGGTACGCAAGTTTAGCCTGTAGCGAACAATAGGCCAATTAATAAAGCAGTTAACATTATTTACACCGATCAATAAGAACACTATCTCAAATAATAACAATAGTAATAATTGAACAAAATATGATTATGTGTATGCGCTACCTCTATAGTTTAAATTACTTCTTATTTTTCTTATTTACCTTATTTTACACGAAATCAACTATTGAATGCAAACTGTGCGGTCTGAATCACATTTAAGTATTAAATTGAATTTTAACTGTTAATTATCTACTTACAATAATCTGTATTCTCGAATAACTTGTTTTGTCATATACAGTGCCGAAAATGTCAACAGGCAACAATGCGAAAAAATCAAAATCTCAAGGAGCAACACCACTAATATTATCCCCAGCTGACATAGAAATCGAAGGTAAAAAAAAAGTGTAAATTATCAAACGATCAAATTTGTTTATTAGCAGTAGTGCGTATGCTAATAAAAGAAAAATGTATTTTAGTGGTCTACGAGTAGATGAGTTTTACCTGTGTAGGGTCGACTAACCTAGTCCTTAACTTCCACTCAACAAGGCCCGTCACATCTTCCACGTATTCTTTGGTTATTCTCGCTCTTAATAACCATTTCTTTTTATATATTTACCCTTATTTTATTTCTGGATATCATTATAATACACACAATTGTCATTGCTCATCCTCTCTTATATCTTTTAAAAACCCACATAAACCACTTCAATCTATTCTCGCTCGTCTTTTTATCACATTCACTCATCCTTACAACACACCCGTGTCCCCCTTGGTCAAACTGTTTAGCTGTAACACACAAAACTCTCTTTGATCCATATCGTCCAATTACCATTTTTCTGTACCATGGATCCATATAGAATTTGAACCTGCAAACTCATTCCATGTTTTACTTTTTCTGTCCTTCAAAATGTCTATTTCAACATCTCATCCTAACTAAGTTTACGTTATTTTATCCATTAACAATACATAATCAGTACATTATTTTGAACGTCCTGTCTCGTATTATTAATTGCGAATGCATATACATTATTTAACATTTATATGTTCATTCAAAACAATAATTATTGTTCTATCGTTAATCCCCCTAGTCAATAATAATTATTCCATCGACGGCAACAACCGTGTAATAACGAATTAAGGTCGAAATTACTGTTGTTGTTCTTGCCAAGTCCAATAGACATCCGTCAACATATACAACACAACAGCTCATGTATAGAGCGGATTACGAGGTACTTAGGTGCTCAATTCAATGAGTAATGAATACGCAAAGGGCTGGGTTTCCTTGATATGTACACGTAGCAGGTACTGTGTTCGATTTTGTCCTCTTCCACTCTAACCTCCCTCCCGCTGCATCTGGAACGCGCTAACTGCTATAAACCGTCACCACAGTGCGGTGGAACAATTTATTTTGCAAAAACCACACCGCACGACGGGCGATCGTACATCAAAAACAGACCACAAACACACCCGAAAATACCCCCTTCGGATACGTATACACAGTGGTAGTTGTATATTTTAGTTATATGTACTCTTAACGGGCACTATATACGCGCAACTAACAACAATGATATAATATATTACATGTATGTGTATTTATATTTATTTATCTGTGAAATAAACAGTACAGTAATAAAAAAACGGGCGTTAACTGTTTTATACTCGAGGCGAATTGTTTTCATACATACAGGATCATTTTACGTTATAACGGACATTTCGACGAAACACTCAAAATAGGTAAAAATGACCAAATATAAAGTATATACTTTTTTATTACATGACTTATAATATTATCAAATTACCAAGTATTTACCTTTTTAGCAAATTTACTGGCAAGCTATACTTGGTCGTATTTACCTATTTTGAATATATCATCGAAATGTCTACTGTAACATAAAACTCGAATAACTTTGTATATTATATTATCATTTTTATAGTAATATAATCGTTATGTAAACGCGTCCGATGACAGTTTTGGGCCAAACAAAAGTTAGACTAATTTATAGGCGTACTAATCTAATATTAAGCTAAATTCACTTCTAATAGCCACCCTAGTCCTCGAAAAGCATAACTATTAAGCATATAATTTAACAGTACTAAAATTCTAGGTTAAACTATAAATACTCAGTATTTAAGCCAGGCTGACGATGACGACCATACCTAAATGTATAATAATACAACCTATGTAATTTCATACCGACTATTCATATTACCCAGCCCTTGAATATATAGTTTATAAATCATTACTTTTACTACACAACGTTTTATACGATTTTCCTTTGGCCACAAATGGTTCCTTTTTTGTTGCAGACTTGTTGCCGTATTAAAATTCACCTCGTTCAATCGCAAATAAAAAATATTATTATTTTACTAGTCACAATAATTCTTATTTCAGTGGTGCGTTCAAGAATATAGTTTTCGGGGTCGAGGTTATGGTGAAGAAATTGTTGTACAATTACTTACCTCTAGGAACTTCCCATAATTAATCTCACTAATATTAACGTCCCAAACATCCCTTCAAATTTGAATTTCCCAAAAAAAATCATACGTCAAGTTGTAAATCATTTTAACACAAATTATCAAACATTATGACAGGAAAGATTTTCTCGTACAATTAATTATCCCAAATACTTGCATTTTTCTTTGCTTAAATTGTTTTCCTCCGGTGCTCTTTACTTCTCATTGTAACACCTTCAAAATAAAACTATTCCGTCTTAAACATATTTGTTCTCAATATAACATAAGGTGTAGCTGTGCGTAATTCCCACATTAGGTATTTACTTACATTAATTTAAAAATATTTAATGTCAACGTTAAATTACATATTAAAATTGTACTATAAAAACTAACGAAAAAATTCGCTAATAAAAATAATAATTATTATTCGATCAATCAAAACTTGAGCTATAATAATTTTGACTTGCCATCGGTTTCCATTATTTCAACAACACGTCGTACGAGCCCCAAGTTATATATTATGCTATCATACTAAAATTGTAAAATGATTAATCGCGTCCAACGATGACGATGGTTTATCAAAAGACCGCGTTAAACCCATAAAAGAAAAAACATGTATTATAAGTTGTTCTGTAAAAGCCAACGTGAGTGATAGTAATGCATTACTTTAGCGAGGAGTGGCTTGACTTATTTCTACATTATACTCTTGAAAAAAAATTCTAAAATGAGCCCACAAATTAATATAACTATAAAACATAGATTTTTTTTTTTTAATTCATTATAATTATTATACATAATAATAATATTCACATTTATATATAAAAAAAAACATATGGTAACGGTATATAAAGTCTGTATTGTATGTGCATATTATATTCAGTACTTCTGTCTTCTATAATATACTTCTTTATGTATTTCACTCCAATTATAATTATTATATTATTTACCATACTATGACATTCTCATTAAAAAAAAATTCCGGCAATAATCAAGGACTAGAATACATAGAGTGCAATAGTAATTGTATATAATTTAATATACATAGTTTAATTAAAATAAACTTATTCAAGTCGACCCTTGTACTATTCCTAAAAGAAGTATAATATAATAAATTATGAATGTACAATTAATCCTATTATTTGTTTAAAAATATAATATTATAAGTAAAATATTTGAAAAATATTGTTCAAGCATGTGTGTAATACATTTTTCTGATTTTCCGTCAAAAACAGTAAATTTAGAAAATTGTAATAAAAGTTTACAATTTATTATATTTTCCTACGAAATATTATTTAAATATTTTTTAAAATATATTATTGCTGTGTAAGAAAGCATTTTACAAGCAATAAATTAAATACAGAAGATATCAAACAAATAAAATATGTTTTCTAAGTTAACTATTACTAAAGTAAATATAGCGCTCAATTGTATGCAAAACTGAAATCAGTACGCATTTCAAGTTTGTATGCATATTATTATTTGTGCAGTAAAACTGTACCATAAACTAACTAGAATAAAAATATATTAAAATTTCCATAGTAAATTATGGTTATAGTCTTCATATACTTCTTTCACCTTTTTTCTCTAAACAGTATAATATTTCAAAAATAAAACCCGATACATTAATTTTTTATTGACTGAAAATTTAAAAAAAAAAATCCAATAGGACATATGAGAACGTTAACGTTACAAATAAGATTTTCCAGAATGTATTGTGTTTCAATGATCGAGTAGGTGCCAACCATACGGATTTTGAATGATGAGATAGGATCGACTTACAAGTGTAGCCTCATGGGTTTAAAAAATGATAAATAAATGTATTATTTTACAAACCCTAATAAACGAATAAGCACTCAAGTCTAGAATAATTGAAATCATTATTAAAATACTTAACGCTTTTGTAATCAGAATAACGAGTTTTGTAAATTGACCTTATACAATAGCGAGACACTAATTAATTTGAGAACTAATTATTATCCACAAAATTGTATTTATCTGAGGTTTTAGCTGTTATTTTTTAAATAATCTTAAGTTTAATTATAAATGTTTTATCGTAACGACTAATGCCCTTAAAACCCACATGGAAACGAGTACAATTTGAAAATATTGTGTCTGCATTTTATATTTTATTGAGATATGTTAAAATAAATTCTGTGGCTTGGTGCAAGAAGGGCCAATGTCAAAATTTCGAGAAAATTTGTTTATATGACTATTGTTATTATTTCTTAACATAAAAAATGTGTATGACCACAATAAAAATTGTGGTCATATTAACAAATTTTGTTAACATTTTGACTTGGCTCTTCTTGCATCAAGCCACAGAATTATAAATTAAAAAATGAAAAATAATTTGATCGCAAATTGTATGTAATATTATTTTGTATTATGCAACTGTATGTGTTTAATATTTTGTTTTGTTTCAATTACAGACGAGTAAATAGTAATATTGTCAAAAGCAGGATTAAAATTACTCTATATAATTTTATTGATTTTTTATTAATAATAAATGTGTACACCACAAATGATAATTATCGAACTGTATTTATCTAACTGGTTGTAATGAGGTTTACATAATGTGTATGTGTAGATTTGTATTCAAATATTACTACCTTGAAATATTTGCAGCTCTTTGGCTTTCCTCCGGGGGTTTTATATTTACCGTTAGGTATATTAACAAAAAAAAAACCCCGAATTTAGTGCTTAAGCCGTTAAATGTGTATTCCCAGTTATCAGAGTGGATGTATACATATTTATGACCTGGTGTCTGTTCAAATCAACGCTTTATGGACGACGGCACGGAAGGGTAGATGTTAAGCGCCGGTCGATCGATAAACTTTGGGTAAGCCCAGGTGCGTTTCGTATTCACAAAGTAGAGTTAGTTTGTTTGGAAAATAATGAATTCGATTATACTTGTACAAATCAAAATGTAAGTCATATCTTCTTATTCATTTTTACGCGGCAACGACGTTTTTTCTTTTATACAAAATATATACAACAATCGTACCTTTTATTAATAATTTTTTTTTTTAATTTCTCATTAAAAAATATAAATTAAAAATCTGAATTTACTCGAAAACAGATATAGTGTACACATTTTATCGTTTTTTTTTTTAACTACACCAAAATATTTCTTTAAAGACTTCCGATAATTCTAAAACCACGTCCACATTGGTGGAGAAAAAATGATTTTTTTATTTTACTGTAGTTTTTACAAAAAAGTAAAAACTACAATAAAACAACAATAAAACAACACATAGGTACATCTAAATTACTACAGTCACCTATTTTAGAATTTGATACACTTGTAACAGTTATTATATTAATAGCAAATTAAAATATAATAGTCATTATTGTTTTCGGTTATTGTAGTGTTGTTGCAACGTGACCAAAAATGGATTATATTTTAATTGCTATATTGTATAGTTAGTGTTTACTTAGCTATTAAAAATATCTTGACCTAGTTTTTGTTAATATTTTAAATAATTAAATATACATAATTATAATATTTAACACTAAATAATAATAATAATGACTATAAAAATTAAAATTATGGTATACGGCCATTTATTATAAGAAACCATAACCTAGTAATTTCATGGAGTTATCATAAATTTACTAATACTATACGTAAAATATCTTTGGTTTTAAGATGAATACTCTTTTTTTTTTTTAAGTTATATGGAATTACATACACTTTTATTTGAAACCAACAACTTGGTATTGACAAAAATGTGTTTTATTGTATATGAAATCATTTTTTTTTATAAAATATGTCTTGAGTATCATTTTATATATGCATTAAAAAAGAAGGCATCTTTCAATTACAATAATTGTGTACAGCAAATGACAATACTGTCTAGCTATAGCGATGCAAATCATTTTGATTACCAGCAGTTTTTTTCTTACGGAGAAATGCTAATTTTGTTCTGAATTTTATTTAATGGCAGTAAATTGAAAATCACCAAGCGAGAATTCCCTCAAGATTCCCTGAAATTAAATATCTAGTATACTACTTTAAATAACGTATTGCGTATGCGCGTTAATAAAAAATGAATAAATTACCGTATAAATAAATAGAAAACTACTATTGTAGTATATTTCATTCTGGAAATCAATAAAATATAAATATTTAATATTATGATATTATTTTAACGCTCACATTTGTTCTTTTGTTTGATCAAATCAATTTTATTTAGATAATAAAAATAATAAAAATATATTATACATATCAAATTTCTGTATGCAAATATTTTAATATTTTTAAAATAGGCATTTCCCTCGTCTATAGTTTTTTCGGGCATTCAAAGTTTGCACATGTTAATAGCAAGCGATTCAGCCCTCAACATCTCTGGTGGAGGGTAGATATACAATTTGTGAAGTTTGACAAAAATGTCATATTTTATAAATTATTATTGTCACTTACCTATTGTACAAACAATACAAAAGGTGTTTTTTAGACACATTAGAATAATTTATCATATTACAAATTGTCACTTTCTATAAATATACAGTATAACTAACGTGTATTTTGAAAAGTATTTTCGTCAATAAGATATGCAAACTTTAAACCCAACTAGATTTTTTTAAAAATAACTTGTATCTCGCGAGGTAAAACAAATGGGAAAAGAGTTATTTGATGTGTACAAAGTGTAAAACAAATATCAGAAAAATCAAAGTTAAGATAGTGAAATATGCTAGTCCCTAAACAGATATATACAGGCCGAATGGTTAACTAAAACCTAGTCAATTATTTTACTTTCCAATTTTAACATTAAAACGTTTCCATATTCCAACCTTTGATTTTAAAGTTGTTTCTTTTAAAAAAAACACCCTTTACTTTCCTGACTGATCTATAGGTAGTCATAGACTACTAATTCTAATATGCGCTCATACATGTTAAACCATTTTATTAATGATATAAGAATGTTCTCATGCAATCCTTTGGTTAACAAATGCATTTATACAATAATAATTATAAGCAAATTTTTTTTACAATAAACATTATTGTGTCAACCGGATCTTTAATGACTTTCTGTCACGCTATAATATATATATATATATATATTGTACAACAGGTACATAAATACCAATAATATAACACTCCACGAGCGTTCCTTTATTAATAATTTAACTCCAGACAGTGAGAAGCAAGAAGTCTTCATGTCAAAACATCACACCAACATATGCGTATATTATGCAAACAAAGATGAATTTTATTTTACTTGTCAGTTTCATATAACAAAATATACAGTTAAATATAGTTAATTAATTTCGTTGATGGACAAAATACTTTTAAACAACCATTTATCGTGTCCACTGGTAGTTTGTTTCCTGTTTAAGGTGAACAAGGTACGAAGCACTGATATATATGGCAATTCATAATACGGATATGTCCTCCCAAAAACCATAGCCAACAACATTTATAGGTGTTCTAAACGACAATATCTGCGATCGAGCGATAAATCACGGCATTAACAATCCGACCGAACACAGATTTCAACCCTCATAAATTATAATAATTGGAAGCAAATCCAACAAGATTTATGTAAATACAACTTGTGGCCGCTATTATATATTTACAATTATTTTGGTTTAAACCGAATAATCAAATATCGATTACAAATTATAAGATAGTAATTATTTATCGAGATGAACCTATACATAAAATGAAAATTCGACAGTTGAGAATTTAATGTATTTTTTTATCTATATTATATAATACCGCGATCAAACAATTACAGCAACTTAAATGTTTAAACCTAACTGGATAAATTGTATTTTAAACATAACTGTACTTGCACCAGGATTTTAGAGGAGTTGTCATACCGTTATCCAAATTGCCATTACTATTTAATTTTTCGACCAAAAGGCGCCATATTTTTACACAATACAAAATCAAAAAAATAACAATTTTGCATTTTTCAAAAAATATATGTATGTACTTTGTCTCTTTTAGTCCTAAGATAAAGATATTATTATATCTTTTTATAAAACGTTGGTTATTATCCTAATACACATACTTACACTATGGTTTGGGCAGAGTTGGGCACTTTTTATTCGAATAACGAATAACAAATAATTTTTTTTATTCGAGTAAATTTTTAGATGATTTATTAGAATAATTTTATTATTCGACAAAATCTAAGGTGATTTATTTACTCTCGTGAGAAAAGGTCTCTCGCTTAGCTAAAATTCTTCGAATAAATAATTCAAATAAACAAAATGATTCATCGGTTATTCGAATAAGCAAAATTATTTGTCCGTCATTCCAGAAAAAAAAAATAATATTCGACGTTTATTCGAATAAATCTATCGAGTAAACAAAATTATTCGACGGTCATTCGAATAAACAAAATTATTTAGATAATTATCTAGATAAAAAATTATCTAAATAATGCCCAACTCTGGATGTGGCATCAGCGTACAGACACCTGTACATGCTATTCCTTAGCGACCTCAAATTCTGCGTTAGGTACACTTAGGGTTTTGCAAAGGATGACCAGCGACGCATATAATAATAATATAATTCTCACACCATGTGTGTGAATAATGCACATTCCACTCGCTTCCTAATTCGGTATTGTTTTCAACCCGCGTTAACCGGAATAACTACATACGCTTTGTTTTCAGTTCACATGATCATCCCGAATAATTTCCAAGTGTATACACTTGTTCATGTTTTCAAGGAGTTTTGGAAACGCATACAGCAGATTATAAACCTTTATAGTTAACCAAATACAAGCACATCAAGTGATTTTCAGCTGATGGCAACAGCTTCATTTACTACCATCAACAATATTATAATTTATTAATATTTCTAAAATTATTTTTCGCTATTTAAAGCATATCGTTTTTAATTAAATTTTACACATTACGTTGACCGAGTCGGGGCATTTTGGCAGAATGACAATAACACAAATTTTCATTTGGGTCAAATCGTATTGTGTGCAACTTGTATTATCATAATAATGTTATATTATGTTGAACCGTAAAACTGCTAAAAAAACTGAAACAATGGCTATCAAGACATTATTAAATGGACCGTGAAAAAACATTTTATCCAGTCCAGTACATTTCTAAATGTATTTTATTTGTTGAATTTATTGTGTTTTTCTTATCAGTCGTGCTAAACGGGACTAAAAAGATAAAATATTTTTCTATTATACCATTAAACATGATATTATAACAAACAACAAGTATACCGATTCAAAGGTTGGATAAAACCAACAAATTAATACTTAAGAACAAGGTATTAACTGTTTTCATTATCTAAGTGATATACACATTATTGGTGACCCTCAGATAGGTGTATTATACAAATTGTTTTGTACAATTCCATAGAAAATTATAATTACAAAACTGCTACAGTCTCGTCAACCACCCTTAAAGGGGGTTTAATCGACGTTGAAGCGTTGTGTGGCTCAGATATCTTTGGGCTATAAAAAACCAGATATAATGCATTGCCATACTGTCTAAAGATAATTTCGAAAATACATCGTTGGCTCAGTCACCAGATAGAAAGTACAGTGTTTTGACATAACAAGTTTGTCCAGATATTGTCCAACAAACGTCAGTCGATAAAAGGGTCGATAATTTCCTCGGTTAAAATGGGAATGCTCTACTTGGTGTTTTGTAGGATAGTAAATGCTATCTTTTTTTTACTTAGCTCCATGTCACCCCGTGTATTATGTGATCGCCGCGCCGGATACAACCCTGTATAATAATTTAAAGTCCTAATGTGTTCAGCACTTTGTATCAGGCCGAGAATACCGCGTATGAAAAAGTCATTAAGGGGTAGGTACGTGAAAGAGCGGTATCATTATTATTATTATTATAATATGATAGTATCTTCGCAGTGAACCCGTTCGGGACGAGCATCAACCCGTTCGTATACGGTCACGATACTTAGGGGCAAAAGGTGTTTTTTTTTCTCTCTTCTTTTTAATCACCTAAAGTGGCCCGCTGAAAACGACGTGTCGTCTTGCTGCCGAACGATTTCGGCGGTGGTGGCGGTGGCGGCGGGGGTAGCGATGGGGATGGTGGTGGTACCGGGGTGGCTACCACAAAGTCTATTTATCTGAGTGTGCCATTAGGTCGATCATTGGTGGGGCGGACGGTAATGAATCAATACGCGGCAGCACCACCCCTCACTACATTCGCTTCACCGCAAACGGCAAGGCTGAGACAGACGGTGTGCGAGTAGAGGAAGGGGACATTAAAGGTGTGGGTACGCAGAAAAGGAGTAAAAGGGGTAGTAGACAGAGAGATGAATAGAGAAAGAAAGAGAAAGAGGGAGAGAGAGAGAGAGAGAGAGAGAGAGAGTGTGTACAAATGACGTATGCGTGCGTTGAACGCCATCAAGTTTACCGTCACTGTTTTCCCTTCCATTCACATACGGTGTTTACGGAGAACTAATATGTTTCGGGAAGGAAAAAAAATAAGGCGCACTCGGTTTTTTTGAAAACAAATTTTTTTTCTCGATATTTCGCCGGGGAAATCAACCCTAACACAACACGTGCGCAATCGAGCAAGGGCAGTATTACGTATGTTTCATTAAATTTTAATAAACAATTTAAATAATAAAAAAAAACTGGCGAAACGTGGCGCATTTTTTGTTTTATTTCAATTTATACGATAAAAAACCGAGTTGTATTGTTTTTGTTCGTCGTGTACCTATTCGTATAATTTATTTGTATTTTTAACTTCGATATGTTATTGAGCTGGATACAAGAAATTTCATGTCGTCATTTCCGCGTTACACTTCCACTTTCACGTGATAAGAGATAAGAGATAACAGCTAAACCGTAGGTATGGATAACATATCCATGGTTCAATGTTGTTCAGTGCATTGGAGAAAATAACTAGTAATAATTAAATACACAAAAACAGTCCTTTTATTTTACTATCACAACAGAACAGTCACTCGGGATCAAAATATATTGTAATATAGGCTAGCGACATTTGAATTTTCTTAGAGCAGCCATTGCATATTGCCCATTATATTTATGACCATATGGCATATGCGAATAGCTGCTCTTAGTTTCATACCTACATACTACAGCGTAAATTTTAAAATTTCATTAAAATGGCTTTAATGTTGTGAAAATAGCTATGAAAACATAGTACTGTATGATTTATACATAACGTTATACCTAGTAAGCGGCTACTTCGCACTATAAGTTACGTCATAAAAAACGTTTTAGAATATTATTATTTTTTAGAATGTTATAAAAAAAAATCATAAATAAAATAACAAAATCTTTTGAATAATACTAGTATGTTAAGGAAAAATATTTCAAAATGCATTCGTGTTACGCGTATAAAGAGTTGTCACGCGAAATGCTTCTGAAAATATCATTCAGGCCGACAAGTTAGCAAACTTAACGATAATTAATAATCGGATAAGACGCATAATTTGTTTTTTCGACCTTTGCAATAACGTTTATAATATATACATACGCTCCATATTTTTACGACGGGCGTTTCGTTAAAACCCTCACGCCAAGAACTTTTCATTTGTCATGACGGCTTTCTTTTTAGAACTTTTTTTTTTTAGTTTGCCTGGTATAAAGTTGAGAACATGTAAATGTGCCCGCCACGGAGAAACGACAGCTATACAATATTGATAATACATTTATTATCTTTACTATATCGATCAACTGAAGACGTTAGTCCGCGGTAGCAGCTGTAATAATAAAAAGTTAATAGTTTCATATGAGAACAACAATACCATATTATGAGAGGTAAAGCTTTTGTGAATCATAGCAACTCTGTCGAGATTTTTCAATTGCGTTTTCCGGTCACGTTACCGAAAGATTTTAACCGGACTCCAAAACGATTGTGGGGCCGTCCGTGCTTTAAAGCCGGTGCTCATTTCTGTTTAGGTTCAGATATTTTGCACACAATAGGACATGTGAAAAGTACACAATGTATATTCCCTTAACACAGCCGAGGTCGTTGGGTTACATAATGAACAATAACGAATCAAACTCAAAACCATATTATATTGTTGGCCAAATAGGAAACAAAGCGTAGGTAATTGACGAGCGACCATGTAGGTCATGCTTATACACACACACTATCTTTGTCTCATAGATAGGTATGAAGATAAAAAGTGAATCCGAAGCTTGTCGTTTTGGCTGTACTGCGTATCAATTAAATATATTTTAATCATTTTCAACTGTGATATATATTATAGTAATTTTATTTGTATCACACATTTTGTCTTTACTTTTTAGTTAATTAATGATATAATACATGCCCATTGGCGCGACATGATTATAATAGTTGTTTATTTATCACATAACATTCATTATCAGTAGCTCGATCAAGAACCGAAGCTGTAGCAAACTTACAAGTATTCCCTATCGGCAATTAGATATTATGTAAGACAAAGGAGCTAATGAAAACTTGTTCCTCGAATTTCTCCATATCTACTTTGTATTTTAGCTTTACTTCTAGAGCTCATTTATTACGATAATTGTTATCTGCTCGATATTGTGAATAAATTATTAACATGAACAATGACAGAATATCGATTGTTTGTGTATGTGTGTGTCAATTGAGTATGTTTGTGAGAGTTGTAACTGTCGCCGTTCTCCACGAGGCAGACATCTAAATTATCATCATATATATTATTCACTATTAAATAATTGTACAATTTTAAATGTAATTGCTTCTCGTAAACGGAACACATCTTCCACTAAATGAATAACAACAAAAAAATCCCATAATATTTAATATTATGCTGTAAAAAAAAAACGCAGGCCAAACAACGCTTTGAAAATAATTATTTTAAAAGCCGTAGAAAAAACTTGAAGAGTTATGTTTTTCTTTTTCTTTCTTTTTTACCTTATATACCGTCTAAAAGTCTTCTAAACCTCTTTGTGTTGTTCCCCGCTAAATAAAACTTTAACCATTAAAATATTCAGACTCAAATAAATGTTGCATACATTTGACACACGAGCAACTATAATATGGATTGCAAACAAAAACGCTTGAAAATATCGCTAAAACTTTTAAAATATATATATGAATAATGTATTTAAATTTTATACAAGCTGTGAAAACAAACTATACAAATAAAGTATGATATAAATACGGGCCCCCCCCACAAACAAAACAATAAATTTTAGTTAGCACAACTTTACAGAATTTTCGGTAAAATATTCTATTGATGACATTTCAATAATATTTCATTAATATAATCAATATTAATGATGTATTACAAATAAATTAGTTTTGTAAAAAAAACTGACGTTTATAAAATGTTATTGCTCAAATAACATATTGTTCTCTTAACCGTTCGAATGAATTTAAAAACTATTTTAATTTTGCAATTACGGTACGAGACTTGGTGGAACCACATTGAGGTCTACATGTCAATTATACTGTGTGTGTGTACCGTATTGTCGGTTACGGTTGACATATTAATTGGTAGCACGGCGCTTCGTGTATGCAATTTGTGTACACGCCGGTGCGTTTTTTTTCTTTGCCGATGGCATTTTTAACGTCGACTGCTCACAAACCCGAGTATATAACATTATAAAATAATGTATACAGTTCAACAGTCCACACGAAACATGATTGAATCGCCTATATAATATATAAATTATAATTATTCAAGGTATACATAGGAATACATAGGAATTACCCACGGTTGGATTCCGTATTACAGTATAGGTCGTCAAATGCTTAATTAACAACCGTACACTAGTCGAATTGTGGTTGTGCGCACCTAAGCTGATCATAAGAAAAATATTTTTAAAAAAAACCTATAAACTTCAATAAAGTCTGGCACAAGTGAGTTATTTGGTTAACGATAACCCTAATAAAAATTGATTGAAATCTATAATTTAAAAAAATGTATTCTCTGAGCTGTCAATGACCATCGGACCTTTAATAATATAAATTACAAAGGCAGTTCATTTATTAATGCAAAAACCGTTGCTTTTATAATTTCACAAATAATATCATCGACACCGCGAACAGACGTTTAATGTGTTTGGAAGAAATCGATATTAGATACAAAGGTGGAATGCGCGCATTAGTAACATACATATATAAATATATATTTTTAAGTTAAACCATTTTTTCTGTGTAACAAATATATGTGACAACTCCCTAACTATTAAGAAGTTCAGTATAAGTAAATTTTTAACCATACATTAATTTGAAGCTTAAACTATAATGTTTAATTATTAGTACAGTAAGACTTTCATTTTGGTAGTTCATATTTTGTTGTTTTACTATCAGAACGTCAAGGCAGCGATTTTAAATATAATTTTCATCCAAATATAGCTAAACACATGTGTTTTACTCGGATTACATTGTTTTTAAAACAAAATGTGGGATTTTTTCCCCCATAATTTGATTAGTAGTTAGAAGAAGACACTCGGTTCGAGCGATTACATAAGCTGTAAACATGTAGTGTTGTCCGATGAATTTTGGTCCAACGTTCAGAGCTTTGTGTACCTGATCTCATTTTGGGCAGAAACACAAGCGAGACAGGAAACGAGAATTGAACTACAGTCAATACCGCGCATTGTTAGTGGGTTTTGCGTTATATTGGGCGAACAACGATTTATAAATGTGTATACAGCCGCCGGTCTGACCTTTCGAGGCCGGCTTAGGGTTGTGTGCAAACAATAGGGAAGTATTCACAAAATTTTCTACCGGCGCAGTCCGAATTACACAGTTCAATTGTCTTTGTATACAATATGTTATACATGCCAACTAAGACCAAATCCACCACCGCCGCCACCGTTGCCACGGGTGAATACCTACATCATGCAAAACGTCTGATGTCGACTATAGAATAAAGTACCCTTCTTTTATATTTTATTTTCATCGAGGTACATAAAATATTAAACGTCAGAACGGGAGAAAGCGAGAAATATCGAAGCGAAACTTTTTTTAAAAAAAAAACCTAAAATAAACTTGTATTTTTATCATTGTCAGGTATTTACGACGAGAAAGAGTTTGATTGACGGGAACCACTTAATTTTTATCGTAAAAAAAAATCGCTCAAAATGTTTATTTAGAACAAAACAATATGAATGTAATTAAAACTACATAAATTACCAAAATAGTCAGGAGAAAAAACATGTTCTATAAGTATTAGAATTTCAAAATAATTCCTGACGAGTCGATACACAGGCTGTTTAACAGATAACATGTTAGGTTGGGTAAGCTATGACTATTATAAGTAAATTTAGTCTGAAAATAGCCACTATCATCTTGAATTACCTATTCTGAAGTTCAGATGACATATCTATCGCATCAGTTTTTTTTATTCCAAGTGGTTTTTTTATGTAAAAAACGTTGCGTTTTAACGTTAAAACATGTTCAAACTAAATTTTTTTAATTACAAAAAAATTATTTTCTTTTGTGAAAATAGATTTTTTAACAGTAAAACGCCTACAAATTCATATATTAATACAGAATGGGAATTTGACTTCTTAAGTCTCACAGCAATGTTGTGTCACAGTGAAAGCATTTTTTACTACCAAAATGTCTTTTACTCATAGAGAATATTGTATAAAACATTATCCTACGTTCAAAATACTAACTTGAAACTTGTACAAATTAACCTACAAAAATAAATTGACTTTAAATCAAAACTACTTTTTTCTAAAATATACCCTTTATAAAATACCCGCTTTCAGTCCCCTAAACTTAATAACTATCGATCAAATACCGAAGATATAATAATACAAATTTAAATCACCAACATTTCATAGAAAATAGAGGAGAACATTATCTTGCCAAAACGTTTCCGTTTAAATGTATCGCCGTAATACCAATGTATTAGTCACATGTATTAGTATAGCTGTCAAACAGAATAATATGTAATATTTATATGTGCAGTATCAGGCGATGACCTGATACGGATTTACATACATTTCATATGCCATTCCGTCAAATCACCGTGGTACACACTACACGTGGAAAATTTGAATCTACTTTTGATAACTTTTATCTTTAAGCCGATTACGTTTGCAAAAGTATCGTTTCCTCGTTGTGCTTTGGTATACACCGTCTCTCGACAACGACCCAAAGGCCAAATAACCTTTTGACGGAAAGCACGCACAAACCTCTTCAAGAACATTTCCTTTCATCTACTTTTGCAAAGTCGCATTTCGTTTAGCCGTCTTTCGCGTACGACTAATCCAATTTCGTACACCGTAAAAGCCTGCCTCCGTTTCAATAGACTATTTTATTATACTATATTCTACACGCATAGATAAGCTTGGAACTCAAAGCTGAAAACACAAAGCTATGACGTAACAAGAAATGGGATTACACAATTACACGTACTCGTAACGACTAATAAGTACTAACGTAGCTGGAGTAAAAAAAAAAACCTTGTTATTTTCTTACAAACATTTTATTATTTAAAGACTATTTACAATCTATGCTATGACGAGGCATAATAAGCAAATAGTTACATTAATATATTATATACAGAAAAAAATAAAACGGTGATATAATATGAGAATGGTGTTTTTATTTGCTCATAATATTCACCTTATCATTAAATCCAATAAAACCTATAAAGCCTAGGATACAGACCACATGAGTACCGAATACGTTACTCGTGGCATTCGACTTGTTAATTAAATCAGTTTAATGATTTAGGAAATATCGTAGGTTTCGACACAAAAAATACAAAACCTTTTCAATTCCGAATCAAAACTAACATAAAACACATAAATGTAAAATAAAAATGACTTCTCTGCCGCAGCGTAGCTAAAATGTCTTTTTTCAATAAACTATTTAAAAATATATTACTGTTGTGTTGGCTGCACTAAATTCGAATTAACTCTACCATAAATAATTTATTATTTTATTTAAAAAATTAAAAATTCTAATTTTCTTTTTTGTTTGTTTCAGGTATGTTTTTCACAAACTCATATAATATAATATGTAAGTAAAATGTTGATTTTTTTGTCTTAAAATTCGTAGCCCTTAAGGATTAGAAATTAAATCTGGATTTCTGAAGTATCTACATTTTATTAGTAATTTGTATTAATTAAAAGACTTAAGAGTTTAATAATTTGTTTAAATTTAACTTATAAGTTTAGGCATTACATCTCTATTAGGATGTTAACCAAAATTGATAAAAAATATAATGAACATTATCCAAAAAATAAACCCTTATAAACATTAATATAAATTAACTACTAATTTATTCTTACTTATGTTAAAAGTACAATAAAATGTACAGTTGTTGTGACATATGTGTTATGATGTTGAGATTTTATGGAAAATATCAAAAGTGTAATGTTGGTTCGGGTTTTCAATGTAATTTATAATATTTAGGAAATTCTATTGAAACAATTGTGTTTTTGATGTTTTATTTCCTGTTGAAATATCAATGTAAAAGTATCTTGACAGTATTAAAAGTATAATTTTATTCAGTACAATTTTTTTCAAATATAGCTTTTACTATATTATTATTTCAGTATTGAATGTTTATTATAGAACTAGTTGATAAATAGTAACGGAATAAAAAACAACAATTAAATAATACACAAAAGTTAAGTCCAAGTAAATTAATAAAATAATTTTCAAAATGGTATTAAAGGTGTCGTTTATATATATATATATATATATATATATATATATATGAGTACATATTCAATATAAAATTAAGCTAAAACTGTAGTGTTTTAAAATTACAAAAAAATATCTATTAAAAAGTCATTATTGCCTTTATATTATTAAATTCTAGATACGGTAACTTAGGCAAACCTTTTAATCGGATAATAATTAATCCCGACCATAAACGTTCACGGTAATAAATACTGTAATTTGTATTTGTATTGTTGGTGTTTTTTTTTATTGGACGACTTTTGTTTACACAACAATTTTTTTAGTGCCGTACGTTTTGATTGCTTAACAAGTGGTTAACCGCGGAATCTCTCTGTGGTCGAATTAAAAATAATAACCATAAATTACCTTTGCGTGCAAGTAATTTATGACTGTTATTCAAAGGCTGAAAAAAAAACGCAACGAATACAAATGGGTTTTAAATAAAGCCACTTTTTTTGCATACCTCAACGAAAACACAACAAAAGTTAACAATAGCAGCAAAGCAAGCACTTAGGTACTGCGTGACGAAAACAATTATACAATCCCAAAGACACGTTATAGGGTCAAGTGGAGTTATTGTAAACAAATGGGGTCATTGTAAATGTGATTTTTTGCATCTAATAATCAAGAATTTTTCAATTTAACTTAAAACATAATATACAGCTTTAAATGTACGATTTTATAAAAAGTATATATTTATTAAATAAACACCTAAAATTAGTCCCAAAAGTATAAGCACAAATAACCCCAATTTTTACAAATTAAAATAACATTTATAGCCTTAATAAATAATTGAATAACATATTGTTTTACATTAATTATTAATATCAGTAATATGATATTATAAAAAATACTTCCTCGGTGATGTCATACCTACATTGATAAAAAAAAAGTAACATTCAAGAAATTAAATCATACAGACGTCACACTAAGTAATAAGTATCGCGTTCATTGATATGCCTAAGTACAACACAATCTTACACTATATATATATGTATGACCATACATAGAAATCATTGTTTAATATATATTTTTTTAATTACATTTTTACTTCTGACTTCATTTTTTTCGTTTTTCCAAAATGATCCCCCTAATATTTAATTTTTGCTTATAAGGTAAAAACTTAAATAATGATACAATAAAATCCACTAATACATTTGATTATGTGATTATTTACGAAATATTTAATGGAATTAGCATAATGGTTTTTTTTTTTGACATTTTTTACTAAAACGCCTCTTGAACATTTATTTTATTTTGTTTGAAACCAGTTTTTAAGAAAAAGCTTCGTTTAAATGATAAAAATTTGTTTTATTTAATTAGAAAAAAATGTTGATTTTTTTTTAATCTGTTCTCAACAACACTCAAGTAAAAAGATCAACTAACCGTATTTTTTTTATATATAGAATAGAAATCTAAATAGTGATTATCATATAAGGTTTAAGGATAAAATATAACTTATAGCTAACATATATTTTGGACAGGTAACCCTGTTTCATAAAAATAGTCCCTTGGGGTTTCACCACAGTATTACAACAGAAAACAGTTTACCCTTTCAGCCCTTTTCTCCGTGGTTAGGGATTGAAGACCTCTGTCAAGAGCTTAAATCAAAACTTTAGCGCTCAAGTAGTATAGAAGCACAATCTACCCTTCTCACTTTTAGAACTATGAAAGATATTAAATTAACCAGAAAAAGTCGACAGCATACAAAAATGTAATGTACTTGGTCAATAAAACTCATCTAAACTCAATAAAACCTATATTTTTTGGTAAAAAACAAACATTTGCTGGTCTTAAACACAACAAAAATCCCGCTGGGTTATCCGCCAACTTGTTTTAGTATAGTATTGGTTTTGTATAGCCTCTTATTTAAATTCTGGTTCAAATTCCCTTAAATCAATTTCCCAATAACATTAGTCAAGAACGGAGCCACAATTTGACATTAGTCATCCAATGTTTAGCGGAGTAATGTTTTTTTTTTTTGGAACTTCCAGGTACTCTTGGTTAAGCGGTTGTGCTATTTACTTTTTTGGCAAAATATAATCCGTCGGTGGCATAAAACGGAATTAAAAATCACAGTGAGGATTATCAGAGCCAACATTTGACCCTCCAGCATAGAAATGCTGGTTCTTTTTTTACATTTTTTTTTTAACAATGCACGCCTTCAGCCATTGTTGTTGGTGGTGAATAGACGGTAAAAGTTTTTCGACGCTCACAAACAGTTTGCCGGTCTTTACTGTGCGTACATCGACATTAAAACATTTTACACACCGTTGGGTAAAAAACATTTAGGCAACTATTAAAAAATATATCTCACGACGGTATAACTGTTGGCGATAATTCTTTTCTGCGTTATTAATATTTAAGCCCGTTTTAGTTTTTTGGAACGAAATTTAATATTTTTTCTTACCGCACTAAGACTAATTGTTTTTGAAATCATAAATTTCAACTATATAAACCTAGAAAAACGTACGCAAAACTTGTGGGTTGTATATTATTATGAAATAATTAAACATTGAAACCTAACCCTTAACCACAAAAATAATTCTCCATAGCGCTACAGAGAATAATTTTTGTGGTTTAGGGTTTATTTGGACATTTAACTATTTTATATAAAACTCTCGCTTATCACTTTTTTTTGGGTTTCCTTACATTCTCTTTTTTTTTTATATTCCTGTAATTACTTTATATATTATACAGTAAAACGAAGATTTTCTAAACTCTATCAAGTAAGATGTACCAGGTATATTTTGTATTGTGTTGTGTTATATAAATGTGTCATGAAAACGGTACGATTATAAGCCGAGCTTGGAGGTGTGTTGAATTAAATTATTGTCACTGCTTGCGGCTTTCTACTAACCAACGCCTTAGGTACTGAAGCGTGCATGGGTTCTCGGAAGTCGAATGACGTCTTTTAAAAATGAAATTATCATACATACCGACGAATGCTCGAATAACCTTATACAACGTCACATTATTATTAGGAAATCCTTGTGTATTATTCATTTTTTTTAAAACTCTGATTGTAATAATATGTTTTATGGAATTCGGCAAAATGCAATTCCTTTTATATTAATCATTTTTTTTTATATCGTATAACGTCTGTAATCATAACCTGCGGACGTGCCTTATCGAAGTATTTTTAAAAAGATAGAGCCGCTTTGGTCATGGTTTTCAGTTCGTTAAACTAAGACGGTTGCTGTTCAATTTATTTTATTGTTTGCCTACTGGCCTTTGGCCCTGTCAATTTTTTCGTAATAATAGGTCATTGCTGTATGGCTGTATGTGAAGATGTACAGCACACATAAAACCTTTCTTGTTATTACTTTGAATAATTATTTAAATTAAATCTGTAAACTTAATAAAGCTAAATTGTACAACAATTTGTAATGACCTCGATGTAATTAAACTAGCTAAAATTCAAGAATGTAAATTACACTTATAATGTAAATCTCATAAGATTGTTTCCGTGCGCACGCTTAGACCGTACTAGACAAAATGAAAAATATAGTTTCATCTAATGAGGATCCGTTTTAGAGATAGATGTAGAAAAAGTGTTATACTTGGAGAGTAAGTGAGTAAGATACACGGAGTAGAGAAATGTAAGTATTAGGGGATCAATATTTTACAAAAGAATAATGGAATTGAAGAACATTTGGCGATCTGGAATAAAACAAGTTGTACTAAGTGGAACATTGCGTTGTATGTATAAATGTGCTGTTTACAGTAAATAATATTTTATTTTAATTATTAGTGATTCATGGAAGTGAGTGTTGGGCATTAATACGAGAGATCGTACTAAAATGTATGTTTCTAAAATCAGACTGTTCGGATGTTTTTGTGGAGGGACTATATTCTAGAAAAAAAAGTACCAGTATAAAAGAAGAAGTTTAGGAGAGCCAACAAACAACACAAAGATGGTTTAGATATTTATTAAGAAGAGAGGAAAATAAAATAAAGGATCATAAGAACATAAGAGATTAGAGATAAGTAATTTGAAAAGTATATTACCATGTACCAGAGCATTACTAAGTGTCCTAGGACAACTGCTTTTTGTCATTATGATAAAATTGGCATGCACTTGATCTATATAGCGACCAAAAGGGCACTTGTCCCGTTTACCCCACCCGCCATAGCACACCTTTGCCTCTTAGCCCGTGCTTCGTAAGAGTTCTGCACACACGACACTATTTACGATTTCGTCACCGCTAATATACACATATTATGTGTGATTGTGCTATGGCCTAACCGACCCCGTCAGATGGATAGGTAAGCTGACAAGAGAGGTACAAAATCCAAAAGTCGCACTCATCATCACGGTGCACTTAACGCGTCCGACAGATTGTATAATGTATAATCCTCGAAAAGGCGCAACGACACACGATTGTGTTGAAAACCCAAGTGTGATACTTTGTATACAGCTCGAGTCCCCTTACCGACTTACTGTTTCACATGTTATATACGTATTTAAATAAATATGTACATAATACAGGATACTCTCATGGTTGCACGCGTGTAGGTCGAAAAACAGGATTCACGTTTCGCTGCCATATTTTCGATAACAAGATTATATGATTATATAATTCGCACGACTGCATCCAACGGTTTTCGAACGACTTAGCCGTAGGGAATAGTGCCAGTGTCGGATGTGTGTTTTGTTTTCGCGTGCACTTAGAATTCATTTCCCATATGCAAACCATGTGGCGGTACACGGCTGTTGGCAATGTCCGTCAGCATATTATATTATTATATAGTGTATGCGTTTTATAGGCAAAACGTTTTTTTTGCGGAACACCGACAGACCACAAAGAAATTGTATACACACGTTGTATGAAAACTGTATGTTGTTGGGCTCGAATTCCATGGCAAGAGCACAGAATATATTATATGTTTAGTATATTTATTTAATTTAATCAAATTAGGATATTATCATGAAATAATGCTGTAATAAAAAAAAAAATATGTACAACGATATTTCTTGCAATTTCATTTCAACTTCATTCGACATTTTTGTTGAGGTTTCCAAAATAGTTTTTAATTTTCCAAGAATAATTCATTTTTCAAACAATTTTTGAAATTTTGTTTTCTATTTGTAAAATTGTACGACGGTATAGTTTCTCGCTTAATACAATAATTATTTGTTATTTAAGAAAATAAATGTTTAACAAAAAACCCATTTTATTATCTTGGCAATACATTTTGCTGTGGAGTGAAATATTAATTTTTAAGTAAATTTGGCAGAAAATAAAGTATATTACTTTTTTTTAATGTATTTATAATTTTTATATTTTGAGAAAAAATAGAAACTCCCAAAATGTCTAACTTGGATTATTTTCTCTTCATTTTTACATTAGAGACTATAGATCTAAATAACATAAAGTTGATATAAATAAATTTATGATACATATCCTATTTAAACAAAAAATTACTTTTAATAATAATTAATTACACTTGTTTCTTTTGGTTCTCGTCACTTTAAAGTTCATGTTTATAACTATAACCAAAAGTCGACCAATCAAGTTTTAAAGCTAATACGCCAAAAACTTTATATTATGATAACTTTTTTCCAAAAGTAGTTTAATACGACTATTGGACTAAAACTGACACGTTTTTACAATTCTTCAAAAGCTCAAGTATTTGAATACACCCAAATACAATTTTTTTAAAACACAATGGTACTACATATTGTATTCTATATGTACACAAATGTCCTTTACTTGTGGATTTTTTAAAATTTAATTCAAGTTTTTACAGAAATCTCAATCAGTTCGGAATTTTGATATTTTACACTGACTTCAGATGTTTGAATTGCCAAAATGATACGCCATGTATATTGCACGTAAAACGCGCTATCGTATCCTTGCGTTTTAATTTTTCACAAAGCCCTCGAGATTTTTAACACTGTGTTTGTGTCATAAAATTATATGCTATATAAAAGGAGTAATTATATTATACAAAATGTGATTAATATGCGGTTTTGAGAGATTGTTTTGTTCTTATTTATGGTTTTTTGTGCATGAGCGCTTTTTTTAATGAGCTTCATCAGACCAAGCTCCATTGTTTTATTTTACTTTATGAACTCAAAAACACATAACTACTCTTCTAGAATATTTAAAGCACATGCGATTTATATGTAATACTATAATATTTTCCAATTGTACACTTATATATATATATATATACTGGTTTTGATTTTATAAAATAATGACTACAAATGGTGGCACATTATGTGAAATTCAATGGCATACTTACACAACATCACTTGCTGGGCAACTATTACCTGCCGGTTTTCGTGCTGTAGGAATATGTACAGTAAAGTTAATAAAGGGAAAACCAGGTTAAAGATACTCCAGTTACTCGATATGTAATGTTATAAGTATAGTATACTATCTTGCTATTAAATGAGTATTTCTGAATTTTAAGTCATGTTTTCTGTTAAAAGCGCTAATGGTTAGTTCAAAAAATAACTCGGCCTTTTATTTTACAGTTTAAACTATTTTACTTAATTACAAATTATAGTCACAGTTGCTTTTTGCACAATTTTTTTAATTTTAAATGTAGTATTGTTAAAAATCCCATTAGAGTATTTTCAATTATTACAAACTAATGGTGGAAGCTTATTATATAAGTTGCTATTTATATATTTTGCATTCCTCTTTAAGCTACATTTTTTTTATGGATAGGCTATAGTAACGCTATATTTATCTATAGGCTTTAGTAACGCGAGTACTTCCACTTTCATGTAAAGAATTTAGCTGTTATGAGTTATGACTACGTGGGGGAAACCGTTTTAGCATCAGCAGGATTTATCATACGGATACTGTTTGTATTTAATATTTTACGTACACAAGGACATAATATCATTTGTACGTTTTAACAAGTAAATTTACCGAGAACGCTTTCCCTGTAATTATGTTTTCACGCACTATTCAAAATCGATACATATATTTCGGAAATAACTGTATTTTAAAACATATTTTATAAGAATTATTAAAACATCTTTCAATGTAGTAAACATTTGTCCTTAACATTAACCGAAAAAAATTAAGTATTTAGAATTTATTATTAAAACTTTTGTGTTAATAATATATTTTGATTTTTAGCCCAAATACGATTGTAAACTATATGATTTCTGAGTTTTGTACATATAAAGAGACAAAAACAAAAATCAAAAATTAAGAAAACTTATAAAAATATTGTTTCTCAATTATTAATGTTATTATGTCTTAAGCGATCAAAAATTATTTTACCAGTGTACTTAGCGAGACCAGTATAATAGAATTGATTTCAAACAACAATGTTTTCCGCTTTTGTACAAATCCGTCGGAGCAGAAATTTCCAGTCGGGCAAACTCGTTTGTTTCATTTATTTTGCTTTTTTCCTCAAAATACTTATGTTAGGATGTTTAAAACAAATCTGACGTTTCCGAAACATTTCAGTGTCCAAGTGACGCCGCGTTCACTGTTCAGTGAAGACAGAACGGTAAAACGCGCCGGCAAAACAACATATTTACTTACAGAGGAATCTAATTGAAAACCACCCCCTTGGCGTACTTGTGTATTATTAAAGTATAAAATATGCTGGTATGGTTTTTAAGTCTTGTAAGACGCAAGCTCTTTATTTGCTCGCGATACTCACCTTGCTATTGAGTTCAATACCAATCAACATAACACTTTGATATCATTAAAATATTCCAAAGGTTTCGTAAAGGTTTGTCGAAAAAAAATATTACATGTTCAATATTTATGCCGAGTTTGTAAAAATGTTTAATTTATAACCTTTATCATCATCGTGTAGCTTAACAGGCTTACAAACTCATTATATTTAATCACTAACATTATATATTAAACATTTTATTGTAAAAACTTGACAACTTAAGCTTCGTAGCCTTTATTTTGTAAATACTTCAATTAATGTGTTAATGTGTTCTACCTATTATAAGCTTTTAGTAAATTATTGTTATTATATTATACTATTATTTAAGTATATTTCAAAATAAAAACAAATAAATCAACTAGAGCATCTAGAGCGTCCTGTTACTAATAATCTGTTTTGAATTTGTTTTCTGCATTTGTTCAATATTACATTTATGTTTTTTTTTCTAATTTCCATAATTACACAACTTACCGTGTGCACTGATTCAGAAGCTCGACAAGGAAAATGAATAAATACTGCAAAATATAACTCTCTTGATGAATTTACTAAAAATATATAATATATTTTCACGATTAAAGTTGAAAAGTTTTTTTTAATAAAAAAAAGCATAAAAAGTTTTTACGAAAAAGCATTTAACGTTTCCTTCAGAAAATGTTTATAACTTAAGAAACAAGATCGAGCGATTTTTTAGAATTTAATCTCGCTTTGAAGCAACTACGATGTGAATATTGTTAAAATAAAAAAGCTTTTCGTTTTATTAAATAAGTTATTAGCTAAGATATTATAAGAAATGGGTATGGACATTTTCACTAAAAACTACTGAATTATTTATAAATGCCTTTTTTCGTTTTATATACAGCGATAATGATATTTTAAGAGTCAACACTTAGATTTAGAACCGGCTTTTTATTTATTTACTAAAATTAGTATCTGAGAATGCCTTAAATCGTTTGAGTTTTGGTCATTTCAATCTTATATAATTTTTGTTTTAATGAAAAAACGTGTTTTCGACGCAAGCTTGTAGATTTGCGAATGTCGATAAAACTTCCCAACACCTTTTTTCAGTAAAAATGAATTATATATATTGTTTAAATCGAGTACAGTAAATAAGCATATCAAATAATAATAATAAGTAGAGATAAAAAAAGATAACAATTTCCTTGAGTCTGTTGGCAATTTGATTATTGTGTGTCACTTGTAGGTTTACAGTTTACACGAAATTAAATTATAAGTATGTTTTTTGCAATTCGAAAAAAAAAACTTGTTCTATATTTGGCGTTTTTTTATCTCGTGTTTGTCTTATTGATTTACACTGAAACTCGAGCTGGGTGGAAAATTTTATAACTGTCGCATGACCGTAATATCAATAGAGAGTGTCTATTGTATTATACAAAGAACTTCACCGCCGTGCTTATTGTCAAGTAGTTGTTCTTTGGGCGTGCACGCTCCACAAGGTTAATAGACACGTCCACCCATATGTGTGTATCGAGAGAGATTTTCAAGCATGTAATGCTCAAAAACCAAGTATTCAAAGATCTATCCCACCGATTTCATACCGACAATATTCTCTAGATGGCACTACCGTACATGATTATTGTCATAATAATATTATTGCATATTATGTTGGAAATGGAAATATTGTCTAACCATACAAATTTCTCGATAATACTTCTTAAACGTAGGGCATTAATTTGAAAACCTCAAACAACTGTGATATTGTGATTGTAATATTTTTCACCTGAGCATTCCGTCGACAAATTTAGTAAATATACTTAGGTTTCTTAAATGCTGTGTGAGTTATTCAGTCCCAGATAAAGTGGCTTTGGTGTCCATCCGCCCTCAAAACGTCGGAATCACAAAAATTAGTTGTTCCATTTAAATAGTTGAAAACACATAATGATAATGAACTAATAATGTTTATGAGTCTTAAAAAAAAAGCACACCTAAAAGTTTAACAATTATTATTATTCCTATAAAATTTTTGTGTAGCGTTAAATTGATTATCACGAGTAACCTTATCTTAGAATTAAGATATATAATTTTATAATAATATGATGTTAGTGTGAAGCACTAAGTGACGAAAAAATAATTAATGTGTCCAATATATGATACGATTATCTCATGAAAATAATAGCGGCCATTAATCACTATTATAATAATTAATTGTTATTCGGAATAAATTATTAGTTTTTTAGGAAACCTTAGCATTGGTGTTAACAGTTATTTATGCGTTGTAACAATGGCGTTTTTATTTACTAATTTATATCAGATTAATTTTGTTTTTCATTTGTTCAAGACCTGCTCATAAAGTATAAAAGGTTTCTATAAGCGTTTTGTTAAACAACAACAATCGCTTGAGGTGTTTTATTAATAATAATAATTAATATTATGCGCGTAAATCAATGGACGAAACGGGCGCTTGTTATTGGTCTTGCGGTTCGTTTGCAATTATTTTCCAGTTTCAATTTAAGCCTTAAAAAAAATTAATTATTATTATTTCGTTTTTATCAATTCAAATATATCAGCACAGGCACAATAACTTTTGCGTATACAAAGTTTTGTTATTATTTCAATTTGTATTCAATTCTAAATTATTTTTATCAAAATAAATGTTTATTTTTGCAAATCCATGTTTGTAGATTTGTTTTCCGTCGTTTGTAATCATTACAAAAATATATACATATAGCAGCCAAGCTAATTTTTTACACGTATGTATTTTATTGATTTCCCAAAGGAGGCAACCGCATTAAATTGCACGTTCAACAATAAAAATGCAACAGAAACAAACGGTATAACATTTTTCTGATTTCCTTAAAAAAATGATCACGTTTATTTGTTTGTATACAAATCATTAGTAAATTACTATTATTGAAGGCGATACAATATCCGTATGTCCTATACAGGTTGAATACAATGTTGCATCTCACTAACGAACTACGGACGATTTATAGCAAAAAAATGATACCTAATGGCCGGTAGCTTTACTTGATTCAACTTACTCACGCACTTGGGGGCGCCAAAACTAGAGTGTTTACTTGGGAAATAACCGCACTTGGACCCTTTACGCCGTAACGCTCATTAAATGATAAATATACAGTTAATGTTTGCCTGAACCAAATAGAGAATACCCGACAAGGAGATAAACGAAGCAAACTTAAAATCCTAAACAGACACGTTACACTATGAAATTTACTTTTTTATATCAACAACAAAAAGCGGCGCAGTATACTAACATACGTATAATATAATTTTTTATCTACCCGAACTATTCGATTGGTACACTTCAACTTTTCCTACTTAAACTTTTAAATGCACATAAATCGCAAAGGGCTTTTTCAAGACTATATATAGTTATCAATTAGCCGGTTTTTCTAAAGAAAATACGTTTCTTTATTTGTATATAATATATGCCCAATAAAACATATATTTTTGTAGATTAAAGTACCATAATATTATTTTTAAAGTGCTATCAAACATATGCGATAACTCTGAATGAAATCGTCATTTCTTGGAGATTAAAACTGCATGGTGTTTCTGTACAAATCAACTTGCTAAGTAACAAACAATAAAAAATATTTAAATATGAGTAGAAGACTAACATCCGTCCGTATAGAGATAAGTCCCTGGGATAAGTCCAAACTTTATAATCTTTTAAGTGTGTTTTTCGAGAGTGTTTTAATTGTCGAGGAGTAGCTTTATATTATTATCCTACAAACACAAAGATTTAAATAAAAAAAACTTTTTTCCCTTTTATTTTTTTTTTTCCACTGACAGATTTCAAATGAGTACCCGAACACGTCTTTTATGCTAATCTCAATTTGCATTTTTCCAGTTCGTTGGAGGTTTTCTCGATGCCTGCACAGTAGAAAAGCAATTTAAAATGACATTACAAATCAATATGATACACATGAAATAACTGAAAAAAATATACCGAATGACAATTATTATTGCTATACTAATGCATAAAATTAGAATGGGTATAGAGAAGGCGAAGGAGGAGGAGGGGGAAGACTTATAATTTGTTGACAAAAAATCGTATCTTCTGAATCTTGTTCATATTCATATTGAAACAAATAAGCCTATAATATTTTCAGGCAAGTGATCTAATTATTATTGTTGAGTAATCCAACTATATCTGTTGTACAAATATATATATATCACTATAGTTCTTAATACATTTTTCTGAAAATATAATTTGTAGTTCATAATTTAATAATATTAGGGGGCTGTACTCATATTAAAAATAACCTCTAAAAACCTGATATTGTTGCTATTTTTTATTTACAAAAGAATACATTGATAGTGTTATAAGCAATAGATGAATAAAATAAAATAGCTGAAAAATAGTTAATATTTAACCGCATATCAAAATTAAGTACTAACCTTAACCCAATCTGCAGAACCTTATTTTTGAAATTTTCTAGAACTAATATGGCAGAGGAACTTTATAGTATTTTTTAATACCCAAATTGCAATTAGGTCCCAACTTAAGATGATATTAACTGAATCATTTAAATTTATCGGTGACAACAGAAGTCTAAACGTTTTTAGTTAAATTTATTAGACAAGGAAAAAAATAAAAATGAGTCATATGTACGAAAAAGGGAGGATTTTTTATTTATTTTTTTATTGTAAAATCACGTTACCACAGTATCAAATATGTGTCAGAAAAACCGGATACCGATCTTTGTGTGCATGTGTGCTTTAGTACTTGTAAGTTCATTGTTGACGACTCAGTGTGCGCCACAAGAGAAAAATCAAAACTCCAATAACATAATATGTCGTATCAGTAAGGCAGTATAGTAAAGCCGACTTTGATTTTATTTCGCCGGACGCGTCCTATCCAGAAATAAGGAATTGAGATTGATATAATAATTAAAATGTGGTTTTGCACGACAGATAGTTAAGGTCAACTCCGCCCGGTCTTCACTGTATATATATATATATATATATATATATATATTGTCATTAACCTTTAGTTAGGTTTTGCTTTATTCTCCACCTCTCCCTACACTTACTCAATCCATTTTCTAGCCTGCCACCGAAACTTTTCTACTCTTTCTCTCTCCATCCGAACTGTCGACTTTCGTTTCCTCATACCCACGTCAAAAAACCCTCGTGCCCTGGTCCCCGATCGATAAACTCACCGAAATGCAGAGTACATATTACATTATATATATATATATATATATATAAACACTATACATATAATAAACACTTTTGTATACAACACTTCTGGAATAACAAAAAAAATAAATACATTTTCACACAATCTTATACCATTTTTTACCATATATTTAGTATACATAGTTATAGTAACTATCGCATGCTGGCACGGTTTAAAGACACATCAAAATGGGTTTTTGATCGATAAATATTTGCCTTGTAATATTTCTGTTTTTAACACAGCCATTTTAAATTTAACTAACATTGAATGCACTCTACAAGCGTACATTTTGAATTAATATTTCCTATCACTATTCATAAATAACTCAATGCTGGCTATTAACACGTCACTGAGTGTTAAGTTTGAATAATTTATCTAAACTCATTAACGACCGTGCATACTAGTTTAGTTTAAAAATGTATTACAGTTTAATAATAATAAAATTAATGGTATCGGACATCAGTGAATTAATCTAAAAAGGTTTCAGGATTAATTCAATAAAATCAACTAAAGTTGCTATTAATTTATTTTAAAATCACAGACAATTTTGGAGCGTAGAAGATAGAGTTTTTATTTTTAATAAATTTAAAGCATAAAGTTTTATTATTATTTTACCTTATCTCGACCTTACAGCCAATCATATTAGTGTTTTCAAAATGTTTTATATAACACTTAAAAAAAAATTAAAATCGTGATTAATGCAATTATATTACTAATGTTATATTCATTTTATATTAGTAATGCAATTCTTTAAGTATTAAGAAACGTAACAGCCAGAGCTTACACCATTTTGAAAACAATTAAAATAAGTACGATGATAATAATAATTACCATACTGACAAGTGATCCTAAGATCCACATGATTGACTGAGATTTATCTTCTTCTTTCTTTTTTTATGTTTAAGACAAAACAAATCAGGCTTAGTACGTTGTAATTTAAAGACAAACAATCGATGGCATAAACATTTTTTTTTCTTTGTAAAACGTATCAGTTATTCCAGTAGACAGCTATAAAGAGAGCTTTTGGGTCAAATCCACGATTAACGCAGTAGTGTGATTGATGAAACTTCGTGATCTAATTATTAATGTTGTCGGCTATTTCAGTGATGTATTGAAAAACTATCAGTGTGCACATTTTATTTAATTATGATAATTTCTTAAAATATCTATATTCAAAGCAAGCCCAAGAAAACAATTTCTTTTTAAATCGAAATATTACGCTTATGTTTTTTATTTTGAAACAAGTTTATAGTATTTAGTATGTACATTTTTAGTACAGATTAAAATAAAAGGTATTTTTTTATTATTAATTTTCAACAAAGTAGGGTCCAGGCACAAAATTTATGGAAAAAAATAAAACACATAATATTGTAATATCTTCTTGCAGCTCCACATCGAAGATAAAAAACTAAATACCTATTTTAATGTTTGTTAAGCTGTTGTTGTTAAAATGATATCTAAGGGTATGTAAAGAAAAAAAAACAAAAACGACAAATCCTGGATAGAATTTTACTCACGCAACCTGTCAGTACTTGATTGGAAGAATTATTAGATGAGGGATTAATTAAAAACCATCAAGAAACCGTAGCGTATAACTGAAGTCTGAAATAATACCATATCGAACGATTGCTTATAATAATTGAACAAAAATGAAATGTGCCAACAAACTATTTACACGCACAATATGAAGCTTATGCCTCGGGCTGAAATTGAATTGACTGGCTCCCTTAAACAATTTAATACACTTTAGCACAGATGCTTTATTACTGTAAAGTGAATTTCATATTGTAATTATATATATTTTTTTTTTGGCACTTTTTCTAGAAAATCTCTTTTATCTCATATATATATTATAAATAACGAGTAAAAAAATGAATAGGTTTTATTCAATTTTATTTTTCATTATTTATACCCGTAACCTTTTCACGTCGAAGTAATTTTAGCTTCTAAAGAAAACAAAGCCTCTTTTGGTATTTCATCAATAAGTGCTTTTTTAAGTAGACGTACAACAATGCTTTGATTACCGATTAACATAACTATGGAATTTCAAATAGTACAAACATAATAACCTGTACAAGCTGCTTCAAACATATAATACCTATTGTTTTTTTGTAATAATATGCAATTCAATATTGTAATAATATGCAATTCATTATTGTAATAATAATAATATTTAATTAATCGATTTTAAATAAAGTCGCGGATGCATGAACTTGTATACAACTATGCTTTAAGAACAAGTTTATACGAATCGCCCGTTGTAGTATGACTGCATGCAGCAAGTAAAAATATTTAAAATATTATTAATATGTCACTAAGAAATATCATAATTTTTGACAACGTTAAAACTTCTCTATTGAGACTATTGAGACAGTAAATACAAATAATTATGACACTGTTACAATTTGTAAACATTTTATTTATTTATCAGCATTTATTAATTAATCATAATTCTTACTACAATGATTTTATTTTTAACTTCAAAATAAATATGTAAATTTTAATAAATTAATAAAGTTTTATCAACTCCGTTGAAATACCTTTGACATTATCTCATTTTTTTAATTTATACACATTAAACGTAATATGTGAACCAAAATTTTTTTTTGATTTTACAGCGTTTGAATATTTTTATTTGAGAGGTTTTAAGTAGTTAATAGTTTATACATTTTAGCAGATTATAATATACCGACATACATTTTTATGTATTTATAACCTATTATTAAAAAATAAGGAACTTCATTCCAAAAAAAATTTTTAATAAATATTATAATGAAAATAAACATCACTTTTATGTGTACACTATACGGGTACGTTTGTTATGACATTACTGTATTTTATTCTCTACATTTTCATTTTGCCTTAATTAAAATGGGTTTTCCTTGCCATATTATGCTTTAAACGGTATAACATTTATTTATTTATTCGTAGGGCAGCGTGTATCATATTATAATCACTTTGTTATGGTAGGGGTGTGTTTTTAGGACAGGTTTTAAAATACCAGCATGTTAATAATACATAACATAACATAATACATATGTTATTTAAAAATATTATAATAATCATTAAAAAAAGGGAAAAAAATTGAAGCTATAAGAGTTGCGCGCAGATAAAAATAATACTTCACTCCACCTTTCCTGCTGACCTGAACTTGAAACTTCAATAAACTAAGATGTGAAAGGGGTAAAAACAGAAAAAAATGGTGAAAAATTGAGATTATACATTGTATAAAAACGCTATGTAAAGAAAAAATTCAATTTCTTATTACACTCAGTGAGATATTAAGTGATTCAAGATCATTTAATCACCCTGTATTTGTATTATGTTGTGTATATTATCTAGGCAAACCTTACAATACGTTATTATATGTTGTTACACGTGTAAAACAGAGAAACAACCAACAAACGGCAACTGGGATTTCAACTTGTACAACAATTAGCTGCGCCTTCGGACGTCTTAACAGTAGCCGTTTTGCGTTTATCTCAATTAGGTATTATTTTTCTGATATACCTTACCTTTGCCGCCGTCGTGTGAATTAGATGTTATCAACAATAGCTGTTTTTCCGTGTGTTTAGTACAAATGGTCAATGAACCGTCTGTCGTTTATCTCGAGGGAAAACCAGTTAGATATCGATGCCTATGTATGGATAGGAAGTAGTAGGTATATTTGTATTGTAATGCAATAATATAATTTAATTGAGTTGTCAGTGTAAACTAAGGTTTGATCGCGTAAACACGTTGGCCGGACGCCGTCTGAGATATCACGTTAAAATGCGTATACTTTTTCCACGAACCACCGAGGTAATGAGCACATTAATATTATGTACGTTTTCTTTTAGAGTCATTAAACAACTATAGCTAATTTTAATTTCACGTATTGTGTGTTGAATTTAAGAAAATCCAGCGTAACCAGGAATCCTACAAACCGAGACGACGATTATCAGGTAATCAATATTGAAAATGCCTTTTCTGTGTTCCATGTATTTGACAAAAAAAAACAATAGGTAATAAACCAAAAGTCTTATATTTTACTCTCTATTAAGCCCAGTGAGATATTTAGTGGTGGACGATGAGTTGATCACCCTGTATATATATATATATGACGATTTTTAGTCGAAACTATAATGGTGACAATTTATAATTCAACATACTATACTCTATAAAACAACTTTATTCGAAAAAATCGTAACAATAATAATGATGTACATATATTATTAGAAGTACAATCTATGTTGTTGGACGTTGTTAGGCAGTTGCAAAAAAAAAATATTACTCCCTGTCGAACAGTTATTTCTAAATAAAACTTAAAACGAAACATGCCACGCGAGACAAGATTGATGAACGTGGTGAATTCTTTCATCACATCGTTCCGTCTTGGAAAAGAAAAATTTAGCGATTATATTTGCTGACAAGCCGACAGTGTCATTTTCAAGCTATTGATTTAGTGAGTATACTTCTTCCACTTTTTCCTTTTTTTTTCTGTTTGCACATGACGTACCGGCATCAGCGTTTCAAGGAGATACCGTGCAATGCTTAACAGTTGATTTTATAATATTAAAAAAAAAATCCCCAATTAACGGCTAAATTAATGCCCTCCTTCAAGTCTTTGCGTGTGTACCGAAGTGTCTATCGAAAAACTTGAACGAGACCGTCGTCGTATCCTTCTACTTTAAACTTAATCAAAAATGTTGACAAAAAAGTGTTTACCAACAGCTAGAACTGCGAGAAAACCCCAATCAGCTATTTTATTTCAACCGAGCATACATCTGACATTTAACCAATAATATTAAATATCTTGGGTTCACATAAACCCTAAAAATCTAACTGGATCCAACAGTTCTAAATTAATGTAAAATATTGATTAAATAAAAATGTATTTGTTTTATCACACAATTTAAAGGTCATAAGTATTACGTTCGAGTTCAATTCACATCATACTTCCGCAGTTTTTCAACATGTTATTATTTATTACTACAATATTATGGTTTTTGACATCTCACCTCATGTCTGTGTTCTACTGTCATTTGGCCATCACAAGTATGTTCAACTAGATTATTATGTGATAAAATATTATATCAATTGACTTCGTTACCACTCTTCATTTACGTTAGTTTTTTTTTATTTCCAGTAATCAAATTTTTTTTTTTTTTGTTTTCTTTTATCAGGCAATTGATTTTTTCATGTTTATTTAACCTGCACTTACCTACTGCTGTTTTATAAAAATTTTGATAGGTTCTTTTTACACTATCTGAAAACTGCAAATTCCGTTATATCAATTATCGACCCCAATATTCCGGTTTTTTTTTTGCCCAAGGTAGGTACTTGGTATTTATACAGCGAACAGTTCTTTGAAAAAAATAAATTATCGAATACCTAAAGTAGTCTTAAAAACTTTCGTATAATCCTTTGATAGTTTTACCCGTCGTTTGGATAAAATACCTACTTAGGGATTTACGCCCAAGTGCTGTGCTGTGAATGCTAAATACGTTTTGCGGCTTTCGTTTATTTATATTTTATTTTAAAGTTCACAAAATTATTAATACATAAGCATATTTTTAAAGTATTAACGCAATATTAGCGTTGTAAATTAATCACACGATTCTTAAGTAACTCATTTCGCGTTAACTATTGGCTTTTGTTCGTTGTTTGTACCGACTTAACGCAAAAATGGACGGTTTTCATAAAAAGGGACTTATGGAAAAGTCACATTATTTGTGCTATACCTTAAGACCTTGTCATATTTTAACCCCACCAAATAGATAACGACACTAATATTGTAATATAAATACCGCTAAAACAATACATTTTGTTATTTTTTTAGTTACTAAATTATTTTAAATCGTAAGCATATACCTACTAATGTATTATTTACTGGACACCATTTATTCTATATTTTGCACTGTCACTTTACTTTATGTATGGTGGCTACAGATTTTATCAACTTATACTTTGAAACTCTGTCTAATATAATCTGGAAGTTCGTGAGCGCCAGAAATATAGTACACAAAACCCAAGTTTCAAATTAAATAAAAACAGATAACTTCAATCTCGGTTATCTGAAACTAAGTTACCGCATATAGAATTGTACAATTATTATAACACATGGTTATTGTTATTATACTTAAATTGAAATTGAGTGTTGAACATGAAATATAAAACATTTTATCACAATTGACACAAAGTTATTGAATATTTTACAAACATTTTTATATCATAATTTGGCACAAAATAATAATACTAATAACATTTCAATCATGTTCTTTGCATAATATACATTGAGTAATGCTAAATAAGTTTCTTTTCCAAAACATCTAACGAATATGATAATGAATATTAACATCAATTTTATGTGTACACTGTACAGGTACTTTTGTTATGACATTACTGTATTTTATTCTTTACATTTTCATTTTGCCTCAATTAAAATGGGTTTTCCTTGCTATATTATTTTTTTTGGCCAAACGCAATGTACAAAACATATAATATTTATCTTAGAACCGTATAACATTTATTTATTTATAGGCAGCGTATAACATATTATAATCACATAGTATTTACTCTTTGTACGGTGAGGGTGTGTTTTTTAGGACAGGTTTAAATTACATATGTTATTTGAAAATATTATAATGATCATTTATATTAAATAATGGAAAAAAAATAAATTCCACTGAGTGCATAATACTGAACAAACTATGATGATATTTTTCTATATTCATCGGTTAATTATAAAAAAAAAATATATTTATAATATGAAAATATATATTGTCTTAATAGGTGTTCAGTATTATATTTATTAAGTTGTTGTAATATAATATTTTAGAATAGTTTTACAGTTGTGCATATAATACAACGTAAAAACGTGTATTTTTAAATACAGTGACATGTTTTAACCAGTTGCTTATGTATGTCATTAAAATAGTTTTAAACCATTTTTAGAATACTTTTAAAAAATTAATTAAACATTATTTATCAGTAATTTGACAGGAACTAATATAATTGTTTTAAAAACAAAGTTCCTTATTTTATTTATCGAATAATTATATAAATGAATTATTTCTAAAATCACCAAAATACAGTTTTTCTTTTTTTTTTACATTACACAAATTCATTCTTTATACTATTATAATATTTTACTGTTTACTAAACCTTAAATAAATATTTAGAAAATATTTATACTTCCATACTGCTGAGTATGAAGGCTCAAAAAGTTTAGATTAAGAATATTTCCATAAAAAATTGTTAGAATGCGTTAGATGTATACTTCTTAAGTAATTATATGTAATCATTAAAACTTTATGGTTAAGCTGAGTATTTTTTTTTTGAAAACGGGTAAAATGGTTCTGTTGTTTTTAAAACTATACTCATTATATGATGACAGCTTTATAACGTGTTTTTTTCATAATTACTCTTGTACAAACTAAAATCATGAAAACGTTTAGTATACGAAAAATGATATTGTATTTAATTATTCGATTATTAGGGAAAAAATGATTTATTATTCGCTCACGCAATTTATTTATTATTTACAAATTTCTTGTTTCACTCGTTATCTAATTTATTCACCTATTTATCTTAGCACAAATATCGTTAGGATAAAATCGAGGTGACGTTCTATTTACGGCGTCTATTGTCTTGGCTTATTATTAGTTCAGGAAGACTTTGGTATAGGACGGTACATGCGTTTGGGCAAACTTTAATAGAGTTTGTGGTTTAATAATAATAATAAACCGTGGACGGCTTTCCGAAGACTGTGCCCGTGTTTTGTTTCTCCAAACAACGTGGTCTCCATTTCCAAGTGGAGATGCGAATTTGATTATTTTGCAGGAAAATGTCTCCTTATATTATATTATTATATGTGCCGACTGGCGGCAACGGTGTGCAATCTGCCCCGAATTAACGCGGTCGGTCACTTAACCAAGTATAAGTATATACCTATATAATATATAGGTATTATATATATATATATATATATATTATTATTATTATTATATATTATATATATAGGTATTGTATTCATTCGGAGCCTACATTATACACCGCAGCGGGATAACCGGGATGAATGAACAATGCCAGTCCGCGCGCGCGCTGCTAAATATCTACACGGCCGCATTTACACACTTCTGGTGGCATTCGGTCGGTATCGTCGCCCACCACACCCATTTCTAGGTGCAAAACCTTGTTTCACATGTTTCTCTTCGCCACCACTGCAAGTCTGGTACCGGATTTTATGAACTCTCATCTATCAGTCACCGTATTATATTATAATATAACAGATTTATGTCGCATATTATATTTTTTAAAACTTATTTTATCCATTTCCGAGCCCAAATTTTCCAAACAACGAGATATGGTGTTATATATTACTGACGAAAAAAAAAACGAATAAATACATTAAAATCAGTAGCATAACCAAATTTTGGTAATATTTAAATAAGATATCGAATAATATAGACCGTTTTTTGCGAGCTTAACACTTTTTATTTAACTCAATAAATACAAATTAATGTTATAGTTTATTTGAAAATAAAAAAAATATTTTTCGTTTATCCTAGATAATTTAAACAGTATATTAATATCTATTATTTGTATTTAGACATTTAAAGTGATTATTTATTTATCTGTATGACATAACAATGAACGATAGCACAAATATGGTAGGAAAAGTGGGATTTACTTAAATTTTACTAGAGGCGTTTTTAGATTGGTGCTCGGAGCGCCACGTGGTCGGCCTTTGTTCATTTCTCGGGTCCGGATGAAAATCATACTTAAACTACTACTACTACTAATAATAATTATTATTATTATTATGATTAAAATAAAACGCGTTGCCTAACGATGGTAAAAAGTTTTTATCTGATCGTTTTCCACCAAACGCTTTAAACGTCCAGTGAAAAAATTAATAAATAACAACAACAACCATAATTTTGTTTTAATTACTTCACCGAATTGAAACAGCGCTATACCGTGGTGGTAATATATAACACAGGAATCGGGGAGGAGGGTTTTTTTTGTTTTGTAATTTAAATCCTTAACGCTTTAAAAAAAATACATTTTGTATAGAACATTTCGCATTTGCATTTCACAAGATGCCTGCGTTTCTGCAAAAAAGATAAAATATTTATTATATTAAATCATCAAGAAAAGGCGGCCAAATCACACGTGCCATTATAAAGAGTCGACATTAACTCTACATACTATACTTTAGTCTTTATATTATATAAATATATACTGACACTTGATAGTTGTATCAATAATCAATAATCAATAATCATATTAAATATGTATGCTTTTCCTCAAAAATATATTTTATTCTATGATAGTATGATTGTATGATACATACAAGTAGACAAAATAATATTTTCATTTTAAGTATAATTCAACCGACTTACTTACTTGAATTAAAATCGCCGTTTTTTACTAAAAATAGTCGTTTTTAAACAGTTAATCAGACCCACCAAAAGCTAATAATCTTTGATTTATAATATCTTAGTCTACTAACTTTAGACTAACAACTATATCATATCATAATTATAAGTTAAACGTGCAAATAATATGTATAAGTACAATTGTATATTGAAAATTTAAAGTATATTTATAACCAAAAAGTTTTGACAAAACTTTGTTCAGACGTGACCAGTCCACAATACTTATCAATGATTTTGCATTCAAGTTTTAGTTTTTCCTGCAACGAATTGTTCTGTATTCTTTATTTCCATATTTATTTATCTTTATGTTGGAGATTTTTGTACAGCAAAAGTCTGCGCCGAACCACGGTTTCTCGACTGCCCGCCGATGAATGGGTCATGAATATTTTATTTGGATACAGCACAAACTAACAGATAAATCAAATCCAACGCGGGTGTCGTTACTAGAGCTTTGGGTTTTTTGTAATAACATATTTTCTTTTAAACTCCGGAAAATGGTTGTGTATTTCGGTTTAAAGTTTGTTTCAAATATCCGTTTTACTATAGTAGACCAATTTTTATTTTTGTTAAAATTTGCCATTCAGATAAATTATATTTATTTATGTATAAATTGATGTCTTGTTTACTTATAATGCGTATAACATTTAATTGTTTGTCGATACTTACAACGGTTTCCTGTACAACAACTAATTTTACACTGTTTTTAAATCATTTAAATAATATTTAAATAAAAAAGTCCGCAACACTACGGAATACATTTTTATGTATCTAAGGTGGCTAGTAAACATATCAACGGTCGTTTTTCCGTGTGTGTGCCATAGCAAAGACATAAGAATGTCAAAAATATAATTTTACTTTTTCGTACGCTTCAGAAATTGGTAGCAATAATAATTATTGTTGACAATACTTACAGAGTATTAAAAGTAAATATTTGAGCAATAACATTTCATAAACGTTAGTTATTCATTTAAATTTATAATATTTGCAAATACATTTTGTAAAACAAATTATATTTAAAACGAAAAATCAAGAGTATTGTGAAGAATGTCGTAATTGCTGTACCCGTATAATAATAGTTCCAATATATTTTGTATTATGTCATAGTATAAGATGTATCGAAAACAACACTAAGTAACTTGTCAAATATGCCGTCAAAAGGTACATTTTCGGTTTACGCATTAGGTTTTAAAAAAAAAAAATGTTGTTAAAAAATTTGAATTTATATAAACATATTGTCAATTTGGTAAATAATATTAAAATATTTTAAAAATTCTTTCATTTTATGTGCAGTCTAATATCATAAAATATGTAATTGTGTACAATCATGTTTTTGTCTTAACGGCCTCCAAAGCTGTAATAAACGTATTTTATTTATATTTTAGCTTATTTGTACATTTAGTAATACTTAAAAATTTATTTTAACAATACTTTTTAATATATTTTACTTTCTGAACTTAGAACTGGTTTCAGACTTTATTTTACCTTTTTTTTTTTAATATCAAAGGCAATTTAAAATTTCTGATTTGAGCAATTTAAACAGCCAGACGCCCAAAATTCTTCTTCTTTTATAAATGTTTAATTAAAATTAAACATTGTTTAAACATATTTCGTTATCGGGAAATAGTTATTATATAATATAAACTATAAAATAACTAAAATTGTAAGGATTTCTGCTTACTCGCACAATAACTACAATAATGTAAATTGTAATTATTTTTTGAAAATGTATACATCGACACAATTATTATACTGTGTTTGATGTTGTACTTTAGCTTGATTTGTGTAATTAATAATACAATAATAGTAAATTATAACTGACCTTGTGCAATGTGCATGCATCAAAGTATAGTACAATACACTGATGTATACCTACATAATGCAGTACTAAAACCAAACACAATATGCATACATTATATAATATTGTTTTAATCTACTATCATATATAAATTGTATATCAACACAGAATCCTCCATATTTGCGCACTTCATTCAATCTATTGATTTACACATTTCGTCTTGATTATTTATTAAATAATATGTGTACAAAATTTGTTTTGTTTTAACGAATATTAATATAATATTAGAATATTAAACTCAGTTTGTTAGGTAAAAAAGAGTTGAAATCATAAAAAAAAATCTTTATTTATATAAAAAAAAAATATCGGTCCGTTCGGTTGAAAGTTTTTTTCTCTTATAGAAAACTGAAAAATATACTGTTTGTGACGTTTTTCCAAAAATGACACGTGTTTAATGTAATTGGGGTATTCGTTCATGTTGAAAGTTCATTCAGCCATAGCGGGCGAAAGCAGCGTGTAGCTTGAGAAACTCAAAATCATACTCATGTATTTTTGAAATAAATACATATTCGAAATCGATTTATCATCATTTTTCAAATACCGTCATCATGCCCAACCCTACCACCCTCCCTACCTACCTCCTCCATCCCCCTCGCATAGTTGTCGCTTGCTGGCTAGTCGATGTCTTATAACCATAGACAGCAGGCCATATCTGATTACCCCCCCCCCCCCGTATACTTTTTGTATACAAATACATCTATGTATATTATAAAATGTTCACTAAGAAAAAAAATAATAATTTATTACACAGCTGATAAATATCGTCAATAGATTAAAATTTTAATTATATTTTCTTGTATAAAAACTTCTATGAAACCCGCAAGTAATATTACACTTCGACGCTGTACCCAAACTAATCTTTTACTTTGTCTAAAAATTACTGTTCGGTATATCTTATATTAATATTATGTTTATGCTTAGTTAAATTTAATATAAAGAACCGTTAGAAATCTCATATATACTTAAGTTACACTTGTCTGACCAAGTGAATATATTTGTATGTAGGTATATTGTAATCGTCATTCATGACAGCATAACATGTGTCATATTTGATTATTATTAAATCGTTTTCCGAAGAATACGTTTACCATCAAATATACAATACTTTTGAAAATAACAAGTTTACTTTGAGTGTTTAGCAAACAAACCGTTTTTTTTAAGAATTGAAAACTGTTAGAATACTATAATAGAATTGTCAATCATATTATGTATTTATCATTAATTTTCAGTAAATAAAATCACATAATAATTTAAAGTAATAAAGTATTTATTTTCAGAACATCCGCAAATCGCAATATTACAAGTACAATTTTAAAGGAAAAGCGGTATACTTACTCCATTTTTGTTTTGTGCGTACTTTTTTTGATGCAAGAATAAATAAATTCGATAGATATCGTTGGTCTAGATGAAAATAAAAAACAATTTTATTTTTAATACTAAACAAACCTAGGAATCTTTTATTTAACTGACAATAAATTTAATGAGTTATTAATAGTACATTTGGACGGTTTCAAATAGTACATGATTTAAAAAATGTATACAAATATATAGACATAAATGTGTACAGATATATAGACATAAATGTGTACAGATAATTATTTATTTATGTTGTTTGAACTTTAATTTAAATCGTTCATAAATTATTGTTCCAAATTTTTATTTTTATTTAAAAAAATATGTGAGTTAAAAATTGTTATAGTATTTAACATTTTTTTTTTTTTTTGTTAATAATGCCTTGGTTAGGTTGTAAAACCACTAAAATCTTTTTTTTTTTCTTTCCATTGGTGCACTTTTTTTTTGCCATTTCATTTTCTCTGATATGTAATTTTTTTGTGTTTTAGTATGTTCGCGTGTGTATTCTAAATTAGTATATTTAATGAAATTGAGGATTTGTATTCCAAAAACGTGATGTATGTATTTGGCCGTGTATACGTACATATATATAGTACGTCTAAACACGATTGGATAAGCTTTGGGTTCGATAATATTTTTGATGCTGCCACGTCTCCCGAGGCTTTTACTGTTTAAAATAAGAAAAGTATTCGACAGTAAATAACAACAAGGTAGTTTCCTGTTGTGGCGGCTTTGGCCACGACCTACGTATAGTATTAGGGAAATTGCGATTTTTCTTGTCAGCCATTTTAATATAGTACACAACACCACGAATGGGAGAAACATGATTTCAATGGCAGCTTATTTCCTATTACACTCGCCGATACCTCTCCAAAGTGTTTTAGTAGAGTTTATATCCGAATTTGAACCGAAAACGACAACAAAACATATATTATTAAAATGTGAATAATTACACACCCTCAAAAGAGTTAGTCTAGTATTGCTATTATTCATCAATATCGTATGCCATTGCACGCGCCTTTGTTTTTTTCTTGCATTAATAAAATATATATCGTTTGCATCTATATAACATTTGGAATAAGTTAACAAATCGAATTCAGCGTTGACAAATTCCGTTCTAGTATGATAAATTGTTATTAATAACTAAAACTATTTTATACTTACATATATCAACTGATTTTTGTTAATTACCCTTTGCCTAAAAAATATAAAGTAACATATAAATAATATATTTTTTTTTTATTCTTCTGTAACTGATGACTATTTCATAACGTTAATAGCGTAAAAATAACCATTTGTATCCATTAGAAAGCCGTTTAAAGTTTATTTTAAGATCTGTTTATTGACACAATAAATTAACTGTCGGCAGATTTATCATTTCTGGCAATTAACCAAGTATTTATTTATTTCTTACAATACTTACTTACAATTATAATGTTTTTATTAATGGACAAATATAAACACTAGACATTTTATTTATCTGTAAATTATAATAACATAGCTATTGACTTCAAAGTAAAAATTATAAGTCGTACTTTTGATGTAAAATGGGTAAAATTTATTATCTGCACTAATAAAATAATGGCCAAGTAATTATTTCTCTCCGAAGCCTCTTATTTTTCCCGACACAATGACTTAGAAATATTATATATTTTTCTTAAAGGTTCTTGGAAAATTGGTAGGGATATATTATTATAAATATAATATTTTTTGATATTTCGAAAATCGTGTACGTATGATTTCTGTTTTTATAATATTTAGGAAATAATACTGTAATGTTTGCATAGTTAATATTTTGACCATTATTATTAAACATTGACGTTTTTCAACAAAATATTTTTAAAATATAACTACTGAATGGGTTGGTCAAATCAAATTCTACAATTATTATTTATTATATTTTACTATAAAAATTAAGAAAAGTCTATTCTAATATGCATATTACACCTTTTGTTTTAGGTACGTGTATTGTGTTATTAATCGTACTCGTTTGGTAAGTAATGCATGTTAGCCTAACTTATAGCCTATACATTAAGAACATATAATAAGCTTCTAGTAGATAGTAATGGTAGTGGTTAATTTATTTGTTCGTTATTAAATAATACAAATAATTTTTAACTCGCTCTTTATAGATATTTTCATCCTTTATCGATACCGCGAGTCTTTATTCTTTTTCTTGAACAAATAATAAATGATAATCTTTGAAAGCGGTGAAAGTTAAGAGCCAATACTATATATATATATATAATTGTATTTTTCACAATGATATTCCTATACAAGCGGTATAGTAAGTTTTCTATACTTTGGCGAAATACTATTTTTTTTTCTTTAAAACTTACAACTTCGATTCTTCTTAAAGTTGGATTATAACTTAAAGATATTATTCTTTTGGACTTATATATCATACATTATAAGACTGTATGTTGGCTAAGAAAAAGCGGATAACACCATCGATCATATCGTATCATCGTTTGAATCAGATATTAAGCATTAAACAAATATATGTATATATTTTTTTCAATTTAAAGGCTTCAACAAAGGAGGTTATTAGCCTAGAGTACGTTTCAGATACATTTTGTCATAAACAGCTTTTGTGAACGAACAATATACACACCAGACAAGCCTACGCCGTTCCGGTGTTTGCGCATTCACTGTTTGTAGCTCAAGTTCGCTGTTTTACATTTTTTTTCCTTTTTATTTATGATATAGATTATTTCAAAATCCTTCAAGGCCGACATAAGTATCAACCGTTTAGCTAAATATCGGCACCCGCATTATTCTACACGAAACTAATAATAATTAACAAATAACTGTCATAAAATGTTTAATAACGTCCAAATATGTTTAACATATTATGTTTGTGCCAGGAAATTAAATATTAATTTCACAATATTGGCCATTTCAAAAACAAAATACCTTTTAAACCAGCCGTTATCTTTTATTTTTTAAATAATAATTACGACGTAAGACTCTTTATTGCGGTGACTCATATGATTTATTATTATTTAATAAAATGGCTACACGTTTACAAAATACTTAAATAGGTATAATATATATTTCTATATTATTCTTGTCAGTCCATTAATCCTGCGATGCCGAAGCGGAGAATATTGGCTTCGCCCACACTGAATTTACTCTAGATTTGTATTCAACCAGCTGGATACATACCATTATCCCGTCGAAAAAAAAATCGTGTCACATACTATTATGGTACGCTTTAGTTATTTTTTGGACACGTGTGAACTTAAATATATGATGAAGCCCTTTAAAAATGTTTGCCTCTAGCCGCCGCATTGGGTTTGCGGCCATACATTATGCATTATAATATTATGTATTAATACTCGACGGGCTGTCGTTATTTTCGTACTTTATTATTATATGCAACACATTTCCTATCCTTAAAACGTGCACTCGAAATCAATCGGTCATTTTAGCAGCGATGTTAATAACCGATCTTGTTAACAAAAAACAAAATTTTGTTTTCTTTTTAACTGTCGGTTAAACGTGATAAAACAAATAATATAGTTAATACAAAAATAATACTTCTTCAGAAACATCATTTAATTGTACAGTATACATATACTTTACTAGCTCAACTCTTAAGTACTTCCTCGTCAATTTTTTTTTTGCATTTGATCAACGTGGAAAATTGTAATTTTTCATTAGAACTTAATTATTATTAAGGTATCAATATACATAAATACCTGGTATTAAAATAAAAATTATTATTAAAATAATATGCTCGCTTCTGCAGCTATTTATTATTTATACACTTATGCAAAAGAAAAGCTGTATTCTAAACTATTATCCATTGTTCCTGAAAACCCTGCACGGAAACGTGTAACGAACAACGTGCGATGGTTCGGTGGCTTTGGCCGGGCGTTGAGTTGATGACGTGAGTAATACGGCCACTGTTCGCAGTCTAATTAATAACTGCTTTTAAACAACTTGGCTTCCGGTCGCCATAAGCCTTCGTTCAAAAACCGCACTCACCCCGTTGCCGCCGTCTATTCCACCGAAATTCTACCCCTTTCCACCCTCCCCCCCCCCCCATTGAGTTGAAAACGCGTTTTACTTTGGGACGGCGTTTTTTAATAGTTTTAACGCAAGCACAAAACCTATTTTGTTCTATTGAAACAACAAACGGTCGGTGGCGGCCGTGGGATCACCCAAAAACATTTAAAGGATATTAGGTCTTTTATATTATATATATATATATATATTTACGACCGCTTACGCTCCTTACACAATAATATAACGACCTTCCATATTTCAAAACGACCCAAGAACAAAATAGCGCTACTTATTTTTCATACACTTAGGAAATATTAAAAGTAACAAATTATTTATCTTTTTTCCGCCCCACCCTGTTAACCCAAACTACTTATCGTACATATAGTATTATAAAACATACACTCATAATGTATACACATAATTGATACTGTGATACATTTTACTCCTACATCTAATTATCGGGTATACTTAGATTAGTTAAAATTTAAGAGTCCAAGCGGAAAAACAACTTGCAAACGGCTAAAACGAGTAAAAAGAATATATTTTGGAGTATAACCACATGAAAGCCTTAAAAAAGCCATCTAATTTCGGTATTCTATGAAAAACCCAACTTCACATTCAAATTCATAATTCTCAAAATCAAGTTTTGTGCTGTAAAGTGAGTTTATCACATAGACCCTTCGATTGTAATGCACATTTATTATTTTGGTACTTAGTTCAGTGCAGTTATATAAAGGACAGTAATATTAGTTTTATTGATTTCTTTTCCATAACGTTATTAATGTTTTTTTATGTAACGCGTCAGTCAACATACCTGGGTGTTGATGGAAAGTTAATTTGTCTTTCAAATAGGTATACTCATATAAGTAAATATTGTATTTATACTATGTTATTGTGTGTTTATGTCTCTTAACACAGCAATAGTGTAATTCGCATGAAAATTTAGTGTATAAATATTAGCACACAGTATTTATTTTATAGTAAGACCCTATTATATCATGAATTATAAATGTCGGACTCCTGCATAATGCTGTGTATGTATAAGAAATATGACATTGAGACAAATACAAGAATCATTTAAAGTATTGTACTAAATCTTAGTGTACACACCATACTAGGCGGACATGATATTAAACTCATATTCGTTGTTATGTTATGTATTAAAAACGTAGCCATTCGCAGCTAACCAATTAAGATATTTGCCAACAACGTAAGGCAACACATATAATATAACATTGTTATAATATTATGTAAATATTATAATATACTCACGGGCATTAAAACTTTATAAGAAGCGTTACCTAATACGCATTGCACGCGTGTACTTGTTTTGCCTATCTAATGTGCCGTGTCAGAATAATTATATAGTCAAAAGTTTTTATGATGATTTGCGTTCTTAAGTTTTCCACATAGTCAATGTTTATAAAACAAAAATCTAATACTAAGACGGTTTATGGTTACATTTTTCTTTTGAACTTTTTTACTAATTACACTTTTGTACTGTGCTTGGACGTTGTCATTGTTTGCTGTTTCGTTTAATTTCCTTTTTACATTTAAGTAAACTTCCTCTTCGTCGTTTAATAACGCTTCAGCCAACCAAATCCTTTCTCCCGCATTTCTGTATACTGCCACCTTTGTTTAATATACTCGAAATGGTGCAACTATCAAACTACGCTTGATTACTCACTTCACATAATATGTACACCGGCATGAAAGTTATGTAAGGCATGAAACTCATAAATTATACTAAACTTGTAAGTAAAAATAATTCTGCAGTTATCGGTCGTACAAAACAGAGACTTTTAAAATAATTAAGATCAGATTGATTTACCAGCCTACTTTGTTTTCATTTATAAATGAATGTATCCGCATCATGACTGAAAAATTGACACGTATAATATATATATAGATTTTGTTTAATAAATTAATAACTTTTAGCTAGAAGAGAAAGCTGGCGTCGATACAATATAGTTTTTATTTATACTTTTATAAATAGTTATATAAACTAGACCGATCGCTTTATGATCAATAGTTGGACTAGAATATCTTACTGATATAAAAACAAAATCACCCATTCAACTTGTTTTGTAAAAACTATACATTTTTTTTTAATGTTAGCTGTGCTTTTTTTTTACAAAACTATTATTACTATTTCAGGACATGTGACTTTATTATAATATCAGACCAGAAATTTCAAGTAATATACAATACTGTTATAGGTTTTTGTTATTATCCCATTTTTGATTTATTTACTTTGTTGATAATTTACTTTTATAATATCCTTTTTTTTATATTGAAATATGCTGGAGTCACATATAATAAATAATAATATATTACTGTAGTTTACTGTTTGGGGTTCGAGTAAAGTACTCCCTCGGATTGGTTTTTTAATAATTAATTTTGATCCGACCCAAAATTATTTTTTGTTCATCCTTTTAGAAAACCCGGTTTGACGTCACCGCACTGATATTAATTTTTTTAAATAAAGCTTAAAGTAGACAACTTTGAAATTGAACAAATGATAATAATAATTTTAATGAACATTCCAATTTCAACCGATTACTGTATCTATTTATTTTAAAGTCATTGTGGTTCGGATGTGCTGCTGTACAGCTGCTATGTTGGCATATAAGGTTATGTTATAGCTGTAATACCTAAGTATAGTAACCGGAAGTTCATGTACATAGTCTAGGGGCCATATAAAAAAAAAAACATGGAAAACTTAGGTGATGTTGGTGAAACTCGTTTACGAGAAAATGAGATAGGAAATTGGATTAGCTCGGTACAAGGCAATTCGTATGAGACATACAAAAAGACACCTATGTAAAACCTAGCATAAGCTAACAAAAAAAAACTAGTTTAATTTAAATATAGACAAAAATAAGTAGATGTTTTTTTTTCCAAACATTTTGTGTTTGCGTTTGAGTTCAGAAATAGTTTAAGAACGTTGCGTATCGTTGGTATAAAACTACCGGAGAAAAAATGCGATAAAACACACAAGCATGATAAAATGAAAATGAAAAAGAGACCGTGCAAAGGTTTGGATCAAAATTATTTTTTTATTAAAAATTACCATTTTGCCAAATTGGACGATAACGACAGTCGACGAGAGTGAAATTGGTCATCGTTTGGTTCGTGGGGTTGATTTTTTCACCCTCGGTTGCTGCATGATTTATTTTCCTCGTTTTAAAATTAGTAACACTGACTAAAATATTCTAATTTTATAACCTTGTGTGCAACGAAGGGTTAAATAATGTTCAGCCTCCCTTTGGCACTTTTTTCACGGTACGCTTATATTGATCGAATGACCGATTAAATCAATTGGAAAACGACTATGGCAATCGTATGACGTTAAAGGGGTGAGGAAGGAAAATGGAGGATTAGTATACGCCTAAACGAAATGGCACACAACTTTGTCGAAGCGCATGTCAGCAGTAAATCTGTAATGAAACTTTTTTTTTTATTGAGAAAAAATCCGAAAAGAAAAAAAAATGGAAAATTAAACTTTGACCGTATTCATTTCTAGATTGCTAAAATATGTGAGTGATTCAACAGGTATCTGGAAAATATTTCTATATTATTGGTAATCACAATGTATGGATAACTTACAGCATCAAATTCATATAGACAGGCGTTTAACCCTAATCTTATCTACTGTAATATCTAGCCGGGCACTTAATGGACAGTGCAGGACAAATCTATTGGTTTCTGAATGCAGAGTGTTTTCAACGAACAAACACAATCGTTTGACAATAAGCTGTTGATATAACGAATAGTACAGTTAAACATCAGATTAAAGACTAACTACAAACTTTAGAAGCAAAGTACCTCCTTTATAGAGTATTTATATGGATTATAAAAATAAGGAAATAAGTGGTCTTAGGTAACAAGGCTGCACACGCCTACTTGCATAGCGGTTGTTGTCACCGTCCTTGCCTCGTAGTGTGCATCGCTCTTGTCACAATGCACAATGCACCTAGGCACATACATTACACCAGCCTAATTCTCAAAATATAATTTTTAAGCACATTAAGCTTTAACAATGCTTTCGTAGGTATTCAATATTTCTACCATTACAGATTCGCATCGCAAGCGTTCATTTGTCAACTATTCAGTAAATTATTTTATGACTGTCGCTTTTCTAGTGGTTTCTTATAATTTCTGGTAAACTCCCCAAAACGGTTAGGCTAGCTGGTATTATACAAAGATTACTCGGTTACTAAAATTTTAAAAAAGGTAAATAATTGATCATTTTATAACTTTATAGAATATCACGAACAAACATTTATATTCAGTAAGAAAGTCTACTAAATTGTCATTATTAAAGAGTTATTGAGTGCCTAATGTCAAATAGAACACCCTGTATATTTTTTCTTAAAAACCTAATTTTTTTAAGTGGTTTTTCTCCCATTTCTTCTACGAGGTGTCTCCTAAAGTATTTCAAATTTTTGTAGAGAAAGTAGTAAGTTTTCTATATAAAAAAAGTTGGAATCCGTCCAGTAGATACGCATGAAAGTGACTTCTACGAAGGTCATTTTTTTATCAAACTTGCCATTGACTCGAGTGAAAAAGAACTTTAAGAGTTTTGTACCTTGGAAAAAGTGATATTCCCTCTCAGTTAGTGGGCACATTTAAAACGGCTTCTAGATTAATATATGTCAAATTTGTCTATATTAGGGCAAATTATTACCCGTTCCCCTCGATATGAAATTTACTGAATTTCCCCGATTCAAATAGTTTTTTAATATTTTATGTATTGATCAATTTTTAACTATGGATACTTTTTCCAATTTTTGTTGGGAAACACATCGGTTTTTTCCGGATTTGTCGAACTCTTAGCGGTATAGAGATTTGGACGGCGTTCGCCAAAACACAATACTCGACGTTTGATAACAAAAAAAAAAAAAGTGTTTAAAAAAATAACTAACCAGCAATAAGGAAACCCGATTTTAAATGCAAAACCTTAGCGTATACCTTTTTTTTCTCAGGACCCTCGCTTGCCCCCGTTAAAAGTACACATAACACTTTGCAGGTAAATGGTGTTTGTTAGGCAACTATAAGGCGGCGATGCAGCTTTCAAAAAGCGAACTCTCGCGCGTGCACTATCCCAAAAGTCTTTTTGTCAGTATAAATATATATATACATATATTTAAGTATGTGTTTATACATACATACATATATTTAAAGCACATTGGGGTCAGTTTGCCCGTCCGCGTAGGTGTGGGGATGCTGCGAGCGGGCGGGCGTGGTGCTTCCTCGCTGCCGCCGCCGCTCGGTGCAAAAGGTCGCCTCTTCCTCTTCCTCCTCCATCTTGGCCGTCAAACGCGCCGGCGGTGACGTCGGAGCCAGCGGTGGTGGCCGGAGATCTGGCGGCGAGCGGCCCGGGGAGACGGGGAGGCTCGGAATTATCGAACAGCGGCCCCGAAACCTTTATGACGGGGGCGAAGCGCGCGCTCTCCGCAGCCTCGCGATGCGCCTGGGCCGCGCCGCGGCGGCGGCGGCGGTAAGAGAGCTGCTGCTGCTGCGCTTCCCCAGCGTCCGCCGCCACCGCGTGTGGTGTTGATAATAAACGCGAGTACGCAGTCTGGCCGTGCGGTGCGCGACACACAGACGCCCGCGTACCACCGCCGTCGATGTACAACACAATAATAAATAAAAATACAATTACAAATTGGTAGCGCAACAATAATATTATTATTTTGTTAAAAAGTATATATATATATATTATACACGCGACTGCGATCGTGTCTGTCCGTTCGTTGTGACACCTTTGTTATAGAGTATATTTATATCTTTTTTTTTTCCGTCTTGCCGATTTTTTTTTAAATCTTCGTTAGCGGAGAAGTTATTACCGTCTTTTTTTTAGAAAAAAAAAAAATTATTACCGTTGTCGCTCGTGACGACATGTCCGATTCGCCGGGTGCCGTCGCCGATCCGACGGAACCACCGCCGCCGCCTGATGGGGCTCCCGGTTCGACGCCGGCTAAAAAATCCGTGCTCCCGGCCGAGCACCCACAGCAACAACAACAACAACAACATTCACCACAACAACAACATCTGAACGGTGGTTCGCCTGCGGCCGTGGCGGCCGTCACCAACGGGACAGCACCGGACACGCCGCGCAAGAGAGGTGAGCGCCCAATCGGCTCATGGCGATTTTATTTTCCCCCCAAAATCATACCCAGTTCGCTGTATTTTAGGGGGTTCCGTATAAAGAAAATGCATACAATGCAAAAACGCGCGCTAGTATACCGTTAAATATTACCAATCGATTGGAAGGTAATTTGGCACTATCGTTGCTCAGGCTCGTCCCGTAATATTTACTATATATGAATTAATCATCAATACGAATCGGCTAATTTGCGTGAAATTCTAAACACTGCATAATATGTATGGACAAACTTAGGTTTGCTTAGCGCCCAAATAGTTTTGAATTTTCAACACATGCAGTTTTCTAGTAAAATAACTGTGCTCTTGATTATTATACACAATTAATGTAGGTACATATTATATACACATCAAGTCCTCGACGGTATCGTTTTACAGCTGCCGGACGACCGTATGTTATTATTATTAATTACATTAGCTTATAAAAACCCAAATAACAAATTGCTCAGTCCACAACAATTGAAGGTTGTGTGTAATTTTCGGTCGGGCCTTCGTTTGGTTCACACTATGATCACATGTTTTCATATATTTCATGTGCAATTACAGCGGGAATAACCGGCGTTGAGAGACTCGACATTTTGACACCGACACTTATGGTTAATGAGCGAATTCGGAGAAGGGCGAATACAGTTAAACATAATATGCAGATGATATGGTGATACAGCTTTACAGTTAAATTAACAGAATCTGTATCATCTATTTTAGGTTCTGTGTGTTGTGTAGGTATTTTCGGAATTGTATTGGTTTGTTATTGATTCGATTTGAGCGCGTTGTTATGTTTGAAATTGTACCATGTAATCTACTTTACCCACAGATAAAGTTGTAATGATATATCACGTTAATTACCTACAATTTGTCTTCTGCAGGTGCTCGAATGGTGTACAAAATAATATATTATTATGTGACAGACCGTCGATTAAAATTAGCAAACAAACTAAGAAAACCTATTTAATAGTTTACTACTTTATGTACTTTTATACATTGATCAATCGATTATTCAAAAAGTTTATTGCTCGTCTTTGTACAATATCATATTTATTAGAATTCAAAACCTATTCATCTGGTTTTAATTATAATGTTGCTAAACAATGGAAATGTATAATTGGTTTCAATTCATAGTTAAGGCACTTGCTTTCACTTTTAATTTTATCAAAAATAATTAACTACGTAACCCGCCCGTTTACCAAATGGTATTTTAAGTAAAATATTTTCAATAATTTATTTAAATACTATAATATTTGTTTAATAATGCTAACAAGGTTTTACAGTATTTTTACATCACGTCTTAGTAGGAAATAAAAATATTAATTATAATAATCAACACGGTTTTAATCATTTTTCTTGAATATTTAAATTAAATTGATTGTACTTCAATTATTTTTTAATACATCAAAAAATATATATATTTACAATATTTTCCTATTAAACATTAAGCAAATACCCTTTTTTTTTTTTTTAAAACGCTGTTTATATAATTTATATCATTATTTTTTTTTTACTTAAACGCCTATCTAGGTTATTGATAAACGATAATAACATTATATACCGTTGTAGTCAACTATAAACTATATTAGGTATACTACAGAGTAATTACAGTCAAATATAAACAAGAAAACCTTATATTAATCTAGTAATTATTATTGTATAATTACTTTAAGTGACCGCATGACTGATTAATCTATTGATAGCTTCAAATAGTGTATTCCACCTTCGGCAAATTGGCCGTTGTCCAAACAATTAACAATGATTTTCTCTCCAAAACGTACAGGGTACTTTTTTCTGCCTTTTTTCTATCAGACTTTAAATCAAGGCTGCCTAAGTTCTTCTACAACACTCTCACAAACATGTATAAATATATTTCAAATTTTAATTAAATATCATTGCATGTGTAACCTTATAATACCAAAACTATTATTTCACATTTAACGTGACTATTCTCCCACAAAAATACAAACCTTGAAAAGTTCTATTGTACTCGACACTCGTTCAAAATAAAATTCTATTTCACTTGAAACTTGTTATGCTAATAAAATCCCAAGACTTTTACTTAAATTATTTTCCAACTTTGTGTCTCAGAAATTTCCAGTTTTTCGTCAACAATTTTCATCAATAGTAAAGCAAAAATTTTAATTCGGTAAGCCGAAAATTTACCCAAAAAAATGAAATTTAATTACTTCAATAAAACGTTATATACCGAGAATTCCGTTAAGCCAATTATTGGGAACAGTCCGCCATAGGAGTTTTCTATAGCTTAAGATTTTTGTCGTCGTTTAACGTTGCAAGTAAAATTGATAGTATTAAAAAAAAATGGTACTTCTAATAATGATATAAAACTGTCATTTTTAGGCAGGGAACACCGAAATGTATTGATAATGTTTCTGGGCGACCAGCCAATAATATGTGGTACCGCGATGGCCGGGAAAACACCGTCGTCGTGCTTAACAGCCAGAAAAAGTCCCGGACCCGTGCAGCTTATTCGTTGCTGTGTATATAATACATATATATAATATATATATATATATATATATGTGTGTGTGTGTTATAAGCGTGTTATATAAGAGCAAATTGAAAGCGAAATCTGCAGTAAACTGACAAATGTGGGCATAGGTCCAACACACCCCTAGCCCCACGGTTACCCTTTATCCTCTCAAAAAGGTGTAACCGGGGAATTTATCTCGTTTTTGTGCAAGCGAAATGTAAATTATATTTCAACCAATTCCGCAATGGAAGGTGGGTAAAAGGAGAGAACTCGCGGGGATTACCTAAGCGCCGGTGATTAACATAACGCTAAGGGTTATTAAATTTACAAAGCATTAATGTATTTTTTAATTTTTTATTTATTATTCTCGACGAGACAGCGCTGACCGGAACAACCTTAGCCGCCTAATGACCAAATACGTTTTTTTTTGTTCTGTTTTATTAAACGCTTTTGAGTTCATACTAACATATTACATTACGTAAGATTGGTCGAAAATCATTTAACTAAAAAAAAAAATATCAATTTCGATACACAAGTACATGATAATAAATTATATTTTGTACTTAAATTAGCTTTGACATGTTAAAGTTTACTTAACAGGACATAATGTAATCTTAAATTATTGAAAACTGACGGTTATGTTGAATCATAGTTATTTAAATCACATGTAGCTGTTGCCACTGCACTTGGCATGGTTTTTAGCCTTAGTTTTTAAAGATAATTGGTGTATTATTGTAGTTTGTAACATTTTGTCACAATAAAAGGGACTAATAAAACTATATAACTACATATATTATCTTTGTCGTGTATTATCATCAAAAATAAATAATTTAATCTACTGTACTCACAATAATAATTATACTATTCTAGTTCTTGCATGGAAATTAGTAAATGTAGTCCTACACGAACTTAAAACGCAATACTCTTCATACAAACACTAGTTTCGATTTTTAGCTTTTTTTCCCTCGCTTGTTGTTTTTATTTATATTTTTTTCTTGTACAATCTTAATAATAATGTTTAAACGGATTCAACTTATCGTGGGAGTTTTTGATTATTTATTCACATTATTATGTTTGTAGCGAGTATCATCATTGAGTATCATATATATATTGTACAATATATACTCAATGGTATTATAAAACAATAACAAGGATGAAACATGACTTTGGATCGTTAATCGTTTGTCGAAAATTAAGATCAGAAAGTCTGCAATGTAATTAGTTGCTTGTTGTTTGCGCTTCGAGAAATACCGAAAAACTTTCAATGAGTTTTTTTTTGTTCTGCGATTTTTCTTTTTTGTTTTACTTTTTTTTTCTTAATACGCTTTAATACGAAAAGTTCATCGAGTTTATACGGTGTGGTATAACAGTAACCCAATCGAATTTACATTCTGCAAGTTTCAAAGTAGATCGCACCAAAGATACTTGCAGAATAATTATTATTATTATAAAAATAACAGAACACTTTTTTTCGAACACTTCTGTTGACATTCTCTGGTTTTTTTTTTAACTCTACACCACAAAGTTAAGAATTATCTTGACAATAATTCTCAATTATCTGTCAATATTATGTACCCTATCGTTATCATATTTTTATGTTATATGACTAAAGCCCGTAGGTTTTTTTTAGCTTCGATGCTTTTTATTATTTTTAAAAAATGTTTGGCCTCAAAACGTGGTATCGACAAAAATATCGAATACTTATATGAACGTCAGCCTAATTAACACATATATTTATTAAATTATTATATTTCATGTTATAAGACAAATTCCAAGCGAATTTATTTTTATTTTTTAATTTAATTTGTGTGTGAGTGTGTGTGTGTATTCAATTATCGCGTTCTATTGTATTGTTTTTGTTAACGCGCTGTCTCTTTAGAAATAAAATAGCATATTAATGTATACCATATAACTGCATTTACTTTTGTCTGGATCTTTTACAAAGTTGTCTGTTTTAAGAACGGTTTACAGTTTTCAGTTAAAATTTACTTTCGGTTGTAAATATATATTGCTATTGTTATTCTAGTTATCTACACGTTAACGTATAAGGTAAACACGAATAATGAACCGCGGACAATAATTGGCATTGCGTGCTTACAATACTTGATCATTAGTCGATTTTCGTATTTATAATCGCATGACTTCAATAGCAAAACACTATATAAACTTATCTATGTGTTTTTTTTCCGTTTATGTTTATTTACCAACAATTTCCGACCGAATTACAGGACTGTTTTGTACACAATATTATTATGTATAATAGCGCGAGAACTAAATGAGCCCAAAGTCGCGCATTATATTATATATGATTTATATATATATATATATATATATATATATATATTTATTACATAACGTTATTACCCGCCGAATCGGTCCCATGCGATTTAAGCCATGAAATCGTTTAATACGCGTACAATTGCATTGCTGTGTTATTTTACGATTAAATCTTCTAATTAAATTACCAAAAAAAAATATATAAATATATACACGTGTATACAAAAGTTATTCAATTTGTTTTTGGGCTGTTTTTAATTCGCAATCTGTAGCCTGGCTTTTCTATTTTTTTTTTTTTTTATTGAATTACATTTATAACTTACAACAACGTCGACTGATTTGTTCTTGTTTTTTTTTAAATTCCAATTTCAGGTTTCAAAAAAATTCCCGTCCAGATTTAAAGTGTTTATCAATATTGTTTCGGTATCGTAAAGTCCATCCTAGCGTTCTTTTGTAGTAGGACTTACAAAAAAAGGTTTTGCATTTTGATTAGGAGTTTTAACGATCCATACGGCTTGGCTTAACTCTAAAACAAACGTTTACATTTACTTTTAGGATATTATTTATGCTAAAACAGTATTTTTGTACCACGAAGGAAACATAAACTTCTCTTTTGACAATTGTCCGTCACTGTTCGACTGGATGGCGCCATGATTTGATTTTCGCCCTACTACTCGTTTTCTTTTTGTTTATGTTGTCATAATAAAAGTAAAAAAAGAAAAATCTCCTCTGAAACGAGTACTAGGATTAATTCTCTTGGATTCTCGTGATGACAACAATTTATATAAAGTATATTTTCCACACTTCCAGTATATCTACCAGTAAATTATATTTATACGCTTCTTCTTTTTCACAACTATTTGTGGTCGACTTTCACTCAATACTCTCCGACATCTTTACGTATATGTGCATACTATAATAAAGCAGTTCGGTTTGTACCTATATAATATATGTTTGTCTGTTTGTACTTTCAGTTTTTTACTTCTCGATGTCATTGTTTGTCATTTTTTATACCATAAACGTTTTAATACTTAAACGGAAATAACTTTCCGAGTTTAATTTCATCTTACTTGTACAATGACTTTACAGATGAATCGCACATGTTATTTAATATTATGTTAGAATTTTTGTTAAGTAGATTGAAAAATAAAATAAACGGTCCGTGAAATTTCAAAAGCCCGGCTTTTTTTTAAATTTCAAACTCGGAACCAATACCAACATTTTTAGAATAATAACTCTATCGTATAATAATATGTTCCAGATAACCAACATAACAATACGACCGAGAACGTAATAACCTTTTTTACAGATTCAATTTTACATTATCCATAAAATCACAGACTTATCTAGTCTATAATGTCAATCTGTACGTAGCTAGCTAATTACTTTAAACATTAACCTCAGGACAGCTAGTTTATTCGATACAATTGTTCAATATTATTATTATTTCCATTTTGACCGTAAATATTAGTATGGTTGGTTATTTATTTCTACAACCGCAATAAGTTTTGGGTCTAAGACGAACGCTCTAACTGAATTTAAACGCACATTGTATACAACCTAAAAGTTGCTTAGAACTTTATAGACAAAATTATGTTTAATCCTTTAGAGTATACCAACAATATGCGCACACAGTTCACATTTCACAAACTTTGCACCAACCTTGTTGGCCATGCTTTATTATTTATATATTATAATCTAGATATATCTAGATATATATTTACTATAAATATATAATATTGTATCTTGTGGAGTATTTGAATAAAGATAATTGTGCTTTGTTGTTGACACCGTGTTTACATAGTGTTGCTACTGATTGTTGTATTAAATGACGGCAATTTGTCTGTCATGAAAAAATGAAAAAATATTAGCTATACTGTGTGTACTTAAAACGTTTTTCAAATTATTTAAGACCATCGTTGTCTGAAAGTACTTACTCAAATAATAAAGTCGTAAAACCGTAAAATTAAAATTTTAAAAAACAAGATTTAACTATCGTAATAAACATTTAGAAATAATTTTTACACGTTTTGCTGATACAGTGAAAAAAAAATATGAAATATGTGTATTTGATTTTCCAACAAAATTTTACTTAAAAATGATAGTGTGTCCGTTTTTGTCAAAGTTCCTACTGTTTTATTTCCTCAAGGAACCTGCGACCGGCCCTTATATAAAAAAAATTAGAAATGAAAAGTGTGAAACAGAGGTAATTTTGATATTTCCAAAACTCTTTTAAAGAGGTGCTTAGCCAGCTAAAAACATCCAGAAGCATATACCTTCTTTTATTATCTGCTTGGCTCTCCTTATCAATCATCACCTTTATCACTTCTACATTTAACTTCATTGGATCACCTACTCTCATTTCCCTTTATTGCATTTCAGGGTTTTGTTTCATTTTTGATAGGGGGGTAATAACATTTCCATGTTTAAAAAGAAAAATTTCGGTTAAGTATACTATATCGGAATTATAGACACTAAATCGAGCCTCTAGTGTTGCAGCCTAATTAATTTAAGACTTATAAATATAAATAATTCTCTTAGTACCGAGTACCAATTATGTTTTATCTTACTTTCGATGATAATAACACTCGGTTAACCATAAGGAACTAACCTCGCGCAAGATTATATTTATATATTTATAGACTACTTACGATTATACTATATTTATATATATATATCCATAATAACCGTGTACATGTTAACGAACATCTTATTAAGTGGATTATTTGTATATTATTATTGTCCAATTAATCATAAAATTGCAACCAGCTAGATTAATATCGATCAAATGTATTAAACTTATAATAATATATAAAAATTATATAATATAAATTGCTCAAACATAACATTATATTGTTATGAATTATGACACGAAAATTGTACATTTACATTGTTTTCGAAATCTGAACTCGATTAATCATAACACGGACTTTGTTGATGTATTATCTAGTTGGTTTCAGCGCTAAGTACTACCTATTTTTGTTGTCTCAAATATTTTTTTCCTAAACCAAAGAAAAGAAGACTATTGTCGCGCCGTGTTCTTTTTAACAAAAAACGCCCATTGTTTTCATGTAACACTCAGTACTTTGTTATACCTGCTGTACCATTCAATTTGTTACTTTTTTTTTTTTTGGCAAACTAATGTTGGACGTCGTGTAAAGGAGCAACGCGTTTTGCTAAAAATAAAATATAATATTGTTGACTGTCGCAAAATATTCTGCACTATTTCAATCCCATCTTTACTCTCTTCCAGCTAAAATTAAAATTAACTGTCATTGAAAAATACACTAACGGAAAATTACTGTCGTCGTGAAAGGTTTGTCATAGCCTGCAATTGCTATACAACTACACTACACATAGTTTTATACTACTGATTTTATTTTTATACTTACACGTATTTAAATTTTTATCCAATATTCGTCTTTTAATACAGTAGTTTAAAAAATGGAAAAAATACTACTGCTGCTACGATAGTAAATAATATTGTCTTTTTTTAAAATTATTACCGTTGGATTTTAGATGAAAACGATGAAGGTCGGTATAAATAATTTGGCAGAAGACGTGACGTGGTCGGCCAACTAATACAGAAACATTTTATGAAATTAAACCAAATAGTTACTGTACCTACATTGAACCATAATTTGACCTACTCAAAATATAACATGACTATCTCGGACGGGTGATCAAGTTCGCAACTATTCGTCGTAAACATTTTTGATGCCAATAAAATATAATACATATGATGTACATATAAAAGCGAGTAATATTTTTTTTTGCCATTATATAAAACTATTATGGCTAAGATTCTCTGAATTTCAAGATGGGCATTGACACAAAAGATAGAAATAGTAATAACATATTTTTTTATCATCGCTACATTATTGCACTAAACATCGGTTAATAAGAAAACGATGCACCTCGAACTCCTTGTATATTTACTTTTATAAGAATTGTAGTACAATTTATTGGCGAAGCATGCAAACGGTGGGAAATGCAGTCTCATAATCGTTTTAAAACAAGACACGACCTCATTATAAGTGTAAGGCGCACAGGCTAAAAACCAGGATAGCACCTGTTAATTGGAAAAGTGGGAATTACGGTTCCGATAACTTCGATCGTACCTTTGAGTCCGGTAAAACTTGGCCAAAGTTAGTTTCCGCTTTTATCGGTACGTCATTATGTTTGAATTTTCCCTGGCCTCTGCACGTCGGTTGGGTTACTATAGGAAATACGGAATTCCGGAACCCTACTACAATTAATTTGACAAAATAATAACCGTTAAACTAATAATACACTGTTCCCTTTTTAAATGACTTCAAACGTATACCTATTAGTACTTGTACCTATTGGACCAAATCGAATTTTTCTATTGCCCGTTTACACATCAATTATCTTACTTACCAACTCAAATTTTTTCAAGGTTTTTTTTTAAGTTAGTTTAAATATAAAAGTATAAAGTCCCTGGCTTTCTTTGCGGTATTTGATCGATAGGAAGTCTTGATAGCATTTTTTTTTTCATAGAAACCAGTAGTAGTGTAACGGACTAACTCCCCCGATTGTTAGCCTTAGTTTAAGAAATGGAGAGAAGCGATGGGAGTGTTACAAGCAGTGTTGTGCAAATTATTATTTCAATAAAAATGTATTCAAATAAAACGTTATTCGAATAATTATCTTGAAAATTATTCGAATAACTTTTACTTGAATAATATGTTATCTAGACGATTGTTTAGATAACGCTTTATTCGGATGATGCACAACTCTGGTTACATGATAACGAAAAAAGTTATACTAAAGAGAATGTTTTGTAAAATGGTCGAAAGGCCGATCATGTATGTAGGTGGCAACAGAAAATGAATGTTGTAAAAATAAGGATGGACAAAATTAAGAATAAGCAATGTGTAAGTGGAAGTTTAGGTATGGCTTCTATCGAAGAGGAGACTTAGACAATTCCAGAATCTAAGCGGGAACTTTTATTATTTTCATGTTGTCAAGGCAATGAAAGAAAATCGGAGGAACGTCGTTTGATGCAATTGAGGGGCTTCAAGGATAGCAATATGTGTGTAGAAGATCGTGTGAGTGGAGGTTGGCGGTTTAGTTAGAAAAAACGTATCCTAGGATAGTTTTTTGAACAGCTGAGGGAAGAAAACAATAAGAAGAAACAAGAGCTGTTAAAATATTTATTTTAAACTACCGATTTCGAATACAAGATGAATGACGGTTTTGACCGCCTGTCTGTAGCGTTCCGTCAACTGATCGCCGCTCAACGGTGGACCTCCTCCAGTAGGTATCAAAAGCACCGGTTTACCTGTCAAGTCGCTCAGATCAGACACTGAGGGCACGGTGCCGCCATTGCGCACTGCTCGCACATCTCTTCGGTAAGTTCGTCCTACAGCTCGGGTTAACGCTTTGAAGTATGCGTTCTCCGTGTCCACCGTCCTGATGTAAAAATATATGTATAAATCCGCTAAGAATTCGTTGATCGCATGCTAAAAATACTATTCACGAGTCTTAGATAATCTACTACAGGTTGAGTCATCTTGGTGCAAACATATAAATAATCGCAGATCACCAAAAACAACAGCTCCTATGAAGAGGAGCAGCGTGGGAGATAATAGATGTGTGCGATACTCCGTTTTACATGACTCAATCTATAGTAAGTTATCTAAGATGAAAACATTCAAGCAGCTATCTACCAATGTTTTGTAGCAGCCGTGGTTTCCAACTTAATTTCGTTGCCCGAGCCTAATGTTTCGAAAACATTATTTAAATGACGGTTAACGCAATCGATGACATGACCCAGCTTTTGGTTGGGAACGGTTCGCAGCGAGAATGTACCAACCACTTTGTGCGGTATGAACGTGCGGTGTCCTTCGTTTTCTCGGTCAGTATCATCGCCAACGCTCCTTACGCTGTGCACGGTCAAGCTGGGAAACCGAGTTCTGTGCATCGTTACCCTAAGGTCCTCTTTGTGCAAAAGTTTCTTCGCCCCGATTCTGGACTTGTAGCTCTCGACGTTGAACAGCGGCAGAACACTGTGATAATACCTAAAGGAGTCAAAAAACAACGAAAATAATCCAATGATTCCAAAAATCCAATGTCCAATAGTCTGGCAAAAACTTGGAAGTTGGACTCAAAATTGCACTGAAACTCTGAATTGCGTTGACACAAAGCACTCGTGCACCCAAGCAAGGGTTTAGTATAGTTTAATATGCATTGTACCAAGAAATATGGCGTTAAGCGCGTTGTTACACTGCGGGGCTCATTTTTTTTTATCGAGTTTTGGCCTTACTGTACAAAGTCAGTTGACAAGCTTAATGGAGTATTATTGGCTTGTTAGACAACGAAAAAGTAATGCTATTGGTCATTGAATCAGCAATCACGAGTGTAATAATTGCTTCACTGAAAAAAAAAACCCATTTTAATAAAATGCTACGCTTACTGTTCTTCGGCGTAGCTGGGTTCGGCCACTTCGTCCTTAAGGTCTGGCACGGTGATCTTTCCTTTAGAATCGACGAGAGACGACAACAGGTGAATTACATCCGTCATCGCCTCGGCAACAACACCACCGTGCGTCCCGGAATGCAGGTCTTCATTGGCACATTTTACCGACAGCTCGAATCTAAACATGTCAACTCGATTTAAGCTCTAACTCGTATTAAGTGCACAATTCCCCGTTTCAACGCTTACAGCAACTGACAGGTTTAATGCAACAGGATAAAGGTGTTATTCCAACGGGATGGCCTTTACCGGCATGATATCGACAAAGCAATTATCATAACTCTTCCACCGAGTCGAATAATATTAGAGTAACATTTTCAAAATAATATTTAATATTAAATATTGTGCCTAAGTTGACTGGGGAGCATCATATTCTTTTATCGAGACTCAGATAATAGATAGACACAAATAACAATAATATTTATGAATATTTTAACTTACTAAGCTTAAAAATACTATACATTTACTATACATTTGGAAAACAATACTCATCCTGGCACGCCCCCCCCCCCTAAAAGCATCGCTGTGATTAAATTCAGAATATGGTTTAACTTTTTCTTTACGTGTAGTATGAGTCAGTATAAGATGATAAGCATATGTTATCAATTAATATGTGTTGTACTATTGAAATTCCTAATTAAAACTAAACGTATAGTACCTATATACATGAGGAATGGTACCAATTTAAACTTGTTTCTGTACGTTTTATAATGTCTTTGCGAGTATATTCCCACTACAAAAGTCCCTGCAATTCTCTAATATTTACTGAATTCTATAATTTCATTATGTTTTACAATTGGCAAAGGATACTAAGAACAAAATTATGTTGTGTATGTTCAGTGGCGAAAATACAAATATTTATATTGCTTCATTTAAATTTCGCTAGCATTTACTTGATTTTAACACATGTAATCAAATAACGTACATGTATATTTTTATAATTGATACGTTGAAATATACTCAAAATACATAATTTATATTTTATTGTGATTCTAGATTAATTTATGTATAAAATAGCACTTTATTTTAATTCCTTGTTTATTGTTATTAATTTTATAAATGTATACAATGTAATTAATTTAATATGACTTATATTTAAATAATTAATAAAACAATTTAACATTTAATATTCGTAGTAGGTACATATTCAAAAGAATAATCTGGTCACTGATGTTTTTAGCTAAGATTTTCTGTAACCCAAACGATGTTAATATATTGCCATATTTTTATTAATAGAGTTTATCATAAAACACGACGGTTGCTTCAATGTTATGTACTGTCAAATAATTAGTTGTTTTATATATTAGTAAAAATAAATCATTATTAACGGACATATTAATATGTTTACGCACAATAATATTGTTAAGGCCATACTCTTCAGAACTTATTGTAACTTATATTTTTAACAATGTTCTAGTTATGACTTTATTTTATTTTATTATTGACCTTGGATCATTGCCATTGCAAATAAGCTATTATTGCCAATAAGCAGCGGCGGATTGGTAGCATCCACCACAGATTAGTAGGCCTATTAGTAGCATAAGATATATATTATAATATAATATCGAATTGTGCGGTGAAAATGAGAATAATTTCACATGACAACAATCGTCGTTATCTTTTATATATTCTCTATTATAATATATAGTTGTATTCTACCTATATTGAACAATTATTATTTGACATATTTTAGGCTAGAGCTGGTTAGTTTTAAAAGTATAGATCCACGCTTTTGAGTAAATCTCACCGTTTAAATATTACTCGTATTAGAAAAGAGGCACGCAATCTAAGTACAAACTTATATTTTTTCCATTAACTAGTCATTTGTTGTTTTGCATTTGGTCAAGAAATTATGTTTGTTCTCGCAAAAAAACAATCTTAAACAAAACCGAGCTGGTGACCTGAATATTTTACGATATCGTCATTATAGTGCTGGGCTTGTCTGCTGGCCACTGTTGTTTATATTTTTGTTTCATCCGCAAATAAAACAAGCACAATAATAACGAAAACAAACGTGAAGAAAAAATGCCCCTTAATTAATTATTAATTTACGGGCTTCGCGTGCTGTATGAATTATTCAACTTTTGTTTATGGGAGATCGTTTGTCCGTCGTTCGAGCATGCTTGTGTTGAATCCCGCTCGTTCCAAATTACAAGTTTCCCAAGAGGAAGAAAAATTATTTTCCATTGTTCTTCCCGGACGTCCTTTTTTGTGGTTTCATCTCATTACTGAGATGAACTATACATCAAGCTAATTAAATAACCTTGTTCTAAAATGTATGAGTACACACTACGAGTTCTGAGAAAAATTGTTACCACGAAAACCGTTAACACTATAAAACAGCGTTAAAAATAGATTAATTTTTAAAAATTTATTAGTATTTTAATGACGGTTTAATGAATGGAACAAACCGATACAGACTCAGATTTTAATTTTTGTAAGGGTTCTTGTTAGTTTTTTGAATAGTAAACATAGAATAGTAGTTTTGAGCTCTTACCGGTAGTAAAATAGTTATAATACCGTTTTCTACCACTGTTTTACGGGGTTTATAGACCTTAGATAAATGTTTTTAGCTTCGATGTGTAGCTGAAAAGATTTGATTTTTACAATGATGTGTTTTGAATTTTGTATTGTTTAATTTGAGTGTGGACCTATGATATCTTCTAAACCGCTGAACCGATTTCTTCATCTTGCAACTATATAGATCAGATATTATACCTAAATGCTGCTTAATTGAGCCAAAAATAATAAAAAGTATTTCTTTTTTTTTTTCAACTTGAAATTACGGCGCTGTATAACTTTTTTTAAATAGTCGAATTAGATGCAAATTTATATGGAATATTCTTAAGATAAGGTAAACGTTAACAGACCAAAAAATAAGGTCTTTGTGTTGTCATAGGACTGATTAATTTTAATCACTTCCCGGAAACTACATAATTGGTTCCATCGCCTGTGTCAACTCGTGTAATAAGTTCCTACTGTGTGGACACCAGTAGTTGGGTACTTAACGGCAGACATCCGGGAGGGTTTGTCCGAACAGGGAACAAAAGGAAGACACACAGAAACTTGAACTAACCTGCAGTATCCCCGGAAAGAACTAACGACTGTCGGGGTGTTTGGGTCCATTTCCGGGTTGCCGTCCGCCATGCACACTACGGTGACGTCTCTGAGGAACGAGACGAGTTTTTTCTCAAGAAAACGTTTCAAATAAACGCCCACGTCAGCCGGCATTGTTTCTATTATGAATTTTATGTTTACCGCAACTCCGATTCCGAGCCGTTTCAACAACAGCAGCGCGTTGGTCCAGCACACCAAAGAACCGCGAACGTCTTCCAGACCTACAGAAAAAAAAATGAAAATGCAATAAATCTACCGAGCAAAAGCTTTTCGAAGTTTAAACGCGGTGACCGAGGTAGTCACGGGGGTCCACCGTTCACAATGTAGAACTACATCGTTATTTACGACCGCCCGTCATTCCTGAAACAGCGGTTGAAAAACGTTTTTTCTCCCCTGAGCTTATTTTATATAAATATATCTTTTTTTTTAAATAGGCCATCTTTGTCATGTATTATATCATAATATCGTATTCATGTCAGACTAAGACGATATTGGAGCTCGTGTTCATGTCCAATATGGTTATGCAAACGGCTCGGCGATTGCCCGCGATTATTCTGCTAACGACCTTTAAGGGGATGCATGCGGTCTGTTTTTAATGACTTTTCTATAGGCAATATTTAAAAAAAAGTGGTTTTAATCAATTATTTCGATTAATTTATCGGTTAATTTGTATAAGCTTCGAGGTATCATTTTTTCTATGAGTAAAATCCATTTTGGTTTATTGTAGACCAAATAGATTCGAGTTCTTTGGCTACTTTACTATGTTATGTAGGAAGCCGATTTTCATTTAAACATTTCAGTTTCTTGTAATAAAATTAATTAAATTTGCAGTTTTTTTACTTAAAAAAATTTCACAGTTTAACTGTGAATTTTGTTAGGTTTTATAATTTTGTTATTTCATTGAGGACTTTATTTAAATGGATTTAGCCACCTCAGCTCCCCCACCAGGATTAGGGAAAATCACCATCCATGATATTTTCTTAGTAAATACAAATTTAACATACCAATAGTTTCAACAAAATTTCATAAATATTACAAATTTAATCAATTTTGTGAGTTATTTTTAAAACGTTAAACAAAATGTATTTCATTTTTTACATATTCTTAACAGAACATAAAAAAATGTTTTTTAGTTAATTACTGAGTGGGTACAAACTACAAACGTATTTTTGTTTATTTAGAATTCTTATTTTTGTAATTTGTTTATTTAAGCGCAAATACCGTATTCATGTAATTTTGTTAAGTCCAATTCAGATTGTCTATTTGAATATTTTCCACGCCAAACTTTTTTAGATAGTTTATATCGTCACCGGGTTGTCTTGAGAACTTTGGTAAAACTTTAAATTACACTGGATGTAAAGCTAATAATATGTGTAAATTATTCAGCCATTGTTTGAAATTTACATACAAAATGAGATTTTTTTTCTTTTGCAATTTTACAAAGTTCTTTTACTATAAAATGTTACGACCCTGTAAACTAAATGAACAATTTTTAGTTTTTATAATGGTTATTAAATGTCATATATTAAACTGAATTAAAAATATAATTTAAAAAATTATTCATAATAAAAATTATAGCATCTCTTTTGATAATATTGAATATTCGTATCAAACTATAAAGTTCGAGCTAAAAGTTTTCAGACAGACTAACAAAACAAGTTGTGATTTGACCCAAAGGGAAATATAAAAATATAGAAATAATAAAAAGTTGTATTTAAGTTACGAAATCTAATCTATTGTGTCGTTCCATTACTTGTAAGTAGTAAAGTATTTATAGACGGGGAAAATTATGAAATTACAAACAAATATTGTCTACTTAATAATGTCTTTTTTATGATAGTATTCAATAAATCTTGATAACCGGAATAGTCCGACGCACAGAAATAGCATGTCTATCGGGTATATTTTTTATAAGACGTCAAACGCCTTACGACAAGACCAATACTTGTCTATTTTGATCTGTCTATCATGATCGGTAACCGCGCATCAACTAGCTTGAGTGCTATTGTACAGTTAAAATGAAAATAACCTCGTCCAAAAACGTTTTGCCCGATTTTGTCCCTTTTCATGTGACCGTACAGCAATATCGTTTCCGTAGCTTTTGGATTCGTGGACGGTATGGTGGCTGTAAGTACGGGGGGCACCGGGGGCATGGCTTGGGGCACTTCGACTTCCCACATTTCCGTAGTCACAGCACCGGCTCGAGACAACTGTGTCTGCATCCATCTTAGGAGTTCTAAGGGATCCGTTTGCCCTTTCAAGTCCACGCGCAAAGTCTGCATGGCAAGTAACGGTTCAGAATACATATCACCGTCCATGTCCACGGTGCCGCACAATTCGGCCAGACTGTGTTCCGTTAATTTAGAACCTGAAAAAAATGACAAGGTCGCCAAATTACCAAGGAGGTTAACCGCCGCGCCGTCCTAAACGGCCCTGAATGATGCCGAGATACTGGGGATGATGACGGAACAATTATTAACAAGAATACAGTTTTCTATCCTAGCAAGAATAGAAGCGTATAACAAGTTATAAATGTTACAAGTATATATTATGGAAAAAATAATGTATTATTATTATCATAAATACCTTGATGAAAAGAAAAACGGCATTAAACAAACAATCGAAATGTACTAGAAGGTCGAGAAGTAGTTATTAGCCAAACTGCCGCAAGTAGTTATTTTATTTAATTATGTTGATTTTGTTTTGATATACTTCCGCAAAAAGTTATCCCAACATCGTCCCCAGAGCGAGCTTATTAAGATTACACGAACTGATTTACTACATATTAGCCAGTATTACTACACAAACAATTATAAATGTGCACATTAACTAGCAAAAGTTTCCAGTCAAGTAGTTGCTTTAATTACGACTGCTTTTAAGAAATTATAGACGTATTCGTAATGTGTATAAAAACTTTTACAATATTTAATTTCATTTGAAACTTTCAAAACTTTCTTTAAATTATTATTTCTCGAAACCGAAATTTATGATAATACACAACTGCATTAGTTTAACTTCATTAACATGTTGTAACTGCTAAATACGAAATACTCGATTTTAATAACAGAGTCTAAATAATTGTATTCTAATTATATAAATCTGCTGTGTAAAATATTCAATTTGTTTTATTTAATCGTGCACCAACATATTCTTTCTTAATTAAGAATATATATATATAATAGAATTTTCTCAACACTGGTTGTGGTTTCTTGTTGTGAACGATTTTAGTTCTGAACCCAGTGATGCCAACATTGTGCACTTAGAATAGGTTTGAGTGACGAAATGTTGGAAATACATCATTAATAATACACATAAACTACAAAAACAAATTCCTAACCAGCGTATTCCGACAACAATGCATTACCACTTACCATATACCATCATCATTCAACGTCACCGGATATAATAAGTCAACGGTATCATTGTTGTCTGTTGCCTAAGTACATACAGGTACAATATGCGCTGTTTATAAGTGTTTATTTCTGTGGTTTAGGGTATTACTAATAATGTATTTAATGTTTCGTACTTAGATTTTTATGAGTTATTATTAAAAATTTATAACCATTGATTAGGTCACTGATTGCATAATTCGAGTCAACAAAAACTACTAATACTAGATCATGTGAACATTTAGTACTAAAATTCTGTAGGATAGGTGAGATTAGTATTAGGATATAGAAAGTTGTATTATATCTAATTGAGATAACATACGTAAATACTTACTTTTAGTTGTCATGTTTAAAAAAACCTTGTTGTTAATAATAAATTTATTGAGTTAAGTGTATACTTTTATGTAAAAATTTATTATGAATTTTTAAATTTGATTAAATATTTTTATTTTTATTTTGATAAAACAACCCAATGTTTGTTTCCCTCCTGTTAAAAAAATATATAATTGCCTTGGTTACCTACCAATTTAAGGTTATGTATTTATACATAGTATTTATTCTTTTACTTGGGTTTGTTTCAGGTGATGTCAAAGACGAAACATACAAGTCAGAAAAAAATAGAAATTCTGGATATGAAACGAATTTATACCTCTATTCCGTAAGTAGTATATAAAAAAAACCGTGTAGGTCTTAAACATAAGTGTTCAACAAGTATTTGTTGTTTTGAACTCATGTAATAATATATGAGCTCAAATTTAAGTTGCTTTAATTTTATTTATTTTTTGGTGAAGTTACATTGAAGAGGTTGAATATTTTCATTTCAGTTCCACAAAAATGAACTATACAAACGGATATGATTTTATTTACAATAAATATTTTTTGTATACAACTTTTTAAAAAAACAACTATCGTCGTTAAATGAATTACCTAACTTCTAGCCCTGAAAAGCCTGAAAAATTCTTTTGGCATATCTACAAAATTGGTGCAACCTTGAATGCAATTATTATATTATTAATTGAAGCATAATTACTGCTCTTGAAATGAAAAATACTGAATAATTTACATGACAATTTAAATATGAAATTAGTAGAGAAATATATAAACAGAAATTGCCGTAGTAATTTTTTTTTTGATAGTGTGAAGGTTTTTGTGCAAGGTAAAATAATTTATTCTTATTGTAATGCTTTAACCTTTATTTTTTCACTAATATTTTTAAAATATCTCTGCATGTAGGCAACGTTTTCTTGTAAGCAATTATAGTATTATATTAACCGTGATGATGACGTTTTTAAGTGGTAATTTGATGTAGTAGTATAAATAAATTTGACGACATTTAATACTAAAACATTTTTCGAACACATAATAGAATACAACATAGATTTAATAGAAAAATGTATTGATTACTTGCAGGACATACACTTATAGATGTGTTATACTTTTTATTTAACCAATTTTTAGCTTCAATGCATAGCTTAGAAGGTGTTGTTTTTATAATCATGTGATTTTATTTTAAACCCCAAAAAAGAGGGGAAAAGTAAACTACTAAGTAGTAGTGAACTTAATATTGGAAATTATGTAGTTTGAAAATAGAATGGTAACGGGTGAACGGGATACACTATAAAAAGTGAGATAAAAGAGTTTCGAATAACGGGAAACGATAAGTTAGAACATATAAGTGTCAAGTGGATACTTAAAGAAGATTGAAAAGAATATGATTGAGTTTCTTTTATATGTTTATTGAGGGTGGAATTGTGCAATGTTGTCGAGTATTTGGTGCTTATCTTGCCGAGTAGTAACTGCATTATATAAGTCGGATATGTTATAAAATTGATGTATATAGTTGCAGTTACAGTACATAGTTAACCCATATAACCAAAATCTGTATTATATAATATAAACCATCCTCAATAAAATTAATATGTATTATATATATTAATTATTTTGTTACTTTTCCTCTGAATAGAAATTTACTGTTGGAGTCCTGCAAATCAACTTCAAATGAGTACATAAGAAAGTTTGGCACGAGGGCAGTTATAATCTCAAACTAATTTTCTAATTTGTATTCCCCTACCATAGTAATTTTTTATGTTAAACATTATAGCAATGTCACATTTAGTCGGTCAAACTTACTTTTAAAGTTGTACACAAAAACGATTAATTTTCATTTGCACAGGTATTGCCGTAGGAAAATGTATTTGGGATGATAATAAATAGGTGTATTTTGTAATTTAATGACAATCATTTTTTCCCCTCAAACTGGGCAAAATATTATGTTTGTTGTATATTTCACAGGATGAGCTGGAAGACCGCCCAGAAGTGGCAACGTTTCTCAACTCGATTGCAGATTATGCGAACACAATCCCAAGTGCAATGGACTCAGACGTTAAACCGACTACGGTTAAACCGGCAAGGATGGGCACGCTGGTCGGCGTATACCTACCTTGTGTTCAAAATATATTCGGTGTCATATTGTTCATTCGACTTTCATGGGTAGTCGGCACGGCCGGGGCTATTTACGGATTTGGAATTGTGTTCACTTGTTGCTGCGTGGTAAGATTTTCGGGTCATTCAAAATGTCACAATAATAATAATATTAATATTATCCTCGATACTGTAATAACCCTCTCCAATAATATACCTTGTATGAGAGGTCCAGCTTAAATGGGATAAATTTAGCATTTATACTTAAACATATTTTTATATCTAATTTTTTTTAATGATCAAAGCCCCTTAGATATACTTCTAGTTATTAATATTTCACTACTAAGAAATTGAAGCGAATAAACTTTGGTGACAGACAGCACGAATAATTAATTTCGTATAAGTTAAGACTATAAACCACATGAGTTAGTTTTATAATGTAGTTTTGGCCAGAAATTTGTGTCTCAAATATACTAATTCAAAAATATGCGTGAAAATTTTCATTAACGGCTTACGTTGTGATACGTATAATTGCGATAACAATATAAAAATAAAATATATATATATATATATATATATATATGTAGGATCTGAAAATGTATTGAATTACTCGACGTTTTTATCCGTCATAACACTAATATAGTATAATATGCAGTGTTTAATTGCAATATTTTAATTATTTTATTGTTACGCAAAACGTCACATTGGACATAGTCAGGAAATCCTACAATCGTTTGTGCAGCGTGCATGAAGGGAAAATTACCTATGTATAGCCTGTGACGTGGGTAACAACCGACGGTCATTATATAAACCTACACAATTCGCTATACACAAGTACATAGCGTAGTATACGTTTTTCAATTTAATTATCCCAGAGCCAACCGTTTCTGTTTAACGTCTACTGTAACGTAGAATTGTTTTAATTGTTTCCAATAGCAATTTTGAATTCTCGGGTATAAATTATTCATTTATAGGCTGCCGGCATAATTTAGCTACTTTGCACATTTTATACTGCAAAAATGTCTCCCCTAAGACTACTCGCGGCCAATAATTACATTAGCTTGAACCAATAATGTAGGTCACTGCCATTTTAGTAACTACTCCGACAGTGAGTCCTCTTAAAAAAAAAAAATCTATGATTAACTGATTTTCTGGCCCCTCCCCACCTTTCTCCTCCTCTCATTTTAAATCTATTAAATTTTGAAATCTTATCTGTTAATACTAATTCCATTATACCTTATACCTTGTACCTCAGATTTTCGCATATTTTTAACTTATTTTGCCACTGGACAATAATAATAAAAACCCAAAATTTCTATATTTTTGATATTTTTTGTACAGACGATGCTGACTGCAATATCCATGAGTGCCATTGCCACGAACGGCGTGGTGCCGGCTGGCGGACCTTACTACTTGATCTCTAGATCGTTGGGCCCAGAGTGCGGGGGAGCGGTCGGAATGCTCTTCTACACTGGCATTACTCTGGCCGCGTCCATGTACATCATAGGAGCCGTCGAAATCATTCTAGTAAGTGTCCCGAATTGCTGTATCCGTATAACGCTAACAGCACCAGGAATCCCAAGACCATCCCTACAGGGGAATCCTGAGAAATCGTTAGGATTCTCGGAGCTATTAGGGTTCATCTGTTGTCCTAACAACACTGGGAGTCCTGTAGGATTTGTCATTTCTGCATAAGAATCCTTTGGGATATCGCTAAGATTTTCGGCGCTATTAGGAATTTGTTTTGGAGATCCGATTGAGGCAACTAGGCAGGATTTCCAATCGGGATTGCTTTGGGACTCATATTAAATATATTTATTAAATTGAATATCGGAGTTACTACTTCGTACGGATCCTAATCTGAAATTCTAGCCAACAACTTGTAGGAATTATAGGGTTGTAGACAATATAAAAAAATTCACTATTGTCTATTCATATTTAAGCTAAATTGTTAACATGAAATCGAATGAACGTCCACAGACTTACATGGCGCCGAGCTTATCGATTTTCGGTGACTTCACCAAAGACAGCACCGTAATGTACAACAACTTTCGGGTATACGGTACCATATTACTCATGGTGATGAGCTCGATCGTGTACGTGGGTGTTAAGTTTGTCAACAAGTTTGCCTCGGTAGCTCTGGCCTGCGTACTGCTTTCCATATTGTCCGTTTACGTGGGCATATTTTATAACTTCCATGGAAGCGATAAACTCATGTAAGTATATACACTAAGAGTGTCTGTCGACGATAAACGATTATTATAGTATTTACGGCTCGTGTGTGCTTTTCCCGCAGTATGTGTTCGTTAGGAAACCGTTTGCTGAAGGACATGGATATGAAATACTGCAACAAGGACCCGGGCGGTTACCTGGAAAAGATCTACTGCCCCAATGGCACCAACTCTTGCGATGCTTACTATACCAGTCACGACGCCTCGGTAGTGAAAGGCATTCGAGGTCTTAGCAGTGGCGTTTTCTTTGGTTAGTATAATATGATACGGTATTCTCTATTGAGTAATCCTCAGGAGTTCTAGTCAGGAGTCATCTAGAAGTAAATATTAAGAGCCGAATGGTAGTAAAATATGCACTCCTCGAAAGTCGTTTGTTTCTCAATTTGGACTCCTCTAGAGACCCATGAAATCACAAGGGTGACACATTCACGCTGTTGTGAGGGTTTTATCATTTTATTTATATCGGGTACCACCTGATGTTCCTTGGCTTTAATGGTTCACCCTGAAGGAATCCCCTACGACTGCGGACCGACTAGTAGGACTAGGTGCTAATTGCGGGCCGAAGAAGGTGTGTCTCAAGATGAAGTGACCAGTCAGAAGGCCACTTTTCGGAGGGCTCTACGTCACGTTAGTCGCCTTTTACGACAGGAGCGAGGACTTTGGTAGAATTCTTTCTCCCCTAACCACGGGGATAATATCGGGTACCACCTAATAGAATACATTAATATCACTACAATATGCAAAGTATTTTTATAAAATTAATTAAATCATCCCAAATCCCAATAGTGTTTTACTGCGAACATGCCGTTTCGTGTTTAAACCCAAATGTTAAACTACTAAAGTAAACCCCGCTTGGTTTTATTATGCGCACGACCTTAATTATATTACCTCTAATTTTATGTGTGTTAAAGGCTTAGGTCCGGGAAACCAGCATGAAATTAATTGTATTATGTATGTAAACCCTTTTACTTAAATTATTAAATCGTTACTTACATGAGTATAGATGTATCGCGAGTGCAATTAAAAATTAAAAGTTATCGAAAAACTACTGCGAAGAGAAAAAAATACTTTCTATAACAGGCGCTTAATAATTAATTGAGCAAATATATTTAGTTTTCAATTGCACAAGCTGATTTTAAAATGTGTTCGTGACTTGGGTTGTTAAACGTTTTTTTCCGAACAAATAAAACGGCCCCAATACGATCTGTCATTTTATAAAAACCTAGTGTTTCGTCTTGGTCACATGGAAGAAGGGTAAAACAAAAGTAAAGAAAAATTAAGAGCTCTTACGTAAGCAATTTTATCAACATATAAAACTTAATAAAGGATGATTAAGCCCATTTTTTAGGGTAGTTTATTCATAGAGGAGGGACCCGATAAGATATTGTTGATTGATAAGGGAAGATATATGATAAGGAAGGATTTATTAATAAGAGTAAATCAGCTGATAAAAGGGATCACTGATTGCCAATCCTCTGAAATATCGTCTCCAAGTTTATCGGTTCACTTCACAAAATGGTCTAATTTGGGTTCATTTTTTTTTTTTTGCTAACTCGCAGAGAATATTTTTGGAAACTTTTTGGAAACTGGACAATACATAGCCAAAACACACAAGGTCGAAGACATACAGCCGCTGCAAAAAAACACGTACAACATGGTTATGGTCGACATAACGACATCGTTTACAATATTGATCGGCATATTTTTCCCGTCTGTTACCGGTTAGTTATCTGTATGTGGATCGTTTTGGATCATATTTTCATTTATCGTTTATTCATCAGGCATAATGGCCGGTTCAAATAGATCCGGAGATCTGGCGGACGCACAAAAATCTATTCCTATAGGTACGATATTGGCAATCTTGAGCACTTCGACGGTGTACTTGTCGGCCGTAATACTATTCGCGGCCACGGTGGACAACTTGCTTCTCAGGGACAAGTAAGTAACAAACTATGAATAATAAACGCCAACGACGTGCCCATCCTACCTTAAAACAATTCAATTTGCCCGATTTTCACATGTGGTTAAGTACTTAATTATTAAATTTTAGTACGGTCATAAATTAATCTCTCTTTTGGGCTCTGTATTGAAACCAATATTCATGAACTTTATGAATCCATGCATATATTATATGAAGCGTGTGAATATACGACTGTGGTCTGTGAGCACAATGGAATCTTGTAAAATAATTCTCTAAGCTTTGAGCTTGTGTAGGACACATAAAACTAATCATTGCTAGCAAGAAAATACCGCGTTAACGCCGTATAGTTTCAGAAGCATTCTGAATATCGTTGTTTTGTTAATAACTTGACAAACGCATAAACTATGCAGGCATTATGATGTTGTATAAGCATACTTTTGTTTTCAACGCAGGTTTGGTCAGAGTATTGGCGGTCGTCTAGTCGTTGCTAACATCGCTTGGCCTAACGAGTGGGTGATTTTGGTCGGTGCTACCTTGTCCACGTTAGGTGCGGGTCTTCAGAGTCTTACTGGAGCGCCTAGACTGCTACAAGTGAGCTGACTTACTTTAAAAAAAAACAATAATAATTATTATTGTTAAATGTATATTTGTATCGGTTTTCAGGCCATAGCCAAAGACGACATCATACCGTTCCTACAACCGTTCGCTAAATCTTCAGCTTCCGGCGAACCCACCCGAGCACTGCTCATTACAGTAGCCGTTTGCCAGGGAGGTATCTTGATTGGAAATATAGACAACCTTGCCCCACTGTTGGCAATGTTTCTATTGATGTGTTACGCTTTTGTCAACCTGGCTTGCGTCTTGCAGACACTGCTGCGCACTCCCAACTGGAGACCTCGGTTCAAATTCTACCACTGGTAGTTACACACACTTTTGACAGCGCTTAGATCTTAAACGCTCCTTACAATGTTATGTTTTTTTTTTTCATACAGGACCTTGTCGTTTACCGGACTGACGTTGTGCATAGCCGTCATGTTCATGTCGAGCTGGTACTTCGCGTTGATAGCACTGGGCATGGCCGGCATCATATACAAATACATCGAGTATCGAGGGTGAGTGTAAACTATCACAATATAAGCTATGAGCTGTTCTAACCACTTGAAATACTTGATTCCCTCTATAGAGCCGAAAAAGAATGGGGAGACGGTATGCGAGGGTTGGCCCTGTCGGCGGCCAGGTACAGTTTGCTCCGGTTGGAAGACGCGCCGCCGCACACTAAGAATTGGCGACCTCAGATACTGATGCTGGTCAACTTCAACGCGGACCTGCCCAAGTATAGAAAAATCTTCTCGTTCGTGTCGCAACTGAAGGCGGGAAAAGGATTGACGGTGAGCGCGACGGTGATTGAGGGTGACTACATCAAACCCAGCCACGACATCCAAGCGACTAAGAAGGAGCTGGTCCGCCTGATGGACGAAGAGAAGGTCAAAGGGTTCGCGGACGTGCTAGTAGCCAAGGACACGTCTGAGGGATTGAGTCATCTGTAAGTTGTGACGTCTTCATCGACCGGCTTTGCCTTGGCTAATCACTGTTTTATGTGTTACAGAATACAGATTGCCGGTCTCGGAGGCCTTAAACCCAATACGGTTATATTGGGGTGGCCTAACAGCTGGCAACAATCCGAAAACGACCGTTCATGGCAAGTGTTCTTGCAAACTATCCGCATCGTTACGGCAGCTAAAATGGCACTCATCGTACCCAAAGGCATTAGATCTTTTCCGGATTCAGCGACTAAGGTAACGTCAAATTTCGCAACTAACGGAAAACCTATGACCATTTCAGATACAATTAATAAAAACAGAATTTTTACTTAAGTTTAAATCCGGACTGTCGAGGTTCCAGTCAGAATAGGACATTATTCGAATATATTTTTATTTAAATAATTTTTTTATTTAAGTCACGAATACAAATTTACCATTATTTCATTATTCGTAAAATTATCGTTAAATAAACTATTTACACATGACTAAATTAACTAGTAGGTATCTATGATTGATTTTTTAATTAATTTATAATTGTAAAAAATAAAATATTTCTTCTCCCACCGACTGAAAATAATCTATGTAATACAAAAAAAAATACCCACATTTGGAGTCTTTTGATCAAGTTTAAAAAGTCGCCGAATATAGATATTTTTCCTAAAAAATGTCGTTGTTTAGAAATCATAACTTTAAGTTAAATTTTCAATCATAAATATTTATTATACCTATAATATTACAAGTAATAATATATTGTTATAATTAGTTGTATATTCTTATAATACAATTCTGTAAAAATGTCAATTTTTTACGTAGCTTAAAAGTTTAATTTTAAAAAATATATATAAAAATAACTCGAATGTACAGCTATCTGGTACAATCGATATTTGGTGGATTGTACACGATGGCGGTATTCTGATGTTGATACCGTTCCTATTGAAACAACACCGGACCTGGAAAAACTGCAAGCTCAGGATATTCACCGTGGCACAAACCGACGACAACTCCATTCAAATGAAAAAAGACCTCAAAACGTTCTTGTATCAACTGCGCATTCCCGCTGAAGTCGAAGTAGTCGAAATGGTAAGAACCTTGCTAAATTTTTTCGGTCACCCAAATATTCTGTCACCTCATTTCTTTACCTGCAACACGCACCTATTTATCTTTACTTATCAATCACCCACTCATTTTTCGACCGCCCTTTGCCTCTAAAAAATGCTTCAATATCTCTGCTTACCAACTCTCCAAACAGGTGCAACAAGTCCTCTGCCAATTTCTAAACCCTTCATTCATAAAAAAATAAAATCGAATTAATCTGTTTTAGACGTTTAGATTTTAAACTCTTTTTTTTCTGTTATCTTAACAGACTAATTACGACATTTCGGCTTATACGTACGAACGGACTCTCATGATGGAACAACGTACTCAGATGTTAAGAGAACTCAGACTCAACAAAAAAGAATCCTTCGGAATGGTAAGTAAACCGTACGATTGAAAAGAAAAACCCTTATTATATTACTTTCAAAAATATTACTAATTAGTTAAGTGTTGTAATAATGTATTTTTTTGTTTACTAAAAGTCGGCTGTCATGCTTTTTTACTATCGGACAAATTCTAAAATCATTTTGTTGACTTTTATTATATTGTTGCAACATATAATTCTAAACTTATGTTTTCCTAATGATAATAGTACAAATCAAATTCCTACACAATATAATCTCTACCGTGTACTGTACCACTTGGCGCATGACAGTCAACATTTTGAATACTAATAATATATTATATAATTATAAATTATCTTGTATAACTGTCTTTAAACACGGCTTGTGGTTTGTTGTTTTTCTCTTTTGCTTACAAAAGATGCGTAATATCATAGATTTCAATCGGGAAACACCGACTGGAGAGAACACGCCACTGGTTTGTTGTTTACGGTTTTTAACTTTAAAAAAAAGTATTCTAGGAACGCTTTTAAAATTTAATTTAGTTTGTATTTAACAAATTATAATAGTTGACTATTATATAACATTATATATTATTGTTGCAGTAGACAACGTAGTTAGAAGCTTTTTTTTCATGTAGATAATTTTCATATTACTATTGATTGACATTAATCATTATTGTTAGTATTGTATTATTTACTTATTTACAACCAATTTAATACTAATTTTAGATTTTCTCCTATCGTTTGTTATAAGAACACCTAATTGTCCCTGTAAGATCTCATATAACAAACTATAAAAAAAAAGATTTGTGCCAGAACATCTCGAGTTTGAATTTTTCATTAATAAAATGTGAATAGAGAGGAATTCGTGCCATTTTGTAATTTTATGGACCTTTCATAGAATAAATATTTGTTAAAATATATATTTATTCCATGTTTGTTGTTTATTTATGTCTTTATAATCGGAGTTGGACATATTTATTTAAATATAAATGTTAAGTAAACTATTTGCATGAACTTTTGTTTTTTGGGAGGGGGGGACAAAATCTCTAATAAATTGATCTGTATCTTCAACCGTATAATATATTACTGTACTAACGTCTTCTCTCGTATCTCTTCAAAATATAATATTATATGTGTGGACACCCTTGGCTATATTAGTTGTATAGTATATTCTTCGTTCTGCAAAAAGTATACTTTTTTTGTATTTAGTGGCTTTTGTTTTAATCGACAGTAGTAGTGTTTTAATAATACATTTTCCATAAGTAGTACTCACATTTCAGCCATATTGATTACTATGTATCAATGTCGAATTTAATTTAATTTATTATTTTTTTCACACTTTTATGATCATCAATATCATTTTAACATTCAACTTTTTGTTTTCATTTTATTGTGATGCGTCCACTGATAATTATTTTGTTGATTCAAATGGTATAATATCACATTGTTTGGCTAAAACGTACCCCGATGTTGTTTAGGTACAATCCATAATCGACCAACATCACAGAAAAGATCAGTCGGAAGGGAGATCGGCTACCAAAGTACGTTTCCAGGAAGAATCGAGCGCCGAAGATAAATCAAAATCCGTAAGTGTTAATAAAAAAAATAAAATGAAATAAAAAAACTCTTAACGTTTATAAACGGCACAGGCGGAGAATACCAATGAGAAACGGGCAAACGGAGACAAACCCGGAGTGCTTAAGGAACCAGCGCAAAAAGAGACAACCGATTCATCCACGTCGACGTTAAGACCGTAAGTATAAACCAAAGTTTTACATCTAATCGAATGATAGATATATATATACCTTTACAACGTGTATTCATATAGGGACGAAGACAACGTGAGGAGAATGCACACTGCGGTTAAACTAAATGAAGTCATTGTAAGTCGATCGAGAGACGCTCAATTGGTTATATTTAACCTGCCAGGACCGCCCAAAGACAACAAATCGGAAAGGGAATCAAACTGTATCCTTTTTTTTATACTTGTAGCGTTGTGTACACGTGGTACAAACCTACGCGTAGCTCTCAAAGTGAAAGATCTACCAAGTACATATTTTTAGAACTTTTGTATTATACTCACTAATAGGAAACAAGTACGTTAAGCATTATAGACTTTTAAAGTTTTTTGGGGGTAAGTTAGACCAAAATTATTTCTAGTCCCCCTAAAAATGTGTGAAATGCTCTGAATGCGGAATCTATTCTGTTTATACCTAGTCTTACAAAAAAAAAAAAAGGTCAAGGGAGGGGATCTATCTCTCATACCCCCCCCCCCCACCGTAAATACGCCACTGCTACATTCGTTATATTGGCCCAGTTTAAGCCGTTTATTTTATTATCTGAAATTTAAATTGGTGAGGTAACGCCTGGGGCGGTTTGTTTAAAAAAAACCGTACCCAGTTAATAAGTTTAACAAGACGTCTTAATTAAAGTCACAATATCAAAAAACCAAAGCTCTAAGTTAGTTCTTGAGTTAAGTAACTGAATTTATGTGTATAAGCGCGATTGTGAAAGAAATTTATCCTTAATTGCGTTTACCAAACAGACATGGAATTTTTGGAAGTAATGACCGAAGGCCTAGACAAAGTGTTGATGGTCCGAGGTGGTGGTCGCGAAGTGATCACCATTTACTCGTAGACAACCTGAGTTGCTCATGTCTTTGTCAATCAGGTACGAATTTTTTATACTCGTTCACGCATTACTTTTTTAATGATAGCCGGAAACTTCTCAAAAACGCCCAGCGTCTATCGTCGTTTATATAATGTACTATTATTATTATAGCTGTTATATTTGTTTTGATTTCTACGTTTTATTAATTTTATTATGTTGTTCGTTTTTTTATAGAATTATTCTATTTAATTGTTGCACATTATACTCATAAGTCGTTCGTTGAATTTTGATTATTTTAAACAAAAAATAGTCATTATCATCACTATATACTGTTTTTTTTTTACTAAAACGTTTACGATATTTATTGTATTGTTAAACATAATAATAACTATTAAATTGTACGCTCCCGTTTTAATTAGGCCTATTATTATTGTTATGATTAACGTAATACTATAAATACAATGTATACATAATGTGACATGTGTAAGCACTACCAAAAAAATCAGAAATTTTCACCAAATAATTTCGTAAATAGCTTATAAATAAATATAATAGTATATAGTGTAATGCTACATTATGTTAATTTAGATGCAAATTTTTAAAAGTCACGGTTTTCCTTGTCTCGTTATATATATGTTATTTATTAACCGACGATACTAGTTTGAATAAGGTGTCGGACGTAGCAAACAACATTATTTATACGAGATTTTACTATTGTAACGAATATCATATATTTTTAGCAGTCCCAACTGTCATTTATACACACCAAACTATGTTCATGTTATTGTCGCGCATATAACAATGAAGTTTTCGTAAATACTTATTAATTTTAACCCATCAACGAACCAAAAAAAATAAACGAATGGACTTTTCTACTTAATTGGAAAATCACTTACGCTTCACTAACCGCAAGATTGCCTATTATTTTAATTTAAAATCATTATTATTATATCATATGTATTCAATTATTCACTGCCATTCGTTATTCTTTTATCATACACGAGTTAATTAAAATAGCTTCCGAGCACGATTGTAGAGTAGACTTACACGTCGTGTCCTTCTTTATTGTCGGACCCCAAAGCACGTGTCCTTTTAACCAATTTACCTTGTCAATATATTATTATTGTCTTTGAATAAATACATTTAAAAAAATTTGATTTATTTAACAAACAACACAATTTGTTGTGAAAAAACAAATATATGTATAGTTAATTATTAATTACTTTTGCCAGAGTCGCCCCGAGTTTTTATAACAACAAAATATATCATACATAGTATCTACTTAATAAAAAAATTGATATACCAATCGAAAAAGTGGGAGTTATAGGTTTAATGGAAAAAAAATGTAAATCAAACATCACGTACCTATTTATGTTTCTTCGGCGCATCTAAATTTTGCCTTTACAATATTGCACACACGGCAATTATTTTAAACATATTTACTAATATTATCAAACGATTTTTAGATAATTTGGACAAGAAATTAAAAATTGTTAATATTTCATAATCAAAACATTAAAAATATATATTACGCTGTGTTAGTATATTTTGTGTTGGTTGTTTCGTTGTATTTATTATTGTTTTAACGTCGCTATAATTAACATTCCTATATAATACACGATTACTATAATATTATAAAATGCTTAGCTATGATAAAATAAATGTAATATACATGAAAACATCCTTATTGCCTTGATTATATAATAAAATAATTATTTATTTTAAGCACTTTGATTATTGTTACATATATATTTATATTAATATTATATTATGTTACGTTATGTTATGTTTGTTAATATTTTAATACTTTATAGATAGCTACCCCCTTTTTTTTTAGTAAAACCAAAGAAAATAAATAACTCTTGTGTCTTTTATCAGTTGAATATGTATTTATTTGTTGTTTTTTTTAACTTTAAGAGACAACGTTTGTTACCTTATGTTTTTCGAATACTGTTACCTAAACCTATTTACTATTTATTATTGTTAGAATATATATTATTATAGTTATTATTATTATTAATTTATATAATTTATATGATTTGTTATCGTTTAATTATCTTATCTTATCTTAACGAACAAAATAATTATCAATTATACACATAATAATTTGCTCCAGTACCTATTCTTATAATATAATATTATAATACATTATTATTATATTTATTTAAAGTTGTTGTGAACATAAAAATAATATAATCTCTCAAAACATCTTGGCCTATGAGGAATAACTTTTTTTCTATAGCTAATTATTATTAATTAATTTTAAATACTTGTATACTTAAGTAATTTTTATAATTATTATTTTTAAGTTTTTTTTTTGTTTCCGATTGTTGACGGATGAGTGTTGAAGATTCGAATATAATATTAATTTATTTATAGGAAAAATATATTAATAATAACGATGCAACAATTTTTTGTCTTTAAACTTATTCATAATACTATTGGCATTTGTCAACAAATTTAATTATTAAAAAAAAAATAGCATCAAATAAGAAGACTCATATTTTAATGATATTATTTGACTTGTTAAGAACTATTAAATGTCAACGATATTTCAATTTTGTATTAGTAGACTCTTATTTAAAATGAATCAGCAGTATTCAAAATTTATAAATTAATTTGTATAGTGTATACTATAATTAATACTTAATCATTATTATTAAGTTTATATTGATATTACTTATTGTAATAATATTATTATATTATTATGAAAGATTTTAGTGAAATCGTACGTTATAGGTATAATATTATATACTAAAAGTACTTACTTATACAATATGTATAATATTTTAATAATTAGGCCAGCTATCGTTTGTGCTGTCCGGCCGTTCGTGTATAAATCTGTAAATTATTATGTCGCCGCACTTAGGCTTAATATTATTCTTAGTTTCGTTTTTTCCTCCGAACAAATAATATTAATAATTGACAAAAAAAAAATGTAAAACGTACCTATTATTATCATTACTATATTATTCTTATATAATTTATTGATATTATTATAAATAATATATTATATTATGCGAATGTACATATTACTACTATTTTCTAATATATAATAGGTATCACATCTTTAACCTTATCGTTCAGTCGCGCCCGCTCAACCAAACGATATTACCTACCTACCGGTTAAATTTAAATAATAAGTTCCAACACATTTTTACTAATAAAGAAATTTTTCGTTAATATACGGACGGCAAACTGAGAGTTTAGTAATGATTTCAAATTTATTTTTTTTTTTAATGTTTTCCGAGTCAATTATTAATTGTTTATCTTATAATCTCGATATTTAAAATATGTTAGCTTAAATTTCGGAAAAGTAGGTAGTAATAATAATAATAATAATAATAACAATAATATTATACAAACATTATTATTTACCTAATAGTATTATAATAATATGTTTGTGATCATAATTTATTATTTAAATAATACAAATATTATTATTATTATTACTATGCATAAACTGCTTAAGCTTATTTGTGGTGTACAATCAAACAAATTGTAATAAAAACTCTTCATTTTGATGCGTCAAAACAGCAACCCCTCCCCCCCAAAAAAAAAGTTATAAACTTCTAAGAACTATTCTTTATGATATTAAAAACAATAATAGTAATAATAATAAGAAATGTATTATTTATAGACATACAACGCTGCCTTTTATTAATGTAAATAGGTTTTTAGTTCCAATTTTTTTTTTTATTAGGTTTAGTTTTATTATAATAATAATGTTATAGAAAATAAATAAACTACTTAAAAGTACATTTTTAACCGAAACACAAAGAAATGACCGTTAATTATAAAAATAAACGTGTTAGGGTCATGCGAGGGATAATTTGTGCAAATGGAAGGGACAAACTAAACGCAATATTATTTTTGATAGAAAAAAAGTGAAACTTGTTAATTTAAAAACAAAAATCATTAGTTTAAATTAAATATTATCGACTATTTTATTAATAATATCGCGTTAACATCATTTTTTGTCCTTTTGGTTTACAATTACTAATTATTACTTGATCTCCCTATTTACAATAAAATAATATTATATACTATATTTAATTAAAACATAGATAACCGTACAAATATAATATTGTACTACCTATCATCTGATCAATATATATATTAGCCTAATCAGATAGGTAGTAAAATATTATATTTATATATATATATTATATGATATAAAATAGAATATTATTCATATATTAAACAATGGATTTGTTAAAAAAAAAAATCTCACATAAACCCGTTTCTCAACTTTGAAGTTTTCAAATTTAATTTTTTTCCACGAGTACAAATTTGCCGATAACAAATTACTTACTATTCGCGCTTAAGGCCTAGCCCCAAGTTTGTTTTTTACGACACTTCGACATTTTCCCATGTCAAGTTAGACGAATTATTTATAATATATTATAAAACCTCTCTTCTACCATATTTTTCTTACCACGCCGTTTATCCGTTTAATGGTAATTAATAGTTATAATATCGTGTTTGATTGTAAAATAAAAAATTATATATATATATATATAAAATCCCGCTCAATATGATAATTAGATTAAAACATTGTGATCTATTTATATAAAAAAAAAAAACTAGTGATAATAATAAATAAAAAAAATAGGCAACTCGAAATTAATCGAAACCAAAAAACAAAACTTACCCACACTCAAATTTCCGTTCGCCTACAGTAATGACGTCCTGTATTGTTCACCCTGTATACAATAATTTATTATTTCGTTAACTTACTTGAACATACGTTTATGTGCCAATTTGCTTAGACTACAATTATTAACCAACTATTATTACTAAATGCCTACAACACTTAATAGTAAAGCACCTATAGGTATATAATTTAATATTAGAAAACATACAATACAAATGTGAAATGTCCATTCGAAGTTCTGTAATCAATGATATTATTAAACAACTTACTTACATAAAAACAAAAAAAAAACTACAGAAATTGTACATCGTAAGAGTTTTACAAATAAGTAATTGAATATAATAATATTATTATGGTTATTATTAATTATTATTATTATTATTATTATTATTATTATTATTATTATTAATTATTATTATACAAATTATACGTGTCAATGCACTTATGTTAGTAGTTGACGCACTGTTGTAAGTTGTTAAAACATTTAATATTCTGTTCCTATGTATGACTTTTTGAAAATGTAAAATAAAAACAAAAAAAAAATAAAATAAAAAATGTAAAATTAGCGATTATGACTACTCGTTTTGTTATAATATTTAAAATACATTTTGTTTTTATTTATTTAACTATATTTACCTTCCTTATTATCTTAATTATACATTCCCTACCTGTTGAACCTCGCTGCTTAGTCGTCGGTCGGACTGACAAATAATTATAATCTACAAACTATTGTTTATCGAATCGTTTCTTCTTATGCCGTTGTTAATTACAATATTAGGTGCTTCTAGGTTTTAAATACCGACCATATACAACCTTGGTGTGGGCTCACTGCGATAATATCACTCGTGTGTAATAGAATCCTCGGGAAATGTTATATTTATGTTTGGTGACATTACTTATGTAGCCCGATGACGTGACACGGTAATGGTCATGACCTAGGTACACAACTATAATTACATAAAATATTCAGACATATCATTTTCTCTCGGTGACCTTCTATAAAGTCTAAAAAACATTAGTTTCAACACGTGTGTTCCCTCCGTCTCCTAGAATACACTACTTAACTAAAATTTTGATTTTTGTCGGTTTCCTTTTTTTTTTTTTTTTTATCTAATTGCTCGACTTTGTCATTAATACGAATAAAGCAAGAAATCAATAAACCAAACACAGTGTAAAAAAATAAGGTAAAAAAAGTTACTGAAATTATAAAACTGATCTGCGAATTCATCCAATCAAAACTTCGTTTTTACAATAAATTAAAACCACATAAAAAAACGATTGACTTGTCCATAAAAAAAAATGTAGGTATCACTCAATCGTCCATAAAGTGTATCAGTAATGGGCACTTTGTGTAGAAGAGGCAAAGATTAAGTAGTCTTGCTATTAGAATAATAAAAAAATAGGTACTTTCACAAAACGAATTACAAAGATAAACTGTACAAACTCTATGACCTTTTTAACAGTAATTAATAATTAATATTACTTCGAGAGATAAATAATTTAACAAATTGAACATATTGATAATAATTTATAATAAAATCTTCAAATGCTAGATAAAATGTTGATGTCTAACTTACCAGCCGTAGCCCAGTATAATTGCCCTACACACTTTTAAAATAAGTAAAATACTACATATACTTAATATTATTCCTATTGTAAAATTAATTTAGAACTAATCATTAAAAAAACAATACATTCAATTAACTTGTCCAACATAATGTTTAATAAAATAACATGTATAATCTAATAAGTGTAATACAACATCATTAATTTATTTTAATAAACCCTAAAAAATTATAAAATTATTATAGATTTTTATGTTTATATAATATAATAAATAAAATATTTATTTGTACTAGAATACAAACAATATAAAATAAAAGTATAAATGGCAATTTTCAAAATAATAAAATACATATTGAACGTTAATAAATAATAATAATTTATCACAATAATGTAGCAAATACCTATTGTTTTTTTTTATATTTCTATCTTCGCGATTCCTTTCTCAAGCTGTGTAGAGCACGCAATTTTTTTCTGATATTGTTTATGTTTTTCTTGCAGAACCGTAAAATGATTAAGCATGTCACTAGTGTCAAACAATCCTTTAGAAGTAGTATCCACATTTTTATTCGATAATCTGTAAAACGATAGCACAAATAAGTGTTAAGATAATTAACTAATAAAAAACCCTTTTAATCAGTGGTGATATTACTAGTCTTTTACCCGATACTGTTAAATGAACACGTAATAGGCAAACGGGCTCGAGATGTACTGGAAGGGTTGTATACACTGTGAACCCACCTCCCACTTTTCTATATAAGTGTGTACTCATAATGCAAATTGTATAGGTACGCACAGTAATGTACAAGATTTTTGTTATGAGTACTTACGCTCACATAGAAAAATAGGAGGTCAACATATAAGTTGACCACTACACCACTACTTTTAATAGATTGTCTGCGTAAGCATTTTGCATACGATAAATATAATCCTAAAATACATACTGTGCGGCATTCCCAGTTAAATGGGGTACACATTTTAAGCGATGCCTCAGCAAATGGAATGCGTCCGATTGAGGCATTATCATTAAAAGTCCGTAGAGAGCTTGTATTAAATACTGGTTCACTGGTTCTTCTAAAAGTTCCATTCTTAAATCTAAAAACATAAATCTCAATTATTAAATAAAAATTGTATAAAAAAATATAATAATAATAATAATGAAACATACATATAAATATAGGCGACTCTATGAGTTGAATTAACTTGTCTATTTCAATGAGCAAATCTACAGTAACGTCCATTGAAGCGCTGGAAAAACTCATTGTTAAGTAAAATACTAATTTTATATTGAATTTAATTGGAAATTTGCATTGTATAGTGTCAATAATCACACAAAAAAAATGTTTTATTTTAAATAGTAAAAAGTATCAGAGTTTCATTTTATTTACTTAAACCCTGTGAATGATTTATTTTAGTTATAGTTAATGTGGGTTAAAAAAATTAATAGTATTAGTTTTGAATAAGTTTTATTTTTTTTAATCCCTTAACTCATATCCTACAAAACTGTCTTTTAAACCATCTTTAGTCGTGTTATTGGTTAAAATAACTGCATTGTCAAAAATGAAAAAAATAATTTCTTAATTAATTAGTAAGTAATTAAATAATTAACAACTTAGTTTAAAGGTTTTGAAGTTATGAAGAACTTGCCATTCTGATTACAACAAATTTCTTTACTAAACATTTAGTGTTTTGTACAATTCTAAAAACTAAATAATAATTATTTGTATTATACAAGGATACAATGTCTGTAAGAGTTTGCAAGCGTGGAAATAATTTTGAGTTAGCAAACATAATGCTACTGCGGCTACTGGATTATGACACCATGTTCTATACAAACATAAAAACATTTCACGATTTTCCTGCAAAAAAAACATATAATTTATTACAATATCGTACATAAGCGATATCAGAAGTACTTTTTAAAGCTTGTTCATTCAAATTATATTTTTTTAAGAAGTATAAAATAATTGAAAAACAGATTTAAAAATAATTTTTTATCCAAGCCATTAAAACAAGTATCTATGCAATATAATATTGTAAACTAAATAGTAAATTACTTGTTTTTCGATATTTCTCAATTGCATTCTAAGATCATACAACTCGGATGATGTCAACAGTATTGTGTTCAATGTGCCTACCATAACGGATGCAAAATTTAAATTATCCTCTTCTAATAGAAACGTTGATAACGTACGATAAATTTCATTAGAATTTAACAAACCACAAATTTGTCTAAAAAATATACAAATAAAAATTATTATTATTGAACAATATTATGGCTCAACAATTACAATAGTTTATAAGGTATTATGTTCGAATCAACTTAAAATATAAATAAATACAACATAAAATAAATAATTATTAATTGTAAATATTCTTAATTAAAAAAAAAAGCCAACGCCTAAAATAAATCCAATGATGAGGGTTAATATGATTGGAACAAAATGAGAGTGAAGAATTTTGGATGAGTTGGGGTTGTTAATACCAATAGTGGAGAGAAAGTTAAATAGAATATTTCTGTTAGAAGAGATAGTACTGAAAAAAAGAAGTTGGAAAAATCACAATTACTAGGTTTATCGTGTAAAGTGCAGTATGGGGAGAAAATGAGAAAAAGAAAAAGGCAGGAAGGAGATTATGACCAAATCTTAGACAGGTTAAAAGAAGAAATTTCTTTTCACGTAAGATTAAGACTATGAAACTATGGGTTATGGGCTGATAAGACGATGCCATGAGGAGAAGTTGGGAGAAGGGAGAACCTGCCAAACCCGTAAAGTAATTTTATAGAAGAGCTGGAGAATGTCTGAATAAGGAATGAGCAAATGTATATTAAGGAAGGATGAAGAATTGTAGAATACAATATGGTTTGGTTTGGGATACAGTAAGCGTAACCAGACATAAAAGTTGAAGATGAACCATCGAAAATAATCAAGCAAGAGCCTGGGAAGAATGAGGTAATATACATGGAGAAAAGATTGTTGGTAACGTGGGTTAGGAGAGATGCAATACTAAAAGGTAAGAATCCAATTCAATTTGTAACTATGTTAACAGTTGGAGAAAATAATAATTTTCGGACAATCATATTATATGGGTAGCTGGGAACACGATTTTAGAATAAGAGGGGATATGGGTAAGAGATAAGAATACTATATGAAGGCAAGAACTGGAAGAGTTTTAAAAAATGATCGCCTTAAAATTTGAATAGAATGGAATTATTGAAAAATGGTGATTTAGAAGACAGTACAATATAAAAATATTACTAAATGAGTTAATACTTTAAAATATATATATATAACATATATGTTCACATACCTTATTATAAACTGACCACGGTCTTTTAACAAAGATTTTTCAAAACAAAATTGTTTCAATAAACTAATAATAAAACTATCAAAATATTGCTTCGTATTTGCTTGAACGATTGGTGGTGAAATTACTTTTGCAATCACTTTTAAATCGTTTTGGACAACTTCGTCATTTGGATACGACAACGTTGTTAATAACAATGGGAATATCGATTCCATATGAACCAAAATCTGTTTTAAAACAATATATATATATATATTTATATAACTATTTTTATACATATAACTCTGTATATAACAATAATCAACAACGAACAAAACATTTTTGTATAATAAAATACTTACTTACTCTATTTGGTAAATGATTGAATAAATGATATATCCAGTTGAGTACAGTTATTTTGGTTTCAATTGACGATCCGCTTAATTCTTTTGTTAGTACCACAATAACTGATGAAAGGTCTAAATTTTCACCCTAATACCCAAGCACACAATATTAATATTAATGAAAACGCTATTGATCCCGTTTACCCTTTGTTTGTAATATTTATTTTATACAAATAATAAACACACAATAACAAGTTGTGTAAGTCGTAAGGATGTGAGTTGTGTGTACCCACCTCTTACTTTTCTATGTATGTGTGTATTCATAAAAAAAATTGTACATTCGCAAATAGAGTACATAATTTTCATTATGAGGGCACGCACATAGAACACTTCTACAACCACTGATTTTATATACCTTTTCGTTTTCAATAGAATCTCCGGTATCGTCTTCTACTTCTTTAATTAGATCCATTAAAGTCAAATTGACGAGCTTAGCAATTTGTTTGACACCTAACATGTGAAAAAAATTACATCAAAACATTTTGCAAAATATAAGAAATTAATGTCACAGAATAGTGAAAAATCTTAATTTGTGAAAATAAATAAACTATTATTTGTTTTCATAAATACAAAAACACAATTAAATAATTAAACCAAAAAAACCAAATATGTTAATATTAATTTCCAAAATAATTACGTAATTGCGGCTCTGTTTCATGATTCGAAGTTGATGCTAGCGATGCTTTCAAAATGCTGGAAGTAAAAGGCAATATTTTTTCCCCGTACATTGCAATGAATTCTTTTATCCAACACATGGAAGTATACTGTATAACAAAAACCCATATAATATTTTAATGTTTTAAATTTATATCAGAATTATTTGTTACTTACTTGAACAAACTCATCAGTAGAACAAGAATAAAGCACAATAATATTTATCATATCAGTGTAATTTACTTTTTCTGGATTCTTTTGTAAATTTTCTAAAAACTTTTTTAATACAGCGTCACACCTTAAAAATAATGTAGTTTTATCATTTAGTTTGCTATTCAAATTATAAATAATATGATAAGAAAAACCTTATAACTTACATCTTCTTTATTTCAAATGTTGGATCAGATAGCATTTTAAATAAACCATCTAAAATTTCTGGAAGATATATAACTAAATCAATTGACGGCACATCGTCCAAAACTGTAATCCATGAGATTATAAATTGCTTTGCGAATGTATTATCCGTGTATATCCGTTCTCGTAACAAAGGAATAAACCCAACAAGATCAAATATATTAGCATTGTCCGTAACAATGTCCTAAAAAAATAAAAATGACAAATTGAAAACAATTAAATACCTAATATTAGTCAAAAATATTTACCTTCATTAAGCGATCGAGAAGTTCAGAAGCATTTTTAACATTTTGGTCTGGATCAGCTGCTAATTTACTTAAAGCTTTAAATATTTCAGGAAAATGTGTTAACACTGCACTTCGAGCTACTTTTGAAACATTGTACAATGACTCACTAGCGTAGTATCGAACTTTTAAATCAGCATCATTAAAATTTACTAAAATTGGTTCTATCAATCCATCAATATATAAAGCTGTATCCTGTAACGTTAAATACACTTTAGGTATACAAATATTTAATTGTTTAGAGTACCTAAAATATAATAATTTTTTTTTATAGTTCTAAGTTTTGAAAAAATAAAAATAATAATGAATACAAACTATAACTTACTTTTCCTAGACCCACTGCCATGGCAGCAAGTCCGATGAGACCACCTTTTTTAGCATTGGCATTCTTGGACATTGCAAAATCCTGTCCTAACACTTTCAGCAATCGTCGTATTTGCATCGAATTATTAACTGCGGCAAACTCCTTAACCATTCTAAAACAGAACACGAGCAATAATTAATAATACATTATTAATTTATATATATAATTCATTATATATATTTAATCAGCTACACGAGTATTAACCAAATCAGAGTATTCAACTAGGTACTTTCAACAGTTTAGTACTTACTTTTCAATTTCCAATGCAGCTGCCTTTCTTTTGTCATACATTTTATCATTTAATGCCCGAACACAAGCGGCACTCAGTGGAGCATAATCGCGCTCCATAATATTTGTTTGTAAGAGTCGGTCAAAGTAAAAACTTTACAGTGATATTATAAATATTGCTGATGTAATTAATGTTAATAGGTAAAAACTTAATAGTAAGTAAAACATAAGAATCTATATAATAGTTTGAAAAAAAAAACAATTATATTAGTCCATATTCATGAAGAATTAATAGGTAAGTACTAAATTTATTCTTTAATTTTTTTTGTTTTAACTTTCTTTAATAAATTTAAAATAATATTAACGACACATACTTATTTATGTTGAATTATTTTGAAAATGTCAAGCAAACTGCACAACTCACCGAGTGCCGACACTAAAACTTAAAACTGTAATTATTATTACTTAAATACTACCATAATTTTTTGATAGTATGTATAATCAAATGATACTACCCATCTATCAACTTGATAACATTGATAAAAGCCACGACTAAAGAAAAAGGTATAAGGTAAAGATGCCACATCCGTTATCATCGCAAGGCTGCCGGCTAAATCCTATAAGAAATAGATGGTCTCCCGAAAACCGGCAACCATTAGGATGTTATCAATAATTGCTAACATACCTTAATAGTTTTAGTTTGCACATTTTTTTTAGTAAATAAAACTGAACAGTAAAAATTAAAATTACCTATACAATCCTTTGTAAAAAAAAAAAAAACCTACGATTGGTATAAGCCAATGCAAAATTCAAAACAAAGCAAGATAACAATGATATTAATACTATAAATACATACACTTTACTGTTAATTTTACGTAATTAACAGATATTGTCTTACTATTTATTAGTTATTTCATGCAGAAGCAAAATACAAAGGGGTACACCGGACACTGTAGTACAATATAATTATACATGCATATTTCATACATACACCATTACCGAAACTAATTATAAAATAACAAAACCAAACTTTACTAAAATAAACCAATACAAATTATCATCGCATACTTAAGACTCGGGAGACTATTTGAAACGTTAAACCTCAGATCTAATGACATTAAAAACTCAATCGTATTTTACATTTAAAGAGAAACCATATCAATAAAATATAAATAATAATGCAAAGCTAATTAAGGGACTAGCTAAGATATATGAAATGAATAATTATCAGTTTCATTTGTATTTTTTAATATTTTTAATAGTTTTTGATAACAATAAAGTATATTTCTTATTGAAAGTGGTCAGTTTTTTTGGACGGTTTAGCCCTAAAATCCTGACAAAACTATGACTACTTAGGATAGTCCGATTTCAATTCTGTAAAAAAACTTTAGTTTATCGGCCTCTTTTCTATGATATTGTGGGAACCGATTTTTGATATTTCAATTAAAACTGTGTCTAGACCATATTTGAATTTCTCAAATTTTTAGTACTCCCATCATTGGTTTTAAAGTAAACGAAACGGTTATTCAAAAATATACTATCGTCTGTCACAATAACCTGGAAAAAAAGTCGGTAAGCTTAAATATGTTTACAGATCTAAAATCCGATTAATCTAAATAGGTGTGATTTTGTTAGACTTTTAGGTCTAAATTGGTATCTTGAAAGAACAAAATAGCTTTTACTTGTAGACAAAATTGTATACCTACGTTGTACGTAAATTCAAAATTGACATTATTGAAATTTATTAAAACCACTTTTTTCTAAATATTGCCTGTATAAACCCCTTAAAAACTGTCCACTTTTAATACCCTTAAAAAAAATATATTATAGTGGCTTGACAGGTATATTTTGTTTATTGAGATAAGGCTTTCACAATTAGGTTATTAGCCGTTTATAAAATTATTTTATTGATAATTAATTCTTCAATTCTAAACTATGTACATGTCTGACCCGGACATTTCACCACCTCCGATTTGCCAAGTACCTACCAAAGTTGGCGCTATTTGGCCATGTATTTTTCTTAGGCTTGGTTTAAGAAGTTTACTATATTTATTTAACTCATAATTATTTTGTATAGGTGAATCTTACCAGTCTATAACAGTTAGTAATAATAGTATTTTGGTCCATGCCCCATTTAGGTATGATTACTTATGGGTTAGATTAGATGAGTTTTTATTTAGCTATTGTACATTTTGTATAGGTAAATTGTGAATTTTCGTCGAATGTTTGCTTACATTTTTCTCGGGCATAAAAAATAAAACTTGCAAAATATTGTTTGGTAAAAAATAAGGTGGGTGTTAATAGAATATTTTAAGTTTTTCGTATTTAATTAAAAAAAAAAATCGATTAGGTATTAAAAAATAATAATGCATAAGTAATATGGTAAATATAGCTGTCATGGTTTATTATACTTTTGAGAATTTAAGCCCCGCTATTTATTTCAGTACCGTTCAATATAGTGACCTTAATTTGCATATGCGATATTAGTAATAAAAATATTAAATACTTTACACAACGAATAAATACATGTGTTTATTTGTAAGTCAACGTGCATTCCAAACATTTTGGCAGAGGTATTTTTAAGATTGTATACAATAAATTTACTAGGCTATTATCTTTGTCAGCTATTTCCACTTTTTTCTTTATGTCTGCTAAAGAAGCAAGCAGGGAGTCAATACGATCATCCTGTAAATAATAATAGTAATAAATAAATATTTTTGCAACATAATTACTAAATCTTCAACTCTAATAATTGTTACCACTGTTTAAACATTTTAATAATAGTTCTATGTGTATTGCACGGTTTACATAATATACATGCATTTATATAAGAGGTAAACAAATAAAAAAAAACCATTTGGGTATGAAAAAATATTGTGTAAGAAACATTGTCTTATTGGAATGACTTTTGAAAAAATACACAACAGACAGCACAGAAATAAAACATAGAATAATTATACTCCTGGATTTTTTTAAAACTTATTTACCTTTATTAATTATTACGTGTACAGTGTAAACATTCACTTTTTTTTTTTTAATAATAGAAATAGGTATAAAAAAATATTTACCAAGTCTTTCTTCCCGGGGAAATTCACTTTACCACGTGATACTTCGTAAGGACACTGTAAAATAAAATTATCATCAGTATCTATTACTATATTCTCATGAATACAATGAACAATCGCAGAGCTTAATGTAATTATTAAAAAATGTTTTAACAACGATACTTCAGATTTAAATCTATAGTTATTTCGAAGAAAACATAAAGTAAGTATAATTGGCTGTATTATCACGCTTACACTAATACATTGCTCCATCAAAATGTTTAATTGCTCCTGTTAGCAAAATATTAAAACATATATTTTATTAGTAATTGAATATAATTTTATAGATTATCATTGGGATATAGGTTATCAATGTTATGCTATAGTGGTAATACCTAGTGTAATACCTACATATTCATCAAGTTCTGTCTGAAGTTGATCATTCATGCTTAACAAACACTGCATTCGTTCCTTATAGACATCCCTTTCGCGCTGCAAGTTTTCGATTTCTGTACATAAATTTGTAACGGAACTCGATTTATTATCATCGTCGTTTCTAAATAAAACATTTAAAAAAAAATATTTCCCGTTAAAAATACATATTAATTACATTCCAATTTAATAATAATTTAGCACTTACAAAGAACTACAATCTTCCTGTTTCGCGCTGGAACATTCCTCTTTGTCGCTTTCACAATCACTGGGGAATTCAGATTCGGTTAAATCTTCTGCCCGGCACGGTGACGCATAAATCTTGTTGGGAAAAATAATTATAAACAATAAATATTTTATCCGCTTTGGGCTCAAAGTATGTTTTCTTTACACTCCTTGAATGTCAGGGGTTAAAGTAGATAACCACATGTATATAAATATATTTTTTTTTTTTGCCGTTCGTTAGAAGCGATGGTCACATAAAATAGTCAACCACACACATGTATAGCGAATTTTTTTTTCAATCCAATCATTTTTAGCCTGGGGTCTTTTTTCGGTGAAATTAATTGCCCCTCAAATAGTAATAGCTCTTTAGAAAAGTTAATAATAATAAAAAAACAAGTAATTTACGTTTGTAGCCAATCCAGAAGCCACTAACACAATGTCTCGCTTTTGGGAGTCGCGTACAAACGTTTGTTTTCTTCCGGTCGATCCGCGAATGACGACGATTTGATTTTTAAGCTCAGTGTCCTGAATATCAAAATAAATTGTTTTTTATACTTTGTTATACATACAAAATTTTTCTAAAATAGGGAAAAAATTGAGTAAACGTCGATAATATGACACCCGTGACGTAAGTAGGATATTATGTAGGTCAATACATAATCGGAGCACCTGCATTTAAGCTATAAATCAATAACCCTCTTTATATACTCCATACAGTATTATAGTTATGTATAATATGTATCTACTCTATATTCAAAGAGGAAAATTATTTCTTTTACAATATAAAGTCCAATTGTATATGGTTATGTATTAACTCTTTAAAAATATAAAAATTTTGAAATAAAATACTAGATACCTGTTTTATTAATATTTCAGAACAAATATATTTCTCGATATCTACTCTTTTTTTGTAGCAAAATATTTAAAATTATATTTTTTACAAAAATAAATGAACATTTGTTTGAAACCGGTTTCATTTACTAAAATGTGTAGTATTTCACAATATTATCAAAATTTAAATTCAACTCAAAATCATTAAACTTACTAAGTACACAAAATTACTATCTATCTCTACAATTTTAGGGTAGAGGATATATTATTTAAGACTTTTTACCTAAAGACTCACCGATTTTTCGTAATCCATATGGTTTATTCTTGTCAATGAATATTAATTTATATATTTCGGTTTATTGTCTAAATATAACCTACTTTTAAAACCCTATCTAATTTAGCGAGAACAACTGTTTTAATTGAGTTGTTTTTCAGAAATATATTGTTTCCGTAGAAACTCTGATAGAAACTAAAAATACAACAAATATTATATCCATGTAATTTATTTGTATTTTAAAACGTAGGCATAATAGTAATTAGAATGATTTGTATGAGCTCGTAAACTATAATAACTATATTATATTTCAGAGTGCTAATAAGTAATATTTAAAAATGTAGTATTCATCTTTACATAATAAACTTATTATGCAACTGGATTAGATTAGATTGGAATAATAAAAAACTAAAATATTATTTTAATAATTAAAAGATTTCACGAGTCAGTTGAATACTAGTTTTTGTTTTAAAACATATGTACCTACATGTTCAATAATTTTTTATTGGTTTTCAGTTATTTCGTTTATGATTTCTTAAAACCATATAAGCTACATTAAGTATACATTTCAAATCATCGATTTGTTTAGAATGAAACGGTTGTAATTGGTCGGTAATTTATATTTTATGGTTTAGCAATAATCGTTTGGATTATTTATTGAATTGCACACAAATGTAATCTGTCGATTGAAAAGAGTTTTATGGAGTGAAAAAAACTAACTAATGATACTATTGTCAAAAAGTATTTAACGGGGGAACTTTTTATTCATTTAAAGGCAATGCCAAAGGCCAAAGCTCATGATAAAAAAAAATATTATTATAAAATAATACGACTGGTAGTTTGTGGATCGTTTGAACTTCCCGCTGATACTATGATTTATGTTGGCTACACTGAACCACGAGGTCGATGACTCACGAGAGTTAAAATATTATTACTAAATAACCTATTTCCCCTACTTTGCGTTTTTTTCGTGGGTAATCGTAATGCCCCTTTGCTGGTTCGGGGTTCCTATGTGAACTGTGAAGCGTACACTGTATATGCCAGCAAGCCGCAAGCCCGTAAGGCAGGGGCCGTCGTTAATTGTATGTTTGTTGATAATAATTGTCAATCGGCGTTCAGTGAAGACAACGATAGTAAATTTTTACCTCGGCGGGTTCGTGAGAGTTTTAATAGTAATATTTTATAAAAATAGTCGTTTAAACAAATCACCGAGTTGTAACTTCGAATATAAATTTGCAAACTGCATTTCGTCACCATAAATTAGCCGATATTAATGTCTCATTCGTATTTGATACTTTTATAAATGTAAGTAATACACCCTTAACAGTAGATTGTAGAATTGTAGGTTGTAGAATGTTTTAGCATTAGACTCTTTATGTCCAGTAATAATTGTAGAAGTGGTGATATGGACGTGGTATTATAGTCATGAACTAAGTGGTGTGCATATATATCTATAATGGGTCCCCATACTTGTCTTAATATAATTTAATGATCTCATAATGGGTACTAATGTTAAGGTAGAGTTTATGTAAGAGTTACAAAAAGAAACCGGTTATGTTTTTGTTTTTGTGCTAGCTTGTTGAGTAGAAAAATATGCAGAACCAAGAGCATTTGCTTCAAGAGATTGAGGGCATAGACGATTACTGGGGCCCAACGTTCCGGGCCATATATGACCAAGATGATGACAGCCGCAAGTTCATTGATACTTTGGACAATCGCATCAAACAGTACGATAAAGATATTGAACGTATGTGCAATTTTTACTATCAAGGTTTTATAGACTCCATTAGAGAACTACAACAAGTCGAACAACAGGCCTCTAAACTGAAAAAACAAGTCATAGAACTCGACATTAATGTACAGAATACCGCCACTGATGTTTTGGTTGCCGGAGAAGAACTTGTTAGGGCTAGACAAGTTGAAAACAATATTAAAATGGCCATTGATAGTTTATCATTGTGTTTGCCTGCTCTCTCCTCATATGGTAAACTACAAAAACAAATGGCTGATAAACGTTACTACCCTGCGTTAAAAACTCTAGAACAACTCGAACAGTTATATTTGCCTCAAGTTTCTCACTATAAATTTTTTAGACAAATGATAGATAGAATACCAAAGCTTAGAGAAAATATTAAAGATTCGTCAATGTCTGAATTAAATAGTTTCTTGGAAACTATTAGAAAGTTTTCATCAAAGGTCGGAGAAGCTGCTATGAAGCACAGTGTCGAACAGCAAAATTTTGACTTTGGCTTAACTAAAATGAAGAAAAGAATTCTTACAGAAAATTCAAATGATGATAATGTATCTGATGACGAAGATTCATTAAGTGCTCAGGATCTTATTGATTTCTCTCCAGTGTATCGTTGTATACATATATGCACAGTATTATCATCAAGAGATACATTTGACGCTTATTATCGCCAACAAAGAAGAGAACAAGCTCTGCTAACTCTTCATCCTCCCAACAATATGCATGAGTCTATTGCGAGCTACTGCAATTATTTACAAAGTATTGTAGGTTTTTTCGTTGTAGAAGATCATGTATTGAATACAGGAAATGGATTGTTAACAAGGTCTTATTTAGAAGACCTGTGGAAAATGGCCTCAGATAAAGTGGTGAGTATTATGAGAACTAATACTGCATATTGCACTGATGCTAATTTACTTTTAAAAATCAAAGACTTAATAATGGTATTTTGTATTACTCTTCGGAGTTACGGGTACTCCGTTAAAAGTTATTTTGATTTATTACATGAAATACAAGAGCACTACAACGAAATACTCATGCAGAAATGGGTTCAAGTGTTTAGAGATATTTTGTATAGAGAAACATTCAGCCATCTTCAAGTCGAAAATCAAGAACAATACGACAATGTTGTACAGACGTTCCCGTATCAAGATGAACAACTAGAAACCTCTCCATTTCCAAGAAAATTCCCATTTTCTTCTATGGTACCGAGTGTTTATGACCAAGTTAAGCAATTTATAAATGCGTGTTTAAAATTTTCTAATGATTTAAACTTTAGCGAAGGAGAGGTTGATGAAATGGTACAAAAATCTACTAAGTTGCTGCTTTCGAGAACCTTCAGCGGGTGTTTATCATCAGCGTTTCATCAACCAAGACTTGGCCTGTTACAAGTGATACAAATTATTGTCGATACCGGATATTTAGAAAAATCGTCAAAGTCTATTCAACAGTTTGTTTCCGAAGCTACAGGATCGTCTGGAGGAACTGTGGGCGATGATGCAGGAATTACATTAGGCGTAGCTAGAAGCGATGCTGAGCATCACATGTATGATAAAATGAAATTGAAATTGAACGAGTTTTTAGATTTAGAAGACTATGATTGGATGTTAGTAGAACCTACTGGTCAAGCTTCGTCCTTTGTCACAGACTTAATAAACTTTTTAAGAGTAGTTTTCAATGCCTTAAGAAATCTTACGGAAGAAGTATCGGTTCATGTTTGTCAAGTAGCATTTGAACACATTTCTAAATCCATTTTAAATTTATTACTGAGTGAGGATATAAAACAATTATCGATGGGCGCTTTGAATCAATTAAATTTGGATGTAATACAATGTGAGTTATTTGCAGCATCAGAACCTGTTGGAAAAACTGATGACCCAGACTTTTCTCAGCATTTCGCTCCATTGAGACAACTTTTGGACTTGCTACTAAGTTGGGACTGGTCCACATACTTCCATGACTATGATCAAGAAACATCAAAATATTCCCACGTTAAACCAACAACAGCAATAACCGTTTTGGAAAAGTTAAAGGAAGCAGACAGAAAAAGTGTATTTTCAGTTTTGAAAAAAAGCGAAAGAGACAAAAAGAAATTACTTGATACTGTCCTAAAACAATTAAAACAGTTAGCAATAACTGTTCAGCAATAATAGTTGAACAAATAAATTATTATATAATCTTAAAATATCTTTCAACTGTTTACTTAGTTGCAAATAAATTATTTTATTCTTATTGCTCATGAATTAAAAATATATATTGATTTTAGCTATAAAAAGTTAATTATAATTTCTTATAGTTTTTATTAAATTATATACAATTTCTGAATATATATATATAACTTATTATTCGATTATTTATTTTTTATTAAATTATTAGTTAACAAAATTGTGTTTAATTCATAACATTGCAACAAATATTGATCAAAAACTTAATTATTACCTAATAAGCTGTAACGAGGACAGTCAAAAAAATAATTATGTATTTTGTTCTTTAAGTTTACAAATACCAATATTTATAATAAAACTGTCAATCAAACCTGTGTATTATTTAAATTAAAACAGATAATAATCTCAAATCAATTTTTATTTAATTGAATTTATAGAATATGCAAAATATGTAAATATATTGTATTTACCAAATAACTATTAATTATTTAAATAAAGTGCCCAGGTTTGTTGTTGACAAAATTTCAATATTACATTTAATGTAATATAGATTATAATAATATATATTACAATATAATATAATCTAAGTATAAATATTTACTACGATGAAATTTTTTTTGTAAATTAAAATTATTTCTGTTCGTTATGTAAACATTTCACAAAAAATTGTTTTGGAGAGCAGTTGTCTTTTTCCCTTAATGTAGTACTTATTAAAGTCGATAGTATATTATTATAATATAGTTTAGTTTTTCCATGTTATAATTTTGTTCAAGGTTATCAATGTCGAGTAATGAAGAATATATTGCTCCTGACGAAGTCAAGAACGCATTGGCTTTGCTGGACAAGGAAGAAGTTTCTTCGAAAAAGCGACTGTTAACGTTTTCTAATCAATGGCACAGTGTTATTAAAGAGATAGATTCTGTAAACCAACAGTTCTCGTCGCTTGACTCGATAAAAAGTAACTTGTGTCAAATAGAAACGAGGATTCAAGACTCTTCTAAGCTCGCTGAAGATATATCATCTAAGGTACGACAATTAGATAAAATTCGTGGACGCGTTTCAGAATGTCAAAAGCGTGTTCAAGATTTATTAGATCTTCAGTTGTGCAGTGAAGGCGTTCAGATTGCAATGAAAAATGATGAGTTGGAAAAAGCAGCTGCGCATGTTCACCGATATCTTTCTATCGACCAAACTAAATTACAACGTACAGCTGATGATATGGCACAAGATTGCTCTATGATAACTAGCTCGCTGAAACACTTACAAAACGCTACTGATCATCTTCAAAATACCGTATCGAAACGGTTTGATCAGGCATCATTAATACAAGACCAAAAGTCCATTGAAAGGTATTTCAAAATTTTTCCTTTACTGGGCATGCACGATGTGGGCTTATCGAAATTTGTTGCGTATCTAGGTAGAATATTAAAAAATACTGCAGACAAAAGTTTAAAAAATGTAATTGATACTTCAATTTCAAGTAATCGAGCTAGTATAGTTTTTGCTGATGGCTTAACGTTTCTTTTTGAAGAGGTAGCCAAAACGATTGAGGTACAGCAACCTTTAATAGAAACCCACTACGGTCCCGATTATATAGTTCAGTTCATGTCTCAATTACAAGTGCATTGCGATACGTTTAGTAATGATATTTTGACTGCATTTCTCAAGACACGAAAAGTAAAAGAATTATTAAAAACAATGTGGGATGAATCGGATCCAAACATTGAAAAACCAGACTCCAAAGATATCGACTTGTTAATTGAAGAAATTGTGTTAATTTTGGCACGGTATGATTTATATGCTAAATTTGTGAATAAACACATCAATGTCGAATTGGAATCAAAATCATCGACCGCTAAGTCGTTTTTAATTAACAGTAAGTTGTGTTGTTCTATACAAGAGTTAATGGGCAGGTATTTGGAATTTGAAAGATACTACATGGAGGAGAGTATTAAAAAAGCTATTTTGATGGACACTTTAGAAGGAGACGAGGCGTTAACTTCTAGTATGGTAGACGATGTGTTTTTTATTATTCGTAAATGTGTAATGCGTTCATTAAGATCAGGAAGTTTGGACTTGTTGTGTGCCGTCATAAATAACGCCATTAACGCTTTAGAAACAGACTTGTGTACGTTTTTTAGCCAAGTGTTAAATTCCGGTTACCCCGGTTCGGGATATTTCAATAGGTTTACCCCAGACTTGGAAAAAATCAGGCAAACATTCTTGGCTTCATTGAACAACACCGAAGTTGCAATTGAATATTCCAGATCATTAGCACAAACGTTTAAAGAAGAAATACCGCTTAAGTTGAAAGACTGTAATATGGAAAAACTGGACAGTTGTCTTAGTGATTTTTCAAGAGTCAATACGCTATTAGTGACTGCAAATAAAAATGGATTTAAGCAGCTACAAAATTCCCTTATTGAACCGAAAATACAAGCATGGGTCGAACAATTTTACGAATACAGTTACAAAATGAGTGAATCTGAGTTTTCTCAGATGGAAGCCGATAATCCTTTTGTACAAAATATAATACTTCAGGTGGACAACATCTTTAAGGAGTTCAAGAATAAATTGACCTCTAACAATTATGACGTTTTTGTTGTGGCAATCGCCATAGAGACATCTGTACAATTAGAAAAGGTTATAATGAAAACAGAGTTTAACCGTTTGGGTGGCATGTCATTAGACAAAGTGGTAAGAACACTCATCAATTACTTCAGCGGTGCTAGTGCATGGCCCGTTAGAGAAAAATTCTCTAGGTTAGTCCAGGTAACAACTGTGCTAAACTTGGAACAAGTGTCTGATTTAAATGAATTTTTGAGTCCAGACAGCGGAATGTGTTTTGCGTGGAAACTAACTCCAGATAACATACGACAGATTTTAAAACTACGATTCGACTTTAGAGAAGAAGACATTAGGAAAATAAAACTATAAAATGTGTCCTTGTTTATTGATATAGCTGTTAAATGTATACTGTTTTATTTGTATAAACTATTGTGTGATTAAATTATTTAATCGGTTTCTTAAACTTGTTTTTAGCCCTAAAAATGTTGCAATTTTATATCTGGTACCTATTTATTTTTTTAGTTAATATTATTTTAGATTATAAAATATATTGTATAATATCTTCCAGGTTTATTTTATATCTATTAAATACATAATATTGTTGTATTACACTAATATATTTATTTTATTAATTGTATACTACTTTTATAGGTACATTTTTAGTTATATAAAAAATATTTTAATGATTAATGCTAAATAAAATTGTAATTATTATAAAATTATTCAATTTATTAAAAATACAAGGATATACTTTAGTCATTTGATTTGTTTAATTGTCACAAATGATTTACAATAGCATTTGAATAAGACTATCTATTAGGATTCTTTATAAACAAACTTATAACCTATTTTTTTTCACAATAAAAACAAATAAGGGCTAGTATTTAAGAAAATTAAAATTTAGAAATTGTATTAGCTGTACAAAAAAATTAAATGAAGAAACATAATTATATTATGAAAAATTATTATCAAAACTATGTCGATTAAAATAATATATAAAGATTAGGTCAAATTAAGAATAACATAAATTATTATAGGAACTTTTTTTACTTTCCCAGAAAAATTATGTTAGAGATTTGTCATAAAAAATTGATAAAAGATAATATTGGTGAGTCTTGAAATTTGTATGCTTTTTTTTATGTTCAGAATGAAAAGTAGCATTCCGTATAACGAAGAGCAGACACTTTTCTTTTAAACAGACGACACTATAATTCTTGCGTTTGGATTACATTTTCCACACTACAATATTTTAACCGTTTGTACCTTATTTTACTTGTTTTTTTAATTTAAAATAAATCATCTAACTAATTACCATAAAGCTTTATTTTAGTAGCAAAAAAAAAAATTTATTTAAGGATAGTTATCATATATTATTATTTATTATATACTTGATATTAAATCATATTTCGCTTGTAGATTATTATATCGTTTTTGTAGTTTTTGTTTTATTTGCATAATGCACTATTGTAGCTATTGGTTTTGTTTTACATAATATAGTTGCAATCATGTTCAAAATATTATTGGTAAACATTTTTAGTCATTGGTGGCAATGTATAAAATAGGTGGTTTACCGGGTGCCTGAACAGTAATGCAGCGGGTTACGGCCCAACTGAGTTCCGTGTCAGACCTGTACGTTAGTGACGAGATATCCGTACTCCTAGAGGAAATCCACGATTTGGAACCTAAAGGAAATATAGCCCCAATTGACGACGCACAGGAATTTGAAATCAACGGCAGTCAGACGGGGGGCTCGTGGCTAGAAGTAACCAACAGCATGGCGGGCACACCGGGTTCATGGGATTCACACGCCAACTACAAACATCAAGAAGCTAACCGAGCTCGGTATAACGGAATAGTCATACACTACGACAAAAAACCGATGAAGACACCTTCAGGTTTTATCCGGGTAATGTTGCTGGTAAGTTGATACATTTTATTATTACTATTATTTTACACTTATTAAAAACATTTTTTTTTTTTATATTTCAGGTGACCTGCTTGATATGCATACTTTGTCTTTGCTTTGCTGGGACGTCTAGATTGGCCCTATTTATGCTACCGATGTTGTATCGAATACGATTTATGCTGTTTGTCACTTTATTCAATTTACTCGTCACGGGAGGAATACTTTTCCTCGATGTTACCCATACAGTGTACCTGTTTCCATTCAATTGGGGCAAGTTGAATGTGCTTTTCTACGTCATTATGACAGTCATGTGTCTTATGAGTTCATCGCTAGTCCTTCATCAAGTGTACTCGTTCCACGAATTTTATACTTGGGTACCGCGGTCTACACGTCACCAATTGCTAGTAGCTGCGGTGAGATTGAAATAAAACAATTCATAAACAAACATACTTATTATTAATTCTTAATTTTTTGCCACAGGTACTAGGTTATATATGTGCTCTCGAGACACTGCTGTTGGCGTTGTTGAGTCGCTGTGATGGTTTGGGAGGTTTGAATTATCGCCACGTCAAAGACGATATGACTAGTCCCCCTAATACTCTGCCACTTCATCAAAGAATACCACCACCTACAGTAGTGTATTCGCCATCACCGTCGCCTTCGTTTTGCTTACGTTCAATTAATCCAAAATCTTAATGCGTAATTAATTGAACTTTGCTTTGAAACTTATGCTAAACTCGATAATTCCATTAAACTAAAAAAACAAAAAATAGTTGTAGTGTTCAATTTAAATTTCTTTTTTCTTTTATAAAATTTTTGTGTGCAATTAATTTTTGATTAAATTTTACAACTTTTAAATTAAATACCAAGTATGAGTCATCCAGTTCCAGAAGCCATTAAGTCTAATTTTTTATGAAATTTTGAGATGATTGAGATGATTTAGGTTTTAATTAACTTCCAAGCATACTTTTACATGATGTTAACACCGTGACTTTATAAATACAGAACTGCCAAAGAGATTTTTAATATGCGACTGATTAGAGGTGAAATGGAGGGCAATGAATCGAGTAGTAAAGTAGTTTCTTTAAATATGTCAAATTGAGGGAGTGTGGGACATTAAGGTTTTTGGAACTGGACTCATATATTCCTTTTAATACTATATATTTTTATATTGCTTCTCATTTTCTATTTGAATAATGTTTTACCATATTATTACATTTATATAGCGAACAAATGTAGTTATATATATTTTTTAAACACTATTTTAAATTTAATTACGGGGTCTTTGTTCTAATAAACTTAAAAAGTTTTAAAAAAGTAAATTACGTATTATAATTATTTAGATTTAATTTTAACTGACAAACTATTTTAAATTTCTAACAGAAATTACTTTGACCACATGCCAATGAAAAATTTACGAAACGACAATTCCCATTAAAGAATAACACCTGTATTGTTTTATACCTTATTTAAATTTATATATATATATTAATTTAGTATTATTATTATAATTGTAATATCTATATTAAATGACGAGTTTTATTGTAACTTCAACGATCTCTTATATTTCCAGTATTATATTAAAGACCTCGATCATTATTTATAGCATGTTTAAGTTGTTTGTTTGTGCTGTGTTGGTTTTATTCATTTGTTTGTATAAGTATGAGTTAATAATAAAAGGTCTAAAAAAATTAGACTAGCTTCTATTAAGTCATATTTTATTTTTATATACTTCTATAACTTATTTTAAAAAGAATGTGCTAATCTATAAATAGTCAGATTTTTCTAGTCATATTATTATTATTATTATTGTTTATTATCAAATCTACAACCTACATGGCCATTTTTTTAAATTAAAATTGAGTTAACTGAATGAATGTTGTAATAAATTGTAACTGCATGTTTTTTTTAAAGAACCTTTTCAAATTATTGCTATCATAAAAATCACAGTACATTTTATTTTTACATCACATAATTGTTTTTATGCCTATAAATAACTCTCTATAATTATTTGAATGGCCAACATAAAATATATGTTTCACTCATTTAATATTGTAATTTGTTAATAGTTAGGATAAATGTTTAAGCGGTGCTTACCTACACTATTATTATTTTAGTCTCACTTTTGTTTAACAAACATTGTTGTAATGTATTATTATAGTAAAAGTGTTACTCTTATTCACTATCAAAAACTATTGTTTACTATTGTTAATATAAACGGTACGACATTATTCTTTAAAGAGTACAAAATCTAATATAATATTATAATAAACAACTATCAAGTATCATATGTTATATGTACTTATGCATATATTTTATATGCAGAACATTACCATAATATTAACAAATAAATTAGGAATATTAATTATTGAAAATGTAATATTAGTGAAAAATAATAATTATATTAGTATTTAATATTACCTAATACTTAAAACTGTAAAGCTGATATTACAACTTAATGTACAATTTCAACCTTTCACTTGGACACTACGTGTTGGTTACACATTTCATATTCTCCACTCGTAATTATTTATCTAACTATGTTTGATTAAACAATTTTAGCATTTTAGCTCTTAAGAAATCAAATATACTTACTATTGGATTTTTTTGTTTATATTTATGAATAAATAAGTTAACTATTAAGTATCACGTTATAGCTATAAGTTAACTATAAATTAATATCAAAATTATAACCGTATAACATAATAACTTTTTTCAAAATTTTATTTCGCTTTAATCAAATATTAAGCAGTCATTACTTGTGCCGGGTAAGAGATGTACGCTGGTTACACATTATGTGTGTTCAAAATTCACGCAAGTAGTGATGGGTTAATTAAATTCAACTTAAATTATAATGTTTTATCATAATAAAACAACCGTCCTTATATTGTAAAATATATTATTCTCGTTTGGGTGTTTAATTTCTAAACAAAATTAAGTACAATATAACCTATTAATAATTACTAGCAGTGATGTCAATTGGTTGTGAAGGATATTATAACGATGATGATGGTGTGATAAATCAATGAACTATTATAAAAATAAAATATTATATCTTATAATTTATTTAAAAGCTTCAGCGGCAATATCGTTATTAGTTTAAGTATTGTATAAGCTCACTAGTTGTTTTAAGAATAAAAACTATATTAACGTCATCTATCTGATTGTCTTTTGAATAAGATATAGACAAATACTAACGTCGTAACTGTATTAAAAACTATGCTTTTCACATAAATATAAATCATCATTATTATTATTTTGTCGTTGTTATTTGATGATAAATATTTAACCGTTTTAAACCTCATATAGTTAAATTATATGCACTATTTAGGTAAACCAGATTTTATACATTCTTTTTAATGATTTATATATATATATATATATATATATATATCACACATGTTCTTAAAAATGATTTGAACGAATTTTAAAGGTCTCAGCATTTCAATCAGCTGCAAATAGATTATAATAAATTCTCCAAAAACTATCTCCACCTAATATTTCCAACACACTTTTTCACATTTAAATTTCAAATCAATGAAATGATATTTCATTCAAAAATAAGTTCTCAAAGCTTACCAATTTTTAAGCTTTTTAAACCAGGCCATTTCCATTTAATTTGAGCTTTTTTAGGATAAACAGGTTAATTATGTTGTTAAATGTGTTATTTAGAGGTTTAACAATTATTATCCTTACTTATCAACACTTATAAGACTAGTCAACCAATTTATGCCGAGATGTAAAAAATTTCTTCAAGACCTTTTAAAGAATACGTCTAATATAAAATACTATTGTCAAAAAAATCCATAATTTATCAACTTTAAAAAAACGAAATATTTTAACAATACAATCACATAATATTTTACTAAAGCTGTACAACATTATTGATAAAATAAAACATATTTATAATTATGTATATTATTTATAAAATAAATAATTGTATTTAACAATAGACACACATATAGTTTAATACAGAAAAAAAAAACTAACTTACAATACTTAGTTACTTCTATGTTTTAGTCTATTAGATTTGAACCTGCTTACGGGTCGGGTATTGTCCTTACAATCTTCAACTTCAGAAGGTATTTTATTATTTTCTATAGATATTTCTGACTCTCTTTCCACTATATCATCGATTTCGGTTACAAATATCTAAAACAATTTTTATTATACATGTGAATAAAATATTAGTAAATTATTATGTATATATTTTTTTTTATTTAAACATACTTCTGGTTTTTCTATTTTTGGTTCATCTTTTCTAGGTATAAAATATTCTTCTGGCCTCGTCTCAAATTCTTTAACTTGAACATCATTATTAAACGACACTTTTTTCTTGGACAATTTTTTTCTCTTTATATTAGTTTCTGGTTCATCTTTGCTAAATACAATTTCTATTTCTTTAGCATCATTCTCCTCTTCATTATCATCATTGTTGTCCACATTATCGAAGTCTTCATCATCCTCATCATCATCGTTGTCGTCGCTTTCGTTTGTAGAACTCTCATCACTGTCTACATCTATATCGTTTCTGTTAAAGTATAATAAAAACATAAAATATTATTTTTAATAAAAATTTTAAAAATATACCTTATCATTTCGTCTTTTAACGATTCGAGTAATTCTAATTCTTCGAGCCTCTTCAATGGATCGTCTTGCCATTTCGATTCTTTTTCTCGTGCTTCTGCTAATTTTTGTCTGTACTCTTTTTCCTTAAGTCTATGCCTTTCTATAATCAAAATATTTAAACAAATATTTAGTCATAATTCAAATCTACATTTAATATGACTTCATGTGTTAGTAAATTGCTTAATGCAATCAGCAAACCAATTGTTTACCTCTCCAGGCCTCTTCTTCAGCCTCGTCTAATGGTTCGATTATTTCCTCAGTAGCGCCAGTAGTGATCTCTTGTCTTGCACTCATATTGGAATATAAGTAATTCTTTTCTTTTTCTATAGCTGCGAGTGCGTCACTACACCCTAAATTAAAATCTTAATAAGCATAAACTTAATATTATCAAAACAATAATATTTAATATACTTTTAATTTTTCGTTCGCACACAGATTTCGCTTGAAATGCCGTTTGCTTGGTAAATATATTTTCACCGTGTCTAATTATCACTTCGTTAGTGTTACATAATTTAGCACGTACAAATACTCTCGGGCCAAGAGGCATCATTATAGAAGCAGACAATTCTTTGGGATATTCGTCTAGACATTTCTTCAAATCTTCGTATTCTTGTTTATATGTGTTCCATTTTTTCTCCAACAATTCAGTTTTTTCCAAAGCCTGTAATGCATAAAATAATAAATGATCTAGTATAAAGGATATTACAAAAATTAACAAATGTTTTAAATAATACGAAAATCTTTTGATACAGAACATAATCCATAATATACATATTTATGTACGTATATCTAATCTGAATACACATTGATATAGACACTAGAATTCATAATCTCCGTTGACCTTTATTCGCATTTATATTTAAATATACAATCATAATTGTTTTGTTTTTGATAATTTATTTTTAATTAAGTTTATATTATAAACAATGATTTTAGTTTGGCAGAGCAACTCATTATCAATATTGGTTTGTAAGATATTAGTTGACATTAATTTTGATTTGATGTATTACTGTAAACTTGAAATATATTTTTAAAAAATACTTTCAAGTATTTGGTCAAAAACGGCAGCTCAAAAATTTAATAACCAAGGTTCCGAGTAAATAGAGGGCGGAATAAAACAATGTGTTTTACACTTAATTTTACCTAAACATCCAAAAATAATGGTATTAAAATTGTTTATATTTGTTTTTTTATAAAAAGGTAATACTATGTAAACATGTTAAGCATTTAGTTAATCTAGATATCATCTTTCAGAATGTAGTAAAACGGGATTATCATTCTAGTATTATGCCACACTATTTATTGTTGTTAGATTTAATATTTGTTCAGGTAGACCGAGTCTTATCTATTTTAACTTCATGTTTGTAATAAAAATAGATAACACCTGAGTTATATGAAATGTGAAAAGATCTACAATTTGAAAACAAAATTACACTGTAGTTAAATAATACATAGATTAGAATGTTGACTTATACCTACTACGATATAATTTTTTTTCTTTTCGAAAACAGGTAGGTGAATCTTCCAAGCTTATTAACTATTTATTGTTGAAATGGGTCCCAAAGCTTTCCCCCCCAAGACACAGGGAATTTGTTTGAGATGGCGAAAAATTATGACAGGTGTACAAATAGCTATTGTGAAGGGCAAAATAACAGGTTAAATAATCTAGTTACTACTAATCAGGCCAAACAATTTGGAAAATCATGAAAAAATCCAACAAGATGATAGCAGCTGATCAATCAAAACTAGCATTCAACAAAACTGTTTCAATTTCACTAAAAAGCAAAAAAACATATTTTACATATAAACTGTTAGGTAGTCATTTAAAATTTTTATGGCAATTGGTCATAAAACTTAGTAAATAAATAAAACATTTTATAAGAAAAGGAGACTTCGAACTTTCGTCCTCTTACGCATCATTATGCTCTTTGAGTAATAAAACAGTTTTTTTAATTAAAAAAAATTGAATATAAGTATAAAAAAACAGGGGGGGAGAGGTAAGCACTATCACTGTCACTAATTAAAAATGATAAGAGAACTAAAAAATCGAAAAAGAATTATTCATATAAATAAATACAATTTTTAACGACACTGAATAACTTTTTATACATTTAGATAATTTGAATTTATACATTTTTAGATTATGAAGTTTTTCATGCAAAACAGGCATAAAAGTAATAGCTTTCAGTGTCACAGTGAACCAAGTCCTAAGTTCATCTCAATGCCGCATAATGGCCACATGTATACTGTATTGTACCACAGTGAAGATTATACATAAAACCATTTAGGGGCCAATTATATGAAATCAGCTGTGATTGACTTGGTTCATTTTGAGTTCTGAACCCTCCATATGTGTATTGTGTACAGAAAAGAATAGTATTTTTTTATTATTATTAATATATTAAGTGACTTGGTTGAACAATATAAAAATAAACACTCTTATGGTACATGTTATGTTATTAAAAGCAATTAAATTAAATTGTTTTTAATTTTAAAATAATCTCATTGTAACTGATTAATTTAAGTTATCCATCGAGAAAAAAACATTGTAGATATCATATCACAGTAAAATTTATCATTATTAGTGTAAATCATAACTAAGTATAAGAATAGAGTGAAAACATTTAATGCATCAATATCATACGTAGAAGACATACTATACATACTTATTGGCCGATAAGTAATCCAACAAAGAAAATTACTAATTTAGTGGCAGAATTTGTTTAAAAAATTGGAAATGCGGCCGCGAATTTGATGTCAACAATACAGACAATAAAATATAGGGATGTAGTAATTAAATGAAATACATTGGTAAATCAGTAAATACTCACCTCCGAATTTATTTTTTGAACAAACTGTGCGTTTTCTAACCCGTAGGACATGATACATTGGACACTTTTAAATTTACAATATTGTTAATTAATGAATATGTTAACTCGAATAATATTACAATATGATGTAACTGCGAGAAAATGACTCATTAATTTCAAAAAACCGCGTTCACATCCATCAGTCAGTATCACACAGCACGAGCACACTAGATGTAGAGCGTGAGTGTATGTGGTTGATAAGGAGGATGACCCAAGTACCCAACTTCAGTTTTAACTGTTTCGGTAGTGGTGCCCAAAATTATTAGTATTTATAGTTTAATATTTTTAAATCTCAGTATTTCGTCGTTGCCGCGAAAAAACGTATGTGCATTGACCATTGTGCTAAAACCTAATTATTGTTCAGGAGACACTAAAACGTGTAAAACGATTTATATTAGGTAATACTTGGTTTTTTTTCATTTATTCTACTTGGAGATAGTACGTTGGAGATTTTGTCAAACGTACCATGTAGCTTATTTTTTTATAATGTAAATTTGTAAAATCGGCACTCGGGAGGTTTTTTCGGGGCAACGACGATACATGAAAAATCTAATAAAATATATATGATTGTAAAATTTTATATTTATGAATGGCTAAATATTTGTACGATATATTTATATGTAAAAAAAACCATTTTTTTTTAAATTATAGACAATACGTGGGTATTTTTAACACCAGCCATTATCGTGTGCGATATTGTAGTCTCAGTCTGTAATTTATCCCATATAAGAAAGGTAGTGCGCAGAAACCCAACGGCTTTACTCTTATATGCGCCTGCGCAGCCAGGAGTGACGCGTTTTGGATTTTGCGCACTACCTTTCTTATATGGGTAGAGTATAAAAATTATTACACTCGTCCCGCGTCCGACGTTCATTGTCTATGCAATAACGATGAGGCGAGGAAATAATTATTAACCATCAACTTTCAATAATTAAAAACAAAAAACGTGTTGTTCGCAGAGCAAACAAGAATATAAAAAAAAATAAAAGACTAGTAAAGTGTAATTATTAAATTACGCGTTTAATTTATTATGTTGATGCGTTTTTTACGAGGTGAGAAAGTTTATATTTTCTTAGTTGTTTTGCCGGTTTTCGAGTTTTTTTTTTCAAATAAATAACAAAAAGCATGACGCTAAAACATGCTAATTTTATTGTAAACCCTTGTTGGTTCTCATAACCAAAAATTATACAATATTATCAATTATCATTTATATCGTGCAACAGCCACGATGCCGGTCCTGCATTATCGTGCATGGAAATCCACTTGACGCGCGCGCGTGTTTTGCATATTATTGTGTACTTAACTCATCATTATCATTTATATATATGATATTTATCTACCTATACAACAATAATACAAGTAGACTTGTTGACTGGATTGTCGCACACTCGCACGGCCAACGTGTATTATTATCGTTTTTTCCTATAGAGAATATTATACCCTTCTCACGTTTGCTTGCGATCCATTGCAATAGTAGTACTACGCTTACATTTAGTAGAATTCGACCGCAATCGCCATTTACACCTGTAAGTGTTTGAATGTATTGTTGCTTTTCGACACCGCCGTTAATTGAATTATGATGGTTTGATTGCTGCTGAAGTCGTATAAACGATTGTGTCGTTACTCTACATTCACTGTGCATAGATTTAATAGGTTTTATGAAAATGGTCCATCAAAAAAACTCCAAATTGTTGGTGGTCTGCGGCCCGTCAGGCTCCGGCAAATCCACGTTGTTGTTGAAACTGTTCGATGAGTTTGCCGACAAATTTGGCTTCTCAGTGTCGCACACCACTCGTCCTCCGCGTAACTTTGAAGTGGACGGCCAACACTATCATTTTACCACCAAAGAAGAAATGCAAGCGTGCATAGATCGGGGCGAATTCCTCGAGCACGCAGTTTTTTCCAACAACATGTACGGCACTAGGTGAGTGTTTGTGTTGCACTGTTAATAGCAAAACTGTGCCAATTTGTTTACGCTTTGCAACTGTTTTCTTGTAATACAGCTTAAGCGCTGTTCAGGCCGTGCTGAAGAGCGGTAAAGTTTGTGTACTCGATATTGACACGCAAGGTGTGATGCAAGTAAAAAAGATAACTTCCCTAAAACCTGTCTACGTATTCATCAAGCCTCCCAGCATCCAAGAGTTAGAAGCCCGACTACGTAAACGAGCATCAGAATCTGAAAGTACCCTCAAATCGAGATTGTCTACAGCAGAACAAGAAATAAATTATGGTGAGAAATCATAAATTTCAATTTAATTCTTTAATACTGTATTCAATTAAACTGTAACACTTTGTAGGGGAAACGCCGGGAAACTTCGATTTTGTTATAGTAAACGATTCGTTGGACAAAACATATGCCGCATTTAAAGACTTTATATTTAAGTCTTTAGATATTAAAAAAGATTGAAGGTATTTATTAATATGCATTTATAAATGTTCAGTATTTTAAACTTCAGTCAATAGTTATTAAATTGTTAATTTATTAAGTCATTATAGTTAAATTTAACATCTGGTTTAAAATAATAAAAAACAAATAACTGTTCCTAGTTAGGTTATTATAGGTATATACCTTTTATTTATCTAAAATGATTTTAAAAAAGGAACAAATGACAGTGAGAATTTAGAAATCTCTCATTGTCACAGTGATCTTTGAAACAACCTTTTATTATTACAATAGTAAATGTCAATAATTAATTATTGATAAACAATAATCATATAAGTATATATTTTTATGTCGTCGACGTCACTTGTTTTGTTATATTTCTTTGTTAATAATTATATTTATAAAAGGTTTTGTGTTATTAAAAAAAACACGCTGCAAGTTAAACATAATATCTAACTCATTCTTAAGGCGTACAATAAATATTACTAGATTAAGTTGTTGTTGAATTAAACAATATCTCTTGATACAGTGGTAGTTAAAAATTAATAATTTGTAGTAATTACTATAACAACAATGATGTCTGTCATCATGTTACACTAATAATAAACAACAATTTTCTCTTATTAGTCACATCTATAAAATTATTAGAAAATATTGTTAAAATGAAGACTCATTTATAACTTATTTAAATTTGATATATTTATAAACAATTTAAACGAGGAGAAACGGTAATTTTATTTTATATATAATATATATATATATTTTTAGAAATACTATTTTCTTTATAGCTTTTATGTTATTTAAATACTGATATATTAGACACGAGGAAAGGATTTAGTACACAACTAAGGACCTATTATTATTATTAGGAAGCAAAAATAATTTTTAACACATAATTTGTAAAAATAAGATCTGGTTATTTTTATGGAAATATTTCATGTCATTATTTTTTTAAGATAAAACCGTAGAGTTTGTTATATTTTTGTCAGGCAGCTTAAAATTTACTTATTGAAATTTTTCTTAAGAAGCTTAATAATATAATGTAATACTTGTTAAGAATTAGTTTTTATAGTTAATCGTGTTGTAAAGTTACCCGTTTATTTATTATCCTTTTATGAAATAAATGAGGAAATTTAAACGATCAGTACACTGAAAATTTGCAGAATATGAGAATATATTAATTAATATTAAATTTAATTTGTTAAAAAAAAAATTTTTTTGAACGTATTTTACCTCATAATTTACATTATTTTTTAATTCTTGTATAATTTTTTTTTTCAAATCATTTTTGATTTTCAAAATTAACTTGTATTTAGTGTTATTGTCATAAGGGTGTATCCTGTTTGTACTCAGCTCTCACTTTTCTTTATGTATACTTTGATTTGAAATAGGTATAAACGTATACCCATAATAAAAATTACATACCTGCGGATAAAGTACATTTGATGCTAATTAAATGTGCGTGTATTTAGAAAAGTAAGAGGTAAGTACACAGCAGTGTACAAATTGCTTGTATTTTAGTTGTAAATGTTAAAATTATTATATAGTATATATTATAATGGCCAAATAAATGATTATTTCAAATCTTCTGTTGTTAAGTATATAATTCGTTTTTCACCAATTTTTTTCCCAAATGTTTTTCCTCTGGTCTCTTGGTTCAAATCGCCACTTACGTTGTACAAGTTTGGTGCGGGCTGACCATCTGTATTTGTTTTCTGTTCAGTTTTGGGCCACATTTTCACTTTCATTGTATTTTTATACTTGTAATTATTTGTTGGCGGCAATAGATATCTATTGGGAGCCGGACCCTGGTCGTGTTTTGACAGTACACGTCTGTAAAATGTTTTTTTAATTTTCAATCTCTATTACAATACTATGTAGATGTATATGTACGGTTTGGTAGGCTCTGTAATTATATTCGCTTGTTTCACTTGTATGGCGCTCGGTAAAATATACATGTTTGGGGCCGGACTTTCTTGCGCTATTTTTCCTATGTTGGTGCGACTTTTTAACGATATTTGTGGGTATTTGGGCTTTACGAAACCTATAGCTTTTTCTGGATAGTATCTATTCGGAGCCGGTAAGCATTCTGTAACGCCAAATAAAGTTCAAATGCCAATGCAATTAATTAGTGTAGTTATTATGTATTTGGGACTTGGATTCTTTGGGTACTTACCTTGGACCTTGGTCATTTGCTTACTAAAATTGTATTTTGGTTGATGTGCTTTACCGAATCGAGTATGATCTCGAATATTGTACAACATCCCTTGGCTATTTGTCGTTTTGACTTTCAGCTCTTGGCCAATCATTACTGCTGGATTTCTACATTTGATCAAACTATGGTGCGGAAAGCCAATGGTCGTAGGCAATTGGTAAGCGTTAGGGCTTGGTCCTGAATTTGAATCAATATAAAAATGGCCAATATTGCTTTAGTTAGGCATTAATTTGGTCATAAAATATATAATAGACTCTTTTACAAAACAAAATAATAGGTTATTTGGAGTAGAGTTACCTCCGTCCATTATATGTGTATACTATATTATTTTGTACAAGTGACAGAAACACTATATGATTCTGAAACAAAATATCAAGATAAATTATTGTTAGTTGATACTTGATGGGCAAGCAAAAATTATAATATACACATATTAATTTTCTATCGTCATTAATAAAATTATTGTAAAAATGAATTACAATAATAAATGTCATTGTTATCGCCTATTGTTACATTACAATATAATGGGCCAGCATATATTAATTGATGCAGCTTGCAACTAAAATTTAAATAATGTGTTTTATTTTTGAAAGTGAAACATTAGAAAAAAAAATCGGTGTTTTTAAATAGACATTTTATTTTTGATATAGACCTATTATTTTTTTTTTCTTTACTTTTATGCGTGACATAATATCTTTTAAAACGCAAAACCGATTTCTTTATGTAGCAGATATCTATGGATCAGAAATTTTATTTGTAAGATAGTTCATTAATTATTGTTTAAAAATTAAACACTTTTAACCAATTTAATCAAACCTTTAAAATAGTCGAATTACTTCCAAACTTGTGCGAGATATTTTAAAAATAGACATAGTATTATCAACATAGTACGTGGACTAACTAAAAACATATAAAAAACTCTTCCCTTTCTTTTTTGTATTACTACTTTACCTTCTTTTCTTTATTTAGTTTTTTTTTTACAATACCACTCGTGGATAATCGACCAGTCAACATTTTCAGTAGAGAAATATTCTCAACTTAAAAATTGTTAAGGAAACACATTTTTTTCATTTTGAAGACGAGTTGAATGATCCATGTTTTTTCATTTCCCCTTGTCGTTTATGAGTTATGGGTCTTTTTAAGCACAATAAATAAGTCTTTACTCCGGTGTCTTCCAACAGTTGCTTCATAAACGGCGTTCCTGTATTTCCGTCTCTCGATTATTGCAGTTATTCAAGTATTATATCTTATTAAATGTCCATTTTCCTTCCCTCCCTAATAATGCGTATTCCACATTGACTTTTATGTGTTTATCCTCTTCTTTTTCTACATAATGCTTTTCTTCAATACCACACTGTAAAGCCTTCAATTTTATTCTTCTCGACCTTAAGTATTGTGCACGCTTCAGCTCCATACAAAACTTTTGATAAGATGGTTTTTTTAATGTCCAAACTTACTGCGTTCGAGGTAAAAAGGTTTTTTTCTAGAAAGCTTGTTTGCTTGCGCTATCCTAAGTCCCACACGTTACATAATTAATAATCTTATTTCCCACGTTTGCGTCAGCTGTTTCTGTTGCTCATTTAATGTAATTATCTTAGATTTTATAATTCTTTTATGACATCTCTAAATCTATAGTATTGTTAATTTGTTTTAGCATATTACTGAAGTCATTCTCGTTATTTGCAACCACCGCTATGTCATGTACAAAACACAGCATTTGTACAGATATCCCCCCAATATTATCTATCTTCCCTCAACTTTTTCTTTATGTATAAATCGAATAAAAAGGCCTACCTTTTTATTCAATTTATACATAGGGTGTAACTTATTACACCCTTTGCATTTGTAGCCTCTTTTTGTTTATTGCTTTTTATAGTTTGTATATTGTGATTTTTCTATCGTTGCATGTCCAATTAACCTTATCGAATGCTTTCTCTAGACCTACGAAAGCAGTATTGCTTTCGTATTGCTATACATAAAGGTTTGTTGGCTCTCATACCTAATTGTTTTGAAAACCAAAATGATCCTTTGTTTGAGATTCATTTATTTTCCATTCTACTCTTTTATGTGCATGAAATACTTACTTAACCTTTTATTTTTTACAGTTAAGGAACGTGCAACAATATCGTTGTTTTTTTGGTAAAAAATCGTAGTTTTGTTTTTAATAGCACAAACACAAACGTCGACTATTTAACCTCTAAATTGTAAGCCGAAAAATTTAACATGCTGTTGACGTTGAATTCGTTTTTTAAATAGTAGATAATGTAATATGTTAGTAACGACTAACAAGGTCTCGGAGTACACAATGTCGGCACGACGTCACAATAGATAATTCAGTGTAGTCGTTTTTTGTCTCTAGTACTAAATTGCCAGGCGAAGGACTTCCTGGACGTCACCATATATGGTCTGTTTTTGCTAATCAATGTATCTATTACATTTGAAATAAACAGCCACTATTTGGTAAACACTAATGTATGTAAAATATATGTATATATAAAAAAAATAATAACAAGAATAAAAAAAAGACAAATTTTACTAAATCGTTTCACAAATTAAACATAATTTTTACACATTAATGCCAATAGGTATTAAAATTGTTGTATAAAACCTTTATTTTTTTCGCTACATTTTGGCGAAATTGTATAACCACAAAATTTAAGTATCAACAATTTAATAAAGCTAACATTAAAAAATTTGTTTATAATTAAGAATCGCATATATCCACAACACAAAAAAATTATAATATGCACGTGTTTTTCAACCCGTAGTCTGAAGAAAACCTCGTTTCGAAGAATTGTAGGTAACTAAATAAAAATAACCACTTTCCATTAACAGAAAAATGGTAATCAAAATTTGAAACTAAAGAAATTAGGTTAAAAAAAAAAAAATTCTTAAAATAAATGGTAAAACCAAAGTTACACTTAATTAGTAATTAGCTCTTTAATATTTCACACAGAATTTTCATTAACACATTTTCAAATGAACAGACAATAACAGTAATGTAGTTGCAGCGGATATATGCAGTTTACTGACCTTCCACTTTTTTAAATGCAAGGACACTTTATCTGTTACGAGTACATTCGTATACTCACTTACGACTACACCACTGGACGATTACCATAGAGCATTATTATTATCGTCAAAGCTATAGAGTTGTACAATCAAATTTATTCAGTAGCTTTCATCACAGTTTAAAAAGTTAAAATCACTAGTAAACAAAATTTCTTGATCTCTAAAAATATTTAGTATATCAATATATTAGAAAAAAATAACCTGAACAACAATTAATAATTATCAGTTTCTTTTGTTTAAAAAACAACTTAAAACGTAGAAAAAATATATATCTATTAAAATATGTATGTTATATGTTTTGACTGGGTTTTACTTGAATCACTGATTTTAATATTTCTAATTTTTTAAGTAAAAACTTATTTAAATTAACCTTTTTAACAGTTTATAAGTAAAACAAAATAATATTATATGATATCAATAAAATTCCAAAGGAGGAAATAAATCAAAATAATCTTTTAATGTTTGTCAACAAATTATTAGTACCGATAATTGTTTTCAAAATTTGAATATTAACAAGTAGTTCTCAAAGTTGCAATTGAATATAAAAAGCCAACGATGAAACATTATATTTTAATATCACACACACCAATGGTGTGTTGAAAAAAAAATACCGAATGTTAATTTAAAAAAATGAAATATACACTAACATGGTTTGTGGTCGTCTGTTCTTCACATTAAATTTTTAAACTAAATAAAATTAAAAAAAAAAGGATAAGGTAATAGGTTACAGATAAGTAATAAGGACAAACTTATAGGGGGTAAAATTAGACGGATTCATTTAAATGATTTTTCTTGAGAGTTTTAACATTTTTTTGTTTACAAAATATATAAATTATGCATAAAAATTTCTAAGGGAACAAAATATATCATATATATGTACATATATTTATAATGTGTGTTAGTTGTTATTTGATTTAACATGTTTAAATGACCGCAGATAGTATAAGGACAATAGCCGTCTTTGCTTTATTTTAATTAGATCACATGCAAAAAGACCAATTGACCAAATACACAAACCATTAAATCGATAAAGCTTAAATGATTTTGTTCGGTGCAGACAAGTTTTTGTCCATAATATTTATTTGGTCTTTTTTTTTATCGTTATTATTTTTTTTTTAAATTATATTTTGTATTTTTATGTCTTTTCTAGTCATTCAATTTCATGATTCACCATTGCCACTGTCGGTTGCATCATCTTGATATTCGTCTTCAGAGTTTGCATCCGATTCGACATCTAAGTCGTAGTCTTCGACGTAAAAATCACTGTCCATAGCGGCTGCTGAAGTCGAAGAACGAGCTGTTGAACTGACTTTACAGTAATCTTCTAATGTAAGCGGAACAACAACACCATCTCGTTCAGCCTCTAATCGGCCGCTAACAACTTGTTTTCTAAAAACATTTCAAATATTTGGTAATATGAGAAGAAATTACATATAAGTTAACACTTTTTTTATATATTTAATATATAAATATAATCAGTATTTATTTAAAACTTACTTAATTATATTTTCATATTCTTTATCTTTTCCCTTTGAGTCTTTCCATCTCCTGTACATGATAGAAGCATCAACATTAGCTGGACTAAACGTATTTGGTTCGTTCAATAGGGAAATCACAGAAAGTAATACTGTCCTGTAAATTGAAAAAGAAAATCATTTTTAACGGGTTATTTATTACAGCCGACTCATTATTACAATATTATATTTTGCTTGACAGACTAATTTAGAAAAAAAAAATGTATTTGTCAACTAATTTTTCAATAAGTTAACTAATATTAATCATACAAATAATGCTCAAGTTTGTGCAGGTTATGATGACTTTACATGAAAGTAAAATAGTTAGTTCTTAGACCTTAGTTATTAATCATTAGTCATATAATGCCTTAGTTAAATAATTTATTCTTTATTTATAAATCGACTAACAGTTAAAAGAAAGTAACTAAATAAGTAACACAGTATTTTTCGAGTGTAGGAATTAGTCAACTGTGCACATCACTAATTTGTATTATCATACTTAGTTTCAAAGAATAAGTGTAAGGTCTAGGTAGAGACTATAATATTTACCCTAACTGAGCATGCAATATTTAATTGAACAGTTGCCGCTGAAAACTTTAATATGTGAATACATTTTTTTTATTTGTTAACTATGATTTTGTAACCTTCTAAAACAATATTAGCCGACACACTTACGTATTAATTATTATAAATCAAGTATTCCAAAAGTATTGTCAATACAAAAAATTCATTCAATAAATTGGAATTAATTAATTTTTAAAAAGTTACCTTTTATTATAAGACAAAAAAAAATTACCTGACACTTTGGGTAGGATTCCACCTTTCACAGGGCAATTCTCCAGAATGAGGATCGTCTATTGGTGGATGAAGAATTGAAATACATAGATCACCATTCTAGAAACAAAGAAAAGAAAAAATGTTAAGCAATGTGTTTATAAATGGAAAATCCTTGATGATTTGTTTACAGTTTCCCAACATATTTTAGAGTATAAAATAAAGCGTTTCATTAAAAATATTAAAAATGACTATTATATTTTAATAGATTACACACCTATAATTATTATTTTGATTATATTTGCATAAAAAAAAGTTTTTTTAAATGTTACTAAATAGTTTCTTCTTTTGTTTGTTAGATAATTTATAAACAGATCCTTGTAGAACAAAAAAAAACCATTATATTATCTACAACTAATTTACTAGATGTCAGTTTAAAAAAAAAACTAATATCAAAACAGTTAGTTTTATTAGAAAGTGTTCAATTACACGCTTTCAAATTACAAAATGCAGGTAATTCTACTTTTCTCTTTTACATTACTAGTTGTGTTATAACACATAATTTTTAAAATAATATTATTAAAAAATGTATATTTTACAAGTGAGTAGGTATAAGAATTTGATAAAATCAATTAAACAAATATTTCTGAAATTTAAACTGGTTTTAGTTTATCATAAAGAAGGTTGCATTTGTGTTACTAAAAAATTATATTTACCATGACCTAGGATGTAATATTTAAATGATCCCACTAGCTGAACAATGACCTTAACAAACACAAGCAAGTCTATATCACACTTTAGTGGCTACAAATGTGTTACATTTCCCACATCTAATAATAATAATAATATAAGTTTACCTTGGTACTACAACTAAACTAGTATTTTTACAAGCGAGTAGTGGCCAACAGATCATAGTTAGTAGAATAATTCTGTTTGTGTTCTTAAAAGGACAAAAACTTGACAGTGACCTAGAGAAGTATGCCTTTCCTTAGATTCAACCCTGACACAATGAACCAAGGAATCACAATGCTTTTTGTTTTTACTAATTTGCAAAACATTTTTTATGATTTTCGAACCAACAGTAAAAAATATAAAAGAAGTTTTTTGTAATTTTTTGATAGGCAAAATCCTCAATAATTTAATTTAAATGCATTTTTTTAATGTTAAAATGTTATCTGTCATTTTATGTTATTAAAATTTCTATTTTATAAAGCAATTATTTGTTTACTTTTAAATGAGTTTCTTTTGTTTCAACTTGAAATACTACAAATATAAATTATATGTAAAACAAGGATTTACAAAATAAATTGTTTGCAAGTTTTTTTACAACACGAAACAATATTTACTTACCTCGTATACATTAGGGTGCCAAACTTTTGTTAAAAACCTAATGCTCGGCGGTGAATATGGATAATCAGCTGGAAATTTCATAAGTGCCTAAAACAACATAAAATAAAACAATACAAAATAGAAAACAAGCACATAAATTTAGGGCATTGAACCACAATACTGATAATAATAATTTATTGTACATAACATGGTGTTAACAAAACAATCAAACTATTTATTTATTTAACTAATATCAATAAAAGATTTTATTTATTTAACATATACTTTGATAACATTCATAATTATTTTTTATGAATAAAAATGAGATTTTTTTTTAAAAATATAATATTTAAAACCATTAATATTTTTTGAAGTTCATGAACAGAAAAGCTTATTCTATTTTAAATTTAATAGCAATAAAAAATTGATGATTGGAAATGTTAATTGTAATGAATATAAAATGTGTAAAATTACGCAGCTTAAATATTTTGTTATGAGTTATGACCTATTTACTTATTTTCAACAGCTTCATATTATGCCAAACTTATGTGTTTACAATACAATTTTAAAACGATATTAAAGAGGATTAGTAATAATTGAATGTTTTAATTAACATAATGTTACAGGGCAAAAGATTTAAGCAAAATTTTTGGTAGTTTATAGCAGAGCTAAAAAAAATTCAAATAGCAATAACCTGAATAAACCATAATATTGTATATATTATAAACCAATAAATCCTGATATTGTCATTTAGACCCTATTTTAAGCAGAGAAAAGATAGTGTTGTTATCACCGTAAACTTAAGTTTAAATTGTTAGTTAAATTATGGTTACAGCTGTTTTAGCACATGTGCATTAGACGATGCATATTTTTTTCCATCCAGATGGATAAAATTGCTTAGAACCAATGTGACGATCAAGTGTTCTAAGTGAATGCAGATTGTTTTTTTGTTCCAATTTTCTTAGGCACAATGTAAAAGGTTGTCGTTATAGATTTTTAAGATTAAACTTGGTATTAAAGTTGTTGCCTTAACAGGTTTATGTCGCTACGGGCTATACATTTCAAGCTGCCCCAACTGTATAGTTAGCTTGACAAAATTTATTAATTTTGGTCGAGCAATAAATTTGTAGTACTGAACATTTATTACGATAAACTTCAGTCATACCTACCTACGTATGTTTGAATTGTATATAAAATTCAAACTTATTTTACAAAACTACCCGATATTAAGCAAATATTTGCAAACGATAAGAGGTGAACGTTATCTTTTACGTCGGAACAGATTATTTGGAAAATTAAAATAATATGCAACTACCTTGAAATATCCTCCTTGATAGAGGGTTTCTGGAGGTCCGAATATGGCTACTTCCCATTCTCTAAGGTTATCTTCGATCAACTTGACCCTAAACCCTTCGACAGGCTCTTCTTGCAAACTTTTGTATTCGTGCGCAAGAGCTCTGTGGGCGCTTGTCGACAAATTCTGATTGTTAGCCATAAATGTTTGGGAACTGAAGTTGTTGATTGCACGCAGTGACCACGTTTATATATTCGATTTTTAAGTATATATATAAGTCACAAAATACGCATTATGTTAACACACTAGTCGAATGAACAAAATATACTGCGCATTTTATATCTGAACAAAAAATCACCCGTCGTCGATTAGCAATAAATTGTGATCTCAAAACAATTTTGTAATGTATTTATTTTTACACTAGTGAGTATAATAAATTATTTTCAGCTGATAATGACGTGATCGTCCAAAAATCGTTTATCCCAATAAATATCGGTAAAAATAAATACAACGTAGATATATAGGTAGTAAGGTTTTTTGATGAATTCACAAAACAATAAAAAAAAAAACGAGTCAGCGCATGTAGAAACAGCTCGAAAGTGAGGCGTCGATGGTTAAAACGGTAAATTGCAAACGTTCACGATGTTATCGAGATGTTTATGCTTCACACTTGTTAAGAAAAATAATAAGAAATGTAGTAATAATAGTCAAATAAAAAAAAATAAAACATATTCGTGATCCGTATCTGTATGGCGTATGGTATTGGTAAGAAAATATCACGTATGAGTATATAAAAATGACAAAGTGGGTAATGGGTAGTGTTATGGCACGGTGAAAAACGTGACGAGGGGGGGACGAACAATAGAGCAAGGTTGCCATCCAACGGGGAAACAGCTGCTGCTGTTGGTCATTAACCGAACGTGACGGTATACGCGGTTACTGGTGCATGTTATACCGCAAACCCGATTCACCTGATGGCCGGTTACCAAACCGAGGCAGCGGCCGCTGAGGATAAAAATATTATATTCGCCTCGATCAGCATAATACGTTTAGTTGTCTATACGCGGTTTTGTAAGGGGTTGCGTTCAACAGAATATACCAAACAGCAAAAACAAAGCAACAACAGACGACGCTACCCAGGCCATTTCTAAGGAGTAAAGTATAGGCAATTTTTAAAAAAATTTTAACTTACAATTAGAGTTTGAACTATAATGTATATACTTATTAATACAGTAATGAGTATACTTTGTTGATGGCCATTTTTTTGCCAGACTATCACAGTCATATTTCTATAGGATAAATTACAATTTTCCCATCAAATCTGCTTTGCGCAAGACAAGTATGTGAGGCCAGTATTAACAGTAAATTTACAAAATTTTCACAGGCATTTTAAAAGGCCATAAATGGAAAAAGTTTACCACTTTCACTTCAAACACGAAAAAAGTCGTAACTTCATAATTTTTGTTTTCGGGATTGTTTTTCTTAAATGGCGAAAAAAAGCCGCATGGTTTGATAAAGTTGAAACTCCGAACATTTCTAAAAAAAATTATTACAAATTTAACTCGATTTTCCTAAAAATTTACGAATTTGGACTTACAAGTTTTGAGATTTAGGCTGACAACAAGTTTAATTTATCTTGTACAGAAAGAACTTTTTTACTGATAAGTTTGCGCAATCTTTTAGCAACTTGACTCACGCTACCTTAAAAATAAAACAACAAGTTAACACAATTATCCACATTCGTTTTGTCCGACGTCGGCCGTTTACGTGACTGATAAGAAAAAAATGAACGAGGACATGGAATAACACAGATTTATAAAAATACCTACCTCAACCGAGAGTCTGAGTCACGGATCTAGGAATCAAGTATACATTTTCAGAAAGACTCGTTTTGTTTTTGTCGTTTCATAATGTAGACTCATTATGGTCGATTATTGTAAAAGTGATGTAACTCCACATTTAGTCACATTTTTCGTTATAAAAGAGAAGCAAATATAAATGCAAAAATAAATAACAAATAGAAAAAACAGAATGAATACTTGTATTGTTTTTAATACACATTAATTTACAAAAAGCTCATTATTTCAAATTCAATTACAAGGGGATAATTCACTTTTACAATGAACGACACATGTAACACCTAAACCAGCTGCTATATCTCTTATCGCTGATATTGCATTTACTTATCATTATCATTTGTACAAATTAATTTATTAATTAAATAAATAAATTGTAGCGATAATTTAATATTATGTAAATCGCTGTAATTAATTATTAATACATTTTAATTTTTCTTAGCGTTTTATTATTTTATTTTTATATAGGATTTGTGTTTACAATTATGTGTTCAAAAAAGCAGTTATTATTTGTTTTTTTGGACAGTTTGAATTATAAAATGAATATTTTTCCAAAAATTAAGGGTATTTCTGAAAACATAATATTTGATTCCTAACAAATAAAGAATTAAAAAAAACGTAAATTTATAAAATCCGTTAATGCTACAAAAACGGTTGTTAAAATATTCAAACGAAATACACTTTTTAAATGCAATGTAAAGATTACAATTTATATATCTGAATTTTGAATGTAGGTTGAGGTACTCGATGTTTGTATATATGTGTGCTGTGTAAAATTAATGAATGGAGGTATCAGATTAATCGTTATTAATACAATTAAGAAAAAAAATTACTATACATTATATATATAACGTGTTTGTACAGTATGAATAATTATTATTAAGAGCCTGTGGGAAGAAGGTACTGTTTTTTTGTTTTGGCGGTGGGCTGAAATAATGGTCGAAAACGTTCTATACTAGTATTCTATTTTTTTTCTATACTAATTTTACTCCATGCCAATAATTATTTACATTATTGATTTCCATTCTATACTTTTCAATCGAATTAATTTGCGTATATAATTTACAGTTTTGCTGTGAATACAAATGTATATTATATTATGGAATATAAAAAACCAAACATGGGCAAAGAGTCGTGGAAGCGTTAATCAGATTTATATTTATAAGTGTGTGTGTGTGTACAGTAATAATACTGATATTAGACATTCTCCTTCGATTTCCATTTTGGGTATGTCTCAACTCTCAATATTCGCGCTTACATATACATACTGCATGCATGCCGGATAAACCTGCTGCCCACATCCGCCGTCCTACGAAGGTATATGGAAGACTGCATCAGTGACTTTATGAAGGTTTGAGTGGGAGTGCCTTACATGGTCCGGAGACTCGGCGAGGAAATCGTAATGTCTGACCGGTTTTTTATAAATATAGTTAAACTACAATAAAAACAATATAGATAGATACATATATAATAATAACAATAATATTATGGTGCTTGCTAAGTTAGACCTATATCACAATATGAATGAATAATACTCAATCCCACTACACGCTCTTGATTTCCCTGGCAAAAACTCATTCATGATTTGTGAAAGATAAAGTATTAAAAGTGTAATTGGACTTGGGTTTGGAGGATGCAATGTGTTAAAAAACGTGTGCATACCGTGTTCGTGTTGGCGTTGTATTGTTAAAGACTATTATGAGACCAGATATGGATTTTGAAAGAGAAAAAAAAACGGAAGTACCTCGTAAGCTGTTATGATGGGCGCGATTTCGAAACTAAAACTTAGGAAATAAACGCTTCATCGACATTAAAAATACGATGTTGACGCGTTAATTTTTTTATGGACAGTAATAATTATTTAAATGTCATACTTCAATCAAAGCAATTTATTAAGAATTCTAGTTTGTATTGTAAAATGTCTGACATCGAAACCGAAACCTTTATAACACATTAGTACTATAATTAAATCGCTTTTATTGTTGACTTAAAAAAAAGTAGCTACATTTACAATATTTTTCTTATCACCGTTACTAGTTGAACTATTATAATTATAAGACTGTTACCTATTATTTTATGATTTCAATTTATCCTTTTTAAAACCCCATCATGTTATAATATTCTAATAAAAAAATAAAATAAATTTTTATCAAAAAGTAAAATTATTACTCTGATACATTTTATTATTTTCGAAAGGAAAAAATTATAAGTACTTATTATAAAGAAAATGTATTATATATACCTTTAATTTATACATTTATATGTATATATTTTTGTACTTACCTAATTTAATTGTCGTAAGTTTTTACTTTATATAAATTGTTAGTAAGTAAATTTCAAATTGTACATATTTCCATAATCCCAATAAGGGACAGCCCCCAAATAATGTTTTTAGTTTTTACCAAAATTCTAAGGGAGCTTACTATTTTTAAAGGCCATGGACTTCCCCAGCCACCCACTCTAAAATTCCACCAATGTAAATCTTGTATTAAGAGTTTTCCCTTCTGTAACTATTTTGGTATTCTGAAAAACAGAATTTTGGATTTCCTGATGAAGGTTATAGGTTTATTATTTTACTATAAACGTTTAATCGTTGAAAATGTGTGAATGAATTTTTATTTTTTAAATGTGTACTATTTTAGATATTTTTTTGACATCATAATTGGTAGTATAATAATAAACTAGTTAAACTAGTTAATAATAAATTTATAGTACTCAGACTATTGTGTAGTTCCCCTGAGGATAAGGGACATTTTGTCTCTAAAAAAAGTAATCAAACCAGACATATTTTAGCCCCTAAATTAAAATAATTTAAGTGTAATACTTATTAAATAATATATGTACTGGTTATATTAATAGAGATTTTTGTACAAAATAGTTACAAATATATTTTAAAACCATTCGATGAACTGAAATAGTTTGGTGACTATAATATACAATTTTTAGATTTATTACTATTCGTTTTCTTATTACAAATGAACTGCCTTAGTTGTAATACTTTATCATTTAGTAGTAAAATAATACTATGTGTATACTCTACTACATCGTACAAAAGCATTATAGTTTCATGAATCAAGTTGAAAAAATAGGAACAAATGACCTAAGTATGTCTAAAAAAGGTGTATTGAAAAACAATATATTGTTTACAATAGTATTTAGACTTAATCATAGGCGGACCACGCAAACGCCACACACGATTAACAACGCTCAACCATATGGCCGGTTGCATTCTTTGATAATTATTTTTTTTTATATTCATATTTTTGTATGTTATATGCGATTTGAATTTATGAATATCTATTGAATGTACCCGTTTAACAACGTTGGATAGATTTGTTTTTAAAACAAGTAAATCTATTGCGGTTCGACGTAATATTTGTATATTTTGTAGTACCACATTAACTATATATTATGTGTAAAAGGTTTAATTAAAAAAGTAGATTTTTGGTACAATAACCGAATAGCTGTTATTTTAAATGTTTCGTCGAATATAATATATCGGATATTGCCGTGTTCTATATATTCACTGCAACTAGAAAGTTCATATGTAAAGGAGCAAAACGATGAGTAAGTATAAAAATTGTCATTATTAGTGTAGGCGGAAACTGGTTTAAGAGTGCCGTAACGATATTGTGGAGGCTTACACGAAGGCCTTCTGGAGGGAGACCGCCTCTTCAATCTGCGGTGCCAACGTTCGGTACATTAGTAGTAGTCAGTAGTGAAAAAACATTGCGCCTATTCGTTCTATTGTTATCAAATAAGATTTCAACGGTCTTAAAACGCACGCGCCGGTTTTTTGTTACCGTTTATTTGTTAGTCGAATTTTAACGTAATTTATTAAAGTTTTTCAAATCAACTAGTGCTATAGAAAAAAATAAAAAATTAAAATGTTCAAATCAACTAAGAAAACCAAAGACCCTACGCGAAAAGGCGATCCGAAGGAAAATAAGGTAAGTGAAAAAGTTATTATTAAAGAAAGCAGTTCGGTAGACGTGGAGCCCAAACAGTTGTTCAGCGCTAAGGTATCAAACGAGCAACCCATCAATTTGAGCGGCAAAGGGCGCAATTCGACGCCACAGGCTTCAAAAAAAATATTAGTCAAAGGGACCGTCTCGAGTCAACAATCCGAAGCCGTGTCTTCTTCTTCTATCGAAAGATCTTCGAGTTCGTCGTCAGTGTCAAAGACAACCGTTGGGAAAACCATCAAAACCACAACGACGGTCGATCGAGACGGCAAAGTTCATACCACAGTCGAGACAGTGGACGATATTCCACAGACGGTAACTAAAGTATCGTCGACCGAATCAAAGAAAGCAGATTCCTCATCCGGACATGCGACCAATTTAAAACAATCATCATTCGGGGCTAGCGTCCAGTTGAATCAAGACTTTGGCAAATCCCTAGTTTCGTCTACGCCAAAAAATGTTACCACCCGTTCATCTCAAAATGTATATGAAAGTAAACAAGGGTCTTCTATAGTCGGCGAATCGGGTTTTTCTAAAACACAGAATTTGGCCATCCAAGAAAACAACGATAACGATTTTACCGTAAAGCTAGTTAGCGGAAAACTAGTAAAATCTGACAACAGTTCGTCGGCAGACATTAAAGGTGCAAAAGACTCCAAGACTTTTGATAAGTCAAAGAATATATCTTTAAATGTTGTAAACGAGCCGATAATCCAGAAAAAACTAGTGTCTCAACTTCAAGAAAGTGAACAAATTGACAAAAGTCAACAAAATATTCAAAGTAATATAAACAAGTCACAAGAAAACTCTTCAATTAGTTCAAATGTTTTATACACATCTGATAATTTAAATTCTTTGAATCGCGGACTGAACGAACAAAACATTTACGACGATTCTAATAAGACATCAGATTCAACCAGAAGTAAATCGAAAACTACATCTGTAGTGACTAAAAATGATATGCCATCTACGTTGAATGCGTCTAAAGAAAGTGATGTCAGTTCCAGCTTTATAACTAGCGAACAGTCATCATTCATAACTTTGACAGGGGGGACCGACCAACCAAACTCCTTAACATCTAAGATATCGCAGTCTATCTACAACAAGTTCTCTGACAAAAATAACGAGCCATCAACAACAAAACATACAACTGAAAAAACAAAATCTACAACCACTGAAAGCGTTGACGAGAAAGGATTATCTGTGCGCATGGTCGGAGGAAAACTGATAAAATCTTTTAAAGAACCAACACACCAAAAAACGACAACATCTAAATTTAATGTTAATGATTTAAGTTCTTCCAATAATGTAAAATCCGATCAGTCGAACTCTTTGACGTCCAAAACCTCACAGATTTTTACAGACAAGCAGGACAGATCACTAACAGAAAAGCAACAAAAGGATACGATTGAAAATTTAAAATCTACCACTACTGAAAGCGCAGATGAGGAAGGGTTGTCTGTCCGCATGATTGGAGGAAAAATGATTAAGTCTTTTAAAGAACCAACACCCCAAAAAATGTCATCTTCCAAACTGAATGATAGTGGTATAACTTCTAGTAATATAAGTTCTAGTTATGCAACCGAAGCCCAGTCATCTTTTTCAAGTTCAAGAGGCGGTAGCGATCAACCGAATTTGTTAACTTCTCATACATCTCAATCTGCATATAAGATATCATCAGGTAAACCAGATGAACCGTTTATAAATAAGCAAACAAAGGACACTATCGAAAAATCAAACACTTCAACCATCGAAAACTTGGACGAAGAAGGATTATCTGTGCGCATGGTCGGGGGAAAACTGATAAAATCGTTTAAGGAACCAACATCCCAAAAAACAACGACATCCAAATTAAATGTTGGCGATTTAAGCTCTTCCATTAATATAAAGTCCAGCGACGTTAATTCTAGTTTTATAACTAGTGAACAATCGTCTTTCTCGAGCTCGTTTGACTCAACCGATCAGTCAAATTCGTTGACGTACAAAACCTCACAGATTTTTACAGACAAGCAGGACAGATCACCAACAAAAAAGCAACATAAGGATACAATTAAAAGTTTAAAATCTACCACTGCTGAAAGCGCAGATGTAGAAGGGTTGTCTGTCCGCATGATTGGAGGAAAAATGATAAAGTCTTCTAAAGAACCGACGCCGCAAAAACTGTCACCTTCCAAACTAAATGATAGTGGTATAAGTTCTAGTTATGCCACCGAAGCCCAGTCATCTTTTTCAAGTTCAACAGGCGAAAGCGATCAATCGAATTTGTTAACTTCTCATACATCTCAATCTACATATAAGATATCATCAAGTAAACAGGATGAACCGTTTATTAATAAGCAAACAAAGGACACTATCGAAAAGTCAAAAACTTCAACCATCGAAAGCGTGGACGAAGAAGGATTATCTGTGCGCATGGTTGGGGGAAAACTGATAAGATCGTTTAAGGAACCAACATCCCAAAAAACAACGACATCCAAATTAAATGTTGGCGATTTAAATTCAACCAGTAACATAAAATCCAATGATGTCAATTCTAGTTTTATAACTAGTGAAAAATCCTCTTTCTTGAGTTCAGTTGAAGGAGCGGGTCAGTCTGATTCTTTGACGTCCAAAACATTACAGACTGTTTATAATAAACCGACAATTATGCAGGAAAGATCACCAACAAACAAAAAACAACCAAACGAAACGTCGGAAAAATCAAAATCTACCACCACTGAAAGCGTGGACGAAGAAGGATTATCTGTGCGCATGGTCGGAGGAAAACTAATTAAATCATTTAAAGAGCCAATCACTCAGAAAGTGACGGCATCTAAATTAAATGATAATGATATTAGTTCTGTATCAAAAAATACCACTTCTAGCTTTTCAGATCATGCTCAGTCTTTTTCTAGTTCAATCGAAGGAACTGACCAATCGAACTTAACATCTACTAGTACGTCTCAAACTACATACATAACATCTCTAGATAACAAGGACATACCACTTACGAAACCAAAGTCTACAGATAATAAAGAGGATAGGACAAAGACAACCACTGTCAATGATGACGAAGAAGGGTTATCTGTACGCATGGTCGGAGGGAAACTGATAAAATATTTTAAAGAGCCGACGCCGCAAAAAATGACGACATCTAAATTGAATGTTAGCGATTTAAGTTCTTCTTCTAACATACAGTCCAGCGACGTCAAATCTAGTTTTAAAATTAGTGAAAAATCATCTTTCTCAAGCTCAGTCGAAGCAAACGATCAGTCGAATTCTTTAATGTCCAATACATCACACAATGTTTATGACAAACCTACAGACAAGCGAGACAAATCACCAACAAAAAAACAATCAAAACAAACGACTGAAAAAACAAAATATACCACCACTGAAAGCGTTGACGAGGAAGGGTTATCTGTGCGCATGGTCGGTGGGAAATTGATAAAATCTTTTAAAGAACCAACACCCCAAAAAATGACGACATCTAAATTGAATGTTAGCGATTTAAGTTCTTCTTCTAACATACAGTCCAGCGACGTCAAATCTAGTTTTATAACTAGTGAAAAATCATCTTTTTCGAGCTCAGTCGAAGCAATCGATCAGTCGAATTCTTTGAAGTCTAAAACATCACACAATGTTTATGACAAACCTACAGACAAGCGAGATAAATCACCAACAAAAAAACAACCAATGGAATCGACTGAAAAATCCAAATCTACCACCACTGAAAGCGTTGACGAAGAAGGATTATCTGTGCGCATGGTCGGGGGGATATTGATAAAATCTTTTAAAGAACCAACACCCCAAAAAATGAAGACATCTAAATTGAATGTTAGCGATTTAAGTTCTTCTTCTAACATACAGTCTAGCGACGTCAAATCTAGTTTTATTACTAGTGAAAAATCATCTTTCTCGAGCTCAGTCGAAGCAAACGATCAGTCGAATTCTTTAATGTCCAATACATCACACAATGTTTATGACAAACCTACAGTCAAGCGAGACAAATCACCAACAAAAAAACAATCAAAACAAACGACTGAAAAAACAAAATATACCACCACTGAAAGCGTTGACGAGGAAGGGTTATCTGTGCGCATGGTCGGTGGGAAATTAATAAAATCTTTTAAAGAACCAACACCCCAAAAAATTTCGACATCTAAATTGAATGTTAGCGATTTAAGTTCTTCTTCTAACATACAGTCCAGCGATGTCAATTCTAGTTTTATAACTAGTGAAAAATCATCTATCTCGAGCTCAGTCGAAGCAACCGATCAGTCGAATTCTTTAACGTCCAAAACATCACAAAATGTTTATGACAAACCTACAGTCAAGCGAGACAAATCACCAACAAAAAAACAATCAAAACAAACGACTGAAAAAACAAAATATACCACCACTGAAAGCGTTGACGAGGAAGGGTTATCTGTGCGCATGGTCGGTGGGAAATTGATAAAATCTTTTAAAGAACCAACACCCCAAAAAATGACGACATCTAAATTGAATGTTAGCGATTTAAGTTCTTCTTCTAACATACAGTCCAGCGACGTCAAATCTAGTTTTATAACTAGTGAAAAATCATCTTTCTCGAGCTCGGTCGAAGCAACCGATCAGTCGAATTCTTTGAAGTCTAAAACATCACAGAATGATTATGACAAACCTACAGACAAGCGAGATAATTCACCAACAAAAAAACAACCAAAGGAAACGACTGAAAAAACAAAATCTACCACCACTGAAAACGTGGACGAGGAAGGTTTGACTGTGCGCATGGTCGGTGGGAAATTGTTAAGATCTTTTAAAGAACCAACACCTCAAAAAATGACGTCATCCAAATTGTTTGTTAGTGATATTAATTCTACCAGTAATATACAATCCAGCGATGTCAATTCTAGTTTTATAACTAGTGAAAAATCATCTTTCTCGAGCTCGGTCGAAGCAACCGATCAGTCGAATTCTTTGAAGTCTAAAACATCACAGAATGATTATGACAAACCTACAGACAAGCGAGATAAATCACCAACAAAAAAACAACCAAAGGAAACGACTGAAAAAACAAAATCTACCACCACTGAAAACGTGGACGAAGAAGGTTTGACTGTGCGCATGGTTGGTGGGAAATTGATAAAATCTTTCAAAGAACCGACAAACAAAAAATCAGATCTTAATACAACTTATACCATCGACAACTCTGTTCGTGGTTCAAGTAAAACTTCGGCGCTTTCTGTGTCAAACACAGTGTATGAACAGTCTACGAATGTGGCTGACGTTACAAGAAAAATACATACTAGTAAAGATAATAAACCGAAAACGGTTGGCGGCAAACCAGAGAAGACTATGAAAGAACCCGGCAATAGACCCCGTAAGTCCAATGAAGGTCCTTTGGGTCCTTCTAATAGTATTACTGAAATCATACCATTTCCATCAAATTCGACAGATATATTAGTCGACGACACAAATATTGTTCGAAGTGTTTATTATGATGCCTCGCTACAGTCATTCGTTGAATCTCATCAGTTTGTGGAAGAATCCGTCGTGCAAGGTTTCCAAATAACTTCAAACACTGCCGAATACTATTCGGACACACCTACGATAAATCGAAATTACACCGATACAACTGTAATTCAAGATGTGACAGATTTTACATCCACATCGAGTCATATAGACAGTAACATGGTGTCCGAATCAGTATCGCAAAAAGCATCAGTCAATCAAATGGCGAAAAGTTACGAAAACCGAACTTCATCAGCACAAAATATCAGAGAAAAAAATCTTGACAAGAGTACGACCAAAAGTAAACAGAAAGAAAAAGAGACAGTCACAAAGGAGCAATGTATTTGCGAAATTTGTACTTGTGGGTAAGTCAAACATTTTTATGCTCGATTATTAGCTATAAGGTAGATTCGATTTTTAAAATAGTACAAGGCTAATACTACAAATGCAAGCATGTTATTTTTCCCACGCACCCTAACCTAAGTGTATATTTTAATGAAACGCTCAAGTAAAATTGGAAAAAAAAAAAAATAACAATACCAACTTAAAAGACGCCTAACCTTCTGTGCTTAACTTTTTGAAGCAAAAGTAGGCCAAATTAATAATCCATAGTATTTTCTAGTAGGAAGACCTTTTAATAAACAATCAATAAAATGTTTATTAAAATGGTTGAATATAGACTAAAAAAAGCTAATAGAATCAAATTAATCTTTTAATACACACCTGAAAAACATATTTAGCCGACGAATATTTTATAATAACATAGTCGCGTGCAGTATTTACTTACCAGTTTGCACCATAAAATATAAAATAAAGAAATAAATATATTTTTTTTTTTATTAGACAAGTAGGTAAATTATTTTTATTATGGCCAAAAGCGCAATATATTTTAGTACATTAAAATGTATTATACAGAGTTAGTAAAACAAACCCAAACCAATATAACAGCTGGGTTCAAAATTCAACAGAGGTTAAATGTTTAAAAACTATGTATTCATTAAACGTTGTTAGCATATTACCAAATATTTTATGGCAATTTTGATATGAATATTTTCATTTGTAAATATTTAAACAATATTATAATTTTTTAATTTTCGTATAAGATGGTAGTGTAATTTAAATTCAAATAATTGAATCAGTCAAATAACTAAGTTCATAATAATAACGATTAAACCTAGTTCATAAAAGTACCTAGGAGACGTGTTCTGAAGTAAAAACGATGACCGTTTACAAACTCATTCGCTGATAAACCGACCCAGTCCATTTTCGATCAATAGCCATCAGCAGCGTGTTACGTGTCGTGAACCAGACTATGAATATAATTCCTTTTATGGTTCGCATAATTGGTTTGCACGAGGTCAACCCTTTCAGCTGAGTGTTATATTATATACTATATACATACATTATATATCTACATCTACGTGTATATTGTGTTGGTCCCACTTATGCATCATGACGCCACCGCACCGGCGGCATACAATCACCACGTTGCTTTCTAAATTTTTTCTTTCACTCAAAAAAATTACTTTTATTTATTACTATCTAAGTGTCAAAAGATAATATGTATGTAACTAACTACATCCGACCCCCTATACTGGCTTTCCGGTTCGATAAATGCTTGTACAGGTTTTTTTTGAAGTACTTAACTAACCGGTTTTATTGGATTTAGTAAAATTGTATTATTAAAATTATTTTTTTCTTTTGGACTACACATTTGAGAGGAAAGAATTAACTTGGCAAATTTGGTTTTAGATCGAAATATTGAGCCTATATTTTAAAATATTAAAGTTTACTTATACATATTTTAGAAATAATTGGTTTTTTGACAATTGTCCGGGTTTGCTATGTTTTATGTATAAAATCATTAATATATATATATAAAATGTATGACTGAAAAAATTGTATTTTTATTTTTATTCCACAGCTTATTACATATTTTGGAGAAAAAAAAATATTAGTTCAATTTTCGATTACTAAGTAATATGCATAAAAAAGTTGGAAGACATCATACATTTTTCAAATAATTACTCTTTTAGATGAAATAATGTTGACATATTTAAACTATATAGTTCAAAACTAATATAGAATTGTATACTTAGTAAAACTGCAGATCAAAAATAAATGAACTATACGAAAAATAATAAATCAAAAAGCTTCCCACAGATTACGCAGACAAATAGAAATAAAAGTCATACAAATATATGCGTTTTAAATGTCAAACGTTAAATTATTTGGGCGGATATTATATTTTATGTTGTATATTATAATTTAAATAATTTAACGTGACCAACTTAGGTATTGTAGCATGAGTGTTTATATTGAATTGTTTTTGTACTACACTGATTGTACTAACACCATGCTCACTTGAGTTTATCAAGTGAGCATGGTGTTTTAATGAATATACCGACATGAGAAATCTGAACCCACTTATATTTCTGGTTATTTTTTTTAAGCAAATGCTAAATTCCGATTTATGACCATATTTTACATCAATAAGGTTGCATTTTGTTAAGACTAGATTTTTTTTACAATCATTATTTTCTTATATTATTTACTCTTATTTTTACAAGGTCAGTGTTTAAGTAATTTTTTTCTCTTGTCTATCCTTTACTATTTCTCTGCCTATTTTACGTGTATACATTAATTACATCCCCCTACTTTTTATTCGACCTACTCCCAGCCTTACTATAATCACTTACTTTTTTATTACAATTATATTCAGAATGCCCAAATCATGTCGACCATTCTTTTATTTTGCCTGCTACTGGTATACTCCTGACTACCGTTCCAATTTTGTTAACATCTAGATAACCTTACACGTTCATCTTAACGTAATCCTTTTTGCCACTTCCATTTGCTTCTTATATACTTATATTATATACACCATATTTGCGGTCTGATTACAGTTTTAAAAAAATTTCCATTTCACTTAAAAATACCAATTTTTCGTCACGCCTATTCTTTGTCATCTGATAATATCTTTGTTATATTTAATTTTATGTCAAAACACGGTTTTAATATTTTTCGAAAATATTAACTGACTTACGCTTTACGATTTTGATTTTTTAATTCCGTCGCAATGCATTTTTTTTTATATTGTACCAGAGTAAGCAGTATAATAGAAGCATATATGGTGTATTGTATTTCAAAACGTGACCTTGATTCAGGCAACTGTGCGGTTGGACACGGATAATTAACTTTAAGATTTATAGCATATAAGGTATATATTATTTACACCTAAAATCATTGTAGTGGGCGCCAATACTTCCAAAGGATCGTATTATTGCACCGTGCGCTAATATATAAATAAATACTATAACATTGTAGGCCCCAATCACGTTTTAGAAATAAAACAATATAGATTTCTATATTAAAAATAATGACTATATAAGATTTTTGCATAATACATCTAATAAATTTAATTTTTTTGAGAAATTTAAAAAATATTTCTGTTAAAAAAAAAACTTCTGGTGTTATGTTATAATTTACAGCATTTTTAAGGACTATACTTTTCAACAGGATACGTCGTTCCGTTGAGTATACATTGTACTGTGTACTGTATAGCGATTTCACTATATTCTGTTTGCACTGTGTTGTGTAGTATTATTTGTTTTGTAATAGGTTTAGCAAAACAAAAGTCATAACACGGTGTACAGAAATATTTATACCAGTAATAATTTTCCAGACAATAAAATATAAAAAAAATACTTCGAATGTATCGTGAAAATGTACAGACATTTTTATTATTTTACTTTTTTATTATTATTTTTAAGTAGATTAGGTAGGATACCAAATAAATAACCAATCTATATTAACGCATAAAAAACATTTCTACTTTTTATTGGAGGCGAGGTAAACAAATTGGTAATATACCAACCAAATGACGTATTAACAAAAATAATAAAACAGTGTTTAATTTGAATTATTTAAAAGATTTTTAAAATAACTACAAAATAGTTAAATAATAAATATTTAAAAATATTTTGTCTTAATGAATTCCTACGCTATCATTATCGTCTATTTTATCAGCTGGTTTTCCCTATTACCCCTAATATTCCTTGTCGATTTATTAAATAGTTGTCATAGGAAAAACATTCCGTGTTTAAATGTAAATTTTATTTTAATCTAAATTTGTTCCAGTGAGTTAAATACTAGCTTTATAGTCAATACATGCACATATAATGTATTATATATTTTCATGCATTTTTATCTTATGTAATATTATCTTAAGAAAAATCTCTAAAATGCTAACTTAAACTGAAAGCAAATTGTTCATTTATAAGTTTTTTAGACTTATTGTGCTAGTAATTTATCATACAGAAATACAATTTTCTACTTTCCAAAATTATTTTCAAATCATATAAAGTATAAGTATAGTAATTAATGAGATAAAATACCAGTTTATTAATAACATTAATAAGAACATAACATTAATGTTTTTTTTCGAGGAGTATTATTTATTAATGCACATAAGATACTTCAACATTATAGCTCTGTTGTACACAAATGACTAAAAAATTAATATTCATCGACGACCAAGCAAACAGCTATTTATTTGTAGGCGGATAAAAATGAGAGAGTCATCTGTCATTTGGTTAAAGACCTGTCTAAATTCATTTGTTACTTAAAAAAAACAATAAAAATAGAAGTACACATATAACTTAATGAAGTCAGTAGGAGGAAAGATACTTTATGTTTGATGATTATAGCAAAATTTATTTTCACTGGTTTTTTTTTTATGAATTTGTATAATTTTTTTTTAATTTTTTAAAATTTTTTAAAATTTTAAAATAACATTTACAATCTGTACATACAAAATATACAATAAGAAAATATGCTAACAATGTAAAAATAACTTGTCGACTATGAGTAGGGAAGCTATCCAGTGATAGGACCCTATTATTTGTGTCATTTAAATAATTTTAACTATTAAAAAAATAAATTTAAAATTTATTTCATATTAGAATTAATCTTAAATTTACTTATAATAAATGTAATTCTTTTGAGAAATAATTTATCCGTCGGACAAAATAATATTACAGGCGAAAGTATACTACCGTTATCGCTAGCCCTTTCTCTACATTTAACATCTGTAAATGGTTGTAACTGCTTTATTATACATGGTAATGCATGTTTTGTCAATGTCATCATCTCATTTATGCGACATCATAATTTTCTTAAAAACTTTTTCGGCAGTCGTTTTGTGTCTAAGCTCTAAAATATAATTTATAGTTTATTAATTAACATAATATGTTCAATAATAAGTTCGTTACATTTGTATACTAAAAAGTTAAATAGTACCTATATTATTTTAAATTTACATTTAAATCATACAACAATTATTTGTATACTTTAATAATATTTCACTAAAACATTTTATAATATCAGATTATAACTGGAACGTTATGTAGTATTTCCTACTGAATGTTAAGTGTAACTTAAGTGTTTTTAAAACATCAATAAAACTTTTCGATAATATTTATACACCTTAATATTTAAATGAAAAGTCTTGTACTTAAGTCACGTACTATGTTCAACGTACTCTTCCGCAGTACGTTTATTTATCTTTGTTAAATATATCAATATAAACTAATTCACTGCGTTATACAATCATTCAATAAATTGTGTACAAGGTCAACAACAATAACTATATACTTACATTGTAGCTATACACTAAGGAATATATTAAATAAATGATGTACTAATTTAAAAAAACGCTTAAAAGATAATAATAACAACGAAATTAATCAAGACAAATAAATAACGAGTTATAATTTTAGGAAATAAATTATTATAAACATGATACATTTTTGTTATTATTGTTTTTTTTTTTTTTTAACAACTGCCATATTATTATATTTTTTATTTCTATTCGCCATCTTACCTTGATTTTTCGAAATTTTATTATACTTAATATTGAGAAAACTCCAGTTACTGTTTTATATAGTATAATACACGCTATAGATGTTTTACGTCTTCATCTTACCTATAATCAGTATCAACGAGCAAGGTCTAGACTGCCTGTATATTATGCTTGGAAAATAAAAATACTGAAATTACTTTTTTTTACTTCGGCGCATGGCTATTGTTATGCCAAGGCTATATTAATAATGTGATTCACCACCTAGCCTCGCCCACATTTTGCTTAGAGTCCGTTGAGTGTCATTTTGATGTTGAAACGATCATTAGACATTAAAACAATGGTGCTTTAACACGTATGTGTAACTAGCATCCGAGAAGAAACCTTATTAGTATGCATTTTATGAATAATGTTTTTCTGACGGTCGTGTTCATGACATGCAAACCAAAATAAAAAGCCAGGGAAGTAGATACGAAATGCTTGTCCGGGGAATATTGTGTCCGAAAATGATCCAGTCACTTTCAACGAAACGCTTTGGTGTGAATTTGTATGGCCTATAGGTGACTAAAAAAAAAAAAAAAAATAGATAGTTGAAAATAACTTTTTTTTTCCAACGGTCTTTTAAAGAATCAAATAAACTTTTATGATAAGTCTTACGATTTTGTGATTTACATACTTACAGTCTACATATTCAGACTTTCTAATCTAACATATTCATCCTATCCTTTCCGAGGTAACGGGTTAAAAGAATCAACGTGTGTAGAATGACAGTTTAAAATGTCTTCTACGTCATATTATACACTCGTAGTTATGAATTTCTAAAACGTTTTCCAAATTTTTTTTTTTTATTGCACTGTACATAAATAAATAAAATATTTAAAATATGGTCATTTGTTTATTGGATAAAATATTTCTGGCCAAATTTTCTTTGACCATTTTTTCCTGGTTATTTAATGCGTGTCTGTTTTTACCACTTGTATTCATACCGATTTTTGGCTTAAAGATATTTTCCTTTAGTTGATTGTTATTTACCGTAATTTACCGGTAAATAACTAACATTTCCCAAAAATGAAACTATTTTCACTGTTTTTTTTTCTTTCTATAAGTTATAGTATATAAAGACTAAGGCTCGAGAACATTTATTATTTTATTTTTATGGTACGTTTTGATTTTATGGGGAATTTTTGCGAAGCTCCTGGGTCTATAGACAAGATTCAGCAAGCCGGTCTGACCAGAAAACATATTGCCGATGGCTAGATACAAATAAAACGCTGAAGTTGAAATAAAAAATGAGGCGCGGCGTAGTACTGACAAATAACGAGCGTTCTGCTAGTTCCCTGGTAGCCGGTGTCATTGCATGGCTCGGCCGGGACCGAAATGAGCATATCTTTTTACACAAGCCACGTTGCCGTCAGTGAAAATATTTAGTATCCTAACTAGGATGATTCACCATGTGCCCCTTGTAGAGAATGATGCGAATAAATGTCGTCGAAGACCGTCCGTCCGGGATCGCCGCTCCAACTGTTGAGTAGATCGAATACCAGGGTTCGAGCACATACGATTACTGTTTATTAATAACACACTGGCTGTTATTCTGACCACAACAGAATAGACTCGGCGCAACACTCACGCTGATGTTGTCCTGGTACTAGCAACGCGTAATAATCAAGAAAACTTCCTGATGTGTAACAATGAAAAAATGACGAAAAACTTAATAAAAACGACTTAATTAGTAAATAAATTAAACACGTGGGTAATGACCCTTGCAGTCAAAGCCTTAATAAATAATAATTCATAATAAAAAAATTTAATTACTCGATTAGTCAATTACACTACTTAAGAAGACTAACTAATACAAAAAACCCACCTACACAATTATTAATTATCAGAAATAATAATGGCTTTAGGTTATGAGTTTTCAGACCTCCCTTGATAATTATTAATTAAACGTAACTTAGTAATAAAAATTAAAAATATATACATACATTCAATACATTCCCAGAAAAATCCATCCAGCAAACCAAAAAAAAAAAAAATAGATTGAGAAAAATAATTGTTTTCATTATATAGGCCATTCATTCATTCATCATTGGGTACATTACACCAAAACGCGAAAGGTTAATAAACCGTTAAATATTTTGTATTATGAAAGTTTTGTTTTAAACTTTTTAAGGTTGTAATTAAAATAATGGTAGATTTTTTTGGTATTGAAAAACATAAGGTATGATTATTTGTTATTATTAACTTGCTATGGTTTCTTACATTTTATATACAACTTTCGATGGCCAATTTTAATTAGTTTTAATATTTAAAAATTAGCCCTTGCCGAGTTAAGGTTTTTTAAAATTATTTTTCTAAATAGTTAAAATAACTAAAGAAATATAATTATCATTAAAATAGAATACGAAGTAATTATCTTAAAACCCTAAACAATCTACGATTAATTAATTTTGTATTACAACACTTAAATATATTTTGTTTAACGATTTAGGAAAAGTTTGAATTTAATCCTCAATTTTAAGTAAAAATGAACTTATAGTTAATATAACAGTACTGAAAATGTATTTCAAGCATATATTGTTGTGTTGAACGCCAGAAAGTTATGAATGGCAGACTTAGTGGGTCAAAGTGCGTACAATTGGTGCGAGTGGTTCAGTGCCCTATCGATTTTGTTCGCACGAGTCCTGCATAATGTTCGTTCAATTTAGAGTGCATTATAGTATAAAATACACAGTCCTCGTCTGTAACGCAATAGCGACCTAACACTATTATAGTTGTAATTTTTGTCCTGCAGCGATAAGTTATTGTTTTTTCTAAGCGTTAAGTTTTATGGAATTAGTTAATTTAAATGTATTATTTTATTATAGGCGACATCGTTGTACGCATACACCGGGAACAGATGGATCTCCATTGAATTTGGAGCCTACGCCTGTACCAAAATTGTCGAGTTCCAACGAACAATATCAACCAATACCTCTTGAACGCATTGAAAGACCTACTTTGCACAGACTTAACACGGAACTAACGCTCAATGAAGGGAAAATTGAAAGCATCACGGCTTACCGGTCAGAGTACGAAGAGAAACACGCAGACCGCCAAACTCGGTTGGTATAATATTGTAAAAAAACGAAATTTAGTTAGCTTTGATTTTAATGTGTGTTTGGGTTTTTTTTTTACAGTTACAAATCGGTTGATCAAATTCAGCTCGAAGGTGATTACGCTCCACAAAGGCACAATGAATACCCTGGAACTCCAGGTGACCGTTTTGCACCCCGCAGACCGCAAGATAATTTAAAACCCGAAGGAGAATTCGAAAGGCCCGAAGCGCAAAAGTATGGGCCCGGGGAAAGAGCACCGATAATCAAGCATCCGGATAACTTAAGACCCGAAGGTAAATTTGAAAGACCTGAACGGCCCAAGGTGGAATCGGTGGAACGTCCGAAACAGATTAAGCCAACTGATAATTTAAAGCCAGAGGGCGACTTTGAAAGGCCAACGAAACCAAAAGTAGTACCAGCTGATCGTCAAAAACCGTTCAAGCCAAAAGACAATTTACAACCCGAAGGAGAATTCGATAGGCCGACTCAAGCCCAGCATGGACCTGGTGAACGAGCGCCAATAGTTAAACACCCTGATAATTTAAAGCCAGAAGGGGACTTTGTTAGACCTACACCTAATAAGTATGCACCCGGCGATAGAGCCCCAATAGTTAAACACCCTGATAATTTAAAACCTGAAGGAGAATTCGACAGACCAAAACCGCAGGAAGCGCCGAAGCCAGGAGAAAGGGCACATATGAAAAAACCAGATGACAACTTACATCCCGAAGGACAATTCTACGGAGAAAGGACAGTGACTAAGTTTGTAAAAGGAGAAAGAGCCGAAGTTCGTCGTCACGAAGATCACTTAATAATTGGTGGAGAATTTACAGGTATTTATTTTACATTTAAATCCAAATAATTAAACAAATGTTAGGAGAATAAAAAGAGCAAAATCAGCTAAAGTTTTGAAAACAGATTTGATTTTTCAAAACTTCCTTAAGAGAACGTCATACCATTTAAAAATAACCGTAAAAACGTGTTTAGGAAAAGCGTGTAGGTCTTAGTAAAATAATCATAAAAAAATTATTTGATATCTTAAAAATAGAAAAACTTTAACTAGGTTCTCTCGTCAGTTTTTTTCGATAACTTAAATTTTACCTCTAATACGCAAGCACTTAAAAAAGTAAAAAAATGTCAGAAACAAACAATAAACTGTGAAAGTTTGATTAATAATATAAAAAAAGCCAACGAGAGAACCCAGATCCATTATTTTAAATATGAAAAAAAATTGTCTACGGTTATTATTTAGTCAATAGTAGAGAATATGCGTAGCCATGTTTATATGAAAAAAATCTTTTAAATCGGTGTCAAGGATACTGTAATAGACCAAAAAATAATTTAATTTAAACTACAAAAAACTAAACTAATATTTACGCATCACAGTTTAACTATTAAGTTAAGATTTTGTAAAAAAATGCCTATACTTTGCTCCTTAAAAAAGGGCGGGGTGACGTTCTCTTAATGCATCGATTGAAATACATTTTTTATTTTCGTGTGTTATGTTTCAAATAGACATAATAAATTAACTAAAACTCATTTTAAAATTGTGCCACGATATGGATCAATTGTAAACGTTAGGAATAATCCAAATAATTTTGTTTTCAAAACATAAATCGTAGTATTCTTAGGAACTATTCGAAGTAAATTTAGTGTACAAAATAATGACCGTAGCCGTTAAAAAGGTTAAAATAAAATATAAAATTAATTACAAACATTAGGTTAATGTAGTTTTATTGTAAAAACTGCCTATACAATGCGCCTTAATTAATGCTAGAGTAGAGGCCTCGTAAGGATTAAATTAGTTTTTATCCTTTTTTGGATACAAAATAGTTATATTATGTTTGGCAGTTAAGGCGATTGCATGTGGTCTGTTTTTAAGAATTTTGTGTAGGCAATATTTAAGTAAAAAGCGGTTTTAATACAATTTGACCATGTCAATTAATTTATCGGTTAATTTGCTTAAGCTTCAAGGTATTATTTTTAATTTATATACATTTTTCTATGAGTAAAAGTACTTTGGCTACTTTAATATGTTATGTAGGAAGCCGAATTTTCATTAGAAAAATTCAGATTCTCTTAATTAATTAAATTAAATTTGCAGTTTTTCCAATATTAAATTCCAACTTTTTTACATAAAAATACAAAAAGTCAAATATATGTATCCAACACGACTTAGCAAAGTTGCTAAAGAACTTCCGCATCTTTAAAAAATTAAATTCCAACCATCCTAATTAGTCAAAATTTTGTCTGGCTTGTTGGTCTAAAGCGCCAAAAAAACAGACTGCATGCAATTCCCTTAAGCATAATAAAAAAAACTGAAAAATTAAAATTGTATAAAAACATTTAATACCGTTTGAAAGTCAATAATATTATAATAGTTATATTATGAATAATGATTACCATCGATATTTACTGTGTTCATTCTTTTACCTATTGTTTTGCTTAAATTGAATTTATCGCTTTCAGACTCGTAGATATACTGTAATTTTTTGTGTGACCATATTTTGTACCAAATATAAATGGTTATTTTTAATAATATGTTCAATATGATAAAATTTACTTTAGTTGTTTGCTCATTGACATCGTTTTTTTTTATTTTTTAAAACATATATTGTTTATTATTTTAGATGTCACCACTCAGAAAATAGAATTCACTGGTGAAACATCCGAAAGGCCCAGAATGATACGCCGTAATACATGGACAAAGCTTGAAGGGGATATCTTGGTAAGATCCTAAAAATACGTAATTTGAATGGATAAAGTATTATTTAAGTGTTTTGATTTAGGCGGTGCCCAAAAATACAGAAGAATATCCTGAACGAACTATCGTCAAACAAGAAAAAGGTAAAAAAAAAGTTGATACATTAAATATAACTACCGGCGAGTTTTACTCAAACACATCATCTAACGATACATATCAGAGGCATGATGTAAAGAGAACAGATATAATAAAAAAGAGAAGTGATAATTTAATTTGCGAGGGAGATATGTCATTTGAGACTTCAAAGACATCTGAATATACTCCAAAAACTACAGAAATCGAAAAACCCGTCCGAAGACGTACATGGACAAAACAAGATGGAGAAATATTCTTTCAAACGACATCTTCAGAAGTATTTAAACAACACAGTAACACTGATATAAGACATCAAGTCATAAAACACAAAGATAACTTGAAAATAGAAGGTACATTTGATGACACAACACACTCTAAACAAAATTATAAAAGTGTTAAAACTGAAAAACCAAAACAAATAAAGCCGGTTGATAATTTGAAACCCGAGGGCGAATTTGATAGACCTACAAAAGATAAATACAGACCAGCAGATAGACCAAAACAGATAAAGCCACAAGATAATCTCAAGCCTGAAGGAGATTTCCAAAGGCCAGAACATAAAAAGGTACAAAAGGCCGACAAACGAAAACCTATTAAACCAACGGATAATTTGAAACCAGAAGGTGAGTTTGAAAGGCCAAAACAAAAAGAATATGAAACAGCAGAGAGACCTAAACAAATTAAACCATTTGATAATTTGAAACCAGAAGGAGAATTCGAACGCCCTGTGTATGAAAAGTTCGAACCAGGTGAACGACCATCACCATTTAAACCAACGCACAATTTAAAACCAGAAGGAGATTTTGAAAAACGTGTTCCTCAAAAGGTCGGTCCTGGAGACAGGGCTCCAATTGTTAAACCTAAAGATAACTTATACCCAGAGGGTGAATTCCAACGTCCTATACCAGCAGAGTTCCAACCATCTGAAAGACCAAAACAAGTGAGGCCCCATGATAATTTGTATCCTGAAGGTGAATTTGATAGGCCCGAATATAAAGAGTTTACACCAGCTGAACGCCCTAAACAATTTAAACCCTACGACAACCTTAAGCCTGAAGGGGAATTCGAACGACCTGTACATGAAAAGTTCAAACCAAGTGAACGCCCAACGGCATTTAAACCAACGGATAATTTGAAACCAGAAGGAGATTTTGAAAAACGTATTCCTCAGAAAGTCGGTCCTGGAGACAGGGCTCCAATTGTTAAACCTAAAGATAATCTGTATCCAGAGGGTGAATTCCAACGTCCTATACCAGAAGAGTTCCAACCATCTGAAAGACCAAAACAAGTGAGGCCGCATGATAATTTGTATCCTGAGGGCGAATTTGAAAGGCCCGAATATAAAGAGTTTACACCAGCTGAACGCCCTAAACAATTTAAACCCTACGACAACCTTAAGCCTGAAGGGGAATTCGAACGACCTGTACATGGAAAGTTCAAACCAAGTGAACGCCCAACAGCATTTAAACCAACGGATAATTTGAAACCAGAAGGAGATTTTGAAAAACGTATTCCTCAGAAAGTCGGTCCTGGAGACAGGGCTCCAATTGTTAAACCTAAAGATAACTTATACCCAGAGGGTGAATTCCAACGTCCTATACCAGCAGAGTTCCAACCATCTGAAAGACCAAAACAAGTGAGGCCCCATGATAATTTGTATCCTGAAGGTGAATTTGAAAGGCCCCAATATAAAGAGTTTACACCAGCTGAACGCCCTAAACAATTTAAACCCTACGACAACCTTAAGCCTGAAGGGGAATTCGAACGACCTGTACATGAAAAATTCAAACCAAGTGAACGTCCAGCGGCATTTAAACCAACTGACAATTTGAAACCAGAAGGAGATTTTGAGAAACGTGTTCCTCAAAAGTCGGTCCTGGAGACAGGGCTCCAATTGTTAAACCTAAAGATAACTTATACCCAGAGGGTGAATTCCAACGTCCTATACCAGAAGAGTTCCAACCATCTGAAAGACCAAAACAAGTGAGGCCGCATGATAATTTGTATCCTGAAGGCGAATTTGAAAGGCCCGAATATAAAGAGTTTACACCAGCTGAACGCCCTAAACAATTTAAACCCTACGACAACCTTAAGCCTGAAGGGGAATTCGAACGACCTGTACATGAAAAATTCAAACCAAGTGAACGCCCAGCGGCATTTAAACCAACGGATAATTTGAAACCAGAAGGAGATTTTGAAAAACGTGTTCCTCAAAAGGTCGGTCCTGGAGACAGGGCTCCAATTGTTAAACCTAAAGATAACTTATACCCAGAGGGTGAATTTCAACGTCCTAAACCAGAAGAGTTCCAACCATCTGAAAGACCAAAACAAGTGAGGCCGCATGATAATTTGTATCCTGAGGGCGAATTTGAAAGGCCCGAATATAAAGAGTTTACACCAGCTGAACGCCCTAAACAATTTAAACCCTACGACAACCTTAAGCCTGAAGGGGAATTCGAACGACCTGTACATGAAAAGTTCAAACCAAGTGAACGCCCTACGGCATTTAAACCAACGGATAATTTGAAACCAGAAGGAGATTTTGAAAAACGTGTTCCTCAAAAGGTCGGTCCTGGAGACAGGGCTCCAATTGTTAAACCTAAAGATAACTTATACCCAGAGGGTGAATTCCAACGTCCTAAACCAGAAGAGTTCCAACCATCTGAAAGACCAAAACAAGTGAGGCCGCATGATAATTTGTATCCTGAGGGCGAATTTGAAAGGCCCGAATATAAAGAGTTTACACCAGCTGAACGCCCTAAACAATTTAAACCCTACGACAACCTTAAGCCTGAAGGGGAATTCGAACGACCTGTACATGAAAAGTTCAAACCAAGTGAACGCCCAACGGCATTCAAACCAACGGACAATTTGAAACCAGAAGGAGATTTTGAAAAACGTGTTCCTCAAAAGGTCGGTCCTGGAGACAGGGCTCCAATTGTTAAACCTAAAGATAACTTATACCCAGAGGGTGAATTCCAACGTCCTAAACCAGAAGAATTCCAACCATCTGAAAGACCAAAACAAGTGAGGCCGCATGATAATTTGTATCCTGAGGGTGAATTTGAAAGGCCCGAATATAAAGAGTTTACACCAGCTGAACGCCCTAAACAATTTAAACCCTACGACAACCTTAAGCCTGAAGGGGAATTCGAACGACCTGTACATGAAAAGTTCAAACCAAGTGAACGCCCAACGGCATTCAAACCAACGGACAATTTGAAACCAGAAGGAGATTTTGAAAAACGTGTTCCTCAAAAGGTCGGTCCTGGAGACAGGGCTCCAATTGTTAAACCTAAAGATAACTTATACCCAGAGGGTGAATTCCAACGTCCTAAACCAGAAGAGTTCCAACCATCTGAAAGACCAAAACAAGTGAGGCCGCATGATAATTTGTATCCTGAGGGCGAATTTGAAAGGCCCGAATATAAAGAGTTTACACCAGCTGAACGCCCTAAACAATTTAAACCCTACGACAACCTTAAGCCTGAAGGGGAATTCGAACGACCTGTACATGAAAAATTCAAACCAAGTGAACGCCCAACGGCATTCAAACCAACGGACAATTTGAAACCAGAAGGAGATTTTGAAAAACGTGTTCCTCAAAAGGTCGGTCCTGGAGACAGGGCTCCAATTGTTAAACCTAAAGATAACTTATACCCAGAGGGTGAATTCCAACGTCCTATACCAGAAGAGTTCCAACCATCTGAAAGACCAAAACAAGTGAGGCCGCATGATAATTTGTATCCTGAAGGTGAATTTGAAAGGCCCGAATATAAAGAGTTTACACCAGCTGAACGCCCTAAACAATTTAAACCCTACGACAACCTTAAGCCTGAAGGGGAATTCGAACGACCTGTACATGAAAAGTTCAAACCAAGTGAACGCCCAACGGCATTTAAACCAACGGATAATTTGAAACCAGAAGGAGATTTTGAAAAACGTGTTCCTCAAAAGGTCGGTCCTGGAGACAGGGCTCCAATTGTTAAACCTAAAGATAACTTATACCCAGAGGGTGAATTCAACGTCCTAACCAGAAGATTCCACCATCTGAAAGACCAAAACAAGTGAGGCCCATGATAATTTGTATCCTGAGGGAATTTGAAAGGCCCAATATAAAGAGTTTACACCAGCTGAACGCCCTAAACAATTTAAACCCTACGACAACCTTAAGCCTGAAGGGGAATTCGAACGACCTGTACATGAAAAATTCAAACCAAGTGAACGCCCAACGGCATTTAAACCAACGGACAATTTGAAACCAGAAGGAGATTTTGAAAAACGTGTTCCTCAGAAAGTCGGTCCTGGAGACAGGGCTCCAATTGTTAAACCTAAAGATAATCTGTATCCAGAGGGTGAATTCCAACGTCCTATACCAGAAGAGTTCCAACCATCTGAAAGACCAAAACAAGTGAGGCCCCATGATAATTTGTATCCTGAAGGTGAATTTGAAAGGCCCGAATATAAAGAGTTTACACCAGCTGAACGCCCTAAACAATTTAAACCCTACGACAACCTTAAGCCTGAAGGGGAATTCGAACGACCTGTACATGAAAAATTCAAACCAAGTGAACGCCCAACGGCATTTAAACCAACGGATAATTTGAAACCAGAAGGAGATTTTGAAAAACGTGTTCCTCAAAAGTCGGTCCTGGAGACAGGGCTCCAATTGTTAAACCTAAAGATAATCTGTATCCAGAGGGTGAATTCCAACGTCCTATACCAGAAGAGTTCCAACCATCTGAAAGACCAAAACAAGTGAGGCCCCATGATAATTTGTATCCTGAAGGTGAATTTGAAAGGCCCGAATATAAAGAGTTTACACCAGCTGAACGCCCTAAACAATTTAAACCCTACGACAACCTTAAGCCTGAAGGGGAATTCGAACGACCTGTACATGAAAAATTCAAACCAAGTGAACGCCCAACGGCATTTAAACCAACGGATAATTTGAAACCAGAAGGAGATTTTGAAAAACGTGTTCCTCAGAAAGTCGGTCCTGGAGACAGGGCTCCAATTGTTAAACCTAAAGATAATCTGTATCCAGAGGGTGAATTCCAACGTCCTATACCAGCAGAGTTCCAACCATCTGAAAGACCAAAACAAGTGAGGCCCCATGATAATTTGTATCCTGAAGGTGAATTTGAAAGGCCCCAATATAAAGAGTTTACACCAGCTGAACGCCCTAAACAATTTAAACCCTACGACAACCTTAAGCCTGAAGGGGAATTCGAACGACCTGTACATGAAAAATTCAAACCAAGTGAACGCCCTACGGCATTTAAACCAACGGATAATTTGAAACCAGAAGGAGATTTTGAAAAACGTGTTCCTCAAAAGGTCGGTCCTGGAGACAGGGCTCCAATTGTTAAACCTAAAGATAACTTATACCCAGAGGGTGAATTTCAACGTCCTAAACCAGAAGAGTTCCAACCATCTGAAAGACCAAAACAAGTGAGGCCGCATGATAATTTGTATCCTGAGGGCGAATTTGAAAGGCCCGAATATAAAGAGTTTACACCAGCTGAACGCCCTAAACAATTTAAACCCTACGACAACCTTAAGCCTGAAGGGGAATTCGAACGACCTGTACATGAAAAGTTCAAACCAAGTGAACGCCCAACGGCATTTAAACCAACGGACAATTTGAAACCAGAAGGAGATTTTGAAAAACGTGTTCCTCAAAAGGTCGGTCCTGGAGACAGGGCTCCAATTGTTAAACCTAAAGATAATCTGTACCCAGAGGGTGAATTCCAACGTCCTAAGACAGAAGAATTCCAGCCATCTGAAAGACCAAAGCAAGTAAAGCCTCATGATAATTTGTACCCCGAGGGAGAATTCCAGAGACCAATTCCAAATGAGTATCAACCATCAGAGAGACCTAAACAAATTAAACCATTTGATAATTTGAAACCAGAAGGTGAATTCGAACGCCCTGTACATGAAAAGTTTAAAGCAGGTGAACGCCCAACGGCAATTAAACCAACCGACAATTTGAAACCAGAAGGAGATTTTGAAAAACGTGTTCCTCAGAAGGTTGGTCCTGGAGACAGGGCTCCAATTGTTAAACCTAAAGATAACTTATATCCAGAGGGTGAATTCCAGCGTCCCACGCTAGATAAATTCCAGCCATCAGAAAGGCCAAAGCCGGTCAAGCCGCAGGATAATTTATATCCGGAGGGTAAATTTGAAAGACCATTACATCAGACATTTACTCCTGCAGAACGTCCTAAACAAGTTATACCCAAAGACAACCTAAAACCTGAAGGAGACTTTGAAAAACGCGTACCTCACTTGGTCGGTCCTGGTGACAGGGCACCAATTGTTAAACCAAAAGATAATCTTAAATCTGAAGGCAAGTTAGATACTTCTTACTTAAAAAATAAATCGGAGGTATCTGTTGGGGAGAGAGCTGTAGTTCATGTTCACGAAGACAATTTAAAAATGACTGGAGAACATCATTTTTTGAAGAAAGATGATTATGTGGCAAAAACCGTGGCACGGTCTGAAATAATTAAAAGAGAAGATAATTTAAGAATGGAAGGTGAGTTTATTGATACACACAGAAGAACTGATTTTTCTGCTTCAAAAGGCGTACGATCTGAAGTGGTGCGACATGTTGATAATCTTAAAATTGAAGGAGAATTTGTAGATATGAGATCTAGAAACGATTTTATTAAACATGATGTTAAAAAAGTATCTTCGATTGTTAAACATGAAGACAATCTTAAACTTGAAGGTGTATTTGAAAAAAGGGTGCTTCAAAAAACCGGACCAGGTGATCGAGCTCCAATGAAAAAGCCTATAGACAATCTTAAACCAGAAGGTAAATTTGAAAGACCTACTCCAGATCTATATATGCCTGGAGAGAGACCTCAGCAAGTTAGACATCCTGATAATTTGAAACCAGAAGGGGATTTCGAAAAAAGGGTTCCTCAAAATGTTGGACCCGGTGACCGAGCGCCTATAGTTAGGCCTATAGATAATCTTAAACCTGAGGGAGCATTTGAAAGGCCTTCTCCGGGTTATTACATGCCGGCCGAGCGTCCTCAACAAGTTCGGCATCCTGATAATTTAAAACCAGAAGGTGATTTTGAAAAAAGAATCCCTCATAAAGTTGGACCTGGAGATCGAGCTCCAGTTGTTAAGCCAAGAGATAATCTTAAACCAGAAGGCAAATTTGAAAGGCCATCACCCGATCTTTACAGACATGGTGAACGTCCCCAACAAATTAGACATCCTGACAATTTAAGACTGGAAGGTGATTTTGAAAAAAGAGTTCATCATAAGGTCGGTTCTGGCGATCGTGCTTCTGTGGTTAGGCCTAAAGACAACCTTAGGCCAGAAGGTAAATTTGAAAGACCTTCTCCAGATCAATATAGTCCTGGGGAGCGGCCTCATCAAGTTAGACATCCCGATAATTTAAGACCAGAAGGAGAATTCGAAAAAAGAGTTCCTCAAAAGGTTGGCCCTGGTGACCGAGCTCCTATAGTTAAGCCTACAGATAATCTGAAGCCAGAAGGGGAATTTGATAGGCCTACTACAAGTCAGTATAAACCAGCAGAGCGGCCTCAACAAGTTCGGCATCCTGATAATTTAAGACCAGAGGGTGACTTTGAAAAACGGGTTGTACAAAAAGTGAACGTCAGTGAACGTGTTCAGGGAAAGAAACCACAAGACAATTTACGTATGGAAGGAGAGTTCGAAAAACGAGAAAAACTGTTTACAGTCCGCAAAGTGGAACAAGCAGTTATCAGAAAACATGCTGATAATTTAAAATTGGAAGGTGAAATGCATTATGGTGTTAACTACAACCATTCTGAACAAAATAAAATTGATAGTGGAGTTGTTCAACATCAACAAGTTCACACTACTAATACTAATGCAGTATCTCAAACTTCTGTACATAAACAGCAACATAGCATTATAAACAGTAGGGCCCATATAGAATCTCAGATTTCTCTAAACTGTGATGAACGAAATTTATCCGAAAACCGAGTAGCTCAACAAGGTCATTTGCACGCCAGTAGTGAAAATATTCAAAACAGTCGTAATTTAAATGAACTTGCAACAAAGCAATCTTCAGATGAGACTTTTAGAAAGAGTTTAAAATCTGAAGAACACGTCGGAAAAGTCGAAAGAAAAAAATGGGAAACTGTACAAAAAAGAGATTACTTACAAAGTTCAGTTACTAATTTAAATTCATCTAGGCAGATGTCTTCTTCAAGACAGCACCTTCACAAAATAGGAGATCAAAGATATGCCGATGATAACATAAGTCACCAGTATGATCAGAATCTCCATAAGTCATCGCAACACCTTCATAATTATAATCGGACGTCAAGATCATCGAATGAAAATATCTCGTCCTCTTCCAGAAATGAGGACTACTCCTCACTTCGGCCGAATAATTCGAACCAAAGTAGTACGCAGTATGCATCTCATAACCTATTTGGCAATAATAAATACCAAATGTCAAACTCGTCCACTAACCAGTCCAGCCATCAAAATACAAGTGGTCGTATAGAAAGTAACGGTCGTGTATCGTCTTCACAAACATCTTCTTCCATAAGTAAAGATCAAGTTCGTCGCCCTGAAAGTTTTGTTATCGGTATATCTGATACAAAGTCTCAACACGCTAACCGGAATACTTCGTCTATACAGAAGAGTTCAAACCAGTCATCAACGAGCCAATACAATCAGTACACGGCGAAAGCTGAAACAAGCGGGCAGCTTACAAGTAGTGGAAGCAAGACGTATGAATCGAGTTTAAGAGATAATCAATCATCAAGAACTAATGAGCTACTTAACAAAAATGATAGGTTCGGTGGTAGCCAAAGTCAAACAAACAGTCAAGTTATCCACGGCAGAAGCAACGTACACGAATCCAGTTCAAGAGATAGCCGATCGTCAAAAACGAATGAACTGTTCAGCAAGAACGATCAAAGGCAAAGTCACATGGACACCGGTTCCAATAATTTCGAAATGCATTCGTCTCAACAAAAATCTGAAAACACCTCGAAGCGAGCATACGAAGTAAAGAGTTACTCTACGGCTACATATAGGAAATCGTTACACAGCACTAGCTCGAACGTACTGAATCTTGATTCTGTAGCCACGGACCGTAGAAATTACAACGACGAATCACATCACCGCAAGTCGGTCATCAGTTCCAATACCGATTTAAGCAATAAGATTTTTCACCGCAAAGGTGACGTAACACACGTCGAAGCGCCGCATACGACTTCAACAGCCGCTGCTGCACAAAGAAAAAGCATCAACACGTTGGATTCTGGCTTGGTAGCAGTTGCCCAGGACAACCGAAACAGTCTTAGTTCTTTGCACAGACATGAGCGGGTTACCAGATCATCGAATAGGTCTCATATAACATTGGGCGATTCATCAATGGAGTCGAGCACAAGCCATTACAAGAACGAATACAAGCCGAGGGTGACGGGACCGTGTCCCGTTCCGTTAATCGAAAGAAACCAGGCTCCGTTTAGGCACACTAGGGACACGAAAACCCATAAGTTCTACAAACACACAACCGATACAGACGGAGATCGTAAATGAATATTGTAAGTACTCTTACAATTACCCTATGCATATTGTTGAATTAAAAATATTAAATTATCCCAATTGAAAATAGATAATGCTTTTAAAATTATCCGTTTTTGTGCAAAAACAAAGGTTATCATATAATGATAACCTTTAGACATCTTTAAACATACTTATCATTTAAACATAGTACAACAGAAAGCTAAAATAACAGAAAACTTATGCTACACTTTCGCGAAGATTTTTTTTTAATTTCACGACTACGCTAAGTTAAGTGTAAACACAAATTTTGTGAATAACTCTAAATTTAAAACTTTTTATAAACTATTTAAGTGGTCATAGTATAGATTGAAGAAAAAAAATTTTCTATCCGAATTTTTAGCATATTCATATTGAAAAAGCGAGAACTGTTTAAAAAGTTCATTATTAAAAGGACACTACACCGCCCATTTCTAAGAGTAAAGTATAGGCAATTTTTTGCAAAATGTTTATTTAGATCTTGAAATATATTGTATACTTATGAATACAGCAATAAGGATTCTTTAATGATTGTCATTTTTTTGTCAGGCTATCACAATCATTTATTAGGATAAAAACATATTACTATGTTTTGTAGTTTTAAGAAGGCCTAACGCTGCCATTATGAGATGATGGTTATACAGGATAAATCTGTTATTTTATTTAAAAAAATACATATACATATATTATATTATATATTAAGATACATATATATTATCTATCAGTATGACCGTTTTGAGATGATCACATAGACCCCGGTTAGGTTAGGTTGTGTTACCAAAGTGGATTTATGAATTGCAAGCTCAATACCTACCTAATAAATAAAATATGTTTATATTAAATGCTTACTATTTTGTTGTAATGTTTCAGTTTTACGAATCAACAATACATTTGTACTCGACGATTACGACAACGAGAAATGGAATAAAACACATTATTGTATTTTACTAAATTACTATATAAAATTTAACTATTATAATATACATACATTTTTATCGACCCATTTATACTGTTATATTACTCTTATAGTGCTATGTATATTTTTATATTTTAAAACGTACAACTTGGGCTATCCTATATATTCTATACTATTATTTTTCCCTCAAACCTTAAGTGTTTTTACTTTTAAATTAAAAAATATATATATGTTACAGATTACTTACGTTAAATATATTCAAACGACTTTAATTTTATAATTTGTTTTAGGTTTTATTTAAACTGTTCATATCAATAAACTTTTGTAACTTCAAAAAAAAATGTTATATCAACATTAATATTAGTTATAAGTGATAAAATAAACATGTACTTTTGAACTTGATCAAATTATATTATTAACACATGCATATTATATATACTTTGTCGCTTGGGTCAAGAAGGTCTATTGTCACATTTTACCTAAATGAGTTTGATCAAACAAAATTAAGTTTATCCTTATGTTTTGTAAAAAAAAAAGGACACTTACTATAAAAGTTGAAAAAGTTTTAAAGATATTAAGTTTATTTGCGGTAGCTACGAAAAGTGATACTGGCCCTCCTTGACTCAATCCTTTAATTAGTATAGACAATATTGTGTAAAGTTGTTAACGCAATAAAAATTAATCTATAAAACTAATACACTTACAATTATATATAAAAAAAATAGGTAAATGACAATGTGGTTCAAAGTCTTTAGACCAAATTTAGTTGATTGTTATAATATTATGTAGTATTAAAAAAAATATTTGTTGAATATACCAACCTTATTACGACAATAAATACAAAAAAATTAAATTTCAAATCGTTTTTTAATATTTATTTTATTTTTAAAACTTTTATATCTGTGATACTTATCGAATATTTGATTCAATAAACATTACATTATTGTTTTGCCATCATCACTATGTTATTTTATATTAACAACATATTATTATTATTATTATAATGAAAACCTACATATTATATATTTTGTTATTTGTTTCTATGCATTAACTGGTTTTCTTAAATTGACCTAAAGTATATACAAGTATAATAAAAACAAATATAGGTTTTGTAAATTTAATTTAAAACGCATTTGAAATGTCTAAACTAGAAATTTCAAAAATTCAACAAACAATTAAAAAATGTTTGTATTTCAATTGAAATAAAATAAATAATGACTGTGATTTTTATTAATTATTTTATTTATAATTCAAGTGTTTCATAACGATAATGTACAATTAAACAATTACAAATATAATTTTTTACATGCATATAAAAAAACAATTCGAAAAAACGACGAAATACAAAGTCAAAAAACGTTATTCGGACAAAAACTCATTCTATAACAATTTTTCCAGTAATTATTATTGATAAAAAAATGAAATCACCAACGTTTTAAAACGATACCCAAAATGTTAACGATAAAAGTATATATTTTAGTTTAATTCCTAAAAAATATTATATATTATATTTAATATTATACACAGTTTGTTAAATAAGTTTTGACATTTTAACAACATAATATTTTTTGTTGTATTAATAATATTTAGCAGCGTGACGGTTACCATAAATACCATCAAAAGGTTATTTTCGCATTCTAACGGTGATAAAAAAATAAGTTGATTTTTTGTAGACCTAAATGTAAAAACAAACATTTTTCCTAATAAACAAGGTACAATCCATATTTTATAACGTTTACAATATATTTTATTTGAAAAGATTCGTAACAATGATAATGATGATGATAATAATAATATTAATAAAAAAAATAAATAATAATAATAAAACACTTAATATTATAATCAAAAAGTTATTATATCATTATTGACCAGTAAGATTGTCGGACATTTAAATATTAACTATTGTGCATGATATACATTTTCAATGCAGCTTAAAGTTGTTTCACAGTTTACTTAATTTGGTGTACAAAAATGTATATAGCAAAATATTATTTAATCATAACATAAAAATTAAGCGCACTTATAAAACGTATTAGTTGGAAAAACGGTTGATTATAAATACAACGTACATGTATTTGATACATATAGGGATAGAAGAGGGTCGTTATGGTTTATTGTGGAATTATAAGTTAGATACCTATTATTTGGGTCAAAATGTTTAAACAAAATGTCTCTAAATTGTTCAGATCTTTTGTGTTTATACGTCATATTTATTACTATGTAGAAAAAATATACAATTTTACACAGGTTCAAATTAAGCTTACTATCAGAACAATCTGATATAAAAACCAAGTACAAATAAAAACTTGATAATCGCATTGCTGAGAATTATCCTAGTTGTACACTCAATTGAAAACCTATGCACATTCGTATATTTGTCTATTTTTAATAAAAACTTAAAGAACAATATCAGGGAAACATAGCTGAGGACTAAATAAAAATCAGAAAAATTTAGGGAAATATTTGTTCAACATCTGAAACCGAATGACAGCTATCCAACGCCAAGTAAGGACCACCATTATTATGCGTTTACTACTATTTTCTTTGGTTTTGTATGAAGACAAAAATTAAATTCAATCATTTCGGTCTTACATACAACCCAGTTGGAAAAAATATCAAAATATTTTGAAAACAATTTTTAATATTTTTTAATCATTTTTTGGTCAGAAATATAATGTCTTGCAAATGTTGTTTACCAAATGTATATTTATTTAAATAGTGTAAATCTATTAACAGTAATAACATATCATTTTTGATGGAATTCAATTTTTATGACCAAAAAAAAACTTATAAAATACTGAAAATTATTTTAAAACTTTACTTTGTTGTCAACTGGGAATACTTAAATTATGACTCTCTTCCACAATAGGTAATACATACATAATATTATGTGGCATTAATAGCAAAACATTTTTTTTTTTTATAAATCAAACAAAAATATATTCTTAAGCAATTTAACGTTCAAAATATATTTTATTCTTATGATACATAAATAAATATATAAAAACAAATTTGAATCGTTTTATGTTAAAAAAGAAATTTGACGTTTATCGGCGAAATAAATATAAAATGTTTGACCTCAAAAGTCGATGTCTATTTTTGTTAAACACATAAATGAATAACATTATGACCTTTTATCGCGATTTAGTACCTGTACTTAAAAATTAAAAAATAATTACCAAACTTTATCTGACGAGAGAGAGATAATAACAATTAAATTGCTTTTTGGCTATGTTTTTTTTTTTTCGAAACAGCTGAACAAAATATTATTATGCAATTAAATATCGCACAATTAAAAATATAAAAAACCAATTATAATTTCAGTATGTTATGCTTTCTGATGCTCTATCAAGGTTTTTTTTTATAACTATGGGTTAATTTGTATAGATTATTATGTAATGTGATATCAAACAATATCTATTATTAAAAATTAAAAATAATATTTGGATTATTAAAAAAATTTACTCGTTCTGAACAACAACCTACAAACTAATTGAATGTATTAAACTATTATTACTGCGTCAATTTCGCTGTAATGTTTTCAACAAAAACAATAACATGGATTATTGAGAGATATAATAACATAAATATACAGTTACATTTATAATAATAATATATACACATTTTTTTTTTTATTAATACATAACTAATTTTAAGTAATTCGTTTAAAACATATATAATTTATATATACGATTTGACTGGACGTCAGTTGGAGAGCAGCCCGTTAAGTACAACATAAAAACTACTAAATAGTATTTGTTTGTGTTTTTTTTATTTTCCTTGTTGGATACTATTTTCTTTTGGAAAATATTAACAAAATAATTTCAAATAAAACTGATCGGATAAATATTTGGCACAGTTTAATTTCGTGTAACGTGTAAAATTTCAATGTTACTCAATATTCAACAAAATACAACAACACAATAATTGAGAATCATTTAAAATTTGGCATTACAGAGACACGCTGTCGATCACTTGGAAACGTTCGCGTTAAAAATGAAAAAAAATACAACAAAACTTTTGTTAATCGCTAAAACACGCCGGAAGTTAATTTTTATTAGGACAATGGAACACAACTAGGGGAAGACAATAATAACATGTAGATCGTTCTATTTGAAACTCTGAGATAATATTTTGTGGAAGACGAACGCTTTATGTGATGTCTTAATAATATACGAATTATAGATTCATTTAAATTTGTTTAGCTTTATGTGCCTATTTTATTAAAGCCAAAATTGTGAATAGCTGTTAATGTACGGGTGATGAATAGCAAAAGGTGTTTGAAAAAAAAACCGTGTATAGACAACACAGCTAAGCGGTACATAGACATGATATAATTGTCATTTATGTACAATAATTATATCAAAATTCAAATCAAAACCAATCAAGAGATTCCATTAACATGCGAACGACAGATGAATATGAATCTAAACATTCAGTACACATTGACAATGATTTTAACATGGTAAAAAAAAAAATAATATAAACCGCTTGTGTATACGAAAAATGCACATGACATATTGATAATTATGTTCCATTCGAAAACAAAAAAAAAATCCTACTCGATATCGTCAACGTGTGATTGTCTATGTGTGTAAGCTTAAGATTGTACTTAAGTTTAGTTCGATTAAATATAAATAAAATTTTCAACAACGCTCGATCAAAGAGAAAAGGCTAATCCAAATTTGTAATATTATTATGCTCTCAAAATAAAACAGCCAATTGTAGAAAAGTATTGTCTTTTTATGCGTGTGTCGTCTCCAAAGCACATTATTGTCCTATTTTTTTAAAAATAGCTTTAATAAATTATAAAATAATAATAGTTAATCAATTCTTATTTTTTGCATATTACTGTGTATAATGTTGGTATACTTACAATACGAGCACTTGCAATATTTAGCAGCAGTGTTGCCAAAAGATGAAAATGCCGAATTTGCCGACGTTATCAAATGTTGCAGCCAACTTTTCGAACATTTTTTTTTAAAAACATTAGCGATTTATCGCTGTTAAATTATAAGTAAATGATAAGAGGCCGCGAGCTATGAGAAATAATAACGTAAGTAGGTACCTATAGTAAAAATAATTATGCCGAGCGTGCTTCCAAAAAGTCGTTCCTAAGATTGTGTGATTGCTGTTTATAAAAAAAATTAACCGATTATTAAAACATTGTTTACATTATTATTATTACTTAGGTATACATAATATATGGTTGAGCGAGAACTATCCGGTAACTTGAGTAGACAATTTGGAAATGGTCAAGTTTCCTGGGCTGTATATATATATATATAAAAACACACGAAGGCCGGTTCGCGCCGGGGCTAGCCGCCGTCGAGGACAGTGTTTTTTTTTGTTTGGAGTTTTGTGCCTTCCGCTAAAGCACGGGCTTAGAAAAGCAGGAACGACACGCGAGTGCGACGGCCGTCTCCTTTGCTCCTCCGCCCCATCCCAAACTGTCACATGGACCCATCCGAGCCTGATCCTCCACTCATTTTGCCGCCTTCGCCACCGGACCCAGCACCACTGCCGTCTTCACCTCGGTCTCCGTATCCACCGGTTCTGGCCGACAGTCCTTGGAAGTCCAGGTTGTACTATGAAAACAAGAATAACAATCATCGGTTAAAAAACTCTGAACGGGACCAGAGATTAAGGGAGTTTAGAGGAATTGGCGCCCATCGGGGGGGATCAAAAGAGGGAGGGGTGACGCTAAAAACAAGATATGTTGTCAATTCTTGCTCTGAGCGTGTGTGTGTGGGTCATTTTTATTTTTTTTTTATCGATCATATTTTTTTATAATCCCTAATTGATTATTGTACCATTTGGAATTGGAGTTTTAATTAAAATGTGCCGACGCGTAAATGAGTTAAATGTTTGCAACTGTCCCACTTTACTCCTATCGCCAAACGCGGCCCTAAATCCAACAACTCACTTTTGTAGCACAGACAAAGCAAGTGGTAACGACTTTTGATATGACATTCATAAGCGTTTTAGTTTCGTTAATAACACTGTCCACTTTGGTAAACGTGGCCGATTTGCCTACGGTGGGCATTTTCACGGTGAACTGCAACTGCTGAACGTATGTTGGCACTTGATCCAATTGTTCTAGAAGTTCTTTTTTGTTTGCGCCCATGGGCACCTGAAATTTTATAAAAAAATCTGGTTTTAAAGTTTGACCATAGATGGTAAAAATTTGTCTCATTACCTATAGGTACACACTATACATCTACCTTTAGTCTAATAAAAAAATAACCCTTCTATACCTCATTAAAAAAAAAATTTTCCATCCTTCTTAGAAAATAGTTAACGATGTTTGAAATTAAGAAATAAAATATTTATTTAAAAAAAACATTCACCACAAAAAATAATATATATTAGTGTGTACGCTATTATTTTTTGTGGGGAAGGTTTTTCTTAATATTTCATTGTCTTATGTCTTTACTATATACCAAACCAAAAGTGTTGCTCAGGTTTATTTAGGCAAATTGAAATGAATGTTTATATTTAAGGAGAAGGAGTTAAGTTTTGGGCTAATATGTAGTAACTGTGGTGTACAGTTTCTGAACTATAGACATGAGTCTATGTAAAGAAAAAAATCTGTCCAATTGTTAAAACGTTATTGATGGAGGTTAGACACATAACAATGTAAAACCAATTATTTCTCAGCTCCGCATCGAAGCTCAACATAAATTAACGACGGTGCTTTTTAAGCCAACGGGTCCTGGCATGTTTCATCAGAAATTAATTTATCGTTTTACACCTTTTTAAAATGTATAAAACGCAGTGGCATTATTCCACCGGCCGGCTTTTCAGACTTTAGAGTGAAACCAAGGTTATTGCATTATAAAAAGTATAGAGGTTCAGACCCGCAAAGGTATTACTAAAATAACGTTAATTTACAAATAAAAAGCCTTACAAATCTGATGTCGATAAGTTAATACTTACAGTAATTAGTGTTTGTAATTAAGTCATTTAGTTTTAAAATTGTCATTGAAACCAGAGACTGAGACTCAAAAAACATAAGTAAATATTTTCTTTTACGATACAGCCAACTATAGACATTATATACACTGACAAGGTGAGGTAATTAAAGAGTGGCCAAAGAGTTAGAACACACTAGTAATTTTTACAAGTAGGTATGATGGATCTCCGTCACAACGTTAGTCTAAATGGATGATTAACTTGATTTTCGCTATAATTTCTGACATGTTGGATACATCGGCTATTCGAATATCACCGAGTTGGTTTTTTTGCCTTACACTACCTTCCTTTCCATAAATCCATTTCCCCTTAGCCTATTACTGTGTATTTTTTTTTTTTAGGATTTTCATCATGATTTCTATCAATATTACTGATGACTTGTGTACCTGATATGAAAACTGTCTGACCAATTTGTACAGTCGGTTAGCTTCTTCTGCCAAATATTCAGCCTGCGTAAACAAATCTTGAGTAGTCCTCAACGAAGAACCGCCATCACCTTTGGTAAACTCGTACATGCTTAGCGCCATGCCAGACATATTTTTTGCCCTGCGCACAATGTCGTTGTCTTCGTGTGCTTTGGACGCGTTGCCTCGTTCGTCCAAGCATGCGCCTTCTTCATTAGCACCTTCTTCTTCTTCTTCCCCGGCGCCCCACCTGTCCGCCTCTGCTTCCACCTCGCTGGACGCTAATTTCATTTCCAAACCAGCTTTGGCTATCTGGTTTTGTTCCTGCAATAAAAATAAGCTATTAAATCGATATAAACAGAACAATTACAATTGAAATCACAAACAAAACTGATACGATTCACTGAATAATATATCCCCGGACATAATTATTTATTTTAAGTTCTATATATATACACGAGTATTATAGCATATTAAATTAGAGTATTATAATTGGCCAATACGGGTGCGCATCAGTAGTAGGCTGTAACAAGTCCGAATTTTAACCACCGTGCAAAAAGTTCAACTTATGTTAAACGAAATTGCAAAAGTCATAAAACCTTGGGACTTTTTACATAAAACTTTTATTTATTCGTGTGGTACATGAAACAAAGAAACGAGATGGTGCCATCTGTGATCTGGCCGAACGCTTCTTTGTGTAATATACATTATTGCACAAAACTTTAATAAAACTACTACCCAAAACCTAGAAAATAACAATAAATTAACAACTTTTAATCCTATTTGCATTAGACAATTCATTTAACTGAATGGGGCTATTTTTTGTTTAAAATCACGTCTGTAGTCCTTAGGGAGAAAATAGAACATTTCAAAAATATAGGCCTAACCCAACTGAGTTTTTTTGGGTTTACATCAACGCTAAATACCAGACATTTGTAGGATATAAACAAAATAAATCAGCTGGGTATTTTTGTTAAAGAAAATTTTTGCCAACTTTGATTAATTTTCTCGATTTATTCTTACACTCATTATAACTTAAGTCTTAGATAATAGTAATTAATTTTTAATTATTATTATACTATTTTTAAAAGTTGTTGTTGTACTTGAAATTTTATTTTTAAGTACTATTAAAATTAATTTCTTAGCAGAAATGGTTAGCTAGATAATATTTCGTCTATGGTACCAATTTCGTGGGAATCGTTTTTTTAAAGGCCAGTTCTTTAGCGGCAATACTTCTGGGTTTTTTTTTTCGAGGAATGATTATTCAGGTTATTATTTAATATTAACAAATATACATATATATATATATATAAACTAGTTTTTGTACACATAATATTATGATGAACATTACTTACAGACAAGTCTAATCTGACGGATTTCAAAGGCTTAGTCGTAGTACCGTGTTTCTGCATAGAACAAAGACACATTTAGTCATTTATTTGATATTCGGTGGACAACTTTAAATTGCACGACCGGAAATATTATGCTGACAGTAATACTTACACCTGGCCTCGGAAGGGACATGTACATTTGTTTTTCTGGAAGTTGTTTTTCCATGATGTCTTTACACACCGAAGAAACGTCTTCGGTTAAGGCCTGCCACATGTTCGCAAACACTGTGAAAAATAATAACTTTGTTAAAAAAAACACATACTACCAATCGAATAAACTCTAACCTTCGAGGTTTTCCTTGACTATATTGGAACAGGGATATCGAGCCAACGCTTGAGCGGCAGTAACGATTTGAGGGGCGTACACCCTTAAATTAATTTCAGCGTGTTTGGCCGACACCTGAATGGCTTCGGAATTTGCTATGTGCCTTAATACTTTACATATCTACCGAAATAAAAATAAACCAGTAATAATAATAATAGTAGTGTTGTCGATCGAATAAACCGCGTACTTCTCCTATTTGATCGACCACTTCGATAAACTGATCGCCATATTTGTTGAGACCGTCCACGTCACCGTCCACCGACGTAGTTTGTATGCACGTGACAAGATCGTATCCCGTTCTGATTATCAGTGGAAGGTCGTGGGATTGTTCTTTGCACGTGGCTATGAGTTGGGCCCTGAGCTCCTTGGTAGCGTCCAAACACTGATTAACGGCCACTTCCAGCGACTTGGTCGGCGAATACTCGTCACATTGTTCCTGTAACAGCGCGTAGCAGGCAATAATAAATTAGTATTGTATAAATTAGCGCAGGTTATTTGCAATAGATTGACATTTTTTTGTTTTAAACCCAGTTTTTTTCAGTCAATTCGGAATTAAAACCAAATTATTTTCGCAATACAGTATTAATTATATATTAGACATTTGTTGCTTAATATACATTTTTTTTTTTTTAATTTAAACCAATACATATAAGCCATTCCGGTTTAATAGATGGCAAATACATTGTAAGGGTTTCGTCCGTTATTCATGGCTACTACCAATAGTCATCCAATTACACGCCGAGAGAAAATAAATTACATTTTTTTTAAGGTTTCGCTTTTATTTAAATTTTTTTCAACTACATTTAGCGATTATTATTTTTAACTGTTATTTTTCCGCGTCAAACCTTAACATTTGAACACAATTAGCATGTTTTCAACTCAGAAGGCCCGAGAGAATCCCTTTTATATTAATACACGTTTACTTAAGGGAATTGAAAGCGGAGGTTTTTAACAGGTTTTATATAGGCAATATTTAGAGAAAAAGTTGTTTTAATACATTTTGACCATGTCAATTTATTTTCTAGTTAAATTTTAAAAGGTTCAGGGTATGATTTTTAAATTACACAAATCTTTCTATGAGTAATGACCATTTTGTTCTTACAAGGAACCAATTTAGACCTAAAATCCAGACAAAATTACGCCTACAGAATGCTAAATTGTTGTATTTTCAATAAGTATACATACATTATGGTCTAACTCCCATACCAACATCCTAAGATCCAAAAAACAAACTTTCGAGGAAACCACACATTTCTGTTTGGGGAAGCAAAGTCTTTAATTCACAATAAATTCCTACAACCACAGTAAAGTTTAACGAGTTAATAAATCGAAAAGATTCTTTAGAAACACGAGACATAATCGTAACAATAACAATAATATTATATAGTATTTAAACTTTTCTTGGCTTATAATCTAAATTATTTATGATGGAGTATTTAATAAATATATATATATATATATATATATATATATATATATATATATATAATTATGTAAAAGAGCTTTTGACTACATGGGTAGTTTATATTTTCTCGGGATGTTGTTAACATAATGTTATTCTGTCGTAACATAAAAAAGTAACAAACTTTTTAACTAAACTGTACTTGCATAACGCTATTCTATTTGTTTTTCGATCCATGAATTTTACGGTTAGGTCACATTGTCGGACATAAACAGTTTTATAGCTTCAAAACGTTTACACGATTACTCTTACTTAAATTTGCTTCAGAAAGACCAGCCCTGTTAAAAACTTTTTCTTCAAGATAAATATATATTAAATTCATTTTTACGACGGTTGTTTTTTTACCGAACGATTTGCTATTATTTATTTACAACGGGAGTCTTAATAAATTATTCGTTTGCTACAACGTCCGAATGAAAGTGTTCGGGTCATCGACGATTTTCGGTTTGTGGTAGTTAGTTGTGTTGGTACAACTGATAGTAGAGTATAATATTATAATATAAATACCACGTATGGGAATGCATGCACTGGTAACTTAATTTTTCAAAGGACTGGGGCCTGTGTCTGTATGGTACATATGTTTGATCTTTTGAAAGGTGAGCTAATGATAAAATGTACATTAGCTTGCTGCTTGGACACACAAGTACATTACCACTGCCCGTTGGGTATTGGATCAAAATCGCTACATGCTTGTAAATATAATATACAACGACGTCAAGAATAAATTACTAATAGTTGTTATTTTATTTTTATATTTTACACACAAATATTATACTGTTACATAACTGTACCCTGGTTTCATAAAAGGATCCCCCAATCTCAATATTCTTTCAAACTCAGATACAATACTTATCATATACTGTCTGTTCACTTTTAACCTCTCCTGAAAATCAAATAACAGCTATGTTCGTTTTATCAACAAGGTTCGGCTTCTTAATAGTACAAACTTTTTAACCTATGTGCTATACCTAAAAAACTAAAATTAGTTATATTAAGAACTTATTGTTCTTAGGTTATTTTTTAGATTGTCCGTTAAATACTAGTAATGATGTATTAAAAACTGTTCTAATTATAATAATCTAAAATTATTTTTGTAAACAGTGAAAAATTACTACACGTCACGTTTAAAATTTAATTTTAAAGAATAACATTTTTAGAAATGCAACTATTTTAACACTTCTTCATAGTTTCAAATTATAATAAATAATCATTGAGTTTATCGTAGATTTATTTTTTTTGCATTACTTTAATTTTTTTTAAAAATTGGGTAATGAAACCAGAATTCACTATGGTTTTTAATATAAAAAAACTACCATTATAAAGAAAACATTATTGGACAACATTTTTTGCAGTCATAACTACATTTATGTCATAATTTTGCTAAAAAAGGGACACGAATGAAATTTAATAAAAAATCAAAGAATGAGAGTATTTTTTGTTTACTCCTTGAAACCCGTGCTACAGGTCTCCAACATAAAAATTCTCCACCCATACTAAGAACCCCCCCCCTCCAATCAATATGTATATATACATATATATGTGTGTGTTAATATAATATATTACTGTGTTTTACGTTATATGTCAACACAATAAAGGGCGTTACGTTGACCTTTAAGAAAAAAGAGACGGCTGACGTAGACAACAAAAATTGAAAGGTTTAGTAAAAAATTACACCGGAATCAAAATTAGGCGGCGGTTTTTCGACGGTAAACTATGACTTTTTGACAGAGACGAATTCAACGGTATTAATATATAGCCAAAGACATTTGCCAAAGGAAAATGAATCGTGTGCGTACCTCCACACACACACACAAAGTCGTATAATTGATGATGATGCATTTGTGTGAGTGTTCGCTAAACATATTAATACACATATATATATATATATATATATATATATATATATATATATATATAGTATCCTGTTGTATAATCCTGTATATACAACAGTTCTGTATACCGACCGAGTTCCGTATACGCATAATGTTTACAAGGACGGCGTTTATCGATTTATAATCGGGCCACACAAACGCGGTTTGTTTTTTGATTAATGAACAACAAACAGTACTTAAACCACCTATAGCTGCTACTTTTAATCGTTCAAATCGTTTAACAGATTAAAATCATAATACCTAGTATACACTGATACGATATAGAACTAATTTATCGCCGAGTTAATTGCAGTCGACAAAACAAACTATATGTCCGGTGCATCTTATCCGGAGTACCTAACAATAAAATGTTAATATGTGTTGTACGCATCAGTTTTTGAACAATTTTTATACCAAACCTCTGCAAATTGGTAAAAAATGGGTAAAAAAAAATGTATTATTATTTTTAGAAAACCGGCATAAATGCAGTTACTACCCCAAACTATTTTCAAATATTTTTATCAAAAATTATGTTTCACTTTTTTCTTTTTTTAGATTTATAATCACGTCTTTAATAAATAAAAAAATAATTAATATAGGCAAATTTAAATATTGAAGTTAATACGAAATCAGCAAAAATAAGGTTGGGTTGTTAGCAAATGGTGTTTTACTTACTGTAATAACATAATACAATAATATAATACAATATATATACTGAGTACTGACTTCTAGTCCCGCAAATTTCGTCTGCACATTCTTCCACGGTCATTACTTCCGTTTCTAGACCACACAGTTACTATCACCATTCCTTATAATTAACTTATTTAATTGCCACGAAAGCTTGTACTCTAATGATAATTGTCTGATTGTTAAATATGGTCGAAAGTAGTTGATTATAAACACATTTCACAAAAAAAAAAATGTGTAAATGTAATTTTTAATAAAACTAACAGTTCTAAATGTTTGTTGTGCAATACTTAATATTGTGTTTTTTAGACAATACATATGAACTTGAAAAACATATTAATTAACTAAGGAGACTTGGAAAAGCCAAAATATCTTAAATATTCAAAAGCTATTAAAAAATAAAAAACTTGCGAGCTAAGCAGCAATTAGTCCAACCCTTTTTTTATTGTTTATTATTTTAGAGAAAATTTAGCTTAATAGCCGTTAAGTCATTCCTCTTTACTAAAACATACTTTTTAATGTGTTTTTCGACAATTATTCTGGTGACAAGAATTTGTTTTATTAGAATTCCACTTACTTCTAAGTTGTTTATAAATTCCAAATGTATATTAAATGATGCGTGGGTTACAAACGTTTTAATAATTATTTTCGAATAATTTTGTTAGCTTAATTAATTAAATACATGTATAAGTGCTATGAGTTTCATCAAGTAATAATAGTATGGTGTTTCTGTTAGGTGTAGTGTTAAGAAACACGATAATTAATTTTAGTTCAATTCTCGATAAACGTCTGAATACTAAACAATTGTAGTAGTTCTGATTTTTTCCTCAGCTATTTATCTTTGACAGTTACTATACTAATTATGCAATGTTAGTTATATATCACTTCTAGTATTATAATTTATAACGTACAGGATGTACTATACAAAATAGGTGTAACTTTAATTTTTTGGTCATGTTTGATGTTTTTGTATTCTACAAAAATGACTTAATATTAAAAACAATTAGACCGCATAATGCAATATCATTACTAAAATTATATTAAGTAATTTAACCGAACAGAAAATTAGCATTTTCAAAAATTTGTAAGGTTAAGCTTTTCTTAAAACGTCTACCCGTGTAGTATTTAATCCAACTTCTAACAACGATGATAATAATTCCGATTATTCAATCATTATTTTAGAGGTACTAAACAATACGCGCGTGTCACATTTTGTACTTTTGCTAAGTACAAATCTAGTTTCACTGTCAATTGTAAATGCGGTTTATTTATTTGATGGATAAAGTATTAAATGGTCGAGTTCTGGCGCCTACAAATGGTTGGTTAATAAACAATAATTGAAAACCCGTGACACTTACCAGTCTGGCACCAGCTCTGATTAGTTGATCCAAATGAGTTTTCACTCGATCACATAGTGTCAATATGTTTTCCCGGTGTTCGTGTCTCGTGTACGCGCTGTCAGTGAAGTCTTGCGTGCGTTCCATGATCATGTCCATGGTTCGTAGCAGTGTGTCCTTTTCGCCCAGAACTAGAGTCAACCTGTACAGGAACATGATAAAATTCAGTATTGTATTAAGAGCACTGTAATGACCATACAAAATTAAATTTCAATTAAATACAACACGAGTTCGTTCGCCTTTAAATGAGTTAGCATATGAACAATGTTTCCCTAGCATTCTTAGATGTCACCATATTATGAAGCGCTATGCCGTTGTCATTTTCACCAACAAAATGGCTATAACTCAATGAAAAAATATGTATACATATGTACAAAATTACAGCTAATACAAACAAGTGAACTTAAAAATAAGTCGACTTGATCAAGAATCAATAGACCCACTAATTTACACAAATATTGCTTAAATTTTTTCCTTTAATAACAAATAGCTCTTTCCGGTCATACTAAAGGCGACGGTGGTAACGATTCTCGGAGAAAGAACATGACGACAGTAAAAATAAAAAATTTCAAGACCAGTGTGTAATATGGGCAAATCGTTTTTTAATGTGCACCGCTAGCACATTAAATATATATATATATATATATATATATATATATATATGTAATATGTATATATTATTATAACACACGAGTATGACACCTCGATACGTCGCCGGTTGACAGGTCCAGTATCCTTATAAATAGAGATTTGCATGAAAAATGTACGTTTCCACTATTATAGTTTATAGAGCCGAAATATATTCTTAAAAGACCAACGAGTCGTAAAGAAATAGATAATAATGTGAAAAAAAAAATAATTAAGATAAGGAGCGCTACAGTCATTTACTCAGAGTGAACTTACTCACGACATTTTTTTTTACGCTTAAAAAATACGATATGATATTATACGTGACTTGCTTAATGTGATTTTAAAGTTAAACTTCACTACAACAATGGTAACCCCGTCATACGCGACTCGCCGTCAAAAGTAAGGATTATAAAATATAATCAACCCAAAACCAAAGCTTAATTTGTAATTACAGCCGTAGAGACACCGCAGTTGTACAATTTAATACTTAATTATTTCTAATAGGAGTTTTCTGTAATAGCGTTTACTCGGTTTTATAATGATAAAGATTACAGTGCAATTAGTCATGTACACGATACACCTAATCCTCAACTTTATAGAAAAAAAAAAAAAAACACGAAATAACGAACTCCATTTAAAGTTTAGTTCAAGACAGATACACGCATTAATCAAAATATTTGTTTTAAACAAACTTTTTGGTTTTAATTAGAAAATTTTTTTTTGTCGAAACCCTTTTTTTTCTCACGGGATCGTTTACCGGGATAAAAACACAAAAATAATTCATCAACTTCTATGTTACATTAAATTATTACACGGCTTTAAATGTGGGCCATAAAGCCCACTGTTAAAACTACAACTGCAGAAGTATAGCTTATTTGTAGTAGGCGTAAAATACCGGAAGTAGATAGTTGTGGTAGGCACTAACCTTACTAGATATCGGTGAAAATATATCGACTAGGTTTAACTGGATCTAAGGGCCAAAATTGATTCACCCACCATTGGAGAGATTCCTAGGCTAACAAACCATTGCCACCAAGCTTGAACCGTTCCGATCCCAGTGTGCTCCGGTCCCACGGTGTTGGTTTTTTTTTTAAATGTAATTTATTTTTAATAAGTGTTATTATAATATTTTGGCATACCTGGTCATGTCGACGAACGAGTCCAGAACGTTGAGCGCGTGGCCAAGTGTGTCGCCACCGTCCTGCTCTGATATGTACGGTGTCAGGGATGCGGGCTCGCCACCTCCTTCCCACACGCCGTCTTTGACTACATAATGGATAAGATCCATAGCCCTGCGCATCTGGCAGAAGACCGTGTCTCGGTTTTGGCTAGCCTCCGAGCTGTCCGGATGCCGTAGACAAGCCTAAAGGCGCGAAAACACAACGGCAATAATAATAAAATACCCATTGACGTAGGCGTAGTCAAGTATGCCTGTGGGCTACACACTTTGGACGAGGTCAGCAACAACATGGTAGACCGTTCCAGAACTTGTCTAGCAGCAGCCATTTGAGAGCGCCTCCGTTCGTCTTTCATGTCGTTTTGACGTTCTCCAGTAAGATGGGCAAGTTCCACCATTTCAGTGCCAAAGTTGCTGAACGCTTTGACGAACTCGGTGAAATTGCTCACACCTTCCAAACGACCGAGACTCCGCGACACCTATAAAAACACAAATACTAGTAGGGAAAACGACCATCTCGGATAGTGGAAATCTATCATTGCATACTCATTTATAAATATATTGGGTAGGTTGCTGGTCTCACTGCAGTTTTATACAATATTCATATCACTCTGAATGGCACATTTTATTCTCCTCGCCACACTTTTTCTCACTTTCTGATTTAATAACTGATTAAAATACGTTAGTGATTTACTCTAGACATTATTTTTTCTCCGAGTATAACAAGATCTCTGCTAGTAATTTTTCTCCAACATCTCTCTCTGTTCCTCTATTAAACTCCTAAAACTTCTATAATCTAGTCTGCTAAGCTACATCATACGCAAAAAAATGTATAAGGTAATTTTAAAGAAAAATCATAAACTAGCTCCTGACTTTCTAAAAGCACCCAAATTATATATGAATGTGCGTTATATGTGTAAAATGGTTGTTTTGAATAATAAAAATAACTATGGAAATTTATAGCTGAAAGAATGTCAAGCCAATTCAAAAACAACGACACAAGAGTATATTGAAGCGTTCAAGTGTTGTTTAAAACACACTGAAGTGTCCAACTTCGGAGAACATATAACAGAGTGCTGAAAGTGTATAGGGCTATCCACCTAATGTAAGAAACTTATTTTTTTGGAAAAATCCTGCGAATGTATACTCCGTACAATTGCTTCGGCTATCGACTTCGTATATGCTCTCTCCATTAAAAGAAATGTGATCAAATGTGGTCGCTGTCATGTTCCTCAGCAATGGGTGTTGTCTTATTTTAATATAGTGTGTCAATTTTTCGTAATCAAAATCACTTAAATAAATAATTTAATTATACTTTAGTTATTTGAAATGTCTAACTAGTTTACTGGACTAAGGCGGATTTTACATAGGTGTTAAAAGTCAGTTCGAGACAGAGGACTTGATACACATGTCCAAAGTTTTCAACAAAATAAACAAAATCTAAACGGTGTACAATAATATAATTTATTTTGCTCAACAAATTAATCCGATTTTAATTGCAAGATTACATAAAAATATCCTTTTAGACATTTTGAACGTTTTATTTTAATGGATGGATGTACTTTGTAAATACCTTGTCTTTGACTAAAATTAACTGTTTGACAACAACTACGTCAGCTAACAGAAGAACTCTGGTAACCGAACTTAATAGGCATCGGGCAGCTCGTATTACTGCAGCTCGGTCGTTTATCGAATCTTCAAATACGGCTTCGCATAGTTTTTCGATGGAGGCACCTGCACATATACATAGTTCATTATTATGAATTCATATTTGAAAATATTTAACAGCTTTCATTATAAAAGTAATGTCGGACGATCGGATAATCGTTAACTAAGTTGACTTTGTCCGGTAAAATTAAAACAGCTAGTATCCAACCAAAACTTACAATTTTATGTCAATGGTGTACAAGGTATGACCATATCGATAGTTACACAGCACTTGTATGAGTAACCCAATTACAAAAAACGCATTACTCTGATAGAGCTGACATGGGGTTGGTTTTTTTTTATCACGAATTGTTCAACTAATTTTCAACCTATGTTCTCGTAAAGGTCGATGCCCCAAGATACAACGAAAAGGAGTTTTTGTTGTACAGACCTCCTGCTATATAAGTACGGTAGTAGACTATATACTATAATTAATTTTTAACCTATTCGAGAAAAGGATGTAGTTTTAAATAATGGATATTTTAGGATAGGTTGGAGGGGACTATGCTGTTATCATTGGCCGTACAACTTTTAGTCCGCCTGAAAGGACACGTGCCAAAAATAATAAATAACAAACCACGTTGTTTCCTTTTGTGTGTTTGGTGCCGTGATACACAGCTCCTAGGAAGTATTACTAAACTTCATTTGATCGTTATTTACGTCATAGTGCACAGACAATGCATAACATTTCTTTTGTATGTTAACCGATCCTAACAAACGGAAACATTTCAACAATTTTTCGTTATCGCCCATCGAAAAACATTATTTAAAACAAACTTTTCAGTTGTATAATAGACGTCACTAATTCAAAACTTTTCCATAATAGTATTATCATTAGTATAAAAAAAAACTTAAAGTATCATAAAACTTACTATTTCTACGTTATCTAATTCATACGTTATTTATAGATTGGTACAAGGTGGGCTAATATTTTATTCTTGGCTAAAACTAATTTGTAATAGTAATTATTATAACGCACTTGAATTTATCTAAAACTATTATTATCCGGTAATTGAAAAAGTTCCTCGACTGTTTCGAATCCGGATTCGAACCCATTTTTAATTTAAAAAATAGGATTCATTTTAAATTATTAGAGATCAGATTTAAAATAAGTCTTCGTCGTTTTTTTTTTTTATGTAGTTATCAAGTATGTGTAGATTAACAGAAGATTTTTTAGTATTAGAGTGGGTATGGTTTGAGCCTTTATCTGTTACGAAGGAAATACAGGCTGAGGTACCGTGGTGCACGATGCTTACATGTATAGTTTTGGCAGGAGAACGTCTGAAAGAAGTTAACAAAAGGCTCGAGGATTGGAGAATAGCACTTGAAGGAAAGAGACTAAGGGTTAATAGAAGGAAAACAGAATACACCGAGTACGAGTTTGGTGCAAACAGGAAGACTTAGAGGAGGAAATAAGGGGAAATTAGGGAAGTATTTTTTCAACATTTGGAGAAGGACATCCGTATCTCATTTATGGACCACTCTAATGTAAATATTAAGAATAAAAGATGAAAAATTCATTTAAACAAAGGATAGTAAAATATATATTCTAAATGAATACAAACTCGAGATCAAAGGAAAATGAGAACACACAAATAAAACGGAAAAATAAATGGATTCATATATTTTAACAAAAAGCGCACAGTTGGCACTTTTTGTGTAACAATAAAGTTGTCAAAACTTTTCTCCCCCATTGTAACTTATATAATAATATACATGAATAATTCTTATAATGGAGGTGTGTTTTAAAGGGCTTGTCTTTCAGTTTATTGTTTTTGTTCTTTTTTTGTGAAAAAGTAATTATTCAAAAATGTCACTAAGTGGTGATGGTGTTGTTACGTACTGTCACTGGCGGTTTCTTTATCTGGACAGGCGACTGCCAAGAAAAAAAGAGGCCTCCCCCCTCGTTATTTGGTTCCCAAATGTGTCCAGTTAACGTTATAGATCGACAGTCATACCCATTCCCGCATTTGTGGTAAGTAAACTATAGAAGTTTAAGATAAGGGAAATAGAATAAGAAAAAACAGAACATTAAGCCATTTCACTAATAACATGGTATCATTTTTAAAAAAATAAATTCGGTTAAATATTGCAAATAATGAAGTACACAGAATTCTTTAAAAACACAATACCATAAGAATATAGATAGTCTCTTTATTGCAAATAAAAGGTGCAAATCGCAACATAAATTGATAGGAAAGAAAGTTACAGGTTCAGATTAAGAGATCAGCATATGCCCCAGACATTTTATCCCTTAATATTACCATAAGACATTTTGATAAGAATATGTCTTACCTCTGGGGGTCATTCCAAAATTTTAGTCACGCCACGTCATGGGTAGGAGAGAAGACATGAGGGAAGAGAAGGGAAAGGAGAAGAACCGAGGAGATTATTGATAAGAAAATCAGTTGAAATTAGATTATTAGTAAGATAATTGATTGATAAGTGTGATATAGCATACTAAATTAGTTATTTATAAGGAATTGTGAAAATATAAGGTATACATCAGTGCTAATTTTGTATGGAATTAAAGTTCCATAATTATTATTATTAACGACAATTGTCCAACTCTAAACCCACTTTAAAACGTTTAATATAGTTTTGCAATACTTGCAAGACTTGAAAAAAAACTATAGGCTTCGGCGCTAACGGTACCAGGAACGACTCGTTGCGGTTGCCCGTCTCAAACTAAACCATAATTAGTTAAAACAGGACTATAATATAGGTCGTCATCATAATATACCCGTAAGTAGATTTTTCGAACGGAATTTTCCAGTAATGCGTTAAGGTAATGGGATTTTCGTATGCTATATAACACTCCGGGCAGGACAAAAGATAAAACATGGCATTTGGCTTCATTATCTATAGGTATATAGAAGTTACATTAAGGTCATTCACTGTTCAACGTTCGTTTTGCGTATGGTCAAAATGACACATTTATAACGAGTATAACAACCCCGAGTACAGAGCTGGGCCTAACCGACACGGAAAAGACAATAAATCATCAGACACCCGTCCACTGGAGAGCGCTTCCGCTGTCGGATGAGGTTGGTTGTTGTTTAAGTCACGAGGGCGGGGGGATTTTGCATCCAGGACAAACTGGATGGGGGTGAGGGAAGAAGAGAGAAATGTACGTACAAAACTCTAGAAGAAAGTTGACAAGAATAAAAATATACGCCGCCGTTAGAATGTAAGCATCATGCGGACAAGAGATACGGGCAAAAAAATATTGACATGATCAGCACGATGCCGGAGTATGACATTTTCGATTATTATTTAGCCAAACCGAACGAGACAGTCGTTCGGTCATCATTCGACACTGAGAGAGATAAAAAATTACTTTCAACGTGTCTAACAACGTGGGCAGGAAGACGGGTGACGTTATCTGGACGTGACTTATGTTTGAACGGATTTTCGGGCCACAATACGATATAGGAGTTTTAAATTTTCTGTCCCAAAGTAGAATAGGGGTGAAGGAATGCGACTCACCTGCCGCCCTGGCCTCCTTGCACGCCTGGTACATGTCGCCTTTTATCTCCGGGTTGTCGTCGGCAATGGTCTCGCCGACGGTCACGAACCGCTCGATGGCCAAGTTGACTCCCTGCCCGACCCTGGCAATAGCCCTGGCAGTGCGCTCCGTGCAAAACGGCCTCTCTCGGTGCGCTACCAAAGTCGATATCTGAAAGGAAACAAAACAAATACATTAATATCGTGAAGTCATCGCCACACGTGCGGAATCTTAAACACAAAGAGCTGCCGAACCAGCTCAAAATAGCATTTTCGTTAAGAGAAAGTCAGCCACACGAGTGAAGTGATAATATCCCATAGTTTTTTCGTGCTTCGTAATAGCTAACAACGTCCTATCAGCTCTCACTCTTCTTTCGAACAAGTTTAAAATAATGCGTATTCGTATAAAAAATAGGTACGGTTTTAACCAATAGACTACCCATCATGACTGTATTTAAAAAAAACACTCCCATTAAGAGCCTCGTGAAGTCAAGATGTTCCGAACATGAGCTGCCCTTATTTAACGGGATTTTTTCCCAAAAATCCATGCTTGTAAGTTTATATATTTTTACTATAGACTTTGCAAACTTGACCCGTAAAAAAACGTAGCGACAACTATAAATTAATGCATCAGCTAATGTAAAACTGAATGGTAACATAAGTTAGATAAAGGACATTTTTTAGTATGACTCTAGCCGTAGAGAATTATCTGCCTCTATAACATTGAAATATCCGAGTTAGGACCACATCTAATATAACAAGTAATTAACAAAAAGATTATTGTTGTACTCTTTTTGCATTTAGCTTTTCGGCAACAGCTATTTTTATTGCTTGTTACATTAATCGGTTTCCAAACTATCTGGCCTAATTTTTTAACCGTCTTCTTTATTAAAAATGTTTGGGAATTTTCAACGATATTGGGAAACTTAGCCCTCCGCCCTACCCTACCGGAAATCACGGACGACATAACCAGCGGTCATTACAAACAATTGAATAATATTTAAATTTACAACTGCGGAAACTTGACACGACCTGGGAATCACATAACATGCGATATTGTATAATTAAATAAAGTTGTAAATTCTATAAGGGTTGTGACTTGGTAGATATGTGCGTGTGTACATAGGTTCATTCTACATTTAACTAGAGCGAAGGACAATTTTTTATTTTACTTCTAAACAGCTATCACACGCATTTGCTAATAGACAGAAGACATAATTTATATAGCGACTCGCATAAATTTCAGTCTAATAATTATTGCCAAAAGAAATCATTTCACCTCATCGCACACTTCTGTCGACATAATAACAGTCGATCGCGTGTTCGCTACTTTGAACACGGAAACATAGTAAGGTGTAATAATGTAAATACCATTTCCTTAAAAAAAATAAAAACAATTCATAATATATCATTAACCACTGACAGGTAAATATTTGAACTTTAAAGTATATTATAGCGATACGCTTTATCGGCCATCATAAAATAAATACTTGAACGGTTGGATTTTCTTAGGAATTAAAAACCGATTAATTATAACAATTAATCCAACAGGGTAATCTCGTGCTATTTTTTACTTTTTAGTTGATTAAACAGAGAATTATTATTATTATTAAAACGTTACTAGTGTAATTATAACTAAAATTCTATGTTACAAACGTCAACACTAAAATTTATCTATGTTGAAATCGTGTCACCAAGTTCCGACTTCTAAACGTTCCACAAAACATAATAATAATAAACAAACGTAACAAAACGTTGTACGGTTTGCGTTATTTTTAAGGCGTGATTAAATGTATAAATAAGTTTAATGCATAGCATTGATACTTATATTTGTATTAAAGTTTTGTAAATTACCATAAAGTAAAATAATACATTCCTTGATAACTATTTAAATTTATTTGATTCTACAATGAATGAGATTATACATTCATACTAATTATTGTTACTACGCATAACCAAAAATATTATACAATATATTACAGCTCTAAATATGTTGAACAACACTTAGTTTCAATGCGATGACGATTCACGTCTTTAATGCAAATATATGTAATAAAAATAAATGGTTTTCTAATCGTGTTACTTTCTTGTTTTTTATTATTTATCGACAATGTGGTTTGACTAATGTAGTTTTCATAATTACAATCAGTACATAATTGATACACAAGTAGTTATTCATTTATTTATTTTACAACGCTCCAGAGTTGCTCAACGAATTATTACGAGTGCAGCGAATCCAAAAAAGTCACTTGAGAGTAAAAATGTCTATAATTTCTGTAGGAAAAATTAGTAATGGATAGTGACTAAAAATTGGATTTTTATTCAAGGTAATTAGTATATTTATGTAAGTAAATGTTCATTATTTTCATCCACAATACTGCCTAAAAATTTGGAACCAATATATAATATGCAACGATTAGTAAATTTTAGAGATACATATTCATATACTTAGATGTTAATGAGTCAGTTATTGTCATTGTTGTTCTTAATTCGGTTTTACATTGTTTGTAAGCGTTAAAACTTTTTAACAGGTACGACAACCTAATAATCGGTGTATATAAGTATATTAAATTTGTAGTATTAAATAGGAGGTAAAATATTTACAGTCGAAGAACAACTTTGAAAATGTCCACTAAGATTTCTAGACGTATTTATTGGTGCACTGTTTGTCTGCGACTGTTTTTATTATAATATACTAAACCGAATGCTCAGACGGACATTATATAGTTACATGCACTTATATGCTATTATTATTATTATTGCACATAGACATACTCGTATTATTTATCATAACAATTTAGAAGAGCAGAACAGACAATAAACGTTTATTATTATTATTATTTCTATCCTACAACACCTATTAAGCCGAGATAAATTTGTGTTGTAATATCGATTTTCTTCGTTCCTTTCACAAAAGAATAACTATTACCATTGAGCATACATTGTATAATATATACTCAATGCTATTACTTATATTAAAACGCACTGGAACCTTTTTTTTTTTTTTTCACAAAAGTGTTTGCATACTTATAGTGTACATATATAAATATTTTTTTATAGTCACCCTTTTACAACTGAGAATATAAGCCGCTGCTGTGCGCGACGACGAGGACCGAATTACCGGCGATTTATCAGCACAGGATAAATGTTGAATACACAACTGGCATAGCATTATGACAGTGGTGGCGGTTGTTACCGAATTATCTCTACATGGTATTTTTTTTTATTTACCATAAAAACAAAATAAAATATAGTTACCATGTTTTTTTTTTTCGTTTTGCTATCCCTTAAGCTGCCAGGCTACTATTGTCGCAACGGGATTGTATAATGTATATTACACCGTCTCGTCTACGAGCACGATCGTTTCTAGTATTAAGACGATCCGCCGAATAACCAAAACCTTCGACGTCTTAATGGATCCAATGTCTAATGGACTTACCGCACTCGAGAAACGGATAGAAGCGGGCATGGAATTCGAAATTAGGGCGTCTGACCTGCGGGACCCGTAAAGGTTACTGCCTGTCTCCAGTATATACCTTTAGCTAAAACCTCCGTCATGTGCTTTGCCAATACGATCCGTGGGATGGGCAGGGGGGGGGGGGTAAGTAGACAGAGTGAAGCCTAATCTAGTCGTCAGCGCGTGAATAGCTGTTTTAGTACAGTCGGCAAAGTTAATTATTGTACAGTAAAAATGCTGCTCTAATCGATATAATCTTCTGGTTTTTATTTGCTACAAAAGTATATTATTATAGACACGGACGTACAACAATATCATGTGCCTATTGTTAGTTTCAAATAATTATAGGGTTCAGATTACCGTTTTTATTAGTGCAACATATTTTTGATAGTTCATAATATATTTTATACTACATAGTACCTACGCGTTAAACCTTCAAAATCCGGAATAGAATAAAAACGCATGTATAAAAAAGGATTTAATAATTGAATTGTAAATTTCGAAAAGGGCCCATCTCGAGTTTTGATCAAAATTGATTTTTCCGCGTTTTTTTCATTTACACATATAGATCGATATTTTATGAGCGAAAAGGGCCCAAATCTGTTTTCTATTGTGATGAAAAAAACATCCTATTTAAAAAAATTAAAAAGAAAATCAGGTTTTGAGTTTCCTGAAAAATTTTAATTTTCCGATATGAGCCCTTTTCGAATTTCCCATTTCAATTAATATTACATTTCTGAGAAGGATTTTTCAAAAACACGGAGTCTTCGATAACCAGTTTTAAATAAATCGTTTTTGGAAAACAAACTTCAGATTATAATGTGAATAAATCTTACAACATATTTCGACGCAAATTTTTGTAGAATAATCCCCAAGACGGTACAAGTAGGTGTCGTTGTATCGTTTTACCACACAAACAAATTGGGTTTTTGCAAGAATAACAATAAGACGACGGGAAAGCTGCTGCAATGCGGAAAAAATTGGTTTCCCAATAACGTGGTTTCGCCCACATCTATAATTTAAAAATCCTATTATATTCAGAGAAACGGTAGTCTGATAATCTAGATGGGTGATTTTTTTGACAGAGGATCTATTTATTTATTTATGATATTATACGAATGCGGTTAGGTTTTTCAGCTCGCCACAAGGGAATTGCAATAAGTATTACATAAAACATTTTTTTATTAACTCGAAAAATAACGTACAAAATGTATACCGAAAAATACTAGATTTTAAGAATACGTCATATTTTTGTAATCTAAGCAAAATTTTGTATTTTTCCGATTTACCGAAACCACTAAGATGGTGGTCTCATTATTTTTTCACGGCTGTTGTCAAACACAACATTTTTAAAAGACATATTAATATATAAATATATATCGGCCACCTATTGCTGTACTTTATAATTTATAAATATGCCAAAACCGAAATGTACTAGTGAAAGGGGCGTGTCAACCAAAACTCCTGTTTCATATTGTGTGCCGCTGTCACAGTTGTACTTAGTATGTCAAGTGAACACCATTCACAGTCGTCACAGTCTTTTTGTGGCTTAAAGAGTAGCGTGTTGCGACCACTCGATAGAGTGGAAGTTTTATTTATTATTTTAGTTTTATGTCCGAAAAACACGCCCATTCGGGCAGGTATCATTTATATTGACAACACAAAAGCTGCAGACATCACGCAATGCATTCGTACATAACACATTTCAACGGGATTAAATGCGACGTTGTTTTGATATCGTTTAAGTGTCGCCCGTTTGACTCGCGTGTAACAAAACCGACAAGATAGGCCATGATTTTTTAACTGTGCGAAAAAAAATGTCAGCCACAATATTATTAGGTATGTTTACAAAAAAAAAAAGAAAAAGTCAAACAAATTAAAAAAAAAAAATGTACTCAAGTAGACGAGTACTACTGTGTATAAAAAATAAGCAAAATGTGCAATTCAAAAATCAAATGGTTTTTCGATGATTGGTGTGGAACACTCTGATATAGTATAATCTATCTTCGTTATAATTTTCAGCTCGGTGTAAAAATTATGTTTGTTAAATAAAAGACTAAAAATCTAACATCCCATTGTTAAGTCAATGTTCAATGTTCTTAGCTTCACGTTTTGATGAATTCGTATACAATTACTATGGTAACATGTTGAGACAAAACATATGAGCAGGGAAATTTAAAGAAAACCAAAGAAAGTGCAAGAAATTCTGGTGTCAATTTCATTTCATTTCGACATTTCTCCGGAAGAAAACAATGAGCAGAAAATCATATCGTTGAATAATCCGCCCGAAGCGGAGTTCCGTTGAGTCTGGAGTTATACTAATCCAATCAAGATTTATACTTTTATATGCTTTTGAGTATATTTTTTTTGCCCTTTAGTACATCCAAAAAATTTTCACACAAACGGGACCTTTGAAGATCCAGCCAAAGAATAACATAAAAAAAACCACAAAAAAAAAATTGTATTTCCTTGATTGAAATAATGGACCGATACAATAACCACATCTAATTTACAGTTTAGAATATTTTATAATGTAAAAAGCCCACGTAGACCGGAAAAATAATGAAAAATATGTCCTAGAATATGGTCAAGCGTTGCTTTGAATTTGCGGCAAAAACAAGCAATATTAATGCATATTGTTAGTTAATAAATAAAACTCACTGGACGCTGCGTTTGTATTTGGGCATTTTATTTTGGTTATTGGCAACTTTTTGTGATACATTTTTTTTTTTAATAACAGTTATTTACATTATTTAACACCATCTCGACGTTTAACAACACTAGAAGAAGGTCGAGAACCTGTTTTGTTTGAAGACCAAGAGATAATTGTTTGGCGCACAACACAATGTCGTGGATAGATTTGAGCCATAGGCCGTGGCATATATGTGTAATAATAGAATACACACGTTTATATTTATTTGTTAGAAATCATGGAGCACTTTTTCAAAAGTCAAATTTCAACAAAACGCTCTGGAAACTTTGACCTGGAGATTAGCGATAAGTGCGGATTCCGAAGAACCTATCCCGCCGATCTGACTGGCTGTATAAACACCGCACGCGAGATAAAAATAACAGAAAATACAATATATTTCGGTCTCGGTAAAAGCACAAATATTTATACTGAACGACTGTTCGTATAGATACATAATTTAAACTGCCGTTATTTACCTACTTATTCGTGCAGGCGTTGTTGTTCTATAGATTCGGTCGAGTGTTTTATATGAGCAGGGATTCCCCCCACCCAACCCATTGAAACCCGCAGGGTTTTTAACCACACGTTTTAATTTTGACATTACTTGCATGTAATAGATCTTTAACGTATTATCTAAAAGTATGTGTAGGGAAAAAAAAATCAGTAAAACCCAATTGTCCATTAAACCTCATTAAAACACGACCGGTCTGGTTTTTTTAACCCTATGGGTATATGGGTCACCTCGGCAAATTATCGCAATTGCGCGTTTTTTTATATAGATTATATCGGATCTTCAACAATAACCGCGTTATCAGGGGCGTGCTGGTGTAAAAATTGACCATCGCCACGTGCAAAGCTCATCGATCAGAATCGGGTTCGACCCCCGCAATATAACCACTGCGTTGTCTCAATACACACACGCACATATTGTGGATTCATTATGATAATTACACGGATATCATAAAAAATAAATACATGTACAAAGGCCTTGATTTAAAAAAAAAATACTAAAATAGAAGCTCCGGGACAATGAGAACTAAACCCCGTGGGGTCAAGGCGATTTTAAAAATATTTTCATAAAAATCCCTATGTATATTATACGTTTTCTTGCGAATCTTTCTTCATTTAATTGCAAACTCGTCATCGATTACTCGAATTTTAGGAATTCCAACAATTGAAAAGTAATCATTATGTGGATAATTTTCAGATGTATCTATGTCTTGTCAGTTTTTCGCTGACTCGTTGCAAAGTTCATCTTCAGAGCGATAATCGCTCTGTTTAGACTGTGACTATCGCCAGTTAATAAAAATTAGTAAAATGTACAGTAAGTTTGTTCCGTAACAAATGCTGATCATATGTTGCATATAGTTCCTTCCTCAAATGTCCGTTTTCAGACAGAATTCAACTAGTTTAATATTTAGTTTTATCTTTACAGTGAAGGTGACACAAACAAAACGAATCTATTGTAATAGTATAAGCAACCAGCACACAGTATAAATCAACAAAGCATAATTCCAGTACAGGATTTACCAGTTAGTACATTATTTCCATAAAAATGCATTGTTCTTATACCATTTGTTTCCCTAAGGTCAGTCTCTGAAGTTTTATTGCTGAGCATCTTTTTTCTTTTTTTTCTAAATCTTTTTAAAATTTATGAGAACATAGTTTTATTCTATTTTGAACGCGTTTCGATGTCAAGTATGAAATAATAATTCATAGTAAATAGTAATTAACTATATACATACGTATATAATATTATAGTGATATAATTTTTCAAAAACCATACATAATTCATGTATTTTTTTTCTATAAACAAATTCTATATAACAGAAATCGTATAATATAACTCGGATAACAAACTAAAAATCCAGATAATTCCAACATTAGAAGATCTACAATAAAATCAACGTATTTTGGTTTAAGTTCAAACCCATCAGTTTATTCGACTTAACTGTTTACCCTATTGGACATTGTATTTGAACGACAAATTCAATAAAACACAAAACATTGTTTAATCACGAACCGTGATGCATTTAACCGTGTATTATAAAAAGTCGTGGAATTTGTATGAATTGAAAAATAATTTGTTTTGAGCAGAATCGCTCATTTGCCCGGTTTTTACCCTGTCCCTGTCTTTGTTCCCGGCGCGATTGATTTATTCGTGAACTCCGCAACAGTTATTTCGGATATAAACCTAAAACCGTACTCAGGCATAAGTAATAAGTACTTAGTTCATATCGTACGGTGCGTGCGCGTTGCACACATATAGCTGATATGTGTCATGTACAAATTGGCTCGATAGAGCTCACACACCTGCGGTAATTTTTTTTTTCTTTTTTGGAAGCTTCGCACTCTTACTTTACACGCGGTAAGTGTATAGTACGCTTAATGGGGTGCACATATTGTGTACGCCTCTTTTTTTTTTTTTTATCTCCGTTCGTTCGGTATACTTTTTTTCTCTCACAAAGACGACAAAAAAACTCGACCCCGTTTCCGAGGCAACCTCTACAGTTTGATTTCAGTTTGGGTATATCGGCCGATCGGCGAAAAAGGTACCAACCGTCGTCCGTCTACATAATATTTTTTCCCCCTATTTACCCTCCAAGAAATTTTTCTCGATGGTCTAGCACTAGTAGTATGTACATAATAATACTTACATCTCCGTCTGTTTGGTCCGGAAATAATACGGAATGAAGTTTACGACCTTTACCCGAAAAGGCCTCGCGTACGCCCCCGTACGTAAACCACCAATTGGGTTTTAGTTGTTGGTTTTTTCTGTACCAAATTTTTTTTATATTTTATTATAGTACAACCGTACCGATAAAAAATAATAACAACCTTACCCACGCAAAACAGTATCACTAAAAACGTGTACTTTATTGATGGTTAGTGTTATAAATTATGTATAAAAAGAAGCCTTTGCCGCCACTACCGCCATTTCCAAACCAATAAAACACACTCCCCCCGGCATCGTTTTGCGCCAGTTCGGTGCGGTTTTCGGTTGACGAATATAATATTTTCGACCGATTTGAAATATTATTTTATTTTTGATGATAATATGTAAGGTCAAAAGTTTAAAAGCAAAAAAAACAACAATTACCGCCAGACAGTATAATAATATACCTAATGTACTATGTATTCTCGAATGCCGCGTTGAAATGTCAATTAGCGGACCAAGGATGGTTTTTTTTATGGCACACCCACGCTGCTTCTGACAAGTTTATACTCTCATTTGCACCAAAGTACACACAGCCGACAAACAGTGGCGTCTTTCGGACAGAGCTGAATGAGGGCAATTCGTACGTTTCCCATTCCAAGTCCAGCTTTCAAAAGGTCAAAGGCGATGTGAAAAAACACACTTATAATGTGTCTATTAACAATGATAAACTTGGACACAGCGTATAAAAGCAGTGGGTGTCTTTGTAATTATTGTATAGTTGATATACATTTTAATATGTATTGATAGCTCGTGAAACGGAAACGACGAACGGATAGAAAATATATTAGTGCAAAACAATGTTTGTGTTTTCTTTAACCGTGAAACATATTATTTTCTTGGTGTATAACATGGTGTGTACACCGTGTCTGAGGCACCTACTGGAGTTATACATTGGGCAAATCAATAACATTTTTGCGCTCATTTATTTTATAACAGAAACAAAACTGAACTTATACAACACTGTAAATTATGACTATTATTGTAGATCCTCCCCTTTCGTTTTCGCGAGACAATGAATATGATGGTTATCATATTAGTTCGGTTTATCCTTTCCAATTACAACACCGTAGGCCCTTGTTACCTGTAGGACATCCCGTACGATGCGCGGCCAATGTACACGGTTTCCGGACTCGAGTAAAATCGTTAAGAGCGCGCAAGAGGCGACGGGCCAGGCGCACGGCGCGTTACACCGGGCCGAGCAGGTAAAGGTTCGGGCTGTGAATCTCCTAGAAACGAGTTCCGTCTTACAACATGACCTACACACAAATATATATATAAATATATATATGCCCAACTTATAACACAACATAAACGACATTATGTGATTTGATTTTCGGACGGCAAGTTGCGTCGACAGATGTACTCTGCGGTAAAGGAAAACTCCAAAAAAGTCAATCGGCCGACCCCCCCGCCCCACAAGTGATAAAAAAAACTTTAAAAACAAGATTGATGTGTGTGTTAATGTATGCGCTGTGAGTGTGTGTGCGTTATATGGGATATAGATTGACCGACGAAGGTCATGACCGTTTTTCCTCCCATATGCAAACCCCGCCAACGATTAATCAATATATATATATATATATATGCATATACACACAGGTACTCGGTGACGGTAAAAAACTAGATGGCCGGTTTCATTTGAACATATTTTGCAGAGAAAAAATAACAGAGCTTTTTAAAAATTTACACACTACATCACAGCTGAAAAAAATGTTCAGTCGAACGAACAACCGGATATATACGGTTAGGTTAGAAGTTATAAAACTTTACTCGACACACAAAACAGGATATGGGTAAAAGTGCAAAAAGTCAAATTTTTAGTTTAAAATTATGGTCGGAATTTGTATTTTCTTGTTCAACGGTGCAAATCTAAGCTTCAGCGTAATTAGCCTATCGAGAAAATATTCAAGTGTATCTACTGTTTACTTTTCACCCATTTCAAGTAAAAAAGTCCAAAGTATGTATTATTAATTTGAATGAACTGGTATTAAGTATTCGAATTGTAATATACATACTAATTAAAATATTTTTTTTATTATTAAATATTATCAACGAGTTAATTATTGATAGTAATTTATAGCAGACAATTTACAAGGCTTAATAAATAACACTGTATAACAAAATTTGAACTTTTTTGGATCAAGAATTAAAATTACATTTTATGGGTTTTTTTTTCTCTAGCAAGTCAAATTGTTTTTAATTTGCGTCTCAACGTTATAAGCAAGTTGCAAACTAAAAATCGAAAATTTTCTTTTTTTTCTTTTGTAACAAAGAAACCTACAAATTATCTAATATTATTCCTAGACTAGTTCTAAATTTTATAAAGAAGGTAAAATAAAAAGCTATACTTGGAACAAAATATTAATATTAAACCAATATTCAAACGCATAGAACACCCTTAAAATACCAACAAATTGTATTTTTTTTTACAAAAAATAAATAACTAAAGGTGCTAAAGAAATACTGCGGTAGATTGGGTTTTAAAAATAAATGTATGGCTATTGTTCTTAAATCTGTTTGTATAGTGTAATTTATTTATTTTGTTCGTTTATGTTTCATTTGAAATTTAAATACAAAATTAAAAGTCTAAAAAAGGTTTTGAAGCTACTACTCAAGTAGGAACAAAGCAAACAATTGTTTGGCGAACAAATATTATTCTTTTATAACCGACTTCAAGGTATTATTTTTAATTTATATTATTTTTACAACGAGTAAACGCTATTTTAGTGATATTTAAGACCTCAATGCCTGAAAAAATTACGCCTACTTAAGATGGTCCAAATTCAATTCTGTAAAACGATTCAAATTCATTGACTACATAGCTAGGTTATATAGGAAACTAGTTTTCATTTAAAAAACGCAATTTCTTGTAATTAAATTAATTTAATTTAAAAACATTTTTAATATTACAAAACAATTTTATTACAAAAAAAAAAGGAAAAAATAAAAAATCCGTTTCCTACATAACTTAGCACAGTAGCCAAAGAACTGTATATCTTTAAAGATTTGAAATTGGCCCCTCCTAGGTGTAGCCGAAATGTTGTCAGGCTTTTTGGTCTAAAACGTCAAAATAATAGACCGCCTTCAATCCCCTTAACCGCATTGTCTGAACACTTGTGTGAATATTATAAAGAGACAAAAAAAACAGTTTTTTTCATACATATAGTTGACATACATACATTTTTTTACATATAGTCGATAAATACACAATCACATTCAGATTGAACAATGGCGTGTCCAAACAAAATGTACTTAATGTTTGTTTACCGAAGAAAAAACATACCTAGCCTTAGAAATTATGACAGCTCAGTTCGATACATTTTTTTAAGCGTCTTAATTTTTTTTTTTTATTAACAAAATGTCTTACAACCTTTTTATAAGTCCGTTCACACGCTGAATAGAAAAGTCTAACTTTTCGTGGAATGCTAATATTATGGTTCATATTATAAAATGAATATTATTATTTTACTATAATTATACTTAGAGAGAAACATAATTTAATAATATTTAAATTTTTAGCTTCCAAACAGAAATAAAAGCGTACAATAATAACAATGGACAAAATATTAAGTTTGTTTTTACAAAGTACTTTTTTAATGACTATTTGTTGTTAATATTATTATTAATGAAAAAATTTTCATTTTTGTATACTTTCAAGCACATCACAGAACTAGTTCAAAAACGATTTCAATATAATAACATTCAAGAAAAAACTATACACAATTTTGTTTGTATTTTTTAAGACAAGCTTGACTATTTTTTTATTTAACTGATAAATTATAAGTACATTGCACAAATTTCTAAAAATTATTCGGTTAAGTTATAAAATTTCGAACTTTTTTAATGTAATATCTACTAAACTGCAATCTTTTTTCCCTTGTTAAATAAAATATACCATTAATATAATATATGCTTGGATTTTTTAACACAGTTAAATCTACTAATGATACAAGTGAGGTTAAATTTGACTTCTAATTTGAGACAAAACTAATTTGTTGCTTATGTTTAAAAGTTAATTTAAAATTCAGGAATTCGGACCACAGCAAAAAAATGATATCATAATTTAAAAAAATGTCTGTATGTATTACATCACATTGACATTTATAAATAAATTTTCTTACTAAAAATAGTATGAAATACAAATACAGTAATGATTCCAAATGTCTTACCCTTTTAGTCATGATACACAACAACTCTCTTGAACAAAACTTTTCAAGCCATACTCGGACAACTCATTAAAAGTATTGCATGACCGAAGATTCCGTATCATGTTTTGAAACTGGGCCAAATTGGAATTTAGAAACAACTATGTAAAGCAATTAGGAACCCCATAGGCCCAACATTTGTTTTGGAAAGACCATACAAAATTTGGATAACATGTCACAATATATAGTTTGTAATAATTAATTTGTTAATGAGTTATTCAAAAATATACAGAAGAAATACAGTAACAAACGTAATGTTTATGACACAAGTGACAAAAATACATACAAATGAGTATACTTGATTCTCATAAACTTTATTCCTCTTATATTTTAAAATTATTGATATATTTTCTGGTTTATTTCTTATTAAAAGAAAACATGAATGTTCCTAAAAATTGAAACAGAATATCACAATAATTGTCCTGAAAGTCTCCAAAATGAGTGTAGGCGCTTTTGACCCCCCGAGAGAAATCTGCGAAAAGTAAAATCACTGTACAGTATAGTATATTATGCAATATTATAAATTTGTGTTTTCAATTTGATTTGTTTTTAGTTTTCTTCGATTTCGAAACGTGAACGTAGAATACATTTCTACCCGCTCTTCCTCTTTTTATGTTTATGAATACATTTAAGTATTTAATCGTGGCAATTGATTGTTAAAATCTATTTTGAATTAAAAAAAACTCATTTTCATGTCACTATTAATGTTTACAATGTAAATTATCAAATTCTTAAAAGAAGTTCTAATTTTTGTGCCGTATGGGTTAGGTTAATTTTATAAAGAGAATAAGTCGTAATTAAAAAACGTTACATATCTAGTGTGAAAGGAAAACGTTGCAGTTTTCAAAGGGGATAACCTATATTTTTGGGGAATTTGGGAGTTACCATTTTTGGGATTTCTATAGGTAGGTATTTTTGATTAAAACCCTGATTACAAGTAGCAATACAATAAGTTTTTTACACCAAGCTTTTCAGCCCCCCCCCTCCCCCCAAAAAAAACCATGGGCAGAGATATTTTTTAATCGTTCAAAACCGGAAGTCAAACGATAAATATTATACTGACACAATGTGGATTTTTCGATAATCTTCATAGATCTATGCCGTGAAATTCGAGTCCAGGGCTTAGGGGGGCCCTGGATGAGGGGGGGGGGCCCTGGCCTGGACAATGTATCGACGCGCGACCCTCCGGGGGCTAACGGTTTTGCACCGCGTGTGTGCTTACCTGCTGTCTGCCGCAGTGGTCGCCGAGCAGAGCCATTTCCGGTGGTGGTCTACGGGATTTAATTAAACGATTTTGTGTATAATATTTTGTTCGAGCACACGCACCGACGACGACGGCAACCGGCCGACAAGAGCAACCGAAACGTTAACGAAAAAGCGGATGGTTAAAAAACAAAACAAAAAAAAAGTACTCGAATGTTATTGGTATCGAATGAAAATCTCGGACCGCGTGCTACTCATTCATCTGTTTCGAGGGCTATAAAAAAATTATCGAAAAAACTACTGAACGTTGTTTATGTATACAAAAAAAAAAAATGAAATATACATATATTTTTTTAAATACAATTATATTTAATATTACGCTTGTATTGGTATGTGTTTGTTTTTATTTATTTTTTTAATACTTAATTTATTACAATATATATTTATATATAAATTAACTAGCGAATCGGCGGGGACGGCGGGCAGCGACGACAGCGTCGGCGGCGGCGACGGCGACGGCGTCCGGCTGCGATCTGCTGGCTGCTACTTCTCCGGCCGATGGTGATGACGGTGGCGGTGCTGCTGCTGGCCCGGCGCTAGCGTGTGTGTCAGTGCAAACGCGCGCAATGGTCGCCGGCCCTGCCGCCACGGTCGCGGCCGTCGTCTGAGCTCGCCTAGCCGCCAATCAATAAAACGGTCGCGCGGATCGCCGCCACTGTTACTACAACACCGGTGACGGCATGTCTTTTTCGCCATGACGCGCTCTTAACCTCAAATCAGTGGCGGTTTTTTTTTCTAATTGTAAACACCTATTTAAAAAATATTATTTTACCGTCCGGTCGCTATATCGCCGCCGCGCCACGGACAACGCCGCCGATCCATCGCTCGGCAATGCAGCGGACGGCGGAAATAAACCGATACCGACAGATACCGTAAAAGTGTAAAATTAACACACGGCGGTTTTCCTTTCGTTTCTTTTATACCGTAAAAACCGCCGGCCGAGGCCGTTTTGGTGGCGCGAATTGGGTCACGCTTGCGTCTATTTTGGTCGACCGGGGGTCCCCGACGGGCGAAAAACAAATCCGTTGCTCGTCGACAACATCAACAAGAATACCGTGTATTATAATACACTGGACCCTTCCGTGTGTTATTTTGTTATCGTTACCTGTCTGACCAGCGGCAAGAGCGTGTGCTCGATGCTCTTGATTTTGATGTCTACGTCGTCGGCGACGGATCCGCATCGTTGGTGTTCGGCTGTCGGTGTGCTGGACGGCGTCGCGGCCGGCGATTTGGCCATTTGGCATATTTCTGAACGTGGTGCGAGGCGGCCGCCGGCGGTGTAATACGCGCGCGCGAGCGTGTACTGACTACTGCCCGACTGTGCGGTTCTGTTGCTCGACCGGCGGCCGGCGGCGCGTGTACTCACCGCCGTCGCATACAGGGCGCGCGGCCAGCGTAACTGGGCCCGCCAGACGCCAGCGAGGGATCGCACCCTGACCACGTGGTATATATGCGGTGGCGGCGGTTCGGCTGCGCCATCTGCCGCAGTGGCACGTCGTCCTATATAATAATAATAATAACAATAACAACATAAAAAGTTTCAAGTAATTAAGACCGCAGCAAACGCAATCCACGCAGACCTTCCGGAATATTATTAGTCTAAAAAAAACTTTTAAAATTTTGTCCGGGGCGTCACCAGTTTGACCTTAAGAAACGGTCAACGATTTGAGTGCAGCAAAAATAGAAATCTGCCTAGTTAAATATATTATAATATATGTTTCTATAAATACGAATGTATTCTTTTAGTCCAACAAATACAAAAAAATGTCCTCTGAATATGTCAAGCGAGTCCATCAACAGCCATGAATAATATCACTTTGAACGGTCAATCGTTTGAATCTGAGTATCATCGAACTGATGTTAAATGAAATCGATATTATTTTGAATCAATAAACTTGGAACCAATAGTTCTGGAATCCGTTTTATTTGGAAACGATAAATCTTGACTCGATAACTCGGAATCGATTTTTTTTTTTTTTTGAAACTTTATCTTTTGGCCGACTCTATTATGTGTTATGACTTTAAATAAAGCTCTAAACCAAAAATTTCCATTTGTTTGTCCCGAATATTTACAACCGGAGGGGAACCTTTGATTATATTATAGAGCAACTGGAAAATTGTACTCCGGTAACCGGTTACAGTCTAAACAACCGACTCATTTGTCAAATGAGTCGAAGAGAAATAAGGAGCACAATACGTGCCGTCGGATACCGCTTAAAAAAAAGAAAAAAGAATTGAAACTCAGAGGTGAGTCGAGAAGATAATCATGATGTAAATTTAATCTAATAGTCTAAATAAATATGTAAACGGCGCTCCAAAAATATTTACAAATTACTTTTACAAGAACTAAATTATATAATTAATGGCTGTAACTTCATTGCTGTAAATCATGCTACAGATCTAGCAGTTTTTCTATCTGGTGATTGATCCTTTACGGAACACATCACATATATTTGTAAAAAAGCTTCACGTACATAAGGATTTTTAACGAATTTCAAAATATTGCATGCTTAAAAACTTTATATATTGCACTATTGTATGGTCTTCATATGTGGCTTGTGATATTAATAAGATTGAATCTTTACAACATCGATTTTTAACTTAATTATTCTACAAGATTATTATTTCATTACTAAGTTATTTTTACTATTCACCACTTTAATCATAATTTATATTTACAAACCTATTCTGTATGTTATATACAATTTTCTGTACTGTACCTAACCTCCTAACTTAACCTTATGATAAATAAATAACCTAACCAAAAGTTTGAAACCATAAATTAAATTTTTTTATTACCGGTGAAGTAGAGTTTGTCGATTGTTATACAACAAAACAAATAAGCAATGTAAATAAATTATAATTTGTATTCAATGTTAATTTTTAAGCATTTATATTGCGTATTTGAAATGCCTGCTTAGTGTGTACTATTTCCCGATTCACAAAAAATTATAAATGGCCATACCAGCGCTGATGAAACAATTATTCGCTACTGACATACACATATCGGTTTACCCGTATGATAGACTCATGTCATTTAATGTTACATTTGACTAGTGTACCTATATATACATATATAGTAGATACATTTTAGACTAAATGAAATCAGACCAGCTGAAAGTGGCATGTGTCCATGAGCACGATACGGTGTGACGTGTATTAATTATATAGGACCGCGTTATGTGTTAAGTGAATTATTGTGTAGGACTTGAGCATTTTATTTTAATGGACTACCGTTACGTTGTTTTACAGTCATTTGGTGTTCGCATTCGATCTACCAGAAAACATTTCGTGCATAATTCATATTGTAATAAGTAGAAACGTACGATTTTAACCTAAACGTACGGCTTACCGCTTAATCTAAAAAAAATAAATAAATGGCAAAACAGAAAACTTTATTGATAATCGTGTTATAATTGTCAGGTTTTTTCTAATTTATACCTAACCTAATATCGTTTTGAAGTTTTACCAATAAGTAATAACCATAGATGGTTAACCACAACAAAAATACATTATTATGGTAGGTACCATCTATTCGCATGAAACTTTTTTGGACCAGTAACCGACGTGGTCAATGTGGTAACATTTTGGAAGTTTAGATAGGTACCACAACACACGGACAATTATGGAAATCCCTATAGACTGTTATAATATTATATTTAACAACCTCAAGTCAGTACTTTTGTGCCCCACAAACAATAAATACCCTATATATTAAAAATAATTTCTTGAGAACAGCTCTAAGGGGACAAAATGATTAAAATGTCTTAACTATTATCATGTTTGTTATTAATTTTCAACAGGGCTTTCTATAAAGCTGTTGTTTAAGCTTCGATGCGAAGCTGAGAAGGTAAGTACTGTTTTTACAGTAATGTTTTTTATTTTATATTTATTATTTTTTGTGTTTGGACCCACGATATCTTCTAAAGCGTTGACCCAGTTTCCTCGTGTAGCAACTCTATGGATAAGAAATCGTACCTGAGAGGTACTTCGATTTTGGCCAAAAATATAAAAAGTTCACCCACTTCAAAATCTGGAAAATACCCAATAAAATTACATATTTTTCAACTTAAAATTACTGCACTCTATAATTTTTTTTTAAATAGTCGAATTCGTTCCAAATTTGTAATAAATATTCTTTAAACATAGTATAGGTACTGCCATTAAACGTTGGCAAACCAAAACAAATTTAATTAATCCTTTTCCCTAGAAGGGTTTAAAAACATTTTCTATATGTTGCAGTTCAAGGTCTAGAAATTAGACTGGAGGTAATAAGGCATAGCATACACAATTTTCTCAAAAATCTGTAGTGACTTTTTTTTCGTCGAGCAAAACCCCCCAAAAAAGGGGTAAATTACATTTTGACCGTAGTCAATTTATAAAGGTTTGCTTTGTGTGAGTGAATCAACAGTCAACAGGTAAAAGAAAATATTTTTTAAGGAACTAACAACTATTTCAATAAATTATTATAGACATGAACAATAATCGTACTTACCTAAATACTTAAAAATACATTTTTAAGGGGATAATATGAGGTCTGTTTTTTGACGTTTTCGACTAAAAAGCCAGACAATATTTCGACTACTTCGGATGGTCCGGTTTCAATTCTGTAAATATTTATGAGTTCTCTGGCAACTCTACTAGTTAATGTAGGAAATGGATTTTTGGTTTTTTTGTGTAAAAAAATTGAGTTTTAATTTATTTAATTACAAGAAACTGAAATGTTTAAATGAAAATCAGATTGCTACATAACACAACAAAGTAGCCAAAGAACTCAAATCTCTTTACTGAATTCAAATTGGACCATCCAGCATCCTAGAGAGTAGAAATTTTGTCAGGATTTTTGGTCTAAAATAAGCCAAAATTAGTTTTACTCATAGAAAAAATTATATAAATTAAAAACAATATCTTGGGGCCGAATTCACGACAAATTCACCGGAAAATTAATTAAAATGGTCGAAATTGATTAAAACTACTTTTTTCTTAAATATTGCCTATACAAAACTCCTTAAAAATAGACCGCATGCAACCCCCTAAGCACATTATTGTCAAATTAGGTACAATGCTTTTATCGATATTTTTATTTCTACTATTATAGTTTTTTTTTTATAAGAATCTTCCGTTTATTGTAAATTGCAAAAGCAGTTGCATTTGAAACACTGATGCACGATACAAAATTATAACCATTATTATCCAATAATGGCTATCATAAAAAAAAAAAAAAATTATAACCAAAAACTAACAACAAATACTAATAACAATTTACAATATTCAGTAAAGAGAACTAATAAAATAATTGATTTGAGCTTGGCCATAAGCAAATAAGATTAACTTACATAGGTATGTATAGTTTTTTTTATGATATGGTTACCGAAATCGAGCACACATACACATACTATCGGGTACACAAACTATAACATATGCTTAACTTGCTGAAAATTTATAAAATAAAAAATAAGGATTTTTTGTTTTGAAAAAAATGTACATATTTGTTTTTTGTGTCTGCTATCTGCTTGACGTATTTTAAGATTTATCCAAAAAATGGGTAAATATTACGATGCATGTTTTTACATTAGTTTTTTTTTTAAGTGTATTTCCTTATTAAACCTAGCGTGAATGAACAATTTATTCTTTGCAGCAGCAATGCCGTCAAGAACAAATAATCATACCAATCAATAACACTCAGAACTAATGTTTTCTACGGTAAGTAATCCATAAACACACGTAACAATGAACATAAAATAACACGTACTGTTGACAATTCCGAACTTTCCATAAAACAAATTTCTCTTGTATTCTTTTTGATATAAGTCGGTCATTAAAATAAAAAGCATAGAGTTGAAATAATCTAAAATAACTTAGCTACTAATTTATAATAAATACTTATTTCAAAATAAAGTTTACTTATGAAAAAAATAACACATAAAAATGAGTAAACAGCTAATATGGTTAAAAAAAAGTCTATTGTCGAGTTTGTTCTTTAAAAGCTCAATGACTGAGTTTAAGTTTGTGAATTTTTGTAAAAAAAAACCTACGTAAAGTTTAAAATTAAAGAAATAAATGTTTAATTTTAAAATAAAGTCAATTCAGATAAATAAAATGTGCATACAAAACATAATTTAATAACTATTATGATTTATTTATATTATTAAATATTTTAATTTTTTTTTTCATAATACATTTTTTATAATAATTAATAATTGAGAGGTTAGACGTAATTCAGGAACAAATTAAACATAATATTCAAATAACAAATAATAGTCTTACAAGTATATTGTAAAAATCTTAAAAATATTAAATATTGATTTCTTATCTATTTAATATTGTCACTTTGAGAACCGCATCATAACTTACGTTATAGTCTAAAATATCAATAAATTGTAACACACCGATGGATATTTTAAAAATTAATAAGAAATTAAGAAAAACTATAAATATACAGAAAAACAACTACTCAGTAATAATCTACTAAATAGTTAAGTTAATAAAATATATTAAACTCGGTGATTAACTCTAATTTTTAAAACAGTTGTTGCCTTTGATTGTGTTCTTCTTCCTCGGCTTCTAACAATTTTAACTGTTGGTCCAGTTCGTCTTGTTCTTGTTGCAATAGTTTTTGTCTGTGTTCTTCTATCATTCTGTTTTGGTGTTCTTCTAGTTTTTTCTTTTGTTGTTCCTCCAAAATTTTTTGTTGCAGTTGTTTTTGTTCATGATTTTGTGCAGCCTTTTCAGCTTTTTCCGCTTTAGTGGCACTTTTTTGTGATTTTTGATTAACTTGTTTCTGCGGAGTTTGATTAACAATTTGAACAGGTAACTGCACTTGGTTCTGCTGTAAGGTTTCTTGTTTAATTGTATTAATCAATTGATGATTGATTAAAAAAAGGAATCTCAATCCAGCAACCTAAAAAAATATAAATACAATACCATCAATAGAAGTTCATTACATTGTTATAATAAATATACATTCTTTATACTTTAAAATTAAAAGGAATTCCAATTAAAAAAAAGTCAGCACAGTAGAGTTGTGCATGATGAGGACAGAGCAAATTGAGATCACAGAGCTATAGGAATTATTATAACTGAGAGTAATAATATCACTCTTAAATAAAACGCATTGATGCGAATATGTCAAAAGTACAATTATTAAATATCCATTGTACAGGCAATGGATATGTACTTAAAATTTATTTTCTCTCATCAAATTTTCACATGTGACATGTGTCAATGTGATATTGAGCAAGTTTGGTAAGAATGAGTATATTATTCACAAGCGAGTAGATAGTAATTTCACCTAGTGTAATCTTAGACATAACAATTTGTAATGATAAAATAATCAAATAAATTCACCTCCAATACTGAATTGTGATTAAGACGGCAACGACTACCCGCTGCTAATGGTTTTCCATCTACGTATATACATTTTTTACCCTCGCAGACTATTAAAAAGTCACCAGTATTACGAAGACGTATTGTCGCTTGTCGTCTTGATATTTTCCAAGAGGGTCCCTCGAGTTTTAAATCCACATCGACTTGCTGATATTTAGATGATCGTCCAATAGTAATCTGATAAACAAAATACGAAACGTGTTAAAAATAAACCTAATAAGAAAGTGATAAAATTTGTCAAAATCCAAAACACCTCTTTCGATCTCATCAAGTATCTGACTAATCGTCCTCGTAATACAGCTAACGTCTGAGGTTCAAACTCAACTGGGTTAATACCCGTCATCGGAAATACTAATACTTGAGCTCTCGGCAATTCGTCTTCTAACGTTTTTATTTCTCTCTTTACTTTTCTGTTTGGAAAATAAAATACAATTATTTTTACACATTATAAATTGTGTACAGAATTGTAAAAAATATAAAAAACAATTATTTACTTATTCGTTATGGTAAGATGTCGTTCGAGTACAGGATCAGGCATTTCACTCAATAAATGTTGATCATTAAGTAATTCTTCACATTCTGCAAACGTAGGAATGTGCTCTGATGTCGACAAAGTCGTAACTAAAAATATATAAGCAGTCATACAGTTTTTGATCTTTCAAGTGCTCTTTTTGTTTATACTATCCATAATTGAGCACTCGGAATAATTTTTAAATTACAAAATAACTCTTCACATTTTCGGTTTTTATAACTCTTTGAGATAAAACATTATTTTTGTCTTATCAAATCAAACGTATAAAATTATATAAACTTTAAATTAAAATAAGATAGTCAAAATTGAATAAATATATACATTTTTTGAGAGTTAATAAAAAATGTTAAACACAGTTTTGAAAATTATAGTTGGTAATTTTCCATAAATTAATTGTAAAATAGGAAGAATTAATAACTATTATATAGAGAGTAGAATAAATTGAAAAGTACCTTCTTGTTCATTATTGAGGATATGAATATTTCTGTCTTCGACTGCACTCATTAATGGCAACGGAATAGGATTTTCCAATGCACCTAAAAATATTTAAATAATATTCTTAAAAGTCCATTTTTTATATTTCTATTAGTATATTACAAGTTAACATCTATCGTCCTACAACATACTAAGCTGCGCTGAGCAAAATTTAATATGACAACAAATAACAACTAAAACTAACTGTACAACATATTAATTTAAAAAAAAAAGGTTATATTTTATTCGATAATTTAAAAAAAAACATTGCCTAGTCAAATAAAAAATGATTTGAATATTTTAAACATAATAAAATATTTAGCCCAATTAACTTTATTTTTTTAGTAACATAATTACTTAACCTATGAGGGGAAAATTAAAATATTACAAACAAATAATTTGTTTTAATATATATATATATATATATATATTGGTGATTTATTTAATTTATTATTAGAATAAAAATGTATTCAAATAAACTAAAAAATATAATTGGCAGAGTTGCTCATTAACCAACTGGCCAATTAAACAAGTATTCATTTTGCGTAGTTGATAAAAAATAATAGAAACTAACGTTTTTCTGAAGATCAAAGTAATAACTAAAATTGCTGATAAATATAAATACCAATGCAGAAAACTGGCATATTGTCTTAATTTTAAAATTAAAAGTTAATGTGAACAGATTAGAAAAATATGTTTGTAGACTGTGATCTGTTTAGAACGGCATCTAATTAAGTTAAAAATGATGAATAGCTAATAATCAATACAAACATCTGTTCATTTTTTTTTTTAAATAAAATACTCACTGCATTGATCTGATAATAAAGAGTAGCGTTTCATCAGTTGCCAATGACACATGAGTATTTTGGCTGTTCTTCTACGATGAAGTATATTTGGATTTTGAGCAAGCAACTCTTGAAATGTTTCTATTGTAGGCTGCGTGTTCTGTAATAAATCAACAATTTTTAGATCAATGTACACAAATCATTTTCTCATGACTTACCGATTGTACTGTAGCCAAAAGTTCTTCCTCGGCAATAGAAAACAATGCTTTGGATTCAATGTTGGCTATAGTTTCCGGATGTAAATTTCTCATAGCGGACACGGCGAGTCTTGAAATAGTCGGGTCGTATAATAAGGCGTACCACCGTTGCGCTATTTCTTTATGAGTAAATCTACAGCTGAACTTCACCCCTCTGTGCACCATTTGTAAATTATTTGTCTGAAACAAACAGGTACAGTAGTATTATATTTAACAATATTGATATTGACATTTTTAATTGCCATAAACAATAGATACCTGCAATACACTTTGTATGAGCATTAGGTCGTCAGAAGGTTTCCAACGTCCCAAGTCCTTGTTCAAGTTCTTTTGTTTTCTCGACCTATTTCTATATGACGGTGACGGAACTGCCGACGTTGTAGCTATGTTACCGAATGGATTCAACGTCGCCGTACTTAGCGACATTCTATTGGATGGGATCTTTCGCGGTGGTGCACTCGAAGTCGACGGTATTGAACTTACAGGAGTCCCTATTTCAGGAATACTGTGAACTGGAGACATCACGTTGTCTAATTCTGTAAAAATAAAAATAAAAAAATGTTCACATAATAATAAACACTAGGCATTCATAGTGTGACATATAGTTCAAATATTGCTTGACAAGTTATTTTGCAAATTGAACAAGGAGAGAGGGTTGATATTTATGTAGAGGGCATTTAAACATTCAGCTCTCACAATAAATTATAAATATCTAATTTAAGAAAAAAAATTACACCTGTAGTTGAGGACGTCAAGTTCAAAGACTGTGTTCGAGTACGTTGTGTTTTAGGTAAAGGGGAGCCAAATGCCGCACCCAGACTAGACTCAACCAACTCGTCATCAAACTTCCTTCGTTTGATCGATCGTGAACTAAAGTTAAAAATAATAATTTAACCAAATCACTTACAGTACAAATTTTATCGGTAAATTTAGCTATAATACCTTCGACGTTTTGAATTGTCGTCCATGGCTGCGGTATTGCTATCGTTTAAACTATGATTAGAAGACGATGCCATTTTCTGTCAATCGTTGGTGATTTCCAGAAAAAATAATTAACAGTAATAAACAAAAATTAACTCTTATATTTTGTGACGAATCACCAACGCACGCAATCACTTTTACTCAGTACTTTTTGTATACAGTAATAATTACTACACTCAATACCTAACTAAGTTAGTAATAAAAAAACATTTCTAAATTTCAATAAATAATAAAAATTAAAATATCGATGTCCAATAATTATCAATATTAATGTAGATTGTATGTAATAATATGTTAAAGGTATTTATGAAACGTTAACAAAAAAACAACGCCGCTTGGCTGATAATGCCCAAACATTGGGATTACAGTGTTGCCATCACAAACAATTTTTTACATCCCATGTCTTCTTGCATAACCGTGATAATTATGTTTGTAAAAAAAACACATAAAACTCGACGAGAAGCCAATAAAATTATTGTTGTACTCATATAATAGGGTTTTAATTAATTGCACAACCGCATGCACTAGCGAGAAGACCAAGAGAAACCTTATATAAATATATGCAGAATCTTATTTCCAATACTAATATGCGTATACCTAACGCCAATTATTCATTGTCGGATTGTCGAGTCATGTTGAGGGAGAAAAAGTCTTGGGTTATATAAAAGCACTTATGAATAGATAAGACAATATAATTATAGTATTGCAAAAATATTATTTATTTTGTTCATCATTCATACTCTTTATTGGATTCGACGTTAATTTCGTTAAAAAAAAAATGTTGGGTAAAAAACCATAATCTAAATATTAATAACTTATGGTGGACAATTTTTCTCTTAATGTGTTTTGTATACCTAGGTAGATGATATAAAAAAAAAAACTCCCGAAAAAAAGTAGAGATAATTTGTATTATTATTGATCACAATCAATGATAATCATACCTTTTAGTATTTTGTAAAAGTCCAATTACTATTCATGTAATTAGTTAGCCTTCATAATTATTTCGACAACGCCATCACAGTATAATGTATGCAATACATCGGACACGCATAACTAACATTGGAATTCATTTTTAATACTCGCAATGATAAACATTAAAACATAAAAACAATTTTAATTTCTCGTTTGCGTTGTATAGTTAAAATATAATAGGACTAACGAGGAGAGTTTTATCCCTATATTTATGTCTGGTAATACAATTCATAATAAGTAGGTAGGTACTTAAAAAAAAAATGTCATTATAAAGATTATTGACAAGTTAGTAGCTGCGGTAAAGAGTAACCATAATGGATTATAGTATATAAATTATATGTATATTTCTTTTTTTAACAGAACCAACGATTATTTGTATTGTATTCAGTTTTAATGGAAATTAAATTATAGACGTGTAAAAAAAATGCAATAAGTTATTAACGCGTTTTTCGTTGAATTTGTATCTAAAAAGTAAAATGTTTTCGTTATCCAGAAAAGACAAATTCAACTACACACGTGTATTATTGTGCCTACATACAAACGATGTAGGTATAAATGTATGTAAACAACACATTTTTAACAAAAATGTAAGTATAAATCAATTTATATTAATATGTTAAAAAACGTTACTCCTTGGCAAAGTTGGACATAATTAAAAAAAAAAAATTATCTATTTAATAACTAGTACTCATGATTATTTTTTTAGTAGTAAGAAATTAAAACTACTATACATGGTAACGTTTTTATTATATTGTATAAAAACATATTTTTTTCTCATTTGTTGAAATTCATATATGGAGTATAATGATAATAAATTCAATTATTTAACCATTAATAAATTTATTTGTAACCAAAATTTAAATTTTTAATCATGAATACATTAATTTGAAACAAAGAAAATTATTCACGATAAATATTATTTTTACATGTGATTAATGAATCATCAATAATTATTATTAAATTTACTTTTATCTTTAAATAAAATGTCCCCAACACTGCTCCCTGGACAAAAGTTTGAAAGTTATGAAGAGTTTTTTAACACAATATTTACCATGTAGCCTTATGAAGAAAAACATTACCTAATGCTTGTGTCAAAAAATATACAACTAAAAAGAGAAATTATATAAAAATGTGGAATAAGGTTTCAATAAATGTATTAAAAGTTTACTAATTAACAAAAAAAACAAGGTCTGGATGAAGGATCTACTTCTCTCACCCCTTCCTCCTTCCATAACTGCGTTGCTGACCGTGATCCGCGAATACTGATATAAATATAATTATAATACAACTATGGTGTGTATTTTATATTCTATATTTTGCTGTATTGTCCATTTATTCACCTATATAATGGCTATAGATGAGTATCTATAGCCATTATATATACTCATCTATGATCACTACAATTCAACCTATCCAAGGGCGTACCTACATTAACCAATGTGACCTATATTATTACCTTGTAAGGTCAACAATTTTAAATATTAAATAAATGAATATTATCCCACGCAGTAAATAAAAAAATAGGTAGTAAACAAAAGTATAATTGTTTAGGAATGACGAATAACTACATACAATTATTTTCAAAAGAATTACTTTGCCCAACAACGAATATTAGAAAGTAACTAGGACCTTGAATATTAAAAAACGAATATTGAAACGCATCAATCACGCTAACAAATCAGTTTTAGCCAATTTAACAAATTCCATTCGGTACCGCATCTTGATTTCTGATAGTTCGATGTAGTGTCTGTTCTTCATCATTTGCACTTTTTCAACCCTGAAAAATAATTAAAGAAAATATGTAAAATTTTGATATTTTTACTAGTTAAAGTAGATAATATAATATAGATATTATATCAGATTGTTTAATCAATTCGTCAAAAATATTTTAAGTAAAATCGTTTAAAAATGTTACAGTATTTTTACTATATTCTATTTTTAAAACTATTATTTTAAACTTAAAATATGTATAAATACGTAAAACATACATTTATATATTACAAAAAAATATACTTTATTGTACATTATATTAAAAAGTAATTATTGAAAACTGGGTTGTGACCAACAATTATAATGTATATCGTATGGTTAAATAAGTTAAGAAAATGTATGGGTAAATGACTTATAAAGGTAGGTGCCTAACCTATTAAAACGTTTTATTTAAATATTAATAACTGATTATGGTTATTTATAATTATAATAATTCAAGTGATGAGTACCATAAAGGTACGAGCGACAAATTTAAAAAATTAGTTTTTTATTATATCTTATCCTTATGTGTATTAGTTTTAAGTTTTTCATTAGAAGAAATGTTTAATTGCAAGTAAAAAAGTTAATTAATCAATTATAATTTCCTTAAATTTTTTAATGTAAATTGAATTAATAGACCACTCCCCCAAAGATAAAAAAAGATTAATTCTGTACCGTGTTTTATTAGGGACTAGTTGGCTATTGAATTGTCCATCAACCAGCTCCCCAACATGTCGCTGCTCCATCTCAACTGTCTCGAAAGTTTGAAGCCATATTAATTCACTCATAAGATTAGCATAACAATACGCTAAACTATTGGTCTCATCGGCAATATCAGTTTTCTTCTTTTGAAAAATATCCAAAATGTTGAATATCTTCGATAGTCTAGATGAAGACATGTTATTGGAGTAAACAACAATATCAACTGAATGGAAATTAAATTGAAATTATTTACATTATTTTACAAAATAATAATAAGCTAGGATACAATAAACAATAATATTTTATAAAAATATTTTGTAAACAAATTAAACTTGGGTACATTTTTTAATAAATAAACAAAGAACTATTCAGATAAAAATAATTAAATATAATTTTATAAGTGAAGTATTTTTTTAAATGTTTTAATAACTTTTAATTTTATCAAATTTTTTTTTAAAAATTTTTTATTCCTTATTAGTTAATTTTCATTACCTAGCTCATCGCCCCTTGATTGTAATCACCATATCTACAATCGATTTCCTCTTAATTATTTTACCTAAATTTCTTATTTTGTCCATTCAAATTACCTTAACATTATCATTTCCAAACGCTCGTTTTTTTTTAGGGTTTAATGGTAAATGAATAGACTTTTCAACTTACTTTCTTATAAACTAGGTACCGCCAGTGTACAATATCTGATATAGAAACTGTATACTATATGAAAAAATCTATCTGGTGTTAAACCCACTTTGTAAAACCAACCTTTTTTAACCTGCAACGATGTTATGGAAAAAAAATAATACATAATATATAAATAACATAATTTATTTTACTAAAAATATATTATGCAATTAAAATAAATAGTTTTATTCTATATTATAAATATTTTTAATTCATATAATAATCATGATAATTGAAATTATCAAGAAATGCTATGAGGAAGGCTCAATTCCGGAAGACTTCAAAAAAATCAAAACGATCACTCTACCCAAGAAAGGAAATGCTACCGATTGCTCAAACTACAGAACCATCGCTATCCTATCTCACTCGTCAAAGGTAATTCTGAACATTATAAAGAACAGATTAAAACACAAAGTGGAAGAAAAACTTGACAATGACCAGTTTGGTTTTAGGATGGGTAAAGGAACGCGAGAAGCTATTTGCATGTGACAGACATGATAGGCTACAACAACAAGGTTTGGCCTTTAGAAGCTGATGATGATGATGATGATAATAATCATGATATTGGAGCAAATCATGGTGTTATAACTTTAATATACTACTATACTACTGAGTACAAAATAATTCACTGAGAAAAACAAATTATTACATAAAAAAAGAAGGAGAAAAGCTACACATTAATGATGGAAATAACAAATAATTAATTAATAGTACATACAGAGTTTGGAATGCAAAATAAAATCAATATAAAAAATAGCTAAATTAGTTAAAGACGTTTAGTGTATTAATTTGTAATTAAATAATAATGCCAACCCAGTTTTAATTTTGAAAAAAGGTTTAGCAATTGCCGGCAAAGAAATTAAGTTTTTATTTTCGAGCTTAATTCTAAAAAAGTTAAAAAAAAAAACTCTTAAATAAATATTGCGTAAAGTTGTAAAACAATACTTAAAAGGACAAAATATTAATGAGTTAAAAGAAATCTGTATTCGAATTATATTTTATTCGTGGTTTGTCAATAAATTATATATATTGTATTATAATTTAAAGCTTAAACTATAAATTATAATACATTTTCTTAAAACATTTATTTCCTACTCGTGCCACTTTTCTGTCTGAAATATATGTGCGATATATTTTAGAATAACAAATACATCTTGCATAAAAACCAATTAAAATAAACATTTATCTAGGGAAATAACACGTCCTGAATTGAATTGTTTATTCTAAAATAAAATATATATATATAATCCGTGTAAAAATTGTTTATGAGCTGAATTGTACATATAAATGTATAATAATATTTTAATAGTCATATTTATTTTAACAAATCACGAATACAATATAATTCGAATACAGATTTCTTAGCGGTTTATTGAAATTAATGGTCAATGTGAGAAACCGCATAAAATTAAACAATAATTTTAATAATAAGACATTGGGATAGCGTCTTAATCTGATAGTTTTGGTGACTATTTCAAATAAAACACCGTTTTTTACTGGCAGTTTCTTAAATTTTTATTTTTTCCCCAAAATTGATTTTAAAGTTTGCAGTAGGGTGCGCGCCTGTGAATATTAGTATTGCATTGTGACATCAATAATAACCGTGTATTTGGTTCCATTTCCAATTTCTTCAATCACAACCCCAATGATGATGTTATTATAATATTATTTATTATTGTGTGACCTAACGGCAACTTAAATAAACTCTCAGATACCGTTTAACAGCGTTTTTCTTTGAGGCGCAATGCCCTTGGTATAACATATTGCGTGTAGTAACAAAAAAACGTCAACCGTACCGTATAAAATGAATTAAACATTATGTATCAAAGTAAATAATTAATATTCTTATAAAAAGCGTTTTTTTTTCTTACAAAACATGTTTTTATAGCTGTTCTTTTTACTACGTGGGTTTGTCTATAATTGCAACAATACAACGACGGTTGTCGTAAATAACACTTAGGAAGGGGCCCCTCCCTCACAAACGTTGTTATACCTATAGCGGGAAATTTTATATGTATTTTCCATATTATTATCGCCTACAATGCGTATATAATACAAAACAATCACAAGTTTATACAAGTATGTTACGTACACGCATTCGCTTTGACTAAACTTATAGTAGGTTTTTTATACGAATACAGTAGACGGCAAGACTATAGATTACTAGTGTCCCTTATTGTGGAGGAAATTTTGTTTTTTACAAATGGGTACCTAAGAATAATAATATAGTCCATTAAATTCGTCTTATAATGATTAGCTATTGGCTATTAACAGTATGTTATTACTAGGAGTGGACAAATTACTGGAAAAAAAAAGAAAAGAAATGGACTACAAACAACTAGTTAAAAATATGTATAGTGTTGTTAAATAACCACGTTGTAAAACAATCAACATGTTAGTGTTTTTTTTACAGAAACAGCACGCACGCCGTTCATATATTTTTAACTCTAATTTCACCTTTGATTTCCGAGAGTAAATATTATACAGTATTACAGTACTTTGCGACCGAATAATAATATTTTAAGATTTTTCAATTAATTTATACTCATTTGCGCTATAAAAACTGCGGTTTGTGTTATTCTTAACTGTATTAAATATTTTTTTAAAAAATTTTTAGTTACAAAAAAAAAAAAAATTCAAAATAGCCTTTTTTAATGAGAATAATTTGAGAATTTTGTCTGGTCGATAACCAGGAAATCAATTTAGACCTAAAAGCCTGATAAAATTACGCTTACTTAAAATGATCGGATTTCAGTTTAGTAAATATTTAAGTTCATCGACCTTTATGCCAGGTTATTGTGCAAGTCGATTTTTGAATAACTGTATTTAATTTACTTAAAAAAAAAAACAATAATGGGAACACTGAAAATTTGATAAACTCAAATATTACTTTAACACAATTTTAATTGAAAAATCGATCCAAACACCGATAAACTCATAATTTTTACAGAACTGAAATGGGACATCATAAGTAGACGTAATTTTGTCAGGGTTTTAGGAATAAAACGTCCAAAAAATCGACCGCTTTCAATCCCCTTAAGGTGCCTTTACGCTAGCAATTATTAGGGCGCATTATATAGGCAATCTGTCATCAAAACTTCACATTTAAGCTAAAACTTGTAAGTAAAAGTTATCTATTTGGATATTTAATTTATTTTGGTCGTATATTATTTTTTATAAATAATACATTAATTACAACATAGCTTCAAACAATTTATATTATGTCCTTACCTACTAAAGACAAATATGCTTAGGTACGCACAGTTTTAGGTTGAGGTGATGGAACTTGGAAGCACACACTTGTTCTTAAGAAGGGGGAGCACTAGCGTTTATTAAGGCGCATTGTGTTGTCAATTTTTCAATAAAACATAACAATAAGCTAACATTTGTAAACTCATATCAACACAGCAAAGATTGATGTTTCATTTTTCTTTTATCTATTATAACATCTTTCGAACAGTACAGTACGTCACTTTATTCTATGTTAATTAACTATTGTTTTTAATTTCCATACAACAACTTATAAATAACTATTTATTAACAAATGTTCATTATTATTCTGTGTCTATTGGCATCATATGTGGCGGGCAGTTTGATTAAATAAAGTTGTGTCTATCTCTATAATATATTACTCATGGCAGTAATTATATTTTGCATACTACATAGTACGAGGGTTATTAGCACTTATTTGGGTGCTTTCAAGACTTTGAAGGGGGGAACTTCAAATTATTGGCCCAGTAAAGTAACCTTTAGATTATACCCTGTGTTAGATAATAGTTCTGATCTATAGACTTACTACATGATGAAATCGGTTCAGCCGTCAGCGGTTTAAAAGATATCGTAGGTCCAGGCATTAAAATAAAATAAAAAACAGCTCTGCAAAGAAGCTAAAAAATGAAAATAAAAATAATTAAATGAAAACAAATAATTTTAAAAACAAACAATACTTTCTAAGCTCCGCATCGAGTTTAGAGTAAAGTACTAAGTAGTAAAGTGGCTGCCACGACTTAATAATGTAGTGTTGTAATGACACCATCAGGCAAATTTTTAGATGCAAATCTATGTACCAAGCAACGCTCCCTCCCCTCCCCCCATTTCCACCACAGTTATTATTGTTTTGTATTACATAATTCGTATGTACGAAAATATCTACACAGTTTAATTAAAAAAAATATATATTACCTACTTTGGTATTTAAAACTTTTAGCTATAAGTAATAGTTATGTAAGGAAAGTACCGTCGTGGGTATTAGACAATAGACCGTACTACTCAAAGTTGTTGTCACCTAACGTGTACCGATATACAGACAACGCGACCGGGCAAGGCCGATTCGATTTACGGACGTGGGTTGTAGGCTTTGTCGTGTGTGTATTGTTACCACTAAACAAAACGTACTATAATAACAATACATAACATTGGCTGGCAAAAAATTTAGAAAAAAAAACCAACGGTATGCACAGCGGCGCTTGGACGCGGTGTATATATATATATTTTAATTTTATTGTCGGTAAAACGAATTTCCGATTAAAAGTAGACACACGATTATGCCCGTGGATAACAACACTGAGAACCTATAAAATTATCATTACCATGTTTATAATTATTGTAATGATATTCAAATGGTATTCTCAAGGCAAAGGGGATGTCGTCTGCGGGTCATGATACTCGCACAAAAGCAATATATACAAAGTAGTCTGCAAACGATATAATACCGTCGACCCAACAGTTGCCGTTACAGTATCTATATAATATACAAGGCGATTATTTTATCATGGGCCACTGACCACTCGATATCTCATAGGGTTTAATAAGAAATTTAATTTTTTTCATATTGTTTTTATACAATGTGATCTAAATTTTTCAAAAATTTAGATTAAAACAAAAAAAGTTGTACAAAATTGACATTGTATAAAAACAATATAAAAAAAAAATATTATCTTATTCAACCATATCGAGATATCGAGTGGCCCGTGATAAAAGAATTACCCTGTATTCTACTTATATTATGTACTATTGTTTGATTGCGAGGCTCACGAGTTATAACTTGAACATATCATGCAATAATTCTATAATACATCATAATATACTCACTAGATAATTCACAGACAGCCAATACATTGTATTGTTTTTTCTCGACTTCTCGTGAAACACAAAAGTATAATCTTGGTTTCAGCTTCGACGCGGGGCTAAATAGGTTTTTTGGTTTTACAAAAATGTTGCCATTGTTTGTTCGTTATTATATGCCGCGACCTACGTTAAACTAATAACCACCACCTAGATTTTTTTCATATTTCGCTTGTAGATCAAACATCGTACTTAAGAAGGCCAAAAGTTGAAAAAGTCTGCGCTTTCCCTTTTTTTATTATCGATCAAAACCCGTTAAAAATAAACACGAGAAGTGTTGGTATGTAAAATCAAATTAAAACAAAATTATCAAAAAAAATTACTATTTGTTTGGTGTATAAAACTAGTAAAATGGCATTAGCTTTTTCCCTCAGAAGGTGTAAAGTATCTATATTTATTATAATAAGTTCATACTTACGAATGGACAACCAAAACACCGCCACAATAAATCGTTCTTCTTAGAGGCTCTTTTTATGCTCTAAGTTTATATATATATTTATTATTTAAGTCCACCTTAATCCACGGTTTAAAAGAATCCATTGAGAGCCATTTATGTTGAGTTGAGTTAGTTTGTTATTGCTCATTAAATATGTGTAAATTAAATAAAACTATTACACGACAATAGACAAACTGCAATTACAAGGAAAATAACAAATTTTAACAAAATAATGGTTTAACTGACGATAACATTAATCGAGTAAAAATAGATTTTTAGACATTGGTCAATGATTAAGATTTTACCGGACACCCACAAACAGACCGAAGATGATACATATTAATATTCAACATAGATAACATTAACTTAAGGTTACATATTGACCATAGTTATGTTAATTATTTTATATTGATATCATATTTTAAAACAATATTATGATAATCCGCCAATATGATATAATGTATTGCATTTCGGCTTAATATACAAAATACATAGAATACTTCTAATAATTTGAATGGCACTATATTAGAAACGATGATTGTTAGTGGCAGAGCATGTTAAACGATTTGTAAAGCATTATATTGAAACGTTACAAACAGTAGATTGGTCATCATCATTATTTCTAAAAATCAGTTTGTATATTTAATACGTATTAAACAATTATACTTGTATTCAATTTATTATTTTTAACTTTGTTGTGGATAATAAATTACTCTAAAGCTGTACGATTATAGAGGTTTTTAATTTTTATTAAATATTTTTCTGTATGTTGAAATGTATATAATGGTTACAAAACCCGTTTTACGAAATTTTATTTTAAAATGTAATATTGAACATACATATTCATGCTGTTTATATGTAATTTAAAAATGTGTTTTACATTGAAGTTTATAAACACCACGTTTATCATAATTTGTTTTATTTTATTTTTAATTGGTTTTTTGCTCGACCGTAATTAACTGTATAATTAAATTTTGTGTTCAAATTATTTTAGTTTTTTTTTATTGTGCCTATATCAAAATAGTTTTTTTATTATCATTTCATAAAATACAATGAAATATTTTATAAATACAATTCATTATTTATACGTGTATGTGTGTGTAGACTTAACATCTAACATGAAGAAATTGATATCAGTGGTGAATCATTAACGTCTCTAAATTGCATAAAAGCCGTCAGACCAGCAAAGAAGAAACAAGTAGAGACAATCCGTTTGTTTCCCTATTGACTTTAGAGGCGGTGAAAAATATTTAGTGAATGCCTGGAAAATTAGTGACGAAGCAAAGGTTTTAAAATGTACTTTATTTTAACGCCAACTAATAGTTTTTCACGTCAGGGACACACTGCCAGGTCCTTTATTTGATAACTGACCATTGTCGGTATTGTCCACTTGATTCTTTTGTACTTTGTTGAAACCAAAAAAATACATAAACATAGGACATACTTCGTAAGACATGTCGGGCAATTGACACAGGTATAGTGCACATAATATTATTTTATACCTACTCTATCGATTAGGCGAGCCCGCCAAACAACCAAACACCACCTAACGACGCCGGCAATCGATATGAATGGCGAATAGACTTTATGAATATTATTATGTCTTCAGGATAGGACGAACAAAAAAATAAATAAATAAATATAACACAACCACGTCTTACACATACCCTGTATATTTCACAACACATTTGCAAATCAAAATAACAATAATATTATATATTATAATTATAATATAAATATAGTGTACAACGATAATAAACCAAGGAGAAGTAATAATTATAAACAAAACAAATAATTGTATGATAATCATAGATGCCGGAACTAGTATTTAACCATAACGGGGTGTAAACTACTACAAACAATACTAGTGACTTACAAAAAAAAAACACCAAACTTTATAACATCTAAATAATATACAATTAAAACAAACAAATATTCCATTCATAATAATACAATAATATTTACCGCAGGCGGATAGGTAAGTGCCCGTGGAATTATCTATATCGCTATATCTAGACAAATGTACAAATTCCCGAGGAGTATGTGTGTGTGTGTGTTTGTCTTAAACTATATCCTTAACCGGATTAACTAAAAATAATACATATTTTATAATAATACAATTCAATAATATCATAAAGGTCAGAGAAGAGAAGTACAATAATTATAATAATATACTATATAAATATTATATTATAATTTGGTTTTTGGATAATGCCTAATTTATAATAGCGAGAAATATGTTTGCCATAATCCAAGTCCGTACCTACACACGAATTACAGATAAAAAACAACAATAATTATATTATTGTTAATATTGTAACATACCTAATAGTAATCCATTAAATCAATAAAATATTACGAATAAAAAAAAAACAAATAGATAAGAGAATGATATTTTAATATGTGTACAAACGGGCGGGTTAAAAACGATTAGATTGAATAATTTAATAAAATATTTATTCTATAATAATTAATATATATAGTACTGCATTTATAAAATTGGTTTGCGACGGACAAAATTCAGTTTAAGGCACATAAAATAATACGAACGCATATATAAACGACGTCCGGAAATCACTGTTTAAATAATTAATAAGGCGCATTGCGATCACAAAAAAAGAACATTTTGCCAATGACAAATTTTTGGTTACATATAAAATTCCTGTATCGAATCCTTTAAAAAAAAAAAAAATTAAATAACCAAGGTAAATCGGATAATAATGTACACTATGTTATTTTGGAGATATTAACGAGACATGTTTTTGGGAGGTTTTAAAAAAAAAAAAAAAGAATTACAATTAACGCTTTTTTGGGTTTTCTATAATTTATTATCAAAAGTTACGTCGAATACAGTAAATCAACTGTTCACCGCAATAATTAGGTAATGCAAAATTATGACCTTCCCAAAACACTTTTTTTTATAATTAACCTTCAACGAATTAAGAATGAATACAATGAACGAATTATATTATTTTAAGTTTGCCAGAAAGAACAAAATAAGTTGGAAATTTTTTTTCCCGCATAATTTCAAAATAGTAAACACGCAAACGCTGTGCCGTAACAATTGGTAAGTGAGTTTTTAGTAACAATAAATTTTATAATTCCAAACATTTTTTTATAAATTAAAGTAGAAATACCCAAATTACTCGAAAATCTATTCTTAAAAGCTCGACCCGTAAAATAGTACAACAAAGTCATCATGCAGTTGCAAAAGTTGCAGTTGAGGGGCAAAAGTAAAAAGTTTTTTTTTAGTTTAGGAAAAAGTTGATTATATTGTATTTGTTATTATAAACGATGAAAGATTGTAATTATTTTAAAAGTTATAAATAAATGTATTTACATTTCTCCCATTTGTTTACAGTAATACCTGACTTGGTTCCTAATCGAACCAATTATTTGATTTGCAGTGACTTTAGCAACAAAAAATATAATATTAAACATATGATTATTATGACATTTATATAAACATAATATTTTTAATAATAATAAACTATATAATAATGCACTAGTTTTGAGATCGTGATATATCAGTAGTTACATTATTTATTATATTATGATCAGTCTTGACGAAATTAATATAGATATAGTAGTAAACCTGTATATAATTTTATTATACCTATTATATTTAACACAAGTTATTTTTTGAAATATATATTATTTTATTATTGAATTAAATCAGTTGAGATAACAGCTGTTAGATTTAAATTGTTATAAACATTTATTTTTTTAGATTTCATAAAATATCTTAAACATAGAGAAGTATAGGTACGCGACTTAATCATGATTGAAATAAACTAAGCCAACAACCGTTATATTAATATAATATGTACATTATGTACAGAAAATTGTAATAATAAAATACGAAAAACATATAATAATAATAATTCTGATAGATAAAGAACAGTTCAAGGCGTTTATTTTTACAGAATAAACATTTAAAAGAATATAATAGAAGCCGAACAAATCGTGGAATAAAATAATACGATTTTATTAAAAAAAAACATTTTTACAGTGCTGAAAGTACTAAGTAAAAAAGCCAAAAGTTTATACCGAAGAAAAATTATTCCACCCCACACCCCCTTTTAAAAGACACATTAACTTTGCTATCCATAAGCTTAACGAAAAAATTAGCTATTAAACAATAATATAGCAGGTAAGAATAAAAAAAGACTTAATCAAAATATCAAGATACGAGAATGAAAAACATAAAATTGTAAAATACTTTTACTTTTTTGTTTAAAAACATTATTTTACAGTAATTAAAAAAAAAATCATCCATTTACAGTCAATTGGTAGAAGAACAAATTGTTTAACATGGTCCCGTTACGTTATTTTTCTAACAGTATAAAAATAATTTTGAATTTTTAAATAAGTATATAATATTTTATATATATATATATATATAAATAGAAATAGAAAACACTTGTTAATAGATTGTTTGCAGATTACATTGTTATTTTATATTTTAACCTTTGGGGTTTAGCTCTGTTTCGAAAATCACAGTCAACTTTTCAAAAATTTAAAACTATTGGGAATGATGTAAATATATTTGGTAAGTTAAATATTTATTACTAAAATGTTCATAATATTTTTGGTATGTTTTTAACATTAGGTCAATGACAATAAATTAGAAAATACTATATTTTTGTAAAATAAAAGCAGAAATGCTGACTAGAAAACAAAAAGATAATTTTTTTTTAACGGTGAGGAAAAAATACTAAAATAAACGATTAATAATAAATAACCGACGATTGAAAAATTTGTACTCAGGAATTATAACAAAACTATTGTGTTGAGGCTGTTATTATTTCCGGCAATTATGTAATATTTTTTAATGGTTTATTATTTTATTAGTTAATACATGGAAGATAAAAATCGTAAAAATAACGTTAATGCATTAACAGGTAGAATACAACTTAATGTGAAATGTATATTAATTATAATATCTTTACATAATTAACTAAGTCTTGTGTAATTTTTTTTTTCTCGAATTAAATTACAATGTTTTAAACATATTTTTAATTCTTACCCACTGAATTCGTGTGCCCGTTTTATAAAAAATTATACGTTTTGCATAATCACGGTAAAATATAGCACTTAATTATGAGTTTTGATTACCGTTTTGACTAATTTCGAGGATTTTTAGACTTAGTAGGTATTTTTTGCTTTGGTTTTCTAATAAAATTACAAATTAACTAACAATTTTCTTAAAAATCTTTGGTCAGTGTTAAGCCCTTATTTTTTTTTGTACCCATAAAACTTAATAAACAACAATAACAAAAAAAAAAAAATAATAGTAAAACAAACTGCTAATAACGTTATATAGAACAAAGTTATATGATCAGTGATCAGCAACGAAATAAAAATGATTTTGATTAAACCAAAAATATTATTTTAACAAGAAATAGAATTATAGTAATGACTAAAAATAGCGTTCGTTAACGAGCGTGTATAATACAGTGTAAATTCTCCCCGACAAAAAAAATAGAATACCATAAATATATTATACTACATATATATATATCATACCGACAAATAACAATTGCAAAAAAATATATACGCTATGGGAAATGTGTAACGACTAAAGAGAAAAATCATGATAACTTGTTTTCAAGGTTCGCTTTGTTACTGGTAACATAAAAAAAAAATAAAATTGCATTAAAAAAGTTTCACTGGTTCGAGGAGGCCTGCAATAATAAACAACAACAACAACGCGATAAGAATATTACAAATATTATGATCTGCAATCGGAAAACCCGGGAAAGGACTTACCCGCTGTGCTTGCTTCATTGTGTGTGTCGAGCCCTTTTGGGCGCGGTCCCTCCGTCGGTGTCGGAAGAGTCAGTCGAAGAAATAGGAACATGTCGTTTCAGGCGTAGTGTAGTCACCCCGGAAGTGGCCATTTTGTCCAGCTGGGAGTTCCTGTGCAACACGACCACCGGGATTTGTCTTCTGCGCGTGCCGGCATCGTCGGAGGAGTCGTCGTCGCCGCCGTCGTCGTCACAGTCGTCGCCCTTGTCCAAATCCAACTCGCTACCGCTCACGTGACTCGTGTAACTGTCGTCGCCGTTGCGCCTTATCACTATTTTGGGCAGCTGTTGTCGGCTGTAACCGTTGTTGTTGTTGTTGTTGCTGCTGCTGCTGCTGCTGTTGCTACTGCTGCAATCCGAGTCCGACGAAAGTTGCCGTTTGGGACTGGCCGAGGCTCTTCTCAAAATCAGTCTCCTCACGCTCACCACCGACTTGGACGACGATTTACTAGGGCACGCGGCCACCTGCCATTCGCCCGGGGTCCGGCTCAGACGCACCTCCACCTTGGCCGGGCCCAACTCCAATTTCGTGTCCTCGGACCGGTCCAAGTTGAATATCCTTCCCCAGGGAAGCTGCACCTTGATCTTGCAACCGGTCACCACACAGGTGGTCGTGGCTTCGGAGTCCGCGCCGTCGGTGCTCTGCACGACTTTGTTTGGCGTCTTGTTACCGCCCTTCGTCGACCGGCCGCCGCCCCTTGCCCATTTTTTTCTTTTTTCCCTCAGTCTCCGCCTTCTCCTCTCGCCTATCCTGCGCGCCACCCATCTTATGTTGAACTTGTCCCTCAACCTGACCGGATTTCTAGTCAATTTCGATATGGTCCTGCGCAACACGCTCTTGTACTCGTTTTCCAACGACTTGTCCCAGAAATCTGTACTAGCTTCGTGGTTTTCTGCCTCGTCGTCACCGTCCACCGGAAAGTCATCAACCGGCGACGGTACCGGCGTAGTCGTCGTATAACAACAATCGAAACTATTCGAATCTTCATCACTTACAACAATACCGACGACGTTGTCGATATCCAAAACGACATTCGGTTCTTCTTCTCGGTCCGGCTTCGGTATTATCGTTTCAAAAAGCGGGGTTGTATTTGCCGCCGTTGTATCATTACCGTATGATGTATTTTCTGATATGTTTTCCGTATCATCACCACCCCCACGGCCGTCGACCTCTTTTCTGACGGACGGGTCGCCATTGTCATTTAGGTGGTCGACAGTGAAATGCAACCGAGGAGAAGCCGTTTGAATGTCCCCTACCGTATTATCTCGACGGTCATCGTTCCCCTTCAAAAACGTTTGCGCTGAACCGCACTCACTGGCACTCATCGATTTCTCTTGTTTCTCGGCCGACACCGGCGTCGATTCACTGTGGAATACATTTTTCCTGATCATATTTTTGCACTTCAACATGAATTTGATTCGTGGCGTTTCTACCTTGTTAAGGCGATACGAATCGTGACCGCGAGTAGTTTTAAACGTATCTTCTGGCTTCTTAGGGCCATCCGTTTTGTCCACTTTACCGTCGCCGACAATTTTTGCAACGGGTTCGCGGCCATTGTCGTTATAACCCACACAGGATTGTACGTTCTCGCGACTACTTTGAACCGCAATGTTTGTGATGGGGTTTTCGTGTTTTTGCAAGTAGTTTTGACTTATTAAATCGATATTTTTCTGTCCAGTATCTGATAACACGCCGTTGTTTGGTTCGACGGTTTTTTCATTGAACACTTCAATTTCATCCTGCTTGGTGACGGGCGAGGTAGACTCGACGCAGTTTTCTTTTAATGGTGATACTTCATCAGTCAATTCTTTCGGATTGCTTTGAGGCAAAACGCTGGTCGTTGTACTAGGAAGGGTCACAATAAGTTGATGAGTCGACACCGCTCTGGTATTAATCGGTTCACTACAACCTTCGGATATGGTTCCAAAGTCGTTGTCATTAGGCATACTATTGTTGTCGATTTCCATATTTTCCTCGGTAAGAATCAACTCATTCTCCTCTTCGTCTAACGATTCTAGATGTTTGTAAATCATTTCTAATACGCGTTTTCCCTCCAATTCAGCTTCTTGCTCGTCGAATAAGTGCACATCGTCGGAACTTTCAGCGCTCTCTTTGGATTCCGTTTCCGAAGTGTCAAACGCATCTTCACAAACGGAATTCGTAGAAGTTAGTGCCAGCGGTTTTTGCGTTGAATCTACATTGAAAACAGCGGTGACATCACCGTTTAATTCGGCCATGTCTTCTTCATCTGTGCGGCCGGGAGACCGGACGACTGGACTTTTCAAAGGCGAGTGTAACGCCTCCGGCGGACTGATAGGTTCCCAATTATCACTATCATCACTCCGTTCTTGTTCACCGACATTACTGATCTCAGGCGAATTGGTTTTCACATGCATTAAGGGTTCGTCGTTCGAAACACTATGTTCCACCAGAATATTTTCCGAAACGGTGGTTTCAGTTTGTGTTTTCACTATTTGCACTTCTTCTGAATCACATTTACTACTCGCTCGGTCGTCCACATGATCTTCGTAGAGCGAGGCGTGATTCGTACAAGGTGACGCTACATTGACGGAATAAATATTTTGACTTACACTTTTGTTATTACAACGCACGAATTCGTGGATTTCAATAACTTCATTTTTGCTTTCAATGCTCACTACGTTTATGTTGGTTTTTAAAATGTTCGGAATGTCATTTCTCAGGACCGTGTTACACTCATTGTCTTTAATTTCATTATCCAATTTCTTATTACCAATTTTCATTTCATTTGTTGTAGAGTTTATAGGTGCTAAGTCCATAGTCAAATCGATTTCTTCAGTAAGGTCATGGACTTCACCAGTTTGTAACGAATCTGTGGATGCATAATTACTTTTTGCGTAGCTGTCTAATTTATAGTTACTATTTATTTCGTTTAAACAATCCAAAGGCATAGGTTTTTTTACTGAACGGGACTCGTTATTGTTATCGGAGTAATTTATCTCTAAAGAACTTTTTGGGGTAGTATCGCTGAAATTAAAATGTTTGTTGTTTTTATTGAAATTATTAAGATTTTCAATCATACATCTCGTATCAGATTTCAGTATAGTATGTGGATAATCGTCAAGATTTTCGATTTGGTGATTTACTTTATCTGAACGAAAATCAGGAAGTGTACTCCGGACTTCGGCTGGGCAACGGAAATCGTTTGTGTCTACTGTTTTATTATTACTCGTTATCTGTGAACCTATTTCAGTTTTGTTTTTATTCTCGTCCAAGATTTTTTTTAACAAATAACCAGACTGGAAATCGCAATCGTAACTAGCATGAGCGATATCGTTGGACGTACTTGTCATATTCATAGAGCCATCGTCGGTTGAACTGGGCACACTGACGTCGTTTTCACCGATTTGATCTTTAACTCTTTCCTCTAAACATTTGTCTACAATTCTCTCGTGAAAAGAATCACTTGTCCGCGTATGACAATGTATGTCAAACTCAAAAGACGTTTCAAATTCATCCAACGTGTCCCGGTATTTCTGATCGTTGACTTTGGAGTTGTCCAAACAACAATCTAGAAAATCGGCCGAATCGATTTTTTCACCTTCCATCATTTTGTTCGCAGTCAAATCGGTAGAACTAAGAGATTCTTGTAGCGCAGTGTCTTTAATCTGTTGTTGGCTTGTCATTACGACGGTCGGACCACTTCTGTTGTGGGTCTCTTGATGAGCATTTCTGAACTGAGCAGCTTGAACATCGCACTGAACGGTGGGCATCGTAGAGTGAACGGGATGATCTTTAAACGCGTACTTTTCCGACCACATGTCATAATGGTTGATTTGCATGTTGTTTTTGAATTTAGACTTTAAATCCGAGTGTTCTACATGATTTGACGACGAATTTGTCCTTATACAATTATCCATTCTACCAATATCGTTGTTGTCGACACACGGGTTGTAGTTCTTCATCTTTTGTTTAATCACCGTGTACATTTGGCTAGGATCTCGCAGTATAGGTTTTACGACGTTGAGTTTTGGTGGCATTGGCATAGGCGCCAACGGGTCTTTTTCTTTGAAACTGGGTAATCCAATTAAATCACATTTATGCGATTGGTCGTGTTTTAATTTGGTCGGATCTGTAGCGGGCATTGAAGTTTTTGACTCGGTCAAGTGCTCAAAAATGGAACCATCCGTTCGGTGCTCGCTGTCTTCGGACGGTTTTTTAGGTTGCGTGTAATCCGGCGGATGGTTAGCTACAAGTAATTCGAAACTGTCATTGAAATCCGGTATTCGATTGTTCAGATTGAAAACATCCCGAGAACATTCACTGTTCGATGTCATTTGATTAGAATCTGAGTAAGACGACGACGACGATGATTCTTTTGGCAAAAGTAACATTTTATTTTCGTGCCCAGAATTAATGTCGTTCTTGTTCTCTAGGGTAATTACTGGCAGAGGAGAAATTTGTTTAGTGAACAACGAATTGCTCGTCGTTTCGTTATTTACATTTCTATGGTCGATTTTTTTATCAGAACCACTGGTGCTCCCGTAGCTTTCAATAAAATTCCAACTATCAAAAAATGGATCGTGACTATGATTGGTTTTGTTACTGACACTTGGGTCCACGCAAGGCGCATTAGTCTTCCATTGCGCAGGTGCGCCATCTTTATTTGAATTGATACTGTTTAACATATTACTGTAAGTGGTCTTGTCATATAAGCAAGACGACGTTTCTTCGGCAGGGTTATTAGTTTTCATAATTTTATCGAGATCATTAGTTAAGTTCCAATTCATGTTTTCAAAGTCTGTATGGACTTCGGCTTTTTCATTTCTATTTTTATCACAACCGGTTCTTTGTATTACGCTTTCGTGATATCCATTGTACTCTTGTCTAGTTATGTGAGGCGATACGATAACTGGAAAATTTCTGTTACTAGACTCCGAATGATGGCCTGAAGTCTGTTGCACAATAGCGGCAGATGGTGAATAGTTATTATTGTTTGATGGCTGTTTGTTGAACTGGGTAGTGTTAGGCAAGTTATTAGGTTTGTCTCCGATTGATGTGTTCTTTTCAAATGAAAAAGGATTGCCTTTAGTTTCGTCTGTAAGAGACGAAAAATCTAACGGCTTAATAATAACGCTATGGTCGTATAAGGACATGTTCAAATGTTGTTCTTGAGTACTTTGACCCATTTCCCAGTTACTTGATTCTTGACTTTTATTATTTAAATTAGGCCATTTTTTGTTTTCGTTTTCGACAATGCAAGAGTTTACGTTATTATATTTGATTGCAGAGTGTTTGCTGTTATTGTCCATAAGTATGGAAGGTTTGGTTCTAGAGTTTGGGTTATCAACATAACTATTTTTAGACACTGCATGAGAATCATTAAGTTTTTCAGGACGTTGATGGTAACTAAACATTTGTTGGTTTTCATTGTATTTTGTAGAACATCTCACATTATTTTCCACAGTACGATTGGGTTGAGTAATTTGATTCGTGTAATGTGGCGCTCCGTATAAAGCCATTTCATTTCCTTGCGTTTTGCTCAAGTTAAACATCCTGTCAGCCAATCTTTCAATAAGATCTGTGGACGAAATATCTGAATTTTTTTTACCATACCAACCGGCTATATCATCAAAATTATTATTTTGATAATTTTTCTCCGATTGCTTCATCAACTCTGGTTCTTGTTTCTTCTCAGTATTAAATGGTTTAATTATCCCGGTTTCACGTTTAGTGTAATCGATAGGCTCAAAATTGGATTTTGAAGGTTTAGATGTTTTTGACACGGTATCAACTTTATCTAGTTCCGTATTAAGGATCAAAGAGTTTGGATTTTCTTTAAGTACTTTTTCTAGGCTTTCATAGGTTACGACGTTTAATTTTTCTTGTACTTTAGCTAAAGCGTCTCCTTCCAATGTCATACAATCAAGTACCACAATAGGAGCAGACGGCTCTGAAGGTTTTTCACTAGTTTCTTCTTCTCCTTCATCCCACGTAGCTAGAAATTCACGAACATTTAACTTGCTTTTTGAAGAATTCGCCGGTGCAGCGGTCTCAGTTTTATATATCTCGTTAGGTTTGCGAGTGTTTGGATACGAAACAGGTTGAGTATTGTAATATTGTTGCATACTTGAAGGAATTTGATTAGTTTGAGACGGTATAGGCATTCTAGCGTTATTTGTATGAGATTTGTATTCTGGCAGATTGCTTTTGAATACATTATGGTAAACTGGTGGCCGATAGTCAAGTACCTCGTGAATAGGAGGCGGTGGCGGCAGCATATAATTGTAGGGTTTATGATGCGTCGAAACACTTGTAGGATTGGAGTATGGAATGTTTTGGTAGTTCGTAGGTAGTCTTGGGTAATTTTTTTCTCTGCCAACTTCATGAGGTACCACGCCACCATAGGGATTGGTGGAACGCAACCTGTCCGACCAATTAGCGTTAGCCGTAGGTGGGATCCATAAGTTATTGTTTGAATGGGTAGGTGGAGGAGGGCCATAACTAGAATTACTTATATAGGAATTGCTATATTTATCTGGATAACTATTTTGTGTACTGTATTTACCGGGTAAATCATTTGGAATGTACGGTAGGAACTGTTCAGTGCTTGAAGATTTTAATTGTTTTTTTGGCTTATGAGGCCTGTTTACTTGCTGAGCTGCCGGTCGACTAGGGCCGTACAAAGCTTGAGGTGGTGACGCTTTTGGAATGTTTTGTGTCCTAATTCTGCAACACGGTTGACAACATTGCGACGATACACTTTGCCCGTACATGTTAGCAGGGGCATATTGATTATTGGCTGGCGGATATGGTGTTGGAAAATCAAGATTATAATATCTAGGGTGAAAGCCGTATAACTGTTCAAGTCGATGATTTGAATTCCACGGGTGGACCAAAGGCGCAGAGGGCTCAGTAGAAACATGAGTATTTTGAATTGGGGCGACGACATTATGAGGAGGGACGTGTGCAGATGGACAACTTGTGTTCTCATAACTTACTTGTCCATCCCTTAGACTGTTTAACATCACTCCTCAGGTGATCAACAAATGCTATTAAAGAAAACAAATTACAATTATTAACAAATATTAAACGAAACATGTGAATTCATAGTTTATTTACTTATAACCGCCGTTCTCGACAGATAACTTTAACAATTAAGTACAGTTTAACTATAATACAGTTGTAGACTAAACTCCACTTAAATGCTATGCCAACTTCCAAACGGGTGAGAACGGTCATAGATAAATTATTCAATGGTGTTATTATTACAAATGTGGGTAACCTATTTTTTTTACTATAATATAATTTTCCAGAGTTACATAATAGTTATATATATTGTAATGGCTTATGAAATAACCTGCTATCCATGTACATATATATATATATTCCATTTATTTTTTTATTAAGACCTGAATGAGAAATACTAGCGTAAATTAAAAAATTTGTATTATGCAATTTTTTTGCATTTTTCTAAATTGATCATTAAACAAACAGTAAAATGAAAAATACGTTAAATAAATGAAACTCCCGTAAGATTTTAATTTAAATCGACGTGTCACTAATCCTTCAAAAATAGCGGCGATAATGATTATTTTGAGAAAAATCCAGTGGCCCCTTTTTTTGTAAGATAATTTTTCGGAAATTCCACGCTATGGTTTTATTTTATTTCTGATGAAAAAACCCGGACCAACTAAATTTAAGATAGAAAACCAATTCTAAAATATCTATTTTAGGGCCTCCTGCGTAGTAAGTCATCCATAGAGTGTGACATTAGGCTATCCGCTATGGTCTATATTAATTATAATTTCAAGGGTTAAATAAATGATATTATATACATATAATAGGAATACAGATGACGATAAAGATTTGCATTGTGCCACAATAAAAATCAAGGAATCTGCTGCTATATTTCGATCAAAAAATACCTAGGAACTATTTTTTTTTTATAAAAACTATTTCGCTTAACTATAGCAACTAGTTATGAACAAAGTATTCGATTTCTTAATAACGGTTATGAAAAATTTGTTTACTATTTCGGGTATAATACTTATTTTTAAATGTTTCAATAATTAACAACGGCCGACGTGAAATACAAAGCACGGTATTGGACAATAAAAATATATAAAATATTCAGTTATATTAACGTTATAGTTTTGGTTAATCATAGGTATTAAAACATATTTTATAATAGGTATGGCGAAACAGAAAACCTATAGACACCACCGCTGTGTTATTTGAGCAAAAAACTTTCGATATACCCCATCATATTTCCGTTTCTATGGAACAATCGATAAACATAATAACACAACTTTTGAACCCATACACAAAAGCCAGCCCAATGTGTCCCAGCTATATATATAGTCTAAAATACAACAATTTCAATCGCATTAAATATTTCGTGTTTACATTGTCGTTTGATTTTTTTGCCCGACAATGTGTTTTTATAAGTACTTCTTTAATGACATTTTCACGTTACGCATACACCGTCAATTGTCAAGAATGTTTTGCCAAATACTCTTGACTAAAACTGTTAGGTTAGCCGATACAGTTTTATCAAAATTATATACATACATACATAAATAATATATATGTGTATAAGTGTGTGTGTATGACAATAGTGTGAAAAAAACTTCTAAAGCGTTTAATAACAATCCAACACAATACGCGTATTATTGTAATAAAAATATTAATATTTAGCACTGATTATAATTATAATTATTATTATTATTATTTCGAACCTCGTGTAGTGTATTGTTGGCAAACAAGCGACGGTGTACACAGTTATGCAAATAAAAAAAATTTAAAAAAAGAGAACAAGATATACATACATAAATATATATATTTTATTTTTTGCCAGCTGTTACACACAGCCTAAACGCAGTTTGGTAGAATATAAATTTAAAAATTCAGGTGTTGCGCAAAACATGTTTCACGTAGAATAAAAGAACGTTTTCAATAGTTTTCGCAAAATGACAGTTTTTTTTTAATACATTTTAATATAGTTTGGCTTGTATTTTCTTCGTGGTAAGGTAACGTAAACACTAATTAGGCTTATGAAATAGCGCTAACTATAATAATAATAAATACTTAAAAACGTGTATGAAATATAGTATCTACTAGGTATATTTCACATAATATCTATGTCGAATAATATAGAAATGCTATTGGGAAGAGCGACGAGTGCACGTTTAATATTTTAACTATTATATAAAATCACTTGAACTAGACACAAATATTATATCTGTAAATTGTAGTACCGTATATTTGCATTTGCATTTTTTAAATATACATTCAAAGCCAACTAAAAAAAAAAAAAAAACCACGGTTTATCAACTTATTTAAGTTATCTAATAAAATATAGTTTTTCATCGGTTTTCATATTGGGTTATGTTATGAAATATAATTGAGAATTGGAAAAAAATTAATATAATATCTACACAATATTTTATAGTAGATTTTTTTTTTGGTTATATAACAAATCACGCGAACATTTGTATTGAATTAAATTCATATTTGTTAATTTTAAGTAAGCACCTAATATCAATAAGATGATATTAATAATATTTTAATTTAAAAAAAAACGATTGATTACAGATTTTTATACTTATGACGTGTCGACAACATACTATCAAAATGCATAGTTTTTAATTATTATTATTATTTCATAATACTATAAGGATCAATAAGTGTAATAAAAAAAATGATAATAATATTTTTTATCGAAATAATTTTTATTTTGTTTTTGTCAGAGGTTAAAACTATGTAAAAAAAAAATAAAAAAGTTTGTAAAATATTTTTTATAACATTATTATTATTATTATTGTTGAAGCGTACTCACTCAAACAACATATGCAATATGTTAGTTGGCTTCGGTAAACTATATTAAATAAAATGTATATGAACAAAGTAAACGTAAAGTGTACGTCGGTAACATAAAATTAAAAAAAAAAAACTAAGTACTCAAGAACCTAATGTCTATTATATAAACCCCTAAAAATCTTAGTTCTGGTGGAAATTATTAATCATGCACAAATTAGTAAGCTAATGCAATTAATTAGACAGGGGGATGTAAAATGATGACATTTGATCATAATATATTTTAATGGCAATTACAATTATATAAGTACTTATTTGTATCCGTAAGTTGGTTCTAAAGAGGTCAATATCTCAGAGGCCAAGAAGGGAGTTGATTCGACAACCGAATTCTCCGGGGGAGGTGAAGAGGTGTTGCGGGGGGAGACCTTATCAATTTTTTCAATACAGAACGCTTTTCGAGTATACTGTTTTTATGTTTACTATCAATTCGTTTTAAATTTTACAATTTAACCCATTTCCACATGGGAGGAGGGGGCGTTCAAAAACGTTTTGCTGCTTTTAAAAAGTTTAAGAACCACTGATTTAGATATTAAAACGAATGTTATCCAAGTGCAGGCGCTCACAGTGTTATTGACAAACTAACACGAATCGAACACGTTTTAGAAATATTTTTTTGAAAAAATAACTGTAAAAAAATACGCACACTATTCTATAACAGCATAGGTATTGCTTATTATAAATGTTGTTTTTTTCACTTCGAAAAACTTATTTTATAACTATTTCAATCCATTACAAATGGATAAAAAAATTGAACAGTGAACAATCGTTTAGCGTTTTAATATTTTAAATAATACCATAGATTATATAATATAATATATATTTAATCTATGGTAATACTAAGCTATTTAAATAGACCCAAAAGAGTACATTTTTTATAAAAACAAAATCGTTGGCATTTTAAGAAGAATAAATTGAAAAAATTGCATATTCGCAGTTTATAAAGTTTCGATTTTTTCGGTCAGTTCTTTTTTTTTTTAATATTGAAATCACAGACCTTGAAAATAGGCTTTGTTGACGATAAAAAAAAGAAAAAAATTCGTCTAATAGATGAACAAATTATCAGAAATACTATTTTTTCACTTAACAAATAGCACATATTAACGTTATATTAGATAGTAAATGGCAAAATGGGGTTGAATGGAAATGCATTTTTATTGTAGACCAGAAGTTTGGTGTGAAAAAAAAAATTCAAATAACTAGAATACTGTTTATACTATTTATATATAATATAAGCCTCTCAGCATGATCTCAGCATATAAAAAAAAAAAGTGTACAAGAAACTAAAAGCTTTATAAAAGCTTACTGCTAAAACCATTTACGGCATACAAGTTGAGGAACTCTGGGATTTTATTTTGGGCACCCATGACTATAAACACATTTTAATTTTGATGACTTCAATGAAATCAAATAAAGTTGTTTGAGATATCTTTTTTGAATGCTCTGTTTTTGTGTTTAAAAGGAGAGTTTCTAATTATTTGAAAATTAACCTAATTATTATATTCTTTTAAAAAAAATATCCAAATTAATAAATTAATTTAGCGCACAAAACTCGAACCTCATATTTTACTATTTCTTAAGTTTTTATGTAACAGATATTTTGAAGAAAATGTTTAGACTTACATATTTAAACTCTTTAAATTATTTTAGCAGAAACATTTTAGTATTTTTATTTGTATTGCAGGACTGATTTGCTGGACTCAAGTATAATGTCCTTTCACAATCCATACAATTATAGTTCACACATTATATTGTATATAAATACAATTAATATTATTTTGTCATGCAAAGTAGTTAGCATAATACAGTATACTTCTACTATAATAAGGATCATCAAAAATATGTTTGGCGGCTAATTAGGTACCATTTGAAGAACATTAAATGTTCATACTGTCCTTAACTCCTCAGACGATAACCAAAATATTTAGTAATTAGGAAACAAAATACAAAACTCTAAATAAGTAAAGTAGTATTAATAGTAATTATTTTACAATCAGCATAAACGATAGAAATAACAGTAAACTGACTTAACGATAGATTTGTTAGGTAATATGTCTAAAAATTAAAGTATTTTTTTTGGAAAATTTGTTGCTCCGACAGGTTAATTATTTTTAAAGATTAATACTAAAAACCATTAATAGTTGGTAATTTAGACAAATTGATGATGATAATAATAATAATAATAATAATAACTTAAAATAAATCTTGTTCAGAACAACACCTAGTTACAATGATACTTAGTCAAAATGACTTACTACGAGGTTATGGATTGATGTTTATACGGCGATCAAATATTTAGGGATTTGGCTATAATATTATACTACAGTTAAACTTGTCCAAGCTGGACTCTGGTAAAGTCGGAAAACTGTATAAGAAGGAATTTGGGTATTGTCCCGCCAAACGGCTTAACATAGTGTATATTTTGAATAACCTATAAGATGGCTAACTACAGAACAAATTTACTTTACTGAGCATATTTTTTTGTGACATTATAGTGTTTCTTACACTAATAACAAATTTCTAGTCAAAATTCTGTCGACACCTCTTTTTCAAATAGTATCAACTATGCTAATTAATCAAAAGATTCCGAGAATAGGGATCCTAGCTCATACACATAACGATAATGGCAACGACGATTGCAGTCGCACGACTGTACATACACCGAGCATGTCCGTCGAGGAAATGTCGCTATACGAATCGATACGGTCGCACAACGACACACACGTATGGCAAGTGGTGGATTGATTAGCAGAACTTATATTATTCATTTTTTTTTTTTTTTTATTAGAAAATACAAGGCACTCACCTGCTGTGCGCGGTAGTATTGGTCATTCCAAAAAGCAGAGGCGACGGTCACTGGAGGAACGTCCGGTGTTGGTTTCTTCAATGTTGTCGTCGCAGACGGTTGTGCTCGGATTGCCGGCAGCCGTCGTGCATGGCTGGAGAAATATATTTTGTTGTTTCTAAAAGGGGAAAAGGGTTCTAAACATATAGGTAGGTACAAGAGTATAATATTTCAAAAAAGGGTAACACGACACACACACGCACACGAAAAACGGTTTGATAACACTAATCTTTAACCCTTTTCTGCCCTTTATTTTTATTTTTATTTTTTTCACCAAATTTTGTCACACGCACACACGGGCGTGCACGTACACACACACATATGACACACTACGGGGCCAAATATGATAAGAAACGGTTGTGGCCATGACGAGAAAAAAAAAAAAACAATAACAACGCGTACGGCATGCGTCCCCACCACAAACGGCAGCTCGACACTGGCACATGGGCGCTATCTGCTAGCATAAGATAATTGTTATTGTTATTAAATATTAATACATATCATTATTTTGATTCGTTTCGCGTTCTAAATATTTGCGACTGGACAATTAATGTAAAACGGCAAAACTACCAAACGGCACGGATTAGATTTTTATCTAATCTCCACAAGTGTAGTATATACCACTATGTCGGGCTTGAGTTGTCAACGTTCCTGTGTTTCAAACGAAGAATTAGTTGCCACCATAATCCATAATATTATGATTAAAGAAAGTGGCGTCCATCATATACCGACAATAATATTATGTCGAACTGAAGGGGTTGCGCTTCGTGAAATTAATAAGTGTGATGGGTGGGTCGAATGTTACAGGGAAAGCGACGCTGTTTGTATAACCTATACTACGGTATCGAAAAAAATAGATTCCCAGTGGTCGGTGTAACGGAAATCCGAATTTCGGGTCATAGAATCTACATAATGTAGATATTTTATTAGAAAAATTGAATAGTTTATTTTAACTAATAGTTTTATACTGCACGACCAAATTACACTTTTGTAAATCTATTTCTCGTTAATACCATCGATTACAGTATTTATAATCAATGATAATGCTAAAAATGTAAAAACATTTTATTGAACCAGTTCAAACTTAACATTAAAAAATTAACCGATTTCTTATTTTGCATAAAATCAAAAATAATCCTTGTAAATAATTAATAATTAATTGTAATAAGCTAGATATTACATTTACTTTGGTTTTTTCTAGATTGTAATAATTAAAAAAAACTAAGTAAATAGTAATTTCTAGCTTATTTGTAATTTCGATCAACTTGTTCATTTGGATACTCTTTAAATAGTTTTGGGCTTGTACGATTTTGTTTATTGACAATTTAATTTATAACCAAACTATAAAGAAATATGTTTTCTATCATGCTAATATCTAATAAAAAAAAAAATTTTACTTCATAATCGAGTCCTTTTTCTCTCTCGTGGTGTTTCCTAAAATAAAAAAAATAAAACACATTTAAATAATATTACTCAAATTGTCTGCTAGTATTGGCAGAAAGGAGTTGTTTGTGATTTATAAAATAAGTATTGAGATAGTATTTTCTTTTATTTCCAAGTCTTAAGCACCCTCACTGATATTGCAAAATTGTGCCCTTGCCGTAAGAGGTTTTGAAGATGCATTAATACTTTTAAAAAGTGCTATTCAAACATTTGAAATAATATTATGTTGTGTTTCTCCTTACCCATACTTTAACATTGTAACCTACATTTTTTTTTAAAGCATTTAAACAAAAGCAAAAAATTCAAAGAACTATTTTTGATTTAAAGAAAAATTTAATAAAATATATTATAAATTATTTTTACAGTAAAAATGTACTACGCTCAAAAGAATGATAAGCCTAACAAATGTAAAACATTATAACAATTAAAATAGCAATACTTTGCACGAAAGCTAGCACATTTCAATTTGCCAATGAAAATCGTATATCAGCATGAATACACAACAATTGTTTTCTTTGTTAAGCAATTGAAACGTGCTAGTTTTTCAGTGTCATAACATTAATATTATACTTTGAATCGTTCTTCGAATAATGGAAGCTCGGCTAAGAAATCCGTGATGGCGTTGGTCATCGTGTCTTGAGAAGTGTAATCCGACATGGTCTGTACGCAAAGCTCGAAATTATGCTTATTAAATGTGGTTGTTTGTAACCAGAAAATAGTACATTCAGGGTATTGAGTAATTTGTTGAAAACAAAAATAACATAACATTAAATTTAATTAAAAACCTTTGACTGTTATCAAAGCACCTGTAATTTATCATAATTCCTGATCACGTTTCCTATTGTATGATCTTCCTTGTTGAAGGTAAATATGGCAGCATTTGTATCTTTAGTGTCGGCTTCTTTTATGATACTGAAAAAAAAGACAATATCGAATTTTACAAATTATATTCCAGCAAGTATAACAATATTACAACTTTATTAATAAATTGTATAAAACTGGTGATTTTAATACTTACTTTTTTCCACCGTCGTACAATAAAAATGATTCGAAAGTCGGAGGAGCGTTCATCTTTAAATACTGTAAGTATTATTATTTATAAAGGTGAGTAAAAAATGAGTACAAAAATATATTATTCAATTTCAATTTTCTTTGGTGTTTTTGCGACAAAAAAACCGTTCAGTTTAAAAACACAATCTCGATATTTTGTATCATCAGCTTATCAAAATACACATTTTTATCATCACAACACACGTTTTGGTGTGATAATAAACTCAACCTTCTAATGTCTTTGGTATTTCCCCTAGCAGCATTCTAGAGAAAAACCTTTTAAATGATAGAAAATCAAAAAACATATTCATTTATCATCAAAAGCATAAATTTGATTACTGTTCAATGTTGCATAATATTTTCGATTATACAAAATAGTAGAATCAATCAAATTTTGTACAAATAGATAAAATAAATGTATTTCAAATTGTCATAAGTTCCACATTTATAAAAATAAAAATTATTCAGGTTAACTATAAACCATTAAGTATAGATATATTCTATTTTAAAAGATCTTGTTGTATAATACTGAATATAATTTAGTAATTTTTCTTATTATTAATAGGTTCATTTTCTGTCATTACTGCAGGTACATTGTCCATACAGTATTCTTCATTATTTGTATAAACCATTATTATTTTACTTCATTACCTTATCCTAATCATTGTTTTTTAATTTTGTTCCGTTTTTGCTCACATCAGCAATTAATTTATCTTTTTACTTTTCACTTTTAAACTTATTATTTATTCGATAATATTTTATATAGCTTAATAATTCATAAGTAGGTATTAGTATGACACATTAACACTGACTTCTCTGTTGTTAAATTCATTTGACGTGTTATAGAAAAATTTAAATCTCAAATTATTATTTTAAGTTTTTAAACCTTTCAAATTGCGTCATCCTGTTATAACCGGTTCGGTATTGGTAGAATAGTAGGTAAGAGTTACGCTTTTTTTACATTAGAGATAATGTGTATAATAACAAGACTACCAATTTGTTTGAATTACCATTCAAAGATATATATTACAACATCATTTAAAAATAATAATTTATAATAATAAGATAAGTTAAAATTACAATATACACATGAACATAAAAAGGAAAAAAAATATATATATATGTTTATAGAGATTTATAACTGTGAATAAAATAATTTTAACTATAAAACAAAAAAAAAAAAGTTCAACTGCTAATAATATAACAAAAAATTTTCCCAATAAATTTTTATACTTTCAATATGGATAAGACTTGTAAAAAATTGAATACATATCAAATACAGAAATATATAATAACGTCTTCCGTCCTCACTATTATCATCTAGTTAAAAGTCATCGGATTGAAACTAATTTATGAAAAAATTACACATTGGATTTATGAAACTCACAAACTCATTAAAAATTTGTTTTACACTATAGTAACATTTGGAAATTGCTTTTAAAACATTTTCTACAATACAACTAATACTAATTCAATGTTCAATGGAGATCATTGTTATACAACTTTTTTTTATTCAAATGTAATCATTGAGATATTACGCTATAATATAGAAACTGGTTTTTTTAAAAACAAAAATAAAAGCCTTTATATTGAATGACATATACAAATTCACATATACAACAAGCGCATAAATAAGTATTACAGGCACATACACCGTACGCGTACGTAACATAAGTAAATAAATTAAAGTTTTCCTATATATATATATATATATATATATATAGAAATATACATATATAAATTTAAAAAAAGTAATAATAAAACATGCTAAAAGTCTATACAAAAAAATATATATATTTATATATATATATATATATCATTATCAGCTAAATAAGACTAGAATACAAAAGTATAATGTTTATTCAATAAGTCAATAAAGGAAAGTTACGTTAATTTGAAGAAATAATGGCGTTAACGAAAAAAGTTCAGTTCTTTTAAAAAATATAAAAACTATTTTTGGCTTTAGTATGAAAAAAATAAATGTACAGAAAAAAGATTGATGTTAATTAAACATTTTTTGACTACCGTGTTGATTATTAAAATAAACAAATTTGGTTATACGGTTGAATAGTTAACAGTAATGTTTTTTTATTAAATTATTTTCTATTAAAAAAAAACACTATATATTAAATCAATGTAATTGATTTTTTTTTTAATTTTCATTTTTCACTAGAGAGATCATTAAAATAAAAATGTCATCAATTATCTACAATATGTTTACACAACTCTCTTCATGACTTTTTATGAACATTAAGTAAATTTAGTAAATTGTTGTTAAAAATTTTAAAAAGAATATTAATATTGCACATTATAATCGAAAACAAATGTCATCAAGACGACTTTGTGATAATATTTCATAATTGTCTGTGCTAACACTTGGAAATTAAAACTGAATTCAATACCTACTTATTGTAAGGGATATACATTTTAATTTTAATAAAAAAAATCTCACTGGTTACTTATAGCTACATGAAGGCTTACAGTCTTCCGCGGCCAAAGGTTTTTTTTTGCCACTCCAAGGTGGCGTGAGTAGGTTAGAAGGAGTAACTGGACCTTTATTAACCCTCGATAGTTGAATTAGCTCAAACCTGCTTTGGGCCAAATCCTAAAACCAAACAATAACATATTAATTTTACTGTCATACATTTTGACAACAATCTGATAAACGTGTAGTGTGAGTGTTTGTGTACTTACATACATATCCATACTGACTAAGTGTTGTTGTTTGACGTGAGTGCCGTCGACTTGTTCAGAGTCTCCTTCAAAGTCGATCTCTTCGTATTGGTATTCTTCGAGAATTACACTCCAATATACTGACATCCAATCGACACAATTGCTAACATTTCCTTCAGAAAGACCTGTAGATATTTAAAACAAATTAAATTAGCAAGCCGCAAAATTAATTAATAAAGTCCGGTGACATAGTCGTATGAGTATACACCGTGTGTATTCCTACGTGTCTACAACTGTAAGCAAACAAAAATAATAACTCACCGGAAATGGTCAGGGCGATTTTTTTGTTGAGAACGATGGTGAGTGCTGACGCTGCTAGTTCACTGTACGAGTAACGTAAGCTGTTCGAATCTAAAGTGGCCAAGTCCAAAAGGTGGGCCACTTGATTGAATAAATTTTGCGGAAATTGAGGTAATATCAGACTATCCTCGGATGTGCTGTCGTCGACACAAATAAACTGCAACATCAGTTCCACCCAGTAGTTGATGGAAACCGGCGTCAGGCGGAAACGCAAGTTCATCAATAGGATTTTCTCCATATCCAGGAGATCGGCATCAGTGCATGCGCCGTCGGTAACATATGCGAATTCGGCTACTTTGGGTGGATATATCTCTTCCATTTTGGCGGCCATGAATAAACAAGTGATTCCGATGAGTTGCAGCTTTTGCTTTGGGATTGCATCACTATTGGAAAGGTATCTATCCAAGTAGTCCATGGCCAGATAATAGGTCTCTCTATGAAGCTTGTACACAGACGACACCTCTATTAACCAGTCCAGAAGGATAGCCCTCATTCGTGGCATAATAAAGTTTTGATATTCGGGGAAATCGACATTTCTGTATGTTAGCGTTGCGGCATCCCGATCGCAGAGCATCTGCCAATAGGAAGCGCGCTTTCCCCACGGAATCTCCGGCAAAGGACAAGGCCTATCGTTCAGAGCTACCGGTTTGTGGTTAATAGCCAAGTCTCGGAATCTAATAACAATAAAAATTATATGTAAGTTTTCCAATTTTTTGGCAGAATTACTAAAAGCCAGTTATAATATCGCCTTTAAACTTACTTGCTCCAAGTATTGATCATGTTGCTACCGTAGTTTTCTTGGATCGTCGAGTAACGTGGAGTGGGTACATAAGCTGGTGGATCATTTTCGATATTTTTCTTTGGTTCAGAACTGTTGATACAGTCGGGGCTGAGCTCGTTGTCGGACAACAATGGAGTAGGTTCGCTGAGAGCAGGGCTGCTGACGTCTGATTCAGACCTATAAATATTTAAAAAAAATCATAATAATCATCAATAAGTTCTTGAAACAATGGTTAATTTCCTATGTAATTTACCTATCATCGGAATGATGCGATGAATTGGAATCGGGGGATAGCACTTTTAGCTCAGACAGAGGACGTCGCTCTACACTTCCGTTATTGTTACCGATGAGATGTTGGAATGTATCATTGTTGTTTTCAGAATTGATGCCCAACTGATACGAGTCTGAGTCGGCTCTCACTCTGGAGTTGCGTAAATTGGCGAGAGACTGATATTCTACACTTTCTGTCGGCAACGGTTGGGATGCACTGTGCAATTTGGATCTTGACAGAATATTAGGTAGTTCAATTGGACTGTGTTCCAATTTCATTCTCTTGCTAGACATTCCGACATTCTGGAGGTAACCTTCAGAGTTCTAAAAATGGAATAATCATTCAAACTATTAATATTGTTTAACTATCAAACTTCAGGTTAAATATTATATATTATACTTCTTAATTTTTTAAGAATGTTGTAATTATGTTATTTTAACAACATAATTACTATACTAATCATAAATGTTATTTGTTATTTTAATAACTACTAAGTGTTTTATTAAAAAGCATGCTAACTATCAACTTAATATTCAAAATGTAATAATTATTTGATCTCTTACATGTCTCTTTCTTTTTAAAGCACCATCATTATTGGATGAACTGGCGTCATTCATTGTAGTTATTAGTGTTAATATGACAAGTCAAAATCTGGAAAACAAAATAATTAGTTAATTATACATTATTAGAATATTACAAAGTTATTTGTATTACACCAAGCAAATTTAACAATCGTTAAAGTAACTTGTAGTTATATATACATTATTTTCATAGCCAGAAATTTCAACGTCTTACAAATAATGATAATATTTACAATATTGGTAAAATATTGAGACAACATTTTATAATCAAATATGACATCAATGACAAAAATATAAGACCTTAAGTTTCAAGCCAAAAAAATGATAATAAAATTAAAATTTTTTTTTTTGCAAACTGCGATATAGGTAGTTTTTCTGAATTTCCTTTTTAAATTTTAAACATCTCTTAAAATGTATATTAAAACAAAGCTTAAAAGAAGTAAATATTAAGTAGCTAATAACAATTTATGTACAGTTATATTGTAAGTTGTAAATCACTCAATAGATATTCTTGTTGTTTGGAGATGTAATCTCTGAAAGATACCAAGTAACATTTTGCAAAACCAAAAAATTTGAAAAAAAAATCAGCGGCTGTGTTAAAGAGATACTATATGAGGCGCCTAAATCACAAGGGGTATAAGTGACATTTTTACAAAATCCTAGCTAAGTAGCTTAACTACAAATTACTCATATAAAATAGAGCCATACTATCAACCCCAGATGCATGGCTGAAATGCCATGCACCCCGGCGACCAAACTGGCATAAAGTTAGCTATAGCCACATACGCCATATGTATATTTTTATTTTTATAACTACAAATTGTCCATTTTATTTGGTGGTAAAAGATATACAAGTGAATTCTTCATCATTTGCTGTGATCTGGTAGCAAATCACGTAACCTCCAAACCAAAGCGCCTTATGGATGTAAACTTTGAAATTGATTTTCTAGAAATCAATAAAATATCACTTATACCCCTTATGTTGTAGGCGCCTCATATTATTTTTCAAAAATTGTTTTGGAGGTATTCAAAATATGTGTTATTTAATAGGTTTAAAATTAAATAAATAATGAGGAACAATGTCCTATTATGTTGGATAAATAATTAAAGGTATTGTATTGTGATAAACATAAATATAATGTAGTCGTAGCGTAAGGAGAAATATTGTGAAGTGTTCATAATTCTAAAATTGTAGACATATTCGTGCACATTGTTTGTTGATTTCATATATTTACATACATATTTATAAGTGAAAGACAAGAGATTTAATTGGTAAGTTTTAATATTGATACTGCATTGAGTAAGGAGTGAAAGGTACTGCAGCTCTAATACACCGCTAAATTTACTTCGCTACATTAAAAACTGAAATGTTCTTTATTTCCCATTATTATATGTATCATGCCATATCGAAGTAAAATACACAGCAGTACACTTAAGGTAAGTTTCTTATATTTTCTCAGTAACTAATTGGAATACATAACTATTGATTCTTGCAAACGCTAAAATGCAGTATAATATGATATTTCTATTTTATTTGAAAATAATCTACTTAAACTCCGACAGATTGTTCTTGACATAGTTGGCCTGGCTAGAGCCGCGAACGCCAACACATGATTTTTTTTTTTTGAGCCCTTTAGAGTTATAGAATCCAAGGGCATTTAGTCACCGGGCCGACCTTGGTTCTTGACAAATATCTAATTTTAGGTTTTATAAATAATCACACTAAAAACAAAATAAATTGGCATAAATTTACCAACACGTCTTTACACTGATGACGATGGTGAAGTCAGATCTTGTCAGTCGGACTTACTTTTGAAGTTTAAGCAAAAGCTTCATTTACATTTTTTTTATGTGCAATAACGAAAAATGTTTGTTGTAAAAACTAAATATTAGCAAAATTAATTATTTAGAACCTCTAGTACAATTTCAAAGATTGCTGTTACAAAAAAAAACTACAAAGTTGCCAATATTTATATTCCGAGAAAATGAATGTCGCTGTAAGTTATTATTACATCAAAATATTATAATATAATAATATTTAACCGGTCGGATAATTATTTAGGCATAGGAAGTACACGGTAAATCGCTGTTAATATTGTTATTAGGTTAACAGGAATGCGAGTACAAAAACCACGATCGTTTAAATAAAATTAAATCCAATGCCGATTAATAGCAATTATTTTAACGACTCCAGTCCACATAGTACCGCGCACAATGTGGGAGTGTGTATAATATTACCATGTCGGCGTTAAGTTTATAGAATTTCCAAAGTAAAAAAAAATAATGTATTATGCAAATGGCAGTGAAACAAAAAAGTATAAATTGCCTCGTGTAAGGAAAACAACATTAGGCGGGCTTTTGAGTGCGTGGACGCCGCCGGAAAACGGGCGCCAAAAGCGTCTAACTCCCCATTGTCTCTACCGTGTACACTAGCGCTGAGGTAATTTTCAACAAAAAAAAGCTACACTACCACAAATTTTCCATACTCAAAAACAAAAACAAAATTCGTAGGTTTGGTCATCATTGTTTTTGACATCGTCTGAAAACTACGCGCGAGCCAGAAACATCGAAAACCCGTCAACGCGCCAAGCCGGCTGGCGACGGCCGGTTTCGTGGCGAATGTTTTTATTTAATTTTCCATAAACACGTTTAAAAAATAGATTCAATGTAAAAAACTTACTGCGTGTAAATAGGTGGATGCGACGTCGAGTCCCCCTCGGTCGAGGGACGACGAAAAAGCGCGAGTTCCGAGTATAAATATATATACTGAACGCACGCCGCCGCACACACACTTTATTATTGCCGTAGGTACACGAATATCGGCACACTTTCCGAACGTTCAGCGCACGATTAATATAATTTATAATATTGTATTTAATTGTTTTTATAGTTTATAAAGCTAGTCTGCGCGGTTGACGAAACGACAACTGTGTAGAGGAGTTTGGTCATCAACTGTCGGTCCGCCGGCTGCTGACAACGGTCGCGTTTGAAATGTTTGTGTACGTGCCGTGTGTGGATGACCGCGGAAGAGCGCTGCTGGGTTCACGGTAAACGAGCGACTGCTGGCTTGAGGCGTCGGCCAAGAGACAATGATCCCGAACGGGGGCCGCCGAGCGGCAGACGGAACCGGTTTGGCGGGGCGGAGTGGCCGGGCGGCGGGTGGAGGGGGGGGGGCCGTGAACGCCGATGGAATGCTGGCCGCCTTTGCGCGGGCGCGGGCGCTTTGTTGACAATAACGATCAGCTGATCGCGCGCGACCAACAGCTGATCGTCTGGCGCCGCCGTCTGCCTCGGAGGCAGATTCCCCGCGTAAACACACAACAACAATCCCGCGGCGGCGCGCGTCCGGACGCCGTCGTGGCCGCCCGTTTGCCGCCAAAACAAACGCCGAGATAAGATAACAAACGACATGCGCACCGCCGCGTTCCGACTTCCTTCTTCTTCTTAAGAATTAATTCATTGACAAATATTTTTCATTAAACGTCTTCGATTTTGTTATCGCATTAGAACCAGCGTCCGCCGACTGGCTCCTCTAAAACAACTACGGTACGACTAGCTAGGCTGGCTCGCGAAAAATTAAGTGAAGTTTGACATGTGTACACATACTTAACGATTAATACTTAATTCAATATACCTACGCTTTGCAATTAAACGAATATATTTATAATTATTATTAATGTACCAGTTATACTTGGATACAGAGGGGAAGGGGCTAGGAAGCTGAAACCTTCCGTATTTCTTAGTACTTATAATATCAACAAATCTACTCCAAGTTCAACATTACAAATCTCGATTTTTCATTTTAAAGCTTGTATTTTTTTGAATGACTAACATTTTATTTATTTTATAAAGTATTATTTATAGAAAGTTATTAATGTTCTACTCAATCAACGCGTAATATTACTTTATTGCAAATAGTATCAGCTATCATGGAAGAAAATGGTTATCACAAATAAATTACAGCGTTGCATTCCCTCTAAAAACCTAATTTTTACATTTTTACATTTTCAACGATTTGCTTTTTATTTATTTAAAAATTGTTTTTTTATTTGATGATGTAAGGGTAACAGACCCTTTACTTTTAAGCGGAAATAATACAATTATTTATTTGAAACTGGTTTTCAACATTAAAAAAAACCAAATACTCTTTAAATGTTTTAAAAGATAATATAAAAAGTATAAAATATGTGAATTTTGAAGTCTATACGTTGGTAGAATTTAAAAATTGTATAATGAACAAAAGTACCACAGCTGTTGCAACTATAAAAAGTATGTTTTCGTTCATAAATTAATAAAAAAAAACTAACCTAAACCTAACTCGGAATAAGTTCCTTGACAGTTTGAACATACACCGACCGGGGTTTGATGCAAAACCGATCGTTTTAAAACGCTACTTTTACATTTATTGGTACGTTTTATTAAATAGACTGTTTCCTAGAACAATATACCATCACACAATATATATCAGCATACCATCACACAAAAATAACGACTTGTACTACGACTTATATATTAATCTCTTCACACAACAAACAAGGGTTACTATTCTATAGAAATCGAACGGTGGAATAATTTTTTTATATTATCTGAGAGAACCCCAATTGATTCGATAAACTATAAAGTAAAGGTCTCATATACAATGTACAGAAAAAACTTCAAATAAAATCAAACAATATTAACGATAATAATGTTGAATAATCTATAAAATAATAATACGATAAAAATTGATGAGTCGAAAAATTGACAACTTTTGGACCAATACGAATGTCACGTTTACTAAAAATTGGATTATTTTTACAAAAATTCTACATTTTTCACCCGGTTAAACAGGAGCCATGAGTAACTGTTAACAAAAAAAAAATCTGTGTAGATCGTTAGCTGATCTATAAAACCCCAACTGGGTCGTCCGACACTGTGATTTAAGTGTTCCGTTGTATAATACAAATTATGAAAAATAAATCCTCAATTATCACGGAGCATATTTGAAGTGTATAGTAATATTATGTATAAAAAAAATCCCGAAAACCAACATATTTTTTTTGTTGTAATAATGTGTTTTCTCAAATTGACTGTGCGACGGCTCATAAAATGGTAAAAAGAAACTCTAGGTAAATGTGCGGTGCGTTATCTCAATGGTCAATGGGGCGTAAACCAAAAAGGTACCCAAAATCAAAATATTCCTAGGGACGCTTTTTAATATGCACAATAGCTGCCTGGGTATTATTGGAAACGTCGGTAAGAGGACTCAGGTTAAAATGTCTTATCACAACAGCATGGCGCGTGTAACAGCTGCTCGTCAGGTACGCGTACTTGCAATTTAATTGGACCAAAAAAGATAACAAATGCACAATATTATACACTGAAATCCGATAAAAATTATCGATTTAACTTCTGGTGTGTATGTGGTATTATTAACGGCCAACAGTCATTAAATCGTTATAGGCAAAAAAGATTAAACCCACCACCGACCGAGATAGCACAAGTGTGTAAGAACGCTGTTTAATGTGACGCATACGTACAAATGATTATTATATCAAGTATAATATTATACAAATTATGTGTGATTCGCGAGCGATAACACATGCGTTTAGAGTTCAGGCAAATTCGTTCGTAATGTAAATTTATATATTTTATGCATTGCGTTTAAATCGAATGTATGTCACACACACACACATGTAATAAGCAGACAGAAAAAAACACCATCACAATATAATTGTTGTACCTAGGTATATAATACACCATACTACAGAGCACACTGTTGCTGCTGGCGGCGACAGACTATGTCAAGCATAATAATAGCAATATATATATAATGTATATTATATGTACATAAATCATGTGGCAAATTTGATTCGGATAGCGTTTTTCAAAAACCATTTTCACGGTCGTTGCCGTCTTAAAGGCGCCCGTCCTAGGGACTTTTCTCAGGCAACACCTATCGTCGTGTCTATATACATATATGTAAGTATAAATAATTTTTCTATCGGCAGTCGACACTGTTCTGTGCGTGAAAGAACCCCCGACGGGAATTTATACACGTCCGCCAAATGATCGTCGGAGGCGGCAGTCGGGAAAAAAAACACAACTACCATAAAGATCAATAAGCATCAATTTTGAACGACGATTCACCTGTTGCTCGCTGCCCAGCACAGGCGATATTTTCTTTCTTTTTCCAACACACACACACTCACACATTAGAGACCTGCGTCAAAGCCGACCAGTGTATTATATATACATATACCTAACCTACAGCTATACAAGAGTACTTAGAGGCGACGGCGGCGGCCACCAGCAGCATTCCATTTTTTTTTCCCCCAATGTTGTGGTTGGCGCCAATAGGTCTTTGTACAAAAGGGATTATTATTACAAGGCCGACGCGGTCCAGGAACCGTCTATAATATGTACATATGTATATAGGTCCTCCTCCGCCTATTGCCCCTTTGTCCTTACATATTATTATTATGCGTGCAGGACAAGAAACCAACACGCAGAACACATTACATGATGTACTTATGTGTCGTCGTCCGGTTTTTATTGGCGCGAAAACATGATTATTTTTGTTTTTCCTGTCCCTCGCCCTCTGCGCCAACAACGACAACTTTTGGGGTAAAAACCCCGCAAAAGGGGCACCAGGAGAGAGATGTAATCGTCCGCAGTAATGATAATTATTATTATCATGACTACCGACCGAAAGGATGTCCGTTCGACGGTCACCGTACCATAACACTATTCAAAAAGGGAGGGGGGAAAGGGTAGTTGTCTCGGAGACACATAAAGAATCTATAAAGGGAAACGCGGGTGGCCATTGCCGGTGACAGGTGTTGAGACTTTGACGCCGGAACGAAATGACCGTCTTAAAGCGCAACCGTAATACATAATATTAATTTCCAAAGACGATATCACGGGCGGTCTGTTCTGCTGTTAGCCCTCTACCAAATTGAATTGAAGTCACCCGACCGCGGAGGTACTTGTGTTAACAGACCACAGATAGGTTGCCTATTAAATTCAACCATTTTTAACGCCTGTCCACATTTAAGTAGCCAATATCATGTATACAAATTCGTAATCCATATCGATGTAACATACTGAAGTGATCTTATTACTTCTTTGGCGGATTCGTCTACTGTCCTATAGGAATCGGTAAGACCTCATCGGCGAAACTTGGAAGGCCAAGCAATTTATGCTTAAACATTTGGCTGTGAAATTAAAATCATACTCAATGTTTAGAGCTACTATTAAATGCCGAGTTATCTCAAGCCTTACCTAGTGGTGCAATTATCAAATTGGTTGCAAACGTCACACTTACATACGTTTTCATTCGATTTTTCCCTTCACTTTTAAATCGATATTTTTTCATTTCAAGTTTATTACAAAACACGTTTTGCTCCTTTGGCCTGTCGACGATTTTGTAAATTGCTCTCAATTAAAAGTTGTATAAAATATTCAAATTTTTAGTAAGCAAGATTGAAAAGTGGTCTTTTGCATTTAATCACTTAATTTATTTTACACATTGACCGTCACACGTTTATATGTAGTTTTTATTCGATGACTCGTTACCTGTATGATACAGGCTACTTTATAGGACCCAAGGCGTTATATAGTGAGTACTGAAACACCGTCAAGTACTCGTTTATTGAACTTGACTCGAACACAACGTCGCACAAACGGTGACCTCGCTGCGCCTGTACGTTCTGCGTCGGTGCCAAGTTTGAACGATGCTGGTAGAAAAAATTGCAAATTATGTAAAAGCGACAAAACAGTTGGACTGTACAGTTATGTATAAAAATTACATTAATACCGTAAAGCGCGTTTTCTATGCGAACGTTCGCACGGGCTAGGTGGTCAAACAAGTCGTCGCCAAAGAGCAATGGCACACAAAGTCGTTTCACACGGCACGACGACGGTTTAACAAACAAAAAAAAAAATGTTTTAAAAAGGCGCAAATTAAATTCAACATTTAATACAATACAATTTTCAATACGATCAACCCACAACACACGGTATTCTTCTCACGAGAAATTAAAAAGAATTATTATTGAATTATTATTATTATTCATTTGGACACGGTCCGATGGTACAATAAAACGCATGAAACGTGCGCATACCGCGTTATACAGGCAAACATATGTTACATCCGAAAAACGTCCAAGATCCGCGTGACTTGGCATCGTGGGAGACGTTTGCCCCCTGCATAAGTGAATTGACTCTTTTTGACTTGTTCTATGAATATTTTATATTTTTGTTGAGTTATCGTTGGCAGCAGTCAACAAAATAATTGCACAAAGACATAGGCATGGGCAGTGGCGTAGTATGAAATTGATCAAGAAGGGAAGTTCAAAAAAAAAATAAGTGTAAATAGAAACTTTCTCTATGGAGTAGGCAACAATGGGTCACAAGTGTCATCAAAGTTCCAATAGGATAGCTAAAAAATATATTGATTATAACACGTGTCAAATGCTACTAAGACTAACTCCGTTTGTAATTATTTATGATTGTAATCGTTTATTAGAAATTTATTAGGTAAATTATTAACATTTACTTTAAACTATGAAGTCTTTGGACTGCGAGTTTCTCCAGAAAAATAAAAAACAAGTTAAAAATGGGGTAATCACTGGATTCCAATGACAAACATAAATATAATACGGTAAGGCCGGCACTGACATGAATAGAAAATGCCGTTATAAAATTTTAAACACGATTCGAAAACTAAATACCAAAGGCCTGGAATGCATTTTTATAGACACTAAAGGTAGTCGGGCGTGTATTATTTCTCCGGTTGGTATAAGGTATATTTCCTAAAACATAACGCAAAAAATAAAAACTGACCACCCACAGGAATGCGAATCCGCTAAAACACCTACAGGCAAAAGACGTGGAACCCGTCAGCATTGTGTCCTATCGGATTTCACACTACAGCTATCCCGTGTAGTAATTACCTATATAGTGTACCCCTTGTGCTCAAACGCTTGCACAAAAAAAAAAATAAACCTTAAAAAAAGTAATGCTAAGAAAGAAAAAAAAAAGATATGACCTACAACAATACCCGAGACTACGTCGCAATACGTACTGGCGGCGGCGGTGATATAATAATATTCATAAATTAACGTCTTATAACCAACAAGTGCAAAATCTATTTTTTTTTTACACACATGTTTGTTAAAAACTCGAACGGACACGATGGTGACGATAGATAAGTATTTTTGCTGTCACGCGTCATAAGCGGAAGGTCAGAGATAAGGTCGAACTTATAAATGAGGCCCAATGAATTTTGTGTTGTATTGTTTATTTATTTTTAAATAAACTACACATATATATGTTGGTATACTTGTTGAACCTACCGATGTGTGTCACGCGGATTTGAAATCAATTATTTATCATTATGGAGCATAGTAATGTCAAGCATATGATAACCTAACGTAACCAGGTGGGGAGGGGGAGGAAAACATGCGCGGCATAAGGGTTTCAAGAGTTGAGGGGGCCCTCTAACCAAATTATAAAAACACAATTATAACGTTTAGAAATTATTTTTTAGGTTACTTTTTTTTATCAGTTGGTTTTATGATTTATAATTTTTTAGTTATAGCCGAGAGTGTTTATAATTGGCTGGATAAAAAAACTACTACTTTCAATATAAATGCAAGTAGAATCAGTAGAATCTTATGTCTAACGGGCATGATATATATTTTTGTGAAGTAAAATGACGACAGTCATCTCGACATAGGTGCGACTTGGGGGGGGGGGCTTGAGAGAGACATAGCCCCTTGAAAATGATTCGTTATAGTCGATAATATTAATTTTGTAGTAGCAAATTTGCATAAACTAATTTAACTATGCAAATTATTGGTACAACTATGAACTGATAAAAATGGTCTATGATAATATATTGTTAAATTATATTTTTATATTTTGTTGGCTATTGTAATGTTTATTTAAAAATAAAGTTATCATGAGGGCCAAAGACCCTGAGGTGTTGACCTTAGTTGCGCCAATGGTACTCTATAATAATGTATAATGCTACACCTTGTCGTACACAAACCGAATTAAAATAATGGCGTTTCAGCAAAATTGTATCGAAATTATTATAAATCTACATGCACTTAACATAATATTTCGTTAGTAAACTTCAGATAACAAATGTGCACAGTCTGCTCTCTAGTCTTTACGCTTCCGGTGCGAAGTATCAACAAAATGACCAAATTTGTGATTATTAAGACATTTTTGGCTAGCACAATTCATGGAAATCAAACACACATAGGCGGTTTTACATAAAGGTAAAAGGCCATGGCCTTTGCCATGGCCATGGGGTTATATTTTAAAATGTTGACACAATTCGTTTAAGTGGATTCAAAACACACTGCTTATGGTTGGGAGCATCCCCCCAATTTTAAATTTCAAAATAGATAATAATTATGTGAACATTTTATCTAGGTCGCTCAAACCCTTCCGATGCCTCATAGAGGTAGAATTATGGCCAACGAGAGTTGCATTTTTATTTTTTGGATTTTACAAAAAATATAGAAGTAAATATGCAAATTTTTACATAGATCACGCGTGCAACAAAAACAAACACTTTTTTTTCATAGTGATGCGCTGGTAATTTGTTTATAGTTATGTTACAATTATTACTCTATACAATTTTAATAATTATAAAACGTTATTGTACTTTTATACCTACCGTGTCAAATATAAACATTAATGTTACACGGTACAAAAATCGCGTGCTAAATAAATCCACAGCGCAAATAAGTCATTAATTTTATAGTAAAAAAAAAAATTATCTCTTTTTTTTTTTTATCAAGCAAATAATGATATTAATTTATAAATGGCGGCTCCTAAAATTGTATTGTATAGAAATAAATCCGGACGGTTCATTTTAGCTGTGCTCCCCCCTTCCGAAACCAGTTCAATTTTCAGACCAGATTTTCAGTACCTATTATATTTAACTCACCCCCCTGCTCGCGCGTTATGTGGCTTTTTGAATTCCGTTTGATGGCGTTTACACGTCATATATATATATATATATATATACATATATAGGTTTATACTTTTTTTTATAAACTGTATATTACAGTGCAACCCGGTTCACCCCTTTTGCGTCATCGTAAAATGGCACGTAGTTAGTTAACCCTAAATAAATATATATATATATATATATATAAATGCAGAACAATGGGGACCTTAGTCGCCAAGTTCACCTATTCGGCGGGGTTTTGGTCGAGGTATTTTTTTTTTATTATTATTATTCATTGGTAGTAGTAGTGGTAGTGGTAGTTGTAGTAGTAGTAGTAGTAGCAATAGCATAGGGTAGTAATACTAGGGCATATTATTATACGCGGGCCGGTGCAGAGACAGCTGCGCGTGTCTGTAGAGCGTGAATTCGCCGGCGCGCGTCCCCGGCGAAGGGAGATGAAGTGGTGGCCGGGGGGGTAACACTTCACGTAGTGCACAGTGCAGTAAGTAGTAACGGGGCACGCGACCCCTGACAATTATTATTGAAGCTAGCTAGCTGTGCTGCGCCTCCCCATCAAGCGGTGGCGGCGGCTGCGTGCATACGTAAGGATACGTCGACCCCCGCAGGTGGTAAATTGCAATAGTATATTGTTTGTATATAGAAAAATCTAGCACCGGTGGTATGTATGTATACGCTCGCGGCACGTTATGTGTGTAATGTATGCTTTTGCTTATACGGAGGGTAAAAAAAAAAAAATGGTACATATTATACGAGTTTACATTATTTGTAATTTTTTTTTTCACCGAGTGGTGTGTGGCTATTATAGAAAATCTGGCTGGATTATATAGAGACGATAGTGTACACTCTGTACATGTCATTGTGTCGCCGACGCCTTGCGGATTTCTTAAACGTACATTATATCCACTATAGGGAAGGAGGAAACGGTCGAAAAACACATTGTCGCCAATCCCCAATAAACATCTGGTCGATACGTGTATCAATATAGAAGAAGGTTGGATCTCTCTCTTTCGATAGAGATCCGTCGAAGAAAAGATTTCCATCGAAACGTCACAATCGGCGTTCATTAGTACATATTTTATTATAAGTAGTGGTTTCGTTGACTTACAATGATTTTTGAACCGTATCGTTAAAATACTTATCCAATAAAATGTGCCCAAAGAGTACGACTATCGTCGTATCGCTCTGGTGATGTTAAATGGGTTCTCTCAACATATTTCGAACACATCTTATCTCAAAACTATACGTCGACTTGAGATTCGGAGGGGGAGGGGACATTTAACTAATTTCGGATTCAAGTTTTATTTTAACACTTAATAACTTTAAAATACTAGGTGAAATCAAATGGGTCTTGCTAGTAGACCCGATTATCTAAATATATATCTATAAAGACACTCGCCGGATTTTGACCACCAATTCATTCTTAGATATGTGTCAAAGTTCTAAAGCAGTAAAAAGAAAACTCTGTAAAGAAAAACGTGAAAAATAATTACCCTCTCCAATTGTTTTGTACTTGGTTATTTTTCTTTAACCTACCAGCTGTTGCGGCGGTTTGCGATTTTCAGACGTTTCACGCGCGTGGCAATTAATAGACAACACATAATATTACTACGACAAACATCTTAAAATATATTTTATAAAAGTGCACGGTCTCTTACAAAGTACGGAAAAGATTCTAAAAGTCGACGTTTGTATCGAAACCAAAAACTCCGTTTGGTTCATTAAGGGGGAACCTGGTGTAAAAAGCTTAAAAAAGGATTTTCTTACAATCAACAAATGCAGTTTTACGCTCTTTATATCTAAAAATTAGCAGAAGCAAATCCATTGAAGAAATAGTGTTTTTTTATCGTTCCGTTTTGAAAAAAAATTGCTGAGAAAAACTTGTTTAAGTTACAAATAAATACTGATCATGTTATATTTTATACGGCTTTCCAAATCTAATCTGCTACTATTCCAGACCTATAAAAAGTAATCCTTCTACAGTAATAATATATTCTTCAACAGTCCTAGTAGCTATTAATGTGAAAAATATGAACTTAGTAAAACAGGAACTTCTCTTGTAAATAAATAGAATTGGAATGAACAAAAATACCAAAAAAAAAAGAGGTTATATTAGTTAAATATGTAAGTGCTAGGGAGTGCTACGGATTACATAACACGTGTGTATCTAGTACAATGTACGAACGATATCGAACGCACTGATATTATTAACGGTTGTTGACCATCTGTATAATGTAAGATAACTGTACAATTCGAAAACAACATAATAGTCAATTACAAGACCATTATTTTTGATACAAGGTCATACAGATATATCACATGAGCTAGCGTTTAGCTATACTATATATTAATATAATCATCATAATAATAATATGATTATGATAATTTGAACTTTTCCTAAAAATGTACAACCGTTAAGTTTTATCGGTGACAAACATCCTAACTAGCGAACTGAGTCATCATGGTAAAAATATTTCTCGAGTGACAACTACTGACTTAAAAAGATCCGAATATGAAATTGTCATGAAGACAACTGTCATTGCGGTAACTAGGTATTGCGTTTTTTATTTTAAGGGTCTATGCAACAAGAGCATAATGTATCAAAATGTACTACAGTAGGCAGGCGCATTATGCACACAATAATGGCTCACGCTGTTAACCATAACAATGTATGGGTCATTGTTTATACGTAGTACGGTGCTTGATCAAAATCCTCCAGGTGTAACGAAGAAATAATAAAATAGGGTTGTAATAGGGCAGCAGGACGGACAGATGGATGCTTTCAATTCCGGTTCGACTTTAACGCGACTACAAAAGGACTACGACACCGGCCACACGTGGACGTGCTTAATACTGCACACATTATTAAATAGGCGTTCTTTTTAAAAAAAATATATTGTTATTTTGCGTTAACACCGTTGCCTTTGACAGTTCACTGCACCTGAATTTGCATTAGCTCGAAGACCTACAGTTAATGGCACGTGTCACGTGTAAGCAGTGAGCGCAAAGTACACTTAGAAAATTATATGATTTTATATGTACGCACTCAACACAAATCGATAAAAATGAGAAGTTAATTAAAAATGGCATAAAAATATGAAATCGAAAAAACTCATTAAATATAGACTTTTTTAGAACTGTTTAAATGGAGACTATAATACTAATATAGTAAAATGCATCATTATACATGTAGTAAGCCCGGAAAGGGATTTACATACATAAAGTATATGAGGAACAACAAATGTAGACTTTTATAAATAAAAACACTTTTAGAAAAATAACTTTAACTGTTTTAATGAGCACTGCGTAAAATAATAATATAATACGTTTTTATTATTACTCAATAAGAATATTTGCACAAGTAACGGGAAGGACTGAAATTTTCTTTAAGTTTTTATAAAAACATAGGTATATTATACTTAAAATCTATCAGAGATCTGATTTTTAGCTCCTAATTTGTAAATTGCATCTAAATAGATTTAACATAATAAAATTAAATATTTTCTTTTGCAATTAAAATTAATCAATTAACTTGTTTAAGAAAAATTGCATTCAGATTTCACTGTTTGTTTACACTTATCCCCGGTTGACCCTAAACTTGTTTTGCTGTTAATAACAGTAATTCCAAATTCCATACAAGATAATGCATTATTATATTTTAATAGTAATATTATATATATATATTGATTAGAATAAAATAGTAATTATTATTCCATAGCAGTTATAAATGCTAAGAAATATATTTTCTTTTTGTGTAAAATTTAATCTAATCGATTTCTCGACTCTGGATTAATAAAATTATTATACTTTGGAAATCTGGAGCGGAAATCGTTAATTAGGTCGGCCTTTAAAAAGGACAAGCCAGTTTATTTATGTTATATATCGAAATTGTCCCTTTGAACTGCAAAAACCGTTCTTGGAAGCAGATCGCACATGTTGGGACTAAATACAATATATATATATATATATATAATAGTATAATAACTGTGTACGTTCGAAACAACGCAGAAGTCAGGTAGACACACGAATTTCCTCCACTATCTGGTTAGCACTTGGGTCCTCCTGCACGGTGTGTCTAACATGATATTTCGTTTTATGATGATGCGCAAACCTTTATAAATGTGATTTAAACGCAAATCAACTGCGGCCGTAATAAAAGTTTAAACCAGCACAACCGGTTTGCAATATGCATATTATGCGCTAACAAGGTTAACAATGTTATGGCAGATTACATTATTATGCATGAAAGAGATTTTTTTTTTAAACTATCGTACACGTGCATTATGGAGGGTTATGGTCAACCAAAAGTAGAAGACACAGAGAGGGGACAAGCCGGCGCGGCGTTAGGTCGGTGCACCTGGATAGCATCGTACCCTCGTCCGTGGTTTGTAACGAATAGGGGATGAAATTGGCGGGCTTTTCACACTTTTTCACTCATCCGAAATACACATACTATACGTACAAACGTTACACAAAACGCGTTCAGGGGATATATATGGATCGAATAAATCATTAGCCTTTTAAAACTACACGGGGCAAAGGAACGATTTTACCTAGAAAAACCCCATACATTCCTCGGTAATGTAAAAAAAGGCACGTTCCGAGGCCGGGTGAATGAAAATTATTGGATTCTTGAGCGTCCGAAAAAAAACAGTTATACCAGCCCACCGGTGGCAGTGGCCAAACAACGCATGAAACATCCTAGTCTAAGCCTTCAGGTACTCTCCATTTCGTTGGGAATAAATGACGTTACCTATAACAACGTTGACAATTATGACGGATTTTCTCAGCTCGTAAAACCATATAATGGACCTGTCGAGTAATAGTTTATACAGTCTCAATAGCGGACGGCCTTTGAGACCTACCTATACAGCGACAGGTTATTGTTGACCGTTCAAGGTGAATCCTCTACGTGAACAATATCTGGAGGTTTTTTCGTTTTGAAAATCGGGTTAAAAGACCGCAATACAAGTGTGTTTACGATGGAAATTCGAACAAAATGTCAGTATTTTTATGGATTAATATTTACTTCAGCCATAGACAATAAGCTGTACTATATTTTTTTTTTAGGGGTCTTCGGGACTGAAATCTTGGCGGCGACATACGACCGACCAAAGACCATTTGTTTCCTTCCCTAACTGTTACGACCGTTATTTTTCAAATGAGTTTCCTTTTGTATTGCGTGGGGAACATACAGCGTATAGCCGACTGGCTTTACCGGAACAACAGTCGCCAAAGGGGGAAGACGTGCGTTTTTCCTTCCCGCCGTCTCGACAAACCCTCGTCTCAGACATGAGATCGGTAGACCCCTCTTTGCCGCCAATATTTTCCCTGTTTTTCTGTTAGAAAGTGAGACAATAAGAAAAAGGAAAAAAAACCGACGGTGAGCAAGAGAGACGACATTGAAAACAAGGTGTAGGTAACATGCAGGTCACCCCTCTTGATTGCTTAGTAGAATTTTAACGCACGAAAACCGATTAACAGGCGATGTTCGATACAATAAATTACAATGAAATAGAAAAATCACGAGACATGGACCTATACACAATACACAAGCAGTTTTTTTTTTTAGTACATATTAAAAAAAACATACTATGAATCCCAGGTTTTTGTTATAACTGTCACGGAATGTTGGACTTAAGAAATAGGATGAAAATTGTACATAATTACAGATTTTTAAAAATTTATGTAGGTTGAAACTTGGAGTAGAGACGCAAATAGGTTCACAATAAAAAATGGTGAATTATTGATACAAATTCTATTTTGAAAAAAGTATAACAACCGCCATTGATACCAACGATAACTGCCGTAATCTTTTAGTTCTCATCACTTCACATATTAACATAAGTATTTAGCTCTGCTGTTTAGCCTTTGCTTGCTGTATATTATACAACAGGACTTTAATCGTGTAGCGTTTTGAGTTTCGGAGAACTGAACGACTGCTAACGTAATTGAATTGGTTCAGCAGAAAAAATAAATAAAGGTTGGGAGGAAAGAAACGTGTTACTTAGATTTCAATTTGTATTCTTCCTTTTTTTTTTATAAACTACAACAACCAAGGATCTCCGTGGTCGCCGGTCACCATCAAAATATGTCATTAACCAAAACATTTTCGAGTACTGGGCTCTCGTGGTTATGAATGAACCCCGGCGGGAGCGTTTTCACAGGGTAGTAGTGGTAAACATAATCGAGCCGGATGAAAGGAACAAGACAAGTATTATGGCCGAGGACCAATGTGAAAGAGTTCGTGTATATATACTTGGGATACACTTTAGGCGCCAAAACAGCAACAATGCACCGGTGAATCGATCCGGCTTTTCACTCAAATGGTCAAGTGCAGAGCAGAATGTCCGATAGGCGCATCAGAATAAAATAAAATAAAAACTCGACACCAATAACACTATTGAGCATTGTGGTCGGTAATAAATCGGTCGGGTCTCCGCATGAACGAAACTGTAAAATGCACAAAATATAATAATAATAATAATATGCGACCTGTGCAGGGTTTTTTTTTTGTATTGTTTTCTTTCTTTCTACTGTATATTTTTCTCCTCGAGAAACCCACGAATCCCACGAGCAATAGCCTATTTGTCCGTCTCGGACCGGCTCCATAATATTATATTATACATCTCGGTTTTCTCGGTAAGAGGTGAATACCATACCATAATAACATATAATATGTGTGTATGCGAGAGGGACAGGAAGCTGGACTACACGTCGATCTCACACGAAGAAGTGTACATAAGAACAAATAACAGCTGTGCACAAGGTCGGACGTGTTTTTTGTGTGTCGCAAAAATTGCGCGCGAATTTACCGGATGAGACGACCGGCCTATGATCTCTACCAAGGACGTCCATGGGGACCGACAGTCTTGTAGAATGAATATGAAAACTAAAAAAATAATAATAATATAAATTCTATATTTTAAATATTCAAAACACAGCCAAAAAGCCGTCAAGCCAGAAAACGATATAATGGTCGCTGCCGGTGCGAGAGCACCATATGGATAAGGAGACCCCACTTTGTTTATCACCTAGCGCTATAAGAACGATGATATATTAATAATAATAGTATAATAATGTCCCGTTTGTTAATTTGTATTATTCGCCTATTTTTTCGACGTTACGAGAATAATCATAACGCACAGGTCTTCGAAAATTTGATACCTGACTACTTAACGTGGGTCTAACAAATTTGACATTAGTGTAAAAACAAGATTGGTAAAACAGTATTATTGTATGATGCCTAATTTGTGCGGGTAAGGCGAGAAAACACTTTTACATGAAATCCTTACACATGAACTAATACTAAACGAACAACAAGTGTGCAAAATTGCTAATTTAGGACTTCGGTATCCATGTGTGTAGACAAAATTTACCTTTTTGGTGCAATTTTAAAGAAACTGTCAATGTGATATATTTCTAGTATCTGTCGTTTGGGAAAAATATACACATGACATAATACTTTTGTGGCTTAATATCGTTGTTTGCTGTTTTATAAACCAGTATTTTGTCTCAACTGCAAAATTAGAATTCAGCTCAATAAAGGTGTTTCCCATTAACGACTACCCCTTTTACGAGTTTTACTAAATCAAATAACCTGCTGGAATTTGCTAAACAGGATTGCGTAAGAACCCCTTAATTTTGACTTATAAACAAAAATAGTCTTAATTTTTTAATACACCAACAATGAGTTATATAAATGTTATAATGTATGCTGTATTTGGAAGTAAAGATAAAGATATCCACACATTATCGTTGTACTCTATTGACAGGACTATTTTTAACAAAGATGCTATCCGATAGAGATAAATATTATAAATTATAATGAGAAGACAACATTTTATCAACAAGTTTCAAGTCAAATGATAATAAACCGTTAAAAATTTTGATTAAGTAAATCTTCGATAATATTATATAAAAGTTAGGTACCGTATTTTGGAAAATGGATAACGATATGAGTACACCCACAGACTTCATGAAAATAGATAGAGTTTGATAAAAATAAATTGTTAATGATATCCGAAAAGGAAGTCTACCAAGTGTGATAAATGCTCGTTGCTAAAATAATCAACGTCTAAGGTAATGACACAACAAAAGGCTAAATTTATACTGTAATATTTTTATAAAACTACGTTAATTCTCATTAAAAGTGTGTGTATTCCCTGAAGTATTTCCATTACCTATGTTACATAATTATTATCTTAGCAGCTCGTCTTCAAAATCAAATAAATGCCATTCACCCCAAACGGTGAATTAAATGTACTTGGCTTTATGGCCAGTTCCCCTTCTCGACCGGTCCTACCAAGAGTTCTTATAACCTGAAAGGCATCCCGATATAGCCAGACAAAAAAAATGGTAACTTAAGAATGCCGCCGTACGGGTCTTTTCATTCCCATGCTGAAGGTCGACACCGAGAGTCTAAGAGAAACACATATACACACACACACACACACACACACAAGAAAAAAATTAATAAATATAAATGGCCGGGAGGGATCTTAAAGAGAACAAAGAAAGGCACGAAGGGGAAAAAAGAGAGAAAACCTAACCAGACCGCCGCCGCCGCCAGACACAGTTTATCATTATTGTCAGCTGATGTGGCCCGCTGCTGAATACGTGACGTCACATACAGCTGTGCCTTATTGTACAGCACATTAATATTAAGATTGGCGCAAAATTCTTAGAATAAAATAATCGACCGAGTACGTGTACGACGCGAAGATTTCGTATCAATGTGAAAAACTTTGATCAAGTACCCAAAAATTATATTTGATTGAAAAAAAAAACCAACAGAAACTCTAAAACAGGTTTACCAAAATGTGCGATCCTACAAGTAATTTGCCATGTTATTTTCGTTCTCCTCATAAGATTTGTCAAAACAAAACTCAGCAAGTAGTTGTTATTATCCCCAGCAAAATGGATTTTATTGAATTTATTTTTAAAAACAGTTATTGCTAACTCTGATCCTAAGGTTATTTTTTAACCAATTGTGTAAGGGCTTACTTCCTAGCTTTATCTCAACTGTGTAAAAACTAACCATAGTTTTACTTGAGTATGTTTAATAACTATGTATAAGTTTTGTACCTATTCCTTACCTTGTTAAAGTAAAAACAAATTAAAGAAACTGTACATATTATTAAAGATTTACTAATTATTTGAATATAATCTAATTTTGTCGATGCTTATTAGTCAATAACAGTTGAACAATTTTTGTTTTTTACTGGTTATCGCGTTATCGTATCCGTATGGTTATTTTTATTGCTATTTTTGTTAATTACTTATCATTATACATGGATTGTATATTGAAAGCCTCAAGGTGAAATGACATTTATAAATAAATATGTAATAATAAGTACTTCGAATTTTAGCACTATAACAACGTAATCTTGGTTAAAATCATAATTTACACATTTTCTTTCAATAAAAAAAATTAAAAACTGCATTTTTCCGAGAAAAAAAAACATTTTTTCAAATACCTTGTTTAATTATGTACAATACGTTTAAAAAAACGTTAGAAACAAAAATATTAGAATTTAAGATTAAAATGTTGGTTTTTGAAACCACGTTTGGGACAAAAAAAATATACCTAATTTTTGAGTTATCATTATAATTTGACCCGTGACCACACAGCTGTATAGGTATTCTAATGATTTTTGGTTTATGGGGCTGCGGTTTTTATTAAGGGACAAGCACCTGTCCCTGTTGCAAAATATAGACGGTTAATAATTGCCTGAGAAACGTTATATACCTATAAAATACAGAATGTTAATACTCAATGATATTAAATGCCCATTAGCCTTTGAATTATGACTTTTCAATTATATAGCCACCATTATTTTTCAACTAGCAATCGACAAAGTAGGTATACAGTAAATATACTACAGTGCACATGGTATAAATCACGTGACGATAGCTAATCGCAAGAAATGAATTCAAAATAAAACAAATTCAAGTTAATAAAATAATTTATTTTTTTTAAAAAATCCGACAATGAAAATAATGGACAAATTGAAAACAAAAATATTTTAAGTTTTAGTAAATACATTATCCCTGTAATTATGTTATGGTAAGTATAACAACATAAAAGTAGTGACACAAAACGGATAATGCATATGTGTGATTATCAAACCTCTACTATTTAATTGAAATAATCGAAAACCACAAATAATCACACTAATTTCTGGATTCTAAAGACCATTTTGATATACTCATAAATAGTTATTGTTAGTGTGCTTAGTTAAAATTTGGACCGTGATACAAAGATACTGTGTCATAATACAATTATTTATGTCTTATATATTATTATACAATACTTATTGTACTTGACCGTCGAACACTATGTCCACATTTTCGTATAATAGTTTTTATATTTTTAAACATAAATTACAAATAACCCTATATTTTAAGAGTTTAAACCCGTTTTAAGAAAATGTACTTTAAAGAGTAAATAACACAAAACTGTCATATATATATAATACACCATGTAGAATAATAATAATAATATATCAACATCTCGGATACAAATGGATATTCAAAATGATAGTATTTTGTTAACTGTAAGTGTATTATGAAGTAGTCTTACAATATCAAAAAATATACACTTAATATTTTGAGTTATCTATACTGTAGCTACATTAAAGAGGGTGCTCTTTATGTAAAGTAAACATAATTGTTCATTTTGAATGTGTGTAGTTTTTAAAACTATTTATATTAATGCAAATTTTAATTATAATATTAAACCGTATTATTGGATACTTGTGGGAGGAAGGGTTGTGATAGGAACTACATATTATGGTCCCGGTGGTAGACGCCCCCCATTATGTCGGTATAAAAAAAATATATACAAATATAGAATCGTATTAAATTCAATATAGGTCACTTCCAATAATACTGCTGACAATATATTATGTATATTAGAATAATAAACTGAGATTTATAGTTTTCATGTGAACCGGAAAACGGAAACTTTATAATAGATGACGATTTATACAAAAATAGGAAGGCGTGTGAACCAAGGTCTCATTATGATAACCTATCATTATTAGATTTCATTATTGCCAGTAAACGAATTCCGATCAAATGACACAATGGTATTTACGATATTATAATAAATGTAATACATTCATAAACATTCAAATGGGGTGGTATTTTTTTATTTCCATACTTTTTATTGTTACGAAGTTTAAAATATTATATGAAAACAATAATTATCAAGGCGAATAAGAACGGAAATAGTTAACAACTAGGGGTGCATAATATGTTAATATGTCGGTAGGGGAGTCCGGCAAATATTTACAATAATAATATTATTTTTGTATGTTTTAAATATGGACATAAATGTGACGAATATCGAAACACAGGCGTTTAATTATAATGTACTACACCACCAAAAAAAAAAAAAAAAAACGATAATTCCAAACATTGTAAGCCGAATTCATAATATTACACACATTGGCCGAGAAATGTTACAAATATTTCATAAACAAGAGTTTCTGAATAATAATAAGAAGTATAAACATTGCTTACGCGTACAGTTCTAACCTAAAAGAAAAAAATCGAACAATTTTATAGAATTCGCATTGAAACGATTGGGAAAAATATAAACAATACATGCATATACAATATTTTACATACAATATATAACAATTTATACCTACGAAAGTGTCAAAAACTAAGTTTATCGAAAAACTTAAAAAAATTCAAATATTTATATCTTTTCTTGTTATTATATGTAAAACTTATGAACACTTTATAGCTTCATTAAATTATGTTTTAACCAGGAATTTCGCTAATAATTTTTTCCAAGCTATTTATGCTTGGAATCAAAGTTGGTAACCTAGTTACATTTGTTTGGGTATGCATAAACTTAAAAAAATCCCATATTTTTGGGTAAATATCAAACCATTAGCTGGGCTTAACACAAACGTTATGTTCTATAGTATAGTATAAATCCATTGTTTTTTGTGGATATTTTTTACACCTTAAGATGTTTTGCTACTGTCTAAATTATATTTTACATAATCGACATTCCAAATATTTTTTTATAAAAAAATCAGATAACAAAAGGGTTGAGGAAAACTAATCAAAATTCTACTTGATAGTATATTTATTAATATAATATAGTGATTCATGTTATTGAAATAAAATGATAAATTAAAATATTTCATACTGTTTAGATGTGATAACTGTAAAATGATATGTTAATTAAATTTTAATATTTCTGTTTATATCAAAGTTTAAGTAACATAAATTAAATAAATACTTATTATTTATCAACATTAAAATTTTGAAATTTAATCAATATCCTAATTTATTTTTATTCACTTTCCATACTTTTCATTTATTCAATAGCAGTCAATTTAGGAAAAAAAAATGTTAAAATTAATCACCCCTAAAATTACATGTATATAATACAATTGGATTTTTTAAAAAAAATAAGAATATGTGCAAGTTCAATTATATAAAGTTTTAAATTAATTATTTTTATTTTATACCCATATCATTGTCCAATTTTAAAACCACAACTCAAAATTTGAAGAAAAACGTTGTATAGACTTAAAATGGTTCCCTACAAAAGTTGAGAGATTTGTAAATTATTATTCTAAATAAATCTTTAAATTAAAACAAACAAAAGTAATATATTTTTTTAAATCACAATTTACAAACACCTAAAGTTGCTTAAGGAATGATTATAAATCAATCAGTCTTTTGCTAGTTTTGTACTGAAGCGTTATTTGTTAATGGGTACACTCATATTGAAATATATTACGATTAACTAAAAATTAGTTATTGGATTATGTATTAATTTAACATTTTTCTATAAATAGTTAAGTAATACAGGGACAAGAAATTATAAATAGTCTAATAATCTAAGTTTAATAATTTACTGTACTATTTAACATAATATTATAGAGTCGATTTCCCTTGTTAATTAATCCTTAATTATAGAAACCACAATACTAAAACCAACTATCAAAATTAAGTTTTTACTATTTTGTGTTGAAGTACAAATATTACATACCTAATTGTTCAATGATTAGAAACAATATAAAATTAAGAAACTTTAACAATAGAACACAAAAATAATGCAAATTTATGAAATAAGTTCTAATATTGATGTTACTATGTACAAAAGAAAAAAATAATTTTTGATAATCAAAAATTTATAAAATGTACAATAGGGTAAGTTATAATTTTGGCAATCTAAAACCATTACAAATAAAAATGTAGTAATTTTCTAGTCAATTTGAACTTATTTGCTTTTTGTTTAATCGCAAGCCAATTTTAATTATTAAACCATTCTTTAATAGATGATTATAAATAAATATTTGTTTAAAAAAAAAGAAAATACTACTTTGTATTTAAAATTCTTTTTTTAAAAATAACAAAAATATGTTGATTTTTGATCTTTTAGTCAAAATAAAGTAAATGAAAATAATATTTTCTGAATAAACTTGTAGCAAAGTTTGTAATATACTAAAACAAATCTCAATTATTATAATAAGTTATACAACTAATAATGTATTAAATTTTAAAAAAATGGTATGCAACTTTTTAACAAATTAAAATTTTATTCGCTAAAAGTGGCATTGGTAAGATATTTAGGAAAGTGGTTTTGGTAAGATATTTGTTATAGCAGAAAAAATGCAATAGGTACATTTTTAAGAATAAAACAAAATGAATGTAACAGCTCTTGTACATTTTTTTTTTTTTGTTTATTTATTTAATCAATAAAAAAAATTGTTATAAATTATTCATTTAAATATATTGTAACAAAATATATTTAAAGCTAGAAACTAATATCTTACTTTTTTTCTTACTTACTAACTTTAGGTACTACCTTATGTTAATTATACAAAAAGGTTTACGACAACGAGTATGCTTCTTAAACATTAGTTTATTTTTTGTGTTCAGGTTAGGTAATACCTTAAAACCTTCAAGATATTTAAAGACCTTTTATTCTCCCATCACATCACACACCTTGAAAAAAATCCTAATATGTTTACAAAAATGACATTCAATTTTCCTATCTCTACCCCTATTGGGTCACTAACCAAGTTAATTTTCAACTATAAAATAATAGTATATAAGTTTCAGATTCTACATTCAAACATTTTTTTTTTTTTAAAGTAAATAACATTTTTAACCCTTATCAACACATATTTAATCCCTGTATGCAAAATTGTTGGATAATGTTGTTCGCAGTTCTGCTTAAGGTTTAAAAATGTTAAGAGTTGCATTAGAGGGATAATTTCCTTGAATTATTTCTACAACCGCCATATGGTTAGTGTTCACTAAGTACAGTCAATCTGAACTCAATGGGGCGAATATCATTAAATTTTGTAAAGTCAATCACTACTCTTTTAATAGTGCTCATTTTATTAGGTCAATATTTTTGAAGAGAAAAGCTGAACTTTAGAGCTGATCTGATAATAATAACATTATCTAGTTTCTCCTACAAATGTATAAATTTGTAAAACCTTTCTTTTATAATGCTCTTTTCTGTTCAACACATCAGGCAAATTAATAAAAAAATATAATTCTGTAAAAATACATTAATAGTTACAATATGTAATTTTCTATGACATAGGAAAAACAATCGAGTAAAGTTACTGATGATAAGTAAGTATAAAAACCTAAAAAAGTCATGGTTTTAGTAAAGGTGTATAGATAACTTAACTTCTACAAATAGTTGAAAAACCACAAAATGTATTAAAATTTATTGATTTCCTTTTATATCATGTGTGCTACATAAATTCAATATCAATATAATTCAATCTAATTAAAAATAATAATATTTATGGTAAATAATAATAATCGTAATATTGCGATTACGATTATTTTTATTACCGAATTCTAAAATCAAATTTACTTGTCCGTGTTAAAGCGTTGGTAATTGTTAAGAAGATTTCGATCAGCTGTTTTTATAAAAACATGATATAGCAAGTTAATCAATACACTTTTATCAATTTACAAAATGACTTATTCTGTTATTAACGTTTACAACTTTTGAAGTTCAAGCAATTTATTCTCAGTAAAAATTAGTTAAAATATAATATAATCGTTAATGGGCGTTGATATTTTAAATAAAAATTATTAAAATTACTATTTTAATTATTTCTAAAAAAATGTGTTTTTACTAACAGTTCCTTCGAGGGAAAAATTATAGTTAAAAACGTTATATTTCAAAATCGTTGTAGCTTAGGCGTAGGAAAACCTTTGAATATTAATTGTAAACATATATCCTGACAATAAAAGGGTTTTTCTAACCAATTTATAAACGGTTTCCGGGACGTGACACGTGCGGTGCAGAATAATTATTTAAAATACATAATAATTTCGTTAGGAAATAATTACAAATTAAAATCGATCATGCCCTTTGGCGTGTGTATACTCGTTAAATCGGGTAGTTAAAACAAAATGAAAAACTTACCCTAAAATCAAAAGTCAATCGATTGCGGCTGTCGTGACGAAAGTATTTTTTATTTAAATCGGTTTTCCTTGGGACGACCTGTTGGCTTTGCCTGCGTCACAATAGGAAAATACCGCCACAGACCATCAGCAATATAATTGTTGTATATTTTGTTGTTGTTTTTTCTTTTTTTTTCAAACCTAATCAGCTGTGTTTATACTATCATCGTGCATGTTGTATGCAATATTATAATCATATATACATTATACGAGTGATATAATGACTAAAACCGCGGGAAATTTGGTATAATTATTATAATATGTGATAACAATATGATAAGCTCGTGTGATCTTATCACGATTTACATACATGGAGAAAAGTAATATTATTGTTGTTGGGCAAAAGCGGGTAACCGTTTTGCGCTGGAATACCGCGGTTATGTTTTCCAGAACAACCGAAACACCGAAGAGGGTAAATAAAAAAAAAAGATGGACATCATAAGTATCATATCGAAAATTAATATTTGTATAACAATATAAGAAACACGTGCAAGCTGTCAATTTTGAAATGAGATTATCCAACGAGATGAAATTAAATCCAGTAAAATATGACAAAGTTTCGGTCGACCCCAAGTTGCACAGTTGTATTTTTTCATAATATAATTCTTAGACGGAAAAAACTCAAATTTTTAAAGTAAGCGCGCTGGGTAAATTTAAATTTAACCAAAAATAATATTTTAGAAATTGCACGAACTGTAAATGTTTCTTTCTACGTTAAGTACTAGCGTTGAATGTTTATAAGGCAATATAAAATAACTTTGATGTGTGGCATCTTAACTAAAACCTAAAGTTATACTTTCGTGAAATTAGATAATTATTTGTATGGAGAATAATATGATCTATAGCACTTGTACTAATATTTCATTGCAATAGACACACCTTATTCTCATATTTAAAAAAATTAAGTTTTTAATAATATTTCACTGAATAACAACTAATTTTCGTACTTACAGCTTACTCTGTTGTGTTAAAAAAAACACTTTTTTACAAATATTTCTCCTGATACCTAGTTTTATTTAATATTTATTATTATATTCTCATTGGCAAAAAATAAAAATAGATTTTATAATAAATTTTTGGCCAGAAATGTTATGTTGTTTAGATATTTCGTTTTAAAATACTTATAAACTTTTTTGCTAAATGGAAAACCATTTATGATATTTTTTTATAAACATCTTAAATATTCAAATATTTCAACATTTATTATAAAAATCTTAAATAGCATAATCTTCAATAACAACTAAAATATTGTAGGCACTCGTTTAGTAAGTACCTATTTCGTTTAAGTTATGGATATAACAAAAAAGCTTAAGGTTTGGTAAAAACTAAAACCCAACATACATGATCAAATATTATCAGTAACAGGATAAGTAAAAAGGTATTTTTTTAAAATTCAAATATACAAGAAAATATATAATAGTGTCATTTCCTGTGAAATCATCATAATAATTAGGATATAATCTTGTCATAATTGCAAAATTAGAGGAAAATATCTTTACATCTTTAGTTATAACTCTAAAACGATTTAAGATTAGTATGAACATTTGAGGGACATTTTTTTTTTTTTATTAAAATATAATTATTAATTATTAAGACCTTATTTTTAATTTGATATAGAACATACGATACGAGTTACCACAATATTTGAATTGTTATTTATTTATATTTGTTCACGCTTTTCTTCAATGTAAAAATTATGAAAAAAAAAGATGTATACATGATTATTATTGATGTATATACTATTAATAGTCAATACTTCTATTGGTTATAAATAGTACTATTAATAACCAATGATACTACTAAGTTATAATACAAAATAACAGTTCTAAAAACAAAAAAACAAAATCGAGTTTTATTTACTACGACTTGAGTATTCATTGATCAAAATATTTGGCAATAATTGAACCAAAATATATAATTGTCAATATTTTATAGAGTATAGGCGGTTATTTCGAAATTTTTGGAGGTAAAGTAAAGGAATATTGATGATTTATGTGATTTAAAGTATATACATTTTATCGTGTAATGTTGCATATCAAATTATGGTAATTAAAGAGAAACAAAAATACTTAGATTAAAAATACAATTTAGTGTTTATATTAAGTATTCTACATTAAAAAAATTAAATTTTAAAAAAATAGTAAAGTTAAAATGATCGTATTGATTTTACAAGAAGTAGATTAATATAATTTCTTTCCACCTGATTTTAGTAGCTTCGAATATAATATAAAGTGTCTAAAATATAACACTCTACACCTATTATAAATTTAAATTATAGAAAACTGAAAAATAAACAAAACATAATAAAACGAAATTAATAAACATTTTAATTTATTTTTATGGCAATTGACATTATGCAAACAAGTTAATGTTCATAACACAAATATAGTCAAACAATATAATGTACACACCTAATATAATAACTTTAGCAATACAATATAATATTAAAAATAATTCAGTTGTATTTCATAAACTAAAATTTAAAAGACAACATTTTATTAACATAGTATAATTTTGTTAATTTATTTTTATAGAAATGTACATTTGTCAGTTTGAATAATATATACCTATGACAACATTTATACTTGGATTAGCTACGATTCGATATTTTTTTATATATTATACTCTCAAACGTGTAACAATAATAATAATAATAGGGGAATAAAAGTAGGTATGTATTATTTAAAATATATAAAAATTGGCTAAATATATATATTTTTAAAATAACTCAATTAATAGTAATATTAATCTAAATCAATGGTTGAGCAACTTTGTTTTTATTTACTGGATTGAAAACAATTGGTTTGTACGTTATGTTTTTGTTTTTTATGAACGGTTGTAACGAGTTAATACCTGGTTTCGGTACTACTACTTCGCTGGTAACTTCATTGTATTTCTAAAAAATAACACATCATATTATAAACATATATTTATACTTTCACCTAACATCCCCAGTGCCCCCCGTATCCACCCTACCCCCTCGTGAACGCCCCCTTAATAATTGTTAAGAGTACAGTTGCAGAACTAAGTGTGTACCGTTGAACAGTTTATTTGCATTTCTTGGCCCTCGCTGTCTGTGAATGATTGTGCATGACCGAAATCAGGATCGACGTAACTGCTGTTTTCTTGATCAGAAGTTGGGCTAGTCGATCTAATTCGCAACACAAACAACAGGCTTTAGTGAAATCTGAACTAACGAAAAAAATCGTCAACAATTTAACGGTGCATGCATGACATTTTCCTACCAACCTTCTTTGGCACAGTGGCTTGAAAATGTGTTGACTAGAATTTACACTTAATTTTTTGAGGTCTGGACTCACGCTAAAACCTGTGTTAGATTTGTTATTTAAAGCGTATATTAATTATTATTATTATTATTGAAATGTACATATATTATATTTACACGTTTTAAAACTTTTTCCTATAGTAAGTCAAGAATAGTTATGTTGTTTATTGTTTGTTTTCAACGCACTTGTTTATATCCATCGCTCGTCCGGTTTGCGGTCGCATTCAGTAATACAAGTAGTTGTAAACAATAATGATTGTTGAGTGATTAATTAAAAAATAGTAATAAATGTCTTGTAGATAAGTCGTATTAAAAAAAATGCAGTTATAGTCGGTCGCCGGTATTATTGCAAGGCGCTCGTCTACGCGCGTCGTTTTTTTAATTTAAATTTGTTCAAGTTCGTTTAAGTATAGCAAACGGGTAAACTATTAAATGTCTTTTAAAAATAATTTTTGAAAACCCCACGACAGTAATGAATGTGTTATATTATAATGTACATATTGTAGTATGTAATAATTTATGTATAGGTAAGTAATTTGTTATCAAACCAAAGTCCATTAGCCTTTCAAACGATCAGTGTTATTTTACCAGTTGTTTAGTTTTAGTCGAATCGGTGCATGCGTTTTTTTGTCAGTTAGTTAATTATGTATATCATCTTCACCTTTCCCCGCTCGAATGGAATTGACCGACCATTCCATCTCTTTGATTTAACTTTCAACTTTGACGTCCAAACATCATAGCCCGTCTCACTAGTGCTGTCTATACGATTTGTCTTACAATTCAAACTACACCTTTATGTGTATCAACTCCCATGTTGCCTCTTTCCATCTCTTCTAATCACTCTTTTCCACGCGCTTTCAATGGCTTCACTGTCTAGTAACAGTGATTCCATACTTGAGGCGTCAAGTTTCAAAACCAGCTAAAAGACCAATTTTTTAAAACGGGGCTTTTTGTCTTTCCCAAATGGTCACACTATATTACATGGTTTGTAAAAATATTGAACATAAATCTAAGTTATAACTGATAATGGAAAAATTGTGGTTGGTTAATGGTTTCAAAACTAGCCATAATCAATGGCTATAATGGTCAGCTTAATAAATGTATGTTTAAAAACCACCTAATGTCAATATAAAAACCAGACATATGTGAAAAAGAAATTTAATTGTTAGTTTACAAAACCAGCCATGGGAGGAAATTGACAACAAAACCAGTTATATCAAAATGATAAAGCTATTTAGCTCTTGTAATAATATTTGGATAAAATAAATCTTTATACACAACGTGCATAGAGTCAAATCTTAACCTTATTTTCATCTTTTGTTGTTTATGAAAAATTTCAAAAATTGATTATGGTTGGTTTTGAAAGAGACGCATCATTTATCTACTCTATTTACCACTTGCGCTTTTCAAGCGTACCTCTGCCTAAAATATTCTCATTACTATAAACCTTAACTCCGAATACTATGTTTTAAACCGGTTAATTCTCAAATAATTAATATCCCGTTGCTTCTTTTCGCGGCTAACTGCTGCTTCGTGTATGTACCACTCCATCTAATCTCCATGGCAGAACTCCGAGTGTAAACTCACATTCATACACCTACCTCTTTTTAGACGCTTATCTTCCTGACATAAATCTAAATTTATTTGTCCGTTAGTTAGCTAGTTAGTTATTCTGTTGGATTTTTTTTTTTAACTAGTATCAAGCTTTAAACGTAGTAGGTATGTACACTTTGGACGCATGTGTGTTTACCTGCTTCGATGATTTGTACGCGATGTCGGTCTGGTGTTTGATACCGACACTTCGGAATCGGAACTGGCCAAAGAGTGCGGTAGGGCACCTTGGGCGAAGTCCTTCCGGTAGTTGGCCGACGTCGGGGTGGAAGGTCCTTTGTCGGCGGCGTGTTTCCGGGAGCTGTTTGGGGTCACGTAGACTTGTGTGCTCTTGGGCATCTGATACACTACTTTGGGGTGCACCGTGGTCGTCGTGGACTTTTTGATGGAGCTGTCCGAGTTGCTGCTGAAGTCGTGATCGGCAGTCCTGAAACGACGAACCGTTGGCTGATTTCAATTCGGACAAAACCCAAATTTGCGACGTCTTACCGCGAAGAGTTGAAGTCTTTGTAATCGCGCCTGGCTTCCCGGAATTCCGACAGGACCTGAGTGCCGGACGGCAGTGGTTGGGCCGGCTCCCGCTCGCCTTGGGTCAACGTGTACAGCCTCAGCTGTTGCCGGATATCCGCTTTTTCCCTTTCGCGTTTCTTTTGGAATTCTTCCTCGACACGCCGCATCGCTTCCATTTCGCTGAGTCGTTGACGTTCTGTGCCAATCGGTCGGCAACATGATTTTTAGTAATTTCAACATAGTAAGTTAAGGCAACAGCGGCAATTACAATTACCTTTGTATTCGGCTTCTTTGGACAATTTCTCGGCTATTTTCTTTCGTTCGATCTGCCTGATAGTGCTCTGGAACGCGAATTTCTTGCTAGCCGATTTCCTTTGTCTAGCTCTATCTTTGGCCGCAACGACACCATCCTCTCGTGTGTCCCTCGTTAAATCGTCGCAAGATTTAGTCACGTTGTTAATCCTCTCGGGCGAAATGTTCATTCCATCTCTGTAAAAAATAACACAAATCGAAAAAATAGTAAGAAACAAAAAATATTAATAGAAACTAAAAAAATTTAGAACCTTATTATTGGAAATTATGCGCGTTTTAGATTGATTTAAAATATTGACGCCTTACAGTTTTACAGTGAAATACTTACTAACCCTTGGTGGGATGGGAAAGGGCTCTGTGTATTGAAAATATATAAGACTACTATCGCAAGAAAATAATCAAGGATTAGTAATTAAAATGTAGTTCAAACTGTTTACTTACAAAAATTAAAATTCTGGGTCAGGATATGGATGGAAAATACGGATTTTTCGTATGTAGCCGAGTGTCAAATTTAGAAGTAATATCATATTATACATTGTAGCCAGTTTTTGTACTTGCTTTATAGCAGAAATAATTTTTCAGTAAGACAATTCGTAACTGGCGGTAGTACACAATTACGATGAGTGTATTGCGATGGTGTATAGAAAACGGAGTTTTCAGTTATTTTTCTTTTAATAACAGGTATATTAGCAGTTATTCACTGTAGCAGCCCCCCCCCTATTACCTAAATACCGGATTATAAGCATAAGTCATAACAAAACAGCTAAAACAAATAGAATTTTAAAACTTTACAAAAACTACTATAGAAAATTTGGACAGTTAACAACTGAGCTAGAGTTTACCCTAAATTGTTGGTAGTATCTTAAAAGTTAATATTCAAACACAAGACCACGGTTACTGTTTTGTACCTTGGATACAGGTAGTTCAACGATTTGTATTCCGGCAAGTACATAGCCCGTCGACCGGCGGCTAAGTACGAGAACTTGGGCAACGAAGACATGGTCAGCTCCTCCGGGACTGGTTCGCTGTCATCCTGGTCGTCGTCGACTTGGTTCCAGTTCTGTGACGGGAAATTCCCTACCAGACCGGACTTGTGTAGCGAATCCGGCACGCTCCGGCTCAACACCCAGTTTTCGTCCAAATGCGATTTGGTCTTTTCGATCGAAGCCTTACTGTTTCTGTTCAGTTTCGATTTGAAGTAGCTACTGGTCTTTGGCGGGTTCATAGGCGAGAAATCTTCACCCTTTTCACGCGGAAAGAAAAAAAAACAAACAAAAATTAAAGTAAATCTGCACAATGAACCGGTGGTTTTCGTAAACGTTTAAACCGCTGTAATTAAGTTACACCACACTAACCGTTTGGCCGTATCTCTTGTCGTGCAATGGGTTTTCTTCCCTGGGCAGGGACAAACAAAAACTAGGTCTGGCCACCGTACGGGATCTAGAAAACTGTGTGGCGTCTAATAAACTCTGCGGCGACACCGGTGCCGACTCCAGTCCACCGTCCGAACTGGTTTCCTCCAAGTCTTGTTGTGGAGTCCAAGCGACCTATAAAAAGACGGTAAACAATTTAAGTGCATTTTCGGATTCGACGTAGAGCCAAGTAGGTTTGAGAGTTTTACAATAACGAATTTTATAACACAGAATATATTATTGTATTTGCTTAGCTGCTATGTTTTATACATTTCAGGATCATATTGGACCCACTCGCATAAGCTTTTGGACCACTCGATAATAACGTGCAATGCACATACTTATAAAAAATGTACTTTCTAATCTTTTTGGGCTTGTCCCGTATGTACAAAATAAAAAAAACTCATCTTTAATTTTGGTTCATATGCAAGCAGTGCAACATGTGTCCTCTTAATATTTTAACAGTATTATGAAAATGTATGTATTGTTAAGAACACCCTATACACAGTATACACGGAGATTGTCAGAAATGTACCAAAATATTAAACGATACAAATACCTATTGGTTATAGGGTCTTATACCTGGGAATTGTGCGCCGAATGTGGACTGGCGTCGCCGGATATGCCGCTGTCGCCCGACTTGTCGCCGTTATGGTGAATCGGTTGATCGATGACATGTATCAAATCTTCTTCCCCGCCACTGTAATTCGGACTTGCCGGCGTTGGACTCTCCAGCGCGGTCAATAACCGCCATGCAGCTGTCGGGCTGAACCTAGGTATATCAAATTGTTTCCTGGGTAAGGTAGGCCGCAGCTGAAGTGATATGTCGCCGCCGCCGCCACTCTGCAAAGAAAACGATAACACATTACAGAGACTTCAGAGTTAGATAGAATATGATAGAAAATTTGGGAACAAATAAACGGAGTTTGTTTCGGATAAGATTGGAACATTAAACATGGAGCTTGTGCGATTTGTGGCCACGGAGAGAATTCGGCCGACTTAAAGAAACAGAAACGTTACCTCGTCCGTAGGATCACTACTGGTCAAACTGTCCGAAGGCGAATGGTTGGACTTGTTGTAGTTGTCAGCGAATCGGTCGACGTTCTCGGCCATCCTGTTGTCTGTTATGTCGTTGTTGAATTCATTCATACCGAAGTAAAAAGTCTTTGGTTTGGTATCTGGTATGCTAAAAAAAAAAAAAATGCCAATATTCAATTCGTTGCATAAACTAATGTTTATGGTCCGTACAAATATTTTATAACCATTCCCATACAGCCAAAAATTCATAATTAAACAAAATTGTTGCGACGATGTTTGAAAAATGTATTTGCAAAATATTGTTTAAATTTTTAATATTGGAAATATTTTCAAAACTTTTATACGTTTTGTAAATAACATTTTTTAAACAATGTTGACTTTTCGTGTCAAAACATTATTATAAAATAGTGGTAAAAACATACGTTTAATAATATTTTGAAAATATTAATTTATTTTTGCCGTTTGTGTTTTTTGGTCAGAAATTCAATGTCCTATAAATATTGTTTGAATATATTTCAATAATATTGTAAACAATATTTGTATGACATTACCGTTCTAGCCAAATATCACGATAAAACATTAATAAAGTTTTTAATTAGCTAATAAAATAAATATAATGAGAATAAAGTAATGAGATATAATTTTTTTTTCAACTGGTTGGGTATGTGGCGTTAAATATGATTCAATTTCTTAAAAAAAAACACATTTATAACTTAAGACATTGATATCGTACTAAAAGAAATTGTAAGCAAATTAAAAACACGATTTTAACTTTTTTTTTTTAATCAATTAATGCATTTGACCATTTGACTGAACTGTATTTAACACGGTTTTGATGCTCACTTGGACTTGGCTTTGTCATTTTTGTCACGATTTTTGGCTTCGTCGTTGGATCCAGTGGCCGACGACCCTTCGCCCGTGCACCGGACGCCGTTGTCCTCCACTTGTTCGGCCGCCGCCAGATTCGGTATGGACCTGGACAAACGTTTGGCTCGATCGGCCATCAATCGCTTTCTGTTCGATTGCACCGCCGCGGCGTTCTTGTCTTGCTGCTGGTGATGTCTGTCGCCAACGTCGGCCGTCGTCACTGGCCGGTCTTCCGACGTGGGGTTCGACGAACTCTCCGAAGCACGGCCGACGGGCGGATGACGGTACTCTCTTTCCCTTAGCCTCTCCGTCACTCTCTTCAACTCGGCCTGTCGACAACGGTAAGATATTTGTTTATTTAGGCCTTTGTTAGGGTAGATATGGCGGGTAGGAAGGAAAGAGAAGATTTAGCGTGTAAAAATATTAATAAGTTTAGTTTCAAATCTATATAGTCTACTGTGGAAGTTCCAAATGCATACAATTAGAATTGTGCAAATTCTTTGCTTTTACTCGAATAATAATTTGCTAACGTTAGATGATTATTTAGATAACGATTCATTCGAATGATGCACAACTCTGTGTATAGTTAAAGAGGTTAAAGAGGGGGGACGCTGACAATATTGAAAAATCACTTTGTTTTTATTTAATAACAAACAAATTAATTTTTGATTTATCACTGTACTTAGATAAAGTATATGTTTTCGAATAATGCATAACTTCGCTGGTAATGTATTTTCATAGCGGTAACTTCAAAAGACACTAAATCGACAAAAATAATTAGAAAATAAGTTATGAAACGTTGTTTTTGGTATTTGGCCACAATTAATGGTCACTAGATGTTTTTTTTAGCAATGAGTCTTGGAACGAAATCTAATATCAATATATTTGGAAAATAAATAGTAAAAATTCGCGTTTTTTAATAAAAAAAACCTTTGTACTTAGCATAAAAAACACGCGTTTTGAAAACAAATTAAAAAATCGGTTTCGCTAAAAAAATTAGGTTTGTTCCAACGAATTGGTTTCTTTAGATGCGAATGAAGGGTTTTATTTGCAACACTAAAAAGGCTATCATAATATATATTTATATACATTTTTCTCCTGTAGATCATACACGACGACTTACTTGGAACTGCGGAGAAGACATGCTACGGTGTAGATTGCCTGGCTGCGGTTTAGCTTTAACTATGTTTTCCGGATGTTTCATCGTCATCTCGTCGTCTTTGCTGAGTTTCCTTTTCGTCTCCGCTCGGGTCTTGAACAATCTCAATCTTGGCATACCATTATTTTGACTAGATCTACTATTTTCTCTGTGGTTTTCCCAGTGTTGGTACGAATCTGGTGAAGAACTGTCCATCTGCTAGAGAAAACGTTATTTGCTATTATTATCCCTACTTAACCGATCAGTTCTTAAGTGTGTCCTAGCTGATGCAAGTACCGACACATTTTGTGATGACCATTATTTTAATTTAAAAAAAAAAAAATCCCTCACCCCATTATGGTGTGACGGAGGTATTTGAGGCGCCCTGTACTTTTTCTTGGACCTAGACAGTCTTCCCTTGTTCTCTGCCTGTTGATGATGGTGATGGTGGTTGCTATAGCCGACCGGAGGGGGTTGTTGTTTGTTAAACGCATATCTCAAGTCCGGTTCGCTGTTGTACATGTTATACTCCATACGATCTCTCCTGTCTTCCCTCGGGAAGTGTCTTTGGCCTTGGTATCCGTGTTGAAACTGTAACAAAAAACTTTAGTTAATTATTCGTGTAGAAACCAAGAAAACATTAATACAGTTTTCTAGGCTGGAGTTGTATGTTTTTTAACGAGGCGTTTTATATAGGCAATCTCAGTACATCCGAGTATAGAATTATCACGGGGGAATATGTTACAAACCAATATTTTCAGGCAAAACACATGTAAAATATAATAAACGTATATTAGTGATGTCGTTAATGTATTATTGGGGGTAAAGTCCGTGAAACTAGAAAGGATTTATGAAAATGTTTATAAATGATAAACATATTATACAAAATAAGATGCTATAAAAAAACTCAAGGATAATATATTGGGATTGTCTATTGGTTTCTCGTAGATTTTTATTATTATTATATATTTTGATATACATTAATGTAATAATATTAATAACCCATGGTCGTTTTTCAGAATAACATCAGTAAATTTACATTGAAAACGAGAGGTTATATCAGCTAATATTTTATTTAACTATAACAAGCACCGAACACACGGGTAGCATATTAAAATATTTGTTTTGATATTCATAGGATTCATTTAGTCGACAACCATTTTCACTCTCAAGGATAAAATTTAATTCGTAACATTGAAATTATGTGATTTTTCAGGAACTATCAAAAGTAACATTGATTGTATTTAAATTAATATTTTGTATACAACTCATATATATGTTCTTTAAACTGTTTACAATATAGTTGATTGTAATCTAAAAGCTATATAAATAGTGTTATTTATTAAATATAGGCGAAGGACTATTATTGAAATTGAAATTAAATAGTTTAACTAAAAATGAGGAATGTGTGTCGTTTTTTAGAGGATTAAGTGGAATAAGTTGTTTTAAAAAAAAAAAAAAGAACAAAACGTCGAAAAGAGTTGCTATTTTTACAATTAATCGAGGGACTGAACTTGTTCCTTTTAAAAAGGAACTTTACCAACAGGTTAAATTCGAGTAGTTCTTGTTAATTTTTTCATTCTATTATTTGTTTTTTTTTTATACAAACGATTACTTAAAATTTGAATAAAACAATTATTCGAATTCTGTTCAGCTCTGCCTATCAGAGAAACGCCCATATCTTGTGTTTAGCCTCGCTTATACTAATTTAACATTATATCATTAACAGTGCCGCAAACTGACCTCTTCGTGGTGCACATAGTCGAACGGTCTTTTGACACTGATGGTGCCGCCGTTATGCAAGACCGTCCCATTGTCTGTGGGCCGCAACCGCTGACCGGGAGGAGGCTGGGGAAGAACTTTGGCTCCGGTCGGTTTAAAATACTGCGACCTGGGAAACGAGTAAGCCCACGAATGCGGCGGTATCACCTGAGTGTCGCTGGTGGCATACGGGATCCCGTGGCTGTTCGAGTTACCCATCGTTCATCGATCGTCGAGGGTTTTTAAGCGTTGGTCATCTGTAAAACAAAGAAAAACAAATATATTCCAAACGAATATTAGGTGCATTGATTTTTATAAGAACAAAAAAAAAAAGTGTTCTTTTAGGGACACCTGTACACCTGCGAATTTTCGTTCGAAAACATCTCATTCAACTTCAAACGTATCTACTGTTCCGTATTAAGTTTTGAAAAAATATTTCAATTTATTAGTTGTAAGTTGTTAATCGTTATTTAATTAAATTTACCAAGCTCTGACGACATTATCCTACACCGTATGTAGCATAGTATTTTTTTGAAATATTAATTTAACTTTATTAATCAATCATTTCCATCTATTTACAATTACAAAAATATTGAAACACTGTATCAAAAAAAGAAAAAAAAATGCTCAATCGCGAGGCGTGTACAATTGTTGTTGTCTAAGTGATGCCGAATTATAAGATTCTATAATAACCCCGTTTAAAGAAAAATAGGACAGGTTCGTAAATGATTATTAATAATGAAAAAACTATTGTGAAAAAAGTCGGTAACAGACGTTACAACAGACAAAGTAATTACCCACAAAGACGAGTCATTACCGTACTAATAATACCCTAAACTTTTATTTTGCCATACAAATTGTTAAAATACAGATTCGCTAAATAAATCGAAAAACATGATAAGTGTCTTCATTAAATAATTATTTCTTAAGACAAAATAAAGTAAAATTTTGATCACCTATTGTATACTGGCTTACATCATACATATACGAGTCAAAACGCCAATTACGAACAAACGTTGGGAGCGAACCACCATCGGATATTTTTGAAAATTACACCTGAATGTCTGTTACGATGAAAAGAATGTTCTCAAACTTTTTTTCGATTATTTTGGCCATGATCGTAAGAAGTATTTTTGGTTTTACCTTGACACTTCTTTTTTTATAATTTTTTTTATAGAATCTTTAAAAAAATGGCCGTCAAAAAAGTTTATTAATATTCAGTTTCTTATGCAAAATAATGTCAGCTCTCTGAAAAAAATATTTATTTTTTTTCGCGAACAGAAAGTCATCAAAATTGAGTTTATAACTTAAAAAGTGTGTTTTTGTCGTGTAAAATGTTGAGAATTTTTCTAATATTTTTTTTTTTAGAAACATGAGGAAATTTTACATAAAATGTGTAAAAATTCATAGAAAAGTTTATAAAACAGACAGAAAACTTGACCACAGTATTCAAAATAGTTGAAATAATTATAATTTATTATTTTTATATTATGCAAATAAGAAGATAATTTTCCGTTTTTCGACTTTCCCATGCATTTTTACCAAGTTTTTGTTTTTCTAAGCGTATTATGCGTTTTGACCCATTTATAATATATATATATATATACGTATATATTTAGGACTGTGATGGATAGTATCCATACAAAATGCCATTGTAATAGTGTCGTCGGCTAATTAATAGTTAATTGTTTTAATATGATTTAGTCTCGATGCACATTGAAAGTATATTATAACGAGAGTGCATGCCATAGAGACTTTAATGCCAGCGAGCCCGGCTGTATCGTACCTATATCTACTGCTCTGGTCTCGACACACATATTACTGTGTATTATTATTATTTGTATTATTGTGATTCTTATTTCGGCGCTAAGACACGTGACCACAACATACCTACCTATATAGTGTGTTATTTCGGAAGAACCTGTGCTAGTGTTCCGTTACCGGGTCGAAACTGTCGGTGCCGCTGCCATACTCGGACACCGTTATGACTGAGAGACTGCGTTTTTTTACACGACCGCACTCGCACTACTATGCTCTCATCGTCTTGGCAACAACTCTTTACACACACACATACAGGCCGGAGACGGAAATAAACACTCAGTGTTGGCTGCATAAGATTCGCAAACCCTTTTTTATATGTATTATTAGAATATTGTCAAAGCGCTTTGCACCGTCTCCCACACCGGACAGACAGAAAATTACTAAAAATATAGATTTAAAAAATAGTGTGAGTAAATATGGTTCGATAAGTTATTTAATACTTACAAATAAATTATCAAGTGAAGTTGACATTATTCGGATAATTTTTTTTTTCAGAATATTTATTTAACGATTATTTTTGTCAAATTATTTGTTATTCATTATTCGTCAACACTAGTATTATACATATTATGGATATTATTTTCGTTTCTTTTATTTATTATTAATTGTTTGAATGACCAAAAAATGATAAAATATACAATGTTTGATGTACCTATGTGAGATTAAGAAAAGCATTTTAGATTATTATATTATTTTTTATAAATTGAAAATTACCTGAGATTTTGTTTTTTATATAAAATATAATAAATAAACTAATTATCTTTTATTTATTAGCGAGTAACAATTGTAATTTCTCGCGCATAACATATTGTTATCTATTATTGGTCAAGTTTTTCAATTATTATTTAATATCTTATTAAAAATTGTACTCAACTCTGTTCGTCAGTAATAAACTATAAGAATATACCACTTGGCGACAACAAGGCGAATGGAATAATATTGTGGAAACGCTTGTACCGTAGTTGTAATATAAAAAAATGAAAGAGTGAAAAAATAATATGACGATACTAGAGTCATAAAATAAAAATTAAAAGTGAACACAACACAACAAACGTACGATGGCCGGTGACCCTTGTATCCGATTTGTCGACGCGTTTTGTAATTGGAAAGTTATAGCATCTTCTAAATCGAAATTCCGCATAGTTGCCTACGGTTCAGATGTTCAACTTGTAAGTACCCACACTAGCGTGTTTAAGTTCCACACGGGCTCCTCGGTAACTTAACGGGCGCAATGAAAACCTATATTGGAAAATCAGAGTTTGTCCTCTGCGTTACCGAGGGGGAAATCCTGGGAAAATCGTTCGGTCAAATATAGGCCCGAAATAGCATTGTACTATTCTCGACAATTGCGTTGCCATTTATGGATAAACCGCACTACCGGTGTAAGGAACATTGCTGTGCCTAATCGTTTCCGTAATCCGGACAGTGTCGAGTGATGGGTTCCGTCGGACCAACCAGTGTCACTTAAAACTGTTTTCCTGTGGTAAAAATAATAGAGAATAAATTTGAGCGGTTATTATTTTTCCGGAACGTGGAAAATATTTTGCACGTTGTCACAGATGGCGGCACACGGCCAAACAGACGTCCTCTGCTGCCATGACCGCATAACGCGTAAAGAAGAAGAAAAAAAAAATACTGTAGACGAAAAATATTTAGCACAACACAATAAAGCCTCGGCCGGTCATGACAATGTGGGATCTGTCGGTCGCAAAATATTAGTATTTTTTTCCAACCTACGGTTATTCAACAGACTGGAAAGTTCCGACGTTAATACCTTCTATACTTACAAGAAATAACTGTGCATAGTCTGCGAAACGTCTCCATAATCGGTGGCAATAAAAAAATAGGGTGCCTCTAAATGTATAAATCTGTTAATAAGATATGCGGTTTTGCGACAATGTCGGGCTCGTGTAAGTTATGTACTTGGCCATACCTATCTTGGTTTGCGAAACGACCCGACCGGTATCGAGGATGACGATTTCATCATTTAACTATAGGACCAGTGTGCGCGATAAACCGATTGTCCAACCGAGTTTGTAATGGTAAACGTCATAAAATACTATTCTACTGGGACGACTCGTGTACAGAAGAAAAAAGGCGTGGAAAATGTCAAAAGATCTATTTCCTTTTCATATTATAAAATCGACGCGGGTCAACGAAAACAAGTGGTGCAACCAGAATAATCTCTACCGGGTGATTTTTTTAACGCTCTACACACTAATTTACTTACTCTTAAAATAATTGCAATTTTGTAGTGTTTCTTTTTGAAAATATTTGTATTTATGTTGTAATACAATATTAGACAATATTCAATTTTTTATGTTATTTAGAACTTATTTGCTAGAGCTTTACTTTTGAAACGTAAATGGTAATATATCTATCTATTTAATTGAATTTTTAAATAAAAAATCATTTTCTGAACATTTTGACTGGTCGATAATCAGTTTTAAATATTTATATTTAAAGTTATTAAAACTTTAAAATTTAGGACGGGAAGAAGTTGAGAATAATTTTTTGCGCGCATTTCTTAACCGTACTCCACCTCCCGTCCGAAATTTAAAAATTAAATAACTTCAAAGCTATTTATTCAAGACTGGTTATCGAGCAGTCCAATTTTTTCAGTAAATTATTCTTAATTTAAAAACATGTATATGTTACCATTAAAGATTAAAACGTTGATAAAGTTCTTGTAAATGATAAGAGAGATAAAAATTAGAATATTGTCTAATATTGTAGTATAGCATAAACAAAAATGTTTTCAAAAAGAAAAACTACACAGTATCAATTATTTTAATAGAAAACTGGCATAGGGCGTTAAAAGAATCATCAGGTATATTTTCACTTTTGTTTTAGACTAAGCTTTCAGTTGGATTTTGCAAAATTCACGTTCGTTATTTTAATGTGGATTATTTTTTTACGTTTAGTAAAAAATAATAACAGTAATTATTTTCATTACCTAGCAACTTTGTGTCTCATTTTGGGATAAGAGCTGATCATTTTGACGGCTTGGGTATAGAATTTAATTTTTTTTTTTTATTTAACAAATCAATGATTTCTCCACGGACTATCTCCATGGTCACAAGTAACATATATACATATATATATATATATATATATATTCCACCTGGTAATTCAGCCATATGACTCATGTGACCAACTTTCGTACGAACCTACACGCTGATTTATGGTCATAAAAATGATAAACTGGTTGTTCATTTTTCTCCAGTGTATCACTTAACGCGGTTCGTATAGGCGTTTTTTTTACAATGTTGTGGTGTTTTATTTTTTAACTCGCGAATACTTAAACCGGCGTACGTAATTTGCGCCACGTCCAAAACCTGTCTTGGAATAATCTGTCTCACCATCGTAATTGAGTGAAATTTAAACGAAACAATTAATTAATAGCTAACGTCTAATTTGACGAATAGTGTTGGCATTAAAGCATTAAAATAACTTTTTATTCATTACATATGTAACTTAATAAATCAAATAGATATAAATCAAATTAGCTTATTTATTTAGAAATTGTTTCTATTATTATTAATAGACACTAAAATGAATAATACATATAAAATAAAATATATTAAATATAATAAAATATGCATTGATAACAGTTAAACTTAATGATTAAATAGAACATAATTTTGTATTAATTGCTTGAACTAGATAAAAAATTATTTGAATAATTCTCAATCTGCTCAAGATGCATACATCATCTACCAGACACTGAAGTTTGGTTACCGATTTTAAAAATGTATGCGCACACACATAGTGTGGGTATGACCTAAGTATGCATTAGAGAATAGTTTGGAATTAGGGTGGACAATAAAAATTAGATATCATATATTATAATTTTTTCAAAATTTTACACAGATACAGACCTCAAAAGACAAAAATTTTGAAAATACTGATAGGGATAAATAATAGGGTTGTGTTATGTGTTAACAGTATTTGAATAATGATACTAACACAAAACCTATTTTAGACACACGAAGCTTTCATTAAACTAAAACGTTTACAATAGGTTTGTTATACAAGTTTCCATCAATATTTGAAAAATTGAAAGAATATATTTAAAAAGCATATGGACATCTTTTATGCGAACATTGAAAATATAAGTGTTTGTTCATTAATCGATTATTATTTTTATATTTTTAAGAGAAAATGATTTATTCTTTATAAAATTAGTAATTGTTTGAATCCTATATTTTATTTATTATTTTTTTTAGTTCAGTAAACTCACTTCAACTATTTATAAGTTTTTTGAAATAAAACCGTTGTTGTTTTGCATGTTTACATTTGATTGTCTTGGGAAATATTTTCTGACATCGCTTGTACGGTATGATGGCATAACGGCATAGCCAATATAAAATCAATTCGACAGATGAGCGTATCTCGTGACCTACGAAGAAGAATAGTGTTTAAGTAGCCGAATATTCTGCCGAGAGAAAGTGTATAATCGACACACCTCGTGACAGCTAATTGCGTTAAGTCAAACCGCATAATATAATATTATTGATCAACGGACAAAATGAAATATCCGAAGGTCGATGGCCCATCCGAATGATACATATTTTTTTTTTTTTGGTTAAACGGTTCTCTATGTGTACTTGGTATACACACAACCGCGCCGTAAACAATATTACGACGGTAATAAATTTGTGAAACGGGTGTGGGCGATTTCACTGTGTCGTACGTACCCTTAGGGATTTGCTTAATAAGGTGTGTGCTGAGGTGCAGAGCTTTGGGACGACACAGGAGTTATGATGGCGAGGAATGCGTTTGTCTTATTGCCCAAGGTAACGAAAGCCAAAACAAATGGAAATCGAGATAGCCTCGAGGTGACCGTTACTTACTCGGTGTTACTTCACCCGGCGAGGAGAAATTATTATTATCGATGCGGACGCCTCGGGCTCTTATTATTTTAAATAGTCTCGAGGGCCATACATAACTGCAAACAAAAGTGAAAACCCGCACAGGTCTTATCAACCCCTTTCTCCGGCAATCGCGTAGGTACAACGGTATTCTTTTTTTTTCATACCACCTGCTGCGGTCGTACTGCTGTCATAATGATACAAATAATAATAATATACAATAATATTATGCACAACGCGTTCGGCCGTCTTTAAGTTGTTGGTAATTTTTTCCCATAGCTGTATTCGATTTGTTATCGTTCGGAGTGCAAAGAAAATTTACAAACACAAACATTTCATGCACGTAGATTGATGTGAGGCAAGTGCAACTGGAAAATTTTTCAAAGAAATATGCCTCTATTTTGTTGTAGTTGAAATCGTTCGATTAAAATGACAGAATAGACAATTATTATTCGTTATTATCTATTATTTATTCGATTTGATTTATTTGAAGAATTTAATAATATTTTTGTGCACGGATATTAAATAAATATAAAAATAAGTTTGGTTAACGATTAATAATTTCAAATAAAAAAATGTTTTATTTTTTTAATATTATTTCAATCGCTTTTTGTTAAAAGGGCATATGTTACATTTTTCGTTAAATGTTTTTCAACTTTCAACTAGTTTAAACTTGAATTAAATATTTGTACAGTATCGAAATTTGGTATAAATGTCGAGTACCATGCACGTCATAATGCACATAAAAAAAATTATTTACAAAGTTACCACATTTTGAAAGTTATGCAGTTTTTTATCACTTCCCAAAAGTTCACCTATTGAAACATGTGCCCTTTTAACAAAAAGTGATTCAGTTATGTCTTTTGATAAATTTGAAACTATCAAATTCACACTTTAACTATAAATAATAATTATATTAATTTGAAGAGTTTTGGATAAGACTTTTGGTCGGAAATGATTTTCAAAAACATATTATACTGTAAGAAATAAATAATAAGAACATGAATTAATATTAGTCAATTAGGCTCTTTTGTTTTATCGGTTATCCATTACTTCCTACTATTCAAACAAATCGTGCACCTTTTTTGTCTACACAAACAATAGCATAATTAATAGTTTATTGTTTAAGCTAAATCATGAACTCTTCTAACGGATCATCGTGTTTTTCGTTATTAATTATTTTTTATATTATGTTATCAACTAGAGAGTATCAGACCGGCTTCACAATTGTGAAAGCCTCAAAGCTATAAAGTCATGATCTATTTAGTGTTAATAAAACAAGCATTTCGGTTTTGAAGTCCTTTCCGTAAACTACTTTTCCCTTAAAATCGTATTTTAGTTTTATTCGTTTAAACGGGTTTGTTTTATATTTCGATGCAATTCTCGTTGCAATTATTGCTAAACTGGATTTATAGTTCTATTAAAAAAAAAGCTTAACTACCCGCGTTTTGCAATTTTCGAATATTAAACTATATTAATTTGCATATTTCTTCGACTTTATCTAACATGAGAATATTTATCTATAATTAGTAAATAAACTATCTTTTATTAATTGATCTGTAAGATTTTATAAATAATAATAATAATAAATGAATAATATTATTCACGAATAAAAAATTGTCTATTATTCAACGAATTATGTATTGTTAACATGTTTCTCGATTCTGGTTACAAGACGTATTTACATGATATAACTTAGTGAAGTTTTTACGTTACATCTGTTTTGTTCGGTAAACATCTTGTCGCATAAAATAAACATAAAAATAGATGCTTAACGTCACAAACAAACACACTTCTTGTATAATCTGTTTTTGTGTGTGACGTTATTATTATTATTATGCGCAATACTTACATAATAATAGTTTATAAATAGTTTTAATAAAAAAAAAAAATTATTTTTAAAAAATACCAGCGTTTATGGAGGAATATTATAAACCCGTATAGGTGAATATATAACAATAATATATCTTGTTACAAAATTTGATACTACCCGTTTATTGTGTTGGAACCCTCATGTTGTTACATAACGTCTATGGAAATAAACTTTATTCCAAAATGATTACCTAATTCTTCGGCTGATTAAAATATAACTATGTCCCAACGAGCCACGAGGTGATCTCAAAATGAAATCAGGAATTTTTGGAAACCATAAATTAAAAGATAACATGCAGTTGAATTTTTTTAAATAAGGTAATATTTTCTTTAAATGTAATGTTTTCTTGTTTACACAAAGTATTTTTAAATAGTAAACAAAAACATGTTTATATTCAGAAACAAGTTTTTACTATTTTTTTGTTATATTTCACGGTCGGTTTTATTTAAATAGTTAATATACCAATCAAAATACACTTTTAGTTTTTATAGTACTGTTTACTTGGCCTATACACATAATATGCTAATTGTAAATATTATTAGATGTTAACAGTAATTTACCTACTTATAGTAAAAAGTATTTGGACACAATATCGAACCTCTCGTCGATCGAAACAACAGTAAGAAAATAAAAAGTACAGAAAACGGTCAATATACCGTTTGATTGGTAAAACATGTGTGCTTGTTTGTCTACTATGTATGTTTCATCCATATTTGGTCGCACTTACCGTGATGTTCTGTCTCATGGCTTTATTGATTTCTGTTTATGTGTCCTGTGGTTTGTTCTGAAATCAAAAAAAAAAAACAAAAGTTAAATATTGATTATATTAATTAATTAACGTCCTGTCAAAAAAAAAGTATTATTCCTTTATTAATAAAAATAAAAAAAAACCAACAACAATGCGTTTCTGCATCAGACATGTTGCACTTTCTCTTCGATTCTATATGAAGCCGATCATAAATACAGATGACACAGTATAAAAAAAAATCTTGTTGTAGGTAAACGACCGCACTCGAATCGATTAGCCTACATATTTTGTATAATATCTGCTGCGAAATGTTGTCAAAAGAGATAATACTAAAAAAAATATTGTTTAATAACAAGTTTAAACGATTGAAAGTGTTGTGAAACTTAATCAACGTATGTGTTATTATAATATATGATATGTTTTCTAAGATACAAAATATGTAGTCACAAAGTTAATGAAATTCCATTCAAACGAGTTGGATCATTACTTTTCACTAATTATATAAATATTTTAAATGAACAAAAATAAAAACCGATTATTCGATTATTTTACAGTTGGTTAAGAAAGTTAAAGGTTGCATAAGTTGACAAAAATTTAGAGGAGGGGAAGAGGTAATCATTTTAGTAGGTGTCCAGTTAGTATTTGACAGAACTTTTTGAAAAAGTTTCATAGCTGTTTTTGGAGTCCCGATTTTAGTTTACTAAAAAAAACTACCAATGATTAAAAGCCGAACCGAATAAGATGCATACTTCTGTAATGTTTGTTTTTTAAACCACTTAATTGTGGGTACTGTAAATGTGATTCCGATTTCCGACCTACTTAAAGTACTGTAAACTGTAAACTAGTAAAAAATGGTGAATTTTAGTTTCAAAATAAAATACTCTTTTAACGTGATCGAAGCCAAAAAATGAGAGAAAATAAAACATTTGTACATACTACACAATGTGTATTTCATATGGTTTATTGTAAAAATATAGGTACTATAAAAACAAAAAACCTATTGCTAATTATTAGAAATTATTATTTTCTCGCTTTTAAAACGCGAATTATAAACATTTAAAAAAAAAAATTCAGGATATTCTTTGTTAATTGATAATAATATTGTGCTCTTTGTTGTGCCATTGTTTCATCTCGGCAAACAATACACAACGTCTGTACATAATATTCACTTTCATTCATCTAATGAATTGGGCGGTTCCATGTTCATGTGTATAGAACAAATACATATTTTACAGTTTCATTCAAGTCCATACAGCAAAAAAACTATTAATGTTTCCAACAAGTTAGTTGACATTTTTTAATTAATTTTGGCAACGGATGTTTGAAAATTTGTATTTACAAATGTTTAAATTTTATGAAAATAGTTTGCTTATATTTTAATTACTACGATGGGTAAACATTAGTTTTTTTAGTACATTTTTTTTTACAGTTAATTCATTATGTTTCTAACGTTTTTGTTTCCACTCGTTATACTGTCTGTCACGTATGGACATCACGATTTTCTTTGATCGTTTATCGGTCGTGTTTCTCAATTACAATAATAATCGTTACCATCGAACAGACCGTCGTCTCAACCACAAAGCGATGCAGTAATACCTACTTATAATATTTCGATGTACACAAATGTGTGTTATGAAATATCAAATAGGTACCATGACGAAAAAAAAATTACCGTTTATTGTTTATAGTAACAACATATTTTTATTATTACGGCAACAGTGTTCGCATATTGGAATATAATTAGATAATCCCGTTGAATTTTTATTAGGTATGTACCTACTACCTTGTGTACACGGTTTAGATGTATGTTTTTTTGTTTTCTTATACTCGGGTACGCTTTCACTCGGTTTAGCATGCCGATTGAAAATTTAAGCATACTATATCTGCCTTTTTTAAATACCGTCGTCTCCTAAGACTTTTTATTTTCTTTTAGCGGTGAATTTTCTTTTGTTGAGCCCGGCCATGTTCATGACACATGCAGTTCCGTTCGGGCTGTTCCGGTTCGAAAATAGCCAACGGTTTCTATTTTGATTATTTTACATTTTTTTTTTCTTAGACCGTTTTGTTTGTTGATTTTTACCATACGAATTTCGTACGATTCTCACGATTTATGGATCGTTAATATTATTATTTTGCTGTTATTGTTATACAACTGTGAGCTGACCGTTGAAAAAAAAAAATTCAAAAAACAGTCGACAACAGTGTAAACGTTTTTTTTTTTGGTCGTTCACAAACCGATACGGATCGTCGAGCCCACCTTAGAGGAAGTTTTCCTATATCACTGCCGTCGACGGCAAAAATGTCGTGCAATGGTTTGATTAACAAGGCCAACGGTTCGGAGCAGAAAAAACCATCCGGACCAAAACAATTCTTAAAAAACAAACTCAACCGAGTTTCTAAAATTTTAATTTTTTACCTTCTAGAGCGTTCTAAACTGTAAAAAAATTGGAAAAATAACTTATGTTGGGTGCACAAAAAAAACCATAGTAGAGATACCTAAAAAAAAAACTACCTCCAATTAAAATAAAACCAAAATGCAACTACAATACAATTTCATCATCGTCTTACTACATGGGGTCGGCCCATGTATTAAAATTAAATTACTTCTTGATTCGGTCGAGCGTTCAAGTCCCTCCAAAGTGTTTACTGCACTAACGCTGATGAAGCTATAAATTATTTAGAATGATAAGTTGATTTAGTTAGGCGAGCAAATAGGTCGTTTCTGAAGGTTAAGTACTTTTAGGATAGCTTCGTAGTAGGCTGTAAACGGTTTTGTTTTCCGACCATTTTAACAGCTTTCCATTCATTAACGAGATATGATAGCATAACATTATTATTAGGCGTTGTTAACGCCATTTTTTCAGATTCTGTAAAGTATAAGATATAGAGTATATTATAGGCAGTCTATAGATTTAATCGAGCCCAATAATTAGTAAACCGCAAAAATCCACCAAGCCGATTGAATACGACGCAGTTATTAGGAAAAAAAAAAATTATATAATACTACACAAGTATCACCTGCTAGAAATATACCGCGCCCGAGGTTTGCGTTATTATTGCTAATTAACCGTTCATTATTGAGTTGAAAAGCGACAGTATTTCTAGTTTGACGGGGACACCTAGTCAACAATTTTTTATTCTATTTTTTTATTATTCGTCCTCGTTCGCGCCATAATAATGTATACAACAAGATCATTGAATACGACTCGTTTGCGACGCATTCATGAAAAAATAGGCACTTACAAATCTAGAACGAATGTCGAACAGCAAAAAAAATATATACATTTATCAAGAGGTATGATAGAGGTAAATAAAATGTGTAAGACGTAAAATACAATGTTATGCGACCGGCGAGTTAAATTCACCGCGATGCGAACAAGAATAATATAGTATAAAAAAAATTATACACAAAATAAAATATATTATATATATGGCGTATCGTTAACGTCCGTCCTTGGAAAGGTCACGATTTGACGGAGAAATCCATTTATACATATTATATTCAAACCACACAATAATACAATCGGATATGTTTGGCGGATATATAAAAAAACCACGCTGAAATTGCAGGTGGTAGATTCAACACAGAATATTTTGATTTAATGTTAAGTATTAAAGAGGGTTCAACTGAGGCAGAGAGCTTGTAGAAAGCTACAGACTAAAACAAATCGAGTAATATTAATTATATTAATATCATTGTCATATAATTTTTCGGATAAACTTGATTTTCGTGCCAATTTATAGGGGGTCGTGGTTATGTCGGTAATTTAAAAATATTATAAACGATATTTTAGGTTTTCTACTTAACGCAAAGGGTCAAAAGGGAATGCCGTTTGTGTTGTGTTGAAAACAAGCCGAGCGTCCCTCATTGTTCTATCCGTTCAAGACGGCCAGCTCAACAACGGCGTTAATTTCGCAATTCGTCCGAAACAATAACCCGTATAATGTGTATATATATACACACAATATAAGCACCCAACTATATAATTATTTCAATACACTGAAACCCGGCCGACCTATTGTTTTCCTGGACCACGACAGTATCGTGTGCCACGATCGGCGGCCGGCAACGTTGAGAAACTTTTAATTGTTTCTGTAACGACGACGTTGACGAGTCCTGTGTTTTGAAAAAAATATAGTACAGGTACACTGTACCTGTGTCCAAGAATATGACAGTTAGAGCAGGACTCGAGGTCGAAAACGATTATTCGTTAAAATGTTATAGTAAAAACCGCTATTTTTTTTGCTGTACATTTTCAACAAACTACAAACATAAATGTATTATTTAAATCGGTTGAATTTTGTTTTATATTTTTATTAAATTTAATCGAAGAGCTTTGATACAGCTAGTACAGTGTTACTAGTTTTTTAATTAGACGTGTTTTGCAAGACCGAAGACGATTCGTTTCAATGCATAGCTGATAATATAAGATATGATATTGGATAGGATGGAATTTTCTATGATCGCTTAGTCGGTGTTTCGCAACAACACTTCGCGACTGGTTCTTTACAAAAAAAAAAAGACATTAATCAAATCAGTTACCGAGCAAAGTCCTTGGTACGTCATAACATGATAAAAAAAAACAATTAAACTAGATGCCGTATGTAACCTATTTGCGGAACGACGACAGTTGGAACACGACCGACTAATGTTACCAAGTTCCATTGTATCCTCTGTGTTTTTTTATTTTTCTACTAATTCGTGTAATACTATGTACTATAGTCCTTAGAATACCTGGTAAAAAAATCCTCCTAGAAAAAAACACCCAGGAGTATTTTCAAGAATTGTCTCATAGGTTTTTGGTTCATATTAATTACACTGAACAATACAATTTCAAAGGTTTTGTTTTTGCGCCAACGGGAGTTGTTTAATTAAATACCGAGTTTTGTTATAGTTACACAAGAGGCGTTTGTCATCAATTCTTATCACTAGTTAGCAATCTAGTTTTCTACATTATATATTTGTGTCCCCGGTGTTAATTTTTATCAGTGTCCGGTGCCTGGATATTGTATTATCGCATAGTACTGCAACGCACGCCAGAGCGGTGAGAGGGCGCAAGGACACGCCGATAAGAAACCGCGATCCGTGTGCGCTATAACACACCTGTGCGTTTATCAAACGTAACAGCGCATTCAAAGTACGACCATAGTAATAATTGACGATTCCCACGGTCTCTCCCGGTCGACGGTTTTGCAACCGTGTAGAAAAATGTTGCAGAACAAGGTTTGTTTGCCTCGCGATACGTTAGTACGCAGGCATACATATAAGCACCGGAGGCATTATGCGATGGCCGGCAACGATTAATCATCATAGATGTTCCTATACATATATATTATCATTATTATCAATATCATTGTTGTATGAGACCTAGAAATCGGCTAAGGCAAAGGCCGTGGCGCGTTCCCGCTCTTTAAGTTATCAATTCGACTAGAGCGTGACCGCGTGTATTCGTGTTGGCGCTACCATAAGGATTTTTTCCCTCGGACGATTTACAACGAGACGGTGCAGAGAAACGCGCCGGTATATGTAGGTGGATAAACCAATTTTTTTTCTTTCATTACAACCGAGCACAAATGTAAATCAAATGATTTACCGGTACACACGAACCGTCAATGAATCTCAATCGTGTCGTGTAGTACAGTCGGCACTCGGCGGGATACGATCGGCACTTAGGTCGTGGCTCCAAAAAACGGTTAATCGATAGCTACATGTTTATCCGTTCAACAACTGTACCAGCTTTAGGGACGAATGAATAATGTAAACATGGAAAAGCGTTATTATGTACACGATCCTATTAACTTATCCAATGAGTGGGAAAGTTTCAAATTGTAATTAAAAAATAGTTATTTTGTTAAATATTTGGAATCCTGCAGTTGGTACGTAGCATCCTCCCTTCTCAAAGGACTAAAAAATACTCATAATATACAGAAACCCAGAAATCTACAATATAATTAATACAGTCAACCACCGGTGTTCGTTTTTAAGTAGAATCAACCGAAATTGACGCTGTAAAGGTGCATGTAAAACATGAACCACAACAAAAGCAAACGATTGGATTCGGATTTGAAAGAAAAAAAGGTCTTACGTTAAATAATAAATCCGAAGTGGGTTCTTGGAAGGAAAATTCGGGGACTAGCAGACCTCTAACTACTCGGGGAAACGGTAAAGAAACGGCGGGAGACAAGAGGAATGGTTGTTGCACAGAAGGGTCTGAACAAATCCTGAATTATGAGCCGAAAAGAACACAGACGCAACCGTTAAACACGTGGAATCGGCACACCTGCTCGGATAACACTTTAACAATAATAAATAATATGGTACAAAATCCGAGTACATAACAACGCGAATCCGTCATGGTCGTTAAAATCGGTCCTGTCAAACATGTTCAGCCAGCATAGAACGGCAAACTTTTATGCGAGTCATCTATTTGTATGGCGGAGACGATAACGATAGAGAGGTTTCAGTCGTAGCTTTCGTGGACTACTACCGTTGACTTTTACTCGCGTGTGCACATTATCCGTAGCTGTTACCATTATTATTAAAATTTTATTGACCCAAATGATACGTGGCATTACAACGTGTTATGTCGTGTGCGTGTGACAATACACAAGACGGACGCTCCTATAGGCTCTTCGATAACCGCAGCAGCAACAACAACAACAAACCGACGAGACGGCGACCTTGAACGAAATACTTTAATTTCCCCTCCGTCCGTGTATTGTAGTATAGTATAAACGAGAAATGATAAAATATGGGCTCGGACCGCTCTTAAAGCTTACACGCGCCGTCGTGGAACCCGCGAATCCATTGGAATGCCTCAAGGCAAACCGGTCCATACACAATCCTCCGGGTGGAGTCGCTCCTGCCGTTTACCCCTCCGCCGCCCTATTGTTTAAATGTGCATTTTCGACCTGCCGTAAACTCAGCGGTATGCAAATATGTGTGTGTACATAACAACAATAACAACATTATGAAAACAAACCGCCAACCGGATTGTGTGTGTATGTGTGTTTGAGAAGATCATGTCATCTGATAATTAATGATAAACAACAACAACAACACGAGGCACGCCGGAGAGGCATATAACTCTTGCCCGGGATTTGTGCGTACCAACATAAAGATTTAGGTCTTAAAAAAAAAAAATGCTGGTTTTCCGCGATTTCACGTGCTTTGGGGGGGGGGGTTTGTACAAGAGAGCGGAAAAAACCAGATTCGGTTATTCAACGCGGCGATTCAAATTAGATAACGCGCGTTTTACCGCGCATTTGAGCCAATTACACGCTGTACATACACTGTGATAATTAAGCGCACAAACAAAAGTAAAAAAATCTAGATATTTTATTTAATTTAAAAACACAACCAACCAACACACGACGCGCAATTGAAAACCACTACTCTACTCTACCGTTGACGAATATTAGAAAACTCGAATGTCACGATTCGCGATTATATATATATATATTTAGTTTTTTAATTGATCCAAGCCCAAGTCGTAATATTATGACGTAATTGAATTACATCTAGTTGTCAGTGGGGAGAAGGAAAGGTAATGCGGAAGATGTCATCCCTTAAAAACGTTTAACTTATTTATATTCTCAGCTTGTCCATCAAAATTTAATACCATAGTTAATTAACAATAGTTAATTTAATTCTATGGTGTTGATATTATATGTACGGAGTACCTAACAGTTCGTATACTAACCGCTTTTTTCGGCTACTTTCAAATGAAATTGAGAAATTTTCCATGTAAATATATATACCTATAACATATTATTTTTTTATTCCACGGCCAGAGTAGGTTTATCCAAAACGAACGTGAAAGTTGACACATCGGTATTACTTCATTGACCGCGTTTGTTATTTTTAATCTTTGTTTTTAATAATAACCTTTTAGGAATCCAATTACGTTTTACACCAGAGTCAGGAGATATGCTCGATTCGCTGTTTTCTCATAGTAATATAGTATAATAATTGAACGGAGAGATACTGTAATTTATCAACCTGAAAATCCTTGGAAATCGAAAGTCTATAAAATAGACTTAGGTAACAGCGACTGCAGGGCGTCTTGTGGGAATTTTCAACGTGTGATTAATGTAATATTATAATAATATCGCTTAATACGTGCGTATGTAATTTCTAAGTCACGCGTTAACACTAATTAAATTATTGCATGTAATACGTATGGCCCAAGGTAGCTGACATCATTCGTGTGATGGGATAAGGTGAAGAAGACACCGGATACAGGCTATTCCGGAATATAAAGTAAAATTTGAAAAACGAATTTATGAATAGAAAAAAACACATTTTTATCAAGTCAGCGAAGTAGATGATAAATAAGATTAAAATGTTATACGATTATTATTATTCAAATAACTTTTTAAATATAAATAACGTTTTTGAATATTATTAATATTGAAAATTCTAGAAATCAGATCAATACAACAAATGTTATGTGATGTCCATCAAAACCAACCTACATGTATCAGTAATAAATTTTTCCGTTTATCTCGATACCACCCCGTGTGTTAACAACAACTATCCAAGGCAACCGAAAAATATATTTTCAAGAATCACGTCTATAAAAACTTGTTAAACACGCGATCGACGAGTGGACACACGTTTTGGTTTTTGACCGCAAAAGCGTATTTGACCGTTTTTTGATCATAGTTATTATTTAATATTCAAAACGCAGACCTACGATTGTGTCACGACCGTATTACCTTGCCAACGGTATAATTTCGGCAGTTTTGTTAAGTAAATTTACAGCGAAACAAAAGAATGTTCAAATCACGTTTGTGTTAATTTTTACATACATACCTATCCGATTCGAATAATAACAATAACGATATTTTTCAACGAAAACGTTCTATATAGACTTATGTGGGCGTTCGACAGCGACGGTTGAGTAGCGCCTTGAGACGACGATGTGGCATGTGCGATTTACCAAAAATCATTAAGTATGCGCGAATTTTGTATTCAAATTTATGCATAGGTGCGATGCTAATGGATACGAAAATCGTGTGCACACACATATGCGCTAACTCATGTGCGACCATGATTTCGTAAACAAAAATTAACGCTAAATTAGTTGAAAACCGTTCGCAGCTAAGTCATGCACACCAATTCGTGCCGATCGAAGACATCAGGTAGATAGTAGAAAAATATTACAGTAATAATTAATATTATCAATAACACACAATTCTGTATAAATTCTGAAAGCGTTCACGCCACTCAAAAGGATGATTACAAATTAAGATTTTTTTTCCCCCCCGGAGCAGTATGACGAATTATTTTGTAGAAAAATGCAATATATTAATTATTGTAAACGTATTCGAAGTTATGCAATGAAAAATTACATTCAATCAAGTGGAAAGTGAATAATATTTCGTTCTACTACATTCGGCTCTTGAGTGCACAGTATAAAAATTTAAATTTCTAAAAAAATTTTAAGGGGCGATCATGTCTTCTTCTATTTTCCTTCTTGAGACTGTTGTAAAATATTTGAACATTTTTACTCCGTCGTTCAAAAATTCGATAGCGCATATCTAATCATATTTAAACGTCGCTAACAACAACACAAGTACCGTAAACATTATGTATAGTTCCTAAGCGCGTTTAAATTGCAGAACAAAATACTAGAAAGATAATTGTCAAGTGATTATTAGCGTTCTTCGATTCACATAGAGAATTGATGAGTTTCCAAACAATAACAGCTACAAAAATAGTCAAACTCCGTTAGTTATTTTCGTTTACAGTATAAAATAGAAATGTCGTTATTTTTTTTTTTTATTGTAGTGTAATCTATAACAATAGTTATTACAACGATCATTTATCATCCAACTATTTTTAAGTCAATTAAAAAAAAATCTCTTTTATATTTTACGGAAAAATATATTCAAGTAGGTACCTACTTGAAAATCGACAACAGACAAATTAACTGAACCGCGATAATTTAACATTTTACCTATAAATCAAGTATTCCACATAAAAATTAATTCTATTAAACATTGAGTTTTCTTACGTTCGCCATAAGATTATATATACCTATAATAGTTTTTTCAAAGTGAAAGGAACTGTCAAAAAACTACTGTAGGCATAGAGAAATGTGAAATAGGCATATCTTTTGGATATGACACGGCAGCATATTTTGCACCGATTCCGTAATTAGGTAAAGTTAAACAACAATACTAGTATAATATATAAAAATACAAATATTTAAAATGAAAGAGAAATTGTTTAGAAAACTTTTTCGAATTTTTGGTGGTTACCAATAGTAAATCGTTTCAATCCACTGATCGCGAAAACCTGTTGAACGAGTATTTAACACATCATCAAAATTTGACATGTTGCTGTCGCGCTCATTTTTATTTTCAGTAATGTTAATTTTTCATCTCTTCCGAGTGATTTTTGTTTTTTTTTAATTTTCTAGGCAAGTAGGCTTTTGCAGCTTCTATTATAACTTTCCGGAGACCACGAATATCAGTTTCTTCAGTCCTCATCATCCATAAATTTATAATATCTTTGATATCCTATTTACATGGTCTACGACTATCACTATGACTCGGTAATCCTCTTGGGAATTGTTTGTTCGGATTATTGACCATAAAACGTCACATAACACAGTCTTTCGCACCCATTCCAATCTTCCTGAATTTAAAGTCTATATATATATACATATATTATGTATTGAGAGCGTTGCCAATTGTTTCTATGTATCTACAATTTTCTTTCAAGTGAATTCTGTTCCATTCGTGATCGTATTCAAATATTTATACTTCTTAGTTCAACGATTGTTGTCAGACAAATTTGACTTCAACGATGCGTTTGTAATGAGTAAACTCTGCCTGCGGAACCCATCGAGGATGATAGTGCACCAGACAGCATAGTGGCAGTGACTTCAGCAGCGGAGGAACGACACCATCGTGTCCCGGATCATTCCGCTCGACTTGGCCGCCGGTGAACCTTATCGTGCACATAGCGCAGGTGATGCCGCTGTTACGCCGTCAAGGTGATACTTAGGCACTGGCTGTTCCCACCCCACCGCAGCCGTTTTCGGTGTTTACACTTTTTCAACGTCCCGTTATGTCTGTGGGCCAGATGCAAATCGTTACCTTACCCGCATCGCACATTTAGACTGATTTGTGAAGTTTTAAATCGTTGGTGGATCTTAGAATGAAACATGGACGATATTTGTCTCAGACCTGATGTCGATTTTAGTTATATCATGATCTTGGTAAATTTGCTACTTGTGAACTTAACTTGGATTTATCTACTCGACATATTATTACGATGTAACAGTGTAGTACACGCACTTCTTCTTGGTCCTCTCACCGAAACCAAGTCCAGGATATTGAAGTCGATTCGATGACGTGTAAAACCATTGTGGTTTTTTTGGGCAGCGACAGCAGCCGATTCATCGGAACGACCGGATACAACAACACTTCCGAACTATTATAATATATGTATTTTTATTATTGTTATTACTCATTATGTTGCACGAGAGTGAAAGTCTCTGGCGATTACAATTAATAAGAAAGAAAAATATTACAGGGGGGAGGGGTGGGTTCATTATAAAACCGTTGATGAGCCCGGAAGAAGAGCGCATCAAACATTACTCATCAGAAAAAAAATTCCAAAACAATGATGAATGGTATGTACATATTTCATTAAGCGAAATCGGCAGTGTTTCATATAACTCTGCTAGTTGTTTACACGTAATATGTTTTATATTATTTTAAATGAATGAATTACATCTAGTTTTCTATGCCGTTATCTCAGAAAGATCTAATATCCGTGACAAATGTTCGTACAGTATAATCGCATGTAATATCGTTGTGATTCTCATTCAATTTATCAGTAGAAATATTTGTATTAATATAAAGATTTTGTATCATGAAAAGTATACATATTATATCCAATCTTTTACTACATAAATTGAATTTACCCGTTAACATGTTCTATGTAAATTATTGCGGAAGATAATAATCACATTTATGATGCAACGAGTTAACGGGCGTTTAATTCTTCGACATGGACATAATTATTACATTATATACATTATATACATATTTATATACACATAGCAGTATTTTTATATCATATTTACAGCTGATACGAGCATCGAGACAAGATTAGAGCCCAGTGCAATTTTGTATTTATTAAATTATTATGAGTTGTATTCAATCCATTTGTAATGTATTAGATACAAACTTACCCATTTACATAATTGCCATACGCCATGCGTTATTTGTTTAAATACTGTTGAAATTTGAATTAATATTGATTTGCCCAACTTATCATATTTTTTTTTTTTAGTGTATGAACTTTTTGAACGCCTTCGTTACATTATAATATGACTTAATTTTGCAAGCTATGAATTTGGCGACCCACTCGGCACCGCACGTCTTAGGGACACAAACCTGAATTTTTCTCTATGTACGCTTAGAAAGCATATTTAGGGCGAGGAGTTTAACGTGATACGACCCAAATATCCGCAGAAGAGATTATACATAGAGAGCCAGAGACAACCGAGTGCGTCGCACGAGTAGTCGCATACTAAGTAGATATGTGTAGAGCAAGCCAACGCGTCGGTGACCACGGCGAACTGGACGGTATAAGACGGCTATAACCCTCGTTGTGTTCCGGTCTTAATGTATTATCTGTTGGCTTGCTTAGTGTGAGCATCACGTACTCGCGGTCTTGACCCGAAATTTGTTGTTATCGACCAAAAAACGTACGGTGTAGGTTTCGCGAAACCGCACAACTAAACCTAGATACTGTGTACTTACCTACCAATAATGGTTCTTCCGACCACGGTAGATAATTCGCACATATTTTTATTACGGTAGGTCTAGCATACATTACAATACGGCGCAAAGTGACCTATTCTCCTAGTCCCTTTCGTACACCAGTCACCGTCTAGTCTCTAGAAAACCACACAAAGATAAACACTAACGGTCAAGAAATATGGATCGTTTCGTTATTAATAACACATTTTTTTTCTCAACGTTAATTGATTCGTTAATTTAAACGTGATTAAAATGCGTTTAAGTCTTCACTCCCGATACCGCTGGCAAAATATAATAAATACAAATATATTGTTATATACATGATGTAACATTATTACCCGTTAACTAGAAATTGATAACGTCTCGCAGGCATCGTTGTCGGGATCGTTGCTTAACAAGACATTAACGTTTACCAAAGATACACTCGCGTGTGCGCTGGAGTGTTGACGGCGCTGTCGGCTTAAAGACATTTCAGGTCAAAGTTGCTTTCGAGTAAAACCGTTTAAAAATAATATAAATTGGGTACGAAATCGTTAGAGCAGTACGACACAAATTTTATCCCAGTACAGCTTCTACATACAATAAACACGATTTTAAGATTTATTTTCAAAAATAAAACCGACCGACGCTAATTCACGACGTTAATGAGTAATATAACAACAGTGGAACATAATATATAAAGCCACGCTGGTTAGGTTAGGTTAAACTAATAATGATAATTTACAAATCAATTATAATATAATCGCACATCACGACCGCTCTGTTTATGTTAGTTCCGGAGTACGTTTACCGCGCAATAAGTCGAATAATAATAAAATACAAGCTTCTAATGGGTTCGATATAATTCATCGACTTCAGGTTTTATTTGAATTATCTCCTCTGTTGTTTTGCGCCAATAATAATATGAAAATTAAAAATTCTGTCCGACAATACGGATAACGGTGTAAACGTTTTTTAGTTAAGCGCAATGAAAAAATACAACAAAATGAAGCTAATATAAGCGTGTTAAAAAACCGACAATAATATTCGACAATACATATTGCTACCGTTTAATCACAATTCACCGGCCTGACAACAATAGTAAGACATTCCACGCGTGTAGGTTTATTTACCCGTTCAAAAAGGATCCGTCATCTGTCTCGCAAAACATTGTTATTGAGATGAAAGACTTCATACACTTTTTACGGTATTCCAATGTCAACTGTAATGCCAACGGACGAGGAGGTTGGTGCTGTTCTACTAAGCTTTAAGAACCAAATATTTATTGTTTCTGACCGTTTTTAATTCCAATGACCTATTTAATCTACTTTAATGATTTAATCAATGTGGAAGAAATTTCATTAGATAGCATCACCCGAAATGCATTAATAGTACTTACTATATTCTTATAAAATAGGTAATAAAATAATTTTTTTTTTTAATTTTTGGAGAAATTATAATAAACTAAAATTAAATTTGTATTATCTCAAATTGTATGTTTTGATATTGTAATTTGTATTTATATCGAACAAATCATTGGAAATACAATTTATAAATAATAGATTAAAATTTAAAAACTCCTACGGATGAAAATGTTTTACTCTTCAAAATAAATATTCCCATCCGTAACACTTTTTTATCTTAATAATTCAGAACTGTTTTGTTTGCACAACAATTATTTATAATAAAATGTATATTGTACCAATAGTAAAACTTATTTTGTCGTATTTTTGTTGAATAATACAAGCTTAGATGAACCAAAACTAATAGTATAGGTGCTATACAACAGGGCGTAGAAGTTACGCATTGACTTTTTAGTGACAAATCCCCGGTTAATATAAAAATTTGTACATTTAATTAATTGCTTATTACGGTTCACTTATTTCCACGGTAATAAACGAGTAGAAAGCATAAAAAAAAAGACCTCAAAATGCTCGTGTACCTACACTATTATGGACAAGTATATATTTAAATAATATTGAAAGTCACAAATTACAAGCGTCCAAGAGACAAGGGGATAGTATTATGAATGCGAAAAAAGTGTTATAATTTGACTTTCGAAATAATAGGTACGCGTATAAAAGCAAAAAGTATAAGACGGTTTATATAAAAAAAAAACGACGTTGCGTTCGAATGGCTGAAGCCTGCAGGTAATAATGTGCGGCATAACCATAATAATGTGTAACATTCGGCGTTTATTCAACGTTTAATTTATCAAAAAAAGTCACTTTAATGTGTATCAGCCGCGGTGATTGGCGTTTTCACTTTCTTACAGTACATTTTTGTCGGATTACGACCCAGGCGCTCAACCCCGGGGCCGACGCCGCTAACCAGACAGTGTGTGTGTGGGTCGTCGGACCACTTTCGCATCTAACTACACTCTACGTCTCCTAGTCGTCTTTGTACAACACGTTATCATTACGGTTTACCGTAAGTCCTAGTCTATTATGTGTACAACTATAATATGCATTTTATTACCAGCCGTGTGTACTTTACAAAAGCCGGTTACCGCACGCCGGTTTTCCAGGGACGCCATGAATGGAAATTTGGAAAAAATAAACGAAACTGAAAAACTCAATCAATGTATTGCCAACAACAAAATAAAATATCACCTAAATTTACTGAAATCATTATTTGTCGTTTTTGTCATCATCCGCTGTTTACAACTGGATTAGGTATGACTTTTATTTTTTAATTTATGGTTATTTCCTGGATATTCTAACGGGAAGCCGTAAGTCCATATTGTTTCCATACACTACAATAAAAATTGACCGACGGATATTTTTATCAATCGAAAAATCACGCAAGATTCGATCATAACTTTCTTACCGAGTGATTTTCTATGATCGTCGATCGATCAAAACTAATTTAGAAACTTCGACTAGGTCGATTGAATTGATTATTTTTTTTTAAACACTCGTAAAATTTTATGACATCTGGAGAAAACAACAAGCGGCGTGGAAACGACTTGATTTCAAACCAACTATAAATTATTATCGAATGCCATTTATCAGATGGGATCAAAAAAAGTTCAAAACTTGTTGTGCTCAAAACGGTTGTTCGGCCCAATCGCGCGTTAACAGAAATACAAACAAATATTAATAGTAACACTAAATGCTCAAATTGAATACGATTTAGTATTACGCCTAATGGTTATTTGGAGTAACGTTGTTCGTGGATCGTTACCAAACAGTGCAAACATAATCGAAGTACACGAATTGATACAGTTATGCGCTGTTCCTTAAGAAACAGTGAAAGTCAATTACTCCGTCGCTGTAGCACTCGTCGCCGGCTGTTTCGTGTCTTCGACCGGTAATGAACCCGACAGCACGCGGGTTTTCGAATGTCCTTGTTTATAGAATAGTGTTGGAGATCTTGAGAAAGCTATCTAAGATCGCTGCTCGTTTCATGTCGAGTTGTCTTCAGGACGAACCGAGTCCATTATACATTTGCAAACGAACTTTCATCAAACTCTATAGCTGTTACTCGCTAGCAAATTGGTCGCATTAGACATTTTAACAGTGAATTCTACATGTCACACAAACAGTCTTTGACCGTGTAACATTGTCTGTGGTTCATGAGTGTCCGTCGACTGAATCAAAATCATAAAAACCCTACATACCCTTTGTGGTTTAATAATAACGGTGTAATTATCATCAAGTCAATAACTATAGGATTGACAAATATATACATATATTGATTTTAAAGACTGTCTTCTTCGGCTTCACTCCATCGCACACAAGTCGTATGAGATCGGCTGCCCTAAGCCTATACATTATAGTACGGTGATTTTTAAATGAAGACCAAATGTTACAACAACACTTTACATTCGTATAAGACGAGTAGATTGAAAAACATTAGTCGCCTAATTTGAATGACAAGTGATTAAGGAACACGACTTGGAACAAAGTCGTGTAAGGATATTCGAATTTTTCTTTTCCATAGAAGTATGGGCTTTGTAGAAAAACAAAAAAGTATAGACACTTGCAAGTTAATATCAATATAATTAATTCCTTTTGATTCGCGTTTATTTGTGAACATAATTATCACATAGACACTATAATGATTGAACAACGATAATAGTATGATTATTATTGTAATATGCTGGAGGTACATGCGGGTTACGAGGGCGTACATCCTAACTCTATGGGTTTTCTTTGATTATATAATAATTCTGATCGCTTGTTGGCCGAAACGACCATTACCTATTGGAAACTCGCATTTTCCATACAATTGTAATAATGAAAGGTTGTGGACACGCGTGAGTGAAATACATAAGAAGAATCGTACAGACTCGTGTGGATGTTATATACTTAAATAATAATAGAAATAATATCGGATGGAAAACATTTGAACCTAACCATGTGAACTTTTTGTATTACAGTGGAGAAAATCAATTTGAGCATATTATTTTTTCAGTTGCCTTTACTCCTATAGGAGATCGCTTCGTACAACACAAGTAATGCGGTTTGTTTATGTTGAACAAATTCTACCAAACAACCAACCGCTCACAGTGTTCAAGTACCTATGTGGTAAATTCGATGAGAGTGAAAATAACGAGGTACGTCTATTAATATTAACGGTTAACAATCGGGCTGGAATTTGGTTGAAAAAAAAAGTACAATAAGAATGTCGAAAAACACATAGAAGACCGTTTAATACCAGGGCAGAGACCTGCGCGTGCTGAAGAATCGTGGGATTGTCTTTGTGGATTTCACCTGGTAGGTAATATATAATTATTATTGTACGTTTGGAGAGGAGCAGAGACCACCGAGATGGGAGTGAAGTTACAAAATGATACATATTTGGATCAAAACATGACGGGACAGCTATGTAATTAAAATATGTGCTCGCCGACGCTTTCTTCGGTATGTATTTCGTATTACTGTTTTTTTGTTTTCGAGCAAACGTCGACGGAGAACATTTTCGGTAAACCGTCAGATAGTATGACTCAAACGGAAACCGGATATCGGCGGTAGTCTTGGTCGGTAAACCCAGACAAATCGAACCCGTTATGTATACACGCATATGCAATTTCGCATGTGTTTGCTCACATTTTAACATCATCCCGAAAAAGCTGCTCACGGTGATCACATTTAGCAGCCAGCGAACGGCTGTTTTTTTTTTGCGAACGGATTAAACAAAACAAAAAACGGTATGTGTGCACATGCGAAAGTACAAAGTGTGCAAAGCATCTGCCACGGACCGACCGGAGTTATCATTATAGGTTACTGGATTAACCAGTTGGCTGTCGACTCGGCGGCATATTACCGCTATTTCTCATAAAATCGTACTTACCCGTCGTTTCAGATACAATTCCACAATCGGTATAGCGCATCGTGGAAGGTCGGCGGCACTGTACCCGTTGTGTTTGACGTGCACTGCTAACAATTATTATGTTTTTTTTTAAATATTACCTTGTTTAACTTAATGTAGTTTTTGATTTCCGGCTTTCACGTTTGCTTTTTGCGAAAAGTTTCGAGTACCCGGACACGTCTGAGGTTACATATTTTAGTATGGAATAAAAATGTATCCGCCTCCGACGAAGATCGAACATTTTCGGTCCGTGTACTACACATGTTTACAAGTCATCTTCTAATTGAAAGAGTAAATAAATTACAGAGAACAAAATCGTTGATTAAAACGTTTATCTTGACGTTACCGCGAAAACGATTTTATATTATAGAAACTGCGGTGAAACATTATAGGCTGCACAAGTCTACCGGCATACACACATGATGAAAGTGGGTCTTTTGAGCAGACACTCGATTCATTCAGCTGATCATTTTCTCCAGTCATAAAGACGCCGGTTCGAAGTCGTAGCTTTCATGTTCCGTTCGGATATCTTTGCGCGTTCTCCAGCAAATCCGTCTTAAGTCGAAGCGTTTCGATATTACACTGTTGTTGTAGTAATTGTTAGAAGAAAACAAGATGTTTATCCCAAAGAGCGGTCTGAGGCGTTATGTTATAATACTAACATGTATATTATGTTATTGGGCTGGATACAAGAAATTCCATGTCGCCATTTTCGAGTTACACTTTCACTTTCGGTTAGTGATAACTAATAAGAGATAAATTATAAGCACAGATATAATAAACTACATTGCTAAGTGTACATGCCGCCAATAGAGATAATTGAAGTTACCGTTTCCCGTCATCTTTGTGAGAATTAGAACCTTATCACATGAGAATATGTCTATAACAGATATAAGTTAAGTTGATAACACAGAATCAAAGACATATAATTATTATTTTATACACGCGTAAATCCCACAAAAATGGCGGACGTCGACTTCAATTTTTATCACTAGATAACATATCCATAATTATGTGTTTTTCCGTGGAACGGGGAAATAACTAGGTTTTTTTTTTTACTGTTGAACTCGACTTTTAATGAGGAATGTGTTGGGATGACCGCGAGTGCCACCATAAACTCCGAATGCGGACAATAGGCGTCGGTTTTACGCGTTTACAGAAGTGTCAATTTTACTTGTACACACACAGGTGTGTTATTTTCACAAAATGTTCCACGACGTAATAATTGGCCAGTGTGCGGGCAAGTCGTCACGAAGACGCGAGTATCGACTTAAAGGGAATTCCAATCGGTCACGGCCGCGTCCGTGAAACATGGTATACAAACATCCGACAAGAAGAAATGCGTAATGTCCCGAACAAAAGACCATCGGCGGTAGGCCAGCCAGCTGTCCCCTTGGTCTTAATTCACCATAGTTTTCCTCATCCGGAATTCGCGAAAGGTTTTTTCTGACCTGGAAACCCAACACAGCGAGGTTTCTTCCTCCTTTGCAGCAGACAACGTCCACTGACCCTACCGCGAACAGCGCCCAACCTAGTTGTACGGCATTGTAACACAGACACGTGTATTGTCAATAGACATCGTTTTGACAATAGTGTTTGTCAATCGATAATAATAAACAAGCATTTCAGCTGTGTACGTATAAATACATGTCCGAATAATTATCTTTCAAGTAGTACAGCGCGCTGAACTTACTGTACTCGGTATATAGTGTAGCCCAATCGATTCTTATAGAACAGTATTGCTGTGTTAAGATACCGAAGGCAACCGATATTGGATATTCCAACATTAATTTGCGCGTTTCTCTGTCTTACCAATAAACGTTCCGTTATAGTTAACATAAACTAATTATCCATAAATCCCGTTACACCGGTTTGGCTCGGTTAGTAGATTTTTTTTTTGGAGTTTGCTAGGCGTTTACCTTAATTATGTTGCTTAATTTATAAGCTACCGCCCAGTTTCCCCGAGCAATGTTAGGAATTTCACCACCACATTCATTCTTGTTGATTGCTAACGATACTTGGGATACAGCAGTTGTTTTATTACATATGATCTCGGTACACACTTGAGAATAGTACTTGGTTTTTTTTTTCCAAATGCCAATTATGACTATCCTACGATGATGATCGTTATTAAGAATTACTTCCAGACAGACGCTTATCGAGGTTTCACGTTTTGCCTGCGATTGTCTTGTTTATTAACTCGGTTGTTTCACATTACAACACCACTGAGCAAACCAAAATCCCACGTACGCTTCCTGGTATAGAGCCCAACACAATAAGATGGTTAACACTTTTTGTTTTGCGGGCACAGGAAATGGTGGCATTAACGAAAAATAAAGAAGATCCCATTCTCAGTGAAAGCTCTCGGGCAAATTTTGTTTTTTAACCGCCGGTTCACATGCATTTGGATTACACATAGTTATTTTTACTACCATGTGATACTCTCGTTACGTTTTTAATAATATGTTAATTGCTATTAAATAATTTGCGTGTTACCCAAGAACAAGGAACAACGTTTTTAAATAACTTGATGTAAATCACACTTTCACTGGCAAAATTATCACGCAATGATCTAGCACCGATTACAACCACCATCGATCAACACCACTATACATCTTTTTTGATATCATCGCGTACAGCGGAAAATTTTAAAACGATAAACTTAACTATTTTTTTATAAACACTGTACGCATTGCCGTTACAAAATATAACTTAATTTTGTTTAATTAATATAATATTAGAATTTTTTTTTTATATATATAAAATGTCAACACTCGACTGTACTGTATTTTACAATTATTATTATTCGAAGAATCGTTTATTAAAATATAAAACCGTGACGGTTTAAAACGGATAAAAGTATTATGCAACATACTGTTGTGCATCCGTTTGCAGTTGTATTGGTTAGGACACAGTAGGCACCACAACGTGATATTTATTCAACTGTAAAACGTTTAACGGATGAAAGAGCTTTTGAATTAAATACGCGTTTTCTATCAGATCGGATTGTGTTGTTGATTTTATCTCTAATGATCGTCGTAAATCGTTGTTAACACAAGAAGATTGACCGACGTAGTAGCGTTTAGGTTACAACATGCACGGTTCACCATAATAATCTCTTAATATTTTGGGGCGTGGACATCATTTAGTTTTGAATTTAAATGCGAATCCAAAGTTAATTTCAAGGTTTTCGGCGATATAATGCGTCCACGAATTATGCTATCGGCGTAATGTACCTACCTGTCTCAGCATCACGACCGCGGGTACATCAACAGTCCACTTGAACTCTTCGCTTTATTGAAGTCCATTCTATTATCTCATCGTGTGTCTTGTACAGATATGTTCAAGTCTAGCAATTATCTTGACTATGAACGCATAAAGTCGTATGAACAATCTTTAACAGTCTAAATCTAATGCGTAATACGTCACTAAAAATCATAATGTCTTGTGGGACAAAGTAAACGAACATAATGGTTTCTTCGATAAATTGCAATGTAATCTTCGGTTAATGGACGGCAGTTATCATTTGTCTGTCGCCGACGACGCTATAAGCTCTAAAGGGTCAAACGATTTAACGTCACCTTGAAATATCGTGTGGAAGAGTCGACCAAATTTATTTTTTTGTCTTATGCCATCGTGCATCGTACCTATGAAAAATCTTCGATTTTTACCGCCGTGTAATAGTATAATGTTAATAGTATGGTTGTTCGATACGTTATTTGTACTTAATTACCGCCGCATCACGTTCGGCTTGATAATAATTTACCATTCCATTACTCTCTAATAAGAACCCGATGGAAGCTTTTATGTCCTACGAATCTCATTAATAGAGAACATAATTTATATTCCACGTCAATCAAAATATAAAATGTAACTATACTCCGCGCCTCTTGTAACTTTGTCGGCGGCTAAACAAAAAAAAAAAGACCCGGATCGGACATCATTGTAGGATAGAGTACATTTTTCGTCGAATGAACATGTAACCCTACATATTATTATGTTCTTGCTGCCGGACAAGGAATCCACAACGCTTGCGGCCAAAGTATGTTTATATACTTCTACTATGTTATACATGTAATAATGGTGCGTGGCATTTCCGTAGCGTACGCCTGTGTGGCAAATAGGTTCGGTTCGTTAACGGGGATGCGTAAGAAAAAACACTCGGGTCACCTCCGGCAAAGAAACCGCCGACCTTGAACGAGCTAGGATTTCAGCGCCAATCGTGCAACCGGAGCTGCTGTAGCTGTTATTTGTTGTCAGCAATTAGCGAACCCCAGTGCAGATTGCACATGGGTGAGATACCTACAAAGAAAAAGCATACGAGACAAAGACGCTGGAAATGATATATTCCTCGCTTTTGATTGATGTGTAAAGCCCCCTTAAGTCGACGGTGTGTGATTGATGACTCGCTACCCCGGATTAGCGCGCTATAGTAAATTGAACTTGAACGAAATTGGATACGGACCGCCGCTGTTCAATCTCAAAACAACGTTAGGTAATTACTTAGGTTATAAATGTTTTTTGTTTTTGGAAATCACTAGTCAAGGACATCTCGCGGCTTTTCGGAGAGCATCTGTTCGGAGGCTTGGCTAAATGTGCTATTCATCGTATTCCAACAAGAGGTCACGTCTCAAACGGATACTTGCCCGGGCACTTCATGAGCAGTAATTAAAAGCTTCTGTCTCGGACGTCGGACAGCTGACCCGGTCTGTCAGTTACGTCTTCTAATTCATGTATAAGAAAATTTACATTTTTTTTTTTTTAAGTGCGCCTATTATACCTTTTCATTTGTTTAATTTGATTTCGACACTGTAAAGTTACGACGACCGCTGTCGTTTGTATCCGCTACGCCTACAAATTATCAACGTTGTTAAGTCATTTATAAATTAATATATATAATACCATTTTGTACAGAATTAATAGTGCCACAAACGAAACAACGCGCTAACTGAATGCAATAAATTACAACGTCTATCACAACAACCTCGGTTCGTTTCAAGAGCCAAGTTACCGCCATTACAATTTCTTCTGATCAAATTCACAGTCCAACAACAATGTGACGAGGAAGATAATCCATCAAAAGAACGTGTTCTCGTATTATTATTTTTTTCTTAGTTTTAATTTATTCAAAATTGATTAATGTTAATCAGTTATTTCGGTACAACTGGTTCACCTTGGTCTTGTTTTTTTTTTTTTTTCAAAATATTATTATAAACGATCGACCGCACAACCTATGTAGATAATTATGATCATCATCGCACGTTTTTTCTCCGTTCAACGACTAAGTTCGCTGTATTTTCTAATATTCAAGTTCGTTTAGGACTCTCGGCTAATTTGTATCTGCACGATATTGTACATCTAAGCTAATGGTAAGTAAAAATCCGTGAAAAATGTATGTATATGCGGAGAACACATGCCCAGTTATCAGCTACTCATCAGTTACTTAAAAGAAACTGCGTGCTACCCCGAGTCAATAGAGAGTAGACGTTTTTCAATATTTTCAATCTATTCTCTCGGGAAGTTCTGCGATATTCTTAATGGTTCTCTTTGGCGTTCTTTGAAAACGAAACGCATGTGTGTATCTATATAAGATCAACAACAGCGGTTACACAGGTACGTGTAACCAGCCACTATAGGTGGCTCGTGTTATGGAATAACCATTCCCGTTATATTCCATTTTCCCCAGGGCGCCTGCCGTGGACATACACCGAGGCTAACTACGCTGCCAAACAATGCAGCATGTGGGTCGTTTTTCAATCAGCTTCATTCATGCGTTCAATAGTCCTGACAATACACGTTTAGTCTTTAGCGTAATGTGTAAAAAACAACAACGAGGTAATTTCGAGTACAAAAAAAAAAAAAATGACCCGCCCGAGTATATACAACATGCACACCTAATTTTTTACTGTAGTCTCTAGCACCGCATATACATTAACGGCTTTTGAAGTGCCGGGTTTTTATAGTTTATTCACCGCTATTTTATTGCATTAAAACTATACGTAATCCTCCGATAGAAATTGGTGGGAATATATTATTATAGATGTGGGAAGCGCTCTAACAGCGGAAACAGCTGAGGTTTCGGGTTTCCCTGCAACACATGGGCGCATAGTCGATTATACATATTTTTGAAACTCACAAATTCTCCAGACTTTTAAAAGTCAAATTAGATAAATCAGCGTTTATATCGTATGTTTATATGTGGTCTAATGGAGAACGTTCGTATTAGACACCGGTTATACTATGTTTTTCAATGGGCGAGTCAAGTCACGTCGCGATATATATGCATAATATACCTATATATATATATATATTCCTGGTGTACCACGATGCGACGTAGAAGTAAAATATTATAAATAATATTTAATAGAAAATGTATACGATTCTCTAATAATTATAGGTTTAGTAACGAGCAATAATAACAACATTAAAAAATACCAAACAGAAAAAAAGAAATGTTTACAAATTTGCACAGAGAGCAAGGTCATACGATTATTTATGTTTTTAAGCAACATTTAATAGATTTTTTTTACATTGTTACATATTTTATTAAAAAATTATCCGTCCGAAATAGTAGCTTATAAAAATTAGCTTAATTATAATAATAATCTTCATTATTCATTTATCTGCATTCTCACTTAAGCTTAAAAATTATAGAATAAACAATACTTGGGCGTTAAGCTAATCTTGTGAGAACAGTCATTTTTAATTTAGCCAATTACAATTCAAGTACTCAAATGTTTCATACCAATGTTAACCGCAATTATTTTAATTTAAACTATCAAAAATAAATATTGTTCAGATTATTAAATCTTTTTTTTTTTTTAATTACAAAACTTATTTTCATTTTATTGTTAATTTCCCATAAGTAGTGGTGGGCCACTTAATGAAACACTCAGACTACTGTACATTCCAATTTTCTATTTCATTTTTAAAATCAAATAAGTTTTAAAACGCAAAAAGTTGAAAATTTGTATTCGTGAATAAATTTGATAGTATCTACTTTTGTAATACTTTCATTACCTAACGGTTCAAACAAGACCATCCTACAATAATTATAACCTGTACGGTTAAATATCAAGTGTAGCACAAGTATGAATATGGATGTAATCAATTTACTCGTTTTATTTCCGTGCGTTACTGTAGGTCATGAATATTATTCCATTAAATAATGCACTTTAAGAGGGACATAACCTTTCTTAAGGCGAATTGCCCGACAGACGGGTTGCCAAAGTGACACAGTATAGTTTATATATGTTGCGGTAATGGTTATAAAGTATGGTGAATAAATATTTTACATGTTTTATGGGACATAAAATTATTATATTAGGCATAATGCACATACCTCAAATTTCCAGTTTAATCTACGAGGAATAATTATTGTTTATTTTAAATAAGAATTACTAATTAAAATACCATTTTATATTTACCCCTCAACCACGATACCTACTAGACCGTGTATTACCCCAACAAAATACAAATCCCTTATACGTGGAGTAAAGTGACAGCACTCAAGAAACGCTAATAAATCATGCTCGTCTGATATTATTAGATATTTGTTTTGTTTGAGAATACTTAACCGGTTTAATCGTTCGTGTTAAATATTATTAAGGTTTCATTAACAAGATCAACATATTTTTAAGCTTTAAGAGATTATTTTATCTGGATTTGCACGTGACTGTGGTCGAAAAAAGAGAAGAACAATTTTTAATGAAACGTCCAATAAAACATTTTTTGTAAACGATTTCAATTATAAAAACCGTGTACAATTGGAAAATAAATGTATGCCAAATGCACTTACCTGGATTTTTTTTTTTTGCCAATTCCGCTCGCAGTAATCCTAAGGACGGTTCCAAACGATGTCCTCGACGAAACTGTGGAATCAACAAAATCGAAACCGATACCGATCATATAAAAAAAAAAAAAAAATTGACTGATACGCGTGCGAACAATATAATATAATTTTTATCTATGTAAATACAATATTATAATATACACCGCTGACCGGTGCGCGCCGTGAAATGAATGATACGTGCCACGAGGTCTTCGCCGGAGACTGAACCGAAACGCCGAGTAGGATTCCGAACAGGTGTCTTCTCATAACCGTAAAACCTTCCTTTGTCCCCCTCTCCTTTGCCGTGGGTATAGCCGCCTCCCGTTTGGTCGTATTATGCGTGTGTGCGTTATTTTTCGTACTGCCTCGGCTTGCGCACCGGTTGAGTATAGAAAAGAAGAAAAAAAACTACCTAATAACAATATAGTAAAAATGTTAAGAATGCGCGAGCCCCGGAACAAGACACTATTTTGCCGTTTGCCGACACTTAAAAATTGATTTTTTTTTTTTTTCATTGAAACCTTAGCGGATGAAATACGTAGAATGTAGCTTGTCGTACACGGCGTTAAATAAATATTTACATCGCAAATTATTGAAAAAAATACGAGTTATTTGAAAAAGTCAAATACAATTTTATTATAATAAAATAATATTTGAAGTTTTCACTCAAAATATAACTAAAATTGATAAGAAAATAATGAATTGACATAATTGAAATTTTTGTACTGAGGAATCTGCAAATCTTCAGTTTAATTATCTATTTGCCTTTTTCAGAAAGTGAATTACTCACGATAAATCAAATTGCTTTTATAACCTTTCGAAAACAACATAATACATATAACATATTTATTGTGAGTGATGTGTGCTTTTTTAAGACAATATAATGATTAAACTGTAATGTGTGTTTTAATTTATTTTATGGCGGTCAATCTGATTTTGCTAAAATTCACATTGGCTATATTTTGCCTGAACGTAAGCTAGCAGAAATCATCGCCAATTGGTGATACTATAATTAACTATACTGACTATCGAGTTACAATGTTTTGAGTAATTTTATTTTTCTAAAACGGACGAATTCCGAATAACAAAATGATACTGTAGTAGTAGTAGTAGTAGTAGTAGTAGTAGTAGTAGTAGTAGACAGTTATGTAAGACTATCAATTTCAACAATAGTTATAAAATATGCATGATAAAAAATACTATCTTAATATACATTGAAAGCTCTAACATTTGCACATGAAAACATATTGATATTATACTTATTTACTAAAATCATTCATCTGTAAATTGGAGCATTTAGACCACAATTCGTTGATTGGACTGGTACATAAAAAGTATTTAATTGCCTAATATTGAAGTTGTGGACATGAAAATTAAATTTGACAAGTAAATCTGGACAGTAAAAAAATCCATTCACTAGTTTAAAAATATCACAGAGATCCAGTTTTATCCTTTTTACAACTTATCTCCGATGTCTCAAGGTTTAAAAAAGATAGTAAAAACTGATAAGATGAATGAGGTTGATTATTACGTAACTATATTTTTAGGTAATCTGAAGCATTATAAGAAACAATGTTAACGTAATAGGTATTTGTAAACCGTTTTTATAACTCTATATTTACATGCAATAATTATACAGTGAGAATGGGGTTAGTAATTAAGTGCCGTGAGATTATTGACTAATAAAACATACACATATTTATTTAACTAATTGAAAATATGAAAAGTGGTAGCCAGTCAACGGTTATTAAACATCATAATATCTCATAAATCGTTTTTGTAATTAATTACTACGTATATGCAAATAAATGTACAAACAAAATATATGTATTTAATCGAGAGTAACTAAACGGCAATAAAATTGCAATTAACTGGTTCCAATTTATTTCTGAAACTTTCTTTTAGAAAAAAATAACGAGAGTAATTGCATTCGCTTTTAATAATTGGTACAAAAAGAAGTAAAAACTTGAAATGGTTGAAATATAGGTAAATTCAATCATTTAAGTGCTATGAATTTATAGGCTTATAACGTTTACATAATATATAGTACTGGCTTAAATAAATTTCAAAATCGAATAGATTAATAACCACTTTCATTTATACAATTTTTTATCATTATTAAGATTGATGGTTAGCCAGAAAACAGCTTTCAAATTAAAATTTTTTTTTTAATACAATTTGTAAATAAAAGCTAGGTTTTTTATTTACAAGTTTGTCAAGTAATTCAGTTACCTAGCTGTCGTGGAACAATTTAAAATGGAATTTTCTATGATTTTTTAACATTATGTGATGTTTTACATAAACGTGGTTTTTATTAACCACATATTTGCAACGAAGCGGATTGGGTAATTATGTATAGTACATTATTACCTTATCATTTTTTTATCATAGAATAAAATATATATTAATGATTTTCATTTTGATATTATTACAAATTCATTTGACATATGTAAATTTACAATTATATTACTGATATAAAAAAAAATGTAGCTGTTTCTTGATGTAAAAAAAATATTCTTATAATAAAAATTAACTAAATTTTACTCTATCGGCTAACCATCATTAATTTAAAAAATCACTATACGTTTTAAAATTTAATTTAAAATATTTTAACTTTAAAATACTGAACCCTATAAACACTTTTTTAAAAAATGGTCAAAATAATTTCACACTGTAAGAGGTTTTTTTTGTAGATAAAGCATTACCATATGTATTCGAATAATTTGTTATATAGATGAAGTGGTCCACCATCAATTATTTATTGATTAAGAGTTAATTAAAATATTTAAATTTATTTTCTATTTTAGAAAACTACTTCATGTTATTAGATTATTATTATTTTTTTTTTAATTTATTTAAAAAAAAAAAATTATGAAAACATTAAGTATATTTTGTAATTCGTTAGCACAGTTTATTTTTGTATTATTTACAAATGTGTACTTTTTATTCATTATTTTGTATTTATTATTTGTTTGAATGTCAGTATTATCATAATAGATACAATTTTTAAATTATCTATACATAATAAAAAAATAATTACCTTTTATTTATTATTATTTAAATTTTGCTTCCTTTTGCTCGTTACAACAAAATGGATAGACACTTGTGGTGGCCACAAAAACAAACATAAGCTACTGATAAAAACGCTTTCCAAAACAACACTGGAAATATTATATTTTTCTGCGAGTATTGAAATGTTCTAGTAATTTAAAATGTATAAAACATGTATTCACATGTTAATTATACAAATTGTTCACGTTTAATAACTTATATCATTTAGTTTGGTCATTAAAAATAGTATTACTTATTTGTAAAACACCTAAAAAGAATATTATGCTGTAACACAAATAAATATTTTATATTTCATAAATCCACAAAAAGATTAGTACACTGAGAACCAATTTGTATTTTATTATTCCACGTTATTCAAATGACCATTTATATAATTCAAATTTGCATGATACATGGTTAGAAATCAATCACCATTATAAAAAAATATACAAACATGATATAAATATGATATATTATAACCACTACGATGTTGCATAATCGACTTTTTTTAATCAGTAGCTTATGTTTATTTTTGTGGCCACTAGGACCTTCACTTCAATGGGGACGTCAATTACAAACATCTTGAATGCGTTTCAGTGTCGTAACTTTGCAGTTAAAAAATATGCCACTAAACGGGTTACTCAAAAATATTACTGACTTATCATCGAGTTTATTGAGTGAAAAGTCTACGTGGTTTACTTCACTTGTATTGTATACGGTAAGTACTCAAATATTACTCTAGGCAGCGACCTAACCCGACCGTGTTCTACTAACCATACATATTTTTTTAACGTTTCATTTAACTTATCAAAATAATAAATAATAACCTTTTGCCGGTACTTGTGTAACGCGTATGTAACAGTTACTTGATCAATAGGATTGAAATAGTCTTACCGGTACTACTTTAGACTGTCTTGATATCAAAATCAATGAAATCTTAGTGTGAAGTTAGATAATATTGTACTACTAGATTATTAATAGAAAATTTAAAAATTACCTTTCTCGCTCACTATATGTATTACAATTAAATATCAATAAAACTACACTCCTATATTTTTATTGTTTATGTTAAGAATTAAATTTATACGATATCATACGACTTTAAAAAGACGATTCGTAGGATTGATAGCGATTTGCTTAGTTAAAATATTATGTTTAGAAACACATTTAGGTAGTAACTCGGTTTGAAAACCTTAAAATTAAATAAATATTAGATATTTTTTTTTACTTACGAAACTTGTATACGTTAACCAAAAAAAAATGCTTTAAATGTGTAAACGAGTTTTGTATGTATAAGGTCTGACGACAAATTTTTTTAGAAGTATCTAGTATAAAATATTTTTGCTTTGTTTTTGAGACATTAATGATAGGTATTAGGTATGATTATTATAGTTTTGATAAAAGTATTTATTTACACACATAAACATACATAAATAGCCAATTAAAAATAACAGAACTAAATACAAAACGCTTCTCATTAAAATGAGATAACATTAATGATTCAATAAAGACCCTCTTTAAACCAAAAAAGTGTACTCAAATGATTTGAATTTTATTGAAATCGTGTCAGCTCATTCAATAGTATTACTCAGTGATATTTTGTGCTAGCCAGGTCGTCGCGTTCCAACGCGTTTTCCTTACGGTTTATTAATTTCTTAACTGATCACGACCAATTATTCAGTGTAGGGCGCAAATGTATTCTTGTTAGATCTATTCATAGTTTCAAATAGCTAAAATATCATGTCGAGTACCGTACGTTTCAATATACAAGTACAATACATTTTAGAAAAAAACGCTGGTTAAAAGGTTTTAAAATAGGTATGTAAATACACAAAAATAAACATTCATTATGTTTTATCCTTTTTATTTTATTCTTATACATAGAAACGATTCAAAACCATACCTTTTGTTAAACAAAATAATAATGTAGTATTGTTATAGTAGTAGCATTGTCTAAATAGTGTAGATTTTGTTGGTAACAGCTTCAAAATCTTGAAATAAAAATTCCCATCAAACTTTTGTATTTTCTTACAAATTTTTACAAACCATGTAATCAGGAATAAAACTAAATATTACAATATTTTCCAACAATTCTAAAGGTTCATCATAAAAAAAAGATTCAATTTACTACAAGGTCTAAATTATAGTTTTTAAAGACGTTATCCTTCCCTGAATAAAAAAAATAGTCACTATTAAATTATTATTGAATATATTGATATCTATCAATAACTATTACCGGTATAAACACATACTAATATAACCTATACTATTACTTTATCTTTACTATTGCGAGAGTAAACACTGGTATAATTGTATATTATTATTTACTATATCCACTTAACTATAATTGTATAGCCAGCCAAGTACTATCGCGATAGCTGTACACTCACACATCTAATACAAATTACCATCGTGCGAATTCGGCTTAAGGCAATATAAATAAAATGCATATTTTTTGAGCTGCAGGCATTAGGTATGAAAGGGAAACTCAAGATTAATATCTAATACTTTCGATTAATTTTTTTTCAAACATCTTTTATTGCTTAAATAATTCCATCTTTCCGTTAACTTGCTAACGGAGATGGACTGAGGTGCTTCACTTCCTAATACTTACATGCTTACATTTTGGCCCTTATAAAGTATCTTTTGGGTACGATTTCTGATTTATAGACTTGTTCCATATAAAAACTGGTTAAAAGTTTTTACACAATTATCGGAGATTAATGCACAAAAATAAAAATCATTGTAAAACCTTTACGGATCCGTAACTAAACTAAAACGAATCAGTGTTACATTTAAACTATTTTTGTATGTCTATAATATACATACTATTCAATATAAAATATTGAACGGTTTAGCTTTGTAATTATATTGGAGTTGCAATATTTATCTTAATTTAATGAAGGGAAATCAAATTAATCTATTTAATACAAACAAATGAAACAATTGTTATTTGTTTGTAAAAAGTCAATGACGCATAATAAAAATAAAAATAATTAATAATGTTTTCAAACATGAGTATATAGAACTGTAGACCACTTTCCCAGAATATTTTTGAAAAATTAATGACAACTTTTACATACATAGAGAATTACAGCTATTTGTATATCTCGTGTCGCTACCAATCTACCTTTTTAGGAGTTACGTATAGGCAATTCTTCACACACAGTATGAAGGACATGAATACGGCTATTTATTAAGGGGTAAATATAGGCAATATTTGACAAAACTTGTCCATGACAAATTTTAGATATGTCAAAGTTTTTTAAAGGGTGTAAAGTATAAACTTTAGAAAAGTTTTTTTTAATTTATTTTGTGCCATGCGCTACAGTAATTTTTTAATCAAGATGACCCATCACGAGAAAAACATTCTCAGTTTATTTTTTTTATAGATCTATTTTTTCTATAAAAATATGGGTTGTTTTTAAAGAGCTGCGATCTCGGATTTATTAAATTATTTTTAATTATTTAACGACTAAAATACAGTTTAAAAAAAAATAGCTTAATTTTCATATTTTATTTGGATTTACAGATAGCTGCCGGGCAATAAAATTCAACTTTTGGAATTGTCAAGACATCCAAGTGGGAGTAACCTCAAATCATGTAAATAGTGTAAACTGTTAAAATTATATATATTTATATGAAACTTAATTCTTTTAAACTTTCATACAGTCACTATTAATAGGGATATTTATTTTAGTAATTTAAAAAAACTGTTTACATCAGTTGACTACTGATCAAAATCTTTCCGGTCGTCTAAACTTCTGAACAGACACTCCAAAATTATTCTCGAAAACTAGTTCTTGACTAGTCAACATTTTTAGAAAAACTTACCCTTTAAAAATGTTAAATATAAATAAATAATAATAATAAAGTATGCGCACTCTTAGTGAATAATACGGTCCTGGTAAATGTAATCTGACCTACTGAGTTAACCTACAACATTTTCAAAGTCGATATAGTAAAATTTTCTGTTGCGTTATCATTATAAATCACAGCTTTGCAATACAAATCTACAGATATCAAGTATGCCTTAATCGAAATATAACTGGTATTTGAAAGTAAAAATATATACATCAACCAAATTAAAATTTTAAGTCATGCGATATGCGGTTTTTTGGCGTAGACTTATTATTAAATTAGGTACATATTTGTATGGATATAATATTATAATAGGTACTATGTTAAATTAGACCTACTGACAATGGCACGGTTGTGACAGAAAACGGCAGATCTAGGCCAAGTTATGCGCTCACGTTTAGAGCATACCTTGGGCATTGTCTCCGAATCGGTGTTGATGTGTCTAGATTCTCGCGCGCACAAGTTTTTATTTGATCAAAAATTATAGTAGGTGAAAGAACCCTCGTCGCTTTGTTGTAACGGTGTCTACTTAAGTGTGAATATGGGTCGAAGACCACCGAAAAAAAAACCATTCAACCGCGCATCATTACCGGCGTTCAAATTGTTTTAAAGGGTGAAAAAAATAACTTGTAATGTTTATACACTTCAAATGCTTAACCGTCACGATACACATTGATGGGCACTATAGTTATGTAGTTTGAAACATTATTATTTGCGCGCACTATACGTTTTACATGTTATAATTTGTACGTCTTGCATATTTTATCATTCGTCAGCTGAGAATGCACAAAATAACTAAGTCATAATTTTCGAAAATTAAATTTTTTCGCCATTGCTCTTGTAACGGTCATATTTCGCCCGATAAGTAAGGACAGTGAATTGCACACACACAGGACAATGCACTCTACGCCATGCCATGCATTACATACATTGTAAAAATATATTCAAAATAGATAAATATCTTTCAGTTTAAAAAGAATAACTTAACTAGAACTCAGAAAATAATATAGTTAATATAAATAATGTAATTGTTATTTTGCATGGTGTCGTTGTATAGTGGTCTAGAATCCGAAAAAGGCGATCGAAAATGTTTTTTTTCAAAATTGGCGTAGACCCCTATCTAATTTACTAGTTATTAACAAAGTACTATAGTATATAAAAATTCACATTTTTAATTTTTAACATTTTTTTTTTTGCTACTTTATCTGCTTTAACTAAGTGAGTGGTTAACTGCTGTTATTTTACCTTTATTATCACTCATTTTTTAATTGATTTTTAATGGCATGAAAAAAATAGTTTAAAGAAAGTTATGTACATTCCATTGAGTTTACCATCACATTTTTTCGTTTGTAAAACCCCAAGAAAAGTATTCACTATAGATTTTTTTTGCATGATTCTTAACTCTACAATTCAGGCGAACTCTCAAAACCAACATACAAAATATACACAATAAGGTCTAAATAAACGGGAAAAAATTCAGCTGCAATTACTTGCAATTGAAGAAATGGTGTCTGTTTAAATTCAGCGATCTCAAAAACATATAATTCGATGTGCAACATGACATTTCTTTTAAATAAAAATGTGCTATAGTTTTGTAAGTTTTGTCCTAATCATACTTCAACACTATTCAGTCCCCTTAATTTAGTCTTGCTGTGAATTTAATACGTTATCAATCTTTTTTTTTCTGTTTAAAGTTAAAATTTACCCTTATCCGTGAGGAAATTTATGTTAGTCGTTTTTTATCCTTACATCGATGATTATAAATAGTTTTTTTTTACATCGTTAAAAAACATGATATTGGATCTAAGGCTCAGAAAATAATAACTATAATGATTCCTTAATTAAACGACCTCGATTATTGCCAATTATATCGTTGATATGTTGGCAAGACAAAATAAGTACCGTTGTATGTTGGCAATTTGAAATATCCGTAAAATGACTGCTAGTGTTGTCGGTGGACCATCCCATGTTTATCTAACCAAAAACGATATTAATATTGTAAATATTGACAAATGATAACACTAGTTGCTGACATACTTTATTTATTCGTATTATCGCTACAGCCTACATATTCTAAAATGAATACAATTATAATGCACAGGTGTGACTATGAGACACTTTTTATCTTTATAGACCACATATATAATAACTTGTTTTTGCTTACAAGTATCCTGAAAAGATTAAAAAGTACCATCTAATTGTATTATTTCAATAATGTGTTGTACAAGTGTACGACGCATTTCTCTGATAATGATATTAGCTAGGTATTTCATTAAAACAAGAATAGTTGATTAAAAGTAGTAGCTAGTTGATGACTAATTATTCCAAGCATTTGTTTTTGAACTATGAAGAAATTAGCCCAGTGGATAAAAAGTTATGGTTGGTCCAGGCACAAAAATGAAAACCCATAATTGTGAAACTAATACCTTCTCAGCTTCATATTAAAAGCGTTTAAAATGTTAGACCGTTGATAATATTAAATATTGGTATACGGTTTAGATTAATATTCGGTATATCTTTTTTAGAACCTTGGAAATGTAGCCAAAATCATCACAAACTGTTCATTGTATCACCGACATAATTAGCTCGTGACCATTTCGTCACACATGTATTTATAGTTGCCTATTTACGCGCCAACCATAAGAATAATTAAATTGGCAAAAGAAAATTAAATGTTTTTTAAATAATTTTTAATTGTTATAATCATTATTTAGTCTTAAATGTAATCTATCTATATAAATGTATACCTAACTAATATTTAATACAAAACGGTGGTTTAAATGTTTTATCAGCATTGTAAATATTATAAACCATTTAAATAATAATTAAAATATATTTTTTAGACACAAAAAATAGTATAAATACTCATAAAATATTTATCTAGAAATTCTTGGATTGATTGTTTTTTTTTTTACTTTTTTAAGTATCATAAACTAACTGATCTTAACAATTGAATCGTTAGACTAATGTTCTCGAAAGATTTCTACAGAACAGAAATTCTATTATAATAAAACTATGTGCTAGTGAAAATATGAGACCAGTTTCAGCTAAGTAAAACAATTCCCTCCTCTTCCAAAAAATATAAATTTTGCTTCTTGTTTCCGAGTCGTGTTGTACAGTGTTATCCAAAACGACCTCACAACAAAACAATCGTCTGTTAAGCTATCTAAACAGGCGATTATATAATAATATATTATTTATGCATTGAATTATGAATTATTTAAAAAACAAAAAAAAACCTAAACTGCTCTTCCATTCCAGATTTCAGGCATTAATATAATTTATGCACGATTGGAATACCATTAAAAAAAAAAATTATCCATATATGTTACCTTTGTACATTTACCATAAAAATATATACATTCTCGTTTTCCTCGTTTCAAGTCTACAAACAAAGCAAGTAACATATTATTATGTTGAATTGACGGTATTGTACGTGTGCGTTATCTCCTTATCGCAACTTATAGTACTAATAGTAAAAAACAACCATAATAAGACTTAATTGCTATATTACATGCTGGCAAAACGATGCAGTTATATTATATATGTATAATGATAAAAAACTATGTACGCGCTTTACTAGGAAATGGCATATAAACATCACACACAAATGCTGATAGAGGCGATTATCACGATTTGAAAAATTGCACCTAATAATGGAGACCGACAACTTGGCAATAATATTACTTGAATGGTTTTGAAATATCACATTATAATATCGTGCGATAAATCGCAATACAGCAAAAAATGTTGCGCTATAATTTTATTTTTTTTAATATATTTGTTTTAAGCCCGAGGGATTTTCCTTTAAGACAGCTGTTGAAATATCAAATAACCGTATCACATAAATAAGTAATACCTACAATAAGCTGTTCATACATATGTTACAAGGAATCCTCTTTATTTATTTCATATATATTATAATTGTATTGGTAAACAACTCGTATAAATATTATTGTTATTATTATTAGATTATACATTGTACCAAATTCGCTTGAACTCCAACCTTGATCCGCGACCTTGTTTCAAAAAACAATTTCTTTCATTCTTAAGTTACACTACGTTATTACCGAATTATTTCACAAAAAAATCAATACGCTCAAATTATAGTAATCAAACAGAATGGGTCATTTCATTAATTAGGTATACTAATAGGAAAGTAATAGCTAATAAGTATACACGAATTATAATTTATAACAGACATAAGGACGTTAAACACGATTAAGACGTTATCTCGGAGGACGGACGGATGTATATAGAAAAAAATATCACCAATCTACAATATTATTATAAATTCCAAACTCTCCAATTATAATTAGAAACACTTGCTTAATTGCGATGTACCGATGTATTCAAGAACACATGGGATTGATAAACGTGTAATTGTAAATTTGATACTTAATATTTTAAGACAAATCATAAAATTAGGAAATAGATTTAGTTTAATAAATAAAAAAAGTAGTATAATAAAAAACATTTTGATTTTATACTTTTTGTTAGTAGAATATACACAATGTAATATTGTCATTTTCAAGTGTACAAAAAAATAAATAACTTACAATAACAATAATATTAATAATACAATAATACTATGGATTTATTTTATACATCAAAGTTTTTACGCTACTAAAGCAAACAAGCAGCATTTTTAAAAATAATTAAAACAAATTATTTAATTTATTGTATGTTTTTAATGTCAAACTATCTGTTACTATCTGAAATATTTACAAAATATTTCTCAATTTGGAATAATTTAAACAGGTTTGCCAAATTTTGTTTCTAAAATTTCATTTAAATTAGTATATAAATTAATACTGGTTAGACAATAATTCACAGACTTTAGAAATGTTAACATAATTTTTAAACATGTATAATATTTTGATAACATTATTAATTAAACAAAAAGTAAATATTGCTTATTCCCTTGAAGTTAGATGTGAATAACATCCATTTTATTTTTATAATGACTCTCATCACAAAAGCTTAAAATTAAACAATATTTATTTAAACAAAAACATTAGATATAAAAATTTAATTTCAGTTTTTTCTATTAAGTATATTATTTTACATAATTCTATATTTATTAAGTATGTCGTTTTACATATAAATTCACAATCATAAGTAGTATAGTAAAAATTTCATAAATATTCATTACGCCTTCTGTATGGTATTCGTGTTAGGTGATTTTTTCTCTATAGTATAGCTGTAGAGAAATATTGATAACATCACCAAAAGTGCGCCACAAGCAAACAATATATTAATACTGGTTTCGAAAAAATATACAGAGAATACGGTCGTAAGAATAATTGCTAATGATGTGGCAAAACCCTTTAAAATATTATCTGCATATTTAACAACCATAGCGACAATCAGTCCACCTGCTGCTTGTAAAAAAATCAAATATACTATATACCAGTCGTAATCAAAAAAAAATCCTTTAGTATTAATATGGCTCCAATCGTTTATAAAACAAACAATGAAGCCTAATGGTATAGAAACAACACTTAATTGAATATTTCGCATCCATACTGAAATGTCAGCACCCTTCAATATTTTTTCAAAAAACACTCCAGCAAACCCAGACAAACAACAGGCAATAAGTGCTGCAGTTATGCCCAACAATCGATTTTGTTCATTTAGAGTTTTCTTTTCGTTTGTATCGTTCAACTGAACAAGAATTACTCCAGAAATCAAAACCAAAAGCGCAATCCACTGGTGTCTCATAAGTTTACGATTGAGAATTATTACCGAAAATACAGCCGTAGTCAATATTTTCAATTGGTATGTTACCTGATATGTAGCTGCATCTAAATTTGATGTTGATACATACAGTAGATTGTTCTGTATTAAATATACTAATGATGGAATACAGACTTTAAGCGTATCCATTGGTTGCTTGATGATTGTGTTGTCGAGCAGCGATATAAAATGTTTCCACGAAATTGATTCAGTCTTGTATACTAATATTAGGCAGATGTTAAGTTTAACAACTTCTGCCATGACGACAGCTGTGGACGAGATGAACATTTCTTTATGACGCGTACGCGCGTGTCGCATACTGAGCGCAACCAAAGCATTCTGTAACGTCAACGTAATCAAGGTGATTCCTTTCAAATACGAATTACGTTTTTGGCTATGCTGCATTGTCACAACTTGAACAGCGGTGGAATGTTCTAAATCGATTTCTTCTTTATCTACCATTAAGAAGTTGTCGGTGTCCTAAGAAATGTTCATTATATTTATTTTAGCCTCCTTGTTTCAGTTAGATAAAACAACACCAACGTGTTTTGAGAAAGTTCACAACAAATATGAATGGTGAACCGACAATGTGTTATTATATATTACCGGATTTTTTATAAAACACCGTACAAAACGACACGGGACATTTAAATTACATACCAATAAATGAAAAAATGTACTAAATAATTATTTAGCTAGTAGGCCGCCGACGCCGCTTCTTCACCATCCGCACAGCACTCGGAAGATGTTAGATATGATTGATAAATTATTAATCAGATAACCGATAGTTTAATAGTAATTATTGTCAGTAGACAACATACAGAAAAAAATATATACATAACATATTCACTGTTCAACCGTGTGGTGTGTACTGTGTAGACGTGTGTACTGTTTAATCTCATATCATAGTTTGAACCATAATGACTAGAAATCCATTAAGTTCATTCAATCATTATGGTTCAAACCATGGCATTAATTAAGCCATTCATTTCTTCTAGTCTTCATGGTTTACATCGCATATTAAATAAAACTTAATTTTACAAATTTTGTGTATTGATTTTATTTAATTTCATGAAGTTTAATATTTTTTTTAGGATCATCCAATCTGTGGTATAAACCTCAACGTGGACAAGTTGATAAAAAACGTAAACAGTAAACGTTAACCCGATAAGCGTTATCACTTATCAATTAACTAAAATTCACAGCAGCTGTGCTGTACTTGGATACGATGGCCATATAAGTAAATTGTTTACCGATAGCAAAATACAAATTCCAAAATTTAATCGACATACGATAACCATTTGAATTCAATTAAACAATTTTTAATTTTTTCGTAAAAACATTATTTTACAGGTTTACGTGATCCAGTTGCACACTAGGTATCACAAATAATTTATAATGAATACGAAAACTGTGATTAGATTCTACCAGGTAAATGTAATAATTGTTTAGAAGGTTTTTCATTTTATTGATTTTCTTATAATTTATTTATTTTTCATTTAGACTGTTAAGCCTCATAAGCCGTTAATTCGATTCCGTTATGGAACTCAAGGAAACAGTACGTAATATTTCACAACTAATATTATGTACTTAGGTACTTACTTATAAAGTGTGGACCAGCACCTATGTAGATTAATAATATAACAGTAACATAATATTAAAAAACATGAGAAGTGACCGAGCCTTGCTCAGACTACGTCGGTTCTCGTCTACACTTATATATATATATATATATTTAAAGGATCCATTAAACTATCTTATATGTCATAGTTATCTACATCAAATATTCATGAATATTTTGTGTTATCTATTTTTGATATCAATCATAAAAAAAATATTGGTACGAGACTATGATAACCGCTAATTATATTTTATTTTAGTTTCGATACATTAGCAGAAAGTATTGGTATTTTGAATCGCATTTATAATCACAGCACCTTTCTTTGTGCAGCTAGCCCATATAAATGTAAAATTGTATAATATTAAGTATCCAAATATTACAAAATTACTATTTTTTTCTTAGAAAATATAAGTTACGTTCAATGAATTTTCCTATACATTCACATTAAATTAAAGCAAATTAAATTTGAAATAATTAAATACAAGTAACATTTTTATATTTTCAATCAGGAAATCATATTTATATACTAAAATTAACTTTTTTTTGACATATTCACAAAAAAATGTTTAAAATAATAAATAATTATTAATAGTTTGATTTTGTATGTTTCAGATCACTCTGGATCACAGTCACAAACTACTCCTGCAGATGGTGTGCACTCGTTAGAACTTAATCAGTTACCTTCAAGGTTCCAACGAGGGAAGTTAGACGAAGTAGAAATCAATGCTATTAACGTATGTATAGTTAAGCCGATAGTTTTTGTCCATTATTAAATATTAACCTTTTTAGACAACCAAATTTAGACATTTAATGAGTAATGTAAAAAGTTGTCTTGCTTCGTTTGAAATTTTACTTTTTTTTTAAGTCCGTTGCACTTTTATAATTTAAATGTTTAACAAAATATGACAATAAATTAGTGTCGCTTATTGCTAACAAATAATTAGTATATATGATAACGCAAGTTAAACAATTAATAGTTGTATATTTATTATTATTTGTGACAGTTACATTTCCACATTATTTTAAATTAGCAAGAAGTTATTTGTTAATATATTAATAATATTAATAATATTTGTTAAATAATAACATACATATATGATTATATAGACTATATTATTGTAATAACTAAATATTGCTCTTTTTTTTTCAGAGTGGTGGTGCTGAGTAAAATTGTCAAGTTTTATTGATTCTTATTATAAAAAAATACATTGTTAGTATAAAATTATATATATTATTTAACCTATTGTAATTTTTTTTTTTTAATATTTAATATAAAGTTGATAAGTAGTAGTTGTAAGAAAAATCAGACATTATTTTTCTTATTAATAAAAGGAGACTGTCTTTAAATTTAAAAACAAAATAAGAGTTATTTACTAATACTACTACGAAATGTAGATAATAAATATTTTTCATACAACGTTAACTAAAACTTTGTTATTCAAATTAATAGAATTCAACAATGTTAGTTGAATTTTTTTCGTCTCGCTAAAAAGTATAATAATTGTCGCTTAGGTCAAATAGTCATTTCATAATAGAGTTTTGATACTTTTTAAGTACACTAATATGTGTTAGCTTTCCAAATAAAGTAGTACCTAAAATACATTTTTTTACCTATTGATTAATATGGTAATTAGGTACATCATTTTTTTTTTTTAACCTTTAGGTTGTGGGGATTATTATTAATTTCTATGAAATTTAACATTTATGTAAGTAACTTGTCAAGCTTTACCAAATGCCGTCCTACTATTCAACTATAGCAAAATATTTTTTATAAACTATAATAATTCCGTGTTGAAATATGTATGCTTTGTGTCTTGTCTGTTTACTTCGCTACACGTCTTTCTCCTACACAATTCAAATTATAAAATATATTACAAAAGTCGAATAAATTTAAAATCACTCTGTTGCCAAATTGTAAATGGTAAAAACTATTCGCTGTAAGTTTCAACTATATTATACACTTTTTTTATAAAATGTTACCGCAACTATGTAAAAACCTTTCATAAACTATTTAAGTTGCTTATAATCTACTGAATATTTTTTATAATGAGAAATCTAATATATTGTGTAATCTAATAAGGAAAATGTTTTTATATTACTAGAATAACATAAATCATTTTATAAAATAAAATTAATAGAGAAAAATAATCCTGTTTTGCTTGAGGCAGCGGTAACATATTTACCGACTTTTCTTACAATGAAAATAAAGATGTTATAAACGAAAACCACATATTCGTATTGGTTGTACAGTATATTTTATTTCATAATAATCGACTAGATAGTAAATATCCTAATTTGAAAAATTAAGATTTAACAGCCAGGCCTCGTTGTACAACTAAGCATTCCACAATTGCAGCACATTGGACCCAAATGGAGTCTTGCTTTTATCTTTGAGTTCATCTTTCGCGGTTCTTCCCCATAATCTGTACATCGTTTTTGATTGTTATCTACCGATTTCGGTCTATCCTCATCGCTTAAAAAACAAGTTTCGATCAGGGTAAGTTGGGATAGGAAAGCTACGAGTTGTCAGGTCGTTTTGAAACAATTTTTTTTAAAAATTATCATTAGAAAATACTTACCTAGACCATTTATTTCCGTTTAAACAGCAGCCTTTTACATAAACAATTTGTTAACGATCTAAAATTATTACAAATGTAATGTCATTACAAAACAAGGAACATATACGTACAATTGTTCAACTTTGTCTTATAACATTTGCAGTGATTTGCACATAATTTGAGTTTGGCTTTAATTTGTTTACCGATCATCTTTGGCGTGATTTCGCATATTGTAAATTCGTTATGGGTTAAAGATTTACAGTTAAGCTCGGAATTTGACGTTTGGTCTTTCCAGTCGCTAGAAAAACAAGTCCAAAAGTATGGATACTTATTTAGTAACCGAATTTGGCATTATAATTCTATAATAATAATCTGCTATCACAAAAAAAACATTCAAATATGGTAGTTTAAAAAATCATTACTTGTGATTATTGTCGTGTCCTTTACTCTTCGCATTTCTGCAGTGATCGTCTGAAAAAATTGTTCATACAAATACAGCCGGTACAAAAATACAGTAAAAAAAAATGATATTATGCTCGACTTACAATGAAGCGTTTTTTCTAACATACACTTGCATTCATTGTGTCTGTTATTTCTACTAGCCTAGACAAAACAATGTTAATAATATGTAATTTATTATTAAAATCTTTACTCAATAGGTAAATAAACGCATGTCACAGAAGTACGATTTTTAAAATAGTTGAAAACAAAATAGATATTTGAAAAATATAATAAAGACGTGTAGATAGGTGTGCTGTGAGACAAACCATACCTATTTGTTTTCAATGGTAAAGATTACTAGAAAGAAAGCTTGGAAGTTAATAATGCGTAGGTACCTCCTACTTAGGCCAAGAAAAGAAGCTAAAGATATGCATGTGAAAACCAGAGGATAAGACATGACGGTATAGTAGGTGTAGGTGAGGTTGACAGATGGCTTTGAGAAAGCGGTAAATACTAGGCGTTGAGATGTGAAATTATGATTTAAAGTGAATGTTTAGAGTGACTAGGATCATAAGATAAAAATAAATCATATAAACAGGAAGTTTAGTTTTATATTAAAAGAAAAGTAGAAGAAGGTAAAAAAATTGACAGTTGGATGCGTTTGATAGCATCCATCCATCAGCATTTATAATAATGTTACTAAAACTTTTTTCTAGTAAGAAATTATGCGAATCATTGTTATTTACTTTTTTATTTCTTTGACAATATATCTGACTTGCTGTTTCCGAATCTGTCGTTTTGTTGCAATCGTTCGCGGTAAATCTAAAAACCCAGAAATGGAAGTATGACAAAAAAATGTAAGGCGAAATAACCTTAGCAGATACAAATTATTTAAACTAAGTGATATGTACTCGTGGTCCCTTCTATGAGAATATTGCGAATTCGTCATTTTACCATGATGGACTTTTCTCATCCTGTTTGGCCGGTGTTCTACTTCTGAAGAGCTGTCGCTTATTACAGGATGTATCTCTTCAGTAATGCTGGTCCGAGTGATCAAAACAATTTTTGGAGCGATTGTCCCCTATAAAATCCATACAATAATTATTGGCTATCAAGGGTTCCAGCCACGGGATAACTCTCAATTAGCAAAACAATTGTAATATTTAAACCCTATTTTGTGACCGATATTTGTAAGGCAACGCAACTCTAGGTAAATAAAATGAATAGAAAATATTTTTAGTAAATTGTTTTGCCAACTGAGAAAATCTCATGTGACACAAAATTTGATTAATTTTCGTTTAATAAGGCTACGACAAAAACATTAGTGCACGTTATCCAAGCGTTAAAGTTTATGATAGCTCTTGATGAGTCCAACTAAGAATATACTTAACATTTTTTAATTCATCTCTTACCGGAAATATTGGTTCGTTTTTCATAAGTATTTCGGTTTCTCCGTCACTGCCCAACCGACTGTTAGGTGTAGGATACAGAACACAGTCGACGCTCGAGTTGAATGTCGCTAAAGTAATGCATTTTTCCTTACATACTTGGACTAGTGCGATTCGCATGTATTTTTCACTCAATTTGTTTTGAATTTCGTACAAATTAGAAACGTCCGGTAGGTTCTAATGGCAATCGAACGCCACAGAAACAGAGTTACAAAAAACAATTAATCATGTTACAAGTACGCGGTCGTTTAGTTGTACTAGAAATAATGTACTTTGTGAAAGTTGAACGTCTCGTTGAAATTCAACGGGAACTTGGGCTCGACGCAGGTCGTGTTACTGTTTTGGCCGAAAATCCAAATATCCAAGTAAACCATTCCTTTGGGACAAATCCACACTCCTGGACAATTAACCTTTCAGACAGGCCGAAATCGAGACATTTACCAGATGCACCGTGGTGTGAGATTCATAATATGAAGTATATTATTTGTTTAGAATAATAAAACACATAGGTACTTACATTGACAAAATGCAAAACTATGCACAGATTAAATGACTTTTTGGACATAGTTGGTATTATTATACAGTAAACGTACTATATGCTGTTAACACAGGCAAAACAAACATCATATGCACAAGAATGTGAAAATGTAAGTAAGAAAACCAACATTCCTACATCACGCAGTGGTCGCGTGTTTAGAGCTTTTGTCGGTGTATCCAAGGTAACGTGCTTTCCGGGCAATACACTTAATTATGAACGGATGGTTCAATAAACCGTATAGTATCATCGAAATTCCAGTACTTAATAATAAATAGGTATACTAGTTTTAGTACAATATAACTAATTATTTTATTATACACATTTTGTTTATTAACACCATGGAAACCACGGTTTTCGCGGTTCTTCAATTAGGCATAAATTCAGGTAACTAATTAATTGTAAGCCAATTAAATGGGGTAAATACAATTTTTCTTGTAAAAAATAACTTCCAATTTTGAATTTTTTCAAAATTGAATACAAATTTTAATCATAATATAAAAACTTTTAGTTATTTGAATAAGTCAAATTGTAACTATATATTATTGCCCAGTTTTTTTTGAAATTATCTCACTACCCTACATCGCAATGGTGAGCCTAGAGGAGATATATCACCCCTTGATTGGCTTATTTTAATTAAACAAAATTACTTGTTTAGCCAATGATAAATAATAAAATAGATAACTGAATTTTTCATTCTTAAATAATTATTTTATACTAAAATGAGTCTACCAAAAAAAGTAACTGACTGTATGATTTTCCATCTTATAAATATTCAACTCAATCAATTATTACAATAACATATTTATTCCAGTTTATTTATAGTGTTATGTGTTGTGTTAAAATGGTTATTTATTATGTTGTCATTTGTATAATAATTATTGTTACCTATACAAATATTAAAAAAAAAATTACAAAAGGGCCATTTAATATTGTCAAGTTAGAAGTTAAATCTTTGACTAGAGTTGTACATTTCTAAAACATAAGTTTTCCGAGAAAATGTTTGAAAAAGTATTAGAATGAATAAATTTAAAAAAAAATTAATTAAATTCAGGAAATCGATATTTTTTTGGGAAAATTTGTCAAAAGCGTGTTATAATTACTATAAATAAATAACATTTATCAAAATTAAACTTTAATAAATAACATAAAAACCAAAAAAATACCTGTTCAGAAAATAAAAAAAACAGCGTAGTTAAGTTGAAAATAAATCTGAATTTCTAATTTTTTAAATAAACCAGAAAAGTATCCTGTATAGTGTATTATACATATCATCATTAAATATGTCTCAGTTTTTAGTCAAATTAAATGTAATTGTATTATTTTTTTCTAAATATTCCGTAAACAATCAATTAGGTAGGTATTTAAGTTTTTAAAACTCCATTTTGTGGAAAATTTCCTGCATTTTGAATTTTAGTTTTTACTGTACCTATTACATATGTTGAAGGTACTTCATCTATAAAAAATAATTAATTTATAAAAAGAGTACCTCAAATAAATGTACAACAATGAATCGAATATTTTTCGAAAAGATCAGCGTAATTAGCTTAATTTTTAAGTATTTTTAAGTTGAAAAATAAATTAATTTTTTGGGGTGTTTTTCTCGGTTTCAAAAGAGAAGGGGAGAATATTTTCAACTTTTGTCCTTATAAAGTAGCTTAGGCATACGATTGGCCGTGTGAAAATTAACCCAGCTGTGTTTATAAAAAGATATCGTGGATTAAGGCGAAAATAAAGTTTCAGGCCAGCGGAGTTTATGAGACGTATTGTATCATTCTCGAGATTAACGCGCATGGTATTAATATTTTAAATTATTATTATCTGGAGACATCTTGGAATTTTGCGCGTAACGGGTCCACTTTGTCGTTGCATTCAGACCTTGAACCGAATTGCTAATGTCGCGTCCAGGAAGCAACTCAATAGATTGTTGGCAGTACTTATTGTTGGCTAATATAAACGCCGTAAGCGTGTGCGGCGTGTAGGTATACATACACCAGAACTTTACCGCATAGCCAGTGCGTGATGTGCTTTAGACAAAAAATTAAAGCAACCGTTCAACCGGAATAACGATACAGTCAATAATTAACAGTAATATAACAATAATAATAGTAATAATACATGACATGATTTCCACATAAAGTCCTAGGTATATATGCATGTACGTTCATTCCTGGTCCGAGCACTTGCAGGTCTGTTGCATACTGCATAGGTAAATATCTGCTAGCTGTTATTATCGTTAACGCCATGACGGCCGACCGAAGTCGCCAAATGACCGTCGCCCGCTACAGGCCGACCAACCTTTCGCCGTTGCAGGGGTTGTTCCTACAAGTGGTGGTCGCCTGCTTATTGCAATACTCTACGGCCACTGAAGAAAACGGTTTTTCGAAATCGGTCGTCCTAAACAAAAGAGTCGGCGAATTCGCCATGTTCCACTGCCAGCCGAACCCACCTGAAGAGGTCACCAAAGTGCAATGGACCAAAGACGTAAGGATAACAAGCTAAAAATAAAATATAACGTACCTATAAAACTTAGAGTAAATATGAACAAGGCTAAGATAAGATAAGATAAGAAAATCAATTAAATCGTAAAATAATTTGTAAAACATCTTCCATATAACATATTATTATTATGACGATGGCAACAATATTATGTAAATTACGATATTACTTAAAAAATATGCTTATAAACACTGTCAGACGACGTTTAAAATAAAATGTAAACGTAATGTAAATATATGTTACCTTACTGTTAACAAGTAACAGTAAGGTTTTGCGGTAAATTTTAAGACGGTGTAATTTAAAATACACAATTATACTCTCTGAATTACTCCGTGTTACCTACACATATTATTTGTAATTTACAATTATACAAGATGTGAGCGTAAAACTTTTTTTTTTATAAATATCTATATATATATATATATATATATATATATATATAGACAATGATTTGAATTGAGGTGAGAAATAAGGAGGTTTAAAATATTAATAAGTTATTTAGTTATATTTTATAAAATATTTAGCGTTTTTATAAATTATTTATTAAAATATATTCTGTAGCAACGTACGTATTGCAAATTTACAGGGTGAAATTGTTTTTGGATGGTTTGGCGAATTACCGACAATCGATGAAAGATATGATGGACGGTTAATCGTAGTGGAAAGTACCAAGTACACAGGTTCTTCCGTCAATGTAACCAACCTGCGAGAGTCTGATACCGGTTTATACGAGTGCAATCTTGTGTTACCAATAAAAGGTGAAATACTTTCTTTCGTCAATCACACCGAAGAGTTCTCAAACAATTCTCGGTTCCAGTTATACGTCGAAGGTCAGTACTATTACTTTACTAACTATTATAAGTAATTAAAAATTATTGATTTCTTTTAAACCCGTAATTGAAAGATCTTAAAACTGGTAAAATAAGAACATCTGCTAAAGAAAAAATAATCATTAATAAGTCTATTACTTTAACAATTGTTTTTTTCATATTTTACACATTTAAGATTTAACTAATTTTAAATTAGAAGTGAAATCGTTTTCTTTAAGATGTATTAAAAAATGTTGCCCTCAAATTTCGATTTGTAATCTTCGAACCTAGGAAAATGAACTATAATTCTTACCATAAGTTTTATTCACCTTATTTTCACATACAAATGGCTAAACAAACAACCAATTTTTAATTATTGTGTACAGTTACAATAATAACAACATTATATAACATAAAGTCTTGCAACAATAACCAAAATTCATCTAATATATTGAATTTCGTTTTTTACTAAATTCGAATACGGTCTTACATTTTATGCACCGCATGCATAGTTTAGACCTGCCATCAGATTAATTTTAATATCTCAAAAGGATTTTATTTTTATTTGTTTTTTAAAAATAAGAATTCAGTTTTAATTATTCGAGTGTATTTTTTTTATATATTTTAGTTTTAATGTCAATGATATATTATTTACTATGTATACAATCAACTGTTTTTCGTTTAGTATCAACTCTATAGCTTTGTAATATTTCATTTGACTTAATATTTGTTCATTATCTTTATTTAGCATTGTAATATTTTAACAGGGTTGTCTTTATTATTGAGCACTTCCTTTTCATAAACGAACATGGAAAGTGGGGATCATTAACTGAATACTCAATTGAGCTCTGTAACCAAAGCCATTACACAAAAGAACTTTTTATTAACTACATGTTACTATAATAATCATAAGCATATCTATCGTACTGTGTTAATACAAACATTTGTTGCACGCTCATAACTTATGTAATGTTATTAGCTACATTTTTTTCAATAAAGCAGTCTTACAAAGACATTGATTAAATTATGGATTTACTAACATGTGACAATAATTGTCATTTCAATTAATGTTGAATAATATTGCATTGCAATAACAGAATACTGTTTAGTATTGTAATAAGTTTAATTAAAATAAATTTTCAGAAACACCTTGCATAAGCTCTGCTAATTTGGGGGCCTTAAAAATTTTAAAACCGGGAAAAATATATACATATGCGTCATTCTGATAACACGAAGATATAAAAAAATCATAAAAATATTTAATACACTGAAATATTCTTGAATAGCCAAAAATGCAAATCAATAAACGTATCAAATGATTTTTATATCTGTTGCCGATGGTTGTTGAAATTTTATTTTTTTAATTTTTGGTTGGTACGGTTTTATACATTCTTGAGATATCACTATTTAACCAGTGGACAAAGATGTTAATTTATTAACTTAACAAAATTTAAATGTTGATAAGGTGGAGATATTATGAGTATTCCGCCAATTAATCAGACTCGAATGGAACACGATTCTGTCCATTTCACTTGCGTTAAAGAAGATCCCGAGTCCATAGTCCAATGGTATAAAGACGGCATACCTTTGGCAGACTTGCCCTACTTGAAAAGCAGATTTCACATAGCTCCTGAAGGTTCTCTGGACATTTACGATGCACAGCTAAAAGATAATGGATTGTACTCTTGTCGCATAGCCTCGGGCAAAGGAACTCTGTTGGCCGGCGCTTATCTCAACGTCCAGTGTGAGTGAATCAGAGTTGACAACAAAAAAAAAACCACATTATTTAAAAACAAATCCAGCAGTAATCCATAATATTTAACTTCGGTTATTCTATAGTAGTTAATTATTTATAAGTAAAATTAGTAAAAAAAAAAACCGAGAAAATTCGGAAATTTAACGAAAAAATTCTATTATATATTTTTAATTTATTGTCCATTGCCTTAACCATGTGGTAACTACACTTTTTTTTAGATTAACCCCCCCAAAAAAATAGCTAAATCGTAGTGTTTCTTTTTTTTTTAACTGGTTTTTTGCCGCCTGATCTGACATATAGACAGTCTTCCTTTTAACCATCGACAATACTGCGCTAAGAATATCGTATTATAAATATAATATAATTGTGTAGATAAAGCGAAAATAGTTTATGCACCGGCCAAAGTGTTTTTGGCGTACAGTAAGCCAGGCAACCTGGACTGTCATTTCCATTCCAATCCGCCACTAACAAAGATCAGATGGGAGAAAGACGGTTTTCTTTTCGACACGTACAACGTACATGGGGTTTACCACGAACTAAACGGATCTCTTTATTTCAACAGCGTGAGTGATTTTTAAATTATAACCTCTAGTAGTCTATAGTATAAGGAAAATCCTAAAAAAAATATAATAGCCTCCTCTAAAGAAAAAAAAAATTGCTCCTGTATATAATACTGTTATGCAAACAGTACCAAGAGACTAAAACATCGATTTCACCTTTCTATAAACAAAATAGTAACGGAAACAGTATAGAGTTATAATAAATAAAAGCAGAACTTTGAATTAATAACTAAAACATAAAAGTTATATTTTAAACTTTTATAATACAAAAAAAAAGTTTCTATAAAAACCTTTAATTTATCACATCATTTTTTTTAACAGTGTTTTTTGAGGAGTTAGGAATTTTTTTTTTTATAGCCTTAGCTTAACTTTCTATCACAATCCACGTCCCACAGGTTGGAGAAGAACACGAAGGTACATACACCTGCACGCCATTCAATGATTTGGGAACCGAAGGTCCGTCTACTCCGATGGAAGTCATCGTTCAAAGACCCCCAAAATTTGTGATTGTCCCTAAAGTATTGTACTTTCGTAAAGTTGGTGACAACGTGACTATGCCTTGTGCGGCCGAAAATCTACACAGAGATCCGGCAATCGTTTGGCAAAAGGTATACCTAATTGGTTATACACAAATTATAATTGATCATAGCGTTTATTGTAAAAGTTTTTCATTGTTTTTTTTTTACCAAGGGCAAATTGAAATGAGATACTAGGGTGCTAAGGCAACCCCTTTCTTAGTCCCCCTTTATTTTTTTTGCTAAGTCAGAATAAAATCAACTAATTTTTGTCTTTTCATCACCCGAGTACAGAATTTAAAGCGCTTAAATTCATTAAAACAATTAGTACATCATGTTCTCTGGACCTCTATACGAATTCTTTCAGTGTTAGTGAAGCCCAGATTACTTGTGATTAATGATGTACACTTATAAATTAATTAATATGTAACCATTAAGTTTATAAAAAAAAAACAAAAAACCCTTAGCTATCTTTAATATGGTAGTTCCTAAACCTAAAAAACGATGTTCTTAATACATTTTTACTTTTTCCTTTCATTATATAAAACACTAGGTAGATGAGTCTTATTATTTTTTAATTTGAGTACTAATAACGGTTTACATAAGACAGAATGACCTTTTCGAGAAAACATAAGAAATCATAAAAAAACCTGTGACATATGCTTAAAAATGTGGTCAAAATGTTAAATTACATTTAAATAAAAAATTGGTCATAATTCATAAATGAGTAAAGTACTCTGGTTTGTATTTTGTATGTTGCTTACAATTTTGGAAACTATTAAAAAAATCAAATAAACATCATAAAGAAAATTTTAGGTTTCAAATTGAAATTCAGCCGATTTAAACTATGTAAAAAAATTAAATTAATTAGATTTGTGAATTTTGAATGTTTCGAAACTTTTTTAGTTCAGTACACCTAATAATAACACGAATTTGTATCTTATAATGATGCACGATTGAATTGATGAGAAAATAAACGTTTGAGCAAATACATTTTGAAAACATTACTGTATTCAATTTTTTCATACGAGACCCACTATGTAACGTGTTTAGCAGCAAATGCCATTATAACATTGCGTTCTAGGAAAATGGCAAAAGTCTGTTCAATCCTCGTGTGAGTTTACATGGTGGCAATCTGACTCTGATCGACCTGAGGTACGAAGACAGAGGAATCTACAGGTGTGTGGCGTCGAACATAGCGGCCACAATTTCAGTAGAAACCGAACTCATAGTCGAAGAAAGCCTAATGCGACACAAGCAATTCGATTTACTGGTAAATTCCACCGACAAAAACATGGTCGCCTATTGGAAACAACCGTACTCGGACTGTACTGTGTGGTTAGTTAGTTACCTATATTGCATTATGAACACTTAGATAATAGATTTTCATAAAGATTCATACAAACGAGGGCATCACACTACACTATTTTTGTCATTGTACCTACAATAAAAAACTGTAGTGTTTATTAAATCTATTTATTTTATTAAATCGGAGATGCACGTTTTGAGAAACTGAGTAGTTTTAGCCGGTAGTGTGCCCAACAATTATGTGTGCTCCCTCATTCAAAATTACTACTCCCGAAAGGCATATAAATTATAAAAAGATTAAAAGAGAACCGTTTAGCCCACGCCCTTATAAGGTAATAGTAAGTCTATAATAATATAATTCAACTACAAACAAATTTTCTTTAAAACTATAAAAACTAAAAAGTGTCGAAGTGAAATAATTATTTTTAGTCTCGATGTAGATATTTTTTCAATGATGTTTTTATTTGTATTTTTGTGTCTTTATCCGTTATGTTTCCTATACAGCTAAACCGATTTCTTCATGTAGCAAGTCAAAAATCAGAAATCATACCTAAAATTCAGCCCTTCCCCTAAAAATCGAAAAAAAATACCTAACAAATTCACATATTTTTCAGTTTAAAATTATGGCATATTTATACCTTCGATGTTTCTTATGTACCATAGTTTTCATCAAAATCGTTTCCAAAAATTATAGAACCACTACGGATAGGTCCATTGACTAATAATATGAATGACATAAAAACTTTCATTTGTACCTTTTTGGTACTCAATACTTTTCATTTATATACCTATATAAATACATTAAATATTACTTACAGCACAAACGACCTTTTTTGAATTGCAATTTTCCAATACATACCAACAATTTTATATATCATATATTATCTTCACATAAACCACAGGAGCAGAGAGCTAAATTCGCCAAATTGGATTATAGCGGCGACTTCGAATGACGGTAAAGCGATTTTGTCAAGGCTCAACATTTCTAAGGAATACGAAATTATGGTATCCTGTCAAAACGATAACAGAGAATCTTTATTTAGCAAGTCTACCGTCATAAGACCAACAGGTTAAGTTCCTAGAATATCTTATTTTGTTTAATAAGTTCTTGAACGTGTCACTCTTATAATTCAATTTTACATTCTTGTAAAAGAGTTTTAATAAAACTTTTTTAATAGTTACTGAACGCGTACTAGTATCTAGTGTATAATTTTGAAAGAAATATAAAATTTACATTGTAATTTTGGTTTATGCAAATTTACTACTTTTATTAATGTAAAACATTACAGCAGGGCCAGAGGATTGGATGCCGCAAATATATAAAACGGAGATCACCAAAGATCCATTTACTGTTTGGGTGAATCGTATACAAGGCGATAACGACAGTTACAATATATCGTGGACCACTCCGTCGGTAGATAACCTTCAGGTTAAGCACTACGATATCAAATGGTATGATGCGAATGACAGCCAAGAAATTGGTTCAGCGACGACGAAAAATAACAGACATTATATAGGTAAGACCAAATGGATATAATTATTGTAAGACAGCATATTATTTAGTACAATAATTGAGAAAGTTTATGCAAGGTGATGATAAAACAATATGTTTGAGAAATAATAAAATATGAAACATAATATATTAGTCTTAATACACAAAAATTCTTCACAACTTACTTTTTATTTATACATTTAATTTGCAATTATAAAAACGATACTTAACAATTTAATTCTAAAGCAAACGACCTTACTTTATCGCTATATAAATTTACATGCCAACAAATAATACAAAATAAGTAATTTTATAATAAGCTATTTGATTAAAAATATTCGTACATTTTCACAATAAATTAAACACACTTATACATTTTGTTTTTTATTTTTTAAACTGTTTAATTTATTATTATAAGCAATTAAATTAAATAAAAAATAAAAATGTTAAGTAGAAAAATTATGTGTATAGTAGGTATAAAAATAATTGAGTGAGTAAAAAATAGAGCTTCAAATTATCCGGAATTACTTTTATTACTTTACAAATGCTTTGTGGATTTTTTGAACTACTAGTGTTTACCCTTATTTTATATACAGTTTATTGACGAATATTTTAATTATAAATAACAATAAAACCTTAATAGTACAATACTATTTTAGTAGTGGTGTAACGAGGTTAAATTTGTACAATGCAATTGGTATCTATTGATATAATATTGAAATTTGAAATACATTATTACCATACTACAAAATTTAAAAATATACACTCTCAACAATTTTAAAATCTTATATCAATAATACATTTACATGTAACAGTACAATAATATTATAACTTAATAAATACATAAGATCATTATTTTTCAAATTTGTACTTTAAAATTGATTATAATCAATTTGTGTTATATGAGTACAAATAATTGTTTAAATAACGTTTTACATCTAATGTTGATATGAAAAAAGGATCAAAATCAAAATACAGATATTAATACTAAATACAAATAAATAAGGTCTCATAAAAAAAAAAAAAATAGTTAATTTCTATAAAAAATAATGTCCTCTTAGAAATGTAATAACAACACAACAGTATTAAATTAGGTTCATTCACTAAAAAATAACTTTTAAATATCATTTTAATTAAATTACTTATTCTATGTAAATACAAAAATAACCTTATACTAAATATTTAACATAAATAAAACTGTAGACACAAACTTGTAATAAATATTAACATAACAGGAAAATTAAAAAAACATAAACTATACCCAAGTCAATTTTTAAGAAGTAATTGCATGAGATTTTTTTTTTTAGTTAAAATGAAACATTATTCTCTAATATAATTATACAGTGAACTATAACAACACAAAATCAGCCAAATTATTTTGAACACTTTTAGACATTATCTTAAGTTTTAAATACTGAATTCAAATGTTTTCATTTCTTCTGGTTTTTTTACCCAAATACCATAATTGTATGACATAAAAGTACATAACAACAATTGCTTAACACTTTCATAAGTTTTATTGTTACTTTTTAACTTATCATAAGAAATTTTTTTGATTGATTTTAATTGTGCCATATGAGCATAGTTAGTGATTCGATTCAAGTGCAAAAAATCTTCACCAAGCTTACTTTTACAAAGTCTAGACAATTCGTTTTTCACTGTTCGACCAGTATTTCCTTTAAGTACTTCTAAATTTTCATCTTTAATCCAATTAATACAATACGGTGTTGCAGAATTATGTCTACGAGGTAGGATACTGTAACCGCGTAGCTTTGGTTTCTGCAATCTGCAAATATAATACAGTACTTATATTTTTTTATTATATTATTAATTTTCCTCAGTAACAATAAAACTAAATCTAGGGATTAAAACAAATGTGCTCATTAGTAACACAGGTCTTAAAGTTTCTAAATGAAAAAAATAAAAGTAAATTTAGTAATATGGATAAAAAATATCAATTAGTCATCTAATTTTGTATAAACATAAAAAAAAACCAAATTTGTTTTGAAACCACACTGCACATAGGTTTTTTTTTTAATTGTATCATTTGTGATGTTTGTATCTTGTTTTTCTAAATTTTTTTTTTTGTACTAATTGTATGTACAGATAAAAAAGTTCCCTAATTTTTTCATAAATGTTCAACAACCCGTTACAGAAATATAAAATTTTTAAAATATGGGCAATATTTTTTTTTCAATTATGTAAAAATATAAAGATTTTGAAAAAAATTAATTATTATAACCAATGTGGTAAACACAATTTGTTTGTTATTTATTTTAAACTAGATAAAATTATATTCCCTTAATAAGTCATAAATCATAATGTAACTAATAATAACATAACAATGACATGCTTATTTTTATTTACTACAAGTAATTTAATGTAAAATAATAAAATATTTAAATAAACTCTTTACCACAAAAATAATCCTCTATAGCTCTATTTGTGGTTAAAGATTTATATGAATATTTAATTATTTTATAATATATAACCACAAGTGTTGCTGAAGTTTTTTAGATTAAATAATTATAAATTTAAAATCAGATAAATACAAATGTGGTTATTATTAAAAAAGTAAAATAGGTGATCATGCAATCAATAATTTCTAATAACATTTTTTATTAGAAGTAGAGACATGCAGCATACACTTATGACTATACTATTGAATATATACTACTACTATCTCAATAATGGGCATTTTTCCATTTCCTATAAGTAGTGTCCGCTAGTTTAAGTTTCACAGTATTACATAATAATAAATGTACTCACTTGTACAATTCTGGTAGTTCAGCAAAAGCGTTATCAATGCGGCCGTACATTGTTCGAGTAATGTGTTCCTCGTTAAATACACTGCCAATGGATATTGACTCTAAGTAAACAGGTTCAATAAAATTTGCCAATAAATTGCCTTGCAGTCCCAGAACATTCCAACGGGTCAATTTATCAGAACATGACATAGTAATCAGACGTTCCCCTTGAGCAATTCCGTCATATGTTTGTATTTCTCGGCCAAAGACAGAAACCGTACCAGCTCCGTTTTCAATTTTTGATCGTAACAAACCGCGATTCAATCTGTTTGGATGGTTTTCTGTGTCAGAGAAGCTAAATATTCTAGCATCCCCACATGGAGCTGTGTTTATATATAAATGAAAACTAACTTCTTCCGATAACTTTAACAGATTAGTTTCATGGTTAAACACAAAAATTGATGGTTTTGAACTGAAAAATGCATTTAATTGGTTGTAGAAGTACTTCATAAGACATCTGCGACTCAACACTTCAGCATGGCAATCATGCAATGTTTCACCACTTAGACTTAAGTTATCACCTGACATACATTTTGTACCAGTAGCCAGACAAACTACTTCTGCAGTATCTAAAATATTTTTGGTCATCTGTAAAAGAAAAAGTCGTTTTCTAAAATGTATACAATTTGTTATAACTCCAACAAAAATAAATAAATAAGTAAATATAAAATAAATTTCCTGAAACAAAACGTTTATATTGCTTCAAAAGGCATAACTTCTCATTAATATGTATATATTAAATTGTCATACTCTTAATAATTTTAATCAATGTTTGTTAGTTATAATAAGAAGTAAAAAATTTAACCTGAAAACATTTTCAATCCCTGAAATGGCATAATGAAAAATTATTACTTATGTTTTTTATACCTTAATCATACTGGCTACAACACAATATTCTTTATGTTTAACGTCATCAAACTGCAAATTTTGATAAGTTATATCTGTTATGGTGGCAAAATAGTCAATGATTTTCGCTTGCTCGTAATCGGTTTGCAACATTTCTATAACGTCTTTGAATCTTTCGTTTGAAGGCTGAGACGCAAATATAGCTTTTAACGCATTACGGCTTGCAATTTCTTTTGCTTCTTTTATGTTTTGTCCATATCCAACAAATTTACAGCCACTGATAGTAACACTCATAGTTTCTAATATACCATGCGACTCTTCTTTTACAAATTTCAATTTTTCTCCAGGATACATCTCGTGAAGAACAGATATAGCTGATTTTGGTACTGCTTGAATATTTGGTGACGATTTCTTCAAAACAGTATTGTCTTCAAATGTCTCTGACCATGTTCTTTTTTTTTTTAAACTTTGTTCGCCATTTTCAATATGTACCGAAATTGAATCCATTCTTGTAGTGATTAACTGAGATTCGATTATGGCATTTAATTTGGCTCTTTTTTTGGATTGTCCTTTGCCCACATATTTATGATTATCTACCGTCAATTCAACAATAAATGTAGGCTGATGATCAGGCCCCATTTGTTGAAATTGAGACCATTGACAGATAGGATATTTTTCATTGAATTCTCTCAGGATATAAATATTGTCATCCATACTTTTTATTGCACTTAAGTTGTTTAGGTTAGTGATTACAAACAGAGTTCTGAAAATATTCAAATTCAAATAATTGATATAATTTTAGGAAATCTTGGCTTCAAACATTCGTTTAACAGCTAATAGTTTAATAAGTTATTAATCAATTATGTTGTATCATTTATAATCATTGGTTATATTAAATAAAAACAAACACAACACAATTAATTTTGATAATATAATTTATGATTTCAAAAAAATTTTGATAGGTTGAATTGTTTAAATTTTGATAAATATATATAATATTAAAACAATACAAAACATTTCACAAATTGTGAACGGGGCCGGACTAGACAAACCCCAGCAAAATGAACAAATGATTAGACAGATTTGCAAACAGTACCTACTTTCTTTTTATGGCTGAAATATTATGTTACTTCAAAAATACAAATGCGATACAATAACAAAATAAACCGATCGTTACGTCTTATCGTGTATCAGTCTTATCAATGTATTCGTTAGAGATAGCACCACTTTAACCAAACACTCATAGACCTTGTTGTATTTTATTTTTTTATATACTTAAAATTTAATTATAATATTATAATTATAGTATAAGGTCAATGCAATAATCCAATAAATAAACAATAGTCATAATTAGTAATTAATGTTTAATGTGTCTACAATATCAATGTTTCCTATACTGACAACGATAACACGTTTCTTATTAGCCGATTTTGTATTTATTGTATGCACTATGCAATAACGTATTTTGGGTGCGGCCTGACAATATATTATTTCCCTCTCAAGACATCATAAATTTATCACACACCGTCAATTCATCGTCCAGATATTAGCTAAAAGTATAATATTTATTGTTATTGTTATTATATTATATTTTTTTTTTATAAATATTGGCAAAAACATTATTTGTCATCCAACAACATTATAATATACCTAGTATAAAACTATAATCATTAATCACCCTTTTTATTTTCAAAATTCACTAACTTACTTACGAGTATTAATTAATTTACTAATTATAATTAATTAAAAGTTTATTAAAAACTTGAAATTGTACTTAACACATCCGTACGCTTAACCAACAATAAGGTTTTTACAAGCATTAACTATTTGTTTAAAATAAATTTAAATAATATTTGTATTCGAGTTAAAAATAAGAATTACAATTTTAATAAATTATATCTAGATGCTTAAAACAAAATTAAATTAACTTTAAAAATATATGTGGGTATATGCAACTGATTTAAACAAAATTAGTATACATTATGTTGTAAGAAAAAATAACCCTGGGCGTTCAGTAAATATAACATTTACCAATTATTGAAAAATCTTATCTTTGAAATTATATTATTTCTACAACCAATTATTTTTTTAAAAAAATAATTGATAGATTAACTTAATTTTTCTCAACGAAAAAAAAATATATAGTTTTTACTCTGCTTTATGAAATTTAGTTGTTAATAATCAAAGAAACAAATTATAAAAAATGTCTTACCTTTAGAAAGATAATAGAACCTGCCATAATGCTGCAAAACTTTTCAAAGCGAGGAACAGCGTTTTGCTCTTTTTAGTATAATGTCCCATAAGATAACTTATAACTAGATAAAACAATTATTATATAATAATGTAATACATTTATAAATAATAATATAAATATAATGATTCATAAATAATGAACACGAGTTTGTTTTTAGATTTAAATAACAAATATTTTTATTGATATTTTAAATAAAATTTATTTCTAGGAAAAAAAATAAAAATACATGAATGTATGATAGTAAAATAATGTAGTCTTGTGACTGTCTGGGTTGGTAGGGTTATAAAGGCATCCCTAAATCAGGGTTAATGTGAGGGGGAGGGGTGTAAGTCAAGCCTAGTGAATATCGATTTGGACCACGTTTACGTCTATGACACAAATATATGTGTAATCTCCCCTACTTTTTAAATAAAATTTCTTTATTATAATACTGATTTTTGAAATTAATAACATAAAGACAATTTTATTCGATCCTTACCCATTTATTCGGCCATTTTGGCTACTAGTTAGGTTGTATAAGAAATCTTGAAAGTTTTACTATTATAGAAAAGTTTCCCAATTTTTGTTTTTTTTTAATTATTTAAAATAATATTTTTTTTACTGAATTTGGTTTCAAAGTACCATAGGAAAATTTTAAATTTAATGGATTTTCAACTGAGGAAATCAATAGTTTTAGCGTTATCAATGTGAGGTTAGTAAATCTTAGAAAATCAGAAAATTATACATATCTTGACATTTTTTAGAAGTGCCTCAAAAATTGTATAATTACTACATGTCTGGTTACAAATAACCTGCATTGACGTAGGTCGTAGACAGCTCATCAACTGGATAGTAAAAGCTATTGTCAACTATCATCTCCTTTTATATTGAAATTCATGTAAATTAGCATTGAATCGTTACCCCTCGTTTGGGCCCATACAGATATACCATTTTTTTGAACTTCGACATGCTTGGAATGGTATATCCATTAGATCTGAGGATTTCCTTTACCGTTTCCCGTTTTCGGCGGGCTGCTCCTGGACCCTTAATTCTAGGAATGGACCGGCACACCTTACGGACCATTGTTTTGTATCCTAATCCTCGTTTGTGAGTAACTGGCTGGATAAATTGAGATATTTTCGAATCTTGATTCATGGTGGTTCTAGTAATTCGGACTTGAGTCCGGCGTTCCACGTGGAATTTCTTTCGGACTACCGCATTCGCTGGTTTAATTTGTTTTGGATTTTCTTCTTTTATTCTCTTCTCGACTGTGAACCCGTCATTCAAATGTGTCTGGTCATGACTAGGATTTGCTAATTGGGAATTTACTATTGGATTTAATGTAGTATTATGTTGTTCCTCAGCTACACAGTCTTCATCCGATGACAACTCCATACCGTCCGCACTTACTAGTTCCACCATTAAACTGTCAATGAAATCATTAATTTCCTTTTGCAAAGTTTCGGAAACCGTGTCGAGTTGGTAGTTGGCTTTTTTTGAAACTTTTTGCCTGGTAGTTTTGGATCGTTTCTTTTTCCCCATTGCTTGCTAACAGCGTATTCTCTCCTAAAATTTTATTTTTACTAAAGGGACCTTCGTAAATAAAGAACACATTTTTTATGTTAATATCTAATTAGGTATATTAATTAGTATATTTCGGTTTTCATAATTCATTTATAAAGAAAAAATCGTTTATTAACCTAATCACAATCAAAATATATTAAAACAATTTTTTTAAACATACTAAGAATTAATCCCTTCCGGACCTTTAACGTGGTTTATAGATCCCCAAACCCCATTCCCACATACTCGTGGGCCGTAAAGTAGAATTTGACAGAATTGGACTCGGAAATCTGTTGCTTTATGAGTCATGTTATTTGTTAGTAAATAAATACAAATCACATTAAAATATTCCAATTGTTTTACGCTTAGTTGTGAACCTGGCAGACGGCATGGTATACAATATCCACGTATTAGCCACTATGGTGAATGGTCAACGATTGTCCAGTGAAAAACTGATTTACAGAACTTCAGCAGCAGCCAAAGCTAGCATGCGTTCGAACACGGTCAAGTATTATTATATAGTTTTATTAATTTTGTTCTTCGTGGGTGTTGTTTTTTTATGGTGCAATAGCTGTCACGATAAACGGTAACTCATAATTGCAGTACCGGTTATCTCTAATTGAAGAGCTCTCAGTAATTAATCTTATCAAATTATCCAGTACCGCGATACTGATATTTTCACTTCTCAGAACTATCAATTTTTTTTTAATTTAATTTTTTTTTTTGAACAAAGTAAATAGTACAACGTTATTTACAAAAATTTCTACGTGCATTTTAATAATATTTATATTTCTATTATAGCTAAGGTAAGCAAGACCGCAGATCGACTAAATTTTCGGACGGTATTCAAATTTTTATTGTACAACATATTATTAGCTTCGATGCGGAGCTGAGAAGGTAACTAATCTTACAATGCTGTTTTTTAAAATTTTCTACCTATTTATATTCCGGACCCAACATTACTTTTCAACCACTTAATGTAGCAAATCTTAAGATTAGACATTGTAATAAAATGTGTATTCCATTAGATCAAAAGTTGAAAATACTTAAATTTTCCTTTCAAAATAAAAATTAATTAATTTATAAATAAAAACAGTTTTTTGTAACAATTGGTTTAACTTAAGTTTTATTTTACTTTTATTTTGTTATGTAATTTTTGTTGAATACTGTAAGTGAAAGTATTATGTGTCAAAGGTCATAAGAAGGGCTATTGTATTCTTTGACAAACTACCCCCTCCCAAATGTGTTCTAAAATATGTTCTTTTTCTATATTAAGTATAACATTTTTTCTTAAGAAAAATATATTAAGGAAACTTACAATAATCACCGAGCTTGTATATCTTGACTCCAGCTGTATTTTGTTATTCATTAATAATCAATATAAAGTATTCGAATCTATAATATTGTTATTGAATAATAACTTGAATAGAACAATAATAAAAATTGCCAATCGTTTGCGTACCCTTATTTACAAGCATAAAACAAATAAGTTAAAGTTAAATTAACTTTCTTAGTAGTTGGAAAAGTGGTCCTGACAGGTCTGTATACGCGGAGAATGAGTTCAGACTAAACGAGAAGAGCGCTATTATCAAATATAACTAGCATTTAAATTAATTTTTATGAGCCCATGAGTTTTTTCAATAAATAAATTCTATTTAATCTGTGTCATTCAGCTTGTTGTACAGAGGTGTATTTTTTATTAACCGGGCGGATGCGGTTAAAAATTAAATAGACGAGATGTCAAGTGGACGAATACCATTCTAAATAAGTGGTCATTTTAAACGTTCAAATGCCCTACATGCCTCCCCCCAAATTAAAAAAAACAGCACACACAAGACGAGACATAAGGGGCCGGGAAAGACTCATTTCTATATGTAGGTAATATTAAGACTAAATGTGATAATACAATTTAAATAACAAAAATGCTTCCATTCGAATCTATAGCTGATGATGGTAAAAATAATTACCCAATAAACATCAATATAAACTACTTTTTAATGATATTGTGTATTTTTTTAGAAAAGTTGTTAGTTTTGATGAGAACAGTTTTTGGATAAAAAAACACACTGTTTCTATTTAAGACAAAATATTTTTGCGACCGTAGATCTGCAAATTTTTCCTAGCAAATTTGATTTTAGCCAAATATTTGTAGACATAATATGTTATCACCTTATCGGCATTTTATTTAAATATGTTACACTTTTCAGTATTGATCCGTATACTAATAATTAATACTAATTTAGCTACTGGTATGTACTACATCTTTCCAAAAACTGTGCTAATAATATTTACTATCTAAATATTATACTAATAACATGTTATTGAAACACTTTTTAACCGTCTTTCTGTGGCGTGGCGTTTCTGTCACCTGAAAAACAAAGATGTATTAATTAATTTATTCTTTAACGTATACAGTACTATACTAAAGACGATTAATAATAGATTTTTTAAATAACATTTTAGTATTTGAAAAATGACTATCATTTCGTTAACTGTTATAAGTATTCACAAAGCTTGCAACTTTAACGATTTTGAGTTTTAATATTTAAAAATATTACTAAGTATATTCAAGTGTGAGATGTAATATGAGTTCTTATATCATGAACCGCAATTAAAGGTTTGTTGAAAGACCTGCATTTATTTTGATATAAAACCCAGTAAAAATAAACCAAATTTAATTGTATAATTTTTAATTGCAAAATGTCCAGATAATTTGAGTTAGGTTTTAAAATCGAATTGTCTAAAACCTTACTTTAAATAATTTAACTTTTATTATCATATCTAATTATTGGTGTAAAGTTTAGGTCGACATAACCACATAACATAGTCCACGATGAAAATTGTGTAATACGTTATATGTTGTATCAAAGTTAAAATTTTATAACTGTTCCTGTAATGTTTTTTTTTATCTTTCTTTATGAGATCATTTAACTAGGATAATGTAACCTCTTAATACTTAGTCCGCCCCAGAGTATATTTTACCTGTTTGATCACCAATAACTGTAGCCATATCCATAATTCATGTAAACTGGATCATCCTATAAATTAGACAAATTCTCGTTAATCAATGGAAAATTGTGTAACTAGTATTATTGGTAACTAAAAACTACTTATTGTCTATTTCTTTTAAAAATTAATTATCATATTTTTGTGTACAGTAAAACGCGTAGAGCATACTAAAACGGATATATCGCAAAATTACATAAATACATAAAAATAAGATAAAGACATGACAATTGTATATCTAAAAATCTGAGTAGTGCATTACTGTAGCCCGCCTAGTATATCTTGACCCTTAAATTGCATACCTACATAAATTTAGTCTAGTAAAGGACAAAACACTGTGTACGAATTTAGCTACATCTAATATCGGTAACACTGATTCAGTATTTTTAACCCCTTAACTTGGCGTATACCATGTAGTGTGATGTCGGAAAAGGGTCAAGATAAACTAAACTGTCAGGATTTATATAATTGTGGTAAAATGGAAAATGGTGTTTGGATTTGCGAGTTAGGTATACGTTGTCAACCACCCTAATACTGAACAAACTAGTTTGGACTCGAGCATGTAGAGAGGAAAGTCAGTGACCGAAAAACACTTATACAACAGCTGTTATTACCACTCTCGGACACAAGGTTCGTAAGATAATTAAAATTAAGAGAACACCATTGTTATAAGACATAGTATGATTGTTGTAACATAATATGTATGGTCAATAGACATTAAAGAACTTTATGATTTTTCTTTCTGGAAAAATGAATTTGCTCATATTGTTTTGGAGAGCCAAAACAAAATAGAGCTAAAATGCGATAATCAAACAAGTAAATATTTTAAGTACAATTTTTCAAATGGTGAAAATCGATCTCACCGGCTTATTGCGATGTTTATTTTTAGCATGACTGCATTTATGATGATGCGATTTCTTCTCACATTCGATGCAAGTTGGTTTTTTTATTACATATTTCGGTATTTCCGTCTTAGGAGCCTCTCTTACCACGTAACGCGTAATCCCGTTTTTCCCACTGAGAGCATAAGTATTTCCTTTGCTATATGGCGATGATACATCTTCATCGACATAGTATGTGACTTTTTTTTTTTTTACCACGTTTTTGTTAGTTTTTTTCTTTTGACCCTTTGAACCTATTTTATTGTTTTTCGATTTTTTTCTAATGGAGCTTCTCTTCTTTTTTACTTTTTTAGTCTTGTTGGATTTTCCTTTGGTCGACTTTACGCTGTTTGATTTTTTCTTAGACTTGGTAGTTTTTTTTTTCGTTGACACTTTACTTTTCTTAGATTTAACATTTTTTCTCTTTGAGGATGGTGAATTCTTTTTTTTTGAGTTTTTACTTTTTGTAGTTTTCTTTTTGACAACTTTAGTTTTTCCACTTTTGCCGGTATTATTTTTAGTTTTCTTTTTTTTGTATACCTCTTCAACCGATTCGTCTATGTCACTCTCATCACTGCTAACAAGTTTTTTAGTTTTCTTTGTTTTTTTTGCTTTTCTTTTAATATTATTGTCAGCAGCGTATTCGTCGCTACTAGCACTGTTCTCTTCAGATTCCCTGTCAACTTTACTAGCTATTTTGTTCTTCGAAATTACTTTTTTATTGTGAGACGATTTCATATTTTTTAATGTTTGGGGTTCTGTTTGATAATCCTTAGAGCTGTCTTCGTTTTTATCGTCTGGCTTTTGATTGTTTCTAATATTATCGCCTTGTTGGGATAATTTAGAGTCTATGGCCGTGTCGATATGATTTAACAGTCTATCGGTTAAAGCCTTAAAAAAGCTGTCATACAACTGATTTTGATCATTACTTTGGTTCATATTCTTCATTGTTTTACTGTCATCATCAGCTGCATTTGAATTGGCTTTGTTATTTTTTGAACCATAGTTCTGTATACTGTCTTGGCTTTTATCTAGCAAATTAGTACTAGAGTCGACGGGTGGTATGCTATTAACACTATTTTTGTCTGTTGGTGTAGGTTGACTCAAATACGTATTTATATTAAAATAATTTGTTTTACCCTTATTTGATTTTCTTTGAGCAGGAAGGTCATTATTGTAACGGTTCGGCGTAAAAGGTCTAAATGTACCGTCTGATTTTTTGATGTTATGGAGTTCAGGATTAGTACCATCGAAAATGTCAACGGTATTTATATTGGGATTATTTTTATTACCGTCTCCAATTGGATTTTTCAATTTATGTGTTGGTAATTCATTACTATTTTGATTAAGATGACTATTTTTACTTTGGTTATATATATTTGGGTTCTGAAGCATAAATTTCCAAAAATCTTTAGGATACAAGTCATATTTATCAAGGATAGATGAATTAAAAATAGAATCCAGATTTGAAGGTACCGGTGTTGCTTCAGGGCTGATATTTATTACAGGAGGAGTATTTGGTAAAACAATAGTGTAATTGGGATTTTCGTATGTACCGGAAGCCGTTTTTTTATTTTTCTTAACTTGCAAACTTGACACGTCATCTTCTGGAGAACTGTCATAGAATTTTGTAGGTTTTTGACGAGATTTTGGTTTTTTTTTAAATTCCGAAACATCTTGTGTTGAATGTAAATCTAAACTGTTATTATTTTTTGTTGCACCTTTTTTTTTTGGTTTCTCAACTATTTCTGCTGAATAAAATCCTTTGTTAGAATAGTTTATGTGGTTTGGATCCGGTTTTTTGATATCACTAATTATATTAATATTACTATCCGGTTTATATAGTTTGGTTGAGTTTTTAGCATTCAATTGATTATTAATGTCGCCAATATTGTCTGAATTTAGGTTTAAGTTGAAACCATTGTTTTCTGTACCATCAATAGGTTGATCAATTTTAGGTTTTTTTTTAATAATATGCGGTTGAATATTAGGCCTTATGTTAAGTATGTCGTTAAAAGACAAGACATCGTTCTCCATAGGTTCGATATCATCTGGATAACTGTTAATCGGGTTCTTACTTGCATAATTATCTGGTTGAGAATCTGCAGTGTTATCATTATAATATACATGATTTGGGGGTTCAATGTTCGGGATTGGCCCTTCATTCAATGGTAAGTCATTTATATTGTCATTTCTATCCGGTTTATCCAGAGTGTCCTCTTTTAATTTAATCGCGTCTTTGTCGTTTATTACCACATCTGATTTATTATCTTCCCCAAACAAATTATCATCACTAAGTATGTCGTTAAAAGACAAGACATCGTTCTCCATAGGTTCGATATCATCTGGATTATTGTTTATTATAACTTTATTTGTTTGGATAGGATTTGGCTTTTCAATAATTGGTAAACCATTGAGTATACCTTCTTTATTAGAACTATCTAGAGGTTGCTTTAATAACGGAGACTCAAGTTTATCGTTCACACCCATTTTAGAATCATTTTTAGAACTAAACAGATTGCCATATCCAAACCAAGATTTCCACGGATTTTCCTTTGGTTTTATATCATCTAAAGGATCGTTTGACACGTCATTATTTTTGTTAATACCATATTGAGGATTTTTTTTACTATCTTCATTAGAAACATAGTTAGAGGATTCATTGTTTTGGTTCAGCTGTTCATCATTTTCATCAGAACTGTTTGAAGTTTTCTCATTTAATTGAGCCGTGTCTTCATCGTTAATTTGCAGATTTGATTTATCATCTTCCCCAAACAAATTATCATCACTAAGTATGTCGTTAAAAGACAAGACATCGTTCTCCATAGGTTCGATATCATCTGGATAACTGTTAATCGGGTTCATACTTGCATAATTATCTGGTTGAGAATCTGCACTATAATCTTTATCATATCCCAGATTTGGGGATTCAATGTTCGGGATTGGCCTTTCATTAAATGGTAAGTCATTTAAATTGTCATTTCTATTCGGTTTATCCAGAGTGTCCTCCTTTAGTTTAATCGCGTCTTTGTCGTTTATTTCCACATCTGATTTATCATCTTCCCCAAACAAATTATCATCACTAAGTATGTCGTTAAAAGACAAAACATCGTTCTCCATAGGTTCGATACCATCTGGATAACTATTAATTGGGTTCTTACTTGCATAACTATCTGGTTGCGAATCTGCAGTGTTATCATTATTATTTACATAATTTGGGGATTCAATGTTCAGGATTGGCCCTTCATTAAATGGTAAGTCATTTATATTGTCATTTCTATCCGGTTTATCCAGAGTGTCCTCTTTTAATTTATTCGCGTCTTTGTCGTTTATTTCCACATCTGATTTATCATCTTCCCCAAACAAATTATCATCACTAAGTATGTCGTTAAAAGACAAGACATCGTTCTCCATAGGTTCGATATCATCTGGATAACTGTTAATCGGGTTCTTACTTGCATAATTATCTGGTTGAGAATCTGCACTATAATCATTATCATATCCAAGATTTGGGGATTCAATGTTCGGGATTGGCCTTTCATTAAATGGTAAGTCATTTAAATTGTCATTTCTATCCGGATTATCCAGAGTGTCCTCTTTTAATTTAATCGCGTCTTTGTCGTTTATTTCCACATCTGATTTATCATCTTCCCCAAACAAATTATCATCACTAAGTATGTCGTTAAAAGACAAGACATCGTTCTCCATAGGTTCGATACCATCTGGATAACTATTAATTGGGTTCTTACTTGCATAACTATCTGGTTGCGAATCTGCAGTGTTATCATTATTATTTACATAATTTGGGGATTCAATGTTCAGGATTGGCCCTTCATTAAATGGTAAGTCATTTAAATTGTCATTTCTATCCGGTTTATCCAGAGTGTCCTCATTTAATTTAATCGCGTTTTTTTCGTTTATTTCCACATCTGATTTATCATCTTCCCCAAACAAATTATCATCACTAAGTATGTCGTTAAAAGACAAGACATCGTTCTCCATAGGTTCGATATCATCTGGATAACTGTTAATCGGGTTCTTACTTGCATGATTATCTGGTTGCGAATCTGCAGTGTTATCATTATCATATACATGATTTGGGGATTCAATGTTCGGGATTGGTCTTTTATTAAATGGTAAGTCATTTATATTGTCATTTCTATCCGATTTATCCAGAGTCTCTTCCTTTAATTTTATCGCGTCTTTGTCGTTTGTTTCCATATCTTGTTTATCATCTTCCCCAAACAAATTATCATCACTAAGTATGTCGTTAAAAGAAAAGACATCGTTTTCCATAGGTTCGATATCGCCTGGATTATTGTTTATTATAACTTTATTTGTTTGGATAGGATCTGGCTTTTCAATAATTGGTAAACCATTGAGTATACCTTCTTTATTAGAACTATCTAGAGGTTGCTTTAATAACGGAGACTCAAGTTTATCGTTCACACCCATTTTAGAATCATCTTTAGCACTAAACAGATTGCCATATCCAAACCAAGATTTCCACGGATTTTCCTTTGGTTTCATATCACCTAAAGGATCGTTTGACACGTCATTATTTTTGTTACTACCATATTGAGGATTTTTTTTATTATCTTCATTAGAAACATAGTTAAAGGATTCATTGTTTTGGTTCAGCTGTTCATTAAATGCCAAACCATTTGGTATGACATTTTCATCAGAACTGTTTGAAGTTTTCTCATTTAATTGAGCCGTGTCTTCATCGTTAATTTGCAGATTTGATTTATCATCTTCCCTAAACAAATTATCATTACTAAGTATGTCGTTAAAAGACAAGACATCGTTCTCCATAGGTTCGATATCATCTGGATAACTGTTAATTGGGTTCTTACTTGCATAATTATCTGGTTGAGAATCTGCAGTGTTATCATTATTATATACATGATTTGGGGATTCAATGTTCGGGATTGTCCCTTCATTCAATGGTAAGTCATTTAAATTGTCATTTCTATCCGGTTTATCCAGAGTGTCCTCATTTAATTTAATCGCGTTTTTTTCGTTTATTTCCACATCTGATTTATCATCTTCCCCAAACAAATTATCATCACTAAGTATGTCGTTAAAAGACAAAACATCGTTCTCCATAGGTTCGATACCATCTGGATAACTATTAATTGGGTTCTTACTTGCATAACTATCTGGTTGCGAATCTGCAGTGTTATCATTATTATTTACATAATTTGGGGATTCAATGTTCAGGATTGGCCCTTCATTAAATGGTAAGTCATTTATATTGTCATTTCTATCCGGTTTATCCAGAGTGTCCTCATTTAATTTAATCGCGTTTTTTTCGTTTATTTCCACATCTGATTTATCATCTTCCCCAAACAAATTATCATCACTAAGTATGTCGTTAAAAGACAAGACATCGTTCTCCATAGGTTCGATATCATCTGGATAACTGTTAATTGGGTTCTTACTTGCATAATTATCTGGTTGAGAATCTGCAGTGTTATCATTATTATATACATGATTTGGGGATTCAATGTTCGGGATTGTCCCTTCATTCAATGGTAAGTCATTTAAATTGTCATTTCTATCCGGTTTATCCAGAGTGTCCTCATTTAATTTAATCGCGTTTTTTTCGTTTATTTCCACATCTGATTTATCATCTTCCCCAAACAAATTATCATCACTAAGTATGTCGTTAAAAGACAAGACATCGTTCTCCATAGGTTCGATATCATCTGGATAACTGTTAATCGGGTTCTTACTTGCATGATTATCTGGTTGCGAATCTGCAGTGTTATCATTATCATATACATGATTTGGGGATTCAATGTTCGGGATTGGTCTTTTATTAAATGGTAAGTCATTTATATTGTCATTTCTATCCGATTTATCCAGAGTCTCTTCCTTTAATTTTATCGCGTCTTTGTCGTTTGTTTCCATATCTTGTTTATCATCTTCCCCAAACAAATTATCATCACTAAGTATGTCGTTAAAAGAAAAGACATCGTTTTCCATAGGTTCGATATCGCCTGGATTATTGTTTATTATAACTTTATTTGTTTGGATAGGATCTGGCTTTTCAATAATTGGTAAACCATTGAGTATACCTTCTTTATTAGAACTATCTAGAGGTTGCTTTAATAACGGAGACTCAAGTTTATCGTTCACACCCATTTTAGAATCATCTTTAGCACTAAACAGATTGCCATATCCAAACCAAGATTTCCACGGATTTTCCTTTGGTTTCATATCACCTAAAGGATCGTTTGACACGTCATTATTTTTGTTACTACCATATTGAGGATTTTTTTTATTATCTTCATTAGAAACATAGTTAGAGGATTCATTGTTTTGGTTCAGCTGTTCATTAAATGCCAAACCATTTGGTATGACATTTTCATCAGAACTGTTTGAAGTTTTCTCATTTAATTGAGCCGTGTCTTCATCGTTAATTTGCAGATTTGATTTATCATCTTCCCTAAACAAATTATCATTACTAAGTATGTCGTTAAAAGACAAGACATCGTTCTCCATAGGTTCGATATCATCTGGATAACTGTTAATTGGGTTCTTACTTGCATAATTATCTGGTTGAGAATCTGCAGTGTTATCATTATTATATACATGATTTGGGGATTCAATGTTCGGGATTGTCCCTTCATTCAATGGTAAGTCATTTAAATTGTCATTTCTATCCGGTTTATCCAGAGTGTCCTCATTTAATTTATTCGCGTCTTTGTCGTTTATTTCCACATCTGATTTATCATCTTCCCCAAACAAATTATCATCACTAAGTATGTCGTTAAAAGACAAGACATCGTTCTCCATAGGTTCGATATCATCTGGATAACTGTTAATCGGGTTCTTACTTGCATAATTATCTGGTTGAGAATCTGCACTATAATCTTTATCATATCCCAGATTTGGGGATTCAATGTTCGGGATTGGCCTTTCATTAAATGGTAAGTCATTTAAATTGTCATTTCTATTCGGTTTATCCAGAGTGTCCTCCTTTAGTTTAATCGCGTCTTTGTCGTTTATTTCCACATCTGATTTATCATCTTCCCCAAACAAATTATCATCACTAAGTATGTCGTTAAAAGACAAAACATCGTTCTCCATAGGTTCGATACCATCTGGATAACTATTAATTGGGTTCTTACTTGCATAACTATCTGGTTGCGAATCTGCAGTGTTATCATTATTATTTACATAATTTGGGGATTCAATGTTCAGGATTGGCCCTTCATTAAATGGTAAGTCATTTATATTGTCATTTCTATCCGGTTTATCCAGAGTGTCCTCTTTTAATTTAATCGCGTCTTTGTCGTTTATTTCCACATCTGATTTATCATCTTCCCCAAACAAATTATCATCACTAAGTATGTCGTTAAAAGACAAGACATCGTTCTCCATAGGTTCGATATCATCTGGATAACTGTTAATCGGGTTCTTACTTGCATGATTATCTGGTTGCGAATCTGCAGTGTTATCATTATCATATACATGATTTGGGGATTCAATGTTCGGGATTGGTCTTTTATTAAATGGTAAGTCATTTAAATTGTCATTTCTATCCGGTTTATCCAAAGTCTCTTCCTTTAATTTTATCGCGTCTTTGTCGTTTGTTTCCATATCTTGTTTATCATCTTCCCCAAACAAATTATCATCACTAAGTATGTCGTTAAAAGAAAAGACATCGTTTTCCATAGGTTCGATATCGACTGGATTATTGTTTATTATAACTTTATTTGTTTGGATAGGATCTGGCTTTTCAATAATTGGTAAACCATTGAGTATACCTTCTTTATTAGAACTATCTAGAGGTTGCTTTAATAACGGAGACTCAAGTTTATCGTTCACACCCATTTTAGAATCATCTTTAGCACTAAACAGATTGCCATATCCAAACCAAGATTTCCACGGATTTTCCTTTGGTTTCATATCATCTAAAGGATCGTTTGACACGTCATTATTTGTGTTGTTACCATATTGTGGATATGTACTAATTTCTTGTTGGTTTGACAATTGAATGTTTCGGTTCGGCTGATCTTTAAATGCCAAACCATTCGGTATGACATTTTCATCAGAACTGTTTGAAGTTTTCTCATTTAATTGAGCCGTGTCTTCATCGTTAATTTGCTGATTTGATTTATCATTGTCACTTACCAAATTGTCACCAAGTATATTGTTTAAAGACAAGATGTCGTTTTTTATAGGTGCGATATTATCTGGATAACTGTTATTTGTTTTTTTACTTTTGTAATCATCTGGTTGAGGATATTCACCGTTACCTTGTTCGTATACGTTATTTGGCGAATGAAAGTTTGGGTTTGGCTCTCCATAAATCAACATACCATTCGGTACGACGTTTTCATCAGGTTTATTGAAAGTTTCATCTTTTAGTTGAGGCGTGTCCTTATCGTTGTCTTCCAGTTTTAATTTGTTATCATTAATAAACAACTGGTCTAAAAGAAGAACATCATGTATATTAGGTTTGATATCATCTTGATTATTGTTTAATTCGGATAAATTCGTTTGGTCGTCATGTTTTGGATTTTTGGACAAACCGTGAGATATATCGTTTTCAATAGGAATAGCAGATGTTTCCTCAATGAATGGAGCCCGGTCTTTCATTTCTAAATCTGTTTTATCGGCTTTATCAAAAAAATTGTCATTGTCAATCCAAGAATTCGATGGGAGAACATTATTTTCAGTTGGTTTCATATCTTTTGAAGGATTGTTTGATGCGTCATTATTTGTTTTGCTACCATATTGTGGATTTTTTTGATTTTCTTCTTTGGAAACTTGGTTCGACGATTCAATGTTTGAAATCGGGTTTTCATTAAATGTCAAACCATTCGTTAAGTTGTTTTCATTAGGTTTATTTAAATCATTCTTATATGAAATATAATCATTATTATTTAGTTTATCTTTATTTAATATAATCATATTTTTATTTTTGTCATTAGATACATGTGATTGTAGGTTGTGGAGTGGAATTTTAGGTTGATTGAGTGACAAGCTTTCCAGTTTAGGGTCTTCCACAGGGATATTTGGAGTTTCGTCCAAATATTGTACATAATTAGTGTTGTCATCGTTCTGTGGTGTAATGTTCAAATTATGGTTCTTTTCATAATTATCAGTATATGCTGTGTCAGTCTGTGGTATTTTATTTACTTCATTTGACTCAAAAGATGACAGTTCTAAGCGGGAATTGTCATTTGGTTTAAGTGACACATCATTCATTTTATTTTTATCGTCAGGGTTATCTAATGTTTCGTTTAAATATGACACATTAACATTATTTTTGTCATCTGTATCGAGTATACTGCCGTCCAAAAAAAAATCATCCGATGAAAACAAATTATTATTTTTGAGTTCGTCTTCATCCAAATTGTCTTTGTTAGTGTTTTGCAGTTTGTCACTTATTTCATTTTTGGTGGAAGAACTAGGTAATTCGTCTGATTTTTCTTTTTCGTCTAAATTTGCTGTTGTTCTATCTTTTTTATCAAAAAATTGACGGTTTCCGAGACCATTTCTTATTTTATCACTCTGTAGAAGCTGATCAGGTCCAGGATTTCGATTGCTTTCGATATTTCGCATTTTATTTGTTTGTATATTATCTGAAATGAATTACACGTATTATAGTACTAAATAAACTGTAACCTAAATGTAAACATTTTAGTTTATCATATTTACACTATTCACATTTTTACACGTGTTCAGGTATCTGCTGGCGTTATGACTTTATTGCAACGTCCAACTTTGGATCATGCCGCATGGTTAGTTACTTGGTTGCTTGAACTATACTGAATACTTACGCTTATTTTATCTACTTATTATACTTGTTTTTATTAGCTTAGATTATGTTCCTTCTATTTACCGAATATCGGTTGCTACCTAGTTACTATAAAATTGTGGCTACTATTATACATGCTGAAATTGAACTCGATGTATGCAAAACGTCAGCAAAACGTTGAACACGTGGATACACTCATCCTATTATATAAATCGATCAATAATTTAGATTAATTGTAACAAATGTTTGTAAAATATATATAAATAGGTAGGTAAAATTGTCATAACTTAATTAAATTTACAAATCTTAAGGAAGTAAATTTGAGCTCGTGACCCAAAATCGAACGAACCAAGCTAGATTTAGTATAGCAGTCGCCAGTCATAACATATTCAATAATTATTTTTTCTTCATAAAAGAGACAATATTTACAAATTAATAAAAATGTATTATCTTACCATTAGTGGAGTGTTCTGTTGGTATAGAATCTTTTGAATTAATACTTTCGTCGTTATTAAAATTATGTTGTAAGGATTCATCATCATTCTCAATAGCGTTGATTTTTTCATTCGGTTTTGTAAGGTTTATTTTTGGTACTAAACGTTTTATAATTTTTTTCTTTATATTATTTCTGTAGACATCGTCATCGTGATTATTTGATAAAGTTGAAAATGGTGTCGTTTTAGACTCAATTTTTGTTAACTCGTTGTTTATATGTTCTTTGTTGAATTCAAAAAAACTTTCCTTTAATTGTAAATCTTTAGGTGATTCCTTAAGTTCACTTTGCGGAATCAAACTATCTTGTTCTTCGGGTGATATAGTGACACTGTCATCATCAAGTTCATTTCTTAACTGTGCATTATCTTTTTCATAATCGTCATTTCCTGTTAAACTCTTTGTACTGCCATAATTTTCATTTTCTTCAATATTTTTTTTGGGTGTTTGTGTTTCCGAATATAAATTGGCATGTTGATAGTCTTTTGGTACAAATTCCGCTACAAATGGAATATTTTTTTCGTCGAAGTTTCGTTTCTCCCGAAGAAAAACATTATCACTGTTGGACTTCTAAAATAGAAAAAAACAATTTTGTTTACAATTGTGTCTTTTTGGGGACTGACATTTAATATGTAATTTTTGTATTTTTTTAACGTGGATTAAATACCTATGTTGCGTGGGTAATTCTAACTGTGCTTTTGCCAAAACCCAAGTCGGCTCATGCATAGCTTTTTTTTAAATCAAATACGAATTATCATTTATTCTTATAGAATTATGATTTATGGTTAACAATTAAACCCAATTTAAAAAAAAAACGTTTAACTTTTTTAATATGATATATTAAGGGAATTTTAACGAATTACAGAAGAAGACTTGACGTATTATAGCTTAAAGTCCCCACCGGGCGAAGAGAGTTCTACTCTTAAGCCATCATACTATCGAATAAAGGTTATTATAAAAAAGTATGCTCTTATGCGTCTTTAATTTAACCTCTTTCTTGATTTTTTAGTTTTATCTATTAAAACTATAGTGCCTAACAAATCGTCAATCGTGCTGGTTAGCAGCAACCTTACTTGATTACTTGATTTTGGGTTAACATCGTTTATTAGCACCACTTCTTCGCCGTCGTTCCATTTCCATACTTCAGTATGTGTCGTTATGCCTTCGTTGTCCATGTTTTCATGTGGAAAACCCTTACCAAAATATCTAATTACATATTGTTAATAAGCATTTTTGGTTAATAAATAATGTGTTAATTCAGTGTTTGAAATGGACAAAAGTGGCTTGTATAAATGTAATGCACTACTGTTAAAAATTCTTATAAGCATTAGCAAATGTAAATCTTTTTACAGAAATCGAGAAGAGTCTTACAAAAATGTCCTTAACTACTTTATTTTTTTGTAATTTCTTTAAAAAATAATACTAAATCATAATAACTATTATATTTAACACCTTGGCGTAGTTATTATAGCTATGAACTTACTAGTAACCCGCCAATATACAATGGATTTTGAACCATCGTAGGATAATTCTTACGAGTGTTTTTCTTTTTTTTTTTAGTGCTATTATTTTTTTTATTATTTGCATTGTTTTCCTGGTTATTGTCTACTGATTCCTCTCTGGGCATTTCGGAGCCATCCTGTTCGACTTTAGCAACAGTATCGCCTTCAGTTTCGGGCTCTTCAAACATATTCCCCTATAGATATTATTATAATTTATAATAATAAAAATTGATTATTTAAGATTAAAATTCTACCCCGCCGTGCAGATTCAAGATCAAAGTGCTATACGAATCGTATACATAAAGTATAAATATTTTATAGAAATGTAATTGGAATAAAACAAGAATTGACTATGTGTAATAAATTAGATATAAAAGACAAAAAAAAAAAGTTACGGTTATTATAATATCTAATTATATTATCTACAGTGATACTATGAGGACGACGGCTGGTGTAAATTTATAATTAATAAATAATTTATATTCAAGAAAAATCTTGGAATTAAAATAGACTACAGTAATATTATATAGCAAACATACTGTCATTTCATCTTCGTCTAGTTGGTTTGTCTTTTCTTTTAGTTTCTGTAATAAAAATAATAATAAAGCTGTAGGTACAAAAAAAAATCAACAAAAATCAATAACAATATTATAATAATTATGTTAATTCATACACATTAAACATATTATTAATATCATACTCTATTTAGAATACGTTTTTCCATCAAAACGTGATCGAATCAAGTTACATTTTTTCCATAATTATCTTAATAAAATGAGTATTTCTTTTTTAAAAACATTAATTTAGTGACCAGTGAACTACAAGAGAAATTGAAAAAAATGCTCAAAACATTTTTACTGATTAATCAACATAACTGAAGTGGTGAGAACCGAAAGATTATTGACAGTGATTGAGAACTTCTTGAAATCTAGAAATGGGTGTAAACTAGTTATTATAGTTGGAATAATTTTTTTTTAAATGTATTATTATAATACGTAGTAACAACAATAGAAATAAAAATACTTGTAGTTGGTAAATCATAATTTATAGTTTAAAAGTGTAAAAAGAATGATAAATCGTCCATAGCTACATAGTACATACCTTGTTGGATGTTTGTTTACCATTTGGTTTGCCACCGTTGTTTGCTTTTGTCTACGCAATTTAAATATAACTGATTAGTTCTTACACTTGTATACATACACGTGATTTGTATTACCTTTACAGGCCATTTAGAAGGCACACCTTTTACCCATTGTCCAATGTTCTAAAAAAACATAAACATTACAAACATAGAAATAAAAAAGCCCGATGACTAACTAAACCACTTATAAAATTTAATTTTTCTAAAGAATCGATATATTTTAAACTTTGTTTAATAAAAAACAGTGCTTGAAAATGTAAAGTTACGATAAAGAAATATATCAAGTTCGAAATGTCATTTTCATAAAAAATTGTTTTTATTATTTTTAAATAATAAAAACACCATTGTAAATCAATACGAATCAAAATATTAAAAAAAATTAGGTAGAGTTTAGATTTGTTTTTTGTTAGTGCTTTTCTATAATAATTAATAGAAACAGAGCCTGATTTAGAATTTTTGAGGCCCCGGCCAAAAGAAAAAAATGGGCCTAGTCTTCTTTTTCTTTATCTTCGTGCTACACTCCTAACTATATGGGGTCGGCCACTAATTAATAGATTTATATTATAACTTTTTTTTTTAATTTATAGAAGTAAAAAGTTAAAAAATATCAATTTAATTTTTGAAATAGACATACATTTTAGGGAAATGCGATTTTGTTAAAAAATGCTCTTATATTTGCAATTTTTAGGTATATTTTACAGTGTTAAAATTAAAAAATTAAAAAACTTCTTAAAAACATTTATTGCTTTGTAGATTAATAAAACACATTAAGTAGGTATAGCAGTATATTTTAGTGCATTCTAAAAATAAAGTAGTATATGTATATTATACTCACATTTGGTTTGTTGGCATTGTTGTTTTTACCGGGTAGATTGGAAAAAGTACTAGACGCCTAAGAACACAATAATGACAATAGTTTTTAAGGTTATTAGTACAATAATTACAACAGAACAATAATTGTTAAAATGGTTAAAAGTGGTCATTAAAATGCTTAAAAATAATAAGGCCCCAGGAGAAGACTCGATCATGGCTGAACTCCTAAAGAACGGTGGACAAAAACTAACGCAGGAAATATGGGACCTATTAAAAGAAGTATGGAAAACTGAAAGGATTCCACCGGAATGGAACCTAGCGATAATATGCCCCATATATAAAAAAGGGGACCCCATGGATGCAAAGAACTATAGAGGAATATCCTTACTGAACACCGCATACAAGATTCTATCGAATACTCTACTAAACCGATTAAGACCATACGCCAATAACATCATAGAAGAATATCAGAGTGGTTTCATGTCAGGCAGATCAACAATAGACCATATATTCATGCTTAAACAAGTAATTGAAAAGTACTATGAGTTCAACAGGCCGTTACACTTAATTTTTATAGACTTTAAACAGGCATATGACTCCGTACAAAGAGCAGAAATATGGAGATGCTTAAAACTATTAGGAGTCCCCTCAAAACTAATATCGATGATAAGAGTGAGTACGGAAGGATCAAGATGTGCAGTTAAATTTGGTCACGAAAAATCAGAAGAATTCCAAACAACAACAGGATTAAAACAAGGTGACGCACTGTCACCAATACTATTTAACATCGTACTAGAGATGGCAGTAAGGGAAGTACAAGAAGAATATCAAGGAATTAACTGCGGTCGAAACCTTCCATTACTAGCATATGCCGACGACGTTGTAATATTAGGCGAAAGTGAGCAGGACATTCAAAAAGCAACGGGACTGCTGATACGAAGTGCAAAAAAACGGGGACTCAACATTAACGAGACTAAAACAAAATACATGCGAATCGGTAGGAACAAAGGTCAGATGCGAAATGCAGTTGGACTACAGGTCGGAGGATATATGTTTGAGGAGGTAGATGATTTTAAATATTTAGGCACTAACTTAAGTAGCACAAACGACAACCACGAAGAAATAAAAAAACGCATTACATCGGGAAACAAATGTTTTTACGCCCTCTCGGGGTTATTGGGGTCGAAGCTACTGTCAAAAAAATCAAAAGAACAACTTTACATAGTACTAGCTAGACCAGTGATAATGTATGCATGTGAGACATGGCCCACGACCCAAGGAGATGAGAATAGACTAGCTATCATGGAGAGGAAATTCCTTAGGAGGATTTACGGACCAAAAAGAAACGAAGACCAAACATACGAAATTAGGTCTAACAGAGAACTGCAGGAATTATTCAGAAAACCAGACATAATAGCGGAAATACGCCACAAGAGACTGAGTTGGCTTGGACATGTGCTAAGGGCTAAGTCAATAGCAAATGATGTATTAAGCTGGATTCCTCAGGGAAGAAGGCCGATTGGAAGACGGAAACAGAGGTGGATGGACAAAAATAAAAAAGAACTAAATCAACTTGGAATAGACAATATTATTGAAGCAGCTCTGAACAGAGACAGATGGAAGGAGATTTGTTTTGCAGCGATGGGCCTTAATGGCTTTTAAAGCTGGAAGAAAAAGGTTAAAAGTGGTAGTAAAAATGATATTATACAATGCTTTTAAATCTAGTCCAATTTACAATATTTGTTTACCTACGCTCCTTTTTCAACCACTCATATTAATCTAACCTAGGTTAGTCATTAAGTTATGTAATCATTTTATATTTTTTGATACAGAATAGGTTTTTTTTAATTACATAATTTATACTCAAATTTACCTGTTGTTTTAAATTATCGATTTCAGAATTTCCTTTTTCCTGAAACATGTACATTTTTTTATAAATAGCCAATAGGTATGGGTAATAGGTAATATATACTCATTTTTAAGTAGACTAAACAAAACAATCCTCTAAAGCTATTTTATTTCTGTATCTAAGTATACCTACTGTTTTTTTTTAAACATCAAATACTCGATCCTTAATGACATTTATAGCGTTATTAAAAATAAAAAGACTAGATGTAGGTGTTTAAAAACCAAATCTATTTAATATAAAAGTAAAGTATTTGACGATTAAAATTACCTTAAAAAATATACCTATTTACTCACTTAATTTTACTCAAATACCTATTAAAACACTGAAAATAAGAAAGTTATAGATAGTTATTTTCAAACTCCATATATTCATTTTTAAAAAAAAATTTAAGGTATATGTAAATGTAAACTTAAAAAAATGTATTTATATAATTAGGTTAAAGACGATAACTTTTAAGGTACTTCAACACGGCCAAGTAACTTGAAAACTGTATTACTATTGAATCAGTTTGAATTTATTTAAACAACTAATAACTAACATCTTCTCTATGCGGGCTAAAAGACCGATTATTTTTTATCGGTTTTTAAAATTTTACTATAAACGTTTATGTTTTTACTTTTTGGTGGATTTTTTCTAATAAATTTAACTAATTATCTAATAGCTAAATAAAAATCGGCCTTCTAGCCCCATAGAGAAAATAGTAAGCTTCCTATAAACAAAATATAAATTGAAATCCGTCCAATAGATACGCCGGAAAATGACTCTACGAAAGCCATTGTCTATCAAACTTGCACCATAACTCGGAGAAAAATAACTTTAATAGTTTTATAACTAGAAAAACTTAATATATTTTTCCGTTAAAATTAGTCGGTATAGGTACTTAAAATGGTAACTAGATCAATTTTAGATCAAAATTTCACTCAAAATGTTGAACGTTTTTATAACCTTATTTTTTAAAGTTAACAACTTTTGTTATTATCAATAGTACCTACCATACAGTGTCTTACGCTCATACCATATTTATATATATATATATATATATACATAGGTTATTAGTAATTACTATTCACTTAAAGTATTAATTATTATATTATAAAGGCCGAAATTGTTACATTATTTTGCCTGTAAAATGCAAAAAAAAATTAAACTCACCGAATTGGTTTCGACATCTCTCTTTTGCAACGGAGCCGTGTGAACCTAAACACAACATGTCGGCAGACTATTATATTCTATTTAGTTAATAGATTGACCGTTGTATGATCCGTAATTAATAATTCTTTATAATACATCTAAGTACGTTAGTATAGTATTATTTTTGCATAACCGTATACTTACTTTAATCGTACAGCAAACCACGATGGATAATAATGTACAAAATCGCATTTTTTAATCGTGCATCAAACTGTATAAAAAATTATGTGGTTGTACCTATGTTACAGTTTTTTTTCAACTACTGATAGAACGACCATATCGATTCACCCACGTAGGTATCCAATTTTTTATTTTATTTGTACAACTGTTGGCGCTGACGGTTGGCGTTTGATGGTTGTCAGATATGGCAATGAAACTGCATATGTACCATGATGATTATAATTCGATAAAATCAATATTGAAAGAATATAAGTAACATAAAAAATATTACTAACATAAAGAGTTGTATTACGAATTTAATTTTTTTTTAGTTATATATATATGGTGATCATATTATCGTGAACCTCTTTCTCGATATCTTATAAGGTTTAATAAGATTTTTTTTTTGTATTGTTTTTGTACAATGTAATAACAATTTTTTGCAATTTTTGGTTTTTTTGTTTTTTACCCCCTCCCAACTTAGTTTTTTTTATGACACTTTTTGAAACTTAAATCACGCATACTTTTTATTGACATTTCAAGTTGAGAATAATGTACTAAAAATGTTGACTAATTGATAACTAGTTTTGAACAACTTTTTTTGAAGTTATAAGAGTTTAAACGGGAGGGGAAGTGCGCGCAGATAAACATAATACTACACTCCACCTTTCCTCCTGTCCTAAACTTGAAACTTCAATAACTTCAAAAATAGTTATTTCAAACTGGTTATCGACCAGTAAAAATGTGTAGTACATTATTCTAAATTTTAAAGTCGATGAAACATTATAAAAAAAAAAAAAATTACATCACGATAAAATGATCATCCTGTATAAGAAATCCTGTTATTATGGCCCTACAACATAATATATTATTTTCTCGAAAAATCTGTAGCCAAACATTTTTTTTTTATTAAGGAAAACTAAAAACAAGATACCAAACACAAAAATTCTTACACAATTTGCCTGTTGATATTTACTTATGATAATTTCGTTGATATTTAATAATGCTAAGTCACGTAGGTATATAATTTTATATAATACGACTGACTAAATGTGATTTCAACATAGTAGGTTTACACAAATTGCATCTGATAATAAATATACATCACAACCGCTACAATGTCTGACGGGTAAAATGCATATGTTATACTTAAACACACACCCATACACTATAAACGTTTATTTGTACATACGACTAATAAATACGCTTTCATATCAACTAAAAAAAGACATACATTGTTCAATATTTCAATAACTGTTATATTTTGTAGATACTAAAATTTATTAGTATGTTATTTTGAATCAACTAAAAAATCTGCCTCTAAATGAAACCAATAATTTTTTTTGTGACGTTTCAATAATTAAATATTATAGGATATAGAATTATTAATGGAAATCACTAAACTTCGACGCAATTGTAACAATGTCTAATAAAAGCAGAACCAATACAGATAAATCATTAAAAAATGTATACATTACTATTTAGCAAGGCTCTTTTATTTCATTATAATTTTATGTCAAAATCGGAAAGTGCTACGTGCTAATATTTACGCAATGATTTGGTGTAGATAAACAATAAATGCGTTCAACAATCAAATGCGTTTTAAAAGACAATATAATGAATTATAATAATAACCACTAGTTACAATTAAGTAATTACAAAAAATGATATTGTAAAAGAGAAAAAAAGTTGACTTTTGAATTATGAAGCTTATTATAAAAGATTTTTTTTTTTATACATGCTTGAAATAAAATAACTAGGTAAAAATTAATTCAACCAATCAAGTGTGATATTTTAATTTTTTACATTTCTAACAAAAAAATAAAATAAAAATAGTAAAACATTTTTTTATAAGATAATGCAAAATCTAGGTCAATAATTATTGTATAGTAGATACGTTCCAGTTAAGTTTTCTGTATTTGATCGGCGTGAATGTAGTAATAAAACTCATGTCCGTGTCCTAAAGAGAAGATTTGATACAACGTAAAACTGAAAAATATAATTACATATTACATAAAAAAAAAAAAATAATAGCAAGAAAAAAATATAACACTTGCTCACCTATTTAGCTTATCGGCTGCGAGATCTAGATTTGGAAACCGAGCGCCGGGACACAGCAGACTTGGAACGCGATCGTGAGCCAGATTTTGACACTGATCGAGAATGGCGACTACGGCTGTAGGAGCGTGAACGTGATCGTGATCGCGAACGCGAACGAGATGGAGTATATGACCTTTTATGTAACGTAAAATATTAAAAATTACAACTATATTAAACAAAATATACTTGGTTTAATTTTTAATAAAAATATAATAGAAAAAAAAATTCTGAAACTAAAATGTTATATAGAAAAAAGTATGTTACACACTGTTTACCGTCTTTCAACCATTTCATGTACAGCTTGATATGTCCGACAAAGAGAGTTGGCAATAACCGGAATTTTTTTCTAAGTAAAGCTTAACCCAGTTATTTTTTTAAAAAGGAAAAAACCTCCAACAAAATTCATTATTTTGGGTAAATACCAAATCAGCAGTTATTTTTTTAGCCAACTCTATTAACAAAAACATATTTTCCTTACTGTATATGAAATAGACATCTCAAATAAAAAAAAATTTCTTGAAAAAATGATTTAAATATTGCTTATTAACCGTTTTTTACTATTTTACCACCAAAATAATATTTCACAATAAGTATTATAATATATTAAAGTTAAATAAATTTAATTATAACTATTTTCCTAATTTAGGGATAATAATTAAGAGGTCCGGTCGCGGTCTGTTTTTTGCTCAAGAACAAAATGCATATAGAAAAAAATCTCACACCTTGCAGGATAATCTGATTTAGATTATTTTTTGTTTGTTTGAAAGAGGAAGACTTTTTTCAGTCTGCACCGATATCAAATTTTTAATCATTTAATTCTGTATTTCTGTAATAAACGACTTTTGAGTATAAAGTTTTTTTTAACCTTAAATTTTTATGATGCTTGGCAATTAAATAAAATCATTAGAGATCAATGTAAACTACTAGTCTTCTACTACAAAATTCAAAAATAACAATCAAAATCTGATCACTCTACAAGACATCATTGTTTTTTTTTTAAGGGTTATTATTTATTATACACGGAAAAAATTGTAGATGTTAAAAACAACACCATGAAAATTATACACAAATCAACGCGAAAGTAAATTGACACAGTCAAAATGTATTATAAAATATTTTTCCCCTAACATTGTCTACATTTGGTCTCTTTAAATGTAGCCACAACCGGAGCTCTTAACAACAGAATTAAAGTATCTTAAATAGTTATTTTAAATACAATAATAATGAGTTCATAAAAACTTTATAATAATAATGTTGAATGGCCCTATTTTGTTTCTAGTAAACCCCAACATAAATACTCAAATTTGATCCACTAAAAATGCTCAACAATTTTGAGTAAAAAAAAAATGTACTCATTACAAAACAGTATTTATTATGAATTATTTTTGTAGGAACACCAGATTTGTTATACCTAGATAACATATTATTAAACCTAGAATTCGTTTTAGTGATAACAAAAAATTAGGTAAATTTTTTTTATAAGTTTTATCTTACAAGTCAATATTATAATGCAAGACGACTTAAATAATAACAAATACATAAAGTGCTGAAAAAAAATTTTTCAACATATTTAGTGGTTCAAAAAGATCATATTAATGTCCCTTACGAAAACTAACACGTTTCTCTCTTTTCCATAAACTAATTCTTTTGTTTTTACATATTATGATTCTATAGTAAAATGTGTTGCGTTTTTGTTGGAAATAAATTAACATGTTAGTCTTTGTAAAGAAATTGAAACGTGTTAATTTTTAAAAAGGACATCAGTAATATATTTTGTTTAAATTGCATAGATTACAATTTAAAATAACAATCTTAAATACTAGTATTTTTTTTTTTAAATAAATTTAGTAAAGTATTCTGAATTTTATTATTTAAATATAAACACTTATTTTACTTAATTTCATAATATAGGAAATCTTAAGAAGGACATAGATAAATATATGGATAGATGTCTAAATGTAATATTTATACTACCTAACAACGATTCCAACCTGCTCTTGTGTTTTTATAAATGACTCACATTAAAAAATGAAGTTCATCATTGTCTTAAAATGATCATTGTTGTTATGCTACGTAGACACAGCCATTGGCGTTATGCAGATATTATTTATAACTCTCTGTCTCTGAGACGTCTGTGTACGTTCACCGATAGGTAGCTAATGAGCATCAGAATAAAAATCATTAGTTGGGTCGGGCTCGATGGGGTTCAAGTAGCTCAGTATACATCGATAAACGCAGACAGACATATAGGTGCATCGTAGTCCGACGACTAAGGCACGGTGCTTGTAGAAGAAGATCAATATATTTTATTTTGGTTGAGAGCTCTACGACGATCGACACTACGAGACGAGACGCTCTCAGCCGAACATCCTACAAAAATGGCCAATTACAGTCAGTTTCTTCAATACTGTTTTCACATAGATTTTGTAATGTACTGTACAGTATCACATGTACAACAAAAACTTCACCACATTATGTAAAATAATATTAGTGAAATTTTTAGTAAAATTTTAATTAGCATAATATTATATAATTATGGATTAACAAATGAATAATTTACCTGCGTCGCCCTCCTTTAAAACGACGACAATCGCGTGCGTAATGTCCACGGTCTCCACATTCATAACATTTATCTTCTGGATGAAATGGGCGTCCACGACGTGGTGGCCCACCACGGTATGATCCTTTACGAGAGCCAGCATTGGATAACTCAACTCTAACTCGTCTGCCACAAATGCTGCTAAATATTAGTAAAAAATAAAAAAAATTATAATAAAAAAATGTAATATTATTGGTAATTTTTAAACGGGAATTTTCAAGCAGGATATATTATAATCAACTATCAAGTTTAGCTTCTTACCGGCCGTCTAATCCTCTGACCGCATCTTCAGCATCTCGAGGGTCTTCAAATTCTACAAAAGCAAAACCGGGCGGGTTTCTCGCTACCCAAACATTACGGATTGGTCCGTAATATGAGAAAGAATCCTCTAAATCTTGTTTCGATGCTGACGATCCCAAATCACCGACATATATTTTACAATCTGGATTGCCAGAATCTCTGTATCTCGACGACATACCAATATCTACCGATACACAGCAAAATTATAATAATATTGTTTGTAGTAATTATTAACGGTTAAGTTAAAAATTAAAATCATCATCACAAGAAAACGCAAATAAAAATATGGTTTATATTATCATAATAATAATAGGGAAGGTTATTAAATAAATAAAAAAGGTTTGCGCAAACAAGATTACAAAATATGAGTGGCTTAGATTTGAGTTTTTAAATTTTTGGTAAGGTTGTAAAATTTGTAGGCTTCCTTTTTCATTTAGTTATACATTTTAGGCTATTTGTACAGCAGCTGTAGTAAAATAAATGGCAAAAAGCTTAATTGGCTAAACAAAACTTTTTTTTTAAAGAAACTACGACATATTTTGTAACATGAAAGATTCTAACTTACTCAAATATGTATATATTTTTTTGTTTTTTCCAAAGACTTTTATTTTTAGGTTTATTTCCAATAGATAATAAATATATTTTTATTTTTTATGTTTTAAATATTAAAATGTTCAATTGGTTAGTAGGTACAATATTATCATTTTCAATGTAACTAATAGACAATGATTGAACCATTATCTATCTACGTTATAATTAGATAGATAAGATTAGGTTTAATTTGAGCTATTTACCATATAATTAGTACTAATTAAATTATTTTTATGTTTAATCAATAATTTATAATTTAGATTAAAAAAGTCATCTACAAGACTAATGTACATTACATTATTATGTTATTTCCTATACTACATATTTATTGGTTTAAAAGCGGTTCCACAAACTACAGCTTTTTTTTGGTACAAGCGTATTTTATGCCACGAGTTACTACATTACTGATTTTTGCAGATTCAAATACAAGGATTAGAAATCCAAGGACTGACATTTAGGTATATACCTACTGTAACAGTCTATTATCAAAAAGTAATACTTTTTGAGATTTATCTGAGCAATATGCAGAGACTGAAACGCTCTATGCAAGCGCAGCAAGGTTAGGTTAGATTTCAGTCTCTTGACTAATTAATAACATAACAACTCACATATTTTCCTGCAATATTGTCGTTTGCGCTACGATATCAGTCAACAATTATAGTAGATTATAGAGGTATTTTCTTTGATTTGAAAAAGTGAATAGAATATTACCGTTTTACTTTCAACTGTACTTTGAGCTATGAATTGTGAAATAATATTATCCAGAATTTTGTTAGAAAAGATAAACCTTGGCTTACGTAAACACGGCAGATTAATTAATATATTTTGTGTGTTAGATTGCTCCTGACTATTCGACGCCAATAACTACAATTATTTGTACATGTATGAAAGTTGCAATGGTAATTAAATGCTAACTAAGTTATGATATGTTTCTACTAACCTGTTATTGGAATTGAATAGCTGTCGTAAGAAGTTGCCGGTTTCGGTGATTTTTGGGAGTGTAGTTACGATTTAACGCCGGCACTGATAAACAAACGGGTAATATTGATTAGAAAGCTGATGACCAAAATATCAATAACAATTTAATGTGATATTTAGCTTACATCGAAAAAAATGTAATATTATGTTACTGTATTTTGTGCGGATTACGTTTGCCGTGATGTTAACTCAACAACGCCGGCAATCGACAACCTCTCGAGTCTCGACAATGCGTGGATCGACTATTGACTGTAGGCCGTAACTCGTAAGGCGCAGGCGCTGTGTGCTTGTGGTGTTGTTTTCAGTTGGAATTGTTCAGTGTATTTTATATAGTCCAGTAATAAATATACATCATAAGATGATATTATATTATAATATATATGAAAGTAGTAAAGTACCGAAACTTGAGAGTGGGGACCCTAAACAATAATAATATTTCTTTAGGATTTTAAGATTTTGGCCGTCCACTGTAGGAGAAGTTAGAGGAGGAAACTGCTACCGTGGTAGGGACTAGGGACTATCGGGGATGAGCTTAATACAGTGCCGTCAACCGCGTTTACGCCATCCAGCGCAGTGTGACAAACTTATTGATAACGACCGACCGATTGGCGCGTTGATAAAAAAATGGTAAAGGTAGGCCGGCAACAGCTCGTGATAACCACAAGGCGACGGCCGAAATGCTATTTCTTGTGATTCAAACGGGGTGGACAGCATATTTTATAGTCCTAAAAAGACCTATTTAGTAATATGTGTTATATCTATACACTTCTTAAAATAATAACGTTTAGATATAACATTATAGTGGTGTAGCCCTTAGTAATTGTTATCGGTGTCTGGGACCTGGCGTGTTGCGTAAATGGACAACATGAGATGCTGGCATACCCATAGCCACTTACTTTGTAATGACGTTTTTTTATCGTGGCAAAAAAGACGTGTGTATCGGCAACTTGTGTTAACACTGAAAATGGCCGCCAGCGTTTTCGGGCGGCCGTGTATTTCTTACGTGAAAACGTTAGCAGCCATGTTGAGGAAATTGATAACACGAGTTGCTGAAAATGTAATTTAACTAAATTACTTGTATCACTCCCAAGTCACACCACACACGTGGGAGTCGCACAGAGTCAAGACTATGATCTATGGGGTAAATTCTATATTTTATTTACATTTAAAATAACCAGATTACTTAAAAGTCTGCGTTATGATTTTGAAATTTGAACCCAAATAGTATTTCTGTTCAGTGTGCGTGAGGTTATCGAGCACTATATACCGCTTTATCGAACTATAATATTCCATGATAATGTGAACTCGAAATAACACGACTGCCGTCTAAATTCTAATGACTAATCTAACACCATACTCCATAGTATTATATCATGTACTCCGTGCATTATACATTAATCATTATTGTGAGTGCGATTTAGGTAATAAGAATATGAAATTAAAGGAAATTAAATAAATAGATCATCGTTGTAAGCCGCGCATAGGTGACAGTTTTATTTTGTAAACAATTGTTGAAATGCAATATTTAAACTGCTGAGTAGTCAAATCGGTATTGAAATATGATAAAGGAAGCGCGTTATTGCGTTCTAATGTGATTATAACCAATAACCACACGCGCCGCCCGCCGGACTCCTCAGATAAACGCAGACAATAAATGTTAATTCATACCCAGTACCCACATCTAAAGTCTAAATGTCGAGCATTTATTATTGGTAGTGTGTTCCTGACAGTTTAATTATTGAATTTTTTTTTTAGTTGTAGGAAGAATATATTTTGTATTAAATAATTCTCAGTAAAAATAATAATTTTAGTAAAATACTTAGTTATAATTATTTTAAGTATAATCATTTTTCCTAAAAAGTCTGGTAAGTGTAATCCAAAATCTGTATTTATATCAGTTATTTTTACAAACGAGAAATGTCTTTTATTGAAATACATTTATATAATAAAAATAATTATTATGATTACATAATACTATAAGTTTTATGTTTTTAAACTAAAATTATAACTACCGATTACTCTACACAGGATATTATAATTATTTTCTCTAATATGACTCACAATATCTAATTTGGCACTTTACACTTATTAAGTAGTTAAACTTTTAAACACACTTTATTTGATCAATTTATTTTTCGTTTTCATACTTGCATTAAACCCTTTGGTACATATACAACAATACATTTATTGTAATTTGATATGATCAATTGTTTAATACAAAAACCTAACTCATTAAGTAGAAAGAAAAAAATTTAATTAAAGGTTTTTAAACAAATGATCACATTTCATCAACTAAAAAACATGTCTAAGAATTTATAATAACTGATATTATAGGAGAAAATCACGCTATTACCAATCTCTATGATAAAACTTTTGAAATTTAACTATATTAATGAGTGCTAATAGGTTATTGTAGGGTATTAATATAATAAAAAATTATAGTTTTCTAAAATCATACTGAATTTTTTATTTTATACTTTTATAATAAATATATTTCATTTGTAATATTGATTTCAGAAGCAAGTTGCTAATAAGACAAAATGACCAAATCAAAAAATAAAAAGTAATTGTATTAAATATTAAGTATACTAGTAATATTTTGTTTGTCTATTATATATTTATTTTATTATATATATATATAAATTTATAAGCTGTACAAACTTCTAAAATAAAGCTATATATATTTAAATGAAAAAATACAATTTGTTTTTAAGGAGTAAATGTGTCACCTCAAAAAATTCAGAACCCTCCGAGCTCAAAGTACAAAATAATATGTTACGAGAAAACAGTTCTCCCAAAAGAAGGTAATTACTATGTTATTTACTGCTTATGTGATTTCCTGATTATATGAAACTTTTTTCGTATTGGGAAATGTTGAAGCTTATGGGTGTGGAAGTTATTTTTGACACTTCTATTGGACCGATTTCAAAAATAAAAATGTTTATTGAAAAGCTTATAATTATGTTAAATTCTATAGTATAGAAATACAGCCCGAAGAGGACGACAGCACAGTTGGTGTTCCAATAAATAAAGTTACTAATAATAAGAAAAAAGTACCAATTAGTAAAATTGAAGCTAGTAACAATAATACATCTATGCAAAGAGACCCCAATTTAGTTACAAATAATGACAGGTAAGTGTTGGAAGTATAAATATCTATTATAAATCTACTATATTATTATAAAGAGCTTTATAATTTGTTTTAAAATAGAGATCAACAAGCCACCTCAAAAAAATCAAAGATACTTAATAAAAAGAAGTCCGAACTCTCAGAGGTTGAAAAACAAAGCGATGAGTTATCAGAAAATAATTTTCTCAAAAAAAGGTAATTTTGTGTAATATTTGTTAAAGTAATATTATCATCATTTATCGTTGTAATTTTCTAATCATCCCACAAATTGCACGATCATTGGAAAACTATTTTTTAATTTCTCTTTTACTCCAAGAATATACTTTTAAATATTTTCTTTGTCTGACCATCACGTCACGTCTCGTACACATTTAGTAGTTTAGATCCAAAAGCCTATCAAAATGATATATTACATTAAGATATTAACATTTTATGTTTTTAACTTCCAAATTATTTTGTTTAGCAATATTCAAAAACATGTGTAAAAGAATTTCCTAAGTTAAAAATTAATATTATGAATCGATAAATAAAACATTATAAGTTGTAACATAAAAATAATTAAGATTAGTAGACCTTAACACTAATGATCATTTTTAATTTATATAGAGCGGAAAAAAAATTTAATCAGAAAAACTGTAAATTTGCTGGTAAATCCAATGAATCATTAGAACGGTATGTTAAATGACAAAATAATTTATTTTTCATCTATTGTAATATAAGTAAATACAAGTAATTAACTTGTATTAACATTATAAACTAAAATTAGAGTTTTCATTATTTTTTATTTTGCTTTTATTGAAAAATAATTAGTATTTTTCAGTATATTTGCCATTCATTATTGATAAATATATTTTACTGTATTTAGTTAAATGTGCCATCATAATATCATCTTATTACACTAAAATAAATAATCATAATTAAATGTAATTATTATTATTGAAGTGTACATCATTTTTTTAGAATTAGATTAAACTATGAAGAAAGTGATGAAAATGATGAGGGAGTCAACAATAACGAGGCTGGTAATAAGTAAGTTTGTGTTGAAATTTTTTTTTTTATGATAATAAATATATAGTGTAGTATTTAAATTGTTTATGTAGAATGACTTTTTTTGAGTAATTAAAATTCTGAAAAACAATTTTGAAATATCATTTATTTAAAAAAAAATGTATATGGCACTTGACTTTTTGTTTTAATATGTATATTTTTTATACTTTTTTGAAATAATGAAATGAATTATTACAAAACAATAATTCATTTTATTTGCTTTATTAGTGAATATGAACAAGTAACCACAAAAAAGACGAGGAAAAATATTAAAAAAAATTTGCGCTCGGCAGCCGAAGAACAAAATGATAAATTATCAGGAAATTGTTCTCCCCAAAAAAGGTAATCATCAGTAATGTTTACAATATGTTCTACTTTTATTAATCTTTAAACTAATTTTGGACCTATTATTTAATTAAAAAATGTAATAATAGTAGGTTTGAAGTTTATTTCATAATCAAATGAGCATATATCGTTGTTTTCGCAAAAAAATGTGCCAGTTTTACTATTTTGAGGATTTGGTACAGAAAAAAATAATCTATTATATGACAAAATCTCCAACGTGCTATCTCCATTGTAGAAGAAATGAAAAATAAAAAATAAAACCTATAAATCGTTTTAGTGTCCTGAACAATTGGGTTTTATATACATATATTCTTTTTATTAGAACTGTCATTTAATAATTGAATGTTTAATAACTTATTGAAACTGTTTGCTAATTATATGTATTTGAACAAACTCCGAAGATATGATGGAGCTTTTTATGATAAAAAATCACTTAAGTAAAAATATAATATTAAAATACTGAAATTATATTTGCTTACTTATTCAAATTAAAATATTTATATGACTTGAAGATACTTACTAGGTATACTGTTAATAAATAGCGTAAAACAAAATCAACGACAATTTATATAGAATTAATATATTTAATATTTGTTTCATAGGGCGATTATCATAATGTAATTCAATATATATATTTTTTTTAAGACTAAACAAATTATAAAGATATTAAAACTAGAAGGGGTACAGACATAATATAATTGATAGGTTTACATATCTATGAGTAAGCATTATTGTGGAGATGGGTTTTGTTAAAACGGATAACTAACCATTACTTAAGATATATACATTTTAACTTTGAATGAAAATAATATTTATTAAAATTATTTTTAGATGATTGTGTGTATAAATAGTAAAAAAAAGTTAGTGGTTAAAATACTCACTTAATTTGTCACAATTCCAATGCAATGCAATATTATGCTAATTTACACTTTTATTTCTGATATATTAATTAGCATTTCTATATTTATATGTTTTTCGCTCTTAGTCTAAATTTGGTTGTGCACTAAACAAATACTCTTATTTTGTACCACCAAAAATCATGTTAAATGATTGATCATAAAGCTAATTTGTTTAAATTTAGATATTAAAACTTTTAATAAATTTTGAAAGATAAAAATAAGTATTTTCACTATGTTTAAACTTGAAATTTGTTTTAAACTATAGAGTATCACTAATGAATTGTTTAAATTTATGTAGTGAGAAAACAAAATATAACCAGAAAAATGATATCGATGGTGAATTGAAAGAATCATTAGAAGGGTATGTTAAATAATAGCAAAATATATTTTACACCTATTATAAAATAAATAATTACAAGGGACTATATTATTGATAAAATTTACATTAAAAACCCTAATTTAAAGTTTTCATTCTTTATTTTTACTGCCTGTAATATTTGCTTACTTAAAAGTTGAACATATTTAATATTTTGTTATATATTTGCGGTTTATACCTGATAAAGTATACTTAACTTTGCTTGATTAAAAGAGTCATCATTATACATTCACTTATCACATATAATATTACCATAATAAAACAACATTTTTATTTAATAGTATATATTATTTTTTTTAGAATTAAAATAACTTCTGATGAACAATTTACCTCGAAAAAATCAAAAAAACAGAATAAAAAAAAGTCAGAACATTCGGAGGTTGAAGAACAAATCGATAAATTATCCGAAAACAGGTTTCCCTCTTTTGGTTTTGAAGAAAAGTAAATTTGTGTAACACGTTGACCGCTGTTTAGCTGCCGGCAGTAGCACAGTTGTTGATTACTATACTGTGGTTAAAAAAATATGTTTGACTTTTGCAAAACTTACCAAGTGAACAAATAGGTCTAAATATAACGTTCGACAGACCAAATATTTTGGATTATGTGGATATTAAAAACATGAAATAATAATCGTGAGGCCAGCAGCAACCTCACTGCATCAGTATTATACTAGTATTCACATGACACAAGAGTGATACATTATACAGCTCGGCGTTCTTACTTGTTTATTGAGATTTGATTATTATAATAATATAATATTTTATTGCGATAGTTAAAAAAATGTTTACTAAAATTTAAATAGTAAAATTACCATTATGTAATATGGTCATATTTTTTAATAATAATAGTAACATTGATTAGATGAAGAACAAAATAATAGATTCCAAAACTAATTTAAAGAATGGAATTTTAATTTAGAAAGGGTAGTAAATAAGGTAATTAATAATACCGAGTACAAATCGCTTTTTTCTCCTCTTCGCCATGATACAAATGTATAAAACATTATAACTGCGCCATCAGAATTATTTCAGATTACATTAAAATGGGATATACAGTCGACAATGGCTGTAGGGCCTACTAAAAAAAATGTTTTACCGCCTAAAATTCAGTGATGGATAATCACATTTGTGAGGCCATCGGTGGCTGTGCAGCGGTCAATGTTTTAAAGGAAATATCATTATTCCTATAATTTTTCTAAGCAATGTAATTATAATGTTGTATAATTTATTAGAATTGAAAAAACCTGTGAAGAAAATAGCCTAGTTATACCAAAAACTGATAAAGTTGAGGACAATAAAATGGAAACTGACAATGATTAGTAAGTCTTTGTATTTTAAAAATTCTATGTTAAAGAACATGGTTAAAAGACTAATTGCTGTAACCCACAATAATATAATTTTTCAAATGACACATTCAATTTCAAATTAATCAAATTAACTTACTTAGTAAAAGTGTATTGCAGGTTATGACAATTGGTTAAAAGTGACTTAAAACACAAGAATGTAATATGAAATTGAATACTTTGTTGAACTAATGTGAGGGTTGGCCTTTTACGCTTCATTAATATTATCATATTTTGTTTTGTTACAGCAAACAAATTTCCACAAAAAAAAATACAGAATTGTCAGAAGTTGATGAACAAAATCAAAGTAGAAATGAATTATCAGAGGAAAGTTCTTCTAAAAATAGGTAATTTGGGGCGAATTAAGAATAACATTAATATGTTAATTAATCATTTTTTTACAACGCTTTAAATAACTGGTCAATTTTAAATCGATTAGAAAGAGATTGCATTTATATTAAATTTGCACTCGTATACTAGTTAAGTTTGTTAAAACTGTAATTTAGTCGAAAGTTTTATTATTTATTAATTTGTTAACTTTTGCATTCAAGTATAATCTAATAATTATTTAACTAATTAATTAAGGAAATTTATTAAACTTTAAACTTTTTTTACACACTGAAAAAGTATTTAAACTAGTACACTTTTAGAAAATTTTGTTATGACACTTATGTATCTAAATTAATAAAGTTCTAATTCAAATGATCTTATTGCCTAAAATTAAAAATATATAATTAATTTTCATTTCTAGGTGTTATGTATTAGCTTGTTAAAATAACATAATTAAAAAATAATTGGAATTATGTACATATGTTATTAGAATCAATCGAAAAATTGAAGACAGAAAAAGCATAGTCGAGGACCCAAGAAGTAAAAATATTAGGAATGGTAGTCGATTTTCAAAAAACTATAAAGTGGAATCAGACAGCGATAGTCATCACACCACTGGTAACAACCCAAGTTTTAAAATGAATATCAAGTAAGTATTTTTTAATATAAAAAATTGATCTATTTAATAATGCGTTATAATTTGTTTGATTTGACGTAATGAAAATGTTACTTCCAAAAAAAATAGGAAAAAGTATAAAAAAACTTCAAATTTCTCAGGGATCGAAAAATTATCAGATGATAGTTATTCCAAAGAAAGGTACTTTTTTTCAATATCTTGTGAACAAAACTATTGTATTTTTCTCTTGCATATTTATAATTATTAATCTGTTTTAGTTTGGATTTTGAAACATTGGATGAAGATTTATTTAAATTAGATAAAGATTTTGCGCTTGCCCATTGTGTTGCTGAAGACTTGCGTATGGGAGCAGGAATTGCCGTAGAATTCAAGTACGATACCTTTGACTTATTGTTTTTTTTTTTTTTAATTAATTTTAAATTTGGGTGTATAGACGTATTTTTGGCGGCACTGGTAATTTGTATGACCAAAATTTAAAAGTGGGCGATGTCGGTGTACTGCACCGCAAAGAGCAATATGTGTTCTATTTAATAACAAAAAAATTAAGTAACGGCAAACCAACAATGGGAAGCTTGAAAAAATCATTAGTTGTGTTACGTCAAAAAATGAAAGAATTTAAGTTAAAAAAATTGGGAATACCAACAATTGGTTGTGGTTTGGACGGACTTGATTGGTCGGAAGTGGAGTCGTGCATTAAGGATGTGTTTAATGGGTCTGGTATTCATATTACTGTTTGTATACCGTCCGCGTCCAAGGTGAGTGTTTAGTCAATAATGTTAGCTATATGTTTTGAACTGAAATTATCATTTTGTTAGATGATGACAGGTATCAAGAAAACGTTGCCATTAGCTATCAAAATCACACAAAAAAATTTATGGGAAATGGAACCACAAACAGATATTATTCTATTTATAAATATTAAACAAATATCTGACATCAACTGTAGTAAAAATAATATAATTGATCAAATTAATGCAAAATATCCATTCAAACAATAGTAAGTACTTAATTTTCTTTGCTATTATTTTGTATTATATTGAAGCCACAAATGTTTCATTTTTATTACAAAAAACAAAACATAACTAGCTTTTGCTATAAACAAAAAATTTCTGCTTTCACAACTTCACCTCAAAAAAACATGTTCTGCAGTTTTTCCACAAAAAGCAACACACTTCACTACTCCCTCCCTAAGTACAAGTTTTAGACACCATCATAGTAAAAACTATTACAATTGTTTGTATTGTCCCAAAAAATTTCATATTAATAACTTTCTATCTTAAGAAAGTTTGCGTAAATATTAATATTACTATTAATAATTAGTATTTTTTTTAAATATTATTTTATAAACAATAAAAATTGGGTTTTAAATTATTATTTGATATTTAAAAATCGAATTGTTGTTTAAATAAATAAAAACGTTTTATTGATATAAAAGAAGTTAGTCCTTGTCAGTTAACGCTTTTATAAGTATTATTTGTTTTGTGTAACATTGTCAATTAATTTTTTTTTTTTTATTATTATTCTGTAGTTTAATCAATGATATACCCAAGAGAGAATGTATGTACAAGTACACGGTTAGAAATGAAGTTATAATATGTATAATAGAAAAGAATAATAATAATAGAACTTATGAAGATATCGAAAAAATATTCAGACAGCTTAAAAAGGAATACGAGAAAATAAATTTCAGATATTTTGCGTTTCAACATGAAGATGCCGTAAAGACTGCTAAAATTGTAGAAATAATGAGATCAATATTTACATCTAACCTAGCAGAGTTATGGTTGTGTGGTATACCCGGACAACCCGAGGGAACAACATACGATCAATATTGCAGAAATACACGTATAACAGTTTACAGTAGATCAAGTTGGCAAAACCCAAATCAGACACCAGAAAACAACAATTTTTTCAGGAATCACAACCAATCCGTAACGGAAAACAACAATTTTTACAGGAATCACAACCAGTCCATCACGGAAAAACGGTTCTCTTAAACTAAGTCATTATTTTCAGATATTGTTGATTATTTATAAATATTATAATATATAAATACGTACATTTATTATTATTTACTATACATTATTATAATATAATATAAGAACTTTTATAGAAATAATTATTCGAAAATTATATATTTTACTGACAACTTTGTATTGTTACATTTGTTTTGAATTTTACAATTAAGCTATTTCTATTTTAATTTCATGCGTCCATTTTTTTAATCGTATTTCAAAAGTGTGTTTACGACCTCAAAAATCACAACGGATATACATATAATAAAGCGAATTCATTTATAGGTATATAGGTTTACAGGTTGCCAGGCACATATATTATTAGTAATAATATATGTTTGACTCAAACAGAGGTCACATGTAATTGTAATGGTAGCTATTTAAAAAACCATTTTAACATCCTACGTTTTATGTAATATTACTGTAGGAGTTTATGCAAAATAACTGTTCATTAATCATTATGTAAGAGCACATTTGCTACTTAATATTGCTCAGTTAAAAAAAAAACTACAGTACAAATTTGAAAAAAAAAACACGATTTCGACGATTGGTAAAATTCAAACAACTTTACCGATATTATACATTTTACAATTTACAACTGTTTAAAACTTATTTCATGCAAACCTAAAACCAGTCGGGTATTTAGACTTCGTCCACGAGAAACTAATGTTAAGTTATTTCGACAAACTTGCCAATATATTTATTTTATCACTGGTCAAAGTATCAGGGTATCGATTTTTACCAGTTTACTCCCTCCCAAAATACCCGGATTAGATTGAAAACATCAAATATGGATTTATCGTTTTTTCCTCTTTCTTAATTCTTGCACGCTTCTTTATATCATTTATTAGTGATACGGAACGAGCTCAAGAACAAAATAGAATAAGTAGATACATAATGTGAACTTGACAATAGAACGAAGGTAATTAACTGGCCGATGACGGGAAAATATTGTGATATCCAATTTTCAAAAACTAAACTCGTAACCCATAGGAGTACAGCGTAAACCTAGACAATCTCGTACTCTGAGCATTTTAGAATACCTATACTTACTTAAATAATAAAATCTTGTAAAATCATATCGCCTTAGACAATAAACTCGTATCGATACTAGAAAAAATATATATAATGGCTTAAATAACTAAAATCATACATTTCTAAGAAAAAAAAAACAACCATGTTTACTACAACATAATATAGTGGTCGGTTATGATTATTATTTTTTGTTTCACGTCCGATATGATTGCCGTCATATTATTATTTAGTTATATTACAATCGTACGGAATCCCGTTTGTTTCGGTCGACCCAGTAAGTTCTTGTATCAATTACTAATAACTGATTTGTTCTACTTAAAAACGGGGTTTCTTTGACAGTAATAACTAGCAATTTCCTCGGGGACGAAAACACGGTGGACACACCGGGCAACGGCGAAGGGCTTTTCCGGGATCCGATTGACATACTAGGTGGGCGGCAACGTGAGCTGATGATTATTAAAACTATTCAATCGCTTGACAAGGTTTGACGGTTTACAGGTCATTGCTTTCGGCCCCAGAGCACGGCGCAACTGTGCGAGAGCGAGATGACCCTGTACGCGGAAGAGGTGAAAACCGTCAGGTTCACGGCCAGGGGCAGGAAGCTGTGCGAAGACGTTTGCCGTACCTATCTCAAGAAAATGGTTCTGAGCGACGACATCAAAGTGCGGCTGCTGGAGACCGCGTGCAACTACATGGGTTCGGAAGACTGCACCGAAAAAATCGGCCTGGCCAAGAGGTGCAATTGTCCGTACGAAATCCACTGCAGACAGATGGCCGAGGTCATCACGTACACGTTCCAGCCCAACTGCGATGGCTTTTTGAAAGTGGCCGTATATAAAAACCAGTTTCATCATTACATCACTTGAGACCCGCGTGATATTGTATGGTACGGCGCGACGCTCCCTGTTGTGAGCGGGAAGACTCTATTAATTATACCGCTCTTAATATTGATCGCTATTACTCATGCGACTAGTTAATACTTAAGTTTGTTTCATTTGTGTTCATAGACACTAGAATCTTTAGCTATTATTGCTGTGAAATAAATAGCTTTTAATAATATCTATTTTGAGAGCGAAAAACGATTTCAGACTTTCCGAGGATAACTATTTTGAGAATAAATACATCACAAACCACAAAATAATTTTTTTTAATAACGGTTTTTTTAGACTTACAATTGAATAATATGATGGAAATATATACTCAGCATAACTTCCGGAATAAGAAGAGTTTAGACAACAAGTATAATTTAACTTCAATTTGGCTTTGTTAAAGACTTGCCAGACGCCCGCCATGTCATCGTAAAACTTCTTGATGAATGCCGAAAAACCTAAAAAGGACGACGGTAGGGATTAAATAGGGATTTATGAAATTCGAATTAGACAGATTATTCAGAAATCAGAATAATACTGTAATGATTATATTGTATGCACTAATACTAATATCGCATACAATTATCAATTATTTATACATTATTTTTAGTATAATATTTATATTAAAAGTATAAACGGATATCTTAAATAAAAATGACACATAAGATACGCTGATTCAGCATGGACTACGGGTCTACTGATTTACGCATGGATAATTTTATACGACGGGACATTTTTATATCTTCCCCCCGCTGATGACGCACATCCATCCCTATATAAGACAAGCAACAGGTTGCCGTATAGCCAGCGTAGATCCAGTTTTTAGCCAGTAGGCAGTAGTCATCGTGATTCCAGTGGCCCACGTTGTCTGGCCACGCTCGTCTGCAACTTACCAATTATTTAATTGATAAGGCATGGAGAGTGTGGTCAGATGATTTCCACTTAATCGTTTATGGCCTGATTCAGCGTTTTTTCAAAGTCTTAGGGGCAACAAAACATTGTATTCATTTATTATTCTATTTAACAATTCATCTATTAATTTAACTATCTTAACATAATCCGAGAGACTGGCCTGGTTCATTTAATTCTCTTGAGAAGCGTAAAGCAACTCTAGGGATCCAATTCCATTGAATTAAAATATTCACTAGAAACTTGTGTTGGATGTTCTCGTCAGCAATTGGATAATTTAAGTAGTTAAACAGTAAATTAATCAGTGTTCAGCTAAGGGAAGTCAATCAGAGTAGAGTGGGGTTACACGTCGATCACCGGATTGGCCGCTCCTGAATATCACAACCTGGTTGTTCAGAACTTCTGAACGAACTTTGAGTCGTTCCCCACTTGTTGTTTTAGCAGTTTGAGGAGGAACGTCTAGAGTTAAAAGGGTATAAAAAGTATAAAAAAAAACAGCAACTTCATTCAAGCAAATAATTATCATACGCTGAGTGAGCTATAGACATATCATTTATAAGTACGTGCATTAGAAAATCATAACAGTTTCTAAAATAGGTGACTGATTTAAGTTAGACGCAAGTGTATTTAACTTGGATTAAAAACAAAAAAATCCGCATACTCCGGATAATCAGTCATTTCTGGACAGATCCGTACTGGCTACCTCTGGTGGAAAGGGGGGAAAATTAGTTTAAGGCGCCAATTCAAAAACAAATTTCCCCATTACGTGGGGGCTGGGGGGTTTTCCTGTGTTTTGATCGTCTATCAAAAAAACTATGTCATATTTTAGTTGTAAGTATCAAAAATGGGATCGGCGCCACTTATATAGATACATACCATAGTGAAAAATGTTGTAAATTGCAGCTAGTATTAAACAATAATCATTATTTTACGTCAACTAGAACAGTTTTTTTCTCAATAAGATTCAGTGATTTCTTCAGAAATTTCATTTGAATTATAGTTTACCGCGACTGGTGGATAACAGTGATCGAAAGAATTGTGTCTTTTATATTAGAACATTATAAAAGATAATTTTTCTATATGAATATATTTTATGCTTTGAAGATCATTTTTCAGGAATCAAAGTTCCAGAGATTATTTGTATGAATCATTATTTAGTTTATCTACTTTTGACTACCTTATATCGTGTAAAAATATAACACAAAAAAATATGTTAATAATAATAAATATATTGCGAAGTACGTTTCATTAATATTATCATATTAATAAATCTCATACTTATCTGATCTGGTTTTTCCAACAAGCGGCTGTAGGCTTCCAATAGGTTCCGATCATTAACATTTTTTCAAAAACATCCTGCAATACAATGAAAACATATAATTGACATGATTATCGTTATGACAGTGTACGTAGCCAATACGTTGTACGTTATACCTAGTTCTGTACAATCTATTGCAGATCGGACAGCTACAGTCCTGGAGGTCTATAATTTATTTCGAACCAAGTGCACCAGTGTCAACAAATATGAAAAGTATACTTTACGGGTTTACAGTATTCTCTTGGTGCTTATTTTATTCACAACCAGTAAGCTACTGCCATATTTCGTTAATTTAATTGTAATTCATCAGGTTAGGCATATATCTCATTTTTAAATCGTTTGTAGATTTTTTTTAATAGTTTCAACGACCATCGATAAGTGTTTATTTTAATGTTTATAGATTAAATGTTATTTTTTTATTGAGTCAACTTTTTTTTTTGGAGCACGGTTTTCTATGATTTAGTAATAGTTTACGTGTTAATAGAAAATTGAAGTGTACATGGCGATATTTTATAAAAGCTGTAACATAAATGTATTCTATGAAAAAGTCGTTATAACTAAAAACAAATTTAAAATGTAGTAAAGTAATATATACTGATGGTTTGTGAAAGAGGTTATCAGTTTAAAGTAGTGGTGAGGAAAAAGAAGAAATAATCTTATAGACCAACTATAACTTATAGTTGATAAATAAAAAATAAAAATATTTATTGGAAATTAAGAAGGTATACAATAGTATTGTATGTATTAATAGGTTTTTTCCCCCAATTTCAGCACTTGTTAAGCGTTGAAGACGTTTTTGTTTGCGACAATACTTCTGTTCGCATGTATTTTGACGGTAAATACAATTATTCACATTCCACAGCACACAGCAATGGATACTTTGAAGTTTTAAGGCATATAAGCGCAGAAGACAATTTTGAAGTTAGAATTCCATACCTATAGTATTAATGATAAGATTAAAGTGTGTAAGTGTGTTATTTCTGTGTGAATGATTATTATTTTAGATAGCCGGTGAGGCGTATCAGAAAACCGGCGGAAAATGGGCGAAAAATAATCAAATATGTATGTCCAAGACCAATTTGTGTTTTATTTTGATCACCGACATTTTGCTTTTCCCCATGATCCGAAAAGTGGTAAATCTCGAGAACCACTGTCCGATAAAAAAAGTAATAGAAATTAATTATAATTATACATAAATAAACAATACTAATAATTTTAGTATAATCAAAAGTATTAAAATAATATGCAGAAAAATAATTCACTAGATGCTTGAGTGCCAAAATTCACCAACTTGGTAAACATTTTTTTTAAATATATTTTTAAAGATTCATATTTATTGTTGGTTGTAAAAAAAACAGAATACAATTTGTAGACTTTCTTTATGATTAACATTATAATATGTGTATTACATTATGTATGACTGTATAGTGTTTTTTAAATTTCAGGGTCGGTATTTGATTCACAGTGGGCGTTTGGTGTCGAAATATCATCCCATCTTGCCATACGGGTGCTGGAAGATTGTCATTTATGTGGAAAAACCAAACTCGAATCATGTAGAAAAATTATGTATTTTACTGAATTCTGCAGAGTCGCTCAAGTCGAATGATCCAATATGCTAATACCGTAGTACACTTTGAAGTTTGAGAACAATTAAACAACCTTAACATAGTTTAACAATATGAAATAATAATTATACTGGATATACTAAATAATAATTAATTGTTCAATAATAATCATTATTATACGCATTATATTACTTATTTTAACATTGTGAATTGTGATGCAGTGATTTAATATCGTTTTCAAATGAACTTCATTATCATCATAGTTTAATGTTCATAGCATGAAGTTCACACTATTGTCTACTTGTTTTATAATAGGACCTTATCCAAAATAGTCATCATCAGCTCTCTGCTCTATTTCAAAATTACAATAGCTTTCAAATTAGGTATAGGTATCAATTTTTTCATGGACCATTTTTATTATTAACGAAAGAAACTTGCACTTGATAAGTATGTTCTAATTTATTTGGGCAAATTAAATGATGGAAAAATTCTATAGTGCCTAATTTCTGAATTCCAAAAAAAAATTAGGGCACTGATTTTTTTTAAATAAGGATAATGCATCTTTTATTAAATTAAAAAATGTGATTCATTGTAACAATGTTTTTTTTAAAATTATTATTACAAGAAACTTTAAGCGTAAATGGTAAGATTTGGCAAGTAAATTTTTTTTTTTGCAAATTAAGTTATAAATAAGTACTAGGAAACTGTTATGAAAAAAAAATTTAGTTGCACCTACAAACATTTGTACAGTTAACCATACCGAGTATAATTTTCATGTTAGGTATATTACCTATGCGAAATAAAGCCCTAAAATTATTATCAAAGTAATGTTTTTAATTTGTATTCAGTAATTATTTTACACAAATAATATTAATATAGTAATATTTATGTTATTAATATTATTTTAACTATAATATTGGAACTTTTCACAGAAATAATTTATTCTTATATCATTATCACTTCTAAAGAAAATTCAAATGAGTAAAAAAATAGTGTATGCAATAAAATTACAATTTCTAATTTTATGGTTAAACATTAAGCATAAGCAATTCCATTTTGTTTTTAGCAATATTTTAGCCAATCAGTTTTTGATTGTTGAATTTTTTTATACATGTAGGTTTTTCAATACACAATTTTAGCGTGTATTGGAATATACAATCCGTTTTACATAAAAAATAATGTAATCTAGGTATAATTATTGTTGCTTAATTAAATTCCAATAATTGTTACGACTGATAACTTTTCGATGAACCTTGTCCGCCAATGGATAGTCCGTCTTCTTCGGTGCTTGTTTTCTTTACAAACATTGGGTTAGTCGTTATCGCTTCATCCATTATTTGTATCATTTTGCTAAATTCTATTTTGCCCGTAATCTAACAAATTAAAATTAATATTAAATAAAATACTTTGAGGAAACATTCAGCTGTACTTACTTCATCTAATATCTGTTTCAGCACAATGGGATCTTCATATTTTTTAGGCATGTCGCTAAACGTAACTATTCCTTCTTGATGATTTATTTTCGCGAATACCTCACCAGATTCAACCTACAAATTATACAGTGTAATAATAAGTTGTTTATAAAATATCATAATAGTAACAATTATAAAATATTTAGATACCATATTCAAAAGATGTTCTTCGGCCTCTTCTACACTAAGAAGATTAAGTTTTTGAGCCAAATCAGCAATAGACATGTTTAAAAAAGTCTTGGACAGTTTAAGTATATTCTTTCTGTGCAACGCCTTAACAACTTGCCCAACTAGTCCTTTATTCTTGTCTCTGATAAAAAATAAAATAAATGTCATAAAATTATGTCACAGGATAACGCTAAAATTAACATTTGTGGTATGCGTAATTCCTTGAGATTGAGGACTCAAAAAGGTTTTAGTGGAGGCTTTGGTGTGTTTGGGTTTATAGCTAGCTACCAATCAACACTTACCAAAGAAGTTTTTCACCAAAGAGAGTGGTGATTGGCTATTTTTTTCGAGACGGTTGCCGGCTTAAAGAAATATACTGCCAGTGGCAAAGATTCATACTGACACCCGCCTCGAAAAAATTAAACGAGCTAATGAATTAAATTTATTATATACATTTTGTTTTTGCTGGGCAAAATCTTAAAATATTATTATTTATAAATAGAATGATTTATATTATATTTAACATAGAACACTTTATTTTATTTTCTGAAATAATAGTAATTTATAGGTTTATGTTATTATTTTTTAAACATATTTTTCAGTTTTTTTAACAATATTATTAATTTCTAAACAAACTGTCTAAATGTTTAGTAGACTATAACCAATTTAAAAAATGTCTGTAAAATATGTTTCATTACAATGTTTTTTAAAAGGAAATTCAAATGCGGATGTCACTTCCTAATTAAAGAAACCATAAAAAACAAATTACACAATTATATATTAATGTTATCAATCAAAATATGATTTAATACATTTTACGATCTACAATTTTGCAATAAGGCATTTATATGAAAGTGGTTTTGTCATTTATAAATTACAAAATTCGTGAAGAATTATGACCTTCCCGTCCCCAATGTACTTATTTTTTTTTTAATGAATATAAACCTTTTGGTGAACATCATGATGTTTCTTTGCAACAGTTTTGCAAACTTAAATTGAATAATTTTGAGCACCTATACACAGCCACATATTTTATATTGTAGTTTTGGGCAAAGAGTCAAACTGTTAATTATAATTTACTATTATACCTCAGAAAGACATCTTCGTATTTGGTTATGACTCGTTGAAGATTTTCTGCTTCTCCACTTTGGTAAGCAGGTATTATGTCCAGATAAGCTTGACAAACAGGTTTCAATACTCTTTCTATGAGTGGTTGAGATAATTTTGGGATAGCGGGTACTGTTCCCAAATGTACGATTGAGACTAATACATATTTTTTATACGATTCAATCATAATCTGCGACATGGAAGGTAATAAAGTGGTAAGAACAATTTCGTAAAAAGTGATCGCCTTCGTATAGTTCTTCATTGCCGTATAGATGACACCACCAAGATAGAAGTAACTTATATAGTATTTTATATCAAATATGACTCCCGGCTAAAATATATTGTTATTGAATAGTTAAACACAAATAAGTTAGCAATTATAATGTAATCATGTATTATTAACCTCTTCAGTGCCAAGCACGTATATATCCTGGTCTAAAACACTGAGCGCTGGCTTCAGATTGTTTGACATTAAACACGCCTGACACAAAAGATTATGCACTTCGGTCAGTTGATATGAATGAACTTGTAGTTTGCTGATAGCGTTCTTCACAATTGGAATAGCAGACATTGGTTTATTTATTTCACCAAGATTTTTCAACATGGTTTTCATTACATTGGCCACTGTGATAAAAATGAAACGTAATTCGTTAAAGCAGTGTATGACCAAAAAATAAATAGTGATTTACATTGCTCAGCCAAAGCTCGAAGTTCTTCTTCACTGACGGCAGTAATAAAATCATTTATTTGGGCTGCTACCGCAGTGTGATACTGGACAGCTGGTATATCTCCGGGTATTTGACCAGTCGTCTTTACTCCCAAAATAGTAAGAACCGTCAGTGAATTTTCATGTACATCCAGAGCTTCTAGAACAGTATCCAAATGGGCCACATATCTTTGAAGAATGTCGGTTTGTTTAGAGAGATAATCATTTAACTCTCGATTATCACCAGCTATAAAACAAAATAAATTAACACGTAGATTTCGGAAGTGTTCAAATATTTTAATTAAAAATGCAATTCATTTTGAAATATAGCCAACTCTAACTGAAAGCAAAACAATATATTGTTCATCTAAAAAGTAAGAATTGCGTTTAAAAAAAAAATGGATGTTTAATAAGTTAAATTACAAATAATACAAGATAAACGACAATTCATTGTTAACATAAGTATCAACTAAACATTTGTTGATACTTGTATACAACTTTTACACAAATGTATTACTTCCAACAGAATACTAGTCGAAATATCCTCATCATCATAGATCTAAACCATTCTAATTAATGCTATTAATAGTAATAAAAAGGTGTCCTCGAGTCAAACAGATGATGATTGTAAGTTTTATTATATAGTTTTAAAATAAACTATAAATTACATGACTTACACATATTAGACAGGTTTCTGACAGTCAACACGAATTGATCAAGTTGAGGAACCGTCATTGTGGTGTGGATTTTGTTGTCTAAATTACAGAAATTCGTAAACGAGTAAAGAATTCTATGATGTATAAAAACAAATGTTTAGGAAATCAATATAGAGTTCTTCGTAACTTTCATAATAAATATTTTATTACTATTATTTTAATTGTTATTTTATTATAATCAACTGTACACCAATTTTTATTTTACATTTTACAACATTGCATACTTTAATATAGCAAAAACATAAACGGAAAATGATAATAATATTATTATTCATATCAATCCATATCATCCGGCATGCCCGTTAGAAGCGTGGTAATTACCACAAACCAGTACACATACTACTACCGCGGTATATAAATTGCGCCATCGCGTCTGAACGTCATTATTTATGCACAATATAATATGACATACAGACTTAATCGAAAGCGAAAAGATGAGTTCTTATGAAAGAAAATTCGATTGCCGTCGTTCTTGTTTTTTGTTCAAAATAACCGATTTAAAACAAAAGATTATACGAAGAGTTGCTGGCAAAAATGAGCATGATCAATTTTTAAGTGGGAATATGCTATGCACGCCATCTCGTGGTTTGTTCGCGAACGAATCGATCCATCATCAATCGGATTGTGAAAAAAAGATCACTATCCGCGCCGCAGTAAAGTTTAAAAAAGTACCTAGGAAGTGGAGTTCTGAAACTTAGAATTACAACACTGAAAATAGAGCAGTATTGTTAATTTAAACATTCTTTATCTCTTCGCAAGATTTTCCAGAGTCGAGAATTAGGTAGATTGCTTTTCCTCACTTAAAATAGTAAATTCGTTACATTTCTTCAAACCCGTTTGAACTGTTTCGAAAATCAATGATATGTCTATTAATATACGTACATGACCTATATGAATACATTTTACAACTATTGGTCGCTTTATATATAAGATTTAGAACGAACCCCCCAAGCAATTATTCATAATAGTATATATCTGTAACAACTGTGAATAAGTGTGTAAGTCGATATCAGAATATTTTACAGGAGAGCGATTTTAAACTTTGACCAGCTGCCATAAATCCCAACTTAGCCAATAACTCAAATCTCTCTCAAGGTTTTCTTGTTGGTCCAACGAGTTAGACATTTATTCAAGGTGTGCTAGACGCCTCGGACTACATCCTAGCGTACTTAGTCAATTTTGACCAAAATTCGACTTGCACACTTATTCACAGTTGTTACAGATATATACTATATATATTTTATTATTAATAAGTTGTTGTAATAAAAAAGTTTTAATAACATTAAAATGGGAAGCAAAATTAAAAAAAAATTCTTTAGTACATGTAATATACTACAACAACTTACTAAAAATAAAATATAAAATTACTAATTAAACACTAAAACATTTTTCATTATGAGACAAACATCAGTGACTTCTTTTGAAAGAATAAACCAAGAAATATACTGAAATCGTATCACGCTTATAGAGTTCCTTGACACTCGCTGGACCGAGGAGGTTTGCATACAAATAAGTGACCAGTTGTAAATATTCTTGTTGGGTCAGATGGTTTGCTAAATAAAAGTACATTGGCAAGTTAACGTCATGCGTAGAGATACCGGTCGACACCAGCATCGAAAACACAGCGAACATTTTTGCATTGTATATATTAACTTAATAGGAACGTTTAACGCATACTAATATATCCAAAATGCAATGAAGATCGCCAAAAACCTAATATAATGACAACCACGATGGATTGTAAACAAATATTGCTACCGACATCATAGCTTCACATGAATTATCACAAATGTATTATTTTAAAGTCATAGACATAAATAAACTTATGTAATGAACTCAACAAATATAATAAGCTGTGCTATGTATGATATATATGTTAAAATACTAAGCCAACAATGATACGTCGTATAGAAGAGAGTGTTGAACATTAAATAAGCAGAAAAAAGAAAGAAAATAGATGAACAGCGTGTAGTATTTAGCATACATAAAACCATATTATAAGAGTAAACAATTGGAATCAGCAGTAATAGAGATAAAAACAAAGGAATAGGAGTAAAGAAGAAAAAGTAGTAGGTGGATGTTATAAAATATAATAAAGATAACGAGTTGTCAGGGTGGATAAAGAAATTATGATGGATAGACAAATGTGAATAGAACAATCTATGTATAAAACAAGTGTTTATACATACAAAATATGAGCCATATTAATTAACATATAACTTTATTTTAACAAACACAACACGTTGGTATAGTATCGAGTATTAATATTATAACAAGTGCACACGCCGCAGTCTTTGGAATCATAATTTTGGTAATTCATATAACACAATAATATGTAATCGAGTAAAGATCTATACCTACTCAAATGATTATGGGTATAATACAATCATATGTTATGAATTATGAGTAGGTACTATTTTTTCTTAGTGCTAGAGTAGTCGGTGTTTGGCACTCCCAAACTCAGTTCATTGGCGTTGGTCAGCGGCGGATACCTAGAGTCGATGTCTTGTTCTACGTTGCCGTGTTGCTGGTGAAGTGCCAGGCTGGCTTCTTGTTGTCCTTGAAAAGCAGCGTAGTCTTCTTCGTTAGACTGGGGTTCGTTCACTTCGTATTCGTTTTGCGCTCCACGCAGCAGCTGTTGCAAGTAAGCCGACTGACCTGGGTATGGTTGCGCTGGAGCGTATGCCGGAGAGGGAGCGTACGCCGTAGCTGGAGTGTACGCCGGAGTCGGAGCCGCAGCATAGGCGTGCCGGTGAGCGTAAATGCCAGCTTGGCCATGGTAACTGTAACTCGGGGCATGAGGGTAGTACCTCAAGGGCACGCGTACTGGCACTCTGGTGGCGTATTGTACATGTACGGCAGGTTTGGCCACTGCCACAGGCAACGGCCGGTACACCGGTACCGGGTACGGTTTGTACACGGTGACGGGATACGGCTGGGCCACGGGCACCGGCACTGGCTTTATGACGTGCACGGGGTACGGCCGGTTAACGGGCACGGGGTACGGACGGGGCACCTCAACTGGCACGGGCCGAACCACAGGCACGGGTACAGGGTGTGGTACTGGTACTGGCACATGTTTATGGACCACTGTGGTGGCTGTAGGGATGGCGTGCACGACCGACTGGTAGACAACCGGATGGTGATGGTGATGGCCGAGGTAGCTGTGCGCGTGGTAAGGAGCGTAGTGGCTCGCGTAGGACGCCGGGTAGTGGCTGTGGAAATGCGCGTATTGGCCAATGTGATCGTGGTGACCGTGGTGATCAAAGTGGTCGTGGTGATCAAAGTGGTCGTGGTATTCGCCTATGCTCCTCCTGGAAGCCTGTTTTTCGGAAGATGCGTTTTCGCACTTTATCGATGAGCTGATAGCCAACGCTAGCAAAACGTACACCTGAAACAAAAGTAACATTATGTTTAAATACAATTACTACTACTGTACACTAGTTAAAACACATATGTAAATCAAATAAAATCGACGCTACTAATGTCCTTTTAGGACGTAAGTACTATTTTGGAGTTAGAGACGACTTTTGTTCTAAATGTAAACGAAATGGCATGCTGAGTGCTGACACAACCATAATACCAAAAATCGAAATGCATAGATAATCTACCTATTCTTTGACAAGAAAATAGATTTTCAAACATTTGTTGTAAGTTTGTTTGAATTTTTAAGTTAAGTAATTGTATTAAAATAATATTTTTATTCGAATAAAACATTATCTATTTTTATTTTTTATTTTGTACGTTATTCGCTTAGCCTTTTTAGCTGTATTTTCTTTAATTAGTTAAATTTTATCCAACTCTGCTATTATAGTATCAATATAATTTCACACTGGATTTAAGAGCCAAAAAAATGTAAAAGCTGAAATCAACAGTAAAAGGACGTAAGTGTCGCTTACTACAATAAATGTAGACAACATTGGCTTATCGATAAATAAAATATAGCCTAAGCGCGCTAAGCATAACTGCGAAATGTAGGTAAACGAAAACATGTTTTTTAACTAGTGCAATCTTAATTACTGTACTTAGAAAAATTTAACTATTTAAGTGGTGGACCGAGGAGATACAACATAGTAAAACATAATAATGGAACAAAAACCAATATACATTTAGTTGTTTTCACTAAATCAGAACTGCATGTCTAGTTTTTTAAATTGCCCCTAAAGTTATAAAAAAAAACAACTTATAGTATTTTTAGATTTCAATGATTTTCTACGATCTATTTTAAAAAGAGTGTTTGGTTGTTAAATTTAGAAGTGATCTCAAAACTAATGTCGAGTTTGTAGTTTTTTTTTTTTTAACTTAAAAGTAAATTGTAAAATTTCGAATTTTGTTTTGTAAGTTTTCAACAACTTTGTAGGCTGTTTGAAAAAAACCCGTATATTAATATATTACTATTTTTATTATATTATGTACCGTTGAGTGTTGTACGTTATATTGAAAGCACTATAAGGGTTTGTTTTCGGAAATTGATATTTTAAAATGATTAGAAAAAAATTAAAATAATATCTTTACTTACGGCAAAGGACTCCATGACACCGTGTTCTATTGTTGTTGTTGTTTGGACCTGTAAACGAACTAAACGAATGATTGTCATGACCAAAGTAATTTCAGTTTTATATCCCATCGATTGCTTTCACTTGTTTAGGTTTTTCGAACTGGAAAGTTTTGCGGGGACGGGCCGTGAATGAAAAATGAATCCAATTGTTGGAAGAAGCGCGACGAAAATAAGTATTATGTCACAAGGACAGAGCGCCTTGGTGAATCCATAATCAGGACCTAACGGCGAAGATATTGTAAGTATGTGCCAAAGCAGGCGCGACTTAATTTTCACATAAACCGGAAGAATCTAGCATGAAAGTGAAAATGACTATGTAATTGTGTTGTTATCGTTTGCATCACATCCATAAATTATAACTGGGACATTACGCCTACTGTTTTGGATTCTGATATTGAAAAAAAAACATTGGTTAACCCAAATTAAATAATTGACGATACTATGGTCGGAACTTCCACAAGAAGTGGCTCGAGTATTTTTTGAAAATTCTATAGTCCTTTTGAAAGACAGAAATCGTTCGTCGAAAGTGAAAACCTTACAACGATTAATACTTTTATACCATATATTATTATTTATACCCTTTTTGACCTATATATTATATTACTATAAGGATGGATCTTGTTATTATTCCAACTTCCAAGTCTTGATATAATAACTAATCACAGAAAATAAAACAAGTAAATACAATGGGAGTAAAGGATACCAACATACATAATATGTTATGTACATTATGCAAGTTTGAGTGACAATTTAAAAACTAGAAACAAACTCATTTGTGTTTTTACCGTTTCAACATTTTTTAAGTAAAAAATTGACTAACAAATAAGATTTAACCGTTTATTGAATTTAATTTGAATAACGAGCCGCAAGAAGTAGCGTTGTCAATGGTTATTTTCATGAACCATGTCAAGTTTCAATACATACACACTGGGTAATATTGTTAACAGACAAAAGTTAAGATGTATAATAATAATAACGTTTTTGAAAGTATGTACTAAGTACAATTAGATATGAGAAGACATTGTATTATATCCGGCCCTGCTCTAATTTTCAACGAGATGTCTTATTTTCTTGTTCTTCACTTCCATTTGGATATATTTGCGGGTGTACAAAAACAGGTACGATTTTTATAGTACTGTTTATTTATTATTAATTTCCATAATTACTTGGCTCAACTGATGTGAACACTTCAATGTGTATGTCAGTGAGCCGTCCAAGGAGTCAATTATATTTGAGTCTATGATTTGCTTTTACATTTCTTGTGTGATTATATTCGTGGCAAGGACGGCGTGGCGATTATAAATATACAATTATATCTAGGACCCAGTTCGGGAGGTCACGATTTTCAAATTTGGTGCCACACATATTACCCCTAAGTATTCTATTTCAAACATTCAGTAACGCGTTATACGAATATTATGTTATTATATTCATTACACAGTGTATTCTAGGATTTGGTCGCAGTGACACACAGTGGCATATTAAGACCGTGACCGACTGTAGGTACACTGGAGATCTCAAAGCAAACGGGTATAACAACAATAATTATATCATTATTATTATGTTCAGTAAAAAAATGCAAAAAGTTGTGCAACAATTGATTGTCGGTTGTATTTCAAAACAAAATCATTGACTTAGGATTTTTGTTGACGTATTGCAACACTACGTCATAACATTATAGTTATTTATTTAATTGTTGTATTGGTCAGATTTTTACATTTTTCCATCCATTTTATAGGTGCCAAAAAAATAAATTCAAAACAGTTAAAATATCATAATATTATACGTATGATAAAAATGTTTATACTAAATGGGAAATATTTAGCGAAAAACCCATAAGACAAATTAATATTGATTATTATCTAATACACGCAGGGGTTGGAACTTTAAACCAAAAAAAAAAAAAAAACCATCCAAGATTGTTACCCGGTTTTCTACAAAAATCTTAAACCATAAAATCGTAAACTTCTATTAAAAAAATAATAAAATAACCTGTTTGTAATTAAAATACGTTTTTTCACATTAAAATCATTACAACTTGACTAATTCACATTGATAATACATAATATAGAACAGGTGAAAATTAACGTATTAAGCATTTATTAAAAACAACCAGTGCTAACTATAACCAGAACCAAAACATGTACATAAACATTTTTAGAACCCATATGGTTAGGCTAGGTTAGGTTAGGTTAGGTAGGTTAGGTTAACTGATAAATAGACAATAGAAACGGTTAGGGGGATGGTTTGGAAGGATTTATTATAACAAACTTGCACTGGGAACTTTAACGCAAGGTAGTTTTTTTAACGAAAATGTAAGCAAACTGAAAGTATGCGTAATACTTCCGTACTGTTAATAATTATTAAAACAACATCTAAATTATTGTCCCTTGCAATGTCATCAAAGGGATACTATGATCTATGCATTTTTACAGAAAGCTGTACCTACATAAAAATCAAAGGCGATTATTGTTAGGAAAAACATTGTTTATAAAGGCTGAAGTATAACCGGATGAACAAATTTACTACCGATAATGATTTATCATTAGAATTTTTCTATAAATATCCATTGCAATTGAAATTGCATAATTTTGTTATAAAGAAACTCTCGAAACCAAGTAAATGAAATCGTAAAACTATGAAATAGTTTTACAATTAATACTTATACTAACTACGAGTACCTATTTAGTAATACTAATTATTATATTTATAGATATGAACTAAAACATGTTTCACCCAAAATGTTTAACTATACATTTACTTAAGACAATAACTGTTTTACACAAACATTATCAGACTAGTTCTAAAACTTCTAAATAATATAAAATTTAAAAATACATAGTTTGTAAAATTGTGGTTGGACTTAGTTGGCCCAACTAAACTTATAGTTACTATAAATAAAAATGTAGCTGGCACAACTATTTATTTAGCTATCCTAGCTAGAAATTTGTTGTGTCCCTATATTAATCATAATTTTAGTTGGATGAACATGTATATTTTTCTGTCTAATAATACCAAGTACCACGGCGTGTAACGCAAGTGCGTTATTTACAAAATAAATCTAATAATTGCAAAATCACCTAAACCTATTTTAATTGCGCGTCGAAAACGGACACGATGGCGTGACGGTCATCGCGTGTAAGACAACATAATATTATTATTGTAGAAATGTATCGATAGATCTATAACGAATAGAAGGTTAGATCATTAATTCAACAAGTGGGATACATAGTGTTCATGTACCTATACTGGACTGTGATACGGACATGTATCTGCTATAATAAGGCGGTGGTGGTGGGATTGTCAGCTACTCGAACTGTTTTTATATATAAGTCTGTCGACCGCGCGTCACACGTTGTTCGACCGACCAAGGGTTGTATTTTTTTATTATTCTTTTTTTTAAACTATTATCGTTTTTACTATTTAACTTGTTTTTTTTTGTGCTGTGTTTTTATTTAATTTTTAGTTTTTAATCGACTAAGCAAAATATGAAGAACGTGGTAAGTCAATACGCGAAATCGCTAAAATACTAACAAAAACTTAGGTTATATGCGGATAATATTCATCGCACTCGTAAAAAATGATACAGATAACATTTTTTTTTTAATAAGTACAATTTGCCTTTGTTATATTCGTGTAATTATTATTATTCATGTAACTATATTGGTAAACATTAGCGTTAATTTTTAATAGAGTATCGTTAGTAAACGATTGGTGTGATTGTTTTTATAAAGTAGATATTTAAAATAATCCTAAAATTTCAACAATTTCAAATTCAATGCCGGGTTCATTATTTACCAATCATTTAAAAACCAATTAAAATATTTATACATTTTATAATTATTTTTTAATTAATCAGACACATTTTTTTAATAATCCCAAAATGTTGTGAAACAAATTTTTTAGAACAGTTGTTTTATTTGAAAGTTTAAAATATACGTTTTTTTGTACGATCTTTAGGTCGGTTGGATAACTCTTGTTCTACTAGAGACAAGAGTTGCCATCCTAGGGAACTGGTAAATACATTAATGAGTTTAAACTATATTTTAAGTGTTTTGAGTACCTAATTTATAAAATGACTACTAAATAGTTTTATTAATATAAATGTTTACTAGATATTTTCTTTTAAAATATTTCAATTTCAAATATTTTACTACTTTTTTCTGGATATTATTAAAAATTACAAAAATATTCATTGTTTAATAACAAAATACAATAGTTTTTTCTTGTGTTATAAATTCTAAACAATAAAATAAACAAAACAGTCAATTTGTTTTATTTTATATACAATTAATTAAGCTTGATAATCAAAGGATATTTTTATTCATAAAGCACATAAGATAAAAGGCCATTTCGTTTTTATTTAGCTTTCAATTAAAAATAATATAAGACAATTATGCAATAAATAAAAAAATCCAAATCCACATGAAAATCGAATAAATAATTTTACTTATTTATAATAGATACATAATATTTTTATTTTGTCATAGTTGAACCGGATCAAAATAAATTAACGATTGATTAACAAAAAGTTTATAAGAATTACAAGATTGGGAAAAGTTTGTAAGCATACGGGGTAGTTTCAAACGGGTTTTAGAAATATTCAAAACTATTGCCTTTACTTTAATTAAATGTATAACTCTATTAAAATAACTTGGTCTTAAAGCTAAAAATATTTTGGTTTTAGACAAACCTTTGCATTATTAAAATAATTTGCAATTCATTAAAAATTCAAATAATAATAATAATGGAAATAACATTTAAGTTTAAAAAAAAATTTAACTTAATTATTTAAAATCAAACTTTTATTCAATACGATTTATAATTTGTTATAAATAAAATCTGTTAGTGCATTCTTATCACACACAGAAATGTGGTCAGCCAGCCAAATCTGATCTCTATTGATATAAATAAAATTGTTTGTTTTGTGTGATCTAGATTTGGCGCCATTATTTAAAGAGTTAATCCAGAACTATTTAGCGAATAAAATAAAATAAAAATGGCTTTGTAAAACTATTGTTATGACTTTTGAAATATTTATTACTATTGTATTGATATTGTGTTCGATAGTTTTATTATGAAATATATTTTTTCTTGGGCAGCTCGCCAATAAACAGTCGTTTCTCTGCCGTTATTATTACCTATTAAATAATTATTAATTGTTTGTTCAATTCCCTTCTCTATCCGGATGATGATATTGACACAATACTTGCAAACAACCGTTTAATATGATATGTTATATATATTATATTAGTACAAAAGTTAGTCATCTCGCAGAGGCATAATGATTTAACGATTTCCATGAATATGAAGTGAACACAAATGTTCAATTAATAATTTTTGTTTTTATGATTTAAATTGAATGCACATACATAGGTTTTTTTTTGGGAAATAAACTGTAAGCTAACACTACCAGCACCAAATCTGAATCTCGAACAATACAAAAATGTTATTCCTATTTTAATGTATGGCAGGATAGAAACACTGTCTGTCTGTATTAAAATGTATTATTGTAAACTCGCGTTTTTAAAATGTCATTGTTAAATTAATATATCTTTTTTTTTTTTTTTAGTAATTTTTAAGCGTATTATCATTTTCAAATCTCTGCTTATATGGGGTGACTTAAAAAATTGTGTATATATTATATATTATAATCGGACTGTGTAGTAATTGTAAAACCAAATTCACTTGACGGCATACATAATGTAAAATATAATATTATTATGTATTCCGCACAGTGTCGCCGCCGACATGTGTTACACGGTGAACAACAATCGTTTTTCTTTTAGAGAAAATTCGATGGGTATAATCATATCATTTGGACAATTTAATTTAATATATTCGAATTACGAGACGTGTATTGTACGTGCTGTGAACAAGTCTACTTTCTGTTTTTTTTATTGGTATTATATAAAAACAGTTCATCTAGGTACTGCCACCATTGACGAAAACATTATAGGTTTTTTTTTTTTTATATAAATCTCGTGAATCGCTATAATGGCAAACGTGATATTGTTTATGAGCAAAGTCTTTAATCTTTAGATCTTAAAAATAAATGATTAAAGTAAACGATTCTTACTAAGTACGACGAATCTCGACTTTCACACAAGGAAAGTATTTTTTTTTTTGTTTGTTACTTTAGTATAATATATAATGCATTAAATCCTAAAACGGGGAATTAGTATTTTTGGAGTTCAACAATTATTAAACACAAAATAGGTATGTAAATTTTGACTCCTAAAAGGGAATAAGGACAAATTTCTAAAATAAGTTCATTATCACCAAAATCATAAATCTAAACACACATTCACGACAGTTTCTCTTTAACGAAGGCGAACCTACAACGAAATCTGCTGTTGCTTTACCAGACAAGGCGCCTATAGTTTGTTTGAGTTCATAAGATAAGATCGTAAAGAACGCCTTTGTATTGATCGATTCAATCTTATTGATTTCACCTACTTGATACGGCCACCAAATAATATCTCAACATAACTAACGCTAACAGACTAAAAAACTAAACATAGTCTAATAGTAGTTTTTCATCAGTGGTTAAACGTATCAAAATGTTGTGTAAATAGTACCTCCAAAATAACGTTTAAAAACGTTTTCTTAAAATATAGTAAATATTTTAACGCTAAGGTATTGATAATAATATAATAATATTTTTAATCCAGAAAACATAGTAATACAGTTATAGAAATAATATATTATCGTTTACAAAATGTTATTGGTTCATTTTTCCGTGTTTATTAAATCTCATAAGAAATAATTATTCAATTGTTGGAATTAAAGTAATATTATTTACATAATATTTTAGCATCTTTTTAAAAGAATATATTTTTAAAATGTATAATGACTGGCCAAAAACTAATTGTTCAAATATTTAAAAAATTGTTGTCAACACATTAAAAACATATTTTAAATTTTTGTTTAAAACTCTTATAAAAGTCAACAATTTTTTTTTAAAATCTACTTATATTAAAATATATTATAATTGCCGGGCTTAAAGTATAAAACCTGGTTAAACCTACTTTAAAAAAAATTCTAGAAATTAAATAATGCATGATAAAATAATAGGATCTTTAACATTTTTATACTATTTTCGAGTACTTAAAATTAACGTTATTTGTATTTATCTTAATCACGTTTAGTGGAGATTTATCTAAAACTGCGAAAAGTAAAAAAATAAAGTAAGTATCACCTTAAAACTTAAATTTAAAAGAACATGTTCAAGTTTTTTGTTAAGTCATGTATTTTGTTAAAAAAAAATTGTTTTTAAAAATAAATAGATTAGGATTTTTAATAGTGTTGAGTATTTAGGTTAATTTAGACACTAGCCACGGAATTTATTTAATAAAACATATCTGAATAGATACGATATCGATGTGTGAAATTACTAGGTTATAAAGAAATATAGATAATATAAAGCATTACCTGATGTTTTCTGAATAACAATATAAAAATTACAATTTTTGTCATTTTCCTATGGTCTATCAGTATAAGAGACAACGATTCCGGCTCGATAATGTCGGTTGAGATAAAAACCATACCAACACCAGCCATCGGGCTCATCTCTCATTATTAACAACAATAGCCGTTCAATTCACAATGCATTTTTTTTACATATTATTGTGGTGATCGACCGTTGTTTAACGTTTCTCGTTCTTCGTCTGTCCTTAGGCCTAGATCGTGTTACGTTCAATTATCGTCGGCACCAAGATAATTTCTCAAACTACTTATTAATATGAAATATGATTAGCCTTGGCGCTTCGGTCACACTTGACACTAGAAAAGGGTTGCGTCCGGCGCGGTTTCCACCGTGTTGCGCCAGGAAACGACGGTTGCACAACTCGGACCGCGGTGTGTGTGTGTTTTTTATTCAATTATTTTTTACTATTATTTATTTATTAGTATTCATCGCGCGCGCCCATATCGCACGCACAGGCGTATATACATGTATAAATATATAAATATATATATATATAAGTATATACATACTTAACAATACACACGCCGCATGCGTTTACCGTACATAAGAAAATTCCACGCAATTTGCCCCATTTCTCCATCGACATCGTACACGCCGTTTTTTTATTTTTTTTATAATAACGCACCCAAACCGGTACCGTTGTCTGCGACCGATACGAAATACCATCAATAAATAATAATAATAATAACGATAATAATTCTTTATACCAAACGGTAATCGTCGGCTACTGTCACGCGTCATTACCGACCGGCGCATATGTATTTTGTACAAACGAAAAATATTATATTATGCAAACGACAAATGATTATAATAACATTATTATTATTGTTATGTTATGCAGGTTAACACCTCGTGATGTCAACCGTGCCGTTTTGGAATTTCAATGATTTTAATATATTATATTACTGCTATTATGCGTTTTTTTTTTGTTTTTCGTCTTGAGGAACTTCTGCACAACCATTGGGTAGCCCGCCGTACCGTTGACACTACTATATAATATATATTATACACTACTATGCTTGTAAAATATATGAAATAAAAACCAAATTCGGTGATTATAATAATGGCATTAAATAATAGTAGGTGTATTATATTATATGTCGTCTTGTATGAGCGAGTTATGGCCCAATACCGTTGTTGTGAAAACAGAAAACCTTCGGTAATATCGTTAGATATTATACGAAAAATGAGGTGGGTACTATTCGAACCACGTAGGGCAAAAATATTCACACGTTTTCTAAGTAAAATAGATTTCGTAGATTTCATACATTGTGTATGGAAGTGATTTAAAGCTAATATTAATACAACACACTATACATGTAGGATCATGTTTGTAATTTTTTCAGCGATCAATATTGGTTTCCCGTTAAATGTAAACAAATTATTTTTAAATGTTTGAATTTCGAAAATAATAAAGCGAACTATATTATGTAATGAGTAATATTATTTATAATATTGTCATGTAATAATATCGTATGTACAAGAAGCCTACAAAGTAGGCATTCGAATATGTAATAGTTTTTAAGATATTGCTAGCAAAAACAAGTTTTCACAATATTTAAGCAAAAGTTTTTAAAAAATTCGAAGTTCAAACATCCTTTAATTGGGTTTAACAGACTGAACATATTTTTCTACCAGAGATTCGTGGTTTTAAAAATATATTTATAAAACATTGTTAAAATATTTACCGGGAAATCCAGTTAACGTAAGAAATTCATTTTCTCAAAAAATAGTTTCAATTTTGTAGTTTTTCTTTTTGAATACATTTTTATTTGTTATTGTACAATATTATAAAATTACCAAGTATTTGGATTTCTAGTATTTTTCAGAGTTCCTTCATCTTGTAAAACGGGAGTATATATTATTAAATTCAATATATATATATATATATATATAGTTAATATTATTAAATTAGAATTAAATTCTTAAAATGAGAATAATTTGTTGAAAATGATGACTGTTCGATAACCATATTCGAGTAATTACTTTTAAAGTTATTAGAGTTTAAAATTCAGAACGGGAGGGGAGTGAGGTTAACTAATACAAATAATACTATACACTTCACTCTTCTTTTCGCTTTAAACTTAAATAACTTTAAAAACCAGTCAAAATGTTCAGCAAATTCATATGAAGTATGAAAATCTTATAAGAAACGTTTGTACGAACTTATTTCAGCTTTTATAAAAATGTATTTTTTAATCAAATCAAATAGAATATATTATAATAGTAATTTGAATGTTTAAAGTGACGATTTTTACTTATACGATATGACAAAGTCTGTGTGTGAATGTCAAAAAATATATTAGACAAAGGAAACTATAAAACTATGAAGCTTATTTTTCAAAAAAAATTGAGTAGTACAAATATGATTTGTGTTAAGATCAACAAGAAAAAAACCAAAAAGAAATCGTGACAAGGATAGGTACATGATTATTATACTCTTAATACCATAATAGTCTCTAAGGCGGCGTATTGTATAGGCAATTTACGTGCTTTGCCGTATGCGGTCTTCATACACAACAGCGTTAGTAATTATTGTAAATTACTTGCAAATTGTTCTTATGGAAAAAAATATATCGTTATCAATTATCTGCTCACAAACTGCAAAAGAATTTAAATATTTTAAAAATATTGTCAAACATGTTATTTTCAAATACAAACGTTATGAAAATATGTTGAATATTTAAACGATACTTTATAAATACAATTTTTTAGACGTTAAATTTCACGCCTAAACATCACTGTTATATATTTTGATAAATATTGAAAACGCGTTTGTCAATATTTTAATTGTTTGGATTTTCGATCTATAGACTTAACCAATATCGTTAATACTTTTTTTTACATTGTTTTAAGTATAACCACTTTCTGTTGCAGGCGGTTTGTTTGTTTTTGGCCTCGCTGTCGTCGGTCATGTGCGAAGAGACTTCAGAAAAACCCGCGACCGAAAACAAAAGCGCGGACGACAAGAAGGTCGGGAAACGCGGCCTGTGGGACTTCGGTTTCGGTTTCAACGATCACCACGACCAGGGTTACGGTACGCTGGGCGGATACGGGCTGGGCAGCGCCATCGGTGGATACTCCGGACACTTTCCGCACATCCACAAGCATCATTATCCCACTCATATCCACACGGCCACGACGATTACCAAAAGCGTGCCGGTACCTCAGCCGTACCCCGTGACCGTCGAGAAGCACGTGCCCTATCCCGTGGCCGCTCCGTATCCGGTCGAAGTGCCCCGACCGTATCCGGTGGCCGTTCCCAAACCGTATCCAGTGACCGTCGAGAAACACATACCCGTGCCCGTTGACCGACCTTATCCCGTGCACGTACACCATGCTTATCCCTATCCGGTGGTCAAGCACGTGGGCATACCGGTGCCGCATCCCTATCCGGTCGATGTGCACAAATCATCATCGTTCCCGTCGTTCCCTTCTTTGCCCTTCCACAGACCGTTGTATTCCGACCACGACTTGTGGTGATAAATTTGTTTGTTTTTTTTTTTGTAAGTAGACACCGCAATATTATATATCTGGATTTGGGGTCTAAGACGGTCTATTCGATTCCAAAATAATATATTGTTATCCGCAAAACTCAGGAAACTGCTTATTAAAAAAAATTAACTAAAACTTATTTTTAAACATTTAATTATTGAAATGTCGACAAAACGGAATTAAATGTTTAAAAATTATTTTTGGCCTATGATTTAACGTTTCAAAAAAATATCCCTACATTTTGTACAAAACATTCTATAAACAAGAAGTCTTACTCGTCATTTCCTCCTTAAATGTTTCGACTAAATATTTTGTCAATTGTTTTTTAACATTTTATTTGAAAGTATTTTTTTAATAAAAATAATTTCGTGTAATCTTGTTGATTTAAATAATTTAAAGCATGTTGTAATTTCCCAAATGATAAAATTATATTTTTATGTTTTACGTTCATGTTTTTGGATCAGTGGTCGACCCTTTAAGATCAAAGTTAATGATTAATTTAATCAATTTTTAGCCTTCTACTCACAAATGACGGATTTTCTCTCAGCGTTTTCTTATAACACGGTTACCACCAGGTGTTTGACCGTGCAAGTTAAGTGTGTGACCTTGCCATATGTACCGGACACAACCGTCGCATCTGAATCGTAAACAAATATCGAGTACTTGTTTTCTCTAAGCCGGTACACAGACAATATTTTTTCTGTTTTTCCTACAGTATCTACCTATTCGTTGTTTAAAGTTTTCTTTTTTTTACATTATTTTTTCCTTTGTTAAATGTATGTTTTGTACCATATTATGATAGTTTTGTATTAATTCTATAATAATATATTATAATATGTTGAGATAATCATAAATCTGTATTATGTGTCTCGAGCGTCGGTTCAAAATGTAAAACGGCTACTAGTCGTTAATGCGATAAATATAATAATGTATATTTAGAAGATAATAAACTATTATTATAATAATAAATGTATCCATTGTTATTAATTGTCGATGCCTTTATTAAAAATAAACAATTGATTGATCTTGTAATAAGAAAATTGTGTATCTTTTATTTATGGTTAATTTTTCAATTACAAATGAAAAAATATAAAAGAGTTTTAATGTTAAAGTTACTAAGTAACAGTAATTTATTTTTAAACTATAAAACTGCATAAATTGTAATTTAATGACAAAATTTAATACATCTTTTAGCTAAGAGAATAATTAAATATTTAAAACAATTTTAATAGACAGTACAATTACGTAATATTGAAATATTAATTAGGTACGTTTTTAGTTATGTAACTGATTTAATTATTGTATATTTCAAAGTAAAATTTTACATTGTGTACCATAAAATAACAATATAAAACACAATAAGGAATACGTGGTAATAGACCGCGGTACTATACAATTTAACTAAATTAATTTTCGCTACTATCATAATTATCGCAAGACAAATTTACAATATAAATCGAAAAAGTGTCTTGTTAAAAATAATATATCTTTTCATTTCCGGTATAGGTAAACCGAAAATCAGCAGTCATGAACTAATCGACGATTATTGATACAGTATAATTTAATTAACAGCCATAAATTAATTAAATAAGGTATATTTAAGGAAAGTATCTAGTTTTGATTAGTGGCCTTTCATGGAAACTATTATGCAGTTTGAGGTCATCGCATCAACGACTTAACAATATGCTTTGTTTGAAAAATATTTCAAACCCGTTTGACCAACTGCCGTTTCTTCCGACATTGTTTGACCTTTCATGAGGACGTCATACCCTTTAAAAATAACCGCCAAGACGTTTTTATGGAAAAGCGTGTAGGTCAAAGCAAATAGTCATAGAAAAACAGGTTCTCTTGTTGATTTTTTTTTTTAGAAATTTAAATACAAGCACTTAAAAAGAGAAAACAATTTTAAAATGTAAATAGTAAATTTTGGGTTAATAATTTAAAAAAAAAGCCGACGAGAAAACCTAGATAAAGTTGTCATTATTTTAAATATCTAAAAAAAATTCCATCATCATTATTTAGACAGTAATAGAGAATAGGCGTAGATATGTTTAGATAATTTTTTTTTAATCGCTGCTAAGGATTCTGTGATAGTATAAAAAATAAATTAACTAGGTACTAAAAAAAATTAGTTTAACCTTTAAATTTTTCAACAAATCGCATACATCTAACGGCTAACTCTTTAAAAAATGGGATTATGACTTCCTCTTGAGATAAAAAATATTTCTAAATAAATTAAAAACTATTTTCCAAGAGACCATTACGACGTTTAACGGTATCAAAATAAAATAAAATGTTTTTAATTGCTGTATGGGATAAATTGAATATATTGTAATAGTGTCCAACGATACCCTAAACATTTTATTAGATATTTTAGATGTTAACAACCAAGACTTGTTTACTCAAGTTGTGGCATAAAAGATTTTCCCATGTGGTGAACGATTGTGATCTACAGAAAATATGTGAATTAAAATATTATATTATTTTATTAGTTATATGCTTGCAGTATATATTGATAATACATAAGCGACAATGTGCACCGTGCAGAATAAAAATTGCTACACCGAACGACGTGCATCTAGGTATGCGTTTTAGATGGAAGTCATAAACGTCTCATGCAATACAAATAACAATATAGCTTTCAAAATAAGTATCTGCGAGACCTTCACTGCGTGGTCGCCCTGCCCACGGGTTAAGAACGTGGCTTTATTAGCTGGAAGTTCAAAAAAATAAAAATACAATAGAGCTGTCTATGTACGAACTACTTTGACCTGACAGATGGCAACGTCGGGGATTCTCGTGAGAATCACCTTGGCGGCTATTAGTATTCGTCACGGTTTCTCGACGGACAGCTCGATTCTCACAGACTGGCAATTTGTGAGTTTGCCAAAACTGCCAGCATAATACTCGATAATAAAATAATATGTTAAATAATGAATATCAAATAACATATAATGTACGAAGAGGCGCCACAAGTACAGCCCAGTGAATAGGAATGTAACATTTGGTTCTATTTAATTTTTTTGAAGATGCTGTGTCTAAGAAGTTATCGCACAGTGCAGTAGTCGTTTAGTGTTGATTTACAAAACTATCTAAGCAAATTCAATGTAAATTTATAGAAATAAAGAGTTACAGTAAGTACAGACTTACAAAATAAACATCATTCTGAATTTGTACGTTTGATACAGAGTTGGACATTATTTATTCGAATAATAAAGCGTTAATTTCTTATAAAACTAAAATTAAAACAATACCTTCGTTATTCAAATTGTTTTTGTTGAGAATACGTCTACAGCTAAATAATGCCCAACTTAAAATTAAAAACTTTTTATTCGAATGATATGATATTTTATTTTTGAATAAAAAAAATCGAATAATGTCTTGTTTGAATAAATGTGTTCGTTATGTTGATTCGAAATTAATTGTTACAAAAGTACTATTCTTATTGGCACAAATAGAGGAACAAAACAAGTTTCTCAAGTGAAGTAAAACCTAACCTAACTATAAGTTTAAATCAGGATTGTTAAATTGATATTAAACAAATACGATCGTATCTTTCTAAATAAATAAAACCTTAAAATGTATAGGCCAACAGCACTAACTTTAGGTTTTAAAGATTTTTATATTCCAAGGCCCAACTAAATTTCCGTCAATAGGAGTTACGGGTAGGCAATCAGAAAGTCTCCTTTTAAGAGCGAGTTACAAATATTTTAATTTAATTTATACCGACAGCACCGCTAAGCAAAGTGTTATCAACACAATCTAATGTAACAGTTACAAAACTGAATTGTAAAAAACAAATAGGTACAGCAATAATATATTATTGTTATGTAATTTTCAAAATATATATCATTATGCAATAATTGTTTAAGCGTCGCCTTCTAAATAATTTAATCTATATATATGGTGTAACTTATATGTAGATTTGTATATGTCCGTTGAAAAAAAAAACAATTGTGTCCACAAAATATGTATAGATTTTATTCTATTGACTTCTTCAGCAACTGGAAGTAAAAAAAAAAGAACATCAATTCTAAACTGGTTTCTAACGTATAAATTCTATAATAATATCATAGCAGTTTATACTGTAAAATGTCTGAACTTAACGATTGGACGAGAATATAGTATATCATGTCCCTGTATTTGTTATTACACACTTGTCAGTTATCTAGGTAATAATATTTATTACTATAACATTTCCCAACACTAATATTGCCCATCAAATTCCCGACTCCTACGCTTCCTCTAGTATGATCGTTACTGACCAATATATGGAAATAGAAACAACAAAGGAGATAATTAACTGCTAAATAAACGGCTGAATTGATATTACATATTGTAGTAGACATATTATTGCATTGTTTCGATGAAGTGGCGAAACGTCTTTATTCTTTTGACGCCATCGTTCGCTAAAATGATTTACTGCATTTGCGGCGGAGAAAGGCGTCGGCTAATTAAAACCACAATACAGTATCTCCTCCTAATATACTTTATAGCACTATAAAATCTGATTTCTGAATCTCCCGACAAAAAAGAATATATATTTTATCATGTTGTTGTCGTTACATAAAATAATTATTATGCATACGCAACTATAGAAGCAACGTGGGCAACATACATCAAGTTTAAGTAAAACTTAATAATATCATTATTAAATCAATTATTTGTGAACAGATATTTAAAACAAAAAGTATCACGGCCAAAATCAACAAATTTTTCCGACTTTAAACTTACCCTCTGTACATTCCGGATGTGATTTCTAAGCGATTGATGGGCTACTCGAGTCCAATAATCCATTCGTATAACGAGTAGGAAGCAAACGAGGAGAGATAAACGCCTGTACACCTAATTAAACCACAACTGGTATTACAAAAACAAATTATACGTGACTGATTAATGGGATATTTGCGAGCTAATTTAATTCGCATGAAAATATAACTCCAATATTACGTACTGCCACGGCCTAATTGCATAACCCAATCATAATAATGATATATTATAAAGTATTACATTAAATACTAGAATAACGTTTACATTTAGGTCATTTTTATACAGTATAGCGTTTAGAGCAGCTATTTTGGCCAACGGAACGCACTCGAAAAACTATTATACAAATCGTCATATCAATTTCGACTAGTAGCTGTTTTTTTGATGTTGAAAAAACCAATAGTAATAACAAACAACTATTTAAACCAAATTATAGATGCGTTTATAACACATCACTATCTTCGACGTTTCTACTCAGTCATCTCAAGCATTTTATAATTTTGTACATTATAGATGCTTATAATATATATATATATATATATATATATATATATATATGTAATATAATTGAAGAGTGTAATAAAAAAGGCTATAAGTGCCAATCGACAAGGAAATTTCTGGTTACATTGGCGTTGAAACATACATCCTTTTTGGCTGGAAAAATAATTTTTGGAAAAAATGGCACTTAGCCATTTAGGCATTTAGGACTTAGGTTTGATTCCATTTTTCAACTATAGAAATTACTTATTGTACTACGTACCCTGACATAGATAGTATACATATGTATATCATTTATTTCTTAAATGAAACAAAATTAACAATAAATATTAAATACTTGTATCTATTATTATTTAAAATATATTTTTTTAAATAAACAGTTTTGGATTCCACTTATGGCCTAGTTTATTGCATATTTTTAGAATTATAATTCACTCTATGATCTGGGTGGTTTGCCAATTTTTTATTTGGCACGAAATAGTTCCGTTAGGTATTCGTTAAAAATATGAAGTCTCGCTTTTAAAAGAAACTAAAACATTCCAGTATAGATATGTAATTGTGTTCACTTGGCACCAGCACCTCCTAGTAAGTGTAAGTATACAATATTGGTATTATTATGTCAACATCACGTACTATGTTAACAGTGTTATTTTTGAAATGCAAATTTTTAGATTGAAATAGTCGATTATGAAAAAAACACTTTTTGAACGTGACTCAACGTATATGGAAGACAATTGACAAAACAATTATAATATGATATTAGTTATTTGTTTAGTGTCGACTCAAACTGTATTTTCTAATTAAAGTTATTTGAACACAATAATCCGTCGATATTGACTACCCAATACACGTGCCCCAAAAAACTGTTATTAAAAAATTAATATTTCATCATCGATCACTGTATATGGACTTGTTGTACATGACTCATGTCATGGCGCAGAGTTTTATGACAAAAATAATAAATTAATGTGTTGTTTTTTTCTTGTAACAATAGTCATTCTCCAAAACGGAAGTATTTCCGCCAGAATTAAAATTTCACTTATCTCATCACAAAACGTATTAAAAAAAGTTATTGACTATATTGAGATGTGACACAGTTGACACCAAATTAGTATGTTCAACGACAACTGCAGATAAAGCAGTACAATATATTGTAAAAACAAATTCTAGCAATAATAATAATAAATTGATGTTAGTATGTTTCATGACGTTTACATGATAAGAATATTATAATGATAAATGGTAGTTCGTTTAAGCGGTTTATACTGTTAATAAATTACACTACTCGTTTATTTATAACAGGACTTAAATTTATGTGTTAAGTATTATCAAACATTATGTGCTAGCGCCAGCTAATTTAAATTTGTCCATTTAATTATGTACGAGGAAAATAAATTTGCCTGTCGTCCGTTTTAAACTTTTGCGTTAGTAATTAGGAGCATATTATAGGTCCCGATTGTGGGTATAATAAGAATATTAAATTTGAATATTGTTCATATTATTTAATTAGTGTAATTATACTTCAGAAAATGGGATTTAGCCACATCTATACTTCTACATAGGATCTAGGCACTAAGTATGTATGTTAAATTACCGCACTAAAACGTTTTGATAGAGTTTTTCAGTTGTAAGATAGATATAATTACAAGTATTATATTGCTTCCTAGCTCTTGAACATACTCGACTTCAGATTAAACAGCATAATATAATAAAGGAGTGCTGTATTCTGCCGCTGATTAGTGTGCGCAAATATAATTCACGCTGCATTTCCTTTCCTCGTGTTCTTTTTTAATTCGCATACTTAAAACCTGTAGAACTACTTGACATAGAGTACTGGTACGTAAACAGTTTTAATAGATTAGGCAAGCTAAGTCGATTATTATGCATCGAATTTAGGAATTTAGTTGTTAAATGCGTACTATAATTTGTTTATTTTTAATCTATTATTTATTCTTATAAAAGATCAAATATGGACATTGGATGTGCATTGTTGGACACCCAAATAATATCTAAAAATACAAAGATATAATAAATTTAGAGTCGAGTAGCCCACTTATCTGCATACAAATAGGGCAAAAGCATTTTTTTCCCCACAAATATAATGATCAGTTTTAATTTTGGCTGAAAGTGATTGTAGATTTAATATAAATTAATAGGTTATATAAAACACACAATTCATTGGATATTTCTATTGTTTCATAGTTGACAGGCACTAATTATTTTTCGTCAACTTTTAGCACTTAACAATGTTAAATTTAATTTTTAATTTATAAATCAAATACTTTGGTTCTACAATTTTTTATTTTGAAAACAAAACATATTATCCCGTCTACATTCTAACAGCTTTAGATAGGTTTATTGTCACTAAACGTTTTTGCTATTGTGTTAGTAGCTTTCTATTCACACCCATTACTGTAGTTAAGTGTTACTATATTTAAAAAAAATGATTTAGGTATATTGCGCATTAAAATTAGGATTGCGAAATTTCCAAAAATATATGCTGAGATATTCCTGAAAGCCATATTAGGTAGGCTCACAGTCATCCCGCTCCATAACCCCGTACTTCTTTCCACGATCATATTATAGTTTCTATAGTCTGACTGAGAGTTCTGCAGTATCTGCACCTTTTTATTAAAAAAAAAAAAGCAATTTAGTTTTTATTTGACCCATTTGTTAACAGTTACCTCGCACCTGACCTTAATCACAGTATAATTTGTTGTAGCAAATGTATGAAGAAATTTAAACGTTTCGACATGACTCGATGAGTATAAAATTATTTTTAAAATATTTTTGTAATTTTAACGCCCTTGAATAAACAAAATGCTTGAGTAAGTGTAAGAGTCACCCCTGTAGTTGTGGCCATGAATCGATCCAAATGACCAAATCCTTCACTGGTCCAACTTTAATATCTCATCTATGTTATAATCGCCACCCAGTCGACTACTGTATAATTAAATTGATTATATTATAATAGGCAGTCCACGTATTCTCCGTTTTGTAAACAAAAATATAATTTTGTACTGATAACAAAACGTATAATTATGAATTAGTGACCAATTGAAAGATAATAGTAGCCTGGTTAATTATAGTAAGTTTTTCTTCGGACCAGCGAATGACGTCAAAAACACAAGCTATACGCTTATCGAGGTCACTGAAAATGCAGAATAAATCGGTGGACACGCACATTTTTTGATTTTTGAAATCTCATACACAATATTCTAGTATATTATGTGACCACGGCAGCTATATTGACTGATGCAATTCGGATTTTTTCTGTCGGACGAAACGTCTACTTATTATATATAAAAATACAAAAAAACCGCACTCGTGCCATTGCGTTGAATACCTAACTCGGTTGCCCTCGGCTGATCGTCGTGTGTTACAATAATAACAATAATTACCTACTGCTGAGGTGGACGTGTCGTCACCGCGACGGTTGGCCGACAACTGACTGCGAATCGGTAACGTTCGTGCACTGCCGTTGCCATTTCGGGTGTTCGTCTGCAACTCGCATTGTTATCGTCAATGACCCGGTCGTGTGGTAACGGGACGAGTTCAAAACGTGATGCTCATGATTGTCCGGCTGAAAGGGGTTAATGTAATAGTATGCCGCATGTAAAAATAAATTGCAACTAAGTATACAAAAAAAGTATTACACCAGCAACTTTTGTCTGTTGGCCAGTAAAAAAAAAAAAAAAAATTCACGCATACATCGTGAACATAATATTATATATTGTATTCTGTGCATTGCATTCGCAAAATCACGATGAACAATATATAATTAGTATTGTTGTTTGCCGTTGACTAATACGACTGTTTTTATTGTGGTTGTAACTTATGGGCGCGCGGTGGAGTTTTCAAAAAAAATGTTTTAAAACCCTTACCTACAACAATGTAAAATAAGTAACTAAAATTCATAATATAACACAATTCTCAGCTGCTGGCTGGCATCAGTTGTGTATATTTTATATCTGTATTCTATAATTACTGGCATCGCATTATGATTAAATTTTGGCTGTCGATAGTAACGATTTATGTAATAATAATGTAAAGTAGATCATAGTAGGCCTATTTTTATAATTGCTGTGATTATACGCGATTGTGCAATAATCTCGTTTAACGAGGAAAAGATTCGTTGGCGATCAAGCATAATAATATCGCATGTACGATAATAATATTCTAGCTTCAGTAGACTTTATATTTAAATATCAACGTGGTATTATTACATTAATCAATGGTCTTGGCGGAAACGTCCATAAAAACAAAATATTGTAAATTTCCGTTAGTTGTAAGTTGGCATTACAATTATTATTAAAAATCGCGAACCTATGAAGCTTGTTTGATTGGTAAAATGTATATTGAATATAATTTATTGTATTCATGGATACACAACATCCGCAAAAGTTTTTTTCTTTAACAGACACTTGTTTGTCGCGTTCACATCGGCGAGAAGCCATACAAATGTATGAAGATATACGTAAAAAATAATTTAAAAAAAATCTTATTTCAAGTCGCATCAAGCAAAAGAAAATATTGAAATGACAATACAGACATATGTATGCAGGTCTATAGTCTCACGGTAATATGGACTTAGCAGTTGATTTGAAAAGTAAACATTAAACTAAACACCTTCATTAACCATCATCATCCAACTTTCATTTACCATACTGTATACATGGTAAACTATTTTTTCATAACTCACAAACCCTTTAATACGTTCAGTAAATTAGTATTGAGTAACAAATAATAACATGACTTTTGTCATTAATGTTTTATAATTAGGAATACACCCTGTACTTTTAAATACCTTTAAATTAACCAAAAAATGTGAATATTCACACAGAAATCTGTGAATAAATAAAAATACCTTCTCGCTTTGCATCGAAGCTAAAATTACATTAAGATCTGTGAATACAAATGTATTCACAAAGAAATTGTTACTACAAAAAAAAATCACAAAATAAGTTGGGAATTTACAATTTTTCCTGTGAATTTATTTGTATTTACAGGAAAATGTGTGAATACAATCGTATTAGTATTCACGCATGTGAATACAAATAACTAATAAGTGTATTATGAATAAATTCGTATTCGTATTTATAAATAATTTATTGTAAGATATTGATAAAATAAACATTTTAGGAAAACTAATAGACAGAGATTTTTTTTTAAAGGCAGCGATAAAACTGAATTAAAAAGAACCGTAACCGTTTATAAAAAAACTTGTCCTTAACATAATTAAACTATATTTTTAGTATAGTACTACTTATATTATTATTAGAGAGAAACAACTTTTATTCAGAGTGAGCTGCACACCGTGTAGGTTGCCAAAAGACATAGCATACTATTTTCAATACACAAATACGTAATACAATTTTTAATTTTTAATTTACGTACCTGGTGTCGCGACCTACTAAATTAAAATATGTATATACCTTTACTTCCCCTTGATTTTGTATTCAATCTCATTATCTCACAATAGCACATTTAAAATAAACTCCTGCCCTTAAGTGCCTCCAATTGGTGGCTTCTTCTCTTCTGCCTCAAGCCATGTCTCCTCCATCACATACACTTATTGTAAAAAATAATAATTACAGATCGTGTATTTTAAAAATAAATGTTAAAAAAAAAAAAAAATTTTTAATTTAACAAACAAATAAAATATTTAAATAAAATTCACAGACAATATAACACAGAAAAATTAACACTTATTATTATGAACATAAAAAATAATTTGTTGTAGTTATTATTATAACTACTATTATATAGTATTTATAAAATGAACAGGTGATAAATTGGAGTATTTATAAAAATATCAGAACTAACATCGATTAGAACCCAGCTTTAACATTTTTCATAACCAAAACGAACCCGAAATAGGACTTAATAATATTGTATGTTTACAAACCAAAAAGGATCCAAACCCGAATTAACCTAAAGGTCTAACCCCAGCAGTGATGGGAGTTTAACTTCGGACGCGAAATAACCAAAAAAGAAATAGTTTTCAACACTATTTTGCCCTCCCACCCTGCTGGTTTACCTTGGGGTCTCCGGGAGCTATAAAAATAAATTTAAATATAAATTCCAGAGTATTCTGAAGAATAATATTGTGTGCTCATAATTTTCGAGCCTAACCGTTTTTTCTCAACACATAAAAATGATCGCCGTGAGGGAATGTACATATTGTATTCTAACCGGCCGATCCTTTTTATTGTTATTATTATTATTTGGTATATATTTTATGCTCGTGTCGATCTTTTTTACGATATTATGTATTATGTAGAAACAGAAAAAAAACGCAGAATATATATTATAATTACCACGTTTAAATAAATAAAATAATATATATATATATTATAATACAGTCGTTAAACTGGCGGTTGTTTATTGCGAGGAACGGGGTCTTTTTTTTTACTACTTAGGCGATGCACGTGTGCCCCGAACATCATTAATTGGTGAGTGTACATTATTTTCTTACCGATTGATGCTCATAATAATAATAATATGTAAACGAGCGTTGGTAATACGAAAGAAATGAAGGAAAAAAAACTTGGATGACGACATTGTTGTGTATAGCGTTTGGTATAGTCGACGACCGAAGCTGTGTATATAAATCACTTTCCATCTGTGTTTTGTGTGTGTATATAACACACGGAGCGTTACGTCAGACAAGCGGTTCTAGGTCAGCGGCCAGGTGAAATGGTATCTCAAGTTCACGACTCCAAGTGGAAGAACATACGGCCGAGGAGACAAAAACCTCGTGTTCCGGGCACCGGCAATATCGTGCATCCAAAATGATGTAAGAGAGGCGGTCGGTCATAATATAAGGTGCACACGACGGGGGAAACGTATAAAAAGCACAAGACGATGCTGTGCGGACACTAAGACACTCGTACGCCTTTCTCCGAACACCATCTACGAAGTCGTTTCTAGATTATTTTTTTAAACACTCGAACAAAACACCATGGCCGCCCGTACCGCCCAACACAACCTGGTAAGTACAACAGCAGCCGGTCATTCCTTAACCCGAGCTTAACGGTCTATCTATATTATCCCGCTGGTTGGGGATGTTCCTAATGTATTTTATTACAACAGGTCCATTTGACAGCCGTGCTGTGTTGCACAATAGCTACGACAATGGCGTTGCCACCCTCTTATCCGGGCGACCTCTACGAACACCACGCACCGGCCACGTCGTACGCCACGATATCCACCACCCACGTCAAAGTTCAACACCCACCGGCGGCGCCTGCCAAGTACGAAAGCCCCTACAAAGTGAGTACCCGTCAGTCTAAGTATATTAAGTGTACACGTTTGTTTGAAACGTGTACACATGGCTTTAGAAAACGTCTAAAATCATTTATCCAGTCTCAAAAATAGCAAATAAATACAATTTTACTCTATCCTACCCACCAACGGTAGATTTATGAACAGAACACATAGGCAGTCGTCAAAGACGGAATGTATATAATATGTAAAAATATGCATTTGTCTGTAAATCTGTTGAAATTGTATTCCCTTTATTTTCTGTGACTTATTGGCCTGCTAATTATAATACTTTCAATTGGCAATTATTTATTTTTAAACAATTACAACGCAGCCTAATATCCTTAACTTTTAACGGAATTTCGAACAAGTGGCTAGATGCAAAATCAGATTCTACGAGCAAAGCTGTACTAACCTTAAAATCGTCATTTTTGGACTAGGTTATTGGTTAGTGGATACCAACGATTACGGTTACCTGCTCAGAGGTGGGTATACTTATCACTTTTCTTAGCGTCGATACAATTATAAACAATTATTAATTGTCATGGTACGAATATAATTTAACCAAATCGTTCATTACAATTTTATCAGTAATTTAAAATGTTGTAGTATGCATTTGTTATGTATTGGGTGTACATTTTGTAAGATTGTCAAACGCCTCATGTATATTCATTTAATTTTCATGTCTTACCCTTGCTCAAATAATTCCCTTTGAATTAATTATTAATTAAAAATGTATGAATCTGATACGCCGTAAATAACTTTTAGACGCATTAAACAAGTTTTACATATTATACATTTTATTGCAAAACAGTAATACTCAAAACGATATTATTTGTTAATATATACTAATTTCTGAACGTATTTAAGTCTTTTGTGGATCAACTGCAAAGTCTGTAAAACTGAACACCTGCCTACACAAATCTGTAAATATATAAAATAGTGAGCTATGTAATATATTATAATAAACACAATTTACTTATTATCGTTTACAGACATGATTTACAGGTTTGCGATTTAAACTAAGTGATTTTTATAGTTATTTAATTACAAAATATATATATATATTTTTTCGAAAATTGATCAAAACCAATTATGAAATAAACGCACATAGAAAAAGGTTTTGCCAACAATTAATATTGAATGGCCGAAAAGTTGTTTTGCTACAAAAAGTACTTTTGTATTTATTTTATTATCGATTTTCTAAAAATATGCCCACCCCCTCTTCACCTCAAAACCTCCCCCGAGTCGAAATGTATAATAAAAAAAGCGTGCAACAGATAAGCTTCTAGGAAGTAGTACTGAGGCCGCCGCCTTTCTCCTCCGCCGCCGTCGACGACTCATGACGTTGCATAAGTTTGCCATGCGAGTCTTAACTCTTAAGTCATTAATATGGTTTTACTTTCCATAAGTTTTGCGCGCCTTCCGACGCACGTATGTAATTGTTTGAATCCGGTTCGATAATAATCGCACGGCAAATTCCGTTTTCATTGTCCCGAAGTGATTTTTAAACATTATTCATATACCTACTTTTTTTATTTCATTATATTTTTAACGACCGCGCTCGAAAAAAAAACCCGTTTACATTATCCACTATAATTAAAATGGGTTATGTAAAATATTTATACTATTATTATTCATAAATCCGACTTACTATTATTGTTGTTATGCGATTGAATGTGTAACGTTTTAAAAAACATATATATAGTAGGTCACTATATGCACCGCCTACCTGAGCGCGAGGTCCGGTTAAATAACTTTAATAATATAATACCGACAGATAGATACCACTTATCGGCGATAGTTATTTCACTTTGCTTTTTATCGTAAGCACTCAGTGTTTGTTTTATTATTTGAAACACGTTTAAATTATTTTGGCATCGCCCAATGTGCTACTGTAGAAGTGTGTTTTATATAATTGTATATGCATGTGATGATATAAATCTGTGAATGATATTTTTTATATATTCTACAGAATGTAATATCTATATGTATACCTATCATAGAATGCTACCGCAATCGCATACTTGTTAAACATATTATTATACTTGACAGTCGTCATGTCGCTTTCTCAATTCTAACTATAACATAAATTACTATTAGGCGTAAAATATAATAAAATTCATTAAAATGTTATTTTATATATTTCAACCTCGTCGTGAGCTTTGAATCCTAAACGGCCAATTCCATAATATTATGTATTTTAACTTATTGCAAATCACTATTTAAATCATCACTTCATATAAGAAAGCACACGGGGTTTAAATTTGTTCTATTAACAAGCATAACTTTTTGAATAACAAGCTTTACTAGGGGTAAAGTTATTTTTGGATATATATATATATATATATATATAGCAATCATGTCGTTGTTGGAATATCATCTTTACAGAGTAGTTATAACCAAGAACACTTCCTTGCTGATAATATACTCTTCCAGTTAGACGTTAGTTATCGTTTCTTCGTACCTAACGCGAAACTGTCTTCAGTCATACAGGTTTTCAGAAGTGCGTACCACGTGTGCTAGGACTGCTCATGTAGTTTCAATAATAGACCTTTGTATCAATTTTTTTTTAAACGCTTAGGCCACATCAAGGAATGCTCCACAGCAATACTTTCTCTACCAATGTCTTACTGATCACGTTCGTTACACGATGAACTTGGTCGAATGTTTGTTACGAAATCCAAACTGGTCATCTGGTATGAACTGTTATACTTCACTAAGCTGTTTTAGACGCTCAAGAAGAATAGTTTTTTCGGATGGATGGTATGTGAACACCAGGTATTTTTAATCGTCTTGTGGTTTTTCATAACATTAACGTAACTTCTTTTATGTTTTTCTTTTAAATTCATAGACTGAAATTTATTAAAAAACAATTTGTTTTACCGCAAATATCTATAAAATATATTACAAATTATATACCACACCTTCAGGTTTATCTATATTGACATTTCACGCCTTTAGAAAGTCTGAAGCTACGCCCTTTGTTTCTATAGCTTGTGTACATTAGTGAATGTATTTTAACAGTTGGCGCATAGGGTCATAAGTTTTCATGTTAAACAATCTTTAAATGCCGTAAATTGGTTTGATGTTGAACTACGATTTAATATAAGAACCGATAAGTAGAATGAACAATTTTCATTTTTGAATTCTAGTAGAATTTATATTTTTAGAAATAAACTATTTTATTAGAATTATTTTAACAGTTAATAGAATTGATTAAACACAGTGTTGTTAAACACAGTTATGTAGAAACTTTTCCCCAGTTTTTTTTTTAGTCCTACTATAACTTTTATAAAAAGTGTTGCTTAATTAATATTAATCATGGAAACATCTTTAAAGTTCTCATTACGCTTATGTGTGCTCAGAAATAGCAAATAAACATAGTTTGGTTTCTGATATGTAACTGATATTTTTTTTCTTATTAATTTCATCAGCTCCTAAAATTCTTTTAACCTACTATCTACCTGATGCAGAATTTATAGTCACTATGTTAGTATTAGTAAACATGTGAATACATCTTAAGTATACCTATAGCTATAGATAAAATTGTACACATCAAATGTTTTAAGGTTGGGCGAGTCAATAAAATTAATTTAACCCTATAATATATATACATTGTACAGTATAAACTCAATACTAATAATTAAAATACTAACTTATTACATTTCAACGATTAATTTAATCAATGACATTGATTGAATGTTTTTTCTTAAATTAAAATATCACCTTATGTATTAACAATACAACTTCAATCGTAACCATTAATCAATAACGTGTTTACAGTTTTCTCCACACTGACTTCGCTAGTCAGTAGGTACAAAAATAATTGTTATTGTATTTGCCACTAACTAATTGTGATCGGTGACGCATGTTTTCAACCTCACAGAGTGAAATTAAAGAACCAGTTAATGTTTATACAATAATGTGTATTGATATTTAGATGTACACTGTAACGCTCTTGTGAGCGCCACCGGATTATTCGTATTAAACATTAACGATTAGTTTAAATAATGTGTCATATAATTGTCAGTGTGATTATATTTTTCGTAACAACACTGATTTTGATAAAGAACTAAATTAATTTAGCCATCAATAATCAGAAGTCTGTAATCAAGTGTCTATCGCCCTGACATTGAAAACCATCTTATAATTTAGTTGTTAGCAACCGATTATTCGTGGTTAAATTTTAAGGATTGATTCAATCAAAACATTTTTCAATTTATATGATTTTTCTCATAAACTATAAAATATTATGTATATTTTATTATATTTATAGATTACAGGGTGATTTTTGTCAGCATGGGCCACTCAATATCTCACTGGGTTTAATTAATAATTAATATTTTTTTCATAGTGTTTTTATATAATTTGATCTTAATTTTCCACAAATTTTTATTAATAAAAAAACCATCCTGTATAATATATTAGATGGTAATGAAAATGTTTTTGTCGGTTATAATTACATTTTACCCCAACGCTGATTTTTATGCGATTTCCATTATGATAACTTATCAACGTTTGCTTGGATTTCACAGTACGAATACTTGACCAAGCCGCTGCAGCCCGAGTACAAGTACATATCACTGCCGGCGTCGGCGTATTCCGGTAAGTTCGAAGAGACCAACGCGACGCCCAACTACAAATACTTGGCCGCTTCGCCCACGTACAAGTACGTGCAACCGCCGGCGGTGAGCAGCGAACCGGAAGACGAAGAAGAAGACCAAGCGACGGCGCTGAAGTACGCGTACAAGTACGAGAACTTGTACAAAGATCAATTGCCAAAGGCCTACGAACAGCCGGCCGTCCAGTACAAGTACATCGCAGTGCCATCGTATAAGTACGTGTCTGAGCCTAAGTACGACTACAGCAACGACGACAAACAACAGTACTGATGAGAAGTTCGTGCAGCAAGTCCAAACCGGACCCTGATAACACCGGCAAGCTCCCGTTATCTTCCTGGGATTGTATAGAAAGCCAATAGTTGATTCCAAAGAGACAACAAGAACTTCCCATTATCTTATCAACTTCTCGATGCTGTTAGTGGAGGACTCGCCAACCAACTCACTTTTGCCACACCTCCTTGTCGCCACTCTTACAATATATTATCAATACCTATTATTTATGTTAGTTTTTGTTAGTTGTGTTAAGTTAGAGTTAGCTTTGCGTGTTAATGTCACGTATTTGCTTCTTTTTTTTTTAGTTTTCGATTACCTAAATATTTTATTATTATTATTATTATAAATATAGTTTTATAATGCTCTTGTTAATTATGTAGTCCAGCATTAATTTGTATGCAAACTCGACGTTTGTGAGGCTTTTCACTTCCTCGTCCTAGCTTTAACGCCGGCCAAGTTAAGACCCAAATGAATCATTAAACGAGTCAAAGTTTAACGAAATTGTCAGTCTACACAACACAAAACAAACCCATAAACAATAACAGAATTAATTTTAACTAAATCTTTCACTTTCTAACAACATAAATTAAAAAATCTTTGCATAACAATTTATCGAATAATAATAATTTAATGCAGTTTCATAACTATGTTATATGATTTTTTTTACATATATTAATCGTTGAAAGTTTTTTGATAGATAAATTTAAAAAAGTATATTTTTTAATTTGAAAAAACTTTATCACACAGTACTATAGGCCTAATAAGATCTTATATAACCTTATTAGGTCAGTATGCACAGTAAACGATCATACCAAAATGCGTGCCTCCTGTTTTTTTTTTAATCGACATTCTTAGTAAAATTACGCAGAAAAGATTAAGGAAGTTGTTTCTAAATTTTGCATTACAACACTAATACTACTTAATGAGATATTTCATACTGAATTTTTAAATAGCTAATTTTATTGTTTTAAAATAAAATCATATGCATTGTCTTTCATTGTATTCGCAAAAGTATAAAATTTTATAACTAAATACCTGTTATTTTGAGTATTTTTTTAAAAAAAATGTTTGTTAATTCCCAAATTTATCGTCACTTCACACTAAACCTTCATTATATTTATGTGCATATTTTATAAACATTGTTAACTCTGACGGCTAAGTTTGGAAACACTTAGATTTTTATCAACCTTGGTCACGGTTAAGTACTCCTTAGCATAATAACATTATGTCTGAGTCTAAGTACTCGACCATCATCAGTCATCTAACATCGGTCGGCCTATACGGTTATCATTAAATTCAAGGAATACTGTGCTATGGTGTATACCAAATACCAATAAATGATTTTCTTTGATAAAGAAACACCGTAAGTACATATTTTATAGATTTTTTTTTAAAAATAGTGGAATTATTTTAAAATTAAAATCACTAGGCACTGTACAATAAAACTATTCTTACTTTCGGTAGTCTCATATTTTTACAAACCAATTGTATTTGTCATTAGCAAACAACACTATTAATGACCATATTGGTCATTAAGCTATCGTATTAAATTAAATAAAACCTTTTAAATTCAATTTTTCTTCTATCAGTTAAGGACAGGTTTTTTTTAGGCTGTGTCAATAAATTCTTGTGAAGATACTTAAATAATTATAAAAAAATGGGGCCTAAATAAAAAAATAATGTTGAGAGAAAACTTAGATCCTGCTAAATAAATTATCTTAGTAATTCAAATAAATATTAAATATATCTGTTGTTTTGCTAAAAAAAACATCCTACGGGATGAAACAAATTTATGTAAGCCTCAAATATCTCGGACACACTTTTACTTGAAACGATTTTATATAAATATGTAATACGTATACATATAACAGTATTGTTAAAAGTATCTAAATGTTATTTCTCGTGACCTTCCATTGTCGAGTGACCCTTATTAGGCACTCCCCAAGGTCACAATACGTATTTTTTAAATACTCTTTGTTGTTTATAATTTTAAGTTATTGTGTGAAATTTTTTTTTAAAATCCAAATTGTATACTAAACCTAATGTATGAATTTTCATATAAAAGTTTTCTCCGGTTATTTTTAAATTTTGAAATAATGGTTTATTAAATTCATACGATATTGTGAAACTAGTTCTGTAAAAGACGTGTTAGCGAGTCTAAGTAAAAGCGTTTTGAACCGAGAAAAAATATATTCTACCGCGCCAATACTAGATCTACATAATAGATCTACATTTCATAAACAGTCCAACTGGAGTCTTGTTTTATGAATAATTTATGAAGGTATTGTTTGACATATTGTACATGATAAAGCAAATGCAATAAATACATAACGATATCTGATTATTAACATACGATACAATTCCGTGTATGTTTTATTTAAATTAACAAAGGTTCAACGCACAACTTGATAGGTACCTTATATGTATATTGTTATAAAGTGTTGGCTATAATATTATAAGTTAATAATAATAATTTGATTTAATTAATATATACATTTGATACATCATGAACAGTTATTTTTATTCGGCTATTATTATTTATGTGAATATAATTGGTTATAATAAAAAAAACGATTAATGTGTATGACCTCAATTATAAAGTATATTATTTTAATGCCCAGCAAAAATCTCGATATAAAAATCAAAGTACATGTATCATTCAGTCTATGTTGTTGTCGTTTAACTTATTACACAGACTGTTGTAGTTAATTCATTAGTTTAAACTATGAACACATTTTTGTAAAAAAAAATGTATTTAACGTTTTATCGATGAACCGAAAAATATTTTTACGATATTACCGAATATAGCGGTTCAATGGTTTTCCTTTTTAAACTTTTTATGATAAGCATGCCAATAAACTTTTGTATGGATTATAAATGATAAAATATAAGGTTAAAGGTTGTTGTCGACACTTATTAATGGGTTCAAACTCTTATGGTATGAACTGCAAGCCGCCTTGCTAATAATTATTATTGCCCGACGACTGTTAATTATTAAGAAGAAAAAACAATCAATTTGGTCTCATAAATCATTTGAAATGATAATTATCTTTATTGTAAGTTTTTATGCAAATCGTTTACAACAGATGATAAGCGTCCACTAAACAATGTCCACTGTAAATATACACACTACTATGAGGTATGGCTCAGAGTGGGGAGTGTGTTTATTCCCCACTTAACCGTTTGATAAGTAAAGCTTCACTATTTTATCTCTATACCTGTACAACGTTTTAGTGTGCCGTTAACATGCCGGTAGCTCATGTTATTGGAGAATATGTAAATTCATAAAAATATGTACCAAAAAAATTATTATTTGTTACCGGCTTCTTCTTAATACCGGTGTTAACATAACTAAATCACACTAATTACAGGTGAGCATTAATGTAGCATCGGATAGATGAACCTGTGTTATTTGCAACAAGTTGGTATACACCGCGATAGCTTGGAAAAGTTCATGAGCTCGACGTTTAAGGACAAGGACATTTTCAAACCTTGAAAGCACAAAAGTTTAATGGATGAATACAGTAATGTCAATGTTTTCTATGCGGCCACGTTCAGAAAAGTTGGTTTAGTTTTTAATAAAGGTGTTTATTTGTTATTTAGAATTCCAAGAATCCGTGGAGCGGAAAGGAATTAATTCATTTACTATCACTCAGAATGGAAAGTAAGCGTATTTCATGTACTTCATTATTTTACAATGTTATTTGTAGGTAATAAAAAAAGTTAATAACTAATAATCGATGGGTTTAAATGGATACTTGGTAAATAAAAGGCGTTTGATCGAATGTCAAAAAATATGTTTTGCTTGTGTGGCTACCAATTCAATTTAATTATAAAAAAAAACCCCTATTTTTTTTTTTATTGGCAACACACGCGTGTTGGGTTATGTATTAGAAATAAAATCCCATGAAACTATTAGCGGTAATTAGCTGTAGAGGTTTGAATAGGAGGTTATTGTTGTGGTCGGTGCGTTGACTACTTGTCAAGTACTTGGTTGGCTTACAGAACTCTAAATTACTATTTATACCACCAGATAACTTTTATACGTGTAGAGAATACCCGAAATGTTTTTACCTTTCTTCAATAAGGTCATGCATACATTACTTTTGTTTAATAACCGCTAAGTCACTAGCGAACGGCATCGTATCATAGCTGTTGTTCATATTAGATGCCTGTTTATTTTTTTTATAATAACAAATCTCAATTGTACATCTAGAGGTCTTTTAAACAAGCCAAATTACAAGTGCACTATTATGATTTTAATTTATACCCAAAAGGAAACCACGGTTTTTGCCTTTGACAACATAACATACCAAACTGTACTAATATGTTTTTGATTATATAATATCTATAATATATATTTACAAAATGAGAGATAAAAGATGTTTGAGAGCCAAAATCAAGAATTTTTCAGAACAACAGTTGCAAAAACACAACATTTCCATAAAAGTTTCCATACAGTTCCATAAATTTAATTTTTGACCTTTTATCTACTGTAATACGCTAAAATAAAATTTAAACGTAAAAATGATAAAAATTGATTGCTAAACAACGAGTTTAATAGTATTTGTAATTACTTTATTTCATTTCTTTATCAATTTTTAAATTATGATACAATTTATGAGTTATGATGTAATACAAATGCAGTAGTAATATTTTGACACAAAAAACTACAAATTTCAACAATCACATACCATTTAAACATTTAAAAAATTGACATTTTGCATTTATCATGGCACAAATGAAAAATTACAAAATGTTTCCACCTCCTTTTTGACATTATTAATAGGGTTTTAAAATATTTAATATTAAATATATAAAGTAATTAAATATATATATATATAAAAGTTTTTATTTTTAATTATTTCTGATATTGTCATTTAGGAATTTTCATCTACATTTTTTCTTTTTACCTTTTTCCTAATCGTTTAACAATGAAATTGGCAGGTCAATCGTCTCCCTCTCCAATTTCAAAGGACTAAGTTTTAAACCCACTAAAATGGCGTAAAATGTAACACATTTAATTATTAATTTTAAAGAATGAACTTATATGATGTATTATTATAAAATGTTTCAAAAATGTTCCTACAAAATATGATATTTTATTTAGGGTAATTTTGAAAAATAAAAAAGGTAAACAGAGGATCATAATTTTCTCAGCGGTGGCAGCTCTGGCTTTATTTGTATTTGCAATTTTCATCTATTACAAAAGTGAGTTTTCCAAATATTTGTGCATGTTAAAATAAACGGTTCTGAGAATTGTTCAGCATTAAACCAACTCATTTTGGGTTGGTTTGGCAGCTCATTGTGCTAATTTTGTCATTGAGTAAATGCTCACGCACATAAATGTGTAAAGAAGATATTTTTTTTTTTTTAGGTTTTGACAATAATGCAGTGTGCATGACTAAGTCGTGTTTAAAATCATGTATGTATTAACTATTATTTGTGTAGTAGTTGCTTTTTTTTAATGAATATTATAACGCTAAAGCTAGTGTTAAAAAAAAGAAAAAAAAGTTAATAGGTACTTTTTGGTTACCAACTTAACATTTCCATTATGGGATAATTGTGAATATAAATATTAGTTGCCATAATTATTTCCTAGAGATTTCATCTTCTTCAATAACACCTTATGACAACACAATAATATTGTTATTTATTTTTAGCTGTGAACCTAATAGAATGTATGAACGACACAATCGATCCGTGTGAAGATTTTTATGAATTTGCTTGTGGTAGTTTTGAAGAAAATCATCCTTCTTTTACCGCCTCAAACGAAAATAGTTGGGACACTATATTGACTCAGAAAGCTTCAGCTATAGTTAAGAGTAAGTACAATAATCGTTGGTCAATCACTTTTAATGAATCATTCAAACCAATCATCAATATACTACCGTCAAACATAAATCATCAACAATAAAAGTAATACATTATTTAAAAGGTAAATTTAACGTTGATTGCTGATAGTGAAGTCATTATTTACACTAAATACATTTAATGATTCAATGGCGATGGTCACTCGAAGTTAGCCCACAATCGATTTAATTTATGTGGAAGATCAGTGTTGTTGGTTATTATCATAATATGTATACTGTCCATTTTCAATTCACTTAAAATGATTCATCCAATTTGCAATCGTGTAAATCTTGTAAGTTGATATAATTTACTCGTTTGTTGTGCAGGATTTCTAGAGGAGGAAAACAAAGAAAATGAACCGGAAGCCATTCATAAGACCAGAAAGTTCTATCAATCTTGTTTAGATGCTGTAACAGGTAAACACAGCAGTTGCAACATGCAATTTATAATTTCTCATCTTGCTGTCAATTTATCACAATATAACTACTGATTTCGAATGTAAACCATTCTTAACTAATAGTAGGTAATATGGAAACCCTATTTAATTTGATATTTGAATACAAAATAACATCGTGTGTGAACCTTCAGTTATCAATGAAACTGTTTAAATTGTTACTTTATTAATAAAATTGTTACTTAATTAATAAAGGGAAAATGGACAAAAAGTTCAACACCCTCAAGAACGTGTGGATGGATATAGGACTAGATACAGATTACTTGGACGACTCTGTTCCTTTGGACGTGGAAAGGGTACTTGCAAAGTACAAATCTAATTTGAACCTAGACATATTTTTTGGCCTGAACGTATACGACGATCCTCGGAATTCGTCAAGAACTCTTCTGGTCGTTCATCAAACCGACGTGCTTCCTTATTCTAAGAATAGGTGATTAATTTCATTGTATATAATACAAAATTATCTATGTATATTGTATTGTGTTTATTTTTTTATGTATCTATGAAAATATATAAAATAAAAAATCCTAATGATTGTAACGATTGCTCAGTAAAATAAAGTTAATTATTTTTTTTTAGAATAAATATAGTGACGGACGAATCTATTACAGTCGGCATACCAAAGTACATTGACTTGTACGAGTCGCTGGTGGACTTGATGTTGAATCGCACTCAACGCTGTTGGAATCCCAGGGTACAAGATTTGCTGAGTACATCACAAGAGCTCTACGACTTATCAAGAAAACTCATTGGCGTACCTAATTTTTGTTGCTATAGCTTTAAATATACAATTTCGTACCAATTATATTGGAATCTATTCTAGGTTAAAGAATATTCGTACCCGAATAAGTCGTACATCCCCGAAGTATTTACCATAGGGCGTCTGCAAAAACTCACCGACCAATTCGGAGGTCATTTCCAAGTGATTAAACTAAGATAAATAGTTTGTGAAATGTTTTTAAATCGATAATATTATTAATAGTTCAACTGGACGACTTTTATGAGGGAATTATTCGGCAGCACCGACCCAGAAGTCTACAGATTGGTCAACGAGGACGATCGTGATATTTTGGTCTACAACAAATATTACCTAATCGACGTGTTCTCCATTCTGGCCAACACTACAAAAGCTGTAATAAGTAATTACATTTCATTTAGCTTTTAGGCATTATACGATACAATATAGAACCTAAGAAATGAAAAATTACATTGACGTCGACTTCCCTAGTCCCTGTCGTTCGAATTCTATTAGTCTACCACTACCACTTGTGTGTTTATTTTTTAGAAATGTCAGTACTAGAACATGGGTTGAGAGCTATCGATAACATTCTGCCGATTGCAAAGATGGACGACAAGTAATACCTATTAATTTTATAGTTTTATTGAAAAATCGACTCTATAATGTGTACATCATTTTTATACGTCACTCAGATACTGTATGACCATAACCAAAGATTTGTTTAACATGGCGACAGGATATGCGTTTAAGAACGCACAGAACGACGACACTAAAATCGCAGCAAGTATACCTGCATTAAGATAATATAAACCTATTGAATTGGCGAAAACGATATAATTTTTGTTATTTTTCCCGTGATAGGTCAACAGAATGGTTGACAGTATAGTGTCGGCGTTTCGCAAGATGATAGGCGACGCACGGGGAATGGACGATAAAACCAAAACAGCTATACTGCGGAAACAAAACCATCTTAAATGGTTTATCGGCTATCCCGACAACTACGAGCACATGCTGGATCAACTATACGGAGAGGTAATTCAATTGTTATTGAATACGAACACTAACCAGTAACCAGTAAATCGGTTGAATACATATTATTATACTTGGTGTGTCGGGTGTCCATTAGTTAAAAGTCACCGAAGACCACGCGCAGAACGTTCTGTCAATTACAAGACATCAAGTCAAGTTGTTGTGGAGAGAGTTGCTCAATACAACGGACGTAGAGTTCATGGAGTAAGAAATATATAAAATACTGTTTAAGTTAACATTGAGTATGTATGCTTTCAACTTAGACTTACTCTTTGCCTTATCCTGTACAAGTTGGGTCTATCAGTTCATCGTATTATCCCTTTCTTCGTTTCCCAATTCCCTTTTTAATTTCTCTTCGTTTTTCAAAATTCTCAAACGATTTAACCTATATTTTGTTCTGTTATTTGTCCTCTTCTAGTTTGCGCCACTCCTAGACTACCTCATGTATACATAATAATTGATTCTATCGAATCTAGTCAACTCACACACCCACTTTTATATGTTATACATTTAACTACTTCCTTTCCATAATATGTCTTATTCACTGTTAACATACACACAAGTACCATACATAATTGGTGGTCTCGTTGTAGTATTGCAGTTTTACCCATTTTTCCTTTCATCGCTATATCCCATTAAATAATAATCTATCGTATTTGCCAATTTATACCCAATTTCTCTATTATCTCGCATACCGATTACTTATAGTTAAATCGCAGCTCTATTTTTATCACTTGCTATTCATATAAAACAAAAAGTTATTAACTTCCATCTCTACGATTCTCGACTACTCGACTCTTACTCTGCTAGGTATTCTGTTTTTCACCTACTTATTTTTAAGCCATTTCTATCTAATGTCTAGTTGTATTAATTATATGCGCTCGTCCATTACAACAATTGCATTATAATCGATCACGCCTTGGGATATGGTCGAGTTTGTTTTGGTTTCTTATTTGGGAAATTATTTAACTAAATATCGTATCGTGAGTTGTTGTAAAGCAGATGCGCTTTGTTTATTAGGAACGCGATATCAGTAGTTTTCGGTAAGACCTCTCATTCGGCTGTATAACATTAACATTCACTCAAGTCTGTGTTTGTTTTATACAAATTGATTTCGGAATAGTTGTTTGTGTATTGTGGGTTTTTATAATCGTTATTAACAAATATCGACATAATATAAGTTTATTGTTATGATATTATAGATGGGAAGTCCCGCCCGATGAAGTAAACGCATACAACCTTAACTCGAGGGTGGCATTTTGTAAGTATACATTTTTTTGGTCCTGAATGTTAATTTATGATAGGTTTTAGCCGAAAAATAGCTCAACATTCGTGGATCGGGCAATATATATTGTTTGCACGGTTCCTTCCCGAAATTAGCTGGCGATGATATAGACAGATTCTTGTTTGTATTCTCCTTTTATTGAAAAGACATATGTACAAAAGTAATAGATCATAAAATATGGGTGGCTAGAATGTTAAATGCATACGTTTAAATAATACAAATCTAATAATCATGAAAATTCACCCACAGCATAAGTATATAATGATCAATATTTTTGTGAACATTTTTTTAGTTATGTCAGCTGCGATTCTACAATCTCCTTTGTACTACAACGGCGTCCAGTAAGTTGGACTTTTTGCAAGAATGTATACTATTAAAATTTACGAAATATTGTCATTTATCAGTTTTTCAACGCAGGTCCATAGATTATGGCATCACTGGAAGCACAATAGGACACGAAATGACGCACAACTATGACAATACGGGCAGGCTGTTTAACGAGTTGGGCAACGTCCAGCCATGGTTGACTGACAAATTCAACAAAGAGTACAAACGCAAAATTAACTGTTTAATTAATCATTATGACGGTACACCAGTGACCATAAACAATCAGACAGTATGTGTGCAAGACAATATAATAATATGCCCAGCAAGAATTATTTCTGTCTGAATGTATTAAATACAAATTGTTGGTTTCAAATATTAATATATTTTGACACGCTTTGCAGTTTAAACTCGATGGCGTTTTGACGCTGGACGAGAACATCGCAGACTTGGTCGGATTAAAACAAGCGTACCTTGCTTACCAGAGCTTCGTGAAAGTCCATGGAAAAGAACCCAGGCTGCCTGGTCTAGAGCGATACACCAATGAACAATTGTTCTTCTTAGGCTACGCGAACGTAAGTAATGATTGCATCGTACATATATGTATATGTTTTTCATTTTTCCCAAATAAGTAAGAACGCAACGCAGTCATGACCGAATCTAGCAAAACAGTTGTACGACGATAGAAATTACTTATTTATAGAACTTGGGCGTGAAATTAATAATGATATTAAGTAACATAACATGTGTAATGAAATGCGTAGCAATTGTGTATCCATGTGGGTGTATAAGATATAGTTAAAACATGAATGAGTGTATAAGAGATAGTTTGGGAACGTGGTCAATAGGAGAGAAAATCAGTATTTAGAACATAATTGCAAAAGAAAGATTAACGAGAAACAGTAAAACGAGAAAAAGAGATTAAAGTTGAGATATTCAAAAGTAGACCATTAAAAAAGTTGAATGAATGTTATACATAAATGTGTGTCAGAAAGCTGAGGAAAATGCTTAAGTGTAAAGAGTGTGGAGAGGAAGGAGTACGACGGCCATCATTAGGAAGGATTTGGGTTTTATTTTATGTCTAATTCCTTACAAGTGCATTTGGCCATCCTTATCTAATTCACTGTCCACACCACCGATTTTCTTTCTGACATCATGTTTTTTCGTTTGGAAAACTTGTACCTCGAGTCTCTTTTATAATATAATATATTATAGTATGCGTCTTGAGAGCTGTGTTAATTCATTTTTTAATCAAAAATGTTTATTGACAGCAATACTGTAATTTCTACTACGAAGATCCCCAAGACGAGATGGAGAACGTACACAGTCCGAAAACGGTCCGGGTTCGGAGTGTCTTGTCTTTACTACCGGAATTCGCGGACGTCTGGTCTTGTCCGGTGGGCTCCAAAATGAATCCTAAAGTTGAAAAATGTCAAATCTGGTAACTTGGTCAAGTGACGCGATTAAGAAAAAGAAAAAAATCTCTATGCGATCTGCATTTTTTCAGTGTGATTGAAAAAAGCTTTACTAGAGCCCAGTAGCGTTCTCGTTAAAGTTCATCATTGCAATAATAGTATTAATTATTTATAATTTTATTAAATATAATATAATATAAATGTATTTATTATTTGTTTAATATTATACCTATTATATTTTAGTGCCCTAAGTACGCTAATATTAATTTATAGTTATATAGTATGTATGTAGTATTGTATGCAGTAGCTGGTCACGCGTTAACTCGATTACAATAATTGTTTTTTTTTCGTTATCTAATTTGACTGGTAAAAATATAAACTAGCGTATCAATTATTAAACTGCAGTAATTCTTTGATCTGTATGATTGCTTATTATACTGTGCGGTGGCACTCTATTTTGTTTTATCCCTGAGCCGCACCTGCGGTTGTAGAATTACCTGTGCAGGAAAATTTACTATAGTTGCCTACCGTTTACCTTGAGCGCAATAATAGTTGTTTATTTTATGGAAACCGTCACAAAAAAAAAACACAACTGTATATTATTATAATTTTATTGTATGTACGGCGCGAGGTTAATCATGTGAGCCGATAAAATGTATACTCTACATAGAATTAATTCCATTGTTGTTGAGGATTTCAATACGAAATCGACGTTGTATAAGAAAAAAATGAGAATAATAAATTAAATAATTGCAAAACGGACACAGGGGAATAATTGGTTAAATCGTCAAGTACAAGGTAAGCGCCTGCGGATAAATACAAGCACTAGAAATAAAATTGAAACATTACAGTAGCTATTAACCGACGCAACGGTGCGGCTGAACATCATAGTTTTGTTTTTTTAAATTGTCATAGTTTTTTGTGTTCTTGAGCCAGTTTTTAACGGGAATCGATTTGTGAGACAAATTACCAATTGCCACACGGTGACGTGTATTGAGGACTGATTACACATAATTAGGTATGTAATATTAATACAAAAAATATAATAACAAACCTCGTTAGAACATAAAACCAATATTATTCAATATGAGAAAAAATTAGCTCATCGTTATAGTAATAATAATAATCTTGTATTAATATTGTACATGTAAAAGATTACATGAGAATTGTACAGCGTAAGGTCTTTTATGGGATGATTTGTTTAAGAATAGTGTGAATGTAAATTTAATTATCAGCAAACAAAAAAGGTAACAATATTTCGGTTTTAATTAATTTTTTTCAACATCGAGTTATACAATACGTATAAGCTATGTTGTTGAATAAAAAATTCATTTTATGGAAATTTCATTCTCATTTTATTTCATTTGATAATTGCAGTTACCACATCTGATCCAAATTTACTAGATATATATTATGTTCGATAACCTGATTTTATAACATGCTATATATTATATAATACAAGTAATAAGACACAGCTAGATAAAAAACTGTATGAATATTTATGCGTTATGTGTGACTGAAAATAATAGTTCTTTTGTTGTATTATATGTATTTTATTATATATTTTGTACATTCATAAATTCTAAAGCCTTAATTACCGCTAACAATTACTATATAATAAAATAAAAGCTTAACGGGTTTTTTTTTATCAACCACAACCCAATAACAAATTGTTTATTTTTCTATTTTATTTATTAAGCATTAATGAGTATAATCACATACATTATTTTCTTATCGCTAAATTTATATTTTAATACTTTTTTTCTATTATTATTTTATAGTTTTAATTGTTTAACTTAATTACCAATATACTAATATTTTAGCCAATTTACAGCCGATCTGTAAACAAATGTTCGAAAAGTTGGTATAGGACAAAACGATGAGTAAAATAGAGTTATTTTAAAAACTTATTAAAAACAAAATTCGTGCTCGCGTTATCATGATAAAATATAAATAATTAGAGTGCATTGAGTTTTACAATGCATTGTTTTGCGCAAACGTTGTTAATCCACTTATCACACCTACGCTTTACAAATCTTTTGGCCCACTTTACAAAACGACTTATTTTTTATGACTAGCGTGTGCTCATTAATTACAAAAAATAGCTGTTACATTGAATCACATCATGGTGCACGCACAAACATTGCATGTAAAGCAGACATCGAATCTCTTAACATTGACTAAATTATCAATTACATTGTCAACACTAAGAAAAAAAACATTGGTACATTGGCCACGAACATTTAAATTGATTTTCAAAATTGTTATTTTATATTAACGACGAGCAGTGTTTGTTGCAAGACAATAAGACAATATATCATAATACCTTCCTTGTGATAATGAAGTAATATTATATTTGACTCACCATGCTTAAACCTTGACTATAGCACACCCCATACTACATTATAAAAAAAAAATGAGAGAAATTAAGAAAACTAGTACAGAGCTAGTAATTTTCCATATCATTTTTTTAATGGTAATTAAATCGTTCGAAGGTCTTTTGAGGCGGTTTTTCGATTATTAAAACTAATTGAGGTCGCCGTTTGCAAACATTTAAATAACACTTTCATTAACTGTTCTTTACTTGTTGATTCGGTTTTAGGAATTGGTTTGCTATACGATTTGACATAATAACAGTATTGTCACCCATTATAATAATTTCTGCTATAAAACTTACGTCATTGTTTGAGACTCGAGTCTAGATACTGACAAACACTATTGTAGACAATTGTGCACTATTGTCTTATTATATTCGTCAAACAGTATAATCTATCAGCATGTAAAAGATAAATGTAAAATATATTAACAAAAAAAAATAATTTGAACTGTACATGCTCTTGATAACCATTTTATTTTTTGAGTTCAAATGTATTATCAAATATCATATGAAAAATTATTTTTTATTTTATATTATTTATTAAAACATTTCAAAAATTAAAATCCAAAAATACCTATAATCAGCCAAATCCGAATACTTAAAAATCCAGATTTCAATCTCATTTATTATGATACCCAAGGTTATTAGCTTTTGACAGCAGTTGTTTTTTTAAATCTATTAATTGTTATTTTCATGGAAAACGATGTGGTGACTGAAATAATTTTTCGGTCGAATAAGCTCTCACTGCTAAGGTCATTCCGTATTTTAGAGTCCACCGATTAAGAAAATACAATGTAAGGCTAGACACAGAAAAACCCCATCGTGGTAAAACCAATATTTTCTCGGTTCCAGATCAATGCTAAAATTTATAGGTGCACCTAAAATTCTGATAGAATACGACTTATCTGTATAAAAAAAAAAATTCATGCGACGACGTTCGGGATTACAATATCTATTATATTTTTCGAATATTATTTTAATAAGTGTAATAGGATTATATGAGGTTTTTTTTTTTAGATAAAGACGAATTTTTAAGAGCTCCGGACCCAAGTCATATCAATGTGTATTTAGAAGTACTACTGTACTTGAGTGTTCTAACAAAATAATTATTTAATATTATCGTTGGTTAATACAAAAATAGGATTGTATTTTCTTGGTTTTAGCTTAATAATACTAAGAAATTAAATGTATTTATCCATAATTATAGTTATTGTATAAAGTTTCAACGCTTGGTATTTTTTTTTCTTTTAAAAATTTAAGCTTAATTAAAAATTTGATTTAAATTGATACGCTTCGCTGTAAAACGTACAGCCCAAAAACTAATCACACATAACAAACATTTAGTGATTATTAAGTTTATGGTGTTTTATTTGAATTTTGGTTTAATATATTTAATTGCTTGTGAATAAACTCAACCTTCAAAAGGACCGTTTTACAATTATTAGTAATAATCGAATGAAAGAAACGTTTCCTTATTTCTGACCTCCTGACCAGTGGAGTTGATTCATGACTGCCTTTTTTTATCATCGATTCACTTTCGCGTCCCAACACATCACACATGTTTCCTTTTTCTTTTCTTAATCCCGGTCGCTTATTCAAATTATGACTTGAATTGGCACACCTAAAAAAGACTAATAGTAATCTATAAAATTTCGGAAATTCAGAATTTAAAGTTTATTCTTTACATGAAAAAACCGTTATTCTAATAGTATTTAAAGTGTATTTTATAATTTTCCTGTATTCATGCTTAATGTACTCAAATCTGTATTGATGTTGTAACACAAATAAAGCTACACAATTTTTTATCATAAACACGGATAGTCAACACGTTTTTTTAGATATCATAGCTCCTCAGTCCTCTCTATGATACAAATACAATAAATTGCACTAAAAATGACAAATTTTGTTTGTTAAACTTTTCGGAAAGCCTTCAAAAAATGTTGCAAGTTGAATAACTTGTGCTTGTCGTGCTTGTAATTGCTAAATAAGGGGACGCACGCCGGAATGTGTATAAAAGAGAAAGACAGTTCTGTTTCCATAAAAGTATCTACGTCTCTTTCTGGCATGGGGTTATCTATAGGTATAGCCGAATGATGTTTTGACCCCTTGTTGTTATCACTTTGTTCTCAGGCGATAAGCTTGGTGGCCTATCCGTTATTTTTTTTTTCTATCTATGCCTACGAATTAAGTCGTTCGTCGGCAACAAAGTCGATGGGCCCTAGTAAAAAAAATTGTGTTTTTTTACGCGCCAAGAGTGGTTTTGGGTCGGTTCGGACAAGTGCGATCGCTTAAGCTTTTACTATTGATTTAAAGTGTATTGTTTTGTTAAATAGGAAGTACAAATACAAATGAGAAACCGGTAGTCTCTTTGACCTTCGCTGTATACCGTGTGTGATATTAATGACCAGCTGATGGATAATAGTTTAAATGGAAAAAAACCAGTACCGTTTTGGCACACCGTATAAAATGGAAAGTTGGGGCAAAAAGGCGGTTGGCGGGAGGGGGGGGGCACAATATGTAGGTGAGTTTCGCCCGTTGCAGCATCGTCCGGAACATTGGCGCACATTTGTTGGCAGAATTGCATTTTTGTGGTCTAAATAGTTTAAAACATAAATACACACATAACGACGATAATGATACATTATAATATATATTATTATACGCGTCAGAGAATCTGGCGGGTACCAAAACAATAAAAATAAAAAACGTACAGCCACACTCACTCTCGCAGACATATACGTTACACCGTTAAAAAACATATTATATACTATACTGTATTGTATTTGTGCTGTGCGTTTCAGTCTCTCGAAGGCCGACCCGTTGTTGGCACGCGACATTCGAACGTCTGCCGGCAGTACGTTACCCGGTAGTTTGGCGTTCGCTAACGCTTTAATTATTACTATTTATACTATTATTATTATTATTACAGCATAATGTGTTTTCCATGTGAAATAACATGTTAAAATAATGTACACACACGTTGAACTCACTTAATCGTTAAAAAAAAAAATCACCTGTAAACTACCGTCGTCGTCGTCTTGGTCGGATTACAAAACAGAAGCGCCGTAGATCTATATATTATACCAGAATGGGTGAGTTCAAATCGAGTTTTTTTTCAATGTAATTTTTTTTCACAACACGTACAAAAAGTGTAGGTACAACCGACAAGTGACAAACTTGAGCCGGTATACTTGTACACCTATTCAAATGGGCTACTAAATACGCCGTTCTCGTCCACCGAGACGACGTTCGATGAATAATAATTATCATTATATACACATACCTAAAGATGTGGAATTTTTTTACGATAGCTTTTAATTTATCTTAAATAATTTAACGGTACACACCACATACCGAGAATTGTGATTTTTAGCCCGTGTCATGTACCTACAACTAATATCGATTTGACTTTTTCCACTTATTATATAATATTATTTTATTATTCACTATAACGTCAGCAACGTTGTAATCGTAGGAAAAAACGTCCGAGTTTTAAAAACCTATTAAGTGTTCGTGGGTATTAGTCATTCAACACCATAACACGGACTATCATACAGAACATGTGCGATATTCTGAAGGCTCTGAATTAGTTTTGGTCTATGACTAAAGTACAATCGCTGTGGATTTGAAGTGGGCGTTACTGCAGTTCTTTGTCCGTTGTGCATAATCTTTTATCTTTAAATGGTCATACATATTATATATGTATATTAGAATTTTGCACTTAAAATCGCTGTCGGGATTACCGTCTGCCCGCGCAGCAATAAAAATATATTGCAATTATATTTCATTGTACAATAAAATAATTTCAACCAAACTAATTGTCACAATATAATACTCAGTATTGTCGCAATATGTTTCTATTCATATTTTGACAGGAAATAAAAACGTTTACAAAAAAAAAGCTCAAAAATATTATACATTTTTATAATATTAAACATTATACATTTGTAAATTGCTATGTGGCTAACAGATTAGGAACAGGGAATAACTAGGTAAACCATTAATATTATTTTGATTGTATCTTGATGAAACAATGTACAATAACCCTCTCATTTAGATAAATTCAAAACTTAAGTAATATAAATTTAGAATTTTTTTTTTAATTTACACTGTATCTTTAGTTAGATAATACCAAAGTTGGCTGGATTCAACTGGTTAACTGAGCTGAATAAATGCCTTGATAAAATAAGAGAATTTAAATACACTTTAAATTTTAAATAAAAACACTATATTATTTTTTCCCCGTCTTTTTGTTGCATAGTTAACAATATTCTTTTTTTTTTTAATAACAATTATTTCATTTATACTAATCGCCGAGGGAATTAATTATTTAAACGTCTCTCACGATCTAAACAAGCATAAATTATTAAATAAGAAAAAAAATCTTCTATTTCAGCATCACTAGCATATCTAATGTTAAACACATAATAATTACGCAGTTTATTGTTGGATATTAAAATGTTTTTTTAATACAATGAGATATAATTGTATAAAAACAACTCTGTGGATTGTACATGTAAAATACTAACGTTATATTATTATAAACACATGCAATGAAAATTGATAAGTGATTTTTGATATTAAATATTTGCCGTAATAAATAATAATCACTTTTAAATGTATAAAATTAGTATTGTCTATAATTTTACTCGCGCTTAAACACGTGCTCCATCCATCCATGTTCTCTGTGGATATTAGACTGTGGAAAAGTTAAATATTAATAATATTATCATAATGACACGCCGCATTGTTTGTAGTATACATTTGTCAATACTTTTACCTACACTGTTAATTTGAATAATCATAGTAGGTATTAAAAAAAAATACATGAATTTATAGCCTTCCAAATATTAATGTTGACGTTTCCAGGTCAAGTAATTTTGTAGAACACAAAGTTTACTATACTTAATAATAAAACCCAACACTGTTGTTGTTATAACGGCAAACATGTGTTGGCTGTCGCACAACTCTTAACTGTTATGGGAGAGCGCTAATGGCTCAAACGACATATTATGTATACGGAGTGCATTGAATAAAAGTGGCACCTGCGGTAGCATCAGTGTCAGTGACTTGAAAAAAATTATTTAGAGTGAACTGTTCATAATTTTAACTTCACTGCGAAAGTTTCCCGATTCCCGGTTTCGTTGAAATCAATGTCAAATATTATCTTAATGTTTAATAAAATAATAAAGGAAAACTCTACATTTTATTTAGACTTAGGCTTGTCGCGTCATAGTATAAAGTTAATAATTTAATACTTATCCCACTTAGCCACTAGTTTACACTTGGTCAAATTTGTAAACAATTACCTCAAATTCAAAATATAAAAATTGGAATTTTGCATAAAAAGCTTTCACACTAAGTCGGACAAAACCTGTGTTAAAAAATAATTGTCAAATTTAGATTCAATCTCACCAGTTGCATTAGCGTGGAAAAATGTGTTGGATTAAAGTAATATTTACTAGATTAATAAACTACTCAAATTAGATGTACCCAAATCCATAAAAATAGTTGCACATGCATTGAAACAAAAAATATAATTTGTTACACATGTAAAATTTAAAATGTCTTCAAACGTACTTGCCACGCTAATTTACATTAAAATGTAATGTAATGTGATTTTGTTAAAATTATTTTTTTTATTGAAAACGAAACGCAATGAAATTATACTTGTATTATGCGACACGCTGTATATAACTACTGAGTACTGTGTATTTGTAATAAATGTATATGAACCTGTATAATGTGTTATATTAGGTTTTTTTTTGTTGAGCAGATGACAGAGACATCGAAGACTTGCCGACGACCAGACTGAAGTCGGTTAAACTTAATGTGAAGAACGGTTCCCGAAATGACAACGATATCGAGACAGTATACGATCACGAGTAAGCAAGACATTTAATTATTATTATCTCAACTGACCGAAAGTAATTAATTTGGCCCAGGGCCAGGTCAGAGTCTAAGGCATTTGGTCCTAGCCATGACCAATTCTTCAAAACACGTTTTTTATTACGACATATAAGCGAGGGCTTTCTTTAAAAATATTATTATCCTAATAAAGGGCCTTATCTCCAAATGGCATACATGTGTTAGAATTATATTGTACGGGTATACCATTTCCCCAAGAACAAACATGTTGAAAAACATTACAAATGTAATTTTGTTTAGTAGACATGAACCTGCTGCCTTTAGTTTAGCCCGTTTAGGCTTTGTATTTTCCTAAGCCATAGGAAATGTTGAGATTTATCTAAATAAAATCACTAGAAAACTATCAAGATAAATTATTGTTTGATCTTGTGTAGACAAAAATTTTATAAAATCATAAAATTCGCGTTAAAACAATAAATATCCTTAGATAAAATCACATTTCTATTTATATAAAGTCCAATTTTCGAAAATGTTTATCTATTTATTCTTATATCAAAAAGTGTTTAGCCGTTCAAATTAATTTTAAAGATTTATATTTCTATGTGTGTTTACTCGACTTGACACGTATCAGATAATTATTATATATTTATTTAAATATACATTTGTCTGCCAAACTATCAATTAATGCATTTTATTTTACTCAGCTGAAGCATTCGGACTGATCATTTTCAAAAAAGTAAACTACAGCCACGGTAATTTAGAATTGTCTTCAATCGGATAATATTTGGATAATTGTTGTGTTTTTATAGGGAAAACATTTTTTTTAGTTTTTATAACGGTTCTGGTCATTAAGCCTATTCGCGGCGGAATGATCTACAACACTAGTATTATAATTACTATAATCTAGACCGAACCATAGTCTATTATTGATCGATTCAATTTTGTTTTTTGTACATCGCGATAACAATAGCCATCTCTGTGATAATAATTTTGCTATAGTTTGGAGGCCGTTGAACCGTGACCCGCAGTCGAATTACCTACTGCCCCGTAGTAGAGGCTCGCCCAGCCTCGAGGAACAGATATAATAATGATTATTCTTATTCGTGTCAAGGTCGCGGAACAAACACAAAATAATACCTACATTATTATTGTTATATTTATTTGTATTATTATTAAAAAAGCAATTTAGGTGTGTATATTATACATATATATAAACCCATCGAGGGAAATCAATTTCCCACGGTGTTAACTCCTGTGATGTACAATACGCAGGTACAAAAAGAATTCGGCAAGTCGACGACAGTCCTACATAATTTTAATATTACTAATGTTCATATTTGCAGTGCTCGTGGCCCTGGTCGTCTTAACACGTTCCCGTGAGTAAAAAAGACTTAGCGCTTTTCCACAATAGTCCAACCACGTCGTTCACGGTTTTCGTTGTTTTTTGTTTATTTGTTTTACAGACATGACGAGAGACAAGCAAGCGGTCTGTACCACGCCGGACTGTTTGAGATCTGGTGAGCATCGGGATTTGTTTTATGGCTTCATTATAGTATACAATGTCCGTGTAATAATTTGTAAATACACACGACGATTGATGGAAAAGGCGTCTGCCGATCTAAAAATATAAAACAATCCCGTTTGTTTATGTTTCTAGCTTGGACCATCATCGAGTCTATGAACAAATCCGTGGACCCGTGCGATGACTTTTACGAATTCGCCTGCGGCAACTATCCCACGAGACATCCGGTGCCCAAAACTTCCCTGGCCAACGATAGATTCTTAGAGTTGTCCACCGAACTACTGAAGAGCATCAGGGGTACGTCGACGATCACCGAGCTTCCACCGTTTTTAGACTTTGTCAATTTAACATAACCTTTTACACGTGAACTCTCCTTAAGCTTCTAAGCCTATCCTAGCTTATCTATTCTAAATAGATGCGAACTTGTTTTGAAACGATGACCCATCGACCTCTACCCATATCCCATGTATTGTATGTCAATGTCTATTTCGTGGGAAATAAATACCGGGAAACCCGCGTTTAACAATGCTAGTTATGGTTGCGCTTAAAACTTCTTTGAAGGACTGTTTCATTTGTTACAGAATACGTCTGTATAACCGTAACTCGAATTATTGAGCTTAAATAAAAAAAACCCAAATAACAGTATTCCAAAGACATAGCATATTCAAGGTTGATGAACGATTATGTAAATTGAAATTTATGATGCACAGCACATTTTTCATTTGATTAAATTATCGTTCTAGCTTTTCTGATATAAGTTTTTATTTCTTGGAATTGGTCGCAGGCTTTTATCTAATTATACGCCGGCTAAATGGAATTGATTAGTGATATTGTTTTTTTTACGATCATAATTTTGGTTTTGTTTTTGTTAAGCCGCATATCACGTACTTGCGACATTCTAAATACTTTTTTAGTCAATCTTTGTAATCCTTTAGCTGTGCTGGCTAAAAGAGCCATGTCATATGCATATCATGTTTTTGTTCTAGTTGTAGTGTATTGTAATAGTTTGCTCTATTTCGGTACATCTTATGTGTTCCACCAAATTTTCTTAACTTCTTTAATCTTTATTTTTATTCTACTGTAAATCTGTTTGTACTTCGTTACTTTTGTTTTTAAAATAGATTAAATTTAGTTTGCATGACTGTTGACTTGTTATAATAATTGTGTAGTCAACATAAATATGTTTTCGTTATTGACTCTTGCAGCTTATATGGAGAAAGAAGACTCAGATTCGGAACCCTATTCAGTGATGCAGTCGAGGCAGTTGTATCGTTCTTGCATGGCTACAGGTAAGTAGTAGGTATGTGTAAAAATGAGGACTTCCTCATTTTTATACATTTAAACAGTAACGTTCATTTTTTTCGACAACGGTCTGACTCCAAAGTCCAAAAATAATATTTTTATCGCGTTGTTATGCATACAAGACCGGTTTTTTGATTTTTTGACGGCAACGCCTTAGTTGAAGCTATATGTATTGTGCAAATTGCGTTTGATCGGCTTAAAAAAACTGTGGACGATTTCAGACGAGATGGACGCCAAAGGACTTAAGCCGCTGATCGCCATCCTTGACAAGATCGAATTGCCTCGCGTAGGAATCATTTCTAAGAAAAAAAACAACGTTACCACATCGGGGTTGCTGGCTCGCGCCAAACGATATCTTAACATGAACTTCTTGTTTTACATGAGTGTCGAGCCGGATCCCAAAAATCGGACCATCAACCGGATCACGTTGTCCAAACCTAGTGAATCTTTCGACTCCTTCCCGGCGTGAGTACACCGTGTCAAGTTGTCACAGTTTAAAAAATAAAAATTGTTTTGTTTAAAACGTGCAACCGGTTTTGTGTCCAGTAATAAACTAAACAATAAGATCAAAAAGTATTTCCGGAGGAAGAAGAGGGAAACGTTGGCTTCGGAAGAAAAAGTCGACACCGAAGACGATGACGAAGACGAAGAATCGGTCGATTTCCTTAAATCGTTTGGAAAGTACGTCAAAGGCGTCTGGATGGATATTTACGCGCATTTGACCAACGAAACCTTACCCAATGGTTTCAACTTGAATCCAAGGATCTTACAAATACTGTCGTTTAACAATGAGATCACAGACGTAAGTGACGACCAGCGTTCTAATATTATTCAATATAAAAAAGCACCACTAAACTCTTAGCATAGAATGATATCTATTTTCTCAAATTAAGACATATAGACTCAATCTAAACTTCGATACAGATTACTTTTAGGTCAAAGTTATACTTAAACCTTAAAAAATAGTCAAATTCAATAACCCAGTTTTTAATAACGTTATCAACTAAATCACCCATCACCGTGTATTTTAATACAATAACAACTGCATTGTTAGAGTTGAAAACAAATATCAAATGTCATATTGGATTTTTCTTTGATATAGCTATGCAAATTTGAGTTTCATACTTTTATCATTTTATCGAAAAACTTCTTCCCTAAACTTAATTGGCTCAGCATTGACTTAAAAGAGTACGGCTTGTAACCACTATGCCTTATGGAATAAAGATGATATTTTTTTAATACATTTTACAAGGCATATTGACTTTAGTTTTTCAAATTTCAATTTATAAAATATGCTGTTATAAAAAGTTAAATACTACAACAATTTGTATGTTTATTTTTCATTTTCGAGCGTTTAATAAAAAAACACTGAAAAACCCTTGGTTCAAGACTGCCACAACTTAAAATTTGGATTTTTTTTAGTTAAGGCGGCTACAAGTAAATTGCTATACATTTTATCTAAAAAATGGTCCACCGCCACAAGGCGTAACCCAACCAGCACCTCGTTATACATTCGTGTCGGTATTGAATTGTTTTTATTCTTGCGGTTAAAAAAACAATACTGCCACATTTTTAGATACTGCGTAGTTGAATGTTTTTTTATAGTTAAGCATAAGAAATCCAGACTGCCTCATTTTGATTTGAAGCATTTTAACACAATTATTCTCAACCGAATGACACCCGTGAAAAATGAATAAACTGTCACATTTTGTGTTGTAGCATTAAATTAATTTAACATGATAAACAAAACTGCCAGATTTGTCATTATTACATAAAACAAATTTTGGTTTTAAATTGTGAACTGCCACAACAATCAAAAGTTTACTTATTTTAAAAACCTTTTGCAAACTCTCCATAACCTCAATTTCTGGTGTCTTGTTGAGATTTATCTAAGTAGCTTAAAATTAAAATAACCAGCATCGGGCAATGTCAATAATTGCAAAGTCTTAAAATTAAAGCTTTAAACTAATCATTTAGGAACAGTTTTAATCTTATAATTAAATTTTCTCAAAACTATGTTTTTTGAGTTGCGGCAATCTTGCACCAAATTTAGCCTAACTTAAATCCATCCTCTTATAAAGAAGAATTAAAAAACAAGCTCTTCAAAAGGTATTCTTCCGTCAAATAACTTTTCACCACAAAAAAGCTATCGTAATAGTTTTTTCAATATTAAAAATATATTTTATGACCTTTTTATTTTACAGAAATGCGTATTCACCAAAAATTCAAACAGAAAACTAGAGTTCATTTAGAACTTTTTAGGTTTATTCTAACTTTGTTAAGTTAAAAAAAAATCACAAAACTAGTCCAATTTTAAATAATAATTCGTTATCATTTATTTATTGTCTGTGCAGTTAAAATCTAAAGTGTACGACTCCGACGATGAAAAGGCGACTCTCATGTCAGTGGATGAATTTCAAACATATTTACAGAGGAACGAAACGAAGGGCGTAGTACGTATAATACTATATTTTAACGTCATTGTTCAATAGCATTGTATCACATTATTTATTAAGATATAATTGCCCTATAACGGCTGTTCATAATCATAATAATTATCAAGCCTATTTTTAAATGATAATAAGATTGTGTTATATATATTTTAATCAAAGCAATTTAAAACAAACATCGTAAAAATGTAAAACAAACTTGTTTTTAAATCATTTACTAGAACATTACACACTAATTACATTACATAACATAATTATTTGAGTTTTTTTTTAAACATAAACCTATAAAAATCTATTTTATATGTTTATAATTTTGTAAAAAATGTGTGAAATGTAGATGAAATGGAGATATTACAGCTTTCTATGGAATTAGTCATTATGTAGTATATGTACATATAAGTGTATACACAACTTATAACATAAAACAGTGCGCAAAACTATAAAAACCCAAAAGCTGGCACTTCCAGCTGATTCTGACGTATAAAACGCCATGGTCGAAACAGATATTTTGGCAAAGTGGTGGAATTTATAATTTATAAAAAAGTATAATTAGTGTTTTATTTACATTTTGTACACATGTTGCTATAAATTCAAGAAATAAACTATGTGTCTTATTACCTTAAAAATTTTATAAATAGGATATACAACAGATGAGAACAAGAGATTTTTTTTTAAAACAATTTTTTTACTAAAATGTTATGAACATAAAAAGTATAAATGTTGAATCAAATATTATTAACTCGACTATACTTCCCCAAAAGTTCTCGTTCAAAATAAATGATTGTCACTTAAGAATAACAATTTTAACAATTTTCGTATGAACGCTTAATTATTTTACTAACAAAACCGGAAAATTCCAAAAAATTGGTTGACATTTCTGTGCCCTATGTAGTGTAATTCTTATTGCAGATTCACTTTTACTGTACGTATAATAAGTCTTGCATTTTAAAAATTCTAATAATAGATTAAAGCAAGAGTTTTTATGAAATAAGAACTTTATAAACATTTGCCAAAACTTTTGTTGGGTTTAGTTTATTTTTTATTTTTAACATAATTATTTGAAAATACTTATTGTTGTGATAATAGAGTATAAAAATGAAAACACTAGTTCACATTCTCATTATTATATTTAGTTATTTATTTAAATATATTATATTGTAGTAATTAAATGCACGTTGATTTATTTTTGCAGATTAATTTCAAAGAGTTCTTTACTATTTTGTTTCAAGATGTCGAAAACGTGACGTTGGATTTCAATACGGATTTAATTGAGGTTAATAATATAGAATACTTCGGCGACCTGTTTGCATACTTGTCGACCACGACCAAAGAAGAAAGAGGTAATTAAAACGATTTTAAGAATAATAATAAAAAGCTGTACTGTTATCTTAACAATTATGTTTTTTTTTCTCAAAATAAGTCATTAACATTTGGTGGGAAGTCGTTTCGAATCTCCTACACTATACTACCAACCGAATGGTGTTCATACAAAACAGATACGTATACGAGACGACGGGACTAGAAAACAACCCTTCCAGATCCATTTACTGTTCTTCGGCTGTAAACAACCTGATGGGAATGGCTGTTTCGCATTTTTTAGTCGATTTGGAATCGCTAAACGATACGAAAAAAATGGTATGCATAATGTACTGTAATTATATTAACACTATATATTTATTCATTGTAGTTGATGATGAGTTGCTGATGGTACTGTAATTAATTACAATATATTGGTATATTACATATATATATATATATATATATATATATATATATAGCAATACAATATATAATTACAATTATATTAACACTATATTAGCCATTGTAGTTTGTAACTTTGAGTGAACCTATTATCTGTATCATTGTCCACAGATTCATCTGTTAGGCTTAAGACTCTGTTTATTGACATTGGACATTCAGTGTAAATTGTGCAGAAATATGCATCTATAAAAACGTTGATTGTACTATTTTAAAGATGTTGGAAATGATGGACAACATTCGCTGGGCATTTGAACGGTTGGTCAAAGAATTGGATTGGATGGACGAAGAAACCAAAGCGAGCACATTGCAAAAAGCCAATATGATGCAAACACTAGTTGGGTTTCCTGAACACCTAGCTGAAGCTAATGAACTTGACGAATACTACTCGGACGTAATAAAATCATACACATTTCAATATTAACGTCATTAGTTCTGTGTACAATTTTAATTTTTAAACGAAAACACGTTTTAGGTCGAAGTGATTGAAAACGATTTTTTCAGCAATGTCCTCAAGTTTGTAGAGAAGACCTTCTTGTATCAATTACAGTCACTTAGGATTACAAACGACTTAGATCCAATTAATTCGTAAATATAAACTGATTTATATAATAATTCTAAAACCCAGTTGGCATTGCTATGTTTGCTAAAGAAGCTAAACAGTCTTTAATTAAGTAATTTGACATTTTTAACGACATACGTCGGCTTCTTAATAGTGCAATTTTAGTTTTTGAACAATTATAATGCTCTGTCATGTTCCATAATGAAAACAATATAGAATTGAATTTGCAGATGGTCTTCTGATCCTTTGGACGTCAACGCATTTAACTTGCTTCAATCAAACACAATAAGTAATTATTTCGATGTAAAAAAAAAACACTCGCCATCAAAGTAATACGTTTTTAATTTTGCAAATATAGCTGTTCCCGCAGGAATATTGCAATTCCCTTTCTTCGGTCATGATTTACAGTGAGTAAATCACAATGATGTCCGAGTCAATAGTTCTATAACTCCACGTGCCGACTTAAGTGTTTTGTAAATTTTCTTGTGCAGAGTGTTGAACTACGGTTTCCTGGGCACTATTCTTGGACACGAGTTGACACATAGTTTCGACAATACCGGTAGGAAATACGACGAGAACGGCAATGAAAACATTTGGTGGACAAACAGCACCACTGAAGAATACGAACAGCGTACCGAGTGCTTTGTTCGCCATTACGAATCCTATTCAATAACTGGACTTAACAAAACCGTTAACGTATGTATAACTCGTCCAGTTCATCTTGAGCCCATTCGCCCATTACTTTTACATGAACAAATTCAATTACATAAATTAGTGTGAACACTGTATTAATTGTTATCGACTAAATTTTTTTCGCGTTAGGTAAGCGGTAAGTTGACTTTGAACGAAAATATTGCCGACAATGGAGGTTTGAGAGAAGCCCTTATGGGCTATAGGAAATTTATTGCTGACAGCTGCGAAGAACCCAGGCTGCCCGGTCTTGACGAATATTCTAACGAGCAAATGTTCTTCATAGCATTTGCCAACGTAAGTTCTAAGATTTTTTGATAAAAAAAACTTTGCAAGACCACACATTTTTAAAATGACACTCAATAACTCTGGAAAAAAGTCATTGGGTGACATATCGGAGAATCCTTTTTCAATAAAAATAGCTAGAAATGAAGTGAAATAAATATTAATCTAGAAAACTCCTGAGCAAAACGTGTAAGCATTTGAATTTTTGACTTTTGTAGAATTGGTGCGAAGCGTCGACAACAGAATCAATAGCCAATTCCGTGTTAGACGAACACAGTCCAAATATCATCCGGGTCGTGGCAGGATTAGCCAATTCGAAGGAATTCAGCGACGTTTGGCACTGTAATAAAGGTTCAAAAATGAATCCTCACAAGGATAAATGTAAACTATGGTAATGGTAGAGACCATAAAAAATAATGCTTAAAACTACCAAAATCCATTACGATTGAAAACCATTGCTATATTTAAAGAAATTCGAATGTGCCATCACTTTAACTATGATCACTTCATAAAATATGTCCAAAATACATATATATAAATGAATACATGTGTATATATATAATATATATCTGTGTTCGATTCCATCCGGCCATGTTACAGAGCCTGTCCGTCGACCCTCACGTTGGGTCAGTCGAATATTATATTTTTATAAATCGGTACTTATTTGTTTTATTAGTAAACATGTAAAAAATAAATATTTTTATGTCATAATGTTAATTAATTTTGTCTAAAAATAATATTGTAAATTTGTGTAACGTTATATAGGAATTATTAAAAAAAAGATTACCATTATTTGTTTTATTATTCATATCATAGTAATTAATCTTTCGTCATTTATCAAGTTGATATTGTTGTGTTGATTGTTTTTAACAAACGTATTTAACTATCTAGGAATGACAATAGTCAATAAACAACATAGTTGTTAATATTGAATAAAGAATTTTAAAATTATAATAATTGTTAGTTGAAGAATATGTATAGATAAGGTTTCTATTAGTTTATTTCTAAATATGTTTTTTATCAGGAAAACAATGTTGATAATATTGTTTTCATCTAAATTGAAAATAATATTTGACCTTACTTTTTTGTTTAGACAAACAAATAAAAAATTGTATTTCGATAAGAAAAATATCAATGAATTTGTCTGACTTCATTTCAAATTAAAATCCTTATATATAATTAAACGACACTACGATGTTGTCATTAGGTAAGTTTTGGAGTCTATAAAGTTAAAACTATACATTATTATGTTAAACATGTTGTCTATGTAACAAATGAACTTTCTTTAGGCAATTATTTAACTTTATAGGTAGATTACACAATTATTCGGTATTCTATTTAAAAAAAAGTTACATACCGGTAGTTGTATGAAACAGCAAAGTGGCATAACTATAAGTTCAATACTGTAGATTAGATGGCTAATATTCATGTGTACATAAAAGTTGTCTATAAAATATGATAATTGGTTTTTATGGGACGTTGGTTTGACGTTAGTTTGGTTGCCGTCAGAAACTCCCGAAAAAATATAAACGTTAAAAAATCAATCCAAAAAAACAATCTAAACAATACTAAAGTAGAAATACTGAACAGTATTGCAATACAGTTGTTTTTGGTAGGTTAGGCTTTATTTACAATTCAGCCTTTAATTGCGTTTTTTTCAGTAATAAACAAATATTTATTTTAGACAGTGCGCTTTACCTATACTTATTTTTATTTCGCCAAAATGTTAGGCGTTATATAATAATTGTATACTATTGTGTTTGAATTTTGATCATTGTCAACAGAAGGTCTACATTAGTAAATCGTAAAAACGCAATTTTTACCATACAAATTCGTGTATAACCTCGAAATTAACAATTCTCTAGTTACTATAATAATGTCCTGATAGTGCATAAAATAATTAACAAAATTGGTAAAATGAAATTTTGATGGTACATTGTAAAAAATTAACACATTTTGTTTTCATTATAAATCAATATTTTTAACAATGAGTACAAATACCGGCTTTACAAGATAAAATGTTTTGTTAATATCAACTAAAATTAGCCCCCCTATTAGTAATTTCTTGATAAAAACCTTAAAGTGTCCCTAGTTTATTATAACTAAAATAAAGATTGAATACAAATCGAAACAAATCCATGAATTTGGTAAAAATTTAAAAAAAAAATTTTAATCCTTTTTTTTAAATATAAAATTGTTTTTTGTCTATTATTTTGACCATCATTTTATACATTTCATAAGATTTAATAACCGGACCACGAGTGTTCTTGATACGGTTTTATATGAAAAATCAACTACAGCTCAACAAGTACCGCTTCTTAGCTTCTAATAATATCCATTTATTGAAATTAATCGTAAACAGATACGCGTACAAAAAAATTATTACTATTAATCATCTGCACATACCATATTTAATACCTAAAACACTTAACAATATCTATAGGCACTTTTGTTATACCGCGGAGATTGTTTTTTTTTTAAGTGTATAAAAATAAATTATTGCTTTAAAATTTTAATAATAAATAACAGTTTTATCTTAATAAAATATCGAATTATAATCTATTCCTACACTTAATGAACGTCATAGCTGAGCTACATTTATTGTGTCTCAATAAGTTAGCGATTAAATATCAAAAAAAAAAAAAGAAATCATCATAATAAATCATAATACGTTTTCAAGTATACCCGAGTCGAAGAATTGCGAGAAAGAGAAACACAATAATTATGGCAACAAAAACATATAAAAAATTAGATTTAGTTTGATAAATTAAGTAGGTAGATTAATAAAAGATAATATTTCATAAATCATAATAATATTTATACAAAAATAGCATTAACAACGGGCGCGAGACGTGACTCTTCCTGTATTTTTTTTTTCGTGTACAATGCATTTTTTAGGTAGAGTTCCAACGACCCTGCCGATGAACAACAATACTAATACAAATTAAAAGAACTATTGGTCGAAATTGTATAAGCTAAGTTTAAAAAAAAAGGTAATAAGTAATAAAAAAAAAAAAAACTATAATTATCATTTATCAGACAGGGTAGGCCGCCGGTATTGTTTCTTCAGTTGAACGACCTGACAATGTCTTGCACGCTGATGTACGTGCCCAACACCAACGCCAGAACACCGATGATGATCAACAAGATGTCTTTCCATAGCACGTACCTAAAGGGTCCGAAGTCGTCTTCGGGCCATAGCACGCAAATCTCAATAAGTGCCGGGAAAGCGATGCCCAACACGGACAGGCAAAGGGCGCCAAACAGCGAAATGAACAGTTCCAACCGAGGAATGGAAACCGCCAACACGACTGTAAAAATAACAATCCAGAAGTAAGCACGGCGACTAGTTTACCAATGCCAAGAGATTATCGAGTAATAGTTATGGCATAGGACGACTGCAATGGGAATGTGAGAAAATTAAAATTGATATCTCGATTTTGGGATTTTAATTTTATGAAATTCATATGAAATAAAATATACCAAAAATATTTTATATGAAAATCCGGATAATCCTTTTTATAATTTGATAAATACAGATTTCCTATCACCGGTAACAATGTAGGACGTTTCCCCCCCTCTTTGGTCATAGATTGTTTAAATCTTATTATTTTGTCATTTGAAAAATTAAAAGTAACCATTAAGAGGACGTAGAACCATTTTTCGCGAATAAATTACCGCAGTCCTCTTAGTGAACGTTATATCAAAGCTCAAAAGGTTTTTTAAAGTAAAATAATTATAATAAATTATGTGTTATCTGTGATAAAATGTTGACGGAAAAATAATGTATTTTTATACTTGAATGGTGGGTTTTATATCTATTATTCTGTGAAACTGTTTTTACCGCCTTGTAAGTATGAAGTTGACAATGAAATAGTTTTTTTAGTTTTACAGGCAAATAAATTTCTATAAGTAATTAATGTAAAAAATGTCTGATGATATGTATGGAGGGCGAATCCTCGTGGGTTATTTGTTAGTCCACAGTTTCGGTGAGGGCTATAGTTGCCTCCACCAGTTGCGCCTATGAATTGACTTACAAGTGACGAGAACGACAGACACCCGGAGACCGTATTCCATCGTGGCTTTGTCCCAGTTTTGAATTCTCTTTTTCATATAAGTGTTCCATATTATGTCCACCGCTACGTATGCTTGAAGGGCGTATGTAATAAATATTGCCACTGCGAAAATCAGTTTGACGGCTTGCGCGAGTCTGTCGAGCAATAGCGTTTTTCACATTATAATAATTATTATCATTATTTACATTCTGAATTCGACGGTTAAAACTGAAAAATATTTTCTTACAAGTCCAGTTCCGGTAAATTAAGAGTTATGCTGCCCTTGGCTTCCTGTCCGTACTTGACGTACCCGAAAAAGCCCACAGCGACATACATGAGGGTTATGGCCGTCATGCCTACGTTCAACACGCCGGTGGTACCTCCGAAAGACGCGGGTGTTTTCATGTTGTTTTCCAAAGCCAACACCTATAAAAATAACAAACCGTAAGTTTTAATACACTAGCAACTTGTTCGTTTAATATGATTTATTTTCAAAAATAATTGCATGTAAACATAACCATACTACAGTAAACAACAAATATTAAAATATATGCACCCGTTGAAATTTCGTTTATTTCCAAACAAAAATTATTATAATAAAGAAAATTTGAAAGATCTTTACCATTAAAAAAGTAATTTTAATTATACCTTTAAGAACAATACGACTGCTTTACATGCTTTATGAACAAAATAAATAAATAATCATTTACCGTTAAACGTGTTGACACGTTGCTTTATGTATTATTTAAGAGTTTTATTCTATAAATGTGTTACAGTGAAATGACATTATAACTTATAGGTTAAATAGTTTTCACGAACATCATCAAATGAAATTGCCATCAACAAACCCGTTATGTTTTAGAATATAATTTTAAAATTATTTCAACGTTTGGACTTTTTAAAATGATTTTATATTATACTGTCTATTTACAAAAAAAAAAAAATCGTCAAAATCAGTCAAACTGTAATTGAACGCTAACATTAGACAGTCTGCGGTATAATAATGTAGCTATTCGGCCATTCTTGAAATAAGTTTTTTTTTATAATAATAATCATGGAAGAAGTGGTTATAATAATATTTAGGGTTAGCCAGCGTCGCTGTGGTTGTTGGATGAAAGTCGTTAATTTCCAAGTGTGCGTTTAGCTAGGTTTAGACCTACGACGATACACTCACCACGCCAACTGCTTCCAACGCGAACAAAGTAGTGCCCACGAACAAGGTGTACTTGCGAGGCTCACCGACCAAAGGTCGGGAAGAAATTGGCGGCAAGTCCGTGAAAACATACCAAAGAACGATTCCAAGACCGACGAACGTGATGATGTTGGCTAGCTGCGAGAAAGGCGCCAACAGTTTCAGATTTCTGATCAGATTTATTGCTATTAACGGCAGCAACAACATTATCATATAGTACCGCTCGTCCATCGGTTCAATGTACATGTCCAAAACCTGAAGAAAAAAAAGTACAATATTCCAAAATACAATATTAATCACAAAAAGCCCGCTGCGGTGCTTGTCATTGCCTCGGATCTCTTGGATCCTTCGGTATGATGTTTCTCATTTCAATTATTATTGGCTAAAGTTAAAAAAAAACTTTTATAATCACTGTGGTCTGCAGCAGGCCGATAATTGTGTCGCCTAGTTATCTAGAGCACTAACCTGTTTGATGCTGGACCCTATAAACATGATGTACACACAGCATATGCCCAGCTGATAGGTTATTAGGAATCCGTCGACGATTAGCCTGAAATCATCGAGACGCCGGTCAAGTTCGGAGAAACAGATAAAGGTTATGATCATGACTTAAACATATACAAGGCTATTGCATATCTCTACTTTATTATTTCAACAATTCATAAAATTGCAGTGTAAGGGTATATCATTGTTTTTTTTTTGATAAATATATACATTTGTACGCATACAATTTTAATAATGTACATACTACTCTATTCAAACTTTTTATTTTAGAATATTTTTTGTTATCAAATATATTATTATTTTATATCTAATGGTTTAAAGAACATTGGTGCAACTAGAGGGGGGGGCTAAGGAAGTTCAGACTTTTAAAAATCTCTGAAAGCTCCTTTAGAATGCCAGTAAAAATTATAAACCTTACTTGGGGGCTGTGCCTGATCGGTTGCTGGCATTTTTTTAGAGCCTGAACAAGTTTCCAAAGATTTGACCTTCCCCAGCCCACCCTTTAGTTATGCCAATGGATAAAAATTATGTTTATAGTCGGTATACATAATTTTAGCACCCCCTAAAATGTAGATCTGTGAGAGGGCACAAGCGTACCTCTCACCCTATGGGGAGGGGGGGGGGTTAGAAATGCAATAAGCTGGTATGTTTAAATCACGATTATGATTGTAAAATATAATATAACGTGACTCCAACGGTAAAATACAATAATTGACAAGGTCGTAACAATGATGCGATAAAAAAATGCACGTATAGGAAGCGTTGGTTACCGCATCTATTAAAAAACGGTCGTACAATGTATTAATGTTGATTGTATTATTATCTCATCATTGGCGTGGTTAATATATTTAGAGCGTGTCTCGAGAACATTATTATCCGGGGTCCGGGGACAGTAATAGATGGGTCGTTATACTATATTTTTTCTGTGTACAAGTTGAAATAAATATCACCGACGCCGAGAGTGGGACTCCAAATCTCAAAAATGACGGGCCGTTCTGCAGCGCGTACTTCATCGAATCCGGATAACTCAGTATTGGCTCTCGCAGTCTCTTGCATAGTATGTATTGAGATCTAATCTGTTTTGGAACGACCCCAACAACAATCAAACATAATATTAATAATGATTCGTTAAATGTACGCAGACAAATGGAATAATAGACCCCAAAAACACATTATTCGGTCGAGGTAAAAACAATTTCGGTATAACCGTCCGTTGCAAAACTAATAATAAATCTAAAAAAGTTTAAGTATGTATGTATTACCACCCGAGATGAAATCCAAGATATATAAATACAATACAACGAATGTAGTACTATTACTGTGTTTAATATTGCAATTCGATATTTTAATAAAATAATAAAGATAGTGATATCTTATTGGAAAACGAGTATCGAGTAACACGAACGGCTCTCCGAAGAAAGCGGAGTCGTCCTTGTTACCAAGCAAATCTAAGTAACCTCATTAAAGATAAAATCAAAACAAGAGTGTAAGGTTCACAGTGCTGGGGAATGTTTGAAATTTTTTAAATCCTTAGAAAGGCACCATTATGCTGAGTTTAACGATTAAAAACAAAACAGTTTTGTATGGTTAATCGATTTTTATAAATTAATTATAACAAAACGAATTATTAAAAGCGTATTCCGGATACTTACTAAAACGTGTAAGCAATAAGTGCACAGAATCCCAATAAGTATGGTGCCTACAGTTCCAACGAGCAGACCGGAATTGTAAAAGGCATTTGGCATAGCCAATATTCCGGTACCGAGACTGCCCTTGAGTAAATGGATGAGGGTTTCTGAATTACTGTAAAAAATTACAAACAAAAAATGAGGTTATACAAAATATGTGTTTTTAAATAAACATAATAAATAACGATTATATTAAATATCGAATAAAAATGTACACTAAAACTTGTCATCGACAATATACTTTAGGTAATTATCATTTTGAAATAAAAATAAAATTCTTTTTAAAATTAATCAAAAACTCATTTGTTTATTTTAACATATAAAAATATGTAATATATTGTGTAATTTTTTTTTATTGAGTTCCTCATAAGGCGCGTGTCATGCACATGTTGTGCGTCCATAGACTTTAACTGGGTTTTTAGTCTTAATTGGAAAATTTATATTGCCCGACGCCATTAACATAGTTGACAACCCTCATATGTTGTAACGCAGATAAATTGGGCTCGTATAATAAAACGGTATGGTAATCAATTCGGTTGTAACTGTCAATGAAAGTTCATGGGAACAGCTTTTTAAATGGGTCGTACCATAGAAACACGAATCTCAAAATGAAAAGCCTACAATTATAAATAATTTACATACCTTCTCAACAATCTACAAACAAATTTACAAATCTTTTCTCTAAAAAACAAATAAATATAATACCACATTCAAGTTTTAATAATTTTTCAAAAACTAACTTTGTAGGATGTTCGAGTATACGATGAGCGTGTGGGTCGTATGGTGGGACTCCGTTGGACGTCTGGTGAGTATCATCATCAGACGTTACGGTAACTTTGTACGTTTTCAATTTGTGTTCTTTAAGTTCCCTGAAAAAAAAATATATAATTATAAACATGGATTTATAAGAACAACAATTTGTAAGTTTCATAATAATTACTACAGCAAGTAAAAACATTTTGCATTAAATAACACTAGAAAAAATTTAATTAGACAACCGTTTGGTATACTTTTTGCCAATTTTTTTAAATATTATTTTTCTATATAATCACAAAATTATACGTTAAATTCATAAAAAATCTTAGGCTATAATATAACAACTAATGTGTGTTACAGTTAATCTAATAATATAGGCTGTTTGAGTATGGTCAGAACAAGACTTGTTCGAATTTATGGAGTGCCACCAACCAAAAACATCGACACGTAGGTTGTGTACAACCTTTTATGATGGAAGATAAACAGAGTACCTAATTATTTTCTAACATTATGCAAATTTGTACAACATTATGAGTGATCGATATATTCGAACGCAAGTGAAGTAATCGGCATTGAATATATTTTATTATGCAAGGTTATGTTTCCATTATATCTTAATACCTAAAGAATCATGATGGACAACAATGCGATATAGATATACCAAACACATATTTTGCATACTTAAAAATGTAATTATATGTCTGGGAAGTAGTTGTAAATTCATATAATCAACGTAAGCAGTTTAATTTTAAGTGTACTGTTTATCTTAAAATTTTATTGTAATTGTTTTTCATGTAGGTATTTACAATTTTATAGTCTTTAACACTGAACACCCGTCGATGTTCTTCTAATGAGACGTGTTCGGTGTAAAATTGTTTTTGTAGTCAGGAAATAAAACTCTACTAGAAGATATTATATAAATGTTTAACACAGTAATTTTATTAAACTACATTTTGAACTTTATCTTTCTACAAATGCACGCAAACAACTAACTAATGAGCATAATATTATTATAAAAACAAAACAAAATCATTAAGTTGTTTACAATTTATATCCGGTGCAAAGTTTAAAGTTATCGTTTATGTTTTTAAAGCGTATGATTTGTAATTTATAATTTGACCTAATAACAAAAACACAACGAAATCACTTATCGAGATGGCGAGTTAAACCTAAAAAATATTATTTTAATATTTTAAAACTTACAGTTTGCAGTTGACACCCACTTACCCACGCACCCAAGTTTTTTGGGCGGTGTCCTAGTTTTTTTTTAACCGATTCCGAAACTATAATATAGCCTACTAACTTAAGTATTGTTTAACTCGCTTACCAACTTGTTATAGTAGAGAACATATTTTTTTGTAAATGCATTAAACCCGACGCACGTTTGTCGAAGAGGCGTTACTCGTAATATTGTAATAGTTCAGAACCGCAAAATAATAATATGTTGTTCTTACAATCTAGTAAGTAGTTTACTAATGAGACTAATGACGGCGGTGGCTTTTCTGGCGTTGCCTGAATTAGGGTAAATATTGTTAACGCAGTTTTTGACAGATGCATCAGGCATTTAACCGACCGATTCAACTCATAAGGACGTCTCGGATTTAGATGAACAATGCAGATCTCTACAATATTCGGCCAACCTACCGGCCGGTTGAATAGCGTCTGTTACAAAAGAAAATATTGTTTACTGTTTTACGGTTAACGAAGACGTATTGTCCTGTTTAATTTTGCAAAACAGCGTTTTGTCTATAGGTTCTACGTAGGTATTAAAAAATGCATTAGCAAGTATAATAAAACCGCTGTTTATTTAGCGAACACATTAAACACTTCCTGTTGGCTTCTCAGAGACGTCAAGTGTCAACGAAACTCGACTGATCGAACAACCGCCTTTATATTACCGACTGGGACAATAAATTTAACGGTTAGAGTATAATATTAATTGTATTTCTATATTCTTACACGATTCGAGGTATTCGACTTTTCTACACAACACTATATATTTAGTGCAATAGACATTTTTCGGAGTTACCTTTGCTCAGCCTCCGGCCAATGTAGTATTTATAGATACATACAAGGTGTCGAAAGCAGATTCCGGGTGCTCAAGACTAAAATGCACGACGACTGCCGATTAAACAGAGAGTACTCACTTGTCGGGGGGTCCGATTCCCGTTAGGGCCAATGTCTCCGACATAGTAGCGTCAACCTCGTCCTGTCACAGACGGTCGTCTTCGATGTGTGCAACTTAAACCCCGCCGGAAGGTGTGCGATTTTCTCGGTTCTCCACGTGGGTCCTACACTTACAGACGGTCGGTCATTCACGCGGTGTGATAACACGACCAAGCCGACGGTGATGGGTTCACAAGCCGCGACCGACTATGGTTAGATGGTACTCAAATGCGAGGATGCACCGGACTACTGTGTGCAAAGCCGACGAACGGTTATATCGAAACCTCCAGCGTTGCACGCATGCGCCCTTCCACTACTAGTCTGATCAATACACATTTACAATACTTATACACCGTACGCCGTGTGATATAACCGACGACCCGCCGGCAGAGGAATCGAGGGGTGCGGAATTAAAAAAAAGAACATTCATTCACAGAGTTTAAGTAAAAACACTATGTTCACCCTTTGCCGCCGACACGTGGTTTACTATGTGGCTCATATTATGTTTAAAACGTTGTAAGCCAACGATCTTGTTGCAACATACAGAATTCAGACTTCGTGATACAATACAATATCAAATATGTATAATTTGTATGTATGCATTACACGCTAGTCACTATACTAAGTGTATACGTATACCTACATGTTCATATTATACTGTACTACAATCATTGTAGTGTTTACATTTAGTTATTACTACGTGTATCACAAAAATTATCACAAGTCCTCACTATAATTATTTCAGTAGTGTAGTTAACCCTTATAACTAATAAACTAAAAAATGTGCCCAAGGTTGTTCTCTGTAGTCTATAGAAACTAGAACTATTTTTACGTACTAGGTATTGTTTATTTCTAAAAAGTAAATATCTAATTAAATTATCAACCGGAATTGGTAAATATTTACAATGTGTACATAGTTAAATACATATTGTAATAAATTAATTAAAATTTGTTTAAAACGTTATGAATAAAAAAAAACAATGTTTTTAATATATTTAAAACATAAGTTTTAATTATATTAAAAAATGGTTTCAAACATAAAAAACAGTTTTAAACAAAATAAAAACCATTTAATTTGTATTGACATGGATATGTCTTATCACTGGGGGTCATTCTAATTAAAAAAATACTGTTTATTTTGCAATTCTGTCAATAACTTTGTTGGTGATAATTATTTTAACGACAAAACCGACCGTGTTTAAACTTAATTCTTAATAGAACCGAAAATATGTAGTCGCAACGATGCAATGATTTTCAGTAGACTAGATTAACATTATAGTAATTAATGTAATCGGCGATTGACAATGACGTGCAATTTTATTGCGTCCAACCTTGTTCTAACGATAGATATTAAGAAAAATAGACAGGACTGCGTATTGAAAAATACATCTATTTTTTATTTATAATTAGTTAGTTCGTACATTATTCGTGGAAAAGTCTAATTATGGAATAAATTAGCAAACAACAAAGTGTTTAAGAACTCCAACTAGCGCTCATTCGATTGAAAATTAATAAACACAACACATTGCACGCGTTGTTCATTATGGTCCATCACAATATGATAATGGTTTGTGGAACTGAAACGAGTGGCCTAGATTGAGATTTTCGTTTACTGTGGTAAGAGCATAGAATTTATCATATGTGTATTCCGGTTGACAAAAAAAAAGCATTGTTCCGTTTCAACCGAGTAGTTTATACTTGGGTACGGTACTTAATGAACAATGACAGTGCGATAAATATGAAAGTCAAAAACAAGAAACAAAATAAGGGACATATATATTTTTGCTTGAGGCTGCCAAGATCAGAAATGTCATGTGACGGTTGAAAACTTAATGATTAAAATAATTGAATTAATATTATTTGTATGTAAAAATAAAAAATGCTAATTAAAGAGATGAATAAAAAAAATGCTTGTATGAAGGTTCGAAAGATCTGGAGCAAATATGGGTTGGATGTCGTTAACGCTACTGGCGTCGTTCAATTCTCCTAATGAATAAAAAGCAAGTGGCCATTCTAAATTAGTGACGATCAAAGCTCGTTTAATGTGACGTATATACGCATCTTGTGTTGTTGAGTGCGGCCTGAATGAGGGCAAACGCCTTAACGAATCAATCGTTACCAAACGATACACAGATGCGACTTCTTAAAGTCATACTTAATATAGTGAATATTGTAATTCGTAATTAGTAGTTTGTTTTTTATGTAATACTCGTTTGATTAGTATAGTTTAATTAATTTGTATTAATATAAAGTAGTCTTAGGGGAAACAGAAAAAAAAAACACTTAAGATTTAAATGTTTTATTTTTAAATCTGTTATCTCTATTAATATTTTAAAACAGTGTTATGCTACAGACAAATATTTAACACAGTTTAAAAAAAAATCCAAACATTTTTTGTACACATTACTCAAGTTCAAATAGTACAGGTAGTAACTATAGTAATAAGTGCATAATTAAACAAACAAAAATGATTTCTTAAATCACTAATAACTTTATTCGTGTGTACCTACAAAAAGTTAATGTTTGAATCACGAAGGATTGAATAAAATGTTTAGTTATCAAGTTAACTTTTAGCTTAAATAAAATAAATCCATCTCTGGCGTGCTTATTTGTATAAAGTGAATTGGTAGAACAAGGTTGTACAGAAGTGTTATAATAAGTTATGGCTGTTGGCAACGTTTATTGGTTATGAGTTATTCGAAAAAAACACTAAAAAGTAAAAAACTGTGTGTACAACCGGGCGTGTAAAAGCTAACTACAATGAACTGTTTTTTAAAAAACAGTAAAACTTTAACTGTTAAATACATAACACAGAGTATTGAGTATAATACTCACATTTAATTTGCATAACATCGAATATTGTCTTATCTGAAACCAATAAATATTGTAAACACAATCTAAAGAATCCTTGTACGGTACTTGCTCGAACAAGTTTGACTACGTTGTTTCGGGAATTTAACAGAACAAAAAACAAACTGACAAAACGATTTTTTTTTTTTGATAGCTTGTAACAATTATTTTTGTTGTTTGTAGACAGAATTATTTAACGCAAAAAAAAAACCGTCTAGACCGCCGCCATACGGCCAGGCGAATGACAAATGTGAATCATGTTGACTGGAGCCTATTTGTTTTTCCTCTTAAACTAAAAAAAAAACCACGCAAACAAAATTTGTGCTTTTCGTTGTAGTATATTGGCACACAGAGACAGGGCAATAGGCACAAGCCAATATTTGATTGAAGAAGTAAATTTCAATAAATATAGTACCATCAAATTAAAATAACAATATAATCACTTTTACCTAAGAATCACTGTTGCCTATGTTGGGGGAAACAAAACGACAGACTCATTTATATTAAAACGATGATTGATTAAATATCGTAAATGTATTTTTATTTTATTGCGATTATTTTAGTATAAGTACGACAGCTTAAACTTAAACCGTTCAAACGTCCCAAACGTCTGTGTGGTCCACCTAGTACATTTTTTTAAAAATTAAAACATTCGCGCTCGATGTGGTACGAAAATAATCACTCAAGTTGTCAAAAACAGCCGCGGTAGCCCAAATTCATTACTCAAGACAAATCGTAAACACAGCAAAGTAGAACATAACATTGTGTTGTGACGCCAAAGTAGTTTCCCCCTCCCCCCCCCCCCAAATCGTAATTGTAGTATATTGTTACCAGCCTGTTGTACCTACGGTGGTTTACCTTTGTGCCGTAAGTGGCGAGGCTAACAAAAAACACATGTTACACGGAAACTCGGCTGCTCGATCATGTTTTTTGGCGCTTTTCCCGGCCGATGTCGTTTCTAAATTTAATCGCTCAACTATGTGCACTGTAAGCGAACGTCGAACTTTGAGTCGATGTAACTATGTCGGCAGCTATACATTGAAATCCAACCTTATCCCGACGGTCGAAGCTCAAGGCCGACAAAGCACCGAGTGATAGACACAAAACGAACCCGGTAAACGCCTTTAAAAATATTGTGTATTTAAAGATTTACAACTTGTGCAAACTAGGTGGCCGTACAATATTATGTTACCCAAATAATATTTCTATTTTGGCAAACACATATAACAAAAAAAAAAAAACGTATAACCATCATAATACAACGATGAGCCAAAGCCGCGTTAAACGGAGGGCAAAGCCCCCCTCCCCCCCTCGGACAATTGCCCTGGTCGGCCATTTTATGGGGACCAACATGGGAGTAAAAAAAAGAAATTTAAGTATATAAAAGTATTAATCATTTTTTAACTGCTACAAATTCTGGGAATGTAGGTCATTATAATCGATTGATTATAAAATTATACCAACTTAATTTTAAAATTAACCCAAATAAATATGTACTACTAATATTAAATAATTATTTATCTTACATAAATTACTGACGGATACCGAATTAAAGCATAATGGTCCAAAAAGTTTTGACGAACTAGACAAATTATATTTTAAGGTCATCTTTATCTAACAAAAAAATGACATCACTTTCAATTTTAAGTATTAAAGACGAATTAATCAAATATTCGTTAATTGGTCAGAAATTATAAACAACATTTCCGTTTTACAATTAAGGAAAAATAACATTTAAAATACAAATTATAACACCATGATTTATATAATTAATGTGTTTTGATCATATATTGTTACAATAGCAATAGCAATTAATGAACTCATAAGTGTCATTCATGTACTAAACCTATAAATATATTTGTTTTCCAAAACTTTGTTTAACCAAATTTATTTTGGGATTTCTGAACTTGGGTAAGTCCTAATAGTTATAACAATTATTTTTTATTAATAAGTTATTTTTAGTAGTGAAGCATGATAGTTAATGATTGCTTTATATTGAATGGTATTTAATCGAACCTCACTGCCCACATAAACATATTTATTGGAGTCCATTGTAGAAAACAAAAATTATGAATTTACATCACGTCTAAATGAAAAAAAAAACAATTTTTAGGGGCTGCAAATTCTTTTGCCCGGGGACCGCAATATAGTTTAATGAGTTGAGTAACAATAATAAACAACAGTCAGTTATGTAGTTCATAAGTAATTGTTTCGTTGATTTTGCTTAGCAAGCGTATGATTAGGTACACTAATATTGTAATATTTAATAATTTAACGTTAAACATATTATAAAGTGTTAACAATCAAATAGTCTTTTTCTGATATAAAGCTTCATTAAACTCAATTTCTTCAATATGTAGACCTATTACCCCTGCTCAAGATAAAATGTATAGATTTTAGGACAGGTATATTAGTTGTACAGTAACGTAAAATAATGTTCATGGGATCCTGGTATGCAATTTTTCAGTTACATCACTATGCAATATTATAATGTTTTTGTAGAAATAAATTAACTAACCAATAATTACAATACTAATACAATGCTTATAAAACGTTTAAAAAAAACTATTCATGCTATTAATAAACATTTTTATAAAACGATTTATTATAATAATTGTTTTGAATGTTATTTGTTAGTGTGTTATGCTAATAAATGTTAAAGCGGATTAAGAAGCTTAATATTTTAACTTAAAATGGTGGTATACCATTTTGTAACACATATTATATTATTCAAACTACAAAAAAGATTACATTTATTTGAAACATGATTTGAAAATATATTAACGTACATGATATTTTATAAATAGGGATACACAATATAACCATTTTTACTTTAAAAAGTGAAATTAAATTTTAATTAATTAAAATAAACCATCATCCTATAATATCAGTACTTCTTAATATTGTCTTAGGTAAAAATATTGTCACAATATTATTATATAAAATAAAACCTCAGTAGCCATATTACATAATATAAACCATATAGGACCCTGATACACAATTCTACGAAAATATCACAGTGCAATATTGGTAGTGTTAACTTGGTTAGTAGTTGGGACTATCCTCGACATTCATAAGCTTAATCCAAAACGTTTAGAGCTGTCTTTATTCGAACGTCTTTTCTCTTTTACCTACAATTCCCTATCAGTTAATAGTTAATAATATTTCCCGAATTTAAAAAAAAAACCAATCTAATTACGTTTGTAAATATTATCATGTTTGTTTGTTAAAACTAAAGGTAATTTTTACTTTCGAAGATTCCTGAGAATCGGAGACTAGTGAGAAAATGATCAATTTTAATCGTATTACTAGTTTTATGTGTCAATAAACTTGAGTGCAGCCCGACTACAATTTGAAACATTTTTTCAAAATTGTAATCACAGAAAATAAGGAGGTTGCGTTGTGACACATTCGTGGAAATAGTGACCAGGGTCTTATGTAAAATATCGATAATTCCTTGATTTTTAGTTTCGTTCTACATTCGACCTAGTTGCGACCCAAATATTTAAAAATACAAGTATATAATATAATAGTATATACCCAATTGTAACGTGTTTATTTAATTTTGTTAAAAGCAAATTCATTTATTTCCATTGCCAAATCGATTGACTTGAGTTATTAAATTGTAATTTGAAGATTTACATGACGTATGGAAATTAGCATTAATAGAATATTGATAGCACATCTGTTACGAAATACATCGTACGATACAGATAATATTAATAAAAACTATTATTTAAAACTATAAAAAGTACTATAATGAATAAGAATTATCGGTTGTGACATAATGTATCAAAATTATTATAAAAATATGTTTGTAATTTCGTAAACAATTATATTTATTAGGTAATACTAACCACAATCATGTACAATGTCCCTAAAACTCCTTCCCCGCTTCTACCTCCCCAAAAAAAACTCTATTGCACCACCAAACAGTCGTCAATTGTTTAATTTCAATTACAATTTACAAGTTGTAGTAAAATTATGGAACTACTTCAACAAAATGCGTCTATACAAATTCCAGTCTTTTTTTTCATAAGTTTGTTAATAAAATGTATTTTCACATTATTTTTTACCGTAATTATAATCATATTTTGACAGAAAGTAAAATATCAATAAAAACAAATGTTTAAAAAATATTTGCTTAAAATTGTATAATTTAATTCTGCACAAATTCCTAACGAAATACAATTTTAAAATATGTTTACAATATTGAAAATTTTATAATGTTACAAGAATTATAAAATATTAAAACTTTAGAATATAATTTTGCTAAGGGCCTAACGATTAGGTTAGAAACACTACGGTGTAATGACCACATAATATACTGGGTGATTCATCTGATGTAAGACACTCGTTTTCTTGGAATATATTTATGAATATTTTGAGAATTATTTTTTTTTTTTGTATACTTGTAGGGATTTATTGTAATCACAATACAATTGTCATCACAATTACGGATGTAATGAATTAAAATGATAAAATATTTCAAAATATATTTTTTATACATTTATTTTTTTACGATAGAAATTTTGCTCTATTCGTTTACTTGTTGTTTGTGTTTGTTCGATAAACGTCTAGAGATTATACTGAACATAGTATTTAAATATTAATGAAATAAAATCATTTTTATTTTTGCTATTTTGGACTATTGACTGCCGTTGTTGACGACGAACGAGGATGACACGTAGCAAATATAGTGTTCTGTCGATACGGTTATTGCGAGCAACAGTATAGTTGCTGGCCTCTGCTGTAATAGCTATTATACTCATGGGACCCTGATCTAGTTCCACAAACGTGACATAACACCACATCAACCACATCAACCACTCAACAAAATTTGAAAATTCTACTCTTTTAAATTATACTCTTTTAACTATTGCTATTCTGGGTTTATCCCAAATAAAATATGAACTTTTTTTTGTTTAATCCAATACAGTAACTATTTATCTGTATTCGATTTGATGTACATATATTTTTTTGGAAAATATCAACAAATTTAAGTATTTTTTCGCTGATCCGCATATTGATCTCAGCTAATCGCGGCAATTCGTTATTTAATTCACCATTTTTTAAATTCGTGATCGAAATTACTATTTTTATTACGAAAATCGAAATTAAAATTAGAAATAATTGATTTCTAATTAAATTTAAAAAAAAAACTATGAAATACATTAGTTTTAATAACTAGGCACGCTAGAGAAAATATGTGAACAATAGATATGTATAATTATATAGTTCAATTTGCGATTAATCTTGACGTCAAATTCTTTAATTTGTGTTCTAGTTGACCACCAAATATAATATAATTTTTTTATAATTATTTTTGGCAATCCTAAACAATTTATCAGCACTTCCACCCATATAGTAGTGTCAATAATAATTTGTTATCGACCACGTGGCACGTTTTAACGTTCTCATAACGGTATCAATTATAACTTATAAGCGAGTGTTATATTTTATTGATGTGTGTACATTGTGCCAATATTTATCTAAAGCGTTCTTACTAATTATTAACAAACCAATATTTTGAAAATGAAAAATATGTATTTTGTTTTAAGTACGAGTATACTAAACACACAACACCGATATAAGTGATAGACACACAAAATATCGATGTAAATGTTGTTTGGCTCGTTGGCTTAAGCTTTTTACATATTATTATCATCTAATTTCTATCAACACTTGTTGTAATTGTAAATAATAATAGAAGAGCAATTTACAAGTAACTCATTACGAAGTCGCATTACCCATGTTTTGAATAAACCTCACTGAGCATAACAAAAACGAATTTTCTAATGAACGTTATTTAATTAGCAGGAAAATAATAATAATGAATGGTAAACAGTAAATTCTAGTATTCAAAATAATACTCTCAAGTTAAAGTAAGTAATTACGAATAAGTAACTCTAGTAAGTAAAATACATGCTCTCTCTCATAGATGAATACACTTGCACTACTACACTGTTTATGTTTATTTATTACTATTATTTTTTTTTTTGAAAGTAATAATTAATAAAACGGAAGTATTACTGATATGAGGGCTGCTAGTGTATGCAAATTATGTGAAAAATCATGTCGAGGGGTGGTTTTGTACAAGGGTGGCGACCCCGAATAGTTGGGATGAAGACGATGGAGATGAAGATGCGATAAATTGTAGTATCGCAGTGGGCCGACCTAAGTAGCCATAATTATTGTACTTTTAAAGTGTTTCATAAAAAGCAATACAAATAATTGACTACAAATTACTGAGAAAATTGTAGATTTTATAGCTCTGGATTTACTGTCTGTCTAGTTTTCAGTCCTCAAGTCCTAAAATTACGCTCAAAAAAGAGCAATAAAGAAAAAGTTTCCACTTAAAACTTTTTATGTTTTATTGTTATATTATTATAATATAATATAATATAGTATAATAAATAAATAGGCTTCACCACAGAATAGATAATAGCAGAAGGGTCACTTTCAATGTAAACAAAAAAGTGATGACCATTTTATAAAGACCTATTTAGTATTATGTGTTATATCTATTCCCAACTAAAAATAATAATTTATAGATTGATGATTTTTGTGTGATAAGTATCTTCCCAGTGTTAATTATTATCAGTGTCCGGAGCCTGGCTTCACCTTCCTCCTCTCATTTAAGGGTATTTGGACTTTATAACTATATTATTATTATTTTTTTTTTTTTAAAGATATTTAATCATTTTTATTTATTTGATGTTTTTTTTTTGTTGTAATTAACATTTCGCAAAATAAAACCGATAAAATTGTTTGTCCAGAACAGAGGCTAGTCAAATTAAAATGGTCAACAATTTTCTTTAAGTAAAAAATACTACTAATACAATTGCTTTTATCATATTCATTTATTTACCCCGCTGAAGTAAAAGTATAATGCACACTGCATTATTCTGCGGTACGTGCGGCGTCGTGCCGGCGGCATAGGGCCCTGATACCCGTGACACTTGAATGAACTAGTGCCCCTAAGCGAAACGCAAAACCGGAGCGTGACCCAGTCTGGCGAGCGGCGGCGGCGGCCGCGCGCCGTCGTACCGCATACGGCCCTGGTACCGAAACGCGGTTGTGTGACATAACATTGCTCGGGTTGCACGCGGTCGCGACGACGGCACGCGGCCGAGGATGGTGAGTGGCACGGTCGTGGCGGTCGCGGTGTTCGCATTCGGCACGGAGAGGACACCGCCTTGTCCGAGATGCGACCACTCCGAAAGTCAGCCGCCGCCGGACCGGTCTGCAGGGCTAAAACGTTGTCTGGCACGCCACGCTGCAACGATAATGAGTGTGTGTAGTTAAGTAGAATGTATAAATACATGCAAGTACAATACAAAAATTACTTCATGTTAATCTTTGGAATGAAAAAAAAAATACAATATTTATATTAAAAATCGACCAATTATTTCAATCCAAATCAAAGGGTTCGATATCTGTTTTGAAAAAAAAAAATACAATATTGTTATTTGTATGCAATACCACCGTGTAAAACATTTATCAAAAGCTTTTATCATAAACGGTTTATGGCCCAAATATTAATAAATCAAACCTTATGAACGGAAAACGGACACGTTTATTACAAAAACCCATCTCGTGATATTATTATGTACATTCTTTGAGATGTAGGTGGTTTTAATACAAAGTTAACTCGGAATTTCCGTACCCGAGAGACAGACGAAGCCAAGTACATTACTTAATATAATTTATGAGTTTCCTGTGTACACAATTTTGCCATGAATCTATTTATGTTATCTTTTTTTACCGTCGTACAACGCGTACTTACCGAGATACCGTTAAATAACACTAGCGACTATGTCGACATTTAAATTTTAACTTTTGAATGATTTTTAATTTTAATCAAGTCCTATACTGGGACTACAAATTGGGTTTCATTATTTTTTTTTTAAATATTAATTTAACCTAATTTAGTCTGATGATTCATTAGTCATGTTTTAAGTCTTCCTTTAGAACAAAACAAACTTTGATTATCTACCAGACAAGACGTCATCGTTTTCTCTTTCAACTCGTACAATAATAAAAAAAAACGCCTATTAACAATGCAAAAAGGTTATTCGAGAAAATTAAATCTCAAACCTAACTTAAATTAAGTTAAACAAATTTGACGTTACCGAATAATTATGTTGTTGTCGAAAAAAAACAAATTTAATTGCGTTGCAGATAAATAAGCGACATTTTAAAACAAATATTTATTTTTTTAGTATAATCATAATATGATAATTGATATTTTTGTTATTCAATTTTTCGCTTTAGTAAAAAATTACCGTTATTCTTTGTTTACTCCATACTAAATATAATTGAATAAATAATAGAACTATTATTATTTTGTAATTTGTATCGCAAGTGTTTTTGTGTTATTATTTATAAAATTAATACTCGTTTAGAAAAATGATTGTTTGGGGCCATTAACAGCTTAAAACATAATGTTTTACTTTACTATTGAACGTTAAAAATATTGTATTTTGAACCTTAAGAGGGACACTATTGCCATGTTATTACTATATTATATTATAAGAGTAAACACTATTGTAGAGTGTGTATGGTATCGACACAGGCTACAGGCATGCATGTACGGCTACGAATGAGACCGAGTCCGCATAAGACCCTGGTAGCCAATTCCGTGAACGTGACACAACGCAATGACACTAAGTCCTTGTGTGTGAGATCCATGTGTGAATGAGATTTGGTTATAACGGGCAATGGAAAATTCTGACCGTTACAAAATACAAGGTAGAAATGTAACTATTCTTGTTGTTCTATGTCAATAATTAAAATTATTCACCAAGATAAGGTCTATAATTATTGACCAATTATTAATAGAAGTTACACAGATATAATATTAGACTTCCAGCGTCGGGTCGAGTGAATTGATTTTGCAAAATTCTGAAAAAATTGCATACTATTATTTCAATAATTTTCAATACATTATTATTTCAATCGGATACACTGGGCAATAATAATAGTTATTTTGAAAAACCGAGCGACAAAGCGAATATCGTTATTGTAGTCCGGTAGCGGCCCATTCAAATCCTTCCAGACGCGTCCGGTCTTTAAGTCCAGTCCCTTTGTTCTTTAGTCGCTTTTTTTTGGGGGGGGAGGGCGGAAGTTCGTTGTAATGTATTGTTGGCAAATCGGTAAAAATTCAGTCGGTTGAAAATGTAACAATAATTTATATTGTTGAAGATTTATTTCGCTAACGTGAAACGGTCATATATATTATATGCAATTTTTTAACATTATTTTTACCAGGCATCTCCGGTGAAGACACGAAGCGTGGGCGGCGTACGCAACTGAAAATGAAACTACCGCTTTCCGTGTACCAGGGCACCATGCGCCGCACGTGCGTGTACCGTACACGGTAATGCTGCACAACGCGCACACAAGTGTTTAACGCCGGCCGTGTGTCGCGGCGGCAAATTATGGAAATTGTGCCGTTACGTCGACGCCGTTCAGTCAAACGCAACGCACCGGAGTTATGTCACATTTTTGAATATTTCCACCAGGACCTCATGCGGCGGCCAAGCCGGGCTCTCGCCCAACGGACGCGCGGTCGGCCTAAATCCACGTAGCCGGCTCGTCCGCGCTCGGCCCGTCGTCCCGGAACGTGTATCCGGGTACCATGTGCCGCTCTCGTCGGTTTCTGTCTTGATGATGGTTTTTTCGACACTAGCCCAAACCCAGCACTGTGAAACGTTTTTTTCTTCTGCTGAAAAGTTGTCATTTTGGAGTTAGGACAATTGCGAGTTAGGCCGACGATACACTACCTACCTACATAATATTTTTACTTGTGTTCATTTGTATTTTCGTCCACAATGATTGTTGAAACACAGAATAGCTGATACGATCACAAGACTTGGTCACTATTTTTGATCAAATTTTTTAAACAAAAAAAGTGACTACCGTATTGGTAGACCTATTTGTATTATGTGCAATTCTGTACACAACTAAGAGTAATAATGTTTTTTTATGATTAGTATCTCCCCGTGTTCATTTTTAACAGTGTTTCGAATTGTTATTGTTATCTTCGGAAACAAAATGGCAGCGTAAGGGACAATCAATTTAACTGTTACTATATTATATTTTACTGTGTACGTATATGTGTAATATACTTGATTTTGGCTCCCGTTACGCTGACATATTTTTTTTTATCATCGAGTATTTGATGAAGAAGGGATATATGTGCAAAAACCTTTTATATTATAGTCATACAAAATTGTTTTTTTTATTGTGTATAAAAAATAATAATAAATCTAAACGCCGTCGTGTGAAATTGCTGCGTAAATAGGTCAAATTATAATTGTTCATGTTTTATAAATCATTATTATATAATTAATCGCCATTATCGAAAATGAATATTATTTCAAATGGAGTGCACAGGTCGATGCGTTGTATTAATGATATTTTGTAATATTATTATTCTGTTTGTCTATTGTAAAAAAACATATTAACCTGAAAAATAAAAAAGCGTGTGCCGGTTACAATAGTTATGATGACAAAAACAAGTATTATTTTTAAAAAAAAAATCATGTCAACACTCGACGAGATAATAATCGTAATGGGCGTAATAATTATTCGTATATTTTTCGGTTTACAGTGTTATTAGTTTCGAGTCACGAATGTTAATAATAAGGAGTTTTGGTTATGCAAACAATATACATAAATGTATGATAGTAAATTACAAGATTATTTTACGGCTAAAACTGTATTAATAAAAACGTTATTTAACTATGATAACGTTAACTAAAATTCGTCTCTTAGATTTGTAAGTAGAATGTCATGTTGTAAATTAATGAACAATAAACTATTATTTGTATAAATTATTATATATTATATTTGTACAATAATTTTGTGTCGATTTCATTTTTTGGTAGTTATTTTCATAGTCCACAAAGTACATCTAACCGTTTCCACTATCAGACAACAGCTATAGCGGTCGTTAATCATTTTTTTACACCTGTTTAAGTAATCGCACGACTTTTATTTATTATTGCCTGTAGTTTTTCATATTCCAATACATTTCTGTTAAACTTATACATACATAACAATCATATACATATATACTACAGTATGTACAATGTACTCAGTACTCTGGATACAGTGTACAAAAATATATTTGAAACGTTAAATTTTAAAATATGTTGTTCCAATGGTGAAGGAAATAATATTTTAGAAACGTTTGGTTAATATTGTGATATCGAACTAATAGTATTGCCTACCAGGGCCACATAAGTAAACAGCGGCTGAGACGGCGTTCGACAATATCGTTTGTTGGCATAAGCCGTTGTAACTTGTTTCTTATGAATTTTCTTAAAATTTAATATTATTGTAAATGCCAGTTTAATTTCATACTAACTGTAGTATTATTATTATTTTGTTGTTGTTTATGTGTACAATTACTAAGGTAACAGTTACAGTGGAGAATATCTTTTTAAGATTAAACTGAAAATTCTAAATTTAAAATATGCTACCAGAATATTATATTGGGAATAGCCAAACGGTTTTGTTAGTCATTTGATGAAACAAAGTTTGAAAACTGAGTTAGTCTAATGAACTTCGTTTAGGCTTATGTTTTTTATGCTCTCAATATTAACTGACAACAACCAATTATCTTTGTACTATTTTAATTTTTATTAATAACAAGCATATTAGCATCAATCCCTAGGTAAGGTAAGGTAAGGTAAGGTAAACTACCTTACAAAATGTGTTAATGGATGGGCTGAAAAACTAAAAATTCAAAGGTATCATAAAACAAACAATTACTTGTAATTTACATTATAATTAGAACCGAATTTCGAAACACACATATCGTGACGAAAATATATTAAATAAAATCACAGATTTTAACATTTTTCATTTTTGACATTTTAACTGTGGTACAGCATAATCATGAGAGCCAATTTAAAAAAAATATATATTAAAGTGCTGCATATTTTCAATTATATCTTCAATCCCTAAAAATGGGTTTAAATCATTAAAAAGTAATCTAATTTTTTTAAGAATTTTGTTTGAAACTCTCGTTTTGTTTTGTTTAAGCGTAAAACATAGTTATTGCGTTAAAAACAAATACTATGAAAATTATGTTCATCTCACGGTTTTATAAGAAAACAAATTTATTATGATATTACCTATGCATTTTCCATTATACTTTTGAAAATAAAGATTAGTTTTTACAAAGTTCCTTTGTTGCAATGAATTAACGTTGTTATTAAACAACGTCAGTTTGACCGACTTTATCTGTCTTCACCGTTAATATAAAAAAAAGGCATTAATGGAAGACATTTTTAAATATAGCGATATTTCAGTCATCCGGCAGTAAGTTTCTGATTTATTAAGATATTTTTGTGAAAAATAGTTTGCTTTTTGTATGTTTATTATGAAATCTAACAGAAAAAATATGTCTTCTCCTCAGATTGGCCAAGATACACGTTTTCATTAGTTAAAAAAAGCCATATAATATTCATCGATTTTGTTTTAATCAAAAAAAGCTAAATAAATATTAAATAGGTACATTAAGTTATTTTTTTTTTGGCCTTGTTAATGCAATATTAAAATAATTTTAGTTCAGGTAAATACAAAGCGACTTACGACAGGTCTTCTCTAAAAGCCCAAACACAATAATAACAATAATCAGCTTTCATAGTTTTGCAAAATATAACTTATATTTCTTTAAAATTAAATTTATTTTTCAGTCTAAAATACATAATAAAAATTTCGTTAAAAAAAAAATCTTATATTTATACACATATGTATTATACTATATAATATAATTTTTTTTTTATTCGAAAAAAAATACATTGTATAGTTATATGCATAATTATATAATATTACTAACTACAATATAATATTCACGTTATTACAAAACTATGTATATTTTTATGTACTCGTATCACAATAATATCATTTCACAAAAATTCGAAAAAATGTATCTGGTGGTAAAAAAAAAACAATGTAGTTTTTTTTTAGAACTAGATACAAATCTCTACAACATCGTATTTAAACTAGGCAATTCACGTCCGATAACATTTTACTGTGTACACACTCTATACATTACATATTATTGAGCAAGAAAGATAATTAAAAATTGAAATGGTAAGTCGATTTTTAAATAAACAAATACTAATAAAGATGTTAAACGCGTAGGAATGTTAAGAACAAATCTTTTACCCGGATCAAGATGTACCTGTTTCATGATATTTAAGTTATATATATATAAAAAAAAAAACAAATATACTAACAATGACGATTAGCTTAAACATAATTTGATATAAACTTTTGATCGCGCATTATTATGACATGTGAATAGTAATAGTTCAATATTTTACAACAATAATACAAAAAAAAAAACAAGGTAATAAATTTTAATAAAAGTCTTTATAGTCCACAGAGTTGCTCGAAATTCAATAATTATAAAAACTGTCTTTGGAGAACCTACTGTGAACCTCGTGCGAAGTAATATAGTATATATAATATATGTGTAAAATAGATATGGATAGACTGCGAAGTCTCGTCTTCCCGTAGTGAGTATAACCAACCAGGGACACCCTGTTTTGTTATTATCTCTTTTTTTTTAATAGTAGTAAACTCCATTAAAAAAAAAAAAAATGTTAAAATTTACAAAATCAAATAATTATTATTTTATTATACGAATTAAAATGGCAAAAATACTGAATTGGCATTATTATATTTTAATATTAATAGAAATTCTAAAAACCATCGAAATCAAACTTCGGACGATTGAAAAATACTGAATTTGATTTGTTTTTTTTTTTTTTACTTTACTTTAGTCGTTACAGGTTTACATGTGGGGATTCGTCTAGGCGAATTTTTAATATTAATAATAATAATAATTAATAATAGTAATAATAATAATAATAATAACAATGATTGGTCACTAGTTAAAAAAAAAAAAATAATAAAAAACTACCAACGCGACCAGACGGTAGCTCAGTGTTGATACATTGTTTGTTATCCAAAACAAACGCCGCCCTTGAAAGAGATCACTTCATGTGATTTATTATGTCTGTAATACTTGTGGACACTCCGATGACGAAAGCGAAAACGGCGATAGCCACTATCAGCAGGTTTCGCAGCACGAACAGACCGAGCCGTAAGTACCCTTCTTCTCTGTAAATGTCCACGAACGTCAAGAAGTTAATGATTGCCGGCAGCGCAATGCCCACGGTCGACAAGCAGAACGCGCCAATCAGCGAAATCAAATGCTCCAGGTTGGGTATGGCGACGGCCAGGAAGACTGTAACAAAAGGAATAACAATACACAATGATGAGTGTACACAAACCACAAGAGGGAGAGACGAGGGTTAGTAGTCAAATCAAAAACGCAATCACAAGAAATAACCGTACGTCGGGCACGAACATCATAAACTTCATGCGATTCTCGATTGACCGAAACTCTGATTTGGTAAAAAAAAAAAACTTGGATTTTCTTTTGGCGATTTCAAAATATGGAGATGACCGGACACCCCCCTCGATTGCTGCCATTACGGTCAACTCGGATGTATGCACACTTACATGTAACCATAACAATGGACGTCCGCAGAGCGTATTCCCACCAGATCTTGTTCTCGTTTTTTTCCATTTTCGTCTCCAGACTCTTCCACATGATGTCGAACGCCACGTAGTTGGATAGAGCGTAACATATGTAAATGGAAATTGAGAGCAAAAGCTTGACGACTTGAGCGAGCCTGCGTAAGTAAAAATGTATAGGTACATTAATATGACACATTATAAAGGATGTGTGATAACGACCAGGGCTCGCATTGCTGCTAATCGATGGGACCCACTTACAGTTCTCCGGCCGGTAGATCCAAAGTTATGCTGCCGGTGGTCGCTTCGCCGTACTTTAAGTAGCCGAAGAAACCCACGAACGTGTACAGCAGCGTGATTGGTAACATGGCGCCGTTGAGCACTCCGAAAACGCTGCCAAACTTTTTTGGGTTCTTCATTTCGTTTTCGAGCGGCAAAACCTGGGCAAAGAACGAAAATATATATTTTTTTTAAAAGCCGCATCACAAACTGGCGGAAAATTTGCACTTACCATGCCGATGGCTTCCATGGCGAACAGAACGGTACCGAAGAACAGCGGGATACTCTTGATGGTGCCCACCGGAGCCCGCGAGCTCAGCGAAGGCAGGTCGCGGAAGATAAAGTAGAATATCAGTCCGAAGCTGAGCATCGACAAGCAGTTGGCCACCGAAGAGAACGGAGAAAGCAGTTTTAGATTTCGAATCCAGCAGATCAATATCAACGGAATGATTATGTACACCATGTACATGCGGTCGTCAGTGTAGGGGCCCGTGGTCTCGAGGTAGTTGTCACCTATCTGTGAAACACGGAAAAACAACCGAATGAAATGAAATGTTCCTCTAATTTCTCAATCCTCGTGTATCACCACTTACCGATTTGAGATTCTTGGCTATAAATACTATGTATATACAACTGGAACCGATTTGGTACAAGACTAGGAACAACTTTGTAATCATTCTAAAAAACAAACGGTTAAATAAATTAGCACATATTCATAAGCAGCCGACTACCTGTACAGGCAATACGCGTTCCATATAATATCAAGTCCAGTGTGCTGTGTTATACTCCATAACTACCGAAGGATCTTACCTGGCGTACGGTGCGAACTTCCGAGTCATCTTTGGTCCTTCTTCGAACGCCGCTGCCGCACAGGCCGGATACGTCAGACTAGGTACTTTTCTTTTAACGCACAACACATACGAAGAAGTCACCTGTGGAAACAAAAGGAAACCAGCCCGGGTTAATATTATAGCACATCACAATTATTATTCCGTAATTTTGTCCTGCGGCGTATACTTACCAACAAGTGTATTGTGTATGTACATAAAATACCAATGATGATGGTACCCAACGTGCCCACTATGTAACCAGCGTTACGGAAAGCGCTGGGCATGGCCAGTATGCCCGTACCCAGGCTGGCTTTAAGGAGATGTATTAACGTATCGAAATACCTGCGGGAAAAAAAAACCGTTTATTTTACAATAGCAAATTGAAACCAAAATTGGCCGCTGACCAACAGGTACAACTTTACAAGGCAAGCAAAAACCGGTAATTCGGTGTAGTGCTTATATGTCGCCGGACGCAGCACTTACGAGGTGGGATGTTTGACATCTCGGTGCTGGTAAGGGTCGTAGAAATTTGGTTTTCCGTTCTGTTGTCCGTTTGGCGTGGTCGTGTTGTGCGTTACTTTACTCAAGTTATCCATATTTATGCTGAAAACGATATTGAAAATAAACCACCTGAGTATATAATATTGTCAAACGCGTGTACATCATAATATATATGTATATAGTATTATGGTAACACCGGCTAACGGTTGAACGTCTGACACTCGAGAGATGAGATTAGGAAATAAAAATAATAATAAGTGGAGCACGCCTACACGTTTATACACTTGTAATCACTCAAAACACGAAGTCGGATTGTATAAGATCAGTGGCGTTTTCAAGAAAGCTTCAACGGTACACTCCGAAATCGCAGCTGTAAGCCTATAATCGGTTTTTTATTTGTTTCAGAAAACGATTACTGTACGGAAACGGTATAAAATAGATTGCACTCAGAACAAACATAAATAGGCAGGTATACTTTTATAACGCACTAACGCAGGTTTTTATTTCAATGTTGAAAAATATATTATTTCGGATAAATCGGTTTGAAAACTACGTACATAAAAAAAAAAAAATGATCACATTAAATCAACTATTCGAAAAAATACCGATGACAAATATAATTAATTAGTTTCACACAACTGGTTTGTTCTAGGTTGTAAGCAGCTCGAACCAGGCAAACAACAATAACTAAAAAAACACATAATATATGGGTCGTTTATTGTAAAAATGGTATAACTTCAATTTTTTTTAAATACCTACACATATTTTTGCACTATCTTTCATTGTATAAGAGAATTAACTCCAAAAAATGCAAAAAAAAAAAAAAATAGAAAACACTTAATACATACTTGTATATTTTGTTTTCCTACACAATAATTATTACAAGGAGCTAATTCACTTTTACAATAAACGACACATATTATACAATTATTCGTCGTCCGCCTTTTAGTGTGCTACCATTAAAATAGGTACATATTATTTTTTATTCAGTCAAATATTCCAAGTACAAATCGTTTAAAACACCACAAGCGGTCTCGAATAACCGTTAAGGCAGCAAACAGCCAACGAGAGGAGGGTGGGGGCAAGGGGTAGTTCTCGTGCGTTTTCCCGAAAAGGAATAATGTTGAGTATTGCTATGAGAAAACAAACGTGAAAACTAAACCGATTGCGTCATTCCCAATTTGAAATCAAACGCGTGCGATCCGTTTCTCGAAATAGCATTAGACCGTGGAAAAATGATATGATATATTATACCGGTGTTATTATTATTATCGGCTGACATCACGGTTTCGATCAAGAATTTTCGCTCACGGGGCGCTTTTTATTACCAACCGACGACTTTGAACTTTGACTACCGGCTGGCACGCCGTAACCGGACACGCAGAGGCAGAGCGTAAGTACGTTATTTTAATATGTATATATATATATATATAAGGACATTCGTTGACTTTTCTCTCAGTTGGGTGTCAGAACGTCCATTAGCAGCCATTAGTGTGTACTATAACGAGTGGCGGCTCCCCGTACCTGGTCACTCCGTTGACTCCGGGCTTTCCTTGAAGATCCAATTCGGACCTGAGCATCGCTTTATTGTCGTAACCGTCCGTGGGGGTCATCTGCTGAAAAAAAAAATGGAAAAAATAAATACCGGTTAAGTATGAAATAACGATAAGAGATTTTCACACGCGCACTATGGCTATGTTCCTACCGCAAAGGGTTTTGCACGACCACACATACACAATATACACTTTTGAGCACACAACTGTGTACACAGAGCACACTCAAATCGATGCACACTGGCTTCGAACAAACGACGACCGACGTTGTAGGTTACTTATAACTACTAAGACCGACTGGCACTGTGTGTATGTGTTTGTAATATATTAATATATTAAGATGATGCATCTCCACAATACAACGTTTTTCGATAACCCCGGAAAGTGGGATAATACTATGTGAGAGTGTGAACTGTTTTGAGCATTTTTTTTATCATCAAAGACTTATCACTATTTAATAATATTATAATAGGATATTGGCCGTTTGTTGCAGCATCAATAAAACATAACGTTTTTAACGGAAAATCAAGTAATTTTTTTTTAAATTATATTTAAAAAAACATTACTGATTGACCTATGCGGCAACCGTCGACGACGACCTTGGCCCACAACGGTGGATACTATTTTTTATTATTAGCTGTTAATCCCAACATGTGTTCCTCCGCATACAATATTATATTATTATATTAAACGGACGGCGTCAAAGATATAAAACACCCGAGACCAACACCTAGGACTATAAACCTCCGGGCACTACTACTGTATTAATATAATATTGACTTTGGCCTTTGCACGAGGAGAAAACACCCTTAAGTCACGGCACGAGTTGGTGCCGACGGAATGAGATTTTTTATTTTTTTATTCCATCTAAACAGAGACGCATGCCTTTTGTACACCGTACATATCTTATTATTAAATTACTATCGTTACAGCTGTGGTATGATATATTTTGCACGGTGCAATCGACCGAAGAGGGTTGAACGAGAGATTATAAGAAGAAAAAAGAAGATAAAATTGCAAGAAGCCAGGTTCCAAAACAAAGCACCAGAGAGCGGATCATTATCGCTACACAGTTGAAAACAGGAAAACAACCTCTGCCACCTTCAATTTTTTTACTAAAACCGCAATTTTTTATTTTTATGTTTTGCTCACAATACTACAATGTGGGCCAACGTTTACATTAGGCGAAATCCAAAACAGTAGGTTTCCATTCACAAAATGCCAAGGCTCATGAATAAATAAATAAATAAATACATACATATATATATATATATATATATATATATATATATATATATATATATATATATATATATATAAAGCAGAAAAATTGTATTTATGTAAATCGATCACGGTATTGATACCGTTCATGGCTCACTGTATTACACCGCGGTCAAAGAGCAATGGGTTTTTTTTTAATGTCAAAGGTTTTTTACTCATACACTCAGCGTTTAACGAGTAGGTAGGTAGCCGATAAAATGATTTAATTATTTTTTTTCACGCGTAAATTACATCATAAAAGCCAATTAAACTGTTTTAAGAATAAAATATTATTATTGCGTCTTTTCTATATATTTTAACTAAAAAATCTTCTCCACGTTATTATTAGGTAAAATTAAAATTTCTAAAAATACATTGCCTGTCGATTCCGCCGACAATACCGGCGTTGCCCGTTGGTACTTCAAAATAAATTATAATAAGCGAATAAAAAAAAAACATAAAAGGTCCCACTCGTACTTCTAGGTCAGGTCTCGTTTGTCTAATTTCCAACGAGGTTATTGGCATTGTTTAAGGCGATTTTAAACGACCCGTGTCGACAGTATTATAATTTTATACGTTATTACTATACCGCGCTTTATACTATACCTAATTCTATTCCCACTTACCGTACTCGTTCATCTAATGAAGTAGTGGAGATTTATTTAAATATTTCATTTGACCTTCTCGTTGCGTTTGCTTAGGATCGACTTTAGGGACCAGATTTTTGCCCAAAACATTTGAACAAGTAATTTTAATTTAATGTTTTTTTTGAGAGAGAGAGAAAGAGAGAGACTTCCTACAGTTATTATTGACCGAAGACTTTAAACAAAATTAATTTCTACATGCGGCGTAATACGAAGTTATTTTCTTTTGTGAAAAGAAACGACAGATGCGATTGATTGCAAGTAATTCTCCGGTTGATGGATTATTATTGTATTTTGTTATAGGCGTCGTAGCATTGGAAATGAGACGAAATAGATGCCTCGGTCCTTTTCATCGGTTTTCACCTTATTGGTCAAAACGACTTTGTTTGTTTGTTAGCGGAAAATCGAACGCAGTAGGTCGGTAAGCAAGTAAGTTCAACCGAGTAAACAGATAAACCCAGACAGGTTCATGATCACTTCTAGACTTATTAGTTTATTACTGTATATTATCAGTATTATTGGTTTGTTCTTTTCGGATTTATCGCGGTAATTCGCTATGCGCAAAAAAATAAGGAATAAGTAGTCATCGAGTTTTATCAACGGATCAAGGTTGCCGGCCTTTTTTTCTGTTTTTTTTTTTTTGGCACGTATTCTACATTGTTATTAAAGGACAGGCAGTAAAACCTTCAACGGGCGACCTCAGCGCGATGCGGTAAAAAAATAATAATAATAAAATACAATAATTTAAGCTTAATCATTTTACTGTAAAACCCGTCATCGCTTCGACGATTTCATCTCGGGTGTATTTTTTGGCTTCTATCAATCATCGTTAAGAGGACGCAGCCCAGGCCAATTCTAAGTAGTAAAGTATAGGCAGTTTTTTTCCCACCAAAACAGCTTTGAGCGGGACGAGTATACGAGGCCAGTATTAACAGTAGATTTACCAAAATGTTCCCAATGTTTAGAGAAAAACTTTGTATATGGGGTAGCGTTTTTTTTTTTTAATATCTATACCTAATATTTTTTTTTTAAATAAACGAAAAAAAAATAATCTTTACGAATGAATAATGGTGATTGTGTTTTAGTTATCAAAACCAAAAACGCTACCCCGTAGATAAAGTTCTTCTTTTTTTATCATTCACGGGGAATCCCGCCTGCCTCGCCAACGTATTTATGTAAAATTAAAATGTATTAAATGTTCCAATGCACAATTTTAGCGACTTACGTTTTGGGTTTTCTGGTCAGTTTTCGGCGTACAGTTGTTGAAACCGTTATAATTCCGTGTCATGCTGTCTGTCATTTCTACTGTCTTGTGCTGAATGTATGAACACTGCAAACAAAAAAAAAAAACAATATTAGAATAATTTCAATATTACAATAATTGGCCGCATGCAACTTGCAATCACGAGTACTTGGGGTAAGTCATCGGTTGGTCTAGGTGGACCAGGGGTAAGACGGTTACACGTTCCCCTAGTGAGCCACCATGACTACACTGAACACAATAATGGTTACCAGCTGTGGTAAAAGCCGTTTGTATAATAGCTTTTGTGTATAATAATGATAAGCATAATATTGTAAAAAAGCTGAACGCTCCATGTATGTTTTTCTTTTGAACTCCGAAACGACTACTTAATGAGAAACCCATCGTACAATATAATTTCAGCTGTTTAGTTTTATGTGTCTAGACAGTATAATATGTTTTTTTTAACGTGGCGAGAAGCGCAATCGCGCATAAACTATAATAACAAAGAGGATTAAAATTTTAAAAAAATTATCTCTCGATTCTTTCACTGTAAAGTATATATTGAACTGAGCATCTATTATTGTGGAAAAATTTCAACCGTAAACTGTTGAAAATGAAAAATTATTATTCAACCTTTGATTAAGACGGTCGGAAGGGGCCAAAGGGACTTCATTCATCTCCCTCAATTTCTTAATAATCACCATAAATATTTAAAGTTCTAAAAAAATTATGGTTCCAACTACAAGGCTTAAAAAAATGTAAACATGTGTTTTATTTGTGCATTTGTTTAGTTACGTTTAACGGAGTGGAGTATGAAAATCGGTAACAGACTATCAGAAAACAATTGCAGCCTTTATTTTGTGTTTGTCTAATTTGACACTCTTCCCATTTGTGATTTCTAGACCCACGACTGAAATTATTAAATCAGTCCCAGAATTATGTACAAATAATAGTTAAAGGTCATAATTGTATTAATAGTTTGTATATACTTTTAATTTGTATAGTTTAAATACTATTTTTGATCACTAGAAAAAATATATAATAAAGTTTTTTTTAGAATACCTCCTTTTTTTTCTTCAAAATGAAACTATTACTCTTAACACTCATTTTTATTTGAACATGTGGTTTTTAAGGTTTGTACATGTAGCGTTTTTTTTTATACTTCAAATAAACCCAATTTTAAAGAATACAAGGGGACAGCCGTATAGTAAATTTTAAATACGTTCAAAAGTCTGAAAACGCCGTTTGCACTGTATTTTTGTCGAACGCTTAGAAGTGGTCCAGATAAGCACAACCCCCCCCCCCCAACAAATACCAGACGGTGAAGAGGTTTTAAGTGAGGGAAAAAACCCTGCTCATTGCCAATTCCGAAATATGACATATTTTTACAAACATATCGAATTCCTAGCGGTATTTTCCTCCGATATAGCAAAAATAATTTATCTAAACATTTTGCCTGTCGACAAAATACACACTTCTCAAGGTCTCGTGGAAACTCGAAGGACGTTGACTGGAATACATTATTAGCGGCGTTACTACTACTTGCTAATGTTGCGAAAAGTTTCTACAAACACACGCACTGCACACACATCATCAAAATGAAAATATGTTATTCCGATTACAAACGCTTGCTAATCGATACTCGTTTACAGAGACTAGACAACAAGGTTTTGTTTATGTGTGTGTGTGTGTAGTGCTACAGATTGACTGCAGAGTCGACTTTCTATCAGGGTACAGTTGCCGGTCGACTAAAGGCATGGAAAATAGTAAGTACTGTGGTTTGGCTTTAACGTGCCGAATTTCGCAACGGACATATATTTTTCCAATGGAGAAAACCGCGAGCCCTTGAACACACCACCGGCACAACAAACAGCGGTAATAATTATTACATCAAACGTTTCGGATGCGGTTATTATATCACTATTACTATTACCTACTGCGAAACTCGGCTCGGATGTATATTAATATGTTTTTCCGAGGTACATATTGATATTATAGTATCGATTACCGTGAACTTGGGCAACGACCGCGCACGTAGAAGGGAGGCTTTCAAGTAACCCTGTAGGTGTTTTTTTTTTGGAGGGCACGTCAGAGGTGCGTTGACTCGGTGACAGTCCGTTTTTTTTTTTTAAATAATTATGTATCTTAAAGTGATTTTCTGGCACGGAGTGTTGGCTAATAATAACACCATTATTGTTAGAATTAGCTATCTTAAAAGCGGACGACCAACGGATGGTAACAATCCGCGGTCGTGCCTAGGTTGTAACCTAAGAGAAATGGGTCGTGGTAAAACAAAATTGCATATTAAAAAAACACATCGTTACAACATGGAAGCAAAAAAAAAACAAACTGCTGGGATGGCGGGTTTTTTTTTTTTTTAACACTGGTCGCGTTCAATACAAGCTGCTATACCGACAAACCGCCGAGGTTACAGCTACGACTTCCTCTTCCTTCCTTTCATTCAATAGGCCGCCGACAGTAATTATACTATAATGTAATTCTAGATGAGGCAAATTGGTTATTGACAGCCCGAACACGCCTCGTTAATGTTCGGTTAACGGCCGAAATTGTTTTGAGCGCGTGCCGTGGTCGATCCAAAAATAATTGCGAACAAGTATTTTGGGTGGCAACAACTTTCGGCCGTGCAGGCGAATATTTGTGAAAAACAACAAGCCCTTTCAAGGTCGGCCGCAGTGATAATTGGGTCGTTTATTATAGTAAAAGTACCGTAACTCCGAATTTTTAAAATATAAATAGTTTCGCTTAATGGAGTAGTCACATATAAGAACTCTAATAAACGCAAAAATAAATAAAAAATAGAAAAACACTGAACGAATATACCTACTTGTATTGTTTTTCATACACATTAATTTACAAAAAATTCAGTTACAAGGAGATAATTCACTTTTACAACGAAATACACAATCAAAAATAGGAAAAACGTTCCTCCAATAATTGTGGTAGTACCCTTCTGGTCACATAGACGGAGAATTGGTGGGGGGGGGAGGTTCATGGGATAATAAAACCTTAAAATTAGCGCTTTTTATTATACCTACATTTATTTTTTTGTGAGAGATTTGTTAAAATAAACAAAAAAATGTAGCACAAATCTCTGTCCATACTTCTGGATCCTGTTTAAAATATTTTAATAAAATGTACTCCGGACAATGTCATCACGAATAATAATAATAATAATTATAAACGTATTTGTACTTATACCGGCCGAACTACTTATAAATGCGATATAATATCATAATAGCCACAAAATGTACGTTGCACCGTTTTAATGTGTTTTGACAACAATTCCCAAAGTCTATATCTATATTTATATAATACCATGTGGGTAATTAACGTCGAGAATCATTAATGCGACCGGACCATAGGTATACGTGCCCTTATTGTATTATTATGTTGTTAAAGAACCATAACAATCATATTCGTTTAACAATAGCTTAGGTGTTGTCGTAGAACTATTACTAAATAGTCTAAAATGCCAACTCGGCGTGACTACAGTCACATAATATTATTATCGCCAATTTTCAAAATAATTAGTGAAAAATGTATTAAAAAAGTAGTCTTCGTTCAAAGTGAAAAGTAAAACACAAAACTAGGACGGGGCCCGTGCGAAACTATATTATATAATGTAATTTGTAATTATATTTTAACACACGCAGAGATCTTTCTAAATCATATTGTGATGGGAAGCGTTAATCCTGTCGTTTATGTATGTGAGTGTTACACAATGACTGCTTTTTTTTTTTTAATCAGAACCATATGGCACACTGCGAGTGTGGAGAGTGGAGTTTAGCTCTTGTATCAAAGAACAGAAAAAAATAAACAGCGACCACTTGCAGTTATAAAATATCACATACATACACATATAGATATATTTTTAACCTATTCCTTGGACCGACCGCTAGTGACCTTGGAGTGAAAAAATAATAATCTAAAACAGACGAAAGTGTTCCACATTCGCTTGCGTTTGCAATGTGAGATTTCGTACCGTTAATACGGATTCTCGTCTGGACCGGATCCAACCCACGCACGAGACGATGATAACAATATTAATAATGAAACAATATTATGTGTAATCGCATTAACGCGTTAGTGAATTTTTTTATTCAAATTCTTTTGGCCGAAAAAAAATTACATTAAACAATCGGATCCCGAAAAACCAACAGGTTTCTTTTGGAGGGGTAAATCTGAATCTCTTTTGGATAACCATTTTATACTCCTCGTCGTCCTCGATATTGGAGTTTCAAAGCGCGTGCGGCCAAACAAAATACATAAAATATACCCAATATACGCGTATTGACATGCATGGGTGGTACTTTAACGTTAAAAATAATAAAACAAAAAACCGACAACAATGTCATACGACGGCGAATTACGTGGTGTCCATGTTTGGTCGAAACGATTAAGGCGTTAAGCGTTTCGTGACGGAAATCATAAAATAATAATAATAATACAACGTCCGCAAAACCGAACGAACGTTTGAAAATGATTATTAGCCCGAGATTAGCGAATCGGCTGTAACGTTTTAAGACAAAGTGAAAACAAAAAAAAAAAATTACAATACCTTCCATTCATGAACTCCTATCGGACTAGGGGGGAGACAAAGTATAATATTATGATAAAACATTTTTTTTTTTATTCGATTTAAAAAAAAATAACTAAAATATATTTTGTTTTAAACTTGAAATGGTCGCGTTGCTCATGGAAAGTGATCAAACGGCGATAGAAATTAGAAACTGATAACCATAACGGGCGAACTGGGCTTTGCCATATCGTCTGTTGTACAGATGTCCCTCGCTCACTTACAACACCCATTCATACACTCTGTACAACAACCAATAAATTAAATAAACGTCAAAAATGTGTACAAATGTTAGTTAACTGTGGCTCTATCCTGTGCCTCGGATTTAAACGAACCATGTTTTGCATGTAAAATATCAGATTGCAAAAGCCGCATCACCGGAATTCCGTTGAAAATTCTGCATTTATAATTTACTTGGGTTATATGAGCGTAAAAGATCTTTCTATTCTGTTCATAATGTGACTTAGGTTCGTATGGTACAGTATTTTGGTAGAAAAAACTCGCATGACACACGCAAGTGCACCGCTAACCTTGTAAACTTTTCCAAAAAGAAAAACTAAATAAATGGGTCGCAAATTATCCCAGTGTTGTAACGGTAGAAAACAAATCTCACATATTTTCATAATCTTAAGATGTGTCTTTTAGGTATATAGGTACTACAACACACTTCAAATATTCATAAGAATGTTATTGTATTCAATTTGTACAGCTGACATAAGTACGAACACGTCGATTTATATTTTTGTGAATATTTTCAATTTGTATTTTAAACAATCCAAACTTTGTGTACTTTTTATTTTTACGCAGCCTTTATTTTCTTAGTATTTTCAAATCGAACAGACGACTACAGACGACCCGGGCACATTGTTCGAAAAACGGTCGTTGCTAATTGCTATAAACTATTCGTGATTAATACTACTACAGTACACATGCGAGTCACACGCACACTAAGGAACCGTTAATTTGTATGTAAATAATTCGATTATAATGCAAATACATGGTTAAATTTTTTTTTTTAAATAGCAATACCTATACCTCACACAGTAATCGGTGAATAGACTACACTACTGTAGACATGAATTCGAAACATACAAATAGGTACATTTTATTGTTTTAATATAATGTATCAGCGACGTTCTCAATCTTAATGGTTTTTTTTCAATTTTGTCGCATTCGTTAATTTAGCGCGTAGTAAGACATCTTAGTATACATATATATATCAAATGTACTTCTGACAAATATCAATTTAGGTTAACGTCAAAAGCATTTACTTATTTATTTCCCTTCGTCGCATTTGCTTAAACGCAAATGGTACCTACTTACCTCTGCTGTCAGAGGAGTTTATGTGACAAACGTGTCAGGCGACGCGACATGTAACAAACTGCGTACAAAATATACGACGTAGTTGCTACAATATTGTATAGTTACGCTTAAGGTTTTGTTATATCTAGTGTGATGAGTACAAGGTTTAAGAATGTTTGTTCCGAGTAGACACACGCCTAAGGTTTTTTGTCCGTTTTTAGTAATGAAAACATCCTATTATTACCCGAGGAGAAGTTTCGAAAAGTATAACTCAGAAAAAATATCTCAAATAAATCAGGAACAATTTATAGGAACAATATTATTATGGGGCATATTATAAATGTATTAAATTGATGCATTTATGATTTTTGTACAGTAGTTGCTGCTGTTGTCTACCGGCACAAGAATATGGACTGAAAACTATGTCTATATATATATATATATATATATGAAGGACACAAGAGAAGAAGAGCAGTAGTCCATTAATGAAAATTGTTTTTTTCAATATATGCCATTAATTTTTTTATTTATGTCAATAGATTGTTTAAATAAATACATTTTTTATTACAATACCACTAAATGTGATTTTTTTTGTTCTTATGTAAGAGAGGAGAGAAATTCACGAACTTTGTTTTTGCTATACTCTGAATTTTCATACGTGGAGTATTATAACCTTCTTCTCCTGTGCCATTCATACATCATTTCTACGCACGTTGGCCGTAATATGTTAAACTCGGTATACTGAAGCAATGAACCAACAAATTGTATTAAAACGCCATTTCCAAGTTGAAATAGTTTCACGAACTGGGTTTAAATACTTGCTTGTAGGTCAGAAGAACGCCGCTTGAATGGGATAAGCTGCGAAAGGAGAGAGCTGAGGGCAGAAAGCTAACAGAGCGGCCAATGAAATCAATTAAATATTTGTTTAGAATAATTGTTTGTTGCAGTTAGTTTATTTTTCGGATAATATCCGACCGGCTGTAATTAACACCGTCGGCCCCAAGGTTATTATTGACTAGGTTCTGTGTTCGCCTACACAACACCCCCAAAAACCGGAAAGCCGCCACCCCTCTGATAAACGTAAACCGAGCACCCCGCAAAGTGAAAAAAGGGGAGAAAGTCGTTATACTCCGAACCGGGGCCTCCGGCGTTCTACCCCTCTGGGCCTCTGTGCACCGTATATTATTATGAGCCGTAGCTTACCTGATAATATATACACTACAAGTATAAAACATACTCTAGAAAAAAAAAAAGAGTCATCACAAAAATACTATAGTGGTCGAATGAAGTGCTATACTAAAAATAATACATGCATTTAACAGCGGCGGTCCAAAGTTTTTAAACGTGTGTGCGATAACGGTAAAAAATCTTGCTATTTGGTAAACCTACGACATTGACCTTGGGCTGCGATTTTGCGGGGTAAAGGACAAAACGATTACGTGTTGCTCTAGGCTATATTATGATAATCAAGACGGACCAGTTTTGCAGCGGGCATTTTTTGGCCAGTGTTTTTTAGGCGGCGATGGAGGTATAAAAAAAATATGATTCCAACAGAAACACAATAAATTAGTTGCATGTTATACGCTCGGTAGCAATGGCGGCGGCGGCGGTGGTAGTCGGCTGAACTCGAGACTTGTGTACATACACATGCTGTACATGTGTACTGTTTTGTTTGTATACAAAACCCATAGCCGAGGGGGGCCCACTTTCACCTGAGAAGTCGTACCGCTTGGACGGAGCCAGAGGTCAAACTTACCGACGACGTTCAACCTTGGCATCGCCACGAGGTGGTGGATGTATCCGTTTGTGTTTTGCCTACCGTTTCAAAACGCTATTTTTTTTTTTTTTTTTTGGAAAACTCGTGCCAGTTTGAGTGTGTACCTAACCGGCAAAATTACTTAATGGAAATATCTAAGGGGAACGGCGACAATTTTAACTAGGTTAATGATAAGTGTACATGCCCTCTCTAAGATCTGTCAGTACCGTTAGATCGAAAATATTTCTATACCTTCTCTCACTCGGGGGAGGACTGGACATGGCTCCGACCCAATGCGTTACAAAACTCAATTTCCCAACAAACAAAAAGTGCACCTGTCGATGGAGATATACGATATAGTCTTCAATAAATATTCAAAGCACAATAGTTCCTAAATTGATATTTATTAAATCGCCGATTTAACACTGGAAATTGATACATAATATGAAATGCATTAAATTACATTGGTTTATTAGTCGGCGACAAGTATAACGGTCCGGGCTTTCCGTGCATACAGCAGCGCAAAGCACGGCACACACAATAACAACACATCAAACACTAGGGAACACAAATTTTGGTGAAAAAGAAATTGATAGCTTTGTGCGGTTAATAATATTATTATTATACTATCAGCTGTTAAACTGGTCTTTATTGGGTTACACGCGCCTTCGGAAACCGGTCGCCTCAGAGAGACCGATAACCGATTTTCGAGAAACCAAAATAATATGATTAGGTACAACCAGAGCTACCGAGAAAAGTAAAAAGTACAAGCGGTGAAAAAAATTAAAAAATTGGCACGGAAAAAAAATCAACGCTCCCACCCGTTATTTTAACGCGGTTTCTGATTATTATTATAATCGGACTTGACGAAATGAGACGTGCGACAAAATGTGACGGTCGATTTTTTAAGCGGACGCGAGAAAAAGATAATAATTATTAAAAAAAGAAAAAACCAAGGGCCCACGTGGGTCGCGGCGGTTTTACACGTTTTCCGGCCAACGCGCCGCACTGTGTATATTATGTTGGACCGGACAATAATCCCTGTCGGGTTATGTCGACCTATATAATAGGCAAGTTTACCATAGCCAACAAGTATTATAATATTATGTTCGCCTATACAATAATAATATATTGTACGTACAAACCGAAAGAGAGAAAAGAAATGTTGTCCTATTGTGACGGAACGGTTTCCTGGTAAAAAGGACGTGTTTCGACACGTCCTTTGTTGGCACCCTCAGGGGTGGTCTGACCTTGGAAAATTAGGGTCCGGCGGTCCACACAAACGCGAGCGCGACCCTCCCCCTTTTTTCTTATAGCTAGACCCGCCGCTTTGGAAACACTGTGTGGTGTTTGGAGCGCAAACTCGTGTGCCGGAATAGCCGTTCATTCATAATAACAGTGTGATATAATATTGCTCCGTGTGTATTTCCCTCTTAAGGTATTAGGTTCGAAAATAGCGCCAACACCGACTCGGGTAAGTCGCACGGGTGCCGGCAATAATAAATAGGTATAATATCGGATTTTCGGCGGAATGCGCGCGTGTTACAGTGTTTTAAAATAACAATAATAATTTAAAACGGCACAGTGTGTGCGACAAACGAGCAGCTGTCTATTAATAGACACACAACAACGGAGACACGACCCGCCGGTGGAATGGCAAAAACGGCCCGGATGCCTTCGTCCAAAGTTACACACAACTTATGTAATACCGCAAAAGCCAGTGCCTGTCTTCGATAATAATTTTGTAGTAAGACATTCGACGAACTCATTCCGGTTTGCGGACCACGTGACCGCCGGGGAAAAACGGTTGGCTCGGCTCGGCGCAGCTGATATTATATTGTTATGGAATTTTTCCATTTAAATACTATTCTCCCCCTCTCCGCAAAAAAAAAAAGCAATTTTATATTTTTATACAATATGATTACAGTTGTTATACTCACATCTCCTGTGCATATGTTTCTCGGAATGGGATTAGCGGATGGCCCGGCAACAACAGCAAGATAGGAACACACTTAGCGCGATCGCACCACGATATTAATTTTAACCGGCCGTTGTCGACGATTTTTTTTTATTGAGAAAAAATAACAATACCGAATTCGAAACGATCAAATGCGATATTTATTCGACGTGTTTACAATATTGTGTATAAATAAAATATTACAATAAACGCGTACGCGCCAACGATATAGGATACGATGAATTTTTTTTAAAGAAAAAAACTTATTATACGTTTAATAAAAAAAAAAAGAAATTTTAATAAGAATAAGCAAAAAAGCTAGAAGTTACATATATTATATAAAAAAAAAAAAACGGTTTTCGATCACATAATAATAATACAGAAATAGATGATACAGGTACAATATAATAATTACAGGTTTGATTTAACAATATAATATTATGACGGGTATTAATAAAACAATTTTTACGGTACAGAATATTTATAACAAGCCGGGCGGCGGTCGTACGATATACTGAGCGCGGCGCGTACCGGCCGGTAGTATATATAAGCCGACACTAACCGGCGGAATACACCTTCCCCGCTCCCCTCCACCTCTCACCTCCGGAGTGCGACTACTTGAGCGCGTCGGTAGTCGCCTTAGCCTTCCCCTAGACGTGCGTGCCCCGGCGAAGGGTGAGTGTGTGTTAGCGGCGGCGTCGGGGGAGGTGTTTTCTGGGGAGGGGGGGGAATAGGACAAAGGGGAAACGACGGCGAATTGGAAATAAAAATACATAATAATATAGAGTTGTTGATCCGGCTCGAAAAAACATACCCCCCCCCCCTCCTACACATCGTGATCAACCGACGGTTGAGTTGATAAGAGTCATTATATTGTTCGGTATCGTTTATCAAATGCAGGTGACTCCAACACTTCCGAATCCGAGTTCTGCGTCTCGTGGACGTTGGTTTTTTGCTTTATGAAAAACCAAACACTAGGTATAGGGTTTAAAAATGTAATTATTAATTAACCAAAGTTACAGCTGATACAAGATATTTTGCAGAACAAGAAGATAGGCGTAGGTATTAACGTGTACCATAAAATACCTGTAAATTCTAATAATAATTATTCATATTTAATATTAAAATTATACAATTTTAATGTCGATAAACTAAAGTGTTAAAATATTCTTATACAACATTCTTGCTCGAAAAAACTATTTACCTAATTAATTTAAATTTTAATATCTGTAAAATGCAGAGCTTAAGCACAATATGTTAATCGTTTTCTGTTAGTCCGTACATAAGGCTAGAGGGATTTCCGGGTTTTAAATCTTCCTCCCCCCCCCTAGAACAGAAAAAATATTAATATTACCTATTATTTCGCAAATAATTACTTCAAAAGTTTATTTCGCAGTTCTAATATTCTATTTTAATGATTTACCACAATATTGCACTGTTTTCGTTATTTTAAGACCTAAAAAAAACTAGTTAAGATCTAATTATTGGGTTTTTTAACGCTTGATTCATATGTACCGCGATTCCAGCTATTGCTTTGGCTACTGTTGATAATTTCATAAATTTTTTAAGACTTTTTTTTATTATTTTAGGAATACAGGCATACTGGCCGTCTATTGGTCCAGAATGCTGTTTTTATGTAAAACTAATAGAGCAGGTGTTTTATCATAGTAGGAAATAGATCATAAATTACAAAAACAAACGAAACCACAATATTCATATAATTTATATTTTAATGTCTGTCGATGCATAATATGAAAAAGAGAAACGCGTTTAAAATTATAGATAAATGTCACGAATTAGGAACGACGCAGTTAATTTAATAGTTTCAGCATTTTACATACTTATAAAAAATCTATAATAATAATTATTATATACAGGGTTTGAAACAAATAAGCATACACAGTTGAATCGGTGGACAACAAGGTAAATTATAAAATCGTATCGATTGGTATTTGCATCAATTGGTTGGTTTGCTGCAATGTAGAATTCACATTTTAAATCTTTTGGTCTGTAATGCTCGATGAGCTCTCAGAAGTATTTTTGGTTTTTTCGGTCGGAATTGATACATAAAAGATATTAGGTAAACGGTCGGTCGTCGTATTGTATTATAAATGGGCTCGTTTGAACACTTTTGCCATTCCATAAAAATTCTGTGGGATTAGGTCCTTGGCGCGCAAAAATGTTTGCCACTCACCGGTACAACAAATAATTGTTTTACTGTTAATTTTGTTTACTTTTTAGTTTTAAGTTTTTCCATTAAATTGCGCCTTCCTAGTAATGCCGGTCGATAGCACACTGTGTGTACGCGGTACGCCTACGGACTTGGTAGAAAAATGATCATGTGTCCAATTTGTAGAATGGAAAACTTTTAAGGAAAAAAACCCATTTTATTAGCACAGCTACCGCGCTGTTCTTGTTACATTGGCGGAACTTTTTTTTTTTTTGTAAGACGCAGATTAACGGCTTTGTTTGCGAATTACTGTACTGTACAATACAATTTTATGTTCTTGGACTCGTGAAGTCTAAGGATAACACGCAGCAGGCTTTATTAGACAGTATTTTCAACATAATATTTGTGTGTTTAAAACGATAATTATGAATTTTGTATAAAATATATATGGCCCGTAAAAATAAATAATTCTCTAGATTAATTTACTATTAAAAAATAATCTCTCACTTACAAAAATTGTGAACAACGTTCAAAAATTAATAAATACATATTAAACAGAAAAGCCATATTTATATTAAAAATTATAAAATGTGTGTACAAAAATTAAAAGTTAGCGCCGGACATTGAATAAAAGAGATCAAAGAATTATGGAAATAGATGATATGAGAATGTTGGAGTGACTTGTTTAACAGAAGACTAAATTAGTACATAGGTTGATGTTTGGTAATGGCACAACCGGCTGGAAGAATATAAGAGAATAAATTGAAATAGTTTGGACATGTTGAAAGAAGGGAGATCGTTGACTTTTTGGTAAAAGTTAATTTTTGCTATGCTCAATTCTTATTTTAAACATTTCAGTTCATTGATTTATTTCAAATTCGATTACATAATTATTATTTTAATAAAATATCTATTGATAAAAATGTATGAATTTTTATTCTTAACCGTGCAATTGGTAGATATTATTTGTAATTTTGGCAAAACAGAAACCTTATGGAATTTCTTGCAGACATCAATTCGAAGGATTCTCCAGTTATTATGAGCCAACTCGGACAAAGAAATTGTATTTTATTTTCACACGCCAAAGATTTCATAACAAAATTGTCGTATCAATTTCAGCCAACTGAAATTTTCCAACTGGATGTGTGTTTAGCATAATACTTTTTTTTATTTTGACCGAGTTCAGCTAGCTGTTGCCACCCACCCCCTCCTTCCCGTTTAAGAACAACGATTATTAATCAATAGTTGTGTAATATTTATTATGTTTGTTGACGCGAGGTCGACAAACTATTTTATGCAATTTCAGCATCTAACCTCTGCGGTTCAGTCTCGGGGCAATGAAACTTATGTCGTCGCTATTATGTCGGAAGCAACGTTCGAGTATATGAAATTAATTTGATCAATATCGCCGGATACCATAGAGACGACGGTATTGTCCCGTCTCCTGTTTTCTACAATAATAATAATACACCGCACAAGTCTTGGAGAAATTATTAGTCGAGTGTCGTGCGCATTACCTAGTCCAGCTGAATTTCTCCCGTCATTAAGACGTGTGGTGAAAAAAAAAATTCAAGTAATGGCAACAACAATAACAGTGCGATACACAGATTAGAGCAAAACAAACAGCTTAATAATAATAATAATATACAATACGGGTCATAATACAATTAATCAGTCGTAGTCGCCATAATAAATAATAAAAACTATTATTATGTCATCATATATTTTCTTACAAAAAGTAGGTACCCACGAGTATGGTAGAAATATGATGAATCTTTGACAACTCGGATAATAATAGGTGTATGTTATGCTATTATTATAAGTTTCATTGTTGTTGTTATTAGCAAAACAATTTTTTTCTTAACAGTACCACTTTTTCGTAACTAACGCAAAGTTAGTCAGCCCCACACACGAATTTTATTAATTACTCTAAAAGGGTGGTAGTACAAATTTTGAAAACAGTCGTACAAATTCATACAAATAGAGTACTAAAAGACTGAACATTTTTTTTTTTTAATTTCCAATTTGGGGAGGCTGGTGAGATGTACATTAACTTTGCATGTACACAAGAGTTAATTGTTTATTGATATTGTTATTGCAACACGTTATCAAGAATAATTTTGTTCATTTGTCAGTTATTAAAATAAATATATTCAAAGGGTAATTAGGACTTCTCTTTCAAAATCATTTTTCTAGTGTTTTCTAGTGTATCACAAATGTCTGGTGGGCGTATATATTTCAACACGGTTAGTATGATTCATACTCATCTTCTCTGAAAAGAAGTGTTTTAATTGTGTATAGTAATTATAAAAAAAAACATTTTGTTCGAAACAAATTATCGTGTCGTTGATCCTTTTTTTTATGATGATTAATGGTTAAATATCGGCTAATTATATAATATCTCTGGAGTCTGTAAAAATACTACATCAATATGACTTAATTGTTACAGCGATACTTCTAGAACATAACGAAACAAGACAGATGTGTTGTTTTTAAACTTTTAATCCGTTTTCTCAGTATAAAACAGGTATTTTTTGTTATCGACATTGTAATAATTATTATTAAATGCAACAATTGGCCGATGATTAAGTTTAGTTTGAGGTTTGAATAAAAAGCGGAGATGCTGTACACTTTTATGTTTCTCTTTAGATCAGTACTCGACCGGGGTTTGTTATTTTTAACCGAAAGGAATTAACTACATGGGACTTAACGTCCGGTCGAGGAGACAAACAACAGTCTAATCAACCGATTGCTCATAAAATGTTAATCAATAAAAGCCATAAGTATGTTAATTTTAAGTCAAACGGGTAATTACAACGAATTAAAAGATATACTGATGTTTTTTTTTCGCCGATTCACGTGAGAACCACCAGTCAGTATTATTCTATCTTTATCAGTACTCAAGTGCGTTTGAAGATAATCTGATAATACCCCCCATAAATAAAAGGCTCATGTATTAATTAGTCAGTACACAAATCCTACGGCGTTTATATGGACACAATATTGAGTGTACGGTGTAGGCAACAGGTATTTTTATATTCGCATGGAATGCCTCGAGTGCAAAAGTCGAGATTATTGGTATTATTGAATAGACAAATAATATTATGATACCAAGGTAAATGGACAACACGAGGCGCTTATCTGTGCAAACTTAACGGGCGTGACGGCACGTTGACCGATGTTCGGCAGGCGACGGGATTACACTTTTACAACGTGCGGCCTGCCCACTCTAAAGAGTATTAAAATCTTATAAAAATTAATCAATGATTTATGATAATTTATTGTCGCGTTGTCAATTGCATTGGCTAACTTCAAACTTGGCTTAGGTTTTGTACGGTCATGAGCTACCTTCGTGTCAATCGATATCGACACGAGGATTACCGCCATGACGCAACGACCATTTTTTTAAATCTGCCGTACAAAAAATGATATAAAAAGTTCGTTTGGGCGAACCGCGTTCTGTGCATGTTGCCTAGGTGTCCCCTCGTTGTCGACACGGTCATTTATGGGCAATTTAAGGAAACAGTAAACACAGACTCGGTCATATTTACTATATTATTATTAATGCAATCAATTCGCCACGGGCGACGATTTGTCTGTCGACGGTATTGATTTTCCTGATCTGCTTGTCGACTTAAGTCAAGTTAAAAGGTGGTGCGGAGGTGCAGTTGATGTCTAAGATGTTGTCCGATGGTTTTCCTGCGTTAAACCGACACGAACGCGGAAATGGCGATGGCGTGTTTACACGATCGTTGGGTTTTTTAGGTATTTTTTTTTTTTTTTTTAATATATTCCATCAGTTTGGCAAAATATATACCGCCGTCACGTGTATCCGATTCAGTTTTGATCACAAAACCAGCATGGAAAAATTAAAAAAAAAACAACCACAGTTTGTCGGTAGGTAAACGAACAACAAATTTGTTACTCCTTCACCCCTGCCCTCCCCACCCCCGCCCCTCGACCGGGTTCTTACCTTTGGTGTCGCGTCACCCGTTTCCCGTACATCCTATACAGCAGCTGGCCACAAGGATACGCAAGGTGCAAGCATAATAATAATATTAATAATAATGTTTAATGATAGAGTGGTAACTGGTATTCGCCACTCGTGATCACGTGCACGTTGTACCTGCCTGTAATGTGTCAAATGTGTTTTGCAGCAAACATTCATCCGCGTGTAATCCGGATCTCGTTTCGGCTGACTTGCGGGAAATAGCTGGCTGTATAACATGAACGCATAGGCAATATTGTTAAGCACCAACCTGTGTAGGTAACTGACGTCAATCGAAAGTTTTCCTGTTTGTTTTTTCTCTATGCCCACGCAAACTTTTGCGTAAGCGGTAATTGACTAGTTTTTTTTTATAACCCCCTCGAAATAAAAAAAAAAGCACAAGGAGAGAGAGGGAACGATAGTGTTAATCGGTCGACAGGAAATTCTACGCATGGACGTAACACGACTACGAGAAAAAATCTGGTTCGCATTTTATAGTCGTTGAAAAAACTCAAAATATCAATTAAAAATCGTGTTCCACGTCATCATTGCAACTGCTGTTCACTTTTACTTTTAAATAGGTCCAAAAAATCTTCCAAAACCAGTCCGAAGAGGTTGGAAAAGGTTTAAATTGAAAAACAAAAGTCCAATTTTCAAATATCGCATATTTTCTATTTACACGGTCACATTTTTTTTGGTAACAATTTATTGAACTTTCTTGGACCGCTACTGACAAAGCTCCAATTGACATTCGGCTAAGACATGGTATTATCACACCGCAATATTATTTTAACAACAATTTTTTTAATTTTGTTTTGCCGTAAAATGCTTTTACCATATTTTATCGAACAAAGGTTTTAATAGTAATGAAGGAATGAGTAGATAAAGGAGTTAATGAAAATGAAAATTTTAGTCAATTTAAATTTAAAGGCTTGGAAATTTTTTAATTTTTAAGCTCAACACACATTCAACTGTTGTAATATTTTGCTAAATTGTGTAGTATATCTTAAGACTTTTATTCATTCAAACTATTTTTATAACTATTCAAACTAAAAACTATTTTACAAAAAATGCCATTTAACACCTTTATTTACTCACGCCTTCGGTTACTCGAGTACTCAAGTACTATACCTATTTATAACGGTTGATCATACTTTAAAACTTTGATTTTTTTCTTCTTCTATTTTTAGATGATTATTTTCATTGTTTTGCAAACTCTCGTGTAAACAACGTTGGTGAAGATATCCATTTTTGTTCTTTGCTTGTCGAAAAATTGTGCGTTTGGTTCGATCAGATAACGTTTTGTTGTGCGTTTGGTAAGTAGATAACATAGTATCATATCAAACAACTTCTCAGGAACTTGTGTTTTGCATGACCGACTTTCACGCATGATTATCACCGGAATAATTTGTCGGATCGTATTCATTAGGATAATGATCGTGCGGTTAGGTTAGGTTAGGTTTGGGTTAGTACCTACACTTAGTCTCGTTCCACTACAACGGTGGTATTGCTTACTTGCGGTTGAACGAGAAATCTCGCCGTAAACAATGTCACTGGCATTATAAATATTAACAAACGTCGAACAACAGCTATTAATACGTAATGTCTTACAAAATGTTTTTTTAACTAAATAGGAGACACAATAATAATTCGCTAAGCAAAAGTGCAATGGACCGCGATTGAGATTAACCGCTGTAATTTAATATTTTACAGTAAAGCTTTTGGTGTTCTTTTGGGGAGGGGCTTGTTTTTTTAGCGTGGATACTACTTGGACGTAGGATATTTTTTGACTTTAGACCATTTTTCCAATTCAAACTATTTAGAAAAAAAAACCCAATTAAAATGTAAAGTAAATTAGTTTTCATCTAAGATGCGTTACAAGTTTAAAACGTATTCCCATTCTTTCCAATCATTTTTTTTTTTCATGTAAGTATGTATTTATTTATGTATTTCTTGAGCTTCTTAGGTGGACTTCTAGATACTAATAATTGGACCAGCTTAAATTTTTGCCTAAAAAAAATCCTTCCCTCTCACTGTCTTTTATTAAATTGGGATATTAAATTGGGACTTTATCATTATTGTTTTATGTGGAACAATAATAGTATATTTTTAAGATCAAAAGAGTTGATGTCAAAATGAAGACATCCGTTTCAAGGTAAAAACATGATTTAAGTTCAAAGCATTACATGATATCTATTTATTTAAAATTTATCACATTTGACTTATTTATACTTGTCGATTTCGATTATACTTAAGACTTAAGAATACATGTTATATTTATGTTGAAGACTAAAAGGACGAACATGAATCTATGGAAAATTATGTTAAGTTGAATGATTTTTCATGATGAATAATTTATATTTTAGTGAGTTTACAAATTTTTTTTCATAGTCAACTTTTATTTAATCCTTTCTCAATCAACATAAATATCACCTAATATTCTTAATACTTAAGAGGATTGAAAGCGAGTGGTTTTTAAGGGGTATTAATAAATTTCGACCGTGTCAATTTATTTTCAGGTTAACTTACGCGTAAGGTTCAGGGTATTATTAACTTTTACAAGTAAAAGCCATTTCGTCGTATCTAAATGAATCCAATTTAGACTTAAAAGCCTGAAAAAATTACGCCTTCGGATTTTAATTCTGTAAAACTAATTTAGTTGATCGACCTTTTTTCCGGGCTATTGTGGAAGTCTATTTTTGAATAACTGTTTCATTTACTTAAAAAAAAAAGGCCCAATGAAGTGAATACTAAACGTTTAAGAAATTAAAATAGGATTTAAACACAACTTTAATAAAAAATAAAAAATCGATTCCCACAATAACCTAAAAAAGAGGCTGATAAAGTCAAATATTTTTACATGATTTAAATCGGACCCATCCGTATTTTCTTCAGACTTAAAGGTCTAAAAATCCGCCCGACTTCTTTCGATCCTCTCAATAAGAAATATATTTTATTTTTATCGCTTATTTGTAATTTCCAAGTAAAATAAAACTATTAATGAAACTGGTAATTTTTCAATTTATATAATATGTGAATCCAACGAGTGGGTTTTCATGTTATGTCAAATTTTAAACATAACGCTTAAAATCTTTTAATCATAAGATGACGTAAGACAATTTGATTTTCGCCAACGGTGCAAGACCACTTTGTTGCTCAGCCGTTGTGTTTATATAAACATGGCGGTATTTGGCTGGAAACAATTGTTATTCAAATTTCACTATTGTCGCTGTAAAAGCGTCCAATGTGCATGCTGTTATGGGATTTGAAAATTACCCAAATAATGTGGTGTGCTCACAATTACATCGGTCACCGTTGAAGTGTGTTGTTCGATGATGATTATTATTATGTGAATGAAGTGTTTCGGCATACGCAAGCCGGGCTTTGTTCGGTTTTTTTTTGTTAACAGCCTTGAGGAGGCTTAAGGTATTGTCTACTTACAACAACGATGTAAGATAAACGGTGACGCGCGCATTTTAACGCATTGTAATAGCGGCGATAAACCCAGTCTTAATGTTAAATATACTTAAAGCTTCTTAATGAATTACTGTAACTTTTATATTATTATTGCTATCAACAGATATATTGTAAACTTGTTTTGTTTTAGAATAATATTTTCGTGCTGATGATCATTGAGAGAGAGAGAGTACATTTTTGTGTTTACTTTCGATCTCGGTTTAAAGAAGTCGGTTTTGACTTTAACCGCAAAGTCTATACAAAGGATAACGTAAATAGATGCATTAGTCTATTGAAGGACTGCGCGGTCGTCTTTATGGTGTCATACTATTATATTTTGTGCTCACAGCAAAAGTATAATATTATTATTATGATATTGATTTTTAAGTAAAATCGTTGAATCCCCGTTAGCGGTAGATGCTAACACGAGTTGGCACTGCAAGTGATGAATTATTATTTTATTATGCTAAACGTATGGTAAGTAATTTATGAAACAATAATTATTACATCAGGACACAATGTTACAGCACCGTTTCTCAGATATAATATCGAAATCTGATTACATATCTGCACGTTGGTTTTTTTTTTAATTAATTAATTAATTAATACACATGTTATGTGTGCATTAGATATTATTACTTGTAATCAAAGCCAATCATGATTGCGCCGTTTGTTTTGTGTTAACTCGTTTCCTCATAGTTGGCTGTATTATGTTAATACCATTGAGTAAATATTGTACAGTATATACTCAACGTTAACACTTAATCTAACATTTATATTAATACTGTAAATTTCTTCGTAACTCTCACAATCAAGCCAATGCGCCAATACATTAATTACAAGTACAAGTAGAATAGCCGTTCTTGTTGAATATAATTTGGTTTTTTATTAGATTTATTTTGAATTTAAGCGTTTTGATATTTTATGTCATTAGTTTTATATAATTACGGTGAACCGTGCGTGCAAATTACTACTGATTTACATTTAAGGTCAACCGATAATTATTTTTGTGATGTTAAACGGCCTGACGTAAGAACACATAATAATAATATTATTATTAATCGATTAGCATACAAGACTTACTAGGTCTAGGCACCTGCAGTGGCGTGTGACACTACAATCTGCATGTTTCCTTACATCAAAAAACGACACTATTATTACTCTGCTATTATACACTGATTATAGAATAGAGATTTAAAAAAAAACTGTACATTTATAAATAAAACACTGTTGATTTAACTTGTGATTAAAATTCTTTGCTGAATTCACAGTTTTAGATTTATACCATGCTTAAATTATAAACAGCTAAATAAGACTTAATTTGAATTAACAAATTACAATATGACATATTAATAATCGTCTGTTATTTGCACATCTTCGAGAAATTTAATAAGGTTCAAAATAAAAAAAATGGTCCTGCGGTTTGAAAGATATCGTGGGTCAGAAGCATTAAAAATAAAAAACATTGCAAAAACAATACTTTCTCAGCTCGGCATCGAAGCTAAAAAATAATAGTATCTTTTATAATTTTATATAAGTGTTTTGCTCTTCAGGGAGACCTCGTACACATACAGTATGATAATATTATATACCTATTGAACATAGGCGCCCAATAAATCCTATACAAGTCGTGGTGTATTTACATAATATTTTTTCGAACTAGTAATTTATTTTTAATTTTTAATTTATTGCTTTTGTAATTACACTTTATAGCACTCGAATTAGTAATATAACTGATAATTCAACCATAATGGATTTAAAAGATTCATTTTCGATATCATATTGTTAATTGTGGGTTTACTATGTCGAATAAATATATGATTGATGATTAATTTTAATCGAGTAATTGTAATTTTATATATTTGTCAATAATAACCATTGATTAATTGTAGCTTTTATTAAAAATCGTTATTTTTAAATGTACATTATACAATATTGGCCAACTTAATAATGTTATTATTTATTTATCAAAATAATAAAAATGTCGCTAATTTTCCAAATTAATTTTATAATACTAGAATTAAAGATTATGTAGTAAAATGTAGTGTCCAATTTTTTCAATAATTTACCACAGTAACAATAATATTTGCTTAAAAATTAACTACATAATATTTTTTTCTTTTAGTCAGTTTGCCTATTTTTCAAATCTTATATTGTTAAATTTTCATTTGTTTTTTGTTCATTGGGTTCGTGTGTAATTTTGGAAGGATTCGATGGAACTGTATTATCAATGAGAAATGTTTCTTTTCGGTAATAATATGGAGGATGTCAGTTTATTTACTAAATAATACAGAATTTATACGGTGCCTGTCATAAGCTATATTATTATGTGACCGTTTCGAAACATAGTATTTTTTTTTATGTGCACTACCAACCGCCGGACAGGTTCAAACGATTTTTTAACAACAATCGATTTGTCTGTCGTCTGGTCTTGTAGTAAGTACAGGCGGTAAGCATATTCAAAAACTGAACCCAGTTAATTTGGATTAATCCGACAACAAGTGGATGCTCGAGATCCAGATGATCGGATGCTACGTCTTACGTTCTACACATTATTCAGTAGGAAACAGACCTCGGCGGTGTAATATATTAAATTATAATCGGACTTAACCGCGGCGACCATTCGCCGGTTATCCGGGCAGCGGTCAGGGTCCTTTTTTTGATTTGTAAACTTGTCACTTGTCATAATATTATAACATACTCCTCGTGTGGCGTCGTGTCTCTTGTGTGTCATCACATCAACAGGTCGGCGGAGCGTCCCTCAAATGTGGGTCAATGTGGTAAACAATAACACAAAACTTAATAATAATAATGCCAGCAGAGGTGTTGCGCGCATTACGTAAAACGGATGAGTAAAATATATTTAAAAAATAACCAACCGTGTGATAAAATTATGCGGGAAAAAGTACACAGAACAAACGTTAGATAATTTCGGACGTAACTGTGTATAATAATATTATTCTGTTCAGTTGTTTTTAACGGCCAAAATGCTGGCGGGCAGCATAATAATACTCTGCTTTCCTTTTTTTTTCCACTCGCAATACGATCCGAAATCGGTTACTTTTCATAATTGCAGTGTGACAATACAGTATGATCACCATCACGTGACATTTGTACAGTATTGTTTTTCCAAAGATTACTATTATACTTAAGAGAAGAAATTGTGTTTTGTAATTTATGTAAAATGTATTAATAAAACACACAAATTATATACTCGCAATAATATTTCCATTTTTGGTTTTTTTTTCTCTGAAAAAAATAACGAAACTCGATAGGAAGACTGTTAATATTTTTCACCGAAACCGTCGACAAATCGATAGAAAATGCGTCGCAAAACCGCTTGTGGAACTCGGTTTAACCGGGTGGCCGGTGATCTCAATGTGCTACGCGTGTTCTAATTAGGATCCGCTGTTATTGAATTATATAATTTCTATTAAAAACTTTATATTAGCCGTGAATGGTAGATGCGCAGCGTTGATGTCATTCCACTAGAATCGTATCTGAAACTGAATTTAGGTACACATACAACGACCTGTCCGCCGGAAGAAACGGATTTCGAACGCGAGGCTTGTGTTTGTTTTCACAGCCAACGGAAATTCAATCATGTCCCTTCGGACGTGTCTGAAATGGAAAACGCGATGGTGGCTGATTCAGCAGGACCGTATAATGTAATGGTATACATAGAGTTAATATTTCAATTCAATATCGGGTCTTTGTAATAAAATATAATATATATTATAATCCATAAAACCGTAAACTTCTGTCTGGACGCGAAGAAAACCAAAACATGACACATACACACTTATGAAAAAAGTTCAAAGTTGCATCATCAATATACATGTTTTGTCCACCCTACGTTCGCGCTATGGGTGACATAACATTTATTTATTTTTTACTAAATTACACAATTTTTTTATGACAACGTAACAGAAAGCATTGTGTGCCTCGCGCCGTCCAGACAATCGCACGTTTTATTTGCATTTTTAATGGGTGTCCAATTAAAAACAATCAAGGTCTATGTCAACATTACGATTTAATTAATCAGGGCGACGATAATTGAAACACACATTTTCTACATGAGATAATTTAGCGAAAAAACATATATTTGTACATACGAAAAACGCGAGCGATGACTCGACAAAAGGAAATTATTATTTTGGGCAAAAATTACAATGTGATAATTTGACAACAATCTACACAGGAAATGTTGAGTGTACTCGAAACGATGATTTAAAAAAAAAATAGAAATTAATAATTTGATAAACAAAAAACGTCCGGTAACTATTTAATAATTAACTGCTATTCGAGTTTGCCAAGTCAAACTGTCATTTTAAAACAGTCGTTAAGTCGCATTAAGCATTTAGGCGTCTATGTTTAATTTAAATTTAGAATGATTTTGTATTAAGTTTATGGGAACTGTGTTGATTTGTTGGTTTTTTGCACAATTCAACATGTAAAATATATGGTTATCTGGTTAAAAAGAAAACCGCCGAGTTGATATTGGCTCAGATGTTAGTTAAATCGTCAAGAAACGGAAACAAGCATTTGCCATTAATATTATAACTGTATAGTCGGGCGACTGCACAGCTAACGTTGTAGTAACGGGTATGTTAGGTAATAGGTTAGGTTAGGTCCTTACTAGTATACAATATTATGCTCGTCTTTTTATTATAGATAACATGCTTAATTACTAATAAGCGACCGTCACTATGTAAAACTAATATTTTTTTCCGTAAGGCAAATACAACAACAGGCGACTACATCAATAATTAGAGGTCTGATGATCTTATCACATTAAATCATTTCGGAGTTATACAATTATTATTCGACAATCAACGAATTTACACGGTGCTCGCAACAATCGTAATCAGTCGGTCCATTGTTAAAAAAATAAGATTGTATTTCAATGAACTTGGTCCGGCATTATATAGCTAAAGGTGTGATTAATAAAAATAAAAATAAAAATAAAAACGCTCTCGTGTTGTAAAATATTTTACGTCAAAACAAAAAATCCGAGTAAATCGATAACGCGTTATATTTATTATTATTATTATTATTGTTAAAAAACAAAGAGTTCCTATCTGTCTTTCGGCCGCCGTCTGACGAAATAGTTGGAAAATTATGCACACTGCATAAACCATTTAGCATCGTTGTATCCTCTAATATTGCGAAGCTCGGACGAACAAAGGAAATTCGAACGGTGCGGAAAAGTAGAACAATAAAGAAACACGAACCCGTCGGATGATGTGTGTGAGTGCAAATCCCGAGAAGGAAACCGCGTGTTGCCAAAATATTGTACTACCGAGCATTTTCACACGAGATCCGAACGGGTCTCGGCGGTCGTTTCCCATAACGAGGCATAGGACTAGTCCGTGTCGCAAATTCGCTTTCACCTGGCGGACGGGCTACACAATACCCGGAGGCTCTATCTTGGCGCGCCAAGTACTTATCCTTTTCATTATTGCCAAGTTTTACTGTTCGATGCTTTCGTCATCGCCGGTACGGTTGGAATACATTGCGGCTAGTAAACTCGGACGGAGATCCCCGCCGCAAAGAAAGTGAAAATTAACCGCACCGACAGTGACGTGAGGGCGTGCGCGTTGTGAAGGCCTGCAATTTTGATAACCGAGTAAAAACCATCGTTGACTGTCCATCCACCGTAATCGATCAGCACGCCTAAATCTGTTCTAGTAGACAATTGTTATAATCTACTGTTAATATCGCAAACATTGCAATAAAAGAGAATACATAAAAAATAAAATATTTCGAACAAACATGGAATAGACCAATTAGGTTTTTTTAACCTAACCTTCCCAACTCTATGTTTACTGTCCAGTACAACGCACAAGTGCTAAGCGTGAAAAATTAATGGTGAAAATAATAATTTTGAGCAAACATAATATTATTATTATTATTTTGTGCGGCGTTCGAGTAGCCTCCGTCACACACTGGATTGAGGGTAGCGGTCAGTGGGTCAATCGCTGTCACGCCGTGTCCACGTGTCATTTTCGAAAAAGGTCTATCTAGAGCTCTATCTCAAACCATTCTTGTCGCGCAAAAACCCGTAGGTACCCCCTCCCTACCCCTTTGCCCCCCCCCCCGGCGCAGCTCTTCTCCGAGGCCTCTCGATTATTATTTACTCGTTCCATTTAAACGGGTTAGGTATATAAATATTATAGTTTCACGAGCTGCCACATTATATTATTATTATTATTATACATGATGTGTTTGAGTAACAATTTGTTTTCATCCGGTTGCAACAGTTACAGTAGTATAATTAATGTACTATTATTATTACCACAAATGGGTAACAAATTAAGTACATGATCGAAAATTGATAATAACAGAATCAAAAGTTTTATTGGGAAACCATTATTTATAATATAATATTATAATTTATATAAATTAACAGTTGTTTAATAATAATTATTAGCAATGTCATCATTTGTTTATATCATATTTTGGCAAGAAATCAAATATCGTAATCACATAAGTATGTCAATAAGTATTATCGACTCAAAAATTAAACTTGAATTATTTACTAAACAAAGATATGACAGCCAAAAGGATATAAGTGAACTTTATTTCAATAACAAGCCTGTGATCTTACTGTATCTGTAAATACACATTTTTACAATCTGTATTTTTTTAACAATATCTCCTCAAATTTTCCTCAAGTACAAATTGAAGGCAATCAATAGGATTACCCATAGGAACACACACTGAAAATATAATCATTTGATCTGTACAACTTTATAGAAACCTTTTTAGAGTTTAAAACTACTTACTACCAGGTCACCTTGGGTGATTTTTAACCAATCATTCCATTTATTATAATTACTATTAACTTGACCATGCCCTCGTGTGACTGTAAATTTTCTAGATGCAGCCTGTTGGTAGGGTTTCTTCCGTCTGAACATATTTTGTCAGTATTAAAAATAATTTTTCACCGGAATTTTATTGAAACAATATATTATTCTGTGCGGGTTAAACAAAAGCACGGATTGTTACTGGTTTAGTTATTTAAGTTTGAAAATTGATACTTTTTTTTGCGAGGAAACTGCACGCGCACAGTGTTCTATCAAGTGGGAAATAAATATTACTATTTTTTTCAAATTTAAAGTATTTCAAAGTACAGCGAAATCAACACAGATCGATCATATTCGGATGTCGTTAAAATTGTTTTTGAACAGTGCAAACGCGCAACGCAAAAAGGTTCAAACCATAGGTGTGCAAATATAGTCTTTCAAAAGGTAAACAACATAATATGTTCATAGTAGGTTTTTGCGTCGTAGAATAAATAATAATATAAGCACACCCGAAGTAACGAGTGTTAATAGTACATATGTATAACGAAACAGTGTCGCTCTACGACCATGAACAAGATACATTTTTATCCACTATCTGGGACACACACTACCACTACCACCTATTTTATGTCCATAGGGATATAAATAACTGTACGGACTAGTGACCATAATAACCCTAGTTAAGCAAATAATTAATAAAATAAACCCTTAACCACAAAAATAATTCTATACAATTCTTTGAATTTTTATAACGGATAACCACAAAAGTTTTTCTAGAAACATTTAATATGTTAAAAAAATGAATTTTTGTAAATTGTGTTAAAGTAAAACATAACAATTGATATATTAACAATTGACATGTAGTATTTTCCCTATCTTTATTTAAAATTAATTTATATATTAATTATTTGTTTCTATAAGCTTAATGTGAATGAATTGAGCTGCAGTCTGTACAGCTTATTATGTATATAATTCACTTTACCTAGTGTAAAAAAATCCCATCTCCGTGTTCAAAACATTATGTTCTTTATAACAAATAGGAATAACTCAAATATAATGGAAAAAAAAATCTTCAATGATCATTTGAAAAGTACAAGATATAATATTTTATTATATCGACTTTATTACAATCCTGTGTGTAACGAAGTGATACAAAGTTTGGCGAAATATATTAAAGTATAAAGGTTCGTAAGTATTAATCAATTTAATTAATTATAATAGAAAAAAAAACATTCAACATGATTTATAAGTATTTTTATATCTTAAAAAATCTAAAATTTCACACAACCCTGAAAAAAGTTTCATTTCATTCCCTGTACACGTGTTTACACAACCTGAACGTCTTGACCGTTATTTTAATTCGATATTTAATATTCACAATATTAGAGACATACCTAATTTGTATTTTGTACAACAAGTACAGTTAAATTATGACCTTTATTTAAATTTTGCTTATTCTTCATTATAAACATAGAAAAAATATCTAAATATTTTATGCCATAGTGTATGATATTTGGTTGGTTTTTGAAAGACCTTGCATATAATATAATAATAATTTTGTTATATTTTTATACAATATTGAAATTATCAATATAATTATTGTAAATGTAAACTTGGAAACGATAAAAGTTGTTTAATGCTGTAAGCATTACATTAAAACAAGGAAGTCGTTATACTAGTTTCGTCGCAGACGTAATTTGATTGTTGCTATAAAAATGTAAAATACCTAAAAAAATAAAAACTAAGTTGTTAATTCCGGAGATCTCTTTATTCGGTCGTTACTATTTCAGCTGTAGAGCAGTGATTTTTAAAAAAAAATAAACTCAAACAATCGTATTAAATCAGAAAATACATTAAGTGTAGCAAATCTATGGCTATCATTTTAATAATAATTAATACAACATATTTACTATGAATATTTCCAGTAATATTTGTATTGATGAAAAACCTGTCGTTTTAAACAATTTTCAGTATCACCTTTCAGTTGTTTATTTATGTTTATTATGTCTTCCGTTGAACAGAGATGTTTACCTTCCGATATCTTCCTTGGAACGGATTGAGAAAATGTAATTTATACACTTAAAAATTCCATAAATAATTGTTGAATTAAATATGATTATAATAAGACGTACAAGGCGTAAAATGTAATACACAAAACAACCAATTATATTTAGTTGGCTCATGTACAGAAACATTTTTAATTTGTTCAATCCAAGGTAGTTTTAACACATTGTAGTGCCGCTTAACTATTAAAGTTGCTGTAGTTATCAAAACGACCGCTTGACAGGTGCACAAAATTATACAGTTTACAGTGTTCGGTTTCTCATATATTGATGAAACTATCAAAATAAACTAGTTAACGTTGCAGAATATTTTAAGACTACTGTTTATCGCATAGGCTATCATCATCACAAACTTTTTACTTGATATTTTGTTAAACTGATAGATTTTAATATAGTTTGTTAGTGTTACAATAATTACATTTTTTTTTTTTTGGAGCCACTTTTTGATACAATACAAAAAGTATCAATTAAAACAATAACATATATCACTTATCAAGGATCTGATTAGAAGTTAGTCAAGTGACATAGGATATAAGTATGCAATGATGGGTTGCTCCGGAGCAAAAATCATACTAACGTGATTTACATGGTTAATCGTGTACAATTCTGTGGTAAGTACGGTTGCCTATCCGGATCGTTGTTTTGTTCGAATTTGGTTATCGAAGAAAGATATAAAGGTATTACCTGTTTCGACATTGTTGATGTGACATGTCGGTATGCAAGATGTAATTATTTACCTCATAGTCAAATCTCTAATTCTTTTGCGTTTCAACAGTGTGTTTACACGGTTAACCGATTATCACAAATACCGACTGCAATAGCATTATCTCTTGTGTGTATTTTCAGTAAACACAATGTTGTTTTTTTTTTATTTACAACACTGAATTGTGCATAATATTACTAGGACCGAAGTTGTTCAGGTATTTTGAGTATCACATGCGTACAATACTAATATTATAGTTTATTATGATGTGTCGAATCGAAAACCCACTCACAAGCATCAAAATGTTCAGGTACTTGACTCTGGTTGAGATTGTTTTGTTTAAGTTTCGGGGGACTATAATGACAGCGCATATCTAACAACGATAGCTAATTGGCTTTTAAGTAGTGTTGTTTTGCATCCAATTTAACATATTTTTTGGGTAAAATTCGAAGAAGCCATAGACTTTACACAGGTAAGTAAGTAATGGTGTCGATATAGTATGCCATTGTAGCGTTAATAAGTTTTCCTCGATGATCGGTCGATAACGATTTAAGTGTAAAGACACAAAACACTTATAGTATAATATGCTGTGTTAGGAAATAAGTAATAATCGTAAGCCATAAAGTAGAAGGTCGCTTATTGTTAAATTTAAATTGAAATGCAAATGGGTTTCAATCAATACGTCCATGAAGGTCTGCAGGATATCTATACGATCTACATAGTATGTAAGTATAGAAGATTTTGATCAGAGTCTATTTATCACAAGAGTTGTCGATTCACCAACGACAGACGGACTTCCGAGATCAAATTAAACGGCGAACGAGGTACATTAAGTGTGCCTTTAAGAGTTACTCAATGGGTGGTGAACTTTTAATAAAAATAAAAAAAAGCATAACGATTCAGAATATTATATCAAATCGTATTTCTCATAGGTTAGTTAAAATGTGTTTATTCTAAGCTTTAATTCAAATGGTAAAAACCTTCAGACTTGAAGTTGTGCTATGAAAAATACCTACAGTTTTAGATTTTTAACAGGGAATATATTCAGACTTAAGTATGGAAAATACTAATTTAAACGTGCAGTGTTCTGTTTATACCCAGATCCTACTAAATGTTTGCCAATTATGACAACAAATATTTTATACATTAATTCATACGATGTACATTATGATAATATACATAAATGGTAAAACCCAAATTTAAGGAACGCCCTACGCCGTTCAGTTTCAGGTATCAGAATAATTCCCACTAAGTAAATACCATTCTTTGAAACGTTAATTACTATCTTGATTTATAACGTATAATCATTCGTTTTTGAGCGGCAGACCAATTTATTTTTTATAATCTGTATATTTTACCAATTTCATTCGCTACAGTTTTCAGAATAGTCCTCAAATTACGCCCAGTAAAAACGTATCATTAGGAAAATCACACTTCTTTCGTATCCAACCTTCGAAGGAAAAGAGTTAAAAGATTAGTTTTTGTTTTTGATTGATATGATTTGAAACGTTCAGAAAAATAATGGCGTGCCGAATTTTAAACATAACAAATTTGTTGTTTTTTTTTTAATTGTCTTATTATTGAATCGATTTTCTTCTACTTTCAGCTTTTCAGAGGCCATCGAGGCCAATTGATGGAAAAACAGACTTTTATCTACCCTGAGCAATTTCACTGAAATGTTCTAATCCTAATTGACTTGATTCCTTTTTGATTTTATCTATCCATCTCTGCCTACTACTTCCTAGCGGTCTCTTCCCATCTGGGGTTCAGTTTCGGGGACATCAGTTGTTGTCGATTTGGATCTGTCTCGTTGTCAACATAGAAGCATTTGTTTTCCTATGTGATACGACTTTTGACTTCTTTGTGGTTACTTAGGTTGCTGCCCGAATAAAATTTAAAATTGTTTACTTCTTCAACACGCATACTTAGCCTTGCGTTGCATTTGATGTCTATTTCTGGAGGCCTATGTGTTTTGTTTTGTATTCATTGATGAGTGATGAGTGATGACCAATCCCAGTAACATTAAAATATCTGTTGTTGCGTTTCTTCTTGCTCACTTTTACTTTTGGTCTATGCATTTGGAACAATAGTTTCTGCTCTGAAAATAGTAAATATTATTGGGGATTTAATTTTATAATGGATTTCTTCTTGAAGTTAAAACATGATATCCTAAAAAACTTGCTCGCCGATTAACTACATTTATAAAGTCTTTATTTGAAAAATATGACGTATATTATCTTGTAATTTCCGTTTGGGCCTACGCGAATTATTTATTTACCAACATTAATATCTTCAGATTGTGCTGAAACGTTTTCACAGACGATTAAGTTACTGATTTTTGTAGATGGATTAGACATGAGTACGCATTTCATGTACCTGACATAAGCGACTTAACATTAGCGACCCGTGTTTGTCTGCCGAGTGAACGTTTGCAAATAAATATTTCTCCCGACAACCTTGATGTGTCTGCAGATGATAATTTAAGAAACGTACACCGTTTGGACCGGTTGGGCAAATATTTTGTACCCCATGGCGATACTGGAAATTCAAAAATTCCGTTGTTATTTGTGTATGGAGTTGTTAAATAAACTGGGACTGCCCCATGATGTGTATGGGGCATTCGGTTCGTTGACACTGTTGACAAACGAAGAAAAAGGTGTATTACCCGTTTTAAGTAATATAATATATTATAATTTTAATAATAATATACATACTTGATACGTCATACGGTGAAAAAAATATCTCATAAGGCTCCGCTCAGGCTCATAACACCAATATTGATCCTACCCTTATTTTGAGTATTGGACGATTTTATTGAAAATCTTACCTACACACACACACATACACAGCGCGCATGTTATGTAATTATTTCATTGTTAAATGTCAAGGTCACAAATGTTGTTATAAATAATACATTATACTATTAAGTATTATGTAACGCGGTAATAACATTATAATTGTTAATCAATTATCTAACACGATTTCATGACGATGAGCAACGGCGTCCAATTAATTAAAACCTACTCATAAAATTGTGTGATATTTTTGTAATTAATTATGATTTTATACTTATTACTTTAATGTCGCAAAAAAATGTAACAATGAACGGCTCGTAACCGAAACTCAAATGCAGAATCAACTTAGGTAAATGGTATCTAATTATGTTTCGGTTTGTTATTTACATAGGTACTTGTCTATGTTTACGTACACAGCAATAATAATAAATTAGGTGTCACACTTTATTCGTCGGATACAAATCTCAAACATAAACCAGTCTATTAGCAGAGTTCGGTAAAATCTGTACTTGGAAAATCCCAAAACTCCAATTATTTTATACTAGAATATTAGAAAATTAAAATATATATGATATAATATGAACTTGTACTATGTTAATCCGGATTTCGCTCAACAATATATCTAATGGAAGTAATTTCAATAAACTTTGAACATATTTTTTTCGTTTTGGTCGTACATTAATAACTTGTGTTTTATCATTGATGTATATAATTATTTAATCATAAAATAATGAAAAAAAAAATGTTTGGTAATTAATACTTCGGTAAATTATTAAATTTTCTAGAGCGTTATTTACTAAGCTTAACTATGCTATTTTTCTAGTAATTTTTGTCATTTTAATATTAAACGAAGTATAACAAGAAAAATATCGTTAGAATTTACTCAAGATGGTTATAAAAAATTTATTTTTAAGAGTTATTTTAAGTACGATAAAGGTGTTTCTTGAGTTTTTATGAATACCATTGTCTTTTAAACTATTACAATTTTCGTTGACCTTTGCTAAATTTTCCACGTCATTAGTATTTATTTTTAGCGATTTTCAAGTTTTTTTGCCGCGTTTCAATGTTTGAACTTTTATACTTAAAACTTCTGGACGAAACTCGATTTTAAGTATCGAAATTAAAGTGTCGTTCACCCCAACTGCGTAAGTATACAGAAAAAAAAAAGTAAACATTTTTTATATTAACAGTGAATTGCTACAAAATATTACTGTGGCTTAATTGATGTAAAGCAAACAGATGTAATGAAGTATTTTTCAGTGTTAATTCGCTAATGGCCATAATCTTACAGGTCATGTATTGTTTAAATGTACAATCAAGGGCGGATCCAGAGGAGGGGGGGGCACGGGGGTCAGTGTCACCCCGGTTACAAACAAAAAATGATATTATTATCAAAATTATTATTAAAATAGATGTAGAGCTAGTTATGGTTTTGTAGCAGCCTTAGCTAACTAGCCCCTTGATTTCGCCTATGCTAATTAGTGCCCTTACCGCAAGTAGTTGCTAGACCCGACCTTGTGTAATATATGTCTTAGCCAAAAAGCGTTCCTTTAGTCGGTGCTAATTAACCCATTAACTTAAAGTGTACGCATTAAGCCGTGTACTCTATTATTGCTAAATTACTTGGATAATTATTGTTATTATAATTGCTTATTCGAAAACGATCATACAAAAATAATATGTATTTACCTGCAAAACGTACTACAACGAGTCAACGTTTACAGTAGGTAATATAATATTTGATATTAATATTATTATTATTATTACTTTTGAATATTATTGTTTTGTTGGTCAAGACCCTGATAATAATTACGATAGGTACCTTTCATTTATATAAATATACATTCCAATGTTACGGTGCGAAATGTCATTGATTTGTTTTGATAATATTTCACGTGGCTATCACGTGATAAACCAGTTTTACCAGTGTTTTATATTAACATACCTGGCCGAGGTAAGGTGATTAGTTTATTATAGTTTTACTCGGTATTGATATCTTCAATAATTATTATTATTATGGTTTCAAAATGTAAAAACAGATTTTAATACATTTCACACAGTACACTTCATCGGCTCGTAGGTTTTCTAATTATTTAGCTTCGAGTACCTAATGTTGTTCGAAAAAAACTCCTTTCTCTAATACTCCAATAGGTTAGGTCACTTTTTAAACTTTGTGCCCAATGGATTTCTTTAAACGTACTGAAATAGGGGTTATATATATAAATATTAATTAAATACAAGTTTGGGGGCTATATAACACGTATGACAGATTTTTTTTTTCAGTTTAAACTTTCATAGAAATAATAACAAGCTTCACATAGGAAAAACAAATTAAATTCGGTCAATAAGTAGGTACGACTGATAGTGACTTCTTTGAGTGTAATTTTTTAATAAAACTTTTGCAAAAATAAAAAAATAATAATTTGCACACTTTATAGTATTGCAACTAGAATAATTAGTTAACATATTCAAAATGGCTCTTTTATTAATTTGATTCCAGTTATTGCATAAAACTCGGCCTTAAACGTTTAAGGCCTTTTGACAAAATGTCCATTCTTTCTAAATTTTGTTATCTTTTAACCATTTTGAGTTTTACTCGATTTTAATATTTATGCGGTTATCAGTGTTTTTTTTTTTAATAATTGCAATGATAAATTCATAAAAAGGATCATTATACATTTCTCAGCTCCGCATCGAAGCTAAAAATTTAAAGACACATACAATAATCTAATAATGGTTGTCGGGATGGGATTGTTGCATGGGACGTCGCATTGTGATATAATTTCTACAACATCTACCAGGGTCCTATAATGATTTGTGTGCATAACTGCATTTAGTTTACAGTTCAACAATGCTTGCTTGCTCTACACTTCGTACACTTCATTCACGGTTCTACCAAAAAACATTTGACGGAAAATTTGAGTTGTTAACTTCTCCATCAAAAAAGCAGGGAACAACAAGAGAAGAATTTACAGATTTTTTTAATTAGTCAGGCTACAGACAAAAAAAAGTAACTGCGATGTAAATTTAATATGTTTTTAGCTCATCATTGAACTTAAATGGTATTAAATTATACAAAAAAAAAAAAAATACAAAAAATAATAATAATTGAATTGACAAAGGATTTTAATCGATCTAAGATGTACAGCTTGTGTGATAAAGTAATTAAGATTGGTGCTAAACTAAAACGTTTGAAAAAAAATAACAACCTGAACTGCTAAAAAAATTAGCACAACTGTTAAATAATTTTGTTGTTTTAAGCTTTTAACCTAATCTGTTAACTTCTAATTGCTGAATAATTTTTTTTAAGTGTTATGGACATAAGACGCTTATAATTAATTTTTTAAGATAGCGTTTTTGTATAATTAAACACTTTTTTAGATTTCAAAATATTAAAGAAGTCAACAAAACGCTTAATGTTGATGATAAAAATTAAAAAAAAAAATTCCACAATTTTTTTTAAAATTTTTATCTTAATAATAAACTTTTTATACCACTATAAGAAGTTCATTCAATTGTGTTTTTTATTGAATTATTTATCAATTTTTTCAATAATTAAATTTTGTTTAAAGTATCTATGTCTATCTAAGTTTATCTGTATTATTATTATTACCATCACTGTAAAACAATTTTTATGTTATGCACCGTCGTATAGATAAAGTATAATGTGTTGTACATGGCAACCTATGTTTTAGGCAGCCCGCTTGATTTTTTTAAGGCAGATTATGGCTGAACCACTCAAAGCCTAATGATGAAAAAATATTTAGCTGAGCAAAAATACACGTTGCTAGGTTTGATAAATAATAATGCAAGATAATTTAGCTAACTAATATTTCAGTGGGTTGTCAAACAATTAAGTTCGAGTTAATCGAAAAAATACAATTTAATGGGCGCTACTATGCTAATGGGCGAATACTATGTTAAATAGGGTACATATGTATGTTGTATATTTTTATCGTTTTGCTAATGTATATCTTTTTAGTTTAACTTAATACATCTTTCAAATAATAACCGTTTGGATTTAACGTTTTACTATAAATACAGTAATTATTTTCTAACGCTAATGCACAAAACAATCAGCGTGTTGTTGGTGTTATTCCAGAAATTCTACATAAATATAGCTTTTGTTTGCGTCAATTGATTCTAATTTATATCCGTTTACAGAAAGAGCACGTTATATTTTATATTGAATTTTTTTCTAGATAAAAATGTTAAAACGAATATAATATGATTGGCGTTTTCGCGTTCTCGAGGTGATCAGACCAAAAGTGCAAAGTGGTCAAGCCAATTTCCCGTAACTAATAATGTTAGATACTGGTGCTCATCAACACTGCAGTAGATAAAAGAAAGTTCAAAATACACATACACACACACACATATATACCTATTATATATGTGTATATTTGTATAGATCAGTCTTTCGTGAAGTTAAAGTTTATCTAATGAATCTGTTTTGGTTTTGTTTATAAATTTCTTTGTTGTGTTGAGAACAACTTGTTAGCATAAAAAGTGGGTATCCTTATATTATAGCTAGACGCTCTATATTTTATAATCGACATGTTTAACATTGAAGAAATTAAGAAAAAAAAATATGAACATTAGGGTCTCCGTTATCACTTTTGGCCATAAAATTCCCTACAAACCTGTGACTCAATCGCCCACATTTGTATACCATCTATTATTTTTCTATGATTTATTTATATTTATTTCTTTTGCAGTGTTATATATTATATATAATACATACACAAAGTAATTTGTTACCAATTGACAATAATAAACTATTTAAGTATAGTAATTTAAATTTTAAATACTCACTGTCCCAGGGCGTCTTTTGTTATATTATATGGACGGATGTTAAATTTATACCAAATTAAATGTTATTATTTCTGACGTTATTGTCAAAACGCTTATAATAATATCGTACATATATATTTTTTTGTGACTGTAACAACAGCGGTTTTGGTGAATGCACCCGTAAACACAATTCCGGTGATTCGCTACGACACTGATTATTATTTCCACGACAAAATAAGAAGTAAATAGATCTGAATACACAATTATGGATCCTCTTAACGTGATCCTGATTTGTGAACGTTTAAAAGTGTACATTTGCCTACGCCGCCCTGCACGCTTACACGCCCGGCAAAAGTGCACCCTCGTCCGATGAGTTCAAAGCGCTTCGGGCAAACGTCTTTAATAATATTGTATTTTATTGTCGAGAAAACATCTATTTGCAGTATAAATGGCAAACGAATTACAGCGCCAAGGGAATAACGTACTCAAATAGAATCTTGCGCTACCACAGTGCACTTATAGTCAGAGGCCAGAGCTCAGAGCTGCCGTGTTTATTTTTACATAATATTTTTTATTTTTATTTAATGACTTTCCATAAGCCGGAGCCTTTAACGCGCCTCGCCCACTCCATTTCCAAACACAAATACCTTTAAAATAACCTATTATATGCATTTCCCACGTGTCACCGTGGTTATAGTATCGTTGCCGCATTATCGTTATTACTTATTACTTATAGTTGCTACATGTAGGATTTTTTTTTGCTTTTTCTTTTCGATGCCACGCAGAAATGGCTCGTGGTGTGTTTACGATATAATATCATTTTTTTTTCAAAGACTTTATGCACCGTGCAGATCTTATTCGACCACGCATGAGCTTGTAATTCGGTAAATGACCCGTTCGGTGACGAACAGATGTTACACAATATTCAAATGTAAAGTCTTAATTTACACGTGGAGTAATAAAGAGAACAAAATACCAACGCAGCACGTTTTCGCTACATTTTAAATCACCGTCAACGGGACGCTGCGATAGTCCAAAATATAAATCAATCGCCAACTGAACTGTTTAACTAATTACTGAACTAATAATTACACCATATCATAGTAGTTTAACCATTGAATTAAGAATTTATGAAAACAATTTCAAGAGTTGCCTTTTTTCACTACATCCTAGTGTAATTACCCTAATGTGGCAACCACAAAATTGTCGTACAACAAGTTGAGTTCTATACAACTGCCGATTAGATATACTATTATATTTTGTTAATATACCCACAAACGCCAAACGACCAATTTAGTAACATATAATTAAAGGATAATAAAAATATTTAGTTGACTAACATAGTTATATTTTTAATCCTTATATAACCGAGTAAATAATAAGGAAGTAAAAAACGGTTATGCTATTTTCCGCCAAACTTCAGTAAATAAATAAAAACAATATTTGTTTTCGTATACTTTTTAAATTTTAATTACAATCAACATGAACAGCTAACGTCATCATTTAATTTTTTTTTATACAGGTGTCAGATAGTACTGTTTCTTTCTCTACCTCTCTATTTATTTTGCTCGTTTATTCCGTGTATTTTTGATCCACACGAATGAAACTTACCTAGTGTACTAAATTCGTGAAAATGATAACGAAACACGAGAGTCGGCTTACGATAAAAGGAATTATTAACGAGTCCAATACGTTCTTGTTATAATGGTATTTTTGTTGTTAAATCCTGTTACAATGTCTGCAGTAGATACCTACAGGAAAGAAATATTATATGTAATAAAACCATATAACAATACAACTCCACAGCAGATGAGTGTTAAACAAAAACAGTCGCTTGACGATTGGCTGACTAAAATATCCTTCGAATCAAAGGACATAAATAAGTTTATTACTTGAGGTCTGTTCGAATCGTCCAGTCTGGCGAAAGGGATTTTCCATCAATATTCAGCACTAACGCTTAAGTTGTTTATCGCTTAAATTGGTGTTCACAATTTGTAAGACGTACAAATAAAAACAAAAACAAATGTTTTTTCTGACTTAAACGTTTGTTTTATAAAAAAACATTATGAATGGAATCACATAAACAATTCACATAAACTCAATAAAAAACTTGGTTCTATTTAAATTATTAGTTAAAAGGCTGATGAAATTTGCTTATACCATAAAAAATAAATACAGTGTTATAATTCAAGGTTTTATTTGAGCGTTTAAATTTATTTCTATATAAAAAAAAAATGTTAATAACAAGCCAACTTTAAATTGCTATTTGTATGTTCCACATGAAAAAAATCAAGTACATTTATACTTTCTTGTTGTTCAATTGCATTGTTTTAAGATAATTTTAATGACGAACGAATAATTGGAAATCGTTGCCAATTCAATTGCTGACTTCTTTTAGCGCCAATAAAACAAGATCAAACTACACATTTGTACAGTATATTTTCTGGCAAATTAAACATTTTTCGCCCACACCAAAAAATAAAAATCACGCTTAGGACAACTAAATTTTATCATCAACAACACTTGCATGTATGAACGCTCATGTATAAGTTTCACAATGGGTTCATGTAAGCAATTTTCTACAGTAGGTGATAAGATAAGATACATACTCGTAGAAAATGTAACATATTGATACCATTGAAACAAAGCAATTGTTCAGGAATTTAAAAATGCACAATAAGGGTTTTTAGTGTTATTTTATGATACATTTCAGGCGTTCGGTTATTTGCTGGAAAGCGAGTGGAACTAGAATATTTACTTAACGAATACACGTATGAAAAATAAAGTACCAAACAGTTAAAATTAAAAAAAAAGTTAATGATTTATATCTAATAGGTAATAAGTGATCAAGCTGATACGATTTTACCGTACTTTTTTATTTAACAACATAGGTCACGAGCGTTGTATATAGCATTGTACCTGCTTCAAGAAATTATTTTTTAATAATAAATTAAGATTAACTTAGTTATTATATAAAAGTAATACTTAGTCGCGAGGTAATATAATTGCTTTTGGCCATCTGAATTATATGATATTGAAAACAACAATTTTTTCTTAAACCAATTTGTTTGTTAATTGTTTTTTTTCCAAACTAATTAAACTGTACTTTGCATATTGTCGCATTTTATGTAGCAATATTATTCAATTAAGATTGGAACGTTCAAACAACGTGCGCCGTCAATGCGGTGTGTGTGTTATTTTTGTCAAATGGGTAAGAAATGTGCAAGACTATTATTCGCCGGCGTCCACGACCTTATGTTTTACAGACGATCGTTGTAATATATTATTTTTTAAGGAACCGTACACATACCGGCACAAATATAGTTACACAACAAGAGGAAACCGCATCGAGGAATGCACACACACAAGCATTTCATAAGGCGACGACGGTGCTTAAAAACGACATTTGCCGGCATAACGTTGTATGTTATCATAATAATATAAGAATAAAAATATTGTGTATACAACCGCGCCGGTGTGTTAATAAATGATATATAATATGCAGAGTGTGGAATTAGCGGAGCAATAACCGACCGGTGTGAATGGAAATGTATAAAAATATATATATATATATATCTATACACATATTAGTTTTTTAACGACAAGAAAAAAAAATTAACACTGTTAATGGTGGCGTCGCGTCGTGTAATCGTATCGGTTATTTCGTTTACCTACTTTCAACAACGTTTGGACGACCAATGAATATCCAGAAAACGTTAATAATAATTGTTTACATGTAGTTTTGCACCTGGTGGTTTCTCGAGTCCAACGCTAATCGCACACACAGTCGAATCACCGAAATTTCCCAGTTAAACCAAATCTGATTATTAATCAAAAATCAAGTGGCATGTAGGCCAGAACGATTGAACAACCTAAATGTCTTGGACCAGCTCAATCTTTACCCGAAGGATACGAAGTTCGTACAAAACGTGTACACTTTTTAGGTAGGATCTTGAAAAATCTGCTGATACTGTGGTTTACTGCGATCTGGCGTAGGTTCTACAGTAGACAATAATGTTTTCACAAACAAAACTGTGATATTTTTTTTTAAAGTCGTATTTTCGCCATTTAGCTTGTTCCTCATCTAAAAAAAAATCTCAATCAATTATTACTATCCATTTGATGTTAAACTGTTGGAAAATCTGTGAAAATATTTTCTGTTTTCCTCCTCTATTAGGTTGTATGTAATTTTTTATATTAGTATAAATTTTATAATATGCAGAAGTAGTTTTGTACACAGAATTCGTTGTTTATAGAGGTACAATATATTTATTCAATATAATTCTCTCAATATTATTAAATATAATTTTAAATTATATACTCGATAATAAATTCTTATACAATAGATTCTTCCAATAGATAGTTTGTTCAAGTGTCACACTTTTTTTTACTCTTCAAGGTTTTAAGCAAATGACAAAATCATATTGTTAACATACTTCAGGCATTGGTATTTTTTATTGTAGTCCATTGCGCGCTGGTAAGTTTTTTAATTTGTTTACTTTACCTGATAGAGTCTTCATTATCAATTCAATAGTGTATTTTTATATAGATTTATATAGCCGTAAATCATTTGAGATTTTAAGTTTTGTTGATTTTACAAGAAAAAACACTAAATAAAACTTTATTATCATAAACAATCGTAATAAAATGTACAGTGTATATGATTACCTTATTATTAGAACCATTGATTATGCCTTTTTAAAATTTAATTTTTTATTATCTATCAAGTGTTTTATTTTGTTCATTCCATTGATAATGTTATAATAGGAATATATATAATTATTTTTCAGTAGCTTATTTTAGAATTGAGGGATTAGATGATTCGTCTTGCACAGACTTGTGACCTCTCCAAAAATAGTATTCATTATTGTCTAATATATTATACCACAACGCTTAAACGTAAAATTATAATATGTAGTCTTATAGATTTTTATTGCTACGGAAGAGTCTCTTTTATATGCTCTAAGAATAGACACTGGACACATTTTTTTAAGTACTCGAGTAAATAACTTGAAACATTTTTCTACATCTAATGTAAAGCTGTCATAAAAAAATTGCCCACACATTCGAGTAAGTCCGATACATTTTAATTACAAAAAAAATACATTTAAAAACTATAATTAGCCAATCTTTGTCCGGTTTCCAAACGTGTTTGATTGAAAACCAGTTGAAACATCAATGCGTCAAATCAAAACTCTGCCAGAACTTGTCTGGTGACAGGTAGAGGTATTTTGACTTACCACAAACACACAAAAAAAAAACGAAAATAATTTTAAGTGTTTTATGGTATTAAATTCGTCGATTGCGTTTTTGAAAACGGTAATTGATTTTTTATTATAATTTTTATTTTTTTATGCTTGTTAAATAATATTAATCGTAACCAAACCTAACCGAACCGGAAAGTCCAAAAAAACTATTACATTGTTTTACAAATCATTGCAGTAAAAAAATAATATTGACAACGTCCATAGAAATATTTCAAAGGTTCAACAAACAACGTCACATGGGACCCTGGTATATAAATGTATAAAAACCTGTTACAATATAATGTGTTTTTTCATTTTTGCAATTTCTTTTCTCAATATAGTATAATAACTTGGAAATTTTCAAATTAATACACAATAATAAATGTATATCAATGTAAAGTGTATAAATGATTATTTTCAATGTATTTTGTTTTTTTTTCAAGTATTCAGCCTCAATTAGTTGACGAACAACTAAATTACTAATTTTAAAGACAACAGGTATTACGTTTGTTTTCCAATAACTATTTCTTATGAAGTTAAGTCTTTTGTTAATCTTGAAGCTATAACGCCTTTTACAGACAATCTAACTAACTGTCTAGACTATAGTTACAAACAGTAACTAGTCACTAGATAACAACGTGAATAGTAATTTTGTTTTGATTTAACTATAAATACCGTAATAACTTATTATGATGTAATGTCATTGTTAATTGTAATAATTCTCATAATTTTTATCTCTATAATAATGTTATATATGTTAGATGTGGCCGTGAACAACAGCTATTTGTTTTTTTTTTACAAGTTCTATAGTTTTCCCTAGCTTAATGATATAAACATGTGACCTATATATTATAATATATAATACTACTTTGGTTTTTTTTACTAAGTTTTCATTCTTTGTTTTTAAATTAAAATAATAACAATAGTTTTTTGATACGGTGTTATAATGAATAGTTATTAAACAAATGTATAATAGCTAATAAAGTAAACATTTTTCCCGAAAAATTAAAAATTGTAAAATATTATTTTGGAAACTCGGAAGGTTTTCTATACATCTATTTAGACAGTTTTTCAAGACTTAAAAGTAGTATAATGTGTCGATGTTTCTTAGGCGTGGACGCAGCTTTATTATTAATTACTTTTAATTTATTTTATTAATTTATTCATTACACCTACACGCTCTATGTACAACGTACATATCTATATATATATCATTGTCATTTTTTTATTTTGTCCTTGAAAAGGAACAGCCGAGCAAAATTCTTTTTTTGTAACACGATAACGATCGTATTAAAAGCACAAACGTTAAACGTTACATGTCATTTGGCTTGGAAAGCTCTATTTAGGTCGCAGAATACATACGATCTCAATGCCTTAACTGTCGTTTCTGGGACACGTGAGTGTCAATAGTGCTTGAAGAGACTTATGCACGCCGGAGAACCTGAACAATACAAAGGTACAAACTACTACTTCATGTTTCAAGTACATTACTACACGGATTTCGTCGATACCGTCTTAGCCGAGACTGTACGGTATTGTCGTCAACAATTTAACAAAAAAACGGTCGATGAGGATTCTTAAAATAGTATTACTTATGTTTTTCGAGGAGACGCAGCAGAGGTGGTGGGCTGCAGCTGTAATATTATGAGCATAGCCGTTTCGTCGTCACTCGTCACTCGGTAAACGAAACCGAACTGGCCGCATTATGCCATTAAACCACACCGTTTGTGTTATGTCATGTGGGATTAGCCAGTGTACGCGACACTCCTAGGTTTGAAAAGCAAACTAAAAAATGACGTCCAAGAATGGATACCGAAAATAACTGTCAATATATAAAAAAAAACTATTCAAATAATTGCCACCAAAGCACACAAGTAGTAATGCTACAATTTGTAAGGTTTTGTTATAAAATTTTTCAAAATTAGTCATTGAAATATATAATATATTTATTTATAAGTATTTGGCATCTACTGTACGTTAGACGTTTATTAAAATTTGAACGACACGAACCATGTTCGAGAAACTAAGTTAGACCAATGTGCGGTACATTGATTATTCACAAAAAAAGCGAGACAAGTTTCAATAAAGTAATACGAGTTTTTCAATTTAAAATTACCTTGCTTAAACAATTGACCAATAAACATTAAAACTTAAAATCGTGATTTGTTTTTACCAAGTTTCTAGTCAATTAAGGTGTACTCTTACTTTTAAAAGTCACTGAACTTGGTTGTCATACGATTACTCAATAATTTATGCATTGTAAATATTATGTTGTTCATATGCATTAAAAGTAATAATAATAATTTAGTAATTTAAATTTTAAATAGTTTTGTCAATTTGTTTTCTATTTGTAGGCCACAATATCTCGCATTTGTAAGTTATTTAACACTTGAGTTTTTTTTTAATTAATAAACATACAGTCCAAAACGTTGCAAAAACTTTCTACAAACGCACACACTCCAAATTCCGCAGCCATCGTAATCCCTTGATTTCCGAACTATGCACCAACGCAATTCCTGGTGACCCCAGAAGGCGACTTAAACGTACCTGATGTCGTGACCTACTAAATTAATTACATACTAAACTAACTCAATCTCATTTTCTCACAATAGCACATTAAAATAAACTCCTGCCCTTAAGTGCCTCCAATGGGTGGCTTCTTTTCTCCTGCCTCATGCCATGTCTCCTCTCCTCCATCACATACGCTTATTGTAAAAAAATAATAATTACAGATCGTGTATATTTTAATAATAAATGTTAAAAAAAAAAAAAAAAAATTAATAAACAAAATAATTATAATACATTACTCAAAAGCTTTTAAATAAATAAATAAAACACATACAGGTAATAGAAATATTGAACAAAATAATTATTAGTTACATCATTTCATTCGTTGTAATCTCGTTTAACCTTTATGTAATTATTTATCTATAAGACTATTAAATATAAATTATCATTGTTTACAAAATGCAAAGATGTGACCAGTCTTGCTCTGTTGTTTTGGACTATAACTGGAGAATAGTTCAATATTTAGAGGTGTATAACGTAAACTGTATAATCACTATACATTTACTCGCCATAGCAGTATAGTATAAATAATATTTGTCATTACAGTGTTTAGCCGCTATTCTATCTGTACTGCTGAAGTACTTGTAAACAGTAAAACGTGTGCACTGCATTTGTTATTATAGTCTGTAAAAAAAAGGCCCCTCTAAATTTCGTCAACGAAATGCCTACGATGAAACTTTAAAGACTGCTAGTCTCTGTCAATGCCAAAAAAATTACTATATGATAAGGAGCTTCAATTTATGATAAAAAATGAATTTCCAATTATTATCACAATTAACTATTGACTATAACTGAGTAAGCATTAAAATTGATAGTCGGAAAGAAGATCAAAAATTAACATTAAACGTTAAAATAAATATATTTGCTACTTGATTTTTTTATTGATTGCCCATTCTGTATTTTACAGCATGATATAGGTACATTTTTTGTTCAGAAACAACTTTTTTAAATTTATCTTTTTAATGGTTTTATTACCTTACTGCACTATCTGGGTAATGTTAGTTTAAAAATAAAATTCAGTAACTTACTTCCGAGTTCTCTGGGCACAATTTATGTAAATACCTAATTTTCGTGTGCTTATATATATTTATTTTTATTAATAGACAAGAAGATAATTACCATTTGGTTGTATGGACATGAATACTATCTATTTTTCCTATTTCCCATCTATTTATAATAGATGTTAACTACGAAAAAAAAAATATGTTATACCTGAAAAAACCCGGCCAAACAATTTGGTCATTAGACATAGGTTAATAAGTTTTTCTTCTTAACGAGGAAATCACGTGCAATGTACATGGACTAAGTAAAACCGATGACAGGTGGTTAATAATAATTAATATCTTCTTCCGTGCACTCGTACTGAAATATAATCATTTACCATTCATTGTATTTATCAACCGTTTAAAATATATCGTTTGTGCAGACAAAAAAAAAAATAACATCATGGTGCAAACCAACTCTCAAACACATATTATTAAACACATTCCTAGTTACTAATCTATCCATTTTTGGTTTCGTCGTCGAACGAGGAAGTTCCTCGAGTTGTAATTATTTTATTTATTTTGCGCAATGGGCTAGCAAAGAGTTTTTTTTCCACTTTACTTTAATATTTTACAAATTCAATCGTGATTTTTTCTGCTAAGTTTTCGTCCATTCCGCACGGATAAACCTTTCATACTAATACCTATATTTACACACACACACATTTGTTGAATTACATAATATGGTGGGCGAATGCTTGTAACTCGTGATTCACATCAAAATATCATCAAGCTGAGGCTTAACCTGTCAAAATGGGTTTTCTTTTACATTTCGGATTTTTGTTTTGTTTCACGCAACTACCGCCACGGTGAACGTCCATTGAAATACATTTTCTTTGGTCTATTTCACATGCATTCCAATTTACTAAGTAGGTACAAACATAATATTATATTTAACAACATTGATACCAAATCACTTATCAATGCACACATTATTTGGTTAATAACCAATTTTCTTAAAATGTTTGGTAAATGATAATAAACACACATCATTTTAGAACAATATAATAGTGATTATCTTTATAATAATTGACTACTAGTATCCTAACTGATAGAATAACGTAATCATGTAATCACAAATAATGAAGCCTGTGTCCCGTTTCGGGTGCAATTATTGTAATTTTCCTGTCAACATTTGGTTCAAGTTCGATAATTTTCACACGGCATTTTTAATTGTCTTTTCACGCGCAACAAAATTATTTACACGTGACAGTTAAGTACACGATTAAAAAAAATTGTCATTTTCTTAACCAAGAGTTTCCTAGCGCATAATTATTTTCTATTTTTATGATTATTTTCATTTAATTTAAAAACAGGAAAATGCGCTGTCGCCGTCTTTGTATTTTATGAAATTAAAAAAAATATATACACAACAAGTAGGTAGGTACCAAAAATAATCAATATTTGATAGGAATCTTTAGGCTGTAAGTTAAGGGTAGTCAATTATTTTGAAGTTCGAAAAATCGCTTGAAAAGAAACGCTTCGATGATTTCATTGGTCGTACTTTGGACCAATTGTTTTAATTAGTAAATTTCGCATTATAATTGTGGTATTATGTTATCAAATATTGGCCGTCTTTACTTGAACAAGTCATGTTACATTGACCGGATAAGCATTGATGGATAAGCTTGCATATGACGACGATGTCATTTTTGCACAACTGCCATGATGCATTTATTTTTACTTGTTCGATGTATTTTATTTTAATTTTTTTTTTTTTACTTTCTGACGGAATCTTAACCAATTACAATACATTCAATTGACACCGCATTATTATTATTAGCAAATATGCCATTTCCCATCTACCGTTTTCCTCCACCTCTTTTAATGCAATCGTTCGTTTGGATTGTTTGCCAACATTTTGCCACAATTTAATGTGAAATTTGAATATTTCAGAAATTCAACAAACACCGGAAGTACTTAATCCAACTTGACTTGAAAATTTAGTACACTTTATTGTTGCGCTCTTGATTTATGCTGTTAAATTTGTTTGTTTGCCAATCGTTAACCGTTGAGCAAAAAAAAAAAAATATTTTATCATTACTACAGAGATAAGTGAGTTTAACTTATAAAAGTAATAATAATTACCGTGCACTGTTAATGTTTTTACCGCTCAGGTGAAAAGTCAAACGGCAATAACAACCAAGTTCATCGGTTCCAAAAATCCCAGTATCGGTTATTGTAACCATTAGACATGATAATAAATAATAATAGTCCAAATATAAGAATATATATATATATGATTGTGATAAACATGTGTAAAAAAATTAGAAATGCTTCATTTTAAATTATCATAATAATGACATATACATTTATAGAAGTTAATATAAATTTGAATATTGAAGTGAGTCATATACTTGAATTTTATGACTTTTAAAAATTGCCACATTAATTACTCTACAAGTAGAATATAATATTTAAACTTAAACGATTACATCATTTTGAGCAATGTTACAAAAAAATGCACACCCCTTTATTTAATAGTGCAGGCCATACAACTATAGTTATTACTTTAGTTGACCGGTTAATTAACAAATCGACTATTTTTTCTGTCGGTACATTTATAAAAATGACCTGTTTGACATTATTTTTTAACATTTTAAAATTAAAAAAAATGATTTAAACTTAATCTTAGGTATATATTTTTTATTTGCCTGTGCCACAATTAATTAATAAACTATTTATGCGTAATAATTCTGTGTTGTGTAAGTGCATAATAAACTCTTATTATTAAGTTAAATTGTATTATTAAATAATGTTAATAATGAAATCGCTATTACAGCAGATATTAATACTATTTAATGATAAAAATAGTACAATAATAACTGTTAAAATGAGCCTTGCTTAAAAAAAAATTTTTTTTTTATTGGAAATGACAATCATTAACAAAATATTATAATATTATGTTGAAATAAGAATAATATACAAATACTGAAAGCAGGCGTACAAGATAGGCAATACTTAATACAAGTTTCATAATTCATACTACTTGAACTGCAGTAAGCGCTCATTTGACTTAGGCAATATGGTATTATTCTAGCAGTCTTTCGTTAAATAATTGAACATTTTTCTTCAAAAAATCATAATATATATATTTTTTAATTTCAAAAGTTAGGCGAGCATACGCAGACATAGTTGTAGAAACGGTTATTGAAAATTCTGATCATGTCATGAAATATAGGAGAAAATTCAATTTAGAATTTCAAATAACAAAAACTTAAAAGTCAATTAAGTTTCAAAATGTATATCCTTTTAAGCTTAACTGCTTAAAGGCCTAACGCCGCGCTGCTTCCTCCGAAGGGGAAGGTTCTATACCATGTATGTATATTATTTAGTTGTAATATATATTATTTAATAGTTTTTATAGGTAAAATTAAACGGCTTTTAAGGGATTTTTGGGAAAGGCAACAAATGTAATTTTTTTACTCTACTATGTTTTATGAAGGGTAAACTGAAATATATTTTAAAGATAAAATTCTCCAAACCTTTGATAAATCAAATTACCACTTTTGTAATACATAGTAAAATTGAGATATTAATTTTTAAAATTGTTGATGTAGGTATTTATTTATTATATATAGTGTTATTTATCTTTAGGCAGGTATTAATCGTTCAAAATTGGAACGGATATGACTTCATTCCTTACGTTTGTGATGTTTTGACGTAAATACCTAATTCAGTAAAAGTATTGTGTGAAAATGAAATTTTGAAAACTGGACTTTATTCTTTATTTCTATAACTATATAAGCGTACTCGCTCTACACTATGACGTCGGTTGTGTGAGAATAGAGCGATTCAGATATGTTGGCCAGCTAAGAGGTGGCACATAAGATAGACATAGGTTGAATGGGTTCTAGAAACCAACAAGTTTCGTAATGTGTAGTTTGAAACAATAATGCATACCTATTTTTATGACGACCGTGTTTTTTTATATTAATTACCTATTTTTAGTTGTTTGTTTGTTTTTTTTTTATAAAACATAAAAACACTATATTATACCTTTCGATTATTTCGTCATTTCAAACTGCATCGGAGGTTTTATTTTTAGTTTAAACCTGACCTTTGACCTAAAAACAATATTTGCTTGGTTTTTTTTATTTTAGAACAAAGTAACATCGATTGTAGTCCGACAAATTTCGCAGCGAAAAATCGCCGGACAAAATCAATAATGTTAAAAATCGGTTAAAATAGAATTTGTCGAGTTTATTAAAACCAATTTACAGATGTATCGTTTCTTAATTATAAAAAATTTGACCATAGATGTTTGAGAAAAATATGTTTTAACACTCCACTCTACGTCTATCTGCAGTCTAATTTTTAGACCTTAAGCTTGTCTGTGTTGCGCACTAACATATTTGCAAATATTTTCCGATAAAATGAGTGTTTGCGTTAAATTGACCACTCTGTATATGGGTAAATTATCGATGGCGATATTCGAACCGAAAACTGTTTGAATAAAAAGACAAAACCGATAACAAAGAAATGCTTTTCAAAAAAAAAAACCCCTAATGATTTCTACAAAACGATATTCGACAATGGTTTTGTTTGACACCGCGACAACAACAACATCAGATGGGCTGAAGAGTCAAGGTTTAGCGATGGCGTCTGAAGAAAATATAAATATATATGTGGTAAGGTTAGGTCTTGATAAATGGTACATATATGTTATGGCCAGAGATTTAGTGCTCCAGTAGTTTTAAGTGGTAAAATAAGCTGAGAAGACAACAATGTCATAAGAATGTCCGAAGATGATCTCTATACTTGCCAAAAACATGTATAGTAATTAAATAAACAAACATAATTCATCAATATAAATTTAACGCAAAAAGTTATAGATTAACACTTAAGTAACATTCTTTGATAATGATTTATGAAAATATAAAATATTTTCAGCATTTTAACACAGTTGATTTTTTATATTATTCGTATAAAGCCGGGTGATCACCTATCCGGGTTCAAGCAGCAACGGCCACAGCTTAACCTCATGTGCCATGCGGCAGCAGAGGTGTACACTGCGCCACACCGCCCCGATATTTTATCTATTAATCATGGTGTTATCTTGCCGACATGCCTAGTTAATTTGCCATTGTTTTAACAAGTGGGACCTTTTATGGTTTTAATACACTAGGTCATTGCGTCTATACCCCCTCTGCATAGAAATTTTCGACGATAAAAATAAAATGGCCTAAAGGACCAGACAATCAAGTTCATTTATTTTACAAATGTATTATGTATATATGACGTATATAATTATCAGAAAAAAAAAAACAATGATGTACCCTTAAGTTGCAGTTTTGTGAATTGATAGTACAATATAAAGTGGGGGGGATATGCAATAACCTTGTACGTTTAATCCATGTGTGGTCTGAAGTATATCTCCTAGTGTTGCCGGTCGGGTTAGGCGTGACATATAAGTGTTCGCAGTTACGATACTCGTGTAAACCTCTTTTTTTTTTTACTATGTCGATTTTCTCGGAACCTGTTGAGAAATTGCGCGCTTTGCTGCGGACAATGGCGAACGCGATAATTCGGTATTTAACTGCGGTATTCCTGCCGCACGCCGGAGATCGCATAGTGCCCAAAAGAGTGAATTATCATTTCACCAGAGCTTGTAATTACCGTTGCGGTTTTTGTTTTCACACCGGCACAACGTCGTTCGTGTTGCCCGTCGAAGACGCCATGCGCGGGTTAGGACTGTTGAAAGACGCCGGAATGGAGAAAATCAATTTCTCCGGCGGCGAACCTTTTATCCACCAACGCGGTCGGTTCGTTGGCGAACTGGTCGCTTATTGTAAGCGCACGCTGGGTTTGGACAGCGTGTCGATCGTGAGCAACGGCGACGTCGAGTGCCTGGTGCCGGAAACGAATGCACTCATGAAAGACAGTTATCTTATCCTGGACGAGTACATGCGATTTTTGAACTGTCGCGGCGACGCAAAGGAACCGTCAAAGTCGATTCTGGACGTCGGCGTGAACAACGCACTCATGTTCTCGGGCTTTGACGAAAAGGCGTTTATTGAAAGGGGAGGGTTGTACGTGTGGAGTAAGCCTAAACAGTATAATAATTTGGATTGGTAATCGATTCATTTTTGTATTTTTTTTTTTTTTTGGTTTTGTTTTCAATATACAATGATCGATTTTTTTTTTATAATTTGCCCAATATTTGTACGTTGGTCACCTGAGAGGCCTCTGACTATCCAAGTCCGCTTTTTAGGAAAATGAGATTTTGTCGCTTGCTTATATCAAGTTATAAACTCTTGTGTATTTTGTTATGAGGATCTAAGTTCTATTGGTAATTATTTAGGAGTTACAAACGAGGAAGTAAATGGAGTACCTAATTGTTGTAAAACTAATTAAAAGTGGATCATATTATTAGCTTAAGTTTAAAATGTATTTTTGCTTCTCATGAAAAGTTTCATAAATGGACTTGGATTGTTATGCGTCTCAGATACAAAGCTTTAGAATGCAAACGACTGCCAAAATGTTTAAAACGCTAATCGATGCATTTAGTATTATTAGTTTTTATACGTTTCTCTTAGCTTATCAATTCAATGCTTGTATAATTATTTAGCATTATGTTTGTCATATGAATACCTTATTAATTAATAAAATATAAGAAATTCGACTTTTATTTTGTTTATAAATCGTTATATACTCTTTAATTTTTACATGTTATTCGAAATATTAAGTATGCAACACTGTTGTAATTGTGCTATTTAATTATTATGCTAAAGCCTACAATTTACAATAATTTGGCAAACACTGGTGTAACAAGAGTGTAATTACAAACAATCTAATAATTATTAGCAAGCAATTGAAGTAACAACTATACACATGTATAAAATTCGCTCGTACAGTATAAGAATATATTTCAGGTTTTGTTCTAAGGATGTAGACGTTGCGTAGATGTTTTGAATACATGTACCAGGGTCTCATGTGGCGTTATGATTGCAACAAAGTGCTCCCACGTTACACTGTGTGCCTGACGTTCAAACTTTATTAAGTTTAAACGTTATGAAGTATTCGTTTATTTTTAACATCGAGTTAGGTATAATATAATATATAGTAAGTTGTCTATCGCTGAAAACATAAGAAGGTTCTTTAATAGTTTAAACAAACTAATTAATAATAAATTGTGTCTTGAGATTATTCGATTTATATTAATATTTTTACAACTGTTTATTTCAATTTATCTAAGTAAAGGTTGCAAATATACCTATTTTTTCTAAATTGATGGTGACAAAAATGATTGATTACACCTATAGACTAACGATATTCAAGTTATTGCTAAGAGCCTTGCCCTTTCTTGCACTTAACAAAGTTGTCGAGTTATAAATACATTTCACGTATAATATAAACATTAAAAAATCAATTGTGTAGTATTTCGCTTACTTGTACAACAACATAATATATTATTGAATCTATTGCTCTGTTATAAACCTGAATACAACCATCATTCCATACAACCATTATGAATGAACGGTTTAATCGTGAAATAGTTATTTACACATCATAAAGCATTATATTTAAAATTAACAATATACTGTATTGGAATTCTGTTGCTTTGGCCTGAATATTAAAATGCCTAAATAAAAAAACAATAGTCAATAAAAATAATAGTTTGATTTGTAGATATGATATGAACTAGATTATAAAATGGCTTAGCTTCGATGCGAAACAGATGGTATTCAATTACAATGAACTATGAAGTGTGTTTTCTGATAATTGTTGATCAAGATGTAAATTGTAGTTTTATGAGAATTTAATAATTACAATTATCTAATATTATATTACAATAAAAATACCTTTTTGGCTCCTCGTCAAAGGAAAAATTGATAAATTGGTTGCAGAAAACACGAGTCACATTTTTTTTATAAAATTGAGTTTTTAATAGAAACATGGTCTAGCCATAGGTTTCTATCTGTTTTTATCAATTATCCAAAAGCTTAAAAAAAATGACTCGTGTCGTTTCTGCAATTAGGGATTCAAGTACCGAATAATTGAGTTATGAAAAACTGAATAGTACATTTTTTTAAACTTATTTTTGAGTTAACAAATTAATTTTTATAACTACATTTTTTTTCCGGGAATTGAAATTATCAGTTATATAATATTTTAAGACAAGTTATTGAAGAATAAAAGCAACTGATTACTGATGATTTTACTTAAATATACCCAACAACAAAAGTAAAATGTACAAAAAAAGTGTTTAACGTTTTAAAATGTTAAATAATTATGGAAATATTTCCAACCACGTGACAATATTATGTATAAATTATCTTAGAAAATATATAATACTTTGATAGAAACTTTACGTTTATAAAACTAATTTACTTAAATAATATTTCCTATTAAATCATTTGTAAATAATGAATATTGTCCTTAATATTGCTGTTTGAGTTATTACAGCACAGTATCTTATAGTCAAAAAAAATTATTACATTTTTATTGACTACTGAATATCAATATCACCAAATTAAAATATATGGATGATTAAACACTAAGAAAACCCCATAAAGTATTATTAATTCCAGTAAAAACAAAATAGTTGCATTAAATAATGTACATATTTGATTGTACATTGAATGTTAATGTATAATTTGTCTATTTGCAAAAAAAAAAAAATAGTTTGTACTATGATTTACATAACATCTAAATTATCAGTTTTATATTATGTTATAAACGTAGCAAAGGAGGAAGTTCTGTTGATTGGTTGGCTACGGTTGTAGGCGACACATACACGCAAGTGCCTTCCGAAGGGTTTGTAGCGAATATCACTTGGTTCAGTCTTTTTTCTTCGACGGATTTCTTCGAGTAAAATTGTTCTTTTATGAACTTTATAAAACTCTGTGCTTCGCTCGACGCTACTATCACAACAATACATCCCCCCCATCTGCAAAACAAACAAAGAGACACAATAATAATAATTCATGTTAGCTGAATAGCGAAATGTGCATAGGCATAATAAAGTTAGTCAACCCAGCTCCGGTGAGTTTGCACCCGTACGCTCCGCCTTGTAAGCACAGTTCGATCAACTCTTCTAGGTCCGGATGACTGCACTGGTACAGGTCACGCAGAGACGAATGACTCAAGTTCATGAGTTCTCCAAGTTTCGAAGCCGAGGCCGACGTTTCGCATTCCTCGCAGAATTGTTCCATTCGTTTGGCTTCTGTACACGTTTTAACCGTCAAAAAGGCGTAAAAAGGCAGAAAGTTCAGTACACACAAGCTAACCTTCGAAAACGTGTAGAGCCCTTTGGTGCAATGAAAATTCCGGTACTTGCCGCGTGTTGGGCGTTAGACTTAATCGATCCAGTTCGTCTCCCGAAACCGACAGCAAGTCGCAAACCTGCAAACACCAACGACACACGTTCATGTTTTACTTTCAAACCCGTAAAAAAGCGTTAAACCTCTTTTTTGGAATAACTGGCCACGTGCAAGTGCTGGTGAACCAACTCGATCATTTCGTCCAAGGTGTATCCCAGGTTCTTCTGGAGTCGCGACAACACGGTCAACTGTTTCCAATCGAGACCACGCTGCTTTGCGATAATCTGAAATGAGTTTGTACAGTTCATGTGTAAATAGAATCGTCTTATTTATCTTTGCCTTACACTCCCAACTACATGGGGTCGGCCACCCTAGTTCTACACCTCCACAGAGCTCGGTCTTCCTCTCTTTCCCTCTACGTTCATCTCCATAACAACTCTCACTGCCTTTGCCTCATAATATGACCGAACCATCTAACCTATTCTCTCTCGTTTTCCCACAATTGGTGCAACTCCTAGACTCGCCCCCTTATGTATTAATTTCTTAATCTATTCACCAAAGTATACTCTAGACCTAAAATGATTTTACCTGCGAGGCTAGTCGGCATTCCACAACTCGGGTGTTGAAATCGTTGGAAGCCGCTTTGTTTTTGGTAGCCAGACTCTGAGCTATGATGAACGTGGCGTCGCTAGGCAAGCGAAACTGTTTGATTGTCAACGGGTTGAAGTCTATGCGCGACGCGTAACCTAAAAAGTCAAAGAAAGATACGTAATTGAATTTAAGACATAAAATTGTTATAATAAAAAAGTAAACTTTTTTTGTTTTATTGGGATTTTGTATGTACGATTTATCTCAAAACATATTCTTTGTTAGATTTTACCTTGTTTAGCGTGTACGGCTATTGCTTGGTCCATACCACCACCGGCCGTGCCAATGTACCGCTCGCACTTGGCACTTATTTCTGCCAACTGATGCCTAGTGGTGGGCACCTGAAATTAAACAAGTATGTATAAAAACCATCTGCCTAGAGAGGGTTCAATATTACAAAATTATTTTTATGCGTATAAATTTTGTTTATACACTCGTTTGACGATAAATTAGTAGGAAAAAAATGTAAAATTATTTTTAATTATTCGTGTGTCATTTTTTTTTTTTGTATCAAAATAAACAAGTTCTACAAAAGAATATTGCACTAAAACGTCTTAGTTTTGACAAAAAAATTGCCTTTTTTTTTACTAATACTTTTAAAACTCCTACGCATAAACTATTTTTTAAGAAATTTTTTTTAATTACAAAACAAACTATATTCGCACCCCGTATCCAGCTAGGATGGCCGTTACAGCGGCAGTGACCAGTGCGCTCGAACTGCTTAGTCCAGAACTCTCTGGTATGTTACCCACGACGGCGAACACAAATCCAACGTCTTTTGGCGGCGTCCGCTGATTTTCTTTCATATATTCTTGAGCCCCTTTGACACCGCACAAAAAATAATTTGACCAACACGGACTTTTGCCCAATACGTCTGCACTGTAATTTTGTAAAGTTTCCAGTTACACATAGTTTTTTTTTTTTAATACTTATTGATTATATGTATTTTTTGTACACAATAAACATTTAAACGCTTATTGTGCAGCGATTGATTCGAGATTTACTTAATATCCGTTAAGTCGTGTACGACGTCTCGGTATTGTTCTGTGTTCAGATTTGTCAGCCGAATAGTGTTCTGACCGATTAACCTCTTGGCCGCCACTATGATGCACTGATCGATGGCCATGGGGAAAACCGAATACCCGCAGTAGTCGACGTGCTCCCCAATCAGGTTTACCCTGCCGGGTACTTTGACGTAGTACTCGGGTTGACCGACTTGAAATTTTTGGCAAAAGTAATTTTCCAATAACTGGACCGACGCATTTTCCGGTGCAGTTTCCTCGACGTTTCGGTGGTGTTCCATTTTTCTAATATTAAAAGTAATATGCTTTTAAATACAATCCAATGTATACACAATACAATCTATTATAAATTACAAAATGTCACTACCTACTTGAATGCAATTCCTGTAGATAACATGTTTATCTATTATTCCGGTTATTTACCGTCATTTAAACCAGAGGCGTACAATAACTGCGGTTCGACGTTTGATGAATTAACCAACAAAACGTTTTTGGAGTTAAAAGTATCTATACTCAATAATAAATACAACGTAGTGGCATGTATACCGTTGTATACATTTTACATAAAAAACAGCAAAATTATAAATATAAATAGTTTAGTTAATAATTATTAGCTACTGGACTATAGGAATTGGCGTATAAAATGTTTTATAAGTATTAGATCAACGTTATTTTAAAAAGGCAATTAGAAAATAATACACTTGTATAAATTATACAGTCAATCGATAACTTTATGCGTTCATATGACACTTGACTGGTATTACAAAAATTATATCATTAACGTTATCTTTTAAGTTTCAAATGATTTAACGACGAATATTATTATATTGCTCGTAATTTTAGCTAAATGTTATAAATTCGTTATTTCATTAAAATACATTGGTTATACCGACTAACTTTGTCTGGTTTGATCGTTGTTTTTTTACAATTAAAATGGAAAATAAACAATTAAAAAACATTTGAACTATTATGTGAGTAGTTGTAAACGAGACCAACGTTATTGACTAAAATTCACTTTATTTATATCACCTATACTTACCTAGGTAAGAATTTTGTAGGACGTTAGAATTTTAATTATAAACAAATCTATATTTATTAAAACACAAAAATTTGACAGTATTGCATACAAATAAATTATATATGTTAAATTTGTAAACTAAGTTTTAAATATAAAATTCGGGTCCTGCGGTTGCTTGAGAATACATTGTTGTTGATGTTTAATGTTAAAAATCAAGTTATGTCTATGACATTTGCAAGAAAGTCAATATTGTTTGTATTGCTTAAAATTTAGAGTTTATTCTTAGTAATATTATATTCTAAAACAAACTAAAAAACAACTATTCTGCTCTACCTGTCGAATTATCTTCATAAAGTACATGAGTATGAATAAAATTAAATAATTTAAAACTATGTAATTTAGAGCCTCGTCGAAGAAAGTTTTCCCCTCTCGTAACAAAGGAAATCAATTTTCCATTTTTTAAACTTTTAAACATATCTTAATTATACACCTAAACGAAATAAGGTTCTAGCACTATTTGTGATATCTGTTGATTGACAGTAAAAGGTATTAATTTCATAATATGTAAACAACAGCATTTTTAGTCCATTTTAGATCAACAATAATTGAAGGGTCCAGAGCAAGAATCAGGTATCTCCATATTTTTAAATTGTTTAGGACAGCCAAAAAAACATCCATTGTCTCATTTACCACCATTGACGGGAAAAAATGCCTCTTGTAATATCTTTGTAGGTAGTTGTCCGATTTTATTGTTTGATGCTCGAAAAGGTTATCCATTTTCACATGAACATTTTACCATAAAAAAACAATTTTTTATAAAAAGTGGAGATACTTGGTTCTTGCTCGGGACCCTTCAATTTGTCTATTGAACTACAAAGAGCACCTGTTAAAAGACTTTGTGATTTTAATATGTTTTCATACGGAGATATCACTTCCAACTAATACCTACCTAATAATAATATAAATGTAAAATAATATGCACTATAGCCACGTTAGGTGAAACAACAATAACAAATACATTTTTGAGGTAAAAAATAGTTTATCATTTAATAAGGTCGATAGAGTACAATGATAACACTTCCAAACAATTTAACCGGTTTTAATGATCATTTGTGTAGAGCCGCTTTTATCTTCTCCTATATTTACTAATTAAATACGAGGAATAATAATTATTAGTCAAAACGCTGTCTTTAAATTTCGTGCGCAAGTATGTCGAACTGTTAGTACACCAATGTATTTTTATTCAATCGACGATTAGCATTTAGCGATATCTTAATAATATAATTTACTTGAGAAAAGTGCTTAAATTAACATTGTAAATAGTAATAAGATTGCGGCTGTTCAACAGGCGAGTGCCGGTTTTTTAGCCGCCGAATTAATAATATAGATACGTCGTTTTAGACTCAAGTCATATGCGTCAACACTAGACAGTGAACACAATATGACAACAGTACAATCGTTTTTTTGCATTGCTTTCATTATTTTTTATGTGCGTTGCTATCGTAGTCTTACCGATAACGACGTTTGCGTCGGCCGCTATCGTTGTGTTTATAACGATGATAATAAATAAATAAATTATTATTTTTGAAAAAATTATAATAATAAGGTCATTGAGTACTCACGTGCAATACACGGGGGCGATGGCCGGCCGTTTGGGCTGTGCACGCAGGTCAGATGTGTTGTGAGAGAACGGAAACACTGACTGTAGTCGTATAGTCGCCATCAATACTACTATCGTCGCCGCTATGCTGTGCTGTGTTGTTCAGTGTAAAATCCGTTAGCGGGGCCAGAATACGAGCAGCAGCACAATGCAATATGGGTCCGACAGACTAAAATACAATAATTATAAAGGCAACTCCTTGTTACTTAAGTGGGCGCCACCGCCAAAATAATAATAATAATCAACATAAACGGTCGTCAGATTAAATAACATAGACAGCAAAAAATATTGTGAAAAATCAGTCAAATTTTAATAGCACAAATCAAATGTTTCCTTGGAAAATTCCTGATAATTCTCAGCCCATCGCTAAGGAGTAAAGTATAGGCAATTTTTTGAAAAATCTTAATTTAGAGCTTGAACTATATAGCCATACTATAACTTAATAATACAGTAATATGACGAAACTCTATTGATTGCCAATTCTTTTTCCAGGTTATCACAGTCATCGCTATAGGATAAATCCCAAATGTTTCCCCATCAAAACTGGAAAGTATGTATGAGGCCAGTATTAACAGTAGATTCACCAAATAGTCACAATCTATAGAGAAAAACTTTATCAATGAAATAGCGTTTTTTTTTATGTCTATACTTAATATTTGTTCATAAACAAATGAAAAAGGGAAGAAAAAATTAGTCTTTACAAATGAATAATTTCGATTGTGCTTAAATTATGAAAAAAAAACTAAAAACGCTTCCCCATACATAAAGTTCTTCTATGTAAATATTGTAAAATATAATTTCAAAAGTTTTGTGTGGTAAAAATTTGATTTGCCGCCAAAATGTAATTTCAAAAAATGTTTCATTCTATTCAAAAGTATATTATCACAATTTTTATTTTAATAAGTATTAATTATTATTTATTATAGATTTTAAAAAGCGGCAAAGTAATAACGGTTCTTAAACATGCACAATCATATATTTGTTACTGACATTTATTATTTATTGCTCATTAAAAAAAATAATTTTGTATCTGCTGTTTTAATAATAAAATAAATCAGTTACCGTTTCTATTGTAATTACTAATTAGGTATACCTACAATTTTGTTTTTAAAATCCTTCAACCGCAAAAAGAAAAATAAGATAAAACCCAATTGGTATGCCCAATAAATCTTATTGGGCATCGGTTATTGAAATTCATTCTAAACATACCACTATATGAAAACAATAATAATTCTACAAGATAAAAGTACAATTATGTTGTAAAATAATTGTATTAATATAGCAATTGCTATATCATCAAAAAGTTAATACTTGCGGAAAGGACCATCTTCAGTTCGTGTTTGGGATACATTGAATTTGATGGTTGAAATTATCATAACAGAAACCGGTTTTCATAGCACGTATGTACATTGTACATTATTTTGGATTGCGTGGCATGTTTTGTGCAAACCGAACAAAATACACAGGATAACAATTTTACAAGATTTATTTCAGTTCATATATTTTACTTTGATACGACTCATTTAAGATTTTGATTTTAGTTGGTCCAACTATGTATTTTTTTTCGCGATAGAGGTGGGCAAATTAGTATCCAAGTATTTGGGTCATTCCATTTGATACCAGCACAACAAAAATTGTGTTAATGTACCCATTTGAAATTATTTTTGTCACTCGGAAAAATTGAATGATATAAAATAAAAGAACATAATAATGAAACTTATTGTTTCTCTGTAGGTACTCGTTTTACTAATATATTATACAATTGTAAAAAAAAACAAATTACAATAAATAAGTAATTAATTATATCTTAATCAACGTGTAAAAAAATAAAAACAACAATAATAATAATATAATATAAATGTTATCTAAAACTTTTGTACAATTTAAATAATATGACAAACGATATCTTAACAGGTAGACACTGATGTTCAATGCAAATTACATGTTACATAATAGGTTAAGTCGTTTTTGTACAATATTATAATGTATTTCTGAAATTTTTGAAATTAAATATATCATAACGTTGTTATTTAACGACTGAATAACATTTTTATGCAATATTTAATTTTTTTTTTTTTACCTCAAAGGTCAACGTAGCATTCACTGTAGATGGTTAACAATTTTCAGCTAAAAACTCAGTCGGCCATCAAGTCGGATATGAACACAGTGGACAGAATTTGTTTACCGTGTTTAAGCAACAGTTCCTTGATAATGTCTTGGGCGATCGGAGTGACCATGTTCAAAACATATCTCTTGTTCGAGTTGAAGAAATACGAAGCGATTTCGACTGAGAAAATAAACGGTTTTTATTGAAAAAAAAACTTAACAAACCGTATCCAAAAGTTTCATAATAATTCAAAATAAAAACCAAACTATAATATTGTGTACGAGATAAATAGACAATCATAGTTATTGTTTCTACACATTTTAAAATAGAAAAACCTCTGGAAATACATAATGACGCAATATGTAGTTAGGTACAAACTATGTAGGCTATTATTATGAATCATATATTTAATTGTAATTGACACAGAACCCGTTTTAACCAATTACACTGAAAGCGATTTATACGCGTTAGTTTAAATAAATAAAACAATTTGGTCTGTTGACTGAAAGTAAACGTTTTCAAAGTAAACACAAATAGTTTTGTTGCTGATTATTGTTGACTGCGCGATAAGCTCGACGAGACTAAAAGAAAACGCCGACGATTATTAATTACCGTACAAATATACTAATAAAAACCGACAAAAAAAAAACGCAAGTAAAAAAACCTAATAGTGACTTAAAAAAAATATATATATTTTTTATTATTTTCAATTTCTCAACATAAATCAATATTTTTTTTTTATATCAATATGGACGGCGGCTTATAAATGAATTATGATACCGAAGTAGAATAGGAAGTTATTGGGAAATCATATATAAAAGTTAAACTCACCGAAAGCCGGGTTGTCCGTTTCGATAACACGAATGTCGACGTCTTCAAGATGTAGTTCAAGATCTATACCGATCAATTTCAATTTATCACCGTCAATTTCGGTACTTGCGTGCAACATAACTGCAATGCGATCTGAAAAAAGTTTAAACGTTGCCATATCATGCATATTTGAATTTTGATTGAATTATATGATTTACTTATAAGCTATCCAAAAAAAAAAAAAAAAATATATTTAGTTTTTCATTAATTTTATTCGAATGTTGGAATTTTTATAGACTCTTCTATGGGTTTTATTAATTTTTTAAACACTATTTGTACGTGCAAACTAATATTTCTATATATATATATATATATACATATATATAATATTCCTAATTATATCCATGTACAATAGTAAATAATAGGTTGCAGTTATTTTATTTATCCTCTTTAACTTACTATCTTCTATGGATCTTAATGACCCTAACTCCTAAATTGTCTTAACTCTCGTTCCGGGTAGTTGTAAAAATTGTATTTTGTTATATTGAAAACGAAAGACTTACCTATTTTTCCTTCACACTTCCCACTTCCGGATAGGGCCGTTTTCAAAGTTTTTGCTGAAGCGTTCAAACTGAAGTCGGTGGTGTAAGTGATTTGTGGAATGTTTGCAATTGCTTCCAATATCATTTGCTGTGCGTTCGATCTGAGAAAAATTAAATATTGAATAGTTTTTTTTTTATTGCTGTGGCTTAACCTAACCACATAGTAATATTTTTTAAAACAATACTTCAACGATTTGATCGTCATCGAACCGATTCCCTTAGCCTTCAAATTCAGCAAATCTCCTTTTACTTTAAAACCGCGCACGTCTCTTTCTATAGGCACCCGAGAGATGTGTACCGGATCAAGAGACGGTAAGTTCAGCTCCGGGTTGCCTGCAAACAGAATATAAAACGAGAATCTATCAGCTATGTGATTTCAAAAATAGTTCAGCTGTACTATTGTAAAACCGTGTACGAATCGGTTACCTTGCATAAGATACGGTTTTGCTTGTTTCAGCATGTTCAACAAGCATTCGTCCAAACCCGCTGGGTCGTTCTTTTTACACTTTTGTAATCCGTCTGGGAGAGAATCATAAAAATTAGATTGCTTTTTTTTTTTTTTTTATTTCATATTTAGACGGTTTGTATTGGACTTACCGATTTGAGTCTTTCCCGTTGTGCTGCCCGGTGAAAAACAACATAGCGCAAACGCGATGAAGAACCTCGATGTGTACATAGTTAGGCAGTCGATTCTTGTGTATTCTATAAGAGGTCCAAATCCAAAATGACCCGTACTTACTATTTATGACCCGTAATGATTCGAAACGCTATTTATAAAAACAGGGTCGTTTTAATGTGATTTGCGAACAAGCGCTAACGACTTGTAAGTTTGCCGTTTCACCCAACCGTAAGCCACCGGATGCTCACTAATGCTCGGTCAATTTCGCAATGTCACACACACAAGCATTTAACAATAATTATTATTATATAATACGAATTAATTAAAACCCAATAAGGTTCGTTCCCGATTGACATATTACACAAACCTATTATGTACTATTTCATACATGTAACAGCTAATATACAGTTCACTATGTGTTATGCAGACTAAAAGAGCTCAATAAAAGTCCAAGTTAACGTCGAGGATGTCTTATCTCAATTATGTTCGGAAAACTGTAACTGAGTATAGTAAATTTACATTTAAAATTATGTAATACATTTGAATTTGTGGGATAACAACAAATTATGAGAAAAAAAATTACTAGTTCTAGTAATACTATTTGAAAATTAACGAATAAAATATTATCTTTTTGATTCCAGCAGTACATTATTTTATTTGCTTTATATTTTATTCGTTATTTATTTTTCTCAACTCTGCTTCAGGATTTTCAGGTTGTTCTTTACTATAAAAATACTTAGTAGTGAGTAAAAAGAGTGTAGAAGGCAACGGGAAACCACTGCATTAATTTTCCCAAATATCAAGCAATGAAGGTTAAACATCAGAGAACAATGGAGAACCAGATTTGCAACGACAAGACAAGGCCTTGTAGTAGTAGAGAAGAAGAAGAAGAAGTGAGTAAAAAACCTTTTTGCATCCAAAAATACAATAAATACACGATAACAGTAAAATATATTTTTTAAAAACGTTTTATTAGAGTTATTGAACTTTAAATTTATATATATATATATATATATTAGTAGATTCATTAGTTATTTAAATATTACCTACTGTAGATTTACAGTGGTAAAAGGTGTACACAGGTATGTAGATTACATTAGCTGTTTTAGAGCAAAAAACCCGGTCCTTGGGATTGAACATGTCTTCTACCGTTTCTGTATTGTAAATAAACTACAACCACTTATAAGTGTAAACCACTGAGGTTATCAGCGATTTGCCGCAAGTGTTTGTTATTGGGCTGACGAATGTTTGACTGGAGTAAATAAAGGAAGTTGAGCACGGAATAGGATAAAGAAAAAGTAGCAGTAAAATGTGGGCTTGAACCTACTATATAAGTACCCGTTGAATAATAATGCCGTTACATTACATTTTTTAGTTGGTCCGAGTTCACGGTTAGAGCTTTTTACAATTTCAAAATCATGTTGAAACGTTTCTTGTCCGTTTCGTTTTTGGCGTTTTTGGCTTTGGCCGCCGACAACGACAACGCACTATTATTGTCTGGCGAACGGGAAGCAAAAGGTAGTTATAGATCTTCTTTTAGTTTCTTGTATTTTTGTTGTTTTTTTCTGAGTGCTGAGAAGTTTTTTATTTTAGCTTGGAACATGCTGGACGGATCGAAGCGCTCTTGTATGGGATATAACGGCAAACCAGGAGTGTGTATGGGCCAAGACCAATGTTCGGATATCAAAGGGAAAACTGTAGGAAGGTGTTTCCCTTTCGATTCTTGTTGTTCGGGTAAACTATTACACGCATACGACTATAAAATAGAGAAAATTACAAAAATTAAATAACGGTTGACTAAAACAAAATCGTTTTAGTGAATTTGTTGTGTTTAGCACTTATACCAATTGTTATTTTGAGAATTATAATAATAATTATGAAAATAATATACATTTCGTACATATTTAGATTTAAATAAATTTTTTTTTAATAACTTAAACTTCATTGTAAACTTTATTAGTACAATAAGTAGGAATATTTAACGACAGCCAATTGTTTAGTTAGCCTATGGCAGCATCTGTTTACGTTTTTGGCTATTTTTATATATATATTAAGAATATGTCTGCATTATAGCCCAGTTTAACTCTTGCGGCGGATATTCGGGTGCGAGCACTTCGTACTTTCAAAATCCAGAGGCGTTCCAAAACACTTGTACGTATAAAGTAAACGTCAGGAGGAACGTGTGCCAACTTAGGTGAGTGTCTTTGTATATAATTGCATGTCCGGTCAATTTCATATTAATGCTTTGCAACGTTCATCGGTGTACAGAATCGACTTTGAAAGATTTTCGCTGAGTCAACCGACCAGGCCCGACAACAGCTCGGCGTATCAATGCGAAACCGACCAATTTACTTTGGTCGTCAACGACAACACCAAAATTTCCGTGCCCGTTTTGTGCGGCGAAAACACCGGTCAACATGGTAAATAGATAATATATACATACTTAAGCTTAGCCAGAGCCGGGGCAGTTGCCCACTCCCCCCTTTAAACTCTGCTGTGGCAGCCGTTATGGTCTATGCCCCGGGTAAGGTAATTTTTTTTCAACCGTACTCTGTGCGGAAGCCGAAAGGGTTTTGAACGGTTTGAACTTGCCAAAGTGAATAACACCATTAATTATTGCGATTAATTTTGTTAACGTTCAGTTTACGTGCCGATCGAACAAAAGTGGACGACGTCAGACCTGAACAACAATAACAACAGAGATAAATCGCACGTGACTCTCAAGTTCCAGCTGACCGCCCGAGACGAGGACAGCGTCGATCCGGAACCGTCGTGGAAACTTAAGATATCGCAGTTGGAATGCCAACCGAATTCGATGAACTGGTGGAAGATCAAGGAAATAGCGCGCCAAGTCTGGGACTGGGACGACGAAGAAGACAAAGACGCGTCCAGACCCAAGTACAGTCCGGGTAAGCTTTCGCTGTAGTTTATGTTTTGTACAAGTCACAGTGTACTTGCTAAGTATGCCTACCTAAGCACACGTTAAAACGTTACAGCCCCCGACGGATGTCTGCAATACTTCACCGACAAAACCGGTACGTTTGAAAGCTTCAACTACAACAAAGGAATGGGACACTACATGGGTGATTTGAATTATGCGGTTTGCTTCAAACGGTATTCGGATACTTGCGGTATAAGGTAAGCACGACATTTTTAAAGTGTTAGGTTTTACTGTTTATTTCTTCTTAATTTTCCCAATTTACCAAATACATGGCTTTTGGACAGCTAAACCGATTTTTTTTGGGAAACAAGTTAAACTCTTTTTGGCCATAGGTTCAAGCCGGTGAAATTCCAATTAGCCTACAACGGTAAACAGGCGAATGCTATGGATCGCGACTGCGACACAATGGTCACGGCTGATCCAGTTACAACAGTAGCTCCTTCTACAGCTGCTCCTTCTACAGCGGCTCCGTCTACAGCTGGTCCTTCTACAGCTGCTCCTTCCGGTAGGTCAGAAAGAAGATGGGCCAGAGCTGCGGCCGATGCCAACGAAGACGGAGTGTCCAAAGATTACTTGCTTATACCGGACGGTCGAACGTCCACCGGATTGTACGGATCCAAGTACTGCGACAGCTTGTCGAGCAGCACCACAGTGACAGGTAAACAATGTCGCATTCATTTAACGGTTATATAAAATAGTTAAGCTAAACACAAAAAATTTAATTTTGGAAATTCGACACATTTATTTTTACTGAATTTTTCAATTTCCAGTCAAATCGCAAGGGCCCTTGGCAGTGTCGTTTGTGAGCGATAACATCGTTGATCCCGCAGTGGACGTCGAAAAAGGATTCAAAATCGGTTATTCGTTGATCAACTCGGGTTGTTGAGGTGCCACGTCCCCGGTCGACTATTTATTTATTTATTTTAAACGCACATAAGCGGTTATTTTTTGTACAACTAGAATAATGCGACCTATTATATTTTACACAAAACCTTCTGTTTATGAGCGGCAAAATTAAAAAAAAAAAAAAATGTTTTTTATGAGTTTTATTTAAAACGTTTCTCTTGTAATACTAGAGAACATATTTATTAAATAATATATTAATTCATTTATAGTATACATTTTGATCATGTTCGTATTGTTTCAAATATTAGTTCTATACTTTGGTTTGGTTCATTCGGTTAAACATTGTACGTTAACAGAGACTCTACTGTATAAAATAAAACTCTATATAACAATAATATACCTAATTAATAGAAAAAAGAAATATTAGTAATTATAAAAGATTCAACAATTATTAAACTTAGTGGAAAATAACATTTCGATCTTTGTTGAAAGGAGCAATTTCCATTTCATAACAAACAGTTCAGTTTGTTAGGTTGCATAAACGTCTTCTTATATCTCTCATTATAATTTATTTGAACTACGCACGATGGATTATGTAAAAACGTTGTCGATACGATTGCCATTTAGTTAAAGTACAGTGTACGAATTGAAAATCATATTGACTTTTAAATTATTTTTTAAATGACAGTAAAGTTCCGAAATATACAAAAAAGAACACCAGACAATCAGTGAAACGAATAACAATCAATATACGTCCAATGAAATATATTTTAAGCGAATAAGAAAAAAAAATTGTTAATTTAACCAATGAGTTAATAAAATAAATTGTTGATTTTACACTACATGTTAATACATTTAACGATTAAGAATTTCTTTGAAACAACAATGGTTTCAATATTTGAATTATTTAAGTATGACAATCGCTTATTATTTGCGGAGATAAAAACAATATCTTTAGTACAACACTATTAAAATGAATAGCTTTATTCCCGAACATTTTGTTAATTTTATTAATTAGTTTTGAAAAAAATTAAATACTGGCGCAATCATAATATAATATACATAAAATACTTTCTCATCTTCGAGTTTAAGCTAAGTAACATTTATTGTTTTTTTTATGTCATTAAATTGTTGGAGCTGTTTTTTGGTTGTTATTAAATAGAAAATTCTTCCACATTTTTTATACCGATGTCATAATATATTGTACATCTACTTCGTATGACAAGTAGAACATTATTTAAAATCTACAGCAGATATAAATATGAAAATATTAAAAATATTGAAAAGCTCTTACATTAAGCAATTATTTTAGTAATTATTGTTCTTGAAGTAACAGCGATTAAGTTTAAAATAAATGTCCGGTCGTTCGAACTATAACAATAGCACCTAAATAGCAAACGAAAGCAAAACAAATCCATTCTGATGAATTTTTAGTAGAAAGTCCGATACAGAGGAACATCAAGCGGTTCAAAGTCATGTAATTAACATAAGAAATTGTTTTATAATGCCTTAGTTTGATGTGGTTTTCATGAATATTTTTACTGTACTGTTGTATCAGGGCGAATAATAATGATTAAACATTTTATGCATACATCTCATCTACTTAGATATCATAAAATACTTTCTTTATCGTGGAATGTACTTGCAAGTGTATTTCAGTTACTTTTATTCGAATTAATTTTAGTTATAAAAAAATAATCATTGACCATACAATGTAAAAAACCTAACCTAACTTAACCTAACTTTTTTTTTGGTTATTAAATAATCTATACATTTTTCATAAAAAAAGTATTAACTACATGCCAAATCTAAATTAGTGAAATCACAAATACGAATCGAACACTGATTTATTTCTGCGCTGCTGTTATTGAGACAAGCTTATAAAAGAAATCTAATATTAAGGTAAGTCACTACTAACAATAATGGTTTTATTGTTGGCCAATCGAATGTCGACAATGTTAACCACACGTAAAAAACAAAAGATTATGAATAAAATTAATATCGACATGCAAGCATAAAAATCATGTTGTTCCAAAATGTTCGTTATGAATACAAAAGGATCTATGGCCAAATTTACAATACATTTAGTATGAAAATCGACAAAAATCAAGAGCTTTCACTGTCGTCTACGCCATTTGTTGTTGCCGCAAACGTAGAATAAAGTAGGTAATTTTCCGAAAAACAATTTTTGTTTTTCAAGTTTGCGCTTATTTACCGACTATGTACGTCACTCATGTTGCAGATGTATCGCGAGTAAACGGAAAATTTTACCTAAATAAATTTCAAACGGTGTACACTCAGGCAGTGATATATGTTCATAACGCACTAATGTAAGTATAGAACGAAGGTGTTACATAATACAATATAATAATAATTTAATTATAATATTACTGCTACGGAACACATTTGGTTGGAGAAAATGATTTCCAGTAAAACGTTATTGACGTTGACGTTATGCTGTGTTTTTTCCGCGTTGTCTTGTGCAGAGGTATGGGAAAAACCCGACGAAACAACGGTGTTTAAAGCTTTGTGCGAAATCGAGAAGAGCTACGAAGGTATGCGTTCAGCAAGAATTCAATTTTAGGGGACTGTACATATGTACCAACGACTCAGCCGTTGTTGTCAACAGTCATTCGCAATCGACACGTGGCCATTGGTAACAGCTACAGACGCGTAGCCTTGTCGTACTTGGAAATGTCTAGGTTTCTGTTGGAGAGAGCTGAGGACGAAGAACGTCTCGCAACGGTCGTCGAACGCATAGCTCGGTTTGCAACAAACGCGCGCAAGATGGTAATGGTACTCTACAGCATAGAACTCAAGAGTGTCCAAGACATATGGTTGTATTACACGTATGTAACCGAGATCGGTGATTATCTAAAATGGTATGGCGGCGTTCAAGACAGTGGCGTTAAGGACGAGTACAGAGATACCGCGGCCAAACTAATCGTCCTGCTCGAAAAGGTCGCCGGTTCGTTGAAGCCGAACATCAAACCGACACAAAATGAAAATCAGTGCCTGACCCTTTCGAACAGGTCTAAGGTTTACGGAGACTTTAAGACACTGGAACGTGACATGGGCGGCCAGAAGCAGTTTGAGTTAGCTTTGGATTTAATCGACACTTACGATAAAAAAGTCGACGAATCGTTTGCAGCTTACAATGACACGTTGCCTTTGGGTAGGTTTACCAAAGAGGAATATTTCAAGTCGGACAATTTGTTGAACCTGAACGACGTGGTGTCTGACGTCACTAGCTTGCTGTATGTGTACGACTGTAACGTGGCATGGGACGATGCCAAGGAAGAGTTTCACACATATTACAACCTAACCAAGGGAAATCCGGATAAGTTGTTGAACAGATTCGTCACTGTCAAGCACTACCAGCAACTTTTCCTGGACTTAGTGACAATCGTCATGTTAAGAATTGTTTGGACTCAAATGAATCTGGTTTACATCAACTATCAGACCTATGAAAAAAGGTTAGAAAAACTTAACGGCTTGACTAGCGAAGTAACCAGATTCATTAGGGTCACCGGAATCGAGGAAGACGATTTCTTCTTGGATCTGTACGCGTATCTCAAACGCTATGCTGATCGAACAACCCAAAAGATATCTTTCGTCAATGTGGTATTTTTATTAAACGCTTTAAATGACATTATCATTTAGGTTTACATTTTTCACGTTTATATACCAACAATAATGCAAATTATAGCATTTAGTTTTGTATGCAATGTTTACTCCACTTCAACTTCGAAGAATCGAATTACTTAGTTCATTCTCGCTGAGTTAATACATCCCACATATTTCAACATTTTTCTTAACAGTATTTATAGCATTAAAAATAGAATAATTTCAGGAAAAAACTTCCTATCGTTAAAATGAATATTGTAAATAATATTGCAACAGAGAAACGTTTTGACGCAGCAAATGTGTAAGTATAATAATTTTGCGCAGTTTAAAATAAAATCGTTTTAAAAACAGCATTTTGTACACTTTATATTAACAAAAAAAAAACATAGATCGTAGTACCTTAAAAAATAAAATTCTTCTTCTTACTATTCTACTAGACTTCTTTATGTACATAGTATTTACTTATTGTAACGTGCTTGTAATTTTTGTTTAAAAATTATATGTAATTGTTGAGCCATCATAGTATCCTATAAAAGCTATTATAAAAAAAAATGAACTATTTTACTATTATAAAATATTATCTTATATTTTCAAAACAATAGAATACACACATCAATCTGTTCAATTCATGTTCATTGATGCATTCGTCGTATTGGTACGGTTTTAGGCTAGGCATAATATACAGTCGTGGTAATAGCACAAAGATAATTTATTTATGACCTCAAATGCTTAGTTAGTTCAAAACGTAAGCGTAAAACTGAACACGGCATTCAGATACATAGTATAATTCGTGAACAATGAAAATATTAACTGTAAAACGTTAATACATTCTTATGTATTAACGTTTAAAAAATTATTTATCTTTAAGAAAAAAATCTAACTGTCCTCCCCTAACACTATTTCTACAATTAAAATCACACACACAAACCTAATCAAGAACAGAAAAAACGAATAGGTTGTTTAATACAATGTAACTTATGAACCAACACCTAACTAATTCACATTGTGCAGTAATATACTGGGGTTAACATTGTCGAAATTCGATTGGCCAACTGTGTTAAATAAAACCATTATAGTTAGTAGTGGCTTACTTTAATATTAGATTTTATTTAACAGTTGCTGGTAGTGCTTGACAGTGACGAATCTGTTCAATAACTTATACGGATTTCCTTTGGTTAGGTTGTAATGTGTGAAACTCTTCCTTGGCATCGTCCCATGCCACGTTACAGTCGTACACATACAGCAAGCTAGTGACGTCAGACACCACGTCGTTCAGGTTCAACAAATTGTCCGACTTGAAATATTCCTCTTTGGTAAACCTACCCAAAGGCAACGTGTCATTGTAAGCTGCAAACGATTCGTCGACTTTTTTATCGTAAGTGTCGATTAAATCCAAAGCCAACTCAAACTGCTTCAGGCCGCCCATGTCACGTTCCAGTGTCTTAAAGTCTCCGTACACCTTAGACCTGTTCGAAAGGGTCAGGCACTGATTTTCATTTTGTGTCGGTTTGATGTTTGGCTTCAACGAATCGGCGACCTTATCGAGCAGGACTATTAGTTTGGCCGCGGTATATCCGTACTCGTCCTTAACGCCATTGTCTTGAACACCGCCATACCATTTTAGATAATCACCGATCTCGGTTACATACGTGTAATACAACCATATGTCTTGGACACTCTTGAGTTCTAGTTTACATTTAAAATTATATAGTTATAGAAAGAGCATTTAATAAGGTCAGTGGTCAGAAATAAACGCTGCCAAATAACTGCATGGACATTTTTTTACGAGCTATTCATTGCTATTTATTTAATAAGGGGCAAATCATAGGCATTATTTGACAAAACACTATAAAAGAGTAAATACTTATATTGATATAATTTGTTTTAAAATTATGCTTTGTTAGTCGATAGACAGATAGTGGTCTGTACATTCAATCGTTTTGAACCGTCGGACTGTTGGGTTCGTCGTCTTCATGATATTTGCTGGTATCTAATATGCTGCTGTCCATCGTCTGAGAAGATGAAAACAAGTAATGCATGTTATCGAAATGCACGTTTTTAAGTATTTGCTTCACGTGGTTAGTTAAGAGCATAGCTCGTGCGTTATTGATTTTGATGTTCAGCGGAAACTCAACGTGACCTTCTTTGTACTGCGTAGACAGGTCATTGGACTTGGCAAAAGCAGTCCAGCTGTCGTTCAGGTCGAACAACATTTGTCCGTCCACGGGATTGTCCATTGCGTTTACGCCGCTAAACTTGGCGGTTATTTCTCGCAGTTGCTCTTTGACGATGTCGGTCAAGCAGGTCTCGCCGACGGCAAAGAGCTCGGCCTTTTTGCCCATGACCGAGATCATGTGCATGAAAGGCTTGTCCTGCTTCAATCCGGCCACGCCGGCTAACTTAGACAACGCGTCCACAATACCGTCGTTGAGTTTTTTCACGTAGAATTTGGGCCAAAACAGTTTGTAGTAATCGAAAAAATAATACCCGTATTGATCGGCCGCAGAGTTTATCAGCGACGCGTGCGTCCATGTTATCCGCAACATGACCATCTTCAGCATGTCTTTGAACACCAGCTGGTACCGCTGGATCCGCCCGAAGCCGTCGTACACCGTCTTAGGGTTGTTTTTGGCACTGTGGTAGGCCGTGCACAATTTCGTCCTGGCGTTTCCCCACACGATGTTCGGGTCGTACATAAACTGCAAAGCCTGCAGGAACTCTTCCTGGAGCGCCACGTCGTTCAAGTACAACCGGTCGACAGAAACGTCCCGGTTGCTGCTTCCAAGGCCGACCTCGAGAATTTCGTTTTTCTTCAATAGCTCGTCGATGACGTCCGTGTACTCTTCCAACATGTTGACGGCCAGATGATACGCGGCCACGCCGGTGGTGATCTTCAAGATTTTCAAGTTCTTGTACTGCGTTCCGGACGCGGGATGCACGACGTTGAGTTTGCTGTTTTCCGGGCACCGGGACAACAGCGTTTCCACGTTGCCGGTGACCTTTTCGTGCATGTCGGCCAGTATCAGCACGAGTTCCTTGCCCACGACTTCTTGCTGGCTGAACGTGACCAGGTACTCGGCTATTTCACTGGTGTAAACGTAGGTCAACCACATTGCGAACAGACCAGTGTAGCCGATGTTGTACAGTATCACCAATATCCTACGGCAGTGACGCGAAAACCGGGAAATGCGGTCCACCGCCGAGACGATCCGTTCTTCTTGGCCGTACCACTTCAACGTGTAACTAGATATGTGTAAGAACGACCTCACGATGAGACTGAAATCGCATTGGACGGATTCCCGTCGTCGTTGCATGGTTATAAACGCCTCCGCCGACGACGGCGATTTTAGACTGTCTTCCTCGTGTCCAATGAAGACATCCCGAAACTTGGTGGTGGTTATCTGTTCGAGTTGATTCGGATGTCTTACCGATGCTATTATAGACACGTTTGTCACGGCCAAAAATGTTACCACAAACGGAAAAGTTTTAGGCGAATACATTGTCATTTACAATCAAACCGGTCGCGATTTAATAATGCTCGAAACGATCAATGTAAACCGTTGCCCTAATTCTATCTAATAAAACGCTACTCTGCAAGCACATTTTTTGCATCTGCCAAGCGCATGTTAACGCCGGTATTTTCTCGAGGCGGTAAACACATTTTGGGTTTTCTCGCATTGACAATTCTTTTGTGAGAACAATTGTATTTATTGTACACAGAATATTTGTATTAGAACGTATACAAAAAACATTAGGTACATATTTGTTTTTGAATCACCCACCTACCGCTCATAAAAGTCCATAAGTAATTATTACGAGGAGAACAAAAATAATTTTGCATTTTCTTACATTTTTTTTTTAATAGTAAACAATATCAAAGATGTAATATTCAAAATACTACACCTCATATGACTCTAAATCAATAACAGTAGCTGAACAATTTTGCATTTCACGTATTAGCTATAGGTTATCGGTACCGAGTGCGTTTCGTAACGAATGAGCGGATGAAAACAACTTTGTTATTAAATCGAAATCGACGTCTTTCAATAATCTTCTGATGTGATTAACGAAAATCATGCTGCGGACACAATTATGAAGGGTATCCGCTTAAATTCCGCAGGTCAGACACTCGGCCGTTCGTTGTCGTCGTCGACTTCCAGCAACTTCAAGTAGAATCGATCGTTTAAACTGTCATAACCGACGGGATCGTTTAAAACGTGGGCGTCAATAAATTTGCTGGACAATCCTTTCAACCGTTCTGTCAGCATTGCGACCAACGTCTTGGACCGGAGACAAGGCGGTTAACAACGTTTGACTTACTCGACAGGAACCCTATTAAATCGTACAGGTCCGTATCGTCTTTTAGGCCGGCAACCTCGACGAATGCCCACAACGGTTCGACCATTATTTTGTTCAGACTTGTCGCGTAGCCATTGACGCCGTCGAACTTGTTCTTGCTGTAATTCCCAACGGCCAAATCGACTAGTTCGGCGTGCGTCCATAGTATGCGCAGCATGATGATTTTCAAAATGTCTTTGAACGCGTCGTGGTATTGCTTCTAGCAACACCGTCTTGGCGCTTCCTCACGTCAAATATCTGTCGTAGACCGTCATCAGTTCCGTTAGGTTTTCTTCGTCGCGCGCCACGTGGTTCAAGTACAAACGATCCACGTGAAAACAATTATTATTGCCTTTCTTCCACACGCAGCTCGTTTTGTCGCAATAGTCCGTTGACACCGACCGTGTACTTCTCAAAGGACTTGGCCCACGTCGTCGGCTAAGAAGTTGTAGGAACAAGCGATATCAACGTATACCTCTGGCGCACGGTACATTCCGGGCTCTTGATGTTAAACCGGTTGGCCGGTCTGCAAGTATCGACAGACTTTCTTAATTTGTTGGCCACTTTGTAGAGCAAGTCGTTAAGGCCGTACCCACGTCCTAGACTTTGCTCACGGTACGAATCTGTTTCGGCGACGAACAGGTAAAACATGTCGTACAGTCTGTCGAATCCACAGCGAATCCGCTGTGCAGGATCGAAACCATTTTTCGACCGTCATCCGAAAAAGACGACATACGGTCGGAAACCGGATTAAACGAATCCGAGTTGTCGTTCAACACAATTAAAAGCAATTTAGTTAAACGCATATAAGATAAAGCTACCAGTTTGAAGCCACACCTGATCTCGAGCATTCGTTTAATTATCGATTCTGCGACGTCGCTTGACGGACTGTGACAATCACCGCATCTTGTTCAAAACCAGTTTTGAGTTTGCACAATACATTCATTTTATCATTATCGTTATCTCCGATAATCATTTGGGAACTCACAAATATCAAAACCAACGCGGTCCAATACATTATATACTGATCAACCGTACCTACTCGTCGATACTATTATTATAAGTGTGAAAATCCTCAAAACTAAGGCCTAAGTTTTAGACAAATCAAATCATTTAATATAATATGTGTAATTTCCTGTTTTTGTCAAAACGTGTACATAATTAAGTAAACAACGGTTAGTAGTAGAGGTCTCAGTCAAGTACGTGAAAGCGAACATTCGTGTATTCGTGTAACGAATACACGAATGTTTTATTCGAACACGTACGAATTTTCGTGAAAACGGGTATTCGAATAACGAATGTACGGGTATTCGTGAAAACGGGTATTCGAATAACGAATGTACGGATATAGTGAATTGTTCACATGGTTACGCCATAGCACACACAAGTCTAGAATATAAGTAAAAAAAATCGGTAAAAATTTATATCTTTCTAATTTTATTTTGAAATACTTCATAGTAAATTAACTTATACATTTTCAGGGTTGCAAAATTCAAATGTAATGCCTATGTTAAAATTTACTTCTCATTTAAAGGGGTTAAGGGTGTTTTTTAAAAGAGTACAGGGTTAATAATTATATTGCCAAAAGGGGCACCTTTCATGTACACTTTTTATCAATAATAATTTTTATTATCAAGATATTATTTAAGACTAGTTATCGATAAAACAAAATTGTAAGTACCTAGGGACCAAACTATTGGAGATGTCTTCAAAAATATATGTTATACTTTTAGGATGATTAAAAAAACCTGTTTTTACAGAAAACATATTCAGGGAGAGATTCGACCCCCAAAATCCCCCCCCCCCAAAGATAGCTTTATAAAATGTAAAATAAAATATAATGTATTATAAATGTAACCAATAATGTTTAATAATAATAAAGCTTTCATAGTTTTTGTAAATTTGTTTTTAGATTCATATTTTCTTGCAATCGTTGAATTTTGCATTTTATAACAATTTATAAATTTGTCTTTATTTTAGGAAAAATGTTTTTTTATTGTGTAACTAATTTTTGTCACCCATTATTACATTCAAATATTTCTGTCAGGGAATGCAAATTTGTAATGAATTTGGTTTATTTAGAGGATTAAGACGATAATTGTAGATTCAAATCTTAATTATATCACTAATTGATATTTAAACTACCTTTATTAGCAGGTATTAGCATTTAATCTCAATATTTTTAATATTCACATTATATAAATCGTATAACATATGTTTCCATTGGCCCAGTGAGATTTTAGGAGTTCTTTAATTTTAAGTTGATTTTAATACTAAGAGATTCTTAGTTGAAAATTATTATTTTTTTTTTTTATTATTAACGAAAAAATGTAACAGTATATTCAATTAAACCTTGTATCACAATCTATAAATTTATGTAAATCACTTACCTTATGTATTTAATAAGGCTAAATCAAAGACAACCTACGTATATAATCAATTCTATATTAAATAAGTGTACTCGGAATTTATAAAACAATAATAAGTAAATGGCGATTAAGTTACAAATATACAATTACACGAATATACTAACACACTAATATACGAAAACACGAATATACGAATGTACAAATACACGAATACACGAAAACACGAAAACACGAATGTACATATACACGAATACACGAAAACACGAATACACGAACTATATGAACTTAAACACGAACTATTCAAAAGTTCGAATACACGTATTTTCGTGTACACGTGAAATAAGAAGCTCTAGTTAGTAGTCGTATGCGAAATATATTCTCAAACTTAAACACAAGACGCTCACTATAACAGGTTTGCCTAATACTATTATTTATTGAATTATACAAGAAAACTCAACTACATGTGTTTGAAACGAATATCGAGTATTGATTTTGTCGGCGTCTGGGCTTAAATGTGGTTTGACGGTAATCACATAGTGTGCGTGCCTTCAGTGTCATCGCCGTACTCGTCTGGAGTCAACTCAGTGTTGTCTACTGGATAATATGCCGAATTGAAACAGTTGGCAGATATTTCTTTGAGATTTGTCAATTGGGTTTTCATGGACATACATCGAGAGCTATCGACCCGTTGTCCACTTTGCAGTCTTCGGTATTACTACTACCATCGCCTTCGTAGCTGGTTCGGAGTTTGCTGAACTCTTTTAATTTTTCTACGAGCTTCGGGTCTTTGGTACCGACGGGTTTAGCGCAATAGCCGTCTTCGCCAAATCCGAAAAAACCAAAAAAACCAAAAAAAAAAATTAACACAACGTGTACTGACGCTCATTTTTTGACAAACAAATCGCAACTATTATAAAAAATATGTTAAACGATATCCACTTCTGCCGTTAGTTTCTTAAATAATACGAATATTGTGTCTTATTTTATGAACTCCATTGTCGCCATTTACCGTCCTACACCAACGATAAATCGTTTGCTTAGAGGGAAAAATATGTATAATAATATTTTAATCCAATCAGAATGTAAAAAAATATCAATAATTATTGTTCTAGTATTTCGGCGATACGTGTTGCAGTATGGAACTTCAGATTACGTTATTTTGTTGTTGCATGTTTTTATGTGCAAATCAACTACTAAAATAATTTAAAAACGTTACCTAAGTATGCTTATGCGATAACCACAACCTTTTTTTTGTAGGCTTAATATTAAGATATTATAACATAAGTTATATGATTTAGTAAATATTATTTACAACACAATTGTTTACAACGAATCATCGGTTGTATAGATGATTCTTAAGAAGCATCGTATTCCCATTTAAACTGTGTACATTTTATATTTATTTATCTAAGCTTGTGAGTTGAGAGCTAACAAGATATTATATGCGTACAACAAGGCATTGGCAAAACACTGTTTTTTGAAAACAGCATATTGTGTCAACGATAGAATTTTTTCAGCAACAATGTGTTTATAAATATATTTATTTATTGAGTTCATAAAGTAAGTGGGAAATGTGTAAATCGTGTTTCGCTGTAGTGTGTAGATATAGTGTATGTATAACGTCAAACGGATATTAAATTATCAGTAAAAATTAAAATTTAACAAAGGTAGGTATTAGGATGGGAATCCGAAAATCCGGATTTTTCAAAAAAACGCTTTTTAAGTCATTTGAAAATCATATAATTGTTAAATACTATTACAATATAAAGATGTGTACCTAAGTAAAATTTGTTGATAAAAATTTTGAAAAAAAAACTCTCAACTTTGTCTATAAAATGCTTTCGGATTCCGGATTTTCGGATTTCAACAAATCCGAAATTCAAAAGCAGTTTATCTCTTTGGTGTTTTGTTTTATTTTCACATATTTATCAAAAAAATGTTACTTAGATGTAGAGCTTTATATTGTAAGTAGCTTAAAAATCGTTTTTTTGTGAAAATCCGGATTTTCCGATTCCCATCACTAGTAGGTATAGTTAACTAAGCTTAAAAAAAATTGTATATTGTAAATGCCAAAATTTTGTAATTACTATAATGGCCACAATATAATTGGGGTTTTTTTGTTGAATAGATAATTAAATATCGAACTAAAAAAAATAAATATGCAATGATGAACGTTTTTTATTTATTGTTATTTAGGAATCTAATATTTTTTCGGTAACCAAGATGCTATACATCGCGTCTTATCAACCTCTTAAATAAATGCCCATGTAGATATTAAATAATATTGTTATACAATATAATGCATTGATTAAATCATGCGGTAACTTTACTTAGCTCATACAATACCTAAATAATTAGGTTGATACCTAATTATCAAAGCACTCATATCTTTTTAAATATTTAACAGCTAACAAAATAAAACACAATATTATTATTTAGTACAACGCTGCGCCGCTCATTTAAGGGACCTCGATTTTAACCATCCTAACACCGCGGTTCCATGGTGTAATGGTTAGCACTCTGGACTTTGAATCCAGCGATCCGAGTTCAAATCTCGGTGGAACCTGTAAATTTTGCATTTTTTTCATGCAATTATTATTGCTCATAATGTGAAATTTATTGCAAATTGCATAGTATTACAACACGTGTAATGGAAAGGTAAGTAATTTATATTAATCCATAGTTTTTCGGCACATACATAATATATTAATCTGGTCTCTGATATTATATCATAATTTGTTGTTATTTACTCTTTTAATCATTTAATATTTATTTTATTTCCTATTTGTAGCAACTAATTGTCTTTACAATAATATATATATATAAACTATAACCAAATCTAAAATATGAAAATCTATTTTGTTTCTTTTCGGTAGATTTCCTATTATATGAAATCTCAGATACATAATTTTGGTTTAAAACGTATAACATAATACGATATGTTCTAAGATATTCTACATTCTACATTTTTTCTAACAACTTAAAACATTTTAAGAACGGCTCTGTACTGTATTTTTACAATGCAGTCTCATCAAAAACGTGGATCAAAAATCTACTTATTATTTTATGATATTTTAAAAATCGATAATGTTTTTAATTGTCCGTCGTCTCTCATTGAAATAATTACAAAAATAAAGCTCCTGTTATTATTATGGTTTGCACTGATCGGGTGTTTAATAAGTTGGTGCAAGCAAGTCGAACACTAGTAAACTATATTATTGAAGCTATTGCGACCAGTGATTAGTCGAACGGTCGTGGCAGTATTATAATATCTGGTTTGCCACGCGAGCATCAGTGTAATTCATTTCGGTCACGTGTTGCATATTTCATTATGGGACCCTGGTAGCTGCTGTTAAAAATCTATTACAACGCAACGTTAAGTAAGGTCACTCCTGAAAAAAAAAGAATCAGTAAAAATTACATAATTCACATTAACTACTTTCTAAGACAATATAATTTTAATAAAACTAAACATTCACGATAAAAAAACAAATTGTTACCTATTAAAAAACATTAAAAATAAATAATAATTATAAAAGTCCGTTAACAAACACCAAATAACAGTAGTGTATTTACAATTTTCTTCTGGGGTAGGGGGGGTTGTGATATGTAACAAAAAATGTATGCCTCTTGGCTCTCTTGTCCTAAATCTTGCCCTTATGGCCGGATCAAAAAGTTGAACCGTGATTTGAACGAAGTCTGTTTTTTGGACGTTTTTTAGCCTCTACAGCCCGACTTAGTTACGACTGCTTAGGACTTTTCAATTCTATAAGCCTAATCAGTCTCTTTTCAGTGTTATCTTTTTGAATCCACAAAAATGTTGATACATTTTAGTATTCTACTATAATTCTTCTCCAAAAAAACAAAATAATATAAGACTTAAAAAGAGTTTTCTCAAAATTGACTTTTAAATAAAAACAATTTAAAAAAGTTTAAATCAAATTTTAAATCTATGTGAGGTATATTCTTTAGTTATAAAATAACCGATCTAGAGCCATAAGCCGAAATTATACTATTTAACCCTTCCCTTTTTGTTGTATAAGCTAATTGAGGAGCCATAACGATGAAAATGAAAGGTTAGTAGAAATCCATTTCTCTCAGAAAGGGTGGAGGTACCATAAGGTACCTTATTTGAGAATAAGAATAAGATAATAAGTGAACAAATTCCAAAAGTCTAAATATAACACTTATTTTAAACAATTAGGCTTTTGTACCTATAATTAATTAGTTAATTAGAACGTATAATAAGTAACTATTGTCTATTTAAAATTATTAAAAAAACGATTTTTTTTAAATAAAAATATTATTTTACGATAAGGAAACCCACAAGTATTACAATATCCGGTATAGGTAGCAATTATGCAAAACAAATAAAATGCATCCATTTAAAAATATTTTGAATAATAGTTGTGAATTATTGTAAATAATACAAATCTAAACTTTAATTAAGTACGATTTAGTGTAATATTGTAAAAATATAGACAAAACATTAATTAAGCGTTAAAATGTTACACACACAAACCGTATTTATTCATATTATTTGCATGAACAGTAAATTGAGTAGTTTAGAAATTAAGATTTTTAGCCTAATTGTTTATACTATTCTTTTTAATACTATAGAGACTAGAGTAAACATTTTTATTTTTAATTTTAAATTTAAATTCAATACTTTATTATTATAACAAGACGCTCACAGAAATAACTTAAGATAATGGACTTAAATAACCACATTTTCCACAATTTCATCATCCCGGTCCCATGGTGTAATGGTTAGCACTCTGGACTTTGAATCCAGCGATCCGAGTTCAAATCTCGGTGGGACCTGTAACTTTTTGCATTTTTTTGTTCAGCATTTTTTTATTACTTCTTTGTTTGTGCTGGTGCCTGATGGTCGAGGTTAGTTTTTTTGCTTATGTTAATTATTCGAAACCGTTTTTCTATACTTACTCGCGTTATACTCATGCTGTAACAGTACAGTGTGTGATTTTTATAGAATTGTGATTTTTTAATATTGCTATCATAATTTAAAATTTTGTTATCATTTCACATTGGAGACTGGAGTTGATAAATTATAGCTTGTAAAAGTGTTGACTTTGTCAGAGCGTTTGCTTTGTAAGTAAATGCTATTAGTTAATTACAAAAAATCATGGAATCGATTCCATTTGTGACTAACGACCTAAAAATGGTAAAATTACCAATCGAAGAAATCTAACTAAATTAATTATTTCTATTTTAAATTCCTATGTGTTTTTTTAGTTAAACGATTTTTTTTTACATTAACTCAACTCTCAAGTAAAACGGATACTACGGTTAATGTTTATTGTTCACATTGACCATCTTTTTTTTGTAATTTTATGTCATAAAATGAAAAGGCAAGTGTTAGGGTTCATAACCATAATATGGTTGAAAATATATTTTGTCAATTATCAATCCAATATTTGTATGGATGTCTATAGTAGTACCTATTTAATTTCCTTTAAACTACTCCATAATAAAACGAATGAACAATCTAAAGCAAAAAATAAGAATTCACATAATTCCACATAAACAAGATAATAACATAGTTATATATTGTTTAAGGGGCCTCTGCACCTGCGTATTTTTGGTCGGAAACAACTCATTCTACTTTAAACATACTGTTCTTAAGAATTCTTCGATTTAATTTTCAAGGCATCGACTGTGGCACAACTTTAAAATTATTTTCCGTTAACTAATTATTTCAATTTAAAAAAGTTAAAAATAAGAAACTTATGTTTTTGTACAAAAATAGATCCTATATGTGTTTTAAAAGTTGAAAAAAAAATGAATTATCAAAATAGATTCTTCGTTCTTATGGTAATATGAATGTTTAAAAATTGTGGCTTAATGTTAAGTTTTAGCGAAAAATTGCCTATACAATGCGCCTTAATAAATGCTAGTGTAGAGGTATAGATTCAAAATACATTTAATGACTCCTATGTATAAAAAAAAATATGGTAATATGCCACTATATATGCATAGTTTATTATATTTTGAACTATGAATTCTCTAACCGAGTTTTAAATTACTAGTACAACTCAAATGGTGAACAGTTTTGAATATATATATATATATATATATTTTTTATTATTATTATGTTGTTTAGAGATTTGCATGATATTATATCTACAATACTTAAACGACAATTCGTAGCTTTTACGCAGTCAGAAAATACATTTGAAAATCAATGGCGAATGTCTCAATCCCTTAGCCCTTTTTTTTTTCGTTTTATGTTTATGACGCGTCTCTTACATTATTCTCACACACGTCTTATACTGTATTTTCCATTTAGAGATTTAGAATATAGGTATTCCAGATTCAGTAACGAACCTCGTAAAATATAGCCATCAAACTTCGTTCTGCTTACTTTGTAACGACTATAATAATATATTATATTATAACGTTTATAGTATATACTGTGGCCGTCGCACACCTTGAGTATAAACTGAACTGCTGGTGCGCGTGAAGTCTCATTGAGAAGTTTTATTGGCGATATTATTTCACCGAAGGGCTGTGGAATTTTTTTTCACATGGATTATTAGGTAAGAATGAAATTGTAACCAAAAAGAATACTTTCTGAACATATTTTGTAATGAGTATAATTTAATAAGTGTGTTAAATTGGAAGTATACTTCCTATTTATTAAGGAGTTTGGTCCAGGCAATTATTCAGAAAGTTGTAAATCTTGTGTACTTATTTTATTATTCCAGCAAATACGATTATTTATTGCTAGTTAATTTTTTTATCTAATAACCATAGCGACCATTAAAAGATTTTGATTTTTTTTTATACGAACATACATATTACGCAGATGGTGTTTTACTCTGAGCGGTTGGTGGATTTAAAGGAAAACACTAATTAAGAAATTTAGAAAGAATTTTTAGAAAAAATATCTTCCCCATTTTTAAATGTATTCGATATTTGACTTAAGATGTAATGTCTAATAAATGTAATTTTTACTTTTCTCAAATAGCTTTATATTCCATACTTTTTGTTATATTTTTTGTATTTATCAAACTATCTTATATGTTTTACACTATAACTATTATGTAATTTTATATGTTTTTAATTTATACTCATAACACGAATGTCTGATATGGTATACTGTGTCACTATGGGCAACCTGGTAGACAGGCAGTCCGCTTTATATTTTAATAGATGTTGTTCTTTCTCTCTTAATAAATATTATGAGTAATCTAGTTTTTATATTTGAATATTAGGTGTATAATGAAGAACCAATAACCTTAAAGCTTTAAAAGTTTAAAGGAATATGTATTTACAACTTTCTAGATAAACTATAAAAGTGTCATAAGAGTATTTTTTTTTATTATCAACTGAAAGAGAAATCAAAAGCTAAGTAGGAAATATCACAAAACCATATTATGTTTGTCTATACAAATCTGAGCAACACTCGTGGTTATAAATAATTATATTTAGCGAAGGGGATTTTAAATATTTTATTAATTATAACAATTATTTAGTTGGACAGTGGCAGAAAGATAAGGTTTTAGGAATATCTGAATTTCTGACTGTTTTTAACTTTAAAATTTTCTTTGTTTGAGGTAATAATTATGTTGTGAAAAAATTGCAATTGACATTTTTGTTATCAATAGTATGTAGATTTTTATAGTATTCATCTGATAGCAGTATTATTTTGTACTAGATCTGACGTTTAAAACCAATTTATCAATGCTTACAACCGCTATGTTGAGCATGATTCGCCGACGCCTTGCAAGTAATACATTATTTGAAATACATTATTCGGCGGCGCCCCTTGTAAACAGCGCTGCTATTTTCGGGTGGTTTGGTGGTTATATAGGAGTTGGAGGGCATGTTGTTTATTACGTCTCATCCAAGTCTGTGTACACAGCGCACATAATCATATCAAAAGCGTAGCATAGTAACGACCCGAGAATCTTCCTCGCACCGTACTTGATACATATAATAAACTCGACTCGTACGTTAAGTTAATGTGTCATTAACCGAGTTTAATTACAAGATGGCGTTTTCGCGTGTATAACGGCGGTGCTCGGTTTATGGATCCGATGTGACAGCGGTGTGCGACCAAGTAATAAAAACACACACACACACAAGTGTAAGAGTAAATAGGATTTTTTTCTCCTTAAATTGTGTATACTGTCCCTAGGGAGACCCCGCCAGAGGAAAGCGGCCATGGCGACCGACCGCGTGCGATAGCATCTCTTGAATTATGTATGACCGCCTACGCACTATATTTGGCACCGAAATCAAATACAAATTTTCGAGCCCTCTCTCATCACAGCGAGGGGTTCGCCATATTATTATATTATACTTATGTATGTATGCGTACACTCTTATATTATAATGACGATAAAACTTTTAACGACCAAACTCGTAATGCTGGACGTCCACGAAAGTGGTTTTGGATTTATTAAACGACCAAGGTGACGTTTTATACACTGGTGATACACATAAGAAAATATATACATATTATGTATTGTATAATTCTTATAATATATGGGGAATAAAATCAATCCGGTTGTAAGATTGTATTTGCTCGTACTGTATATTTATTGCGACGATAAACTGATATTTTAACCAAAAGATAATATCTGCAAAAGTTTTTCATGACATTATATAAATATATAAACTTTAGTTTCGGGTAATAAAACATAAGACGTATATTAATCAATTCACTTGAACGTATTTGGTTATTAGTTTTTGGCAGTTATCGTTATTGAAAATCAAATGACCATTCTTAGCTTATAGGTGTAAAGAAAGAACGGCTTGCAAATCGAGCTAGAACTTTCAGAGATTAAGTAGGTGTAAAAACTTCCTTTACATTCTGACAAGTGTATTTGAGACCTTGACCAGACCAAAGTTAACTCTCCGTAGACACTAATTTCGACGATATTTTTGGTATTGTCTTATGTATTTTATAAATTAATAATAATATTCCAAAAGATAAATATTATGCAGACATTTATGTTACTAAATAGAATATTAAGATTGAATGTAACGGATTTAGAAATCAGTAAGCCGGCCATATCGGTTGTCTCGAAGACGTTTCGCAACCAACCTCAGTCGTGACGGCACAAAAGGTAAGACCTTTAACCATCTTACGCACTAATAATTTGATTTTAAATATCGACTATTGTTTAGTCCGTTTACGTTGCCGGCACGAACTTGAACATTATGCTATTAATAAGATACACCTCGGCTTGGCGATAAATTACACCGCACACGCCTAGTTTAGCACATTCCCGGTATACCTTTACTCTTTAGTTTTATAGGTTTCTTCAGTCGGCTTCAACCTCAGACAGTTATCGACATAATAGCGGTATGCGCAGAATAATAGCGCATATCTTCCAAAGTTTTTTTTTTAACGTCGGTAGGTTAGAAAAGTTACTTGTAAAGTTTCAAGACTATTATATTAATACATAAAGAATAGGGAAAAGAAATACACATTTCCATTTTCCAGTTTACAAAAGGTTAAAACTGTATATTAATTTGTCTACATTCATCGGCAACAATACTACTATAATTTTCCAATAAATTATTGTGTTGAAGTTTACTGTATTCGAGCTAGTTCAATAATGTTTTTTCTGATATTATTTCATAAATAAATACCGTAATGGTATATCTATTTAAATTTTAATGACGTACATTGTACATTGTGTGTGTGTGGAGTTTCTCCAATCTGAGTTGTACCAAGTAAGACAGATAAATATTATACTCTGCGCATCTTTTATGTTTATTTTCAGCGAGTAAATACTATGGCATCTCGCACAAAACCTTGTACATTATAGTACTGTAGTGCATTAGAATAAAATATATAATATGATATTGCGTTTTTACAATAAGCCTGCGTTGGAAAAGAAGGAGAAAAAATATATAATACATATAATATATAGCTACATAGATATATTTTAGTATAATATTCGTCTCCCCTCACAACTCGGGTGTTTGCAACGTTAAAACGGTTACGGCCATGGTCGGTCGTAAAACCACATCACTTTAGTGGTGCATCCGAGCAGGAATTCCAAAACAATACCTATATATATATATTTTTTTTCTTCTCTTAGATGTGTATTTATACGGTTAATATAATACACGGGGGAGCTGTGCTGTGCGTACATGAGCCACGCCAAGGAAAACCCTCTAATCCTTCGGAAAGTCGTAAAAACTTAGGGAATTTCTTCTTTTTGTGCAGCAACAGCCAACAAGGCGTTACCGCACACGCTGTCGAGCCCATAAAATATAGCTCATTTTATCCGCTATATTGGATTTCCCACGAAAAATCCCCTCGTATATTATATATAGTGACATCATGGCTGCACAATTTATATGTCAGTGTTTTGTGCAAATATACCGTGTAATATTAACGCACAAGCTCTGCGAATAATTGATTAAGTACATTATACAGTTTTTAGTTGTGTTCAAAATTCTCAAATTGTGTTTTCCACAACCTGTAGAAACAACATGATAATATTACTTTAAACGGAGTGGACTGCACCCACATTTGTTCTTGACTATGCATAAAAAATAAAAAGGTTCTTTTCTTTGTAGTTTTTTTATTAAAAAAAAGTGCATAATACACTTGTGTGGACACAACATGGTACGAAACGAGCATTATAAGTTTGTCATAACTCTTACCCTGAGAATTTTAAGAATAAAAATAAAAACCGTTGATTTATTAATCATAAGCTGAAATGTGAAAAATTGTTTTAAATAATAAACAAATATTACTCGCTTTAATTTAATGTATATTATGAACAGATATAACCTATCACATTTTTACTTTTTAAGACCCGACAAATTTTCAAACTATAATAATTTATATATATGTATATATATATATTTGTGTTCAACTCTAAGCAAAATCGGTTTTATATTTATTTAATTACGAAAGGGTTGCATGGCTTATAATATTAATTTTTCGACAATATGAATAGCAATATTCTCACCAATTAAATAGATACATTTATTGGAATTCTGTTTGAATTATATTATATTAATAAATAATAATAACGGATCTGCAGCAAACCAATCAAACGATTGAAGACGTAAGTAAAAAAAGATAATAAATAATAGTTATTGACAAAAAAAAAAATTACAGGAGAATGTGATTTAGATAATATATTAAATGTATACACAGTACATACTTGTATCGAATATATTTTAAGGGCTACTGAATCTGTGTAGTTTTTTTATTCATTGTTTACGGTATTGCGTTTAATATGTATTTAAACGTCTATGCTATAAGGTACGACTCGCGCATAAAACATTGGTCTAAGTGTTCATAAAAAAATTGAGAGCTGTGTTTCACGCGTTATGCTATAGTGTGCCTATTTACAGTGATCGCCCTTTTCTTAAATGCAGTTCATTTCAAACATAACATGCATTATGTATAGCTAATAATAATTAAATAAAACACACTCGTGACCATTAACGGTGTGTGGTATGGTTATAATATGTATGTATATCTATAAAATATACTAATATATAATAATAAAAGTCACACGTTTTACATTATATGCGCGTTGTAAAAGCGAATCCATCAAATTTTTGATAACATAATAAAAACGTGTAACGATGACTATTAGCCGCACGTTAATCGCCAATAAAATACAGGTGCCATGTGACATAGTTATTGACAACAATATTGTTTTATTAAATGCACAGAATAGCAAGTATCCTTCACTCTTTTTTTTTCTGAAAATGGTTAAAACCATTAAACAAAGAGTGTGACATTATATAATTTAACACTCATACTTAAGCGAAATAACCACTGCAAGTAATCGGTGGTAAAACGACATGGCTATAGCACAGATTAAATAAAACCAGACAGTGCACTTCATATTAAAAACATAGATTGTTAAATAACGATTTTTGATTGGTTTTAACTTAATGCAGTAGAGCCAAATTACAATGCCGAAAATATTGTACACGCTATTTACAATAATAACGTAAACTGATGAGAAATACTGATAATAAGTAGTTGATCGACAATGGTTGGTGGTTATAACATTACAGATGTTTGATCAAATTTCTTTGACCACACTGTAAAACAGAAGGATTGTTTTTCATTTTTTGGCCACACTGACATGAGATTATTGAAGTTTGTTAAAATGTATTTTCGTTGATTTTTAAATTAGGCAACTACAATATTATATTTCACATTGTACATTTTCAATATTCACATAATACAATAAAATATCTATTATACTCACGAGTTCAATTTTTCGCTTCCGTTTCTAACTAACTACATTTAGTGATAAAGCCATAATGTCCATCGGTCTACAACCACGGTCTAGCAGCTTTAACAATAGTGTTATACTTTAAGACCTCGACCATACTCGATGTATACAGTAATAAAATCTAACTGAACATGCAGATTTATATTATTGTTAAATGTTTAATAGAAATATTAAATGTATACCTCAATGAAAAATTGTTTTTTCGAAAAGGTGCATTTGCCGCCCGTCGTCCAGCGCCCCTGGTCCAGCCCGTTATTACTTGTGGCCAAAAAAGATAGCTCTTGTCGGCCATGTAGAGATTATCGCCTACTGAATGCAGTCACGCGAGCTGATCGCTATCCATTACCACACCCTATATGACTTCACCACATACCTGACCGGCACACATGCTTTACTAAGTTGGACTTGGTAAAAGCATACCACCAAACACCCATCGCCAAGGAGGACATCCCCAAGACGGCAGTGACAATTTCGGCACAAACATTCCAGCGTGTGGTAATGTTTGTGCCGCATTCCGCTATCCAAAACACATTACTGAGGATTTAAAGAGGCCCAAAGGAGTTGTCACTGCCGTCTTGGGGATGTCCTTCTTGGCGATAAAATAGTAAAAGAACAATTTTTAAAATTTGTACCTGCCACGGACTTAGTGGAAGTGCACGTGCGTCTCTCAATAACACAATTCACACTTATTGTTTTCCTTTTAAACGGCACATTTTTTCTGAAGAGTGGTGTATGTCACTCTTTGACTTTAAAAAATTACCCTTTAAGAAAATATGTTTTTTACTAGACATTAAGAAGATATTACACCACCAGGATTTTGGCATTCAAACTCGCTGTGCGAGGGACAAGGTTTATTTTAAATATTTAAGATTATCATTTTGTTGGTTTGTTTATTAAAAATTGATGATTTCAGAAAAAGAAAAAAATACAAGTACAAATGCATATAATATATTCTATTTCATTTACAAATATTATAAATAAGTACACATAATATACACAACAATAATACAATAATAATCTGCATGTTTCAATGGTTACTGCCATTGAAGTAATCACTAATTGCAATAATGATCTGTATCCCAACGTTTATAAACTGCTGACAATTCTTTTAACGTTACCCCCGTGACCTCTTGCGAAGCGGAGTGGTAATTTTCAACTTTTAAAAGAATCGGAAAATATCTCAGAAACTCAATAGTAGACACTAGACTAAATGGATTAGCAGCATTGAATATTCACCGTGAAATTAAAGTTGACATAGATGACGTCATAAAAGAGTTAACTCACTAATTGGGGGAATTACTGTACACGCTACTGGCGGACAACCCCCTTGAAAAAATCTTGGTTGCGCAACTATTGTTAATGGTAAACATCGTAATAATACACTTCATTACGTTTTGCAAAACGAACATGACGAGCATGACGAACTTGACGAACTTGACAAACTTGACGAACTTGACCAACGGCTTTAAATGCAGACTTTATCTCTTCGACAAATTCGACCGCATTCGGGAATATTTTTTCGGCTTTTACGTTCCTTAACGTTTTATAAACCCTATAAAAATTTATGTGTAACAATAAATTTGCGATTATACTAACACATTAAGTGTTCAAACGTCATAATACCCTTTGACTACAGTTGATTTATCCAGAACTTTGGCCTGGACCAGTTCACCTAACAATGTACCAACTTGTGTACGGGTGTACTTGCCACGAATAAATGCAATCATAACGATGACGATAACAAATGCGTCATCTCCAAATTTTTGCCGAAACGTATTGTTTTCTACTAACACCTGAGCGCATCTCTGCAACAACAAACTTATTATATATTGTATTACTGATAGAAATTAGTTAACAATATGAAATTAATCTATAATAGCCCATAACTTCATTAGACGGTGCTGTTAGCAAAATATGATTTCCGATTAGCCAATACGTTTGGCCGATGGACGCATTAAAATAGGTAGTACACTATATATCATCAAGATACTAACCTGGAAACACCCGTCTCTCATATAGTAGTTGATGACCTTTTCTGTGATGTTTAATAATGCACTGCCTGGATCTTCTGGCGAAACTTGTATGAGTTGGTCTTCAAATTTAAGGTGGTAAAATGTACTTACACTGTTCGACATTTTTGATTGAATTGATCAATAGAAAAATCACAAAAAATAATAATTACAGACGATTTATAATTATTTTCAAAAAACAAGAAATGACAAAAATAATAATTGACTACTTAAACAACGCCTGTATTTATATAGCAACGGATACTAATATTACTTTTTATCTATACAAATGATATTTTTATACTAGCATAATGTAATATAATTTTGAATAGTGATTAAAATGAATATAGTTTTAAAAGTATCAAGCTGTTATAACTATCAAAGTTATTTTTAAAAATTAACATTATTCCAGTAGACTGAAGTATTTTTTAATCTTATTTTTTATAAAATTACTATAATATCATATACTTGCCATTCGTTTAGAACATATGTTTTTAAGATAAGGATGAATTTTAAATAAGGATGAATATTTTTGTGGTAGATTAGTTAAATCATTTAAAGTTAAATTTTAACTTGCTATCTCTATTACTAATATAAGAGTAAGTCTAAAAGTCAATCCAATAATTTATCATCCGGTCTCATAATTGGACACCTAAATATTTTATGTAAAATAATTTCATAATACTGTTAGTTATGAGACCACATTATTTTTATATATTACAAAAATGAAAAATATAACTAACAGATACCGTAGGAATAAATATTTTTTTTAGACATGACTCACAGAACATATTTATTAAAAAAAAGTAATTTTCAACAAAATTTTGAATTTTCACGTTTTATTAATAAACGATTCTATTAACCATAATTTTTTAGTTAGTCCAACTATGTGTATTTTCTTCAGTGTAAGGAGTTACGGTTTTGGATCGTTCGGTAAGAATACAATATACTAATGTGATGTTATTTTATTCTCTGCGTCTTGGGTGCTCTATATATATATATATATATATATATACGTTACACTTGTTATGTATGATTATTATATTATATTTAAACGTTCGGCTATATCTATAAGTATATAAATATATATGATATTTAATACAGTCCAGCTCTGCCACAATCCGTCCGTGTATAAAATAATATAGTGGCGGCGACGGACATTTTGCTGGCAATGGTTTTTTTTTCATTATCTCCTCCCCCGCACAAGACCCTCCATCGCAGTGTTTCCCAAGAGCGAGCGTCTGTCGTTTTTATTATTATTAAAAAAAACCTAGAGAGAGATTTATGCGGCGGCCACGGGCCCGAGACAAGCCTATAACGATCTCTTATATTATACTTACTTATTATCCTTATATATATATATATATTATAAGTATACACTATATATATATAAATTGTATGCGTGTCGGCGGCGCGCTCGTCCTGCTCGGCATTGTGTTGTTATATACATATTATTATGGTCGACGGGACGAAAAAAATCAACTGTACAGAGAATGTCTTTTCGTTTTATATATAATATTTATTTCTCCGTCTTTGGACGTCTTACATGGCCGGTTGTAATTCTCGTGTATCCAAGTGACAGCTCGCCGCCGAATGGTCGTATATCATCCGAACCCCGAGACAGCTTTTATTCGTATTACGCATGCAGAGCCGCGTCCAATGGAAATCCCGCCCGCGATGGGGAGGCAACCGTTTTAGAATAATGGACGGGCCAAAGCGTATATAATAATGTAATATATTGTATATTATACTGTTATCATTAAACGGGAATACCCCCACAGTCGAGGTTTTTTTTTAACCGTCCAGGGTATTGAAAACGTTTATTTTTTCGGGAGGAGAGGGGATGGATTGAATAAAAATAATTTCGAAAAGTAAATAGGTGTATCTATTTAATACTCATTTTTATTAAGGAACACCCCATCGTCCGAAAAAAAACTGAAAACATTGTTACAAATCATTTTTATAAAATTCAATATTGTCACTTATTGATTTTTACTTATTGTCATTTTTGTTGAAATCTCTATTATATGAATATTTTTAAATATACACAGGAAAAATACTTAGTTGGTCCAACTATAATGGTTAACTCATTGACTAACTACGACGTGCGGAAATAAACTGGGTCGAGTTCTCAAACTTTATTCTTATTCTCTTGTCCATATACACGGGGAAAAAGTGTACAGTTTAATCATCGATAATTATGGTTAATATAAGGACTGTACACGGAAAGAAATACATATAGTTCGTCCAACTAAAATTATAGTTAATATAGGGACCTGGGACACAACACTTTTTTAGTTGGAATAACTAAATAAATAGTTGACCAAACTAAACATTTAACTAGCCGAACTAAGTGTATAGTTGCATTAATTAAAAATTTAGTTGTCCCAACTATTTATTTGATTACCTATTCCAACTAGAAATCCATCGTGTCCCTATGTTAACCACAATTTTAATTGGACCAACTATGTATTTTGTTCTGTGTATAACCTATATATATATATTTATAGTGTAATCATTATAACGTAACGACATAATGATAGTCTCTGAAAACAACAATAATTCTTTTGTAGATTTTTCTTTTTTTGCAAATATTTTTTTAGAAAATAGGATATAAATTTCCCAACTGTTATATACTATTATTTTTATCTTAAACAGTTACTACACGCGTGACAATATTTTATTATCACATTTTAAGAACTCAAAAAGTAAAATATGACGATTTAATGTCTATAAAATAAGTTTCACATAATATCTGAAACAAAGGTTGTATTAATGATATGCACAAGTTTTATTATACGATTTCCGTTTCTAATTTTATTTGTTTAATTATTCATTATTTAAATGATTATTTTATTTTTTTGTTATAACAAATATAATTTTGTTGAAAACGTATTTCAACATTTTTTCAAGTAGGTACATATAGTCATCATGTATCTAAAACCGTACAATTTATACTGTTTAAATTGTTTCTACATGGTTCCCCCCCATCTCATTCTAACATTAAATGGCGCACTTATAGCCATCGTAAACTTGTAATATATGCCCGCACAGGTTATAAATAAATAACACACGAGAGGTATATGTACCTACCTACGATAGTCGTCTCGATGACCCGCATAAACCACAATAAGAAGCGCTGCCGACTTGAGCGACGGACATTGTGTTTTCTCCGCCAAAGAGTTCGCGGTTGAAGGAGAATCGTTGGAGAGCCTAAACTGTACAATAATGATAATATTATGCTTTCGATGAAGTTATACGTTTTGTACCAACCTAACCTAACTTTAGCAAGTATACAATTCATACAATTATTGCGCACCGGCTGTTGTACACGCACCCAGCTTGATATTATTGTAACCTAACCACATAAGTGAGTTATATACTGTTTGCGTAGATTCATTGGTTGTTTTATAAAAACAATACAACTTTAAACAAATATTGAAAACAAATTAGTACAAACATACATATTGTAAGATGTATTGTATTTTATATTACATTTTCTAGTTAATATTGCCTATAAATTATCTAATTTAAATACAAGTAAATACCAAATAACTTGTCATTGTTTGAAAATTTGTTTTTTCTTTAGAATTAGAATTCACTGAGGAACTTGTAAAATAGTTAATAAATTAATAAATTAGTCTGATCATTATCGGATTTATTCATGTTGTTCTTGATTTGTTTCTTTTTTCTTTCTTGTTCCATAATTGCTTTACTAACTTCCTAACCATCTTCTTTATTGAAATGTAAAATTAATATAATATAATATTAAATTGAATTTGACTAGCACAAATATTTTGAGGCTCGCCTCAAAATTAAAATACAAGTCTTTTTATTAGTATTAAAAAAGTGGCTCGCAATATATAATACCAGTTATCAGAACTTAAAACTGAGGTGCCCCGGTGGTAATTTGCACATCTGCCCCCAGGCCTAATCCACCTATAGATATCTGCAATACCTGCATGTTTTTATATATAATGCGTTCCTCATAATAGAAAGAAAGAAGAATTTGGTCCACAAGCATATAATATTGTTATTTATAAAAATGTCGGTTAACAATTCGACCGGTTTGGATGTTTACAAAATTACAAATGTTTTCGTTTCGAATTCGTTCTGATTATAAAACCAAATTTGATACGGACCAAAACAGTAATCCACATGATGGTATCGACGATGTTCGAACAAAAAATAACATCAAATACCATATTATTATCGTCCAGATTTTGTACGGTTTGATTCGAGTTAGAGGAAAAAATAGCGTTAACGGGGTAGAGCAAAAAAAATAATAAACCACCACAGTCAGTTTAATCGCACACAAACGAATAACAACTTATACAGTGAAAGTGTTTAGGGTGACCTGCTGCGACAGCGGCATTTAAACACCTAATAAGGAAGGGTTATCCGGCAATAAGGAAACCTTATTATCGTTACGTGGTATGTGGCTGCAAGGTATGTGCCAAAGGCCGGCCGTGTTTTTATTATGGTCGATTTTATGGATTTACAACCCCCACGGTGGTGTTATCTTCCGGTAACTCTCCGGTCGTGGCCAAGTCCAAATATTTATTTGGACCCAACACCACTATGATAATTTGTTGTACATGCAGGTATTATTACAGTATTAACGACTATTTAAAAAAATAAACTACTTAGCGATCGATTTGAAACGCGCTATTGTTATTCTTTTTCTCAGCAGAATAAAATATTATAATAGTTTCTTAGACTGTAGTAAACATTTCAGTTTGACTAATGACTACTTTATATTTTATGATATTATGTTCTTTTAATGAAGTGTAAAAAATATGTGGTAGCGTAATAATCACGTTTTCAAGGTTTTATAAATAGCGCGAGAAAATTGTTATTTGAATACACCTAAAAAAAAATGTTTCGTTTTTATTTTATTTATTAATAATATTTTATAAATTCGTATTAGTTCATTTATTAAGGATAAATCATCTTATGTAAATTGTTAAACTTATATTCAAGTTTAAAAAATAATAATCGCGTTAGTCGTTGTTCATAATTATTATTGCAAATTTTTTTTGTAAATATTGTTACAAAATAAAGCCATTATTATTAAAAAAAAAAGTTATTTTATTTTTATTAACTTAATTCCATCATAGTGCCAGCCGTAGTAAAAAAGGAAACAATTGCTATGTGCTAATATGTAAAAATAATAATTTGACTTGTTATTGTAATTGAATGACTTCAAAGGGTGAACGTTGGTTTTATGTTTATGATTCATGAATCGTTTGTTTGTACTAGTTATTAATTTTACGATCAGGCCTTTGGCTTATGCAGTCACAAATTTGAAGTGAATAGAAATTAATGGTTTTATAATCGTCGGCTGGTCCATGGGTTCAAATGGCAGAAACTATCAAAGTCTCTTTAGCGCTGTGCTCTCTGAACTTGTCTGGAGCAATGGATTTTCCCCATACTAATATCAAAAGACTTAAGACACTAGCCCATCAAATCGTTGTAACTCTTAATATGTCATATGATAATATTTCCATCACGATTGATATGGGCCTTTTGCTGTTAGACGAATTATTTAGTTGTAAGTTGTTATTAATGTTGATGTCAATGTTCATTGGTCGACGAACATGTTGCAACTGTACTTTGTATTGAGGTGACTTATGATAGACCGTTTATTATATTTATCTTGCTTGTCACACTATTACATTGTATAAAATAGACTACACTGGACAGTATTTCTATCGATAACTTATCGATTGATGCCTGTTAAATATGTTATAAAATATAATAAACATAATTTCGCGTTTTTGTCAAATCAAGTTCACAGATAAAATATTGTGTTGTTGGAAGTCCTACGCAATACTTCTTATTAACTAAGTAATTAATAGCTTGCTAGTTGTGTTAGCGAGGGGAAAGATTTTTTTTTAATTTCTAAAAACATTTCAATATACCTAATATATGAAATATTCCCCAATTATTGATCTTACATACGTTTATCATACATTTGTGCGGATAGTCGTTTTGCATATTTTTGTTTGGTTGAAAATTTTTTTTTTCTTTACGGCTTTAAATACAGTTTTATAGCGTAATCGTGCCTAGTGTATGGATATAGGTACAAATATTTTTTCTCTTAACATATTCAACGCATCTCTATATCGATATCGAAATCTTCCAAATCGACCATGGCCCACAATATAGCAGTGCCCAATAACTACATCAAGTGTAATAAATTATCCACAGGACCGGGAGACCGTTTTTTTTATGTCACATAAAAAGCAAAAAAATATATTTTTCCACGTGTATACAACCGACGATTTTCTCCCCGTATAAATCTCTTTCAAATATAATATATTATATTACAACATTAAGTCAGACATTAAGTAATCTATACACAACCGTATACGTTTTCCCAGTCCAATTTGAGGTCGAGTCGGGCACGCGGTGTTGATACGCCGTTAGGACCATCGAGAGTCGGAGGGACGAGGAAAAGGGAGAGACAGGGAGAGATAGAGATAGAGAGACACAGAAAGAGATAGAGATAAAAGGCTTGCCGCGTGTGTGTTTGTATGGTCATAAAAATCCAACGACGTTACTGGACCGTCTTCCTTGGGGTCCCGGTGGGCGGGGGTTGTGCGAGGGAGTGTAGTATGTATAGGGCGAGGCGGAGGGGAACGAAGGGGAGGACTGATCGTCGCCGACGCTCTGGAAAAGTGTGCGTTGTCCCGCGAAGGGAAACATCTCTCCTCCGGGATTGATCACACCGACCAACCGCCGCCGTCGGTCGTTTAGTCGCCATAGTCTTTATGTCTTGGGTGGACCGTCTCGAGTAGCATTTCAACGGCAAACGGTTAACGGAAAAGATCATTGTCGGTGACCAGCTATACGAATCGCCGCCGGGAATCCATATACTTGCGTGCAACGACTTTCGCGAAGCAAGCCTACCAGCACTGCAGTCGGCCCAAAGGTAAGTGCTAATGATTTGTAATTATCCTAAGAACAACCTATTCGTTTACACGATCCCGGAAATTCGGGAAACGCGTGAGCTCCGGTTATTGTAGCGAGTGTTTACCATATCATTTTATGGTTACCTTTTTGCAAACATGATAATTGTTTAATTGCCCATATCGTTCCGCTGTTTATTGGTACACGCGTTCCGAGTTATACACCCGGTACACAGTACAATGTTATACCTGCAATGTCTAATTACAATGTTATTAGTTTAATAGTTACATCGACAATATACGTTAAGTTCGGCCAACTAAATGTTTAAGTCGGGCCAACTATTAATTTAGTCACTCCAACTAGAAATGTATTGTGGCCCTATATTAATTACAAATTTAGTTGGGCAAAATTTAGTAATACTGTTTTAAAACAGTATAATCTAATGATATTGGGAACATTGTCTACACACATGTTTTATGTTATAATAATTATTACAAGAAGATTTCTTATATATAATCATATTTATAGGTAAAATATAAATGAATCGTTTATTTTTAAGGAACCCCTCAAGTCTACTAACTAGTCTCATCTATGAGGTTTCTGATGTTCTATCTCCAAACTAATCATCAAACGCAAAATAGTAGATTTTGTATTTTTGGCGTTAAGGGAGTTTTTGAAATATGCGATTTAACTAATGGGTATTACGTGTCTTATAGTGTTTTGTTTTTATGGAAAACACTTAAATAATTTATAGCAGTGTCTATTGGAGTTACAAACTTTATTCGGTATTTTTTTAAATGCAGTATATTGTAGTTCTACAAGTCAACCAGCACTCGTATACCTTATGATTTTTGGGGACTTCAACTCCATATAAATTAGTTCTGAAAAAAATGTATAACTAAGTTTGACTTTGAACCACTGTAATAAATTAATCAAGTTTGTACGCATTGTAATCATTTTTTTAAAATTAGGTATAAAACTTCAAAGACATGAATTCATTATACACTACAGTACTCTGTGCGTGCTAAATTATATTTTCTGCAAATCTGAATGCTAATTTGTTATTGAGTTGTTAGTCTTCGTGTTGGTCGCATCTTTTAACAAGAATAAATAGTGCATCCTCTAGTAAAGACTTCATAAAATATGGAAATGTTGGGAATATAAACTCTGAATTACAATATTGTAATAAATTTAAAAGTCCAAGAAAACTATGTAACGTTTTATAACTCTTAGTTTAGCAAAAAAAAAGAAATGGAATAAAAGAAATAATCTAACTCACAATATCTGACTATACCTACAATATACCTAATGTAAACTATTAGGTATACAAAAATCCATCTACTTCACCTATGTATTAGTACATTGCTTAAAGCATCGTCGACATTCGACTATAATACCTTGAATCAAAGTCCGAATACCTACTATTATTACTCTCCTGATATAAAAATAAAACAGAATACAAATTCACTAAAAATCAAACTAAATCACATTAGTTTGCAATGTGATTAAGTACAACATTTTTACTTGATTTTTAGGATTACATGAAAAATCAATCATTTGTAATTTATTATAATAATCTTATCTTACTGTATCAATTGTAATTTACCTAATTGTGTGGCCAATGACCCACAGTAATCAAAACTTATTTATAAAAGTAAAAATAAAATTATATAATTTTATTTTTTAAGTTTAATTTTGGGTTGTACGTCAATGGAAGTAGATTTTGTGTAAACAACATTATAGTGTAAATTATGAGTAAAACAAATAACTGTTTAGTTTTCTATAAAAGTAGACTTTTTTTATTTAAACATATATAAACACACGAGTCGTGTAAAGTTAAATTACTTGTAAATAAACTTTGATGCGTTCTAACCACATATGTTGGAAATTAGGAAAAAAATTTACCAAATTCATTGCTATTGTCAAACTTTTAATGAGCGAAGAAAGGCAAAATTTTCTTTAATGTGAGCAAACGCCCTCAGTCCTATGCACTTATGATTTTCCATGTCAGTAATAGCCTGATTTAAATGTTGCTGCAACAAAATGTAATAATTTAATGTAATAATGAACATTTTTTATTCCATGAAAAAACAATTTCTTTGATAAAAATGGAGTTTGAATTGTCTGGTTCTTTAATTCTCTGTAATTTTCTTTAGATATCAATATGTCAATAGTAAAATTCAAGTTAACAATATTTATCATAAAAACAAACACTATTAAATTTCGGAATTTTCTACTTATATCTTATCTATTATACGATTTGCATTTAAAAATGTAAAACAATTATTGGTTTGAATAAAATTGACAGTAATATATCAATGAGGTGCCTATAATAATTAAGCGCATTGTAACCAAGAGAACTATTAGAGAAATCGACAAAACACTTTAATAATCCATTGGTTAAATTAACTATGTTTTGTTTCTAAAAGTAAAGTCGTTTTACAGAAAAATTATTTTATTTTGATAAGGATTTTTTTAAATAAGAAAAATAATGTAATACTTTTAATATTATGATTATTTTTTTTTTTAGTAGTTAGTAATATATCGTGTAGAATCATGATTTAGTGTTATAATAACCGTGACATAATCATTTTTTTTATAGACGTTAATTGTTCAGACATTATGAATCTAAATAAACTGTTATATTTTATGTTTATCATTATTAACTGTTTTACTGCGTGTACCGCCACACGGCTGTGATATAATTAAATTTTATACTTATTAATTAACGTGCAATTGTTGTGGATCGTTTTTAATGATGTCATAAAAATGTAGTTATTATACGCATTAAAAAACGCATAGTAACATTGATCGAATCCAGTCGTTTGTTACTGTTTTTAACGACAAATTAATATAATAAACAAACAAGTTGAAGATTTTTTTTGTTTTTTACGAAGAACACCTAATTTTGACTAAAGGACGTTGACTTCATAAAAATAACTTCAATTCGCCATTTCGCACTCTGGCATGACACGTGCTATGGAAGACACGGTGTATATATTTTTTTTTATTGTCCACAGCCCGTCCATGTATATCCATTACCGTTGTCGTAGAAACCGTCATGGCCGACACCGCAACTCTCATGCGTTTGTCATACAAATCCCTAAGTGGTAAAACTATTTAGGAGTTTAGAATTTTGTGATATTTTGTCAGAAATATACTAATGCTATCATAAGTTAATCATGAACAGTTATGAAACAATTAGTATTCTTATCGATTATAGATAATTATCGGATTCGATAATTTTGTAGTAAAACAAATTATTATTATTACTAGGTATTATTATTGTGTATAATTAATTAAGGCGTCTCTCTGCATTAACTGAACATTATACTTGTACAATAGAAATAAATTTGATTTGCTCGCGCACTCTGAAACACTTAATCCGGCAATTGTTGTGAAAACGGATACCTAAGGATTTTTCAATACTTGATCCGCATCATAGTCGTATATTTTCAATTTTCGTTTTGAATATCTATTAAAAATGTTTGCGATTTTTCAAATAAAAATAATGACTTAACTAAAAATAACTTTAAAATTGGGCCACCAACAGTGCCTTGTAAGAATTCTAATAGCTTTTACATTTAATTAAAGTATTTTTACGAGTTTATTGTCAATAGTGGAAACACATTTGTTTGTACAAAAATAGATAAAAAAAATACATTTAAAATGCAAATAATAAATTTACCATGTAAAATAAAATGTCTGTATCGATACAGGTATTTATCATAATTCACAAATCAATGTATTATCGTGTCCTTCGAAATTTTTTTAAATAAGCTCATTGAAAACTACTGCCATAAAACGTCTCCTATTTCAACATAATTTTCTTTTCAGTCCGATATTATACTTTATAACGTTAATTATAACTAAAAAAATGTCTATAATACAAAATTTATCTACATTAATCTTTTATAAAAAATTATGTCTTTAATGAAACTAAAAAATGATAAGCTTGTATGACATCAAATAATAAGTCTAGTTTATCTATTTTAAGTAAAATTTCAACTTTAAGTCGATTTCTAGTAAGAAGATTGTTTTTGTTTATTTATTTTTATTAATTATCCCCTTTTATTAATCATACTCGTATTTTTTACTTTTAAAGTGAAACTAAAGTTTCATGAAAAAAAATTAATCATATTTTTTACACTAAAAAAATAAGACCTAGACTTTTAACTTTAACTATTTTAATTGTTCATTACTTTCTTATTTTCTGTAGGTAGTCATTAAATAAATAATTGAGTTATCTGAATTAATTCAAATATCAAATGTCAAAGACTATTTAGTAAATAAAAAACACTCAATTGCTGCGAATAAAATCTTGAAAATTAGTCAAGCAGAATGAACTTAACGGTATATATAGCTGGTGCCTAAAAACGTATGTGTCGTTTTGATGATGTACCTACGCCTATTTATAAACTATAAAATGAAATAAAAATCCACAACTAGGTACTCTAAACCAGAAAGTGCTTATTGTTGTTATTTTCATTTAACCTTAGCTGACAATATACTTACCTACGTATCCCAACTGAAATCGAAAAAAAGTAACAAAAGTTGTCTTTTTATTTCAACTATAAGAATATTATTGGATACTAAAATATAGATAATCATTCCGAGTTAGATTTTTTTTTTGTCTGAATACTTTCTCTATGAGAAAAATACTCGTTTCTTAAACTGTTTCAAAAATCGGTTTTTTTTTAGTTTTGATAAATGCAAAAGTATGACAATTGGGAGCTGATTTTCACATTGATGGATTGCTACATTTAAGTAAATTGTATTCATTTTTGAGGTTACTTTTTCAATAAATATTTTCTTAGTGTTTCAACTCGAGTTACTGATCAACATACAGGGTATGGCTATAGCCTATACGGTATATACCTACTACACATAGCACGTGTCCAACGGGAACAATTTGAAAAACAGGTTTCGAAACACTATACACACGCCCACCGAGGTGTCTCACAATGATCTATACCAGCATCCGTCGGCTATTGGTCCATTGAATAGGAATGGGACTTCTGCAGCTCCGACGTTCAGCAATGGTTGTCTTGGTAACGATAGCGGCCATCGCGGTCATAAAACACAGACATTCGTCTTACCTATCCACCATACGTTCAACGCCATCTATCCACCGACAACATCATAAGACGATGATTTATGTTCCGACCTACAGATAGCGCTAGTTGCATCTGTCCAATTCTCGCCGTGCTAGCACCTTTAATAATACAACTCGAGGCGGGATGGCCTATAGTTAATAAATAGGTACATTTTTTCATTTTTTTTTTTATGCCTTTTTACCCATCCACTCAAAATGTATCATCATCATCAGCTTATAATCAAATTTCGGTTCAGTTTTGCTGGTATCTTAAGGAATTAATAATATTCATATAGGTAGGAATAACTTATATTATATTTTATATCATCAATTTTTGCTATCCCACCACATTTAATTATTAAATCAGTGATATTACCATAAATCATAGAATGTAGTACTAGAGCCGATGAAATTCAACAAGGCTTGTAAATACAAATAATACGGATGAGTAATTAATAAAATATTGCTATCAATAGAACTTCAAAGCAAAGTTTTAACGTCCAAACAAATTAAAAACCTTCATCTACTTAGTCAAATAGTTCATTGCGATTCGTTAGTATTTTTGTGCAACTATTTATACTTAAAATTGCACTGATACAACCAGATACAGAACATTTCAAATTGTTTTTTTATTTTTGTTATACAATTTAGAGCTATATCAAATGAAATATCATACTACTAAGCATCCATATGACTTACCCAAGGCCACATTATAGGAAAAGTTGTGATCCTCTAGAACTTTTAATTCATATGGATTTTTTTTCCGTCACATGATATTACAGAATTCATAATTCTAATTGGTATTTATTCGACAATGAATAAGTACATTGTTTTAAACCACGTTCGCAAATTCATAACGAGTGTAATTTTGTAATCTTACTTAATTTCTTTAATTATTATTTTACATTGCCTTATAAACACTCGTTACTTGTACTTTTTGTAGAAAAAAACAATTTACAGATTGTACAATTTCTAAAATAAAATCAGAAAAAATTAAATTTTTAACTACCGGCTATTATGCTATTATTTTTCTTCTTTTTTTTTATCGTATGTTACATGGCATGTAAGCGTTACAAACTAAGCACAATTCAATTAGATAAAAAAGGTAGTGAAAGATAAAATGATAATTATTTAAAGGTATAATAAATGAATAATGACACTGATTGTGCTGCAGGCTGCTGATTTAACCACATACGCTTATTATGTACTATGATGATTACTGAAATTTTATTGCATAGTAATAATAATAATAATGTTGTTGAATAATCCATAAAATGTATCAATTTTTGTACTGCATTATTTTAGTACAATTAAAAAAAGTTTAGAGTATAATTTGTATTAATACTGGGTTCAATAACTATAGCTACAACGTTAATAGTAATTAATTTTATTGACAGTAACATATACATTGTTTACATTACAAGTTTATCATAATAACTAATGGGCGAGTAAAGTGTTAAACTTTATGTTATAAAGTAATTGTTACAATTTTATTAAAAATAAAAGTTAACTTTAATTGGGTAAATGCCGTTTGCATTGAATATATTATAGCCGATGTAACTCTTTTATTGAGGTTAGTCGGTTCTAGTAGTATAACTAATAAATTGTTAGGGAATTATTTCTTTTTACACTTAACTACTTCATTAATCATGTTAATCGCCTTACTATCAGTCTATGTTTGTCTATAACAATAGAATACTACGAATATTTTTTAATTTCTTAATTTAAAAAAAATTAGTAATAATTAATTCTTTGTACACACCTGCATATAATGTGATCACTGATCGGATTATTGTCTAAACATCACTCTTTAATATATGGCATTCGCAAGGCCCGTTTTGGTCTAGGTATGCCCTAACTGTTAATACAGGGTGCGGCGTATAAAAGAAAGTCATAATACTGTGTGAGGCAAATCTCAAACTAGAGGCTATATTTGACATAATCTATCAAATAATAAGTTTGAGTAATGTATATTTATTATTGGTAAATTTTTAACTTTTAAGTAAAATGAAAATACAGAAATATTTATGAATAGACAGATAGTGTAATTATAATTAATGTGTGCATATAATCGGTGAGGATTTTTTTAGTAGGTAAGGACAATAAAAACACAAAAATTTAAATAATTAAAAAATTTCAAATCGAAGTAAGTATTATACAATAATTATAGGTGGGTATTACACAACAGGTCAGGTAAAAATAATTGTAAAATATCTATATTCTATATTATAGTGTCTGCCCAATAGTCATATTTTTATGGCTTAAAACAATAATACCCGGTTGTCGGCTTCTTAGTAAAATATCCACTATCTTAAGTACAGAATACATGCAACATGTTTCAAGCTAACACGTTGTATTATATAACGAATACAGCGTATTAACCGTTTTCGGATATATTAGCTATTGTTCTGTTTGGACAGCTGAACAGATAGCTGCCATATATTATAGAATAAGAGCTGAGAGAGTTTTCTACAAATTTTTATAATGTCACGGTCAAAGTTGTGTGTAATAATTTATATCTGACAAGACAGACGTCTGTATTATAATTGTATTATATAACTTGTATATAAAATATATATACTTATATACAAATGAGTATAAAATCGATAGGTTTATGAGGAAAGTCTTGTAAACGCCATATATACAATATTATATTTGTATAATGAAAATGTGTCTCGTGTTACAGATGGTACGGTTGGACTATTTAGGTGTATATTCCAAGCTCGGTAGGTGCTCGTGTAAAGATAAACATGGTAGGGGAGATTAGGGAAAGGATAATAATAAATAAAAACCCAAATATAAGAATAAACCTAACCGCTGTTTCATCTGCTACATTGCATGTGTGTAACCCGTAGAGCTGGATATCAGATCGACCGCAGTTTTTTTTTGACATTTTTTTAAAAGTTAATTATTGTTTTTACGATCAGATATGCATATAGGTAAGTCGAACGGACATATTTTATGTTCTCTATAGGATACCGTGGGCTTAAATGACATATGTGCCCAGGTGTGTGTGTGTATTCTAACAAGAAAACAAAAAACATGAAAACTACAATTAATGTAATAATATATTTTTGAGATATCCCGTTTCAATCTGGCCGTACGCGACATGAGGTCTTGTAAATTAAAATTTTTTTTTTAATTTGGTTTACAAAAAAAAATATTTAAATTATAAATTGGAAGCTAAACGTTAAATATAAGTAGAAAACAAATTTGTACACACAAACAATTACAAAAACAAATTTTGAAATATTGTGTCGGTTCACGATAATGACTTTTCCTAGATCTTTCTAATCAAGAGAAAACAATAGTTGTTTTATAAGTGAGCTACTGGAGCTACTTCACGTAAAACTATGTTTTAGGGCCTATTTGTATTTTATGGATTATAATCAATACAGTACTAATTGTTTTTTCTGAGTTGCATCGTTAATTAAAAAAAGAAACTTGAATAAATTAAACTATGACTTAATTTGATTACTATTTGTTTTCCATTTTATATCCAATTTTTAAAGCTATTGTTTCAAAAGATGACTTTTTTTTTTATTCATCTAACCTGTACAATTTATTATTGTATTTTAATTTTACACTAACATTATCGACTTACCTTCATTTTAACCCAAACAAATTGCTTTTGTTGAGATTTTCATGTATTTGTGCATGTGTATTGTGTACATAATATAAATATTAAAAGACCAAGCTGTCTCGCTTGTATCTAAATCTAGCCTCTGGGGCAATAGATGTCTTTATGATTTACCATTTGGAGCGTCTAGTTTGAAAACAAGCTAAAAGACATTTTAAAAACGTATTTTTATTTTATTTTTAAGTAGCCACGATGTATTACAAACTATTATTGAATATCAAATAAAGATTATAACTAACTCAAACTGTGTTGGGAAAATTTTGGTTGGTTTTAAAATCGCCCATGAAAAAATTATTTGTTTGTAAAGATTTTCAAAAATTCCTTATTGGCTGGCTTCGAAACTAGACGCCTAATTTTATGTATCAATTTCTTGCATGCTCCATTCGAGTATGGCCGTTGGATAATAATACAAATAACAATAACAATGAAAATAAAAATAATTTATATGAGTATTGCATACATGTCCAAGTTTTATGTTATAGTTTATCTATATTATGTATCGACAAAATTGGCGGCGTTCATTCGGTTCAACAAACTCTTTGTGCAAACAGATAATAATAATTACATTTATTACCTACCCATGTAATGCCCGTTTCTGTGTCTGACCATTCAAACGTTGGCATTACAAATACGGTTTATATTACAGTTAAACCGTTAATATTTTTCTTTGGGGAACAATTTTGGAATATTGTAAGATACGATGGTCCTGCAGACTTTTATTGACCTGCCCTCAAGCCCAGTCCACCCTCGCTGGTGGCCAATAGCAAAATACTCACTACAAAAATAACGTTGACACAAAAATTATAATTTGCCACCTTTATAACAATTAATAATCAACTTATCTATTTTAATACTGCGGTCCATTAAATTTAGGTTTTTGTACACTTCATCTCGGATTAAATTAAAATAAAAAAAATCTTATTTTGATTATTGGAAGGGAATGTGAAGTCACTTGACTTTATCTTTGTAGTGATGAGAACCAATCCAACCTATGTAATTTTGCATCGTTACAAGTAACTTTTTTCCGAACATAAGTTTTTGATCCAATAGTATTAATCGTTCAAACCTTTTTCTTCAGAAAATATTATAACTTTACTCTCCTATAAGATGTTTCAGTTGTGACCCTTTTAAATTTCATCACTTTTATCCTCTACCTTGTTAGTACTAAGGCATTAAATAGTATAAGTTTTTTAGACACGGTTTCCATATACCTGTTGAAGGAAGGAGGTTCCAAGGGCCCAAGGGTTCGGCCTTTGCAACATTGTTAACATAGTTACTTTTAAATACCTACGGGCTCTTTTTTATAATCAGTAAAGTCCGTTTCAAATTGAAAACTATCTTAGTATAAATATTATGGCCTAGGCGTTCTTTTTATGAGCGTCCCCAACGGAACCGTTCAAATTTCAACGCGAAGCTTCACTAATTGAATTTCATACTGTTTTGTATAAATTAAAACTTTGTATTCAGACTGTGTCCACAGTACTTATAAAAATGCATATATTATAAAACACATACATTAATATTATTATATAAGATTATAACTATTTATAACCCGAAAGGATTAAACCGTGCTCGCATATATTATAACATATAGGTAGTGTGTTGTTGTGCTGCAGTTGTGCAGTGCATGGCGGTACCACAGAAATAATAATTAATTTTTTTATACAACGCCGATACAATCAAGGGGTCGCGGTCATAAAATAAAAAAATCAGAAATACAAAGCACATAATATTATAGTGATATTGTCTTCTTTCATACGATGCCATTTTACTCAATGGCCGCAGGGTTAACGCGTACAGTCCCTAAACCGCAAACACAACGATTTATAGGTTCAGCTTTGTTTTTTTAACTCTTCTTTTATTTGCCTTTTTCTCTCGCTTTTTTTTTTTTGCATTATCATAATATATTTATTCCTTCGCCCGGTCCCATATACGATATAAGTACCTCCTCCCCCCTTCGGAGATTATAATATATTATTGTAAGTTGTTGTTTTTTTCCCCTATACTTCTTCATCTCGCCTGAATAATTATTGTTTAACCCGGTCGCTCTCTAACCACTTATGTATAGGTACACTATACCGATGCGTTAGGTCCTAAGGTATTTAGGCCTTGACTCGACAGCCACGTGACGTGACCCCTGCACATATCATTATAATAATGTTTATACATATTATACTTATTTATTATTATGATGCGTTAGAGAATGAGAAATATGTTGGCCTCTACAGAGACAACCCGCGATAACGATATTGTAATATACGACAAAACACGATGACTAGGCGAAAATATTTTCCCTATATGGCGACCACAAACGTGAGCAGACTGGACACTAAAAAAAAAAAAAAATATTACAAATTTTTCACAGAATTATAACATATCGTCACCGTTTTGAAATGTTATACAACCATATGTACCTATACATATAAAATTTAAAATTTAGTGGTTTTTTTATTTTTGTATCTGGGCCCACCCGATGACATTATTAAACTGCTGAGCGAATTTCTTCGTGTAGTAAGTCCATACATATTACAAGGGGTTATACCAAAAATTACTTTGCAAACCTATAGGCGGCTTTGCCATTTTCAACTTGTGTTTTGTCGTTATATTGGCTTTTTTTTTGTACTATTGTGGAGAAACAAAATCAATACCGTTCGCGGTGTCCAAGCGAAGCTCAAACACATCTGTCTCGAAATCGAAAAGGCGTTATACTGTAATATTATATTATATACATATTATAATAAGGAAAACCGATTTGAAATCGTCGACAACGGTATTGTGTTTCGGAAACGCAAACATGATCCGTTTCAACCTTGACGGTTCGGTGAGAGTCCTATTACAATAATATTATGTTCGTGATCGCCGTCGGTTTTACGATGGTCGATCGGGCCACGGTGTTGGATAAAATACTATACATACATACATAAATACCTTTATAATACGTTTGCGGTACACAAAGTATATATATATATATTATGCACTTGTGTGTTTGAGTATCAGAGTGCAGCAGCGTATGGTTTTGAAATTAAAAAAAAAAAAAAAAAATTTTCAACCATATGTGTGTGTGTGTGGCTCCATAAAAATTCCGCTCGTCACGTACCGACTACGTGATATTATTGCGTTTCCCCCCCCCCTTTCCCTCCACGGTAAGTCTTGTCGTCCAATTAGGGCGAGACTAAAAAAAATATACTCATAACGGGTCAATTTTTACGGCTATATATATATATATTTTTTTTTTTTTGGTCTGACCCGCGAACCTCCTTTGGGGTCTTGTATATATTATAGCCCTCCCCTATTGCTTGCTTGCGGGCTACGACGATCCCGGCGAGCACAAAAATTGATTTACCGCGCGAAACGAAACAACCCCTGGCGGTATTCACAAGACCGTGTACATGATCTAGCGCAGGAACCGCCCCTATATAAATACATGACATATTTGATTTACGACCCTTGACGACCACCTCCGCACTGCTCTCGGGTTTCCCCCGAACGTGACGCCGATAATCACCCCTATTGGCGGATGAAGCGGTTTCCTTTGGAAAATCGACCTGCAATAAAACAACAGTGATCCCCGCACAAATAATCGTATAATAATATTGTACAAGGCGTGTTTCTTTAACTAGTGCCAATCGCTATGTTAGCCCAGCAAGCTAAACTCAATTAAAATGTGTACAAAACTGTATATAGATTTTCCAATTTTCGTGCGCGAGTACGATATTTGTTTTAGAAAAAAACGTAAGCACCACTTGTGATTAAACAACCCTTAACCTCAAAAAAATAAGTACACTTTACCGTCCACACGTGTTTCGGTGACAATGTTAGCAATCAGCGCTAAAGCATAATGAAATAGTTATTTATTTATTTAATTTCTCCACTATTTTTTCGCATAATACATAAAGTGTGTTCTAACTCGTTTTGGCCAATCATTGGTATGTGGTCCGTGTTATGATTCCACGTTACAGTCAATGCGTTTCTTAAAGTTTAGTAACAGTAGAAATTGTATAGTTCAAAGTAAATCGACATAATATAGTAATTTTCGATTTCTAATTCAGTAAAATTCGGTTATAAATGTGTTAATTGTTTTGAGTTTACAAAAAACCTAACCGGAGAAGTTCTGTCATCGCATGTCGATATGTACAATATTATGAGGAACGCCTTGTAAAAATGCGAATTATTACAAATTAATTAAGTTCATATTACCTATAAGTACTTGCGCTATTATAAAAATCATTTAAATATTTAATGTAAATAGGTACCGGCTTGCATGTAAACTTTTTTTATCCATACTCGCGGAGTCAATGAAATAAACAATTTAATCTTACTCTAATATAAATTAAAGTAAACACAGACCGTAATAGTGAATAGTGGGTATTAATTATACCAAGATCTAATAGAATTATTTATTATTTTATAGATAATAAAATTCCGGACCCCGAGTATATTTTAATATTTTTTTTTTTTAAATCGATAAAATGTATGCACTTCTTTCCGTATCAGTTTCTTTTAGTTGTACACGAAAAGTGTATTTAAGCTACAAATCTTGTGCATTTACGCTTGAATAATATTAAACCGTTATTACCATTATTAACGTTAAGCCGTTATAGTAGGTAGATAGCTTTGTTAATCACAATAAAAAATATAGTATCCAAAGTGGCTGTCGTAAATTATTACCGTACCTAAATACGAAAAACAAAACGCTATATAGGTACTAATTGAACCACTCGGCAAGCGTGCATAGGATAAAGAAACTCGTCTAATTGACTGTGCACATAATATCATAGCAAGAGTTGCAGTGGGAAAGACGCAAGACGAAAATGGCATCTGAACAGAGCAACACGGTTTTAATTGGTTGCCGATCGTAAAACGTTCATCTAAACCAGGTGGATAATGTCAGTCTCGGTTTCAGTCTCTTATATTTAAAATTTATCATTACAATATATTATGTTAAAACGGAATCACGTCGGTCGCCGGTCGCTGTTTAAGTGTTTTTTTTATTTTTAATATAATATTGGAAAAAAACAAACTCGACGTCCATATCTTGGCATTCCTCCCTTTCCTTACAACACGGTCTCATGGCATCTGGCATATGCGATCCTCCGGCTTCGGCTATGGCCGTCTCCGGCTCGTACACGACCGGTTTGTGATATTTTTTTCTTTTGTCTTCCTTCCGGAAACGCCATAAATCATTCGGATTCTCCTCCGGGATGAACGTACCTTATTTCTGGAGTCTGGAACGACTGCGCGAGGGGAGAAGTCGTCGTAGTTTTCCCTGCCTCCCTGTACTCCTTTCTAAGTATACCGTACATATTATGTATTTTTATTGTTATCCGAGGCGGACGTACTCGGGCAAAAACCCGTTCCTAATGACCCGAAAAGAAGACCGGAAAAGCCCGTCCGGTATTTTACGACGTCTGGACTTTTACGACGGCCTTTGTCTTGCGGTACAGCCCACAAGTCCCAAGTTTGTTCAACTTTTCCGAAACACGAATGTATACATTTTTATCGTGTACACGTTTCCGATTAAACTTTGCTTACTGTTGGCCTAAGAGTCTTAGATGATAGACACACGTAAGATATACCTACAGTCTGTGTAAAGCTTTTCTATGGCCGAGCTGTAATTTACACAATACATTTCTAGTTGGAAAAACTAAATTAATAGTTGCTTTAACTAAAAATTTAGTTGGACCAATTACACATGTATTGTGTCCCTATATTTACTATGATTTTAGTTGGACCAACTATGTATTTCTTTCCATGTACGGTCCTTATATTAACCATAGCTATTGACGATCAAACTGTACACTTTTCCCCCGTATATATGGACAACAAATAAGAATAAAGGTTGAGAACTCGACCCAGTTTATTTCCGCAAGCCGTGAGTATTAAATACAATAAATGTATATAATGTAATATTAGCTGCGCGCATAAAATGACGGCCGTGTGTTGTGATAACCGTGTGAATTTCAAGTGGTGCCCTAAAGAAAAAAATAGCCGTAGTCGAACGGAAAAACAAAAGGAAAGCCGAAATGGGGGAGCAAAGTGTGTTGGTAGAGGGTAAAGGAAAAGGGTGGGGGGGGGGAATGGGAGTCTTTTTTGAAGAACAATAAAAATCCATCGCGGGACTGTTATGGAAAAAATATACAGGTATATATGAATCTGAGCTGCGGGGCACGATTTTTGGTCGTAACTCAAAGTCAGATTATAGAGTGTGCACAATGCACACCGTATGCACACACAATGGATATCCTAAACGCGAAAAAGATGATGTCTCACTCCATAAATTTGCCACCGTCTCCGCATTGTCGATCCCGGCGTTCCCCCTGTCCCCTCTGGAGTGTAAAACCGTCGCTGGTGAGAAATGGGTAAAACAAAATTACAGACCTCTCTAAGTGTGTGTGAGTAGGTACAAAAAAAAAATGGCACCAATCGAGTGTACGTTTTTCAACGTCTTGGATCTGTCTAACGAAAAAACACATTATTTTTTCCTTCTTTTGTACGATAATGTACTTATATGTAACGCACACCCAAGCACATGTGCCACCGGTCGTTGGTGAAAACAAAAATGCTGTCCACCCCTCCCCAAAGGGGCACTCTGCTAATGTTTCCATTGTGCCCACGTCGTATCCAGTACCTACAATATAGATATCCACAACGTTCGCAGTGGCCGCCATCGTCTCGTCGACTAATTTCTGGTAAGCAGGTGTGAACAGGGTCGAACACACACATTTGGCACGGCCGTTGGACCTGAAATCAAAAGAGGAGTATATATGAATAAAAACGATTTTCGGTTCAGCGAAATCCCAAAGCGATGAATTCATTTGGAATGATCATTCAGACGATTGCTCAATTGAAAAAACCCTATAGAAGAACCATTTAAAGGGGAAACATACTATGTGAATGCCTATATTGTAGTACTCTACGATTATACAATACATACCTACTTAAACGAGTGAAAAAAAAAGAAAAGATTTATGTTTAAAACCGATACACGATACATTGTATCGAGTATACTTGATATCATTAAATAGCGTCCTAAAGTGTTAGCCACATATCATCACATATATTAATATATAGATCGATTTTTTCAAAATGTTCTCAAAAGTTTGATAATATATTAAAATGTTTTTATCAGGAGAATTTAAACAAATTAATACTTTTACTTAATAACGTTTACTAAATGATTATTTTAAAACATTTAATTTCCTATCAAAACATGATTTTTTAAATTATTGACTGTTTTTCGGACAACATTTTGAACACATAAATTGTTGTTTGCCGTATAGCAACTAATTTTTTCTGAATCCAAATAAGATACAATTTGTTTTCCCAAGGAATAGACTTTACCGGTTAAGAATGCGCCCAGAAATATTTTCATATTATTACACAATTTAAAATTTAGCATTATACTTTTATTGTATTCGGTATAGAGACGCTTCTAGAGAAAAAAGTCACCTCACACCATTTATACTAGATTGGTAAACAATAAGAATAGCTTTGGGAAAAATAATTATACATTTTTGTTAAATTAAAATATATATTGTTGCTGAACTTCATAGCTAACATTTTTGTTTCATTATAATAAAAATACTAGTTCATACAATTATTATTTAACTATGATATTCCATAGGTTAATAGGTAACTTTATTACACTACAACACTTTTAATGATCTTGTTAATAATATATTCTTCAATGCGGCCGAAGGCGCAAGCCGACACGATGTAACGTTAATTGCCGCAATTAAAGCAAAACGACTTCAACACCTACTGCGATGCTGTATAATAATAAGAATAATGGCGATGACGGTGATAGCATGTAATATATTATTCTATAGGCGACAGCATAAAAAAAGTTCTGCGTTAACGATAGTGTATCGTCGGAGGAGAGTTAAAATAAAACAATATAGTTGTAAGCGAGAATAAAGTAAAGATTATCAGGTAAGGCCGAGGTGTCGATCGGATGTATAAAAAACTTTGGACTATCAAAAAACTTTTGCGACTCGTGCATAACGGCCCTTCGTATAACTTTGATGGGATACATTTTACTTATTCACGAGGCGTCTATAATAATATACCGCGAATTTGTCACATAAACAATGGGCACTAATAAAGGCGTTGGGCGGCGATACCGTAAAGTTTTTTATTTTTATTCTGGTTGCTTAAAAAATGATACATTTGACTATACAAGCACAGAATAGTGACCACATTTTACAAGAATTTATATATATCACACAAACTTCATTTATGCATAAACCGACACAATTATAATATCACATTTTTTAAAAAAAAGTTGTATGAAATGTACCTACATGTAATTTATGAGTGAATATTTTTCATTTTTTATTTTACCAAGTTTAAATTGTCGTTCTTTGGGCATATTTTATACGATATAAACAATAATATTATAATTTATAATATATACAAAATTTTAAACTCACAATAGATCTACATCTCATTATAAAGTTAGATAAAACATTTTCCATATTAAGACCGTAAAGAACATTTTCCCAAGTATGCCACAATGGAAAATCGTCGTATAACAATTTTCATTCCACCCCCTATTGTGTAATGTCCTACTTAATGTATTATGTATGTATATGTACAAATTTGTTATTTATAAATTATGCTTGAATAAGATATCGACGTACACGTATTAATGTCGGACAGTTTTATATATTTTGCTTTTTAATCGCACAAATTGCATCAGCGGGTAAATTGTAGCGACATAAAATAAATAAACAAACAAAACTATATATTATTATTATTATTGCGTTATGTTAGTATATATGTGTATAATATAGTACATTAAACGATGTCAATTGATTGCTGTCAGCCCCGTCGGCAAAGTGTATGTAATATAATAAGAAACGAACGACGAAGGGGCACACATCAATGTTGACTTTTATTATGTTCACATAAAAGTCTTATATGCGCGGTAATGACCGTGCCGGGCTTTTAGGACGTTAGCTGCACACAAGTAGACGTGTACTATATACATATAATGTATATATATATATATATATATAAGAGTATAAAATAATATACTTACATAACAGATATAAATGTACATAACGGACCGGAGGAGCGTTTAGTCGCGAAATTGGAAAACGCCATTTATGTGTAGTATTTTCCCAAGAGGGGAATTCTCCGGCCCTCTCCTGCCGCCGCCATTTGACGGTTTTATTTGGCAAAAACCTAATATGTTTTTATCTGATAATATATAAGGGTATATGCTACATTGACAACGATAATATTGTTATCTATAGCAAACGCGGTGAGGCAGGACCGGCGATAAAATCTTGAAGTTAACGTACCACGCATATTGGGCCGTACATCTGTATGGTTTTCGTTTTACCTATTTGAATTCAAACCCGGCTAAACTTATATTGTTGGCAAATTAAGTATAAGAAATTCGGTGATGAGTTAGATTTAAAACATATATCAGTGGATTTAGATAATATTACAAAAGCTCTAGTGTTAAGATATTATTCGAAAGTTTATTAAGGAAAAACATTTTTCTTTGAAAACGACAGTCGTTTGGAAGAAAAGTTATTCTTTCCAACACAATGTATCGGTTATAGAGTTTTACTTGGTAGTAACCGATTATGTTTGACAAATTTTCCATCAACTACTAATCTGTTTAAAACTAAAAAATCTATCATCACTCTAGACCCTAATTTGTATAGTTATACTTTATGTCAAGTGACCAATTTCTATAATGGTTTGACGGACAACTTGGCGAAAACATTTGAAACTTACAAGATATCCCAATACGTTTTCAGACTTATTACAGGTTATTATAAATTCATTTAAAACACGTTTGCTTAAATGATTGACATGACTAATTAATCGATTAATTTAGCAGTGATAAATGTTGTAGGATTTATGATTAAATATTTGGCAACTTCCTGGTTGACCAGCAAATAGTTTTATTTTACAATTCAACCATCAATTTAGCAACTGACGTCCATCGTTTTAGGCAGCAAACATACACAAGTAAAAAATACAAGTAAAAAATAGTTGGTCTAACTAAACGTTTAGTTGGCCGAGCTAAAAATGTATAGTTGCTTTTATTAAAAAATTTAGTTGGCCCAACTATTTATTATTTCAACTAGAAATGAATCGTGTCCCATAATTTTAGGTGGACATTTTTTCCATACAACTTGCTACATGTCGTGTGCCAAACCGGCATTTTTAGGACACAACGTAGGTATTTAAACATAATATAATAATGCTGATTATGGTAAAACGTACGGGTTCGTGCTCGATTGTAAAAACCGTTTCGTGCGTTAAGCACTACTACCTATATTAAATGCGGTATTATTATTAAAATAACAACAACAATACCTTTAGAACCAATAACGACTATGTGCTCGCGTGTATCCGCTTTTCGCCCCGTAAACGCATTTAATAAAAAAAAAAACGTGTACATTATGTATGTGTACATAATATGAATAACGAAAATAAATATATAAAAGAACGAGGGCTGCAAACTTACCCTGTAGGTTGTGTGTTTTCTTCTTTTTCAAGTGCCTTGCCCGTGTGCGTTTATGGCACTCAAAACAATGTCGGACGACACGAGAGCTAAAAGGGCGCTATAAAAATAAGTGTTTAGTCTACTCTTTTGTTACCAAGCTGTAAGCAGAACCTAAGTTTCGTTTTCACAAATAAAAGAATATATAAAACACACAAACACGTCGACCACTCGATGGAGCGAAACGATAACTGTTTTTCCTTTTAAAACTTTGCCACTAAAAAACTATCCTGGACAAAAATATTTTTAATTCGAACGAAAATGTAATATTGATATATATACATCAATATTTTTTTGGCTGAAACAATTAATTTATTGGAAAAAAAAATACTCTACAAAACCCCCCCAAGACCCAGTAGATAATGTTGTATGTTTTGTATATTCTGTACCTGGCCAATGACTTAAAAGATGAGTAATTTTTATCGATTACTAATATTTATTTTTAAAACACTCGTGCGGAATATGACTCAAAAGAACCTCATTGTCTTGGCTATAACGGCCTCTTTTATAGTTCATCAGCTATGTACACTGGCCTAGGTATTGTTAACAAACTACACCTTTTTTTTTTTTTTTTTAGAATAACACGGTGGATACATTTAGGACATTTAGTGTATTTTTTATGACGTTTTCTTTAGTATTTACGACGAGTAGTAATTTTAAATGAAATGTATCCCGCGAGCGTTATTAATCGTTGGTTATTATAATTAAAACAAGAAGATTATAATCGCAGCTCGCGGTGACTGCACATAAAACAGACTTTAATTTATTTGTAATCTCGATTAATATTAAAAAAACTAAAAACTTTATACATTTAGTCGGCAACGAGGGTGAGGAGTTGAAGAATTCAGCTATAATAACGAATTTACGCCTCTGTGGCTGAGCTGTAATATTTATACTTAAAAAAAAAATATATATATATATATATATATATATATATTGGTGTACGCCGCAGAGGTAATAATTATAATTAAAACCCACAATGTCGGGCATACTTAATTATAATGTAAACGAGCTGGTTCGAAAAATATGACTCTTGTCTCAAGACCAAACGGTGGATACAATAATTATATTTATATGGAAGACGACAACAGTGTATGGGTCGTTTATTGTAAAAGTGGTGTAAATCCAAATTTTTTAAATACACATACTTTTGATTAATGGAGTAACATTTAGTCATATATTTCGTTAAATAAAGAGAAGCAACTCCGATAAATGCAAAAATAAATACAAATTGTATTTGTTTTCCTACACATTAATTTACATAATGCTCGTTATTTCAAAATTCAATTACAAAAGGAGATAATTCACTTTTACTTTTTATATATATATATCTGTTGTGTGTTGGTACCGTGGTGTTAAAAAATAATTATTATGTATACAAAAACTTTTGTATTAACGCAAACACGGAAATGATCGTGACGTGCGCGCTCCTGTTGTAATGCATATTATAAAAATTAAATTAAACTGGGCGTGTAAGGAAATAAAACAAAAATTATAATAATACTTTATATTATATTTTATTAAAAATAAATACAATTAAAAGGACTTTAAAAATGAACATGCGGCGTGGCGTGTTTTAACAATAACTATATAGTGTACAGTACACATCTGGACGGCGGTCTCTTTAGAAGTCCTAAGGAAACGCTATGGAAAGAGAGAGAGGATAGTCCTCGCCTCGATGTCATACATTTGGAACCGACAGTGTCATTTAATTTTCTTGTGCAACAATTCCATGAAAAACTAGCGAAGTCATGATTTGGAATACAGAACTCGTTATATAAGGTGTACACTAACGAACACAGTCAACATGTTAGATAGGTATCTAAAAATAATATATAATTTCTTTTTTTTTTATTAGAAAACTATTTACCTCGAATATTCGCGGTTCGTCTGCGGTGGTACAAAACGTGAACGATTATTTCAATATGACTATTTCCATTTTCTCATTTTGTAATAAGGGTGAGCAATTTCGCCACATTGTTTAGCCTCTGAAATACATAAAATAACCCGCGTTTGTAAGTTCTACTCGTAATAATATGCGCTGTGTATGAATTACATTCTGCGTTGTTATCGGTCCAGGACATAAAACCTACAGTGCTATCGTACCTACCAACAATCGTTGTAGTCCCATTACGTGACATAACTTCATTATCATTATAATCATTATCGTCATCAAACATAATATCAGTGATAATATATTATTATGCCGCGTTCTCTTTCTGGCGCCCCACGATGGCGTCTAGTCGTAAAAAAATTATAGGCAAGTCCTGGAGCCCTACAGAAATTTCCAGCTCTTAACAACCGCATATGCTCGCTCTTCCCGCAAAGCAGTTGGTCGTGATAATGACTTATTTATATCTGTACGTCTATTGATTACCTCTACAGATATAGAAGATTTAGCTTCGGTAAAATGCAAAATATAGGAATTGGTTGTACTATAATTAAAATATTAACACAGTAACAACAATGCGGTAGATAAAGCGCACAGATGGCATAATTATATATTTTAAACAATTTAGTAGCGATGCCATTTGTACCCAAATTTTACAATTCTGACACTATACATAGTAACAGTGCTCATTCTAAGTCTTTAATGAGCTTGGTGTGGGTTTTAGCAGCAACGATTTGAATATTTGATTATCAAAAACATAATACACATTAAACTCAATTTGTAAATAGTTATAGGATAAAATATTTAATTTATTTTCAATTTTTTGTTAACACAGTAAAACCTGTTATTAGCGGAGTTGATAAAAAGAAATCGTGGCCTTAACAGAACAGATCTATTTATTACATGCTTTACATTACAAGAAAATAATAAAAGGGTAGATACAAGTGACAGTTTTCTCTCTCTCTCTCTCTCTCAAAAAAGTTGATTAAACAATATTTTTCAATGAAACGTCTTTCCATTGGGCCATCAAAAATGGAAAGTGGGCTAAAATCAGGATTTTGATATTTATTGTATAATAATTATACTTATTCGCAATTTGAAAGACGAAACCATTTTAATCCAAAAGACCGGATAATCTGGATAAAGCCTTTTTGATTTTAACCACTACTTTTAGTAGATGCGGGCCAACTAGGAGTTACTTAAGTTAGGAAAATGGTCAACAACTCTTGTCAGAGACGTTCAACTTAAAAAAAAAACCGTAATTTTTTATGAAGGTGATCCCTTTTGTCCACAAAACACCATAAAGCGAATAGACAATGACTCATAACATAATTATTATTACTTTGTATAATGATATTTAGGCCAGTTCGCATGTATGTATATTGTGTACTCATATCATTATCATGAAACTGACATAGCACAACAAGGGGAAAATTGTTCTATTTAGTCGTAGGGCGACTCGACCGAGAGGGGTGGTTGAATATATTATGTATGTATATTGTATCTATACCACTCCCTCGTAGAACAAAATATGCAAATTCTTTGCAACGCCGCGTTTAGTATTATTGTAAATTTTAATATAAGAGAATTTCTCGGGTTTTTTTTTTGTCATTTCTCTCCGCCCGTTCGTGTGATGTGTTTTTTTTTTTTTTTACAAACTTTTTTACGACAGGGCGTTTATTTTATTTGTCGTTATTTTAGCAGGCATTTTTACGGCGCCCTGCGGGTTGGCTGCAGGAAAAGTTTTCCCATTACACCTCGACCGTTATTGCTTTTAAACAACGTGGCTGGCAGAAGGGAAAAAACTGAGAAATTGTGTGCGTTGTGGCAAGTCTGGCGTACAATACACGTCTTGTCGACCGTTAATAATAAAATACCGAAAAGTTCCACGATATCCTCCCAAAACGCACTAAAAAAACTTTAAACTTCTTTAACGATAATAATTGTATCGTACAACATTAAAAATAGTTAAACACTACATAGGTACATCTTACATAATATCATATATGTGTATGTACAAGAGTTATAATATGGTCTGATTCGATTCGCGTTTCAAACAAACCGCTGTGACATTTTAAAACTATATTATATTTAAACACAAAATAGTAATAATATTATTTTACTGTCTGTTATTGTTATTCACTTAGAGATTTAACATTTATAATAATGTAGGTAGAATATAGCATTCATACGCTGACAAAACAATGGCCAACAAAGATTTACATTTTGTTACCTATAATAAATATGTTTTTTAACATTAAAAATCTTGTGTCATAAGTCTCGTGATCAATCCTAAAACATAATATTCTTATGAAATAAATGTCGCATAACAGCATATGCCATTGCCATATATAATATGCTATTATGCATATTATATAGCAGTAATATAGTTTGGAGCGTTAAGGGACTTTTGAACTTAAATTAAAGTACCTAAATGTATACAATACAGGTATAGTAGAGTTGAGTAGTGTAGTATTTACGGACGTACCTATATAAGGCAAACATTATTTTTTAGTGTAAACAGTAGTTTTATTACTATGTAAAATAAATATTTATCCATTTGGCGTGTACACACACACACAAACTGGGGCGGTGTACACGCTGCATATAATAATAATATATTAAGGACTTTGCGTGAATAAGACAGTTTGTAACGGTTTTATTAGTTGACTTTTCAATGGGCCACGCGTATTGTGCACTACTGCATTATGCTAATTGTATACGGCTGTAATAAGTAGTCAACAGAACATTATGTTTACACGGGAAAAATAGTATATGCTCAGTTCTTGTAAACACATAACAATGTATTTCTATATAGGTACTTTATGGATCTGATCTATGTTATAATAAATGCTTATATATACATATCATATACAGTTAGAAACAGTCGTATAATACCATTTGTTTGGAATATTAATAGTTATATTTCTGTATTATTTATTTAATGTATTGATAAATATAAGACAATATCGTTTCGACTTAACCATAGAATTGTTAGTTTGAAATTCAACCACCCCCCCCAAATGACGCGTCTCGATGGCGTCGCACCATATGCTCGAGAGGTATATATTATAAGTATATACTGCCGTCTACCCCGGATATTTGATTCCATATGGTGGTGCTGTATAAATGTCAGACCGTCGCGTCCCCATATCTAAGAAACGGCACCCTGAAAAATAGTGTCTGCTTATAATCGAAATGAGAGGAAACAGCATAGTATATAGATACACGTTAAAATATATATCTGCATTGAGATGGTGATATTTAAGTAGCAAATCATATAGTACTTGCAGATACATAGACATTGTCACGTTCACTTCTCTTTAAATCTCGGTCACTAGAAAGATCAGATTTAACGAAATCAAAACAGACTATACTTACTCCTTAAGTTATGGTCCTGTTATTGTTGTTCAGCGAGTATTCGGATTAGTATCCAACTATAGAATGGGCGCACTCTAAACCGCAACATTAAAAACCCTGTTTGAGCTGGCCTAGTTGGGAAACAGAGACGTTAAACGCGAGAAGGACACTTTAGTATTAATATTATTTATGGCCTATTGTTTATTAATATACCCATATACATATATAGATAATAGTTAAATTCTTAGCGACGCTGAAGCAACTATTTCGGGCATTGCCTGAAACAATGGAATAAATTGTACATCTCTTGTGTACAAATAGATATAATTTATCATATAAAATTTAGCTAAATATGAGACAGCTACAATTTTTTAGTTTCACTTATTTATAAATATAATATACATTTATTTTAACAAAGCATTTATGTAAATTAAACTAATTATTATGTATTTTTAGTAAATTATAAATATTATGGTTGTCTTGTATTTAGCTTATGGTTTCACTGTAGGTATATTAAGTATCATCTCAAAGGAGTTTATAAATGCATAGTTAACTTTATATTATAACTGTGTGGATACTGGATAGTAGTAAAATACATTTTTTTCTGGCGTTCGTAAACCTGACAATGCGGTTGTACTTAAACACATTTAGCTGTATACACAAAATATGATTAAGTAAAATATATGTATATATATTTAATTTTTCTAACGAATTCAGTATTTATAATCAAATCGGTAGTCAACCGATTTTAGAGTTTGGGTATTTTGTATACGAGACCCAAATGTATACGTCTTGTTGACATTAAAACGAGGGAGAAGATGGAAGGACGTCTATAAAAAAAACATAAGGGAATTGTTCGTGAGTATTCCGCGGGCACATAATATATAGATCAGTATACAGTATGTAACACACATTATTGTTACTGTTATTATTATTTTATACTTTTATTGTTATTGTTATTATTATTACCTCTAACCGTTTAACGCTGCACCGCTAACCGTTAGAGTTTTATAACTTCCATAGCCGAATTTTACGATATTCCGGTGCAATGGGCGAAATAAGGCGCGCTATTGCCTCCCCCCAAAACCCCTCTGGTCCAATTTAAACAACAATTAACACCGAAGTGGACAAATAATAAGTACCGGCGTACTTAAACTTAACAACGTTGGCCGAGAGTCGAGAATTTGTCACCGATCGGGTATAGATAAAGTTATATTTTTTGAACTAGGTATAAATTAAATCTCCACTATGAATATAAAACTATAACGTCCTCTGTGAACGTTATCGTTATAACCAATGGACTGAAATTCAAATGTAATATATCAAAAAGGAGTTGGAGTATATACAGCTTTATTTGAACAATCAACATTACAAAAAATAACTTGTATTCATTGTGTAATCATGTAATCATTTATAGTAATAGGATGTATACAGGATGATCAATATGTTGCAAGGCAACATATTGATAATATGATAATATGATTAATTTGAAAATTGTTTTTCCTATACTTGTAGGTACATATTTTACTATATTTTTCAATAGGTTGAAAATGTTTATCTTCATCTTTTGTACGTCAAAACAAGCATGGATATCGCTATATTATATCTATTACCATAGATCATAGCAAATGAAGATTGAAAATTCAAACCCTACAAATGTTTACAATTTTTTTGTCTACAAATATTTATAGAATTAAAAACGTATATATGTTCCCCCGTCTGAACGAAAAACCAAATTAATACCTATTTATTTTACGCATAAGACTTGACGGCAAAAATGGTCCGAGTATTTAAAAATATAGTAAAATATGTGCCTAAAGTATAACTAGGAATAAAATAATTTTTCAAAATATTGTTATTTTCCTAAAAAATTAGTTTCTCACGTCGGACGCATGACCGTCCTGTATAGGAAAAAATACTTACTTATACTTAGAGTTTTGAATTTTTGTACCGGCGGCGGCGACCAAACCGTGTGACGTCATGGGTTCGGGTTGCGTGCGCGGCTCGGCATTGGCCGGCGGCCATCTTGGCAAGTGCTCGGCACCCGACACGGCCACCGCGGCCGCCCGTTTATATCTTCATTAGACCGACCCCGGCCATCGAGTGTCCGCCACACCGAGACACCGAAAAAAAAAATAAAAAAAACCCCACATACATTTTGGCGGCAACGAACGTCCGGATTTATTATTTTTTTTTTTCGAAATTAATTTGCTCCCCCCCGTTTGTGAACCTGGGTCTCGGTTTTTTTGGCTCTTTCGACTCCAAACGCTTTTCGAAAAACATCTCGGTCGTCTCCGTCGTCCGTATAAGTTGTGCTTACCGTCGTCGTTGGAATTTAAAAAAAAAATTATAATAAGTGTAATTATTTTTATTATTATAACAATTGTTTTAAATTGCCAAAAGAATAACGTATACTTTTTAAATCGCGCCGTCGACGCTGCACCAAACACGGAATGTGATGATCAAGTTAAACGCTTAGGTACGTAGACATTTTTTTATTAAAAAGTCAGCATAAAGCCAACTAACATCGTTAACAAACGTGTTCGTGTATAGTTGTTTAACATGAAATTTGATTAACCTCGTAGATATAAAAATATGAAATTCTATCGCGATAAGATAGACTTTTTGCGACGTTAGAAAATAGAAAGTGTAGACAATATGGCAAGCCTGAACAATTTTTAAATGGCCTTAATCATTCAACGATTTATTAATAATTCAACCCGTTGGGCATTTTATGTTTTAAATACTGGATCTACTATGAGACGGCAGGGTTTCTTTTTGGTATGTAGATCAGAAGTTATACTGACCTAGGCCCAGAGTTATTGTTTTAATTTAATCAAATTAACACACAACGTTTTCAGACTGCGCACCCTAATTTTATTGAGCAATTCTAGAATTTATTATAAAAGCATCTATTAAATATTTTTTATTAAAGTATTTCAATACTTATTTGTACACAGTTTATACTCAATTGAATACTTTATAATTTATAACATAATATTTTACTTTTTTTTAAAACAAAATTTCTATACATTTTATAGAATTATTTTCGCTGAATTAGATCTGGTGTCATATTTACTCTAGGACGTAGTTTTTTTTTAATTGCTTTCAAAACTGAAAGCAACTTACGAGTTAAAAAAAACGATAAAATAAAACATTAATTTTGAAAGCAGTTCTGAATTCCACAAAGAAAACAGAATAAGAATCTCATTTGAAAAGAAAAAATAGAATTAGTATTCAAACGAATAGAACACACTGAAAATACCGTAAAGTAAAAACTGTGTTAAGTAGGTACAACTACGGAGATGCTTTTAAAAATAACTAGACGTGCTAGAGAAATTCTGAGGTTAGATTCGGTTCAACAAAAATTTGTAATATATATTTTGGTTCTTGTTCCAAAAAAATATATAAAGTTTAGTTGTTCAATGTGCTAATTATTTTTATAGGCAACTCATGTCAGCTGAACTTAATAAAATATTTTTTTGTAACTTTTTGTTGCAAACAACTTTAATATTATTCAATAACTGTTTTTCATTTTGAGAAAAAAATGAAGTAGTACCATTTTTCAGATCAAGTTGAGTTAATTTATAAAATGAATTAAAAAATGTGCCTTTAATCTAAAAAATTGCTGACAAAACTGGTTCTAAATCGTTATAAATATAGACTTCACACCATTTTTTATTTGTACTTAGGGTTTATTTTAAAACACTGTTTTCACAATAAGATTTTAATACGTGCGGGACATTACCACGTCTACTCAATTCCCGTTTTTAAATTAAATTTACACAATTATGTGATAATGCTAATACCAATTACATCCAAGATTTAATTGCTTTTATTACTTTATTAACGTTTAGTGGTGGTAATCGAAATAAATTACAAAGATAAAACATGTATCTAATACAAACAATTACAAATCGAGTAATATATTCGTTCACACGTCGTCATTATCGCATAAAACTTCTTGCTATCATTTTTTTTGTAAGTATATAAACATTTTACATAGATTCTTAAATAAATAATTGGGCAGATACACTTTAGGTGGCTGTAATATATAATAGGTATGTGACAACATGGTTGTTGTACTTCTAATGATTTTATAGTTTATAACCGATATTTATCTACTTGTATGAAAACTGTTATATACAAACAAAAATATTAAAAATACCGAATTTAGAAATAATTACTTAAATTCAATGGTCGAAAGCGAAGAATATAGAAAATATAATTAAAGTCGAAGGCTATAAACAGATTCCAAGGACTTTTTGAGGCTGCGAATGTTAACACAAAAAAGTCATTAAAAAATTAACCCGTGTTTCGATTAATTTATTTCACAAGTGAGTAAGTTATTGGGTATTGAAAATTGTCTACAATTTTATATAAGTCACAAATCCCAATGTATAATATTGTTTTTTTTTTAAATCTATATAAAAAAAAACTTTTTTAAATGTTTAAAATAATTTATTTTCGTTTTTTTAGTGCTCCTATTTTTACAGACTTCACAGTACACGACGTATAGTAAATTAATTAGAAAAAAACCTATTAACTAGTATCTGCTGATAAAATAAATAAAAATCCATAAATCTTAAGTCATTAAAATGGCAATTTGTAAACTGGTTCGTATATTTTGATCTTCATCGCAATAATCTTGTATTCAAAAAATTAAAAATTAGTATGTACTAAATTATTTTATGAACGTTTTACTTCCAAAAAAATATTATCGATTCCAAATTTTTTAAAACTAAAACAGAAGTCCGAGGTAGATAAGCTTAATCGGTATACATGGTGAATTTTAAACGTAAGTCACTAACTTTCTCTGAAAATAACTTTATAGTTTCTCTTTTTAAGAAATATTTTTAGTTAATATTATTTGATAATTTGTAATAATAATTTTTTTATTTTTTATCCTTTTTGCAATATTCTGTGGCTTTATCAACTTTAAAAATGATAACCCTTTTAGAATACTTATTTTTTGAAATGATTGAAGTTAAAAATTAAGACTGCAGGAATTAAGGTGTGTTGTAGTATTTTTTTTTTAATAAAAAGTTAGTTAAATATTATCGTTATGATTTAAATTTCAAATTGGATAGCCTTCTGGAAAACAATGAAAAAAATTAAATATTTCGTCATTTTATGCTATTGTAAAATAACATAAATAGAAATTTTATCAAAAAGTACTAACTACAAAGTAGAAATTATTTTAAAAGATTTTACATTTAAAGGGATCACTTTGGACCATATACCTTATTTAGATGTCAATATATTATTGATCTTACATATTTTTTATGATTAAATTATACCGGCAAGGCTGTACTAAGAATTAAACAAGACAATAGCCCAACAAAATGTCTAATTGTTTCACTAGGTGACATTTTCTATATACTATACTTCCTAAGTGGAACTGTTTCCCTACATTCTGGATAGCATTAAATTAGCCTATCAAACCGTTTGTATACTACAAAATAGTTAAAACCTAAGTAACGAAAAAAAAAAATGATGTTTTCCTTTGCCGCAGTCTCGTTGAAAGATTGTATCGGTTAGGTTAAGTACAATTTTCGTTTACTTACTCGTTTGTTCGGTTCGCAATTCGTGCAAAATGTTCAACGTACTTGCCAGCGGTGCTGTAACGATACAATATTAAATACTGCCTTATGTTTAACGAAAGCACTCATGATGTACATATTGTGCCCAAAATATTTTATATTATTATTCAGAAGCGACTTGCGAGCTGATCGCTTGGACAAACCGCACTAACAACCGGCGCGGACAGACTATACGCAGTTGGCGAGGACGTGCGAATCGTTTTTGTCCATCCTTTGGTCGAGTCGCCTAGAATCCTTTTTCTTTACTTTTTTTTTTTGTCTGGACATTTCAAGGTCTATGCAGGGCAAGGACACTCGGCCTTTTGTTTACTTATTTAATGCCTAGCCGTGGGGGTGCGCGTACACGGAAGCGGAGGGCTTCCTTCAACACACAAGCACCATGCAGCGACACACACCGAATTCGGAGGCCACCATTATTATGCGAGGACCGCCATAAAAACTACCCTCTTTACTCTTTATCATGCATGTACGTACATGGGGGTAGATGTCTGTAATACCACTCCCGGTTTCTCCGTGTGTTCGTACCCATACACAAAACGCTTATAATAGCATATATATTATGACTCCTGTACCCAATGCCCAGACTCCAGACGTTTCACAGTCGTTTGGGTGTTGCCAAGTACATCGAGTATAAAATATATACTTTGAACTTTACCTGCACGTGAATACATCTGAAATCTTATATATGGATAGGTAATGGAATACATTTGTCTCGAAAGTTTCCCAACTATTAATTCTGTACACTATGATTCAACAACGTTATGAAACAAAACTATAATGTCTACGCTCTACGAGGCTGTACAGTATTGGTATTTCAACAGCAAGTGTTTTGCTAGCTTAAAAATATATATAATTTTTTTCTGGCATTCCCTTAAACGGATTCAAAACAAAATAATAAAATGTTATGAAAAGTTTATGTACTTCACTATTGGGCAATTGTTTTATTTAGTTCTTCAGAATGTTCATTTGATTTACAATGAAAACCAATAAAACAAACAAAAAAGAATTAAAAAAAATATACATAAATATGATTGGTTTTTTATTTTAGATAGGTTTGTTAGACTATCAGAAGTGATATCACATTTAAAACATTCTTTGTAATTAAAATTCTGTTCTCCGTTACCATTAATTGAAAATTGAAACATAATTATGACAAAGTAATTTTAAACTTTAATAAAAAAATAATCGTTTGTTTTTGCGTATAAGAAAATTGTTGCTTTGATTGAATACAACTAATTAGGATTTTTTTTTATTATCAAAAAATTATGCAATCTTATAAATTAATATCAAAAATAGGTACTATAACATTAATACAATGGTACGTCTATTTCATATTATAGATACGTTTCGTTTTAGTTTTTTAGGCATGTACAGTTCTAGCTTCTAAATAACAAATAAAATGGAAATCAATCCACGGTCACTTATCACAGCATTTAGTTCTTTGAATGAGACCATTTAAAGCGCACTTATTTTTATTTATAATAATAATAGTTATTAATGTACAATAAATTGACTAATGGGCAATAACTATAAGCCATATAATGTTTATTATGCCTTTCAAACGTGCAATAAAATAAAGTAAAAACTAATATATTGCACTAACCATGTTTTGCTATACACAATATATCATATGATGATGATTACAGTTAATTTTTATTATCAATGTTATTCCCATTATATTTATGACGTTGTCAAAGTTGTTGAAAATTCCATAACACATTATGTATATATACTTAAACGATGTAACAAGAGCAACAAATTGTGTAAACGGATTGTATATATTTTATATACTTCTACTAGCTTCTTAACTTCAAATTTAATACCTTGACTTCCAATATTATTTTTATAACAACTATATTCGCATCTATAGTGTGTAATGATAATTGCTCTTCTGAAAAATTTAAGCGATTGGACTATATTAGCAATGATGGCCTTTGACACAAAAAATTCAACAATATCGATATTGAAATTTGTATTGAGAATTATGTTTAAAATAAGTAAGTTAATATATTTATTATTAAACGTTTTAAAGATGAACATTCAAATTTCTTATTATAGTGCTGTAATAATGTTTTTTTCTAAAGTAATAATCTGTAGGCGGTGTTGAGAGCGGCCTTTGCAAAATTTATTTTAAAAAAATACATGCATATGATAAAATAAAGGTTCTTTAGGCATGTTCAAGGTTCAACACTTTGTAGATATAAAAGAACCCAAAGAATGTACGATTTTTAGTACCTGGCTTAGTAGTTCCGCTACTAAGCAGTTTTAGTTGCTGTTCATTTAGTATTCTTAGTTATTCACTAAGTACAATCTTCCTATTGCGGTGGATCATCATCTGTACCCACTAAATTCCGGATGTTAAATTTAGACGGACTAGCCATTGAGAACCACCGCCGGGGTTACCGCCCTCTTAAAATGCACTTAAGCGTCTGGTAAAAGGCCATAAACAACTGGTCGCCGTCGCCGTTTTATAGGGCAGTCTTTTTTTCTATTTATTTATTTTATTCGGAAAAACTTTCATGTATAAACAAACGGAGGAAAACACATGAACTTACATCATAATAATAATGTAAAGACTAAAGAAAGTTTCGGAGCTCACAGCTTGTATGTAGAAGATAAAATATACTTAACAAAAAGTTTGCAGTCCGGCAAAAGTTGTGTCCATGTACGGTTCTTATAAACTAAAGAAGTCTGTGTTCTATTCAGCGTTCGACCTCTGGACATTTCCATATCTTCTTTTACCTATCATAATAAGGATAATATAAGGTCCATAAACTTTTATAATATAGCCATGCAGTCTATAAAGTATTTTATCAAATCTGCACGGTTGTATACTTATTGGGTTATTTCTGGATATTTTAAAATACCTTTTTTTATAAGACGTTTATACGAATTACATGTAGGACTTAAGTTTTAATCGATTTTATTTTACAATTTATTCTTTTAACCGATAAAATATAACATAGAGAGACAAAATCATTGTCGCCGAGACTGGCTGGAGAGTATAATGATATTCGTGAAGAAAATTTCAAAAGCTATTAATATGTAATATGAGTGGGGCGTGAAAAAAAATACCCGGTCTTCCCGTCAATGCTGGAAACCGGTCACGGTCCACAAAATATGGTGAACATTACAAACAAAATGGAAATGAGTTTGGTAGAAAAAAATAATAAATAAGAAAACTACCAAAAAAACATGGCCGCTTACGCAAAGCGCGGTCTTAACAGCAGCACGTCAACTTGTCAACCGACATAAAGAAACAAAGAAGGCGCACGAGATTTCTTTGGGTGTTTTATTATTATTTTTTTTTTTTTTACGATCACACTACAGTCTGTATATTATGCCATGTTAAAATATATTTAATATCAATGTGTATATATATATATATATATATATATATTATGGATTTTTTTATAAATTATGTATTCATGTGCCACGCCGCACGGGCGTTTACATAATTTATTATAATTACATTACCGCGCCCCCGTCGAGGCTTAAGTACAAGGCGAATCACTGTGGCATTCATTTAGACTTTATTGGCCAATGGCGTACTCGGACGGACAGCTATATCGATGAAGTCAAATTTCAAAAATATATTTTAGTCGGGTCGCATACCTACTTGTCAGGGGTTAAGTGAATGGGAAATTATTGAGTCCCAATCGTAGACAGGTTGACAGGTGGATTGCCAACATAAAATACAATACTTTATAAGAGTTGCCAAAGTGCTTTGCTAAACTGTGTAAGCGGAAAATTGCTGCCGCAGTGTCTTGGCACAATATTTATTAGATTTTTATTATTGTTATATTTGATATAGTTTTTAAAGAAAAAATTGCTTGAACGTTACTATAAAGACAGCTGTAGACGATATAACATAGCCCCTAGCAAATCCAATCAAAATAAATAAAATATTATAGTCTTACAACTAACATTTTGTTAATTTAACCGAGGAATTAACAAAATCCTTTGTCGATTATGTAATACCCTATTTAGATTTATGTAGGTACTAAATTATGTACTAAGGTATGTTAAACTACAGATAATAACGATTTATTTAGAACAGTAATTGAAAAAATAATACCTAATTGTTCAGTGGGTTGCTATTTACAAGGGGGAAATTGTTATTATAATATTTAGTAATGATTGATAATTATACATTTTAAATATTAATTTGGTAAAACTAAAAGTGTTTATTTTGTAAATGGCGAGCGCTCATTTCCTTAGTAACCCATCAAATGGTTGATAAATTAATAAGATGTATCTTATTTTAGTAAATATCCTATTGTTAAAATTTAAAAATATACAAGTTCATATTGATAATTTTTTGTATGGCGAAGCTTCAATATATTATCATAATCCTAGGTACTTGGAAATTTGGTGTAATGTTCAAACGCTATTGACTGTGAAGCAAAAAAGAGTATAGCTCGATTATTAGTGTTCACACACAGTGTGGTGTATTAATGTAAAAAACGCATTAAAATCTAGAATGACCATGGGGATTTGCTATTTTATGTTTCATTTTTATTATTACCATGTTTTATTTTCTTTTGTTATTAATGATGTTGTATATTTGTTTTAGTGGTTGTCAACTTGTTTGATTAAATCTACATAATTATATTCTTTGAAAAGTACATACATAGTATATTACTATTTTTATTTCTGACAGATGTTGCCCTGCAAAATGTTATAAATTATATTTTTTTATCTAAGTTAATACAGTTTCTTATATTTCTTATATTATTTTTGTATACCTAGTTTTGTTGTTTATTCGTCATATTTGATCAAATCTTGGGCAATGGCCGTGGATAAAGCTCAGCAGTATGTACGATATTAAATTTACAAATTTTACACAACAGTGGACTGAAAAACTAAACCGCTAGTTTCATTTTTAATTATAGATTTTGAGTAAATCTAACGTAGGCATATCAGAGGGCGGTTATTTGTCCATTGTGCACATCCAGAGTGAAAAATTAGTGATTTAGGTAGTATTTGCTCAGGGAAAACTTTTATGACATTTTTAAATCATTTTACTGTTTTTTAACTGAGAAAAATCCTATTGACAAACATGTATAAATTCAAATTAGTAATTATTTTACAAAATATGGTATTCGGATACCTACATATTTTTTACAAGGCACTCGAAAACTATAAGCGTAACTCCGGACAAAATATAATATTAATGACGGCGATAACAATAATAATAATAATAATAATAATTGTGTGTATTGAATAGAATTTTTTTTCATGTACATTGCTCCGAATATTATCGACTCGACAAACGTTATCGTACCAACACAAGCATGTTGTAATATGTGTGCGCTTTTGCACGGTTGTCGCTAATTACCGAGACCAATGATAACGGCGTATGTGCACTTAACGAAACTTAAGCATGCACTGCGTACAATTTGTGGCATACAAAAGCACGTAGAGGTACATTGGAAGCGATATAAAAACTATGCGATTTCGCCAAATGAGCTCCGGCCTAAGTGCACCCAACCGGTGAACCGTCGCTTTTGTTATCGACATTAACTCGAACACAATAATAATAATACAATACAATAATATCATAATCAACAATTTTATAATGCATGTGACGTTTGTCTTTCGAGAACGAGGCGGTTTATATGTATAGCTGGGCCCGCGTTTGATAATAAAAAAATGTATCGGTTAAGAGCAAAAAAAAAAACAATCGGTAGGTACAATATTCGGGTTGCACATTTTTTTTTTTTAATACTTACAACTCAAGATTTTGCCACTTTTCGACGTGCGCGTAGCCGAATCAAGTGTAGGTTCTTAGATCACTTCTGTAAAAAAAAAATTCTTTAATTCTACGATTTTTCAAAATAAAACGCAAGCCACACGTCCTGTGCTCAGTGTTGGGCATTATTTATATCATTTTTTATCTATGTAATTTTTTTATTCGAATAAATCATCTTAGATTTTGTCGAATAAAAAGATTATTCGAATAAATTAGTTATGCCCGTGTTATCTAATAAACGGGCCGTTCGTTGTTAAAGTGGTGTAACTACCAATTTTTAAAATATATAGATATTTTTGATTGAAAAAAGCACGTTATTACTTTTTCAAAATTCAAATACAAGGAGATAATTCGCTCTTACAATGAACGACACAATGTATTATTACCGTGGACGGCCAACACACAAACTGCAAACTATCTCATGCGACCCTGATACCCATTTTCAATGAACGTGATACAACCGTTGTGCAGCATTGTACTTTAATATTTTAGTGTCTTCTCCAATACTGTGTTCTCCAATTAGTCTCTCTTAAAAACAAGAAGCTGTTTTACAACAACAATTGTGAATTGTTATGTATTAATTATTATTCTTGTTTTATTTAACGAAACATTAATATTTATTTTTGTAAATTATTTTGTAAAATATCTTCATAAGAAAATTATTACATTTTTATCTAACTGGAAATATAGCCAAACTTTTACATAGTCCAGCTAAATGATTAGTCGGTCAAACTATTTCTTTAAATATTCCAATTATAAACATATATTGTGTCCTTAACATTAATCTTAATATTATTTTAGTATGCCCAACTAGTGTATTTTTCCCGTGTAGATGATCCAGCTTGTAAAAACTGTACAGTATAATATATTATTATGGTAGTGTAGGTGCGTTGGCAAGAATTTCTCGACCACACGGCCAAGAAGGAGTAGTCTGGACGTGCGATTTACGATTATTTTGATATTTAAACGAGACCTGGTGAGATCGGTCATTATAGTCTACTGCTCTCCCGACCTTGGCCGCGGTGGTGGTCGTAAAACCGAAAGGGTAAAATGCTGTTTTATTGTGCGTTTCGAAAAATTCGTAATCCACTAAACACATAATGATATTATAATACGTACACACGCCATCGTATGCACAATAATAATATATTATAATGCTATATATACGATATAATATCCCGTGTGTAACACACGTTGGCTTGACCCTGAAAGTGGAGCAAAAAAAAAAAAAAGTAGAAATGGTGTTCCCACAAAAGGCAGGATTGAAGATTTCTTTGGAGTGTTTACACCGCGTGTTCGGTCCGATATATTATAACGTCTTGGTCGTGTATAAAAACTCGCCCCCGGCCGACATCAAAAGGCATCCTATGTATAAAAATAATATGCGTGTACATGGTAAATAAAATCTACTTAATACTTGTATATTACACCGGTAACAACCGTACACATGGTTTTATATCCACCCTAGTACCTATATTATCATATTATTGTGGAGCGGCACGCATACAAGCGTACCTCTTTGACATAGTATTATATAATAAAATATAATACAATTGTAACATATACATTATAATAATATGTGTATTCGTATTAGGAAACTAATCCATTCGAATCACGTTAAGAATCAAATATTTTGATATTCTTCACTTTATAGGTTAGATTTGGTGAGATGCCTTCGAGGCATGATACATCATCATAATTCATAATATTGTAATGATTTAATGACAGACACGTAGCGCCAGAAAAGCTTAACCCACAAATCCGTTATTTCCAGGAAAAGCCAACTATAGTTTTTTAAATAACAATAATTATAAAAAATCTACTATTGAGCAGATAATCTTTTCAAAGGGGAAATTTTTTATACTTTATTACAAACATTGTGTTTTTAATCTTTGAATAGACACCATGCGGAAAGTATCTTCGGAGTTTGGTCAATATTTGTACACAAGTGTTTAAATTATCACATAAATAATACATATCAATTGTCAACAGGGTGTTGCTAATTACGCGTTAATGTTTCGCCGGTATAATTTTACATTGTTCCTGTTAATGATTGTATATAATTATACGGTCGATGAGTTCTAAAGCTGATGTTTACAGTTGAGGTAATCGTTTTTTAAGTAACCCCTAGTCTATAATTCTTGTGTCGTTCCAATAATGCTCTTTGAATAATATTAAGTTTTATTTGCCGGCTTTATTGGCTATTACCGAGTATACACCGCAAGTGTTTAAATCGCACTCGTTGAAATAATATTATATATTATGTTATATTATGTATATACTATCCTTTATGCACTGAACGCTAATTTTGTTATTTAACGATTAAATTACCACTCGTTACATGTACCTACTCAAACAGTCACGGTTTATGCGATCTTCAAACAATTCCGATCATTTTACGAGGTGTTAAAAAAAAAAATACAAGTAATTGAATGAAACATCATGGGGATGTCGTTAACGCCGATTTTATGCCTATCCGAGTGGTTGGTATTTACACTTTGCTGTGTTGTATATTTTCTTCTATTAGTTTTCGGTTGGTCGTACAACTTATTTGGGTACCAGTGCTTGTGGAGGTATTTACCTACAATTATGTTCCATAGTAGCTCTCACTGTGCCATCAAGCATTACTATTAATTAAAAGGAACAAATAAGAACGGCCGTAAAACTTTTTTATTTTATATTCTATAAGCCAACGGCAGCTAAAATTAATATTGAGTTATAAAATGCACTACAGTTCTCAATCACACTCTCTGACCCAGTGTTGTCTGTGCGATTCGCTAATACAGCCGTATTTTTAATGATATTGCTCGTAATAATAATACTTATAGCTCTATAATATTATTATTAGCGGTGACATTATGACATTATTATTGTAATATGTACACAGCTTCGTATACTTAACACTTGCACGGTTTTTACAACACATTATATCTATCCATGTGTATATGTATAGGTAAGGATAAATTACATACGATGCTACACAGTAAACATTGGTCATAACTCATAATATAAAATTTAACCATAACCATTTGATATACAAACGAAATCTTTTAAAAACGCATAAAAACTATTTTGAGAATTCCTGAGGTGATTTTAATTTACTCTGGCCAAGTGTTCGTAAGAAGTACCTACCTTCTTTGGAGTTGAGACTATTTACCTTTTGATCAGATTATTGTATCTCGTACTTAATTTTGTCTAAGTGGTTAAAGTATAGGTATAGGTACACATGTCAATGTTTTCCTCTTATCCCACATAATATACAGACTTCGTGCACTTGGTATATTTATGTGTACTACACGAAGGTGGGCGTCTGGAATAAAAACAGAAAAATTCCCAACGGCACAAAATGAGATCCTTTTTACAATTTTTTACTCGCAGACAACAGCAACGACATAACTCTAATAATTGTTATTATATATATACAAACGAACGAGGTGTACATTATTTATGCATTTAATGCACGTATACCTGTGTACAATATACAACTCAACATTATCAGAAACAATCTACGTGCATCCAAGTGCGGGGGAGGAGTGGTAGGAGGGTATGACGACTCGAGAGAGGGATCGAGACATTGTTCGTTCAGGTGTGGGACGGATCGATTATATCGAGGAAATTTATAACTGGCATACAAGAAAGCAATGGCCGTGACCACGCCTTAAAAAACTGACGATTGCCAAGAGCCCATACTAAGGAGACGACGGCGCAGAAGGGCAACCGGTTACGTTGACCTGTCGCGTCGTCTACACCACCCCAGCCGCCGTCGTCGTTATAGCTGGTACACCTTTGGCTTCGGTCGCAAATAGGTATTTTTAATACAGGTATTCCGTATCGGGTAACACGATAAAGTACGAGTGAAAAGTTACATTACAACACACAGCCGAATGCACTCATGTATTCTGGTCAGAACCATATTATTTTAAAGGTATAGAAAACACAAATCACACGGAAAACAATACATAGTTAGTCCGACTAAAAAAATAGTAGGGCCTACTATTTATTTGGTTATCCATTTAGAAATTTAATTGTGTCCTCAGTTCGGATTCGTTAGTTTAATAAAATCCAATCAATAAACGCAAAAATATATTGTTAAAATTTCCAAGTAGGTGTACTTAACGAACGCAGAACAAATAATTTCCTATAAGCGAATTATTTTGTTTAAATTTTAAATTGTGAGTTATTTTATTGTAAAATGTATGTAATATTGCTAATTCGTACCGTAGAATAATCACTAATTTAGAACATATTGCATAACTTTATAAAACATAATATTTTGTTTTAGCTATAAAAAAAAATAACTCAATAATATTGTTTCATACATAGTTGCCGACTCTAGTTTGATAATTTTCGAAATAATCTCTTGTTTAAAATTATTGTAACCAGGACATACAGTATAAAGATCCTGTTTGTCTTATGGCTTAGTTAATCCGACCCATTTTTCAAATACCTATTATCTAACTCAACTACTTAACATAAGTAAAGAATAAGGTGGACTAATGTAAAAACCACATATTTCATATTTATATAAAAAGGCAGTCGCCAAAGAAAACACATATAAATATATTATGAGTGCCTAATAAAACACCAATGTTACCATTTGTGCCCGCTTAAGGAATACATTATTTTTCTTTGTAGTCACTGTTCAAACTTTTATTGGCAAAATAATTTTTAAAAAAACTCATAAAATGTTGAATAGAACTGAAAGAATAATTATACTCAACCGTATGAGACCCTGGTATACATCTTTGGGAACACATCACTGTGCAATATTTTTAAAACGTTTAGAAATTAACACATTAAGGGGTAAAGTATAGGCAATATTCCACAAAATCCGTATTTAAAACTATAGTGTGTACTAAGAATTATTTATTGGTTTTTTTTTTTTGTCAGACTACCACAGTCTTACAATTGTTTTTTTTACCATCAAAACCAAAGTGTGTTGGAATTGTTATAAATTTATCACTAAACTTTCACAGTAAATAAAGGAAAACTCTATCAGCGCTCTAAGCGTTTGTGCACTATTGATAACTTAATCCACTAATTTAAAATAATTTACAAGAAAGAACAAGAAAACCCTAAACATTAAAAGTTCACAGAAAAAAAACACACTTACCACTTATAATAATTATTCTTGCCAATTTCCTGCCTACAATAAGTTAACCTAAACAGCAACCGACTAAAAAACGAAAAATTAAATGTAGTGTACCACGCAATAGCTGTATGTTGTATTAACGATTAAAGCATACTAACCTTATTAGACCCTGGTACCTATTTCCAATAAACGCGATACGACGCAATTTTCCTTTGTTATATAAACATGCACAATTTTATAATTTGGAGCTCTAATCTCTACTCCCATTTTTTTTTCTCTAAAATTAATACTTATTAGCAAACCAAATGTTTTGTTATTATTAACAAAAATTATTTTTGGTAACAATAGTTGTGTATTCAAAGAAAATTATTATTATTTTTCTTACTAATATTTATATTGACAATAATAACTGTAAATACACAAAACATAAAATATATATTATGTCATAATAATAGTAATATAATAATAATAATTCTATTAACACGCAGTAGCATACTTATTTTCTAAGTTGGAATAAATCGAAGTACTATATATACTTTAAATTCAAAATAACTTATAATTACAAAAAAAAAAAACAATACTAGGAATAATATCCCAACGGATTACATTTTTAACATGTCTTTAGCGATTGCCCAATTTTGGATGTTACCAATAATAATAATAATTATAATTATTTATATTATTTATTTTACTAATCACTGTAGGATTTCAGTACCCAAATATAGATGGACTCAACTCGGGCCGTAGTCAATCGAGGCTATCATTTAACATTTATTACTCTTTTCTGTTGAGTTACAATATATTTGTAATAATTATTATTACATTTTCTTACTCCTAAGAAGGTACCTAATGTATTATTTTAATCGAACACCATTAATGATGTTTCCTGCAGGCTCGATCGTCTTAGAATAAACGAATGACTATTACATTTTAAGCATCCTAACGATATTATGCAATATTTCTAAAAAATCTCTTATCTCTGTACAGTTAACGAAAAAAAAATTAATGTTGGCTTTATAGTAGTTAAAATATTCGTGATTGAACGTCTTCGGCGAAATTCGATAAACGCGCCTAATGTTTCTTTTGGCTAGCAACAGATGGCGGTAAGAGTATGCAAGTAGCTTATTTTTCTCATGCACGTTTGCAAGTTGCAACACGGTATTTGGATATCAATAAATTTTACAAAATATTAAATAACAAACTATTTTGGATAGTATAATGCAATAGTTTTGATTTGTGAGTTTTTAAAATTGTTCAAAAATAATTAACAATAAATAACTGTCATTAAAAAACTTAAAACACATTATCGAAGAATAGATTGTGACGTTACAATACTGTACTCAAAGACTGTAACTCGCTTAATGGTACACAAATGTTGAACTTATCTTTTTGAATTCCTAAACATGAATTTGTTTTCTTAGTCACCATAATTTAAATAAAATATATAATGTTATAAATACCGATTATTTGTTTAAATCTTGTATGTGATCGAACTAAACAGGAAATACGATTATCATAAAACCACTATTGTTTTTAATTTTTTTGTAACCAAACGACGTTATTCTTAGTAAAGCCCTTTGCAGTTTGTTACACATTCGTTACCCACGTATAGAGGCCAGTGCCAGATAAAAGAGGGTGCCTGCCTTGCCAATAATGTTTTCTTCTTGGTTGTTACTCGAACAGAGGGCGACACCCAAATAAGGGTGTGAGCCATTATCCAGCAAATCGGTCGCTTAAAATTATTTTTTTACTTCCAGTGTATATATAACATATAATATATATAGTATCTACTATCTATATAGTTATGACTTATGATTATTTATTCATAAACTAAAACCTTTGGCCAAAGGGACCAACACGAGACCACGTTATGATAATATTGAATAGTATTTAAATAATACACAAAATATCGTCTATCCTAAGCAAGTCAATGCACAACGTTATGTTCTTGCTGAAAACTTCATCGAGGATCAAACAGATGGCGCAACGTATTTACACAGAATACATACATCCTTACATAGGCAGTGTAGGTACTACTATCGTACTAATGGCTAGGTCATAATGTGTTTGCCAATTGACATATAATACATATTATATATATATGCATATTGTTTTTTTTTTATTTCCAAAACTTACACATAATATTTGGTTGAGAATCATTAAAAAATACACAAGTTATGTGACCAAATAACTGTACTGAACAATCACTATTAATTGAAATTATAATACAATACCTTATCAAATTATTTTTGCATAGAATTTAATATTATACAAAAATGCATTACAATTTTGCTTTAAACGTAGACAAATCAAAAATACAGCACTCATTCTGAACCGACATTGATATGAATAAATTCTCGGAAGACTTAATTACTTAATACACACAAAAAACGCGCACACCTGTCAGATAACTATTTTGAAGTACTCCGTTTTAATTATATACCTAATTGGTGTTGGGACAATATTTTTGTATTACATTAAAAAACGTATAATAATTACTAGAGTCACGTGATCCGACTCTCTGATAACCACAGCGAAGGGGGATAAATACATTTCAACGAGATAATATCATGCATATATGCATATTATTATACACATAAATATTATTATATATTTAATATTTTAGCATACATTTAGTATTCAGTGAACTTATTAGTTTTTTTTAAAAACTAATTATAATAATATATGAAAGATCAATTTCAATTCGCCGTTATATCAGCTACATCGGATATATATTTAAGCAACCCGTTATATTTTATTATCTAATGACAGAATTGAATATCTTTTTGTACATTTTTTATAGGCATTAGATACCATTTGCAGGGAAAGAGCATCAGTGTTTCCTTAACGATTTTGTATGAAACGTCACAACGCCTATAGTAGAGGGTAAATATGGGCATATTTATGACTTCAATTAACAATCAAAAAAGCATTTTTCCTCCATTTTTGTTTGTTGTTTTCCATTGAGCATAAACCATAATACATACATACATTTCGCGTGCAGATTTAATGCATATATAATATAATACAACCAGAAATACGACCCATCGGTAAATAATAATATGATATTTTCTCTCTCGCTGTCGATCTAACACCGGCCTTTTGACCAACTACACAACCGAGGGGAGGGGGCGTGCGCTACAAAATACACACAAACCGTACAGATTTCAATCCCTTAATCACAATAAAAAAAAAATGATAAAAACAACACTGCAGACGCCACCCCTTCGGTCGACGCCAATCTATAATAAATAATATGTATAATATAATAATACTGTGTATCGTAAAAAGTCAGCCAGTCTCATTCGGGCTTAAATGTAATATATCACTACAGCGGATAATAATATTATTGTGCACAACAGAAAAATTGCGTTACACGGTTTATAAAGTACATATATATATATATATATATATATATATATATAAATCCAAGTTGTATTTATTACCCTGAAGGGGAATATATGCGGGGTTGGCTTTTTTTTTTGTTGCTTTTTTAGGCTTTTTTGTATTACCCGGCTACAGGAACAGCCTTTTGTCTCCGCGAATCGCACATTTATATTCATGCGCTTAATAATATCGATGTATACCAATATATATATATATATATATACTTGTTCCCACTTTCTCTTCATACATTTTTATTTTGTTTAATACTTCTCATAAAAAAAAAAAAACCACAGCGAGGGAGGAAACGCACACCGGTTTTTAGGCTGACGCCTGTACAAAAGTCAAAATAATATGTCAAGTATAGACTTCCAGCACTAGGCAAATGTAAAATATACATAAAGAAAATAAAATAAAATGTATTTTTATGTATAATACATATATTTGTCCAGTTTTCCCCTATTGCGAGGGTGACGAAACAAAAACGGTAGAAAAAAGTCACTTTTCTCGCCCAACTATATTATTATATGCTCGAACAGGGAAAAGCTTTCAACGAAAAACCTAAAATGTATAAAGTCTCTGGCGGATAATATAATATATATTATTATAAGACGGCGGTGCCATAAAAAACAGCCGTCTTTTTTCATGAAAATACGTGATAGGACTTAAGAAATCCTAAGGCATGGATTTTTTTTCTGGTTTTAAAGAGTCACGCCTGGTGGAGATTTTTTTATTTTCATTCGCTACTAGATTTTCAGTCATGAGCATTTGCAACGCGCGCATTTCATTCAAGTCAGCATAAATGTATATTTTAAAACTAGAAAACGGAAAAAGTTTAGTAATAACTAGTATCTCGTTATTTTCAATAGTAGTATTAGTTTAATAATTACAAACAAATCTGAAATCACCATTAACAAATCACTATCGAACAAATATTACTATATATTTCAGATTTAACAACAAACCGCTTAAAAAATATAAAAATAGTTTTTTTGTTCGCAGTGTGAGTATGTATACATTAAGGTATGCCGAATTTTAATTTGTTCTCTATTTCCAGAGAGTTTTATTTAAATATTAAAATTAACACAAACAAGTACCTAACTATATAATAAAAAATTATGGAAATCAAACGCAATTAAATTTATGAGTAAATGCAAAGTAATACAAAAACACAAAAACACACAAATAAGATTTCCATAATATAGTATTTTATATTATGTTATGTTTTCTCACCTGCGAGCGTGTTTAGTTCTTTATGAAACAATTTACATCATATATTATTATATCGGATTCAATTTTCTACAAAATTTGCATGCCACGAATTGACAGACATAAATTTTACACCTTTAACCGCTAAGGGTTCACGCGTTTAAGTCGTTCCGACAGCATCGTAAAATATGCAAATTTGAGTAACCAGACTTACTTAGTTTTTTTAATATTATTTTTAAAGCGTTGTGATGGTTTGTGTTGCCTATATACACGTTTAAGAATATATTAGGTGTGTATTTATATATTACCTACTTATGCAGATACTTCATGTATATGTCAATAAACAAAGCTGCTAGAATAATAAACTTTAGACAGTTGAGTATATACATATACTATTATTATACTTATCGTTTGAGACAATTTTCGGGATTTTTTTTTTGTATTCTTAGAGTAGTAAGATATGTTTCTTATTACAAATATGCATTGTTTATTCATTTACTTAGCGGTACAACCCCTCGAGTAATTAATGACTACTATCGGTGGTGTGGGAAACTCAACGTCAGCCCGGAAAAGGATTAAATTTAATTTAATTAAAACGCCAACCAAACACAATTATATATATATAATATTTTTTAATTAAACCATCTATATAATGAAGCGCACGCCAAACCGTCCTATACACACTATCAATGGACGTCATTTTTCGAAACTGGTTAAAATATAAATAACAATTTTTATTTGACAGGCTTAACGTGAGCTGCTGTTTAATTTTTTTTTTTTTTTACTTGTCCGCACAAGCCGCCGCGTAAATCCTCTACAAGGTTTTCTTATTCGTTAAAACTCGTCCGAGATCCCTCCCGGTCATTATATATTCATTATAATAATATAACATGTGTATATATATAATATATAGGTACAATATATATTATAATACTAATAATATTATCTCATTTTTGTCCACTGCGACGTAGGTATACCTTACCTTACTCATACAGACCGGTCGTGACACAAACGCGGTTGCGACCGTTAAACGTGACCGGTACGTTTATTATATTTATTTGCTTTTTCCCCGGTTTTATCATTAAAAAACGAACGAACGAAAAAAAAATACTGTTTATTCGTTTTGAGAGAACCGACAAGATTATTTATCCGAACGGCAGGTATATATATATTATAACGTGTGGTACAGAGATAATAATGACGTGGACCGCGTGCAAGACCGACCGGGGGGAGGAGGGGGGCTTATACAATACATATAATATATATTATTTAAAAAAAAACGTTCAGATAAACGAGACGCTGCGTGTAAGTATAATTAGAAGTCTTGTATAATTCTTTTCTCAGTCGGAGAAGTAATAAAAACCGAGTGACACGTGGGAAAACCGTCAGGCGCCAGCACGCAAAACAATATAATACATCTAATTAACATATTATCTCTGTGTCACATGTATAAATTGTTTTCTTTAAACTTACTTTATATTTAATGACGTTTGATTGGAAAAAAAACAACCGAAGAATGTCACACGACAATATCAAAAACACAAACAAAATTAAGGATTATCTATAAATATATAAAATATTACATTTTTTAACACAGTAGGTATATATGCGTTATATACCTAATTTAATTGCCATCGTCGACTATGTGAAAATACATAATTAAAGAAACTTTCTAATTAATAATACATCCTAACCGTTTTTTTTAAACCGGTTACCCCTTCATTATGTTTATTCACAGCATTAATGTATCAAAAATCTTTTCAATTTTAATTTAATACCGCATCCCGCTATTACCTTAATAGCCATTAAGATGCTTACTTATACTTATAAACAACTGACACAACTCCACTTATAACAAACGAAATGTACATTGTGTATTCTATAACATAATTTGCATAAAACTTCATTTATTGTCGTTTCAACGTTACAATAGTGTTAATTTATTCTAGAGTGAAATTTACAAAATCAACGTGTATACCGACATTAGTTAACACATAATATACAGGTACTCCACTTACACTTATAGTAGTGCTATAATAGATAAGATGTATTTTTTATAATGTACATCATACATGTATAGCTGCAGTCATCTGTCATTTAATGGTTGTACGCTATAAACGCGCATGCATAATATATTTGAGTGCATCTCTGGAATATTTTTCGTAATTATTATTATCACATAATAAACGCGTATAGTGTACAATGCGGCATGGTCATAAAATCCAAATTGATATACAGTGTACCGACACAAAGTTGATTTGTGTCTATAAATTACAACTATCGTTACTAAAATTTACCCGCCCATATAAATGTAGCAACTAGTTACTATGAGGTCATTAAAACACACTAAAGAACACTTGAAATATGCATTTCTGATTTTAAAAAGTTTAAATGTCTAGCAAATAAGTGTACTTTGTTTAGAAAAATTCAAACGTATAAATAAAAATATATTTATAAGAAATAATTTATAAACTATAATGCTGTGTTTTCTTACACAACATTTTTATTTGTTTATTATTTTTAAAAGTGTTGTTTCATTGGTCTTATAAAGTTATATAATTATGTTTAAAAATTAATCTAATGCAAGTTATATTATTTTTTGTCATACACACAGTATTTTATTGTTACATTACATTACTAATTGCCTTCATTTTTTTTTTAAATTACCAACAAATTAAATATCATAATATACCTACCTATTAAAAAAATCGTTTCGCTGTTTTACCGATTTGGTTTAATGTTTAAGTTAATTTAATGTCACAGAAAATCTTAATTGCAAAATAATGGCCAAAAATATCTCAAAATTGATCAACTAGCAAAAACAGCAATAAATTCCAAAACAAAAATTCTGATTGGTCCACATAATAATGTATTATGCTTTATAAGAAATGTTTGTCATACTGACATTTTAATTCCTTGTCTTTATACACTATAAGGACATAGTTATAGATTAAAGCGCAAATAAAAACGATACTTTAAGCTTTTTAAGTTGTAGTAGACTAATTAACCAACTATATAGCTAAGAGTCTAAGCTGTCGTTTGTTAGTCATACAGACGATCGTCTATGCCTTAGACGATTGTCGCCACTATATAAACCCGTTTGTATAGTGTCTGAGATGGATATGAACGAGATGTGTCATTCAAACGTTGACCTCACCAAAAAAATGTAGAACTATAGTCGTTGCAACTTGCAACTTTTTAACTATAATAATATGCAGGTTGTGCAGCACGACTGCTAGGACATAATATGCGGCTATCCTGATGCAGTGTCTGTTTTATAATATTATAACGTTGCACATTATACGGGTCGCCAAAACGCGGGCACCGCTATACAACAATAATGTGAGTTATCATAAATCACGAACGGACCCGTTAGGGGTCAAAGCTAATTACCGTCGTGCACATGACATGATATTATTATAGCGGCGTCGAAAGTGAAATCATAAAAACCCATACACACGAGGTATACCTGTAGAATTTGTGTGCAAGTGTGTGAACGTTATAGGCCCATAAAGTGCATAATAGCATTACGCATGTAATATAAACGGGTATAACGACTTGCATCGCGGTCGTGTGTGCAACGGTGGCCGAGCAATTTGTTTTAGACGAGACATTTTTGCTGCCCTTCGTGTATTACACATAGTGTCCTCTTTCTCACCCTTAATACGTTCCTAGTCCGGCTTCTGACCTTGGCAAACAATAAACCTATTTATATATATATATAAACATAAACCTCCGTTAAGTTTTCCGTTTTTTATTTTTTATGACCGTTTAATTTCGCTTTGCGGTCAATCTAACGCCAACGACCTTACGTACCGGGTTGCGCGTACGATGTTATATGATTGCCGGTCGTTAATAGATTTGAAAATTGTTCGTTAAAAAAAAAAATTTTAAAAAAAAAAATACTTATTTAATCGCCAAATTAAAAAAAAAAATATATATATATATATATATTTACCTACTACTTGGTCCCATACTAAAACGGTACAGCGTCATCGGCTGCTGTCACACATCGCTATACGCCTATTAATAGTATAGAAATTATATTTTGGTACTTATACATCTATCCTATCTCGGTGTTACTGGGCCCCACATGTGTTAGACGGAGGACAACATGGCGAACAGAGAGACGATGAGATGTGCGGCGATCCCATCGCATCATGATGGTCGTCGTTTCGTCTCATCTATCTATCTCTCTTTCTCTCTTTCTCTCTCTCTCTCTCTCTCTCTCTCTCTCCCTCTGGCTCTTTAGCTGAACCACCATCGCCCCATGCCCGTCCTCTGCCATCACGACCAGCAGCATGCACTCGCCATGCCGCATTCCCATTTATAGTAAAACGTGTGTCGGATCTCACAAGAGACCAAAAAAGAAAAAATATAACCAGTCGTTAAAACGTTTTGAGTTTAATTCAACCTCAACGTCAACTCGAACCAGCACGTACATATTATATAATATATACACATATATCAGTATTAGATAAACTATAAAAATCGGGAATTAAATCAACAACATTATACAACAAAAATTAATTATTCACAATATTTATATAGTTGTCACACTTGACACGTCTTGTGAAGTTACATATATTGAACGCTGAAGCCTCGGGCTTCGAGCTATTCCAATCAACATAAAAGATAAAATACAATTTTAAGATGATAGGTTTATATTTATATGTATAATACATTTATTTATTAAGCCTAAGTATATTTTGTAAAATAAACAATCATCAAAAACACCTACAGATATATGTTTACGACTTTTTTTCATACACAATTGTCCCTTTTTTATTTTCAAGAAAGGTCAGCTCGTAAGCTTAACAATTAATTACCGAAAAATTATATAACTATCCCCGATGATTCCTCAGGAAAAAACGGCCACATGTAAACTCCAGCAAGAATGAATTTTACCTGACCAAACAATTAACGAAATTAAAAATCGTAAATTGGTAATTGTTGTCAACCATATTATTTCCTACCTGACAATATCGACAAAGTATTTTACGATTTATTTGTATCGTTGTCATATAATGATATTGAAGAATTGGTTTTATAATTATTATAATATACCTAATTATTATTATTATTATTGTTAACAAAATATCGTGACTTGTATTATAAATAGGTATTCAATATTTTTTTTTATTTTTAAACATCAATAACTTTTTTTAATTTAATTTAATAAATTTAATTTTTAAAAGTTAACTTAACACTATATCTGTGTAGGAGACAACACTATCTTTTATAGGAGTTAACACTTATAATAGACTTCCACTTTTAAATTGGGTAATATAAAATACTATATAAAAAATAATAACACTACAAAAAATATTTTGAACAAATATTGAAATTAAGAAAAGACCACATCACGTTTTAAAGTTAATTACTGGGTAATTATACGATCTCAATGTTTGATATAGACACAATCCCTGATTTAACCACCGTGTGATATAATCACTGAAATAACATTTAAATCGATAATTATTAACATATAAAGTAATAAAAAGTTAATTTAAAGCATTACACAGTGACAAATTAATATATTTTATTTATTTATGCCTGTAGGTATTCTGTATGTTAATGGACATTATTGCGCATCTTAAATGAATTATTGTCTTCAACAACAGCTGGTGTACCGTGCATATTATTATTTTTAAGTTGGGGGCATCTATTAAATCTGTAGGCCCGGTCGAGGCAACGAGATCCAAAAAAAAAATGCACATAGATACATGGGAACACAGCTTTCTACAAGCTTAGTGCTATCTAGAGAGCGCACCGTTATGTTTCATCGGCCAGTCACAGCGAAGGCAAATGAACTCATGCGACCCTGGTACCTACTTCCAACAAACGTGATACTCTGAACAATTTGCTGAGCTCTTTTACTCCAAACATGCATACAATATTTTGTAATTTGGTGCCCTGTTTTATCTATAAAAAAAACAGTAGTTAATTTAATAATAATTCAACAAATAATATTATTATTGTAAAATCTTTTTGGCAAGCAAATTATTAGGTATATTATTTTACTTTATAATATTGTAAGACATAAAATACTAATACATATCAAATATGAACGCGACAATATTGTCATACTAATACTATGAAATATGAATAATACATATTATTTTTAACAGGCGATATAATTTTCAGGATTACATAAATAATAATAATTTATAATTTCAAAAAACGAAACTTATTTATGTATAACATTAAATTTAGTTAATTTGAATGCTGCCATTATTGTTTCGACAGCGGTTTATAATATTACACAAACCATGATTTAAACAATATAAAACTATAATATTTTGCCATGAATATATCTTGGCTATTGTGGTTCTCCCCAAACTATGTATTTATATTTTATACTCGATGGTATATTATATTTGTAGTCCAAGTTAGTTCCAATGGGAAAATATTGATCCGTTTCTTTTGAGTATATTTAATTCAACTAAACAACAGTAGCTTATACCGTAAATTTCTTTTTGTACACAAACAATGTGAATTTCGAGTCGAGGGCTTGTCCGTATATAATATAAATAATTTATACTTTACCTACAAAGTGCGTGCGGTTTGTATGGTCACGAGATTTTACTCCTTTTCTAAGTGCACACGAAAATCGCACTCGCTTAAGTACACCAACGAATTTCCGGCCTCTGGGTACTTCGATATTGGTGCTTACACGTATTATTTATATGTATTATACATATAATATATATAATAATTCCATTGTTTTGAGTTTCTTGCGTGAATCACGGCCATATAGTATTTAAGTATACACACCGGGTTTAACGCGCAGCAATTATTCATAATAAATATATGAGGACGTATAGGTAGGTATATACTTAGCGCTCTAATATATATATATATATATATCATAATGTAACACTTTGAAAAACGGGGTTTGCTCTCTATAGAATATGTATAGTGTAGACATATTGTAATTACATAATAATATATAATATTATTTCCACGGTAATATGTATGTGTACAATAGTTAGACCGGATGCGCTGTAGACATTTTGTTTTAAAGGAAAATTACACACGGGGAAAACCAATTAACAGCTAATGTACATTTGTGAAGAGTAAAGAGGACGGTCCTACAAAAGTTGATAACGGTAATAATTGGTTGCAGCTTGTTGTGTATAATATATTATGGATAATCATATACGAACGAGACTTCTTCAGCGTTGCGGTCGTCAGACAACAGAAACAGCAACAATATATGATTATTATTAGCGTTGTATAAATGTTTGGTTTCCGCAATTAGTCACAGCACGTTATGAAAATTCATCGCATGAAGGTAAAGAAAAATAAAGGGGAAAAAAAGGATAAACTTGGCACAGTGGAATTATATACGGTTATTTATAACATACACACAGGTATAACATTGGCATAGGTATACAACGAGAAAATTATTATAGAACCCTCTTAGCTTTTCGCTTATAATATATATATATATATATAGGCGGACGCGTATAGATTATTATTACCTACCTTACTTTAAAAACAATACTGTTGCAGTTGCATTATGGTGGGGCAAATTGGTCCCCGACGCTTGCTAATATTAGGTACACACAGTCTGTATTGTTTTTTTTTTTTTGCAAATAAATAATTTGTTTTTGTTTTGTCTTAAACTCTTGGCACTGCGCAAATTATAGTACTCTTCGTTTTATAGAACCCCCATTAAAGACTAGTAAAAGCCATCAGTTTGTAACATTGATAATATAATAATTATTATGACCACATGATCTAAGAACGATTCTAACGAGTGCGACAACGTGCGCGACAACCATTTGGATAAAGGCAGTTACTTGTATGCAAAAATCACAACTACTTGTAAAAATAGTGTAAGCACGTGCGTTTGAATTTTATATTCTGCGTTTAAGCCGTAAAACCGCATTAAACCTCAGCATATAAATCGTACATCTTCAGTATAATAAAAAGTAAAAATAATAATAAATAATAAACAAATGTATATTATGTACTGGCTACCCCGCGGTGTGTTTTAATTTATAGACAACAAATAATACAAATTAAAACATTTACTATACAGTTTAGTGTAACAGGCCGTTAAAGCGACTCAATTAGTTCATGAAAATTGAAATAATATTGTTATTTCCTCTGTAAATCCATACTCTCTGTTTGCACTTGTTAAAGTACACATTAAAATAAAGTATGCGTTGATTATTCTGGATCATGTCGGTGGTATATCATTTACATATACAGAATATAGATTATGCATATACGTACAATATCTATTATAGTACATGAGTATCTTGTATCTTTAATAGGCAAGACCCGACAGACTCGAGCGTTAACATAAGTTTAATAACGTTAAGTTCTAACTGAACATATTTAAATTCTGTACCTCGATGACGTTAACTCGGTGGAACGTGTACGCGCTATCTCTAATAGGTATAGTACAGATAATACTGTACATGACTGTATAGTGCATATAATATTGTACTTTGTAAACATTGGACCGACCGAGAAAATGAAAATACCGCGTAGTGACGACAAAAAAACCCCCAAACAAGAGATAATAACTGAAAAAGTATAGCAAAAAAAAATGTGTAAGTAGGTCACGACCGCCGGTGATAATATAATAATGTACATAATATTTGGCCTGAGGGACTCACTCGGACTGAGACAAATTGACATGCGGCGACGGACATGGCTCAAGCAGAAAAAAACCAAACAACAATCGGGTCCGACCCACTTTTATAATCTTTTGTACACCGACAAACGACCCTTTCGACGATCCATACGGTACCTATACAAGTGTATACACATAATATAAATGCATTTATTTACACCACATTCATATTGTGTGTGATATTACCGAAATTTTTTTGCTCTAAAATCTCACCTCCGCCGCCGCCGCCGAGCACATATGGTTAAACCCTTACTCGACCCGAGGTGCCAAAGGTCCGCCGTCAGTTTGCCGTTACCGTCTGGTCTAAGACCATGGGGTCAGTAAAGTTAACAACGCTATCAGTTGGAAATAACGTCCCGATGGCGGATCCCAAGCACCGAAGGACTCGCAGTTCAGGTATGTGGATGTGCACACGAGACAATAATAATTATATTATGATAACAAATTCCATACAATTCTTGTCTCTTATCTATTTATAAGATACCATTTCAATATTATCTCTTAAATGAGGCATCTAGTTTCAAAACCAACCCTAAAACATTTTGACAACGTGTTTGTGTATTACATATTATGTAAAACTGTTATTGAATATAACTCTAATTCAAACTGTGGTTGTTTGAAAAATTTGGTTGGTTATATCTAAAAAAATTATTTGTTGTTTTGTGAAAATTTTCATAAATTGTATAGCTGGTTTTGAAACTAGGCGCCTCAAACATAAATTTATATTCACTGTAATCGTATGATGAAGTGAGGTTAATATTGAAAACAAATGGGGCTAATGCTTGGGCAATAACACATAAATTTTAACATTATTACCTATACAAAAAATGTAAGTTTTTATTAAAAAAAAAAAAAAAATCGCTCCAGTCGCTTTCAGCTGTTATTCTGCTTTCCCATTAGGACGTGTAAATAGTTTCAAAACTTACAATATTAGTATATACATTAATTAAAGTTCAATTTTTTGTTTTGGAACAAATCTAATCTATAGTTTACGACCCATTCGATTTGTTATCAAAATGTGTGAATTTTTTATATCCATACAAATCTATAAACCTGGCATTAACTAATAAAACAAAAAACTATGTCAAAAGCAGTTTTTGCGAAAAATTATAAATGTAGAATACAATTATATGGATTATAAGATAGAGATATTTTGAACGAATTGCATTTAATGAATTAGGAGAAATAATACTTGAATAAAAATACTTCTTCAAAATACAAAACTAACTAAACCGCATTTTTATATGTTAATAATACCGTTAAAAAGTATTTATTAACAGTTTTCAAATATGTAATACAGAATCAACTTCTAACTTAATATATTTAAATTCCATTTTTTTTAATGTTTTTAGAAATTTAAATACCTATTCCAGTATAATATAAAATAATAGTATTCAAATACAGTATTAGTATTTGTTTATTCCAACTGTTTAAAACACTGATGTGTACCTAAATAATTAACGTACAACGTTAGATAATATTATTGAGTTGTGCGGCGCATTGCACTATACGGCGGCCGCCGTCTGACGGTTGCGGTGGCGGCCAGCAAGAGAAATGAACGAACGGCGCCGCTCTCCTATTCCTGGGACCCTGGTAGCCGTGCGTCCGAAACCGTCGGCAACGTTCCGATATTGCTCGTTCACACTACGGCGGCGTCGTCGCGGCGGACGGTGGTCGTGCTACGGCGGCGGCCGCGGCTCCCACGTTACTACTCGGCGGCTGGGGCCCTGGTACCGGGTCCGCGGTAGATGCATGATGGACGTCGATTTCGCAATGCCCGCGGCCGCGGCTGTCACGTCGTTCACCGCGGCCCATTGACACGTACGATATTCGACCGCGTCCTTCGCGAATACATGATCCTTTCGAGCACAAACAGCGCTCGGTTGCCGGCCGGCACGACGCCGCCGCTATCAGCGTCGGATGTTACCGGCAAAAATATTCGCCAAGCGGTTCCGCCCATGCGCAGGCTCGCCATTGGCCGTTACCCCGCCAAATATATTGCCAAAAAAAAAAAAAACAAACAAACCATAATATATAATAAGCCGTAGACAATATATACGAAATAATCGCGTATTGCACGCGCCGGTCGGACGCGAATCCCGACTGCGACACTGTACATGCTCGCGCACTGCAATAACAATTATCGATAGCGAATATTATTTTGTACGTCGCGCAAAATTTAATTAGCAAAATTTCTGTCGGTCCGGCCAACGCGCGGTTTTGCACGAATACCGTTGTTTTCCCTAAAAGAAATAACAATAATAATTACAAAACACGGCGGCGGTGCAGCGTATATTAACCGTGTGCAGCGTACGACAGCAATAATAATAATACCGGTCGGAACCGGAGACTGCATAATAATGCAGCGGCGATGCACCGGCCGAGGCTACGGCGGAGGCGCATGGCGGGAAAAAAAAATGCACTTTGGTCGACGGACGTGCGAGAGAGAAGGACGACGGGCCGCCGCCGCCGGCGATCGGATCGCCGTCTCGGTGTGTACACCCGCGTTTAAACGTCATACGAACGGCCGTGGTCTCGACCAGGGTCTCATCCGTCGCGGCGGGCGCGCGCCTTGCGTTACGGGCACTATTCTTCGTACGGGCACGCCGTAACTCGGCTACAATGCCGTCTCGCTGCGCGCGGTCGACGTCAGTACGGTTGTCTACCGCGGTGCGTACAGCAACGATTTATAGGCAACACATACTGAGTTAGCAATGAGCGCTTGCGAGTTTACAAAGAGCAATTATTTGAACCTATACTTATTGGTGACAAAGCTGATGGGATTTTACGCGTTAACGAATTAGAGTCAAGTTAATTTCACTATCAATTTTTTTTTTTTGGCCCAGAAAACGGTTTTTTTTTTAAGTACATTAATACTATTAAAAAAACAAATGTCTAATAGAATGAACACGCTAGTCACTACTGTAGTAATTATTCGTTTGTTCATTAACACTACATAATTGTATAACTTCAGTATATTTACATACTGTATACTATTAGTTGTTGGTAGTTTTGAAGTACTGCGCGCTTTCATAAATAATAATACTAGACTAGACTCTGCAGCGGCAGCAACAGTTTTTAAAAATGAGTAGGCATAGATAAATAAAATATATAGATGCTCGATTAACGTCATAGATTAAAGATTATAATAGAAACTAAGAAGGTTGCGAGTGATCTTGGAAATTAACAACATTTATATAATTATGTTATTATTTTACAAGCTTCATAATTAATTTTAAAATTGTTATCTAATTTTAGTAACACTAGGTTATCTCTAGTAAATTCTGGGACTTAATTTTTATATTATCCGATATTTTGTGAATTAGATACAAAAACAAAATTGAGCAAGACTTTGGAACTAGCTCACTCTTATTTTGAGGTGAAAGTAAAGTTAATTAGCTACTCAACTTTCACAATTTAATGGTTTTTGGTTCAAATCTAGGACTATTACCGACATTTATTGAATATTTATTAACTATACTTTCATTCAAAAATGTAATACTCGTAACCATTTCTGATTTCTAAAGAAATTGCATATTTTAATATACCTACAGTATTTTAACAAAAAAAAACAAGTTTATAGTAATAATCAATTTTTGAATTAACTTTAAAAGGTTAACTCAATTTAATTAAATAAAAACAATTTTTTCATAACATTTATATATTATATTTAAACGGCTAATAGAAGTTTTTAACTTCCACGCAAAGCCGTACCTAATGATATTGGTTTTACAATGGCGTGTTTTTTATTTTATAGTAATGCCAATTTATTGTAATAATTTATTTATTGTTTTATTTAACGCACAAAATATAATAATTAAATATTGCACTAGAGGTATAGGCACTATTGGCTTGGTACAACTGGGTTTCACCGCATAATATGGTTGACCCAACCGACATACCAATAATTATCGTTGTAGAATACAAGCAAATTGTACATAGGTACATTAAGAAACAGCAAACCATATAATATGCGCCTCTATACATATGTGAATAGGCCACTGTGTGAAATATTAATAATTATTAATTCATACATGCCTCTCTCCACGCTTAATCGATTTCGATTTACCTATACCCACGCAAAGTGTGTGACAGTAAAGGTAGGTACGCATGATTGTCTTATCAAAAAATGATTCAATGACGCATTCACCTTGGATTTGTCTTAGACCGCCATTTATGCACGCATGTCGCCAGTTGACGTTTCAATTAAAAAAAATCTACAAAGAAAGTATTACCCGTTGCCGCATAGGTACACGTGCAGCAATTTTTTTATTTTAATTTTAATTATAATAAGACCTACCCATATCCAACTTTCAATCAAGAGGAGTGCCAACATCAAGTAGACCAACACCTTTTTCGCGCACTTCTAATCGATTCAACAAAGCATATAATTACCGGACAGCTAGTGATAATGATTGTTATCCGCAATATGGAACGGGAGAAATTTATAATAAATACAATAATAATGTTTTTATAATTTATAAAAACAGTAGATAATTTTCAATTTCAAATCAAAGTAAACCTACCCCGAAACTAACATATTATGGCGTTGAACCGAAAATAATTGAACACTGATATCTGGCAACCGCAGGCGATGGACAATGCTGATGTAACAGAATATAGTTCACCTGATCAGTAGATAATCTATATTTGTATTGTTTACAATAAAACGTTTAATTTTTAACGAATTAATTGTTTATAATATTATTATAATTAATATTTTTAATGTACTCAAGAGTTATATCAATAGCTACTATAAAATTTAACAAATAAATGAAATAAATTAATTGCAGGGACGTTATGTAGTATTTATTGTTACTGCAGTCCTCTCTTGGCGTTCAGCTCCTATTATTATTATAGTAATGTAGGTAAACTGTAAACACGTTATTCGACAAAGAAAATATAATATTTTTAACTAGTAAAATAGGACTTGAGTTGGCCAATTCCGTTTTACTTGCCTAGGGCTTATTTTCTATAATAATATCTACAGGTTGTACCACACGTTTTAAAATATAGGTATATTATGTTATAAAATTAAGCGGATACGCCGGCGCATGATAATAATTTATCGGATAATATGTTTTGGTAATAATAATATTATTTTTTCGAAGGACTACCGTTTATATATTATTAGCTTTATAAATTATAACGTAGATATATACATAATAGTATTGTTATACATAACAAATTCGCATTATGGATAATTTTTTTGGTGTATTTTATTACAGCCATCCCGACCGAGCCGGATACAATGTTTCTCCATGCTGCCGTTTCTTTTTATACTTTATATTATATTGTACAAGCGATTTACATACATTATAGTAACACATATTTCTTATAGCCCGGGTTTTAAAAAAAACAGTATCATAATAAAAAACAAACGTTTTCATTTACTATATTAGACGGTTCCGTGGGTACATATATTAATATTTAGGTATATACATAAACGACTTGGCGTGAAGTGTAACTGAATATTGTATATATTATAATATATTTAACATGTTTAAATTAAAATTTTGTTTGATTTACGGGCTGCAACCATAGAAGGTATGTATATAAATATAATATGTATTTTTTATTTTTGAGAAAAAAAAAGAATAAAATATACTTATAAGAACGTGATAACGCTAGTGTAATATTTTTAATACATGTGACTCTCTGTGGGAGACCGACTCAGTCCGTTTGGTCCGCCCATAGCGATTATAATGCTCGCAGAAGAGTGTATAGGTAATATAATAATTCCTTCTTTTTTAACAATTCCGAAATAATCATTCTGATCCAATGAAAACGTACTGTGGAACGCGCCTTAAGCGTTTCAAAAAATATATACTTTGTATGCGACGGCAACAACCCGTTCACGTTTATGTTGTTATTATTATTATTATATTATTATAATTCATTAATATATTATAATAAGACGACATACGCGTAGGTATAAAAAATAGCAGATAGCTTATGTCTCGGTCTTATTTATGTATCTGTAAAATAATAATAATATATTACCTGCACCCTCCCGCGGTGCGGTGGACATAGTGGACGTTTGATGGCACTAAAGTATTTACATTTAAATTTTGTTTTTTCGCTTGTTGCTTCGCCCCTTTTATTTATTTTTCATTTCACATTTATTAGAATTTGCACCACAATTGACAATGCAATTGGTTTTGTAGATAAAGTTGATTTATTTTAAATGCAGAACTTACATCGACGTTTTATACAGTCTTAACTCGGCATTTAAATAATATTAACGTCGATGCTCTTATATTAGCTATGACAGGATACATCATTCTGATAAAATTTGTGTATCAATTTACTATTATGCTGTTTGTCTACATATTATCAATGTTTAAAAAAAATTTTATTAGCGGTTCTGCCAAAACAACAACGAATCGACAAAACCTAAACTACTGTTTATACATGTATAGGCACATCATTAAATCTTAACTATAATACAAGAAAAGCCGTATGATATTAAACGCATGATAAATGATCAATGAATGTTAAAAAAAAATATGCAGATAACATGGCACATGTATAATAATAATTAACATCATTCTTATTAAGTTATTTAAGTTATTTTAATAAAATGCGACTCCTATACAGAATATTCTATTTTTATACTTAGAACACCACAAAATTTTTAAAAAGCTTAAACATAATATTATATTGCAGAAATTTACAATTCTCTTATTTTATGTATAAAATGTAATTTATTGAGCTGTTAATTCATCGACATGTGTATCTATTAATGTTTTATTGGGCCTGTTAAATAAATAATTTAGAAAAATATTACAATATAGGCTAATCATAGTTTAAAATACACACGTCCCCTAATTTGTAATTACCTATACTACCCACGTACCAATCGTTTATTTCAAAATGTTTTATCCTGTTAAGGAGCCATTTATTAAGGCGCATAGGCAATTTTTTCTAAAACTTACTTAAATTAAACTAAACTAAACTTAAATTCGTAAACATGTATACAAACATAGGATAGAGGGATCAGTATTCAGTTTTTATATTTAATATATAAATGAATATACATATATTATATTTTTGGCTTAGGTATATAATGCATACAGTCCCTATTTTTGGAGAAAAACAAACATAATATGTTTCTATTTGATTGTAACAATTCTAGATTCCATTTTATGTGATTTCAATTCTGGAAAAAAGTTTTAAATCTATAATCGTCTCGTCTGCGGTTTGACTACTATTCGACTGCTTTTTCTTATTTTTTTTTTTTTTTTAACTCGAATTGACGTATAGATATTTTTTTAAACATATTTTGTGTTATTATATTTATTGTTGGATTTTTAACACTTATTATAACTTAAAAAAATACATATTTTATTTTCTGCTAACTTTCCCGATGGATTCAATGATCTGCCGATGCGTTTGCCGCCCTAAGTACGGTCAAAGACTATTTTGGGTTGTTGTATACTGAATCAGTCGTGGCAATCGCATGCTGCGGGCGGTGGACAGCGGGAGGTACGGCGACCGCGGCGGCCATTGCCGGGAGCGCCACCCATCGGCGCTCTGATTGGCGAAAGACGTGGGCTTCGGGTCGGATTCGTCCCCGGCTCGCTTACCGTGTGTATTGTATATTGTATTATTATAGTCTTTGCATGGTGCATTGTGCCCCGCAGCTATATCTTACAGATTACGGTGCACAAGTGCGCACACACGCACTGGATTTGGGCGGAAAGTGGCGAGAGTTGGGTTTTTTTGAAAAATCGCTCAACGCTAGCACTTTGGAGGTTTGTCTCCCCCCCACCCCACCATCCCCCTTTGTTCGAAATTAATTGGACGTGATATATATATATATATATATAAAGATAAATGATCTCCCTCGTCGAGAAGGCAATCGCTTGGCGCGACGAAGGGAATATAAATTCGGGTGAGATTGGCCCGAGTGCGGTAATTATACGGGCGGGTGTCTCAAGACTCAATGGGGGGAGGGTGTACCCATATAGTATGTACCTAAAAAACCATACACTCTGTACGGTAGACTATAATGGAAATTATATCCACTACACGCATACGGCGAAGGCGCTGGAAATTTAATTGCTACGCATGCACGGCCTAAGGCGCAATAAGGGTAATCCGGCGTTTGTGACTCTCTCGAGAAACAGATACTGCAAACTTTCAATTAACATAGGAACTGCACAACATACATAACATCCATCTAACTTCTAAATCTGTCTGTGTACTACATCCCATTGAGCACATCCCGTCGAATAGACAATCGTACGCTATAAAGATAATTCAACATTACATTAGTACCTATATTTATTATTTTGTCTTTGTATTGTCTTTTATTTATAAATTAAAATTGAATTCAACAATCAAATTGATTTTCTAACTTTTCTACTCCAACACAAGCCCAGGATTGAAGGAGTAGAATATTTATATAGTTTTATGTATTATTTTGTTTGTTTGCTTTATTTGTAAATAAATATGTATAAAAAAAAACATTATGACATTGAAAAAAAATGTATGTATATTATTATACCTACAAATATAATATCCCATACAGCAGACAAGTATATAATCGTTGCCAAAATATTGTCAAATTTGTTTTATTTAATTTTATTTACAAATAGATAAAATAATAATGTATAATGTACATATGATTATACCAACAGTCGACACGTTTGTTTGTAATTATAAAAAACAATTTACGGCTTGTTAACAACAATATAATATAATAGCTATATATATAGGTATAGCTATATAACTATTATTATATGTACACTAACGTACAACTATTACATGAGACTATACACGTCGTCGTTGGAATTTACATAATGAACACTATACAACAATAAAGTGTGTTTTATTATCATAACATAACATAATATAATATGTACCTAATATGTATATACCTATTATTATAATTGTGCGCTTTCTGATGTCCTGTCCATCCAGTACAAAAAATACTGCAAGCGAATTTTGCGAGCAATTCCGAGAAAACAAATATTAAAAAATCGGTAGTTTATGTTTTTGCGCATATAGTATTATACACGTTTAATAATAATAATTTGTCCCATAAGTCATTCCGGTTAAGTATACAGCTGTATACAAAAGCTTGTATATAGGATGTTTTAGGCCGTAGGAACAACCGTGTTGTGTATATTTTATAACAGATAATGCTAGTACCTACCATAGTTTTTGTTTTATATAGTTAGGTATATTTTAAATAATATTATATGATAAAATATTTTGTACAATTTAATTATTTTTAAACATATTTTAGTTTCCCGTCAAAAAACCATTGTAAAATATTAACACATTTTAGACAGCATTATTTATCTTGATTTTTTTTTCTTGAGTTATTTAAACGATGATATTGATGTATTTATAATTATACGTGATGTTTTTTTGTAGATTTAAAAGAGCTTAGACTTAATAAGTGTCTCAGCTGTGGGCTTTGGGAAAAAAATAATTTTACTATTTTAACACTGTATTGTATTCGCTTAGAAAACACAACCTATGTACAAAATATACACAATAAAATTTCTAAAATGGCAGCTTCGGCTCATACGCGATGCCATTGGCAGTGTTTATGCGAGCGTTATCTATATGTACACACACAAAACCCATAGCCGTCGAACAGACGACTAGAAAATTTATCAGTATTTTATTTTACACACATCAACGTCAACGTGCATTTTCTTCGGTTAGATTCCATCAACAACGGCGACGACCACCTTGAACTCATTACAGTTTTCAGAAACACATTCGTGATAATATTATACATCTACAGGATGCACATATATATTCTATAACGCTCATATATTCCTCAATCAATCGTCGCGACCTCCCAGAACATAAAATATTTAGACTTAACCAGACCCGCTGTTCCGTTTCTGACATAATACATATATACAGATTTTTTTCGTCAATGCTAACATACATACTATTATGTACTTATCGTCTCCCACACGAAATAGACGAATACAAATACAGGCACATCTGTTAACCAAAAATAAACGAGACGAGCTACCCCCCTCCGGTTATTTTTGAGCTAAGGTCAGAGCAGGGAAATATAATTATTTAGTTTTTGGCGGTGTATACATTGTAGTTTAATAACTGGTCTAGAATACATATATATAATACTTGATATTATGCGTAGGGTTTGGTGGAAATTGCAGACATCAGACCATATTATAAAATATATATATATATACAATGTTAAATTTTGTACAGCTTAACAAGGTAATTGGGACTTGGGATGCTGGTTCGTCGATGATCAGACCACAGTACGGACCGCACACGATGCGCGGATTATCCTACAACGTTATACCCGTTTGACTTGATATTTTCCAGATATATATAATATCACCATCACACGCAAATAGTACCCTAGATATCGTATACACAGTGTAGGGTCTATCGTCGACGAGGGGAGGGTAACCAATATATATATATATATATATCTATCTTCTCACTGTATCTATCTATGAGAGTGAGCGATAACCGGCTTCAAATGACAGTATTGGGGGTTTATTAATTTCGACCTTACCCGTCGTACGGAATCCGATATGCACACTTAAAATATATAAAATATAATATATTATGTATATAGAGATACATAAGAAAATATGATATGATTAATTGAAAAAACTCATTTTTTGCCGCTCGAGAAACTTGTCTAAGATTTAAGTGGTGTGCTGCCGTTCTTATATTATGTAGGTATGTAAGTACAATATAAAACTATACCCTCGGATGTTATATATTATACTTGTGTCGGGGTGTATGCACGCATAGGATATAATATTTGAACGCTGTACGTGTGCATGCTTATATATTATATATAGAACGAAGATGAGAAAATGTCTGTGTGTATAATATGATATTATATAAAGCGTCTGGGGCGATAAAATTTATTGGGGTGGGACGCGAAGCCGCAGTGGAATAATATATAATATAATGTATGTATTCTTGATTTTCGACCCCGCGACTTTATCAGGAAATTAAACTCTCTCTCTCCCTCCCTCTCTTGACGTTTCAACCCTATTATAATATACGGCACGTTAAACAGTGTTTGTGTGTGTGTACATGCAATTTAATTTGAAAATGTCCGCATGCTTGTGTTTTAGATACGGCTAAATCTTAGAAGACGAAAGAGCTGCTGAGACAAAAGCGACCGCATCGAAAAGGCCTAAGGGCGAAGAAGAGACGACCGCGAAGATCGTCCGCACCCGATTTCTGCACGAAGCCAATGTAAACGCCTAATCGTGGACTCCCAAATTCAATCAGGTTATTTTTCCAACAGGTCAGTGCGATAATATACCATTAACGTGTATTTAATACACATAATATACCTAATAGTGTCTTAAGTGTAGAACAATAGGGTCGGGTATAGGAAAAAACCAATAATTGAGGCAGATACAGAAAGTATTAGTCGTTTTACACGAAACTTATTAATTTTTGTGTTCTATTTAATTTTGCATTAAATTACATGTTGTAAAGTTAAAAATTGTACATCTCACAGTAAAGTTAAATATTTTCACCTAATTTATTTAAATAATATTACATCAGTGCCCGATTCGCTTACAATTACCCTAATAATTTTAATGTACAGCTGTGCAACGCGCCCGTCACTTCAACATTATACACTTGCCAACTATACCAACGTTTTTCTCATTCTTATTGAATCAAATTTAAACATTGCATCAGTCGTATTGATGCATATAAGCATATTAGACTGTTCAAGTATAAATGCAACTGCATAAGATTAATTGGTCAGTCACAATGCCGACAACCGTTGAATATATGTTTTTTTATTACTAATTATCTTGAGCCCCAAAAATATGAACAAAGAGTGTCCACCAAACGCGAGTTTATTGCTTTTCATACATATATTACTTATATATATATATATATATATATATATATATATATATATAATTTTCCCATAATTACTAAAATATGATAATTATACAGAACATCTGGTATTCATAATTATTAATTAGTATCGCTAGCTGTCGGACTGGGGTGTATTCTCCTAAGCCGGCGGTCGGTTTTTTTGTCATTTTGTGTATATTATCTTATTGGCCTTTAGATTATCGAGCCACGTCCTAAAAAAAAAGAGGAGTGACTTTTTGAAGTGTTTCAAACAAACGGTCACCGTTTGTCTTGCACAGAAAAAAAAATCTTGCCCTCGTGACGCGCTCCAGACACACATGACACATAAATACAATTTAAGTAGAAAAAACGTGCGAAACATAAATTATCAGCTAAGGCGTATAATGTAAACCCGTATAATAATATTATAATATATTCGATAAAAATCTTAAAACAAAAAAATCCAGTCATGGCCAACGCTGTGACAATCCTCGGTCTAACAATATATTATATAGGGTGTTTTTTTATTTTATAGAATATAATATAGACTTAAAGCAGTATAATTTGATGACGTCTTTGGAATAAAATGAAAAAAATTTGTTTTCAAATTAGAATTTTAATGTATTTTATATTAAAATCTATTCCTCTTCTTGTACCGATATTACTATTATAACACCACATAAATAACTATTTAATTCTATAGGTGCACATGAAGTATCTAAAATAAAAATAATAATTGAATTTACATACCAAATAATGTATGATACTTATAATACTTTAACGTTTTTAAATGTTAATATTTAATTCTTTATTTTTTAGGTAAAAATTAAAACACATGCTTATAAATCACATAGACAAATAGCTCGAATTGTAGACACTAAAAAATAGTGTACAAAAAACCTCAAGGACACTCCTTTGGATAAACCAAAATTTTTTTATACATAAAATAAATACCTTAAGAAAAAAATCAATTTTTATCATAATAGTAATCCTTTATTCCGAGGAAGTTTTTTTTCGCCTTATTTTAACTATCCATAGTGTTTTTAAAAAAATGTACTCATTCAAAATAGGTAACGTTTTTAATCAAATAAAAATAAATTATTGAAAATATAAGTTAGTCATATTATTATTCTGTTAAATAGTAATCGACATAAATATATTTTACAATTATATAACATGTATAAATCGCTTATTTAAGAATAGGAATACGCCAAACAAAGAAAACTGTTGGAAAATACATAAAACTGTATTAAACAAGTTTCTAGTAAATTTTAATCTAGTATATTTTGTTGAAATTATTTATTATAACAACCGCAGCTGGTTGGGCGTTTCCCCGGGAAGAGTGCACGGTTTGTCTGGGACAGTTGTAACCCTCCCTGCGCCGGCCTGTGAGTTAAGCTGCAACCAATTATCATATTTCAGCCTATAAATTTCCACACAATTCTAGTCCGAAAAAAAGACACTTAAAATATGTGTACTTTGAAAATAATTATTTTGACACTCGTATCATAATATAATATAATATGTAATGCCGGTCTAAACAAACGCTGTGTGTACAAACGGCCATGTTTCAGCCACATGGGAAACCAGCGTTCTATGTATATTATGATAATTGTGTATAATAATAATGTAAAGTGTCTTAGCAGAAACGACGGGCCGACACGTGTTTGCGACACCCAATATCTCCCCTGTCCCGTCCCCTCCACCACAGGGTATTTTCTTGGCTGTCAAACAGCCGACGACAGGCGGTATTATATTTAAATATAATATATATTTTTATATTTTTCCGTACAGACATATTATATTTACGGAAGTTTCGGAACGCCCGCTAAGTCATAAATTTTGAAATACAATAATATATAAGTCCCGCGACACGCACCGGAAATGTATTTCGAGACTTTTGAGCGCCCACCGGCCGGGCACATTACTTAAGTGTAACACATTTGATATTACACAGGGTAGTCGACACTAGCTCGGGGTCATTCGGTATCGAAGTAGCACATAAGTCGAGTGCCTAGATATGCGATGATGAACACAATACTAAACGTATCCGTCGCCATGGTAAACGAGTATTTCTGTACAAGTCTGTCATCGCAAAGTCGACGGTCATACACATAAATATATTGCATGCTACTTTACCGTCTATAATAAATATATTATATTGCAGCTCGACCGAGCGCAGTCACAATATAACAATCGTGATGTCTGGCCAAAACCCAAAAAAACCTTCTGCACAAAGTCCATAGGGATGTATATATAAAACAGAGAAATGTACTTCTACTAAATATAATTATACATACATCCATACATATTATATATTATACAATGTATGTGTTGTTCAATGCTTTATAAATATATCATAATATACTCATTTGGCTTAAAATTGGTATCAGTATTAACATTCAATTTTATTAAAATCGTTAAATTGATCTAATAATAATGTATTCAATTAAAACGATTTTTTGAAAATTTGATATAAATATACTACTGTAAAAAATGTATAAATCATTTTTAGATCTAAATATTGACAACACATGTATTTTTTGACCATTTTAATCATTAATGTCGTGACTGCACCATTACCCATAACAGTTAAATTATTATCATTCAAATAATGATAAAAGTTATCATTTTTGTGTAACGTTACTTAATCAGTAATTAACATATAAGTCAAGGGCATCGTTATAACATATTTAGGCCATATATTATATAGCTTTTATGGTCACAGGCAGTACAAACATATAATGAACCGGTTTTAAACTTCATTAATACATGTGCCCAACTCTGATTGTGAGATACCTATAAAAAAATAAAAACACTAATAGGCTTTTTAGTTAGTATTAAATAATTTTAGTATGCACTCAAGCCGGCGTTACAATTTCAAGACTCGTTATTTCATAATAATTGTATAGAGCTATAGGTTATTGTTATTAGGCTACAGTTATTGGTGATTGATATACCTATTTACTGCAAAACAATATATTCAATGAAATTCGCGGTTCGTTCATATTACTATACATGTATATATAGGTATATAATATAATGATATATAAATCAATTTGTTATTTTTTTTTTCCACTACTGTGTGATTTATCGTTTCGTTTATGAGCGCGTTATTAAGACATAATATAATGAACGCTATTTTACTACGGCACATAATATACAAACGTGTTAAGTCCACTCAAATAATAATAAAAAAAATTAAAATACATGTATACATTTATTTTATTACTGTTTTTATAAAGTCGTTTTTGACTTGTCGGAGTATGAAAAAAAAAACAGTGAAAGACTTACATAAAAGCAATTATTATACTAATACGGTTGTTATTAAAATGCAATTACTGTGCGTTTTTATGGACATTTTTAAACACCTTCTTAATATATAATTATTATACTATGACAACATTATCACAGAGCGCAGTGCTATGTAAAAAAAAAATTGCACTTTGTCAAATGATCCAATTCACACCAAGTATATATAATTTATAAACAGTAAACTATTCTAAAAACAAGGAGGGAGCAATACAAAATGAAGACATCGTCTCATAAGACGTTCCCGAGATGATAAATCTACTCTATTTCATTATCTTGTCATTTTCTCAGATTTTTTTCTACCCAAACGACAATTTAACGGTCCGTCTGTTGTTTTAAGACCTGTAGTGAGCTTGTCAATTTTCTTAGGTTCGCTCCATTTAATCATGTATGTAATAAATTCAACGGCAAGTTTTTGTTTTAGGCCAATTTGTTTGAGCTGACATTGCGGGGAAACTGTGCTACCCCTTGATAATAATTGTTTATACCCCCAATGGGAACTAAAGGCATTTGACGGCTCCCCATGTAACTCGAGCACCGCGAGTATTTTCACCCTCCTTTGTATAGTATAATTGGATTGACGAGACCCCTTATTTTTGTGCCAAGTCGAGTATAGCCAAAAAAATAACATTGTTACACTCTGTTAGGCAGCAATAGGGGACTGTGCTCCATTTTTGGTCGACATCTTGCATTTGTAATTTTATATTTTCCCTCAACGACACTCTGTGTATATAGATGAGCCTCGAGCGTCGTTACCTTAAAATTTATGCACCATATCTAATACTATATGTTGTACACACCACGTGTAACACAAGACATTATGTTTGTCCATTAAGAAGATGCGGCATATTTACACAAATCACGTGTACACATGTTAATCAGTAGGACACGGTTAACGAGATATATAATGTAATAAAAAAGTAATGATTTTCCTAGTTTTAATTTGTCTATTTTGTTTTACAGGTTGCACTGTTTCTTGCCTGCAATCACTCTGGCCAGCGTCCAAGGTAATTATCGACGATCAAAAAATAAAATAATAATGTATAGGTAACAATATAACGCTGTATACTTTTGAGTCCAAAAGGACCACAGTGGTATTGAATCAAATTGGCCAGAAATAAAACGTTTTTTGATAAAATATACTCAGAAAAAAATACATAGTTGGTCCAACTAAATGTGTAGTTGCTTAGACTAAACATTTAGTTGGTCCAACTATTTATTTAGGTATTCCAACTAGAAATTTATATTGTGTCCCTATTAACCATAATAATTATATAAATTAACATAATTATCAATATATTGATTATAATTATATTATTAACTATTAGGTATATAATTAATTATTATATTATATTAACTGTAAGTATAGTTGGACCGACTATGTATTTTTTTCCGTGTTGGCATATTTTATCAAACATATTTTGATTTAACGTCCTCTAATCCAGTGCGGAAAACTCAAACTCTATAGTTGGCCAATTATTGGTTAATATCACGATGGTGTGCTGTTTTAGACCAAATTTACAATTATATTATGTACCTAATAATCGAGAGTTACAGCTGTAGGTACGATTTTTTTTCTTTTTAAATCACATAAATGTCGTCGCCCTGAAAACGAACGCTTAAATTACAACTATAATTATAAGTCCGAAAACGCTATCGCGACATAATATAATAACATAGTATCGTGACGTATAATATAAATTGTATACAAGATAAAAATGAGTTATCTATATTATGTACGTATGTACACTATACTTGATCATCATTTAACATATAATACATACAACATAAATATGCGCTGGCGGAAGAATGACAGGAGGGCGGTCGGACCTCCCGCGGCGGTGGACCAGTCGAAAAAACACATGCGCGCACACACACCGAAAAAGATGGCCGCTCCTCCTCCTCTTTCTTCTCCATCGCTATATTCTGATTAAGATCTGTATAATATAAGTATATAATATGTAGGTGTATTACATTGCTAGCGGTGACGTTTTTCAGTGCGTTTGTCACAGCGATGGTGCGGCGCGCAAAGGGCAGCGCAGCTGGCAGGTGCTAAGCCGACATCTTAATTATTAAAAAAAAAAATATATATATATATACGCAGGCAGGTATATGAATAAAAACACATTCTTATACTCGTTACTTGGAAATACAAGATTTTGAAAAAAATAAATATATAATTCCCTATACCATTGTAACTATACCGCCGCCGACGATCTTAATCGCGTTGCTCATAGAAAAAAAAACAATAAACTAAAAATTAACATATAGTAAATTTCTAGTTTGAAAATGACTAAATAAAAATAAATAGTTGGACCAATCAGAATTTGTAGTAAAAGCAACTGTACATTTAGTTCGGCCAACTATGTACATTTAGTAATTCCAACTATAAAAATTTATTGTGTACATACTAGCTCTTGATTTTTCTCTGTTGCCCTCTCTCCTCTCCCTCCCCCTTCAATGCTGGACCTTTAACGCCCAGGGCACATGTCTGGTTGTATATTATATAGGTACGGTATAATGTTGTATTATACATTGTAATATGGTGTATAATGCGAAATTTTCCGTCTCGTCAGACACACACACACACACGCCATATAATATATCTCAACCCTCGTACACATATATAATAATATAAGTACTGTTGTTGTAGTTTTTTTTTTTTTTTGTACCCTCTTTTCTTTCTTTTTTGCAACGTCACGAGGACAATGCGAGAGCTCAAAGGAAATTTGTCGTTGCACGGTTTGTACAACCGTTTTGTGTCGTGTGTTTGTGTTGTTTTTTTTTTCTTCTTTCTTATAAATTTCGCGACACCGGTCTATATATTATTATTATTATTACCATATAGGAGAGAGGCCGGAACCTATCCGGGACGACACGGCACTTTGTACGGCCAACAAATTCGAGTCAACACTTCTTTTGTTCGACAGGGGTGGGTCGGCAAACGGGGGAAAATAAGAAAAATGGTCTTGTAATGCCTATTTCCCATGCAGGTATATTATAAATGGGACACACCTTGTGAGCTCTGCACACGCTTCTCGGTATACAAACGCATTCGAGGCGCTGGTGGCGGTGCACAAATAATATAATAAAAACCAACGCCTTTTTCTTATTTTCTATACAGAATAGGACTACCAGACATTTTGCCGTATCCGTACTTAAATTATGGCACCCAATAAACACCGTGACAATGTCTCTTCTGTTTTTTTTTCCTCATTTTTTTTTTTTTTGCACCCGAATGAGCGATAACCTCTATAGATCTCGCGTTCTAACGATATTTTCCGTTGCGCGTAGCTGATAAAGAATCACATAAAAATCACACAAGATTTATCAGAGAGTGTACAATGTAATTAGGTACGATACACATTAGATCCAATATAATATGTAGACGTGTAATCTGAGGTCGAGTGAAACTGTAATAGTCTGCCCGGTCGGATTTATCTCGTCGGACATTTTGTAATCTAAAAATTTAAATCTCTAAACGTTATAATTGGAAGACCTAATAAACGACTTCGGTACATTATCTAGTATATTTAGATATATCATTCTATATAAAACGGTCCGCTGCGTTATCGCAACCGGTTGTCACTGGAATAACGTGTTTTCAGAAATTTCGATTTGAATATTATACAGGAGTAAATGAGTATCCAGACATCAGTGGCGTTTTTACAATTTTCTTGGAGTGGAGGATTACAACAAAATAATTACCTCTTGGTTCCTTTCTTGCCCTTATGGTCGGACCAAAAAGAGATGTAAATGCATAACGCTGGTTAGGTATATTGTTTGTTGTTTCAACAAAATAGATTTATTCAATATTATGTTTGCTTGTTTGCTTGTCGACAGGAAAAAATGACTTTTTGGGTTAATGAAATTTATCGAACTTCATATTGCTATACTTTTATTTGTTTTAATTTATCGGATATTAGAATAAAATTTTGTTTTATTTTTTGTTCATGTGACATTTTGTCCAAAACTTCTATATGTCAACAAGAATATGTTTGTATAGTAAAGAAATTAATATTTAAACCCTTAACCATACAAATAATTTTTATAATAAAGAGTTTAAATATTTATTTCTTTACTTATAAAGATATACAACCACAAGTTGCTTAGAGTTTTTTCTAGATTAATATGTTTGTATTTATTTGAATAAATATAAATGATTTATAAAATATATTTTTTCAAAGAAGCTCTTGGGACAGATCACCTCCTGTAAATACTACTGCACAACGGGAAAGCTTAATTTTATAGATAGATATAGATGGTTTTTATGCGTCAGCTCGGAGAAGTGTTGTATCAGTAACGGTAGCTGGATAACGTATAGTATGGCCCAAACAATAGAATAGAAACGGTCGAGGCACGCGCCGTTGTCGCCATTGTACTCGCCGTAGCCTTGATGGTTGCCGTCCGCCGCCGCCGTTACCGGAACCGTCGAAAGGAGCGCCTTTGATCCGTGCAGCGGAGGGGCGGGGAACGAAAAAAAAAAAAAGGAAGAGCAGAGAGAAATGGTAAAAAATACGGTAGCCGTAGAGCAGCGCTACTGAGTGTGATGGCGGCGGCGGCGGCAGCGGCGTTGGCTTAGTTGCCGGCCTGTCCGTCGGGCGGCGCGCCGTTTCGGGCAGCGCGGCGGCGAGACAGCGACAGAGAGACACCGGCCGGCAGGAGGGAGAGTGAGACAACGGGCGGCCGGCGTCGTACACACGTATACGCAAGGCATAACAACAACAACGCGCTCGCGTCGGCCCGTTTGTGAGCCGTCGGCCGCGGGTCACCCGTCATCGTGTCGACCGTCACTACTCGCGCAGTCCGCTCTCGTGCACCGTGCGTACGAAACTTCGGACCTGCACCGTCGTCTGCAGTCGAAAAAAACATATAGCGGTTGTATCACGCGCGGGTTTTTTTTTTAAGTCGGTAAAAAAAAAAAAAAAACAATTTTATTTACCCACCAAAGGATGTTGGATTTGTAATTTTTTTTTTTATGAATTTCTGCGCGACGACGTTTGTGCGATTTTATCAATTTATTGTGTAGTCGTTATTTTTTTTTTTTTTAATTATTAGTAGTTAAATTTTTTAATTCATACAATATATGTTTTCGTTATACTCTAAACTGATCTGGACTTGTTTTGTTTGTTGCCGCCGCTTTCGTTTTGCCTTGACGTCCCGTGCCCATCGTCGTCGTTGAATCACCTGGTGCATCGTCGAATCTACAACAATTATCATCATCGGCGACCTCGGGGACGCTGCCGTCGGTACGCTGTACGGTGGCGGTGAACACGATGTTACCACCGGAGCAGGTTGCCCGACCCCGACAGCCGGACCCGGGCTGAGCTGGTGGACAATGATGAACGGCGGCCTTTACGAGGAGAGCCCGCCGCCGCCGCCACCACCACCACCGGTGCCACCGCCGGTGTCTCAACACCAACAGCAGCAACAGCAACAACAGCAGCAACCCTTATCCGGAGGAGGTGAGGCTCGCATCATCAAGACGTCGCCTTCGTCCACCCCGATCACCACGGCGTCGTCTTCGTCGGTAGCCGGCACGCCACCGCCGCCGACGCCGCTTCACATACCGGCCAAGCGACTATTGCACGCGCCTCCACCTTCTTCGGGTGGCTACGAGTGCATGGACTCGGCGGCCGCCGCGGGTGTCATACGGCACTCGCATCACCAGTGGAACGCGTACTCGCCCGTGGATCACGCGGTCGCCGCGGCCGCGGCCGGTTGCGCGTTCGACCAGTACCCGGGCGCGGGCAGCAATCACCATCATCACGCGGCCGCCGCGCCCACCTACTACAACCTGGCCGCCGAAAACCACCGAGGCGTCATGCCCGACGGCCGGAAACCGCCGACCGGCTTGCCGTTCTGGTCGCCCGCCGCCACCGACTATTGCGGCAATAAGTATACCAACGGCGGCGGAAGCGGCGGCGCCATAACGCCGTGCAGCAGTTCCGCCGGCCCGGCCGCCGATCAGTTCTCGTCGCAATCGTGGTGCAATTACTCGCCATACACCACGTCGTCGTCGTCTTCTGCTTCTGCCGCCGCGGCAGCCGCAGCCGCCGCTTCCAGGCACTCTTCGGCCGGCGGCGGCGGCGGTGGCGGCAGCGGCGGTCCCGGCGTGGACACCCCGCAGTCCGTCTCGTCGTACTTGAGTCCGGGCGAGGACAGGAACCCGCGGATGGCCTCGTCGGCCGTGGACAGTTCCGGTTCTTTCGGCCACGATACCTCGTACCCGCTGCGGAGCTACGTGAGCGGCCACGATCCAGTTACCTCCACACCTTATCCACCAACAGGTAATGTTTTTTTTATATTTGTATGTTTATTAATTAAAGAAAAGAAACGAATTGCGGTGCAAAATAGAGTACATAACCCGCCGAATATACTTAAATTTCTTAGGTCGGACGGTAAATCCGTTCGGCGTCCGTGTGGGGTAAAAAAAAAATGTATATTATAAACCTTCCTTGCGCAGCGATCGCGGCCGACTCGATCCACCCTTGCCCGTGTATAATAATAATAATATAATGTGTAACGCATGTGGGGTGTGTACCTGTGGTGCAAAGAGTGTTGTCTTGGTGCGTGTGTGTGTTTGTATGCGTGCATGAGTTATAAAAGAACAAACGGCGGCGGCCGTCGTAAACTACACGTTTTTATTGGACGGGTAGGTCAGCTGTCGCGGTGAGAACGGAGAGCACAATATGCGGGTCAAGAATATGTAATGTGCCCCACGAACGGAGGCCGCCGGGCTACCGAAATCACAAGACGGTGGTAAAAAAGAAAGAAAAAAAATTACAAAGAACCGCCAAGCCAAGTCAAGAAAAATACAAACATTATTGTGTACTTACTATGCTTATATAATGCGTCTACTATTATTTATCGGCCCGTTATAACAATGAATTGTAATAAATATGTTGTGTTTCGTGTTGCGGTTTTTGATACAATCTCGTTGTTTGAATATTTTTAATTTTCTCAAATTTCATTTTTATAAATACACACGATGCGGCGAAACGGACATTGCGGCAATAAGACTTACTTAATTTGTACTTAGCGGATATTATTTTTTTATTTATTTTTTGTTCGTAAAATTATGGTTTTGGCCGGTTTTCAAAAATCCGCAAAAAAAAAAAAAAATGTCTTCTTGGCCGACGCCAATTATTATTATTATTATTAATATATATTATTATTAAAACGGTGGCCGCTTTTTTCGCGTGCCCGGCCAATGCAGTGTGCGTTGAAAATCCATACAAAAAAAAAAAAAATGCAGCTGTACACACAACATTACAATATAATACTTACTCACGGGGGTGGAAATTTGCGATAAATTCGGGGTGGTCAAGAGGGGAGGGCTGGCGAAAATGCGGGGGAGGGTCTCACCTGATGACCAAAACATCACCACCGGGGCCGTAAATATAGCGCAACCATGTTTTTTATTACTCGTCCATGACAGCTTTACGGCTTGATACTTTTTTACAACTAGTAACTACCGTATACACATACACACACACAACACATCTATGTAGGTACCATATTAGAATATTATAATACCGGGAACGCTACGATAATAAAGAAAAAAATCTACTATTCAATTAAATATCTTTAACGAACGAATATTGTATTAAATTAATTAAAAAAATATTTATAAAGGTCCCCTTGACGACATAGTATATTATTGATAATTATATACAGGAAAGCTGTATATTAGGAAAAAACAATCGGCCGTCCGTAAAATATATTATTATATATTTATATGTGTATATTATTATATTATACATACTTCCAAGTTATAGTTGCAGTACCTAGGTACATACAAATGACTAATTTACTTCTGTAAAACAACACTGTTTTTTTACCGGTCGACTCTGTCGCTTGAATAACGTACACGCTAACGGGTCACACGCAAACACACATAAACCGGTTTTCGATTATTTGCATAAATTATAATAATATAATAATTTGTTTTAATATAATAATATAATAATGATAATAATATTGTATGGACAACGCCGGTTGATAAAATTGTACAATTTAGCGTTAATTTGTTTTTTTTTTTTAACCGTGTGACGATCACTCGTGTGTCACTCGTTGCCTATATTTAAATAATTGTGTATATAAGTTTTTTTATCTCTAAAATTATTTCTTCCTATTATGCCGTTATGTGTCTCCGCCAACACAAAATCCGTAAAAAAAGATCCGTACCTACGTCATGCGCGCGCGCCATATTTTTTTAATATTCATTCAATATAATAATAAAAAAAAATACACCTAAACCGCAACACGGTATACCTTTACACACACACACACACACACCCTACCCGCGTGACATCTGCTTATAATAATAATAATAATAAGAATATTTAACGCTAGTGTACTTACATATATAAATATATTATTATAAGGGTTTCCGCACCTTCTTGCGCAACGCAAACGAACCGACGGCGTTGGTTGTGTGTATGTGCACCTAATATCCCGTACAAAAGACATAGGTATAATATGAGTCATTTTGGTTGTGTGCCTTCGCAGTTTTTGCACCTCTTCGACGGTACCATCTTAGCCGTCACCCCCCTTACGGGGTTAATATTTCCTAAACACTATTGCTTTCAAACCTTTTAAATTGATATTATTATATTTTATAATATCTAATATTCCCACCAAACCAACGTGAGAAAATATTAACACAACCTCCCCTTTTATATTAGTAATATTTATAATAATTTTTCATTGGAAAATAACAATGTTTAACTATAATAATAATTGTCCAAACGAATTTACATAGTTGTTATTAAGAAATCAAATATTAATAATATAAACATACAAGTAATATTCACCTCATTACTATTATGATTTGAATATTTAGTCATCAGGCCATTAGTCATGTTCATATTCTCGAATTAATGTATGTGATATAATAGTTTTATAAGCTTTAATGATTTTTAACTTTACTTGAAACGAGTTTAAAAAAATAGTTATAGTTTATAAGTTTAGTTTAAATGCGTTTAGGACGATCTTTGATAAGACAAAAATCTAATGTTGTTGTTTTTGTTTGTTTCTTCTGTTGTCGAGCAGGTTCGTTGTCGGGCATCGGCATGGGAGTGAGTTCGAACCCGCTGGAGTGGACGGGCCAGGTTACGGTGCGCAAGAAGAGGAAACCTTACTCCAAGTTCCAAACGCTGGAGCTGGAGAAAGAGTTTCTGTTCAACGCGTACGTGTCCAAACAGAAGCGATGGGAGCTGGCCCGGAACCTGGCGCTGTCCGAACGCCAGGTGAAAATCTGGTTCCAGAACCGGCGGATGAAGAACAAGAAGAACAGCCAGCGGCAGGCGGTGCAACAGCAGCAGAACAGCAACAACAACAACAACAGCAACAGCAGCGCCAACGCCAATCACCACCACATGGTGATCGGCCATCACGGGTCCGCCAACGGGCCCATCAAACATCATCAGTGACCGACGCATTACTCTGGAGTCGCACCCGTCGCGCCGCCGCACCACCATCCGCTCCATCACCACCACGTTCATCATCAGTCGCCACCGCACCACCATCACCATCACCATTACCCGCTACAACCAGTCTAAGAAAACGATAAGTGAGTGTCGTAAGAAAATAATATAATATTTATAAATTGCTCACTTAACGAAGTTCTTATAACATACTAAACAGCTAATTAACCGACTTAAGTTATCATCGCAATAAGTATATAATTATTATAAAACCTCATTGACTATGCATTACAATGTTTTCTTTGTAAAACCCTGAGAACCTTGTATATGAGACAAAAACTTGTTTTCAAAAATTACCATACTGCTACCGTTGTTTCTTCGAACCCCATTCAAATCGATCGGTCCGTGTCAGTGTTATAAAATAATCATGGTAATTATCCTGTTTTTTTATCTATATTGCTCAAATTTGCCGGTAACACACATTCCATATAAATGCGCTAAAAGTAAAAAAAATAAATAAATAATTAAGATGGACAAAAACGTGACGTGTATTATCCCAAAGCGACTCCAGAGTGGCCGTCAACGCGATAATAATAATGATAATATTACTATTATTATTGTCATCGGTGTTGAATATATAATGTAATTATAATTAATTTATCGAAAATACTGATTGGACATTTTTTAAGTTACTATATTATAATATTTATTATTAGAATATACTATTAGGCTAAACTATAATAATATGTAACGTGTATTTTAAATATAATATATTTTAACGAAACGTGTATATGATGCAATACGATATGGTATTATATTAATTATAATATTGTAACGCTTTAAAAAACAAAAAAAAATCAATGATTAATGTTTAAGGTCCCCGTGTTGGACATTTCTATATAAAAATAATATAACGATATTGTATATTTAAAAGTGTTTTTTTTCTACATAGCTTAACTATTCATAATAATAATTATACCATATGAAAATAAAGTAAAAATAGTTATTACATACTTTTTTTTTCATATTATAAAACGCATAACCGGTGTTTGTTTTTTAGATGAAAAAAAAACTATCGATCTCCGACCTTAAGCGAGTTTTAGTGTTTTTTTTTTTTTTTTATAAATGTAAATATACAATTTTAACGATAATTATAATACTATTATTAGAACTATTTATAAGTATTTATACAATTTATTAATTATTTAAATATAGTCGTTTTTTATTTAGTACGCCCACCTCAGCTCGTTTGAACTCAAATTGCAAAAAAAACTAAAATTACTCAAAATATATAATAACCCTTTGATGAGCTTTCTGATTTTTTTTTTTTTTGTTAAGTTTTTCTTAAATCCGTATTATAATATGAATTGTCGTCATTTGCAATATTATTATATGTTTTTTTTTTGTTTCGTTATACCTATATGAATAACTTGTATACTTAGCCAAAGTTGTATCGGAATAGACATCTTATAAAAAATATATAAGTAAATACTTTTGTCGTCTTCAATATATTTTGTTTTGTACGTTATTTTGAGTTCTGGTTATGTATGATTATTTTTATTTGTTGAATTAGTTCAGTTTTTTTTGTTTTTTGGTTCGACCTTTAGCGTTTAGACGAAATAATATAACACAATTTATTGGTGCCAAAATCTATATACTTTTCCATATTATTATTATATTTTTTTTTCTCCAAAGCTTTAAATATTACAATATGAAATTTAGTGTGTTTTATATTATTAATACAATATATTATATTATGCTCCGTGTAAAACAAAACAGCTATTGTGCACTTTGAATCGTATTTTTTGTACAATATTTTTTTAGATTTCATATTATGTAAGTATAATATAACAATAACTATATGGGAATAAAATATAATATAAAAAAAAACAAATTTTACGAAATTAGTGAACCGCGTTTTGTTATATATATATATATAAATTATATACTGTGGCAATAAAACAAAACCCCAAAAAACGCAATTCATTTATTGGCATTATTAATTTATATGATAATATATATGTAAGACAATTTTTTATTTATAAAAAAAAATCATTATACCTACCTTGTATTGTGTACATTTTTTTTTTTTGTACTTATATTAAGTATTGTTCTTTTTTTCTAATTACCGTTTAGGATAATCTGTGAAATAAAATTAAAATTTTGAAAAAAGTCGACTAGTAAACGTGTGACTTGTTTATGTCTTATTAACGCGATTTTGTTAAATAAGTATTTTAAAAAAAAAAACAAAAATTCAGTGTGAACGACTTCGTTTGTATATATAATAATATGTATCTAAAAAAAAAAAACTGGCGTTAACTTTCTTCCTATTATTTTGTAGCTATAAATATGTATTTTTTAATCCTTTATTTTATGCTCAAGCCAGAAACTTACCGTAAATTAGCAGCTGTTTTCGATTGTTTCCCGCGACCTTGAACATAGTGTTTGGACAAAGATGTATAAGTACGTTAGGCATGTTTGGTATGTACCTACACTGTTTAGTAGACATGAAGATAATTTAAAAAACGCGGTCGTCGTAGGTGCGGTGGACGAGGAAATCCTTGAATGTATCCACAGACCTACGACCAATGACGGATAAGCAGCTACCGTGCAATATAGCTGGTAATTATTATTAAACTTATGCAATTGCACATCCGTAAGTATGGGTAGGTACATAAATCATGTGCGCGCCACACGATATTAGGTATTTCCTGTGCGGTAGTGTATGACATTCTTTCCCACGGACTGCCCGGGCTATAGTTTTTCGCTTGTGTGGCATACATCTACAAATTAAACTAAAATAATTGTATGAACAAAAAATATGTTCAAAACAATAATTATTACCCGAGTCATGTAAGGCGGGAAACCCGCGAACACGTTCATACCCATGCCTGTATAGGCACTAATGTGGACTATGATTCATAGCTGTTATAATCTGGAAATCGTGGCTTGGCCAAACCTGGTGATAATAATTGACAAGACAGATTTTAAGTATATGTCTATTTTTTTTTTTGTACGATATCTCAATTCAGACCTCCACTATTTATTATTTTACTACAAAAGTGTCATCGCATTTTGAAAAAATAACCGTACAGAAAATAGCGAAAACTTGTTTTTTCTCAGTCGAGGACAAAAGTTATACCTGGTAAGACTTTAATATCAAAACCAATCCGTTATTTAATTTGATTCGCACTGCAAAAACAAGTTTTTTAATAAAAAAGTTGTATTACAATAATTGCTATAATAGTTTCTAGTTCTGTACAAACATTTTAAAATTGCATTCCGATAGAAATGCAAAAAAAACACAAATGTTTAAAAACTATTTTTGAATATTTTAATTATTTAAAACAAAATATAATCTTAAGCATTAACATCCATAATCACAGATACAGCGGTACGGTTTAATTAAACAATAGGTTAAGTACAGAATACCCATACTAGGTTAGGTTATGGTAACAAACTTATTGTGTTTTACTTATATTTTGTTTAAAATAATGCAAAATTTTAAAATAAAACCGATAAAAATAATTTAATATAATAATAACTGGTCCCCGTCACACACAACAATACATATTTTATTATTTTTTATTCAAACATCATAGAAATAACTTCTTTTTTTTTTTGGAAATAAGCTTTTTTGTTATTGTTGAATTAATTATATGTTATATTCTGTCAAAAAATTAAGAGAACAAAACTTCAACTTAGTCTTTAGTTTTATTTTAATGTATACATAAACAAAATTAATTTATATAAATAAGTTCAAAAGACATTGGTTTGCATTTGAAATTGCTAAGAACATCTTCGTCGACAAAATTCAAAATTATTCAATACATACTAACTATTATTTATTTCGCCTATCCCATGCACATATATTTATATAATGTGCATCCTACTTGTATAATACCTACCTATATAATATTGTGCATGCGCTCGCCTCAGCTCAGAACAAGACGAATCCGGGTTGTGTGTTATATCTAATTAATTATATATTTTGCTAATGCGATGGACAAGATAGCGATCGATAATATTTTTACATATAATTATAGACGGAAATATTGCATACGGTACCGTATAATATGGAGAACGAGTTTGGCAAAAATTATGTTTCTACCGGTTAATTCAAATTTAATCACCGTCCGTACTTGAACCATAGCCGTCGATGTGACAATATTGTGTTTCTAGATGCGATACATTTTGACAGCAAATGGATTACTAACAACCATCGCGTTTCAATACTAAGTATACACATAATACTGTAACATATCTAGTAGAAAAACTGCTGGTAGGACGTTGTCAAGAAAATATTTATAATTGCTCTTTGGAAATATTTACATCTGATCTTCTCAGTTCTCTAGAAGAATATAATAGGTGTTATTCTTTCACAAGTTTGAAAAGGCCGGCAAATGCTTTAGGCGCCATCTATCCAACAATACCTCAACCAGCTCTATACACACTCATTATTTCAACGGTCGCCTTCGATGGCTGTACGCTGTGGAATCTACAGAAGGGACATACATGCTACAATAAAGCTGGGATTAACAATTACAGACTTGTGTTTGTTATATTTAATTTATTTTTTAATCCGTTATTGTGTTAGGTGCACACGTGTATTGTTAACGGTATCATTGATAATAAAACGAATGATTTTTAGTGAGTGGGTAATAAATAGTTTTAATGGCTTGGACGAAGAGAGAATTTAAATTTCAGGTTCCATACAGTTTGTGCAAACGACCAGGACAACTAGACATGTTAATAGATAAATAAAATCGTCATAATAGTGAAAAAGTGATTGAATAGTTTGTTATGTACAAAATTCGACAAGGTAGAATAGGTGCTTTTAGGGAAATAAAAACAAATTTAACGAACAGTAATGCTAGAAAAATAATAAAACTATCGAAGTCGACCGACATGGTTAACTAGTTGTGTATGTATTATTAGTGTAAATTTCTGTTGCCGTAGTGCACCTGGCCACGTGCTCGCAGCAAAGGTGTAGCAATATAATTATTACATAAAACATAATTTTATTGTTGTCAAGAATTAACCCGGAACGACAGCATGATGACGTAGTGTAGTTTTGACCTTGACATAAATAAAAATCATCGATACCGCGTTTCAAGAAGAACAGCGTCAGATTTATGATTTTCTAGCAAAATCTCGTGTAATTTTCTGGAAAAACGCATAAAAAACCTAACCTATCTGGTGTCGGAGGCCTAAGCCCGGATAACAACGACAGGATGCCAAGACGGCTATTTATTCAGCAATAGAGTAAGAGCTCGAGTCGTTTCTATAGAATAAATTACAATTTTTTTCCCATCAAAACTAGCACAGCCAGTATTAACAGCAGTAGAGTTGTTCAATTTTCACAATGAATAGAGAAGAAAAACGCTACGGCATAGATAAAGTTATTCTCTATACATTCAACATTGTAAACATTTTATAAGGTTACTGTAAATGCCGGTCTCTACACATTTGACCCGAGCATAACTAGTTTTACCGTCGTAGTAAGTACGGATAATTTGGCATGTTCTTAAAATACAAAAATACAATATTTTATTCTCCGGACGACCGAATCCAACGTAGTCTCAAATAATGTTGACATGTATTAAACCCGGTTTGTATATTATTGACAAATGCGTTGACTTCTTTCCAGTTTATAATATGTGTGTCGGTTTGAGAGACGACAAAATATAGATTTCAGTACCGCTGGTCCCATTAAAATCAAATAGTAGACTAGAATCTAGTCACTAGATCTAATGTGTATCTAAAATATAATGTATATATATATATATATATATATCGACATTCATAATTCACTACTCTGTACGATATTATTATTATTCATATTGAAGTAAACCGCGAAAACGACCAATTATAATAATATTGCTGTCAACATTGCAATATATACAAGTAGTAGTTTTTACCGATAATTTCAGGTTGGTGGTTTTATCACTTTCAAATGTGATACTTCTGCAAAAACCAGTAGCCGTAAGTGCTGTTCGCCTCGTCGACTCTCATTATGTTATTTATAAATTTTAATTAGGAAAACACGATTTGAAAAATCGATAGCACGATTAAACGTGTTAATTAATTTCAAGCGATCAACACTAATTAAAATGTTCCAAAGCGCTACGGATAACTTTTAGAAGTTCAAGACGGGTAAACACCTATTTTTTTAATAGGCGTCTAAATAAAAAAAAAATGAACATTCGAAGTTGTTATATATCTTAATATATAGTTAAGTAGGTAATCGTTGAAAATTTATTAGTATTATTAACCAAATAAATTCACCATTATATGGAGTTTATTAATTCATTAATTTTATTTTATAATAAGCTATTATTATTTATAGTCATGTTAAACATATTTATTTAACGTATTTATGATTCGTGTTATGAGGAAGAAATTATTTTTTTTTCTTTATGGGTGGTTAAAAAGTAGGCCTAAGTAAAAAATTCGCAAAAAGTAAAAAAAAAAGACATATTATGCATCTAACTATAAACCCTGTAATGTAAAAAAATAAAAGAATATTTTACAAATCATTATTGTACATATTACCAAAGATTATTTGTATGTAAACTCAATACTTACTATATTTTTTTTAGTAATGAACATTTGTTTTCAAAATCTGAAAAAAGTATAATTTCATTTTTAATCATTAGGCACATTTTTCACTATTTACACCCAAAATATGCAAAAAATCAAATTTTACCAAAACGCTTTATTTAAATCAAATAAAATAGTAAATTTTTTGTTTACAGTGATTTATTTCATTAGTTTTTTTCGATATATCTTTTGAAATTTGTTTTAAATATATATTTTTTGCTCAGCGAAGTTAGGTCTCATTGTTTATGAACCCGTTTACTCGATGTGATCTTCTCTCGGTCGTTTTGCAAAATATTATTATCAAAAAATTATCATTACAAAAGTAATTGCTGTTTGTAATATATTCATATGATGTATGGTAAACGGTGGCGGCGGCGACTAGGATGATGCGAGCAAGACACATGGGACCCTGGTATCCGGTGTAACGTAAACGTGATCAGTACGATCTACGGATCTGCAACGAGGTTACTTGTATGTGTAAGTACAGAGATAAAAACAAAAACAAAAGTGGAAGACGGGTAGGTCTAGGTATACAAGAATTATTACAACTGTCAGTGATAAAATCACTTAAAAATAATAAACGCTTCGATGCGAATCCGTGGATAGTAGTTTCAAACCCAGCACAGCAAAAACAGTACTAGTATGATCATTATCTGTATGACCGTCGATATACTCACACGTAGCAAAATTAATAAAAATAAAAAAAATTTTACTACACATTTTTGAGAAAATTGTGTAATATCCCTTAATATAACTTTTCTCGAAAAAGTGATATAAATAAAAAAGTGTCATCTACCTTTAGGGGATGGGGTTTATGATATTTTTTTTTGTTTGTCAACGTTTGTCGGTAGTACTATGTGTTTAAACAATATTCTATAATACAAATTCGAAACTAATTCGACTATTTTTTATAGGTGCGATTGCTGGTAGTGATCTATAGACCTATAGATCAATTGACCGCCGATCTCTGTACAGTAGCTGTTGCTGCTGCCGTGGACTTACTCAGTGCTTGGATGCATAGGGCCCTGGTACCCGTCGAACGATACGCACTTTCGCGTAACACTGCTGATGTTCAGTTGTTTGTACACAGTTCGGTGTACAACTTTAGCACAAGACGCACAACGTTAACCATCGGTTTTTCACCTAATGTCGTATGAGACAACGGCGTTGTATAAGTGTAATATTTCAATAAAAAAATAAAACTAGTATAAGTTGTTGAACATATTATTTTTAGAATTTTCTTCATTCGAAAATAAGAAAGAAAAAAATGATTTTATTTTAAACCGATGTTGAAAAAATATAAACTAAACTAACTAATAACATAAATTAAACTTATATTAAAAAAAACTATAAAATTAAAATTATTCAACAAAATCAGATCAAATGTCTGAGCGGGTCAAATAAATTATTTTATTACAATTTATTATTAATAATTATTTCGGTTTAATTTCCAAATGCGGTTCTTTCAATTAATATTCATATACATATACTCCACGACCAAGTACGGTTTCCTAGGTATAAATCATCAATAATTTATTTTTTTATGTCGTGTTCAAGTCAAATCGACTCATGTTTTGAAATCATTATAAATCAAACGGTCGGCTACCGTTTAATTAATTATAATTATTTTTTTTCAAAGAACTTCCGTAGCCCATTTGTAAAAGTACTGGTTTTAATTAGTGGATCGATTTATTTCTTAAATATTTCGTTCTACGACGACATTATTATTATTATTAATATATTTTTTCTTCTCAATAAATCGGTGAAACTCATAATTAAGGTTCCTTATATATTTTATGCCCAATTTGTCATAATCGTGTGTTTGTGTGTAGGTTAAGTGTAACGACGAAAGCCTCAGTTGGGTACCGACAAATATCGAAAAAAAAACTAATTTATAACTTGATTAATCAGATTGCACCCAATATAACCTGCTTATCTACCTACTAGTAGTCAATCTGCTTTCAAAAAAAAAAAAAAAAATGAAAACTTATCTAACGTCATCAACTGGAATATAATTATATATATATATATATATATATATACATAATATGTTCATAATTATACTCTCAGAATACCCCTGCTTTAATTAGATGCAAAATCACACGAATAATGTCCGGTCCGGTTTTCCTAATAAATAAATATCCAACTGTGATAGTATTAATAGTAAAAACCACGATATTTTATCTACACTGATATTATTAAAACCGGATCAAACTTAAAATGTTATTTTATGGGGTCGCTAGGTTTTTTCAGACGCTAACTTTTATAAAGAAATCATCAAAAGAGATCAGGTTAGGTCAATTTTTTCCAACGTACATAGTTTTAGAGCGGAACTTGTCGATAAATATACAAAAAAAAATGAAAACAAGTCAACTAACATTGAGTTTAAGACAATACCAATAACGTTGGATGAGTTTCAAAAAAATCGTTTTTGGAATTAATTTTTCTTTTATATTTAGAGCGGTATGTACCTACCTATATAGTAACCGTGTAGGTTTCGCAGCCGTAAACGCAAATCTCCAATACACGTCAAACTAGATTAAACCGACACCGTTTTCTCTTGGACTCGTTTGTGGACAATCATTTTTTTGAATTAAAATAGAGTGTTTAAAACAGTAGCAATTATTTGGTTTTATACAATATCATGTTTAGCTAGCTCGGTATCCGATACAATATCAGCTGCTGTACCTACACCCATTTGTCCACATGGAAGGAAACGACAAAATAACATACCTATACCTTATGTTCGTACCGTTATATTTTGTCAAAATCTTCTTAGAGCTGTTGCCCCGTGGAGTGTGAATAATTGATCGCGATCGACGGAACCAGTATGACAATTAGGTAATCGGTGATTAGTTTTTGAACGTTGAAAGTCAGTCATTAGCGCTGTTTTCCCAGATAAACCGGGCCGCTTTACATGCGTTAAATAAATCATGTTTTTTTTTTTTAATTTCAATAGAGAATTAATCAACATCAACCGCGGTGTCATACTGTGCGGACAATTTGGTGGTGCCGTTTGACATGGTCAACGAACTAGTAAAAAAAAAATTATAATTTTTTTATATTTATTATATACTTTTATGTCGTTGTACACCTATTAATCCGCACTTAACAAACCGGAGTTGGACATTTGATGGGAGACATGCGGATCTCCGACAAAAACGAGTAGAGTACTCTCTAGTCTTGACCCATTAACCATTTTTTGACGGGCCAAACAGAAAATTAATAGGTATACTATTAATACTAATATTTAATTGACAGATGTAACGGTCAATTAAAAATCAATAGTCTTATCACGGGAGACCAGTCGAAGTTCTCGTGTACATCTATGCGCCTTATTCGTTTAATGAGCATGTTTTTATATTTTCATTGAAAGCGGTGTGAACAAAACAATTTAAAACAATGCACACGTGTCAGAATTTTTTGAACTATAATAATATTAATATACTACCTATAACAAATTTAATTAAAACTATAATTTATTAATATGCATGCAAACAATGCCAAGAACTTTTCGTTGTATAACAGGTAAAATATTCCGTGTTTTAATTATTTATTTATTAATTCCATTTACAATATATAATATTACAGCAGTATAGACAAAAAAAAAAGAACAGTATATTTAGGAAATATATACATTTATACCAACTTTGATTCGTCAAAAGACATGGAAATGTCGTGTCGCGGAAACGGAATTCAAACAAGTTTTAATTATTTAAGTTAAATGTATTCTTATTAAATCCTATACCTATTATATATTCTGATAATAATAAAATATATATTATTACAGTGTACTTGTTAATAAAAACTAGATAATTATACATGTAGGTAATTGCAACTAAAACCGCATTACATGACCTAATTAGTAAAAGTGCATATAGTATAAGTCATTCGTAAGACCATCGGAATTTTCAGAATATCTATAAATATTTATTTATAAAGAATAAACAAATTTTAACACAAATCAACAAAAATTATAAAAGTTTCTATATTTTACTTTTAATTATAACACAAATTTTAATTTAAATAAAAACCGTTATACTTTAATACCGGATTTACATATTACCTTTAAAAGTTAGTGACATATTGCGATAAATCATAAACAAATCCATCAAATATGTCAGATGCATATGATAATGAATAGCTTACTTTAAAATAAATAATAATATAATTAGGTACGTTTATCTTTGTATATAGTTTATTCAATTTGAATCCGTATAGTCACTTTGTCAGTCGTAGTCCCTGTATATTCTCCTAAGTTTTAATAAATGTGCCCACAACTACAATATATTTATATACCAATAATATATTTAGCATTTGTGTATTGATATAATGAAGTATAACCATTTAATCATTTTCAGGTGGTAAGCATTTACTTTAATTTGTTCGAATGAGATCCTCTCTATAGCAGCGACTACTTTTTTTCGAAATTCGAAAACGTTACAGTGAACGATTTTTTTAATTAATTTATTTGTTTAGATAATTAGGTTCATTCAAAAGTATCATTAGAGAGATGAAGTGGTACTTAATTAAGACACTATTACATACTAAACAAATTATTGGTTTTTATAAATAGCTTCCTATTAAACTATACGATGACTATAAATATAACGAAAATATGTTTATAGGTCAATTTAACAAAATACTTGAATTTTACACAAGCAATTAAATGAAAAAAAAAAAAAAAACAATGCAACATTACATTGATAACACAGTGTTTATAAGAGTGTTAAGTGCTCCGTGTAAAATATGGCTATCGGTCATACACTATAATAATATAAGTAATATAACACAGGCTGTTAAATAAATATTAGGTTATATAATAATATGTAATTGTAAAAGACATTAAACCAAAAGTACCATAATAAAACGTAAAGTACACTGTCCTACTGTAAACAATTTAAGGTTAACGATTAGTTTTTATTTTGTTTTCATAATAAATTAATGTAATTGGTTTATTGACTTCTGACGTCCGATTTTTTTTTTAGTGTAGTTTACTGTTTACTAAATGTTTTATTGCTAATATATGTAATAGTTGCGGTACTAATTTAAAACAAATTAACTTATCAGATTTGTATGCTAATACAATATAGTGTATTAGTACTCGTAAATATAATATATTCGAGGCTATTAAACATAATAATTTATGTGACAATTTTTTTTTAATATTAATTATCACCGAAATAAGTAAGCCAGTTAATAACATACACACCAAATAATTACAGAAATACCTAACACGTGTCCAGAATTCAACTATGAGATGAAATATTTTAATACAACACAACCTAACACTAATAAACATTATTTTTTTGTCTACGAATTTAAATGTATAAAAAAAAAGGTTAGAAGTTGTTTTTATTGCAAGTAAGAAACATACAATTTTTCTAAAAGCATATTACAATGAATTCCACGCAATATGTTGATTTGATTTAAGGCATTTATCGTTACACAACGTATTGCAACGTAATTAATGTTATTAAATTGTGATCGATAATTGATAATAATAATTTTATCAGGATTTATTTTGACAAGTTTAAAATAATTGTTAATGGGTAATTACAAATTTAAAAATAATACTTGCCCAATTATAGATAATCCAGATATTATGTCCAAACGTTTCATTGTATTTTCCGTATGTGTTTAAGCAAATTATTATTAAATAATTACAACATTATTACTGTGACGTTTAAAATTTAAATTATTAATTTTATTTAATTGCGCATAGTGGTCGATAAGAACATAATATATTTTTACAAAAACCTAAATCCTATGGGTGTTATACTAAGGATGTCGATATAATTTTATCACATATTAAGTTTAATATACCTATTAAGTATTGTATATTTATGATATTTTATGGTATAAAAAGAAATGGGATAATATATACAAGTGTCCCACAAAGATTTGACAAATTAAATAACTTTTGTTCTAGTGAATATTTTTAAGATTTTTTTTTTAAATTAATTTAAGTATACTCATTTGAGACGTGTTGTATATTGTTATACTGTATATTGTTATATTGTTATATTTATAATATGGTTATTCAGATAACACTAATTAATGTGTACGCAGTGGGGACTGTTCACGGCGTACGCTAATATTGAAAATAATTACTTGTCATTGCTGTTATAGCGTTTCATAATAAACGTCTTTTATTAATCCTAAAATTGAGTTGTATTCTTCAACAATTAAGTATACAACACTTATTTTGTTACATTTTTATTTTTAAACTAAATTAAGAAATATTCGCTGAGATTTTATTAATAGTCGATAACCAGTTTTGGGTAATTATTTTAAAAGGTTTTTGAGTTTAAAGCTTAGGATAGGAAGTGGACTACGGTAGAGTAAACCATACTTACACCTGTTTGTTTAAGTTTTTTTGTTTTAATTAATACGCTTGTCATTTATAATTAGGTATATATGTCAATTATAATAATTACACCATCAAATGTAAAATTAAAGTTTAATATAAAGACTGTAGGTAAAGTTCGACAGAGTTATTTTTACCTGCACGCATTACTCTTTTGCACTTCACCTTGTAAACTTTAAAACCTTTAATAGTAATTATCAAAAACTGTTTGTCGGACAGTCAAAATGTTCAGCAAACTATTCTTAATAGAATAGCTGTCTTAAATTTGAAAAAATTGAGTTAACCAAAAAATAAATCATTTTAATAGTACAGTTTAGAGAAATACAAACCGTGGCATGGTGTTTATAGCGCAAATGAGTATAAATTAATTTTGAAAAAGAAAAAATTTGAAAAATAATCACTTAAACAATATATGTTATTTCATTTGTCGAATCTTTTTGGGACAGAATGATGTTATAATGTTACCTGGACTTCCGATGTGACGTGCTTAGTCGCCGTTTCTTTTGACTGGCGTTATTAAATTGATTTAAAACTTTAATACTATGCTGTTAAGTGGGGTTTTGTTGCAATGGCATTCGGTAACAGTAATGACTTTTGATTCCAAATCCGGTTATTAGAAAATAATTTTTATAATTGCTAACTGTTGCATGCCATCTATTAAAACTAAGATTGATTACATAATAACGGCGTTTTCAGTTAAGTCTTATAAAGAAAATAAATTATTTTTCAATGATATTGTTAATTGGTTAGAAATTATGTTCAATATTAATTAAACAGAAACACATCTACTAGGAGCTAGTCATATTCTTATACGTAAAATAGTTTAAAAATTTATAGATTGTAAATTAAAATTAATTAAATAATTATAGTACAGGTTATTACAGAACATATTTTTACAAAAATGAATAGATAATTAATAAGGATCGCTTTATGTCAGAAAATTAGCAAAAAAATGAATATCTTCTCGGCTTGAATATCGACAAGAACTGATACTTACAATTAAATCAATCTGATTATTAGAGCAATCAAATATTACTTATATAAGGCTTCGGTCTATTGTTAATAACTATTATTTACAACAATGCAATAGTAGGTACCCATCATCATTATTCTATGCATTTTTTTAGTTATAAGTAAAGTCTATCATATCTTTATGTCTTATATTATTGTGATGGAAATCCGAACATCCGGATTTTCACAAAAAAAAAAACGCTATTTAAGCTACTCAAAATGCTTAAATATTATTACAATATAATCTGTTTAGCTAAGTAAAATAATAATTTAAACATTTAAATAATAAATAGCATTTTTTTAAAATTTAATTTCGGATTCTCAACACTATCCGCTTAGCTTGTTTCGAGGATTGTATAGTTTTAATATTTGGTATGGCCGCAGCGTACTCTTGTATATAGGTACCTATAGTTCCTTTTTTATTTTGCTTGTATAATTATTATTGTGTTGATGTATATTGGACACACGGAAAAAATGCAAAATTGGTCCAACCAAACGTATGGTTAATATTTATGGGACACGATAAATGTACAGTTGGAATAACAAATTATATAATTGGCCCAACTAAACATTTAGTCGATCGAAAAGTCGCTTCAACTAAACATTTAGTCGGTCCAACTATTTATTTAGCTATTCCGACTAGAAAAATGAATGCATCCCACCCATAATTTAAAATATAATTTTAGTTGGATTAACTATGCATTTTTTTTTTGTCTGTGCATTCGGATTTATGTATGCCGGTGTTGCCTCATGTTTATACGACCCTCGCGGCTCTTCTGGTCTACGAAATTGACAATTTAATTATACAAAACCCAGGAAAAGGTCCTCCTCGCTCCGACCCTTGCACATCGACGCCGGCGCCTCCCCCCGGCGCCTCCTGTACGTTTAATATTATTATTATTATTATTATAATATATTCCCGGTCGGCCAAGTTAGTCAAAAGTCCAACACACACACACACACAAACTCATTTATTATTATTATAATAAATATTATACAGAAAGTTATGAATTTAGAACGGTCGCACGGGCAACGCAAGCTTTAATCTATACATCCTATCTGTGTGTGTGGATCGCAGGAGCTCGACGCTAAGCCGCGGGGTGGTAACCTTTGATCGGTTGGGGGCGCAATAATCTTTTTTACGAGCCCTCAGCCAACGGGAGAGCGCCATAGGGTCGGTCGACGGTCACCTTTTTTTTTTTTTTTATCCTTTTATGGCATTTGCACACCCCCGTGGCCGCCGCCACAACCCCGGGGACACGCCGTCGCAGTGTATACACAATATATATTCGCCCTTGGGTATATGAATATAATATTGTATACACCGAGCTCAATCCGACGGTGAACGGGAGAATAAAATAATTGAATTGGACCGGTATCTGGTGTGTGGACGAAATACAAACAACAGGGGAATAAAGCGCAAAGTATACACACACACACATACACAAAGCTTAGGATTTCCGCAGAGGTATTATTGAATAAATATATAATATATAGTTTGTGTATAGGAGCATTGGATTGGGGCTAAAGCGAAGGCATGTCGCCCTAGAAACTGGAAAAGCCTCAACAAAAAAAATTGAAGAAAAAAAATATATATATATGTCATATCTATATGCATAAATCAACAACAACCGGATCGAGGCACGTGGTGTGTATAAAATAAGACATTTTAAAATCTCTAATAAAAATCTGCTACTGTATTACTTGTACCTACATTTCCTACAAAAATAACTGTAACGGTAACAGACACGTTACATAACCAAAGCAAATTCTCGTCACATCCGGGCCGAGAACTGGCAACTAATTAAAAACGGTTGTATTTAAAAATTGCTGACTACATCATTTCAGTTAGATATTCCAAACGAATTTAATAGATTATGTGTAGTTGGTTTAACTATACATTTTTGTAAAATATCTATAACGATTTTAAACGTATAACTATACACAACTACAACTACAACCACAACTATGTACAACTATAGCTGTTGGTTTAATTATAAAGTTAATTATTATTATTTAACTTTACAGTTCACATTACACTTTTCTTTATGGTATTATTATTATTTCAATTTTCATTGTTTCAAGTAATACAAATAAAAGATTATACTTATTAGGAAACCTGGAAGACTATATTTGTCTATTACACATAATGTTATAAACTAAGTCAGACTAAATTATAATTATATGGGTGCTAAAATCATTACTAAACTTTTAATCTTTAATAAAACAAAGAATAGTGATATCAAGATTAAAAAAAAATCATAAATGAAAATGCCAATGTTTCAGGGATAGTCCAGTTTTCTGCTATAGTGCTATCAATACAATTTTGATCTGATACACAGCACCTACAATATTTACTTATACAAACATATAATATATTATTACTATGTTACATAGTATAATATGAATTATATATATTATTTTAAACTTGATATTATCAAGTATAAACTACTTTTATCTACCTCAAACACCTTGAACGTGTCAATAAGTAAACCATCATTTAACAGTTACTTAACTAGGTATTGGAAGAAAAAATAGTTTATTAAAATTAAATTCAATGTCATATATACTATTTTAGCTTCGACGTTTTTAATGAATGTGTTTAATTAGTGAAGGACACTACAAAATTAAATATACTTTACAATAAATGTATACAGCCGTACAGAATAATATGTTACATGATATATATAATATAACTTAAATACTCTAAAACACGTTGAGCATAAGGTATTATGGGCAGTGTTCTGGTGGAAATAGGCGTAGAATAAACTTGTCCGTGCTAGGTCTCTAGGCCAGTTAGCAGTCGCTGTAGTAGAGAGTATGTGAGATGATGAGAGTATGGCTGCAGTGATAAATCATAATTATGCATTTTTTCCCTTTGGTTTTGTTTATTTTTACAACTTAACACGGCAAATTCAACCATAATATATAGCTGGTATTAGGTTGACGCAACTAAAATGTCCAGTAAGTTCCAATTATATACATATAATTAACTATTTCAATTTAGTACTCCAAACTATACAAATATATTGTGTCCCTATACTAACCATACATAATGGTTGTCACAACTATATAGTTTTTGACTATAATTGATAACAATATAAAAACCTGAGGGCTGAGTGGAACCCATCCTGCGACATACCTCATTTTACTACATTAAAAATTGAAGGGCTACTAACCCGTAATTTCTAGTGTGAAAACTAAATTCAACAAAATTTCATAGAAAAACAGAGGAGAATATTATCTAAGCTTCAACGTGTCAATTGTTTGATAGTTCTAATCATTTTTTTTCTATGAATTTTTAAAGATTGGGTTGAATTAAATCAATTATTAAAAATTAGTGGATATAGTTATCGAAAATTTTAAAACGCTCATGCACAGATTAAGTTCTTCTATATTTACTGTACAATTTGGGGTTTTTTACAATTCCAATATACTTTAGTTTTGTTATAAAAATTGTATTTATTTTCTATAGAAATGATGGTTTTGCAAAAAAAAAAAAAACAACCAAATAATGTAGTATTAATATGTAATAAGTAAGTAAGTGTATAATATAATTGTATATAATTATACACTTTAGTTCTAAATGAAGATTTTGCAAAAAATTAGCTGTACTACGCTCCTTAAAAAATGGGTAGATAGCATCCTCCTAAGCAATTAACTGTAAAATAAAATTAAGTTCTAATTTCGTTTAAAAACCGTTGTGTTCAAATATATTAGAATATTCATTTACAATTACCATATGACGCATAAATTAACAACAATGTACTATATAAGTCATATATTGCTGTAAGGAAAAAATAAATAGTTAAAAATAATTGTCGTTGTAAAATATTATTTTACATAATATGTATAGTGTAAATGATTTCATATTTTTTTAAGAAGATTCAAACGGTTGACTTTTACATGTAAAATATATAAATTATATATCATATTATTTGATTTATACAAGTGTCCTTAAACCAGATTATTAAACTGTGATGAATTGATTGTATCTGCATGTGTTCTATATACTCTTGCAAATTGTAAAAAAAAAAGTAGTGTATATTCATTAATTTTAATTGGTTATCGAGTTAAACCAGATTTATATTGAAAAATTACACACCGTATGCATTAAGATTTTCTATTTTTTTTTTCATGCTAAGAGTATTGTATGTTTTATGTTTCTGGTCATTAGGTTTATACATTTTTTTTAAAATTTTTTTTTTTTTTTAAACATTTTATTGGTAAAACAAACAATCTGTAATTATTATATTACAATAAGTCCGTAAGCGGAAATAATACAATGACTTAGATACACATGAATAAAAGCAGCCGCCCTATGGCGGCACTCTTTAACTTGAGTGGTTTAGGTATTTTTTTATTTAAACGGTCAAAGGTCGAGTGTAAATAAGTGGGAGAGGTAAGATCGACCATGTTGTAATAAGGTGATGAAAATTAAATAGTAAAAACTAAAACGGGTAAGAGAGGTTTGTAAATGTTAAGAATAATGTAATTGGGAATGATAAGGACATACTAATAATTATAAATTAAAATTAAATTAAATTATCAATACTTAAGCGAATTAGTAGTTGTCGGTGTAAACAGGCGTGATTAGACGCAGGCCGGAAACTGGTAGCACTGTCGCCGGACAAGGATGCGACCACCTACAGCAGTGGAATGCTAAATAAAAAAATCATTTTTAAAAACTAGTATGATACAAAATAAAACCTAAAAGAAAAGTAGCATTTGGATTCTGGACTTTGGAGTTGCAACAATTTATTCATTCATGATTCAGTCTTGCTTTTAAAATTAAACTTAATTTTAATTAAATTAATACCATTTTGGCCACCGTTTTTTTTTACAAAATATACAATATTTTTTTTAACAAAATGTAGCTGTGAAATTAGCTAATTGGTTATCGTTTTAAATGATAAAAAAAGTATAATAAAAATGTTATTTACAATTTGTTATTATTGTACAGTTATAAATTATAATTATAAAAGTTATGTTATACAGAAAAAAATAAAAAGTTGGGCCGACTAAATTTTTAGTTAAAGCAACTATACATTTAGTTGGAGCAATTGTGTTTTTTCCGTGGTTAGTTAAGCATTTATAACTTAAAGTATTTTATTTTTATTTAACTGTTTTAATCACATTGGCTATACTTTGAAAAAAATGTCTTGTTAAAGAAATATCATAATCATGGGTCTTTGTTTACCTTTATTTTTTTCCTTGGCTGTTTTTATCGATTATTTTATTAGACACAATTTTATACGAAGATTTCGTTAAATCAACAGAGATTTGCGTTTGCCCATAGCGAGTATAACTATAGTCTGACGAGGATTCTGCGGGAACTGCAGTTATGTTACCTTAACTTAAGTTTAGACGTGACATACTTAGTGGCCGTGTCTTTAATTTAGGTTAACTCAAGCACATATATTGTTTAATAACTTTAATATTATGCTGTTAAGTGGTTTGGTCTTGTGTTGCAACAACAGCATTCGGTAACAGTAATGATGTTTAATGCCGAATGAATTTGGTTATTGTAAAATCATTTGTATAATAGCCGAATGTTGCATGTCATTTGTCAAAACTAGATTTGATTATATAATAACAGCGTTTTGGGTAAAATTCGAACAAAGAAAAAATATATTATTTTCCATATTATTACTAATTGGTGAGAATCGGTGTATTAAATAGAAAAAACAAGTACTATATAATATACTAGTAGCTAGTCTCCTTCTGAAATAATTAACACACGCGCAAAATATTAATTAAATATTTTGTAGATTGTCGTGTACCTCGGTCACGAGGATTCTATACGAAATAAAATACTAAAAACATATGCATGGTATATACCTATGTAAATTCGTCGTATCGGTAGCGATAATCAACGACGGAGACGCGCGTAAGACGGACGGTCCAAAGAGAAGAACCGAAAACGTGACAGGCGTGACAGCGTATACACAGCCCGAGCTATGTAGGTATGTATGTACCTAATACTTATATAATCTAAGACTATATACCTACACACACAGTATGTATGTATACGGTATGTACATGGAGTTGCAGGCGGCGGTGGCTGTGTCGTTGCATAAATCAACGGGTTTTTTTTGATGGGCGTCGGTCCAACCAGGGTGCGGTGCTCGGCGAGGGTGCGTGCGCAGAGACACGCGGTATGAGTGTGCTGCGGTACTACTATTGTAATAATATACACACTGTGTATAATACCGTGTGCATGTATCCGGCCAAAGCATTAAAAACCCACTGTCGCCCCGTGGTCGTGGTCGTCATCGTTTTTACAGCCGTCTCTCCTATGAGACGGCGTTTACTCGTCCCCGTCGGCTCGCCGGCCGACAAATATGGAAGGGCGGCCGTGTATAGGTGTACTATACGGGCGATTCGACTGAACCCGCGGCAGAGGGGTGTGTGGTGCGGCGGAGAGGGGGAGGAAAAAAGTGTAAAAAGGGGGTTGCCGCCGCAGCCGTGAGGGGGTCGTAAAATGGCCCCCGACGTTTTAGATTTTTATTGCGATCGCCCCGTGTGTAAAATGTACATTTGTGTGTGTGCGCGACGGTGAGAGTCGTACGCCGTGTGTATGTTATATATATATATAAATATACAAGGGCGAGGAGAGAGAGAGAGAGAGAGAGAGGACGTCTTATACAACACCCCCTTTGGGTTTTTGCGCCCCTTCCAACGGGGCGGCGGGTCCGCGGTGAGAGCGTTTTTGCCGGCCGCCTTCGTCGCCGCTACTCGGTTTCGCACCCCGGACGCGCGTGGACGAACGCCTGCGACCCTCAGGACTCGCCGGCCACACTCACATAATATAATAATATAATACTTGTGATTATATGCAAAAGTTCGGTGCTGTAGTTCGGTCCAAGTACGCTGTCCCACACCGTTTCCCGGCAGCAGTATCCACACACACGTGAGTACTTTAAACAACTATACAATTTATGTACCTACATAGCAGGGATATGGGCAAAATGTATCGATAAGTCTAATTTGGCTTGATCGATTGTATTGCTAATGTAAATGGAATTTTGGAAGTATGTTTAGTTGTATTGAGATGCAATTTTATATAGGCGCGCCGTGATTTATGGGTAATCGAGATTTTCTGTATCTTGTATCAATGTCCACCACTGTACATAAGTACCCATCAATCGTTCTATCTTCAGAGTGCCGCGTTTTTCTTTAAGAACCGAGTTACTAACTATTTTGGCGGTCTACTTAACTCATAACAACTAGAACTATATGGTTATGATCAGATACACTGCGATCGTCCCCCACCCTTCCGCCACTTCCTTCACGCACATCTTTTGTACATCAACGCACACTATTGCCGCCGCCTCCTATTATTGACTCTTCCTCCGCCTTGCTTTCGCTTTCCGTTCTCCTTCCCTGAGAGATAACTCATTGGCGCAATGTATAAAAAATAAATACCGGTTCAGCGCCGCCAATCGATATGGACACAAGCATCGTGCGTGGACGTCCAAGAAAACGTTTACTGCGAAAGGAGTCAAGATTGCTATGTGATTACAACCGGGTAGCCATGATTGTTACAAAACCAGAAAGAAATATACTTGGAAATAAGTTTAACTTTAAGTACTAGAGAACCTGGACATGAGAATACCCGAGAGTTAGTAAAGTTTGAATTTTTTTTTTTGTATTATCTTCATAGTGGCTAGCAGTTTTGACTCGTTGAACAGAACGTGTGTATATGTCTCGTTCAATTCGTTTTGGCAATCCTCAAATAATTGTATTAAAGCAAATGAACCGCTGCCAATGTCTTACGTCACCATTACCGTCTTATTGAGTGATGTCTTATATTATAGTTATGTAACTTCAACAATAATTTTAGCTACATTATTCTACCGGTTTTTCTATGGATTTTTTTAAAAGAAGCATCAGTTAAGAGCATTGTCCATCGATTCTATACATTTTAATAACTTAACCTATAAACACTTGGTCGTTTAGGTGGGGAGGGGGGAGTTCGATAGATTAGCGTCATCGTGCAGTGGAGGGTTCATATAAATGACTTGCCTAAAAGCATCAATTATTATGACGTCCAAACTCTCATCGTTAACAATATACAACATTAATATTGTAAAAATATACAATTACTACCAATACTCTACCACTGCCATTAAACATGTATAATATGCTAACCTCGTATCAATTGAAATGTCACGTCATACCCGTATAAAGCAAAGTCGATGATATAACCGATTACTATCGCACGCAAACTTCCATGAAGTCGCTACAGCGGCCATTGCTTTATGCTGCAAATGAGAACAAGTAATCATTTGAAACTTGTGTGAGGCGCATGACTCCAAGTCTGTGCGCCGTATTATAATAATAATTATGGTTTATATTGGACTTATATGTCCAATATGATTTATATTGGTTTACTATTGTTCAACAAAAGCATGACGCTTCATTTATGATAAGTAGATATATAGGCTACAGTTGTATAATTTATTATTCCAATGTCTTCAATGATTTTCCCAAATGTATAGACTTATTTAAAAAGGAAAAATATTACATCCGTCTATAACTATGAACTATTAAGTTTGACAAAAAATGTTAGCCAATTGTTATTTTTCTATATTGCCATTTAATGACCTCAACCTGGGCATGCATGTTTTATTTTACAACAGTTTAGTTTCAATTATTGTAAATCAAATAATCTAATTTTAAGGTCCAAATTCTCTTTCTTCTTCTTTACCTAAACCCCTACAAATGGTGTAACTCGACTAAATAATTTATCGTTTGTCTCTCGTCAAAACTCTTAACACACAAATATCTCTTGCCCTTTTTACTAACTCTTTACCTCCATTCTTTCAACATGCCAAAAAACCATCTCAGCCTGTTCTCTCTCGTTTTCCCTGTTATACGAGCCCCACTTCTACTTAAGTAATACTTGTTTTTAATTCTGTCCAACCTAGCCACTACAAGTGTCCATCTAAACGTTCTCCTTTCAGTTATTTTCTTGTTCCTTTCATCTCTAACACTCGCTTTTATACATCTTGGCCCTTACTATAGTTTTATAAAATGTTCCTTTCACTCCAAGCGACACAATTTCTTATATGTTATATAATGACCGTCTCATCAATCAAGTTAAACTTTATTGTACAATTATATAGGCTGTAAACAGATAAAACAAATACTGTATTTATAATAGTTTAGAGGCACTTAGGTGTTAATCAGAATAATAACACATCCATATAATTATTATCGATTCTGGGAATACAGTCAGATGATAAATCATAATTTTATGTTACTAATTTCTCCAGCTAACCGTAGAAGGTTCAATTTTTTTTTGTCATATTGTAACCGAGAAAAGGGTAAATGTGCACAATTATTCTTTGTATAGTCTGCGGCGTCATCGGGAAAAGTAGGTCAAGGCGGTATGTGTACCCGTTTTATATGGGCAAAAAATAATAACATGCCTAATATAATATATTATCTATAAAAGGATATGTGGTCAACTTGTGTGTACACACGCGTACATACAATATGCTGTAGCCTTTATCCCGAAGAAACAAAAAAAAAAGTGTTTAAAGTGACCCTTGTAATGTGCGTGACCTTAAGAGGGTATAATAATATTATGCGATTCTTTCAGTCATATCATCGCGCGCTCGCACGTACACTCGAAAGAGAGAGTGCAAAAAAAATTAAGAGAAAAAAAATGTTTGAAAGAGAATTTATGGCATTTCTTCTTTCCCGACTGACCCATTTCTCTTTATCATATTATCGTTATTATCTCATGTTACCCCTTTTATATGGGGGAAAAAAATAATTCTTATTTTGCCATTTACAATCTATTCGAAAACTATAACAGTGCATTACCATAACTTTCATATCGTCTTTAACGGAAATAACTCAAAAATAGCTTTATTTTTTGTTGAAAATGTGCATATGGGTCTAAGCATTAATAAAATATATTATTTTACGGGAAACGCAACACACTAGTTTATTTCCTGTAATTATAATTAAAAAAGTATTTAGTTATGTTGCCGCTACTAATGTAATGAACTGCAAGGTTCAAACAAGTACTATCTTGTGCAGCGGAAAAATGTAGTTAAAACACCAAAATAGACTTACTAACACACAAGACTGTCAAGATAGGTTTGATTAAATTTAATATATTTAATAAACGTTTACCACAGACAATAACTTTACTCTGCGGTTAACAAGATAAACAATTGAACATTTACTGATTGTTCCTCCTAAAAGAATAAACTGATACCTACTAAAAAAGAGTAAAAACTAAAAGCATTTTTTAATACTTATTGAAAACAAGTATTAACGTCAGATAACAAGAATTGGTAAATGCTTATATGATAAATAAGTATTATATAATAATTTTAAGTTGCCCAAAACATTAGTAAGCGTAAATCATACTCTACGTGCCATGGTCGTAACATTAACTCAAAGTGACCTGACCATTACACTAACGAGTAATACTAATTAATATAGTAATAATAAATAATTAACAAGCTATTAACGATTAAATTATAATTAAATTATTCCGTTAAAAAGTCAATAAGCGATAAAATGGTAATTTTTATAGTTTATTAAATTTAATATTTTTTGCTCTACTTATAGTAGATATAATATGTTATAAAAAAAAATGTATTTGAAATATAGGTATGGACAATGCACTAGATAAAACACTGGAGTCATCTCCGACAGTAGATCATAAAATAATTACATTTATTTAGGTAAAGCTTAAGATCCAATATTTCCTATGGTGAAGTACCCTGGTCCTTGCACTGGTGTTGTTGAGTACACTTTGAATACCTATAGTTTAAGTTTTTGTACAATTTTTACTGTTGTTATGATAAAATATACTGGTTACAAAATATCTTTCTTAATTTTTTTCTCTATTAACATAATATACTATGTTGGAAATAGCATAATTCTACAACAAACAATACTAACTAACCTTCTCAGTTTCAATACAATAAACATAGTAAAAGTAAAATTTGCATTTTATAGTAACGCATCATAACTAATTAGGCATTAATATGCCTAAAAAGTATATTATTTAATGTGGTATTTAATACCCCACTACATTATTATAATGTTACATACAAACTAACCATAGCGTTATTTTGGTAGGTACAATAAAAGAATAAAAAAATGTCAGACCTGTTCGCCAAAGCAATAAAGTAGGTATGGTTCCACCTTCGGTGTGTGCGTCAAATTCAATCATAATTACTTTATGGTTTATTAAAAATTGAATTTACACTTAAATCGTGTGTCGAGCGGGTTCATTTAATTCCTCTATGATGATCAGGTTTTCGTTTTGTAATAGAAGTTATTCGACGCTTTCCTTTGCGTGTGCAATATAATACAAACACACGGAATCGTTCTTTGTGATAATTCGGACTATTGATGCTTTAGTGGTCTGCGAGCAATCGTTGATAGGTACAACCATTTGCTAACAAAAATTATAATATCATTTTATAAGTTCTACATATTAATCAGATTCGATGGTCAATAATGTGTCTGCTGTGTCATATTTTTAAAGTGCAATCAATTTTTGGAGTTTATCTCGGTACGTAGAAATGTTCAATTTTGTTTAATACCTACATAGAATAGGGCGAACGAAATTTTTATATCTTAACTACTATTTTGCTGTAATATAATATTTTGTCTTGTTATGTGATACTTTAGAAAGTAAAATAACGTCAATGTGAATATTAATTAAGTCATTTATCTCTTTAAAAAAAAATAACACGACTTCAGAATAATCAAATAATATAAAAACTTTGTCTACGAGTTCGCCTGAACTACGGGGAGGAATATAAAACCATTTTGGCAGTTTTGTTTTGGATTTTGACCTTCGGCGCAATTCCTTGGAGTATAGAATTTATAGCATATTAAATCTAAATATAATACGTTTAATTACAAATTATATTTATTTTCGTTAATAAAATATTACCATTAAAATAATAAGCAATTAAGCAATTAACGACTTATAAGTCGTTAATTGAAAGTTGCTAAAAGTTGTTCAAAAATTTCAATTTTAAATAGGTTTTAGATTTCAGTTAAATTCTCAATAGTTCAGTCTCAATTTGTTCTGGTTGTGTTACATGATAACTTTACCTTATAAATTAAAAGTTGCCACTAGTAACTTTGTACTTTTGTACACAAGCAATTTTTTTAGTATTGGGGGCTCTCACCATTTTATTTTGTTAAATTTCACTAATTCCCAAAATAGGAGGCCTTATCTTGTCCACCTACAAATTAAATAAAATCCAAACAGTGTGGTTTTTTTTAAGCGTAATTGCATTTTTACATAATATTATTTTATTATTTTACTAATTACTACACCGGAGACTTTAGTAACAGTAGTATTATAATCAAATTCTCCGCTCCTAAACAATGCTAACATTTTAATATTTATTTAAATGCTGACAAATGTGGTTATACTTATACTGTAAGCCTAATAGTGTTGTATTCGGCCTTGGTTATAAATGGGATAACCTAACGTTTTTTGATTTGAAACGTTTATTATAAAGGAATACAATGTACCTAATGTTTTGTACAGATGTTATAATGTCGGTGTGTGTTGAAGAGACGAAGGAAATGCCTGTACAAGAAAACCAGCCGAATGTTCATAAATTTAAGCCGGGTATCAAATAAAAAATAATTGTTTAACTCTCTTATATATTACCTATTCCTATCCGACCCGTCGAAGAATGCCAACAATCCGGTTTTGGTCATCCTTATGATGCGGCCATTGGTCGACGTGCACGTCCCAACTGTATGAGATTATTTTCATATTATATTATATTATACCTATACTGACACTGCCCGTAACAAACGTGTGTTCATACAGGGGAGTCATCTACAGCAGCTATGGTCGGCTGCTGGTAGGTCTCAAGAGTTCATATCGGATAATATATATATATTGTTATAATAATGCCGGCGGCACAGCGAGTTTTTTAAGGTTTGTCCTCGAAAAGGTTAAACGTATACTTACTCTTTAAAGGGATTAAATACCGGAATATGTGCGTGTACAATATATTATATTGTTAACACTATAATGATAGGCCGCGTTGTTGTAAGTATTATTATACACACTACGAGGTCGACCCTCAGCTATTAATTCGGCGTGGAGTAGTATTTTTTAATATTCATTCTATCTCATCTTGATTAAAAAGGCGTTGGAAATTTGTCGTTATTAATTGAAAGTAATTTAATTAGTTGAACGACTTTTTGTTGATTTGGTCATGTTTCGTATTCTGTACGGTATTCCCGATCTATAGTTTTACCACACACAAATTGCAATAGTATATTAATAATATAATCATAGCTGTGATCATTCTCATATGTACTATCTCGGATGATACCTCAAAAGCGGCTTGTACACCAATGTAAACATTTTTGGATGCTATTATTCAGTTTAATAAATTGGGGAATTCTCTAAACACATCTAGCGTCTATCCTAGTAGTATACAAATACAATTATTTTCTAATGATGAGGTTTGGTGAACAATATCACAGTAGTATATTTGTCTGATGTATAATTGCATACTAAGGAAATAGTATAAACATATATTTGATTTTCTGACAAAATATGTTAAGTATGTTAAACAAATCAAAGACATGGATACATCCAAAGCATATCGAGTTAATAATATTTTAGTCCATAACGGCTAAAACACATTCAATATTAAACATATAACTTTAACTTTAAGTTTAACTATAACATAAATTACGATTGGTTACAACGATTTGAAATATTTAAAAAAAAATCATGAGCAGAGTAGCCTACTACTTAGTTTGTTTGCTATTGGGTTTCAAAAAAAAAAAATAAATAAATAAACAATTTAATCTGAAAATTCCATTAAATAAGACTACTAAAATCTTCATAGTTTCTAACAAACTTGTGATTAGTAAATAAATAACTTGAATACCATAATAAATTTAGGCCAACGCTGGCAATTTTTTAAAAATAACATTTTTTTATAATTCAGAACTATTTTACTTTAGTGTTAGAAATTTGATGATCATTGTTCAATAACATAAGTTCTTTAGAGGCATAATGAAAAAAAATACTATATCAACCTATGTTATGGTTAAAATATCAGCTTAAATAGCTATATATTATATATCTCGTGGCGAATTTTGATATTTCTTAATAAGTTAAACAATTATATTTCGTATAAAGGTGTTAAAACTTTCACAGATTGAGCTATTACTTGGAGATATTTTTTGGATCTATCCATGTCGTCATTATTTAACTGACGGTTATAACTTAATTATACGGTTATAATGTTTAGATTGAATTATCTAAAGATTGCAAGGTCTTCAGATAAATACTCACTGTTGATTATTTCATTGTCGCAACTAAGCTGAATACACCGCTTGTCTCCTACCGGCATATATATGTCTGTAGTCGCAACTGTGTTTCCTCGACCACGCGGTATCGTTGTAGGTCATGTGATCTCCTTTTCACTATTTACAGCATGTATAACAACTGCTATATAAACAGTGAAAACGGCGACTGTTGCTCTAAAAATGGACCCTGCTATAGGTTAGTATAAATACCTAATATTATACCGCTATATTATATTATATTATAATGATATACTTTACAAACGACCTTAAATTAAATTCTAATTATAACTCATAAAATATAACTATTTGTCTAATTCTGCTCCTTTCGGTAGGCACTCTATCTTATTCCATTAAATAGTTTAAATCGAATGTCTTCAACGAATATAATATTTTTATGAGTGTTGTGTGATTATATAACATTACAGGTACATAATACCATTGATAATACTGAACTAAACGTTTTGCTTTTATAAATTGTATATAGTCAAGGTATTGCAATGGTACCTACATTTGTCTTGATGGTGTTAAATTATGAAAATCTTAAAAAAAACTAGGCGGTATAAAATATATTTTGAATAACTTTTAAATACTTAGCTATAATTCCTAAAGTGTCAGAAAAAAATTCTTTGCAGGTCGCGTTTTCCATTATAAAATGTAAATTAATATGAAATATCTCATTAAAAAAATAGTACAAATTATATTAGGTATTCAAACACGTGTATTTTTTTTCATTTTGTACCTAAATAACATAGCAGCTATTGTTTTATATTGTATTCAATTCAACGATAAACAAGCGTTTTCTTGTTGGGTCTGTGATGTCTTCTTCTTCGAGACGGTCTGGAAGGAGAAAGTAAACATGAAGTAGATAATATACAAGCCGGTGTGTTTGGTGACAAAAAAAAAACATTACAGTCGCCGCCCGACATTATTGGTAGGTCTGAGGCGCATGTACCACATTTTGGTCGACGGCCATGTGAAAATGGGCGCGGCCTATACAATACATGAAACTGCCTTGATCGAAAGGTTATGGTTTTTATCAAAAAAAATGAATACTTATCCGATTCGCTTAATCCAAATTTTAATGATATCCACACAATATCACAATACCCTACCCTCGCATAAATATTTCTATGAATTTTTTTCCAATCTTAATATGTTAACATATTGCACATGCGGTTCTGGCAAGCCTTTTAAACAGTCTAAAGTTTGAGATTTACATGATTTAAATTTCTGAAATGAACAAACAGACTTGTTAATAGACTTTGTGTATTGGTAAACGCCACAGAGAAACAGGGAGAGATGATGAATTATTCCAAACTAGTATGTCCAGAACGGTACAAGTTCAAGTTTCTGAAAAGAGCGACCGTAGTGCAAGCACGGTCCACTAGATGGCCACAGCTATAGGCGCTTTCTGGTGGTCACTGGACTTACTAAGTGCGTTGTAAGTAACCAAGTATTTTGTATACAGACTACCGGTGACCATCGGTACTAATACTCCTGATTTTGGGTAGTCGTTGACCATAGTATCGCCAAAATATGTTATAGGTATTTTGTCACTGGGTCTCCGCAAGTTAATCTACAGTAATATAATATGATACACTTGGAAAAACTATACATATTGAATCAAATAGTACTTGTAAAATGTAGAATTTGAATTCATCAAATTTTCAAAAATGAGATATGTATTAAAACAATACATTTTACAACAGATTTTGACAATGAGATATGTATTAAAACAATACATTTTACAACAGATTTTGACAATGTATTAAATGTTTAAAAAATTGTCATTGTAAATTTTAAAAAATAATACATTTTTAGTTTAAACAAAATTAATTTGTCACATTTACAAAATTATCATTTTATTTTTATTAATAATATTATCTAAATTAAACAAACCAAATAATTGGCAATTAAATTAAATCCTTAATCATTTTTGAACATTGTAAATCAACAATGAAAATTTGTAATCCACAAAATACTTTTTTTTGCAAATAATATATTTGATAGATTTTTTTATTGAATCAATCGCGTTTTTTATTTATTTAAATATACTGTTTTTATATGTTTCTCATTTGTTTCATTGGCGAATTATTAAGTTTCATTTGACTTTGTATGTAAATGTTGCATATTTCTTTTAAAATGTATTTTATGTTAATAGCTAAAGATAAATTTATTTAAAAAAAATAGTAGTGACGCACATAAAACATATCAACAGTTTAAGAACTATAATTATCTACTTTATTTATACACTCAGATACTAGACAAGAAATATAAATAAAGTGAATTATTTAATTCTTAGTAAATGCTTTTTAATTGAAAAACAAAATGTAATACTCAATGAACATATTTAAACTTCCATAGTAAATTGTCGGATATAATTAATATTAAATACATCTAAGTAGTAAGTGTTATAATATACTAGCTCCCACTCCGCAAACTAACACATAATTTATCACTTCCTTATTGCATATTTTATGACTAAGAAAATAATATGTACCGTATCATTTTGTTTTGTAACCGTTAGTATATTAAAATTCCTACTACACTTTATAAAAAAAAAAACCTACTAATAAATTAAAACAAAAATAGTACAACTTTAATCATTTTGGTAGTTCAAATGCCAATTAGATAATCTGTGTAGTATTGTGGTATTTCTCATAAACAAAGTTATTTTAAAAATAGAATATATTTTTCTCTTATTAGCTCTTATGAGATATATATATATATTTAATACATAATTGTTTAATACTGTTTTGACATTAAAATGGAAAACGAAACACATTTTCTAAAATATTCTACTACAGCTCCCTATCATTATTTCCATTATACTATTTTAATGTTCTAAATTTAATTTACCTACTTAAAAAGTTAGTAATCGTAGCAAAATTTGGGGAAACGGAATTTATCTATACATTATACTCGAAGCAACCCAGCGACAAATTAATAACTTTATATTTAAATTATATATGAACTACACATTATCTAATAACATGAAAGCTAAAAGATAACTTAAAATCAATCTTAAATTATCGCTCGAATTATACCAATAAAACTGCTAAAATAAATTACATTTTTATAGAAACTTGTATAGGCAATTGGTAACTTAATTAACAATTTTTTATTTTGTAAAATATAAGATACAATGCCCGCATTTTTCATTTGAAATCACATACTTAAAATACTATTATTATATTATTATAATATGTTGAACGAGGAATAAGCGGCAGAGTAATATTTTCATTTTTATTTTGCACACTTGTCTGCTGGCCCGTTTTTGCGTGCCCAGCAGCCGTTCCCCGGCCAATCTTCGGTTTTATTATAATATCTCAATACAAACGATTACCATACGATTTTTGTACAGTATAATATATTAATGTCATTGGCAAAGTATCAAAAGCATGTCGCGAAGGCCACTACTATATGTGTATCCGGCGCGGTCGTCAACCGCTTAATCGCAAATCTTATACTTACCTGAAGAGGACCATCTATATTGCAAGCGTTTACTGTTAAAATAAATAATCCTCGCAATATTATTTTATCCGACTCACAGAATTATAATATGTCATGTATATATATTTTTTTTTAATTTATTTACCTCAGTTTTCGGTGAAATAACTATTACAGCTGTTTATTTAAGTATATAAAGTGTAAAGCCTAAAGCAAGCACACATCGAGTGCGTTCGATTACTATCATACATTATCGCGGTCTCGCAATTTTATTATTAATTTATCTTTGACTCATTTTTCCCGGTAAATCTTCAAATAAATAACGTTCATGGTATTATGTTTTGGACGTGCCCATTTTGCTCGACGCCGTATCTAATCCGACTACCACGTACACACACACTCAGTAGGTACTTATATATGCATCACTTTGTGTTAACGTGATAATATTATAGGTATATACATATTATATTTATGCATATTCATAAGCACGGCATTGACTGTGTACTTGAGTAATTTTGGGTTAAACGCCTGCGAGCTGCTTATGTAATATTACATTTCTGCGAAAACCATAATAATAATATGTCTGTGTCATCATCAAAATCAATGGCGTCGAAAAGTCTTTGATAAGAATATGAATAAATTAAATGAAGAATATGATAGTAAATAAAATAAATTTACCTTCAGCTAATAAAGTTTAATAATTTAGAAATCAAAATGTTTTTAGTTTAAATTTTAACCAATAGAATAGTAAAATCGTTTGTTGATTATCACTCATAGACTGTTTGTTATTTTTTAATTTACAATCGTTATATTTATTTAAATATATAAAATTATACTAAGATAATAATAATCATAGTTTCGTTGTCATATTTGCGCAGATGGACATTTCTATTTTAAATACAACATCGGTCAATTTAATAACAATACTGTTTATATTTTTGATCTGACAAATTAATTAAGATAAAAATACTTATTTTTTTTCGTTGTATGTTTAACTGGCAAAAATTATAATACAATTTTAGTTAATTATTCAATATTTTTGTACACTAATAAAATAATTCGTGTTTTAATGAATATAATATCGTATTGTTAAAAAACGATAAATTAGTTTTACAGAGAATAATTGCAGTGTACTTGAAAATGTATAATTTATAAAATGGGTTTGTTTGTTTCTTATAGACTGCAGTTATATGATTTCCGATTTCATCTTATTTTATATAGAAGGCTGACAGTTTTACATATTAAGTATCGAATACAGAGGATATACATTATATGTATATATATATATATATATGTAGGTTATTATAATATGTAGAGCAACATAGAGACGTACAGAAGGAAACCGAGGATTAGTAACATACTCGAATTTCTCGAAAGATTTTCCCGGGTGTGTTCGAAACATATTGTTGGTATTTATTTGTACAATAATATATTATATTTTATACCTATTTATACAAACAAGCTAAATCTGGTTGTTTCCGCCGTCGCCGGCATTGTCCCGCGTAGGTTGATAGTAAATGCATATAAATACTATACGACTTACTAGTATATATTTTATGTACACAGCTACCTATCAATATTATGTATATACAGGCGGCCCGAGTACGGTTTTTTTTTGGGGGCCAGAAGCTATAGGTAATACAGCCACGGTACACCGTGGTGTAATATAGCTGTATTATACCTATGCATACAGTAGTGTGTATGTAGACAGATGAGTAAACTGTGTGTATGTTATGTAGGTGGAAAGGAGGCTGATGGAACGCCACATGTGTGTCGAGGCAAGTGCGGCGTTTGGGGGAATTTTAAACTAAAATTATATTCATTCACACACACACAAGTGTGCACAGTATGCCGTTAGGTGGAGCTTAGCATTATAATATATATTATTTACAAACGACCGACATCCGCCGAAAAAAAAATAGAAGAAAAAACCACCGATGGTTGCCAATAATTAAATACCAAGAGGTTAAAAAAAAAATTTTGTTAAACTTTTACTAAAGATTTTAAATATTATAACACTTCATACTATATAAAAAGATACATTTAGAATGAAATATTTATTCAAAAGTAGGTACATAATAATTATACAAAACGTTTAGATGTCTCTAATTCTATATTATAATTATTATTATACATATCAAAAATGTTGTGTAGTCACAATTTCAAAGCTCCAAATAGGTAAGGTGCGTCCGCTATAAAATGTCAAAAATTATTTCTGAAAGGAAAAATATTATTATTAAATGCGTGAGGGTGCTTTGTGGCTGAACACTTTTTACACGCTTTAGTTCTACTCGGTTTTGTTTTATTTTCAGATATATTATATATACTTATATATATATTTTTTTTTGTAATTTCGAACATGACATTTCAATGCGGCGATTGACATATACGTCTTAAGATTATTATTTATAAAATAATAAAAAAAAACCGAAGAAAAGTCAAACGTACTATTTCATGTCGAGCGCGACGTTGTCGTTCCGTTACGGTCAACCTACACAGTTTTACATCCGTGACGTGTACACACAGTAATGGCTATTTATGAAGGAGAAAAAAATATATTGGTATATATGTATGTTCATGAATTCATTAAGCAAGACAAAAAACCAATATATACTTACATACAAATCGACAATCGAAGCGTTTAGGTATTTATACGCTCGTGTTGTTTTAATAAGTAGGTACCTACCGCGATTCCACATGGAAAATAAGTAAAATAAAAACACAACATCTCAAGAAACATCCCAGAGAAATTAATTTTAAAATGGTTTCATATGGTCAGACAGATTGTAAAAAATATAGTATAGGGTTGTTGTAAACGAGTGGGGCAAAATATTTAAATGCAAATGGGTGAGAAACGATTGTTTTGCTTACAATACTTGGTCAGACTTTCAAGTTCAAAAAGCCAGCATATTTTATTTAAATTAGAACCTTTCAGTTATAATAAAAAAAATGTTAGATTTCTCAATTTCAAAGTTTTCGTTTACATATTTTTCTATTTTTTCCATATAATAAAAAAATGCTAATGTTTTTATAATCAACCTATACGATTGTGGAATATTATTGTCTGCTGTTCATGAAACAATATTCTAACAATATTCCATATTATGATATACAGTACAAAAACCAGTTTCACGCCCCAATCTGTGTTGTCTTTACTGAGTGCTATGGCGTCGCGTTCAGTTGATGAATGTAAAATATATAGATGTACCTAATATATATTCATCTCAAATAAAAATTTTGTTTTTTGTTTTTTTTACTGTACATATTATAATTGGATTTTTTCTTATTAATTGATTGTGTAAAACTGTATGTAAGTATTAAGTAACGTACCTACGTTTTAGTGGTGAAATTACATGTATGAAATTATCAAAAAATATTATTTTTTAATTTTGTTGTTGTTTAAATTAAAAATAATTATATAAAAGGATTAGAGAAGCCTAAAATTATGTATGTGCGGTCGCAGATTCGCATTTAGAAACTATACTTATAACTTATGCCAATACATTATTAATTGCGATCCGCTAAATAATTTTAATTAGAATTTATAAAATGTCGTGTTGGAATCTTTGAGCAAAACCGCGCACTTTAAAGAAACAAATACATTTATCGGTCTTCCGAAAATAATTTTTACATGACGTTTTTATTTTATTATGACAGCACCGACCACAAAACGTGACATTTTATCTAAGTAGTATGTTAATTTTCCTTTAAGTTTCCAAACGGTGTGGTGTATTTTTAAGTTTACCCGACGCGCTAATATTAGAAGACCGTCTAAAGGTCAGCGGTTTTTTCCCACAATCTCGTCTCCCTTTATATATTTTATAATTATTATATATATATTAAAATATTATCCCTTTCGAAAATAACCGTCTGCTTTCCGCTGAAAAGTCATTTTTTTTCTCACCCCCTCGAGACGGCCGTGCACCCCCATCTGCATAATATTGTACGACTTGACGGAATCTAACAGCTGTTTAAAATTATTTTTCGTTGGCTCTAAACGAATGCGGTGAAAATCTGAAACAAGTTAACAGTTAACGACACACTAAACTACAAACCCTTAAGTCGCGCATGAGTCTTATATATTTTTTTTTATGGCCACAATATAGTCACGTATACACTGTCTATAACAAATACCTAGTCTGTTAGCAATATACTACGAGCAGTTTATGTGTATATATATATATTTAAAGTGACAAAACCTAATTGCTGGAGGTCGCAAAAACATTTATCATAATAATAATAATAGTACACCTAACAAAAATATGTATAGTGATGGTATTTTTTACATTTTATTCTAGACTTTTGGCATAACACCCGTTAGTCATATGTATTTTAATAAACTCCAATACAAACGACCTAAATGTGCCCTACCTTGTCAATAACGTGTTTTCGAATAGTGTGTCCTTATTTGTTGATTATAAGACATTATAAAACATAAGGATACTCTAGATCATATAGTTATTAGTATTTTATAATACATATAATGATTTAAAGAAAACTATACTTAATAATTATCACTACCGCAATAATTTTATCTATACCTACATAATATATAAGTAATATAATATAAATATGCTAAGAAACAGCCCTTCTATGTTTTCTTAATTTAAAAACAATGTACGAGAGACGATGGCTGTTTAAATTGAATTTTAAACCTCAATTTAAAAATTGCTAAATTTTTTTTAATGTTTAAATCATTAAAACAAAATAAAAAAGAACACGACTCGGATGTTTAGAACTGGAAGAATATCATCAATAAAATGTCTAATATTTTGTTCGTTAAATCGTTAATTTTTATAACAATTTTCATTATAAAATAGTGTTGTTTTGTAATGAATTAAAATATATTTATAATTTTAATTATAATACATTTTTAAGTGTATATTATTTTTTGTGTTTCACATAAACATCCATTTGTATCATACTTCCTTAAAGTAAGTTACTTTTGGTTTTTGTACAAAATTCTTGTCGGCCAACGAGCCAAACTTTGATACCGTCACGGTACATTTTTTATATTATTCACATTTTTCTTATACTTGGAAATTTCTCGGATCCTCGCGATAAAATATCGGATTTCCGACGAATAACGAAAACAGTATGCCATTTCGGGTTTATATTTTTACAAAAAAAAAACCGTTGTACTATAAATTTTACCAACGCCCAAGTCGCCACGGTCAATAAGTGACGACATTGGGGCACTTAAGACGTGGTGTGCAATATTGACAAATAACAGTCGACCGTTGCTTGTATCCAGACCACCATGTATGGTAAACTAATTGAGACAATTCATACAAAATTTTCAATTTCGTCCCGTCCTACCGACGAAGATATATTCTGTGACAAATCGCTCATTGTAACAATTTTATCACCTTATCTATACAACAATATAATATAAGTATGTATAGGTAGTATATTATTATATCAGAAATGATTACACACACACCACGCACACTTACAGTACTACACGATTGCGTGGCAGTTGCCAACACTTACAGCTGATGATATAATAATAATAATATTATCATTATTACTATTATTATTTTACAACTCAATTAAACAAACGCGCAAGCACGTCGTCTTGCATAGGTGCCGTTTTTACGACCAATGAAATGTGAAACCATCTTGAAAGGCGATCGTCCGAGGTGATGGCAGCGATTTTTTTAATAACATATTGTTATTGTTATTATTATGCGGCTGTGTTTCTGCAAGCGATACTTACCTACAGGCATATTATGTACACAATATAAAAAGCGTTATTAAATTTGAAAATAATAACTATGTGCGCATAATTGCGACAAGAAATTATACTTCATAATCGATTATCTCTCATGGGGGATGCGCGCTGCTCACGATGACGGCGGGAGGCCCTGAGTGGAATTTACTCAAAACCAGTGTAACTATTTACAATAAAGAAGAAGGAATTTATTTTATTACGCACGGTTTTCATGCGTCCGTCCATGGTATACCTATTAGTATTATATTAAACTTCTAATGTATGCAATATTATATCATACAATATACGCGAAGTCGCTTTTGGTTAATTCGAAACCGGCCGTTCCGCTTAAAACGACTACTATTTTGTATTTTTATTTCAAATCTAACGATACGCCATATTATTCGCCGCCGTCGTATGTGGGTACCTTCCTACCTATCGGCGAACCTCTTAGAATTTATTCTGAAAAAAAACTCTTAATTAGGGTATAGGCTAGCGCACGATAGGTCTGTAAAATAATAGCGCTCGATGGGTGGCTACATAATAATATATTATAATACTATGCGTTTACAGTGTTTTTTTGGAGAAGCCGTTAGAATTAATAGGATTCGTGACGATTTTTTTTTTTACCAACATAATATTTTTCTGGTTGTTCTTTATTTTCTCACGGCCGGCTGCTTTTTTGAATTATTTTATGATTTTCATACGATTTGTAAGTAATATAATATGAACGTATTTATGTGTTCATTAGTGTGAAAAACAACACCAAATCTTAACATTTCGAGACAACTGTATAGGTACAATAATACATACCTACCTATGTAACAGCTTCAGGTCGTAGTCATACTCAGCTGTTAGGTTAAAATAATCTTAGATCCTAGTTTTGTCAGCACAGGACACCAAAAAAATAACTATTAAGTTATTTGGTGTAGGTAAGACAAATGTGTTTTTCATTTTTATACAGGGAAATATTCAGCAACAGTATTATGTTCATGTATTTTACATTAGGCATAATTAGCAAACTCAAAATGAACATTGTTGTTTAATTAACCTTCCTTAGAAATATCATACGTCTACGTTAGTTATTTAAAATGCTTTCTTACCTAACCTTTAACCCTTACTCTCTGTTTTGAAAAGTAATTAATAAAAGCTGAATTTAAAGCCTATTAGCTAAATCGTCTGATTGACCATCAATTCATACAATACAATTTTTTATGAGATAACAAGACTCGCTTTGGTATCTAAAAATACATTTTTTATTCATTGAGAAAAAATATTTATTTTCAACAATGATTAATATGAATATTCATATTTATTTATGTATTAATTAGAGTTAAGTTTTCCATAGCACATTGCCAAACTATATTTATAATGATAACTACTACAACTATATATTATTATAAATCGCATTTAAAGTTGGACTTGCGATTAATATATAGTTGTGAAGCATTTTCTGCCAGCTAAAGCAATGTAATTTTTTTTTTATATTACAAATACCTATGTACCTACCATACGGGCTATTGGTAATTATAATAATTATATGTACGGCCATGAAAATTGTCTTGTTTTTTTTTTTGTCTTCAAAAAAAGATTTCTCTTTCTGATGCAATGACGTCATCGTACTCTGGCGTGCATTAATTTATTATAATATAGGTAACATATTATTTGTGTGTGTAGATACCCTCCACTCGAACCTGGCTAGCAAAATGAAATCATTTGCATGCTTTGTCAGTGGTATATGCTCGGTATGATGTATTGATTTGATCTTCACGTGACCGGAACACGCACAGACCGAGGCAGTCTAATACACCAAAGCCTTACACGCGTGCGTGGTTAGGCAAAATAAATTATGTTATTAAAATATACAGAAAAACGTTTTTTTCTCAAACATAATACCCACATAATGCATGTATTGTATTTTCTACAGTGTGTGATTTGCATAAACAAAAAACATTGAACACTTGTAACATTTTTTTTTACATTAGACTAGCCGTGGTGGTTTGCAACGCCTTTACACAGGTTGATTATCCAAGGAATATAATATAATCTGTTTTAGAGGGGTAAACAAAGAGGAAATTAAATGAAAAATTATAATTATTTTTACACTCGAAAATAGTAAACATATCAGCAATTAATAGTTGTAACATTAATAATAGATGGATGTAAAGACAACGCGACTTGACTTGATTATTGATCCGTGATGATGACATAAGGTACATCTGAAACACCAAAAAAAAAAAATAATATCATAACAATACAAAATACTTAGACCTATTTATATATTTTATCAAAAACGAAAAGTCATATTCTCTTCGACTTAGAAATTCTATACATGGCTAACATATCAGATTTTGTGTCTATATTAATATAATATGTATTAACAGAAGTTATTATGCCGTGATATTGCACACTATATATGTATAGGTATAATTACATTTATCTGTTTTTATTAAGTACCTACTAAGTACTTATTAAAGTTTTATGTATATTATACGATTCAAATCTGTAACGTTATAAGTATAATTTCGGTCAAATTAAACGTTTCGAATAAATTACCGTAGGCAAGTCGTTTAGTGTCTATATACATTGTACATAAAAAACCGAGCTTATATTTTATCTTATTGTATAAGATGTGCGGTATTATGCTAATTTCCATAACTCGGTGTATAAAATTATATTGACAATTTAATATGTGTCCGAAGTGTAATTTAAAATCCTATATAATATACTATAACGTTAATATTATTCAAATACATTCTAATAATAAAACTCAAATCGTAGCTAAAAACTATTTTCATTAGAGAAACCTCTGAATTGTTCCAGTAAAAATATTTACCGCCCAAGGCGTGAGCATACAAATAGTGCACATAATACATTGTGTACCGATATCAAATCATGAAAAATAATAATATGTTTTAAAATATCCTTGAGAGTCTCAAGTCTGTTGTAAGTTATTACCAAAATATGCGGTAAAGGGTATTTTTCAATATTTTATTATTTTATTATCCATCTATACATTGCCACAAGTGTTGCTCAGGTTTTTCTAGCTATCAATGAAAATTTAAAAAAATATCCGTTGAAACGTTTTTAGTATCCGGTTTCTCCCATAGGTAGGTACACAAATTTAGTACATTATAAATGTATGTTTCGATAAATTTACAGGGGTGTTCTTATGTGTATTATTTAGGTATGCGACCGCCAAGCCGTCTCCCGAAGCAATTTCTTTAAAACGCTTTTGGCGTCGACGGGAAAAACCTCGCCTCAATAACAGTACAGTCCGGAGCCTATAATTTCCAATCATTTATGTCCAATCGTTATTTTATGCATGTGTGTGTAATATATATTTTAGCTCCATTCGAATTATATATATATATATTATACCGGCGCGGTGGTAGTGGTGTTGAATGTAAGTTAGGTACATTTGGCTGTTTTTTTTACGACAACGGACAAAAAGATATATATATATATATATATATATATTTTATATATATTAATGCCGCGCCCACAAGCTAGTTCTACCAAATTCGTTGATGCACCTAACCGATTTCTTATACGATTCAAAATAGGTAAAATTTAAATATCAATTTTACTCGGTGGCTATAAAAAAAAAAGCATTTAGCTATTTTAACTTGAACTTTTTATCGAATTAAGTAAAGAGTTCAATATAGAGATTTTACCGTTTTAAAAATAATGTTCACATAAAAAAATTCATAGCTGGGCCGAAACAGTTTTTAGTTAATGCAACTATGCATTTAGTTAGCCAACTAAATTTTTTCTGAGGTCAACTATTTATTTAGTTAACTATATATTTTGTAAAAATACATCATGTCCTAATGCCTTTTCCAATTCGACTCCCACCATATTCTCATTATACTCGGTAATGGTAAAACTTGATCAGGAGTTGTTACACCTAAAAACAAAAAATGTCTCTTTGATTTCATTATTTAGGACTCACCACTTTCATTATGAATGTGAATATATTACAATAATATTATAAGTACCTAATGCTAATAATTGTTTATCACTCTCTATTCCAAGATGGATAAACGGAATAGCGAGTGACATGAGGATAGCCGAGTTGATTGAACGAGATGTAGAAGATCGAACCCTAAGTAGGACGTGTAGCACAGGATGGCCGACCCCATGTAATTGGCAGCGTAAGACGAAGATAAAGAAGATGATGCTAATAATTGTTTATGCGTAAGTGCGCGTCTCCTGTTCTGGGAAAAACGTTGTTTTTTAATGGTTTTCGCATAATAGCGATTGTGAGTAGGTTCTGTGTTTGTATGCTGTTCCGTATCCATCGACCATCTCTATATATTATAATAAACTCTCATCAATGAATAAACTAACAAATCGTTTAACGGGCGCCAAACATAATATAAATCCCACGGACTTTCGCGTTTGATTCTTATAAACTATTATGTAGAACATAATATTTTGTGTTTAACATACAATAATATATAGTGTGTAATTTCTGAGTCTTCTCGATGCAATGGCGGCGAGCACTGATATTATTATCCAAGTTTTCGGCAAAACTCACAGCGTTCGCAGACGGCTTTTAAAACTCTCAACCGAGTGAACCTATTTCCATTATGGAACCCAATATTATAATATCAGCTGCTGTCAAGTGCAGAGATTTATTTGTACCTCCCCCCATGTCTTTACTGCGCACTGGTTTAGAGTTAAGACCAAAGTGATGTGTTTTTTGACTAAACCCCATCAACTTTAGCTGCAATGCCTAAAAATATGCACGTTCATTGGACGGTATGAGGAATAATACTAATATCTATCTACTATATTATCTTTGTACAAGCGTACAAATAATAAACTATGCTGTTCATAGTTATTTCCATAAACTCCCACGATGCGTTAATTTGTTTGTTTGAACTGTCGTCGACAATAATTAACATGGGTCATAATTATAGACCTCCCCACTCCCATCTCGTCCCAGAAACGAAATATTGAAATGACCGATGATCGTTTTTAAACAGCGTGAATTAAAAGCCTGAATGAAATCATCGAATAAACCACCGCAATTGATCGACAATGATCGCTTCATATGATACGTTATTACTGTAACACACTATATCTAGTTTTGTCAAACCACACACGGTTTGAACGACAGTGTATTATTTTTAACTACTGAGATCAGTTAACCGTTTAAAATTATTAGATATAAAAAAATAGTAATGACAAATATAATAATTGTATGTTGATATTTATTAGCGGGCTATCAAATATTATAATAACACCACGAATGTTTCAATAGTATTGCCTGAATATTACGAATTGTTCCACTAAACCTTAAAAATAAATAACTTTTAATTACTATTTGGGATATCATCTAATATAACTAATAATGTGTGCACTATATACCTACTCTCGACCATTCAAAAACGTGGTCATCAGCAATGGTATACATATAATTTGATGTCTATTGTATAAACGTTATACCATAATATAAGACTGTTATACATCTACAGTAATTCTATCTTTTAAAACCACGCTAATGACATGAATAAATATGTTTTCATAGTGGAAAATTAACTAATAATTAAAAATCTTGCATTGTAAGTAATTGGTGGAGTTGAAATAGTAAATGATGTAGTGCAACAAAGTCTTACAATATGCTCTATACAAACGCGACGACTTGCGGTGATGAGTTTTAAAGCGAATAATTTGGAAAACAAGCAAATTGATTTGGATTACATAAAATAGCGGCAAAATAAATTGGATACTTTCTCCAAATACCTTTCTAAAAAGAAATAATAATAAAGGTTAGTGCGCGGTTCTGCGTTATAGACGATATAATATATATATATATATATATATATCGCAAAGCCTAAGAACGCTTAAAAACTCGCAATAATATATAAAAGTCTCGACGGACGTGATGAGCGTCTTAAGAGCGTTTAATTTAGACGATTTTGGTTTTATTGTTTTCTTTTTTTTATTTGGTTATACCATTTAATTAAAGTCCACGATGGCGTCAAGCTGTACCCTAAGAGAATCGGATTTTCAAAATCAATAGATAGATGGTGGGCGCTTATATTATAATGTTTTTTGGTTGCATGACATGTATTTAGCTGAGCGTTAACACAAAAAACTAGTTTTCAATAAATTAAACAGTATAATTTATATGAATATGAGCTATAATTTTATTTTAAAGTGTTAATACATAGATAAATATCAGTATATTTTTAACGTGAGTTGTGACACTATTTAATTTGTTCGAAACACTTATACTACCTCGTACAGTATGAAGAAAAAAATATACTTGAAATAATTAAACACTTTATAGATTTATTTATTACACAGAAACTGTACAAGATAGATTTGGTTCGATAGTAGTACAATTATTTATAAATATAATTAATATAAATGATACAATTGATTATAGGCTTGAATAAATTGAACAACATTAAACAACTACTTACTGTTGAAATATATAGTTTTTTTATACTAATTAGGTATAAAAAAAATACAAACAAAGCATGTCCTTTGTTGTTGTTACAAACAAGTATTTGACGTCAATAAAACAAAAAATCTTAGATGCTAAATATTAGTGAGATCTGGTAAACAAGTCGCCTAAATAAATTAGTAATCACAAAATATCCTCCAGCCACGACCATTACGATATATTATTTAATTATCTATCACAAACCATAAAATATACTTTTTTTTTTAAATTTTTACTCAGATATTGAAAATACTTTTTTGTAATCCATTCGAATAAATAATTTTTCTCAACTCGTGAATTGCGGTATTTCAATTTAGCCAATTTGGCTTCAGCGCTATAGTTTTACTTCAGACAGTTTTGCTACTTATATTTATGTTTTTTTTTGGTTATTTTACGTACACATGTATTAAGTTACCACGCTGTTCGAGTTCGGTCTTTATTCGGGTTTTTATTTCTTTTGCGGGATTCGATCAGCCTTTATTCCACGACCACATTGTATCAGTATTGTACATATGTGCCAATACTGTGTGTATACTCTCACACACATAATAATATGGTGTATACGATTTGAAATCTCGGTCGAATGCTCTCCGGCCGAATATATATATATATGTGACGACAAAAATGTTTCATCGTCTCAAAATCCGGACGGACAAAAGCCAAAGAATCTTCTTTTACTGTCATGCAATAAACCCCCCCTCACCATCCCTCGGGCAAATCCCACTTACATATTGTTGATCATCATAATAATAACGCGTCTTATGTACATAATATAACAACGCTGTTTATACGCGTAAATCCTTTTCGGCGACCGAATCCTTCCATGTTTTTTTTTTTTTTTATGTATATCTACATAACGGTTGTTACAATTTCGACTGTATACTATACATAAGTACTATATATACATTGTTGTGTACGATATAAGTGTATAGGATTTGCGGTTAGGACGAGCGCGTGTACGCATTTTACTCCCACAAGCCTTTGGGGCGAAACGGCTCCTCTCGGTCGGCATTTTATATATACTATAATCCCAACCGAGCGCCGCCGCCGTCGTTTCGCTTGTTCAATCCCAATGTGTTTTTGTCTGTATACTTATATACATTTTCAAATATATACATATATACAATACCGGTTAATGGAATGCCGCCATGATGGCCGCCGACTTCGGAATGATACACCGCTGGGCAAACGTCTTATGTGTGTGGTGTGTGTGTGCGCGCGCGCCTCCCCGCCCTTCTGGCACCCCCACTACCTTAGCGCGGCACTATTCTAAGACGTTCACGTTCACAGCATGATGACGGGATACATCTTGAAAATTGTATACACGCATCGCACAACACGGCACACACACACACACCACGTATTAGATTACAAGTCCTCTCTCCCATCGCCGGATGCCTGGGTCGTCGCACAAGGCATACTGTGAAATATATTAATACTTTCCCCGACGTTTTTTGTACAACTTATTAACTCATACAACAAAAAAACGGTTGAAATTTTGTTGAATCGTAGTTTGACAGCAGGTTAAACGTTTATCAAATCGTATCGAATAAAATGTTGTTTAAATATTAATGAAATACAGAAAAACTTATCATACATCTTAAAACACGAGCGAAACGTTTGAATTAAGGTTCCGGCAATTTCATTTTGGAAATACCCGCAATAACATTATTTTGTAAATAGGCGGCACTAAATAACATAATACATGGACAATTACAGTATACAAATATAATAGTAATATAGTTACAGCTATAATAATATACTGATACAGCTATCAGTTGAATACAAATTACAAACAGATTATCGCCGATAATTACACTATAGGATGTAATTACTAATATATAGGTACATAAATAGTTTTGCTGAAAATAATTCGTAGGTATATGTCCTTCAAACTAATCGCAGAGCTTCTTTGTGCGTTTTTCTCTAAATCATACAAATAAATGTCAATAGAATTAAAAAAACTTTTTGTATTAACATCTTACATATAATTTAATAACTGCAGTAACGCGGGTTACATTGTGCAATGCCGGTTAACCGCAATAGACACTTATTATTATAGACTTAGGATAAAAAATAGACCCTATATAACAACTCGGCCCTAACCAAACAAAACCGATAACACAAATTTTTTTTTTTAATTTACTATATTATATTTTTAAAATCAATGACGTCCATGCCGGGTAACACATAAACTCGAGGAAAACAGGACATTTTTTTTCTAAGAATAACACGCAAGATAAAAATATATAATTTTTATTTGTGAAATTTTGAAGCCATATGCAATTGTATACACTTTCTTGTACACAACCTTGATTGAGTACAGTCTTAACTGCACGTACAGTCTTATACAATGTGTATTATAATTATTGTTTTGATGTACATAAACCTTAAAGTAGGAAGATGCAGATGTTTCAGTACACTATTTCTGGGAACTGTATCCTGTACACGCAACTCTCAATGGTGGTCGAATAGTATAGTAAATATAGAGCAGACCATTAAACAGCTTATGTTATATATTTTTGTTGTTTATGCATCTAACGTGGTATTCATTCAGTTCAATTTGCAAACACTAACACGAATACCAATTGATTGTTTTCATAAACAGATCGTCAGAGATGCCACATAAAATATGTCTACAGTCTACATGGTAACGCTCCATAATCTTTGGCAGCACACAGCGGTGGTGATTTTTTAATTTTTTAAATACTCTATCGTGATGTTTTTTTACCGGACAACGAATACACTTAACGTGCCCGAGCAAATAACTTAAGAGCTAAAAAAAAAAAAATGTCTACGCTGTGTATTATTACATTATTGCGCTATTTTTATACGATAAGCACTGCGAGGGACAAAAAAAATGTTTAAATCTATCTAATTTATAATTGGTCGAAAACGCCTCTTTCCGCTGATTTTGTAATTTTTATGATTTTTGAGAAAATAGCGACAACTAAAGTTTCCATCGTGATAATAATAATTATCACGATGGAAACTATTATTACTATTTATAATTATTGTGTATTTTTGTATTTCTTTTTAGTATAGTTATAGTACAGCTGGTGTGGTGTGCCATTGAGTAAAAACAACAGCATTTTTAAAACCTTTTATAATAATGTCTGGCAAACGCGTGCAATAACAGCGCTATAGAGGGATTGATCGCCGCTCTCTGATTGGACGCAGAAGCTCGTCAGAGTTTTTTTAGATTTTCCCGAGCAAATATATGAACGCAGCGCCTTAGCTCTAGGATTAACGACAATAAGTATTCCACCAAGACGCATAAAAAACCGAAAATTTCCCAACAACTTTTCCAATTTTATGTCTTTTGTGCGATGATCGGAGTAACAGCGGAGGATTTCATTAGCTATTTCCGAAATTATTATTCCATATATATATATATATATATATATGTACAACTTGCCTCCTTGCCTCGTCTGTCGTTTCTTCAAGGCTCCCTGTTAAACTTTACTACTCGGTCTTTGGCAATAAATTCGGCAAACCCGCCCGGGTCTTCGTACATCTTTCACGATGGATTATATTATTCATATATTCGCTCTATATACATCAACGATATCGGTTTATGTGTACATATAAATATTATGCCAATACACAAACCGTGTACATATTATACGAAACAATATATTATAATATGTATATGTGTAATACCATCAAAATAATACATAGCACGCGGGGCGAACTCTTGTTAAGTGAATGTGTCATATGAAAAAAATTCACTCTCACGTTGACCAATAAAAAGTTCAAGCGCGAAACGAAGGGGAAAAAATGAATAGTTTTCATGGTATAACATGAATAATTTTTATGAGTGACTTTGGCAGTTCCGATTTCAATTGTGTTAAAACTCATGAATTGTTCGGCTTCTTCGCCGGGATGTGTTGGAAACGATTTAATTGAACTTGCCTGATTTTTAGAAATCAAGCAAATATGGAAATATTCTATCAAGTGGACGTACTTTAGTTTGAAAGACTATGTAAATAAATGAATCGGTATTATTTCAAGTGTATAAGAACTCAAGAGGATTATTATTTTTTACAGAAAAATAATAAATACGTGTTCATACTAAAAAAATATTTTCAAAAGTAACCGTTTGACAATAACATGTTGTTTTGTTGTGAGGAATATTACATTTGTCGAAAACAATGTGTTTTCGATCATACAGGGTGATCTTGAATTTTGAAATGTGTCACAGAAGATATATTAGACACTTACGACGTTTATTAGACACGTACGACGTTTCGAAAACATTTTAATCATTTGTACGCGCACCGCACGACTTTTTTTATGTAAATAAGAGCTTCAAGTAAACAACGACAGTATTTTCAATGGAAAACATATCCACAGTACGCCGCACTAGTTCATTGGAAGCCACATCTACAAGTTTGAGTAAGTAAAATCTTCTGTTTTCTCTATTTTACAAAAAAACAATCTATGCAAAAATATCTACAATAAGTTTTTTCTATCTTATATGACAAAGCTTGAATGTCCTGAAAAGGAAGCCACCCATTGGTAACACCTCTATATGTAAAGTTAACCCGTAACTGGTGATGTGGGATCTCTTGAACCATTCACGTTTTATTTTTAGATTATTGTCGTAGTTTTTCGTTTTATTGATTTCATCTATCAGCATACCTTTTAATTAGTGACTATAGAAAAGAAATCGAATGTAGAAATAACAAAAAAATATTTCACTTTCGTTGTCAGTCGAAAATTTTTCGTCACGGGACTAAAATAAATAATAATATTGCAATATTATTTTAAAAAGAATAATGATATTGCAAGTTTAATAAAAAAATTCACTTGAAAATGAAAACTTACAGGGTATCCCATTTTAAAATACTAATCGATTTTTCTCCAAAAATACTAATTCAATCAAAAAGTTGCTTATTAGAACCTTTTAGAGTACAAAGGGGGACGTTATAAAAATTTTAAAAATATGGTCCAAAATTCAAAATGGCCGATTTACGTTTAAAAACATGTTTTTTTCAATGGAAACCATGTATTACGTTTTAGTTTTGTTATTTTATTTTGATGCACATGGTAAACGTGTCATTTGTAGTAACCTTAGTATGTGTGGTAACCTTGGTTTGTGAGGTAACTATGGTTTGTGTGGTAACCTTGGTATCTTTATAATTTCTTAACCTAACCTAACCTAACCTTACCATTACATTATCATTATCTTTATCGTTGACGTTATCCTCTTTTCTGTGTATCACGAAGACAAAAACCATGGTTACCACACACACCATGTTTACCACAAATGACAAGGTTACCATATGTACACAAAATAACAAAACTAAAAACAGCTAAAGATACTTAATTTACAAATTACAGGTTTTACCATTTAAATTATGGGTTTTACCAAGATATTTTTTCTATAAAAATTGTTAGTTTTGATAAAAACATTTGTTTGGTTAACAAAAAATATATGGTTTCCTTTGAAAAAATCATGTTTTTGGACGTAAGTCAGCCATTTTGAATTTTAGACTCTATTTTTTTAATTTTTATAACGTCTCCTTTTGTACTCTAAAAGTCTCTAATAAGCATTTTTTTGATTGGATTAGTATTTTTGGAGAAAAATCTATCAGTATTTTAAAATGGGACACCCTGTACCTATATGAAGTTTCTTTTTAAATGAATTCTGTACAAAAAAAAAATTTTAAATGTGGAATTTAAAATATAAATTTTAAGTGGCATTTTTAAAAATATTATTTCTACCCAATTAAAGGTTTTGAAGTAAAAATGTAATTTAAAGACATTTTAAAGTATTAATGTTTTTATCAATGATGTTGTGGACAACAATTGATTTAATACTTCCCACATTTTTTTTTTATTTGGTCTGTTGGACCCCCTCCTCACCAGTTACAGGAAAATGTTGCCACCTCGCCAGTTAAGGGTTAAGTTATAGTAGGTCTCTATTCGAGTTACATTTTAGTCTGCGTGGGGGTTGTCGGGTATACTAGTCGTGTACGTGCGTTTAATTAACTAATTTGAGTTTCTGCTTGAGGGGCAGGAAGTAAATTATACACAATTATGGTCTTTTGACGACGACAGTTTTATACTATACAGCAATTTGTTTTGTTATTTCACAGGTTAAGATAAGCGACGCAAAAGCTGATTAAAAAATGGCCGTATTAATTAAAACGTGGTACGTAATGTCGTTGTTGTTTTTTACAACACAATTTCTCAATCAGACCGCGTACGGTGACGATATTACAAAACTCCAGTTTCAGTTGCATAGACTGTCGTTCTTGGAGACCGGTTACACGCGCGACCAAAGTTCGAACCCGGGGTTGTCGGTCGGTGAATTGCAGAAGGAAATAGACGGCTTGTACGACCAACTGGAATGCGGGTACCTTTTCAGCGCTGAGTTTCATTTGAAGTTGACCATGGACATTGTTTTTAAAAACGTCAAAGTCGTCACGCTGATGAATATGAACGAATTTTCGTTCACCAAAGAAGCCAACATGATGCTCGACTCGTTGATGGATCCGAAACGCGACCGGCTTAACGATCTGTGGTTAGTTTTCATTTGCGCCCGTCAAATGGGCGTTTTCTTAGCGCATGTTGTAGACGCCGGCGGTGAGATTAACGGTGACATCTTAAACGAAACCAAACGGATGTTCGAATTCGTGCTGTCCGTAATCAAGGCAAGCGTCGGCGCTGGATGTGCGCCCGAAAACTATTACAATATAAATAACAATAAATGCAAACACCGGCCGGTCGAGGGCGGCTATCAGAAGAAAGAAGCGTGGTTTGGCCCAGAAAAAACGGTCGAGATGACCGCGATGTACCTGAACAAGGAGTTACTGATGAGGAACTTCACCAAAAACAAGGACAACGGATTATTGCGGTTGAGGTTGACCGACTCGTTCGCGTACAGTTTATTGCTGTCGGACAAAGAGAGCACAGTGAATGGTATTTTCAACCGATTCTTGGCCGCCAATTCCGATCGCGTGGCCACGCGGTTTCCGAAATTAGAAAGCGGCCTGACGGGCATCAGCACACTCGGAGATTACCATCTCCGGGTGATCGGCACGTTGAAAATAATAATGTTGCAAATAACATTGGCGTTCGTGAACAGACTTAGCCAAGGCAACGACTTCGTAGCGAACGTCAAGGCGTTCAACATTAAAGTCTTGGACGTGTTTATGCGAATAATGGTGTTGAAAGACGACACGCAATTCGGTTTCATCGCTAAAGCATTTTTTGCCTGTTACGACGATGTTACCAAATGCAAGTCAATTCTCGACACTACCATTAGTCAGGTAATCCCGGTGATTAAGTATAACAATAAATTATTGGATAAAAATATCATATCGACAGGGACTAATAGTGATATGCCCTTGAACAGCATTATTGTAGAAGGCCAAACATTTGTCGGTATAATTCAAGAAAAATTCCCAGAAAACTCATTCAGGTTGGTACAATCGTTTTTGAAAATGTACAACGAAAAATCCGCAAATATTACTCTGTTCTTATCAGACTAACAGCTATGTATGGAATTAAAACTTTTTAACATATTATAGTATATATTATCATGTAATCATTAAACAAATAATTGTTCGTATTACAATTAAGGCAGCACTTTTGTTTTATTCATTATTGCACTTATATTTATTGTTTTGGTTGTGGGAGTTAATTAAAATTATTGCAAATAAAATGTACCTATGTACAATACATTATAGCGTTACGATTTATTATAAAATATCCTGATTTAGGCAAGTTTGTAGGTCACGAAAAAAACACTTGTGGCTTTTGTCAGTCTTCTTGTTGTCAGATCAACAAGACAATAGTGAAAACACAAAAACAATTTATCGACGTATGAATGCAAATATCAGCCGTGTAAAAACCGTGCTCTGTTGGTATCGTTCTATTGTTTACCAAAACGTTAAATTATTTGATTTTTTTTTTTACCGTAAGTACGAGGTGTGTCAGTAATAATTGTTTTTACAGAACATGGCCAAAATTTGATTTTATCATCAATAACAACACATATCTCATATTATACACACATGTTATCAACGATAACATGACAAATGTATCCGACGACAACTTTTGTCGTGGAAAATCATAAAAATATTTTTGTCGATCGTAAACTCCGTTACACGACAGAAACGAGAAATTGGATGAGTTAAATCCGATTGTGGAAAAAATATGCATTTCATTTTTATTTATTTTGCGTTTTGTTTTTATTTCATTTTAACGTCATAACGCTTTTCGATACGAATACGAATTTCAGCATTTTTTTTTATTATTGTCTCCCGGGAGACAACATTGGACCAATATCATATATTTGTTTTTCCATCTAAGAATATTGAATACATTGTCGCTGAAATAACAAACAAACGAAAAACGACTAAATCGACGAACGTGTACATAGGTCAACGATAACTTTTATCAATTCTTATAAATACAGTAACAACATTCGCGGTTATCGATTTAAAAGTTAAAACAATCACAGACCAATTAAAATTACAATCGACAGTCAACTAATTATCAGCGTTGTAATTTCCTCCTTACACTACTGCGGTTAACCGAATTAAATCTATAAAAAAAAAAATAATACAACGAACTTTTACTATGGAAGCATACAAAATAAATGGTAATATTCGAAAAGAACATTACAAATATTCAAAAAATGTAAAGATTTTTCTTCGTACCCGCTTGGAAGCAGTTTCAAGCTATGTTCTAGGAAATGCACGTTCTTGCCTAACTCTAGTTTTACTTAAGTAAAGGCATGTCTTTAGTTTTTATACAATGGTATTAATACCAATTGATATCTTATAATTTTGTTTACGCCTCAATCATCAGATCACTTTTAAGTCCAGTATATCTCGCATAATCATCACTGTTCTCAACGACCTTTCATTGGTTTAATGAAATAATTCTGTTTATGATTCGTGTAAAATATAATAAGTGTTACAAGCAGATAAATTAAATAGCCATGGCGCTATAGCCGCGAAGATGAAGAATAATACTGAAGATAAACATAACACAGAAGAATACACAAGGCTATCTGTTGTGTTTAATGAAACATTTTAGCGTCATTATAGACCCTACATTAAGATCATAGAAATTGTATTAAATAGATCGCGCACTAAAACCTAATAATGTCACCGAAATAGAAAGCTAAGACAAGGCTAAGTGGGGCATGTGTTCAATCATATAATTTTTACCAAACTATCTCTATCTCTCTCCGATATCATAATACGTATAGTTCGAATCGACGTTATACATTGCGTCTATTATTACCTAGACTATGCTAAAAAATAGTATTTTTTAAACAAGGAAATTTTTTATGTAACGAAAATATAAACATTGGTCGCGTCGGAGAACCTAAAATTGAATGAGTTCTCTCACACTGTAAACAATGACTTTATTATTGTATGTTATAAAGTCTGTGCTAGGGCCGTCGAACGTCTTAATCCGACAACGTTAACACGGCCTGCACAATAATATGTACTTTGTGTGGTGTCACATAAAAGCGGTGTCGACTACCGATCCTATTTTTCATCTTTGTTTTTCTGTACTCTCTCAGACTACATTGCCAGCGTACACATATGACCGCCATTAGAATGGCCATCTGTCCCCAAGCCTGTTTAGTTTCCATCAACGTTATCCATTTTCTATAATAATATTATAATATTCTGTATATATACAACACCCTTCTTGCCTCGTCTGTCGTTTCTTCAAAGCTCTCTGTTAAACTTTACTACTCAGTCTTTGGCAATAAATTCGACAAACCCGCCCGGGTCTTCGTACATCTTTCACGATGGATTATATTATTCATATATACGCTCTGTATACATTAGCGATATCGGTTTATGTGTACATATAAATATTATACGAAACAATATATTATAATATGTATATGTGTAATACCATCAAAATAATACATCGCACGCGGAGCGAACTTTTGTTAAGTGAATGTGTCATGTGAAAAAAATTCTCTCTCACATTGACCAATAAAAAGTTCAAGCGCGAAACGAAGGGGAAAAAATGAATAGTTTTCATGATATAACATAAAAAATTTCTATGAGTGACTTTGGCAGTTCCGATTTCAATTGTGTAAAAACTAAAGAATTGTTCGGCTTCTTCACCGGGTTGTGTTGGAAACGATTTAATTGAACTTGCCTGATTTTTAGAAATCAAGCAAATATGGAAATATTCTATCAAGTGGACGTACTTTAGTTTGAAAGACTATGTAAATAAATGAATCGGTATTATTTCAAGTGTATAAGAACTCAAGAGGATTATTATTTTTTACAGAAAAATAATGAATACGTGTTCATACCAAAAAAATATTTTCAAAAGTAACCGTTTGACAATAACATGTTGTTTTGTTGTGAGGAATATTACATTTGTCGAAAACAATGTGTTTTCGATCATACAGGGTGATCTTGAATTTTGAAATGTGTCACAGAAGATGTATTAGACACTTAACATTTTCAAGTTATTATTTTAATATTGACTTGTCGACAACCAGTTTTAAATAATTGCTTTGAACACGCTAATGAAGCTTAAGAGTGTATATTATTTGTATGTGCGCCCGTTACTCGACCGCTTGGACTATTTACTATAAAAGTATTTTAAAAGAATAGGTAATTTGAAAATGTCTAATATCATCTACACGATACATTACACGACAAGATAAGACGTATAACAAGGCTATACTAACTAAACACCCTGTAAGTACGAGGTTTCGAAAACATTTTAATCATTTGTACGCGCACCGCACGACTTTTTTTATGTAAATAAGAGCTTCAAGTAAACAACGACGGTATTTTCAATGGAAAACATATCCACAGTACGCCGCACTAGTACATTAGAAGCCACATCTACAAGTTTGAGTAAGTAAAATCTTCTGTTTTCTCTATTTTACAAAAAAACAATCTATACAAAAATATCTATAATAAGTTTTTTTCTATACTACATGACAAAGCTTGAATGTCCTGATAAGGAAGCCACCCAATGGTAACACCTCTATAGGTAAAGTTAACCCGTAACTGGTGATGTGGGATCTCTTGAACCCATTCTCGTTTTATTTTTAGATTATTGTCGTAATTTTTCGTTTTATTGTTTTCATCTATCAGCGTACCTTTTACCTAGTGACCATAGATAAGATATCGAACGTAGAAATAACAAAATAATATTTCACTTTCGTCGTCAGTCGTAAATTTTTCGTCACGGGACTAAAATAAATAATTAATAAATAATAAATATTAAAAATGTAATTTAAAGACATTTTAAAGTATTAATATACGATATTGTGAACAAAAATTGATTTAAGACGTATCCAATTTTTTTTTTTAATTGGGTCTGTTGGACCCCTTCTCACCAGTTATAGTAAAATGTTGCCACCTCGCCAGTTATGGGTTAAGCTACGTATTAAGTTATTTATTTTATGTTATAGTAAGGCTCTATTCGAGTTACATTTTAGTCTGCGTGGGGGGTTTTCGGAAATACTGGTCGTGTACATGCGTTTAATGAGCTAATTTGAGTTTTGAGTGAAATCTGAAGTAATGTGATATGGCAAGCTCGTTAACGGTATCTATTTGTAGTTATGTACCAAAGCATTTGTAATCGTTCGTGTGAGATATTTTTGAACGCCTGTATTGGTGTTATTGTTGAAGGTTTAGCGGGTCCTTGCATATTTGGATTCCATAAGCCCATATTGGTCGAACTATTGACTTAAATAAAAGTATATTTGCCTTGAGTGGCAGGATGTAAAACTTACGCAATAGTCTTTTGTCAACGACAGTGTTATACTATACTTACAGCAATTTGTTTTGTTATTTCACAGGTTAAGATAAGCAACGCAAAAGCTGACTAAAAAATGGCCGTATTAAATAAATCGTGGTACGTAATGTCGTTGTTGTTTTTTACAACACAATTTCTCAATCGGACCGCGTACGGTGACGATACTGCAGAACACCAGTATCAGTTGCGTAAACTGTCGTTCTTGGAGACCGGTTACCCGCGCGACCGAAGTTCGAACTCGGGGTTGTCGTTCGATGAATTGCAGAGGAAAATAGACGACTTGTACGACCAACTGGAATGCGGGTACCTTTTCAGCGCTGAGTTTCATTTGAAGTTGACCATAGACATTGTTTTCAAAAACGTCAAAGTCGTCACGCTGATGAATATGAACGAATTTTCGTTCACTAAAGAAGCCAACATGATGCTCGACTCGTTGATGGATCCGAAACGCGACCGGCTCAACGATCTGTGGTTAGTTTTCGCGTACGCCCGTCAAATGGATACTTTCTTAGCACATGTTGTCGACGCCGGCGGTGAGATTAACGGTGACATCTTAAACGAAACCAAAAGGATGTCCAAATTCGTGCTGTCCGTAATCAAGGCAAGCGTGCGCGACGGATGTGCGCCCAAAAACGATTACAATATAAATAACAATAAATGCAAACACCGGCCGGACAAGGGTGGCGTTCAGAAGAAAGAGTCGTCTTGGTATGGCTCAGATAAAACAGTCGAGATGACCGCGATGGAAAACAACAAGACGTTACTGATGAGCAACTTCACCAAAAACAAGGACAACGGACTGTTGCAGTTCACGTTGACCGACTCGAACGCGTACAGCTTATTGCTGTCGGACAAAGAGATCACAGTGAATGGTATTTTCAACCGATTCTTGGCCGCCAATTCCGATCGCGTGGCCACGCGGTTTCCGAAATTAGAAAGCGGCCTGACGGGCATCAGCACACTCGGAGATTACCATCTCCGGGTGATCGGCACGTTGAAAATAATAATGTTGCAAATAACATTGGCGTTCGTGAACAGACTTAGCCAAGGCAAGGACTTTGTAGCGAAAGTCGAGGCGTTCAACATTAAAGTCTTGGACGTGTTTATGCGAATAATGGTGTTGAAAGACGACACGCCATTTAGTCTCGTCGCTAACCAATTGTTTTACTGTTACGACGATGTCAAAAAATGCAAGTCAAGTCTCATCAATACCATTGGTCCGATAATCGGGGCGGTTAAGTCTAACAATCGTTTACTCGCAAATATCATATGGAGATGGGCCAATAGTGATATGCCCTTGAACAGTATTCTTGAAGAAGGCAAAACGTTTGTCTGTAATATTCAAAAAGAATTCCCAGAAAATTCATTCAGGTTGATACAATCGTTTTTGAAAATGTACAACGAAAAATCCGCAAATATTACTCTGTTCTTATCAGACTAACAGCTATGTATGGCATTAAAACTTTTTAACATATTATAGTATATATTATCATGTAATCATTAAACAAATAATTGTTCGTATTACAATTAAGGCAGCACTTTTGTTTTATTCATTATTGCACTTGTATTTATTGTTTTGGTTGTGGGAGTTAATAAAAATTATTGCAAATAAAATGTACCTATGTACAATACATTATAGCGTTACGATTTATTATAAAATATCCTGATGTAAGCGCGTAAAAAACACTTGTAGCTTTTGTCAGTTTTCTTGTTGTCAGATCAACAAGACAATAGTGAAAACACAAAAACAATTTATCGACGTATGAATGAAAATATCAGCCGTGAAAAAACCGTGCTCTGTTGGTATTGCCTATTGTTTACCAAAACGTTAAATTATTTGATTTTTTTTTTTTACCGTAAGTACGAGTTGTGTCAGTAATAATTGTTTTTACAGAACATGGCCAAAATTTGATTTTATCATCAATAACAACACATATCTCATATTATACACACATGTTATCAACGATAACATGACAAATGTATCCGACGACAACTTTTGTCGTGGAAAATCATAAAAATATTTTTGTCGATCGTAAACTCCGTTATACGACAGAAACGAGAAATTGGATGAGTTAAACCCGATTGTGGAAAAAATATGCATTTCATTTTTATTTATTTTTCGTTTTGTTTTTATTTCATTTTAACGTCATAACGCTTTTCGATACGAATACGAATTTCAGCATTTTTTTTTATTATTGTCTCCCGGGAGACAACATTGGACCAATATCATATATTTGTTTTTCCATCTAAGAATATTGAATACATTGTCGCTGAAATAACAAACAAACGAAAAACGACTAAATCGACGAACGTGTACATAGGTCAACGATAACTTTTATCAATTCTTATAAATACAGTAACAACATTCGCGGTTATCGATTTAAAAGTTAAAACAGTCACAGACTAATTAAAATTACAATCGACAGTCAACTAATTATCAGCGTTGTACATTCCTCCTTACACCACTGCGGTTAACCGAATTAAAACTAAAAAAAAAAAAATAATACAAGGAACTTTTACTATGGAAGCATACAAAATAAATGGTAATATTCGAAAAGAACATTACAAATATTCGAAAAATGTAAAGATTTTTCTTCGTACCCGCTTGGAAGCAGTTTCAAGCTTTGTTCCACGAAATGCGAGTCCTTGCTCAACTCTAATATTAAGACCGCGCACTGAAACCTAATAATGTCACCGAAATAGAGAGCTAAGGCAAGGCTAAGTGGGGCATGTGTTCAATCATATAATTTTTACCAAACTATCTCTATCTCTCTCCGATATCATAATATGTATAGTTCGAATCAACGTTATACATTGCGTCTATTATTACCTAGACTATGATAAAAATAGTATTTTTCAAACAAGGAAAGTTTTTATGTAACGATAATATAAACATTGGTCGCGTCGGAGAACCTAAAATTGAATGAGTTCTCTCACACTGTAAACAATGACTTTATTATTGTATGTTATAAAGTCAGTGCTAGGGCCGTGGAACGTCTTAATCCGACAACGTTAACACAGCTTGCACAATAATATGTACTTTGTGTGGTCTCACACAAAAGCGGTGTCGACTACCGATCCTATTTTTCATCTTTGTTTTTCTGTACTCTCCCTGACTACTTTGCCAGCGAACAAATGAGCATGGCCATTATAATGGCCATCTGTCCCCAAGCCTGTTTAGTTTCCATCAACGTTATCCATTTTCTATAATTATATTATAATATTCATCGAACAACCTCCCGCCTTATTAGGCTTCTTTCTTCTTTGCAGTGTTGTGCTCGCCGTTTACTTTGGTATTTCATTTTCTCATACCATATATTATTATCTATTTAGCAGATATTTGTATTCTTTGGCCGTTTCTCCGTGTACCTTTATGTACCAACACAAGTGCACTCCACTAAAACGCCGCACCTAACTCGTGACTATAACCTATATAGGAACAAAACGTTATCTAAACCGTCCGGACAATTTTAATAGCGGGCTACACTTTGTAGCATAAAAAATAAAAAATGTATGAAACATAATAAATGATACCAGCCAGCGACGATTAAAATTAATTATTTCATTATAATAATGTGTTGTACATCACGCAAACAATTATTATATTATAATTATGTTATTTTCTCTGGAATTATTTTCTTACTGGTTGAAAAAAAAATGGACAGTGTATTCGTTATTACATATACGTAGAGTTATAATATAGTATTCGGTTTCGTGTCTGATGAAAATAATATTCTTTATAAAAAAAAAACCGAATAATTTAAATACACCCGAAAGAGGTGATGCTATCTCGAGTTAGGTATATATTATAATGTTATTATGTTAATCGTACGTGGTAGAAATTATTAATACTATGAAAACACGGAATTTTATAAAATATCAACTTAGGCCCCTCGGCTTCCGCCTATTGTGTTCGGGCAACATGTCCTATTACATATAATATAGTTTTTATATCTTAATATATTTTATCCTTAGGTGTACAGAAATATTGTACAAAAACATTGTTAGATTAAAGATAACGCAGTTTCAGAAACCACCATTGTTACATTAATTCTGATAAAAACGAACTTGGGCCGTTTTACCCTTCTGGTACATATTTGTTTTCCAATTATTGTCATACAATTCTTAAAGAAATATTATAATAAAGCAATCAACATCACCCATAAAACACATTAAAAATATGATTGTTTTTTAATTATGATTTAACGATTTTTTTTTGCTTTCTACTTCACTAGACATGTATGTTTTAGCATAACTATCTACACTGAACTAAATCCTGCGGTAAATCCAATAAAAATTTGTAATGATATAATTTTTAAGAACAATATTAATCAATGTAAACGTAACATTTAGTATAATCATTCAAACATTGATAAAACTAAACATTTTTTATTTAGAAAACTTTAGTTTTAGCCATTTCTTTTATTAATACAACACTAATTACAATACAATTATAAAAATAAATAAGTACTTCGCGTTTTACAATAAACGAACCTATATAAGTAGGTATGATATTTTGCACGTCGTAGAAAGCGTTCTGATTTCAGAACAGAATATGTTTATTCGTCTAAGTCGAACATTTTGTGTCGAATTTTTAATTGGGACGAACTATTTTTCTTACTAATTTTTTCCTCCCACTATCGTGTAAGGAATAATAGATAATAATATATTTTGCGGTAATCCAAAGGTTTTTTTTTATTTCCATCGTTTTACAAGTTAATAGTCCGTACGGTATTCACTATAACATGAGTCTTATGTGCCCGTAATACAACAGCGTTCTCTACTCGGTATTAAGTACAACTGCGACGGTTTTCCAACAGTACCTAAGGTAGCGACAATGTTGGGCAGGAACCGGCAGACATTGCTGCTAATAAATAATTAAATTAATAACAATATAATATAATAAACGTGAAATCTACTAGAAGAACATCGAACGGAGAATAATATAATAATATGTTTCAGTATAATGTGCACAACAGCCGTTGTATTGGACCGCGATTAGTTCTGCCAGAGTAAATACAATGAATAGAGTTGCTCGCACTGACAATGATGGCATCTTTTGCTGGTGTGCTGCTGAACATAGTATTATTATTATAATGGTTTTACAGGACGGCCTACGCTGCACAAAGATGTAGTCCGCAGTAGACGTCAGAGAAACGACAAAATGTACTCGGTTATGTATTTGAGTTTTTGCCACCTCGAGCCTTCTTGTGTACCTAATATAAGATTATTTGACCAAAAAAAAAAAATACAGCATAAATCTGCCATAATCACTATACAATCGCACATCAACCGCATGACCGGCTATGGGAAAATGTCTTCGAACAAGCGCGCAAGAAGGACATTATTTTTATATCGTCTTGTCATCGGCCTCTCGCGGACTTGTACTGTACATTATAATACAAGTCTTGGTAAAAAAAAAAACAATCTAATCGACCGAATAACGAACCGGTTTGTACTCCAAGTGCTCGGCGTACTCGTATATATAGCCACTAGGCTAATAATTTACACTGGAAAATGTCATTTCTCCTTAATGAACTTACACGAATACATTGGGAAAAAAAACAACTATACTCGGCGACAGTCTAATAAATGGTATAAAAATTGTATTTATATATGTTTTCAACAGTAATTGGAAATAAGAGTCTATACACATTCTATAAAAATACTATCAAAAATAAAACGGATTATAGAAATACGTCTAATATCATTTGATGTTTTATTTTACCGAATTACGAAATAAATATCATACTTAGTTTATTTTCGAGCATTAATAAATGTCATAAAATGTGTTTTTACTAGCGTTTTATAAGTTAATTTGTAAGAATATTTTATATTATAAAAGTGTTTTTAAATAAATAACATTTTTATTTTTTTTAAGATTATATTTTTGGATTTTCTATAAGAATATTATGTTTATTAGTACACGTTAAATTATTTACAACTTTTTTTCTTGCTTTAATTGTTTTTAAAGTATTTAATTATGTGTTTCTTTTATAAACATATAAAAATATATTAAATGAGTCTACAATTATTAAACGATTTACATGAACATAAAAAATATTATATAGCTATGGAAATTAATAATTACTAATAGTTTGTCTAGTTATACTGAATACAGCCTATGTTGATGTCTAACTGGTAAAAGTTTTATTAGCATATTTATTAGAGTATAATCACTATGATTTATAAGCATATAAGCGACTCGAAATTTGCTGTATAATATTATTAAGTAGGTGTAATAAAACAAAGTTGATATAAATTCCATTTTTTTTTTTGTAACAAAACAATTAAACATTTTTTTTACTTTAATGTTAATGCGTTACAGTCTACACAGAAACCAAACATTAAAGCTAAAAGTTAATGTTTTTTAAAAATGATAATTTGTTAAAATTGGATAGAAAATCCTAATTGAATAAAATTATTGAGTTTATAACATACAGGAAACATGGTAAAAGCATTAATTGTGTTATTAATATTTTATTTTTTACAAAATTACATATTGTATAATGTAAAGTTAAAGTATTTTTTAAATATATCATTGTTGTGTAAAAAAGTTGCATGGAAAATAATTTCTATGAACAATTTCACTTTTAGACTACTACCTACATTTACCCAACTATTTAACAATAGCATATACTCCATCTTACACCAGTCGGTGATATTATGAGGAGTTTTCATTGGTTAATTAATTTCTGAACCATATAGATGCGGCTGTTGTTAATGTATTAAACTATAAATTTTATTCTGCGCCAAAATTAAACAATTTATTTGGTCCATTTTAAGGCGGCAATTAATTGGAAACGTTTTTTTATATCTTTTTTTTTTTACTAGAACTTTTTTGTAGCTATCCCGTTTCCATTGCTGTGTATTATATACATACCGGGAAGATACGCAAACACTAGGTTTTACATTATACAGTATATATATATATATGTATACGTACCTAACTTGGGAAAATATTATTACCGAGCGGCGCAATCACATTAAAACGACACTGGCGTTTATTTTATATTTACTTTCTTATTGTTACTATTTATATTTTTTTTTACTCAAATCCTTCGGTTTAAATCTTTTTTCGCCCTTATTCTTATTCCGACCGCGTGCAAACGGCCGGTTAGATTAACATAAAGCATCCATTTTAGGTCGGTTCACTCCCACGCCGAATCTACATATTTTTATCCCTCCGCCCATCCGCACGCGTTTCCTGTCGAGTTGCTTTTTTCTTCCCTCTTCGGCCGCCTCTCGTTCCAACCCCATTTCTATGCTAATCGACCCTGCGGTGCTGTGTACACTGCATATTAAATACAGCGGATTCTTTACCCAACCCCCCTTCTGCCAACTACCCTTTTCCACATTTGCTCAGACCTGGTCGACTGTATACTATTCTACATGACGTCTTGAGCTACCTGCTTGAGCAACGTCGTCGTCCTCTATATACATTTCTTCGTCTCCTCGTCAATTGTCTAATAAAACAGCTTTGGGATTAAAAAAAAAATATCCTGGCCGTGAGGTCTTCGGACAAGACGGTAATTAAATCAAAAAGAAATACCCGTAAGTAAAAGCATATTATGGCACATACTATAGGAATTGAACATTGCCCATTGGAACGTCTTAACGAAAAATGTGATTTCTGTGTGCCCGCTGTTAAAACAGTATAGATATAAGATATTTACCAAAGGTGAAGAAGGCGGTAATGTGGTCGGAACCGGACTAAACTATGCGCAAACAACTTGCTCGCTCGTAAACACATTACACAATCATTGTAAATATATACACATACACAACACACAAAACTACTGTGTGGTCCTATGCCTACATACAGTATAGGCAGTATGTATATAACCGTGGTAATTACTAAAAACGACATAACAAAATGGACGTCCGCCGTATATATTAGTATGTGCGTACAGGAGCACGTTTAATAAAATTATAATCATCTTGAAAAATATAACACTATGACGTTATATTAACGTCACCGCGAAGGCATGGGAAAAATGATGAGAAAAACTACTTTTTTAGAGTCCAACGAGCCTATATATTTTTTATAAACTGAAAAAACACCAAAAACGTTTGCAACCAATTTAATTCAGTAACGTGTTGGAATAGCATTCGATTCAAATTTTAAAAAGTCAATGATTTTTTAAAAAATAATTTTATAACCCACGCAGCAAAATTATATATTTTAAAAAATATGTAACATTCTATAATAATATTGTTAAAATTGTTTTAAAATTGTAAAACTGTTTTTAATTATATTTTCACTGGAAATCAAATATAGTAATAATACAAAAATGGTTTAAGCATGTTTCCTTAACATTAAAAAATAATTAATGTAAATATTTAAAATTCGCTTTATCATATTCGATTTCCTACCAAAATATAGTTTTACGGTACCTATATTACATTTAATAATATTGTAACATTTATTATAAAATAATATGTTTTAAAAATATATTTTCGGTGTACCTGTACGAGTTGTTGGTAGTCATTTGTGTACAATAATTTACCTTTTACTTGTTGACTTAATATAATCACACATTTTTCAACAAGGATTCGGTGTAGGCGAGATTTGTCAAAATCTTAATTTAAAAATAAATCTTTTGTGTACTTTTTATAAATAAAAAATAACGTGCAGTCTATGTGGGTAATTATATTTTATTAGCCAACTATTGACTGACTTCGCTTGTAGCGGTGGTAGAGTTTCAAAATTTTAGTAGTGCTTGAAAAACAATATTATTAAATGACTTAAATCGTGAGTAGTAGTTGTTTTTTTTTTATATTTTAATTAAATGAGTTTTTAAAAATCATCGATATGCAGTGCATATTATTGTTTTCTATATTCTTCCAATGTCAGTTAAAAACTACTACTACAATAAATTAAAGACCGGTTTAAAAAATAGCTAGCTTTACACCGAAAATAACAACTTATTGGCGTCCTCTTAAAAGTAGTCAAACAAGTAGAAAATTAATAATTGAAAAAATGGTCGATATTATTGTTGCTAAATTTTTTTTTTTTGTTATTTTTATGTTTTTAAAAAAGTATCGTGGGGCAATATCTATGTAATTAGTAGTAATCTCTATAATTAGCATTTAATGTCTACACGGTGAATATGGGCCCGAACAAGAACAATATACAATATTACATGAGATTATATATTATTATAAGTACTCACTTCTAGTGTAGGTCGGTCATCTAATTTGCTGCTAATTTGTTGCTGGACTGTCGACGACTGAAGACGGATTCACACGACCTTTACCGTTTCTTCAAGTTCAAGGATATGTATATAAATACTTTTTTTTTGGTTTAACCAAAAACATGGAATACCGTTAACTCGACGACTATGAGGTTTTTTTTTTGCGCCCACGCTTGTACTGAAGAAAACAACCCTTTTTTTTGCCATCAGTACAAACATAACGGGATATACTTATAGCCATGTCTGTGGCGGTCGCTTGTGTGTAACGTTTATTTTTTCAACTTGTTTTGGATATAATATATATTATTTTTTTTTTTACATTTTTTCCATCATAATATTATTGTGTTGTACCCGTTCGGAAAAAAAAGCGTGCCCAACCTTTTTACAACCAAACCGCGTTACATAAAGGTATTATTATTATTATTGTTCATATTACATATAAACGAGCCCGTCAATCGTTGCCTCGTGCGGGTTACTATAATAATACAATATTATAACGCGGGCTTATAACGGCTTAAGACGTTAAGGGCGTAGTACTAGTGCGTATACCGTATACGGATTTAGACCCACGATGGGCCTCAGGAGAATATAATATAGTTACACCGCCAGGGGTGTACTTGTGTGTTCCAAGTCAAAAGTCAAACGAGACAAACTTAAACTTTTACGATGGGTTCGTTCCAAAATAAGCAGTTTTCATTATTTTTGACGGTGTGTGTGTATAGTATCAAATACATAAAGACCGCGGCTCACATAAAATGCAGTTGAACCGACGACGTACAACATATATATTCACAGCTGGTGTAGTTAAAATCGAAGAAGAGGCGAACCACTTACACAGAAAGGCCGTTTTTGAATTAAATATGGCCACGCCGTTTAGCCGGAGAGCAAATTCGAGGTCTTCCACTCACCGTACACGGTAATAATAATATAGTGTTATTTTTAGTATTAGTACCCACCGGTTTAACAGTATAATAATAAGCCGATAAACGACCGAAAAATAAAATGGTTAAAACCGCTGGAGAAGAGGCTTGTGAGATTTATAAAAGAAGGCATTTTTATAATTTTATTTAAATGATTTTAAAATATTGAACAATACTTGGTGAAGGTTTACACAACTAAGAAGTATTATGTAGAAAATAACCAAGCGCGGATTTTGAAAATGACAAGCGGAAGAGCAAATATGAGCAAGACTTTTAAAAAAAATTGTTACTTTATGATCGATAAAATATAATTTCCTACACAATTTTTAAAAAAAGAACATGTGATAATATATGTGTGAAAATAGGTACATATATTTTTTTTAAATTATAATTGTTTTATAATAATAACTATCACAATATTTTACATAATGTTTTTCATAAATAACAAGTGATATTATGAACACAAAACCTTCAATAATATTTTCTAAATAAAAAACATTTAACAATATTAAACAAATTATTTATTAGAAATCAAATACAGCGGCTGCTATTTATCTGACTATATTGATATAATATTACCAACACAGCAATTTATAAATATAAATATATTTTTTACGTTCTTTTAAAGTTTGGTGGAAAATAGTAAAATAATAATATATTTGGGGGGGTGGGGTGGTCGAAAAGTATAATATTCAAATTAAATATTATTAAGAAATATTGTTATATTTATAATTAAGTTGGTACAATATTTGATTTCCTGTCAAAATATAATCTACATTTAAACATTTAAATATCATAATTGCTGTGTGGGATATTGACCGGATCGTCCTGATCCGATAAAACCCATTGATATTTTTTTAGTAGCTTAGAAACTCAGAAATTACATGCATTTAGGATACATAGTTTGAATTTTCAATTACAAGAAAAATTCTCTCTATTTTCGCCTTTACGTTCTAATTATGAAATATGACCATAATACTACACATGGCCACTCAAAAACCATTTTCAATAGCGTTTGTATATTTTTTCTGTAGTCAAGTGCAATATATAAATCATCGAAGCTAAAATATTATCTTGTACCCACTATAGGCACTCGTTGATGTAAATGCGAAGATTTCTTATATTATACTATCGTTGGATTTTATAAAAGGCACTCGAGATCGAGTGGTTGTCGTTGAGTTTTCTTTTAGTTGTTATTATTATTTTTACAAACAAACATCAGTCATAAAATACAATTTATTATGTTGATAGAATAACACTGCACATAATATTTTGTTGTGAGAACATAGGTTCTTACAGAATAATCACTACCTCGCTACCATAATATTGGTATAACGATGAAAACTAAAAGTTTGCAATTAACATTTAAGTCTATTTAATAATACGGTGGACAATAGACATGGGGCTCGCAAACTTGAATAGGGCATAATATTTTCTACTGTAATCCACACGTGTATAAGTCTAAATTATTGCCATATTAGTCTGGAGTGCGCAATTCAAGTGAGATTATTAAACGGACCACCCGCAAGTAACGCTTTAGGTTAGGTTTCGTGTATAATAGTATTATGTATACATAGTACAAAGTAAAATATTCAACATCTATCACTCGGGACTACAGTTCAAACATTAAAAAGGCCCGCTGTGTTTATTTTTTTTTGCAACTTAGAGGGACTAGATTAGGTTTGACTACAAAAAATGTTCACGACGTCCACAATTGGTATTTTAAAATATCTGACAAAAATAAAACAAATTATGTTCGGGCATTAATCATTAACCATATTACATGTGTTTACATGCATTTAATCAATTTAGCGTTGTCTAAGACATCGTTTTGTACTTGGGTCGTTTATTTGTCTAGACATTAGTCTCTGAGCATTTTTAACTATACACTCGTTGATAATGGGTAATAATATTTTAACTGTTGTATGTATTTTGATTATTTAGACTTTAAAATGTCGATTTAGCTACGATGCGTTCTAACAAGTTTAAGTATTGGACAATAATTATTGCATTGCAAGTTTACTCGTTTCGTCAATTTATCTAGCACAAAGCGCGTGTAAAGTAGTTTAAATATTATAATGCCTTTAATGGTTATGCTAGTTATACATATCATTCTTTGAATCTGCAAGTCAAACGATATTCAATTTGGTGTCTTAGTATTGGTTTTAAAGGGAAAAAAATAATTTAACTTATTAAGTCCAAACTATACCGTTAAACGTTAATAAGTTATAATGTTCCTTTATTGATGATGATTGGATGAATTAGTTTGCAAAATAGTAAATTATATTATATATTCTAATTATAACGGTCAATAGATGATTTATAAGCCCTAGATATTAGCAGTTTAATTACTATTAGGGCCCTAAACAGTTTGATTTATTACGTAATATATACTAGCTAGCAGACTATATAATATATACTGTTACTTGATAGTATTTATTATTGAATAATCTAGTTAGTTTTATCGGTGTTAACATCATAAATATTATAACGGTTGTCAGACGATTTACAACTATCATATTATACTAATATTATTATCTTAATTAAATATCTAATAGTAGGTACATCAGTTATGATTCGTTACAGTCAATCATACAACCTTAAGATCAGCTCTTAAATTTTTAAATAATTATATTACCCTTTTAAGCTATACTACAATGTTTGTCAAATTTTAATTTTATAATTTTTATACTTACACTTATTAATAAACAAAAATAATTTAAGTAGGTACGCAGTTCAGTATAGGTAGTTGCTGGTTTATTAGTACTAGTTTTAATTTTTTTTCTATCAATTTAAATTCATTTAGAGGGAAGGAAATTTGAGTACTTATTTAAATGTGTACGCCCTTATATATATAATACCTGAAATCAATAAGTATTATTATTATTTATTTTTTACCGGTTTATCGTATGACATTACATTATTCTTAGTAGAGTGATTTCACAATCAGAGTTACATAATTGGGTTTGACACGTTAAACGTATGTTTATTTTGACATATCTAAAATTTGATTAGCAAATTTGTTAATACTTGTTTTTAATCTTTATTTAGGAATATATAAAAAAACCATAAGAAAATCCAGGAAGCTCAAAAGTTGTACAATATTAGGTGATATATATTTCTGTATGTATAGACGGTTAAAAAAATTTGACTTTTTAGAGTAAATGCTATCATAAAGCCGACTAACATTTGTTAATATTTATTATATAGCAATCATAATAATCATTTGTTATAATATTGAATATATTAAAACTGAAAACGCTTCAATTTGTTTTTTCTAATTTCATAATAATATTCAACGAATCGAAATTATCTATAAAAAAATATTTATTTTTGTGTAGCCGCGTTGAACATAATAAATGTACATAATCCCAATTATTGTAGAACTATGGTGTACCTAATTATTTAGTAAATTTCAAAAAATAAACTTTATAATACTGCTCAGCGTGTCAGCGTGAAGCCAATTAATTAAATAATACAGCTGTATCTAGTGCATATCAGTGTCATTAGAGATAGCATATTTAAATAGATAGACAAATATAAATACAATTTAATTAGATCTCTGCGGTGAGACCTGTCTTAATTTAAACGCGACCGCTATTAGTTTACATATATTAATACGTCGTTACTATGCGCAATTATAATATTTAAGACTGTCTTTAAGCTGTTCTCGGTATAGCTTTAATGAAATACGATTAATATCTATATTACAAAACTAGCTTCACCAATATATCTACTTCATCGTTATAACACGATTGGCAGTAAGCCAAATAAATACATTATAATTACCGCTTGCACCTATTTACCTGCACTCTGATCGATTGGTTTAACTAAAACATGTTATTTTCGTATTAGCTTTGATAATTAAAAAATAATAATATATTATAGATTCTATAATATAGAAGTTGCGCACAACGTCGAACGTCATGTACTAATTAACACAAAACTAGTCTAATTAACACTTTGTTTACTAGTTTAACGTATCCAATATTTCTCCAATAGCTAATCTATTAGATCTTCCACTAAAACGACCACAAATCAATAGTATACAATATACTTTAATAGTATTTGATTAACGATTGTATTATAAAATCTAAACGTTACACTATTTTTAGAAAATATTGTACCTATCAACAACATAAATGTTTCCTCGGGTCGATATAACCGTACATTGCACTGTTTGCTGTGCATAAATATGATAGATCACTCCAAGAACACTTGAAGAGAGTTTTTTTTCCCAATAAGGGAAAAACACTTAATTTTTACCAAAAATACCTACTTAAAATCGATACGAACTTCGAATTGCCTAATGTTTAACGCTCTGTAGTATGTATAAATCCATGCATATTAAACCATTTGTAAAACATTAAATAACTTTAAGGCCATTATGGCATTGAAAATAATTATTTAAGTATCAATGCCAAAACAAATTAAGTTCTGCCATCTACAGGAAAATTTTTAGTGAGGGTTGAGCCAAATTAGTTTTGAAATATCATAATATCTTTCTAAAACGTTTACTCATATAAAACGGAATTTATTTTTTTTGTGGGTTAAGCCGTTTTGGTTCTTTGCGCCTCATATTATAAAGGAGGTAATTTTTTTTGTGCTAAGGGGCAAACAAACTGAATAACAGTAATAAAACCATATTTTATATGGTTGCAAATGTAACATCGCCTTACTCTTGCGGTACACGCAACCAAACACACACGTCTCGCCTTTCGTTTTCCTTTTATTGCCGTTTTCGTTTTTGATTTTTCAAAGTAAACGCGAAAACGTGTCTACTTGTGCGTTGATTGTTTAAGATACATATAAGTTAATAACAACAAAAAAACCTCTTGTTCCGAATCCATAAGACTTTATAACCGAAGTAATATCTGTAGATGAGTATTAATTCGAATGCCTACAAACACCAAACCGGGTAAACCTCCCAAAAGTAAAAACAAATATGGCCCAAGCTATACATGAACGCCATCTGGCAACGGAATACATTATAAACGCTCCAGTGGAGATGATTGAAATCAATACAGCGGGAATGGTTGCGATCCACAACCAAGAAGACCCAAATATAACTACTTTCACATCACACCGGTAAAGCAAAACAGCTAAAAGTTTAGAATAAAATCAACTAATCTAATATATAAATATAAATACTATAAATATAATAATAATATTACATTATAGTTATATTTGTCTTTAAACCTTAACAAAGTATTTTCAATAATCACATAAACTACTGTTAGGGTATTCCAGGTACATAACATTATAATACTGTTAATCAGATTCTATTGCCGTGCATTAATTAGTATTAATAAATTACAAATATTATTTTTATATATTAATTTTAAAAAGTTATTTGCAGTAAATGTAGCGATAATTAAATAAATAGAATTAATAAAAAATAAATGCAGTTAAGTCGGTCAAAAAGGGAATAAAATGTTTTCCAATTTCGGGGCTCTACGGTTAATGGTGATTTTTTTCTGTATATAACTTATATATTAGTATAATATAAATATATTTCTACACACTAAAAGAAAAATAACTACTAACAATCTGATAACGAGTAGCAATTTTTTTGTGCATATAAATCTATAAAATCTATACTTTATTTGCTGTATGATCATTATAAAATAGAAATAATAATATATTTACTAAATTAAATAGCATAACATACAATAATATAATATATTATTGTAACACTGGTAAAACTATTTGTTTCCTATACCTACATTTAGAATTATAATAAAATCAAGTGTTTTATTACGGTATCTGTATTGGTGAAAATTAAAAAAAAAAAATTTAATCTAGTATATATATATTAATATATTCATTCATTATTTACATTGAAATAAAAAATTATCACACTTGTTACTAAAATTTTTTTTTTAACTTCTCATGTGTTTAATAGTAATCATTAAAAGAACTTAGTAGAAATAATGTAAATACTCGTAACAAATCTAATCCTGTTGTAAATGAATAATTATCGACGAATTTACATATTCAATTTAGGCTGTATAAATACAATAAAAAAAAAGTACTCTAAAAATAGTACTGGATCTATTAACAAGATTTGTCCTATGATGAGCTATTTTTTTTTTCTAACATCTGTGACCATCATCTAAATAGTAGCTGAAAATACATAAAACGTGGCTAACGACTCAACGGGGAAGATTATAATAATATACCTATTATCACTATGAAAATCACTCTTCATTTTAGTGGGGCCAACTTTTTCTTATAAACCATGTGCGGTATTAAAATAACTAATGGTATTAATTACTATTTAAAACACACGGTAAATCATTAAATATTATCAAATCAAAAACATATGTGTCTAGCTAGATACGATTATATCTGGTACAACTGCTATAAGTACATGTACAACACTTGATAATATCTACTGTCTATGAAATCAACAGACATTAAAAACATCTATTGATGGCTTCCGCACTATGTCTGAGCTATAAAATAATATTATATTTATATATCATTTTTTTTTTTTAATTTCATTCAATCGTTTAAAACAAATAATTTTTATTTTTTAAGCGCAGAAACTTAAATGATTTTTACAACCGTTAAAGTTGTACTTATCACAAAGCTCAGTAGCATTTCAACACAAAAGGGAATAAATGGTTAGGATATTTTGATTTTTGTCATTGTTGCATAGAAAAATATTATTACAAGGTTAAAACAGTACTATAATATTAATTTTTTTTTATAAACATACTGGTCATCATCTCGGCGAGTGTCTAATAACCAGTTTTTTTGATAATTTTCACATAACTCATACCTTCTAATGAACGGATTAGTGATTACGTTACGTCTAAATTTACTTAAAATACTAAAAAAAATATCAAGTATTTCCATAACAGTCGGCTAGTGAATAGTACACAGTTAATTTATAATTTATTATGATTGTATAGACAGCATGAGTTAACCTTAGTATATTTTTTAACATTACAAATGATTATAAATAAATACGTTATACTCCACACTAGTATGAACGAGTTCGTTCTAAAGAGGAAAAAACAACGCTCTCTATTTCTTTTTTTTTTGCTTTTAAAAACATTTAGGAAATAAGATTCGTTTTATAACAATAATATTGTGGTCAATACTTCTTGTGGGATTTTCCTCGAGGAGTTCAGTAAACCGTGGTCGGGCTAAAACGAGTGCACATTGAAAAATATTTCGTTAGATCAACCGCGATAGTAATTTTGTGCTAGAGGCTATTTGGCAAGCCGCATTGAAAGAAATCAAATAATAATTTTTGAAAAAAATATTATGCTTTTGTAACGCACCTGCCTGTATAGCGGAACGTGTCGTTTACACTACCATCTCAATATTTATAATACAATTTTATATTTTGCATAATTTAAAAGAAATAAAATACAGAAAATCATTTATTATACGATTTTTACTTTACAACGTCGTTCATAATAATTAAAGCAATGGCATTTTACTATTGACTTCTTTAACGCAATAGCATAATGTTGTTCATAAAACAAAAATAAAGTAAAAAATCATTATTGATAGGTATCCGCGATCACTGCGTGCGAGTTATGTCTTAATAGTTTTATAAGCGATTTTAACTTAAAGGTTAAACTGTGATGCTTAGGTATTATTATTAGTTCAGTAATTAGGATACTTTTTTTTTTTGGTAGTTAATGGACTATCACAGCATCTTTGACATCAATTTAAAAATTGTTTTTCATCTAAACACGGCTACGCATATTATGTTCTATTATCGACTAAAAAATAATCGTAAGCAGTTTTTTTTTTTTTACATATTTTCAATATAGTGAGAACTTCATCTAGATTCTCTCGTCGGTTTTTTTTAACTTTCACAATTTATACTTTAATTTTGACATTTTTTTTTAACTTTTTTATGTGCTTATATATTATTTTAAAGTAAAATTTAAGTTTTCTAAAATAACCGACGAGAGAGCGTACTTCTTCTCATTTAACGATATCAATTTTTTTTCTATGACCATCTTTCTTTGACCTACACGTTTTTACGGTTATTTTTGAAGTGTACGACGTCCTATTCATTTCATCTCATTTCTCTGTAATTTTTACCAACATAAATGACAAAAATTCCAAATGAGGAACAAGGATTTGACGGCGGTCTTTTCTTCCAATTGTTTATACAGTTATATTTTGTTTGCCCCGGTTGTGTTGTAATATTATTCGGCGCTGTGTTGTGTGCATAGGTCTCTGCCATACTCAGCTCCTATACTGCTCCTGTCGTTCCCGGCGTAGCCCTCTCATCCCTCCCACGACCATTCAGCGGCCACCGCCGGCTGCATACCATTGCAGAGCGCATGCGCGGTTCGATTCAAAGGGCGCCATAGGAGCAGCGGATAGCGCACCCCGTGATTCCTATATTGATTTTTCATCCCTCCCCCGGAGACGCCAAAGGGCGGAATTCAGGACAAACCCTGCTCTCGCCTAGGCCCGTGTACAATTCACTAAATTAATTATTTCCTTTGCGAAAACAGCTATTATAGCACTGGTATACCTGTCAAAATAATATTATGTTATTCGAATGTACATAAATGTGTAAAAGAATCGCTCGACGGCATGGATTGTGTAGTTCAATTTTTTTAGTGCTAAAATAGTATTGTATTTCAAATAATTGACAACTACGAACATAACTCTTTGTTTTTTTTAAGAAGATCCGGAAGGGGTGGAGTTGAAAACGAGTCGTATAAGACGTGTAAATTGAAACCATTGGTGTATGCCTTTACTTTTAAAATATATTAGTTAATAGAGGACTGTTTGTAGGTCTGACTTTCAACACACTCGAACGGTTAAAGTTAAAAATTATATTCATTTCCAAATCTACTTTTTTTATCATACTTGTAAACGAAAGATCTATTTAATTTTGAGAGTACCGCGGTCAATGATGAATTTAGCCAATAACAATTATTCCAGTCTGAAATTTTTTTTTTTTTTATTCTACTTAACGAACAAAAATCTTTACGATATTATATTAGGTATGGGAGGCTAACTAATAAACGCACCATAACTAAAACGATACTGGAGATTTGCACAGTCTTAATGAAGACCGTCTGTGACAAAACGGGTTGCCATTTTTCGTTAAAAGGAAATACAGTACTACGTGCCACCTGCCACGATTTTATATAATTTAACAGTGTGCATGTGTGTGTGTATAAGTTCTCAAAAACAATATGTATAATATATACATATCTGAGAGTTTTCGATTAAATTTTCCGCGATTAAACTCATAAAATATTCGCAATAGTCGTAAATCTCCAAACAATATGATATAAAATATATAGGTATATACGATTTTACAATTTCATTTGCACTATAATATGTTGTATATCCCTTTGCGTACAGCCCCTACCTTCTATGTCAGGTCTGTGTACATATTATATATATATATTACAAAAGTAGTAAGAGTTGATGAATTTTAACGTGCCCACGGTAAATCGTCGTAAAAGTATTTTATTAAGCTTTTCATTCAATTTTTATACTACAATGTATAAATACAACTTATTAACATATTTTAAGTTTAATAAAACTACTTCTACCTACTTGTTTTTTACGAAAATTAATATGTACCTGGAGGTCATTAACTTGTGGATTTACATTGTTAAATACATATGAGTAATGAATAATAATCTACATTTATAAAAATTGTCGAAATGTATTTGGAAACATTTTTTTGTCGCCGGCTGTCTTCAACAAATACCTGTTATACCTTCTTGTTTTTTTTCCACCGTATAATTTTTGTTTGTTAATTTTCCGTGTGAAATTTTACAATTTAGGAACTTACCGTGGTCGTTGAAAGGGGCGAGACAGTGCGAATGTAAGTGATGTTGTAATTTATTCGGTTTTTATTTATTAAATAGGCGCGGCAGAGGTTGCTTGAATTACATCATAATATAATAATTATATTGTACCAACGCTTTTTTCCGAGAAAAGATATATAAACGAGATAAAGCCCGGGTTTTGGCAAGACGAGGCAATTATCGAGTCACGACTTGATTGTGTTTTAATGACTTTATAAAAATTATTGTCGATCCAAGCTCGATTAGGAAACAAAAAAAAAGTGGGGAATAAATTGACAACGGGCATTAAACTACAACTATACTCTCAGACTAATCACTAAATATTAGATTTTAGTTAATTAAAAAAAAAAAAAAAGGCAAGTTTAGTATTTTTAATTCTGCTGTGCTCATTTTATAGCAATACGTATACATTTCCTTGTGACATTTTAAATAGGTATTATAGATATATTTCAATGATAATAATTATCGAGGTTAATAATCTTAAGACTTGGGTATCTAATTTGTTGAACTTCTACTATAGGTATTAGGTAATCGAAAATTTAGTAAATTACCAACGTAAAACAATAATTACTATAGGTCTTGTCGCTGACCAAATGAGTCAAACATAGGTAAATGCTAAACAAATATCGAAACCAAGGTCTCATAAAGGAACTATTAGACTTTATGTTTATGTATGAATTTATCAGTATTTATTTTAAGCTTTACGTCGTTCCCGTTTGAAAGTAGCGTTCAAAAGTTATTTAAATATTTAATTAACATCATTCCTTTTACACATGTTGAGGACATCACATAATGCACGAAAACTGTTATAATAAACACTTTCATTGTCAGCTTTCGTTTGGGCGTCAACCACAATTTGGCTTGTGTGGAGAGCCAACTGAAAGATTTATAATGTCTACTTACCACAAAATAACCATTTTTATCCATTGGAGCTAAAACCACTCATATATATGCATACTACACTTATAAATGTGTAAGCTCAGGAGTAGAAAAAACACACACACAAATAATATTATTTATTAGACACGCCGAGATTTACACAAACACATAAAGTATACACACTACACATTATAATATACATTATATGTGTATAATATATATGTTACACGGACTGTGGATATTTTTGGTATACGTAAGATGTCAAAAGAATGTGGTCGGGTCTACAGGGTGGCATATTATAGGGAGTGGCAGCAAAAATGTTTATTTCTTAAGGCGTTTCCTATTATGTTTTTTTTTTAGGAAAGAGAAATGTGTTCACAAACTATAATTATTGTAAATAGTAAATAACAAAAACAGATTTCGGCTAAAATAGAGAACAACATACCATTTTCTAGGAAATCTTTTTTTTTAAAACTATTATCACATCTGTGGCATGATGGCAAAAGTTAACATGTCACTTTTTTCAATTTTATCTTATAATATATTATCCCAAAAATATTTCCCACAATCAATCAACGGTATATTAATTTTAAGGAAAACGGTTTCGCGAGGAACATATTGATGTATTATAGTAAATTGTAAAACACAAATTATTCTATATACATTCCGTTTTATATTGTCAGCTACATACGTCATGAGATATTAAGGGAATAGTTAAAGTGACTTTCACGCCACTCTTCGATATTCGAAGATGATCACATATTCAGTTTGTGTTGGCTGCCGTCGCTATATTAAGCTGATAGATACAACTCATCTCCGTATGGTATTGTTGTTCCTATATAAAGTATATTATAGTTTTCTCCGTCTCTGCCTGGCCGTATGTGGCGTAGTCCATAAATAACTCTGAAACAAAAGAAAACCGAAAACAGTATATTATGCGTATTCAATAATATAACCAGGGTAAAAGGAAAGATAGATTTCCCATCAAAACCGGTGAACTGCTTATAACCTTAGATCTAAGGCTTGGGCAGAAATACTCTAATATTATTATATAACATAAGCTTTATAAATATAATAATGTTATACATATATAGCACCTTAGCGGACGTGTGTAGTAATAAATAAAGTAATACATTATTATATTTGTATTTGAATAGCGTAACAGCGTCTGCAGTATTGAGTGCGGTCCGTTCTCTAACTGGAAACATGCCGTTTTTTACTATTTTGTTCCGTTTCCGATTCTTGTGACATTATTTTTTACAACGTTAAAAAAAAAATACTCTCGCCCACGACAGCTCTGAATGATTTTTTTTTTCATTCGTTATTGTTGCACCACACATTAGCGGTCCACACGACTTATTTACATGTTTTTTTTTTTTTTTTGGGACGTTGGTAAAAAAATACATTGCCGATGGGCCTGGTGGTCTTCTGATTGGGGTAAAAAAACCAATGGAAGAACAAAATTATTATAATACACAATGTGGATCGCGTTCACCCACCCACACACGGGTTTATCTCGTCCCGGCGTATTGTGTATATTGTACAGTGTGTATAATATACACACTACACAATATGTTATAACACTTTGTAGGTCTATGCATACGTCCAATCCGACCGATTTGAATAATTAAATAGCATTTCATTTACAAAAAGCACACTGTTAATTGAAAAAATAGACAAGGTTTCTGGTTGTTGTGTTTTTTTAATTTTTATAAAAATATTTTTTAATTAAAATCGAAGTAACCGCCCGATGTACATGACCTCAGAACAGGTAGCTCGTAAATTCATAGTTTTTAGTGCATACTTTACATAATAATAATATAATGTACGCTTTCATATTATGATAACGATGTTGTCTATGTACCTACAGCGGTTATATCTAATAATAAAATGTCGGAGAACTTGAAATTTTGTGAAACGTTATTTAACCGTTTTCATAACAACAGTATAAATTTCAAAAAAAATGTGATGTTCTAATAGCTTACACATGCGATGCATCGTGGTATGAATGCATTTATTACATTTAAAACGTCATATAAAATATAATTTAGCGAAATTGGTTCATAAAAAAATTAACTCGTATGTGCAGTGGTTTTTTTTTGTATGTAAAACTAATAGCCTTCACGTGTGTCGTATTTTGTCATTGGTTCTGTATTTAAAAAAAAAAAAAACGTGTGTCGTACACGCGGGCAAAAACACCATCTTTAAAGATTTCAATTATTTTGAATGCTGATATGTACAGGGTGACGCTGTTTCGGGGCCTTAACACCGACAATACCCGTTGTACCCGTAGTAGGTACCTGTTGTTTTTAGATAAAACAGTTTAATTTTTGTAATAAATTGTTATTTCACAAATACCATTTTTTGTTTAGGTAAAGTGAGAGTACAAAACAAAAAAAATGGTTTCACTAACTAGTTAAAAACGTTTCCTGGTACAGTGGAAAACATTTCGCTCGTGACACTTGTCACACTCTGTATGCCGAATACCATCAGTTGTAAAAGCCAATGACTCAAAACTAGTTTGGTTCCGCATCAATAAATGACCGACAGGTTTAGTTCATAAAGCGTCAACTGCGGATGCAGCGTGTTGATGCATACCTGCTATTTCTATGAGATTAGCGCATTACAAGTAATAAAATAATAACATAGTAATAATTTATAATTCATAACTTAATATTATAATATTTTTCAACTTCAAAAGTGCAGTTAGGTATTTCATAGCAGTATTCTAATTTTTTTTTTTTTAATAAATGACCTCTAAAAATAAGTAAACGATTATACAACGATTCGGTCATAATAATTTATGGAAATATAATATTCTTAATTATCCGTGTATAAGATGCGATTGGATTAGGTTGGCGCCAGGGTAAACATAATATTATAACGTTAATGGTTCCTAAATCATATTACCTATGCTGAAAAGCGAAAAATAATCTCTTTGTAGGTAATTAAGAATAGTACGTTCTTCAAAAAAAAAATGATAACCAACGATTATTTAAATTGACTGCGGTTCGGTTTTTTACTCCGTGTGCGTTACATGATTAGAGGTATCAACATAAATAATTAGAGACGGTCAAGTATAACAAAAAAAATAAAAAAACTAGTATCGTTTAACCGTTTGGATATCATTTACAAAATGTTGTCACTAAACAATTGTGCGTGAAAAAGTATAAATTATGATTAGATTTTCAAATATATCAACAGTCTTCCCGTGGGCTAAATAAAATTGTAATACTTTGCTTTTATCCGAACCCGTCGTATTGCTGTATAGGTATGTACAAAGCGTACCGCCGCGGCCAGTTGCAGTTATTTTGCTCGGGAAAATCGTAAAAGAGAATTACCAAAGCGCGATTTCTATATAATAATATATAAAAGATGTCAGAAGTCGAAAACACCATTACCTTTATCCGCGTGTACGCGAAACTCTGGAGAGTTTATTCAATAAGGTCACGAGTCGAACATAATAAAAACAAGTACACAGTTCGGTGTGGATAAAGGTAGGTATATACGCGGATCAAAAAAAAAAAAAAAGGAACATAAGAAAGAAAAATATAATTCCGGGCGAGAGAAAGCGGGAACGAGGGTAAAATGTTGAAAGCCCGAGAGGTATATATATATAAATAGTTTCTATCGTAAAAGAGAGGGGCAAAAATCGCACAGGCGAAACACGCTGTTTCACCCCTTACACGTCCACCGGAAAGGGGTGGGAATTTAATCCCGGTCGCCGTCGACGTCGTTCTCCAAAGGGTTCCCCCGTGGATATACGAAGAAAATTATTTCTAAGAGTATATACACTGCACGAGCACAGACCTATATCCTATATATATATATATGTGTATAGTTTAAGCGCAGAGGGCGAGCGGAGTCTCTCCAATCAGCTAGTTTCGCAGACCGAGGAGAACCGAGGACGTGGGTGGAAGTTAAGCCAAAATCAACGTTTTCCAGCAACTGCGCTTTATGATGTCACCTGCTACACGCGCTACGGTTGTGCGATGGCCAAACAGAGAGGAAATCAATTTGTTTCTGCCCTGCAAACTTCTATTACTACTACTTAAATGTTATTCAAAAAGCTTTCCCTAACAGCTAATTATCATCTATTGTCAAAAAGATTCGTTAATATTTTTTAAATCGTATTTTGGCTTAGTGTAATTTTCTGATTACACTAAACTAAACGAAGAACAAGCCGCTGCTCTGCAGAAAACATTTTTTGACATTTTCATGTCTTAGCTCTAGCACATAATCCTGGCAAATATCCGAAAAAAGCGTTACCATAAAAGCGTTACCTAAAGAGCGTAACGAAAAAAGCGAAAGGGTTGGGGACGGGAAATAGGGGTGGAATAGGGGGTAGGAGGATAAGGGTGAGATTTAGCCGGTAAATAACCGAAAAAAAGTGTTACCAAAAAAGCGTTACGCTGTTACGCGCCGCAATGTAACAAAAACTAAGAAGCGACGACGAAAGACAATTATCGGAATGACCATTTCGGATCTATTTCGAATGTTAATCTGTTACGCTATTATCTGATTTGAGATAAGAGATATGTTGTACGTTCAACGTTCAAATTATAACTAAATAATAAATTCAAAACAGTTTAAGAGCCCAATTTCTCTATGAATTGTTTTAAGCCAGCAATAAACACTACAATTTTAGCCAGAAACTTGACGTTTTATTATACTAGCTTGTTACCGCTCGTTAATATACTATATCATTATCTATAATTCCACCACTACTCTAAATTTATTCGGTACTTCAACGAGACATGAAAATGATCTTTCGTGATTGCAGACTCGCCTGAAAAACTGTCTTTTTTTAACATGACCTCTTTACCAAAAAAAAAAAAATTTACCAACTCTCTTTTATTCATCACATTTTTGCAGCTATACTTCTGTCTCTTAAATAAAAAATAAAATAGTCAAGGACATACTGATATACTGTCCCCTTTCCCTTGTAAACAGTGAATTATGTGTACTACTTTTAGTTGTTTGGACCATTGGATTTCATCTATTTTTTTAGTAAATGATATAGTTATGTGTGCTTAATACAGAAAGATAATAACATAAAAATAGACAAAATTATATTTCAAAGATGTGTAAGACATGGGAACTGATTGTTTAATGTGTTGTATTAAAAATATAATCTTCTACCAAAACATGCTTTTAAAATGTTACACAAAAAACCTGTTGACAACATTATTGAAAACATTAATATGTTTGCTGTATGAGTTGTTGCTTGGGAAAATAATCGAATATTGTGCTTGACCAGTTTCAAAACATTAAATGAATATTTGTTAGTTAATTAGAATTTTCAACGGAATCTTAAGGAAATACATTTTATATTTCTAAATTGCAGTCTGAGTAGTGAGCTCTCATCATTCATAGACATTTCTATGAATAAACTTAGAAAAGAGCATTTGATTGGTTACAAAAATGGAATTGTCATTTGTACGGAATAAACCGAGCTAGAAAAATAAGATTAGATATTCATTATAAATCAAGTTTAGCTATTATCATCCAAAAAACATTAATATTTTTCCACTTCCCCATCGGTGTAACTAGTCTTCAATAATTTTGTTTATTAATGATTTTTTAAATATTTTTCTCTTTGATTCTTGTGAAGTTTTTCCTTTACTCACAATAAGTCAGTAAAGCGATTGTAATATGATATTATCGTGATGTGGGGCACTGGCCTTGGAAATCTGTCGTGAGGTACGTGTTTCAGTTACACGTTTTTTAAGTAAAGAATTCAAAATATGGCTTCGAGAAAAAAATATTATGTAAAAAAAAACGGATTACCTAGTAAAACCACCGATAACAAGTTGAAAAGCGTGCCGCCATTATATATTATTATAATGTATACAATCATATTTTCATGCAGAACATATTATATGAATTACGAATATTATTGTATTCAAAGTTGTCACAATTACTTACAAATTGGAATTTAAAATCATACAATTTATTTTATTATACCATACCGTATTACATACCTAAGGATAAAATGATAATATAAAAAAATTGTTATGAAACAATTTTTTTTAGATTATGTATTTCAAATAGTAGATTTACAATAAATCTATACCGAAAGTGTACAAATTTAAATTTAAATTTCAAAACACTACCTTTTTCCAAAAATACAACCATTGTAATTAAGACATATACTGTGTGTATAACGTGTTTGGCGTGTAGAAAATTTAAACATTTTATATTTCACAACAATTCATAGTTCAAATTTATCATAAAATGTTTTTAAAATAAAATATATACCTGCATTATTTTGGCAACCATTGTAGTTTGGTAGTTCACACTTCACATCATTGTTAAACTTGTTAAATTAATTTCTTTATTCAAAAACCGGTATTAAGTATTATATTATTTTTATAAAAGTGGTAACAATTAGGGATATACGCCGAAATATTTATATGTATATATTGCGTTTAATTAAAATATTAACACCAATATAACTAGTTATGTAACGAAAAAAATAAATATTATTATTTTACTAACTATTATTTAAATACTTAAGCTAGATATTGAAATAATCTGATTATTAATAGTTTATTGTATATAATTAAAAAAAAAGAAAAACTGTTGACACAAAAAAACCTTTTATTTTTGTATAGCCATTGGTCAAATAATATATTTGTATTTTTATGATAATAAAAATGGCCAAATATTCCCATATTATAAATTTATTTCGTTATCACACACTAGTTTAACAACATAAAAAAAAATAGTTTATTTCATGAACTTCTAATACAATTTCACAATTCAAACGCTAACACTAACACATCTCGCCTGTATCACAAGTAATTAATTTCATTGGTTTCTCATTTCCATTCCGAGCGGTTGTTTAATTATTCGTTTCTTAAAATAACATACATAATCTCTCGGCTTGAGGATAAAATACACATTTTCTTAAAATATCAAATAACTGTTTTATGCAAATTGTCAGGTATTGGCCATAACTAAAAGTTTAAGCAACTGGTGACGTCAGAAATCAAGTGTAAGAACTAATTAGATAATATGACAGAATGTATATGTTTATAAATCCCCATAATTATTTTCGTTATCACGTTGTTGAATGGAGTAAATATATTAAATACATACATCTATATCTTTTTTTTTACCAGCATTCAATTTGTAATATTATGTTATAATGTACGCATTTTTTTTATAATTAGTTATGTAGGTATTAATAAATAATAATAATTACATTATAATAATGGATGATTGGTTTTTATTATATTTCAGGTGAGTAACATTTCCTTCAATAAAGCATACACGTCGATGAACATATTTCTGTGAGTACATAGGTGTTACTGAATTGTAATTCAATTTATGATGAGATGAGAAAATTAAATTTAATTAAATATTTTTAATAAGTGGAACCACAAAGCAAACGCATCGCGTTTCTATACCTATATATATATTATATTGTTTTAAATTAGTGCCAATTATTATAAATTTCGATTTAGATTAATGTTAAATTTTAGGGAAAAAATTGTCTATACAATGCGCCTCGATAAATGCTAATGTCCCTTAACTATAATTTTAGTTGGACCAACAATGTATTTTTTTCCATGAAAACTTTGTATTTTTTAGTTTTTTATATTTTATAACTTTTTGGGCTTTTATTAGCAAATATATAAAATGAAGACAAGTGTCCAATTTTTTGGCAGCATTACAGATTTAAAAAAAAAAATTTTCTAGGAAACGTTTATTCAGAAAATTAAGTTTTAACGTAGATCGAGCAATCCGGTCGTTTTCGTAAACTTCCATTACTATAATATAGTATTTTGTACTTTATATTATACTTATATCTGGTTTGACTGATTGACTGATTGACTGCGCATGCGTAATACCAAAACTTGTAATGTTTTTCTGGTGGCAAATCACAATTCTACATTGGTCTGTTAATTATCGAACGGCGGGAGGGAAGGAGAACCGAAGAAAAATTAAATCGTTTTAATCAAAACTCGACAGGTTCTCGACATCAATGCGGTTTTAAAAAGTAACCCGACCAATAGCACAACTATGTAAATTCCGCCGGCTTAAACCGGACTGGACGTTGCTTACTCATAATCAGATTAGAATACATAATATAATTATAAGAAACAAAATCAAGATGCGGGATGCCCCTCTTGCGCGTCTCTCGAATTGCCAGCCGAAATTATTCCTACGAAAACGGATTAATAATTATTATTGTAAGAAAGGCAGTTCGCGTTTTGGATTCGTTCGAAACGACCAAAACGAGACCCGCCGTCGCGTCGCCTTAAAATTTATCAACCGAAAATAAACTCTGCCGGTTTATAAATTCAATAAAATTATAATTTATGCGCGACTACCGAGGCGTGACAAAAACAATTATACACTACTAAAACAGGATTACATTTACACAGTATATAAAATTACACACGGAGGCGGTGCTTTAAAGTCTCGGCCAAAAATAAACTCTCTTATATACGAGGGAAGGGCTGACTTTGTCTCGAATTCTAATAACTGTAACGATGAGTTTTATTTCTATTCGAGTGTATCCTTTTTCACCCCGGCAGGGAGTGCGCCCTACACGAATAAGACCAGCCGACCGAGATGAGTATTCCGTCTTACACGTTAACATTGTTCAGTGTCCAGTTAATAAATCAGACGGTTTTCTCTGTACACTTCTAGTCGACCAGATTTCACATATTCCCCCCCCTCCGACTCTCTACCAATACACTATCCTTACGAATATTTTAAATAAATCAACTAAAATTATAAACTAACTTCAGAATCGAATATTAGTAGCACGAGTAAAATTTAAAATTAATTACCTAATTTGTACACCAAAAATCAATCCTAATACAAATGTAATATATAAATCAATACACATTTGTTTGGCGTAGTATGTACTTTGACAGTATTCGGCAAATGATTATCAACTTTATATACTCAGGATTGGGCATATTATTAGTTACTTATACTGAAGTCATGGAATTCTGTTGAAATGTTAATATTATGTTGACTTTAAATATTGTAACTAGTTACACAAATATTAATTAAGAGTAACTTATAAATCTTTTAACCGGTTATAGTGAGTTGAGTAGCCTGGCCAATTTTGATTACATATTTTCATTACATAACTTAACATCGTATTCGTAAATTTATTATATTACCCAACCTATACGAAGGTGAGAGATCAATCTTTTTTTCCACAGAATACCACTGCAGACAATTTACCGTTTCTTTTGTTTTCTGAACAAACAAAAATTCTTACAATCCAACCATAAAATATGGGTTCGGATTTTATGGACGGGTGTAAAATTTACAAATACTATATCTTCCGCAGTAAAATGATTCTTATAAAATTGTATAGAAAATTGAGAGCAAAATAAAAATTGTACTTTTAATGTGTTTTTACGGGTCGTGTTTATATTATAGTTTTCTTCAATATACTGTTATAAATGCATGTGAAAAATTATAAAACAAAATGACAAAGATAAAGGTCCCATGGGTGTACATATTTTATTGGATACTTGTATGATCAGTTTTTATAAAAAACATCTCCCTAGTACACTTTTGGTTCTCTTCGTTTAAAATGTTTATAATTTGACAAATCCAAATTTTGTGATTGGAGCTGGGATTTTTTAAGAGGCGTGGGGGGGGAAGGAAGGTAATATCATGAAAACTTTTCCCCTGATATGGCAACGACACTTGTGGTCGAAAATTTATTTTCGAAAAATCAAGCCATTATTTATTTTTTTGTTGCTTTTAACAATTTGTTTGTGCGGCGGTGGAAAACATAATGATAATGTTATTCTATACACGGTGCGCGTTATTCTCAAGTACACCTAAGTACGAGAAAAACAACAACAACAGCAACGATTGATTTATGATGTGCATTAGAGGAAATACCGTGATTAGTAAAGCACGTAAAACCCCTTGACGTTGTAGATCGGTGATTTACGACGGTATGACTGCCGTTGATAAAAAAACAATATGCCCGTCCGTGATTGGTAAATGCGACCAATGTACAGCTATACACCTACACCTAAGTATATTATGGTCGGTACACGCAACCCACGAGCGAGCTCATTGACAACAACAACAACAAGTAAATTTATCGCATGCCTTCTTCTTCTTTCATCTAATCAAGTTGAGTGAAACGCTCACACTTGTGTACAACAGGGACCCGACACAACCAAAGGGACGCTCTTTTTCTACTTGCCATGTGTAGACGACGATCCCACGCTTTGTCAAAAAAAGATACACTTATATATGTATGGGAAAGTAGATTTTGTTTTATCAACAATAACCCGCGTGCTATGTTACTTAGGTATAATGTGCGTCACACAGAAGGTCGGACTGACGCAATTATTGTAACTAGTTAAACGTTTTTTTTTTGTGTCCAGTAATAAGTTATAGAGTAAAAAAAAAACGGCCAAGTCACATTTGTACGGCAAAAGTCAATCACTCATTAGAAACGCGTGACGTATCAAAGATTCAATTATTATAATAATTAAGCGTTATTTAGCACCAAATTAAATTTGGTTTTTACTCGGAATTATAAGTTCCTCTAAATAAGATCGATATGTTAATTTAACATTAAACAACATCAGTTTGTTATTTAAAAATAAAATTATTAGAAAAGTACAAGGGATAGATGCAACTAAAATAGCACATGTTGGTTAGTTAAAAAACAAATTGTTCATATACGTTGTATGTCCAATAAAACTTTTATTGATTTAGAAATAAAGTCGGTAGCCTTAACCCATCAAATCTTTTTCGTTGATTTCTATATTCTATGTAGTAAGTTAACTATTGGGCACTGATTAAAAATGTATTATCACTAACAATTATTTAACTTATTGAACAATATAAAACCTCTAATTTAATAACAACAATATTTTGTCAGTTTAATAATATTATTTATCAAAACGATACTGATTTCGTTTTATACTTTATATTTAATGTGTATAATGTCCATTTTTTTATTTTTAACATTTACCAAATGAATTAATTTAACATTTTCGTTAAATTTTATATTGTTAATAATATGAATTAATTTGTTTCACAAATTGCATTTGGTTCTATAGGTATAATCACTTGATTATGTTCGAAAAAAAAAAATTAAAAAAAACTGCATGTAATTTTGAATTTAGAAAGTAAATTTCTCAATGCTTTAAGAGAATAGGTACCGGTGTATCTACTTCTTCGTGTGATGTTCTAAAGGAAAACTTTAACCTTTATATAAGTATATTTCATCACAGAGGCGATAACTAGAGGACAACGTTATGTTCCATTTACAGGCCGTGTCGTAAAGTAGTGCACTCTCGAAGGCGGCTCGCATCCTTATAAACAATAAGGGATGGGAGCATGGTAGTTCTGTTAAAAGCGCGTTTGTGCTTTATACGCGTGACATGGTATATATATATATATATATATACCTACTCAAAGCACAAGGGCGAAGAGAATATGAAGACATTTGATTAGATTAGAAATCGTAAAAGAAAGAGCGGCAAAGTTGCCACTAAACAGCAACACACGTTTTCCTTATTGTATCGTTTACTTACTATACAGGCCGGCGAGTGGAAGGCGCATAACAATTTCAAACAGTAGATTTATTATTTATCAACTATACAACTTTTACTATCCGGTGCAAATGCGGCTATAAGTAGATAGATTTCAACGAAATTAAATGAAACCTACTTTAACTGGAATCGTTGGGTAACTTGTGGTCCGCTGTGGGTGATTTGAAAAACATATTTAGTTTAGAACTTGGTTATAATAATTTGAATAAACGCGTTATTTGTTAAATTTACTTATCATTTTATTCATATATTATATTTCATCTAAGATATCTATCTTTACTCTGTTCAGAATAAGAACAGAGTATATATATATATATATGTATTATTTTTTATGCGTACCCCAAGTTATCCAATTTTACGGTTATAATATAATATTTGTTCACATTCGGACAAACAAGATTAGTACAAGTTTAATATTATGTGCTGTAAAAAAGAAATAGAATGGGATATTTTTAATGATTGTAACTCTGCCTAAAAAAGTTAGAAAAAATAAAACAAATCTTTAAAAACGTATTATTTATCTCTGAACTCATTACTTTATTAGTTATAATCAATTATGGCAGTAGATTTATAAAGACTCTTTAGACTCTATGTGTGTGTGTGTCAAGTTAACAATAATTTTTAAAAAAAATGTTTACCTACGTCTCCGAACAAACCCTTTCGCGAAGATGAAACACAACGTATACTTACTTACTGTATATAAACAGATTGCTGTCTATAAATCGAATGTATTATTTTTTTTTACTCCTTATATTGCGCCGTAGTTTGACCTTAAGCAATCCCTTTGCTCGGCAAAAAAAAAATACTAAAAATCTTCTCCGGTTCCGCAATATGTTATATGGGTCCTCGCCGAAATGGTCGCCGGCACGACTGCTCTGGTCGACACCACGTGGGGTGGGCGGGAGAAAAAAAAGGCATGTCACTCCTACATCAGACCAACTAGCGGCTTATAAATAAATATATATATATATATAACGCCGAGGGATACTACTTTTTTTTCTAGAAGGAAGCAGCAAAAAATCAACCCCAATCGTCTTTGGTTTTTTTTTTGTCTATTTCACTTCGTGGAACGCACTATGGCGTTGTTTTTTTTTTTTTGCTCGGGTTAGACGATTCTCTTTTGCAGATGGAATATGTAGGTACAGGGAAAAAATTATATTATTCCTTCGACGACCAACACCCATAAGGTATGCGGAGCACCAAAAAAAAAACATAATATAAGAAGTATATACATGAGAGCATTTATGGCGTCGTCCAAACTCGGTTCGGTCCGGTCCATATTATACACATGCGGCTCTATCATAAATTAACCCTTTCCCGTCATTATATTATTAAACTCGGCCGGGTAACCGAGCAGACACGACAAGAATGATAATATTATACTATACTGTTGGGCTTCACGACTTGTGCAGGCCTAGTCCAATAAACTGGTCGGTTACGTCATGAATAAAGTATTAAGAAACTCTAAGAAATTTAAGTAAATCAGGTTGCTCGTAGTTTTAAACCTGGGTTAGTGCGTAAACGAATGGAGCAAATATAAATTTTTTTTTTTTTTTAAGTTACTAATTTGTAGGCTTTTCATTATATAAACATTCAAAGTTTCTCTTTAAAACTATCAATTGTTTTATTTAAAAAAAATAGTTTTAATTGGCCTTTTTGCATACAATTATCCCCCACTCTGTTATAATTAAACTACAAAAGCTTTTTAAAAATTAACTCAAGTTAAGTCATAAACTGATTTTAGCTTAAAACTTAGAGAATACCTATAAATCATTTAAGTGAACTGAATAGGAAATGATTTTCTACTATCAATTTGCCACTAATTTGGAATATCTACTATTATATTTTTGTTTGAATAATTGTATTTACATATTTAGTCTTTTTTTGTTTTTCGTGTTTTCAACCCATTCGATGCGCATTTCAATTAAACTACAGTATTCCGGTTACCGCTAGAATACTTACAAATAATTAAATTATTTAGTGTAAGATATTTGACAAAAACTGTCACAACATAGCGGCGAGAATCGCCCTGTAAATGTTTCTGACCTCTTAATTACCTAGGTCCATTCCCTCGTCGTTCCTCGGCCGAATATATTAAATTCTCATTATGAGTGCCACGGTACTTGTTTATCGTCAGAACTCCCAAGTATACTGTTTATTTTAGCTGATTTTTATTATGTAATACGTCCGTCGATTGATATAAATAGTTTGACTGGGACTCGACGACAAACGCTCTGACAACCGATTCGTTGAGGCACGATTGTCCCACGATAGTTTCTTATTTATTTGTTGGTGTAGAAGAGCTAATTCGACGATCATGATAATACACGAAATTCAACAGTACTCATTAACATACTGCGGGGAAGAGATGTAAATAATTTTGTGTGTATACAAAAAGAAAAAGTAGAATATTATTCACCACCTTTGGGGCACTGCACTGCTTAACCGGAATATGCGTTTGCTTACGAATTTCCGACTTAATCCTTATAGCGATACCCGTTTGTGTGGGGCTAATGACTCATTTAGTTTCTACACAGACTTTGCCCGTGATAGGATCTTCGAAAAAGTCACCTTGGCCAACCTTAGGGCATAATCGCCGGCGTGTGTTTACAATTTATTCGTTAAAAATATCCAGACAGTTAAGCAACCATAAAGAAAATAATAATATGCTTAGCCGACCGTTCCGGTTTGGAAATGGTGCGTTCACATTGGACTAAAATATTCACATTTCCATAATATGAATTTAAAATTATGCATTGTTCGAGGAAAGGCAAGAAGTAGTTTGTTGATTTGATTAGTTAAAATTTTTTTTTACCATACTAATTAAATCTAAATTATAGATTCTTTAACATTAGTATTTTTTGATACTGGCTTTCCTGATTTTCATGAAGTTTTTTAGGTACCAACGCACGAATTAAATATCAAGCTGAAAATAAGAGAAAAAATTAAATCTGTACCACATCTATGATTTTAAGGTCAAAACGAATATTGGTTTTTTTTTGTAAAATGATAATCTTGAATGCATGTAATAGCAAAACGAATTTAATTTAAAATTTTGGAACTTGTTTTATATTATTATAACATAATATAGGTAAATATAGAGAAAAAACGTAAATAAAAGTTAAAACTTCAATATGGAATCCGACAACGAAATTACTTGGAACAAACTATAATAAAAAATGAATTAGAAATTTGTAAATTTGTCTTTTTACAAAATGTACAACGCCTATTTTTTATTTCAAATATGTACATAATATGAATGAGTGTAAATTTTATTTTTATGGAAACTGTGGTTTTAAATGTGTTGCAACTTGTAGTCAGAGCCGCGTTTAACGGAAGGCAAGCTGAGGCAATTGATCTGAGCGGAAAATTGTATAATGCTTGGGGGAGGGGGAGGCAATTTTTTAAGAACTAACAGGAGCAAAAAAAACTAAAGTATAAAAAAGTATTAACCTTTTTTTTACTGCTACAAATTATGGGAATGTAAGTTATGATATTATACCAATTTATATTTTAAACATTAATCCATATTATGTAAATATGTACTACTAACATTAGAGAATAATAATTTATTTTACATAATAACTATAGATCAGCGGTTCCTAACCTGGGGGTAGTTACCCCCCAAGGGGTAAACACGATTTTTTGAGGGGTAAAGACTAAACTATTTATTTTAATTTATGTACTTTATATCTATTATTATTAACTCTGCATCAGTCATATTTACATGTCATATACCTTCAAATAATATTTTTTTAACTTTTTTTGGGAGAGAGGGGTGTTTGTTAATATCTAACCAGATTTAGGGGTAATAGTCTCAAAAAGGTTGGGAACCGCTGCTATAGATGGATACAGAATTAAAAAATGATTTTCCAAAAAGTGTAGATAAACTAGAAAAATTATTTAAGGTCATCTTTATCAAACAAAAATCTGATATCTCTTTCAATTATAAATATTGAAGACAAATTTCTCATATCTATTAATTAGTCAAATATTATACAAAATATTGCCATTATAAAAACAAGGAAAAAGAGCATTTAAAATATTAATTTATAACACCATGTTTTCTTACATTTTAGTATTATATTATTAATTTATTTTGATAATCTATATTGTTATTTATAATAGTACAAAATTATTAAACTCATGATAATTGTAATTTATGAATTAAGTCAAAAAATACATATTTTTCAAATATAGTTTAATGCGGCACTGCTTACACAAATAAAAGACAAGACTTTGTATGTGTAAAAAAAAACAGTCTCTACCATTAGGATTTCCTCGCCCAAAACGACTACCCAAGTTATAGCTGTACATAATATAGAAAAGCATCCTTCGTTTACGGTTTACGACCTCCATTGCAATGTCCGTACAGTTGCAGCATCTCCTTTTGACACTAAATGGCGCTTCGTGTTTAAGGTCCGGAATTTTTCGGGTTTTTATTGCAAAACGTATTATATATATATATTTACAACATAATAATACAAATGGAGTCCACGCAGTGCTCGCACGCTATACATCCAATTTTCCGTAAAATGCGTTCCATAGCTATTTAGGTAATGAACTTATCGTGTTCGGCCAATGTTCGGATTTGTCTGGGACGCAAAATAAAGGGGATTTAGAAAAAAAAAATAAGAACAATAATAAATGTGGACTCTATAAATTCAGCCGTATTGCACCGTACGTACACATAATATAGGGACCGATCACGCTGGATATAAAATCGTCGGCCACAACAGTGCAGTATAATATTTTTATGCCACTATATAAGCTAATCATGTATATAGTCATATAGTATACGGTAATACGGGAGGAATAGGAGAAAAAGAAAACCGACAAAAAAAAAAGCTCTCAGCCCGACAGTCCATTTATATATTATCTCACATGTGTATTATAAATATTATACGGTCGTAGTGAAATCATTATACACGTACGGTATAGTATAGTATACTGTATTTATAAAAATAGTATTTTCTGTCACCCTCGTCCAACTCTGGAAGCCACTCGGTTTCTGAATCTTACATCTTACATTTATATATTGTATTAATAATAATAATAATGGAATTTTGCGGATTTCGGGAAAAAGTACTTTGCGAATATTATCCACCATTGCCGCTAACACAACCTTAAAATAATAATAATCGTAATGGCGGACAATGCAGTGGTTTACCGTTTAAAAGCATTGCGGATTGAAGAGGATTTGTGTCTGATTAAATATATAAATGGACGACCGAGCATGGTGGAAAATAAACCGTTCTTACTGTAAACAATGAAATCATCCTACAATTTTTGTATACGCTTAAAAACGTTCAATTTGAAAAAGTAACTGCTCAAGTACGTTCAAGTTCTCCTCCCCCCCCCCATTTATTATACTAGTAATTGTAAACGATAATTATTATGAATGTATTCTTGAACTCTGATACCGGGATTCCGCAATCGACCGGAACACTGTCGACACTTGTCTGGTCGAGAGGACTTACATACATCGGTGTCCTTGGCAACGACATAAAAATATGTCTATATATTATACCTACTCGATTAACGCGATGAAGCTCACCTTGCTTTGTGTGCACGACCTGTCATTCAATCCGTAATCGATCAACAAAAATTCAAATGCGTAATTCCTACCATGGTCCATGATAATTGTATTGTGAAATCCGTGCTCGGTCATCATGTACAATATAATAATAATAATATGTTATTATATTGGTGTGTGTGTGTGTGTGTGTGTAAAATTTAACAACATCTAAGTGCGAAAATCGAACGTGACTCAATATAATATTGAAAGAAAACGTTTCCACGAAACTGTTGGGCGGACCTTCGTTTGCTTTGGACCGTTCGATAAATTATATATTGAACAGCTAAAAGGGGCAATTCATCGTTCCACAGAAAACAGCAGCTATTATACCGGTTGTGTTTGAGCTCTACACATATAAATAGGTCATAAGGCACATTATATTTATTTGTGCCGGAGAGATGTGCAATAGATGTCCATATTAAGACATATGTTAGGTATGTGAATGATGACCCGCCTCTATTGGAAATCAAATTCAAACTTAAATGCAGTACAAATCGGTAACGTGAGCTGGCCACGAATTTCGATTGGAGATAAGGAAAAATAATTAAACCGTTTCTGACGAAAGGGGCCAAAGGGAAGTTGAATTTGAAATATTTTTAAAATCATTGTTTATTTGTGGTTTAAATGGGTTCAAATCAAATTGTATTACTTAATTCATATATACATATTTTTTATTTTAATTTTGAAAACGATTATTTAAATAATTCCCAGGTTTAGGGCAGAGGAAGGACCTTATTTTCTTAAGTAAAAAAGTGTAACCCACACGGGGAACAAACTGCAACATAAAGTAGTTAAAACATACATAATTATTATACTTCCTTATTATAATTATTAACTTTTTTTTTGATATTATGTTCCACCCGTTGGAGTAAGCTATCAAACTAAAAAAGGAGTAGAATATTATAATATTTTACTATAGGTAGGTACGCGCATACACTTTTTACGAGTAAGCCGCCTATATATACATATTTTTGGAAAGCTTTCGCATAAAAGCAAGAAAATCTTTTTAATTATGAATGCGCTCCTTCGTGGGTACTATATAGGTTATTACAGGTATACAGGTATTATTATTTTTATTATTCGAGTATTATACATAATATACAGCTATAGTTGTACGGCTGCGAGTACCTATAGTGCTTGTAAAAATTTGTCGTCGTCGTCGTCGACGCTTCTTATATACTTCTAAAAGACGTGGCTGCGCATTATAATAATAATAATAATAATAATATGTAAGAACTGTGAGCTGGCCGGGTATAATATTATATACATAGTAGGTAGGTATAGCGACGCACAGGTGAAGGCGACCATAAAGAAAATGACCAAACAACACCGACACAATTTTTGCATTTTCATATCCGCTGAAGTTTTACGAGCCGGCACTCGGGAAGGAAAAAACTTTTGGCCAAAGTAAGAAACCGTTTTCCGCCAAGACGCTCGTGCGGTTTACGGTCGAACCGTATAATATAATATAATAACATAACCTGCATCGAGTTTATCCAAGAACATAAATTGTAATGGAAACAACGACAAAAAAAAACACTCACTATTTTGCCGAGCCGCGGCATATAGTGAATTGTGATTAAAATTTTAAAACTTACAGCGCAAAATCCGCAGGCAATGAATAAAAACAAGACTCGTTAAAAAATAGTTCAAGCGATATTATACGCGAATACACATTTTATGCAACTCAAAAAATACACCTACTTACCGTTGAAAACGACGAACAAAATTAATTAAATTTCACATGTACAGACCAATCCTACAGTCTACTCAATAGTCTTATTTACAGTGCTTGGTCTCTTCCTCCCCCCTCAATATTTTTCAAACCTCCCAAAAATATATTTTTCACTTTTTCACAAATTTTGATTACGAATATGATTAGTAGTATCATATTCTAATAACTTAACTGAATTTTGGCTGGTAAAAAAAGAAATTAATTTTAAAGACAACTTATAATAGCAGAGTCGTGCATCATTCGTCTAAAACGTTATCAAGATAACACACATTATTCAAGTAAAAGTTAAGTCGTTGTGTTTGTTTTAAATATTTTCATTGTGATGATTTCAAATCATTACACCTAGTCCCAGGATCGTTTCTAAAAATTACATTAATTTTTTTGTTAGATATTTGTTGTGATACAAATAAATATAGCACTAATTTTAAGTTTTAAGGTTTTTTTTAGAATCCCAAGTCCCCCCTCCTAATTGCCAATGTTTTTTCGCACTAAATCTCATACTTATAAGGAAGTATACATACAGTCACTGTGTATAGTGTTGTTTGACTTATTTTGAGCCGTTTTAAGCCTCATCTGGACGTTGTATTCGATTAGGTATTATCAAATGGCATTACAAACGAAAAATAGCCTAACAGCAACCATCAACTGAAGTGATGTAGCCACATGTAATTCATCGCTGTCCGATTAATAGACTGATGTATTTTACCATATTGTCTTGGCAGTGGTTTTCATACAATTGCACATAAATCTCTTGCAGGCCTAACATCTGCGGCAAAGAGCATTTGACTCACCGAGACCTCGGTTTATTATTATTTAAAATAACCACGCCATAAATATATGTATAAATTGTTCTGTGGTGTTTACAAAACAGAAAAGTACTTTAAGGATTTTTGGTGTTATGATAGTTTATTCACTAGAGTGGAAAGAGAAAAGAATAATTATTCTTCGATATCTATTCTAGACCGCATCAATAGTATTGTGCAAACCGAATTGTTGTGCAATAATATTGTGTAGGAGTCACTTTAGAGTTGTCACTAATTCCGACTGAGTCTAAGTATTGATGACATTAGTTATTACAACGCATTTTTTTAGCTACTTTTTGAAAGTGTACTAATTCTTTTAAAATTTGGACAAACTGCTTGTGGTTTGACTCAAGACACTATTGTATTCTCTGGCGTGTGTTTAATCAACGAATTCGTTTATCTAATATATAGAGCCCGTCGGTAATTATATCCATGTGAAGAAAGCGTCCCTCTTAAGTTAATACAGTATATTGTATATAGAAGGTCCGGAATAGCATGTAGAGATTTTGTCCGAGGGGGTAAAATGGCGTGTACGCTACCACCCATCGAAGGGTTGACTATTGATTTTCCCCGGAAATTTCCCTCCAAGTTGAACGAGCCACTTGGGTTTGAGAAATAAAATATACGGCTTCCACGAAATCATCTTACAATAATCATTACAGCTGACCTAAGTTTAAATACATTTTTGAGATAATATACAATCGGATTGTAATTAAATGGTAAAGTTCCTCCACACACATATCGAAATGACAGCTAAGACCTAATAGTTTTATGTCACACATAGTTAATAAAACCCAATCATTTGTTACACATAATATTAAATTAAATGGGCACACAATATCAACCTAATACGGCACTATATTTTAATTTTTTTGTTAAAAAAAGCATACAAATACTACGGTTTTAATATAAAAATTGTTTTAAAATATTTCATTGTTATAAAAAAAAATGTTTATTCTGAATTAATATTGTTCTTTTTTTGTGCGTGGGCCACGCATATACTGGCAATTTCCTACACGCGAAGTAAGGAAAATAATAACAATAAAACTGAAGTCCAAACCCTTTTTGACATTTTTTGTAAAATTATTTCAGAATACTATTTCATATTAAAGCGCAAAAGAGTATAGCGAAATTAATATAAATAGTTTGGGTTTAATTAATAGTAATTGCGGTGAATAATATTGACTATGTGTAATTTAAAACTTTAATAATTATTGTTAAATACTTTTGTGTAATAACAACCAAAGTATTATTCGTTTTGTGCAAACAAAAATATTTCCAACGGTTTCATACATCTTAATAATATTTAATCAATGTTTTTTTTTAATATTATTTAAAAAAATTTGATCTTCTGTCAAAACGTAATTTTAAAATTAATATTTTTTGCTAGATGGTGTATATAATATAAATTTTGAACTCTACAAAATAATTTAATATATACTAGTAAGTACTCAGAATAGATTTTCACAGAATCTTTTTCAATATTAAATATCATATAAAATGAACAATCGGTATCGTTTGTCCAATTTTTCGATAAATATTATTATACAATATTTAAGTAATATTACTATACAAATTATAAGTAAAACATAATATCGTGTATAATGATATATTATTATCAAATATATTTTCCACTGTATACTCAAGTTTCGACATTTTTATATTGAAACTAGTAGTGTCGGAAAATCTAAAGTTTTCTAAAATCGGAATCTAAAGTTTAGTAGAAAAAAAAACCGATTTTCTTAAAAATAAGAACAACGATCACGTTTTTTTCACTTGCCGCTTTGTCGACTGTGTGATAGTTGACATTTTGGGCATGGGAAATAAAAAAAATGTCTTCCCAATTCCAACCACCAATGAACATGCAGTGTCCTCTATCGACCGGGTCGCCGGTCGACTCCATGTGTGTCCTTTGGGCGAACAAACAGATAGCGTCCTGGTCGTGGCGGACAGGTTTCAAATCTGATGATTTCAAGTTCTCTTAGCCAGTCGACTACCCTCTCCTGCATCTCAAAATAGTTGTCGCTTTGCCAGTGCTATAACCAATACGACGGCGACATCTACCGACCAACAAGCCGGCACAGACCGCGGAGATAACGATCTCGGTGGCATAAATCATGTACTGAAATTGTTTGGTTATTTTTATGGTGGCCATAAAAATATTTTACGCTTTATTTAACTATAATAATAATTTGTGTGTACTACGGTCGTACACCTACTTTGGAGTAATTTACTGGTTTATTAACTACTGCCTACACTACTTACCGCACTATATACCTACCTACTTGTATGTAATCAAATCGCCGTTACAGCCTATATAACGATCCAGGGGGATTGATGCACGGCCACTGAATCGAGTGTATAGCTAAAATGTAACATTATCTATTATGGGTTTACGATTTTTCATGATAGATTAATTACAACATTAATTTGGCCATTATTGTGACCATATACCTAACCGCCGGTTATTTTTGTCAAAGCCTTTAGTATCCAGACATTAGGTAACATAAACATCCAACATTCAATAACATAATATGTTTAGTCCTCTTACATACTCTGAGACAACGCCAACGGATTGATGAAATCTCTTTTTGATTGGCAATGTGAATCGTTTATTTATGAAAGGTACATTTTTGTTGAAAATGACTTTTTTTAATAAACATGTTCTGTTCTGTGGCTCTTGAGACGGATCGTTTAATTTTGAAAGGAGTCAAATTCGTAAGATAGTTTATCAATTTATTATGGCGATTAAATAAAACATTTACCTAGTTAAATTTAATTGTATTATAAAGTCAGGAAATAGTTCATATTAATGATTTATATACTTCTAAAAGTCATAAAAAAAAATGTATTGGTAAAGAAGTTTTGGTTTACATCACTTTATTGCACACAATCTCGTTTATGATTTAGTAATTTTATTTATGAAATCAGTTAGGTATCTTATTTGTTCATGAAAAGGGTTAAATTCGTCCAATTAAAACAAATTTGAAAAATTGGTGTTCACAAACTAAAACAAGTATAATGCATAAGAATTAAAAATATTTTTTATCATTTTTTTTTTCAAGTAAAATTTTATGTGAAAAACAGTTAATTTTAATTTTCCGAAAGCATAACTTTTTAGACTAAGTCTCTTTCATAAATAATCGATTCATGTTAGGTAAATATAGTAATAACTAAACTAATTTATTTCAATTTTTAAATGTTTTATTTGTTTAACAATATAAAATTATTACTTTTATAATAATAATAAATTGCTGTTTACGCAGGACAGCATGTTTATTCGTGCGAGTTCGTTTAATTAAAATGTATTAAATTTTAGTATCAATTGTTTTATATCAATTATTTAAATCAAATCCAGTTAATTTGTTCGTTGTAGCGTCGCTATTGGAATCGTGCCAATTATCCCTAAATATTTTGAAATAAATTGTTGTAGGTATGCAATACGTAATTATTAAATGCCGTTTACCTTCATATTATAAGGCTTATTCGTTTGGCGGCGGTTAGGAGCTGGTTTTTTTTTAATTGGCACAAAATGTTAATTTTCGAGTAGGGTGTCGCCTTAGCTTGGATGATTTACGGTCCTAATATATTATGTACAGTTCAAAAAAAATTTCTTTGCAACAAACTTAATTATATGGTAGCAACGGCCGCCCGCTATATATAGAGACGCACGTCAAATAATTTAATGCGACTTTATGACCCTTTGAACAGTTGGAGAATGAGAGAGAGAGATAGGTGGCCCCCGAAAGAGCGCTATGTGATGCCAACAGCTGTAGTAATGGGCAAAACAAAAAAAAAGACATGCTCAAAAAAACAAATAGAATGTGTTTTCTAACACATGTTGATACAACGTTTCGTCGTACTTATACAATATTACGTTCATTGATACATCAAAAACTAAGAGTCTATATTAAGGAAATAGTTTTCTTTTCACTTGACCACCGTGTTGATGTGAATAGTATAAATTATTTCAATGATACACTACTCATTATAATTACTTTTATTTTTTAAAACCAAAACGCTCTGTGAATAATGAATATATTATTATGTAAGCACAGTGGTAACGACCCGAATCTGTTCGGGTATTCGATTCCTCACACTTGAAAAATATGACCTTCGACACATCCGTTAAACATAAACCACGTTAAAAATATTTCGAATAGTCCCAAACAAACAAAAACTACGGTTTTTTTTCAAAAGGAAATCGTTCACGTCTGATTCGTATAGGTTATGATCAACAGTCAACACTAATTAGTGGTAAACATGAAGTAATTATAGCATAATAAAAGGCAAACTGTTTTTTCTAAAAATATTACAGTAATTATAATACAATAATTCATTTATAATACAATTATTAACAAAATATCAAACAGTACTTATTAATTTTGGGATTATTCCTGACATTTTATCCACTTAATAACCGTAGTGTTATCACGTGTGTAGAGGGTAGTATACTTACTATAGTCTTAACAAAAACTTGGGCCACGGTCCGGCGGTCGATTACGAACCGATAAATCGACCGTGGCACAACCGGTTTGCCGGCCGGCATGTATTATTATTATTATTGGATAGGAATACATACATACATATTATTATACTCGGACAAGCCAGTGTACATTGCACGGTATGTCGTATAGCGATAGGTACCACGACCGGTTTGTATGTATAATATATATTGTGCTGGGTGTACATGCGGCCGCCCAACCGGTTGTTTGTGTAGAGAAAAATATCACATATCCAAGATTTCTTCATTTTCGTTTCGGTATAATACATGTAATATTCTATCATATTATTATGTTGTACGAATACCGCCTGTGTGTACCCGTAGAATATAAATATAAATGTATATAACAGAATGATTGTTTTCTAGGCAGGACGCGGAGGTCGACCGACCGAGACGACGGCGGCTTATGGTTTTTATTATCTATTAAGAAGTTATTAAAATGATTTACGACCGTCGATAAACGGTTTTGGCGGTGGTGGCAAGCGATTTTGTTTCCTTTCGGTTAAAAGTAAAACCACCCAAAATGGCAATAATTTTTTTTTTTTGAAAATAATATTATGAATAGAACACAAACCGCAAAAACGTTTTTATGCGCAAGAAACATTGTGCCACCAGCGTGGTACCCTTAAGTATATTTTGTTTTGTTACTCTCGGGCTGGTCGGCTGACAGGAGGGTTTGCGAATGTGCTTACTTCACAGTTACTTACCTACCCCAGACAAGCGCGGCGTTTATTATTTCAGCTGTAGAAAGTTAAAGAATTTCGGTTTGTCTTTCAATGCCCGGCCGACAGCAGCTGCCAGCTGACTCGGTTGCTATTTACAGTGCAAAAGCCCAGTTTTGAATAATTGTCGAAAAAATTAAACCAAAAAACCAACGAATTTCATCTCAACATTAAGAGGTGGAACAATATTTTTATATGAGTTCACGTGGCACGAAAATATCATACGATAAGAAAAACATAGTATTGAGGGGCGGTTCTCCACCCCTACCTTCCTATCTTACCTATAAAGTCCATCTTGGTACCCAAACTGCAAAAGTATAGTATGAGGAAATAGTATATCATTACCAAAAAATGATAGACTTTTCCCAGGTATCGAAGTAAGTTTTGCCTAGGGACTCAATATTTCAACAAAACAATTTTACAAAATGTTTTAAGTATTATCGTGTAGTCGTAAATACTTGCATAATATTTTATGGCGAAAAATCAATTATCAAACGAGTATTATGCTTGTAATATTTTACAAAAATCATTAGCAAAGCTTGTAACAACTATTATTACACATATTAATTGGTTTTTCAAGAACATTTGAACATGATAATTATAAGAATTATGAAAGTGTTTCTTAATTGAAATAAGAATAATTATTATCAAGTTCGCCTAGTTGCTCTCGTTATGCAAATAAAAATGATATACATAATATTTATAATAAGTCTTTTGAATACACAGACTTATATTATTACCATCGTGCGATTCGCCAAACCTGTTAATGAGTTTTATCCAATTAGATTGCAATAATTGGCTTTCGTTATTTCGGCAAATTATTATCACGTGGGTACTATATTATTGTTATGTACACTGGTGAAATTTCAGGGGGAGGGGGGGTGAGGGGTGCTAGACATATTCAAACACATAAAACAGTCCAAAAAGCCTGAATATTTAGATTTAATTTTATTAATTGGAAATTTATCGATTATGACTAATTTGATACTGCTAATTCAAACTTAACATATATTAATATAGTGTAACAGGCTGTACAAACGCAATATCGAGATGGCTGCTTACTATACTTGCACCCCCAAAAAAAACTCGCCTATTGATAATAATCTCGGACGCAAGTAGTACCTATATGTATCGGACGACGATTAATTTATCAGCGGCCTGGCCTCGGTTTTAAGTGACTTCATTTCATACTACTTGCTTCCGAGATTATTATCGGTAGTCGAGTTTTTTTTTTTTACGCAAAAAGTATGCAAAACTTGCTTATATAACAAGCAAACCTGAAATCACATAGCTATAATATATTATAATTTTTCAAAATTAACTCATACCTCGACCAAATACATGGATATTATATTATAATAACTTATTTACATCAATTATATGGTGTTATTTTTACAGCTCCAAACGTGAACGCTCTGTTGGGTATGTGCTGGATTATTATTACAATAATATATTATAACATATAAATAGGTAAATGGATTTAGTCTTTTATATAATATGCATAAAGTGTAATTTGTACCGCGTGCTGGCAGACTTACCGCTGTATGGAATGTTTAGTGCGCTTAAGTATAACACACTGGCCGTGGGCATTATCTCGTCATCTTGTAGTTCATTCGTGGGCATTATCTCTTGTACACAAACAAGAGCTGATGGTGACCGGCACGTGTCCTCGACCTTCGACCCGCAGAACGTCGGCTGTACAAGGAGGATATCCTTGAAGACGGCGAGAGCGACTGACCCTTGACGCCGAAAAAAGGGTTCACTCTCGCTATCCGCAGTTGTCTCAGGGTTAGTGGAGAAAGAGTATTGTGTAAGAGAGTATATTGTATGGATTGACATAAAAAAAAATTTTAAAAACAGAATATTATGGTAAAACGTTTTTTTTCCGTTGATACCCCCACAGCGGTGGTGGTGTTTTTTTGTTCTTTTTTTTTACTTCAGTCGACGCCCGAGAGATTTTCGAAAACGTCCGCCGACAACGCGCTCGAAACGTTCCAAAAATATCAAATAAAATTTGGTTTATAATATATATTTTCCTTGTCACTTTTCATTGGTAAAATAGATTCGCAGTCAACCCGGATCGCAGTGTTGCAATATGTTTTTTTTCTTTTTCGGCCCCAAATGAAATGTTTAATTGTGCAAGACGACCGGGTTTCCCACGGATGAAGACCGATAACTTCTTAACTTAACGCCGAGCAAACTTAATACGACGGATCTTACAGGGTGTGCGACAAAATAAAAATAATAAAACGGTTTTGTTTATAATATAATATGTATAAGTACATTATTTGAATATTACGTTCACGTTAATGTCGTTATTGTGAGTAAACAAACGTTTTTTTTTATAGTCGACCACGTTGTATGTGTCTATACAATCATTGTACGATTGTGTTAGAGCAAAAGAAAGAAAACATTTTTATTTATTTTGTTTCCCCGACACTGCGAATTGGTTTCCTGGCCAAAGAGGTACCTACATAATATTATTTGCCGGATAAGGGAGTCGCACCACCCAGGAGGATTATGGTGTACCTACTTAAGCACAATAGAGGAACCGCGTGAAAATATGGCTGCACGTCTCCATTGACGGTCGTCTTATTCAAAATGAACGCAATGTTTGTACTATATTATTATCATATTCCAATCTGCAAGCCTAAACGTGAGTTAATTTCAACGGATATTTATTCAAATTTCCAGCCCTGTTGTATAGGAAAACAAATGTCAAATTAGCCGGGTTCGTTTTATATTCAGACCAGACAACTGCTACTACGGCACTTTAATGATGATGCAAACAAATGTCAGACAGTATCTAAATGTCTGTTGGGTAAATTAACTCCCCATTATGTTTTTTGTTAATGAAAAAAAACTACCGTTAAAATAATTTGATTAACGAACTGAGAAACTGGTAGTATTTAACACTTTTAATTATGCGATATTCATCATTAAAATTAATTCATTTTCTTGAACGGTTGGTGGAAGATACATGTGAACCAAAAAAACTAGTTATTTGTAAAACGTATTACCAACGACCTTTAAAAACGAACGGCCGACTGAACGTCGAATGTCACAGTGTTTTGAGTAGGGAAAGTGTGATAGTATTATTTGACGTAAAAAATATTATGTAAAATTATAATATGTTCGAAAATGGTTCCAACCTCATACATTTATGCTTAACCGGTTTTCAGATCGATTAGATAAAACACAAACATATTAAAAAATATCTAATTACCTTGATTATGTAGAGAAAAAGGTGCTCGTCTATTCTGAATAATTCTTAAGCATGTTTTTCTCCATTTCAATGCGAATTTCAATAAAAGTTATATTGTCTGAAACAAAAATGAATAAAAACCAAACGTAAATTAGATTTAATTTAACTAAAAAAGAAAAAAATAATGTCCAATACTTTTAGTTAGGTACTTTTAAAGAGTTTTTAAGACAGCTCAAAACGATTGTCACGCATAATATTTGGAACGTTTTCATTTCAATTCAATTTTCATGTAGGTAAGTAAGTGTTTTTTTTTTTAACAAATTCATTGAACTATTTCGAATATTGAATTTTATCATAGGCCTGCCTGTTATTTCAATAATACCAATTACATGAAACATCTCAAAAAAGTAAATATTACTTTGTCGTTAGACTCCTATGAAAATTAATTGTAATAACGTATGTTTGTGTTTCAGGAAGTAAGTGGTCGATTTCTTTGTAGACAATGTCTTCGATTTGTAAGTAATATTTACCTAATGAAATAACATGTTAAGTACTGTAGTAAATAAAAAACACCCAGTTATAATTTTTAACATTTAAGAAAGTTATGTACGTTCTATTATATCATATTGTCTATGTCTAACTATAATATATTTTTACTCCCCTTCTCCCCTTTTTCTGTAAAAAACCCGTTTTAAAACAATCATTCTTAATTAGGTTTTTTTTTACGAAATTCAACTCTACAAGAAAAGGGTATTAAAGCTTACTCGCCAAACCGACATTAAAATATACAATAAGGTGTACTTAAACAAGGAAAAAAATTTCAGCTACCGCTACCAGCAATTAAAGTTATGGTGTTAGTTTCAAGCTAAATAATTGCTATAATTAGGGCGTGCAGCGTTGATTGCGTAATAGTTGCCTAACCAAAAAATAAAAATTTTAATTTAAAGTTAATTATCAAAATAAGCTTAATTAAATTGATCTGATTTTTATTAATTAAACTACTAATTAATATATATTTGATTAACTAAATAATTATGTTTTAATTAGATTAAATTTAGTTAGTTATATAGTTATTATTTTAATAAAATACATTTTAATTAGTTAGTATTATTGCTGTAAAGTTTACCAATTTTTATTTAATTTTTTCATTAGACCACTATTGTGTTTTACGCCCCATTTATAGTCTATGAAAGTGTACTTTATAAGATAAGGTACCTTATACTGAAAATATACCATACCTATACTATATATGCTGAAATAAATTAATTGTTTTGAAATATTGCCTTATCTTATTGGCTGTTATGTTTACTTCATCGGTTTATTATGACTTACTACATAGTATATTATATAAAACACATAATACAAATTTTTCTAAAAAAAATATGGAAGTTGGCTTCAAAAAGAAATTAAATCCAAAATTATATATTTTGATATGCTACTCAAAATGTATTCAACATTTTTAAAAATCCCCCTAACCCCCCTAAGGTATCATTAAAAAAATTAACTTAAACTAGAGCAATACTTATTGGCGCAAATCCCACGGGGGCTAGGTATACTCAAAACTGCAAGTTTTAATTATTAGTACTGTATTGGTCTAAGCAATAAATGTGCTATTAAAAATGTTTGTAATAGTCTAGCCCCCCTCGATATTACTCCTGAAATGGTAATATATTTTTTTATCATCAAAATGTTGAAAATATTTTGAACCCACTGGATTGCCGTGTTTAACCAGACATTACGACGATTCGAAATCCTAAATAGTTTTAATCAAATTAAGATTTGTCACAGTTCTTTTGGGACACGGTAGTTTGTATGCTGTTCAATATTTGATTTACTGCTTAAACAAGGTCTCAAACAATATTGAGAAGATTGGTAGTTACTAAAAATGTAGCTTTGTACTTTGTATAGTTGCTTGTATAGGATTATATTTAGTTACAATAATTTGTGTTCCCTGTGCCAAGTTCGGACGAATCCGCCTTGATAAACGTTTATCTGTACTACCAATAACGTTTGTCTTGTAGTGTACTACTTACACAACAGTAGTGAAAAATTATAATTTTCGACTTTGTGTCTTGAATCTTGAGGCAATTGGTTGGGTAAAGTGGTACAAACTTATTAATCGAATTCCCGAGCATGTCTATATAGTGGAGAGGACTCGGGACAGAGTGTCTGCCGGAAAACCCCCCCGGCGTTCTGCGTCATTGTCCCGGCCAATCGCGACCACCCTCTCCTTTGCTTACGGTCCTTCCCCTCTCTCACCCCTCTGAGTGCGCAGGCAATAGCTGATTGTTAGCCGTTGTCCTCTGGTCGCGCGCACGTTGTTAACAGCTGAAGCTCAGCCCGGTATCATCGATTTTCCCGGAAGCCAATTTTCCAGCGGCGGACGTGGCTTTTCCAAAAAGGGGGGGGGGGATGATGGGTAACTCCTCCGCCGGTTAAGTCCAGCAATCGCCAAGGGACCGCCCGTACATTATATTATTAGCATTACACACATATACACACTGCATGTGTGCCCTACTGTACGCAGTTGGCAAACACTGTACATATGTATATAATAACATGTACGGTACCAAAACGGCCAAACGCTCTTATTATTATTAAAAACCAGATCATCATAAAGTCAACCCGACAAAGATAGTGTCCCCTAATTCGTTGATAGACGGTATTAAATCATGTGTATCTATTAAGTAAATTGTTTTAACGCTATCCCACTCCCCTCCCCTTAAAAAAAAATTGTTTTCACTTATACACAGCTCTTCCAACAACACAATAATGTTCAACAATGAACGAAACGTTTATTTTCTGTTTTAGCTTTGATGCCAAACTGTACCTATTGGCTATTAATATATTGGTGTTACTCTATAGTAACTAAACTATGGGTGGAAACCTTTAGACTATTCCGGTTTTGGTTCTTATTCGGATTTCTTAAAAACATACCAATAAATTAGTGTAATGAAGTGTTTAGATCAAGATCGGAACTGATATTATTTTATTTTTTAATAACCGACTTAAAAAAAAAAGAGAACGTTCCCTATACGACGTTGGGCGATGGAACTATGTTCATCGATTTCTATTGGTTGGAAGTAAAATTCTCGATAAAACTTTTTTTAACATGTAGTTCAAGTTCTAGATGTGTTGCCGTTATTAACTTTGTTACTGAAAAATGCTTATAGAATAAATAAAAACAAATTAAAAAATGTAAATAGTGTGAACCTGTGTAAACCAATATAAGGGCTAATGATAAAGCTCGCAGTCTCTGATAGTTTTCTTCTCCAATTAAACAAATACATAATATAATATAACATTAATATTAATATTATTATATTTATCAATATATAATAAATATATTCAACTATTATTCTTACCACTCATTAGCTTAAAATAAAATAATTTTAAAAAATACCTACTTAAAAAAAATTGGTACATTTGAGTGAATTGACAATTAAATGAAAAGTTTGACACTAAAAACAAAAATGTATAAAATAATTTTTTTTAATTTCTTGTCGGTTTTTTTTTCTTTGGTCAGCTTGGAACTTATAGTCTAACATACAAGAACTGAATATTAATTATTAAAACAAATATCAAAACTCTGATATTGTGTCAGAATGTTATACGACAGGCCGATTTTTAACGGACAAAGTGGTTACTTAATAATTTAACAGTCTATGTAAAAGTATATTATAAAATGTGCGCCAAGTCACCTGCACGCTTTTATGGCTCACATCTTCCCACGAAAGTGTGTGCCGACTATCTTAAAACAGATCTAAGAAATATACCGATTGACATCGAATTTCCATTCGGGACAATTTCCCAAAGGAAGTAAGAGGTTTAAAACATTTTCGGTTTATACATAAGTCTAAAGTCATAAGCGGATAATCATCGTTTCCATTGTTTCTGTGTGAAGTCACTCAATATAACAACATGGTCGTACAAAAAATAATAATATATTATAATAAACAATAGTCAGCATATTATAACTAACGCACGAACTGCGGTCGCCAGTATGAGTTAAGAGTTTGTATACAAATTAATTTTCTCACGCGTTACTTACTATATATAAATACATGTTTTCTTGAGTGCTTTGCAATAATCACAACAAAAAACACCGTTTGGCCATATGGTGAGTTTTTTATAATATGCTGCACGGTTAGAATAATTTAGCATTATTTTTTTTTAACGTGTGACATGAAGTTTTACGCAAATTTCCACAATTTTTGTCAAAAATTAAATGGAAAAGGTAAATTAACTTTAAACTCGTGTAAGACACTGAAGGCGGCCAACCACAAACGTACACGGCGAGTAATTAGTCAGGGAAAAAAGTATTAGTTCTTAAAACGCACCGTGTGTTCGAGAGCTAGTTTTACTTAAGATGCAAAAATAAAAAAATACACCCGGATGTATGAATAATATTTTTTTTTTTTTGCTAAAATATTATAACATATTTCGTCATAACTTATTACGCAGGTAGTAATTAAAACTAGTGCGATTCCGGTTTTCGGCAGAAACTGACAAAACTTTTTGTTGGTAAACATGTCAGCTAAAACATAAATACATTTTGTGAGGGTAGAGATATGTTATCCATTAATAATTATCCAAATCTGGTTATCGACCAGTCAAAATGTCCAGCAAATTATTCTCAATTTGAAGAATTTATTAAATATATTACCATTTCAAAAACTTAAGTTTTTATGGCTATATGTTTTAAAAATATATTAAATTTGTCTTAACTAATAACTATAAAAGTATAAAAAAAAGTCTAATATCTTTTAAGTTATTATTAACTGGTAAATATAGTGTTAACCGATCACTCGGTATATATATATATAAAACCCTGACATGTCGACTATTGTGAGTAAAAAGCGTTCCCTAAACTTAACTTAAGTTTTCCCATAAGCGAGTTCTAGACGGGTAATAGCTAAAATTAAAGTACTTTCTGAATAATAATAATAAATATAATCGCCCGACTGTTTGTAGTTTTGCCATTTTGCTATCGCGCGAATGGAGCTTATGATATTATATCTTTTTATATTTCTCCCAATAAAATACAAACGCTGTTCTTCGACGGCCGCAATAAGGCCGGTTTACCTTATAGTGAACTCCACTTACACTTACTTGTACATTGTATTTATATATATATCTATATATATTATATATTATCATATGCTGTTCGCGGACACTTAGCTTTTGAAGTGTAAAAGCGTGTCCGAGACAAAAAGGAAAAAATGTATTGCGCACAGATATAAGGCGGTATGGCGGCAGTGATGGGTGAGGATGTATGGGAAACCCGAGAGAGATATAAATTGGTAAGACTTGGCAAAACTTTCGGGAGAGCATCGACCGAAAATGCGCGTCTTAAGTAAACCACCACCGCTGTGTCGTTTGTGCGAATGAACGACCCTCGAGGAAAACAATATCAGAACAGCAAAACTGCTCATCGCCATTTTGCGATGCTGGTGTATATTATTTTCCGAGTGAAAAGACAGCAACATCTTGGAAAAACGCGGATGTCGTTTTTTATTGTTCCGGCCAAAACTTTTTCTCGGTTTATCTAAATCCTATTACTCAAAATTGTTTTGTCTCATGGTCCGTACACACAAAAAAGTCCGTATTTATTCCACGCTATCGAAATGACAAAAACTGATTTGAAATTCTGAACAGAAGCCGCCGAGACGCATACAAATATATTGGGAAGAGCTGCAAACGGTTTTGAATTTTATATTGTTGTATTATATTCGAGCCTATACCGCGCGACCATATAATGTGTATGTACCAGCGTAGGTTTAATAATAATAATAATATGAAAAAATATATCCGCCATTTTTATATTCTCCGAAACGAGGAAAATCAATATAGGCAAACGAATATTGCCGTGATCGGAATGACAAAACGAACACACTGTCAATAGTTGATATTGTACCTACTATATATATATATATATATATATAGGTCCGCTACCTGTTTTTATTGAATGGCTTTCCTATCATGGCAATTTCCTTTTCGCACCCATTCAAACTCACGTATGGAGACACGCACACACACAAAAGGGATAAAATGAAATATATGCATTATTCAATCCAATTCTAAGGGTATACACTCAAAACTAGCATAGTATATATCCGGGCAAGTATACCTTTGTACATGCCTTAAGCGAGAACCACCCAATTCCCTGCAAACTACTCTTACGGCAATAACCGCAGAACTCATCTATTTGTATTTTGTATATATATATATATATATATTATTACATATATATGTGTGTAACGCAAAAGCTGTTTTAAAATCGAAATAGAAGTTTTTCCAAACGAAAATGAAAAAGGTGTAGGCGTATAGTCGATTCGGTTGTCGCTTGGTTTTTCTAAAATAATACTATTATACTGCTGCGACAGAAACCTAACCCAAAGGCAATACAAATATTGTATTTTATTCATATTTTCATATTTTTTATTACCGACACTTTCAAGGTGCTACAACTTGTATGCTCTTTTTTACATAGTTACAAGTTGTTTTTCTGTCGTTGGCACAGAACAGCAAATAAACATAATTCAAATACAATAACATTAAGCATGGAAATTCTCATATAAATGGAATTCCCAATATAGCGAGTCTGTCTACACTCCATATGTTCCACCAAGCATGGAAAAAATATGATTAATGAACACTTGGATACGCCTAGAATTATGAGATAGCGCTGTGACAATAATAGTTCTCTAACGTTTCCTAACAACTTAGCCATGTTTGCACTACAATTTCCACAAATTTACTTAACCTAAGTGCTCGAATATCTTTATCGCATAGTATAACTTATAGGTTCCATATCATCCATCTATAAACTCTATACTATATCTTAATATAAAACTAATAGTAAATCTAACAATGTAAAGTATTATATTGCTAATTGAAATAATATTACCTACCTATTTTTGTAATATGTAATATTTTTGTAGAATACTTTAGCTAAGCGGTGTATAATTAAATCCATGAATATTTAAAAAGTATACTGATTTATAATATATTATGTTAGCTGAGTGATTATTTTAAAGTCAGCCAAACACCTTAAACGAGTAATTGTCTTTTAATAGCAATATAGATCAGGGTTAACTCGATTATGATAATAATTATAAACATATGACGATTATTAGTAATTATAATTTGAGTTAATTAATAACAAAATACGCTTAACCTGTATTTTATTCATATTAAAAAAACCCCAGTACAGCTGGGTCGAACCAGTGGTAGAACTAGGACTAGAGTGGTCTTTCAAGGTAATGACCAATTTTTAATCAACAATGGTTAAGTATTGGTTTTTAATTAATTTTTTGATAAAACTCGTCACTGCTTTTATCTATATTTTGTCACAAAATTACCAACAAATCTAAACAAAATAAACTTTCCAATTTAACAAAAATTTTATAATTATAAATAAAAATAAATATTATTATTAAAGAGATCAATATTGTACATAAAACGAAAAAATTATATGCGCTAATAAAAAACTATAACTTTTATTAAATTAATCGTTTTAACAATTAATTTAAAATTATTTAACAATTTTTAATATAAATCTGTAATTAGTAGTTTATTATTTAATAAATTAACAATGGGAACTGTGAAATTAGTAAGCGATTTTACCAATGTGTTCGTTAAATTAAGAAACAAATATTTTAATTTTACTTATTAAATTGATAAAGACATTCAATAAATACCTATTTAGCGATTTTTATCGGATTCACTGGGCGAATTGTCATTTGGTTAAACGTAGCTATGCATAAATACTAGAGTGCCAGTTTTATACATATATATGTTAGTTAATTAATATTATTACTTTTAAATAGGATGCATATCGGTTGAATTTTGTAAATAAGCAGTATATATTATATAGGGTGAAGGAAGGTATTTTCGTGGCATAAGCAATTTCGTGATATAGTTTGTTTGATCGTATCGCGTAATTCCCTATTAGAAAATTGTCTTGAAAATCACACTGATTGTTAAAATAACTGTTATTTTAACAATTGCTTATTCTCCGAAAATACCTTCCTTCACCCTACCTATACATTTTTAGTAACAATAAAACTAATATGTATTTATTTTAATTTATGGGAAAATCTCCTTGAAAATAGAACCGTCGCCAAAACTTATATGTACGGTTGTTCTTATACATATATATACTTTGTCTTTTATCCGAGCATTTTGTGTTTGCGCTTAGCTTTTTCTGCGCCTTATAATAATTGTTTCAACGAACTTAACCAGTTTCGCGCAAACGTCGGCCGACTTTTAATTAAATGTATAAGTATATATATATATATACATAGTCGGCTCTGTGCGGGCTTAGTGTTTCCATTTTTTTTTCTTTTCTTTTATCTTCTCCGTTGTCGTTAAGGCGGCCCAGGGAGGCTAATCTAGTTAAATCCGTTCGGTAAAATAGCATTTCCGTTCTGCGCGGATTTCCGGTTTGTGCATTCGAAAAGGATAAGAAAAAAGTCGTACTCCGACGCCGCCATTGTTTTTATATTATTATATGCAGACAGTTGCCCGCTTAAATTATATTATACACAATCCCTGAGCGCACATAGAGAAAATTCAACACAAAGACGGAGGGTTGTTTTTAATGAAAATCTCGACTCATCGCTACGCTAGTGTCTGCTTGCTCGCCTTATCAGGCGGGTCTTTGCCGAGCCTTTTTGCGTTTTATTTTCCACTTTGCAAAGGCACATCTTTACCTGTGTATATTGTACAAAATATATATTACACTGCAACTGTATAATATAAACGTACACGGGAAACGCAGAGATAATCCAACGGCAGCTCGTAGAATTGAAAATAAACTGCGTTTACACAAGCAGCAAAGGCCGGTTTACGACATCTTCCGTTTTTGTCGGCATTGTACAATATACTCCTTTTGTTTGCCAACAGCACCGCACAATGAAACTGCGTGCAGATACCTACCATATATACTATCACGGGCTATAAATTATATATTAAGCGATAAGCTACTAAATAGTTTTTCAGTGGAAAATAACTTTCTATACAGTTCATATCTGTTGCTTAACAAAAAAAAAAAATAACGTAGCCCAACAACAATACCAAAGGGTGTATTATATTATAATAAATTATTGAGCGATGGCAAAAAACGACCAAATTTTGTACTTAAACCCTCTGCGAAATAAATGAATATAAATTAAGTGGTATACTAAACCATGTTTTTTTCTTAATATTATATTCAAACATTATTGACCCCCTTAAGAATAACCATTGTTATCGACGGTTAAAATGTCAGTCTTTTAGACGTTATTGATAATACTATCAATAAGAATACGGTTCGAATTTAGCTGTTATTATTTAACATAATATTGGTTTGCATAATAATAGGCTCTGTTCCGTAACTTTAACTTATTCTAGAATTTTTATTTAAAAAGTACATAAAATAACTTGTTAGTTATTAAAAAAATAAAAGTTTCATCAAAATGATATTTGGGCAGTTTTGAGATTTAAAGTCTGAAAATTAGACTAGATGTACCTAGGTGGATTAGCTATTAGATGATGATTTAGCTATTGTAATAATGTTTTCTTGGCAATTTTTTAATACTTTCTTTTATTCTCAAAAAAAAAAAAAATATTTTATAATTGTTTTTAAAAATATTCTATGATTGGAACTGATATTTTTAATTTATTTTCCAGTTATTTTGTATCCGGTAAAATGGAACTTTTCGAAAACTGTCCATACAATACAAACATCCATATATGTTTTGTCGGGGTTCGTTAGACGATTTTCTATGGGTATAATATTGGTTTGAGTTTTTGTGAATAATTTCTAGTAAACTGTAACTGTATGATATTTAAGAAATACCTAATAAATCATTTGTGTCCTGAATACACGTCATGGAATACACAACAGGAATCTGAGAATTGAGAAACTACTTGCAACCGCATCCGCAGCATTGTGCATTGCATTATGTAACTTTTTACCTTGTATAATATCGAACGGCCAGTCTGTATTTACGTATAACTAGGTATATAATATGTTAGTTAACACGGGAGGTATTTTAAAAACGAAAGTGACAACAAACAAGTACCCAAAAAAGACTGTCAAGGCCGCGTCCCTTCCGTAAACAATGGTATAAAAAACCTTAAACTAAAAGGAAAAATTCAAGGTTACATATCCGACAATGGGTTGGTGTGATGGCGTACACACACGAGTTTATAATAATAGCACATAATGTATTATTCAAAATTCGAGAACACACTTGACGGTTCCTTTTTAGTTGTTTTTTTGTGGATACCCTTTTTCAGTGCCGACACGAACCGACAACGAATGTGTTTAAAAAAAAAACACATTTCTTTCCTTTCATCCATGTGTGTGTTTTTGTGTTTATAGTTTCCACATATTACTCTTAAAAATATATATATCGGCGAACCCTTTTAAAGATGTACAGCTCGTGATTTGTACATGCACATATCTGTGGGTCTAAGACGTTAACAAACCGTACAATGTTGCTGGTCAGTTTTTGGTTTTTAAATGTGAAATCAAAAATTACGGAACCGATTACTATATAATGTCAAACATAGAAAAAAAATACATAGTTAGTCCAATCTAAAATATTATTAATAATAAGAACACAATACATTCCTAATTGGAATAACTAAAAAAAATATTTGGGCCAATGTTTAGTCAATGAACAATTAATATAAGATTAATATATAATATTATATATTATAATAATACATTTTTTTAGAAATAAAATAAAAAAAGATTTAAAAAAATAAATTTGTATATTGTACCTACCATATTATTAATAATATAGTGGTATACAAACGTGTCTCTCGAGTCTATAAGTTAATAATAATTCTAAATATGAGTACATTAAAGAAGTGATGCGGTCAATGACGCGTTTTGCAAACTTCTTGTCACTCGTACACTCATAAAATACCATATATATTGTGACTTAACATAGTCATATATATCTACTTATACACATAGTTTATGTATTTAAGTATAGGGAAAAAAATGAATAATATTTTAAGCTGTCGCCCACTGCACATTTTATAACGAATTTATTATTACAATTATTTTACAAACTTGCAGACGGTCGTTAATCATACACGTGCTGCGTGCGGCCATGTGAATCCAAAACGCATTGCAGTGCATACATATATAATTATTACACGATAATGATATGTAAAATTATTATATATATACACCGTCGTTTATGCTTGTCAATCCATTGGTCGTTGGTATTGCGTTCAGTGGGCAGAAAATATTATACATTATAATATTATACTGTAAGACTTGCGGGTTAAAAATAATTACTCAAGTACACGTGCCCGAGACAAATGTCGCGTGCAAATAGAACATTTTTTTTTTTTAAATTACCATCATAATATAATGTTATTCATTATTTACTACAGCCGAGTCTTACAGGCAATATAATAGGTATATTATATTCTGTAAAAGTCCTTTTAGTAAAATAAATAACAGTAGTAGTAGGTATATCTACTTACACTACCGTTGTGTTCTGTGTGTAATAAATTATTATTTAAAACGGTACCGCGGTTGACTAGCCGTCAAGATGAAGAATATGATAATATAGATAAAAGTTGAAATGTCTAAACTTTCGAATAACTCATAGCCCCCAAGACGTTGCACCACCGCCAACTGCGCCAAGACCATATTTTTTATTGGAATATATCATGAATAGCTGGTGTCTTATTCGGTATAGAAGTCACGATGAACGGCATATAATAATTATGGTCCTATCGCGTTTCACTTGTGTACAGAAGAATAGACGGTGCGGCACGGTAGTATTTTATTGTCGGCCATTTTCGATTTCGACATAACCCATAGCCCTTAGCTGGTCAGCGGGGAGGGGAGAAGAAAATCAAAGTAGTATAGGCTGGATACAACTATAAGTAATACGTACAACCGTGCACCACAATGTGGGGAAGTCGGTCAAAAAAGAATCACCTTAATAAAAAAACCAATACAAACGACTAATAAAAAATTATTATTAGCGCTAGCTTAGAGGTTATTATTGTTTTGCCCGTTGCCTCCTCGGCCTTGACCCGCGACATTGAGCAGACATTAGGGTCGTATAATAATAATAAAATAAAAAATATCCGGTAAATTTGTGTGTTAATAAAAACGGTCATCCATAACCTACGGTGGTGTGGTTATAGTAATAGTAATGGTAATAATAATAATAATAATAATAGTGTGCTTAACACTAGTTTAACGCGTTTACGGGGTGATAACGGGAAACGTTTTTATTGGCTGTCGTGTGTGTGTTTGTGTATACTGTTGTAGTATAATATACATAAAAACTGCAGATTTTACGACAACGCTATTTACTACTGACTTGACTTAACTGACTGACTGTCCCTATATACACCGACCATACAACAACAATCCATCCATTCATGTGTGCAGTGGACACTACTACAAGTGTTGCGCTTGCACGCGGCCGTCTAAGATACCATAAAAAAAATATTATTTTTTTAAACCATATTAATAATTACACTGGACAATACCACAGAACAAACAGAATAGAAACTGTATAATTTTTACACGGGCTCTTATGGGAAGAGTTAAAAACATGTTAGATAGCTTAAAAAATGGACAACACCGCAGTAGGTGTAGGGAAATCCTAATTTTTCGTTTTTTCCGGCTAAACAATTTACTCGACAAACGCGGAAAATAGCGACGACATTGTTGTCGTTGAAGGACATTTAATAAGTAACCAGTGTATCAATAATCACAGAAAAATTAAAAAAAAAAAAAGAAGTATGTGCGTTCTGGCATCATTGCCTATTTCTCAATATCTCTGATCGCCAACTTAACTACAAAAGAAAAAAAATAGAACAAGAGAGTGGCTCTTTTAGAACCCAAGTGTAAACAACAAAATATAATATTCCCGCGGTGGCGTAGTCTATTATTATTATTAAGTTAACTAAACCAAATAGAATACTAATAAATCTAATGAAAATCACATTCGGTAAACAAAAGCTTTATCATTATACGGCCAACAAAATAATTGTAATGATTACAAATAAAAACATTTTGACACGCAACAAATGGATTTAAATAATTGCTTATTGCTGATTTCACAGTACCAATGGTGTACTATATGTTAAATTATAAGCAAATTATTGGAGATTTGGTTAGGAACTAATAATTGTTTATACTATTTAATAATTTGAACTTATCACTTTAATTTTAATGAACTTTTCTTATGAACATAGCTGATAAAAACTAGTACAATATTCATCAATTAAATAATTCTATTCGTCAAAGTAAATAACGCTTTGTTAACTTCGTTTAAACTTTAAGTATAAACTTTAACGACAATGAAATCACGATAACATGTAAACAAAATTATATAAGATTTAAAGGATTCATATGACGAACAATAAAAGTTTCGGACAACTTAAAGCCATATAAACATGTATCTACTATCTAGTGTAGTAGGTTGAAAACATTTGGCGCATCTCCATCTGAATGATTTAATGAATCTACTTTATTTTATTTATAAGGCTAATAATAATATCCTAACTCTTTTCTTATGTTTTGTGTACCATAACGAGTGAACACAGTCTGCGTTTTATTGTTTATACTACGCTAAACTGACCTCATTCGTTTTTTAACGCCCTTGTGTACTTATTAATTATTATTGAACTTCTTTGAGCTAGTTAAGTTAATTTTTAATATTGAAACTATTGCAACGTGTGCCGTTATATCAAAAATTGTGTTTTTTGAGTTTTATCCCTTTCAATCAAGTCGCTCACTTTTCATTAGAAATGACTGCTTAACGCAAAAATACAATGACCGCCTTGTTTTCATCGTTAATGTGTACCTACACATTTTTCCCTCAGTTTTGAATCTGCAAAATTGCAGTTTAAAAGTAAAATATACTTGCTATGCACTGACAAGAGTTTAATTAATTTAAACGTGTGTTACGCGTGGATAAATTTTATGTAAATTTTGTAAAATATAACACTTGTTATATGTTGTGTTGCGCATTTGCTCGCAAGAGATGCGTTTTTAAATCGTTTTATTTATATTAAAATGCACAACAACTTTTATGTCAGAATTTACATACTTACTCATATAAGGTACTAAAATATTTACCATTTATCATAATTTTCTAGATATAATAATATCCATGATTATAATAATTAATATACTTGATCTCACTAGAATTTTTTTTTTCTGCAAGTGTATTCAACTCTGGCATAAGACGATGTTAAGTCAGGTTACATTACAACTATGAGAATACTCGTGAGAATTTTTTTTAACATATAGGTACTTGATATTTAATTTTAAATATTTTTTTTAATAATTTCAAGTTCTAATAAAATATTGTATTCATGAATGAAAGTACTTTGTTTAGTATATATTATAATAAAATATAATAATATAATAAATCAGTATGATTATTCTAATTAGTGGAACTACATAGTTTTAAAAATGTGTTCTGTCTGTACCTAGTAGGAAAATTTAAAAAAAATCATTGTGAAATTAATTGTAATACTATTTTTTTTTCATCTACTTCTTATAAATATATTAAAAAAATATCATTTCCGCTCAACATTCAGGTTTTATAAGAAATCCAATTAATAAAATTCAGTTGAAGGGTATAAGGAAAAAAACTAGAAAAGTCGTTAAATTACCTCTGATTTTGATTTTGATTTCTTATTAATTTTTTATAAACATATATATATATATATATATATATATACAGGGTGATTTTTTATCATGAGCCACTCACACTATCTTACAGGGTTAAATAAGAAATAAAAAAAATTGTTATGTTTTTTTTTTACGATGTGTGATCTCAATTATTCACAATTTTTTTTGTTTTTATCCTCCTCTCAAGTTGGGTTTTTTTGATAGCAACTTTTAAAACTTAAATGGTAACGCATAATACATTCCATTAACTTTTTAAATTTAGAATAATGTACTAAACATTTTGAATGATTGATAACCAGTTTTGGACAAATATTTTTAAAGTTGGGTGGGGGGTAAAAACCAAAAAAATTGAGATCACATTGTATAAAAACAACATGAAAAAAAAATTAAAATTCTTATTAAACCCTACAAGATATTGAGCGGCCCGTGATAAAAAAAAACACCCTGTGTATGATATCCGCAGTACTTAAACTAAAGTAAATTAAGTGAATAAGTGTTTTTGAGTCCTACACAAGGTGTTATAGCATTAACTAGTTACCTACTTTACTATCTATAGAAAAAAAATTATCCAACCGCATCCATAACTGGTTGGTTTTTTTCGTATAATTTAATTTTGCAATTAAATTATGTTAAATAGGTACACTTAAATTATAATTGTTGAATTTGCTCTTGTTTTGATTTCTAATGTTATAAACTAATCACTAATCACTAAGCTTTTTTTTTTTTAATTATTTTATTACTAAACCATTATGATTTTTTAAGTGTTATTAGTAAGTAAGTGCTTTTATTTTTTTCTTTACACAAGAGATAAACCGATTTTTTAATTATGATGACCATAAAATGTTTAGTAAAAATACAAAACTCTAAAAATAAGACGCATTATATTATAATTATTATTATATAGTTTATGCAAAAATATGGAAACCATTATTCTACTCGAAGGAATATAGTTATTTCTTTCAACGCATGTTATATAGATAGGATTAGTTGCATCTTAAAAACCAAAATATACAATTATAGTAAGCCTACATCTAACAGTTGATGTCTTTCAGTTTGAAGATTTCAAATGGCTGATGGATGCAAATGAACTATTAAGTGCTAATGGACAAATGTATATACGTGGCTATCGTATGCATAAGATAGTCATTAAGTGTGTTTTATATTACATGATTGTGTATATATTTTTGTTCTATGAAAAGTGATGAAATGTTTAAATTCCCAAGTGAAGCCAAAAGGTTTTTTTTTTTTAGTTTGAAAGTACCACGTCCGGATGCTACTATATAAATATATATTATTATTACCTTCGCGCCCTCTAGGTATATAACTCCTGCGACTGACTCTGCTCTGACTACAATTAATTAAGACAATTCTAAAAAAAAAAGTTGAATATAATTTACATATTATGATAGGTATACAACTGAGCAATAGTTTTGTTTAACTAAATAGTTTTGTTTGACCCGTTTTATAGATAACCACGTGCGGTCTCTTAAGAAGACGCCCGTCCCTTTCCAAAGGAGTAAAGTATAGACTATTTAAATTTAGAGTTTAAACTATAGTGTATACTTCTTAATACATTAAAGAGGATACTTTATCGATTGGTTTCCATTTTTTTTTTTACTATCACACCCAGTTTTGCGCGGGACAAGTATGCGAGGCCAGTAATAATAGTAGATATATCAAATTTTCACAATATATATACAAGAACTTTATCTATAGGGTAGCGTTTTTATTAATTCGATATCTATACTTGATATTTTTTTTATAGAGTAATGAAAAAAGGAGAAAAAAAACTGAATCTTCACGAATGATTAATTTTGATTGTGCTCGAGTTATCGCGAAACTAAAAACGCTACCGGCGCCGGAGCTCATATTTTTTTGGTTTTAATTTTACACACAAGTGCAAAACCTTGCGGCGTTCATTGTGTACGTGGAATGTGGACGTCACGTGAACCTAAAATATATTATATTATCATTAGTATTTTCGATAGAGACGTTTTCCGAGCTCGCCGGAGAGCCAAAGCCGACGCCTCCGCTTGTATTAATAATAGTAATATTCTCATCCGTGTTATGGCAGTGCCGGCGAATGGTACACAACGATGATGGCGAAGGCGGTGGGGCGCCATCGATCCGCCTCCGCGGGCAGGCGGCATGGTGGCCGGGTGACACGGCCGGCCGTTGCCCGTGGCGACCGCATCATGGTAGCGGTCGGTCACGGCGCACCGTCGCCGTCCGCATGGCCGTCGCCATGGAGACCCGCCAATGGCCGCCGAAGTGCTTACCGCTCGCCGCGCGCCGCCCGCCGTGTGTCTTCGTCTCGTACCGTGCCGTGCGCAGTGGATGCCAAAATTCGGCGGTGCCGGTGCGCCGAGTCGACCGGCACGAAGCGGTCGATAAAAATCCGAACGACCCGCCGCGCCGCCCGGTCGTCCAGCGCGCATTATCCGAACCACTAAGTCGAGGAACTCCACGATGCGGGTCACCTCCGGTGCGGCAGATGGCGCCACCGTAAAATATGTACAATTTTGAAATGTTACGGAAAAAATCCATACTTTTATACTTAAGCCGGGTTCACACAGGGGTTTTAAAAAAACTAAACAAAAACTCAACTTTTTTCTGTTTATAAAAAACAAAACTGTAAAAAAACATTTGTCCAGACTGAATTGACAAAAAACCTCAACAAATCATGAACAAAAATTTGAATACTATGTTTGTGTTGGGTTTTTTTTATCTATCCATTCTGAAAAGATCGCTTTAAAAATTTGCTTTTTATACTTTTATTCACAGTCGTTTAGTCTGCTTTCAAAGTGCGATCTTTTCGGTTCTTGGTTCGTTCGTTTTTATTTTAGTAATTACATTTTTTAAATAATTAAAATATTAATGTAGAAACTGAAAAGGGATATCGAAGCTGAGGAAGATATACTTATGTTGGATGCTGGATATATTTATTTAAATGTTCAAAATAAATAAAATTAAAATAAAAGACGTTTTTGGGTAAGACCAACGTTACAAAAAAGAATTGTATATGAATCAATGGACTTTTAAAAGATTTACGGGATGATGACATTGGTGTAATATTAACAAGTTATTAATATAACTTGTTTTTATTTTTCAACACATAAATATTTAATTACATTTAACAATTAATATTTAAACACAATTTTGTGTCCACACCGAGCTATAGTGTTCATGAAAACAAAAACATCTATAATTTTCCTACCACGAACGGGACACGGTTTTGTTCTGAAAAAAAAGAACATTTTGTTGAAAAAAACAAAATTGTTTGGAAATTTTCAAAAAACATTGTGTTTTTGTTTTGTTTTAATATTATTCGCTCTGTGTGGACCCGGCATTACAATATACAAGTGCGCGTCGTTAATATTGTCATTCTGATAAGAGAACAGCATATTTTTGCAAATGCGTAGAATAAAACTAATATTTAGCTATACAAACTATAAGGTTTTGATTTCTTATTACCACCTATTTACGCACAACATCTAACAACAAGGTCTTTAAGCGCATTTTATATTACAACTGTAAAACATAATTATAAAAATAATTATTGCCCCATTCAAAAACTAATAGTTTTAACTAATAAACGCAACAATTATTTACTTACGTCAACCGTTCCCGTGGTTCAAAGTTTATAAATATTGTTATTATTACAATTTATTATAATATTTCTAGCGATAATTGTTTGCATGACATTTTGGAAAAAAACGTAATAAGATTTTAGTTAGACTTGTTTCATACTTTACTAAATAAATGTAATTTAATAACAATAAGTATCTTTTAACACACTATAGATAATTATGTGCATAATTATATTTGTTTTCTAAGATTACATGATGCATGACATTTTCCCACCATTTGTGCTCATTACAGGCAAGGTGTGGTAGTTAGAAAAGAATAAAAAAGAACAAATATTTGTTAAAATATCTCATCCCGGACAGTAATCTTGGAATAATATTTTTGAAAATCTTAATTGGGACCAGAAACAAAATGATCTAAATGTTCCACCTATAAAGCGTAGGTAAAGCCAAAGAACTAGTTGGTGTTTATTAGCTTTACGTTTATATAATTTTACTAATTTTTGCTACTTACCGACAAATAAATATGACTAATTTCCCTAATGATCTAAACTTAGGTAAGTACCTAACCTCAAACAGAAGAAAGTATTTAATCTATATTACAAACCAACATAAAATAGGTAGGTACTATTATGTTACAAAAAAAGAAGAAGTAGAACAAAGAAACTATAAGTACACGTGAGCTTCGTATCTTACTGATAGTTTTTTTTTTAATTAAAATTTTATATAGCAACCTTTTCAAACACGTGTCAAGGTTACTTACAAAATGTCTCACATTGTGTTATATTAATAGTTTTTTTTTCAATAGACATTTTATCCGAATTAATTTGTTAATTTATTCAACTTCGCTTGCAAGCAACCAAATAATATATTTATACATATATTTGACACTATTTAGTATCTGATACATGACAACTGGTCCCAGATAAAATTATCTGAGTAAAGTCCGCAAGACTTAATGTAAATAATCATTACCCTTCTTGTGACGTCTACTATCAGTAAATGGCAATTATAATATTAACTGCACGTTTTGCAGAGTCTTCTTCGTTATATGTAGGTATATCTGCATCTTTCATTTAATATAATTAATTATACATGACCACAATCAAATAGGTCATAAAATTCCAACAAAATCGTTATATTCCTGACGTCTTAAGATTTTCATATTAGTTGGAAGTACATTATAGTTGTTGCAAAGCGTTTTGGTGTCATTTGACTAAAACTCGGTTTAGGTATTAACCTCTTGTTCTGTTTGATTTCTTATACTTACATAAGAGTACATATATTTTACCCTTGAATGAATTGTTTTTATACTGCCAGACGTTGGTATAATACTAGGTGTATGCATTCGTGCTAGGAGGTCTGGTGCGATCGAACACTACCCTTTCACAAAGTCGATTCTAAATTTAAATCGGTAAGTCAAGATATTATAATGAACAGATGTGCGATGTCAGCAAGTGCCCTAACCAGACCCGATATGATTTACTGGGAAACATAAAAAAATATATATATACATAATAATATAGAACTCATGTCAATGTAGACCACACCGAAGCTCTTAATAAAACGGGTTTATGTACTAGAATTAAAATTAGTTTTAAAATAGACATGAGCGTAATTCATCGTAATATAATAATTAGTTAATAATTGTTATTAAAAACGTTTTTCTTAATGTGTGCCTTCACAGTGTGAGATGAAACCCGCTTCAGTACAGCTATTGTTTTTTTTTTTTACTTTACAATACCTTTAACTTTACAATACTTTACAATTGCTTAAAATTGCCCAAGGTAAATGTACTCGAATGAGTTCGGTTAAAAACTAATATGATTTATGTTGGAGAATATCTTAATGTTTTTTAAGGACCACATAATACTTACATATATGACAACGATAATATATATTGTAATAGTTAAAACACGGAACAAAAAAAAAACCGGATTTGTATATTATAAATAATAATTATACGGCAGCTCTTGAAGTTTTTATGTAAAAAAAATATATTTCATATTTTTTAATACAAGATATTATATTTAAAAATTCTACAAAGTATAAAACATAGATTTTAATAGCTGTATGCCCGTATTCTCTAGCTTAAAGATTATCGTACCCCCCTCCCCCCCTTTCATTAGTTATAGTTGATGTAATGCGGAATTTTAATGTTGGGTATAAATTATCATCAAAATATTCTATCTGAAAATTCATTTACAAATACTGAGTGCGGGAAAACTTTCAAATAAATTCGATATTCGAATAACTATATTTAAATTAGACATTTTGCATTTGACATGGGCTAGTCATGTTCATTCACTTACCTATAATAATACGCATGGTATCTGGTTAATATAATACCTATATATGTTAACTTTACACTTGCTGTCAATTTCAAAAACTTGAATGGTTGGTATTGCATCATACCTAATTTTTACTCGAGTATTATATTACTTGTTATTCAATGTAACCTAATCTAACCGATACAATATATAGACACTATATCGTATGTATAAGAGCCTAAGCAACACTTAACCAAATGAATATAATTTGTAAAAAAAATATTATGAATTTATCTATTGTTGACAATAGTATATTAATTTAAACTAAACTTATTTCATCGATAAAACAAAAATATTGTTCAATTATAATGAACTTACCGCCTAAAATAAGAATTTAATACCTACTTATTACATTTCAAAAATATAATTGTTATTTTAATAAAATTAATTTGTCTAAAATATCAACAAATTTACCATGTTAACAATAAAGTTATAACTATTATTTAAACGATGGGTAAATTACCTACTTAAACAACAATTTTTAATTCAAATATGTTTGCAGTTTTTTTTCTTTTTTATATTACTATTTTCTGAGCTTACATTTTGTATGAACCTTTAATTTGTACTTATAAACTATATATATAGTGCTTATGATAAAATGATTGGAGGAAAAATTCAAATAATTACTAAAAGTATAACAATAAACACATGTAATCCGTTGTATATACCTATAACTTATTAAACAAACATTTTTATGAAGGTTAAATGTATTTTTTATCTTATATATTACCATAAATATAAATGTATTATATTGTACCTATATATATATATATTTATATTTATAGGCTATTTTCTCAATGGTATAACAGTTAGTTTTTTCTTGAAATGGCAAACGTTGTAATTAAATAACACATTCAATTTTACAGTTATTACACGATTAAGAAAATGTACTACATAAACACCACAAAGTGTGGTTTTATCGTCTAACATAAACGACGTCCACCATCGACAATCGTTAAATTGTTATGTAAACTAAAAAAAAACCGTTAAAATCATTTATATGACGGATAAAATCTCAATTTCGTGTTGATGTGTTTTTTATTTCGGCATTTACATTACTGTATTGCCCAGTTATAGTTAAATTATATTATATTTTAATTGCATATATAACAACCTTAATATTGAACAATAATAATAAAACATAAAAGCTGAAAAACGTATACAAATGTTTGTTTTGACAGCATGAATGAATGAGTATCTTCTGGGGAGAGTTTGCAATAAAAAAAAAACCAAGTACCTACTGTTAAAAACCAATAAACCGGGTGTCCGTTTAAAATACAATAAAAGTAAACAAAAACAAATATTAAATCGTATAAAAATCGTTAAAGGATTTATGCGGGCAGTAAAATGAAAAAAAAATAAAAAATAATATACAACCAATAAAAATCTTAAAATCTATAAAAAGGTACCTAGAAAAAAAAGTACAATGTACACCATGTTACTACTAATATTATTATATTCTTTTGGAGTATTATGTACTTATATGTAAATGCATATAGATAGGTAGTATATGTATTTATAATAATATCAACAACTCACAAGCCATTTAACACACACAGTAGTAAATATTTATTAAAAAACGAAAAATATGTAATATTATAATAGTTGATTTATACTTTGAACGGGTAATAAGTGTTAATTATTTTGATCGTACTTGACCTTTAAATTCAAAAACAATTGCGCACCGTCATCGTTTCGACGACGATTACAAATATACTTTAGGCTTAAGTATACATAATTTATAAAAATATATCAATAAAAAGACAACAGTTTTTTTCTATTCATTTTCATGGCTGGTGGTCTCATAATGGTTTCACTAGAGATTTCTTTAGTCGAACGCGTGTCAGGTTCATTGGCCATCTTGAAGTACCTAAAAATAAAAAAAACACTCATTAACGAAAGGTGTTATTTATAATATATTAGCTTGAAGATCACTTGCTGTAAATGATATAATAATTTGTTATACTCATGCTGGACAGAGGTCATAGCTAATATGTCAACAATAATGTATACTGTTCTATTTATATATATACATATATATTATATGTATACATAAAACACTAAATTTTTAAAGAGGAAAATATAATATTTTTTTTTTTTAGAAAAAAATAATCCATCCTAAATTTGAATATTTGTTTATAATTATCATTATACATCAAAATATCTCAGAATATTAGAAACAAAATAAATCAAGACTTTATTTACATTTTGGCATGTACTTAACTCTAAAACAGCTCAGCTTTAGACTTATACAATTTTTTAAAAAAACATTAAACAATAAACATAGTTTTTTAATTTTAATAAACATCTATATAATAATTATACACACATTATACCCGTATCCTTTTATTTAATTCGAATAAAATTGAAAATAAAAAAAAATAACTAAGAAAAAAGTAATATTTTAACATTATTACTGTGAAAAAATACGATTAAATAAAATTTAGTTTGAAATTCTAATTACATTAATTATTTGAAGCATCAAATAATAAAATGTATTGCTACATTTTTATTATGTAATATAAAAATAAAGTCTTGGTTGCGCTAAATTCAAAATAGGTAAAACATTAATAGCAAATTATTATTCGTCGTCGTGTCGTTTAAAAAAAAATATAATAATAAAAAAAAAAATGCAATAAAAAATTCCATTTCTAGTATTTTTACTGCTTAGTGCTTTTTATTTTTTTTATTTTGCCGTCCAAGTGCCACCACATAAACTGGATACACATGTCCTACGGGAGAAAAATAAGCCGTGGGTATTATATTTTGTACTTAACCTTCTATGCAACGCCTTGAAGAAGGTTCGCATGGTCGGATCTATAAAACCGGTACACACTGAATATACTATGTTATGCAATATCGTGTGATTCATAAACGTGCGGGTGGAATGATTTAAATTGAAAGTAATTATAAAAGTATATGAGTCACCGCGACAGCGTTATTGTAAAATATTATTAAGTATATTATTTCGTTAAAGAATAAAAAAAAAACATAAGGAAAAAAAAATTCTCGAGTTAAAATAATGTGTTATAACTTAAGTCCGGATTTATATGTTTTTACATATTGTTACTGAGTATATGCAGTCTTATGAGGGTAAAAAATGTGGACGATTCATTCATCACAGAGTTCACAGGAAAAAGTTTTTTTTTGCATATTTGAGAATATTTCATGGTTTAGGGAATATTTAGGTTATTTAGCATATTTTGGAATATTTTGCAAATTGTGAGAAAAACATAATAATTTATTTTTATTTTAAAATTATTATAATTAATATTTTCATAAAAAAATACACACAGTGATAGTACTATTAAGTCGCCGCGTCGTGCCGTGCTGTTTACCAAATATGGTGGCTAACCTGCAATACTGCATCGTTTTCATGCTGATAAGAACAACAAAAATTTACAAAATGACCAATAACCTGGTGAAAAGGGTAACATTATAAAAACCAAAGTGACTCAATTATGTGAAAAAAATAAAGGCTACCAAATGTTAGAAAAAGTTGGAAACATTTTATCTGGAAACAATGAAAATCTCCCAAAACATTTCACCCCTAGTGTAGTTGCTGATATGAAGTTTGCTCCTTTAACATCAGTTGATGTTGAACGTTCATTTAGCCTCTACAAACACATTTTAAGCGATAGAAGAACTAACATGAGCCCAGAGAATATCGAGAAATACATAATTATTAACTCATATAATAAAATTTAAATAAGTAGTAAGTAATTAAAATTGTACTTCAATTTAATTCAAGTCAGAATTAAATTTAGAAGAATATTTAGTAAATATTAATTTACTACCATAATCATCATACCATGGAAATATATATATCATACCAGGAATATTGTTTTTTTTTTTTTAATATATACTGTTATTTTATATTCAATAAAGGAAATATTGATTTTAATTCATTATTTTTGTTTATTGTTCTAATTTTTAAGAGAATATATGGAGAATATTTGTAGGTTTTTTAGAGAATATTAGAATCATATTTTAGGTGTTTTAAGAGAATATTTATCCGGACCTTAGTTATAACTTATAATCGCTCTGTGGCGCGGTAGACCTCATGTGGACTATGCAGCTAATGGCCGCTAATACTTAGTCCCGCCCCGCCCTTCCACCTTGATATTATATATAGATATATAATGATATTTAAGTAATTTCATGCAGGGCAGCTCACCACGGGTAAATCAGCCTATACTGTTATTATTGTTACACATTTTGCGCAGCCGGAGCCCTCTATAATAATAATATATAATCCCGGCCCGATCCCACATATTATTATGTGTACTATAATTCCATGATATTTAGGTCGGTCGGTTACAATGATATATACCTATAATAATACCTAATAATATATAAAATACCTCCCGATTGCTCCATCACCGCGTTTACAGCGGGTTAGAGTTTTTTTTTATTCATCAGCTGTTTTTTTTATTGTCTAAACACCTGGATTTTTCCGCCTACAGGATGACTTATATGTAATATAATACAAATATTTATCATTTTTGTCACGGACACAGTTTATAATTTGAACATTCTTTCCGTCCATCCATACATTATACACAAATAATTCTATTACTGAAGCCTGATTTCAACAAATAAAATAGAAGGCAATAACCTGATTTGTAGGTTCTATTAAAAATGTCTAAATGCAGGTATTCTTAAAATAGACTAATTTTAAATTTAAGATTTTTAGTATTCATAGCCCCCCTGATTTCCGTCAAACATACATAGTATACTTAAAATTGTATACTACAATAATTTAGTTTATTACAGTAGGTACATAAGTTTAGACTTTAGAGACGTCAGCCCCCGCGTGAATCGAACACTGATATATAATCGAAATTCGTAAGTAGATATGCAGGCGTATAATTATTGTGGAAAACCGCTCATAATACCGACCATTGTTACACTTAATGAGGTTTCGCGAGCTGTGACCGCATAAACCGCGAGGCCGCAAAAAGCAATTTTCGCTACTATTTATGATAATTATTATTATTTATGCAATAGCGGTATCGCTTGTGGGTATACACAATGAATGCCAAGCGGTCAAAAAAGGGTTTTGCTCCCTATATATATATATATATATATATATATATATATATATATTTAATTTCCGCCATGTCGTTGCGGTTATCCCCTTACACTATATTGGCCATGGCGGCGTATCGCCGCAGCTGTTGCCCGTCCTCGGTTGTTATCTCCTCGAGGGTTAATCCCTCGGTTGGCGGACATGAGAGAGCCGTTTAACTTTGTGCGTAGGAAGATTCTTGAATTTCGAAGAGCCCTTGGGTAAAACCACACAGCTCGTCAGCGTTAAAACCTTTCCCTTATCGCGCGAACCTGCACATGTGTCCAGGGGAGGGCAAGGGGTGGGCGAACCGAGTCTCTTATCCCTCTGGGAACGGAAACGGCGGTCGTTGCCGTCGCGGGCCCCGCGATATCTGCCGGCGTTTTAATAAATTAAACCGGCGTGGAGCGTGGGGGCGTTTAAAAGGCGTCGGCGCACTTGCCAAACAGCGCAAACAACAGTGGTACTTTAGCCGATGAATAATGTATATAAGAATAATAATAATTATGCGCTCGTGGCCGGGTCGGGGCCTAAAACGAAGCGGGGGGTGGTTTGTTGGCAGTAGAGCGAGAAAAGTTGAGCGCCCGGCCAAGTATTATAATATACATGTTCCCATATATATATATGATAATATAATACAAAAGCGTGCGACGGACGCCAAAAGTTTGTAATGGCGTTTTTCGTGCAAGAGTCGAGTGTACATTAGAATGCACGCTACGACCAAAAACCTCTGCGCCTCTGTTTCGTTTTTGACATATAATTTAATTTTATCATTAATATCATCAACGTCGCATGTTTTGTTTATTATGTCGTTTTTGCGCTACACTCGTTTATGTTAAATTTAAACGATACACAATTGTTTTTTTTTTTTTAAAGCAAGTGTGAACTCCACAGCACAAGATAGGACCCGTACATGGAAAAAAATACATAGTTGGTCCCACTAAAATTGTGGTAGGTAAATTTAGGGACACAATACATTTCTAATTGGAATTAATTAATATATAAAGTTGTGCCAACTAAACATATAAGTAATTGCTTTTGCTAAAAATTTAGTTGGTCCAACAATTTATTTAGTTATTCTAACTAGAAATTTATTGTGCCTTGCATGAACCATAATTTCAGTTAGCCAAACTATGAATTTTTCCTGAATACATAGGTACATATTATATACCTACAATTATATTATATTAATATGTATTATTATGTGTATACATACTAGATTGTGTCAAAAAAAAATACTTCTTTCTTATAGCCTCCTCGATCAATAAAAGCCTATTCAAATAATTTTTTTTTTTTGCATATTATTTAAATGGGAAATTAAAATGTTTTATTTTAAAAATTCTAACTTTAAAACTAAGACCTATTGAAACTGATAACTTGAGAACTTACTAATAATCATAAGAATAATTTCCAAGTGTCATGGTTTGACTGAAAGGTTCTTTTTTAAAATTGAAAAAAAAATTAATTTTCCTTCAAGCTAGTTTTTTTTTTAGTGAAAAATTAAAATTACCCATTTAATCCAAAATCCAAAATAAAAAAAAACCCGAGAAAATACTTAAAGAGTCGAGATATGAATCTGAAATTTCGGGGAATAATTTTTTGATTAGGTTTTTTGCCGATTAAAAGGGCAAGCCGTAAGAAACACAAAGAGGAAATTTAAAAAAAAACTGTCTGAAGTTTTTGTATCACATGATGATGTCAAATCGACACTACCGTAAATTTCTTTGTAGTCCATCAACAATTTATAAACGAAAACGAATCTAGCACAATGCAATTCGTTTGGCCTTCAAAACGTCGGGAAATAGCATTTTTTTTTTTTAGTTTTTTTCTTCGCGTGCTATTTTGAAAATAGCCGTTTTCAACTGTCACACGGTGAACCGTCATAAATTGTCTTGTAACACGACACTTAATGGAAACAACGCTGGCACCTAACACGTTTTTTGTGAACAATATTCGAAAAATCGATTTCGGGGAGCCAGTAACCAGTGCCGGCAAATGAATCAGTTCCTATTTATTTATTTTTTTTACTAATAACAGCGACAAAAAACAGTAATTTGGTAGGCTGGAATTTATTTCAACGTCGCCGCCGCTGTATATTATCGTGTGACTAATGACAAACGAATTTCGAAAAGTGAAAAAAAAAAGAAAAAGAACATATAAGGCGCATAAAACGAAAACCGTATAACATATTATGTAGGAAAAAAATAACCGCAACGTACGTTTTGAAATGGTTAATGTAATAGCAATAAATTAATAAACTGCTCTTGATAATAGCATGAAAAAAATAATGAGTAATAAAAAATATTCTAGTTCATAAATTATGAAGATCTCGTAAAAGAAAAAATACCGTTTACAATGTATTTGTAATTTCATACAATATAACAATACCTACGCTGTTTTTCTTAGATTTAATTTACATACAGGTTACATCTGATCGAAATCACCCACTTAATCATAATAGAAGCCAATGTTGCACCTATGTTGGAATATATAAATATATTGTTTATTATTTAGTAAACTTTCTGGAGGGGAAGAGGCAAAAAGATCATTTTGCCCTCTATTAACGCCCTCACTTATTGCCAAGGCGGTGGGTTTAACTTGTCGTTTAATTCATTTCTTCCCAACATGTTTCTGACGTAGATAATCAATCAATAATAAATATGACTTACAATAAGTAATGCATTTTTTCTATGTACACATCATTATAGAAGCTAACATACAAAGTAATAAATACAATTTTATAGTTTTTGGGTAGTTATCGCCAATTATCGTATAAATGGTTTTATGACCATGTATGCGTTTACCTAATTATAATTTAACAAACTAAGTAATGTTGTTAACTTTGATCAGGAGCTGGGAATTTATTGTCGCATAAGCTATTAAACAATGTATCTTGGAAAAGCATAAATAAAAAAATTAATTTTACTGGATTATATAAGAACTCAACATAAAGGTTTTAATTAGTTTGAAATAATCATAATTAACTTATGAAAAGACATAGTTTTAAAGTCAATAACTTCCTCAACTTCACATAAAAACTAAAATTGCTTATTTTTATCTAGTTCTAAAAAATATGAAAATTTAATTTTTTTAACCATTTCCTTCTTCTTTTTTTTTGTAATAAAATAATACTTTAATAGCTTTACAATGAATTATCCAAAACTGGTATTTTTAATTTAAAAAGCTTGTTAAATATATATATACGTTACCGTTTAGGCAAGTTTTAAAAATCTACGAAGCTTTGGAAGATAACAATTTGAATATCGTTTAATATCTTAAAACATCATAAACTTCAGTGTTGCCAAAAATAAAAACTACAAAATTGCAATTATTTTGAGATAAAATTAGTGTGTGTGTGTGTGTGTGATCCCAAATGAATCACCCTGATAGCTGCGGCACCAAGCGTCAAAGGGTGCAAACGAACTGTGAGAGAAAGAGAGAGAAAGACACGGAGCTAGAGATACAGAGAGATAAAGTGTGTGTATATAATATTGTATATTATATGGTTGCCTTAGGGACATTGCGAGAATCGCGTACAATATAATGGAAAGGGAACAGCGGCGGTTCACATAATCCACCTCCGCAGCCGTTTGAGACGATTGTCGCCCGGACCCCAATTTATTTTCTACCCCCGTTCCGTACGGCATTGTCCACTCCCTGCGCATATAATACATATAGGCACACTGCATCCCCTATTCGCATATACTGTACACAGTGTTTCAGTTCGTTTGGCCGTCCAGCATTGTGCGCACAATACATTCGGTTTCTACATCCGATATATTATGTTTGTGTCTGCCACAGGAAAACCCCACACGCGAGATAATACTATATAGGATTTCCCTCAGGAACAGTAGTCGATCCATGAAAGTAAATCGCCGTCAATGAACGACGGACTCATGTGTGTGTGCGCGCGCGTTTGTAAGAGCTCACACTGTATAATAATATGGTTTTTAGAAGGGTGGAGGATTACCTTTAGTGAAATTGGTCGAAGCGTCCCAGCCATCGTGGTCGCAAAGCATCAACGGACAACACCTTTTTCTAACCGAACCTAGTGTTTTCTCATATTATAAGACTATTGCAAAACTGTAAAACGTTTGGCTATAGGTTTTAAACCGTAAACGTAAAGTACAACTACTAAAATATAACAATTGTACGGAAAATAATTATAAGAGGGTCATTTTTTTTTTTTGGCGATTTCCAACAGTTGTTTTCAACTGGAACGTTGATATGATATTTTGTTTTTATGTAAGCCCCGCTAGACACATATACCGCGTACCATTTGGTAAACTTTAAGAATACGAGCGACCGCCGTCCTGTACTTACTTAAGTCAGCTAATCTACCGGAACGGATAATATAAGTGGAAATCTGCTGCTATGCCGATGCAGTCGTGCGAAAAATCACCAAACGAGGTCCAAGATTCATTTCACGTTCGGTTACACCTATATTGTTATTTTTCCTTTTCAACGGCAATTTGTTTTTAACCGAATAATATACTCCATTTTGCCAAATTAATGAAAACGTTTGTTATTGCATTAGGTATATCATTCGACAATTCTCTTGTACGTGAAAAAACTATAAACCCCCTCCCCCCGACTTATATTTTGTCTTACGGCAGGAACGGATCAAGGTCCTGTTACATTACAAAATATGAAAGGATAATTATATACATATTGAGAGAAAGAGAGCCGCGCATAAATGAGATATAATATAATACCTATAACGGCCGTAGTGCATTATTATATAAGATTTTTTTGATAGGTTTTCTGTATTTTTTTTTTTCATCAAATCGGTCTTACCAGCGTTTAATTAAAGTAGTATTTTCCGCTGATTTTACACCCCATTTTATTTTCATCTTTCAAAAAAAAAATTGTTCACACGGACCAAAATTTCAAACATTCCTCTTTATAATTTATACATTACAACTCATTCACCGGTGCGGTCAGATTTATGCAAAGATTTTATGGATATTTTATTGAACATTTTACTCAGAAATGTAGCCACCAGTTATACTTGTATTTAAAACAGTCAGTTAATGAAATTTGTCAATATCGAATACATTTTATTTATTTATTAGATTTTATTTTCACATGGTTAATTTTCAGATATGTTTTTTTAAATTTTGTACAGTAAAAAACATGATTAAAACATGCTAACTTTCCGTGCCATTACGTGGTGGTCTAGCTAAGAATTGCTAAGGTTTGCTAAAATAATCAAAATAGTGTGTTTTAATACATAATACCAAACACAATGATGTTTAAATATTATTAAAATGTATAGAAAATAGTATGTTCACAATACAAAAACAACATTTTGTAAATAATATTTTTTAAACATTAAATCTCTTGTTTTTTGTTTATGTTTTTTATGTATGGCCTTGTTATTTATAAATTTATACAAATTTTACATTCACTACATATTAGATGGTTTTCGCAATAAGAGTATTCATGTTTATTTTTATTTGAGAAAAACAACTTTTATTCAAAGCGAGCTGCCCACCACGTGGTGGGCAGCATATACTACTCAATATACAAATACATAAGGTAATTTTAAATTCACAATTCAAATGAACACGAGGTATTAACGACTTAAAATTCAATAATATATTAGATTACATAATAAGTTTTAATTTTGTTTGTACAAATGTACTAATTACACTTTTTAACCAATGTAGTTTTTGGACTAGCACTGTATACTTGTCTTAAAAGTATGACCACGCCTATCATGGTTATAACTTAAAAGTACTGCATTAATTGCAACACAACGTTGATACTATCAAGTATCAACATATCAATGTATGTTAATGCCTTAATGATATGTATCTTCAGTAAGAGTTTATTATTTTTTTTTTATCTTCATTGCGCACTACACCCCACATTGTGTATATTAACGAATAAACACGTTCCGGGTGAATAACGCAGCGATGACCGAGTACGGTGGGGGTTATACAATATAATAGTATTATTATCTTTTATAGAATGCATAACTCGTTTAGCCGGATACGTTCGACTCTCTTACAGTAAAAAAAAAACAAAAATGAACGCTACTGTCGAATGTCATCTCTAAATCCTAGCAATATCTATTGGTCGTTCACGTGTATGGGTGCCCAAATACTTATAAATAATTACAAATTCGGTATTATAACGCGTGCATTGTATATAATAATAATATACACACACGTGTAATAAGATGCTGTGCGTGCGCATCATCTCTATGTAACCCATTCCGGTTTTCATAGATTAGTCCTGCAATATACATTGAACGCAAAAGCGGCGGCGGCGACAATTGTCAAATGTTGTAAATTATTCGAGGCTTTGGCCTTAGGTATTCATAAAACTGTTTAAGTACATGTTTTGAATGTCGGCCTTAACGACACTCGCACGCCGGCCATGTCTTTGCTTGCCGAATCGTTTTCACGCCATTTTTTTTCCTACTTAACGGGGCGGTAATTTTGTTATTATTACATTTTGTTCGGCTATCAAAATCTCATTTCGAATCCCATGTCATTATGAATACCGGTCAACAACCGTCGACCGAGTGAATTGACTTGTAAAAGAAGAAGCTAATTGTATTCTTGCGCGCCGAGTCGATGACACCGCGCCCATATAAGTGCGTTTATATAATTGAGGTTAATAATAATATATTATAAATTATAATACCTACTTAAATACAATTGAAAACAAATTACTCGATCGTTGAGCAACACACGGTGTGTTTTATTGGAATTGGTCCCAGTCCAAACGTTTTGGTAAAGATAAAAGATAAAAAAACGACGGTTAAAAACTTCCCTTCGCGTTTATATAATATTATATTTCAAGCGATTACCATAAAAACGTCACTGAAGCAAACTCACATAAACGTTTCTACAAAAATTTATATCTACTCCGGTAGCCACTTTTTTACTATTGTATATAATTTGTATGGAGGGAAAAGTTAATTCCCAAAACAGGAAACGTGTATCTCAGGGAAACAGCGACAGAGAGAAATCTTTAGCCACTTAGGTGTTATTCGTTTTGTGATCCCTAAAATGGTCTGAAACTGTTTCCCTCCATAACAATTACAATAATATTTTGTCATAATACTAAATATAAATATAATTTACGATTTTTATTCCATTCACTGAAGCCAATTGTTACCCTTACTGATGTGGAATAATTTTTACAACAGTAAATGAAAACTGAGCGCTACAAAAACTAATTAGAAAAATATACAAGGCACTTTTTTTGTTTACTTTAAAGTTCTAAACGTTAGGTACAACTATTTTGTTTTTTGTAGTTTACCTAAATTAATATTACTTGTAAAGTAACATATTAATTTGTGCCAAACATTTCTAAATCATAATATACTTACTATGATTTTTAGCAATTGCTTTAATAAATGAAAGTTTAAATGTTTCGTATTTAAATAAAGTAGTTCCACCAAAATCCTAATTTTTTAAGTGTTTTTCTTTTAAAAAACTGTCAGTTGAAATGGGGAGTTTTCCAACCAAATCCAATTTAAAGGTCAAATTACCAACAAAAAAAACGATATCATTTTTTTATCCGAGTGTTACACAGATATAAATAATTAAAACGGTTAAAAGCTTTAAATAATGTGTTTACGAAACAAGAAAATACAGAATTCTTTTCCAAAATAAGCGCTGTGGTTTTTTTGTCAGCAATAGTTTCCACCGCGGTAAATGGTCAGACAATATTTATTAATAATTATTCCTCCATACAAGACATGTTTAATTGTTATTAACTTCTCATATACTACCGTGTTTTGGTAAATTGCACATTTATTGGAGTATTGGATTTTGTAAATTATATTTCATTTCTATTAGAAAATAATGTGAGACCTGGCTTAAACTCGCTATGCCGGTGGGTTTCGTTGCTGGAAGGGGAATAAAGCAGAATTGTGAAGTGAAAGTTCAACGCAGTTGGGTTACTCACATTTTTGGAATGCGACGACGTCGAAACAATGCGCTTGCATGCTCTTAGCGGGTGACGTTACCCTTACACGACGGGCATGACGATTATTATCGGCCATAAAAATAACTTAGACGCACTTTCTGATTACGGCCGTGCATACTCACTAGATATATACATTCGCTTTCCCCTTTAGACAACCGTCGTTTTAATGGTAATGCAAAAATCCCCGCCGAAATAGGGGACACGAGCGCCGTTATCGTTAAATGATACCTTTGCCGCACACTGTATTATATCAGCGCTCAGTGCATACTTAAGTATGAGATGGCGGGTCCGTCGTCGAGTGCACTGCGTTGTTTATATGTATCTATACATAATACTAAATTATGTCGAAGAGTCATTTGCATTTGCATTTTCCAAATGCAAACCATCTCCGGTAAGCCGGCGGGACGTCAGGAGAGCAAAAACTACCCCAAGAATATATTACCAGCCATTTTGTCGGAACGAGGGATCTACCACTCCCCCCGACTTTCACCCTCGGCCACCCCTGTGGTTTAATCGCAAGCGCTTTTTTGAGAATTTTGTTTTTTTCACCACTCGAAAAGAACAAACGCCGCGCGTCTAAGATTATTACTAGCTCGCTACCGTCTTATTATATATTAAAACCATACCGCTGCTTTAGCTTACCCCACAGGATCATGGCAAAAGTACTCTACTCAAGAAAACCTGGAATATTTGATGCACGCAAAAACCGCAACGGCATTTTATATTATATTCAGTTAAAGCATTGAAATTGACAGCTGCTGTCGAGGCCAGAAATAGACCAACGCATTTTTAACATGGTAATTGAACTTGTATGCACAATTGGTTTCAATTGACGTTAAATTAACATTGGCCTTATAGTTACATGTCACCAACTGACCGACGTGAACAGGAAGTTAGACATGCTAGTGTTGTGTACTTTTTAAACATTTTAGTGTTTACCTGTACGGTTGTAGATGGGCGTGCGCTTCTAACGTTTGATGATCACCGTTCCACGAATAATCTCACACCTGTGTGGTGGCATCTGAAACGAAAAACAGAGCTCAGATAAGATACACATTGTTATAGTTGTTAACGCGTCACTTAGAATGGGAAAAATATCAACAACGCATTTTCAGACAGAGTTCTAAAATGGAGCATGTTCCCGTTGAGGGGAAGAGAGGAAGTTACATACACATACATTCGCAGACTTCGCGTGGTGTCTCTGAGGAATAAGCTGTTGTACAGGGAGAAAATTTGCATTCGGTAATTGGCTCGGGGAAACCGACTTTACATATTCAACAGATATATGTGTAGGTAATATGTGAGTGTTATGTTTGTGAGTATACAGCAGATGACTGGGAACTTTTATTCTGTCGACGTCGCCATCGCCTCGTGTGTGTGTGGTGTGTATAGAGTAGCTGATAACCAACCCGGACGAAGAGGCTTAGTGGAATACTAATAAGTCATGGGATTTATACGGGTGTACCTCCCCGAAGGAGATAATAATTCCATTACCAACACACACACAATATCGAAAAATATATGCGCATTTTCCTGGGCGTCGGTTTAGTTTTATTATACTATATGTGAGCTCTCAGCCATACACTAGCGACATCGGATCCAAAAATGTTATTCCTATACCTAAATCGCATCTCGTTCAAACTCCTTGGCCTATTTCCCAGAGTATCCTTTCAACAACTTCCATTTACGGACAACCCTTAGGGCACAAAAACTCATAACAGTGAACACCTTTCCGGCAGAAATAAGTAAATCTGTAAAATAAGGGCGGCAATACTTACATAAACACCTGCTGACAAAGGACATGTTTAATACTTTTCGTACAACATCTGCATAAGAGTCACCGTAGCAACCGTATCTACTCCTTTCAACAAATACCAAAAGACTCCAAAAGGTACACTGGCCTTTTGACCGACACATCCATATGACCCGAACACACACACATGCTACAATTTACCTGCCATTGGTAGAAGGTTCATACAAAGGTACACAATTAATGTACTGCCCGCTACCGGTCTTATGTGATGGACATACCCAACACGGTGGGCGATTCCTAATGTAAAGGTAGAAACTCCAGGATGAGACCCATGCGATCGAATGGTTCAAGAGCTAATAGTTTCCACTATCTAGTGAGGAAAAAATCAATATATATACTAAGCAAAACATGACGATAGTTGTAAACTAACGACTATTGTAAAAGGATAACAGCAAGAAATGTCTAAGTCGAGTAGATTATATGTAATACATAAAACATGGCCGATTTGATTTAAGTATGTAAAATACTTAAAGTACTAGTTTTTAGTTTACAGCAAAACAAGCGTTGTTATGTATGTATAATGGCTAATTTTAAACAAGAAATATTATATTAATTATTTTAATTAGTCTACTTCTGGTATAAATAATGTTAACGAAGATACTTTGCACGATAATACAATCAATACTATATAAAAATTTAATTTTAAACAGTTTAATTAAAAAATATGCAGTAAAAAGTGATAATTGCACATTCAATCTGACTGTGGCCTAATCAGTGTAACATAAAAAACACACAAATGTGTTCGCTATCGTTATGGCGCGCAATACTATACAAAGATGTTAATATAATTGTATAACGAACGCATAATGCTATTTTGCACAGTATCATAATGTGAAGCGTTAAAAAACATAACGACGGTTTAAAAATACATAAATATTTGTTTAAGTACGTTTAGAACACATTTTCCGCCACGTTCGATGGACATAAAAACGCGATGCGATCATTTAATGACCTACGCATATTTGCTGTGCACATCAAGATATTATGTGTAACTTTATTAGGTATATGTTTTGCATTTTGAGATACGCATACGTATTATGTAAAATAATGTTACTAAAACTGTAAAAGACCAGCAGAGTCACGGCGATAGACAATCGTTTAATAAGTATCGTATTGCCAGAGAAGATTTATAGCACAGTCTGTACAGTTGTTGCTCATTGTAAAACCCAATCAACTTCTTAGACACACAACGGTCGCGCAGTTTCCACTCGTAAATCAAACGGGTCGTTACCACTTAAACCCATTAAGATGTAAGTGAGTGACTCGGTGTGACGTAATTCACAACAGCAGCTATTATAAAGCGATGCAATTATATACATTTGCCTGTATTATTTTATTCTGCAAATAATTGCAGAAGCTTATGTGTACAGTAACAGCTGCATATTCAAAATTTAATAAACGCAGCCGCCATGTACAGTGATAATTATTGTATAAACCTTATACCGTATATTTTCGTCGAATACACAAGTTGTGTTTGAATGACCTCGAACCCAACAGTTGCAACAGAATAATGCATACACCGTAGTGATCGAAATATTTGGTTTAGACGTTGATCAAGCACATAATAATACTATTCTCGACTTTTATCAATCAGCGCACACAATAGGACATAGCATTCAAATGCAATGGCATAAGTAAAATAATTATAAATTTAAAAAATATTACCTGAACGTTGAACACAACCCAATAAAAAATAGTTTTCACTTTCAAAAAAAAAATTCTAAGATGAGAATTGCACACTATCTTTAGGTAACGATAACGACAACAAGGCAAAGACAATGGGTTTTACTACTTTACCAATATACGACCGTTGACACAACGCTTACGGTTAACGATGTAGGTACAATTAACGCATAATAACGAGTATTGTTTTTATTGTATTTTGCAGAACTTATATTACAACACAACTTTGACAGCGGTAATGTGGGTACCAGTTTTCCCGCCGTATTAAAGGTATTTAGCGAATAATTTGACTGGTTTTTTTTTCGCCATACAATAATTTTTAACGGCACCCGTGGCGTATTCCCCTTTCACCTCCATTTTGCACAGTTCCCGTTAAAAATAAAAAAAATCCTGGATTTACGACTGTCGGCACGCTCAAACGGTATTTTTCGCGTGAAATTTTAATTGTCCCCCCCCCCTTATATCCTCGGTCAACGAATGGTGTGCGAAACACGGCATGAGGTAGATCTTCCCATATATAAATTATCATGCTGTATACATTGTTTTCTGTACACGTGACAAGCAGGCAAGACCGAGACGCAGGTGTCAAAACATACGCATCGTAGGGATATATATGTTCTATATTATTTGCCCCCCGAGACGTTCGCGAGGAGATTCGATGTGTGCTGACAGTGAAAAAAGTTTTCAAAAGATGTTTTGACGTGTGTGTGCCTTTGTATCCTATTGTCTCGGTACCGGAGTCGTAAAACGGCAACTGGGTATCTGACTGAAAGATAGCTGTAACGGTTTATGTGTGCGATATTATCATACAGCAAAACACTATACGTTTCACTTAATTTGGTAGCAAAAAAAAATGGTACGATAGAATTTTACTTTTCCTCCCCGACGTCGAACGATTATTGCACAAGCAAGTCGCTCGTTCGCTAAAATATTATCGTCAAAAGTAATCGAGATTTAATTAGGAAAACAACATACGGAAATAATATCATTAGCAAATTTTTCGAGATGATTTTTTTGGATGTAAAAAGTACACGAGCACTCGCCTGCGCACAGTCATGCATCATGCGGACAACGCATATACATACTGTACATGTTCAGTGATCTAGTCAATTGATTTTTCTGACCTTAATAAATTGAAAATCCATTAAGTTTTTATTGGCAAACACACTATAAGACGGTAACAATAACAACTAACAGACATGGTATGGACAAGACACTACTGGGCGTTGCAATTTTTCATCAATCAAAGCCGTATACGTTATTATAATATATCATATTCGTAATTAGGTCCAATTCGAGCTGAGATCATTTCGTTACCATATAATAATATAATATTTATGTACATAGCGTACAAGCGGTCGGTTTTTTATTGTCTCGACCCAAAAGCTATTGTACTGTTTAAGTAGATTTTATATTGACCGGTCATTTCTTCAGTGAGTTCAGGAACAATGCTTTCGGCTATAAACCCCAATGGCCAATGACCGAGTCACAATAATAATATGTGATATAATACAAGCAACATGATTTTTATGAACCAATAATAATAATCAATGGCCGCCTACTTACATAGTATTATACACAGCATCAAAATGTCGCTCTTACTTTCTGGAAGATTAAATTCCACTTTAATAAGCAGTCAGTGCTCATTGTTGTTTTTGTCGAATGCGACAAGTGGGTCATGGCATAAGTCACTCGACATAATTAGTGTTAACGGGTTAATAAATGTTGGTTATCGACGGGTGGGTTTTTTTTAACTCGACAGCTAGAAAACGATGGCGATTTTCAATCTGTCAGTAAACAGATTTTTCACTGCAATTTCAAGAGTTTGGAGGTTCTTAAGATACGGTCCCACGTTTTGTTCAACATGATGCTTATGCGATGATAACTCCGTCGTATATTCGGTAAATCGTAGAGAAAACAATAAATATCATGGACAAAACAATAACTGTTTACAAAATGGCAGCCGACTAAAGACAATACGCGTTCCAGATCATGTATTGAGTTCAGTGAACCCTTGTCGATTTCGTCTCATTAACCTCGAGGGCTCGTCAGTGGAAAAACAGCCCCCTCCCCCCCCCCCACATGATATTAGATTTACTATAATATTATGTTATTGTTGTGTGCGCTTTCACGGAGGCGGCACGTGAAACTCATTTCGTTTGCCACCATCGGGTTCGGGCAGGCACGATGAATGCGCAGAATAACGTGTGTATACATATAATAAATAATACAATAATATGTTCCATAGGTGTGCAGTGTGTGTGTGTGTAGGAAATGGCAAATGTCAAATGCCCTTCCTAACGCGGAGAGGCTATTGCGAGGGAGTCGAAAACGAATTGCGTTTTCTCCCCAAACAACATGCACGGCGGTCGTTTTCAAAAACGCCCCATTTGTTTTTTCGGAAAACACCCTTACCCTCCTACCTACCCCCCCCCTCGTGTACATGCGTGCACCGTGTCGTAGAATATGTGTTCGGCTTGGGGGAACTACCGTGTATATAGTGTAATGTATATAGCCCAGACGAGAAGAACAGTGGTGCTCTCGACATGGTGTATAGGAAATAACGAGCGCAAACAGCTACCGCGAGGAGAAGGACATGGAACGCAGGGGAGGAAATCGTTTTATACAGAAACGACGATTTTGTACTTTTGCTGTGTGTGTGTGTGTAATGGAGAGGGTGTATATAAAGAAAAATGAGCTTCCTTCTATTTATTTGTGAGCACGTATATATATATATATAAGCAAAGACTGAAGATTGACGACGACGCTGTAGCCTGCTGAATAGTGCATGGCCGCCGGCAGATCTGTTTTTGCCAATTTCAAACGTGATGCGTCCGGTATATATACTTCTTATGCGATTAGATTTGTCCGGGAGACGTTTCAACGACCGGCAAGTTTCTCAGAAGCTTCGTTTTCGTTCCGTAATCGCTACACATTCGCCCATACAATATACGTTTTACGTTTGTCCGCTTCCGTCCGGTATCTCGGCCATTAGATCCCATCAAATATAATGAGATACTGCACTACAATATATTGTTGGACGTCTTGACTTTTATCCGCAGCTGTCCCGTCGGCTATGCACACGTTTAATAGAAAAACTTTTATTTTATCAGACTCTGTTTATTGGCTAAACAAACAACCTAACCTGCGGCGGATTCGGTTTGAAAAATTATATATTGTCCTGTACCGTTTGGTAAAGTTTGAAACATATTTTATACTTTTGAAAAGGTTTTCACACGTGAATCATTAACTGGATATTATCGTTTGAATGTGCAATTAATTAGACTGCTTATAGTATTGGAATATATTGAACTAACCCCTAACGATGATTTATATTATCGTTGTCGGCCTTTTTTGTTTCGGTCAAGACAATCCGAAATCGTTAAATTTTAAACATCTGCATCGTTGAAATAATTGTAATTATGATGTTTCGCTGTGCTCGCAATAAAACAAGTGGTCGGAGAATGTCTCAGAGGCGGCGGCGAAGTCGTTAATTTTGTCTTTTGTTGATGCTTTTGTCTGTCTGCATACCGCGTCGTTTTGTAACGCGCGTGTCGGTTGAAAATAATTATTTTTCTTAAGTTTTATTAGACCGTCCCGTAACCGTACACTGTAACAACAATGACAAGACAATGTGATGCACTGGGTGTGCTTATTATAATATTAAATTTACATGTACATTTTCGCAATGTACAGACCGAAAATACTCGCTCTGGGTCTACTATGTACAACTCGAGAATTTTTTATTGTTGTTATATTGTTTACCCTCGCAGGTTTATGTAGAGAGTCGTTCATTAAGGACAAGTTTTCTCGGAAAATGTTGCAATAATAAATAGAAATAAAACTCGGCGGTAAGAAATACTAAAAATGTGAAGAATTATATCCGACTTTGACAATTATTATCATTCTGAAATTATACACATTTTTGAGGATTTCAATAATGCGCATTATTTCCTACGCCAGTAAACTGGTAACAATATTGTACACAAATTGATTACACAACAAATAGTTGTCTTAACTATTTATTTTTCACAATTACCCATAAGACGTGCATCGTTTAAACTGTCATCTGTGATAACCAGACATGGAAATTAGCAGTGGTAGTGGAAATTGAGCCCCGGCTAAAGTGTAAAGTCCGTGTAATAGCCTATTAATACCTTTCAAACACTGTACTAATGTCATAAGTCACAACGTACCGTAATGCGTAGTTGTTACTTGTTTATTTTTCTGGTAATGATACGATAACACATTGAAAATAGTTTTACGTAACCTATTAAAACTGAAAGTTTTTGTACAAAGCAAAAGAAATACTAAAAAAAGTAGGCAAAACATCAAATCTTCGCAAAGTCATAGCAAACGGATTAATGAAAATAAAAAATTTGAATGTCAATATTCTTTTCAGAAATGTTCAATAATTTTTCTCATAATATAACTTATAAGGGATGAAAATAAAAATGTTCAAAACATTGAAAAATGTACAGTGCAATATTTACCGAAAATTGTTGGAAGAAAAAAATGTTTAGAATATTAATGTTTTCCAAGAAAATGAGTGTGTTATCCTTAATGAATCAACTTGTATAATGTGCATTTATGTACCTAGTATTTTTGAGATTGTACATTCAAATTGTACATTTTTTTTTTCACCAGTTGTGTGTGGCCAATAATAATCATACATTTAAATAGGAACTCAGTTGCGCATTTCGCTTTAAGTTTTAACTGAATGTTGAGTACTTACGTTTGGTCCGACTTGAGTATTCGACTGAGAAATCAATCTCGTTGAACCGCAAGGCGTTGTTGCTATGTTTTATGGTTATAAAACGGTTATGTTGGATATTTGATTTACATACAAAATGTATCAATCATAAACGTGTAACGGTCACATCACAAATGATTGTTGGCCAGTGTAGAAATGTCGATCACTGACCACTGCGTTATGCTTAGTATTCCTATAACCTAATCTAATAACTGGAGAGCATAATATAGGTACACTACAATGAAACGTTGGACTGCCCACCGAATACCTACACTTAAACTGCAGTGGAGGACCTGACCTATACAATGGCAGGTTGTGTACAATAGCGGTAATAATGATGATGATAATAAAAATTGTCATAAAAACCGTTTTACTGGTGTCGACGTGGTGACGTCACCAAATGCGTTTTTGGCACCACCGCCTATCAACACTTGGGCGAATTGATTTTCCACAACGACAGCACGTCATAATAATGATAATAGCAACAATAATAGTATAGTGATAATAGTAATGTAATACAAGGTTTAACGACAAGTCATAAACTTGCCCCTGGGCGAAACGCAAAGCCTATGTATACACACTGTAGCTATGGCGGTCAACGGCAAAAATAATATTACAATTTTCGGGGAGCCCACGGTTAGGGTCAAGGACGTCTGCGACCATAAATGTGACCCGTTTACGATCATCCGAGTACTTAAATTTATATATTTTACACGCATATAAGCTGTAAACACACACACACATCAAATACTGGCACAGACACTGTATAATATCTGCCCATAGGTCGAGGTACTACACAAAGTATTGAGACGTTCATTTTATACGGCGTCACGCACAAGGGTCACAAGTATATTATACAGGCTGATGAAATGGAAACGAAGGATCACGTGAAGCAATAAAAAAACATACCCCAAATAGCCCAATCCAACTATTATGCGGCTCGTACTAATATTAAATCATCTCACAGAGCACATTGACCTTCAATTTTCAAAAATACGATTTCTTCATAATTATCATTCCCATGCAAAAAAAAAAAATCTATTGATTATTTCGTTGTCCTAGGCAATACTTAGTTTTCGAAATTCAAAACCGTTTTATTACTAGCGCATAACTTAACAAACTAGATTTTTTCGGCCACTGACCGTGGTGAATTTTGAATAAAAAAGTTATTGACATTGAATTAAGTCGGTAGTAATAAAACGTTAAGTTATTCAAAAACACACTCGAGGACTACGATATGTTGTATTAAAAGTTTTTATAAAAAAAAAATCAGAGGTCTTAGAGAAATAATTATTCCTCTCCCAAGCAATACAAAAAATAAGAAAACCATGATGCGAGAAGCTGATTCCCGTTTGAAATTACTGTACCTATACAATGAGGCTAAACTCATTATATAAAATTAATTACTTTAAAAATAAACATCCTAAGGCTAATAATAAACTGACGTGTTGAAATTATTGATTTGTTACAGTATAAATACGGCCGATTAAAGTGAAGTAGACTGTAATGAAGATTATTAATACCTAAAGCGGTTACATATTTCCAAAATATTAGTTCGAAGTTTGCCATTGAGTATTGCCATAACTCCGGGTTCAGTTTCCTTCGGATTTTTTTGTATGGGGAAAAATCATCCCCCCATAAGCGAACCGCCCTCTATGAGTGTACTGTGGTTCGTTTCAATGAAAACCACAAGATTTGCAAACAGCAGTACCCAGAGGTAGACAGAGTGTGTGTATATGTAACGTGTACAATGATTTTAAACAGTTTTCATTGACATATAAAGTATTAATAATTATTTACTTGCTTTTGAACATGTTAGGCCATGATGGAATGCAATATAACGATAATAGGCTAATCTAAATTGTGAAAAATCATTTTGTTTTATTAACTATCCTAGTTCAGTCGGGAGTAACTAAAATTACTTTGCAAAAGTAAATCTTTTTTTAAATTCTCAACGAAAATATATTGTCTGAAATAAATATTTCATACCAACAACAAATATAATAAGTCTTAGGAGGGACACGGCTTTAGTCTTTATGAAGTTATTTTGTTTTCAAAATGCAAGTTATTCATTCAGTTTAATTTATCCAGTAACTATACATAGTTGTACAAATTAGGTTTCACAATGCAATGACCGTATTATATTTACCAAATAGTTTTCAAGTCTCTGTATATTTGTTTTCAAAAGCGTTTAAATAAATTAAATCATTATGCAATTATTGGCTACCATTTGTCTTGATTAGGTTTTCTAAAAGTCTGGCACCGAAAATCAATAGCGCGCGCCAAGAATTTGACTTTCTATGACATTTTTGCAATATTCGTATGGAACATTATAACTGTTTTAAAATTATTTACTTGTCAAATACATAATATTACAAAATTTTAACTACAGTTGTTTCTACGCTGTTTCATAATAAATAATCTTCATTAAAAACGAGTATTTATACTGTTAAGTGTAAGTATTATTTTTATTATTTCGGTAAGGCTTTTTTTGACTGAGGATAGTCTTAAAAAGCCTCAAGTTCGATCGCCTCGGAAAAGGGCTGAATATTTTCTCTTGAGACGGTCGATTGCCCAATAAGTGAGTCTGCCCGTTACTAATAATAAGTGTTAGTATTGACTCACAGTGTACAGTACAATGACCGTAAAGTGTGCACGCTGTTGTTACATAAAACAAAATATTTAAAAACTATAAAAAAAAATGCAATTTACTTGTTCATAAATCGAACAAAATCCATAAAGTAAAATCAGGATTAATTTGCATAACATACTATCATAAAATGTAAAATACATAATAAATAATATTTTAAAATTTATTTTATATTCACGTTTTTTTTAAGCCATGTTATTGGCATAACTCATATTTTTATTATTAATAGCTATGTTTTTTTGGTTTTATATGTAGTGTCTATTATATATTTATTTAAAAACATAAGACTCGAGTTAAGAATTTTATTTTCTTATCTGACCGAAAATGCACTTGTTTACAAAACTTTTTAGACTATATTTTGAAAATTATGAAAATATTGAAAAGTTTTAATCATTTTTTTAAAAATGAACTGTTAATAGTGCGATTGTACTCAAAGTAATACATTTTTGGAAAACATGTCCACTTACATAATTTTAGCTTAGTTGTGTATTTACATTCGCTTATATTGTCTCTTCATTATGACTAATTAATTAATTAATTACCCATATACAATTTGTGGTTATGTTTAATTTATAAACGTTTAGGACTACTATTTTATCGTTGTCTGAAGTGCAAAACTTACATATGCTAGAATCGATTAAAAAACAATCAGTGGCTCAACTATTGTGTTTTGTTAGGCTTGATCATTTAAACAAATTGGAAATCCTTTTTAAAAAATTGTATTTAAGTGGTGATATGTTAAGCACTACAGATTAATTTTGTAACGGTTTATAATGAACCCGTAGAATCAAAAATAACAGATAATTGTTTTTTAATTCTTCATTTTTTATTTTCAGGATTAAAAATGCTCAGATCACAAATTCGGTATACAGTGAAACGACATCGCCCGATTTTGAGCACAAAAAAAAAAAATACATACAGTTGGTCCAACTAAAAATTATGGTTAATATACACTATAAATGTCTAGTTGGAGTAACTAAATATATAGCTGGGCCAACTAAATGTTTAGTTAAAGCGACTATACCACATTTAGTTAGCCCATCTATTTATTTAGTTTTCCAACTAGAAATGTATTGTGTTAACTATAATTTTAGTTGGACCAACTATGTATTTTCTCCCGTGTTTTTTATCATAAAAAAATCAGACCTTTCATCACCGCATGACCAGGTAAGCTACAACCGGTTAAATTACTTAATTTTGTGACACTATCATATTGAAACATAGCTAAGGCACAGATTATTATTTAATAGAAACGATTCTCGTAGTTTAATTATTTTAGGTTATATTTATACCGCGCGAGCACTAGGACTGAGTGTTGCATCTAAAGCAGTCTATATCTTAATAGTGTACAAAATATTGACAAAATACACGCATAAGAGTTGGTCCAACATTTCTGTTAAGTAGCAGAAAAATTTAGTCCAAAGCGAAAAGTAATCGCAGTAGTTTATGGTTGAACACTTTGTTGAACTAAGACTGAACCTAGACGCGCGCAGTAAGACCAACAAAATATCTCTTGGTTCAGAAATAAAATATTTTTAGTTTAACTACTTTTGTTAGGCTTATAAAATCGATTATTGTTTTTACAACACCAATAATTTTGGGTGGACTGTGTTTAATAATAGATAACTCATCGAGGATTCATAATTTGCATTAACAGTTGTTTTATTTATTTAAGAAAACAAAGTTATTAATTTTATTTTATTAATTGTAATTAAATTGTAGAAAAATATTTATTAAGCGTCGATTGTTAATTAAATATCAATCATTTACATTTTGAGAATGTCTCTTACATAATTTTAGGTGTAAAAACTATAGCTAACTTTTTAACGGTCTAATTTTGTCTTTTTTTCTATATAATATTTCTAATAGCTTATTTTTCAAAATACGCTTATCCTGTTTACAATTACTTTGATAAAAAAACCTATTGAAACCGACATTTTGAGATACTTAGACCGCTATATAAGAGCAAAGTGGAACGTTTTATAATAGTGACCGATAATAATGAAGAAAAACAGACTCTCTTAAGATGATCGTTTTGAAAAACAAACTTCAATTTCTATTGTGTACTTGTGAATACACAACTTGAGAATTTACATAATACACTTGTACGCGTCGAACGGTTTTGGGTTCCAGTTCCTATCGATTCCAGTTAACATAGTACAGACTCCTATACTACGTCTTTGAACGTTGACATTAGGCGCTTAGAACGTGTATTTCAGATACAGCACATAATAATAATATAACATTATGTACAAACGCCTCATGGCCGTCGGCTACTAAAAAGAGATGGTAGCCCGGGCGCCATACCGCAAAAGGTGGAGTCACACGCGCACAGGCGTAATGGAAGGGCGTGCAACCCTCGCGTCTTCCACGCCTAACACGCGGTTCCCGCTCGTCTCCTTCCCTCGTTCTCCCTCTGTCCGTCTATCCCGGAGGCACCACCGAAGGGATGCGGTTTTCGGTCATCCCTGATAGCGTACAGATAGCGGCAGCGTCGGCTTGAACGGGAAAACATTACATAGTTGGTTCAACTAAAAATAATTATAATCTATACAGTCAATACAATAATATTCTAGTTGGATCAACTGAATGTTTGATAAAACTTAAAAACGATTATACATTTAGTTGGGCCAACTATAGATATATTTAGTAATTCCAACTAGAAATGTATTGTGTAGATGTAAGTTTACCAAATAACTTTTGGTTGGACTAACTATGTAGTTTTTTTCAAGCAGACGAATACAACGTCATCATAGGCGCAACTTGAGGGGGGCTATGGAAGTTCAAATCCTTCTAGACTTGCTCGGGCTCTAAAAAAATATCAGCAACCAATCAAGCACAGCACCGAAGTAAGGTTTATACTTTTTACTGAAATTCTGATGGAGAATTCAGAGTTTTTAAAAAGTCTGAACTTCCTTAGCCCCCCCCCCCCCACCTCTAGTTGTGCCAATGAAATTCATGGTGGCTTAATTGTATATACTAAGTATAAAAACATAATATGCTATTTTCACATAGTATGGTTTGACCGAAACGAGTTCGTGGAACGGTTATGTTAAGGATGGTAAAGATAATATACATAAGGAGAGCGGTGATTAAGACGGTCTTGGACGGTCTCAAGACGACATAATTTGAAAAAAATAGGTCGGCGATTTCCATGCTAATATATTGGAACTCCGAACTTAGACCCGCGCGGACCGTAATTGAAAGTTTTTCGCTCATTTTAATACTGTAACAATATTATCGTTTCTGTGACTTACCTCGTTCGGTTTTGGACGACCAAGAGAGTGCTTTTGCCCGGTGGAGTTCCAAAAACAGTACTGAACCGCAGAAACCGCACAACACTACTTTGACATCAGACATCCGACTGACTCCAAACGAGTGAAGGGTAAACTCATAGCCGTCGTTTAAACTGTCGTTTTCTTTGACCTATTTTACCGTCGCCTTTTTATTTATTTTTTTTACGTCCACGAGACATTACTTCTTCTTTTCTTTTTTATTATTTTTTTTAACCAAAGGGTACTCCCTCGTAATGCACTGCAATAAACATTACGGCTTGGCCCAGTGACACCTTTCTCATTACATTGTGACTCGCCGCCCGAGTAATGACAACAATACAGGTATTTTGCTCGGCATTGTCTTGTGACCATTAAGGTGTGCGTTCCGGAGGGACTGTTCTGCTTTTTCGTTGACCGCAGTGTTTTTTTTTTTTTACCTCACAAAACCGCAGGACAGTTTTTTACCGATCCGTTACGGTAACAATTACGGAATTATGTACACCCAAACGTGTTTTTTAATACGTTTTCAGAGTTTTAAAGAACAACAAAAAAACGTAGTTGACCCAAATAAAAAGAAAAAAACGTCTCAGCTTCGGTCGGAAACCAACGGTCGAGGGTATTCTCATAACATTCACCGTAAATAACCAGAACAGTGAAAATAGTCGGATGTCCACCTTAACCCCAATATCCATTGTTGGTGTTTTGTACACTCTTTGAGAAAGTAAACTAAGGGAAAGTATACGCATGTTTTCCTCGGTAACTTATATAATTTTGGTGAACTATTTCTAAAATACAAAATCAGAGCTGTGTACGTTTGAATGTTTTTATTTTAATACTCAAAATAAATTCTTTCATTAACCATTAATCATTTAATAGTTATCTTATATAATATTATCGTACAATTTATATTATAGAAGAAGTTAGCCTATTTAAAATGAGAAACGGATAACGATAGATCAATTACTTCCTCTCATCGACTTCGGATGTTTTACATTATGAATGATAAAATATACAAAAACTTTGTGTATTAATTGTTAATTTTTTTTTTCAAATCTATTTGAGCAATGGTTACAAGGAAGTATAGTTGTATCTCTAGTAGTTGTATTTAGGCACAATTTTTAAGTCCAGTTGACCGCGGAGAGAGATACAGATGTCCGTTTATCGCTTTAGTCGACTTGAGTCTTGATCCATTAAGATAATTATGAGGTCTTATAGGTTATAAAACGAATAAAACTGATTTACCTTATTGTCGCAATCGAGTAAAATTTAACTGTAACTAATATTTTTTAATTAATTTTATGTCAATAATAATTTACACTCATATAAATACATAATTTGTTCCATTATACTTATATTATATTATTATATATAATATAAATAACGCATACGTTAAAAATGATTTTCTTTTATAATATAAAAAAATATACACACTGTACGTTATCAAAGTCAATACTATTTATATTTTATGGCAAAACGCAATGAACAGTATAATATATGTACATAATATGTGTATGTACCTTTGTGTGGTGTAACTCGACTTGGACATGTATAAAAGTAATTCTATTTTACAACGCGTGTAGCGTTCTTCTTCTTCTTCTTGGTGTAAAAGAAAATACAAGGTTCGTGGGCGTGAACTGTAAATTATCAGACGATGCTATGTAAGACACACAACTTATATTGTTAATCGAATACAAAATCAATTTTTTTTTTAAATAATAATATATAGCACTTACTGGTATATTTTATGTATCCAAGTTGAAACATCTATTACGTTAAGGTCTGTGTATGTATATTCTAGATATACATACACAAATCTTATTATAAGACTCGCCCACGAGCAACTGTTTTATTTATTTTATTTAGGTCCCTATATTATTATGTATACATAGTCGGCGCCTATAATATCTTGTTTTTAGCTCTCTAAAACGTTCTGTACGCACGTTAAATAACATGTAGTAAAGTTAACGGGTTGTTTTAAAATCCCAGAAAATGAAAAAAAATATGAAGCTTCATTATTTTCATATATTTAATATTTTATGTTTAATAACAATATTTGCATGGACACATATAGACACTATTATGTATTAACAATTGCAAGACCAAAATCAAGCACATAAGAATTATATTTACTTTATATGATACAACAAAATAAATAACTGTTTGTCTCCATTTATTTTACAACATTGAACACACATTAATTATGAAACTAAAACTGTACAATTTTGTATACCCGTTTTTTGTTTTAATTAAAATATTTTAACCGATCAATATAAGTGAAAAAGATCTGTAGACTGATTACACAAGTTATAAAACAATTATGGAATTTATCTTAGAATTTCCAATTGCATTAAAATAATAATATTGGCTGCATAATGCATATAATTAATTAGTATAACCATTCTCGTTTATTTGATCATGTTACACAAGATCAAAGAATTAAATTAAAGAAAATTAAACGATATTCATTAAATAGTTATAATAATGTTGCCGGTGTACCACGACTTCTCCAATTAAGTATTCAAGTGAACTTATGTTATTTTTTTTTCTAAATTACATTACTTATGCATGTTGCACAAAAAAAAACTCTGTACATATTGTATAATTTTTTGAATAAATGTTAATAATTAATAATAATGTTATTCCCTGACAAGATTATGTACCGCTATATACTTAATATTTAATAATAATTGTATAATACATTTTATGATATTTATAATGGTGTTATTCTCTGGCAAGATTATGTACCATTTACTTACTGAGTTCATTGACTACAGTCATAACTTATTTTAGAATGGTGATTTAATAAACTCTACACATCAGTTAAGTTTTCAAGTCCCACACAGTTAAAAATTATAATTTATGAAGAATATATTGATATGTTTTTCTAACAAAATTACTTTTCATTTAGAAATATTGCATTCAATTTTATTTATTCTAATTAATTAACAATTTAATAGGACGCTACCCAGCCGATTTCTAAGGAGTAAAGTATAAGCAATTTTTCGCAAAATCATATATATAATAGTGTATACTTATAAATACAGTAATGAGGGTAGTTTATTTATTGCATTTTTTTTTGTCAGACCATCGCATTATTATAGAAATATAAGAAAAATTGTAATTGTTTTCCCATCAAAACTGCTTTGCGTTGGACAAGTATGTGAGACCTGTATGTGATTATTAGTAGATTTACCAATTTGCATAATGAAGCAAACTTTATCTAGCGTTTTTTTTTTTTTTTTTTATATCTATACTTAATATTTTTTTTATAAGCTAATGAAAAAAGGAAAAAAATAATGAATCTTTACGAATGAATAATTTTGATTGTGCTTAAGTTAATAAATTACGAGTGGGTAGCGTCCTCTTAATATGTAATTCAGAAAATAATTTGTAAAAATAATGTATTTTCATGAAATGGCCGCTGATGACATTTACAATCATGGCTACATGTCTCAGTGTAATAAATTACTCTTACTAAGCATAAACGGTCATGTTATAGCTTGTAATAGTTTTTTAGTACTAATAAAATTATTAGTAATATTATACAATAAAGTGTTTAATATAATATTAAATTGTATGAGCAATAATTCTATGTATATTAGTACATAATATATATTTATAAAACATCTAAATATTTCTTTACCGGTACAATCGTTTGTAAAACTACTACTTTGGTCATAATTAATGTATACAACCAAGCACGTAATTGTATAGTGCATTTGATATTGAACAAAATAATATATAAAAATTATATTTAACATTTTTATTTTTTATCTAAATATATATACCTATTTTTTTTTCTCGAATCATTAACCTTGTCAAACGAGTATATTTTAGAGATCATTTTATACGCACAATGCATAAAGAGAATTATGGACTTTTACAAATTGACTGATTTTTTTTTCCTTCTCAAAACTATAATTTAATTTTTGTTAAATTAAGTTATAAATTACACTTTTATTGACACGATATATAAGTCTTAATGAAAATGTATACATTTTTTTTTTGTTTCATAAATATTTATATTTTTAATTTTTAAATTATACAATTGCAAGTATATTTTAAAATAATTATCATAAAAACATGTTACTTTTCTATGTATCATAATTTATTAGCCAATACCTATACGGAAAAAAGTACACAGCCGAACTAAATGTATAGTTAAAGCAGCTATTATTTAGTTTCCAACTAGAAATTTACTTTGTCTATAATTTTAGTTGAACCTGCAATGTATTTTTTCCTCTGTAGGTATACACTACAACGTCGCGTTTTAGGTACAACATATTGTAATTTGAAAATTTGTATAAAATAATATTATATTTCAGGTGTGACAATATTTAATGCCAGTTTTCTAATCTCATTTTTCAGTAATATAATATTAATTGGGTGTTACGGTGCGTTTGTATTTTTCTAATCGACCATTATGTACAAATGACCATATAATATTATCAAACAGGATCAGCAGCACGTTATAAACAGGGTTCGAAACTTGAAATATTTGCTTAATTTTTTAAAATGATATATAATATATAACATAACGCTATAGAAATGTTACAAGATTTTCAAATTTGTTCTATTCAAAATAACTTGTGGTTAGTTTTAAATGCTGTTATGATCTTTGTTCTACTGAATAATACGACATTTATGAAATTTACACTTTGTTGTGAGGCCATTCTAAACGGAATACAATTTTTTTTTTATGTAATTCTGTGTCGGTATTAAGTATTGTAAAAATGTTTTCAATAATTAAAAGTACCGAGAAAAAACCCAAATATCTTGTATTTATTATTTTCTATATTATAGTTTTAATATCAACACTATTTTAAGCGCTATCTCAATGACTTTAAGTCCCGAACCCTGATTATAATATTATTACATTGATTTGTAAATTATAAAAGCCACAGTGGTTATAACATTATTATGACTCAAAAGATAATTATTTTAATTGTAATATTTATAATCGTCGAAGCGTAATACAATAATTACCAAACCGATAACAGTTAAAAAACAATTATAATTTGATAAGGTTATATACTATTATATCTACAGCTATTATTTACATGTATTTTATATTTTGTACAATTTAAATTAACATGCCGTTTAATCGTTATGTTTTGACGTACTCCACGCGTTTGTTTTTTCTTAAATGTTATTTTACATAGAAATTAATTATAAGCGAACACAACATTATTGGAACATATTATTTAAAAACTATACTACATAATCGTTTATAATAATATATTATATTGTTATGAAGAATTCAGCAACAGCAGCCCGTCGTGGACCGCGTTCTCGTGTAGTCGGTGTGGCATCCTGTTACGTATACTGAAGGTATACCGGACAGTTTATAATGCACTCAGGATACATTTAGTATACGTACAGGGTGTTCCACTTAATCGTCGAGGCCGCGGTTGAAGTCTTGTCGAGCACTGCAGCGGACACATCTGGAAACAAACAAAAAAAACACATAGAAAATAATAACAAAAAAAGGAATGTCAAAAAAATCTACACGTGCGAGGTGCGCCTTAGCAGTTAGCATATATTGTAACAACACTACACAGACCTCGGCGAGGGTGTCGTTCCGGTCGTACAAAAATATAAAAGAACGGTTTGAATATTTTTTTATTATTATTATTTTTTTTTTTTTGTTAAAAAACAGTCACGGACCACGAGGGTAGGTATACGGAGCACAAAAGGGTTGTAGAGGCAGCCAAACAACAGCAGCAGCAGCAACCATCGTCATGGCCGCGGTCGGCGGCCATTAAAACCGAGTCCTATACAGCTGTGTGCACCGAACGTTAATACATATAGTCCTATTTTTTTTAGTAGTGTAAACGTTAAAAAAATTAAAAAACGAGTCAGATTTTTTTTACCTTATACGCGGAAACCCCATTTTTAGTTTTCTTTCAAAACTCTCAAACACAGCACGTGCTGTGCGTCTCTCACGTTCCGTTGTTATTGTTTTTCTACACACATTAAGACTTGAGTAAAGACACACACGTTTTTTATTTGGTTTTTTTACACACATCCGGCTCGGACGACGGTCGCTGGCTGATAGACGAAGTCAGGTTTGCCCGACCCCGGCGATGCCACATAAGCTGCGGGGTAGTTAAGTATATGTACTCGAGTGGATAGAGAGGGTTGCAGAAGCGCTTGCGTGAGCTTTTTTTTTGCTTTTGCCCCTACACAGAGTTTGCAGCCGCCGTGGTGAACGCGTCCCCCTTTCGACACAAAACGATCGATAGAGACCCGACCGGGGGAGGTGGGTGTAAATATAGGTGTGGCTTTTGTCGCACCCCGTACCCGTGTATATACGTGTAGGGGTGGTGAGGGTGGCTGTAACATTATCCCCTATCGTTTCTCCCTCACCGCTTTTATTCGCATCCCTATTCGGTTTGCCGGCCGACGCAATAAACTTTATACCCATAAACGGGTTTTTTCCTATCATATATATATATAGCCAGACTTTAGCTCTCGTTTTGATACAAGCGGAAAATTTACGACTTTTAATATGATATTCCACGGAACCGCCGGCTTTGGGAAAACAATAATATGTATTATTAACATTGACGAATGTTCAGTTTTCCGGTACCTAACCAGAAAGTATGACGGAGTGGGCAGGAAGCAACGTTAGGCCTAATGCCATATTATTACGTATAGACACGTTATAGTACAGATGAACCACGGCGGAGGATTCCAAAATATGCGGAAAGTTGTACGATTACCGAGGCGCAAGAACAACACCGAGAAAATACATAATGGAAAAAAAATGTTCACCTTTCTTTTTTCGGTTTGTTTTTGTATCCTCCTCGGCATTGTGGTTGTTGACGTAATCGCTACTGCAGCTGCTTCTGCTGCTGCCGTTTTCTTCAGGTCTGCTCACGAATCGTCTTATCGGATATCCCCAAAGCCGGCACGTGCTCAGAAAAAGCCTATTTCGGTAGGACAACGACGACGACGACTTGGGCATTATTATTATTGTAATAATAATCTGTCGTTTGGCATTCTCGTAACGTCGCCGAGCCCGGTGCGGTGCTTATCCGAGTAGACCATTATCTTATGATATACAACAGCTAGAAAGAAAGAGACAAATATATACATATATATATATATATATATTATGCATACATACGCATTACGCAAGACTGATATAGGTTATACTGTGTCGGCCATATGAATAAACAAAATATAGGTACAGGATTTCCTTCGGTGTTGCTGCTGTGTAGTTGTTTGCATAGGCGGTATACGGAGATTATGGGCATTGACTACGAGGAGCAAATATAGGAAACCGTGTGCAAATACATCGGGTTCCGGTGCGGTACTGTGGCTACTGTTTTTGCGGGGGTAGGTTGTATTATGATCGAAAAGCCGAGGGATGAACCACCGCCGGTAAACGAGAAAAGGGAAAAAAAATAATAACAATAAGAGTATAGTATTCCCCGGCGGAGTATTTTTTTTTTTCAACCCTCTTGCAGCCCTTGCACACACCGGCGCAAAACTGCACCACGGCATACATACATAACCCCTAAACCCCGGCGTGGTGTCGAGGGTGGCCGAGCATATCGAACGGGCTGCTGTTGCAAAGGGGAAATGATAAAGGCCACGGAGGCGGTAATGGTGGATCGAGGGTGGTGGCAGTCGACGGTGTATAACAATAATGGATTCCACGGCAGCCACCTCCGCCGGCTAAGGTTTGATGCGCTAAAATGATCTATACACATCTGTACTACAGTCAAGTATAGTCAGGTATACATGGAAAACGGTAGCCAAAGGTTTATGCTGTTGCTATATTATGTTATTAATCAAAGATACAAAAAACTCCACTTAGATTATGTCATCATTTCGTTCAGACTATAATAATTATTTGTAATTAAAAAAAACAATTACATGCATCATCCTCTGACCTTTTAATATTATTTTTTTTACGATCGGTCGATTAAAAGCGCTTATTATTATGTTTTCAATAATAATATAAAACGCAATTTATCACTATCAAATATATTAAACGAAATAAAGCAAAAAACGTTTATTTTAAAACTATTTTAATAGTATTTCATTGGGAAACTATGATATTTAAATAATTATACAAAAGTTGTATTCAAAACATCAAACATATATATACTACACTCTTATTCAAATTTTCATATAACTGTAGACAATATTTATATATTTATGTGAGTGTGTATGTTACTAATCACTGGCGTCAAGAAAAATATATATATATTTTTTTAATTTATTTGTATAATAAATAATCTAAGTACAGTTTGTCACACGACATGAGTCGGCCTCGGGAAACATTCAAAGTAAACTGATTTCATGTATTGGATTTTGTAAATGAATCAAAATATGATGGGACTACAATTATTATAGAAAGGTTTTCGTTAAAACAAACCATTCCTACACAACAATTTAACAATACTTGTATTTTTTAAATACTTGGTTTAGTGGAGTATATTATAAGAATAATATTTGTTTGAAAATTCATTATATTAAATAATATTTAAGAAATACACGGACAAAATATGTAGTCAAAAAAAAAATAGAAACACAAAAACATATATAGGTGAAATAAATACATTTTTAAAGTTAGGCCAACTAAATGAACAGTTACATCAACTACATTACAACTACAACATTTAGTTCGCCTAAAAATTTATTTAGTAATTCCACCAATAAATGTATTGTGTTCCTATATTAACCATATTTATAGTTGATTCAACTATTTATTTTTATGTTTTATGTTTACTTTTAAAACATTTGTGTTTTTTTGATATTTATTTTCAAATCAAAAATCATATTGAAACATATCGAGACATTATTACAACTATTTCGTTAACTGTTGAATATTATTATTTTTCAATGAAATATTAATATAATATCACTTTGCTGCGCTAACCACAATTCTTCATATTTATAAATTAAAAAATATACTAAATATAGTATGGATACGCATCTAAATGAAATATATTTTTAAAAAGTATAATTAAATAACAAATTATAAAACATACTTTATTTATATCAGCTTGAACGTATATTGTTTTGTAAAAACACCTGCTGAATTTATAATGTATGGTTACTCTCAGAATAATTTTCTTCAGAATCTATTTTACTGTTAATAGACAATTTTGAAATCAACTACATTAATATTTTTTTACAAAGATCCGGTATGGAAAATCAACAGTAACATATTTTACTAATCCTTAATATTATAAACCGACGGCGTTACCGGATGGACCGACAACAAGTAAAGGATTTTTTTAAACAATGAACATTTTATTATCGGAAGGATAATGATGATGATGATGATTATCGGAAGGAGTTTTCAGAGAAAGTTACATTTTCCAGACAAATCGATGAAGCGAGATCGGTTGCTTTCGATCCAGAATGTGTGTCCAGATCTGTACAGATATTATTTATATTGTCTTCTTACCGTGTACAACAAGCAAAGGAGGTGCGCCAAAAACGATCTGGGTCTTGCGACGATGACAGTGAAATTCTCGCTGGGTTTTACAACACAATATTAATATTATACTTGTCGTTTGAATCGATTTCCAAAAATATTCACTGGTTTGGGACCGCGAACGGATTGACGTGACTACTCGCCGAAGACGATTGCGACACACATGATAATCTAAGATGGTCCGGAGTAGTATTTAAACGTCTAGGGCTATCGGTTTATCTCGGCTTCCGTTATCGGCCGATAACGGGGGCCTAAAACAATTATTATACCACTGCCCTCAATGGTGGCTTATCTGCTTAATATGGGACGGTTTTCAAATCAATATAAACGGATTACAAAATAATAACAATAATAGTGTATAATTATTGGCCGTAATGTCGTTTTAATCGCCTCCGCCTATGTACAATTCGAATTAATTGTCAGTGGTCGCGATTAGACTTATTATTATTATTATACTATAACGTAAATTATAGCCCCGGAGATAACTGCCGAACTCCTTTGCTATAATAAAAAAAAAAAAAAACATGTGCCAACACTTATTACGACACATTTTCCACATCCGAATGACACACACACTTATTAAAGTAATTATTATAACATAGTGGTTATCGTTAATAATACGGTGAACATGCGACAGACGAAAAATCATATTTAATTTTCATCGATAAACTCACCGGCAAACCTAAAATGTTTACAAAATATCTACATTGATATATAACAAATAATATGGTCCACATTTAATGACAATATTATGTCAATTTTGCGCCTAAAGAAGAACTAATTAATTTAGTAAAGCGACAAAAGAGTGAAAGCGAAAAACACCGGTTTAGTATATTGTAAAGGATCTATCTTCTTTGACTCAATTAACACGGTCAATATTATATGGTTATGACTTAGTTCGAGTGTTATTTCTAGACGGTATTATTATCATATTATAATATTTGAAATATAGGAAAAACATTGGAAATATTTTCATAGCACTTAACAACATTTTGTAAATAATATTTTTGAAACATATAACCTACACAAAAAGTGTTTCGCTGTATGGCACGTGTATATCATGTTTCACTATTGTAAATTACAATGGTAATTATAGAGTATGCGTGTAGAGCTATACATAACACAGTACAGTAAGTACACATCCATTGCGAGGCCGTTTCAACAACAATAATAATTTTTATTACTATATTGTATAATATTATTATATCGGCAAACCGCAAAACGGAATAAGCGGCGGTGAATCTCACATGGCTATTTTTTTTTTTACATTTTTTCTTGTCTTAGCTCAGTTTGCATTTTAAACTTTCTTCTACCCCGCGGGTTTTTCTTGTATTTTTTTTTTTTTTTACGAATGAGTCGTAAAAAATGAGATTTTTTTTTAATTTAATTTATCAGCCAACTATAAGCCAGCCCGGCAACGAAGGCCGCAGAGAGCAGTAAAATTATCTTTTTTACGACCGTCTTCTACCCGGCCGCCGTCGACTTGTCAAGCTCTCTCGGTCTTCCTCCCACCGGGAACGGCGCGTCGCCTATATATTATTTTTGTATACATTTTAATATATAATATAATATTTTTTTATAAATTATAATATACTCGATGGAAAATAAAAACATTTACACACAAACACCGGCAAAGTATAACATGATAATATATGAATAAAGAATAAAACTCATATATTCTGTACCTATTTTTTACTTTGTGTGTAGCTAAAGACTTAGAGCATTATACAAAGGTTAAAGTGTATAATTTAAATAGGATTCGTTTTTGTTCAATACCTACATAAAAAACGATCAATAATAATATATTATAATGTATTAATATGACAGAATGCAACGGAAACAAACTTTATTAATAATTTATTTTATATTAATAAAATTATTTGTTATGAAAAATCCGTCAACCACAGAACTTCTTGCACGAGTTTACTTACCCTAAAGTAGTCGTACGAGTAAAACACGGATAATTCCGTGCCTATGTCCACGCCTATGTCGAGTACTTTAGTTTTTCAAAAATTATATCATTCAACTTGTTAAAAATGAGCCCTTGTAAATTTCATTGCCAAAATTGTCTGGCCGAACAGCCCCTGTCGAGTCACTCGGTTGTACTGTAAGCACACTATATATTTTGCATATTACTAGTGTTTTGTATGGCGCTGCAAAGTTCTGATAAACCGTTGTCGAGTATAACTGAAAAACGTTGATAATATTATTATGTGCTTATTGTGCGCCGAACGAATTAATTGCGATTGTACGCAGCCCAAGATAAAGCTTATGTTTTGCGTGCGTGCGCTGAAAACTTAATTTGTTGTCCATGCACGATATTTAAATGGTTAGATTTGTTTTAATAATTGTACTATACGCTTGTAATAATAGCGAGGTCAGTGGTTAAATCAATAAAATCGTAATATTTGATTATAGTGGGTTGAAAAATATCTATGGATAATTTGAAATATGTTAAATAATTAAGAGAGAAACCACTTTTATTCAAAATGAGCTGTCCACCGTGTAGGTGGCCAAAAGGATACTATTCAATAAATGTATCTGTTGTGTGGCAATAATTGAAACTTCAGTTAAACCAAAAAAAAAAAAAAAATTGTTCACACTATTTTTTAAACTAGTTATTTTAATAAAACTGTTAAAAAAAACGTAGACGAAATAAATACATTTTTAATAACATTTTTCTAAATGTTTGATTTTATAAAAAGTTACAACATTAAAATAGTGTTAAAATATGTATGCAGTCATAATGTTTGATCTCTTGACAAAATATTTTAGAAGTAGGTATTTGTAATATGATGACCGTGTGGACTTCGACTATTTTTTACTTCGTGTTTTGACTAGAAAAAAAATGTTTAAACAAAAATTAATTAAATTGGAAAGAACCAATATTATATAAAAATGATTCATACCAAATTTTACAGGACCCCAAAATGAAAATTGCATTTTCATTATAATTTTATGGGAAATATTCATTAATTTTCTTCAATGTCTCTTCAGCAAATTTGTGACTCAATAATAAAACAAACGCAGACAGAAAACAGTCTCAATAACAAACATCGAATAATCTAAAACTTGTTTTTGAAAAAAAAAATATCACTTTCTTCTTTGGGTTATCAAATATTTCAAATATAATCAAATATAACATCAAATATTTTTTATATATAAGTCTTGCACTTTAGAACAGGGTGGACATGATATATAGTCTGTGCATTAATCTACCATATTTTTAGATTTTATTCGATACATATATTTTAATTGTACATTACTCCAAATGCATAAACTACAGCGATGCTTATAGTATTTATTAGTAGTATTACTAAGCTAGTAGGTACTGAGTTTATTTTCAAATAAGTGTTTTCTAATCTGCAGTATATTAGCTCGCGCGAATATTGTTTTTGATACATATTATATTATGTGCCCGTTATTATTATTGTCATTAACTTTAACCGGTGGCAGTTAGCATACGGATGAAGTGCACACCGCGCGTGTACTTGGCGGTGATAGGCCACGAACCGTCGTTCATAATAGTGCTATTATTTCGGTTTACTGGTGTTTTATTTCTTATCGAACCGTGTATTATCTTTACATAACGTTTTGTGGGCAGAGCTCTGCTAAAAAAAAAAAGAAAACAATAAAAAGTTGTTGCTAGCTACATTTTTATACAGTTGATATTTTTCTAATAAAAACAATTCTCGACGAAACAGTATGTAATATGTAAGATATATTATACTACATCTTCTATTTTGGCAATACGATAAACAAAAATTAGATTATAATTATTATTTATAGCTCCGGTCATAGTGTAGTCGGTATTACTGTTTATTATTGGTAGCTCCGAACCATTCTCGGTTGTAGCGAATATAAAAACCGCATAAACGGATACACTAATGAGTGATTTTTGATGGTAAAGATAGTAATACACATACATACGACTCGCTCAAATAATCCAAATAGTCTTACAACTAGTTTACTGCATGCGTCCGACGAACAAGTAATCAATTACTTGTTTATAGTTCATTACCGAACTACAGCTACACTAATAGACTACTAATGGGCCAAGACTATAATTTGCATCGAGTATAAATCATATTTTTCTTCTTTTTTATAAATTAACTTTTTACACCGACTCTCGAGGTCGGGGAACACATATTTATATCGATACATTCGTAGTTAATAAATTATAACGCAAGTGTAGTTATAGGTACAAAAAAAAATCGTCGGAACACAGTTTTTTTATTAGAGAAAAAAAAATACCTCCAAACAGGTTTAACGGGTATACACGGCGCACACAAAAATCTACTTATCGGGACGCCATTGATGACTCGTTTTAGCTTCGAAACTGATATAATATAATGGGATTTTTTTTAAATAGATTTTTTTGTCACTAGCTGCACGCGCAATACCGCTGGACCAAACGATCCATTTAACAAGCTGTAGATCAAAAATTGTGTCATTACAATTGTTTGGAAATGTTTAGGGAAAAAAACACCATAAACGAAAAAACAATTCAAACAAATTACAAGTTCGGTCAGATTATCTAACCCGAGCCAGATATTATGTTTTGTTTTAGTTCAGTTTTTATCAAACTAAACAAAAACATCCTTTTCACGAAGGAGGATAATTTAAAATCAGTCTTCAGAGCCAAGTGGATCAAACTAGATTGTCTATTTAACTAATTGTCGTTTATACATAAACAACAGTAGGTACAATAAAAACATGTAGTCTACACAATAGTGTCTTTGTTAATTCGCTTAACTTGGTTTCAAAGGTAATTTTAAACCCAGTCCATAACCTAGTCCATTGTACCTAAGCAATTATTTTACTGACGTACTGGCCACCAAACGGGCAACAATAAAGGCAACACTTAGTTTTTTAGTGACTATATTCTTGTGTAGGAAAACAATATTATATAACAATAATGGGCATAGTTTTTTACATAGTAACAAATAAATGGTGTCTGATTATTAACTTTAATTACCATTACGAAGATTATAAATGGTTGACTGTTACGATATGTACACAATATTTCTATCAACATAATAATTATATTGTAAACGTGGCCACTGATTGTGTGGCGTTTTAATCACTTCAAACGCATCATTAAGTAATTATTATTTCAAGAAAAAATCGTTTTCCAACAATTATAAAGAGGAAAAAAATGTAGTATTCTCGTTATGATAATTTATAATGGTTCCAAAGCAACCACACAAAATGAACTCGGATGTGTTCGCATTATAAGCAAAACATCCAAAAGACTCACAAACCGGCCGAGATGAGTTTAATGGTAAAGAAAATAAGAATTTGAAATATTTCGCGTGGTTTTAATGTAGGTGTTGAAAAATAAAACAAAAACTTGAGACCCTTCATCAATTAAATATTAAAAAATCGAGGCGTAATTTTAACTAGTTTATGAACAATTTAATTTAAAAAACTACTAATGGAAAAATAAAATCTAAATCAAATTTGCTAATATTTATTTTAACCGGTTATATCTAATGTGTTTGTAGCGGAGTAAAAAAACGTCATAGAATTCAACACAACTGTGTACAAATCGAATAAATTGTAACTAGAATAGTAACAAAATGCATTAATTAAAATATAAATTAAATAATTTTGTTGTTTCCATGACGTGTTTATAACGCTTAAACAACATTTGTAAATAACATTTTTGAAACAAGACTACTTGATAAAAAAATACCATAAAATATTTAGAAAACATTTATAGTTTTTTCTGTATTAATACTGAACGTTGTTTTTGCAGCAAAAATTAAAACTCTGAAAGTTCAAATTTAAACGAGTGAAACATTCAAATATTATAATACAATATTCAAGAAAATGGCTACTTAAAGCCGTTAGATCCTTAACGGTTAACATAATAATTGTTATCCGGTAAACTGTGTGAAAACCGTATAAGAAGGACACACACAAGAAAAACGAATCACAGCAGTGTGTGTAATATATTACCTAAGAGGATGGTGTGGGGACACAATGACGGAATGTCGGTTTTTGCATATTATGCCAAAGGACAATACAAGATGTAACGGAAAATTCGACCAAAAGCCGTGCCCTCACTTACTTTTGTGTACTTGTGTTTGCAAACGAATTGCAACAACCCTGCCGGTGAAGGGGGGGGCTGATCTTAGACAATGAGGAGACATAATATTATTTATTTTGGATTATCCAAACGTCAATATTGTACTAGCGCGCTTGTTGTCATATATCGATGGGACGTGACAAATTTCCTACAAATAAACACCAAGTGTGGAAATTATCTGCTTTGCCGTTTTGTACACATGCCTACACGCACACTGTAATAATAATATAATATCTTGCACGCCAACTAAGAATAGTGAATACCTATCTACCTATATGTACGTTGTTGTTGTCGGCTGTTCGCAGCTTGTCTGTCGTAGACCGGGCCGGATATAATATAATAACGCTCTTTCACACGACAAAATATATCAGTATAATATAATATAATGCTGCCGATGGGCTATTATAATAACAATCAAAGGAAACAATAACGGAGGGAAAAAACCCTGCTGGACGCGTTTGTGTTTTTGAGAAATGCAAATGACTTATCATCGTAGCAGACGTCTGCAGTTGGCTTCGGTCCCAAAATGGTCGCAATCTAGACTGGTTTCCATTTCATTATGTTGTAAATGATTCTGCCTCGAACGTGTTTACCGCAGCATAAAATGTAAGAAATTTACAAAAACACAACGTGAGAAAGTCAAATGTATTCTGATAATTTTTTAAAAAATGATACTGCATTAGTATTTTACACTTTTATTCATTTTTACCCTCAACCGTTTGGGCACGTTAAGAAAGTAAACAAACGCTGCGCAAGAAATAGTTTAAAAAATTATTGTTTAAAAAAAAAAAAACAATAATAAAAGTGATGGAGTTCCATCACTGGATGGTTTCTTCAATCAAGTGCTACACTGCTAATTGTAATTAATCATACCATATGTTTATTTTATAAATATTGTAGTGAACAGATTGGCACGCCATAGTGCATAGTGCCAAGCCACAGTGGATATTAGTAAGTACGATTTATGAAGCCCTATCTTCAATACAATTACTACTTAAGGATGAAAAAAATTAATTTTTTTGAAGTTTTAACATCATTTTTAGTTTATTTTCGGATACTTACACAACATATTAATACAATTTTCTCTTTAAATAAAAAAATAACATTTTATCAAAATCTGAGCTCTTCTCGAGGAGATGAGAGGGGACTAGGAAGTAGGTACCTCCAACTCATTACCAACTATAGTTTTCTACTCCAACGAGTGAGTTATGCCATTGAACGAAAAACCTAAAAAATAAATTGGTTATGGCCTCAACATTTTCCCAAATCGACACGCACTTACTTCACGCTAAAACTTGTTTTGATACATTTATTGTGCTTTGATTAGTGTTTAGTGATAATTTATTATTACTCTAATTTGAGTTAACTCATAAATGTTTAAAAAAAATATAATTTTAATTATCACTAAATATCATTTAATTATAACCGGAATAATTTAGAAGTTATAGTTTATATTGCGTAGACTAATGTCGTGTAATACCTGAAATCGTTAACCAGAGTTAGACGACGAAGACATTATTTTTTTATTGTTAGTGGTTCATTCTGGGCAACATTTGGAAATGTCCACCAATAAATGTAGTGATAAAAATCAAAAGTGGCTAATACAAATTTTTAGAGGTTAGCAAAATTAACTAAAATCATAGTTGCCATGTTTTCCGATTGTCTTTTGAAAATTAATAAACAAATAGGAAGACGTCTGATTGATTTTTCAACAATTCATATTGACCTAACACTCAATGATAAAACAATATTGCTCTTTACTTTTTCATAACGGCTTGTCTGCAACGTGGCTCTTCTTTGAACGGTCCTGAAATCCGGCGTTGTGCAGTCCTTTGACTATAGTCTAATGTGTGTTGTCTGTTGTGGCGTTAATTACACAGACCTGCAGCTGGTTTACTGGCAAACAACTGCTAAATACTTGCCGGCGACCGAACTTGGTTAACCGCATGGTTCGGTATTATTATTATTATACCTATAACCCTCGCCTAAGTACAATTTATTCACCTGTGCCCCGGTGCACAAGAACGTTTCGCGCGCTAAGAGATTCGGACCAAAACTGATTTGTAAAACCGAGTGTAAACACATTTTTATTCGTCCTTTTTTTTATTTTCATCATGAAATATTCGACACGCGTTTTGTGCGTTATTTCTATTTGTGTACGGATGTGTACACGATCACATATATCCTTGACGTGCCGGCCAGCCCAACGTCTCTTGCTTGTATTGTAGGTATGTACAATAATATTATTATTACTATTATACACACATACACGTGTAGTTAAACCTATCCGAACGGTACTCCAAGGTCGCTCTGGCCGGAGTTACCATTACATTATTATACATATGTATATTATCATCATAAGAACGCGTCCTGCGCCTCTTTATTTAATACGGCTATGTTTCAAGGACGGCTCACGGACCTTTGGCCGCCCTCACAGACCAACACCAGTCCAACCCTATGTGTTTATGAATATCGTGTAAACCGTGTTTAAGTAAAAAAAACATGCATTGTATATTACGCACCGCGCTTAGTACACCTTGCAGTCAACCTGAGCTGGTACTTGCAGTGATAGCTAAAAAAAAAAAAAGTGTTTCAAACAGGTTCTGCAATCTGCATACAATCTTTATACACGGCCAAGACGTCACAGACATGTCGTCGTTTTCCACGTTGAACTTTACCAACGGTCAGAGTTGGACAACATTTTATTATAATTAATAATTTGACGAATAATCGTTAATTATTTTTTTATTCGTGCAAATTTTTGTTCGTAACCTCAGGTATAGATATATAATAATACATAAACTGTGTATTATGTATAAATACAATTTTATCTTGGTAAATTTTAAAAAAATTAAATAAAACTAAGTCTTAGTAAAAAATAACTCAAAAAGACTTTTTAGTCGCCATTCTATATACTACATTAAGCAATTTAATATTTATATTATTATTACCTATTAATAATTATACTAAAATACTCATTTCTATAATTAAAAATACAGATTTCAACATAGCTTTACTCGTGTATTTTACACATGCTCTATATTTCAGAAGTATAAAATAAATTATTCAAAACCGTTATTTAAAAATAATAATTAGACATTTGAACAAATCAATATTAAAATAAATATAACTAGGTAACAAAAAAAACCTATTCCTATAGGTAAATAATATATAAATTGTGTTTGTAAATATATATTTGCAAAATTATAGTATCAAAGAAAAAACTTTAAAAATCTACTCTTACAAATAGTTTATTTACATTTTGTCGAAAAAGAATAATAATTTCAGTTTGAGGCTTTATTATATACAGCATAATTTCGTACAGGATATTATAGGGTTTGTTTTAGAGTAGGTACCTAAGTTCTTAGAGCGAAAGGAAGTTGTTATTGTCTATTGAAAGCTAGTAAGATCGAAAACTATGTAAGGAAATGAATGTTGGGCACTGAATAACAGAGTTGAAAAAAATATGGAAGTGGCTAATTAGATTTCTCTCACTTAAGCACTATGCAAAATGTATTTAACAAGTTAAACAAAATTATTTTTTTCTAATAATAAAAAAAAGGAAGCTTTAGGTGGAATTAGATAGGCAAATAAAGATTAATACAAAAAGGTCGTGTGAGGTAAAAACAAAGTAATTTTATGCACAGGTTAATATACTCAGTTTTGTCGGTTCAAAATATTTTTCCATTCAGTACTCATAGATATTTTATTAATGTATACAGCTGTCCATATTATTTTAAGGTAGGTATAAATTATACGGGAAACGTCAAGTGAGTTGAATGCCAGAAGGTATAAAATATCAGGAATATACCTATACACACACAAAACGAATTAGATAAAAGCCAAAACGTTCTTTGCAAAAGTGAATAACGCCAGTTGAGCGATCCACTCCAATAATGAAAAACCGTCTTGCGTCTGTTTATGACTTGCTAAAAGTGAACACGTGCCGAGTTCATGCTTTCGTTTGTTTCTTTACTTAAAAGTGTATCGAACATTAAATCATCACAAACAAGATGGTCGCTAACGATTGTAACATTACTATAACTGCGACGACTGGCTAATTTTTGTCTGTGGGTTTTGCAAGCGGACCAAAAAAAAAAAACAAACACAATTGGGCCAGTTCTCGATATGGCGCAAGACTAATTTTGGGAAGGAGGAAGAGTTAAAAAAAAAATGTTTTTAAACAAATACAAAGGATAGGAAACCGACAGAGACAGGACGGGGTCGAGCACAGATATTAACTAGCCATTGTTGATGATGTACTTCCATAACAAATGACAGCGATTTAAACGGGGGCAGTTAGTATAATCCTTAAGGGGCTGTATGACGCTTTGACTGTGCACGACATAATATCATGTAAGTCTCTTGTATTAGACTTAAGTGCGTTTTGCGCAACACGGATTTCGCAAGCACCAGCTGAAGTCGGCCATGGAGAAAAGTCAATGTAGCGTCTCAGCGGCTAACGGAGTTGTCTGGTCCTGATGCATACAAGTATAATATAACAAGAGGAAAACATAATGTATTATATTGTTATATCAGCTAAAATTTCGAAATTCTTTCCTTCCTGTTATAGTGTGTATACTATAACAGTGTAATAGTTAATAGTAATACATATAAATTTGTTGGAGAATGTTTCTACCTATACACATGTATAGATTAAGTTATGCGATCCGTACAAGATCAAATATCGTGTACACAGTGGGCCCGATACACAGACATACGCAGTAGGGAGCTGCTCCTGGTTTTCATTATCATTGGATTACACAGAATCGTTATTATGAATAAAAATGGGGAGCAGGACCCTTGGCCTTGCGCGCTGGTCCGAGAAACGATTGGTTGAGTAACGTCTTGTTTACATATTTCATTATGTAACTCAATAAAAAAAATTTTAAAAACATAATATCCAAGTCGATGTACGTTAAAATAAGATGTTTTTGTCACGAGAACATAAAACCTAATAAGAGATTATATATTTTTTAAAACATTTTTATTTAAATTTATTTAATTTTGTTTTTTAAACAATGTGAGAAATGAATCCATAGATTAATATTGGTACATGTGACTTTAAAAATAATTTTCAAATACAGTTTAAATCTAAAGATGCATATTATTCGGATTATTATGTGAAAATTAAACACAGTGTTTCGAGACAAAAATCAAATTCTATATTTAAACAGAACGCTGTGCGAGTAAAGCGAACAGAGTTTGTGTTTAGAAAAAATATACATATTTATAAAATGCACACTTTAACATGAAAAAATGTAATGTATTACATGTTAGGTGTCGGGTTTTATACATTTATCACCGTACATTATCCATTTGAATACAAACTGTTGGATTCTCGTTATTTTTGTCGCTTCCTCCAGTGTAAATATATATATATATATATATATATATCCGAATGCGGAATGATTTGTATATTTTTATATAAGTAGGTACTTATTGTTGAACGATATCCAAAAGGCGTTGTGAATTCACATAACAAAGGAAACTCTAGATTAAGACGTGGCTTAGACAATAATATACAATACGTATTTAGGAATATTTTATTTGAATAACAAAATGAGCAATGGTAATTATATTATATTAAGCCAGAATAGCCATTGTTTTTATTATGTACGCATTGTACAATATTTCCTTGTTCTGAGGTTTTGTATGGTTGGTTTCATACAAATAGGATAACACACTTCTCTTTAATTTTTAGTTTATATTTGATGTAATAATTGTCAAAGATCCCACAATGGCACTTATAATCTGGGAACCTAAATCAAAAATGTATACACCACTTTCGTTGGATCCGTTACATATAATATATTGTAATAATCTGGGTCGTTATCTTTTGAAACGCTCTTTCGAACGGCTTGAGTACACCCGTACACAATTTTGGCTTATCGTTTTTCAGACACTATAATACAATACGGTCCAAGCAAGGGAAACGATAACAATGGTCGCAATGACTCATTATAAGCCATAAAACTGAACCGCTGAAGGCCATACAAATTTTTTTTTTTTTTTAAATCCAATTCGATAACATATTGTGTAGGTTTAAGTGTTGAGTTACCTAATTCGGGGTAGTAAATACTATAATATTAAGTGATAACATGCTCGAATCTGGAAATGTGTCATAACTGTGGAGAAAGATGAAGGATGCACACTACCTAAGATCAAATATAAAAACGATACTGTGGACTTTCAACAGCAGACTTACAAGTCACAAGTCGTGTCGCCCTGCAGTCTACGCCGGCCTGTTACAGATATGTGACTTTCTTCTCTTCTCTCTTCATTTCCCAACCATGTTTAAACAGTTCTATTGTGTGGGCGCATTCAACCCAACTCCTTTTGTTTCAAGAGGCAATCATTGTTGTTGGGCACGTGATCCTTTCCCCCCCCCCCAAAAAAAACCATATTTTTTCTCGATTGGAAATACCGGTGACCGGTGATGTTGCCCGACGGCTATTCAACTATATGGACTACACACGAGGGGGCAATACTTACAGGGGAGGACGAGGAGGCGGCGTTGTTTGCGCGTTAAGGGTGCGAACGGCCATTGTGGCGAAACGACCCCAAGGTGTGTGGGGTGTCTGTGTGTGCATATTGCGCGATACACGACCGAGGGGTAGTCGACAATGGACGGGTATGAGGAGGGCAAGGGGACATGCCGGCGGGTTCGGGGAGATCAATAGTTTCAGCTCCACCTACGCGTCGCAAAACGTTGATGGCACAACCACCGCATCCACAACCGACACACAGCAGAGATGATAGCAAAATTAAATATCAAATATTAAAGAATACACATATTACATAAATACTTACTTAAATAAAACCAACATTTGATCCGAATTAGAATTGTTACAAAACAGAAATCATCGTCGAGCGAGCAAGACCCATAGGTAGACCATGAGTATTGCATATCGTCTCGAATTTTTATCTTTAGAAATAAAATGGCAGCGTAAGGTCATACCAATTTGTCTATTACTGTATATTTTACTGAGTACATATGATATACTTAATTTTGTCTCCCGTTAAGCTGACATTTTGTTTTTATCATCAAATATTTGTTGAAGAAAGGGTACCTAAAGGGCAGTAACCTAGTATATTTCAATCATGATTCATACTATAGGCAAACAAATCATCAAACGTTATAATTCTACAATTGGGAACACATTTACATTAGAATTTAGTGTATTATATTCTTATGTATAACTCAATGGAATATATAAAACATTTTACAAACTAAAATAATAAGTATAAAAATAAGACGTGCCTTGTTTATATAACTTATAATGAATATGAAATGTTTTATCATGACCGTTTTAAGCAATAATTATACTTCATTGTAAACAATATTTCTTTGGTTAACTCTTCTTTAGTTCATTATAGAAACAAATTCTTACACGCTTCTTGGCATTTATTTCTAACACGACTGTTTTAACTTAAACACTTACAATTTCCTTTATACCCGATGATCTGACAGATTTACATATAAATAAATGATTAAGTTTTATAGACTGTAAGTATTTCATTTATGAGCTATGAAAAGCCGTGTACAAATAATCATATTATTTATATTGAAAATCGATTAACATTAAATAATATATGATAATAATTTTTATTCTCAAATAAATAAATGTACATGTTTACAGTTTATGTTTTATTTTCCGAAGAAACCATTGCATAGTTATATTTTTACAGATGAACTACTTTTTTTAAGCTAGTTAAAAAATACCATTTGTTTGTATATTAGTTACATAAAATATTTCCAAATGATCTTTGTTGTATACAGCATTACTACCCTTGTAATGGGTGCGACCGTCAATTCTTCTGTTCGATGACCTTCAGCCACCCTTAACACACCTTCTGGAAACCTTCAGCTCTGTCTGTTATGCCTATTAGTATAAGATGTACTTATATAAAAAAAAATAACGATTCTTTTGCCCGTTAGATTCATGTAAAACCATGTTGTGTGTAACATGCACAAGTTACAGACAATTATATAAATATATTATATAATTGCTCGGGTTTTAATAGCACATATTACATGTATTAATTGTTTTGCTTCATACACCGGTAACACTCTGTACATTGTTAAATTTCCGGTGATGGCTTCAAAACAGGACTGCCGTATACCATTTATACTCTTAAAGTCGTTTCAAATGACAATAATTAAACCATCTCAAAAATGTGTTTACTATCTGTACAGCAGCTATTATTCTGTACGACGGCTTATAGTGTTTTTTTTTTTTTTTACTAATGAACACGACCATAAAAACCTATAATATTGTATTGTTTATGCCTTAACACATCATTACATCGGTTCTTTATAGTTTCTTTCAATCGATTATCGATGGTATTATTGTATAATCTAATCGGCTGCTGTGCGTTGCTCAATCGCAAAGGGCGTCGATTTAATTGATCTATAACCAGATTTTGTTTTTATTAAACTGCTCACAAACGCCAACTCTGCTGTCTGGACCAACGTTATAGTTGGCGGTGGCCGGTCGTATAAATTTACTGCATCCGCCTTATTGCCGGATTAACGGTAACAAAATAATACTAAACAAAAAACCATAAAAACATACAACACAGTCATCGACAACAAGTACGTGATGGTTTTATATGGAAATATTAATTATTTTCTTAAGTTGTACGGCCCGACTTTCTCAACTTTTTCAACTACAGTGATCGGCTGATAGGCGGCACAGACCAAAGTAATAATAATGGAGACACAATTTCAAATTTTAGACACAAAAAAAATATTTTTTTAGGTACCACCTACATTTTTTTAACGAAAACTTTATCATTTAACCTAATGCATTACCATTTAACGGGTTGATTTAATTTATAAAATATTAATTTTTAATTTTAATTTAGCCTAAAATAAGGCATTTTTGAAAAGTTGTAAAATTGGGCCATTGTTGTAATCAAAACTTTTAATATTGAAAGTTTATATTTATTTAATAAAAATAAACATTTGTTCGGTGTATGAAATGTAACATTTTTATTCAATATCATGCACAAAATTATATTAACATGCTTAAAAAAAAAGAGTTATTCATAACTATGAACTTTAAGAATATTACAATACTTAAAAGTAGTTACCCATCACAATATGTTACTTTTTATCCTAACCTTTTTTATCACAGTAGTACTTTGGTTTACAAAATAACACTTATTAGGCCCTTTATTTTAATAAAATAAAATAATGTTTTCTTAAGAGAGTTATTATAGTAAGGTCCGGTATGCATACTGGGCCAATACTCTACCACAATATCAAATAAAAACAATTTTATAAGAAAAAACGCATTTTGCAAAAACAAGTCGAATTGGGCCCTTGTTCTAATAAGTGTCACAATTGCTAAGATGAATGTATCTAAGATAGGGCCCAAAATCCGAATTTAATATTAGTTTTTAGAATTTGAACTCTATATGGGGGATATATTATTTTAAATAAGATCAACTTTTGAAATTCTAACAATACCTACAAATTTTTTTAGCTACGATGCGAATATTGAAGCATTTTTCGAATGTGTTTTTATCAGTTTCAGTTATAATAACTTTTGAAGACCTGCGACCTCCTATTTTTTTTTTAATTTTGAACAGTCAAACGAATATATGCCAACGGTTTTTTAACTCGCATAAAGTTATCTCCAAGTCAGTATGAAAATAATGATTTTCTCAATGACAATAATAATCTCCAAACAACGGCTAAGAAATAACGCAAAACAAAACAGAAACGACAAAATAATCAAAGCGATGGTCACGTGTAAAGTACATCATGTACTAAACTTGGCATTGTGTGTATTATAATTTTTAAATTAATGCGTCTTCGATTTTATTATTTAGAAGTTAAACTACAAACAAGACATTTTATTCCCACTGCATATATAATATGATCTTCTAAAACATTTTTATGGTAAAGTGTTTTTTTTATTATTTCTTCAAATATTTGCATAATCAGCATAAGCAAGCTTTAATACAAACATATCGGTGTATGTAGGTTAGGTTGTAATATATGTAATAATACAAATGCATCACAGTTTAGTATAAATTATACTAAATTAATATTGTTAATTGTTATTATACTAGGTTATACTAATGTTTGTTAAATAAATCTATTACATTAAACGCAATATAAATTGATACGTTATTCTTTTTAAATGTGTCAATAGACTGACATTTAATACCTGTAGAGCGCGCATATTAGGAGGGAAAATTACAAATTTATTAAACTATTATAGTTTTATAATAAATTAAAATTCGAGGTCATTTTTTGCAGGAAAATTATATACTAAATAAGCATATAATAGTACTCATAAGTATATACAGAAACAATATCAGCATTTTTTTTTTCTAATCCTGTGTCAATATTTGGCAGTCATGTTGCAGTGTCTACATGTTATGGACGGTTATTATGTTCTGACTGGATGATAGTAAAGATGATAATGATGCGTTATGCGTCTGTGGTGTTTATAGTTGGATTGTTAACCGAGACGATAAAATATAATATAGTTAGGTCTCAATCGAAATACCGCATAATGTATCATACCCGCACGTACATGCGTTGTACATCATAGTGACTATACTCCTTATATATAGGCATGAATAATTTGTCTTATGAGAGCTAGTACGGGCAATATCCCACGACGTTAATAGGCGTTTTAACCGGACGGTGTTCATGATCCCTCCAAAGAGTTAACGACCGATATTATACTCGTATAACGTTACACGAGCACTTTCCAAAGCCCTGTCGAGATTTTTTTTTTTTTTAATAATATATTATAATTATTATAGGCCCTGATTAATAGTAGGTTTTCGGGTTATTATTTACCGACATTGACGGTACAATGTTCTACGACAGAGGGCCGCTGCCTAAGCCGACCGGTTAATACCATATAATATTGTGTATAATAACTATATTAAAACGAATTATACACAAACTACTTTTCCTATATTTTTTAAAAAAAATAATAAATAATCGTCACCGATCAAACTTCCGGACTCCCGAGTAATCGCACGATTTGGATAAGATGGTCGCGCTTACTATAATTATCATTATTGATCTGACAAGCGATTTTTTTTTTTTATCCAAATTTGATCAGTAACATATTATAATTTATTTATAGATGGCCGACAAAGCACATCTACATATAATGGGTTTTTTTCTTATTTTTGTTTTCTATTAAACATACCAGCTCTTATTTGATAGATCTCGTGTAAGATGTGACCGTGCGACCTTGGCGCGTCGACCCCATACAACATGGGCTAACATGATTGTGTCTATATAGTAGTATGTAGTGTACAGTAGTATTATCATGAGTAAATAGTATTATTATTATATACCAAGGAATGCGACGACCACCATCGCTTCTGGCTAACAACCGGTAGTTCAGTAACCGTGTTGGTGCGACACGTGCACTTATAATGTCCGTGTGATACTTTGCCCGACAATAAGACACTCCCCCCCTCCCCCACCGTGTATTAATCTTGCTCCCGGTAGTGTATAGCTTTTTATTGATCTCGACGGTGTAATTCACACGCTGAATATATTCTTCCCGTGTACTTGATCTCGCGGACACGTCATTTCGAGGAGTTTAATTAAGCTTAAAGGTTTAAAAATGTCCAACGGTGAAAATAGACATAATAAAAACGTTTTTATTGCGTTACAATAGGTTCGTAAAAGTAATATATTTTTATTTTAATTAAACAATATGTCGCTTTACAGCTCGAAGCTTATATTTCTACTAATAAGTTAACTTTGAGCTGAATGTAATAGCAATATCACAGCTGTTTTAACGGGATAAAAAAAAGTTACTAAATTGAACGTTAAACGATTACATAGAATGTGAGATTACAATGTAAAATAATATGCGGATTATATAATGGTCATTGAATCTTTTTAAAATTAATAAGACTGTTAAAACAGGATCGAAGGTGTGGAGTTTTTTTTTTTGTTTTATACTAGATGGTCCATATCTCGTTTATGCGTAGTTGTATCTTATTCATTAGGACTTAGCCAACTACTAAACACTTACTATGACCATATTCATCGAGTATGGAAAATAATATAACATTTTAAAATGCAATAGTTGTACAGCGAAAACCCTAAAATCCGCATGTCAAAAGTAGATTGCAGGAATCTAGTTTTGAAGAAACTAGATTACATTTTTTACAGTACATTTCGGTACCTATGACTTCAGCGATATTATGTAAAATTGAAATTAATGAATTAATTAATAATTTAAATATTATAGTCGTTTTACGTCACAACTCACATAAATCGTCTGTTAGTTGAGTGCACTATACTAACAGCAATAAATTGTTGTAGCCGCTATATGAAGTAGTAAATAGGAATTAGGATTTTAGAAAAACTTATCTATCATAATTCATTATCACATAGGATTGGTGGAATGTTTGAACGTAAAATGTTTTTTTTTAGTAAATAAAAAAATATATAATATGATTTGTTTAATGTTCAGTAAAAATAATTCCTGTGGTACATCAGTCATGAGAATAATTACGTTTTAATTGTTTTGTTGAAATTAAAAGCTATTGGATTTCATGCAAATAGCGCATAAAATGATCGTATCAACGTGTAAATTATGCATGTAGACCGTAGTATATTATGCAATACTACAACAGTTACTCACATAGAATATGTAAATAGTGTAAAAAATGATGTTAGGTACAAATGTAGTATATTGTTGTTTAAACGTTATTATTATTATTATTATAATAAAATTAGCCTTTGGGTAATACTACAATGCAAAATCCGTGTAGGTATATACCTGCGGTTTTCCTTTACATATATTGGCCGTGTCGGTCGTTTACCGCTTTGTGCACGCCAACAAAATAACTGGCGTCGACCGTAATGTGTTTTTATTTTTTTATGGAGTCGTTTAAAAAACACAACATTGGCCGCCGCGGGCTATTAAGTGTTTATTAAGTTTACGAGCCATCTGCACTGTTGCGGCGGCGGCGGCTGGCTGGTAAAATATGTATGCACTCAAACAACGCCGAGATTGTGAGCTTGTTAATATCATAATGGTACCTACCAGTGATCTGGAAAAAAATTTCAAAAAAAAAAATATAAATTTAGCATGTTCCAAAAACCGGAAATTCGATTGCACGTTCGCCTTGCGGACAATTTGTTTGCCGACCCTTGGACCCTGTCGAACAGAGGGCGCGACCGTATCCGGACTAGCAGCAGCCGATGAGTACCACACAAACGCACAACTCGGCTTAGAAAAGTAAAAAAATTACTTAATTTTTTTTACAATCATAATTGTAAAACGACATGAACTTACATATACGACACACACGTCATGATCAGCTGTATTGTCTGTACAGCAAGACTTTTGGGTGTAATGTCTTATGGAGTTTAGCCGTCGTCAACAACGTGGACAGTGATTCCGCCGCCCTCGTGTAGATGTCGCTAGCCGATGGGACAAAGCGGTTAAAAAACAAGTCGGTACACGGTAAAAAAACATATATTATAACATTCTAATCATGTTGTACACGCTACACGCGCATAGCTATGCACTGCCGGTTAGTCTAGTTTTTATTGCAAACAGATCAGCTGTGATATGACTGTCCATTACATATTATTTGAGCATATCATTATAAATGTGGTGTTCAATACATTCGCCAACTTAAGTGCATTGAACTATTTTTACACACCGAAAATCGACCAATAAAAACTAAAAGTTAAGTATAGTAGAACCATTTTATTTCTGATGCTGTCGACCACAACCAACGTGATAACAGTTGATAACAATATAATTCCATTGTTTTCAAACGGTCTTTGCAATCGACTTTGAATACTTTTTTCATGAACCTTGTGCTGATATACATTTTGACAAAATCTTAAAATCAGCTCAAAATGGAGTTATAATGTATAACTAAATAAATAATTGGGACGACTGAACATTAAGTCTGTCTAACTATTTATGTATAGTTGCACTAAGCAAAACTATAGGTTTGCGAAAAACAAAAATTAAATAAATAAAAATTGAGTTACTAAATTGTACATAATAGCAGCATCGAACAAACACTGTACAACTAGTGAAATTTGTTTGATTAGCTATGGTCGTAACCCTATTCAAAACTAGTTTTATGCGCTGCATTTATAATATATAACCGTTAAAAAAAACGTATAATTACCGACATTAAATATTTATAGATAGACATATAATAAGTTTATTACATCAAGTTATTAGTATTGTAAAACTATTATAAGAGGTATTGTAGATATTGTGTTTAGGTTCCCGAAATTAAAACCTGAATTAATAGACATTACTATGATATCATATGCGTGAATAGTTGACTAGCTCTACGATTTAACGGAGGTATATGTATTAGAATTATATTTGTGTTGATAGCAAGAGAAAATATTTAAATACAATAGAAACACAATTGCCTATACGATGCGCCTCAAAATGAAAATTATTAATCATAATGTTATAAACAAATGAATACAATGTATTTTCTATTACTCTCTACGTTACTGAAATACTGCAATCTGCAGCAACTTAACTGTCAATTATTTCTGACAGTCAAATTTAATACAAGTATAAGCTAAGTATCGATTTAAAAAATTTAATATTTTTTAAAAATTAGTACAAATAAAAACATAAACCCATTGTCACTTAAATATCTCAAATGTTGGATTTGTTTTTGCTGACATCATAAATTATTTCATATTATCTGGATACAAAAAGGTGGCGTTCTATTTTTACACTTCATCTTAGTTTTAATTGATTATTTGGAAAGATTTCCTGCTATTTGTGTCAATCGTAAATGTCTCAACCTTTTTTTTTATTACATGTTTGAACTTTAAACATTATGTTATTAATGTAAAACTGCGGTCACCGTGATAATAACCACCGGCGGTACTTAAAACATCACATTAATTATTATTAGAACTAAAAAATTAAAAAACCGTTAGAAATTTGGCGAACACAAAATGTAAAACTCGTAGACTACACTTAATAATTATTTAATAATGGTTAAAGTATTTTTTGCCGAAATAATTTGGTTAAAGTAGTAATTTTTCATTTTGTAAAACGTACAACGCCCGTTTTTTTTTTTTATAACTCAATTAATTAATTTGACAACATTTTTGCTAAATTATTATACCTACTACATTTTCCTATTGTCAAAAATTGATAAGTTTTAAATATTAATTTTACATAATATTAAGATATAAAAACTATCAGACTTTATAACTGTGCTATGTAGTTTGACTGTAGTAATAGTCAAGTTTTGTAAGTATATATATACCTTTGTTGTCGATTTTTTGTTAATATCTCAATAGTTTCAATTGTATTAATAAGACTTATATAATTATAGTACTCTTTAAATAAACACTAAAGCTGTATGTTTTATGATCCTGGCTAAATAGGACAGTTAATAGCTGGTCGACAATAATAGAGAAAAGTAGTGACAAACGTTAAAAATAGGCGCTATAATAATTCAATAAAAAAAAAAATATTACTCACAATAACTGCTTATTACTGTATCGATAAAAGAACATAACATATTTTGTATTTTAAAATAAAGATTTTAACAAAATTTGCCTATACCGAACCCCTTAATAAAATTTGGCAGGTATAACGTTTTCATATTTGAAATTTTGGATATAAACATTTAGAAGAAAAAAAAGTGTCATGTTTTTTTTTATACCTTTAAATAGCTTTATTAATTTTTTTGAAATCCACATTATTTTTGTTTTCGAATAATGCGCATACATTTATAAAAAGTTGCGGGTACTTAAATATTTTATTGTTATTTCTTTTAGTTCGTCAAGTAACATTTTATTTAAAGGCACATAATATAATAAATATTATTGTGTGAGTGATCGTTTTTTGGTGCGCGACAGGGTATGAAAAAACATAATCCTCCTTTGACGACGGTTGCGGCTACAAACGATAATAAGTGATGGCCATAATATTATTATGATAATAAAACGAAATCGTGTACCATCTAGTACGGCACTTGGCGCGGTTAAAAAATCACAAAGGCGCACATTTCCGGAGTGATAAGCCCAGTTGAGTGTTCATTCCCGAAGGCGAAGACGGCCGCGTCATCCCCTATATCGTATACCCTGCGCGCTAAGGGTTTTACAGCCCCTCGGTTGACCGTTGTCAGGACAAATTCTAGTCCAACTACCCCTCTGCGAGTGCTATGGCGGCCGTGCCGATGGGGGTAAAGCTCGATTTCCGTTTATGATTATTATTATTACCGCGGCGTACCCACACACATAATAATAAATACATATAAAAAGGTCAGTCGCCTGCACAAACCGATAATGAACTGTCCCAAAAGGACCGGCGGGGCGGGGGGAAACGCATTTGCTTAGGGGTTCGGGCAAAACTCAACCACCAGCTATCGACCCCCCCCCCCCGGTTCCACCCTCCTCCCGCCGTTTAGTCATCTCGTCCGGAGTTTGCATTATTAAAAACTTGAGCGAGCTGTAGGTGTATTACTCGGAATAATATAATATTATCGCATGTGGGTTTTTCCGATAAAAACGCCTGAACAGTTGATAAGGACAATATTATTGATAACGGTCTCTCGTCGAGCACGGTTAATTGTGCAGTCTCTAGGATTAGGACATGCAAACGTGCAAAAAAAAACATTGTTATTGTTTAAACCTACCACTGTCAGACTGTTTTAAAAATCAATCGAGATTCAAAATAAAAAAAAAGCAACAACTCAATTTTGGAAAACGTCGACAAGTGGGCCCGTATACTATTTTTGGTGTGTGCGGCATAGGCGACCGAGTCAAACGTATGTTGCAGCAACACACACTGCGATACTATGTCAAGTGGCTTTGCTCCATAGGAAGGGTGAATATCAATGCGGTCTTGTATAAACATCCGAGAGTTCTATTCTAGGTCGCGGGTCTCCTTATTTTTATGGTTTCTGATCCAATCGCGAACCGATGACGTTGTGTCTGTGATTCAACATTAAATAAGGTTATTATCACTATGCATATACATCTATAAACATCCCGGTTCGATGACTTCTCGACGATAGGCATGTAAACGAAAAATGTAAAATAACATATAACATAAACAACCATAATATAATAACATCAAAACCAATTATATGCTTGATTAATGCCCGAAACGTAAAAGGTTCATTGTCACTGCTCGTGTAAACGTGCTGCGTCTCAAGAAAACACAAAACAACACACTTGAAAATCGAATTATATTTTGAGTCAAGCTTAAGCATAGCTCTCGCCTAAATAACTCAAAAACCAGATAAAGAAATTGAACATAAAATAACACCTCGTGTACATCCGAGCACAATGTGCACAAGTATTATGTTATAATTTTTGAAAGTGGCTGATGATCATATTAGCTTGTACACAAGATTCAAGATGTTGTCCGTACAGAGGCTCTGCAGACAATCTCTGTACACCGATTATACAATATTATGTTTTCTACAATCTTCGACTATATAAATAAATAAAATAATTAATAAAATTACTTTGATATCGAAAAAGTTACGACAAATAGCAATTTTTTTTTTTTAATAATTATAAATAGCATCACACTTATCTTAAAACAACGTGTACGTACAAACGTTGTACTATGCACAAAACTTTAATTTTATAGATAAAGTTAGTTTTTTGGCCTTGTTCACTTTATATGAACAGATAAAATGTATGAGAGCATAATAAATTGAAAAAAACATCTATAAAAAATCGTGTGTTGTGTAGTAAAAGATTTAATCGGTTTTAAAATACAATTTCTTCGAGAACATTAATAGAGGTACACTTATTGATAGCGCTTTCTATTATTTTCCGGACCAACGAAAACTCAGTCCTATTATAGTAGTACTACTCGTAAAAAATAATCTACCTATTTCTGTACATGCGGCCTAAGATGCAATGGGGACTATAAGAATATATATCCGGTAACGATCTGGAAAATAATTCCCCAAAAAAATAAAATCCCTGCAAGTAGTAACCCGGGCCGTAATACACCGGAACACATATTATACCGGTTCGTTTAAGTACGGCAAATAACACTCTATACGGTTTTAAGTAACCCGGCACGGAAATAACGCTTTAAGTTTCCAAAGTATATTTTTATACAGCTCAGTTTTAGATTATTTTCGTTGGAAAAGTCAATGAAAAAAACCCTTTAGTTTCTCCAGATTTACAATATGTTTCAATCCTTCTAAGCTTGAACAAACCGTTATGACAATGAATTTGGCTAAGTATTATCAGGAACTGAAAAACATTATAACTTATACTATAAATGGAGTTTTTTGGTTAAAGATTCGTATACAGTTGGCGTGTATTCACTATTGGGGTTCGCGTAGTAAGTGTAGACTGGTCTGAGAAAATGATTGCAAACCTCAAAAAGGGAAAAAGCTCGCATTTGTATGTATACAGGTATAATGTAATATATACAATGGTACAAGCGCATGGCAGTGCAGAAAACGTTTACCCCTCGTTCGACCTTGCTTGCTTGCCTTGCAGATCAATATTATTGGCCGTCAGCTATTTCCTCCCATTTCCCAGGCGTCTCATCGTTCCTTGTAAAATATCCTACGGAATAATAAGATATGAGTAGTTATAACTTAAATAATTGAAAGTTGTTTGCCACACAGAAGGGCTTTTAGATATTTTTTTCATGTTTCGTCGAGGATAGTTGGAAAATAATTAACATTTATTTTTGAGGTGTGGAATTTATATTTACAAGTCAAGTATAATAACTATTAATATTACTTTCCTCACGCCAAAAAAAAAAAATAAGTTGAGTAAAAATATAGTAGATTGAGAAATAGAAATAGAAAGGGATTCCAGACATCAAAGAGTATTTAAGTAATATAACATAGTATATTAATATTTCACTAAAATTCCTTTAATATTATAAATTTAAAAATTATACTTAATTTATTTTTAATGCTCAATCAAATAGTATCTACAAATGCTTACAATATTCTTAACCAAACCTGAACAAAAAGCTTAGAAAATACTATTATATTTTTTATTTTTATTTAGGTAGTTTATATGATAAATTTTGGGCCAGGAGAAATAGAGTAAAGGGAAGTAATATACTTCTGCGAACGCACTTACCCATGAGGCCCATCTGATATGAAACCAACTTTTTTCGTAAAATTATCTATTTATTTGAAAAAATTCTCTATATTAAATATTCCTAAGAGACCCTTTGCAGATTGACCACCACATCTTTGGTACTAGTTTATAGGTACTGACTGTCATGTGCGCTTCTTTTTCTCACCGTCATTATTGTACCGTTCACTTGGCATCACCGTGAAAACACTCTGGCTACTTATTAAGATATTATAGATTCTCCGCTTATGACAGCAACCGTATTGGCTTTTCGCGGCAACCCGTCAGAGGTGTTCACGATCATTTAAGAACAATGGCCGATTTGCCAAGGAATCACGGCCGTCGTGTTATGCCGTCATAATATATCTTTGTAAAACAAAATTTAAAAAAAAAAACATTTTATTATAGCCTCTGCTATAGGATTCGCACGAGCAACATAAAATATATATTTATTTTTCCTCCACAGATACTAAAATGTATATAATGTACTTTAAACGAGTAGGAAACAGTTTTCTCAAACCGATTTGAACGCTACCGCTGGTATTTAATAACTATGTATAAATATAATTTGCTACCGGACAATATCTACCGAAATCAAATACGGTTTTCTTGTAACGCAATTAAACAATATACTATTGAAATTGTTTAGTTGACGTTTGGTGGGAGTTACGATAAGTATTACATTTGTACAAACCAGATACTATAAATGATAATACGGGAAAGTTAATGCTAATTTGTAATAACTCAGAATTTTCCTCCCAACAACAGTGTTTCCCAAATCAAGGAATCAAATTAATAGTATTATTCTGAAACGATGTCTACACTGAAAATTACAATTTAAAATAGGTTTATTAAATATAAATTATTATCAAACAGTACATTATAGCACAATATATGACTACACTGATTGCGATTTTTATACTAATTTATTATATACCCGACAACAAAATATAATTTAATTATTTTTTATATATTTTAAATGCTATGTGAGTCATAAGTCACACTGCGCAATTTATTGTGTTGGCGTTTTTCGGTAAAAAAAATGATTTTATCATTTTAATTATAATATTAAGTGCGAATGATTATTTCCCAGTACTTAACCATACTTATTCCCTTTACATAAACGTCTGACGTGTGTATGGTTGTCGGGAGATTTATAGTGATGGCCTAACAAAGTCATATATATATATATTATGTGTATGTAGAGGTTGTCTCGACGAAATGGGCTAATAAATATTTTTATTACCCACCAAACCGTAAAAAAAACTCATATACCTAACAACTGTTTTCCAATTAAACGGCCCAAAATAGAATACAAATAAATATTAATAACGGCTATTCGTGTGTTAATCCCCTTATCTAAAGACAACTGCAGTAATACGGCAAAGATATTCGGGGACACTTCTTCAATCAATAATTTCGCCCACGGCAATTCTCACAATAACAATATTAAGTAATAACATCATTAAGAGGTTGATTTATAGCGTTTTAAAACCGCACACACACATTTTTTAACAGTATTTTAGTTTATTCTACTATTTAATGTATTCGTTTATGTTGTGCCATTATCCGTTTTATATATTATTATGAGCTAAACACACACCTAAACGAACTTAAAACCGATTTCGGTCTCGAGTCTCGACATTTTTATCTATTTCATTTGTCTAAGCAATGTTTAGCAACTAACAATGTTTTTATAATAAAATATTTAATGATTATATTTTAGCCCAATAGAAAATGGTTGGTATTTAATAAAAAACAACTAAAACCCAAACTTGGTTTTCGCCAGCTCGGCTAACCTATTTACAACAATATTTTAATCAAAGCTCAATGGAATTTCGTTAGCTTGTACTCAAAGGCTGAACCTAGCTTTTAATGTATCATTAAAGTTTCAATAAAGCATCCATATTATAGTATTGGTAACGATTAAAATGAAAATTACTATTTCTAAACCGTTTGAACGTTTTTTTAAGAAAAAAAAATTATTTTCTGTTTCAGGTAAACACAGTCCCGAACCGCCAACGGCCAGATCGTTACTTCCAGGTAAGTGCGTTTTGTACTACTGCCGAGTTGGATTTACTTCCGGCCGGCATAGCCATAAACATAATTATACACGAGTTGGGCTTTAACTTTGTAAACGGCGTCACAGCTGATGCTACGCTCGTGTACCCTCCCCTCCCCTATTTCAGTGATTCTGCCTCTCCTTTCCTCTCCCGTCTCCACGACCCCTAAGTCCATAATATATTGTACGGCGAGTCCAATTCCCTAAAACTGTAATATGGCACACACACACACGGCGGTCGGCCGTTAATTTAACGCCGGAATCTCTGGGTGCTTTTTGTTTTCCCTCAAAATTACTTTCAAGCACACATTTTACACACACACCCGTTTGTTCCTATACACCTCTAAATACTTGTATACTTGTATACCGCTGTATACTTGTGTAACTATATTATGGTACAGCTAATGTTACATGTGCTGCAAACAAAATCCTACCCCTCCCCCTCCCCGAGTTTATTAAACATAACAATATATCTGTGTATACCGTTTAAAGCTTTAATATAATATAATTTACGAGGCACTAGGTTTGTGTATAGACTTGTACAAGGTAATAAAATGACACACTTACCCGATCAATTAATGTATTAATATATATATATATATATATTATTTATACAATAAACTTGATAATAACAAAAAAAACCTCCCTCTATAGTTTCAAACGTGATCAAATAGGTCCATAATCGAATATTTTTACATTTTAACTCTGTTTTTTGTGTAATATTTATGTAAGACAAAATGTATAGCGATTTTTTTTCGAAATTACACTAAATACATATTGATGTTATTTTATTAGGAAACAAGAGTCGTCTACCAGTTAAGCCTAAACGAGTCAACTTGAGACTTGTGAGTATTATAAATAAGCATCCTATCAAATTTAGTATTCTACACACCAATCAAATATTTATGAAATATTTAAATACTGTACCTATACATAACGAGTATTGTCAAAATGGAATTTTCACAGGAAATCAAATACTTTATGTCATAAGTACTTATTATACATTTTAAATGTATTTATTATTTCCAAACGCTTACGTACAAATTACTTATTATAATATTTTCCACAAATACTCGTTTCTAAATTGCTGTCTGGAATATATAAACAATGTGTAATTGATTGTAGGATTTTTTAAGTTTTTAACAATATTTTTATTTTTGTGTTTTATTGGAAAACCGCTTTAATAACCACGAGTATTAAATACTTAACCCAAGTACTCGTGAGTATTTTGAGCTGGTTTGACGGCTCTTTGTAATAATTGTAGCATAACAATTAGAACCCAGCGACAGAAGACTTATTTTGTAGTTGGACTTATAGTGGTTGGTCTACAGTATCGCTTTAGTTGGCATCTTCATAGCGTCTCTTTTTATTTATCTTTTTCCTTGAATACAGATTAAATAGCATGCAAAACAAAATATTATTGTAAACAAGATCGAATGAGCTAAACTCAAAACTGGAACCTACCTTGAAATACGGAATTTAATACTATGCCTGATACTTAGTGATACTGTACACCATGAATTTTTTATCAGATTAATATGATCAAAATATTCGTTAAAGTATCGTTAAAGAATATTAAAATTTATAAGTATGCGCTATGCTGTATACTTGCAATAGTTATTGGTAAGCCAAACTACAAAAAAGTCCTAGTACTAGTATTTGTAGTAAGAGCTCGGCCATATTATACGAGACCCAAGTAATAGTAAATTGTGTTTTGAGTGTTGTTTCTTTTGTATGGTTTTCTAAGGAGTGGAAATATTATTGTTTTTTTTTTCTTATATACAAGATCTATAAATTTTACGTTTGGCCTCTGGTGTTTACTCGTGATTTAATTTTTTTTATGTTTTGTGCGTTTATGTTTTTGTTTTATTCTCAAGTTTTACGGTTTGTTTCGTCTGCCACCTGGTAAAAATCATGACCGTCGCTCTGTATAGAGTTTTTCGACCTATATATTTCATTTTTTTTTTATTATTATAATGTACACATTATAGTATAAATGTATGCGCGCTACGGTAATAACAATAATAATGTTATTATGGTCGGATAAGAAACGACTGGCAAGCGCCGCGTTAATGTGATTTAAAAAAAAAAAACGGGAAGGATAAAACAATAATTATTGATATAACCGTTTCGATAACGCTGGCGGTTTAAAAACAAAACAAAATCTGAGTAACAATTTAAAAAAAAATATTAAAAAAACACATAACAATTGTATATTTTACAAATCACATTATACTCGACTGGTAGTTATTTTAAGAATAATCGTACCAAGGTGTGACTTAATGCACATAATAATATGTGTGTGTGTGTCTTTATGAGCCGAAAACGTTTAGTTATAGACTTCATAAAAGCGTTTATGACGTGACACGCTTCCATATATACACCGGTACAATAGCAATTTATATACATTTTTGACATATATATATATATATATAACAAGCATGCACATGTACAGGAGTGCCTGCGTAAAGTGTATATTATCGCAATGGTTTGTTTGCTTAGGCCGAACACGTATAGCTTCCACATGTCTGATATTAAAAAATATAACGATCGATTTATTATATATATATTTTTTTTTTTGTGATAAAATTTTACATTATGCAGTGTAATCCGGTACCAGTGCACGTTAGGTTGCCTAATGTGGACGGCGCGACCTGCACCGCCGGACAGTCCCGCCGCAATTTATTTAGAAATATTAATATTTCCCCCAAACGTTTCTTTTGAGTTTGTTAGAAAATATTATAATTATAATATTGACACAATGTTTGTTTTTCTGTCAAAATATAGTAAAAAAATATCGGTAACTAACTGTTACAAAATACTAATTTGTTTTAACCAATAACAAAAACTATTTTCAAAACACACTCAAAATAATTTGGCAATCAAACTGCAATGATTACATTTATAAGTCATATCTTTTATTATTTTTTTTTTTATAATTGCTGTGTATCAAATAATTCTGCTTTGGGAACGAAATGGCGAGCCTGGAAACGGGAATTTCCCAGATGACTTGAATTATAATATAATTATCATATTGCGGTAAGTATATCAACAATAGACCTGATAAAACCTGTTAACCAACTGCTGCTTGAGATATATTTTAATATGACGTTTTTATAAACGGTCGATGGAAAAACGTATACGGTTTACTTAAAATACATTATATGGACTTTTTGTATACACAACACGGACGTATGCCGACTTTTTCACAGCTGAAGATTATAGGAAAAAAAATTTGACTTGTACCATAAAATCTATCAACAGTTTTCGATTTATTTAGAAAAATTCTAAAAAATTATGTAGTTTGGTTCTGAGGAAAAATTAATTTTAACTTGGATATAGTTTTTTTTCGCAAGTTGTGTTCAAAATAACATATTAGTTAGGTAGTAAAAAGTTACAAACAACATTATTGAAACATTGGTCGTACGACGTTTGATTTTCTGCCAAAACACTTGACAATGTATTTTTTTGTTCAATGAAATGTATTATAAAACAAAAGAATTAATCCCACGTGGGATATTGTTACATGTGATAAGTATAGATACAATATTTTGAAACATTTATTACTCGTTCGGTGTAACATAAAATAATAAAATTGTTTTACCGAAGTGTGTTTTCCTCAAAACTAACACTAATAAGTATGTGGTAAATTGTATATACTATTATATTATCACCGGGTTACTTGTTAGTGAGCAATGTATTTTTGTAATATGAAGTACACACTGTGATTTATACCCGCATGCACAAGTCACGTGTACCAGAATAAATGTCTATTTTTCACTCAAACGTGGGTTTTCTAAATCCAACTGCTCAACAAAAATATGTATTCCATTGTCATCCATACTTAAACGGCAAGAACATATGATAACATTCGTAGCATTTTCAAAAAATCAATTCATTTTTAGATGTGATTTTTTTTTTTTAATTTCTCAACATGTTCGTCTTTTTATAATAGTTTGTGTATTGGTCACGGTGACTGAGGTTTGGTAAACCCCTGCCCTAGGTTGCTTGTACCAAGTTTGCACTTGGTTGGAAAGAGACAGATAAGACATTGTGTGCAAGCGTTGACATCATTCAATCAAACCGGGTTGTGTGTGTAATTAAATTTCGCACGGTAATTATAATTTTAAACGTGTTCGACCTAATGGGGAATAAATAAAAAAAAACATTCATACATGTTTTTAATTACCCACTTACGTATTTTTTTGTTTTTATAATATTATATTAGTGTGCATACCGAACGGTGTCCGCTGTAATGAGACTGATTATGCAAAACGCTTGTTTATGATGTGTACTTCGACCAGATAAGTACAATAATAGTGGTAAGTGTTATTATATACAATAATTACTATCGCGAGTAATATAACATACAGGTATAGAGCGACCGTGAAAACCTGTGCCGTGCATGACGATGTACGTAGAAGCCTTTTAATTATTATGATTAAGATTTCTCTCAAATGTAATATTAATATTGTTGTACAAAATAGTGGCGAGTTATCCGAGTGTTAAATAAAATTATTTAAATATGTTATTATATATGAACTGACCACGTAATAGGCCGTAAATAAACAAATTCAAAACGATATTAATAATAATAATAATATTGTTATCGGTTAAACTTGCCGGATGTCCATTAAATGGACTCGTGAACGGGTTGAATACGAAGGGAAAAAAATAAGAATATTTCATATCTTATTATTTATAGCGGCGTTTAGGTGTATATGCATAATAATCAGTTATACCATTTCTCCTATATAATAACACTTACGGCCTATACGGGGAAACGTATGCACGTGGATAAGATCCGGCAGATAACACCCAGCGGATGGTTTCTTGGAAAACAAAAATCAAATACCAAATTAACATCACCTCCGGTCGGTTTGCCAAAGGTGTTATAATAATAACAAATTGGTAATACTTGTATGTTGTCTCCTTTTGTTCACTCTCGGCGTCGTCTTATTTTCTTGTTTTGACTCGTCTAACCAACGTCCATTTTTATTTCGGGTCTATTATTTTTAAATCTGGATGGTACATTGAAAGGTAATTTTTTAACTTAATTCTCTGTAAAAAAAATACAAGCAAAGCACACTACATTTTGGCACATAAACACTTTTTTTCTTAAAATAAAATTGGTAAAAACTAAAAAATCGTAAAACTATGTTGCTCACAATTATATAGCTACACTATTAAAAGTCCAAGTAACAAAGAATGAAGTATAGGTATACTATATACTAATAAACGTGTAGTTGCATTTAGGTAAAAACTATATTACAAAATCAATAAAGTAGATAAAATTGAAAAATTTTAATTTACAAAATATTTTTCTTAGTTATAAAATCACATTGTAGCCTTGATACAATTAATTATTGAGTTTTTAATGTGGTTCTTCAATCAATTGGCTTTTTATTTATAGTGAATAGTGATTATATTATTAATTATTAATAGAAAAATAATAATAATTGATTTTTTATTAATGTTCTTCCGCTCTCGTGAAATTCCATATTTTATGCTGCCGTTTGGATTTTCTTGTAGTCTTTAAAGCGGGAAATGAAAATTCAACGCTCCATTTTACCAACTATTTTAGTTAATATGTCTATATTGAGTCTATATTGACCTTTAAGAACAGAGATGGGAAAATTATTATTATTTATACAATTGACAACGTTGCGACTCAAACGATACTAATAATAGGTAATTATGGTAGATTTAAAAAAAAAAAATACATATCTAGGGAAAAACGTTTGATAAAAAAAAGTGCCGCCGGCGCCTAAGAAAGTTGGGAAGTGGAAACGTGCGGCGGCAGACGGGCAGGCTCGACAGTATGCATGCGCCGAGCGCCGCCACTGAGGAGCGCTGGTGCCGGTAACGCGGCTGTCGATTGGTCGACCCGTCGACTGGTCGTGCCGGGGGGTCGGGGGACGCGTTCGCAGCACGATTTCTTCGCCGTACACCGGCCCGCCGGCCTCCCCTGTCCTGTTGCGCACCGTAAGAACGCGTGGCGCGCATAGGTAGAGGTAACGGCGGCGGCGACCGGGCGGCCACGAGACGACGACCGTCGTACGGGTCCCGCCAATACCCTCCGCGCGCCGCCCGGGTCATAAACGATCTCACAAACAAGTGCTCAACATTCGGGAAATTACCCACTAACAAAGGCCGCCTCGTTTTTACTATCTCTGTCGGCCGCACGGTTTTTAATACTTTTACAACGCGCCGCGTGTGTGCGCGTGCATTGCCCGCCGGTATCCGTGTGTCCGTCGTTATCCCGATTTGACTGTATTTCGTTTTGGTTCTTTCGGAAACGCCGCGTGTAATTTTTTTATTTTTATTATATACGACCTCTTCGTTGTTATTGCGTTGTTATTATATTTATATATATTTATTTTAATCTATCGTGTATATTCGTTACGCGCGCGCCAGAGCGGCTGTCGCTGCTCGCCAACCCGAACCCCGAACTTTGAACCCTCGCGCGAATCGTCAAACTGCTCGACAAAAATGTGGCGTTGAACGGGACCCGAAGAGAGCAATATTTTTTTCGTCTAACGTTCAACAAGATTTGCCAACAGACCTGACTGATCTACCTATCGTTGTCGTACAACATGAGCTCCAAGTTTATCATAGACAGCATGTTGCCCAAATACCATCAACAGTACCACCATCAGTTGCTGAACCCGGTGATCACGTCCAGCGGTACACAGCTGGACGCGTCTGCGGTCAACTACAGCTTGACGCCCAACAACTCGTCGTCGAGCAGCGCCGGTGGCTCGCCGCCGTCCACGTCGTCTCTGGTCTCCCCCGCGGCCAGAAGCATGTACCCCACTTACATGCACCCCCATCACCAACAACAGTTCGGCGCGGCCGCGGCTGCCGGTTCCATGGCGTTCTCGTCGCCCGGCTCGGCCGCTCTGGCCGCGGCCGTCGTGGACGCCGCCGACAAGTCGTCCTGCCGGTACGGCGGCGGTACCGGCGTCTCCGGTGGCGTGTCCGCCGCGGACACCATGGTCAACAGCTACGCACTGCACCTGAACCACCACAACCAGAACGGCGGTGGGCACACGGGTTCCGCGGCCGGCGCCGTGTCTTCCATGGCCGCCGCCGCCCAGTTTTATCATCAGGCGGCCGCTGCGTCCGCCGACCCGCTCAACTCCGCTTGCGGCGGACAGCCCGGCGGCCCAGGACCACAGCCCATGCCCGACATACCTAGATACCCTTGGATGTCCATCACAGGTGAGCCTAACACTGTATTATTTATCCCTGTTATAACTGTTCCCGTGGTTAGGATATGAGCTTTTTCATGTATATTAAGCTGGCTTGACAACTTTCTGTATTAAAAAAAAAAAAACCATTGCTTTTAACTTGTAAGTAAATAATCGTTAACTTTGGCCAAAGTACTTGGTTTTCAAGTTGTTGAGACCAAGTTAATCTTAAAAGTTAAATTAAAACCCTAAACGAAAATCGTTGCAGCGTTAAACGTGCATATTATATACAAATAATATGCGCGATTAAATACAATTTATTGTAATAAAATAATAGCAATAATAGCCATCATATTACAATGATTAACGATAATTAATCATTTGTACGCGACGGTGAACGACTTACAATTCAATTACGCCCTCTGTCAATTTTACGTTTCGTGTGTACAAGTATAAATATAATATAATAAAAAAAAAAAAAAAGATACTTGCCAACCGTTACGGTAAATTACCCCGTGGATACTTATCGGCTAATATACAATATTATATGTGTGTATATATATATATATATATATATATATATATATATATATGTATAATTAACCGACCCGTCATTATCGCTGCCGCGTTTAACGATTAGCACTTTTACCTATTATTATACAATGTAAACAAAATGTATGTATCAATTGGTCCGGTGTTTATTATCGCTATTTGTCTTTGTATAATAATAGCAAAACATTAAAATATGTGTTCATTCGATGTATTTATAAGCCTGACAAATTTAAACGTGTGTCGCCCAACGGACTGTCATTCTCAAAGCAACAATAAGCGCCGCCGCCGTCACTATGCTATTTATTATAGAAAAGAGAACACGACCGAACACAAAAATGCTGTTAATGATAATAACCAGTTTTACACCAATTATTTTGTTATGCAAACGTAATTGCATGTTATAACAGTAGTAATAACCGAGTAAGGTGAATAAAAAAAAAAAAAAAAACAAATTTAATAACAAACCACGCATTACTTCTTATTTAAAACAAATTATTTTTTTTATGGCCCGGAGAGTAGAGTGTAGTAAAACATAGTATCGTTTTTTTTATGTATGCTTTTGCGCTACTATAATGGTACGTTGTGTTATCGTAATACATAATAAAATATAATTGTCCTATATGAAACCGCGTTCCCCTTTCTTTCGTCTATTACACACATCAAACACAAACCGGTAAATAAGAATTATTTACCACTACGCTTATTACCGATTTCCATTGCATACTTTGACCGTCGGTACATTGTTATATCATTTCAAGACAATTTCTAAGATTTGCATTTGATTTGATTTTCAATCGCCATACCGGATTTATTGCATAGCCAATGTAAAATCTCGTACCGTCTTGATTTTCGTTTTCGACGTTATGATGTTATAATAATAACGTTATTATCTCTTTCGGTATTTTCCAATAATTGGCCGTCAACAGAGCAGTACCTAATCTCTGATGACTATAAATATATTGACAAATAAGTTCTGCTTTTTCCTTGTAATAAAATAATAATAACGCCAAAACTAACTGCGGTTGTTGGTTCGTTTTAATTAAAAAATAAGTCATTAAAACCAGTTTTATTATTTAATTGAAAAATACATGTTCGGATTTCGTGTAATTTTTCTTTAAAAATAAGATTAGAGGTCTTTTTTGTTATAATATATCTATAAGCACGCAACGTTAAGAATAGTATTTATTTTTAAAGCCGACACTCGTATACTGACAACTCGGTCTAACACCATTAGATTTTATTATTTTTTTCGAAATTGAGGTACTTAAGATTTTCATAAAAAAAATCCATCCGTAAACCGGGTACATTAATTGGCCATTTACTTTTTTTTTAATATCATTTATTATTGGTCCATTAGCTAATCTACAGCCGCGAACGCTAATGTGTATTTTTTTTTTTTTACATTTTATTTTCCATTAACGTTTTCATATAAAATCCGTTGAAATTTATATAGTTTTATTTTGAATTTTTGATAATAAACTTCTAAATATTTACATAAATAATTTATTTCCTTTCATATCTAGTTGTTTATGTTATTAAAATTATATACTGTTTGATATTATAATTTTTTTTTTTTTAAATGTAGATAGTTACTACATTAAGTTAATTATTCATGTATATTGTATGTATTTACTTGGACCTTTTAATACTGGCTCATCTCATTAACTAATGCTCGACTATTTCCTTGGGCTTAATGTTAACAATAAAACCGTATACCACGAAAACGACCAAAAAAAGTATGGAATTTGTATTCCTCTTGACTCATAATAGCCAAAATTAGATTTTTTATATTATATTTTGGTCACAATCTACAAAGTGTTGAGCGGCTATACCTTAAAACGGCGTCGCCATACGTTTGGTGCTTCTTCGTAGACAGTCAAATAAATCATCTTTGTTATATTGAACGCCCGAACCACCTTAGACCAACCGCTGTTTAAGGTTTTGGTCTTTTTGAAAAATTGCCTGCTAAAAATCTCCTACGCGGTATTCCATTGGACACGGAGGTGGGAACACACTCGGTGGATTCTCATACCCATTGAAAAACCGGTTTTTTTCCAATATTTTTAAGAAGACATTTTGAAAATATGTAAAAAATGTATTATATTGTTCATAAAACAACAAATTGCAGACTGTAGATTTCCTCCCCCCCTACCCTTATAATATAAAAAATCAATTCAGACTTTAAATTATACACCATTCGGGCAGACGCTTTATAATAAATTATGCGTTTAAAAAACTATAAACCGATAATAATTTCGTGAATTTAAGTGTACTGGTTTGGTGTATAATTGTCTAAAAAATCATAAGATTACACTTGTGCGACCTCTGATTTAATATATATATATACATACCATATTTTATAGTTCCAATTTTTATTGCAGTGTTAAAAAATGATAAACCGAGATTGATTATTTCAAATACCAGCTCCTTGTTGTTTTAATAGTACATTTGATATTATAATATTATTTGAATTTGACTGAAATATAATATTGAAATCTGTCAAAGATTTTCCTATGAAGGGTCTTGTTTTTATTTTTAATTCATTCTATCCTTATAAGTTCTAAATATTAATCCGATTTTCTTTTTATGTTACAGACTGGATGAGTCCGTTCGACCGAGTCGTTTGCGGTAAGTACCTTAACACCATTTTAATACTGTGTTTTACATAATATAACAAATATAAGCCCAATTGCAATAGCTTGGTGATGGGGGATGTCCTATTTTGGGGGGTAATTTCAGGTCAATAATTTAGATGTGGGGGTTGTAGTAAAACTTTTTTTTTTATAGATGGGTAGTACCAATAATATTATGTTATATCACCGTTTTTTATGATCTCGCGTTCAACAGTTGTGTATTTATTTTTAAGTACACATTCATTGACTTAGAATTTTCAGGTATTTAAATATTTAGTGTGTTGTTTGGCTCGTTTGGGCCCCGCTCAGGCCTTGGCCACACAGCCAGCCACCGTCATTTTTAATTTAGAATAATACAACACAATGTGTAGTACATGAACTCTACATATTAAAAGTAATTAAATTTTTTTTTTATAGCCCAAACGCGCGCACACCAAAAGTTAATAGGTTTTTATTGGACGACAATAAACGAATATATATATATACATATACATATACAGTGTGGTTGTGGTGTGCCCTGCACGAGTGTAAATTATGATTTACGATCGCTTAAAAACGTGCTTGCGTCGTGTCCACCATTGCAGCGCAACCAAGTCTTTTTTTTTTTCAACTGTTACAACATTACAATATACTGTTACAATGTACAAAGTAGTTGCTGTAACTAAAATACTATAATACTATAATACTATAATGTATTATCGCTAAGGACGCGCTGTTGCTGCAAAGGGATTTATCTATTATATTAACCCCATTATTAAAGTGTGAGAATAATTTCACCCCTTTTATATCGTACATTTTTTTTTGTAGTAGCCCGTAGGTAAAAAAAAAAAAAACTACCCTGTCTTTACTCGCGTTATATGACCGTTTGGTTGGTCGGTCGGTTGGCAAGTAGGTAGTCTGGTAATAATTATTATATATAATATTATAATCCGTATAATATTTTATTATTATCGTTATTCTATGTTGTGTGCACAATATGGCGGCGGTGCTCGCGGTCTACCGTGTGTTTACAATATTATATTATTGTATATACGCCGGCTATATTATTATTATTATGTAAATGGCGGGTCGTGTACTCTGTGGGCAGCTGGCGGCGGTGAGAGACGACACGTCCGTAAAAAAATCGTGTAAAATAAAAAATCAAGGAAATCTGATTCGATTAAAATATAAAATAAAAAAATAAACGACCACATTTCAGTGTCCATCGCGTTGTCGTCGCGTTCACACTATAGCGTTTTGTTGTATATTATATTATGTAAAATATGTAAATTCGATAAATACAATTAAGACAAATTTGACACGGACGTGGGCTGTGAGCTTTGGTAAGGCCAAAAGACTTGTAAAAGCATGCAATAAAAAATTCCCGGTGTTGTTAAAGTACAATTTTTCGCAATCCATTCCATTAATTTTGTCCACTAGTCGGCAGCCAGTACTGTTGTAAAAATATGGGGAAAACCTCGTCGCGTTCATTTTCTGATTAAACAGTCGGTACAGGTGTAAGAGAATAGTTTGATCACATTTTGTGCAGCGCCGGTTAAACTGGGCAACAGAATTGCGTTTGTTTTTAGAACAAGCTTGTTAAATAAAGTACTTTATTGTGTAAAATGAGTTCAAAAATTATTTTTTTTCGACAATTTAGTCGAAGCCGGCAACTTACAAAAGTTGCCGGCGTTTAGACTATAACGCCAAATTTATACTGCTATATTACAAATGGTAATGGCATCGGCGTCAGTACTACTCTTTTTACTGTAAAAACAACGATTTAAAAGTTACAGAAATAAAATTTAAATATCACATTAATAGTTATGAATTTAAAATATCATATTTCGCTAAAATCCGATTATCCAATAATTTAGTGCTGTATATTTAATTGATATTGATAACATATTGTTTTTAAATGTGTTGTTCTCCTTTTTTTTATTTAAGGGTACTCTAAACTAATCGTTAAACAGTAATTTGTATTTTAAAAGTTCTTAAAGATAAACTGTTTGTAAAAATAAATGTTCAATACCAGAAATAAAAAAAATACAAAAATAGTCCCAAACAGGATTCATGACCATAGTGCATCATATTCTATGTTGTACAAATATTTTTAACTAAGAATCAAAACATATATAACAAAATCCCTTTATTTTCTGATGTAAAATATATAATAGATGTTTTCCACTGGTTTTATTTTTACTAAAAATGTATATTTTCTAGGAAAATTGTAATGAAACGTAATATGTGATAATATTGATAATTTTAGTATTCGATTTATTGTCAAAAAATATAATGCATTATTTTTTGTTTTGCCATAAAGGTCGCCTATTATAGGTGAAACACACTAAACATGGCTTTTGCTGGGTATTTATTATTTCAATAACCATCACAATGATGTTTCAACGGCAGTTGGTTTTGGCGTTTGAACGCGGTGAACACCATAGGACGATAGCAAATCGTTTTGATATTGTTATAATCTGGTTACTGATACCGGGCTATTAAGTAGTGGGCTATTTGTTGTAACAATTTTCCAAGTGCTTTTATTGTCCAGATAATCGGATATTAATAAAATGAAAAAAAAAATACACATTACAGGGGAAATATCGCTATCCGACCGGTCTGGGAATGTGTGTGTGTGTGTGTGTGTGTGTGTGTGGGATACAATATTTATATATCACACGTTGATCGGTACTTTTCGATGATCATAAATATCGTCGACTTGGTAATTACCGGTTCTATATAAGATGTGCAGTCGTCTGGAGACGGTAAATTCGTTTATCGTCAATTTGTGCCCGGTAAATTGGTCATGATGAGACGATAATCGTGGCGTTATTTCGGCCACGACGATGTCATAACGACAAATATACGGTTCACATAATAAGGTAGATTATCATTTATCACCAATAATTTACCAACACAAATAAGATATATATATATATAAATATTTATAACATAATAGTGTAGATTGCCACGTGCTGTGTCACTCGGTTTTGGCCCGTCTGACGTCCGTATGTAGTGTGTACACAACAACTGTATTTCAAATGAAGATTTGTTAAGTCAAATATTTAAAACAAAGGCATTTAAAAAATAAAAACAAGTTATAAAACGCTAATTTATAAATTAAAATAGTCTGCTAAATTTTTTAGTGTACACAATACAATTTCAAATACTTGAATAAACTCTGGGAACTGCTGGTTTAGTATTAAAATAAGATAATACAATGGATTCGGCTTAATGCGGGAACGTTGTAACGAAACTAATTTGTCCACATTAAGTGGTTGCACATAAACCGAAGTTAGTAGGAAAAAAAACATTTTTGTTTATATTATAAATATCAAATTACTTCTTGAACGTGTGGGTAGGTGTATGTTCAATTACTAAGGATTGAATGGCGCGTTATATCTTAACTGGTTTATGTGAATCTAGTTGACAAATTGTGCCCAAAATTGAAGGCTATCAGATGGGACTATTTCCGGTTACTCTTTTGTACAAAGAACTTCCGAGACGTTCCAAAGTTGAAGATCACGATAAGACTGATAACTGATTGGAGAGAAAGCCACACGTGTGTTGTTTGTTGTCCCCGTTTTTATCACTCCGATAATATCACCATAATAGACCTATAATTATTAAGGATAACTTTTTTTACTTTTGATACACAATCTTTTCGATACGGTAAAACCCAAATACACAATATTGAGATCTAATCAAATTATGACTGCTCACATTAGGCGGAATCCACATTCCACTGTATAAGCCTCCCGGCGGCACACTTGTAGACATTTTACCTTGATTTGGATTACAATTATGTACCTATTTTAGCTTCTTATACAACTTTTATCATAGACCATAATGGGATTTAAATAGTAAACATCATAGTATACTAGGCAAATACCCACAGCCAAGAGGGAACTATTGTTCTATGGAGGAGGAATACGCCGGCACAAGTCTGCCATTTCGTTTTTTAACCGATTTTCTTGAGATTTTTTTTTCTGGACTACCGTGGTTGCCGCCATCGTACTGCTGCGGGGCGGACGTTTTTTTAGTGGTGTAAAAAACAACCGTGAAAGGGGTGACGGACTGACCGGGGCTCACCGTGGTATAATAACTCGTTCTGGTGTGTCTATGTGGCACGAGGAGAGACACCGCCGCACACGCTCCTCGTGACTGTGAGCTGATCCGGTTTCGTTGTCATGACTGGGAATATAAGAGTATAATATATAATATGCTTAAGGACGACTAGAATAAAAAAAAAAAGAAAACGAGTCGAGATGAATACTAATAATGGTCGTTGTTAATCGACAACGGCGACTGGTATAAATATATATAATGTAACGTGGTAAAAAATAAGTATAAAGGAAAAATTACAACCCGGGTAAGGTGAACAATATGTGTATATGTGTGTGAATGTGTATACATACCTATATATAATACGGCGGTGGCATGTTTATTATGGTGTATTTTTCGTTGTAAATGAAAACCGGCACACAATGTCTTTAAATAAAAAAAATAAAAAATTCTTAACACGCACACTTGGCTCGTTACAGAGTTTTTCAGAATTAGTATATAATATATAATAATTATTGCTATAGTGTAATCTGTCTTGGTATAAGCTGTTGGATTTGTTTAACCCCACACGATGAAAATATATTTTAGCCATTCGCAAAAGCATATTATTTGTTGTCCCTAGATCAAGTACATCATTATTAATTATGTGATGTATAATTTATATTAATAATAGGTTTAGATTATTATAGTATTATATTCACGGCGTTTGTTCGTTGAATAAGTTGTCGTCCTAATATAAACGTATAATAATATTATAATAGTCGAATAAGTCGTTCTAAATGGGTTTATTATTGAAATTAAAAGGTGTCCAAGATGATATGTTTACATTATTGTGTATGACTAGTTTTGTGGTAGGTCGGTAAAACGAAAATCACATGAAATATTATTATTATTATTTATATTTTATGTAAATTGCCAAACGAGTCTCGACCGATTAAAACGCCATTTATTTTTTGTCCAATTTTGCTGCGTGTTATGTGTGTAATTTGCAAAGATAAGAAGTTTTTCTCAAGTGGCTTATAAAATAGTGTGTGTGTCCGTCCCATGCCTACGCCCGGCAACAGTGTATAATATAATACTGTTCGCTTATTGTAATAAAATTTCATTGAAAAATTATTCAAATGAATAAGTAGTAAGTCTAAACTGCATTTTATTAGCTCTACAAATTGATAAAAATTCACTAGGGTTTTAATTTTTATCCACTGCTTACACATGTTTACTTTAGCACTTATAAAATGTTAAGTGGATACCAAATAACTGTGCAAGTGTAGCTTGTTTTTTTGATAGTATGGTGGTGTCTTGATATTGTGTCGACCGGTTACAACGAATCGCGACTGTTTATCTTTTTCATATATAAGTAAAAATATTATAATTTATAACAAAACGATAGCCTTACCGCGGACAATGTACAGGTATTGTGAACGATACCACTGTAACTACTAATTAATTTTTTTATTAACAATAATATAACGGGTTGTTGTCATCCGCGATCTGCACCATCATCTTCGGAGTAATAATAATGAATATATTATTATTATAGTGTCTAAGAGTATTGTTAAGCGGTCATAAAGACGAGACACTCGTTTGTAGGTTAATGCGCTTTCTACAGATAATTAGTTTTACGACCCCGATAACACCACCAAAGCCGACTACTTTTAATTACTAGATATTATTAATGCTATTGTAAAGCTTGATTAGGAGACCTAACCGATTGTGGCTCTGTGTTATGGCCCAAGCACATAATATTATGTTCTAAATGATGAGGCGTCTAGTTTTAAAAGCAGCCAAAGCAATTTTTGAAAATTTTTTACAAACAAATAATTTCTTCAGATACGCGATTTTGTAATCGATCAACATTATCCCAGCACGGTTATAATCTTTATTTGATATTTAATAATAATTTTACCTACCGCGTGTAATACAGCGTGTGTGTGTCGTTTAGCTGATTTTGAAACTAGAGGCCTCAAATTTGGAATCCAACAGGTTGATTTTTGTTTTTTTTCCCACACCATAACGGGTTTTCGATGTCTACTGTTCTGACCGTACACTCACAATAATCGTAAAACAATTAGTACTACAATATTCGTCGACGACTGACTTATCCGGATGAATTTCTGCCCAGAGAACAGGTCCTTCGTGTACATAATATAATAATAGTAATAATAATTGTCTCGAGAAGGTTCGACTATATGAAATAATAATATTATGATTGCGGCGGCGGTGGCACTCGAAAGTGGACTGCTTTTGAACACGTGATCATCTTCTGCCAGACGTTGAACTCTGAAATTTGTCTTATTTTTTGTTGTTTTTGCGCCGTGTTCGTTTCATATACTTAGTATTATACTATGAAATGCAAACCGGTGCAAAAATTGGTCACAAAATTACCTAATCTAACCTTTGCTGTTGTTACGACTACGCGTGACGTTCTAGGTATATTTTTAAGCCCACGTCGATACTATAGTTTTATGCGCATGCACTTTTTAAATTAGTATGCGGTAGCACTACCGGTCGACTAGTATGCAACTGACGCTGATAATAATGTGATAATATTATTAGGTGTACTGCTTAAGGCGTTGGTTTGGATGTGGTTTTCATCCTATCAAGAAATTATGAACAGGAAGAGCTGAGGAATTAATCGAAATGTGTGATTATTTTTTTATTGATCTACTTTACCGTATTTTATGTAATTTCTGTTAAAATTAGTTAACATAGAATGGGTGTGTTTCCATTCGGCGACAAGTTAAATATATGTAGTGGTATCTGTGATAACTCTAAAAATTAAGTAGTTTATGTTATCTAAATTACAGCTAATAATTATGCATGTGGCCTATGCATTGACGGTGAATAAATTAAATACCTAGGGGAAAAACCTAGCGCACTCGTTTATATTAGACATTAGCAATATTATTTTATTTCTATATAATACCATCTGTTGCTTACCAAACCGTAGCCATTCGATTTAAAGGCTAGCAATACTGTAATGTGGGTAATTTGCAATATTTATATACATTATATTATAATTAATATCCCTAAACATAGGTGTAAATAGTTTTAAAGATTAGAAAAAACTTGAGCAACACTTGGGGTAATGTATTATCGAAAAATTAAGTATTTAAATAAACCATTAACCACAAAAAAAGTAAACAGATGCAATAATAGTTGTGGAAGTTCTAATATAGTTCATTAATAATATAGTCCATAAAATGGAAAATAATTTAGTTAAACATTTTTCTGATGTTAGGTTTTTCTGTAGATGAAATTAACATACATTATAGTTGGGTTTAAAAGTGAGCTTCACGCTCCACCAAGAATCTCAATTGAAGATGTCATTGTAAGTATAGAAATGGGAGATTTTGTGGTTATTTATATATTTTATTATTTTATTTAAAGACTAGTTTTAACAATACTGGGGTAAGACTTGCTAAAAGACAATTTTTCAAGTTAACGATTTTGTTATTACACACAACTTGTTGATTAACTGTCGACTGACTTTATGTGACTATACCTATTGACTATTACAAACCGTCTACGACCTTATCATCTGACATGCAAACCGTTATGGCTGCTGATGCTGTGTAAGATCCATGAAATCCCCCGATTATTGTCCGTGTACAAACGTGATTTACTACCGAATAGATAATACTTCTGTTGGACTTGTCGACCTACTCGATCGCTTCTATACATACTTAAATCATCCAAAGAGGTAGACTATGAACAGTGCAAACTGCCGCTTTAGGCTCAGAATCATGAATTTTTTTTTTTTACTGCAGGACGTTATATACAGAGACATTACACACATCCGCATTTAAGAAAGCTGGGCTTTAGACAGTGTACTTGTGAACCGGGCACGAACCTAGTGTAGTACAATAGGCTATATAGAAGCACAGTGCTTCGAGCACTATGTTATTATAATACTTGGGGTGAGTAAATCATATATATATTAACCCAGCCCCCAACGCCGATAAAGTAATTTTTGCGCGCCTATTAACTGTTTTTTTTTTTGCGCGTGTAATGTCTTCATACCGGGTTTTGCGTTTTTTAACCGTACCGCACGTTATGATGTGCCTTGAAAATCCTTTTGTTTCGCGTGCACTTGGACGGCAGTTACGTGCAATTTACTCGGTCGTCCACCTCTCTCTCTCTCTATTTCTCTGGCCGTCGTAAAAACACCTGCACGGCCGGGTCGTAAAATATAAGATCAGGATAAAAAAAAAATGTGCGTGTAAGCTGCATGCATGTCTGCAATGGTATTGTATTATTATAAAACCGTATACTGTGTACAAGGTAACGTCGTCGTTCCGCCTGCGAATCGGTCCCCAGAACATTCTTTTGGGCGTGTTGTTGCCCGCAGTTTGTGCGCGAATCCAATCTCGGCGGCCATTAAACGTCTTCAAGACTCTCGACACGGCTACTACCGCGTGTGTGTGTGCCCACGCGGTCCACTAATATAGCAGTGACTAATGTAGCAGCGGTTTTCAGGAAAATTGCGCAAACCAAAATAAGAAGCCTACTAAAAAATTATATTTTCGATTATTGGGTTTTTATTACTCGTTTCCGGTTTCTCGATTTAGGGTTTGAAGCGCTGAATTCAATTGAATCTAGCGTCCCCCCACCCCGCCTAGGACGTTGCCATGTTGTGTACACAATTTAATGAAAATTGAAAATACTACTTTACTTTTCCACGGTATACTTGTGTATTAAAATGCATAGATATTTGATAGGTAAGCTATATAGATTGCTAATTAGTGATAAGAACTATAGTCGACGTCCGCCATTTTTATTTTTGGTGTTGTGTGTGTATAAAATAATAAATATATCTATGATTCTGTGTTATCGACTTAATTTGTAATTATTGTTAAAAACATGATTTCACGTGACAAGGTTCTAATTACCACAAAGATGGCGGAAAATGTTAACTTCAATTTATCTCGATACGTTCTTATAAAATTTGGTTTTAGAAAGATTTTTCATTTTGACTCTCTGATTTAAACTTAAATAAACCCGCCTGGCTCCAGATAAAGTAGTAATGTTTTTTTAAAAACTGGCGGTACTAATGGCTAACCACTATCCGTGACAGAACAAACATATTATTATTATTGTTGAGGATAAAGGTCAATCTCCTCGAATGGCATGGAGATGTGTGTTTACACGGTGCAATGCGGCGATACTATAATAATAGTTAAGAAGACGATGGCATTGTCCTAAGTGTGTGTAAAACCAGAAACGTTTGTTGCGCCTTCTTGAAGAACATCCCGAACGCGGTCTTCAACGTGGTTATCGTTGCGTTTGACAATGTTCTCTGAAATCCTTATTAAAAAATGTCCACTTGACTCGCGTGACCGTATGTGTATTTGGAGGGTCAGTTCATAAAAAATATATATAACTGTTATAGTTTTGAGTGTACAACAGTGTGTTTGTTAGGGTAATCTAACACACATCTTAAGCCATTATTATAAAACGACTTATAGTACCACTTTGACATTCTCGCGTTAAAGTGTACAATACTTAAATAATATTGTTGTTACTTGTTAGGTCGATGATTGCTTGGGCAGTTAAAAAACGTTGGCCGGTGCAACTTATTTATTTGTTATATCACTAATAAGATTTTTTTGCCGTACTCGCGATGCGGCGCTCTCAAGCGTTGGTAACATTATATTTTATAATCATCATTATCATCCGCGCATATATTATATTGTTATTACTATTATTATTGTGTAAAAACGATGAGAAGCGGCTTATTATAATAATGATAATAATAATAATAATAATATGATTCCACACGCTTTTAAACGGACAACGGCTGCCGCACATACAACTACTACACACATTTCATATGCTCGCATAACACGAATTTTAGTGGCCATAACTGTCCCATTACACACAAAACGTGTATATTAAATGTATATTATATGCCATGTGTTCTAAACCAGTGAAGAAAACTCTTAATGAAACGGTCCGACGGTTTTTATACCGCAGTGCTCCGCAATGGAATATCATAGATATATTTCATAGGCTATAATATGCCCACACAGCCAACATTTATTTTAAAATTAAAGTGATGAAAATCAAAAAGCTAAAAGTGACATTTGAACAATTTTATTTACAGTGGAAAAGAGTTAAAAAGCGCACGCAGATAAAAATAATACTACACTCAACCTTTCCTCCTGCACTAAACTTGAGACTTCATAAACTTGAAAATATCGACCAGTTAAAATGTTTGGAACATTATTCGCTCAATTTAAAAATTAATGAAATCTATTGTGTATGGCGTATGCGCGTTACCATTTAAGTTTCAAAAGTTGGTATTATAAAAATAATTAGTTTGGGAAGGGGATAAGAACATACAAATTTGTGGAAACTGAGATCACATTATATAAAAACACTATGAAAAATAGTGCTATTCTAGTAATGTTTGTGTTAGTTTTCATCAATATCTCTTTGAAACAAGCACAGAAGATGTAGTTTAACTACATCGATATTTTGGCCGGAAACCGAGTATGAATTGCACAAATAATGTTTTGAAAATATTTTCTCATATATACATACACCAATATATATATATATATAAATTAACATTAATTTTTACATTATTTTTAAAATACATTTGTTTGCCGTGTGTTTGCGCTGATCATGTTTTATTTAAAATGTATATTAATATAGTCTATTTTATTTCAATTTAATATTTATTATTAATATTTCATCTTCTCCCAAAGTTTAGGTGCAAAAAATACTTCATTAATTACACAAATGTCTTGATAATGTTTTATTATAACATTTTCACTAATCTCAATTATATCAGTTTGAAAAATTCCTCGATATTATTTATTGCCATTTATTCAATATGGCTATTTCGATTAGGTTTATTGCTTTAATCCAAAATATTTTACTACGACATTATGTATAGTTTTTTTTTTATAATTGAGTAATAAACGAACCTATTTCATCCTACCTGTTTGCGGCCTGTAGGAAAGATGTGGTAGGCGCTAAACCGTTATGGGGTCACCTATAAACATTTGGCTTTTGGAATTTTTTTTTTAACGGATCTAAGACGAGCACATAACATAGTGTATATACAACAGTATAATCGGTGAAAATCAATAAAACGCATTAGTGCACTTCCATATATTATATAGGTTCTACCTGTATACAATATAATAACTAACACTGTCGTGACGCCTATTTTTTTGTGACCTACACACGTTTCACACAACCGTGAAGAACCGATTAACCCTTTTCCGTTGTGTTGTGACAATTAGTTTGGTCTCGCCATTCAAAAACGCGCGCCCTGTCGTTTTTATACAAATAATAGTAATAATTTGTCGGTCACACACACATAGGAGAACAAAAACGTGTATCGTTTAATGACCTTGATTTAAAAAAAAAATTCCGTTCTCAATGAGACACAAAAAAGAGGATACGTCCCGGCAAATAACCAAAAGAATCTTTTTTTTTCCTCTCCGTGTAACGGTAAATCTTCTTAGGTTATATACACATGGATTTTATAGCCCTTATGTTGGTTTTCCGTGCAATGTAATAAATGTTATGACAGCCATCTTTTTGTATGTGTATTGGTTATAGGTGTTCCTTTTTTTTTTTTTTTTTACAATTTCCAATATTATCGTAACACTATAATAATAATAACAATATATATATTATATGGTATTATTATTACGGTTGTACGATTTTTATGCCAGACGCGTTATTGTTGTCATTTAGATATATATTATATATATATGGTTATTATTATATTATAATAATAATGCGGTCGTATAAATGCATGTATACATACATAAGCGTCGAACGAAGGCAATAAAAAAAAAACGTTTGACAAAATGCCGTTTAAAAAAAATCCAAAGATATTTTTGCAATAAAAACACTGAGGCAGCCAGTTTAGGTGTGTAAATTGAACGTTTCCAAAGTCGTATAGGTGCTCTACGATGGGGAAAATGTATGGAGAAACAAGTAGTTTTTTTTCAAAATAAGAAAAAACTACTCACTTAAGAAGTTGTTAATTTTTCATAATAATAAAATGGAAAATGTTTGGAAAACTACCTCGCTGTTCTATAATATGCACAATCATTTTATTAGGGGATGATAAAAAGACAAGATGCGCAAAGTCTTGGTACATTATTATACAACTCTACAGGTAATAATAGTAGATAACTCCATTAATATTTTGAACAATCCATCGACCTAATACACTCAACACTTATATTGATAGTTGGATATTTTTTATCCACCCTTATCCCGTTTCCTTTGGTCGGACCGAAAATTTAATAATAACAAGACTTTATACTATTATGTTTTAAATATAACTCGTATGACTAGCAACGCCATTATACGCTGTGAGACGGATGGCCGCCGCCAACAATAAAAAACACTGTTGTTTTTGTATCTCTGACATTGTGAAGGGGTCGTGGCAGATTTGAAGAAAAAAACTACTGAAACCCTCGGACGGCGAGGGGTAAAAAAATGAAAAATATACTAAGAATTACGGTTATTGCGCCATGAAGATGACAGTGTTGTTGCCCTAAGCGGCGGGGGCGTTATAGCCGCTGCTCCTCCTCTGGCATCGTGATGGCCATTGTTATATACACACACACACGCGCACTCCCCAAAGAAATATGATATAACGACAGCAACAGCTAAGGGACGGGGGAGAGGGATGTTTTGTTTTGCAAAAGATCATTGCGCGCGAAAAGATGTAAAAACTAATGTGATCTCGTCCCGGGGTCTTATGGGGGCTAAATTTCTTTTTAGATGCTTCGTAAGCCGTTTTTCCCCTCCGACAGCCGTGAGTTTGGCAATAACAAATGTATATATTATGCAAAACACAATTTTAGGGAAAAAAAATGAAGGGTTGAACTTTTCCCCCTGCGCGCGTTCTCTCTCATCTCGCCCGTCGACATGTCAAAACACGCATAGAATTATATCCTAAGAGGATTTATTCTCTTAATTTTTTTTTTTTACTTTCTCCTTTACCTTTACAAACATTGTACACGCGTTTTATTATCTATAATCGAGTTGCGGCGGACAATTGCGTGGTAAAGGGTTTTACCTGTTTGAGGTTTGACCCAGTTTCGGAAACGAATTAAAAGAATAATTGGACACGGTGGCGGCGAAGGTGATGTGTATTTATTTTTTTCCGAATCGTATAAAGCGTTGTGTTGTGTGTACAATATATAGGTCAGGGACGTGAATTTACACCTGCGGGGCCTACCTAGGTATTTCAGGGCGAATTTGTCTATAATATATTGTAATAAAAATATAAAAAAAACCTAGGCACCCCACTGAGATGTTTTAGATGCGACTGTGTGTGTGAACGTACCGAGTACAACGTATTCGTCAGGATGGACAAGACTTTTGATAAATACTCAGCCAGAATCTTGCGGTTTTATAATATATCTAGTTGTCATGGTACTTGGCCTTTGATGAATATTTAATAGTAATTATGTGGTTAGATGTAATTGTCGGTTAATATTTAATTTTAGTTCAATGTTTCCAACTTTGTGATTGGTGGCGCTATTTTAAGTACATTTTTTTTTTAAGAAGGGTCCAAATCCAATTAGACCATATTTTTTTAATTTTAATATTTTTTTAAAAATAAATTAAAACATTGTAACCAAATAATTAGTAATTGTTTGCAGACCAATAAGATACAGATAAAATAGGGAAGGGAACCCGTAACCTGTCGTTTCTAAGAGTGTTAAAAAAAAACTATAAAATATATAGAATTGTACAGGAAAATATTCAATCTATTAGCCATAATTTTAACATTTTTAATGAATATTATATTAATACATATTTTTTTGTATTAATATAAATAATATTATGATTAGTGCTAGTCGAGAAACTATTTGTTTTATTCAATAAGTATACTCAAAAAATATGTTACATACGAAGATTCTGGCCAGAATTTCTGGGAATTCTATTTGCATGTTCTGGAAGTGTTAAGAAACCTAAATTAACAACCTCAAATTTCTTAGTTTGAATGCACTTCCTCAAACTCATTTTATTCGACCATTTCCATCGATATTAAATTTCTTATATTTGTTTAAAACAAACACCTAGTCTTATCGTTTCATCTGTATTAATGTTTCAACGTGCATCTGTTTTTACGCTATTGGTGTATAATATGTGTTCCGACTATCAAAATGAGAAATTTAATTTGCCAAACAAACATCATGGGAGGACAAAATTAAATAATAAATTATAAAAAAAACGGCGGAGGCTCTCGAGAACATGGCACATAATAATAGAGTATAATATAATATATTACATGGAATCGCAGGTGCTGTCCTTATAGTGGCACATGTAGTGCAGCAAGGGAAACTATATAATAGTATGTGTGTGTGTTGTATATAACAAAATACGGACTCGTTTCTTTTTCCATTTGGCTGAGCTTGTCGTGCACCCGGAAGCCAAGGAAATTGTCCATATATATTTCCCTTAGGTGGTGTTATTCGCATCCCTCGCATCGCCTTCGTCCCTCCGGTATATGTTCGTGCAAGGGTATGTCGCGAATCGTGTGTAGGGGTGAATGGCAATATATATACACACACAAATGTTGTATATACCGTGTGCCACCATCTGTTTTTGGCGCTACCATTGTTCCAGCGAGGGGAAGACAGGCGTCGTAGAGATAGAGAGGGAGAGCTAAGGGGACGATTGTATGAAGGAAACGCGCGAGTACTTGAAAAAAGAACCTCCACAAAAGGTTAAGGCAATAACTCCGTCAGATACGGTATTGCAGCGGTGCCGCGTGTGCTTAGGGAGTTACAGGACCCCCATAAGATATATCTATACACATATATATATTGTACACGGGGAAGAGAAAATTGTTTACAGCGTTGCAAATTGATATTGCTGTTGCTGAAGAACCGTTTGCCGAATTTCTGATGAAAACTCAATGCACACGCTCCTCTCTTATTCCTATGGGGTGTCGTTCGCTTCGTTGATATATTATTATTATTATAGTCGTTGGCAGTGTACTAGGCCTGAACCTGTGTAAGCAAGCCGAACACACACACACATACCCACACAACAAGTCATCAATTGTCGGGTTTGTTTGGTTCTATATGGAAAAAAAGTCTACACTCGAATGCTTTGAATTCGAACCACAGTGCGAGACTAACGGTGTGTGTTATGTGTATAGGGGAGAGAACAAATATCGTATGATATTATAGAGAACAATAACAAAATAGGTTTTGTTGTTTGTTTGTTGGTGGTTTACTGCGGCCAAGTCATTTGAAAACAATCGCCGACTTTGGATCTGGAGGCGCCGATAAGTTTTGAAACGTAAGCCGGCACTTTTGTTTAAGTCATGTTTAAGTATTAAAAGTAGTTCAAACTATTTGGGATGATTCCTATCTGGAGTGCTAGAGTTAATAACAGCTGTCCGTTTTGGCACCGTGACCTTGGTATATTAGTGTATTGGCTTTACTGCATCCGGACGGGATAATATATATATATATATATATATATATATATATATATATATATGTGTATATATCTACATAAATGTCTAGTTTGGAATCTAGCCGATTATAGGTCGTTCACAATAGTATTATTATTATTGAGTAATTTACAACCATGTGTAAGACCGCAAGACCGTCGAGTTAAGGGTCCGGTCAGGGTCGTTGTGTTATATTACGCAGCGGACCAACATGATAATACCGTACACAAGAGTTGGAATAATATATAAATGATAAATAATGTTTACCTGGTATATTATACATCTGGTGATTTGTATTTATACTGGTCGGTATGCACCGTAGTAAAGCTATACCGACATGTGAAAAATATACGACTACATCCTAATATATGTGGTGTTTCCCCTTCCCTCTCTCACAAGATATCATACAAATTATTTAAATAGTAAATCTCGCTATATGTATTATATATATATATATATATATGCATCATAATAATATATTACTAACCGTCTTCTGAGTCACTTAATACTATATTTTATTATCGTTCATTATGTTGTTAGGTGCAAACTTAATTCCCTTTCCTCGCCGGAATTCGGGTGGTCGGTTTGAATTTCTATTTCTATCTAACGACGAGTCATAGTTTCATGGGAACAAACGCCCATAGTATAATATTCAAATGACCGCCTAAGCCGACGACTGTTTTACACAACGGATATGACTAAACGGGATCTTGATGGTTATTAAACGAAAAAAAAAAACCATACCACCCTTAAAGGCGAACCCCTTTGAAAATGAATATGTATAATCTTCGGATTATATTTTTCTACATAATAATGTTATATATTATTGTACAACGGTCGAGTGTATTTTCATTAAACAAAATAAAAGGTCTTCCCAGTTTCTCCTTACCGTGAAATTCGATATCCGTGTGTGTCGCATATATCTTATGGCGGAGAGGGGAATATCTCACCGACAACCCTTCGCTCTTTATCGGGAAAGGCGGTAACCGACGAGTTCAGTTGAACGGCGACGACTTGGGCTGCTGCCAGACGAGGAGGGGTAAAATTTCATCAAGAACACCGGCGGCAACGGCACTTGCACGCACCGTCCGAGGGTGCATTTTATTGCCCGGCACAATTAAATCCCCCATTGTGTTCTCCGGCGCTGTTGGCAGCCATTTGCCGACTTAGGTACCGTAATGATATACCTAATAATAATAATATATTTAATTGTGCCCCGGTAAAAACGTCGTTTTTAATTTGAAAAAATGAAAATGAAAAAAAATAAACCCCAACGTGGAAGGAATGAAAAAACACCAACGCGCAATAGTCGGTGCTCTGTGTTGTATGTATATGTTCACTCTTATCGCCCTTTTCTTTGCTCGCCTCATCTACCGCCTTCTTATTGCCCGTATGGCGGTACGAATAAAATAAGAATAAGTAATAACCGTATACACGTGTGTATATATTTTAATATATTATTATTATTATTGTGCCGCTGCCGCAGACGTGACTGCCAAGTTATTTCCCCTTCCTCGTTTCACTTCCCTCTGCCAATGCGCTCTCTCGGCCACAGCAATCGTATATTATAATGTCGCGGTTCTTTATATTTGTGCTCGTCCGCCGTTGTATATAATATTAGAAGATGATCAGCACAACACTATAAAGTCACAATAATTTGTCTTTTAAAAAATTGTGTGGCCCTTGTATTCTTTTGATTGTTGTTACATAAAACAAAAACATGTGATGTGGACAATTCAATGGATTCGTGCCATATAATATACTCGGTACACTTTAATAATTGCGTTATAGGTTTAAAACGATTCACGATTGTAATATACAACTCGATTGTGTGACCATATGTAGGTCAGAAGTCTTGTAAATACAAATTACAAGTTGTTGCATAATTTACTATAATAATATTATCTATTCACGGGTCGTGCGATGATACAAGTAATAACCGAAGAAAGAGGAGTAACAATGATAAAGTATCATAAAAAAAAAAATTGCTTCTTCTTCCATGTGCCAAATTCTATTATGTTCATTTTAATATATTATTATTGTTATTATAACTATGATTTTTTCTTTGACTTATGTAGTCTAGACACCGTTATTGGCTGTTATCTAATAGTATCGTAGCTGATGTATTGGATTTATATACACTGAATCGCGGCTGTTGTTCAAGTAGGCCAGACTCGCGTTTTTACAAAGCATTCCTAATTTTTTGATATTCTTCAGAATGTATTATAAACATTTTTTTTCTAGCTGAAATAATTGCTGCGTCAGACAAAATAAATGCTCTGATTTTCGATTCGGTTATTGATGACGTCCATTTGCGTTTATCTTCTACAGCAGACATACTTGCGGGTCTGTGATAGGTCTTTTGTCTGAACAGTAGCTGCTTATTTTTTTGTTCTTGACGATACCGGTTGTCGGTGTCCCGCAATGATGATCTTGTGCGACCTGTGGCGGTTTTCATTTTTTAAACATGGTCGGTTTTTTTTTTGTGTATGATTTAAAGACGTCATACTATTCGGTGTAGATAGAACGCGGTCGATAGCGCTCTGCTGAGTTATAACCTAATATTATATATATTTTTTCCCGTCGTCTCCTCGAATTTCCACAAGAAGAATCTCCGCCTGAATACTTAAATGTAAATTATAATAATTTGGCGGCCGAAATTTATTTATTTTTGTTATCAAAATGTTGTCTAAATGTCAAGGCGCAATAATTATTACTGTTTTTTATTGTAATAATAACGTGGCACGAACGCACTAACATATATTATTACCATATTGTTATTATGAGATATTATTTATTTGACCATGTCAGCCGATCATCTCGTTTTGTGTGTACTGGATTAAAAAAAAATACCGGTGAATTATACGTCTGATTTATGTCTTACAATAATAGATACATTTTTCTATCTGTATTTACCGGCCGAAATCCAAAAAAAAAAAGAAATAGTAAACACCCAACAGAACGTGTCCTAAAAACCAACTATATTTAATTTTTTTTGCGTTGGCCATTGAAGGTATTTCGTGACCAGAAGTAATAACTCTACCGACCCACCAAGATGCCTATCTCGTATTTGACAAACGACTTAGGTTTTTTTTTCAATACCGCGATTGACTCTTTGGTGGGTTTTACCGAAATTATATTTTCTTATTTATTCTTCAATGCTTTTTCCATGCACTCGATGCACATTACAATGTGTACAATTTAACGACCGATTCAATGATATTGGAACCGAGTTGTCTTTAATTTATTCTAACGGTGTTAAAATTTGTTTTAAATCAATTTTTGCAATCAGCCTCGACTATTACAAAAATGTATAATATATGTAATTACCAAGATGTCTCAGTTGATTATATTTATGTCTGAAAATACCGTAATTAAATTTATCTATCATCTATATTACAATTTTAATTCAACATTTGCCATTATTTTTAAAAACAGTTGCATAATGACTAGGTGAGGTTATTTTTATGAGTAGGGCCAAAAAAAAGTTTTTTTTTATAGGAACCCCACCTCCAATTTTTTTTGTTGTATTAAATAGTTAATTAGAAGATTAAAAAAATATAAATATTTATTTTTTTATTTTAACAATTACATTTGTTTTTTCCTTTTTTTATACAGCTACACATAACCCTGTAGCAAATATATGTTTATCCTTAAATTGTACAAAGCCAACACTATGATATACTTAATTTAGTTGCATGCTGTCCATAGGAGGGGTAGGGGTTATGCTAATATTGTTTTGCATTATTAATGATTAACATAAAAATGTTATTTCCGCGAATTTACTTTAGTGGGAGTTTCTCATAAATATTTTCGCTGACCTGTCGTTAATTTTACAGGGGGTCCGTTATCTTGGGTCGTTATTGGAGACAGTCACCAAAAATAAAAATAAATTCTATCGTTGGCGGATGAAACTACGAATATATTTTTCACTGGAAAGCGTTGATCAACGAAGGAACGTGCTTTTTTGGAGTTTTCATTTGGTTAGTTTTTTAGAAGTGTGATTGAAATCGTGTGCAAAAGCCAAAATAAGTTAGCTGCTAATTAACTACACGGTTATGGTGTATTACAAATAGGGATCGGCTGCCGGTGTTCTCTCTTCTACAGGGTGGTGGTCGCCCTTTCGCCCGCTGTTCAAGATAGAATATAGGAGACGGGACCCTATATTATAAGTAGCGACGGCGGCCAAGTAACCATGGCGACCGCCGCGGCAGTCTCCGCCCTTGCTCTGGCGCCATTAACCGCGTGCACGGTAACTGGTAAGTCTTCACAGCGGCCATCGGCGCTGAAGGCAATCACATGGGGTGTATTCTACCCTACACTGTGTGTAATTACATTGCCCTCTTCTCTGCGTGCTGCACACATACACCACGGGGAGGTGCATCGGTTAATTTCAAAAATAATTTCGACTAAAATTATTGTTATTAGTTTTTTTTTTTAATAACGTCGCTTCTTACCTTATCTCGTAGTTACACGGCAGCGGTTTTATCGTAAGTCGTCATCGTTGTAATATGATTATTATTATTTATATCTTGTGGAGCTGACGGAGGCCTACATAATATTATTCTACCTGTACAATATGATATCGGTAGGTAGGTACGTGCTGTGCTGGTAATATTCTCTGACCGGGTTTTCGGTTCAATTTCACTGTCTTTTACGATAGTAATATCACAACGTAGTATCCTTCTCTTTGCCTCCCCTCCCCTCTGCCCTTCACAACTAAATCCTCCCACATATATGTGTACGACGATAATATGTCGTTTACTGAACTCTACGACAAGACTTTGAAGGGATAAACGTTATTATTGTCTTTCTGTGTCGGTATGACACAGCGTTTTCCCACACAGCAATATACACGTATATATTTAATACTTATAATTTAGTATTTTTAAGATTTATACATATAATAAAACGCTGTGTATTTAGAAAAACTAATATTAGGTTTATTCGAGCAAACGCGCGCCGCCGGTTTCTTTTTAATAAATCTTAAAGTTTGTATCAAAAATTGTCTTATCTCTACTTGATGGTTTATTAAACTGATTGACGACACCACCGACGACAATAGGTTCCCGGTTTCATAATGTTTTATTTATTCTAAAACTAATAAACAATAAATTGCAGCGGTCGTTTTTGTAACTTTAACGACTTTAGTTAGGAAATAACGAGCTTGGGAAATATTAACTACTGTAATTAATATTATTATTATATCATAACTAAGTGTACATGAATGTTAAACGCTAATAATTGATTTGCGTCGTTAGGCAGGTAATTACTAAAATTAATTGGCTAAATTACTTATACGCGATAACAAAAAATTCCGAATAAATTATCTCGGTTTATGTTTTTTAACTAGCAATCTGCGTGCGTCTTTCGTCTCATATATTTAATTATTTATTTTGACATGTTTGTATGCTTAATTAAACTAGACGGTTCATCACTAATAAAATAATGCTATTAAACGATACCTACCTACCGTCGTTTATCTAAGAATATAATAATTTATATATGCTATAGCTATTTTATAGTGTCATTCATAGTTGACATTCTCTCTATAGGTACCTATTCTGTATTTGTTTTCCATGCGAGATATCATTGAATTCAGTATAAAGCCCTGGGACATTAAGCACGGTGGCTAAAATAGTTTTATTTTGGATCGATTATCATGTTTATTGTGTTGTCCGATGGATTTTTAACCAAAAGCATACAAAGGCCATACATAGATATCATAGTAATGTGTATTTGTCCCCTTATTGGCTTATTATCTGGCCTCGTTCGACTATCGCTGGTCTGGCGGTGTGCAACTTCCTGTTCATTGTATGGAAACATGGCTATAAAATGTACAAATTAAGACTACCGAACGTTGTGTATTAATTACGGTGCGGGTAAAAACACATCACATAGAGTTCAAGTACAATAATCTGAAGAGGAAGTGAAGCGAGCAGTCATCATCTGAGCTCTCTTGTATTATTTGAATTTTAGATTTTTAATGTTGCAATTATTATTGTAGCGCCCAGAGTACATTTCTGAGTAGTAAATTGTGCCACACCAAGCAACGTTACAAAATATATGTACACCGCTGACTTCCCCATTCCGGCTTGCGCGTGCCCTTATTTTGCTAATATAGGCATGGCCTATCGATTGTTATATTATTATTATCTATACCCCCCCCCCTACACACATCTTTAGGTATTATTTTATAATTGCGTTTTACTGACGATTGTGTATTTTTTGTGTTTATGTCTCAGGTCCAAACGGCTGTCCGCGACGCAGGGGTCGGCAGACGTACACCAGATTCCAGACGCTCGAGCTGGAGAAAGAGTTCCACTTCAACCACTATCTGACCAGGAGACGGAGGATCGAGATAGCGCACGCCTTGTGCCTGACCGAGAGGCAGATCAAGATTTGGTTCCAAAACCGGCGGATGAAACTCAAAAAGGAGCTGCGGGCCGTCAAAGAGATCAACGAACAGGCCCGGCGGGAACGCGAGATCGAGCAAGCTAAGAAACAGGACCAGACCAAGATGGACGGCGGCGCAGGAATGGTCCACCAGCAGATGTCGCACCATCAGATGCACGATCAGCACAAACTACAGATGGGCTTGGACAAAGGGTCGGCAGACATGCTCAAGGCCAAAACGTAAATAACCCGTTAAATCGGAGAGAGAAAAAAAACAGTAAAATCTACTTAAAAAACTAGATAAAGCGCCGCACGCGCTCCATCGGCCGTCGCGTTTTGTTGTGTGTATATATATATAAAAAAAAACAATGAACAATTTTGAAATTAAAAAAAAACAACTCTCCTCCCTTTCTGCTCGAAACATATACGTAATTTATCTACTCTTATAAATATATATATATTTATTTATTTATTGATATTATTATAGTAATAATAATTAACGATTATAAAATGTTATTATCATAGTTATTTAATTATGAAAAGTAAGTTTTACAACACTATATACTAAATAAATTCGATACGAACAGTTTTAAATACGACATATTTTTTTGTACATATATGATATATATATATATATTTAACAAACGCAGAAAAGGTTTTTTTTTTTAATCGATTTGATAAATTATTTATTTGCATTATAACATATATACATATATATATCCCTCTTTACTTTTTTCCTTCTTTTTTTTTTATGTTGCAAGACAGTTCTCGGCGCAACGCATCGAAAAGCCCACCATTTCTTTTTAAATATTTAATTTAATCCATTATGGATAAATAATAATATATAGTTTCAAAATGACTGATTATATAAATTCTAGCGTGTCGGAACAACCCACATTTTTTTAATTTATTATACTTATTTGTATATTTTTCGAAATGATGTTTATCTGTACATATTTCAATTTTATTATTTTAATTTCATTTTTTTTCTCTTACTCAAAAATATCTTTTACGCAACAAATATACGTACGAAACAAAGGGGAATATAAATTAACAATGATAATATAAATATATATATTTTTTTTTACACGTAATAACTATTATAATCGTAGAAGACTACTTTTAATCATTTTTTTAAAATTTTCGTTCGTTTTGTTTTCCATGTAGCGTTGCTTGGCCTGAAAACAAAATACATACATTTATAGTATATATAAAAATACATATATACATAAAAATTGATGTACAATTTAGTATTAATACAAATGATGTATTACTCGTGTTACCCTCGTGTACAGTATAGATATTATTAGTTATTATTATTATTATTATTAACAACCACTCATTCGCGCGCATGTAAGCTTAAATACCTTAAACCGTTTTTTTTTTGACATGATAAGTGCTCATGAACGTGCGCGTGTAACGTCTTGACGAATCAACTCTTCTCTATCCATACTTACTGCTCCGTAGGTGATATTTTTTGTTTTTATTTTATTACTATTTATTTTTGGAGCAATTTGTCATCGACATCCGATGTTCCTACTCGCAAGTATTATATTTTTTATTTAATTATTACTACGGTTTTTATTTTGTTAGCTTGGAAAATATTTTAGTATACGAACATAGGCGGGCATTTAGACGGGGTTAGACTTGAGAGACGTTTTCTGGAAAAGTGTCTTAAACCGCGGAGACTATCTTTAAACCCTATCGAGAAACGGTTAGACTTTTCTTCCTTCAAATATCCGCCTACTTATGCGACACCCGTATAACCTGTAATGTTTACAAGAGTGTCCTATGTTTTGTTTTGTTCAAGTTTTAGTAAAAAAAATCAGTTATGTTTTATTTAAAAAAAGAATTTTTTTTTGATCCGTTCAACTTTAACAGCCATATTGTTTTTTTTTTATTTACATCCAGGTGGGTTCTTTTATCTTATTGTGATCCATATGTTTTTTTTTAGTTGTTAACCTTTCAATAAAAAAACTTGTTAAGTTCTACTTCTTTATTATTTTTAATTTTTTTTTATTTTGTGTTCATATTCCTAGGGAAAATTGTTCAGTTTAATTATATTAATTAAAATGTGTCCCTGAGCCCCTTTATCCTTTTTATTTCGTTGTTAGGGCGTTAACAGTAATATAATATATCATTAAGTTTATTTTGTAGTAGTATCGTGTAAAAAGCCGACGACTTCATAATTATGTTTACCAAGTAAAGTATTCTGCCCAAAATTTGATGTACATATATAGATATTAACGCTTTGTAATAATTATTAATGTATTATTTAATTTATTTTTATTATCTTATCTCGCTACAATTCAAACAATATATTTAATTACAATAAACAAACAAACATGTTTTATTTATTCCTGTATCCATTATTATGATTTTTCCGTTTTTCATTTGTATGATATAACTTTGTGTATTAAACTCCATTGTCATTGTCTAAACAACAATATTATGAGTTAAAAAATTAAAATAAAACGGTAAATAAATTAAAGGCGATTATTAAAAAAAAAAAAAATATACATGTGCTTTTTAAAAACTTTTATTTAGATAATAAGACGTTTGTTCAGCGATTAGACTATTTATTATGATGTCACTAGAGGGTTGTTTGAATAATGTGTTTTTTTTTTGAAACGATTATATACGTATTAATGAATAATAATAATTTAATTTAGATATAATATAATTATAGGTATACCTACGTGTTTAAGGTCAACTAAATAATAATAAAACAGACCATTTTTCTTTTGTTTAAATGTAAACCCATCCAATGAAAAAGTATATACGTAATTATAGATTCAGGGTAGGTTTAAAAATAATAAATCTATATAGGCTGTTAAAAGTTTATATCGCGTGAAGTTAAAATTCTTGAACATGTACTTTCAAATACTACTATAATTTGTTTTACCTTGTACGTGAAGGTACCAACGTAATCTCGACACAATGTAGAGACATGTTCAAAATGTGTGTTTTAATTTTTTTTTTGTATACAACTAAAATGTCTAAATTTTGTGTGATCCAAATTCGAAATACGTAAATTATTACATTAACGATTTAAGATACAAAAAAAAACAAATGGTGTGAAACTTTGGTCTGAACTTGACTCGATTATTATTAACTATTTTATTTATATATATATATTTATAGTATTATAATAAAATACATAGTGCAGTATGCGAGTAGTGTGTATAATTTGTATACATAATATAATTCATAGTATTTGTACCTATAAACTTGTAAATATTATATACCCATACGTATAATATATATATATATATTTATAATGTTTAGGCGAGACATGTGTAGAATACTCGTTGAATATATATAAATATATATATTCATTTATTTATTAATAGTACATCCAATGTTAGTGTTTAATAACGAATATGTGTTGTTTTCAAGTGTACATTTTTTTTTTTTTTTTGAGAATTAAACATGCTTAAACCCAGTGCAATATATTAAGTAATTTTTTTTTATCATCTTTATGTTATTCCATCCACCGGCTAATTTTGAAAATAAATATGGTACTTGAGCAGAATCTCTAATCTGTGGAGTGACTCGGTTGGACACATTGGGAACGGTTTTTTAAAAAAGTAATTTCGGAGTAACTTATACAGGAAATATTATAAAGAATTTATAGAGCTGCTCTTGGCGGTTCAGGCATGTTCTTTCTTCTAATTAAATATGAAAACGGACAAGAGAGATGCGTAGAGGTAGTGGGGATGTGACTAGGTAATATACCTAGCCGGTGTTGTATATTTATAAACAAATACTTTAGCGGCGGATGAATAAGAACAATACATATTCTGAGTAAGAAGACTTGACACCCCAAAGAAGTAGGTTGGATTAGGCGAGGAAGAAGGGCGAAGAAAAGCAAAAAATCAGGCGTTTCTTAAAGCACAATTGAACCAACTTTCCCATGGTTCGATATTGTTGAAAGTCTTTGGTGTTTTGACAAATCGAAACAAAATTGTTTAAATTAAAAATCTTATTAATTCTACAGGACAATAAGTCTGTCTCTCATAATTTAGCCCGTCGAAGAAACGGTCGCCGAATGGTATATTTGTGTTTTCTTTGGCAACGAACCAAACATTTGTTTTGTACTCGACGGCGCTATGTGTTCTATATAACGCATGTGTGTGTGTGTGTAGACGGTCGTACAATCGAATCGTAAAACAAATAATTGGAAATGCCAGCTAAACATGAAATGAAGTATTGTTCACGCCCAGCTCACAAAAGTCACTTTGGCAGTTATCCCGCCGTCTGTGATTTGAACTATAAAGTTTCTGTTATAATAATAATAATAATAATATTACATAATACATAGCGCAATACCAACTCGGCATTTATTATGAACATATCAATGTACCGAAAATAGCCGGTAGGTTAAAAGCGGGCTATATTCTTAAACATATTTACTTGCGTGTCGGTGATCCATGCTAAAATAAAATGTACACATTTTTATACCTAGTGGCATACTTGTAACTTTAAATTGGTTAAAGGCCACTGAACAATTAATTTTATTTTGTTTAAAAAAAAAATCCCGCGTAATAGACTTTATATACACTTTTATACAAAAAGACATAATTAATGGCCAAAAGTAATAAAAAGATAATTTATGAAATTATAACCGTCCAACTGCAATTTGATGACCTTAATAATGAACTAATAAATTTTTAGTTAACGCGTAAAAGCCTTGCAAAATTTATAATCATATTCCTAAATTCAATAAAAAAAACTGGGTTGTTCTAGATAGTAGTTTAATAAATTAATACATACATGTTATATAATTTTATAAAAAAAAAACCTTAAGTGGATTATTTTTTGATAGCGTCACAAATCATAACACTAAAGAGATTTTAACATTTTATTATGTCGGATGAATTGGGCGAATTATAGAAAACTGTAGTAAATCGCGGTACACTACACTTTCATACAACAGAAAAAAAGATTTATATTTTTAAAACATAGTAAAAATATTATATGCTGTTTGAGTTACAGTTAAACCGTAAACGCGACGTGGTTAAATAATAGTTTAAGATTGTTCAGTTACAGAATAATCAAACTTAATACAAACTGTTAACTTTAAACCTCTGTATTCTCAAAAAGTGTGTACACTAAAATATTTTGTAATCCTTAAGTTTTTTAGAATTAGAACTGAGATTTTTAAAAATAACAATATGGAATGAACGACTCGGCGTTTTTTATACCAACTACACAATTAGTACTTTAACAGGACCATTAGATTAGTAACAGAGAATTGGAAACTTAGGCTAGAACCGTTGCTTGATTTTCGGTTAAGTCTACTTTTACTCGAGCTTGCCCCAAAGAAACTGCTTATACTTCTTATTTCTTATACTTCTTCTTCTTTACTACGTTTGCTCGATGTATTTTTAGTGTTATAATAGTTACCTACTATACTTATTATTTCTTACCAAACCATCCATAGCCACCAGAATCTTATTAAAAGGTGTAATTATTTGACTTTGGTAAGGCCCTTAAATTTGAACCCAAGCAAGAAAGTATTTTTGACTATAAATATACTCGACTTCATTAGTATGACTTTAGTATTTACAATTTTAAGCGATAGACAGACTAACAAGACGGTTTTGGAACAAAAAGCTAAAATACTTCTATTTTTTTTTAAACCGCCTTAAGTGTTCCGCACATTCAAATAGTAGTCTAAAATGTATTCTAAATAGTGTTCATTTTTTTCTCTTAACTAAATTCGAAACTGATCCCAACAGTAATATAGAATGTTTTTTTTTAATTACACAGAAAAAATGAGGAATTATGATTTTTGTTTTTGAGTCAGTTAAATTTTTGTATTAAAAAAAAAACAAATTAATTTAAAGAAAATCCATAATATTAAAAGTATTTTCGTAAAACATTTGCTTACTTGGTTACTTAATTTTTTTTATTTGCAAAATTGCTTAGATATTAATATTTATATTTTTCCTATGGGGCCTTTTTGATATGTAAGACAGTAGGTCCATACCTAATCTATACAGCCCCCGTGCTTAACAAAAAAACATGTTAATCGATGTTTTATTAAAAAATGAAAGACAGTTTTTTTAACGTCTCTATACTACCCGCTGTCGATGGTACGTTGTTCTTTTTCCAAACCGTTTACCCTTCTCGGTATACATAAAATAATATAGGTACGTTAATATGAATTATACTGTCGTGTAAACGCCTCGAATGACCTTATCCCGGAGGTCGTCGGAAAATCTATAATATGCGATCGGCCAAAAGGCAGGCGGCTCGGAGCGGGGAAAGCCAAGGGACGTTTCAGCCGTCGTTCCCGAGTACAGAATCCGGGAGTTTGCAAAGGCCGGGCGGGGAATGAAGGTCGTGTGGGGAAAACAAAGAGTGCCGGGAATGGGAGAGGGGGAAACGCCCGTTCCCCGATCAATAACGTGGGTCGTTAAGGAGGAGGGGTCTCTCTCTCACTCGGGTAGGACCGGGGAAACCTTCTTGGCGGACGTGTGCAAGGGTGTAGAACGTCGTACAGCGCAATCCGGACGGAGAGCCAACGACCGGTGTGCGGTGGAGAAAGCGACAAGAGGGTAGTGAGGAAAATAAGGGGCGGGGGTAAACTTTTATGGAAAACGGTTACGCCCTGCGGAATGTGCACATAACCTGGACCCCGGGGCGGTAAAACGTAATTTTATCATACCGAATTGATCGTATTCCCCGGGAAAATGTTCCAGACATCGGTTTCCACAAATGGGTTATGCCATAATATATATACATACATAACAACTGTCCGGGCACACCGCACACCGCGTGTACTTACACTCATTATAGGTACGAATCCCGGACAATAACGTTCCACGACCATATTGTCATTGCACAGTAATGATGCAAAAAATATAATAATAATAATAATATGTCATAAGTCTATACGGAGAGAAAGCATTGGCATGGCGCAACCAAAGGGGTCGTAAAGAAGTTCAGACTTTTTAAAAACTGAAAGCTCCCTCAGAATTTCAGTAAAAATGTTTAAACCTTACTCGGGGACAGTGCCTAATTTGTAGTGTGGACGAATTTAGAAGGATTTGAACCTACTTAGCTACCCTCCCGCCTAGTTGCGCCAACGAGAGAAAGATAAGTCGGAAACGGAACTGGCGACGGCTACTCCGAAATGTATTCCTTACACAAATCTACTCTATTATGGGTTTCCCTTAAGCACGGCCGGATGTATTGATCTCTCTTTCTACAGTTCTGACAAGCGAGTTTGTACGTCGTTTTCGTTCAATAACGCAATGCAACTGTGAGCAACAGCATGTTCAATGTTGATCTAGATTTTGACTCGAGTGATAATTATCATTCTTGGGTTTTTCTGCTGGTCGAATAGCGAATTTTTATTGGGATTTTCTCTAGTTTTTTTCACAAAAAACATAAAGAAACCGATAATACATACACTATGCATTTTTTTATAATGACTGAAAATAGACCTATCGTTGAGCCAACTCTATAATGGTACTTTCACGAATTACTTTCCAAGAAAACGTGCATTTTGCAATACTGCACTATCACTTCCCATGACTCGACAGCCTTATAACGCTGTGTCACGCGTTGTAAACAGTTTTTTTTTTTTAAGTATTTTCAAAATTCCGAAGTTGCACTTTGGCCGACTGGAGAAAATTTACTGCCCGACGCGGACTGTCGAATGGCTTTACTTATTTTACACTTATTACGACATTTAAGTTATAACTGATCGACGAAAATAGAATAAACGAGTGAAGACGCTTCGTATGTGGTTTGAAAATGTTTATTGATTTATAAATAGGACAATGTTAAACGCAGTGTGTGCGATGGACCTCCAGAGGCGTTCTATGAAGCGTTATGACAGATAGTGTAAATCGATCCAGTCTGCATCTCGCATTGGATAGAAGCAATAACTTTGAATATATATGATACAAATGTGTTTCAGCCTCTCATTTGAATGCTGCACTCATCGACGCGACCCGATCAATCATCTGGTAACCGACTCGCCTCGAGAAGATTGTAATGGTCTTGTCATAAATCAACATTGTGATAATTAAAATTTATGTACATCAGCGACAGCTGTGTAGACAAAACCTTGCAGAAGTATAAGAAACTGCATTGTTTACTGCATTTTAATCAGTTTCCTTGTTTCCGTTACTGACATAAAATGGTAATCATATACTAGTTAGTGCTCGAATTGGAAAAATAAAAGTAGGGAGGACGTTTTTACTTTAAAAAAAAGAGCGTACCCGGCATTTTTTTAAACCCCTAATAAAACTACCACTTATAAAAATTAGTTGGGGTACGCTACAATTTCTAAAAAAGAAATATTTGGTGTACTCGGTCACCCCTCCCCTTATTCTTACTAGACCAATAAGTGTATAAACGCAATTAAAACTAGGTATTTCTCATTTTGTACTTTCAATTGGGTTACATAAAATAGTTTAAATAAAGAATATGTCCTCTAAAAATAAGTTAAAATTAGAAATTTAAAAAAATACTATAAATTGGTTACTATATTAATACAGATATGTACCTATATATGAAACACATTATCCATCATGGCGAAATTGGGGAACTGTACCGTTTAAGTATTTAATGTCAAACAAAACCAAAATATGCTTTATTAGATTAGTACCACAGAGTTATTCCGTTTTAAACTGGTATGTAAAATCAAATCAAATTCAACAACTAACATATTTTTTTTCTTTTGTCTAAAAAATTAATTAGGATAACCCCATCAAGTATTCAGATAAATTGAACTACGCATATTGTGTACTAGGTTAACTTGCAAATGGAAACGTAACGTTGAGTTGGTATATAGTTTTTATGACTGTTGTCTGTTGTTTTCCGAGGGATTTTTTTAATTAAAACCCGGTCCGACCACATACCGGCGGCGTTAGTGTGTACTTACCAATACAATGACATTGCGTGCCGTTGAAGACATGCACGACAAGTCAACAGTGCGAGTTTGCGCGTTTCCTTAATGTTTTTGACAATTATTATGCTTTTGGAAATAGCTTGTCGTTTATGGGTCGTGTTAAATTTAATAATCATTATCGAGAGAGAGGAGTGCTCTATTGACTTGGTTTGGTAGTATAGCAATATATACGGTAATATAACTAACGTCTGAACAGTAAAACGCTTAACGATTAAATAAAAGATTAAACCTCAACACATTCCGCACCAAAATGTATATTTTTTGAGTATAGTAAAAATATTATTGACTGTTGGCAGCCAAAACATATTTTTGAAATGTTAATTTTATATTTTTCCGTCTTGGATATTGTTTGAAAGATCTTGTCGGTTGAAAAATGATTTATGTTATTTAATCATGAGCTGTTAGTTTATTCACTATACATACAATATGTAGTTAATACCAATATCATAAGAAAGTGAAGGAAGTATTTGGCTTTCTAAATATTATACAATGTTGACCGTCAAAATAACAGCTATTTTGTTTAATAACAACAGCTATCTCTTATTTGACTGACTTTCTAGAACGATTATCTTATTGTGTTCATATACAAATCTGTCAAGCAATTTTTCTTATAAAATCAATAAAAAATGCCTTGCAATGTCGGACTGCACTATATATTTTAGTCCCTTTTATTTCATGTTAAAACAATTTTATTTCCAACCTCTTCCAATCACCAGCCCGAGTACCCTTTGCACTTGCAACTATTTTTATAACCAGACCTCCCAGAATAACATGGGGTGCCACTAGTCACATTTTCTTAGTAATTCATAGCGTAATAATAATTTAAATATGTACTCTGCTTGTGCTTAATATGTACGACTGAACGAGCTCCCTTCTTCTTGCCAATGTCTTTGTTCATTTTCTTGACCGCCCAAGATCTATACACATCAGTGAAGACCGACTCATACTCGTATAATAAGATGCCTAACGGAAATTGACATGACATTAATGCAAATGTGCGTTAAATTTATTGGATTAACTTGTAACTAAAATACTTTTTTACTATCTTCTTTTTTGTTGGTGATTTCAGAAACCGGATTTAGAGATTATACATGTTGAAGCATACATTTACATTTGCTTCCTTTAACTGTAATAATAGGGTTCTTATTTTTAAATCTTAGGTGATACATAATATGAGTTAAGCGGTCTTGATTTTGAGATTTCAGAAATACTTGGTCGGTGAAACAATTCTTCTAGCATAATTTTGTGCCATTGCCCCATTCGCATGCTTGAGCATCAATAGAAAATATTCTGTTCAAGAATTATTTCTTCTTACGCTCCTCTTTTTCTTTTCTTATCCGTTTTCTTGTGAGGTTAGATTCTAAGTCTCTGAGTATATAGAACCATTGAACTTATTAGAATCATGCAAATTTAAATTTTGAAATTTTCGTTGATGACTCCAGAGTTTGATAACTTTCCCGACACACTCAATATCCTATGAATTAAAATGTATCATTATAATATGCCCCTTTTCTACATCAAACCAACAAGGACTTGTAAGAGTAAAAAAGCTCGAAAAAAAAGGTTTCGTGTGATAGGGTTCGAAATTGGGTTTTATTACTGGTTGGACCCAGTTATAAAACACAACGGGGGAAAAATTGGCAAATTCTATACTCTACACTTTAAGTAACAGTAAAATAACAAGTTAAATAAAAAATAACAATATTAACAACATCATACTTTTTTCATTTAAAATATACCTATTATGTTTAATGAAAAAAGTATGTTAATAAATGTATAAAATGAATGGACAGCGAATACGCCTAGAAACCATCATCTCACGATGACAGCGTTGCACCTTCAAGGCCTGTTAAGCTTGCACGACGATGATGATGATATTAAATATAATATAATGCATAAGCAAACTTGTCAAACATTTTAATTTTAACATCACTTAAAAGATAATAGATCCATAACATAATATAAAAAGTATGTGTTGAAAGAACAAAATCAGTAATACCCAATTGCCCATTTAACTCCATTAAGACCTGAACAGGCTAGTTTTTTTTAAAAGCCCGTGGGTTTTTTGAACCCTGCGTGTCATAGGGTAATTCTAAGCGAAAAAGTATAACGATAATCATAATAATAGCGACTTCAGTGGGCCGTAGGTTTTTTTTTGCACGCCTAAAAAAACAATTAACATTTTTCCTATTGGCCGGTCGCGCATAATGGCCGGTTGTTATTATTATACATACAAGTTTTTTATTATGTTTTTTTACCAGAATTATTTCTGTCGTTTGCGGGCCACGATTGTCGCATGCAGCTACCGCCGTCGCTTGGCTTAAGTATAATATTTTCGCATGTACTTTATGGCGATGTTTATCGCTATCGGTTGGCGTTGCCAAACACGTCCCCCAAAAAAATGTATATAATATAATATAATATTTATTATTGTTATTATTTTTATAATTACACCGACAATATTAACGTAAATTGCTAAGAATTACTGATTACAAGTTGTTGATTAACCAAGGTTGATGCAATATGACGGTGATATCAATATTGCATTTTGCTCGAGACGGTCAGATAGGATTCTGACCTATGATTTTTTTTCATAGTTTACCCTAGAAAACATTTAGATAGGACGAACCTTTTATGAACTCCAGAGAGCCTTGTAATGCACGTAGGACGTTCCAAGTTGGATAAACAAAATAACACGCCCCAATAACTTCCCAGAGAACCAAAAATCTCAAAATCCCATTTTTGTGGGTTTAGACATATTTTCTCTTAGCACGGCAGAATACAAATGTTTGATAAAATTTCTTTGACCACACTGTAGAATAGAAAGTTTATTTTTTTTTGTTGCTTTTAATAAAAGCTAATTAATTTTTATAACGTTTTTATTAATTAGCTTTTGTTTTATATATTTTCAAATTTTTAAATGGCAAATGAATGTCGGGAATCGAATAATATTAAATAAATAAATACTTGTATCAACATTGTTTACAATAAATATGTAGTGTTAGTTTGGTTTCTATCTACTATGTAGATAAATAATATGTACATTTGTATTTTTTTTTCTTTCCTTATAATATATGTGTCACCAATGGCAAATGGCAATACACGGCGATAATGTTATTGTATAATAATCGACTATCTCGGTCCTGGGGGTTGTCTGTTTGCATTCTGTCGATATTCTTGTAGTTTGTACATATTACTGTAATGGTTGTGCATCAGTAGCAATATAGTAGAAGAAGCAATAATGGTAGAAACTATAAAACGAGATACAACACAATAAAAATAAACGGCAGTGTTGTTATATCCCCTATAGAAATATTTCCGTTGTAAAACGAAATAACATAATATTATAACTCAACGTTTGGACGATTTCCTTATTTGTTTTTTTTTTTTTTTTGCATCAGCCCAAGTCTAACAATCTGAGTAGTAACACAACATGTAAACAGTCTGTTTTTGCACGTTTTCCTTGTATCGGCCAAAGGGGGGTTTTATTATGTTATTCAAGTAAGACTCCCTTCGAGCGGTTCGAGTTTTGCATAATATTTTTGTATTTTTTTTTTCAGTGAATATTATCGTCGTTATTGTTTAATTAAACACCTAAAGTGTTTTATACGTTTTTTCGCGTTTCTAGTTACCTATTATCGTTGTTAAGCGCATACACCACCATCGAGTTAGTGTGTCTTGGCTACTTTACACAGGTTGAATACCTGAATGATACCCAACAGTCAGTCAGCTGTGGAACCGTCGTATAATACTTTTATAGCATTTTCGGTGCAGTGTATGCAGCAGAGCCCGTAATATAAAATGGTTTTACAAGCGTCTTGTTATACCTACTACGTACTGTTAAACTACCGTATGCGTTTCTCCATTGAGATCTCCAGTAAAAATATGTGCTCACAAAACTTTATCACCGAATTAACAGAACACAACAGTGATTTTATTGCAGGGACGTTGTATTTGTATATAAATATATTATATTTAAATTGTAATATAATATTATTATTTACAATATATACAAACGATTCAAAGACTGTGTTAACACGATGTGTTGATACGTATAATAATAATAAAAATGATAACTGCCGAATTTTTTATTATTCATAAATTCGGCGCCTATAATAATATTAATACATAAACGTTGTATAATGACCGATTATATGCGTTGAATATTAATCAAACGTTTGTTTATCCTACAATAACAATGTGCATGCTAACTTGAATATAAAATAAGAGCCGCTATTCAATATATGTATACAGACACTCTGTGTTATTTGTAAAAACAATAACGATAGTAAAAAAACAGAGTTGAAAATGTCGGTTTTTTTGATTCACGTCCAATTATAATCTCCCTCAAACGTTTTGGCTACAACTAATAACGAGAACGTTAAGTCTGAACAATACTATGCCAATACTTATCCCACGCACAGCAATAATTAAAAATATGAAGATCGTTATTTATTTATATATATATATTTTTTTAATGTATAATGATAAATTAATAATTGTTCAGCGCTACGTAGAACTCTGAACAAAAGTCGAGAAACACTGTAACGTTAAACACCGAAAAGAAATTGTGCTACACAACATTTGAGTGCAATATGTTCAACCTAAGTATGTATATCTACAATGGTTTGAGTAGCGATTAGACATGTCAAAATACTATCATAGTACCTAACTAAAATTTGGACTCGGTTAGCGCTCATTTTTAAAGTTATTTATTATTGTAATGTGTGAAAAACAAGGAATTTTTGAAATTTAAAGAAAATAATATCAATATTTCCTTCACTTATAAGGTCCAACCTAGTAAAGTGTTTACTCGCCATATATTCTTCAATTACTCCATTTTCTCGATGATAAATGTTACTGAATGTTACCTAATATGCTTTAAAAAAATACTTTATATTATGAAGTGTACAATTATAGACAAGTGCTAAACAACAACAATATTATTACTAACATCTGATCTCGCTGTAATTTTTACAGAACACAGAAGTATTATAGAATAGCAATAAATACATGTTTCAACAAATCTTCTCTACAATTATAAATAATATATACTTTGTGTTAAGTCTTGAGGCCAGAAGAACGCATATATTATAGTAATTTGCTTGTCTCGAGCGCGTTGAACAATGTAGTCTCCTCAAGTCGGTATACAAGTTTTAATGGCTTGTTAATGCAATATTATTTCCAACTTTATTTAATTTTAAATACCTACATTATTATAAACTATGTTAAACGGCCATCCTCGTTACATAAATCAACCGTATAGTTACACGAGCCGTTGTACAGATACATAAGTTAGTAGAGAAGTCATTAAAAAAAAAAACACATTCACACGTTGTATAAAAAAATATTAAGAAAAATGGTTAATAATTTTCGTTTGGAAAATTTCTCATAATACTTACATCTCGTTTGTGCATGCGAGTCTTTTTTTTATTTTGCGGGCCTTAAGCTACGCGTTTGTAATTATTCATTTCCATTCTCGCATTACCACGCACTATCCGTCCAGACTAGGTTTTTCTTTTTATTGCTCGGTGCATAACGTATAGTGTACTCGGATGGCGTCATTCGTAGATCCTTTTTACGACTTATCTCTCTTCGCAATTTATACATTACTCATCATAATAATATCTGTTTGGATCGCATGCGCCGACACTCGCAATTGGGCCACAGACGTCGTGCCACGATTCGAGATCATAATTAAAATAATTAAGATATCTTAAACCGTGCTGGGTAACCGAGTTCGCAAGCTTTATGCACTTAACAGTGCCGGTTTTTTAAAATCTGAATAAAAAATGGTCGTTTGACCAGCTTGGCCACAAAGCCAAGCCGGTGATCATTGCGTTAGGTTGTGTGTAGAATTTCTAGAGTAAAACAGTTTGCGGGCGTTCCATAAATTAGTGTTGCTAAAAACTAGTATAATGGAATTTGAGCGTCGCTTAGGTAATAGCAAATTAAAAGAGTTATTTTGTTAAGGCCAATACCTATTAACAATGTCAATTGAAGGGCTTGGAGCAACAACCGGATAAATTCACATTTCAAAAATTGGCCAGGACCAATAAAAAAAACATTGTCCAACCCGTTTGTTGATAGGGAAAAGAATGTGTTGATTTTGTAGGTAAAAGTGGTATTCTACAGTTTTAATTTAGTTTTAACGCATTGACAGCCGGATTATTAGCGTGACATTAAGTTATTTACATATTGATCGTGTATAGATAGATATTACAGTTTGTTGCACTATAATAATTTAAATAAAGCCATTTCCATTTTCCATACAAATGTATTAATTATCTGATTATGTTTTCTATATGTGCAGCATGGAACAAATAAAAATATTAAACCACATGGATCAAACAACATAGTGTTTCTAGTTTATTCCAAGCTTACTTGTTGTATAATTTATAGCTCTAAGCATGTCATATGTATATATTGCACTCTAGGGCTTAATCCTGCTTTAAATAAATAAAGTAATACAGACAAATGTGTGTTTTTTTAATTGTTGATGACACGGCTTATCAGAGCAACTAACTTAAAACCGAGAAAATTATTACATTAAAATTATTCTGAATAAATTTAACAGCGAAATAGCATACGCTTGGGCGGCTATACTTATTTATTCGTTATTGTATAAGAAAAATCACAAGTGACTCTACTTTAAATCTACTATACTGTCTATACTTACTCGTTTGGGTGGATTTAAAAATTTTCATCAGCCTAATCGATACGGGAAAATGTTTGGAACGCGATTCCAGCGTCATAAAATCACATAGTGTATTCCTCAGGTAAATAATTCGTCTCGGTCACGGTTCTCAAGTCTCCCAAAAAACCGACGGCCTATGTAATATTAACACAACGTGTGTGTTAGATGCGTATGTGTGTGTGTACATATAATGCGTGTAACCTATTTGTATGTGTGTACGTATCTTATTATAATATATATACTTTTTTTTTTGGTCGGCGTCTTTTCAGGCAGTATTTTTTTTTCTTGTAATACCATATAATATAATAGTATTCAAAAATAATTTTCTAAACGCGCCACGGCAAGCAGCTATATGCACCGGGCGGCAGCGGGTCAGAGACGACGGTGGTATACAAGCAAGTCGGTTTTACGACCCTCGGCCGCTGCGTTGCCAAGCAACGTTACCAAGACGTGGTTGTTCTTTTCTGTAATTTACACACAAGACCCTCGCACAAAAAACACAAAATAAAATAAAAAATACTACACAGCCGGGAGTGTGTGTGTGCGTGCGATACAGTGTGCGACGAGTGGGCGGAGATGTATTTTTTAAAAATGGAAAAACCGGTTTTGCGCGAGTCCCTCCCCAACCCCCCCCTCGCATTATATTATTGACATTTTTCAACCGAGTGCACACTTCGGACGGAGAGAGTGTGAAAAATCGAAAATCCCACGGAAAATACTTCAAGAAAAATTTGCGGAATAGACCGTGAAAACATATAGGTACTGTTATCGCACCGGGTTGAGTTTCTTTGTATTTTCTCTTCTTCTTCAAATTCCTCGACCTCGACCAAAGAGATGTCTCAGACGGCAGCAACCCAATGCGCTGCCGTGTCTTGGTGTTGGTGCTCGCCCGGGCGAACGTTCCATTGACCATTTTTGAACGGACAGCAGATGTCGGCTATTGCAAGTGGTCAATATATTGAGCCATTTATATCAGGAATGGTTTTTTTTTATGTTGTAAGTATCTACAAGACGGGCGCAACCGTGTGTTTGTCTTAACGAGTTAAAAATATATGTATATAATAAAATAAATGTCAATCGGCGAAACGTTTCCGTAATGATAACAAGTTGTTTCCACTCGCAGTCTATTATCTATATTGTGCTTGAAATCTATTCAAATACCAAACAATTTGCAAAATGGCTAACCCAAGTTTCAACTTGACCGTGTCAAAATAACTTATTATTATTATTATTTTAAAAATATTTTATGAATAATCCATCGAGAAATTTTATGATAATTTTCAAAATTGTAATATAAACTGTTTTTATAGAGAAATAAAATATAAATTGTACAAAATATGTTCCAGTAATATTTACTAAATATTATAAATTTAATACGTTAAATACAATTTTTAACATATTCGATATTTTTTTGCTAAAAAAAATATAAATTTGATGTTTGTAAAATGTAATCGGTAAGATCTGATGCGAAGATGAGAAGGTATTTTTAAATTTTAGTGACTAATAATATTTTGAGTAATATTTTTTGAAAAAGTTATGCGCTGATAATTGATGTAAGAAAGTTGTTATTTTTTAGAAACTTAAATTTTCAAGGTATATTTTTTTTTGTGGACTTTATCTCAGAGATCTGTCACGTTTAGAACGTAACGTTTTTGTTCACATATTATTAAAAAAAAAAAAGAGAAGAAAAGGGTTTTATATTACATCATTGTAAACATTTCATTTTTACTTTTCAGTTGTTTAACACATTAAATATATATTATATATTTTCAAAAATAGTAGAAATAGAAAAGTAAAAAAAGAGAAACGTATAATATTTATTTCGAAGTTGTTAGTTTAGTTGCCGATGTTTGAATCTTTAAAGGGGACAAGAAAGGCTGTACATTTCTTGGAAAGTTATTTCCTTTAAACAAATAGACAATAATTGGTGAAACTTCGCAGTAATTACTTAAATTACTTGTTAAAATTGTAATTCATTTTCTAAAACCATCATCGTCTAAGTTTTATATAGATTTTTAAATACAAGTGAAATGTAAGTAATCATTTTTCTAGAATTACATTAAGTAAATAATATACGGTGGTCTTCGTCTATAATCATATTTGAATAATAATAATAAGTTATTATTATTATTATAATTTTTTTTTTTGTACAATAATATTCAAATGAAATACTCTAAATGTATATAAATTATAAATGTTAGAAATAATTTGAAGAGTGTGGTTAATAAAATTAACTTCTCTGGTATAAAGTTAGTATTAACAGCTTTACACATATTTTAACGTTTGTGTAATATGTTCATAAAAAAAATAATTACATTTTTACTACACTTTTTAATAGATTATTTCGCGATTAACATTGGGAAAAGTAATCTTGGTAGAATTTTTTATAATTTGTTTCTCTCGGCAGACTGCTAGGTTGATATTTTTCTGTTTTAAATCTTTCCAAAAATGTCTTTAAGGGGAACAAAATATGCTTTCTGTCATTAAACAGTGCCTTTGGCATAGGTGAAATATAATAATTTCAATGCTCGTTCGGGTAATTATTATTACAGGTCGCCCCTTAGGTCTCCCGGGTCCTATGGAATTATGATTTATGACAATGTTGTTAAACAGGATTGCGGTATTTTTTTATTTTTTGGGGGGGGAGGGCATAAACGGTTTGGCTGTGACAACGGGTACGGCATTAACTGTTTGTGTGTGTATACATATAAATAGTAAACAAAATTTAAAAGATACTTAAATATTATAATGGGGGCCTAGCTTTTACGATTGTGAATACTTAAAAACCGACCAGACGTTAAATTTTCGTAAATCGCCTCGGGCCGCCTCGGTGTGTACCATAAGTGCTGCACTGGGGATATATCATCATACATTATAGGCTGATAATAATTTTCAGGTGGGGCCATAAAAAATGGATATTTTAACGACACCGGTGGCACGCACCCAGATATCTCGCTTTTACACATAATAATAATATTACAATAATAGTAATATAATAATATAATATAATGCCTGTATAGGCACACAAGTGCAACTACTGCACATAGCACCCTCGACGAGACGACAACAGCGAGTTTCTTTTCTTTATAATTTTTTTTTTTTATTCTCTTACGACTGATTAGAAGTTTTTTATTAATGGCCATCGTCGATCGCGCACACATATTATGTATATAATATTGTTTGTATATTTAGGTATACAGTATAAGCGAGCGCAGGGACCATAAATCATGCGGTCGGTCATTTACGACCTCGTTTGGGTTGCAATAAAAACAGAAGAATTACTGCCGCCGCCGCCGCCGTCTTTAGGTGTTCCCAATTAATTATGCGAGCCTGAAAATAGAATGACAAAAAATAAAAATAAAACAATTAAAACCAGTCGGAACGTCTTCCCCGCGCGTTTATTACCCAACGTGTGCGGCTTGTGGTGATCAAATTACCTCCCCCCCCAAACAAAAAAAATACAAAGTAAATTTTATCTTTTTTTCGTTTATCACGTTGTTAACACCTAAGTCCTCGGCTGATCTGTCGGTTGTTAGGTTGTAAACAGTCAACCTAACCAGTGGCTATACCTGCTATACAGAATAAACGGTTTGAAAAGACAATAAAATGTATGTACATTATGGCTGTAGGATGTTACATTTTCATTTAATCTTGAAATAACCGTTTTATGACATTGTAATATTTAACGGTTTTATTAGATACATAATTATCCACGATTATAATTTACTAAAAAAAATAAATTTAAGAAACCATCTTACCAACTTGACCCAGTCAATATTAAAAATGGACCTGCTTCTAAGCCAAATCCTCTCTCCACGCACATTATACCATTACACTAATTACTTTTACTTTTGCTATTTCACATTTATCTTTTTGTCTTGTTACAGGCTCTGGAATAGAAATAGTCTGTTGGTTTATAAGTAAATAAGGTAAGTGGAATTTTTTTCTAATTGTATTTTTGAAAACTTAGTTCTTTTGCCAAGTATAAGCCTCATTGGCCCATTGGCGTAGTATAGTTTAAAGAACATAGTAAATTATACATACTGTAGACATTGTATGTTTTAGTTACGTGAAATAATCAATGAAACTATTTCTTTTCAAAATGTTTTTATATTTTTGCATCACTTGTAAGTTTATGCCATGGCTCTGTAGAGATAGAGTTGAGCTTTATAGGTTTTGGAATGAAATTTTTTAAACAATTTGCGAATAATAATTCAGTACCTACCAGCTTGGTTTTGAATAAAAATAAAAGTATAAGTTGCGTTTCCAAAAAGAATGTGTGGAACCTGACTTCACCCGCCGATTGCGCCATCTACCCGTTTATTCCTCGGACAGTGGTCGTTCCTCAGTTGTTCCATAGCTAGCGCTGCTGTTATGGTTTATGAGCCGCTACACAAAAAAAAACCACTTGAAAATGACTATCATTTTTTAGTTTTTTCCATTTCTTTACTAGCCTTTGGCTCTGTGGTTTTAGCGATAAATTAGTTTTGAACAGAAATAATATTTAAAAGCTGAAATCGAATATATACTATTTTTATAAGAATAAAACTAAAATTGACATACATTTTACTTGTTTTTTAATCAAAATTAAAAAATTTATTATTTCTAAAGTTTCTTGGTCAGCATTATTCTATTTCCTTGTTAGTTTTAGAAATCAATCTTTTTGATTCATTTATTTGAGGTCAATTGAAGTTTTACATTTCTATAAAAATTATATTTGTGATATCATATATTTGCGTGATAGTAATCAGATTGCAGATTAAAAAAAAGTGTAATTCCTGGACCAAAAAACATTTGCTGTATAACTAAAAATACGAACTTATGTAAATATAATGTATTCATTAAGCTAAACAATTTCTTAATTAACACACACTTTTATTATAAACGTAAATATTGATAAACTAATAAATTTAATGTTTATAATAATAATTTGTAGTAAATGTGTTAAAAAAACATTTTAGTTTAACTAAATTAATTTGTCTCAATAATAAATATTCTATAGTTTTAACAATTATTATTAATTAGATAAAGCAACATTTTAACTAATATGTATTTGAAATAATAATTTTCATAATTTGAGCAAATAATGAACTGTTTTTAATAATACATTTTCTATTGACGCTTCCCGTCCATTTATTAAGAAGTAAGATATATGGACACGTTTTCGTAAAACTATAATTTAGAGCTTAAACTATATTGTGTACCTATTACTATAGTAGTAATGATTTTTTTTTGGTTGTTTTTTTCGACAGATTATCAGTAACTTCTATAGAAACAATAGTTTTATGCGAATCAAAACCCAAATTGTATTGGAATTGTTGTAAAATCACTAAAATTTCACAGTTTATTGAGAACTTTATCTTTGATTCTTAGTTTTTAAATTTTCGATATATAAATAGTTTATTAAAAATACTAAAAACAAACAAAACTTAAAATTTGTATAGAAAATCCAACTCTTTCATCTATACAAAAATTGCTAAGTTTAATCTTTATAAATAATATTCTCTTCCATTTTTCTATCAAAATTTGATGAATTTAGCACTCATAGGACCTCACTTTGGCAGTAAGAAATAAAAAAATAAATTAACCATACATAATATGTTTTCTATCGTTAATTTAGAAAAACTGACCCTCCCTAGGCTTTTGTTTGATTAATATGTTACCAAAACACATTCAAATATTTAAATGCAATTCGACCAGTTCAACGTTTAGTTAAAGTAACTACAACTTCTACAGTATTCATTTGCACCAACCCTGTTTTCACATTACACATTATAGGTGGGTACTAGGTTCTTAATTAAAATAAATCTTCATTTCGTGGTCTATTACACTTAATTAACATAGTGCATCAGCATTATTATACATTTAAATAAAAAAACATAATAATCTCAAATAGTGTTAAGTACATTTTATTTATAAATAAATAAACATAATATTGGCCGTATATTGATTAAGATGTTGTTATATCAACGGCGATTTTGAGTGGAATTACCGGAGGATTCGGGGAAGTGTACTTTTTTGTTTTGAGTGCCATACTTTAAAACAAAGTGTTCTTTGAACTTTAATAGATAGCTAAACACGCATCATAACAACGGTCAGGTTAGTAGTTGGTATCTTATATAAATAATTACCAGGACGAATGAAATAATACAAGCAAAATGTATAGCAACTGTTATCAAAATTTAGATTAAGGGTTTTTTTTTATTTGTGACTTCCGATAATGAGAATCGCGATAGGATTTGAATTTACAGTTAAAATAAAAAAAAATCAATTGCGCTTTACGTTTTATGTTTGTTTATTTATATTTTTGACACATATTGTTTTCTAACCAGGCTACAACTTGTACTTTTTAATATGGGAATAATCTTTTAACTACAGTCTGATTACTGAATTTGTTTGTAGTTTTGTTTTGTTCTGTTTGAGTTATAGTCCACGTGAGATATTACATACATATTGCGCATTGTCCAACGAATGAACCTGAATATATATAAAATATATTTTATCTAAAACCAAGGTTAATAATAGTACTCATGAGTTGCCAATCTACATATTTTTACTATTAGGGTAAATGTTCATTATACGAGTAAGTCGTTTATGTGCATATAAATCCCGTGTCATTTTAATTAAAGATAATTAAAATGATACAGTGCGTGTTAATATATTATGACTGAAAATAACCGTAGTTCGTACATTTTTACATTTTAATCAACGCTAATTGAATCATTAGATTTTGTGATTATAATATGTATCACATATATGTAAATGTAAAACTCATTATTATAAAGATAACGACGTCACCGGTGACATCCGCATATAATAATAGATCAAAAGCGACACTATTATAAATCCTTCACTGATATTGATCTGATATATTATGTGCTTAAAGGAAATTCTGGGCGTGGCAAAACTGGAGTACTTAGTTAAATGCCATAAATTAAATGTCTACATTCGATTTGAATTATAACAATTGACATCAAATATTTGTAAACATTTCTTTCGTAAAACCAGCCGTCTGATGCTAGGTTCAACAAAACTTTGTTGAACCCTTATTATTTCTTATTTGTTTGAACACTGTTTGTGGAATCGAGTTTTGTGTAAATTAAATGATAAACTTTATTGTAAAAAAAAAAAAAAAGCTTACCAGTCTTATTTGATATTGGGTAAAATTAAGTTTGCTGAGGATGGGAGGCCATATAATGAAATTTACCTTTCTATAATATGTCTGATTATTTCTGTATTCTGCTGTCTTAATCAATATAATACAATAAAAAGATATTTAGTTCATGCGATTTGTCATACCAATTTGTGTATTTATCTTTTGTTGAGGGTTTTATTTTTAAAAATAATACCGGTCATACGTTTATTGTGCATACATTGTTTATTTGTTAATTTTGGGAGGATAAAAGGTGTTTACATTTACAATAACGATGGTCGGTGTGAGATTTTTTTTGTTTTTCAAAATATCATGCTACCGTTTTTATATATTATGCGGGTAGGTTTTGAAAACCAACTTACGCACTTATATATATATATATATATTTTATCATAAGGCGTTGTTATTACTGAAAATATAATAACCGAGCAAATTGCAATGAACGAGGTGCAAATATGACGGGTTTACAGTGTCCTGATTGCCTCTCCCCTTTTTCGGTTTGGTATAAACAGAATTTATCACTGACGCTTATTGTCGTTGGGCTGCCGTTCTAGGATAATAATAACACCCACGTATACAGGCACATATCTTTATATTATAATGTACATTTATATACTTGCTAGTCGCCAAACTCTATGGAATATGGATACATGCAAACGATACAGAGAGATAGAGAGAGAGGAATATCTGATATCATACTACACCAGGGGCTATAGCGTTACACTCCTTTATAAATGTCAAGGGAATTATACTAATATGTACTACTGTATTATGTTTGTCACGAAGGGACAAGATGGCAACTTTTGATTTCAAGTATTTTTTTCGATTATATATACTACAAAAAAACAGTTCTAAACAAAGACAATATTGTTCTATCGTGGATACTCGGAGTTTTTATTCAAATAATATTTAAAAAAAATTGATTGGTGAGTATATAATATTTATTAAATAAACCTAACAAGTCTGGAAAATAGAGGAAAGTAGCAATAACAACACAGTTTTTTCATTAAAAAAAATTGATCTTTCTTTATTAAAAATATTTAACGTCAAAAAATTGGTTCGTTTCAATAATTGTTTTTCTTAGTTTTTTTAGTTTCACACTATAATACAGTGTGAGAAATCAATATCTATATTTTTTGTTAGTATCGTTGAGAATTTGGCAGAAATACAAAATCATTTTGCCTCAACGATAGTAATACATTCTTAAACCGTATAGTTTTTTAAGCACATTTCCATACAAACACTGTATTAAAACATTAATTATTGAGCGGTATCTCTTGGAATGATAACATAAATATAAATATTATACATTAAACCTAATTAGGTATAATACGAAAGTCTTATATCTGTGTATGCTTGTTACTGGCAGCGGTATCGGACATGCTGCGTTTGTACTTATTTATACACAAAACAAACACTGGGTATACCTTAACATATGAAATTCATACTTACACACAAATGTTATCTCCGTGTGTTACGTTATGGTTTTATGTGGTCCGTGATAGCATCGTCGTACAGCTGTACATGATGGTTTTTTTTTCCATATTATTTTCAATCTCTTGGAAATGAGGTCGTCCCTGATAAAAATACATAATGCGCCATCTCAAGTATACGGCAAAACTGACTTTGATTATTAAGTAACACGAGAAAAGAAACGTTAACGTGAATTATCTTATTATAAGTGTGTACCTGTACAAAAAAAAAAAACGACGACCAGAGATGATATAGAGATAATAATGTTATGACTAAGAAAAAACGGGTTGGAAGGAACGTAATAGCATTTCGTTTTTAAGAATCCGCGACCGTATTGCATAACTTACAATACCGCATACATCTTGTATACATAAATACTCAAGGATGCGTCATCAGCAGAATATTTTACAAGTAAATTATAACAAAAGTATGATATTTGTCCAACAGCTTAACCAAGTGCCATAATTTGATCATGACAATTGCCCTACTTCTGTACTGAATTTACGCATTACAGAGGTCTAGGAACTTTGTATAATATACAATGTTAAAAGGAGTTGAGGCCTACCTAAGGAGGCTCTAAATTGCTTCAACTTCCCTAGCCCTAAAAATAATTTAGTGTTTAGTGCTATTTAAGTTTCATCGATATTTAAGTAATAAAAAAAAGTATTGAAGTAAATTTTATACGCATTATACTACAATGAATTTATTAAATTTAAACAAATGATAAGAAACTACTCAGAATTTTTTCAAGCTATACGGTGCACATTTATCATTGTGTTATACACTCTTGTCCCTAACTCGAGGGGAGCCAACTCCATTTTTAGTACTTCAATAATACAACTATAGTAGATAATTTTTATTCAATATTTTTAAAACAAATAGATAGAGTTCTTATAGCCCTAGATCAACCTAGTTTTGTGATTGTTAATTTTCTTTGTATGATTCTCGAAGAAAATCAAATAAGTTGTCCACGATGAAACCAATTAAAAGGGTTAATTGATAGCGATTTTAGTTTTGAAATATTTTTTAACTTATTAATCAAACATTTGGATTTCATAGTTGAGCTCAGGCCAGTGTTCACCTGAAGTGACTGGAGAGTGGACATTGGGAGGTAAGGTCAAGTGATATATATATATATATCTGGATGTCACGGTGAGTAATTCTTAGAAAATCTAACAAAATAAAAACATACACATACATAATCTCCATTTTTATTTTCTCTTCATACCATAATACAACGATAAGAAGCCGTGCTCGTAACTCCTCCGGTCGCGGAATCCGTCACGACCGCCGTAAATCGCCAGGCGTTGCCCATATAAATGCAAATGGTGTAAGAAAAGAAAAAAAGAAACCGGTATTATCTTGTGATAATATAATATATTTAGTGTACACAGAGACCGTGTAGAGAAGTATAACGCGGGAAAGGGGGGGGGGAAATTGAAAACTGGTCGCACAATATACATACATCACGTCGTCTCGCGCTTAAGTATTATTCACATGTACACGGCAGATACACACAGTCTAAGTATACATGCATATAGGTATACCGGTTTCTGCGGGGTGCCAACAGGGTGCTTGTATTATATTATTATTATTATTATCATGTATAATATACAGTATGCGTGTGCTGCACGACTAAGAAAGACGTTTGAAATGACATAGTAGGCCTAGCTTTGTATAAATAATGTATTATAACGTTGTTATTATAATAATAATAATAACGATAATAATGCTTTTTGGTTTATTCATGCGGAGGACGTCTCAGACTAGAAGAAAACAATTATTATTTTTTTTTTATCTTTTCGGAGGCCATATTATTCGTGTGCGGTGCGCCTGTAAATCTTTTTTAATGGCCACCGAGGTATTTTATACGACCATTATACGACGTTAACGTCCTGTGAAGTAGAAAAAAAAAGAAAGGAAAAAAAATCATAAGCCATTCGAGGTACACCCATAAATGCCGATGGTCGTGATGAGCATATTATAGCGACGCTTATTGGTCCGTCGGCGGCTGTGGAGTTATAATATTATGTACATAAGCAATATTAATAAATAATTATTGTAAGTCAACGACAACGTGCATTTTAGGTCTTAATTATCGGTTCAGGTATATGATAGCGTATAGAAATCATGTAGAGTCTGACGGAAGAAGCAAAATCCATCGGTGTATTCTTTTGCTTTTACACACATGCCGCCTTAATGGCTAATGTACTAATTTATTTTCACTGGAATTTGGAAATTCGGGGAAACAAAAAGAAATAATTGCTTACATTTATAAACGTAAAAAGAAAAATTAATTCAATATATATATATATATTTTTTTTTTAAATACAGAAACAATGAGGGTGAATTGTTTTCCACATGACTTCCCCTATTCATTTAATATTTAGAACATTACAACCAACTGTATATAGCGCCATCCATTGTCTTACACGTATTTTCCATATTTTGCTAAAATACAATACCAAACAAATCATTGGCACTTTACTAACCTTATAATAAATTATTTTTTTGACAACGATGAAAAAATATGGGTTTTAAATTCTCAAAAGGTGAAATCCAAGCATAACTTTTTTCCTATTTTTTTTTCTAACATTAATCGTATTATAAGTACAAATAGGCGTGAGTTCGTTTATGCTAATAAACTGTGTTATAATGTGCTGTAGTAGTGATATCACAATATTTTTTTTTAAAGAACTGCTAAGAAATGATTAATTTAGTAATTACTATTTTATAAGCTCCTTTAATGCCAGTCCAATATACACCTTTCATGAAAGCCATTTTATAATTAAATAATAAAAAAATATTTAAAAATAGTTATAGTTATTACTTATTTAATATTAAAACTGGGAATTATTTAAATTATTTTTTAATTAAATCATAAAATCAACTGTAGTACATTGTGTGTAAGCTATAACCAATGACCCGGCGGTCGAGGCTTATTTAATAAAAAAAAATAATTTTGTATTAAAAAAACAAATTTTAAATTACAAATTAGATATTTGAAAAAAGTAAAATAAAAACGTTTTTAAATAAATTATAATTGGAATTATAAATAATAAGTTATTTAAAATGATTTATTTTGTTTATTAGTAAATAAAAATGTATTTCAAGTACAAATTTATTTTATACAGTAAATAAAAACTTATTTAAGAAATAGAAATAAAATGTAGACCTATTTAAATAGTTAATTTTTTTCGAATTTGTTTAAAATACATTTTTACTTACTGTAATAAATATTACATGGATTACAGGTCCATTAAATATAAAATATATATCATGTAGCTGTTGTAGTTATGTACCGAGGCCCTTGTGGTGTTGTTGAACTTAATACTGTTTTACTGTCTCCCACGTGCAACTAATTAAAACGATATTGCAGGTTTTTTTTGAAAAAGCTAGTTATATAATACAATAATAATTATAGTTTTTCGTTGCAGTAGTGGTGGTGACCACCGACGTCGTTCGGGACTAGAATCCTGTACGTGTTTCTTTTTGCCAATAAATTATGCGAATATATATTTTTTTGGGTTGGGGGTTGTCGTACACTTCATAGACAATGCATATTATGACTTTTACCTGCGCCTATTCCAGCGCAGCCCCCGGAATAGGAATAGTAGGCTCTCTTCTCAGAGAGTGTCCAATTAAAACTCAAAAATAGTCATCACCGACACCGCCTGGTCGTTATTTAAGCGCATGTAAGCCACACATTTTGTTTTACGATCCTGACGTGTTTTACGACCAATGAATGTTGTCTGCGACAGTCGTCTTCAAGGCAAAACAAAAATAAAGAAAAAGAAAACCCGGCTGACAACAATATCAAAACATGTATAACGCGATCCGAGATCGACTGGATTTTACAATCGTTAAAATATAATGCATTAACCGAATTTTACGGTTTCTTTTTTGTGTTTCATAATATAATTAATTATGCAAAAGTTGGTTATCAGTGATTGGAAAACTACAAACTTAACATTGAGACAACATTCTGGCGGTGATTTAAACCATTCGATAATATAACGCATACTATATTGTATTCTTAATAATCCTTAATGAGAATATACATCAGATTTGAATGTGTTTAAAGTTAGACATGTTTTATAAGAGCTATAGTCACAATAGTGTGACTATGCGTTGCCAATTTAGCACTAACGGCAAGCTTGGCATAATTTTTTATAACCTTAAATCAGTATTTTTTTCTGGTCTCTAACCTGTAATTGGTTTGTACATTTTAAATTCAAATTACTTAATTTTAGCCCTATTGTTAATCAGTAATGACTTATTGTAACCTATTATATTGCTATTAATAAAAAGTAATTAATTAAGTATGAAAAGGTCATATTATCATCTTGTTTGTAAAAATGTCCATGCAATGTATCAAACTTGGCCGGTAGATGTGAGAATTACTGTTGGTTTTTGAATCATTTAAAAAAGATAATTTCCACTCTATTACAAGTTTGGTTTACTAGTAATATGTATTCATTCTTACTATACATAGTGTCTAGATATTTGATGAAGTTGAAGCGGTTCTGAAACAGTTTTTGATAGAAAAGTTCTGTATTTATTTATATACATGGTGTTTTGATTTTTTTTATTATAATACTTAATTAAAATAATTGTTTTTGTTTTAACGTGTGAACACACTAAAAAAACAATGATCTGCATATGTATGTGGACAGTCTCACTTTTTTTGCTTAAGAAGCCCATGTTATGAGAAATATTAAAAATATAATCCAATATAATGCGTTTTTTTAATGCCAAAAGTTTGCAAATTGTACATATTTTTTATGAATACCGTTATATGGTTGAGAGTTTTTTTTTTGTTGGTATTTAACTTTTTTTTTCTTCAAAATTTATGTGTCGACAAACAACGAAAAAATAATAAAGGAAAGAACCAATGATGCACAAGTTTTGGGATTATACATATATGTTGTCGAACCTGGACGCGAAGGGAAAATAAATGATTCTATTTTCATTCCGTTTGGTGTATTATTATAATCGAAGATGTAGAGATAGCAAGTGAGCTGAGAATCTTTTATAAATCTCTTGACTACCCACACGGTGCACGATTGCTTTGCGCGCTTAATTTTGATATTTATGGCCGCTGTAATGCCTTAACGTTATGTGTGTGTGCAAGCTCTCGGTGTACACGGGGAGTCGCTTTATATATTATATTATGCTTTGCATGGCAGCAGCTATACATGTGCCGGGGCGAGGGAAAGGCGGACAATACATATTATGCGGTGTAGTAAATGTATTAAAGAAATATGTAGACAATATCCAAGACTCATTTCTAGCTCATTTAATTGTCACACACCCGAATCGTTTTTGGCGTTCACTCTTCCGGAAACCGAAAACGTTAAAAATCTCTATACCTACATATTGTTATGTTATTATTGTTATTTCATACCGCGCGACCAAGTAGTCATTTGTCACGGTTTTCCACGGCCGTTTAATTTATCGTCGACCACAATCTATAGGTTCCCTGTGCACCATCAGCTGAGTTATACAGGTAAATAAATATTTGTAACCTCCAAACGACTTTCTGTCAAGGACCAAGGTATATAGGGCCTTTGCGGGACAACCCTCCTTTGTGCGCCCGGAGAAGGCGTTGTTAATGATGCCAAAACTCTGGTGGGGAAGCCCATGTTTTTTTTTTTACTCGGGTTTCGTTTCAAAATTCTATAACATCTATTGTATAAGGTACAGACGTGCAAGCTATAATGGTTTTAGAGACAAGCCACGCATGTGATCTCCCCTATTCGTCAACGCGGGACTTCTTACATTGTTTACTCTTACTTATACTTACAAAAAATCTGTAAACAAAAAAGTACAGAGAGCGAAAAGTTTACACAACGTTAGAACGTTTTGGGGATAAATGTTACGTAAAACGCTGAATAAACAGTATTATACGTTTTAGATTGTAAATATGATATAACTAACGGGTAAAGTATGCCCGGAAGTTGGGCAAGTTTTTAAAAAGGGAATACATAAATTGATAATAGTTAGTATAATAATAATTGGGTTTGAATGTACCATAACATGAGAGTTAATTTTATTATTTTATCGTAGCTGTGTTAATAATGTATTAATTCCTGTATGATTCGTTAAAACTAATGGTCTACTGATGTGACATCTTCTATTAGGCAATTTATCAATTAATTTAACTATAATTTTTTGGCAGAAAAGTGTCGAACCCCGGTACATGCAGATAAAATGCGATTATTCAAAAGTGAATATTCACTTTCTACAGATAAGATAATTTGTGGACAAAACATTTGTTTTCCATAACTCACCTGCAATCACTGAAGGAATATTTAAAAATATTAATTCAATTAGAAGGGTTCTGGATAATCTAATTTTATGTCATCTTGACTTGCCCTATAATACTATGTAAAAACAGTTAAAACAAAAAAAAGAAATACAAATTCTAGAACATTGCATCTTTTATCTGCTCACTTTTTTTGTAGTAATGATGTTATTAATTGTTATCTTAGATATAAACGATTAACCAAAAAAGTAGATAATTATATTTTACTTAGAGTTATTTCTAAAAATTCCGAGTAAAACAATTTGATGAAATAGCCGAAAAATAGTGTAATAAATGAATTGATTGTGCGTTAGCAAATAGTACATTTTAAGCGGTCTTCGGATAAGTTTTTACAAGTCGATAGGAAAAGAGTAATATAAATGTCTAAACACTGACACATTTACATAAAAAAACAATAAAAATCGATATAAGATCTGTAAGAACGCAATAAAGACGTCTGGTCTATACACTTGTTTTTGTCCATGTTTTACAACAACTTCGGATAACCTATTAATGAATAAATATATATATATATATATATATATATATTTTGTTTCCAATGAATACTGTCTTATTTGACATAATTATTATAGTTTCATTTTACGTGACCCAATAAATAATACATTCGACTTTTGTATTTTATAATTGTACATTTTTAATGACCAATGCTATAAACGAGTAAATACAAAATATGTACATGCACAGTACGAAAATATATAATTACCACCAGCCGATCAACTGGAAACTACACACTTTTAAATTCGACAAAAGAAAATATGTTAACCAACATTTGAACCGCGACATTCGTGGGCGACCATCAGACCGAGTATCTGTAACAGTTAACAATAAAAACACTTTAAAAATTTGATACCGATTAGAATGCAAAAATCATTTTTAAAAGCTATAGCGGACACTTCTAAAACATTGAAATTAATATGCAAATTAATAGTCTTAATTTTTTTATTTAGCCAATTTTTGCTAGTTAATGTATGTTTAGTAACTTAAAAATTGTATTTCTGTTTAGGGGAACGAAAAGGCTATTATTATAGAAGGACAAAGAGAAAGTCCATGTTTGATAAAAATTGATCTAGGAGCCATTTTCAATATGCCATTAAATCAAAGGAGTAAATATTAGGTTTTTCTAGTTGTTAACCTTTTAAACAGATTTTACTAAAAAATATGGCGAATGTTTGATAAAAAAAGTGTTTTGTAGAAATTATTTTCTGCCTTATCTATTGGACAGATGTCAATTTACAATGATTTTGTAGAAACTTAACTAATTTTTCTATGGGAGCTGAAAGACGATATTTTTTATTTTTATTTCAGAAAATTAGTTGAATTTATTAAAAGATCTAAAATAAAATAATATTAAAAAAAAAAAAAAAAAAATCTGCACAATGTAATAATTTAATGTAACCCAATGGCCTTTGCCGCCGAGAGAAATAATAAAAAAAAAAATAAATAAATAAAAAAAAAAAGTTGTTGATATTTGTTTGGTAGTTTCTTGGAAAAAGGCTTTGCGTTTTTGTCTTTTTCACATTTTTTAGCGCACTTTAACCCGTTAGACTTGCAGACATTTTTGAAATTTTCGCCTTTTTTTTTACTGATTCAAGACCAACGTTATTTTTTTCTTTTATAGACCGTCCACAATAGTTCATAATACACCAGCTGGGAGTCAAATCGTGTGGATTAAAATAATATTCGCTGCGTATTACCTGATGGATTTCGAGGAGCAGTTTTACCGATTCCTTTTGGTTTTTTAAGGTCGATATTATTTCGCCGTCACCGTCGAACTCCTCTGTAACGAAATCGGCGAAAGCCAAAATCTTAGCCACCAAAGAAATTCTCTTGTGACGTCGGAAAAGCGCGTTTGGTACAACAAAACATTTGGCAACCGCCGTCGGTATACATGGATTATGCTGTAAAAACCGCTTAAACAAATTAAATACATATCATTGAAATCATATTATACGAAATTACCTCGACATTACTTCCGAAAGAGTGTGCAAGTACTGCTCGGACATTTTCGTAGACAAGAGTTAGAATTTAGAATTAGAGCAAGATTTAGAATAATAGGTATATTAATATTTTTGTTTGTTTTTGACATGTGTTTATCTACACAAACAGTTGCAAAGCAACCTAGGCAACGAAGAATAGCGGTTAGCGTTAAAATAGTTAGTAGGTACAAACAACAATGTGTTCATACAATGTGATCTTAATTTTTCGCAATTTCTTTCTTTTTACCCCCCCCCCCTTCCAACTTACTTTTATTGATAGCAACTTTTGAAAGCTAAATGGTAACGCATACATTTCATTAACTTTTTTAATTGAGAACAATGTACTAAAGTTTTTGACCGGTCGATAACCAGTTTTGGACAACTATTTTTGAATTTATCAGAGTTTCAAGTTTAGGGCAGGAGGAAAAGTGGAAAGCAGTATTATTATTATTATTATTATTAGATACGACCGGATAATTTAACTAGTAGTTATATATTTGTATAGATTAAGAATATATTATACTCGGTTATTGTACTGTATATATCTATTTTATGTATAATACGTATATTTTACTGTATATTTTAGTATGGTGCACTATATAAGACAATTTAAGTGTAAATTAATATGTCAATACCAGTTAATATTTTGAGTGGACGATAAATATATGGGTCAAAACGCCAAATACAAACGAACGTTGGAGTGACCCCCTCAGATTTTTTTGAAAATTACACAGCATGTCTGGTACGATGAAACGAATGTTCTCAAATTTTTTATCGATCATGGTCAACCATGATCGTAAAAAGTATTTTCAGTTTTTTTTAAATTATTATTTTATAGCATCTTCGGCCTTCAAAAAAAAATAACTAAAAATCAGTGTCTTATGTATTACTTCAGCTATCTGAAAAAATTATTAATTTATATTTTCGAGTAACAGAGTAGAAAAAACGACCACAATAATCAAAACAGATATTATAATTATGTGTGTAAAAATAAGATAATTTTCCAACTTTTCTTTGAAACTTTTTTTGTTTTTCTGGAGAACCCAATTTAAGATTTACACATTTTTTGTAAATTTATCTCAGCTCTCTGAAAAAAAATATTAGAAAAATCATCTAATGTTGGTCAACACGAAAAACCCAACTTTTTTTATTATAAATTCAATTTTAATGACGATTAAATTCACTGTTGGGAATAAACAGACTCGTAGTTGTACAAAAAATGTAATGACTTGTAAACATTAAAATTAATCGATTAGTTTTCGAAAAAACTTAATAATCTTAAAAAGCAAAATAATTCTCAATTTATTTAACTTTTTTCTTCTTCAAAAAGACAACGAGTATTTTTTCTTTGGGCGATTATCTTTATGTTTTAATCACTTATGCTCATCATAAACCGCTTAAAAATACAATTGCAATAATTACGCGCGGCATGTCTGGGTGAATGTTGTTTGAAATTATTATAAAAAAAATACCAATAACAATAACTTTTTATCGGCAGTAAAAAAAGCTAAATTTTACTTAGTTTCGGATATCGCGTAACGACATAATTGGTGGTCGTAGGGACCCAATATAATAATAATAATTATAACGACAATAATATTGTTGCCATCTTTATAAAATATACAAACGTCTATAGTCTTGCCGCCAAGTCGTTACACAATCGTGTTGTACACACGCCGAAATGGCTCGTTTGAAATGATTATTATTTTTTTTCCCTCCCCATTCGAACGACCCTCCGACGACCTCAAAACTGAAGATTTCGCTTTTGTTTAATCCCACGTCTTGTCGGCTACCCCGGCAGCGTTATATATAATGTCTTTATATATGTTATCTTATTAGTAATTTATTCGATGTGCGCGAATGCTTTTTATCGGCGGCGCCTCCTCCTTTTGCCCTACGCAACGGGCGGTTTTATATATTGTGCCTATCTATATACAGAGAACACTATGTAAACCGTAAAGGCGTCGTTGGACGAGGGGAAGGATTCGGCGGCAGCGGTAAAAAGAGCAAAAGCAAAAGGAAAAAAAAACAAGACATCGTCGGAGGCCATTATAATGAAAATAAAAAACAAACGTGGAACAAAAAAAAAAAAAATACATTGAAAACGTTTTACCTCTGCTCGGCAAACCGATATCGCATGTATATTATTATTCTTGTAATGTATTTCGTGTACTTGCTTACATTTCATATGGCCAACGCAAGTATACAAAATCTACAAGTTTATAATGTTATGCTTATGTGTGTAGTGTGTACCAGTGGCGTCACTAAAAAATATAATATGTATTGAATTACATACAGGGTGGTTTATTTCATAGTGTTTTTATATAATGTTATCTCAATTTTCCACAAATCTGACTTTTTAAACTTAAATGGTAACGAATATTTCATTAGATTTTTAAATTGCGAATATTTTACTAAAAATGTTGACTAGTTGATAACCAATTTTGAACCACTATTTGTAAAGTTATAAGAGTTTAAAAGTTGGGACGGGAAAGGGAAGTGCGCACAGTTAAAAAAAATACTACACCTTTCCTCCTGCCCTAAACTTGAAATTTCAAAAATAGTTATCCAAAACTGGCTATCGTCCAGTCAAAATGTTTAGTACATTATTCTCGGTTTAAAAAGTTAATGAAATGTATGCGTTAGCATTTAAAAGTAAATATAACAATAATTAATTTGGCAGAGGGAATATAAAAATTTGTGGAAAATTAAGTTCACACTATATGAAAAAAAATACAATAATCAATTAAATCCAGTGAGATATTGTGTGGTCCGTGATAAAAAAAAACATCCTGTATAATATTTAATTTATGGATTTTCGTTTTTTTTTTGTTTTTTAAAACAATTATTTTTTCCTCTACAACAAAGTTAAATCATCGGTAGGTACACGGAAAACAAGCGCATAAATTAGTATATGGTACAAGTTTATATACGTGAAATATACCTACCTATATGTTTTTAGGTACATGTTAGTATAGAGTGTATACATATTCTCCAGTTAAGGAGAAATACTATTGGACGTTATATGCTTGCACGTACAAAACACATTGTGTCCGGCTAGCAGACTTACGACGCGAGACGACCGGTACAGTCGGAAAACGTGTTCTTAAATTATATTTTTTTCCTTCTTATACTTATGTTACACACCTTTGGAAAACGAGTCACCGTGATAATACGTTGCTTATGTGTGGCTCTTTGCTGCAGGAGGCAGACGAAGCCGGCCGCCGTGCCGGTGTTTGTATAATAATAATATGATACCTATATTTATAAAAAGGTGTTTTAATGGCGAAACATATTGTGTTTTTTTTTTGTGGGTAGCCGACTCGTTTTCAAGAAATCTCAGTGTTCGGAAGTCTGTGACGGCCGCCCCGCCGGCTTTGTATAAATAACAATTATAAAAATTCCCATGGCCCGTAATACCTACTTATATATTATGGCTTGTATGCTGCACATGGATAAAAACGGAATTAAAAAGCCAAGAGTGTATCTGCTCATAAACAACCGCATTATAACTTTCTGAACGAACGACGTGACAAATCGACAATAAAAAACGATATTAGACGCGGTTTATATTATAAAAACGGTAAATAGCGTCGTATAATAGTAATAATTATTATTTTTATACACACCGTGAAATGATAAGAAGTTTTAAATGAGTTTCCAGCAGCAGAACCGCGGTTAGTCGGCTAATAAAAAAGTATATACTTATGTGATCAACTTGTCCGCATAATCCATCTATGTAAAATTATGTTTCTACGGCTTGGCTCATATCTTATTAACATTTTGCCAGTATAGTGTTTTGTTTTGATACAACTTTTTTTTTTTGTGGCCATCAAAGTATATTTCAAGTATAAAATAATAAAATATATAAATATTAAATACACCTTAACCACAAAAATAATACTCTTGTTTCATAATACATAACCACGAGTGTTGCTCAAGTATTTTCTATATTACAAGTAAATAGGGAAAAAATATTATAGTTTTACTACCCAAGAGTTCTTTGTGACTTGTGAGTACAAAAGGCGGTAATGAATAATACTTACTCAGCACAGAAAACATATTTTATAATACTCGTAAACATTATGTGTATACAAAACAAAATAAAAACATTAACAAAATATAAACTGTTTTTTATAGTTTTTATTAGTTATTATAATATTAAATAATTATCGTTTTACATACAAGCTGAAACATAGTTTGTATAACAAAACATAAAATAAAAAATATTTGTATCATGTTTAAGTAAAAAACATAACTACATAAACATTTTTTTAATTTCAACGGTTTGTATTGACAAACCTTTTCTTTTGAATATTTTCCTTAATATACGTTTCTGTTTGTACTTATTTTCAATTTTGTGACATGTTGTTGTTATTAACGCAAACTTGTGTAATATATGTTGCCGATGTATTTATACCTACAAGATACAAAAAAGAAGATGATCAATGAAACGGTATTATATTTTACACATTGATTTATTCCATGTGAAACCAGCACAATAATAATATTTTCACTCTTATATTTCGAATTATCCAAAATTTTGGATAATTATTAAGAGCATTAAAAAAATAGCTAAAAAGTAAAATTGTTTTGTGAAATATCATAATATGGAAATTTGATACTATATTGTATTATAATATATTATTGTAGACAGCAATGAGGAATTCCGGTAGTATTGTTGTTTTTATTATATATTGTTTATAAAAACGAATTCTTTTGATACTTGGTAGTTTGTGGTTTTCTCACATCTACATAGGACACATTATTTTTCGGATACTGCATATTAATGATCTTGGTTGAAAGCCAGTGGATTCTTTCGTGTCATGTATTTTATAGATATGCGACACTACATGAATGTATTCAAGAAACCGATTTAGTCAGGTCTTCCTACGATAGATTTTTACTAGATATATTATTATGTGCAAACAAGAGAAATATTATATTAACCTTCGGTACAACGTTTACAATTGTCTTGGATGACAAGTAAACATTTTTAAAAAGGAGCCATATAATGTAATGTATTAGCATCAAGACGTACTAGGATATAACATAGCTCTATGACAAGCTGTAACTAAATAGTGGCCGTACTCGTCAGTTTTTAAGAAAATTAAATTATAGTCAAATTTGTTCGTACGCTTTATAAGTCTTTTAAGAAGAAATCGGTATTTTTAATATTATGCGTTTATGTACGATTTGTTAAGACATTTATTAAGTGTAACCTATCGGTGGTAAATGAGAGAATTCTTAACAGTTGGATATAAGAAAAAAAGCGGAGCGTGCTGTGAAATGGGTAATAATATTTTTCACGATGTCGCGTTTCTCTTGCAGCAAAGCGTGTACACATAGTGCTCACCTATTATACATACAATATATATATATGTATATTAAAATATATAAAACAAAATAAATGTCATCATTCCGGTCAAACTTAACGACGTCATTGTCGTGCGTTTATGTATGTAGGTATACATTTTTATTTTGTCGTTATTACCATTATGATTATTATTATATATACACCGAACGCAGCAAAACAAACAACAATAATCGCCGAATTAATTAGCAATAACCGGCCATTAAGACGTGCTTTACGATCGTTTCGGGTTGTACGTTACTTGTATACATAATGGTGTATTGTACCTATGAAAAATATATATCATACAGTATATATATATATATATATATATATATCTGTACACTCTTATAGTATGTGCGGCAGTTTACAACCCATTGCGTGCCATCATTTCTAACGACTCGGTTTTATTGTCGGACCGTTTTTAATGGGCTCATTATACGTTGTACCTGGTGACTTTTATAACTCACTCTCAAGACGAGATGCCCCTTCTGCATAGCATAATAATAATAATACCGACCCTATATGTAAATGTATATATATATATTTAACTATTATTAAATCGTATAGGTCACACACGAGCGAGGTAGGTACATCCAACATGGCCGCCAACCCGACAGCGACTGGTGGTGGCGCTGGTGATTAATGCTACTGGATAACAATGGCTTCGAAGACGAGGCGTAGGTATATATATATGTACATAATATGTAGCAGCAGAGGGGACAGGAACAGGAGAGTCTACCTGAGAATTAAGACATAACTCAAATGGGACCGGTAGGAAAGGCTATGGAGGGTGGTGCAAGGACAAGATCATATATATATATATATATATATACATTCCTTTACATATGGCCATTTTAATCGTCGGCCCGTGAACGCGCAATGTGTTCCTGATATTTATTAGATTGTGAATATATAGAGGCCGTTCCAGGGATTCCCGCCCGGGGGGAGGGGGCAATAATTTAAAAGGGATTTTAATAAAGACTCGGTGCGGCTAGAATACGGTTTGTTGTTGTGCTTTAAATTTACAGTAAAGGCAATATATGTATATACCGTATATTGCGCTATTATAATACAAATATTATACACCACCTCCTCGGTTTGCTGATCTTTACTCATCTCTCTCTCCCCGCCTCTGTCTGTGGGACGGTATCTTCCAGCGGGTTTTCCTTCGCCTTTGATGTCATCCGTACCGGGACGTTATACCGCCTCTCCCCTTATAATAATATGATATGTGTACACCGTGTCCCAGCGTTTTTTAATCGAGTTCTAAACGGCGTGTGTGGACATGTTTATTACCGTCTCTGGTCGAATTAAAAATCGTTACACACATGAGAAAAAAAAATGTTCACCTATACACATTATATGATACGCGTCTGTTCCCTCGTGAAGGGATCGTGTGACGAAGGACAGGTTTCTCCGGTAAATAATAAAGCAAAAAGAAATAAAATCGTACATTATGTGTGTAGTACACTCGTCGTTATGTTCGAAACTAGTGTTTCCCATAAAAGGGTCGTTTTCACCCCATACGGATATTTTTAACAAAAAAAAAAAGATCATCATCATAATAATAACAGATTTGAAATCGATGCCGGTAAGGTAAATATCATAGGCTACACCGACGGCCGTGTTAACGCGTGTAAACGAGCTGAGTACCGTCCTAATAATAATAATAATAATAATAATAATAATATGATTGTACCCATAGCTGATAAAGCAGTATACAAATAGGGCACCACGCGTGACTTTTACTACTCATTACTATTATTATTATGTACGTTTATTATCGTACATGAGCTACCGTATCTCCAAAAACGTTTATTTTACTGCGATTTTATGGTTTCTTTTCATTACTTACAATATTATACTTGTCTGCCGCGCGCACGTGGCATTTATTTATACAGGTAGATAATGTGTATAAAAACTTACAGTTACCTTTAGATTGAAATAAAAAAATATCCAACAAATAGTATAATCCATTCTTGAGAGGACAGCTGTTATTTAGTAAGCGTAGAAGCAAGTTAATTTTTAAACAGACGTGTAATGTTTTTTATTTACCACCTACAAACATTACACCATATAGGGTAGGACATTTTTTTAATTTTGGAAACATTTAAAAAGTATTATCATACCCACAGAGCAAAAATACATTTTATAGCTATAAGAATTTATTTAGAATAGTTGTAAACATATTTTAATATCGTATTTTGTCAGTATACTTGAAAATATTAATAACACAAATATTAAAAAATATATAATTATTTTACAATTATTGTTTTATAGTGTTTGGAAATATTTTTAAACGTTTGCTTTTTTTTAAATGTATTATTTCCTACCAAAAAACGTAACTTTAAAATATTTTTATAAAATTAAAATTAATTCTAAAATATTATAATTGTGTTAATATGTTGCATAGTTAATATTAGCTTAATATTTATCTTGATAAATTATATTTTTTTATTAAATATTACCATTGAAGAGCTACAAATAATATTCCTGTACAATTTATAAATGTATGCTATTATGAGAAGAAAATACACTTGCCTCATACAGTATTACTATATTTCTGAGTTATGTTGTTTAAGTTCTAGAATTAGTCATGACTTAATATAAACTGTACCACTCTTAGAATACCGCCGAATAAACAAGTATGCGACTTTCTACTTGATTGTAGCATTTTGTTTTTACAGTCTATAAGCATTGAATTCTGAAACGGCAATCGTTCACAGTAACAATAACGAAACGTGAGAGTTTTATGGATTTAGGTATTTATTATGTAGCTGTTAAGTTGACATTTAATCGGCTATAATTTGTATTCGAGCATTGAACGTCATCTTAAAGTTTTATGAACTGTTATTTTATTGCTTATGGATTTAAGAAAACAGTAAAATAAATCTAATACACGGTTTAAAAATGTTTATTTTTTTTTAAATGACTGCTAAGTACAAACAGTACAATATTATTACGGCCAAAAGTTTATGTACAACTGTTGTGCGCGTTGTATATAATTTTGATTTATAATCATCTTATTTTTTACGGTAGCATGTTGTAATGACGAGGGAAATGTACAATATTAAAAAAAAAAGGGTGCTAACGGCATATTTCTCCTGTAAGTAAGTGAGCTGCATGGCATAAGGGCGACCGACCGGGACAAAGTTATTCGGTGCTTACATTAAAGATTTAATGTTAAACGAATGTACGACGCTTTTTGTTTCGACTAACAAATGCTTGTTTGTAAAATTAAGTGCTTTGTTCGTAACGCAAAAAAGCGCCGTGGTGTTTTTTATTTAAAATGATCGTGTAATATTTTCATTTCTGCGACACTGCCATAATGCAGCTTTACGGCGGCTAACTACGTTTTCTTTTTTGTCATAATAAGAAATTATGATAGCCAACCAACATCTGGTTTTTAATGACATTTTATACGAATTTTACCGACTCTGCAACCAGCATTTATATTATAGTGATTACTGCGAATATTATTTTATACTTTAACCGACTGCTTACAAAAAAGAATAGGAAGTACCTACGTTTAAAAATATTAACACAATAAAAACTTGTGGTTTTTGTTATAATAATTTGGATGGATTATTTAAGTAAAATCTTTGGTTTGGCTTGCAACTCGTCAAAGGCTTATAAATTATATTATATGGCTTATTTGTAAACTAAATTATCCAATAATCTAAATCCATTGAAATGTTTTTTAGAAAATAAATTTATAATCAAGATCTATTGCATATCTCAGTGGATAGTCCATTGATGTTCATTTAGGACTCAACTGGTGATATTCGACATTTATACATTTTCGAACACCTTTTCTGTTAAATTATAGAGAATTACCTTATGGTGTATTTGTATACGCACACTATGCTATCGATTCTTTAATCTCGAATTAATTTGCTTTCTGATTGTTTAATTACCGGTAGTTATCTGTTAACGGTGCTCGGGAGTGGCAACTGCGTGGGATAGTCTTGTTTAAAAAAAAAAAAGATCACAACGCGTTAGGTACCCATTACTTCTTAGCACACTTTGGCTTCGAGTATCTTAAAAAGACTTTTTACAGCTCTACATATTACAATAGTTGCGCCTTAAACTGTGTTAGGTATGTTTATTTATGCCTGCGAACATATGCTTGCGCGGACAATTCGCCACGGTGCGACGCTGGCAGTGAAATTTAACGGTCTATTTTAATTGCCCAATTATAAGGTTAAGAAAACCGAATTTCGCTTCATGGCCATTACATGTGTATGCTTGCCGTGGCGACCGAGAGATAAGGTCAAAACAGCAGGTCGGGCACAGATATTTTTCTCTTGAAGCTCTCAAAATTCTCAGATACACTCTTGTTGTGGGATTTATATACTTACATTTTACATTGTATCAGCAGGTTCTGAGCAAGCTTGGTAGTTTTACCTAAAATTAGTCATTAGTAATGTTAATGACTCATTACGTATTTTACAAGAGAGAAATACTCTCCACTATTAGTTGTAAAAGTTATTGAAAAATTTAAGTTGTCAGTAGCTGAAAAGAGTATGTGTTTGTTAGGAAGTAACTGCGAGTCAGACCCTTAGGGCAATTTTATTGGGTCGAGACCCTTACTTGATCTGTGCTTAAAAAGCGGACTGTCTAAAATATATTACTATAGTTGACAAATTTAGATTAGACGACACATTCTTGTAATAATAGATTTGAAAATGTAAAAAATAAAAACATTAGTGTATCCTAGATGACACCGTTCGGTAGTGTTTGTTATAGAATGCAATTAGGCCGGTGTGCTATGGGTTTTACATGTCAATCCATTGTCCATATAGTAGTAGATAATATTATTATAATGTAATTTTTTCGTCGAAAAATAATACAATACAGGCTTTGCTCGCGCGAAAACTATCGCATTAAAGTTTTTAGCCAGACTTAGGAACGCCGCACACCTACCTAAGTGTATATGTGTATATAATTTCTAACGAAACGCGTATCGGACCATTTGATCGGAATGGGTTTTTCCCGTATAGGTATAAAGGAATATAAGAAAAGGAGAAAAATAACTAAAAATAATTGCACGTTTTTTTCCCTTCGGCTTTTTGTTTGGAAAAACGCGTGGGATCCGGCCGATCCGGGTAGGTAGGTATAACGCGCAATTTCCACTGGTATATATATATATATATATATATTATATATATATATAGGTTTAGCCGGAAACAAGGCCGCTAAGAAATACGTGAATTATTTTTATCGTTTATTTTCAGCCTTTATATTGTACGTAGACGCGGATAAAACGCGCTATAGCGGGTCTTCCCTGCGCCCCGCCAAAGTCGTTGGGCCCTTTTTATATATATTTTGCTCGATTCAGGAATTGGATTCCGCCGGGCGATTTAAAAGCGTTACGTGGCAGGAATGAAACACAAACCCCGGCGGACAAAAAAAAAAAAAAACAACGGGCGGCGCTCGAGCAAGGAATATATATGTATATATATATAAGGCCCCTGCGAGGAGACGGAAAAATTCGGAAAAGAAAATAATGTAAAAAAATAGCAAAGTAAATGGAGATAAGAAAACGGCAGCGGGAGAGAGAGAGAGAGAGGAGGAACGCGAAATAACCCTCGGGAAGAGCTGTAAGGCGAACGGGGAACGACGGGTGAGTGGGGAAGGGAAAGCACCGAGGAAACTCTCTTTGGGTGTATATCCTTGGCCATTTGTATTCAGACGGGGATAAACCGGAGAAAACTGCGCTCGGCGGCCGTTAAAACAAACTGCCCCGTTTCTTATTGCCGGAATAACTTATTTTTCCTTACAGAGCACATGCCGCGCCGGCGGTATACATACATATATATATATATATAGGTAATTTATTATAATAGTGACGGTGGTTCTTATATGTATGCGTTGCACATATAAAAATATATCAACCGAGGCTAGACGAAGAAGAGCCCAAGATCCAAGGATATACATTTATATATTATTTATGTATGGTGAAAAACATACATCCGGATAGTAAAATGTATTTCTTTTGTGTTGGTGTGTATACACAAACAATAAGAAACACCGGACAATCCGGACTAGACTAGAGAAATATTTACCTATTAGGTTTTTTTTTTTAGTCGTTTGCCTGGTAATCGGATTATATATATGTATATATATATTATGACAATAGAGCGATAAATGATTTTTTATCCTATACATTGTGTACAAAAATATTGGAAGCCACATATCCGTAGTTTTGGTATGAAACGACATGGAAGTTATTATTATAATTACATCATAAAAATGTAACGATATGACGTTAAGAATTTTTAAACGTCGTTGCTGTAAATTGTTTTTAAAAAATGCATACAATAAATCAATTTATGCCGACTTTGCATACAATAACTCATCGTCATGTATCTCGTTGGGTGATAATTGTAGATAGTAATTTTATACTGAATAGGTTGTGTAATGAACAAACGAACGCAACGTTATATTTAAATGTATTTTTGGTTTTAGTTTAAAGGTTCGATTTAAACGTCATTGGCTTGTACAAAATACGAGTTACGACATTCCTGATATTAGAATGACCGGTCCGTGTTAACATATTTTTTACTTAAAACGATAAACCCTTTTTAAAAACGGGGTCACTAAAATGTTATCAGTCCGGATGGGTTAACCTCGAACGAGACCGTAATACAGTAACAATATAGGAAATAATACCGTGACCCGAACCGGATGGACAAGGCATGTGCTTAGCGTTTGTGACTAATTTCTTATGACCGCAACGGGATATCCCGTTCGTCCTAAAGATAATAAATACAGTAATATGTCAACATCCTTACCAAAAGTGTTAGAAAACACTTGGAGTCGAGGAATTAAATATAGTTAGTGTTGTCTTGTCCAGACCACAAGAAATAATAATTCATGCGTTCCAACAAACCAACATGTTTCGACGCGAAGAAGTTTACAAAATTGATGTACAAAACCCCTTGATAACATAACTGGGGAGTACTCACAGTTTTTCATTTCAAATTTGAGATGTGTACATATTTTTTTGGTTTGATTTAGTGTGTAAAAAGTGTGTTACCTCGGTAAATTTGATATTTAAAATAAACTAATTTCAATTAACCCGTGAGAATGGCGATTTTATAGTTGAATATTTTGAAATAATTGTTATTGTTCGGTATTCTTAAGTTCAGTTTCGCCAATGAGCTGAGCAGGTTATGGTTTTACAATGCTATAGCTTTTGTGTGTATACTTAGCCGGAACAGTTGAATCGATTTAAGTTGTGTTTTTTATATATAACACATACACTACTATATGAGTTTTTGGTTATGATATGAATACAGTAAAGTACTATAAAATATAATACAGTCGTTCGATTGAACAAGAATTTATGAGAAGTATCTAAAATAATGATAAAAGTTTTTATATTTAAGACATAAGAGACCATTATCGTTTATAATATAATTTTTAATTGACCGAAACTTAAACAGTGTATTGTAATGCCATAATTTTACATATTCACATATATACTTTGAAGTATTCAGTTTGATCGGTATCATGTCTTCCAACGTTTCAGAAATCATATGACTACTATTTTCAAGGATAATGTTAGATGTGATACATATCGTTGATATGACATTAATTTTATTTAAATATAACAATGAGTGACCCAAATTTTGTTTATAAATCATTCTGATCACAAGTTAATGTTTCAATAATGTTAAGAAACCATGTTAAAATAAAATGTATTCCTTAACATTTTTTAAAGTTTTTTTTGTTATTTAAATCATTTTCCATAATAAAAAAAAAAAGTTACGTTATGTCTTTCTCAAACGCGATATTGGCAGACTGACAGTAGACTTTTTCTGGTCTTATGGAAATTAATTTGTATGCAAATACGCCATATTTCAGTATCGTGTGCATCGTTATCCGTCAAGGGTGCTTTTTATACTTCACAAAATACCAATTTAATGCGAGAGGAAAATACATAGTTACACCGAAGTGCCTTTATATCGATTGGTTCGATATCGCCGCAGTACCATAAGACATGAGAGAGTGGTTCATAAAGTCGGCCTTTAGTGTAATGTAAATATATATATATATATATATGCATCATGTAATCTTATATATAAGGAAAACTTTAACACACACACAGACACAATGGCCTCGAGCTTATTTTACGAGTCGTTTAACTTTGGGCTATAAAAATGGCGCATTAGAAAATGTCATTTGAGCGATCTCGTTTATATGGAGATTTTCCCAGAGCGCCGCGTTATCAGACAATATTAACGGCGCGCGTTATAAAGAAAAATCATCTATGTCGGCTGCTTAGAATAAGGATTTTTTTTTTTTTTGATAAAAGGAACTCCGTGAGAATTCGATGATATTGAACGATCCGATTGGGCGATTTCGATAAGCAACAGCCGTTATTTTCATTGCCGTGAAAACGGCTATCAAATCGAATAATATAGAACAGCTCCTTACAACTTAAGAATTTCAAAATAACCGGTCATTATTTCACCATAGCGCACACGGCTCTGCAAAACGTTTACCTTGACTATTGCGCACGCCTGCCTTGAGATTTAGTACTGTACTTACAGATGCACAGCAACAAAATACTTAGTCAAGTCCAACTAAAATTATGGGACACAATAATAACTTCTAGTTGGAATAACTAAATGAATATTTTGGCTAAGCAACTATATATCTACATTTAGTACGGCCAACTAATTAGCTACTTAGTTGGTCCGACTATTTGTTTAGTTTAGAAATTTATCGTACGGTTATTTCAGACTCGAGCCATGAGTAAGGACGACGAGGCGGGCCTAACAGCGCTGTACAGGAGGTACATTCTTGGATACCTCTACTGTAATGTATATATTTAGCTATTAACGTCACGGACGACGGAGCGGGCATCGCAAATAAGCGTTGCCGGAGAGATAAAAGGGTTGGGAGGCGTTGTCGGGGGTGGTGGGGGGGGGAGCGCAATTACATCCCTTCGGCGGAGAGGTCAAAGGGGCGGGACGGGCGGCAAGTGAGTGGGAATGGGGCGAAAAGCTTTTCGGAAACGCATTAAGATAACACAGCGGGCACACCACCTAAATCCCCCGGGTGCGCAATGATGTGTGATACGACGGGTCGGGTCGCTCCTCTGGCACAAGATGAAGTTCTCTCTTGGCGGCCGTCGCTCGCCCGTCTCTTTGCCGCCGCCGGCTCCTTACAAGAAGTCCACACTGTCCGCCCTCTCTTAAGTATAGTAACTATAAATATATATATGTAAGTATCCGTTCGGGGCGGCTGCCCGGAAAACCGTGCGCAGGCTATACTCCCCTCACGCCCTCTGCCCTTTTACACTTTCCACTATCCTCCCACACTTCCCCTTTGTGGGAAAATTCTCCCACACACACACACACACACCCAGTGTACTTACAGTGAAAATCGATACGTTTTCCGGGTCTTTCCACGCGCACGCCGTCTTGGTGAACAGCCGTATAACTTCTATATAGCGTGTAACCGATTTTACTGTTGCCGTAATATTACACCAAAAGTGCGGCGGCAATGGCCTTTGGAATATAAAAGCAAAAACGCGAAAACAGTTTGTTTAGTTTCATGATAATGACGATCATATTATGACCGTTTAACAAACAGCGCTACTCAGATAGAACTCAAGAAGCGACGAGTACCCGTGATCTTGTTATTATATTTTTAGGGTAAAAGAAAATGTAAGTGTATTATATAATACAATATCATCATGGCATTTGTTATAAATGTTGGAGAGACAACAGCAGTCAGAATACAATAATATGCATTTTTTTAAATTTTATACTGAGATAATTATTCAATTAATGAAAAATAAACTTACAACAATAAAATCGAAAGTTTTGGTTTTTGAAAATAATAGTATAGTTAAAAATATATATATTGCTAATATAGTTGCACATCAGAATAGTTTGATCCCACATAAGTGCCATAACATGTGAGTACCCAATTATTGATGTAAAACATTGTTTTGCATTGAGTCTTCAGGTCTTAGTTTAATAGCTGTTCGGCTTAAACCACTTATATTAAAATATAACGAATACTTTTTGATTATTCTTTATAAACTAACGTTTAGTCAACTCAAATATTTTTATTTCGGGTAGGTTATTCTTCTACGTTTCAACGGTTTTTTTAGTTTCCATATAGGCACACTTGCTCTCGTAGTATGTTTTTTTTTTTACAAATAAACACACCTAACAGATTTTTATCTCAACGAACTTCAGTTTTATTGTTCATAAATGCCAATTAACTAAGAAAAACGAGTGTACGCTTTTTAAAAAAAAAGTACTACATCATTGCTACATTCCGTGTTGTGAATTGTAAGTGTACTTATTGTTATGTACATTTACATGATGTGCTACATAACAACAGTAACAATATATCCTCTACTTAATAAATATGTATTACTTGTTATTATATTAAGTAACGCTAAGCTATATTAAAATATTTATATTCCAGCCGGCTAAGTTTCCAAATAATTTAATTTGAACGAAACCGTTATGAGCAAAGGTTATTATTATTATTTTAACTTTAAAGTATACCTATACTTCCAGACATATTCAGTTAGTACCAATAGCCGGTAATTTATAAAACACCAGTAGTTGATAAATTACTATTAAACACCATAATATACAATTAACATAGTCAAATATGAATAAATGGCTGATGATTATTTGTGTAATTGTTTTTGCGAATATAGCAACATCGCTTGAGGCTAATAATTATTATGAACTGTGCTTGTGCCGCCTTGTAGTGTCCGTTGAACGAACGGCGCCATAACACGGTGTGTTTAAGACGTTGTAAAAGTTTATCAACAGTATAAAAACCGGCGCACGGTTAATTATATTATATTTTAGGCGCACTTGAGATTAAAACAAGCGACAAAAGACAACGGCTTTTGACTATTATAAAAAGGTACTATGCAGCGTGTACATAATGGCAATAATAATAATAATAATGTAAGTACGGCTGTTGTTGTTGGAAGTTAATAAAAACCGGTGGCGACTTAAAAACAAACGACAAAACGTTTACGAAAATTGGCTTGCAACGACGTTGTTATATTATGTGTACCACCACAGCAGCGAGGAGCAACAGCAGTTGTGTCGGCCCTTTTATATTCTCTCTCCGGAGTCGTTTTAATGAAAACTCCCAACAGACATTCCGACGACGTGTCGACACGAGCATTCCCCTGGACCAGGACTCCGTTCCCGTATATTCCAGGATCCAGAGCAAACGGGAGGTCGTCATTTTTTATCGTCTCCGCCGACCATATGTGCTTTGTGTGTGTGTGTGTGTGTACCGACAAGTCCGGCTGGGATAGGGCGAGAGAGTTTAACTGGCATAACGGTATACAGTGGCAATAACTGTACACACACGGTATATGTAACGAATTTTAAAAGCTATATTATATAAGTCGCCCAGCGCAAAGTTCTACGGCAGGTTCCTGGTCGGCGCATCCGAATAAAGCGAAAGTTTCACAAACGACCGTACAACATAGTATACAGGGGTACATAAAATCAAACTTGCGCCGCCGTGGCAAAATGCATATACTCGTGCAATATCATAGGGTCTAAATTACTTGGGAGTACTACGATCGAGATAAAACGACGGTAGTCGCATACAGAACATATTATTGTCATATAGTTTGGAGTAATATTATCAATAAACACATTTGCCTTGGTAAATATAAGATAATATTATTATTATAGTACACAAAACCGAGACTGAAAGTAGCCAAAATAGTCTAGCGAATGGACAATTGAAGGATCGACTGCTACAACCGGCTATGTTCATGTTTATCAAATTTAATTATTTTCATGGAAAAAATGTTCCAAAAAGTATCCACATTTTTGTGCGACAAATAGTAAAATCACAATATTACTCACAAAGATAAGACAAAACGCATTTTTTGTGTTAACGCTAGTAAATTGGATAAAGAATTTTGTTTTGACCGTTCTGGACATTTTTATAAAGCCGGAAAAAATACATATATAGTTGGATCAATTAAAATTGTGGTTAAAATAGGGACACAATTCATTTACAGTTGGAATAATTAAATACATAGTTCAGCCAACTAAACGTTTAGACTAGTTTAATCAACTATATGATTTAGTTCGGCCAACTAAATGTTAAAGTTAACAACTGTTTATTTAGTTATTCCAACAATAAATTTATTGTGCCCCTATGTTATATTAACCATAATTTTAGATATTAACCAACTATAAATTTTTTCGTGTATCAATAGAAGATTATATTATTGTTAACCATCTAAAAACTATTATCTAGACAATTCTGTTGCCAATGACGTGTCTTTTTTGAACCAAAGAAATTGTGTATGTGGTATGAGAGTGAGATAAGGCATCTAGCTGAAAGACGAACGTACTTTGATTGCCCTCCAGATGTTCTCAAAGTTATGGCTTATTTAATTTTTACTATTTCTGATCGTTGTGGTTTTGTTTTCAATAATTTAAATAAAATATACATTTACCCGAGTGGATAAAGTTGGCTTCTCGGTAGTGAGATAGCTTAGTGGGCTGGGTAGCGGAACTGCCGCGCTGACTGTTGTTACCGTGTGGTATGCTTTTAGATTTCTTATAGTGTTTGGATTTGTATACTCAAATGTATTGAAAATGGCCGCTCGCGAAGACAGAACAAATTTATATTACCTGTGCAGCGTGCATACATCGGTATAATGATAATATAAAAAGCCAAAGGACATTCGATAGTGCAAAACAAACGCAACGCACCCTCGTAAATTCCTCCTACACGAGGATTTTATCGTTTACACATAATTCCCTTTAGCGACACACATGTATGCATAAAACGCACTTAACATTTTATCGCGTTCAATGGCGTTTGTATGTATGCCTTATGCGCGTAGGGAGAACCCCGCCAGTATAATAATTGTGTACTAAGAATTTACCTGATAGTATACTCATATCTATGTGCGTAATGTGTGTAAAAGGGTGATTTACAGAATATTATATATTATAAAATGTCGTCTCGAGAAAAAAAATGTTATTTTAAATTATCAAAAAAATATTAAAAAGAATCCCGATATAATAATATTATTTATTTATTTACAGATTTCCCGTTTTCCAGTTGCAATACACAATAACAGCTGTAAGTATACATTTTATTGATTTTCACAAGATTTGTATTAAAATTTAAGCACTCAATAGGAAATTGGATATTTTAACATGGCCAATCAACGAGTACAAACTATATTATACATAGTATGCGGAAGTTGGTAGATGTACATAATTTTGTCTCGCTGGTATATAGAATTTACAATAATTTTGGCTCTATATAATGTGAAACACAAACAAATCAAAACTAAAGCATATCAATAACCTTACACATGAACGTAGCTTAAAAAATACATACATGTCGAATTGATAACCTCCTCCTTTGTTGGAGTCTGTTAATAAAATGTAAAGCATTTGGGTGTAATTTGTTTTATTCATTTGTACGAATTATGTGCTATAATAATTATATAGAGTTTTCTCAGACAAAAAGTACCTGTAATACTTTTAAGTTTCTCAGAAACCAACAAGGTATAATGCTGATGATCGCACTACATTTCAGCCGTTCGTCGCTAGATGGCTCCGCGTGTGTGTAGTTTTAGATTTAAATCGCAATAAGATTTAAAAAAAATATACTTTTTCCATAATATACTTGGCTTACAAAAACGTCAAGTTGATACTTTTATGCAAAAACTTTTCTTATTATAATATGTGTTTATTTAGAAGAAGATACGTTATTTTTATTTTGCAAAGGTTATGAAAAACTAATTGCTTAGTTACATATTATGAAAAATTATAATCCATAATTTTGAAATGTTGTAAACAAAACATTTTAGTTAATGTTTATTTGTTAATTTAATAGATGAAATTTGAAAATAATTTTGTTCAATCGTTATATCAGTTTGTTGGTTTTAATAACACGAAGGGCTTTTAAAAACATGTCACAGTAGTAATTAGCCTATAAATATTTGAATGGATTTTAAATAACAAACAGGCGTCAGATTCAAAACAAATAACGCCTTAACCCGTTATCAGTTTAGGCATTGGAGTAGACTATCTTCATTTTTTCCATTTCATAATTCAAATAGTGGTAAAGTAATTTTCTACTGACGAAGTCAGACGATAGTTTAGGTTAAATTGTATTTAATATAGTATAACACGTATAATATTAAAATTATTGTCTCAGTAAGGTAGAGTAAAAATATTAATGTGGTGTCCGACTTGTGTTTTACTAGGGCGAGGTCGGCTGGCAAGTGATGAACTGAATCTAGACTGCATTAGATCAGTATAAATTGTGAAAAATATAAATGTATAATTTGGATTTTCTGTACTTGCAACGCATTACATTGCATTTTATGTTCACTAGAGCGGATGAAATCCCGACATAAATTTGTTCAAAGTGGTTTAATTTTCCCGTTTTCTCGGCAATTACCCGTACCGAGGAAATAACTTGTTGTTCAAATGAAATTTTAATTGGATTTTGTTTTTTTAATTGGATATTGTGTTGCCGCTTAATCCGAACCGCTGCGGTGTTAAAACACTGCTGCGTTCATTACCGAATTAACAGCCGGGCGTTCTACCGGGTCGGAAAAAAAAAGGGATCGTAGAAGAATCATTAACGGCCAATATTGTGTACTTAACGAATATTTATGTACACAGAATCGTTGTGTAATGATCAACAAAAAAAAAATATATATATATATATATGTATATATATTTATTTTATATCAGTAGCTCACCGCGGTTACCCTTGCGCCGTGGCCCGAGATACTTATCAATACACAACATATTTATAAAAAAACTGAGGTAAAAAATAGAAATAAGAGAAGGGATTCACATATATTATAGAGTTTATAAAAATTCAGGAATTCTTTTTGGCCTCATCCCGCTCTATCGCGCAATATATACAATAATAATGTGTTGGAGGTATATGTATTTTTGTTATATATATATATATACATACATTACACACACGTGAGAGGACGTGGGCGCAAACTCAACTCTGTATATGAAAAATCCCCGGGGTAGGTAGGTAAGGGCCGTATACAAGAGTTTTATCGGTACTTTCCCGCCCCTCCCCCCCCTACACTTATGGGGTTCGACCTGTTCCATAAACCGGATACACGAGCACTTCGCGTATAAGATATTGATATTGTTATGGCCGCACGCATAAAATCCACCTTTTGAATAGATAAGTTGGTTATTTTTTCTTTTTTATGTTTTTATTTCCGGTCTCGTCTCTATCTTTTCTCAGTGTCCGAATCCGAAATCCTTGCATACGCGCACATAACGAAGAACGCATAGGAGAAATGAATATTTTAATTTTCAACTAAAGTGCCCGTAAAAGACACGTGTCGACAAGCTTGTTTTAATAAAATTTTGAAAAATAAATATAAACGTTAGTTCGCGTGAACATGCGCTTTTGTATGATCATTTTATTTTATAGTACTTGGAAAATAGTCACCGCTAAATAATAAAATAAATAAATAAAAAAATATTCTAAAACCTAACCTAACCTAACGTTTCTTACACTGGTCAGTCAGTTAAAAAACGGCATAACTATGATGTTATTATTATGTGAATTTGTAAACATTTGTATACATCCATATTAGAACCTTAAACCAAATACAGGGGGATCACTACTTGAAATCACTTTTAATTTTTATACTTAAATAAAAACACAAATACATTATCGTAAAAAGTACATCAAAAGCCTTTCGATTAAACTGTATTAAGAATGACTGATGATTGAAATTGGTTTTAATTTGTCAAACATTATGTTAATACTTTTAAAAATTTTGTTTTAGAAAAGTAGGTGATTAAATGTTCTAAAAATATTACAATAAAAAGTGACTACCTATACTTAACTTTAAACAATATTGTGTTTTTTTATTTTATTTTTTTGCATCATTATTTATGCAATATCCTGCCAAAGCACGACTTTAAAATACTTATTAACTTTTTGACATAAATACTTTTCGCTGTACGCGAAGGAATTCTATCGAAATAATATGTAACAAAAATATTTTATTAAGTATAAAGTAATATCAGTAGTGTTGTACAGTTATAGCTTTTGTATATGTTCTATTACATATTTATTTTTTTAACCGGAAGAAATATCTATATATGTATACATATTATTTTCTTTTCTATAAATAAAAAAAAAAACATAATAAAAATATACAACAAACAAAAGCAATAACAGTAACAATATAGTGTATACGGCACAGTAACAGATTTAATCTAGAGTAAACAAAAACGAACAACTACCATAAAAGCATTTTTCTTCACCCTTCACGGACACAACGTTCTCTCCAGGTCCTCATCCGGTTGCGAACCGTGTTTGTGTTGTTGCGGACTTTATACACACCCACCCACACACATTTATAGTAAGAAATAAGAAGGGACTGTCGGAGGGAGAGAAACGCTATTAAAACGGGCTTTCTCCTAGTCCTATTTTACCGCCCCTTTCCCCCGAGCGGCGTAGGGTCCGTATAAATTCGCCAAACCACTTGGGCAAAGTTCAAAGTTTAACTTGTCCCCGTACCGACCCCTCGGCTGCGTCTTAATTTATTTTATTCGGTCGTGCAATAGGAAACGGTAAGTCGGAAGATATTTACAAAAAAAGAAAAAAAAAACGATTTTCCTCTTTCGAACGGGAAATGCACTCAAAACGGGATTCCTAAATTCACGCCGGCGCGGCGCATATAATAACGCGGTGTGCGTTTGGCCGTAATAATAATAATACATTTAAGAGGGTGGTAAAGTTTCAGTTGAAGTTTAAGTAAACACACACACATACGAGAGGCGCACGTGGTATTAACTTTATGGGAGATAGGCAGACGGCGGGGGGCGGAGGCGGCATCGTCTTAAAACTTTAATTAACCCGGTGCGTGTAATGTTCAAAGTTGTTGTTTTAGCCATCTTCCTGCGATCAGTTCCACCCTATCCGGCGGCGCGGCGCGGTTGTAAATTTCCGCACGATAATAATTACTATACGAGTTTAAATGTATTGTTTTCATGCACTTACAAGTGCCTACGACGGTTGTAACGGCTTTCCGGTATAGTATAACATAGGACACGGAGCGCTACGGTTACTGCGGTAACACAGTAATAACCAAAATTATTATTACCTTTTTTTAATTTTTATTGAGATTTTTATACCGAAATAAATGTACATTCATGTACATAAATGAACATCTCATTTATTGCTACCGCTACACGTCCCGCGATACCGTTTTTTATTATTATTATTTATGAAGTAAGGAGCGTCCTAAAATATATAATATTCAAATATAATCAAATATAAAATTGATCAAAATTATAGTTATATAAAGTAGTAGTTATAGTTTATAAAAATTATTGTCAAATGTTGCGCCTATATGTGCAAGAGTTCAACTAGTTTTTTGATAATATTTTATTCAAACAGCAACATGATAACATATAAATTTTACAAATTTTAATCCGCTTAAACGGTTTTTAAGTTTTAAACGAGTGTAATTATTCCAGTGTGGCGATAAATCAATTGTCTACAGCGACAACCGGTACTCGTTCTAGAATAGCGCAAAGATCAACGTTTTGGCCACGAGTCATAAAATATACCTACTTGCGTGTAAAACGCATATTATTTTAATTTATCTATGATATATTTATATTATAGTGGAAATAGGCAATAACTATATAGGTTTTTTAGCTACTATATTTATAGGTTATTCGGGTTTTGTTCAGAAATATTATAATATTTTGATATATGGATGTATATATAATTATTTTCGCATGACCCGCTGCGCATAAATAACGGATTAAATTTGAATTTTTTACCGGTGACATTAAAAAATAGAATAAACCGTTATTATTTTTTAGGTATACAAAACGCTAATAATTTAAAATTTTACAAATTTCCAATCGGACGGGTTAACTAAATTATTACATTTTTTAAATTCTACTAGGTTTTTGTTGAGCTCACCGTATCAAAAAACAGGATATGTTTGCTGTTCAGCTAAAACAAAATGCTTTAATCCTCGACTTGGCATTGTATCTTAAGAGATTGGTCGTTAGGTAAGGTAACGTGGTAAGGTTATTATTTTATTGAAAATTAACCCTTGCCAAGTCAAGAGCTAAGCTAGGAATTTACAGTGGCTAATATTATGTAGAATAACAATAATAAAAAATTAAAGACAATAATCGAAGGAGATGGCAAAAGTTACGTTAGAAGAGGAAGACCAAGGGCAGAATACATGAGCAAAATTTAAGTCCTATCACCGTGTGTTTGTGCACCACACATAACCACCGTACCGTCGTCATGGCCATAATATATAATAGCACAGCCCACAGGACACGACCGATTTAACACTACTCGCATTCCCATAGAGTTTACATACATGCGTATGCGTGCGTCCTTTGTACATTGCTCTTTTCTCCCTCCCCTCAACTCCCCTACCCCCCCCCCCCCCGTTCAGTGTGAAACATGGGGTTCGGTCGTTGTCCACGGGTCATTATTTCTTTCGTCGCTAATGTGCATTTTCCATCTATCGCACAAACGCTGGCTCGCACACGCAGACTCCTATAATAATATTATATCCTATAAATACACGTTCAATGGACGGCGAATACAATTTATGTATATTATGTACATACATTGCCCACAACGATTCCAAGTGCACAATATAATAATATATTATAATAAATAAGTATGAATCGTATATGATCTTTTGATACTTCACTACTTCACTATAGTACACAAAAAGGAGGTAGCTAAAGGAAAATCTATTAAATAACGCACTGTATCTATTAGTATCATCTAACCTACCGCGGAGGAACTCGACCACATACAAAACTATTGACAGAATATTATAGGTTCAAAAGCAGTTGGGCATTAATTTTGGTTTAAAAAATCAACGATAGTTGCGTTGTGGTTTGATATTTCTTCAATAATTATTATATTAGTTGTATTTTTTTTTTCAATCTTATCTTCCTAATAATAATATGAAACATAAAAATCGAAACTTATTTAAAATAAATCTATCGTACGATCCTTATTTAAAATTGTAAAAAAAAATATTTATGATCCGTTTTATAATGTTCCAATTAAAAAAAAAAATTATTTAATTGTTATTTTTCTCGATATTGTCGGTGAACTTTTAATGGTCATAATAATAATTATTAAATAAGGTTTTGACTCTACACTGCATCAAATAAAAATAGTTATTTTAATTTCAAAAATCAAGTTCTTAAACACAAATCAAGTAGAAATTAGTTAAGAAATGATTTAAGCATATTAAGTTTAATCAAACAAAAATCAAAATATTTCCAAAAGAACATTTATAATGTATGTAATAATGAGTATTTTTATTAATATGTTATTAATAAGGAAAATAAAATAAAAACATTATGACCTAAAGTCCTTATGGTAATCTTTACTTTTGGATAAAACTGAAATTATATTATTTAAAAAATAGGCATCAACACAAAGCCACTGATTGCACATTTATAGTAAAGATACATATTATCTTTGATTTTATGTTTTTTTATTTATTCTCTACACGTGCCGGTTATATAGTATTATACAATCGGTTATTATTTGTTTGTATACTTGAACTTATGTGCTATGATTTTTATATCGGTTTAGTAAACAACGACAGTGTTTATTACATTATATTCAGTATAAAGATGTACACGGTTTCTTTCCATTGGAGCAAGTAAATAGGTACTCTACCGCGTATACAGCGCATTGCCATTAGACGCTATCGCGATGACCGTTACTTTTGTAATCATTAATTTTATCTTTTACCCTTCTACCCTCTTTATCACCGCTGCGTACTCGTGTAATTAAAAAATGTTAACGAGAACCGAAAAGATTTACCTTTTTTAATTTTCGTTTTTCCTCAATGACGTTTGCAATTACACTATAATGTGTACTGCATTATAGTAAGTGTAAATCTAATTTCCGCCCTCTCCTACCCCAGAGGTGGCCGGCGGACGACAGCAGCATTAACTTGATATATATTATATTAAATTTACAAAAGTTGTGTTTTTTGTACCCGGGGGAAACCATCCAACGGAATTACAGCATAAATCACGATGGCCCCAATATACACGCCCACGTGGTCGTTTCACCCTCGTTCCGGTGAAGTTATAACTTAATTAAGGTTCGTTATATACAGGAGCGAACAACGAAAATAAAATATGTAACGAGAACATAAAATAAAATATCCGAATATCGTGTCTCCAAGTCGTTGGGCATTATTTACCAAAAAAAAAAAAAACAACAGGGATGAGCACCAAAGTCGCGTGTGCCCTTATATATTATTGTGATGATAATGGCAATACGAGACCACTCCCGTCGTATTGTCATTTCCCAGGGTTGTTGACTGTGAATAATTAATAACACGGTTTCACCATTTGTCGTTGTGTTGGAGTACTGATCGACTGGAAAACGCATTACAATATAATATAATAAAGTATTACGCATTGAGTACACAACTAACAACTATTCGCTTAATCACTTCGCATAAATAATTTAATTCTAATTTTTTTTTTATCGGTTATCGAATTTTATTTAGTGGCCTGTCGTTATAGAATTCAATCAAATAAAAGCAAAAAAAAAAAAATGGAATAACATAGTATATAACTAAGTAAAAAAATAAAATAATGAAGTATTTAAAAAAAAAACTACTAATAGTAAGACGCCATTTCTAAGGAGTAAAGTATATTGGCAGATTTTTATAAAATCTTAACTTAAAAGTTGAACCGTGATGTTTAATTATTATCACAGCATTCTTACAGTCCCCCCAGCAACGAATACAAACTTCCTCTTTAAAGAAGCAATACAGTTAATATATTTTATAAATTATCTTAATAGATACTGTATTGAATATATTAGCTTTTGATTAAAATAACTCGACTGACAGCTTGAAGAAAAAAATTATCTGTAAAAATATAGGAAAGAGATACCGTTTTTTTTTATAGTAATTAGCAATGTATTTTTACATTTATTATATTTAATTAAACTGGATAAAAACTAATTTGTATACAACTTTTTAATTTTTTTTTTATAATTGAGATAAAATAATTACAGCATTTTATAATATTGTGTTATGTTTATAAATTGTACACATTTTTACTTTGCAGCTATGAGAAAACGTCAACATTTTAATTGCACAAAATACAAACAAGTTAAACGTATTTGTTTAATTAGAACAAGAATAAATTATTTAGAATTATAACTAAATTTACAAACTAGTTAGCAAAGTAGTATTTCTAAAATACTTTAAAGCAATTAAGCATTTTAATATAAATATAAATCAGAACTTTTTCAGAAACGATTATATTTAATAAAAAAAAAAAAAATGATGTTTCTTTGGTAAAAAATACAACTAATATTGTTAAACGATTGAAAAGTTTGAACTTTTAACACGTGGTGCCGAAATACCAGCAGATATTTAGTATGATTATTAGAAAAATCGTTTTTTATGTTTTTACCCTGTATAAAATATCTCTGATCTCCTCGCGAGGGAAGCAATATACACATAAAACAATAAGTTGTAAAGCCATATAGAAACGATCGGCCAAGTTGATGTTGGTCGCGTCGGGACGCTTATAAAACGATTCTCGGTATTGTGTGTGATAGTGTCATTTTGTGCCATCGCCGTTTATCCTAGTATCAAGGCGATTATCATTACCACAGTCGTCAGGGATGGAAAGGAGGATGTAGACAGGGGAAGTGAGAGGGAGAGAGAGAGAGAGAGATATCTAAAACACCCCCATGTATATAAAAGGATTGTGTGCAGATAGCTGTGGGAGGGGGGGGGAGAGCATCGAGGAGGTGGAGATTACAGCGAGATTTATACACGGTGAAATCCCCAGGAAATTGGCCTGTAAATCACGGGGTGTTAACACATTCGGGAATACGGGATGAAGCCCCAAAATGGTCGCCAAGCTTTTAACGCCTCCGGTGAAATATCGCAGCTTTAGGTCCCGGATTAAAGTTAAAACCACCTTCCTCTTCCTACACAATATCCAACCGCACCTCCTGCCCTATACACCACTATGGCACATTATCTCTCACTATTTATTTATTTTTATCCTTGCCCCATTGTACACACCTTACTCTCTCGGTCTGGTTTCATTCTATACAACACACACATGCTGGTATTGGCGCAGCTGTGAATACAAAATATTTTTTTTCCATGCCAATATAGACGTTATAAACAATTCGGACAGAACAGCGAAGTATTAGGCCGTACAAAAAGGGTAAAATTGCAATAATATATATTTAGTATCCACGCGCCTGACAACGTTAAACTGTCAGGTAAAACAAAAACCATATATTATATTTATGTCGACAAGGATTAGTGTTGTATTACTTTAAATAAATACATAATACCAAAATATGGAGTATAATATGTGCAAGTCTTTTTTGTTTTCGTTGTCTTTTGTTCTTTCTTCGTTTTTCTGCACATTTCTGTCACATTCAAGAATTTATTTTTATTTTTTTGTTGGTTCTTTAAAACGTCTAATTGATTAACTTCTTTATACTAGGGTTTTCCACCGGAGTTCTCTAATTGTTATTTAATAATAGTGTTTAAAAAGATAAAATAAAAACAACAATTATATTGTAACAACTAAATAACTACATTACAGTGTATTTTATTTTATTTTTTTAATATAGTGAGCATAAGTTCTGAACTATGTTTGCGCTTCCAGTGTTTATTATGCTACAACAGACGAGTTAAGTGTTATTTTCTACGACCGAAATTCTAAACATGCTCAACCCTATATTAAAGTTGGGCGATAAACGATAAGAAAACTGACTATAACTACACCCTATAGTGTACGAAATAGTATTATATGCTCTTTAAAGTTTATATAAATATCTGTTGTATGAAAAATGTGTATCGTTGTATCGAAGGAAGGGGCGCAAGCGGAGTAAGAAAAGAGAGAATGAAAATATAGAAAGGGTCGGGCATCTTTTGGCTATATTTATGCGTCACAAACGAGTCACGATCCACCCTTTTCTTTCTCTCATGATTTACAATTTATAAGTTGTCTTTTATTTTTATAGTGTCGAATAAAGGCATTGTGCGAAGCTACATTATTGCATCGTTAACAACTATATAAATATGAAAATATGTGTCTGTTCTATTTCTATTATTGCGCATTTGCATTATAATATTATATTGTACAGAACTTCACCCTTTTCCTTTATATTGTCAAAGCGTTTATGAAATACATGTTGCACTAATACCTACATTCGATCGAACCGTGATAGTTTATGTAACGATAAATAATCTATTGATAATATAGGGTGTTCGGAAATCGATTGCTGCTTATTTGTCTAATTTTAGTTTGTCGCACTGAATTATTATTATTACAATTATTTAGATTCAAAATGTATTGCCAGCGTTCACCCTGTGATGCCGTTGATTTCAATAATCGGCATGCAGATGTTCCTGTTTATGTACATATTATGTCTGTATAGCTTTTATACATATTAAGTAGACTCGAGTATACAATAAATAATATATAAATATACATGTAACAAACGCGCTGTTATTGCAATTGCCAACTCTAATAATGGCCAGGAAACGATAAAGCTAGCCGGAATTGCGAAAAGGGTGCAGCAATATATTATTTATTAAACGTTTAAATTAGATTGCATAAACAATATATTTTGTTTGTTGTTGTACTATTCGGAAAATCAAATTGAAAAGGATAAAATATTGTCAATTCTTTTTATTATCATTTATTAGTACTTATTATTGATACATTCATTTGTATGAAATACTTTCCAATTAAATTATTATTTGGAAAACATAAAATTATATATTATTTCATAATTATACAATAAAGACTTTTTGCAATATTCCTTAACAATCAATACCATTCTGGTCACAGTTGTACCGATTTATTTTTATTTTTTCCTTATTCTCTCCTCTTATTTGTCTTAACAGATTACTTCTTATGATCGGAAATCGTTTTTCAAGTACCAAAATTATATTCCACAGAAGATTCGGTCTTGCCGCGCACGATTAACCCGTTTTCTAAAATTTAGACATAGTAATTGCAATTCGTAGTAAATCCAATACACCACCAACGAGTAGTTTACGGTCGTTCGGCGGGTCAACAGCCATTGCCGTCGAAATGCGTAAGTATGTTTTTTTTTGAAGACACGACGAACCCCCCTTAACGAGGCGTTTATATGTGTGTAGTGTCACCGTGAAACTTTTTATCGGTCGTTTGTGTTTTTATCCAATTGATTTCACCGACGGCGACCGCTAACCAACCCACCCACCCCCGGCCTTTGTTTTTGCCACTGCCATAGCGCAAAACCTTATAGGGCGGGCTGGCGGATCCCGGGGTAGAGACCCTCTAAAGAGCCTCGTCTGATGGCGGCCATCATCATCAACGGAACGGGCCGATTACTGCCGTCGACCGTTAAAAATTCATTGGCACTGCAATTCGATAGCCTCGTTTTACCCTGTCGACCGGCAATAAAAAGGCCTACCTTCCCTTCTCTGTCAGAGCTTTTAAAGCACCCGCATTGTACGACCGTATCAAACGGTTGTTGTCCAATTCTCTCCTCGACCCCGCTTAGTATTAATACGTGCCATAACCGGTTGCTAAACGACCTTCGGTACGATAAAACCGAGGATTTTGATTTTATTTCTCATTTCCCCTCCAGTTTGTTTTCGTGGATTCGAGAAATTTAACAAAAATGGGTAATTGTTAGTCAGACGCGCAAAAGTCTATTAATTCAATATTGAAAAACGAAAATCCTATTCAGACATAAAATATCATTGTTTCAATCAATAAAAACAATCCAACACAGATAGGCTTAACGGGAACGGCATAAGCAAATTGTGAATGAGACTTTAGACATTGGCCTTGTGACAATGAAAACCTTAAAGTTGTATTTTAATAAAGTATCGCCAGTAGGTAGTTCTCCAAACAAGTTTACCGTGTTTTTTTTTTACTTGTTAGCTCCAATACTTATTTAACTAATTAGTGTTAAATAAAAAATTATCATAATCATATTAAAACAGATCAAATCAGCTATTTCTTTTTCAAGAACAATGATTCGTTTTTTAAATATTTAGTTGATTTTATTAATCGCAATTAGTCACAGAACATTTAAAACTACTTTTGATAACGTTCTGGTTTATTGCATATTAATTTTTTTAAAAAGCTGTTTAATATTTTTACATTTATTACTCAATCAATCTATTCAATAATTTATTAGCGTATTTATGTTAACGATTAATTCCTATTTCTGTTTAATATTGTAACTACAATAGTCAATAACTATATATAACCCATAAAGCACAATAAATATATAAATATTTTTTCAACATTTCAGACATTTTCAAGAAATTTTTGAATTTTTATTTGTTACTTTACAGGAAACTGTTTAAAATTTTAAATATTTAATAATAACATGTTTTTTAATATCTATCCTTTTTGGGATATATAAATTACTCGTTTATATTCATGACTTGATTAGTATATCATTAATTTGGTAATTAAAAAATTGTATAGTTTATATTAAAAATAAAACACTACTTATAAACGTTGTTCCATTGTTAATGCAATCATTTCTAGAATATTGATGTTCAAAATATATATATTAAAATATCTAGTGTAGTTTCTTCCGTAGGTATCTTGTTATTTACTTTAAAGATTTTTAACAGTGAGGCATTTAAAATAAACAATTCCCGGAAAATCGGTCTTTCGAAACAGCTTAATGGTTGTACATAAAAATTAAACTAAACGTTTATCCGTTAGAAATCTGTGTTTTATTTGCTTAAATTACTTAATCATAAATAAAGAACAAAACAATAAAGTTCTCGAATTAGTCTGTTGTACGGGTTTATGTATTTGTTGTACATTTTTATTATTATGTTTTTTACGAACTATCGTAAAAAAGTGAGCAAAATGCACAATTAAAAATAATTTGCTTTATTTTTAGATATTGGATATTTTTGGGGTCAAAACTCATAACAGTTATAATATAATATTTTAAAATTGCGACGTTCTTAAACAAAATGTTATAAATAATATTTGTATTACCTTACTTCTTTGTAGATATTCATCTATTACTAGGTAATTACTTTGTCTGCAACTCAACTAAAAGCGGGATATAAAAAAACGGTAGATTAAAATTCGGATTTGTTAAGTTATTTGAAACAATGCCATTGAAATTATTTAATTTTTCGATTAATATAATCGTGGTTAGCGTTACACGTCCATTGATAATTTTACAAATCAGGTACTATTTATAAATATTCGATGACAATTAAACAAACTTCTGGTTTCATTAGCTTTAAACGCTAAAATACTAGCCTTGTAGCGTGGCGTGCGTACAAACGTACTAACCGAAAAATATTCACTCAAACGAGTGCTAGAGACATTTTTGTATCTGAAATACTTTTATTTTTCCCATAACACACTCCTTTACCGTGTTCATACGCCAAACCCTTTTTGATACAACATTATCTTGCGTTCCACACAGAACCCAAGATCATAATACGGCCCATCTATACATGCATACACAGTACAGTATACATAGGTACACATAGGTATATGTTATTCGAAACAAAGTGATACCTAGGAGTGCTCTGTCGTGCCACCGTATATCGATTGAACAGAGTACACGCAGTGCCTATATATAGGTACCGTTACTCGGTCGTTGCAAACACAAAACACGACAAAAAAATGCTTCTCAGGTGACCTAAGTGTAATGTGATTTACGAGCCACGCCGGACAACACAATCGGGTTGTGCCGGCTTTTGATTCCTGTTTGCGGAAAACGAACGTTTCTACCTTTTTTTATTGTGATCCGCATTGGTTGCCGCCCACACGCCGGGGGAAAAAACCCCAGAGAGATTTATGGCCGGCAATACCGGGATCCGATTTAAAAAGATCCTTCCCAATGGTATGTATATATATATATAAATGTGTGTTGTATCTCTCTCCTATCTCGCCCTCGCCGTCTCCGGGCAATTTACCGGCGGTCGAGAGTATAACGTTTGCCGTTTGTGAGTGCGGATGCGGATTAAAAACTTTGGCAATGATAATGTAAAACCGCTGTGTGTATTGTACAGAGTTCTTAATTAAAAATGCTCCGGGGCAACGGCCGTCGAGGGGGCCAAAACGCGCGCAGAGAGAGAGAGTAAGACAAACAAAAAATAATAATAATAATAATAATAATAATAATACTAAGTCGGTTTGGAGGGCAAAAGTCGGATTAAAAAGAAACTATGTACACGGCGAACTGCGGAGGAAAGAACCGGAGCGGAAAAAAAAAAGACACTCGGGTATAACGTTTTTATGGCGGGTTTAATAATCCAAAGACGGCCGAGTCTTATATATATATATATAATAGCCGGGAGGTCTCAAAATTAAACCGACACCCTCTCCTGCCCCCCCCCCTATCTTTGGCCCCAAGGTCTTAAGGGGGGAAACAACGGGGAGCGGTGAATCTTCCCCGGGCAGCGCCGGCCGGAGCTTACGGTGTGGGGGAGAGCCACCGTGGCCCGCGACTCGTTATTACTATAATAATAATTCTACGGCTTAAGTTTAGAGTTTGCGCTCGTTTTTGGCGGGGAGGCGCTGCTGGAGATTGCTCGGGGGACCAGTAAACGACCGTCGGACCGATAAAATATTCAAAACCAACGCAAACTTTGGCTTGCCGCCCCCGGGCCTCGATCCGAAAACTTGTAAGACGCACGCGAACAACGCTCTCTCGCACTCCATACCGCCATACCGCTATATGTCTACAGTATATAATGGTATACTTACATAAACACTATGATATCACAATAGACCATGAATCAAACGCGCCATAAGCACATGCACGTCAATTTGAAAACAGGCTGGTGTCATATCTGTATACCGCGGCCGAGTAATAGCTGTTCTGTGATATGACACTGAAATGTACAGTATAAGAATATATACAGTATGTAAGTCACACCATAACCCTTTACGACACCGAAAGGACCGTTCGACGTCAGTTTTTTGTTTTACACTATTTTGTGAGGTTTCAAAGCCCAAAGGTGTTTTGAAATATTTTCGACATAAACATTGTGTAGTGTTATGTATTGTTATGTATATGCACCATCGTTCGGTCGCTAAACGTACATTAGGTATGGTAATATTATTGTAAAATAAAAAACTACGAGGCAGTATTCTCGGGGAGCATTTATGAAGTCGATGCGTCAAACCAGCATAATAATATAGAATTATAATTATTATTAAATATATGACTTGTTGAAATTTGCTAGAAAATTTTAGAGTACAAAGTATAATATACGGTATGTAAAAATTATTGTTTGATGTTTTTAAAACGATTTATGTATTTTAAAGAAACGATCAATATTTTAGTGAAATAATGTCTAAATAAACGGTTTTGTTTGTGAAAACCCGGATGTATAAATTCTCATTACTAATTAGAAGCACATATTATAAAGTGATGAGAACCAGAAGCACACAAAGGATTACTATGATTACCATACAATTTAACAGCTGAGCAAATTAAACAATTTTGTTAATTTTCATTGGTTTTTTTCAGATTATTTTAAAACAATTTCAGTAGTACTAGACAAATTGATCAATGTATGATCAAAAATGTATATTAATGTCTTTTAATAGCCACTCGTCACTTGCTAACCGAATTGTGTTTATCACTTTAGATCTGACCAAGAAATCAAAAATATTATCACAATAACAAAGATATCAATTAATAATACAAAAAATATATACAAAACAAAACAAAAGATTGTCCATATGACTTACGGCGACAAACTACTCGGTGTTGGCATATTATACTTTTTTGTCATTGAAATTATTTACATTTTGGTGTTTATATATGTACAATAATTAGAATAGCTAATTTTTTTTCCCAAGCAGAGTTAGTTATTTAACCTTTATTAGATATTCAATAATAGTTTTATGTACTATGTAATAAAAAAAGACACGTTTAAACGTCTCTATTATATTCTTCGCTTTGAAATATTAATTATTTTTCCGCTTCAATGGCATGGCCATCCTTGAACTGCTGCAACAATAATTTAGTTGTATCTATCGCTTCACATAAAATAGTCAAGTAGCCAAATTAATTATTACATTGCAACGCATACAATTTTATTAGGTCATAATATAAATCACGACGGCCAATTTAAAGTTGTCTTGTGGTATTTCGCAAAAAATAAATAAAACTTATTTATATATTATGTTAACCAAGATATCCAATGCGTACTTACGGCACAACGATTTGTCGCCACCTATGTCTTTCGGCTTACACACATTTGTCGTTTTCACACGTCATAATAATATATATTCCCAGCATAATGTCACAGAGACTCGTATAAAACAGGATAGGTTTTTTATATACCGTTAAACCAAAGGTTCACACAAAAATATATACATCTATGTATAGGCGAGATCGACGATTGTTTTACAGCTTTTTTTTCAACGCCACCGAATATCGTAATAAAAATAAAACCCATTAAAATATATTATTTGTATTATGTCTACAGTTGGCAACTGGTAGCTGTATGTTGTAGACTAGTAGCAGAATTGTGTAGCAAGCCGATCAACTGAGAGTTAAACGCGTTTGACAGATTTAAAAAATTAATATACTATAAAAAACAAGATTGTTGTTTTTGTTTTCAATGTTTTATGATTGATAGTTTTATAGGCGAACAGAAAGCGTAGTATATGGGTTCGGCCGACCACAAATCATCGTTAAAGCATAAAAAACAAACACCTTCCAGTCATAACAATACGTTAAAAAATAACTTACGACGTTTGCTTGTTTGTACGACAACAATATTATAATTGTTAAAATCTTAAGCGTGACACGGATCAATTATTTTATAAATATTTAAGAGTGCCACTATTTGTATACATTTTTTTATTTGCTTGTAAAACATATCTTATGAGGTGTACTTTACTGAAATATGTAGTTTTAAGTTAAATACAACAAGAACTTAAAAATACATTTTGACATGAGCGATTTTCTATGACATTTTTAGGCGCATAAACATTTGAAAAACGTTTCAATTGATTTTCCTGCGAGTCAGTTTCTAATGCCTTTCCAAAAAACAACTATGGAAAAATGTCTTAATCTTGTATATTTTATAATGATTTTAAGAAATCACGATTATTCCGGTTCAACAGATTATTTTGGTTCAAATGTTTTGCTTTGTTATGTTTTCGTTCATATGTTATCAAAACTAAGCATTGCTAATGGGTTATCAAACCTGCATGTCCATATTGTTACTCTTATCGTACAAACTTATTGTACAGATTTTTGTGCATAGATTGTTTATGTGAAATAATTTAGCTTGGCGGTGAGAAAACTTAGAAGTAACAGTGTGAGAATATATACAAATTCATTTTTTGATCTATAATTTTTAACTTATGTTAACTGTGCTTCGATTGCATGCATGTACTGCGAGCAAGATAAGTACATTTTTTTAAAAAAAAGGACACTATCGGGTTACACTTTCCGCGGTCCTGTTCATTTTTGTAATATCAGCATTGCAGGGTCTATTGAACACCACTATCAACTGCACGGCGGCTCCACCCTGATAAACCGCGACGGTGAACGCACCCCTCGCCGTATACATGGGGTTCTTGATACACCCTGTTTCGTTCGTCCAAAGCAAACCCACAGTGTTCTGTACTCTTGCAGAGTACATAAAACTAGCACTTGTGGACCGAATCTATGTACAACGGCCTCGGCGATGGGCAATAAAACGTTTTGGTTTACGGCCCGAGTGAAAGCGCCACTTAAACTACAATAAAAAAATCTTCTCAGATTTGCAAGTCTGGACAATATCCGTGAGTCGTAAATCGTCTTCGGTTAAGTACAACAACGTTGCGGACCTTATCCAAATGTTTGCGCGGTCGGCGACATTTATTATTATTTTATTACCTATATATGTACCTAACTATAAAGACGGTTTTTATGGATTTTTCTCTCTCCCACGGTTGATTAATTCATATTTAACCCAGACCATTTTCTCGGTGATTTTATATAGGTATCAAACATCATACTGTACCTACATATTCAGTAGAAATCAGAATAAATAAAAATGGCTCAGATTTATTATTTATTTACATTTGTTTTGTTTGCATTATCATTATATTATTGTCGACAAATATTTTATTTGGAAAATCTTCCCTTTAGGCGGTCCGTGCACACCTAATAACAATATTTTACGTCCTAGCCGGTAGTTAAAATTAATTTCCGTGACGCGATCCTCGTTTGCATAGTAATAATAATAATAAAATATAACAGTTTGTAATGGTCGTAAAACGTCCGTATAATAATCTGCCACCGTTTTAAATTCGCATAAAATCTAAACGGCGTGTAAACAATACATGATTTCTTTGAGTCATGCGTTTTCTTGCCTTTTTTTTTTTGTAATGATATACAGCACACGGATTCCACTCGACTTGGCGACATTTGCCATGTATTATAATATTTCCGTCACTCTAATGTACAATAGGGGGATAAACATACAATATTAACATTATCTCGAAGCAGTATTGATTTTTTTTTTACTGTATGTGCCATTGAACGATATCGTTGAATTTTAGTTAAATTTAATTATTCCAACGATAAACGATGATGACTATTATTATACACACACGCGAATGTCTTGTAAGACATTATGACATTATGATTCCCATAGGAGTTGAAAAAAAGTCATTAATTTTTACACCAACGCTGCGCAGTGTTTCGAGTATAATCATACAATATATGTACATTGTTTCCAACTTTTTATTTGTTTCTTCTCCGTGGCGGCAATGAATACACATTTAAAGTTTAAGTCTGAGGTAGTTCCGTAAAGTGTTCGCTACGGTTTCTTCTACTATATATATATATATATATATATATGTAAGACTTTAATTTGTTTGGATGCGCCAAACGAGAAAATAGTATCAGTTTCAAGAAACTTCCCTTACACGACATGTGCGTTAAATAAACGTTATACCTAAACTATATGTAAACCGAGGTGTACGAATATAATAATAATTATAGCTGTAAAAAATATCGTTTAAACAATATGTAAACGCATTGATTTTATATTTCAAGTTATAGATGTATTTGTACACATTTCACATTATATAAATGTATAAGAAACTAAGATAATATTATGTAAAATATTGAACAACACTTAGTACCGTGCGTCTAACATGAAATAAACTAATATTGGTAAATGTAGGTCAGTTTAAATTACTGTTAAAATTGTATTAAAACAAAAAAACTGATAGCCCTATACTTTACGGCTGGCAGCATAGTGGCAATATTTCGCCGTGTAGCTATATCAAGATTTGGCGATATGGCCAAATAACAGCTTTGGCGTTATATTATATTGGTCCCAACTGAACAACATGGTGGATACAAGTCTTATCAGAAATTGACAATGGCGAGGCCAAAACTAGGGACCAGAATCGCCGTCCAAACGCTATTATCGTATATCACCCGCAGAGATTGTATATCATATACACAATTTGATACTATTATCCGGCCAGCAAACTGTCGTTTGTCTCCTCCGGTATGATTCAAATCGAATAACGCGGTTATTGTTCGAGTATATTATTATTTATTTGATACACAATTTCGAGAAGAAAAAAACGTACCGAATAGGGTGTCTGATCCCCACCGGTTGTCACGGGCCGGTTGCTTTCACTGTTATTTATTTTTACCAATAAAACAGCTCATCAATAAACCGATATCATCATAATTTGATATATATATATATTAATTCGGAAGAAAATGGCGTCTACAAAAGTACCTATATTGATAACATTATTTTCATGTGCATAAAAATATTAAGTTTTCACAATCTCTGTTATATTTCCAATTTGAATATGCCACGTGCACTTAGATATACCTTTACTCGTTGTTATATTGCCATTAACCTTAATGGCCTTTATGTGTATTGTTGTGTACAAAAAAAAATGTGACTTTTGTGCATAATTGTGCATAAATAAACATGTTCACACTGAGCATATTTTGCTTGTTGATATTTTTGGATTTTTCTTAATTAAATCTAAAAACGCATTTTCCTTAAAAAAATAAACTAAAAATTGAGTTGTATGTTACCGAGAAGTTTATTGAGATAATCTTTTCGATGGATGTGCTTAGAAGTTTATGAGTTTTTTTAACGTCCTTATAATTATTTAAAAGGAATCGGATTTTGTATCTGACATAGTAAACAAAGCGTGTCGGTGAACAAAAATCCGTGCACTCGGAATCCCTGAATATAATTATAAGTAATGCATAGGCGCGCATAGTAAATACCTATAGTTATTAAGGTATATAATAAAATAGACATGCACTTTGCTTACCAAAGCATTATCTTGACTAGGTAGCAAATTATATATACATTAGTTCGGTAAACAAAGTGTGGTCCGGCGGTTTTGGCCAAGATAAGGAGAGTCCAGTGTGCCACCGCTTACTCGAGATGGCTAAAATGATTTATGGGATTGTTTTTTTTTTATCGTTTTCGGGATGCTCGCCATTTCGAGTTGTGCAAAGGGTTTATAGGGGCTTATCATGTCCACCGAGGGGTGGTCAAAGTCGTCAGGGATAGGGCGCGAAATTGCAATCATGTTATATATACATACGTCGGGGTGAGTAAACATTGACCGGTCCACGCAGATACATTTACCCGAGCATAATATAATATTATAATGTAATATTTCCAGTTGTAAACAGGGTGTTAAGTACGCCGACAACGGCGGTCATCGCGGGATTATACAACCCCGGGCAATATTATTTAGGTCCCCTGGTCGTGCTACCCTCCATCGCTTGCTATTATAGAAGGGCTAAAACGCTATAACCCGTTTTCCACCCCGATACATATCGCACACACGGATAACATTACACTGCGCGTAGAACAATGTAATATGAACGAGCCTGCTATAATTTATTTTATATATTTTTATAATACCTATGAGAAAAAAACGTATATAGTGCATACGTCGTATTATGTTACATAATAAATTAGAATGACCAACTCAAAATGTGAGAGAAGTGACCTCTTTAGAGAACCAATTCTAGACCAACATGGCGTGTACTTAATCAAACAATCCGGACCATTTAATATCGTCACCCGGCACTTTCTTAATATTATCAAGATGCCATTGTATGATCACTATTAACAGTCGAAGCCAATGTCGATGCGCACCTAAACGTTTTGGTGGTCGTGTTGAATAGTAAATAAAAGTAAAATCCTTTATTTTCGCTATACGAAGGTCGCGTTGTGTACGTTTAAACGAAATCTGGTCTATACGAACCTAATAAGTAATACATATTATACAGAACACTACTATTGGACACCTCCACAGCTGTTGTACGGCAGGCGTGGAATTCAAATTGCAAAAACAGACAAAAAGAAAGAGCGAGAACGACTTTAGAATATAAATTTGAAAATATAGCGCACGGTCCAGACTTAGGTGCGTGTAAACGATTTTGTTGAAAATTTCGTTTCGCCGTTAGCTTAAAGCGTTTTTCGTGTTTCTGTATATTTTTGTGGACGAAAACAAACTAAATAAACGCTAATAATTAATTAACGGCTTAACAACACATACACCGACAATGTACTTATCGGTTTGTTATATAGTATAATACATTATAAACTGCACTCGGATGAACGCCCACATTCCATTCTTTAGCTAACTATAATTATATACATATTATAAGATGTTATAATTATAGTGTTAAGTTATTGCAATTTGTATTAATAAAAGCATCATATTGGTAAAACTATAAGTAACATAGTAAAAAAAAAAAAAAACACCCGACAAAGAAGTATAATATGCTAACAGATTTTTATGAATTTTCATAAACTGTTTTCGAACGGCCTCACGAAATTTGAATTGAATATTATAATAAACGAAGTATATTATAACGTTGTGTATCTTATAGAAATATGCGTGTAATTATATAGTCAATAGAGGATGCACGTGGAATGTGTAGAATTCGGTGAAACGAATGTGTTTAAAGTTGTTTATATAATACCTAGCGCATTATAATTTGATCTATAGTGAAAACCGATGAGAAAAGCCCGGGGCCAGAGCAGTGTGGTAAAATTTATATTTTTCCAAATAATAGTAATTTGACTACAAACTATTTAGTCGTCTCCGAAACGAAAAATACAATATATAAAGCAGACGGAAAACTAGTTTTTGGAATATACGTCTTAACCTCTATTGGTATCTATTATAGTGAAATATTTTATTAATGAATGGAATGTTATTGGAAAACCGGATTAAAAAAAATAAAATTCTCGATCTGGATACTTTCAAGTCCTGTAAAAGTAAAATGTAGGTAATCATAATATTATATTGTATGGATAGTGTTAGGGCTTTATAGTTGTGTAGAAATTTGTTAATATATACCTAAAACATATAAAATTTGGCATTTTATAGGTTAAAATGTGCAGTATCGAACATTTAAGTTTTAAAAACGGCACTCGGTGGAGTAAAACAATTATATTTGTGTTTTATGGTTGAAAAAATCTTAAAATAAATTTCGAAGATATATTTTAGACATTCCAAGATCTTAGGATGTGTTAACGAATGCGACGGTTCTTATTGTTTTTTGCAAAGTCTAAATTTATAATTAATAAGTTTTATGGCCAAATGATTAACACATAAAACAAAACGATATTTGACAGAATTTTATTCGCATATTTTCTGCTTTAAATAAAAGTGCAAAATGTATTAAGGTCTGATGACTAAAATGTAATATTAATTGGGTTATTCATTTTGGGTCACAGTTCTAAAATTGTATGGTTTGTTCAGCAAATAATATTTTATTATATATTTAAAAAGTTTGTTGTGTTTAATCGAAATACTTATACATTTTTAAAAGATACAGAATACTACCTATAGAGTTTTTTTAATGTTCAGACTTTTTTTAATTGTAATTATGTACAGCCCTTTATACTACGTTCTTGCAATTATTATATTAAATACAACACGGGTACTTGAAATTTGCAAAAACCTTTGGCCGGCCAAAGAAGCTTTTGAACACAGTCCAACCGGGCGGAAAAATAAATAATTTTTGGACGATAATATTATAAAATAATTTATTATCATAAAAATACTATAATAATTTTCCGCGATGGCGACCGGAGCCAGGAAGCTGCCATCGAGATATATAATATAACATGAATTATGAGACCTGTGCTGGAAGTAGGTAGGTTGAAGATATATATTTAATATTTTATTATGATAAATGGTCAAATTAAAATAAAACCACGCGCTTTCGTCTAAAACTTATAATTCTATAGTTTACATAAAACACATTATGCACGCACTCGTTAAAAAACTTGTATTATATATATATATATATATATATATATATATGTTTTTAAAAGTATTAACAGCCGTTACTTATTTTGTTTGGTATATTTCATAGGATGATTATATAAAATACTGCAGCATTTGTATGCGAGCTATATAGGCGGAAGACTTGTACACATTTTTCAAAATTAAAATACAATTTATTATTGTACGGTCGTTTGCGTGATCACAGGCTACATATACATACTTAAACACAATCTCAAAGCGCTTTAATCCAAGTCAGGGCAACCAGTAACATAATGTATTGTATCACATTTATATGCGAACCCGTTTATATGATTTATCTGTACACCGACCCCGTGGCTGGAGCCTGAATACTATAATATATAAATACAAGATTATTGCATTATAGAATTGCATTTCTAGACGCTTAGTACTTCGCATTTTATACTTGAAATGTATCTGCATAAGTATTTGTTTGTGCTACATGCATGTTAAATGTGTGAATTATAAAATAAGATAATAAAAAAGAGCTGAACACAGGTTTCTTGTGGTTAAGCTAGGTTATTTCTGCTTCATCTTTCTCCATAATTAAGTACTTGGGACGTTTAAGCATCTTAATCATTCGACGGTTGGCAACATTACAAAATATTGATTTCATTACTTAATATAAATGCTTAAGATTGGTCGCATTTGGATTCTTTACCATATAATTGAACTATTTTTCAAAATTCATTTTGAACTATACTTTCTTAGTTAAATACTTAGAATATAACATGTCGTTTTGTGCACTTTAATAAATTATAATTAACTATTGTTTTAACATTTGACATTGTTCAAGAAATTTTATATCTAAACTATGTGACAAATAAAAACATGTCTTTTATTCAATTATATTTATTTTGCGATTATCTATGACAACATTATTCGTTTTATTTTGTTCGAATTTGCATTATTCGTCGACACAATTTATTTATCATTTAGAAATATTTTTTTTATTCATTTTATATCTTTAACAATTTGTTTATTTTTTGTTTAATTGTCTAAATAATAATAAAAATATAGATGCAACTTTTAAAATATCTAAGCTAAAAATGGGTTTAAGATAAACAAAAAAAAAGTATCATCTATAATACATAGCTGAACAGTTGGTTCAATTAAAATGTATGATTATTAATATAGGGACACGATACATTTATAGTCTAAGATAAATTTAGTGGCTTTAACTAAAAATTAAGTCGACCCAACTCTTTATTAAGTTGTTCCAACTAGAAATGTATTTGTGTCTCTATTTTAGTTGGACCAACTATGTATTTTTTTCTGTATAATCTGTTATTCGTCAAAAATTCTATATGTTTTTATTGTCTTGTTGTGTTTCTCAAGTTCTTATAAAACCATAATATTATGTGATTCGGGATACTTGTATATATATTTTTTGATATGTAAACAATTGTACTGGAGAAAATTCTAGTGCTTTCGGAAAGAGACTTCTTGTTTGCGTACACACTGTGTAATGGAAAACTGATGTCAGCGTATCGGGTGTACCTAACCAAAAGGAGGACCTGGAGGAAAACTGAGCAATAGTGGAGCTGATCCACTCGGTCGTACAAACATAATATTATTATATATATATATATATATATATATTAAATTTCATGGCCGTCGCATTGTCGTGGTGCGGCCATTGTGTTGCCGGAATTTGATTTACTATGTCGGCGGGCAAAGTAAAAAAAAAAAAATATATATTATATTTTTTTCAAAATCCCACATATGACACGTGTGCGCAGCTAGTGTTTGTATATGTGTATAGCATACACAATACATTCCCCTTTTTATTCTCTACATGCGCCGATTGACGCCCATCCCTACTGTGCGCCCCTTCCACAGGACTCTCGTTTGAGGGATCCGTGAGTCTCGCAGGGCTTAAGTTTTTTTAATTTAATTAACACCGGATCACCGGATGCTGTACAAGGGTCGCATACATGTACATGCGCGTCGGTCTTCCGGTCGGTTTCACGTCCAGCGTGGTCGTCGGTCACGAGTTTACGGGCCATTTCTCCCGGCGACATCATCGGCCAAAAGACGACCTATGTGTGCAAGGGTCACCCCACTTGGAAAACGGCAATTTCGGTGCAATATTATACCAGATACGAGCATTTTTATTTCGCCCCGTCGGTTTTAATGGGTTTTTATTCGACGACGACAATATTATAACGGCCATCGTGCAGGTCGCCGGCGAATATAATAATAATGTACGGAAAGCGCGTGCTAAAACATGTTTAATGGGAAATCCATAAGGATAGAGTGACCCGGGAAGAAGGGAGAAACAGGACTTCTATATTATCATACACTGCGGTACACGTGGGAAAATAATATACCCGCCGTGTTGTGGATTTTTTTTTAAGCGAAAATATATTGTCGTTTTCTTTTTTTTCGGTTGGGTATATTATAAGGATAATATATGACACATATATATATATATACATATTTAACGATTGAAAAATAATAAACTCATAAATTAATATATAATATTTAGAGTAAAAAATTTCTAGTAAAAAATTGTGATAATAATTTTTAAAAAATGTTATTAAGAGGACCCCCTGTTTATTAAGAAGTTAGGTGTAGGCATTTTTTTTGCAAAATCTTAATTTAAAGGTTAAACTGTGAGGTGTAATAATTATTAGTTCAGTAATTAGACTTTTTTGGTAGTTAATTTATTTTTCGGGCTATCGCGGCATCCTCGACAGTGATTAAATAATTTTTTTTTCATCTCAACGTAGCTACGCATATTTTCTATTATCGACTGAATATTAATCGTAAAACAATTTTTTTTTTACATATTTAAAATAATAAGAACTTTATCTAGGTTCTCTTGTCGGTTTTTTTTTTTATTGTTATTAATACAATATTCACAATTTATTCACAATAACCACAAGCTTATCATACACCGCACATGATCGTGAACATTATAACACTTTACAAAGTATCCACAGTAGTAGTAATAATAAATAAATTTATTTCTCCTGCTGATATCAGATCCTACGAGGACACTCATTGCATGTACTTGAAATAATGAAATGGAAACATTCATTGTTGTAAATTCTATTTAAATATAACAAATCCCTCCACTATGAGTGTACCACTACTATTGAATCATATAATTTTGTATAAGTGCCCGTTGAGTTGTAGTCTGCTATGTTTTTCGCCATTTTCGCAAAAGCCTCGCATACTTTAACATCAATACGGGATGCGCATTATATTAAATTCCGGATGGTAAAAATGCGAAATAAAACGGAATTTACTACACACTGATCCATATTGGCTCGGGTAATTTCCTTAAGACCTTCCTCGTAGAACGTACCAGCGGCGGCGGCATTAAAACTAATGGGCACAAGTCTTAGGGTGCGGCAATTTATACGGTAAGCACGTTTTCTCGAAAGCTATTTAATATATATTTGTGTACGACCTCACCTGTATATTAGAAGCATATAAAATAATATACTCTATATATTGTAAACCAATAATTCATCTTCTATTATCTATAATATTATTGTCTAATAATCGACAATTTCAATCGAAAGCTTATTTTGTACAAAATTAATGTATTACGCAAATTAATAAAACAAATATTGGCAACTTATAGCTATACATTTCCCTCGTTCGTTGGCAATTATCAATATATCTGTGATCTGATCTTTTTAATCATGCAGGGTCCACGTGAACTCCTTCGGCTATTAAATGAGCCAATTACAATACATTCTCATACGCTGAGAATGTGGAGTATTTTTGTTTGCGGTCGTTGGTCTACGCGTTATGAATCAATTAAAAAATATATATAGATACTGCTGTACATAAGGCATCTGTGCAATGTCTCACGGACGCACTTCCGAGTTCACTCCGGTCGGATATAGCTGTTCCTATACACTGTATATCTTTTGCATGTTTTAATTGAAATCCGCCATTTTGCGTGTTTAGCGTACCGTAAAGATTTCCTCGAGCTTTTCTTCTGGAGGGGGGTGGGCCAGGGTTGATCCCACCACATTGTAGTTGTGTGCAAATGCGAGAGGAGCTGCACAATTTCCGTTTTCCGGTCCAGCCGGTAGCCGCCGTAGCACCGCCTTTGTATATCCGCACACCAGAGGTTATGGTCCGTGAATATCCAACACAGTCCTTCCTTCACCCCCGCACCCCTGACCGTCCTTTGGTTCGAACCCCGCGTGTCGGGTTCGGTCATGCGAAATCCGGAAACCGTACGCCAAAGGCCGTCGTGGTAAGGGCGGGAAGTGACCTTTGGCAGACGTTTGGGGGGGGGGGGGGAGCAGAAGACTTATTGTACAACGGGAACGTAGCTGCTGGGGATGAGCGGAGGAATGGTTTTCTTCCGTTTTTATTATACAGTTTGCGATTTTCCAACACACACACACAAACACACTTATATTATACTCTGCGTATATATACGCTGTTTTTTCCTTCGCTGTATACACATAGTAGAAATATAATCTGTATAAGAGACGGCGAAAAACGCATTAGAACTTAACGACCGTTGTTTCCGAGTTTGTTTTCTCTGTATAATATGAAATGTGTGCACAACCTATATACAACACATATCCATGCGTGCTTTCCCCCACACCGCCCCTTTGGTCGCTATATTGTGTGTGTGTGTATAAATGCGTTTGTATACTTTCCACGATGACATATGATTATCATTATTGTGCGTGGGAATACATAATATGTGTAAGCGCACAAGCGCGGTCGTTTTTTTTCCTTTAAGCTTTTTTTTTTCATTTTATAATAATATTATTTTATTATTGCTGTTGTTGTGTACTATATTATTGCTCGGTTCGTAAAGAATCTGCGTCGTTCGCACCCGACTTAACTGTGCTACATGAAAAATATATGAACCATTCGGTATAGCAATATATACTTTACCCCAGTACCTCTACTATAGTACAACGGCACTGTGGAAAACCCCGTTTTCCCTCGAACGCGCTCAAACAGGCGATTTTCATTTTTATTCTTATTGTATATTTATCTGCTAATTTAGCTAGTTTAAACGAAATGCATGTACATATAACAACGCACTTATATACACGGCTTACTATGTTCTGCCCCACACACAACAATTTATAATACTATAGACATTTTTTTTAAGCTCTACAGGAGATATTATAAGTAATATATTAAAATATAATTTATGTTTTGTGAAACGGTATTTTATTTTAAAAAATGTCGTTATAAACATTAATCTTAAGCTTGATTGTTTGCAAAATCATGAAGTACAAATAGGCATTTAAAAAGTATTAAAAATATTTGGACAACTATCACGTAAAACTAGGCTATTTATGGCGGCATTTCATTGGGTAAGGTTGATTCGTTGGCCCACAGCAACTTTTAACCGAATGACATTGTTTTGTACTATGTAAAACTCTACGCTCCGGCTGCAATATTCGGTGACTCCGTAAAAACCCAAGAAAAAAAAAAGAAACAAATAAATCGTCATGATTTATTGCATGAGAGTTTTTTCTGAGCCTAGTAAAATAATATACCAAGAAAACCACAAATCTTCGGGACACTATCTCAGAAATGTACCTATACACACACACGGGCGGCGCAGCCTTGCGTGAGGCGCAAGTTTCTGTTTTGAGTATAAATAATATCTATACATTCTGGTATGTCTGCCCATGGTAAGAGTTTTTTCCTTGGAAATATTTTTAAAAACCAGTTCACGATCAAAACACTGCCGCTGTCTCTGCGAACCCGGCGACATGTTTTAAGTCCGACATTCTGATCACGAACTGATGCATTTTTGATTGTAACCGTGTGTTGTGGTTTCTCCATTTTAATGTGTATTATAATGTACAAACGTTTTTTTGGCCGCCGCCATTTGTTTTTTTTTGTTTTTGTTTACTCAAGACCCTGTACAGCCTGTTCATAAAATAACTTTAAATAATTCATATCGTAACGCATAATATAATAATACACAGTACACTACTGAGCAGCGTACCTAATGCATAATATATTCATTCAGTTCCGTTTTGTTTGTATACTTAAAGTTGTTTTTGTTTTAAATTCGTCGAGTAATACAGTACATGTACAAACCTAACCTAACCTAACCTAACCTGAGAATCTTTAAAATGCATTACATCGTAGGTTGTTTGCAAGGTTGTTTTTTTAATGGAAAAAAGCAAATTACATATTTTTTTACTTTTAATAAAAATGTACAACAAAGTGTTCACAGTAAATGTAAATATCGCAACAAATAAAAATTTGAGATTAAATGAACTTTATAAAAAAAATAATAAAGCGCATTCAATTTTCTATCTATTGGTATCGACAATTGAATTTTGGAAAACAAAAAGTAGACTTATACCAATAATGTGCACTAAGCCACATATATATTCCCATTCAACCATTTCGGAAATGGTAAATATTTTGTTAAGGTTCGATGAGAAATATTACTATATTATGTACCTAATGATGTTAAATTTTATAAGTTTGAATGACAAAATAAAACGAATGAATAAACAATGAAGAGTAGGTAAGTGAAACTTACGCAGGGGAAGTTTGAGCTGATAAAATAATAACGGTGATGGTTTATTGTGGTTTATATAGATTTTGTTTGGACTGGCCGAGTGTGTTTGATTCTGTAATAAACTATACATCAACTCCACGCGAACCGTCGTAAACACACTTTGGGAATGCACGTCTAGTCAATTGAAAGTTTTATGACCTTTTTTATATTATATAATATATATATAAACGTTACTTGTTTGTTTATCCTTCCACGCACAACAAGATAATATATTATATTCTTGTAAACTATAGTGGACTGAAAACAAATACACTACAAATCGTGGCGTATAGATTTCTCATTGATATCTTAATGCGTGTATATGTACTTGGCGATATTTATTATGACCCTTTATATTGTTGTTTATGTGTATACATACATTGTACCGAAGAAAACTAATTCGACTAATGGATTTGTTCGATTCGGTTCAATACATTATGATGGCAAATAATTGTAGGTTTTCAAACCTAACTCAAGTGGTATTATCAAGTTTCACAGTTCGATATTATAATCCATTACATTTTTTATTCAAATAAAATATTAAATTAAAAAATGAATCGTGACTAGTTTAATAGATGTAACGATTGATAGTTTTATATAACGTACATTTAATAACTATAATGATTAAAAATTAATTTAATCTCTCATAGTGTGGTAGTAGTTATCAGTTTGCTTAACTCTGCCTAATGCTTGAGCTTCAAACACCGTACCAGTCTCTTTATTATTTTTGTATAATAATTGACTATTTTTAAAAATAAAAGTGCTCATAAAATTACTTAAATCATTAATGGTTATAGCACATTTTAAGAAGTTGTACGATTTTAGCTCTAACACGAGTAGTTTTAAAATTAACAGTTATTCCATGAAAATAACATTATCAAATTTGGTTAATGTTTTACTAAATATTACACATTTTGTCTTTGCATAACAAACTATTATTATTATTATTAAATTATTAATAGAACAGCCACTCAATATCTCATAGGGTTTAATAAGAAATTAATTTTTTTTTATAAAAAAATCATCTTGTATAATATGACTTAGTAGATATGTTAATTTAACAATGTACTATTTCTAAATCCATAAATATGTTTTATTGTACTTATACACATTATATTATATGGGATACAGTTTGTTTAAATCAACCGGGTTTTTTTACTTCTTATGAACCGAGGTATTTGGTTTATCGTGAAGACGTTGAATAAAATTGAAATATAGTTATTTCAAATTTTGCGCTCACTTGCCACCCTTCGTTCCGATCCTAGGTTTTTAGCATATTACAGGAAATATATATATATATATAATTGGTTAAATGTTCATTCATATGTCTGTAAATTAACCAATTATTGTACTTTTTCTTTCTTACCATATCAAGTCTATTTATTTGTAAATAATACCATATATATATATATATATATATAGGATAAGATGCCTATACTTATAAATGTATTAGGTATATTATATACAAAACTAGAATGTTAACTCTCTACTCCATCACAAGTGTATTTACACCGTTATATGTATTATGTTGTAATATTGCATATTTATGTAAAAAATAATATTTTCGAAAAAAAATCGCATATATTAAACGACGTTAAGTAAAATGCCATCAAATGGGGCATTGTATAATAATTATTACCACAAGACGACCGTTATATCTCTGAGCTGAGCCCGTTACGTGTACTAATCACACTATTAAAAGTGTAGGTATAGTGGAATCACTAGCAATGGCAACACTGTCTTATGCACCACGTAGAAAACAGAAGTCGTCCACGGGCTAACTCTTATATAGTTATGTTGAAAAAATAACACACACACACCAGATTTCATCCATACTGTGCTCGACATATATTATATACTTATATGTATGAATGAGTAACGAGTACACACAAGGATTGTGTTACCCGATGTGATTACGTCACCGGTTGCAACCCCGTCGCATTGTTACACATAAAAGTATTGTGTATTTCCCTTTCGTTATTATACACATACAGATGTGCTGTATACAATATATATATATATATACTGACTATGGACTATGGTAATGTGCAATAACCAACGAATACGCACACGCAGGTATCGATATAGGTACAACGAGTCCTGGACTTACCTATATACATACATTTATGTGTTTATGTACATTATACTTACTGGACCTACAGTATAATACGGTCGCGTGATAGGGGTCGTGCGGCGAAGACCTGAGAAACAACCGATAAAATTGTAAATCAAGTAAAACCGGACAGTCGTGGACACGCCTCCGAAACAACACACACACGCAGGCAGGCAGTGAATACAATTCTCATATTGGTTTTCATCTCACATAGTGTAGTGCTATAACGTTTTTACTTTTTTTTTTTATTGTGTCCATATATCTACCTAACTCTGAGAGGTTACATTTTCTTCAAAAAGAAGTAGTACGAACCAATATATATTACCGAAAATTAATAATTATTATGCAATCACAATAATATTAGTAATCTTTGTGGGTATACCGCAATAACATTCAATACGTTTATATAATATCTGACCAAAGTCAAAATATACTCTAGGTAAGGTTAGGTACTCAAATAAAAACGGCCAAGGGCGCCCACAGGGAGGGACAACTCTCCCCCTAGCTTCTCTGCAAGTTAAACAAAAAAAAAAAAGCCTCTTCTCGCCTTTACCCGTCGGAGCCGAGTATGTAGCCTGTTATAGGTAAGGTTACACTTAGCTTATTAATGACTGGACACCACGGTGAATAACTTAAGAATGTGTCAGCAACCGAGCCTTGTAAATTACAGTAACCTCTACATATTACATTTGATGGATGTAGGTATGCATATAATATGATGCATACGCTGTAATTTAATATATGTAAAATAGTGTAATTAACTTTCTTAGGCGCGCACGGGTGGTTATTTATTTATTTTTTTTATACCGCTCGGACATGAATAAATTCGTGCAATCTGGACTTAAACGGTCGCAGTTTATTTTATGTATATACATAATATATAATATAATATCTATCTACATTATCATATTCATGGTGCTTTTAATGCAAATTTCAAACAATAGGCGTCTAAAAACGTTAGTCGTTCTTGTGGCGCGTTAATATATTCACTGTTGGCGTTTAACGTGCCAAGTAGAAGAAGCTGCGACAAAAACGATTTACTTGTAAGCACAATATACTATTGGTTCGGATTCTTTCTATTATTTTTTCTTTGTAATTACAACGTCCGCGGGAGCCTATATATATATATGTTGTTATATTAATGTTATTTCGGGAAAATTGCGTATTTTTGCGCTGTAATAGACGGGCCTGTATTTTTCTTTTTCTCGCAAAAGAAGGAGAAGAAGGCCGTCGGCGGTAACCGCGTGCTCGGCGTATTAAAACAAAACGATGGACGTTATAATATAATATAGTAGAGGAGATAAAGGAGGCAATATAATTCCGCAATGCGGGTGCGTTATATATATATATATATATAGATAGATATTAGAAAAATAAAAGGAGTAGAGTAACCATGGGTGGTGGCATGGTCGTAAGGGGGTGGGGGGGGGCCAAGGAAAACTCCGATAAAGCAATAACCGTAGATCTGTGTCCGGGGGGCAAGGTTTACCTAACTAACTCCCGGGCGGGCTGGTTCGCATTATATATATCTGCTATACGATCTCCCTACTCTTTCTATTTCGCTCGCCCACTGTGTGTGCGTGTCTCTCGCTCTGTGGGAAAACTTTCAGCTAAATTGAGACTGTTTTCGCAACGAGGTCTTCTTCTTCTTGGTCTTTTTCGTTTTTACTTTATGCGCAACAGCGGCGAGAGCGGTTCCGATTTTTATCAGGCCGTAAACTTTTATCGTTCCTCCCCCCCCCGTCCGCCGCCGGTTATTTTGCTAACGTTTAAATGTATTTGTGGTCTTGGTGGATTTCCACAGCCGTACACAGCGATGGCCGAGGGAAAAAAAATGGATATTACCGAGAGGCGCCCGAGCCCCGTTAAAACAACAGCTACCCGTGTGTAATAATAAATATATATACCTACTCGTATACGTCATGTATAAATAATATTGTACCTACCACCCCATTTAACGGCTATATGGTCCTATCGTTCATCCTGCTTGCACGCCGCACAAGTTTTTAATCAAATTCGTTTGCACAGCCGTCGAGTTCGAAAAATTGTTTTTTTTTTTTTTATTAAAAATTATGGTTTTTATTAAAAACATAAATACAACTCGAAACCAGCGCACGACAGTTTTAGGCAAAGGCACCCGCAAGGAGGAGCTGAGGGGCAATTCCCGCCCCCTCTGCAAGATTATATCCCAAGTTCGCAAAAACTATTACAAAACCATAGTTGCCCCCCCTCCCCCTAGATTTTCACCTGAAGGCGCCCTTGGTATTAAGTAGGTACACACAATTTATATATCGTTTGTAAAATTATTCATAACGTTAATTAAAAAAAGGTTAGGTAGTACAGTTGGATCAACTAGAGATAGTATGGTTTATTAAAAAAATTATCTGTACTAACTATTTAGGTAAACGACTATTCCTATAAAAGTCGGCTTATCTATTTACTTAGTGTTAACTATCTACTTTTTTTCGTGAAGGATTAAAATAATAAATATTTTATTAATTTAACAAAAATATCTTTTAGTTAATGAATTGAGTTTATGGTTTATCCATAAAATTGGCATTTTACACAGAAAAAAATACATAGTTGATCCAACTAAATCATGGTTAATATAGGGACACAATCGTTTTCTAGTTGAAATAACTAAATAACTAATTGACCAACTAAATGTATAGTTGCTCTAACTAAAAATTTAGTTGGACCAACTAGTAATAAAATAATAACTTATAGTTTACAATTTTAATGTTAACAAAACCAAATGTTAACAAAACTTTAAATTTAACACAATTCTTATATAATTTCAATAAATATCAATAATAAATTGATCATTGTTGTAGTTGGATAAACAATTATCATATTATGCCTAAATACTAAACTGTTTTATTGTCACCAAATTTAATAAATTACATTGTAAAATAAATAAAACAGTGCGAACTTTTTATCATTTGCTTATATTATTTAACGTAGTAAATCAACAATGGTAGGTAGTTGTGAAATGAACAAAGGATTTTACCAATCTATTGATTGAATTAACATTGTTTAATTTCCTAATAAATTAATCATTTTTGTTTATAAAGACTTTGTTAAACTGACCGTGATTTTTACCGGGTGTTCAGTTTATGAATACTTAGGTTAATTTTTTTGGCAACGCACTTTTTAGTCAGGACAAACACATTTTTCTAGAAGAGATTCAAATAAATTTGTAACGCTACGATTAACCTTAAGTATAAATATTATTAATTATTGATGCGAACAGCGATACCGTTATATACACTGTTTAAAAATTAAACTAGTTAAATTTACCTAGTTTAACTCACCTATACGGGTATAATATAACAAGTGACCACAACAACCATAAAAACACTTTAAAATATGTAGACAAAGATAAGGCGCGCGGTGTCGCGGTTGAATTATATTTTAAAGTTTTTTTTATGATCGTTATGTATACCACACATTACGTGGGCCGTCTATAACAATGTTAGCCGTGTATGAATAATATTATAGTACCGCCGATACCGTGTAAGTCCTACTGAAAAAGGTATGAAAATAATAATAATCATTTTAATAACGACCGTGTATATTAATAATTTAAATCGTCGGTAAGTTTTTCGATGCGAACGCGTTGATAAAAAAAAAAAACACTATCGTAAATCCGTATCTAACCTTGGGAGGTTGGTATTTTTATTATTTTTAATTAACGCCTCCTGGCCACTTGGTCGACAATAATTAACCAGGTGCATGTTAGCCCGGGTTCGCGCGTGACGCTTAGTCGACGTTGTAAGCAATTACTTGAAACGCTATAGCCGAAAAACGAACGGCGAACATCGTGTTAGGTTAGTTTGTTTGCATATACCTACCCCTTCATAGCAAAAGAAAGGTATACATATACATTGTACACCTTGGACACACCGAACTCAATATGTTTGGGAGGGAGGTAGAGACATAAAAATTTGCGGCAAATTGAAATCACAACATTATATGAAAACACTACGGGAAAAAAATGCAACTACTAATTAAACCCGGTGATAATATTTCAATCGTTCCATATTTTAATACTGAGTTCAGTGCTTGGACACTGCTAAAATTCGATATTGTGCGCCTTTGACCGAAACAATATCAGCTGTGTATAGACTACTATAATAAATATATTAATATCGTGGAATATTATTTCGTGTCATCCCTCGAGTATAATAGGATACACGTGTTATGAAAGTCAATCCTAGTCCGTTTAAAAGTAATATATATATATAATATATATATATATATATGATTTAATAATAAGATAGTTTCTTATACATTAAATACACTTACTGCCTGTACATTGTCGATTTATAGTGTTAATATTGCGAATTCCATTATAGGAAATAAAATGCGTCTAGACGCGGTCGGTTGTATATTGCCAATGGTCGTTTTTAGTTAACAGCAGCAGCAACAGCGGTAGTAGTGTTATTAACCACTATATTATTATAGTGTATATCGCACAACCCTCATCGGTGCACACACACATACAATAAGAGGGTGTATATTACAGAGGCGATGCCATTTTCATTTCCAGAACGACTGCAATGCGCCATTGAATCGGTCGACGATTCGGAAAATCGCCCGACAAGAAATTTAGACCGTTTTAATCGAGCAATACCATTGAGAAATCATTTACACTCCTGTTTCTATAACATTCACAACTTGATCCATACGGTTGTAATAAAAAACACATTCACAAGCAACTTTATCTCTTTCCTTCTACAACATACATATTATATTTGTATGGTGTCATCAAACGTCATAGAATTTGTGATTTAAATTAAAAATATATCACTGTTGCCACGGTCAACGTACATAGAAGCTTCCACCCCCCCCCCCTATGGGGAGCTTAGCCCTCTTAAAAGTTCTCTTAACTCCCTCTCGAAAATGTTTGAATATTATAGATATTAAAAATATACATGCATTCAAATTAGTAATTAATTAGTGGGTAATGATTTATCAAATTAGTAGTTAAATCATTACCGTTGCATAAAACCCTAAAGGTTTGTGAACCTACTTTAAAAAATATATATTTTGTTGCTCGGATTGTCACATCAAACTTGAACTCGAGTTTTAACAAATATGTAAATGATAGTTCACGAAAATAAGTGAGAAGACTTGTAAGAAGACTATACTACTTAAATATGTAGGTTTTATTTTTAGGATACTTTGTTTGAATTTTGATTATATTGAGTTTATATTTATTTTTTTTAAATAATATATCAAACTCGATTTTATTACCATAAATTATTAATTCTATTCACGATCCGAATTGTGCCTATAAATATTCAATTCATTCGATTGCGCATAATTATTTCTTTAGTAAACCTAACAAAATGTAAATATATTACTTAATAATGATAATGTTTTGTATTTATTATTTGTTTAACAACAAAATGTTAAAGAGCGTTAGAGCTTTGAAAAAACTTTTATAATTTATTGATATTGTAATATGCAATTATTGCTTTTTATTTTAATAATCTGCTTGTTTTTATTTTACATATTTTAAACCTAATGATGTATTAGTAGAGTTTGTTTGTATGTACTTTATCATATTTTATACCTACATATTTATATGTTTCTCGCTTCGATTATGAATTCCTAAAAAAATTATCACGATTGTGTACGTATATTTCAATAAATCAAAGACGAAGAGATGTACAAGAGGTATAAAAATAAATAATTAATCTTGTTGTTTTTGTTGTATCTGATCATAGACCAATTATGAAAACACGGCCACCGCCTACAAAACTCAATTTATTTGTCTTCGTACCAACTATTAAAAAACGTGTTTTTTCGTATCATTATAGTTTACTCGATCTTCAAAGCAAATATTATTATTTTGTTTTAGTACATTTGTAGTGTTCGGTTGCTGTAGTAGTGTTAATAAAAATTAATTTATTGCCGTCGAATAAAAAAATAATAATTTAATGCAAAAATACACGCTTTTGAAATATATATTATCCAGGTACTAAATTAATAGTATATAATATAATATTCTGTCATTATTATTTCATATTTATACTCCCAAACAAAAATAAAAATATGTAAATCAACGTGGCTTTTAATTTTAAATAGCATGACATGTAACGGACCACGATAGACAAACCTAACCTAACCAGATTTCAGACAAAGATTTGTGTGAATACAATTTTTTATTTTATTTTATAATAAATAGACAAGTCGTGGGACACGCGATAGTTAGTATACTGCTTTAGCTGTGCTCAAGACATAGATCTTGGGCGCACATCTATGCCGTTTTTGCGCTGATTTATCGACGGTTAAATTTATGATATCATGTACTCATAATATAGTATCCGTTATTATTGCAATAAAATACACACTATAATTCATGCGCGTACAAGACACTAATGTCGGGGCACACGTGTACGCGTGCGTGTTGTATACAGGGTGAGTGTATTAACGACATAAGACGACTGCATAAAATACATATTATATTGAATCTTATACAATGTATACATAGAACAGAGTCGGCGGACAAGGAGTATAGGAGAACGAGTATAGAAGGAGGATATATGTGCGCGCACAGCTGGTGTCGGCGCGGGATAACTTTTCTCCCGTTCGAGTTACGTCGGTGATTAAAAAGAAATATGGCCGGAACCCTCCCGCGGGAAGACGACGTCTTCCTATATCAAGCTTCCCCTCTCCCCTTTATTCCCCTTCACCGTCCCCGTCGTTTGAGTAACGATGTTGTTTCAACGTTCGCGCCCCTACCAGACACACATTCACTCTCTCGCTCTCTCGCTCCACGCCCTGCAACACCGTGGTATCATATTATATTCCTTAGGCTTTGCCACTCGAAACTTTGCCCAATATGGAAATAAACGCACCTCCGTCTCCGTTTGAATATATTATTAGAAAGAGTTACAGCACGTGGTGCCCGGCTGTGTGATTTACGAGTGCCCTGCTATATAATATATTGCAGTGTTGCTAAGCTTCAATACATTATATGCATTTTCGTCTATCATTCAATGTGTTTTACTAGGAATTAGAAGTTAGTCAGTATAACAAGACTGAAGAGTAGCCAACTGGTCCTGTTCCGACTTCATGCATGGGTCACCATGTGGTATCCATTTCGTATATCTTTCAATGTAAAAAAAAAAAATGATAACGTTCTGGATAATGAATCTTTAATAAAGATTCACTAGATAGATTTTCTTATATGCATATGCTTAATTGTAAAAATTATCTGATGACAAATTATTTTACATTTAAAATCGATTAGCAACAATGATTTTTTGTTTGGTTTTTAATTTACCTTTACTGTGTCCTATTTATAAATAATATTCAAGAAACCCGGGATAAAATATCCCCAGAGAGTTGATCTAAAGTAAAATTGTATAAACCAATATGAAAAAACATTTTAAGTACTCAAGTATAAAAGTTTTGTTTTAAGAAATAAATTGCATGTATGTCGACAGTGTAATTTATAAACATTTTTCTATAATCTTACGGTCTGTTGTTGTGATACTAATTAATCCATCTCCGATTTTGACATAATAGTAACATCCATTATATATATATACATATATTTTGTCTTTCATACACAATACTTTAATAAGGATATGAGTGTCTGAAAAATAAGTCAGGATGTAATCTATACATGTAATACACTCATATATTATGCCTGATCGACAGGTATATCATTAAAACGTGTATATAAGATACATAGGTATTATATTATTTTATAATTGGATATTGAAGATTATTTTACATTCTCACGAACAAGAGCCGCGTATAGGCACATCACCTCGGCCATAACAATCGTCAAACGGTAATCTAGACTTGTATTTTTTTTATACCCACTACTATGTACTATTGTCTACGAGGGCTCTAGGTAAACGCGCGTCCGGCGGTTCGAAGACAATATTAGATGTCCTGAAACGAGACGTGAACCGTCGGGGTTAGACGGATAGGTCTTAGGTCTATACAATACACGCGGGGCACGGGTTATCTTGGCCGAGCACGTTACATACTGCACTGCAGTATAAATACTATATCATATACAATGGGTTGGTTTTCGTGCAAGGTCCAAACGTTTATGTGAAGGATTGCGTTTTTGGGGTCGGACCTCAATTTTCTGAACAATTTGTTTGTACACGACGGATGTATCCAAACACATGTTCTTGGTGTCTGGCGTTATGTACAGTATTATACAGGGTTACGGTACCTAGAGTATATACGGTGTTGTTGCGCGTTGTTTGGACGTGAGCACGACAATGGGGCCGACCGACCTAGATATCCTTCTCACGGGCCTTTGCGGTCGACACCGCGCCGCTCTTCTTCGGGCGCGTCTTTTGATTTACTACTCACTAACCGGCCGCCCCGGTACATAATGCACTCGCATAAATCCATTTATCATAATTTACCCGTAACGGTACATGCTGTCCTCTGATTTTTTTCCTCTTCTTCTCTAGGTCGACCGACATAAATCCACGTGACCACGCCCGTGTTTAGACTTTGTTTGGACAACAACATACGCCGAACAGAACCGTCCCGTTTTGCCGCGTAGTCTGTTGCTAAATTCCGCCGACGAACGTCTCCTTGTAATGTGTAAGTGTAACAAAACTAATGACATCCTATAGTCTGTACGTTTCACAGTCGGCGAGCAGTGTATCCATCTCAAAGGTAAGCACAGTACATACAGTACCTATAAAAACATAGTCTTTGACGTGTTACAACTTGACGATAATCGCTGAAATTTAATTAACAGTCTCTAATTAGCTTGCAGCTTAATCGTTTAATTGTAATACATGTAGTAGCCGCTGTCTTTGGCCCAACGCATCGTCTGCATTGCTCTTCCAATATAATGTATATGTATATCCTAGTATTTCCTATTTCATAATGTTATTATTTTATAGTTTATATGAAAAATTCTACAGGTTAAAAACAACGTGCATTTCCCGTATTTTTATACGTCTATAAGCGGCCGACAAAAAAAGTCAATTGTAAATTATTTTTTATTATATTTTTATTCTCTTTCTGAGTACTTTGTTACGGTGTTTTAATTGCCACAATCGCCCGGAACGCGCACCTCGGCCGGTCGTTCATCGTTATATTATTATATTTGCATCGCTTAATGTGAGGTTTCTTTTTATACGGCAAGTTTATGTTTTGTATACATAACAACAACAACAACAAGTCTCCTGTGCCCGTTTGTGTGTGTGTAGTGAAAATGAGTAGCGCAATAACCGTAAAATACGTTTTTATTATCTGGGCCGAAATTGCCACTTCTATCCTCCCTCCGCATGGTGGATATAGCTGCTCGTTGATCGGCGGCCACGACCAGTCAAAGTGCTAGTACTATATAGTGCGGTAAACGTGTCATTTTTACAACGCCTTAATGACGAGGGGGGCCATAGAAAAAATTTTACGATCAATTTTATTGCTTCTCCTCGCCACCGTCTTATCCTTTATATGTAACATAATATACATTTACACAACACGACCTACGACACGCTCCACACAGATTGAGGTTGGCTGCGCGTGGCCCGATTTACAGTTTTTCCCTAAAGTCACGCCTGTGTATTATAAACGTCTAATGATAATATGTACTTGTAATCGTAGCAATTATTGCTGTACACAATGTCGAGGTTAGTGCGCTATTGTAACCCTACATAGGTACAAGCTTCTTCGCCTTATCCCATGTAAATAGTTTCAGGCCGCTAGGCACCATATGTACCATTTGTGAAATAAATAACATGAATTTATCAATGCTAACGAATTAACGAAATCAAAATCTAAAACAAGTGATTGGACAGCGTAGATAAAAATAATTGCAGTCACAAAATTAATTTGAAATATTATAGTAGGTAAATTATATCAATACTGTTATTAAAAACGTTTTATTCAAAATAATAGTTTTCATCTGCGCAAATGTTAAATTAACAAAATTAGTATTAAACAAAAAAATATGTTTAATTCAATTAAATTCTGGATCCTAAATAGTAAATCTACAACGGGTATTGTTAAATTAAATAAAGTAACCCACAAGTTAAATCAACACATGTTTTATTGGACGTATATTGATAATGATTTAATCTCAATCAGCTACTATTTTATTGGATTTATTTGATTCAGCTTATAATAATACATATGTATTATGTTGCTTGTAAAACTATAAAGCATCCGTGTAAACATAGGTTGTGCTATGACTTTGGTCGCTATCTTCTTCTCCGTCTTATCCTATGAATAATAAATAATAATTTTACTCTTTAGTATAATTTTTTAAACGGACAACTATGTAAATATTTTGCTTAAGTGGCGTAATTTGTAAACAAATGGTACGTCCGCTGTTAGAAATAATAGGTGTTCTGTATATATGTATACCTATACATACAATTATACAAATTATTTTTATATGTATCTCGGATATCGGAAATAGCTTATACTGTGTCGTTACAGGAATATATCATATACATGCGTTGCCTCTTTATATTTTTGTTACACACACATAAAAACACAAAGTATTTTTATATATGTTTCATCTACCTACATACTTATATGAGTACTATGGTACAATGCACAGTGTATCGTTTTTCGCGTGTCACTTCAATTACTACTAGGTACCTCTTCCGCCGGTTCGAAATAAAATTAATTTAAACAAAAGGCCGAGCTTTACAATTTATATAATGCGGGTAATAACTAAATACTGTGTGCGTTATCGAAGCGCTGGAAATAACTTCCAAAAGCCATTCAAGGCGTTTTATTTATATTGAGTGCATGTAATGGAATACACAGCTAATGGACTTAACTATAGCCTAATCCGATAATGTCGCAATAATGTACTATGACAACGCCCGTTAGCTTTGCGTTGATTTATCATAAAAACGATAACGGTCATAATATAACAAAGGTATTGAATGTATAATTCTATATTAAGCTTTCCTAAACGCCTGTTTAAAAGGCGTCGAGTAAAAATGCTTGAAATGTATTTAAAAATTTAAAAAGTTTTTTATGGTCACATATTAGGTTTCACATCACGAAAGTCGGGTTGCACACAATTGGTTTTGAATTGAACGGTGGTTCATTATAAACTTATTGGAACAATCATGGACTACTATAAATAAAGTTAAATGCATCGTTAAATGTCTATATTGTTACAATAAACCTTTAAAATGAACGTTCGTGCAATCCGACATAAGTTGTTTTTTTTTAATTTATAGAATGAGACATTTTAAGCAAATTGTTTAAATATGTTACAACGAAAACTTTTGTTTGACATAATATTGTGTCTTCTATTTGGACGCCTACGGTTTTTGTAGATACAAAATATTCGACACATAGGTAATAACCATAGTTCTATACCTAATATTTGTTATAGTATGATATTATTCGACTACAAAAGGTGTCGGAAAATTTCAAACAATTCATACACAATTATTGTATGCACTCTTACTCTGGTTACACTAACACCATATGTATAGATATATGGTCGTACCTACCTATATGTGTATACAAGAGCTATTCAGGGAATTTCGATTGTCCAATATTTTTGCGACAAACCGTGTAAGGAGGGCGACCCGACTGATTTTTCGTTTTCAATTAAAAATCATTGTATATACCACTTGGACCATTGTGTAGTTTTTTTCCACTCGACTTGATCATTTTTTTACATCACCTTGTGTACGGTTTTGTTTGGAAAAAATCCCATATTGTCGGATCCCGCGCACCCCATAAATATATATATATATATATATATATATAGAGAGAGAATTTTTTCGCTACAATAGGATACCGCTCGGGTATAGTAGCCAGTATAGGTACCAATACGAACTCGGCGTACAAAGAACGACAAACCGAGCGGACATTTATATGTGTAAAAAAAAAAAAAAATTCTAAAAAAATACCCACACAAAATTCCTAGTTAGTCTGCGTACGCGGCAGAGGGGAATCCGAAAACCTTTTGTCGCCGTGGCTCGCTGACGTTCATGGCCGCCGCCCCGGCTGTCGAATAACTCAACCCGGGGACACGCCCATCCCGGTGCGCGCGCCTGGAAGCCATCTTAGCACACATCCAGAGTAGTCCCGGTCGCCGTAGATCGATCCCGCCGTCACACACAGTCACAACATTGTCCCCGACACGGTTGTAAAAAAAAAATAGCAAAAATACAACGTAAGCCTACATATTGTATTATTATTAAAAAAACACTGTACTTACCCGGGCATTTACACAGATAGGCAATGATGTAGGCGGCATCAGACGAGTGCATAATAATATAGCGGAGCAGAGAAAATATTCATTTATAACACTCGTGCCAGAACATATTATGCAAGACTGCGGGTCGCACCACACACGAGAGAGGCATCGATTGCCAACCGGACCTATATAATATAACAAACATGGCTGTCCCCGGGTTTATCGCAGCATATACACATACTCGGTCGTAAAAAAAAAAAGAAATAATAATAATAATAATAAAAGGCCATCGCTGCAGCTATACAACGTTTTGTCGATTTTACCCTGGTTTTTTTCCTTCTTTCCTTGCTTTTCTTGCACCGACAAGCGGCCACGGTGTTACCGCCGTCCGGTGCAGTGCTCAGTGCGGTCGTGAGATGGTCGTCGTCTGTATCCGAGAACGCCGATTGTTAAAAAAAAAAAATAATACTAAATAAACAAATCCGTCGTTTTAAAACATATTCAAAAACGTTCGCGTTGTAACCTCAACGTTTTGCATGTTCCACATTGGCCAATCGGACGCAGCCTGTAGATAGCGCCGGCTATGAGTTTTACATGCGGTAAGTCCGGTATGACGCTCTGGTAGCTCAACGGTAACCACTGCGGTTCCCCCTCCCTGCGTCCTCTTTTGTTCCATATTTCTTCAAAGCTTCGTTGACCAAAGTAGGTTTTGGTTTTCCCCATTGGCTTGAACTTTTAGATAATATACCTAATCTAACCGTATGGTACGACTACCATACGGTTTTATCCGTTAACTCGAAATGTATCCACGTGTAACGTTTCTAAAAACTTCTCTGTACTAAAGTGCATCACTTATAATTAATCTTATTTCTATCATAATAATGGAAATGTAGCTGTTGAGTTATAGCGCTTTAGGTGATTATTATAAATCCTCTGCGACATCTCATTTATTTGACTTAACATAATACACGCGGGTACAAGATTAACATGCCTGTTATTGAAGTGTTATCAATACAGTATTTATCATTCAAACATTTTTTACTACAATAGTATAGAAAAAATAATATCCTATGTAAGAGCATTTCAATAATTCAGCGGCATTTTCTAAATATTTTCAATTTTTTATCGCCGTTTTTAATAGGTATATAAGTACACAATTGCTGTTTTTGTTGTTTACCTATACTATAATTATATTTTTGTAAGTAGTGTTTTATTATTTCCAGACTTGCATGCTTTCGTTTTTATGCATTATTCATGTTATTAATGATTACACGATGCGTATAAAAGTATTACAGGTAGCGTTTAAGGTACACGCACATAACTAAAAGAAAATATTATATTTTTCGTTTCGAGAAAAATAACATATATGTATAAAATATAATTTTATAGTATGATGCACTCGTCGTATTATTTTACTTAAACGCGTTTTACATATTAATTCCTTGTGGCAAGATTTAGGACGCCTAGAGCGTTATCAGCGGTTAAATCTTTTTTTTTAAATGATAAAGTGCGTTAACCATGTTGGCATTTTTTTCTCATGGTCATATGACCTTGATTTGTTTGTGTATATTTAGGTATATGTTGTTCGTATAATAATAATATACATCATTTGTCGCAATAATTATTATCATAATATTATAGAGGTACCTATATAGGTACATTTACTACCTAAGTCCTAATCACAATATCATAGTATTCAAAAGAAGTTTAATATAGCTTTAGTTTGATAGGACCTATTCAAAACGTTATGTCACATATTCATTTCATGTAGTGACTGTTTTTGAACTGTTTATGAACGAACAAAGTAATTCTGAGTAGGCGTGCACCTACCGTGTGCTTAATGTGATACTTTCATGTGATACGGCATTTAATAATTCTCATATAGAAAACCTGTATGAAATAAATTATACATTGTTACACCCAAAAGCAGGCAGCTAGCGGATTACACAACGTTAAAAAGGGTTATCTAAAATGTACATCTATAATTTCTATGTTTTTAACGAGAAAAACAAGTTATAGATATTGTTTTCCTCGAAATGGATTTTTAATAAAATTATAATTTCATATTTTTTCAACCCAACACATTAATAAAAGACAAGTTAAAATACTCATTTTATTCCAAATTAATACCTACTCGGTTTTCATTGACAAAAAAAAATCAGTTTCTCAACAGATATTGTACATATTTAATGACTTCTGCCGCCATTTATTGTAAATGAATAATGCCATAGCTACTTCCTAGTTTAAACAATTTTATGCTTTGAACAGCTAGGAATAAATATTAAAAATTGCTAAAAAGGATGGCCAACTATATTGAAATATTAGATCATTGTGATCATTAGAGTAATGGAAAAATACAATATTTCCGCTAGGCTAATGACCCCTAGGAAGCGATAACTTATTTTAGTACAAAAAGGAGTAAACACATTTCACGTTAATAATTGAAAATAAATTAAAATAGTATAAGAAAATACATCATTATTTAAACTAAAGTAATCTCTAAATCGGGCAGTGTTGAAACATAAATGGTGTTTAAAACATCGGTATCATTTATAATATGTGCGAACACTTAACATTTTCTCAGTATTATTAAATCTATAGTAAAAATAATTATTACAGTATAAAATAAAGCTTACCTACTTTTATTTATAACAAAATGACTCACATTATAATACCTTCAAAGCAACAGTGTCAACAATGCTAGCGTTTTTATATTTATATTTATTATATTATTATCATTTATCACCATAGACTGCAACTCTTTGATATCAAAACACTTGTATGTTCGAAACATGTATTGGATATTATGTGACTCGAAATTATTGCTACTTAATATCTCATCTAAAACAGAAACAGCTGTCTTTCAAAATTCACAGACGTTATACCGTTAGTTGACATTGGTATTGAGATAAGGTTAAGAATAATAACACCGTCTCGCCTACAGTTTAATAACCTTCCAAATTAATTTAGGCGCTCTTTTATTGTTCATTTCTCGACGAGACCGTCGCTACGATGGTTTATTTAAGTTAGTTAAAAGAATAACATTGACGGTTTGTTTGGCATTGAATGAATCTAAAGCGTGGTATCAGGTTTATCCAGTTTGTTGTTTTTTATCTGAAATTGAACCTACATAAGTATAAGTATAAGTTTTTTTTTTTTTTAGTATGTCTACGTCGTTTCTCGGCCGAAACGTCTTGCAACGTACAGTAGACAGTTTTTGGAATTTTAAATGAATTACAGGATTATTCACTAATTGTATGTTGATTAGCCTATTGTAGACGAACCGGACATCAGTATTAAATATTATGTAAGTAAAACAAGTATCTTATCAAGATAAATGTTAACCGTTTTGACTTTGGTTCAAGTAATCGCAGTTCCATAGAGGTGATCTCAGCGCCTACTACTATGCACATTTTTCAAGCTCGGCTATTTGCTGGTTTTTTTGTTTTTCTTATTACATTGTGCACATAAGATAAGTGGAATTTCTGACCTTTTTTTTTATTTTGCTCGGTAGCGAATGAATATAAAATCCACCGATAGCCGTATAGTGCCTTGTGGAATGGGGTGTCATGCATATATTAGACCATTGTTTTTGCCAGTGGTATGCCGGCTATAGTCCCCCCAAGTCCATTGCACGAATGCGTGCAATTCGCACCGGTAATCCTATATTGGCGAAAGGGGAATAATTTCACATACACTCACACTCGAGGTATAGGCCGTTCGACCTTATATATATACATACATTTTTTTACCACATTTCCTTTCGATTTCACTGTGTCCGTTCTGCGATTGAATATTATCTATATTGTCTTTACGGTACTTGAACTCGATTAAATGGCACGGCGTAGTACCTACTGTTTAGAATAGGAATAAAAAGCTGTTAAATAGCTGTTGTAGCATGCCACGAAGAAACGATTAAAACAATATCCCACCAACAATGTAAAATGTAGTAACCTTTCCCTTTGGTTTTACTTTAATGTGCTTAGGTTACTGGGGGCTGTGCAAAATAATTGTATATAAAAAAGTATGATATATCAACAGTGACGCTGTTTGTCTTCTACTTGAACAATATAAAAATAGTACCTAAATCTAATAAAAAAAAATGACAGTTTATTAAAAAAATGTTCACTAAAATACATCCAAATAAAATCTTCATCGATTGAGAAATAATGTATAATGGTTGATTTAACAATACTCATTTTTTATTTACTAGGTATGTTAAATAATAAACAGCATTTTGAGGATTTATTTGAATCGACAATATAGGTACATTTATCGATTAAATAACGATAATGATAGTTTATTATTAGCGCAGATAAAAAGTTTACAATTATATTTAAATAAAGAAACATACTTTTGAAATTTTACGAGTTTTGTTGATTTGGCAAATTAGTTTTTCTCTAACTAATATGTTATGTTTTGAAAATCTTTAATGCTCATTTCTTATTATGAGAGCAAGTATTATGCAAATATTTCCATTATTAGTCATTAGCTATATAATATTAGGTAAATTACCACTGATACAGTAAGAAAAGATTGTTGTAATAAGTAAAGATGGTTGGTTTTTTGAGATATCCAATCATGTTTTATCTTAATGTTTTACTTATAATATATATTGTGATATATTTTCTGTATTTGCATTAAAAAAATGTTTTTGCCGTCTGGGATATTCACCTTTTTTTTTTTATTAATACTTTTTTGTCTCTTCATCCTTACAACACAATATATTGCAATACAGCCTTTTAATGTTCAACACTTTTCTCATGTACAATGAAGAGCAATTTAAAGAGGCTCAGAGAGGTTTATTTATACATTCTTCAAAACCTCTTTGCGGGCTTCTCTTTAAAATGTGACAAACATATTTTCCAAGATACATTCGATAAAACGTATTTTTTAATAAATTAGGTACCGTTTTGAGAGTTTATTATCGTTGCACGCCGGCTTTGCAAGGCGCTACTGGATTTGACAAATTATTATTTTATTCCAATAATAACTCTTAAAAGCGGTACTCGGATACGTTGTTTGCAACATTTGTGTCGTTTCGAATATTGGGTAGATAACTTTTCCCGGAGGTCCGCCCAAACCCGTCACGACAACCGTCCGGAATGTGTTCCCCGCAGTGGTTCAACCTTATATTATCATAGTATAATATAATACAAAGAAAAGAGGCAGTTCTTCTTCTTTAAACGTCGGCGCGCCACAAGAAAAACGTCTTGGGCAAGTGCTGTGTTTTTTTTTAACGAGAGATATTTATAGGCGTACAACAACGCGACCTTAACAAAAATACAAATGATTTAAGTTCCAGACTACTGCGCGTTAATTCTTCGACACATCCCAGATGACGAAAACGGCTCGGGCCGAGTAAATATTTTTAACGTGACTTCTGTGAATAGATTATATAGGTAGGTATATATTCTGCGGCTAACAATTTTTAACTTTATACCAGCAAATATGTTAGAAATGTAAAACGTGTTTTGTTGAAGTAGGGTGGAAAATATATTGTGTGTCTTGTATGAAATGTTTTTTTTTAATTTTTCCAACTACTTGATCACATTGCTTTTTAGGCAGTAGTATTTTTGTTATTTAATCGATATAATAAATAATTGTAAATGTATGGAATGCTAAAGGTCAGTTCCTGCCAACAGGACCACTGAACCGGTCCAAGGAGATGTGCGTCCACAGGGAGAAAACTTATAATTGATTTTTAGCCATTTATAACAACAGCAGCCGCCGGTTGTGGGCACCTCGTTAAACCCGACAAACGCGTTGTTAAAAGTAAAATAAAATTAATATTCACACTTATATCTGATTGAAAAATTCTCGGTCGCGTGAGTACGAAAATAATCATTTTTAATTTCAAGAAAATTTAATACAATATTATATTGAAACCATCAAGTTCATCCGTCAAGCAGTTTTTTAGTATAATGTCATATGGTATTTTTTTTACTTTAATATAGAATTATCTATACTTGCGAGACACAATATTATGTCTAATTACAAATTCTATGATGTTTGAACTAAGCATACATTTTACATATTTCAATCAATGGCTCAACTGAAATGAAATGTCTAAGTATTATGAAAATATTGTCAATGTTTTACTTACCTATATTTTATAATAAGATATATTTTATTTAATATTTATTCAACGTTGTGTTTAATATGTTTTGTTCGACTTGCAGTGTAGCAGAACATTTTGTGTACATTCATAGACCATATGTTTTGAGAGGAGGGTTATGTGGCGTGGCAAAAATGAACTTGCCGACATCTTGTGTCTAAATTTAAATGTTGCTGCCGTCACAACAGTCAGCAAAGTAGCAGCTTGCACGAGTGTATAAAAATCCATTGGCTAGATGTGATGAAAACTTGTGTTTATTTACTAAAATATGTTAAAACAAAAACGACCGTACGCCGATCTGGCGTTATACACTTAGTCTAAATGTTTTTGTAATTATGTGCCGCTCTCTTATCATAACTGTTTATATGGAAGTGCGTAGGTGCTTTCCTATCTGTTAAAGGATCAACATGTTTTATACACATGATTGCTCTGTATAATAATTATTGTGTTGATGCAAAACATATAAGTGAATTGACAGTATAATAGCAGCACCAAAAACAAAACAAAAATTTATTTTACAATATATTATTCATTTCATAACGGAAATACTTTTGCAATTACTAATACGGTCGAACCAAGTCATAATTGTTAACCTATCACATAGGTATAGTATTACATATGGTTTATTGTTTAAGAAACAATAAATAAAAAAACCATAAAAATAACAGCCGAAATTAGAACTTTGTCCTTGTCGTTTATCTTTAAAAGGTACAATGTCGGTATACATAATTGATCAAAATTAATGCCCTAGCAATAACTCTTTCAACCGCCTTGATCTTAAGATATTTTATTTAGATATTTTGTTTGGTTAAAAAAACAGACAGCGAAATTGTAATTATTTTCCTAGTAAATGAGTTTGTTACGTTAAATGGATCACCCTGTACATACTATATATATATATATATATATATTTATATATAATGCACATGCAATGGAAAATACACAGTCTAAAAGCATAGTAAATATAGATTATTTTTTTAGCATAATTGCATACTATTATATACTATTCCGTATAATATCCAATTACTATTATATTACATAGCTCAAGGCTTAGCAATAAATTAATAAATTATTTACAGATGCCGTCTACCACTATTATTGTATTTAAATACATAATATTGTACAAAAAGTACTTTACGTGGGTATGCTAAATAAAATTCCTCAACAAAAACAATTGAAAAATCGCGGTGATTGTTTTAAAAAAATATTCTCAACATTTATGTCCAATACATTATTTCTTAATATTTAGAAATAAAACACCCTTGAACCCAAGGGATTGATAGAACCCTTTGACGATTTCACAGTACCTATTGTTGATTTATTATGTTAAATGATAAACAACTTTGTTAGGATTTATTTCGGTGATCTATTTTTTGTTACATAATAATATAATCATTGTGTTAATTTAATAACAATAATAATAGTTGGTTTTTGCACAAATCAGAATTGTCACATTAGGTCGATTATTAATTTTACAAATTATATTATATTTTGAATCTGTGTAGGTGTAACTAAAATTTATGTTTTCCTTATGTTTGTATTAGGCAACTTATTATAGTATATAGTATTTTTTTTTTTACTCTTTTCAAACTTAACTTAACCAATATAGTATTTTCATCGAACAAACGTTACGGGGTTGATCTCGGTCATAGGTTAGGTGATAAATTAATATATAATGCAATAATGGATCCATGCTTATGGCTCCATTCCACAATAATAATTCGTACCTATATCAGATGTTGTGGTATGAATAGGAAAACCGCAAACGTCTCAGCACGAGGCCGGCACCAATAAAACAAATTATACCTATACTATTACCACAGCTACTGCGCGCTATAGTAATACATATTATATAGGATATTATGTACTATTATGCATTTAATAATAACTGTGTCTTTCGGTGCTACAATATAAATATTATTGTATGATGTTATATAGAAATCAAAACGCGTTTCCGAAACGCTACAATAAATCTTGGCCGGCAAGAGGGTCGTTCGCCATTTGTCAATGTGGGAGGCGGCGGCGGCGGCGGCCATTATCCCTATTGCGAGGTTCTTGTGTTGTTTTTTTTTCTTTTCAATTTGTGATGTCCCAAGAAAGAAAGAAAAAAATAGGAAAATATCGATTATACGCCGCAGTATTATTCTTTTGTACAAAAATACAAATCATACGGTCCACCGCAGCAGCAGCAGCGTGCGCGCTCGCTCATCTACAATATGTGGACCTCGGAGAGCTAAATTAACCAAATGTCTCGGTTTCCATATATATATGTATATAAATAGTTATATACACAACATATAATATATATATATATATCCTTCAGACTGTGTGTGTACCATAGCTGTTATAATAGCGCTCTATTATTATATTCCTATCCGTGAGCGCACATGTGTCCATCGCCATACATGCTGTGGATGATTCTCTATCCATTGCTCGACGTGCACCGACTATACGTGTCTCCTACTAATCTTTTATGTACGGTTTATCGGAAAATAACTTCACTCGTCTATATAAGATAATATTTTCGCCTTGGTCTGATATGTTGGAAATCGATTGGACCTACACACAAGAGATCACGCGTGCACTCTCTCAACTACCGAAGTGTATAATTACACGGTGCCGGTGTAAAATAACATACCTACACCTCTGCGAGCGGTTCTGTCCAAAAAAAAAAAATATATTAAAAAACCTCCAACCGCTGTTGTACGCGTGCATTATAATTGTTTTGACCCTTGGAATATATTTTTATTTTTTTCATCGCAGTCAAAACGTGGAACGGCAAAGAGCTTCTTACCTATTTACCAAAAATAAACCGTCTGTGTAATGTGCGCTATAACGGTATGTTGCACACGTTGAACCAATTATTTTTTGGCGGTCTCTTAAGTATAATATAACGCTTTTATTTTGTTTACTATATATGGGGGTAGACGCCCCGAAGTCGTTGCAATAACAATTATTGTTTTTCAATACGGTCATTTTGAAGTATCCAAAAAAAAGTTATCTTATCTATTTTGAGTTAACTAATAAAAAATATTTCATATTTAAAAAAATAATGTATTATTGTGGAAAAATTAATAAAAAAAAATCGTATTAATACTACAATTTGGTTCAGTATATAGTACCTACTGTAACAGGATGTATTGTGATGGTAGATGCACTTTGTCGAAATCGGTTTGGTGTGATATGTGACCTTGATAACCTCTCAAGACGGTCTGCATAGAGGTCTGTGTACTCAAAGTGTTGGTGGGTTTGTATCAGGAAATAATGCGCTAGCGGCTAGGCGATAAGTTATCGACGCCACTTGACCGTCGATGCGCTCAAGTACACGAGTCAAGTCCGCTAAGTATTATATAAGTAAATATAATATAGGCATATGTACTTATATCAACTGCTGTATATTATCCTTATTATTGTTATATTGCACATACTCGTGAAAGGCGAGTATGTGTAGTCGTTCCCACAAGGCAAAGTTTTAATCAGAATAGCAGACTTATGCCCATATAATTGAGCAAGCGCAGGTTGAACGCATATAATTTACATTTTTGGTTTATTTCACTACTTAATACTTGTTATACAGATTTAATTCTGGTTTTACTATATTATACTGAATGCACTTGCATTTGCCAAACCCTAAAACCTAATAGTTACACAGTTAGAGTTAGGTAACTGTGGGAAAAAAAACTACTTTGATTTTTTTTTTTATGTTATGTGATGGGCAAACAGTAAATTATAAAATCTCGAAGACTTTGTATAAATTATACATCTTATTTATGTCACATTAGCATTGCATTGTAACTGATTTGAAATGGTTGAACGTTTTAACGGTAATGCAGTATACATAAATCAATGTATAAGATAAAATGATCATACATTGATGAATCCAATTAAAACCATTACAAGCCCATTTAAATGATTTTTTATAATTAATTATCAGATAAGAGTGCGGAACAGTGGACCAATAAAATGCACAACTACTTATCATAATTATAATAATAATAAACAATATATAGTCGACTGTTATGTGTACTTACAAATGTTGTTTTCTTCTTTTGAATGCTGCAAATTGATTCATTGATTTTAACCGACAAATCTATTGATATAAAATAATATATTTATTATTATAATTTGTACTTATAAGTATATTGCTGCATCTCATATGTACATTAAATATAGTATAATAAATCATTTAACTAAGTAAACATACAGCGGTCTATCATGTTTAAGTGCAAATCATATTCTGTCTAACAAGAGAGGTCATTAATTGTATTCATTATGTTCACTGTGAGAGGTCTGTGCACATTTTATTCCAAATACAATTATGTTGATACTATTTTTCTTTGTTATGATTCTACAGTTTTTAATTTAACGTTCAATATAAACTATATTATTTTTATTATTATTGGATTTTTTTTTCTTCTTTTGCATACAAATTATTCAAGATAAATAAATTACAAGCGCTGTAGATTCGCCGACCGGCATTGGGCTTGTACAAGAAAAAGTTGCTCCCATTAAACATATTTATGTTGTCTGAGTCTAGACCGTCGCAGACACTATTCAGAGTATAATTTCATGTGCATATTATTTATAGTTATACAGGCTTTAGATTATTCACACCCAAGGAGTATAAAAATACACAATAATAATTTGTTATGCATAAACACTTACATAGGTATATCGCGCGTAAAGGTCAACGAGCAAAAATATAAAAATAATCGTGAAAGATATTTATGAATAGGTTCGGCTTTGTAATGTATGTTATTTTGGTGAACAGATTCAAAAATGTAAATTTTTTTTATAATTGCATTAAACGTCATTGGCTTACTTGCCACCTGTGCAAGTTTAACGTTTACAAGTTGAATATACATTTTTATAACCTATTTTGTTGTCGCTTTAAATAATAAGAGTGGCCAAGTGATTTGTATAGTTATGATGAGCACGATCGATTTCAACGATTAGAATAATTGAAAATATTCAAATTATCATGCAGTATACAACTATATAATAAAAATAATGAATAATAGCCGTGACCAGTTTTTGACCAGTAATGTATAGTTAAGTTTATACGATATTATATTATGTTGATGTTTGCTTAAAAAACGTTTCCTTAATGCACTACCGTTTCGAACGGCAAGTATTGGTACGGAATATTGTAACCAAATTATTATAAATCAAAATTTGGATAAAAAAAAAACCTATACAAACTAAACCAAATATGTGTTGTAAAACAATTTATAGTTAAAAAATATAGTTCAATCGCCTTTGAAGGCGGCAAAAAAAAAAAAATAATGTCGCCATATTGGAAGAGCGTTGTGCTCGCCTTACCTCTCTCTCTCTCACTCTCTCTTTCTCATCTCTTCTCATTGCAGTGTGTACATGCTGCGGGCATCCTAATGGCCGCTTGTGCGTTCGGATCCGGTTAGTGGCTGCGGCTGCGGCGGAGGAGAGTTATAAAAATAATATAAAAGAAAAACACAGAGGCCGCCGTTGCCGCCGCCGCGAGCATTGCGTTTCCCGCGTCCGTCCGCCTACCACGTCACCATTTCGACCGTCGTGGCCGTCCACTCTCTACGTCACCCTCCCCGCCGCCGCGGTGTCCAGTCTTCGGTTAGGCGTTCGCCCCGCATATCGATTGCACGCGCGCGCGCGGACGCGATAGGTTCTGAACCGACCGGCCACCGAGTTAGGCTTTTTGTGCCTCCGACCGCCTCTGCCTCCAAGATCGTTGCACCCGGCCGTGGACCACCGCACCGGTGGCCGCGCGCGCTACTACTAACTGTAATGGCTTTATTTCTATAATATAATATGTAATTATTATTGTTATTATTGTCATCTATTATGATTGCTGTTTATTTTATTATTATTATATTATCCCATTCATAGTATAAAGTACACAACAGACAATAATATATTGTACATATAGCAATTAGGAACATTACAGATTAGAGTATAGCTAATTATATATTATTATATCCAATAGAACCCAATTTGTTTGAGATGGGGATATATTATTAATTATTATTTTATTATTTTATAGCCTTTATTAATAAAATATACAAAGTATATTACATAATAAAGTATCATTACATAATTCGCAATAGATACAAGTAAATAGAAAGGTAGAGGATAATAGAAATAAGTAATTTTAAGTACATGATAAAAAAAGTGAGCTAAATAGTGCAATCATCGCTCAAAATAAAATAAATATTATAATTAGGTTATATAAGATCGTATATATTGTCAAAGGGCTTAGCAAGGTGGAACTGAACGGAAATTAAAGATATTAAAAACACCAGGATGATGAATAACATGTAATGCTAGGAAATTAAAAAGCATGATCTTGTTAGATACAAAGGGAAGGGCAATCGAATAAAAATTTTGAAAAATCGCTAACAGCTTCCTCCGCGTGTGAGTGACAAAAGGGTAAAATATTTAATGTATTGTGTGAAGTAATCCTTTGGGATGACATCTAATACTAATTATAATAAACTTGTAGGCGTATAATCTAAATACAAATTTATAAAAACGAATAAAATTTCGAAATATATTTTTAATTTATAAGTACGTTTTCAATTTTTAACATATACAGGTGATCAACTTATCGTAAACCACTCAATATCTCACTGGGTTGAATTAATAATTTATTGTTATTTTCCATAATGTTTTTATACAATGTGATTTCAATTTCTCACAATTTTTTTGTTTTTAACTTCCTCCCAACTTAGTTTTTTTGATAGCCACCTTTGAAACTTAAATGGTAACGCATAAATGTCATTAACTTTTTAAATTGCAAATAATGTACTAAAAATTTTGACTGGTCGATAACCAGTTTTAGACAACTATTTTTTAAGTTATAAGAGTTTAAATGTTAATATGGAAGGGGAAGTGCCGTTGGGAAATGAGCGCAGATAAAAATAATACTACACTCCACCTTTCTTCCTGCCATGAACTTGAAACTTCAATTACTTCAAAAATAGTTATCGACCAGTCAATTTATGTGACCCATGATAAAAAAATCATCTTGTATATTTTTAAACTAATTATTTAAATAAAAAAGTAATTTAAAAAAAAGTTTACGCAATAAAATAAAATAAACATTTATTTTTATATTTCACAAAATATTTAATTTAAAAAAAAAATGTTTAATTTGTTGTTCCTATAAATTATAATTTATACTGTAGGCAAAAATTAGTTTTATAAGTTGTTATTAAAAAAAAGTATCTATATTAACAAATTATTTGCAATCTATGAGATTTTATTTTTTATAATTAAGTTAAAATGCCTAATATTTGATAATAAAAAGTGGTAGAATGCTCACGAATAGACGTATGAATATATTTGCCTAATTTATCGATGTAGGTATGGCTTAAAATAAGTGCATAATTTAAATTGTCAAGTTATTGGTTTATCATTCTTGGTTTTTTTTAAATACATTCATTTCATGTAAACAGAATAAAAAATCATATTTAATTTGTATTTTTTGTTAACTCTTATACTTAATAAATCATTAAAAAGCTTTATATACATTTTATTATAACACGCACTCAACGAAAATAGCAATCCAAAATTTATACAAAATATGTCAAGGCTTTATAGCAGTTTTTTTTAATTGTATAAAATTCTTTTCTTCAAATTATTATACGTATATAGCCTATGTTTATGAAATTCATAATTTTCAATTTATATATTTTCGGCACTTTATTCATTTCGTTAAATTCATACTTATTATTTTTACGAATAATTACACATTTGTAACAAATAGTCTCAATTGATCCTCTAGCTAGATAATACTTTATGTTTTTAATATAGAATATAATACCCTACCCTGCCCTATATAAAATGATCATTGATTAACACGGAAAACCAAAAATTTATCTCGGGCGAGTATGGTAAATATCACATTAACAAATTTAAATGGAGTAAACCAACTCCATTTAAATTTTGGAAACAAACCAGTTTTCACAATTGCTATTTTTTAAAACACAGTTATGTGGACGGATAGGTAATAATAACTACTATTAGTAGTGGATACTAATAATTATTATTATGTTTAAAAAAATATTTTTGAGAAAGGGGTAAGTCTGATGCCATGTTATCGTTAAGATTTCAGAGATATGACTATTATAATTGCAGTTGAATTGTCCAAATTTCTCCGTTGTGTTGTTTCTCACCTTAGCGCCCTTACAAGAGTTCCCATCGGTTAAGGGTAAGCGGCGGGTCGGTCGTGCGCGGTCAAGACGGGGTGGACCGGACAGATGGCGCCGCACTCATCCTCCTCCCACGCGTTTCCACCTTTGTCGCACAGATGCGATCCTTGTATTCAAACCCCAAATGGTTGTCACCGGCAATAGGTACACAATCGCATACTTTTTAGTATGTATCAAAAATTGTGCATAATATCACATTATTAGCATGTGTAAGGATTGTTGTATTGTATTTTGGTTTGTCCAGCTGACAACACACCACCGCCGCAACACAAGGACTCGTTGAGCACGCCATAACTATAAGGTGGGAGCCGCTGTTTTTTTATTAACCATTGACGGTTACGTTTATGGACATTTTATTACACACATACACTTGGAATTATACGATTATCGTACCGTTTACACATAAGCAGTCTGTTAAAAAAAAAAAATAAAAGGCATCTTCTCCTCCACGACGCCATAATCATTATTACGATCGCTTTTTATTTGCCTTTTACGACCCGATAAAATGTCGGTTACCATTAAACAATGTATTTTAATGCACAAACCGGCATCAAACACAACACACACAGGTTGCTATACAAACGACATAATCATTGTGGCGCTACGCACAAGCCCCGTCAATCAGTTGGATCACGCGCGCGCTTATGAATGAATTTTACGACCGAATCCCTCAGAAAAATAAAAGCAATAAAATCCACACTGACCTTCACAATGCCACTGGTAGTAAATAGAGACGTTTAACCGGCGATTGTGTAAGAAATAAACGCATCGATTGGCCGACCACACCATAACGCCTTAAATAAAAAATTTACTTTATTATTATTGAACACATCTAACTAAATACATTTGGAACGCTATATAAGTTTAGTTTTTATAATTGAAAAATCATACATTTTTCGATTATCTATATGGGATTGTTCTACCTTGTGTTGTTTTTTAATAATCTAATATATTTTGTTATTTTTTTTTTCAGAACTACATTATGGCCGCTGGAAATTACAATTTAAGGTCACATAAATTACTCATAAGAAATGAAAAATCGTCACTTGCTGAAAACTTAAAGGTAATGACGTTACTCTATACAAGGTTAATCCAAGGTATATTATAAGGTGTTCGCTCTAGTTCAATAAAAGTATCACAATTTTCATGACTTAATAATTGGACCAGATCACATGATATGAGTAAACACATGTTGACTGGATTATAGATTGCCTTTTGACAACATTTTTTACTTACTTAAAGTATAGCCTGATCTTAATTTTCCAGATTGTAACCACCAATTGTATTCGATATGAGCTTTTGACACGGTGTTGCCAATCAGGTGCAGCAGTTTTTCGGAAACAAATTACAAAATCAACTTAGTACTATTTTATTATTACCAGTGATGGTTTTACAACTGGTGTGCTTTTTAAACAAAACGACTAAATATGGTTTTAACTTATACCTAAACCCATCTTGAATGTCAATATTATGCGATTACTATATAATATGAAAGAGCGGTAGGTATATAATCTTAATACTATTGTATATAGGTATAAGCACACGAGTAAAAGCTATATGTTAAATATAAAATATGTAAAATAGATAGTTAAACGAGATAACGGCGTTCGCCTGGGCCTTATACACTATATGATATATTATATCCATTATCTTTTGCGATAATTATAACCCGCACGCACACAATAATGAGTCTGTTGTACAATAACCTGCGTGTGTAACAAGTTACACGAATGCTTAAGTATAACGGTGAACAAGTAATCTGTAACTTAAAATGGAAGTTTTCTTATTTATACACACATGCTGTTTGTCCAACAACAAATACGGTTTGTTTTGTACTAAAACCACCGAAAGAGAAAGATTTGAAGTGTGTTATTTGTTTAGTCGATCCTGTTCTATAGTGTGTAATGACAAAATAAAAACACTTTAAAGTTAAAACTGTATTTATAACTGAGTTGTTGAGTTGTTTTAAATTACACATATTGCTACTTAATTTCAAACCATCGAACCCATCAATGTTGTCAAAATAATTCAATATTTGTTCACTCACGTCTAAGACACTAGTCGTCATTTGTTGTACACCATATACAAACAGTAGTTATAATAACTATAATGTAACGGTCAGTCCATTTTATGCAATATAACCAAAAGTATGCTATATTTTTTAATATTATCATTTCTCATCTCATCAATTTCTTGCATACCGTGGATTTCTGGGAAAATCAAACGAAATCTACATCATATAGTTAAGAATCTCAGCTATATATTAATTCTAGGGTACCTCTACTAATTTTTATAAGTGGTGGTTTTCTAAGGGGTAAAAAAAATGCCGGGTAAGCTTTTTTCTCAGTAAAAACGTTCCCCTTCTTTTATTTTTCCAAATCGAGCACTGGATATACCGGCGTATTCTTACAAACTAAACAAAGTGTTTAAATTATAATATGTTCTTGGTAGCCGCCGAGGCGTGAAATTAAAATGCAAATTTTTTTTTTTTTCAACATCTAAGGCCTTCATTAAAATAATAATAGTTTTTAATATGTTATTACATGGTTATCGTGCAAGGATTAATATAAATAATAACAAAATCACTCTCGTTTTCATACAGAATAATAGCATTCGAGCACACTACTTATGCTCAGCACCTGAATAATAACACTGAATAACTAATAACACTAGTTGTTACTATTCAAAAAGTGATTAATGTATTAAAACCAGAACTATGACTGAAATACATGTGATTTTTAACTTAATCATAATTATTTTATATTATGTACATTGTAAACTATCATTAAAATAAAAACATATACATAAAATCCCTAACTTGATGTCACATTCTAAACCACTTTTGTTGGACTGAAAAAATTATCCGGGTTATTAATTTTGTTCATATAATTATATATATATATATATATATATATATATCATATTCGACATTTTTCAGTAAATATAAATTGTTAATGTTACCAATTTTTAGTTTTATTTAGTTATATTTTATCTTTGAACTCTAAAGAAGACTAATTCCGATGGATTGTTTTGAAAAATTTCCCATTTCCAATAGATATGTATTGTAAGAAATTAGAAAATATTTTTGTAATTATTAAATATTACTAGATTGACATAGCTTATTTATGAAAGAGGTTCTATCTAAAATAATATTTAAAAAAAAAACGTTAATATTTCAATGTTATTTTTTAATTTTGTATAAGACTTTTTTACATTTTTACCATCCATAAACGGTCAAGAACTGTTTTTTTATATTTTTCTCAAAGTTGTTCCATACATTTTAAATGTTACATATTATTATATTTTCTAGTAAGCGAATGTAATAAAATAAGTGTACCGCATATTTTTAATAATGTGGAAGAACTGCCAAAAAAAAAAAAATGAAAACAAAAACGTTAATATTATCAAAACAGTGTGTTTTAAAATTTAATTTGTGTTATTTGTAATGTACAATTTGGCGAATAACATACCGAACCGAAAATCGAGTCTTTGTCAACATTTCTGAGTTTACTCGTCCCGTGGTTTACGGCTTTGGCGTCCAACAGATGTCGTGGCTCTGTACGGTATGCGCGGCCGGTGTACTACGGGCGAAAGACGGGACAAAAGAGAGTGGCGGCGGACGGCGTGCGTGCCCGGGGCGCCACCGGGCATGCACGCCGGCCATGACGAATTGAACGGCTATTGGCCCGGCCCCTCCCTCCGCCGCCGCCGCCGCGCTATCGCCGATTCCGTTTTAATGGGTCCTTCCGCGTGCGCGCCGCCCGCTCTTCACCCCTCCAGCACCGCCGCCGCCGTTGCCACTATTGCCGTAATACGCGACGGCGGCGGCGGCCACACGCGTTTGGCGGCGTACGCAACCCGTTTCTGGCCGGAATGGCGCAATAAAAGCGAACGGGCGACGAAAACGGGAGATCCCGCGAGACGGCGTGTGCGCGCGCGGTAACTCCGCCGCCACCGCGGCCGGTGTACACACGGCGACCGGCCGGCGCGGTAGCGTGGCGCGACGGGGTGAGGGGGGCGGCGGAGGAAGAAGTCGGCGAGCGCTCGCGGGGCCCGAGTCACATGGCGCGTTCGTGTGTGTGTGCCAGTGACGATCTGATTGTCCCGTCGTTAAGTCGTCTATAAGCACTTAAAAAAAAAAATCTTATTATTCGGCATAACGATAACGCGGCGCCGCCTAAACTTTGCTCGTCGTAAGCAAAACGCTCTTCTTTCGTGTCAAGTCGTATATAGTATAATTTTTGTTTCTCTTTTTTTTTTTTACTATAATTATTATCCTTTTTTTTAATTTTTTTTGTATTACTATTATTCCTCGCGTCTGCCGCACGAGATTTTTACTACGTACTCACACCGCGGCGGATTTACTACGCTCGTAAAATCGCGCGCGTTTTACGACCCGTCCCGGAAACGACGGAGAGACGATGACCCTTTTTACGACAGATTAAACGACGGTTAACAAGTGCGTTTTCTTTGCATAGAATAGCGATAACAACAACAACAACAGTGCGATCGTCTCGAGCATGTACTCCGGTGAAGTCTGACTTGACTGACTTATCGCGTCACGTGTGGATATTATATTATATATAAAAATAATCATAGTGTCGTTTCGAGCGACGGAAAATTATTATAAGTATTTGCCAAAATAAGCGAAAACAAACATGAATTCCTATTTTGAACAAAGTGGTTTCTACGGCGGACACCATCACCACCAGTCGTCCGCCGGACACCATCACGACCAGAACGCCGTGGCGGCCGCCTACAGGTTCCCCATAGGCCTGGGCATGTCACCGTACGCGTCCTCGCAACACCATCACCATCACGGTCTCTCGCAGACCAGGGCCCCGCAGGACAGCCCTTACGACGCATCCGTGGCCGCGGCCGCCTGCAAGCTGTACGGTGCGGGTAGCGGCGGCGGCGGTGGTGGCGGCGGCGGCGGTGGCGGTGGCGGCAGCGGGTCCGACCAGACGACCGCCGTGTCCGCCTCGGCCGGACTCAACTACACCAAGACCGAACCTTGCGTGAAAACCGATTCGTCGGCCGCCGTGGCACACCAAAACGGATACTCGTCGTCGCCCAAAGAAGTGGTGTGGCCGGGCAACCCGGTATCGGCCGCGGCCAACGGTTCCCTGTTACGTCCCAACGTTTGCACCCCCGAGTCCCGGGTGGGTTACGGTTCCGGCAACAGCGTTTCCGGTCTGGACGGCGGAGGCCCCGGTACCAGCCCTAACTCGGCGCGCAATTCGGCCGGATCCCTGTCCGCCTCCTGGAACAGTTGCGCCGGCATCAACAACAACGGTCACCAGCAACAGGCGCTCCAGCTCAACCAGCAGCAGAACAACCACACGTTCTACCCGTGGATGGCCATTGCAGGTCAGTCTCTAGGTCAGTCACAGACGATTTTATTTTTATTATTATTATTTTTTTTAATGCATATCTGTTAAGCCCAAAAATAGTTAAGTGACAATTTATTGTGGTTAGCAAAATCACATTTTTTACCACAAAATAGTTATTTATTTTTTATGGTCAACAGCCAAAGCTGCATACATATTATTATTATTAACAAATTATATTATACAGAAAAAGTGGTGTTTGACAATATTAAAAAATATATTTATTTAAAAAATGGAAAAACAATTGATATACAAAAAATTATAAATAGACAAAAAATACAATAAGTATAAATTATTAGTTTGAGTTTGCATAGGAAACCATGATACCGATTGTCTGGACAATATGAATTCAAATATCTTATGTATTATAAATATGACGTTTTTGTCAATATTGGTAAAAATTTTCAATGAAAAACAAATATAAGAAAATATACATCATAGAAAAATGCGTTGAATAAAAGTAGTTTTTCGGTGTAAGTTGAAATATTAAGTTCTCTTATAAATAAGAATATTTAGGTTATATATTATTATTTATGCATAATTTTACAAGGCTTTCATTACTGGCGATCATAAAAGCGAGAACCCAGTTTAACTGTTTTTTTTTTAAAAATTATTTATAATTTGTAATTTAAGTATATTATGAATAATTAAAAAAAAAATCTACAATTATAACGTATTTTTTAGCTCGTTAAAATTATAAATGTATTTAAATGAAAAAATGATTTATCGACACGCGTTAATTAACTGGAGAAAATAAATATAATTATCGATTATTAATGTGCGTACAAATTTCGTTCGATAAAACAAAACATATTTTAATACATTAGGTTTTTATCTGTTAATTTTATAATAATGTATACACTCATATAGTACGTTTGTCTTTTCAATCGATACAATTAATTAAATAAATATAAAATTTTAACATAACATGTGTACCGTAATGATTTAACGCTTGCACAGTGTAACGGTCGGCGGTCGACCCTTTGTCGATATATGTTTGTGGTACATTAAAAATGAGAGATAATATACATAATATATAAATAATATGATCATATATATTATTAGTGTGTGAGTGAGAAAGAAAAAGAAGAAAAAACATCTAAGCATCTATATCACATAATTATGTAACGTTTACAATTTATTACTGCTCATTATTTTGTTTTTTTTTTTGCTTCAAAAAAAAAAAATCCGTATAGGTAGGTACTTAACACACTAACGGGATGTACAGAAATATTAATAGTTATATTATTTAAATGCACAATTATTGAAAGAACATGAAAAAAAAAATTAGAACGTTCACAAAAAATATGTTATACCTGATGTTTTTTTTTTTTTTTTAATTAAACATTTTAAATTTTACAATATATTAGTGTACATATATAGTAATAACAATAATTATTATCGTCCAAGAATGTTTGTCGGCGACGCTCTCTGTGTATATGTAACATTATGTTGGCATGTATATTATGTTTGGTTCGCACGGAAAGTGAACACTCGGCGTTTGGGTTTTCTGTAACAAAACAAAATAATAATTAAATAAATATAAAAAAGTTAAAAAAAAAAAATACTGCCAGGGAAAACTAGAATAATTTATGAACCCCCGCAGACGCCGACTGATCTATGTATATATCTACGACTGTAAACAACATATTCCATTAACGTTATTATAATATAGTAGAAATGAAATTTTGGGCGACACACACACGACATACGCATAATGGAAATATAATAATGTATTAGTAAAAAAAATATTAACAAAAAAAACAAACGATATTTTGAGATAGAAACAAAAAAAAAAAAACAAATGTCGTCACGTGTAGTGTATATTTTTGTGTATGGAAATTATCGAAAAGGGGCTTTTGGTCGTGCCTCCCCCCCCCCCTTTGCGGTTTATGGCTTCATTAGCGACAGCGGTTCAAAAGGTCGATTTTCACGGGTTTTCGAAATGATAATACAGCCTGCCCCGGAATCGTCCCCTTCAGTTTTGGCTGTAGCAAATTTCTCTCAACAATGGTTATGTGCTTTAATAATAATACCATCTTAACAGGGATTGAAAGCGATTTATCTGTTTCTATACTATACTTAGAGTGGTGCGATTTCAATGCCGTAATGATATACCTATACAAGTTCTTTGGCTGGAAACGGATTTTTTGCTTTTTTTTTTATGTAAAAAAATTTATTTAATTACAAGAATCTGAATTTTTCAAATGAAAATCGGCTATCACATAAAAATTGTCAAAGAACTCGAGTCTCTTTCCTGGAATTTAAATCGGTCAACCACAGGAGTAGGTGTAAGTTTGTAAGGCTTTTAAAGATCTAAAATACCACAAAAAAAAAAAAAAGTTTAAATTACATGTAACTGATTTATATTGCATTTTAAACATTGAAAGCAAGTGTACCTAATTGTTTTAAAACTAGCGCATATTTGTTTGTCCCTAATTTGCTGTTTAATAAATAGCCATGGGCCCTACACTAATTCACTAGATATACACCTCTAATTAAGCAGTGACAACTAGGGCGAAACAATTGTTGACTATTAGATGGACAGATGCGATTCGCGAACCCGTTTGTCGATAACTATTACAATGACAATACACAACGTATACAAGATAGCTAATTTTTCATCACCTCTATAATAGTCGTAAAGGTGCGAACTTGGCGTTAAACTCGTTATAGACAACGTGTTTGCGGTTTTTCTGATAATTATGTTTTATGTCGCACAGACTCGTTTGTACTCAAAATTAATATTATTTTTCTATCTACTTTTTATACGATACGACACAAATTAGAAATATTTGTAACGATAATTTATATATTAATTTTTTTTTAATCTCGTCTAAACCCTATGGCTATAAAATTATAGTAGTTTTAGTTAAACGCGTGTATGAAAATATTATTAAATAATACAATCGGCTCTAAGGTACTAATTTATGCGGTGGCTGGGTGGTACAACATAGGTAACGCTTTAGGTAGCATAAATCTTGTTTGAGAAAAATGAAAAAAAAAATCAAATAAAACACCTATTAAAATGTACGCGTTCTCGATATATACTTTGTACGGGGTTTATCTATAAATTATTATTTATATACAAGTAAACGTGCATATTATTATATATATATATTAGGAACGTGTGCAAATAGTCAAGGCGTTGGCGACGGCGACGGCCCAGAGCTATACACGGTGTACCTAAATATTATTATTTATTAGTTTGGCAAAAAATTGTGCTAGGAATTCCTGTTTGAATTTGATCAGAAATTTAATAAATTTCGCAAACGACCAAATTTTTAACAAAGAACAAATTTCCGCTGTGATTAATAATAACAGGTTGGTTGTATGTGATGTGCTGTGTGTACGGTCAAACGGGTCAGGGGCACAATAATTTCCCGTGTCCGTTGGCGCAGCTAGAGGGGGGGGGGCTAAGGAAGTTCAGACCATTAAAAACTCTAAAAAGCTGTCCCCGATTCAAATGTAGCGGTTACCCGCGACGGATGTCCGACAGATGGCGTTAAGGTCGGCCGACCGCTGCACCTTGAAGACGCGAAGGAGTAGGAAGAGAAGAACGATAAATTCAAGTATAAACCTGCTGGTCGCCGGCGTAGGATACGACCGTAATCGTAAAAATAAAAATCCGGTAGTCGATTTGACTTTTATTAGCTGTTAATTCGACGGCGGCACCGGCGTTTACTTATTTTTATTATTATTACGGTTGTACAAACGCTATTTTATTTCCAAAACCCACACCGTCCCCGTTCTACTTGAACACACACACACATACCAAAACAAACATACGTTTCGGCGCAATCACTCGAATAATTGTAAGACGTGTCCATGAATGAACGACACATAACCTTCCACAACCAGAATCCGATTGAGAACGTCTTATTAATAATTTTTTTTTTTGTTTTTGTCTGAACGGCCATCGTTAATTTATGCGTAGGTACGATGGTAAAAATTATACATTAAATTTTAAAAAAAGAAACCCAGTAAAACATCTATTCGTGTACACTAAACGAACGATCATTATCAAATATATGTATATTATTAAGTCGTTATTAAATGAAATAGGGCAATACTATTTAAATAATGTAGTATTTGTAAGTATAATATGTGTTGTATTGATGTTTGATTTTCTGCCACAGTTTTGGTAAAATAAAATACTAAAAAATAGAGTGACTATTATTAAAACATTATTGCCGATAAAACGTTTTAGGAAATTATTTTATTGCCGCGCGAGTCTATTGAAGAATAATATCATTACTACACGATTGACTATACCTTTTTTTTAATGATGAATAGCGTTTAGTGACGCTGTCGAATCCGTTTTTTTTCCTCGCCTAATAACCTGAAACTACAGTATTAAATGTTAATATTATTCCAATAACACTGAGCTGTACAACGTGTACTGACAGAACTTGTTTGCGTTTTACCTTTTTAGAATTTAGTAGCTGGTCGGATACGAGAGCCTTCTTCACGTAGCGCACCTTCTTTAGGTACTCTCAACTTCATTTTCAACGCCTAAACATTATTATAAAATTGTTAATGTATTAATTATTCAGGTCTCAGATGATAATAGGTATTATATGCGACTAGCTATGGCCTGTGGTGCATATAACTATTATAATAAGATATACGAATGTAAAAATCATATGAAACGGCCAGCATCGTTTTAGCGCCTTAACTTTTGCCGTCGCTGCTTCTTATATCGGTCGTCGCCAATTGTCCTATATATATATATATATATATATCAAATATAGGTCGTTCACGCCAATTCATTATATCATGTGGATTGCCCACGCACACAATCGCCGGATTTATCGATCACCCCTGCACCCTACACACACATACACACACACACAAACATACAAGCAAAATACTGCTTTTCCATTTACAAATATATATACATACATACATACACGAGGTTCGCCCTGGTATACACATGGGCCGCTTTCACACAAGTTTTCCACACACACACACAGCGTACCGCAATCCTCTTTTGGAGCTCGGCCATAAATCCGTTTCCATAACCACGGCATCGACGATACACCCCCCGCCCGTCCTCTGTACGGTTATAACTTATATGTATATAATATATTTATTACACGTGCACGCTTGCCGGCTAATAAAGGTTAAAAAAACATTTGTAAAAAGCGCCGTTTTCGTTTTGTATGTTGTGATCGGTTTTGACTTTGAGAATAAATCATCATAATATCTTGGTAGTGTTTTTTTTTTTTTTTAAAGTATCAAGTTTCTATTCGCACGTTGAACCGTCGTACCTATAAGTAATATAGTTTTGCTATAAAGTAAAATATTATGTAGGTATACATGAAAACTGTGAGCGCCATAATAATTAAACGACGGCGACGGCGATTTATCGTTAACAGTTGGGTGTATTATAAAATATATAAAAAAAAAAAAATTTTATATATATAGGTATATATAGATATGTTTCCTTTTGCCATCTCTCGCGGTTAATTGCTTATTATTATTGTACACACTTTAGCTTGCCGTCGTTTATATGGCTTTTTAAATGGCGTGCAAACTATAAAACACTCGTAAAACATCCCGGCTCGTGTGTAATGGACGATGGGCCGCAAACTGGTTGTTGGTACGGAATAACAATAATAATTATAATAACGCAATATTATTGTAATAAAAAAAAATTGTCATTTCCGTTCAATGAAATCGAAGCTTGTTGTACGTCATGAGGTGATTTATGGAATTAGCGTAACCATGTTTTCAAAATGCTGGCAAAAAATGTGTTAATAGTTTTTTAAATGCTTTTTATCTAATTCTGTTCTGACAGAAGAGTAAATGTGTGTTTAAAAAAATTAATGAAATGTTATTAAAATATGAAGAAACTGTATCGTTGTATTTAAAATATAAGAACTACGTTGGAAATATTTGTATACCTAATACATGACAACTTTTTGTTAACAATATTATGTTTTACAAATTAAATAGTTATTATTACAAGTATAGCTGTTGGTTGGTGGTTTGAAAATATATACAATGATCATTTAAATATTAACACATACAAAAAAACAAACTTTTATAAATCATTTTTTGTCTTATAAATCATTTTAGGTATTAGTAATTCAATAACAATGCTAATATTACTCACAAAATAGTACTTAAAATATGCGAAACATTTAAATAATATATTATATAAATGGCCAAATTTTATTTTTTAATTTCATGTTAAATAAAACGTTTTAAAAAGATGTTTACAATATTTTTATATTTGTGCTGTATGAGGAAATGTATAATATTTGAATCGCCAATTAGAGAAACAACATAGGGAATAATATCCAAACGTTTGGGGGTTGAAAAAATTGATCATTTTTAATGTTTCTACACTAATTAAAAAAGTCCTTGCTTGCTGGTCATAAGATTTTTTGAACAACCAGACTTTTATCGTCTCTTCACATATTGTGAAGATGTAGGTACAAACAGCATAAACACAATTTTGTCAAAAATTCACTCGATTTGTTTCAGCAACTTATTTTTTTTCTTAGACACAATAAAAAATATTATTTTGATAATTATTATCCATAATTTTTGATAAATAATTAAATACAATATGAACGTGTAGAATGGATTTGCACATTTTTGGGGGCGCTTATCTACAAAACGTGCATAAATAACAGCTATTTTAACAGCAATCACATTATATTATTGTCGAAAAAAACACTCGCTGGCCGCGTTCGACTCGTACAACAATATACGGTCACCGTGGTAATAATGTTTATGACCGCGGTTAACCGGTGGAGAGGTTTGGCCCGAAGGTGTGCAATAAAACGACACACGTGTTGTGTATAATCCAGTGGTAAATAATAATATTGTCAAACGGACGATTAATGTGCAAAACCAAACGACGGAATATATGGCCGTTTGTGTTGTTAATGCCGGGTAAATAAATAACATGGAACCGACGCACAAACATATAGGTATATATTATTTAATAACAATAGTAATTAAAGCCGAAGATTATTATACAATTGATTTGTATTATTTATTATACGTCGCAAACTTTGTACGGCTGCACCGGAACGGCTGAAAAAAAAACTTTTATACTTTTACAAATCTTTTAGATAAGGCCAATAACAACAACATGTATTTATATATATCATCAGCAGTATACACCTAAACTACTTCTATAATATATTATCAACGACGACGTTCGACCGCGGCCATAAATAATATAACGGAACTATTATAATATAATATATGATAACCGATTATTGGCAATTACCGTGTTTGGGGGTAAACTATTAAAAATGAGAATACGCTGTTGCATAATTTATTATTGTTATTTGTGAAACATTTTTTTTTTTTTAACTATAATAATATAATTATCGCGAAACATGTTGAATGGCTTTTTTCGTTTTTAATTATACCCTCCCGAAGCGGTAACTCGGAAAATTAGCCTCGGATTGAGAGATTACAAAATATTCCTGGCAGGTTTACCTAATTATTTTGACCGCTATAATCATATTCTCTGATGCTTACAAGTGTTTTTTTTTTTTTTTTAACAGGAATTGCACTGTAAGCGCAATGTTCCTATATAAGGTCGTTATGTCCTTACATATAGCAATAATAATTGTACAACAAGACTCTTGGTCTTATACAACCTACTACCTCAACCTGTTTTTCATTAAACCTATTATTATTTTTTAAATTTCATTGGAACACAAGAAAATATCTAAGCTAAAATAATTACACGCGCGGCGGATGTCCCGGGTATCTAACATTTTACACAGTGTATTACGGATTAAGATTAAGTAATTTATTTAATTTTTTTTTCATCTAGCTATTTATGTCTTAATCAAATATATCAGCAAGAGTTCAGTAGTATTTTCCTTGCAATAATAAAATAAAATATAGTGCACGGGGAAAAAACACATAGTTTGATTAACAGTAAATAAATAGCTGTCATAACAAGACGTTTAGTATTAGCTGAACTATTTATTTAGTTATTACAACTACATATGTATTTTTTTTTCGTCGGTGCATGCGCGTTCTAGTTAAATATATTACATTTATGGCTTTACTTTTTAATTGAAAAATCATCTTTTCTTTAACAACACATAAGCGAATTGGTATAGTTATCTTACAAAACGAACGTGGACAATTACGATGACAAGGACAAATTAATTATTCACAAATCTTCAACTCTAAATATATTTTAATTAATTTTGTTTTAACGTTACACCGAGACTAATCATGAACAGCCTGGACAATATAATTTGTCGTTTTAAATCAAAGTTACTGCAATTGCATATCAGTTTGGAGGTACGTACAAAATGTATTATATTTTAACGGTTGCAATTTGAAAGTTGAATTTTCTAAATTAGAGCGATGCAATAATTATTGCACCACTTTCCCTGGTGGTTACACATACAAATACAAGACGGGCAATGTCTTGTAAGCCTACTCAAGTTTTTCATGCCGGTCAGGTTAGGTATGATATTAAATGCCATTTTGGTCATCCGATTTTGCACTATGTCCATACCACCATAATAATACCTACTATATGAACGACGGTGTTTGACGGACCGTAGCTGTGATATTGTAACAACACAACAAGTCCTGATGGAAAAGCGCTTGTGTTTTATATGGTGAATGTTGTAATCCGAGCATGTATCAAACACCCGGCGTCATGTCCCCTGCACAACCTATGTATACATATAAATGTATATACCTATAGCTACCGAGGACCTTTTTCCGCTTGTGTGTGTGTCCAGTGCGGTCAAAGGACAGGAAGGAAGGAAGGAAATGACCTCAATTATAATATATGTGTACCCACGCCGGAGGGGAAGGACACCTTCGTTCGTTCACATACATATATTATACTCTCTTCGGGAAATCGGATTTTACACAATATGGGCCTTTTCGATATTTCCCGCGTCCAGACAGGAATGAATAAATATGCAGACTGTGATGCTCTCTCCTTCCCTGACCCTCCTCCATCCCCCTAATTCCTTTTCCAAAATTAACGACCGGACGACGACCAACAGAGTTTTATGAAAACAAACACAACTTTGGACGGAGACCGTTGACCGTTGGCCGTAGTGTGTAAACATAATATAGTGTCTTATCTGGACCGCGTTGAATTCAGTCTCAAGCACACATAATGTGCTATATCTTATGTATATTATTTTACAGTGGAGATAAATCAGCAGCGGCCATTATATAAGACGGGAGACTTGTGGAAATCTGGTGATAACGCGCGGTTTTCAATGTACAAGTACATGTACCAATTTAGATGTAGTGTTTTTCGGTCATATTGACTTAAAATGTTTAAAAAATATATTTCCAAACGCTGGAAATATTTCTATAGCTTAATGACAATAATATTTTTTAGGAATTACGTTTTTATTGCATTTATTTACGCCTGTAAAATGTAACTGTTCAATTTTAGTTTTCTCTAAATAATTCAAAAACATTAAAAAAGATTTACATATTTTTCCAACCGATCAACGACCGCCGTGAATAAAATATATTGTCCCCACGTCGGCCAATGCTTAAACACGATCCGTTAGAATTCCCTTACAAGTTGTCTCGAGCACATCATAGTAATATTATTAGTTCTACTATCATTTGGTGTTTAACGGCAGTGGGTATAATCACCTCTCTCGCGCTCGCTAAACGCTCTGGAGTATAATATAGTGTAGAGAGCCTGCAGCAGTATATTGTAAGGCGGTTGTAAAGGTAATATATTCAACGTAAGGGAATAAAAATATTAGTTTGTAATTCAAATCGAACACTACGAATCATCTCTCGGTTAATCGATGGACTAAAATGATAAAGTTAAAAAATTTCCGGTCGGTTGTTAATAATACATAACAAAGTTGCAGTTGAATGAGAAACCACTCAGTAAATGCACACGCATGATATTATGATGTATACAGATATATGTAATAATATCAATATGATATGCGCAATGATATAAGGTAAATTAAAACTGATATCTTGATCTTCAGCTCTTGTAGTTATAGAATATTTAAATTAGTAATTATAATTTATGAGGAAACCGATTGGATTTTAACAAACGAGTCAAACGAAAATTTATTGGTTGCCTAGGACTGTTCAGATATTCTTATATATATATATATATATATATATATATATATATATATATTATATATATTGTAAATATAGCTGGCCACGGTATAGGTCGCAACGAAGCGGTTTATAGGTAGAACTGGACAACACGTTTTCTGTTTTCGGCGTAGAGGTCATATATTTTTATGAATTGTATTTTTTAAATAATAATACGTTTTAAAAATTACTCGAGTATATATACAACGAAATAGAAAATACCTATAACGCCGTGTTTCTAACCTTGAATTATAATTATTGGCTAATTCTCGAGATAGAATATCAAATAGACAATATTATATAGGTACATTATTATTATTATTATTCATGACGTTCATTTAGCTACACAACCGTCGCGTGCAGTCGTGTCATACCTAAACGTGTGTGTTAGGTACCCAAAAATAAATAAATAAATAAATATTTTCAATCGAAATTTATAAACGTCCACTCTAAATTCCATCGATTTTTGTAACTCGAGCTATTGTAAAACGCAATAAATTTCTATAAACACTAATGACGATGTACAAAAAACTTAATAATATACTTATTGGTGTTATGTCAAATTTTAAACTTTCTTTCACGTGGTACGTTACGCAGTGTTTATGACGTTTGTCATGCTTAAAAAATAATATTTAACCGTAGTAAACAAAATTACCTTGACACGGTTCGGATGTTGTAGTGATCGATTGCAGTGATCTCTGCCAAGTAGCATATACATAAGTATAGCATGTACAGCGTGTGACAGTTGAAAGATGGCCGGTCCGGGTGCAACGACATTATTAGTATTGCGCTTATGTTAACCTCTTTTTTCAATTCAGCCAAGTTTACTGGTCGACGAGGTGTCATAATCGTTGGGCGTTGCATTCTAGAAAAACATACATTGTTTTGCAAATTGAGTTGACAGGTAATAATTTAACTATAGCTGTTATATAAATGAAGGGCACAGGGGAAAAACGGTAGTAGTCACATTATGAAAATTTTACAGCATAGCAAAAACAAAGTTCGTGAATTCCTCTCCTTCTTACAGAACAAAAAAAAAATCACATTAAATGCTATCTTAATAAAAAATGTATTTATTTAAACAATCTATTGACATAAATAAAAAATAATAATGGCATATATTGAAAAAAACTTTTTCACAAAAAAAATGTCATAATGTGACTACTACCGTTTTTCCCCTGTGCTCTTCAGATAATATCTCTCTATTTTTACTTTATTACACTTTTAATATTATACACAGATTAAGTTGTACAAATTGCACCTAAAAAGCGAGTTGTAAATTGTTCAACTTTGTCGAATACATTTGTCACACGCGAGTACGCCGTCAAACATTTTTTGATCGTTAAATTAAAACAGTAATTATCGTTATAAGAATAGTCTAAAAAAAAAAAATAATGCCTGAGTTGTATACATACACTCAGAAAGTACACGGGAAATGTAAAACAACTAGGCAATAAATTAAAAATGCTGGTAAAAAACAAAAAAAAACCTTTTTTCTTTTAACAAGGATTTTGTTTTATAGTTATAATAATAATAATAAAATGTATTAAGCGAAATGTTTGTACGTCCTAAATTATTCGGGCATTTACACGAATGACCTATGCGCGTCGGTGGGGGTGAGGGGTGGTTGATTACCCCTTTGAGGGACCGAAATGGCACGGCTCGCGGTGAAAGTGGGAAAGCGGTAGGGGGTGGTCGTGGTGGGGGACGGATATTTAGCATGCCCAGGAGACCCGTTTAAATCAATATAAGAAACCCTCTTTACACGTTTATGTATATGTGTATATACACAAACGTATATACAGAAAACTAAAAAGAACGCTTGTTCGGCCTATATAATATTATATACTTGGGAAAACCGCACAACGGGTGAGAGACGATGATGCGTGGGTGGACCTAACACAACTGTATGCTTACATTAACTATTAATGTCTCGATGCTGTATGATGTTCTTACTTACCGGCGGCGGCGGTGGTCGATGGAAAATCGCAAGTCTGATTTTTGGCCAAGACGGCCGCGGTGTTACCGGTGCGGATGTACGGGACTAAATGCGCCTCGGTCGATCGGTAAAGGACGTGTGCAGGGACGGTTTTTAGTAGCGCACAGTAAATAGCTAATATTATTGTATGTGTTATGATGCCGCCGCCAACTACTGTCAACGACGCCGGTGTATGAAATTAAATATAATATAAGGCAATAAATAATAAAGTGAAAGTTGCCAAAGGTGAAACTCGTTTTTCGTCGTACACCAGCCCCCTTTGTTTGCCTTTCGGCCTGGACGACACCCTCAGGTATACATATCCTATGTCGTGTAGATAGATACAATAGGATTGCACCCGCCGCCATGATACTTGCACGTAGACGTGTGCATATTATTCCTACCTCTACTTGGAGGCGAAACCCCGGCACGCAAACCATAAGCAGTTGACAATAATAATAATAACAGTAATAGTAATACCGGCGGGAAGTGCGATTCTTTACGGTGGCGACCGTGTATTTTGGTATGTACATATAATAATATAATATTTTATTATATACTGAACGGCAAAATCAAACACAGCGGTCGATATCGTACAGTGGTGTCGAGTACCGTGAAATCTCGTTTTGGCCATAACGCATAACATGAGAAAAAAATTTTGAAGAAAAAAAATAGCAATAAAAATTTGTCCGAAATTCCGGTAGCTCGATAAATATTTTTTTTCCACACGTTTTTTTTATTATTATTATTATTCGCTTGTGGTCAAAAACGATCAAAATAATAATAATGTTTATTACTTTTTTTTTTTTATCTGTTTTTTATTATGTTTTGCCATCCTCCGTCAACCCTGACACTGGGACGTCCCGACAAAACCCACCGTAGTGTATCTCTGCTACGTTGTACCCTTAAAGGCTTATCTCGCGCGAGTATCGATGATGGGCTCGGTCAACCCGTTAAACCCGTACAGATAATCTGATATTGAAACGGATATAAAGTGACTTACGCAGCAGTGTCTTAACAACAGCTATTATACACTGTATATACAACGACGCGGTCACTGGTTCTGGCACGAAGAAAATCCAAGGCATAAAAAAACCTACTAATTATTATTATAATAATGTATAAAATAATATTATTATGTGCCGACGGGAAAACGATAATAATATAATTGCTCGAGCCCAGTATAAAAAAAATGTCTAGAATACACCTATATATAGGCCTGTACGGTTTTGGGCCCGCTTTACAATATATAGGTACAGTTATACCTATGTATGTATCATAGGATGAGCGTCCGCAGTCGTGTCTTCGGTAATTATTGTTCCTTAAAATCGCATTTAACGAGACGGGTCGAAGAGAAATGATAACAATAATAATATCATTAATATAATTTTGGGCTTATAAAAGCGGAAAGACTTACATATGGAGGATAGTCGCGTACCTATACATACATTATGTTTTTTTTTGGTTCAAACGTTTATACACACTAAATACCCGTGATGACGTATGCAATGTATATATTTATATATAGTAACTCGAAACTATTAAAAAAAACGTTACGCTCCGCGATAGCATCGGTTTCAGTGGTCAGATTAACCTATTACCGCTGTGTATACTTGTAATACAAATTTATATATAGATACGGATAAAGTGATAATACGTGACCGCCGTCCAAGACAAACGCATTTTACACAGAATAGCATCACTGGACCACCGTCCTACAAGGCCATTTGTTTTGAGAAACGGCTTGCTCGTACATTTTGCTATCTCAAGTAGAGAGACTCTTGAACGGACGGATGTATATCGAATATTCTACCAAATTCCAATATTGCATTATTCAAAAATGTCCCCTATGAGGCCTTACCGATTTCTAGGACCGATTATGCCTTTATTTTTAACCAATCCGCTTCTGGTATACGGTGAAATCAACAACGCAGACAAACAGCTACTCATCATATTATGTAAATTTTTAACAAAAAAAACAACAGTGCCGTTTGCTGCCTTTTGAGGGTGGTGGTTCCATACGCGGTTGGTTATTATTTTTTTTCTTTCGAATCGTGTGAGGGTGTATACGTGTACAATATAAACGTCTCAATTAGATGAGAAAAAAAATCCAAAAGCGGGTTTTTGCCTTATGGCCGCAGTTAAAAGTCTCTCCGCCGCGGTCCCGTGTGGGTTTGATGCATTGCCCGACGATCCGCCCCTCGGCCACCGCCACCGACCATTTGCCTTGCAACTCTTAATTTCTCTCTGGCGTTGGCGGCAGTGGCACACGGAAAACAATATGTACACATCAGCTATACCTACCTATATATCACACGCTATGCTTGTATTGTATACTTGTGTGTACGACGAAAACTTTAATGTTCACACTCGAAGGGTGGGCGCGCAGAAAAAAAACCTTAGTATAGGAAGTAAAGGACTGGGCGCAAGGCGTCGCTTAATGCGGGCTGTAAGGTAAAAATTAAAATAGTTTCTCACAAACGTTGGCTGCTAAAAATAAACGCGTTTATGTTTGTGTAAAATATATATTATTATACTTGGATTCCTGACCGCGAGGAATTTAGTTGTGAGCGACTCGAAAGTCGTGGTGCGCTTGATTTATTTTCAACGGCCTTACATATAAGTCCTTAGGTATATATGTATGGGTCTAAACTTTAGGACCCCTGGTATTGTGCCCAGATTACGCCAAATTGTTCGGCACGCACGTGTATGTATAAAATATATACATATATACAAGTCTCAGCGTGGACCGGCGAGGGCTGTACAGCGCGAAGGAGGCAGGTCCGCGAACGTCCGGGTGAGCACAGAAGCAAGTCTATAAATTTCCAAAGAATTTACTGTGCGCCGAGTGCTGCCAACCGCCCATTATAGTTTTTCTCTATTTTGAAAAAAATGTTTTATCGTATACTCTAGTGCACAAATAGGTGTGATAATTATCGCTCATAATTCGTTTTATTATAGGCCGGCCCGGACCCTGGCAGTAATCCCCGACCAATTTCCTTGTTTGACTTGCGGAAGCCAATATATACGTGAGGTCATTATTATAGCTATTATATTCTATATACATATATAAAGCGTTCTACCGGTAGAATGGAGCGTTTATACTATACACACATCTCACAATATAATATGAACTTGCCAATTTTTTGTAATTAGGTATATTATATTGCTATTGCCATAGCAATCGGTCTGGCAAAATTGAGATTGACTACTTTAAATTTTCACGCACTATCGTTTTTTGAAAGTAAAATAAAATATTGTTTTTACTATAAATAAATACAAATAATATACTTCTAATACTGTGTTTACAAACAGGCTCTGTCTTTGTGTGTCGTTCGGTGTAATCGAATAATAAGTAAATTGATTATTCATCAAATTTCTTATTCTGACTGATTTTGTTTGCGATTTAATTTTTTTTTTAATTATCTTTCCAACACTGGTCATTCAGACGCATTTCTAGTAAAAGGGTAGAACGGGACGCCCTACTATGCGGTTATGTGGTAGCAACTATTTTTTGGTCTTAATAAATGAGAAAAATGTACAACCATTCAGCCGCGCGTTGTCCGACCAAACCGCAAGTAGGTATATTTTTACTCTGTACACAGTACGGTGTGTATAATATATACAATGATTAAAGTATATTTAGAGTACATTATACTTTGGGTCCCTAAAGTTATTGCCGAAAAAACGTTAAATAAACGCTCGGCGAACCAGCGATAAGACAACCGTGTCGCGTACAATGTGGTCGCCGGTAGTAATGGATTCGTGTGTATACATAATGAGCCTCTGAGTACTGTGTTGGCGGCAACAACGGGAGACGCGATAGGCGCGTTGAAAAAAAATTTAATATATGCGAATATAACTCAAGAAAAAAAGTAAAATAAAAAAAACAACACACTACTCATATTTACACCACCTCGCAAAGGGGGTTTCGCGCATGCACTTTTTCTTCGACCCCCTTGCCGGCGACTTGGTTCGCTCTTTAGCGAGTATGGAGTGGGTATATAGTGTATATGTGTACAGTAGATTTATTGCCGGCCAGATAAAACACCGTGCGGTAAATCATAGCGAGCATACAAAAGAAGCGAGTCCGGTATATATATATATATATATATGTATTTTTTTGTCTCGTTTTAAACGATTTAATTTTTTTCTCCGCGCCTCAAGTTCCTAATTTTTTTTTTCATTTTGCCGCTGCTACCCCCGACGATTGCTCGCCTCGTCGGTCCGATAAGAAGAAGTACGCACCTATTTTATGTACACTTTATTTTTTTTTTTGTACCCTCGGCCCTTTAATAAGTCGACAACGAGTATGCATATATATACATTATCGTCGGCAAGCGTTTAAAAAAACTTAAAAGACGCGTAGGTATATAGGACGCGAGATTGGTGATCTTAATTGCCCGTTTTCTTTTTTTTTTTCACTTACTTACTTACTCCCTCTCCCTTTGCCGCGCGCCTTCTGTGTTCTTTGGCTCTATAAGAGACGGCGCACATAGGCCGGTGGTAGATATTTTTGCAAATGATAAATGTCGTCATTGCTTGTATTATATATTTCTGTTGCCAGTCGGACCGAGAGAGGAGAGAGCGAGAGAGAGAAAGAAAGAGGCGCCGACGCTAATGGAGTTCACTGTTTAAAATAATTATTACAACTTACTATATACCTCGGCGACCGTCCACCCCTTTATATTTCGTATAAGTCGGCCGCGCTTTTTCCAACCTCCCCCCCCCTGCCGTTGAACATGCTTAACACTGGGATTTCCCATTAATCTTTCCCGGCCGTCGTGTCGCTTTCCGGCATTCCGGATCGTAATTCATTTTTGCTGCCTTACCGTTTGTTGGCCGCACATACATACATACATACATACCGCTAAAAGAAAATATTACAATAATATAACTAGCTACGCCAAATCTTGGGCTACACGCCGAGATTGTATGTACAACGTCATTAAAATATGTATGTATACTTAATTGATAAACGGCGTCGACGTCACGCCAAAAATTATACCGTTTCTTATCGCCGTATCTTACCCGTACGGCCTTTTTAAGAGCGCACTTAGGCGTATAAAGTTATATTGTGCTTTGGAGTTTTACGCCCATGTTATAACGACGGTTCTGGCTCTTTGTCCGGAGAGCCACGAGGGATCACGTTCAATCGTCAAACGTCTCCACGCCGCATTTTATAATATCGTAATGCCGCCCACCGCGAGCGTAAGGAGAGTTTTTTGTATACACGAGTTGTGTGTAGTTAAATTTAAAAAAAAAGCACCGGTACCGAGTGATTAGAGGAAAAACAAAATAATATTTTTAAACAAATTATATCTGTGAACGAGACACGGGCGCGCGCCGGACCCGCGACTATGGCATGGCCGCAGGACTCGACCACCAAATAATTTATCCGTCCGACTTGCATGATTTATTTGACGCCCGTTGCCGGGCCCGCCCTTGGTTCGTTTTTTTTTTTTTTTTTGTAACGCTATACTTAAATACATATACGTCATATAATATGTATAATTTAAAATAGGAATTAAAATTAAAAACAAAAAAAGCATTGATGAGTTTATGAGCTGTCCCGTTGCTGACTCGCGCACCGCGCAGTGCGTTTGTTGTAAAAATCGTTCGACCAGGAACTAAAGTCCTTCACAAACGATTGTTAGATGATTATTTATGTCTTGAAATTCTATAGTTTTACACGACTATGGAAAAAAAACGGACACATCTTTTGGTCACATAATAACACAAATGATAATTATTTCCTGAAAAATTATTATCAATTTAATCGTTATACATTGTATACCTCTAACAATTACTGTAACTGTACCTATGTTTAAATATTGCTGTGTGGTATTTGACCTTAGTCGTGTGTTTTAATTTGCCTACTAAATTTTCTCACGTTAACAGTAATTGGAAAGGTTTAGGCGAATCTTACAAATTTTGAATATTCCCGCTTTGGCAGTCGGTATTCGATTTTCCAATAGCCTTTGCTAAATCTATTCCGACATTAACTCCTTACGCGTTATCTATGCTGTCTCGCTGTTTTACATATATTATAATAATATGTTTTCTGGTTTTCTTATGCTTTCTGAGTTAGAGACTATTCGAAAAACAAATCAAATGCATTGATCTCGTAACCATAAAAAAAAAAAAAAAACCACTCAAAATCGAGCACATCCGTTTGGCTCATACTCTACAAGCGCTATCATATGTATAGATACAAAGTATTCGGTGCGTAACAATATATATTAGGTATTATAACGAATCCGAAACCGATTAATAGGTTTTTATTCCTCGTGTGTATGTTTTTACAGTAGTCCTATACCTACGTGGCTTAAGACACTGTGTGTGTGTGTGTGTGTGTGTGTGTGTGTTTCGGCAGCTGTTGTTGCTGTGAGATCGGGTCGTCGTGTCCGGAGGCCAATGTTATTATCAAACATGGCGTCGTCGTCTGGAATCCGTCCATTCCTCTCGCGAGCTGTATAATATGATGTGTATACACACTAATTATTTAGGATACACACAGGATTTCTGGTTGCACAAGTCCTCGGTGTCGATTTGTAATGTCTACAACAAGTATAACGATCAATCTCAATACACGTTTTTGTACGTAGGTATATGGTCAACGTGCACGTAGATAGTGTTGTAACGAAGGGGAACCCTTTATATATATATACATACCTGCATCTACTTTATTACTGAAAATAAATTTTCCATTAACGTTTCAATGGAGCGCGCTTTTACCGCCAATATCGTCGTTTATTAAAAAGCGTGTAACGTTACGACGGATTTAAGTTTGCACAAACATATAAAAAAAAAAAACAGAGGGACATCGTTTACGGGTTGTAGTACCACCGTAATGGCTCCGGGGGCAGTGCACGCGTGGGGGAAGTTTACCCGAAAAGGACGCGTTCACACAGCCTTTATCGGTTTTCACAAAATTACCCGGTAATACCGTTTTGAAGCGATTCCTATCCCCCGTAGGCACAACAATTAGAAGGGAAGGGGGCTAGGGAAGTGCAGACCTTTTAAAAATTCCAGAAGTTCCTGGCTGTGTCCGTTTGGTTGCTGACATTTTTATTCAGAGCCTGAACTAGTTTAAAAGGATTTGAACTTACCTAGCTCAGTCGCGTGGGACGTTTGATATATTAATTAAAGGTGTACAGTTATGAGTAGGCCTACCTATACTTGGAACGGTTTTGCGCGTCGCATATAATTGTTATTATACAAAAATACAGCGTGGAGGCGAATTGTGGCCTATCCGAACGTTTTTAATTATGTCATAACGCCAAGCGAAAGACATGTATACCTATGTTCATATATATTCAAAAGCGAGTGACGTCTCTACTCTGGCCGCCTAGGAATATCAACGGGATTATAATATTATAAATATTCCACAGGTACTTATGATGTTGATGATGATGATGTTATATTATTATGTGCGGTAATCGTAGGTACAAGGTATATACACAGTATTGTAATTGAGACGCCATATAGCGACCCGTGGACGGGTCCCGCACAATGGTTTCCGGGAGATTTATAGTCTTAAAGACACCGAAATAATTTACTTGGAAACAAATAAATTACGCACGTATATATTAGATATATATATATAGGTATATGTACACGCGGGCTAGAGGACGAGACTCTACACACACACACACATTATATATGTATAGTATTGTTTATATATATATATAATAAAAGGAGGACCCCCTCCCGCACAAGCATAACCTCTGCTGGGTTTGTCTTAATTTTTGAGACTACACACACACACACTGAGCATATGGCATACAGCACGCCCACGTCACACGGCCTTTCTAATGGCATTTCACTATTGTACCTGAGTATGGCATTTCACTTTATTTTTTTTTTTGCCGGGTCAGATAATATTTTGTTCACTCTACCCGCGCTGGCTTGGCCTTGTGCGTCCGCTATTAAATTTTTATAATATATTATAGGTATATATTAATTTGTTTCAAGCATTCAATTTCACATGATATTATGTTCCTATATACAAAGTGACTGCTACTCTCTTACAGTCCAAAATGGCTACGATTCGGGGTGCAAATTAGTAGGTATTGGGTTAGCAGCTGATGTTGGTGCAATATATATTTGTATAATACACCTCTTTGATAATCTACATATTCATTTTAGTCGTGTACAACTTAATTAGACTTCAACGAAAAATTGTCCAATATCTTATACAGTTATCCTTTACCATTATATTATCTCTAAACCGCGATAGAAATGCAGTACATCTAAAAATGATTTTGAATGAAAACGTGTATTGACTTTATTATTTGTTTTTTTTTTAATATTCTTCCTTCGGTTAGTGGTACGCTGCCGGGGTCATAAACAACAACTCATCGACATGCAATGGTGGCAGTATTCGGTCGGTTACTTGTGTTCCTATATAGTATTATTATTATTACAGTATACCGCATCAAAGACACTAATATATAAGCTCTTAGAAGAAAAAAATAAAACCCTATTATTATTCGGATAATAATATGTCGATTTTTTAAAAACCAGTTTCGTTAGTAAAATAATTATACACGGACACCGCGCGCTGCTCGGACACCTAATAAACAATATTATCGAAAAAAATTATTATATTTGTTTTGAAACGATAAACAAATTTAAAAAATAAAAATTATTGTTATTAAATATCACATCACACGGGGTTTAAGAAGTTCTGTATATAAATGTTTTTTGTTGAATTTCAAGAACATCTTATTATTTGTTTTTTTGCCAACGCCTACGCTTTCTTTCGCTCGTGTGTATCATTATAATAAAAATAATAACCGTTCTGTATATTATTGTACATTACTAGCATTGGAAACACACAACGAGAGAATCAAGCGAGTGCGTATACCATAAGTCATTTGCCGGCCACGGTAATTTATGTAATATTATTATTATTATAAGAAAGCACAAAACTGGTCTTGCGCGCGGTGACAAGACCTCCCGGTTTTTGCCGTTCATTATGACGTCTATTTATTACACGCACACGCACCACATACACACATACATATTATTATTTTATAGCTGGGTAAGTACCTCTCCTGCACTGCCCGACCGGACCCCACTATATGTATATGCAATTATGATTATTATGTACTTAGGTATGTATAACAGTGTCGTATCAGTCTGGCTTCTGCGTTTAGTTCAGGCCAGGCCATGGGAAGGAGTGGACATTTTCAAAATTAATTTTATAATTTTCCATTGTAATTGCGGATATCGATATACAACTACATTAGTTGGCCTTTCTGTGTTTGTTTTAATAAAAAAAAATCACCCTAAAATAACAAAACGCTCGTAAGAATGTGTAAAACCCTTTTGGTTCTCATCGTACTTTAATTGGTCCTTAACTTCCGGCGGTTTGGTACGATTTTGATGTACTCGTTTAAAAATATAGGTATGGAAACACCCGGTTGGTACGAAGACGAGCCGGCCTATTACCGTATTATATTATATAACAGATATAGTCTTGCCGTTGCCGCTTCGAGGTGTTTTACATTATTATAGTATCCGACATTAATATGGCCGACGCGAGCTTTCGACCAGTACCTATTTATAAGTGATTAACTGAAAATAGGAAATCAATTTTCTATCCGGCGAGATTAAAAATCAATTTCTACCGCGACCAATGTAATATGGGAATAATTTTTCCCGTACAAGTACATCATGCGTGCATCGTGCTTGATCATCATAATAATATATATTAAAGAATTGGTAACAACGCGTGTGGTTGTTTGATCCGGGTCGTGTCGGTGTTTAGGCTTAAGATTTCGAAACCGTCGGCGGCGCTACTGCTGCAAGTCGATAGTATGTTTATGTATATATACTTTTTATTTTTTATAGTCACCAAAAAAACAACTAAAATCCGCGCACGTGTGTGTTGAAATAGTAATATACGATTGTCTTAACGTCAACACCCGTTATGGGGCCCTGTGCGCGATAAGACGGGGACCGTGTAAATAGACTATATTATTGCGTAAACGCGTCTCGGCCACGTCTGGTACGGTCGCCTAATTTAAAATTATACCGTTAGACGTCTCTGCAATGAAGTCGTTTAAATAAAATCCAACGCTGTCGTTGCAGCTGTAAATCTCCAATGCGTTGTCGTCGTCGCCTCAAGTTCTCTCTGTCTTGTAAGTATTGCGCGTATAGCCCAGACCGAGTTAGGTTTTAGTTAGGAGAGCGAATTCAATTTTTCTTTCAAGATTTACTGCAAAGTCTTCATTGTAAAATATGTATAAATATCACACTATATAGATAAATTTGAGATTTAAAGAACTTATATCAAAAAAATTAATCGCATTAAATTGTCTGTCCATTGGTATCAAAAAAAGTGGAATTATAACAAACATTTGTACTGCGTTTCTCGACTTGGCTATCAATTTTCCACTCCTACATCACTCAACTTTCCCTCGTTTTTCCCTCGGTCCGAATCTTTAGCCTTTATATTTAAAGCAAACCGAAGTTTCGGGCGCTTAAGCACGGCCCAGAGAAGTTTTAGCGGAATCGCGTGCCACACCGCAGTTAACATGCCATATTATATGTATATAACGTGTTGTCCTGGGTATACCACAGACGAAAGGCTAGACGTTGTACGATATTGTAACACGATTTTTTTGAAATTACTCATGCCGATAATCGACTACCGCTTGCTTAGGTACATTGTAAGTATATCCAATAATAATAATAGTATAAAACGCGGCGTGCACAGTGTATAATAACAATAAAAGTATCGTTATCATTATTATTATGACGTGCTCGGGCGAGATGTCCGGACCAGAAACTTAACCCCAAGTAGTCTCTATCTAGTTTCCTTCCTCTCCAGGCCACATTACCGGCAGCGAACCGAGGTCGTTATTAATTTGACATATAGCGGCGGCGACACGTGATAAACACATATTATTATTACTGCACACAATGTACACCTTGTATTATATAGCGGTACAAGTTTATATATTATTATCATGGCGAATTGAATATGCCCAAAGGGCAGTTATAGGTATATACATAATAATAATAATAATATCGATCGTCGCGTTTGGCAGGCTGTTTAAGTGTTATACTTTTTTAATTATTATCATGTACGCTATATGCACATACTCTATATTCATGCTGTACTTGACGGACAACACAGGTGCGACCCATATGTGCAGTGGGCCCTCTATGCAGTCCTCCCTGCCTACAACACACATGCTATCCCCGTGGCCAGTGGTGTTTGTCCCCAAATTATTTTATCCAATAATTATTTTACTAAATGGCCGTACTATTATCATTCCGACGTGGTCCTATAGAATGTGTACATTTATAGTTTATCTGTATATTTTATACAGAGCGGTGGCGACGATCCAAGCGCCGCCGTTGTTGTTTTGCCCTCCGGCTGGCCCCAACCATGACTATAATATGCAACAGCGGCAACGTCGTCGACGTCCGTCCCACATTTTATCCGATTAAAATAAAAAAAATTTGAAGTGTATACACATAATAGCCGTTCGACCAAATCTCCAGATTAAACGCACGCTTTTCGGACGAGGGTGTTGTTAAGCTTTGAGGATGAGATCTTTTAACAGCGATCGAACGGTATTTTTTTCATCGTTCAGAATAATAATATACTCTCTATTATGATACACATGTAAGGGTCCCGCGCGTCGAAGAAAGTAATGGCGGCATTGTATGTACCTATATACCTATACGATACACAGGGTGGCCCACGTAAACCACCTTGCCTTGCATAACGCAATACCCGCTACTGTACTGTCAGTAATAGGGTGTACCTATTCTCACACAAAGCCCCGTGGACGCCTCCTATGGTCATCGGACGGTCACCTTGGTCTATTTATATATAATTGGAGAAAGTTGTGTAAGAGCGAATTATTCGGCAAAACTCCTAGGGTTGGCAGAACCGCATTTGGCGGCGATGAATCTCATTAACCGATTTCCATAAAGGCGACTTGAAGCTAAGAGAGAGATAGAGATAGAGAGATGGTGCTCGCCGATGGGTGTACAGGTAGGTTAGGTACACCCGGTATATATTATATATCATTGTAATTGGCTTTTAAACGAACAAATAATATTGCGTTTAGGAACGATTGTGTACAATTGTATTTATAATATACCTATAATATACCTATAAGTATTTATGTTTTAATATTGTATGAAACACCGGCGTGTGGAGGGTGGGTGTGGCTTGTGGACGTTGACTGCGAGCGCTGGCGGAGAACTAATTAATTTCCATATTTTTCCCCTGTTCTGGCGCATCCAGTACGATTGATTTATCGTTTGCCCGTGTGCATGTAAGTTGTTTGTTGGCTGAAAATACCTCTTCGGCATGTACCAACCCCATCCTATGTATATGTGTGTATTATGTAGTTATCGAAAACATGGTTATTGTATTGTTATAACGGAATCACACATCACAGTCTATTATGTGAAAGTATTATGATCAAAAACAATAGGCGTTTATGTGTATGTGTATGCGGTACAACCGCGTTTGTGCCAATAATTATTTCCCCAACTCCCTTATCATTTTTTTTTCCTTTATTTTTTTAATCCTGATTACCGCGTCCGATGTCGTTGCCAAAATGCATATTATATACTTTGTAGATATGTATAATATACAACAATCACGCCGCCGCCGCCACCGTCCATATCAGCAATAATTATGTCCAAACGAGCAAATTATTAATATAGTGTGATATTATACATAAAAAGTAATAACAACAATAATTTCCGCACGCATTAGTGACCCAATTCATTAAGCATAAAACCCACATCGATAAGACCCATCGAGAAAAGAATCGCACATAATATTATTATTTCATCAAGGTCGTTTTTCTTGAAGTTTATATTTACTATGATTATTATTAATTATTATTGTTATTATTGCGCCAATACTAATTATAACGTTACTCTATTGCGAGCATCCGTGCTTAATAGCCCAAGTGTAGTATATACTATATGCCTCGGTAAACTCGTCATAATCGTCAGGTGGTTATTGTACCTATACTTATTATCTAAACTTTGCAATTGTTAATCTTCGCTAATTAAACAAACGACACGGTTTTAACATTAACATTAATCGCTGGACTTGTTTAATAATGTCTAACATGTCCTTAAAAGTCTTAAGTTAACAAATCGTGGCCACGGCGTGGAACAATGACCTAAAAAATGTATATAGTGTTTTAACGCTGTTTTTGGAAACGGCACCGACTCGAAATGAATCTACTTACAGGCAAACGAACGAAGGAGCACTGCGGCGAGTCTATATTTTATGAATGCCAAAACAGCGACGGAGTTTTGGCAAAACGTTGTTTTATATTTGTTATTATTGTTTTGTCTGTAAAACTGGCCTTGTTGTCGAGCCGCTTTCCCGTTTGGGTCAATATTATTATGCAAAAACGAGCATGGACCGCGCGGCGGGGGAGCTTCTCGGGTAATTCATCAGCCGCTTAGGGCTTATTATTTATGCTATGAATATTTCATTTAATTTAATAGTATACTCCAAAACAACCGAAAAATAGCCGAGCGCTCCACAAACGTTGTACGCAATAAAATATCAGCATTCAGCACATATAAGATTTGTCGAACGACTGCGGCAGTAGTTTATATGTACTCAAAGGAAAGTGCAATGTAAGTTTGTATACAAAAAATGTCTATTTTGTTAACCGTCCGCCATTGGCAGAGATCAGGAGGGGGGGCTGGGGATACTAAAAAAACCTTAAAACTTAAAATTAGTGCTACATTCGTTTTTATTTTTACAAATCTCTTACTAAACAATAAATGTAGGTATTAATTGAAGAAAAGCACTAATTTTAAGTTTTAAGGTTTTTAGTATCCCAAGCCCCTCTCTGATGTCTGTCAATGCCACTCGCCTTTAACCAAAACGACGGCACAATTACACAACAAATATATATACAGCGAAAACGCGGTCGGGTTGTCCCTCGAAAGCCGTCAACGGATCGCCGTGCCTTCCCCACCCTACCGGAAACGAAATTTGTAATTCAAATTATAATTTAAGGCGGTCGCGGACTTGTACAAGACCTTATATACACTTACACGGTCACGTTAATTATTATCAAGACACCAGTGTGCGAGTAACACCGTCATTAGTTAGTTTGTTATTAGTGCGATCCCCCCCCCTTCTATATTATAGGCTAATTTTTTAGTATTTATACCTACATATTATTATTCTTGTACATACATTATAAAAATAAAACAACCGATTATTAAATAGTAGGTATCTCGGTTTTTCTTAATTATTAAATATTCTTAAATATTTAATTATGCATTATTGCAATATATTACATAATTAAATAACTCGTGTGAGTATAATAATACTAATAATATGAGTATGTGTGTCTTTGGGATTGTCATCGGCATGCGCTCCGGTCGTGATATACAACCTCCGGACTTGCGAGTTTCATACATATATAGATATTATATGTATATATTCTATATTATGCATATTATTATAGTCACACACACACACAACTTGTATGCGCATAATGTTCACGAGGAGGTAATTGTAATTCGAGGGTAATAAATTCCGGACCGGTGGCAGTAAATCAAAACCGCCACGACGACTCGTTCATCTATAGACCACCGTACGTTTGCAGCAGCTTCGTCTTGTGTATACAATTTTTAATTTTTTTTTTTTCAATGTATAAATATAGTTAATAATATCATTTTTTTTTATAATAATATACGATTCTATGTATTTTTTATACCACTAAACGAGCGCAACGATAGGCGACGACCGTTATAATAACACAGCTGTTATAATATGCCAACGAAAATCGAAATGTGATATATGAAACTTACCGTTAAGTAAAAAATACTAGCTTCCTAGTATAATAGTCACACGGTGCCCCGGATCTAGGAACAAGACCGGCGGGGGTCGATGCCCCCAGGGCCGACTACAAAATAGTTATATTAAGTAATGATTTAGTAGTAGTAATTTAGTTGAATTTTTCACAAAAAAAAAAAAATCGTCAGTCGAATAAAGCTCAACAAGAATGTTTTTTTCCTTTTAAAGTGGTAAAATAAGAGCAAAAGAGGGGTGTTTTTATTTTTACTCCAAGCGCTAAATTTCCTAGATCCGGTAGTGTATCTATTTGTGTACAACAGGTTTCCATTAAAAAAAAAAAAAAAGTGGCACAATACACTATTATTAGGACACAACTATAGATTTGTCATAAAGCCAAAATTGTTCAAAGTAGTTTTTATTGACTTTCCTGTATTTATAAATCTACATACTCGACTGTGAACCGCGAGTCAACGCATAACTTGTTGATGCATCGGATGTAATCGGGTTAGGTTTTTTTTTTCTTAGAGTATAGATAATATAATTATCGTATGAAGTGTAATTTATTATGCACGGTTAAGAACATTGAGGAGACGTTGACTTCTGCGTAGACCGGCAGACATGTAAATCAGTCTGATCTCCCAGATCTTGATGACCGTTTTATTATTCAGGTTTAACGTCGAGACGATGGTCAGACAGTATGTAATAATATAATGAAGTCATAGTGATAGACGAGCTGGGCCAAAGACTATTTTCTATTATGTTGCATATGGCACTTATGAGATAATATTCCTCAACGCCCAAATTTCGGATATACTAGGTGATCATTTTATAGTGAACCACTCAGTATCTCATTGGGTTTAATTCATAATATGATTTTTTTATTGACCTAACTTTTAAACTGTTATAATTTTAAAAATAGTCAACCAGTCGCAATTATTAGTAAAATATGTATAATTTAAAAAGTTAATAAAATATAAAAGTTACCGTTTTAAAAGAGGGGAGTAAAAACAAAAAAGAATTGTAAAAAACTGATATCACATTGTACAAAAAAAACGCAATGAAAAAAACAATTTTCATTTAATCCAATGAGATGTCGAGTGGTTCACGATAAAACGATCACCCTGTATTAAATTGATATTAACCATAATTTTATTAGTCGGACCGTCTGTGTATTTTCCCCCACTCAGCTGTTAGGCAATTTATAATATTATATACCTACCTATAAAATCGGCAATGCGTTGGCAGGTCCGTGTAATTCGTTTTCCGTTCCGTTTTTTTTTATTTTGTATATAATGACTCGCCACCGTAATAATAATAACAGTATAATATGTATAATGTACCTATATACATGTGTTGTGTGTGCGTAAGCCGTCAGATGATAAAAAACCATTCGGTTTCCGTTTTTCGACCGTTTAAAATCGCGCATTCGGTCGGATACTACTCGCACGTGGAATGCATTTCCCTCTCTGCTGCTGTTTCTCTCTCACTCTCTCTCAATCGCCCACACCAAACCGGCGTGGAACGTGCAGCGTTTATATGTGTGTAAAATCCTATACACTACCGTTGAAAGGGAGAGAGAGACGTGCGAGGGGGAGGGGCAAATTCGTTGTGAATGAACCCCGGTCAGGTTATGGCGTATACAAACACAAATTTGGGTTTCCGGTGGTGACATCTGGCGGACAAACCCGGCATGGCGGGCCGGCGGTTGCGGTATAGATGGCGCTACCTCCGCGCCCTTTTGGCGGAGGAGGAGGGAGGGACGATAGGTGGATACGCCGACGAAAGAGAACGGGAAAAGGAATGGCCGATAACGCGGTTGATGTGTTTTTTATTCCAATCGCGCGCCCGGCAAACGATTCGTTTTTTACCCGGTTATACCATTGTAGTAATAATAATAATAATAATAAAAGATGGGTTCATTTTTTCGATACAAGTCAATCCGCTGAATTTTCTGTCCAATTAAAAGGGCCAACGGCAAAAATAAAATCGAATAAACACCAATACAAACGTCGTCTCTGACGCAGCGTTGAAGTTTTTTTTCGCGAATAAATTCGTGGAAAATAGTTGTATTATTTATTTGTCAATTACCAACGAAATTGGCTATTCATAGACATATCATACAAGCATTGGCGGAGGTTATGGGGGGCTTGAGATTCTAAAAATCTTGAAAAAAACATTAAAACTTAAAATAAATGCTATATTTCAACAAATCTTTTACTAAAAAAAAAAGGGTAGGTATTTTAAAAAGCATTGATTTTATGTTTTAAGGTTTTTTAGTATACCAAGCCCCCCCCCTGGATCTCCGCCAATGCATACAAGGTAGGCACAGCTGTTGTGGCCTATATCTTATATAACAATATCGTTATTGTTTACAACGCGGCGTTCCGGATAGGCAACATTGTGGACACGGCTAACCGTTCGCCATAATATGCGCTCGTCCATTCGGTTTTTTAGTACCTCATTTACATTCAAACGGTTTGTTTATATAAAATAAAATATTAATGTTCGTAGCCGCGGCAATAACCTCTGTCGCCTTGGCCGTCTCACTCGGTTTTATACCTACTGAATCGTCGGAATGTAATAAACTTACAGTTTTAATTTTTTTACTCTTCACTTAAAAACAGTGTCGCTCGACCCAAATTCAAACGGACCGGTTGTTGTCCATCGCATCACCATCGTCATTGGTGGAAACTCGATGGCTTACCGACATCGTTATAAAGAAGCTGTTATCATAATAGTGTATATGTATGGTATTATGTACAGTTCTAAAAAAAAAATAGAACCGAAGAGTCATTGCATGTACTTATATTATGACCTATATGATACCTATACGACAGAACCAGTTTACCGAGGATTAAAAACAAACATCGATTCGCTCTTTATTGTCCTGGCATACCTATCCGGGAAACCCGTTTTATGTTTTCTTATTCATATTTTGTTGTCTATGTGATATGGTGTATACACGGACAAATAAACTAGCTTTTAACGCCATTAACCGAATTATTGCTCAATTACGAACGGTATATTATTCTTGTACCTATATCAATTTATAACATTATCAACGTTTAGGCGTTATATTATTTCCTTGGATATATGCAAACGAGTTTCTTATTTACCAGACGCGCTTTTAAATTCGTGTTATAATAAATACATTACGGTTTCAAAAAAACAGAAAAAAGTCCACTCGAGTGAAAAATTACATTAAAAAGAAGTTACCGGCCGCGATGGTCGTTAACGAAAATGTATTTTGTTTTTAATTTTCGCGAAGTAAAAAAAAAAGAAAAAACAGGTTTGCTTATAAATTATATTGTTTTGTTTTAAGAATAAGTAACAAAAAAAAAAATACCGACGAATCATTAGCATTAGTTTAGGACCTCGTTAATTGCAGCATTGTAAAAAAAACAAGCTAGTACATACTACTATAATATAGTACCTATGTACAATACATTACAATTAAATTATAGCCGTTTCGGGCAATATTAATACACTTGGCCGCGGTCGTTTATTTTTTATCGCTCGTTTACACGTAGTAAACCATTGACGGAAAGAAGTGGCCGGGGAGGTGTCGGCTATTGTCAAAATAATAGCTCTTTAATAATCCCCTTATTAATTTCACCTGTATCCCCATAGCGGCCGCGGTAGGGTAAATTTTTCACCGTCTCGGCGGACACGCAATAAAAAACCCACAGCTTACACACGGACTATAATAGGTAATAATAAAAATTAACAATAATAAATATACCTACACTCCAGTGCGGTAAGTATGAAAAATACATGCACGCGCAAGACGTTTGTATAATATTATATAGGGTTTATAGTACGGGGAGAAAAGAAAACCACTCGGTACGAACAATTATCGCGTTATAATATTGGCTTTTAAATAAAAATAAAAAACGACAAGGGAGGAGTGAGACGGAGGCGAGCACGATGCCATCATGATAAAACCGGCCATAAATCAAAATGGCCTCGGCCATCTGGCGCGGCGGCACCGAGGAGATCCCCGGCTGCGCGACCGTTCTTCTAGTGTATACACGAATCCATCATGGCCGAAACGCACACCATCGCCCAAGACCTTTTTGGAAAAAAAAACAAAAATAAAAAACCGCTACAACCGACAAATACTGCTTTGCGCGCGTAAGATTGACACTACACCGAATAAAAAGTAAAAAAAAAACTAAAAATGTTTACAATGGACAGACGAGAACTTTATCTACACATTAAGATTTTGCAAAAAATTGCCTATACTTAAAAATGGGCAGAGTGGCGGCCTCTTGAAGGTAGTTTTGGGACTTACGGTTTGAGTTGATCCGGTCAAGTGGCGTTGCCATCAAAAAGCCTACTTCCCAGATTCGATACGATACAATAATTATAAGAAGAGCATGTCTTGCTGCTCCCTCCGTCGCTTTTCTTCTCCACGGTGTATGCACGTGCAGTTTAATAATAATAATGTGTTATATTATATTATGCACATGATATACATACACTGCGCAGATGAAGACATTTATATTGAACACGCCGTTTATCCTCGACGTACTTACCTATATATTATCATGTACATATAATATACAATACATGGTACGATATAGAATAAACGAGTCGTGTGTGTGTGTGTGCAGTGTGTGTATTTACATATTATATAGAAAGTGTACGGCGGTAGGATTACAATATTATATCGCTTTGTTATAAGTATACATTGTTGTCGTTTGGTGTGTTTGTATGTGAGTATTTATAGGAAAAGGGAAGTGTGTTTGTGCATAACTCTGTCAACTGCTGTGCGACGGTCGCAGGTCTGTCTCGGAACATAAATTACCAACAACGGGTGCCTTTTAGTACACTTCCTCTTCGATTGCCAGCACAGGTCCTTCCTAAAAATCCAACGATTTATTACATAAAATATACTCAAGACATAACCCGAGCTCTAGATAATAATAATTTATTGTAGATATTTTGATATTATACAAACGTGAGTTTTATTCCAATTGCCAAACGTTCGCGTTCAATGCGTTTACATACATTGTTGGGCGGTCCAAACCTATGTAGGTACCTGTAAAAAAAAAATTAATTAATTTTAATTTATTGCCGTTTAAAAAGAGTATGAATTATTATATGACCCAAAGTGTTGTTAATTCGCCATATTTTTGGGTAATTAATAATTATGTTCGTCCATTTTTTTTAAATATTATAAACGCTATACGGACACATTAAACCGTATATTAAGCACGCCCGTTTCCTGTCTGAGGACGACGTTTCCCGGGTGTACACATGATGTTTTGACACTTATTTTGGATTTTTATTAATACTATAAACTCAGTAGTCTCACCCGTGACCGTCGACCGCAGCAGATTTGTATAAAATTTAATTGCTACCGATGATGTACCTAGTCGTAATACTAATTATGTACAACGACGCTTTTTTTTCTTTTAAAAATAATTAATTATTTTGACATTTTATAGTGTAAAAAAAAAGCGGATGTAACAATAAGCGGTTATTTACTATTCCGGTCGCATATTATACTATAATAACAACGAATTTACGCATGTGTGCCCCGCTTTGACGATGACGGTTCTAAAATTATACACTAGACTCTTTAAAAAAGCGTCGACCGCAAGCGTATTCAACGTCGTGGCGGTTAAAAAAAAACAAAACAGTAGTCATAAAAAACTCATGTGACCGTGTGTGCCGGTATATATAATAATAATAATAATATGTGAAAAATATCCCCGTCCACGCGTTCCAGGATAGAATAAAAACCATATTATAATAATAGAACTAGGACACCATAATATTGTAACGGTGGGATTTTCTTATAGAGGTCCCGGAAGATTACAAGCGTCTTCCTGTCTTGCCGCCAGTCGGGGGTTTTACCGCGGTTGTGTGACGTACACAGGGTCCCTCGGGATACACGGGCTTCTGTTGCCGCCAAATTGAGGAATTGGGCTATTGCATGGCCATAAATAACCGCCCGGTTATTGGACCCGGCTGCGGGCGCATCCCCCCCCCTTTTCTCCCCTTTTCCTCCCTCGCCACTTACTTGCTGCGCTGCCCCTCACACAGTGTCCTATATTATGTGTGTTTGCGACCACAGAGTTCCTCAACTTTTCCGTTGGCATGTATATACATCCTAATATATCCCGTGTATGAGTTATTACATAATATTATACCTATATAGGTAAATAAACGAGCAGTGTATATATACATACACATAACGCGTGTGAGATATATTTTATTACACAGACAGAAAATCCGGGATCGCATAAACTAAGCACTTAACACGTACTCTGGATTAGACCGGGGCGACGTCATCCGCCGTGTCCCGTACAGGCGTTATATAGAAAATCCTCACATAATATTGTAACATAAATTATACAATAAATATATAAGTACCGTAGATATCCGTTTTAGGTGTACAACGCGCTTGTAACATAATGTATTTATATTTATATATTATATTACTGTTCAAACCAGTGATTGACACAACACAACATGCTAAACAATGTTCATAGTTCATACTATTTTTTTTCTTTTTAATCCAAGACACAAAAATCCAAGATTTATAAATATATAAATCTAATAAATTTCTCTGCCAAAACCTAAGTATTAAAAAAGACTTATCAACATTTAATAAGATCCATTAATTTTCCACTCGTTTATTGACTGCAGCTATTTCATCTGAACTGATGACGCTAGAATCTTGAGCGCCGTCTTAATTAAGTCTTGTCATTAATAATAATAACATATAAAGTTATATGACAACAACATTATTATTAAATTAAAAATATTGTATTGCTCCAAAAAGTTAAAGTAAAGCTGATGGTAGTAGTCGTGGCGTTCGTTCACGCAAGATAATAATGTGTTACAATAACTTAGTATATAATAACGTTAAGTAATACAAAATTATATTATAACTGGCATGGCTCGCACGTGGGCACCTCAACGTACACAATATCATATAGGTATGTATATAATATTGTAAATGCGGTGAATAATTTGAACATAGGTAGGTATATGGTATAAAAATATATATTATCTTTTTTCTCCTGCTCCTTATTATTATGTGCTTTTGTATCAGCGTGTGTAACGCGTGTTCGACTTATGCATATATTTCGGTCGCGTATATTATAATAATATTATATTATGTGTTTCTACCGGATAGCAATACGTTATAATCGTTGTCACGTCTCCGGTTGATTTATCGTATGCCAGCCATATTATAATATACACACATATATACATAGGTAGAGAGGTACATTACCGCAACGTCGTTGGTATACGACATTTTTTATAAGAAAATAATAATAATAATAATAAAAAGTAAAAATCGAGTAAAAAATAAAAACCGAACCTGGCACAGTCAACTTGTGTGTGTGTGTGTATATACAGAGTGGACGACGGGGGCATGTGCGCAGAGCGACCGAGAGGGGAACATAACACAAACCCGATCTCACTGTGTATACTTATGTATATATATATATATATATACTGGCGATCCCGCCCATCCCGCCTATACAAACATTTTTCATTCCGCCGCCGACATTAGTCTTTATTCTTATCGTCTTACATCTACTATATACGAGGCGGCGGCACACGGACGAACAGGCAACGTGTCGGAGTTGCCGGGTCTCCAAGGTTACATTGTTTGTATACACATTGCACACACACACAAAAAATTATATCCAATCCGGCGGTTATCAAACCTTGCTTCTCGTACTTAGACATAGCCAGCGCTCCGTTAGGTTTTACTTTGGGTCTATTTTTCAACCACTCGAACGACTTTGAACAAGTGACTTTGTCAAGTGCAAGCCTCGCCGCACCGACTTGACACGTTCTACTCGAATCACCTCCAAGCAATAGTATTATTCCTTTTTGTATTTTTTCGTTTTTCAAATTCTTGAGCTTTATCAATTTTTGAAACTTAAATGGCCACGTTTATATTTTATTAAATGTTTAAGTTTGGAATAATTATTCTTTGTTTGATAAATTATAATTTACTAAACATTTTGACTAGTCGACAATCAGTTTTGAATAATTATTTTTTAAGTTATTATAGTAAAAATGTTTAGGCGGGAGAAATGGTGAAATGTAGTATAATTTGTATGAGTGCATTACTCAACTGCATTACACCGCCCGTTCTAAGTTTTAAACTCTAATAACTTTAAAAGTAATTACTCAAAACTGGTAATCAGCGCTTTTAGCAAATTATTCTTAATTTAAAAGTTAATTAAATATGCAACGTTACCGTTTAAGCTTCAAACGTTGATGAAGCAAACATTTTTTTTCAAAAAGAAAAACTACAATATTGCCATTATCTAAGAGATATTGAGGGCCTTGTTTTATAAATCGCTCACCACCCTGAATGGCTTCCATACAATTTAATAAGAAAAAAAATATGTTCAATTAATTTAATTGCTTGGGCAATGCGTCGTACAGTGAACTTGATAGTAATATTAATAATTTTTGAATTTCGAATTGGATTGCAGAGCTGTAATTTGCATATTGTTGTTATCTAACCTGTTGTTTTTGCTAATTACAGCTTTTCCGGGTATATAATAACACACAATGAAATAGTTTGACTCCTAGTGTAATATTTTCCGCAACCAGTTTGCGGGTTGACGCCCAAACGGTGTGAAGGTGCGATTCAGACCTAAAAAAAAAAAAAAATACTACACATTATAAACGAGGAAAAATATAGTATAAAACCTATAGGTATGTTAGACCTCTGCGGTATGCGTGGTTCTTGTTGTTATTAGTTTTTAAATGCCGTGAAAATATATTTGAAAATAATACGGTCGCGATAATATAATATAATGATAAGTTTGGTTACTTTTTTCAATTACCGGTCGTGGCGGTCGCCGGCGTGTAATCGGATTAATAATAATACTCCGCGTTAAGTTTAATAATATGGTTAGTGTTATTTTTTTTTTTTTGGTTACCTACCAAGTCGTGCGTTAAAGACGGAGAATATCGGCCGGAACACCATGGGAACACCGCGCCTCGGACATTGTGAAATGTACACTTAACACGTACCTATTTACCCGTGTAAGACTTAAAAGACCATAACCGTAAAATTACACAAAAATTTAGTTGAAATATATAATAACACGGCCGAAGGCAACGCGAATAGTATATACCTACTTATATATTAACGAGGCAGCACGCGTTATAAGTTCCAGTCAGTAAAATATACACAGAAATTCAATAAGTCAACCGTTGTTTAAACTGTGAACAAGGGTTCTATTCAGTATAGTATTTCATGTTGCCAGTTATTCGTTTTAATATTTAGGTCGTGTTTGTTTTTAGATATTAAAGACCTTCTCGGTTGATAAGATCAATGTGATTGTTTATGCGTGTCGCTCAACGACAATCCCTTTGAGTATTAATATACCGAACGTCTATTGAGGAGGGAAAGTGCTGATCGATTTCTGTCGTTATTTTTTACACAAGAGGGTCTCTCTGTATTATAGGCTGGGCATTGGGCTGTGTACAGGTCCATCGTTTTTCACATAATATATTGTTGCCTATACATCAACTGTTTGTCCGAGTATGCGCGGTATGTGGGGGGTAGGTTAAGGGGAAATTTGATTATGCCTTAAGGGTGGTAAAACGGGTCCGGTCGAACGGCTGTCATGGCGGCCAAGAGGGCACGCGCGCGATTTGCATGCGACTGCCGCACCGATCGGACGGGTCGTCCATTGGAATTCCTGCGAGATTAAGGTTGTTCATCAAGTCCAAGACCGGCGCGACGCAAAGCGCAAAGTACCCGCGGTTGTTATATTAAAAGCGGTAACTCGCAAGGACGACGAGGGGGTCAAAGGAAAGTGTCTTTATGTACTATATGCTGCTGGAAATTATTCTCGCATGCCGTAAATCCAGATGCCCAACGACGACGTGACCGCAGGATAAGATATGTGTATTCAAAAGGGCGCTTTAATGTGTGCGCTGAACAGGAGCGACGTGTGAGCCGAGACCTACCCTTTGGGCCTCCCCTTCCAAGTCTATTAGCGAAATTAAATTTACCCTCTAATTTATTGTGCCGGAACGCCGGCGTTTGTATAGGCTTTTTGCTCCTCTCTAACGCGGTCCGAATAAAACATTACATTCGTCTTATATGTATATGCATCGTCTTATGTGTATTTATTATAATATTAGACCCACACACGCACACATTACCGTGATTGGCAACGTCGTGTCTTCTCGTTTTTGGAATCACCGTGAACGGGTCACAGCGCAAAACTTTGATTATATTTAACTTCCAAAGATCACAAATACATCACTGGATTTCTAAAAAAATTCCACTAACTTCAACACATATGCAATTATTCCATTTTACTATGTACTCAGGCATACACTTGAGTAGAGTTGTTTGCAATATATATTAATACCAGCATTATTTGAAATAAATTACGGCCAGTAGTGTGATCTAGTACGCCATTCCGTGTGGGTGGTTCGGTAATATATTATATTATATAGTCTTATGGTTATGTATATTATTTTCGATTTCTTTAATACCAGTCATTACAATAACATTATTTCATGTTCGTTATAATAGCTGTTTTCACTGTAGCAAAGTATACGGTTTTCACGGGTCCAGATCATTCGGGTGTCGCGGGCAACGTATGATTACTGTTATTCGATTTTAACTGTGTAAAGTATAAGTCCTCGTTGAACGTGCGCGCACGTGATTTACCAATTTATCGGATCTATATACTTACTTTGTGCACGGGACAGATAGGAAATGTTTTTTTTATCTGTGTGGCCGAGAGTATAGATAATAATATATATTATTATTCTGAAATCATACACACACAAGTTCTGCTGTCGAGTAAGGCGTGTCTGCGATCACCGTGCGATACCGATCTGTTTGTTGTCTTCGGGGTGGCCGTTTTTCACTTGTGAAAATTTTCGCTTCTACCATATATTATAGTACTTAATAGCCCGGTATAAAAAAACCTTCAAACGCTTCTGGAGAGATTAAAATTAAAATCTTCTGACTACATTACGCCGGCACCCGCGGGGGTATAGGTACGCTTCACATATGTACCTGTGACGGCCGCACGACCTACCAGGCTAGAATATTGTGTGTGTATTATTGTGTGTGTAAGTACGTTTAGAATTTTTTTTTTTTATATAATGCGTTAAACGACGGTTTTAATGACTGCACGCTCGGCCGAGACGCAATTATTTATGTGCGCCCTATAAATCATGCACGTGAATCAGACGTATATACCTACACATAATAATAATAATATGTAGTTACACGCCTTTAAAAGATTAAGGAGCTTCCTCGGCCAGTTAATAATGGTATTATTGTTGTACTACTACACACGGGTTTCCTTTAAAATACAAATTTAACACAGCCTAGGTACCGCGCGTATTTGTATTATTCTTGTATGCATATATATATTAGAAACGAGAAGAAAATATATTTTCGCTTTAATTGAATAACAAAGAGGAGGAGAGGTCGTATACTAAAAGCGTTACCCCGCCGCGTTATATGTCTGCCGGGAAAAATCATTCATATTATTTTACATATTAAAAACATTCTTATAATATACATACACACAGGAAGTGTAAGTATATGAACGAATAAATAACAAAAATATTACTCCTGCCGCGTGGAATTGTTGTGTAAGGGTAAATTTCAGTGGCTGTTCTGAGAATAGGACATTATTATGTGTTTAGTAAATACTAGTGCTATATGAATCGTCGGAGAAGTAGTTTTATATTATTTTTATTACTTATTTAAAACCAAACCGCTACTGTTTTAACAATTTTAAGCGACATCGTTATAATATATTTCAGTTTTATTTTTAACGTATATTTTTGCCCTGCATTTCGACACAATCTATTTTAGTGGCGTCGTCGACGACAGAACCGGGCCGTCGTATCTCTTTCACATTAGTTGTCTTTTACATAACATACAAGTCTTCCGAAACGCACAGGGACGTTTAGACCGAGTGCATAAATATCTTTGTATAGGGCTGGCAGCGGTCGTTATCTGGATTTCGTCGGAAGTCCATTGGCGCCTCGGAAATATAGCTGAAAATCGCGTTTCCTCCGGGGAATACAAGGAGAGAAAAGGACAAACACGAGAAAGGCAAAAAAATATCCAAAAGGAGGGAAATAGAAAACGCATACATATATATTCGACAACGGACAAAATCAGACAATGTTTTCTTCATTTTCTTTTGGAAAACAGTCGGTTAGTCGGTCTTATATATGGTAAATATACCATATTATAGCCGAGAACTATAATAACATTATCATGTAATAACGCGGGCAAGCACCAACAATTATTGTGTATTTATCTGTGTTTCGCACAAATATATGTGTGTGTGTGTGTTGCACAATGTGCTTGCATGAATGCAATGCGCATAGAGTATACTTATATGTCTACTCCAGACTACTTAATGGCTTCGGGATTAATTATTATATATTTGCGTGCTCGGATATGAACGCGTTTTAATGGTGCTTTTTAATGGTGTCGCGCGCGCCACGGTATGCTGTTTGCCAGGACACGCCTCCGTCTACATAATGATCCTTAACGGTCTTGTAAAACATCCAAAATCGTCGTCGCCGTGCCCAATATATAGCATCTGCCCGAGAGGTCTTCCGAGTATTCGAAATACAATTATTATAAAAACAAAAACCAAAAAAACCCTCCCAATATATCACCGCGAGGAATTTGAGAAAACCCAAGTCGAAGACGGGTTATGTTTTCGAAGATGTCTTTTTAACGCGGCCTTCGCGTCACGTCGGAAAAATACAATTGACATCTGCTGTGTGTCTCCTGAACATCCGTTTTGTATATATTTTCCCTTTATTTTTTTTTTTATGCAACCCACACTTTTATTTCCCGTCTCCGTTGTTCCTTCCATTGTACCACCTTCCATAAACCAACGTTTTAGCGTCTCTAACTATACCCGAGTTTTAGATTTATGAGGACAATTTCTCGCCGAGGGGCGTCCCGTTACACCGCTACCTACCCAGCCTGTACACTGTTGCAACCCTTGACATATACAAAAAAAAGGGACGTTATTCCCATCTTCTACTACTGACTTGTCGTTTTATAAACTTCACCGTTTCCAACAAACGGCAGTTTGTTAGGTATACCTACTCCACTCGTGCGCTCTAAATCCCTTTTATTGTGTGCATGTATACATATAAATAACCATTTTTGAACGACTGATCTAACATAGAATTGTTTTGTTTTGTTTTAGGTAAGCGAACGCATAACTCATTAGTTCATAATAATTCAATACACGCACAAAACAAAAACTATTACATTGGTGAGTACTAAATAGCTATTGGGAAGCTTCTATTTTTTTTCCTCTTTTGCCAATAATGTGTCTCGTTATTTTCTTGGCGCCAATCGAGAGAGGCCGAACGCCCAAAAACATTTCAAACGTTTGGCTTTTGCATATTATATAATATGTACACAGACGTCGGCGCAATATTTAACGATAATAATTGTTTTGGGGATGGGCTTTTGGGTGTGTGCTTAAAGGGAAAACAAAACGGGGCTCCTATACAACAACGGTCGTTTAAATAAATGGAGGAGACATAAAAATAGGCGAGAAAATAAAATATTATAATATTTATACACACACCAGATAGTACTATATCGATATATAGAAGGAGGAGAGGGGGGGGGGTGATGTGGCCGGGTTCCAAGTGCGTACCACATATCATATGGGCTAAGCCAGCTTAAGTATGAGTGTGTGTGTGTGTGTGTGTGTATAATGAATGACAGCGTCTCCGAGATGGTGGGACGACGGAATGTGCGCACGCTGAGTGGTGTTATAATATATTGTGGCGGAGATGAAGGCGCAGTGACGTTAATCCGAAAAAAAGCCATTTGAGCTTTATAACGCATGACAAATATATTTTTTTTTGCCATTCTCAAAATAGTTTTTGACTCTCGCATCGAATGTGTGTGTGGAATTTACAAAAAAATAGCTATCGCATCGAAGCTACAAAAAAAATAAATGAATACTTTCAAGATATAATAATCGAACAATAATGACCAAAAAGCGAAAACACTAGCTTAACGAATGTAGCTTAATATGTAATTTTGATTCACATATACAGTTTTATGTCAACAAATAACAAACCATATCAATAACGTTGACGTTTATACATTATGGTATAATGTATTCGTCTAGACGAGAACGTCCATTTACATTTCCTATTCATATTTTCTTCTTTTTTGGCGGTGTCCGGTATTCTGTGCGCCCATATTTTGATTGCCGTCTGATTTGTAAGATATTATTTGTAATTATAATTTCTGGTGTACTCGGTAGTTGTTGAGGGTGGGACCTTGGAGCACGAACCGGATCTTTTCACCGGGGCACTAAATAATAACACGGAGCAAGCGGCGGCAACGGGAGAGACTATGCTCTCTCGCTTGGGCAATAAATAATCACGTGCCAGCACGAATACATCTTTGGCCGTGGACATTCGTGGTGGGGAACACATAAGAAGATACCGGAGGAGAAGAGCAGCCGTTGATCTTTTTTCCTACACAGGCATCGCATAATGGAGAAACGTTGCAGCATTGGTCGCATCGGACACGGGCGGGGAGGAAAAAATATTCGTAACCGGTTTATATATCGGATTACCAGTTTTTTGGAATTTTTTTTTTTTACTTCTTGTACCTATATATGTGTATATTTCTTGTTGTGTAAATATTGGACGTTCCGAGGGACGATAGGGTTGTCTTATACGATTTATGAGTTCATAGCAATAGGTACATTCAGATAAAAAATAACCAATGTTGTTCTAGTTTGCGGTGTATAGTCGGGTTTCTGACTAAATTATAATATTATTAAAATAATTAAAAGTGTATTCGATGTTTGTCCGGAGAGTAACTTGTTAATTAATTGTTTTCTGGCCGTCAAATTAGAGTGTAGACTCTAATGTATTTGCGAGAGAAGAAGGCTGAAGGATATTAAATTCTATTGCGAGCCAAGAGAAAAAGCGCGATTACAACATAATAAAACTACGCAGAGTAGAGTTGGGAAAGAAAAAAAAAAAGCACGGTCAGATGTTAGTTATATAATCAGCGTTTGCAGGCAACTCGAGAGGTGCAAAAAGCAACGCTTATTTTCTTTAATTAATAAGGCACCTGCCGAGCCGGTCTTGTTTTATTCCAGTAATTAACGCCCTCGGCTCGCAGGTCTGTGCAGCACAAAGACAATATAATTCCAAAAATAAACTACTTTAGCAAAACAGCGCAGAGAGTATATAATAATTTCGGCAGTTTTGAACGCGGTAACTTATATTTCCGCGTACATTGAAGTTTTTATTAGGTGTTAGCGACGGCTAAAGTGTACGCAGTGTGTACTTACTTAAATAGTTTACAGAGACCAACGTTTGCACATAGTAGGTGTACGTTTTAAATGGTTTTTTCCCTGTAACGTTTTTGTAAGCATACAACAAATACACAACTATACTTGCGAAATGCAAATATGCTTACAAAAGACTTCTTTGTAATAAATAAGGTCATAACTCATTTGATATTAATTGTTTACTCAAGTAGTAGTGTAACCGTTTCAGCGTTCACTCTTAATTAATGCTTCCAATATATTTTAGAATAGTTTATACTTAAATATATTGTAGTATTCAACAAAGTACAGCGCATGTTAATTCTTTCGAATTCCACGTACGTTAAAATTATTGCGTTTATGGCCAAACAAATTTATTTACAGATCTAATTTATTGATAAAATATGCATTTATCTCCATAATAACTGTTGCAATCTTTTAAGACCGTGATCCATATCTATTACTGATGTAACCTAATCTCAGAAGAGTTCTTCCTCGTGTATGTCGACTGTCTTGCCAGATGCTTTAATCCCATCTAAGCGTTCAACGTCACAAGAGTCAACATATTTTATGGAATTTACATGGTTTAACAGAAAACGAGCAACGTATTTAGGATTTCTTCGTTTCGCAAATACTATGATAATTTTTCAATCCTGATCGTTGTTTGTTCGATAAAACGAATGTCAATAATCCATAAAATATGTCGACCTCCTCACTCGATAATAATTTTTAAACTGTTCCAATAATATATTACATCTTTGAAAATGGCAATAATTGTTTATGAGTGACACGTCGTCGCCGGTAATCGGCCACGGTGGTCTTCTGCTGCTGGTGGTTTTACATAACGCGCGGCTATAACAATATAACTCTACGGCGATCGGTGCCCAAAACAAACCATTATCCTTGCAAGGTCCAACTCAGCTGGCAGCAACGTCCGGGGAATAGTAATCGAGCCCCCACGGTAACGTGTCGGTGACAATTGCAGGAAATCTATGTACGAAATATTTAATTTCATAGTCACTCTATACTTGTGTTTTGACACCCGAGTCACCCGAAATTCGTGACTACCTGAACGATCACGTTTCGAAAAAAAATATGATGCTTAGCGTTTATATAATACAAAATTATATATTTCATTGTATTAATATCGTATTGTCGTTAAGTCCGGCTTAAGTCCGTCGGACTTACATAGTATAATAATTACAAATCTCATCACTTCCGCAGAAAATCCATTTAATACGTCCCGTTAGGTCTTTATCGACCACATTAACCGAACGTGTGCAAATGAGTTTTGTTATGCTATATAATAGCCTTTTATTTTTTTATTGTAGTTCTCGCAGCCTATATTATAATAATTATTATTGTTTGTAATACATACTATATTGTCGGTTTATTGCAGCGTGTACCTCTAGTGCCAATTCTATGTGTGTAGGGATTGTTTTTGTTTTTTTTTTTTACAGACGAGGGGTGCGTGTAAGATATAGGATTTCCTGTGCTTACACAGTAGTCCGACTCTTTGAAACCGATCCAAAGGGGTTTGCTCGTTTTAAACGCTTCCTCTCCACCGTCCGCCTCGGTGTCGCCTTTAGATAGCTGGATATATCTCTGGTTTAAATTCTGTATATTCTGTGTTTGAAATAAAAACCCATTTACAAACCGTATTGTTTCTCTTATGGCTCGAAATAATTACATAATAATATACTGACCGATTTGTTGTGCATGAATAATATAATACATAATACATATTTTTTGCCTAGACGTTCCCTCTTTCGTTGTTTTGTACTTATAATATTTAGACTAGGCTATTTATTACCGAGTAAGCGCAATATATATGTATATGTTATGTGCACGGATGTAAGATCCCGGTTAGAATTACGGTCCGTTCCCAGAGGGATTTTCTTGTCTCGGTCTCCTCCCTTCTTTGCATCCGCCTTATTGTATATGCAACACTGCGATTCGCAATGGGCATACGGCGCACATAGCTCTTTTCTTCCGGAAAATTACAATCGCACCATAGCTTTTTTTCCCCACTTCTTGCCCTCTTCTCCACCTTCACCAGCTCGAACCATAAGTCTCTTGGCCGCCTTTTTTGTGTTTCCACTAACGCGCGCAACGCCGCTGGATTTTGCACATATATATATATATATATATATATATATATATATATATTATACATGTATTTATCTTGGGGTTTTTCTTCTTTTTTTTTGTACTTCCATTGGAATATATACACCGAAATTATACCGCAAACGGGGTATACCCGTTTAAACGTTACTCGCCCACAGCGAATAGAATATATTGTATTGGGCGTTTTGGTAAAGCCCGAATTTGTATTGCTTATATAAAAAAAGTCTTTAAAAATAGCGCTATGGAAAGTAAATTTGGCGGAACACAGCCAATTTCTATGGATGACTATAATATACTTACAAAGATCTAGCAGCAACAAATTTATAAAAAAAAACCGTTTTTCTTCTTAATGCACCAGAACTAAAACCGGTGGTGTACCGGTTAAATAGCTCGGTGATGATACATTCTATAAGTTCTCAGTTCTCACTATATACTGTGTTACAAATAAATCACTTTATCTGTTGTCGCAAAGACTCGTCGGTTACTTAAAAAAAATAAAATAAATAAATAATCTACTATGTGTGTATTGGGCTGGTCACGCAACTGCTTCATTATATGTTCAAGCCGGTCCGGGATAGAGGTGAAAAACAGCGCTGCATAGATAAACGATCTATAGGTTTTCTTCTGCTATATAAATACATATACATAATAATTCACCGGACGCGTTTGCGTAAGGACTCGGTTCGTGACTGTCTTCTCGGCGGTGTGTACAAGAATGAAAATAAAAAGTAAAAACATTCTTTGGACGTGTATAGTAGTATAAACATGTATAGACACGAGGAAGTCACATGTATATAATATAGGTCCGTTGTCGTTCCTAGAAGGAGAACGGTACTCGCAAGCCCAGGTATACACAATATTATTATTATAGTTTTTCTTTGAGTTGAACGTATGTGTACTAATATTAATGTACGGCTGTGTTTCTTCTAAATTTAAAATCCATTAGCCCGGGAGGAAATCGAAAAAAACACACATTATACATGCGGAAGATTGGGGGGGAGGAGGAGGGGCACGCGTAAACCCCTACAGTACAATATTATAATATATTATACGGTTCGGGTTATTTCATGGAAACCCTAAACACAAGACGATTTTCAGGACGGTAATCAATCTTGTCGGCTGAGAGGTCTCCGGCGGGTCCGGGGGGGGGGTGGTCGCGAGCCTAAGGGTTGCCGGGTGTTGTGAAGGCGGGAGGGGGATGGCGAGGGGTGGGTTTTCTGCCCGAGTGATGTATATCGTTTTGCGTTGCGCCGGCCCCTTGACAATACGCCGCCGCCCGGGCCGTACTCGGTGTGTGTGTGTATATACAGAGGACGACGCACCTTTATATATTACATGCCTAGTGTTCCGGCATTTTTATTGATCACGAGGCCTCCGCCCCCCACCCACCCCGGGCAATCGCGCAAAACTCCCAGGTTTTCGCAGTAGTCGTCGTCGAATGTACATAATATTAAACAAACGGGGCGAATTATATTAAGTGTTACACCTATGCGGGAGTACACCCGGTATAACTTGGGCTTCTTTTGTTTTTGTAGAAAACAATAAAAAAAAAAAAAGCCCTTCGAGAAAAACAAAATATCGAGTCCAGGGGTTATCCTCAATTAAAAAAAAAACGTTGCCCAAAAACACCGTCTACAATGTCGGGTTTTTTATTTCCCACATTGCCTTATCGACTTAGACATAAGTAACGCGATAACAATTACACGTCATACACAAATTAGGAATCGACCGCGTGAGACGTTTGTTTTATTATTTCTGTTAAAAGATAATAATTGTTTTGTCACGTTTATTGTATTTGCTTGTAACGACGGTTGGTTTTTTTCTTCTTCTATAATTATAAATCGTTCAGGGAAAAAATAAGTGTATTCGACGATAAGCCTTTGTCGAATAAACAGAATTCTTTTATCCGCGCCGAGAATCCGACGGATATGAATGGGATGAAAAAAAAACAATTATTATAATTATAAAAGAAGAAGGAAACATAGATAAGATTGAGCACGTCGTACGACCTCTAGAGGTCGTATTGCACATGTATATTTCAACCAAAAAAAAAAAAAAACTTTTTTAAGCTACAGTAATATTATTATAAAAAAACAATAACGTAATATATAATTATATAGTTTAGAAGTATAATTTTATTAAAACCCAGCAGGTGTGAAATAGAGAAATCTTGTACATTTATCAATGTTTTAATATTATATTATACTGGGATTGTTTTTTTAATAGTCACTGAAAGTTTCCCCGTTTTTCAGTGCGGTCAATAGTCGTGTGGTTCAGCCAATACATATATATATATATATATATATATATATATGTAGTTTAAATTGGTCGTAATGATAGCGAGTCTTTTTTCGTATAGGTTTCTGTTTTACTTGAAAACGAAAGGTCTCATATGTTGCTCTTACGGTCAATAGGTCACGGAGGGTCCGAACCTAACCGTACACGAGAAATTGAAAGTGTTTACATTTTCGCGTTCTTAAATGACTTCTGCAGTAAAATACTATAGTAAACTTACCCTGTTCCCTATGTACGTGCATACGATTATATGGTTGAAGGGTAACGGCCATTTTGGTAGGTACACGTGATGCAGATGTACATAATATTTTTGTCGTGCAACCAGCGGCGATGACAAAAGTCTTTTGTGTTTGTTACTATATGTTATTTTTTTTAATACAAGCGCACACCTACCCCCGACTGCCGAAAAAGACACTCTCCGCAGTAGTCGATGCGATGCAAAAGCCGAGTGACGTTATCAATATTACCGAACACGACGTATTCCGTTAGTTTTTTTCAATAGCAAAAGTAAAAAAAAATAACCACCGAATTTGTCGAACCGGTCGCGAACACGAAACCGAAACCGCCGAAAGACTAGCGCCGAATGGGTAAAAAAAAATGAACCAAATATGAGGTGAGTTTTTTATTTTACCGCATATAAACACCCGGGTAATAGTCGTTAATATTATTATCGATGGCAGCAGCTGTAGAAGGAGGATTACCTATCGAAATTATACGTTTTAACCCCAAAAAACAGCGGTCTCGATACGATAATTGGGGGTTACTCTTAAGTACCTAAGACTATAACGCACCGCCGCCGACGCCATAACGGCAATATAGGTATTTCCTGTCGGTCCGGCTGAACTACAAATGCGGGTAGGTAACTTAAAATTATATTTTAAACCCCGTCTGTCTTTTAACACAAGGTTAAGTACAATTTTTCCTAAGCTAGAAAATAAAAATAATTGTATTTTAAAATGCAGTCAGGTTGTGACATTCGCTCACAAAAACTGGCAGCACTGCACCGACAAAACTGGACTAGGCCTCACGCTGCCATACCGATTATAGTTTATAATAATTGTCGGCTATTATTATTGGACAATATGCAGCTGGACTATCATAACAGCTTGAAAGTTAAACGATACACAATATTGTACACAATCGGAGAGAAACATAATGTTATCGACGGTGTAATGCAGTTGTATGGAAAACATTATTTCATTAGACCGATACCCGCACGTGTTGCAAGAGGTGGAGTCTTGTATAGTGTGTGCACTTATATATATTATATTCTACCATGTATGGTCGGACAAACAAGAATCCTGGAGAGGAATTTTTGAATAATTACTTAATTTATATTTGGTGTCCGGTGACCGGTCGAGGCCGTAAATCAACTAACGACCGGCCCTGAATCACGGCCGCAACATGGTCAGTGGCCGACCTATAGCAGCAGCGTGCACGCCATAGCACATAATATGCTCTTTAGTATTATGTATTTGTATACATTAATAATAATAATATATGCAAGTAGATTGCGTGCCGCCGTATTATTGCTATTTAATGATCGAAACGTCTGAGACGGAGGCTAGTTACAAAATGTCTGACGGCTGTATGAATAAAAATAAATAATATCAAAATTATATAATATAGTAAGTATTCACGATACTTGCAGTATATTGTGTATGGTAGTATAATCGAAAAGGAAAGATGACCGATAACAAAATTGTGTCTTCGTAGTATGATACGATAAGATATGTATAAGATGGAGACAACAAAAAAGATGTAAATTGCTAATCATAGGCGCAAATACGGGGGCTAGGGTGGACAAAAATATATTTACTTATATTTATTTTAAAAAAATGTCCAGCCCCCCCAAATTAAAAATTGAAATTGCGCCTATGTTGCTAATATTGCGGCTATAATATGCGACTACAATTTTTTGGTTATACTTAAATTAACCATAGTCGACATTCTTAACAGCCGAGTTTTTATACGAAAATAAACATTCTAAAAAACAATACTTCAAACATTTTTTCTGTCTATAATAATTGTATCTTGACTTGCCCCCCCCAGGTATTGTCAAAATTGTTGTCATAAACTGTATTTGCCATTTCCTAATTATAAATTACCTGAATTTTTTTTTTGGTGACCTTCGCTGGTCGACTTACGGACTTTGTAGTCAAAAACACGATTACATTTGTATACATTTTTTAACGTTCCCTCAGGGTCGCCACGAAAGGGCACGTGGACAGTGCTCGTCGTTACCTCGCCGCCAGTGTTCTTTACTCTCGAGCCATCGACCCTTGCGCACATAAAATAATGATGATCATACCTACGTGTTTTGCATGCGTCGACCCGCACGTTTTGAACTTATTACAACAATAATGTATTCACCTAAAACCGTATTAACAACAACTATCATATTATTATTATTATGGGATTTTACGACTAACGAAGCTGTATTTACTGCACATACATACATAGTGTAATAATCGTTCATTGTACATCAAATATAGTCCTAAGGGCAACCCATCCGTGATTGATCCACAATGATCTGGAAATTCTAAAGAAATAACCAAATAATTGAGAATATTGTTGATTTATTTCATTTTAAAACGCGCTATTTCATGTTAAACAATTACATTTGCGTTTGTCCTACATCTCAACAATTACATATTGAGTCCTTCTTCGAAGGGGTAACCGCCTTCTAGTGTTTTTTTATTAATGTTATTTTTGTTTTTGAAACGCTAAATCTTATATACTCTTTTTTATCGATACCGGCCAAAAGAAATGTCGTTCCAAATATATTTTCAATTATGTCGTACGACAAAAGCCGAAATACTATTACCAAAAAGCATAACGGCCGTTCCTATTACGGGGTTTGTTTGCAAACAATATCGGGCAGGTATTGTTGTGTTCAGGCGACGCAAAGAAGAAAGTAAAGTAAACCCTTACCGACCGTGTATACGTCGGTACCTATTTCTTTATTTTTTTTTTTTGGAAAGTATATATAATCTACGACGTTATCGTTTGGTCATCTGCGCGTGTCGAATTTGGTGAGCAAAATATTTTGTATCCGTATTTTTGGTTATATATTGTGTGTGTGTTGTGTTGCGGGTGGTATAGACACTGCCGCACGGTACTGGCTTAAGGGCGAATTATTGGAATGGCGTGAATTTAATTTATGGCGAAATGGAGAAAAAGAGAAAGTTTTTATTTTGGCAAAAACTGCCAAAATATTTAATGCAAGACTTCCCGTCGAGCGGTTAATGCACGCGACGTCACTCCGATGCCGCCTTGTGTGTTGTGTTTGCATGGCGTCGCACCGCCCTTAAGAACCCAAAAACCGAATCAAATCGAGACCTAGAAAAACCACATACAGCCGACCGGCTCACAAAGGTCGGTGGCAAAATATTTTCATGTAATTTATTACGGCCCAAGATTATGTCTGTGTAACGGCTAACAATATAAATGGTTTTCTAATGGGACATAATGTGCGGGACTCGGCCGTTCTGGACGACAATCTTTTGGATAAAAACAATAAAAAAAAATCTGCAGTTGTTCAACTAGGCCCCGGACTCTGATAAAAATTAACACGGGCAAGATACTTATCACACAAAAACAAAGCGGTCATGTGTGTGAACCTGTTATAATCATAATAAATTATATCTGTACATTATTTTATTTTTAGATATTGTGTATAGATATCATTTATTGTGATTATAGTGGGCTTATAACGTGGCCGCACGTTTTTGTTTACATTGACAAATCTTACCGTTTTCATTTAATATATCATTTTTTTTTTTTTTACAACACAGTCGCAATTACTACACCCGAAAATATTGGTAATTAATAATATTGTTTTTTTACAGATAAACATAATCATATTGTAACATAATATTGGAATTTTCTAGAATATACTAGTCCATCTAAAACCGCCGTTGTATTTATTATGATGGATGGAAATAATAATTATTATATCAACGTCGATTGACTCCCCGATGCGGGTTAATCGGTATATTTATCTGTTTTCTGTAATTATATATTGTTTCCTTCTTATTTTATCTATGTATATAGAAACGAAAATACAATTCCTCGCGCCTCTATTAAAATATATCCACTCACACACAAAGTAAATATAAAGGATTGTTCACAAACAGAACTATACTTAGATACATAAATTGGTATCCGAGTATCGCGTTACAACATTTTATTGATACATTTAAAAGAAACAACATGTTGATGCATTTATTATAACACAATTTTAAGTATGTTTTTATATTTACTATTATTACTGACAAACACCAAGAAAAAAAATGTCATTTTTTTGATAAAAATTCAATTAAAATTTGCATTTAGTATTTTATTTTGTAGCATATGTTCGAAAATTTCAATGTTTAACACGTCTAAACGTTATTGTTGTATTTATAAAGGTTTTACAAATTATTTAAATTTTATCGATTAAACGTTCAAACGTTAAAACCATATATATTGTACTGTATTATTGACAGAAATTAGTTTTTAATATTTTTCTTTTCTCGAGATAGACTTATGGGTTTGTTATCATCTAAAATTTACTTATCGCCATGCCTTCGTTAATTTGTTACCATTTATCTATATATATATTGTAATGTTTACTGATAAGTTTAGGTTATTAAAATACATTTATTTTTAGTGATTATGTCATGGTGAAATCTCTTGTTTTTGACGTTTTAAAGTCAACCTATCCGTATCAATGTTCATCTCTGTATGATTTTCTTAAACGTTATTTAATTGTTGTTAATAATGTGTTTGTTTTTGTTTCAGGTGAGTAATCGAAAACATTTTCACGTACCTATCGAGCTTAAGAAAGAATATGTTATTAAAGTAAGTTGTGTTTCATTGTATTCCGAGAAGACGCGAATTGTTGATAACTTATTAATATTTATACGCCGTTTTCTCGAGAATATTGTATAATAATAATCGCCATAACGTTACACGAGAGCCCTTCGCCCTTGCAAAAACACAATGAGGTTTCGCGCTTGTATATTATGATAATATGTAATACGTTATACGTACGAGCTAGGGGAAACGTTTAATTAACTGTGAAATATACATATTTTCAAAACCCTTAACTCTGAAGGCATGTGTGTGTAGTGGCCGCGAAATATATTTAAGTTCTGTCGGCCGTCTTGCTGCTGGAACCTCCCCGTGGAAATCTTACAATGTAGTCTTCGCCCCGTTGTGAACTTGGTAGCGTTCACAAGACTGTGCAATATTAATCCCAAACGTGGCGTTAACACTAATAACACACGAGGCCGTCGAGTATAGCTGTTATCAATTATATAAACCGACCGCGGTTTTCCGAGGTAACCTTGTGCATAAATATAATAAATACATGTACTTCTACTTATATATATATATATATATTTATGTATTATACAATACATATAGTACACTCGTGTATCAGCAGCTGTACAAACGAGAGTAGTGTCGGCGAACTATAACGTCATTATACCCCCGAGACCGCGAGTAGCTGGAGTTTAGGTTCAAATATTATATTATATTTACCGGTAGCTATATATGTAGTATACCTGTATACATTATACATACACACATATTACACTGGCTCTGAGCGCACGCCGTAGGTATTTATCACTTCATTCCGGATGAAACATTGCCCGGCAGAACACACGGCTTTGCCTATAATATATTGTACAGAATTGACTTTATAACGTGTACGGTTCGTGCTTAGGTACCGTACGTAGAAAACATGCCGAGCTTTGTGAGAGTGATAAAAAATGAAAATAAAATCAATTTTTTACTATCTCGGCTGAACGATTCGAGTGTACACCACAAATCAATGCGTCGAAATTCAAACTGGCTATAAACTGTTATTATTTAACTATTATTTATTGGCCGGCAAACCGATATTAAAAATTAATAATTCTTAAACGGCTTCGACGGTTGTCGAAATCCAATAGCGAAATTATATTATATGTATATCGTATAGTCGCCGTCGCGAAGAACGTGAGGAGATTTTATTGCATTTTAAAATATATAATGTTGCCGGTTTATAGATACAAGGTCCCGTCGAGTATATTATAACAATATTGTTTTCACACCTGTAATCTTGATGATTTTTTCGAGCAGAATAATAATTAATTTTTTTTTTTTGCCATAATAAAATTGCTGTGCTTTAGCTGCGGGCAATGTATCATTTTGGTTTTTTATTCGCCAATTAACGCGCTAACTAGGTAACAGTTTCGCCCTTATAAATTACAGGTTTCCTCTGTTTGGTTCCCGGCAATTCGGTTTTTTTGAAAATCATAATTATACATTCTCCCGGTCGACCTCGCAAACAAACGTGTGTGGCCATCCCGTTTTGAATTTAGTTTGTTTCCACCAGCCAAACCGGTCGGCAACCAATTATTATTTGTCACTTATTCATTCGGGACTTATGAGTACAGAATTATAATAATTATATAGTATTATTTCTGAGAATTTTTTCGAAAACGCTTTAAAAAAAAATACTACTTTATTGGCATAAATCTATATTCTAACCTAGGCCACGTTTACCTATGTATTACTGTTCGCATGATTTCCAGTCACTGCTGATGCCTTAGCTGAACCGGTCTATGACAAATGACACTACAATATTCGCATAAGTATAATACTGTAATATAAGTGCATGGTTAACGGTTTCCGAATTCCAACGTCAAAAAAACAATATATATATTTAAAAAAGACGTTGCCGCCGCTGCTCTGAAAGAATGTCCGAGTGAAGAAACGGTTACGGCTTAATATCGACCGTGACAAAAACCTATAACATCGAGTCCTGCAATAATGGGTATGCGCATAATAATCCCATATATATATATATATATATATATATTATACAAGAGAGTGCAACGGTCATCGTCGGCGGAATGCACATATTATTATCTACAAATGACCTCCCGGGCAAAATGAACATAAAAAAAAAACACACATTACATACATATTGAATATGTATGTATGAGTATTGGTCGTTATGTATTTTTAATAAAGGGGAAACGGGGTTGTGACTGGGAATAATTTCTTGCGAATCTCATATATATGTAATGCAATAACGGTCGTGGTCAGGGCACGGTGAGCCTTTTTTTTTTTTTTTTGTGGCTCGTGTCCCAAGTGGAAGACGCGTCTGCCGTTTATAATAATATATATTTTATTGGAGAAAAACTAATTTTCCGAAGGCCGTAAATCATCGGATAGTAATAATAGACATTGTGGAAATTACCGCCTCCGGCTAATTCGTCGGTCCACGCACCCTCCCTACGTCTCTCCCCTTTCGCCCAAAGTCCATGCACGGAATCGTGTGTGTCTTCTGCCTTCTGGGACGATGATTGAGCACTCGCAGCACGTGTGCTGTGGCCCCCGGAACTACCAATAACTCGGTGAAGTTAATAACCTTGTGTGTTTTTGGGGGATGCGTTTTTCGTGGTTTTTAATATCAGGAAAGACGTTAGTGTCTATTTTTCCTTTTTTTTTTTCGCCGATTTCCCTCGACGGCGGCTTAAGCGCGTACGTGCTCGGACGTGGCAGACAAATTCCATCTCCTCCTTCTCCTCCTCCGGCGGCCATATAATAATATATATAACACGACCGCAGCGCACATATGACTTAACGGACTTGCCCTTGTCTTGCACCCTTCGGTTGCCACGCATCGTCCAGGCATTCCCGGCATCTGTCACTTAATAATATCACGTCCCCGGTTAGGCATGACGTGACGTACAAACATATTTTATTATGTACAATTTCTAAAAAAAAAAAAAAAACAAGTGTTCTGCGGCCGCCGCCCACTAACAACCATATTATAATACTTACTACAACTCTATCGTATACAGATGAAGTTGCGCCTTAACCCTACATCGCGTGACAAATTTTTATTTGTTTTCAGTTTCAGGGGTGAGATTTCATAAAAAAAAAAAAAATAGGCGTTCTAAATAGGCACCGGTTAGATTATAAAGTCTTTCATTTCCTTGTACAACTGAATGGATCAGAAATAACTTTGGGAGCGGTAACTCATGAAAACTACACCCAAGCCCTCCCATATCGTGCCTGTACAAGTACCCATCAGTTAACCGAACTAGTTTAATCTAAAAAAATTGATTTAACGCTGCATTCGATCACTGCTTTAGTATATTATATTATGACATGACATGTTTAAGAAACCTCTTCACGTTGCAATCAAATTAATTACATCTTATCAGTTAACATGATATGTAAACGCAATAACACTCGAGACGTTTTAGTCCAACTATTTTGGCCCTCGATTCTGCAGTTCTAATATTAATCATATGAATAATTGCTTGTCCAAAGCAGCTAAGTTAGGCCCGCAAGTGGTGCGACAATCATAGTGTATTGCACGTACTTGGGGGGGGGGCATCCCACGGTAATATCGTAACGATACTGATAATTATTATTATTGTTATTTTAAGTGCGACACGTTCCTTGGCGAGCAGCAATTACGATGTACCTATATAAATATATAAATTGTAGAAGCTTAATGTTAACAAATTACGAATAATAACCGTGTACCGTGCACGTAAAACCTGACATAAAACGGTAAAGTTTTAATGAAACTCCCGCGGTTTTTCTCGGCTCCCGTTTTGTCGCCGCCGCCGCCGATAATACTACAAGCTCAACAATAATAATAACATAATATATTACATAAATTCGGTACGACGAGGCCAATAAATGGTAATTATCTTCTCTTGCCGAGCAATACGTGCCTTCTAAAATCCGATATTATATATTTATAATATTATTATATATTATATTCAACCCTTCCATTGCATGCATACAATCCGTTACGTCACGGGGTCAATTTTGCGGTTGTTTAGGCACAGCTCCAACACCAGAAACCTAGCACCATAATAATTAAACATCCTCCCTCCCATCTCCCGAGGTATTCTGGCCACGCGGTTTGTTGGCACGTACAAAACAAAACGCAATCTCACTTATATATCGCATGTATACATTAATAATGTATATATTATAGTATAATTCCCGCTATATCTTGCCCCTTATACGTTATGATAATAATATACGGGATACGATAGAATCCCTCGATACATCATCTTCGGGATACAAGAGAATAAAAAATAAAATGTCTTCCCGTTAAAATGGACCCGCCGCTCGCATCGCAAACAATAGCCGTTTCCACTTTTCAGGCAAAAAACCAAAATCCATAATATAATATATTACACTGTACACAACAGTAATCTTGTCGGATCAATTTTTTAGAATGCCTTAATAGTACGGTTTTCTTTTAATATATTCGCACGTTAACCATTTTTCAGTATAATATAATCACTTTAACAGTAGCCCAAAAAAAACGTTTCAAACAACTAAATTTATTTTATTTCATAAACATTAATCCAGGCAGTTTTTAACCCTTTGAGTCGAACAACTGTTCCGTCTTGTAATGATTTAATAAATACATTTTTGAGACGTTATGTCGTGCCGGTAAACGTGAAAACAATTTGAGTACCTATTTACCATGCGCCATTTTGGTAAAGTCTAATAAGAAATTACCTATTGTAACAATACTAGGACAGTGTACCGCGTCCGGTTGTCTTGAAAATCAATTACTCCTCTTTTGGGTATTATAATATTATACGGTAAATGTAGGTACAGTTAAATAATACGGTATAATTATAACGATTTATGGCCGGTAAGTCCGGACACGCGTTTGAAGGTACCTTTTTACAATGCATTAATAATATGTATCGCACCTCGGCCCTATATAGTGCTTACGGCTCATTAAGCGGGACTCAGTGTAATGTGCATGGAAGAAAACAATTACCTGAAACTTAAACTACTCGGGGGTCGGCCTGCTCTAAAAGACGCGTATTAACCTCGGCCGTTGTAAGTCATTCTGTACTGAGTGACTTGTAGCTCTAAAAACCCGATATACCTACTCTATACCCTTATATACACAACAGAGGGGCCGGTTAAGTGAATCGACCTGACGTTATAATATTTTGCGGCCTCTATTATATACAAGCACATCATATTATTAGTGTCTTATATACCTACTATTACCCGTGTTTTCTAACTATTCGATCGTTACTCATCGTTAAACGCACGTGCCATGCTCGCCCGCTAACGCTTTCTAAGTTGTAACATTGTATATATAATAATAATAATAATAAAGCGATGAGCCGGCGCAAAAATGTTTTATTAACTGTAATAAAATATATACAATCTCGTTGCAGTCCAACTTTCTGCGAAACTATAATAATATATACACACTATAATATAATGTTCTGTTCTTTCGGTTGTTTTTTTTTTTAATTCCCTCGTTTGGCAAAAAGTTCTAATTTTTTAACCCGAGGGAGCTCGAGTAGAAGAAGAGGAGGAGGAGGTAGTAAGAGCGTGACACTTAGCCGCGACTCATGAACTAATTAAAATGGAGAAGTTGTGTTCGAGGGGATAAAAGTTGCCGGCTGTTTGCCGGGGGTTCAGGGGCGACGTTTTTGGGCATGAACATTATTATAAGTGCTCCTTCTATACTATATTATGTGTGTAAAAAAAAAGACAACAGCGAGGCGGATACGCGAAGGTTAGACAAATCATAATATGTAATAATATTCTTATATCACATATAAATTTTGTTTGTCTGGCGCTGCACACAACACAACCGTCCGTAAAAACGATTGGCTATTTCCTTGTGCAGTGCATGATAATACATGGAAGAAGGGGCATCAAAACGAGAATTTATCGTTAGGGATCCCGAAGGGGAGAGATGGCGTATTTTAAAGATTTATCGTCCGCCCAAGAGTTGTATCACGCCAAATCGAATCCATTCTTTGCAGCTATTTTTTTTTGTCCCATTTATATATATATATATATACAGTAATATCTTCAAGTCATATATATATATATATATTTTTGTTTTATTCCCCGAGTACGCACCTACCTAACCTCGATCGCGCGCAACTGCTAGGTCTGCAAATCCTCTACGTGCACACGCCACGCAAACTGAACTCAATATTATATTGCCATTTTGTGAACAGCTATTATTTTGCCCATGATATTCAATTGTTTTCCCTGTGTGTTATCACATATACGAAGGTGTTATCATCTGCACCTAATCTAATATTTGTTTTAAATGTGTCATGGAAAAGTAAAGTTGCGTTTTTACTTTCCGTGAAATTGGTACACAATGGCTGCCTCCCAGGTTGTTTGAGTAATCAGCAATGCCATAGGATCTCTGTCCTGCTTATTGATATTTTTCTGTTCAAAATTAATAACAACAGCGATAATATATGTAATATTATAATCTATAATACACTCGAGGCCCGCTACATCAATGTCGGGGAGGAGCACACTTAAAGATATTAGCGTGCCGGGACATAATATGGCGAGTTTATCGCGTGCCAGTAATTTATACACTCGATAAAATTATATAATACCCGAGTTCGATCGATTTATAGAGTATATAAATATATAATCATATTTATTACACCCGTCACGTGCATTTAAATATATTTTGTTCAATGTCTTATTCCGCAGAGTAAGCCTTTATAACGTGTGCCGAGGTTGGATGGAAAGTCTGCGTTGTTGCAGTACAGCTATTTACACTTTTTTATTTTTTCAACGCGTTATTTCTCTGGTTTATATCGTTAAAACAATAGAATTCTGCAGCGGTGTTAAACGTTGTAAACGCACACTGTATTATATAATATATTTATATATATATATATTCATATTTTGCGTCCCCATTGTGTGTGGTTTCTACACGCAGCACGAATTCGGTCATATTCATATTTTAACGCTTTTACATGATACATTTTTTTGCTTGTACTTTTTTTTTTTTATTCTTTAAGCAACGTTTCGCGGCGACAACGTATTGTAATTTGTAACCATAAAAAAAAAAAAGAATGTATACAAAAGTCCAAAGTATTAATAATACAAAAGTAATATCATATTATTTTAACGAGCGAGATTTAGTGAAAGAAAAAATATTTTTAAATATTAAATGTATAGTGTAGCAATTAAAAAACAAAATACTGTAATACATGGCTTAGTTCACACTTGTTATAAATACACTTTTTGATACCAACAGATGGAATCCTTTATCTACCTTCCATTTTTTTTTTATATAAGTCTTACTGCCGTAATAAGATATCGATATTTTTTCTCACATCTACTTTACAATAGGCGTCGCATCTATATATGCTACCTATCCCTTTTCAGTTTTCCCGGTACTCTTGACACAATTAAATCATTGGCAGAGTACAGAGTGTTGGGGAAAAATTCATATTAATTTAAACGATTACACAGACATTAAAGGGTTGTCGGATACCGCTAAATATATATGTATATATATATATTATATATAGCTTTTCTCAGCCGGAGCATCGCCGGCGGTGCTTGTGCCGGGTGTTACGCTTCTGCGACTCCAAGTATACAACAACAACAAACTAATACAACAAAGGTGGCGGCGGGTGCAGTTAATTAGCCCAAGTCATAACTCTGGGCCTCGACTATAGGGGAAGGGAAGCGAGCATCACAGACGGTTAGGGGGGAGAGAGAGGAGAGGCTTATAGTTGGCACTTGTTAATTCCAGCGGTAAAATACGTCCGGCCGAATAAAATATGTATATATAAATTAACGCGACGGTGGACATACGCGGATTCTATGGGTCCGAGCGAACGCCACTAATAAATATATCTTCTCCCTTCGGCCTTACCCTCCCCTCTTCCTCTCCTCTATCCTCTTGGAACCCTTGAGTAATTTATCGCGGTGTGTGAAACTCATATATTAACCGTTTAGGCCAAACGGCGCGTGCATAAGTTGATGTGCGAAATGGCGGTTTAACGAGACCGGTTGGTCGCCGATTGGATTTATTTCTATAACGGCATAATCGTTTCTATAATATTATATTAATTGGAAAACGAGCGCATATTTAAAACTTATATCTGGCTATTTGTTTAGTTTAAGTAAAAATAAAGCGTATTTTCCTCACCTGATTTGTGTCCGGCTGCCGTCCCGCGCCACACTGCACTATGCACTGTCGTCTCTATCAGCTATCTCTTTACTATGAAATATCATATTTTTTGACCAAGTATTAGGTATTGTATGTGAACCTGGCGAAAGGTCGGACAATACACAAAAGAATATTGCGCTTAACGGTACCCTGACAGTGCGGTGATAATTCACAATTGCCGAATTCCGCTATATTTTGGGTCATTTGCGGGGTGTCTGCTGAGGTGGCTCATTAACCTGCTGTTAGGTCGAGCGGGTGGCATTTGGCATCTTGCGAAACCGCTCTAAAGGTGTACCTATAATACTATGTAGTACATCTACACCGGGAGGATGACCTACATTCACCGATATTGTTGTGTTGATGATTTATGTACTAGATGTAAGCTATAAAATGTAAAAGGCGACCGCAGTCACCGCCCGTCAGTACCTACCCTTAATACCTACCCTTTAATGTAGAAGCCCGGTGTTGCGCAGTAAAGGTTTGGTTTATTATTATATTGTACGTTGTACCTACTCGACCAAATCCACTAGTAAATACAATACAAATCTGGGTCGATTCCATGAAATCTATACCAGAAAAATGTTGTCGGTTTAGAACTAAAAAATATTGTTAATTTAATACCGTTGAATTGATAGAATCGTTTGTTGATCTACTAGGATCTACAGGACCATTACTGATTTACTATTTTGAATAATAGACCATTAATCAGGTATTTTTTTTTGACCTAACAATAGTTTTATTTATTTAAAAATGTAATACTAATTTAATAACAATAATAATAATAGTTTATACTTTATTTGTAAATATTTGTTTTCAGTAATAATTTCAATTATAAACATAATATATAATCGATATTAAAAGTTCTTGTAAAAATAATAATAATCATGAATTTATCTATTTTACAATACTCTGCCAAGTTAATTAAATATGTTTTATTTTAATTAATACTGTCGAAACCATGTAAAATAGAGAACATTATCACAACAATCAGAACCTCAGTTAATATGAATTTGGAGCTCTATCTGGGATTCCAGTAGGCAGCGTAAAGTATTACCAGACAAACTAAAAACACAGATAAAGGTTTGCCGAGAAAATCTGAATCCTAAGACACCCTCGGGTCTATGTAATACTTTTTTTGCATTAAAATATCTGCACATTTTTATTTCTAGGCGCAGTTCCAACTTAAGTCGACCAAGAATGCAATTATTCTTTTGGCATTTTGCGAATTCCGGGAGATTTCGGAAATGAAATACGGTTAATTTTGCGTCTTTGTATAACCTATACAGGCGAAGTGAGTGACGTTGCTCGCGTTTGCCCCGGGGTGGTTTATTAGGCGGCAGCGGTTGCCATTACCAGTGGGGTTGTTCGTCTTGCCAGAAGACCTATCCCACCGCCACCGCGCGATTGCCATGGCGACCACCCCCGGGACCCCGCCACCATTGCCACGCGGTCGTCCATCCTTCACAGGCAATATAATAGGTATACGGTTAAGCATTAACAGACGATTGTGTTAAATAAAACATAAAAAAATAGTTAAAAAAAAAAAATATATTAACTATTATTGTTATATTGTATGTAATAGGTATATGTCTTGTGTGTCATTTTATACAACAACATACAGCAGGCGACTTAAACATAATACGTCGCTAACTGATTTTATATATTATATTACATTAAACACAAAATATCAAGTAAAATACCTTGACCGTGGACGTATAATAATATAATAGATGGTATTGTAATGCGCGTTTAATTGAATTAATGAGGTGCTAATGTTCAAAACCGCACGACGGGCCTAATGTACCGTCCGGGTAAAGTAAAATACATTTATTTAATCCCTTATAACCGCTGCCATCGTTCCTATTCGCTATATGTGGACGGTGTACGGCGTAAATATTACCGTATATCTTCGGATGTACCGAACGGCCGTAATGGGAATTCGATGGGTCTCTCCTGTATAATAATATATAGCTTATTATTGTGACTATACGATCCGTTGACTGAAAGTATGTGAACAAAATATATTGACCGTGTGCGTTGTACGGCGTTTTTTTGTTGTTGCAAAATTTCTAGAAATAAAAAAAGATCTTGCGTGTGTGGATTTTGAAATAATGACGTCTGAGAGACGAGGCCGGCCGATATGTGCCGGATAGGTTGCGTTGGAGATAAGACACACATTCGCACAAGTACCGAAGAATACCTCTTATGTATGTATAAGCTTTGGTGTGTATATATGGTGTATCTACGGTGCTATGTGTTTGTATAATATGTATATCTCCCAGACGATTGCGACCCGGAAATTCTCGGTTTTTTTCGTCTTGTTCTGTATATGTATATCTCTTGAAAATTGGCTACGTGCGAGCGAATCGTATCCAAAGAGTTTATTTGACGCTTGGCAACACACGGGTACTAGGCCTCGGGCAATTTCTCAAAGTCGAGGTTCGAATTAAAAAGTTTTTTCGCGTTCAACCCTCCCGGAAAAAAAAACCACTCTGTTCGCTGTGTAATAATAATGATATGTCATTCGGCTCTCTCCCCTCGCGGCACGCAAATGAACCGTTTCTTTTTTTGTCTCCTTCGAATAAGATACGGCATGCGGGGTGAAAACAAAATAAACCCAAATCCTTTCTGTCGAACTGATAACGCGAGGCGGCGCAGTTGGGATAAGACCGAGTAAGTGTTTTAGGTTTATTATAGCGAATAAAAAAAGTCTTTTACGCAGTGCCGGAGGGCGAGGTTAAGTTAAACGGGACCGCCGGAGTATTGTGCGTATATAAAGAAAAGCGGTTCGATTTGTTTGTTATTATAATATACAAATAATATTTATTGTTATTATAGCGGCGGCGGATTTCTATTTATCACCGTATAACTTGTGTGATTATTTTATATCTGATAACATCCTTCACGACTACCGCGCTTAAGTCTAATGGATTGCCGAAGCGGCGGCCATATAGTAAAATACTTACTTAATAATATTATTCGGCTCGCAAGTTAAAAAAAAAAAAAGCAATGTTTACAACAGGACTTTTTTCCCCGCCAAGCAGTACTACTATATTTCTATTGGTTATATTATTATGTCAGACGCCGGGAACGACGGCAAACTATATAATATGTAAGACACTGGGGGAGACTATAGAGAAACAGATATATTATTTATTTTAATCAAGGCGCTCAATAAAGTACTACGACCGTTATGTTAAATGACACGAAAACATAAAAACCATGTAACAAATTGAGTGGACAATATTAACGTCTTGAACGTACCAGCACTGGGTCGGCAAAAAATAATAATACACAGAATTCGTTTTGTGTATTTATGTAAAACACCGTAATAATATTTCAAAAAAAATAATAGCCTCAACGTCAACTATGACTGCCAAATGTATGGCACAATAGTGCAGTGAAACAAAAGTGTATTATCGTAGCAGTTTACATTAGTATTTGAGTTTGTGCGATACCACATTTTTTAGGTATAATAACAGCTGATGTCGGCAACGCAATGGTGTTGTACATATGACTTATGCCGTTCTTTCTATACATGAATAATAATAATACATTTGTGAGTACGAACCAACATACAGTGTGTGTTGTCACACAGCACAGTTATTGTATTATACTCGAAAGCTTAACGACTGGATAATGGCCGTACCCTCGGCCTGGGCGCATCCTGTGCCATGGCATAGGTGCTCGCGGACACAAAAGGATCCCGGCCCATAAATCACTGGGACCGATGCGCCTTCGCTGTGTTGTGTTCACAAAATTCCAGGACTTTTTTCCTCTTTTTTTTCTTCTGTACAACAGGGTCATCGGTCTCAGACCTGAGCTGCACACCCTCGGCTTGCTTGCACGCGGGTTTATCTTCTTATAACGTTATTTTCATCTGTATAGGGTCCATTCGGCGTACGGCAATATTGTTATTTCCTTATATTTTTGGTTAAAACAAGTATTCTCATCCGCTACACACACACACACACTACATAAATCAATCTAGGAATATATTATAACTTGTATCGGGCTGTATATTGATAAACGGTGTCACAGGTACACGAGGGATCTGTCTGGGTTGCGGTGGACCTAACCGACTGCCCTAACCAAAGGGTTTGTGTTGCGTTAAACATACTTTTTTGTAACCGAAACACAAATAATCAAACTTTGGCTCGTAAACATTATTATAAAAACGATCACCGAGATAATGCGCTATTATACAGTTAAGTGTCGCGGCTGTAATAATAAAAACCCCTAATTCTCACAGGCTGAGGCCGGGTGGTTGGCCGTACACGCGGCGAGAGCTATAAAAACAAAGATTTCCAAAGAGCGGTCGTGTATGAAAAGAAAGAGGGGAGACCACCTCAAGACGGTTTATGTATATTATATTAATCGCGGCGGCCGTGGCAAATTCGATCGGACTAAAAATCGTTGGGCGCGCGCGTTATCTCTGGTGTAAAACTAATTTCCGTCTTAACGAGCGAGACAACAACAATAATAATATATAGGTAATAAAAGTACAAATGGAAAGTTTTTTTTTTTTTGCATCCACCACGCCGTATTTATGTGGTGGTACACAAGCCAAAAATAAGTCGATCCAGTTGGGTTCGCGCAATGACTACAATACATAAATTAAATAATTTTAGAGTCATTGCCTAAAATGTAACGTGTCCTTATATTAACCAACTAGGTATTTTTTCCGTGTAACTTACCGCACTACGGCAAATCCAGATTGTTAAACTATAGTGTTTCACATATATAGCTCGGTCTATGTATGTATAATTGGCCGCATATTACTTTGTGTGTGTATTCGGGATTGGCGCGAGCAGAGATTTCCGTCTCGAGTTTATGTTGTTATGTGCACAAGACGTGTTTGCCTTTATTTATATATTGTATATGCACGAATGGGGTTAACGAAAAGAGTGCAAAACGTTAGCAATGTATATTTATACAAACACACACACACACTCTCACGCGGTGGACGTCGTCGGTGGAATATAAATTTCCTTACTTTCGTCGAACCGCTTTCGTATTCCGCTTTGACGCCGCCCTTATGCATTATTCTCGCCGGAGAGCCACCGCACCACCAGCATCTTATACAGCGATGCTTCTTAGCCTCCCGGATCCCGAGACAGTAGTATTTTTATGACGTCATATCGGTCGTTTTGAATTTCATGAGTCCCTCCGGCTCCTGCGTGCCCCCCCCCCCACCCTCTTCACCCATCTTCCTTAAATATATATATACATGTATAAATCCCCAGTCGTTTCGCGCGCGCACACAAAAGTCCCGGGGCTTATGCGGGCAAAAGTTTTCCCGGGCTTTGTCTGAACGTGGGCCGAAGTTTCGACGGATTTTTCGATAATCCGATATCCGGAGAGCGAATAAAAAAAAACAACTATATATATATATATATATATATAAACTAAAGCAAAAGCAAAAAAAAACCCGCTAGCGCTGTGCCCGAATCTCTCTTTTATACACACAAACGCAATACTACGATGGGACGCGCGCCGGGGGGGGGGGGTGGAAATTCGGTAGGAAAACTCTACACTATTCCCTCTCTCTCTCTGACCCTCCCTCCTCGTCTAGGCGGCAATGTATTCGACTAGTCGTTCGCCTCGTTTTTTTTTGCTCCACCTCCCCTCCCCCCCCATAGCTACGATATTTTTTGAAAAATATTGTCGCATAAATAAAAACCCAGTCGTAAAACCGTCTCCGGGTATTGGTTTTATGGTCTAAAGGACCGTCGCCTCCGCCTTGAAGAATCGCGTGTGCGGTGGTAATCCTTCTCTTTCTTTGGAAAAAAAAATAAAAGTATTATAATAATAATAATAAAAGAAATAAGAAACCAATGCGATGCGACAATAACGCGCGCGCCACGACATAATATTGTAATATATTAGACATAAATAATATAATAGATAAATATATTATTATTATGTTGTACACAATCCTTATAGTGCACATTTTTTTCTATCCGCGGTACGACCGTATACTAATAATTTCGTTTGTTTTTTGTTCGCAGGTAAATGTCAAAAGTATTTAAAGTATTATAGCACAATCCAAAATCGGTAAGTACACGAATTATAACAAATCGACACTACCGCGCAGATGGGCTGGCAATTTTTTTTTCATTATACGGGAGAAAAATCTTTAAAGCCGCCTCTTGGCGGTAATTCATTTGAATAAAGTTATCAATACAGTATTATTGTTTGGCTGCGGCTGCTTCTCAACAACCGGTCCGGGTTTCTTTTTTCATTTGCTTATAAACAAATATTAAGTATACCTACCTCATAGATAAAGTTATTCTCTATACATTGCGAAAATTTGGTAAATCTACAGTTAACACTTGGCCTCATTACTGTATTAATACACTGTACAGTATACACTATAGTTGAAACTCTAAAATAAGAAGATTTTGCGATTATACTTTACACTTAAGAAATGGCCTGGGTAGTGTCCTTTTAAAGCCGGCTCTTGGTGGTAATTAATTTGAATAATGTTACCAATACAGTATTATTGGCTGCTGCTGTTGCTTCTCTTAACAACCGGTCCGTCAGCTTAGGACTTATTTGACTTATTTCTGAGGGACCACACACACACACTCAGGCCGCCACCTCTCTCCTTCAAGGAACACCCGTGACTTGAATGGCAATCGGCAGTACTCAATCGGACGTTCGCGCTCTCTCCTCCTGGTTCCTTCCCTTTGCTGTTTATAGGCTATGTATATATTATGTACAGTGTACACACACACAGTCTTACATTGTGTCTTTGCGCGCTAACGAGTGTTCGTGTACTCTTTGTTTTCCGCGTTCGTCCCTATCGTCGCACATATGTAAAATATAATAACAAGCGCCCACGGCCGGTATAACGAGCTGCCTGCTCTCGTGGCCTCCGGGTTCACGGTTTGCCAGTGCGTGCATATAGAGGTATATATATATATATATATTAAGTACCCGTGTGTCTTATACTTAGAAAATAAATACCCTTCCCGGGTGGAGACGGCGGTGGTTGTGCGGAGACGGTCAGGTCAACGAACGTGACGCGGAAAACGGTAAAAATAAAATAAAAAAACCGAAAGGTATGTCCAAGACGACCACCGCGGGTACCTATACATATGTGAGACGTTATTGACGAGCAACGGTTCCCGAGACGTCAATCAAACCCAAGTACCAGATCAGAACATCGGTCTCTTTATCTCGTTTTCCGCATAGATAAAACGTCCATTATTGGTATTGATGTTGTTCATCTTCCTCCACACGGGTCGACCGTCGAGAAGAACCCATTCCCCGTTTTCTTCGCGCTATTCTTTTATGCGCGTTGCGTTTGCCGTTTAACAACCAAAGGTTTTGTCGAAAAGTCTTTTTTTTTATTGCGCCGTAAAACATAGATTTTCTTCCTTCTAAATTTCATAAATGTAATATATATGTATATTTTATACTAAGAAAACGCCTCTTGTGACCGTTATCTTCGTTACTATCGTCTATCATCGCAACACCTTTTGCCACCGCCGTTTCGCACCACATCATAAATTACTATCTTCTCAGGCGTTTTTCAGGGGTTGGGGTGGGGGCTAAGGAGGCCTTGACGACCATCAACGTTTAAATTATAGTACAACCAGTTTCATAAAAATTATTTTTGAATTTATCTATTTTGTGCATAAAATAAGAGCTTTCCTCTGCTCAAGTAACTTACTGCCATTACTGAATAAATAGAAACAATTGTAATTTTTAAATAAATCCTCAATCATTAATCGTTTATTTAACAGAGTAAATCAACAACGGTTCGTGGTACAAACCAAATATGTTAACTATCCAATTAGTTTAATTAACAATTGTTTGTTTCTAAAACGATAAATATTTTTAATTGGACGGATTATTAAAGATTTGACGATATCAACTGCCATTTTTATTGGATTAAATGATGAATGAATTAGTTATTTCGTATGTTCGGTTGTTAATAAAAGTTAAAACTTTCTGTAGTTGCTTCGCTTTTCCAACCGCGTATACCGATGTACAGTATCGGCAAATCAAAAACACATTACCCTGTTGTTGTTCATACAACAAATACTAGTTTCCTATTTTGACCAATATGGCGCTTACAGTGTACTAGTACTACTGCATACAATAATATTATAACGAACCTCTCCCATACAATAATACAATATATATATATATATATACCATTCGGCAGCACGTCACCGCCTAATGGCCGACCGTAAAACATATTAAACAAGTGTGCGCCGCGCATAGTACATAATATCGCCTGTTCGCTAGGCGGTCATGATAAGAACGCACTTAAAGTGTATACCTACACAATAGTCTATACTTCAGAAATCATAATTCATCTACTAGTTAGTGGCATACGCACTTTGCTCTCTATAACGACGATGAACGGTTAGCTGTCTCGTTAAAGATGAAATTTGATCTACATCTATTATAATATATTCTATTGTGTATGGGATTTGCTCTTATTTTATTCACGAGGCACCGCGGTTCGCCTCAAGTTCATTGCTATTGCAAGATGTGTATAGAATGTATACATCGTTGGTACCGCTATAGCATTAATTAAGTTAAAACAGTAAACGTACACGGTTTTCCATCGCATATACGTTATTAAAATAATTATTGCTATTAACCACATTTTTATTATTTATGATTGGGTTCGAGTATCATAATATTATAATTTGAGAATATCTATTATTATTATTATTATTATAGCATACATTGTTACGGTAGACGATTCTTGTACATATTATAATGTATAGATCTGTCCTGCGGCATTTTTAACTTTGAAAAAAAAATGAAATGAAAGAAGCGTGCCGTTATTTTATATACATTGACTCTATAGCGTTTTTGTACAATACAAATTATACATATATATATATTACATAGAACGATAATATAGCATTATTATTCCTCCCATAAACCGAAAAGTTTGTTATTATCTTATTTACGCTGGTATTTTATGGCTTTAATAAAAGCGATTTATAGTCCTTGTATTTGAAATTAAAAATAAATACAACTTTATTTTTACATTAAATACATTACGACCGACTGAAACTTTTAACCGAAACGATATTGTATTAATCACAAAATATTATAATTATATTTACTGTGTCATGTACCGAGTTCGGACTTATAATTTAACATAAAAGTATCAACACTAATCATTATACGTCTTATTATTAAATGATAATTATTTGAAATTTTCAAAATAGTTCATGAGCATAATTATTAAATAATATTTAGGATTAGAAAACATTTGCGATATTGATATTATATTTCATATCAGAATACTATTATGTAAAAGTAGTGTGGCAAAATATTTGAACTATTTCTGTGCTTTACATAAGATAATATAGTAACTTGTTGTGTCTTTGCTATTACAACACAACATATATAGGTATGTACCGTGTACTTAAGATTGAGCTGTTTTGCATGGTTTATATATGTATATGTTGTATAAGTTAGTATAGTGCGTTTTATTGGCATTCCGATGCCGTGGAGCTTTACTGCTTCGTGTCCTCATACCGAACCAGTATATTATCCGCACACATATACATATCTGGTACACTCGAGATGAAGTCTTCATATTAATACACGGCCGTTCGCTGTATATAATAATAATAATAAAAATATTATGTTTATGAACGCACGAGTAAAGCATGCTGTATCGTATAACGTTAACGTTTTCCATCATCACACGACAACCGTGGCGGCGATTGAGAATAAGACATCTCATCCACTTGTGTTGTATGCGAATATTATCATTATGTATATATTATATATTATATTGTATATTATATATGCTTGAAACGACCGGTCGTGCACCACCAGGGGTTCGACCGCATAAATCCAATCGGTTAAAGACAACTCACAACGCCTGTAATGGCGGACATGTTAAAAAATAATATATAATAATATAATATATTGTATGTGTATTTGGTAAAAAGACCGTCGCCGCCACATGTTTTCGCGTTGGTTTGTCCAAGGAACATTTAGATATCTTTTACATTCCTATTAATCACGGTTAGGAACACAACTATTTATAATTACTATGTATAGAACTCCAGTTTTGCATTGACAATTTTTTTTTAATTTGGTTAGTGTTAGTTTTACCATTGGTTTTATACCTACAGATCCGCCGCGGTGCCATATACACAAAAACGGTTTTACTTACATATATATATAATTAAATCGCTATGACTCCAGGAACACACTAATAAAATATGTAATTCCCCAAAAGATATAGTTATATTTTAGCCAATAACGGGTTAATCCAATACATTTGTACGGAACGTTTTATTATACCCGTCAATGATGGGAATTAATTTGTACATATTGTGTTCAACTGCACAATACATTATACACAGCTGTTAATATCAATGTAAATGAATAAACCACACGACAGTAGTTGTTCTTCGGTCAATAGACTTTAACAATGCAATTATTCACGTTTAAACCAATACTCTAAATACTCGCTTGCTCATTACAATATTATTATTATTATTAATAGGCGGTGACGGTGGTTCGTAAATGCGTTTTCAATGCGATTTTGATTTTCAATAAAGCGGCGGCCGTTATTATCTGTATATATACATATTTATGAAAAATAAACTCATTTTAGATGCGATTTTCATAACCGACGTGCAAGCTTTACACATTGTATTAGCCATTCGGCGCGGTTGTCGCACACAAAAGAAGGACCAGTCAGTGTCAGAGAGCATAATATTATTATCTCGGGGTGGGAACATATATTGTAATACATTTTGTATTCGAATTTCGGTTTAGGCCAATAGTCGCCAAGTCGTTCTCTCCGTTTGATGATGGCGATTTACGACCCGTGACCTCGTTGCCGTTTTCCAAATTGCACGCATATGTGTGTGTGCTGTTGGAGTCGGCACCCAATTAGCGGATTCCCCGAAGTCGGCCGGTATGTCTTAAGCAGCATGTTTCTTGAAAACCCGACCGGAATGGAACTCTGCTGACCGCCCTCCGTTTGTCGATTTTTAATTGGACGACCGCAGACAGACAATGCCAATATTAACGGTCACCGTAGTGGACCATTATGAACTACATTTTTTACAGTTTTTTTTTGGTGTTCTCCAAATAATAATATTATTCCTATTTTTTATTTCGTATACACCGCGTATATGCATTACCAGCGCTTGATATCCTTTCACGTGCGTATACAGGGTGGTTTTCGCTCGAAACGATTTGGCCCTCATTAAAACCTCACCAAAAAAAAAAAATACCTAACGTGTTTTAATGGCCGTTCTATACTATAAGTGTATAAAATATAATATACACGACTTGCAAGATTTATATACAGTATTATATGCTATACTGAGAAACTCTGCTTTTGTGAAAAAGTTTTATAATCAGATTATATACGCATATCTTGTTAAGACGTTTTCCTTATACATATGTTAACAAGTGTTTTCACCCTCTAAGAACACAATAATACAATCGGGTATATAAATTTAAATGTGTTTTAACTTTTATTCGATCCCATTTCCCATATTTGTTTAAAAATTATCAGTGATACTTTCATAAAAAAACAAATATATTAATAATATTATATTATTGATAATTATTTATAACACAATTTATAAGGACTAGGAACACAGGGCTAGTATGTTATACGTTGTATCGTTTAATTTTCAAAAGTTCATACTAAAAACTACAAAATTACAATTATATAAAAACAAATGAGTGTCCTATCCTGATATGAATCACCTGTACAGCATTTATTTTCGACGGTGCAGGTATATTATGTAATAACGGTGTACATAATTTAAACACGGCCGGTCCGAACTTTGGTAAACAAGGGTCGGGATATTATACATAATACTATATACGAACAGTTCCCATTTACATGTTTAAAACAAACTTTTATTTTTCTTTTGCTTCGCCAAACGTAGAGGATTGACCGAGGCGGGTCGACTCGAGGTCAGAGAGTGTTTCTATTCATAAATTATGACCTTTTGCATTTTATACGTATACAGAGCGACAAACCTGGAGAGAGTCGAAGACGAGTCCTGTGTGTTGGTGGTGTATAGGTACGAATAAACGCGAGATAGGGAAGCGGAGGAGCCCTTGGGAAAATAAACGACAAACAACGGTTGGAAATCGACGGTGAACGTGCAGGATTCATGTATATATGTACATAATATAACGGATGAAAAACTTTAAACCGTTTTATTATACTTTTTGCCGGTTCTTGCGCAAGTGATGAAATATGCATAAATGTATATGTAAAGACAGGGAAAACGGATTTAGAACAAACTATAACCATATTATTTTAATGTATACACCAGACATTATATAATATTATAGAAATATGCGTATCGACCCATTGGGTTTTTTTTTATATAAGATGCGATATTTTCGTCTCCAAAGTTGTTCCAATAAAAAAAAAAAACATAATATTTAGTGTGTAATATTATTATTATGTAATCGGAAGTCGTCCACTTGCCCTCTTGCGCCGTTTTTAAAAACGTTAGCTATAATAATATAATTATTAGTCATGATAAAGTATACCTATATTTTTTTTACGCTGACAATATAATTTAATTTTCTCAAGAGGCATTTATTAAAACGTTTTTCTGCACAACATCAACCGTGTGTGGAGAGCCTGCGTATGTATTATATACTGTGTTCACATTTTTCAGCCATGCGTGACGTCCGAACACGATTGTCCACTCCCGTCCAAGTGTTGCTGTGAATTGTTACAACCGAGAAAATAAAAACTGTCAATTAAAATATATAGACAAGGAAAAAAAGAATCGCTCTTATACCGCACCGACAACCGATACTTATTATATTATAATAAATGGGAGATTATCCAAACTTACTTACTGTATAATATAATAATATGCCACGTGCGAACGGGCGGCGTTTAAGGAGATAGTACCTATATATGCTGGGAGATTAAAAAACTTAATCCGAATAATCTTTTATAGGTACCCCAAAAATAGCGCATTTAGGTTTTGGAGTTGATGGCATAGTCGTTTCATAATACTTGACACTTTTTTTATGCATGCCGTAGACTTAAGTTCAATTTATAGTATGCAATCAGTTGGGCAAACTATTTTCGTTTTTAAAACCGGCTCCCTATAATATATTATATTTTTATACAAGCTTATCATCTTACGTCCTCGTAGATCTTATAAAAGCCATATTAGTAATGTTGCAATGTCCTCTGGTGTTTACCGCTGGTTTTAATGTAATAAAAAACATAATTTTGTTATTATTATCACTTCTAAGTATTACAGTCCATGTTCTTCGGGACACGGTTTGCGGCCAAATAAGTGGGTAAAGAAATGTATGCCTAATATCAGTTGTTTGGATAACCAATTGCTTATTTGAATTTCAATTTAATACCGTACTGAGTACATTTAAAGAAACATGATTTATGAAATTAATGAATTTATAAATTTTCGACAAAAAAAATGTGTTTGTAAAAAATAAAAATGATTTCATTATCTTCACAAAAACAATGTTTACACATTTTTAGAACAATTTTTATTATTAAATTTGACAAAACTGTTCATAAAATAATAATTGTAATTTGTTCGAATAACAATTTACTTGTTATTATTAAATGTACTGTTAAATGAATAAAACAATTTCCATTTTTTTTCGAACGATTCCTCGTTCGTTTTTCTGTTATTAAACATAAGCCAATTCCCAAATAGTATGTTTAGAAAGTGAAGTTCTGTGGCGGTGGACTTGGGTGATTAGGACTATCGGCGGACCTCGGCCATTCGCCGGTCGTTATTGCCGCCGACTTCCCTCAAAATGGACTACCTATTTATATATATATACATACATAATACATAAGTCCCATGTAAGGTCGTGGAGCCAAACCTGATTTGTTACTTGTTTAAAATGCGATGAAAAGCGGCGGCGGTGGCCGATGAGGAATTCCAGGACTCCGCCGGTGCTTCAGCATATAACAATATATATTATTATATAGGTACGACCTAATTGGCTGCGTTTTTTTGCACATGATAATTCTCCGACATAGTCATCGCACATAACGAACGTGCGTGGCATAGACGACTGCGACGGCGAGTAGGAGAAGGAAAAAAGGGGAGGAAAAAAAACACACAAAGAAAACTCTGCAGAACGTCGATAAATAAAACATAACCCGGCCGTGTGGCGGCAAGAGACTATGTGCGCTGCTCAGAGATGTTATGGCGTCTTCGATGCTGAATGAGAAAAAATAATATTGTATATTATTTATATATCTTAGATACCTATGTGTGTGTAGAAAGAAATGCAGCGGACAACGAAAAACCGGCAAAAGAGGCGGTCGAGAAAGGAAAAAAAAACACAACACCGGCACAGACCATTAAAAAATTGTGTGCGTTCATTAAAATTCGATTGGCAACTGTAGACTTAATACAAGTTATATATGTATATATATATATATATATATATATATATTGTGTACATAGAAATATGCACACACACTCACAGTGCAAGGCAAAGCTAAGTATGTGTGTGTGTGAGTTTTTTTTTGTATACTGGTTTGATTTTTCTTTTGATTTACTCGTAGAACCGCTTTTAATTGGACGACTACTGCACCGCCGCATAACTAAATGCCTTGGCCGCCGTCCCTGGCTTTATATAAGTCGGTTCCCTTGTTTTGTTTTAATTATACAAACTTGTGTGTGTGTGTGTGTGTGTGTATTGTATATAATACACAATAATGTATTGCTTACGCGGCCGTGGTTCCTTTAATAGCGGTTATTGAGCGTTGCATTTGCATATAGGCCGTGCATATTTCTCATAATTGGCCTGTTTCGATTTTTTTTTTTAAACCGGAGTTTCCTATGGAGCTAACATAATTTTTGTAACGTGTGTGTGTGTGTGTGGTATATTTGTCTCGATGCAGTGTTTTTAAAATATCGTTTTAATGGGTTACAATACAAATAATTCCATAATTTAATATAACTTATTAAATTGTTTAAGTACGTCATCGTGTCTGTTTACATTACACGACGTTGTAAATAGATTATAAAATTAAAAATAAAACGGTATTTTGTAAAAGTTTTCAAAATATATATATATATATATATTTAATAACTAGTTTTATTACTTTAGTACAAAACTTTTCAATAAATTCTTCTGCCCTTATTTTATGAATACATAGAAAACTTTTTACTTCCGCGTACAAGCTGATGCCGTTATTGCTCTTTGTCATTGTTGGTGTATGTACTGCTTAGACACATGTTTCACAGTATCTAAACCGTCGGCAGATTGTGATAAATATATTGTACGTCTTATGGCGTGTACAATATTCGAACGACAATAATAATAGTTTATGTATCGACCGATTTTAAGTGTTTATTGTGTAAGTTTACAGGACATTGTGTTTTGTGTTTATGTAATAACACAAGTGGTCCGACGACATTTACCATGCGCCTTCGATAACTAGGCTCCTTTGGTGAGGGGGGAGGGTATAGTGAAAAAGCCTTGTAAATATATTAAATAATGTTTTGAAAAAAAACCCCCTCAAACGCGACCCTGTGTGTGATTTATGCGTTTATTTTTTTTTTGTACAAACAAGTGATCGTTTTCTGGAAAAGGTGTTGTGTATTTTCGCGGTCGAGTATTATTGAGAAAAAATATCAATGTTTATACATACTACAAGTTTTGTGTACAAAGAAACCCGTCTGGAGCACACGTTTTCACGCCTACTCTTTGTCTTACACACATAGTGTCGCGTTGACAGGGTGACGAGTCGCGCAGTAAGGCGCCCAACAACGTTTTTCCTTACTTAAGAAATTATTAATCCATAACAAACACGCTGACATGACGGTTTCGTCGGATGCCATGTTCGTGTGAGATTTCGTCATCGGGGCCTTGGCTTGATTTTCTAAGTAGGTATTATAGCCAACGCGAACACTATGTTGTTTTCAGCGTGTAGTGTCGACCATAAACAGCCGCGCCAGTAGAATAATATTACATATATGCGTAGCATACTTCTCTTCGGGGGTTATAACAGCTAGGGTGTTATAAAATATTCAAAAAGTGGGCATTTGTTTGATTATAACGCGGTCGTTTAAAATGCTCTAAAAATACAGTCGAGGTATAGTTTAAAATACAAAAAAACTATGTAAAATAAAGCGCATTATTATCAAGTTAAAATAATATTTGTCTGTAAGGTCTATAACGTTGGCTAGGTTAAGTGATTAGGCCAATATAAGTGTCATGCAGTATAATATGTTGTCACAGAAGTATTTAAGTTTAAACAAAAGTTGGCTAGAAATGTATGTTTTAACCGATTAAACAACAACAACAAAAAAGGTATGTCGCGCTTAATATAATATTTAAAGCAAGCACAAGCGTCGTTTATGTTAAAGTAATTTTTAAATACACAAAAGAAAATACTGTCTGTACTGATTTAGAACTGATTACCCATTTCGAACACACACACACACACATGCCATAGTAATTATGTACACGCTGTAATTAATTATATGCTGCTTGTTTCAGCGAACTGCCGCAAGGGCGCATACAATAATTATATAATAACTATATTGTTATTTGAGGTAAATGCAAATTTATATGATAGCAATGACGGCGGACGCTGAGATTAAGTCATAAAATACATAGTATGCAAGCGGGTTACTTATGTACATATTATTATCATTACCGCCGTTAGGGTGCAACGCTACTGCACGATGGCTTTCCCATGATGATAGTAGTCTTAAGTTAATCTTAATTCCTACGTCGCATTTGTGGCGTTTTGCTGGGGAAACTTAAAGACGAAAAATCGCACAGTTATTCGTCGTCGTGACGGTAGTTTGTTTTGTACAATAAATAGATATAAAATATTATTATTTTATGTATTCGTAAACGCGTCGTTGAGAAAAAGTGACTGGTCGCGGTCTCGGGGGATCTATCGAGGGGATTGCCGGGCTGGTGTAAAAAAAAAAAAAGAAGGTAATTTTTTTATCGCTCGCCGAAGTGAAATTTACATATTATTTATATATATATATATATGTATACGCAACCGAACCTAATCTATATTCTCTGGCGTATAACGATATCGTTATTATTCGCCGGTTAGGTATATATTTTATTTAGCGTACTACGCGCGCAGTGTCTTCGAGATTAAAAAAACAAAGTAGTAGAAAAATAAGAACAGTCGCTGAATTTATTATCCGAGTACTCCGCACGGGCGCGTGCAATCCGCGGGGCCTTGGTGGGGGAGTGGGGGAAGGGGGAGGGGGTTCTCTTTATTTTTCCATTGAGGTTTGTAAAGCCAATTAAAAATAAGACGGCCACGAGAGCAGCGCGAGGGTGGCTCGTTATGTTTATTGGCCCTGCCTGCGTGCATTATCTCTCCCGCCCCACGAGGGATCCCATTTTTTTTTTTTTTTTTTAATCCTCGTTTCTTTTCGCTCCTCCGTTAATTCAAAAACGTGTTCCACATAATTTTTGTCACGTTTTATCCCCGACCGTAATATAATATATACACACGAGCACATCCGCCGCCCTCCCCCCCACCGTCTACTTAGGTCGTCTTGTGAACTTACATATACACATACATAGCTCGTGTTGTATACCTACTGTGTTGGAACTTTTATTTTTGTCACGACCCACCTCTCGACTCGTTTTAAGCACCTCTCCTGTGTTTTTTTTTTTTTTTTGCGTGCCTCTCGTCTTTCCTTCTTTCGGTGCTCTTGTACCCCCCTCCCCTCTCTTGCCGCCTCGCGCACGTTATTAACTATCGCGGCCGGTTGATTTATCGGTCAAGTTTAATTGGATTTTGAGTGGATGGTGCGCGAGCGGGGGGGGGGGGGTGCGCCCGTTTACCGGAGCCCGGCCGATAAGGCGAACACCCCCGACCCGGACCCTCCCCTCGTGGGCTGTGCCAAAAACTCGTTTACGAGGTGCGAATAAATCAAACGGAATTATTGCGGCGCCGGATTCGTATTTAGATTTGCCGACGAGCCGCGCACGAATACATTATTTGTGTGGTGTGTATATATATATATATATATACCTACATTATACCCAAGCACAGGCTCGGCAAACTCCCCGTCTTTCGGTCGTATTGTGGCCGGAATAAAGGTGTGCAATAATAAAATATAATATTTATTTCATAATATATATTAACCCTACGAGACAATCGTAAATCGTTACAAAAAAAAAAAAAAACTCTGCGATCACATTTTAAAAAAAAATAAATATATTATAACTTTCTTTCGTTTCAACGTAGACAACGGATTTGGTTTGCAAAAGAAAAACTAAAATAAACACCGCATCGTTTTTTTACAAAAAAAAAAAAACCCATAAATAAATAATAAGTTTTATACTAAATGTAATAAATAATATTTTTGAAAAAGTATTATCCGTTCGAATATATTTTTCCCGTATAATACTGTATAAATATTATAACGTCAACTCGGTCTGTCCACGCTGCGAAAATAAATTACCAAAAGTCCCATACACAAAACGTGTGTATTGTATAACTGTGTCTGTCTAAAGGTGTATAATATAGGTACTATAATATATTTAAGTCTAAGAAGTTTGTTTGAAACTTTTCACTTCCGCACGGAGTTTTGCAAATCCTCTTACTTATATATACTTTGGCGACCCTTAGTGTGCATGTGCCTCTCTAGTCTCTCTCTCTCTCGGTCTCTGTTTATCGCTTGTCGCATATACGGCGATGACCTGCACGGATAAAAAAACGGTCTAATTCAATTCCGTCGAACCGTATTTCCCTTCGAAGCACTTACAATATACTTACATATGTGCAGATACCGGCCGGCGTGCGCTTCCTTGAAGCAAGTACATGATTTCTGGCAAAGCCTAAACTACATATCGACTTGAATCTAAATAACGATAAGTCTAATATACACATGAAAAAAGCAGGTGCGCCATCAGTTTTATAAATAATTATTTGAATACATATAAGCGCGACAAGACACTGAAATAGCAATTGTTAAATCCATAGTTAATAAATCGGAGAATTAGATTTATTATCTAAATAAATATTCATATTTACCAAACGTTTTTTTTTTTTCAAATAAAGAAGCGTTTAACAAAAATACAACGGTGATATTACTGACAATATTAGTTCAAGAAGAATAACGATGGAGAGCTGGTCAATCATTATTTGACTTGAGTACTTAAGGTGCGATTCATATGATATACTTGCTCAGCTGCAGAGCTGTAGGCGTGTTCCAGACATATCGTTGGCGAATTTCCCAATCGTTCACCCGGTCTATAATAAACTGTATGATATAATATTAAGCTACGTAGAACTTACAACCGTTACACTCTTCGCGACGGTGTACCTACTTATTTTATTCTCTTTGTAGGTATAAGTACACATATATATAAGCGCGCCTTTGTAACGGATAATGAGCGCATATTCGTTTCGTACACGTCGTTATACAAGTTCAATAACAACGTGCTTGTATATACATAAATATATTTATATATATGTATAAATGTATTATGCGTTTAAGTATAGATAAGACGCGCTTTGTATGTATGTATATACATTGTTGCGGTTTTCCGTGTATGAGCGTGTACCGAACACGAATACGGTATTGTAATAACATAATATAATTGGCCACCGCCGATAGTATCCGCTTATAAATATCAGCATTATAATGCATATATATATATATATATTGTTGAATGCGGTATTCATATAAAATACACACAGGAAATACCGTATCCTGCAACACTTCATAGCATCATAGTCTTAATTAATTGGTACCACGATGGATGCTGTGCAAGTGTACCGTTTATAAGCTGTTAGTTTCGTAGTATTTTTTAATTGTAATTTTCTATTTTTCTTTCTACGTCAAAATCCAATTACTTCTTGTGAACGATAAGCGTTTAACTTAAATCCGTTGCATAGTGTGTCGGTTTCATCGCATTAGGGCGCACACAATTATTAATGTCTTGACGACTCCCTTGTATATCTCAGCCACGGGGCACCTCCTCGCTTAATACATTGTTATTATTATTTATTATAATTATTATAAGTCGCAGCGATACTGATTAACTTCTCCGACGCCTTATTTGCATGGTCAACCCCTTTGCGAGATACCGACAACAGCTCTCCGGTCGTCATATGTATATATATAATTAAGTATTGTAGTATAACTTTGGTCTCCTTTTGCGATTGCCCCGGCACAGTACCATTTCTCTTACTCTCTCTCCCCCTATCTCTTGTATATTAGCATACACAAGTGCTCATAGTTTATCTCCATCAGATATATGGCCAATTTTCTTGTACTATATTGTAATTTCCAAGCGCTTCAATTATTATATGCAACTCCGCGAGACGGTCTTCGAAAATCATAACTTGATGAATAATTAAATTGCTTAAATTTGAAGAACAAAAATTATATTGACCGTTTCGATGAAAAATAACAAAATCTTTCTTGTGAGTATACGAGGCACGGATGCTTTATATAATACAATACTATTTTTTATGGTAACAAAGAACAATTTATTTTTTTATTCGCAATAATTTATTAGGCACAAATTTCTTTTATAAGTCTGCGTTCTTATATGGGTCTTAGGTTACATATGCCGCCATGGTGTAAATGAGACATCTTTCTGGAGACGACGTCCATTATAGGACAGGGCACCGTCACGGTTGTTCACAATCGAATTTAAACGTTACAGTAATGTACCGACTGCGACAAGTATATTATAATGTATTATTGTAATTTCCAAGTATTATAAGTAGACATTTTTGTACAGTTTACGAGCACCGATGAAAATTTATATTTTTTGTAAAAATAATAAGATCCTCGTCGGGAATTGTAAACTGGCCTCAACCTAAACCCCAAGTAAAGAAAAATACAAAACGTTCAATATAATAAATTTGTAGATTTATAAATAACATAGTATAGTTAGTTTAACCGCAACGATCTAATGAAATAAATTAATTAAATAAGTACTCCATTGTTAAAAATGTAAACATTTATATTGTTAAAATTGTATAAATAATATTTGGTATAGTGTAAAACATAAGTATTTAAACTTACAATTTTTTTACCTTCCTCTTTCTTTTTCTTTGTGCCAACGCGTTTTTTTTTATACTAGTGTACTACACCACACACGAGATGCCTACAGTGTACACTCATATAGTATGTATAGTGTACCTATAGTATGCATATAGTGTGTATATGTATATAATATGTAATATAATGTACATGTACCTATACACAGATCGATAACGACTTAATATCCATGTACTGACGGTTAGAAGATAATGTATATAAGAAAAATCAATTTTTCTCCTCGCCGCTTTAATGTTATAAACAACAGAGGCATTATTTATGGCTCTAGCGTTCATTATATATTACATATGTTATGTGTATGCAATAGTCTATCTTGGCGCAACTACTCACATACACTAGTAAGTCTTATAGACCGAACAGAACGCCCCGGCGGCGGCTGCATCGCAAACGTTCCCACGAACGTCCGGGAAAAGGTTTTGATCGCATGTCATAATATTTTTCCTATCCCACACATGTAGCTGTGTGCCGACAATCGACATCATAATATTGGCTGATTCGAAAAATATCATTTAAAACAAAAAAAAAACACTCCCACAAGACCAATACAAGCTGCTCGGTTTCCATATTGAAGCGGATTACATTAATCATATACTTATATAAATTGAACGCACCGTGTGTTTTTGATTAGGCTACCGAAATTAAACAAAGTATTGGCGTGTCTTAATTAGCCAATCTTATAGATTTAATAAAAGGCAAAGGAAAAACGTGCGCAGCTAAACGGTGAAGCAGATATCTCAGAGATGACGGATTTCGTGTATACCTAATGCTATATTTATATACCTATGTTCAGTGTAAGTGGAGACCGGTTTGCTATCGGCTCCCCCTCTGTATATACGTCTTCCAACGCGTCGTCTTGCACTGTTAAGAAGGCCGACGTGCGTATGATAAACGGCCTTATAACATGGCGACAGCCGTAAAACAAGTTTTTTCCAAAGTAATATACACACACGCACATGTTAACCCCGCCGCTTGCTGCGCATATATTTTTATACCCAATAAATAATACACTGATAAATATATAAGTATGTATTGTCCGTTTTATATACTGTATACTTGCCGTGTAATAAAAATATTATACTACCATTCCCAGCAACATTTCTGATAACGGTTATCACACATTTTTTATAGATCATTCGCACTGAGCTCTTATTACACTATAATGTGCACTTTATTATAATATCAGAAGTGTACCTATAATTGTAAAATTGTTACCTATTATAAAGAGTCAACTTTTGTTTCCTGATTAAAACATTGAAAGGAATTTGTTTAACTTCCTCGGTACGATTTAAATCATTATAAAATAAACTTAATAAAATTCACTTTTTTTAAAGTGAAATAACATTATTATATGGCAGTATATTATAGTACATGATGATAATATTACCTATTCTGGATGTATAGGACGAAGTCACGCATATGCTGTATACCTTTAGAGTGTTCGGTGCACACGTTGAATAAGTTGATAATAAGAAGATAATAATAAAATAATACCAAACGCATCCCTCCCCCACACTCTTCCTCGGCGACGTTTACCTATATTAACTCGGGAGCAGATACCAAATGACACCTAGCGAATATCCGGTTTGTTTCTCCATTTCCACGGTTACCCTTCTAACCTGTCACCCCCGCCCGACGGGGTGGTGCGCCGGGTATAATTTAATTCTTTTCCCCGGGGTCGCACGCGGTATATATACGTACTGGCGTGTATATAAACCATCCCCTTTGCAAAATTCCTCGTCCTCTTCTTCTTGCTACGCTCACATTTTCTCTGTATAATTTATCTGATACTCTTGCACGGGTTGTCACGTGAACTGAGAATTTATGCCGTTACTTTAATTGGTTCGGGAGCACAATGTCTGGCCGATTTTCTCGGTTGTCCCTTCTCCTCGCCCTTCTGTGTATATACCCTTGCTCCGGTGGCATCCAATTTGTTGCTATAAGACGTACACCGCCAAGTCTGAATATTATACACTCGCAGCCAATGCTGAGTTGTGTGTATGTGTGAAAGTCCTGCTTCCAGGATACACATAAACCACTTTGGAGGACGAGAGTTATTTTATATAAATTATACACACACACACATACACTTTAATCAGCCACCAGAAGAGGGAATAAATTTCGTTTCTGAGTGTATCAAAAGGAAAAAGAGTGCGATATTTCCCTTCTATCTCTCTCCTTTTGACGGCCAAACCGTACTCGAACCCGTTTCGGCGGCCTTACCGCGGATTTTTGCCAATTTAAAGGCGCCTTAAAGACGAAGCTATTATATACAGTAGATGCAAACGGCCAGGTGCCGTTCACATTGCATTGTGCTATGTCATATTATCAATGCGTTAAGGTACAAGGGGTGCTGTGTGACACCGTTACTATTTGTTCAACGGTCCCTGCAGGACTCTACAGAGGTAACACAATATATAACGGACCACATCGTTGTCGGTGGTAGTCACACAAATGTAGATACCGTTAGCATAACCTTTTTTTCCATTTATTTAGCCCGTGTACAGGTGTTGGTATGGAATGCTTAACCGTGCACTGCCCTATATTATATTATATACAACCGTTAATGGGATCGGTGAACGCCCACGGTATTTGTTATTGTTATTACAAAGAAGTCCAAGAAACGTTGCGTTGAAATATATATGAGTTTTACCGATTCGAATAATATATTATACTATCGTAGAAGTATTTATGTGTCTTTTAACGGCGATCGATTTCGATTAAACCGAAGTAAACGTGCTCGACAACTTTATAGTAATAATTAACGAATCTATTTGGAAGATTTTACCAAAACCGTTTCAGGGGAGGTTTAAAAAGTCGTGTGAGTCATCTATACGGCTGATGCTAAGCGACGGCTGGGTAGTTTGATCCAATTTACAGGAGCGACAAAGGTGAAATCACGTCCTCTGCGGTGTATATATAAATAAAGCGAGCCAAGTTTTAATCGGATTAGATAGAATTTTATACACGGTGGACCGCCGAATTAAAGTGGGTGTATATATCTATATATATACGTATATAATAAATAAGTTTTGTATAAGAGGCGTTGCGTTCGACGGTCGGCTATAACATAAAGCTAACCTACAGCGGACACCACTATCTTCTAATCTCGGTTAATTGCGTCCGACCCTTCCGCCGGCAAGGACTTCTTCGGGACGACTCGTTCTGTTTGGATTGCCTAAATTCAATTATTTACTTTGGCCGAGCACCATCGATGGAACGTGTCCAAGCGCGCTTTTTTCGCCCTCCGCTGTTAGTATTTTAATTTCGGTTTTTGCCAAAACGAGAATTTTTGCCGTACACCAGTGCCTCCTCCCCGTTGTACGCCGGGGCCGTGATACCTTTTGGGTCTCCGCGTGACGTCACACAACATGGCCGGCTATAACTCACCGCGGGTTCGCAGGCGGACCAGGTCGTAAATCAATCGGCGGTGCACATGGCCGCCGCCGCTGTTCATAATGTTAAATCCAAGGAATAGGTATATCCAATTGGCAGGGAATCCCCACTGGGCACAAAGCGCCATTTGCGGTTCAGCAAGACGGTCTGTATCATCGCCGTCATTGCCGCCGTCGGTCTGAGCTTCTTGGGAAATATTGTTACAGATTCTATACTATGTAATTATGTATACAAATTTGGCGACGTTTTTTTTTGCAATATTTTAATTTAGAGATAAAACTATAGTGTCTACTTATCAATACGGCAATGAGCATACTTTATTAATTGGATAAATTACAATTTCAAAAAAACGTGCGCCCTCTTTTAAGTGTTGGTGACTGAATTTTCGGTACACCACCTACCGTTACCTACAGCGGTACCGTTTAGAAACCAGTCTAGTTATGAATTTATATCTACACACACACTCATACGCATTTTGGAATACACATTACTGTGTAACTATAGGTGATAATTTATACTATTCAGTTCCACTGGGAGTGTGTCGCACCGCGTCCGCGTTAATACACACTTGGGGCCCGAGTCGACTTTTAGGTTGGAACGTTATAACAACAAGATAATCGTCGAGAAAAAAATTGATACAGCGTCTCTCTAGCGATGGGTCGTTATAAAAAAATTAAAAAAAACAGTGTCGATTTGTTATCATACGTCTCTATACCAGTGGCGTGGTGACCGTGACTTTTAGGGGCGGTTGCCCGATTTTTTTAGGGGCGGGTGGTCCATCTGGTCATCATACATCTTACTTAAGGTATGATGTTATTGTTAATTTTAATACATGCGTAGCCATAGCTCGCATACCGAATAAAAGTTACTACATTCTACAGAGTATAGACCACAATGTAGATAAATATTGGATAAATAACACAGTTAATAATTATGGCTGGGGGGGGGGGTTTCATGAAATATGTTTGCCCGAAGAATTTTAACACTTCACCACGCCACTGCTCTATATTTAACACCAGTGTATATATATTTTTAATTTCACTCGATTTTCAAATGTGCGTTGACCGATTTTTGTTTTTTTTTCGCAGGCGCCAACGGACTTAGACGCCGAGGCCGACAGACGTACACCAGGTACCAGACGCTGGAGCTGGAGAAGGAGTTCCACACCAACCATTACCTGACCCGCCGGCGACGGATAGAGATGGCGCACGCGTTGTGCCTGACCGAGCGACAGATAAAGATATGGTTCCAGAACAGGCGGATGAAGCTGAAAAAAGAGATACAGGCCATCAAGGAGCTCAACGAACAGGAGAAACAGGCGCAAGCGCAAAAGGCCGCCGTACTGGCCGCCGCTCAGGCCGCCGGCGAACGTTGAACGCGCCCACCGCCCAACCACCGACCCACCCCCCCCCCTACCCCATACAGCGTGCATTATCATTACAATTATTATAAGAAATTATAATAGAAATGTCCTTATCTCGTTTTTTTTTTTTTTTTTTAAAACCTCTCGTCGCCATATTACTTCTTAGTTTTTCATTTTTTCGAGAAACGACTTTTTCGATTATTATTATTATTATTATTTTGTAAATACCTATACTTATAAATATATTTTTTTTTCCCCAGCGGCAGATTTCACGTTGTTATCATTAATGTACACTATACGCTAAAATATACATACCTACCTATAGTGTAAATTTAGTATAATAATACTATTATTATACTAATACCTAATAGTTTTTGTTTCTATTTAGTTGTGTTCATTCGATTTGTATAAAATATAATTCAATATAATATGTATATTTCACGTGTAACTTTTATTTAAGTCGACTATAATTATTATAATAATATACTATACTATATATATATATATACGTACGTGACGCTTTATTTTCGATTATTATAATATATACATATATAAATACGTTGTAAATATTTGAAAAAAAAATTATACGTAAGAAAAATAGGCCCGAGCCCAGTTTGCCCCCGTATATTATTATATACACATATGTCCTCCCCACCAAGTCCCCAAAGATATTAAAAATACCGTGCGGCCGAGCTTTGCGCATTACTCGACTACATACACGAAATTGTACGTACTTAGTGCAAAACGAAGAAAGAAAATAAGAAAAAAGAGGTTAAACGAAAACCGCCGAGAAGAAGACGTCATCGTATAGTCAGTCGCTTGTCTGGCAAGTGGTGACCGTCGTCGCAGTCGCCTCGGGATTCTCGGAATGCCCGTCTTACATGCACACGCAATTCCTCTGGCGAACACGACACGACCATCAGAGAGGTAAGAGGGCGACCACATTTTTATATTATGTGTATTCACATATTATTATTATATATACACTGCATATATAGCATATAGAGACGAGAAGAGAAGAGTTTTGCCTTGCATCCTCGTGAAACATTTTGAGAATTTTTGCTGTTCTTTTGTTTACTTCATTGCGTTGTCAGAATAATTGATTAGTGCATGCACGCTTAACCCCAGGCCGACGTCCGAGTCGGCGGCTTGAGAAAAAAAAAATTCACCAACAACCTTATGGAGTCTTCGGCTCCGGCGTTTCAATTTGCCGTCCGGACGAGACAGCAAAAACTAGTCACAGACATAATAATGTACGCCCCCGGGGGACATCCGAAGAAAACGCAAAAAGGCAAAAAAAAAAAAAAAACGGTTAAAAATATGTCACTAGATAGCCAAATTTGGTACCGGCCTCGGTATTGACGCATTCAGGACATATTTTTTTTTTTAATGGAAACAAAAAATTATTAGTAGTATAAGTAATTTAGCAATATTCTGAAAGGCCGAAATAATAATGTGTACAACTTTGTTTATAATTATACTGAAGCCTTTGTATGACCGGTGGACATAATATGCTCATTGCTTCGTTTTTAGATTTTCGCTATTATAAACATTGACGGGAATTGGGGGGGGGGAGGCTTGGGATTCTAGACTTAAAAATAAATGTTTTGCTCTGGAAAATGGGGGTCGTCTATTCCGGGCCAGTGACAAATTGGTGGCAGTATATTATTTTGTCAAGTCCAAATCGAACGGTTAGGTTATATTATCTGTATACACGATAAAACGATAAAAACCGTGTACCCACTATAATGTAACATAAACATATTATTATGTAGTAATTTATATGTATTAGCCGGCACATAAGAAACGTAGAACCGACGACTACCTAAACGCTCATTGGTTTTTACGACCCGTGGTGGCGGCGGTTCCGACAATGAATGACACGCGGTTATGGAAGCTCATAAAACGCGCTCGCCTCGAACAAACAATCGGGTTTTTTTATTTTATTATAACACCATCTCTCAATAGGTCGATAAACATGTTCCGTCAAACATGTTAATCGACCAGTGTCGAGTGTGTGTAATAAAAATAAACAGAGAGGCGCGCGCGACTCTAATTGTACGGGACGGGCAATATTTTTGCTGGTAGAAAATGCAATAAATTCGAAAAGCCATCGCCACCGACACGCACTGACACACGTGATCACTTCGATAATAATTTACATAGTTTCACATAACATCATAAGCAACCCCATTCAGCAGTAGCGAGCAAAATATACTAGTAAATAATAGCGAATTACGCTTGACGTCTTTGTATAAGTAGTATGTGTGCTTCTTGTGTTTGGTACTTGAATAATTATGTCGTAAATTCAGTCGAAACACCTAACGGCGACGGCATAATGTAAAATCTCATCGGATGAATAATTTAAATGAACTTCCAGTTGACGAACAAGCAGTGTTACTTAGAGTTACACAGAAACAACAACAAAACAATTGCTTATTAATTGATCTAAAGTACTTCTTCCACCGCATCTCTTCTCGAAGTCTGATTGTATCCATTTTACAGAAAAATTTAAATATTAAAAAAATATTTCATTATCATATTTTGAAAAAATATTTAAAGTCTTACAAATTTTATTTTAATATTGTTAAAAATTATAAACAATATTAAAAAAAAAAATTGTATGTTCTGTTATTTTTTTGTTTTTAAATTAACCAGTAAATTATTATCAATTATACTGTTCTGCAACTATAAAAATGTAGTATGGATTGATTCTGATGGACTAGTTTTGGTTGCAATATTAGGTTCTGCATACGTTTCCATTTTCTATTCATTCCGGTTGTCGTATCTTAGCTTTACACATCCTTTTGAAAATAATATATTATTAGGGTCAAGTGAACAATGTTTCAAATACAATAACTATTTAATAATTTCAATAGTAGTTGACGACAATTGATCAAAACACGTAATAAAACTTAGACTCTTCGATTATTTTTATGAAAGAATACCTACTGTATTTACATATGTTGTTCTATCTGTTACCTTAGCCTAATATTATTATTTTTATTTGTACGGTATAATTACAGTAATAGTAGGTCTTAGAATAATTTCGTATGGTCAAAACTTAAAATCTCAGTCGAGTTAAATCCCAGTTAGCAAACAACCTAATTCCAAATTCTATAATTTTATTCTCCACTTCGTCTGTACACTCTCTCCGTGTCTAATATTATGTTTTATTTTTTTTAATTTCAACATAATATAATACCTATGCATGCATCTTTATTTTTGATTAGTTTATTATTTACTTTGATTTTAATTTATATATAATTATTGTTATTATGTTTTAACTAAAAACAATGGTGGTCCCTATGTTTCAGGTCAAATCAATTACTGCATGTACACACTCGTGATGAACGTCGAGACTCAGAAAAGTTCCCTGTAGGTCAAAGAGTTAATTATTATTTATTTGTTTTTTTTATATATAATTTTTTTATACGGTTTTGTTATAGGTTTTTTTTTAAGAAAAAAAATTAGTATATTTTGTTTTATTTTTAATTTAATTTTGACTTTTTTTTTTGTGTACTCCTCAAATGATCCTCAGTAAAATAATTGACTATTGTAATAATACTATACATATATATTATATAATATAAACGATAATTGCATTTTAGTGCCCACATTACCGTTGTACAAATTTTAAATACGATGATTGTTTTTTTTTTATGAAAAACAATATTATTTAAAAAATAATTATTATTAATCGTAACTATATTTTAAGAGTGTGTAATAAAAATATTATATGATGAAAACGTGAAAACGATATGATATAAATATAATATATACATAATGATCGTATTTGTGTTTAACGTTTTTATTTTATTATTACGATGATATTATATTGTTTTTATTTATGAAACCAAAATATACCGATGTATGTAATTTTGCAAGTACTGTTAGAAAAATAGAGAATAAAACAAAAAAGTGAAATACTACTAAAATAAACGACGCGTTTTTATTGTTCATTTGTCCAGATGTTTTCTCGTGTCCTTCTCTCGTTCTCCTTTTTTCCTCTTATTAACCGATTATTGCTTCAAACGCCGCAGTATAGGTATAAAAAAATGAATATTTCAAAGTTATTACCGACATTTATGTATTTATTGTAAAATAGACGCCCGAATGCATAATGTCCAGTGTAACACAAAATTCCGGTGAAAAAGTTAATTAAAAAAGTAACAAAACCACATATTTTGGAACTGGTAGTGTACTTAACAAATAATATGAAAAACAAAAAAATAGTATATAATATAGTCAAACTCAAAAGTTAAAACTGTAAAAGGCTATCTCGAATAATAACATATTCCATTGCATGAATATTATTGAGGTTATTGCAAGCTGCTAATACCGTGTTTAAGAGGGGAGAAGTAACCATATAATAGAGTTCTATGCTTAGCGAGGCGAGAGGTTGGTCGATTTTAGAATTATAGCTTTGAGCAGCTAAAAAGTTTAGACTAAGAAGAGAGCTACCGTCGATTGCACATTTATAATTTTTTATAAATGAAAATAACATTTAAATAGAGACGCCTAATGCAGTGTGTAAATATTAGTTAAAGCACGGATAGACTGATAATTGAAGGGGTCAGTGGATGAAGGTGTTAACTGGCGTTTTTGAATTTGTTCATGGAACGCTACTAATCGGTCGACTTAGAGTTTAAATATCGCAAGAATTAATTTTGAACACGCTCAATTTTAACTGTCCAAACAGCCTGGTACGGGTTCCAAACAATATTCCAGTAACGAACGGACTAAGGCGTAGTAATGTAATACTTTTAGTATAGTCTTATATAAAATGCTATGAAAAATATTCCCTAGGCCTAAACAGTTAAAAACTAGCATTTTAAAAATAAAACATTAATCTTACACGGTTTACAACAACAACACGGTCATAACACGACGATTTTCGCGCTCTTCGGGTTACTGATGGGGTGGCCGAATTTCTGGCCGACGGTTTTTTTTTATTATGGCGAGCAATAAAAAAAAATATTCAAAAACAAATAAAAAATAACCGAGCTTGAAACACATACATAATATCGGTACGGCCGTGCAGCGACCAAAGTCCGTTTACATTATGTTACACGACGGGTCTGACCATCACACTTTATCCCTCCGCCGAGTTAATTATTGGCCGGCCGGTGAATTACAATGGCCCCAATTGTATTTATAGACTTGCGTGTTAAGTATGCATATATATATATATATGTATACCTACATATAAACGGGATGCTGCCCCTTTTCCAGCTCCGGTCCCTCCTCTTTTTCGGATAGAATTTATACGTCTGCGTTGTTGTTGTGCAGTTTGGACGGTTTTTTTTTTCAAATATTTATTTCGACAGTAGCTGTTCATACCCTTTTGCATCGCCGCCGCCGCCACCACCAAATCCAGATTATATATTATTATGTTTGTTTATTGTCCCGCCAGATTGGATTGAAGTTTTAAATTGCCTTTATGCAATCTCTGAGCGCGAAAAAGTCAATAACAACAGTGGCAATAATATTTTTTAACACCCCCCTCCTCCCTTGTTACAGTTTGTTGTCACATATTATTATCGGTTCCACTATATTATGGTATATAATTTACAATGTAGTGTATGTACTTACATCATACGCGCGATGTCCAATGATACGTTTACAAAACATACAACGACAGCAGTTAAAAATTGTCGAATATTAAGTGTTATTGCAGAGTGTGGAAACAGGCAACATTGGCGTTGTGAAAATAAAAAAGTTACTATTTAAAGCAAACGGATATCTATTAAACTAGACTTACCATGAGAGATAAAAATACAGAAAGGAAACACTGTATGTGTGTGGGCTGAAAATATTTCTGGTCGAATTTATGTTGAGAATAGACAAAGTAGTTTTTATGTAAAATCAGCAGAACGAAAAAGTCAGAGAACAGATTGATGGTAAGAGAGTTAAGTGTAATGAATTTCGAATTTAAGTTAGACCAAACGAGAAGTGAGTATAGATGTTTCGGGGAAAGTATAAAGTAACATTTTTAGACTAATGTTGTTAAAATAAGTGTACAATATAGAAAAATTCCAAGTTTATCTGCGAGAAATGAAAAGAAAAAAAAACCAATTTTCATAAATTCTTATGAATTCTCTGAATATTAGTTGTGTTTTTTAGTTGGCATAAATTTGCACAGCAGCTGATAATTACTCTATACATAAACGCAATATGAAGACAATAAATTAATGATTTCATATTTTTGTTATATTAGTCATATACAAGTTAATGACAAGACTCTAGAAATAATACCAGAAAATACACACAAAAACAATAGAATGTTTTAACCAAAAACTAGAAAACCTTATGAAACCGGTATTTTAATTTGCATAATGATACACTATATTGAAGCCACGTGAAACCACTTAAATTTCGAATATTTTGAAACAAAAACGATACTTTATTACTACTTGTGTGTAAAGGAATATATTTTGATCATTTTGTTCGTACTAAGTCTTTTTTTTTAAACAATTTATAAGGAAAAAACATGAAATATTATGCAGATTTTTAATAATTAATTTTTCTCGAAAACAAACTATACGATATTATATTTTGATAAATTGTATTATAGATTACACGCTATAGGGCTTAGCATATGTTGCTTGGGAAATTGATAGGATAGAAAACGACATGTGTGTTGGTAGGTCTATTTCTTTTACCGTAAACAGTATCGTGCCATAAACAAAAAATGTCTAACTGCAGTTGCACAATACAAACGTCAAACATCTGCTTTTTATGCCTGATCACCTCTGTTTTTTCATTTGTAGGTTTTGGGTCTACTAGTAGTATAATAATAAAATATAGTATCTAAATTTATTCAATGAGATCAAAATGATCATTTTCATCAATTCAGCTAACATTTTTTCGGACCAAACAATATATCATGAATTGTGTTTTTGTTATATTTTATTCAGTATATATTATACAAAATTTATCAGTATTTCTAAACATATTTTAACTACTAATTTAGTAAATTACTACCCAGGGTACGCTCTTTATAAATACCTTTTAATTTGCTCATAGTATGTTTAATAAAACTGTGTTCTTTAACAAAATAAAATGAACTATAATATTCTGCTGGGTGGTTTTCGAGGTTGATGACATTTTTTATATTAAATGTCAACTGAAATAAAACAATATAACTCCAAGAACAGTAGGTAGTCCGCATTGTTTCAACTTTCAAAGTATGACACTTTTGTTGTCCTATATTGTGTTAATAGAGTGCATGGGGAAAGGTGGTTTAACCTTTATAGCCTATATTAATAACAACAACATATTTTGAGTAATATTTTTCAGGACATCCAATTTTTTATTTATATGTAATATTTTTGTATATTTTGTTAAAAAATACAAACGGTTGTACGTGTTAGTTATTAAAACGTTACATGTTAAACCTACATGCATTTTTTAATTCACAATAAATTAATGCAAAAAAAATATAAATCTAATACTAACTCAATTTTCGTTTAATGCGTCGTTGACACGATAGTGTAACCGATTTACTGTAATCTGAATTATTAGTTAATTAGATTTAAAATAACGTTTATACTTTTTAAACAGATTTACGGTACTTTGGTTTCACTTATTCGGATTGGTTGATTCTCATTTGAAATTCGACTATTTGCGAGAGAAAAATTTTAAACATTAATCCTGTTCTAACCCAATAGGAAATGTATCCTATAGGATACATTAAAATGTATCCTACAGGATATATTCATTCGGTTAATATAAGTATTATTAGAATTAATAATTTAGTAATATTTTATTTTATTAACCATACAAACATAAAAAAACGTTCTTTGATTAGTTAAAAAGTTATTTCCAACATTACTTTGACAAATAAAATTGCGTTGTGTCCATTTCCTATATGGTAGGTACGCTTCAAGTCAACTGTTTAGAGGTATTAGGCTAAACATATTAGGTCATTTAACTCGATTTTTGCAGTTGCGTTACCAATTTAGTTTATCTATAATAGTAAAAATAAAAAAAATAGTACATTTTTTAATTGTGACACCGACCGAAACGGCGAGTGCTATTTATTATTATACTCATCGTTCAGAAAATCTATGTTCAATTTAACGCTGACGCACACCCGAATTATTATTAATAGCTAAATAATTGTGAAATTGTAATTACAGTTATGAGGGTTATTTTTGTATTGTTAATAACCGCACTATAATTGGATCGAATAAAAAAAAAACAAAAAATCATTTTCGGTGCCGCGTTTGAAATCGCACATTACAATATAATATGCACCGCGTTCAATTAAACGGTTTAATTGTATCTAATTAGATAATTCTTATAAACCGAAAACCGGTGTACTTGACGTAAGCTGTTATTATTATTTTTTTTCGATTACAATTGATTCGGCGCAATAATATGCGGATTTATTTGGCAGTGCACGACTATTTTTTTTTTTTATAATAATATGTTATTATTTTAAAATCTACACTTCAATCAGAACTATAATTATGCATATTATACATATACTTATCTTATATTGTATTATATATTTATAGCAAAACGAATCTCGCTCCGTCTGTCTACTGATAATAATTATTGTTACAAATAACAGCTCTTCATGGAAGATACCAAAGTGATGGCGCCAGTTTCATAATAATTTGTCTCTTTTGCCTATATAGCTTTTCCGGGCCCCGTTTTTTTATATATAAATTGTAATTACACGCTCTTCGTGTATTAGTTTACACTTGTTGTGTAGTGCGCCCTCGACTCTAAGAGTTTCCGGTTCCTGTAAATAGTTTCCATCCCCTCGGCCGCGGACCCATTTTATTAGCGGCTGTGGCCATGTGACGCACGCCGACGTGGCGCTTTTCCTTACCGAAATTAACTTTAAAAAAAAAAAAAAACGTAAACAAGAAGAACCACACCACAACTCGGGTTTCCCTCAAAGCGTACAAAAAGGGAAAAAAATATGTACCTTAACGAGGTTGTTTTGACTATATCATAAAATATATATAAATATAATATCGGACTCCTGCGTGTATAACGTCTTGGCCATACGGTGGCGCACTAATAGCGTTCTCATACACAATACAATATATATATATATATATATATGTGTGCGTTTTGTAAACTTTTCCGCTGAAAAGAAAGCTTTATGTTTGGCGCTCGTGCCCGCTATAATAATATATAGAAGAAAGCGATTGGAGTCTTACCTATACTCAGGGCGACGCACTGTATAAGTGCTTACGAACGATAACGAGGAAAAAATCTACACTTTATGACGTTTTGATCGCATCGAACGGCCGGTTTTTGTAAAGTTTAAAATTTATATCCCCTACTACTCAAAGGCGATGACAGAGAAACGCATTTCTTAGGTTGGCTAGGTATCGAAATGTATAGGCAACATTATAATGGTAAAAAACGGTTATTGTTTGCAAAAATATATTCTATAATTTTTCGTTCCAATATCATACATACGTTGTTAGGAAATAGCATATATTATAAATACAATTATTGTTAAGTAAGACATTAATATTGCAATAAAATAATATTCGCCCTCAAACGACAATATATAGTCAAATATATATTAATCATCAAATTGCTCACACACTAAACTGTTGCACGGTGCTATTTGAAACATACTGTATTGGACAGACCTCGATGATTACCTACATAATATATGAATGAAGGCCCGGTTAAGACGGCAAACATGGTGGTCGCCCATCCGGTAACAAGTATAACGGTCAACGTAGCCTATAATAATTATCATTACTGCACCAGCTAACATAATTATGATGTTTCGGCTGCACTAACCCGTACACGCTCTTCAATCCTTACATCCAACCACTATAAAATATTACATTAATCAGGAAAATCTACTAGGTAAAAACATACTTTTTATTAAGTTGTTTATTCAAAGTTATTATAGTCTTACTGTGTACATTTTTCTTTGCCACTTCATAAACGTCAAAACTCTTTGTCCGTTTTCGTGACAATCAAATTGAAAGTTGTGTCTGAATTACCTTTCACTTGCCAAGTGCTTTGCAATTTTTTGCAAACATCGGATTTTGTACCTAAATTATTCAGCCAATTATTATTTTGTTCAAGTAAAAACTAAAATGATCCCTGAAGTTTAATTTATATTTTGACTATGTTTGTTTTTAGTATGGAACTCATAACCGAAAATCGGGTTAAAACGAGGTTGTCTTTTAGAGAATTTATTTTTAGTTCTTAACAAAGTTTAAATTAAAAATTGTAATTAATTTAAAAAAACCCCGACTGTAAAAATACTATAAATAGAGTGGTTATTAAAAACACTAAAATTTCATTTTTGTAGAATATGATAGAATGTTGCAATTGATGTCGATGCAGTCGTCGAGTTCTCTAGTTTTCTTACCTACTGTTAACCATATTTACAACTAAGTAAGGGAGATATTTCAAAAACAGAAAAAATGAAGACACCGCAACATTAATTATTTTGATATTCTATACATTTATCTATTAGCAGACTTCTAGTTTATGTGATTTTATTGTATTACAAATTACAATAAACTTTACATAAATAGACTCGGAGGCGTTAATATTAAAAAAAACAATGTTCGCCACGTCTTATGATAATACATTATGTATATTGTTACACTTTTGTTGTTTAAAGACATATTCTATTGGAATTTATAACGTGCCGTTGTGTACAACAAGTACGCAAGTATGTATATAATATTGTTATGGCGAGAAAGTGCGCAATTTGTTATTAAGTTTATGATGTTTTAATGAACGAAAACGAGCTTCTTTATTTCACCCATTCCGCCTGTCCCCTGCGCTAAAAGCCACCAGAAATTACGTCTTTATTCTTACATAAAAATCTTTACGCGTACATAATTTAATACCGGCAAAGCGGACTGGTGCTGAAGGGGAACAAAAATAACACCGAGCTACTGGTATAAGACCATTTTTTCTTTTTTTTTTTTCCCAGTATAATATTCATTTATAATCTTTTCGCTGTAAGTGTCGGTCTGCTTGAACAAAAAAAAAATAAAAATAAAAAACCCATTAGTATCGCGGATAAAACGCGTAATCCTTCATGTTTTTAAAACGCACTGTACACTCCGTTACTTAAGGTCGCATTATTATTATTATACTAGATTCTAATTTATCCTTATATAGACTCGCCCCTTGCCTCCTCCCCCCCCCCATTCTCGCACTAGTCCATTCGGCTGTAGTCTGCCCCCTTGTATTCGAAGGAGGAGGCGAAAAAAGGCTGCGAGAAAGCCGAGTAGTAAAGAAGAAAATAAGGGAAAAAACCTGAACTTAGGATCGGAAATCTTTTTTTTCTTTACTTTTTTTTTTTACTTGGCTCGTTCGAATAATTTATGGCGCACCGAAGGCAGCGTAAACGACCGTGCAGCAGTGTAATAAAGCAGTCAAAGGCCGGCCTTTGCAAAGCTCTTAATTATAACGGCGCTTCCGATTGGACGTCTGCAACGTTCCACTATTTATATACATATATTGTACTATATATTATACTCGCTAGTATATACTCGCCGTTTGATACAAAACACAACGGGAATAAATGTCGCCGATGGTTTCTTGACCTTTTTATTTTCAGTTTTGTACTTGTATAGTCATAGAAAATAACTTATAATTTTATATCAATCGCAAAAAAATGCTGTTATTCTTAATATATAAAAAAAAGGTAAACAGTAAAAAAAAGGGATTTGTTCCCTAACTGATGTGAAATAAAACATAAGTGATTTTTAAAGTAGAATTTATATTTGTAAGAGAATGTTGTTTGTGTTCAATTTATACCACAGAAAGGCAAAATATTTTTACACTAATAATAAAAAATTGAAAAAAAAATTAATATATCACGGGCAATTTTTATAGTTAATCAATATAAAGGGTTTTAAATTGAGTTTTAAACGGTTCGAAAGTTGTATATTTTTTGTTACTCCTGCTGAACAAAATTTAAATACTGACTTATCCCATATTATAATAGTTTATCAATTATTTTATAATTTATTATTATTAAAGAACACAATATTATAACGCTTTGACCTATATGGCAACCATATCAATAGGTACTCGTGTAGTTGCTATAACAAAAAAAAAAAAAAATCATGTCTAGACAGCATAGTCCTGGCGTAAAAAGGACACATGAAATACTCATCGTCTAACGTTCAGAATTATAATACAAGCTCCGTTTTATATCGTTTTTCTTATATTTACAATGTGTTATCTTCATAGATAAAAACGTAGTGTACAACACTAATGTAGATAAAATTGTCTGGACTGTTTTTTTTTTATCTTTAAGCATAGAACAGATTGTGCAAACAAATGCGTCGCAGAGTGTACATCGTATAAAGACGAGTAGCAAACAATCATCTTGCGTGTGCTACGCCCACAAGTGTATATACTTGTCCAGACATTTTCCACCCTCAGCTGTAATAACGGTGTGAATGAAATGGTCTCGAAATCGCAGCGTTAAAAATATTATACTATTATTATTATTATGTTTTCGCCTTCAGACTATTCACTTTTTTTGGTCATAAAACAGTACTAAAACTATTACAAATTAAATGCCAAACACGAGATTCTTTAACGATAATACTTCCTCAAGATCAAGCATTAAGTAAACTTTTAAACAACTTAAAAATTAGGTATTAATTAGAAAGTATAACATTTTACAATAATTGTCTCGTGTTTTTATTTGGCTGAAAATCGAATATCAATACAATTAAATAATTATATTAAAATGTATTTTGTACATAAATTATAATTAAATTGTCGAACATATAGTATTCTTTAATATTTTCCACTTAACCTCGAGAACATTTTTCTATTTCTAAGCTGTTGTATGGGTTATACTGAAATGTAGCGACAGTGTATAAATAATTCACACGCGTTACAACGAACCAATTAAAAACATTGACGTCAATATTACAGCTAAAATTTGGCAGTTATTATAATATCAAATTATAGAATATTATACCTGTAATTATAGCGATGACAACACAAAAAAAAATATATCAACATATCATCAAAATAATTATAAAGAGATAAGGACGAGGATTATTAAAATAGGCATCAACTAAAAAATTATAGATATCTTAAGTACTATTTAATAGAGATTATAGTATTATTATATATGTACTATAAATAAACTCGATCAATCAAGTGGCATTACTTAGACATATAACGGATTCACGTTGAACAGGTTTTATCAGAACAAAATCATATTATTTATTATTCTAATAATCATCAGTCACTTTAATATATAGCTCGTTAAGATAATTATTCTGCTGATTGAAAATTATAATGACATTTAAATTAATTAAATAAGTATACACGTGATTAGATATCGTCAGTACCAAGGAGAAACGCAGAACTAAATCTGTAACCTTACATTTATACTATGTGCTACGTTCAACACTTTATGACTTCAAAATATTGAGTGGTATAATTTGACATAAATATATGATATGTCCTTATACATAGATATGCCCTTAAAATAAAATTAAAATATACATACATACAGGGTGATTTTTTTATCATGGGCCACTCAATATCTTATAGGGTTTGATATAAGAAATTAAAATTTTTTTTTCATATTGTTTTTATACAATGTGATCCAAATTCCTCACAATTTTTTTTGTTTTTACCCCTCTCCTTACTTAGTTTTTTTGATAGCAACTCTTGAAACTTAAATGGTAACGCATAACTTTTAAATTCAGAATAATGTACTACACATTTTGACTGGTCGATAACCAGTTTCGGATAACTATTTTAGTGAGATATTGAGTGGTTCACGATACGTTTACCACCATGTATATTATCGACTTCAGAAACATTTTCATTTTTAACCTATTCCAAAGTACTCAATTGGGCTAACGAGGCTCGAGGCTACTGGAAAATTATTAGATACACTACACACTTATGTACACTGGACTCCTGCTGCACCGGTAAATAAAATGTTATAGAAACGTTATGTGATAGGTACCGAACCTGGCGTTGATTTACACGTGCCAGTATTGTTTGTGCCTACCTATACAAATTCGATATTCTTGGCCAAGTACCTGAGTCAGCCGAGTGGTCCACACGTGCGTGATAAATATTTTTTAGTATTTTAATGATTTACACGATCAGACTAAAAGCCGATCCCGAATGGGAATTTTCCGGCGACACGCAATGCGGACGACACGCTAAAACAACAAGCGCTCGCACGAAACCCACAGCAGACAGCTACACGCGCTTGTGCATATAATACCTATGGACTAATACATACTAAAAAAAAAAATAATAATAATAATAATAATGCCTATAGACAAACAAAAATATCGTGTTTTCCTCTCGCACCGTTGTTTTTGTAATTAAAAAAAAATATATGAAATAATTTAGAACGCGTCTGCGAAAGGCCCCCGGGGCCCTTGTGTACACAATATATAATATTATATATTATACATATAGGTAGACATATTATTATACATAGGTACACGCGTATACCTTGACAGTGCATAACATATAAGGCCAGTTTCGAAAGACTGACCCCTGCGAGAGACCCGAGAACCGGTAATATCTTAATCAGACCTCTGTTTGGCGGAAAATACATACACACACACACACACCGCCATCGTCGTTTAATGGCTCTATTGCGATCCGTCGCCGCCATCGCCCAGCTGTACTCCCACTTTTAAACTTATATTTATATATATACATACCTAACTGTCTGCGGTAGCCTTCTATATGCGTCCAGACGATCATAATAATAATAATTTAATAATATGTCCGTTTCCGTAAAAGCAAATTTTTATTTTTTCATTCAATACATTCGCATAAAATATATATTTTAAACGCGGTGTGTGCCCCTTTGGAAAACGCACATACTTTAACGTTACAAATAATATTAGACATTTAACTTGTATCGATTTGTCACAACTCACAGTCGCCAATATAATAAAACCTAACATGTTAGCGACTTAACGTTAAAGTATGGATTTAAGGTATTTCGTGAAATTGGTTTTTTTTTTTAACGAATCCACCAAGTTAAGGCGATAATGTAAACGTATTTGACGATTTATCTTAATATATGTATGCATTGGACCAAATCATATTTTTTGTCAAGTATGAGTTGAACAATATTCAATACAAATATTGTTAACAAAATTAATGAAATATTTAAAATGAGAAACGGGCCGGGCGTTGCAAAATAAAACGTTTAAGTTTTTAACAAAATTAATTGGTCAAATGACCAACACTTTTACCATCATAATAAATACTTCTGTTTTCATATGCGCAAATAGTTAAGTTTATAATAACAAACTGTCGTTGTTTTCAACTAATAATTTTATATTGTTAAAACAACTGTCAATCAGAAGAATATTTATCACAATAATTATACAACAGACTTTTTTTTCTGTTTTGACTAAATTAACATTATTTTATCTTTATATTGATTAGAGATGTTGTTTGAGGTGGAAATGTAAGTATAGCGTGACAACAGACAAAAAACAACCCTATAATGTTGTAACCGTACTTGGATGAAGATTTCATAATAACGACTAGCGCTTCCCCTAAGGAAGTCGATAGGCCAACGCGAGATTTACCAGTTTTAAAATATTTTCCTGTAAGTATTATGATAAAATCCCATAACACAATTGAGCATTCTTTTAAGAACATTTTTGTTTCGTATTAGGAAATTTGAATGATCACAATTTTATAATAGTAAACGTTATAAAATGGTTTTTAGCTATAATTTTAGTAAAGTTTTTGAAATTAAAATATGTTTATTGTCATTAATTTCATATTATTTTCGTATAACAGTTTAGAGATCATTGTTTTTCATTATTAGACAATATTTATCATCATTTTTCTGTCATATAATATAATATTCATTACTTACTTTAAAAACATTTGGTGTTTTTTCTATCATCAACTTGCGACGAACTCTACTTATAATTATTGTTTTGTTATTAACAGTAAAAAATATACATTATAACCGTCATTCCGACAATTATAGCAGTTATTATGGCCATTTTATTAATGGATCTGATCTGGATGTGAAAATATCTGGACTATAAATCATAAACGGCAAATGAGTTGCGAAAATTAAAATAAAGAATACTACAGGCAATATCGAGATTTAAGATGATAACTTATTAAGATAAGGGCGTACACGTGGAAGCGCGGTTTCTTTAAGGTGGGCGTGTAGTATAATATGATAATATTTTAAATGGTAATTAGGAAACCACACTTCAGGTATAAAAAAAAAATAAAATCCGCTCTAAGCGTTTATATTTTATATACTTATATATATATACCTTACAACCGAGGTCCGAGATGTGGCATGAATTTGAATTAGGCTCGTCTTCTTGCTTGGGCTACTTAAATTTTCCTGGCCCGATAATACCGTTATATAAATTCCAAAATACCAATATCCAATATTAAATTGTTTGAATGAGTTATTTAAAATAAATTGTTGAACAATAAACAATGTTTATTCAATTGTCCGTTGTAATAATTAGTGTTTTAATATTTAATTGTTAACAAAAAATTTAATAAATATTTTAACTTATTATAGCACGTTCGTTGTGGAAAATAACTCAAATGTGATTAATCTCGAGCAATTATTTAAAAATAAATAATATGTTTCTCCAAACAAAATTATTGGTGACACTAGATTTGAAATAATTGGTATATAATAATTAACAACCAACACAATTTGGACCCTTTTTTCCTTCTATAGCTGTTGTGATAATCATATAAAATACATGACAATTTTTTTAATTATTTCGGCTTACTTGTAAACGTTCGATATGGATTGATAATAATTTATCAACACGTATGTGAAATTGGCCCACCTAAGTAGTCGAATCAAACTCGCGACTATGCCAATATTTTGCAAGTTAATTGCAAATATTTGGAAGTCACAATTAATTTGTGCTTCGTTAGCCTAGCAATTGGGGGCGATGAGTAAAAACACAACAATAATTGTGATACATGATATTGAAAAATTTAACAATATTTGTGTTGTCCTATCACAACAAATTATCTCATGGTCAGTCGATGGATGAGTGTGTGTGTGTTCAATTCGGTTTAATAATAATAATATATATATATATATATAAACGTATATATACATTATAAACGCCGTCGTTCGTACACGTCCTTATTGATTGTTAATACTATATATAATACACCTAGATAACGACAAATTATAAATAAACTGTTACACCAAAAATAATGTAATGATTGTGTGTCAATGCTGTGAACTTGAGTGTATCCGACACGTCCTCGTCTCGATTTCGTGCTCCATATATAAACCGGCAATATTAATAATAATAACACCATGATAATAATATTATATATATATATACATATATGGCGAATAATATACCAATAATATGATGTAGTGTGCCTTATCCTCGCGTGTGCAATGCCATACATACATTGTTTTATTGTACTTGTATTTTATTATACAGTATGTGTGTGTGTGTCATGCGCGCCTCCTATATAAATATAATATACTATATATATATATATTTATAAATAAATTTATATATATATTATACATAAATCCCGTCGTGGTGGCAGTGGTATATATTGTTTAAAACCAGTAAAACCACTGTTAAGCCCGGTGATAAATAATATATACCTGCAATGTATCACCGCACAGCTCGGCGGACAGCCCCATACATAATCCCACGTACCTACCTATAATAATATCATATTGTGTGTATGTGTTTCCACAAAAACCAATGCGGACCATTGCGTCACACGGTTAGGTCATGACTCATGGTAATATTTGTAATAATAAATACATTTAAAACAAAATTTAATTAAAAAAATTCACGCGATATTAACTTAAATTTTGTTGTCATATTGTCTATTTAAAAAATATAAATATTATTATGTACCATAATATTATGTTCTTTCTCACGCGACTCGTCAAGCGACCAGACCAGACATTATTATTATTTTTATGATAGTCTGAAGGTGAGCAGTATCCGGCAATATTTATTTAAGTCGGAAGCCAAAAGTTTATTTGATGATTAAACTATATCATATTTTGTAAAACACAGATGTTGATCATAGATAATAGCAGTTCAATTTTAACTATGGTTTAATAATATCGGTGCTCGATAAATTAATTAGTATCTACTAATGATCGTCATTTGAGTAATCGACCCTAAATTAATGCATCGAGTTAGGATAAGAAATTGCCGGTCTAAAGGAATCATTCCTTAATGGCTGCAGAGGCAATAACTGCAAAGGCTGTTTACACAAATCTATTTGATAGATTCGTAAAATACAACGAGATAACTTTTTGAAAATCTTGTAGATTTAAATCAAACAAAGCTTATATTTAAACAAAATTCAAGACCACACATACACACGCTAAATCATAGTTTCTATAGTAGGCTACCAAGAATGCAATGTTTTATTCAAAAGTATAAAATTTGTTTTACATTTTCATCATTATAAATTACACTTAAATACTTTAAATGTTATTATCCTATTAAAAATTACTTCCCTCACGGGCCACGCTATTATAGTATAATGCAATACCCACCCACTAAAATAATCGATTATCAATAATTCCTTGCATTTATATATATATAAACATAATAAGGTCGATTGGCGTGTGTAAAGTAAATTGTTAAAACATTTTTTTTTTACTTTCGCAGAATACATCATTTAGTACAAAATTGTTTTGAAGTTAATCCATTGTACGTTTAATTTTTATTTGATTAATGCTTTTTATTTTATTTACATGACTCTAGCAAAAACTTGAGCAACGCTTAAGTGATTACATTATATAGTAAAGAAAAAAATATTTTATAATTTTATTTCTATATTTTACACGAGTATTTGCAGTAATTATCATAATATTTTACCTTCAACAGTTGTGCACAACTCGCCAAAATAAAACCACTATTTTCATGGAGTTAATTTAAAAACGGATGTGGCCCATTCGGTTTTTCAATGGCCTTACATGCATTAATATAGGAGTTACTAATAAAGTACTATAACGTTACTGTGAAATACATATAATTTTCAACACGTAATAGGCGCATTATTATTTTTTTTAATGCTTTTTAATGGACAGTTGTTGTGTATGATAGGTTACTCGGATAATTATAGGGCATACATAGATTTTTATAGATTTTTTTTTATAGCGAACGTGCGGTAGTGAATATATAGGTATTATAATAGAAATAGCGGTAATATTATTACTACTAGGTATATAATATTTTATTTATGTAAAAATAGAATTTTAAAAATAAAGTTTTTTCTTTAAAAATAACTGTCCACCGATTACCGGTAACTGGTAAGTAACATAATAGTTATTAATGTTAGTTAATTATTGTATTATGATGAATAATATATATTATTATTATACCTAGTAGTCGTAGTCGAACAACTATTTCGATATTTTGTTACTTGGATACATTGAAAATTACCTGGGAAAATCATTATTACATTATACTCTCTGATAAACGGCATAGGTCTGCTTTATAATAAATAGTATACATTTTTTGGAAATGGGGGAGGGGGAGTGCGTTTAATATTGGAATGTTTTGCGCGTAATTATGTAAATGCTTTTTATTTAGTATAATATAGTTAATAACAGTTAAAATTAGTAATGTAGTTATAGTAATTAATATAGTTAAAACTTAAAATTAGTTAATAACGGAGTTTTATTCCAATTTGTCAGCTGCTAATACACTTTTTATTGTGATTAATGGAAACGCTAAAGGGTTTTTTTAAAGACGGACAAAATATAATAAAAATTGTTCTGGAATACATTTAAAAGTAATTGAGTATATTGTGTTCTCTGTACGGCATCTAAAATCTGGGGTTTTCTTTGGTTATCAGAAAATTGTCAAGTAAGTTAAAAAAAAAACATTAAAAGTAAATTACACTGTCGATAACTTATTTAATAATTCAGCCTTTCAGGCTTCATAGAGGATACGTTAAAGTTGAGCTTACAATAATAAAATAAAAAATGTGAAATCATTTTCGTGGAGTTTCTAGTATTAATGACTTAGAGATTTCTATACAATTCTACTCCTTTTAATATGGAGCATTTGTAAAATGCCTTTATTTACAGTTATCCCGGTTTGTTGTTGTTCTTATATAATATTATTCTTTTGAGTCTTCTTTGTCGCGGTGTTACATAATCAACGGTGACATACTCAAGAAAACGGTCTGTGTTGTCTCTTCCGTGCTTAGTAGTAGGACACAACAAGTATTATACTTGTCGGCAGGTCGACAATCTATACAAGCCATAGTATAGATGTTAGTTAGTTCATCTCTTTGTTGTTACTCTATGTTTACACAACAGCTTTCCTATGCGAGTCCAATGGCGTTTGTCTTGGGCATTTCGCCGACGGGTATCCATTACACGGCGCGGAGGCAAATTCCCAAGTCAAGTCCAAGTGTGACCGGACATGATAATATTATTATTATTATTATTATTGTACTTGTCGTGCGCGCGTTACACAACATAATATTTTATAGAAACGCTTCCCGGTGTGTATATCTGTATTTCGTGTCCAAAGGACGATTTATTCCGTCCAATTGCTCGTTAGGTATATATATATATATAATACACGGAGAGTAACAAATCGTGATCGGCCACAATTGCAATCGTCTACGGTCAATGTGTATGTATATAAATATGTGTGTGTGTGTATGCGCTGGCGGAAAAACGATTGCCGGTCGTAAAAGGCCAATAAAAGCCCGACAACTGTCCGATTTGTCTGCCCCGGTCCTGTGACGTCCTCACCCCGCGGGACTCCGGGATAGAGCTTTCGGGAAAGCCGGGAGAGGCCGTTTGTATATTATTGCCGGGAGAGCAGCGCCGAGGAGGAATATAGTGCAATAGAGAGGCGTATGGCGGCCAATACGAGTCCCCGAGGTGCAGTCTTCTGGCAATATCCTAGCACCGCACACTTGTATGTAATATGTATATGTATACAAGCCCGGAGTGAGACAGCAGCCGGCGGCGGCGGCTTCCCAATAATAAACTCCTTTCGGACGACAGCTATATATATTCGTTCGGGTGTGGTGTCCGGAAAATCGTGACGCAAACTATATACGAGGGGTTATATTGCGTTTATCAAATATTTAGAAACGACGCCGTACAGGATTAAGATAAACCGTTGGCAAAACTATGGATCGTGCGACCCGAGCTACATATACACACTATACCGCGTAAGAATACGGAGCCTATTGTTCTCATTTGGCACCCACTTAAAGAAAACTTTTATAATATACTACATGTTAACACTTGGCGCAAAAAAAAAAAAATGTTTATTTTCAACCACCACTCAAAAAATTAATCTTTATTGTACAAAAAAAGTACACTAAAATTTGGGGTCGTTAAAGTTTAACAGGTCGCTCAACGCGATATAAATTTTAAGCGTTTTTCATTAGTTCACACATTTATTTGTCTTAGGGCCCCTGGATACCGACCTTTTTTAAAGAGTTTTGTATAGGCAATATTTAAGAAAAAAGTGCTTTTTAATAAATGTCGACCACGTCAATTAATTTACCGGTTAATTTGTATAAGCTTCGTTGTATTATTTTTAATTTAAATCATTTTGTCTATTAGTAAAAGCCATTTTAGTTAATGTAATAGTACATTTTTTGTCCATCGCACAGGCTGAACCAGTGAATGCGATAAGTAATCTGAAAACAGATTTCAATTCTTCATGCGGTTTACTGGAGATCGGTCAGCGTACTTTTTTTTATATTTTATTTTTAAATTTACACTTATATGTGTAAATTTACATGCATTTTTAATACATGATATAATCTAAAATTGTATACAATTTATAGTATTTTATAAACTAAAATAGTTTTGCATACTTAACATTTTACTAAAATATTGAAATAGCTAAAAACTAAACATTTTTATCATTTACTGTACAGGTACTATTAAATAACATTCATTCATTCGTTAATTTTTATAAACAAATCTATATTTTTTTGCAATCTGAAATTGTATGTCTGTGATTTTCAGCCGCTTGAAGTAGGTATATGGTGGTATTTGCTCTTTTGCGTTGGTTAAGCAATCATTTAAAGTAGTCATGAGTGTAGTCAAGCTTGTCGAGGAATCCGGATAGGTTGTCGGTAAAATGTTATTTTTATAAAAACTGTAATGTGTAATTTTTTACATTTTAATATTGTTTTATATTGGTATACATATATTTTATTTGCTGTCGTAAACTCAAGAAAAAAGAAATATAATTCCGGATTTGCTTAGTAGATAAATAACAAGATGAGAGCGAACGCGTTTTGGTTTACCGTTAATACGTCTTTATTATACTTGTCTCAAAATAGTTTTTAAATAATTGTATCTACTCGTTTCAATTTTTATACTTCACATACATTTATCCTGTAAGCTGTATATTTAAGAATCAACCTATCTGACCTGTTTGAAGTGAATTAATAATTAATAACAATATATATATAATATTATGTTTTAGTTACCAGCGGCTTGTATTGCTGTAACGTGAAATAAAAACTATTGTTACTTTTTTCGACTGCAAAATTAGTTAAAGAATTTTTTTCTTCAGTTTTTCTGCGTGTAGGATCCCGTTTGTGTACACTAAGTATATTTACGGCCGTCTGTAAATTACAAGGTTTTAATAAAGAATACAAAAAAATATATATATCATAATTCTATCTATCCTATCTTGGCTCTGATAATTATGTTGCGTTGGTGTACAAAATAATATACAAGTATATAATAATGGTCCATAGACTTTTATTTTTTTTAACTGCCGGGATTTAATATTATTTATTACACTCGGTAGTCGCTACATTAACAATGTATAGCTCAAAAGTCACGCAATACCCAAGACAGGTTAGGTTATATATTAAATATGAATATATAAACTCAATATATAATTTTTTTGGTCAATATAGTTATAAAATAATATGATATACCATTTTGAAGACGCCAAGAATCGTTGTATTGTAACTTAATGTGGCCTTACACGCCAATAATAGAGCAACCATTCGAATAAAATTTGATGCTTATACTTTTGAGTTTTACACAACTTAAATAGATATTCTGAAAATGTGTGCCACAGCTACTAAAGTATATGAATAGCCGGTCATGGCTATTTCTGTTTTGTTGTTTTGTAAATTTTAACTAGTCATTAACATTTGTTTTTCACAACACCTTTGGTTTTTTTTTTAAATATAGTTTTATGTTTTTTAACATACACACACACAATTAACCGTCATCACATCGACCAAATAATTAGCATAATATGGTGAAAACACATATTCTCATATTAACTGTTGTCCTCCTTTTATTTAATGGGAAATCGATAAAACTTTTGACGGGCTCGTTGAATATGGTTTACCGACATGATTTGTTAAAAAAAATGCCAATACATAGGCGTCGAGGTACAGTGGGGACGGAGTATTGAAGAGGTGGGTTGGTGGGGTCTATATGAATTATTACAATGGAAAGTGATAAAATCATAATTGTCCGGCCGTCCGTCTATAATAAATGGTTGCCATAGCTCCCCGTATCATTAAATACCTGTTGACTGTCGATTCACTGACACGTGGCAACCTAGAAATTGCCTACGGTCAAAATGTAATTCCCCTTTTTGGGGGGGCTACCTTGATAAAAAAAAATACACCTTTGGGCTAATTTTCGGACCTTAAAACTTCAGCGAAAAAAGCAACTTTCCACCCCCTTTAGGAGAAAGGGTTTATGATATATTTTTGGCTTGTCAACGTTTTTTGGTAGTACTATGTTCTAACGAATATTCCATACAAATTTAGAACTAATTCGACTAGTTTTAAAGAGGTCATGTAGCGCAGTAACTTTAAATTAAAAAATATGTACGTTTTCGGGGTGTTTTCTGGATTTCAAAGGGGTAGGGCTGAACTTATTTTTTGTACGATTTCTGATCAATAGAAATTCTCCAGTCTTCGTGAAGAAATCGGTTCAGCGATTCAAAAATAAAAACATATCATTTTACCTAAATTAAAACAAATACACTCTCAGCTAACAGTTAAATAATTAATTTATAAAACAAACTCTGATTAGAAACTCTAAGATTAACTTTCTTTTAACCACGAAACACGCTAGTAACATATTATTCGAAGTGGTTTTCTGTTCAAAAATAATATAATTATAGAAAATAAATAATTATAGTAATTAAAATAGATTAAATAAAAAGTTATAGTTTTTTATCAGTTTTTTTTTAAAGTAATTTTCAACTACAAATACGTTTTTTTTATGCATACAATAATTATTGTATGTTATCTGTGTTTAAAATAACATAAACATTTTGTTCAATTACATAATTTATATTATACTTAAGTAAGCGTGTCGACTTCACTCGCAAACGACCAAAAACTTCAAAGCTAACGGTAATAAGATATTATTTTGATTAAAGCACCATTTATAATCAGGGTTGGTTGTAGCCATAATGATGATTTTTTTTTTTTTTTAGTGGGTATTAATTTTCGCTTATAAATTATTTGTAATAGGCGTATAAAGTATATTATTAACACTATAAATTCAGGTTTTCACACATCGTCCCAAAATATTTTAATATATTATGTTATTAATAATAAGTACAAATGAGTGTGTGGTGGCTGTACCACAAGGTATTTTTTTTTTCCAAGTAGAACATGAATAATTCATTCAGAACCATAATTTATTGTCGGCCATGATGATCATCCGCACGAAGAGCAAACGTGTGTATATCGGTATACATATACACGATTTGAGATGCCAAAATAATAAAATAAAAAGTTTATACAATATAATAACAGCATGTGTTGTTATCTGGATCACGTTGAATCGGTGCGCTTGTTTTTTAAACGCACAGTCGAGTCCGGTTGGTAATAATTAAAACAGAAATAATAATTAATTTTTTTATAATCGATTGTGTATAACATCACACGGTATAGCTGTTATACCGGCACTAGGTGGACTTAAGCTTGTTGTTTCGGATGCCGTCGTGGATACCCTTAAACTAATTATACGCCTCCTCACACGTGTACCTCAAACTAATCCAAACTTTGTAAATATAATCTATATATATATATATATATATATATATTATTATTATTATTAGCGGCTCGTTCCACCACATAAACTCTTATTGATCAAAACAACAATCCTCATCACCAAGTCAAAAGGTATATCACTGTTTTCGACTTTCTGGAAAATATAATCAAATTTTAAATTTTGCATACAGAATACCTAAAAACATTTGTAACTCGAAAAGTAAGTGAACAAATTTGTTTCTTATTCTTTGCTCTATCAAAATCAACGGGATCGGCAAGCCAAATCTTCACTATCCGTGTTGATCTATTCAAATTCTCTGTTTTTAACATCTCTCACCTTTTGTTCGGTCTACTTCTACCACTCAATTGGTCAATACTATAAATCATTTCACTATATTCGTTCTTTTAACATGTCCAAATCAATGTCTCTTAATATTTGTCTTGTTATTGGATCATCTTCTAAGCTACCGTTGGAATATATTCATACACTGCGGTTCCATAGTACCTATAATGTTACCTACTAGGAACAAGACGTTTAAATATGCAAGTTTAGTAGAGTAATGCCAAAGAAGAACATAATATAGTTTTGTATTTTTATATTCAACGCGATTACGCTATTATTGTAGATGATTTTATTTTTGTTGCTTATTTAACTCGACTAGAGATAAGATCACCACAACGCGGTTAAATTAAGTCATTATCCGGCAGCTCCGACTGAAAATAATATAATGCGGTGTGAACAAAACCGTATCGTTAGTTTCCGTATGAACAATATGTTATTATGATATTACGGCCATTAATAAGCCACGGTTGTGTTTCTTCTTTGGGATTTTAACGTGTAGGTCTTAAACCACAAATACATTAATGCCTGTGATGCAGTCTTTAAATGATCAATTATCTAAAAACAAAAAACAAAAACACTTAACAGATTTGAATATTTATTTTTATTTATTTCCCTGTGTTTGAGCGTTAAATTACATGCGCTTTTCTAATTTAATAATATGATGTTCTTATTTTTTTAATTAGAAGCCACACCGTAAAAAAATTTGTTTGGTTATTAGTTCTTACACGATCGATAATACTTGGGCAAAACAAATCAATTCAATACATTTTGGAGAAATGAACAAAAAACCTATTTTGGACATTTCAATTACAGTTTTTACCGTTTTGTGTGTTTAGAAACACTTAACGACAGCGGTTTTCATATTGTTACTATAAACACGCTCAAGTATGGACCTAACAAACGTGTTTTAGGCAGTTTTAATAATTATGTAGAAAATGTATTGCCACAAGGAAAAAGCTATGCAGTTGGATCTACAAGAATTATGGCATTTAATACCATATTATACCTAGTTGGAATAGATAAATTAGACAAACTAAATATAGGTATAGTTACTCTATTTAGTTTATTCAAAGGACAAAATTGCCAAGAACATAATTGGTCATAATTAATTTATTGTGTCCCAATATTAACCATAATTATAATAGATCAAACTATGTACTTTTTCCCCTAACACGTTTCATTTCTCTGTGAACGTGTTTTCTTACTAGCTCCTTTTCAAAATGGTAGTACTTTGTGTGGAAAAAAAAGGAAATTTATTGTGTTATTTAATCGAGTTACTTAAAATTTCCTCTACGCTACAGGTACTCAAAAGTGTAAAGGCTAAATGGTCCGTAGCGCTTTTCCCTAAGACATTTGCGTTCTATTACCCAGTGGCTTATATTATAGTCTATTATAGCCATGTACAATGTAACAAAAGGCTTTTGCATTTTTCTTCGCTATTTCATACAGTAATATATTATATTAATTGTATGTGTTAATTCATTTTTTTTAATTTTGAAAATTTCCATTAAAATTTAATTATTATAATAAGTAACTACGTAACATTATGTATCAACACATTGTCGTAAGTTTTAATCATTATGGTAATTATCTAATAAAAATGATATTACAGTTTTTTATTCACAGTTTAAATAATAATCACAATTACAATAGAATTATTATTGTTTTTTTAGATATCCTATTCCCGTTGGAAAATGTGTGTTACATTTTACTATAGTGTCTACTATCATAATAAGACCTTGTTATAAAAAAAAAACATAGTAAGAGTAGGATACAAATTTAAAAACCCATTCTAATCTTTAAATGGGTCAATTTATAATCTTAATTTTCTATATAATGCAATCCAATGTATTATAACATATTTTGATATGTAATTGAACCGTTTATTTTCACTTGTCATAGCTGTTATATAGCTGTGATCACTTGTTGATTCGGAAACACATCTTAAAATCATTGTAATTATTTCATGGTAAATAAACGATTAATTATTCAATATCAAAAACTAAACGGTAATATAAAAAAGGGGTTTTTTTCCAAACGTATAAAACTATACTAATAGGTGTAATTAGATGTAATCCGGTTTGAACCATCGAAATGTACGTAGATCTTATAAAAGCATAAGATAAACACCTTAATAAGTTAGATTATACTAACATTTTAAAAACTTGTCTATCGTGTATGCTTATTACTGTAATGTTTATTATGTACCTACCTATTTAAATTCTAAAATGCACCATAATGTGCATCGAGTATTATGTTTAGCTTAAATATACAGCCTCGCTGTTATTTGCTATTTACTAAACTAAGAAAAATTAGCATTGATGTATGTTTAGGTATCCACGTTGTTTGTTAAATTACAAGTAATTTACATTTTTTTTTGTACTTTTTCACTAAGTGAAGGCACGTTTATAATTTGTTGGCGCACAACTGGTTTCCAATTACATGTAAAAACTCTAAACAGATAGTGCGTTCTAATAACTTGAGTAAACCAGTCAAAAATTAAAATATGCTATTTTAAATTAAAATTCTTCAGTATTTTTGATAAACAACACGATTGAATCCGGTAATTTTTGTTTGGAATTTTTTTTTTTGCGCGCTATATTAAATAACATGTTATTTTTAAATATTAAAACTCATTTAGTGTTAGTATTCTGAACACATAATTGCGCTGGCGTTCATGTTGATCAATCCAATATTATTAGTGGTAGTAATTTTTTTTTTATCTTGACTAGTCGATCCGATGAAATTGCGTTTTTAATGCAAATAACGGCTGAAAAAATAATATATATATATATATATATATATATCAATATATTATATATCGTGATATAATATATTGTGGAAAATAAAACGGTGGCGAGTTAGACGGACATTATAGTTAAGAATGGGCAAAATTGTGTTATAAGATTATAAGATTTTATATTCGTGATGCTCAAAAATAATACACACTAACGCGTTCAAATGAGTTTCACGATATAGGCTGCAATGTCGACATATATTTTGTACACACTAGATAATCTAGTCAGCGTTCTGAGTGTCTATATATAAATATGTATAATATACTGAATTATGTACAATGGATGTGAGCGTTTAAATGTATTCATTTCAATGTCGCTTTCACGAGGCGTGTGCACTTAGTACATATTTTAAATCCTCTTGTCTTGAGTGTAAGACCCAAGTATATTATAATATACATTTATTGTAACGTCTCCGGAGAACAGTGGCAGAATAGTAGAAGCATTCTGAAGCACCGGTCCGCGTGCGTTAACAATTAAGACAGGCATAGTGTAAGACAAAGACAAGATAATAATAATGTACAAACAGTATATAAATAAACATTTATATATTTATTGTATTTTACAAGAGAATACGCGGTTACTTATTTATAGACCGCATAGGCGCTATATATAAGAAGCTAAACGGGGGAGATTTATTGTCTAGACCTTTACACCGAATTAATTTTGAAGTGTATAATATTTTCTCGCTCAACCCGTCCGGTATAATTTGTCGAGCATAAACCATTTATCCAAGTGGTAGAAACAACGTGGTTTAAGTGTCGCGTTGTCATAGTTTATCACATAAGTGCAACATCTCATCATAGACTTGGAGATATCCGTTTTATTTATAACACGAATAATTATGTATAATTATTATGTTTATTTTGAAAATTATTTAATTAAAATATATTATTTAAATTTATTCTTTCTTAATGCCGTTTATATTATTAATTTATTATACTACAATCAAAACTAGAGAAAACACCGCACATGGCAAGGAGAGCATAACATTATAGAAATTAGTGATGATGAGATTTTGATTTGGATAGAATATATTTAACGAAAAATGTAAAAACATAAATAACGACAAGTAAAATAATAATTACGGTAACATTTTTATATTAATTGTACAATTCAGTAATAGATTAAGATTTAAGACTTATAAATAGTATATGTTACTTGTTGTCCATCTTTGACGACTGCTATTGCTTATTATCATATACAATTTAGTATCAAAATTAAAATCCTTGATGAGTAACACATTATTATGTAGCGGTAGATCAATTGACTATCTGAAAAAAATAAAACCATATTTTTCAAGTTTTTAGTAAACTAAATTGCATAATTATTATACTTACGTCTTACATACAAACATGAGTAATTAAAACAATTAAAATTATATATAATCTTTAAGAATGTATCTGTTAATTTTTTATTACAACAGTGATAGCTATGGCATAATAATAATATTATATTAATTGCCCAATTATTAGACTACACTAAAAATTCAAAATCATGCCTTGGTTGTTTGAAACGGTAATACTCTAATAATTTACCTTTTTTTTTGAGGGGAGAGGGTAGTTATTATAATTTTTCAAATTTTGTTTAACATCATATTTTAATGTGTATATGATTTGCATTTATAAAAGGTTTTTCCTGTAGTGATAACAACAAAATTATAAAATATAAACACTACAATCCTGAAAAGCAATTATTTTTCGCTCTAGTATAGATCATCCTACGGCTTACCTAACCAACAAATTAGACAAAATTAATAAAAACCAAGAAAAAATAGGGGAATAAATATAGAAATATTTACAAGAAAAAGGGAACATGCATATACCTCGATACATTTTTATATGGACTTAAAGAAAAATGCAAGAGTTTAAACAAAGCTTTTTTGCTTTTTCCCTTAAATATAACTTTGATTTGCTTCGTTGAACAACTCGTTATAATAATATGCGATAAAAGATAAAATTTAAGTCATCTGGTTTTATTGATGGGGGGGAAATGACTTCTCTTAAGTAGTCAACGCTAACAAAAATATCATATTGTGTATTGGCCGGTCACCACTCTGACGACATTGTGCTGCGGCAATGCATACAAGTATACATTGTAAACACTTGTCGCGTTATATAATTAAACTTCAAGTGCGGTTGTTGTGATACATTTTTATCGTCTAGAAACTGGTACTCGTATAACGTAAACGACACCACGGTAACAATAATATTTTATTTCTATTGCGGTTATGCTGTTAAAACATAACGCCCTAATATTATAATAATGAAGGCCCGTACTTGCACGCGACTCTCGACTATAATTGTTATTATTACATAAAAAATATAGCGCGTAAATCGTACCTCCGGAAAAAAAAAATTGTTATACAATATAAAACAATAATTTTACCCAAGTCGAGGACCCCCACAGAAGAATAAACGGTTTGTTAGATATAATATATGAAAATAAGGTAAAACAAACTCGGCTCCTGAAAATGGCCCGGGTAGGCAACCAAACAGCCAATAAACATGATCTTATTGTGGAGAGACCGGGTCGTGAATAATGTGCGCCATCTGGTGACACGGTCTTAATGGCCTGGAAACAAAAATTATGAGTGTAATAAAATTGCACACCGGTAGAGAGCAAATTCTACAGCTGCTGTAATGGCCGGTAGTAAAACACGGAAATCGTCTAAAGTGAGAAAAAATGGTTGTATTAAAAAAAAAAAAAATAATAGATAATATATAAGACGACGGTATACACAACTGCAGTGCTAATCACTCCGATCGTTAATAATAATTTGTAAAAAAAAACAACCTATTAAAACCGGTCGTGTTAAAAAAATAATTACAGCGTTTTTTGAATTTTGATCTGAAACAACGGATAATAATAATTAACAACTTAGACATTAAGCTAAAACACATGTTTTAGTAATACAAAATTGCAAATACAGGAACAAGAATTATATACCGGACGGTTCCAAGGGCGGAGCGAGTGGATCTACCGAGTTGTCTTTTAATGTTTATAAATATTTTCTCAGTCAATGTTAAAGTTCTCAATTATTATTTGTTGTTTCAGGTCAAAATTTAAAAAAATCTTAAAACTATAGTTAGAAACAAGTCAAATAACGATAGCTCCACTTATGAGTGTCGCCTTCAATGTTTTTTTTTTTTATAAATTACAGTATACCAAAACAATAACAGTTAGCAAACGTTTTCTAATTTTGGATATGTTAACATTTGACCTGAGATCACAAAAAATGTACTAAAAAAAATAATGGTTAAAATATTTGTCTGTTTCGATAAGTATCGAAAAGTTAACGATTACAATCATTTATGGTTAAATACTTAAATAATTATTAATACTGCAGTCTGTAACCGCCAAACCATAACTGATCCATCTGATGTAAGACACTAATTTTCTCAGGAATATTATGAAAATTAAATTTTTCCTATACTTTTAGGTAGGTACATATTTTACTATATTTTTCAATACTTAGAACATTTTTTCCTTCTTCCCTTTTATATAAACAAAGTATGGACTTTATGTGATAATTATAAAGAGAAATTTAATATCTTTATAAAGTTATCGCAAACGGACAGATAGATGAAAATTAAAAATTTAAGCGCTATAATTTTTTAAAATTGTTTGTCTACATATACGCCTAGTCTTATGTATAATTTTACAAAATACATATTTCGGGTTTTGTGATAAGCCGAGAGCACACCTACAATAAATGATCTTTAGGCATATATTATTTTGAGAGTTTTTCAAAACTCGATTTTGGCGGTTTATACCTAACCTAACCATTGTGGGGGTATCGCGATCTGGCCGGTTAATAGGCCATTAAAATCCGGCTCGTGTGCGACCAAGAGATGGCGGCACGGGTGTCATCCCACTGTATTTTATGGGCTTTTTTTGTTGTTGTTTGTATCACGGTCTCGGCACAGCAGCAACAGCAGCAGAGTGTAAGTACATATATTTTTATGGTTTGTTTGGGTCGGTCGCCGAGCACAATGACTGCCGCCGCCGCCGCACATAACCATAGAATTTTATGTGCCTCCTCACCACTTTATTTTCATATATATATATATACATGTATAATATTATATAGTTGTCCGAGGTCGGGGATTTTCATGTGCCACGCGTCTCGCACATAATAATAATGATAATAACAATAATCGTAAAACGGTTATGGTACCGTTTAGATGATCGTTACTAATTTAATCGCGCAGGACGATGTACTAACTGCATATCATAATAATGTATTTTATTTTATAGGTAGTGACGGTATTGTTTTATTGTTGTCGGTTACAAAGACAAACCCATTAACCTTCACCTCTGCGCCTTAGCCTCAAGACGATCCGCACCGCACTGACCTACTCCAAACCAGTTTTCTGTCAAAAAAAAAAACAAACAATAAAAAACACTCTAACTACTTTGTCCAAACGCACAGTGTAACTAAATATTATTTTATAATTCGCTACACAAAAACGTCTTCCGGGGAAAGCTTTTGAAAATAATTAAAATGATTACAATACTAAATTGATTTTAATATAGCGATTGAGAGGATTGAAAGGGATTTTGATAAGCCACATATTTCTATAGTGCCTATATCTTTTTGAAATGTTAGATGTCAATAGATGATTTTAAAGTTCCAAACTACACGTAGTATACTGTATGTGCGCACTGAGTTAACAAAATTTAACATTTTATAAACACAAACATTATAATTCTGATTTTACAAAAATTTTTTTAGGAACCTTCAACTCTTTTATAATAGAATTCTTTGACAAGTCTATCGTGGTTGAAAGTCGTTTAAACTTAATTGTGCTTTCTGTTGTTGTTTTTTTTAATAAAAAAAGTAAAAATTCAACTCTGTTTCCTACATAACCTAATAATATATCCAAAAAAAGACCCATAACTTTTTATAAAATTGAAATCGGACCATCCTAAATAGTCGAAATTGTTTAAGGCGTTTGGTCTAAACCGTAAAATCTTATATAACTGACAATTTTTTAAAACCCATTCAAATGGTAGATCATTGTTTGACCCTTTAAAACTGTTAACTACCATTAATAATAACATTCTAACAAGCAGTTGGTTTTCTAGAAAACTAGTTTTTAAAAAAAAAATATTTTTTACAAATAATAAATGAATAATTTACAGGTATTATGTAAAAACAAAAAAGGAGTGTCGGCTCAATTTACATCATTCCTTTTAAGGACCAACATAAAACATATATTGTACTTAATTATCCGCCTATGTACCTAAAAATAATTCATTAACTCTAAAACAAAAAAAAGTATTGCTTGAGCAGTTATATGACATCAATGTAATTCATTTTTTTTTCGCCGAAAAAATTATAAAAGGTGGCGCGTGGCCTGTGGTGTGCACATGCATTTTAAATTGGAAGAAAGGCTTAAAAAACAAAAGATATAATTCCAAAAGAGCTTTTTTGTACGCACCCTTTCTGTATAATTTTAAACGCCAATTATGCGAACAAACAAACCACCTGGGTACGCATACTATATTTTGCACTCAGTTGTAATTATTTTTAACCATTAAAAAATGACCATATTTTACTGTACAATTAGCTTAATCAAATATGCTGGCCAACAATTTTTGGGGAGGCAGAAACATTGACTATATTATATAATATAATATTGTTAAAACCTTACACGCTCTGTAGGTACATTAGGGAAATGAGTATTTTACTATTTTATCTATGATAATATTATTTAGACTTAAGCTACACAATACATACACAAAAAAAAACCCAAAAAATGTATTTTCATTCTGGTTTTATTAATTTGGCAGCTTTTGTGTTGTTTAATATTGTTGTTATTTTATATTGATGACGACTATTGTTAATAATATTGCTATACACATTATTTTATTACGTTATTCAAATGACTGCTTATGTCACATTCGTCGATTGCAATTGACACAAACGTTACAAAAAATTGTTTTGGTGGCATATTTCAACATATTATTTATAAATAATTCAAGATCATTTTGATCATTTCAGAATACCATTTGCCAGAAGGTTGTCAAGAGAAAAAAAAAACCTTTATTTTTTGGTAAACATCTCAACGGTTCCACACTAAAAACGGGTAACCTTGTTTGATGATTAGCATATTATGTATAATTACAGGTTTTCCGATGGTTTTTCAATTAAATACATTTACCTACCGAACCATAATAGGCTCGATCGGTAATCAATCAAAAGCAACAGCAGAACATAAATTATACAATATGGTTGAAATCAGTTAGCGGTATTTTATTATGATTTATGGGCATTTTTTTTTTTATCTCATCGTGGGAGCAATAATCGAGAATTTTCGGATGTGACGCCCATCTATCTATATAATATAATATTGGATTACCACGGTAAGTAAAAAAAAAAATAACTCTACATTTTTAATCACGTTTTAGCCGCGAGGGCGCGATTCGATTGTAATTCGTTTTTAAATGGAGGAAAAAAAACTCACTCAGTTGAATGAGAAAAGATTTATACGGCCAACGTCCACGATATTATTATTATTTTTTTTTTTTTATTTAAATTATAATATATCAGGATACATATTATTTTCCGGTAGTCCGGAGCCCTTGCAGATACACTTCATTATGCGTTTACCATAGTGTGATATATAAAAATATACTAAACAATATTGTCCATTTTTTCATCAGTAGATTACAAAATGCATAATTATTTTAAAACACGATTGAAATATATTATAAATGTGTGGGAATTGTGTTTAAGATAAAATATAGGCCAGAAATATTGTATAATTTAGATACTTGATGTCTATATAGTAATTTAAATTAATTTTGACTTACCATTATTAATGTATATAGGTCCTTTCGTGCTGATTTAATAATCTATGTCGGTTGACAAAACTGTAAAAGCTGCATGCTAATAAAATAAAGATTATCTATAACTGTATTGTTAGTGGATAGTATTGCATTTTATCAACGTTCAAATGATATTGAAAAATTAGATACCAATATTATGGTATTAAATACAGGTAATTGTATTTTAATTTACATAAATGCCAATAATGATTACCCAATTTAAATCGATATTAATTCAAGATAGTCGTTCAAAATAAAATACTAAGTAATTATTATATTTTATAATAAGGCAATTAAGATGATCTAATTTAACGTTATTCAGTCGAGGTATTTTGATTTTTTTTAAATTTATGTTAAGCATGCGACCGAAGCGACTTAACAATGTTTTTTTTTTTTGCATTCACTTTTAGTTGCCGAAACACATTTATATACAATGTAAATAACACCACTTAATGAGTATAATAATAAATTATAGATTTTTATTTCAAAGGGTTTTGCATAAATTAATTCCTCGGAAACCATGCGACAGGAACTTGGGTTTGGCTGCCTTTGTAATTATTATTGTCTAAAGCGCCAGCTCACGCGTTATATATTTTAATTGTTTTTTTCATTTTTATGTATTAGCGAGGAATTGCGATTTTTGCCGAATGCTCTACCCACGCGGGTAAACGACAAATTTCTGTTGCACGTGAACGAACCTCGGCTTCGTGGGAAGACGGCAGTGTGAACGCATGCGATTCCTCGCCACGTCTTACACGTGTGTCCTATTTGTACACGCCCCTCTATGGCTGCATAAAACGGTCATATTTTGTAAAAAAAAAAAGAAGAAAAGAAAAAACCCCGTCGTCTCATCGGTAAAAATAGTATGATTTATTTTCCATTGCAGTCATATCAGACTTATCGAAATGAGTCCATATTTATAAAAGATGCTAACTACGGTAGGAAATATCAGTCAGTATCTATGAGCATATTGTGGGCAAAGTCTTAAAGTGTTGTCAATTCCTTTAAAGGCTCCCTAAAAACGTCGACAACCAATTTGGCGTGATCCCAAAATGTAAGATTTTATTTCCAACCGAACTCGCCAGAGGAGAATGAAGGGTTCGAAGGACCTTCCCAAGCTTCTCCCTTTAGCTACTCGCGCCGCCTATTTATAATACAACGACATTAGTTAATAACCTTGTATCATCTTTTCCCCAAAAAAAATGATGAAAATCCGATCACGCTACAAGAGGCGTGTAACTTCTAATAAAAAATGTCATACGCTAAAAACTATAATAAAAAATATAAAGTAATCTAAAAATTAAAAATAAGTGGTCGTGATCGAAACTTGTTAGAATAATATATTACACATAGTCAAAGACTGCCTATAGTTTGCCCCTTAATCAATGTCTACGACTAGAGAGAGCTCTTACTTATTATCATACTCAATAGTGTTAATGTAAATACATATTAACACATTATGTTGTACTGTTATAATTTATTTTATAATCTAATAATAATAATATAAAAAAAAAATGTCCAATTTTATAATATAGTGACAATAATTTAGATATACCTACATGGAAATATGTTAATCTGCTTCTTGAAATTAAAAAAAAAAAACTAGTTTTCTAATATTATACATACATGAACATTCCGACAGACGGCTATCTTAATTGAGCGATTTGCCTCTTTTGACCTCTATGTATTCTAGGTCTGAGACTTATTAAAGGCTAAAACTATATTCAGTGTTGTTTATGTGTGTGTATACTGGACATATTTTAATAAATATCCTTATTTTTCTCGCATTATATCATATATCATTATATTTTCGATATATATATATATATATATATATATATGTATATTTTTTACCCGCTTAGTCTAGATACAATATTTTATTTATTACCCTTTTAACTGGTTTTCGTATTAAATGTTTTAACACGAAATAAATCTAATTAAACCGTTTCGAAAACCACACACGCGACCAACTGTGTATGTACATCAGTGTATGTATTACACGTATGGCGGCTAAATTTACATAACTAGATTTTGTATTTGCGTCACTGAAAAATAGTCAAGATGTAAATATAATAATTTTATTTTATACGTTTCCCCGAGTATTGGAGTCGTATTTTATTGGCCTCATACACAGTTGATGCTAGTAGGTAGGTATAAATAGTATAACAGCTACTTTAAAATTGTCCCAAGATGATTCCGCAAAGACTTGTCGCACTAAACGGCTACGCTATGTTAGCTGTGATAATAATAATAATAAATGATTTATCGCAGGATGTACAAACGAGTGTACCTACACCGATCGGAATACCTTTTTGGATATAGGCGCGGTAAGAGCAAAAATCAAAGATAGATAGAGAGAGAGAGGTTTATGAATTTCGTGCAAGATTTCTAATGGACGGTATGAGTAATATGTGCGTATCCCATTGTGATGCAATCCGCGGGGACAACAGCGAGTGAAAGTGTCGCAGGTGAGCGCACCGCACCGCACAGTGTAAAGTGTATACCTATAAGTATAATATTGTTAAACCTATATCCAATATACATATTATATATATATATACAGGTACGTAGTGAAGGGTCTCCGCGGTCTGAGGTAAGAGAAGAAGAAATCCTTGTCCCTTTTTGCCGTGCACATTGTTTGGAGGCAGTTATTTTTTTCGCCTCTCGCCATAACGTATTTCTATTATTATTATAATTTTTTTTTTATATTTTGCCATGGCCGATACCGTCGTCCATCCTCGTTGTGTGTGTGTGTTCTCCTCGGCCGAGGCCATTATTCATCGACACCCGGTCGTAAATAATGCCGGTATAGGATGAATGACGTGACAATTTCCCCCACCCCCCTCCTCCTCCTCCAATCCCTCGAGTTGAGTGTAAAATATAATAATAATAATATGTACGCGTGTACCTTACACAATGTTGTGTGCATGTAGACACTGAAAAAAAATTGTTTTTAAAAAAAAATAGTGGAAAGAAAACCGCAAATACATATTATTGTACAAGTCCGTACAGCCAAGACACCGTGTGTGATTTATCGTGCGCAAGTCGAGTGTTGGTCACACATTCGCTTTTGACTAATTACTGTTCGCCGGAGATGCGTGTAGATAAATTATTTATGCTGCGCCGCCGTCCGGACAATAATTATTATAAAAAATTTACATAAATAAATATATATACATATATATTCTTTACAAGAACCACGACGCCGAAGAAAAAACAATTATTTTACAATATACAAAAAGTATAGTTTTTTGTATGTAGAATGTACCCAAAATAATTAAAAATTGAGTATACTAAGTTTACTAGAAATTATGTGAAAAAAAATAGTTAAAAGGTAACATAAGAGCTTACACAATATTAGACATGATAATATATTTTTTTAAAGGAGCTATAATGGCTAAGGCCACTGATTTTAAAATATGCCGACAACGAATGGGTGATAAAACCTATTCAAGTTAAGTATAAAGACACCGGATTAATATTTATATATATTTTTACATATATTATTTATAATTCACATAGACAAAATGTAACTTCAAGCAATAATCTATCGGAAAAAATGTTTAATAGTTAAATTTCATGTAACAGAAAACAAAAATGATCTATAAACAAGTTATTAACATTAGATAAATTAAATCAACCCATTAAATGATAATAAATTTTGGCAAAGTTAAAAAGTTTTCGTTAAAAAAATGTACCAAAAAAATAGTTTTTTGTGTCTCCTGATAAAAACAAAATTTTAAATTGGCCTTCGTTTTAATATAAGCGCCTCAACTATGTAAAAATTACAAAAAAATACATGAACAATTTTTTTTATACTGCATTGGGCCACAATAAAATACTTTTCATTTATGCATAAACATAACAAGGTTGAAGATGAACCCATAGCTATTGACGCAACGTGACATTTGCATTCGTTCATTCATTATCTGCAAAGTGTTAAAGCCGATTATTTATTATTAAGTTCAATGAACAACTCAAATATTATATTTTATGTATACTCTTATAGTCATGTTGACATAGATTTTGTTGTGTTACAGGCAAATTTCATAGTAGCAGTACATGATCTTCGTCTTTGCGGTAGAAAATCCAATCGATTCGTAAGTATAGAGTGATAAATTATAACCACTAACAATATAATGTTGTTACAAGTATATTAGTGTAGAAATTTTGGATAAGTTGGTTTGTTAAATTGTTAAATGATTGCTAACAAAAAACTGTAAAATATTAGTGTGGGACAGACGTTTGTTTTATTAAATGTTGACAATCATAGAAATTGCCGTTTCTGCGTTAGATATCATAGCAAAATAGTAACACTTGTCTAAAGTAAAAAAAAAAATTACGTTGGTAGTTCTAAGCTACTTGTAACTTTTCTTAGGTACAGTTAGTGCAATACTATAAGCAGTTATCCATAACTAGGGCTATGTAGGTACATGACTTTAAGACATACAAAAAAAATTTAAAAAAAATGTGTGCGTTTGTTGCTTGAATAATATTACATTTTCTGCATCGATATTTTTGTAGTTATAGATTTATCTACACTGAGATAATGGGTGATTTTTAGATTACTCAACATGTATAAATATCATGGCAATGTGTTAAAAACTATTTTTTGTTATTATAATATTAATTGTCATTGTTTTTTTTTTATTATTACATTAAAGTCCATTTAAACGTGATTTCTTGCCGCGTTAAACAGGTTACCGTGTACACACATTTTCACATTGCATACTAGTATAAATTTGTATAGTAAAATATGCACAAACCGTCGGTGCTATAACGCCAAGCCGCGTGGGAAATCTTTGGAAAATAATGAGTACTGCGCGCCGAGAAATAATTTATTGCAGTCTTAAACACAAAAATTTAAGATCATTAATAAATGCAATCATAGCATACCATCCATCGTTTTTATGTCATAATAAATAAATATTTGAAATTAGAAAAAACAAACAACATATTAAAATAATGTGTTATGAACATTAATTATCCAGATTATAATATTATAGTTAGCGGATTGCAGTTATACTAAGAAAAACAGTAAAACAAAAATATATATTTATAGAACTTTTAATAGGATTATTTAGTAATATAAGATAATACTATAACGCATTATTTAACCAAAAAAAAAAAAAAACAATTATTTTTATGTACAAGTAGTCTAAAAAATATATAATATTAATTAAACATCCTAAATTTGGTTGAGTAAATCATTACAAATTATTTTCCCGTCGGATATAATAACGCACATTGTAAATATTGCAATGTATAGCTATATAATAACCATACATACTGCGGTAATTCGCTATGATAATTTATAACCTTTATTCGGCAGCTCATTCGACAGTTTCGGATTGGAAATAATTTCACTATGAAATATAGTACCACGTTCGGAAATCCTTTGGTAAAAAGAAGACGGTAATATAAAACACCGGTCGTACATTATGGCAACGAGCAACGCATATAAAACCGTTATTAAATCAACGTCGACTTAACACGTGTAATGCCCGATGAGTTATCGTTGTTGGCGAATATTATATTATTATTATTATAATGTAAAGTATACGGCGAAAACCGATAGAATTTTTCAAACGGATTACTTTGCACAATTTATTTTCGTTCGCCAAAAAGGTTTTGATAGATTTTTTTTTTTTTGGAAATCGCATAATACCGTTGTAATATTTTGGAAAACAAAACAAATCTACAAATAAACTTCCGGACAATATAATAATAAGTTTCGTTGTAGGTACCTACTCGGAATTAATTAATAGACTAACATAAAATAACGACACGTATCGTTGTTAAGATGACGTCATACAGCCAATTTTCCAAAGTTATCTGTTATCCCCTATCCACCAAGGAGTTGGGTATCACGTACGCTTAACTAAATAATATGTTACATAAGTGCGGTAAGTATAGGTACCTATGTGATCCGTCAACCTTGGGCATCGTCCATCCGGCGATTGTGGCTGACTAGATGAGATTCCGGGGGGTAATGTCAAAAGAACAACTCGTGCGCCAATATTGTATAATAATAATTTTATTAATAAAACCAAACGCGGGTCGGATAAAGAAACCAGTTAGATGAAAATATTATAATATACTATTGTACAGCTGTAACCGAAACAGGGTCAGCCGAACGGCGACGGTGGTGTTCATTGTTTCAAACCCAGCTGTGCATCGCACATATACTCACAAAATATCGCACACACAAACACACTGCAGAGGACTATTCGTCTTTTACATAAATCATGAGATCCGCGTTTCTATCCGCCATCGCCGGTGTTGTTGCTGCTGCTGCCGTTCCTATAAAATTACACATATATAGTATATGTACCTATACCTAGCACAACCACCGCTTGTCGCCCGAGTAAAATGTATTCAAATTTCGGTAACTCATGCCTGTCACGTGCACGCTTAAGTACGTGAATGCTTAAGGTGCGGGGCCTGCGATGGGAGGGTGGTAACCCATTCGAAGAACCGTCATGACACAGCCATATAATATAGGTAGTAGGTACGGCCAAAGTCTCATAAAAAAAAAAAAAACACTATATATATATATATATATGTGCATACAAGAGAAGCTGTTGGCTATCACAATAATGTATTTTTCTATTTTTTGCCTTCAAATATATTTTAATGTATACAGTGTGTTTTTTTCCAAGTGAGCCACTCAATATCTCATAGGATTTAATTATTGGTGATTAAATTTTTTTTTGTGTAACACCTTCTAAAATAGTTATCCAAAACTGGTTACCGACCAGTCAAAATTGCTAGTACATTATTCACAATTTAAAAAGTTAATGAATTGTAATTCGTTACAATTTAAGTTTTAAAAGTTGCTATCAAAAAAAAAAAATAAGTTGTGAGGGAGTAAAAATAAAAAAAGTTGAACAAAATTGAGATCCCATTGTAAAAAAACATTATGAAAAAAAAAAATGTATATATTTTTCACATATTTTTTAATTACTCCCACTTGAACAGATTGACTTGTCTGTCAAATTTAATTTATTTTTAAACCCTCTAAGATGTTGAGTGGTTCACGATAAAATGATCACTAAACCGGTAACTGCGGTTATTACCACGTTATATATACCGGTAATACCGGTAACTGTCGATTACCCGGAATACGGAAAAAAGGGTTGACCGGTATTAAATGAAAATACCACCAGTTCTTCTAAAGGTAATAAGTAATAACAAATATGCATTGCATTTGCAGCGGTATAGCCGGACGATGGGAAAAGTATATTATATATGAATAATTAACAAATTACAATCGAAAATCAATTAATATATTATAATATGAATCAAAGTAACCTAAACCGGGCTAGTGAAAAAGTCAGAGGTAGGTACATAACATATTATTTGCATTGGAGTGTTAATGGTAAAATTGCAGTAGCAGTTTTATAGACCAACGACGTCGTAAATATATTTAATGTGATGCTTTTCAACAATACAAATAGCAAGACGAATATATTACTTACATGGAATGCGCATACACACACGAGATCCCATCTGACAATAAGATTAATGTTTGGCCGTTTGCCGTATCGACGAAAATTAACCACCACGGAATTATGTTATGAAAAAAAAAAACAAGATAATATCGTTGGAAAAAAAGGCACTTTACAAATTACAAACACACGTTTTTGGATTTCGTGTGATTTTGATAACCCGCATTCTTTATAGTGCCTATACATATTTTAAGTCCCATAAGTCCTATATGTTAAGTCCCCTCATACGATGTCAAAAGGCGATTGTAAAGTACCAAGCTATACATATTATATATGTGCAGCACTGAGTGTACAATATTTAACATTGTGTAAATAAAAAATAAATTATAATTTTGATTTTACTATCATTTTTCCAGGAAACTTTAACTCTTAAAAACTTTTATTCTAGAATTATTTGTATAAAGTCTATCATGGTTGAAATTTGTTAATTGTATTTTCTGTTTGTCACATTATATTGTATCTTAAACTCTGTCGCGGTTTCATGTCATTTGAATTAAATATATACAGGAAGTATAAAATAATGACTAAATTTCTGTTCTTTGGTTTTACACAGAATCTAGAGGTTTAAACAATTTGGGAATATTATCATGGAAAAAATATTTTATTCTACAATAGGCTTTAAAGATAACCGTTACAAACACAAGTTTTACATTTTATTAAGGGGATTGAAAGCGGACGGGTTTTAAGGAGTTTTATATAGTCAATATTTAAAAAAAAAAATAGTTTTAGTAAATTTCGACCATGTCAATATTTATTTACAGATTTATTTGTTATTATTCTTAAGGTATTATTTTTAACTTGTACAATTTTTTCAATGAGTAAACACCTTTTTGATTTTAGACCTAAAGCTTTAAAAAATTATGCTTGCCTAGGGTAGTCCGATCTCAAATCTGTAAGCAAATTTGATTTCTATGACCAAGTAAAGTAACTAGGTTATGCAGAAAACCGATTTTCATTTAAACAAGTCAGTTTCTTGTAATTAAATAAATTGAATTTGATAATTTTTCTATACTTAAAATCAATGTTTTTACATTAAAAAAGCAAAAATGTAAAAATCCGTTTTCTACATAACCTAGTGATATACCCAAAGAACACGTTACAAAATTGAAATCGGATCATCCTAAGTGGTCGAAATCTTATCAGGCTAGTTTAAGAAAAAAGTACTACAATTTTTAGAAGGAAGGAAAATTATTTCAGTTGGGCTCAGCCTTTATTATTGACACAGGACATAATGTAGATGCATTGGTCTCTTAGATGTGGATCACAAGTCCTGTTTGTGACGCGGTTGTTATTTTTGAAGAATATTAATGAGCTCATCCGCGATGTGAAGACTTCGAGAGATTTCGAAAAATAAACTATACGACTGATTATGTATATATATATATATACCGGGGTTACCTTCCGGTAGACGGCGGACGACACCCCAGAGATCGGACGCCGATGCACTAAAGTCATTACGCGAGTTGCTTCACCTTGTCGACTTTCTCTGATGTTGTCGGGGACGGTTTTGATATCCTATTATCTTATTATGATTGTCCGGGGAATTTTACAAGATTGGTTCTGTGTACACACGGCGAAGAGGTGCCGCCACTTGCAGAGCACCGCGAGCGCTCATCGTCGGCCGGGGAATAGGTCGTAAATAAATATATATATATATATATATAAACGATCGGCCGTCTATTTATTCGCTGGCAGGTCTTGTGTATTTTTTGTTTTATTTTCAAATTGTTTTTTTTGTACTTACACTTCGGCTGCCGTCGTCGCCTCCTCCCCCAAAGCCTCCCTGATTCGCCGCGTCTCTTTTAATTGGCAAACAACCGTAACAACTATACAAAAACATAACCCCCCCCCCCACATTGCTCTTCCCCCGACCACTACACGTCCTCTATGCGGATTGCAGCAATTCCGAACCGCAAATGCCGATTTGACGAGATTCTAAACGGCCGAGGGTGGTTTTTTTTTTGTTTCGTTTTTTTTTTTAATTGCCGGCCCCCGTATCGCGCTCCCTAAGTATTATGTGTACATGGCTAAAACGGCCGGTGTTAAATTACTATTCAGCTCGTATATATGTATATATATATATAAACCGAAAAGGGTTGGCCGGCGCAGATGTCGACGACGCCAGCTTGAACTTTTGGGAAAGATCCGACATCGGTCTAAATATGTCTACCCACAGCGGAGGTAGGTGTATCTATTTCACGCTGTTGCCGGCGCGATCACATTTATCAAAACGACACAACGCACAGTGCGTGTTACTTTATTTATATGTAAATTTACTCTTTGTGAACGTCCAAACCGTATAGAGTCTGGCTATTGGTTGTTAAAAAATATATAGATTGACTAGGACGGCAGGGGGAGGAGGATCCATACTATATGGAACTAAGCTCGCAAATAATTAGTTTTTTTTTTGTATACAAACGACAAGTTTGGTTGGATTACAATATATTTTTTGACGAAACCTTAAAAGTATTGTAAATACTTGGTTTTGATCGTTTTCGGATGCACCCATGCTAACATTAGTTACCTAAAAAAAAAAATACACAGTTTGGTCAACTAAAACAATTATGGTTTATTATTTTGGGACACAATAAACGTATAGTTGTAAGATCTAAATAATTTGTTGCTTCAACTAAAACAATTAGGCCGAGGCCCGAGCTATTTATTTCGTTATTCAAACCAAAAAGGTATTGTGTCCTTTTAGCCTATCAATTATAATTTATGATGAACCAACTTTATATTTTTCCCTTGTAATGTAAACTGCAATAACCTATACTTGTTTAAAAAATTCATGACAACAAAGGGTTGAGGAAGGGGTATTGATAATACAGATGTATATTTTAATTGGTTTTCTAAACATTTCCTCTAAGTCATGCCGCTAGTTTTACGGATTACCGTCATTTTTTTTTACATCTGAGTATAATATCTATCAGTTAAGTAAACAATAGTAATTATTAAATAATTATAACTGGGGCTTCTAAAATGTTATATAGTCCAGGGAAAAGACGAGCGTGACTTTTTGTGCTATAGTAAGTATTAAGCAACAATAATGCGGCATAACTCGAAAAGAGCTTCGGCAAACATTTGTTAATTAGATGAAGAATTTTTAATTTGCGCTCGCTGTAGTTTATATATAGTACAGTGTAATGAGGGTTGAGGATCAGGTGCCCGGAAAGAATTATGTCGACATTAGCTACTATGTATGCTGCGAGAAAGCAAAATTATTACACTTAAGGACTCGGTATATAACAACAAAGGTAAATTAATTTTGAGCTTTTGTGTAACAGATTATTTTTAGCGTAAGCAAAGTTTGACTTTGAGTTATGGAATTATAAATTGGCTTAAAACTACATTTTAAATATAAACATTCCAGTTTATATTATATTATATTTTCTTAGTTAATCAATGTTCTTTGAATGTTTACAATTACATGGCTACTATCAAAACCGTATAGTAAATAGTTAGGGTTAAAAATCTTAAATCTACATTGTATTACCAGAATTGCATAAATAATAGCAACGACATCCAATATTAAAAACAAACAGCAAACTATAGGACTATCAAGAGTTTTGATAGTTTGAGTTTATCAAAAATGTTGCTGTTAAACCGTTTCCCTTAATACATTCTTTAGAATGACACTCTTATTATTATTTTTTTTTATTGCACTTAATTTTTTTTTTACGGGCGTGTCTTTGGGTCTAATAAAATGTGATGACAAATAGAACATATAAGATCAAAATATTTTCGGTGAAAAAAAACGCACTTTTTTTAGGTCCTTTTAAAACGTGGCGGCCCGAGAGCGAATAAAATACATTTTTTTTGTTGAAAATAAACTACTGTGTGTCCGGTGTTGATGCATGGACCCAGCATGACGTTTATATGGAATTATGTGTTCTCAGGTATTATCTACCTACAATGATGCAATGTTTTCTTTTGCGGAACACCCATAACGCTTTTGTCCATTGACCTTGGTTTAACTATTGTTATACATTGTGTAATAGTATAATATAACCAATAAAAGTAATATCGCATCTTCCTACTAATACAAACGCGCCAAAAATGTATACCAATCGTATGTGTATAATAGAATAATAACAAAATATCTTATATCACATAATATGTAACTAGGAAAACATTTATGACAAAATTGTGTGTCTCATATAATAATAGTGTACTACGTCTCTTAAACTTATCGAGTTAGTTGCTTAGTATAGAGTCCATCTCGAAGTACCTACTATTAAATATAGTATTAAAATTAAACGCAAGGCGTATAATACATAATTTGATGATGTTTTCCACGTATGTACACTTATAAGATAATTGGTAAGACAATTCCCAATAAATCCAATACACAAAATGTTAGTTGATTTAATAAAATCGTTATCGTATATTAAAGATAATACATTGATAACTTAATCGATAGATTAATACAAATTCAATGTTCATTTAATATAATACCAATTATTTTAACAATTGTATTGATTTATTTATTTAATACAATTTTTTACCAACATTTTTAACATTTTATTCATTTTACCAATAAAATTTGTTGACATTCAATAGATTGTAAAATATACAAAGCTCATTTGGTACTTTAAACATGTAATCGATTTATGGAAAAATAATTGATAAAACATTTTTTTAATAAATATCCCATTATTAAAATTGGATAAACGCATTTTGCTAATTTTACAAACGCGATTCGGTATTGTAATTGATTGAGTGTAACTTACACATTGAGGACTGTTTTAGGCTATTTAAATTTTGTCAAAATTTAAGAATGGATTAATCGAATTGAGGGTGGTGTTCTGATGTACGATGGGGATTTACCGCTAGTTTTTTTATGAAATAAAGTTTTTTATTTATTATAAATTACATAATATTATTATAACATAGGTACATCACGCAATACGGTCGGTGTGACGAACAAATCGACTCATAATATCGTGAAGATTTATGTGCAGAGCCGGATTAAGTACTTCGGGTGCCGCAAGCAAATGATACGGATGGGCCTAATTGATCACCAAATAAAATATATAATATGATTCTCGTGTTGAAGACTTTTTCCAGTGTCGGGGAGCGTGCGAACTACAAATAGTATGATGTCGCAAAATTGTATTTATGAATATAAATAACGTTTATTACTTAATCATGTCAAATTGAAAGCATTGAATCAGTCTAAGAAATATTAACAAATTACAGTTAAGTATACATATACTTATACTTATTATATTAAAATTAGTCAACAAAATATTTTTAAATATCAGCCGATTTATGGGCCGATTTTTTTTGTGGTAGATATCTGACTCATCGTCTCGGTGCCGTTCACGACGATGACAATATTAAATAAATTGTTTTTTTGTTTCTTTCAAAAAATTGCACATTATCTTTTTCAACGAGGCGAACGACCCGAGTGGTTTTTGGCGGTCGTCCTCGATCCCGCAAGATGTCTGCCTGCGATATTATTCAGTACTCGGCGAAGGACAACCCCTCTCCGATTTAGGCCGGTTTGGTTCTGCTGCTGCTGCTGCTGTCCCTTGGCGCTCTGTGTGTGAGTGTGTGTGGGAGTGCGGGAGAGTGTCGGCGGCCCTCGCGGGATTTATGGCCGCGCCGAATGATTAATAGCCGTTCTCCATGCCGTGTGTTCACTACTCTTGCCCGCCCGTGCTGCCGTCAAGGGTGCGGACACACACACACAGGGTGTACCACGGTCCGGGAGAGCGATATCGATTCCGGGGATGGCCGGTCGGGGTTGGTATAAAATAATAATAATACAACGTGTATTGGAGATGTACAGAGGCGATACGGGACTTGCATATACGGCGAGGGTCGGGGTGTACTGAAAGAAGAGAATGACTGTGAGTGTAAGTGTAAGTGAGAGAGAGAGAGAGAGTGAAGGGAGCAAAGGAAGAAAGCCCGAGCAAAAGAAGCGGACGGGCATTATAAATATAGGGGATAAAGAATATTATTATACGCAGAGGACAGTCGCATGAGTGCGAGTATACAGAAATAAACGCGCCGGAGAGTGTCGAGAAACGGCCGTGGAATTAATCATCGTGATTTATTTATGTGTATAATAATATTATACTCTGCTAGTGTGTGTGTGTGTGTGTGAGAGCGTTTGTGTAAAATATACGAAATGAAAAACCGAGTCATGTTAAATAAAATAATAATATTGTGTAGTATATAATATTAAATGTATATACACATTGTATATTATGTATATATACGTAGGTATAAGAGTCCCGAGTTACATACATACATAATAATATTATTATTAGGGATTTTCGTTTAATGTGTATAATTCCGTTGCCTGGATCTTAAATACATCTTCGACTCTACGGTTTTTTTTATGACCACGGACATACAAATTATAATGGCTATCGGAACTGACGGGAAATAATAAATAACATTATTATCGAAAAGTGTATTCGTTATGTTTTTTTAACTCGTATGATTTCTATTGTTCAAATTAACATTTTAACCGTATTACGTAGTGCCGAACGAATCTTTTTCTTTTTAATTTTATTATTTATTTACATAATATAATATGTAAACAAGTAATAACCAATAAGATATTTCTGAATGTTGCGATTTTTAGCGCGAAATAAAAACATCTCAATTTATTATTAGTGTACTAAATTACAGAATACATTTTAAAAACTTTTAAATGCATCAATATAATATGATGTATATCTTTTAATAATTTAAACATAAACCGATGTAGTTGTATAATTTGTTTTTTGTAACTTACTACAAATCTCATATCACATAATTTATGATTCCCACAATTCTTTTAACTTAAGAAATATTTTACATTTAATAAGCAAAACTATTACACCTTATGTCGTTTATCTATTAATCTCTAATAGTCTCATTGTATAGTTTTTTTAAAATAATTTTTCTCCCATTTTAATTGCTATTAGTGTTGGGAATGCCAAAATCCGGATTTTCACAAAAAAAAAAACGCTATTTAAGCCTCTTAATAATCGTATTAATAAGTATTAAATATTTTTACATTATAAAGCTGTTTACCCAAGTGAAATATGTTTGATGAAAATTTAAGTGTAAAACGCAACACCAAAACGAATTGCTGAAATCCGAAAGCAATTAATAGTTAAAGTTAAGTTTATTTTATTTTATTTTTCATCTAAATATTTTACTTAGGGATAAGGGATGCAGCTTTATATTGCAATAATATTAATACGATTTTTAAGTTGCTTAAATAGCGTTTAAAATAAAAAATCCCCAAAAAAAAACTCCTCGTTAGAACTATTACATTATGTAATAGTATAATAATAATATGTAATATGTATGAACCGGCGATGCTCTAACTACAGTCAGTCCGTTATTTAAAAATGATTTGACATATTTTTCTGTTGATCGCACTCGTTGGTAACTAGAAAAATTGATATATTTTGGCAAGCTAAACCCTCGAATCGCATAATATATTATAATATTATCCTTAGGCCTTGGGCCCTGTCGCGGAAGTGATGACATATCATTAGTATAAATTATTATTATTATTGCTATTGACATTCGGTGCACGAAAATCAGCCCCCTCGTCCGGGAGAGGGACGAGGGAGTACACCGGCATTCCTCAACGATGTGGGGGTGAGTTATTATACTTATGCGCTGTATAATATCGCCACCGAACCCGGCCGTGTTGCATAATGAAGTCTAGGGGATGTACCCAGCTCTTGGTAACCGCGGTATTAGAATAAGCCCATTTAAACAATTGACGGCTGTACATGTATGTATTGATGGTCAGCAAAGGCCAAGGATTTAACGGATTTTGTTTTATCCTTCCGAGAACGGAATAAGATCCTGCTATGATGCGCCTTTTACAATTATTGTAGCGCTAAACCTTTTTTTCGCGATCGAACATGACTCGATGAACAAACGGCAAGCGGACACACACTATTGACCTAAATATTCAATGGGATGTTTCCGTATGTACTTAGACATCTGGAGGTAACGTGTACCGTTAGGTTAGAGCCCTGGGAGCTCGTAAAACCCCGCATCGTCGGGCTATAACAGTAAAAATCTCCGGGCGAGCATAAAGAAATATGATCGGTATAGGATGCACGTTTGTGTTCATAATAAGATGGGTCGTATTTTTTATGTACCGAGACAAATGGAAAGACTACAATATTTAAGGGACTACGAAATATAGCGTGACCAGTGTTTATTTTGTCAAAGTCATTCGAGTAAAATCACACATTTAACATCTATACTAAAACGTGAACTATACGTTATCGATTGGGTACTACGAGTATTTACACGAATTTTAAATAGCTACGACTATAAAGCTAGACTTTATTTTTATACTATTGCAAAATAGTATTTTGTAATCTGTAACTAATAATTGCACAATATTGTGGTAATTGTTATTAGTATATTATGTATATGTTACGAAATTGAATTTATTTAGCGCGTACCTTAAAAAAGTATACTTGGGCCTTGGCTATAAATAAATATTCACATAATAAAACCGGATGTATTGGTTTTATGACATATGAAAGCCATTAAAGTTTTTAATGAATTTTAGAATTCAAGCTGTATTCGGACGAATTGCAAAAACATTTTTTTACTTAACTTTTTTCGTATAGTTTTGCAATATTGGTAAATAATCACTTAACAAAGTGATTTCATACCTATACCTTATTAGTTAGAAAAAAGTAATCAACAAAAGTTAACATTCCTAGCTAAGTTTAAAATATACTGAAATACTTGTATTTTGTAAAGCTAGGAAGTATGGTGTTTTTTTAATGGGTATAATATTTAATGCAGTATGGTTTTAGTGTATTTTTTTTTTTTGGATACGCTTGTTTTTGTCAGGGCTGAGATGGTAATAATTTAGCGACCGTGAATAATGATACGGTCGATCACAAACAACAATAACGGCTCGTTAGAGCTAAAAGAAGAATGATAGCGCAATAAGGGACGGCTGTCGTCGTCGGGTCATTTGAAAGACATTTAACCCTCAAGCCGCAGCAGTTCGGTTGCATTCCGAGTGCAGGAGGACCCAAAAATATTTTAAAGGCCGCCATAATATATTCCTAGTGTCAGCCCCTCGTGGTGTACAATATTGCCACTAAGTACTTACATAATTCTCCGCGTAGACGAGCATTCCTTTCTATATTATATTATACGCCTATTTATGTATAATATGGTGGTTTCGGTAGACGACGGCAAAATAGTAAACTTACATTGCGGTCTTAATGTTCATTATTAGTGTTAGTAGCAACGTTTTGACACGCGCTATTATATTTTATTGTACAGTGTAAAAAATATAAGCCAATAAGACACAAGAAATTATTCCAATGTAAAGGTATACATACCTATTACGGTATGAACATTTTCACTTGCGTCGACGTGGGCTGTGGCCCATTATAGAAAAACGTTACGCGTTTGCTATTAGTGTAATGTATACAGTTTTTATTTTTATTTTTTTAACGCTTTTGAATTTGCAAGCTTTTACTGCGTTTTACATTACGTCGGATCCGAAGAAGACGGCCATTAAAAACGAAAAAGATTATACACAACTGTCGTTTTTTGGCGGGGTAATCGTTCAAAAAGCTATATACAGTTGGTTAATGTATAATACCCGCGGCCTGTGTTCTTCTTGTGTATTTTGTCGACATCGGGATTAAATTCTCGGCTCATAAAATAATTTCGCTGTGAACGCTGAAAAGAAACGGCATCGGATGAAAAGGCATTTTCATTTGTAGCCGTACCGAGAGAAAATTATATAGTCGCGACGCTCATAAATAAAACCCGATTCGTTGTGTGCACAAGCGAGATTAGTAATTATTTATTCCATTAAATTTAATAATGATATTGATGTTTAACCACATACGGTGCTGTTTGGACGGCAATGAGATAATATAATATACATTTTAAAGACGGTAAAAAACGGTATGTTTGTCTTACTCGCGTCTCGCAGTTAGTTTACATGAATATTTTGCTAAAAAACCTAATAGCTAGTGTTTAAAGGTCTAATGAATTTTTTTCAAATCGGCCAAATACTGAATGCATAGAAAAAAGTAACATAGGAAATTCTCTTCCAAAATATCTTTTAATTTACAACACATGTTTGCTCTAAAACCGTTATGAACCGAATTAAACGCAAGTTGCGTGCACACTTTTTGGTTCAACATGTTGTGAATAGTAGAACAGTTTGTAGCATAAGTTTGAGCATAAGATATTTCATATTTGGCGGTAAATTGTCTATACTAAATAAACAGTTGGTTAATCGTCCTCTCGAATAACACAAATATTTTAATAATGTTTCTTTATTATTATAAACTAAAAAATATTAGTATTTTAGCTATATTATGTAAGGGGCATATAGATTTTTTTCTTTTATTCTTTTCATGTATGTATGCAGCACTTGGGGAATTGAACATTTTTAATGTAGTTTATTATGTGTGCCGATAAATTGTATTGAAGCCAGGCTGAAGGGTATAATTAGCGGTTGTTCAACGACAGTAGCCAAAACACCGTTAAGGTGAATAGGATACATTGCAAGTATACCGACGTCCAACGGAGTAAGACGCATGGGGGCGTTTTGGAAAATACATAAATCCTCCAATGCCGGCTTAAACGCGGCAAACGGCTTAGAGAGAGAGAGGGGATGAAGTTTTATTCGGTTTGATTTTCAAATGACCGAAAATAAAATACTGCTGGTAAAGCCGATTGGTCGTAGTAGAAAAGTTATTTCCATCAATAATTTAACGTCAACGACGTTACTAAAGAAAAAAACCCTCAATGTTATAAATCACATTTATGGTAATATATATACAGTTTTTACATTATAATTAACTTCTTATTAGTTTGTTACCAGCTGAACACAAATAAAAATGATATAACAGGTACTGACTTTTTAATCGGTAAACACAGTATTAATAACACTGTTAATACACTGTTTATCGTTTTAGAGATTTGTCTTACTTAATTATTTAGAAATAAAATTACAGCTCGATATTTATCAACAATAAAAAACTTTTTATTTTTTTAACGTATTGCATAGTTAGATTTTTGACCAGTTAAATGGCTTTTATTAATGATTCATTCTTGATACGTTCATGACTAATTAAAACAAAAAAGTTACCTTCGAAATTTACATGAATGTGTCTCATTGCGGGAGGGGAGGAGTAAAGAGAGGTAGGAATAAAGAGAGGCATAAATAGACATATACACCATTCATTACTTTAAATATAGTATAATAATAATAATAATAGTAATATAATATTTACTTTAAAACTTTTTAATACTATAAATTACTTTTATACATTTCTACAAGCTTTTAAGTTTATTATAGTAATTTTGAACACTTTATTATTGTTTTCCTGTTTTGTATTTTACTTCAAATGTTATATAGTTTATGCTTTAGAGTCATAGAACCAATACCTATAATAAACAATAAAACCTAGTATTGTTGTAATCAGTACTCAATCACATCATGTTAACAAACATAGTAGAATACCGTGAGTGAACTTTTAATGGTCAATTTTCTTCAAGTATTCTCGAACGGCAGAATTACCCTAATTAAAAGTATCAGCTATAACTTGGCGCGGAGTCGGTCTAATACTTCAAATGCTAGCAGTCCAAGTTTGGCATTTCGTTTAATTTTGAAACGAGGTGTGGTTGAAGATGTATTGAATTTACCAATTACGGCGCATTGACAGTCATTTTAACAAGACAACGGTATTCAATGGTATTGATGGCGGGTATTCGAGATTGTTGTTAATACTCAAGTTCGGTTCTTTTTTTTTGTTTTGAAAAACCGAAACCGGTCTTCGGTAACTTAATTTAAAAACAAACCGTATAACGCTAGTGTCCGGTGTTAATGAATTTATGTGAAGTGTATAGTACACGGTCGGACGTTATAATATTATAGTTTAATTAAGTTTAAATTCGATTCCCGAATAATTTGGATTTCGCCCGAAGGGGGCTATAGTGTAGGTTGGTTGGACTTGTTAATGTATATTAGTTATATGTCGGCGTATGAATACAATAATAAATCGTGAGGACTTATGAAGAAAAAAAGATTTATACGTTACTTATACCTACTGTAACGTGCCCGTGAAATACGTCTTCATTTCCTAGTTTGAGCTTATGTACCTACCTACCTATATACGAAATTTAAATAAGAAATAATATATTTCCACCTAGCGGGTTTATTACTTACATCAAATCTCAAAGCGGCTGCGAGGAAAATATACATATATAATATTATTATTATTAATACATTGTTGCTATGTTATAGCTATAGCGGTACACCCGCAAGTATACTGACACGTGGAAAAAATAACAATGTAACGGTATTGTTATTATTACTAATAATATATTATACATCTTATCGAACGCTAGTAAGACGTTACGGGTCGTCGGCGGTGTACGTAACAATATTATAATAAGAAGTAATATATTTTATTTGTTATTTATTCAAATCTGCTCCGGCGAGAAAAATGGGTTTCGCCAAAGAGCTCGGTCGCGCTTAGACCATATTTCCACCGCGAGGGCTTCTTCTTCTTATTCTCCTCCTTATTATTTTTCCCATATTAGATCCGCGTCATACATACACACACACGCATACACAAGACGATTTACGACCATATCTCTATATACCAGCGATAGCGTACACACGTGCGTTTATTTATTATATCATTATTTTATTATTATTATTTTTATAAGCTCAACTAAAGCGTACGTTACTTATATCGTGCTATATATATTATATATCATGTTTAAAAGAAAAATAGGAATCCACAGTAATATTAAAATATGTTGGTTTAGTGTGTGCAAACCGTTGTCGTTGGTGTTTGACGTTGTGTTATATCTACAAGTGTGTGCGGACGATAAATCTTTAAGATATTCGCGAGCAGTTCGATAAGATAATCCGCAAACAACTTAAAGACATCTGAACCGTAGTCGTGTATGTGTACAATAATAATAATAATACGGTCAGGTCCAGGCGATCCATACTTGCAGGCGTTAGGTTTTGAAATGGGAACCTTTTTTTCAACAGTATTACTTAGGTGTTTAACTAATTTACAAATGTATCCACGTGTTCATCGGTTTTTAATAATATTTTATAGTTCCTGAAGTTCCATATTCAGATGTACTGCTGTTGAAACTATATAGTTAATGTTGAAATCTTATTGTTGTTGAAACACCGATCAGTAGTTTCTTAACTTACTTGCTCTTTACGACTTAACTCACAGCTGCGTTGACTAACACTTGTACAATGCACACTCTGTGTTGGAAACCAATTACATGCAAATGCTTTATTGCAGCACCTAAGCGATTGGCTTTCTGACAAATAGTGGTATCATATTATTTGTTTTTCATACATTGATTTCGATCTCGAATGTTCATTTGATTTAAGACAAAGACATAAATCTACATCAATTATTGTTTTGTAGTTATCTAAAGACTTTTGGCTTTTATACAGAAGACGGACGGCCGGATTAAAGGTTTTTATCGCTATCGGATTAATTTCACGAATTCGCATCAATAATTATTGACCGTATAGAACAAAATATATTATTCTCGCTATTCGGACAGCATAATAAATATCATAGTGTAAGGCTAAAGATAAATCTCTTGTATATAGAAGCATTTAAGCGTACGCCAGCGATTTATAGGGTAATTTAGAACGTCGAATTTGTTCGGGGTTTTTTTTCGGCATAAAGTATAATATATTAAAACGTAGGCTATAGTGGAAGAGGTATTAACCGTCGCTTCAGTGTAGGGATGAGATGTGGGTAGTGGTGGTGGTTGTGGTGGTGCGTTCATTTTCCATCATTACGACACAAAAATAGGAATGACCGGCAAGGGGGAGGGCGGGCAAGGGTAAGGAAAAACAAAATTAACGATCGTCTCTAATATCGTTAATATATATATATTATATTGGTGTAAGTGAGGAAAACCTAGGAAAAGTACATGAAAAAAGACTAAGTCGTATAATGAACGGAACAGATAAATCGTTTACACGCTGCCTCCGCTCAGGGGCGTGTTGCTGCTGGCCCGTCTACACTTAGATAAATGGACAACATCAATAATATAATAATAATGATAATAATAATAATAGTAGTAGTTTTAGCTGCTGTAGTAGTCGGCTGTAAGGGGAAGGACACTATTGTTTATCTTGGCGACGGTATATCATAATATAATATAATATACCGAGTTATGTACGGATGAACATACAATATATAATATTATACATGTACAATATAAAATAAATAATAATAATATAACGGTCTGTGTTGTGTTTGTTGCGCGCCAGACATGCGGTTTTTTCATCTTTCGGCAACGGAAAACAACGATATTATACTTAACACAGTAATATAACTCATATTATATCCTTCTCTTTGGCGCGCTGCGGACTTATAACACAATGTTGTTTTAGATTGTGAATTAGGTAATTTTTTATTCGAATTTTAACGGGATTCCTGTGAAAATAGGAATCCCGTTAAAACTCATTGTCAAGTAGGACATAATATAAACTTAACAGCTACTAAATATTGGGTTCACTCTTTCTGTAATAGAGAGACTGATAGTATAGGCACGAGCCGTAACGTATCTTCCCATTTGAAAACATTTGAGTAATTGGAAGTAATTACAAATCCCTGTCCGTATATACTGTCTTTTGAACAGACTATTTAGTTCTGCGAAGTGAGAAGGGACTTGTATCTCAAGACAGTTGTACCGTACATTTGCGTGCAAAAAAAAACCCCCCCGTTTTCCACAAACCGCATTATCGCGTCGATTTTGTCTTTATGATTTTCCATGTTCTTTCCCTCGCGCGTCTTATATATATATATAATAATATTATTATACGAGATCCGCCCGGCCCATCCCTTTGCTTGTATACTCGGTGGCATTTATATATACGCGATATATAATAATGATAATACTTAACGAATATAGATATAGATAGAGTGAACGGACCGATGAAATATACCGAGATAACGGGGACGGGGTTGGCCGAATAACGTATAGCCGTCTCGTAAATTTAATCTGTACAATATTCGCCGGAGAAAAGAGTCTCGCGGGGCGACGGTACAAAGAATATAAACGCGAATGGAGGGAAGCAAAAAAAAAAAAAACCGGGGGCGGCGAGTTAATGCTAGGAGACGTGTACGGTCGCGGAAGGGGAAAATATAGGGGAGGTACGTTTGCCCCCTCTCTTCCTGCCATATGTGTGGAGACGAGGGGCGGCGGTGGCGTACACTTACCATCGGTCGCCGGGCGATAATTCATCCGGAAACGTCACTTCTCCGCTCCTTCCTCGGCGCTTCTCACATACACCACACTCACATGTGTACACAAGAAAAATATTTCCAAGATGAATTTCCCCGGTCCTGCGCTCTGTACTATATACATGCGACTCCCCCGTAACATTCTATATTCTTTCACACACACACGCACACGCACACACACATGTACGTGTGCCGGGAAATATTACAAAACTTTAATATGATATATCCCGCGCGTGTTATTTATCTCTTCTTTGGGCGGATTATTTTATATATATATATGTGTGTGTGTGTTCGTGCTGAAATTAAACTGGATTCCGCCGGGGACGTTTGGGCCTATTGAAGGGGAGAGGAAACCCGACGGGGTAGGAGGAGTAGGAGAAGGAGGTGAGAAGAAATCGGTGCGGTGCAAGGTGTGGGAAAAGTTTTCGCCGACGGCGGTTTTTAAAGAATTACCGTGGCGGTACGTGCAACAGCGGCGCGGCAGTGGCGCGTGGTGAGGTTTATTGTTGCCGTGTTTCGGCTTGTTGTTGTCGGGCTCGTATAGCTGATGTATATTATTATACCACCTATATGTGTCTGTTGTAGCCGAGATTATATGTACACACCTCGCACCGTATAAACACTATACCAGCGGTACGGGCGAATTATATTATATGCGTATTTAACATATTATAATGCGGTATTTTATACTTTGTATTTTTTTCGGACTGGTTGGGCGTCCAGGTTAGGTTCACAGTTGGACATTATTTGGATCGAGTTATTACTATTGAAGTTAAGTTTTATACTTAGGACGGCAAGTGGAGTGTTGTGGAGTAATGCACGTGGATAAAAATAACACTACACTCAAGTATGAAAAGAAATAATTTTAAAAAGTCTAATATCTTTTAACATATTGACTGGTTCGTAGTTATTGAATCACCTTGTACTAATACTAATTGTACTTTGTAATATAATAAGTAAAAAAAAAGTTAATACTTTTACTAATCTCAGCTTCGAAGTAAAGTTGAAAAGGTAAAAGTGTTTGTTAATAAATTTTTGTCAGTGTAAAATAAAGTCCACAACAATAAGTTAATTGAGGCATTTTCACCTATCCAATCGCACTGTTTCGTGTTTTAGAAATAACCAAACAATGATAACTACACGTTCCACTTAATTTTGACATTTACATATTAATATGTTTTTACGATGTAAAATAATAATAAAACCGAGCTGTGTTTTTGAATACGTCGGCAAATTTTGATAATAACAATAGCAATAAAACCGACACTTGCCCTTCTTCTTCTGCCCGAAATCGTTTGGTGTTTAAGGCGGCGGCGGCGGCGGCGGCGGCGGTGTTAATTATCGTTGGCGATATTTGCCGAAATCCTTTGAGCCGTTAACGTTTTTTTTCGGGCTAAGACGGGGTAGGGTGGCCAACAAAAAATTTGCATTATAATGGATTTCGGCTTTGTTTCGCCACCGCCATTGTACTGTGTATTAAATGCAAGGTCGGCGCGATTATACACTGCTCGTGCCCTCTTTTATTGCGCTACTGCGGCCGCTGTAATATGGTGTACTGTATTTTTTACTGGCCTGACACAAAGCGTATAGACGTTAAAACACGACCTTTAGCGCTCATGTAGATGTAGCTGGTGTACCTACGTTTAAGTACGCCATTCGTGTGGCGACCGACATATTATTATTATTATTATTGTTGTGTAAACGGCACATCACCGGCCGGCGGCGAGGCTTTGGGAGTACGCAGGGTATGTGTGTAGGTACACATTGTTTCTCACCTGTGTATATGTTGTGTTGTAGGTACATAAAACAGCGGCAAAAAAAATGGAAGAAGCGCTGAGTTTGCCCGCACAAATATTATGCAAATACGCCGACACATTGTATAGTATACTCGGTTGTGTCTACATAGAGAACAAGAGAGAAAAACAAAAATGGTATTAATCCGGCAATGCAGCTTCAAACGTGTGTGTGTATACACCAGGGCATTGTGGCTGTATGTTTTTACAAAATAACATTCTCGTGTGTTACTTTAAGTTTTGTTGTGTGCTTTCAAACAAAATATCCACTATAGACAATGGAAACCGAGAGAACACAGAACTCGGTTAATTATTGTTGCGTGGTCGACGACTATACATTGAATGTGTCTGCGTTTAACAATTATTTTTAAAAAAACAAACGAGTAAACTTTTAACTAAAAGCCGACCGTTGTTGTGCCGAACATTATTGTGTATTTTGGATAAGAGCAAAACGTAAGTACAGTTAACTTAGAGGTAAGTGAGGTAAGTGTTGGTACAACGACGAGGTTAATAATAGGAGCACGAGGAGATGGCAGTTTCCTCTAAATACATTTATTTAATAGGCACAGTCAAGGTTTTAAATTATTATCGAAACGGTTAAAAAGTTTTCAAAATATCGTTAGCCGGCCAAAATGAACTTCAATACATTAAAATTGTAATCGATTTCAATACATCCTGCTTGTTTAAATAAACGAATTGTATTATGTATGTTTTGTTATTTACTTTCAAAGATTACATTCTTACTTTACCATTTAAAAATGTATTTGTATTTTGAACATTAAAATCAAACTTTTTAAATTTGGTGTTATCATAAAAATGTTATTTTATCATTTTTTTTTTAGCTAAAACAGTCATTGAGCTTGCGATTAAGAATCGATAATACCGAGACTTACATATATTCTATAAAAATAACTGAAGTTACATTACTTTTTATTTAAAAGTTAAATACTTAAAATTGCCCATACGTAAGGGTATGTAATCCAATCCAACAATGAATATCTTATACAGATTAATAAATTCGCAATTAAAATCCAGAAGGAGTACAAATTCACAACCCACCCCCCTCCAAATTATAATGCAGACTTTATTGTGAGACTTTTATTTTCTACTCGTGAGTTATGGTCTGCGTACAGCGAAGAGAAGAACGGCACTGCTCAGGGTACGTTTAGACATGGCGTAGCAAGTAAACCGAGTAGAAGGAAAATAAATTAAAGTTAGCGTTTTGGAAAATACGTTCGGCCATTAATAACTTAAAGGTCGGCACATTTTTCATCGGCCCGCTATAACGTGTACATATTATTACATAAATTTGGCCGACGGGGTTAAAAAAATTCCGTCGAGCCCAATAATACATCAGACTACAGGGTGGTGCCGTGCCCGAGGGGTAATTTATGCCGTTGAAAACTTTAAAATTAGTTAGTGAACGAAAAGCGCGCGGAGTGGGGACTTCATCTTGGTTTCATGTATTTATATATTATAATGTATACACGCAACTAAATTTACCTGGTATATATATAATATTAAAGCGGAACACGGCGAGGAAGAGAGAAAAGTAAGAAAAACGTGTGCAAACTTGAAGTTTATCGAAGAACTTTCCAAGCCTTGTTATATTTTGAAGAGTTGTAAGAAGAAGAAACTTTGGACAAAAGCTTCGAGTCGGTACCGAAAGGGTAGTTTTCTTAAAATAATAATTATTATCGAAAATCTAGTTAAGAGGGAATTCGCTCGAGGAAAACTTATTTTTTATTAGCAATCATTCGAAAAACTTAAAACTTTACATTATTCCAAGTTACAACCAGCATAAATACTACATAATAAACATTAAATAGTGGTTCGGCAACGTTCGGAACCTATATTATATACCTCTAACCTTTAAAATGTTATCAATTTAAAGAAATGTATCATTTTTAATTATTAAAATACTCCTAAAGTATGCATACATAACTTGTTTTTGACCAATCATAATTTTCAGAAAAATAAATTTCTCAAAATAAATATGAATTCAAAAAAATGTTTTTAATCAACACATATTGATTTAAAAGGAATGTTTTTTGATTTTTTTAGTCTTTTAAACTGCCTTTATTTTTTACTGTTATTCCAAATAGCACAATCCGAAAAAGTTGTATGATAATATGAATGGATGAGAGAGCCCAGAGAGCCTAGAGGATCCGAACTATAATATTACATAATATATAATTGTATTGACCATATCGATAACTTAGTACCTACATACTTGTTATATAAGACCACTTTTTTTCCAAAATACAATTTTTGATACCAATCGATAGACAATTTAATGCGTTTACTTTTATTAAAAGTTCTTTAAATCTCAAATATATTTGTTGTATTATTTACATAAATATTGCAAATTTTGTAGGACAATCTTATTGAAAGTAAAACATGTAATTTGCTCTCCTGAACAATTTCAATTTTGTGAATTATAACAAGTGTGCACTAAGTCATCTATAAAGGATTTTCACAGTCAATTAGACAATTAGCGGGCAAAGCGTTATCATAATAATATAAACAACGCCTGTACCGGTCGGTTGAATGTATTAGAACGAGCGACGAAGATAGGACCACGTGCAATACCTATAATACATTTTAAGGAGCGAAAATTCGTTGCATTTTTTTCATTTTTTTTTTTTTATCTCATAATTTATAGTACAAAGTAAAACAACACACACACCGGCGACGCGGCTGCAGGATTTGCACCGGAGCACGTCCTGCCTTCCTTTTTTTTTCTCCTTCGCGCGCGCCCCAAAGGTCTTCTTCGACGCCACGCACACCAGAGATAAGTATTACATTACACAGCACCGCCAGAAGACAGATAACGCTATTCGGATAGGGCTGGACGGGTAACGCGGCAAGGACATGTGCCGAGAGAGGCGTGAGGGGGTGAAAAAAGTGCCGGTGTGCGCAGAACGAATTTATCGGTTCGCTGGGCCCGTAATACGGTATTCCCGTACAAATGTCAGGGACATAAATTTAAAAAAAAAAAAAAAGGATAGCGAGGAAGAAAAACGAGCAAAAGAAAGGACAGGGAAGTACCAGTATAAAAAAAAAAAAAAGTGTACCTACTGTAAGCGAAACGTGGCTGCATGAATATGCTGGTCGGGTTTCTTTTTTTTTTTTTAAATATGGCTTGAAAATGAAGAATGGACGTTTAAAAACTAAATTGCGGCAATACCTTTTTACATAAATAATGACCACGTCGAGTCAAATGAGGGTTGGCCGCCGTGTAATAATAAACAAAATAAAAATAAAAACTAATAAAAACAGGTGGAGCTCATTTATTTCGCGAATTCCCAACAAATGAGTCGCCCGTCGGATGTGTTTTTTTAAATTACATTCTAAAAAAAAAAAAAAGGTAGCTTTCAATTAAACGCGACACGACCGCCACGAGCATTTCAGAATAGAGCAATTAATTACCTAAAATTGTAATCTTTTTTATTTTTTTTTTGATTATGTGGTTAAACAGAAGTTATCAATTATTATTCTTATTTTTCTAATTATTTCCAACTTTTCTTTAGACGTTGAGACAATGTACTATAAGGTGGTCCCCCTTGTGTTCTTATGGACTTGTAAAAAAAAAAAGACGTGACAATGTATTTAGCCATCATATAATAAACAAACGTATATTATTACTATTATATACCAGTAAATTGATCGCCCATGTAAGTCTTGTCTTTCACATACTATGTATATCATATCATACAGCTACAACTGTCCAACTACCACATTTTGTGTTACAAGATTAATAATTGTTATATTAGTTATTTCTTATCATATATTATTAACTTGAGTTTATTTGCAAATTCGATAGTTTACTATTGACTTCAATACTGTATAGATATCTAAAGACTTAGGCTTTACATGTTTTTTTAAACTCTTAATCTTGTGTTGTGACTGATTTGTGACACATAAGTTTGCCGTGTAATGTTAAATTATTGAAATTGTCTTTTTAGACGATATTGTCCAAAATAATAATTTTTTGCAATATAAAGAACGAAGCTCTGGCATAATTTCTTATAGCATACGATGTGAACGAGTTCAAAAAACCACTTTCTCAACAGAGTTTTCTCAAAAACGCTACGGACAATGACTGCGAAACGCATGTAGTATACTATATTATTATCGTTATATTTTATGAGTTATATTGTGTATTTTTATCTTTTTGCGTAGGTAGGTACACGATGGTAGATTTTGTAAATGTGTTCCTATTATTTTATTTAGCTGTGTGCGCACCGGAATCTGGCGAATAATATATATATATTACAAAACGAACGAATAAAGAAAGGATAAATATGAAAAACGACCACGTCCGTGCTGGTCCTCTATATACCCGTTGTGTGTATTGCGTTGCCCGTCTAAGTCTCCCTAAGTATAAAAACTGGCCGCGTGCGTATGCATCGTCAGCTCGGACGGTAACAAATCACGTGGCCGGGTCGCATCTGTGCGGAAAGCTCGGTGGAAAATTAGACCGGCGGAAGATGCACGACGGCTTGTGTGTGTCCGTATATATATATATACATAATACACAAGAGCAATAAAGAATATAATATTATATGAAACCAAGTAGAAGAAGAAGTGCGGCGTGGTGCCGGGAGACGGCAGCGAAGAATTATTATACAAAAATAGCAGATGTGAATTATTACATATTAATCTGAGCGCCGGACCGTTTTGTTTCGCACTCGCACCCTCGTCGCCCTCGTCTCCGGAGCAACAACACACCGGCGGCGAAAGGGTCTTGGGCGGCGCAGTTTTCAAAACTGAATTTGTAATAACGTTAATTATAAGTTTGCGGCCGTATAAAGGACTTTGGCACGACAGGGAGGAGCGGAAGACAACGCCGCCGCCATATTGCCTTCGAGCTTTCCTTCACCCCCGTTCGGTCTATCCTGTTTGTCCGTAGAGGCTCTACAACCGCCACCGCCGTCGTCCTCCGTGCTTTCCTTTTTTTTACTTCAATTTCCCTCCCTCGAACTTTGTCTCTGGGGAAATTTACGGCCTGTGACATGATCGAATTTTGACCTAATCACGCGCTCGGTAAGCGCCCGCGTCCGTGGCCGCAAAAAAAAAAATGTTTTATACCGTCGTGATAATAAGTTAGTAGTGGTAATAAAAAAAAAAAACAGCTCCAATAAAAAATGCGGTGAAAATTTGGGCCTCCCTCGTAAAATATAGAATAATATTTTTCAACGACCACCATGTGTCACGGTTAGAGAGCGATGATTGAATTTATATTCACGCACATAATATTTCATTAGGTTTAGCAGCTCTGTGTGTTTGATTAAAATCCAAAAATCTGATTTATATACTTATTTAGTCGGTTAGCTTGAACAATTGGCAAACCTGAATGTCGGAACTACGCTTTTTCTATTTTTATTCTCAATAACGATTATTTATGATATTATTATATAAGAGGGTCTCTGATTAACTCTATGGTTACTAGACTGATATGAACGATTAAGAAAGTACCTACGTACACTGAATGGTATCGAACAATCATCTCTGAATGGTGACCGTACGGAAGAAAAGTACAATTCAATCGATTTGGTCCATTGTTCGCGTGGTGGAAACCCGTTTGCACGGTACGGTAACGGAGTCAAAGAAATATTATGCTACATACGAGTACTTATTACAGGTATATATTTTTATGTACATAGATATGTGTTTAAGATGTAATATATGTGTAGCTATATGTATAAGACACACTTTGGTCTGCTCAAAAGTAGATATTCTATCATATAATATATTATGAACAATTCATTCATGTACAAGACGTATAAAAAAAACATGAACAAATATAATATATTACACTGAATTTTATACTATTATGTTATACCTTTGATAATATATTTATAAATCAATATGGAGATATTTTTCATTGATTCGTCTGTAAATGCAAACATGTCGTATGCGACAGGAATACTTTTTTTTGGTTTTAATGTACATGTTAATCCAGTTATACTATAAGAATGTAACACGAGTTAAGGATTCTATTATGAAGTTTAATTTTTTTTACTCTAAAGTGAGAACTTTTGTAAATTTTTTGTAAACTAACAAATATAATGTATAATAGACAGCTGATATTGTGTTACTCATATGTGTAATCACTATTCAACACTGTTATAATATTGCACAAACGAGTAACGTCTTCGGATTTGATAAAAAAAATTTAAGTTTTTAACAATTGAAATTTATGTCACAACTTTTTGGTTAAACCTCTGTAAATATAGTATTGAAATTTATTATATTAGTTTTTTGAGATTTATAGGGTTTCACAGTTTCTCATAAATATCAAAAGTTAAAGCTACGCTGTAACACAAATTATTTATCGTGCGTCTTGCACTGCTCGACATAATAAATTAAAACTCTTGTATAGCTGTTAAACGTACCTAATGTGAACGTACATTTTACTCATGGACAATTTATAAGCAAAATATAGATTAATCCGAAGAAACAAATTTTTTTTACCATTCAGTTTTATGAGTCTACCCTCTTTTTCCGCACCGAAAATCACGCAAAAGTAGGTATTAATAATAATAATTGCCGTTTTGTGTCTTGATTTGTTAATTAGTGAAGAGGGTCGGTTTTTATTTTGTTTTTTATACGGGTATAATTTTATTGTATTAAGCAGGAATAAAGCGGGGTGGCATTTGACAGCGGTACGATTAAACGGCAAAAAAGAATCAAGTCGAGGGTACATCATCTTGCGGGGGCGAAACGAACTGTGCTTACCAATACACTGCGGATATATTAACAGAGCAATAATATTATGTGCCTTATTGTTGTTTGTTTACCCGACGCCGATACGGTGTTTTAACCAAGCACGTTTAATCATTAATTAGGGTGTTAATTTACCATTATGTTAGTGTTATCTTATGTGACGTGCACTGTGGAGAGAACGCGAGAAAATGTCGAATTCGTCCCGTGACAACACGGCAGCTTTAGCCCCACGTGGCCCCGGGGTAAAGGTGCGAGGGGCGATAAAGTGCCCGAGACTAAACCACTTTTATGGCCACTTTACACAATATCGGATGCCGAGATCCGATAATTTTGGATACTTCCTGTATAAATCACAATTTTTTTTTCTTTTCGCACCACGAGCGCGCCCTCCAGAATTCGTAAGTTTATGGCGACATTTGAAACCGTTAAAAATATATATTATATAAATATATAAAAAAAAAAGTCGTATAATACGGAAAACTGGAATTGTTCACGAGTTAAGATGATGATCGGAGCGGGCGGGTGAAAGAGATATCGCATAACCTTCTTGTATAACATTTTTATTACGTTTACACGCTCAACCCCGTATTGTCCCTGTTCATACATATGTACCTATACTTATATATATATATATATATATATATATATATATATATATATATATAAATATATATTATATATATAGACCATGTAATACATTATATATTGCACACGAGCCTATCAAACACCACCAGAACGGTGGTAAATAATGCGATTTTCCATAATCCGGCTCGTTTAAGGTCACCGTAAACACACACACAAGTCACAACAATTATTTAAATAAGTATAATGTTATAAAACTATTATTGTAATATCCATAAAAACATAATGTAATTTTGGTAACACGATTCACATCTGAAAAGACCAACTTAAAATTTTTCCAAAAATTCAATGATAATTAAAAATGTTCTACTAATGTTCCGCATCAGTATTTTCTGGTTAATTGTAATTAAATTGGAATTGTTTTACGTACACGAAACCTAATTCCGAGTAATTTTTTACCACCTCTTTCACAAGTTTTTCAATTTTCAATACGGCAGCTGGTATGTCATAATTACTCGAATTAATTTTCTGTACACCTTTACATTTTCTTTGAGGGTACAGAATTTATTTGTGAATGGTGTCAAAAAAAAAATTCACCAGACGGAGTAAACATTTGTTTAACTCTTGGTTTAATCTAGCTACATCACTATCGTCTTTATTTTTGTAACCCTCTTGATATCCTAGTAATTTTTTGTTTGTATTTTGTGCTAAATTTTGCAATGTTTCCACGCTACCTAAAACTGACATCAAACTAAAATAAAAACCTTTGGTCGGTACCAAATTCATAAGATACTCCAATGCGTCATTCGTGCAAATGAACATGAGAATGCTCTTTTTGATTTCACCTACTGCTGAATGTAATAATTCCCATTGTTTTGTATAGTCCGGGCTGCCAGCATTTTCGACCTCGATTCTTTTTTTTTGCCAAAATCGCTTTTGGCTTCTTAATCTCTTTTTAACAAATATTCTACGCGATAGCTTTGCTGTATTATGCATTGTATCGACGTTATGAAATGTATCATTGTATTTGTATGTACACATGCTAGCAAACGAATAGTATTGCGATATGTTTCATCGACGTCTGACGCATCGACAACAGTTAAATATAAGTCCATACCGTTTTCGTTTTTTGCTGCTATACCACTATCAAACTGACCCCATGCTGGAAATTTCAGGAGCGTGTTCAAAATAGTTACCCTCTCTTGACTGTAATCACATAGCACTAACAGTTGTTGGTTATACAATATCATTAAAAAAACCAGACATCTGATTGACACGCCGCAAAACATAATAAAACTATTGTACTACGAAAATACTACTTTATGGAGTTACAACTGTGCTCAATAGAATAACTAAACTATTTTACCAAAAACATTTACGTATTTCAACTGGGGATTATTTTTGATATTTTTTACACGCTTAGTACACAAAATCGCCGTGTATTATTTAAAACTGAAATAAGGTGAAAAAAAGGTACCTATTTCTTGCACAGCCGGGGCATAGCGGCGTTAGTACATAGGATCTGGTGTAATGGAAATATTGCTTATTCTAGTCAACAAATATAAAGACTAACGTACTGTATAAAATAGAAACAATAATTGTCATTGTTAACATTTTTTGTATATTTGTTTTTAACTATCCCGGTCATGTTGACTGTATTCACAAAACAACAACAGATGATAAAATATCATTGATAAAGCCAGACATCTGATTAACACGCCGCAAAACATAATAAACAAAAAAAAAATAAGTAGCTCAGTTTTACTTTGAAAATATAATTGTATAGATTTACAACTGACTTTAATGGAATAATGTGTACCTTATATTATGTTGTAAAATAAGAAGATGACAAAAATGATTATTCACTGAAATTACAAGCTTAAAATAAAATGTTATGTTAATTTTCCGCTTCACTATTTTCTTGTATAATGTCATCAATTTGGAATTGATTTAACGAAAACATGAAACCTAATTCCCAGTAATTCTTTTCCACATCTTCCACAAGTTTTTCAATTTCCAACTTGACAGCTGGTATGTTGTACTGAGTCAAATGCCTTCGCTCGGAGTCATACTCCTCGATTTTATCTGTTAGTTTACAATATTTATTTGTGAATGGTACCAAATTGATTTTTACCAGATCATTTAGACATCGGTTTAAGTACTGGTTTAATCTAATAACATTACTGTCGTTTGCATTTTTGTAACCCTCTTCATATTCTGGTACTTTGTCGTTTGGATTTAGTGCTAAGTTTTGCAATGACTCCACGCTACGTAAAACTGGTTTCAAACTTAAATAATTATCATCGATCGTTACCAAATTTATAAGGTACTCCATTGCGTCATTCATGCAAATAAACATTTGAATACTATTTTTAATTACACCTATTGCTGTGTTTAATAATTCCCATTGCTCTGTATAGTTCGGAAATTTGTCATCACAATAAACATTTGAGCGATTCTTTCGTTTTTTCCGTATTTTTGAAGAATGTTTGCCCGTTTTTTCGCGGTATTTTTTTTTGGTTCCGAAATTGCTAATCATCAAATATCCCACGCGATAGCATTGTTGTGTTATACGTTGTGTCAACGTTATAAAATGTAACATTGAATTTGCATGTCCACATGCTAGCAAATGAATAGTTTTGCGATATGTTTCATCGACGTTTGACGCGGTGACAGTAGTTGAATTTAAAAGAGTACCGGTAATCGAATCATTTTCGTTTTTGGCTTGTACACCGTCAATTTCACGCCATGCTTTGTTGCTCAGGAGCGCGTTCAACATGTTAATCCGGTCTTCTTGAATGTACCCACAATACACTATCAGATTATACAATATCATAGATAAAGCCAGACATCTGACTGACACGCCGCAATACATAATAAAACCAAAGTAATATTTCAGTTGCACTTATACTTATACTTATACTTTATAAAGTTACAACAGTGCTCAATAGAATAACTAAACTATTTTATCAAAAATGTTTACGTGTTTGAACTGTGGGTGTTTTTTTTATATTTTTTACACGCTCAGCACAGAAAAACAATGCGACTTATTTAAAATTGAAGTAAGGTAAAAAAATGTTTGTTTATCAGTGTTATTTGTTAACATATTTCTTGCACAGCAGTTGCGACGTTAGGTACATATGATCTGGTGTAATGGAAATATTATTTGAAAATTGCAATTTTCTGTAGATTTTTATTGTGACTATTTCTCTGAAGATGGGCTCTGCAATGGCTTTGAAACGTCAGCTAACTAATGACACAATAACAAAAACAACGTAGACATATCCATACAGATCTTTTTTTATTTTTTTTAATTTCATGGTTTTACCAAAAAAGTTTTTGAAGTGTATAACTGTCGTAGGCGATAAATTTTAAGTATTAAAACGTAAGCCAACATTACATCAAGTCCACTGACTTTCATTGGCAGGCTTTTTGACACTCATTATTTGTTTCCAGATTTTACTACTCTTTCCCTGTACGACTTGAATCGAAACTTAGTGTAGCGAGATTAAATCCGAGACAAAAAACAAAATGATATAGCGTAAGACAACCACAACGTTATGATAGTGTTTTCTTATTAGACATCTGTAAACGTTGGATTTTACATTAATATACCGGCGAGAGGATTAAGCCATCTGTTTATTGCGAACATGTAATTTCGTACACTTCTCGGTCTTATTATAAAATAGAATACCGGATGGTGTCGTCGTCGCTCCGATCACGTACGGCCGATGTGTCTCGACTGTCCTGCGCCAGTCGTTGCGGTTCGTTTAGCGCGTTCCTTGGATTTTCCCCTTGGCGGCGAACCTATGCCGGCTGTAATAATGTGTATATTATAAGATGGCTACGCGATGGACATCGGAGCGGCGCTCAAAAAAGGGAGGACCGGGACCGACAATGATAAATAAAGCGAATAGCCGAACCGTGGTGTAAGGCGCACAGGACAATTTATATTAATAAACAACTCGGCACGCTACGCATCTCAATGAGCGCAATAACACCGACAGAGGCAATTCAGGGGAAGGAAACGATATTTTCCAATTATTTTCCCGGGACGTGCAAAGTCTAACGGATTGCGTGAAATTCGTAATTCGAATACTTTAAATGCCGCACATCGCCCAATTTATTACTCTAATAATAATATATTTTACGTTGTACCCGCGATAATCGAAAACAACGTAAACGATTTACTATAGGTATTGCGGATGACACCTGCACAAGCTCGACCAAACCCAAACCCAACCAATCGCCAACAGCTAAACAGCCAATGTCACCGAAGCTTAGAAAAAACAAATATATTAAAAGCTTAAGAGGCCCCTGAGTGAAGCACCCATTGTGTAGAAACCGTAAAATGAGTTATCCCGCAATTAAAATAGTTGAAGACATACTGAATTGTTCAGTGTTGTCTTCAATTGAAAATTCATTAGATTTTTGAATAATCAAATTTTATTCTTATTCCTACTATGTTGTAAAACTTAGTAGTAGACGACAAAATTGTTATTCACTGGTATATGCTGATTATAAAATGTTATGATAATGTTCCACTTTACTTTTTTCTGGTTTATTGTGATTAATATGGAATTGATTAAATGACATAAAACCTAATTTTGAGTAATTTTTTAATACCTCTTTTTTCAATTTCCAATCCAACAGCCGGTATATCGTACTCAATCAAATTCCTTTGCTTAGGTTCAAACACAATCTGACCCCATGCTAGATTGTGTAGAAATGTGTTCATAATGGCTACTCTTTCGTATTGAGTGTATTCATAAAGCACTAAGAGTTGTTGAATATACATTATCATATATAAAGCCAGATATCTGATTAATACGTCGCAAAACACGGTGGACGATTTACAAAAATCAAAAATTCAGTTTTGTTTAAAAATATAATTGTATAGAGTTATAACAGAGCATAATGGAATAATTATTTTTTACAAAAAAGTTTACGTATACCACCTGTGGGTTATTTTTATATTTTTTACACGCTTAACACAGAAAAACGGCGTGTCTTAATTAAAATTAAATAAGATAGTACAATTTTTGTTTTAGTGTTATTTGTTTACCGACTTCTTGCACAATTGTACATAATAGAATCAAAGCAGAGGTCCTAGAGAGAAGCTTAATTGTGTACAAACCGCAAAATGCGTTATACCGTTGGTCTCAGTGAAGCATTAACATTTTTTTTTGGTCACTGGCTTAAAGCGGGGGGATAATACATAATTTGAAAATTATTGGTAAATATATGAGGACCACTCCTCGTTGAGACATTGGAGAACGCTGTATATTACGTACGTAGATATCTTAAGGTTAGCTAATTATTCCTATAAAGTTATGGGATATAACCGACTTCTACAATTAGCAAATGTTATAATAGATGTCGATCGATATGGGTTAACCACTTTTAACTGATTTAGACTATTGGTTTAGGTATACCGTTATAAAAAACACGACGGTATACAAATTGTACATTAATAATTTTAGCGAAAATTTAATAACCAATTTAATAAAAATTAAGCTACTAAGTAATTCACAATGTTGAGAATAAAAATGAGTTAAATGCCACTTGACGATTTTATATAATGGTACACAAACACAAACAACAACAACGGTTTTTTATTTATTTAGTTTAATTTTAGTTAACTATTGCAAAAAAGTAAAAATCTATAAATACAGTTTTTAGTTACACAAAATAAATCCATGCTCTAAACTAATAAGAGGTCATTCTACATCGGTATACTAATCTTAAATTGATTTAATTGAAAATAGAATATTATATAAGATGCGATTTGCAAAAAACACGTATACATAATAAAAGCTATCATAATATGCAGTGAAAACGTTCTCTTAACTCCTATTACCAAAATTAAATTTATATTTTCAAAAATATGATAAAAACCGACTTAAATGCAAATTTTTAATTAACTATTTGAAAAATTTGAATTAGTTATTAAAATAGTTTTCGCATTTCGACACACTAAAATGTACAGCGTTGTCTTCCATTGGAAATTCATTAGACAGTAATGAAATTTGCACTTTATATTATGTGGTAAAACTTATAAGAAGACGACAAAATGATTATTTACTGATATTGCAAAATTTAAAAAAAAAGTGTAATGTTTAAAACTTTATGTTAATGTTCCGCTTCACTATTTTCTGGTATAAGGTCATCAGTTTGGAATTGATTTGATGAAAACTTGAAGCCTAATTCCCAGTAATTCTTTGCCACATCACTCACAAGTTTTTCAATTTCCAATCTGACAGCTGGTATGTTGTACTGAGTCAAATTCCTTCGGTCAGATTCGTACACCTCGATGTTATCCGTTAGTTCACAGTATAAATTTGCGAATGGCATCAAATTGATTTTTACCTGATCATTTAAACATCGGTTTAACTCCCTGTTTAATATAACAACATTTCTGTCGTTTGCATTTTTGTAACCCTCTTCATATTCTGGTATTTTGTCGTTTGGATTTAGTGCTAAGTTTTGCAATGACTCTACGCTACGTAAAACTGGTTTCAAATATAAAGAATTATCATCGATCGTTAACAAATTTATAAGGTACTCCATTGCGTCATTCAGGCAAATAAACATTTCAATACTATTTTTAATTTCACCTAGTGCTATATTTAATAATTCCCATTGCTCTGTATAGTTCGGAAATCTGTTTTCACTATAATCATTTGAGCGATTCTTTCGTTTTTTTCGTATTTTTGAAGAATCTTTGCCCATTTGTTGGCAGTAGCGCCTTTTGGATGCTATCTTTTTTATCATCAAAAATCCCACGCGATAGCCTTGCTGTGTTATGCGTTGTATTATCGTTATAAAATGTAACATTGAATTTGCATGTACACATGCTAGCAAATGAATAGTTTTGCGATATGTTACATCGACGTTTGACGCGGTGACAATAGTTGAATTTAAATGAGTACCGGTAAATGTATTATTTTCGTTTTTGGCTTGTATACCGTCAATCTCACGCCATGCTTTGTTGCTCAGGAGCGCGTTCAAAATGTTAACCCGGTCTTCTTGACTGTATTCGCAATACACCAACATCTTATACAATATCATAGATAAAGCCAGACATCTGACTAACACACCGCAAAACATGGTAAACAATACCTCAGTTTTGCTTGGAACTTACTATTATTGTTTAGATTTACAACTGTGCATAATAGAATAACTAAACTATTTTACCAAAAACGTTTACGTATTCCTATTCTACCCTGGAATTAACTTTACAATTTTTACAAGCTTAGCACACAAAATCGGCACGTGTTATTTATTTTTGAAATAAATGTTTGTTTATAAGTGTTATTCGTTTACTTATTTTATACACAGCTGGTACGGCGTTAAGATACATATGAACCGATGTTATGGAAGTATTGAGTGCGACCTTATTTCAAATGTATTTGAAAATTTGATCATACCTTTTTTTTTATAGATTTTTATAATTCCAGGACAAACTAAAACACTTTTTTCACATTTTTTTTTTGTTTATAGGTTGTTTAATTTTTTTTTTAGTTATCCAAATATACCCTACTGTGTAATTCAACTGTAGGTAGTAGTATCAACACGAAATCAGCAAAGTTAAAATCCTAACTAAAGGTACATAAATCGTATTATGAAAAATTTTATTTTTTTTTTAAGCAAACATTGGTGATGAAGGAATAATTTTATCACGGTTCAGATTTTACTATTTACGTTTATTGGTAAACAATTTATGGAACTATTTTATTAGTAATTAAAACAGTAACGACACACTAAAACATAGTGAAGTCTTCAATTAGAAATTCATTAGATTTTTGAATAATCAAATTTGTACCTTATATTATGTTGTACAATTAGATAACGACAAAAATGGTTATTTACTGATGTTACATGCTTAATATAAAATGTTATGTTAATGTTCCGCTTCACTATTTTCTGGTATAATGTCATCAATTTGAAATTGATTTAATGAAAACATGAAACCTAATTCCCAGTAATTCTTTACCACATCTTCCACAAGTTTTTCAATTTCCAATCTGACATCTTGTATGTTGTACTCAATAGAAAACCTTCGCTTGGTATCATACATATTGATTTTATCTGTTAGTTTACAGTATATACTTATGAATGGCGCCAAATTAATTTTTACCAGTTTATTTAAATATCTGTTTAAGTCCCGGTTTAATCTAATAACATTTCGGTCGTCTGCATTATTGTAGCCCTCTTGATATTCTGGTATTTTGTCGTTTGGATTTAGTGCTAAATTTTGCAATAACTGCATGCTTCTTAAAACTAAGTTCAAACTTACATCATTATCTCCGATCGACACCAAATTCGTAAGGTAATCCATTGCGTCATTCATGCAAATGAACATTTCAATACTATTTTTAATTTCACCTATTGCTATATTTAATAATGCCCATTGCTCTGTATAGTCCGGGAATTTGTCATCACAATAAACATTTGAGCGATTCTTTCGTTTTTTCCGTATTTTTGAAGAATGTTTGCCCGTTTTTTCGCGGTATATTCTTTTAGATGCTATATTTTTTGTCATCAAATATCCCACGCGATAGCATTGTTGTGTTATGCGTTGTGTCAACGTTATAAAATGTAACATTGAATTTGTATGTACACAAGCTAGCAAATGAATAGTATTGCGATATGTTTTATCGACGTTTAGCGCATCGACAATGGTTGAAGCTAAATTAATTCCAGTAAATGCATTATTTTCGTTTTTGGCTTGTATACCGTCAATTTCACGCCACGCTTTGTTACTCAGAAGCGCGTTCAACATGTTAATCCGGTCTTCTTGACTGTATTCACAATACACCAACATATTATACAATATCATAAATAAAGCCAGACATTTGACTGACACGTCGCAAAACATGGTAATCAATACCTCAGTTTTGCTTGGAACTTACAATTATTGTATAGATTTACAACTGTGCATAATAGAATAACTAAACTATTTTACCAAAAACGTTTACGCGATGAAGTGGAGATTTCTTAAATATGTTTTACTCGCTTAGCAAACAAAATCGGCGCGACTTATTTATCTTTAAAGTAAGATCGAAAAAAATATTTGTTTATCAGTGCCATTTGTTTATTTTGCACAGCCGGCACGGTGTTAGGATACATATAATCCGATGTTATGGAAATATTGCTTGCTCTATACAGCTCTATATTTTTGTTGTAAATGGATTTTTAGGTGATAGTAGATTTTTTTTACTCATACCACAAAGTATTAAAGTTGTTATTCTACATTGATTTATTAGTTTTTAATTGATTTCATTAACAATAAATTATAAAATATTATGGTTATCTCTATTGATGGTAACATCTATTACCAAAATTAAATATAAGTTTTTAAAAAAGCATAATGCGAATTGTTAATTATCTATTTTACAATGTTAATATTAGTAATTATAATAGTTGACGACACACAAAAGTATACAGTGTTGTCTTTATAATGAAACACTTTCGATTTTTAGAATAATCAAATTTGTATCTTATATTCTGATGTAAAAGTTACTATAAGACGACAAAATAGTTTTACACTGATTTTACATACTAAAAATAAAATTGTATGTTAATGTTCCGCATCAAAATTTTCTGGTTGACTGTCATCAATTTGGATTTCATTGAATGACATGAAACCTAGTTTTGAGTCATTTTTAACTACTTCATTCACAAGTTTTTTAATTTTCAATTCTACAGCTAGTATGTCATACTCAATCAGGTCCTTCGCTCGGTTGCATACACGTCTACGTTATCTGTAAATTCACAGTAGGTTTTTGTGAATGGTGCCAAATTCAATTTTACCAAACGATGTAAAAAATTGTTTAAGCACTGGTTTAATCTAACTACACCACTATCGTCCACATGTTGGTAACCCTCTTGATATGATGGTAATACAATCTGAATATTTAGTGCTAAATTTTGAAATGATTGCGCGCTACTTACAACGGAATTCAAATGTGTTTTACTAATATAAATACCTTTCTTTGGTCCCAAATTCATAAGGTACTCCATTGCGTCACACATGCATTTAAACATGGGATGACTTTTTCTTATTTCGCCTACTGCTTAATTTAATAATTCCCACTGTTTCGTATAGTTTCGAAAAAACAAATCCCAAGAAACCTTTTTGCCCTTTATCAGTCTTTCTCGCCAGTATCGCTTTCGGGCTAGTAATTGTTTTTGCTGCAAACGTCCCACACGATAGCATTGCTGTATAATGCATCGAATCGACGTTATGAAATGCAACATTACATCTGCATATAAACATGCTAGAAAATGAAAAGTATGGCGATATGTTTTATCGACGTTTGACGCATCGACAATAGTTGAGTACAAATTAATACCGGTAATCGAATCATTTTCGTTTTTGGCTTCTACACCGTCAATCTCACGCCATGCTGTGTTGTTCAGGAGCGCCTTCAAAATGGTAATTCGTTCATCTTGAGTGTATTCACAAAACACTAACAGGTTACACAATATTATTGATAAAGTCAGATATCTGATTGTCACGTTGCAAAACATAATAAAACAAAAATCAATAGATCAGTTGTACTACGAAAATACTACTTTATAGTGTTACAGCTATGCTCAATAGAATAACTAAACTATTTTACCAAAATTATTTACGTATTTCAACTGAGGATTATTTTTTGATATTTTTTTCACGCTTTGTACACAAAATCGGCGTGTATTATTTAAAACTGAATTAAGATGAAAAAATGTACCTATTTTTTTAACAGACTGCGCATAGCGGCGTTGGTACATATGATCTGGTGTAATGGAAATATTGCTTATTCTATCCAACAAATATGAAGACTTATGTACTACATAACATAGAAACAATAATTGTCATTGTTAAAATTGTTTATTTATTTGTTTTGAACTAATCTGGTCATGTTGACTGTATTCACAAAACACCAACAGATGATAAAATATCGGTCATCGATCATTTTCGGTTTTGGTTGTACACCGTCAATCTCACGCCATACTGGATTGCTCAGTAGCGTGTTCAAAATAATAATCCTATCTTGACTGTATTCACAAACCACCAACCGTTGTTAAATTTGCAATATCATCGATAAAGCCATATATCTGATTGCCATGCTGCAAAACGTGATGAACAAAAAAAAAATCAATTGTGCGGTGTTACTTTGAAATTTTAATTGTATAGAATTACAACTGTGTGTATAATAGAATAACAAAAATTGTTTATATATTATAACGTTTACGTGTTTGAACGTAAATTTGGCACACAAAAGCGTCTTTTTTAAATTTGTAAGTTGAAAATAATGTTTGTTTAAAGTTTTATTTGCTTATCTATTTCTTGCACAGCTAGTGTGGCGTTGGGTACATTTGAGTTGTAATGGAAGTATTGCTTAAAAATCATTTTTGTTGTAATTTTGAAGTTTGGAATTTAGCTACAGAGCGTTTATTAGGTATGTTTCTATATAATTTTAGAATTATATCAGTCACTAATCATAATATTAGATTGATTTGGATTTAAACAAATTTGATTGCCATACCTGCAGGCTGCAAGGCAATGTTACTCATTGCCTGTCATTCAACTGAGTAATATCGATTCGATAGTTCATATTTAATTACTAAAATTAAATTTATATTTTCAGAAATAGGTACATAGCCCATTTACTGGGCATATGTGTAAAATACAATTTAATAAAAATGGTAATTATTTTAACTTATCATACAATAACCTTTAACACTGGAGAGTAGAAAAAAAATAAAAGTATGTACAAATAATAAAATTTTTAAATTTTAAGATGTATTGAGACCCCTTGAGTGGATTTTGATGTATCCGTATATATTTTGATGAAGTGTGGATATTTGGCTTGAATAATTTCGTGAAATTGTGATGTGATAATATTAGGATTTATGTTGTGTTTGCTTTGTTGTAGAAGTTCAGTATTGACTTTGATTTGCTAAAGCCATGAGGGGTGGTTTGGGTATGTGATTTTGTTTTTAACAGATGTGTTTATTTGAATATATAAGAACGGATATGGTACGGTATTTGGAGAGTGTATAGGCGGAGTCCCTATCACGATTCTGTTTTTTTTAAAAAATGATTTTGGTGCTTAAGCCTCCTATATATTTTTGGGTAATTTGCGCCTATGGTTTATCTTAAGAGAAGCAGACACTGTCCGACTATGTTGAGAGGTAATTATCTAATTTTTCATGTTAACATTTTCTATGATATTTTTATACAGCTAATACGGAATACCGGCATTTAAAACATAAAATATTATTGATAATTTTATTGTAGGGAGTTTCGAGACTTAGAATTCAGACAGAGAAAAACTATTTTGTGTAGTAATTTTATGTCGATTTTAGGATGGTTTATTATAGACTTTTCACGTGGTTATCGTTTTTCGGTGATGTTTGCTGGATGACTTTATTATGTATAAGCGGTGTTGGATAACTAATAAGCCTATTTCCCCTAGAATACTAGATATCATTTATTAATCAAGTATTCACTACCTATCATCCATATATTCTATCATTTTTTAAAGACTATTTTACATTATTTAGTTATGGATTACCTATCTTAATTTTGAGTTTAAGTAAAAAAGGAGTCAACCAATAGTTGACAACATACGAAAATATACAGTGTTGCCTTAATAATGAAGTTCATTCAAGTTTTTTATATTCAATTTTGTATCTTACATTATGTTGTAAAACTTATTAGAAGACGTCAAAAATGGTTATTCGCTGATATTACATACTTAAAACAAAATGTTAATATTCCGCTTCACTATTTTCTGCTTTAATGTCACTAATTTGGAATTGATGTAATGCCATGAAACCGAATTTTGAGTAATTTTTAACTACTTCATCTACAAGTTTTTTAATATTCAATTCTACAGCTGGTATGTCATACTCAATCAAATACCTTCGCTCGGTTGCATACACGTATACGTTATCTGTAAATTCACAGTTGGTACTTGTGAATGGTGCCAAATTCAGTTTTACCAAAGGATGTAAAAAATTGTTTAAATCCTGATTTAATCTAACTACACTATTATCGTCCGCATGATGGTAGCCCTCTTGATAATTTGGTAATACGAACTTAGTATTAAGTGCTAAATTTTGAAATGATTGCGCGCTACTTACAACTGACTTCAAATCTGTAGTACTAATATAATTACCTTTCTTTGGTCCCAAATTCATGAGGTACTTTATTGCGTCACACATGCATATAAACATGGGATTGCTCTTTTTAATTTCGCTTATTGCTAAATTTAATAATTCCCATTGTTTTGTATAGTTCGGAAATCTGTCATCACAATAAACATTTGAGCGATTCTTTCGTTTTTTTCGTATTTTTGAAAAATCTTTGCCCGTTATTTGGCAGTATAGCCTTTTGGATGCTACTTTTTTTCTCATCAAACGTCCCACGCGATAACATTGCTGTATTATATATCGTATGGACGATGTGAAATGTAACATTGCATTTGCATACACACATGCTAGCAAATGAATAGTTTTGCGATATGTTTCATCGACGTTTGACGCATCGACAATTGTTAAATATAAATCAACACCCGTAAACGAACCGTTTTCGTTTATGGCTTTTATACCGTAAATTTGACTCCATGCTGGATTGATCAAGAGCGCGTTCAAAATAATAATCCTGTCTTGATTGTATTCACAAAACACCAACAGTTGTCGATTATACAATATGATTGATAATGCCAGAAATCTGATTGCTACGCTGCAAAACATAATAAAACAAAAATCAATAGTTCAGTTGTATTTCGAAAATAAAATTGTATAGTGTTACAACCGTGTACAATAGCATAACTAAACTATTTTTTATAAAAAACGTTTACGTATTAGAATTGAAGTAAGGTTAAAAAAATGTTGTATATCTGTGTCATTTGTTTACCTATTTCTTGCACAAACGGCGCCGCGTCTAGGACATATTTTCCGGTGTAATGGAAGTACAGAGTGATCATGTTTTATCGTGCACCAACCAATATACCATAGGGTTTAATAAGAAATAATATTATTTTTGTACAATGGGATCTCAATTTTTCACATTATTTTTGTTTTTATCCCCTCCCAACTTAGTTATTTTTATAGCAACTTTTGAAACTTAAATGGTAACGCATACATTTCATTAGCTTTTTAGATTGAGTACTAAAAATGTTGACTGGTTGATAACCAGGTTTGAACGACTTTTTTTAAAGTTATAAGAGTTTAAAAGTTAGGACGGGGACGATAAAAATAATACTACACTTCACCTTTTCTCCTACCCTAAACTTGAAACTTCAATAACTTTAATTGAGACCGATCAACAGGTCGTTTTTGTTTATGGTTTTTATATAATCAATCTGACCGCATGTAGGAAAATTCAAGTGGGTGTTTAAAATGATTACCCTGTAATATTAAGTGTATTCACAAAACACCAACATTTGTTGACTTATACATTATCATATATATAAGTCCAAAAGTTTGCATGTTACACCGCAAATCATGGACAAAAAAAAATGGTCTTCACTGTAGAACGTTTAAATTCTTTATAAATTAATTTTAGGGAAAATTACTTTTCATACAAATACAAACTGTTATTATTAATTACATTAGTGGTTAATAAAGCTTACGATTGAAATTACAACTTTTATTGTTGATAGAGTACTTTTCATTGACTGTAGTGAAGTTCTATTCGTTGTACCTACAACTTGTACCAATTATGATGTTTTAAAATAATTGGCTTTTTCGTTATTTATTTCAATTGGTTCTTAAAAAATCAACATTATTAATTTAACGTTATTAGAACGTATTCTTGTCCGAATTTTATAAATCATACTTCAGTTCAAACTATTGCTTTATACTGTTATATAAAAAAACACGGCGGATAACAAACTGTGCATTAGGAATTTTAGCGCAATGTAAAAATCAATTTAATAAAAATTAACCTACTAAATGATTTACAATGTTGAGAACAAAAATGCATTTAATGTCATCATAAATCATAATACACAAATACAAACTGCAAAAACAATAAGTTATTAATTTAACTTTTTTTTTAGTTAACTACTGAAGACTATTAAAATTTGCAGTTTTTACAAAACAAATCCATGTGCTAACCATTTTATTTTACATCTGTATACTATTTTTGAATTGCTTTAATTAAAAATAGAATACTACATAAGATGCATAATTGCAATAAAACACGTATACAAAATAAAAGCTCTCATTTAATGCAGCGAAGACGTTCTCTTAACTCTTATTACCAAAATGAAATATCTATTTTCAAAAATACATTAAAACTGACTTAAATGCAAATTGTATATTATCTTTAGAAGACGACACAATAGTTAATCAACAATAATAATATGTGGTTCCGCTTGACTATTTTCTGGTTTATTGTAATTGTTTAGGATTTGATTTAATTGCGTGAAACCTAATTCTGAGTAATTTTGTATCTCCTCTTCCACTAGTTTTTTAATTTCCAATCCGACAGTTGGTACGTCGTAGTCTTTTAAATTCCTTCGCCAGGGCTCATACGCCTCGTACACGACATCTCTTAGTGTACAGTTGGTATTCATGAACGGTTCTAAATTCTTTTTTACCAGATCCATTAAAAATTTGTTTAATTTCTGATTATATTTAACTACATAATTATCGTTTGCATTTGTGTAATTCTCTTGATATCCTGGTAATTTCACTTTTATATTTAGTGCTAAATGTTGCAACGATTGCATGCTTCGTAAAACTAATTTCAAATTTAAATATTTATCTTCGATCGGTACCAAATTCATGAGCTTATCCATTGTGTCGTTCATGCAAACGAACATGAGAATACTCTTTTTGATTTCACCTACTGCTAAATGTAATAATTCCCATTGTTTTGTATATTCCGGAACACCAACATCAATAGAAACATTTTCGCCCTCGTCTTTTCTTTCTTGCCAGTATCGCCTTCGTTCTCTTAATCTTCTTGCCATTAAACTTCCCACGCGATAGCTTTGCTGTGTTATGCGTTGTATGGACGTTATAAAATGTAACATTGAATTTGCATGTACACAAGCTAGCAAATGAATAGTTTTGCGGTATGTATCATCGACGTTCGACGCATCGGCAATAGTTAGATATAAATCAACACCGTCAAACGAATCATTTTCGTTTTTGGCTTGTATTCTGTCTTGACCCCAAGCTGTATTGCACAGCAGCGAGTTCAAAATGATAATCCGGTCTTTTTGACTGTATATTTTACCAAACACCAACAGCTGTTGAACATAGAATATCAATGATAAAGCCAGATATTTGATTGGCATGCTGCAAAACATTATACCACAAAAATCAATAGTTCTGTTGTAACTCGAAAATATAACTTTATAGAGATTATAGTTACACCCGTGCATAAAAGAACAACTAAACTATGTTACCAAAAACGTTTACGTATATCACCTGGGGTTTATTTTTATAATTTTTTCACGCTTAGCACACAAAAGCTTATTATCTAGTATCGAGGAGCAAAAATGTTTGTTTACCAGTGTCACTTGTTTACCTATTTCTTGCACAGCCGGCGCGACGTTAGGCACATTTGTTAGCGTTATCTAAAATTGTTTGTATTTTTCAATTTGGATTTGTGACGCTAACAGAGCGTTTTTAGGTATTTTTCCATGTAACAATTTTGTTCATATAACAAAATCTTATCTTCTAATTTAATTTTTCTGCGATGAAGTTGAAATAGCTTTTGACCTTGGATTTATTCATTCTTTCGCGTTGGTATTTGTGTACTATACGTCGCAACAAATACGAAGTTGTGATAATTATCAAAAAATAACATTCTGTCTGCACTCTGCACACACATTACACACATCCTAGTAAAATGTGGATGGTCCAGGTAATCTTATGTATTCAAGTTCATAAGTTGTATAAAAATCGTTACCCAGTAAACGAGTCATTACTTTTTTTTCTTTTAAACGGCCAACACTACTCCTACATATTGAATAGCTCAGAAGTAAGTTTAGATTATAAATCAGTTTTATTCGTTTTCACCAAACACCAACAGTAATTGCTTACACGAAATAATTAACAAAACCCGGTTTCTGGAATTATTCAATGTCAAACATGGTTTATGCAAATTAAATAAACACTTTTTCCAGTTTTACTTCTAGTATATATTATTATTAAATATAGAGACACGACAGTTATAAATATTAGAATAACTTAACTATTTTTCTGGAAATATTCACATCTTTTACGCGAATTTGTAGCTATTTTTTTGTTACATATTTTGTAAACATAACACCACTTGTTTTTCAGAGCTATTGCGTTTTATTTTCTGTCTTTTGCAGTGGAATTCACGTGTTTTAAATATAGTTCATACATTAGGTAGATGTTGCTGAAAATATTTTTAAAATATGATGAGACTCATTACGATTTCGATTAAAAGCCGTTTCGTTCAAGTAACTTTTGTCACCGAGTAAAATTTCCAAGTAAATTAAATAATTTTCGATCTTATATCTAGTAGAGATGATATTGAAATCCCGAATCTAATCAAATTTAAATTATTATTTTATGGATTAACCGGTATTTTGTTTTTTTTTTTAAATCTGGGTTAAATAATTAAACTTTAGACGGTAGAAGTTGTGTGTTAATTACATTGTATAATATAATTTATTAGTCATGTATTCGATGCACTTCCTCGTGGTTCATACAATAAGTGCTGATTCATTCGGTTTTTTTCTTAATATAAAAACCTTAGAGCTAGAGCAACGTTATTGATTTTTGACCGCCTGATATGCGGTCATAGCTGTGTGGTCATCGGCGGTCCATTAGGATTCGGGCCGACCTTTATCTCATGCGACTATATAATCATATTATTATTATCATGTTGTATTAAGTCACCGTAGTGCGGTCTCCTTCTTGTTCGGCGATCGTTCGTTTTGATTATTCTCTAAGACTATATTATACGCGGTACCACGGCTAAAGTTTTGGACTGGCGCGGTGCGAGCTTTGCCTCTGGGGGCTTGTATTTCATATAATTATTATAATACTCGTGTATACTGGCCCAGACGAAGGCGAGTCTCGGCAGCTATATAAAGCGTGGAGGCGACAGTGCTATTTTAAAACGTAAAATCGGTTTATCGCCGTTGATTTATCGTGCACGGGTTAATTATTGCAGCCCGATTATATATTATACACGGTTAGGGTCATCTCTCCGTTTAAGTCCGGAAACATATTTTTGAATTTTTTCATACACACGAACACACCCGGCAACATATTATTAGCTTACCCTTTGCTAATAGACCTTTTAGGGTCGTGTACACATGAATTATACCATCTAAATATAATACCTATATATATTTATATATTGTAAATCCTCGAGTGTATTTTTTTAAGGTACCTATACAAGTCGAGCCGTAGGCATTTGTCAGAAATTCGTTCATCGGTCGCCACCCTGCGCGTTCGTTGAGTATAATATTATGTATAAATTGTCACTCAGTAAATGATAAACGCACATTGCGCGCCCACTAAAAAGATTAAACAAGTCCAAAAATAGAAATCGAAGGCCAGAGGACGTTCGAAACGCGTTTATAAAAAAATTTACGACGGGAAATATAGGATTATACTGACTTATGAGAAAATATATATTAGATACTATATGAGTGAATTGAGGGTGTAATATGGTGTAGGCTAGCTAAAACCCGGCTGTATGTTTTTTGCTGTAGGCCGTAGACTGTAGGTTCCAAAAACTAAATCAGTTATGTTACAAATACAGTTGTGTTTATATAAACTATAGATCTTTCGAAAATATGGTTGACCTCGACAATTTAAAAGGTATCAGGGTAGGTTATCAGGGGTATCAGTAATTTTTTTCTCGGATATTTGGTTACATAAATACTTCAAAGTATGACCGATAGAAAATTATCTTAAGTCATTTTTATTCCAATAGGCTTATTAAGTATTTTAAGATTGATAAAAGTGGTTTGTGCAATTTTCCGATGGATTTATATTTACAAAAGTGAACCTATAACACTTCCATTTGCTATTATATAGTTAATACAATTAGTTTTAATACTATTTAAAATAATAATGAATAAATATGTAAAATGCGACAGACAGCTTTATTGTTAAAATTTACTCCTATTTACACATCATCATTTTTTTTCCAAGACCTTTTTCAATCAATTATATTATATTTATCATATTATTTATTAACCGAAATATATACTGAGTATAATATGTATTGAAATAATTTATGTTTAACATTCCAATCGCATTAATTTGTCCAAAAGTCTTATATCGAAATAAAAGGGCTTGAAATTTTTTTTTTTTTTGTATAATCTTTAATGGAGTTATTTATCGTTTCCAAAAATGTCGTCTTATTGAATAAACTAACAGAATATAATAAATATCTTACGAAATTTAAGGACGACAATTTATGGTCCGTACCGTTAAATATAATACTCATGAAAAGTCTTCTTTTTTTTTTGCTCAAGACTGTGTTGTACACACAATGAACCGCCGTCCGGAAAATTGCTATATTATTCCACGTGTTGTGTTGAGACATTAATATATTGTATTGTGTTGTATTATGTGAGTCTCGTGATCGTCCGTTTGGACTAGGGAGAAAAAACCAAAAAACGCCCATCTGGCGGGCGGGATGTATGTACAGGATGAGAGACGGAGAGAGATGGAAAAAAACACTACTAAAACCGATTTTTCCCATTAGCGTCGGGCGCCGATTTGTCAAAATCTTTATCAAAGTCTTCTTCTTTTACTTACACAACGCCAAGACGGCTCGCAAACGCACAGTTCGGCGCAGATAACTCGGACTACATTAATCACGGGCTCACAGAGGTCGGGGGACGTACTTATATACAATATATATATATATAATATGTATATATATATATATATATATATATATATACATAGATTTTTTTATGTAAATGTATATTATACTCTGTGTACGTTCGTCCGGGTCTTGTCGGAAATGGGAGTGGTCTGGTGCGGTATTTTTTTCAATCTTACATTGGTAAAACGGAAAATAAAGAATAATATTATACAGCGTGCATTACCGTCATCGCGCCGGGCTGCACCGCACAATCTGCTGTCGCCGATCGGACGTCCGTGTAATTTATTATTTCGGTATTGATGACAGAGGCAGAGGCACCTATCTGTACAATATTATTAAACTACATAGTATGCTGTACAATAATATATCTGTAACTTATGTAGGAACGCTGTGGAGCGCCCACGCGAACCGTTCCGATTTTCCTATTTATTTTGTTTACACGGGTTATGATTGTTGTGTACAATTTTGAAAAATTACCTACTGTAATGACGGCAACTATCTATTATATTTAGCCGAACCAACCGTATAACAGCTACACTGCACTTGTTGAAAAATAATAATTAATCGCGTAACGCGATAGCCTTGTGAGTCTATCGATACAATGTGAGCTTATATACAAAATATATGCATAAGAACATAGTAAGAATTTAGTTTGGTCGACAAATTCTTCACAATTAATATAATAGTAGCGTGCCAAAGTACGTCATATAGGTAGTATTGCGAGGAATTAATTGATTATATAATATGTTTAGGCAGTTGAATAGACAAAAAATGTGATTATTTTAGTACTATGATTACTATTGGTATGCGCTTGTAGTCACATTAATGAAATAATTAAGTTAACTAAAACAAATACATACATTTGTCACATACTATCAACCATAACTACAAGACGAAAACCGTTAAAATTGTGTTAACTAAAATGTGTAGTATAATAAATGCAATCAAAATATAGGTATGTACACAAAATAAACTGCTAAATAATTAATTTGGTATGTTAAATTCAAACGTCAAATAGAGTGTCACAAAAGACACTGTTCATCACCGAGTCCTGTATATACTACATTAATTAATTATACAATGTTTAAGTCTTTTGATTGTAACATAATAAGTAATATTCATTGGGATTGCAGTGCAAACCTAAGTGACACAGTAAATAGTATTTAAATTTTTCTAAGATGTTCGCTTAAAACTTAACGCTGCTATAGATTTTGTAACCATCTGACTATATATACTAAAGAGGATTTGTTGTAGCTACCTTAGTCTTGGTACATGTAATATGTATTTTAACAACGCGCATTAACTCGTTAACATATTTTAAATACAAATTAATTTGTTTTTTCAATCTGTAATCACGTTGAGATTAATATTGTATCTATAGCCGCATACTGCATAACCATCACTCAAATATAGTGTTGATCACATAACCGAACCTCCAAATTGACGAGTCTTAATATTTAGAACTTAATTATTAGTTTTAAAAGTTTTTACATTTTTTTAAGCTTTCTTCGAATGGTCGCAAGATAAACCACGAGGATTATAAAATAGTATAAAATACTGCCAAATAGAATATATTGTACAACGTAACCAGCTAACCCGAATAATAGTGGTATGTGTGTGAGAAAGAGAGAGAGAGAAAAACGAAGATAATCTTTCTCGACGGTGACTTTGGTCGTCTCAATAGAAAGAAATTCTTTACTCGGTCGTGAATGGGAAACCGGAAAAGTCACGGTTTTTTTTTTACTTCGAACAAATACACACACACACACAACGACATTATTATATATTATTGTCTATTTTCTTATGTCGTCGCCGTTACTCAAAAAGACGTCGCGCCCGGGAATCACACACACACACAAACAGACACTAGCAAGTACATAGCAGTGAATACGGCGCTATATGTGCTGACATCCGGCGAGACCGATATTATATTTCAAATGACGCCAGCAGAGACACACAAAGCACACAAGTTCTACGTCTTCTCCTTGCCCCTCGTCTGACAGCCATCGGCCCTAACACCGAACACGACGTAAATTTTAGGGTCTTGCGATTCTTCAAACTGTACACACACGCACGTAATATACCAGCACTGCGTTATAGCGGCTTCATACGGTGGTAACAGCCGAACAAACAAAAAATAATAACCCTATTTGATAGGTTTTTATTTCGCCGTGGTTAACTGAACGATTCTACCTAAATAATATAACATAATGGCTTATCGTTTTTGCACATTCCTATTGTGGAATTTTCGTGACAAGCAATAATATGCACCGAAAACTAGTCGAGGGAGGAACATAATATGTCACTTTTTCTTGACAAAAAAAAGCGATAGGGTTGTTTTTTAAACATACATACATTATGCTTATAGTCAAACTAACATACACGAGTAAATAGCTGTTATTGAACTATATGCTTGCTGTAATTTAATATCACATTGACGAATTAATGAAAGAGTTTAATCTAAATTACCAAATTAAATTATTTGTAGTTTATGAATGTCAAACAGTTTATTGTTAAAAATATTCCAGTTGGTATAACTATAATAAATAGTTGCACTAACTATGCCGTTTGAAGTGAAAATACCAAACCAATTAACCAGCTTACATTGCAAAGTAGAATTTATTGAATAATATTGTATTAAAAATGCATAACGGTTATCGTTTTACAGTTATGGTTTGTTCAATTAAATAGTTGCTGTTATTGTGTTTGTGTTTATACTGTTATGGTATCATACAACCAAAATACAATTATTTGTTAAATTAACTTTTGTATTTATTTAATCTAGATACTTTATTAATTGTTTGTATTAACCCTATACACGCAGAGATTACATCTATCGTATTTATAATAGTATAAATACTATTATAATTACATTTTATCTAATTCAATATTAACTATAACATTTTTATAGTTGAGTTATATTAAGTTTTATTTTAATGGTTATCTAAACGTTTTCTCCTAATCCAATTTACCAACTGTGATCAGTTACCACAATAATAACATTCAACCTAATTTTTGTTTAATTCAAATCAAATAACTCTTGTTTAGTTTTTTTTAACTAAAAAATGTTTGTGGTTGGCCATTTAAACGATTGTACTGTTACTAAATCTAGTTTATTTCTGCGCAAACTTAACACCAAACGTCAAAACCACCAATCACATATTACATATTTTGATGTTCTTGCATCAACTTATTAGTATAAACAATACATTAAACGTGTATTATTTATTTATCACAGGTCGACGACTGACATAAATGAAGATATTATGATTGTCTTGCCGCCAAATGGAAAATTGCATACTATCATAAAACAAAAGTCAAAATTTATACATAATATATTATATTACCTACCTATTTATAATATGTACCTATTAATATATGTAAGTATACGATTTTACATTATACCATAATTCATGTGAACTTTTTTTAGAAATTTGTAGTGTATCGTTATAAACTATTTAAAATATAAATGTTTACTTCAATTTATAATATGTATACCTATAAAGCTTATATGTATTGGTGACCGATTACAATGATTTATTATGGACAATGTAATAACATTTATGAAATAAATGTTTTTTTTTTTAAATTATATAGAGTTATAGATCATAACACCGTATTTATATTCTACACTTAACAATATAATATATTATTACCCAACATTGCGGGTAGGCGTGTGTAAAGTGTTGTTTCAATGGATTTCGGATTCGAAATAACAAAACTCTTTTTTACTGCCTGTACAGTGTCCAATACACCATAAGTCACATATTGTTCTCGTGTAGCTCATACATACATAAATCAAAAGATGATAATGTGACCCGTAGAACGGTATAAATCATTGTTAAGAAAAACCAAATTTTGTGCTTGGTAGTTTTTTTTTCCATGAAAAGTAATTTTTACTTTTTGTTTTCGTTGTAAAAAAATAATTTACGACGTAACTTTTACATTGTAATCAGATAATATTTTTATGAAATTATTTTTTTTCACCTACTTATGGTATTATAATATCGTAAACAGTTTCTTTTTGTATAAGTAGATAAGTACTAATAACGCACCACACATTAACACAAGCCTAATTAAAGATGTATTTATTATAATGAATTACTTATTGTATTTTTTTTTTTTAATAAAGCTTTTAATATGTTATGAAAATAATTTTGAGTTATGAGTATTTTAAGTAATACCTATTAATATTGGAGACGATGTGAAAAACGTTCCTCACAGTTCATTAATTTTTCACAATTTATAAATTAACATATGTAAATTAATTCATTATTTCTATATCCAGTATAAATATTAGTGTAAGTGTAGTTTTGTAATAGTTATATTTATAACGACTGGGCTATTTTTTCAATTATATCAAAAAGCTACACAAGAGGTTAAGTTGAGATTAAAATGACCCCTCTTAATCAAGAATGTTCATGGTTAATGATTTTTTGTTATGTTTCATTATTATTTAACAATATCAGACGTATTTTAAATGTTCTATTTGAATTTATTGATTAATAGTAAGCCAATACAGAATACACTATTAGAATATTCTTTAATGAGAGAAAGACGCACAATAAGCTGAAAGTAAGGGAGATCAATTAATCGATTAATTATAAAATAATTGTTTTATTTAAATACTTTTAAATACAATTTACACAATTAAAAAAAATATTATATTTGAAATTATTATTTTAAAGGATAATAATATTAAGGCTTGACTTTCAATCGTCAAATACCAACCTACATATGTGTCAGATTATACTAAGAAAACAGGAACAGGGACGGCGCCAAGGGGGGCCGAGGGTGGGCGGTCGCCCCCTCATAACAAATTCTTGCCCTTCTCTCACCCCCCCCAGATATTTTGCTAAATAGTATAATTTTAAATATTTGATTATTATTCCTAAAACCCAGATTTTGAATAACTGTATTTTTATATATACAAATTTAGTTATTACGGAAATTGTGAAAACAATTGTTGTTTTGATATAAACCTGTTTATCTATACAAATTAAGTTATTAGTTATGACATTGCCACCAAATGTGGCCTTTTTTTATCAATATATTTTGAGTGTTTTTGCAATCGGTTATCAATAATCTGTCGCCCATATAATTATGTGTTTTGGTGTATATATATATATATATATATATTATAATATTTAAGTTTGTGTGTGTGTTTTCAAAAAATTCAGTGTTTATTGACGGATTGTTTTGGGTTTAATAGAATGTAGGTATAACACGATAACTATAATCTCCACTGACTGGTTGTTGGGCGTTTTATAAGCCTTCATTTTTACTTCGACTTTCATAGAGTACAATAAGAGCTATATGATGGCCGACAGGTAAAACTAATGCTTATTTAAAAAAGTTGCCTTACTTAAATTGTACACTAGTATATATTGTCCCTTAATCTGTAATAAATTCATATTTTATACTATTTCACTGATAAATATTAAAGTCATTCACTGATAAATCATTATAATTGTTTTTTATTGACAGAAGTAGGTAAAATTATTGTGGTTGCCCCTCCAAAAAATTCACTTGACCTTTCCCGCCCCCTAGGAAAAAAATTCTGGCGCCGTGCCTGAACAGGAATAATAAAATTAAAATAATAGCAGGTCAATAAACAGTTTTAAATAAATACATCTTAAGTTATTATCATTTGAAGGTACAGACTGGGCCCTGGGGGTTAGGTAGACTGTAATGTTATTTATACTCAAATGGAAAACTCACCCGCACTGCCTTCTTCGCCTAAACTTTTAATACTAATTAGTCAAAAAGGATTTATTTAAGACTTGTTATCGACCAGTCGCTATTTGCATTACATCATTCTACTTTTAGTTGGTAATTAAAATGTGTATATTGCTATTCTTTATCTTTATATAAGTATATATTATATCTTGTATAATCAAGTAACTAAATAGAACATAGGTTCTACTTAGTTACTTGATTATACTATTTTAATAGTTGCTAGTTCAGACGACTAAGTGCATATATATATATATATATATATAATATATATATATATATATAATATCCATATATTTCATTATGTACCACCAAAAAAACCGCTAACTTCTCTCATAATATTTTTGCATTTTGTTTTACATTCTGTTTAGGACGTGTAAGCATGTGGTATAATATTTTACTTGGAAAATTGCTGGCATTTAATATAAAACAATATGAATGGTCAAAACAGGAAGAGCAAGAAGATAAGTGCAAGGTCCTGTAATGGAAATTGCACGGATACACGAGAGCGTTCAAAAGTGATATATTGCCTGAATAGGGGCGATTTAACTAGATCTAGGTGGTCTATACAATAGGAAAATGCCAAGCCTGCAATTAGGGTAGGTACCGAGTGGCTTTTTATGCATTTTGTCTACCACCATATTTTATTTCTATATTTATTCCTGAAAGTGAATATAATGCCATTAATGTACGATTTTATTATCGAAAAAAAATTGAGTGCTTAAAAAAAATATCAGCAAAATATCTCCCGAATTAGTGTTTAGAGTTTATAGAGAATTTTGTTGTACATTTAATGTATTGTATTGTATTATATTGTATGATTAACACAAACATTTTAAATAAACCACTGCATCGTTACACGAGCATGTACAAATTATAACATATGGAGTATGTGTTTAACTTGTTGTACAGACTGTTCAAGATTGTTGTAGAAGTAAAGGGTGGGGCAATGGGATGAGTGATTTTCCAATGTATTTAAATGGGAAAATCACTCGTTTCTTTGCCTAACCATTATATTGAAATAAGTGAAGTGTAAGATTAAGAAGAAAGGAACGTGTGGTAAATTCTGCCTCGATTTTCTTCAAAAGCCAAATAGTTAACACATACTTGGTATGTAAAACAAACTTTGAATAATTTTCCCTGAAACTTTTGTTAGTACATTAATTTTATGACTAAATATTTGATTAAAGGACCTTATATTATAGTCTTACAATATAAAAGAGACGTTGCGAACAAAATAATATATTGCGACTTACTATAAATTATTTATCTTTGTGCACCGCTTGAGTGCTTTGAATAGATGCAAAAAATAAATAACGCAACTCGACTCTTCCACGATGATGATTATAACAATAATAAGTATTTATGCGAAGTCTCACCGGACGTTGGAAATGTATTAAAACGGAAACGGTGGGGCGAAAATCGATCCACTTTATACTTGAATTCCCATATAGTCGTAGCCATTGCGCAATTATCGTTGTCGCATTAATATCGTAACGATATATTCATATGCATATATTTTTTTAATATCGTGTAAACAAAAAAGGGCATTTTTTTTGCTCTTCCTCGTCTGATATAATAATAATATAAACATTATTAATTCGGTATATCGTAAAAAAAACAAGAGAATATATTTTCTACATAATTACATATATATATATATATATATATATATATATATACGAATTATTATGAACACCGAAAAAAAAAAGAAAACAAGGAACAAACGGTGTTGGCGGCGGCGGCGGGTGGTTTTTTGGGTATTTTGAAAAATTATCCCGTTCCCCGATTTTATTGCCGCACTATAATAATGTACTCGGTCCCGAAATATCGGCCATGAGCTTTTAATACTGATGTATGGCGGTGACCCGAAGTCGAGGCCGAGGCGGTCGCCGTTCAAGTGGCTTTATCCCGTTCATATATTATCCCGGTCCGACGTCCAGGCTCTAATCCAAACGCTAGCGAGGTTTCCTGGATTAACCGTGCTGCTATACTGCAAGAGTTGAGGCGGCAGATTATTCACTTTCGGACAGCATTACATTATGTATATATCCCTAGAAGGCCCAACATCTGCACCGGCCATGCTTGCCTCCCTCCATCTACCCTCATCTTTTCACACACACACACATTAGGCGTATTACAAGCGGTCCCTGTATTATGTGCGCACAGTTTAATTGGTTTCCTTTTGTCCGGTCGCGAAATCCCTTAATGTCCCCCAATTTATCCTTATATATTTATTATATGTATAATGCATTTTCTATGCACGCACACATATCTAATGTGTGTTTACATTTAAACAAAACAAAAAAATAACATTAACCCACTACCACCTTTAAATAATTCTACTAAACTAAAACGCGATTCTATCAAGTTATACAATAGAATAATAATATTGTTAACGCAAAATTATTACACGCACGTATAGTCCATATCTATATATAAGTACATTTAACACTCAAAATAATTTCATTTTTTTGTTTTACTTTCTGAACAAATGCTTGATTATGTTATTCTACAGTATTATAAAATTACCAAACATTTACTCTTCTATTATTTTCCAGAGCTCTATCAACTTTTGTAACTTGAATGTTAACTTCTATGTTTAATTATCTTTTTAGTTTGCTACTTCAGTAAATTGGTCCACAGGAAAAAAGTTAATGTGTCTTCACATAATTTTACTAACAATACCTTCTCAGCTGCAAATCAAACCTAAAAATGTAGATCGACCTCTAAAAGAAATTGTTACTGATAAATTACAAGCCTTTTAAATTATTTACATAAAAGTAAAATTATAAATTATTTGACGCTAAAATGTCTTAGTGAGATATATAAATTAAATGTGTTTATATGTGAACAATAATTAGCGTTGTAATACTTTATGTTATTAACATAAATAAGTTAATAAAACAATTTTTGATCAGAATAATTATAAGGAAACGACCAACCTGACACAAAACAAAGGACACACACACATCATTATATCTTAATCCGATATTTGTTGCTAGATATTAAGAATAATGTATGATGTATGATGCAGTTATATTATGTTTTAAATTAATTGAATGCGTTCACATAAACAAACACACGTTTACACGTATTATTACTACAAAAATTACTGCAATAAAAAGTTAAACAATTTTTAATCGTTGACCAAGTGCCGTTATCGCTATTTTATACGTTTATAAATTGTCGACCGTTAATTCAGAGCACCATTTAGCTATTTAGGTATTTGGGGCTTTGCAGAGCTACATAGGAGATAATATCATATTATAAATTACATACCTGTAGCCTTCTATTGTCTTTAGGGTCATTCGAGTAACTCACACATTCAGAAATAACGTATATTATTGATTTATTGTTTAAACAACGCGTGTCTCGCATCTTTATAAAACCGTTTTATTTGTTTGCTATGACTTGGTTCTTGCGCGTTGATTGACGTACCCACGTGAAAAAAAAATGAAAAGTAATTGGTAAAAAAAAAAAAACTACCGTGGCAGAAAGGCTCTTTTCAAAATGTTAATGAATCAAGCCCAATCGATTTTCTCCAATGTTGTTATCTAAGATAATTAATTAGTAATAATTATGTTTACGAATAATATAGATAATAGAACGAATGCGGTTTCAATGCATAGTTTTTGATGTATGATGATTTCATTTTGTTATGGATAAAAACCGGTCACAAAAACAACAAACCATATTATGTGAATACTCAAGAATAATTTACATTTTAGCTACCACGAAATCTTTCAAGGTTAAATACTTCACCGGTTGTATACTTGTATTAGATGTTTACAACGACATTTTCATTCACGTGACATTCAATAAAAACGGTTAAATTCCAAACATAAATTAAACAATATGCTCTAGGTCTTTGGAAAATAAACTGATTTCATTAGTTTAAGCCTAAAATCCTACTATTAACGTATCAACCGTGTTCAACCATATTATACATTGTCTTAAGTGTAAGAAGTCATTTGTAGTTTCATTTTATTTTTAAATAAGTTTACACAATTTTTTATTGGCAAATTGTTCAACGATTTCTGATGCAACTAAACAACAGTTGGAATTTGTATAAACTTTAAAAATACCACGTGAGTATTAGGCTCTTCGAAATCTCCTTGAAAATTATTGTTACCGCCTTTAAATGCAAAAAAGTCTTAACTACCTCTACGTTATAATATTATATTGAAGTATCGAGCACGTCACGTTATGGACTTAAACATATTATTTTATACTTACTTTATAGTTTACAAATTTCTTGTTCTGCACTCTATTGCCCTAAAGAATTACCATCTTAACACTAAACACCTAAACACCGTATGATTATTATTAATTGGATGAAAACCTAATAATATAATATATTATCTATTTTGTTTCAGTTGTATTTAACAACAACCAGAGTTGTACAAAATAAGTATTTTCGAACAGTCTGCGGCGTCCGTTTGGGATATTTTTGTTTCTCGTGGGTACGACTGTGAGCCCCCGGGCCCCTCCCACTCGCCCTCGCACCTAAGTCGCGCACACACATACATTACAGTTCGGTTCTCCAGGTGATTTATTTACTGTCAGGCCGGCCGAGTCGGAATTGGAAGATACACACCGAGCACACAGCATTTGGACAAAACCGGCCATATCCACGGTTCCGTTTGATTTCCTAATTTATGCGCGACCACAAAAACCTCGTGGGAGATTTATTACCCACCGCGGTCGTTGCCGAACTCCCCTGTCCCTCTCCCCGTTGCTCATCCCTGATATACCCCTCTCCGCCCTGCCCATCGCCGTTACCGACGAATTTTATTTTAATATTATATAATATCAACACAGTAGTTATCTTATATTTTTTTAAGTCTGCGGCGCAAGCGTTACGCTACTATTGTATTATTGTGATTCCAAATGAAAACAGCTATTCGTCCGCGTTATCCGGATGCGCGTGTACGACGGTAAGTCTGTCATCGTAATCGGTTCGAAATAAAAATATAATATTAAAATACAATAGAGATAATATAAACGCATTTGGCATGCGACACAATTAGCATGCGTACCGGTATTGTTAACGCTTATAATTAAAATGCATGGTCTAAAACCCGTGGGAAGGGGTGGGCTCCTTTCGACCCCTTCCTACCACCAATTGTCATTTGACAGCAAGTATGGATCACTCGTTGTGTATTGCTTGTCGACAACGCTATTTAGTCATCCCACATCCGACTTGGCCTATTCTACCATTATATATATATGTAGACGGTTGTGCTTTCTTTTTTCCGCCGTTTTTTAATGATCAAGTTGTTGTTCTCATCTCACGACTCATTTATGCGGAATTCGAGAGTGAGTACTTTGCCCCGCTGTCTGAACAGCAGAGGCGACACGTCTCAATCTTGACAACAAATACATTCACCGTGTGTACTATGATGAAACACGAGGATGCATTTTAAGATGCAACTGTCATCACACGCCAATCCACGGAATTTGCCCGTCTTGTCGAAAGCTAGTTTCACCGGTTTACCAGGCGTAGATACGCAAAGATATAATAATGGTTTTCTTAAAATGATTGCATATAATATACATTCAAGAATATTAAACTACTGAGCTATTCTATGAATGACATCTCGTTAGCTCGTGGTCCGCCAGTTTGTTTTTCTGCTTTAATAGCGATGATAAAACCGCTTATGATCTCAGGCCAATTTATAATAGTCTTTTACCAGTTTTTTTACTAGTATTAGCCAAATAATATGTATCACAACATACCATCAATTATTGGTAACAATAACTGTAAACGAATAATACACAATACGCAACTGCGATATTTACAATAGTAAAAACAAATAAGTGTTATAGAAAAAAATATTATGAATAAATGTTGAATACTTTATCAAAACAAAATCGCATTTAAATTCGTCATGTTATGTACATTTACATGTTGCTTTATTTGACCACAACTACTCCCACTTGGCCCTACACAAAGAATAATTACGGTGAAATATTGAAAACTCTAATATTACTGACTGATACCAAGTAATTTCTGATAATTTGATGTCTCAGAAATATTTACTAAGCGTTTCGAGTTTAAGATTTTAGTCTTACAACATTCAACTGCAATCAGTTTAGTTTTTTAGTTTTTATTTATTAAATAAAGATATACTTTTACAATGACATAATATAATAATAATGTAATACATTTTTTTAGTATTAACCATACATTAAGAGATTCAAAATTGTCTTTCATACTTTTATAATATTTATTAGTAATTATTATAGTTAACATTTTTTTTGTGCAATACTTAAAATAAAACCACCGATAAATGTAAATGTATGTGAATTATAATAATAATAAAATAACTAAACAAAAATGAATTATTACATTCGCCTTTATCTATAAAGATGTGCATGGATTATACTGACATAAACACAATATTATGAAACAACGTGGAAATGAATGGTTAAATTATCGTAGCATCTACTATGTTTTTCCATTCCATCAGTTCAATTATATGCACTATGTTTTCATTGATAGATTTAATTTCTTCAGAGTAGTTATCAAGCTTTTCGACAGATTTATCGAATAGTGTTGTGCTGAAGTCACTTGACGGCCCGGTTGGTTCGAATGCAATGCCTAAACTGATCTGCTCTTTTTCTAGAACTTCGACAAGCGTTGCCCTGTGACGGTCGAAATCGGGCGTGCGATTATGTAAAAAAACGGAAATCTCTTCAAGGATCCAAATGTAGCTAGGGAGAAATATCGGAGAAATGCCGTTCAACGCTTTTATTATGGTCGCCGTCTTATGATACCATACGGCCAATGCCGTTTGCATGGCAATAAGAACGTCTTTTATTTTTTGAAAAGCAATGTAAACAATCACTCTCAACATCAACAATTGATACTCGCATACATATTTGAAATTAACACGGTCCGACACGATAGCGCGAAGATCTCTTATTGGCGTAATTTTACCTTGCCAGTGTGTTTGTAGACGGTTGATAATTGAAAATTCCGTACCGGCTCTTACAGACATTTGTACGCCACTGCCGAACAAATAATACCTCGGTTCGAAAAACTGGCCGTACGTATAGTATAGGTCTTCGATATCGGAACTGTCATGGGAGCTGCTGTCTCCGTGGACTTCTTCAGTATCGGACAGTTCAGGGATTGGGCTTAACTCATTCAAAACGTTGAGTATTTTTTCGGTGGCAACAACATTTATTTCGCTAATTTTACCATAATCTTCAGCACTGTTAGAATTACTATTGTGTTTAACTTCTACTGTACAATCATTATCATCGTCGGTCTTATGAACAAAAGTGTAATCATCGTTATAATAATAATGATTTCCGAGCCTAGTTTGAAAGTCGGGCATGACAGTGGCACCGGCAACCTGTTTTAATTTTTCCCCAACGCAGTCGACTGCGTTAAGTCTGTCACTGGTCGACGTGTGACAATATGTATTCAAGTCGCTTGCCAACTGTTCCGCGTACTCATCCTTAGGCGATAAGAACGGACAATAGTCGTTGATGTAATGCTCTAAATGGTTAATTATGTTTAGGTGGCCTCGTTTCAAAACTTCAAATTTTGCCGCCACCGTTTTCAAGTATGCCGCCGAGTCGTCCACGACTGTAAGTGGCACGTTGTGGAAATTCGCGTTGTTAAAGTACAACGAAATCATGTACATGGCCTCGACCACCTTACGGTTGATAGGAATGAAAGCCCTGTTGATGCTAACCGGTTTTATGACTCTCGCGAAAATTTGTTTAAATTTGTATTCGATTCTCTCGATGTACGTTTTCATTTTGGAAAAATTATCCACTATCAGTACCTGGAAGTTGTTAACGGTTTTTAAATCGTTCACTAAACGCTCGCATTGCCTGACTAGAATATCGACCAGTACAAACAACCTGATAATGCCGGACGACATGTCACAGTTGTCCGCGATGAACAGCTGATAGTTTGTTTGAAGTTCGGTGTAAATATGGCGTTTGATGTCTAAAAGTTGCATATGTTCGTCGAACATTTCGTTTGGCGTGTTGTACATTTTGAAAAACCGGTCGTCCAACGTTGCAATTTGCCTTATAAAATGGTTTAACATGTCGGATAGTTCGTCAGAGCTGTACCGCTGTTCACTAATCGCAGAGTCCTCGTCGGTGGTGCACTGCACGAACACGGCAACGTCCTCCTTGTTCACGGTGGAGTTGCGGCAGTATTTTTCTATGGCCATTGAAATAATGTACTTCTTTTCCGAGCCGAACGTCTTGCCGAATCGCAATTCTTTCAACGCCGTACGCAGAAGACTTGTCGAACCAAGACCGTCTAAAACGTTTAACGCCGAGACAATGGTCGTGTCGTTAGCGCCGAAATAGCTGTTCGTCCCGGCCGTATGTTCACCGTCTTTCTGAATCAGCGCCAAAACTATATAAAGCATTATGGTTGCGACGGTTCCTCTGATGAGCTCGTGGTATTTGAGTCTTCTTTCCAGATGAAAATCGCCGGACACGTACTCGTAGTACACTTGTTCTAGCGTCTTATTGTAGAACGACCAGTTCAATTTAAAATGCTTTAGCCGAGTGCTCTCGTTGCCTGCAATCAATTCGATTTCCAGCACTTCGGATACCACAGAGTCCTTGGCGTTGAAAGATTTCCAAAGGCCGACTAGCTCGGTCGGTAGAAGTTCGGACGGGCACCATACGGTGTTCGAAACAAATTCTTCAAGCATGAAATTTGCGCAAGTCAAATTGTCGTTGACCTCTTTTTCCGGCAACGCGCAGTGTTCGATATTGTACGATTGTATTGTATACTTGATGTAGTTTAAGTTGCGCTTAAGCGTGTTCGTTTTGTTACCAACGTGATCGTCTTGCACCAATAATTCACTGATTGCCAAAACGGAGCTCATAAAATTCTTATCTACGTCCATACCTAATTGGGCGGAATAGTGATGCACCGTGGCCAGATAACTTAACACCTTGTCGTTGTACATCGAAAGATGTTTTCTCGTCTTGCTCGAAATCGATTGCTCTCCTTCGTCGTCACATGCCAATATCGTTTTGTAGATATCCAAGAAATCCATCATGTTTGTCGAATACGAACAACACAAGGCGGTGAACGCCACGTCCGCTACGACTTCTGAATTGTCGCGGTCGACTGTCCATTTGTCGATATCTGTTCCCAAAATGTCTTGTAACGTTATACTTAGATTGTTTTTCCAAACACCGACGTCTTTGAGCGGTGCTAAATTCGGCGGTTGAACCAATACGTTGTTTTTGAAATCAAAATTTGACGCATTAACAACGGCAAAAACATAGTAAACACTCAACAGCACCTTGAAAACGGCCATAGAAAACATGTTGCTTCCTTCGAGTAACATTTACTGTTCTAGAAAAACGATTTACCTAAGCTCCGATGTAGTGCGTTGTTTATCAAAGCCTGTGGACTCAATAATCGGTAAACAACAAAAATCGTGTTTTACTTCAAGGTTAGTACATTTTTTTCACGGTCTTGACAGAACTTTAAAATAATTTTTTATTTTACACACATTTTTCGACGAATAAAACTGTGCAAATAGTCACAATAACATCACAAAATCGTTCCATTTACAACGTTTAAATATTGTTTTTATTTAACAATTTGTACTCTTTTTAAATTGTTACACGACATAGTATTGCGGACATCTTATCTTTTGTGCGGTATTTCCAAAATTACCTCGATTATTAATTTACCTGGGTAAATGAGATTTTGGGACGCGTGCGCCTAAGTCAATATAATTAGGTAGCTGAAACGATACATATCATCATAGTATAACGTTATTATGTAGGTATACGTTCAGAGTACATACCGAAAATTGTATTACACGCCGGCTGTCGCGGTTTATTCTGTATCAGGCCATGTGTAATATTATATAAGTATAAACGGGGTGGTGCGTTACAATATGTAATAAAAACGACACACGAGGGGGTTATCCCATCTTATTCGCCCTACCACCGCACACACATGTACACCCTCAGTGTTTCTATCTTATATATTTTTAAACGTTTTCTGAACGCTTTTGAAATGTCATCAAAAAAACTTTGGAATTCCGGAAGCGCTCGCTCACTATTCCTCATACATATAATATACCGGAACAAGGATGATTTATACAGGACGTATCCAACATTATCGGATCTCGGGATTCGATATTGTGCGAAGTGGCAATAAAATCGGTTCAGATATTATACCTATGGTAATACCTTGTCGGTTTTGTCGCATTAACTTCTGCTCCCGAAATGAATAATTCAGAGCACATTTGGTCGCCGTCGCGCCACGTAGACGTGCAATATTCTATACAAAATCAGCTGTACAACGTCAAAACACAGTGACCAACATTCAGATGCACAGTATCTACAATTTCAGCTGAACGGAAGCTAAAAACACCGTTTTGGCGGTTTAATTTGAATTCTGTGCATTTCCTCGACAACTATTCGAAGTCAAGTTGGCGGGTCTGACGTACTTTAAAAAAATTGTTCCCGTGTAAAATTGTAAAAAAAAAATACAAATGCCGTGTTGTGACGTTGTACAGCTGAAATGTGCCCACGTATAGTTTGGAAACGTTCACGTTAAAATCTAAGTTCAATTTTTTAGTCTAGTTTCGAAATGATTGAATGCCTAACCGAGGTAAAATCTTGGTCACACAAAAAATTGCATATATTTTATAATAGGAACATTAACATTAGGTGCATACGAGTGCACTCGGATATTGTAAGCCCTAATAATAGTTACTATGAAATGGCATGCTTGCTAGTATCGGTCGGGTTGGTGGGGGGAGGGCGAGGGTGGCAACGTTTGAGGATTTGCGAAATTAGAGTGCAGGTGTAGTGTTTCCTTATGGTTGCCGGTTGCGCGAGAGCTACCCGATGATTTAGATAGTCCGGCCATAATGAAATTTAAACCCGACGATGATTAATGGGGCAAGGTCGACCGCAAGTACACAAAATATGTTCAGTGCTATATTATTATATAGCAGCTTGTGTATATTATATAGCGCTTCGGTAAACGAACGCATTGCGGGCTCGTTAAAATTAATAATTTACTCCGCCGGTCTCGTGGTGCAGCGAAGACGAAGCACTATAATAATAATAATAATAATATATATAACAGTATCATTCGATACCTGTTCGTTTTCTCCCTTATATATTCCTTATTCGCCTTTATTATTTGTACTATCTCCGTTTTCAGTACGGCCCACACTTACCGTCACTAAGCCGAAAAATTAGATTAGATTTAAATCCTATTTGAAAATCTCAAATTTGTAGAGTTCCCATTTTTGGTTTTTTTTAGTAAAGAAACAGTTATTCAAAAATCTACTTCCACAATAGCCTGGTCATGAGTATGATTGCTTTATGAATGTTTTATTTTAAGTTAAATATTTTTTAACTGCTTTTTGAAGCTCTTTGTTGTGATGCCAGCAACTGAGAAGACAATAATGGCTTTTTCCCGATTCCTGAGACCTTTTATATTGGATGCTAAAGGTAAATGTATTTTGTTATCTTTTCCTATTCATTTTGTGCCATAATATTGTTGTTGTCGTTCAGCATTGCGTTTAACAATTTCAGATGTTAATTGGTCGACTACGGTTGGACGATTTTGTCCCGTACCAGTATAATGTATTTCGAATACATTTCCAAATTCATATTTTCGAATTCTATACTCGCCTTGTTTAATGCAAGTAAAACCTTTTTTTAAAAAAAAAAATCCAATCTCGCACACCCATGGTTCACGGCCAAGGTCAAAATATAATTTCAGATGTTTGCGTCGAGTCCCATAACCAAAATGACTCTCCCTCGACTGACTATTGTTAAAAACGGTTGTGTAGACTATTCTCAAAGAAATGTATTGTACCTACTTAAATTCCACGCACATATTATTGTTAATATTATTATGATAATAATTGTTTGTACCGTGTGTGTGTATTTATGCAGTACATAATATGTATTGTACAAAGGCCGTTGGCTGCGGCGGTGGTGGTCGGCGTCATCGTGGTCGCACACCTCTTTCGACCATAAATTAATGGCTGAAGTATAAGAAGACATGGCGGTCGACAAGCAATTAATCTTGGAACGTAGCCGCGACACATACACACAGACCAAACAACGCGGTATCGCACCAGTGGAAAATAAATAACCGGGATGAGCGATTGCCGGGAAAAATATAACGTCAAGTCGGCAGAGAGGCAAATGTAAGTATATAACCACCAAGATCGCTGGGATCGGTGAAGATTTATTTCGAGATTTCCAAGTCGCGTTGTACAGGCTAGAGATTTTTCGACGGTGTCCCGTACAATTCTTATTCTTTTTGGTCTTGGACCTTGGTTGAAAGTGTAAAGACAAAAATAGATTGTACCGACCGCGACGACTGTTTAGGGAAAAAATATGTACAATAATAATATATCGTTTCGCGTGGCTTTGCTTGACAAACCAAAAGAATCAAAATACATATACGTATACAAACATTCCAACTGGGTGTCGCAAAATTTTAAATCGGTCTAGACGACAAGGAACGACCGACTGGTTTATTTATGTTAAAATAGATGAGTTTAAAAAATACGACATATGACGAATTTATTTTAGCTGAAAAAATAAGATGCTTAATAAATAATGTAATTATTTAGTTAGCTGAAAAATCTTCAACCGTGCCCAGATTGGTTTTCGTGTACTTAGAATAGTAACTTAGGCCGTAGAATAGTTTGGATAAACACACCGTCGGCCAATATAATATTATTATGCTGTGGCAAAACTGTGGTGGTGGGTTGAATATAATATTATTGTTATATACCAAGCTATTATTACAATATAGTCGGTAAAACACGATCGAAAAGGAGACCCACGAGATAATTATATTAATTATTATCAAATTTACGATAACGTCTTCGCGCGCGACAAAATATAACATGGTAATAAGACTTCTCAAGTTCCGGCCGGCGTTTCAGAGGAGGCTGACCGAGAAGAGGAATGATAATGGTTGGACGAGCAGCAGCCCAGGTCAAGAGATAACAATGAGTTATCGTTACACTGGGACCCGACACTGGTAACACGAGCAACTTTGAAGGGATTATTTACGAGCAGAGTTTTCGAAAGCCTTGAGGGAAGTTAGTTCACATACACATAGACACTTTTGGATATTAAAAAGTTTGGCGTCTGCTTTACATGCAGCTGCCACGCTTTTTTTTGAAGGGTGGGGGTAGGATGTTACGGGAGAGAGCTCCTCATAGAAACTTATAAAATATAATATCGCGTACAAAAAAAAAAAACAACACAAAATGAGTTTACTTAGAAGTTTATCAACAAAAGTCTCTACTAACATAATCTTCGTCTACACCATATTATAAAAAATACAACAAGGGCTTTGAGTAATAATTCATATTGCAAAAACTTTTTTTTTTTTAAATATATTTAGTTACGTTGTATAATTATTAAGTGCGCGCGTGTGTTATACGCCGGTTTAGTAGTCGAAATGTTTATTTCTTACATATTTTATTCTTTAAACTCGATGAAAACTTAAGATAAACAACATTAGTCATATTACTGTACAATATGTACCATTGACGTTCAGATGCACCGTGCTAAATATATTGCAATGGAAGATGCAAATATTAAACATAGGTACTAAGGTTACACAAACCTTCAATTTTATGAAATATTTAACTTGTTTTTCAATAATATATGTATGCACAAATATCTTTCGAGGTGTGCACTATTCTCCAAGTGTTACTCTCAATACTCTTACATAAGAATATGATTACAAAATATTTTTCTGTTGACAAAACGAAATGAAAAAACGTTAAATTTGAGTGTTTAAACGATTTAATTTGTAACAACAAGTTTCAATTGAAAGTCATTAGATTGGTAAGCTATCACGCTACAAGATTGAATAATAAAAAACAAAATTAGTTTATTTAGATTCTTACCAAAATAATGGTTTTTAACAACCCCAAAAATATATTTTTTTACTGAATTGTAAACCATTATATGGTTACATGGTTACTAAGGATCAAGAACTTTCTTTTCCCTGGCATATTTATCCCTGAGATATTTCCACTAGCTAATTATGGTTTGGATATCAAACATTCGTAAAACAATAAATAAACCCAAGTAAGCATAGACCCGAGCACAGACAAATAAAGAGTTAGTTAAGTTAACAAGGAGTACAAATTGGCATCACAAAATTAATCCAAACCTTCACAATCGGTCCGAACTAATTTCCAAAGTTTTGTTTTTTAACCTCTGAACGCTCCTTTAACGGCAGCCGATGGTCCCAAAGAGGTTGACGCTTTAATACAGCACCAATCAATGTTGAAAAAACTGATGTTTTATCATCAGTTTTTTCAGCACTGATTGGGGCTATGTTTCGAAAAGTATCGACTACCACTGGTACTAGAGAAATATCTAAAAGTATACCAGGAAAATACTGAATTACAAATTAATAGATATTAGTGTAAAGCTAATGAAATCCTTTAAGGCCCAATACTGCCATCATGAGATAATGGTTATTTTATTATTTAATAATTACTTTTTCTTTATTACTGTGTAGGGGTAACATCCGTTATGTAAATAAATGAATGATTGAATGATATTTTGTTATACCTTTATTAATAAGCAGCTTATACCACAGACTATATGAAAATATTTTCTTATAGTCTGTGCTTATACTAAGCTATAACCTACTTACCTAATTGATTACAGACGTGCAAACGTCCAGGTAAATATACCTTTTTACACGATTTTTACACAAACTTCAACTCTAACAGCCATAATTTTAATATAAAATAAAACAAATCGGTAAAATACCTAAAACTGGAAAAAATTTGTGCGAATCGTAAAATATAGTGTAGTCATTCGTATATTGCCGAATGCCGATTTATGACAAACCATTATTTATTGCAGATAGTGGTAAGAATTATCAAACTGATAATTGATAAAAGTCAATTGATCGCGGCTACCACACTTTAACCGTCTATACCACACGACGCAAAAGTTGAGTTTAGCCCAAATCTAGCAATAACCCGGTAGGTCATGGTTACTCAATGATACCATGATTACATTGGCCGATCAGAAGACGATATGAGGCACACGACACGACCGACGACGTAGCTGTGATACCGCCTTTATAGCTGAAACTTAGCTGTTATTCAATAAGTACGTTATTTTAAATACGCAATAAAAATGTCTTGTTAATATGTATTATAATATTTTGTGTTCATATTTGTATGTAATATTTATTATTAAAGTAATCTTCAATTGGTTTTCGTTGTTTTATTTGAACTTAATCCACAGCTCAAATAGTTTCTTTATTAAGAATCATAAGAACTAGGTCAAAATTATAGTACTACAATTCACGAAAATATTATTGCTTTTATTTCATGTTTTTTAATAGATATTTGAACAGCTTTAGTAATATTTTACTGGTTTAATTATTGGGTTCTGCAGCGACGCGTAACGATTGCAGAAAAAATCCAATTCAACAACAATTTCTACCATGTAAAAAATACATATCAGCAGCATTGAGACCAAAACACATTGTATCCGAATTTATAAGCAAAGACGTAGGTAAACGCGCTACTTGTTTTTCTAGACTTGTTGACATCAAAAACGTCCATATGTTGTGACGCATTTTGAAAGGAAATAATTATCTGTTTATTTAATACATTTGTTAAAACAAAACTACTGCTCATCATCAAAATAGTCACTCGATCTTGGGTAATAAAAGGGTAATAAATAACTTCGAGGCGTTATGTATTGTAGTCCATTTACAGAGCATAACATTCAAGTTTGGCAACACAGATAATGTCTTCCATAATTCAGGTAATTGTATTTTGCGCGGTTTGTTTAAAAGCTTTAAGCGAATCCATACAATATGCACGTACAACCGTCGACGAAGACGTGAGTAACATTCCGGGTCTGGCCATTTACAAGGATATGCATATGTGGAAAAACAACCAGGACCAGTGTCTCACCGAAACTTTCGGTTCTAACGAAAACCAATGGACCGTCGGACGAGGCGACGTTGTGACCGTTAAGGACATGTCGTTCACGGCAATGTGCTGTTTGCATTCGAAAAAATTGATCGATTTCGTGCAAACGGTGGAATTGCGTTTAAAGGATTACGGCGAACAACACAGCGTTTTGACTAGAGTGTTTTTCGAGACGGCGACGGACGACAACTTGGATGAAAAGTTCTTTAAACAGAAACCGATATCGTCGTTGCGACCTGTTGTTGTTAGAATGCTAACCGCCGTGCTGGACTACTCGAAAAACTACAACGTGCGCGCTAATAAATACTTGTTGAACGCGTTAATGACATTCCACTTGCTCCTAAGTGATAGGAAACCAGCGGAACACGACGTGCCAATCGACACCAACACATTCGGCGGCGGTAACTTTGTCGAACATTTGACTCGTGTAAACATTTATATACGCAATTCCGTGGAAGCATTCTCGATCCGAAACTGCTCTTCTTCCACGTTCGAAGACGATCGTTTATTTGAAACGACCGACAAGTACGTTAAGTGGCTGTCGGGTTTAAATTTTCCCACAGCGCACTTTACGCAAGACCTGTTCGTTGCCAGAAACATGATGTTGACCGACGTACTGGACATTGAGCTGATCGCCGGCAGAGAGGAGACCCGTCTGAAATACCTGCCCGTGTTTTGGCAGTATAAAAAAGTCGAAATGTTACACGTTTACAACGGTTTGATAAACGGTTACTGTGCCGAAAAAATAACGAAATTCCAGACGCTGATGTTCGAGTGTATCTCTTCAGTGGTTTTTTATTTAATAAAAGCTATAGCCAAACTCAACTCCACCTCGGGCTCGGATGTCACTGCCGCCATTAATGCGTTGGAGGGTTTCGATTTTCCCGGTCTCAGCCGCGTGACGTTGAGAACAATTAAATATGAAAAAATGTTCGTCGAAGAAGGTGCATCGCAATCGGTAAAAACGCATTTGAACAAATCGGTTTTCTTAGAAAAAGACTTTGAAACATTCATCGGTGCTGAGGAAAACGTGTATACGTTAAGGGAAATTTTACACAATTTCACCCACGAGTTGGAAGCCATGAAACGGTACATCAGCAACGCGATTGATATCAACAAATACCTTTGCGATTACGAGTACGAAGAAGTGGGATTTTTGCAATACCCACCGGAAAATAGTGAACCTTTTAAAACAGCTCAAGAAAAATATTGTGTTTTTTCATCCAACGTGATTACGCATTTTATATTAGGCGGTTTGATTATATCGCATTGCGAATCAATGGCTATTCATCTGAGCACATCCGCCGACAATGATTTTACGGCCAAGGATTTACACGAATGTTTGACAGTCGTGGAAAACTCCATCAAGATGCTAGCGGACAACTTTAACTCATATCTTGATTCTACAGCTGGGTTATTCACGTATCAGACACTGACCAATCATAAAGTTACCGACACGGTTTTAGCTGCTACTCTTTATTTTGGTGACAATAATATAGTTGAACAGTTGCGCAAATCCACTGATCCGCGAACTGAAAACGGACCGGTTGATTTCGGTTTAGTGTTGTCTAAGTTTAAAGTATTAAAACGGTATCAAGTTTATCTGATTAATTTTGTCGAGCAATTCACCGTTCTCAACTGTTCAATGGGATCGCCTCGAACGGAGGTCATACCAAACGTAAACACTTTGGTAAATCAGCAATGTAAAACATTTATCAATAAAAGTCGAAAGTTAAAGCTCGTGAATTGTATTAGGGATATTATGGTAGGATTTAAACGCAAGTATCTCGATCGTATGTATCCCAAAATCGTTAAAAAAGATTTCACAATTGACAAGCTGTTAATGAACACAATTATCGAAAAAGCCAGAACTACTTCTAGTGATTTATCAATGATTCTGGACGTCAGGGTTTACTGGGAAGGTCAATGGAGAAGTTTAATGGAAATTCGCGATTTTGTCACAGCCGACATACATCCGAAATATCTATGCAACTATCAGGTGGCAACGATAAAGGCGGTTATTTTTGTAGTCTACGAAATCATGAAAACCATTGTTTCAACTAGTAACACACCGGAAAATATTAAAATTTATCGTGATAACATCCAGACAATGTCGGCAGAGTTAAGATTTATATCCTCTCCTAATTTTCCGTTTCGAATCAATACCGGGTATGACACGATCATTCAGTTGTTTGATAAATATTTTAAACACACACCCGGGATCGACAAAGGTGCACTACTCGAAATAATCGAATCAGAACAATCTTATTTGGAATTGCAGCTACGGGATAAGACGACATTGATCTCGTTCTCTTCCGATCAGACAAATGTAAGCCGATTAATAACGTTTGTTAAGTATATTAAGGAGGAAGTGTGGTCCGATTTGAGTAAAGTTGCACGTGTGTTGAATGCGTTAACAGTGGATGACATCGTAATCCAATAATGAAAATTCTAATAGTCACTATTGTATTTTTTATTTAAAATCGTATTGCCTTTTAAGAGAACTGTATTCAGTACGGTAATCTCGAATATATGCACCTTATATTTTGTTCATCATACACATTATTGTTGCAATTTTATATTTGTAACATTAATACTTCTTTTTTGAGTGTTCAAATTTATTGTATTGTTTGAATAATATATTTTTAAAACAACCGACATTGTAGTTCTACTATACATTTGTTTGTATTTCTGGTGTTCTACGGAAATTTCCTAGACAGTCTATCTATTTAGTATATCATGATAATGACATAATTGCGACGACGTGATAAGAAAAGGATATTCTGGACGATGCAGAACATTAGGACTGAGGATTTTTTTTTTTATATTGCCTAAGCTGGTCTCTATATAATATTTATTTTATACACGCCCATAATACACAATGTACAATGTAAGTGGACTATCGGTACGGAACAGCAAAGCGTCGAAAAGTATATAAAAAATAAATAAATAAGAAGCAAAAAAAGGGTAAAGATATATCGAAAGTCCTGTTGGGAAAGTTCAACTTTTGAGTTATAAATCAACTAGGCTTTGAAATCCCGCATTGCAGGCGCTGATATATTGGACCGGGCCACGTTTCGCCGGCTCTCTACCCTTCATCTTGATTCCAGCTTGGCTTTTTTCCTCGTACTTATTTATGGCTTTCTCCCCCCCCCTCCTCTCTCTCACTCTACCATCTTATTCTACGTCGTCCCATTCGGCTGTACCGATTACACTATCCACATAGCAGCCGTCGCCACAAACCGCCGCAAACGCAAACCCAATGACTTTTATCTCCTTATCGGTTATTTTACACTGCGAGGATAGACAGCGCCAAAAGCACGACATAATAATTATTATTATACGAGCCTTTGCGAGTTTCCATGCCAAAAACAGCGGATACTCTTTTGTTGACAAAACGAACAATTCTTGAAACTGACACGTTTGTATAATTTTCTATCGCGACTTTTTTATCAATACTTATGTATGTTGTTTAAAAAAATTAAACTAGCATATTGTTTTCCTTAGCAGTATACGCCAGCACACATGTAAATCAACACACAATACACAACAATTCGGCAAAAAAACTAGCACAGATATAATTTATAATATTATATATCGAATTTAGGTCATACTAGTGTATAGTAATACAATATGTATAGGTGTATACGCATTATACTGTGCTGTACAAATATGTTACTTGAATCTGGTACCTAACCAGACATCATATGTCGCACGCATTACATCAATTCAAAAGGTAACCAACTATAGTCACGTCCTCGGTAGTTCTAAGAAAGAATATAATAATATAAGAAACACATATTATAACTTATAACCCTACAAATCCATACTCTGTGTTCTAAACGTCTAATACATATCAGTTAATGATATTAAAATAGCTATTAGTTACCATTGAGAACTATTGAACAAGAATTTCAGTAAAATCAAGGTGTTATACATAAGCCAATATTAAGGTACTCTACGACGAATTTGAAATTATGACAATTTTAGAGTAAATTGTTATTATCTTTCTTTTTGTATAGGTTCTCCTGTAATAACAATAGTATTCCCCACACATATAATTTATGATTTTTAATTTTCCATGGTCGCATGATTATTATTATATTATATAGTGTACCTCATGAAGCGTAATGTTACTGTGTTTTTTGGTTCATAAACAGTTTTAACACAGAGCTGTTTTGCTTTAATACAAATTGTGGAAAAAGAATAGTAGTACTCTACATTAATTATTATTAAATTCCGGGTATTTGCAAGGGCCGAATTTTTTTTCAGATTCTATGATACGACTTACACATACCAATATTTTTATGCTAGTTCAAAAAAAATCAACTCGGAGGGAAATGTTTAAACAAAAGTCCGGCACGTGTGTATTATTATAAAAAAAAAATATACTATTCTTGCATAAATTCAGTTGTCGCCGTGAAGACACCCATTGTATAAAATGAACGTATATAATGCGGCGAATGGGGCATACAAAACGGACACAAACACACAAATCTGCCAGTGCCGGAGTTGTACATAAATTTTAAATCGAGAGCCTAAAAAGGTCCATACAACCAAGGCTTCCACGCCGGAACTCGGCCGCATCCGAAATTGCCCTCCGTAACTCTGTGTCCGTAAGCAATAATTTTTTCCACCCCTACCGCGACGGGCCCGACGCTTTTTTTCTTTCCTAGCCTATAGGTGGGCAGGGGTCGGGGGCAATAAAACAATATAAAAACCGGTGGCCAGCCAACAGCGTGCAAGTCCAGACGGCAAACGGGGTATAAGATGTATCTATGTGTACAGAACCGTTTTTCCACCCCTTGTCCGGCCGGCGCTGAATCGGACAAACGGCCTGTGTGTGTGTGTGTGTGTGTATACAAAGTCTTGTATTATAAATAAATAGAAGCGACTAGATGGACGACGTGCGGGTAAGGGACGGCGAAAATACAAACATATATTATGTTGGTGTACAAAAAACGATAGGAGTGTAGAAGAACGGGGGGGGGGGGGTAGGGAAACTGCGCGTCTCGTAGAAATTTAAGATAAAATAAAAGCCTCGGGGGCACTTTATCACGTTCGGGTCGTCGCCGTGCCCCCCCCCCTCGCCTCTCTCGTCCCCGAACGCGCAAGCGCATTTTTGATCCCTCCGAGTAGATTTATGGTACACCATCTCCGGCGATGCAGCGGCAGAAAAACAGGGCGTCTCCAGAATTTTTTTATTATTACATATATATATATTCTTCTTTTCTGTCCTTTTTATTTTTTCTTTATCATCTATATACGCCGTTCCTGCCCTCGTAGAAATGATAAACTACCGGATTGCATTCGAAATATTCAAGGAGCCCGAAGGAGCCACCACCGTTGCCTGCCGCGTCGTGTTCCGGGGGTAGTGTTATCTATATATTTCACCCCTCCTCCGGGGGACGACTGCGGCCTTCGTGTTATTTGCACCGCATTATATTATTATTATTATTATTATTATACGTGTGACTGCGGCAAAGAAAATATATCTACCGACGGTCGTTTGTGCACGAGCAGCGCATCTAAAGTGCTTGTTTAGGCAGGTAGAGTGTGACGCCATCGAGGCCCGCGCGACGCCATCCGGCCCCGTATTCCAGCGGATCGGTAATGGGTCAATAATGAAAAAATAAAAATATTGTTAATTGTTATGTTATTGTACCGTTGATTACCGTCTTTGAACAGTGAATGAGTGTAATGATAATAATGTTCGTTATAAATTATTGAGAGGCGTGTAATCATGCGAGTTGCAATATCCTTTAACTAAAACTATAATGTGTCGAATGTAAAATGACAATGATTCAGATTTATGGGGGCATAATCGACGTCTAGACCGCAAGAATCCGGATCTAAAAATGGTGCTACACAAGTAATTTGGTCCACAGGAAAAAAGTTATTGTGTCTGCAGACACAAAAAAGAAAAACACACATCATTGTAAATGCAATACCTTTTCTAAGCCACCGCATATTTAATGTCTTCATAAGTTAATAGCCCAATGTATATTTCTGTTGAATACATGTTTTAGCTAAAAAGAGTTTAGTACAAATCTTTATTACACTAAAGTCTCTAAAATAATTTATATCTTTCTGGTGAATAACATTTTTTTAAAGGAAGGGTATTTTTAAAAAAGTGTAATATTACTTAAACAATTTACAATAGTTTTTTTTGTAACAATGGTGACATAAAAATAATGTCTAATTGACCTGTAAATAAAAATAACTATTTCTTTTTTATATTAGAAAGGATCCATATGTGTCATACGAATATCCAGCCTCTTTCAAATCCAATAATTCAATTTAAATAAATTAAATTAATTATCAAGTTGTGTATACAATTTTTCAAAACCGGGAACGGTGAAAAAGAATGAACCTAATATAATAATCACATTTTCGCTAAAATGTGGACTAACGCCTTAATTGTATGAAGCGATTCGATAACCGGCACAAAAGTTATTAAAATATTAAAAATTACATTAATGTAGAAATGATTAACATCGATATTATAAATTATTTTCGATAAGATTTTTTTACAAGAGTATAGGTGACTAAAATTAAACAGGCCGACTTTTAATTTTTTGTAGAGTTAACGTAAAATCGAGTTTAACTAATCTGTATTGCATACTAAAGTAGGCGTTCAGGTATTGATGTAAACAGCTGTACTTTGTGCGGGTTAAGCATTAATGTCGAAATTCACTGATAACTGTTATGAAGTAATTTATTGTATTTGAGTACAAAAAAAAAAAGAGTGGGCCATTGAAAAAAAAAAATATTCAAATTGAATTCACCGCTTAATCTCAAGACATTAATATTCCCGATATCGGGCTTACGTAAATAAAATATAAGTCCCACAACCCTATTCAATCTGACATAAATCTTCCTTAATTCATACAAGACCGCCCAGGTAAATGCAATGTATACAATGAGTACAGGTTCGTGTGAAACGATTATTAATAATAGTATAAAAACAAATTATACGAAAACATGTTTTCAAGAAGTTTAGACTATTTTGTACGCAATGTTTTCATATAAGTACCGTAAAATTTGTTTTCAATGCTCAAGGAAAAAATATTGGCTCTTGGGTAAATACTGCGTCAGTGTTTGCAAACATCAAACAAGTGTAGTTTGTTTTTTTTTCCATATGACGATTTGTTCCACTTGTAAAAATCACCATGACGTCATTTTCAATTTGCACCTAACAAAGTGACCCAAAAAAACAATATATTTAACAATAATATAATTTTTATCCGCGTTCGGGTCAGAAATCACAATATTTTCTCTCTTTCTACACAATATATCTTCTGAATAAAAATAATTTGTCAGCTGGGATAGCTCGGATCATAGGCGCAATTAGGGGGGACTTAGTGGGTATTACCATGCCCAATTTTAAAATAAACTCTAATATTTTCCGTGTTTATGTAACTAATAAATCTGCTCATAAAAATGTATAATATAAAAAAAAAAAACAAAAACTTTTTGCAGAGTTTATTACAGTATTTACTATTCAATATCATTCATCAATTTCAGTTGGCTCTCACACTTCCCATTAGTTTTTAGGATTTGGCAATGGGACAGGACAGACTTGTAAGTTTGTCAATATTATTTTTTTTTTCACATTTGCAGAACAAGATAGGCGCATAGTTCTTGTGTAAAATACCTGTAAATTGTAATATTGTATCAATTTAATTTATTAACTATTTGCTTTTACGCTAGTGCAATATCATACGGCTATAATAACTGTAACAATAATACAACGGTAATAATAATTTAATAATGATTTATAAAGTGTCTCATTGTTTTTTATCTTGTTGTTTTTCTACGGCAACGGCAGCTGCATATAAAATGGCGGGTACCTATGTAATATTCGAGTCGAGACCGTCGGTGTGCTTAAAAAAATGATACACAATAAATTAAGAGCGAATAAGACGATAAAGTCGAAGTAACTGCTATATTTCTTTTGCGTTGCTGGTTACCGATTTTTAAACAGGGAACATGGTCGTAAAAACCGCGAGCATGAATCTCAATTAAATGTACCGAAAACCTCAAAACATATCGGCCAAAATGCGTACCACCAATTGCGGCGGTAGATCAGACATCAGCGTCTTAGAGACACCAACGACAACGATTACTTTAGCTGTTATGTACTGGATATGTAGTGCGACTCGGTTATGTACAGAGTAAGAAATGATTCTGTTATACAATAAATATAAATTTTTAACGATAAAATGTATATAAGTCAGTGGATTTGGCTGGTCGACCTTATTTGTTTGGAATAGGTCTAAGAAAAAAGGACTCGGGTTGAGTAAATTTTTATTGAATTTATTAAAGTTTAAAGAAAAAACGTGTACATTTTATACATTTATCAATTTAGATCATTGTGATGTCTGTAACAAGTCTCCAATTTAATATAGATAAAATATCATTCAGTTGGTCCTTAACGTTATCTACGTCTTTATAAGTATAAAATAATTTTTTAATAGAATAATAAACGACATCCTCGGTATCGCAAACCTCTAGTGAATCACCAAACTCGTTCTCTAAGAATTCTTCCAAAGAGGATTTTTCTCTTTTCGTGGACACTCCAGCCGTAAGTACAGTTTCTTCGTTGTCCCACGACTGTGTCTCCTCCGGCGAAATGGACATCTCGTTTCCACTATTTTTCGATGGTAAGATTTCTATGCCCAATCGTGACTGTTCCATTTTGATCATCCTAAAAAGGGCATCGATTTTCTTCTGCCTCTTGGTAGTTTTAATTTCTATTTCTATGAAATTCATGAACTTGTCGAAAATACTATAAAGGTTTTTGTGAATGTGCCTGGGAAACTTAACCTCGTACAGGTGGTCCAGTGACCAAGTGAGGACTTTGCGGAGTAGGCTGGTTATGGCAGTCGTGTTGGTCGCGTTAATAGCATCGAGTATGTTTATCAAGTTTTCGTACACAACGCACACGACCGCGTTGACCATTATCGACTGGAATTTGCTAAGATACTTCCAATGAACACTTGTCTTAGTGAAATCGTGCGGGGCAAGTAACGGTAGCGACTCGTCTGCCCTCACGGTCTTTAATTCGTTCGTTGTCGAGTAATCATCATATGACGGTGTCGTTACCGTTGCAAAAATGCTGCCCATTCTCAAATCTTCCATGTCGGGGAAAACCGTTTCTTCACTGTCCACCCGCGATGTCTTATGCTTAGCGTTATTTGTTTCCACGGGGTAACTTCTTAAAATATCCTCAAGTTTTTCCACTTGAGCCGTCTGCGACAGCTGTAATGAACAGTGGTCAGCGGCGAACTGGTCCAAGCAGTTTGTAATTAAATAATGCGCTCTTCGCAACTCGACCAAACTATCCAATACAACCGCTTTCGGACTACCACGTTGCATTAGATTTGGCAATTCAAACATGTCGTTGTTCAGGTACAACATAAACGAATAGAACGCGTCGATTAGCTTACGGTTTACTCGAAATCTGTCGTGCGAGTTTTTAATTACGGCTTGAAACGTCGTTTGGAACGTATCTCTAACGTAGTGTTCGACCTCTTGAATTTTACTCTTTGCAGTCTTAACACAATCGACCAACACGGCGGGCATAACTGGGCTAGTGGGTTCCGACATGGTTTCTGCCAAGCTTTTGCAGTGCAACACATGCAAATCGCTACGCAACAACTGTGTCTTTAATCTCAAAGCGAACTCACAGTTTAAACAGTTCGAGTTGTCCGGTCGTTCCTCGTTTAATTCGGACGTGGGTGCGTATTGGACAAATCCGACATCTTCAAACTCATAATCGCATAATTTCTCATTCATTTGCATGGCAGCGCCAATGGTTGGTGATCTTTTACTGATTTCTTCAACAAAACTATCCAATACGGCCACTGCTCGTATACACATATTATGACACAACATCTTGCGGATCATTGGCAAATTAAAATTTGATAATTGGAAGTAATTATCTATGGAATCCACTAAATCTTCTGCTCCCGAGTAATACATTATATTGTATTTCATTTCTTGTAAGACTCCGTTTAGCGGCCCTGGATAATTAAAATCTTCTAAAGTGATTAGAGCGTACAACACTCGCGTGTTTGCCAGTTGACGGTCATCAGGACTACATGATTTACTCTCCATCTTTTCGACTATAGCCGTTATCAGGTAGAACACTACAGAGGCGATGCAGTCGACCATCAGCAATTGGTACTTGATCAGACTTTCCGAACGATAATCCGTCGACACGTTCATGTAGACCTGTTGAACGTTAGTGTTTTGTTGTCTCCATTTCACAGTCAAATGCTTCAACTTGGTGAATTCGTTATCTTTTACTATCTCCACGTCGAGTAACTCGGTCAACATCAACGATTTCTGGTCAAATCGGTAAAAAAGTTTTTTAAAGTCCAATCGAGAGACGATCTTGAGTTTGGAGAACACAAACGTACGAACGTTGATTGCTAAACACTTTGCCATTTCCAACCAGTCGCTGTTGACCGATTCCCGGCACTTTGTATCCATTAGCGTGACAGTTTCGGACTTTTCGTACGTCAACGGAGTACACGATTCATTTGTGTGAGCTTCTAAAAGTTTCTTTACGTAAATATTTGTGCGTCTCAGTATGTCAACAATCTCAGCGACCGACCGCTGACTTTTGGCCGGTACTACGGCACGAGGATTGTAAACGCCGTCGGCATGCAAATACAAGTTTACGGAAATCAGCGTATTGAGAAAATTCTTATCGATGCTTACGTTGAAAGTTCTCGAATAACTTAATACCGTGTCCAGGATATTCAGCACGGTGGCTTTGTGCGAACCCAATATTTTCTTGACTTCCCGAGAACAAGTATAAAACATATCAGTACCCAAATGTTCATTGTCCGCTTGTTGGCATTTTGTCAAAGCCGCGTCGACGACGTCTATGAAATCGTACAGCGACTCCGAATACTTACAACACAATGCGGTGAATGCAACGTTCGATATGTTTTTCGTGTCTTCTTGTCCAACGTACCACTTGGAAATGTTCGAGCCAATTATTTGATTAAGCGTTACACCCCGTTTGATTAGCCTTACCTCAATGTCCAGCAGATCCTTAAAACCAGGTGACTTGACTAGTTTGTCGACTTTTTGAAACTCAGCGCCAAAACGTTGTGCCCCATTAGTGACACCGAGAACACAGGTACACATTATTATCGCCGACAACGACATTGAAAACATTTTCGTCTAAACTGATTGATACAGAAAAATATTATACTGCGAGTAAACGATTTATAAAAACGCGTACAACGTAGCTCGAACGATTAAGCCTAATTGATTTCGTACATATGTTTGCGCGTTACTGGCGCACATATTTATCTTGTGACGAATATTTATGCAAGCATAAAGTTGTGTTTCAAACTTTTGTAAATATATAAAACGAGAGCAATAACAATTACAATAATATAACAATAAGATATAAAAACTATAGGCTTACAATTTTATGAAGAGCGTGTATAACCAAAGTTCTACATAAAATTCTGAGCAAATATCACAGTTTACTTATTAACTGAGAAAAATATTTTTTCCTAAACTAATAACTAAAAAATATGTTATCAAAAATTGAGCTATAATTTAACAAATTTAAAACAAATAGTTCAAAGCCATTTTACACTACTTGAGAGTTTGAATAAAATCTATTTGTTTAGAGGAAGTTCAAAAAAAAAATAAGAAAAATGGTTAATTTTTTTAAATGTAAGTTATAGTAAATTTTTGAGAAACATTATTTTAGAAAATCATTTTTATCATAAATTACCACCAAAATAAATTGATAAATTAGTTTATTTTTAAAAGACTCTAATATATATACATAGTTCCTGACATTAACCTTATAGTTTATTGCTAAAATTATCATTACAAATAATAAAATAAGTTTTTTAACATAATTGATTATCTTTGTTTAGTGCTAACAAAAACGTTCATTGTATTTTTATTTTTAAAATATGTTATAGAATAAAAAATTGTTTAAAATGTATTTAAAAGTAATAATTTTAATATAACAGTTAAAACGACTTACAGTAACTGTAATTTTTGGTATCCTTCATTAGTACAAAATAATATAATCAATTCATTAAAACGTCAAGTACCTTTCTCCAATCGATTATGTTTAATACTTGAATCAACTCGTCGTTGACTTCCAACACATCATTTAAATAGTCAGCGAAACACTGAATCGAATGCACGGCTCTTTCGTCAAGTTCTATAATGTTTGAAATATCTCCAGCAACTACGGCATCAAAGGTATTTTCTGGTATTGTTTCCATTTGATTTTCCACAGTCGATTCTGATATCCTTGGCACGTTTGCTGAAGAGTTTTCATTGTGCTCATTCAAATTTTCAACGGTAGTGTTTTCTGCAGAATTCTTTAGTTGAAAATTATTATCTATAGGGTTTCGGGAAACAGGAGCAACAGTCTCAGGCAATGTTACCGCTTGTTTCACCGCTGTTGGTACTGATATAATTGCCACATCTGCCGAAGCTTTTTCATTGTGTTTACACAAGTTTTCAGTATTAATGTTTTCCAAAGAATTCATTGATTCTGAGTTTTGAGAAGCAATTTCCAATTCATCGCTATCGATATTTGGCATTATGGAACCGGTTTTCTCGGAATTAAAATCAAAATTGTTATTGAATAGTAGTATACCTGATTTATCCAGTGGGTTCAAATATAATTCCAATTTAGATTGTCCAAAGTTTATCGCTTCGATAATTTTGTATCCATATTCAAATAATTCGGTATTTTCCAGAAAGAAGTAAAAAAATTGATAAACCTGGATAAAGAAATTCGATATATGATCGGGATACGGTAAATCAATTATTACATTAATTTTCTCGTCAATCAGATTTTTATAGTTTTCCTCGATTACCTTTCCCTTGCTATTTTGTATTTTAATAACAACATCTTTCATTCTTTCATAAGCTATAAAAACAACGGTTCTAGCCATTAACAATTGGTATCTAAATAGGTATTTTGCATTAAGTTCATGTTTAACTATATCCTGAACTTCTATTAAACTTTTCGGTTTTCCTTTCCACGTTGTTCTGATATCGTGTAACAATGAAAACCCGTTATAGGGTAAACATGACATTTTAATTATCACATCCATCAACAAAATCTCAAAATTGAATTTATGTGTAATCACTAGCGAAAAACTAACGGATTGTTTATAGAAATCAATGGATGTCCGAATACTCATTGAATTATCATCTATACTTTCGCCAATACAATCAACTTTTTTCAAAATATCATTAACGACTTTGTCAGAGGCTTCATTTATTTGATAATTGCATACCGGTTCATGTAATTGCTTCGTACCTAAATCTCGACAATGATCATTGGTAAACTGCGTGACAAGATTGATAATAAACAATTGAGATCGTCTTAGCTCTTCAATTTTAACGAGTCCATCATCTGCTTCGTCGTCCATCGTCGCTTGGCTGTGTAAAAATAAAATGAATGCGTAAATCGACTCTATCAATTTACGATTTATGGGTATGACTGTATTATCCTCAGTATTGGGTATATTAATGAAGAAATCAATAATCGCATCTAAAAAAAGCATTATGTTCGTTTCAATAGTGTTTATTTTGATGTAGCTGACTATTTTATTCAAACATACATTTATATTAATGTTAGTTTCTTTTTTGGTCCACTTCAATTTGTAAATGTCTTTTGCCAATATTTTGCATTGATCAAGCAGATAATTACTAAATACCAAATGTTTTATCATAGTCGTGGCACCGATACAGTTAAACCATGTAAAATGGTTATGGACTTCTAGCAAATAATGTTTAGCTGGTTTAGATTGCAAAAATCCACTGTACTCGTACTCGTAGTCACAAAGATTTTTATTGGTTTCAAGTATAAAAGCAATGTCTGGTCTGATTCGTTCAATTTTTGTTATAAAATTAAATAGTATGGATGATAAATGACGTTCGTATACGTACGCCTCCGAGTCTCCTGAAAATACTAATTCGGATATAAATTGTTCGGTTATAGTTGAAGATACGAAATAACTACTTATCGTGGATAAAATATTTGGCACCGAAAATAGATTTTGAACATAAAGATTGATAAGATCAATTGTAATAGCTATCTGTCCTGGAAACTTTAAACTCTCCAAAAACTGTAACGCGCTAAGTGTAGTCTGAACTATGGGATCAGATTGGGTGGGATCTTTTATATACTTAAGCATTCTCGATACTAGGTGAAAAATTACTGACGCTATGGTTTCCATGGCCAACACTTGGTATTTAATTATTAAATCGGAATGGTAGTCGGCTAAAACGTAGAAATAAACTTTTCCCAACGTCGCGCACATTATGTAAGGCCAATGCATATTCATAAACCTTAATGCCGTGTATTTTTTGCCGCTTACTAATTCGATATCGAGCAATCTATTCAGCATCAGCGTTTCTAGGTTGAACAGGTCACGGTCATTGTTCGCATCGCCGATTTCCAATTCGTCGAGGTAATGTTCTTCAACTCGAACGTAGTCTGCTAGTAAAATGCCCATTATATGAATTTCACTTATCGAATGTTTATCCTCTACGTTTTCTGACTCAGCTCCAGTGGAAAACGGCCACTCGTTAGAGTCAAAGCTCCTCGAATAGCACCACTCTATTGTATACGCTTCGGCTTGGTTTATTATGTAAGTGTGAGCGAGAGTCAGTGTATCGATTACAAGGCGAACGTTTGTGAGTGGTTTAACAGCTTTATATTCAAACGGATCCAAATAGATATCGTCATTGTGCAAGTACAAGTGGACGGATAACAGCGTGGCCATGAAATTCTTATCAATGGCTACTTTGGTTTTTTTGGCAAACTGATACACGCTCGTCAACAAGTTATGAACGAAATCTTTGAAAGCTCTCAGATGCGTTTGCACGTTCTTCACGCATTCGTACAACTTTGTATTACCGCCCGTCCAAGCGGCACATTTCTCTAACAGAATTTTCCCGCTCGCTATTAAATAATACACTTTCTTCGAATAAGCACAGAACAATGCGGTGAACACTACGGTGGACGCGGTTTCGAAATTGTCTTTGTCGACAACCCATTGTTCTGGTCTAGGACCGAGTACGGCTACCAGTGATGTTTTTTCGTTATCAATCCTCACTTGTTCGTCTTTGAGTGTTTTCAAACCGGGCGATCCGACTAGTTTGTTCATAAGGCTCATGGAAACCTCGTCTAGTGAACAGCTTTTCGATGGAACTATTGTTATTAAGTAAACGCGTAATATTAACCAGTACACCGATATCGAGAACATTATTGATAATCGCCACTACACAACACAGTTGATTCCTTTGTTTCTGCAGAACGAACCGACTAGCAATGAATAGAATATCTTGTCTCGAAAAAGATGTCCTAGGTATTGTATTGATTTTATTACGCCTGTATCCAAATGTTATGCATATTTTTCGTTTACTCAGTTGTATATTGTCGCATCGCATATAAAATAATTTTACATGAACTATAACATTATAGCGTTACTGAATTTTGGATGGAAAATAATAGGACTAAAATTTTGAACAACTTTTAACATAATAATTGTACGTTTATGAAATTATACTAAAAACAGATAAATAGACACGTTCATAATATAGAATTTGTACTTAAGTCACACCCTTTTTACTTCCCGGGTTTTGCATAAAGTTCTGTTTTCTCCAATTTGTTTCAAATATTTAACTCAACCCGTTCACAAGAGATGGAGCATTCTGCATCATGCGTATGGGTAATTTTTTTAAACAGAAAGGTACCACAACACATTTTTTCGGTGACTTCTAAATTAATAGCGTATTTTGTCTGAATTTTTTATTAAATCAGCTTAAAATTAGGTCTTTTAGGGAAAGTTCGGTGAGTTCATTTTATCTCTAAATTAAATTAATTCAGACCTTTTAGGTCGATAAAATTAAGCCTACTTAAAAAGATTTTAATTAATATGTAAAAATATTTAGTGTTCTCGGATAGGAATAAAATGATGTTCTACCTCTTACGTGGTCCAAACTCGTGTATTGTAATTCCAAGAAGTAGAGAAATAGGTATTCATTTAAAATGCTTATCGAACAATAATTATGTTTTCATTACATCATTCTCGTTGAATAAACAAGTAAATGTTATTGTTTTAATATGATAAATCTATACAGCTCTCTTTTAGTAATTATATTTTCTTTTAAACTCTTTAATCAATTTTTTAATATAATATACATTTTATATGAACAAGTAAGTATTTTACATGCGTTGCCTAATTCTTCCTTATTTTCCCATGTAGGTACAACCCGTCTCAATGTATTCTTTCTCGTCTTTCTTGCTTTGCTCTCAACGTACAACTTGTACACATTAATTTCTAATTATTATACTAATTTTAGCTGAAATCAACAGCGGATCATAGATTCCCGAGCCCATCATGCTCACAGGATTAATTACACTGTTTGGTCACTTGTTTTTTGTGGGTACAGTTATATGTCGATGGGGGACGAACCGAGGTGATACAATAGTCGTGGTGCGTCCATTATTATTTTTTTTATATTATAAATGAACACAATTCGTATACAATCCCATCGTTGATTATTTAGCTCAACGCCTACTTGGTTCAAGCTTGCGACAGTGTGATGCCGCGGACTTCGTACCGAGGGAGCAAGAAAGTAATACATTGGTTGCCGAGTTGAGGAAGTCTTCTCTATCGGCTCGTAGGCGATTCCAGAGGGCCAGGAGAAGATCCAACGCCGATGCTTGCCTTCAACTCGAGCTCGATATGAAGTCAGCTCACCGTAGAGGGAACGAGGCTGCCTTCCTTGGCCCTGATTTCATTATGAATGAAGTGCTCAAGGTGGTAGTAAAAAACCTAAGAAATTAAAAAAAACTAATTACGGTGGTCCGGAAGAAGCCTATGATCCTTCTGCTGTTTAGGAAGTGGGGTCTTCCTGAGGCCATGGAAACAAACAACCGGTGGTATTTCTTGACATCGACGACGTGACAGTTCTTGGACTTGGAGAGACCACTGAAACCTTGGAGACCATCTCTCAATCTAACCCTTGAGAAGATTGCCACATGGGCGGAGCAGATCCGCCTGAAGCTGTCGGTCGCCAAGCGGTACCGCTGAGCAAAGAAGTGAGCTACAACAAATGTAATCAAAGCGTTAATACGCTGTGAGGTATGAAGAAAACGATGAGTTGTACGACCCGGCGTTAATAATATATTATATGCGTCTTACCGATTCTTCGATAGGGTTTCAAGCTAATTTAATTACCATATGCGATAACGAACGTGTCCGGCTATTAACAGTAATACCTAATAATCTTCTACGTCGAGTGTTACTAAGAAAAACCTGAGAAAAACTGAAAATCTTTCAAAATCGATTAAACATAACTGTTAATGTCATATTTCATGATATTTCATAAAAGCATTTCAGAGACTCAAAGTGCCTGGATAGACTTCTGTAACGGACTTACTGTCTGGCTAAGTGCAGTGGCCTTCGATAAGCCTAAGGACATGGATCCCTGGACGGAAAACAGTTGGCTAAGCCGTTGTCTACACGTATTGGCCTTAAAGTACCTTTTAAATTAACTTAGTATATTGCCCGAAGGGCTTAAACGGGCGGTCACGCTAATAAAGGTAGTCAACTCTCAAGTGCAAGCTACAATGTGTTTATTAAGGTTACTAATTAAATATAATTATAATACATGCATGCAATGAATATACAAATATAAAACAAATACTCTGACCTGAGTCCGGATGATGGGCAGAGCAAAGTTGAGGGGCACACAGAGATGAACGACAAGGCGCGCAAATTATAACACAAGGTCGTTGCGTAAAGGGTTAGCACGGGTGGTAGTTATCAGCTGCAACAATGGAATGACGCTCGAGCTGTCATATCTGTGTGTCAACACTGCCCCCCCCCCCTAAACGGGTTAATTAGTTAAAAATGAATAAAAGAAAAGGTTGAACAAAGTTCCTGAAAACAAAAGTGAGTGGAGCACTAACTACGGGGAAAAAGAACACTTGTTATTTTGGCAGACTTCTGGTGATTTATAAAGATGACCACACCCTTTTGTTTCTTGGTTATGTTGATAACCTTGAAGGGCGTCCTTCTAATTGGAATACCTCATAGTCGCAGCAAAGGTGCTAGAGAATAGTCCACCCGGTCGTCACCCTTTTGACGGGCTCGGGGCTAATTTGAAATCCCACTGATGTTCTCGAAGTCCACCAAAAGATAGTAGTGTTTTTTCTTAAAAAATTATATTTAACAATTATCCACATTTAAACATTTCGAAGTTACGCTACAACTTATTGGGTCACAATCGTGTGGGCGTGCATCCTGCGAGTAATATTCAAAAAATAAAAGTTATATGTAATCACAAATGTATATACTGTAAGTTAACCTAATGGTTTTGGAGAAAAAAGCTGCTTAAAAAACCAAACCATTTACAATATGTCCTTAAGTTAAAGAATGCACGCACCTATTGGTGTCTTTTGATTTGACTGTGGGGTAAAAAATGAACGTTAACAATTTAAATTAAAGAAAATAATTATATCCGTCCTCAGGTGACTACGCTAATTTTTTTTTAAATTTATACAAACATACATACGATACAAAAAATATATACATAAATTATGTTGACGTTGACTTATCTTGCGTCTTAGCGTATCGTATGTTTAAGAAAGGTTATATCTTAGCTCTAAACATTTTTCAAAATATGTGTATACAAGTAAAGTAATGGCAACATTAGTATAAAAGTTGTCTTTAAAAAGACAGTTTTAAAAAGTTGACTATCCGCTGCAAAAAAAACGATGTACATGATACTGTCACGGAAAAACAATAGACATATTAATTTGATAGTAAGAGATTAAGCCAAGTAGAGAGTAAAATGCCGGTTCTGTTTATAATGGAATGCGCCTACGTCATCAAAATTTGATGCATTTGATGACGTCAGCACATTCGTGCTTTCGTTGCACTTTTGTTCCAGGTCAGTGACTCCCCCTCCCCATCCAACCCACCCTCCCTCCCGATCATAGACATGTTATCGTATGCAACTCGAACCTAGGGCAGCGACTAGGGCTCGGCGGCGGCTGGTACATACACGGTTTTATCAATTTTATGGTAAAAAAAAATACATAAATTCTGAGATAGGTACGGGAAATTCGTTAAAGAAATGAAATGCAGGCGTCGTTAAGTGCAAATCGCGGCAACCCGATTTTTCGCCAGTGCGCGTTTGTGTACGTATCCTAAACTATGGCAACCATACACACAGCCGAGGATTCTGAAATGAGCAATGTGGAAGATACGCCATCTAGTCCACTCCATAAAAATCAGAAGTTGAGTTCCTCACTTTTCCAGTCTATTTTGGATGCGGTAGGATGGCTTAAGACCGCCATCGAGAAAGAAGCAGATACGAACAGGAAGTTATCTAAAATGACTGCCTTACAACTTTCGAGCAAATTGGATACAATCATTAACTTAGCCAACCAGTTGGATAAAGACCGGACAAATTTCTCAGGAATAGATATTGGTGTTCTTGTGGTGGAGTTCACAAAGGAAATATCCAACAAGCAAATAGAAATCGAAGCTCTCAATCAAGATTACTGGATACCAGAGCGCTCATCGAACATCGATGTTCAACTAACGTCGCGAAGACTGGTGAACCACATCTCTAGTTAGTGTGTTATGGCCAACGAAACTTCCAGTGATCACAGGATTATACGATTTGATCTATCACTCGCAACAATTAACGCCGTTCATTGACAAAAGAGGATCGAGACGGGTAAAATAGATACATCTTCGGGCGGAGGTACTTTCTGGCACCATTGTAGCTGCCACAAAATTAGCCGTGAATAGTAGAATCGCACGGACGAAACCATCTCCACTGTGGTGGAACAAGGAACTGCAGACGATGCTTATTGAGTTTCGCAGAGTCGCGAGATCAGCTCACCGCGAGGGAACAAAAGAAGCAAACAGGATATACAACGCTCATAGAAACGGATATACTAAAGAATTGCGAAAAGCAAAAGTGGCATCTTGGCGTAAATTCTGTACTGAGGACGGTACAGCTCCTTGGGGCAAGGTGTATAGATGGATGAAGAAGGGCTCTAGAGAGTCCCTGGTGCTCCATACCTTACAGAGACCTGATGGCTCCTTCACCGCTACCTCGGATGAGACGGATACCCAAATGGATATATCCTCCGGTTTCAACCTAGTCTCCGCATCTCGTCCATGAAATATACATCTGTGAGTATGCATAATCAAACTTTTGTATTCATCAAGTCGAATCCATTATTGATCTTTTTTTACTGATACCGTAGTGACGTCACACATACATCGTACTTACTCCGACCGATTGATAATTTTCGCATCACCTTAGATTGCGTGGTATCTATGATTCTCCCACGATGCCTGCATTTCACCCTAGGTTCGAGTTGCATACGATAACATGTCTATGATCGTCGGAGGGAAGGGGGAGTCACTGACCTGGGTCAAAAGTGCAGGCTGATTCTGTCTAGAATGGAATTTGCTGACGTCATCAAATGCATCAAATCTCAGAGCAATCGTCCTCTGCAACCTCAGCAGCACACGACGATAGGGCTTGTGTTTAAGAGACTGAACCCATACCAGGCCGGTGTATACAGAAGTGTATTATTGTATGAAGTGTGTTATTTAAAATACTAAATACGAATATTTTTAAATGAAATATTTTGCATAATATATACAGAGTATATGAGACATTCAGGATGCTTTATGAGTACAAAAAATGGTATTCAATTTTTGTTAATTTTTAAATTTTTAAATAAAGAACTCGTATTTCATTAAAAATAAATTGTCTAACAAAAAAAAAACTTCTCATTTGAAATGATTTTTTTTGTTAGACAATTTTTTAATGAAATACGAGTTCTATTTTAAAAAAATTTAAAATTAAAAAAAAAATGAAATACCATTTTTTGTACTCATAAATTATCCTGAATGCCTCACACACAGAGTGTAATGTAAAGTAGAACTTTACATTACACTCTGTATATATTATGCAAAATATTCGTATTTAGTAGGTTAGTACCTAAGCTACGAGTATATTGTATAGGTCCTGATTAGATCTTATTATCTCTTCCCTTTTTTTCAGGACAAGTACTTCGAAGGCTTTTTTGGCGTCCGGATGCATATCCTCCAGCATAGGCCCAAATTTTTCTAGGGCCTCAACTTTTATCACACTATTGGGCAATGCAAACAGCGTGGACAGAGCGTCCGTGAATTGAATATTTACCTCCCTGTTTGCTTTATGTGGGGCCAGTGAACAAGACGTATCCAACAATCTTCTTTGCTCGGCTAAAATCATCTTCCTGATCGTTTCTTTCTCCGCCGCGAGACGTTTTTCTTTAAGGTTTTTTTTGGAATCTGGTTGGTTTCCTCTAGTATAGTCATAGTATACAATATACCCAACTGCGCACAGCACCGGCACCGCTACTATCAGGCATGAATATAAAACTTTGTTGAACATTGTGCATGTAAAATTAAGTTTTTACTAAAGAAAACAAAAAATGATTTCTATAATTCTTAAGCAATACTAAAAGTGCTATGAAGTGTTAGTTGAATAGCGTTGACTAGCGACCGTCCCGGTTTGTGAAATGTTATAGAGCCAGTGATTTTGTTATTTTCAGTTACTTATAATTATTCCTATAAACTTTACCCCGGAACAATTTATGGACATGTCCTTATAATATGATACTGTATCAAACCCCAAAATGTTATACCCCCCTCCGTCTACTCGGTAAAGTTAAAAAGTCTAATTTTATTTTTTGTTTATACATACAATCCAAAAATCCTACCTAACCAATCGATAACGACATTGTAAAAGCCAAAAAGGAACTAAAATATAATTGTTTGCATTAGTGTGGATACGGTTAGGGTTGATCGTCCGTCTATATTATTATTTATTGACGTTTTTACCCAAATTTCTCAAATAAAACTATTTTTAAATACCTATTGACTGTTGATTGGCACTTACGTGGATCAAGCTAGACATTTACAAGGGTAATTTCCCCCCTTGTTTTGTGGGGGTTTTCTAAATAAAAACAAACACATGGGTTCGAATTTTACCAATCCTTTGTAGAAATAATTTACAAGATCAATAGTTAATTGATTTGTGTAAAAAAAATATATATATATAATATTATATACTGTAACAAAAAAAATATACATAAAATTAATTAGGAAGGGTAATCCTGTTACCAACAGATCCCCATAAAAATTTGAAAAATGTATTGATCCGTTAAAATTGAATCCAATCAAAATGGAAAATCATAATTATAATTAGCAATATGTCAATGAACATAATATAATATGGTCGTTCTTGTAGAAACACTTCAAGTAAATCATCTGTTCGATGAGAGGAGAGGGCTGAAAGGGTGGGAAAGAGTACAGAGAGTGAGAGGGCGACAGATACAGAAGGGAAAAGGAGGTGGGTTTTGTATGCTTAGCTAAGGGTGAACACGATAGGTAATATTTAGTGTGTATTCAAGCGGCATTTTCCCTAATTTCTAAACCCAGTTTTAATTTTTAACATTTTTTTTTTTTGCTTGGATATTATTTTAGTCCCGTTTGCTAAACAATACGCCCGCCATTTATATTTCTATCGTGAAAAGGTTTCATTACACAGCTTAAGCCAAACCTAAACACACACGATTTTATTAGTACATCACACTGTACGTCCATCCTAGTCAAACATCTTGTACACACGGGTCTTTAACATAAGATGTATACATACAATGTACATCTTTGTATCTGGTGCCCGTCAGCAGGCAAGCAACAAGGAAATAAACAAACGTTAACTATTATCCACCGATTGTCAAAAATATAATAATTTATGCGCGTTGGCCTGTCGAGTATCGAAAGAATTTATAAGTTGCCAAACTGAATCGAAAATCGACTATGGGAAAACCAACAAAAAAGAGAGTAAATGCAGGCTTAAGCGATGCCAAAATCCACAAACGGCGATTACAAATTTACTCGGTAAACGTCACAAATAAAAAAATCGTGTGTACGGTGTGATCAAATCGTGTCGTGGACTAAAAATCAACACAGAACTTCTTAGCAACTCGTTAGAGTCAAAACTCCACGGGTAACACCACTCAATCGTGTACGTACCTAACCGATATCGATAACATTATTAATCGCCACTACACAACACAGTTGATTCCTTTCTTTCTGCAGAACGAACCGACTAGCGATGAATAGAATATCTTGTCTCGAAAAACAAGTCCTAGATATTGTATTGATTTTATTACGCCTGTATTCAAATGTTATGCATATTTTTCGTTTACTCAGTTGTATATTGTCGCGTCGCATATAAAATAATTTTACATGAACTATAATATTATAGCGTTACTGAATTTTGGATGGAAAATAATAGGACTAAAATTTTGAACAACTTTTAACATAAAACGTTTTACATGATTTTCTTTGGTTTGGACGAAAATTGTCTCGTCATGTAAGTACAACAGACATATGTAAATAGACCCTAATCTATTTGCACTTGATGAATGTGATAGTAAAATCAGTATTCACTTTTAAAAGGTGCATAACTGTGTGTCAAACATGGCGTTACTAAACATTATATTGATTTTGTAACGTCAGTATTTATATTTCATGCATATTTTATGATTACTCAGTTGTGTATTGTATCGTCTCATGGCATGCAAATAATATCGCATGAACAATAGTATTATAGCTTTACTGAATTTTAATGCAAAAATATAAAACTACAACATAAAACATTTTACATGATTTTTTCGGTTTGGACGAAAATTGTCTTGCCAATGGCTTGTACAACAGAAATGTGTAAACTGACTCAATCTGTTTGCGCTTAATGGATGTGAAACTTAAATCAGTAACCGCTTCTATAAGATGCATGCATTTGTTCTTAATAATTTGATCTCTTGTGGATCTTATTGGTCGTATAAACAAATATTGTTATTGATGTTAGCATTTGGACTATTCATTTGTTTGACTGTTGTCGGTATAGTTGTTATCTATGGATAATTCGATATAAATGTTACTCTAGACTAAATGTATCCGTGGTAGGTATCTATTAAGCGGTGATTGTGTAGTATTTTTTTAATTTTATTTTAGCAATTTAGTGCAAAACACACATTATGATTAATTTTTCTAAAATAATTTATAATTTGGTCATATACAATTGAAAATATAAGTGTAAATCTACAAAAAAGGAAATAATGTTTTGTTTACCTTTCTAGAAGGAATTATTGTGACGAAGTCCGGATATCTTTGAGAGGCGGTTCAAGGTCACTTTTGTATAAATGACATTAAAATTACAATTGTAGGTTAAAAAAAATTCTATAAATATTTACGGATCAACAGTAATATAATTTAAGAATTTATTAGATTAACAATATTGATTATATCTACTTAATGCTAACAAAACGTTTAATGTATTTTTATTTTCAAAAAATGTTACAGGATAATAATTGAATTTAATATATATTTAAATATAATAATTTTTATGTTATACATAGTTCAAACGACTCACAATAATTGTAGTTCTTATTATCATTCAATAATACAAAATAATACAATTAATTCATTAAAACGTCAAGTACCTTTTTCCAGTCGATAATGTTGAGTATTTGATTCAACTCGAACCTGACTTCCGTCACATTAATTAGAAATCCAATCAAACGATGAATAGAATCTATGGCTGTTTGGTCTATATTGTTTGAAACATCTCCAGCAACTACGGGATCAATTAGTGTATTCTCAGGTAATTTTTCCGTTTGATTCGCCTCTGTTGGTTCAGATATAATTGGGACGTCTGTCAGATAATTTTCCTTAAGTTTATTCAAGTTTTCAACGGGAGAATTTTCCAAACAAATCATTGATTCTGAGTTTTGAGGATCAATTTTCAATTTACATCTTTCTATACTTGGCATTATGGAACCGGCTTGCTCAAAATCCAACTCAAAATTGTTATTCAATAGTGGTATAACTGACTGACCCGGCGGTTTCAAATATAATTCTAATTTGGATTGTCCAAAGTTTATCAATTCGACAATTTTGTTTCCAAATTCAAATGTTTTGGTATTTTCCAGAAAGCCAGAAAAAAAATTGTAAACGGTGCAAAAGTAATCCATTATATGATCGGGATATGGTGAACCGATTATTGCATTAATTTTTTCGTTAAGCAGATTTAAAAGAGTTTCCTCGACAACTTTTCCCTTGCTATTGTGTATTTTAATAACAACATCTTTCATTCTTTCATAAGCTATAAAAACAACGGTTCTAACCATTAACAATTGGTATCTAAATAGATATTTTGGATTAGGTTGATATTTAACTATATCGCAAACTTCTTTTAAACTTTTCGATTTTCCTATCCACGTTGTTCTGATATCGTGTAACAATGAAAACCCGTTATGGGGTATACATGACTTATTAATAATTGTATCCATCAAGAAAATCTGAAAATTTAATTTGGATTTATTTACCAGACTAAAACGAACAGACTTTTTTAGTTCATCAATGGCCATCGGAATTTTCTTTAAATTTTCATTCATAGTTTCCTTAATACATACTACTCTTTTCATAATCTCATTAAACACTTTGTCAGAGGCTTCATTTGGTCTATCATTGCACGCCTGTTCGTGTAATTCTTTTGTACTTAAAACTCGACAATGATCATTGGTAAACTGCGTGACAAGATTGATAATAAACAATTGAGATCGTCTTAGCTCTTCAATTTTCACAAGTCCATCATCAGCTTCGACGTTCATCGTCGCTTGGCTGTGTAAAAATAAAATAAATGCGTAGATCGACTCTATCAGTTTACGATTAATTGGCATAACTGGATAAGTCGAGAAATTGGGTATACTGGTGTAGAAATCAATAATCGCTTCCAAAAAAAGCATTATGTTCGTTTCAATAGTGTTACTTTTGATGTAGCTTATTATTTTTTTCAAACAAATATTTAGATGAATGTTAGTTCCTTTTTCGGTCAAATTCAAATCGTAACTGTCATTTGCCAATTTTTTGCATTGGTCAAGCAGAAAATTACTTAATACCAAATGTTTAATCATAGTCCTGGCACCGGTACAATTAAACGTTGTAAAATGGACATTAATTTTTGGCATATAAGTTTTACCTGGTTTAGATTGCAAAAATCCACTGTACTCATATTCGTAGTCACAAAGATCTACATTGGTTTCAACCAATAACGCAATGTCTGGTCGGATTTGTTCAATGTTATTTATGAAATTAAATAGTATGGCTGACAAATTACGTTCGCTTAAGTATGCCTCCGAATCTCCTAAAATCACCAATTTGGAAATAAATAGTTCGGTTACAGTTGAAGATGAAAAATATCTTTCTATAACGAATAAAATGGATTGAACCGAAAATTGATTTTTAATATAGAGATTCAAATGATTAATTGCAATTTCTATCTGTCCCGGAAACTTAAGACTTTCTAAATACTCTAACGCTATAATAGTAATATTTACTATGGGATTATATTGGGTGTGCCATGTTGTAGACAGAAGTATTTGCGATACTAGGTGAAAAATTACTGACGCTATGGTTTCCATTAACAACACTTGGTATTTAATTATTAAATCCGAATGGTAGTCGGCTATAACGTACAAATAACCTTTTCCCAATGTCGTGTACATGTATGGCCACTGCAATCTCAGAAACCTTAAAGCCGTATTTGTTTTGCCACTTACCAATTCGATATCGAGCAATTTATTCAGCATCAACTTGTCCAGGTTGAACAGGTCATGGTCATCGTTCGCATCACCGATTTCCAATTCGTTGAGATTATGTTCTTCAACTCGAACGTACTCTGCTAGCGAAATTCCCATTGTGTTGATTTCACTTAACGCAAGTATCTCTTCTAATTTTTCTGACTTATCCCCCGTGGAAAACAGCAATTCGCTGGAGTCAAAACTCCACGGATAACACCACTCAATCGTGTACGCTTCGGCTTGGTTTATTATGTAAGTGTGAGCGAGTGTCAGTTTATCGATTACAAGACGAACGTTCCTGCGTGGATCAAAAACTTCACATCGAAATGGGTCCAAGTAGATACCGTTGTTTTGCAAGTACAAATGTACGGATAATAGCGTGCCCATGAAATTCTTATCAATGGCTACTTTGGTTTTTTTGGCAAACTGATACACGCTCGTCAACAAGTTATGAACGAAGTCTTTGAAAGCTCTCAGATGCGTTTGCACGTTCTCCAAGCATTCGTACAACTTTGTATTACCGCCCGTCCAAGCGGCACATTTCTCTAACAGAATTTTCCCGCTCGCTATTAAATAATACACTTTCTTCGAATAAGCACAGAACAATGCGGTGAACACTACGGTGGACGCGGTTTCGAAATTGTCTTTGTCGACAACCCATTGTTCTGGTCTAGGACCGAGTACGGCTACCAGTGATGTTTTTTCGTTATCAATCCTCACTTGTTCGTCTTTGAGTGTTTTCAAACCGGGCGATCCGACTAGTTTGTTCATAAGACTCAAAGAAACTTCGTCCAGTGAACAGCTTTTCGATGGAACTACCGCTAAGAAATGAACGCATAATATCCAGCACAACGATTTCGAGGACATTATTGATAAACGTTACTACACAACGCGGCTTATGAATTTGTTTCTACAGAATAAATCCTCCCTCAAAAAAGACAATGTCTGGTATCAAACATGGCGTTACTAAACATTATATTGATTTTGTAACATCAGTATTTATATTTCATGCATATTTTATGATTACTCAGTTGTGTATTGTATCGTCTCATGGCATGCAAATAATATCGCATGAACAATAGTATTATAGCTTTACTGAATTTTAATGCAAAAATATAAAACTACAACATAAAACATTTTACATGATTTTTTCGGTTTGGACGAAAATTGTCTTGCCAATGGCTTGTACAACAGAAATGTGTAAACTGACTCAATCTGTTTGCGCTTAATGGATGTGAAACTTAAATCAGTAACCGCTTCTATAAGATGCATGTATTTGTTCTAAATAATTTGATAATTTATGAACCATATTGTTCGTATAAGCAAATATTGACATTGATGTTAATTTGTTAACCATTCATATTTGAAACACAGTTTCGTTGATCATCAATTTTCATTGGCATTGATCCAATAAATAATTACTAAATACCAAATTTTAAAGCCTTAAATAAGAAGTATGTCATTTTTTCGCTTTACAACAAAAGCCAGGGCATTATAACGCTTAAGCCGGTACAACGGTTTTTGTCTTGATGGAGGCGGCACCTTTGCCGGGACATCAATTTTTCAAGACGATTGTCCTGTTATTTTATTTTTATTTTTTTCGTTTTCCGTTGATATAGTGCGCGCGTTTTTGAAAAAGAAAAATAAGAAGAAGGACGAAATCGCATTTTACAAAAACTTATCACGGACCGGCAATAAAAACGCTAGATCTGTTTATCTTGATAAAATTGTACAAGTGCTCCCGACGCGTTTTATACACAGTTTCCTCTTGCCGATGCCGCTTTTTTTCCCCGCCTTTGCCTTTGCCATTCCCTAAAAAAAAAAAAAAAAGAAAGAAAGAAAGAAACACCAGTAGTAGCATATACACCGCCGCCATCCATCGGTACCCGCCGTAAATTTATATTTGCCCGAGCAGTCTTCTGCAAATAAGAACAAATGTAGCGGAAGAATCGTGTACATATACATCCATCGACAGTGTGATTTACGGTGGCCGGGGATCTATATATATATACGGACAAATTTGGCGATAAATTCGGCGGGCACCAATCGGTTAAGTCCGCACCCCGTCACCCCACCCCCCTGCTTGAGTTATACGATTTAAATAAAAAAAAATTATAATAAAATAAAACCGTTTTCTGCAGTCGTTTTGATTAAAAAACCCCTGATGTAACATCCGGATGATTCCGATCGAGAACGAACGGGGCAATAAAAAAAAAATATGTATAAAATATATAATAAATTGATGGCGGCGGTGGCGTTTATTTTGACTTATACGATATTTTTGTTTATTTATTTATTTTACACAAACCCTTTTTTACACGAGTGCGCGCGTACGGGCCCCGGGGGAACAAAAGCGTTTTTGTAAAAGGCGTTTTATGCAACATACATACATATATTTATTATTTTGGCGTTATTTTATGTTGTACACTACCACTGTGTCGGCCGTGTGTTTTTGCACTAAACAAATAAAACTAGCACAAAACAATCGTCCAACTCGAAACGCACATATTTCTCTATCCGACAATTATTATTATTATTATATCTGTAAAATTACATTATACATTGTATCGCAAAAATATAATACAAATTATCTGTGTTCGTTGATGTGTGGAAAACACATTTCGCATAACATTATACTATAGGTATATTTAATAATATTACGGTGGCACCGTTTTAATCGCTCTACAAAATCGACGGTAACACGTTTTTAACCAAAGCAAACACGATTAATATGATCATCCCCTGTCGTTCTACCGTTTATCCGTCCCATCACACATCGTTAGATAGCCTTTGTATGAACAGCATAAGTATAAGGTATTATTACTATGTATTATCGAGCAATTTGTCGAGTGTAAAATACATTCAACTAAGGCAAATACAAAAAGCAAGTAGAAGTAAAAAAAAAAAACAGAAATGTATTTAGTTAGTGACCGAAAAGTACATTGTATTTTTTTAGAAATTATTAAATTTGTTAAAAGACTTAAAATTTACTTGTAGGTTTTAAAGATAGTATTTTTTTATGAATTTTTAAAATTTCATCCTACCTTACTCAGTTTGACACTGAAAAACTAAATAAACAGTTCCAACGACAAAATGTTTTCTTAAAGCAAAAATAATATTTTTGAAAAGAGTATTAATGTTATTTAATTGTTTTCTAATAAACGACTGTGATGAAACGAACGATGCACTTGACTGTTAACTCAACAGTACTATTTCAAGCAACTATCATATGAGTTAAAGTACAACAATTGTGCCTTCACAAAGCAATAATTGGTCTACAAATTTCACTAACGTTAAATTAGAAAATTAAGGTTTTTTCTCAACTTCCTAACGTCATGAAGGGTAAATTAAAAAAAAAAAAAAAAATACTAAAAATCAAATCCTATAAACAAACAATAACAAGCGTTTATAACTAAACGTTTACAATATATTAAAGATTAATAATAATAATCATAATAATAGTCATTAAGCGGTCGCGTGCCGTACTAACTGGCTTATCCGTCCACATAAAACTGAACGGAATTATATAGGGATAACGGCAGGTATATCAACAAGTCGCCTATATCGTAACATTTTATGTGGCCGCACTTTTAGTTAACTAGCAAATTGAAAAACAAGGGGTTGCACACAATAGACCGGCGGGAGGGTGGTGTATATTGCCATTTTCCCGAAGGCGGAGGCGGTACACATAAAATGAAGTGCGCGTAAACGGCGACGACAATCACAATACTTGTAAATTTTTTCTCCCCTATTTTTCGCTTCCCATGCTTATTACCGTTGACCCTCCAACGCCGTCTCGTCGGTCGTCTTACATTATATTATTACTCCAGAGAAAATTATTTATAATTAACGCGCCCAAAATGTGAACGAGTAAACATTTGATAGGTATTATAGATCATTCATAATTCATACAGGGCGATCGTTTTATCGTGAACCACGCAATATCTCATAGGGTTTAATAAAAAAATTAATTTTTTTTTTTTACATTGATTTTATACAATGTGATCGCAATTTTCACCTTTTTTTCCTACCCCTCTCCCAAATTAGTCTTTTTGATATCAGCTTTTGAAACTTAAATGGTAGACATTTAATAATAATTATAACGCATACATTTCATGAACTTTTTAAATTAAGAATATAAACTAAAAACTTCGACTGGTTAAACAACTATTTTTAGAGTTTACAAGTTAGGACGGTAGGGAAAGTGCGGTTGCGCGCTGATAAAAAATAATACTATATAATAGGTATAATACTGTATAATAGGTGACTATTATACAGTTTTATAGAAAAGCAATATGAAAATGTTTGCTTCTGCGTTCAATATTAAAGATGGTGTTTATTATGTTTCTTCGATATTTGTTGCCAATATTAAAAAATTACAAAACAAACGCGATTAGAAAAAAGTTTTATTGATAAACATTGTATGATTAAAAACGTATGTTATTGAAAAAATAACATATTTTATTGTACCCTTTTGGCTCTAATCACTTCATTTCTAAAAAGTGTCAATATATTATGGTAATGATAAATGCCCCACAAAATAAAATATCTATGTAATGTAATTTTTTTATGTACCATATTTTTTATAATAACAATTATCAATAACAACATAATATTATTAAGTGTATAATAATCGTTTATGAATACGATTGTTTTTAACTATTTTCGGTCATGGACGGATATAAATCAAATTTAAAATTGCTTATAGCTGCTGTGTAAATCGCCAAATCCGTGTATGGACGCGGTACTATATTATTGTGTACAGACGCCTGCGAGCCTAATAAAAGAAAATAATGGCCGGCCATTAGGCAGAGAAACATGATGTCGATGGACCTCCGGAGCATAGATTTATTTCCCGTACACTAGTACGGGCGCACTTGATTTATGCTATAAAATTGGAATTACACATTTTACATTAGTGTTCGTGTAGCAATAACAAGCACGACTTGTGTAGTATTTCAACGCGAACGGTTTTTAAAACGTTTTTGAATCAATTCCCTTTTCTATATTATTATAACATTATTTTGTTTCTCTGAGGAAGAAAATATTCTCAAGTCAACGTTCCTTTCAAGATTTTTGAATGAGTGTATTCGGATCAACTTCAATCAATTGTAACAAAACATGGAAAATATTACATTATGTTTGCTTAATTGATGATCTTCACGCCAATACACTACATTTTTTTAAATAATCATATTGTAACCATAACATATGCTTCATGTACGAATTTACATGTACTGATCGTACATTTTTGTAACAAAAAAAAATATATTCTTTACAAAAGCAAAAAAGTCAGTTTAATTATAACATATATTTAATATTTCTCACGCAGAAATTTAAAAGTATAAACATTTTTAAAAACGTTTGTTCCAATCTAGTTTGAAAATAATGTTGGCATACTTTTTATTTAACATTTAAATGTGATGTTTTACAATTATTATGAATTGTAGGTAATATTTAAAGTTTGGACAGTGGTGTCATTGTAAAACAGCACATTACTTGACGAAGCGTCGAACACAAAGCTCTACTGCGGTGTAGCAAAGTTCTTAGTTTTAAGTCAACACAGTTACCAACCAGATGTCGTCGTTGCAAGCATCCAAAAAAATATTGCGACGACGTTGGTTCAGAGCTTTTGGCATTATATAATTTTACACGTTTAATTAAATCTACAAAATTAAGAATATTTGATTACTATCCCATCACTTCTGACTTCACCAAAGAAAAAGGTATCGTTTTATCTTCATAAAATAACATAATTGATCTGTGAATTATTAATATTATATCTATTAAACACTTGTAATGTAATAACTTATAAAACTGCAAAGACGGAATTTTGTAAAAACGATGTACCGTGTAAAATAAATTTGTCCATTATAGATGTCATTGTTGTTGTATTTACATAAGTAACTACATAATTATCCTATTTGTGTTCATACTTCATCACAATAACTTACCTAAGTTTATATACTGTGTACATAATAAATGTTTCTAAAGTGTATAATTAGTCCGATTTTATTTTCCTTAATAATTTATGTATTTTAAAAAGTAACTAATTATTTTGAATTCGTACAATTATTAAAAACAAACGCCTATAATTAATGATGTTTAATTGTACATTAATTATAATTTTTGTTTCCACCCTTACAGTATAGCATGTGAACATAGTATATTACATTTTTTCTTATTACAAAATATCATAATAATAATTATTAGTTATACTTATACAGTATGATTTGAAACCATCCGTGCGTTATGTTGATTACGATCTGACATTGTATTCATTTGTTTGCACGCGAGTCTCCTAATGCTAGGCTGTAATTTTATACCAATACCATTTTGTATTCAACAGTAAAACAAAGTGATCCGTTTTTACAGTTTTAGAGTTGTGGGAAAAGTAGTTTCCATTAAGATGTACTTACACATAAGCAGGTGTCTATGGGGGCTCCTATAAATCAGTCAACAGATGGCACCCAAATTATGTTTTTCATTCACTGACCTCACCCCTGAGCACTGGTAAACATAACATATAATATATTACCAAGACTAGAAAATACCATTGAAAATTACAATTATAGTTATTTTAACAACTCGAGTACTTATATAATATTTTAATTTCGATTGATGTAGTGATTTCTAAAACTGTTGGGTATTGTAAATCTTGTTTGTTATTTATTTTTAATATACTATGATTTATGTATAAATTTTAACTTCATCAACGATAGTTTTAAAAAAATATATTTTACAAATTATTAACAATTGTAACACTAAAAGTCGATGAATGTTATTATGATATTTTATATTGAAGTACTATAACTAAATGAATGCCTGCCTTAGTTATCTGATCTATAAAATATAAATTTGGCATGGTAATAACCATAATTTATATCTATAATTTGTATTATTGGAATAATATTTCTGATCAAGTGGTAACCATAAAAAATAAATCATTTTTTAAAGTTATTATCATATCGAGTAGTTTCTCTGGTTTAGTAAAAGGGAAATGTTACACACGTTTTTAATTGTTATAGATTTTTTTAACGCTCAAACGCTTTAACCTAACCTAACCTGTCACTCTGCGATACTTCTTAAGCCTGAAATCAATTTTGCATCCTTGGAAAGTATTGGGTGCTCTAAAATCTCGACAATCTTTAACCAGACGATGCGATAGGTTACGACATAATGTAACAGCACCAAAAGAACTTTCGTTAAGAATTCGTAGACGATCATACACAATATTAAGGTCGTGCATGTAACAATGTAGTTAAAATATTATATGTCGGTCGTCAAATGCGCGCGACAGGTGCCATCAATTTATGTGCGCTCGGCACGCGACCGTCGACCCGACTTGTGTAATCTTCCAGCGTATTATTTGCCAGTGCCCCCCCGTACAGGTATCCTTCGGGAACCCGTCGATAATGAAAAAACGGTATGTATAATACAATTTATTACATACTAGTGGGGGAGAGTGGGAGGAAAACCCCCAATAGATCTGCGATGCGCGGTATATTTTATTACAGGACACCACGACCCGGTGTCGACGACGGAGGAAAATGAGGAGAAGAACCCATATTTATATATATATATATATATATATATATAGTATAATATACAGAAAAGCTATGCGAGCAGGAATTAAAGGACCCGCGTCGGTGGGACCCCAGAGGGTTGGCGGTATTGCGGCGGCAGAACGGTATAGCCGCGACTTAGGGCGGCCGCGGAGAGGGTGTTAGCTGCGCTGGGCAGGGAAGGTTTTTTTTTGACAGTGATTAATTTCGTTCATTTCGAATACCTTACAGCCGGGCTACGCACTACCCCTAAGGGGTCGCGGTAGGGATGGCACACACACACACACACACAATGATTTACGGGTTTCGGTTGCGGCGGCCACCCTTGATTTATGGTCGCTTCAACGGCGGGCCCGAAAAACAAAAAACCCGCCTACCATCGGCTAAAGCCGTACGCCGATAGGCCTTGGCGGACGGAGAGTTTTTGGATCGGTGGCGGTACATATATATATTATTATATTATACCTATGTATAGAAGAAGGAAAAAGCCGTACATATTATAAAAATAATTTTTTTTTTTATTATTTCGAAAATATCCCACGAAAATGCGTTATTGCAATATGATTTGTTTTCGTTAGCAACGTAAGTCTGCGAAAACAACTTTTCAAGCTTATTTTCCAAACGTTTTTCGTTACGTCCGTTGTGTAGACAACGATAAAATATTTTAACGACAACCGTTGTAACTTGTACAGCGGAAAGTGTCATTTATATGGCTTTGGATAACGGCTGTATTAGACATGAATAGTAAGTGCATAGTAGTAGTAGTAGTAGTACGAGATAATTGTTTTTATAACCTTTTTTGTCCACAGCGATTGATGGAATCGTTTTAATTGTCTCCGAGCACGCAGTAGCGGTATTTGATCTATTATCAATTATATTGAATAAACAAACGTTTTAGATTTATTCGGATAAGAACTAAATAGTATACACAATTATATTTGAATAATTATTATATCTAAATACTTGCAAGGAACGTTAAAAAAACAAAATAAATTTTAACAAAACGGGTTGAACGACCAAAATATTATATTTTTCATAAAATTATTATAATATTATGAATTGTAACTGATGCTTTGAATTTTAAACGAACCAATAATTTTTATGTAACATAAAATTAAGGCGATGGAAAGCCATATGCCTTTTCTCACTAGTCAGAAAATATACACAGAAATGCATGTATAATAAACATAAGAATTGTTTTATTATTGTAATGTACAACCTTTAATAATTAATATAGTGTCAGGTCGACTGGTTGATAATGAAATATTATTATTATGACGATGAATCCTATGAGCTCAACAAAACAATGTTGTCGAGTAATGAGTGAGGTGATGACATTTTTATTTGTCTAACCGCCCAATAAAAACAATTTTAAAATCAACATCCTTTCCGTGAGTTACTTAATAATATAATTTTAATATCGTACCAAATAAAATCCCTACAGGAACTTCAACAGATATTTCAAAGTCTGTCGACGTACAGCACGTGTAACAAAAAAAAAACAATATTAATTCACACACAAATAAAATACAGTTTAAACGTTTTTAAACAAATTAGAAATGTGTATATTCAGAAGAAGACGATGCAAATAAATTCACTTGACTTGGTTTTAAAATGTATTTATACTTTGTATGTTCAAATAACATATTATTAATTAATACCGTTTTTATCGTCGTCGGCCTTGTAATTTCGAAATCCATTATTTTTTTTTACTGTTTAAGCGCTCATCTTTAATACGCAGTATTAGTCGCTGACACAGCCCTCTTAATATTAATTTTTAATGACGGTTTGACGAGCGTTTAGCTTTTTTATTTTTTAATAAAAAGATGCCGTAACGGAGGGAAACGAGTCAAATTGGTAAAAAACGCATTCCTATAATATGAAAGAACCCCATCACAACGTTCACCGTCAAACCCGTTGGTAGTTTAATTCAAGTTTTAATAATACAATAATTGTATACATTTATTCTGACCTAACTTGATATTCTGATAGCTCTCGTTCTTCTCCTGCACACTTTACCGGACGTATATAGATATGTTCTCAATACACCTACACAGTACAATTGATAATATTTGGTCGTTTGGCATTTTAAAAGCGGATTCTTGTGGTGTCCACTCGGCGCATTAATTATTAACGTTAGTAAACACATTAAACATTGTATATAATAGATAAATAAAGTACGGTTAGTTTGACCAAGAGACATTTCGGTCGGTTCGCCCTTTTAGACTGATGCGAAGTTAACGCTTAACGATGCTTGTGTGGTGGGACGGGCTGGCACAAGCGGTCGAGACTCGAAGAAGTGTTGCCGAGGAATTTCTTATGCGTTTCAGGAGGGCTGCCCATCACATTCACCCCCCCACCATGGGCCGTCGTAATGGTGGTTGCGGTTCTTTCTCTTGAAATTGTCGGGTAATATAATTTTCTTATTTTCTGACCCCACTTTACCCGGGCGTACTCACTTAGGGCCGACCGTAAATTGGCCATGTTGTGGTCGCCGTATGCGCCTTACGCGGGGGTTGAAACTGCTTCCATAGACTAATTATAATTATTTTCGCAACCCTACAGCGAACGGACCCTCGACCCGGCAGTTTACCTGCACTACATTCCCAATCACACTGTGGAGACCACTGTGGCGGCTAAGTATACAGTTTGCCATAACAAAAGAAAAAAATTAACACAGAAAATTGAATTTTCTACTTATCAAAATGACTGATACAATTGTGTTTTACGCATGTCGCAGTAAATGTACCTACACTTGAAGTATAGTCGAAACAAATAATAAAATTTTACAAGACATTTAAAAATATCTTTTAGAAAAATAATCGCAGAATACCTAGTTACCTAGGTAAATGTTAATGAAATCTGTTTATGTAGTCAAGTTTTATTTTATGAATTTTCATACAGTTCTAAAGAGCTAAACATAAAAAACTAACATTTAAAAAAAAATTAAAATATTGTTTTTACATATCTCATTATTTTTTGTTGACAACTAAAAACACGACCAATATTTTAGCACATACAAATGCAGTATTATCCTTGTAAAAGAATATATTTTCTCGTTGCTGTAAATCTCAAGCAACTTTTTTTAGATTTTTCTTAATTTTGTTAAGTCCAAAAACCATGGTAAAATTATCCGTTTTAAAAATGACTTTATTTGAGTTATATATTTTTTAAGATATAAAGTGTTTTTTAATCTTCACCTGTGTTGATAGAAGAATCTTGGCTGTCAAGTTTAGCTGTTACTTTTGACAAAAATTATAATTTGTTTAAAATACGTTACTTTATTGTACACACAAACTATATTTTTTCAAAATTGTATGGTATATTAAGAGCTTACAAATATTTCCGTTATCATTACTGAATTTTATTATAAATCAAAATTCAAATATCATCAAAATATACAATTTCGGTAATAACTTGATTTCTAAAAGTTTCTTCGCTTATTATGATTATTAAGGATTAATAATATATTAAAAGTAAACATTGCTACCTATAGAAATATGATGGCACATTTTTGTAAAACAATACTTGTTCATGGAAGGGGGTGGCTTTTAAATAGCATGCAGACAAAGCTTCCCATAGTTTAAAGATCTGCCTGCACGGCAAAAACATATTTAACAATTATTATAAAAATGTTATTTACAATAAGTGTTACAATGTTACAATGTTTTCAATATTGTAAAAATATTTAAAAATTTATTTTTTGGTAGAAAATGAAATGATTAATAACAAAAAATGCTTCGAATGTTACATCTAAACATTTGTGTTGGAAAATATTTTTTTCCCGCCAAAATGCGATTTTAGAATAATTGTACAATATTGAAAAGTGGTGCGACTACTATTATTTTATTATAAATTTTCCGTTTCAAACACCCAAAATACAGCTATTATAAGCAAAATCCAAGCAATTAATTGTATTTTTTAAATAATATTTGTGTGGCACACAAACAGTGTTTATCGTAACTTAATTATTGTTCGTATGCGGTTAAGAATATTTAATTTGGAGCCTTAACACAATTATTTAATTACATCACTGACCTCGTTCAAATGGTATTATTTTGTTCGGCCATTTTGGTGGTTCGTCGAATCCGTAATCGGTTCGGTGTTTTCTTAGGAATAACATAAATATAACTATTAAAATTATCGAGAAAGTACTGTACCATTAATATCATATATATTTATATAACCACGGTGCCAGGGGTTAACGCGCACACATATGGTCTGGACACGTCCTTTAGAAGGAAAGAATGTAATTCTTTAAACGGTCCACGGTTTGTGTGTGCTTTACGAATATTCTAATTTAATCGGGTACGCACTTAAGTAGTAGTAGTATAGTGCCGGGTTATCTATGCGTGTCTATGTTTATACTCTTGACGAGGCCCTCGAGACTAATTGACTTTATACGACGCGCGGGTTCTTAAGACCATTAAACGGTAGTTTTTTTTCCTCTTCTTCTCCCCGTTACAAGATTAACAACGCCGACTAATTATAAAATATCTTATGGCAGCCGTATATTATTATAATATCATACCTAGTTGTTTGCATTAATCCTTTCTATATAAAAGGACGGATATACTTTTGGGCCAAGTCGGGCGACATCGACGTGTGTGTGCGCGCACTCCATGTTTAAATGTATTTCGATAATTTAAGTTGAAAATTCCATCTGATACATAAGTGTTCAAATGGTTATTTATTATACACAACCCATTGATTTCATAGTTCCTTATCCTCCATTTTGTTAAATTTTAATTGTATCTTGTAAGCAAAAATATGTATTCTTATAATTCACATTGGTTGTGTTACTGTAGTAATACTTTGTATTTATACTATTTTTTTTTATCATTATTGTCTTTATTATATGTATAAGAACTGCTGTTGCCGACACAAGGTTTTACCTTATAGACAACAGTGCAACTATATTGAGTTGAACGTGTAATTCTTTTTTTCTTAGTCCACCATAAATAGATGGTCCAATAATAATATTCAATGAACTGAGTATTGCGTTTTTTTTTTTGTTGAATTTAAAAAATAATAACCTAATGTGTATATTCGTTTGAATATGTATGACATTCAAATGTTTGCTGGCTTGCTAAATATGTAAATTAACCGTAGAGAATAAAGAAGTAATTTAATTCATAAGTAAAAACAAGAACATAGAAAATGGTAAAGACAAAAATTACTGCATGGAAATACTGATCTCGTTCGGATAGTTCAACGACATTATAAAATATTTACAAACAACTTTTTTTAGGTTCTGTTCCATTAATGAAAACAAATAAATCTTTTTTAAGACTGTGCGTGTGTATTTTTTTAATCAGATTAATGATAATAGTCTTAGGATTGCATTAGTCGAGGTGTGGATTTTTTTGTGACACATCTCCTAGTGCGGGTCGTGATCCGGTTATCGGCGGCTGTTTTTCTTACTAACAAAATATAAATGTATACTCACATTGGGCAACTGCATTATATTATATTGTACTGATAGATTGACCAATATAATTCTAGTGAAATCCAAACGAGTTTTCTAGGAAAAACGGTTGATTCAATAAAACTGGAAGATAATATTATTATTATTTCTGGGTATTGAGATCACATTTTACTTAAATCAACGTTATGCAATAAAACCGAAAGCAACACGAGAAAAAATACATAGTTAGTCCAACTAAAATTATGGTTAATTATAAGGTTTATACACATTTCTAGTTGGAATAACTAAATAAATAGTTGGCCAAACTAAACATTTATTTGACCTACCTAAATGTATAATTGCTTTAACTAAAAGTTTAGTTAGCCCGACTATTTTTTAGCTGACCCAACTAGAAATGTATTGTGTCCCTATTCTAACCACAATTTTAGTTGGTCCGACTATGTATTTTTTTAAGTACATAATAAGGCGTGCAAGACAAAACGTCACTTACACCACTTTTGCTCGTATTATACATACAAGATAATAATAATATTAGTATCCCGCGTTTGTGTGTAACATGCCCATGCTCGTTCAAGATTGTTGACTTCTTGAGAAGTAATTAGCTATATGTGTTGGTTCATTGTAATAAAGTGTTGTCAAAGGACTCAACGAACGCATAATATAACCGCTCGTGATATTGAATATACCAATTGTGTGCATACTATTTTTTTTTTTTTTATTATTGAAAATTTAAACAAAAGTTTATTACATCTCTACAATTACTGAATGTGCATGATATTATTATTGCCTATAACAGTAGTGTTATCGCATTAACCAGGACGGATTGCACCGAACACGTGTTAGTGGATGTCGGTCGTAGGCTCACTCAGTGTTACTCTGCTATAAACACTGTATATTATAATGAATATAATGTACACTGGGGACGTGTGTGTGTAAAGCGACCGTTTACAATAGTAATAATGTGTGCCGGTGTCGACGGTGTGTGAAATAATTTCCCTTATATGTGTCGCCAAGCCTCTGAACACGGTTTTGCCGCCGATGTCGCGATAGGGAGCCCCCGACAGAGCTGCGGGAGGGCAAAAAGTCTCAGCTGGTTAAACATCATCATCGCGTTTTGCGGAGATTTCACGGCTTTGCGAAAGTTTTTCCAAGTATGCATAAAACATTTCAAAATTTCAAAAAAAAAAAAAACTCATAGTTTGATTTTGACTGAAGCAGAAACGATGATAAATTGAACAGACTGATTAAACTCCTGAAAGAAAGTAATCACTTTCAGGAAGTGTCTACAGAACCGATTTCAAAATATTTTTTATCGTTATAAAGTTTTAAATCTTTTCTGTGGAGGCTAAATGGTTGATTATTTATTTCTGTTTTCAAAATTTTGCTATAAGCGTTTATATTTGTACTTTTTTATGGTTTTTTTCTGATAGCTAAATCAAAAATCGGCCTTTTAGCTAGCCCCCTAGAGAAAATAGTAAGCTTTACATAAAAAAAAAAATTGAAATCCGCCCATTAGATACTACGCCGGAAAATGACATAACTTTCGCCAAAACTCGGAGAAAAATATCTTTAAAACTTTTAATCACTAGAAAAACTTAAGATCTTTTTACAATTATAAATTAGTCGGCGTACTTAAAAAGATTATCCGATCGATTTTCACCAAATATTGCCTACCCTTTGCCCCTTAATAAAAAAACTCTTTCCGTTCCCCTAAATTCCGCTTTTAGTAGATCACCAATATTATTACTGGAGTATTAAGAGTAGTGATGAAAATCCGGATTTTTCAAAAAAACGCTTTTTAAGCCACTTGAAAATCATATAAAAGTTAAATACTATTAAAATATAAAATATGTGTACTTAAGTAAAATTTGTTGCTAAAAATGTTTAACTTTGTCTATAAAATGCTTTCGGATTTCAACAAATCAGAAATCCAAAAGCAGTTTATCTCTTAGGTGTTTTGTTTTATTTTCATATATTTATCAAAAAAATGTTACTTAGGTACAGAGCTTTATATTGTAAAATTCAAACACTTATATGATTTTTAAGTAGCTTAAATAGTGTTTTTTTGTGAAAATCCGGACAAATTAACAGTTTTTTTTTTTTAACAAAATAATAGTATAGTTATAAAAAATATGCGATTAGTGGCCAGGCGAATGACTAACATTTTAGTTTCATCTAATGAATATATCCTATTACGGCAAGTACTTTATCCAAGTACTTACCGTTAGGTGACTTAAGAGTCACGGGAAAAAAATAAATGGTTCAACTGTTTATTTAGTTATTTTTTGTTGGTTGTAAAAGCAACTATACATTTTGTTCGGCCAACTATATTTATTTAGGTATTCTAACTAGATTGTGTCCCTTTATTAACCATAATTTTAATTGGACCAACTATGTATTTTTTCCTGTGGTTATAACTCAGTGTTTTATCAGTCCCTCCGGGTACGTATAGAACCAACATATATATATATATATATACGTATAGAACCATTACAAATTACACGGCAAACTTTAGAGTCAAAATTGATTTCCGTGAGTTCCGTTCGAGAGCAAAACGGAAGACGAAGGATATTGCTGCAGCACTTATATATTATGTATTGCTGCAAGTACAACGTGTGTATATATACTTGTACATAGACAAACGGCGATGGACACACGGTGCTTCCTCATTGCCCGTTTACGACTCCCCGATTTACGGTCCGAAGATTCTGAAAATTGAAACGTCTCGCTCTAAAGAAAACAATTGGCGTGCAGAACGGTTTTTTCGCGCATTAGATTTCCCATAACGTCCCCACAGTTGTGTATACAATATAAATTATAGGTATAATACCCATTACATTGACTGTGTGTGTATAGAGTGCCTCAATCTCGACACATGCAGTTGACGGCCGAAATGATTATATGTACAGTGAAACAGAATCGACGGTCCCAAAACGGATAGCCGAAATGTCTATTTCAAGTTTTTTAACGGCCGAAAAAACACATTGGACGTTTTGCCCGTTTATATGTTATAGTTGTGTCGCACTTGCAAGTTTCTTTGTATTTCTCCCAACGGTGAAATTTAATTTCAAAAAACAATTTCGCCATAATACAAGTATTGTTTGGCAAAACAAACATGGCAGTTTACAAGAGCAGATAAGTAGAGCATGCTATGTTTTTAAATGTTGGAAATGTACAATATAAACGGTATTTTTTTTTTTTTAACAAAATATGTAAAAAATAGTTTACATATTTTATACGCTCTCAAACAAATACATACATCTGATATATACCCCTACTTCAATTGTTTTCTAATACATCAGTTATATAATACGTTTTAAAAGCAGTTAGTAGTATTTCACAATGTAAATGATGTTTATATTGTATTTTCTTGTTTATTGTATAGTTTTCAGTAAAATAAACAACATATTACTACTCTTGGACGAACACGACTTTCGGTAAAATTGTAAATTATATTTTACCTAATGGATTAGATCTACGACGGTATATCAATGTCATTGCTAACGCTTACATCAAGCACTGAGTACTAATGTTTGTATATATATATATATATTATAGATTCTATAATGTAATCGACTTAAGAGTGTTACCTATACAATATAGGACTAGTATAAGAGAAGACAAAAATTATACCGAACGCCGTGATATAATGTCGATAATGATTGCGTCATTGGTGGTCAAACACTCCAAAGTAATATTAAACTTTTACAGTATTAAAAATAATTATTTATAACACAATTAATACAACAATGCTACATTATATTTTAAGTAAAACATGTCTAGTTTTGCCGGCTGAAAATAACCTAATAAACTTTTTCCTAAACATTTTGTCATGTTTTTTAACACAGTTGTTTAACATTTTATGTGTTTTTGTTTTTTTGAGTTTATTACAAACGCTTTGTGCAAATTAAACTAAAAAATTTTCTTTGCCATATTTATTAGGCAACACCAGAGGCAGCACTTAATAATTGTTCAACACTATGTTATATAGTGTATGTACCTACCTACAAATATTTGAAAGGGCACGGTTACATAATATTTTGTGTCGAATGATCGTGAATCCATCGTAAAATAAAAAGAAAAATAGTAGATGTAACTACAGATATTTATAAATAGCGTGTAATTGAAACGGCCAGAAACTTTATACTTAACGGAACTTGTTCACTCCAAACATAATTACCTTAAAGGTTATTATCACCGGTGTTTTCTCTCAAAGCGGTGTTATAGCTGTTTATATTATATACTTCATTAAACAGTTCAACGCGTTCCGTTGAAATTTTAGTACATATTCTATTCTAACAAGTAAGTACATAACATTAGTTATTAAATTTTTGCAAAAAAAAAAATAATAATAATAATTTGCATAATGAAATACTTTATATTACCGGGAGACGATGAAATTGCCAGGAATGTTAATAAAAATAAAAAACAAATTCGAAAAGTCTTTTCACGGGTTTTTTATTTTATTTTAATAAATCATTTTCAAACTCACATGCACTTTCGACGAGGGCGAGTAGAATTTAAATTAAAAAACTGTGTTTAGTTGATTTTCATTATTTAACGCGTTATTAATCATACAGCGACAATCACCCGGAGCCAAATAATAGGTTTTAATATTCATTAATGGACAGACACCATAACATAGACTGGGTGGCGTTTTAAATATTATATAAGTTCATACATTTTTTTTTTTTTTTTTGCATACAATGTAAATGCGATAAACGATTCAAACAACGTTTATGTGCACCTACGTACAATTATTATTATAATTTATTTATTAATATATATTATAATAATAATCACACAATATTAACATAGCTCGTTATTAAAAGTTTATAACGAAAAAAGTGTAAAATTCGTTTCTCTATAAATCAATCATAACAACCAGAGTATAATTTGTACAAAACAATCTCGAGTATAGTAATGAATAATGATTTAATAAGGTTTCGTTTTAAATGTCGCAGCCGTAAATAAAATTTAAGACATAATATAATAATAAATAAAAAAATAAACATGATTTATAACACTCGTTAATTTTATAAATTGCTATGATAATATTATAATTCCAGTTACCAAAACTATATTATACACGTGTTGTCAAGATATAACTAGTAAGTTCAAATTCGCAATTATATTTTCTAGTATACTTTATATAGTTGTTGTTTGTTGACCAACCATGACTAATTCTTTGAAAATAATTATTATTATAACTTTTAGATCATCGACAATAACATGCTACACTTAATCAAAAAAAATTTTTTTTTTTTAATAATATAAACAAATTATGGCATAAATATTCGTATTGCTGTTTAGTTCTTATTTTTTTTATACTTATAAGTAAATATACCGGGTGAAATATCTTTTAACGCCCTAAACTAGTTTTCGCTTAAAATAATTCTAATTTTTTAGTTTTTTTTTCGGCAACAATTTTGTTTATGTTATTTTACAATATTAGACAGTTTTCAAATTTTCAATTTTTTAAAAATATTTTCCATTAACCAATTTTGATCAATTTTCTTTTACAGTCATTAATTTAAGTTACTTACTAAGTACAACAATTAAGGCGGGAGGTGCGTTTGAGCAGTGGCGGCTATCTTGCAAAATAATGGTGTATCAATTTTAAAACCATAAACCACCCACCCTCCCTAACACCAAATTCTAAGGACTATTAGGTACTCAATATGTACAGTACACATTCATAACACAAATATAATATTATTTAATTCTATAATTGTATGACTTTATAGTTTATACAAGTTACTCATTCACCACGACCATCCACCCAATTTTAAAGGTGTATCGATGGATACACCTTTAGTATAGGATAGCCGCCACTGCGTTTGAGTGATGGTCGAGGATGAAACAAACGAAACTAGTTATTTTCTCAGCTCCACTAAAAAACATTTAATAATAGATAATATTTGATGTCTTATCGCTTATCTTCATTATCTTGTTTCTAACTGAAAGTGTAACGCGAAAATAACGACATGAAATTTCCTGTGTCCATCTCAAAACATATCCAAGTTAATTACACCACCTCCACCCTGTCCCTTCCGTCATAAATTTTAAGCTTTAATAACTTGGATAGAACAATAACCTCTTCCTCCCCCCCTCTCCACCCGTCCGCACCCCCCCCCCCCAAATTTTGGAAGACATTAGGGTATTTGCTCGCCACTGTGCATACCATCGGAGGTCGATAATGGATTTGTCTTCGGCTCGGTAATTGATATATTATCTACCGTCAACGTCGCATAAGCCCCGTGATTTAAGCTGTCCGTCTTATATCTATTTATATGTATGTATATCCATATTATAGTAATTTATATATCCAACCCAACGACCGCATGATGGTAAACGAATGGCGTAGGTACGCGGTTGTCGTGTGTGTAAGTAATCTGAGTCGTTTATCTCTCATCTGTACATACAATATATACTTACACTGTCGACGTCAATCATCCGTCTTGCGGCCACTACCCATAAACCGTGTTAAGTGACTCTCGATTGAGCGCGGAAAATCAATATAGGGTGCTCGCAGGCAAATGTGTGAGATATTTATATAGTCCATTTGGTTAGGCCGTTTAACGACTCTTTAAACCGCTAATTCGGGTGAACACGTGCGAGATTAACTTGTCGACTTAGTACATGTATAACTTATACTTGTAAAATAATCAATGTGTCTACTCAACTAGTGTGAACGTGTCAAGCGCGTACTTACACGGCTACAACTACAAAGATGCTATGGGGAATAAGATTTCAAAATGTTATCCGTTATTTAAATAAATAAGCTTTTTAAGAATTTCATAAGCAATGTTATAAAGTCAACGTCCTACGTCGACTTGATTCTTTTAATGACCGCATACAGGACCACCCAACGACATTGTTACAGTTACAATTGACATTTTGACATTATAAAACAATTACTGTAATAATATAACCTAGCATAATATGATATTCATCATACACGAATAGTGCGGATTAATAGACGAATATATTATGATGCCAAAAGAAGTTTAACACTATGTATTTATGTTTTGAAAAAAAATGTGCAAAGGTCTTGGGCACACCATCAGCCATCCATCAGCTAATGAAGTACGCGGATGTTATTCAAAAAGTTATGTCTTATCCAGATTTACCGTAATTTAAGCTTTTGCCCCTTTGCAAGCCTATTGGAAACGCCACCACGTCGGTATATCTGTTTCAAAGTCCTTGAAAAAGTTTTCCTCTGTCAATTACAATGGCCGCTATCGCTTGGCCGCAACTTTATTAATGTTTAAACCGATCGAAAAGTTTAAAAGGAATTCGACCCTCGAGTATTTGTAAATACTATTTGATCTTCTCGAGATTTTTTTAAATGCATAAGCCCACGTTTAGACAACCGAGAACTTTTAAATAAATCTATTAGATTAAAATAAAAAACCTAGATAACGAAAATATATTCCACCTCGTTTGAAATGAAAAGTACACTAAATATTATATCGTTTTAATTGAGCAGATGAATGATATAATTTAAACAGAGGTTCATATAAATACAATTATACGACAGCAAAATAAATATAATACATTTACGAAGAATACACAACAAAATATTAAATTATTTGTGCATTACTGAGAGCCTTCATAGAATTACTTAATTATATTATAATATATATATATATATATAAACAACAAGCGAAGCTATACAACTGCCGACCGGATATAGTCGATTGTATCTTAATCATCGAGATGTTCTTAATCATACAGTGTGACTCAACGTTTAAGTGAATTAACGAATACAATACGTATATATTAATATGTATACATTTCAATTGTAATTACTGAAGATTATTTTAAGCGTGCATAGATAAATGATTAAAATTCAATAGTGAAATATACTGTAAGTGTGATATAATATACGTTATTTGTGGTCATCAAAATCGCATTAAATAGACGAGGGATAGAGCAGCGATTCGCCATTTAATTTGGTTAATAGTACTCAACGTGAATTAATCCTCGTCATAATAAAATGACCAGTTTTATCTTTTGCTGTAAAAATAACCGCAATGCCAAAAATAACTTGTTGGCAGTATGTTTAGCCCTTTGCTGGATGACTTTTTACCATCCGGTCCTACTAAGTTCAAGTCCAAGTTAATTGTGTTTATCGCTTTTTACACTTTTCACTTTTTTATTAACTAATCCTACGTTCCATTTTGTTTCCTCTTGTACTTCTTTGGGAAACTCTTCATTCAACAATACTCATTAGAATTTCCACCTGTCTTATATCTTCCTTTCTTTTCAGTAGACTCGGGCTTTCGTCTTTCATACATATTCGCCAAATCTCTGGCTTCTCACTCGCCATTTTCTCCAGTTTTTGTTCCTGGTCTGTTAAGCAACTAAAATTTGTTTACATTTTAGAATTTCCTTACTTAGTCGACGCCCCAGTTCAAATCTACAAAAAAAAAACCACCTCTTTTCCGGGCATAATGACTTACAGTAACTTTTTTATATTTTTACAAACACGTGGTACTAAAGTGAAATTAATGTGCACTCTGGTGAAAAATATAGAATACCTACCTACCTAACATATTACGCATATTTGACGATTTGTTTAAGTCGTTGCAGTTTTGAGCTGGGGCGTTGAACTTACATACATCAATACACCTAAGTATGATAAGTATCAATAATATTAATAGCGTAGAGCCGGTGTAATATCATTACATAGGATACGCAACAGGTGTTTTATAATATTATTACAAGAGGGCCGGCCGGCAATTTCGCGTTATCAATTACAACGTTTGACACGGCGTTCCGTCCGTCGTTATGATCCGTTACATTGTTATTATTGTTGTTCTTGGACGGCGCGGCGGCGGCCAGATACTTTATTGACTGTTCGGCGCGTTTCGGAAACGTCGTCGTAAGTCTCCGGCCGCGGCCGCGGGACAAGCGCAATGCGCGTCCGACGATATACGAGCACGCGGCGCGCACACACACACACACACACACACACACACACACACACAACCATATTAATATTATATTATATACGTATATACGCGTCGTCGTCGTCGTCCTCTCTCCGTCGGACCGGCGGCCGTCCCGTATGCTGCGTACTCTGTCGGCGCCGCGGCCGTCCCCCACCTTGGCGGCGGCCGATATTCTTTATGTGCGTGTGCCCGGGCGGGCGGGGGAAGTGGGGGCCGCGGGGGCGTGCCGGGCGGTAGCGCAGGGGGCCGGCCTCTCTATCAGTGCCCGAGAGCCGTAAACCATTCTCCCGCCCAACACTTCGATTCACGTCCCATTATTGTAAGGACAAACTTTTTGGAGCCCATAACAGCACATACACACACGGCCAACGACGACGCACGCCACCACCGCGGCGGGACACGCACACGGTTTTATAGCTTTTATATAATATTATTATCGTACACCGTCGTCCGTACGACATCGTCGGTCGTCGCCGTGTCCGTTCATCAAGCCGAATAATAATATTTGCGAAAATCAGTTTATTTTGAAAAATTTCCAAACCTCCCACAAACCCGCCCTTTGCGCTTTTCCGTCGACACGAAACGGTTTAATTAAAATATATAATTTGTTATTATTTATTTATTATAACATTTTCATTTTGCGCGCCAAAATTAAAAAAAAAAAAAAATGCACCGACCGTTTTTGTTCCGTCTGAACGCCGCCGTTTTCCGTTGTACGGTTTTCGATTTTTGTTAAATTTTTTTTTTGTTTTATTCTAATTTTTAATTCGTTATTATTTTGAAAATTTAATAATATACGGTTTTTGAGTTTTTTTTTTATTTATTTGCCGTCGCGGTTTTGTTTCCCGACCGACCCGACCTGCCCTAAACTTGTATCAATTCGCGCGGGGCCGCGTTAAAGGAGGACTTGGCATTGACCGACCCAGAGAGGACCGCAGAACGCAACCGGTGAGTGATAAAAAGTAATGTGTTTGTATAAAAAATAATATGTTATTTTTTCGTTTATTTCGCTATAGTTTTGTAGTTATACATACATATATTATATGTGTATGGTTGTCGATATAGATACCATTTGAGGGATGATAGTATAAACGGTATATGTATGTTGGAAGGGTGGTGGTGCAAGCTATGTGTTAAAGTGTTTATCTTTGCCGTCCATAAAAACCGAACTGCTCGACTTTCGTGCGCTCGAAAAGTTTTTATGGTACCCACGTGGCTCTTCTTCTTCTGCGCGTTACTGGGAACCGTGTCGAAAAACAGCACTTACTGCTTTATTGTATACGTTTTATATTAAATGTTCGATATAAGTTTAAAAAAAAAAAAAACTAATTATTCGCAAATATAATTACACATTAGAATTATTATTGTACATGCATTGTGGTACACGACAATAACACGTGTCCAAATGTATGACTACCTATATTGTTAGCATATTTTATTATTTTAACACGTTTTTTGTTTTAATAAAAACTGTAGGTAGGGCAATCTAAAAAGAACCGATAAAATGTTGTAATTATTACAATACCGTATCACTAAATTCGGACAAAATGTGGTATAGTATATATAGCTATATTAATAATATTGTATTAAGTCAAAAAACTATCTTGTCCGACCTAACTTGACGTAGGTATAACACTTTGATCCTATTATATATTAAACAATTAACAAGCGAATAGATGATTATTAAGATTAAATTATATTATGTAAATCTTTTGATCTAACGGCGAAAGTATAATTATATAATATGCCCATTTATTCTGAACGGACTGTTTTATAAGTAAGTATACAGTGTAGTAGAGACTAAAGTACTATTTTTATGGTAATAATTGGTCTATGCATAGGTTCATAATATGAGTTCATCGATTTTACCAGATTCCAATATTTACAACAATACATATTTTATGAATGCATCCATCGATCAAAAGCCAAAAAGATTAAAAGGGTTAAGTCGGAACTCGTGTGATGTTGTCTGACTTTTAATGTGTACATTAATGTTCTCATTAAATCGATAATTTTCGGATTTATCCATGTCTGTTTGTGTGTGTGTGTGCTGAAGTTTCGGACCCACTGCAAAGTCCATTAGTTTTTATCCACTATTGTCTTACGCGGTGTGTACATATTATTGTATAGCAATTAGTGTTTATTGTACATATTATTCATAGTATATATAAATATACACTACCTTGAAACAACGCCTAAAAAATATTCTCAGGGATCGTTCAGCTCCCAAAAAGACTATAGCTATATATACGAGATAGCTCTAATTTTTAGCGCCAAAAGTAAACGTCAGATTAGGTTAGGTCTAAATGTAACATTTCTATTGCATATATTAACGTGATATGATAATGACGTTATATTTTGATTTTGAGTAAATTCCGATGTTTAAAAATTTACAAACAAAATAGCATAGTGCAATTTTTATAAGGGTCAAGTATAAGGGTAATTGTATTTAAAAGCGAAAAGAAAACGCTTTATGTTTCAATGATAATTTTAATTTAAAGCTTTTAATGTTTATTAGACCTAATGTTTTATGTATTTCATTATTAATAGTCAAACTCAAGCATTACATTTATACTTAACCCCCTTATGACCCTCAAACATTAGTCTGGTTTTTTTTTAAAGTTATATTTTATTACGGCTTTTGGTGCGATATAATCTATGTCCAATTTTTATCTTGTCAATGGATATAAGACATAAAAGGATTACTGTGAAGACCGTCTTTGGTGACGATTATCATTACCTATCATAAATACCTACCTATAAGGGTCAACTGGAGTAACTGTAGGTAAAAATGAATTGAGGGAAATGTAAATGATTATTTTAGTTAACGAAGTAATTAAAAATTCTCAACTTTAACTGAACACTGAATTAGAAGACGTTTTATATGCTTACTGTGTAATTAAATACTAACATTGATGGTACTTCTATTATAAAAAAAAAAATGCATTTACATTTATCCTGTTGGCTGTTCGTTTACAATTACCCCAGTTAAAAAACTATTGCTATTGCGGCACCGATCAAATGAATAATAATGATATTAATATTATTGATCATAAACAAAACGCGGTGAAACGGTTAGGCTGTTGTCGATATAAAAAAAAAAACCATTGCGTTGGGCCGGATATTTACGACCGTTTTTCTTAATGGTTTTTTTTTTTAACGTCTTAATTTAACAACAATTCGGTGTAATAACAGTATAACGTCCGCTTTATTATTGTTGCCGCGCTTGTCAATTGTACGTATTATATTATACTATATTACGATAATGGAATAATAATAATAATAGTAGTATGTAAACGGGCGGCCACTTGAGAAACGACCGCGATAAAAAAAAAAAATAGTAAGTCGGAAGACCGAGAGTTAAATAAAAAACGAATCACGTCGTCGCGCTTTAAGTATAGGATACTAATATTTTATTATATAGGTGGTATAAGGCGGTGGTCGGTAGTCGACTGCCGATTTTGTTTATTGCTTACTTACTTACTTATTTTTTTTTTTTTTTGAAAACCGCATCATAAACCTGCCTAATTTGATGTGTATAGGTATAGAGAGGAGAGTGCTAGTGTGATTTTTATCACATATTATATTTTAAACGGCCCGGTACATTATCATGTATGTGTGTTGAGAGTATAATATTATAAACCGCGTTGGCTGGCATTTATATATATATATATTTATACATATACTCACTGGCGGCACGCTCCACGCAACACTTAAGGTAGGGGGAGGGGGAGGGAGGGCGCACACGAGGACTGTTTTACGACCTGGTTTCGACCATATTTTTGCCTCGCCGGCGCTTCACCACCGCCACAGCCACCGACCAATTACCGTCAATAAAAACCCGTGTTTACACGTCGTTAACTTAATAATTTTTCCCGTTTACACTTCCTTGCCGATTTCCGATCCTCGCGGCGCATCTTAAAAAAAAAAAAAATTAAATTATATTGTGCGTTTTCTCTAAATTTTTTTTTTTTTGGTTTAATTCAATACTTGAACTCGTCCGGTTAGGATTTATATACAACAATAATAATACGGATATTGATAAATAGTTGTACGAAAAATAAATAAATAAAAACACTAATTATTTACTTTAAACGGCCAAGTGAGGTCATACCATTCACTTATAGCCAGTAAGTCAGTAAGTTAGTACATTAGTAAATTATATAATCAATATATAGTGCGCTTAAAATAACAGACTCTTACCTATTATTATTAAATTAATAATCTAATATTGTTAAACAAAATCAATCGCGTTTGTCTATTCGCCTAGTAATTAATCAATAAGTTGTTTTTCCAATAAACGAGATTTTGGTAAATTAACCGCGTTTTTTAGTTTGGATTTTAGTCTATATATATATATATATATGTATATGTATTAATAAAAATATATTGCGTTAAATTGCAATAGTCGAGAACAAGTTCATATTTTTAAGTAACGGCTAAAATATATAAAAAAAATGTACTTATAGTTTTCTCTTGTGCAGTGTTGTTATATAGTGATATTTGCGAGATTGCGCAAACGACAAACTTACATTCGATGCAAATAATATACACATATTTAAGTACGTATATAGGTATAGGACGTGATAATATTATAATACATATTATACGGGTTGGCCGCCGACCGTCGGTGATGTTCCCAGGTGGTCATGAAACAGACTTCTTGAGACTGAGACGGCGGCGGCGGCGACGGGCACAGTACCGGTTGACATTCGTGTGTTGGGCGAGGAACGTGACCGAGAGTGTGTAGATTATATTCTTATTCTTGTTACTTCGACAATGGAAATATCCAACACACGTTGGATAGTGCGAGGAATAACATTGAATGTGTTTCATCAGGAACACTTGTGAAATAATATATAAGTATATATTATATTTAGTGTTATGCGATCCGAGTACACCGCGAACGTCTTGGAACGTTATAATATATAATTCAAAATGCATTTAATATAGTCTTATACATAGCCAACGTCCTAATTTGACAAGCTAACTAATTATTAAACAAAATAACTACTTGAATAAGGCAACTACTATCATTGAGTAGGTGTCAATGCTACTACACACTCTTGAAAATGGTATCAAAAAAATTAAACAGTAAACGGTGGTTAGCTTCTATAATTAAATCTAAAAGCTTGATGAGTATGGAGTTAAAGTAAAATACATAGTTATTGAAAAAAATAATAATTTCGATTAATAATCAAAGTGGAATAGTTTTATTTTTCCTTAGAATTGTGTTGAATACAAAAAATTAAAAATACAGATCTAATGGAAATCGGCATTCGAAACATAATATAGTAATAGTTTGAAATCAAAATTGTGTGGCAAACAGTTGTATTTACTTAAACAATATATTTTTTTATCAATGTCTTTACAATATTAAGTGTTTTTCGGTTTGCATAGTATTAGCCGGTGAACAATATTATTATAATATATACAATGTGTTACATATGTGTTTAAAGATTGCTGTGGTGTGAAATGAATGTTTGGGATATGCAAGCTGAAGGTTATAGTTGTGATAATGTCGTTGTAATGTTGTTTGTTATTTTGTGTAAAAAGGGTGTTATGAGTTGTTTAGAGAGAATTATGGTTTTTGTTGGGTGAAATTACTGTTGAGTTGAGTGTTTATAATTAGTTAGTTAAGTATTCTTCAATTCGGTCAAGTCCGGTTCGTGAAGTTAAGTATTTAAAAACACAAGAAGTATTAAGTGCATCAAAAATGGGATTGTGTGCGTGTGATTTTTTGTGTATGTTGTTACAGATAAGGTTGTGCGCCTCCGTCAAGTTTAGTAGATTACCATTCTTGACAAAGGTACCCAACCTAGTCGAGCATATTGTTTTTTTTTTTTGAAATCATGTGTCGTTGTTAAGTCGGGATGCCGTCAAGTTTAGGTATGTCAGATTTAGGTTCATTTTTTTTAATAGTCTATGGTCGTTTTGGCCATTGAAAAATATAGCTAATGGCCGTTGGTCGTGGAGAAAATAATTGTTAATGAATTCGGAGTTTAAAGTATTATAGTCTGTTGTAATGGCCTTTTCGAGTTGTTGTAGTATGGCAAGTCGTTGAGTAGGTTTTTGGGACATATAGTTCTGTACAAATTTTCTGAAGTGTTGGTAGTGGTGTTTTGGAAGTTCTATGGGGCTATAACTAGTGGGGGTTTTACGGGAGTCGCATTACCAAATATTTGAATTATTGCCCCCGAAACTAGAATGTTTTTACCTTGGTAATTTCCAAACTCTGTATCCAAAGCAAAGAACGTAAATTTGTTGTCTATTTTTGTTTGTTGAAGAGAAAAAATGGTATTACACAGATAAAAAGGTATTTCGTAAAAAAAATATTGTTAAACAAAAAGTTATACACAATAAAGTTTTAATACTTAATAAAAAGTTATTGGATTTACACAAAAGAAAATTTGTATAAATATGCACTAAAAAAAAAAAACAAATATAAATTATATGGTTGTATGATTTATAAAAAGTTAGAAATGTAATAATAAAAAAAATTGTTTTAAACACAATAAATAAATGTTTGAACATAAGAATGTACGATGCGGCGTTTAAGTCGCAAGAAAAGTAGCGAAGGCAAGTAAAGTCTACCCTGAGGATTCGTGTGTTAGGCAGATTCGTATATTGATAATAAGTATAACATTACAATAATTATTATATAATGGTATTGTATAGAAGTGAATTTAAATGTGTAATATATGTTATTATATGCTGTTGTCTTGTTTGTTCATATAACACTATAAAACAGTTTTTGCGCATAACGATAGGCTTATGGTAAAAAAAAAAACGAAGAGATTTTCCGTCATTTGTTTTTACTGTACACGTCCGCATGAGCTTAACGCCAACACAAACTTTACGGCCAACAAACTTTGTAAACTTTTCATCGCCGCCCTTGGAAGTTTTCGGGGGCGAAACAATAAATTTTCCAAGCACGCTGAAGTTTTCCGGACCGTTGGTCGTCGATTAATGACTAAAAAAATATTCTCTGAATAATATTATAACACATCTATATGTGAACTGATCAACTGAAAACGTTAGCTGTTACACTGCTGTCTTATCGGTTTTGTTTACTTCAATCGTTAAAAATCATTTGCAGATATAAATTAGGAAACCGTTGAAGAAATGTCGATTCAAAATTGAACTCAACATTAAAAGTAACAAACATCTTGCCATCTTCATTTGATCATAATGATAACGTCGCCGTTGATTTCGTTGAATTCATAATCTAAAAAAAAACAAAACAATATATTTGTAATTATACAGTGGTTCTAGAATGATGTGCTTTTCAAAGATGGCGTTTCAGCTAAACTAGTTATGTTATAAACAACAATTATAGTGCCGACAATTATTTGGAATTGGAATTCAGACTTTTAAAATCGGCTAATTTTTCTAGCCAAGTTCTTGACGATTAATATTGTTTTTTTTTTATTTATAAAAGAAAGCCGGCCGACAAGCTTACAATTAGCCATATACCCAGCAACCGTGTGGTATATAGGTACCTCGAGTATGCAGAATTTCTTAGTGGTATGCGGTCGACCTTTGGCATTCATTATACTATACACCGTCTCCAACTCCTCGGCGGCCAATATTAATTATACCCGCAAGACTGCGATACATTATTTTATAGTTTCATATTATTATATACCTAAGATAAGATCCTTAACTGAGGTCGCACTATCGGATCGATATCGGACGTTCATCGAGACGAAGTCAATAATTAATTAAAGGATAGGACGGTTGGACGCGCTTGCAATATAAGCCAAGACTATTGCCGAAGATGTAGTAGTATTTTTATTTTATTTTTACAAGTCTTTTTTTTTTAACGCAATCGTCCAACGTGTATACACATCAATAATTTATGTAAGCCGCACTCGCTCAATATGGATTGATAACTCTATTTACAAGGCATATGAGGCGACGGCAGCCTTGTCGATCAATTATTATTAATGATAATGACACGCAGTGTAGGTATAGATACAAGTTGGTCATCAGATAAATATTGCACGTATAACGTTTTGTAATCAATGTCGAAACTTTCCTGTATAAAGTAATATGTAATTACAATCAAATCAACCAGAACTAAATTCGAGAATTGAATAACACACCTTCTATTTCATATTTTATATTATGTAAGGAAGTTAGCTTATTATAATAGGAAACAGGTACCAACTAATATCTTGTACTAGTTTTCTATGTTGGCCTTCCGCATACATTCGGCTACATTCGACTGATCATAGTTAAGATGACACCTGTCTTAAGGTGTACCTAAAATTTATCTCTCGACATAACAATGATTTTAACCACTTTTCAATAAACATATTGAAAACAATATAGTATTAATACCTCGTGAGATTAAGCAAATGTAATTTAATACCTTTTTTAAAATAGTAAATAACAATAAAAAGAAAAAAATTTCCAAAAACTGTTACCAGCAAAAAAAAAAAGATAATTATGAATAGGAAGACATTTATTTACTTATTCGAATACGAATTTGCACAACTCTGAATTCATAATGCCGGCAGTGGGATATGAAAGTTACTTAGAATGTGATTGGCCACTCTACTTTTAAAGTATACCTACCGTTGAATGTATCAATTAACCCGGTGTTGGTATTAAGTATGGATTTCCCAGCATCGACCGAGCCTACGCAACCACACGCAAGCCGCCGCACTGCTCGTCGGTTAGCCCCGGGAGGGGGGGGGTTCTTTTTTCTAAATTAACTGCAGATACCGTTTTTTGATCACGTAATGGCAATAATAATAATATGTGTAATTGTCGCGTGGCCGTGGCGCGGACGTCTCACGTGCTGAACAGTCAGGTTATAAGACGTACAGGTATATATATATATATACACCTCGTCTTGGTGTGTGCATGTGCCAGAGATGTGTTGCAAGACGAGTGTGAGCCCCCCCGCGGACCTCGTGAAAGCTTTCTATACACAGCAGAAATCGCGTCGAATGTCGCTTTTTTTTTCCTCTCTTCCCCTTAAGCTTATCGGTTTATACGCAACACGCTGCTGGTCGCTTGTGTGTATGTGACCTAGTATTTCACCGTGAAGCGTGGGCGTGGTGGTGGATTTTTTTTTTTTACCGTGTACCACACCGACGTCTGGAGATGTAGGAGATCTTTCGGACGCACCGACCACCGACTAGTCCTTTAGGTCTCGCACATAACGTTAAACATATATTATTATACATATACATACCTATAGCCGGTATAGGGCGATAAACGTGCGCGGAATGAGTGATCGCCGGTGCGCGTCAGGCACGCCGCGCCGCATGAATTTTATCTAACCGCTTCATCGCCAAAAAAAATTTTTTTTTTATTAAAAACCAAGTAAAACGAGAAACCGAAAGGCGCGAGAACCCGAAAACGACTCTCGAGATCACGACTATAGCTGTTTATTCGGCATAAGGAATACCTTACTATATGCATTCGTTCCCGATAAAGTACAAAGAAGACTACATTACGGTGTCAGTGTGGTTTTTTTTTTACACGGTTCTTCAAAAAAAAACACTTTGGATAAAAGCGCGTTTGTTACGTCTTTCAAAGAGACAAGTAGTCGTTGAACACCGACTACTACCACTATAACTAATAGATTGGAAACAAAATTATATTACACAGAAAAAAAATACATAATTGGTCCGACTAGAATTATGGTTAAAATAGATTTACAGTCGGAATAACTAAATATCTGTTAAATAGAAAATAGCTGGCCCAACTAAATTTTTAAATGTAAAGCAACTATACATTTTGTAGGGCCAATTATATTTATTTAGGTATTTCAACTAGATCGTGTCCATATATTTACCATAATTTTAGATGGAGCAACTAAACTAAGTATTTTTTTTTAGTGTAATAGTTAAACATTAGTTTTTATAATTAAAAGATTTTTTGAAAACACTTTTTTTTTTTTTTGCTGTAAGGGGAAGACGTTTGTCAATTGACTCGGTTTGATACCTTATCCAGTTAACATGTACAACGTAAATACTTGTATTATTTTTATACTATTTAATACCAACCAACTATACTATATACTACCGTGTACAGCCTAAAGGTTGCTTATATCACAATGTCGTGCGCGCCAGAACGGTCATTCATAAAGTACGGACTTCACTTGTGTTGATCGATGCACTTGTGCGACATGTACAAGATGTGCATGTATATATACATATTATAATAATGATATGCCACTGGACGTTGTATTGTATCTACCGTTTCGTTTATTATCGATGATGAGCACAAATGTACAAGTACAATAATAATATAGCGTTTAATATATTATATATATATATTGGAAAACAATGACGGTAATAATAATAAAACGTTATGACGCGGTATGAGCGAGCTGTGCCCGTACCTAAGTCTTATAGGTTGGCCGATGGTCGGCTGTAGACTAGTTTGACGGACAGGACAATCAATTTTCTCCTTGCATTTCCGACCGGTCTTGGCCGGATGTTGACGAGACGACCTGTTCGCTTTTCGATGAACACACACACCAAAACAACAATGGCCGAGAGTTCACTTTGCCATCGTCCGCGCTAAAACCATATAAGACAAATCAACCGCTGAAGATGATGATAATAATAATAATATAACATTATATGTATAGGTGCACTGAAATCTTAGCCGGTCCAACAAAATTCTAAGCCGGGGCTCGTACATTAATAAAATCGAATCCATAACGCTGTGTTTGGAGTGTTTAAAAAAAATGTTTTATATGATAATATATTTTTAACACTAAATCGTTTATAGTAAATTCAATAAAAATCGCAATTGATTTATCACAATCTTTATGTACGTCCAATAACATATTTTGAATTAAAAAATAATTAAATTTGTTCTTGATTTACCCCTACTAATAGACAACTAGTTTAGGATTTATTTGAATTATTAAAAATTGTTTAGTTTATTTACAATATCAAAATACTAATTTAACATTAACGAAAGTTTGTTTTTTGCACAAATAAACATTTTTGTAATAAGTATACAACGTATGATTAATACATTTTATAATTTTTAAATTATAAACAATTTTGTCTACCTCACAAAATATATATTTTGTTATAGCTAAATTTTGGTTTTGTAAAGTTTCCAATGCGCAATTATTTTTCACTTATAACATATTTTAATTTCACGATATTTTTTGTAATTAATAAAAATACATTTGTTATTATAATAAATAAGAAATGTACCAAGCTTGACTTGGGTTTCAAATGTATTTATTTCCTTGCATTATTTTCAGTTAATTGTGAAAAAGAATTCAGAATTTGTTTACTTTGTCTCATTTTTTCTAAAATACGCCGTTAAATTAAAAAATATTATCTTTTTCGTGAAAAACTATTAAGATGCATTATGTGTCGTTATAATACAATAACTATACGGGTTGAGAAATTCTGTGACATCATCTTACTCTACCAGAGATAATCATTTTCCGTCGGTTCAAAAGTGATACCTACCAAAAAAAAAACCTAATCTAAAATAATGCGATTTTGACCAAATCTCCCAACCAGGGTTCTTCTATACCGCATCCGGGTGGGTGTACAATCCGGAAAACTGTTAAGATAATATTGATAATTAATGTATAGTTGCTCTAACTTCGAGTGAAGCCAAGCCAACGGCATCTTTTTTGCATTTCGACTCCGCGTGTTTGCGTATGTTGTCTTAGCGCTGACCAAGGGTTACTTGGCTTGGCAAACTCGACCCGTGCAAAAGTGGAAGGGGGTAAAAAAATTGTTGGCAAAACACGTTTTAAACGAGCCGTACAGAAATTAATCGCGCATTAAGTTATCGTTATTATTATTATATAGATCTTCACGGTACACAGGAGATACACCGGTGCCGACCACGTGTACCGACTAGATGTAAAATATAATATATAAATTTTATATTCAGATTGTCCGCACACTTCTTCGCATGATTATAATTTATATATATATTATTTATACATCTTAAAGGCGACGTCGGCCGGTCGATACGTTTATCATGTGTATTATAATAAATAACGTTTTGTCGTGAAACGGCTCGCGCTCAAGACAAACCCCGTGGTCGCACGTTGTAAGAACGACACTGTTTTTTTACTTTATTATTATTATTATTTTTTTTTTTTAAGATAATATCGTATCGAACGTTAAAATAATATTATGTATCCATATAGCGTGTCATGATTTATCGGCTTGGCTTGGTATACAGCGATGGGTCCGAAATGCTCGCTTTATGTATATCCAGTATCATTTATAATACTATAATAATAGTAGGAAAATGATTTTATTTTTTTTATCCATATTTTTCTTGCCACCGATCGCAATCGCTAAAGCGCGTCACTAAAACAGTCGTCTGATACAAACATAATATTATTATGATTGTGTATTATTGGCGTTAAGTAGTATAGAGAAACGGTTTGGAAATATTGGATTGTGTACTGTGTACATAATATTATTATTATTTATTCGATTTTAGATAAAGATATTTATATACAGGAACGGCAAACGGCCGGCTAACGATTGAAAGCATTAAACAAACGACAGTAGTTTTGTGTGTGCTGTATCACATGCCTCGAAACGACGGGCACAGTGGAAAAAGATGTTTTCGCTTGTTTAATGAACGATAAAGCCGAGATAGATGTCATTTCGTCACGCGGAGAGTATCCGCCAAAACAACAGTGTCACATTAAAATCGCATTACGGTCGGCGGTTAAATGTTTTTTACACGGCCGTGACTGAACAACTAACAAAAAAAATATAATAATAATAATAAACCGTCGAATAAAAAAACGTTTCGCCGTTTGCGCCCATTTGTGGCGATTAAAATCCCATTTAGACCCGAGGCCGATTTAGAGAGCTTATTGCTTCCCGCCCAAAACACAACAACTCGCGGCCACCTCCCCTTTTGTACATTTTGAACCCCTTCCCGTGCCAACAAACACACACCCCGGGACGCGCTTATATAATGCACAAACCCCCTCCCCCCACCACCACCTCCCATCTGATAGAACACAACTCTGATCGGCCCGCTGTTGCTGCTATAATATACCGCACGAGCAGAATCTTTTTTTCAACATTTTTTTTTTCCCCATTAATGTGTGTGTGTGTGTTACACTTGTCCTAATGCGAAATCGATAATGGTCCTTTTACCGTACCGGGAATCGGCCATTTCGGTCAAATCAAAAACCCGTGTAAGCCGCGAAAGGTTAGGTTAAATAAAAAATAAAGTAAGCTCAACAACTACACTTAAACCGTTGTTTATACTATAATATTTAATACCATACACTTTGCGGATCTCCTTCAGCTTATACGTATAATGAGCTTATAATACCTATTTAATATAGTCCCCCAAAATATAAACTTAATAGTATGTCGAATCACAGCCATATAGTTATAATAAATATAGCCAAACGACTTTATATACTCAAGTACATACACTATATAGTACATACACTGTTTAAGAAAATATCAGGTTTGTAGATAATGCAATAAGCGAACGTTTTGGGGAAGGGGGAAGGCACTTAATACACTTAAAACACTGTATGTTTAAATATGAATTTATTCAACAACTAGCTCACTAACAAAATTATTTAAATATAAATAGGTATTTTGAACACCACTAACTTCACTTTTTATGGTTTTTAGTATCCTAAGCCCCCTAAAGTTCCGTCAATGAATAATTGTCAAGTTTCTAAACTTATTGCAAATACATACATTTTAAATGAATAACTAAAATTTGTCATTATATTTCATGAAATATTAAAACGTTTTAAAATTGTACGCAAACTATAATTTGAAAAAAACTTTTCCCACTCACACTCAAACTTTATTTGAGGGGGAAACCTTAAATTGGGAGAGCATAATATATGTCATAATTTTACTTGAATCTTTTGGAATTATCTTTTGGCCCCTTGAAATAAAATTATATTTTTTGTGCTATTGAGTACATACTTGTTATTTTATTAGTATAACACTGTCATATCTTAATTCTCCACGAAGAAATGCGTTACATACGAAATATATACATGTATATATTATATAATCGCAACACTTGACACCGGTGGTCGGACACGTTTTAAACCGTTTGCTTAACAATTAATAGTGTTTTAATAACGCACTTGGACGATATCCAATGAACGATTATAAAGAGTGCCTCGGTCGTTTGTGATTCGCACCTTTGCTGATCCGCACGCGATCGCAAAACACAACTGCAGTCTTAACACGGTTCTGTGACATTTTCTTTTTGACCCATAATTATTATAATATCGTGAAAATATGCAGTACAATATATTGTTTTAACTCGAGAACTCCTGAAAATTTTAACTGTAGTAAACAGTGATAACAGCAGCTGTTATAAACATGTGATAAAGTTGTAATTCTCATAAAAATGGCGGAAAATGGGAAACTTCATTTATATCCATTGTCTGCATGTACACTTAGCAAACTAGTTTATTTTATATAAATCTGTGTCTACAAAACACAAAGCGTTTTTTTTTTTATTTAATCAAATTCTGATGTAAATGCTTATATTGGACGCATTATGTATTTTCCAGTGTCAAAAACTATAAGTTCTGAGTGTTCGTATATTTGTCTCGACACTAACGCAATGTATGCAGTAGGTATTATAATATAATAGCAGACATAATAATTACTTTAGATACTGTGCTATATCAATGTTTTTGCTGTTGCCTATTTACAGGATGATTCATTAAGGATAAGACACTAATTTTTCTTAAAATACTTACAACGTTGTAGTATGTCTTTTATGTAACTGTAAAAGTAGTTATCCAAAAATCTGTTTGACGACCATTCGACATTTTCAGAAAATGAGTATTAATTTAAAAAGCTAATTAAATATTATACACGTTACCGTTTGAGTTGTAAAAGTTAATTGAGCTCTGGATAAAAATTTAAATAATTTAAAACACTATAATATAAACTAAAGTGTCTCCGAAAATAAAAACTCCCAAACATTTAGCGTTAGCCCAACATAAAGGAAAAGCTTTGCTCGTTTGTAAGTAACATGTACAATATTCTAATTAATACACCTTAAGGAGTTCAACGTTCACTGATTAATTTTTTTTAACAATACCGGCGCGTTTCCAATGGTATTATATATTATGCACATCATTCTATATACAACTTACCAAACGCCTGTAATTGCGCAAGACGAATATGACTCTTGGCCTTTGCCGCGGAATTCAATCGACTAAAAGTCACGTAAACACTATCGCGGCGCCACTTTATAGACACTATTATGCATGCTCTTTATCCATATTGTAATAATATTATTATACTCCAGCTTCATGTCGGTACATGGACGCGAAAGCCGTTTAACCACGTCAAACAACTAGTCCGGTAAGTACCAATAAAATATAAAAAAAAAACATTAGAAAGGCTCTAGAAACAACCATAATATTATGGTTATATTATAATAGTTAATATTATATATTGTATTATGACAGTCACACGATAAACAGTAAATTATAATTTATAGATTTATACTTACACGCAGCCGTTTCATATGAATGTATAGCAGAATAGGTACTTAAATTAAATAGGCAAATTATGAGTTTTGCAAACGAGTCAAATAATGTGAAGGTCATCGGAAATTGAATGAAAAAAAAATAACGTTAACTATATTATAATACAATTATTTATCAAAAGGTACCTTTTTCGGAATCACATCAGCGATAAAAACGCCAATTTACGGTAAAACCAAAAAAGGTTTTCCTTCAGAAGGGGCTGAAGGTTTATCTTTATTTTTAAATAAAAGTACACGTATGTCTATAAACAATACTAGAGTTGGTTATACTTATAGTTAATTCTAAAGTAAATTTAGAGCAAAATCATCATTTAAACACAATTAAGATCATTGGATACTTTGTGATGATAACTTGGTGGTTGTTTTAATTTTTAAATATTTTCTAGTTCAATAAACTGTAATGTAATACCAACAGTTAAATTTAAATAGTAGAATACCGGGAGATAACATTTTGTGTGTTTTGATATGAAAATAAGTTTGTTTATCAGAGGATGTCCTTAGTGATGTCCAATAAATATATTTTTTCAAGTGATTTGTATTTTTTAAATCAGCTGTTATGCGTTTGAACTTAATATTTCATGCAACCGCCCACCACAGCAGCTCCCATTTGCCGTGCGTCTAATAACTATGACTATAGTAACTTGCACTTAAGAAAACGTGGTTAATGTGTGTTGGCTTGGATCGAAGATGGAGAAACAAAAACAAATTTTTAATTTCATAGTACACTCGGTGGGACTCGGAAAAAACTTTTTTCAGGTGGGTACGTTCCCAGTTTGTGCTGTGGCGGTGGGCCAAAAAACCGACGGTATTAAAATATTGTATAAGTATAGCATATAGTAGTAAATAATAATAATATAATATATTAACCACGTTGCCAAAGTACGGTGTTGCCGTCTCTATTTTCTTAATGTGTACAGATTTTTATCTTCTATGGTTTTTTTTTTTTTTGTCATTCGTCTCACCTCATACGCACACACACAGGCAAACACGTTGGACCTAAGAGATTTATTTTTTAACAGAGATATACTTGTGTGAACTCCATAATATTATAATATACCTTTATACAAAAAAAAAAAAGAGGTAGAAAATCTAGCTTGGTCCAATTAAAAATGAAATACGACGTGTTCCGCCACCGTCACTGGCCCATACGCCGCCAACGCACTATATAGTGTATACACACACACACACTCTGGCAGAGGCTATAACTTGTAAGTCTGTTTTTTTTTAATTATTCAACCCAGCAGCGTGTCTTCATCGCTTCTGGAGCGCCGAGGCTTGTACTGCCATTGAACGGCACAAGCCATATACTTCTTTAGAAAAAAAAAACAATAAATGAATCCAAACGGTATTTGAGGAAAACAAATGAAAAATACATTGAAAAAATTACAAAAATATTATTTATCTGCCTATGTTTAATTTTGTTATTAATAGACTAAGTTCATTTTTAATCTAAATTTTATGGCACTAAAAAAAAAAACACATTAATTTAAAACTTCTCAATTCGTAGACGTGTATATTTGAAAGAAAAAAAACTATTATAATAGATTTAAAAGGTAAGAATTAAACGGATATTTGGTAGTATTATAATTTATAATATAAAACTAATACATTTCAACTCCCCCTCCCCCCCGCATATACAATTGAATAACTTTTATAATATTATCATTGGCTCAGCTAGAGGGGGGGGGGGCATAGACTCCTATAGAATTCGGATAAATCCCTTAGATAATAGGATACACTAATTTGGTTGCTGACCTTTTTCATGAGTCTTAAACGTTCTGAAGCCTCTCTTATTTTTACAACTTGACTTAAAACTTTTATTCCATTTTATTGGTATATGTACACCTAGAACCAATAACATTTCTAAATTCAGGATGTGCCTAAAAAATTATAACGAACACACGTTTGGCCATCCAATTTTGTTTCTAATTAGTTGTAATAGAAGCGCAAGTATAATAACTAATAAAACAAATTATTTTATTCAAAAAGGAAAAGTGGTATAACTATATATCATAGTCTAAACGACACCCGTTACCTAAACAGGTTTTTATAGTGAAAATACAACTCATTACTAACTCCAACGACTAGGCAATTTTAATTAAAATCGTTGTTTATAATGTTTAAACAAAGTACCAAAAAAAACGTTCAACGTTTAGTAGAATAATTTTTTATTGCGTGTCATAACACAATTTTAGGTCTCAAAGACACACAACGGGTTCTTCCCGACTTGCTCGTTAAAAAGTTAGGCTCAAACATGAGTTGGTGCGGCAGAAAATTAAATATTATTCTGTGCTCGGACAGACAGCAATGGCGCACAAGTGGTGGTATTAAGACGACTCACCGAGTTATGCTGCAGCTGTGAATAAAAATGTTTTCTAAAAAACACACACACACTTAAAAAAAATACAAAATAAATATTATTATAAGATCTCGCTAACGCTGTTCGGATACGACTAGTATTTCGTCTGGAACACTTTTTTTTTTGTTATCAACGTTTTGACCTTTTTATAGTAAATCACATTGTAAGTGATTTCTGTTGCTGTACACACAATAACAACATCAATGCAAACCCATTAATCAAATCGGACCGCGACCTACTCGTGACTTGCTTATCGTTTTTCGCCATTGCCGTATCAATTTTGTAATCTCAAGTATTGAATCTGTTTCGTTCATTCACATCGGCAATACGATTCTTTTTTTTGCATTGTAATAAATATGCGTTAAGACTTAAGCGAGTAAGCATTGTGCACTAGACAACGCAAAGCAATAATACAATATAGTAATCTTTGCGATAGAGTTCCTTCGCCATTCATAAATAATTGTAAGCAGCAAAATAATGTTGTCGACTAATCAGTCCAAAAAAGCCTTAAAATGCATTTTTTTAGTAAAGAAATGAATATTTAAACCCTTAAGAGGGCGTTGCACCGCCCATTTTTAAGGAGTAAAGTATAGGCAATTTTTTACAAAATCTTAATTTAAAGGATAAACTGTGATGTGTAATTATTAGTTCAATAACTAAGACTCTATTTTAGTATTTAATTTATTTTTTGGACTATCACAGCATCCTTGAAAGCGGTTTAAAAATGTTTTTTCATCTCTACTTGTTTAAGCAGACTGAAAATAACTAGCTTAATTTTGGATTTAGAGTAAAATCACCCATTATACACTAAAAGAAAACAATATTTCGGAGGGCAAGCCGGTGCGTTTTTTTCATTATTCTAAGTATAGCGCTCAATACATAGTTTAGAAATAACGACTATTTTAACATTTTTAAGTGACTGTAACTTTTCAAAAAATGAATTTTTTTTTAAATTTTCTTGCCCTCCGGATTATTGTTCTCTTTTAATTTTATAATAGGTGCTTTTACTTTAAAACCAAAATTAAGCGAGTTATTTTCAGTTTTAACATGTTTTTATCACTGAAAATCACTGGTGCGACGCCCTCTTAACTATATGGTTAAGGGTTTAATATTCATTTCTTTACTTTATGTATATATATATATATATATTTAACCATAAGTTGCTTGAAAGTTTTTTCTAGATAAATTATTATTTTGTTATGTATGAGCTGAACTTGTACACAACAATGTAATTGTATCTATTAATTATTATAATCGTTTTCCAGAGCTTATTAAACTGTTGCCTAAGCTCTTCGTCTGCAAGTGCTGACTCTTCCAAAAAGACATAAGTAGAAAATATAAATATGTTTTTTAAAAAAAAAAATACATTGTTGTACTTTTATCATTCTTTGCTTCTTATTCCATTTATGCTATAATTGTTATTGCTTTTTTTTTTTATTGTATAACATATACTTAAACAGGCGCCTTGTCTTTTTTCAGCAGAAATCCATACAGGACGAGTTACGTACCTATAATATGTATGTCTATGTGGTATAGACCACTGACAACTAGACGGTTGTGTATGATGAATTATGATCACCACTTTTGTCGATGATGTTATTACACATAATAATGTTTGTTTTTTTATAAACCGATATGTGCACAATAATTACTATATACCTACTGTTTATACATATTATAATATATTATATGTATACCTATTTCTACTAAATCTTTGTGCGTGGTACAATACAATAAAACGTGAGTGTATGCGTACGAAGGGCTTAAGAACAATAATATTGTGTTTACATTGAATGCACTTAACATGAGAAAAAACAAACCTCAGTCGCCTAAGTACGTTGTATATTATGCAGTACATATTATATTGTGACGTTCAATTAATACAAACGCGTTGTACACGATATGATATTATTATTATTATTTTCCAGTATTTTTTTTTATTTTTTTTGTGTTTACATTTTGTTCTTTGCGCGTCTGTCCGTTTCCCACGATCAAAATTTATGACCTCCTCCACTCGATCGACGGGTACAGTTCTATAAGACACACACATGCGAGCATAGTAACATAGTCCATATTATTCTGTCCTATTGGCCGTGGCGAAGCCGCCGTGGACTTTTTTTTTAGATCTCAATTAAAAAAACGTTTTTCACGACGGCGCGCCGTTCTATTTATAATGTTCAGCGAGGCCGTGTATCGCGTATGGTACTTACATCCAAATCTCAGCCAGAGCGCATAGCAGACATTTAAGTTTGTCCGCCCAATCGGCTACTTGCACAGAACCCAGCGACTTTGGTACACCATACTACCATTAGGTTTGTTACCACAAAACACCTACATAAACCCAAAATGAGACCAAAGTATAAGTTCAAATACTTGTTAACCAAACACGCCAATCTACGCCAAAAATAATGCTCAAAAAATGATTTGGTTTCAATTAAAAAACAACGAATGCGTTGCTCGCATCTTTGATACAAAATTATTCTTATGATTATTATCCGATTTTGTGCTGGTAATTATACGTGTGGATCGTTTCTTAATTTTATAATTCTCCAGTGAGTGAACCTCCTTCAACGTTGCGTCTTACCGTAATTACACACTCGCCGGATTATCCGAAACAATAATGTATACTAATTAATAGCAAGTATATTTAATTGTCTGTTGGGTACTTGAAATAGGTAACCACCGGTAATACACCTAATCTAATAAAAGTATTCATGTATATATTTTTCACGTGGTTCTGTATACCTACAAAGCGCATTGGACCGTGCGCGCCCGACCGTGTGTTTTTCTTGAACTTTTTAAGAGGCAAGATTACTTATTATTGTATGAATATATTACAAAAAAAAACACAAGTCATTATTAATATGTAAACGAAGTCTATGACTTATTGATTGTCGATGACTATAAGATTAAGGAAAATTAAGTACGACCATTTTTTTATCAATTAAGTTTTTTGTTATTATTTTAAGTTATCAGTAGACTAGGGTTTATATTACTAAAATTTGACTTGGGATTTCTGATCACTCGTGGATATACGTGTCTTTGGAATAATTAGTTGAAAAAAAAAACATTATTTTTTTATTATTCTGGTTATATTAATAGTGTTTACACGGCTTATCAAAAAAATATATATAATTTCGTCAACGTTACACGTTATTATTAACATGCAACGTTAATATATATACATATATCATAGCTAATATAATAGATAATAATATAATGACTAATAAAATAATTAGTTATAATAATACAGTTGATTTTATTTCTCCTGGTCGTACATGCGATGGTTGCGCTTTATATGTATAATATTATGCAAAACCGGACGCACAATGTTCTCACTCTGTATGCAGCGGCATTTATGCAATTGACAAGCGACACGTCCCACACAAAAATTATTGCACTTAAGGGTCGTCCGATTTTACCGTATGGTATACCTATTATATCCGTATAAGGACCGTTATGTACATGCATTGTTGATGTGGGATATGCATTGTTCGCCAAAAGATCCCAAAAATTTACCGCACAAGTGTTTTCGGGTTCCGTTATAACCGTGTAAAGTGTTTTCTTAATGTGTTATTCTCAATAATATTTCCCCGCCTCCAAACTCTCCCATAGAGAATATTATTTCATTGAAACTATGATTATGATTATTGTTATTTTACACACAGTATCCGACGTCGCGACCAGGTTCCCTTTAATGGTAAATCAAATGGAAAAAAAAAGTGTAGATACTAAGAGACTGCTGGCGGCTGGTCGACGGTTCAGCTTCTTGACGGTCGGCCGTCGTTGACAAGTTGTTGACGACTTAATCGTAATTAATAATACTGTGATAGTGTACTTTTGTATTATTATTATTATACCTATTATGTTATGCCTTGGCGCGAAGGTTCGTCGGGCAGAATGAGCACACAACATAATAATATCGAGGAATGTTCGAGGAGCATTCGTTTACAGCAAAAAGAAAAGCTTGCTTGGTTAACCTAAAAAAAAATTGATAATATAAAAAAAAAATATCACAAGAACGCTATAACGTTCGGTAAAGATTCCGTTTGGAAAACTAAGACCCGGTCTGTCTGATAAAGGAATCGATAACGGTCAATTGGCAATTATACCGTTGCCTTGGTTTCATGCCAAAACTTAAAATATATTTTTGCCGCGCCGATATACTAAACGTCGAAAATAACACTTAATGTATAACAAACGCAACTTAAAATGAAATTTTCCTCGCATTATATTGTAGACATTTACATTTAAGGCACTATCTGTAATCATTTTTAAACAGACTAATAACAGACGCTTTAATTACAATACAAAAATTTAAAAAAAAAAAATGTTTTATTTTTATGTAATGTAATTACTATTTGAGTGAATAATATAAAGCCCTTATTATTATAGAATTGTTTTATTCTGAAAAGATGAAACGTACGACAAGATGGAACCATTTTCTTCTAAAAATTGTTGAGATTTAGATTCTGGTTATGCTCGCGGTTACTTGTTATTTAAAACCGAGACTTGAAAAATATCTCGAGTGTTTCAACGATAGAGTTTGCCCGTAAACAGTTCCAAACATATATATTTTTAAAAATATAGCTTAAAGGGTTTTTATGGAATTACAATTTAAGGTTCAAAATAATATATATATTTTTTTTGTTTAAAGGGAATCCGTTATTAAGTACTGGTTTTTGGGGGTTCTTTTTTATTCGGTTAACTTAACCCGTCGGTTAGAATTTTACATTTTTAGTGTCCAAATCGTGCAAACAAGAATTAGCTGTATGAAAAATAGTGATTTTCTTTTAAAATTCTCACGTGTGAGCGGTTGCGCCGACAGCGAGAAAAGTGTTTAAACAACCGATATCGTGTAATTGTGAAATGTAAGAAAAAGGAAAATTTTGTGTAAAAACCGAAAACGATGAAGGCGAGGGGTGGTATAATTCTCTTATTTTGGGGCAAAGAGGAGGGGTGAAAGGACCCGGTGTCCCTGTAAGAGACATGGCAGCTTGTGGTGATTTACGACCGGGGAGCGTTTGGCACGGTCTGAGTTCACAAGCAAAAGGGTGCTGCTTGTTTTGGGATATTTGCATACATAATAAAACTGCGGCGACCGATGCCCGAAGAGACAGCAGAGGATGATTTGTGACTGGTTTTTTTTTTATCCTGTTCCGTCCTGCCGTTTTTTATTCTCCTCGGGTGACATTTTTTTATATTTTTACACCCTTTTCCTAGTATATATCTACACATTTGAGATATTTGTCACGCGTGCATAATATATAGAACATTTTTATTTTATTTTTTGTCAGAATACCCAAGTACTCTATACCACGACGTACTCTGGCGAACTCATCCTTTTTTTGTAATTTTTTGGAACCTTCGATAGAACTACTGGGCATTTTTTTGGCGTCCACTCCCTTACATCTACTTATGGGCGGTACCCCGTGTATATACTTATATATACGTATATACCTATTATATATATTATTATATAGCCGAAGAAATATTAGGCCTCGTTCACGAGAAAAAATATAATACCCTAATAAATCGTTTATGGTGAAGACATTTTTTTTTATTTATTTATATTCGGTGTAGGTTATTTTTTTCTCGTGTAATATAAATCTACAAGAATAATATTATACCGGTGCCCGCGGTCGAATGATATACGATAGGATATTCCGGTTTTACGGATAAAAAAGAAACCAAACGAAACAAAAACAAATACTCACCCTAAAGAAAGCGTATTATATTATATTTGTATAACTCTAAAGTAAAAGAAATCCAATATTTTAAATCGACAATAAAAAATTATTCTGTAGGTTTTCGGTAATATTCGTCGTTTCAGTGTTTTTGGATAATTGTTTTACTCAAATAATTTTGCAGTACTCTTATACATATACATTTGCCGTATAGCAGGGGCGGGTATAAGGGGGAAGTCCCTTCTTTATGTACTTAAATTGTATGCATTTAAAGTGTATTTTTTTTTTAAACCATAATGTATTTGCTATGTTTGCTATGTAAACACATAACCTATGCCTAATACATGTATTTTAAGTGAATTGATTTTTTCTTGCCGTCCCTTTTTTCATTTCTAGATCACCTGCCCTTGCTGTATGCGTATATCACAATACTCCCTCATTTCAACAATTTTCATTACGTTTGTTCTAGATTGAGCATACACTTTCCCCATAATACGAGATTAATGTACTTTGTTATAAGTTTTCGTTTGCATATATACCTACTGAATTAACGTTAACCGAAACCTGTTGAGCAGGCATCGGAGCCGGCCGACGTGTCGGCAGTTCGGTGCGCAATAAATACAAGAAAACCGCTATCTCTTGGACGGCGCGCGAGATTGATGAACTCCCTTTGAACCGACGCCATCGGTTTTCTCCTCGGTGGCGGCCAATGAATCAACGGCTGGGCCGGAGATTTACTACACAGAGCGTTCCTTACCAACCAACACCCCCCCCCCCCCTCGAATTTATTTTATTTTTACCCGGCGGGACGCCGATCGGTTTCGGCGTAAGTGCGCTTTTTCCGAAAAATTCGGTGCGGTGCCGAGGCGAAAAACACATTTGCATGGAATACGCATTAAGGACCGCGACGGCAGGCAGAGATAAATGTTACCCCTCCCGTTAGGGGTAGATTACATCACCCCCTCTGCAACTCGTGTATATGTCGTCACAGACAAATAGCTCTCTGACGGTGCGGGCGCGTTCATGAATTAAAGAAAACCAACGCGGCGGTCGGTTTAAGCGGTTGGAGGGAGAGGACGAAGGGGTGAAGGGAGGGTACCGAGGGAAAATAAATTAGTTTTTTGGGCTCGGCAAAAGCCACCGCCAGTGCCGAATTTATTTTCAAAATAATAAATGTTACATATATACGATGTAATATATTATTTGCCTGCGAGCTGTCTGCGAATAGTAGGTAGGTAGGTAGGTAGGTAAATAATATAATTGCGTTGCGCCTCTTGGCCGCGGGTTTAATGGAATCTGTTTTAATTGTTTCGCCCCTCCGCACGTTATACCTTAAGATGCCGATAAGAAGAGTCTCGCTTGTTGAATCGGGCCAAAGTCTGAAAACGTGACATTTCGCATTTAGGTATATGATCGCATTTACTATCAGAAACCGTGTGGTTGTGTGCTTACTGCTGACTTTTTCTTCACGTCATACGAATATTGTAATACCTATTGGCGAACCAGTTTAATTTTCTTTACATAGAATATTATCGGTTACACAAAGTCGTCTTGGTCTTGGTTTATTCTATATTTATTCACTACACTAAGCTATAACGATTAAGTCGTACAATTTTTCATTTTTAATTAAACATGGTCCACAATTATTCGGCATGTGTGTTAGTTTTTATTTCTTTCTTTGTACCTTAACTAGACTGACGGCTAATAAACTCAAACTGGAAAATAACTTTAAACAAATTCATCCGTGTGCTTTAAAGTCATATATTATGACTCGGCAACTAATTAATACGGGTTGAATTTAAAACTCGTTCAACTAAACAAATGATATATTATGACGGTTAAAATTTAAAAAGTGATTTCGATTGAAACTTGCGAGAAGCAATGGGATCTGCGTGTACGGGAAATGAGAAAAGAGCGTTTCAACGAGAAATATAACATAATAATAATAATAGTAATAAAACGAGTCCATACAGGCTGCAGAAACAGCGTGCAGCAACAAGTGGGCGCCTCTGATTGCTGATAAATATTAAAACACCCCAAGTTCAAAAACCCGGCTGCCGGCGAATTACCGCATGTTAAGTATAATCTCGACGCTTCCACAAAGCCCACTTAACATAATTATAATCATAATAAAAACGAGACAAGGGCAACAGCTACTACTATTATATCAATGTATACTCACTCATAAACGTGCACGGGAAAAAATACATAGTTGGTCCAACTAAATGTTTATTTTGGCCAACTATTTATTAAGTTATTCCAACTAAAAATGAATTGTGTCCCTAAATTAACCATAATTTTAGTTGGACCAACTGTATATTTTTTTCCGGTGCATGTCCCGGTTGTATGCAATTTTTTTAGATGTAGAACATTCGTTTTTAATTATTATTATTTATATTGTTCAGGGTGTGTATGCGACAGCTTGCGCACCGCCGCCGACTTTGGATATATTATGTTCGTTTTATTTTGTTTATTTAAATATAACATATACTTTTTTCACCTCTGTGAATACTTGTGCAAAGTTCGTGACTATTCCGTCGGTGTGCGTTTGGGCGTATAATAGAGGAGAAAAAAAAAGAATATTCGGTAGCAAAGTATATACACTCACACTTCCCCTTCGTGGCCCGTGACCGAAGAAGTTTCCGGCCATACATCACGCAGATTTATTGTACAGGTCCGCGTGCGACAGGTCAGAGGAGAATATTGTCCTTGCCCGAGTCGTACTTTTACACGGCTAAAGGAAATAAATCGTCGTTGCCGCAATTAAAATACGTAATTTACCATTATTTTTATTTCCAAAAAAAAAAAAAAAAAACAACCTTCGTCCCTAAGTAGTTTTTTTCCAGACGTAATTCAACAACGGTATTTTCTTCTCCGCATTAAAAAAAGGTCGCGCTCGGAATTGAGCAATAGACGACGTCGCGCCGCGTTGGAATGCCAGACATAAGTCTTATAATATGACTGCGACAAAGGCCAAAAGACGTCCCGTTTTCTCGAAACAATTTCCCCGCCACGAATCATTATAACATACCTACTACTAAGGTCTGTGACTAAATTAAACAACTACAGCGAGTGGAATATATTATTGCATATATTTCTCTCTTAACTTCTGTGTTCCAATAATTGTATGCGTGATAGCAGTTTTAACGACTAAACGAATTTACTTAACGCCATTGATAAGACAAGATGTTGTAGTATATTTTCTTTTTCTTTTTTGTACTATGCTTTCCGCAGACAATTAACTTTACAGCCGTTACAGCCGTTTACAGCTGATTCGATTTCCGTGATGTACAGGGGATTTTTTTTTTTTTAATATTTCAGCAATTATTTGGAATTTCTATCGTTTCGACACGGCCACAAGGTAATGTGTGCGTGTACGCTTAGAAGCGACAATATTTTGACTTTACAAAAGATGCGAAGAAACTGTGTTGTCACCGCGGTCACGACCGCCCTCTCAAATCCAAGGTCGAACGACCGCCAAAAAAAAAGACACTTATCATTTTACTGAGCAAAAAAAAAAACACTGTGCAACTGATGTTTGCAAACATGTAGGAAACCGTGTAATTCGATAAGACAAATTTCACGGTCCGCGTTAACGGGCGGCGGTTCACAGCGTGGCCTAAACCTGAGATTTGGGTCTCTATTGCTAGCAAACACGTGTGGCGTACATATCAGTATTATTAATATGGTCTGGTTAAATTAAAAAAATACTCCCACGAGCGCAATAAATTACCGGTCGGGTTACATCCTGAATTTTTTACCGAGGTTTTTTGGCGATTTCCTAAAACTCAATAACACTCAGCGCTGCTACACCAGGACATGATACATATTTGTCCTTCTGGTGGCGACGTCGGAAACTAGATTTCTATTTAGCTGTTATCCAAAGTGTAAATTCTGTGTAACTTACCTGGCTCGTTTACATTGTTCCAGGTCAGGAAGATCAGCAGCAGCAGCAGCAACGACAACCGACCGGAGTACATAGACTTGGATTTGACGCACAACACAAACCGAAAAAGGTGAGCACGCTTACATAATATTAGTAACACTGAAGCGGGTACTGCGAGGGCCGACGTGGCCGTTTAAGGCACGCCTGTCCCTTTCCGGTGGTGCAGGGAAGGAAATAAAGGACCGGGACAATTTAACGACCTAGTTTTTATGAGGGTTTGCCATGTCGTTTGTATGACCCATTGACATATCAGAGTGTAGGGCCATCTGGATGTGACTCCAGTAGGGTAAGGCACCGTTAGTCGTTACGCAACACGTTCTAATGTCGGAGGGACGTTTTCTTCGTGCGGTGTCGTGAGACGCAATCTTACCTTCTCCAATTTGCCCCTTTCTTGTTCCATACTTGCGCGCAGTCCACGCTCAATACGCGAACCGATCGACCGATAACTCTGCATGCGACAGAAAACAACACAATCAAGCGTTTTTTTATCCAATATTAAGAGTGCGCTAATTATTGGGAAAGTCTATACTTTTATTATTCCAGTTAAAATGTATCCCACGCAGCAAAAAATGTGCCGAAAATTACATATATTTTGTAAGCAAATCAAATATTAATAACACAAATAAAAAATTATTATTATTGAAACAATACTATCCAATAATTATATATATTGAATATCGGGAATATCTTACCTAACCTAACGGAAAGTCAACTAGATGTTATTATAGATTTGCAAATGATGTAATATTTTTTCGACATCGATAGGATATAATCGATACGACAACGTAACATTTGGCATAAATAATCATCTGTTCACTATACAGAACTTCCAAAATTGAAAATATAACCCTTTGAGTTATACATAATTATTTTTTAAATGTTTTGATATTATATTGACGGCGGTTTCAATATAAATACCACTACGACTAGAAGGGATGAAATAATCTCTACTGTAACAACTAGCTCCGCCCTTTCCTACGTCTACTGTGTATAATATGTATACATGTAATAAAAGACTATTGCTGCTGCTTGGATCAAAGGGGCCAACGATAGAAGCAATGGAAAATATTGACAACCGAAACAACTGTTTATCTTATCACCGGATCAACCGTTATCTTAATGGTAATTGTAATAATGGACAAATTAAAATTTTCGGTAGCAATCGATTCGGCGACTACGATAATTAATTTATACATTTTTGTGTCATTGTGTAACACACACACACACTGTTACACTGCGGTTAGTCAAAATCATTTAAGTTATAATTATTTATAATAATATAGTACAAAGGTTAAGCGAGTATGACAATATTTAGGTTGTCTTTTAACGGCGATAACCTCTCGCGACCGACGACGACGTCAACACGTTGACCATGTAAGTACTCAATGAAAAATGTATTAGAGCACCGATCACATATTTAAAAAAAAAATATTATCTTTTTATGGTATAGATCAAGGACAATTCAAAAAGTATTCACATGGGTTTTTTACGAGGTCAGCAAATGCGGTAGACATTTTTTTTTCTTTCTTGGGTATAACAACCCTGTTGGACCGTCACCCTATCGGCCACATATATATATATATGTTATACCGGTTTTGCGAAGCCACGAGGCTCCGGCCATCCCCTTTGCACAGCTGCAAGTTATTTTTTTAATGGCCACCGCCGTCGCACCCTTAAGGACTGCCCTTCTATACATATATCAGTTGCCATGATCGTGTTTCCCGCCACTCGATCAGTGTGAGGTATAGAATCCGCGTCTCCACCACAGTCCTAGATCGGTCGATCGCGCGCGCAATTCTTAAAGTTCTCTAAATAATTTTCCTAAAGTGCAATTTTATTAGTCATAGTTTTACGTGTATAGTTATATAATTTTATTATTAGTCGTTAAAAAATGTGCGCTACAATTATTATGTTTGTGATATTAAACGCCAACGAAACTGGTCTTCGATCGGATAAACCTTACGGATTTGGGTGACATTTGTTTGGAATTTCAAGGTAACAAACTGTAATTGAAAACCATTTTAATACTAGTTAATTTATAGAACGCATTGGATAACATATTAATATACAAATGATAGTTATTGTCCATAAAACCGTTGTAGTTGTGAATTTATATAGACAGACAATATTATGAAGTTTGTTAAACTTGCTCTGGTTATTTACGAAACGTTTTGGTATACATAAATATGTTTATTATTATTTTGTTTTTACCGCTAGCTCTCCGATAGCTGTGATAATAATAAATTGTTCATGTTGGTTGCAATCGTTTAATTAGTCTACACAAAAATAATAATTATATCCCGGTGTGTAATATGATTTGAATTTAATTAATCATTTATACATGGCTTTATCGCTCGTTATTTAATAACACTTTAAAAGAACTTCTTCTATACGCACACACACACGCGCGCGCGATTCAATATACACCGAAAAAGGCACGTTAACGTTAGACATACTCAAAGCTACCCGACCGACGTCTTATGTACCTATATTCACTTACTTAATTTGCAGCTGACCACCGCGTCGGTAACAAATGGTAATTCTGGTAGTTTATAGGGGGAAAAAGCAAATTTATCTGCTTAAGTGCAAACCGTCCCATAGATCACGGTTGATCAACGGCGGCTGTGCCAGGTCGTATATTTCACCGGTTAGCGGCCCAGGAAGTTATCTGGCGTGGGAGTTGCGCCGTTTAGGATGATCCGGTCGGGACGAGAAGGAGTTATTGGCGTTATTAATCTTGCCGTGCGGCGGTGTTCGCTGCATAATATACAGGCCATACGGAGGTGGTCCCTGATTAAACGCTGAATAATTTAAATCCTCGTTGAGCGTGTACGGGGCACGAGCGTTATGTATAAAGTATATATATATATATATATATATATACACACACACACACAGAAAGGAGGCGAACAGAGCGAAATTCACAGTGGGGCCGCGGGTTGAAGTCTGCTGCCCGCGGTGTAAAGGGTTGTGAAGGGGAGAAAGACCAATGGGATTTATTGGGCCGCGTTGTAACATATGTACGACGAAATCTTCTCTTCGCGTTTGTATTTTACCAGAGCAGCACACACACACACACATAGGTACCTATATATGTATATATTATATAGTTATATGTAATAATATATTATATTGTACGTAGGATTTGAAAACGAGCGCCGGATGTGTTTGATTTATACCCGGTGTTGTTGTTCTCCCGCACGAGTATTGTATATTTTGGAAAACTCGTCGACAAGTACAACCAGAGTAATGCTGGAGTGGGGGGGGGGTTTGGTGAGAAGGGTTGGGGAGGCTAGGGAGAAAACAGTGGAAAATCATTGGCCGATAAATTTTGACAAAACGCGCGAGTGTTATTAATCAATACCGCAAAACTGTACTTATACAAATATCGCAACACTGCAATAACATTTTGCCATAATATTCATTACCATTCTAGTATCCACAGTTGGAGCAGTAGTATAGTCGACCAAAGGTAATATAAGTCCAAACAAACGGTAAAGGGACGTTATAATTGCTCTCCGGTCGTTTTGTGGCACAACCCCACGTTTATTTTCAATCATCTGACACCTCGTTACTACTCGCATTAGTATCCTTTCCTCTCACTCTAAAAAAAAATAATGTCATTTCGTTTACCGTTCAAAGGATTTGGTACATCAGCGAGACTTTTAACAATAAATCCAAACGTCTACCACACTTGACAGTTTATTGCAGAACCCATTGCATTATAAGAAGTATAAAATGTGATTAATCCAATAATCCTACTTTGGACAGTTAAAAAAAACTGCCATGAAAGCCAAACCAAAAAAAATATACTAAACTCCAATATATCATTTTAGAATTGCAATAGGTATATTATGTAGTAATATTTCATGAACTTTGTATTTATCAAAACTGGGTTTTACCGTTTCTCGGAATGTAGTGAAAATATACCTCCGATAACTTGATATTATCAGACAACAAAAAAGGATAAACCAAAAAATTGAGTAGGTAATAGACAAATTAATAATTTGTATTATTTTATATTGGCAAATATTTGGTACTATTACAAGCTCTATTTTTTTTAATGTATTAACTAATAAAAATATATGTAAACTACAGCAATGTAAAAAAATATGCATTTATAAATGGATTAATATTGGATTCCCTTGCATTTCTATTCTCTTGGCATTATTTTGTTTTGTTACTTTGTCAGTGAATTTTTCGGTCTTAGACTTTTTAACGTAGAATCTTCGAATTTATATACCATTTAAAAATTACATATTATTATTACCTTAATCTTAATGTAAGCGGGTCGCATCAATACCTTGTTACCGTGTAAACTTTATGTTTTATATAGTTTTCTCGCGATTATCCTGTATACTTGTGCACAACGCGTGTCTTACTAATAAGAAAATATCCGTACATATTATATATTATAATGCGTTTAAAATATAAATTATAATAATATGTATTATACACATTCTTCTTCTTCAAAAGAAAGAGTGAGAGAGAGAGAGACGGCCAAGGTCAGACCAAAAAAAAAATGTATATATATATATGTGTATATAGGTACCAACAACGATTCCGACTGGCAGATAACACACTGAATATATATGTATATATATGAAAACTGGTCCTAAAACATGACTGTACGGCGATGACGAGCTACATGTATATACATATATATATATATATATGTATATAAGTAGCACAGGAAGATTTGTGTCGGGTTCCTTGGGGTCGAGGGGGGATGGGGCGGAGAGGCGAACCCTCAGCGGGAGACTGCACAGGTATCGATAGGTGTATAATATATTATATTATATTATGGAAATGCACACACACACACGCCGAGGGCTGCCGTAGAAAGCCCTTTCTTTCGGTATAAGAAGAAAACCTACGGGGAATCGGCGAGACGGAATTTCTCGAACGGTAGAAAGAATATTGCGCAAGTCCATTGTAATAATTGTTATCGTATTGTGTGTGTTCTCGAAAAAGGCCGAATTTCTTTTAAAAAAAATACAATACAACCGAACGCGCTGTGGTGGTGTTGTAATAATATTATATTGTATTATTACGTGAAAACCGAAAAAGAGTTTCTCGTTTAGGCATTATATATTTTATTAAAAATTTAGGCATTATTAATTTAGGCGACGATTAAAAATATATATTTAATATTAGTGTTATATTATGTATACACAACTAAACATACTAATGTATAGCTGATATAACATTATAGTGGACGTGTAGCCTTTAAGAAGATGGCCGCCGCGTTTTTTTTGTGATAAGTATCTTCCCCGTGTTAATTTTTATCACTGTCCGGGCCTGCAGTTATTAGTAAATATTCATACGGTCGTTATCTCCTTACACATCGGCTAACTTGACACAGTGTGGTACAATCGCAACACGGAATGAAAAAAACACTTTTTAATTTAAATTATATTCCAGCACTCGTTGAGCGTTTCACAAACGGGTATGCAAATAACAATTTGTTTTATACCGTGTAATTATTATAACAATGAGTAGGTAATGACACCAATGCCCGAGCTGTCTACTCCTAACCCCCAATTCAAATATCATCTTTTGACGATAATATTATAATTTATTACAAAAAATGTTTAATGGATTTTTTCTCTTGAATTATTTCATTGCTAAAAATCTAACAGTTTTTAAAATGATACATTCACATCTATTAGAATTTATAAGTATATATATTTTTTTTATTTTAAATTGTCTATTATGACTTTTGTTGGAAATCATTAGAAAGCATTTTAAAAATAATTTAAGTATTTTAGTGTATGCAGACGCATTATTTTGTACACAAAAAAATAACATTGGTCGTTTTATGCGTTAGCTGTTCGATTCGGTTATATGCGGTACACAAAACGTGTATTAGACAAACTAAACGTTTGGAAAAGGAATCGTAAACCTGCTGATAAATAACCAGAAAAACTACACTTCGGAACGCAATGGTATTTTTTAGTTGAAAAGCAAAAAAAACCCGATTGTTTCCTCGGTCCTTGCTGTGTGTGTGTGTGTGTTTTTTTCTACTTAAATTATTTAAAACTCAGGGCGGTATAAGTTTATTAAACATGCAATTAGGTTGGAGCGCATAAATTAAAATTAATAATATATTATACCTACGGTTCGTATATTAAACTTCTCTCAACGTGCTGCGCACTTTTTCAATCGACTCCGAAATAGGTAAGTTTAAGTTTATTATGTGTTTATTTTAATATACATAATCAATTACCGCATGTAGCCACCATATACACACGTAGTGTGTATTATTATGTATACATAGTTTGCCAACGGCCTTTCGTCGTTAGTGGTATAATAATATATGCCTATTAATAATTCATTATGATCACACGGCACGTCAATAGGCGTTCAATTCGATTTACGACCCGTGAAGAATAATTTAACAGTATAAAATATTAAGTTGTAGACTCAAAAATATTATACAAATTTTACACTGGAACTGTACAAATTCAAGTGTAACTAGATAGATCGATTAGTAAAATTCAGTTAAGCGACAATAGTGTCTGAAAAAGGGATATTAAACTGTGTTGTTTATATTTTATACTGAAAACTAAGCTTGGAACTGCTTTACTTTAAATGAGCATCGAGTAAAACTCCTACAAAATTAGTACCTAAACATATAGGACGGATTCCAAATTTTTCATCTTTCGAAGCAGGGATTCCCCAACACGTGAAATATTATACCTTTAGTAAAACAATTACATTATCTTGGCGTGGGCTTATCCCCTATGGTTTACTATTAAAAAAATGAGACAGTGGACAGAGAGAGAGAGAGGGGGGGAGAGGGAGAGAGACCGAGAGACTGAGATGGTAGCGAGGGACGACCACCGTCTTGGGGAAATTAGCATTCTGCGAACGACGTGTCCGGTTCGTGCAATTGTTGCTCGCCGCCGTCCGTCCAAGACAATGCAAATTATTGCGATTCTTTTGCAAGTTTTATACACTATAATAATATGTATTATTATTTCTATTTCTATTATTATTATTATTATTATTATACACTTCAATTCGAACGGTTTGCTCTCGCCCTACCTATAGGTAAGACATCCATGTACTACAAATTCTCATGTTAATTGGAGCGGCTCGCATAATCGTTTTCCAGCAGCTGCTGCTGCTTCTGCTGCTGTTGAGTATACCTCGGTAGATAGGTACCTATACCTATATTTAATGTGCGACATATCTTCTTCTTTTTTTTTTTATTATTCACACTGCCGCATCTACATAATCCAATACACACAAGACATATTTCCGTCCTGTTTTCTTAGCTCGGCCGTAGTCGTCGGTAAACCATTTACAAGTAACACCTTCCCGGCTCCCTCTGACGGTTCGGACGGTTCTTATTTAAAAACGAAACGTTCGCCAAAACGGCATACCTCTATACCTACTATTATAATATACGGTTAGGTTAGGTAAAACAAAACCAAAAAAAAATACAAACTCATGTGTGAACGCGGCCTCGTAAATTTTTGGGACAGACGGCAGCAGCTGCGTGGTGGGAGCCATGTTGGCCAGCCATAATGAAATAGGAGGTCCGAATGTCAGCGGACTGTTGACAAGCGGATTTTACAATCTACCATTTACAAATGCACACACACACACACACACACACACGCACACAATATTAAATAAATTTCAGTATTGTAAACGTGTGCAATACCTATTGCTGCCGTGATAAAATTATGATGCTATACTACCCACATCTAATATTTTTTAAATGATTAACTGTTTAGGCACACTGTATATAGACAATAAAATATGTCAACATTGCCATACCGTTCTGAGTCATTAACGGACCCAAAGACATGAAATGCGTTTATTGTACACCGGAAACGTCTTCACAAGTTGGAACGACCTTTTACAATAATATTCCGTCAGTGATAGACATCTCATATCAAAGATCGAATATATTATACCAGTGTATAGCCTAATATCAATATATTAGCGTTTATTACATAAAGAACACACAGTATAATATATGGATAGTTACACACAGGCTAAAACCTCAGAAAGTAGGATAAAGGACTTTGTTCTCCTCTTGGGTTTCGGTTGTACTAATTATTGATTAGCCTAATAAATAAAAAAAAAACTAATAAGGTTACAAAAGGCTATAACAGAAGAGTATAGTTATTGCAATTCATCAGGTCCGCCAATAAACATGTAATTTTCACTAGCCGTTTTCTGATTTCTAGATGCGTGATCGTCCATAGATGTCTTAGAAATTTATAACAATATGCAAGTTCAACTATAGTTTTATGAAAGTTTAATGTAGGGGTGAGGTATAAAAAAATGAACTAAAAATTACTAATAACAAATATGCAGAGTATTTAATTATCATAGTTTACTAATTAGGTACTTGAACCCAATGTATTAGTATAATTGTTAATTGAGTATTCAAACAAATAGTAGTTTTTTATATAAAAAAAAACTACATCATACAAAAAGAAAAAAATGTTTTGAACATTACAACATAAAGTATGTAAGTAATTGAGTATTCTCAGAAATGTTCAAGAGCTACTAAAAATCTTGTTTCACTAATATAAATAGTTTTTAAATAATTTTAATAACTCGATATTGAATAACTTGCCTCTTATATTATTTATGTCTCGTTAATTGGTTTTCATTATGTACATATTATACAAATTAAATTACATTATACGAAAACATTTGCAATTATCAATTCCAACTAAAAAAAAAACTTTTAAAAAATGTATTTTTAATTGCCAATTACAAATTATTCGAGTAAAAACATATGTAAAATGCTTATTAATCACGGATTTGTTTTCGTTGCACGGATATCGTCTTATAGTTTATTAAAATTTTAATTATTGTTGTCTCGCTCAAAATCCATAAACAACGCGCGTCATGACTTAACCTTTGCTTATCCCAGTCGAAATCAACCCGGTTCAAACAGTATAGTGTAATCTTTCGAGTAAAGTTTAGACTATATAGGAAGGGCGGTTAGTACCGTGTTACCGTGTATCAATTTCGATGGCCTATAAAAACCTTTATATTGTGTATAATGTGCTTGTTTGGCCTCTGGTCGTGTACTAAACACCCGCCGGGCTAAACATATATACCTACCGCGTTATCTGTCCCGTTTCTGAGTACACAGTTCGTAATATCCACCTTAATACAGGGTGTAGTGTTACTAGATGCACAATAATATTCTGGAGTCAGCAAAGTAATAGTTATTATATAAGAAAAAAACGCACGTTGCTCTAAACAAAATAGAATTTTATCTCATAAGATAATGTATAAATACGGGAGGAGCGATGTACACTAGCTCTAGACAACTATAAAAACATAATTATAATAGTATATGTAACTATTTTCTAAATGATTTGTGCAGATTTCGAGGGGACAAAATTTAATACAATAACATTTATTTGGAAAATGATATACTGAGGAAAAAAGATTGAAACATGTTTTAATTTCTGCTATTTTGTTTTAAAGTTATTTAACTGCCAAGGTTACCGCATTAGTATTCGATTAATTACAGTGTAAGAATTAAAGAAATTTGTAAAGATAAAATATTCATTTGTACTAATAATATACTCGTATTACATTGCACTGGTGTTGTCCCTATTACAAATAATATTTCGTTTTCTTTATCGTTATTAGAATGTAGACTTTATAATACTGTTCACGGTTGTTTTACTCTCATTCGGTTTAATAATTGATTTATGGCCATATATTATGTAGTATTTTGGACAATAATTCGTTTCAAAGCCGGAAGGTGCCGTTATAACAGTTAACCCGACGATGATGTTCCACACGATAACCTTTCAACGGTGTGGTAGAGGATAATCTTATATAGTAATAATTATGCCCCGGCTGTAGTATGTCATTACGGTACACTACTTACCGTATGTGTGTATAGTAAATACACAAAAATGAAATAAGAACACAATTACATCCCCACGCCCTTCCGCGGTATAAAATAATATACTCTTGTTTGTCGTCGTACAGTCATTCAGACACACAACTGAGGTCACGTATCACTCGTTTTTCAATTACCTGTAGCCAAGCCAACTGTATCATTATTACAACACACAAACAGTCCAATGCCCATGATTATATGCGGTATAAAATTATATTATTTACCAACAACATAAAAATGATTTCGAATTCAATTGAAATAGTCGATTGAGACGTTTCTACAACTAATTCAAACGTTTATTAGTTTACGAGTTAAAAAAAAAACAGCTTAAAGAGTTTCTAATTTTGAATAAATTATTATAATTTAATTTGTCTTTTATTTGACTTAAAAATATGCGGGTACTTATGGGTTAATTTATAGCTCTTGGCAAAAAAACTGGTATTTATTATAGTCATTCATTTGTATTATTCAACTACATTTTTTATTTTAATGATCACCACTTAATAACTGTCATAAGTTTAAGCTGAATGTACTAGTTCTCAGAATTTAATTTTTTCTTTAAATAAAAAATTGTAAAATTAATCATTTATTTATAAAACGTATTTAGTAACATATTTTTACTGGATTATTTTTACTCAAACCATAAAAATATTGTAATAAAACATTAAGTTTATAATAATAATAAACGCAACATTAAATTGTTCCATAATAGTTGGGTTAGCTTGTGCTCTTTATAGTCAAATAAAAAAAAAATGCTTTTTAAAATTATAACATTATACTTAAATCTGAGTAAATAATCTTAATTTATATTTTAATTGACAAAATATAGTCATAAAAAATCACTTGCCAAGCCTACGATTTTAATTTTATTTACATAGTTTTCAGTTATTTTACTAAATATTTAAATGAGAATTTATGAGTAATACTATGTTTAAGTCTTTCACATGTTTGATAGTTTTTATGCAGTACTAAAACATTTCTTGGATATTTTGTAAAAATAATTTTAAGAGTAGCACCGCTTTTACGGCGTGATGTCGTTTAGAACTATTTATTTGTGTGATAGTTCCGGATTTTAGACGTTGGGCGTTTCAAAAACCTTAAAAAACCAGATGGCGCCACGGTACATGGCGCTCATACTGTCCGGAAGATGTCGCATCTGTCGCAGATCTGAGTACATACCACTAGCTGAAAGTAGGTATCGTCGACTAAGACCTAAGTACAAAATAATATGATTTCAACACTTAAACTCTGTCAATAAGAGCGAACCGATCAGGAAATGCATGTGCCCGTTTTATAAATTTTACTAGCTTTGGACTTATGAATGTAAATTACATATTTGATTAAACGAGTACGTCAATAAAAAATATAGAGGACAGTTTATGATCAAGTCAGTGTAGACACATACACTGCACCCTAACCTAACCGGTGTTTCAATATAATTCACGTTGAACTCCGTGTCTATTAATAACTTTATAGTTGAAACAGGCTATTCGAGTGTTTCGATAATCTTCACTCCGTTAGCCAAACGGACAATGTTACTTAAATAAATATTCTCGTGACGATTTCCAAAGATAACCGACTAACCGTTCATTTGACTGTGCACAACACAAATAAGTTAAGTTTATTTTCAAAAATGTTATGTCGCCAATAATATGTTGTATGATAAATCAAAATATAAAATTTGTAAACGGTAGTGAAAAGAACAAAATTATCAATAACCATAAAAATTAAAAACCTGAAAAGTAATTATACCGTAATACGAAAAACCTCCTTTAATTTTACCCCAAAAAAATGCGATTTTGTATTTTAATAATAGATGTTTGAAAAACGATATTATAACCCTAACTTATACCGTATTTTAATTTATTTGACTCTACCATTATCTGCATAATATTATTATGTTAAAACAATTTAATTTCTATGCTAAATATCACCATAAAGAGTAATAGTTCTAATATATTACTTCTTTCTCCATGATTCATTATTTTGCCTAATTATTACTTGTTGGAAGACATACTTTACAAATCGGTCGACTGTGTGTCCATTTCCCCCACACCCTTGTACAATAGTACCAATGTTAAAATATGATTACAGTTATTACAGTCAAAGGATTGAGTGGATTGAAGGCCTTAAGTGTTATTTTTTAAAAATATCAGGAGGCGAACTCGACAAAATAAACGGTCATATTATAGTGTGACACGACCTTTATCAATTATATAAAATGTCTAAAAATATTAGTTCAATCCATTTTTTATTTCAATTGGTTCGCTTATTTTGCTAAAATGTATACTACTACTAATCATACTTATACGATGTAACAGCTGTTATTGTTTTCTTGCACTTAACCTTTCAATAAGAAATATTATATATGACACTTTGTTGGTCCTCGATTCGTCTTTGGCACTGTTTATAAGTACAACAGTTGAGGTTTTTTTTTTATAAATATTATATTACAAAAATACCGTTTATGTGAGAGTGCGGTTAACAGCGTTTCATGACTATATTTGTGTTGCTTCCTATATATGTATACTAGAAACTGGCTCTAGTTCTGTTTGTAGCGGTTTGCACGGAATGTTGACCGTTAGAGGGAGAGCGCGTCGACCCTTGAAAGGCACGAGGGACGACCTCTGTCGTCGAGGGTGGTTTTTTTAAGGGTCTCAGTTGGGGTGGTCGCCGTTAGGTGTCGCAAGTGCAACCCTCGTCGAAACCCAAGTGGACGTGCCGGCGCCGTCTAGCGTTTTCTTCAAGTCCACCGGCGACGGCGACTATACATTGTAGTAGTTATCTGTGTATGTGATACTATTATTATATATGGTGGCACATGGCGCCATTAGCGCCGCGTTAACCGGGCAATTATTACAAGGCGTGCGCCGCAACCGTAATGATGGACAACCGGTACAGGACGAGACATGCGAACAAAAAGGCATGTGACACACACGGTAGTTGAATGCTTAAGTATACGATAATATTATTATTGTTGTACGGGACCGGGCGGACGAGACATGACCGGTGTGTAAGTTCAATAATATTATATCCTACGCGATTATACCGGGGGAACGTGCCGCGCCGTCTTCGATTCAGATCAGAGACTTTCGCAGAAGACGTTAGACCCGAGCACGCAGGCAGAAAAAGACGGTACAATATCTGCGACGTGCAAGACGTGTAAGCATTAATGAAGACTCGGCAGAGGTAAACCCGAGGATAACGGGGAAAAGGCAAATGTATTTTATGGTATGTAGGTACTCGAAGAGCTTTTTTTTTAAAAATTCATAGGTTTTTTTTAAACAACTTACAAGTCTTTATCATTTATTATACATACAAAACACACAAGTCGCAGTGACATATAAAATGATTATCCACGGGGGGTGCATTATTAAGATATTTTTAGTATTGTTGAAACACAAACTGCCCATGTTATTTAATTTATTGTCTGCCGGTATGGGTTTCATGGTATTATTATTATGGATTTTCTCGGATTTTTCTGAACTAGGCAGAATACTTTTTGTGATGATAAAAAATATCCAGGTAAATGCTAAATATAAAAGCCAGAAATGGGTTAGCTTGGAATATTATAGTTTCTCATAATATGTGTGTATACAAATTTCAAATACAGAATAGATAAAAGCAGAAGGGTCATTTTTCAATGTAAACAAAAAAATGACGATCATTTTATATTACACAACTAAAGATAATAATCTATAGATATTAATAACACTATAGTGGCGTTGCCTTATAAGAAGATGGTCGCCGCGTATATGTGTGATAAGTATCTTCCCCGTGTTAATTTTTATCTGTGTCCCGGGGCCTGTTTCAATATTGAGTTGGAATCAAATAGTTCTGTAATCTATTCAGTGTTGTTGCATTACAGTTTAGACGGCGAGTCAGCTATTGCAGGCGCACATAGAATAATATTATGATAACTGATGTAATGTTAGTCCCGAACGACACACACAATGCATGAAATCCATTTACTGTAAACACGACCGGATTCAGAAACGTGGGCATGTTGTTTTTACAAACGCAATTGTCGAATTCCATATAATTTATACAAAAACACTATATCTATTATAATGATGTACCCCGAACATCTCGATTGCAGATTTACCGCGATGACAATATATGATAACTTTTTGGTCTCGAATATTTTATTTTCAAACGGAGGTCGTCCATGTGATATTGTATTTTTACATGCATAGAGATGATTATCAATGGCAGCGTAATTACCATTTTCGCGGATATTCATTAAAAAAAAATTCACATTTTTGGTTTGACCAAAAGTTAAGTAAGAATAAACAATGATCAAATACAGCGAATACCAACAAAATATAGATTTTTTGTTATACTCGCAGGAAGAACGATAGAGAATATTATATTAAGATGGTTTGAGAATGTTGAAAAGGATAACCTAATCAAAGGAGAAACGAGATGGATGATTTAAATAAAAACGTGGAGTCGAAGTGTGGAGGAAATAAAAAGTTGGTGATGGATACAAAGGATTATTGGCCCCATTCGTTTTTTTTCCAAGAACCAATAACTACGGTTACGTTGCTTTAAGAAAATACTAATAGTCATAAATGTGTTGAACGTTTTTAAACTAAAAGCATAAAGAATACCGTTTTGACATGTAGGTTGTATGGCGTTAAGTAGTCGGGTCGTTAAAGTGTCATTAATACTTGGGATTACTCCGGTTTGATTTTAATTACATAATCCATGAGCAGTATTATCTTAGCGTTGTTATTATGGTCATATAAGTGGAAAGTACAACTCATAAGTTATTTTGTATAATACGATTTTTAATATACCCAAACAGTGAAATATTTGTTTTAAGTACTAAAACGTAATATTTTAAAAATCATTATAAAATATTATATTATTTAAGTGTCATATTTCTGAGTGGGTAGACGAGTTGTAAAAACGTTTTATTTTGCGAATAAAACATAAATCGCACCGTGAACATAGGAAGTCCGGTCCCCTGCGTTGGTTTTTTTTTTTTATAACAACTACAACAGGTATTAAAATACAAATTGCGCCACATATTATTTATTATTAAACGGTTAATTGTCAAACAGAGCATTAAAAAAACAACAACGGGCAATTTGTCGTCACAGTATTAACACGGTGGTTAACCGTGGCTTAGGTATAGAAGTGTACACGGTGGGAAGGAGCAAATAATATCTTATTCATACACCGAAGCGACGAGGCGCCTTTAAATAAAAAAAAATAAAAATAAAAAAACTATTGCGATCCATTTAATTACTCGTGTGCGCGAAGAAGACAATAGGTTCGCCGCAAGTGAGTGTATATAAAACTTATGTACCTACTCGTCATGCATCGGTAATTATTTTATACTGCTTCGGTTGTAAGTCTAATAGGTACTCTTGTCGTCGTCAGTCACGTCGACACAGTATAATACACACTATACCTACTCATATATATATATATATATATGACGTGATATTAAGTGTATTATAATTTATACAACGTATACTCACATAAAGTATAATATGATTATATAGTATAGGTAAACCGTTAAAACGGATATTTACAATATTTAGATGTATAAATGCTAGTTGTACAGTCGTAAACGCAACTAGGCATGTGATAGAGGAACCTTAGCATCCTAAAAAATTCAATCCCCAATTCTTGATTTGTACGCATACAATTTTAACAATGTACATGTTATTATGTTCAAATTGTTGATTTTAGAATATTTTTATTAAGAAGATAATATTAGATATACATAATTTTAGCACCCCTAAAATGTAGGTATGGTTGTGCCTATGGTAATGCTAAGTTTACTCGCTAACTATATCGGTTTAAAGTATAGTACCAAAGATTTGGGGTGGGGGGGGGGGTTCTAAGAGGTTTTGATTCCTCTTTTTTTTTTTTTTTAATTTTTAGACCCGCTCTTGGTTGTCGAATTAAACAATTTCTAAATGCTTATATCGAGATGACATTATGATGCAAACGTGTTCGTCAAAGCCACTAAAATATATATAACAGTCACCTGACAATTTTTGTTTTAATGGCCATACATCTGCTTTCAAGTTGCTCTCTTTTTCTATATTATGTGTAATGGTATAAAAGAAAACGTACTTCCACAAGTTCCACTATTACTATACTAGCTATAGTAACTAGCAAAGAACAAACGGTAGTTACGATTATTGTTGCAGTACTTATAATTGTACATACCTACCTACGATTCGAAAACGTGATTTTATGACAAGCGTGTTGTTGATAGGTAACAATAATTATTATTACATTCCATGTTTTTATTTCAAACTGAACATGTTTGTAGTGCAATATTTTTTTTCAGTCTCGATAATTGTAAAAATAAAATTAAAAAATAACTGGTTTCCACTTCACACAACCAGTAGGTATACATATAAGTAGGTATTGCATTTTTTTTTAAATGAAAAAATGAGAATGTTTTTTATTTAGTTCTGGAACTGTTCTATATGTCTACGGTTCTATACTAAACGTGTATAGTGTATGTGCATAAATATATTATAGTATTTTGTATACTATTTTTACCGAATTCATTTAACGAAAAGTGGCTGAAAGTAATTCGTGACTTTAAAAAAGGGTCAAACATTAACATAAAATCTAAAACGCTTTTCGCAATTAATACATGAAATACTTACGTTAATATTAGGCATAATTATGAAATATTCATATTTTTATAATATGATATTTAAGGCATATAATATGCATGAACATATTTTATTAGCACTTACTATTTTTAAGGGGTTTTCAGCGTTTTCACGCCTAAAAAAAGAAATTTGTTTTGTGTAAGCAAGTAAGAATGAAAGTAATTGATATTCATAGTACATATAGATAAACAAGTAATTGATATTCCATTGCAAATTGCTAGCAAGTCGAGCTTTAAGTATTTTCAAAAAGTTTTTATTAAATTATAAAAAATTAAATGGAAAAAAACTAACTGTTTTTTTCCATAAAAATATCAACATTTTAAGTGAGTAAAACTGGTAGGTATTTTCCGAGAATCATTCAATAAAGAAAATTATTGATCGATAACTAGTTTTGAATATTTTAATTGCTTTTATAGTAGTATAATATATTAGCGTTTAAAAGTGGCAGAGGAAGTGCGGTCGAGTAATGTGCGCAGATAATAAAATAATAATTATTATTATGATGTACCTCTTCGCTCCAGCCTACTCAATAAGTATTTCAACCGGTCGTTCTAACGTTAATGATTTTTGGTAATTAAACTGCGATTAATATTAGATTTACCGGGGATCGAGTTCTTCTAAAAAAATTAATTTTTTTGCCACAAAAACATAATTTATTTCCGTTTTATAAAATATAGTTAAAGACAGAAGTAATATTGGGGCCACCCCCCAATTACATAAAAAAGATAACAAAAACAATCGTTCTTGAACATTAGTAGGTAGGATAAATAATAGAATACAATCTAAAGATAAAATAATACATATTTTCAAGCTATGAATAGTAAATTAAGTATTAAATTACAATAAGTTTTAAATGAGTGGAAGTTTGGTGAGCGACGAACATATCAATTTTTAATTAATTTAATTTGGTTTTCATCATTCTGTTTTACTTGGGGTACATATAGCTAGTTAGTTCTATGTTTAGATAAATTACTATATTTTTACTGTGCGACCATGATGCATTCGATCAGCAGCGTTCAATTCAATATGAGCTGTACAAATTACAATCTTGATGATAGATAAATGGACATGCTGTATAGTAGGTACATGCGAACATACACGCGATAAATCTGTTTTGGCGGCAAAAGGGTAAAACGTTTTCCGGCGTACCACCCTTTCACCGCACACTACTACCCCCGGGGGCCCTGAGGGTTGTCGGGCGCACGAGGGGGGGCTCCGTTGATAAGGCCACGGCGAGTATGATCTCATTGGACCGGTGCGGGGGGACGGCGAACGGTTCTCGCGCGCGCGCCGGTCGTAGCAGCTGTTGAGTGCCCGTGGTCTCGGTGCCGCCACCACGCCATTAATGCCAGTCCGTCCGGCCGTCCAATCGGGTATCGTGTGGTCTCCGTCACTTGGAAGCGCCGGCTTTTGTAAGCGCACGACTTTTTTTGGTTTTTTTTTTTATTCGAACTAACGTTTAAATTTGAAAAAAAAAAACGCCAGAAAGTAATGCTAAATTAACATCAATATCATCGGACTGTGGGGATAGTGATTAAATAATATATTTTATCTACTGTACCTATAATTCCATATATAGAACGATGGTTTGATTACATTGTTACGATGTTGTGTGTTTCGTTTGGAGTTTTTAATTGTGTTTTTTCAAACCGACTTTAATAATAATTACCGTACTTGTATTTTTCTACATAACGCGTTTAAAATATTATAATATACAGATTGTAATATTATATTATTACCTACACGTTGTTGTTGTTGTTGTGTACACCAACGGCGATCTCACATGGTCACGAGTTATTGATTTCAGGTAGGAATTTTATTATTATACCTATATTTATGTTTACCTATGTACCCATAAGGTCTAGCTAAATTATATTATGTATAAGTAAAACAGTTTGCATCAGTTTGGATAAGTTCGTAATTTTGCTAATCTGTAATATAGTAATCCTACTATAGCTGTTCAGTTCGATTTTGTTTTAAATCTTCAATCTGTTAACTATTACAAAATAGTAAAATATTATAATAATCGGCTTCATAACTTTTTCGTTATTATGGAAAATAAAACGGCTGTGGAACAAAAGTACAACATTTTTAATAACTTATTTGAATTTTGTATTCAGACAATCTATTAGTGTGTAAGAAGTATTTATAAATGTCCAGCACTGAACGTATATGGACAGACCAGCAAAAAAAAAAAATAGATCCAATAATTTTGTACACTAATTAATATAAATAATTGGTCAACACTCCTCTTTTTATTGAGTCAGACAAATAGTTTCCGTTCTCCATCTAAAAATAACCAACTCAACATAAATAATATATATTAAAAAAAATGTATTATAATAAATTGTTTTATTGTTTAACAGTAAATTAAAATAATACCGTGAAATGTTTGGCCATAAACAGTTTGAAACATTTTTAATATGTTTTAACTTTTACAACAAATTCAATTTAACTGTAAATTTGTGAATGAATCGGTTTATAGTCCGGTTGGATAACATTGTAAAATAAAAAATAAAAACAAGTTTGAGCAAGCAACTTTTATGGTTTTTGTTCTAGAAATTAAAATGTTTTATTGGCTTTAAAATACATATTAAACAAATTTAAATTTAGTTATTATAAAAAAAATGTTAAGTAATAATAAACATTATTATTGCTATATTATTGTTTATCAGTATGGCATTTGCCCTGCGTTATAGTTCAGTATTATCCCACTCGATCCTATACCGTAGTTTTTTTAAAGTATTTTTAAAAGTGCACAGCTTATCTTATCTTGAGAGTTAAAAGTAGGTTTATAAATATAGTATTACGATTAACACATGAGTTTCTACTTTCTATATACAGTTGCTGCGCGCTGTATATTCATTGATAAAAATCATCCGTCAAAATATACATGTGTAGTTACTTTTATTGAAATTTATTTGACCGGAAGTTCATTCAAATGCTGGTAATATTTCCCATGGCACAATAATACAACAACAATTTGCATACATGAATATAATGTTATTATAACATTAATGTATTTAAATCTGAATGGACCGCACACTTATGTGTAATCGCTCGTGTCGGCTAACGTGACACGTACCGATGGTTTTGTACTTGGAAGACCCTTTTTCATGAATCTTTCCGAGTTAGGTATATACATGTATAAATATACAAGATACCATGCCGGGATTCTGTTGTGCCGATAGCTCATATAGATCTCCCGTATAGATCCTGTAAATTATGTTGGAGAAAGTGCAAAAAAAAAAAAAACCCCAACTAGACAAAATATGTTTTTCGTTTATTCGTACCGCGACGACCTAACGGCGGTTGTCGACTCCTAACGTTTACGTCGTTAACTGTCTGTATTAAGAAAATATAGGACAACCGTTTAAAAATAAAATACATTGCTATATTATACTCTCCAATTATTATTATTAATAATTAATTTGCGTGTACGACATGAAAATATAACATCGTTCGTTCGGATAATTGATTTTTTTTTTATTTCAAAAAACCTCTACAGGTACTAAAATAAAATGAAGCGATAAATCTAAAAGAAAAAAAAAATGCTGCTGGTTTACATTTATAACGTGTATCGTACACGACGGGCGACAAGTTTAATACAACTTATGTCGACTCGGTCGAGTTAATTAAATGTTATTAATTGAGCTACAGATTAATTGAAAAAAACAAATTATACTAAGTTTTTTTTTATCTTCATTAATTATACAGTTATAATAGATCACTACCAATTTGGTGTATTTTTAAAACATTTTAAAATATGAATTATTCATTTACAGAACTGTATTAAATGATTATCCATTTAAGTGTGGTTCGTGAAAATATTAATGTTACCAATAGCTGTTGTTCTAAACAAAAATTAGCCAAGTGAAATTTTTTTGCCAAAATGGACCTATACAAACCCTTTAAATTAGCTTTCATAATATTTAGAATATAATATGTATTGTTTAGACGCCAAGTTGTTTCTATTGACTTGGACGCAAAAATAGAAGATATTAGGGTTCTTCACTGTGGGCGTAAAAAAATAAAAAATAATATTAATATTAACTCGTTTATCTCGTGCCCCTGCAGGTATATATCATTGTATTGATAAAAAAAATGTACTAATATAATTATATTTATATTTTAGTATATTATTTTACTCGATAGCCAGACCCAGACACCGAATGTTGTAAACTAATTATACCTTTGTTCACCTATACAATTTTAAACTCGTTTTTACTACACTTTTGGTATAGAAGGAAGCCAACTACGAGATATTTAATTACTACATTAAATAATTATTTTAAAATTACAAAATATAAATTAGATAGATGAGGGCCGATATCGATGTTGTGTGCGTAACGAACAGTATATTAATATAATTACAATATAGCTATTACAATATTTTAGAATTTAATGTAATATAATATAATAAATACACGTTTGATGTTTCTATGTATATGTATACACATCACTGGCATACCTAATAGCTAATTTATAATACGAAGACGTCATAACCAGATATATTCGGTTAGGTTTTGGAAATAATTAATTTACAATTTTATTAATTTAAAACATTTAAAGTTGTCTGTCAAAAACAAATTGTATTATAATCCCACACAACGAAATTATATGTTTTAAAACTACGACATTTTATAATATTAATTGTTGCAATATTCTTTAATATTTTAAAAGCGTTTTCTGACAGATAAATCAAAACATTTATATCGCACACTTTTTAAAAGTATTTTCTTAACATATTGAAACAAATATTTAAATATTTAAGAATTTTTATTGAAACTTTTGTTCCATTAATGCTTGATTACTCAACAACGTATGATTTATAAATATATTGACAATTATTATACAAATATATACTCAAACTTATATACCTAGTTAAACAAATAAAAGTTAACAACTTTTTAATTGAATAATTTAAAAATATAATATCATTGATGTAGTTTATATTGGTTTATACTACTTATGGTATAGTAGTCGTTATCGTCCGAGCGATTTGTCAAAGGTACAACGGATTTTAGTGTAAAATAAAAAAAGACATATTTTTTTGTTGAAACGTTTTAACGCTGAGCTGAAGAGAATTAAACGGCGACTATCCCAAGTTCTCACTGCGCGTTATAATTCCTTTTGGGAACGTTTTACTGTAGCTCCTCCCCTCCGGTACGTGTGTCCAAAGGCTTTGTGTGATTTTCGAGATGAAGAACAGTTCAATATGAACGGAGAGATTTATCGCCTCGGGGCAACTATACAAAGTGTCAACGACAGAGACAGAGAGAGCTGAATAGAGCGCCCCCGCGTTTACAAACAACCCAGTCGCTATCCGGGACCACTTAAGAGTTGGTGAGCGCATAATACAACTCTACACTTTTTGCGTGCCCTCCCAAAGTTTTTTAATATATTATTATATTTTTCGGGTTTTGACATCCGCGGTAGACGCGTGCAGTACGTGCAAAAGCCGTTTCTCTTAAGTAAATGCGCAAATAAATTACTTATGCCGCAGTAAGCCGTTGTCGTTATTTAATTTCCAACTTCACTGTATACTCTACGGAGTATTTATAATATTTCTGATTTTTAACAGCTTGCAAAAGCTCAAAGTCGAACGCGATTGATTTAACAAGATTTCCCACAGATCTGACAAAGTTAATGACCTATTTGCGTGTCAGAGCTACACGTGTTCGTTGCCAAGTAACTGACAACAAATTGATTACATTGCAAAAAAATTCCATGTAAACAACGTACAATATGATAGTGTTAATTTTAATGTAAATAAAATATTTCAACACATTGCGCATACTTTTCAAGTTAAGATTATCTTCTGCATTATTAACGTCTGTTTACACTGTTCAATGACGTTTTTTCTTTAAAAAAAAAAAAATGCAATTGCGTTTTAAAAATGTATGTAATATATAAATTATTGTGTCCTTTGAATGGTATTTACACAATTAGATGTAATATTTTTACAATATTAGAACGCAGTTTTAATACCAGTTACTATATTAGTTTTCAAATTTCAATCAGATTTTCAAAAAAAGAAAACAAGCTTCGGTTCAAAAAAATCAGTCAACAATTATAGATGTTATATATATATATTATAAATTGCACTTAATGTGTTCTAAACACAATATAAAACAATAATAACCGGTTGTATATAGTGACTGCAGTATTCGTGAACATTGGGGGTGACTGCTATTGGCGCGGTTTGCACATTGTATAAGCGATGTACCTGGTGAATTTGGATCTAGTCCATATACCTAAATGCAGTGGTGTAGCCATCATAGGTATTATGTGCGCCTATATGCCTACGGGTAAAGCGTCCACGGGGGCCCAGGGCGTTTATTGTCGTTGGTTCGACGTATAACTGAACTATATTATTATGATGATGGTCCAAACGCAAGGTCGAATAATACAAAAAAAAAAAAATGTTTTGTCTCTACCCTCCTCTCCGGAGCTGCTGCTGGTGTACTTATATTATATTGTTACAAACGGTTTCTCAAACGGAGTTGCTCAACAATTTCCTCTGTCGTCCCGCATCCGATAAATCAAAAATTGGACGTGGCACATCTCTTGGGCCGATGATTTACTGGGGGGACTGCCTACATCGAATAACGTGTGATGGATTTTGCCGCCACCGCCCAAAAAAAAAACTGTTTTTTCAAAACGCCAAACGCGGGTACATCCCGCGTCCAATGACGTTTTAATATTAATAATTACTTTCAAGACTGTGTGTGTGCATTTGTCTATACGATGTGCTGTGTTGTAATTATATTACAACAAAATGAACGACAGGTGCGCAGCTAAATATATATATAGTCTAATACGTTTGGTGTAGGATAGGCCGCCGGTGGTCCGACTGGTTGCCGAAGAAAATCCAGTGAAGAATCGATATAATATAAATTATTACAACTCAAGCAAGAGTCGAAACAATTTAGACTGAAAGCACATTGAATTTAATCTGGGCCTTAAAATAAAAAATGTTTAAATCGGATGTTAATCAACGTAGTTGTTGATAAAAATATATAATACATGATGTTATACCAACAGCAAAAATAAATTGTATTAATAATATTATAGTTTGTAATAATAGTAATAACTATAATAAATTCGTGTTATTAATTATTTAACATAATATGATGTTTGGTTCAGCGTTTATATTTCCATTCGAAATTCACACACACTATATCAACCATTTGTCAATAACATTATTGTAGTGCAGTTAAAATCAAAATACTAGTAGGTTATTCGTATGCCGAGTGGGTTGTCCGGTTGCCCGTCCGAGTTTTGACTGTTGTTATTTATATTTTCGACGATAGATCATCCATCAACACAACAATAATGGTTGCTTTTTATTTTTTTTTATAAACAAAAAAAATATATAGAATTGTGCGGGCGGATTAGCGAATTTCTCTCGAGTATTGTTCGGCTAAGCAGCTATAAGACGGTATAGGCGGAAGAGGTAAGAAATAAACAACAACAAAAAAAAATAGTAACGCTCAGCTTGTACATAATATTATGTATTATTATACTGAACACACACACGACCTCGAACAGGTTTAGGTCGGTATACTTGCGGCGGCGGATATTGTGTTATCCGGCAGCGGATCTCAATGGAGATGGTTATCGAAGCTTTGGCGGTTAGGTCTTAAGGATGCACGCAGACACACACACTATATACTCTATAGACCCATGACGTCATTTTCGAGATGCAACTCCTCGTAATGCCAATTCATGATATTATATTCCGGCACATCTCATTTTGGATTCGAGTCGCGTTTTTCGAGTTTCTGTTTCGTTTGCACACACCGTCTACTCGATCCGATATTTTTTTTTTTTTTTTAGGACAAACTATATACATTGATGTTATACCTACCTATACTCGGTGTGTGATGGTATACAAGCTGGAAAAAAAACACATATACACGCACAGCATTAGAATATATTTTTGTATTGTGCAGTGAACCAAAACAATATAATATCATAATGTATACGATGTGTGTGTGTTTAAAAGGCAGCAGGTATATACATAATATAATACATATATTATTTTATGCGCAGCCGGAACGTGAAGGGGATATATTATTATTGTTGTTGTTGTTGTATATATATATATATATTTCGGTCGCAAATATTTTTTTGAAAAAAATAAGCAAAAAAAAAAAAAATATGTCGAGAGCAAAGTGCAAACAACTACGGTTTTGATAGTCACGGGGCGATGTCAAAATCCCTAAAGGCTTCGACGAAATTTAAATACAATCTATTTTGGATTTCATTAGACTCCAACAGCGTATTTGATATTAGGTACATTGTTCTGACTTATGTAAATAAAACTGTCAGTTGATGAATCTGAACTCTGTAGGCGTAAAATGTGCAGTGGACAAAAAAGTAAAGCCCAACAATCTATTATTCTTAGTCCTTATTGTGCTATCAGTAGGTTATATTTTGGAACGACTGAAGTACACTAACTATGGTAGTTCCGACCGAGAAATATTAGACTTGGATCTAATGTCGATTTTATAGCGTGCACTCAAAAGTAACGATTAACAACATGGCTGTACAGGTGGACTTAAACAAATCAATGTTGAAAGAAACAAATCCCGTTTTCCTTATTATATATAAATCAGTGTTTTAATATTCTATGTTTTGCCTAAATGGATTCGATTATTAATCGGGTTTATATTTTTTTGTGTTTCAGGTGAGTCAGGATGTTAGTAGATACTATTGTACAGAGATCATCGAACTGGTAGATGCACCAGCTGCAGATGTACACAGTGATATCCGTAAGCATTAATTTTAGTAAGTTAATTAGTGGGTAAATAATTCTACCGCCGCCGTCGATCGGTCGTTTAGACCAGTAGTTTTCAACCGGTTGCACGGCTTGGAAAGAGTGTTGTTTTCTTTTGAAACCACGGTGTTGTTTCTAACACAACAGTAACAAAAAACAGTCTAAAACTATTTCATTTAAAGCATAATAACAAAAATCACATATACACAAGTTATATAATTTTGAGTAAATTATTAGTTATTAGATGGAGTACAGTAATATTTTTATTTGACGGGATTAGCGACGCTTAGGAGGCGCCCAAGAAGAGCCAATGGCCGTGTGTACTTTCTATATATATTACAACGAAGACAAAATGTTTATTATTAATATATCATCTCAGGTCGTTATTTTTTTTTCCTTATACCTATTTACTTTTTTTTCACCAATTATTGCTACTGCTAGGTGGAAAACGGCGGGAGGTGTCGATAAAGGTGCGATATAATTTTTATATTATATTTAATTCTGGCAAAGGGAACATAAAAAAATTGTACGACTCTATTGTACACTCCGGGATTGTTACACGGTTATTAAAAAAAAAAAAATCAACCATTTCGCAATACACACCTGCACTTCCCGCGGCGGCCGAAGACCCATAATGGAGACACGTGAGTAGCTTGTGTGAGAGTGCACTTACCTATTTCGTACAACTATATTGCACAGCGAGTATAAAAATATAGAGGAGCCACAGGATGCTAGTATAGTTGGCTACCGGTGTTGGTGACACGTCCGTTATTCGAGAAAATATATCACAATAATAATGATAATAACATCACCGTCTTCGGATTATTCGGACCACCCGACGGTTTCAATATAATTGTCAATTTTTTTTTGTCCATCTCCATTTTTATCCTATAGCGAATTATGTCTGTACAATATTCCCAACGTTTTTCTGCTCAATTCACAACCTAATACTACGTAGGTATAGTAGTGCAACGATACATATTTTAATTTATAAAATATATTGTGCGGTAAAAAAATTGCCTAGGGCTTGAACGGGTAAAATTATTATTTTTTTTAAATTCCTATGCAACAACGCCATATGCACAAGCAAGCCGCATCGGCCGAGCGCAGTATGATCTAATAATAATTGAGATATTGCACTTATGAAACGATCTTAACTTGTTACCCGAGGGCGCAACGCGACAGGAACATTTAATATTATTAAAAAATATAATTTCCTATAGAATATTTTTGTATAATAATGATATTAAAAACGTTGCGCGCAAACCTATCATATGGCAAGCGTTTAAATATACCGCTCTGAGGATGATGTTGACCGTGTTTTGACTTTCTCAATTTTGTACTTGCCTACTTACTTATTTGGCCATCTGGATCGCTGTCCGTATTATTTTATATATACTTCTGGTTTATTACCAAAACGTGATGAAAACATATTTTTTCAATATTAACAATATTGTTATGAAATATTATATCTATTCTTTAAAATAACGGCATCCGAAATAAGAAGGGCCAAACACTTGTTAGCAAACACTCACCACCTCCTGCTATTTCAAGGAAAGCGAGTATAGACATTTTTAAACGCTGTGAATTTATTTAATTTAATCAGTTGTAGGTATAGTACGTTGCCTGGATTTAAATAAGTTCATAAAAAAAAGTATACAATTAATCCGTCAAGATGTGTCGCACAATACTATGAAAAAGGCTAAAAAAAAAATAAAAAATTTTGAGTTGTTGCAACTCAAAATTGTTTTTATCTTATTTAAAAAGCGGTCAAATAATAATATTATATAGTGACACCGTATATAAACTTAAGTACTTTTATGGTAAAATTACCAAATTTTTGTTTATCTAATTATCCGGTTGATAATGATTTCATTATGCCGGGCCCCTTTAATATGATTCGAAACGTATAAAAGTTTTTTTGTGTATAAATAATTAATTAATTGATAATAATTATTTGGGTTTTTTATGTTATCGTTTGTCGTTAGGAACTTCCAATGGTATAATTTCTTTTTGCGGTTTGCCCAGCAGTAGTATGTTGCAGACAGTGAATTGTTTTTTGTTCGTTAAAAAAAAGTGCCAGTTCACATTATATTCTAGAACGTATTCCATTCGTATTGTGTACGGCACGCCGAATTGAGTAGCCGCATATCAGGTACAATCCAAATAAACATACAAATTAAACATAATTTATATAGTTTGTAGAAATTTAAAGGAAAAAATGACATGTTTCTTTCAGTTTCATTATTACTATTAGCACAAGTCTAGTACCTATTATATATATATATATATATATATATATATAATTATATTATATGGACTATGTAATTATAATAACCGGAAGCGAAAACGCACGCTTAGCTAGCACGTGATGTCAGTTTAAAATTTTGTTCTTATACATTTTCTACCTATATTGGGTTTGAAATTCGTTATTTTTATAATATCCGTTTTATAACGATTCGTTATGCCATCTTCAAGGTAGAGATAAAATTCTTATTTTTATAATACTTTATTCATTTTTAAACATTTTTACATTATCTTTTGATACTTGGGTATTTTTAATTTCACTTATCACAATCCCACAGTATAATATGCAGCGGTCACTAAAATATAGATAATATTTTCGACCCTGTAATTTAATACACACTGAACATGATCTAAATCAACATTGTCGATTAATATAAATCCGGGACCGCGTTTTATTTAATTGACGTCCGGATGATTTATTCGTACAGGACAACTCGACAGACTTTGATTATATATATAAAAAAAACCCGGCGGTATAAATACATGATATTATTATTAGTACCTATATATATATATATAAATGCCCGTCCTACCATCTTGCCCCTCCCGTTTATCCGACACGTCATCAATCTTTCAATATAATATAATATGTTATATTTACCCCCCAGCCAGTTTATTTAAACGAAACGTATATTTTCCCATCAAATACGGTGAAAAGCTTTATCGCGCCTTTCCGCCCGTCAATCAACATATTTTCTGTTAATTTGAATATTTAATAATACCTATTAGATACTATATAATTTAATAAATTTAATTATATAAAAATCAAATAAGATTTTATATTCCTCATAATAATACTTTAAAAGTGGTTTTTTATTTGCATACCCTTCGGTGAGTTGGCAGGGCGTCTTCCCTATGTTTATATATACCATAACGCTATTTAAAAAAATAGAGATTACAAGTTTTTTGCTGAGAAGTATAATACATATAATATGTATCCCTACATGTTATGTAATACATAAAATATTGTCTCAAAACCGATAAAGCAGGACACATACAAGTGGCTGTTAATTTAGGATTTACAGTGTTATCGCCTGTTAGCAGCCCTGTCGGGATTTTCTTGTTCTAACTGTACGTACGCTTGAAATATTATCTTTGCCAAACTTTATATATTATACAGATCAGAGTTGTCTATGTAGTTGGTGCTTATGTATAATAATCGGCACCTACTCTAACGGTATTGAAAACCGTATCTGTATTAATAGGGGCCTACCGGGTGATGCTGTGTAATCGCCGGCGGTTCCTTGAAAGGGGTTAACGTTAATTGACGTCCGGACACTATCGGCTGGGGCAGCAGTAAACGATATTGGTATAGTACAGGTGACAAGGTGGCAATTGATTCCGGTACACACCTTACCTATATAATATTATAATATGCATGTGCTTTATAATAGGCTCGAGGTTAAAGTCTAGATATCGCTGTCCGATACGCCTCGACGGCCGACTGCCGGCATCTAACGTGTCGCGGTCGCTGTAATTCTTCGCCGCCGGTACACTTACATGTACAGGCAAAATAGTATAATATATACATAGATAATATTATATGCTACTACGGGGGGATGAGAGCCACTTTACTTCGATAGAAGTATTGCCGCCGCGCAATAACAATAACTGTGTGTAAATTGTAACTATACCCATACAATAACATGTAACCGAGTATTAACGTTGATGACGCTTCTCTGTGCGGTGTGTGTACAGCTACGACCGTCGATAACATCTTCGCGGTTGACGGTAATGGTCGTTTAACATGGGTGTAGAGGTATATTATACATAATATAAGATTATTATTATTATTATTATTACCTACTTGTACGAACGGTGCTACATTTTTCATATTATTATAATAATATTACAACGGCTTATAAGCTGCTGTGTTGTAGGGCTGTCATGCGGCGGGGGGAGGGGGTGCGGTGTCCATGCCTCGGCCATGTTATTATCGTCGGCCCTATCGACGCCGCTTATATATTTAACCCTCGGCCGGCAAAACATCTGCCGCGGTAGTGGCGGCGGCGGCGGCGGCGTGCGAGAGAAAGAGAGTGAAAAGGGTATGTGTGTGTGTGGGGGTAAAGAACATGGTGCTGACAAGTCGGTTTGCCCCTTACCGGCGATGACGAATGGTCTATCGAATCAGCAAACTTGAGGGTAGTTTTCAAAAGGGATGGACGTGGATGCTAAAAAAAAAAAACCAAATCAGTGCATTGCGCGGGAGGTCGACCCCGATGGGACCGGAGGGGTGGGAGGAGGGTTAGCACCCTCGCTGTTTTCCGCACAGCTACTTTATGCATATCATGCGTGTTTAAGCAAATTGAAAAAACGCCGTTAGGGGATGCTCGCTGATCGTTCCCCTTTTTTGTTTCGTCGGCATCGTTACAATAAAATATATTATATTCAATATGGTGGAATATCATATTGGTATCTTAACTTGATCATAATATTGTATTCGTGGCAAACAAAAAGAGCACATCGGTCGTTTTGAAAAGGCATTTTTATATTCTTCAAATAAGTTTATGGAATTGCCCACGTTTTATATACTTTCAAGCGTCATAAAGTTCGGATTATAGTGGGATGTCTGAAGAAAGGGAATTCGGTGTCAATATAATATAATAAATGCAATATTTTCGATTAGGAAAACTTTATTTTTTGAGCTGTATTATGTTATTACTCGTATTTTACACGGTAATTTTGATTTTTTATTAATAATATTAATAAAAAACGAGACGATTTCTCTTTCATGAACCGTAATACGAGCCGTCCTCTTTCCTCGTGTACCCGTGATTGGAACCGGCTTGGTGTGACCCTTTGACGGCTAATTTCACACTGTCCGTGTTCATTTTCTCGCACAACCCGCCGTACCTGATCGGATGGTTCCTGTACGGTTTCCGCAGCTAAACGGTAAATTGCGCATCACTTGGATTGTTCTAATTACTGTTATTATTATTAATTCAAATTACCGACCATGTCGACGCAAGACGTCCGCGCCGCAGAACCGTCCCAAGTGAGGTTATCGAAGGTCCTAACTATTTCCACTTTGGGCTTTTTCTCCGGTGGATTGTCGGCCGCTGTTTCGGCCGGTTTGGCATGGACTTCAGGCGGTGGTCCCACGATGGAGTGCACGCTTAAAGTCGGCGACACGTGCACTACATACACGGAAAGTGGCAAAGACTATAATTATCTTATTACTATAAGACAATAGTATGTATTTTAAATGGCCAAAGACGACGTACCTATGCCATTGACTGCGGCCGGTTCGGCGGTTTTCGCCCCGCTCTCCGGTAACGTGGTCTTGGACATTTCGACAGCTGTTGTGTCTTGAAGAAAATATCTATAATATATTTTACGCGACGGTTCGGGGTTAAAACAATCGTGACCCGACGACACAACCGTATTTATGACCCCGACCGGGTTTCCATAGAAATACACCAACTGTTTATTGTAATAATATTTATTATAGTGATGTTATATTATGTATTCGGTAGAAACGCGTTACTATGTACAAAAAAATAGCAGCAACTATTTTTCCTACGCAAACAGCAGTCTTTGCCGCCAACACAACAACCGACAAAAACGCACATCGTCGACTTGTCCACATGGAAATTTAGTAGAACAAAATACATACTTTCAACTATTAAGTTTATAACGCTTAGAAAAAATGTAGAAATTTCTGCGCTGTTCAATGGTCCAATAGTGTGCCAAATATTTGATTTTCTTCCAAATTATATTAAACAATTATTGTAAAAAATTAAATGTTCAAAACATTGAACAAATATTATAATATTATGTAATATTCTCTTTCGAAATTGTTTTTATTTCTTAAGTTATTGCGGTGTGGAACATATTTTGTCTTGGATAATATCTCTACAAGTATATATATTTTTATGCGCACATTCTGAATCTAGTTAATTAAAATTCGCAGTGTTCCGTTTGGTAGGTACCGAGAAAACGTGATGTTAATGTACTTGTGAGTTACAAAATAATACATATTTTAAATGGATAAAAAACTGTCCTCGGTCATGGCTGTGTGTATTCAAAACAACAGAAGAGTATAATATTATCCTATTCGTGCGATCCGTCCCGAACGGTTTTTTTTTTTTTTAATGGGCACAAGGACACGGTGCCATCCGCGGTGCATAAACATATTTTAAACACGGGCAACAGTAATATAATATTATGCTATGATGTTGCACTGACCGGCTAAGAAGAGATTATAATAATAATACATACCTAGGTATTCTCTGAGTATACTTGTTTTTGGCGCGTTAACCGTTTAAATGGCGTTTTGCTTAAGTTGAAAAACGCGCGCGTTTCACAGTGTTAATAATTATCACCTACGCGAGGCAAATAATAAATGCAGATCGCCAACAGCCAATTTTGTTGGTTTAAGAAATATACCAATATATAGTACTATATTGGCAGATTATGTTCATCGTCGATGGTGAGTTGTATACTATGCGCTCGTGTATTTATTAAAACCGATAAAAAAAATAAATTATCATCTGGCTAGAAAAAAACTAGTCTGTCTTGTAACTGCCGTTAAATAAAAAATTGAGCGGCTGCCAAAGCAATATATTATTATGAATTCGTCGAATTTCCCATCGGTTATAATATAATGTTAGTAAATCATTTTCATACAAAAACTGAATTTCTCAACTCAATTCTACATATTATTTGGGATATTGAGTAAAATGACTCGATGTAATTCAGTGGTCTAATAAATAAACAAAGTATAGTACAAGTCGTATTAATCTCACGGGAACAGTACAACATTTTAATAACATTTTGTTAAAAAAGCATGATATTAATATCTTAATAGTAATAAAAACAAATTTAATATTAGAGAGAGAGAACAAATTTTATTTAAAAAATAATAAACCTGCGTCTACTGCGTTGCCTATAATGACACAGTATATACCTACCAGACTTTATTGTTACAATTACAATTTAAAAACACTTAATAAATAGTAATAGTCAAAGACACATAACATAGTAGTTTCATAACCAGTACAAATAATTTAAAAAATATGTACAAAAATATAGTAAAAAGTAGGTAGTACATAATATCAAAATCGTATAAAAATTTGTCTGTGTATTATGTTTAAAGTGTCCTTCATTATTTCCAGACGTATTGTTCTTAAGTCTTCTTTTCTAAGCATATGTGTTTTAAAAAAGCGACAAATAATATTTTTTCTAAAAATTCCAAACAAATATTATTAAACTGATACTGTTTTTCGCAGAAGCGTTTTCGCAATACCTTATATATATATATATCTAATTTACACCCGGAGGAAGTAAAAAATTATTAGTATTCGCCACCACCGCATACAACTAGCATTTTTTTACTAGGAATAATTAATTATTAAAACCACACCAACGCAATAATATATTAGCATATTATACAGCATTTATATACAGCGTGGTATTCGATGGTTACCGAATTTTCAGTTAACCGACCACTACAGCAGCAGTGTACATTATTTTAACCATCGCCGACCAAAAGAAAATATAATATTAATATGTTGTTTCCTTTTGGGCAGAACACAAAACGGAGACTTTAAAAACGCGGACGCTTACATACATTGAGACGCTTACTTAAGACACGGTTGGCTTGGACAAAAAAAAAAAAACCTAATGAAATTCAATTGTCGGTGGATCTTCTCTCTCTCACGCTATCTCTTTCTTTTTCTTCCACTGCTTTTCTGTTATATCGCATCTATCTCGCACGCAATGATTTACTCCAATTTGATATCTATCATATCTGCGCGCTTGCCGCCACGGCGCCCCCCCCCTTTATTCCCCCTCTCCCCCCACTCGCCCACGCTATGTGTTTTAATAACGACCAAACCGCTGGCTGTGTGATAAAAACGACCTCCATAAATCATGTACCGGTCGTCGTCGGCGAACCTAAAAAAAAATCTTCTCCCACCGTCGCCATTCATTGTATACATTTTACCGTATACACGGAATACATACGTATACAGAACTGATATATGTGTGTGTGTGTGTGTATAATATATATTATTATAATAGTAGAGACCGCGCGCCGGTATAATATACAATTTTTGATTTATGCGGTACGGTTCTCATCATCGGGTTTTCCCGAATGCACACAAACGCGAGCGTTGCAAATTGAGATATGTATTTATATGTTATATTGTTCACGGTGCTACACCCTGTACACACTACTGTATACTGCAGTACTGCGCTGACTGACGGACCCGCCGCAATGGGCGACGAAGGGTTAGGAGTTTGTATTCCTATTGTATTATTATTGTGCGATGATATTTTATAATGCCCCTCCCCCCCTCCGTATACGATGGGCCGAGGGGTAGCGAGGGGATCTAGCAGAAGGCACGCCCCTGTCAGGTATATATACGTCATATAGACCCTAAAAAAATAAAAGAAAATACCGACCTTCTTCGGGCTGTAACATGATAATAATAATATCACTAATAATAGTAACAGCACGGGCCTTATTGATGTAACACGTATCGGGTCGCATACACACACTCCGCTGCCGTGTGTAGTACTTACAATTATTATTATTCGGAATAAGTGTTTTTTTCAAATTTGATTACTTCTCTTGTGCGTTAGTGATGGTGCGATTGACACGGCGTCCGGGTAACGTCTCCGCGCGTTCTCCAGTCGTTTGTTATGTTTTTTGTATGATAAGAAATTACAACAAGTTTCATCTGGGTTAAGCGAGGTTCAATTGGGAAAAAAACCTACACAATGCCTAGCTGTTGTCTGAACACCACGTACGAGTGAGTGAAATATTAAAAAAAAACCAATCACTTAGGGCCTAAGTCTTAGGCGATCAGTACCATTTAGGTAATATTATATAGTTACACTAATAAACAAACTCAAACAAATATCTGACATGGTCATTGTGCCATCTTATTATACGCAGATGTGTTTTATGAACAAATCAAATGAGAGATTTGATGGAATGATTTTTAGTTAAAATCTGAATGTTTTTTTTTCTTCTCACCAGTTTAGTAGATATTTTATTGTCGCTTATGGTCATTGTGATTGCGCCCGTTCATTACTACATAGAACTATACTCAATTCGGTCGATTAAACAACGCTTTAACATATAACAAACGGTCCAGTCAAAAGCTCAATTTATTGGGAATCGGTCCATCAATTTAGCGCACATCATTCACGTCCAGCAGCGGTCTAGGCGTTCGTTCGTTGTGTTTATTCTGTCAATTAATTATCACCATTGGTTTATAATTTTATTGGCGATTCCGTTGAGTGTCTTTTAATTATTGTCGATCAATTCCAACATCTCTGTACTCCGACGTTTACAAAAATACAATATGTATAATATGCGAGAGTGTAAATATCACTCACTTCGAGTTCTGATTTTTACACAAAAGAGTAAATTAAAAAAACTACATGTATGAAATACCTATGTACATAGTACCTACCTACTTAATAGCTGTCACTCTTGAGATCTAGTTCGCATTTATATCGTTAGACTTGGTCGTTGATTTTGAAGAAACAAAATACCTTCGAATGCATTAAATAAAATTAAAAAGGTCATCGAAATCCGTTTTAGTTTTTTTTCTACTCTTCGCTCTCTGGGTCAGGAGCCCCACCTGGATTTGCGCGCCCAGAGTGGTTCTCACTCGACCGTTCCACACAAATTAAAACGTTTAAATTACAACCTTCGAGAAATATTCATGTAATATACAACTTAAAACACCTAAAACGTTAATTGCGCCTTAACCTCACACCTCAATCGTTTACGTTGGCGCGTTGTAAACTACAAAATAAAGGACGAATCTAGGAGTTTTCTTGATATACTTGCCTACTCTTCTCATCGCACTCAATTTTGTTTTAGGACCCGAACCGCGAGACCGTGATATCACTTCACAATTTAATTATTTAATGTATCAACAACAGCTAATAATTCATTATCGTCAAGTGTATATGCAAAAGTGAGGGCTATTATTTTTCTTACATACATTTCTGTTATTTTATAATTTTTTATTTTTTTTTTTATTTTGTGTTTATAATAGCTTGCTATTAGTCTTACTTTATTGTTGTTTGTGTTTATTATGTGGTTTTCCATTAAATCTCTATCACAATTTTTTTTCTGTGAAAATTTTCTCTCTTTCGCTCTCTCTGTAGACTGTAACCCGTATAAGCCATAATAATATGATATTTTGTGTTCTTCAAAAAAAAAAATTATAATGTACAACTAAAATAATATAGATGACGTCCGGTCTTAAGAGTCCAGGTGCTTTTGGCTATGGCGACCTCGAGCGACCGCGCAACCATTCTCAGAATGGTTTTCGTAATCTTGCTGCAGTATTCAATTTCTTAAATTGTACAGAGCGAATAAAATATGCAACAGCCCTGCATAGTATACCTATGTGCGCAGGACCATAATGCTTATATAGAAAACTAGTTGTTGACCGGCGTATTAGAATAATATGCATAAGTATAATTTATATATATATATATATATATATATATTATGTTATCTATTTGAATATATTATAATAAAAAAAGCATTAAGATATTGGCGTTACCGAGTAACGTAATAAACAATATTATGTATTTATACAACTGTACAAGTTTAGCCAACGTCAAATTAGTGTGCGAGCCTGTCTAATAAAATCTAAGTTTTATAACCCGGATTCCATATACTCTATTAGCATTTGCCGTTAACACATTTTATTTTATTTGTCATTGGGAAAACAAGTCTTGTCAACATGATACACGTTTCGCAATTATTATTGCCTATCCTCGTTAAAAAAAAATACAAAGTCTTATTATTATTGTGTATGTGGTGCACAACCCACTTTTCTCCTTGCTAGTTATACTATAAAACAGTGTTTTCCAATAAAACTAGATGAATAAAATAACGTCATTAGGTACCTAGGTGTACTCAAATATTATTATACTATTAATTAAAAAAAAAAAAAAAAATTCTATTAAAAATTTAACTAAGTATATTTATGCGACTGCCATTTATTTTTTTGTTAATAAATTACAATGGCGACAATTGGTGTATAATAATAATATAATTATTAGCTAATACACGTCACGTTGAGAAATTTACATTTCCAACGCGCTAAAGTAGAATACATTTCGGATTTTTGTGGCGTTGTTATAACTATGAGTTACCATGAGTCCAAGGGGTTCTTAATATAGATTTTGGAAAAAATGCTATCATGGTCCCACTGAATTTTCATAAAATAATCTTTCATTTTGGTTTTTTACTTATTTTGGGATTCTGAAGGAAAGAACCAGAACTTGCCTAGTCTTTCTCTCTGCAACTACGCTTCTCGTCCTTAGCGCTAATGTTGCGCTCGTTTCTATTTAAATCTTTACAACAGCTATATCATTAGTTCAAGTGGTTAAGTTATTAAACCATTATGACTTGATTTACTTTAAGATTCAATTAATTTTTTACCGATAACCATGAAATTGTAGTCATTATTCATTTGTACCCTTGATTGACTTTTAATCATGAACAACAACTATTTAGCGACGGTTCATTTTTCACTATCATGTTAAATTAACTATAATTCTCAATAATTGTTTTTTTAATCATGATTAAGTTAAAATTTCAATCATCTACAATTATTAACCATAAGTAATTTGAACGGTTAGTAGGAATAAAATTAGACAGTATTAAAAATGTATATTTTACACACGATTAACATTGTTATTCCTCGCAAACACAAATTGTCAATCGTTGTAGACTGTCCAAGGAAGGTATAGGATGACATACTTATCATCATAGGCCGCCCAGAATAATTTAAATATTATATTGGCAGGTGACTATACATATGAATACATAATATACTATACGTATATCATATGTATGTGAATATTTCACGAAGTTAATATACATTTTAGATTAGGCGAGGGTATATTTAAATTCACACTCTAGTCCTATATCATCTTACCTATCATAACCCTTACAACTGACATTACCTCTGAGCTCTCTAAGGCTAGCTGCGAATGGTCGCATACGATGCAGGTACATATTGATTTTGCGCGCTTAGAGCTGATATTATTTTAGGTCTCCTTTTTGGCGTACCGACAAAACACTTGCTGCAAGGTCGGGGGGGGGGGGGTGAGGGTGAGAGGAAAACTTTGACATTATGGCGGAGGCAGCACATGTATCATTTCCGGTACACGGTATTCCTCGATAAATTACCAGATAATTTACTTAGCTTAGACGGTGCAGCGAAAACGTGTGTGTATTGAACCGGATATATACTCTGCGTGCGAAAAAGGTCCATGACGGTTTTTGACAAGCGGCGGCGAAGATTTGTAGACCACCGTCTCCTCGCCCGGTCCCGGGGTCGTTTGTGTCCCTACACACACACACACATATCCATTTTTCCTACAAGTGCCCATATTATACAGTGTGTGTGTGTGCCGAGAACTCTGTTTGTGGGGTACAAATGGCTGCAAACGAGGGTGGTGAGAAATGCTTTTAAAGCGACTCGGGGAGGCCACTCGCCGCCGTTGTTTTGCCGGGGGATGCGCGCCTTTTCCTCTCTAATTTTTTTCGCCCCTCTCAGCTGCAGTTCGGTCGACAACAAATTCCATTAAGCGCCGCCTCCCTCTCGGCAAGGTTCTATCGCGTTCCCCTACGCTGCACTCTTCTTTTACAATAAATACAATATAAATAAGATTCGCCGATTTGTCGTACACACACACATACATAAAAGAGAAATTAATCAACGTACGACGCTTTTATATACAATCTATGAAAATGTATACTTGTATAGGTAGGTGAGTTGGTGGCGCATAACCACTCAACGAAACGATTATATCGAAAGAGCCCCTAGATTATTTTTTGACCCGCAGAGATCGAGAGGGTTCAGAATTCACTACTCGAGCACTAATAGTCTTATAGAAATGCCTGTACGGATGGTTGCCGACAAGAAAATCCTTCGAGTGTGTAGCGCACCTTTTTAATGGACGTGCAATGTTCTTGCAAATGCGACATTTGAGGTTTTTCCACTAATTGTATTGCCCTTGTAAAATCTGCTGTTCTTTCTTATGTATGCGGTCGTCTCCGGTTTTCAGACTCGGGCCGATGAGTTCACCCGCGTCACACGTGTCTTATTATTTTTATTATCATTATTTTTCCACTATTCTTGTGTATATGTATATTATTATCTAATGTTATTAAACATCATGTTATGTACAGCCGCCTTGCTGCGCGCAAAGTAATTTATCATCTCCGTTTTGCACTGTACAAGATAAATTGCACTGGTGCGCAACATAGTTCGGCCCGTTCAACCGAAAACCTTCGATAAGCCACGAAAATCCCATTTCGCCGCGTGTTGTCGGACCACCCCCTCCCCACCCCTCCCTCTAGGGTTGCCGGATGCCGAGAAAAATACTTACACAATATTGTACAACACGTGCATTTTCTACACTTGTTATACCTACGAATGAAGTCAGCATTTGCAGTTTCTCGCGTAAGACACTGACCTAAGACACTGACACACGTCATCGCTTCGACAAAATACATTTTAGAAGAAAGTAGCTTTTGTCAAATATGTAAATTTGTCAAATTTGTTTAATATGTATAATCGATGGCGGTTCTCACTTTTTTTACAAACGTTGATGTTTCCTACTCGTTTTTCGTTAATAGAACATTATGTTTCTTTGTAATTAGATAGTCGTGATTTTTTTCCTTTAACAGTTTTAGCAATTATAGTTTTTTTTTTTGATAACTACAATTAAATGCAACTATACGAGTTAAAATTAATTATCCATTAACCATCTCGACCCGTTCGCTCTCATTTTTCGCACAATTGATGCAACTCCTAGACTCCCCCCACTTTAGTATTTATTTCTTATTCTATCACATAGGCGAGTTGTGGAATTGATTTTCTAGTTTAGAACGCAGAAAGTAAAGTAACAATATAGCTATAGGAGAATATAACACCAAAATCGCCATCGCTCAACACACGATTTCGCATTAGCCCATTTTCAATTTATATATATATATATATATATATATTACACTATTGGCAATAGGATATCATTATTATAACAACATGGTGCGTTTACACACCGGCATTGTGTACAAAGGTCGGACGATTCGCGGAGGCACCGCCTTTCAAAAACGACATTGCGGGGCATATTATAATAATAATAATATAGCGTGGCCCCGCCATATTTATGACAGTATATATTGATCTGTTCGCCGTTCCCCAGACGCCTAGAATATAATAAATTATTTTATCCATAAGAATACCACATCAATCCCTCTGCTCGTGTACACACATATAGGTATAATAACAATACCTAGTAATAATAATTTCCTAGGGGTGTACGTTTTCCACCACCGCGTTGTCGTTTTTTGTGTTGTTGTTGTTTTTTTCAACGTTATGTCGGCTTCACTTCACGTGCAAGCAACAACATGCGTGTTTGCAGAATCAACGCAAGGCTTTCAGAACCCGGTAATTATTATTATTTTCTCGTACCTCCCTTCCCCCCTCCCCCTAGGTCTTCGGTTGTACCTATATATCCAAAAACACAATTTTCCCCTCGGTATTCCACCTCGACGGGCACCGGTGTTTTTTTTTTTTTTATCCGTGTTTAGAATCAAATTCGCGTGCCCGCAGGTCGTAAATATCGCCTTTGCTATATAAAGACTTATAATATACTTGCCGCGACTCCATATATATATACCTATGTATACATATATATATAGGTCCGTGTGTGTGTGTGTTAGGTTGTCGGTCGCCTGATCGTACCACACGAGGAATGGCGTTTTCCATTTCGTTCCCCGCTATTACTAAATTACTAATAAAGATTCATCGACAAAGTATGTACATATACCTACCAGCTGTGTAGCACGCGGGTAGGATCTATTATAAAATAATATATACAAGCTCGGAAACCGTGTCTCGATTTCTAGTTTCTACCCTGATTTAGCTTTTATTACCTGTGTAATACCGTCAAAGGCGGCCAACGAATCCGAAGAGAGTTAAACGGAGTGGGGGGAAGGGCGGGTTACCTACTCTTTATACGGTTTAGATTAGAAGAATACATAATTGAGTTAGTTAAAGGGCATATATTATTCATTAAAAGCCTGACGGACTCAAAAGGTAGAATTTTTTCATCTCAAACACATGGGTAACATATTAATAATGTATATACAAATTTGAAAAACATTTTTTTTTATGACAGATTTTTTAATTTTCTCTGCTGATGTATCAATTACACAGCAGGTCGATCCAACAATAATATGATGTTTACCGCAGTAGTATCATTGCTCAAGTATTATTTTTTATTGCCGTTCCAACGGCCGTCGACAACAGCTATTACGTTTTATTATTATTATTTCGCTTTCGGTCAATTGAATAATAATATTATTATTACTGTTATATATCACGACGTATTTGTGTAGAGAAGGGGACGGCGGCCGTGGGTTAGTTTTTAATAATAATAATTCGGCGTGTACCATATAATAATTCATCCAATGACCGTTCTACATACCTATTGTGTGGCCATGTACATTAATATATTATATTATATCACACGGACACTGCAGTACGCATTCCAATATATTTAGTGTGCAAACGCCAGAATGAAATGCCGTATGGAATATACAATATAAAATATATATGACGGTATCATAAAACAAATCATGCAGATAGCACACTAATAGCTGTTCCCTGTTCACACCAACGTGTGACGTATTGGGTTTTTGAGAGTTTGACAATATTATGTAAAACAAAAAAGCAAAGCTCTTTAGCACTTGAATGATTTGACAGAGGAGAGGGCAAAGGAGAAAACACTACCCCCATCAATTATTATGTCATATTATAACTTTTACAATATGACTTATTTAAATAATATTATGATTCTCGCAACTTAATGCATAGACCAATTTCAAAAATGTCAGTTAACACCTTTATTTCGAAGTACATTAAATACTGACCCCTTCAACTCTTATTTTCAAACCGTTAGATATAAAATATTAAAAAACAAAAATATTCTAAAATAAAAAGTTTGAACAGAGTATGTACCCAGGATTGGGGGGGGGGGGTGCTAATTTTCTCTGAAGAGAGTGCTGAAGTCTCCCTAGCGTCCCCTTAGTCGCGCCTGTGCTTCAATGAATTTGTTTAGTATTTTCTTCGTTTTCCAATATTACTCGGTCGTCGATTAAAGTCGAGATCTGGCTATTTTGCAAGAGACGACGAGCTACGTTATATCAACTGTACCGATTTAAGTTTGTCGAACGCGGACTGATTGGTTTTGTAAAAAAAAAAACAGTCACTGGGAACCAAACGGATGGGTGTAACAATGAATTGGCCCGTATATCCTCAGGGTCCCACACCGAGCAACACAACCGACACGGGCTCAACATGGGTGGTAGGTACATGTGCCGGGCAACCACACCCGACGAACCGTCGTTGTACCGCCGATAGCATCTGACTTGCCCTTCTCCTCTCTCTCTGACGACCTCCCCTTTACTTGTTCCTCCCCCCCCCCCCAAGACTGTCGGTACGGACTTATCGCATGTGTTTAAAACACATACACACACACACACACAAACACCGGTAACCTGTAATTTGGCTACTCTAATCTGGTCAGCCGACCGTGGCGCAACGATAGTAATAATTAAACGAACAATCGGTGTAGTACACATAATACACTCAGCCGGCTGTACAAAAGGGGACAACCTAACCGGAAGTGCGTAGGTGTGGCTTGTAGCCCGAACCGCACAACCTGTGTCGGAAATGAAGTGTTGGCGAACTCCGAAAAAAAAAAAAAAAAAATTATATCCAACGATACTGATCAATTTCATTTAAAATTTAAATTATACACACGTGTCCTTTGTATATATTATATTATTATTGGAGTTCAACGGGGTATTAGGTATAATTTTTATTTTCGACATTTGTTCAACTCGAGTCTGTTGTTTGGCTAATAACAGTAAATAGAATACTCAATATTCGGTAGCTGCGGTTTTGGCACATACTGATTAGGGACAAACTCCTTATCAACCGTAAGATTTAAATGTTAACTGACTATATTATCACAGATTAGATAATTCATTTTAATATGCGATATTATTAGTATGAACATTTTATACTTAAATCTTCATTTGGAATCACGTGACTCATGGTATTTGTTTACATGCTAGGTGGGTGAGCTATCTATTATCATAATATAGCCTGCCGTTTTTGGTCTCTACGACTATTGTACAAGTCATACAGTTGCACATGTGCCTTATGTATACTTATAGCTTCTTATAAAATCCATAAACAATCGTTGGGACCAAGAATGTTGGCGCCGGGAGAAAATAAAAAAATATACACGGAACAGTAAAAAACGAGTATACCCATATTGTCTGTCCATTCATGTTGTTTGGCGTGTACACGTGTACCTACCACGTGTAAATGGTGTAATAGTGTTTTAATTTGATTTTGCTTATTTACGACTGTTTGCAAAGCGCCGTCGTGTGCGCCTGGGATAAGGAGAAGACCATTGTGCCAGGTTATGGACGTTTAATGTATATTAAACAACCAAACAGTGAATGGGACGTATATATAACGTACTACATAATAATATTATTGTAGTGAGTGCGAGAGAGAGAAAATAAACACACACAAGTTGTCTGGACAGGGTAATAAAAACGGGCCATTAAGAAGCGAAAACGGCACTTTAATGGGTGTAATTTACATTATTACTGCACGCGGCAACACCCGCTACGGTGCCCCGTCAGTGTAGCGTAGGCTGTTGGCTCGTCTTACCGTCAGATGTCGCCTCTTCCACGCCAGTCTTGTACTCTCTGGTATCTTGAGTTGTCACCGATAGATAGAGCGCTTGTTTTAAACGGCACATTACCGCAGCAACGAGAAATACCTACATGATATTATTTAGTTGAATAGAATCCGTTCAGCTGTTTGATGATCGCCCAGAATACAAACACCGATTGCCTTGGCGGAGTTCAGGGGAGCATAAAACCTTAAAACTTAAAATAATTGCTTAAAATTAGTTTTATTCAATGAGGGGGATTGGTTGAATTACTCGAAAAAATTGTATTCCATCATAAATGTACGAAAAATGTATGAAGCATTTAATTACTTATTGCAATAATATTAAAAAAATTATAATCGCTAAAATCCAAAGTAACCATTACAAATTATGTTATTGAATTAAAGTTATTGAAAGTTGCATTTTTTTTGTTTAAAACATATATTACATTAATACAAATTTCACTACAATTTTCTGAAATATTTGATAATGACTAAACATTAAAAAACCCGCTTTTTAATAATTAAAATCGAAAAAGTTCACTTCGCTTATACCTTCCAAAATCGAAAAACGTTACCTAAAAGTTGTCAAATTTTTCGACTTACTAAAGCGAGACGTTATTCCGCCTATTAGTTAGTTTAGACGAAAAAGTTAGACAAATTGTTGTGTGTGTGTTGTAATATTGTTTATAAATAGTAATTTGTAATTGACAATAAAAAACAATCGTTCAAGTTAATAACCAATTACAAAGTACTAAAAAAATAATGTATAGTTTGATTACCAATTAATTGTTATACATTTTCCGTAATTACTTTTTGTTATAAACTGTTGAAAAAACTAATTTTATTTTATTCGTTTTTGTTTCAGGTAATTACAATATTATTGAACGAATGTGACCATCAATAGTCGATGAAAAAATATAGGTAACCGTTTTATCATATTGCTATTATTGTAGAACTCTATATTATTACATATAAAAAATATGCAAGCTAACTCGTGCCGAAAAACATTCAAAATTCTTCCAATAGTAAAATCGTTTTAACATTACAATGTTATATTCGTTCTGCTTAATATTGTACATGTTTTTTTACACTAAACTTGTACTAATATTGGTACAAAACGATTTCCAACGCTTGAGCGCTACACACATACACAGGGAAGACCTGAAGCGGTCACGGATGAACCCAAGTGTTTTTTTTCTTTCTCTCTTTTCGTCCATCACAACGTCGTTATAATCGAATGCGTTTATAGCCGTCTTATTGCCGTTCTCTTAACACCAGTAGTCCTACAAAATACAAGCGGGTGACGCAACCTGAACTCGGTCACAATAGACTAGCAATTGGCCTTTATTTTTTTTTACCGTGCAATATTCTAGTCTCTTTAAAAAAAAATCAGCAATAAGAATAATAACAAATAAAACTCGCCGTCAGGTTTCTTGGATTGTGTTTTTTTATTTATTTTTTTTTTTGCACCTTGGGTGGTCACCTGAATTCGTCGGGATACTCATAGGTAATGTTGTTAGGTTTTTTTTTCCATAACCTTAATGCCCCGTGTAAACACATTTTGGAGAGTAGAAAAATTAGTATTTTGATGTCCACCGGCTGTATACGTGGTCACGATTTTCGCAACGCGAATTCCGGATAGTATTTTTAGTGTGCACAACCGAAATAAGATTCGTGTAGTTCTTCTCAGCAAATGAGGATCAGCGCACAATATGTACCGGTCCGAAAATATCATAGCCCATCAGGTATCTCGTTATCTTGTTTTAATTCCGTCGACTACGCGTTAATTATTATCATTTTAGTAGGTAATATAAATGGTAATTTACTAGTGCGGTAGCGACGTTTGCATATTACAGCAATTTATTAATGGCCAACCGCAGAGAATATTTTTTAACACTATATTTTTTTGGTGGTGACATTAGCGTATCGAAAAAGCCAAAACGGATTAATGCTTCCCACGACTTCCGACGACAAGTTGTTCTGATACTTACTCGATCACGCTGTGCTAATGGTTCATCGACTGCTTATAAAAAAAAAAAAAAATAAATATTATACTTACACGGACTGGAATAATTTTTAGTTTTTCCCATGGCACGACATAGTACCGCAAAAGCCCGCGCTTAATGATAAAACATACACCGGCTATAACGGCGTTATCGAAACCAGTATTTCTACATAATAATATAGTTTTATTGTACACTCGCTATAAAATATCATAATCCAATTATTATTCGGTTAAAAAAAAAATCTGTCAGCAAAATTTCATAAGGTTAAGACATAAATTGTTTGTATGAAATATTTATTAAACAACTTTTAACTGCAAAATAATGTAATATTCTTAATAAATAATTGGCCTCATATTATTTTGATAACGAATGAAATATTTATAACACAGAATGTTGCAGCTATTTTTCCTAATTATTATGATTTACACATAAAAACCATAAACAAATATGAGTGTTTTGTATTTAACATACTTTCCATTAATCCCGAACGAATTTTTCATTGAAAATGTTTAATTTCTGAATAAACCTGTATTTGTGTTGTAATAGAATATAACATATTTACCAATGGCGTTTTCACAGGTATTATACTTTTTTTGAATATACACTAACAATTATAATATTTTGATTTAACTTACTTTTACAGATTATTTTGTACTCCAAATATGACATAATATAGGACGTATAAACATTGAAGACATAGTATTTTTAGACTCAAAGTCAGAGTACAAAACTGAAGGTTTAGGACTTTTCGAGAGTGTAACCTTAGGTGAACACGATAGTTTTTTAATATAATAACTTTTTTTGTCTTTTCTCGTCGATGAAAAAAAAACGCCTTATTCCAACGTATTGCGTGTGTTTTATTATAAAATGTTTTTTATTGTTTTTTTAATTGCTCCTGACTTTCTATTACAAGCGCATTAAAGGTCGAGTTCGCTGTGCGGGAAACTTTACAAGCCCACTCGGTTATACTATACGTCTTGTATTAATAATATCGTGCTCTTATCGTGTGCGCCTGTCCTTACCTACATTCGTCCGTCAATTATTACTGTTATAGCTGTAGTGATCGGGTGTCGTGTAAGGAAAATATAATAAGTCTTCTTGTATTTTTTTTAGTCACTCGATAGTGTATCTCGTGTGAAGCGAGCAGCCATTCACGCACGCACGTCTTCGTGAAGTCTGGTGCGGATATTGTAGTAGTTAATATTAAAAAAAAAAAAATAAATAAAAAAAAAAAACGCTCTATTGTTTTCTCATAACTGTCGCGTTTGACCAATGTATCGGTTTTATTGCCTTTTGCAGAGATGTACACCTATTATATTATATATTGTACATACGAGAACAACTTTGATAATAATAATATGATATTACAATATTATTGGTAAACCAATATATTATTATTATTGTCAGCTTACAATAATAATTGTAATACCTAATATTCTAGTTTTTCCTGGGCATAGTAATATTATGTCACTTTACACTTTTAATGATTTATAAGAAAGAGTACATAATATTATACAGTCGCTATATTCAAGAGTAATAATGAAAACACGATGAGGCCAAATCATTTTCTGGACATTTTTTTTTTGAACTGGATTTTTTTCAAAAATAATTGACTTGACAAACTATTTGTTTCAAATCAAACGGAGTTATGTCTCGAACAGTTAAAAAGTCGACAAAACGGTGAGGTTAATTTGGATTTAAATAATATAATAATATACAACTGTTTAATACTATATGATAATATAACTTCATCCGACCCGACACGTGTGATAAACACAATTAATACCTCTAGCCGAGTGTGTTTCACATTAAAATAATTGTATCTAAATTATATCCATTATTATTATTTAAAAGGATAATGAACTTTTTAATAATAGTATGCCGCGCGAACCGACATGTGTATGAGCGTGTAAAAGACTTCCGGGAAATCCTAACTAATATCATCGTTTGATATATTATTGTATTAAATTAAGCGGACAATTAAAAATAACTTTTAGCGTACCGAACACTAATTATTATAATGTCGGTTTGAAAATGTAAATTATATTTTCCTCACAAGACGACATAAGTAGAGGCACTAGATGTTTCTATTGTAGACAAACAAATCTTTTCCCACCTTCGCCGTCGTGTATAATTATTATTATTCTTACGCCGGCGGAAAATTACCGAGACTTAAAAAAACACTTAACATCTCTCCCGTAAGAGAGTACATTGCACTTTTATAGCCGTATATACTGCACAGCAGGGTAATGGTGGACGACCAGATCAAACGTTCCCTATAAATATTTTCAATACATCAGAAGAAGGTCCTGTAATGTAATGGACTCGTTCGCCCCCTCCAAAATTTGGTTTAAAGCCGGCTGCCGTCGACCGATTCAAGCAAATCCGTTTTAAACTCCACCCGACAACGCGTTGGTTGATCGGTCGACCTTTTATACAGCTATTACGCTCCTAAATTATATTATAATACATATATAGTATCGTGTGACCCAATTTTTTTAAAAGTCTAATTTATTAAGCCGTCTTCATTGTGTACGACGAGAGCGACATAATTGATTGTCATAAAACGTCCAAGTCCTTTTTGCTTCATTAATTTACATTAAACATTTTATAGAAATATTAAGTAATTTTCGCAGATCAAAACTGTTATTTTTAACTGAAAAACGTATCAAATTTATTAAGTAATGAAAATAATACACATTTTGTTAATATGACAAATTGATTATTAAATAGCGATTGACTATTAAAAATATTCTGTTTTTTGTGAATTTCTACAAAACACTGTTTTTATAAACACTTGATATGCATAAGATGTTATCTACGATAAGTGATCGTGGGAGTTTTCTTATTTCTGAATTGATATGACCTTGAAAATAGTATAATAACAACAATCATTATTATTATCAATTAGTTCGTTTTAAATTTTGTGTAGATAAACAACAATAATTGTGTAGGAAAAGGTGCATTGTTCCTATATATGCGCATTTATCTTGTGTAGATGTACACATAGCGTTTTGGTTTTAACTAGGTGTATCGGAGATGCAGACAAAAAAAAAATGTTGTTTATTTTGAGAGATAGCGCGGGAGAGAAAAAAATATATAACAAAAAAAAAATGAAATAAAACTTTCGGACCAAGGGGGAAAAAGTGAGTTGCTGCGTCCGCCGCGCCGGGCAGCGCCCTCGGGGCTTAATTGGATTTTCTTCTGGTCCGTGCCAAAGCGTACGGCCATGTTTGAGTTTTCATCTTGTGTTGTGTTCGTTTTCCACTTGCTCGAACACGCCGAAACGGTCTTGCAGCCGCGCCGGAGGGGAGGTGCGGAGCTCGAGGAGAGGGCATGTGCTGAAGCCTTTTCCTGCACCTCCCCCCCTTGCTTGCCCTGCCGGGGCAACCCGAAACCGGATCATCGATCATCCATTAGGTTGACATTCTATTGCGCGGACCGTTTATCATTCGCGCCCGCATTATCTTTGTGTCAGATTTCCGTGTGCACCGCCGACAAAACCGTCGACCCGTTAACTCCCTTGGCCGTCGCTCGGCTCCACCGTTGCTCTACGTATAATACTGACTTTACATTCCCTAGCTGCTACCATTACCGCCACCATATCACCCCAGTGGCAGTACGGAAATTGAATATCGTGTGCTGCCGTACATGTACACACCGACTCTGGCGCCCAAAAGAGAAATCGCACCCTTTAGGATTTCTTAAAAAAAAAAAAAAAATTTATACAACGATGAAAAGGTGTAAAATATAATAATATATAAATTTTCATTAGAATTCAGTTGCAACTTTATGAGCAGTGCATTGTGGAGTTCGACGCCATGCCATTCGATTAGTTCAAGTCAATAAGTAAATTTGAAGACACACAGTACACACCACATGAATGACCCGAAGAGGGGGCTGTTCACTAACGGCACCGCAGAATTTAACTATTCATAATTATGTAATGTTTCATTAACATTTATTAATAGTTATTTTTTGTGTTATGTAAAAGACATTGGGATTAGCGTTTGTGCACGTTATGTCCTTTCATTCTCGTGTCCTATAAATTGTTCTCTCTTCACTCAAACTCTATAGTTTGTGTGTACTGGCCTTGTATGGTTTCGGTGGCGTTTTTCCACGGCAAATCCTCGGCTTACGCGGCTCCTCCTCTTCCCCGCGCTCTGCCTGTCTACTCTTCCTGCTCGTGCACCGGGAACGAACCCAATCAATTGGCCGTTTGGGGTTCCCTCGGGACGTCTCCCCCTTACATATACACAGTACACACAATGATATAACGCCGTTGCATGCGTCATATTATTTCCGGTGCACGGTGCGTGTGTCGGAAATCACATTCATTGGTACCGCAAAAAGCAACGCAGTAAACAGCTATATATGCTCGGCAAGTAGCTATATATTATTTTTATTTTTGCAGCGTGGGCGTAGAAAAGTGTGTACCGTGTTTGGCCGGACAAGAGAAAAATCTTGGGATTACTCTTAAAAACAAAACGCTATACGCACACACAATGTATATAAATAACGGTTAATTGATTTACGACCGGTCGCGCGCATGCATAATATTGTATAACGAAGCGGACGAATGTTTTTTTTTTTTTATAAAAAAAAAAAAAAAGAATGGTCCTCATAAATTTGTTTTCGCTAAAAATACTACACGTAAGAAAAACGTAAGACCAACGGCATACCGCGTATCACAGCATAAGAATAACTGGTACGGAACTGCGAGCGGCGACGGTGGAGAAAAAAAAACTTAAGGAATTTTTTGTTCGTTGCGGATCACAATTTTTTTTTTTTTTTGTATTATACAATTTTTACCTATCACCAAAAGGATCCCGTTGCACGGACAGGTCGAACACACGGTATTGCATCACACTCGTATTGTATATTATATACGGTTGTGTTTGTGTTTTCTGAAAAAGGCCAAGGCGTGCACGCGGCGGCCCTTTTTCCACGCACACCGACGTTTAAGATGGACCCAAATCAAACCGGGATGCCACGGGATTTCCGTCATCCTTTGGGAAGAAAAGACCTTTGTGGGACGCGTTACAGGCTGGTCTACGCGCGTTTGTACACCATCTTATATATTATATATAACGGCGATCCCGCGTGCAATGTACACAAACAAACAAAAATATACTATTGTTGCAAACCGTTTTTGGAAAGTGCCCATTCACGGCGTGTCCGCGTTGCACATAGGTCTCCTTTGGCCGGACCGTTTTCTACTTAAGATTTTCTCACAGTCCTGTGCGATCCTCGCGACGGTGTCAACAACACTATAATATATGTTGTATAATAATTTCGCTGTGTAAATCACAGTTTAGTTCTATTTAACTGCGAGTGCCAGTGTGTGTACGCATAATAACGCGCGCGGAGTAAATGAGTTTCAGCTGTTTTCACGCACAAGTCCGGGTAAGTGCATTTATACATGGCATTTTCAAGTCTATATTACTGCATTCTAAGCTAAGACATATTTTACGGAAAGTCGAAAAGGGCTAACTGATCTATACGGAACGGGTCAAGATCACCGTAGCGGTAAATCAAACGGGTTGTTTTTTATTTTTTTTTCTATAAAAAATTGCAGTATGCCAACACATTTTCGAATAAATATTTTTTAATTACGAGCGCGTGGAGACGACAGAGTTATGTGACCCGAAGTCCGTGGTGGCGTGGTAAAGGAGGAAGACCATTTTTTTAAGATATATATTTATATATATATATATATATATATAAAATACGTTGCGGTCTAACGCCAACGTGTGATGCGTTAATGAATTATAATGTGTGCGGCGCGTTGACTTTTCCCTGTTTTAACAACGTCGGGAGGTTAGGTCTTTCCATCTATTCGAATAACCTACCACGACCGCTGCTGTACAAACACATGTCGTCTGGGAAATATGAACAACAACAACAAAAAAATGTTTAAAAAAAACCACCTATACACAACAAGCAACTGGAATTATTGCGTCTGGGAAGCTGATAATATTCGTCGTGTGCTGTCTGATGTGTACGCAAACTACAATCGCTCCGGAAAGTCGTTAAGCTAATTAAAAAAGCCTTGCTAGGTAACGAAAAATATGTCATTGAACAAACACAATGTGTACGCCGTGTATCGAGTATTTTTTATTTTTTTTTTTTTTAACGGTGACAACGGGTAAACAATATAATATAGGTAAACCGAGCGAATGAACCAACACAATGAACCAAGTTATTATGTATATATATATTTAAATATATTTATATTAAGTAATTATTGTTATTGGATGTTTACGCGCTCGGTGTTTTGTGACTTGCAGACGTTTAAGGGTCGTGTCGACGAAATATTACAATAAGCGTCAAACGTTTGTTCGACATTGCGCGTTTAAACATAGAAAATAAAAACATTGTATTATTAAACCTGTCAATAACTATGTAGAACTATTTCGGTATAATACTATAATGGTTATTGTAAATTTAACATTGAAAACGCATTTGGAATTGGATGTCTTTTTAAAAACATGTCCAACGTACCGGATATAGTTTCCGTCTGTGTTTTTCTTATTCCCTATGCAATCAGCTATTTAATTAGCTATGTTTTAAACGCAAGATAATCTTTCATTCCCATCGAATGTATGATATGCAGGGAACGCTACAAGTTTTTCACAATTTCCCCCAAGGATATGCGATTTTATCTTGCTCTATGATGTATTATACATATTACACCGGCTAAAAATAATTTCCGGCTTCGCAGAACTTTGCATAACCTTTTTACCGTGGACGACGGTATAAGCTGAAGAGGAAAAGAGCGCGTGACATTTGAGCACTGTTTGAACTTTCGGCTTCGGTTTGGGTCGTCACACCCGCCCACGCGTTTCTCCTCTTCTCTGGTTTTCTTTCCATCCACAACGACTACTGTACACTACTAGTGTCGATTACTGGGATTTATATATTTAAAATACTTGGTAAAAATAGGTTGTTCGTTACTGCGGGCCTAAATACATATTATTATTATAGGAAATGAATATTCTTCCCCTTCGCGCGATCGTCTTGCTCACTTTATACACACTATACACATGTCCAGGAGGGGTTAGGTTATGGGGGAGATATGTATATATAAGTTCGACTACCCTAAGGAAGAACGCGCCAAACTAACCGGCGAAGGCCGTATATTATATCGTGTATTAAAACAATAATAATAATGATAACAACGGGATATACTTTTGTGACGACGCGCGAGCCAAAGGTTAAGGTCTTACGACGATAAGACGTGGTCGTGTGTCGCGAATTTTAAAATAGCTATTATGAAGTAAATGAATAAACTCGATACTTGCCCATTCGCAAACGCATTGATTGTAAGCGTAGCGAACGGTCAATATGAATGCAATTGCAGTCTCTCCAAAATATTATACCTTCATGTTTCCAACGATATAGTAATATATTATTGTCATTATTAAACTACTATTACTCTAATATTTCTTAATTTTCGACAAGGCGGAGTCGCGATAAAGCCAATATTATAATAATTATTAGTACAAACGTCTTGGAGTATAATATTCCGATTGCATGCGGTTTAAAATTTCATTTCGATAGCCGAACGCTGTTGTTGATTAAAAATTAATATAAAAACTTTTTATTATTATTCGCCGAGCTTAACCAGCGGCGTCGAATGATTTACGATGGCGGAGTCTCGTGGAGAAATTTCAATTCTAACCGCAGTCGTGCAGTGTTGGCGCCTCGGCCAAAAATATTGCCAGTCACAAGGATGAGATGTCTTATATCCATTTACACACACACGCGCATGTAAAGTAGATACATATTATTATTATAAGAAGCTTCGGTGGCGGCTGCTACTGTGGCGACGGCGGTTAATGGTTTTGAAACTTTTCATTTCTTCGCACCCCGCGTGGGCGCCAATCTCGCGGCAGGTCTATTCATTAACATGACCGTTATTAAAACGGTTGAACCCGCGCGAAAGGGTAATAAATAAGTAATGACTTCGTATATAACATTATATCGTTACGCGGCCACATCGTGTAGGTGAATTTTTTTTACCTTAAGAGTTTCACGGCTTAGTTTATTTTGTTGTGTGTTGTGCAATTTAAAAAAAGGCCGAGAGGATTTTGAAAACGGTACGACAAAAAAAAAAAACACTACATATCCCCGAGAAGACCCACAAAATCCTTTTATATATACACATTTTTTTACCGACGGGACCTAACCTTTAATTTTTTTTTTCTTCTAAAGGACTGTATAGAGCGAGGAGGAGACAAACAGCGAGGCGACGGTGGTGTTGCCGGTGGTGGTGGGAAGGGAGGATTTCGGTCGACGGCGCCTTGTTAATCTCCTACGCGTTCGTTATAAAGTCTGAATACTAACGCCGTTTTTATTTCTGGCCGCCGTTTCTGTCTCTCTCTCCTTTGGGATTCCTACACGTCCGACTACGGGGGGGCGACACCTCTAAATTTAGGTTCTCCCGCGACTTAAGATACCACCGAGTAACGCACGTACAGATTATTAGAGAGACACCGTTAAAATTAGACGACCCGACTTGACCGTGTGTAGGAAGGGAGGATAATATACGGGTTTTTAATATATTAGATATATTAATCGAAAAACTAGATTTTCCTCAATACCGTTTTTCAATTGAACTGTTGCCAAATTAATATATTATACCTTACGGATTTTTCTTTACAACTAAAGTATAAAAGATTCCAAAAAAAAAATGTATTTCCTCTATTCTGTCTGACGATAAAACCATAAGCGTCACGCTTGAACCTCATAGGCTCATACTCAGGTCCTATACACACTTACAGTGGCGTAACAGGAGTAAATTCTGGGGGTGGGGGGGGGGCAAGCAGTAATAAAACTTAAAATGGGTTAATAAATAATAATTAAAAACTGATAAAAAGGTCAAGAAAATCATTGAAAATTAAACGTGTTACATTTTAACTTATTTTAACACAAGTCGACGGCCACGGCGCGTTCTTTCACTATTTCTATTTCAGAAAGAGTGTTAAAAATACAGTCTTGAGATTTTCAAGAACATATTATCTAATATAGCTTCAATCCTACAGCTCCAGCGAGCATCACTTGTATTATTTTAACGGTTTATTTTAATTATCTTTTTTGTAACTATTATTAGCTGTTATTATTCAATGCATTAGCCTGTGTTTTATCATTCTGTATGTAAAAAATATAATTTCTATTAAAACTTATAACTGGCGGGGGGCACATAAACGATACTATTGCCCCCACCAAATTACGCCTGTACACACATATATATATATAAGTATAAATGTGTGTGTGTGATGGATTATTCGAAAATGGAAAGTTTTTCTTTTGCCGACTCGTACGTGTACTACACGTATTGTATCGATCACCGGAGGCCGACAGATTTTGGCGAGCGCCCAAAAAGTTCTAAGCCCCGACCCTCTCCCCCCCTGTTTGGGCTACGCCGTATACCGTGGCCGGGGACGGACAGAACTCACGTATAAAAACCCCGGTGGACGAGGAGGGGAAGGTATACAGTGGGAGGGGCTGAGACAAGACGCGGCGGTGACAACGAGCTCGGTGATTTATGGGACGCGCAGTCAAAGTTGCGCCGCGTTCACGTTAGCCTTATAATATATTTAATTTGCACTCGCTTCGTGAAATTGACCCCGGGGGGAGGGAGGGGGGGGGTGGACTGTTGTCAATGTGCACTGCCGGTGCCTATTTACGACCCTCCCTCCTCCTCCTAACTCGATCATCCCTTTGTTATTGTTATTATCATTGTCAGTCCTGTCGGGTCGTATTTTCATATATTATTATAATACCAATAATAATATAATTTTATTTTTTTAAAGACGCCCACGGCGCCGTTTAAAAAGACATTAAGATATTTTATTACAAAAACATATTTAGGCAAAACCGTGTATCTTATTTCCCCCTTTGCGCGTCACGCAATTAAAATAGGAGCAGTTAATTTATTAAAAAGTTTCAAACACAACGCCAACGTCAACATTATAGAAGAAGAAAAAACATTTTCGCCAAGCAATACATTTCATTATGCACGCCGAACTTGTGTTCACACTGTATTAATATTCCGTCGATGATTGCTAATTAATAACGAGGTGAAGATAATGTTGATAGTTGTAAAAAGGCTCCTTTTGACTATTTTGCACATGATAAAAATAAGTGATTAATTTTATTAATTCAAATTGTATTAGGTTTGTGTCCGTTAAATACTCATAAATTACTTTTATAAAAAATTATCGACACTTTCTTGTACGCTATGTATAATATTAAATTTGAATTTGAAAACGACCACAGCCAGGTTTTTCACCTGTAGAAATTTGGTTGTATTTAATTGATAACCACATCGATCTTGTACGACGTTTATAACTTTTGGCGCGCTCAAAAAGAAACAAAAAAAAAAATTGCAAATAACCTTTCTAACCGTTGACCCGAGTCAGCGTGGTTGCCGGTGCGTCTCAAGTATTTTAATTAAGGCAGTCGCCAATGTCTACTGCTGCTGCTGCTGTTCATCGTGTGTGTTCTCCCCTTGAACAGCCACGCGATAAATTCACGTCGTCGCGGTAGACAGGATTCGTCATAGCGCATACTTAACGAGGTACACGTGAAAGTTTTAACACTTTGATTTCTTCTCGGTTTATACACACCCGGTAGACCAGTGTTGAAAAAAAATATACACAGAGTTACGGCAAACCCGAACGGCATCATCTTGGTCGCCTTTTCAAAAAAGAAATCACAATAACAGTACACCCGGCACGTATGGCAACCGACGATGATACACACATGGCTCCTCCCTCCCCGTACTGCAGTAATGGTGTCTGTCTGCATGCATGCAATCGCCTACAATGAGCAATCATGTGCATCCGAGGAACAACATCCACTTGCCATCAACGTATATCGCATGCAGACGAGGTGTGTGCTTATAATCTATGCTTACAGATTTTGGAGGAGGATATGATGATGCAGACTGATGTGGGTAAATGTCGATCGCTGATAGGTTGTTCTAATATTATGGATTAATAAGATTAGTGATTAAAATCTTTAGCGGATTACAAAAGTGGTCGTTAATTTATAAATTCCCGAAAGTTAGTGGCAAAGATTAAGTGTTCTTTATAGGATATCAGTGCCGCATTAAACTATATTTCCGCAAATATTAATTATCATGCTTCATTAATAACAAATGAAAAATTAATTATAAAAATTATAATTCATAAAAAATGTATAACCCTTACCTACATTTATTTTTTAATACTTTAATATACTTTTTTTATTGTTTCGCTCCTCTGTTGGTTCCCAAGACGTTGCCACATTTTGTAGTTGTCGTGTAAAAATAGTAAGTTTTGATGTTTTTTGACAATAATGATTATTCACGAGGGTCGTTATTTATAATAATATTATTATACATATCTATATAATGTCTGCCTACGATTGCCGTCTACCCTACCCCGGCTAGCGCATAATATATTATAATATGTAATAATATATTAGCAATGAAGCGACACGAGTTTTCTCGTGTTTCCGTTTGTTTTATCATCAAAACACATTAAAGTATGTACACTGTACATGTATATATAATCATATAATGGCGTGGCGTAGTCGCGTGCTGGAAGCGCCGGGCACGCGAGATTTTTTATAATATAGAACCTAGACGGCCGCCATAGGCTCTGTCTCGTGTACATGCAATTTGTTTTTGTTATCCCCCCACACCCCATCCTCACCCAAATATAAAAGGATAGGTTAACCCGCGTAGAATGTGATCGTAAGGAGGGGAAAGACGAGGAGAGATATGTACTATGATAATATTATGTGTTGAAGATTAAGTCAAAGTGTGCAATGACCGATATAACAGCAGCTGCTGTGGCTTCTCGTTTTTTACAATATGGTAATATGCGTAGATCGACCTTGGCTGACAGAGTTAGAGCCTTATGTATAGAATATTTGCCCCTGGTACCGTAGTATCAAAACTGTTTTTTATTATCCATCAGTGTGGTAAAGATATACATAGTTTATTTTATATAAGACTAAAACCAGCTAAAAGACATTTTGAACGATAGACGGTCTGACGGTTACTGGTAGTTTTTAATTGTTCTAATAATTATTGTTATATACTTCTCTTGGATATATCATGATGGTTTTCTATCTACTGTGTTGTGCTAAACCATTTTATCACTGTGGACATTTGTTCTTCATCCGTTGCCTATCGTTGAAGAATGCCAACGACGCGGTTATTATACACTTACCGGCGATAACCGAAGACCGCGCAACGTATATTGGAATACCTTAGCGAGATATATACATGTATGTATAATATACTCATGTAGATATGTATAATTATAATAATGGTGTTTTTTTTTGCACAACAAAGATCCACAGAGCGATAGCGCGATATCGATAGCCATAAAAAATGCGCTTGAATACATGTATATGTATATTAATAAATAATAATTATTACTTTTTTTTTTTTACTTCGATTACACCTGCTACCGGTATTCGGCGGCTTTCAAGCTATATGTGTTCGTTCGAGATAAGTACATAGTATAGCGTATCCATATAATATAGGTATAGGTACAATACAAGTTATATTAGATTGTTCATAAAATAAAATAATATAGTTTTTTTTTTTACCAAAACCACGATGCTCCTCTAACGCTGGGTTTCACCTGGATTCGCCAATCGCCAATTATTGTTATAATGTTCTAAACGTTTTTTTACTTATAACGAATTCAGTGGACATTTAGGTTGATGAATACCAGAGTATAAAAGTCAAATCGTTTTGGATATAATTTTAAGAAATCTATGACAAACTTTTTGAAAACCATGCCAGAGAATCATAGTTAAAAAAATTGCCAACAGATAAAAGTATCAATAAGTCCCGTTGTTATAACATATATAGGTTAAGTTAAACTGTTAAACTGAGTTTTAATCGAACAAATTCGACCCTTTTCACAAACAAATGAGTTACTTAACTAACATTTCATAAACAAAATTACTAAATCATTATACGGGATTGTATGCAATACAGAGTGACGTAAACCAAAAGTACTTTACCAATATATTTTTTATTATGACTTAATAAAAATGAAATAGCATACGAATTTGTCTGCGTTTTAAAGTAAACGGCCACAAAACATATTTGTTAACACGTTTACTGCCACCGTTTAAAACTACTGCGTTTAAAGTACCATTCTAAGAGGTATCTAACGTAAGCTGAACGTGTTAAAAAAAAATGTCTGCAAAATCGTGGCTTAACACGTTTCATAAATAAACGATTCGTTTAGCATCAAAATAAAAATACTATATATTATTATCTCATCACATTATTCATCTCGCACACGTCTCTTGAGAAAATCTAAATTTGCACCTTTTTTTCACAGCTTAATTGTGTTTTTTTTTTTAATGAAACATATACACAAGTAATTTATAATATAAAAAAAAACCCAAAACTATTCCTCTCCACTCCTCTGGTCCTGCTCATCGAAGAGAAAATACTTATCCGGTTCGTTTGATCGTCAAAAATCGGCGGTCGCTCGGTGCCGCGTGACTCACGGCCACGATGACGACGGCGACGCGGGGAAAGCTTTGCGCGTGCGTTAACGTGTCGCACACGCATACAGTATATACTTACATGTATATGCACAATGCTGCCGGGACGCCGCCGGTACACGAGGGGGATACCTCCAAAGGTCCCAAGTTCTTCGCCAGTGTATCCGCCGCACGCACACAAAGCGCACACCGCCGGTGCCGTCATCGCAAATTACGGTCCAAGTCCGCGCCAAAATTATTTTCTTTATATAAATCCGAAAACCAAAAAAAAAAAAAAGTAAATTCTAATAATTAATAACAACGCTTAATCGAGAGCCAAACCGAATTTACGTATAAAAAAAAAACCCCCGTTTCCACATTTTCGTCCGCGTTTCGGTACGATTTTCGGTCGTCTTGTGTGATTTGTAAAAAAAAAAAAAAAAGATTTCCTACCTCAGCCGCCGCCGTGTTGTCTTACGCGCAATGGCGTAGCCCGAGAACTCGGAAAAATTGACAAAATATGAAGGTAAGACTTAGTAATAATCCGGCACGACGTTTGCAGTTAAAAAAAAATAATATATTTTTTTCTTGTATAATATATGTACCTACGCCGCCGCTGGATGTGACCGGCACCCAAGGCGTGCAATCTACATTGTTCGACAAGATTTTAACCGTAGAGTATATAGTATATACTTATATACGTATTTTATTCATATATATATATATATATATATATATATAAGCGCACAGGTGGACATTCCTAGTGTACGGTAATTTTTTTTCTCAAACGTATAGCGATACACTTAGAAAAAATAAAAAATAAAAATGACAAAAAATAAACATGACAAATAATATTACCACCGTATATAGGCCCGAGTAAAAAACATGTGCTGCGACTAAGAGATTATGTTTTTTTTTACAATTTTCGTGGTTTTTTTTATAATATAAAACATTTTTCGGCGTCTGCAGTTTTGTGTAACTAGGTAGCTGATAGAATATTGTTTTGATTCGGTATATAAAATTCAGTGCACAGCCTTTCTTCTAATAAAATATATATATTTATGAGTGTTAAAACATATTGATATTATATTGTTTCCATAACCGCTAGAAAAGTGCTTAAAAATGATTAATGCCCAAAAATTAATTTATAATATATAATTTTTATTCCCAACGATTTATTATATTATTTTAACGGTTGAACACTCGTTAAAAAAATATATACATAATAAGTATTAATCTGATATTAAGTATCTCAAGAGTGAGCATATGTAAAAAATATATTCTATAACCAATTGGCATGAAGCTAATATTATTGACTGATTAGATTAAATTTTGACATACCTCTACAATTGACATTTTATTCCACACATAAATGATGTACTTAAAAAAAAATGTATTCAAATAAGATGATATTCAATTAAATAATTTTCGCAATATATATATTTATATATATTTTATATATTAAATGTTGGCAAAATATGTCATTAATATTTTCTAACCGTCAGGAATTTAATATTGCGTTCCGTTTGCTCGTTGAACTTGTAAACATTTCTAATGTAGTTACGGTTTGGAATTTTTTTTAAATATAACATTATTTCTGTTCATGTGCCGTTCGTGTGGTGTAGTAAAAAAAAATATTATTATTTTGACAACGCACATAATATTGGCACAATGGCCGCCGCGATGCCGTCGATTTGTAAGGGTATAATGTGTTGTTTTGGGGAGAGCAAAAAAAAGGAACGCGGTATTTTTTTTTCACATTTTGAACGGTTAGTAAAAAAAAAATACTGTTTTGACGTTTCTTTATAGCAGCGGTGACCGCCGTCCGACTGGTTGCAAATAACCGGAACGATACAAATGACTTGCGTTTTTTTTTTAGTATTATTATTATTATTTTGCACCGATACAAGAGACACATGTGGCATAGTCTGGGCTTATAGTCCTCGCCGTACACATTGATCGTGTACGGTATATAGTGTGTTGTGGCAATTGGGTCGGCCCTGTCAAAATATTATAAATCCCCAAAAACGTTTTGGAAAACATTTAAAAAAAAAAAAAATCCCTACTATACTATCATACAACGGAAAAGTTTGTATGCAATCGAAATTGGCGCGAATACGTCAATAATTATTGGGAAATTGTGGCTACTGCAGATAACGCGTGTAATAAGACGACCAAGATTTATGTGCAAAACCGTATTTTGGGGTTTTCTCAAGGTGTGTGCGCGAGTGTGTTTGTTGGATATTGACACGTTTTGGGTTTAATACCCGAGAATGCAAGGGGACGTCGTCTTGTGCTACCGCTTTCTTGGGGATTTCAACTTGGGGATGTGTTTGTATGTATATTGAAGCCGTCCATCACTGCGGCGAGGGCCTGCTGTTTGTCTAATGAATTTTTACGCCGCCCCGCGTTAACCGTGCACCACTTTCTGGCTACACACAACATCCCTCGGGCACCCTTATCCGCCGCCTTAAACGATAAACCGCCACCGGCGCACGTCTTGTTCTTGTGAACTTACCTATTTATTCGACTCTCCGTTCCCATAAACGGCAAAGCCGCCATTTGATAAAAAAAAAAAAAAATATATTAAAAATTGTTTTATCTAATTTTTGTTTTCTTATTGTGTTTTTTTTTTTTTTAGGTAAGAATGTCTACGTGTAGTAAAATACGAAAAAAAGTGTGATGCCATATGCTTGACTGGGCACAGTATCGGTGAGTACACACACCCAAAAAAATATTGTTGAAAAATAAAAGTATGCACATAGCTAAAAACTTTTGTTCATGTACAGTAGTTTACCGACTCTAAATTATACTAAGTCGTCGATGTAGGTTAGGCGTATATTATATAATCAGGTTAAACGTTACAGAAGGAACCTAACTTGGGCATAAAAATGTAGGATCTTCAAATTAAAAATAAACACCTATAAAGAAATTGTAATTTTTTAAATTAATAAAATTCCTTCATTTAGAATTTGTATTCTAGAATTTATAAATAGTTATTAAAATTACAAATTAATTATGTATACTAACATTATGGTAACTGGCAAAGATCTAGCCACATATACCTACAAACACGGTATTAAACCGCTGAAAAGACAAGTTAAATATTGTTCAGCGTGTGTTAGGTTATATTTTACACCAAGTATAAGCAACGGGAAGAACGCATTTGGCCAGGTCCTTTGGCGTCAAATATAGATTATGTACTTGCATAACATCAACAATATTGATATAAAAAACACAATTAAAATATATTTAACAATTTTTTTTAACGTTTATTTTACTGGTTTATAATTACAAATTTTGAAATTTACATTTTATACAGACTCACTAACTAAAACTTAGGGCGCGCGTCATAACTCAAAGCGTTTAGGCGTTCATTTTTCATTTTCGTCCACCGCCGACTTGTCGCTTTACGACGATTGTTTTTTATGTAAATTCCCCACGACATTATACAAGAAAACTTCTGGAAACTTTATGCGGCGTCCACCCAAATTTTATAACCATGCTTATATTGACAATAATAATAATTATGCACTAGAAAATAATTTTTTTTTTCTTAAACGGCAAGTGAATTACATTAACTTCTGGAAAGTATTTTTTCTTTATTTCAAAACCCGTCTCGACGATGCCCGCTAAACTTTTTCCCCTTTTACATTCATCACACGTACCTATATAGATACCTTTGTGTACTGACCAAGTATAGTCGCATTTTTTACCTCGACCCCACGCCCTTTGCCACGGTTGCCGAGAGAACAATGCACCGTTTGTTTAGTGTTTACATATTTTATAAAAATCGTACCCACGACGGCAACGCCGTGTATTTTACTACCTTTAAGTTGTAGCAGTTAAAGTCGTGTAGACCTGTATAGTATATTATCCCAACATAAACAGGCGCTATACGGTTATACGCAAGAGTTGTAAAATTGCATACAATACAATGCAAAACAATATATAGTATTATTTACATTAATTGTATATTTTTGTCTAAATTAATTTGTCACGCGACCCAAAAAGCGTGTGCGCTGTTCGCTAATAAAATTTAAAAACGCGTTCGCTTTAATAACAACTATATAATGATTATTATAATATATGTGGTTACGGTTATTAAAACGGTTTGGTGTTCGTTATTAATATACACAACTACAACGTAGTATCATGTATATTAATCTCTCGTTACACGACGATATAATTTATTTATATTGTTATTATGAATATTATTCACAATTACACACGGTTTTATATCTAATATAATTCGTATTTTTATCTCTAGCGTTTATCTTTCAATTAAGGGGTAAATCTCGCGGTAGGTAATTAATTTATGTATCAATATATTATAATATAGTGCTATGTTACTTACCCACTCTAATGTCATAACACAACACGGAACCGGCAAATATCGAATAATAATTATCTAAACTTCTCTCGCGGTTAGCGTTGACACCTTTGATTAATCGTTCTTGGGAATTTTCCAAATAATAATAATAATAATAATAATATTCTGCACAAACGCGAAACGGTCGGTTTCAAGTCAAGTTTTTTATACCAGTATTTTTCACTAAACAATGGTACAGTATTGTTGTTTCCTGGACATTTTTTTAGTATTATTAATAGTCCGAAGGTTTCTCAAGGATAACGCCGAAGGCAGTAAGCCCAAACCAAACACGATAGTATGCTTCGATTAAATTTTAGATAAATATTACCTGCGATAGACCTGTTGCCGTTCGTGCGGACTGGGTTCCAAATAGTTTGAGTGCAAAATTGCATTTCTTTGCTAAAAAAAACACTTGTATGTTTTAATGAATAGTGTTGTTCAAAATACAAATAAGCGCTAGCAATAACGGCGGTGGTTAAGGATAATATAACACATAATATTATTATTATTAATATTATACATACTCAGAGCAGAGAGAGAGTGAGAGAGATAGAGAGAGAGAGAGGCTTACACACACCTCACTCGCTTGCTGCCGGCGAGGTTGCCATCGCCGGTCGACCCTCCGCCACTACCACCATTACTGGAACCGCCACACTGCACCTCCCCCCAAACGCCGGGACCCTTTTTGCCGACAAGACAGAAGATCGATGGCGTCCCGGTCGGCGGCAACCGCGCGCACTCTCTCTCCTTTGGCTACCCCCCAAACGTCATAGTGTCGCCGCCGAATCCGGCCCGAAGGACCACAACCGTACGAAAATGCATTTCGCACTCGTATAGTGATATTAATAATCTATTCCAAACGAAATGAGTGTTAAATGTCGGTCTACAGGGATCGCCAGCGTTTGAGTAGAATCATCAACGCAACTAGGGGAGGCCGAGGAAGCTGTTTTTAGACCTTTTAAGAACTCTCAAAAGCTCCCTGAGAATTTCAATAAAAATTATAAACCTTACTCGGGGGGGGGGGCGTGCGACTAATTGATTACTAATGGTTTTGAACTTTCTTAGCCCCTTTCTAGCAGTTGCACCAATGAGTCGAATGCGGTTGTAAGAGCGGTTATAGTTTTCATGAATGAAAAAGCGGCGGCGGCCAAGGCAATTGCGGCGGTGGTGGTGGCGTGTAACGGTCTTGCACCGCGCGGGGCTTTTATAGAAATTTATGGGTTCAAACGTGTTACCTCCCCCTCCCCCTACAGTCTGGGTTTTTTTTTATTTTATTCGAGACGTGCGACTAAACGGTAAACGGTGGTACACCACGGTAAGGACGTAAAGCGAAACCCTGCTCTCTTGTGCCGGCGAATTTATCACACACATACACAGCATATAAGTATAGGGATCTCGTTTATTGTTGTTGTTGTTGTGTTGTATATAAATAGGAGTCAAGGTCGTGCGGAATGGCCTCGTAAAATAGGTTTTACGAGCCACTCTATCGTCTCGAGGTGGCTGTACCTCGCTCTTCTCTTCCTTATAGTTGCTCACAAGATTTATATGGGCGAGACGGCGGCGGTCGTTACACGTTTACGCTTACAACCTCCGTCTCAGCACCGCCGTGCACTTTGTTGTTGTTTTCAATCAAACGGGCAACGGCCGCTATACAACACCCGTTTACCGATAAACGTATCAAGCAGTTAAGGTGTAAAATGTATTTGTTGTAAATTTCACCGCATAAAATTAAAGAAAACAAACCGCAAAATTTCACCGTTCAAAATTGTTCGTGGCGATTACGACCAAACGCGTACAAATCACGCCACGAAACACTTATCTTTATTACCTACTGCTATAAATTGGAAAGGTCGTTTGAAAGTTTTAAGATGGAATTAAATAAAAAAAAAAAAACGGGTCGGTTTCAATTTTATGTATTCTCACCCCGTACCCAAACGTTATCGGTTGTTTTGTCTATGTCTGTCAACAATTTTTCAACTTCTGAAAGTATGACAACAGAAATGGCTCTTATTTATTAAAAAATTACAACATAGTTAAAAAAATGTGCATAACATTGTTTTGCTTGTCAAATGCTTGTTGTATGCCTATTAGTTTATACCAACGATTAAGATGATTTTGTTCAAAATGTTAGAGATTGGACAAAAACTTCTACTTAAACTGTCAAAATTATTTTTTTCTACTTTAAATAACTATAACATATAAATGTTAAACTCGACGTTTTTGGCATTACACTAAACTTTAGTATCTTCAATAAGACGTTAAGTTAGGCAAAGTTTCAATCAAATTATATCTAATTAAATGACTAACCAAATTATTTTTTTTACTGTAAAAATGTAATTTTATAGACGTATCGCAATTTTGTATTAATGCTCGCCTCTACTTACCGTATATTATTTTTTTGTTAATCACTCATACACTTAACCTAACCTTGTGTTATTTTATGTACTATTGTTGCTTATTGTATGGGTCCAAATACATGCTTTAAACGCATTACGCCGTTAGATATCTTTTTTCCTAATTTGTTTAACAGCTATTTCCTTTCTACGCAGTTTACAAGCGCTTTAATTTTTTCAAATGCCACAATACATTGTCAATTCCGAATATTATTCTCTTTGCTATACACGATTTGTTTGGTCTATAGTGCGCGCGTGTAAACCGTGCATGTGTTTAATTATAATAAAGAATTCACTGATCGTGAGTAAATATTTTAATATATATATATATATATTTTCAACACCGTGTCACGTGACATATCATATCGTCGCCGTGTTGGATTTAATTTTAGCGTGCACGTAAAGTCTTTTAATAAAATACAATATTCACGGGTCGAGTGAGAATCGAGAGGAGATATCGTAGAAAGAGAAACAGCGCGGTGGTGTTAAGGGGTATAGGGTGAATAAAACCTGGACCAATAGCATAGCCGACCTCGTAAATAAGTAAGTCTTAACATAGTTTTTGGCGTGCAAACTCCTTGGCCGCTGCTTCCGTTCTTAACCGAAACAAGAACAAAGCGATACTATAGTAAAAAAAAACAAAAATAGAAATTTAAACCGCTTTTCAAAGAAATACCCATATTAGCATTGCGTACAGTGTGCTGATTCGGGAGAGAGAGAGAGAGAGAGACGTTGGATTTTTCTCCAAGCCGCAGTCAAAGGGAACGGCGTGTTGCACCCGGATCGATATGGGCTTGATGTTTTCTATATATTATATGTTTGTGTGGATATATATATATATATATATATATATATATATATATATATGTGTATACATCACAGCACGTTTTATGGGGGTTGTACAAGTGAGAGAGAGTGGTGTGACGTGGCGGCGGTTGTGCCGGGTAGGAAGAGAGGAGAAAATCCTGTGACGGCTACCACTATACAGGCAAAACGATATCTGACACGCGGTCACCCCATGTGGGCCGGCTTTCTAATTTATCCCGGGATTGAATTTCGGACAAACTCTGCAACAACGTGTGCCGCCATGGCCAGCATTTCACCGCTGTCAATGTGAATTTTCTATTAAACACATCCGCTGGTTGTTTAATATATTGCTCGGACCTCGTATACACCCAAAATACACAATATTACCTATACATAGTTTCCGCTAATGGACACCACACTTGATGTAACCGCCGGGCAACTCTCGATGCGGCTAAAGTAATTTATAAAATTGCGATTTAGAACACTTGAGCTGTTTAAGTCGTCTTATACACGGAAAAAAATACATAAGTGTTCCGACTAAAATTATTATGGTTAATATAAGGACACGATAATTTTCTAGTTGGAAAAACTTAATATAAAAGTAAGTCGACCCAACTAAGTTTACAGTTGCTTTAACTAACAATTTAGTTGGCCCAACTATACATTTAGTTATTCCCACTAGATATTTGTCGTGTCCCTTAACCATAATTTTAGTTGGACCAACTATGTATTTTTTTCTGTGTAACTTTGACCAACGTGTCAAAATCTGGATAAATGCTTTAAATTAAATTTTATACACCCAGATGTTTGGCTCATCTCCCGATTTAGGTTTTAAGAAAAATCCGTATTGCACCCTCTTAGACTTGCCGAGAAGCACTGTTGATCGTATCGTTCAAAATGATTTTTCCGTGTCGACAGTTATGTGTAATATTTTTTGTTTTACAACATCTGTTGCTTAAAAGCGAGAATTGGACGTTTTTATAAAATCGAAATTTTAAAACAAATTTAATAGGCGAATCCAAATAGTAAAATTCATCCGACCTATCGTCGCAGCTTACTCTGTGTAAACACCGTAGGATAAATTTATGATTGTTATGTTTTTTTTACCGAATACATAATAGCGTGCCATGTGTTTGGAGGAGATAAAATAAAAAAAATATTGGCTCCTCCGTAAAAAAAAATAGAAAACACATACACACACGAGACTGACGTGTTTTTTCGTATTGAAAATTGGTCTCTCCGTGTGTTTGCCGACCAGTTTAGGCTTATTATATTGTATATTAAATGCGTCCTATTTGTGATGCCACGCACAGATAGTTGACGGAATAAATAAGCTTATTTCGTCGACCTAATTTGCCACTCGATTTCCCCTGTCGCCCACCGGGTATATACCTAAAAAAAAACCAACTGCGGCCAACGGGAGAGCGGTATGCAAATTTGTTGACATTTCATTTGATATTCGTAAAAAAAAAAAAAGGTACTATTTTTTTATAATTATTATGATTATTATTTATTCCCCGGGTACACGGGCCAGGTGAATCAACGCCGGTTATACATATGTGTATTCTGTACACGGTAAACGTATATAGTGATGCACACGCGTTGGCTCGGTCTCTTAGGCAAATACACATACACACACACACACACACACACACTGTAAGCTTATATAAATATGTTCAAAATATATGTATATATATATATATTTATACACGGTTGTGTGCATGTATGTTTGAGGGGACACGCCACAATGATAATATCGATCTAACCTTTTATAACGTTAAATAGGCGTTCGCGCTTGTTGTTTTATCAGATGACGGTAATTAAACACAACGAGGCGTAGGTATTTAAATTGACAAATAATAATAATAAAAAAAAAAAAATAATAATCATAATCATATACCGATAATAAGTTTTTCACTCCGTCTCTGCAAACGCATAGATATACTATAATATTATGTTATTCACTTTGTAAAAATTCTCACAATATAAAAACAATGAAACCGGCAGTGGCAGGTCTGTCGTACTCGGTTTTGAACAAAATGTAAATGTTGTAATTGTTGTCACTTGGAATCTGGATGGGCAAACTGATCACTTTGGTTTTTTACCTGTCCCTTGTACCAGACTTGGCCTGTGTTCATACGTCATGTAGCTGCAGGTAGTCGAGGTGCATAACTATATAAAAGAGTCTTGCCGATAATTACCAAATTGTTAAATGTTCTACTACACACCTTTGCTTTTTTACATGTTATACGCCTTACACGATTCGTACCGTACGAGCTGCTGTTTGCCCTACATAATATCATTCCGGTTATACGCCAAGTATTGGTTAACCTGTCCAAGGGGAAACTGTTTGGAATATTACAACGTTGTACTTATTCCTGTCGCGGTGAATACTTGATCGGAACAAGAAGGTACGATAAGACGGACGTGCAGACTCTTGGGTATCGAGACACGCCATCTTGCGCGAGCCGGTCAATTTCTCACATGTCTATCCCCATAAGCAACTCCCCTATATTTATATATATATATTATATTTTTCCCTTTAACCGGCCGGGGTTACGCGTGCACGCATAAAATATATATGTTTTGACATTGACAAAGCTAAAAATCTTCGTATGGCGTTCGCCGTGGGGTGTGCAACCTATATATGTATGTAACAACATACAGACCATCCACCATGGCCGGAGCGACACGATATGAGAAATGTCCAAAACTAAAAAAGAAAAAACACCCTAAACAAAAAAATGCGCGGATTACATGTATATATATTTTTCCCACCCCCACCCCATAGCCGTTGCGCGGTCTTGCTCCTTCTTCTCTTAACTGCGTGGCCATAACTAATACACACACACACACACACGACTAGTGAATGAAAAATAACAATCATAACCCGAGACGGGACTTACTATATATATATATATATATATATACATAAACCTGCGGGTTATATTATCATATTATATTATTATTATCATTATCATCATTGTGTATCGTCGTCCCCCTTTTGGGTGCGGGCGGACGACACCTGGCAGACGAACCAAGGAGATTCTTTATGTTGTTCTCGTCCAATTGTTGTATGTGTATATAAAAACGTTGAATAGGCCAAGAAACGAACATTGATTGGCAGGTCGCGCAAAGTGGCGGGGACCGTCGCCACGTCGCACCTACATTATGCCTGAAGATGACCCCTTGGTCGCAGCAGGTCTTCTTTTAGTTAAAGTGCAACAGCCGGCCCGCGAGACGGTGTCCAACGCGTATGTTAGCCGAGTTCGCGTCTTAGCCTTTTTTTTTTTGGGGGGGTTTTTCTTGTTTCTTACCGACGTTCCGCGTTGCCCGTGAAACTGCCCTCAAGCATGTCGTAGGGCCCCGGCGGCCCTGAGGGCGCGCCCGGTCCTCCGAGCGTTTGCTGTCTTATTGTGAGTCATGTCGGGCAAATCGCAGCCAATGGAATCCGCAAGTCTAACCGGGTGAGTACTATAGAGAGAACTAATTTTATATTATAAATAGGGGCATTATCATATAGGTTTACTTAAAAAATAAAATTATAAAAATGTCACATTTTAACGAATAATTATTCAGAATTAAACTTAACAGTATGCTCCAAAAGTACCGTGGTAGGAGTGTGAGGTAATATTAAAATTATAATATAAATTTTTTCATTAGCAGGTGATTTTTAGCCAGAAATTGGCCTGTGATTTTTTTCAACTAAATTGTCACAAAACGTAGTCCGGACCAAAAAAATATGAATTTTCAAAATGTCATAAAATGTGTTTCTATTTTAAAAACATATGGAGATTGAACGAATCAAAGCTATTATTTATTTATTACCTATACAAATATATTTACAAATACGCTTTACTTATATTTTAAATATTATAATAATGTTTCCAACACTTAACTAATATATCAACGATATTTTGTTTATTATTATTTTTAAACATAATATTTTAATCTGTTGGCAGAACACTATTTTATAATTTATATTTTTTAGTTTAACACATTTTTTGAAAGTATAAATTTTTTTTTTGTTGTCCGGAGCGCGGCATCCTCTATTATTATACAAGTTAAGTTTTATACTTTTATCTTTTCGGTTAAATTCATCTTTAAATTGTAATTTCTAGTGTTTTTTAGTAAAAAAACAAAATTTACTTTTCTTTTCCACTAATGACAATAGCACCAGCGTGGAGTGTTTTGGTCCAGCGAATTTCGACTTGGCAACCTAACTGTAGTGTATATTATTATTATGCAATTTTTTTAAATCACGGTTTGCTCGTGGCGAATGGCAATGGCTTGTGCACTTGAGTCGACGGCCAATAAGGAAGTGTCCCGTTCATAAATAATTAATTAAACGACATAACGCCACTCGAACCAGTGTTGCGGTCGTCATGTGTAATGTGTACCGGGTTCATATGGTCTGGAACGGAGTGGAAACGTTTAATTACCACGGCCACCGCGAACGTGGTAAACCGGCATTCTCACACCGCATCTTATATAGCACGACCTCCTAATCTAATTTTTTGGTATAACGATACATTAATGTAAAAATAAATTTAAAAAAAAACGACCAACCGTAGGTATGCAATGCATGAGCTGTAGGAACGGCAGTAGACAGCGAATGGGGACTACAGGGGCAGTATAAGTCGTTGGCATTCAAACGTGTTAGTGTGTAGTATAATAAAAAGAAATTAGTATTGTATATGTTCGAGTTTGGGGAAACATCATTAATATAGGGTTCGGCCTCCCTCTTTCTTGGAGAAACGTCGCGCGCCGACCCGTCTGTACCCTATTGACTACTTTTTTCCTACAAATTCACCAAGAGTTCCCTTCGCGTACAGCCTATTGAAATACATATTATACTGTGTATAGAGGGGGTTTCTTTGGAAAATCTAAAATACCGTCTGATGTACACTATTATTGGTTCCCCTCGTGACTCGTACGTCATTCGTCATGCGACTCTCTAAGCGCGACTAATTGTTAAATGCTCAATTAAAGAATAGAGATATTAATTTGAAGCGTTTCCCTGATGTATAGTAGTACATTATAATATGCTGTGATGAACGTTTAGCGAATAGTTGTTCATATGCTATTAAACAAAATCAAATATCATCAATCCAACCTTATGATTATAAATCATCATTGTTATTTAACTATTATTTCATTACTAAAGAATAATATTTTTAATCCAATACTATTATTTAATAAAGTATTGTATTATATAAGTTTGCACTAAACCAGTAGGCTGTGTCTCTCGTCATACTCGTTATTAAGTCGGTACACTAAATAAAATTAGTTGTAAATAAAAAAAACAAAATTATAATCTATTGTGCTTATTAAATGAGCCCGGCCAATCGTGTTACACACCAGACCCGTGTCTTGGGCCAAGGTCAAATAAATTTCTGTTTTTTTAGGAGAATTGATTGGAAATTCTTAAAATGTTCTCTCATGTCACCTTAGCCGTCTTGTACAAATTGATCGTTATTACACATAAAATCTTTGAGTTCAACGCCATAATATAGCTGCACTGTACAAGTTTAATAATAATCATTTTTCACAATAAAATAATAATAATATAAGCTGTGACGATACCGAAGAGATGTTTGACTTTGGTGTGCGCATACCTTGGGCATAAGCTGTAACGCGAATAAAAATGCATTCTTATCGAACGCGTGTATCGCGTGACCGTGATCGAGTTAAATATTATTTTATACATATATAACTGTATATAATACCGACTATTATTGTAGCATATATGCATTTTTGTATAATTTACTATATATATATATGATTATGTACTCAGTGTGCACTTTACATGTCAACCGGTGTCTATTGCGGTTAAAACAGGCGTGACACCGGCAAGAAATTTACACCTACGTTTCTACCGTGTGATTTCACGGCAAAATAAATGATAAAATATTGTAATAATATTATAATAATGATATATCGTTTGATTATTAGTTATTTTTCACGAGTGATTTAATAATATAGCGTTCCGTGTTAAAAAACACACAAGCACAAAAGTAACCGAATGTTGTTTGGATAGACTTGGATCGTGGAAGCACGTGCCGCATATTAAAAAATGACATTTTCACTTATAGTTTTCTTATAATATAACCTTCAGACGCACGCAACAACAATAATTATTAATTTCCATAATATTAATACTTTCTATAAACGACAATTAACCATATTAATTACAAAATTAAATTTATAACGTTTACGTTATAAGTATTAATAATTTTATTGCGCTATCAATATTTGTTTTAATTTCCCGCCAATATATTAATATGATGTAAACATATTTTAACACTTGTTACAATTTTTGTTTAATGAAATATTATTAAAAATGTTACGAGATATATTATATCATTGTTGTTGTATTCTTACTATATTATCGTTATTATTATTACAATATTATATATATCCCCTTGCTGATACATAGTAATGTAAGACTTTAGAATAATCAGCGACAACGTGTGCAAACAGTGCCAAGTGTTTGTGCGGCGGGAAAAACAAAAAAAAATCCGGCAAAGTTGTACAAATTTGGTTTTTCAGTTAATATCGCCACCGTCGTATAATTGCTTTCAACGCAGTAGTAACACACAAAAGAATACAAATTATTACTACGATGACGAGATCGCCTGTCGTTTCTTATTTAGTTGTAGCATACAACTTGTCGTCACAAGGACATTGCACACGCCCTTATACACATAATATAGGTGTACTACTTGTCCACACCCGACTTACAAATATAGTGTTGAAGCTAGCTCGGGATAACGCACAACGTCTACGAGAGTAGTAATATATTATGTGGCATTTATGTGTAATATTAAAAAAAAATAACCTCCCTCTATACAACATAGCTTATCTACTACTACGTGACAGTCCGGAAGTGATTCATAGTCTTTTTTTACAAATTTTCAATAAAATCTATTGTTACGGACTTCGGTCCCAATATAATATGTAACTGATTATTATTCTTACTTTTTTTTTTTATCATTTCTATTTCCTTATATTTTTATTAATAATTTTTTCTAATTGGATGCTGTGATGATTGGTGTTATCAATAAAATATGTTTCGGCGTCCGCAGCAGGAGGTTCGTGCACTTTTAATTTTTTATGTTCCTAACTCCGATTTCTTATTTTGTCTGACCAACAGAGCATAATTTTATCAAATTTTCACATTGTATTTTATAAATCCCTGATTTTTTCTCTTCTCTTATTTTATCCTGTACTATACCTAATTAAGATTTTAAATTCTTACTTGTTGATACAACTAAATTTTAACCATAGTTTCAAAAAAAAACCTCATGATACCTGTAAAATAATGATCAATCGAATTTTAACATATATTTTTTCACCCCCCCCCCCCAACTAACTTACCTTGATCATTTTAATCTAAAAGACGTATCCATTAAATTTACCTATTAAAACGACTAATTCAAGTTCTTTATCAAAATACAATTTAAACATTTTTTTTTTGTGGTAAAGTGTATTTTTTAATGTTTTATTATTTCATTGAAATATTCAAAAATAAACGTCAAATTGTCTCAACGAGACATTTTGAAAATACATTTTCTAAATTTTCACAACCACGAATGATCTATGAGTGTATATATTATGCAATGTTCTAGTTTCGGCGTGTCTAATAAAACATATAACAAATAACAATTCGATACCATTTTGACCAGACCGTACGCATGTCCGGGGCCGAGGAGGGCCTACCTATGTTGGAAACGGACTGGTAGGCTTGTAGGCGCTACCAGGGGATTATCACGGGTCGCCTAAGTAAACATAAGGGGTGCTTCTGCTGTCGGTGTTACTATTATTATTGTGTTATATAATATATATTATATGGAGACCGTCGAGGAGACGATCACCACCGCCATTGCGCCTCCCCGAAAGCACCGCGCTTAGACACTAAGGGTTTCCGGCGGCTGTGGTGGTGGTAGGGGTGGTGGTGGTTTTTCATCATTTATATATATATATATACTGATACATATACTTAGGTATATATATATATATATATATATATATATATGTGTGTGTGTGTACGCGCGGCGAAAAACGGTAGCAGACGGGCCGGGCGGAATGAAGTGTTGGAGGGGGGTTCGAGGGGGGACGGAAGGGAAAAAAAAACGCGGTAGCTCATATTATATTATACTATATACAACACTTACTTACATACACACACACTCATCACACGCACATAGAAACGCGCGAACGTCGTGCTCGTCCCGCGTTTTGCATGATCTCTCCGACCAGAGTGTAATAAAATATCATCATCACCGTTATTAATATTGTTTGTGTGCACTATCTGTATGTTATTATTGTTGTAGAGTAGAATAATTATTTTTACACGTCGGTCGTCGTATGTGTGTAGGTAAGCCATGTTATTAGAAAAAAAAAAATGCGTTATAATTTTAACTTAAAATAATTTGTGCGGTTTTTTTCCTTCTCATCGTACTATGTTTTTCTGCCCGTAATCGTGTGTTCGCATTTTTTACAAAAAAAAAAAACCAGCTATTTTTGTCGACGTCGTCGCACGCAGCAGAAGTCCACCGCCGCCCACGGGTGTTAGCGGTTCGACCCCAAAGGATTTACAACAACCGTAGGCGGTGTTGCCTCTAGCGCCTGCCGGTCAAGGTAAAAACCACCATCAACGCGCTACTTATCAACGGTATAATAATAACATGCGTATACAACCCCTTCATTACCCTTGTATATGATATAGGTGTGTGTTGTAGGTATAGTAGAAATAATAATGATATGCATAAATTACGGTCCGTGTTCGATTAGTCGCGGTTTTATATTTTTAAACGCAATACAACTAGGGTAATACATTTCACTGTAACGCTGCGATGATAGCTCAATCGTCAGATTTAGGAAAAACCGGTTTTTCTCACTCCAGTCTCCAAGCGCAAGTATGGTATAGGCGAATCGTTTACTTTTGAAAGGAGTTAAATTCGTATGATGTTCATTTTTTTTTATGGCGATTCAAAATTTTATTTAAGTTTAATTCAGAAAAAAAATGCCCTATTAATGATTTATGTATTTTAAAAGTCATAGTAACATATTATATCGGTAAAGTAGTTTTGGTTTACATCACTCAATTGCAAACAATCCCGTTTATGATTTAGTAATTTTATTTATAAAAGGAGCCAAGTAACTAAGTTTAATTAAAACTCTTACTGTTGATTAAAAAATAAATTTGAAAAATTGGTGTTCACAAATTTCCATAAGAATAAAAAACAATTGTTTATACAGTTTTTCAAGTAAAATCGTATGTGAAAAACAGTTATTTTTAATTTCCTGAAAGTTTTATAAATCCTCTTTCATAGATAATCGATACAGGTATATTACTGGATAACTTCAAAAGCTGTACCTCAATCCTCAAGTCCAATAAAACCAATCTCACCGCCATTGTTTTCAAGCTTAAGTATAACGCCCAGGATAATGTGTTGACAATAAAAGATTTTAGAAACGTTTTTAAGTTCTTTTAAAATATATCCTTTACACTTGGGCAAGTGGATGTACACCTGACTTGATAAGATAGTTTTTCTATTAGTACTACCGTGTGATGGGTTTTAGTAAATTGTTCGATTTTTCTATTAAAGCGATAAACGGCATACCTTTTATATAAGATCAAAAATACTTAATTACCCGTCAAGTACCGCGACGCGGAAGCGCATATCTTGGCATTTTTAATTCGGCTAAGTCTTGCCCGCCCCTTAATAATTAAAACAGAACGTGACTCAAATAACAAGTGGTGTTTTCGATTTTCTTTGAAAATTCTTTTCATGAAATACTCAGTCTATTCAACGACCTTCTATATCTCTAGTGAATACTATTGTAGAGAACTTTGCTGTAAGATATTCATATTATTTGGTACTTTTGGCTACTTTACTATCACTGGACAAAAAAAAAAGCACTTCCCCTATATGATATATGACGGATATTCCCGTGGATACCTGAATGGGATACAACATGCAAAATGTAGAAGGCGTTGCCAACACGGACGACAACAATGCAACTATTTACTACTTAGGTCGAGGCGATAAATCTTTTTCGAACGACTACAATACGAGAGAGGTTTTTTTTTTTTGAGAATTCCGGAGAAGTATTACTTTTTAACGGTAGTATTCTATTGGCAAACAAGTACAGAAAAGAAAATCCATTTTCGTCACCGAGTATAATTTTTCCTTCCTCCGGGAAGTTTCCCCCCCCCCTTTGAACGGTTCACCATGGTGGTGCGCTGTCGTTAAAAAATAATATTTTATAAGTAAAACAAGTTTAAGTGTTTGTTCTAACGCTTAATATTTATAATTACAAAAAAAAAAAACAATCCGATCGGCTGGCTAAATTTCTAGACACAAGATAATTGTTTTAAAAGTAACGTTTTTTGTCAGAATTCAATTCACTTTGAGTGCCATAGGACTTTTGCGACGCACTGTATATTAGAAATTACACATAACGGCATGGTTTTTAAAGTGTACTGGACGTGCGGGTGGTGTATGTATTCTCATTAGTTAATGGACAAAACGCGTTGTCAAAACGGTTAGGTTAGATTTAAGTAATAGGGTTTTGTGATTTATTTTTTAATTTTTCACGCAGAACTTTAGTAGCTTTCCGTTATTTTTTTCCAGATTACTTTCAAAAAATATGTATGAAATAAATTTTCGGCTTGTAACGGCCATTTTTCGGTGTAATGCATTTATTGTTGTTAAATATCGGACTTGATTGAATGAATTAAAATAAAATCATTCTACCATAGTGTACCACTATGTTATTGTTTCTTTGAAATACTGAAAATGGCGGACAATATACATTGTGTCGGCAAATCGAGACTCGCCAGTTGATTTGTGTTAAATACAAATAATATATTACCACCTCTCATAGACATTTTCAATTATTGTAATGTATTCTATGTGTATAATTATTAATTTCTTATACTTCGAAAAAATTATTCCAACATTAATGTTATCTACTAATATTTTATTTGCTGCGAAATTATGATATCATTGTTTCAATTGTGAGTTGAAAAATAATATTGAAATACATTTTTTTAAAATATTATTGCCGTGTGAGATTGTGTGAATAAAATCATGTCGTTGCAAGTTCTCGAGTTAATATATATATGTATATATTCCAAGAGTACAATAATATTATATGATAAATTATTATTGTATAAAATAATAATTATTATTTGTTTAACGACCCGGCAAGTCGGATGGCAATTAATTTCAGAGCACGCGCAGCTTTTCACCGTCTCTCTCTCTCTCCGACTTCTTGTACTTACACTTTGCAATATAATTGCATTCGTTTTGTTTTGTTTTTTTTTTCATAGCAGCACCGTAAGTAATAATGTTATTTTCACCGATCCGTCGACAGACAAGTCTCTCCCTCGTGCGGTTGCGGTTAAATCACGCGTGTGTGTTGTCTTTGTCGGTCGCACAACATAGAAGAAGAAGTGTAGGCGCCCGCCCTGTATATATGTATAATAATACAAGTATATATATTTTACACACTCGCGTGGAATACAGTGTGCACAGTGTGGAGTCGCCTCGGCGGTGATAGGTGCGTTATTAACGAGCTTTCGGGGCTCGGCAGGGTGTCTGGCCGCCATGCGCCCACGCGACGACCCGCTCCGTAGAGAGGGTTTAGGTCTGAACAAAAAGGGCTTTGTGTGTATATATTATATTATGTGTGTGGTGAGCGAGAGCCCGCCGTTGTTGTATGTTTGCCGTCGTCGCCACCCCGTGTGCTCGCCACCCCGTTCCGCGCATAAAGGTTGACTTTTGTCAGGCGAGGGGCGGCAATAGAGAGGGTAGAGGTTAGAGAAAACACTCGATTCAATAATATAACCTTGTCGCGTTAAATTAAACGTCGACGTGCGCGCGAGTTCGGTATGGAAATGAAAATTGAAAGGGTTAAGGGACGGGGCCCACTCGGTTAGGTGCTTGATCAAGTCTCGAGTACATCTTGACGTGGTTTTTCATTTGCGATAGATTACGTTTTCTAACCCTTGATACCAAAAAAAAAATGTCTGTTATAAAATGTGATTGAACTCTGGCATTGGAAATTAAAAAAAAAAAAACGGCTAAAGTCATTCAGGATGTTTAATATACATATATAAGGTTATACATAATAGATATTAGACGCGTGTGATCATGGGTAAACACGTCATGTTTTACCAAACGTACATTGCAACGTGGTGTAGAGGAGATGGATGGCCGAACCTATACCGAGCTGATAATATTAATCATAAGCAGAGGCTAATATATATTACCGGTATTAAGGAAATTATAATATAATTGTATTAACTACTGCGGTTGCTGTGGCGTTACACGGTTTACAGGCGTTAATTAGTGAGAAACTATAACCGAACCTTATCGCGATGACATATTTGCCATTCCGATTTCAAATATATATATATATATATTACTCATAATAACTTATAATTATTGAACTTGAATCATTAACGAATAAAAAACAATTTATCGCGTTATCGATAATAATTAATCATATTTAACAACGGATTTTAATTAAATTACCGAATTTAAATACAATATACAATTATCGAAAGAATGCATTTAAAAATAGATTATATTAGACTATAGACTATAAACTAACCGATTACATTATAATATAATATGGTATATTAATTTATTATAATATTTATTACCGCCTGAGTGCCCACAAAACGGATTGTTGTTAATTCGTGCGAGAAAAAAACGCACTGCATCCAAAATTCGCATCAAACTGTAAACTTGTGTATCCAATTGATGTTCTCCATTATTTTTTTTTTGGAAATTACTGAAAGATTTGTAGTCTACTTTGACCGATTAATAGTAGTATTTTTGGTTAAAAATATCAAGCCCACTTTAATTCGGTTGCCTATAGGTCGAACTATACGTTTACCGATTACACTGTAATATGCGAGTTTCTAAACTTATTGAACACCCTGTACACAACCCTTTCCGGGGAGGGGGGTTGTTGCATTTATTCAATATATCATTATCGTTTAACCTTGTCCATCGATTGGTGTAGATAATTTAATATATATTTCTATAAATTATATTTTATCCACGTGCCCCGATGGTATATAATATGATAAATCGTTGTCACATTCGCCCACCGGTAGTCGACGTGCGCCTATATTATTGTCATGATAATGATATTATATTAATAATTGTTTTTTTTTTTTGTTAAGGGGAGAAAAATATATATTTATATACTAGTATATATATAACATTCAACAGTAGTACAATGCATAAAAAACCACGTGGAAGGGTGTTGCGGTTTTATATTGTTGCAAAAAAAAAAAACAATTATTATTTTATTTCATATTTTCAACCAACTGATAACGTGCGTCGATATAATAACGGTTCGCCAATAAATTATTATTTTATACATATATATATATATGTATATGCCTATATCAAATTCTTCTTGTATATTGTTATTTCGCCAATAGTTAATTTATTGCGGTTTTACTTTAACCTTTTTAGCGATTAGTGCTGCTCACGATACGTGTTGCCAGTCACGTACTTTGTTTTTTTTTATAATTTTAATTAAAAGCTCATAAACCATATATATGTGTGTGTGTGTTTATAAATTCTGATGTACGTTTAATAACCTTTTTATTCGTTTTGTTACAGGTAAGAATATACGTTCTGCAAGTCTGCAACTGTGTAATCGTACATTCGTCCGCTATTATCATTCCGCATCCGGTCCCCGTTTTGTTGATTTTGGTGAGTTTAGATGATAAATCACCCGAATATCCAGTACTTATTATACTGTTTATAATATTATTGTCATCTAGAAGGTGTAAATATATTTGAAAAACCTAAAGGACACTTTAAAGTATTCAAATTAAAAAAAACGTAGTAGCCAGCGCAGCCAAAAGTAACGAGTTTCATTTGCGTTTATTATTCTCTTTTGGAACAGATTAAAAGATGCTATAATACACAGTACATGCTGGTTTTATGCTTATAATACATGGTCCTAATAATTGGTAGTTGGTGTTGTGCTTCTCATATTTCAATGTTGTCTACCCAATGTTAATATTACAATAGCCAATAAATTGGATAAAAACTTAGACTCTTCTCTCAGAATGGTTATGTTAATTTAAATTATTTCAACTATAAAAATTTGCCATTGTTGACAGTACAGGTAGTATATATGGTAACACAGCTGTGGGTGAACTTGGTCTAAGAATGGAAAACCCCAACAATTAGAATTGTGCGTTCGTTACTACACTGTGATTGTTTCACACAACTTCGAATCACATTTGTTCAATTTGGTTTGGATTTTAGTTTGGTCTAGTCTGAATTTCAACGCAGTTGAAATATTTTTCTATATTTTTGTGGATTTGTAACGTCACACAATTCAGTTACAGGTGTTAAATGGGACATAATACATACAAATAGATCACACATCCGACTTTCAAATAAATTACCGGTCTATACAGTAGCAGGCATAGGAGCAATAATTTAGGGTTCAGGAAACGTTTGAATCGCATGCGTGCGCCCCAACAAACAAAACAATATAGTACACAGTATTATAATGTGTGTATTTTTTAATCAGCTAACCGAACCTGTCTCTTTCAAACGCGCATATCGTACCTATTATTTTTAATAACGTTATGTATGTACATTAAAGCGTATAGTACATATTACTACATCATAAACGACATTTCGACGCAGCCGATTTAAACATTGGCGATATAGCGCGCTCGGCAAGTGTGTATTATATATTGTTATATACAAGCGGTGGTGCATTGGGCAGATTGAAAATTTACTGCTTTTAGTTCCGTTTTTCCACCATATTATCGATACGAGACCAAAGCTGGGGGGGGGGGGTGGTGCTATAATAAATAATATTAAATACAAATAAATCCCATGTTATAGAACATGCGTCGATATTGTCCTTACACGCTTGACGGGGTTATATGTACATTGATAATAATAATAATAATAATATGTAATATGTGTATCACGGGCAAACGTCCAACCGGATGTCCACTGACGCGTGTTAGCTGTTTATCAAAAAAAAACTACAAAAAGCGAACATGACGCCTCCTCGTATCCAAAATTGCACGCGTCCAGCCGCCTGGAAACTGAAGGCATATATACTGTAGGAAGGAAATTTCCTATAAATTTTTCCAATGCCAATATAACGCGTTATATATGTATATAATACTCTGGAGCAAACCCGTCGCACGCGCAGTTATTAATAAAGTATATATCATATTTTTTTTACTATGAATACACACATTTGACCCCGGGGAGATAAAGGCAAAAATATCCATATTGCTCTGAATCATACCGTGTTTCTGTAACTACAGAAATCCCCCCCCCTTTCTCCTAAATAAATCATATTATAAATTAATGACTTAAATAAAAAAAAAAAACAATAAACAATAGGTTAATCGATATTAATTATTTTTTTCCACAATCGTGTGCACATGCCTCTAACAACAATAAAATCATATTTCATAAGGTTTATAGTTTATCGTGAATGGTGTTATTTAATTTTTGAACACTACATTATATTTCAACTCAATACATTTTCGCATTGAAAAATACCAACGTCTTATAATAATGTTCAGATATTTTGACATTGTTGTTTTAGTAGGATATCAAATATATTAACAATGACAAATATCTATTAGACCTGGACAAAACATAGGTACCGAAAATAACTTTTAAACCTTCAAATTCTGTGTATCGTAATTTATGATGCTTTAACTTTTTTGGCGGACAGAAAGGTCCCATTTGAGTCGTCATGCGAGAACGCATATTTTACAAAATAAAAACCTGTGGACGTTTCAGAAGTCTCATGGGGATACCGACCCGGCGCAACCGCCGGTAACTTTCGCAACTTTGTATAATACTTTGATAGCCGCTTCAATTGGTGTTTTTGGATCTATTTAAGGATATATTTTTGGTAGGGGGAAAACAACGGTTCTATTCTATAGCGGCTCGACAACAACAGACAGGAAAAAAACACCACACACTCTTATGGCTCTAGTGGAAAATAATCTTAACATACTGGCTTCTGGGGCCATGTGTTGCTCGGCTGTCACAAGACGTATATTGTCGGGGAACCTCGCTAACGAGACGTGGCCGATCCTCTGGTGTTCGTCACGACCGAATACCGTGTATATTATTTCCTCGTGTAATGTAAAAACAATAATGGTGTGTATAGTACACATTATGAGACTCGAAAAGCATAACGCACTACACGACAAGCGACATTTTATTTATATTATATTCATTTAGAGTCTCTAACCGATTGGACGCGGTTAATCGTTATGGAACAAATGTTATTATGTTATCTCGGTATTATAGCAATAAAAAAAAATGTCTACCGATAGCTAATCGTGTCAGGAGACAGATACCTATTAATTATTGCTCCGTCTGTATTTTTCAAAATTATCTAATCCATCCACAATAGTAATTAATGTGGCGCTGATGTTTTCATAATCCGTCAATCCTTCGTGTAATCGTAATATTAATGTTATTATTGATGGATAGTAACAATAGAGGTAGTTCTGAACTTTTCAAATCGATTACTTGTAAAGTATCTCGAAAACTATGCGCGCAAAATATATAAGATCAAGTTAGTTCAAGTTAGGTTAGTTGGAACAATGGGTTTAATAATTATCAAATAGGTAAAAATAGAGCATTAGACAATATTTATTATTACTTAAATTATGACATTTTTGACGGTTGAATTTAATTTGAGGATACATTTTATTTACTATTTGGAGTTTGTCTAATTTTAATTTAACGTACATACACTATGTGTTATTTTCAAACGCTGTTTATTTTACACGGTCTAGCATTAGCTATTTAAAAACACATATCTCATTTTACTTTATTACAAACAAAAGCTCGTACCACCAGATATTGGTTAATTTTTTTGTAATTTAAAATTCACAACCTGTGATTGAATTATTACCAATATATTATAACTATGTATGTAGTAGTTGTATAGTAGTAATACAACTGGATACACATTTTTAACATACTACCGCATATAACTGATTAATTCACGTTTTAATATTTGAAAGATTAATTACCCGAATTTTGTAGCAAAACATAGAGCAGTTGTAACATATTATATTGTAGGTGCAAATTTGCAACGGTGAACCATTCGTTATTAATTATTATTTAACTTGTTGGCCAATTTCTATACACTGATCAGTAGTACAGGAAGACTGAAAAACGCATTGTGCAATAACCTTAGCTGCATCGTATTATTTATATTGCTGGTAAATTAAAAACAAAAATTCGTGCTTAAACTTGATAATGTATTTTTATTTTAAGCGAAAGACCAAATAAAATAAAAAGGGAACTCTATATATCTTTTCCCCTCCAAAACCGCACTAACAGAATGGCGTGAGACAAATCCCGCATAAATTGCGATTCTCGCACATCTGTTCAACGACATAAAACTTAACACGACCACGGCGTGGCGAAGAAACACTGTACTTAAACGTACTTACTATATACTTTGGTGTACAGCGTTAAACAGCCACAATAGAGAATTATTATTAGATACTTTGCCAGTACGAGCCTGCTTGTCTACCCTTGTCGCGAGCCTTATTCAATCTTTAAGATAGAATAAAATATTTGTTTGCCTTTTACAGAGAGTTTTGAATCAACTACATCATAACTTGAAAAAATATAATATTGCACCCTCTTTTGGCCCTCTTCCCTTTAAATGGTGTACATATCAAATTTCTTGAAAAGTCTAAAATCATGCGGGCCCGACCGGCCAATAATATTGTGATGTCTCAATTGATCGGGCTCTAACGTTAATTTCAAACGATATTTTTATACAACAACCGACTCCATTAAAATATATAAATAATAATTACTATTATTATGAAATAACAATAACAAAACGCGCTTTGCATTAATGTCCATCAGCCACAATGAGGGTAACGGTTTTTAATGACTTAATAATTGATTGTAATCAAGACAGGGGTGCGCGAGGATGGGGGTTGTACTTTACTGGGAAAATTGTGGTTTTTTTTTTTTTACAAATCTGCGGTCACACACAATAGGTATAGTGTATATACTATTTTGTTCATCGACAGCTTCGCACCAGTAAACACCATTCTCTGTCTCTCTTGCTTTTTGGATCATCTAAAATCAGGTAAAGTTCATATAAACTACTTTTGATTTTTTTTTCTAATCGCTGTGTCGTCCAAAAAAAAAGCTATATTTTGTATTGTTTCATTATTTCCTCGGACGGTATTTTTTGTTATTAATTGGCTCAAAACGTGCATTCTGATCAAAATTCATACATAATATTGTGTAATAATAATATTATGCTCTCTAAATTATACTAAATCATGTTTTTTTTTAAGTTGTTGTAACAATAATCAAAATTCCAGTGATAAAATATAATTTGAAAACCGTTTCCTAATTAATGTCTCTAACTGCAATTTGGTGTCAAATAGGATTTGTGAAATAATATGGTTTCAATAAAATTCATGCGTCATAATATTTTTTACATGTTATTGAAAAACATTTGTATTGTGTCGAATGAAATATTTTTAATTGCCTTGTTGTTGTTGTAGCAATACTTACTTACTACCGATTAAACTGTAATATTTGGGATTTATCTTAATTACTAGGTGGTCCATCGTTATCTATTAATAGGAAAACAAAAACAATTACAAATATTTAACAATCAGTGGCAAAAGAATATCACGATTTTTGCGGCAGCCGATCAAATGTCGATAACACAAACGCTTTTTAAATATTATTTTATTCGAAACACACACAAACACACTCAAGACATTGTATATAATATTTTCTAGCAAACTTTGAACAAAACATTAAAAAAATATATTTATTGAACCGTCGTCGCGCGGGGAGACCGCCACAAATCATTTTGGTGCTACTATTTTTCGTCAGTTTATAGTAAAACATTAAATGTTTTTTTTAACGATGTACATGATGTAGTTGAACGCGAATCGCGCGACGGTCTAACGAACTTTGTATACTTAACGTACAAACAAACACCGCAGCACGTGTGAAACGATTATTACATAAAAACAATCAAAATTCTTCGGCGGGTTCGCACGCAAAGAAAAGGTCGACCGAGTCAACACGTGAACAACCCGATAACTTTGTACGATACTTGTTTTCGTCGAGACTAATATCAATTTTTTTATAATCGTCCTTTGCAACGGTCAATGTACACAATATTGGCCTTAGCCTTTTGCTTGCCCCCGCTTCCGAATTCCAAGTGTCCGAGTACACGTCGTTTGCTCCTTAAAAAAAAAACGGCCAATTGAATTGTCTACTAACGCATTTGCACACACACACACACAAACGATAATATGTAATACACCCAAGTATAAAGCCCGTCCCACATAGTAATGGTTCCCGGCACGGCCATAGTACCCGGCTAATGGTTCCTCTGACAGATGACGGATGACTAGCGGTCCCTTCGGCTTCCCGACTCCTCCCACCGGGATAACTCACTGACCTATCTGTGTGGCACCATCTGTCTGCGAGCACTGTCTTCTTACGGTTTTCTTTTCTTTTCATAACACAATACAATACAATATGATCATATCGACGAATGCACAACGTCTAAACAAGACGTCACCGTTGCTATCTGTCGGACGACGTGCCAACCTTTCCGACAACTAATAAGGGATTATTTGAAATTTGGAAATCTCAAATATTGTTGTACAGCATGCGGACGATTCTTTGAAAACGCATTGTAATATGATAACTAAAAAAAAAAAAGTAGAATTTAAAAAGTAAAACGGCATAATACACTAAACAATCGGTCGACGGAATAACCACCCTCTTTATTTTTATAACAATTTCATTGTTAGATTAACATATTTAATGTGATTAAAATTATGCATACAAAGTTTTTTAAGTTTAAGATAGCAAATCGTTAAAATTAGAAAAAAGTGATATTTTTGAGAGAAAAATTGAAAAATATTAATACGTAAAAGTTCTAAACTATGATATTTATTTTTTCTTTATTAAGGATAATTTCTATAGTATACATAAATATGCAATTTTACAATATATACATATAAATACGCTACTCCTGAAAGCAGCATAAGCTTGTTTTATTTATTTAATTTACAGCGTATCTTTGTGTGTTAAATTGTATTATAAATTAATTTATTAAAATAAACGTATTACAATAATTTTGGAGAAAAAAAAATATAGTATTTGGAATCATCCGTTATTTGATATCTAGCGCCCGGCTTAGTCGAATGATACCACACAAATAACTGTTGTGTAGTTGAGATGGCGTGGACACAGTTTGGCAGGCGTTGATCGTTGTCTTTGTGGAATATATTATATACAATAATATTTTCTACGGTAAAACAATTAACGTTGCCCCTTGTTGATTAGATAAAATAATAGAATAGAAATAACATTTTCGGTTTTGAACAGTTCCCCAATCAGTCTAATCGTGAAAACTTCTATTCACACGATTTTCGGAAAGGTAGAATTTTCGTTTTATACTTAAATTAGACTACTCGACTGTTACTTTTTTAAACAGTTTTTGTTGCACGCAGATGATAACATTATGATATTTCGAGGTCTTAGTCGTTGATCTGTTATTATCGAAACGCGACAAAAATAATCTGAAACCGGTATTAATATTTATTCTCGTTTGACTGACAAACATTTATTTTCTGACGCATTACACTGTGTATACGATACTCTAATGTATATTTATTTTTGACTGTGTAAGCAGTGTCAAACAATTCTTAATAATTCTTGACAAATTCTACGTCTCTCTTATCCTTTGGCTAAAAATCATAGATCGTTGTTGAAATCAAATCGTTTGTATCGACTTTTATTCATCGAAAATTCCACTAATGCGACAACGATATTCCTGTGGGATCTCATTGTGTGTGTGGAGTTCACGATTTAGTCGCTTGCGGACGGTACTTGGGTTGAACACACGATAGTAGCACTGCAGACCGACCGGTGGTTACGGATCTGTCCCATAGATCATGCTCATTGATCCTAAATGCCGGATAAATGATATCCACTCGGAGGCCCTCAACTTTGTTTTACCTTAAACCGTATCGAAAAATTAAAAAAAAAAAAACTATTATAATTATTAGACAAACGACAGAACATAAATAAAAAATTATACTGATTTTAACAAAAGAAACAAATTGTAAACAAATTTTGTAATCATCTTCTATTTGCTATCAAATTGTAGTTTTTCAGTTAACGTTCGAAAAAATAATGATAAAATATTATAATCGTCTAAATTGGACTAACCGTTCATATACATTTTTACTATAAATAAACATTGTTCAACAACTAAACCGATTAGAGGTAGGTGCACCTAACCTAACCGTTTATGTATAAAATACAATAATTAAAAAAAAAATGATTTTACAACATAATAATTATCAAATATTTGATTTGTAATTTATATCCTAAACATAGGTAGTATTTAAAATATATATATGTATAACAACCCTAGTTTAGATTTTAGTATTATAACTAAAACATATGTCTTTAATCTAAAATAAGGATTGATATTTGTTTACTATTTTAATACGTCGATTTTAAAATTAAATTCAATAAATTAATTTGATAGTGGTTCAATATTATTAGCAATTGGTAAAATAAATTGTACCTACTCAGGTTGCTGATTGAATTTGTTATTTTGTGTGAAACTTTTGAAACATTTATTTCATAGTGAAATCAATTGTACGTTTATAATGAAATTCCGATCACCCTATATAATATTATGTTTGGACCAGTTATATATTTTGTCATCGCTAATAGCCGTTCAAATTCCTTTAAGAAAATATAATATAGTGTATATTAGTATTTCCTTATTGTGATTAATCTGTAGAAGCAAATTGCGTTTTAACGACGTACAAAATATATATTTTAGAGTGTCTATTTTTTTTTTATCTTACTTTTTTTTTTTTTAAATATAACACTTGGGTATGTGAACGACGACGCCAGCCGCAGATTAGGTTAATTTCCGTTGTGTTGTTGACATTGGAAAATGATTGGGGACATGTTGCCGAACACCAAATATGACTAGGCTACCGAATTTATAATAATAATAATACAATGTAAGTCGGTTGAAAAAACGCCAGATTATGCCTGACATGAGCTGTTGCCTACATAAAAGTCTATTCGATGATGTATTTTTACATCTGGTTTGACGTCGAAGGAAAACAAATTGGACGTGTCTAGAAATAATAATAATAATTGTGACAGGCGTTCAGAAAGGTAAAACGGTTGTACAAAATTACGAATAAAAGCGAACAAAAATATATTATATTATATTGCAACGTTATTTTTGTCGGTTATGGTGTATTATAAACAATTCATATATATATATATATATACACCAGATACCTGTATTCGATATGGACTTATATGCCTACGTCATATTCTGCAAGGGTACACACGTTATACATTACGACACTGGTGCGCTGTGTATACGAGACGCTTTGTGCGGTATGTATGTTTGAGGAGGGTATAGGTAAAGGGGAGAGGTAGGTGTTATTGTATATAACAGGAGATGTACGGCGGTGGTTGGGGGGGGGGGTCGGATTTAATATATAACGGATCCCGGAGTTGTATAGTACTGTACTGCTGTTGTATAGGTAAGTACATTGTCATTCACCAAGAGTAAGAACACCGCCAAGGGTTTTGTCTCTGTCCCTTTCTCGCCGCCGAGTTTTGCATATTAATTCGGCGAGTCCTGGTCCCGGCGGGCCTTAGACTTGATGAATTTATGTTTCGTTTATTCATGACGTGCCGCCGATCCAAACCGGTCAACCCTTTCGCGTGTGTCTGCTCGCTTTCAACCCTCTCTCCGTGCGTGTCAATCGACCCCGGCAACGGGGGGAGGGGGATGAAGGGGCACACACACACACACGTAGACAAGATGCGGAAATTAATCCTACGGGAACACCTATAGGTATATACGTACCCCGCGTTCCCTGCCGCATTAACCCTTGCCGCAAAGTCTCTATGAGCGCAGGTATACATATATTATGTATAGGTACAAACCACACGGCAGTGGTGGTGGGGGGGGGGGAATAGTGTTTTAGATAATATGTTAAAAACTAAAAAAAACAACAACAAAATTTCAACAAAAATCGATTACCTAATAAAACCACGATGTGAGAGGAAAACTTTGTGATAATCACTTAAGGGGATAATTGAATGTGGTCTGTTTATGATTATTGCCATGACAATATTTAAGGAAAAAAGGGGTTTTAATCATTTTCGACCATGTCGATTAATTTACCGGTTAATTTCTATAAGCTTCAAAAGCCATACTACAACGCAATATGCACTGATCACTGACCAAAGAAGTACTAGTTTTGGAATTTTCGAGAAAGAATTAAAACAGGCAACACGTGTTATAACAATAATAATATAAACTCGATTTTTTAATAAATACAATTTAAAAAAAAATATTTAAAACCGAATACTTAAAATAAAAGAGCGCGTAGGTATTATCGTTTGCTGTCGACAAATTAATATGATTTATTTTATTGTCATTTTTTAGTTTTTTAAAATAGAATTTCAACATTTAAACGAAAAGCAATTCTTTTAATATTCAAAAAACATCAACATAATATCTACTAATATCATATCTGTGATTAGGTTGTGTCAAAAGCAAAGACAAGCAATACCTTGTGCTTGTTGACAAAAATCACATATTTTTAGCAACGAAAATAATATGATTGGTGTTCTTTGTTTGCACACCAAACAAACACTTACAAAAAGTTGTAGTTTGAACGTTTGGATTCGATTTACACGGCTTATGTGAGTGATAGCAGCATCCGAACCGGTCACTTGTTGCGGTGAAAGGGTGGGGACAGTGAGGAGGGAATGCAATATTTTTGAGGCTTATCGGCCCAAGTGCGCGTGATAACGGCCAAATCAAAGGTAATAATATACAAAGGACAACACAATACATGGGAATAGTATATTATAGTAGATTTTTATAATTATTATTATTGTCAACGTCGCGGCCGGTACTATACCCAGTGAAATCCGATACTTGTTCCTGTTCGCCATATGTGTCCGCTCTGTACAGGCCCATAATGTAGTATTATATTATATTACTGGCGTTTCCATGTGTGTGTGTGCATATAGTATATACAACACAATGCGCGGCCACGTTTCTATATTGTACAAAATATATATTACATAATGAACCGAAAAACTCGGCTAATCATCTAGTTAAACGCACCGAAACGGACCCATCCGCCATTTTCGGGATTTTTCTGTATACCAAAAATCGTGGAAAAAACCCCAAAAAATCCCTGCAAAATTTCAGTTTTCGCCATACCGACGTGCCGGCATGTCGCCGTACAACCGTATCGTCGCGTCCGGTCTTCGTGTAGATTGTCGCCAACGTCTTAACCGTGTGTACGCTTTATAATATGTAGGTAAGATCAAATTTGGACAGTGGCCAAGTATGGAAAACCAATAACTTTGCGTTAAATAATCATGTTAGCTCGAATAATTGTTATCTTCAGACAGAACAAAATGGCAGCGTAGGGGATATCAACTTTACCATTACTAGGTATATATTTTACTGTGTACATATATATAGTTGATTTTGGCTCTCTTTACGCGCACATATTTGTTTCATCATCGAATATTTGACAAAGAAGATAGGGTACATTTCAATAAACTGGTATATTTCAATCATAGGTAAAACCTTAGCAAGGGCTTGTGTCGTTAGTACAGGATACACAAAATAATATTTTGATGGTTATTGGCCGAGTCTGTGAATCGATACGACTACTCTTCTTTTCGAGCGCCTTTCAGTGGGTGTGCAGACGTCATAGGCAGCTGGCCACCGTGTTGTCCCAAAAACCCCCGGGGGGGGGGGAGGGGCACGCGCTACGCATCCATCTGCACATATTTTGTCGGTCAAGTGCGGCGATGCTTCCACACAATAGGTACCTTTATTCGGGAATTGCCGGCCGCCGACGAAGGGGAGGGTAACCCGTTCCGAGGTGGGGGAAGACGGCTGGCACCGGATCCGGATAATAACCGCGGACAATAGAGCGGAGAGAGAGACAGGAGAAAATTGATTATTTGTTTGTGTAGTAAAAATTTGTCGTTTTTGTTGGTTTTGCAGGGGCGGATTTTGCGTATCCGACGCAATCACCGCGATCATCGGCCGCATCAGCAGAGGCAGCATCATCAAAAACACACCAGCGACCGCCGGCACCGACGCAGCCGTTACCGTCCGACGAGCGGATCGCCGCCAATCGCGGTAACTCCAACGACCACGTGTCACCGACCACGGCCGTGCGCCCACCATGACTGGATACGCGACCACGGTCCGCGAGTTATAGTGCAGTGATATTGATACATAATTTGTGATACTATATCATCGCGCGCGTAGTGCCGACGAAAGGGGGCGCGACTAGATTGATTTTTTCTCTGTAGATCGAGTGTCCGGTGAATCCGTCAAAGTGGAGGGCGACTTGTTAAACATGAGCTCTTACTTCGCCAACTCGTACATGCCGACCGACATGCGCAACGGGGGTGGCGTGATCGGCGGCGGCGGGGGCGCGGGGGGCGCCGGAATGGAGCACCATCACCATCACGGGCAGCAGCACTACGTGGACAACGCGCCGTGCGACCCGACCGCCCGGCAGGGCATACCGCCACACCACTACGTGGGCCCCACGGTCGGCGGCCAACCGCCCCAGGGCATCCCTTACCCGCGGTTCCCGCCGTACGACCGGATGGAGATCCGGCAGGCCGGCTATTACAACGGCCAGCAGTCATCCATGGACGGCTACAGCAGGCCGGAATCGCCCACCGGCGGCATGGGCCAGATGACCATGAACGGGCACACGCCCGTCGTGTACGCCACGTGCAAGCTCCAGGCTTCCGTGGCCAACGGCCTGGTCGAACCGGCCAGTCCCACCGACATGGTCGACATGACCAGCCACCATCAGATGCCACCCCATCATCACCACTCGCAGCAGCAGCAGCAGCAGCACCACCAGCAGGCGCCGCCGCCGCATCACCAACAACAGCAGCAACCGTATTTCAACAACCTCAGCCCGCATCACCACCAACAGCAACAGCAGCAACAGGTGGCACCCACTTCTGGCCACCACAACCAAGTGGTGGTCAACCCGCACCAACAGACGCCGCCGCTGCAGACGCCCACCGCTCAAAACCAACAGGCGGTCAACAACAACTCGCTGCCGAGTCCACTGTACCCGTGGATGAGAAGCCAATTCGGTAAGTCTGAACTCTTCTTGGCCGGAGAAGACCTTAAGAAAATATTATTTTGATTTTTCTAAACTTTCTCGTTCCCATACGCGGTTCCTCCAGTTAGACGAGTGGGGTAAACCAATCTGGTGGGGGGGTGGCACAAAATATATTATACAGGGTGTCTGACGCTGTTTCGACAACTGTTTCTTCACACAGAAAGCGTGAGACACCAATTTATCCCTTAAGACGCGTAACACACTCCGCTTCCGTTTTCCTCCACTGGGCGCGGTTAGGTAGTAAACTTTTTATTTTATTTTATCCGGTTCACCAAGACCCTTCGACCCATCCAGAAACTCTCCGACTGACTAAAAGGTATTTTTCGCGACCTCGAAAGAGTTTTATTATAATTTTTCGCACTCCTAACAACGTTATATTAACTCTTGCTATTAATATTTAATATATATATATACAATGTGGAATGCGCCTGTTTCCAGTAATAATAATAATTTTACAATAACTTGGTACGCCGTCGTGAATGCGTCTAGAATTTTAGTTGTTTTTTGTTATTATTATTACTTATTTTATTTTTTTTACATTTACTACTGACCGGTTTTTTTTTCGTTTTAGTTTTTGGCATGTATAACAAAAGCATGACGTGTTACACAATAATTTCCTTAAAAAAAAAAAAAAACGTTTTAACACAATGACATTGCGCTGGGGCCACTGCTGCAGGTATTGAATGTGACTGGAGGTATATATAGGTTAGGTACCATATATGAATATAGTGACCGCCGGGGGTCTCCTATCCAGGTGTTGTTGTATTCTTTTTCAGAAAAATCCATCGTACCGACGTGGACGTTATGTGTTATCTGCCTGTATCGGCTATTCCCTCATTAATAACCTTTGTGATATTCTTTACGTCTCTATATAACATTGTAAAACGGCCATTCCGTCGGGCTTCAAACGGTCGTCGGTCGGTCGGTATCGCCGGTGAACAATTTTCTCATCGATTGAAAAATCATAAAAAAAAAAAACTTGCATTCTCGTCGAGACCGGTTCGCAGAAATTACAACAATTTTATTTATCCGCCAAATTCGGCCCCGTGGGTGAGGTTAGGTCCGATCCGGGGTGTTTATAGGTTTTGATTTATCGCATAGAAAACACGTGCATGCCGATCGCTCTGTAGGCGCCCAAAGTCGTCTTTGTCGTCGCCCGGTCAGGTTAGTTTCCTATCCGGTCGTCGTACACCACCCCTTCGCGCCGAGAGTCCTTATTAACGTACCGTGAAACGCATGTGTGACGTGGCTTTCCCCGGCGAGGCCGACATGTGTCTTGAGCAGCTTATTATTATGCTGATGAACACCAGCAGCATTTCTTGAAGAGGCGGCCGAGTGGTGTACGAGGCGTTTGCAGATGACCGGGAAAACCCCACGGGATTGTTGTTGGGAGACCACGTGACCGCCGTTTTTGTGCGCCGTGTACATAATCCCGGGCAACTGGCAATCATAAATTACACACTCAACAAGTGTTCCCCAGCGCACCCCGCCCGTCCTCCCCACAATTTCCCCTGGCCCGTAAACGTTTTAAACCCACCACCACCGCCCCCGCCTTCGTTGGACGGGGTGCGTCGTTATCTTTATTATTATCACCCGGTGCATTATTACAGTCATTTATAGCCGTTTAACCGTTCGTTGCACCTAGGTTCTCAATTCTGTCTTCAACACTTCCAAACTCTGACCGCGAAAACTCGTTGAATAGAGTAGTCTTAAACTATTTTTCATAGGGGGGAGGGAGGGGATTGTTTCAATCTCCAATTTCAATAATATGCTTTTACTGAAAATGTTCAACACTTTATTTATTTATTTTTACTTTTCCTACTACTATTCCGCCGACGATAACAATATTGTAGATAAGCGTTTTTTTTTTTTTACTAATTACCGTATCGGCCGTGAACGACACACGGTACAAAAACCGATTGGAACTCTTCACCTTAAAAATAAAAAACAACATAATTATAACGCCATTAAAACGGCGTTACCGCCATCAGCTGTTCCCATTAGAGAAGCTTAACACCGCCACTCTACACCTACTGTATATTATACACCATTATTTTTGAAAAAATATATATTGTAAAATATTATTATTATAGCCGGTAACTATATTTACAACACATGACTTATACCCATTTAGATTTTTTTTTTTTAAATTTATATCACATTAGGTTTTTTTTATTTCTCATCATTATTATTGTTTGTTTTCTTATTTTTTTATTTTGTTTTTTATATGATTGCGGTAATTTTTGCAGGTCCAGACTCAGGTACGGATGAATTTGCGGTATTTTGGTAATATTTATACATTCGTAGCAGTTGTTTAATTTATACACGTGGCAGTTGAATTTATTTTATCTTATTTTATTTTATTATTATTATTATTATTCTTGTAAGATAATTATTATTACACGCTTGTCTTTATCTCTTTTACTATCTATATTCTATCTTTGGTGAATTGTTTCGTTTTTTTTGGTTTCACTTTCTTCATTTTCTTTGAATATTTTATTACACTCTACAATATTCGTATAGTTTTACTGTACGTTTCATTACTTTTATCAAAAGCATGATGCACTGTGTTGAGTATACATATAAGGATATTTTATTAAATAATTAACTTTTTCATAAAATTATACATAAATAGTAGTTGTTTTATCGTTCAAACGATAAAAAAAAAACACAATATTTTATAACTAACAACATTTTGTGGGTTTTTTTTACTCGTGTGAAAGCAAACGCACTTTATGATAATTTTTTTTTTTTTGCACATATTTTATACAACGTTTATACGCATTTAAATGGTTTTCTTTTCCAATTAACTACACCACGAAGTGCTAGAGGCTACACTTGATTTTCACAAGTCGGTCATGATAACGTTGTTGGTGTTACTTATGTGTAATTTGGTATTTACAATGTCATACCTACCTATCATAGTGTTTACAAAGCGTTATTCGATTAAATTGCATGATAGAAACGAGTGGTTTTATTAAATATAAATATTGTTGACAACAATATTTTTGTTTGGATTTAACGCGTAACCCTAAAGTGAAAACAGTGGGCGAGGAAATCGTTTAGAAAACCATTATTGCAAATTGATTGCATAATGTTTTAAAATGACTTTGCGAGGGTTAAATTCAAAGTGGGTATGTCTACACGTCAGACGTTATTAATCTTGGACGTCTATTTTTAATACTTACCTTAACCGCATCTCAAAATTAAAAATAGTTTCAAATCAAGGTCTCGAGCCAAGTTCATTATTAAAATAATTTAATTAGGATATTTCGGAGTACCGGGTTTTAAATTATAGTTTTACTATAACTGTTAAATGAGTTGAAGCTAAAAGCGAGTCTTATGAATAAAAAAAAAATGCGTTTTTAACATCATTACAAAATGACAAAAATAATAGTTGGAGGCCTTGGTTAAAAAAAAAACACAAAGTGGCAACATTTTCAAATTTGATTTTTCGGTTTTTTCGTTTGCAATTACAATATTATTACCTTACTGCAAGTCTGATACTTGGGTACTTTGCTAGTGTGAAAGTTCACCGTGTACATTTTTGGCTTATCTATACTCGGAGCGCAAATGTCATTGACATTTAAATTTGAATCTGTGACAATGTGTGTGGGTGTACAAGACGCGTTGCAGAAGGTTCACCGTAATCTCCTCGTGCTCGGTTTGAACACATTTCGTGGGACGCAATCAATTTGCATGTGGGTAATTTCCGGTGTCCCTTACCCCCCCTCCCCCCACTCCATTTGACTTCTTAACTCTACGCCGCCTTCCCCTTTGGGTTGACATCAAAAGAAACGGCAAGCGTCCGACCGAAAAACTTCCGGCAATCCGTCAATGTCAGACCGCTTTTTTAAAATTTAACCAAACCAAAGCCGTTTCCAATCGTTTTGAAAACACACAATCGGCATGATAATAATAATTGTTTGTCGTGGATATCGGGGGGGGGGGAGGGGATTCGAAAAAACCTTAAGACTTACAACTAGTGTTGTATTTTTATTTTTTATTTCCAAAAATCTTTATGTAGGTATTTTGAAAAGCGTTAGTTTCAAAAGTGGTTTAATACCCATCCCAAGCTAGATTTTTTTTTTTTTTCTTAAATAAAATAATACAGAAGGGAAAAAAAGGAAAAGCGCTTATCCGGGCGCACACGCATAATAGACCTGTCGTGTCTTCGTTGTGCCTTCTCCTCTTCCTCCTCCTCCGTTTGTGTGTGAGCCGCTGTTTTCTGGCTCAGCTGGCGTACAGATTATATTATTATTATTATCGTGTGTGCGTTGGTATAAAAGTGACTGGATGTTACTTGGAGTAAGGGGAGGAGAGGGGGCCGAGGGGAAAACCCATAATTCATAAATGTCCCACTGATCTACAGATTATGCCGACGTCACGGTCCCGTGGAATTATCGCTCTTGTGCACACACACACACTGACACACGGGTCGCATATTATATTATGTACACTCCAAAGAGTATAATAATATCTAAGTAGACACGTTTTTTTTTTTAAATTGTTTTTGTTAATTTTGAGTCGTCTTTTTTGGCTGCTTAAATAATTCGCCGTCGAAAAACCGTTTTGTGTATAAATTTTTTAAAATTTATATTCAATTTTCCAATTAAAAAAAAAAAAAGCCTTTGGGAAACAACACCGGGCGGCGTCCTTTAACTAAAAAAAAAAAAAAACCCGTCAATCTGTCCCTGAGCGTTTCAAAATGGTCGGCAGAAGCGACGAGTGGGTGGGGACGAGGGGTTGGCAATCCGTCATTTTGGGCAGCCATGAGAGGAGGGTCGGTGTTGTGTTTGTACCTAACCGAGTTAATTAACTTTGTGCCTCTCCGCCGCCCTTTGTATGTATATATATATACGTGCACAAGCCGAACCCCAAACGGCTGGTCTGTAATTAATATTTGCCTGCCGTCTGACAGACGAGCCGTCGCAATAGCAGCAACATTCAAAATGCTCTCTTCTATATATATATATATATATATATAAAAAATTATAAAAAATTAACCTATCAGAACCGTAAACACGGTTATGTTCTAAAAATAAAAATCCGTCGCGTCCAAAGCCCGGTGCTGCACCGTTGGCCGCGGTTATTCTTTTGGCGCAGGGTTTTATACAGGATGAAATTACAAAAGCCAATCGAAAAAAAATATTGTCATTTTTTAAAATAAGACTCCAACTTTTATAAATTAGATAATGACCATGGATGGATTTTTTGTGTGTCAGTAGTTTTCCCAATTATTGTGGTCCCTATAATCAGTGTACAATCATTTCGATGTGGCCATATTTTACTAAATGTACCTATATAATATACAGAATGACCCGTCTAATGTGAGACTTTAAAAATATGAATATTTTGAAAATTATTTTATTCCCTATACTTAAAGGCACTCTACTATATTTTTCGATACTTTGAACATTTTCAACATCATCCCTTATTCGTAATAAGACTATCAACTTTGTTTTTACTAATGGCAACACATATATTTTTAACTGAGTAGTAAAACAATTAATTTTTAAATCTTCGTTTGAATTTAAAATTAAAAATAATCGGTTTGTCACTTATGACTTTGTAAAGATTTAAATGTAAAATCAATATTCGTTCGGTTTTTAAAGACAATAGCTCAGTGACTTGCCATTAAACAATAATATACAGCGACAGCTATTGGCTTAGTAATAACAAAAGGATTTTGACAACAGTTTGAAAAAAATAAAAATCATTCCCAAGCCAACGATCAGGTTAATAAAAATTAATAATTCAAACACTAACATGTTTTGTCTACATATTAAAAACATAGGTCCCCCCTTTTGAAAAAACAAAGCCCATACTAATTTTAGTTATAAGGGATAAAGATAAAACTGTTAAGTATTGAAAAATATAGCAAAATATGTACCTACAAGTATAGGAACTATATTAATTTACATAATATTCATATTTTCCGAAAACATTAGTGTCTTAAGTGGATCATCCCGTACAAGAAAACAATCAAACAACAGTATATTCTAAGGAGAAAAGTATTGTGAGAGAGTGAGAGAGTAAGATTTCGTTTGGTTTTTGTTCTCCGGTAAAACACACAGCGGACATGTACTTAGAAGACTTTGCACGCTAGTCGCCGCTCAGATTTAACACTCCCTCGGGACTTTCTTTTTTTTCTCGCTCCCCGTAATAAATTCCCGCTCCTCTAAACTGCCGTCTTCTTATCCCGGACGTTTTGTCTTTACCGCGCAAACAGATTCACGGGCCATACCAAGGCAAACATACCAACAAGACGGGTAATAACGATATTGTTGAGGATCGCAGACCAACCGCCGCCGCCGGTTATTATAAAAAAAATAGTCCTTACTATTGGCTACATAATTATTGTTATTATAGAAATTTTTTAATTATTTAAAAAAAAAGTTCAACTCGTCCAACTTTTTTTTTTCTAGTTAGTCATTGAAAATGGGAAATGGTGTTAGCTAGGTACAAAATATAGAATAAATGCGGGTAAAATAATATAAATGATAGACAATTAAAAAAATTAATGGAGAACTTTAAATCTTAACGTGTAACGCAAAATTAAATATCCGAAAACAGCTGAGAAGGTTCACCATTTTCCAAGGCTGACAGTATTGTGGTCATAACCATGTGTCGTTTGTCTTAATTGTTTTGTGTTGAGAACTTTTCTATCCTTTCTCTCTCTCTCTCTCTTTCTTATATAATAATATATATTATTATATATTATTTCAGTACCTATATAGGTACTAAAATTTTGCGACAAACGCGAATTCCAATAGTTTTTATTTAAATATTTTCGCCAATCCATTTTGACAATTATTGAAGTGGATTAAACGTCTTGATAACAATTTCCCATGGCCCGGTGCAGATGTTTTTTCTTTAACGCCAACGACCGCGGGTTTTTTTTTTGGTAATAATTAGGGACAAACGCACTTGTGTGTATTTTTTTAATTATAATTTTGTTGAAACCCGTTACACATACGCTCGGCTCGGAACAACAAAAATAATAGTATAACGTTATTTGTTATGTGTTTTATATGCCGGTATACCGCACAGAGCAACTGTACATAATATACATGTATATATACACGTTGTATGTGTTTATAGCGACTTAGTGTAGTCGTATAAATCATTCTTATGGGCATCGTTGACAATATTAACGTTGTTAAGTACGCGTTTAACGCGGTGTTTTATTAGAAACCATTTTCGAAAACATTTGTTTACACACTACACTGTTGTGTATTTGTCTTCTTCCGTTCTCGCTACACAAACCGTACACGCCTTTTGACGTTTACCACAATTATATCAATTATTGACTGTGCATAGTTAGTTATGTTAACATAACCACCGAGTAATCAATTATTCTGTGTCTACATATTGTCTTGTCTGCAATCAGTGTTTAGCTGACTAATTCGATTAAAAAATTCAATCAACAGTCGATTCGTTATAGCGTTGGTCGTCGTTTTGTGTTTGAATTTTAACAATGAATAGTAGTTATAAATGGTCTTTCATTCAGTTGAATCGTTTACGTTTTCAATGGTTAACCTTATTGGAATTTGTCCAAGGCTTGTAATATGATGAAAATATTAATATTATTTTTCTTGTTATTAATCGAAGTGACTGTTATGTTGAGGTGTTAACTGATATTTTTTGCAAAATATTATCTAGTTTGAATGAATCAAAGCGTTAGTACAATATATTACACAATTTAGCAAAATATTATAACAGTCGAGTTTTAAAACTAAAAAAGTCGCAAGCATTTGAATATACATATATATTGACTGAAATGTTGCCTCCTGAACAGTTTTGAAATTGTCAGTTAACACCTTTATGCACTCACCTTCTCAATTGTGATTTATGTGATTTTCAACAGCGCGTTATACGTTTGCGACGATTTTTCTTCTCTTTTCTTGTCTATGGACTTATAATTTTTATAAAAAGTTTGACCGCCTTGTTCGACTTTCTAGAGAATATATTGTGCTTGTTATAATACATATTGGTGCGGTACGTGTAGGGTAGGTAGGTGGTATGTATGAGTACGCGTATAAAGTCCCTGGAGAATTTTCCTCGTTTCCTAATTGGTCGTGGAAAAAATTACAAATTATACTCGAAGAGAGTCTCATATTATATATTATTTTATATATATATGAGCTGTGGATTCTCCCCGGAGGTCGACATATTCGTTTGACACACACACATACATATTCTACGCCTCTGGCTTTTAACATTTTCGGTAAATCTCTCTCCCTTTTTATTTTTTGACTTATATATATATTTTTACTCTCTCTCTTTCTACGGTAGTGTTTTTTTTTTTCATATATGTAATACGACGGCGGTCGTTTGGGACGCGACCGGTCGGTCCCCGGTGGGAACCGAAGCCGACGCCGCCTATAACCTCACTCTATGCCGCCCTGAAGGCCCAACGAACCGCCGCCGCCGCCGCCATAAATCTTCGTCACTTTTGACACAACGTCTCTACGCCCCCCTGTTCTATCTTTAAGACTCTCTCTCTCTCTCTCTCTTTCTATTTCTCTTCAACTGCCGGGATTATCCCGAGCTCACAGTCGTATTACATACATATATATAAACCGTACAGTATATATGTAACGGTGACCCCAGCACGACTTTCTTGTTTCGGTTTACAGACAGAGCCCAAGGACTACGGGTCCCCCCCTTTCCCGTCGTATAGGTGTCTCTCTGTCGAACGGCTGCGTCGCACACATGAAAAAAACCGTCCAAATAATCTGCTTTATACTATTCCCCTCGTATACAAGTTGTGTCTAAGTTTATCCTCCTCGAGTCTTTCCCTTCGCTCACACACACAGACACAAATCTATTAATACACGTCCTTTTGACGGGCTCACGTGGTATCCTTTTGTGCGAGTCCGTCCGAAACCGTAAGTTTATACGGCAAGACGGCTTTCAATTCAATTTCCCATCGTTGAGCTCACCAACGCTGTCAGTGCACACACACACCTTGCAGGCCGTTAGTTCATCGCACTCGCTATGATATATAATAGCTGTTGGACCACTCGGCAACCCGACTTAAAAAACACACATGACTTCCGGACGGATCGTGTTCGCCATTTCAACCGAATGAACCTAACACCCTGTATCGTATAGACTTATAGTCGTTTAGTATAATGTAATTTATTATCTATTTTGTATCCAGATAACATTGTATATTTATCTTTATATAGATACATTTTTAATTAATAATCTATTATCTTAACTAGATGATTTTTTATCAAATGATTTGTCATCTTATCTAGTTGGTTGTTTAGTTATCTTTCTTCAACACTGCTTCTAAAAATAGTCTACAATAAACATGGCCTGTTAAAGGGTTAAGGTTAAGACGTATGTTAGGGGATGATGTTTTTGACTTTGGTGGAGGGAGAGATTTTTAAAAAAAAAAAAATATTCTAATATAATAACGTAGGATTCGGTTTTGGCGATTAATATAATAATTGTTGCGTTTCTCCGGTCCGGGTCGCTTAATACACGGCGGCTTTGGCCATATAATTATTTCGGTCGTAAACGCGGTTAAGACTTGGATTCGCCGAGGTCGTTTGTAATTGTTATTGCTGGTCGTTGCAATTGCACTCACTGTAGGATAATATGATAGTGTAATACCAATATAATACCGAACAGACCCTCTCGTTGGCGTTGATTATATTATTGTTGTCGTCGTCGACAAATCCGCGCTGGAAGGCAGCAATTAATTCTAAATCCGGTTGGATACCTTCAGCTGATGGCCTTTGGATGTCCTACCGCACTTTCTCTTGCGTATGACGACACAGGACACTCTAACCCCCCTCCACCCCATGTTAACTATATATTACTCTGTATACAGTATATATATGTCCCTTACTAATGGCTTTTGTCGCATTGAAAACTTGTAAGTTTAAAATGTTCACGAGGTACGTTTAAAAAACCGACGTGGTCAGGAAGTATAAAAGGATAAACTATCTTTTTTAAGAGATAATAAAATATTTGGGTTTAATAATAACTTTGGTTCGTTACACAGTACTCTACTTAGTAAAATCGGTTATTATTCGGGGAGTTTTATTAGTTTTGGAGGATTAGGAGAGAAATTCACAAATAGTTGTTATACGTAAACACATCTGTGATCTGTCATACATACACTCACATTGCGGCTTACAATTTGCTGTAGGTTGCAAAATTATGTTACACAATTTAAACATTTTACAAAAACAGCTACGTATTTTTTTATTATTGTAAATATATTTTTGTGAACATTATTTTGCCAGGGAATTAAAAAAAAAATACTATAACTTAAAAATGGATTTCGCTGTGTGGTAATAAAAAACGCTTTGTTATTGTGGATTTAATTCCTTATGTCTATTAACACCAAACAATTCTTTATAATAATATCGACTTTAGTATTGCCAAATAAATACACCTTTTAAAAACATATTTAATTTTGTTATACGTACCTGTTGAAAGCATTTACAATTATAATTGAATCGTAAATTATTTATTAAAAGTCACAGTTTAGTTGAAAATTATTTTTTAAAAATAAATTTACTGATCGTTTACTTTTAAAAGGAGTCAAAATCGTATAATAGTTTTTTTTTATGGCGATTCAAACATTTACAACAACATTTTCTATTAATGATTTACATATATTTGTTTAAAAGTCATAACCAAATTTATTGGTAAAGTACTTTTGGCTTACATCACTCTATTGCACACAATTCCATTGTTATCATTTAGTAATTGTTAAATTTATATATAGAGTTAAGTAACTCATTTGTTTATGAAAAAGAGTCAGATTCGTTCAAATAAAAATCTTACAGTTGACATAAGTATAAAAAATGTTTTTTATAATTTTTTCCAAGTAAAATTGTACGCGAAAAACAATTAATTTTAATTTCCCGAAAGTTTAACTTTTTGGCATAAACCTCTCTCATAAACAATCAATTTACATTGCGTTGTAGCCGAGACAGTTGATTTGTTACTATTGTTCTATATTCAATCGTTCAGTACCGGGATAGGGCCAAGAGGTTTATTTGTATATGTACTCTGTTTGGTGGTCGAAAGCTGGAAGCGATTGGATACCGTGTATTTATACATAATATATTATATTTATTAGAAAAGCTTTATCGGTTGCCCATTTGAATAGCCGTTTTATGAAATGCCATTCGATTTGATATTTTATTGCGCACAAACAATTATTGTAAACGACATGCGTTTGTTTTGTGTTGTTTTGCAGAAAGGAAACGCGGCCGGCAGACCTATACCAGATACCAGACCCTGGAGCTGGAGAAGGAGTTCCACTTCAACAGGTACCTGACCAGAAGGCGGAGGATCGAGATAGCCCACGCGCTGTGTCTGACCGAGCGCCAGATTAAGATTTGGTTCCAAAACCGAAGGATGAAGTGGAAAAAAGAGAACAAAACCAAAGGCGGCGACGGACAGGGCGGAGACGGTAGCGACATAACGCCTCAGACTTCGCCGCAGTGAGCACAGCTCTACGGCAAGAAGGACTCCCAAAGTGCTTAGCGGCCGGGCGAGGGACGGCCACGACGGAAGTAAAGTTCAAAAAACGGAAAAGAAGTAACGTTTCTTCTTCTTCTTCTTCACCGTATATACTTCAAACGACAGCCGCTGCAAAGTCGCTCTACTTTTTAGTTACCATGTGTCTAAAATCAGAGTGGTGGTTTAGGTGTTACATATATTATTATAATTATAATTATATTATGTACCTATACCATAATAATAATAATATATAGGTAGGTAATAGTTTTGTAACACCAACAGCACAGTTTTTTTCTTTCTTCAATCGACGGCAATATTAATATACAAATATGTATAAAATATTACATATAAATATAATATAATATATATATGTAATATTATTATGATGATGATGATGGTTTCCCCTCGCGTTTATATAATATTACAATATTTAGGTAACTTATATTCTAAGATTGTGTCTAAGTCATTACGTCGTAGGGTTTTTATTTATTTATTTTTTTTTTGTTTCGTTTAATTTTTATTTAGTTTTAAGCACAAAGAGAAATAAACAAAATATAATACAGTACATGATAATAAAAAAAACGCGGGTTATAATAAAAAAAATGTGTTTTGTGCTTTTGAGTTTAGAAAAAAAAAAAATAACTCGTTATAGGAAAACACTGTGCGTGGACACACTTATACATATGAAGTATATATATTAATATATATATATATATATTATGATATTGTGTTTGTATTATAACGGGCGGACCTGCGCTCATATAGGATCTCAGAAACCAGCTCAAATAACACGTTCTCAGTAAATATATATTATGTATACAATACCTAAAATATTTATATATGTATAGAAAATATCAAATTTTCATTTCCAAGACAAGTTTTTTTTTTTTGTATAAAAAATAAAGAAATATTATTTTACCTAGTGCCATTAGGAATTAGACTGCACCGTGGTTGGCGTTTCACTTTTAGAGACGACCCAAAAAAAATAGGCGATTATTGATAATAAAATATAAAAAAATCAATTAAAGGATTCGGTTTTTGATTGACTTTTTTTTGGGTCAAACTTCTTAAGAAAGCCGTCACGCAAACCGCGGTTAAAACGCTAACGTACCAAAGGTGGTATTTTCGTACTTTTTTTGTTTTTGTTTTTATTTGAATTAAATTAAAGAGTTTTTTTTTTGTAAAATAATCTAGTTTAAAAATAAACGTGTGACTATATAGTTTAACTCGAATAAAATATATACGTATTAGATGTAAGGCATTTATAAAATATAATTATTGAAATGAAATATATTATTATTATTTATATAAAAATATGTATGTGTATATAGTATTAACGTTTAAGCTTTGTATAATATGATTGTATTAAAATATAATTAAAAAGAAATGTTTGTATAATATTAGAGATCGGTCCATGCCACTTCTTGTTTATTTTTTGTTTTCGCCGTGAAAACTATTTATAAAATGTTTTATACAATTTATTAAATTTATATTATATTTTTTTCCTTGTTCGAATTCACAACTTTAATAAATAATATATATATATTATGATTACACGCATCGTATAATTACTATAATAATAATGAATATTATATTTCAACTTTGATTTTCCTGGCAATATTGTGTTAAAAAGAGTCCAGTGCAATTTTTTCTTTTTTTTCTTTTGTACAGAGTTTAACCGCAATTAAAATAATAATAATACATTTATTATTATAAAAAATAAAAAAAATGTTTTTTTTATTCGTTGGTTTCAATTACAAATTATAAATTTAAATATATATATATTTCTCTTTTGTATATAATATTATATACGTAACCTAAAAAAAAACCATAAGCATAGAAATAGTGTTTTTTTTTAATGAAAATTACTAACACTATTTCTTTCATAATAATGTACAGTGAGATTTTATTTACATATAGTATATATATATATATACATATATAAATATAATTGTAATATTATAAATATATAAAACCAAAAAGTAATATACAATTTTATTATAGTATGTATAAATTATATACTTTAATAATAATATTTATATATTTGTATATATATTTATATTTATTATGTATATTATATAAATATAAATAATACATAGAGAAAAGCGTGTGCGTGCTGGTAGTTTTTTTATTTTATTAACCATTTTGTTTTTTGTTTTGTTTATTTTTTTAAGAAAGAATATCTTGTAAACTTTATTATATTCCGTAAAGAAAACCTGGCAAGGATTACCTCTAATTTATTTTTACATATTATTTTATGCTATGTAAAAAAAGTATAAAAAAACAACCACAGCAACATATATACGTAATAATTACTAAGGCTCGTTTATTATTATTATTTTGGAAGTCGTGATAAATACTATGTTGAGTACTTATTGTAATACCAAAAAAAAAAAAAAAAACAAAATATGACAACTAAACATTTTCGTTTGGAAAATATTATATATTGTATAATGTAATTTTTATGTGTAATAAAACGGTCAGTACAATGAAAACCACACAACAACCGAGTGTTTAGGCATTCATTAAGTTCCTCTTAAACATATTAGTTTTAGTGTTCGTTACAATATTTTAGATTAATTAAGTAGAAATTTATGTTAATTTTAAAAAAATGAACATTTTTTTTTAAATAAACACAATAATAAAAGAAAAGAAAAAATAATGTTTCATTTTCAATTATTTATATATTATATTTTATAGTCATTACACACATCCATTCAATCCATTCAGCCGGCAATTGATAATACAATATTTGTCTGTTTACATATGATTACACTAATCATAGTAATCTTTTTAATAATAGTATAATTTATTTTCAATATTATAAATATTTTGAATAATTATTATACTGTTACAATAATTTCCACATTTGCTGGGTTCGACAAAACGGTTTAGTAAACTTACATGAGTTCTGCACTACATAATACATAATGATTGCTGCAAAATATTGTCGTTAAGCAATAAAACATAGGTGCACAATAATAATAATTATTGTTTTATTAAGAACTGCTGATGTCTTCGATCACGGACAATAGTGAAGAACTCGTGATTCAAACCGTATAATGTGGTGGTGTATTATAATATGTTTATCTACTTGGTATACTTATTGTTAGTAGTGAAATGTGTATATGTAATGCAAATTATGCAACGCCTATACATAGGTGGTAATAATATATTTATGTATTTTCATATTAGCAGAGATGTACGTCGTTGTGTCGTCGTGTACGATATTGATCAAAGTGCGATAAAAAATTAGTGTTTTTTTTTCAATGTTGCTCAGTGTGTGCCGTCGTCGGTGCTGATGTGATCTCGGCTAATGTGGATAAAAAAACGACGAGGACGTTGCCAGTGCGAACGGCAGGTTTTTTTTTTTGTAAAAATATGTATGTTATTTTTTTATCGGTTTGTGTCCGCCGTATAATAATAATATAATGTATAGTGCCTGTGCGTTTCACGGTCAGCAAAACGACAAAAATCGACGGAACGTTCAATAGACTTGCGAAGAGAGGACAAAAGAAGACAGTAAGAAGGCGGTCGTGGACTGGGTGAGTTTTTTTAAAAAATTTTTTTATTGTCGGTTTGTTTCAGTTGAATCGCTTGTAGTTTGCATATTTTTTTCAATATAAAGCGCGAGTACCTATATAAAAGTGTTTTGAGTTCATAGCATTACAATAATCGTTTATCACGCGCCTAAATATTATATTATACTCTGTAATCGTTTTACGGTCGTCCAAGCGTAAACAGGGTTATTGTGCGCGGCGGAAAGGTCCAGAATTTAACGCGGTCAGTCATCCAGGACTTGTCTCGTATGTGCGCCACAGCATCCCGGGGTATACACAAAGCTAACACTTGGAGGAATACATAATACACCTATCTCGGGTGTAGTATATTTGTAGTATGAATTGTCTCTTTATCACTTCCACATGGGCACCGGCGGTTAACGCAGCTCATCGCCAAGCCCGTGTTTAGAGGTATAGTAATACATAGTGCTGTACACAATAGCATCGCGACGACCAAGATGATGTTGATGATTATGACAAACCGTGGATATCTACATTCTACCCCTTTCTTTCCGCCCCGTTCGCCATCATCCTGCTAACCGTACACGTGATACGGAAGCCGGTTAAAAGCTCTACTCCCCATCCCTTGTCTCCCCCCAGTTGCCACCGTTTGCACGGCGCGCAGAGCTCGCATAAATCAATGCGGTTTTCGCCCTCAAAAACCCTTTTCGGCGAGTATGCGTTTATTTCCCCTGAAAGTCAACACAAAAATAAACCACTGCTCGCCGACGAGACGCGACAATGATTTTTTCGGTGCCGTAAACTCCATTAACGACCCCCCCTCCCCCGATTCTTACCCCATCTTTGATTTCTTTGTGTACGCCGATCGGTTATCGCCAAGAAAAATATGTCTTACTCCCTCGTCGGATATGGCATAACGTTGTTTTGTGTATATACAATTTTGATAAAACTGTTGTACCCAATACGTTTTGTTCGAAACACACATTTTAACAAACCCTAGGCACCCAGATAGTTGGAATCAAATTAAAAAAAAAACTTCCAAGAGTAGAATAACTTTATCGGTTTTTAGATAAAAAATAAAATAAAATAGAAATACCTTAACTTTAATATTAAAAAAAAAACATTAAAAGTACCGGAAACATTATAAAAAGAATAAAAATACAAAAAATTGTTTTACCATAATTGAAATACGTTTTTTTAAACATAAATTTAGGTATAAAATAGCTTTCAAAGGATAAAAATCAAAATATTTATTTAAAAATAATAATAACGAAGCCAAAACCAAAACCTTTATACTTTTTAGAACCAATATGAATCGAATAATACAATTTTTTTTTATACGAACAGGGACCAGAACCGAAAAACCTTTAGGCTCTAACCCCCATAGACACATAGGCACATAGACAGATATTTTTAGAAGGGAAAGAGGGTTATTATGACCTTCTGAGTCCCACCGTTTATTGTTCACTGCCACCGAAAATCAAATAACCTAACCTAACAAACCGTACAACCAATTTGATTTGTGTTGTTCGTGCTTTACAAAGGATTATGTTAATAGTATTCCGATTGATTTTAAAAGACAAAGTATTCAATATATAATATTATACATTTTCACAATATGAGCGTCCGAACTACACAATATTATAGAGCGTAGAAAGATCTTAATAAATGTATGTACCTAAATATTATTTATAGACACTGTACATAGTAATAGCTGTATAAGGGTCTGCGTTTGGAGTCGTAGCGACTGGTACGGCGTGTAGTGGATATGTGTATGTGTGTTAAATGTGTGTATTTGTGTGTGTGTGTGTGTAGGGAAGATGTTGCAGGGGAAAAGGCCATAAATCAATACCCGCGTGGGCGAACGGGGCAGGCGGCGATAGCCCGGGTTCAGCGACGTGTAGGGGAGGCAGCAAACAAAACAATGCTTTGCGCTGCCGAAAATCGTCAAAATACCTCTGGAGCTTTTCACAACCTCTCCCCACCCTCAACAGCTCGGCGACTATGTGAATTATAGCCGTTTGATTGTGTGTGTGTATGCGAACTTGAGTTTCAACTTAACGGCCAATGTCGGTTTATCCCCTCGATACCACCACTGGGCCGTGTACAATATATACCACTCCCTTGACCTACAACGTGTATTAGTCGGTCGCGAAAGGGTTAGGGCGGCGAGTAGGCAACGACGGGATAATCGAATTCCTCCGGAATTCCTTTGGCCATGCCGACCGAACCGATTGTTTTGGTGAAAACAGTTGAGTTATATATATAATCGATAAGACTCGGGCGATTAATATTAATTACTATTCACGGATGGCGGGTCCGTGGAATATAAATCAAGCAAAGAACTTTTATATTACGGGTTTCGCATGCCTCAATAGTTATATGTACAATAGCCTCTTGTATTACGAAGGCGCTGTAGGATATGCAACTATTGTCGCCTACTGCCAAATACTTTTATAACAACCCATTAATAATATCCACGTTATAATTATAATACCATCGACGAGGCAATGCACGTGTGTCACTTGTTTTCGTTGTGACTTTTACTTAGAAACGATGAATAGGAATTTGAATAATCGGTTTTCGATTTACCGGCGGTAACTCAATGTCTATAAAAGAATAAACTTTGATCGGTGTTACTTTTTTTTTGGCGATAATCGGTAGGCTGTGATTAGGACGTGTATCGCATAACGGACTTGTCGAAAGAAAGCGCGAAATAGCTGATTTCGTGTAATAGCGGGGACTCGCACACAAAACGTCTTATGAGAGTTCACGGGCGGTGAACGGACGGCGGTACGCGCTCGTGCGATAAATCACCGAATCGTAACCCGTAATAAGGGGAAGCCACGGCGGGGGGAGGGCGCAGACTCAATGTATTAGGGAAGAGAGTGCGGAGAGAGAGACGACAACAGCAACAGCACCGGGAGCAGCAACATCAGCATGGGAGCGACAAGACGGTATAATGTGGAATTAAGACGTCATATAGGAATATCATACTCTCTCACCGTGGTGTGTCTTTCGGTGGAAACGCCGCCGCTTCGCAAGCAGCCCGTCACTGTCGTGTTGCTCTGTGTATATACATTATATTCGTCTTATCTTGCCATAACGTCAAGACACCGTCCGGGTTATACCGCGTGCGCTAGCTATGGAGCATCATCCGGCTGCAGCAGCTGGTCCGAACCCCGGCTGTTATACCGGCTATACCCGGCACGCTGTCACTCCAAATACTCGTGACACGCGACCTTGGTGTACATTATGTGTGTGTGTGTGTGTACATAGTAGTAATGATAATAACAATATTATAATACACGGATAAGGGACAAGGCAAGGCGCGCACACACGGCTGCGACGGCGGCGTGGCAGCGGTGTATATCCTCCTAATCGTGTACACCGAGACGGCCATGTTGGATTTTGGGTGTGGTACCGGCAGTCACTCCCATTTTCAATTTGTAACTGTCAGTCAAACGGCCGCGGGGCAACGCCTAGCCCGGACGCCATTGGCCGCCGCCGCCGCCAGATCCGATCCAGGTCTCGTTTAATAAATTACACGTCATTTGTATTAGCGCCGCCGTCGTTGCCCCCTCCCCCCCCCCCTCCGCCCGGCCGCAGCTCACACCTGTCCAGCCTGACCCCCCCCCTCTCCCTTTCCACCGCATAAGACGACGTCTCGCAAGCAAGTGCTGGTCCCTGGCGGCCGATCCACGATTGACGGCAAAAGGTTCGGGAAACCCTTTTGGAAAATTGAAAATTTCCCCCCGAAACCGGATGGTTTCAAATGGGCCTTTATATCGAAATCGTTCCGACGTTTTGAGTTTCTTTTAAACTAAATTTAAACAAAAAAATTACAACCGCACACTCGAATATGCATTGAAAAAATGTACAGAACCTTTGCGAGCAGTAAAAATATCACTTCTACATTTATACGTAGCGTTTAATTGAAAATTATTAAAAGTATTGCATATTCGACTCACTATGAATTGTGTTAATTTACCATAATTATACATATAGAATATGTAGGTAATACTTTTATAAAAATTATTACAATACATTTACTATGCAAGGAATAACTTTCCCCTTAAAAAATAGGAATAACGACAATGTCAATGTTCTTACAATTTTGGTAATTTCACTAGTTAATTATTCAAGATAACATAGAACTATTGTTGTATAAATATATAACTACAAAAATAAAACCTTTTGTAGTGAACCTTGAAAAACAACTATAAATCATAGATGTTTTCGGTTTTTTCACAAAACTAGTGTTTACAAAAATAAAGTTCTATCCAAAATATTAAAATCATAAAAATACTTAAATCATCCAACACTATTTACAATCAACGGGTTTGTATTTATTACTCAAAACGGTATCCCTTTATTAATAATTACATTAGAATGACAACAAAATTATTTTTAATTTTATTATACGATCACATATTCCTTATAAAACCACAATGTTATAATGTATAGTTAATTATCTATTTAATTTATCTATATAACTGTTCAGTCAGAATTATTGAAATAACTTTTGTTATTACCATAATACATGGACTAATGTACTAAAGGAGCAATTTTAAAGTATTGCAAATATTGTTCTATTCGATGAGTTACTGAGTAAAAATATCAGCAGCAATCATATGTACTGGAATAATAGTTTTTACACATAACTTAATATACATAATATTTTGGTCATTATAGGTACCTACTTTAGAAGTAGCCGAATACATTATATAAATTATAAAAATTCTAAACACATTCAACTGCAAAAAGTAACTAATAAATAGTAGTAAAATTATATATTTAATTAATAGGTCAAAATAGGGTTAAAACGTGAATGCATTTTTTTTTTGTCTTAATTAGGTCTAATTTATATTTCCTTCGGAAAAAAAAACTGTCTATATTACAATTTATATAATTGTGTATAATCTGTTACCTTAAGTCTTTTGTGTGTATATTTCTTAGATATATTATTATAATATTCATTATAAATTTTTATTTTCGGATTTGTATCTTTGGGGTTAGGCGTCCCCACGCACAAGATCAAATGCCAAAAAAGTACACGACACGTCCATTTACTTGACATCCAGAAAACAAACCGTATATAATCCCACTCTGCTCTTGTATAGGTACATATTATATGTACAGCCTTATGTAGATTTATCTATATATATAAACGTATTATCTTATTTTATACACATAGGTTTTTAAGTATATATATATATACGTATACCTACTGATAAACATAAATTCGATCCGCACACATACATTATTTATGAATATTTTTCCAGCTGTATATACCTACATATATGTACATAAAATAATATGTTGATTAATAACATATTACACGGACGTCTTCAGTACGTGTCCGAGTATATATATATTGATAGATATACTGTGTGTGTGTGTAAGTATACACAAATCTCTGCTGGAGTCGACTCACATGGATTTCCAAACCCATAACGGCAGCGTCCGCATACCGCGGTTTTCTCCACCGGACGACCGTGTACTCGCAGGATATTATAAGGAGGCGAACGTCTTAAACAGCCTATGGCGTTATGGCAGCTGCAGCAACGGCACTCGCAGTAGCCGGCATGAATTATTTATTTGAAAAAAAAAGTAAAAACGTTTAACGGCGTAACCGTAATTGTACAATAACAACAACAACGACAATAATAATAATAATGATAATATAAACTGTTGAAAAACACGTCTCCGCGGTAAAGTCGAAAAATTTGTTCTCGAAGCGTTTTGTTTTAAGGGGGAAAAAAACGCACATGTCAATCATCGAGTTAACGAGAGAGTTTCTTTTATATTGTTATCGCCGTAAATAATAAGACGGTATATTATGGTAAATAAGATAGCAGATAAAACGTGTACCCGAGGAAAAAAAAAATACTAAAAACAAAACAAGAGTGTGCGAGCGTGCTCCTATATCTATTATATAAATAATTATGCGTACACATACGAGACGGATTTAGGAAAAAGAGTAGCTGAGGACATGTTATTATTGTTATTGTTACACTGTGTATAATATGTAAATGTTAAGAATAAGGACGGGGGGGTGGCCTGGGGAAGGGGTAGCGGGTTCACGCATTAATTAACGTATGTGTGTGTGTGTCTTAATTAGCCGAATAATTATTTGCGTTTTCGTGTAAGACTTTGTGTTGTATACTTACACGGTCTTTGCGGATAGCTCTGTGCCGTTCCGGCAAACGGACAATAATAATTATTGTGATTTTTCTGAACGCGTTAAAAACATTCGGTTGTCGGTAATTTTTTTCCTACAGAATTTTTTTAACAATGCGATCCGAAGACAAAAGGAAATATAATCGCCGCCGTCGCTACCGAAAATTTAACTGACGGGTACTTATTGACCACCGGTTAAAAATAAAAATTGTGATTCAAAAACAGATTGTGTTTTTTGTGTCAATATAGTGCACCCGGTATAAGTCGTAAATTATATAATAATAATAATGTAAACTTTAATGACAAAATAGAAAAAAACATGATTACAATATGAACGAGTACACGGTCTAATTTTAGTTTTTACAATTCTTATTCCGCGTTTCGCAATAGCAATTAAATTTGAATTTTTAACTCTCATCTTAGGTTGATTTTTTACAGTAGGTATTACATGGACACACGAAGGTACAGCCGATGATTATGCGTTACAACAATATACATATATCTTGTTATATTCTCCGTCATTGTATTTTTTATAAGAGCAATCTCGCAAAACCAGACGAATGTCTCACACGAGTGTTTATATTAGGTATAATAATAATATATAACGGCGCGCACTTTATATTATTATAAATTATAATATTACTTTGATACATTGTATTTTAATCGAACGTTGTACCCACATTTTGTGCATTATACCTACAACGTTAAAATAAAAAATAAAAAAAAACTCTTCTATATAGAGACGAGAAAAATATATTTTGCCAAGTTTATATTGTTGTAATAATATTGCTTTTATTTTATTAAAGTTTGATTAATACGCGCCTATTGTTGTTGCAGATCCTTTGAATCTTTTTACACACATACACACAAAAAAAAAAAATTGTATCAGGTATACCTATTATTTTTTTTTTCTTTCTCTCGGCTCGTTTTTAGAAGAAATAAACGCTCCTACAGCAACAGCAGCTGTCGCGTTCTCCCACACAACCGACCCCGCCCGTTTCTCCTAAGTATATATATATATATATATATATACTTCACCTCCGTTTTGATCGCCGTCCTTTTCATCTGTAAATATTTTGCCCTCATAGTGAATAGGACTTTTTTTTCCCCGTCGCACATATTATACACAAACATGGTGTGAGTATTTTTTGAACGTATATGCATGTATATGTATATTGTATATATATATACGCTGAAACTCCAACGTAGTGGCAGATGATTAATGCAAAAATGTCGAGTTCGATTCTGTCAAAAGGAGTAAAACCCCCGAGGGGGCGGCGGTGGGAGAGTATGGCGCGGTGCGGGGGTGAGAGCCAATCCCGAAACCGTGCGGGAGCGACGGCGGCATTCATCTTGCAAGGAATTTATCATTGTCCCGGGGAGGACAACTGGGCGCAGACGGGAGAGAGGTAGGGGAGGGTGGGTATACACGGTGTGTACGGTTTTGAACACAACACACAGGGGTGGAACGATGACGCCGAGCGGCAAGGGATGTCGTGTCGTGTTTGTCAAACAGCTATACGCTGTACTACCCTTCTTCATCCGTCGACCGTCCGTTCACAGATTCCCCTCGACCACCCCTCGTCCGTACCGGACACCCCGTTTTCCATTTCGGTGCCACGACTGTTGCCTTCACTCCTATACATATATATATGTGCACATAATATCCTGTGACACATCCGTCATCCCTCGAATATAAGCGCATACTGTACAGTAGATCATGTGCGGCGTGTGCATAAAATAGATCAAATTTATCTTCGTCGTCGTCGTCATCGCATTAGACGCGTAATGAGTTTATAAGTATAGTAGGTAGTAGTACAAATAAGTCTCAATAGACCATACAAATATGCGTTTGAGACAACAAAACTCGTATAATACAATGAATGATGTATTAAGAGGCTGAGCGTTCCAAAAACGTGTTTATTTTGATAGGTACATCCCTTGCCTGGTAAAATATATATTGTGGATTTCCTAAAGACGGTTTACTCCATACGCAAATTCATGTCAAACTTGCCATAAGAACACTGTCCTAGATTTTCTGGACATCTGGCAAACGTTAAAAATGAAAATTTAGCTTAGAACTCGTATCAGATGAAAACCTATGTACTATGTGCAGACCAGTTACCAGTTACTCTTAATGGAATATAAATTATATAAACTAGTATATGGACGCCACGAAAAGTGTAGTTGATGCTCCTGTTTTATAGTGCTGTGAAAATGAACGACTTAACAACCTGATGTAAATTATTTGACCGTCATGCTCTTGTTAAATGGTCAACAAAAGGAGTAAAAATATAATAAAGTTACAACTTTTGTACAAAAAGCTTATCAGCTTAGCGTGGGAAAAAAGGTATTAATTTTTGGAACATTTATGTCATCGGGTTAATGTTTACAAAAAAAAAAAAACAATGCATTTACATTTGCTTACAATTATTTCCATCTGACCTGATACTTTAATTAATAAACTAATTTCAAACCTTTCTTTGTGCAAAATTAATTTTTCGGACTAACGCAAATGTTCCAGACGAATTGCACAAGTGGAAATGTCGCGGTGTGACCTCCGGTCGATTTTTTTAAGAGTAGAAAAAAAACCTTTACCGAGTATTTCTGTTTTGTGTGCATTTTTTTTTGTCTATGATATATTTTTTTTGTTAAACGCTAAACGTGTAGACTCGGTCCAATTGCTCGCTGGTTGGCATCTGAAAAAATAATGTACAATATTTTTCACAAAGGATTTTGGCTACTGCATACCGTGTAAAATGGTCTTATTGAATAGGTAGAGCGCACACACACACCTGTGCGTTTTTTTTTATGCTCTGCACGATTTTTGCGTGACCTTTGAAGGTATAATATACAATAGGATGTAAGTATAAAAAAAAAATCATCGTTCAGAAGCCACAAACCACGTCTACTACCTGTATAATATAATGATACCGCGTCTATGCGGGTTGTCGTCGGCGGATGTTAAGAGTATATTGCGTGTGTAGTGTAATAATATTCTAGCGTACCTATATCCCGTGTACAGAATGTCTTGAGTTTCTGTACCGGGAAAGAAGGAGCTCAACAACCGCACCTGTGCGCTAAAAAAATAAACTAAATTTTTGTATTAAAAATGTAAAAAAAACTGAATACCCCGTGGGGGTTAACGCCGGGACGCCGTTGAAAATCCTAGTGTATAATGTACAGCTCGTGTCTTATGGCAGGCGCCTTTCAAGATTGCTTTCGGCTGCCGCTGGTGGCACGTTAAATTATTTGGGAGTGCGCAGCTCATTTATCTAAATAATAATAATATTATTTGGTCCGCCTTCGAATGAAAAAAAAACCTCTGTTCTCGGTTGTTTACTTTTTAAACACAAATATGTTAATATTTGTAATTAATTAAAATATAATCTTATATTATTATTAATGTGTATTCACACTCGCTTTCAAACATAAAACGTAGTATGTATACATACATAATAGTTTTTACATAAACAGTTGTTTTTTTAACAGGATTTACAGTGCAAACATTCACACCTGATAATTTCGTTGACGAGGATCTTGGCTATTATTATTTATTGCACAGGCCAATCATAATATATATATATATGTTTTATTTGTCGCTTTAGAAATTTGCTCTATTATTGTTGGACGTATTTGTCGTTATAAGACTAACGACTTTATTTTTCAAAATGCAAACACATATTTTTAAGTCGACAAGTGGGTAGTAAAAAATTTAATTTTGAATTTTTTGATTTTTATTAATCGGCTCGTCAATTATGACTTCATAAAGATTTTAATTTTAAAATCAATATTCGTTCGGTTTTAAAGACAGTAGCTTAGCAAGTCCATACTAGTTTTATGCATAAGGGACGAAGATAACAATTTTCTAGTTACTAAAAAATATAGCAAAATAACTAGGTACCTACAATTATAGAAAACAATAATTTACAAAATATTCATATTTTCCGAGAAAACGAGTGTCTTACATCGGATGGATGTAGGCGCAAAGCGATTGCAGCACGTGCACTCAACAAGGGCGGTTCGTTTCGAGACTGATACGTCGTGAAGTGTGTGTGTGTGTGTACATATAAGTATAATACAGTACACGTGCACAATACATAACAAATAAGCGCTCGGGAAAATAAGTGCGAAGAAAAATAAATTCGTCGAGATAAATATATAAACAAATAAATATATATATATATGTGTGTATGTGTGCACGGCTATATTGTGTTCGCCCGGCTGTGTGTTGTGTATGAAAAGAGAAGAGCGTTCGAGTATAAGAAAAAAAAGAAGGAAGGGAATAAAAAGAGTGCGTGCGCTTTCGGGGTAAGAGGGGGGGGGAGGGCTATTTTTCAAGCTTCATTTCGCCTAAAAGAAAGGAGAACGCGAGGCGACGGCGGCGCTGGGAATACTGCGAGGAAAAAGCCCTTGCCCTTCCCCGCGCCTTACCACCGCTGTTGCCGCCGTCGTTTGACAGTGTCTATTTTTCTCGTTTTCGTATTTTTCTTGTTCACTATCAGCGCGAGGCAACACCGCCCTCCGCACCCTCGACGCGGCCCCGACAATGTGGGGGGGGGGTTCGTTTTTAAAAGTTTCTTTTTGATTTTGACGTTGACAAATACAAGGCGTTTTATCATCGGTTGTTCGCTACCACCGCCTCGCGACGCCCACGTATATAATATATCTATATACATATATATACATGAACCGTATAAATATATATATGTATGTTTCTCCACACCGCCGTTTGCCTATAGCCGCCGGCAAACGTCGCTTTTTCATTTCCGCTCGCTTCGGTCCGGTCCAGTTTGTTGAGGTTGAAAGAGAAAGAGCGATAATTTTTAATACTACTCTCGGTGCAAAACGAATAGTAGACTTGCATATCTTATAGCAAAAAAATATACATAGATAGCATATTATAATAATACGGGGTGATCCTCTCGATATCTCATAGGGCTTAACAACGAGATTAATTGATATTTTTTTCTATACTTTTTTTGTCAATTTAAAAAGTCAATGAAATGTAAGCGTTACCATTTAAGTGTCAAAAGTTGATATAAAAATTATTAGTTTGGGACATCGACATTTGTGGAAAATGTATATAAAAACACTATAAAAAAAAAAGATATTAAATTATTAACTAAACCCAATGAGATATCGAGTGATTCACGAACAAATTATCATTCTGTATAATATAACAACACGAACCAGGAACGAATAAGGTACCTGATTTTTTCTTTGTATTTATCGAGTCCGAAATTATGTTTTAAATATTATATTAATAAAGAGCTCGCTTTGTGATAGAAAGTCTAAAAATATGAAAAACCAAATACATAAATCGTTAAAACGAATCGACTGATTAGCTAACAATGAACAACCGTAGATAATGTATTTAGCGTACAAAGTATTATTAAACATAAAAAATAATAACAATTTATTGTTACATTGTCATGTCGACAAATACACTGTCTTCACATTTTTCACGCAGGTTTTCCTTCTTACAAATTGGGACTTGCATACATTTTTGGCATAAGCTATTTTCTCGACAGCATACCTTTATTATTTTTTTAACGAGGCGTTCAACGTCAACCGTTTAACCGTTTGAAAAACTGCAGCAATCAATTTAAATCTGGACTAAATATATGCACATCGCTCATGAACCTTTCATAACACTATTTTGTTATTATTTTTTTGTTGAACGAGAAAAATCATTTTGAAAATTATTAAAAATGGTTTTGCCCGTCCAACATATTTATAATGATTTCGTTTATATTTTATTCATTCATTGTTGCGCTCACAAACGCGAAGTGAGGTATTCTCAGATCTCTGATGAAATATATTATAGTATAACGTTGTACACAGTTATTAATATTATTTTTTTTTCAAATTATTATCTTGTAATTAAAAATATTATATAAACTTATTATTCTTTTCCGTATGCACACAATAAAAAAAAATCTAAAACTAAAAAAATCACTTATAAAGTAAAATTTTAACAATATTTTAACGCAGAATTGTTTATCATGATAATATTTGTTTAAAAATTTAATTAAATATCGTTAATTAAATTTTCACTAACGCAAAATAATGCATAGGTGTGTAAATTACTATTATCATAGCTTATGGCAGATTACCAATATAACTAGCTTATAACATTTATAACATCTATCATAGTGCAATCATAAAATATGTCCATATCTGACCATAACTCTATCAACCCGGAAGTTATATTTCAAACGTACATAAAAAATACTTTTATTTGATGGGATAATTCTTGAGCTATAAAACGAAGAATTTTTTTACTGAACACTCATTGAAGATGTAATTTACTAAGTTTTTCGTTCAAACAAACTAAGCTACTTTTCGCCTCTTATTCGTATTTCTTATGTTATTTCTTACACAACAGTTAATAGCGTGGAATTAGTGCCTAAGGCTTTGAATAAAACATAGGGCCTATGACTAGCGACAGTAACTATTGCCTCTTTCTAAAAAAAAAATAATCTACATGTCTCATTTTTTAAAAATTAATGTATTACAATAATATGTATGACATTTTTTTTACCCTATTTTTTCCCTACATTGTAATGGCCTCTAGGGCACACTATTCGTGTAATAAATTATTGTTCTAAACGTTCTTATAAATACTTTAAAAATTAGAGCTCAATGTGCCCATTTGCCTGTTACCGTTACACCGTATACATTGAAACAAGCAAATCGCTTAATATTTTATGTGTTACACAAGTGGTAAATGCAAACCGATAAATCAATGTAAGCGTTGATACGGGTAGTGCTGCAGACTGTGCTTTTGTTCTATTTGCGGACCTAGGATTTGGCGCCTGTACCGGTAGTAGGCCCTTCTCCTCCCTACCTTGTATCACCGCATTATTGTGCGGCTTTGTACTCGATTATAATTCATATAGGTACCGTTTAGAATATTGTGCTATATATCTGGGTTTTTTTTTCAAGTTTATAGGTTAACTGGTCTATGAGAGGTGAGAGGGAAAACCTTCTCTTGTAGTAATTAGCAAGATTCGAAAAAAGTAATATTATAATCGATGATTACACTAGGTTTTTTTTTTTTACTTTAGATCCCTCATACGTTTGTAAAATGTACACGCTGGATTAACGCCATCGAAACCAAAACGCATGCGGATACATGCGGGACGTTGGGGTAGGGGAGAAAAACATGGAATTTTCGGAAAAGCCTCGCACAAGGGTCGTTGCGGCAATCACCCCATTTTCGGGACGGATATACACCCTGTACACGACTTACATATAATAATAATAATAACAATAATAACGACAGTATCACGTCGTCGGGGAGACTATATATGCACCACGAATAGTGTAAAAAATTGGCTTGCCATTTCCCCTGCGCTCGCCCGTCCCGGAACTACTGTCGACGTTCCTAACTATATTTATATATATATATATTTATTCTACACACACACAGACATACACATAACAATAGCTGCTGCTGCAGAACAAGAGCGGTTACAGTAGGACGGTCTCGATATTATTAATTAAAATCCGTCAGCTCGGTCGCCCCTGGGCCAATTTGTCAAAGACTCTTCGGTCGCCATTGTCGCGCGTTGTGTGTGTACTTATATATATATTATATATGTATATATATATATATATATACACACAAACGCGGCCAGGCGGTGGCGTTTTAAATAATTAGTAAAAGCGTTTCGCTTTTACCGAACAGACGACGGCGCTTTCTCGAAGACAATAATATTCTAACCTCGGTGCCGCCTCGCTGTCTATATTATTATTATTATAATATTATAACCTAACCGCCATCCTATCCATCCGTATACATATCACCGGCAGTTCTACAACGCAGCAGCTATCTGTCTCGAGCTCGGATCACGCGCAATGATAAATCGCCGACCGTCTGAGATCTCTTCATCATCATCATCTGAACCCGTGGCCGTGCTTTTAACAATAACGATATTATGCGTTTCACTATACTGCAGTACCTACACGTCATACGCATGTGCATTACATTATGGACTTTGGCATAAGTGCAATACGCGACCAGTGGAAAGGAAACGGATCCGGCCCGAGGGTATAAGGTCGCCAAAGAAAAAAATTGAATTAAAAACGCTTTACATCCAAAATGAAAGGCGACGAGGCTGTGTGCTCGTTGGGTTTTTGATTAAACATGCTTTTAAGGCGAGTAGTTCGATTGCACGGCGTGTGCGCTACAGGGTTGTTTCTTATATTGCTAAAGGGAATCGATATTGTTATAAAATATTGTCTTTGCTCGCGAAGAATAAATAATAATATCGTTTCGCTTATTCTTTTTTTTCTCCCCGGGGTGCTTATGGTATAAAAAAAAACAACAAAATTATCAATCATGATGATATAATATTTTATTATCGTACACGTGATCCGATCAATCGATCGGTTCTACCTGCAGCGGAGAAGAAGAGTTTTTGTCAAATATAATAATATTGTGTGTATGTGCTGCAGTCTGATATACAACATGATGGTTGTTATTTTATTATCATGTATCAAAGGAAAATATCTGATTGATTAGTGAATCTTGGTGAAACAGTTGCCTAGGACCATTAAATGCAGTTTATTTGGATGTAATTCTAGTAAATAGTAGAACTTTAGATGCAAATGAGAATTAAAAGTCAACTCACAACTTAAAAAAATCTCTCCCAAAAATTTAATACAAAAATACAAATTAGAATAGTTTAATAATTTATTATGGTAATATCCACTGAACAGACTAAAATGTAAATAATCTGAAAGAAGAAAACAATTAAGTTAAGTGTTGTGTTGTGTTGTATTACAATTTTTTATCTATTTTTTCATAAGTCCGTTTGATTCTGCGAGGGAATTCGGATTTTTTGGTAACGTGCAATATCTTAATTGTAGTAAATTATCTAAAGAAGTTTTATTTTATGTTAAAAGTTTAAATTTGTGGTGGTTAATGTTAGGTTTAAGGGAGTAACTTCAGAAGCAGAATAGCAATTTAAATATTTGATTAGTATATTAGATTGACAATTTGTTTGTAACATAAAAAAAGACCCAGTTGACAAAATTAGGCACTTCGGATACGATGTGTGGAATACAGGGTGGGTGGGCTTTCAGACGGTTTCCGGGTTGTTAATTATTGTTAACTATCATCCTATATAGTTTGCTGACTACCGTTTTACCAAAAGTCGTTATAATGAGCACGTGTGCTTTGCGGAAACGATCTTAGGAAAATCTGTCGATACCTTGAAAATACAGGCCTGTTCCGCGGAGGGAGAGCACCAGTGCCGTCGGTAAAATATAGCGTTCGGTCCCAAGGTCGACCAACAATGATCTATAGTGGTTCACCCTATTGCGGTTTGCCCAAGTAGTTTTCACGTCCCAAATAAAAAAGACAATGTGTCTAAACTATCCTTTACCTCTTCGAAATTACCACCGGGTTAAAAGCGTTAACCCTGGCTGCCATTTGTCCTCAGATTCGGCAACCACCTTCACTGCCGCTGTTACCTACACCTACCTACCTTTGCACCGACCGAGGCTCAACAACGTCTTCATTAGATCCAGACCGTTTTTTTTTTTTTAACAGTACAGCTAAAGTTATACCCGACATTGTTTATGTCGTTATGAAATTTTTAAAAAATTGTCAAACGGCTTAGGTTAGTTAGCTATTGAAACATATGACATTGTTTTACACGTTAACCGGTTAAAATAGCAATGGCTATTAAAAACAGAAAAAAATACATAGTTGGTCCAACAAACATTTTTAGTCAAAGCAACTATACATTTTTAGTTTGGGCAACTAAATGTTAAGTTGGGCCATCTATGTATTACTTTCCGTGCAAAAAGCTTTGGCTACAATTTTAACCGTTAATTAACTTAAAATAACATAAAGATGAAACCGAATAAAAAAATAAATAGAAATAGTCTTTTAGACTAGTCTTACTTAGTTCGAGCTAGAGTTTCACTAACTTTAGTAGCTTGGTTATACTTAAAGTTAATAAATTAGCTCAAGTGGCGATTTAACAAAACAGTGTAAAAAAAAAAAATATTAACCAACATTTCTTTCGGTTGGAACAATTGTATGAAATACTTTTTACTTAGACACATAACTTTGTAATTCTTCCATAACAAGTACAAAATATTATATATTATATTATATTTCATATTATAATACGTTTAAAAGGTATTTAAATGGCTAAAACAATTTTTTTTTCTTTTGGAAAAACCTGAATTATTTTGTTTCGGTTATTAAATTATTGACAGCTGTTTTTTACAATTTAAATTGTTGTATTTTTTTTCTTTCTACTATGCTTGACCTATTTGTCTATGACCTAAATGTGGGACGAAATGCTGCTGTGTCGGGTGTATATTATTATTGTAACATTTGTTTTTTTTTTTTGCTAGTATTATCCACGCACGTTTTATACAACTATTATTATCATATATACATATACAATATAATTGTCAATGAAAACACCAATAAATCTGTCGGTTGAAGGGAAAAAAATATATAAATTCTTTCACATTGCGCACATTTGTCGCGTGTGTGCCAATACAATATTCGCGAGCCACACAGGAACGGCATATGTGTGCCAGCACCTCCTTCTACCCTAGGACAGATATATTATTCTTATAAAGGGATAGAAAAAAAACACTGATTTCCTCTAAGGACCGACCATGAAATTAAAAGCGATTTGTAATACGGCGCGAGGATGTTCTATTTTTTTTTTGTTCTCTTCCTTTTCCGCACCCTATATTATGATGTACATGTACAACGGTCCCTATACAATATCACACGCTGAGAATCGCCATTGTTTTTATGTTCCCGCACACATCTGGCCGCAATCATATTATATTCCTCGCACAGGGGATGGCTCCTTGCATTTGGCCACTGTCATTGAAAATAAATTTGTTGTTTTGGCTGAAAGAAAAAAAAATACTGTTAATATTATGTATTTGTAGGTTTACCGAAGAAGTCGTTGCAAAACTACAGTTGAAATTTGATGCAGGCAACTCTAGTAATAAATAAAAATTAAGTTAAATAAAACTGAAGTAATTGCCAACAAATGGAGCTAATATAAATTAAAATAAAATCCACTATTTCTGCATTAATTTAGTGGTCAGAACTAAATAAATATTTGACCCAACTAAAAGTTTAGTGATGAACTATGTTTCTTTTCTGTGTATATCAAGTAAGTTTAACACAATTTCACAAGACCATAATGATAATCATATTTTCAAATGAATTCTTATGGGCCAAGTTTATTAGTTTTTTTTTTTAAATATTAATGAACAATTTTAAAACGAACGCAGATAGAAGAATGTTATGTCATCATAGACTTGTAAAAAAAAAATGTCACTATTATACCCTTTTGGTCTTCATCACTTCATGAGATATACTTTCAATAACGGTTTAACATTATGAATTATTTAATTTAAATGTTCCTCTTTTTTTATCCCTCTTGACTTGAGCAACAATTCAATAAAATAAATACGATTGATATAATTTAATGTAGTGCTGAGACATTTATCATTGTTTTGAAAACTGCTCCACCCTCAATTGTACATTCGAAAAGTGACTGATAACATAACTTATTAACCTGACCATCTATTTACCAGCATAATTATATTATCACAGTTTAAAATAATAACAGGAAAATCGTTTTCTAAAATAATTAATAAAAATTAAGCAAGTGGGGCCAAATATCCCCCCAAGATATTAAGAAGCGCTTTACACAGTAATGTGTTTATTTCTTAATTAGCCACAAACGCACCAAGAAATATGCGGTTATTTTAATAAGATGTCGGATGTTAGACGAAACGAACTGATGAGTTTTAAAAAAAAACATGTTTAACATTTGTATGGACAAATATATAACTAGGTATATATTATCTATCAAGTAAAAGTATGTAGTGTTTAACCGTCTTTCATGTCGGATAATAACTTCTTATAATATAACAATATAATATGTTATTATTAAGTGGTAGACCAAAAAAAATGACTTATAAATCACAATACATTATCATTATTTTGACACTAAACAAACAATTATTTTTAAAGATAATAATGATTATACACACTATAATATAATATATAGTGAGTTTTAATATTGCAGTTTTCTTTTTTTAATAAAAATAATACATTAATTGCTCGGAAAACACAAATTAACTAGATGTAGTAATTACCGGTAAGATGGATGGAAAAATTAATTGTATTGTAAAAAAATAAAATAAAAAACAACTCGCCTCGTGTGTTGTTTTGGGTTTTTTGAAACCAATTAAACGGACAGGTCGCAAACCAAAACGTGTATTAGGTATTATTCAATCTTTACACGGCATTATTCATGGCGGGGTCATTAACAATTCAAATTCCTTTAAGTATGGACCTCGTGTTTGTATAATATAATATTACGCGTCTCTAATGAGATTAATATGTGTGAGGCTCCACCGCCTGTGTACAAAGTAATAATATGTAAATGCAATATACCCTAAAAACATGTACAATACTACGGTACACTAATATTAAGTGCAATGTGCAGTGTAAGTTTTAATAACAATATAATATATGCGTAGCGATTTACTGATTGTGTTCTGGAGTATAAAAAAAAATGTATATTATAATTTAATATTATAGTATTTAAGACGAATGAGATGATTTTTTTTAAATTTATGATTTCCAGACAGCCTACATTAGGTACATTTAGTTTTTGTTAAATACTGGTTCACTCTTTGAACAGGAGATTTGAACAGTAATTATTCAAAAACGAAGTGGCCGTGCAAAACAACTGCTTAGATAACAAATAATATTTTTATATGCGCTTGAGTTGAAATTCTTAAATTGGTTAACGCAAAACTTATAATAGAAAATAGTTTGATTTCATAACTGTTATGTCTAATTATATAGTCTTATATTTTGTTTTATTAGCTTTAATATCTGACTTCGTCCAGGATAACTTTTTTGATCACAATGAATTAGTGGAAATTTGATGACTCATCACTGCTGATTATTCTCAACCTTTCAATCTCATCCACACCATCCAATAAACTGCTTTTATATGTTTTCATCATTGTATGTTATGGTCAATAATGTAATAATTATAATAATGGTATGTGCATTCAATTCATACCTGATCAGATTTTGTTAATTTTTTAACTTTCTGGTGGTAAAAGATATGGAAGATTTTAGGGAAGTTCGTGGAGTGACGTCATCGTTGTAAGTTATACTTAAACTTTCCCTTAGAACCGCCGTGTTTACTACTCTTCTGGATGTATATAAGAATTTCTTTGCGAGCGGACTCGTGTGACATATAAAGTATTTCAAAAACGGCTTTTTGAATTCCATACATTTTTCTTGTCTTCTTTTACAGCAATATAATATGCGTAGACAAGTGATGGGTTTTTTTCAGACACGCCATAAATCACAATATTAAACCGTTAAGTATTGCGCGCGAGACTAAATATTAAAATAATTCTTATATATATATAGCGCCACGGCTGAGCAGGTATAAAGCCGTTTGGAAAAGTTTAACTTGCGCCCGCAGACGACATCGCATCGACGGGTCGTATATTTTATTCAGCCGGTAAAAAGTTTTCTCGGCGCGAGAGGAAGACGACAGTTAAGTCGGTGTCATTTTAGTGGAAAAGAAAAGAAAAAAAAAGTGCTTCCCAGCCGAAAACTCGGGATTTTCTTCGACGATCGGAAAACAAACACTTTGCGCGCGCATTAAAAATAAAAAAAACTTGGACGGAAAAAAAACTTGGTTCGACGTGCGGAATATGAGATTGAGAGTAAGGAAGGGTTGGTATTGTGGAAATGGGGGGGGGGGAAGACGCAGCCCTTTTCCGTCATTAATCCCCTCTATAGCTCGCACACACCTACGGGTTTATATATATATATATACATTTTTTTTGCACTTTTTCTTTGTATACGCATTAGCGAGCTTTTTTTCTCCTGTATAGTTATTTTCCCCTTTGTCTCCGCTCACGGCGACGGTTCTTGTGTTTTTTTTTTTTTTTTTTTGGCGCTTGACGCCATTGCCATCGCCATTCACCACAATGTATTCAACATCCTGTAACCGATGATTTATTATTTTTTTGTAGCTGCTGCTTGTGGTGGTGGTTGCACTTTCCTTTTTCTTCGCCACGGGATAAGACGGCGGTTGTCGCCGTTGCGGCCGCGTCCAAATGAAAAGCCTCTTTTATTTTTGGGGTTTTTTTTATTTTTATGCCGTTTCGTTTTCTATACTATTATATATAATTCTTTTCTCTTTATATTGTATTGTGTGTGTGCGCGCCAGCTCTTTATTTCTCTGGCGCGCAAAGGCAATCAAGATGATGGATGATTTTCCGAGGCGTTCCGTGTTGCTGTTGCTGCTGCTGCTGTTGTTGTTGTTGTTGTTGTGTATTTTTTCCACCCCCTATCTACCGTAGCCACGCGAACCACCCCCGCCTCCGCCGGGCAAAGGCGCACCCCGACCTACAAACCGCATGTCGGCGGGGAGGGTTTGTTTCCCCGGTGCGCGTCTAAATGTTAAGAGGCGGCCCGGTTTTCCGGGAGAGGTATACATATATATAGATATATATATATACAGGGAGCCCGGTCGAGATAGGGGAGGCGGTGGACGGGTACTGCGGCCATCAGTGGCTCGGTTAATGCGTTCTTCAATCAGCCGGGTTCGAGGGTGATCAATCTCGAAAAACTCCACCGCCACCGCCGGAGCGCAGCTTCGACAAGGCCGGACGAAACACCCCTTACCTTCCCTTTTTCCCCACATAAGATATCATCCCTCTATACTCACACACACACACCCTCAGCTTCCGCTCGTCTTGGGTTCACCGGATGGCTTCATTTTTCTTATACGAGGGGCTTTTTTTTTTTTTTGCTTAGCGTTCCGTTAGTCCTTTATTTTGTTTCTTTTTTTTTTTTGGTTTCTGTACGAGGTTTATTTATTTTTGTTTTGTTTGTTTGTATTTTTTTTTATACCAGGAGGATTGCCAGCCGACGTGCGGCTCGCAGTGAATAAAGATGACCGCCTCTGTACAGCTGCCGTACGGCACTCCAGCTCGCAGTACTCATCTCTATGAAAATCCAGGGATTCAAAGCTGGAATACTTGATTTCTTATAAATAAAACCGTTTTCCATCGTTATTTTTATACGTTGCAGTATATAATATAATAACAATAATATATATGTATTTTTATTTTATTTTATTTTGACAGACAGATGGGAAGATACATTCGAAAAAAAGCTTACCGTAATCGCATGTCGTAAAAGATCCACATACGCATAGAATATTGTATTTATTTATAATATAAAATATATTATTTCGTTTTTCACTTCAAGACGTTTTTTACTGTTCTACAAAAAAAAAAAAAAATTTTTGTATACAAAAACAAAATACATTTTTCTGTTTGCGAATAAAATTAAGGTACCTAATGTTAAAAAAAAAAAGTAGTAAAGATAATGTATTACAAGAAAATTGGAAACAATTCGATTAGAAATTAACATTAATGTTTTACTAAAAAAACATTTTTATAACATGATAAAAGAAAATGTTGTTTGATACGACAAAAACAGAAGGTTATAAATTTACATCAAGTTTATTAAAAAAAAAAAACATTTGTAGATACGAGTAACGCAAGTCAACGTTGACGGGAAGTGTTAAGTGGGAATCTGAATTTACAAAGAAGAATATAATTCGTCTTTATTTATCTGTCTTGTTTTATTGTAAGCGTAGTTTTTATTTCAGAATAATCACATCCGATTATATTTTATGAATAATTAAAGTCGGTATTAGCTGCTTATGATGATGAATAGTTTTGAAAAATCATCACATGCAGCTCGATGCTAATTTTTCTCACATTGGCTGTCAATAATTATTATGATGCGGACAACGGTTACGTTATACAATAAACTCTAAGATATCATACACTATTAATATTGGCAGCAATAGTGTCGGTTGCTAAACTCGAGGCTGTCGTTGAGTAACTAGAAAAACATACTATAATGATAATGATAATAGTTGTTATTTATACTACAGGTAGGTAAGGCTGTCCAATCTGTGTGTCTATTTCTTATGATTGGAAACTCAATTAGCATACCAAAAAAAAAACTCCGTTACACAATATGCGTGTAGACAGAAGTTATCATTTTAAAAAATAGCGACAAATAAATTTTAAATTTTAAAACCGTACCTTATACTTTATTTTAATACCGGTATATTATTGTACAAAGCGTTTTAACAGCAGTGCTGAGCATATTGGAAATCATTTAAAATTTAGCAATGTAAACAGTGAACGCAATACAACTATTAAAACAACAAAATTCGACTACCTACTGTAATATGTAAACACGGGTTTTTATGTTTAATTAAACTCTACGTTGACGCTTTGTTTGAACATGTACCTATTGTTTATTTAAATGCGATTTTTTTTTAACCGTGAACGCACACATTTGCGTAGGCATGCCTAAAAAACGGGTTAAAACATTTCACGGTCTGCGGTTGACTTGGCGTTGAATTAAAAAATCATTCGTTCCGCCGCGTTAAAGTGTCAGCTCGGTTTTTATATTATTTTAATAATAATATTGATTAGGCAACGCACACAAAAGCGCTTTTCCTCTGGTCAATGGAATTTGCATAGGTGACGGTTTCGGTTGGTATGCACAACCGGTAGACTGGTATCCAATGATAATACATATTATAAATGTTTTATTTGCATAACAGACCGTTTCCGGTGGTAGATAATAATATAAAGTGAATATTATATGTAGGTACCGAGGTGGTTTTGCGTAGGGGTGATAATAATCATTCGAATGTTCAAGTTGTCGAAAACGATAAAAACATTGGACAGTGTCAGGTTATACATGGTAGTTATTATTAAAAAAAAAAATGATTTATCCCCTGTAATTAATCTTCCCCGGTGACTGGACCCAGTTCAATACCTCAAAAGGGGACAGAGCTCTAAAAAAGAAAAGCATTTGAAAAAAATTGTGTAATATAATAAAATATGAAAAACTAGAAAGTTATTTTCCAGGGAAATGAGTGGCTTACTGTAAATGGATCGCCATACTACTATCGCAATATTACTTATACTACTATGTGAGAGGCTACTATTAATTTTCTATCGTTATCAAATATAAAGAGAATCATTGCATTCTAGAGACATCTCTGTGTATAAGAATTGAACTTAAGTTGGTTTTTATTAAACTAATATATTATGTGCTTTTGATATATTTGATCGTTTTTAGTATTATTTTTTTTGTTGTACTTTTATGATTTCACTGTCGTCTACAACAGCTACCGTCCAACAAGACCGCGTATAGCTGTTGTATTAATCATTCAGCGTGTACAAACTTAAAACGATTAATGGCTGTATGTCGAATTGGTATTTTTAACGACTAGCTCCTCTGGGCAAGTGCTGCTGCAAAGTCGCATTTTCCTCGTTGCAATACATTTTAACGACGGCAATTAGTTACGGCACGGTTGATCGAAAACCAGATGTTTCAGAGAAAAAAAAATAATACAATATATATTATAAAAACTATACTATCTTACATCGCGAGTTTTTTTTTTAATAACGTCATACTTTACAAAAAAAAAACCGTGATTAAATAGTTCTCATTTTTATTTTTTTTTGCATTTATTTAATATTTATAAAACAATTCAAAATATTTATTCGTTTTTGATCTCGTGTCCAATCGACAAAATACATCCCTCACTGCCCGAAACCGAACACATTTATGTAATTCAAACAGTCTTCCTAACATTCTTGTGGGTGTTACACAATTTATTTAAATACATACATATTACCCTTGGACAAAGCGTTTGCATTCCGGAGGCGGAGGACAAGAGGAAGATTTACTGTGAAAATTACATTAACAAGTTTACAGTGTTCCCTTATAAAAATCATTAGTGTCATAAGGATGTTATAGATCCTCTCCGATAAGTTGAACGGTATAGTACAATTATTGAAAAAGAATACCACTGTATTTAAAGATGATACTATGTAATTTAATTTTTTTCAATAAAATGTACATAATATGTATATGCACATATGCTATTAACTATTAATTAGCACTCAAATTTTAGAATAAACAAATTGGCTTTAAATAATACACGTTTACAATGGCCGCTTAAGAAAAGGATATGAATAACTCACCATGGTTGTACTAGGGCCACAGTGAAATTTTGGTTTTTTTTCCAACATATTCCAATCCTTAACAAAAAAAAAAATTTTTTTAATTTGATAGAAAATTACAGAAAAGTGATGAATTTACTAGACGTTTCATTGTAAACATTGTTTGGCCGGCTGTGTCTATCAGTGAATAATGTCTGGCGCCACTCTCGCTTCGATCCAAAATGGCCAATCTTACATTCAGCAGTTTTTGGCAAACGAACAGGTTTTTTTTATTTTCCAAAAGCACACATGTTTCAAAATTTATTGAAAATAATACATCTTATGTTTTTGAACAATACACCACCATGATATTGTTTAATAAATATGCATTATTCGTTTGGTATACATTTCAAACTCTTCCTCAAATTGTAAATCTAAAAACCGGACACTCGGTATCAACACTTTTCTGATTGTATTTTTTTTTCAAATAATTTACGTTTTACAAATGTATATTATAAGAAAAACTAGTTTTCGAGCCAGCCATTATTCTTTTTGTAAACCATTGAAAAAAATCAGGTTGCTCTTACAGATTTCATTAATTACCTACGTTCTCGGACTCTTCTGCACAACTTGTTTAAAAAACATCATATTTAGGTCCGACGTGTAATTGCGTGCAATTGACTAACTACAACATAACAACTCGAAGCAGTTATACTAGTTATATTTATTATTTTTTTTTTTTTACAAGCGATTGCGATGAGGCAATTGCAATTTATAGTAGCCAGACACGCACACCGTATAGGAGTGTATTGTATATTTTTCACTGTGATTTGGGTGAAGGTTGTTAGACTTGGATGTCTGTCGTGTGTGAAAACAACCGTTTGAAACACAAGACAGCATTTGCGAGGATATTTCCGATCGCGCCAAGTACAATTATTCATGCGACTCTTGCGCAGAGTGATCGATAATTTTCGAAAAGAACGGTTCTATATTTTACTTTCTTTTTTTTTCCCCCGGTTCCCATTGTCTCTAAGCGCGTAGTACAAAGTCGTGGTGGACGCGGGCGGCGGCAAAGAAAAAACGCAAGGGAAGAAGCGAAAAAAAAGGGGCCCCGGGAGAAACCTGCTGCGGAAAAGGGACACGGAAAGCCTCAGAAATTGATTACAGACATTAATACCCTGACACCCTGGACACTTTTATTAATGTACTTTCTACCCTTTCGCCCCGACAGGCGCGCACACAGCATCTCCTCCGGCGTCGCCACCGCTGCTGCAACGGTGTATATAGAAGTGGTGGTGGTGGTGGCTGCACAGGGAGAAACAGAGAGATGGAGAATTTTTCGCCGAAAAAACCAGCCAGTGCCTTTGTGTGTGTGTGTGTGCGTGTAAGTACAAAGGCGGAGAGTTGACAAATTTCAGGAGCATTAATACCCGTCCGTTTCGTACAATGCCTGTGTGTTCCCGCTCTCCAACTCCCCCCCCCCCTCGGAGTCACCCCGAATACACTATATTGTATATAACTGTATGTACAAGGCGAGTATCGGCTATTGTGTGTATTGGAATGACGACGACGAGAGTACGCACGGGACAAGGGGCAGGCGGAGAATAAGAAGAAAACCTAGTGGGGCAAAAAAAGAAAAAAAAAAATTTTGAAAGAGACAAAACTCGGTAACCCGGGATAAGGTTCTCTTTTTTTCGCGCATAATTCGACGTCACCGCTGCGGGCAACGTCCGTTAATTTCGCGTAAGGGAGAACCGAGCACCTTGACACTATTTTTCTACTAGACACTGACAAATAATACTCATCTCAACGCTGCTACTGTCGCGCCTGTTGTCTAACGGAAAAGTGCTGGTCTCCATTGTCCGGGACAGTCACAATACAAGTTGCATAATATATTATTATAATAAACTGACCCGTTTTTGAGCATTCAGCGTCCACAAAAATTTGGTCGTTCCACCGTCAACGCGGAAATCGTATATTGTATACATATATATATATATATTGTACTTGTAGATCCCGTGTAAATGTATTTGTTTTTAACGATAATGTATATAATATACATGTAGATTTTTTTTGACAAACGGCTAACGATATCGAAATCGAAAAACAAGGCTTAAAACCGAACCTCAAAATACCGGATTTGAAAACCGAACCGGTATTCGAAGGTACAGAGTTATTTTGTCATGATAAATTTGGAACCGGCACTTAACCCAGAACGGTTAAATGAAAGAACAACGACCGACAAGATCAAACAGCGCAGCTGTGTGCTGCGATGAATTTGAAAATAACATAAAAATGAAGGCTAATAATTAAAATTAAAAATTATGTTACAACAACCATATCATAGCAATTCAATTTTTTAATTATACATTTTATTGAAAACCTACAATGCAATTTAGTACTGTTAGTTTGAGGTTTGTTAGAAAATATTTCAATATATTTTGTTTGATGTTTAGACAATAATTTCCGTATATTTGTGCAATATTTAAAATATTTTGTATTACTATTGAAACGTTAGTGTTCTAAATATTTGATTTCTAAAAACATTAATTGTAACAAATACAATTAGTAAAAGGTATTTTATTGATGTGTGGGATAGCAGCTGTTACCATCTTGATCTTGAAAATAAATAAATACATGATTACCATTGTTGAGTTAAATATGGTAATATTATAATAATATTATTATTATACAATCGTTATCGGTGTAAGTGCAATACGTTTGTTTTTTGCGAAATAAACAAGATTACACGACATAATGTAATAAACTCACTTAATTGGGGTTAAATAATTTCGTTAGTTGGCCCTATGCAGATACTGCAAGCACTAATATTAAAATTCTTTAAGGAGTACCTAATCTAACATTTTTAGTAACTGCAAAACAAATGCATACTTTATAAAATCAGTAATTTGTATCCTTTGGAAAAAAATAACACTTACAGTAATTTTTATATAAATTAATATTAAATACTGCATTATTTATTGATATTTTAAAATTGTTATGCGTCCGTCTTCGAGTAAAAACGATTATGCATTTTTTGTGATAAACTAAAAATGTTACCTATCAAACAAAAGTATTTTTGTTTTCTAGTATTAATTTATTACTGTACATTCTTTTAAAAAATCACATTGTGACGAATGTATGGAGAGGCAGAAACGGTTGATGTGAACTCTGATGTAGACCGTTATGGTCACTGATTGTTATAAATGATATAAATGCATTTGTAAATTGGCACTGCATCTCCGTTCTAATTTCGTCTGTTAAAATTACATATTTTTAACATAGAAAAACCACTGAAACATTAAGTATTATATTTTAAACCCGCTAACAAGTGCACCGAGCGTTGTTGGTATTTAATTGCTTGAAAAAAAAAAATTACAATAACTCGAATTTCAAAAAGAAAAAAAACATTACACAATTTATAAGTATATATGTAATACAATATTAGCGTTGTTTGTTAAAAAATTATATTTGATACAAATAATGACTTATTGTGCCTATACTGCAAACACCTGATATGGCGTAGGTATAATTTTTTTAAAATAACAATAACTATATAATGGTATATGCAATTATCATAAAACGATAATATATATATATATATGATTTATAATGTTGAGAAAAATATTTTTTTTTTCCGGATGCATTTAATGTATTTTTAATAAATGTTTACCACACTATTATGTTTGGGTAGGTTAGTAGAGCTCTACTATAGATCGAGTCATGCCACATTACTTAAACTTATATTGTACATATATTATTTTACCTACCTCATCCGTAATTATGTAATTAAGCGATCAACGGTTTCGCCGTTTATAGAACTCATTATTACTGTTATTATTATAGTATTCTTATTTTTAATGGTGTCAGTAATAATCATAATTATTTGCTTTTAAATATTTACAAAACCTCGGTTTAATTACTATATAACAACCAATGCCCTCGACACTTTATTTTTTTGTGAAGTTACTTATATATTATTGTCCAGATGAATATACCTACTTATAATAATTAATAATACTTTTTGACATTTCTAGATTAAAATATGTAAAAGAAAGAATTAAAATTTAAATTACCACAAATAAAAAGCAATAGTCAACAAAAATATAATATAAATAATACATTCAACCATAATAATTGCTCAACAGTCAGTTATTTCCACTGACTATTTACAATTATATTTTGAATGTGTTTAAATAATATATATATTTTAAAATAAACATTATTAAATTTACATAATATTATTATAAAACATTTTTTTTACAGAAATTAATTATAGTAAAATTTTGTTTGTTAAAAAAAACTGTTTGCGGAATTTTTGTATTTTTTTTTCACATTAAAATTAAGTGCGTTTTTTTATGCTTATTAGTTATTACAATTAATTAATGTTTTGTTTTTGACATTGTGCATGTAAGTATTTAATCTGTCGGGTTAGCTGTGGCCTGTGTGTGCAGTTAATAATGTGCGGCCAACGGAAGTACGCGTGATCAGCTTGTCCGCCAACTCTTACTATAATTAAATACAAGTCGAATACGGGCCGTCCATTTTATTTAAATAATAACTTGCATGTTTCAAACAACATGTTCTAATTATATTTTCGCCGTAGCAGATAGGTAATTCATCTTATTAGAGGGTCCGATCAAATTAAACATATTTATATAAATAAAGTGTATTTGAAATAAACGCATAAAAAAAGACGTTGGAAATAAGTATATTATATTTTAGTAATCTTCTTGCGCCATCTACAATACCCATATAATTGCGTTTAATATGGTTTCTATTAAGTGACAAACGAATAGCTTTAGCGAATCACCTAATCAATAAATTATGTCTAATTACTTACAATATATTATATTTTAATTAATGATCTAATAAGGTAAATAATTACCCAAATGTACATTGGTTTGCACTTTGAGGCTAATAATATTAATAGACCATTAAAAACGACCAGTGTTTTAAATAAATAATATATTGTAATATTAATTGTAATCAATCATAGCCACCGGGGCTACTTGTTAGATTAATAATATATATTTTAGAGGTTTTTTTTTTGTGTTTTTTATTAAATATAAATTAGTACATGTTTGAAATTGAGATGTGTAGCCTATACCCGAAACCAACCACAAGGTACTACGACTAATCATTTTAAGTACCGCACTCGAGTGGATAACGCAAGAACATTAAGCCAAATTGTTGTGTACAAACATAAAACCAAATTATAAAGCGGTAAATCAAATCGTAGTGTTGATTTTTCCTTTTGGCTGCCATCCGTGTACCGGTTGTGAGTACGCATTGGCATTGCGACCCTCTCCCCCCTTTTTGTTGTTGTTCGGTGTGTAGTTTGTCTGCTGCCAGGGGTGCAGCGGCCATGTATATATTGTGTGTGTGTAAATGTATATACACCGTGATCGCGGTATAGTGACGATCACTGAGGGTGGGTCTCGCTGCTACCCGATGCCGCGTGCTCGGCGTTTTCGGTCATCCATCTTGCCGGCAATGAATCATGGAAGGATAATACACGACGACGGTATCATACAGTGGTGTGTTTGCCGGCCAACGAGTGGTTCCCAAAGCCTGAAATCATATTATGGAAAATTACAGTATCAATTGGCAATAGTTGTTACTTATTAATGTATACCTCGGTGCATTAGGAGTGCCGCAACAAAAAAAAAAAAACAAAAAAAAACATAGTATTGAGTAAATACAATTTTAACATTGTAACCGCTTCCGAATGGTTAGTTTTAATATTTAGCAATAATTATTTTTGCTGTCCAAAGCTTGCCAGACGCCAGAAATTTGGCTTTTCAAAAAAAGTAAACAACCCCATTTGGCTTTTGTGGCCGTTTACAAACCGAATATTTTGTACGCCTTAACGAGAAATGTGGCAGTTTTGTTTTTCTTGTTGAATTAATTTAATGACACAAACCGAAATGTGGCAGTTTATTATTTTTTCATGGTCGCCATCCGGTTAAGAAATATTTTGCTAACTGATTATAATAATTTGTTGATTTCTTTTTCTGAACTATAAAAAAGTATAATAATAGTATGTAGTGTTGAAGTAATAAAGAAATAAAAAATGGAAATATGTCTACCCATATGGCAATATTTTGTAAATAACAATTTTGAGATATAAAAAATACGGACAAACCCCGTTTTGAAAATATTTTTTAAATGTTAGCAAATCGATTTACAATATTTTGAATGTATTTAAATTTTTTTCGCTGTCTGGGATTTAATCAAAATGTTTTAATACAATATTTTTTTTATCGCTTTAAAAATTATTTAAAAAAATATTTGTGTTATTAATAGTCAAGTTCTATTTTTTAAATACTAAATTAAAAAAAAAATTGTATTACCGTTTAGATATTAGAAACGTGTTATACATGAGTTATACACTGTTTATACCACAATGATATAGTAACTGTAAAGATTTAACTTTTAAGTTAATTAGCAAGTGAAAAATAAATTAAACGCTAACGAAGGTGCGGAAGAATTAAAAGACTTTTAAACTTTTTCTTATTATATTACTTTAACAGTGGTACGGGCATTTTCATGCCGTTGGGAGCTGTCTTAAGTTATTTTATACACATTTTTAACGATTTATAAATAGTTTTACCCTGAATTACGTCAGCAGAGCAGTTTTATTGTTATGGTATTTATTTTTCTTATAATTAAGTAGGGCTATTACTTAGGGTTAGTAGGGCAGACTTCTTTGTGAGGTATATATATAATATTGTAGTGTTATGGTTAAAATTAGAATTTTTAGTCTGTCAATTAATTTGTATTTTGCAAATAATATTCTCATATTTTTTTTTAGCTTAGTACCGTTTATGTCTACAGTATAGTATCTACAAACTACAGTACACCTATATATCATTATCGTGTAATTGCTTCTGTTACGGTCTTGTGCACGATGCTCGTCTTGTATTATTATATACAGAAAAAAGACCTTTTTTTTTTTGTCACATCGTCGGCACCTTAAATTTTTTACCATCACAAAAAAATAAACTATTTGCGATAATACACATGTGAGATACCTGCGGCTCGCTATATAATATTATATATTATGTGCAAAAAATAGTACAAGTCGCGGGTGGTCTACAATGGATTAAAAAAAAAAAGTGACCCGACTTTGTGATTTTTAAGGATACGCTAAAAATGCGTTGTACGGCGAAACTACCGAATTTGTTCAATAGATAAAAAATACATATAATATATATATATTATTTTTGGGCCGTTCTATGTGTATAAATTTCTTCATCCGTAGTCTAAACGAAACCACGGACCAGTTCGGACAAGACACTGGTAGATAGACGTTTTTAAAATGTATTATTGTTTCAAGATGCTTTTTAAACGTTTCACTGTGGATATAATTATTCCAATAACAAATCATATTTACATCAAATCGCAACCGACCCAAGAGGCATATTTCCAATACAGGTAAGTCTTTCCTAAGTAATCATTTAAAAGCTAAACTCTATATTTTTATCATCATACTATTAAACATTATGGTTATTATTATATCCAAGTACAAAAGTACTGCTTGTAAAACTTCAAATAGATTAACTTAGTACAAAACGTATAAGTAGTCTTAAGTTTTAACCTATATTTTACTGTCACAGATAATAACAACCCGAGTTTCTAATAAATTTCAAAAGTTTAAACATTCTGTGTGTAAAAAATAAAAAATGTCTTATCTTAATGTAGTTAATTAAAATTCTTTGTGGTTCACCAGAAAATTAAAATAGCCGTTTTAATTGGTAATCGAATCAAGGCGGTTTAAAAAAAATACTTAATGGTATATCATTTTGGTAGGGGGGGAAATAGTTTCAGAATGTTGACCTTACTTGCAGAATGTAATTACATTTCTCTCTCTATTTAATATATTTATATATATATATATATACGGATCAAAACGCCAAAAACTTTTGGAGCACACTGCCCCTCTTTGAAATTTAAAACTTACCCTGCCTGTGTGTCTATTACAACAAAAAGAATGTTCTCAAATTGTTTTGGATTTTTTTTTTGCCGTGGTCGTTTTTAGTTTTTTTCTTTACTCCTTTTTTTTAATCGTTGTTTATACAGTACTTTTGGCCACCAAAAAATATTAATGAAAATCATGTAAAATAATCTCAGCTTCCTGTAAAAAATATTGATTTTTTTTTGGGGGGTAACGGAAAATCGTTAAAATTGAGTTTCTAATCTAAAATAGTTGTTTTTTCGTGTTGCTTAAAATTTAAGAATTTTTCTAATATTTTTTTCAGAAAGCTGAGATTACTTTACATAAGAAACTAAATTTTAATAGTTTAAACAAGTAAACAGTTTAAATTGCCTGGTTCATCTAAAAGCCTTTCAAGTCGCAAAGAGCAACAGCATTTTTTTGTATCTTCTTGTACAAAATCAAGGTTAATTGATTCGAATATGCAAGGAAAAATTTTAGAAATAATTCTAGCTGGTGGCCGTTGAGACTTGTTTGATACATTTGTTTAAATAGCACATTTTCATATTACCTCATCTGTGTGTACGATATTACCGGTCCGGTGTGACATTAGCAAAATATAGATAAAAAGTTTATAAATCAAAATCGTTTCAAATGTCACGGTCCATTTGACAATGTGTAATTTTTTTTTTCATCCTAAGTCTGATTCGAAATTTGACCGTCAGTCCCGGCAGGCCGGACGTCCGATATCATATATTATTATTATTATTGTGTGACGATGACTTGATGCCGAATGTAGTGATATTATACAACACAACAGCAGCTATTAACCGTTTGTTATTTATTAGGCCATTGTCGACGAACTTGCATCCGTTTACGTTTGATATAAAAACGCTTAATGCTTTTATCGTCACCCGATAATAGATTATATTGATTATATTATATTGTTTAATTAAAATATGCTTATTTTTCAAAGACACTATTGTAATAGGTCATAGTTTATTACTAATTATACTAATTTGCAAACAAATTCAATATAATAACACACTATATAACAGCTGAAACCTTTTCACCACTCTAAAAACAATTTCTCTAATGGTAAAAGCGTAGGTATAAAGTAGACAGTTTTACCTAGACGTTTTTTTTTCAGAACTCGTTAAAAAATGCATTTTATTGGCGCCCAGCCAAAATTGAATGAAATAAATTGCTGGCCACTCATATGTATATATTGTATATGAGAAAAATCTTCCGGAAGACCAAAATAGTTATACTGGCTTCTAGTGTTTAAAAAACAATTTTTTTTTAATGTAACTTACGTCATTAGCATGAATAATTATTTACATATATTATCGGCAGTTTATCAGTTGGTGCGCTACACTTTTTTTAATCTCAATGATAGTATTCACTGATGTGTCAAATTAAAATAAAGTTTTGAATATGTTTAAAAATTATTTTATTACTATTGCAATGGTACAAACACATTAATTAAGCAGCGATTACAGTGTTATACCAATCACTGTGTAAATTACACTTTGCTGCAATATTGTATCAAGTGATTCCATTACATGTTTTACAATTATTTCTTTTCAACTACTTGGTCGCGGATCCCAGGATTTTTACACGTCGTAAAATTGCAAAAAACTATGTTACTTTTGGGATATTTTTTGGATTGTACAACAATAGTTATTGTGGTAAATAATTTTGGATTGTTAAAATTCTGAAAATCACGACTTCGGCAAAATCTCATTGTAGTAGGTATTTGCTTATGTCTGTTCTTCAAATGGCTCGTATTATGTCACTTAAATCATTTTTACCTGTTTAACCGAGCCAAGTACTAATAGGCTACAACCGTTATAACGTGGTGTCGAGAGTTGGTCTTGTGGTCGACACTTTTTTTTTTTTTACAATATTTCGTACAAAGTGTCCTGGTCGGCATTTTTTCATCTCGGAGAGACCGCCTTTGGTGTGTGTATAATGTAGAAATTTTACGGGACTTCACGTGTTGGCCCATCACCGACCGTTGTGTATGATAATAATTATAATGATAATATTTTTTTATATTATACAGTCGATTCGACACATATGCACATCACAGCAACATGTGGCCCACCGTTAATGGTTGCCTTAGCTGCCTATGCTCCTAAGTCTCTGCCACCGCCTCTGCCGCCAACAGACTGCACCATCCGATGATATTAATGATGGTTTAACCGCGTTATGTGTGTCACAACAGTTCAAGACACTTCTATATCGTACACACACACACACACAGACAGACTATACATATGATATGATGATGCTCACGTACATATTGTACAGGCGATATTGTGATTAATGATGTTTAGCGTTCTGTATACTATAAACATTGCACACAATAATCGTAATAACTGCAGCCTATACATAATATAATATATATTGTGTTATGTTGTGTAATATACGTACAAAACAACAATAAGTCCAAGTTTCGTAACAGTAGAGGTATATGTTTTTGTTGATTTCCCGTCTCCCTTATATATTATATGGCCGGTAATACATATTAAGTACAATATCAACCATACTACACTACACAACGCGGTATACATTATATGGGTTTGACTTTTGCGGAACGACCAATCGAATAGCGTTATAGACGTGTATAACAATAAAAAAATAAAATACAACGCATACATTATTATTGTGTTGCAACCCGACCGGCTGGCTCGACCGACCATTGCGGCTTATGTATATATATATATATATATATTGTAAATGTCGCGCGCAGTGCGGTTGCAGTCGTTGAAAGATGAGAATGCACCTAATTTATTAGCTAAAGTGTACACACAATAGTTTAACGACACTTTAATGCACTGAGTGTGTGTAGTGCACCTTAACAGATCCGGTCTAGTAATGATTTATAGACCAACAGCCCTACACTACCTGTACAGTGTACTCTAACACTGTATAGGGCGAATATTAGAAATATTAAATTACAAACGTGCGCATTAAACAAAACCAAAAAAAAAAAAAAAAAATGATATATTAGGCAAAACTTATAACACTCAATAAGCTTGTGACGAGGAAAAAAAAATGTCTTATCTTACCGTAAGAGACACAAACAAATGGGTAAACAAATTGTACAAATAGTTGGATTGCAACGTGCAATTCATAAAAATGTTTCCTCTACTAACTTCGATAAACGACAAAAAAAAAGTTATCATCTACCTACTGAAATATGTAAGTTAAAAAAAAAAATCTACTTCATGAAAATATATGTAAGGTGTTTTGACTTCATTGTGTATTGTGCAAAACAAATGTATCGTGTAATGTTATTCAAGATAAATTATGTATTTTATTATATGTATATTTCACGATTATATGTATAATTATAACCATGTTAATCAAGGACTGCCTATGGCCAACTTTATAGTATAATATTATGTCAGTATATAAAATAATATTATACTGACATGCAAGTTTAACGATAGTAGATTGCCATAAGCCTTAAGTGCATAAGTACATTTTCTACCAAAAAAAAATTATATATTTTGAGACTGCAAGTACTATATAATTTTAGTGTAGTTTACCACGATTTACATTTATAATAACACTATATTACAGTTTATGAGTTAATATTAACACTGTGTATACATACATTAAATTATATAATACGCCTATGAAAATCACCCTCTATTTAATATTATAATAATTAATGTATTTTTTAGGAAACTCGCTGTAACATGTACAGAATACTATTATGGTTATATCTGAATTACAATTATTAAGAGTACCGCACGCAAACGTCAAAAGCACTTCAATATTCCTTGTTATTTTCTTATGGTAAATATATATTGCATACTTCATATAATTTAAGGCATACTATTCGGTTACGCCAAAGATTTCTTAGTAGGCCTCGGTGGCATTTTTTATTTAACAATGACAACCGTCATAGCCCATATTATAATAGAATGCTTTGTAGGCTAAAGAACCTTAGTATAATTTAGTGAATACTTGAAAAGACTAACTTGTTTTTATAAATTCACATACGTCATACAAATTTATTTATACCTATATCACCTTTGAACCTTTCAAAATACGAGTATGTGTTTTTATATCTGTACATCATGAAAGTTAACCGGAAAGCAACGATGAAACTTCTTTGGATACAATAATGTACAGATGAAACGTGCCAAAAATAATAGACTGATGCATAGACCTGAAAATGAAAAAAATTTCTGTGTGTAATGATTTTTCAAAACAAAAATCAAAAATGTTCGAAGCTAAATGTTGTGCATATTTTAAACCTATGACGATTTCAACTTAACAAATCTGTTCCTATAATATGTTAAAAAAATTTTTTTTTTACTTTATAAAAAAATAAAATATCTAATTAATACAAATTTAATTCGTAAATAGAATGAATGTGAATCAATTGAAAGTAGTAGAGAACCTATAACGGTTTCTTTTCAATACTTTAATTTGGCGTTTCTCAGCATTTTTTGTAACCATATATACAAGTTTTGCGAGAAACCTTTATGGCGGTCTGACATAATCTGGTAGAGAGGAACATATTATAATATACTAGACGCGGGCATGTAGCACTTAAGCGAGTAGATGACAAATTATATTATGTTAAATATAGATATCCTAAAAGAAATATATTATCATATATAATATCATATAGACACGATTAAACTGTATAGCCGCCATTGGTCAATCACCTAACCGACGAATATTACATAATAATATATTATTTTTCCAACAGCGCGACGTACAGTAGGTACAAAATAACATTACACTATACCTATATATACATATAGGTACTGAGATTTAAATCCGAGTGCGAAAATCAAATTTTAAAAAACTCTCATCACTCCTATCCGGCACGACGGCTTTAAATAGGGGATTGTGGACGCGACGGGTACACGGGTGGGGGAGGGTGTAGTTTTCCGGGGCTTCGCCGGGGTGGCAGTTCCCGGTGAGAGTCCCCCGTGTGTTTTCATTTCCGGCCAAAGTTTAGCCTCTTTGCGCAAAAGTGTCACGCTTCCGCCGCAGATACATCACGTCTCGGGGTTTTCGGATTTACGCGTTTTATGAATTCCCCCGAAATCCACCGCCCCCCCCACCCCGCTTTTTCCATATACACATATACATAGTATACTTATGTATATATATCCTTTATACCGCGGCCATCGCCTGAGCCGTTTCTTATATATATACACACTAAACACTTTCGGCCAAAGTTCGAAACGCTCGTGTATAGACTGTATGCGAGCGTGCATCAGAAAACCGCACAGGGATTACTGTGTGTATATTATGCATATATATATATATATTGCGCTGTATAATATTTTCGCATACATAAGCGTTTGGTTTATTCTCCCCTCCCCTTTCTCTTGCTAAGGTCGTTAGACGAACGGAACATATATACACACTCGGAATCCACTAGGAAAAATCCAGATAAGCCCCCCAAATAGAACAGCGTCTCGTCCGAAAGCTATGCACACAAACGGCAACTAAAGTTATATCTTAAACGGTTTTCGTATATAATATATGATATAAATATTTGAGATTGTCGTATACCTAGATGTTATACACAGTGCTAGCAAAAAATTCCAATGATGTTCACAAAGCGGTCTGCGTACTCTTCTATAGTATAATTTAGCAACCCTGTGCAAATACATATCTAGGAATATACATGTACCTACTTCTACGACGGCTATTGAAAAACATATATATATAACACAGTAGATTGGAATCAAACTGACCATAAAGCCAACCCACTGAGCAGTTAGCACGGTATATAGTGTGTATGAGTTAAATAGTTTGGATTACATTTCAAAGCTCTAATAATGTTACAAAGTTTTAAACCATGTTCTCTCTTTTTTAAGGGGCCGCCTTAAGGAAGTAATTCGAATTTGCCACATCCTTTCCTTGAAATACATACAAATTAGTTGTTGAAGTAAAATATTCATCACACAAGTGACGTGGAAATTGTTTTGAATAGTTTCAGCTCAACATATTTAGAAGAGTCATCAGCCTGTAAGTATAATTTTGTCTTGGTTATTTTTTTTCTTTTTTAAATAACAGAAAGACATATATATATAATCCAGTCTGAGTCCTTCAGCCTCTTACTGCCATTAGGGTCCGGTAAAGGGGAACGGCACGCATTGGTAATTTTGTAAAAAGCTTTTACAAAACTTCTGTATATTTTGAATAGCAAAAGCAGCGCTCTGGGTAGGCTGACAAGTGAAATAAAATTCTGTCGCACGACAATTTCTTAAAAAGCTTTTGTGTCCTTTGTTTCTCTTATTTTTATGAAAAAAAAAACTTTTACTTCTTTAGCAAAAAAAAAATTGATTTAGTTTTTTCATATTAATTTTTTTTTCCTTATTGGCTAAACATTATCTCGATTTGTTAACAAGTCATGAGCGTCCCGTATACCAGGCTACCCTCCAGTCTGTATATTATTATTTGTTCAGATGAGTGCTAGAAATAGGGCCTTCATTTAAGAAAGACCCCTATGAGGTCCAATTATTCGTTTTATCAATACTACAGTGACATTTTTTTTTATTAGCCTCCAATAATTTAACATCCTTGTTGTGTTTAATAAAATGGAATGTTTTAGACATGATTTAATACTGTTAATATTATACATAATATTCGAATTAAAACCTACAGAAAACAATTTCCTTTAAATGTTGCATTTTTCATAAAATAAATTAAAAGCTATACCCATTTTTGTATTGTTTATACACCAAAAAAAATTAAAATAACTATTTTTAAAGTACTTACGTTAATATATATATACATATATATATATTTATCTTTTTTTTAAAAAATTTTTTTTAAAAAAACATTTACAATCTGTACATACAAAATAAACAATAAGCAAATATGTTAAATATGTATATCTATATTTATATTTTTTTTGGTATCGCTTTCGTGAAATTTTTGGTATTCTTGAACTTTATATTATCCTTTTTTCGACTCTTTAAAATTTTAATAAACATCAATCGAGGGTCGGCAATAAGGATAAGAATGACGGAAAGTTTGGGAACTAATCTTTGGAATAAACGAACTTTTCGCCAGAATGCAATCAAAAGTTTAAAGCGTTTGTGCGTTAACACGGCGGAAATGACTAAACGCTTTGGAAAGAGCAAGACGGATAATAACCGTCGTCGGGTTCGCTTATTCCGCATTGAAATAATTATTTTTTTTAAACTTTTCGCTGGTATTAATACTTCAACGCTACAAACCATGGTGTATATATATACTCCCATAATATGACTTGTGTATAGTCCGACCCATTAAAAGTATATTAAACTTCATTATTTCTTTTAGTCGAGCGAAAAATACGAATAATTTTTTTATAGATAAAAAATGAACTGAATAGGTATCTGGTATATACTAGGTATAATTGTATACTTGTTAGTTATATTAAAATAAGTCTGATATTATAGATATATTATTTAAAATTTGGTCCTTATTTAGAAATTGTATGGTCCTTTTTTTGGTTTTTTTCTAATACTTATTAAAAGATTTAGCCCGACAAATGCGGAATAATTAGAGAACGACTTAGATTAAGTATTATAAAAGCTGAGCACAGTCCTAATACTATAAGTCTTTAAATACATAAGTACTGTGGAACGTGTATATCACTTTCTATACTTTATCCGTTTTGCGGATAAAGCCGACACCGACTTTAACATCAAAAATTGTATTCTACATTATTTACTCAAGTCAACTACATAAAAACATTTTAGTTTTCATTCATGCATATGTATTCAGTGATTTATTAATTATTATTATAATAAATAACATTATAAAAACTAAAAGGGGCATATTGGGTATTAAAATATATCCCACGCAGCAAGTATACATTTAGAAAATATTTTAATAAACTTGTTAATTTCGTGAAAATGTTTTTTATATCATGTTTTGTCGGGAAATCAAACATTATGACCACATAATTATTTCAAAAATATTTCCTAAATATAAAAAAAGTAAAAATTTGTACCTAAAAGAATAATTCTCAAGATTTTAAATAAATGTTATTCATATAATTTTCAACAACTCTGAATTATAAGAACTATTAATATTAATATTATTATTTCCAAATAACTGACATATTATAGTTCTTTTTTTTAAGTTAAGTAAATTTATATAGCAGTTATTGTTAAATCAATTTTCAATTTTGAAAATAGGAGACGTTATTCAAGAAATAGTTTAATGCATTACAGAATTGAAATTCAAAACTTTTTTTAATTTTTGTTTAGTTATGTTTGTCTGGATTCGAAATAAGACGATTATGTATTGTAAGATTATTTGTTTTAGATATTAAGCAAATTGTATTATTTATCTAGAAACAAAATAGGCGTATAAGTAATAAGTTGTAATAATTTACTTGGGTGTAGATAAACAGCTGTTGCTGTTGATACCCAGTTAGACGTATAATATCAGCCCTACCCTTTCAGTTAAATTCTGAGAATCCGATATCGCAAATCAATTATTTTCAATCAGTCCGAAAACTTTCCAAAGGGGGAAAAACAAACGTATCGCCCGGACGATAGATAGTGTCCCCTTTAGTTTGTGAGTATTTATATGTCTTTTTCTTTTTCCTTTTTTTTTTTTTTTAAGACATATTGGGTATAAATGTTTTTTTTCCCGTGACAACACGTGTACGACACTATGTACGCATAGGTATCGGAATTCCTTCGGGAGCACAACGCGGTATAGTTTAAAGAAGTCAGGTTAAAGAAAATGGGAAGAGGGGAAATTAAACGGTAAAACGAATGGTATGTACAATATACATGTATATATAATATATACACATCATCGTGTTCTGGGAACCATGAAATGTAAAACGTCTCTAAATTTCGTTAAGAAACGTCATGCACACGTACCGCACGGTAAAGATTTATTTCTCATACAACGCGCTTTGAGAACGTACAGCATTTTTTTTTTGCGGTGTTTGTTTTACCTTTGATGTGCCATTTGTTTTTAAATACACTCATATTATAGTAATAGTTATAAATATTTTTATTTTTCATTTCTTTTTACCGGCATCTGTCTCTCGACCGTCTTGTCTACGCCGTCACATCTTGTGCTTAACCCTTGCATAGAATTTAGCAGTGGGACAGTGTTTATTTTGTTATACCATGTACTAGAGTTTGGTATATTATTACAGCTACCCGTCATCAAGGTTCTGTGACTAAGTTACAAAATTATAATAACTGTAGGTACCTTGTAACTATAACGAGTTACATCTTTGATTTTGGCTGAAACTCTTTTACAGAAGATACGAAATATGTATAATTTTTATTTTAAAATTCTCAGAGTAATTAACTATAAGTATTGAGTACAGGTATAAGTTGTTGGGAGCCACTAAAAATGTTAATCATGATGAGTTTGCAAGTTCAAGTTAAAAAGTCAAGCTATTCAAATTTAGTAGTTCTTTGTTTTCATAACAAACTTAACTATAAACTATATTTTTTTAGTTTCACAAAAGACCCATAATTAATTAATTAATTAAGTTTTCTGTTGGAAAAAAAATGTTATTATTGAATTTGGAGCATAAAAGATAGAGTAACTTTTCAAGTCGACTGAAAATAATACACAAACCCTTTGCTTGTATGAATGATTAACTTGTATACAGACTTAATGAGTTGATTTATCTCATAGTAAAATGTTAAAAATAAAAATGTTGCAACCGGTTACAGCGGATAAAGTAGCTCGCTTGACCTTACAATATTTATAGAACTAATTCGCCACACAAATATTATTTATATTATAACATTATAATAACGTTAACCAGAAGCCAAGTCGATTGTGTAACCAACGCGAGTCACTTGCAAACGTCTTCAATCACCGGAGCGCTGTTGATCATATTTTATTTTATTTTTCCAGTAGCTAAGTAGCCGTTAGCTACATAATATGGTCCTTGTAATCTCTATCCGTCTACTCATTATACACTATTAACGCGTGACGTGCTCGCGCCTAAGGAGACTAGCAAACGGCCAATGCGATTTGTTCACTAAACATATATACCTAGTATGTATATTATCTCAGTTCATCTATATACTTACGCTATTTTCACAGCTGCTTTTTTTTATGCTATCCTATTGCTGTCTGAACAACGTTAACGGTTGCACTGAATAGGCCTCGCGTTAAATTAGGCATTGTACATAATAATAATAATTAGTACACTATATTGTGGTCGGGCTCGTTATTAAGACACGAGTCGTCCTTTGCTCGGGTCAAAACAATCTTTTAAGCTGCGCACTCGATGTAGCCATTAGCCACACAGATAACAGCTGTTAATTGTGATCATTTTATATAGGTACAGCCTCTGCTGCTAATCAATTGGAATGCTACTGCACTCATGACAAGAATGTTATTCGATTTCTCATAGTTTATGTTTGTTTCACATAACATATTATTATTATTATTATAGCCTACTAACAGCGTTTTTAGAATGTAGAATTATAATTTTTTTGAATTGGTTCGAAGCCAAAACGTTTTACGTGGGTTTTTCTTGAAAAATATTTACAAATTCCGGAAGTAGCTGCGGATGTACAAAATTATGTATTACTCTTTATTGTATTGTCCAATTAATATTTCAGTCTGTACAGTACAATACGCAGGCCGCAGGGTGATGGTAAAATATGACTTTCTCAAAAAACACTCTTCCGAAACGACGAAATTAGTTGAGATGTCTAAAGCCGAAAAGCAATTTGCTTAACGGCCATCATTGTCAAACGAAAATATGAGTTGCAATTAATAATTATGTTTTGAAAATAAGTCATTTCGGGCGATTACAATAACTAATTTGTTTGTATTCGCCCGTTAAGGCGGTTCCGTACAAAAGAGGGTGCGTCACCGATTCGAAGCAGTTAAATAATTCATATACCCACCAAAAGGGTGACAAACCACCTACTTAAATTTCTTTGTTGCCGCAAAACGCGGTGATTTATTTTACCGAAACGGTTTGTCTGAAATCCGGAGTAAACGCTAAAATTTAAGAAAGAAAAAAATGATCCATATTTTAATATTAATTATACAAATATCAAAAACAAAAACCTCTTTCGATAAAATACCGTTTTTTTGACGATGCGCAATTTCCTGTGTTGAACATTTACAATTTCGAGGAGTATAATTAATAATCTTAAAAATCATCATTGGTTGCTGAACACTAAACATTACAATATCAGATGTGTAAACAGTAGTGATGGGAATGCGAAAAACGCTATTTAGGCCATTTGAAAATTGTTTTATTATGATTACAGTATAAAGCTGTGTACCTAGGTAAAAATATGTTCTGATCTAAATTAAAAAAAAAATTTACGCTTGACTTTGACTATAATTGCTTTCGGATATAGGATTTATTTATTTTTTTAGTGTCGTGAAAAAATTTCAATTTAGGCGCACAGCATTTTATTTTGCAATAATAATTAACACTTTTAAGTGGCTCAAATAGCGGTTTTTTATTGTGACATTTTCGGATTCCCATCGCTAGTTGACATTATCTACTGTTAATAATTATTATAATTACTTATCCGCTCGAATGCGATTAAAACGAACGCTGTATCGGTCCCAAAACGTCTTGGCACTCGAAGGGATTGCTATTTTTACACCGTATCGTGTGGGCAGAGCGCTTCATTCAAGTGCCAAAGACGTTTCCAGAGTCTGTGGCCCTCTGTGTTCCTCTTTCTATACACTATATGTCTCCCGCTGATCGTTGCCTCCGCCCCATCGACCACGACCATTATAGCACCCCCTCTCCCTCCCTTTACACTACACCGACGGACGAGGGTATTATTACAGAGAGAGAGAGAAAGAGACGAATCGCAAAAACGGCGGTAGACAATATAAATGTGTTTGTATTTTCGTTTTGTTTATTATATTATAGTAATTATTACTATATATTTTACTTTTTTTTTTTAATACCATTTCCGTCGGACACACGCGGGTTTCACCGGACACACACACACACACACGCATACTTACGCATATCTCGGCCGGGAATGGAATTAACGAGCTGTGATTATTTGTCCGAGTTTCGGCATTCCACCCCGGACAAAACCCGCAACCCGCCGGTATTTCCCTCGGGGTGGTTTTCCGCATTTCCACCACCGCCGGTTGGATATGATGAGTGCGCGTGGCACACGGTCTTTTGTCATCCCTTAAGCGTTTTAAATGGAATTTCCGAGTCCGAACGTACATATATACACGTCCCCCCCCTACGGCCCACGGCCGGAGGTGCACACCTTTTTGAAAAAGGCAAATGCATGTGGCTGACTGTGGCCATTTGTATGTGCCGCCGGTTTCGAACCCAAAAACGTCATGCCGAAAGTTTCTACTGTGTGTGTGTGCGTGCCTTAAGAGAGTATAAAGGGGCAAAAAGTAGAACGTATCATCAATTTGCGGCGGAGACCAAAAACCTTTCCGAATAGTGTATTGTGTGATATACCCGCAGTGTATTATAATATATAGAAAACAAAACAAGAAATCGACCGGGGATGTAAAATAAAAAAAAAACCCGACCGCAGATAATTTAATCGGTCTAAGTGGAAAAAAATTTAACCGAAATCCACAATGGGAGGCGGCGGTATACAGGTCTTAACCATGTCCACAGCAGAACGAATCGGTCGAGCGCCACCGAATTGTCGATGACATATTATTATTGTTCTATTTTGTTCGGTGGACTCTCATCACATTAAAACAGCTGACAGTGGCATAAAATATTATCCGCTTTCTTTATCATGGGGGATGCCATCCGAGGTGTGATCGGCACAGTGTGTATAGGAAGGGTTGTTTAAAAAACAATAACCCGATGGTCTGGACGTAGCACATACATTAGTTTTGCCCGCAAGCGTCGCTAATTTTAAAATCAAAATTATTTTGTCGTCACGAGTTCGGCTACAACGATATTATAACAACAATCACATTATAATAGAGGTTCAATTGATATCCATAAATCTGCTTTAGGGACCGCGATGACCACCTCCCTCAAAGTGAACACGCCCACTTAATACCATAATAATATCATACGGTATTTTATCACCGGACAACTTAATAATATTGTGCACAACTTCATAGCCGATTCGGTCGTGCCGGCAGACTTCGTGTAAAGAAACAAGTGTTTCGTGTTTTTAATTTAATAATAATTATATAGTCAATAGTACAATAATATAAATACGTACATAGTTAATACTGTTTTATTCAAAATTATTTCAGGAAAAATGAATTTAAAAAAAAAATGTCATTAAATTTAAATATATAAATATCTTTGAATTATATTTTTTTATTTATATTTCACATGAACAATCTATACGTAAAAATCTGTACAATAATCTTATACGATAAGGGTAATAGAATATGGACATGCAGGCTTGATAAGAAGTCATCGATAAGCAACAATTAATTTTGAATTATATAAAAATAATCATGTTCATTTTCATTTAATAGTGTAGCTAATAAAAAGAAAAGTATGCAGTGTAATGGTTTTAAATCTATTCACTTATTTACTTAACCTCCATTATTCTTAACAATTTTTTTAATGAAGTCTTTATTTCTCTCTTTCCTTTGTCTTTTTTAAGTTAAGTTAAACACATGAAAACTGAGAAAAAATGTAGTGTGAATTTTTGTACAATAAAGGGCTACACGAAGTCAGCATAAAATGAAATTATATCTTTTAAATAATTTCGTCCTTCTTGTGTATTTGAAAATGAAATAAACAGCAATACAATTATTATTATTAATCGACACATTTACCCGTTGGGAGTAGATTACGTTTGAATAATGTTTTCTTTAACATGTTTAGGTATTAATACTTAAAATGCACAGATGAAACCCATCAAGAATCAAGATCATCTCTGTTGACGCGAAACTAATCAGTGATTAATTTTCATTTTACAATTATTTATCACAAAACAAAATTCACATACTTTTTTTTTTAACTTGTTCTATCGCTATAACGTGTCATTTGATAATAGGTCTGAATTTCACATCATGTATATAACAATCATTCGTATTACATATAATATTATCTAAACTTGAAAAATACTTCATATTTTGTTTTATATATATTTATGTTTAAACAAATTTTCAAATAAATAATATTCACAATATGAAATCAAAATATCGCATGTACTGCTAACAATCCATATGTTTTTTTTACATTTTAATTTTACCGTTTTTATTCAGTACTTAACAATTTTACTTAATATTATACAAAAACACAATATAGTAAGCTTTTAGTCTCTTTTCCAACAAAATTGCAACTTGTATGGTACCCCTAAATAGTAATATCTTATATATTAAAAATGTGTTAGTTCTATACAGAAACTATAGCTATAACCTACCGACTAAAAATCTTGATTTCTACCTATACACATTTTATATGATGCATAAATACACACTTCAGGCGTTGCACAAAAACTACAAAGTAAGTTGTTACAATAATAATTATAGCAACAATATAAAATATTTAAAACTTGTTTTTTTCTATACGGTCACGAGTTTCCTATTCGATCGGATTAACACATACCACTTTTATTATACCAAGTTTGATGTTATTGATTATGATATTTTATACAGTGCGTGCACAAGTCATTGTTATTATTTTAGTGTTCCTTATCATTCAACTTAATAATAACAACAATACCCCAAGTCGTGTTGGCTATATTACAAGACTTTTACCTGCTCGTCTACAGAGCTTTTGGTCTTTCTCCCGTTGGCCGTTGCTCATAATATTATTATATATTATACACAATAATATGTGAACGTTATAACTATTTAACGAGGGGTCGTCACACGGTATTCGTTTAGAAACCCATCATTTTCCTTATACGTTTATCTATGTATGTCCCAAAAAACTGGTTTCTCTTTTTATCCCTCCCTTGCGGTATACGTTACCAGTTTTTTTTTTTAAGCCAAGCAGCGCCGTCATTATTATTACTACACTATTATCGTTGTAATATTCGTTTTTTATACGGTAAAAAAATAAAGTGCAAAGAACAGACCGCTAACTTATGTCCTATAGGCAAAGGTAGCACCTTGACATGGGAGAGGCGGTGTGAGATTTCAAACGGCAGACAGCTCGGCACAAACGAAAATTAATATTGTAAAAAAATATATATAATATTAATACTACACCTAGCGTAGCTGTAAGTTGTTAATTTAATCCGTCGGCATAGAGATGGCTGCGGTTAACGTTAGCTACAAATAATATTTTTATTTCTATATATTATTATAATAATATTAAACGCGTTAAATAGGTGGTATGTGTCGTTTTCATACCTCGAGCCTCGCTGTACACACTTATAATATAAAAGGTATTTTTTTTTTTTTTTTGAATCTACTACCAGGTTATTATTGTGCGAGCCTATATAATTTACATGATTACGTCCGCGTTTCGCCTCGCATAATAATTATCATACATCGGTACACAATAATAATAATTATATTTATTAAAACAGTTGTTGTATGTTATACAGCCGAGGGGACAGAGTCCGGCCGTGGCCGTTGCCGGGGCAGACGACCTCGGAAGTATTTATTTTTAAGTTTGATAACAAGTGCCTAACAATATGCGATAATAGGTTTTTAATAATATACGGTCAATGTCTGTATAGTGTATACATAAAGCAGTAGAAACTTTTGACTGTCTTTCGGCTTAAATCATCGATTTACAATTAACGTAAAAATAAATTAATTTAGTGAATTAATGATCTATAATTATATCAGACTCTTTAAATGTATAATACTAGTTATACATTTTTTATCTGTTCAAATGCTGTAATGATTATTTATAATAATATACTTTGGCCGTAGAAGACATCAAATAACCGATATAATACCTATATATATTTTTGTCAGGAAATCATATTATATTGATGACACAAACGTTTAAATAACATGCCCTAAACATTTTATTCTTAATTTAACTAACATATTGAAACGGTAAGTCTACCAAACTGTCGGCGTCCATTGAATTTTTTTTGGAAAACTGGTGTCAGCTAATAAGGCTGCATTATGCTTCGAGCAAACACGACCGACCACTATATAATACAGTATACAATAATCAATTATTATAACATTCCAATGTGTTATTTGATTTGTATAATACAGCCGATGAGCAATTTAGCAATTATAGCGCATTAAATATCGATATTTCATATTGTCTTGTCGATATTAAAATATGACAGTACAACATTAATTTGTTCCAGAGTACATAATATAACACTGTATTGTTGAGAGTTCTAACGCCGTTGATTCGAATATATAAAGACCCTATAGACAATTTAATAATCATTGTCTATGGGTGTCCTACACGGTCAAACGGATTGGACCAATCCTTTTTTTTATGTATAATTTTGAATTAATTCTCTATTATCCGTAACTCTTGTGTGCACCTCAGACGTTTTTTTTTTTTTTTGATACATTTATTCGCATGTTTTATTCAGGTGTGTAGAGCACAACGTTATAATAATAAGAACCGACGAAAAATGTTAATAAGACAATAATATTGTTATGGTGTAGTCGCTAAACGCATTAACGTAGGTTATGGGACGCGGTTCATTATTAACATAATTTTCCATTACTGCGCACCGACTAAAGAGAACACTATTGTCTATTGGCCAAAGAACCTTTGCGTCGTTAGACGTACGACATTTTGTGCGACTTAACTTGAATAAGTAATCGCCGCATTGTACGACATGATTGATGATTTAAGCTGGACATTATAGGACAGCACCGTATGACAGCTGGTACCTAAGTTAACAATCTCATTGATGGCCAATTGTGCGTTGACTGACAACATTGTGTTTTAGCCGTTTAACTTCATTGTAGTGTATGTAAGCTATTTGGTCGGTATTATACTATGATTCCCCTGAAAAAATCCCTAAAAAAATTCTCAGAAATAACGACCTTGTGATTTTTTGCGATAGGAATATAAAAAGGATTACAACAATCTTGTTAAAACAAATTAAAATAAATATTATAATATTAAATACAATTGTTAATGAATATTTTTTAAGTTTAATATTTTTACAATGTTGGTAAATTATTCAATGTGTCAATCAAATTCAAATGTGATTTCAAGAAGTGGTTGCAATTCATATTATTAATGTATTACTAGTGAAAAGTATTAGATAAAGTATTATAATTTTAATCACTTAAAAAGCAAACTATAATGGGGTTCATTTTTTTGGAAACCAAATGATATTTCTTCTAGAGACTATTTACTAGGGTTACTATTTATTATTAACGTAACGCGGTATGTATTATAACCTATCTAGCTATTTTGTACATAGAAGTACCATTACTTATAATACATACAAAATAGCTAGATCCATTCTTTGTTGCTGACGTTATTCGGTGTTTGTGATATTATCGCTATTAAGATAATATGTAAAACTCCGTACTATAATAATTATAAGAATATTATACTCATAGTGTAACATGTATTTAAAACAATCGAGTCCCGAACACCTAATATGGGAGGATTTAAAAAATATGATTTGGCGATAGCCCCGAAACGAATTTGTAATTAAGTACAAGAACCGTCTACCGCCCTTGACCCTCCAAAAACAAAGAAATAGCAATATACCTATATATATTTATATTACATCATCCTAGCGCCTCTGTACATGGTTTTTTATGCATTATGACCGTGGATGAGGCTCACCACGAAAATAATTCTTAATGTGAATTTAATTGCTGTTTAAAAACCTGTTGAAATCGTTAACGCCGATAGGTATTATAACGATAATACATTTTATTTTTTATTTTTTAAATAAAATCATCTGGCGGCTGTAAACAAAATCATCATCTCGGCTATGTGATACGTTTGGCACGCGTTTCATTTGTCGGGCGACAAAACGTACCGTCGGTCGATTTATTACTCATATATTAGATAAATGATAATATGATAATAATAATAATAATGTCTTATTATTGTCTCAGCCGTACAATCAAATGACTATTAATTATCAAATGCGGTCGTTTGCTCCATGATATGCGGCCGACCGTCGCACCGATTGCGCTCTAGTAAACTAAACGGATATAACGTGTCGCTATAATATGGAGATTATTATCTATTAAGACATTTTTTAACAATAACGGTGCATCTTTACTGGGATATTGGAAACGAACGGCTTGGTCGTTGTGTAAGTGGCCGTATAAACCGCGCGTTTGCTAGACGGCACATGATAATATGTATATAAGTATTATAATACTGTATATATATTTATATATTATGTACATATAAGGTAAGGTAGGCATGGTGGACGTGCGCGAGGACGGAGCCGCGTCGGGGGAGGGTAATACGCGTCTTATAATTTAATCCGGCAGGTAAAATTCCTGGGACCGGTCTTTGAAAAAGGTATGAAACAGGTATACAGCCATTTTTTTTCCGTGTTATTCTTTACTTCGAATCACCGATTCGAAATCAGTCATGGCGACCGAGAGACCGCGATGAAGTTGTAACCATAATAGGTACAATATCGCGCGACCGTGTTAAAAAAAAATCATATAAAAAACCCATCACGGTCGTACTCGGTCAGGCTACTATATATGACACACTGCACACACAAGAGCATATTGTATTGTGTACCAGTAAACATCATGTAGGTATAGACTTACATTTATTAATCGTAGAAGAGTCTTGGCCGGGGAACTTGTGATAATAAATAAAAAACTCTGTAAAAAACTGCAAGTGTGTACGATTTACCTAAACACGAATAGGCGATAATACACGACCGTGGACCTTTCTCGGTATTAATAATAATAATATTATTATTGTTGGCTAATACTAAAATATTGGTGTTTAATGATTCCGTTAACGTGTGTATCCCATTAAAAAAACGATAGCGCGATAAATATTAATAATTATTTAACGATAAAGCGTTTAACCGAACGAACCACCTGCACTCCAAACGCATATGATTCAATTATAATATAATATATAAACAGGCGCCTACACCATGTATGTATGCATGTATCTACATAACATTATATATTATTATTATTAATGTACACAACCAACCGTCGATACGAATGTTTATTATAATGACTGGCTACGCGTTGCAGTAATAAGAAGTGGCCAGTAATATACCTAATACCTATGGGTATTTAATAAATTGCATTTTGATTAAATAATTATGATTAAAAAATCTAATAGGAAGTAATTCGCATGTCGAACAAACGTAGTCGACGTTCCTTTCCAAATACAAGTTCTATTTCTTTTATATGTGATAAGAGATATCTAAAGCGTGCAACAAATCAATTGGTCACAGTTTAAAAATATATATATACATATATAAATTAAAAAGGCATGTCGTTTCAATTTTACATCTTATATATTTTCTCTGTTACAAAAAACGCTGGAGTGTATGTATACAATTTAATTATAATAATAATATGTGGCCGCAGTAGTTTAGTTTAATGGTGGATATCCGGTACGGCCCACTCTTTGAAATTTCCAAAAATAAAAACACCTGTAATGAAGCAATACAAGTTTATTGCTGTGGTTGAAATAGGACGATGAGCGAAGAAGTATATTATTATTATTATTATCATCAATATAAGATTAAATGCAGGAAAATTCGGTTTTATCTTCTTATATGTATAATATATTTCAAAAACTGTGTTAACGCGCGACGTACTATCTTTTAAAAATGAATAATTCATATCATCGGCCGAGCATTCCTTATGTGATTATCATTAAACGTCTAGGGAAATAATTTCACTCCAAACAATCCTTGTCTACACAGCGTACCAATTATTCATGCGATATCTACTTATATAATATTTAAATGAATTCATGATATACACTGTATTGCACCCTTTATAGATATTGGATAGTCTGAGCTTAATACTATCTATATATATACACACAATCGCTTATAATTTTACAGCACTTAGGTATAATATAACAGTTGTATATTATGATAAATTAAAAATAATCTAGTATAATATTATATTATTACAATTTCAGTTATTATAACTTTTTCACACAAGGTGAAGGTTAATGATTTATCGACAAAAAAACTTAATATATTTCATTAAAAATGGTATACCTACCTAGTATAGGTGTTATCAATGATAAAATATGATAATTAATAAAGTTTGGATATATTTTAATATAGAGGAAAAGCTCTTATTATTATTCTTGTCGGTCTAGGTTTTCATTATTTTAAATCGTACAGTAATAATTAATTCAATATAACTAAAAGACTTTAACAACATTATTTTAGAGTTTAATACATAATAATGTTTTTTGAACTAATTTTCATTAAAAAAAAAACATATACATATATAAATATATTATATATTATACAACGAACATAAATTGGATTTTAGAACGCTGTGTAATATAATAGTATGTTTCTGCTGTCGAAAGTATCTAATATCATTATGTTGTATAATATAATTATTGGTGGCAATGCCTACTATATAAATATACACTAGTAGTGTTGGCAGTAATAACTTCATATAAAATTCGTACCAAATCTTGTTATGTTTATGTCGAAACAATGATGACCCAAACAAGATCCAATTACTAATAGTTAACTCTATGCATAGACATTATATATTATTATCTTCTTCGGTGTTATGGAATGTATATAATTATAATAGAATTATTACGATACAAGTGTAATAGAGTATAGTAAGTATAGTAGATATTTTGGTATATAGGCGCACGTAATACTTATGTAGATAACAGGTAGGCATGAGAAAACAGTTTTAAAAATCAAACTGTAAGAGAAAAAAATCGTAGTTATGATACTATAAATATGGTAAACATACAAAAGGATATGATTTACTACAATAATATTAACGAGTGGATATAGGTAACGTTATTTTTGGATAATATAACAGCTGTAAATAGGATTGTACATATTTATATTATTATATAAAATGCACAAATGCAAAAATATAAATTTTATAACAATTGTATCCATAAGTGGGCATGCATGCAGACCTTATACATATTTTTTTTAACAATACATTTACAGGAGTATGTATTGTGCTTGTGTTTTTTAGCTGCATCGTTCAAAATTATAACTGCAAGATCCGTCTTCAGAAATGTACATAATAATATAGTCACTTCACATAGACCTAAAGACAGACCTGCGATCAATCCGATTCTGAATGCAAACCGAAAGGAAAAATATTTTATATCTTAATAATAATATTTTTATATTCATATAAATCACAATTGTGTCAGTTGAGTTGGTCATTACTCATTGATTATATTCTTATTAATGTCATGTGTTATGAATTACCTATAAAATATTCAAGAAAAATATATGAATTACTTGTGACAATAATTTCACGTTTTTATTTTTAAACTCATTAACAGTGACGTATTACGGATTACAATAAATATTTTAATATTTGATATATTTTTCAATATATATTGTGACTTGCTCGCATATACTTGCACCAATGCTTATACCTAAATACTCATGGATACTACATTTTTAGTAATGTTAATACATTGTTAATTATTGTTTATTTTTGGAAGTTACCATCATATTAATAAAAAATGACAATTTATATACCTGCGTAGTGCTTATTGTTAACCGTTAGAAAACGCAATAACTCACTAGTAATCTTTAAAAATATATTGATACGAAAAAACTTAATTTTTAGTTATAAGTACGTTTTTATTTAATTTTATTCGAATAATTTTTTTAAATATCATTCAAACAGTTTGTTAGTGTTTTTTTTTTCATGTAATTCTATTTGAACATATTATTTCGTATACCTAAATCTAAACTATTATTGTACATTTTTGGAAACTGTATAAAACCAGTATTTATAGATAGACGATTTTTTACTCAAATAACTTTTTATTCGAATAAACTGTCAAAAAATTATACGAATAATTTTCAAAACAATTATGCAAATCACTTTTTTTCATGCGAATAACGTTTTCTTTGACTATAAGAATTTGTTGCAACTCTGCGCTCCTCGTAATTTTGGCATATTGCAGAAAATTTGTGTTTCGCCGGGCAACAACAAGACAGCGTTCCAGTACAATACAATAGCAGATAGGTATTATCATTTAACGTTGAATTATTATTATTGCTCCACGCGGGCCAACGACGGGGTTTGACGCATGCGAGATTGAAGGGATAAGGGGGCGCGGTGCGGAAGTGCCGTTCGTCGCCCAAAAAAGAGGAAAAACAATACACCTAATTTATCTCGTTTCCTCTGCCCGCTCTGTGCCGGGCAGAGCTCTCGCCCTCTCCCCTTCGCGGGCGCCGATGGCCGGGGGAGGGGGATCTCCAAAAACAAATATCCGTCATTGATAAATTGGATTTTTCGGGATACGCGCGCGCGGAAAAAAACCAAAAAAAAAACTTCCGATAACCGATGACAATGCCGATGAGTAATGACGAGCGTCGCTATCATTTTTCATTAGCGCCCCCGAGGCAGGTGAAAATATGGAAATGGATGGAAATGAATTACGACGGTAGCGCAGGGCCGCCTGCTATAGTCCCTGGTGGGTTGAGCTGGATAGGACGAAGGCGATAGACAGAGTGAAATACACAACTGGGAAACACACACACACACACAAACATATAATATAATAATAATAATAATACAATATAACACAACGCTAGGCATGATAGAACGGTACGGTTTTTTTTTTTTAATTTTTTATCCGCACCATCGAAAGGTATCGAATAATATATTTGTATGTGTGTGTTATTTAAATATATATCCATTCTCGGCTATCAGTCTGGGCCCGGACAGGCATCAATCAAAAGATTATTCGAAAATAATTTTTGATGTCTACATTGAGATATTATTTCATAATAATAATATGTGTGCATATATACATATTATATACGAGTATCGCGTATAAGATAGATAAATATATCCATCTATAGTAATATTATTATAATAACGTTTGTACACATAGGAGTGTGCTATGAATGAATAACCGAGTATATATTTATAAACGTACTACCTCGTCGAGAATATTAATAATAATGTTATTTGGATACAAACACATTCCGACACGATTTCAGAACTAGTTTTCAACTACATAATAGATCAATCTCGAATTAAGTGATTGTGCGCCGTCGTTTTGGTATAATAATATATTTCATGTACAGAGCCGCAGAGATGGAAACGTTTTAAGTGCAATAATTATTACAATTTTTATAATATAATCACTGGTTTTATACTTTTTTTATGTACCTATTTAATGAGATGCATCGTGATAAAATCATTATTATTGACATCAAATAAAATACTTTTTTTTATAATTTCGAGATTTTTAAATATCGACTTGTTTTTAAGTTGTCGAAAAAACATCTTCGAAGGGACACAACTTAAGTTTTTCAACTTTTTTTTATAAGGTATAACATATTTTGTTTATTTCAATATTTGCAAAGCTGTTTGGTAAGTACCAAAGTCCAATTCTTTTTTAAACGGAATAAATAAATCTGTGGTAGTCTGGTAAAAAATACTACACAATTTTAACTCTAAATTAAAAGTTTCCAAAAATTGCCTATACCGAACCCCTTAACAAACGACATGTGAATTTTGATTTATAACGTCCAACTACTTACTTAACCGGGTCTAAATTGTAGTTTTTCCTATGTTTAACCGGATAGATAAATTTGTGCATCATCAGGGCTCTGGTGTGAATATATATATATATATATTTTATCTAGGGAAGCAAGCATAATATAGTTGACACGCAACAATAACGGTACAAAGGAATTTGGACCGCGGTTCGGTATCATAAGACTTTCACATTTTCTTGGACTAATTACAACGAAATACCGAGTCGCCATGAAACGTTAAAAGGGTTCCAAAACAATTATTTAAAAAAAAAATGTCATATAAGTATACACGTGAACTTGTAATAGGTAAATGAATTAAGCACGAGATTAGCACTTTGCATTAGTTTGATGCGCACATTACTTCATCTGCAATGTTCCAAATCGTGTGGGCGATCCTTTTTTTGTGTTTTTTACATAATGCAATCGCCCAAAGAGATTATAAGAAGAATACATAAGTAATAACCATATAACAATGATATTGCACGTGTTGAACCCATCGCTCTTTTGTGTTTCAACTGGACGTATTTAAAGCCTTAGTGTTTTACACGTTGGCCAGGTCACGGAGACCGTCGTTTTACAAAGTACTTCATTAGATTTTTATGGGGGCGGCTTTTATCTTAACGCGTCTGCCGTCTGCGTCGAAGGGGTGGTAATGGCCCGACTACTTAACTGCCGCTGTTGTGACCCTTGGAATGCGCTTGACATTAGCCTATATACCAAACACGACATGGCCCGTGATCGCCATCATCATCCCTCTTTGGTAGATTACATTTGAGTCATCGTGTTTAGTGGCTTTTAATGAACCCCCGGTGCGGACGAGGGGCGCATAGACGTTTGGATTTAAAATAAACATAATGCGCTTAAAGACAATTTACATTGCTATGTGTATTTTATTATTGTACGTTAAATGAACAATTATGCTAATATTAATACATATTAAGGTACCTCCTGAGTGACTTATACAACATTAAATTTGATGAAATAACGATAAAGTATGTAATTAAAGTACTTGCAAAACCGGTATAACGTTCTGGAGTCTTGTAAAAAAATATGATCCAATCGAATCTCTCAATCGGTGTGAAGAATATTTTAATAAAATATAACATAAAAACCATTATTTTTAATAGTATTGTCGAATTGTATTATTCTTTTAAAAAATTAAGTTGATACATTTTCTTAGATAAACGTGGCGACAAGTTTTATGTATATAAATGGTATTTATGTTTGGAAATACAATTTTTTTTTATGAAATCTATCGCTTATCTGTTTGATACAAATGCATCAATACCTAAAAAGTTAAGCGTCATTATATTAAAATATATAGCTTTATACCTTATCACTAGTCGACTAAAAAAAAAATCGTATTGAACAAAATATTTTTTTCTTTTTAAACTTAAAAAGAGGTCTTTTGAATATTTTTAAAACGATGATGTAGAATCTTTTTATTTTCATATCGCTTATAGCTAATTTACATACATAGTGATGTTCTTGTACTGTTACTTTTGTAATAAGTCGTCCGTTCAAGAACCTATATAAGCTGTAACGGTTAGGCACAATATTATACTAGTATGGTTTATATGTATTTCGAACGAATATGGTCATATAATTTATAAACGGTGTCGGAATGCGAAAACCCTGCCTCGACTGATTGGATACTATCCTCGCATTATAATAGTCTACATTGTCTGCATACCGTATTGCACTCAAAAGTCAAGCTAACAAAAGCAAACAGAGGTCGTCGTCGGTTTTGACAGTATACAACGAACTGGTGTCGAAAACGGCAGCCCAGTTTCATACCGAAAGGGTTGCAATTGTTTTTTTAACCGTGTATATGTAACGGCCTATGTGCTGCGGTTGTGGACAGCGCGATAATGAATTTGCTTACATCCCCACCGTCCCTTGACCCTCTCGGCTTGCAATTTTGCACCCCCAAAGAGAAAATTATTTATAAATTCCTTTGGACCCGCTACACTCGTGCACGACCCTCTGTATGTATATATGGAACGCGCGTGATGGCTAATTAATGTCTCGGCTATAGGTCTCGCCTTTTATAGTATATGCCTTGCTTAATCTAAAATATTCAGTTTGGCAACCGCTTTGTTGCGGGTCACGTCCACGCGACAATACCATCATGTGTTTCGGTCAGTCGAAAAGTCCATTAACAACATAAGTTTATTCTGTGCGCTTTTTAACGGTCCTTAGACAAACAAAATCCGTCTAAGTGGGCATCATTGACCCTACTACGAGTATAAGGTTATACATTAGCCCCGATTGCGGGACATAATAAATTAATATAATGTGCTTTAGCCGAAATATCAAAAATACAAATTTTCAAATATTTCAAAGAAAAACCTACTATTTGTCCTCTATGAGCTTTTGACATTTGGGTAACTGCGTTTTGTCAGGAATTTCCACAAGGGAAACAATGGGCTGATCGAAACGGAATAAGCGATAGCCATCAAGTATAAAATATTAGAATTTATTTAAAATATTAGAATTTATTAGAAGTTATAGTAGTTTTCGACAAACGTACCTAGTAATATTATAAGTTTGCAAATGGTAATTCAATTATAACTGAAAAATGTCACGTGAACTACATACAAATTTTACTTTATGTTTTTAATTTTTACCAAAAAAAGTATTATTTTAGTTGTTGTAAGTAATACGTACAATTTTAATTTTTGTACACGATTCAATACTAGCACTAAGAGATTATTTTAGCTAAAACTATCATCACACATTCAATTATAAATCGAAAACAGGTTGAGATAGTACTTTTTCACTAAAATACCATTCTATGACTTTATATTTTAAGTATTGAATACTTATGTACTAATATGTGATTTGAGTTCATTTATTTTTGGCGACGCAATAATCTAATACAGCTTATCTATTTCCTTTTTACTGTCCCAAAGATTTCATCGAGTTCTAGCGATACTTACAATCAAATGCACGCCGTAGCGTTGAGTACACCCTATACTTGTTGAACACCACTGTGTTTTTAGAACGGTTTCCGTAACCGTTTTCATTTAATATTATTATTCTGTCGGCCTCTGGTTAAATAGTCCGATTATTTTTTTGTTGACTCTGACAAATGTTCGACGTTACGAAATTGGTTCTGCTCGTTTGTCATCGGTTCTGTCTCCGCACACATCTGCCAAAGCCATCACCGTGTTTCCCATAAGACTTAATATACCTACCTAACATAGGGAAAATAAACCGGCTCGTGGAAACAATCGTATCAACAGCAGCAGCTCCGGCTTGATTTTCATCAATATATATATATATATACATATATATATAAAATATATATTAATATCCTGAGACGGTGGCCTTGTGCCGTGACGTGGGGAATCCTTGCACAATAGCCCCGGACCGGATGCGCAGGAAACGCTTTTTGAAAATAATATGAAAAATGCTTTCGGGGGCAAATCTCGGGGACGACGTTGAAAAATCGCTTTTATTGTATTTTTTTTTTTTAACGTAATTAAATACATAAGAAACGGTTGCAAAGGTAAACCGCCGCCGCTCTTCTGTCCCTACCGCGCTCACCGAGGGCTTATTATATTTTCTTCTCTTTTTTCTTTAGTTTTTTTTTTTTAATTTTATTATTGTTATTATTATTTAACCCCCTTATGGCAGCGGCGCGGTACCCAGAAGTCAACACCCGGAAAGTTGTAATTACCTCGACCTGATTTAATCTCTTGTAAACAATGCTCTCCCGTCGGTCGTCATTTTTTACTTGGAGGTTGCAAGCAACTTTTTTTTTCATCCCCCTCCCCCTACTAGAAATATATTGCTTTTTTGGCAGTTTTTCATTTTAATATTTATAAATAGCGCAGCGACAACCGCAGCCACGACCGACGTCGCCGGAAACTATCCCGGACTGTTTTGAGTCTCAAATGAATAACTGTAATTTTTTTTGTTTTTTTTCCCGGCGTTTCCTCAGGAAAACCACATAATTATTGTTTAAAAGTAATTTTTCCAACCTTACAATGCGCGTTGTTTCTCATTTTTTCCCCGCTTTACATTTTTTTATTGTTTCTATAAAAAAAAAAATATAGATATATATTTGTTTTACCTACCGTAATCGTTAGAATAACGTATAATATAATATTGTAAGTAACTGATAATAGGAAATATATAAAGAATTAAAAAAACAAAACAACGCACATAATATAAGACATGCCTAAGGGAATACTACTTATTAATGGATACGGCACGTTTTTTCGACGGTCTTAGAGATACACAGACGAAGCTAAGGTAGGTGTGTGTTTGGAGTCATGTACCACATCGCCGAACACCCAAACGTTGTTGTGTTGACAATAATATTATCTAATCAAAATGCTAACGAGTCGATCAGGCAGGCAGCTTATATACATTTCCACGTTAAAGCGTCCCATCCTTAGGCGTACACCGTGGTGAATCAAACGCTTTACTGTGCTATACGGCACGCATTTGCGAAGACCTTGATTTCGAAGGCAAGTTTTTTTTTGCCCGTTCAAAATCCTTTTTAGTATTTTGTATTCAACGTGTACGACGTGCACCCCGACTAGACTTATGTATTATACATTGTGGCTTAGATCCTGAGGGAAGTGGCCCGGACGAAAAGACACGATGATCCCGGACAAGCTGCCGGCGCAATGTCGTTCACGAGCGGAATTCTTAATACGGGGCTCGATTTTTAACGAAACTTCAAAAATAAAACTTTCTGCCACTGTTCTGGCACCCTTAAACCCCGGAGACGAGCCGATCGAAAAACACTAAAGCACGTTAATCCCGTCGAACACGCGTGTCCGAGCAAACATTATTGGGGCCGTCAGCTGATAGATCCAAGTCGGATGAATGTGATGACATCAGCCTTGCCAATATAATCCAAATCAAAAGTGTACCAGCTACTTAAATTCAAACGTTTCAGACTCATGCCGTTATAATATTATTGATCTAAAACGGGCAAAATTCAGAATTTTAACGCAGTAAGAATATACATAGATGTATTGTTAAAATTCAGCTGGACGGTGCCTACACGCGTGTATTAATTTTCACCTTATTGGATTTTCTAAAACAATCTTTTTCAAACGTTGAATGGGTTAATGAAATTTTAAAAAATAGGTTTTTCATTTTTATTTTAAATGGCGTAAGGTCTGCATTAATAGTTGTCAAATACAAATTTACCTACTCCCATCTTAAAGTTCTAATATTTAGCAACATGTTAAAATAAATTTGATTTTGTATTATTTTATTTCCGTACCATAATAAGTAGGTAACCATACTTTATACAACGTTTTAAAAACATTAACTTAAATAGTATTTGAAACGGTTGTTTTCTATTTTTATATGATATATTATGTGTGTGCTTGTTGCACAGTATCACAGATGATACTTATGAATTATGAAAAATAGATTAAATGGCACTACTTATCAAAAAACTTCCTTCTCTTCTATTTATTACAAAATTGAATAATAAATTTGCAAAAATATATTTTTTCCAATTGATAATATCATAATTTATCACTTATTGATAACATGAAAAAGCGGATTATTTTGAATTTTGAAGTCGTCGTCTGCCATTTTTATGGGATTTATATAAATATATATCGTCGGAATTAGGTTAGAAGACGTGTTCGATTGGTCCTGGTCTCGCAGGAATCCCTGATAAGTAATAACATGGTAATATTGCTAGGACACCCAGAAATGACGTTATTGAAATATTCCAGAATATTATAAGCACAAACCTTGAGACAGACACAAGAGCGAGTGGAGCCGCTGAGTCATATACCTAATATCTCATAAGAATGAGATATACTCATACACATTTACAATAGGAAAAATCGACCGTCACCTCTGTGACACCGGATTGATTAGGATTGTGTGTGCTCGGCCCGTGTTGGCGGGGTCGAGGTGCCCCGCCGGGTAAGACGGCGCGTCGATGGGGGTGGCACACATCGGACGACGGTTAATTCGAAATGTATAAATAATATTTAAAAAATCACTTTGAAAACTTGTCATTGGTAAAAAAATAGTAATAACACAAGAGGTTCTATATACGTAATAATAATATGGACATGTCTTCTCTCGAGTGTGCGCGCACACTATATACAATAATGTAATAAATGAGTTCGGCAGTCGGTTGACGGGCGTGTACTCGTGTGATTGATTATGTGTCTTGGGGTGGGAGGGGAACTACTAGCGGGGCTCTGAGCTGGCGGCCCAAACGGGGGAGAGAGAAACGATCGCCATTTTACGCGGAAAAGCCCAGATTTGTTATGTACGGTATACAACACGGTCCAGCCATAATATAATAATATTATACAAGGGGAGACGAACGTGCAGGGCGAATGTCGTTTTACGTTCATCATTGCGACAGCACTTGTTTGCAACCCCAAAATCGCACACGAACCGTCGAAGGCAGCAGAGTTTCGTTTATTAGGTTTAGCCCGAGATGTTTGTATTGACACAGCCGACGTGATCTAGATGGGGTTTCTTTTTAAATACCTTTCTGATTTCGATGACGTCCTTATGGGCGGCCGGTGCTCAGGAATTTCAATGCAGCTGCTGTCCTGTTAGTATCATCACTAGGGTTCGGTCCGGGCTTTCATTTCAATCGACGACGTGGATGGATGTGTGTGATGTCATAGAAAATATATATACCTATATTATATTGTATATAATATATATATTATACATAGCGTTGGTCGTGGGGCGCGCCCGTCCGTCCGTCGTGCACTTTAGGTAAAACAAAAACATATATTATTTTTGAAAGACAATAATATTATAATTATATATCATATAAAACAGTATAAGTACAACAAAAATAAAAAACCATATATCGATTTTCGGACGTCGTCAAACCGAGACTAACGTTTACCGGCGGTGTTCGACGAATGACTAAAGTAAAAATTGAAAAAAATATATATTATTATGTGTTTATAAGTATATTATTATTATTATTATTATGGTGAAAAATCGAGACGAAAACCAACGTGGCCGGGTGCATATTATGTCGGGTCTCTTTAACGATGTAACATAAACGGTAATGCGTTTTTGGCCGGAGCCACATCATTAGGGAATCAATAATAATTATTACCGGCCATTAGTAAATATATATATATATATATATATGGACCGTGGCTCTCTATGTTATTATGATGCTGAATTATCTCGATACTTTACTATTATACAATACATACATGTTAATATATTATATATTAGGTATGTTAGGATAGGTAAAGATGCGTACCGCGCCGCATGAGGTACATTATGTAGGTAAGTATATAAACCGCCAGCTAGACACACAGTGGCTCTTGCCGAACTGCCGGAAGCGACACTATAATATAAAAAATATATATTATACACGAACACAATATACTCTGTGTGGAGTATATTATGTGCCTGTGAAATGCATTCGGATATTTTTCATATTTTTTACCTATAAAAAACCATTTGAAAGTGTAACAATAGCGTGCGATAGCTATAGCTGTAGTGTGTGTGCCGACTACTGAGTGTAGTTCATGATGCAAAACATTCCATTGGTATTTGGTAGGCGGATATCCAATTTAATGTTTTAGATTCTGGACAATGTATTCCTAAAAGCAACGTAAACTATAAGTACGGGGTTACATTCTTAAACTTAAAAATAATACCAGGTGAAGTCAAAATGGTGTCTTATGTGTAGAGTACTCATAAAAAAAGGAAATGTATTTAAACAAAACCTAGTGATAACCAAATTTTCAAATACCAGTTTTGGGTATAAATATAACTGGCTATTTTCTTAGTTCACTAAATTAATCTGTTTACATATGTAAATATAATAACATTATTATTATTATTTAACCTACATAAACTCGCCCCGACAATTTAAAAAAATACTATCTATTAAGCAAGTTGCCAATCTTTAAAAATGAAAACAACGAATCTTTAATCGCCATACAATTTAACCGTGATTAAGACTAACTAAACCACTTAATTCTTTAACAATGATTAAGCGTTAAGGCGTTTGAATCAATTTAATCGTAATTAAATTGTCCTAACGCCACCAAATAGATAATATTGTTTTAAATACTTACTATGATGCATATCCCAATAGAGGATGTTTTCCGAATTTAATGATAAAGACTAAAGTCGTAAAAATAGAGATAAAGTTAAGATCCGAAATGCTTTTTATCAGTCATCGCGGTATACACATGGCAAACCGCTTAGTTTAGTATCGCTGGATTTCTTCTCCCGTTGGTCCTTACTTCGGCTTGTGCTTACATACGGTTCGATGGCCTCCCGAAACCAGTTTCCATTCGGTATTCCATAATAATATTGTATGGCATCTTGGACCGTTCCGAACAAGTATATGTAATCTGAACACAATATCTTGATCGTGTCGTCCACTCTGTAGTGTTTGTGTGCCCTAATACGGCACATACGGTAATCGCAGTTTATATAATATTTAAAACAAAAATAACGACCACGACGATTTTTTATATTGTAAAGATTTTAAAAATGTATCTTAAGTCTCTGCTATATAAATAGAGACGGTGTAGTTTAAAGTAGGTACGTATACCTACTCCAGAAGGGCAACGTTGGTTTCTTATGTACCATCTCTATATACACCGATGAACGCGATAACGTCGACTCTATATGTTGAGTTTTCCAGTATAACGTGGGTCGAAATGGTAAAAAGAATTAAAAGCCAGTGTATTTATTTTTTTAATTCAACTCATTTCTAATTTCCTCTGGGAATCCGATATCGGTAGTCGTGTCGCTTGTGAGCCCACAGCTACTTTGGTCTTCTCTGCTTCTCGTTAATCGAAATGTAATTTCAAATCGACACCCGCCATCAAAACTATATAGTAACAGTTTTTCCTAACCGCGTTGATCGTTAAGCCACCCTTTTCAGGATTTTCCTGTTTTCTCGTTTGCAAAATATTTTATAGGTACCTCTCTGGGTAAACTGCATCACAAAAACTATAAAACTATTATAATAATAGAATAGTCTAATACAAATTTAGTAATTTCCGGCAAATGAAAATATTCGAATTTCAACTTTTAGCTGTCAGCAATCAATTTTTCGAAAATAATTAACGTGTAACCGGTATTGACTAAGTAAGTTTATAATTCAAGACGTTTTCTAGGAACGAATAGACATCTTAAACGTTTCATACACTCAAGTGATTCTGTTCGTCTTATACCTATAACCGTTTGCAGATTTTCTGTCGACGCTTATTGTATTGTATTGTGTTTGGCAAGATTTTGAAAACCCCCAATAGGGTCTCGTTCTGGCTACCGACGACGTGCCAAAATATTGTGCTACCGCTTTTAGGCGATTCGAGGGTGGTTTTTTTTGCATTATTATGTGTGTGTGTTGTGCGGCCACAACAATGTTTACGGAAGCCGCCGGTTAGGTTAGGCCGTTGTCGTGCCGCGAAAATCGATTAAGGACATGTCCGCAACATCATTACAAAGGTGTGTGTGTCCTCCTTTTGTAGCAGCTTGGATAATATTGTTATTAATGATTGTTGCCGGCATAGCTGGCCGCCCCCGGTGGTCGGACGACTTGAGAAGCATAAATATTTTGATAAAACCCATCAGAGGCGCTGGCGACCTGAAAACCCGGTCTAAAACATCATCAGCAGCGCCGCTTAATCGGTTTGGAAATTTTGGTCTCGACTTGGATTTTAAAACACCCCCCCGGGATCATGATTTGCCCAGAGACACGTGTCAGCCTATGTTTCCAATTGAAACGCTCTTGCGATTTATAAAGTTATCAGAACAACAGACGAGCCGAACCTATATAGAGTTGTATACAATGCCGAATTGCAATCTTAAACTCTTAAAACGTAATTAAAATAAATAATTTTATCTATTGGGATAATTACGCCAATAGAAGAAAATAAGAAAGGTTGAGAGCTGGTTTAGATGGATTAAGCATAGTATGTAAAAAATAAGGTAAATCTTATAGTCAAACGTATAAGACTTTCTTTGGGATTTTCTCGGGCCCCAATTTGAAGCAATCAACAAACTTATAAATTTCATAACTCATTCCGACTTAATAGTAAGTATTTATAAAAAAAAGTTTATGAAATGAAATGTAGTTTATCCAATGTTTTCGCTTTCAAAGGTACGTATAGTCAAATGTATAGTACTCATGTTAGTCTAGTTTAATGTAACTCAATGTAAACTCTACCGAGTACTTTACTTTTCACACATAATCTAAGTATTTATAATAATTAATACATTTGCATTTCGCAGTACACATAAAATGCATTCTTTTATGAAACTAGTTATCTGTAAGATATATACACACTGAGTATTGCGGTTAATTAACATATACTTTTGAGTTTTTATATTTCATAAGCAAAAAATAACAAGTAAGTACTCGTTTTCTGATTCGTATGTTACACAAGATTTATTTATTGACTTTGTCTTCATAAAAAAATGCATAAGACTTAAGAGTGTGAGAACGGCGCTAAAGTTAGAAATGGTGCAAAATTCTTCAAGCAATTTACATAATAAAAAAAAATTCTACATGACGCCTGCTATGCGCTATAGGGTGTATTATTATATGTCTTATTAATAAAGTCGTCTGGGCTCTCGGCTATAGTCCCAACGGGTTGTAAGTGTCGATTAATTAACCCACGACAGGCGCCAATACGGTGCAGCCCAAAGTCTCTGTTCCAACATCATAACATTATTTACACGATATTGATAATTTATCAAGCTCGACGTTGAGAGCAAATATATTATATAAAAAAAAAATAAATAAACACCAGTTTCCCTTTCTTTGGGCGCATTAAACAAACGTGTACGTCTTAATGACTTTTGGTGTGTACACAATATTTTATTAGGGTTTAAGAACATGGCACGTATAAACATGTACACCCAACGACAAATCAATTTACTCTACTCCCAGTGAACGCACGATAATGTCGTATGTACTTCCAAGTATAAGAATATAATATTATTTTATATACATATGAACCATCACATTAAAATTATCATATATTTACACGCTTTCTGTACACATAGAAAATGGTTTCGCGTCCACAAAGTAAAATATGGAAAATTATAATAAAAATGATAATATTATATGAATGCTTTATCAGTTAGTTAACCCTTTGTTAGTCTAAAAAACGATCTAATGAAGAAACTAAAAAAAAAATAATTAATTAACAGTTAATAGGACCGACTAACGATGGGTAAGTTTTAATCAAACAATAATTGTACAACGTTTAAATACAGAAGTCGATTGTTAAAGTAATAAAAATAATAAGACATAATTTAATTGGATTTCATTTTTCATCTCGCCTTGGACTACAAGAATAAATTTCATGACATTTTAAAATTTTACATTTATATACATTTATTAACAAGATTAATTACTATGAAATATAGCCTAAAATAAAATATATGATTTATTACCTAAACGGATATAAATTTTTTTTTTTTTTAATACAAATGAGAATTATTCAGAAAAATTTGTATCTACACATAAACACTTTATTGTAATATTTTAAAAATTATGTATAAATCCTATTTTGAGTGTAATAATATGAAAATGGCAATTCGCAGTGAGCGAAGCGTTGACGTAGATCAGTGATTTGCATCTTACGGGTGTGATCTAAGAAAAAAAACACAACGTCAAATATATTGACCGGCCGCCGGCTGGTCGGATAGACCTATTTAAATATCATAAAATATTAAGTTTCAACTATAAATCAGTCAAAAATCGTTTCGTTGTCTCGTATGGTAATCTAGCGAATTCGGCATTCTGGAATATGATAATAACATTTTTTTTTTATAATTCTAGATTACACATCCAATGTCAACCCAAATCCTTAAATGTAAAACGTTTGTGCTTAAATCATGTTGCCCGTGGCCATGTGAGGTTTTATTCTCTACTGTAGTAATAATAATATAATACAACCGAATGGTAAAATAGGTATGTGGTTATCGCATGACTTATTCATGTACATAATAATATTTAAAGCGTTACATTATTGTTCATTTTATTGCAACGCGAGGTTTGGATGTCTACTTACCATAACTTTTTCACTAACGACACTAGGTAAATACTTGAAAGTATAGTTCTTTGAAATCAAAAGTATCTTAATCGATCTTGATTTGCCAAGTCGAGCATTATAAGTCAACGAATAAGTAAAAAATATAATATAATCTACAAATCAATACACAATATCGTTTTTGTTTATTATATAAAATATTTTTAAAATACTTATAAATGTAATTCTTAACTACGTTGGTAGTAACAGCGGCGGCTGTTTGACAAACTTATTTTGGAACTAAAACATTTTTTTTCTTCTAAACGACGAGTTAATTTTGATTTATATCGTTTTCATTTAAACGAAATTCAATTTTTGCGATTGTAAGACTACCTAATACACGTTAATACTATTATACGTTAAATATAATATTGTATTGATTATAATATGATATTTTGTTTTTGAATAATAATATTTCTGTAAGTCTATGTTGATAATAATTTTTATACAAAAATATATAATATAAAACAGTTTATACAACTATTATATCTATATCACCGTCAACGTCAACGATGGTAATAAATTATTTAATAACATACAAATGTCTTATTGTTTTTGACGTAACTAACATCATCTTAAACATTTACTGATCATTCCCAAACGCTAACTTCTTCTATAACTATTTTTGACCAAGTATAAAATATTATTTAATTAGATTTAACTGTTTTTTTTTCTTCTTATTTTTTAGTTTACATTTCATAATATGTATATAATAATGTTTTAAGAAAAAAAAAGTTTACCCCAAACGACCAGTCTTATTTAACTATGACAATAAATTGGCGTAACTATAGGGGGGCTAGGGTAGTTCAAATACTTCTAAATTCTTTTAGGTTCTTTAAACATGTCAGCAACCAATTAGGCATAGACCCCAAGTAAGGTTTATAATTTTTACTGCCATTCTTAGGGAATTTTAAAAGGTCTGAATTTTCTTAGCCCCCCTCTAGTGCGCCAATGACTATTAAAAATTGTGCGTTTCTTCGTGTTGGCAAGTAGTTTTTCAAGTAGTTTTAGCTATTAGTTCATTAATCATTGTGTACCTATAATAACGGACACGGACACCACACGCGCTACTTTGACATGGAATACGTTCCAAAGTAGTTTCGGAATTTGAATTCCTGTACGACCGTTTGCCAAACATTAAGGGCACCCGGCCGGACCTTATGTGTGGGAGGTATAAAGCACAAAGTTCGATCATTGCGCTCACAAAAGTTTCGACCTGCAGACGCCATTTGCCGGGTCCATTTTCTCTCTCGGGGGATAGATGCAGCAAGCAAGGAGAAGGACAACAACAACAGAAAAAAAAAATCCTCTGGTTTTCCCGGCCAGTAATCCATCAAGTGTCAAATAAGTCTTGGGGTTTTCTCTCTCTCTCACGTCTCACGTCTCACCCACTTCACTAGCACCGACCTCCTTTTATATCCGACAACCGCCTCCGCCGAGAAATATAATCTATCCAGGGGCTCCCAGAGCGATTTAATCTCGCGCACGCTTTTCTTTTGGCCGGGTATTTTTTCCCCTTGTATACTTACTACGCCCACCCCTCTTCGACGTGTATATATTATACAAACGCCTGTTATAATAATAATTCTGATAGTTACCCGATGGACTACGTGCGTGGACCCCTTATTTTCTTTTTCTGTTGGTATTCGTTAACGCCAAAATATTCTACCGCGGTTGTTACTGAACTTTCTTGTAACCTGTAATTTCGCAATAAAACGATATTAAAATCAAATTTGTTTCGCGATAAACATACTGTATCATACACAAAACTCACGTCTGGATATTCGGACTTGGGTTGTTCGGTATATATATAAGACTTATTAAAGCCTAAGCAACCGTTATTTTATTGGTAGACCGTTTCTTCCAGACTTGAGTCCAATATTTAACAAATATTTCATTACATAATAATAATATTCTTTAATAATAGTTACTGCCACATAATGTTTTTTAAGAGGAAACTAACACAGCAATGTTTAAAAAATATTTTCCACCGAACTGCGACAAAACATTGTAACGTTTTTAAATTTCTGCAAGGGAAAAAATTTTTATAAACATTAGTGAAAATAAAAATTGCACATGAGTCTCGTCGAACAATACTTAGAATTAAAAACCAGCAGCAGCTCGCGAGTGAAGGATTACAATTTTAAAAATAATTTATTAACGCCATTGGCAACTGTATAGTTTGTATTAACACATTCCTGTATATTTTATATCATGTACAATAATAATAATAACCTTTTGGATTTTGTAAAATATCTCCTTACACGATTTTCAGCTTGTTTGTGTAATACACGAGGCGTGCATAGAAAAATATACCTAATAATACAAATTCGATAAATCGGATAGCCGGTATGAAAAATAATGAACAAGTGGTCGGGTTACATAACGGATACTTATGTGGCACGATACAATAATGGTTGCACCAAACAGCTATAAATGTAATAGTAGCTATAATAGTTTTTTACTAATATTGTTGACAATTATCAGAGAAGTAATTAGGAAACTAATTAAAATTGTAATCGAAAAATTCAACAAAAAATCATACGTCAATTAAAACATATTTTGTGTCGATTATTTCAAGTTTTCGTTTAATTATAATTTAGTCGTGAGAAAAAAAAAATGTTTTTGTTCTTCTTTTGGTTTGTTTTCATTCTTATACAAGTTGGAATCTGCTACAAATACCTGTTTTTTTTTTATAACGAGATAAAGACATTATTATTATATTTGTATTATCAGTATCTACCATCTATAATACATTACCATACCTCCTCTGGGTGTAGTATTAATATTATTATTTATCATGCAAACCAGTTGTCAGAAGTCTGCCGTGTCTGACATGTTGAACGACAGTTTTTCGCGACGTTTGTCGCCCACACCAAGTCTTTTTCCCACTTACAATCCCATCGTTACTGTTATTAATCACTGTATTATGTATTTTATTTTTTTCACAATCAAACACACTCGAGTTGAATCGTTGAAACCAGTTTAATGTCACTTGCCAAGTCAAACCCGCACACACAATGCGTGTATCTCGATTGATAGCGGTTTTCCGTGTACATGTCTGCATTGTTACTATATTCGATTGGTGTGTGTGTGTGTGTGTGTGGTACACGTACATTATCAAAAGGATAGAGTATAAAAATATGAAAATGTAATGTAGAAAAAAAAAACAGTAGGTGTAAAAAACTGGGTCCGGAGAAGAAGACGCCGGTAATGAACGGAACCGTCGTGTGATTTATCGTTTAAGGAGATACAAAAAAAAATACTTCGGACGACATACAGTCACACATACACATTGTTGTCTTGGGGTCGTCCGGGTCAAGTGACGTGCACACGAATATCATCTTATACATATAGAAGTAGGTATATAAGTGCTTGGTCGACGCACAGGGCTTTTATAATACAGTTTCTTGTCAGGGCGACGAACACACACGGTATTATAATAATATACGGTCAAGGCCACCGCCGGTATAATATAAGATATTGTGGCCACGGGATAACTTTGCCCGATCTCGGCTTTTGTCGGGGTACTTACGCCCAAGTATGGTTGCTGTTTAATGTGTTACCATTACCGTGGTATAGCTGGTGTCGTGTACCGAAGTCAGACACAGGCTGGTTGTGAATATACTCGTGCTGTGTAAAATTAGTGCTAAATTTATTTGTATTGCGAAAAATCTCTCTCTAAAAATTAAATGTAGGTATTTTGAAAAGCACTAATTTTAAGTTCTCTCTAAGTATCTTTAGCCCCCTCCCCTTCTTCCGATCCACGCCAATGCCAAGAATGATGAAAGCTAAACGGAATGAGTGTGTATACACTGACAAAGTTTGACAGAATTATGAACCTAGTTGGACACTATCCTTAAAATATTATGTTATTCAAATGATTATTAAAAAAATAATAGATAACACGATTATTTGGATATACCTAATTACAATGTAACTTAAATAATATTTTAATAATAATAAATAATGTAATTATTAATTCTTTAAAGTTTCACCGTTTCAAGCCGGATAATAAAAGCATTTAATGAAATATGTTTAGATACCTACACAACTATTAGAATAAAATTGTATTTTTCAATTTTATTTAATAAGTTATTCGATTTGTTTCAACTGTTGTTTAGTATTTTTTATTAAATTTTTCTCAACTTTTAGTACAATAAGTAGATAGGGAGTTGCAGTAAACTATAAGAGAGAACCATAAAAGAGGTAGTAATAAAAATACTAAATTCAATTCAATTTTGCAACAGTATAGTATTATAACTCTTATAAGTACGATGGACTTAAGTGGTCCAAACTCATAAGGCGTGTAATGAAACCATATTATTACACTATAATTTTCCACTTAAAACGAGGGTCAATTTAATGCCCAAGCTAACAATTAGACGGTGTACTTAATAGAGATGGAGGTTAAACTAATATATATTCTTAGGGTGTCTATCAACTGTCGGTATTATACAGGATCACGGTGAAACTAGTTGTGCGGTAAAAGTGCCAAATACTGTAAGTAAGTCGTTCAAGTGTCGCCTCGAAGACTTGTGTTTATAAACCATACTACTATTATAGTAATTAATATCAACCTGAAACAATTTAATAAATCAGTATGCTTATCCCCATATGGTATAAAAAAACAAATATTAATTAAAGTATAAACTATATTATATATAAATAACTAATAAACTAACTAACCAAGTAAATAAACTATATTTATAAAACTTTATTAAAATATAAACTATTAAATGTATGTTTAGCTAAACAACTATTATAAACAAATTTTATGAATATTTTTGAAAATATGTATACTAATCTCATTATACTTTGTTGTCTGGGATAGGTAGTTTTTTTTATGATAATATCCTTATAATCTTATTTCTAAATGAAATAAAATGCTGCTCGTCAGTCAGATGAGGTAAATTATATTGTGAAAACTTAGAATAAAGTCTCTCGGGAAATCTACAATAATAATATCGCTCTGTACTTACCAGTAAAGAAATACATTGACTAGATTATATATTTTTTTTTTTTGGGGGGGGGGGGCGCTTTGGTTAATAATTATAGGACAGCTGCTTCGGTTTCGGACGAGATTCCGGGCGTGTAATATTATTATAATAGGAACCAGTAAAACCGGACTTAACCGTGTTAACCCACAGTTTGTGATTATTATGTATATTGTTATTATGAAGTTTTTTTTTTTTTGTATCCTCATATTATTACTATTATATAGGTACTTCAACACAAACTTACTGAAACTATATAGCAGTTATTAATACGTTTTCAATAATATAAATATAAATCGATTTAATACTTTCGGCGTTTCACTTTCTTTTTTTTTTTGCTTTCAGCGATTGATTTTCTGGTTTCGGTTGGTTTACACCTTATAACATGGACAACCGCTGATGTTATTTTGGTTGCATCGGCGTCCGGTTTACGGCGCACCATTTGCGACCAACAATCGGGAAAAAAATTACATTGTCCGAAATAGTATGTTTTTTTTGTATACATAACAAACTTGAAACGATTTCTGTTTTTTTCTTATACAGTTATTATAAAAATCTATATATACAATGTACATTTTATGACTTATTACACATATTCGGTTATATATTATCAGACTATACCTATGTAGTGTTTTTTAAATTATTATTATGCTACGTGTAAATATTCATTAGAATAAATATTACTAAATAAAATGGATGTACCAATAGTAGGTATTTATAAAATGTATCTCTATATTTTTTTTATTTTTTATAGCTAGATAATTAAAAATATATATATATATATTTGTGAATAACGTCTCATTTATTGTTAAGGTATTTTTTTTTTTTTAATATATATTTAATATAATTGTTATCTGCTGATATTTGATCTACTTTGTGTTCAGTTTTTGTACATGTAAATCAAATGTATACAATACCAATAGGCAATATACAAAATATAAAATGACTTATTTATGTACCTCTGTAACAGTGTTTATTTAAAATAATAATATAATACATTCATACATGTAATTATTATTAATTTGTATTATAGTCAAAAATATTCTTAAAATGTATCATTTACTGCTCAGGCTGTGTTTTGCATAATTTAACCTTGAAAATAAAATATAAAACGCAGTAATTATTGTCTTGAAATGTACCTTTGTTACATAGAATATGTAACACATAACATACTCATTTATTCGTTTAAACTTGTGTAAAACATATCGGACAATAGTTTTAGTGTCGAAAATTATTATTATAATTCAATTTATTTTTAATCTAACGAACGCAATTCATATTTTAAATAAGTGTTAAAACAAAAATTAATCTTTTCAGTTCTCTGCGATTGTGTTATTAAATGTAAAAAATGCATATGGCGTAGATAGCTTTTTGTAATCCCTCGAAAAATAATATTCATTTTTTTATTGAAGTTTAGGTTAAGTTGAACATTTTGTAATACCTACCTTATGTATTGTTGGTGCTTTGGAGAGTTCAAAATAAATCTTCACTTGAAAAAAATGAGTTACAAATTAACATTCTCTTATCCTTAAATTTGTTGGTATGTTGTTAACGCCAACTAGGTCATATTTTTTAGTTTAATTCTTGCAGGTCGATTATGTTATATTTTTCATGGTCTGTTTGTGTTTTTTTTTTGTTAATGATGTGTCAGTCAAAAAGCTGTATTATAGGCATGCTAATAAAGACTCTAGTATTATTTAAATCCGGGCAACGCAAGATGTCTTATTACTTGTCTTAAACGAATGGAAATACAATTACCAACGCCAACAATGAGACGGGTTATGATAGCGAGACAGCTGCTGTGGTTTTAAATATTATTTAAACCGAATGATTGTACATTGTAAACATTAGGCGATTATCTTGTGTACACTGTGAGAAAGTAAACGGTATACGTGTGATGAACATTATACAAACGAAAGCCGTTAAACTAAACGGTTGCAATTTAAAGTAATGACAACATTATATTAGAATCGTTGGCATCATCGTTGTAGTGGTAAATATTAGAATGAATATAATATTGTGTGCGGACCAACAAGGTATAAATTATTTGACACGGCAACACTCATAGAGTTTATTATAGCTATCGGCTAATTATCATACTATTCACGTGTAATGAATTACACGTGAATTACAATGAATTACAACTGGGCTATACTATATATTTTTTTGTCTGTCATCAAAGAAATTAACAGCAAATAAACAAATCTCACGTGTACTATGATGAAGTATAGCTGTTGCGTTTCAAATGTACCAACATATAATTTTTTATTGGTGGTTTTAACACTCTTTTAATCCTAAAAAATAGTTTTTACAATATTATAATACACTGCACATACTTAGAGCTATTAACGATTTTCGTCTAGGCCTACCCTTTTTAATGTTTAACGTTTAAAAATAAAACGTTGGCACAAAACTCATGCCGGTGTATTATATGATATATATATATACATATTATTATCGCGTTCCAAACAAGGTTTACACTTTATCCATTTGTCATCTACTCGAAGTCCGAACATTTTAAATTCCTTTTTTCCAACAACCGTTAAGAATAATTATTAATCTGGTACACCATTTCAACCGTCAGACCGGCTTTTGCTTTTTTTGTTTAAAACTATATTTTTAATGTTTCAAACTGTTTTTTAATATAACAAAAATTATGTTTTAAACAGATTTTAATGTAATTTAGTACGATATATTATTAATTCTGTAGAAATTACCATTTCCGACTGATTATATTTTTTTGAATTCCGGTTGATTAAATTTAATTAGATATTTACTTTTCAGAAATGAACAAAAGTTACGTAAAAATAGTTCTAGTTTCTACAGACTACGAGGCAAGCCCTTCGGCACATGTTATAGTTTATTAGTTTTAAGTTTTACTACACTACTGACAGTACAGTGAGGTAATTTATTTTACAATATGAATCAGTAATGTATACACTACAATGAATGTAGTACGATCTACTATGTAGACTATAGTGTATCTATATAATATATTTATATACATAAAATAAAATAACATGTCCTGGCTGACTGACTCATCATCGCCTAGAGGGGACCACTGATGTTGTGAGTATGAAATGTGGTTAGTAGTATATATATATATATATATATAAATTATAACATACTTTTAAATTTAAATATCAATATAAGTATTGTGAAAATTATAAAATGAATGTGTAGTATTATAACATTAAAATTATATTATTGTGTTTAAATCACTCCACAACTCTGGACTCACAGGGGGCAATCGACTTTTAATTTATGAAAAATGTATTATAAGACAATACAATAACTTTTAAGCGCATACAAAAGAGGTGAAGAGCATTATCCCGGTTGCCACCAAGGCGTAAGTCTCTGTAAAACGATTGTATAATTATTGCATTAGTGTAAAAAAAATATCTACTCGACGGTTTTTTTTAAGGTTACGCAAATTAAAGCATTAAAACGCGATTTGACCGGCGAATCCATCACGTACTACGACATAATGATAATAACAACATTGTTGTTATCATTGTATTTCTATACATTTTATACATTTATACAAGTGTAGGTACGTCACGAACGGTTAATGAGATAATAATTGTGGGTAACGTGAAGTTGTGTTCTCCAGGGTCCCTGCGTCGAATAAAATATGATTATTTTCACATTTCCCAACGCACAGATTCCTATTTTTTTTTCTACACACTTCTCGTGCTCAAGTATTATATTTTAGCCTCGAGTTAAATTACCCAAACCGTCGCGTTATTCCCACCGAAATCGTACACGACCACCGCGACCGGTAGTATAGTATATTATGGTTCGGCGAGGACGACAGTGTCATCACAGCAGTAGTATACGGTTTATAAGTACTTATATGATGTGTACCACAAGGAAAACTCAAAATTTTCCAAGGTGATATAAGCTAATTATAGCGTACATATAGACCGTCGTTTAGTCAACTTTAAAATCATGTAGAGCTATATCGACAACAATATAGACGTGTACGTTTGATACATTTTTCAAATGATGACTATAGTCTTAAAAAAATTTTGAAATGCAGTTTTTTGGGGTAGTGGTTATTTTACATTTTAACACAACCCCTGTTATATTATATAAGGTTATTTTATTTTATTACACGTGGTCCATATTCATACTATAATTACTAAACAATAAGAATAAAAAAACAATAATATTCATGAAAACGGATTTTAATTCAAATTAATTCAGACTGTGATTTGAAATTAACAGTAAAACTTTTTCATAATACAAGAAAACAAAATGTTACAATTAGAACACATTAAATGTTTTTTACATGAACTATTTTTACGCTAAAAGTACACAAAAATAAAATAGAAATAGTCAAATACATTGCATCTATTTTGCATTTAGAAATTTAGGTAATGACTTTTAAAAGCCGCGGTTTCTGATTTTTTTAACAGTTAAAAATAAGAGTAGTCTCTCACAACGTATTTCACAGTATTAAAAAATCAAACTGTCATAACAATATATTATACTGTAAAAATATATTTTATTTAATGCCAAAAATATGGCGCTGTGGTTACGTTTTCGTTGCTAGGCTATGTCGACACGGTCGAGCACTTCGAGTAAAATGGTGTTTTTATGTAACTACTAATTTATAATAAAAAAACTGTGTAACATAAAACAATTTTTCCATGACTCACGCACTGTTTTTTAAACTGAATTTGTTCGCCAGTGAAACACAGATTTATTATATGATTAAGTCAAAGTAACTTTTTAGCAGTGTAAATAATAATAATAGTTTTTATTTAAATTACACTGAGCACTAAGTCATTCATTTGCACGTTATTTTAAGTACAATCATTTAATTTCAAACAAATAAATTAAAAGACAAAATTATAAATGTGCAGAATATTAAATTTTTTTTTTTTAATTTAATGATAAATATATTATGTATTAAGTTAAATCATTCCCACTTGAACACTATTACGTCGATTTGTCAAATCAAAGTTGAGTATTTGAAAGTGAAAGATCAGAAACGTTACATTGCGGTATAATATCTAATACTGATTTTGGTTGAGCAGTATGAAGACATGTTTTGTGTCAGTAAAAAAAAAACAGTTTACGTTAAGTCATTAGACGATGACAGCGTTTTACTAAAAACACAAAATCATTATTAGAGTTGTAAAAAAAAAATCTAAATCACGCATTATTTATTACACATCTTATATAAAAAACATAACCAATTGGCTGATAATCAAACACGTACCCGAGTAGCAGCTAGCCGTAGGTATAACTAATGTGTGATGTCACGACGAACAAGAATAACGTTTTATTGTTTTTCTCATAAAAAATATAGTGTTGGCGCCCATATTTTATTGCTCTTAAAATTTGTAGAAAAAAAAAATATAGCAACATTTATTTTTAAAAGAATTTATGTCGACGAAAATAATTTATTTATTACAAATTAGAAATAATATTAAACATAATTTGTGTTTTTTCTATGTTTTCATTTTACACAAATATATATGAATAATATTATATTAATAAACACTTAATTGTGTATCTACCTCATAGAAAATTAAAATGTTTTTTTATCTGAATTAAAGTTATTGTTTTTAGTAAACGCATTAAATGTAGGCGGTTCTATAGCAGTATTTTTATTATTTATCTTGCATACAAAAAACAAAATTAAAATTTCGTTCGGTTATCATGAAATTATGTTTTCAATCTCATCCCTTATATACTTACCATACTTTTATAATGGCCACGTAGCATCTTGCGTTCTCTTATGCAATACGTTTTGTCTTTTAGTTTCTAAAGAATATTAGAATTGTGTGAAAATATTTAAACTATATTCTATTTTTTCGATGAAATTATACTAAAGTAAAATATTATTATTGTTGTACATACAAATTTTTTATTATTTTTAATCTTGGCCTTTCGTTTATCAATCTTTTTTTCTATCTGATACTATACCTATCTATGTAACCTCGTTTAGTCCGGTTTTATGTTATCTCGTTCGATTCAACAGATTCAACTCGAGATCAACTTCTCGTCCATTTCGAAATCGTTTAAACCGATTTTGTGCGGTTAGTGGATCGATATTTTGTTTTTTGTGAAAAACTGACATTATAGTAAATAAAATGTAGATAAGACGGACGGACTTGATGTTCTTTTTGAAGTGTGTCACGTTATTTAAACATTTCTAGAGCAGCCAACAATTGCGAAAATGAGTTTCACACTCTGGGCAAGGACAAAACAAACACACATAATGCGCGATACGATCACCGTCCGAGGAAGTCTTTAGGCCGATGATTATCATTAGGTATACGTTTTTCTATATAACGCAATGATTACCCACGGCCCCCATTAATGGTCTTAAGGTGAAGGAAGCGAATCAACAGCTCGGGTCGTGTTGTCGTCTGGCCTGTGTGTGTGTGTGTGTTTTTTACTTTCCAACGTTAATAAAGTCATTATCTCCCTCGCCGCCGCCTTTAATGGTCGAATCGTGTCCACCCGCATTGCTTGTGTGTCTCAAGTCGTTGCACATTATATATATACATGTATACTTTCCCTTCTTAGTCGTTTTGTATTACACTGGACACGTTAAAAAAAAAATTACCGTTGACTTTTTTTATTTTATTAATAATTTTCGTCGATAAAGTCGTACTTCAACGTTTTCATTTACTCACAACCGTTATGGTCCTTGACATCATGGCCGCCGACGGGGACGCCGCGGTATAAAGTAGCTCCCTTTAGGCGTCTTGTAATCTAATCGTTCAAGGTACGGCGGAGACTGGCGTGACTGTTTCTGTAATCGTGTAAGCTCCTTCTCCCTACACGGTTGTATTTGTAAATTATTCGGTAAAGAAATCAATCATCTATCGAGAAAAAAAAACCTTGGGGTTCAACGGACAATACATATACATTACAAACGGTATAACGTCTGACTACGACTCCTTTTTTTTTGTTTTTAAATTGGTAAATGACAAATAGAAGTGTAATGAAATTCATTGATAAATAAACACGAGAACGATTAAGAAATTAAATTGTTTGATTTTAAAACGGACCCACAGAACATCTTACACTGCGATTGTAGGGAAATTAAATTGTTCGACTGTCGAGCCCTTGTGAGTGAGATTGTGAGATTGTGTTTGGAGAGATTTATACCTCATTATTATTTAGGCCATTTAGGAAAAATTATATTTTTCTATTCAATACAATGTTAATTATTATTCTTAGCATTTAAATAATTGTGCGGTTAGATGAAGATATTTAGTATTGTTATGCCTTATAATAATAACCTATAGTAACCATATAGTATACATATTTTTATATCATTGTTTAAGTATACAATTTTTTAAACACATGTTGACTATAAAACTACGAAAATCCAATTAAATCGATAAACCCAAAATCACACTACTGTACTATCAATTTATATATTGAACAGATTTAGAGTGGGCAACAAAGATTGGGAAGTATAGTAAATTAAAACACTTTTTATAGTACAACAAAAAAAAACTTATATTACTATATTTTAAACGGTTACTAAATTATAATTTATAAATAATAAATGTTTTATGTACAGTGTTAATAATTAATATAATTAGTATACATACTTATGTAAATCACTTTAATTCCTTTTATCTATTAACGTCGCATTTAATGTTTTATTTATCGACCGAAACACTTTTTATATTTGTATAAATTATTCTCTGTCACCTTTTATTCGTTATTATACATGTTATACCTACCACATGGAATAAAAAAATACTTGATTAGTTATTAGTTAATATAAAATGCATTTTAGTTTAACTGCACCGTAGCTGTATGTATTGAAATACATGCAACGTACGTGGGAATCAAGTATGGTAGTTGTACGCCATGTTGGTTCTAAGTACATTTCGATAATCTCCTTTATAATTTGGTAAAACTCGTACCTAATACTTAACAAAGCAATAATTATCAGTATTAAAAACACATATACGTATAATAAGTTGTCATGATCGGTTCGTTAACGACACAGCCTATTTTTGTCCGAGAGAAAGTTTTCCTCATACTTGGCTACTTCATGCCGATTAGAAACTTGTATGTTAGTCAGCAGCTAGTACGTACCCGGCACTAATTACTGGTTGATGATCTTTTTAATTTAACCGATGGTTATTTTAACACATTTACAAGCCATATAAATACAGTTTACAGTAAAGTCATATAAATGCATTTTACAGTAATGTATGATGTATCCAAATAAAATGTATTCGATAGAAACAATAGGGATAAAAAGAAAATCAAAATAATTTTAAGATTGGATTGCCATCACTAATTTCCATGCATAATTAAAAAAAAAATATTTTCTACATGTTTTGTAGATGTTTAATGGACAATTCGTTAATTATAACATTTTTACTTATTATATTGTAATTGCGTGGGCATAGATTGTAGAACTTTGATTTGTATTCCCCCCAAAAAAATATCCTAGATGATATAAACCAAATCATGAATGCATATATTATTATATTTCCAAATGTAGGTACATCACATAGCTTTATGACATGAGCCTTTTGTCTTACAGAATCAAATGTTAATGCTTTATTGCTGACTTGTGCGGTGACCTGCACGTAAATGAACTTTAATAAATATTGTAAGTACCTAATTATATACCACGACCAAGAGGACGTCCAGAGAAGCGATGAATAGACGGAATAAAGCAGGACTTGGAGAAATTATAGAGATATTATATTGGGAAGAAAGAGTACACAATTGAGACGAGTGGAAAGAGATGGCGGTGGCGGCAAAACTCTTTAAGAGTTGCGATACCAAAAAGAAGACTTCACTTGGATGGACAACAGAGAACAATAAGGTGGTAATTATAAATACGGTGGTTTCGACGATAAGTCTAATCACTGTCCAATCATTATACAGTCACGACCGACCGGTAGTATACAGATGTGTACCGATTAGCCTTTCTTTCTATAATATTCGTACAGCTGTATATAACTAAGATGTTGCATCTGGTGTTAGCGCGCCTTAGACGGTAATCTTAGCGCCCAAAAAAGGTTTAAGTCATCGTGTGTACACGGTGTTTCGGCCGGATTTTCGCACGTTATAATAATACAATAATATGTAGGTGTATATACCGTCATTGGAAACGCGTGGGACGATGATTGTCTAAAACCCGTGTAGTATGTGTGTAAGTGTGTGTGTGCTATGGCGAATGGAGTAATTACAAAAGCGTACCTATCCAAAAAAAAACGTCTGGATAAAAAATAAAAAAATAATTACATTACATTTCATACTACGGGTCCGGTGATAGATATTAAGAGGGCGGCGTTTTGTAACGCGCGCGGCACCCATCGGTGTGTACAAAATACAATATACCTAGGTATATAATATTATACTATACTTAATACGACGGGCCTAGGAAAATATTATGGTTAAGGCTCTCTCGGGTTGTATATGCGGCGGTGGCGGCGGTTTGGGCGTCAATCAAATAGTCGTTAACGGTTAATGCACGAGCGCGAGTGGCCAAAGTAATATTATATAAATATATATATATATATATATTGGTAGGTCCAAGGGGAAGTGAGAGAGAGACAGAGAGAAAGAGAGAGTTGAGGAGAGGAAAGAAACATGGTCATGATTACGACATGGCGTGCGTTCGGGCCAATGCTTATATACGATTACCTACATAATATGTGTGTGTGTGTGATAGTAGGAAAAATGGGCGGACGACCCAGAGACAAGGTGTAATTTCAAAAAAAAAAAAAATTACAAATTTGATTAATTCGACCACGCTATATTTGTGTTCCGGTACAACTTAGATACAACAACATTGATTTATATTGTTATTAGTTTTGAGCACAAACGGTTATGATTTTTTAGCCAATTAAATTAATCGATTAAGATTTTTAATAACTGACCTCGATTGGAGTCTCAATTGTGGTGAACTGTTTTATTCAACGTATCGTTGTTGATCGTTAGTGTGATTTTGTAATACAAAAAATGTATGACCGTCCTCACCAGAAAATTAACTTAAAATTGAATTATACCTACATGTACGGCGTACCTAGTATACAATGCCATAGTTATAGGTTAAACTATATGATTAACTTATATAGGTTTTTTAATGTGACAATAGTATATTTAAAATAAGCCAAAAAGCATTTAAATAACAAAATGGTCGTTGAATTATGCTTCCATCGGCACAAACTACTCAAAAATTGCCATAAATACATCATTCGACAAACTATACAATTATTAATCCCTCAGGGGAACGCTAATCTAGCGTGACGGGTATGGCGAACCCGGGGCCCCGAGCTATGAACTGGACTTGCTTTAATTAGCTGGTCCAGTTCTCTCTACTCTGACCTTAATTGGTTAGAGTAGACTGGCCCTCCAAATTGGGGGTTAAGCGCAGAGCTAACGACCCTGCCTTGTAAAAAAAACTAACGTTCAGGACTCAAACACCAAGCCTCGGACTAGGGAGGGGTGTTTGACGGGATGGTCCTAGCGGCCGTTTGCCCGAAGAAGAAGAAGATACAATTATTAAACTAATATAATATTTTGACCGTCACAACAATTATTTTAATAACTGATGTTATGGACACAAAAACTAAGCATTCTGTTGTGGCCACATGACTCACGATGACTACAGTAAGTATATTATAATTATTATTTTAAGACAATAAGATGTATTACTTAGCACAGATTACGGCGAAAATAATTCCGTACAGTTATTGTCTTTATTCTCCACAATAACTAGGTCGTCGTCTTATTACATTTTTTTTGTACGGTCAACCGGTTGCATACAAGGTAAACGTTTTAATTGTCGCTGTTGTATTTAATTGTCACTGTGCAGAGACGACTTGACTTAAGCACTTTTGAGATCTTCGACGTATAAAGTTAATCTAAATAATATATTTAAAAAAAAAAATGTTGCACATAATATAAACGTTTGTAATTTTTATCATAAATATAATATATTACTTACACATAAAAAAATCAATTAACTCAAAAATGGCCTTAGTCTACATTTTAAAGAAAATGGGGAAGTATTTGGGTGCAATTTCTTGATAACCGTGGACCAATTTTCAACGAATTTATTCATGTAAAAAAGGGCGCTTTTTACAGAAAAAAATAAATTATTTTGTGTTATAAAAAGAGAAAATTTAGTATATTTTAAACTTCGCTGCTAAATACGACCTCAGACTTATTATTTCAAATAATTGATTTGGTAAAATTTTCTTGATTGTTTTTTTTTTACTTATAAATTGAAAAGTTAGATTAATTGTTTTGCCTGTTAAAATATCACTATACTGTGAGCCTGGCATGAAACACATAAAAAATTGACAACTAATGAACATTCCTGATGCTTATTATTTCTATTTCATTTAACCGTCATCACAATATTGTACTAAACAGGTAATCAACCGAATTCCTTTTGTTAATTGCCTACAGAAATAATTTTGGTTTTGTATTAAGTTTCGTCAAATAAAGTAACGTTTAACTAACCACGCCTCATGTTCAAATGTGATATTAAATATCTTTTAAGTATTCTTTTTCTTATATTTACAGACATAATGTATAAACATGCTTAATACATTAATATTATGATTTGTAAAATTATTAAAATGCGACACTGAGAACCGCAAAAAAAATAAGATTATAATATTCTAATCAATTATTATTATATTGTTATTTTTTAACCGGAACCAAATAATTTTATCATTATTTCAACGGTATAACAGTAAAAGTAAATACCAAAAATATTTAAAAATAATAAACTGTAAGATTCTGTGACTTTGTCCAATTTGTACACAACAGAACAACCTAAAAACAACGAATAATTTTTTTTTATCATCATTTCATATAATAGCTTTCATGGTTAAGAAAATAATCTTTTGTCTAAAATACAACTTTTTTTTTAAAACATTCGATTCTTACCAACCAATTGTGAAATAAATAAATTGTAATTTTTAAAAATCAGTATAAAAGTTACAATTACCAATTATTTTGTCAAATATTAAGTCTACAAAAAACGAATCTTGTTTTTTACATCTACTAATAGCCTACTGTACTAAAACTGAATGGTTTTCTTAATTCCTTGAAGTAAAAATCAGGTTTCATCTTTTCATCATACAAAGAACGTTACAATAAAGAAAATACCAAATGATTTTATTTTTGGCTAATGAGCAATGGTTAACGGTCGATTTAAAAATATATATGTGTTATATAAAATCAATGGTACAACTTATACATCATAAGTATAATATGTTGGCGTAGACGTGTGTTAGGCATAACGCGTTTTGAGTTTCACGTTATGGTAATTTTTATTTTTAACGATACCATCACATAGTATACCGTAATATAATACAATACAATAATACATAATATAATATAGGATAGCTAATAATCGATTAACTCTTCCCCCCTCTCCCATACATAGTACTAAAATTATGCTACAACACAGATAGTCTTGTTTTTTTTTGGGGGGGGGGGGTTTGGTTTCGAGAGGGGATACTGAAGAGTGCGGTAGCTTTAACTCGTTGTCAATAAACGTGCAAAAGAGTGCCAGTAATTGATGTGACCGGACTCGTGCGATTGACAAGGGCCGCCAGGTGATTGATGGGATGCCCGTGGACAAGATAATATCATTAGCAGGAACTTCGGACTAACTATTTTTCGATTTCTCGTTTCTTGGAAACCTCCGAGAGACTTTACCACGAAATCATGCCTAGTCTAAAAATTCATACAATATACCACAAGATTATTCGAATTTCATGTTGTTCGCAACAAAAAATTGCAATAGCACTGCATATTATGGCATGTCTTACCTGTAATACATTAAGGCACAGTGAGCTGTGTACTTTTATGTTGACGTGCCGAAAATTACAAAATAAATAATGTCCGCAATACTAAAAGAATGGAAATCCTGGTAAAATTGTGTAAACAAACAATTAAAAAAAATCTATTTTGAACGTCTGACATGACAAATACGTGTAACGAATGACTTGTAAGTTGTAATATTGCCATTGGTACTGCGCAAAATCGAGGAAGTCGTTATAATAATAGAGTATAGGCCGAGGGCTTCAATAAGTACTAAATAATTGTTACTTACAAACTATACGACTCAACCATATAACTATATAAGAGTGAATCTAAAACGAAGCTAGATAAATATATTTTAGCCTTATTGAAAAGGAATCATATTTGTTTGAAACGAACTAGACTGACTAAACTACAATAATACTATGTCAACTAGAATACATTTAATATAAAAACTATACTTTTTTTAATTTAAAGGCTTGTCCGAGTAATAATTGAAGAGGTTTTTAGTTTGAACGAAAGTGTTACGATATACTACATAATTTAGCAAAATATTATAACAGTTAAACATGTGTTGAACTTAAAAATTAAAAAAGTTCCAAGCATTGGAATGCATATTGACTAAAATGTTGTCTTCAAAACAGTTTTGAAATTTTCAGTTCACATCTTAATCCATTCAATCAGTTGTTAAGTTATTTGTTCAAATATTTAGTATAGGTCGTTCAAATTTTGGTTATCTCTGTGATAACTATAATATTGTCTTATAATTATATGATATTTGTAATCGTTGTAGCATTATTTTAGCCACAAGTACCTGTATAGTTTACAATATAAATCCAAGAAAAAAGCGAAACGTGAAAGTAGTTTTTTTCTATAAATTAGTGTGAATAAATAATAGGTTAAAATTATAAATATTAGCATAACACTATTAACTGAATCACTTACATTTTTTTATGAATCGTTTTAATCGGTAGCTTGATAATTTTACTTTATTCTGAGTGACTTAATGGAATAAGTATGCCCATAAATCATTGTAATACATTCATTATTGTCAATTAACATGTGTGATGAGTGAATAATAAATAGTGATAATTAAAAAATATTTTAATATTAATTATTTTTAATTAATGTGCAGGTTTTTACACTTATTCGCATTTCTTTAATAATTATAAGTTGTATACGTTTTTATCGTTATAAATACATATTTTACATATTTTTATTTATAATATATTAAGTACACTTAAAGAGACCACGTATAATTTTGTAATTTCAACAATTCGAATAAAACATATTATATATGATTTAAAAATAAAAAACTGTTAACGTATATAATACCAGACACAATATATATAAATATATATATTATTTCTGCTGAATTTATCATTCTTGAGACGCATAATATTATAGGCGTTATAACATTTAATTATCAATTTTGTTGGTCGTAGACTTTGTTTATTGATTAATTACCCATATTAAACGGTGTCTGCGGTGGTCATTTTTTCTTTTTAAATTCTCGTTTCTGTCATCGTGTTTAAAATCGCACAGTTAAAACATATTATTATATCAGGTGAACCCGAACCGATTTGATGCTTGGGACCAGTCCAAAATCCAATTAGCTCACCAGGAGCTTAAGTATATACAAATGTTGAATACGTTTATTGGCTGTAGCGGTATCGAATAATGGTCTCTCTCTTACAGTCTAGTTTGATCTAAGATTTTCGTGTCGATAAACCTATTATTTATATATGTGTATAGTAATGATTAATATACACATTTTGCAATATAAATATCTGAGTTTCTCTCTCTCTCTCTCTCTCTATATATATATATATATATATATATAGTATTACCTTAAGTATACGACTAAACAATAATATCACACAAATCGACGACAATATCTTGTAACACTGGTCTCAAACGGGAGTGGGTATTTTTGGACTTCGAGTTCATCGACCTCAGATGACTTCTCAGTCCCTACGATAGTTTTAAAAATGAATAAATTAGGTATATTTCGCAATTCGGATTGTCCTATAAATTAAAAATCGAATTTCACACATATTTAACAGCTCATCTAAGTGTAAAGGAGAATAGTTATAGATGGTCGGCACTCGACTAGACATCATTTTACTTTTACGGTACAAACCATATTTTGAGGGATACCGTAGACTTACTATGGTTATGGTTAGTACACATATTTATAGATATATATTGTTTTTTATTCGAAATTAAAAAACCTAATTAGTTGAATAGTTTTCAGTGTACATTTACTGCAGTTATACTGTTTAACAAAAAAGTTTATTTTGATATTATAAGCAATAAGCATAATTCAGCAGTTAACATAGTATAGACATATAGTAATATTTACCCAGAAAAATATATTGTTGGTCCAACTAAAGCTATATTTAAACTTCGGTCATGCTATATATGTAGGTATGTATATATATACACATTCGGTATAACTCAGTAAACTTGGTACTACCATATATACTATGGTTAGATTTTGTAAACATACAATTAGCTTACCAAAATAAAAAGGTACAATTTCATATAATTTTTATAAATTGTGTTAAAAATCAAATATTGCCCAATAAGAATTTATAGTATATTATTTTTGCATACTTTATTGTGGATTGTTCGTTTATTATTATTAAGTAAAAATATTTTGTAGATTTTTATTTTATTTTTAAAAATGTAATTTAAATTCTAAAGACGATTAATTAAAACTTAAATGGGCATAAAATAAGGTATACACATTTAAAGTATGTACTCAAGGTTAAGTGTAGACGAACATTATACAATGGTTATGGATATTGTAAAATATTGATAAAAAAATGAGCCATTTTAGGACTAATGAAAAACTATTTTTGTGATCTAGTTTACCTACTAAATATTTTTTAGCGTCCTGGATGTAGTGTACAATTTTACGACCTGAACCAAGCATTGACAGTTGTAAGCATACCCAAATCGTGTCCATGGCCTTATGTACGTATAATGATATCATCTTTGGGAGTTGATAAAACTTTTTTTTTTATCAAAGCCGGACGTGCCAGAACGCTTTTGCCTAGAACAGCTGTGACTTGCGTGAAAAAAAGGTAGGCAAATACGTTTGCCGACGCTGTAATTATATACATAAACATATAATAATGATACGATACGAGCCCTTTGATGTTTTGATACGTTTTAAACGGGATACGATGCATATTATAATGGCGACGTTACCAGCCAATTAAATTACCATTTGGAATGAAAAAAGCAAACATAGGTACAGATATCAATCGCATGTATGTAACATAATATAATAATTATACAGGGTAGCTGGGGGTAGGTACACCAAAGAAATATAATCATATTAAGAAGCGCAATTGGCAAAAAAAAACCCACTCCAACACGTTATACCGATTCTTTTGCGTTTATTATCTTTGTAGGCATAATATACTATTATTGTCGTTGTTGTAATAATTTGTATGCGCTCCAGCTATATTATTATGGAGAGTGTGCGGAGGAGGAGGAGAAATAATAATAATAACAGTGCGGTATTATATTATAGGGGTTAGAGTGGGGATCAAGGGTTATTCGTACGCACTAATGGAGTTTTAAACGCGTCTTTTAAAAACCCATTACCAAGTGAAACAGGTCGCGGCGTGTGCAAACGGAGAGTTTAATGATTGTGGCCGGGGAGGAGCCGGTGCCGGGTCGCTGCGATTGGCCGTCGTCGTCTTGGTCGGTGTGTTTCCACGTCGTACTCGATTTTTTCTTATCCCGGGGGGGTCATCATCTTACCTACGCAGTTGACCGCGTCCCCACCCAAGAGTCGCCCACACTCGACCAACGATTCCCCCCCGAAGCGGACGCGCGGATGACCATGAGAACCGCCGGCACAATTATTTCTTAAGACAAATTACAATAGTAAGAACTCGTGGCTGTGTACTCGCATAGGTTTATTTCGACAAAACGTTAATTAACCGCACCGGCACGGTCTTACGGCAATAATAATTATTAGACGTATACTTTGTATTATTCTACTGTAAAAACTCTCCTGTTTTGTTGTAAGGTTATGCTATAATAATATTGGGAAATTCGCTGCAATCGGTGTGTGCTAGAGATAGCTTTATTTAAAAAAAACTAATCGCACTGTCCAATGTTTAGGTTGAATTGCGACACAACATAATTATCGTAGCAGAATAATAATAACTGTTATTTTTTATAGACCGACTAAGTTGAACAATTATTAAACTAGCTAGAGACTAGCAACAGCAAATGATGAACAAATAGTTTTTTTTTTATTGAACATTTGGTCAAGTCAACTCTAAAATACTTGGCCGTCATTTATTCATTCTATTTTGTAGATGTGATCAAAAATGTTTCACTTGAGATTTTATTATGCTGTACAATTTATAACACTTAAATTTATAGTAATGCAAATGCAATCTTAAAGGTGTATGTAGGAAAATTATAAAACGTTTTTCTCTCGCGTTTAGACTTGAGTGCTAGAACAAGATAATATGATAAGAAACACTGCATAAAAGGAGAGCAACACTAGGTTTTCAAGGGATTTTTTTTGCTTAATTTTACATATCACTACAAATGCCAAATGCAAATAAACAGAAAAACACCTTATCAAACTTTATCTAAGGTTAGAAAATTTAACTACTACTCATATACTTCACAGAACCTTAATTTACAAACAAGAGATTAGATTTGATCCGTGCAGTATTATATTTCCTGCGTTCAATATAATAATAGATTTAACTCGAACATAACATTAATTTGTATAGGTGCGTAGGATGTGATTCGTGAGAGGGAGGGATACAAAAATGGTTTCCGTTTGCCCCGGCGGGCACCAACAATATATAATAAAATGTAACCTTCATACTCATGTTTGATTTATCGAGTGAAACCACACTCAACTCGATAGGTACTACCGATGGATACAATTATTCCAACTTAAATAGAAATTCAAATCCGTCAATGTAAGCTCACTCACATAATGGCGGCGGGTAGGTGGCCTGGTTCATATGGTATAGGTAAGCTGTGTTGGTCTACCTATAAAACTGCTATCAACTGTCGCATATCTTTAAGACATTTTTTTAGTATCAAACTGTAAACAATCTCTGATTTGTAATCAACATTTTTATGTTTACCTTTTACTTATGAACATTTTTATTTTAAACGAATGTTATAAATTTTTTATGCATACTAAATTCATGGGAAAACCTGCATGTTAAGAATTATGAACGATAACTTAAAGTTTGAAAAAAATTACTAGTTATAAAAGTATCCAATACCGTTTATCGATTTAGTGAGAAAATCCTATTAGTTTTATGATAATCATTATTTTTCTCGTGGCAAAACCATTGTAGATTAATTATAGTGCTCCTTATTGAAAAAATAAGAAAACATTTTGGAGCGTTTATTAATATTGTAAAATATTGATAAAAAAAAATAACTGTTTTTGAACTAGGACAATTTTTTTTCTTTTTAAGTAGTTAATAATGTTGAGCGGCTTCCTGGATGAATTGTAGTTTCTCGGTATTAATAAATTGTGTCCGAGAAAATTTTTGCGAGTTGTGATTATTATAGGGCAATTACAACATAAACTTAGACGGTTGTTTCGTCATATAATATTCGTGTCCGTCTTGGCTCGTCCACTTGATGAGATCATATTGTAACAAGCCATGACATCATTCGGTCACAACCACTGGGAATATAGTACCTAATTATTCATAAATTAAATACCTACTCGCTTTGTCAGACTATTGATGAATAATAATAATAATAATAATAATAATATAATTTATAGGCATACACGCGATAAGCTAATCCAAAACGGATTTGTGCTGTGCGCACTATAAGGTCGTTGATGAATAATCTATTAGGCTTATATTATCTTTTTTTATTTCTGAACGCGTTTTGCACTGTTTTAATCGCAAGCTTACAGCAGCCACACATTCATATAGTATTATGTGTTTATCGAGTACATCCATGTATGTGTATATGTTCACGCGTTTAAAGGCGATATTAAACCATGTGTATTATTGTTTGTACGGCTGGTATAGAGCACATATTATTGTTGTGTATGTGCGGGAAATAAATCTCGTTGGCCAGATATATACATATACGTGTATAAATAGTGTATCGAAAGAGGAAATAATATGTATGTATACCGATTTACCGGGGGTATATATATATATATATATATATATATCTATATGTGTGTGTGTGTGACGCAGGGAAACCTGATGAATGACCAACGTCCTCAACAGGACGGTTCGGTAAGGCGCAGGATTGTGGCGGAAGACTTTTTATTTTATTTTTATTTTCAACGTATTATTTGGCACTGCCGACCGATTTGTAAACGTCCAGTCCGCCATATAAATCAAACGAAACGGAAAGGTCACATCGGTATTGTGTATTGCTACCCGGCCGCGGATGACGGGCGGCCTCCTTGACTAATTACCGATTTCGCCGTTTCTCTGTGCGGTACCCTCGACTATTGTTATTATTATTATTATTATACAACGCCGCCACTGTTGCCTTACTTTATCCAGTTTAAGGTAAAAATAATCGTTCAGAAGGAGGTATAATATAAATGTATCACCGCTCGTTTGAAAGAAATGTGTGAGAACACATTAAAAAAAAAGGCCTGTACAATGGGGACTGAGGAGTTACTATAGTAGGAGTTACTACAGGAATTACTATAACTGATACCATTAATTAAGGAATAGGAGATGATACTTGTTGCATATGCTTTGATGTGAAACTGTAGATGGTAGAAATTCAGACACCGATAGCAGCGTTGAAATGAAGCTCATCGCATGTCAACACTTATCGAATAATATCACTTTCATACAATATCAATATCCTGAATTCTCAAACTCTTTATTAGAAACTACTAAATAGTTTCACATCATTGGTAACAGCGTTTGGCCGTGATTTCAAATTTAGTTTATAATATTATCTCTATTCAGTAACAATTATATCCTTAAAAATACATTTTTAGTATTAAGGTTAATCGTCTGTCCATAGAAATACGTATTGTCGCGGTAACCCGTGTATTTGTATTAGGCTGTATACAATTAGGGTTCATTGTATATCTATAATAATTTATTGCCATAGTTACCCATATATCTTAATTAACAATATAATGAAAAAATGTTTATTACCTGTTGACTCACTCACCTGAAAATTGACTACGGTCAAAGTGTAATTTTCTTCTTTTTGGTGGTTTTCCCATTATAAAAAAATTAGTTTGATTACAGATTTTCGAGAAAATTGTACATGGGTTCAGGGTTGTCTATATTTAGCTTGAGTACTTTTAATTAATTTTTGCGACGAGAGTCTATGACAAACAAAAGTAGGTAACTGGTAATTAAATATAAACACAATTGCTTTTCTAGCGTTGAATGTATATAATAATATAAAATAATAAAACATTTTAAAATATTATAATTATTTCTAAAAATATCGTTAACAACGAATAATTATTAAATATATTTTTGGAATTCGTTTCAAACTATTTTACAATGGCGAATTACGCAAATTATAATAATTGTAGTTTAAGCTTTCACTACATTGAATAAAATCTACCGAAGGCTATATGAAATTGCTTTCACATTGCTTTCATTGACAAAAAATAGCATCTATATTGAGATCTTTCTCCAAAAAAACATTTTAAAGTAGGTACACCAAAAATAAGGGTGTGTCAAGCCACAAGCGCAAGTTTATAACGTGAATAAAATTAATCATATCATTTATCCGGGTTAACTCTTATGGTATTACATATAAATTCTAACTTAAAAATACTCAAATCTAAATTTGTAATTTCCACGACTACGAGTTTACTATGATAACAAACTAATAACTATGCTTAATACACCAAATCAGACAATATGATGTATACACGAATAGTATGACTACTTAGCCATAATAAGCCATAACTTATAGTGTATCAAACAATATATGGTTTAAAAATGTTTAGAAAACCTAATTGTGTAGTAGGTAAGTCATAATTAGTTATTAAAAAAAACTAATGAAGGGGATGCCTTATGACGGGTTTTTTGCCGTTCTACTGGCATTTTTAATTAAATTTTTGTTTAAAAATAGACATTTTTATTCGAACTCTTGTTGATTATAAAAAGTTGGGCCGTACTGAAAACTAGAACCTTGATTGTAAAGTATATTATTTTAAGCTATAGTTTCCGTGTCTTTAAACTACTACCACCACATTTCGGTAACCAAATTTAATTATTTAAAAAAAACATACTACCCGCATAATTTGCGCTTATCACTGGCAACGAGCTTTGGCTTAATCGGTATACGCCCATGTCATTAGTCATTTGCAGTGTCTACGACAAACTTGATCATTTTAAATAATAAAACATGTACATGTGTTTCAAGCATTTTTTATCATTATTAATATTTTAAGTAAATGGAACTATTGTCATTGACGTACAATCACATGGCACGAAGCAAAATATACTTTCTAATAGTGTTATGTTTTTTTTTAATAATTTTCAGGTTAATATGTGGAACGAATGATTCGCCTTGAGCAACTAGCCCTTCAGAGTTAAGCAGAAAAATATTTAGACTTTGCTGTCTACGTTGACGTTGTTTTCAAATACGGCCTAAGATTTGAATAAGGTACATGCTCACTTTTTGGAGTTAATAAAATGTAGCACAACTTGAGACTTACATTTCCCTCTATAGTTATAACAACTAAAAGTTAAAAATTTTCTGACAAAACGTTTTTTTGCAAAACTAAGAGGGTTAATTGAAACGCAAGACGATATGTAAAAGATCAAAAATAAAAATATGTGTTAGAGTATTTTTTCTTGCGTGTAATTCAGTATTAATTAATGTAAAATATAGGACATGTGCTAATCGCATTATGGAGGTTTTCTATTTCCATTTTTATTGTTAATGTCACTTTTAATTTTTGTAATGTTTTAATATTTTTTAGTTTTAGAGGTTGCTGAATAACTTGAAAACAAAGCAAGCAGCAGATACAAAAATATGTTTGCCAGTTTTTTTTTTACATAGAACACAAATGGAAAATTTGTTAAGAGATGAAACTAATACTCAAGTATCAGAAATAGTTTTTCAACTAACAACAGTGGAGTTGCCTTTGAACAAACTAACAGATAGTGTAAATATTTGTTTTTTATTAAACATTACTTTTAAAATGTTTTATTGATTTATTTGGGTGCCGGTAAATTAGAATAGAAATAATTGTAACGTTCAAAAGTTTTTTTACGACCCTGTTGGGTTTCCTTAATAATTAACGCGTGATTTATTTTTAGTAAGTTTTAAAAATACAGCTTTATAAAATAAAATAAAACAGTAAGAGCCATAGAACAAATTTGCATAGTATTTATAATGTCATGTTTATGTATTTATAATACAAGTTTTCTTATTTATTTATATGTTATACTTGCATGCAATATAATAATCCAGAAGATAAATAACAGTGTTATGCTAATAGGTAGACCTTTTTTTGCATAATTAATCATATAAAACTATACATCTCGATTGTACTTTAAATTATTTGCTACTGTTCTAAAATAATTTGGCATAAATTAATATTTCCTTAGTAGTATGTGTTCTGTGCGTAAATAAAAATAAAATTTATTTTCTTCAGTTTTTTCAACGTAAAATACATAAACACAATTTTACTATAAAAAAATGTTTAAACAATGCTAATAGGTTCCGATTTTAGCATATATCTCGAGTACAACGTTATGCTTGACATGTACCTATCTCTTTTTTTTTTACTTAACCCAACCCAATTTTTTATTCCATACGATTTTTAAAAAAAAAACTTGAATTAATACAATACTATAACTTGACGTTATTAAAACTATATAGGCAAAAACCAAACTGTGATGAGATTCGGTTATTATAGCCAATATATGATTAAGAAACTAAAAAACTATACCGCACCGTCCGGTCTGTATATTATTATTATTATAGAAGTGATGTATGTATGTATGCGCCTTCTTCGGGGGGTCGGCCTTTGTAATAACAAGAATAATTATTGCTTTAATTAACTACACATTTTAGCTTCGATGCTATTTTTTTTTCGCTTACTCGCTTACCTACTCATATACGTGTTAAGACTTGAGTTTTTTTATTTTTAGTCGCGATGTTTAAAATTATTAAGATTGAAAAAAACCGGCGCCAACGGTGCAGACGGTACGGGGTTGACTGGTGAGAGAAACGGGGAGTGGAGGGGAGGGGCGGTAAGGTGGTAGGGGGGATGTATCGCCGCGAAAATACTCCGGTCGTTATTAATTCCAACTCGGGGTCGGTCGACAGTGGCGGTAAAATAAAATTTAAAAAAAAAATAGGAACACCGCCGGCCGGGGGTGGGGACCTCGGTTCGGCTGACTGATGGTCCGGCATCAATCAACGGTCGCAGTTCGCGCGCAAGAAGCAAAGACCCTTGGGGGTTGTACCGTGGCGGGCCGGAGAAAACAAATTATTATAAAAAACAGAAAGAATAAAAAAACAAAATACAAAACCGCCGCCAGAGGAGAAGGGAACGCCGGCAGGGTAGGGGTGGAATGCGGAAAAATCACCCGCCGAGGGAAAACTAATGACGCCCGTCGTTAAGAATAATATTATTCGGAAACCGATACGAGACCGCGGCACAATAGGTGGAGCGGTTTCTTCTATAAAAACATAATAATAACAAAATAATATAATATTTTTTTATCGTGGCTAATTATAAAATTACAAAAAAACCGTATCAATCGTTGGCCGAAACACGGCGACTTACGGACTTTTACTCCAAACGGGGCTGGCTTGAAAACCGAAAAAAAAATGTTTTATCTTGTTTTCGTTGCGGCGACAAAACCAAGGACGAAATAATTAATAATAACTAGTAATTACTGATCATTTTTAATGCGGCATGAACGCAAAACACGAAATAACTGCGGTAACTAAATGTAAAAAACTAATTTTGTTTTTTCCCATTGTCACGATGAACATTTATTTTTTAACTGTTTGTTGCCACCGCAGTTATCCGCAGTAACGACGAACCTAACCTAATCGATATTGTGTATTTCACAGAACAAATACACAGTTGGTCTAACTATATTTTGGTTAAAGCAAATGTACATTTAGAAATGTATTGTGTCTCTACAAGGCGATTCTATTCTATCATGAACCACTCAATATCGCATAGGGCTTATAAAAAATTACAACTTTTTTTTCATATTGTTTTTATACAATGTGATTAATTTCAATTTTTCACAATTTTTTGTTTTGATTCTCCTCCAACTTAGTTTTTTTGATAGCAACTTTTGAAACTTAAATGGTAACGTATATATTTTATTAACTTTTTAAGTTGAGAATAATGTACTTTAAGCTTTGACTGGTCGAAAACCAGTTTCGGATAACTGTTTTTGAAGTTATTGAAGTTTCAAGTTTAGGACACGAGGAAACGTGGAGTGTAGTATTATTTTTATCTGCTCGCATTTCCCAACCGCACTTCCCCTCCCATCCTAACTTTAAAACTTTTGTAACTTTAAAAACATATTTTGAAAATAATACATTTGAAACACTTAATCTGTTTTCAATTTAAAATTATTATCAAAGTCAGGTCTCTTTCGTTGCACTTCATTCCTTCGCTATAAATATGAGCTTACCCAACCAAACGTTCAATTTCTAAATAAATGAAGTTTTTATTTCTAAAAGTATTTGAACAATTTGTTGTTAACGTTTACGTAGAATCCTTAACGTTGTAATGATATGCTTGTAGTTATTAAAATAATATTATGTACTTTTATATTGCAACGAGGCACTTACAAACCGCACGTGCTTGACTATGAACTATAAATCGCCGGGTAATTTATTTAATATTATAATATTATGCTGTGTACGCGAAGAAGAAGAAGAAAAATTATTTGTTCGTGTAACTATCTGTTTTCTGACATTATAATATTCTATTAGCTAGTAAATAAAGTGTTTAACTTTATTGATGTAATTATTATTATTGTTTTGAATAATCGCCACATTAAATAGCCATTAAGTAAGCTTGTTTACTAACTAAATAATAACGATATAGGTATGTAATAGTGACACTATAATAGTAATATGTTAAAATTAGTGTAAACGCCATACATTTGTTGGAAAGAGAAAATAATTTATAAAAACAAAAAAAAAACTGGTTAAATCTCATTTATATTAACACCCATTAACGATAATGATATCCTATCATCAGCTACTATATGAAACACCAGCCAAAACAGTATTATTAATAATCGACGGTAATTTGCCAATAATCAAAGCCATATTTTAATGGGGAAAAAAACTGTTATTTAAATGGTTCGACTATAAAACCACAAAAAAAAAACATTAAATCATGCTGATATATTTGCTTAACACTGTCATCTAATATGTCAGTATAATAATAATAATAATAATTTTTTACACGCATGTTTTACAATATTGTTAACAACATAACACATAATCGTTTTGTCCCCATCTACTTTATCATATGTATATTGTTATTGTAATTTATGCTACTATAATTTTTAATAAACCTGCCTAATTTTTCTTATTAATTGAGCGATTTCCCAATTTCATCTTATGTAATAAATTACAATACAGTATTAAGAAAAGAAATCTATACCTAAATGTTGTCTTCTACGTAGCCGTTTTAGTGTTTTATTATAAAGTATATCTTGTTGAATGCCATGGTGTTTTTTAATGCACATACTGCAACGCTACAAGTGATAGAAATTGTAAGAATGTGGCTTATGTGTGTACAAAAAATTGTACTCTCACAGTATTTGCCTTTTTTGCTTCATAATGACCTTATGGCCTCCCAAATATATAAAAATGTACTCATGACAGTAGATGAACAGGATATAACAGCGATAAACTACAAGACAACATAACCTGAATTCAAGAAGGGCTCAAAAATGTCAACATACATGTTTTTTTTGTTCTAAATCTTCAAACAAATGGTTTACTTTTAATATTTGTTCAGCAAACCCAAACGAAATACTAATATATTTAAATCGCTGTGTTAGGAAATTGAAAAATGTATTATACCGGCTTATGTCAATCAACAATGCTTGTAATATTATAGATTCGGTTTGGAATACAGCCGACGCCATGCTGTATTTTGGTTGCCCTACAATGATCTAATGCTGCGCTTTTGACACCAAGTTCCACCTGATAGACTGTGACTGAATCCATTAAAAATCATTGTAATACATACGCGTGTCACAATATTTTGCGTACAGCACAAGACGTATGGGTTGGTGCTTATAATAATTATAAACGGTAATTATAAAAAATATACTAATAGATGGAATGATTTACACACACACATCAAAACAGTAATATCACTGTTCAATATATTACTTACTGTTGTTCACAATTAATTAACGCTCACGGGGTTTCGCTTAGAATTTGTACTCTCCTCTGCCTACTTACTTTTACCGTTCTTTTAATGTATATATATACAGACCTAACATATTTTGAAAGTAACCCGATATATAACTTGTACCTAGAGCTAATATAGACACATTGTACCGGGTTCTTATGTTTGAATATATTGCGAGATGACCTGGTCGCTGATGAAAATATGCCAATTATAATTTAATAGTTGCTGTAACTACAACGTGCGACCGGGTATTAAATTAAGGACACATTTTCGAATGGACCGTTAAAACTCTATTGGTTTTGCTCTCCGTAAACGAAAGGGAAGCGAAACGAATGACCGTTCAAGGGCGAAAACTCAATAGCAGGGCCTTCGGCAAAGATAAAAAAACTAATTTATCAATATAATCATTATTAAAACAAAAATACGCAAGTTGTACGATAAATAAATGAAAACCGTTATTTTACCAACCAACTATACAAACTTATACCAACTAATATAAATTTGAAATCACAGTCAAACGCTTTAAAGCAAATTCTATTACCTGTGACGTGAGATTATTCAGAAGTTTCTATAAAAGAATATCGTTATCATATGAAAGTATGATAACTATTGACATGCGATGAGCTTAGAAATAATTTTAAGCAGATTATTATCATTTCTACGCTTTTATCGATGTCTGAATTTCTATCGTCTACAGATTTACCTAGAAAAAATGTATTTGAAAGTGATTTTATCACTTTCAGTTATAATAATTATTCCTGTTGACCCACTGTACCAACTTAATTTTGTTTCTTTATACAACGGAACACAATATTACATTTAATTCCTGCAATAAAAAGTTATTTATTTTGTTTCTTTGTGATTTTGGAGTAAACAAAAACATAATCCAATCCATAATAAAAGGGCTTCGTTACAATTTTAAGTTGATTATTAACGCTCCACAATAAACGTTGTGAAACACTAATAGGTATGTAAAAAAAAGTAGAAGTAAATTTTGAAAATTTGTTTAATACGCCTTAAGTCAACCCATAGAACAAGTATCAATGATACTGTATCATCTCCTATTCCTTAATTAGTGAACAGTCGTCGAAAAACTTGCTACCCCAAGTGTGCAATTATGTGTTATGATATAATATTGTATTATTACTATTTTCTCTAGTATATATAATAATTAATCTTATCTGGTCGGGAATAGGCACAAGATAATTTTCAAGAGTTTTCTGAGTATCATGCCGTAAGTTTTATTCGTAATGGATCAAGGGCAGCTGGGTAATGTTCTGTTTTTCCATCAACGAGTTGGCCTCGCCATGTTCTTCTCTATCTCTGATAAACACTACAAAATGTGTAGGTATTATATGTGTATTCAAGGCCACAACGGTGCTATGAGCTATCTCGCATGAACACACTCCGAGGTGCAATTATAATATTGTTTAAGTAGGTACACATCTTACATCTCTCGGAGGTAATTCAATTTCTGTGAATTATCTTATGTCACTATTGAAGAAGAAAAAATGCGCGTTGAAAAATAAAAGCCAAACCGGATTTAGTAACGATGTTGCGACTTATAAGTAATCGGTAGTCGTTAACCATCATTATGAGAAACAAAACAAATTGACTAACGATCAACTAGAGAGCTCAGACACGATGCTTAGTCAAGTACCTACACGTTGAGAAAAAAACAAATGAAGCAATATCTATGTATAATATGCGCTCCAAGACAGGTTCGCGTTAATGCAATTCACTGCGGACAAACCAAAAGCCGGCACAGTAATAACCTTACTTAACATTTAGGTTAAAGCAAGCAAACTGCGTTTTGAAGATGATTCTAGTCCGAATGTTTACCGATTGTTAATAATAAATTAGTAATGTACCAACGTTAGTTTGTTGCCAACTCGACTTTAATACATTATTCAGTAAACATTATTCATTCTTCATTCAATAAAACAAACTAAAAAAAGTTATTTCATAAGACTTGTTATAATATTTTGTTAAATATAATATCCTGCGTTCGTTTACAATATAATATACTTTAAAAATGATTCATGCATGTTCTTCCTTGATTGGAAGTTACAACCTATTATGGTCAGAATTTTCTATGTATTACAAATATCAATATTATTTTTCAAACACAAGCCCGTTTTTAACATTTTTTTTCCAAACAAAGGCGACAAGGCTACTTGATAATAGCAAAACTTTCGATATCGCCCCGAGTTTGATAAAACTGCTAAACGTTTTTTTTTTTGTTCTCCATCGATCTTAAACCGTATTGTACATATATAGATTTACCTCTTTCAGGATCCTGTGTCGACGTAACAACGTTTTAAATGCGAACCCATTAACCGTCGTACGGTAACGTCCTCTCCACAAACAGTTGCTCGTCTCGAGGGCCTTATTCGAGGATTTTATATGGGCGTCTTGAACGTCTTGCGTTTTCGCGCCGACACGGAACTTCTTAAACGCCGCCAAGTATACGATCAAGTACAACCCGGCGGAAACCGTCGCGGATGTACCTTATTGCAAACTTTTAATCGCCTGTCGTTTACGCCAGACCCAAAGTCTCATAAACGTCCGACAACCGCCAAACAACAATGAATATATACATATATACATACACAAATACCTCATGCCGTCGATTAGCGATTCGCGTTTTCAACCACCGCTAATGTTTTTACACACCCTGAACCGGCTCGTCTCTTACATCACACCGCGGTTTCGATTGTTTTAACGACGGCCATTAAAAGCCACATTGCAACCACCACCCCGCTCCTCCACTCAATTGTAGGCGCACTATTTTCTTCGCCGATGGTTGTGTTTGTTCGGTATTGTAAGCCTTATACGCAAGTACAAGCGCGTGTTGCTCGCCAAAAACGGATGAGCTTCTTCTCCTCGCCACCCCTACCCTCTTCCCCACCCTTCCCGGCTCGGTCCTAATCACGAGATACCCGCACTCGCCGAATTCTCATTCGGTCTGACTGACTGCTGGTCGTTTGTCTCTGAGCCGGAGGCCCGCAAAACTATATCTTCCCCGCACGCAGCAATAACAATTATCGCTTTACACCTCCGAGTCGCTCGTCTCCGAGTCGTCTCGGTAATGTTTTTATAGAACCCCGGAAGTCGGAAGACCAAAAAAGATCACACAATCTCGAAGAATATATATACTCAACTCGACGACGACCCGGAGTGTCTCCCGTCGGCCTTTCACTCGACAAACTGTATTAAACTCTACAATGGTTATGTAATAGTAATATGCGTGGAGAAACTAGAAATTATTTATTAGAAATCATAAAAAGCTAGTACAGTGGGGTCGGAGCATAGTGGGAACGGGGAGAGGTCACAGGTCTACAAGAATTATTATAAATGAAAGTGATAAAATCACTTTTAAATAAACGTTTCGATGCGAATCTGTGGTCTAATAAAGTGGAAAAATATGTAAATCTGTTGCGTGTTTTTCTTGATTTTAAAGAGAAACGGGTGAATTTCTTTAATGTTTGGTCCAATAAAGTACCGCATACAGGTACGTTTTCTGATCTATAGAGTTGCTACACGAAGAAATGGGTTCAGCAAAAGAAAATCCACGTTGCTATTGAATAATATTCGTTACTATAGCTAGCTTTTCCGAATAGTGTACAATATTGCATACAAATGTGTTATTAAAAATCGATGAAGACTAATGGTGAAGTCCCAGATGTTTAACTTTTTTAAGACAACTGCTCAGCTCCTATAGAAAATTCTCCCTCAACACATTTCATACCCAAAACGAACTAGCGTGGCTAAGTGCTCACGCTAGTTTGTGCCTTAAGTAGGCTTGTCTAAAAGTAATAATAACATTATTTATGTGTATAAGACCTACCTACACTATCTTCAGCAGTGTTGAAATCCTACCTACATAATCAAAGTTTCCGCTCTATTATTCATTGTTGATACAACCGAAAACAATGTAAGGCCATAGCAAGTAGATACTTAACGAACAAAATATGTACAATTTATTGGAAAGTTGCTTTCGAGGCCACGTTGGATGTAATTACATTTGCAAAATGCCCTAAATGCGTGTTGTTGACCGCTGTTATAGTACATAATATAACAACAAAATTTTTAAATCTTCATTGTCCAATACATGTACTTAAATCTTAAATTAACATTTTGGAAATTTATATTATTTGGCAAATAAAAAAATTAAGAAAAACCGCAATGAACTACATCATTTTATTAAATGTTGGTTGATTTAATTGAGAAAATATTTTCTACTTTATGGATTCACTGTGGTTAATTCATTGGTTTAATAAACACTATAATTTTATCGAAAGCAAATAAAGAAGTGGAACGTGAAAGTGAAATAAATCATTGTTCTCTATATATATTTTATGTAACAACTTGAATTTGAAACCAACCCAAATTACTGTTAATTTTATTAAGCGCTTTTATCGATGAGCTTGTTAATAAAAACTTATATACGAGTATTGGATTATAATTTAACTAAATATGAAACATAATATTGTTTTGAACAAGGGGTTTTTTTATATGAGCAGACTAGAATCAAAACTCACATGTACCAAAAAATGAGAAAATCAGTTGGAAACACTGTCTTGTAGAATTTTTAAGGCTAAATCAAATTTCTAAAAACATAGGAGAACATGTGTATATGTATCCCACTGTGAACGTAGTGGTAAGAACTAACAAGTTCCACTGGATAGTTTTGGTACTGAACTATTTTTAACCCGACTAATTAAAAAATATTTATATATATATTACATTTTAAGAGAACCATTAAGGTTTTAATTTTAAATATTGTTGAGATGTTTTAAAGAATAAAAAAAATACAACATATTGCCAAAAGTTAATTTCTGTAGTACAATGAATTAATAATTATAATGAACACAAACATAAAAAAATGTTTTCAGCTGACGAATAAACTTTTTTACTGTAAGAAACATGGTAATTCATTGAGTAAAGTTAGGTTCTATCCAATTCTTAGAAGTATTTCCCCATTTTTGTTTATAGCCCGGTAGCTATGCTATGGTATGCTATGTTTACTGAAGCTTGGCGAGTGTTGAAGTCGGGATTTTAACAACTGCCATTATAATTTGAACCCCGTTAATATTTTTTTTAAAATTAAAAGCAATAATATGAGACAAGAGGCGCGATTGCCATGAATCAGTGGCGGCAATCGTCGGTAGCCTCTCGTCTTAGGCCGGGAAAGGCGTTTTGGGCGGCGGTTAGTAAACGCTAAAAAAAAAACGATGCCGATCACAGGTTAAAAACCTGTTCACTGGCGTATCCAATCATCGTTCAGCTCTTGTATAATATAGTGTATACACGGTCATAATAATAATAATAATGATACAGTATATAGAAGTGCACAAGACACTAATTAAACGTTTGGCTTTTTATATTGAACGCCGTTCGAGTTGTCTATGTCTTTGACGGGGGTTTTTTTTTTTACTAAGACCAATTTTCGGTAAAAATAAAATATTTTTTTAAAATAAATCCTTCGCCAGAGCGCATTAATTAAACGCGAGGAACGACATACCGGCGGCGGTGACTAATGACCACCGATGGGGAAAAATCTCCACGTAACAAACAAAAGGCAATTTGTTGATGTTGTTTTCTTAGGTGGCGGCGCAGTTCTTATAGGTCGTCGTCGGCATATATGGGAAAAAACGCTCACCGACGTGGAGGAATCTAGCGAGCGCTCCCGAGGCGGTCCTTCTCCTTCCCGTCGGGTTCGTCCGAAGTCTTAAGTACAATATTATTATACCTTCACGCACGCCTCCGTCTTGGCCAGAACTACCTCTGGTCAGAATAATACGATTTATTTTTATTTTTTATATAACATGAAATATGAGTGATGTGTGACACGACGGCCGGACAGGCGATGGCGGCGGCGGCGGAAAATATTACATTTAATTTCGAATCGACGGGAATCGCTTGCAGAGGTTATTTATTTTGTTTTCTTGAATTATTACATTACTATTGTTGTTCCTCGTCTCAGCTGTTGGCCAAGACACGCCGCGATCACCAATAAACGTCTACATTTCGATCGTCTCATAATATATAAACGCGACTGATGGATCGTGTATTTGTCGGGGTTGAGATATTGCCCGGGATTAAGGTATTAACATAATATTACATTATCATCATCCCAAGATAAAAATATCCTACGTATAAAGATGCTCGACGTGCGTTAGTCGTGTCGGTCGTCTGCGTTTTTTAAGTCACTCGTCGTTTTGTATCTTGTATAGGTAAATATGTGTAAGACATCATTTTGTTACTAGACACATCAGAAGAAAAAAAAGCCCTTCGTAAATCACAGTTATTATTACATATAACAGTAGCAAACTCGGATTGAATAAAATATATTTGATAGCTGTAGATTAAAAAACATTTGCACTAACAACAACGACGAAAGCTTTTCTTATCTCTAGCGATAGTATTTTGTTCAGTAAGTACTCTAGTAATAACATATTTCTATTATTTTGGACTTACCAGCTCTTTCACGTGCCTCAAAAGAAATATAGTTTGCCGATACGAAGTAACTTTAGACATTTGATCACACATTACTTATCTAGTGTTGAGTTGTTGAGGCAGTTTCCCAAAATTTTCCACCTAATATTTATATATTGTGATCATTTGTTTTTTTATTTTGTCATATAATTCACAAGCCAACTTTTTTTTAAGTTAAACATTTAATAATAATTGTAACGATATTTTTTAATATTGTAAAAATATTGTAAGGAGAAATAAAATATTTATAACACAAATGTTTCGATAGGTTTTTTCAATAATTAAAATTGTTTTATTATATTAAGAAAACATGTTAAATATACATTTAAGTTATTTATTTATGATTTCTAGCCTATAATATATTTAAAATATTAAAAAAATACTTTAATAATTTAAAAATATAAAATATATTTTCACTGTGTAAGTAAATCAAATACTGAACTAAAATTTGTTTATCTGTCACGTGTATAAGCGAATCGTAATTTTTTTAAAAATTATATTACTAATGAGTAATGGCTGATGATCAGAAATAATAGTAGGTATAAATATGCGCGGAGTTTGTATTCGTTACAATTTTTCAGTAGCATATCAGTTTGAACGGTTTAATTATTCATACTAGAGTATTTCTGGAGCAGATAAAAGCTACTTGCTCTCCAGGGCTGCACAATAAAGGGACTAAACAATAAAATCTGCTAGGACAATTAAAATATTCATTAGTCAGTACACGGGTGGGAGAATACACATAAACCATGTTTAATTAATTAAATATCGTTATTCATTTTAAAAGTCGTTATTACTTATTGTTCTTCAGACCGGTAATCGAGTAAAGAATATAAAAAAAATGAAAAAAACAAAACTCTGGAGGAAATGTTGTTGCACACAGGTTTGTCGAACAAAACGTCTCGACGGTTCTCATACAGATAGTAAAATATAATAGTGTATATATATATATATATATATATATATTTATGTTGTTATAATAGAAATATTATTGTGTAATCTTACTTTGTATTAAGATTTTTATGTCGGTTAATACTTAAATTACATAAAAAAAAAAAACAATGTGAACCGTGAGGTAATCAATTCGAATGTGTCGTTGCCGACTTGTGTGCGCCACACATTTCCTTCGATTGTATTTTTTTATAATCTAAACTTAATCTCTGATGTCCAACGATAAGATCGGCTGCTGTCACACGTCTTATTACTCTGCATAAGACAATAGCGCACAACGTAGAAGACAAAATAATATGTTGTCGCTTACACAACAGACGAGCATTTCCACAACGGTCTACTAAGCAAATCGGTCATGTAGATTCATTTATTTTTGTGGTAATCATAGTGTAATCCGTACATCGAATGTAAGAAAGATACAATAAGTCTTATTTAAAATTGAGACGTAATTTCTTACAATCCAAAGTAACAAAGTGATTTGCAATGATACTATTATTGTTGAGGATATTTTTAATTTATAGATCATACTACATACAAACCACCAAAGATAATTTATAATAGTGTCTATTTTTTTAACAATCCACTACAGTATAATATGTAATATTGTACTCGGTGAACGTGTTAATTGCCTTTAGTCATAATATTGTTATGAACTTGAATAATAATGAAGAGAACATGACTCGAAGAACGTATAACTTTAATGGGATTGCCATTAATAGCATTACTTTACGTTGAATCCATCAAACGCCCATTAACAGTACAGGATTCGTTTATTTAAAAATGGTAATCATAATATTATTATTATGGACGTGTGCTATACCTAATAATAATAATTTACTTGCATCTCATAAATTATATTTTGTCCAACACAAGAAAAAACAAAGTTACTCTGACTTGTCATTTTTTATATGCACAAGATATATATAAATAGTATTTTAAACATGGTTTTTTAGTCCATTTGTACAGTTGTGGCCTGTGGAGTTACACAAGCGTTGAAATGTACAATCATATTCTGGATGCACAAGCTTTGCTATGTGATACATTTTTTTTGTGTATAATAATTGTCAAAAAAAAAATACTCTTAACCGATTTGCCTTCATTATTCATAATAGAAAATTAAGGCTACAACTATCAACTAGTTAAACGATTTACATATTATATTTTGTACATTATAGATTTTTTTTTTTTAATACTAGTTTTCATCACAATGTCATAACTGATAAATAAATTGGATGTAGGAATCCCAACAAGTTGTACTTGGTGAGTCAGACGCTATAAATATGTATCTATAGTTAATACACTATACTACACATAGTTAACTCTTTTTATAAATAAAACTACTAAATCATAAACGGGATTGTGTGCAAACCGTAACTACTTTACCAATATATATTATTGTGACTTTTAAACAAATTTGTATAAAAATAAATAAACCAAAAATAGGAACTTTTTTTCCTAACTTCACAATCGCCATAATAAAACGATCTATCATGGGAATTGGACTCTTTTCAAAAGTAAACGGTCCGTAAAAAATATTGACTTCAGGCTTCACAAAGAAACAATTCATAGCTGTTACAGTAACAACAATATTATGGGTATAATAGTAACATGAGTAAGTATAATAATTATTACAGTAGTTGTAGCGGTGGCGCTCGACGGTCGTCCGTTGAGCGGCAGCCGATAAGGTTCTCCCGTGGGGGTCCGAACGCGCGGGCTGTCGATGGATCGCCACCGCCGTTGGATTGAGACGTATACGGTTTTCGCTCTTTCTTCTCCTTTTATTTTTTTTTTTTTTTCCAAGACACACACACACACACACGGAAAGAACAATGGCAACATTAAATCTCGCGGGGAGGTGAACGGCAGCGGCGAAGGCATCGAGAGCATACATACATACATACAAGGGTGCAGCAGCGGCGTGCAATAGCAACAACGCGAAGGGAAAAACGGAGTTTTAACTTATTACCTGCCATTATCAAACGACGTGTTTTTAAACGACTGTATTTATATACACACACACACACACACAATACACGGTGTATGCCACACGACATCCGAAGATTAACGACAAGTGATCAAATCAAACGTCGATATGGCACTGAAGAATACCACCGGCAAGAGAAATCTTCCGATGTCCTACCGGTATTTCGTTTTGTTGTGTACTTTTTTTTTTCAGTTTGGTTTGAGATTTTTTTTTTAGTAACTTCTTCCAGTCCCACGTTGAAAACAAAAAAACTCGTTCCGTTTTCGACTCTCAGAATAATATTATAACTGTATCTAAATGCTTACATATTATTGTTATCACTTATCAGCTCTCTCATTTACTACTATATTAATATATAAGTGGTACCCCGTACCTACATATTATGCTTATATTTTATTATATATCGTTGGTCGTACTTGGCGTAACAGGTTGTTTTGATTGTCGCTCAAGTCTATATGTATGTATAAATACAGTCGGGTTTTGTGTCTAAATAACAGCGCAACTGGTTTGGTACGATAAAGTTACAAAACTAGTGCTTTTCAAAATACCTACGTTTATTTTGAAGTGAGGGATTGGTTGAAATACATCTAAATGTAACACCAGTTTTAAGTTTTAAGGTTTTTGGAATCCCATTACCCCCTCCTTCACCCCTCAGATCGTCGCCCATAGTGACATACTTCAGACAGTGGTCAGGTACAATTCAAAATGTAGCGCTATATATAATTATGTTTTGTATGTATTGGAGATATTTTTTGTCGTGTCGTTGTCTGTACGCATCCCACACGGTAATGAGATAATATTACAAATATTTTATTAATAAATAATTATAAAAATTGTTATATTTTTCTAAACATCTAACAAATATTATAGTTATTACTTATTAGTAAAAAAATGTTTCCCAACAAACCTCGACAAAATATTTATACTTCAAAATCGCAGTGTGGGATATTCTACATCGACTTGTGGACACAAATTCGTTCCGCAACTATATCAATCGTTTTCAAGATTCAATAGAAAATAAACCTTTACGTTATTGAAGTTAATAAAGGCTAGGCATGTTTAAGGCTGAGCATTAACACACATCAATTATTACTTATGTTTTGTTAAAAAGTTAAACTCATTCTAACTTAGCTTCTAAAGTTCTTAGATTCTGGATTGACTGATAAGATTTTTTTTTTCATTAAAATAGAATAAATTATTATTCTAAATTGAGTGATTTGAAGCATGAAAGATTGAAAAACCCAGTTTTTATGATTCAATATAGCCGTACAAAAAAAATATCTAAGAAAAGCTATTTTTTTTTAAACTACTATTGTATTGACTGAATTTTCATAAAATCAAAATCAAAAGATTTATATTTGGTAATCTTTTTTCGACGCATTATCCGTTGGGAAGCCGTGATTTTTATTTTTATTTTGCTCGTTTGTTGATCTGCAGCTGTTGCTACTTTAACGAATCATTCAATCGCTATGTTCTTTGTCGTCTAAGGAATCTCAAGGTGTAATGGGGATAAATGTAATATTTAAAAAAACGCGGTTCGAAAAAAGTCCAAACTTTTTGTATTGGTTTTTTTTTGTCACGCTCAAACTATCTGAAGGCGTCACGCTATTACCGAAAAGATCACGACCTCCAGCTATACTGTCGAAGAGCGAAACTTTCTTAGCGCGTTGCGAACTGTGAATAAATTACCATAACAATTGAAGGATTTAACGGTTCCTGGGGGCTATGTACAACAGAAGAGAGGAATACAGTGCGCGACGGTCCCAGGAGAATCAATTTTCCCGGAATCAGCGCTGACTTGATTAAAAACAATGTGAATGTCTACGTTCATTTTTGTATTATTTTTACACACACACATATATATATTTATTTATACCGGTCTTAAACACACACAAAAGAAACGACATCAATTTACTGTCTTCGAGCGTGCCACACAATCTCAAATATTTATCAGCAACTAAGATGTGCCGATTAAAATACTTAGGTATGGTGTATACGAATCCGATAGCGTTTGAAAACAACGGCCTGTGGACATTTGAAAAACAATAACGGCTACAGGCGTTTTGCTTAGGCAACCCGAAGGGCTTTTGTGCACGATTATAAGGGATGAACGCGACGGCGGTGGTGCAGGTTCGAGTCGAGTGTAGCCGTTATATTGTGAACAGTAAACCCATCAGATGTGTAAATGGTTACCTAACATAAACAGTTAAAACAGATAAATAAACAAATGTCAATTATAAAATATAATGTCAATTATTTATGCAAGAGATTTGATAAGTCCTAAGTATGGTTAAATAAATAAAGCATCAAAATATAAACGAATACAAGTGTTATAACAGTCTGAGTTGAATAAATTTAATCTTGTATCAAAATGATCAATACAGACATGGTAAATCTAATATATAAATACATCGAGTTGTACCAAGATGTAGTTTTATAGGTGCGTCCTAGGTGTTGTAAAAATGTCCACCTTCTGACAGATAAAATGCTTATAAAAATGTTTTATTAGTATATACTTTAACGTTACAACTCGGGTTATAAAACGTTATAAATACTTTAGGTATCAAAAAAAAAATATGACTCCGTTACAAATATATACAATATAACATACTTGGTTTTGAATACAATCAAATATATTTCGTTTATATAAGATGGTATCTGTGCAGTAATTTTCATAGTTTGCTATATTTACATATTTTCCAGACGAATTTTATCGTAAACGGACATAGCGATATTTTATTTTAATTGTACATCCGAGTTGTCTACTTAAAAATGTAAATTTCCTTACCGTCAACGGACCAGTCAAGTTTTTAAATAATTAAGCGGTTTTTATTTTATGTCTAGTCTGTCTGTGGTAGTATTATTATATGGAATCGAATAATAATTTTCATATGCAACATGTTATAACATCATGAGATTAATGTATATTCAAGATTGTCATCGCCAAGTCGAGAATATACAAATAACAATAATAAAATATTAATTGTATTCCGCCCTCATAATTTAAATACTGACAAACTAAGGTCTTCGAACTTCGGGTAAAATATTTTTATGAACAAGTATTTTTTTAACATTCTTCTAGGCGGTAACCTGGCCTATTCCCTTTGTCGGTTCACTTCTACTCGATTAATTTTGTATTTTTTTTTCTTTTTGTCGCCAAAACTTCATACATTTTATTACCATTTGTAAGTGTACAATATATATCATGTACTACTTATACTTGTACACACACTAAAGAACGGATTTTTCAGCACAATTATTTCAACAAAAATAAATAATTTAGCTACACACGAGCTGCTGTTTTTTACTAGCAACGAGACCCTATCGGCCCACATCTCTCTGCTGTCACTATATATATATATATATATATATATATATATATATACAATACAATATACACATATATAATATGCAAGAGCAGCGTGTATGGTGTCGCCTCGTTGTTTTCCCGGCCGTATAATGAATGGCTTTGCATTAGCGATATTAATGGTGGCTCGTATAATTATTATTTATATTATATTTCAAGCGCTAAAGAAAAACTACGGGAAAAAAATGGAAGCGAGGCAAACGATTTTTTAATTAAAACGTGTTTGGGATCAGCTAAAATGCGTAATATTTGTATATAATATGCATAATATATTATATTTAAAAGGGAATGTGGCTATGAAAACGGGTAGCCATTAGTTAAATAAAAAAATAGCAAACGAAGCGGCCAATGACGATAATTTGTGCAATTTTATTCTTATTATATTTTAAAAGACTGAAGACTGGTTTTATTTCTTAGACCGCGGAGAACACGGATTGCGATCAAAAGCACTTCTTATAGCCGACATTTGTTTTGCACTGTAAGTTTGCTCGATTAGGTATTATATTGAACTAAAAAAATTGATATTATTTCACTAGAAAAAAATATTTCTTAAATTCTTGTATCACTTAACGACTATTAATTGTTCGTCAAAAATAAATTTCTTATTAAACCTAAGATATAACCACTAAAATGTTTTAAATACCTACCTATTAAATATTTTAGGTTAAAATACAATATTTTTCTCGTGCATAATGTTTTAAGTATTTTTTCAGAAAATAATTTAGAAACATTATTAAATATTGTAATATGTATTAAAACAAATAATAAAAGAACACAATAATATTGAAACTTTTAGCAGAAATAGGTAATATATTTTAACCACGTTTTAAAATATATAATTAAGTTCAAATTTATAGTTTAAATAAAAAATAGATTAAGTATAAAAACTAATTGAATAATTATGGCATACTCCTATAAAAAGTTTGGCTGTCAAATTATTAGGTTTAGATTTTTTAATAGTTTGAAACTAAATAAATATGTATAGTATTTAATATAAATCACGAAGATTGGGAAGTAGTATATACTTGAATGATTTTTTTAAAGTTATTATAATTATTACATATTATTACTATTACATATTATTCGACCGCGTTTGTGCAATTTTAAAACAATATAACAAACTGGCGCTGAAAAGTATTAATGTTATTCTCCGTTTAATTTATTATATTACGTGTACTTCAAAAATTTCTTACCGAGAAAATTAAAAAAAAAAAAATTCACTGTGAATATAGTTTTTTAGTATATTTAAAAAATGTGTTTTCAGAGCATTACAGAACGGTTTTTTGTACAATGACAAAACACTGTTATTGACATTTTAATATTATGATTACAAAACAGGTCAAAACCTAATTTTACCCAAGTCATATCAATCATCATTAATTATTGTTATACTATTGATTTATTGTGTGTTATTTTCAAACGAATTGATAAGTATTTAAAACAAAAAAAAAATGAAACAAGATGCAGAAAACAATTATCTCATCGCGGGTGATGTTTTATTTTAGTTATATCGATGACAAAATAATATGTTCACATCACAACAAAAAATGAAAAGAAACATTATACCGATTGTAGGAAATTTTACTATGAAAATCATTTTTTAACGCGATAACGCGGTTATGATTCATTTTTATTTGTTTACACGGTTGTCTTTTAGTATACAACGATATTTGTGACATATACAAAAGAGCATATTATAACCATAGGTTTTTTTGATGCCATTAAAATAGCGTGTGATCCGCATTTGATTACAACACATGATCTCCAAGCATTAGTATACACGATATAGTACCGCCAAGGGGAATAATGATAATAATAATTACTAGGTATATTTTGTTTGTCTAAAGTATATCACTATAACAAATTGACCACGAGTTCATACAATATGGGGTTCTTCGAAATTGTTACATGCAATTCTCACGGTTAGAACTAGCTGTTGCAGACGTAGGTACAATCATACAATCTAGTACTATATGTTGTGTGCAATATGTATTAGTTTCTTTAACTAGGAATGAGTCCATAGCCATAAGATGATTTGGCCAAACCTCATATAGTCGACTTAACTATTGGCCGAGTGTTATGGGAACAAATAACATATTTGTAAGTCGGAGAGGTGTTGGACTAATCCGGTGGCAATTATATTCAATGACCAAATTGAAAATAATACAAGTACGAAAGAAAACGCCAAGCCCGGTAGCTGAAATGTCAGTGAATCAATCATTGAAGACTATTGTTGGAAAAAATCCATTCGACAGACCGTGTTGTTCTGCACATAGTGTTATGCCGGTCGTTAGTTGGAGTTGCATTTTCATACTCAAGCAGGCCAACAGAGCGCACTACGAGGGTGAGTTTTGCAGATTTTCTACCCAACGCCGGGACGGGATGTGGCAACAAATAGTATACAGTATACACTGTTCGCGTACACACCTCTGACAATCTGATAATAAACTATTACACAACAAAAAAGCTATAAATGACGTACATAAAAATACTATTTAGAATAAAACACAATATCTAACCATGCCCAAACAACTCAGTTAACAATATAGTTGTTTCCCGCACATAAAATATAATTTTAACAGAAATCAAATTGTATTGAATTTGCTATTTTACAGTGAACTAATTTGATTTGATTTTGTTGGTTTTGACTGATGAGTAAAACAAGGAATTAGTCTATAACTAGTTCTAAGATATCAGTTTTTTTTTAAATTAAATTTTAAATATTAAAGAAGGTCTTGCGTCTTTCTAAAGTATTTATTATCAATATCCGACCACTCTACAGTAAATATAGGTTATTGGGTATTAGTTATTAGTTATTAGTTACCTTCACAGATCCACTCCACTATACTTTTACAAAATACAAAATATTCAAACCATTGAAATGGAAACATTTTTAAACGTATTTTTCTGTTTGTTTATTTATATTAGAATAATAACGATACGAATAATTTTATTGTAATGTTTTTTTTTTTAGTTTTTCCAAAAATACAGTTATGAACAAAAATGAGGTTATAAGTACTGTTACAGTTAACATTTTTTACTAATGGTGTACATTTCTCCGATTTATTTTAAAAAGTAATTTCACAACAAAACTTGTCATGATAATTTTTACACATTCTTGACATTATTCAAGAATCGCTTAACTCGACAAATATAGAACGCAACCACTTTACTAAAACGATAAACATAATTCAATTTTACCAGTAATAGCGGTAAACACAATAACTAGATCCGATCTAATCAAAACAAAATATAATATAGTTTTATAACGATGGTAGCAAAGAAGCACCTTCCTTGTTACAACATTCTCTTGACCAGTGTGATAAAAAATAAACTATAGTTTAATCTATGAGAATCTAGGATGGTTGGTATTTATTTTTTCCAAACGCGGTACTAAACGAATAATATAATATTATTTAAAAAATGAAAGGGAGAATGAATCCAATGAATTCGCTGGCGGTTTCTGGATAGCGGGAATTACCTCACGGGCAATTAATTCATGTCGTTCGGGCGGCGATTGATGTGTGTTGCGTTGGCGCGCGGGCGTTGCGATATGCCACCGTGGCCGTTAACAGCGTTCGCCAATTAAAGGCACTTGTCACACTTGTCAATGTGTCCCGTATGAACACCGCGGGTATACTATATAATGTATATAAATATCTAAATGTGTATGTAGTTCCCAGGGCGCTGCTGCACATAGAAAACCATGCCACCTTCGCATGGCCGTACACATTTGAACGGAACTCTGTTTGATCGATGCTTACCACCAGCCGATGAAAGCTTTTCGTCGACTTTGACGAAACCCACGAGTTTCCTCTGTACGGCATCTTTTGTGGGGTTTCTGTAATATAAGATTGAAAAAAAAATCCAAAAGAATATACGTGTTGTACCTACGTGTATTAATTTGTGTACGAGTCGAGGAATTTAATGCTATTTTTTTTCAACTCCTGTTCGCACATCTGAAGTCAAAGCGAAACTTTATACAAAAGTAAGAAATTCTAACATTATTTTGGACGAAAATTTAGAATTTACCTTTGTTTTTCTTCTCCGGAATCGCACAGTTTATATAAAATCAACACTGTGTCAGAAGCAATAACAAAATTTAAAAAATTGAACCTTTTTGCGCATAACTAAGTTAAACCAATTGCTAACCTATGTGTGATATCAGTTTGTCTAACAATTTTAGATTTAGGGTACGAATAACATTGATAATATTGACGTTGAAATGTTATGTATATGACTAGATATTTTTTAATATTGCAAAGTATTTTTAAATTATTATTTGGTAGATAATTGAGTAGATTAAATATTAAGATATAATAATTAACGCAAATATTTCTATTAATGATATAGTTTTATAACATTTGTTGTTATTAATATTTGATTTCCTTTGTCAAAACATGTTTTAAAAATATTATTACAATAATAATTTTACAAGGCAGCCGGTTGTATTTCCTTTTTCCCTCCCACGAGATATATACGCAATGAATTCATTATAAGAGTTGTGAAGTAATTAATTTTCATTTATATAAATATAATACTCTACTACATTATAACTACATCATGACGGTATACCGTTATAATAGCGGTAAGCATAATGTAATATATCAATTTCGCGAAACGCCAGTGCACTTTCTTAGTGCATCCAAAAAAGAAAACCCTTCGCCGTTCTGACACCACTCGTCGGTATAGCGTTTGTATAAGGTCTTTCAATTATTATGTTAAGTGGTGAAAATGTTTTCGGATTTCCTTTTGTGTGTTCGCAGACACCGTGAGACGAGCGTTATATTTACAAAGAGAAAAAAAAGAGAGCTACAGAGAGAAAGAGTAGGGTCTTGTCTGTCTGTCTGTCTATCATGCGGCCGGGGCTTTTTATACGTTGTAGAGAGTACATAGACGTTGATGCCAGGGGATGGTTAGGGGTAGTGGGGGGGGGAGGGGAGATGAATAAAATTGATGGAATCGTAAAAAACTGTTATACCAAAGGCGGGCGGACCTGAGAATGGAAAGCGTTTTGCGCGGAAATGGACGAGCCGCTGCTGCCGTGACAGGTCCTGCCATCCTGTCGACTCTTATTGATATCAGTTTCATATTTTTATTCTACCAAAGGGCACCTAACCGTCTCCCCGTACTGTGCATTTCGTACTTAGATCCGTAACGAAGTTGTCTTGACGCGCGTCCAGTCCGTTTTTCCAGTGAATTCGGATGACAAAACAAACCCAAAAAAACTCGGTAATGGTTGTGTTCGAACCCGGCAAATATGTTATTTGTGTCTAACCGAAAACGGGGTGGTGTAACTGCAACATAAAACATAATATTTTATTTGTATCTGAAGAATTTTAACGTTAAATAAAAAACAAACAAAATCATTTTTGTTTTAATGCGAAACGTTCCAGTTGCAAATGTCCCGTTTAATTGCTATTAATGTAACACCCAACCACTGGGTCAGGATTTTAAATAAAAAAATGTTTAAGTTTTTTAGGTTTTTGCACTAGTTTACACTTAGAGTAATTTCAATTTTGTAGTGTTTTTTTTTTTGGAAAATATTAGACAATATTCTAATTAAAATTTTTTTTTTAGTAATTGCTAGAGCCTTATATCAACTATGTAATAAAATAACTGCCTCGGTGTCGGTTTGGCGATAGACGTTTTGACGGTGTGACAAATTAATTAGACCTCCCATTCCGGATCATTAATCGAACGGTCCGGATCGCATTGACATAACCTACCTAATAATATATATACAACTATATACATTGTATATGATTGTAAGTTAACACGGCGCTATTAATGTTACGATACTGTTATAAACCTACGCCCATTATTTTGTATATATTTATTATATTAGACATATGATACATGTACAGTGCACACGGTGGTGGTTTTTATTACAGTTTAGTCTGATGTAGGTACAGTAAAGTCCTATAAATTAAGTCCTGTCTATTGTGTGAATGGTGTGCATATTGACATACATGAGGAGGAGGAGAACAGAAAGGATTGTAAAATGTGCAATGGGACATATTCGTACCTATTATATATACTAGGGAGGGTTACGATAATAATTATTGTTGTCAGACTTTTTTCATCACTACATATACTCTTCTACGGTAATACAATGCGAGGGAAACCGCGACATTTTCGGGGCGGTGACCAGTGATTGATGGACGGGATTTTTGCGAATGGTTGTCGAACACAGTCCGGGTTGCACCGGCCCCGCCGCACTCATATGCCCCAATTGTATGCTAATAATAATGAAATAGGATAGTGTTAACACCAATGACAAAAAAAGTATTATAATAATTATGTATGTATAAAGACATCACATAATACCGTCCGAAAAACTTGTAAATCGTTTTCGTACGCCCCTTATATAATTAATTAATATTGTATGCAAACAAGTATAGCACAACAACGCTTAGGCGTATTACCGTTAACCAGTTATATGCCACACATCATTCACATAGTTTCAAATAAAACTTCTTTTTTTTTTTTTACAATATTCAGGTGACTGTTTTTATTTTACCTTATTAAAAATAAGCTACTAATAGAAGAAAAAAACTGTCGCTATCTCGACTAATCTAACTGTGTTTCGACAGACAAAAAATAGTAGCTATAGCAATAAAAAAATCGTTGGCGATTAATTTAATTACGAATATATTTTTATTTAACGCATTACTAAGTGTGAAAAATAAGTTTAAAATGAACTATTATACATTTTTTTTATGGCGCATTGACATTCGGAACAGATGTGTTCATAAAAAAAAAGTCTAGTATATAATCACTCACACAAACATACTTTGGCAATATTACTTTTTTTTTCATCGTGTTTGAAAATTTTTTTTTAAACATCATACTATTATTAGTTATTACCTAATATATATAGCTAGTGTGCTAATTTGTGTTTACGAATATAATAATTTATTCAATTTTTTAAAAAAGGGTTGAATAAAATAATTAAGCGTTAAACAATAAAACCTATGATTCTGTATTTACTAATTTATAACCATTCATATCCTCGCTTCTATTAATGGTTAAAAATAGTAACGCAGTGTGGTTTTAACAAAAAATGTTATTTAAATTTCTATCAGATGCAGTTTGGCATTTAAATTTTTAGTACCTATAATAGCCAGACACCAATAATTGTTACAATAATATAATTTTACTATATTTTAGTAACTTCTTTTATGTGATTATAATATACATAACTTATTAGACTTTTGAGTTGTGTATAAAATTAAAAGACTATCGAGGTCAGCCGATCTGATTACACATGAGTGTGATGTTTTTGAATCCAGATATGCCTAATCATTTGAATCGAATGTGTAAACTTCAAAAAGCGATTAGACGTTAGAATAAGTTAGGTTAGGTAGATTTAATTAAAAAATGTATCGAGATTAGTCATATTATTATATATAGTGTATTATTAAAATGTTATAAAAATTGTCATTATAATGGTAACATTATGTGTTTTCGACTTGTTAAAGTATTTTTTCCGATGAGTTTTTTTTATAATACAAACTATTTTTTATAGGATATTATTATAGTGAGATGTAAAGCCGTCGGATCGTTAGCGTTGATGGGTGTAAATCAATTTAATTTTGTTCGACAATCGACTACCGGGTAAAAATAAAATACAAATAAAAGGCAAACTGGCGCGTACAAGGAAGAAATAAAATATGTTTACCAGAAAAAAGAATTTAAGAGCTACTGCGGTTTTGAGAGAATAATATAAAAAACGACCTTTTTTCAAATATTATAACGCAAGTAATGCACAAATGATGCACCGCCCGCCGCGAAGTCGGTGCATGATATATAACACATAATACATGTAAGGTCGGAACTGGTACACGGGAAACGTTTAGGCTACCGAAGAGTATTATATAAATATACTAATATACATTATTAGGTATATATAATATATATATATATAATATACCTAGTATTATTAATAAAAAAAAAAGGTTTTTCTCTATTTCAAAAAATTCAAAATCATTACAAATAGTATATATTTTAAATCGTTCCTTTAAATATAATTTTTTTACAGCGTTAATAGTTTTTTTTTTTATTTACAAATGAAACGCAATTTAGATACCGCATTGACAATTGTGTATGAGGCGCACACACACACACACACACTTACATACATAAGGCCAATGCAGTTGCCCGCACGTCCGATGATAAATTGATTGCTGCACACGCTTGGCAAAATCCGACCGTCGCCTCTCGGATGGCAATAACCTAACCGCGGTATAGTATTAACAATAGTAATTGTGTGTGTGTGTATTTTTTTTTTGTCCCAACCTAAGTTTTGTAGAATATAATATTTTTTTTTTTGGGGTGAATTTTTTTCTCGACAAATCCAAAAAAAAAAAAAACATCAAACTAAACCCGACCGGGGTGACCGCGGACGTTGCCTTACAACAATATAGATATAAATGTAATAATATATGTAGATGCATATTTTATTGTAGAAAAAAATCCGCCATGTGCTGCTCAAAGGTTTGTTCGTTCGGTCTATTTGATTTTTCGCAAAATTTACACCACATATGGCGTGGTGGACTTAACGCGCGATTAGGTCTGGCTAGATATTCGTTTTCCGGCCAAACCCGCCTTTGCATTGTATAATATTTTGTTCTCAAACTACATAACCGAATAGTAATATGTGCGGTAGCCGTGATTGGTTTTGAGTTGAGCGACATTTGATTATTCAGAGGGAAAAAAAATCATGTCAACCAACACCAAAAAATTTATAAGTGTTATGTAATAGAATATTATTGTAGTCAATAAGTTAAGGTCATATAATATAAGTCATTATGCTATGAATAAAGACATAAATATTTTACACTTATTTGTTTATAAAAAAAACAAAGTTGTAGCAATAAGACATTTTTATAATTTAGAGTTCTGTTTTTAACCCTAGTGCAGTATGTATAGGAAAAATATAATTTCATATTTTAGTACTCACTAGTATAATATATTATAATACTATATCTTCATGATTGCTTAGTGCTACAACACTTATGTAGACTGGACACGTTTATTAATTTTGCATACCACTACTTAGTGGTGACTAGTGCGCATTAGGCAGTCATTGCTCAATTGCACAGCTGTACATTCGAATTTCGTTTAATCGCATCAATTATGTACAAACCGAAGAAGACAGGGGCAATGTATCATTTTTTTGGGTTTTAACGACAACGTGAATATTATTATAATGTGTCATACGTCCAGTGAAGGTGGTTGCATAATGTACATAATATAATAAGAAAATATTATTTTTAATACAATGCCGATGCACACGTGGACAACAACGCATATTATTATTATTGTTATTATATTATTATCACTGTCCACCAGATGTTCCTTACCGTCGACATCTCACCTTACCGACCTTCTTATATTATATTATTATTTCGAGGAGTTCAACGTTATCTATCACCTACTACAACGTAATGGTTAACGCGCTATGCTATGTGTATAAATTGTCTAAGTAGCAGAATATAATATTTTGTATTTAAATGTTATAACTATTGATTATTGCATTGTTAGATTTGAATTTTTTAAGAACATGCGATTATATTATATTATGTGTCGGTAAAGCCATACAACGTTTATGTCATTCTGGTTTGTACGTAAAAAATCCCTACGGACCGACAACTGTTGCATAGAGATTTCCTTTAAGTCCGCAACGACAGATTTACATAAACGAAACTAATCGTGTACGTACCATTTAATTACAGCCATTTCGGTCGACACCGAAAGGGGAACGCGCTGGATAATAATTCTTAGAGAACGCCTTATAGGATCAGTATTAAACGGACGGCGTTGGCGAAACAAATGTCTTGATTTATATTAACCATAGCAATAACGAGTGCATAGTATTTTTATTCGGGCGCTCTATAACAGCTCTATTCCTATTAAGTATCATCATCAATATTTTATATTATTATAGATCTAAGTTAAACATATACCATAATACAATTCAAAGCCAATATTTAATAACACTGATGCATCTAACATAAAAATATATTTCACGAACAAATTTTGCTGTATGTTTGAAAACCATATTTCATTCCCAAAGTCAACAATTTTGGTACCCTGTATATAGAGACTCGAAGCTGCGGAGTCGTTGTAAAAAGGGTGCCACGGAGTTAGACCCTCGTCCGGCAATTATAAAATATACATAAATACACGAAACGTGTAATTGAACTTGACCCCTGACTTATTTCCGCATGTGGCTTGTATCCAAAAAAACCGCCCTCGCACTCCGGTACTTATGTCGGCGGTGATCGGTACCGATTCGGTGAAAACAAATAACCGAAATTGTAGTATCAAGTTTGTAAGTAATTCGTTTTACACACTTCCAGCCGCTGAAACCCAAAACATAAGACAGGACATTTTGTATTTTTCAGTAACAGCTATATTGCCTTTTTTTTTTGGTGCAAGCAAAGAAAACGCAACACGTCTGATATTTTAGCGATCAAAATGTGAATATTATAATTATATCAATACAAAACATGCAAGCTATTATAATATATATTGTGTCGTGATGCTTCTTTAAAATAGGACAAGTAGGTACACGTGACACCGTGATTATTTCTACTTGAGGGTGTAGTATCTATATATTATTAACGAGATTACTATACTATATTTTAAACGGCACAGTAGCTACGGATGCGGTGTGTTTTTGTTTACTCTATTAATTTCAATCGAGTGCAATCATTTAAATAGCTATTATTGTATATTGTATACACACAAGAACAGGTACCGCCGCACTGCAGCTATAACCGAGTCTGAGGCGAAGAAAATAAAGATTTATGCGCGCTCATAAGTGCATTATTTTCATCGTTTAACAAATTGGTTTCAGTGGGGTGTGCGCCGTCGGTGTATTATACATGAATTATTGCTTCGAAGAAGTGCCCGGAATTGCCCCCCATTGTATTAAAACAAAGTCACAACTCGTATACAATCTGTACAGTTTTGAAATGTCTTCATTCACAATCGAAATATTATCGCGTCTTGATCAAACGAAGATCCATTGACGGAGATCGGGGGGAGGGGACTTGGGATACTAAAAACCTTAAAACTTAAAGGTTTTTTAAAATACCTACATTTTTTTTTTTTATGATTGATTTGTAGCACTAATTTTAAGTTTTATAGTTTTTAGAATCCCAAGCCCATGCCGGACACTCGGCCACTAAAACTAACAGCTGTATACGTCTCGTGTGTGATCTATTTAACCGAGCGAATGCGGTACAGGGTGGTTGTTGCACTTGGAGAGGTGGACTTTTCCGCGTGAAATCCATTCCGTTCGGTTACTCGAAGCGTGCACGTCGCAGTATGGCCGTTCGAACAAAATTTTTACAATATCGCCCATATAATAAATTATTATGAATCACTCACATATTGTGTGTTTGCTAGAAAATTCGCACTCTCCCCTATTATATAATAATATACGGCAATGTATGCGCGTGTGTACCGCACCGGGAGGCGGCAGATAAATAGCAAACATACAGTGGGAGTCACGAGCGTTTAACGGGGGACACATGGCCCGCGAAGGGTGACACCGACCCCGGTGACAAAAGGAGAGACACACACGATTTCTGTTTTTCGAGTTCATTGTGTTCCCTCCCCCCCAAGCCCCTCGTGTGCCGGCACACGCATAGATCTACCCCTACGCCCCTGTATAGTGTTGGCCGGACCCCGGACCCCGCGGGGCTTAGGGTCACCAAGTACGCGCGGCTCACTGATTTATAGGTTAGTCGGTTTTCGGAATCCGACCAGCGACCATACGCATGTCCGCTACCATGTACCACGGCTGGAGCCAAAGTATGCAACCGTGTCAGGCCGTCGAAGACTCCGCCGTCGAAGCTCCTCTGGACGCCAAAGGTAAGTTCCAGCGTTCGCACGATAGACGGTGCACGGGTGGTTGCCGGTATATATAACCATATAAGTTGATTTTTCAGGCAAGAGGTCGAGGCAGACGTACTCAAAGTACCAGACGGCAGTGCTGGAAACCGTTTTCCGCACGTCCAAGTACATTGTGCGCAGCAAGCGGCAGCAAATGTCGGCCGAGCTGAACCTGAGCGAGCGACAGATCAAGATATGGTTTCAGAACAGACGGATGAAGGCGAAGAAATCCCACAAAGAACTGCCGCCGCAAACCGACTTGGCCGGATTCCCCGAAGGCGGCTTTGTCTGCGAACCGGTCGTCTCAGGATATCCGGTCGTCGACAACAACTTAGCTCAAGGCGAAGGATACGCCTATCCCGCGATGCAACCGAACAAGCAAGAAGAAGTCTACGCCGGCGGTTACGGGGGTAACTTCGACGTACTTGCCAGTGGTCAGTGGTCGCCCACAGTTACCGCCGACTTCCATCAAAACTTTTACAACGACGTGAGTAATTGCATATGCGTGTCCAAGAAAAGTTCAAATGATCTTCAAATGTCTGTTTTTTTATTGTTTTCCAGTACGATCACCCGGATCAGTTCCATAGATTACCGATTGGCCATCACCACCACTCTCTAGAATCTCAAGTGAGTACCTTAACTAAATTTTAATAAAATCTTAAGTTAAGAAAGGTAGTCGTAGAAATTTGGTAAGAGATAAGTGACAAGGGTATGAGGGTGTAAGCGAGCAAAGGTTAGGGAGTAAAGTAATTGGCCAGAAACAACTAGAAAAGGGCTGAAGTAAAAACACATATTAAAGCATGAGCAAATGAACCGTTTAAGGTATTTTATTTACCTTAAGAAATTAAGTTTTCTATTAATAAGAGTGAAGATTTTTATTATTTTAGAAAAGTAAAGTGAAATTATTTTGAGCGAATATTTGTCTTGTAGTTCTTTGAGTGATTTTTTTTTTACACATCTTAACGATGTTGTAGAACGTCATTATAGGTTAGGTCATAACACTCAGTTTATTAATGATAATATTATATTGTTATTGGGTCACTAATAAGGTTTGCGTGTGTTGCTTTTAGGTATCTGACTACTGTCCACCGCCTCTGCAAGCGCACGGTTATTGATACACGGCCGCGCTCTTTGTACTCACATAAACCCATCATAACTGCATGGTGCTTAAAAAATGTCTAGTCAATTTGTCCGACGTTTGTCATCGATAAAGGCCAAAATATTAAGGCCCGGCATCCATCCTAGAAACTATCATAATGTTCTACTGTACAATGCACGTGAAACGGACTAAAGTCATCATGTAAGATTATATGAAAACTATGTTTTGCCTACAAAATATGTAGTTTTTATTTTTCGTTTACTATTTAAAAAAAAAAAAAATCAAAATTATGTTGTATTTTGTGAGATATATTATATTTATATTTATTTATAACCATTTAAGTGTGTTTGTGTGCTTTTAATAATAAAAAACAATTAAACAAAATAATATCCGAACGTGTGACGTTGTTTTACAGTTTCTAAATATTTTTATTTTTATTTTTTGTACTTATAATAATATATCAGTTTTCTGTCAATACTGAGAACGACAACATTATAGTCGTATACAGGGTGTATATTCTACAAGTACACATAATCTATAAAATATATACACACATATATTATGTGCTCTCCCGCTGTTGCGTGACCATATTGTTGTATTCAAACCGGCAGCTGCACCACAGTTGTGCGTACCGTGATCTCCCAGGTAATGTGTGTCAGTATCGCTCAAGTCTCTTACCGTAGTCACTAATTCTGCATTCAGCTACTTAACATAATATTATACCTTGGGACTTTGATTAACGCTCATCTAGAAAACAATCACACGGTATTAGGAAGTATAATATTTTCTATGTTGTAGAACATTAACATTAATAGAACGATACATGCATGTTAAGTCAATAATATTTAAAAGGCAAGTCGAGGTAAATGGTTAGCTTAATACTAGCTTAGTAACTCGAATGATATTTTTCCAATATTCCTATGCTTTCAAAATTTACTTGGTTTATTTCATTTTTCTAATCAAAACATTTAATTTATCCTTTATTTACTCGTTAATATATTTTAAAGGAAACACGATTTTATATCAACTTAAAAACTGCTCAGGTTAGATAATAATACTAGCTTTGAGCTAACACATTAATTTTACCACGTTTTTTTGTGCTAACGCATAAATAATACTTCATATTTAATAACTTTAAAAGGCTCAGACAGCAATGATGAAATTAAATAAATTTAAAAAAAATTGTTTAACCATAAACCATTGAAAAAACGTTTTTTCTCTCATTAATATTGCTAAACTATTTTTTACTAATAAGTAAATAAGTTTTAATGATGTTTATATGAATACAAAAGATCCAACAACTGTGTAAAATTTAAAAAAAAACGTTATTCTAACGTTAATATTAGCAGAGTAAGTGAAGTAAAATTAATAACTTAAACTTATTAACTTGTTAATGCCTTGCCTTGTAGTTAATTAGAGTAAGGTGAGTTAACAAATGGGACAAATGTAAAAGCAGATTTTTTTTTTGAGAAATAAATAAAAAAAATTGTGTTTTACTGAATTGTTAACTGTGTAACACATAACATCTTAAAACTGGAATGATGAAAACCGAAAGAATACAAGTGACTTTTTTTTATATATAGATTTAATTATAACCTAATATTTGGTAGACCTTATTTAATCTGGGTTTGTGTTTGTAATTTTTTGGATACACTTTTGAGACGGGTATTGAAACAAACCATCGAACACATTGCAATTTTCATTTTGTAAAATCTTTAACACCATTTTGATTCTCACCACCTTGATTAATATGTCAAATTATTAAATGGAAATAATTTTTCCCTACTCGTGATTATAGTTACACCCAAATGACGCTAATTATATTGTTTAGGTAAAACGTTAAAAAAAAAATAGCATTTTGCTTAAACCACTAAGGAATTGCAATAATATAAAAAACCAAATATATACACATAAGGGCGGATCTACAGTTTAGGGCATGCATGTGGGTCACACAGTGTGATGGCTGAATTTCACAGTGTCATCGTCGTCATCGTTATGGCGGCAAGTACAATCGTTATACATATAATATTATTATATATTATATACCTCTTTGCCCCGCATTAGAAAAAAGTGATGGTATGTTTCATAGGCCGACCAACATTAAAAACTCATTGGCTGTATTATACAAGTTTTGCCACTCGACCGAACACAATTAGTTTAAACATTCGCGTGAATATGCTTTCACGACAAGACCCGACGGCCACTGTATAAATCTTAAATATAATATACATACATATATATATACACTCTAATCTGTTTACTGTAAGTCGGTTATGTGTTACTAACGTGTAGCAAAATGGCTAACGTATTTTGGTTACATCAAATTTAAAATAAATCTTACTTATTATACCATAGACGACAGCGTTCGATAGTTACGGTCAAAAATAATTATAACTGTAATACTACATAAACATTGAACAAGGCTTGGTTTTTAAAAAATCAAACAGACAGTTGATTTTATTAAAAATTTAATTAGACAAACTATGGGTTTTTTCTGTGATATTGGGCAGCTCATTTTTTATTTGGTCATTTTAGTTATATTATGTATCTAAACAACAGAATCTTTTTTTGTATAATACTAAGTATGATATATGATAAACGGGTAGTGTTTTAATTTGACAAAAACCTAAACATTTGCAAAAAACAATTATTTACAATCGTCGTATTCATTTATATTGTACGATATGTTTACACTGGGAGAACAATGGTGTTGCACATACATTGAGGGACGTTATCTCCTTAATGGTTTTGCGAAGTCAGACACTATCCCTGCGGAAACACCGTGACCGGATCGCGTCGGGTTATAGAGTATACGACTCTGTGGTGGTACAATCTAAACCTACCACCCTGCATGGCGAATCAGCTGCCCCTTGTTTTTTTGAGCACCCTGAGCAAATAAATGTATATATATATATATATATATATATATATATAATTTAATATAATAACAATATTAATACAACTATGCCGACGAATAACAATGACTTATGATCGCTTTTAAACGGCCACACGCACGTCATGCATATAACCCGAAATTGTTATAAATCGTTACCGTGTGTGTACGTAAACAAAACCATTAAAAAATGATTTTTTATTCTAATGTTTAGATTCTGTGGCAGGCCGTGTATCATTAGCAAATCCATCAGATCTGTACGCATTATTTAAGTTTTATAAAAAAAAATTAGAGCAATAGTCTATCCTGATATTTGTATAAAAAAAAATTGATTTTATTAATGTAGTCAAATTGATATTTACAAAATATCACATGTTGCTTTTATACCTAACTCGCATAAATAGCATCAACAAACAGTGAACATGTTGTTAAAATATATACGTTTACTGTTTATGGCCGACAAATATTTTGATTTAAAATTAATTATATTTTGCGATCGTCTCTAATTAAATCATAAAATTATGTTTCAACGTTTTTCACACATTGTCTTAGAGTTTAAAAAAAAAATTGGCGTCGCTGAACACTATATATTCGAAATGGTAGTATACCGCAACAAAAACATACACATTCGTTTAAGTCTCTGAGACTTTACCCTTGAACCCAACCCGGCCTATCAAATGTATACCTTACACACACACACAAGCATAGTACACGAATAGCGGTTTTAAATTTTAATATATACCATAAAAATATTGGCAAACCGATCGCAGGGGCAAGATCACAGCCTATCGATATGGTACACACACACACACACATATATATATATATATAGAGTTAATAGTTATATGGTGACGGTCCGGCTGTTGTAGTCGCACCCTGTGTAGCGCTTCGACAGCACGCGACGCGTACATTGTAAATGATGTAAATATGAAAATTTCTTGGCCGCGGTTAATACAAAAGTAGAAACGGTTATCGACTGCGAGGGTTGTTCTCCCCCGCCCGTTTGCTTAGGGGGTCCCATTCAGTATAATATAAATCAGTATACAGTAGGTAGGTGTACAAAATTATAATAAAAATAATCCATCACCGCCGTACGGCCACATCTAATTATTCGTCTTGAGGCTGCGACGGCCGCTAAAACGTTTAAAAGTATTAACTACTGAAGTAAAGTCGGGCGTAAAAGCACGCCAAAAATTTGGTTGCACAAATGTCATTAGTGTCGAAATGAGTGTAAAAAAAAAACAACAACAACAACAAAGACCCTTCGGTTAAGAGAATTCCTTTTGTATGTTCATTTCGAATGTTGTAAAAGTGCGTTTACAACAGTACAGCATAGCAGCAGTGGTGGTGGTATAGTATATACTATATATACATATATAGTGGCGTACGCGGTTCGGGTTTTAAATTTTCTCGCCCTGCCAAAAGGGAAGGGGCGGATTGTCACTCAAGTTTTGTGAACAGCATATACACACACGCATGTATATATATATAAGTATACTTGTGTGCGCATTGACTAATGACACGAAGCCCCGGTATTGGCACACACCCCACCTCCCTCGGCCGCCGCCAGCACCGTTGAAGGGCTGTCAAATACATAAAAGATGGATGAATATTCGCAACAGGCAAACAACTCACACACACACACACAAACCATTTTGAATTTTTTTTTTCGTTTCCACTTTCGTTTTTTTTTGTTTTTCATTGTTTTCGTTTCGCTTTGATTGCCCCCAAAAAAAGATCATTATGTATTACATTTAAATTGTTTTTTAATTAATCAATTCGAGAATTTTTTGTTTTCAATGTTCAAGCCTAAAACGCTTTTATTACCGATGACTTCAAAATGTTTACGAAAAAATTGTACACTAATCTGTAAACTTAAATGAGTTGGAATGTCAGACAAGGGGGTAAGGGGGGGGGGTAGGAATACAGACAATTTTTCACACAAAACTTAGTTCCAATGCTAAAACTTAAACGTTTACATTAATTATAATACAAGAATAAGGATTTCTGCGGATAAGCGGATAAACAATTTTAAATATTTTTAAACCTTTTTTTTTCTTAATGAACATGGAAAATGTATAATAAAGAAATTAAGAACATAAAACCAGTTATAACGTTTACAAATCCCACTTTAAAAAAACCTGATAAACAAAAAATTATAAAACTACACTTCCTATTTCTAATTATTTTGCAGGATTTTCTGAGATTTCTGTCTATATTGCTGTTTATTATAGAGTCGACCGAGAGTTAAATAATGATTAACAGTTTTTTTTAGTGTTTAATATAATTATCGTTAACACATTGGGGGAATCCGGTATGGCGGGAGAGGCTGGAGCAACGTGTAGCACATAATATAATATAATATACATATGCGTGTGTATACACTGCCAAAGAACGGGTCCCGTTGTTTACGACCGTTTTATTAGGTCGTTGAGAAATTTATCGGCAAACGGAGATCAAGGGCATAGTGCTTCTTATATATTGCAGTATGAGAGCATGTGACATGCATCTGGTCATTTTGCCGGAAACGAGCGCCTTTCCACTCACTCTGAAGCTAGGCCGTTTTTATAGTTTAAAAAGAATTTTTTTTTTTACTCGGTATTAATTTTTTGTTTTGTTTTAGACAATTTGTTACGGTTGATTAGGGCGCGGCTAACTTTATAATGTCCCGCGCGCAAAACCATATTATATCGTTAAGTCGTTAATAATAATTTGCCATATTATTACATTGTGTTATATACATTACCCGGACGACCCTTTTCCACCATTAAACCATTCCATGTTACTTACAGCAATAATAATAATAATATTATAACTTTTCTTTTTAAAAATACATATTCAGATGACATCAACTCTTAATTAACTTTTTATCTATAGATTGGACCGTTTTTTTAAATAGTACTTTTAGCTCGTTTTTATTGATTCCGGCTTACGGGCACTAATGATACTTATGTTTTAAGTTAGTAATTGTAAAAATAAATAGTTAAAAGTTATAAGCAATAATAAAAAAAAATTATATTCATATATAATACCGCTGACTTGGCAGCACTTTGGATTAAACTTAGTCAACTTACTTGTCTATAAATATTCAATAAAAAAAGTACTATATTATGTTTTTAGCAAAACGCTAACTATGATCTATGGTTTGTTCTATATCTTCACCTTAGTCCAGTAATTAATAATGTCCTAACTCGACTTGCTTTTCAGATAATATTGTTTGCTAGATTTTGTGAATAGTTTGAATAGTTTATCTGCGTGTGAATCATTATTGAAAAGACCAAAAACAGTTCAATATACATGTACAGACAATAACTTGTGTGTGTGTATATATATTATATAAAATGCAACATTGGGGTGGTAATGGTTTGCAATGACCCCATACTGGCGACGAGCCCTTTAGAAAACAACCGCGGTGTATACACACACACAAGGTCGAATATACTTGCTACCTACCGATTCATTATTATTTCAGTAATTTTCAACGAGAAAAAATGCGCTTTTTTAACGTCTCCGAAATGAAAAAGTAATTATGTTTACCTGCAGTTAAACTTTTTTACAGCAAGAACCTATTGCAATTCGATTGGTGTAAAATTATTTGTTTTTTTCTCAAACAAGAATAAATATTTACATATTTTTTAGCTTTAATATTATTTTTAACATTGAACAATTACAAATTAGTTTTTATCATTTCATATGATAATAATAATGATTTTATCGCCAAGTTTTTTTAGCTAAGACAATTATTATAACAGCTGTATTTGTACAAAATAGCAATTATCCGTAATACACATTCAAACAACATAATATTATTATATCATATGTATACATCGGCCACCCTTTATTGGGTCGGACTCGTTATGGGAATTTGAGTTTAAACAGCCCTTTGACGTCCAAGACGTCAAAGGGCTGTATAATGGTCGTTTACCCCTTTTTCGGAAATCCTCGTTTTTACTACGATTTTAATAAGTCACACATCATGCCCAGTGATTTATGAGGTCGGCCCGTTTTGTTTTTTATGTTGTTTCCAAGACGAGCCCGTTATTTCATTTCAATTATTAAACGCGACCGGCATAGTATTTTCATCATCATAATCATCATATTAAACGCAGCACAACACACGGTCGACGGCCGCTGACAAATTACAGTAATGACACTTTTTTAAGGACCTCATCCCCAGCTGCTGTAGGTATAACGTGCGACCTAACCGGTTATCTTAAAGTAATAAAAATAATAAAAAAAATCCAGAATCGTCACCCTAAACGCTACCGTAGAAGTGAGATACTCAATCGTTTTGGTGGGTTGCAAAAAGAACAGAATAATAAGTATACCTTTTAAAATGTCTGTAAGCGCTATAAATCTTCTTGCGACCTATATACCTACTTCTTTTTTTTTTTTTTACTGCAATCCACCTGTTGTTATCAGCCGAACCGTTCAGAGACGGTATATCACATTGATAGCATGTAATGTATATAAGACACACACTGCACACACACATTGCGGTTTATTATTTAAAAGATTGTAGAGTAATGTGAATTTTTAATTTATGACAATAGGATATATTTTATCGAATGAGAAATATGTTATTAATGAAGTACACAAAAATATTTTAAGTTAAAAATTTATTTTTTGAAATAGTAAACGGATATTGTACAATTTTACAAAACAAATCGTGTCTTAACGAAATTAATCTGTCAATTAAATAACATTTTTACAACCTTAATACATATTTTTATTATTATTTTTTTAATATTTGTCAATACCATATTTTTTATCATCTATAATTAAACACAGTAAATCAACAGTGGTTTTCTGAAATCAACAAAATATTATATTAATAATCCATTCTTAAAACTGACATTATTCACTAACAAATCAATAAATTGTTTATTGAACACATTGTTTTTATTGATAAAGTTTTAGTTAAATTGATCGCAGTTTTTATCAGATTTTGTTCAGTGTAACTCTATTCACACTAGTTTGTATAATATTATACCATAATATAGTAACAAGTGTGCAATTAGTGTGCGCTGGTTGTAAATATGTTAAGCTGGTAACGGTGTAGTGACATTTTTTTTCTTTTTAAGCTTTGGCGACTTTATTTGTGCTGTTCTATTACATTATTAAAATACTGAACAGCTAGGTGAAGCCAATTGTGTGTCATATTATGTTGAATTATGCGCTCGGTACAAAAAAAAATGTAACCGTTCTGTGCAAACTTGTTCAAGTCAATTCGATCGGGCACGTGTGCAAAACGTCTTACGGTTGTGCATGACAAACGACGGGTCGTTCGTCAAACGCGCACAGACCGGACAAAGTTTAGCCAAAGGTAAACTTAAGGCTGAGCCAGACCCGAAGACGATCATTATAAACTACTATACGGGGCACGCGCTCGCACATAATTAGTAAGATATGCCGTCAAAGACGAGGGTGGTCGGGCACGGTCCAAGTTAGCCGAAATCTTCTTGGATCGTGGCACCTCCTCGCAAAGGCTGTCAGATCTACATACTATTATACTGTGTATCCGGCCAAGACATATGCGTGCAAGACACATCACGAAACGCCAATCGACAAACACACAAACTTCTTGTACACGTGTGCCCCGCCAGCATCCCCGCGTAGGTATCTTATATTATAAATTATCCCTTAAGAAACTAAAAATATGGTTAAATATTGGGGGTGGGAAATGAAGAAACTGAACGGCTAACAATAGTTTATTTAACTGATCAGTGAACAGACACATACGCTGAACAATCGATACATATACTTGTCAATAATTCGATTGTTTTTGTGAACAAATCATTTGAGATCAATTTCCCATTGATTTTTTTCTAAGGTGTAGTACAACTTTTCCGTCTTTGGATCGTTTTTTAAATCAAAAACTTATGTCAAGAAAGAATCGTTTAACCGGCGATACGTTTGAAAATTTGAAAATTACCTATGATCGAGGTCAACAATATTTGATTTATAATTATTATTATTTACCATTTGTATTTAGTGTTTTAATGTACAAACACTGTAATAACAATTGGGATTATTCAGCAGCGAGTTATTAAAAAAAAAATAAGCAAAATTTGAAATTTATATTTTATTATTAATTACCTACAAGATAAATCTCATCATTGTACGAAACTGCTAAGGGTAGATGAGAATCTCTATAATTTTTTTTTTTGGGGGGGGGGGGGTTCTAAAGCTACACACAAAAAACCCATCGCCTTATGTAAGTAATCGGAAAATCGTTTATGTTGAAAATAAAACCGGTAAGTTTATAACGGTTTGCTAAGAAACAACAACTAAACAGAATTATTTATTAAAATTTTATAAACTTTTATAATTAAACTTAAATTTGAATGTACTTCCACGCGACTTGGGGTGAAATAAATTCATATATGATTCAATATGATTTAATTTTTCAAAAGACAAGTTGGAAAATCACATTTAGTGCATCTAAAAAAAAACGGTACGGCTAGTACGCTATCCAAAACGCCTAGAGTAGTTGACGGCCGGCAACAACACGGACACGGCCGTAGAATGGTTTGTGCCGAGCGGACATCTCCGCCGTTCGTTCTATGCTGCCGCCGCAGACAAGAACGAATTGCGCGCACACACACACACACACACCGGTTCATTCATGCGTCGTCCGAGGCGCGCGCGGAACACTTTGTGGCGGCGGCGGCGGTAGGCACACACCAGGGACAGCCAGATCCGAGTAGGACCGCGGCGGCCAACGCGGCTCTCCCATTGGTCGCGCGACCGTGGTACGTATTTTTTCCACGCACACACACACACGCGTTGCGCGCCGCACACAAACTCGTTGGCCGTCGCCGCCGTGCTCTCCAGTAGTGTCGGAAGTTGTCGGGCGGTAACTAAAAACTACTGCACTATACCACTGGTAGTCCTCCGCGGCCGTTCCTCTGTACTGTTCCACTCGCCACCGAACGCGGTTCGCCGTCGCAGACGCACGTTAACGCCGCACCAGCACGTGGACACGCACCGTCCGAATATAGAAATAATAATTATATTTTATTATTCGTTTCTATCGTACGCAATAATCATCGTTCGTCGATTAATATATTTAATTTGTTCGTCTCGATCGAGAATAAAAACTAAATTAAAAAAAAAAAATTATGACGACGCGATTTTCGTATGCCAATCGAGACAAGATGTTCGAAACTTGACGGTGTTCGGTTTTGATAAGTTGTTCTTTTTTTTTTTTTTATATAACCGGTACGTCAGTTGCGGAAAACACACAAGACACTTTTGATTCGGTCGCGCAAGTCGGTCCGACGGTAAATTCGCATCAATGAACATGAGTTCGTATCAGTTCATGAACTGCTATCAGCAGAGCCAGGCGCAGCAGGCCAGAGCGGCCACTTCGCCCGTGGTCGACCCGCTGCAGACCGGAAGCCCGGCCGCCGCCGACTACTACGGCCAGGCGCAAGGCGTGTACAACACCGCGCCGGCCAGCGGCTGCTACTCGCCGCAGCAGTACGCATCGCAGTACATGCAGCAGTCGTCGCCGTCCATGATAGACTACACGCAACTGCATTCGGTGAACCACCAGCAACAGCAGCAGCAACACCAGAGGCTACAGGCGGCCGCGGCCGCAGCGGCTGGCGCTCACCTGCAGCACCTGCAGCACGGCGGAGGTGCCGGAGGCCTGCCGTCGCCGGGTGCCATATCGCCCATATCGTCGTCGTTGAACAACAACGGCGGCATGCCTTCCGCGACCGGCGTCCAATGCAAGTACGAGGTGACGGCCACCGCGACGCCCAACGGCATCAGCTCGCCACAAGACTTGACCACGTCCGCGCCGCCGGGTGCCAGGTCGCCGCCGCCAGTGTCCATGAAAGCTAGGGCGTCCGCGGCCGGATCGTCGCCCGGCGCCCAGGGACCCGTGTCCCAAACGTCCTCGTCGCCCGCCTCGTCAATATCGTCCACGTCGTCCAACGGCCCTGGCGGCAACGGTCCGGCGTCCGGCAAACAAGGATCTGGCCAGAACCCGCCGCAGATCTATCCGTGGATGAAACGAGTACATCTCGGACAAAGTGAGTACCGTCTATTTTATGGTTTAACTAGTTAAATTTTTCCAAATTCATAACTTTAGATTAAGTCCGTGGAAACGTAGGTAATAGCTTTCATTTGGTACAACCATTTTACTTGTACTAGCGCCAAACATCAAATAATTTCATTAATTAGTATTTCTTCATGTTTGCATGCATATTAAGTCGAAAGTGACACAAAACCAATGACAGATATTGTCAAATAAAAAAAGATAAATGGTTTTTTCTAATTACCTAAATTACAATAATTATCTTAACGATCAAATGATCTCATCTCTACCGTCGATATAAGAACGATATTAAGAAAATAATTGTTTTTAATTTTGGTGTTTTCCATGAAAAATGTAAACCAACGGCTAAACTGACTGAATCTATTTTTTTTTTCAATTGTATCATTGACAACTCTAAAGTTGCCTTTATATTTGAAATAATTTTATATACTTGAAACGTCTTACAAGTTACAACTAAATAACAATTTTTATCATTCTGTCTATTATTTAATAAAGTGATATTCTTGTTATTTCTATAATAAAAATAATCGTCTAGGACAGAATAAAATTGTTAGAAGTAAAAAAAAAAAATGTAAAATAACAAATAATAATATTTTTATTGTTGAAATAACTATCTATAGTAGTGTTATAGTTTGATAGAGTAGAAATAGTAGTGATACACAGATTTAGGCAAGATTTTTTCCCAGCTCTGTTATATAAAAAAACCAAACTATTACCCGTATTTAGTTATAAAAAAAATAAAATACCAGTAATTATGATGTCATTAAAATGCGATATAACCAGTAATATTTGCAAATCAGCTTGTCGAACAAACTAACTACTTTTAGCCAAACGACTTTTGAAATATAATTAATAATAAACTAGTTATTGGTGTCAAGTCGTATTTTTAAAATTTTTTGTTTTGTTTGAGCACACAACGAGTCTTAGACGTTAGGAATAACATATTGTTAAGAATGTTAATCATTTTTTCAACTCTCGATAAAATATAATATTTTATACATAATAAATAATGTATGTATTTTTTAACTTGGAACTTATAAGAAATCCTATTACAAGATAGGTAATTTTAACAAATTTAATAGCAACTATAATTTATGAATTTTGTTAAGGTGAAGTAAGAAAATCAGTACTAAAGACACGATACGGATATGAACTAGGATTTAAATTATTAATCGTTTATAGCCAAATTATTAAAAACATTTTGCCGTCGTTAATGTAACCGAGTATGGACAAGACTAGTGAAAATAATATGATTTTGTAAATCCAAATTATGTGAATCTAAAGAAAGATTATCCCGTCAATATTATCTCTGCTTGGTCTGGTGTTTGAATAAGATACAACTATTGCAAAACGACTAATATATATCCTACATAGTTGGACATAAAATATTAAAACGATTGTCGAAGCCGTTCAATTAATTATATAGACCAACCCAAGTGTTAACACATTTAAATAACGTTAAAACGACATACAATCACACCACCGCACCTCCCCATCGGTTTGGCTTATTATTAAAACGGCGGTCAAGCACATAATACAAAGCCGGTTGTTTCCAGCAAGGGAGAGTGAACCGGCCAACCCTGCGTTAATATTTTTTTTTTTTTACTTGCTCTCTCGTTTTCGCAGTGAGGCAATTGACTTTAACGAACTGTCCCAAGTAATAACTCTTTAAAACGGTTCTTGTTTCCATATCGTACACAAGGAGCGGACGATCCCTTAGGATCATCGTATAATAAAATAATGTACAAGTATATCGTCTGAGCTCGTGTCAAACATCAAAAAACTCTGTCTCCATTTTTTGTTTTTTTTTCTTTTCCACCCTTCGAAGAAAAAACCCTCCCGCAGCGACAATCCCCCGGAACACTTTGTCAACATGGCAATCATCCGGGTCGTTTACATATATAATAATAATAAATGCAAAATTAATTGTTATTCCCTGACTAGAACAGTTGAGATAAAACGAATGCTCTTATATGTTGATAGGAACATGTTTTTATGTATTATTAAAAACTTGTGTACCTATAATATATTATACTCAAATAGTCGATATAACTATAGTGTAATAATTAATCGACAGTCGAAAAACGTGCGAAAATCATAATGAATAATAAATAGTAATAACCGGTATTTTTTTTTTCATAATGTCCATACTGAAGCGGTCTTAGACAACCACTATACCTATAAGGTTAATAGCACCTATTTTCAACACACTAACACTGTCAATTCCGGTTCGTTGTAATATATTTCTATGTAGTAGCTGTTCGAGCTTAACATTCAATACGACTTATTATTATGTAAAAAGAAAAATTCATAAAATCCCCAGTGTTGTTTAAATTAGTAGTGCTGTTATTGTTATTTGTGCTTTTTGGCCTTTGGGGTCGCCGAAAAGGGTGCAAATGTATTTTTTCGCACTCGGTTAAATCCGAAAAACCGCAAATTCGGTCGTAGGGGGGAGGGGGGGCAGCAGGTGCGCTTAGACAATTTTTCAACGGCTAGACAGAACCACCCCCTCCCCCCTTTCAAAGTCGCATCTGCTTCGCCCCAAAGTCGATATACGCACGCTATAAGCTATATGATATGTTTGTTGTATTTTTATTATATTGTTAACGCCGTTAATAGTATATTTATAGGGAAAAAAAGAACAAAAAGGCTACATTTTTTTTTGGGGGGGGGGAGGATCCGCACATATGTACCGGTGACGTTTGGGGGCGATTCGACGACGAGGGTAAGCCCGTGCGGGTTGTACTTGTTTTATATATTTATATATTTTTTTTTATACTGTATTAAATTGTATATATGTGGGACGGCCGCTAAGTCGACCGGGCCTCCGCCTGTCAGTCATATTATCCACCGCAGTCGTCGGCGAATGGTAAAAATCCTGGTGCACGTGTACGGCTGCATATGCAACTACACAAAAGATATAAGGCGCCATCGTGAAGAATTTTTTTGTCGAGACGCGCCTGAAACGGCCAAGATGGATATCCATCAACAGCTAATACAAACCGTTTTGTGTACAACCGAAGAAAATGATTGTTGTTTTATAATGTTAAACCGCCTTTCGACCAGTAGTAGATATATCTCACTATTTGGCGTCTTTAGGCCAATCATAGCCAAGTAGATTTAAGATTTAGAAATGATTACTATTTCTAAATCTACACATGTTTTTATTGGACTATTACGGTTTTTATTAGCAAATTTGATTATTTTTAAAAAATATATATTAAGCTTATAATTTTGTCTTTCTAGTCCCAACGAAACATTTATAAATATTTTACCTACATTCTCAATATTATAATAGTGGCCATATGATATTTTACTATCTGTAATTTTAAAATATGGAAATAAGGTTGTTTGGATGCTCAACCGATATATTCGTTTGCATAATTCATACCGTTAATAACGTTATACTGAGAAATCCTTAAGTTTCTTATGATGTGTTCTTACCGAGAATCGATCATTTGTAAATGTATATTATGTCCACAAACTCAATCAATGCCATTCGATTAACATACATTACGCCCAATAAACAAAATCATGACAAACACATCGTAAATGATTAATCTGTCCAATACTACATTCTGGGAATTTAATAGTACATTAATTAAAATAGTAATAATAAATATGAAAAAAATTACAATGTTACACGGTAGTCGTTTCATTCACAAAATATAACAAAATATAGTGATTAATAGTTTATCCATAAAAGAACTGTTACTAATATTTACCCATTATATAATATCAAAATAAAATAATAAACAACTTTAAAAAAATTTATAGAAAATATATATATTAATGTTGCGTTGAAAAATAGTAAATACATCTTTACTTAACTATTGTTATATTTATTTTTAGAATTCGAGATAGGCGATAACCTTACAGTGATACAACTAAAACAAAAATAATGTTAATTTATTATTTTGTTATGTAACTTAGTGGCTTAGGTGATGGTATAATAATTATTGTATTTTATTGTTGTTGTTATTTCGTTCTCCGCGCTCTAATTAAATGGGCGTTGGACGGTTTTTTTAATCACTGCCGTTTCATCTCTAACCGTCTTCGTACATATAATAGACGGGTCATCATCGGTTATCGGCAACATTGGATTAATTCAATAATAATATGTAAAAAAAAAAAATCAAGTTAATAGACAAGGCCGTATATATTCACGTAAGTTTAAGAAATTGTTCGAATCTCTCTACGATGATAATAATTATTGTTCACAGCTTCAAAAATACTTATTATTATTATAAACAAATTGGCTTAAATCGGTAGTGTAATCTTTTTAAAGCCATTGCTATACCGCGGTCTGGTTGTTATGATAATGTTGTCGGCCGAACCTATTAATATAAATAACCTAACCGGCAGCGACGAATGAGAAAACAAACGGACAAACACATCCGTAGGTTTCCCAAAGAGAAAATAATATTTATACGACAATCTTTCATTACCAGAGTCTATCCAGAGCGAGGTTCGATTTTCCTCGGGTTGATTGAATTTAATCTGACTAGAAAGGCTGTTTAACATATTATGAACTTGCAGCTATCTCTCTCTTCTTCACAAAACAAAGGGGGGGAAATAAAAATACATCGGTGATCTAACTATAAATATTAATACAGGGACACAATACATTTCTAGGTGGAATAACTAAATTAATAGTTGACTCAACTAAATGTATAGTCGCTTAAACTAAAAAAAAATGTTGGCCAAACCTTTTATGTAGTTATTCCAACTAGAAATGTAATGTATCCATATATTAACCTTAATTTTAATTGGACCAATTATTTATTTTACTTTTTTTGTGAATATGTAGACTGGTGCATGCATTTAGTGCATATGAACAAATGTATATTTTATGCAGTCTAAAAGTTAATTTTCGGTAGGCGTGGCTAATGCCCCTTGACTATAATGTTATCCTAATTGATTCGGATCGACTTGAACAAGTCTAATACACATTATATACCCGCCATGAAGTCGTTATAATATAGTCTTTACTATAAACCAACATATACGGTAGCTCAAAATATACGAGTCTTTCTGATTTTCTATTATAATATTCATAAATCACTTTTGCGTTTGAGTCGGGCAAGCTATTATTATTGCTATTATAAGTTGATTTTTATCAACGCCAATCTCTCGGCCGACCCCCCCCCCCCCCGAGCGTTTCACAGCCAAACCCGACTACCAGAGCCTAGTCGTGTATCATTAAACGATACATGACCTGATCCAGAGACGGTTATAGGTACTGTAGTATATATACTATTTATAGATCAGACGAGAACGCGTTTATATGATATGTAAAATTATTCCGATATCATAAATAGACAATGTGTCACAAAACAAATATCTACAAATCACAATATCGCTTGTCTAGTAATACATTATATTATGAGAACAGTTCTTACGACCGTAAACGGTAGCCAAAATCGCGACGTCTCAGCAAGGCCAGATTAACGGGTAATATCTCGATAATAGGAAATTTACAATAGCCATTACAGTGGGTCGGGCCATAATGGGATAAGCGCATATCGGGGAGACGGAGGTCACAGGTCTACAATAATTATTATCATAAATGAAAGTGATAAAGTTAACGCTTTCAATGGGTATCTGTAAATATACAAGCGCTGTCTATGATGTCATTAAAATTGTATTTTTAGCATTAACTTGGATACAAGTAGATTCAAGTGTTTTAGTACGCCGTAATCCCAAGTTGAAAAATATGTAGATTGTTTTCTCGATTTTGACCCTTTAATGTCCATTTTTTTAGCTTAAGAGTATAAGTACGGTTTTTTGTTTAGATTAAATTATCAAGAATTTGGGAAAAATAAGTGAAAACGTATATTATAATATCTAAAAAAATTTACATTTTTAACATCTGGTAGCTAGCAATTCCTTTAATAACTAAAAAGCACCAACTAATAAACATGAGGGGCAAAAGGGGCACATTTTTACACATTGTTGGTCCAATACAGTACTTCATAGGTACGATTTCTTATCTATAGAATTGCTACATGAAATAATCGGTTTAGAGGTTGAGATATCGTGGGTACAGACAAAATAGAAAATAGAAACACATCATTGTAATAACAATACCTTTCTAGTTATACATCGAAACTAGTGAACAATATTGTGTAAAGATCAACCTACAAATATTATTGGACATTACACAAATGATTCTAAAAGTTAATTGATGCAATGTATCGTTCAAGTAAAAGATTACTTGAACGCATTTGTATCATAGTAATAGTAAAACGCTAATAAAAAACATAATCGATATTATATTTATTCATAAGGTTATATACTGTTTTCTAAGAAGAAAAAATTCGACTCGTTTGTGTGTTACGGTAAAAATTATTTGTTAATAAAATTCTAAACAAATATAGACAGAGACACTCCGCCGGTCTCGCCCTAGTTGTTTATGATTGCAGACCTTCGATTTTAATTAATACCGCAGACCTCACGGGGGACAGCCAAATTAAATAGCCCCCTCCAAATACCACAAAGCTGTTAAACGATTAGTTCTATTCCGTCATAATATCGGTATAGTACCTAATTCGGCGTTTTGTCGTTTCTAACATGTTTTTTATTTCCTTGCTCTTTACGCCCGTTCCGAACAAACGACTGTCGGCGTTTGTTTTATGTCATTGACAAAAAAACCAACAAAAAAAAAGACCGTGTAAAAATAAAACTAATTTAAAGCATATTTCGGGATTTTTCGAGTGAAAAAAAAGACAGTGGTTTAAATTTTCCGTCGTGTGGGCCACATATTATACTTGGGCTATAAGTCAATCGGGCCGGCAGGTTAAATGTGCCGTGCCCGAGTGTGGTGCTGTCCTGGCGGCGAACGGATCCTCCTTTGACGAACGCGCCAAACGGGCGGCAAACAGCAGTTGTGTACGCACATTATTACTATCGAGTAAGTACAAAACGTTAAAAATAAAAATAAATATATACATATAAAATAGATGAAGAAGAAGAACGTTAGCCCAATTATCGGCTGCATAGCTACTACACACAGAATCCCGTGGCCGCGGACCGACTTCGGTGTGTGTGTGTGTGTAACAAATATTATAATGTGTTCATCGCGCAGATGACGGGGTCGGTCCCTCGATCATAAATTATTCGGCCGGGCGTTAATTAAATATAATATAACATTAATAGAGATATTACCGCCACAGCAGCAGCCCATACGGCATTATATTGTATATGATGTACATGCGGAGAGAGGCATCGATGTAATAATAATAACGATAAAACATAATAATAATAATATGTATATTAAATAATATTTCAATCTAACCTAAAGCTTGTTATATATTTTTTATTTTTTATTTTACCATCAACACATTTGTCTTAAACGGTCCATTTAATAAACGACGTGCCAACTCTAAAATGTACTGAACAACCCTCGAGGATTGTCGATCCGGTCGGGAAGCGCCAAAATTACAGTATCTTTTAATTTTCTAAATAATGAAGATTATATTATAAAGTTATTTATAAAATATATGTATATTTTAAGATACAATGTCAAGTTCAATGTTGCCTCCTATATTGATTTATATTTAACAAATTTAATTTTTGTATCTTTCGAGTAATATAGAAGACAAAATATTGTCGACTACACAAAACTAAAGATCACCTTCCAACCGCTCAGCATGGCAGTTTTAAAAGAATGGCTAAATTAGTCGCTTATCTTTGATAGTGGCGTTTTAGTATTCTTTCAAGTACATCTTCCCAAATGTTTTTATACTGATTACTCTTGACCTTCACTCATATCTTTGTAGGTGTTCCCTTAAGATTCCAAACACTACACAGCGGTTCCCTTCTGGGCAACAACGAGATGGGCGGTAAATAAGACCTAAGATATTATTTAGGTAGTAGGTACGTTAGTGTAAACGATTCCTCTCGATCAGGAACCTATAAATCTTTATCAACGTCAAGTCGCAACCGAATATAAGCCGTTATTTTCTAAGGCGTTTTATTTTTTTTTTTTTATCACAAGTGCCGTTGCTTGTAATTCCAAATAATTACTTATTGACACTTTTAATTTTTGGTAGCTGCTTTCAAATAAATTTGCCCGTGTCGTCAGATTAGAAGACAGTCCTAGGCCAAGGCTTTGAAAAACACCAGACCGTGGTTACAAAATATATTGTAGAGTTTTTTTTTTTTTTACAATCGAAACTCACAGAACTCCTTAACCTGATCTCGGTCGGGTTGTAGAGTGTCAATCGAGAACGTTTAACGTCGTCCGAGCTGTACAAGATGCGATAATGTCGATAAAACCGAAAAGGAAAAGAATCGTACCGCCCAAACGGGCAGAGGGACGACCGTCATAAATTTTAACGCCGGCGGAAATCGTTGTGTGTGTGTATACTGTGTTAAGTGTAAACACTATATAAACACCTGTGAGAGTGTCGTCGACGCCGTCGTGTAGTAGGACACGGTGATTTATGTTTTTCGAAAATGATACGATAAAAAGGTTAAAAAATAAATAATAATAATAATAATCAAATCCCGGAATTTATTTTTTTTTTTTTGGCGACCGAACAACTAATATAATATGTTTGTATATACTTGATACACATGATAATAATATGAGTTATAATTAAAACTTTTCCTCCCCGTGTGCGACGCGCGTGTACGCGAGTATCTGGCAAAGTGTTTTCTTTTAATAATAATTTTTTAAATAACAAAAAAAAAAACGTTCAAACATTTCTTTTTTCTTTCTTTTTGTATGTGCGTTTGTGTTATGCGGAATGATTTATACACCGAACAGAGGCGTGGGCCATGATAATAATATTTCGTGCTACACACATCATTTGTGTATACAGGGTGACCCGTTTGATGTAAGACACTCGTTTTCTCAGAAAATATGTTGTGAATACTTTATTAATAACTTTTTTTCCTATGCTTGTAAATCTAATACGTTGAAAATGTTTACCTACATCCTTTACATGTAAAACGAGTATGGATCTTGTTTTTTTTTTTAATGGAAACAAATTAAAAAAATGTTGGCGTTTGAATTTTCATCAATCCGTTCGTTCGCTATGACTTTGCAAAGATATTACATTTCCCCTTGTCTACCTATTGAAACACAGTAGCGATAGCAGTGTTATCGACGGGGTCAATATTATTGTCGGGAAACTGTTGTTACTGTTGTGAAAACCGAACGAATATTGATCTTAAGTTGAAATCTTTACAACGCCATAGCAAACGAAGTTATTGAAGAAAATTTAAAATTCAAACGCTAAGAACTTTTAAAATTGTTTGCCTACATATTTATGGAATTAAAAACGTGTGTTCCCATTTGGAAAAACCAAGTCCACACTTTTTCTACGTATAAGGGATGTACGTAAAACAATTTTTTTTTTTAAATATTCATATTTTCCGAGCAAAACGATCGTTTTACATCAGATGGATCGCCCTGTATACATGTATGTATTGGATAAGCACGACAAGGCGGGCGCGTTGTAGATCCGCTCAGTGTACAGCTAAGCTGAGATATTATAATACCAGTGAATTTATTTAAATTTATAAATATTATGTTGTCGGCGATTCGCACACGTTGTGCGGGTTGCGAAATTTGGCCACATTTAATTCGCATTGACCAATATTGCTGCGAGCAATAACATATAATAATATTTTATAAACGCTGACAGACGCGACCACGAAAGAGCCACGTGCTAATGTGCATAACTGACGACGCCAAACGTCACCCGATGTTCCTTTATTTCAATAGCGTTATGGGAAATGCCAAGTTTTTTAAATAAAAAAAGGACTCCGCTTACTCTATGCAATACAAATAAACAATTATACAAGTACACTAGACATCAAACGTAACAGGAACGTTTAATAATAAACAGGTCAAGGGCATATCGACGTTTTATCATCAAAATAATTTGAACAGCTTTTCAGCTAAATCCCAACCTAATTATCCGGACCAGATTTCTTGGGTAGAAAAATGCAAAAGCAAAGCCAATATTGAAAAATCTAAAGACAAACCCCAATCAAAACTAATTTTGTATGAACAGTTCTAAATCCTAATTGTAATAATGTAGAAAACATTTGTACCTACCTATAAAACTTTAAGTACTAAATTCTGCGTTGAAAAATACGTTGATATTCAATAGTTGTTTTTAAAATTAAAATATTACTTTTGTAATTAAATCATTTACAATATTATTATTTCATTAATTGAGAACAATAGTCTATGTAAAAATGTTTAAAATTATTACCGATTTTAATTTTTTTTTTTTTAAATACAACATGTCACTTAATTTTCGCTTCCACAGAAAATCAATTTTACCTGCTAAATTTGTCTTAGAAGTTAAAACTATAACAATTTAAGTCCTATGTTTGTTATTTATATATTTTTAAAAGCAAGACGTTTTGGATGAATTATTTTTTGTTCATAGATACAGTTGCAAACTTTTTTCCATATTTTAATCATCATAATATATCCTGTTATAATATTACAATATTTTCAAGGCCATTATAACTACTTTGATATGTTACTACGTTGAAAATTTTTTTTTTTAATTCGTTCATATATGTTTTGCATTATATCCGTCTTTATAGGTATTTTGACTTGCGATCACTTCTCTTGGGTAGTGTTGCTTATATCTTTGTGACTTATTACACACAGTCCACAGATTCCCTGAAACGCTCCTCATGGCTGAATCACTAATCGATTAAAATATACTGTATGAAATACTGTACCGGTCGGCTAGTACCGCTATTGTCTATTCGAATGCGGTCTATTAACGAAGGGTATATACTATGGTTCCCTCGATCGAGGGATAATTTGTTTTATTGTTTACCGAAATCCAAAGACGGCTTGTCCCTTACACGACGTCGGTCGGTCAAGTCAGTTGGTTACGGTTACCTTTTTCAAACAAAGAGACATATCGGGAGGAACTGACAAAAAAAAAATCATACGCAGAAAATAAAAGAAACTCTGCCGCAAACGTAAAAAGCAGTCAGGAAAAAATCAATTTTCCTCTTTTTTTTTTAAATGTTTTTTTATTATTGTTAGACATCCAGACCGACGTCGTGTACTGCCCCTTGCACATGTAATACACATAGTCAATCTCATTTTTGATTTACGATCTCCGGGTGCAGCAGCAGCAGCAGTGTGTAGTATACTCACAGTGAGCTCGTGTGTGTATCAATTAAACCGTTTCCCTTTGGCCTAAAAAACACCAAGCACGTACACGTAAGGGACCCTAAAAAAAAAACCAGCAACACGGCTCTCTACAAACCGACCAATTCCCATGATTGTTGTACAGACCAGACCGGCCGAATCCTGCCGGTCTATTAGCGGCGACACCACCCCCGCGCGATACGCCTGTAAACATTACATACACCTATATATTATTATTATATACACAAGAGGGAAGCTGAGGGCACATGGCGTTTATTAGGGGTCAGCCGACGGGGCACTTATTCTTTATTATTCGCTTTTTGGCCAAGTACGAAACGAGTAAAACCGTAAATTTCCTAAGTCGCCGCCGCGCGAAACTTGCCCACACACCCTTTCGCCTTCCCCCCCAGGTTCCCTCCTTATACCGTACATATACGGTGTTTGTGTGTATTTATACCTATATATATATATTATATAATGCTGACTGAGATATCTCCCGAGTGACAGCCAAAGAAACCCGGAAACCCAATCTAAACGCCATAAATTTGTTTTCCGACTGCCGCCGGTTAGATATATTATATATGTTTTTCTTATGTTTTATATATATTTTTTTTCATACACCCTAAACTCTCTGTACACGGTCTAACCCTGGCGAACCGAACAAACCGTGTTTACTTGTTTTTATTTCGTTAAATTGTTTTATAAAGCCAAACTAGTACAATAATCGCACGACAACAATTATTATTACAATAATCATTGTAGTTTTTTTTAGATATTAGAATATACTATGGTATATTATAACATTGGCATAGATACAACTTCAACCAGGCCCGAGGGTGTAAGCCATGTGTGATTTATGAGACAGTAAACCGGTACCGTGTACATATTATTATACACGACCGCCGGTAATTATTATACCGGACGGATTATTGCTGCTTGCACAACGGGAGGTTAAAGTATTTTTTTTTTTTATGGTAATAATAAGAAAAAAAACAATACCAATAACAAGCAAGTGGGTCTTCTTGTAATTATTGCTGTCGTTGATGGCGCATGTACTCGCGCGCCAAAATCAGAAATTTAATAGGTTATCAAGTTGAACATTTGTAAAAATAATAAATATACAAACAAATTAAGCAATCGCCGATCTGTTACGGTATTAACGGTAACGGTTAAACACCAAATCAACATTTTGTAACTGCCGCTAGTCCTAGGGTTAGCAGTTAACCCGTTGGTACTGAATATAAAATAATGTTTTCGTTTTTAATCCATACGATTTTTTTACATCGACCGCAATGTGTATTGTATTTGGTAGTTCAATGAGTATTATTAATAAAAAAAAAAAATATTAAAAAATTGTTTTAAAAAACATATTAACCAAATGCTAAAAAACGTTGCGGACAACGTCTTGTGTGCGAGCGCGCGGTTCTTAGCCGACTCCGCGCTATATGGAGTGATTTATTGCATTTTTATATACTCATTTAATGTAAAATATAATAATAATATGTAATCCGGGTTGACCGGACCCCGCGTGTACAAACGACCATTAAATGATTTTTAAGTCGCCACCGACGAGCCATTAATTATATATAACTTACGATTAGTGTAATATCATACCATTATTCTAATGTAGGTAATCCTGTTTTGATGTCGCCAATCATTGCGGCTGTTATTTAAATTGCAAACACTTGTTCGCGCACTATCGCTTTAATAGTTAATTTATTTATGACTTTTGCATTCAAAAATAAATCACCGTTTACACGAGCGCACATTATAGCCATGAAATATTGCACCCCGACGGCATATAATATTATGTATAATACCGTAATCTTTTTTTTTTGAATGTGATATGAAATCGCCAATTTGTACTTTGTTGGCCGTCTGTTTGCGGCCAACACCATTTAGCGTTCATCGGGGCAATTTTTAAAGCTTTATAAAACATATAAATCAATAATCGATTACCGGCGATTGAAGCGACTAAGTCATTGCATAACTATGCGTCAAGTCGATAACCAGTTTTGGCCAATGTGATAATATCGCCACGAGTAGTACTCTTCCTTGTAGGATGGCTAGTTTACAAAATATTTATTTTAGCACACACAATACAGTATCGAAGTCGACTGCTAAAGTACTTAACCTAAACTTAAAATATATACATATATTATAAAACTGTAGGTCTGTCCGCCATCGACCTTTTATACTATGTCAATCACAGCTGCTCCGGTTTAGGCGTTACCGTTGGGCTAAATTTGTCTATATCTGTTATAGAACCTAAGAAAAAGTGTTTGTTTTTGTTTATGAAAAATAAAACGTTTGTTATCTTATGAGATTCCCTCGGCGATAAGCACAATATTATCGCTACTCTGTTCGCGGATGACGGGTTCACATTGCAGCATACAACGGTCTGCCTCAGTTGGCCACAGTCCAGCTAACTTGACAGCAACTAACTTGACTAATTTTTATTTTAATCCTACATTCGAACACTATACTCTCCCTCCACCTCTTCTTCGTTGGGCACGTCGTATAACCAACAAGGTTATCTCTCAACGTATGATCGAGAGCTTGATCTTAGCGCCTGATAGTGTGTGTAGAAGAGCGTACAAAGGTCATGTGCGTTCCAGGAATGAGTTTTGGAAAACATGACTTTTGGCCAGACCGCACATCTGGGATGCTCTTCAAAACGGTCCTGGCTTTTGTAGGCGACACTTGTCGGTTACAGATGATGTAAAAGCCATTGGTAAATCCGAATCTTGATCAAATCGTTTTCTTTGCTGTTTTTGGCAAACTATTGCATGTTTATTTTTGAGAAGAACGCCGTTTATTTCCAGCTATGTAGTAAGATTTATAATACCTACATATCAAAATTATTTGGTATTTAAGTAATTTTATTATCGCGTAGGTACTGTGTGCATAATAACACAAAAACTATGTGCTTGTGTACCGCACGCGCAACGTTTACACCGACGTCATTATATGTTGTGCTAATATAAATATATATATTTAAAGTTATACACATTTTTGTTTTGTTATTTTATTCACCAAAGTGTCTATTGCGACACACGGATAGCGCGAGCGCAAAAAAAGTCTCAGCTGGGTCACGTGTGAGGAAAATGTAAAATAAATATTAAGGTTAGCTTTGTTATTTGTAATGTGAATTTCCGTAAACGATACGGCTATTGGACCTTAATTCGGTTTGCCTCGAATAGTGCAAATAACATGTACCTACGGTCATAGAGCGTGTACACAAGTTTATGACTTTGTGTTGTACTTACAAGTATATAAAAACTGTTGTCCGACCACGTGTCATAACAGGGACATAATTTGCCGTTTGATACGTGACGTTATACTACGCCACAGCCTGTGCTTTACCCGGTATATGTACACAACATATATTATATTATTATATATACTTGGTGTAACTTGTCAGGGGGGGGGGGCAGCAGTCGCATTCAATTACCCGACGCCTTGTGGGGTTAAGGCTGAGTACCGCTTCTGTCAAATTTTTACCCCCTTACCCTAATCCGGATAACTATTTCTATATATGATTTCATATATATACCTGAGACAACGCGCAACGTCTTTGGAGTTTTCCCGATAAAAACAATTATTTTGGCCTCTCTCTCTCTGTGTCGCTCTATCCTTTCCTCCTATCCCGTTCTTCCCGTTTACACTATACTGGCTGGCAGCGAGTAGGTTTCTGAAGTGATGCCGATGGTTGTTGTACATGCACACATATACATACCGTCGGCTCATTTATAACTGTCCAGGACTCTCTTTTCAACGCTTGTACACTGCACATATACACCCCCGGGCCGGTGGTGGTGGTAGTTGTATAAGGGTGCAAGGGTGCCGGCACTGTCACTCAAATTGTTTTCACTTACCGTACAACATTATTGCCATTGCCTCTTCTTTCCGGGTTCCTGTGTTGTTGTTTTTTTTTTTACCCTCTTAGGGCTCAACCCTTAGCGCTAGACGTTTTTCGCGGTTTTCCATTTACCCGTCGCCCTCGACCGTATTGTTGACGCGAAACGTTCTCCGAAAAACAAATTATATTCGGCATCACTTTTGAAGAGATTGAACGTATGTGCACTTAGGTACTCTTATACACTTACACACTATGGTAGCGTGCACACAATAAAAAACCCACACCGGAACTGTTTACCTACCTGTCCGATGGCCGACCGAAGATGAGTCGGCGTTTAATATGTCTGAAGGGCTTTCAGAAGCCAAAATCGGGGGGCAGGCCGCCGGTAAAAAGTGCAAGTCATCCTATGGCTGCAGAAGGTTACTTATGTACAATGTATACATGTATCTAATAAACATGGCTATGACCAAAATGGCTGTTGGTAGGATATACCCGTTTCAAGTATGCACCGCAGAAGCTGGAGCGGCAAAATACATTACATTACATTTAAAAAAACTTGTTTTAACACCGTAGGTATACCGGATCTATTGCTCGGCGTGAGTGCTATATGTTGTTACAGTGCATGATAATTATTATAACGGTGTTGATCATTGATCATGCTTGCACTCACAGTTATCGAGTATCCGTCCGGTATAATATGGATGCGTTTGGCATTCGGGAATAATACGGGCGTATAATATAAATTAGGGGTTGACTTGATTAGATTGTTTCATCAATCAAAATTAAGCGTACAACCGTTAACAATAACATATTATAATCGTCGGTATGTAGATTCACATTGAACACGATTGTCCGCTTTTCCATATTGGTCTGAGCGCGAACATGTGTAATTATTATTGTTTAACAATTCCAATTTATTATAATAATATAGTCTATAACAACTCACAGTGTTTGACCCGAGTGCCACCAAGTTTGCTAATGGTCTTTTAAACGAATAAACTTTTTCGGCGAACACACGGCCCGGTCAAAAGCGTTATAAATATGTAGCTAATATCAATGTACAATATATTGTATGGACATAAAAGAAATAATTGGAATTATTCAATTAAATTCCAAACAAAAAATTGACTATTTCATTACTTGACCGCTTATAATTAAAACCGACGTGTAATGATGACGACAGTGTTAATGCGTTGTAACGTTTTGGTCTTTGTATATTATTGTACTTGACAGAGCGTTGGCAAATTATTATTAAACGTTGGCCGGGAAAGTATGATGCCACTTAGACGGTTTATGGCTTGTAAAAGAAAACTAGTACGCACACACACAAATGAACGTGCATTAATTATCGTTTGACAATGATCGTTTCGGATTTATAAGACATATAAATTTTGATACTTATTAAAACGTGACGACAAGTGGTATAAAAAAAAAATGTATTTGTTTTTGTCAGTTTAACAACACTGGTGAAATCTATTCTCGGACCGAGATTAACAAATAGTGAAAACTAAATATTATTCATACGACCTTTGTTAAATAAAAATTTTAGATTACTAATAAAGGCAACACAGTTTTTATACAACTATTATCTCATATATCTGAGTCCAGACTTGGCATGTGAAAAGTATTAAGTCGAGTACTCTGGGAACTGGTGTTAGATGACAGTACTTGTTGTGAAGTTAAATTCCTGTTTTGCAAAAGCAAATGATATATTATAATAACCATGGTTTTAGACAATCGATTGAAAACCACTGGCCGTATGCCCCGTTCGACTACTTAGGTGGGTGGGATGGCACGATACCGTGACTAGGTACGGTTTTTTGACCGCTGCGCCCTCGCTCTACTTACAGTATATTACTGGTAAAGTGCTTTTTGAATTTGCTGTCACGTAAAAGAGCGTTTTGGCCTCCGGATGTACAGGGTGGATAATATTATTAATGTTTTAAAATGGTAATTATTTAACGTCCACTACACCCAGTACGGCTCTGTTGATGAATTACACGCGCTACCAGCAGTAGAAATAACACAGTTTCTGTTATCGAATAAAACCCAGCTGGACTGTGGCAAGGCGACGACAAACGGCACAGGACACGTGGTGGTAAAGCAGCGCTAAATACCGTCAGAGGTTATTTCCGTGTATATAGTAAATAACGTTGTGCGTTTTTTAATAAAGAAAAAAAATATAATGCTGAACAAGTATAGTGTGCGCGTCGAAGGATCCAAGTCCTGCTGCCTAGTGTCGGTTCAAGACAGGCAAACGCCTAACCGGGTCTACCCCAGAAAAAAGAAAACCTCAGACGGGGCGCGTCGATGATGCCAGCCGATTTGTACGACCACCGCCGCCGTCGTTTTAAATAGTTTAATATAATAATTATCATTGCGAATGCCACTGTAGGAGTCGTGTACACGCGGTCCGGTTATGACGTTTTGAAAATCACACATCCCGACATAATTAATATACGCCAAGACGTTCTGCTGTCACACCGGCTAGTCGAGGAAGACACGTTGACAAGTCGGCGTCTCGGCGACGACGGCGTGAAAAAATGAAAACAAATTAAAAATAATAACCGCCGCCGTCAATTGGTGACGATACGTGACCGACGAGCGAGTCGGTTGGTGTTAAAAAAACGTACTTAAACATTTTTAAAAATTAATTTTTTTTTTCGAATATGAAAACACACATTAAATAGATATATATTATCATCTCGATAATTGGAGACGGAAAGGGACGGGCCGAGACGAGACGGACGGTGTTTTTTTGGCAACGTCAAGTCAGACGTTTGGTAAACGTCTCGGCGTTAAACAGGGACAGTCTAGTACCGTCTAGTATCCGTATCACACATGTATGTTTATATCCTGTTGTTCGTCACTCGGAATGCGTACAAAACGCACGTCCGCTGATTCCGGTGGGATTAAACGTCTTCGACTGTGCCGGGACTTAAGTCGTGTCGTCTGAATTGGGGGGGGGGGAAGGGGGAGGAATGCAGAATTAACGTGTCAACAGCCAACAGCGATAATCATGGTTGTCGGGTTCCAAGGATGGACGACCGGTAAATTTGCAACCTTCTTGTCTTCCTGCTTGAGCCGAACGCGGTGTTTAAGGCGTTTCGGATAGGCAAACCGGAGTAATGCTTGTGCGCGCACTTATAATAATAATATGATACCTAATTACAACGTCAACTCGTCAGGTCTTATGTGGCCTGTTGCGCTATGAGAATATACGTCTTGATTTGGTCAGGCCGTTTAACCGGTTGTCCTGTTGTTGTGTACAACAATGAAGTCAATGAGCGGGAGTCGTCCGTTTCAATGGTTAACTAGCTCGGGCTATACACCGCTTCAAGCTCATATTATATTGTATATACTACGACAACAATAAGATGATAATTATGCGCTATTGTTTTGTACTACGCGTGAGCACCGAGTTGAATTCCTATACAGAAAGTACAAAATAATATCATAATCGTCGAGAGCATCTATTTTGTGCGTCGCACTAACGTTTTTTGGTGCCTAAACTAACTATAATCCAATGCCGATGGAATGTGGTTAAGTTTAATATAACATCTTAACGCCTGTGAAAAAAAAAACTCTACATAAATACGTAATTAAATACTTTGCAAGCTGTAACTTTACCGAAAAAAGTAATCTTAAAGAAGTTCTAAATTAGTCTTGGTAACCTTTTTGAACTTTAATCATTCATCTTATAATAATATGTAAGACTATCAAACATCTACATCTTAAAACAATGCAATATTTAGCCATTGGTAAAAATTTACAATACCACATGAAATGTATTTAAATAGGCGAAAATTATTTTTTCTATTATTATTAATGTTGTGGATAAGAAACTGGAGTTTTTGTTTTTTTATTGATGTTGAAGGTTTTTTTTTACAATCTACAGAGTACAGTTACCCTAACACAGTGACCCTATAATCAATTTTCATATCAAAAATATGGTCACGCAGATGTTTGAAATAATTGCCGAAATCGAAATCCTTAATAAATATAGATTCGGAGTCCTCTTAAATAATAAATCAATTTCTATCACCAGACACGTATTAATTGAAATAAAAAGATAATATTTTATTTGAATATATCAAAAATAAACAGGTATTGGCAACGTTACCGATCTAAAATTTACAATATATTTTGTAATAACCACCTGAAATGTTGATGAAAATGATTGATATAATATAATATTCTGATAGATTAATTTATTCTTTTAAGCTAAAAGTTAAGTTTTTGTAACGACATAAAAAGATGACTCTTAGTTAACTTGTTTTTTTCAAGTTCAAATTTAGCCATCCTAATGTTATCGTTTGTTATAATTATATTATGATATTAATGTATTGTTTACGTTTGTTTGCTTCAGGTACGGTGAACGCCAACGGCGAAACCAAACGACAGCGGACGTCGTACACGCGTTACCAAACGTTGGAGCTGGAGAAGGAGTTCCACTTCAACCGGTACCTGACCCGGCGGCGGCGGATCGAGATCGCGCACGCCCTGTGCCTGACCGAGCGGCAGATCAAGATATGGTTCCAGAACAGGCGGATGAAGTGGAAAAAGGAACACAAGATGGCCAGCATGAACATGGTGCCGTACCACTATCACATGGCCGCCCAGCCGTACGGCACCCCGTACCCGTTTACGCACCTGACCACCTGAGATTCGTATTATTAATTTAACGGTTCCCGCTCGGGCGGCTTGCGCTTGTCGCCCACCCCGCTGCCGACGCCGCTCGACCGCGACTACAACCGTTAAATTAATAACTTTTTACCGCCCCTCAACCCCCCCCCCCTCCACCACCACGGCAACTATTATATTATTATTATTATGTTATAAAATTGCATCATCCGAGTCTTTTCTTTTTAATATAATATTATATAGCATATTTTTTTTTAAAAATTATCTTCTAAATTTATTTATTCGGCGCGCTTGTTTTACCTACTCGAAAAAAAAAAAAATTATCATCGCTTAAATACCTATTTAGTTTAGCCGTTACACTATATAATAATCTTAAATTGATTTTGTATAAATAAAATATATGTTTCGTACACAAGTTTGTCCGACGACGCAAAACCTATATAGATATATTATTATTATTATTATTATCTAGGAGTTACCCGTTACGATATTTCTAATATTTAAGTATTTATTATTATTATTATATAAAACGTATCGGTTTAAATAGTGTATTTCTATCTTTTATATTTTTTGTTTTTTTTGTCAAGAGTCAACGCTTTTCTGGCAATATTTTCCTTCGACACAAATCACGAATCAGTACAAAAACTCATCATGTTGCATTAGATATTATATAATATGTAAATGTATGTTTAGTAAAAATATTATAGATATTATTATGATTTGCCTACTTTTTTGTCTCGTTGTAAATATTATCAAAGTAGAATTTTTGTATAGATATTATGTACAATGTAAATATTATAATAATATAATTGGCATTTGTACACACGCCTACTAAAAAAAAAAAATTTAAAAAAAAAATCATAAATATATTACACTTGTAATAATTGTATTTTTCTGTAAATGTGTTAACCCAGAGTCTGTGATTTTTCTTTATTTTATTATTATTATTATTATTATGTTTTAGTTTTGTAAGTATGTACACGATATTTAAACGCATCAAAAACAATATAATATCCAGTTGTTTTATTTTATAATTTTTTTTTTTTGTTTTATTGTTCTATTTATTATTATTATTATTATTTTCATTCTCTGCATATTCTCGCGATAATCTTATTTCCCGATTTTCTTATTTTGTTGTTTTTATTATAATTATTATTATTATATCGCGTATCGGCGACTATTTATTATTATTATTTTTAATTTACAATTTTACGTTTTTTTTTTTGTACGCAGATAAGTTTCTCTCAAGTGCAATATCGATTATTATTATTATCTTTTTTTTTGTAAAAATTATATATATATTTCTAATTATATACAAAATATGTGAATTAATATTATATAATATATAATTATATAATAATAATTATAATTAATTAATATTATATAGATGACAAATTATAAATCTCTCGTAGTGTACCTATAAGAAATGATTTTAATAAAAAAAAAATTTTAAACAATTTTTATCGAGTTGTATCGAAATATTGTAATAAATTCATCTTGTTGCTGTCGTTGACGAATCAAGATAATAATAATAATACTATATAGTTGTCATTTGTAAAGAAATTTGCGAACAATTTATTAGACGGTCTAGTCTGAGTTTTATTTTGTTAACACATTATGGATTTATATACAACAAAAACAATAATAATAGCCGATGTTTGTACATAAAGATAATATTATAGTAATATTATAAAAATAGAAAAGTAGGAAATTCGATTATGTACAGAATGTTTTGAAAACCAAAACCGGGAAAAAAAATTAATAGATTATAATAATATATATTCAAGATAAATATTATATAATTTTAAAAAATATATATGAGCCTGTTTTTATGATTATATTTTCTTTTTTAACTATAAACAGACAATATTAATATGTTAACGGTTATTACAGTGTATTTAAATACAATTATCTGAAAGTATCAGCACCTTAATAATAATAAAAAGTATACACATATAGAATATGAAACTCAGTAAAACACCACTTTTTTTAATAGTCACCTAAGCCCTAAGGCAGGAATCGAGTAGTTAGTTTTTTTGCTTAAGTGTTGGATAATTAAATCGTATAAGGCGTTATAATTTTGTTTTAATAACTTTTGATATAGTACGAAATTGACATAAAACATTTGTATACAAAGTACTTACTTTATACATTTTAACTTTATGATAATAAATTATACCTATACTAAGGAAACTTTGAATTTCGTTGTGTTAGAACAATAAAATGTACAATATTATAATATGGTTACATATGTAGGTGTTATTATAGTGCTGGAACTTATAAATATTTGCAAATAATCTTATCTCACTCGACACAGAAAATAGCCTATCCAGCCAGGATAATTTTACTAATTTTTACAGGTAAGTAAAATTAACACAACTCACAAGATATATATATAAATAAAACATTTGTACTTCTGTTTTAAAAAAACTATGTCATCACAAGGAGTTCACTGCTATTTACACTGGTCCTATGATTGTGTGTGTGGGATGGCGTCGTTAAGCCTATCCCCAAAAAAATGGCAATTGATCAAGTCGGTCACTAATGACGTCTTGGTAGAATATTATATTTGTTTGGTGTTTTGAAAATATTTCAAGTAAACCTATAATGTTGGGAAATAGTACTGAAACATTAAAGTAGGTAATAACTAAAATATTTTATTTACTGATAAAACCGTGATGTTCTAAATATATCGATAATTAAAACAAAAAATATATTTTCCAATGTAGGTCCATTACACTATATTCCTCTTGTGTGGGTGGACATTTTTTTTAATATTGTACATGTGCTAGCAACAGTGCGACATTTACCGGGCTCGTGTAACCGACTTTATAGTTAAATATGACCGATGGCGTTTAGTGTCTTAGTTATTTTTTCTTCAATAGTCAAAACCCGTTGCGCATTTTAATACTATCCGCTTGTCGAGTCTTGAGGCGGACTTGAGCGCTGCCAATTTTTCCTCGTTGTAAAAATACTTGACACGATTATTAATTGTTGTCCGGAAAAGCGCCTCGCGCCGTTTGTCAACATTTTCCCGTTCGAAAATTAACTATCCACCACCACCACCACTTGTAGTGGCAAAACGGACGTGTTGCGGGCTGGGGCGAGAAAAAGTCGAGGCGGTAACTGACAACTTTAAATTACATCGGTATATAAGTGACTACGCGGTGCCCCTTCGTCGCACCATAATCCGTTCACAGTGTACAAAAAAGGGGGAAGCACAAGCGTGTACTGTACACTATAAGGATATATATACACTCTTAAACGGTTCACTAATAGAATTGTATTAACATATATTAAATGACGATTTGTCGTTTATTGTGATGGACCTAACTCCAATAAATGAAAAATAGAAAACGCCGAATGAATACTTGTATTGTTTTTCGTACACATTATTTTACAAACAGCTCGTTAAATCAAAATTAAATTATACGGACTATGATTCGCTTTTGCAATAAAATACACATACTATTATGGTATTTATAATTATTGCCATATCATGCCAAATTCGACTTAGGGGACGTTTTTTTTTTTGCAGTTTACACGTTCCGAATTGCGTTATTGTACAACGTTTTAAAGTCTTCGGGTTATGTTATTTTTTTCTCGAATCAAAACCTATTTTTATTTTTACCACAGCCTTTTCTTTCCCCTTCGGGCCCGCCACGGCCATCATTAATCATGCGAGTAACCAGCAGCGTTATCAATCGACGGTTTGATTTCAATGCGGCCGAAACCCTTATACAACAGCAGCTCTCGCGCCGCCACCGATATTATTGAGATCCTTTAGGATTTTTTATTTTTTATTTATTTACCCGAATTCGAGTGCGTACAAGTGGTTAGGGGGTGGGACACGGGAGGGGGGGAGGTCGGCCTTTTTTTCTCAGAGAAAAGGCCTCTGACGGAGGTACACAACGCCGTCGCGCGGTACACTATGGCTTTTACCAGAGTTGTTCGGCTGATTGAAAAACAGTCTCTGGCGCGCCTTTTAACTTTTAAACTCTCTTAGAGTAATGGCTTTTAATTGGAAAACTTCCTGGAGCAGCCGGAGAATTCCCGGGTAAAAAAAACAACAACAACAATCACCGTCACTCCCCCGCACAACCGATAGAGGTTGTTTTTTCTTTGTCCGTGCCCAATGCGCGTTAAGTTTACACCAGTATAATAGTTTGAAAATTCTTACGCAAATTGAAAACTATAATATACCTACTCTCCGACTTACCGGTGTGAGTATATAGTATGACTAATGGTGTTTTTTTTTTTTAGAGTTTATCGTGGGAGGTGGGTCTCACCCGTTGACTCTATAAATCTTATTAGTTCAACGAATCAAACATATTAAGACTATTTTCGTGCAATTTTCATAACTTAGTATGTTGATGAAGTCACGGACGGGGCGACCATTTTTTTTGGGGAGAGTCTGATTTTGGGTTGCTTTTTTTTTATGAGGACTTTGACGAGTTTTTGAAGGGTTTACCCGCTCAAGGCAACGCAGCATTTTCGGTTTCCATGCCAAGATATTGGTTTTCTTCGTTTGTTATTATAATTTGTACAAATGATAGGTATAACTGAAAGTGATACATTTTTTTTTAAATGTATTTGAATAAGAAGTTATACGAATAAAAAATTGTCTTACTGCATTTACTTGTTTTATATATTTTCTAAATGTAGAATATATTATATTTATACAAAATAATATTTTCAAATATTCTAATACTTGAAAAAAACACTTATAAACAACTAATTGAGTAATATATTAAAACAAAATTTTGGAATGACTTCCTGTCGAAAAGTGTTATCTAGACCGTAGACGATCATTTAGATGACCTTTTGTTCAAACGATGGACAACTCTGGCTGCTGGAGGTTTCCTTTAAGATTTTCAGGTGTCTTAACTTTTTTTTTTTATCATTAAGCGTCACCGCTCCACCGCTGTTACCTTGGATACACACATAAATAATATGTATACCTAATTACGTATTATTATTATTAATGTACTGGAAGACACTGGTAAATATTGCGTTACAGCAGACCGAAACGACCTTTGTGTTTCCCAAGACGGCCGTATACCATCCGACCTCGAAATCCAAAAAAAAAAAAAACGATTATACCGATCACGACCGATTATACATCATCTCGTCTTGGCCGCCGGTAGCTGCTGTTGTAGGTATACCTACTACTACTACTACTTACCCTATGTTTTTCTTTTTCCAAACAAAAATAGAGCCCTATTACGTTTCGAATCGCTCGTTAATTGGACGGGGGATGGGGGTGTCGCATAAGCGCGTGAGTATAGGTGTACAGTGATTATTATTTATAAGCAGACGGTTAATTGATTTTTTTCCCCCCGAAAATCGTGTGCAAGTAAACCCATAAGGACCGTGGCCGGCCGAGGAAACCGCTCATTTTCCACTTAATCACGCACGGACTGCGCCGCCTGTCACGCCATCGATCAAATCGTTTACCATGAACGGCGGAATGTGCACGGACATTAACGCGTTTCACGGCTGCTTAACTGAACTTTTTTTGCCCCCCCCCCTACCCCCGGTCACCACACTTAAGTATATTATAGGTACCTACACGTCGTACGCGTTCTCCTCCCGCGGTAATAATATAATATGGTCAACCGAATAGCTGGTATTGTTCGACCCATGACCCCGCCGCACCGCTCTCCGGCCGTGTCTAGGTACACTTGTATGGCGACAAAATACACGCTTTAAAAATTTGTACGCCCTCTCCTCGCCGGCAACGATAATAACATAACGATGACAGTGAAATATGGGCCGAGGCGAATGAGGGGAAGTCTCCGGCAAGTAACAGCAAAGAGCAATACCAAGACGCTACCGGCGCGGCGCTTGGTCCTACACCCACAAGAAGGAATACGAGCAATAGTTTAAATTTTTTGGGTGTTTATTATTTTTTTATGTCGTGGTAACATTTATTTTTAGTTTAAGATTGATTTATTGTTTCTTGCAAATTAATGTGTTCTTTTCCTAATGGACAAACGACGTATGTTCTGTGTGGCTAGCAAATGCGACGGCCTATAGTCGACGATTTTTAGCGTTTTTCTGTTTATGAAAAGTATGGAATATTATAAATGTTAAGCAAATATTTTGTTTTATGATAACAAAATAAACCAATATCTTCTAATTGCTATCACATCGAAGCCAAAAAAAGTTATACCTACTATTCTGATGTTGTTGTTTACTTTCAAAATATAATTGCTTTCCTGTTTTTAATAATTTATTAGTAACTTTATTGTCACAGTCACTACAATTGTTATAACAAAATGAAGAACATTATTCATTTGATAAATATCCATACACAAAAAAACATTGAATATAGAGGAAAGTAAATAAAACGAGGAATCTAATAGTTTGTTCAGCTTCAGATCTATCTGTATTGTCACATGTAAGAGATTAAATGAAAAAACAAAACACTTTAAATATTACCCATTCAATAATAAGCTTTACGTGGGCGAAGAAAATAATGAGTCATTTACAGTAAGTGAATCAAACATAATAGCTTAACGCAGTTGTAATATTATATTTATAGGTTTTGTCGAAGGTATTAGGTCAAAGAGCAATAGCAAAACATAAATTTTATTTTATGAGACAAAACTACACTTAAAATATATTGTATTTCTGGAACTCTTCCAACGTCAACTGAAAGCTACTTCCTACATGCTACATAATAATATTATTTATACAGTAAATAAAAATTATTTTATACACTCATGTATGTATATAATATTATAATGCTAGGTTATTGTATATATATATATATATATATATATATATATATATATATATACTATGTAGATACTGCGTACGCTATACTTATAAGTACAATACATAAAAATATACATAGTAACATAAAATTATTTTTACATAAATACAATTACCAATAAACTTTTTGGTTATTATATTACATTTTAATTGTTTATAATAAGTATAAGTAATTATACAATCGTAGGCTCTCTGTGTTCATACAGATTACAATTTAAAATTACTTAATACATAGATATTGTAATCTTGTTCTAGAATGAATAGTGTGTATGATATTTTTCATTCGTCGGGTCCCATATTATTATATTATCAAGTGGATTATGGATAGATTAAATTACACACAGTGCAATTATTATCATTATTTCCACAAATGCATTACGCACCACGCCTCTTTTCCTATTATTCAACCAACTATAATTTTTAAAAAAACGATATTTCATTCGAAAATTCAAGTACAATGTACGCATTGTGAAATTTAGAAAAATAAAAACAGTCAAAAAATATTATTCATATGAAAATTATTTTCCGGAAAGTCCATTGGTTTTTTTACTATAGTTGACTGTTTTCAAAAAATGTTCTGTAGGCAAATGATAGCTGTTTAAATTATAATTATTATTAATAGGTAGTTGTTTAAGGGGTTCAAAGAGGTAGATTTTTTGGATGTTTTTTCTTTACTTAGGATGGTCCGATTTTGATTCTGTAAATGTATTTGAGTTTCGGCCCCTTTTTTTTGTTATTGTGGAAATCGATTTTTGATATTTCAATCAAAATTGTGTTTAAATCCTATTTGAATTTCTCAAATTTTTAGTATTCATTTTATTGTTCTTTTAAAATAAATGAAACAGTTATTTTTGAATATCGGTCTTTTATGTCTAAGTTGGTTTCTTTTAGGAACAAAGTGGCTTTTACTCGTAGAAAAAATTGTATAAGTTAAAAATTATACCCTGAACCTTATAGAACGTTACCTTAAAATAAATTGATACTGTCGAGATTTATTAAAACACCTTTTTTCTTACATATTGCCAATAAAAAAAACCCTTTAAAATCGGCCCGCTTTCATTTTCTTTAAGTTATAATAATTATCATTATTGAATAATAATAATATTAAAAAATTCGAACAAGTCAAAACTGTTCAATTGGGTGCTCAAAATATCTATATAGTTTTGACTATTTTCAATATGTTCAACACTGAGTAAATTTGCTTAACTTACTGTAATTATTGTTTTTTTTTTTAATTTTAATTAAAATTTTCAATACAATACTGACAATACGACAAGTCATAAGACTTGTATGCTTTTTCATAGACAAAAATCGATACAAAATGGGGGGGGGGGAATGGCTTATTTTTTCCCCTTAATTATAAATACTAATAAACTGTGTCACTCCTCAGTCAAGACTCCACCGTTGGAACAATTTTTTGTACCAACACTAAGCCTGGTCAGCAATTCTACGTTGTATTTATAAGGCCCATATTATAATAGTAAAAACTATACCGTTGTTGTTCAATAACAATTGCGCAGCGGTTATGCTTGCCTTCAAACATTGCGGACGGAAGAGTCCATCAATAAGTTTTTTCACACAGATTTCTTGACAGTATCAGTGACAGCATTTTAAATCGGCCTAGAGGTAAAGTTGTTAATTTTCCGTTTCCGTTTTGGGAACCGCTAGATCGACGTTAAATTCGATTTCCTCCGGGCCCGACCTACATAATAATATAGTGTACAAAGATTCGGCCGGAAAGGAGTGAAAGAAATAAGAAAGCCCATGTAAGGCTACGCACGCGTTCACGGTCGCCGGACGAATGTAAACATTGACACAATGGACTGGAGTGTGTGTGTAATTTTTTCATCCGGTTCGTATGATAGTATATCCGACCACCAAAATCGTTGTTACCAATGTTACTACTTGTCGGGCACTTAGCTCCCTATTTACGGTCGTCCTCGGGTACCACTATCGGTTTCCACTTAAGAGGATTACTCGACCGTGAGCCCGCCGGACAGCAGCTACCGTTTAGAGATTAGAGTCCTGTCGAACGCGACTAACGAGCGTGGAAAAACGGGCAATTGGCCGGGGAACGTGTCCGGCAGCGGACGGGAAAACCCGGTGAACGTCTTCTACTTGTGCGGTCCCAAGAAGAACCGCAAATCCGTTTTCCGAGATGTCGGTTTGCCGATGACAGATCACACTATATTACAGGCAAAACGGTAACGACCAAATTTACCGGCCGGCTGTAGTCAGTACTTATATATGGAGGAGCCGACCTAAACACAATAAACACAATAATATTATGCGATATGATATGCTGTGCGTTTCAGCTAAGTAAAAAAAATAAAAATAACGTGGGAAAATCCTCTACCGAAGGCAGCTTACCGGCGTTGACGACTTCGGGTTTTGTTTTCTTCGTTGACGTTTCTATTGCAACGCTTAGAGTAGGAGAAGAGAAGAGGGGCAGCGGCCGTCTAAGATGGAATTGAAGTATCTTCGGAACTATAAGTCCAAAAAATTTCTTCATTTATTGAATTCAAACTACAAATATAAAGTTGTTACGTGTTATGTACAGAAGTTTCAGATTAGTCAGCCTAATATTTTGGTAATAAAAACCGGTGTTCTGATGCTAAAACACTTATCTAGAATAAGTATTTTTATTTTTTTTATATTACAAATTCTATTATGATTTTGAGTGCCTCAAATTAACATAGACAAATCCGGTCTTAAATAACGCAGATAAAAAATCTTATTTGGTATATTCCTTCGTCTGGAGCAGGGAAGAAAACGAAATACCGATAATAGAAGATGTGAGTACGAATTCAACGTAAACATAATATGGGAGGTAAGTCAAAGTAGAAGTTGCTAAATGTTATTAAGGGTGAGACAAGAATGGTGGTGACTTGAAAGAGAACGAAGGGAAGAGGGTGCTCGACCCTACTTTTACGGAGTGAAGCCAAACAAAACAGATAATTACTAATTATTGTATAAACACCAAAAAGAATACAACACATTTTTAACTAGTTACAAACAGGTGTTAACAGCAGTGATTATATGTACTACTGTCAGTTAACGATTGAGTGTGATGTGTTAAATGTTATTATTTTTTAGTAATCAGCATTAACTCGATTCTTTTTTTAAATGTAATAAATATTAATCCATTAAATCACAATTATATATCTGACATATTTATTTATCGTTTAGTATAGCACATTTTCAAGAATTTAAAACAATAGGGTCTGTCTAATTTTTGAAAATCCCATTCCTAGTTTTTAGTATTAAATAAAATAGCTCTACTAAAAGTGGCTTCTGTCATTTTAAAGTTTAAAAGTTAAAACTAACTTATTAATCGTAAAATCTAATTAATAAATGGGTCGTTCATTTCAAAATTGAATATTATCTCCTTGTATTTTAATTTTGAAATAACGAGCTTTTTGTAAACAAATATATAGGAAAAAATATACAAGTTCACTGAATGAATATTCAGTGTTTTCTATATTTTTTTATTTATTAAAGTTGCTTTTTTTTATAATGAAAGATATGACTAAATGTGGCTCAATTTAACAAAAATATGTATATTTTAAAAACTAGAAGTAACACCATTGAACGACCCAAATGTTTAAATCAAACATTGTTTATTTTATCGAGTACGTAAGTAAGTTATAATATCAATAATTATTGATAGATTTAATTAAGTATCAACTATCAATATGATTTATAAAGACTGCATAACTGTTTGAAATATATTTAAATTATATATATATATATAATTTACTCGCAGTAGTAAAAATCAAACGTATGTAAAACGTGCCTGTACCTCTATATAGCGGTTTTAACGTTTCCGAAGAAGTCGCAGTCCAGACGGAGATAATGCTGATGATGTGTCTGTGATGTTTTTTTACCAAATCTCATATTTTCTCCCATAGATCTTATACTTTTTTATGAAGTATACAAAAACAATATTAATCCTATGTATTCATTTTTTTTTTATCGAAACATATAATTAAAATGCGATTATTAATAATTATAAAAATATAATAATTTCAATAACACAAAAAAAATTGTTCTTTTTGATATATGTACTTTAGACGATCAGGTATAGATCGCTGTTCACCAGTACCGAGTATATTGTTATGTTGGTTTTGAATGAAGACTGCAAACCTTTTAAAATACATTAAACCGGCGATTGTTCGTGCTTGACTTTATATAGTTTCTATTTACAAAAAAAAAATTCACACCAAGTACAATTTGAAAAACATGTACAACACATTCACAATTATTAGCATATGAAAGCCCCGGAAAGCGTACTCATTGTCTATGTATTAATGTTATATACTATTTAGATTTGCAACGATAAAAAAAACGAGGAGGGTGTAAATGTATATTTTAATATTTTTTTTATCTATAATAAGATTTCTGTTCTAAGTATTATTGTAACGTTTAGTGTTATAATTTCATACGTTACTTAGCTGTCCAAACCGCATTTAGACATCTTATGCTGGCAAATTGGTCTTATTTTAAGGTGTAAACGCATAAACGACACCTAACTGTTTACTGTTATTATTGTATTCGCGTTTTGTATCAAGTAAAGGATGATGTTAAATCAATATTGTTCGGTATTGTCATTATATGAATTATTTTTATCTACCTATCTGTTTTGGTACTTACAAGATCTCTTAACCCACAACTGCATTTCGTTTGATTGACATAGTAATATTTATATTATGGACTTTATAAGTTAAACGTAAATGGAGAATGTTCATATTTGTAGATCCCGGATGATGGATATGGTGTTGGTGTAAAAAAAGTCGCAACAAATGCGATGGCATTGGTTAAATCATAAAGTGTATAATCAGTGTTGAGTGTTTCGAATAAATCAAGCTTAATAGTTGTATCAAACAAGCCTAAATACATATTATACCTACGTTAAAATACCAATAGGTAATATAGACATGTCTGTGGGTGTGATCGTATCATATTTTATGTATTATATAAAAGTATGTTCTCAGAATATTTTTATAAGAAAAAAATAAACGATGATAATCAATTTATCGTTAACTGTCTTATCCGTAACTCATGTATTATAAACCTATATATGTAAATGTATCGCATTTGATCAATAAAATAGTACATACCTAATATATGCATGTATTAAAGAAAAAAAATTTTACACTATTTAAGTCGTGCTAAATAGAGCTCAAACAAAACATGTAAATATATTATTTTTTCGAGTTTAATAAACGCTTATAACACTTTTCAAACCACATTAATAAATCAATATAGTATTATAGTAGCGTACATAGTATAATTTATTAATACATATTTCGCCGGTATGTGCCGTACCTTTCTGGTAAGTTGTATGCAATTTTAGCCATGTCTAAGACAACGACCACCTGGTTAAATATTTGTACTCGTTTAATTTGATTTGTTTATATGTTATTTTGCTCGCCTACTATTGAAAGACAGTTTTCTTTTAAATACCTCTTGTCGTATAACCAATATTATATTATGTAACAAGCAAGCAATGGGAATCCAACAGTGACACACAGACCAATGCGGTCAATTGCCGTGTATCTGTTCAGTCGCCAGGTACATTTGTATAACATTAAGTCTATTACTATACCTCCACGGGTTAACAGCTCATCTTCAAAACGGAAGTAGCCGTGTAATAATAATAATGTATTTAAGCCGAATAGCGATACATCTTACATACAGGCAACCTTATTTTTTTTCCTTCTAAATGCGACACCAGACGCCCTCAAAAACTTACGAATCTCAGTGATTAATGTTCCGCGTACGTTTTTTACTATATAAGAAAACAACAAACAAGTCCATGTTCGTTTTTTTTTTTTGCCTTCTCAAAAGGGCCCGAATCTGTATTCCGGGACGTTTAGCCTATTAAGAGTGGTGCCGGCATAGTTGCCATGTATAGGTGTGTATAAAAAAGTCGGTATCAATACGATGTCACGCAAGAATGTTACATCATTATCCCTAAGCGTTATTGTAAACCTTACTATACTTCCGACGGAGAGAATCTAGGCAAAACCACATGAGGTTTAAAAAAGAAAACATAAATTGCCGCCGCCAAACAAACCTTTGCCACCGTTTTGGGTGCATTGTGGTATTGTTCAATAGCGGCGTATGACTACTGTGGTGATGCCCAAATGCTAGTCTTTTATGTTGTACGACGACCCATATTAAATCTCGATATCTCTGCAATAGATAATAACTAGGTAGTAAAAAAATGACCACACAACATTGATAGTAGCTGTTTATTGCGATTAAATGGTATTAGTAAACAGTATAGCTGTCACACTAAACTCACATCTAAAAGCGATCAACACGTGGCGGATAATTATTTAAAACAATATATAATATTAGAAAAACTATTATTGTTTATATAAGCCTTACTGGCACTTTTAAATATTATTACAACATACTTAGTTGTACAAGGAAAAATAATTTAAACTTAATTCAAGCGAAGAGAATCATAGATATTAATTTCACGCTAAAACAACAACAGTTGAAAAATTACATACTAACTGTAAAAAAAGTATTCCGATGTAGCCAAAAAAAATTATTAAATTTTCATAATGTTGTCATACCTACGCCTGTTATAAAGATGTCTTAGCGCAAAATTTACCTACACTGTTTCAAAAAGGTTGGTTTCTTAAATATTATTTTAATTGGATTGAAATATGCCCAAAACGATTCTACAGCGTTTTGGAAATTTCACGTCAAAACATCATTATTTTAAAATATAACAACGAGTGATGTATAATATTAAGCGTCTATACTTATAATTATAGCTTGATAATTTATCTATAAAAATATAAAAAGTTTATTGAAATATTTTAAGGCATGAACAATAATAAAAAATGAAATAATTTAAATTAAAATCTCAAATGATAATATTACCATATATATTACTGTTTTATTTTTATTATTAAATTGTATTAACAAACAAAACCGCAGCATGAACTAAGGTCATATATATATATATTATAATAATCTACACATTACATAATACCGACACAACAAAAAAAATGTGTTTACAATATGTATAATACAATATTTAAAAAAACAAGATGTTCTACAAAATAATTTTTTGATTTTTAACATTTTTAAAATTGTTTCGGCTAGAATTTCGATGTTTCAAAAATACTTTTCAAAGATTATTTTAAAATTGCTTTATGGTGTGTTTTATTATTTTTTTTTTTCTTTTTGAGTCTACAATATTTTATCTAATCTGCTAAACCCATTTCTTTGATGTTTTAAGTATATGGATCAGAAATCGTACCTTTATTGGGCTACAAATTTAAAAAGTTTACCCTTCACAATTGAGAAAAACCACCAACAATAAGTGTACACATTTTTATAATAGATAAATTTGTTCCAAATGTGTATGGAATATTAATTAGGCATAATGTAGTTTTAACGCATTCATATAAAGACTTAAGGTCAGAAAATTAGACTGAGGCTAACCATAATAGGGGAAAATTGCACTTAGTAGTAAATTTCTAGGTTGCTATTTGGGAGTGAATTAACAGACATGTTTCTTGTAAATAGTTTTATTGTGTTGTTAATAATTATAATGTATAGAAAACGGCGACAACAATTTATTTTAGACAGACTATTAAACCGAATCGTATCCACGCCCTAATACTTCAAATACAATGTTAAGCACATTATTGTCATTATTGTTCTCTCACTTTTAATTAATTAATTATGTTATAGTTTTTTTTTTAAATGTTTTCTATCTTCCTTTTTCGCTTCATTCTGTACCTAAACTGTCATATTATATTCCTTTTAATTGGACTTAAGTCCGTGATTTCAAATAATAAATAAACAATTACAACGCTATTACCGGTATATGCATTTTTACCGCCTACAGATTGGCATCATATGGTTTATTTGGAAGTGATTTTATCAATATTAGTTAAAATTATTCCTGCAGATCACATTGTACTGGGGTTTTTTTTTTGACGAAATAAACATTTATAAAATATATTTGTCCACATTACAAACAATTTTCAACATTTCGTAAAATATGTTTTACATAATATATTGTTATCAAGATGTTTTAGTTTAAAATGCTGTATTATCGTTTTGATTTCAAGAATACATTTTATAAAATTTTAAATACCGAGGGTTTCTTCACTCTATAACAATATTTTAATTTATTTTAATAAAAATTACCATAAAATATAAATTTAAAGAACAAGTCGTTGTCGTCTATTTGTCGTTTTAAGTCATTAAATTGGACTATATCGTTATTAAAAAATTACATTTTTTAATCAAATATACCGAACCTATCGTTGTACCGACAAGAGCAGTAAGTAGGGACGAAGTCAATATTAAGCCTAATAATGCATTGAGTTAAAAATTAAATACAAATATTTAAACGATTCTAAAAGCCATCGGCGGCAAAACTGCGTGTGGTTCGTTCGGGTGGTACCTATGTGTATCATTCAAATGGAATACTCAACCTCTGAGAATTAATTTAGAGCAGAAAAAGTATAGTACTTAACTAGGGCGGAAATGCCATGTTACGTGATCGGATCAAATTGGAAAGACCAGAAATCATAGTAAAAAACAGGCAATGTGTTTTGTGAGTGTATTTAGATGATACTGCTTTGTGTCATGCGACTGTGTGCCGTTAAGACGTTGGTGTTTGTTTGTTAATGAGAAGTACACGTTAAACGGTTACCTATTTGTACACATTTTCAACACGGTACCTATGCAATTGCTTTGTAATGACATTGTATTTTTTATAAATGGTATTTGAAAATTAAAACCCTTATTTAATGACCAAATTCCAAACACCCCTTTGTGGGGAAAATCTCGTTTAAAACTTGCGTGTTGCGTTGGCTCGTTCTGTTGCTCTGCACCCATATACACTGCATTAATATGTACACAATATAATATTAACGTTTGCCATTTTAAATTAACCAAAAAAACTGACTTAAGTCGCCATCTGTTGTGCCCCAAGTCCTTCGATCACTCTTGAGTTATTGCGCCGGTTGTGCTATCTGTTGGAGCGCATTTCAACAAACCAAAACAAACAAAAAACGATAGTCTAAAAAATATTTATTATGAAGCACACAGCTACATCATTCATGGTAGATATTTATAACAGTTTTGTTCTTTATATTTTGTACTACATGTATTGATATCACTACAGTAATAATTGTAATAATATTTTAGAGCAGAAATTCAAATTCAACCAGTGCGATTGTAAAAATATAAATCGGTGTAAGTATTTAACTATTAACTAGTATAAAAAGGTACTTTTATGTTATGAAATGGAATGGTCTGTATTTTTCAAACTTATTAGGTACTTTTTAGCATTGTCATTCATCAATAACTTTATTTTGAAAACGACTTTTGATTTACAAACCGTACATTAAAATTTTAATTATATAATAATTTAAAGAAGAACGCGGTCTAGCGATTGAAAAGTCATCGTGAGTTCGTGTATAGAAATACCTAATTTCTTTTCATATCAGTTAATAAAAAATCACCAACAGTTAAATCGATTTTAAATAGACCAGTCATAAATATACCACAATCCAACCAGCCTCCTAACAATTGATAATACCTACCACATTTTTAGTAAATAATTTACAGCTGAGTTAACTAAAAGCAGCTATAATAGGTTATGTACATCATAGTTTATATAAATGTATTTCATTTTGTAGTTATGATTGGTTTAACTAAAACGTCAAAGCTGTTGTCACTATTTGCTAAACCCGAATATTATAATCATTACTTGTTTAAGTATAATGTATAATTTTAATCTAGTAATTATAAGTTATAACTAAAGCTTAATACCTACCAACCATTTAACTAAAAAATTAAGAGAGTATACAAAATACATAAACGGTCAAAGATAACAATAATTCTAAAATGAAGATTTACTTGTGGTTACAGTATGAATCATAATTAAAATATTTATTATATTATGTATTAACATTAACACTTAAAAATTAACAGAAATATAGCACTATAGTGCTAGTCAAGCGTGGAATTTCTTTCAGAGTCAACTTATAATCATATTTTAAATACATGCCTTCGTTATAGTAAAACGTTAATATAATTAAAGTGAATTACTTAGACTTAAATAATTTACACAAACCTACGATAACTTCTCATTATTTTTATATTTTTTTAACATTTTTAAGCGCAAAATAATATCACTGTATTTAATGTTTGAAACGTTGAAAAAATATTTATTTCAATTTTACTACCAATATTATTATTAATATAATTACTTTGACTTACCAAATAAAAGCAAATAATAATACTATTATAATTTGAACATGACTTATTATTATTCTCGCAGTATAGCGAATTTACCATGTACAGGGTACTTGCAGAGCTCCTAGTGGGGATGGGAGCACCAAATACAATGGTAATATACTCCAGAAGAGTGTGCTACTAGTTTTAGGTCAAAAAAATGAAACACATTAAACAATTTTCGTAGGTAATCTAATATAATATATTTTAAAATTGAAGTTAATCCAAATAATCAGAACGGAAATTAGAAAATGAAATCATGGAATTTTGATCAAATACAGGGTGATTTTTTTATCATAGGCCACTGAGTATATTACTGGGTTTAATTAATAATTACATTTTTTTTTATAGAGTTTTTATATAATGCGACCTTAATTTTCCACAAATTATTATGTTTCTATCCCCTTTGTAAACTAATTATTTTTATATCAACTTTTGAAACTTAAATGGCAACGCATACATTACCTTTTTGAATTGAGAATAATCTACTAAAATTGTAGACTGTTCGATGACCAGTTTTGGATAACTATTTTTGAAGTTTCTAGTTTAGGACAAGAGGAAATCTACGAAGATAAGTATCGGTATCATCTACTTATTCAAGAACCAGTTACTGATGATGATATAAGAGGATCCCGAAAATGTACAGTTGTTGCAGTGTTGTAAAAATTGAAACAATCTTTTAAGGTAGGTAAAAACACATTTTTTTTCGTCTATTATATAGGATTATAACAATGGTGAATATCAATTAAGTGTTGTGCATTAGACACAAGGTTTGAATAATAAATGGAAGTAATGGAAATAAGAATGCCAAGATGTGACTGAACTAGACAAATTAGATTAGGAACTAGCGGATAAAAATAAGTTGCGACAAAAGCAGAAAAAATAACGATAAAGCGTTGGAGTGTTCAGCATATTGAAAAAAGTAGAGAAAATGTCATAATAAACAGTTTATCTAAAGACAAACTTATACAACTTAAATTTTTTTTTCTATAAATTTGTATTATAAAACAAAATACCTAGCTACAACGACAAAAAATAAAAAATAAATATTTTATAGATAGGTTCAGCTAAAAGTTTAGTTTTCTTAGGCGTGAACTAACTATATTTTTAGTTGTCTTTTTCATTTTGACAACCCCCCTCCTACCTAAGAATATTTCTTAGCGCCAGCTCTAATATGAATATTATAATAACTCTGTGCGCTGTTTGGATAAAAGGGGACAAGTCTAAATTTGTTATTTTGGAGAAAATCTAAAAAAAACATTGAAGATTTGCTGTAAAAATTGTTTTGGTCTAGTTCACACGGGAACAAAATTTAAACTAAACTATTTAACTTATTTTTAAACTATATTATTTATTATATACCGTTAGTAAAAAGTGAAAAAAGCATAGGAGAGAGGTGATCCCCTTGTGGAACGCCAGAAGGGACGTCGGTAACACTAGATCGTATTCCATGAACTTTTACAAATTGCTTTCTATTTGATAAGTACGATCTAAACCAAGATAATAACGGCTCACCAAAGCCAGCGTTGTTCAAGACACATAGTAGGGCTTTATGATTCACCGTATCAAAGGCCTTCGAGAAGTCAAGATAAAGAGCACAGTCAGAAAATGCATCCATTACATATTTCGAAAAAAACATGTTGCATGTCAACGTAGACCGTTCAGGACGGAAGCCATGTTGTTCGTCACATAGTATGTTATTAACTTGTTACTATTAATTTGTTTATGTATTGTGTAATTATTTTAAATATTTAACTAAGAATATTCGATACCGGTCGTTTTTTTCAGTCAAAAAACATCATTTTTGGTCCTTTGCACAGGCCGAACCAGTAATGCGATTTGAATTCGTCATAAAGTTTACTTGGGATCCTACAGAGCACTTTTTTCAATTTTGAATATTAACCCTTTACAAATTTGATTTTAAAGTTTTCTTCTTCATAGTAAAAAATATATATTTAAAAAAATTACCTTTTAGGACTTGCAAACTTCATAACGGATTGAAATCTGTGTTCAGATTACTGGTCGAATCACTGGTTCGACCTGTGCGATGGACAAAAAATGTACTATTTTATTAACTAAAATGGCTTTTACTCATAGACAAAATTATTTAAATTAAAAATAATACCACGAAGCTTATACAATTTAACCGGTAAATTAATTGACATGGTCGACATTTATTAAAACCGCTTTTTTCTTAAATATTGCCTATACAAAACTCCTTAAAAATTGTCGGTATCGAATCCCGCCACACCGCCCATTTTTAAGGAGTAAAGTATAGGCAATCTTTTACAAAATCTTAACTTAAAGGTTAAACTGTGATGTGTAACTGTGAGTTCAGTTGTTAGGATTCCTTTTTAGTAGTTAAATTATTTTACGGACTATCACAGCATTCTTGACAGCGATTTAAAAAAAAAATTCCGTTGAGTTGAGTTTTGCGTGGATTAATTTTTCTCAGGCTTCATAAATAGTTAAGGAAAGAAATTCTTACATATTATTTATGACAAAATTATCTGTGTTCATTCATCCGTATTTTTTCGATACACCTAATACAACCAACGCTATATTATTTTTAAAATAGTCAAAAAAATCCTTTCTTAATTAATTATTATTCATTAACTGGTTGAAATATTTAAAAAAAAGGGCGATGGTAGAACACAGACAATGTTGTTGTCTATATTATGTGAAAATTTGATTTCCTAGTTTTGATTACAGCCTTTGTAAAATTAAACTGCGCAAGGCGGGTTTCTTGAAGAAAACGGGTATGTGGCTGTGATAGTCCAAAAATTTAATTAACTACCAAAATAGAGTCTTAGTTATTGAGCTAATAATTACACATCACAGTTTAACCTTTAAATTAAGATTTTGTAAAAAATTGCCTATACTTTACTCCGTTAAAATGCGCGGTGCGACGCTCTTTTAACTTATACTTTTTTATGAAATATTTATTAGATTGATAATAAAATTAAGTTTCCATCTTTACTCAACTAGTCTTATTATTATTTATACGATTTTAAATTTTAGAAAAAAAACATAGATTGAAAATTATTTAAAATCCTTTCTTATTGCACGCTTAGAATATAATACAAACATACCCTGAAAATGTCAAGTCACTAGCTATCATAGTTTAGGCTGTACGTTGATTATGAATCAGTCAGTCAAAACTCCTTCTTTTATATATACAGAAAAATTATTCTAAATTATTACAGCTTAACTTTGTTTTTTAGCTTCGATGTAGAGCCCAGATTGTTTTTTCTTAGTTATTATAGGTTAAACTTGCACCAAGATTCGGGACACTTGGTTAATAATTTCAACGATTTACTGAGCTCTCCAGGATAGAGTGGAATGGACTAGCTTGAAACCAGATAAGAATACAAGAACAAATAAAATTACAAATTTTATTTATTTAATTACGAAAAACTGAAATCTTTAAATGATTCTTCTTACATAACATAATAAAGTAGCTGAAGAATTCTAATCTCAGAAGTGAAAATGGACCATCCCATGTAGTCGACATTTTGTCTAGCTTTTTGGTCTAAAATAAACCAAAATGGCTTTTATTGATAAAAAAAATGATTTAAATTAATAATAATACCTTGAAGCTTTTACAAGTTTACCGGTAAATTAATTGGCATAGTCGAAATTTATTAAAACTTCTAATTTCTTAAGTATTGCCTATACAAAACTCCTTAAAAAACAGACCGTATGCACTTTTTATCAACAGTGTGATATTTTCTGCATGCAATTTGCTACCACTAGAGGTCGCCAGTTAATAGATTTTAGAATTCCGTTGGATTTAATGTGCATATAAAATATAATTAATAATAATGTATCTTCATAAGTTTTAGGTTTGCTTAGCTTTGAGATTTTCTATTTATGCGTTGTTTGTTTTGATCGCCAAAGAAAATAAAAATCTAACATAATATGAACCTTAATTTCAACCGCATTAGTTAAGTTTATGACCAGAGAGAGAGTTACATTCATATTAATATTAGCTGACATAATTTGATTTTTTTTTTATAATAACAAACGCTTTCCTTTACTATTTCTGAGAATCCAGTAAATTCTCCGACCACAACGCATAATGTTACAGCAAAAGTTGTGGTATATAGATAGCTGTTATGTGCTGACATTCTGTATAATATAATATAATTTTAAATGCATTAATGTACCCGTTTTGCATACACAATTTGCCTTATAGGGTTCAAGTAAAAAAACACGCTTGCGCTATCATAACAATATGCCAATAAAATATCCTCAATATTTATTTGTTTATTTAAACGGGTTAAAGCCCTTTAACAATAGGTAAAATAAAAACAGATACTCAATTGACCAGTTTTAAAGAACAAACGTACAACAAAAATTAACAAAACCCTAAGGGAGCCAAAGGGAGCTGGGAAATTATAACTGTTTCGAATTTATATTTATATATAGGTAAATCTGGCTCTTTTTAAAGTGCTTCTATTTTTTTTTAATAAGTTTATACCTCTATAATTTCACCGATAATATTAGTGGACAATTCTTAGGGGTTATAATATTTAGACTTAACACCTTAATTTAAAACGTATTTCATCCAACTTATTGGTCATAGGAAATTAGTTACCAATATTATAATCTGAAAAAGAAGAGTAACATTAATAATTTACAAATAATGCTCGATAATTTTCCTTTATATTATCCAAGTACTATTTTATTTTATTTAAAGGCTTGAAATCAATAAAGTGATAATTGCCAAAAAGTTGATTCTGAGTTAATCACTTTTTTTGTTTATAGTAGTAACTGGTACTATACTATCTATTCGAATTTGTTTTTTTTTTTTTTTTATGAACTGATTATAGTATAAATGATGCGTCATTAATACTCGTTTAAAATTCACCCATGAAGTAAAGTACTTGGCTCGTTTTTTTTTTACATGGAATTCCATCTATATTTATGTTACAAATTATATTTAGCTACTAAAACCCTTAACAATGTGTATTAAGATGTCTTCTGCGGTAGATTAGAGTGTCTTAAATTTATTCCTTAAGAGGATTAAAAGCGGTCTGTTTTTTTTTTGACGTATACCAAAAAGTCTCTCAAAATTCCGACAACTTAGGATGGCCATATTTCAGTTCTATAAAGAGATATGAGTTCTTTGGCTACTTTGCTAAGTAATGTGGGAAATGGATTTTTGATTTTTTACTTTTTTATGTAAAGTTGTTTTTAGTATTGAAAAATTTCCAATTTTAGTTTATTAAATTACAAGAAAGTAAATCTTCTAAATAAAAATCGGTTTCCTAAAAAACCAAGTAAAAATGTCAAATAACTCGAATATTTTTGAAAAACTGAAATTTGGTCTTTCTAAGTAGGCGTAATTCTGTCAGGCTTTTAGGTCTAAAATAAACCAAAATAACTTTAAATAAATAATAATAATAAATAACTCGTAGAAAAAATTATATAAATTAAATATAATTGAAGCTTATATAAATAAACCGGGAAATTAATTGACACGGTCCAAAAATGTTCGAAAAAATGGACTTGTTCATTGTTCAAGTTTTGATTTACGAAATGTTTATTATAACCTAAAAACTCTGTTCAGTAGATAAAAAGTTATAGTGGTTCCAAACACAAAACCGGAAAAATAAAACAAATATATTTCTTATCAGCAAAATAACGGTTCACGTTAATAAAAGTTATGTACAACCTACAGTCGATATTATGTGAATAAATCAGTTTTATAATATATAATCGTACCAACTATACCATAATTAAAAATACCAAACATATTTCGTTTGTAATATACCTACAGTATATAATGGAATAATTTAATTAAAAAATATAAAACATTTTTTACATTAATACATTTAATAAATAATTTGTAGTCTACATATAGCGTAATATCTTAGTTAAAAATGTAACTAAATAATCAGAGTTGTTTCCGTTATTAGGCACAAAAAAAAATTATAATTATTGGTTGAATTAACGTGTACATATATTATTAATGTAATAATTCTAATTAGTTGGATGATTGTAATATTATAAACCTGCGTAACTTCAAATATTGATCATTATGATATTATGTAGTTGATATTACAAGTGGCATTGGCATTATCGGTTCAACCATAACTTTAATAACTAATACTGTTTATGTCTCAACGACACAACAATCAAATTATTCGTCAACAGTGAATTTTGGTTTAAAAGTTTGTACTAATTATGTGATATTCCCATGTATTACCAATAAATAATAAATGTGCGTAACATAGTAATATGTTCAAAATTGGATAGTAGTGGCAAACTATGTAAAACATAGCCTATGACAAACATAATTCACTATCGAGTTTTATAATATATATTTATAGTAACAAATAAACATCCCAATTAAAATTCCATTTAATAGTTAAGATATACAAATGTATTAAATATAATGTTATATGATAAATATTTTAAATAAATCATTTGCTGCTAAAAACTATCCTATGTATTAAGGCATTGCATTCGGTCAGATTATAAGGAGTTTTGTATAGGCAATATTTAAGAAAAAAGTGGTTTTAATGAATTTTGACAATGTTAAAAGAACACATCGCTTTTTATTGACCGTATAGTCAACAATATTTGCTGTTGCTTTTTAAATATATCAATTAAAAAAAACGAGGTTTTCTCCGCTGTTTAATGGCTATAAAACCAAAACTTATACATTTTACGTGTCGATTTTCATAACCGTTTAAGTTTGACTGAAGTCGTTTTAATTGCTCGGCAGAAAACGACACACGTACGCAATATATAGTATTATAAGTCTTTATCAAAAAAGTTTTTCTTTTGTTATTATTTTAAAGGGTTTATAAAGAAGGATAATAATAACGATTTTCACAACTCTCCTTCCTTCATTAAACTAAAGTTATTTTAATACTCAACATTTTAAGTCCCTAGCAATTAAACCTTAGTCAGTACATTGCAAAAAAAAAACATCGTTATAACGCAAAGGCGAAGGTGGAATTTACAATAACAATAACATAAGAAAAGACTTTCAAAATACAATAATTGAAGATTTAAGAAAAAAGTTAATATTTTCTTAGCTCCGCAATGAAGCTAAAAATAATGTTTATAGTTAAAAGTAAAATTATTCTTGATTAAATAAAGCATAGAAAATAAAAGAAATTTGTAAGTTTTTAAGTTTAAGTGAGCTTCTAGCGAATGAGTGGCCAGTAGGTATATATATATATTATTTTGAAAATAAAACATTTAAAAATGATATTTAATGATCCTATATAAGGATACCATATACATATAAGGTTTACCAAACCAATTGACGGTTATATTACATTCCGAGCGCATATTTAAATTTAAAATGATAACAACGCTTTACAGTTTTTAGCTGTAAACGATTTTAGTTAATATGTTACAGTTTTCTTTAAAAAAAATTAGCCAAAAAACCTGAAAAAGTGTTTTAAGTTATTTACAAAAAAAAAAAATGTGGGTGGTTTTAGAGAGCCTTGAAGCTACTAATAATTTGTCAAAACTCAAAAGCGTTATAACTTTTCATTTTCCCTGCAAAAACTTTTATGTTAGTTTTGTTAGTATGAAGTATGTAAAACTTGTAAACAAACTATGTAGCACACACGCTAAACGTTTTTTTACGCCCATAGAAACTATTAATATTATTATGTTTTAAGCCACCTAGTGTTTAAGTAAACCTATAAAATAACATTTAAAAAAATCATTATAAGTAAAAATGCAAAGTCAAATACTATTCTACAAATGAACCCACTGCAAGAATGAGGCGGATTGCCAATTTAGAACCGTCTTTCTCATTTCTTCGCAATATTATATAATATACTGGCTTGACTGGCCTAACACTGCATCTAATTTTAATACTTTCTTACTGTGCTTGGTTTGGACTTTACTGGTTTGAAATTACTAACTACTGATTCGCACCGAAGCGTTTATTTAAAAGTGATTTTATCACTTTCAGTTGTAATACCTCCCCGTCCCCACTATGTTCTCATCCCACTATTCTGGCTTTTTATCACTTAAAGTATTAATAAGTTCGTTTAAAGACATTTTTATCTAATTTAGTTTTCTGTTCAATCGTTGATAGGAATTCGATCAAAACCATTTCTAATTTTGTCTGGCACGACACAATTTGGGATTTTTTAAACAAAATTATCATTGAAAAATCAAAGTGAATTTCACCGCTAGAGCGCATCACTGATACACAAAAGGCAAAGAAAACAACTTTAGTTTCCTTATGTACCCTAACAAAAACACTGGGCTTAAAGAGAAACAATAAACTGCCAACAGATGGGTTGCCAATAATACTCATTATAGTTTTTAAGTGTAAATACTACAATAATGGTTATAAAATATGATGTGTGAATAGTATAAAGTAGTCAAATAAAAAAGCTAAATTAATTTAGTAATTAAAGTATTTTTTTAATTTTTACTAAAAAGCTATTAAAGAAAAAAAAAGTATATTAATATTAGTTTTATTTTAAGATAAACATGCATAATAATATATGTTTTAATGTGTTATTTATGTAATTGATTTGATATTATCGCAGATAATTGTTTGCTTAAAAATAATAAATGTATTATCTTTTATTTGGTGGGTTAAAAATAATATGATTCACGAATAAAAAAATGTTTACTATTTAATATTTTGTATACTTTGCCTAACTCGTTTTGTATGCAAGGTATAAGCATAACAGTTCAAAAATCATTGTAATAATACAAATATAGTGTTACACATTTTTCGTAAAATGACTGTATACACATTTATTATTATTTTGCTGTCAACAAATTTGCGACAGTAGTTGGAGTGAAAAAGTGCCTTGAAACTCAGCCTGGTTGTTAAAAAGTTAGCGGAGGTTCAAACACAAAAATAGAAAATAAAACTAATCAATCTTTTCATAGCTCATCGCATTGGAGTTGATAAAAATAACGGTTCACGTTATTAAAAGTTAACAACTGAAATGTACAACCACCTTCAGTCGATATGTGAATAAATCAATTTTATAATATATAATCGTACCAGTTGTTTTCTCTAAAAAAACTACAATTATTGGTTAAAGTAAAGTGTATATTTTTTTAATGCAATAATTCTAACTATTTGGCTGATTGTAACATAATAAACCTGTGTAACCACAAATCAAATAACTATTTTTCTTGAGGACTCTCAACAACACAACGACAGAATTATAGGTCACTATACACCAACAGTGAATTTTGATTTAAACATGTTTACTATGTAATATTACCATGTAATACCAATAAATCATAAACATTATGTATGATAATAAGGTAAATGTAACATTATTAATCGGTCAAATTTAGATAGTATTTGCAAAATATGTCAACAGTCTATGACCAACATAATTCAACTATCTAGTTAAATTATCAAGTAGCTACATAGACCAACCATATACATAATATTAATATAACAAATAAACATCCCAATTAAAAATCCTTTTTTTTTAATTTAGGTAAAAAATATATTCACAACTCTCCTCCCTTCATTAAACTTAAGTCTTTTTAAAGCCGGAAATTTTAAATCCCTATCAACTAAACCTTGAATAGTCAGTACACTGCAAAGAAAACCATCGTAAAAACGCTCAGAAGATGATATTTATAATAACAATCATAATATAAAAGAATGCCTACTGACTGCTTACTAAAGAACTATCACACGAGTTTAAGGAAAAAATTAATACTTTCTCAGCGTCGCAACGAAGCCAAGCATAATGTTCAATCAATTATATTTTTATTAATTATTAAAAAAAACGGTGGTTTCTTAGTTGTTCAATGACCATAAAATAAGAACATATACATTTTTACTGGCAGATTTTTAAAGTGGAGAAGACAAGGCGATTGGGCTGCAGCGACGAGGGTCGACGGTGAATTTGGGGGCGACGGTGGCGGTGGAGCGCGGTTTGCAAAAATACAATGTCGGGGTCGCGACCCGGCCGGCATGGTGCCTAGCTGGTAGCAGCCGCAGCCGCATCCGCAACGGCGGCAGCAGCAGCCGTCGAGGCGCGGGCCGCTCGCACGTTGACAACGTTTAAGCGCTGGTGCGACGACACGGTAGCCCCGGCAAAGGCTACGGTCACCATGGTAACGGCGCACTTGTGTATGTACGGGGCAACGTGTGCCCAAAATTTTTTCGGCCGTGCCCGGGATTATTATATTACCCTCTCGGGAACGGCTGTGACGACGACGACGGCGGGGCAGGACCAAGGCTACAACCCCGTTCGATTCCCGGGTCAGAGCCACGGCCAAGTGCACTTGGACCAAAAGCCAAAAAAACGATAAGCGACCATTCGAATGTAAGTCTGTCAGAATACACACACACACACACATAATGTACGCGTATTTGACGACCACCCTGTACACGGTATAATAACAATACTATTATGACGGTGACGGCAACAACGACAACGGCAAAGGCGGTGAGTGTATCACGATGACGTCCGGGAGCTGCGGCACGCGTTGATTGACAGCCGTCCGCCACCATAGCGCGGCACGGGGGTGCCATTACGCTATAAGGGCGGCGGCCCCGCGGCTAGACGGCCGCCAGTTAAACGGTCGTTTATCATTGGGCCGCCACCGTCTGTTCGATTTGTACCCATTTGTCGGCCTTGCAAAAGTCGCCGTATACGTGTATTTGAGGACAAACCCTTGTCGCGACTGTCGTCTGACTGGCAAACAATATTTAAAATGTTAAACCGTTTACGGCCTTTCTTCGGTTTTGTTTTCAAAGGAACTTGTAAAAGCTCTCAAAAAAATACTTTCAAACTTGGCCCTCGAACGTCCGCCCCTCAATCGCTTATAAAAAGAATGATGACAATTTAATATTTTAGATCAACAATTATAACACAGTACACCGAAATATTAGGGTTTTTTTTATTTTGGAATGTTTTATTTTATTTTCTAAATTCTCTTCTATAAAACTTCATCAAAATTCACTCTCTAATGTTGGTACAATCTAAATTTTGTATAAAAAAAGAAGTGTTATGTGGTATTTTCAATGTCTTGTAGGTTTGAATCATTTTCTAAAATACATTTTAAATAGTGGTTTTATTTTATTTTATTCGCCAAATAAAGTATAGTAAAATGTTTTAAATATTTAATTATTAAAATTAAATAGTTCATTTAATATTGTTTTGTGTGTTGTGAATTTACCCAAAAAACAATTCACATCTCTCAAAACTTAGGATAAAATAAAAAACATAAGACAGTATAATTAATTTTTTTAATGAAGTATTCCTTAAAATGTATAAATTCCCGAAGAAAGAATTCCCAATAAAATAATTAGTTTTAAAAATTAAGCAAACAATTTTCTTCCGAAAGATAATGGGCTGTCTTTTTAAACGTAGTTTGACTTTAAAAATGAAGTATAAACTGTACTTTTATCGTTTAATCTTATCATGGTATCGATTTCAATATTAAATTTCAAACTATTTCCATTACCTTAAAATGGAACTTTTAAGGACTTTACAAAAACCAACCAAACCATTATCGTTAAGACTTAAGTAAATTTCAGTACACATGTAAACGGTGTTTTTCCCATAAAAAACTAAAAATAGGTCTTTTATTTTAATACACACTATTCGATTACATTAGCTATACTCCACGTTTTCTTCAGAATATTACCCTATGTCGTGTTCGACTATTATTATATTTGCACGAGATCATATTTTCCCAAAAAATATTTATCTTTTTTAACGATTTAACTAAAACAATACCAAAAAAATGCGTCTATGACAGTGCGATTACAAAACAATAACTAATTTTGTTTATTTAACATGTACAAATATAAATTATGCCCTCGCTGAATTGTGCCTTGTTTCAAAGAAACCCGTCCATAATGTTTATTATAAACAGCAATTTGTATTCATCCATTATAGGAGCTTCTACTTTTCCATCACTTACATCTCTAGCAAAAAAACTCTATCCCGTCACCAACCTAACCGCCCGACATTATTTTTTTTACATTTTTTATGTAACATCCACACAACTTTAACTGGCCCCAGGTGTACCGTTATACTTGGACTATAATATAGAGTATGACATATTTTATTGCGGCATTCGAGAAAGTTATAAACTGATATTGAAATACATTATGGAATATGTGATCGAATATGTTCACTTACTGAGAATAAATGCACAATATTTGTTTTCCAACATTTCTTTGATAACATACACAATTTTACTAAGCCACATCAACAAAATGAGAAAAGAATAAATATATTATACTTTCAAATAGTGAAAAACTTGTTTTTTTGAAATTATACTTAATGTATTGACCTCGTTTATTTTTTGTATTATGACAATGAAACCTAAAATGGTGTTTCGCAGTGACGAGTGTAGTTCTAATGGTGATGGAACAGTTGAAAATAAATAGTTTATTATTATATATATAGGTACGATTTAATACACGTTAATGACAAATTCGTTTAGTACTTTTCATAAAAAATAAAGATGAAAATTTAAATAGTTTGTTTAAAAACATTATCAATATTCTCCCAGAAACGAGACCTAAATATTGTTGTTGTTGCCATTTTTTAGTAACTTAAAGGGCACCTTTGAAATGTGTATTGATCTAATATAAATATCCAACAAACCATTTCAGATATAATATTATAGCATCTAGAAAATGGGAATGTTATGTGAAATCTCCTGCAACGGGTTTAAAATATTCACTCTATTATCGTATAAAAGTTTGTTGGACAAACATAAATTATTCATGAACGTTAAAGTTTTCTTTTGCTCGACTTCTACGATAATTGTTTCACTGTATACCGATATTTTCAACAAGAAACTGTGTAGTTGACTAAAAAAGAAATGAAAAGAAATGTAAAATATATGTATATAACAAAAAAGAGTAATAAAATGCTGCTGTATAGCCACACAATTTTTTTGTAGTTTCTATTTGAAAAATATATTATAGGTTCGTAGTCATAAAATAAATCGTTTGTGCGTATCGCTTATTGGGTTTTCAATGTGTTTTCTCATTGTTGTTATAGCTGATTTGTTCTTATACTCTAACAACAGAAAACACAATTCTAACAAACAATATTATATGTTTTAGCTAGTGGGGGTAGTCGTGGGGATGAGGGCATGTCACTAATGCGGTTAAGTCGGATGGAACATTACTAAGAAGAAATCAAGTACAACGCGTTTTCTGGTTTAAAACGTTTTCCAATAATCGCATTTCGAAGACAACCGTCGATCTGTGATTTATTCGCTTGCCTCCCATAAATTATAAGTATACTAACTACTTAGCAAGTGTGTTGGGGTTGAAACGCTCATAAAACGGACTAAATATTTACTGCAGTAAGCAGTTGAAAGCAACGTCACGACCACGTTCGATAAACAACGTTTACCGCAAAATGTTTTTTGTGTTTTCCTAGTACTCCGTAAAGTAATACCTATAAATATTAACAGCATTTGTGGCTTGAGATAATGAAAACCTTTAAAACTTAAAATTAACGCTTTTCAAAATACTTACACTTATTTTTTAGTAAGAGATTTATGGAAATGAAAATAAATGTAGCACTAAATATAAGGTATTTAGAATCTCAACCCCACCCCCAGCCCTATTATGTAGAGCTTAAATTCTAAAATATTCTAGTCGGCTATTCGACATTATAATAAAATATAGTAACAGTAGTAACAATCGGTATTGACGGTTTTCTGCTCTATTTTTCTTTTCCAATTTAAAATCCAACATAAATATAACATAGATTTAACGTTTTCGTGGCGCTCGCGGACATACACTAAATAACATATGAAAGAAACAAGAAAATTTACTAGGGAATAAATCACAACCGCTGTACAAACATAGTAGGTATACGGTGCGGGCAAAGAGAGGAAAAATAAATAACTAAAAATCGTTTTTGGCGCAGAAAACGATTGGATATCAGATTTAGTTTTTCGGGCTAAAGGGTTTCGGATAAACGACCGATTCGTTTATCATCTTATAGTTAAGTGTGTATGTGTGAATGTGTGTGTACGATTGTTGTGCAGGAGAAGAATAGCGGATAGAGAAAGGACCATTGAAAGTATCCACCCGTGAACCTTGGCGTTGTAGTTGTTGTCGTTGGTGGGAACAGGGAAAACATTTCGTTTCCGATCGATTTGCTCCTATGCCGTCAGCACAATAGTGTTATACAGAGTGATTCATCAAGATTAAGACACTCGTTTTCTCTGGAAACGGTTGCAATTCGGTAGTTTTCCATTTTGGAGACACTTTACTTTATGTCGTTTTACACAAGGGTCTCTATTTTAGATTTTAAGGGGAATGGGTGAGTTTTTTTAATTTTTGAACCAACAAAGTACTTTTCAGGTTTGATTTCTGATCAATAGACTTGCTACGTGAATAAATCGGTTCAGTTGTTTAAGAAATGTCGTCATGGCACAACAAAAATGTTTTTTGTTCAAATTCGAATAATGTCATTTGTAGTTTAATATAATTTTTTAATAATTATATTAAACTATTATAATAATATTAAATAATTATATTTAATATATATTTTTTTAATTATTAATTCAGTATATTTGTATTATCTAAATAATAAAAAAAAACATATATGGATATATATGTATTTTTTATATATACTTATGATAATATCACAGATTTTCATATAATCTGTGATAATATTCGGTGGACATTGCGTCGATCAACCCTAAGCCGTACAACCAATGCCCGTTAGATTTGAATTACTATATAATAACACCTATAATCGTTTAGGAGTATTTTGGATCTCCAGACGAGCACAGTATTCTTTATAGAAAAGTTAATAATTACAGAAAAAAATTCGATATAACGTGTCTTTGGAACTATCCGAGCCAAGAGCTCACAGTAAACATGTGTCAGGTAATATAAGTATGGGATAAATAGTATTACCAATCGACAAACTACAAGATGAATGTCTATATGTATCTGCTATAATGTACATAACGATAGGGTGCAACGTGCACAATATTGTGCCTGTAGACCTCGCTGCGCCTTTTACATAAGACTGCATGGATTGGTTCCAAAAGATGCGTCACCGCTATTAGGGTGCGAGAACGTATCGTGTTCACTCCCCAGCAATTAGTTTTTTAATTATTTCTGTTTTGCCCACTCCCTTTTTCCGATCTCTTTTCACTTCCGGTTGTTTGCACAGTATTTGTACACTTTTAAGCATGTACTAACTACCTACTTGATCGGTCCGTGAAAGAGCCAACCACAATAATGTTCCCATAACAATTACTTAATAACTAATAACAACACTAGTCTTGATTGATTTTAAAATCCAGAACTTTTCAACACTGTTGAATGCTGCCTCCATATAAATTCTTTCAACGAGTTCTAGCATTCATAATCATATGTACCTATACGAAATTACATAAATAAATAAATCTATAATTATTTTTGCATGTCCTTGATAATTTTTTTAAGTTTAATTATTTGTATAGAAATAAACAACAGCGGAGTATTTTACATATTTTAACAAGTGTTTCTACTTTATTTAATTTTATTGCGTTGTACAAAGTACATGTTGTTAACCGTCAAATTTCTTTGTAAGACCACTGCCGTCAATCGATTAGTCGCCCATTTCGGGTTTTTACCGAAATCTAATTTACACGATACACATGGATTACCCTCAAGCTGTTTTGAACGGGGGAGTAACGATTTAAATACTAGATAACGGCGCACGCGATTTCAAAACAAAAACAAGTCAAGTGTCTTGGGCGTATAATAGCGTTTATAATTACTGTTGTGCCTTGTGGGTAAAATTATCAGGACACGCGGAAGTTATGGCAGACATATAAGCGACTATCGCCCAGGGTGCTATATAATATGCAAATGAGTTACCTTAAGGGGGTTGGTTATTATTTAACATCCGTAAAAAAATATATAAGTTAACTCTTTTTCACTAAACTTGACAAAACCAGAATCAAATTAACCGAGAAAATATTCCATAGAGAAGTATGTAGTCTGATGGTTGTACCGAAATCGTAGATAACCTGATAAAAAATTTTAACGTCTTCAATCGACCACCACTAAGGAAGTTTTTAGGTAATCTAAAAATCTCTGGTGAAGAATTATATGTTTAAAGATGATATAATTTTTGATATTGTTAGCTTAACTATAATTATTATAGACTTATGGCCCGACTACTATAAGATAATACAAATAAAAACATTTAGGTGACCTAAACATGGAAAATGTAGTTTTTGTTACACTAAAAGTTTCATTATTGCATTTCGTTTTAGAAAATTAGTATTGTGGCGCTGGTCAATGTTTTCTCACAACCCTTCGAGTCCTACTTTTTCGACTTAAAATCGAAAAACCGTGCGTTATGCTAATTGCCCATCCGGTCACACTCACAACCGACTAGAGCAGCGTGCGTCACGCATTTACCGACAGACTTTAGATATCTATCATATAATAATTTCCCTCGCTACTTTACGCTATACACATTGTATACCTAATCAGATCGAGTCGGTAGTACATAATAATTACAATGTAGGTACACATTTTCGAGTTGATATACTTTGTGTATAATATTATTACTGTTAAATAAATATTAATTTTTGTTTTATCCCAGCATATAATTTTCTAGTACCATTTTACTGGTAAAGTATAATTTTATTGAATCGCCAACAACCGAGTCATCATCTTCTCAGATTTAATCCTGTTGGAGTTAACAGCAAATGACATTATTTACCATAAGCTCTGCGCTAAACAGATTTTGGCACTGCGATATTGACTCCATACCCTGTTGTTTACTAGGCTCTGGTTTAACGTAAACATTATAAATTTTCTAACAATATATTATTCAATATAACAAGCTGTGGGTTGTTTGAACATTATCAATATCGACAGATGACTGATAATTTGCCACGGGTTTCATTTAAGGCCAGTGTGTTAATTGAAAAATATGTAACGTATATGTACGTATTTTTAATAGTATAAAATTCGATCAGCTGCTGTTAACTACACATACTATAGCGTGCCAGTTGTTAACCGACCAATATGTGCTAACCAAGAGGTAGAGTAATTTCCATATTATACAAACCTATATATTATTATTGTTATTACATTAAGGTAGCTGCACAAATTAACAGTATTTCGTTTTAATTTCGGAGCACTTCATGCGGAACACCTACACATGTGGACACACGCAATCTTATATCTATATCTGTATGTATACTGTATTAGTGTGTTCAATATTATTATATTCCATACACAATCTAATATAGACTATAACGGTTAAATAATTCAAATTAATCAATGGAATGGTTTGCCCTACATAAGGACATTATTAGTTAACTTAACAATATTTTCTAGCTATATCAATACGATATATTCCATTAGATGTATATTACCAAAGATTTGGTCAAACGATTGCGATTTTATTTGAATATATTGGAACATATTTTGGTTGAGTATAAACTCAACCAATGTATACACGTAAGAGCGGCCTAATTTTTGTATATAAATATTATCAAACGGTACAAAATGTAAACCCTAAATAGAGCTGAATCGACCAAAACCCGGTAATCACGCCTAAACGGCTTGCGTGAAGATAATTGACTAAAGTAAAAAATAAACAAGTAAAAACCAATTTCGTTGTTCGGTCTCGTTCGTCCAAATCACCTGCGCCAAAAAACCGTCTGTATAGTAAGTACAGAATTTGTTCACATACATATATTTGTATCGATTATGTGTATATACATTACCGACAGGGGAACAATATAATAATATAACGGGGTATACAAAAATATAAACGTGCATTTATGCCACGGTATGTATGTATGTATATATATATATGTAAATATTAATATTCGAAGGGGTGTGTTGTGTCGTTATGGAAAATTGCAACGTTCCCGTGCGCATAATGTTGTAAAGACACGCAAAATTGTCTAACCCTCCGGCCTGCATGTAAGAAACATCACGTATACACTTAAATGTAGCAGACGGCAAAGCAATAAGACGTCGCGTATCAGATACCTTTATAGATAGAAAACTGTGACAGCACTCGGTGGGAGTAAGATAAATGTAACGCAAAAGAACAGTCGCAGAACAATTGATTGGCGAATAGCTACAAACTACAAAATATATACCTACATACATTCAAGTACATGAAAATATATGTATTAAAATTATTAACATTATGTAGAATGTATATTGATAGTTTTGGTTACTGTGGCGGTATTGAAAGTCAACAATTTGATTATCGTAAAAAAAAATCATAATATTATGGTATTCTTCATTGGCTATTAAAAAGCCTAAAATTGCAGTTTTACAAATACCATCGGGGTTTTTCAAATGGGAAGTTTCTGATTACTATTTAAATATTATAAGAAATCAATATAGGTCGTAGTGAAGGTGAGTCTGGAGGGAATTTTTTTTGACTGAAAGTTATAAATCACCCTTAAAAACGTTCAAAATATATATCAAACAACCGAAATACAGAACAAGTCTCTAGTGGAAACGGCTTTAAAGGTATTTTCTGGGCTATTAACTGCTTAATGTAGTGCCTTTAACTAAATAATACCAAGTCCAGATTGCGCCGCAGTTTGTTAGCTAACAATATAATTTTGGGTCAATTAAAACTGATATCCTGGTTGGTCGTTTTCCACGCGGAAAATAACCAAAAAACATTTGGTACTAATTCCACCATTAATTAGAAAATATCATCCACTTTTGGCTTTACAAATAGTACCCTTAGTATATTATTTCTGGTGTGTAGACTGTAAGTCTGAAAAAATTGGTACAATGTTAAAAACAAAATTCTTATTGTTGTAAACCAGAGTTGAGCATTTTTTATTTGAATAATGAATTATAACTATTTTAATCAATTGACCACTTTATTCGATACTTCATATTTTAGATGAATCATCGAATCATTTTTATATTTAACAAAATCTAAGATGATTTATTCGAATTATTTGTTAAAAAATTATCTAAATAATGACCAACTCTGTAAGACTAAATATAGTTCCTCTTAATTTAATTTTAAAATAATTTTGGGTCTATAGTCAGCAGCGTAGACGTCTCTACAAATTACACCAAACCGTTTCTTAGTATTTCTTCTACAATTACTATTAGTATATTAGCTCATAATATAATATTTTATTTTATTATGTCAAACAATTGTTATAAATTTCATCAACTCTTACTTCGGGACGAACAATCGAATGAAAACCAAATGCTAATGCGGACCAAATTAATGTGCATAATTAATTGAATACAATAATATTGTGTTATAACGTACATTTATATTCTCACAACGACTGGATGTATTAATAATTAATCGTTTAATACTTGAATCTATATAATATTAAGTGTGTATATACCAGCAATAAAATACATATCTTAACAACGAACTGCCCGTCTATAGATCTAAATAAATAGAAAATGCAAGTACAAAATAACCGCGACATCAAAAAGCATTTTTTATTTTATTTTGTATTTTAAAAATGTAACCAACATTGTCGATGTGTTAGACATGGCCGTGGCGAGGCAACGCAGTTGTATCAATATTAGCGATGATGTGTTTAAAAAACCGGCTGTCCATATAGTATCAATTTACCACTTTGCCATAATGTGGGTATATATTTAGGGTGTATCGCGTTTCGCAGTGTTTTATGTAATATTTGTTCGCACAAAGTCAACATACTCCACGTTTTAATTGACGTGATGGGAGACTATGTTTAGTTCACGTTTTTAAGTAAGTACTTCTGTGCTGTATGGATCTATAAAAAAAAAAGGCTCAACTATTGCAGTTGACCCCTGTTGTAAAACCTCCAATTGATAAATCACACTTCTAGTCAATTTTTAAGCGCTTTTAGAGAATGTAAAAAAAATTATGTTAATTTCTAAAAAGTTTAGAACTAAACTAGACGATCATACGAATTTGACTCTTTTTGAAAGTAAACGATCTGTCTATAGCCACAGAACATATTATTATAATTACTAAAAAGGAGTAATTTTCAACAATGCAGTGACTTATTGCGTGTCATAAATAAACGATTCGTCTATGAACGGATCTATTTCTTTTAGACAATTTTATTGTACGAAGAAGACCGCGTTACAGTAGACAGAATCAATACTAGTTGTTTAACATAATATTTTGTTAGTACCTTATACCTATCTTTTTATCCTAGCGAGAATGTCATATATTAAGTTTATTGAATGCGAATGTTAATAATTGTGCGTTTTGTCTTAACAAAACATAGTTTCGTGATTGATTTTCATTTTTTTTTAACACGAATCGTCGTCATAGTGAAAGTCATGGGGTTAGTCGTACGACAAGTGAAAAAAAAAAACGCCGGGCATTCATAAGCACGCGACAGTCATTACAGCTTAAGACTTCAAATGTGATTCCACGACGGTGGTGTTGGCGGCCGTTAAACGCACACCCGACACGAAACGCATAACCGAGCATTTGCCTCGGTCGCTATCGATCCAAAACGAAAATGTTGTAAGTATATACATATATATATAAGTATAGATTCTGAATGGGTTCTCAGAGAGAGAGAGAGCAATGCCAAGGGTTGGACGGAGAAGGCAAAAGGCAACGAGCGAGGGAGAAGGTAATTTCATGTGAACGCGTGTGAGCGAGAGAAAAAAAGAAGGAAACCGGTGTGGAGCGGCCGGGCGGGGATACAACTGTCACTGGGTCAAAATTTATGGTGCAAACGCCCCAGCTGCCCGGGCATCCCGGCCAGGGGTCCCGGCCGGTCGGGGCTAAAAACCAGTGTGATATGACAGAACAAATACCGCGCAACCGACTGCAGCGGATACGTTATGCAGCCAAGTGGGCAATATTATTGTTATAAAAAAAAAAAAAAATGTGCAAATAAAAAATTCATTAACAAAAACTATGCTTTTTGAAAATGTATAGAAATTATATTAATTTACTCAATAATAACAATGTAATTCAATTTTTTGAAATTTTATTTTTTTGTTCTTAGTTTTACAAGTTACTTTTATTTTTGTTCAATTTGGTACGTTACAATGATTTGAAGAGTAACATAACAGTTAAACAAATTGTTTATTTTTTTTTTTCATAAGGTTATATCTCAGGAATAGTTTTTTTTTATAAAATATCTTAGATTTAGACTCAAAGAAGGTCAATATAACGATGGCTTAGTGCACACTTGTTACAATTAACAACGTTGAAATTGTTCAGGAGAGCAAATTCAATTTTTACTTTTAATAAGATTGTAGTACACAATTTTCATTGTAAATGTAAATTATAGACATAAGAAAGTTAACCTTAGAAAATTTTACTAAAATTTTGGCTGCAAATTATTAACCATAGTATGAATAAATAGTAAATTAAGTTTATTTATGTTAACGAATAGACAATGAAATAATAGTTGATATTTTTTAATAAATAAAAATGCATTCGAATAATGCCCAAGTCTGAATGTCATCACTTGAATAATTCTGATTTCTCAATGGCTGTTACGGGTAGGTTTCTCTGTAACGTTAGAAAATCACCCAAGTGCGACGACGGCGACGACTATATTATGAAAGTTACCATTATCAAACTAGTTTTGTTGTATTATTATAATTATAAAACTCAAAAGCCTATGGCCGGGTTTCGCTCACTCTTAGCAGATGCCACTAAATTTTCCCCTATCCCGCTTTTACTGTTATTGTTATTATTACTACTACCGTCGTTATTGCGCGCGTTATCTCCGCCGCCATGATGTTTACCAGGGCCTGAAAAATGATTCACACAAGACACAAGCTCTTCTCTCGGTGTACAATAAACTTGCTGCTGTACACGCCACCTCCCTCCGCCGAAGATAACATCTCGTTTAATAGGGAAAGTAAAGTATAACAATAATCATAAAAAGTCTACTTTACGCTGCGCAATGCGGATATAATGTTTGGCAACTCGGATTAATAATATCGTGCATCAAGTAAATTGCTTCCAGTCATCAGCGTTGTTCCAAACAGGGGAAACTCGCGCTTTAATCTTATAAACTCTAACGGTCGATACAGTTGTGTTATAATAATTATAGTAATAACGTAATGAGTAGGCTAGAATCAAAATTAGCAAGATAAAAAAAAAACACATTTTTTTAAAAAACGCAAAAAACTGGGAGAGGTGGGTTTTTGCTAAACAACAAACAAATCTATACTACATTATTTTTGGACCGAAAAACTCAAATATGCCATCAAAATGTTCAAGTTTAGTCGATAAACATTTTTTTCTTTTTTAGAATGAAGTTTGAAACATATGAATTAAAAAGTAAAAAATGAGATTTCCATTTTTTTTTGGATATTGAATAGGTTTATTATGTCGCTCATTTTGTGTTGACTGTTGATTCGCTGGCACATAGCAACCTAGAAAAACTTACTACAAACAAAGTTTATTTTTCACTTTTATTTTGTTAACTAAGCTTTTTTTTATGTATAAAAATTATGTATGCTAAATCTACCATCAGTCTGACTTTTAGACCTTAAGCCCTTAAACTACACATAAAAAAGTGTAATAAAGAAAAATGTTTACATAAAAACGTTTCAATTACTGGCAATGGCCACGGTGCACTATTATTGTTCTATACTTAACGTGGTAGACGTCGTGGCAACAGTAGTCAGTACATAATAACAAACGAGCAGTTTTAAGCTTAAATAATATTATGTGCCTGGGGGCTGGGACATTAACAGTTAATCCGCGCGTTCACCCTAAGTTTTTTCGAAATACATCTGCGAGTACACAGAAAACAACTCTACGAAAACCCAAAAGCCTTTTAAAACTCTTAACTGTGTTATTTATTGTACTCAAACTTTACTATGTTATACTCATAGAAAAGTTTCTATATATTATTATTAAGTTGAAGTTACAATTTTCAACAAGATAATAATTAACATCTTGTGTGGATTTTTGAATAAGAAAGGTGAAAAAAATAGAAATACCTAAATTAAGCTCCGTCCTAAATATAGCTGCTATTTTAATTTTAGCAGTTTTACCAGCTTCTGGTTGCTGACATTTTAAACGCGTCTGCCCAATATTGATGTCATAAACAACGCGGTTATTATACAAAACAAAAGACCTTTAAAGTGGCCGTTCAGACATTAAAACGGTGTAGTGTAATTTATGTCTTAAGTAGACTGCGAAGGCGGTCGTGTGGAAAAAGGCTTAATACGATATTAAAAAAAAAAAATGACCTTTAACTAAATTTAGTTTGGTCGTTTCTTGGCTAAATAATGTACTGTCTGATCATTCGTATGTTTTATTTGTTTTCACGTTTATTTCAAAATACATTCGATAAACGGGGTTATTTAAAAAAAATATATTTTACATAATATTATTTCAATACTTCATTCCAGATTTTTTAACATAAAAATATATTCATGTAGCAAACAAAACATTTTTCACGAAACCCTTTCGCAAATTAGTGTTTAGATAACTTATGCACTACTTAGTATTTTATACAAGCATTAAATTATATACATAAGACTATAGCACATTCCTAGAATTATTATTCATTAAGAATGTTTTATTTATTATTATATATTTCGTTTTTGTTTGTAAAAGCTGACAAATTATAAGAAAACAAATTATTTGTATTGTTGATTTGTTTCATTATGTTGTTCAAATGTAAACAAAAGAGATGTTTGTTCTGTGACTTGACGGTATCTAAAAGCTCTTTTGCTGCTAAACACGGTTAACATAGACGTCTGAACAATGATTAATCGACAGTATCGGCCGTGGGAAAAACAAATCGTATAGAAAAAGCCAAAAGAACATACATTTCACGAAACAAAACGATTTGTTTTTTTATTTCCGATTAAAATAAAACAGAACCACATTTAATACTTAATGTCTATCGAGGTAAATTAAATAAAATACTTTTCAAGGTACTATAACTTTGCAGATCTCTTAAACAACAAAAATAAACACCAAAGGATGTATTATATTTTCACAGAATCACCATGTGTGTGTGTGTGCCAAAAAATATTTATTACCTAAACACAGCCCTTTATTTACATAAAACGGTATGAACCGTTAGGATTAAGACTTTGGGCTTTTCGGGTAAGCAATTGCTTACTACTGTGTTAAAAAGTCTACTCACTATCACATTGTATAATACCTATTATAGGTTCTGCATACTGTGATAATACAGGTAGGTATTTGAATGCGCCTATACTTAACAAAACAAAAGCTCGAGACCAGTACAAAATAGTAGACCACACAATGGAACACATTGTATACTAATGTATTAGTGTATCTCACATATTGTTTTATCTCTGAATTCTCAGGCGACCTAAGGGCAAGCTAATTTTAAAACTTTTGTTGCTGGTCCTGTGTTTTTCATCGTCTTCGGTATCTGGTCGTCTCCAGGGAAACATTATCGTTATCATTACCAAAGTCCACCGGGAGGTCAATAATGCATTACTCATTTCCCAAAGAAACTTGGCTAGTGTTCAAATTGCTTTTATCATGCTGACCTGACGTGAACTCCTAAAGGCAGGCACTGCCTGCAATCTGGACCAAAACATGTCGATGACCTTTTTATATGTTTTGACGAAGGTTAGACCTATCTTCAGTCCAAATTTTAGCTATTCACTGCTAGAATAACAATTTTGCTAAATGCTAATCATAATTAGTCATTGAGTAACGTGGTCGTGAACTTGAATGTGTTTTTACGACAAGTTTACGGAATATAGCATCGCATAAGTAAAAAAAAAAAAAACTTTTTTCTTAACTTTTTCGATTTTATGGAATTATCTGCATAGTCCATAATATATGTCTGAGGCATTTAGAAAACCCACTCGCACACGCATTATGTGATTTGGCATGGAACGACCCATATTGTATTGGGAAACCGGAAAATCTGTATAATTACAAAATGTTTAAAAATCTTACTAAATTTTCTTTTATCAATAATTGTGGTCGATATCTCGTAAACAAACGACACTAGCGCGGCTTAATATTGTGTTAGCGTGGTAAGTATTGTTAAGTGTGTATTTTTGGAATGCACAAGCCGTATATTATGCGCCGTCGAACCTTTGCGCCTTTGCCGAGACAAACGAGCGCCATTTTTTTTTGAACACAGGGTGTGTGCGTTGTTTTGGCGCTGTGTCGCCGTGCCCAGCAAGCAGTGGCCTAAAAGTGGGTAGTAGAGCGATGGAGATTCGCGCAGCGGGAGGAGGTCGGCGCCGCATCGACCCGTTATTGGACCAGTGGCGGCAGCGGCAGTGCGCCGGACCACCGCCACGCCGCCGCCGGAGGGCGCGCGAAATCCGCGGCTGCAAGTACAAAGGCTTTTAATTTCACCGGCAGATCGGAGAGATATAACAACGGTGACGGCACTAACGGCGGTCGTAGAGAGGGGAGGGAGGTTTTTTTTTTTTAGTTTATAGCTGTACCAGAGTGTAGGAAGGCGTAGTCGGGTAGGGCAAACGGCGTTCGTGAAAAGGGCGTTTTGGGAAACTTTCGCTCTTGTCGTTACCACCCCTCGTTCCCTTTCCACACAGCCAACGACCGTCGTGCCACTATATACCACCGCCGCCGCCGTCTCCCCACCACTACCCCACGACCGACCACTCACCCCAAACCTCCCCTACACATCACATTATCACGCATCTGTTCCATACCGTGCGCGCCTATCTCGTGTATGCTTTTCCAATCGAAAGTTATACGTTATAGCACGCACAAAAGGTTGTGCAGAAAGGAAAACTATATTTTGTACGCACTCGACACACATAAAGGAAACCTCCCCTCTCCTCTCTCCTTTACCCCCTACCCTTATGGTTGAGCCCAAAATTACACGTTCCACCACGGCTGTGTGCTTGTATACGCAGCGCGATAAGGTTATATAAGAGTTATAGGAGATAGGTCAATCGTGCGACGCGCTCAGGCTCAGAGGTGTGCACTGATACAAAATTAAAAAATCTATCTATATAGCCATAGATATCCATATCTATCTATATATGTATCCACCCATGTGCATAATTTACATTAAAAATGACAATAACTGTTAATAATTTTGACCTTTTCCAAATTATATTGGTATATGTATATTTGAGCGCAACTGTAGAATTTCAACTTGGAGAAATGTTTAAATTGCAAATACAGCAATTTGACCGAGACGTATTTCCTCTACAAGAGACTTAAACTGAACTGTATGGTTTTTCTTTCAAACATCAATTCTAGAAGATGATTAATTTGTTGGTTATTAAATAAAATGTTTCAAAAAAATGTAACATATCTCTTATCGAGTTACTAAAAATAAATATCATGTCTTTAATGACAATGACCCAGTGGGTAAATTTTGAAAAGTAAATTCTTAAATATTAAAACTATAAAACCCGTCCCCAAGTCTCCTGTCTCATCGCATCAGTAACGCTTTTTTAAGTTATAATAACAACAAATTATATTAAATTATTATTATTGTTATGTTGAATAGGTTTGCTGTAAGAACCGTGTTTACAATTATTTTGTAATAATACGAAATTAATTATTCCATTAAAAAAATATGCTATGTGTTTACTACAACACTTCACAAAAGGATGATCAAAAATATCACAATTATTCCTATATTTGATTTTAGAATTACAATGGACAATTTTATAAAAAAAACCTTATCGAAAATATTACTTAATAGATTATAAAAAATATTTTGTTTCTCGATTTCCGTATGGGTTTTCAGAGATACTTTTATTTATTTTCACTACCAACATCGAGTAACGACAAAAATGAATGTCAAAATAACCCATATACAATTCAAGCACAATGTTTAAAAATTGAAAATTAGATTTTCCATTTCAACGCACGCGGTAGGATAAACAAAATGTCGTGTACCATTTAATATATTATATTTAATGGGTGCGATAATATCGTTATGTTTTAATGTTTCGGAAACGAGAACGGGAAAACGGTTAATGAGATTATTTTATCTCTTATGCCAACTTTCCCACACAACGGCTGTGATCGTTCATCAAACCGCTTACGCTTAGACCTGGCTTCACAGTCACAATCCCTAATATATTTTATATAATATATATTCCCAAATATGTTTTATGCTTAGTACTGTTTTGACATATTCACAAAATTCTAAAAAAAATTTACTTCAATAATTTAAGTACCTTTTGTCCAATAGACATTGCAGCCTTCAGAGAAATAATATAAATAAACCGATGGAAATTATTTTTATGGACAGAAATCATTCATAAAACGCAGTAAACCGCGGGTTTTGTTTATCAGTGCGTGTGCAGGTCACTAGATGTCGCTGAACATATCATATAAGCAATATTTCAATATTATTATTATAGAGCTGTTCTTATAAGTGCAGCGTTGTAAAATGTAATTGTATTGCTTATTATAATACTAATAATATAACCGACGTATTAAAATATAATAGCCTGCTATTAAAATTCAACGTTTACCATGAAAACATCATTGAAATAAAATTACAACCGTACTAACAAAATCACGACCATCCTAACTTGATAAATCCCCTGTAGAATATTGTGATACAAACATATACATATATATTAATAATGCACATATAATATACATATTAACAGCAATAGAGTTGAAAACGCAACATTTTTATAACTTTGTTTCCTAAAATCCACAGCAAAATATTGGGAAAAGATATTATTTAGATATAATTGTTTTTTAATGATGGAAAGAAATATTGGTTAATAATAAAGCTATGATTACATTAAGAGCTAGTATAAGCATTAATTATATTTGAGAGATGTTAGTTTTTAATTTGAAAAATGTGCCTCTAGGACAACACTATAAACATATTATATTCAGTTAATTCAATCGTATACTTAGCGTTAAAACATTAAGAGAAAAATTATACTTGTAATACATTTTTTTAGTATTTCAAAAACATTGTACAAAACTAATTTATAATTTTGTGGTCAAAACAATGATAAAAAAAACATTTAAAATCATTATAATATAAAAAAACAAATTTACCAACCGTTATAATATATTTTCTAAATTTATATACTTTGGAAGTATTTTGAATAAAAATTAACCTTCCGAAAGAATACCTTCTGATAACAATTTGAAAACATTACAAATTTAGCATTGGTGTGAAGATATTTTTTAAAAATATATTTTGTAAATTTATGTCATTATTTTAGAGATAGGTGTTTTTTGTACTATAATTTTACTTTATCAGTTTAGTATGTCTTATCCTTTTATTGTATACTAGCGTTATGTATTTTATACATTGTAATCGTTAAGCTAAATGTGGCGTAAAATAAAGCAAATACTACTATCTGTTTGTTTAAATTTAAGTATTAATTACATTTAATTCTGAAAAAATGTTTCAACTTCCTTTTGTCGAGTAAACATATTATTAATATTATTAATCTAATATTTGCTTTCTTTTTTTTTATTTTAGTGAACAAATTTTACTCTAGTGTGTATAGTTTGCCTACCCATTACTCCGTGTAGTATTGTACAATAATAATTGTAATACGTTGTGTTTTTACAATGCAAAATATATTATATCTTAGTAATAACGTGACATGTTAACGTTCGTGCGACACACCTTAAAAATGTAGTAATTAAACTTAAGTCGTCTATACAAAATATAATATCGCAAAAATATGTTTCTTAACAAATAAAAAATGCGTGCCTTTGTGTTATCGCCAAGGTAAGAATTAGGTAAAGAATCATCTTATTAAAATCGAATTTTTTAATTTTTGTTTACTTTTGAACTTAAGAAATCAAGTGTGCGTTATGTTGCAAGTGTACCAGAATATAACACAAATAAAAAAAAAGTTTTAGTTAGCCTCAAAAATCAAGTGTAATTCAATGAAATTGCTTTTATTATAGCCAAGCACGTATAAAGGTAATTACACTTAAATGAATGTATACTTTTTTTTATACTTAAAAATAAACCCAGGAAAAAGTTTGATAAATAAATGAATAAACTGCGCGTTTTTAACCCTACTATTTAATTGTTTACATTTTTTGTGTTTACATGAAGACTAATTTTTCATCCCTTATAAATGAAAATAACAAAGTGAACAACTTTTGTCTTCGTTTTTTTTTCCTAGGCACGACTACACAGTTTCATCGCGAAAAGCTCTTTGCGGCTTTGTTGATTTTCCTTTTGCTCTTTATCCGCATCTTCTCTTTTACCCTAAGCAGTCGAGCACTGTTGAACTTATACATATATACATGTATTCATAAGAAATTACTTACAAATCGTCTACGTTTTCATCATTGGGATTAAACGACTTTGCTAGGTCGTAACTTGGCAATTGTACATACCTTTGTGTAAGTTAAAATACACCTCGCCCGTCGCTTTAAAAGTCATTATAACGCTCAGATGATAAACTGTACTCTGCTTTTCACTATAAAGTAAAGGAGGTCGTTTCGTTTTAATACCCCTACGTACCTACTCTCGACGGGTTTATTTGACAGAACAAAATACTAATTTGTACACTGTATATATAAGCAATACTATCAATAGTTATAAAGTGCAGGTATAAAATAAGTATACCAAAACAATTATTGCACTAACAAAACGACGTGTCTGATGAAATCAACAAAGCGGCTTATAAATAATAAGTACGGAGTTATGTCTTATGTAGGCTATAATATTAACAAGACGTGTCTGATGAGTTCAAGGTATCAAAGTCATAAAATAAATGCGAGTAATGTTGTAACAGATTTACGCGTTGGTAAACGATGATTGTAATAATTATGGACTTTTCAAAAGCTATATTATACATCTCTCAAAATCCTTTATACCAACATTATGTTGGAGTTTGGAGAAGATGTGGATTGTTTCAACATATAAAGCCTTATTAGCCTCGATATATTAGCCTTGAACGATTTTTTACGATAAACCGTACAAATAAGTATACAAAAAAGAGATTTTGAGCTAAAAGCTAGAAATATAGAAGCATAATGATGTTTTTTAGATCGATGGTTAGTAGAAGTAGAGACAATGTCCTAAAAAATTGTCATGACTATAAATACAACATAACAGCTATAATCACACCGACTATGTCATAATTAAAAATACCAAACACGGTTGGTAGATTATCTATAGTAGAGTTCACTAAATTATCATAATAAATAATTGATTAATTAATAATACATTTTGTAGAGTACGTCTTAGCTATTCTACAACGAGTTTTCCTTTGTAGTTACGACTGGCTAAACTAATTAGGCAGCGGTTGCCGTTATACAACTATGTGCTTAGGCTAAATTCAAATTATTGTTTAACGTAACTCTATTATAGTGCAAATGTTTGACTGAAATCTTTTTCACGATTTCCCGACAGACAACAGACAAATATATAATAAAACGGAAAATCTGTAATAAAATATAATATGTTTTATATTTTCTTCTTTATACTTCAGAAATCACTGTCAAGTATTATAAACGTCCCGTGTGTTATATTTTACGTCCAATAAGGGTCTTTTATAGTCTTACGATAGGTATGAAAACCTATTTGTTTAAATTTTAATCTATAATAATATATTTATATATAAGATATTTTTCGTTGTTGGTTTTTGCCAGAACAACACACACGAGTTGAATATTATTTCAGTCATTGTCGTTCACATCGATTTTACCGGAGTAGAGGGTCGTCGTGGTGTTCATGACTGAGGGTACATATATTTTCTCGAGTTAATCCTCCGGGGAAAAACCTCAAAATAATGGGTTAGATTTCCATTTTGCTTTCCCGTCCGCGTTAGTACCTATACATAATATACATATATATATATATATATATACCGTCAACCCACCGGCAAACGCGCAAAAGTCGTTTAATACTTTCAAAACTCAATATATACCTACACCGCGTTACACGTCGTAATCCCACATTATTTTACATAATAACAGCTGTTATCTGGCAAATATTCTAGGGCGAGCAAGAAAAAAAAATTAAAAAAAAAAATAAATTATTATATAGGGTGATTGTTTTATCGCAAACCACCCAATATCTAATAGGGTTGAATAAGAAATTTACTTGTTTTTTTTTTAATTATATTTTTATACAATGTGATTCAATTTATTTGGTTTTTTTTTTTTGTTGGCGACTTTTGAAACTCAAATGATATCACACAAAATATTCGGTCAGGGCGATTATAATATTAAAAAAAATCGCATATAGTGTTATGTGCAGGCGGTTTGCAAACGTCGGAAACGTAGAAGGCGGAAGCTGCGAGTAATAACGGCGAGGCGCAGTTGGTTTTAATTTATAAAAGTTTCAGTGCAAGAAAAAAAAAGAACAACTTTTCTCCGAGCTCAATACCACCGTGAAACAAAAGACATCGTGACTTGAATAAGAACAGCTCCGGTCGACAATCAATAGCCAGAAACCCGTCGAGAACGAGCAAAGAAAATACCGAAAGCTTATATATAATATACACATATATGATTTTTGCGGGCAAACTGCAAAGCATCTCCCTCTTGGAAAACAGCATCTTCCAAAATATGACAAATATTTATGACAAAAATATTGTTTTGTATTATAAAGTATAATGCAATTTCCTGTTCAATCGTATCTTTTCATCGACACCGTAGTAAAACGTAAATGTATATTTTTATAGTACTTATTTTATCAACTCATGTCTTGATTCGTATTTTTTATTTTATGTAGAAAATAAAATGTTTCAAAACGAAAAGCAATGTTTATCATAAACCTATTTTTACCCATTTTTCGATACTTTTTATCGACAGATATTGTGAAGTGATGCCAATAAAAACAGTAAAGTATTTTTATAATAATAAAAAAAAATTAAATTACACCTTCAGTGTAGTCTTACGGGTAATTTTTTTACGGTTTCTTCAAAAACCCTTTTGATAAATGTGCAATATGAACGCAGATACAAAAGGTTTCATTCAGTAATAAAAAATGTCATTAGATTTCTACTAAAAGTATTTTCGTCTTCAGTCATAGATTTATTTTACAGTTTTTTTTCTGTAACAGATTTCTCAACCTAATGAATTATTTGAAAAATAATAAAATTTTAAATAATTACAATGTAAAAAAGGATCAGTACTTACATCGTGCAGACTATTAAATTGTATATTTTTATATGTATTATATTGCACAAGTAATTTCTAGGGAAATTAAATTAACAGAATATAATTTGCGCTTCGTTATTAAATTTAATCTAGTAATTCAAGTCAAACACATAAATATGATAGGCATATTTTGTAAATATTTATATAAAATAAATCTAGTAAAGCATATGAACGATTGGCACAAACGACCACTCGAGTTACCTTTATTCCAAACTAGTAATCAACCAACCTTTATTTTTGCATAATTCTACATTAAATAGTTAAATATTATTAACTATAGCTAGACAATCTTAGCTCTCAACTAATTTTAATTACTTTATACAATTTAAATTTTCGACACTTTTTTTACTTAAAACAATTGTTTTTTGAACAAAATAACAGGTCAGTGAAATTTTTAAATTCTCGTGTTTACCTACAATTGTTGCTCAATTCATACAAACGACACAAACCTGGGCTTTTTTATTTTAATTACAAATCACAAATAATTGTTTAAAATAATAAGATATTTGAAATAAATTGTGTTTACACTATATCAAATACATTTGTATTTAATTACTTTTATTTTTTATTAAAAATATTTAAATATTTGAAACAATATAATAAATTATATTTAGTAGTTTTTTTATTTGAATTATTACTTTTATTTTATTTTAAATAAAAATTGATTTAGAGTTGATACTGATTATGTAAATTGTTTTTTATTTGTTATTTAAATTGGTTCAAATATAAATGTATTTGAAGTTATTATTTGAATTTTGAATACTTGTTCAAATTAAAGAAAGTCTTTATTATTCGAACTTTTATTAAAATAATGCCCGGATTTAAATCGAACAAAATTACAAAGGATTTTTAAATTATATATACACAATAATATTATTCTTAAATTTAATAAAAAATATTGGCATTTGTCACAGCATATATCCCAGTCTAATAATTCAAAGCTTGATGCTTGATTTGTATGTATTATAACCATTATTATTAATCATATATCACTGTACCAATTTCTATATGTAGGAAATCTGAAGGTCCCAAATCACACACCACCTATTTAAGACTAAATGTTGAAAAAAGTTCCCTTCTCATTCTAAATTTTATATTTTCAAACTTTAAATGTTCCACGCTATAACTTTCCGAAAAATAGTCGAATTACAATTTCAGTTTTTTTAAGAGTACTTTCTGAGCACCAACCTTAATCCCATAAGCAGTGGAAGTATTTCCTTTCTCTTTTTTTTTATAACTGGGGTAGGTTATTTTTTTGACTTGGAGTCTGATAAAAAAAATTGAATACAAATAAAATTAAAAAAAAGTCTGTTATCAAACTTTGGTCGACGAGGTAAACCTAATTTAACACAATTGATAAACCCCACGACTATAACGTAGTATAATGTTATTGTGTATACATTTTTTTTTACAATTTACAGATAGGTTTTTTATTTTGGAATTAGTTTTTAATACGTGCGGGACTGGATTTCAGCATTTCTTAAAAGCGAGCTTCGTTTGCGAATTTTCAGAAAATTATTAATTTCAATGTCTTATGAAATGGAAAATTAGTATATTTTTACCCATCGCAGCGCATTGGTGTGTGCTTAAAGAATTACGATTCGTTTGGCTATAGGTATTTCAAAGAAGGGTAATTCGCGTTAACGTGTTACTACCTACGGCCAAACTGGGTTATTCCGTTTTTTGGAATTATATTAGCGGGGCGGTGGCTGCCAAGGCGTTGTTCTTATATATATATATGTATACAGAGAGAGAAATTTTGGTACACCACACGCTCCTCTGCCAGAATGACCCTTTTGCCAAGACGACAATATCCGCGCCGATCGATATGCTACCCGCACAGTCAGCCACAGAGCGCGCGCTTCAAGATTAAACCCCTTGTATATGTACATGAGGGGTATGTATATATATATATATATATATTTATATAAAACTTTGGCATAATCTTCGCCCAAATCGTCGTCGCTTTATTCATCAAAAACATCTAGAGATTGACTTTTTCTTATATATATATATATATAAAAGATTTTCTGAAGATTTCCTTCTCGCATCCGATTTTCTTTATACATTTTTTATTTTTACTCGCTCTCTTTTCTTTTCTTTTATTTTCGACGGAAAACTCCACTGCTGTCGGCGGGCGGTAATTTAATTGCGAACACACACACACACACACGCATCCCCGTTCGCGCTTTTCGAATATATACCCTTCGCGTGCTCGTGTGTTAGCCCTATATGTATTGTACATTATGATTGTACAGGCGAGGAGGATGATTTATACAATTTGCATTGCCCTCGCCGTATTTCCTTCCCGTCCTACCTACTCCCGGCTATATATGTATGTATATAACCTAACCATGAACTCGTTTCGTACCACTATCACGTACAAACCACGGTCCATGTGTGTGTGTGTGTGTGTGTGTGTGTGTGAGCACTGCAGGAAAGCAGTAATAATAATATATATATGTATATGTATACACGTATAGAATAAAGGGGTGAGAAAACACCGTCGGTGGATGCACAAAAGCTAAATTCGACATGGCCTCGGGGTCGGTAGCGGTTTGCTAACACTCGATTGGTCAACGAGTATGGATAATATTTACTATTTTATTATAATATAATATATACTTTTTTATACCGTTATGTGTGTATATAAAACGGCGATTTTTTTTTTATCAGCTACAGAACTTGAATATCGTCGATTGTAATACTATAATAATAATAATATCATATTTTAATACGCGGGTAGAAATACTTCGTTGGTCCAAATAAAATTATGGTTAATATAGGGACACTATACATTTCTAGTTGGAATCACTAAGTATGAAATAGTTGGGCGAACTAAATGTATGGTTGCTTTAACTAAACATTGAGTTGGACCAACTATGTATTTTTTCTGTGTACATTGGCAATAAATGTTATGTTTTAACAATATTATTAGGTTCGGACGATTATTTCTCGACAAATGTTTGTCTGCAGATTTTTTTTAAAGTTTTTGTTGTTATAAATGTATTATGAAGAATTTTACCAGGCATTAAGTCCGAAAACTACCCACAAAAAAAGTGTAATACAGACAAAATTTCCACTCGTTAATCTACATTTTTAACTCGACGGAAACTTAAAATAAAACTCTATGTACAAACAAATTTATAAAAACTTTATAATTGTATTTTCTTGATATAAATAATGTTTTTTATTTGTGGCCAAGTACAATTTGTTATGACAATTAAAAAAGTTTTAAAGTTATCATTTTCTGTATGTTTTACATGGGGAAAACAATTTGGTGGAACTCGTAAAAAAAGTTTGTAGCAGTGGCAATTTAATATTAAATTTAGTCTAATTGCAGATTTTTGTAGTCACTTTATTTCAGTGTAATTTTAGCTAATTTATTATTTTTGTTATTGTTTTTATTAAAATCATGAAAAATATATTTATTATTTTTTGACATATAATTTGTATGATCTAAACAATATTATTATAAAATGTCTAACATATTATAATTATTAAGGTACTAAATATCTTTATGAAATACATAAATAGTTTGTAAGTTTAAAAAAATGATCAACCATCGTACCATAGTACTGATATGCTTAAATAACAAACTGTTACTCTAATTATTATTAGCAATCCGCTGTTATTATTATTTTTTTTTTTTAATTGAGCGAATGTTAAGTAAACACAATCAAGCGCCCTTACTGTATACAGAACTATTTAAACATTGTTACAAGTACTTCTCATCTGCGTTAATCAAGTGTTTACACTAAAATAATATAACGAAGTTAACTCGAGGACGTTAAATTAGCGCTTTCTATTTAAACGAGCCTCAGTCGAGTCTGTTAATGCCATTTGATTTGTAGCCGGCAATAGATTCGTTTATATTAGGTATTGAATTATTTTGGTATTAAAAAGTAGGTACATAAATACATACATATCATACCTAAAGGATCTGCGGTGTCAGCCGCGCCTAGGGCTGCAAAAGTATTTCGATAAATCGCTTACGGTGAAAACTTATACGGAGAAAACTTATACTTATACGGCTCGTTTAGGATATGAAAGGCCAAAAAAAAAAAAAATAACGGGGGCAAACTACTTACCAACTTTTAAACGAGACCATAAATATAGTTCACGTTTTTGAGCTATAGGTTTGATATATTATTACAACGAGGACATATCTAACGGTAAGCTTTAAGACTGTTCACCCTTTATAAAGCGCAAAAAATCCTTTGCTTTTTCAGTGCACATCTAATTGACGTGAACTTCCGGAACAATCGTTTTTACACATGACCTGCCTAACGTCGAAGTATGTACATTGTGTGTGTGTGTGTGTGTGAGAGAGAGATGTAGCTGTCAAAACATTTCACAATATAAACCTAAAGTATATGTATATAGTATGACGTCACCGGCACTGCCGAAAATTATTAAAATAACATTTTGAGGGGCGAAACAACAACAACAACGCTTTGGGCAAATAGAAAATATTTTCGGGCGAGAGAAAAACGATTTTGTCTTAAAGATAGAAGGAAAATGTAATAACACATGCCGCCGACGACAAAAATAATTGTCCAACTCTCTTTAAGTATAATATTATCCTTTTTACTGGGATCCACACCCTTTCACTACCGTACCTTTGTACATTGCGGAATGCACCTGTGCCGTTATAAACGTTCCTATATAGCCGTTATTTTTATAATATAATATGCGCAAAAGACATCTTATGTATGTAAACCTCTAAATCAGTATTAATCTGGGAATTTGAGACAGAAATTGCAAATTCCAAACCCATCCACTGAATATTGTGTTGGTGGTATGAGGAATGTTTTTCGGTACCACATCAAACGGTACTATGCATATATAATATAAGTTACACAGAAAGCCGACGTTGGAATTTTGATGCCGTTGCCACGTCAAAGGGTCAACTGGCGTTTATCCGAGACCTTTCAGAAATAAGTCACAATAGAGAGAACAGCTATTCCCAGAAACATCTAGAAACAACAATACTATAGTCTCCTCGTGTCATCCGAAAAAATTCCTGAGTGCTACAAAATAGTAATCACGCTGTCGAAGTTTAGGGAGACCGTCTCACATAAACGATAATGAAAAATGCTTAAGAAAATAAAATGGACGTGGTATTGGATTTCTTCTTGGCAAACTTCTCTTTCAATTGAAAGTATTTAGGATCAATTCTACCCACACATAAGTAACAAATAATAACCACTCTAATTTTTTTTTTCATTTTTAGAATAAAATATTGTTTAAATATTTATATTAATAAAATATAATATATTTATAGGTATTTATATAGTATATTAAAACAGAATCTCAAAAAAATAGTAGTTAAACAGTATTGTTCTTCGCAGCTTAAAAATAGCAATTAACTAATTTTAAGAAATTTTTTTATTATAAAGTAGAATCTATCATATGTAAGTCCTATAATATATGTTATCACTTATAACTTTAACCAATACAGCAAATGAATAATACATTGTGTTAAAACGAAAACTTCAAAACATGGTTTACATGATTAAGTTGCCGGAACATGTCACAAGTTTATAATTTCTGCGTCTTAGTAAAACATGATAATGTTAAATCCCGCAAAATCCTATTATCTACCCCTAATTCTTTGTACATACATGGTCTATATTATAATATACATATCATAACAAACTTGTTTGCCTACCTTCTTGACATGACACGAGGTTCCAATGTCATGTCTATTTAACCAATTTAAAACTTTAATAATAAAATATACTAAACATAATAATGATATTTACCCAAGTGTACACTTGTCCATATTATGATCTTGTTAACATTTGTTGGAGTTTTCACAGCCAAACAATCAATGTCCGATTATAATCAATTTAAAAATCAATTCGGATTTGCCATAAACCCAAAAATGTGATCTGAATTGTCAAGTCAAAAACCGTTGAGAAAATTCATTCATATAAAAAGTGATTGCTTAACGCCCTTAACATAATTGTTTGCGTTCAATTTATTGATTTTGTTATTGTGGAATGCAGGTGAGCTGTAGACCTTGGTGTGACCTATTGCACCAGTTAACCCATAATACTCTTTTAAATTGAATAAATTCGAAATAGAAGAAATTAACCAGAAAAACAATTATAATACTTACTAAACAATTAAAAATAAAAGGTTACTATTTACTGAAACTATTTTTTTCTACAGCTGTAAGTTTTTTAAGGTAATTAATTGTAAGCGAGTTTAAAATAAATTTATAAGAAACATCTTCTTAAATGTTAACACTTATATAATCTAAGCGTGAATCTATAAATTCCAAATGAGTAGAGCTAACCTGGGCGATTTAGTAAAAAACAATATTGTTTTATGAAAATCTATTATCTAAGTCATTAAATACTAACAAGCAATTAATAATATGTTTTTAATCGTAAAACTCAATTTTATTTTAAGCTACAATACCTAATCGTTTGTAAAATGTATAGTTAAGCTAAAAAAGACTGAGTTATGAATTATGATATAATAACATGTTAGATAAGGATATTAAAATATTAGGTATTTTTAGTATTAAAAAAATTGTAGTTTATTTTAAAAATTGAAGACAATTTTTTTCCAATTAATTTTGAGCTGTTTGAGTCATGGCACAAGTAGTTTGATATTTTTATTAAAGCTATAAATATAAAAAACATGAAATGACTTAAATTTAATGGCTTAGGTAACCTCCTTTAGGGATATGAGAAATTAGTATACTATTTCGGTACTTGTAGAAATTTATGAACATTTCGACAAGTAAAATTGACATAATATAGTGCAAAAATATTATTTTTTGTTCTTATTAACTTTTATTGGGGATAAAAGTAAAAAATGATTCGCTTGTTTTTAGTTTTTTAATAACAATAGTAGTTTATATAATATGACATTTTTTTTTCTATTATTTAAATTTAATATCATCAGACTTATTGATATTGAAATACAATTTGAATTCTTATCGTACAGCAGGCCGGTGTACCTAGCCCATGACGAGGGTTGAAAAAACAGGCCACCGTTATGTGAAACACTATACCTCATATTTTCACACATAGAATCCTATGTACACACACATCTGGTGAGAGGTGTTGGCACGCATTAAAGGTCGCTTGCAGGCTCTTGATTACATCAAGGCAATTAGCGTTGCCGCATAAAAAACGACGTATAAAAGCAGCGTCCTAAGCGTACAACAAGCTATACGAGATGATAAAAAAAAAATAAAGTATAAAAATGTTCTTCGAAAAGAGGATGTGCAGAGCGAGGCCTTTTTTTTTTAAAAGCGAAAGCGAAAGAGAGAGAGAGAGTTAACCAGAAACTCTCTCTCGCGCCCTACTCTTCCTCCGCCGTCCCGACACCAAATTTCATTATCCCCCCTCCCTTTTTCCCTCTCCTCCAGTGCGCGTTCCGGTAACCGAGGAGCTTATCCGCTCTGTACAGAAAAGGGGAGACCGTCGCGGGGTTGGAGGAGGGATCGGCCGAGTACTACGGACGAGGGGAGTTTATCCGTGTGCGGAATACACAGAGCCCACCCCTCCCCACCGCCCCGCAACTCCAAATCGGACGAGGGTCGAAGAAGTAATTTACGGGGTTTGCATAAATAGGCGCGCAGATGACCGGCCGGGCAAGAGGAAAGGACGGCCGCGGTGACGTGGTCTTCGGAGCGTGGATTCTGCGTGCGTGACCCCGCGGCGAGCGGCCGTCAGGCGGCGTCCCGGTCGGCGCGGTCCCCCGTCCGGAAGGGCGCGCCGCACCCGGATCGATACAGCCAGGGCTTGCCGCCGAGCAACCCCGAAAAACGGACGCCCGAGGTGCAATTCAATCGGCAGACGCCCGACGAACAACACGGTTGTTGGCAGCCACCGCTTCAGTCGCCTCCTGGAGCCCAACGACGCCCAACGACTCGAGCCCACCGGCGCCGCACGCAGTGTTTGAGGATATGGTAAGCATGAACACAATTAATAATACTCGAACGGGATTGAATAGAAAAAAAAAAAATTACTCGACGTCGCTTCGTAAACGGGAACACAAAAAATATTTTTTTCGCGTAATGCACAAGTCTTTGTACCGCGTAACTGTATTAAAAATTATCGCTTCAAAAAAAAAAAAAAAATGTTTAAAATCGTTAGACTTTTAAAATGCCCGGCGCTTCCGAATATCGCAGCGTTTATTTTTTCGTCGCGTTCCAAACAACAATATTATTTTTTCAAACCGTTACCGTATTTTATAATAATTATTAAAATAATCACGGCAAACCGGCCGCGGGCCATTACGCCGTTATGCGTGTCGAAATCGCGTGCGGCCGGCGAGGGCGGCCAAGCCCGCGGAGAAACACCCGGCGGCTGCGGCTCGCAGTTAATTTGCATTGAACGCCCGCTCGTGCCCGCCGCCGCAGCCGCCGACTACCCTCCCCCCTTCTCGCGCGCGCTTCAAGCCGGTGCGAGTATTGATCCGCGCGTACAACCTCATCGCCGTGCCGCGGCGCGGAGGGCGGCGCGGGGCGGGGGCGGCAACCCGCTTTAGGGTGTGGTAACGCGCCGCCGTAAACGCGTTTAAATGGGTTTTTTTTTCGCGGCATCGCGGCGCGGTTGATCACCGTCGCGAGGGGGAAGAAATTTTGGCGGACCCCATTCCCTTTCGCTGTGCCGTTGTAAACAACGGGCAAAAAAGAGAAAAAAAAAGGGTCGCTGCTATTATATTATATTATACAGTATACTTAGGGAGAGAGTTCGTTGACACCGTTGTTGTTGATATTCGTTGTAAATGTCGAAGGGGCTCGGACCGATGACTAACGCGCGCATATGTCGTTCACGCGTGAAAGATGTTACACATTAGACGATGATAATCGAATAACGTTTTTTTTTTTTGTGCATTTTTATCAATCATTTTTCGACGGAAATTCGTGTGCCGAAACATACCTGGAAGACTATTTATCGCATTATTTAAAATTAAATTAAATTTTAATTTTTTCCATGCCATTACTTAGGATTATATTTAATATAAACTATATTAATCGCCCGAGTTTTGTTTTGTGTTCATTTCTGTACGCCGCGTTGGTACTTGGTTTTATTGTTGCAGATAGCGATTTGTGGTCCAAAAGTGCTGGACGTTCGACTACGGTGTGAGTGATGCTCTACATCTACCCTGTAGATCCGAATTTGTTTGAAAAACGGCGACAAATTCGGTTCTAGAGAGGTTTGTGTGGTGCATATTCCTTACGACCAGATCTATCTCCAGATTAGACACATATGGCGTGTCGACCATTAACAAAAAACTCATTTATTATTGTATAAACAAAAAACAAATATTACTAATGTATACGTTGTTGTGTGTGTGTTTTTTTTTAACAAAAATGTATATTTGCTGAAATTTAAAAAAAAAAAAAACATATTATTTATAACATTTAAATTGTATAATTTTTGTTTACGAAGTCCACTTATGATGTTGTCAAAAACAAAACTCTTTTAACCGAATTCATACACAACACCATAATAATTGTAACGCGTTTTCTTTGACTAATTAAGACTGCCGAAAAAATTGCCAAGTATAGCAAAACATGTAAAAGTTTTATTTCAACCGACAATTTGTATTATATAATTCAGTATAAAAAATACTTAATGAATATTAATGTCGTTAATTCAGATTATATTATATTGTATTGAACATTTTTAAAAATGTGCATGATAAGTTTTACGAGTCACTCTATATTATTTTTATTATAATTATTATTATTTTTTTTTATTCCTATAATCCTCACCATACCCTTAGAATTGATTTGCAGATGGACGACGGGCAGGGAGGAGTATAGATGAAACCGCTAGAATATTGCTTAATATTCTTTGATAAACAATATAGGTATATTATAAATATGTCCTTCGCTATAGAGTTTTCCGTTTTTAATCGCAAGCTATAAAATAAACTGATAACTTATTTAACACGACCATCTCAATTACTCTCATTCGCTTAAAATATTTCTTTTAATATATGCATGACTTTCTAAATTACCATCAACAGTACTTGTTTAGTGTTAATTTCAGTTATTTTTGCTGTTCCAATTCTCATTTGGATCAACACATGCAATATTTATATTTAATAATAATATCAATATTAATAATGGTAATTATAATTAATCAAAAGTTGTTCACAGAATTGTATTATTAACTTTCTAAACTGAAAAATAAGCTAAAAAACTGTTCAAAACAAAATGAGATTTAATAATAACAATAGCCCAAACTTAACTTCAGTAATAATATGCTAAATAATTGTTTTAGTACGCAGTAAATATTAGATAAGTTTTTTTTTTTCAAACAAACACGTTTTTAAAATTATTTTTAAAAAATAGATAAATAAAAATGTTTATAAAATACAGTACCTTTAAATTCACAATCAATTAGAAAAAAACATATCTCCTTATTTTCCAACAAAAGTAAGTTTTACAAAATAACCAATTCAAATTAGATATTTTATCTTATCTCAAAAAAAATGTATTATGTATTATAAATTTGTGTGTACTAAATTAAGAACACATAATTCGAACTTAAGTGCCGCTAAAAATAGCATAAACTTGCATTATCTAAAACATCTGACAATAAAAAAAAATGTAAACGTCACACATTCAGTAAATAGAAAAAAAAATGTAATCAGTTATTATTTTTTTAATGATAAAAGCTTATGATCAGACAATAAATAGGTAGACACCTAGGTTAGGCGTTGTATAGAATATAAGAAGAAACATTTATGGAGTCTTTTGATAACAATCTTGTCTTCGCCCTTTGCTTATCAGATTGATTGCATTAACAAGCTCAAAAATGTTTTTATTTTTTACCCAATAGTTTTACAATAATTATACCTCTTTCCAATTATAAACATATAAATTTACAAATTTTAGCTTAATGTTAAATATTAGTGAAAATTTGCCTATACAATGCGCCTTAATATATACTGAAATAGAGGCCTGCTAAGAGGACGTGATATCCCTTATCTATTAAGGAGTTAGTTGTAGGCAATTTTTGGAAAATATTAATTTAAAGGTTATACTGTGATGTGTCATAATTAGTTGAGTAATTAGATTATTTATTTATGTTTTGGTAGTTAATTTATTTTTGGATTAACAGAATTTGCAATTAAATCAAATCACATTCAGATTTAATAACTGCTGCTTTGACACAACTTTGCTTAACGTCTTCTGTACCGATTTAAACTGTACCAGTTAAACCTTTGTTGGTTGTGACCTTTCTATTAAATTCGTTTGCGAGCAATAGCCGCATTATTTCGTTTTGAACTCTAACAATGTACCTAAAACTTGACACGATTTTAATTATAACGAATACTAAAAACAAAAGATGTTGACCCAACGAGTAACGTCAAATTCTTAAGTATCTGTGCTTCAAAACTTTGATGTTTCTTAATAAAAACGAAACGGTAGACAGAAAAAAAATTTACAACGACATCTATTGCTCATTTTTTGCTTAAATATTAATTAAATTAAAATTAAAATTTAATTTAATACTTTAAAAAAAAACAGTACCAATGACTGTTTATTCCATAATTCATAGTTTATTTGATTTTGACCGTGTGTAAAAAAAATATTTTAAATAATGAAAATTTGGCTTTTTATATTATTTTGTTGTACATTTGATGTAAACAAAAATCATCATGTATTTGGTTTTATAATTTGGTGTAAAATTGCTCAGTCTACAAACGGTACTGTTATTTAAATTTGTTGTATTGTTCAACGATGTGTGTTGGTCGTATAATATGTTACTAAACTTCTAAATCGAATGTCCAGAACTGTTAATCATATTTAAATGTGTTTTAAATTTGTTATATTCCTGCTGACAAATTCACTGTTTATTTGATCCGATTAACAAAATGCTCATTACGGGTAATTATTTAGTAGTAGGTAATTTAGTATAATATCTAGTGTAGGGATTTGATTTTTTTCTAACCCGATCGAGTCATCATCATGATTAGGTTAGAAACATGTATTAAAAACAATTGATGATTAAGTTGTTGTTGATATATGTTTAATATTAGCGTAGTTATTACCTAGTTTTAATATCTCTGGTGAGGTAAGCATTTTGTCTGAGTTGGGTCTAAGTACCTAACTCAGACGAAGTTCTTATCTATATAGACTAGTTACTATATTATTTTCCTTGATTAATTTCTGACCTAAGCGCTATCTGTGTCCGTCGAATTGATTATTTAAACGTCAAGCGCTTATACTACACTAGAGAGCGTTGCAAGGATTGCAAGGAATTAGGGGTTTTGTCCATGGTTTTGCGTTTCTGGCGAAGAGACAAAATATAGGCAACACATTTAACGTGCAGACCGATAAAATATAATATATAGCCGGGCAATTTCAGGCATTTTGTTTGTGTTATATAAAAATCTTCAACACGAAACTGAAAAAATTATAATACAATGTGTCCAACTTGCTCTGGATAATACATTATCTTTGAATTGAATTAAAAATTAATATATTTATAGACACTTACCGCTTTCGAAATTTATATCGAATAGCAATAATAGTTAAAAATAATTATTTCATATTGATTAATACATTACTCAACACTTAGTATATAAATTAAAAATAATTCTATGCAGTGAAAATAAAGCTTTTTATTTTATTATTACTATTTGTTAACCTGTTCAATGCAAGTAAGGGATTATTTAGGATTGATCAAGTAATCGGCAAGTATAGACTTATGGAAATAGATTTAAAAAATATAATCAACGATATAAAAATTTATTGTAGCGTTTGAAAGTATGTTCACCGTACAGGGATATTGTGTTGTCAGTTGTCACACATCAAATAAATAAAATAGAAAATTTTAAACGGACAAACGTCCATTATAATATATTCATAAATTAATTTACACTCACACTGAAAATGAATACACTGTGATTAATTTCTCAATTGGCATTGTCTATTGGTTAGGATATTTTTTTCAGTTAAGAAAATTACTTTAGAGTTGTTTTTGAAATAGCTTTTTTTTTCTACTAGTTTATTTTTATTTTTTTACCCCCTTGTCAATAACGACGGTTGTGGAATTCTTTTAAATTTTATTAAATTTGAACTGTCGAAAAATGATTTTAACGACACAACTGCCTAAGTACCTACTCTATTTTACTGATATAGTAAACGGTAACCGAACGCTTAAGCATATATTTTTACAGAGCTGTTATAACAGCATATAGGAAGACGCAATTCACGGCCTCGATTTAAAATTTAATTTAATCAAACCGGTGCGATTATACTTTTATTAAACACAACATGCAACCGTTTTATAGTTTTTAGGTCATCTCGATTGTATGTAAGCTGTTAAAAAAATGCATTTGTACGAAATTAATATTATGTATGATTTTTTTTACAGAATATTATTATTATTATGCCAACGATTATGTCAAAGAGCGTAATATATTATACTTTCAAGTATGGTAATAAAACGCGGTTTATTATGTTTTATCCCATCGAATCGATCACGAATAAACATTATTAGGTACCGTCGACGACTATTGTATGGGCAAAACGATTAGATCAAAAATGACATACTGTTATTGGTATACTATGATGATGATACTTACTGCAGGTGTGTGTGTGCTTACGTTAAGTGATGGATCGCGTCATTGAAGTCTTAAAATGTGTATGTGAAAACGAAAAATGTAAAATTACTCACAAGTCGTGATTCGTCTGACCATCAACAATTATTGATAATTAATTACACTCGCTTAAACTGTGAGCCAGTCAATAAATAAGGTACGTACTCAATGTATTTGTGATAAACACTATATTAGGTCAGAGTATTATTTTTAAAAATATAATAATGAAAATTCGCAATTGTGTACAAAACAAAGCTCTAAGGATAAATAATAAAAATAAATAAGATTTACAGACAAGTAAAATTTGTAAAGTTATAAAGTTACTCTGGCTTATAAATTCTGGTTTTTATTTTAATATTATGTAATTGTTAGTACAGAACAAACATAATTTTAAAATTGTTATTATGAATTTATCAATTTTCGACAATATATTATCAAAAATATTGTTCAATTATAATGAATAAAATGTTAAAAAAATAATTGTAATTAAAAAAAAATGTAATAAGTTTGTATAACTTAAAAGTAAAATATATGAAGGGCACAGGGGAAGAACGGTAGTAGTCCATTTATGAAAACAATTTTTTTTAAATAGTTTTTTTCAATATATGCCATTAATTTTTTTTATTTATGTCAATAGATAGTTTAAATAAATACATTTTTTATTAGTATAGGATTTAATGTGATTTTTTTTGTTCTTATGTAAGAGGGAGAGGAATTCACGAACTATTTTTTTGCTATACTCTAAAATGTTCATACATGGACTACTACCGTTCTTCCCCCGTGCTCTTCATATTATGTATAATACATATTTAAACTGTATTTCACGATAAATATTATATATTTTCCATATTTATTTGTTCTGAATATGAGATTAATCACTGTATACTTTTTTCTCTGGAAATAGTAATTTATCTGACTTTTTCAAACCCTTTTTTTGTCCCAAGTATGAAACCTCATAGGTGAAAAATCTGAAGAAAAAAAAAGCTGATATTAGATAAAGAAGCTGTTTTGAACGTAGAAATTAACACTTAGTGTGTTTTTTAACATTATAACCTTGCTCTAAATTACAGTTATTTATAATGAACCCGAGACCATTTACCATCTCTTCTTTAGACGGAAGTTTTCGACGTTTCAATAGTGCCTGTAACTCAAAACTGAACTGGTGAGCATTCGCTTAATTATGATCACTTTAATAAGGTCCCTCAGTAAAAAGGTCTACTGCTGACTGCTGTCTTGTATGACTAACAATTATTATTATCGTTTTGTAGATCCAAAACGATACTGTTGTTATTTGTTCGATCGACAAAGAGAAGTTTTTTAAAGTTTAACGACTGCGGTTTTCCCATATTGGGTATTTTTGACGAGGTGACTTTTTATTTGCCGTCATATATGACCGTCCCGTCACTCAAGCCGGTTCGTGCGGTTCTAGCCGGGTCACGCGCGTCACACGGGACGATCGGCGGAAAAGGCGAAGCCGTCGGCCGCGTCACAGTCGCACATTGTCGCCGCCGTCAAAGGAACAATTATACGCGCTAGACGCGTGTGAAACTGGTGGACGCGACAACTCACCGCGGCGGCGGGACGCGTAGCTCGTGCGCTAGCTCGGCGCGATTTACGAGCGGTATTTTTTAGTTTAGTTTTTTTTTTTTGTTCATGTCGTTCCCTCTGCCGATGCCACCGACGTTTCTACGTCGTGTTTAACACCCAAGCCGATGTCTCCCTCTCACCCACTGCCCCCCACCACTTATTATGTATATACATATACCTACACACATGCACACGGGCGCACGCCTGCCTATTATTATACATATATACCTACCTACTTGCATATCAAACGACACAATCATTAATCTTATCCAGACGCACCAGAATTAACTGTCAAATGCACATCGCAAACACACCGAATGCGTACCCGCCGTGCTATAGCTCTGCGTACCGCGTCCCCTGATTCGGCCGTCGCGATCCCCTTCCCCCTAACCCGCCGCCGTTCGCCGTCACCTCGCCTACCACCAGTTTTACGCTACTGCCGCCGCCGACGTCAAGCGCTCACACACACACACAAACGGACAACTGCACACTGAGTGACGGACAGGCTGGATGGCCGCGAGGCTGTCTGGGCGGCCAACAAGCGGACGGACGCGCGTCACGTTCGTCACAACCACGACGCGTTATGATAATATTATGTACCGAAAAAAAATGTACATCTATACCCATTTACGTTAGGTTTGTTGTACGTTTATGTTGTATTGTAATATTAATATTATAATTTTTTTTTCTATGTATGCGCGTCAAGGCGGCGGCCATTGTAAATGTTTAGGTGAGCGTGAATACCGCGGTTGTATCTAAAATAATATAATATATTATTATAATCGACACGAAACGTTTGTTTTGTTTTTGTCTGCCCCGGACGGCCCCGTGTAACTATAGTTAATAGTAAATGTACAGAGTACATAATATAGTAGACACAGTACACACACGTCGTTATGGTCCACCGCAGCTGTATGTGTTTTACTAGGTCGCGGCACGCGGTCACGCTCGACCGCCGACGCGGTTAAAAGAGCGTACACGCATTTTGCGCGCCGGTCGTTTGCGCCACCGCGTGACCGTTACACTAATTATTAACGCTATTATTGGATTAAAGTCAATTACTTTTTTTAAAAAAACCGTTGTGACTTGGACGCCGCCTTAAGAAAGCTTAAGAGTTAAGACTTAACGCTTATGGAGAGCGGCATGACATATATTTCTGTTAATGTCTCTAAAAGCTTAATTTTTATTAAAACTTTTTCTACTTAAATAAAGGTTATTTATAAACCCCATTGAATAACTTTATTAAAAAAACCCGCATATTTTAATTGTACTCGGCGAGAAGTGAGAACGAACCAGAAAATTACACTTCATCTTTGGCCTATCAAAATTAATTAATCCACTAGATCTCATTTAATAAAAAAATTCTCACTAGTTCAAAAATGGTCAACTCGCAAAATATATCTCGCGTAAAAATATTTTTTTAAAAATCCTAAAATTAAGTATTTAATTTAAAAAAAGAACCAACAACTTAAATATTCTCTAAACGTATTATTTTGCAATTATTCATTAAACTTTTAATAAATATTATGACCATAGGTATACTGGAGGTATTACGGTAAGTATGGATATTTTATATTAGAAAAATACCCTAACCTTGAAAAACCGCGAATTATAAATATAAAATACATAATATCTTGAGGATGAATTAAATCGATATATTTTGGCTAGCTAAGACTACTTAAAGTGACTCAAGTTTGTAAAATAATAAGCAACAAATATTTAAAATATATTTATTTTTATACTATTTATTTGTGTGTATATAAATAAGAATTCTTATTGCTATGATATCCCAGTTCCACAAAAATGCCAATTAGCCATGTATGCAGACGATACTGTTATCATAACACAACATAAAAATCTTGAAAACTCAATATCAGATCTACAAATTTCTTTAGACCCTATTTCAGACTGGTTTACAAAATGGAAACTCGCTCTTAACCCAACTAAGAGCGAAGCGAAAATATTTACCTTGAAGAGATATACAAATCCACCTCAATTAAAAATCAAAAATCAGCCTATATTATGGAATAATAAAGATCAATCAATTAAATATCTTGGAGTTTACCTTGATGAAAAATTAACATGGAAAATGCTCATAAATAAAAAATTAAACCAAGCCTACACACGATTGAAAAGCTTATACCCCCTAATTAATTACAGCTCTACACTTCAGATCAAATGCTCACTTCTAATATACACTTCAATAATAAGACCTTTAATAACATATGCATGACCAATATGGGCAGCCGCATCCCAAACAAAAATTACAAACGATACAAAACAAATTTCTCAGAATAGCTCTTAAAGCCCCATGGTATATGCGAAACACACAACTCCACAACGACACTGGAATACCATACCTAACCACATGGATAAATGAACAATTTAAAAAATGTCATTCGAAACTAAACACAATAGAAGGAGCCCTTCACTTCAAAATTGGGAAAAGAACCAAAAACCGCCGACTAAAACCACGTCTCCCACAAGATATCTTACTACCTCCAAAATCATCATCGTCATCTTCATCATCGGTATCATCAGATTAATGACCTAATTAAAACAACTCAAAATTTATGTACAATTTGCTAAATTAAAATAATTATAAATTATTTTATTACTCTATTATGCCTACCTAATTATGTAACTTATTAATTAATATATTGTAAAAACAAGATTATGTTAAAACAATTAAAATATAATAAATAAAAAAAAAAGAATTCTTATTATTCGAGGATGTATTATTGAGGATAAATAATAATATACTCCGAATTTTTAAGGACACCATTTTATGATAATAAAATTATTAATCTGGCTTTTTTTAAATAATAAATACCACATCTGGAACTCGGCAAAAAGGATATATTTGGACTTGGGTGCTATAGTGCTGTTTCAGCACCGGCTAATTATGAAATGGTTTTCCAGTGTTTCAACTAACACATTTAATAGTTTTTGAATGGAATTTTTTTCGTGTGGGTGGTAGGATTACGTACCCATTCCAATCCGGCTGTAAACTATCCTTATTATACTATTTTCTAAATGATTATCATAGTTTTTAGTGCTATCAAATGCCTAACCTGGTAGAGCCGTCTGCGACAAGTGACAACAGCAATAGTAATATATGGTATATTATATCCTATTATATTATACCGTCTTATTATCACATTGACACAATCAATCTACTCATTATAGTTGGGAAATGGTAAAAAAAAAAATATACATTTTTTTTTTTAAGTGTTCAAAACGGTTTGACCGCGTACACCATAAATCAATATGGCGCGTTATTTGATCGTTTCATATATAACCTATTATATTATTATAGTTGCGCGTTACACAACAGGAACTGCGTTTTTCTATTACACACTATGTGTAGTGTATTTTTTTTGTACACCCTCGTGCGGCGTATAAGACATTTATTATTGGCGTATACAAGGTATAGTATATAACCGGGAATGAAAGGAAAAGTCCATTTAGCAGGACCCCGACGTCCATTTATATGTTATCGTGTACGTAACGTCCACCTAGGCCCGGCGTCACGGTCTATAATATAATTTATATATATAGGTATATAATATTCGCTTTGCTCCTAAACATGCACACAAACACACTATACACCATTGTGTGTATTGTGACTATCTATGCAAGTATAACAAATCGTTCGGACATCCATTTTGATTTTTTTGCAATAATATTCTTTTCCTTTTTTTGTTCCGGCAGCGAATCTCAAGACCTTAAATCATATTATTACACAGTCGTGACCGGTCGACGGTAATATTGTAAACGACGACCGCGATGACACAATGAACTCCGGAATCGCATATATAGCACACACAATGTACACTTAAACGACGATATATTATTATCGTTATTAAATAAAGGTCACTCTCGAGGCGGTGGCAATGCAAAAAAAAAAAAAAAAGGGACACACAGGACGACTTAATGAAGGGATTCGTCCGACGTGTCGGGGTGCGTTATACGGATTTGGGTTGTTTCGGTGCTAATAGTCGTGATGACAATGATAGTGTAGAGTATAGAGGACCATCCGTATATAGAGAGGTTATTAACAAAAAAAAACCCTATACTTATATGTGTAATAATAGAAAAAGGAACACGGCACAATATTTCATCCGAAAAGGAATTTCGTTGCGTTTTTTTTTTCTTTTTAGTCGCGACGTCTAAATATTTTATATACTTATGACAATGTTATGTGATCGATTGCGGTTAAACTTTTTTTTCCTCAAAAGGATCTGACGTAGGATAACATAATAATGATATAGGTATTGGATTCAGCTAAAAAAAAATATATAGTTTTTTTTTTTTATTGACTGTTTGGTATTTGAAATGACAAAATCTATATTATGCTATTTTTTTACATGTAAACCGAGTACACAAAGGAAATGTCGTTTTATTATTATTATTATAACTTATTTACATAATATTTTATTGTAGTACTTTTTTTGTTGAAAACAATAACCGCTTTGCGCAGTGCAGTTTTCAAAATTCTGATGGTAGGTACTTCGACTTTTTAAATTGTAATATTTTACTACCATATGGTCAAGTGCATTGGCGTGCCCAGACATTTTATATGGAAAGCTGAAGAAGTAATAGTTAAGTGAGCTTCGAGGACATCGTCCCCGTAAAATACTTTAAAGTGAGGTAAATAAATGTATTTTTCTATTAAAATCAAAATATCTCTAGTAAAATATAAATACACGAATGTTCTTATATAGCGTCTTAAGTAAAATTGTTACTTTTTGATAGTAATATTGATAAATAAAAAATTACTATTCAACCTGACCGCTGATCGATGACGTTATTTCAAAATTTTAAATAATGAAAATTGCATTGATTTACAGTGAACAATTATTAAGAAACTGTGAATTAAATCACCGTAAAAGGCTTCAAGTCGCTAAAAGTCGGTTAACCGTCAATATTTGCGGGCTGCGGTTTTTCTGATGTAAGAAAACAATTAATTTTTTTTCTTTGTACAAACTTACCGACGCGACGGACGACTCAATCGGTGAGATTCGCCACGCCGGTTTAATCAATACAATAATTGGTTTTCCGTATCATTAATTTTGTACTTTTTTTTTCCCCAGTGGACCATTAATAAAAATGTAATTTATTGTATTCCCATTAAACAAGAACCCTCACACTAATCGGCTGCTGCATTGTTCTAAAACCAAAGTATACCTACATATATATTTGTTTACAAACATAGTACCCTAAATATACTTAATACGAAACAAGTCCCGGGTAAAATAAAAAAACCATTTGTTTACTTAAATTCGGTCCTAGTAAAAATCGCCGGCTATTGGAGGACTAATATAAAAAAAAAGTTTTTTTAAATAATTGCTATACTTTTAGATAGAATTTATGTATATTATTGGATACGAGATTTGAAAGATAACTACCTTAACTTTGCATATTATTGTTATTATTTTGTTTCCTCAAATAGGAAGCTGCAGTACCAGTAGATAGGTATGTTTGTTCGGTTGTCTATATGAACTGATTAAATGTGGCGGCGATTGAATTGTATTTTGAGGGGAATTTTTTCCTCGCTATATATTCAATATATATATTGAATCTGAAATTGGGTAGTTTGTGTAGTTGACTTAACTCCTCGACATGACGTGTGAGAAATGTCTGTTCTCTAGCTCAATCATTGTACAAGTTATGACTGGTTTTGATGTTATCAGTCGAACTTACTTTAAACTGGTTAGACCTTGATTAGAGATAGTTTTGCTTATCAATCTGTTTTCTTTTATTTTAATAATTTCTAGTGTTTTGTCATGTTTCTTCTTTTCATTACTAAGTATATGATAATGAATACATAGTTAAAATGTATGATTAAATTACTTTATTAATAATTGAAATCTGACATACACACAATGTGTGGTACATTACATTATTATTAAAGGCAGATTAAAGGTTATATTCTAATCATATTTATTGTCATTATCAGTATCATATGTACAGTGATACCACATTATATTATATATTATGTAAAATTCGTTTTTGAGGAAGTCACGTACCAATGATTTGCCATTTTTTTTTAACTTTCTGTCATTAAAAACAACAAAACTATACTTAAAAGATGTTCATTTTGGCGACAAAAAGAACGGCTTATATTGGTAATACCGTGGATTTAGTGACAATGGCATACGTGCGATCACCACCAGTACCGGTGTGGATTATGTGGCCTTTGGACGGTCGTCCGTCCCTTTTGCGGCCCTCGTCCATTGTGCGGGATCGGTCCTTAATTAAATAGCACTCGGTGTAAACTTTGCGGCTTTTGACCTTTCGCACGCGCGCAGCACCAAAATCTGACAACCGAGTCCATATACACAAGCTCGCCGTGTAAACCGCACCGTACACACGGTAACAGGGTTAACCACGACGATGTTCTGCCTAAGCACTTTTCCCTCGCCCCGGCTAAGACGTTTATACCGATCCGTTATATTAATATGTATGATTAAATATAGTTAACGCCAATAACGATTTACGGCCTAATGATAATATACAACAAAGTATTTATATACTTATATATTGGCCCTTTTGATGTCTCACCATAGCACATTCAATTATTCAAACCCTCGTCGTCGTTATATAAGCAGCTACTCGCTGTGTTACTTATATGAAGTACGATAATGTAACGTCTCGCCGGGATTGCATTGAAATGGAAGTTACTAACGCGGTAAAGACCTAGGCGGAAGGTAGGTCTGGAAATAGGAATTATCAAACGGCCTGGATATTGAATATTACTGACTGTTCTTTATAAAAAAAAAATGTATACATTATTCATTTCAAAAAATAGACATATTTTAATCAAAAGTATCACCTACAAAATTAAAGTGGCTATTAATTTTACTTTTATCAATTGCGATAGGCCTGATCTAGACGAATCACAATTTTCATACTTGAAAAAATTGCCAAGTACATAAGTATAATAAGAGGTCACATTATAATATGCTAAAACGGTCTGGCCTGATATTAGGACCGCTCTAGTATTTTTTTTAGAAACATTTAAAAACAATAATCTCGTATATACTTAGGACTAATAAACTGTATTTGCAATTTAAGTTTCTCTTTGTATTTAACAATTAGTGCGCATGAAAAATCTGTTCATTCATAGCTAAGTAAACTAACTATGAAACCAATACGAAAAATAGACAATCAATACTACATTTCTCATTGTCCATCTTAAAATTGTACATAACATATTTTATTAAATCAGTTTATTACATAGCTGTTATAACTATACAATGCATTTATCTGATTTGCATACCTAATATTGGCTTTTAAACTGATTTACAGAATATTTAATGAATAAATGAGTTAATAATTAATATACCTACATTATTTTTCATCTATGAAAACCATAAAAGTTATTAGATTCGATCGTTTTTCCCATATAAAGTATTTATAATGTATACAATTTCTGGCTATGACAAAACACTTAACACGCCATCATATCAGTATTTTTTTAGTTTGTGTAGCTTCACGCTGGACGGTAAAACAACATAGTTTACACAAGTATATCTTAAATTTAAATCCAGCATAAAAAAAGTAGTAGGATAAATAACTCGGTTTGTTATTTTTTTTAACAAAAAAAAAAAAATTAAGAATTCTCAAACGAAATTCATAGTGAACTCTCCAGTTACCAGCCATTGTGCCACCATTTTAACTGTAAGTACATAAGTACAGTGATAGTATTTTTTATGTCAAACACTACAGGGGGACATGTGCGTCAAATTCAAATAGACAAGCCCACGTGTGAGCGACGGAAAACCGTCTGCTGTCTTTCTCACACTTTCATTGGGGGGGAAAATCTACTACTGTAAAATTTTCCATACTCTCATGAATGGTGTGTAAACCATATATTATTATGTATATAAATCTAGTCGCTTAATGATGTATTTTCGTTGCTATCTTTAAAATATGTCATCCGATCCCATATGGCATAAAACAAACAGTTACTGTTATTTTATTTTTTTTTTTTTAGATAAGACGAGACACGATTACTGAGATACGTTATAACAATGTATAATATAATGTAATAATCATTGCGGCCCCGCGGCGACTAACAACTAACAAGATAATAAGATTAGTGTAATCTTTCAATGAAAAAGAAGGGTATTTGATATTATAGAAATAATTTCAATCGAAATCGTTTGAAGCGTGTTAATATGAGTCAGACCTTTATAGATAACTCACACGCAGTTTATGTAAATATAGGGTTGTTCATTTTATAATTGTTTACTCTCGCATGTTTATCTAAAATAAGATTAAACACTTTACAACAAAATAAATCGTAGCAAGGCGAGATGTAAGAAGCCCTATAAAGGCCTATCATAGACTATCTGTAATGCGATTAAATAAACTATTAATGTAGTCTATACTAACCGTGTTAAAAATATTATTTTTAAAGAACACTTAACGTTTCTAAGACTAAAATGGTCTATTTGCGGCAATCGCAATTGGAGGCAAAAATTACTTTATCTGCCAAACATACCAGAACTCTAAATTACTATTATATAACATATTACAATACAATCGAGTATTGAAAAAATTACATACCTCCAGATGTTTATAATATTATATGTATAATTCTGTATTCCGTTTAAAAAATTAAAATATGTTTACAACGCAAACATACAAAAGACAAAACGCATTATAAATAACTTAGGTTTGACAACCCATTAAACTTAATTTAATGTTGACAGATTTTCAAGTAAAATCGGACATAATATGGTTATATATTTTTTAATAAATATCAGCTATATAAATAACGGCAAACTTCTTGATTATTAAAATGTTATTTTTTTTTTTAAATATTGAAATCAGTATTTTTCCAAGGCTCCAAAAGTAATTCTAACCCTTTCTCCACGAAGACGGCTATGGGTATAATAAAAATAATAGCTCAAAGATATAATACTTAATATTAACACACAAATAATTTGTACGTGTTAATTCTTTTACAAAAGTAGTATCTACAAAATTAAGTAATGTTAAAATTTAATTGTATTTCATTATTTGGTTGCATTAAGGTATTTGAGCGTTAGGATTTAAAGGGGACAGGGGTGTTAAATAAAGGTTCATTAAAGTGCAAAGCCGGAGGGTTAAAATGACCCTAACAACTATACTAATTGCTATTATAATTATTTCAATAAACCGTTTTGACTTGAATGTATTTTCCAATAAATAGATTTAAAACCTACTTAGTAGTTTTTCATGTCACAACACTGAACAAAATTTCTCAGTAAATTAAAAAAAAAATCACGGTTGAATTTTTCAACGAAATGTATTAATAGATGTCTAATAAAATATTGTTAATTTAACCAATTGTACAGCAACAACTATTGTTGATTTTACAGCATCATCGTTGATTAACTATTTTAAATAATAGACAACTTTCTGATGATTTACTTGAATCCAAAAATAAATGAACAACTATTAATTGTCGGGTAGTTATTTCTTACTTTGAACATTTCATTAAACAATATATTTTTGTTAAAATGATTAGTCAATATTACAAATTTCACAATTAATACTATTTGGTTGGGTTTAGTATTATAATATTTCCTTCGCATAAGCTATTCAGTGAGTCCTACCTAATAATATTTACTAATATGGAAGTTTGCCGTTCGACTTTATTTTAGAATATATATTTTTAATCTACCAATTTAGGTTTTTTTTATTTTACCCGGTGGGTTACTTATTTATACGCGCGTGTGTGTATTGTATAAGTAAAGGGAAGTTTTCTTATTTTTTGCTCTCTCTCTTTTATTCATTTTCATCTGAGACTACCCCTGACAATCTCCGGTGCTTCGGAGAGGAAAAAAAATACAAAAACAGCGTAAAGGCGCAAGAGATGAAAAGAGTGTGAGAAAAAAAAATCGAGCCCGAGAGAGAGAGAGAGAGAGAGAGGACTTATGTAGGCACTATATATGTACACACCGACGAGTCCGAAATTTCTAAAGGGCGAAAAATGACGAGGGAGAGACTTTACCAAGAAGAACACGGCGGCGGCGACGACGACGACGACGACTACGACGACTACTACTTACTATAGGACTACGACGACGTCTATTCCACTACCGCCACGTCGTACATAAGATCATTAATCACTTGGGTCTGAATCGCCGCCATCCCGCTCTCTTGTTGTGCCCTATTCGCCGCCGCCACCGCACCATCATCACGGTATGTGCGCGTTCATCTCTCTCTCTCTCTCTTTCTCTTATTTCTGGCTCAGCTGTTGTAGGTTCCAGAGACGGGACCGCCGCCGTTGTCGAGCGTCAGGCGCTTTTTGAAAAAATAAAAATAAATAAGAGGAGAAAAAAAACCACCACCCGAGAATCAAAAGGCTTCCCTACACACGCTCCCCTATACTCCCCCGCGTCGTTTCATACACTACTGCGCCATATCCCTACTTTTCCACCCCTCTCCCGCCGTTATCCCACCAGAAAGGAAACGCTCGTTCCACAACGCGGTAAACACCGTCGTGATCGGCGTCCCGCAGGAATCGCGCATTCCCCGACCTCTTCCCGGTCCCCTATCCCCTATTCGATCACACCGAGTCCGAATAAGACGTCTCGGCCGTTCCAGGATTTCCACTGTTTGGCATAGAGTTATTTTTTTGGTCTTTGTTGGCTATTATTATGGTTTTCGTTGCTCGATGCACGCGTAATCGATTATAACGTGGCGTATACATATACAACTCCGAAATACAATCATATACAAATTGTATTATTATATATTATAATATTATGTACACGGTGGTAGCTACTACGCGGTGTGGGACAAGACATATGCCGTATAGCGGTCGTATAAGCACATATTATAAGCGTAAAACCCAACAAAAAGTCATCGTTGTAACCAGTTCCCAGGGACCGCGCTCATAATAGTGGGAAAAAAATTGATTTGTTAACCGTCGACATGACTACTTTACACGGACGTCTTAAAGACACAAGAAATGGTAATTTTCAAATCACACTTTTGTCAAGCATTTTACCCGATGAACAATACACTTGAGATTGACGATGAGTACAAGATATAGATCATTTATTGTAAGAGTGGTAAAACACTAAATTTAAAAAATATACATATTTTTTATTAATGTAGTCACATTTAGTCATACATTTCGTTATGAGAGAGAAGCAACTCCAATAAATGCAAAAATAAATAAAAAATACTGAATGAATACTTGTATTGTTTTTCATACACTTTAATTTATAAGAAGCTCGTTATTTCAAAATTCGATTACAAGGAGATAACTCACTTTTACAATACGACACATATTTTACAACCGTATTTTTATATAAGACCAACATTCATAAAATTTTGTGAAAGCATTAGTTAAGTATATAACCATAATAATTGAAATTTAAATATTAAAAATGCATTCGTATTTCTTATCAGTTTATAATTTCCTGTTCCATTTATTATAATAATAATCACTGATTATGTTCCTAGAAAAAAAATTAACTATTACTTAGCAATAACAATAATCAAACTAACCAATGTTATGACTTATAACTACCAAAGTCTACAAATATATTATTTCATGTGTTGAGTACAAACAAATAGGAAAGTTTTGATTATTTTAAAAAATATTACTACCCTAATTCTGTTAAACTTTATGTCTTGTAACTCACCCGATATACATTGCAAGTCATAAATAATATCTATTATAGCAATTTGTATACGAATACTGCAGGTTTGCGCGATCACAAATATTATAATAATTCTTTAATACCTGATTTATAAGTTCCAAGTATAATATGGATGAGACATTTGTTTAATTATAATTACTATTATGAAATAATGTAAGTAGGTAAATGGTAAAAAGTATTATTTATAATACTTTTTACTTTTTATAATGTTTACATTTAAATAGTCGACTCAACCATAATTCACGGTGATGTATAACTGATATGTAGTGATAGATTATTGCATAGCTGCTGAAGACATTCATTAGAATATTCTCGTTACCAGGGCAGTCTTAGGCTATGTAGGGGCCCTTGGGCACACAGAGTTTGGCAGCCCTTTAAGAAAACCAAAAAATTTAAAGATGTAAATTTTATTATTCGGGGCCCCCATCCGGCCAGAGGCCCTGGGCTCATGCCCCTCGTGCCCTTAGGGTAAAGATAAAACTGTCAGCTACACAATAAATATTGTATAGTTGTAAGACAAACATATTGCAATTGTATTAAATAGTTGTAGTTAAACAACTATTTGTGTTAATATAACGAGTATTTAGAATTAATACATTTATAATTACTCTTACATTAATTTAACAAAAATAATTATTTTGTTTTTAACATAAATTTATTACAAAATTAGTCCAAATGTATCTATATAGTTTAATCGCTAATAAAACGTAACTGTAATATTAACTATATAGGTACTAATATTTTTATTAAGCTGGCGAATAAAAAGTGTTACAGATAAATAAACAACTTAATAGTCAATCCACGATTCAAAACAAGCACTAACATAGCATTATATATTATTTGAAAAATTAAATTTATATTTTAATCGCATTTTTTTAGTAAATGATCCTCGGGTAAAAAAATAAAACACTGGATTTCAGAATTGGGTGTAATATAATATCTATTTCACAATGTAAATGTACCTATACTTTTTTTATTTTATTTTACTATCGTCGTGCCGATGACAAAAAAGCCAATAAAAAAAAAACACAGAAAAAATAGAATAAAAATCAATATAGTCAATAGATGCGGTGGGCGAATGTAGGGGACGACGACTGCGTGCCTGCGTGTGCACTATATCTATATCTATATATATGTTTGTAACTTATTATGTATGTATTCGGGCTTAGGGAAACCGAACGAAGAAAGGGGAACGCGATGACGTCATTGGTTCGCGAGCGTTTAAAACGGCCGCCGTCGTAGTCCGGGGGGTTGTATATATATATATATATATACATATATATAGTAGCGGGAATATGGCCCGCAAAGGGTGAAAGCCAGGAGGAAGGTAGGAGGAGAGGTGGGGATTGATTGACAGGACAATTGGACTCTGTGAACAATAATAATAATAATAATAACGACGACGGCGGCAATAGTGGTAGGGCAAAAATAACATATTATACAAAAACTATAAAAAAAAAATAAGAAGAAGAAGTAGTATTTATAGTATTATTGTATGCGGTACCATGGCGCAAGGTTTCCATGATGCTTTTCAGAAGGAAAACAAATTACAACAAAAAAAACGCGGGTAGGGCAGAAAGGACAAACTGAGCTGTGTGTATGTAAAAAACAGAGTGAGAAGTATAATATAATATTTTATTAGCACACATAAAATGTAAGTAAGTTCGAGTAAAATAGAATTAGCATCGGTTTTTAGTGTGTTCCAAAAAAATGTGGACATTGGTTGATTGGTATAGGCGCCCCCCCCTCCCCCCTTACAAATGTATTAATACATATAGTTTTTTTGTTATTTTTTATAACGACTTTTTATATAACACGCATTAAAAAACATAATGTAGGTATTGCATTCATTAAACAAATAACTATTATCAATACTAAGCACTTCTTATAACAATTATTTAGAAGAAATGTTGAAATTAATTAATGATTAAATAGATATAACAATTAATTTCAAACATTTTTTTAACATTCACAGTAAGCCTAGTGCGAGGTAATTGTTAAGATCATTAAACCATTATTATAATTTACATCAATGCTTTATTGTTATTATACAGGCCAATAATATTTTTATTATTGACCTTAAAAGTTAAACCTATATTGTAGGCCAAATTTGATGCAATGATTCCGATATTATTAATTTATTAATTTTTGACAATTAGAAGATATTTATAAAAAAAATATACATTTTAATTCATTTAAAACAGAATGCTGATTCCGCTTAACATATAAAAAACATAGTTTAGCTTGAAGTTTTAGCATTGTTCAGCTATTGGTATTTGGTATTATTTCACACATATTTTAGAGTATTTTAATTAGTAAGTATTAATAAGGCAGCTCTTCTCTGCAAGTTCTAGCGTCGTATTTAATTGATCGGTAAATACTTATAAAATCAAGTATGTTTTTCCAGAGGCGAGCAATTATTGGACATAATATTTTCTTTTATTAAATGGTTGTTCGATTCTGGAAAACAATTAATAATCGGAAACAATTGTTTTTTTTTTTTAGTGAGTCAGTTTTATCCGGACCCTCGATTTTAAGTTTTAAGTCTTTTGACCGCCTACTTTGTACACAGCCGAGCGGTCTTGTTTGTATTTCTGTGGCGTGCTTACTACATTTTTCTTAAAAAAAAAAAAATCCTTGAGATCATATATTTATATACATATATATCGACGGCTGCCGCACACACCGTACGGGGGCCCCGCACCCGTTTTGGGCGTGACTCGACAAAAATCGGTCACAACAGTTGGCAGAGAGAAACGAAACCGGGTAAAGTGAATGAGAAAGAGGGAGATCGTGTGTGTGTGTGAGTGAGATGGAAAGATAATAAAAGGCACTCCGCGTTTAAGAGCATGCGGATACATATATATATATATATATATATATATATATATATATATATATATATATAAAAGAGAGAGGAAAAAGACCAGTTTCTGTGCAATGTGCGTGCATCGGGCATCTATATTATTATAATTATTATATAGGTACGTGTATATATATATATGTATACATGCATGCATGTATACTAGGGCCTTACTTTAATCCGGGGCAGGTGAATCTTCTGGTATTGCTCCTCAGGGGATTCGGCACGACAGCAGCCGGCAGTAGCTCACAGCCTATACCGCGGGGATATGGATTATTCGAAAACTATCATATACTTAAATATAGCGTCCAACACAGTTAGACATAGAATACATAAAGTCAAAACGGATTTAAATGGACAATATTTTGATAGGCGATTGATCGATCGGCGACGTGAAGCGATTGTGCACGCGATCCGTATTGTACGACACAAATAATGTAATATAAACGCGTTTAATTTCTCGTTATTTATACCCCCCCCCCTGACTCACTATAAAACTATATATATATATATATATATATATAGTTGCTACTGTATGTTATGTAAAGCCATCACAGTGTATGATTGAGATTTTTTTTTTATGTACTTTAGTCGTCGTTATTTTTGTCTTTGATCGTATCGTGACATTTTTACGTGACATGATCATACTTTCTCGATTTAAAAAAAAATTAATTTTTTAAGGGTTGTGTAAAATATTGAACGTCACTGGTGACTGGCATTTCACAAATTGAAATGTTTGGAAATCAATCCCACTTGACTACGGATCTTTTTTGTTTTAAGTACTTTTCATAATGTCTTGGTAGAATCGGAACAAACAATACAATTTTTAAAAATGTGTTAACAAATCAAGCAAAATTTTACATGATAAGACTTAATAACATGTTACATGGGTAGATAATATTATAGATAATTTTTGGTAAGATTACAGAGGTCCAGATTTTCACTAAAAAAACATACCTAATGCTATACGTTATTTAAAAAAAACTAGGTAATTATAAGAATGTACAGATTACAAATATGTAGGTATCCAAGTATCATCAAAGTATTTATAAAAATATAGTTCAAGAAGCAAACATGTCTATAATTATAATTTATATTCTATGCATATTATACAGAATATTGTATATTACATTAATATTAAGAAGGTATTAAAAACGCTTATATACCAATAAATTATCAAAAAATATTAACATTTTTAATATGAATATTTGTGTTCATAATCCTAATTCCTAATAATTGTTCAAAGTTAAGAGTTAAAAGACATAATTAAATGGTTATTAGTTAAATAATATTTAAATAATAAAGGTTTAGTTTGTCTGGTTAACGTTAGCTCTAGCTTATAATGTGCCTAGTATCAATTTAAAAATTAATATATTAAATGTTGTATTTTTAAGAATTTAGCATTTTATAATTTTATACGAGTAAACAATTATGTATATTATAATTTACGAAAAAGTAGGCTTTTAGTTTTATTTTGTTTTTGTAACCGATTTTTCTAAATTGTCTTTTACTGTTTTACACAGTGACCAGTGTTACATTAAAACGACACGTGCATGCTTATAGGTACTATCGAAATCTACCGGTGGGCTCGCGGGCAAATATTGGCTACAAATATAAAATGTATATTTTTTATATTATAAATATAAAATTGTGAAAGTATAAACGTATAAGAGTATTTTTTTCCGCCACAAGTTGCCGTCTTCTTATTCTTTTTTTATTTATTCATTTTTTTTATCCCGAAGACGCGCATACAATCAGGCTGATTGAGTTGTCTGCCCATTGTTCACGCGATGAAAAATGGTCGTTCCGGTGACATAGTGATAGTGTATAGTTCATATAAGAAAATTGGATTGGATGGATTTAAAAGCTTTATAGACGCTCAGAGTCGTTTTCCCGCGGTTTCCCACCAGCACCGCCTCCACCGTTGCCGTCGTCGAATCCATTTTTCATGTAAGGTCCCCCGAGAGTTTTCCCCGTAGTCCTGGGTTTGTCATATCGCGTGACAGTTGCGATTTTTGATGCATACCCTTTCACACAAACACACACACTCATATGACACAGAGAGATACACTGCAGCACACACTCTGCAATTCGATTATATAACGTACAAACAAGAAAAAAAATACTAAAATCTACACGCGGCCACTGTATAAAATTGTATAAACTATACAAAATATGAAAATATAATAATATTTTATTAATACCCGAGCCCAGAAGCGCATAGTGGGCCGAATTGGACATTATATACATAATTTTTTATCTAAATAATATACATATTTTTTTATTATTTATTTGAGATTCTGCATATGTACAATATATCTGGACAATTACATAATATTAAACAATAAAAAAATGGCTAATAGGTATTATGTATAAAATTAAAACAAAATACAAAAACCAGCCTATCTAAAGAATGTTATAAATCATTTTTTTTAGTCAAATAATTTATTCGAATACCCGTCGAATAATTTTTTTATTCGAATAATTATTATTCAAATTAAAAAAAACGTTGATTAACTTTTTAGTATTTTCTTTTTTTTAGGCTAATTATTTTATTGTTGACATAATTTTAAAAAAAATGTTTGAATAAAATAATTATCATAAAAATCACAAATAACAAAAATAATTATCACAAAATAGTTATTCGAATAAATCATCTTAAACAGTATCGAATAAAAAGGTCATTCGAATAAATTAGTTATTATTCGTTATTAGAATACAGAACACTCAACTCTTATAGTGGGAACCGAGTTTAGGCCAACAAATAACACTTTACCCAGACCTTTTAAAAATATTTGGTTACCCACCGCTCAAAAAAAAATGTTCTTTCTATAGTAAAATTTTAGGTATTCAAAAAAATGTGAAAGAATTTTTGTGTATTTTAAATTTGTTTTTTTTATTAATTATACCCAATTGATACTTCATTCCTTAAATTTTCCTACACCTTTTTTTTCATACCATTAAACACAATTGTTTATACTTAAGTGCCTACTCGAGACGATAGCGCATTAGGTAACAACATAGCATGTGTAGAGTGTAGGTACATGCATCTTTATATATTATGTTACAAGTGTACCTATATTTTAATACAAAACAGTTTCACAGCGTGTGGGTGTTTTACCTAATTTGAAATTTCCCTCTTTTGTTATTCTTTTATAATAATACTATATAATCCCTCTTTGCTTTTTACCCCTATAAAATATGGGCTGCGTAAAGGGGCCGATTTTAGTTATATACAAGATGAAATGGGAGTGTCCAACACACCCGCCATGAAAAAAAAAATTGTTTTCTCCGAAGAATACGTTTTTCTACCCTATGCGAGTTAACCAGCAATCCACAATATTATGTGGTCGTCTTATACAAACAATAAGAATATAGATCTATCAAAAAATTAAGAATTATAATTACTATACTTGTTAAAAAAAAACATTCATGTTGTTTTGTTTTTTTTTTTGTCAATTGGACAAATAAAGCTAAATATGACTTAACATGGTCTGAACCCGTTTGACATTATTTATGTACCTATGCGCATTGCACAATAATACCAATTTTAAAAGTATAAATTAATTGCTTTTCGAGAATTAATTACAAAATTATCGGTTACCAAAATTAAATTGTGAGCTAAAGTACCATGTGGGTGTTCCCGTAAACGCTTATTTGTAATTTCGAGTAGGTGGGTATATCCCCCAGTGGGCAATTGATTTTATTTTTTAATGAAATCCTAAATGATTGCACGTGGGCTCTGTTTCTTTGTGGGTGCCGAACTCATCAAGATGCAATCGTGTGCTATATACTGACGCCATACCGTCGCTTGCAGTACAGGTATAAACACGAAAATAAGTCGGATTATTTTTTACACTTTAATACTTCACACTCAATACTATACATCAATGCTGTGCGTAGGTAGTTAGTATATGACATTAAGAAAAGATAAAATAATCTACATTTTTACCAGTAAAAAAATAGACACAACTATCAAAAACCTTTGAAACTTTTTATCAAAAAAAAAAATATATATATATATCAACTACTATAAAAATATCAAAATAAATAGTAAAACAAATTTCCTTTCAGTAAAATTTTAATCAAATCAAAGGATCCAAAAATTAACTAAGCAGTCATGCTGCTTACCAAAGCGTATGATATTATATCACATAACTATCCCAAATTTAAATTAACAAAGGAGGTTTTCCATAATATTATAACATTATACATTGTCTGTACTTATGAATTATTACATAACAATAAGTTTATAATTATTGAGCTGGGTTGGCATGTTAACAACATACTAATTAAAACGGATGTTTGTTTAAAAAAAACATTTTACCAAACCAACTTCGAGTATAAGTATAAGTGTAAACGTATAGTTCCGAGTACATAATACCTATTTTAATATATTTTATAACGTAAAAATAGTGATACACAAATTAATATGGATATTACTTAATGTAAATAGTGAAAAAGAAATAATTTTGTCTAAAATTATTATTCTACCCATGACTTGTTAGCTTAAGAAAAACCAATTCCAATAACAATATAGGTATGATACAGTACACAGACCACTGCTCATTTTCAATTAATTATTATGAAAGCGGAGATTACATTGTTATTGATTTGTATAATAAATTAACCATGATTTAAAAAAAGTCGGTTGACTATTAAATGTTATTTAAATCGCTATTTAACCAATATCAATAATTGCTCCAAACAAAAAATAAACAGAAGGCACTTGTTTTATCGACAATTTATACTATATTTGCTCCGCCCTAAACATATAGAGGCAACTAAGGTCCAATTTTTGGGGCCATGTAACCTTTATGATAATTGAACTGATATTAATACCATGTTTTTTTTAATGTTTCATTTGTAATAGTGAATTATCTCCTTGTAAATGAATATGTAGGAAAAGCGAAAACAAATACAAGTATTCATTCAGTTTTTCTATTTTTTATTTATTTTTGCATATTTTATTGGCGTTGCTTCTATTTTATTATGAAAGTATGACTAAATGTGAAGCACAAATATGTATATTTTAAACGTACACCACTTTTACAATAAACGACCCAATTGTTGCGACGTGCTTACACTTTTTTTAACCTTGTTTTATGTACCTATTGCAGTTGTATAGCTGCTATTAGTGGTGGATTTCCGCGAATAAACGTAAACTTTGAAAGTTAGGACTTTTTTTTAACGCTCGAGCTTTTTCCACGCCTTTATCGCGGCCGGATATACTCTAAACGACTTAATAACACTCGATTACCCGAAGCGTATGTATTCATTTGATCCTGCGTACAGCCCAAGGCGACGGCGGAAGACATGCACCGTACCGTGGTTTTCATTTTGCGCCCGAGGGAAAATACTTTTGAAAATTGTTTCTTGATAAAGTTTTCGCCGCCGGCACGCTGAACAAGAAAATCCGATAACGACCCCATTGCGCGCACCTCGAACCTCCCCTATAGCCCTCCCTTCGCCGACCACGGTATCTTTCCATCGCCGCGGCGTTTTCCTCTCTATAAATACAAAAACACAGCCAACACCAGTAGCCCGCCCGGACGGGTTTTCTGCACGTGTAATTAAGTTCTAACTTCACATTCCATTTAATCCGGCCCGGCCACCGTCAACACAATGGGTTTTCTCTCATATTACACTCTGATCGTTATCAAACAGGAAACGGAAAGGCGGAATAATCGCTTACAGGCTTATACACACATTTATACATATATCTACTTTTTTTTAACGCATAGGATGTAAAAAACACGTCCTTATCGTGCCACATAGTCTTAGCCCTCTTATTAATTAATAATACATTTAAAAAGTTATCTAAATAATAATTGAACCGTAGGAATGACCGTATTATAAAACCTTAAAGAACTTAATCTAGAAAAAAACTTTTAACAATAAACGTATACATTGATTTAACAAATATATTTTTTCAAAATTAAAATAGTTTTTTTTAATAAGATTAATCAATACGTTAGTATAACTATTTATCTTATTAATATTTCATATCAATTTATTTATTGTTCCAATGTCAAAAATTATAACTTAAATATTTTGCTTATACCTAATAAAAAAAATAACTATATTGACAAACGCAAATTTATAATATTAATAACTAACAATATTCATTAACGACCAATATTTCATTAAATTAATAAAAATGTACGTTGTGCCAATGAAAATTATCAATAAATGCCGTTTATTCATTTTATGAACTACTTTTTTTCATTGAACCCTTTTAGTTTTATATTAAAAAATATTTAAATAGACCTTTAACTAAAAAAACATAATACTATAATGCGTAGCCCGTAGGTATACGTATTTTGGCAGCAGTGTTGCCATCATCAGCGCATACAACAGATACTGAGCTTAAAGAACTTATTTATAAATTATTAAATAAGCCTTATTCAATGTTTAATTTTCAAGTCAAAATTCGTGTTAAGAAAACAAATTGTTAAAAATGATCGTGACACAACAATATAGAAAGAAATTAAGTTTGGTTATCCATATAAGTTTTTAAAATCGAAAATAATAAAACACACTAGGTTTGGGTCGTGACACATATATTAAAAAAAAAAAAGTGGTACCACAATCCCGAGTTATTATTTTCATGCGGGCCTTTTGTAGTGCTGTACAGTGGACTTTTTCCTTAAAATCGTTTTTCTCACTCCTATCGGCTCGACCCAAAATATAAAAAGTGCAGCTTGTTCAAGACGAACTGAAAAGCTAGTTACACTTCTGACAATAAAACGCATACAAGCACAATATATAGGTACATTATATAGGTATAGTAGGTATATGTACATGCGATGATTGATGATCGCTTAGTGTGCGGTCGCGTTTTAAGGCTGAGCCACGAGAATCAAGATCATGCTTATGTGTAAATGTGTGCACATAAGAAAAATTAATAATATAAATTATGAATGAACGCTAATTGCACAGCACACGACGCGTCATCGTGATGATTAAAAATATTAATCAGCGACGAAGCTTTTCGCGCTAGTGTTTTCCCCTTATATAAGCCCTTTGCGCATTGTGTTCTACTCCATCCGAAAAGTTTAACCGTCGAGGGTGTATAATAATAATAATAACAATAATCCGTGTTATGAAATGATAAAATTCTTCTGTTTTCCTTTCCTTTGTAATATCCCTTCGGCGATAGAACGAAAATAAACAGCGCTCCAATGTTTTACTCTGAGCCCTCGCGCCCGCAAGGTACTATAATTAATCATTCGTTGGCGACGCGACACTTCTTCTTCTTTATAATATACAGAAACTGTATATACATGCCGCCGCCGCCGCCACCGCCACCGCCAAAGGCTCCCCTAAGATTTTTTCTTCAGTCTTTTTTTTCATCCACAATTTATACAACGACGAAGAAAATTAAAAACATAAATACATACATTCTTACAAAAATCGATATCGGTTCTTTTGGAGGGTATATACTTAATAAATACACTTATATTATAGGTGTATTGAATTTTTTATACTTTAAAACTACATAGCTCCGTGAAAAATGTCAGACCAACTCAAAATTTACTTTTGAACCAACAATGGCACAATCGCCTGTGCAATCTAAAACCTGTTGCCCTCATAAAATAAGGGTATTTTGTCTCTCTAATAATTGTTCAAAAGTTTCAAATATAGAGCCTATTATAATATATGCTTTGTAGCCGAACAAACTGTTATATTTTCACCACGATAAGAATTCAGAGGTTAAACGTTTAACTTGATGAAAAATGTTTATCACGTATCGACTTGCGTAAAAATGTATACTTACATTGTTGTTACAATAAATTAAATATCGCTAAGAACTTTTAGTAACGCTTCCCTCGAAGATTTAATATTTTATCAACAAGTTATTGTTTGTCAGTTTGGTTTAGCCGCGGCTACGTGATCGCGCTTCCCTATACTCTTTTAAGTATATACGTTTTACACCAATGCAATGGCAAACACTTGGCAACGCGTGATATGTATATACAACTACTTAGGACCGCGTTTCGAAAACTTTTAGTACGCCACAACGACGATGTGTCAGATTACCTAAGTTTATAATAGCTTTAAAGGTTTTGGAGAAAATGCTATAAAAAAAAATTCTATAAACAATAACACATTCGCATCGTAATACATAATAGATTGTAGAAACCGCCAGTTAGGTTAAGATTTATAATTATAAATATAAATAAAAAACGTTAACAGTTTAATGAAAAACATTTTTAAAAATTAAAATAATACTATAAATGGCATTCAAGCTGTAAACATTGGATGTTAATGTGATTGCAATAAGTCTAAAGTCGGTATCAGAGTTGCTTGTAGGACAATTATACCCGTTAAAGGTTTTTATACAAATGAACTTAAAAAGAAAATGCTATATAAAAAAAAACAACGCGTCTATAGGTTCTTTCAAGTGACTCGTGCCATGCATAAATTTATATTATAATATATTGACTATTGTGTATAACATCACAGTACATTAGTACACAAACATTACAAACCGTTTACAACGCATGCAGCGTGATATTTTTCGTGTACAAACAGATTGACATAATATTATAATAAACAATACAATAAGTTAAATATTATTATATTATATGGAGCGAACTGGAAAAAACAATAAGTCAGCGATAACAATGGTTTGTCCCGTGTTGAGATAATAACATGAGAGATATGCCCAAACGCATTATGTAGATCACATCAACGGCAAAACCGATCTAATCGTAGGTCACAAGATTTAGGTATATAATTTATGTATTAATATTTTTATTTAAATGTTTATCACGAACGATTGTATTTTTTTATTCGTACACATTAGTAGAGTGTATCTGTACAATACATAAATGTATAATATAAACCTATTTAAAAGCTCATCACTAGAAAAAAAATTTGTCGTATTCAGCTGGTAAAAAAAAAAAAAAAATTTTATGTATATATAGCAATCATACAACAAGACGGATGTACACAACTGATATTATTATATTTACATTATATACATTTTCAAGTATAATGTATAGGTACTGCACGCGCATAACCGCCGAAGTATAAGATTTATATCCTCTTTAGACAACTATTGTAGACCGAATAATATCACGAGGGAAGAACACAAAAAAAAAATGATACATAATATAATATCGATTTGCACGAGGCACAAGTTATATGTATAATATCATCTTCTGCTTAGGGGAGAGGTTTTCTGTACAATGTATTTTCATACTGGACCTAATTGTGGAGACCGACATTTTAACAAGTTTTGTACTATAACTCACATCCGTACTCAGACCATTTGCATCGACTTAATCATTTTGCAAATATACAAAAGAGGAACACCCCGTGTGTGCGGTGGACGCATACAGAAATTGTACAATAAGACTTTAATAATCTAACAATAAGACAATAATCTATCATAAGGACCGTGTAAAATGACCACAACTGCTACCCGACCACATAACCGTCCACAGCTGTTTATCGTAAGTGTTTAAAAAAGGACAGAATTTAATTGTTGGCCAAATCTAATCAACGGTAAACTTAATTCCACATGCGATTTCACAAGGAAACATAACTGATATAATTCTACTAAACCAAATGGCCTTAATTGGGTTTCATTTTCTCCATTTAAGGTTTTAGTTTTGCTAGATTTACATAATGCCACCTGTTAATTTTATATCTAATATGAAGTCATTCACCAATTTCTTTTTAGTGCTAAAAATATCACTATTCTGGTTTAGATTAACACTATACATTATAGTATCTTCATTCTTCTCAGACATATATACAACAGTGACATTAGAATAATGAAGCTACTATAAATAACAACTATAATCCCAGCTCTTCGTAGAATGTTGTTAAAAAATTAAGGCCCATTTCAATAAATGACTATAAGTATTTGTTTATAGTTTATACACTGACTGAGACCATTGTACTGCATCAAACAAAATAATTCTGTGAATAATTCTAAAATATTAAAACCATAAAAATGTTGTAACGAATAATTTCTAATGATATATTTATAGTAAAAGCTATACAGGTGATATAAAACTTTTCAACAAAAACCGTAAAGAAATAAAATAATTTAAATTATTGCATTTTTTAAATCGAACGTCAACAACTATTAGTATTCTAATTTTCAGCTTATAAATATTATCATAAATCATGATTTGGCAGAAAATCAAATACTTGACAAATAATATTAAACAAAATGTTTACAAAATTGTATTATAATATTTAAAATATAAATAAAAAATTGGTAACACTAAAACAACATTTTATTAATAATGTTTACAAAACATTTAAACTCCAACCAAAACATGATTTTTAAATATTAAAAAAAAATGTTCTGCCGGGGATGGGACGGAGAGAAGTGAGAGTTTTCTATTTATTGATAAGTCCAAGGTTTATAATTTATTTACTTGATCTAAACTTGTTTTGCGTGACAATACATTTTATGTAAACCATAATTCCTTTAAAAATATTTTCGTATATTTTTTACCAATACTCCAATACCATGTACATTAGTTTTATTAAAACTATGTGTTCAAAGAAGTAAAACCAAGTATAAATATATTACATTAAGTTGCATACTGGTATTTGTAAGTTATAATAAAAATGGAAATTTAGAGGCAAGTTAAATATAACCCACTAATGAGTCATAATAAGATAAGTGTAGATGAGTGAGTTTTTTAATTGATATTTGACACTTGAAGGGTTTCATATTATTCTACAGATAGCTAGTTTATACATTTAAAAGAGATAATATATTGGTATATCTGTAAGTTATATTGTTTTCACAATAAACCGAATTTTGTATTTGCATAAATCAGTTTATTAATCTTTTCAGATATACATTTCTATTTAAAACAAAATAATCTATTATTAATAATAGTTCTGGTATTCGTTGAATGTATACAGATAAGCATATATACATTATTCTTAATTTATATGTATTAATACAAATTCTCAGAAATCTCAATGTAATATATTGAATGTCTAATAAGTAATAAATGAAAAATACTTTAGTGTGAAAAAAACTTAGTGTTTTTATACATGTAGATATGCGCAATCATTTTTTGCCATAAAAACTGTTACTTTGATATTTTTTACTCATATTATACAACCATTATAAACATACCTTATCACTATCCCATCCCCTCTTATAGGCTAACAATATATTTTAATATGATATTAATTTATAATAATATAACAGTACAATATTTCACCAACTCCAACGCCCTCGTTCTACCGCACTTCGCATTCCGGCATTTTTTTAATCTCTTTCGTTTCTCTTTTTGTTAAAAATAAAGGCACACCAGTTCTTAATGAGAATTTCTTAATCGCTTACATGGATCTATAGGTGTTGCGGTCTGAGGGTTTGACAGTCACCAGATCATCAGCGAACGACCCTTACTGTTGTACAATTAATGTGTGTTTATAATCCCGCCCCAACAATATGTTAACGCGAAAGCGGGTTAATATTTGTACACAATATGTACAAATGTTAAACCAACATAATTGCATAAATATAATTATACTACAATGTTTAAAATAAATGGTACCGCGACCATCTACCTATATATAGGCTACACCCGAAGACACTTAAAAACATATCAATCATATCGATAATTTTTTAAACCCGGAACTACATATGTACATAAATCTAGGTACGACGTGTTTCACTATGAACTATAAATTTAAAAAGTGAATGCATAACAATTGCATATAGGTAACGCATTTATTGTATAAAGGAGTATATTCCGGCTCTGTTACGGGGCAAAGATACGATGCGGGTACCGATGCAGATATGATCCGAATAAAACCTATATGTACATATATTTTTATATATATATATATATATATATATAAAAAAACCTTTTAAAAATGCCACGTCACTTCGAAAATCCTTAACTCCAGAACTGAGTTAACCTGAATTTATATACATATAAAAAGAGCATAGGTCACACCTATAGAAAAATGACTATTGTATTCCAGATACAGATTTGTGACATCTACTGATATTTTTTTAAGACATTTTTTTTTTTATGCTATCCGACGTAATTTTTTAACTGCACACAGAAGCAAACCCTTATTTGAATAACAATGTGTTGTGCGTGTCCGGTGTCGACATGGCAACAGCAGGTAACCCAAGACGTCATGTATTATAAGAGTGGCATGCGAAATTCAGTAATAAAAAACTATGTCCGAGTTCCTTATTCTACTTCAATGTCAGTTGCGGTCTAGAACCTATTATTATTATTATTATGTGGTCGGAAAATATCACCATTTGGCTTCACACAGAGCTCACTAAAGTCTTTATAAGGTCTGTCATACACAGTAACTGGCGCCATTGTGCTGGACAAGTTATCAGAACGGCTATACGTACTACGTGGTTAAAAAAATAATTATTAATTAACTACAACAAACGATAGCGCCTACTTGGACCGGCCAGTTATAACGCAAAACGTCTAGGACAATCAAATCGTCCAAACTAAATATTATAATATACATCAGCAAATAAACTATAATACGAATTAATCATTGTAAAATAAATACTAAGAAACGAATTCGGTTTGGTTAAGTTATAGCTATAGACGGTTTATTGCTTACAACATTTTCTAAAATAATAATAATGATAATTGTTAATTAATAAAAATTAATATACAATGTACAGATAATATATTAATTATAAGGACCATCTTTGTCGATCATCATTGCATTGGTCGGTGCACTTAACCAGGTTAAGTTATTGCTTTTACGTGTCTCTTTTGGTTCCAAAATTACACTATAGATTAGAGTTGTTCAAGTATGGCACAATAGAAAGTCTTAATAATTTTTGTACGAATTAAAAAGAGTTTTTAAATTAGAATTATTTCAAATATTTGGTTCCTACATTATTTGTTTACATAGTGATATTAGTTTTTAACATACAAATTCAGAGAGTATTGTATAAAAAGTACTTAGATAAACAATTAGTTACACTGTATCATTTTACTCATATATATGATATAATATTAATCAAATTAACTCAAAGTAATTTAATACTCGGAATTAAGTGAGGTAGTTGTAAAAACTGGTGGTAATTGTAAATTTAATAATAGGTATAAATTAATCATAATTTATACCTATGCAATTACATATTTATTCAACTTGATTTTTGTACATATTTGGTGCATTTACAATGTGAATATTTAAAAATATATCTTTGGATGTTTAAGTGTTTTTTGTCCTTATCTGCTATTATCGTCTCCAAACAATTATGCTAGTAGTAAGTAAATCAACATTTATAAAAATTAAAAAAATAAGAAATTGAGATCGCATAAATATATATTTCAATATTAGCTACTGCACCCGAGTGTATTTATTATTAAATATGATGTTTAAAATTTTTTTTTGCTGCACACTGCAAACTACTAAACCCTAATTTGTTAAATTATCTAAGTCCTATGTAAATGTACACAATATTGTCGACGCTAGTTCGAAATCGTTCCATTAAGGAAGGGGGAGGCATAGGGGAAGGGGCAACTTGTATAGGCATAAGGTGTGAAATATATATACATACATAGCACTTTTACCTATTGATCTTAGTTTTGCGTATGTACGGCGAGAGGATGGGGCATGATGTACTCTATATATAGGCTATAGGTCGAGTGGGTGTGGGGGTGTGCTGATGGAGAAGAGATTTTCAGCCGATGAAAACCGCCTTGCAGAACGTCGTGATGTGTAGATAGGTAGGTGCTATATACCTCTGTACGAAGGAATTGGACCTTGAGTGACAACCCGCGGATCGGTGCGATGGTGGCCGGAAAGCGAAAGAGAACACTCGCACACACACACACACACACACACACACTATACGGTGAGTGAGTTTGGCGAGAGCGAGAAGAGAGTGTGTGTGGCGAGTAAGGCGAAGGAAGGGAGAAACGGCAGCACCGCACCAATGATAGACGTGTCACATGCTAAGAGTGATCGATTGCGAATTCGGCCATTGCTGCCTCGCGTTGTATAAATTATTATTATTATTATTTTTAGTATTATTATATGCATAGCGCATCTACAGCGCAAACGGTGACAGGAAAATAAGGAAATAATAATGAATAGGTATCTAACAGCTGCGCGCTATCTCTTGTACCTATTATGAGATAGGCGCAGGCCTGGATTAACCTGTAACGTATCGGCACTTTTTTTTCATTTTAAAATATCCATTAACTACCATATGATATGGTATTTATACAGTTGATACAAATGCTTGTATACAAATGCTTACAAATTGAATTACATATAAAATTATTGTTATTATGTATAATATCTATACTTAAAACAAAATAATACCTAATTGATAATTATGAAGCAAATTACTAATAATATATTACTTTATAACTACAACACTTCTTGGCAAATGTATCGACGAGTGACGAGTCCTTAACGTTCTTACACAAATTGTATATTATTATCTTATAATAATAAAAAAAAAAACATAAAAAATCGTAGACCCTCGGCACAGTACCTGTAATACAGCCTTGGATAGGCACGCCGTTTCCCCCAACATAATCATCAAACCGATTGGGAGAATATACATACATGTTGAACACATATTTATCATTATTATTATTTAGCACCTCGGTCGGTCGTGTTCATTAAGGTAATGAACGAGATACGCTTAAACGCAAGCCTGAAAGATGTACATGTACCGGGGCAAATAATACAAAAACTCGACCGAAAAGGGTTTTATAATATAAAGGTATATAAATATAATTCACGAGTGGCCATCGTCCGCGTTAATGTGTCCCGCAGCATGTATATTTCCCTTTCCCCGGGGAATTATTCCCCAGGCCTCTCTCATTAATATAAAACCGCCAGTAGTGCTTTCAACCCTCTCTCCGCACGTTTAATCCCTCAGCTCTCTCACACACCCACCTACACACAAGCCCCACAGGTATACATAGATAGATGCAATCCCGTTAATTGCAACCCTCGAACGCTGATCTTTATATATATATATATTGAATTATATATATATATATATATACATAGCAAGTCAGAAACGTACGAGGGCGACGATGGATAAAAGCTTATACGGTAATTTATATTGTTGGAATTATTACTAAATAAATATATTTAGTAATAAATAATTAACTGTTTATATTTATAGTTATTCCATCCAGAAATGTATTGTGTTGTATTAATCATAATTTTAGTTGGACAAACTATGTATTTTTCTGTGTATATACCTATATATATATATATATATAATAAACCAAATTTGATTGTATATAACATTGCCACGTTATTGTACAATTTCCCTTCTGTGCCTAGTTGGACATATTTTAAACATTTGGATTGTTCATGTCAGAAATTTAGTTGCACATAAATGATCAAATCGATATTATATCGTTTTTAATATCTTTTCTTATAAAACCAATCTATCCGATGGAACCACACAGCTTTGTGTAACAAAATATACTGAGCCAGTGTTTATTTTTCTTCTTGCCTGTTTTAAGCGAGATTTTGAATTAATACCTACTTGAATAAAATAACAAGACAAATAATAAGTTTTAGTCTTATAATAATTACTTATAAAAAATGTATTAATAAATCATCAAACAAAACAAATAAACAATGGTAATTTAATTGGTAAATTTCTATAAGGAATACCGTCTCTTATATTCTTAATATATACTTAAATGTTTGCAAAGCTCCTATGGATAAATTAAAAAATGGCGCATAATGAACAGTGTTGAAAAAAAAAATAGGTATGCAATAAAATAAACATTTGTACGTTCATTATTATTTTACTATAAAAATGTGTTTATTATAACAACAGTTCTGGTTAACTTATTGTGAAGGTATTCAATATATACAATTTTATAGAGTAAATATATTCATGATTCTTAGGTATGTGTTATTGTTAATTGGTCGCCAAGTCTAAATACACCAGTTTTATAACTGGTAGTGTATTGATGGTCCTAATATCAAAATGAAAATAAAAATAAAATCAATACATTTATAAATATGTAAATATAAAAAATATTGCGATTGTATAATGGTATTATAATTTTTCGTTTTAACCTCAGAGAAAAATACAACTGGCAATATAGATTTGCTTACCGTATTTACATTCAGTCTAATAATTTAGGAAAAAATCCCCTTTCTAAACAAAAATTAGCCAAGTGATTTTTTGTAACTTTGAGCAAAATTGATATCAATAGAAACAAATATTTTACAAATAGATACATAGCTTGACAATTGCTTACAATTAGAAATGGATGAAAATAGTATTACAATAACAATAATTGATACAATTGATCAATTAATAGTAATAACAAGTCTCATGCAAATTTATCGACTATCCAAATCATTAACAGATGATTTTGTCATTGTAAATGTAGCTTATAAATACATATAAATTACAGATAAAATTTCTATCCAAATGTAATTTACAGGTGCATTATGATTTATGGGGATGTAGGTATCGACATTTTGTATATGGCACACTTCTATTGAGACAATTTTACAGTATAAACGAATCAACATTGATCAGTTTGTAATAGAAAATAAAATGAAACTCCAAAACTGAAATAACCAGTTTTAAACTTAAAAAATATACCTATGGACTATGATTTTTTTTTTAAGTAGCCATCGATTACAAAGAGCGTTATGATCGCGTGCTATAAATTAACCGTGTAACACGATAAAACGGAACAAATTACACGGAAGCAACATAATAATACGGTAATTAGGTATTATTATGCGTTATAGATCCACACACGATTTTCGAGTAAATACAATAATAACAATGATAATAAATTATTTATTCGTTTCGGTCGGACGCGCTGACCGCGACGACGACGACACGCGATAAGTATCTCTTTATAAGGTATACGTTATCGCCGCGGTGTCGAACAAGTGTATTACTAATATAATATAATATTATGTATATACTAATAATAATAATTATGTCAAATCATCATCGGTGGCGGCGTCGACGAAAATATTGTCGACGACGTAGCCCTGTGACGGCGGCCGCGGCAAGAGAGCACATCGTATCGCAGCAAACATGGTAGGCGACGACGGCGCTCGCCGATTGGCCGTCGACGCGATCACGTGCGGGGCGTGGTCTCCGGTCCCCTTTACCCTCGCGGTTTGCTCGACGGCCGCCGTCACCCGTCACCACCACCTCCGCCGTAACCGTAGCCGCCGCCGCCGCCACCAACACAACACACGCTCGCAGCTGTAGTACACACCGAAACGTCTTGGAGGATAGCCTAGGGAAAAACGTCTAGTTCTTAGGTCGTTAGTGTTCACCGAGATACCGTCGGATCCGTGTGTCGGCGCGAGCGCTTTTTTTTTATACAATTATAACATTATTTTTATTTTATTTTTCTACTTAATACGTTTTATCGCCCGTCGTCGTTTTCGCGGCCTTCCGACCGAGGTTTTCGTTTTTTTCTTTACGTGTATTGTGCGTGAACGGTTCCGGAGTGCTTGTATACGGTTGATGTGGACTTAACAGCAACGACACACGCAACATGAATTCGTTTTTGACGCACAACGCCGGTCTGCCGTACCACCAGCCGTCGCAAATGCATCAGATGATGATGGCCGAACCTAAGTACTCGCCGCCGGACGATTACAATGTCAACTACATGAGCTCGCCGGCCGATTTTTTCGGCAGCCCGCATCACCATCACCACCACCATCACCATCAGCAGCAGCAGCAACAACAGCATGAGCAACAAACGGCCGCCGTGGCTACAGCGGCCGCGGCCGTGCACCATGGGCACCAGCAACAGCCAACGTACCAGGGCCACTACCAACAGCAGATGCAGGCCATGTACCCTAGCCCGGGCCAGACGCCGTCGTACTATACCGGCCCCGCGCCCAGTTATGGCGCGTACCAGATGCACCACAACGGGCACGTGCCTCTGGAAGCGCAGCAACCGCCGGCCGCGCTCATGCACAACCCGGTGCAGCAGTGCAGTCAGGGCGGCAGCATACCGGCCGGCAACGGCGTCGTCATGCCGCACGACATCAAGGACGACTCGTCGCCGTCGCCGCTGGCCTGTCATCTTCAGCCCAGTCCGTCTTCGTCCAACCACATGTCCAACAACCCGCTGGACGGATCGTGTTCCGACGACATGGACGACAACACGGACACGGACGACATGATGCTCACCACCGTTAACGGTTCACCCATCATGATGGACGATAGCGAATCCTCTGACAGGGTCATCTACCCGTGGATGAAGAAGAACCACGTGGCCGGAATGCGTAAGTACACTAACAAAGCCTACTTTACCTTATTTACGCTTTCGAACTTTGATCAAGCCAGACATTTCAAACAAAGTACTTAACAGAAAATCCATGTAACCGCCATAGTTTTCAGTGAATACTCGCGTCTTATCTAATGTCCTACAAACAACAGATCACTCTGTGCTATACTTGAATTGAAAGAAACATATTATCAGAGACTTTTGGTAATCGTCGGGTTTTCTATCGGATATAGACTTTTGGCCATTCGTATTATGTAAAGTAACGCTCCCAGCTGGTCTGTCCGGCTCTACGAATTCGCTCGTTTTAGTTGTTCATATACTAATATTTAGTCGAAAAGTAACTTAGATAAACTCGTCGCAGTCAATTTACGCAACATAAAAAGAATCGTCTATGATACAAATGTCTATAAATGCTTACATAAAACACATGCAACCGAACCCAAATACACGTAGTATAAAAAAAAAGAGGGTTTATACATTAGTCTGTGTACAAAAAGGTCGAACGTCACGTATGACGCCTGATTGTACGTTCTCGGTGGACTACTCATACGTATATATCCTATTGATGCGGTTTTCATTCATTCATAACTAGCCGTTTTTTTAATATTTTTTTTTTTTTTTGCTTTCCCGTAAACGTGTCTTAATCTTAAATACCTGCTCGCTGACATGGGGCATCGCAATATTTCGTTGACACGTTATACAATAAATTGTGATGTAGGATGTTTTGACCTCGGACGCATTATATTTTGCTCGTTCGCGACCTTTTAAAATATCATTTACTATGTCTACTAAAAAAAAAAAAACTACACACTCTCCAGACCACCATAACAAATCGAACAATATGTGCGCAAAATATTACACGGTTTGACAATATATATTTCATAACCTAAGACCGCCGCTATTTCCTATATACACTGAACTAGAAAATAATGCCAAGATACAAAGCTCTAGTAAGCTCCAAAGTATAAGTTATGCCCTAATAATTGTTGTATATAATTTGATTTCATATTTACTTGACTAATTAGGATAATAATCGATCAGGATGACAACAATATCAATGATTCAGTGATTGGACTATTGTTTTTATCAGTGTCTACCCGTTAGTGTGAGATACCCAAACGGGGAAAGAGCAACGAGAAGGTGACCTATATCACTGTGCTCATCTAAAAAAGATTTCCAGATCAGGACACCGATACAGGACGCTTCACGGGTGTCTATAGTGTATTTTTTAGGGTTTTATCATTCCCGCATAGAACAGACCCTTTATAGGGTTAGGATAACATAAATCATCGGTCATTGAGTCATCGCGAGCCATCGGTAGAGATAACACTCGACTATATGTGCACACTGATTATAAAGATAGGACAACACATAATTGCCTAACGTGACCTCATCCCGGTCCACACAGACACCAGCTAAACATATATACAGCCGATAACGGTCAATTATTTACATCTTATATAGTGCATCTATTATGTTCTGTTGTCGGACAGTCCCTTTTGACGAGTGACGCAATTATACATTGTACGGCGATAATAATGATAAAATTACTTACATCTTATACTTACCGACCGTGCAGTGTCTACCGCGTGTGTCTTTTTGAATAAGATTTTTGTGCACTTGCACTTGACCGCCATCGCCTTGCACGCGATCGCCACCGCCTGGAAATCTGTCCAGTCATCGTTTTGTTTCTCCATCGTTGTTGTACATTATAACATGTACCACGGCACAGATAAGGTGCACGGTATAAATACTCATCATTAGATATGCATGATATATATACATATAACTAAATTTTTATCTTCCTGATCTTTTGTCGTCTCACTCGCTCGAAGTATATACATAATTTTCAAATCACGCTCGCAATTCTTAAATGCTAATAATAATTAAAATTAGTTTTAAAAAAAACGCCCAATGAGTATATAATTTACCTCAGTGGGGTAGGTTCGGCGACTACTTAAACATTGTGTTAGGCGCCATCGATGGTATCGTTCAAGGTTAATACAGTATTATTATAATAAAATACAATTTTAGGACATTAGGTGAACGAAAGTAAATAATTCAAAATGTATTTTTCTTCGTTAAAAATAATTTACCAAATATATACAGGGAGATTCATTAAGGACAAGACACTCAAAACACTTTCAAACAATTTTGTTTTAAATTATGAATAATTTGCTGAAAATGTTGACTGGTCGATAACCAGTTTTGGATAACTAACTTTTCAAGTTATTAAAGTTTAAAATGTATGATGACGGGAGGAAGGATATTATCTTGCCATATAAAATTGATAAGGCTCTGGAAGAAAATAAAAAAGAACAAAATTTGAATATTGTCTAATAATGTAAAATAGCATAAACATAAGTGTCTCCAAAAAGAATAACTAAAAAATTACAATTAGATTAAGATAAAATGAGTGTCTTATCCTTAATGAATCATCCTGTATCAGTGGCGTATTTACAGGGGGAAGGTTATGGGGGTTGTATCCCCCTCCTCAGGGCCCTATCAGTACACAAAAGTATATCAGTCACATCTGATGAAGTACTCAATATTCTTTCACTGTCCTCAATAAAATTAGACTTTGTTTTGTAGTTAAGAATCCAAATTTTCGTTTACATGAATGATAGGAAAATATGTTTATATTGAATAGGCATGTCTGTTAAAATCTGTATATCCCCCCCCCCACCCCAGTGTAAAAATCCTAGATACGCTACTGTCCTGTATTATATATTATATAATAAAAATAATAATACAATATATATGTATAGGCTCATAATATAATATCAATGGACCAATGCTAGGGGTTGTGCACTAACATAGAAAATAATGTTGTTAATGTAAAAATATTGTTTTATGTTAGTGTACTGAAATGAAAATAAATGAGTCCAGTATTACAACAAACATCATAAAACTATCTACCAGACCCTATTGTAGTTTTCTATCGTTGTCTGATTTTTTTGTTTGTTTAATTTTGAAATTAGTGAATTTATAATCTTTATTCATATCTGTATAGGCTTAGGCTGTAGCTTGTATAACAACTAATTCGACGCTCTACATTATTGATATGTTGTTTTATTTTTATGTAAAATAGCCAATTTTTATTAGGTATGTAGGTTTATTATGTATAAAGGTGTTTTAATACATCTGGTGATGTATTAAAAACGACTTAATGGAGTTCGAAGTTACATTAGTTTTTTTTATTTTTAAGTTAAAACAAACACATTTTTAACAAATATTATACGTCAGTTGCGCACCTTGTATTTTCTTAAAAAAAAAAAAATTTTATTCTCAGCTAAGAAAGAGATGAGTGGCACCGCGTTGATTGTTTTTTTAAAATATTATTTTATGTTTAACGTTGTTGTCAGCACATTATATCTGTGAGAATAGAAACCGCAGTCGGTTATGTGCTGCTCGTTATAGTCGTTAACGCACAGTAATTATAATAGGGCGGTCTCGTTGTGTACAATATCAATTTCTGGACGCCGGTTATGTTGACATTTCCACTCACAACTAGGTATATATTATTATGTACACATAATGTCCTACTTATGGCGGGTTGTCGAACTTGAGAATCACGTGTAACACTTAATCGAGTGGCTGTGTGGTTTTGCACGTGAGACGGCAAATCCGATATTCAAATTGACATAAAAAAATAACACATTGAGACATTTGGAATTCCGTTATGTGCAAACGGTAAATTATTATGTAGACGGTTGCGCTCGTTTTCAAGAATATATTACTTATTATACCTGTGTGTATATCTGTTATACAACATTAACCGTGTTTGCGGTGCGTAGCTCATAATCACAACAAACACACAAGTCGACTTTTTAGAAAATTATTACAAAGGCTATGGATGCGGTGGGGCAGCACTTATCAAGTCATAATATCCGGTAGCTATATCAAGACTCGAGAAGAAAGGGCACGAGGCCAAATGGTCGTTTTGCCACCTTTACAGTGTTCTATATAGAACGTGTAAAGTAAAAATATAATGTTGTGTTGTAAATATATTAAGTATTAATAGTATAACCTACAAAACGTTATAACTCACGGCCTATAGATATATAAGACGTGTTATAATATAAATAGCCCGTGTGTTAAAAATGTATATATTATTATTATTATTATTATAAATAATGGAATTTCAATGGTCAAAAACTATGTTTCAACCGGCTTCTTTAACATTTTTAAGCATGTTAAAATTATTCAGAAAATATTATCTACTTATTAATTTTTTTTTTTTTTTAAAGAGGGGGAATAAATAATGTATTTCCAATGGAATTTGCTGAGATATAATAATATAATAATATGTATATAGTTTCAAAAAAAAAAAAAATCAGTGAAATCGTGCTCGGACGGGACAATAGACCAACGTTAGTGTGCATAAATAGTGCCTAATTAAAAACCTTGACATTGCTACTATGACAAAGCGTCGAGGGTCGAGTCATTATATAAATACATATTATATTATTATATTGATCACTAGAAGATCCACACGGGCTGTACATAAAATGCTTCCGCAACCACTTTTCTTCGTTCGCGTTTTACAATTCCCATTCTGCATGTTATTACTCGGGTTGAGTATATACAATAATAATAATTATTAATTAGTATTATTACAACCGTGTTTACAACTTCAAGGATTTTATAAACGGCCGACGCAGTGCTGTAATACAAATAAATCACACGTGTCTTTGAACTTAGGGTCAAACAACGCGTACGGCCCAAATCACGTGCAAAAATAACATTTGCATATTATAGAAAACATGGCAAGCATCAAGTGTGTCAATGTTTATATAGGCTCTTTAAGTTAAACACGAATTTCGCAATTATAACAACTGAATTGAAAAAAAAGCCCACCAAGTTAAACTTTACTTTAAACTTTTACTTAATTTAAACAATTATTTCGTTGAAAAATTATTTTTATTTTTATACTATCACATCATTTTTCTATCGTGTTTTGACATCAATGTTTCAGTTATATTTTTTAATATTCTTTATTAATTGTATTATACAAATATATTATTTTTTTAAAAAAATGAATAATGGTTTAAAACTATAATTCTACTCAAATATTTTTTCTTAATAATTTAAACAAGCAGTTGTAAAATATTATGATTTTCTAATCGCTGTATAGAGTTTATAACTCGATATTTCTTAAAATGTGGGCAGAGTTCCAGCTGTCAATCTAGCGCTATTCATTAAAGTTTAAACTATTATACCTATACAGTATACACTTAAAATTTGATATAAACTTGATATATAAGTACTGTCAGGACAGTTGGCGGCGCAGCACTTAAAATGTTTTTAAAAAAACAATCGCTTACATTTTAAAATATATATTTTGTATTCGTTCTCAATTACTTCCAACGGAATTTTTACGGAGTCGTTGTCACAAGAGGCAAAAATTGGTTTCCTCTATAGGTATATGTGCACTTATATACTTATATATATAAATGTGGTCTTTCTGTACCTATATATTTTTTTCTTCTCCCGTAACGGGCGCTTTGTGGCCTTTCCTTGTGTAAGTGTGTGTGTGTGTGTGTGTGTGCAGTTTTCATTCACGACACGTTTTTGATTAATGGTTCAACGGAGTCAGGAGCATCTGCCCCCCGTTATACATCCGGAGGGTATATATATATTTATGGGCTCTGTAGAGGAAACCCTATGGTATACATTATACATATACTATACACTTATACACACGAGCACGATAAAAAGCCAAAACCTTTGTGTGCGCGCCATTTTTCGCCGCCACAACCCCAAAAATATTGTCGAAAATTCAGAGCCAAGTGACACGCATCTCCTGTTGTATATAATGTGTTCCTTTGAACGTCGCCGGCGTGTCCGCGAATACATTATGCCCAGGGGACTCGGTGGCACCATGTTGTCAATACATATCCCATGTATATATATATGTAAAGCTACCGTTAAAACTGTGTACAATTGGAACATTTTTAAGTCTGTTGATTTTATTTTGTCGATAAAAAATGAACCGTTGTAGTCGAATCGATTCCGTACCTGGATTCTCACATTAATATTCCAATACTAGATCCTCTAATTTAATTGATACTATGTCTAGCAATAGAAAAAACTGCCTCGGCAAGGATCCAATGTAATGTATTTTCGCTACAATTTAAGAGATGTTTAATATAGTCCTAAGTGCTTAACCCACCACAAATTAGGTATACCTAATATTTCATTAAAATTGTCACAATATTTTTCAATATTATTGCATCCGGTTTTCTAAGTGAAAACAAGCATTATACAAAGGAAGGTTCGATTAAATTTTAATACAGGTACATGAAATGTTTTAAAAACAACAAATAAATATTACATTTTATTTACAATATTTTCCGCACTAATCGTTTAGAAAACATTTATATAATGAGGTTATTGTGTGTGTTTAGCTTGTCTAATACAACATATCACACTTTATATACGTGTACAAGAAAATAACAATAGGATTTTAATTTTAAACATTTAATTTTCATACCTATTATAATCACTTTGGCATTACTATCGTCGTTTCACTTGTTTTATATATTACTATATTATCCGTTTGTAGAATTATCGTTGACTTAGCATATTGTTTTTGAATTACTGTATTTTTGATACACTACTTAGTTTTTTGTGTTGATGTTAATATCAATTTTTAGCACTTAACTGTGTTGTTGTTTTAGGGCTGTTGTCTAATTTTACTTGTTACTTGTTTAGGACACGACTATGTGACAAACTAATATGTATATTATTTTAAAAATGGTGTGCAATATTTCTATGTAACACAATCGTGTGTATATAATACTTCTCCAAAGATCTTATCGATCATCGGCCGCCAAGACGCTTTTTCCCCTTCGCGGTGTCCTTGCATTATGTTATATTATTATATAGTTGCAAGCGTGTGTTTACGTTATTAATAGCCCGTAATATATTATCACACAATATATTACATTAAAGGTGGTAGATATATTATTTGGGTAATCGAATTCGTGGTTTGGTTTGTCGCCAGTGCTCTCTTAAGTAGACTATAATATGTTATGGACCGTACCTACACGACCTAGGGGTGGGTTCCCCTCTTAATAATAATAATATGGACATGATAAACGCCTCGTGTGTGTGTATGTAAACGATGGCAGGCGATTTATAATTTCGGACCTCACCCGCGAGAATGCTCGGCCTGAGATTAATATCGTTCGACAGGGCGGTCTTTGTGTGCAAGTATAGGTACATATTATTATATGTGCCCTTTAATGATTGCACCGGGGGCTCAAAACACCCATTCCGGAGGTCATGAAAATTAATGTCCGTCTGTTGTTGTTGCTGTACCTACATTACACGTGTACATATACATACATACATACTTGTGCGACTTCACCTAACATCGCAGACAAGTCCTATTCATTGCTAATTTGAACATCTTTAGACCGGCTATTGATAAAATATTACCATGTGTGTGTATGCGTGTGTGTGGTATATTATAGCAACATCATAAGCTCATTTGTAACCTTACACGGTATGTGAGTGTGTACGCACACCTCAACCGGTGGTCCCCCACGCCGGGACTCCTACCTATATGTGTACAATATAATATAGCACCTATATAAGTACCACCGATTTATCAAATAGAAAATAATATCCAACTCTCTCATAACACAAACACACACACGGAGTTGCACTTACGGACACGGTCGGAGGTACATAAGGTGCGCGTCTTGTCCTCGCCAGCACCGTGTCCTCGTGGACTTATACATATATATATATATATATATATTATATACTCGTGTTAATGTTTTATTACATCCTTCTAAAATCGACCATCCCCCCGTCTTGTGTAGTACTTGATCCGCTATAAGCCCCAGGCCCTCAATACATACCTTTTATTATCGTATATCAAACAAATCTATATACATAGGTATAATAATTAGATGCCTGCGATGCCCTTGGACTTCATTAGTCCGTCATGATGCAAACATGATGTAAAAGGTCTTTGTAAATCAATAATGTGTATGCAAATTGAAAATTGTAAACGAGCCGTTGTGGACCGAGTCACGTTCTTTCAAAATCAAAATTTTGATATTTTTGACGCATAGTTCTATGTTGTATGGACGTAGAATTGGCTTTGGTAGTTTTTTCTACTTCCAAAATTCTTAAATCCATGTTAGACCATTATAATATGCCTAAACCACGCTTAATAGTTTGTCAGAAGTGAGTGGTTAAACGCTACAGAACGCTGATCCTAACCACAACTAAAACTATCTTTTAACAGCCAATAGGTTTACAACTTTATTGTTATTGCTGTTTTTATTTAATTGCTTTGGCTATTCTTTATACTCAGGCGTTTCTCACCATTATCATCAAAAGTCTTGTTCTTCTTCTCTTCGCCTTCATCCCAACTACTTGGAGTCGACCACTCTTGTCCTAAACTTCTACTCGACACGGTTTATCACATCATCCTTGCATACACCAGCAGTCCTCATATCATTACTAAGAGGAAAGGTGATTCCCAACTTCTTATATCTTATGTTTTATATTTGTTTTATAGTTATATGTTTATTAACATCATATTTATTTATTCGCTATTTAGAATAGTCTCCGTAAGGATAGTAAACCTATTTTGACAATATTTGCATCAATACAGATTAATCTTAATTCCTGGAATAGCATAGGCTCTTGCTACGGAGAAATTGAGTGTTATATAGGGAAATGAGTATACACTTGTTCATACTACGGGTACTTACTAAATATTCACCAAAGATTCATTTTGCTAGCATAAACCATTATGTATGCAATATGCATAAATTCTATTTTATATTTATATATAGGTATAAAATGCTACATATTTTGTGGCGCGCCCAACGATGTCATAATTGTCACTAAATAAAACAAAGATTCTTCCAACTTTAACAGCTATATGTCTATATGTTTTATGGTATTAATTGATTTAAACTTTAGCCGTCAGTTTTTGTCTATTACAAATGCCCGATTTCGTTATAAGTAGACAGTAGTTATTTTAGAAAAAGTTTACTACGAAATTGCGTCAATATAGGATTTACACAATGTTTGCGCAACCGCGCGTAACATATTAACATTTTAATTCGGACGCCCGGGGGTTATTATTATCATTATTATTTTGTTTTCCTATATAATATTATGTACAACGATAGTTGGATGCAATGAGAACCGCCGGCGGCCGATCTTAACGAGCCGCAAGGACGTCTGGATAAACCGTGTGTATATTATGTTATTTTTTTTTAACAAGGCGATACTATACATAGGAAAGTTGCAGTGGGCATAATATAACTTGTACGTGAAATATATGGATAGGATATAACGGGCTGAGACCCGGCAACGTCGTACACACAACACCGAGAAAGAGAGAGAGAGAGAGACGTTCGGCAACGCTCGTTTATAATAATATAATAATAGTTCCCCCATTTAAGGACCGCCGCCCGACTACCACGCCCTTGTCCGCCACCGACCGAACACCGACCATGATGGCAGTCCCCTAGCATTTCTCGATAACACCGAATATTAATAATAATAATACAACAATCACGAGCCGCGCTTAAACCCTTACATCAGCTACCCACGCTCAAATACAAGGCATATGTATATTTGTATATTACCTGCGTTTAAAGCGTTCCCAAACTGCCGCCGATAGGCTAAAGAATTTTGAACCCAAACGTATAGTGCATAATGTAATATATAGTATTAGTACACTTGGAGTTAAAATCAATTTGGTTTTTTTCAAGTACTTTTGCAGCTTTCCAGAAACTGTTGAAATTCAACAAATTATTAACCCAATCCCCCAAAGAAATCCAATAACTAACGGGGTTGATCTAGCAAAATATTTATCAGTAATGTCCAATAAAATATTTGTTACTATGAATAATTTTGTCTTACAGCCTAAATTAAATTGTATAAATAAAAAACAATTTATTTAGGTCTATTTCCTTACATACTTGCCATTTATGTGCATGCAATGCGATGGTGTACTCATGCGTGTTATGTTTTTTTATGTTACAGCGAACGGCGCCTACCAACCGGTGGACGTGAAAAGACAACGGACGGCGTACACCAGATACCAGGTGTTAGAGCTGGAAAAGGAATTCCACTTCAACAAATACCTGACCAGGAGGCGCAGGATAGAGATAGCGCACTCGCTGGTGCTGTCCGAGCGGCAGATCAAAATATGGTTCCAAAACAGGCGTATGAAGTACAAGAAGGACAACCACTTGCCCAACACGAAGAACGTGCGCCGGAAAAACGGCGGCTCGCAACCGGCCGGCAAAAAGTCGCGGGCAAAAAACAACAACAACAACAATAGCAACAACAACAACAACAACAGCAGCAACAACCCCAACCAAAACGCGCCACAGTGTTCGCCGACGTTGACGAAAATCGACGTGCACGACATGTCTCCCCAACACCAACAACCCGAACTCCGGTTAACGTCAGACTCCATGTTGTCGGTACAACAACAACAACCTGCCGTATCGTCGCACAACAACCCCGTAACCATGCAGTCACATCTCCAACAACAACAACAGCACCAAATGCAGCAGCTCATGTTGAACCATCAGCAGCAGCAACCGCCGGTCACGGCCGCCGCCGCCGCCATGAACAACCCGCACTTGACGCAACACTTGCAGCAAGGCCTACCGATTGGCGCCGGCGAATACGACTTGACGCAACTATAACGGCACGTTTAAATCCTTTGAACGTTCCGTCGAGGTATAATAGTTACTGTCATTAAAAGAAACTTATACAAAAAAACCCTAATGATTATCCGTTGTTATTATTATTGTAATAATATATGATTTGTGGATCTCAATAATATATATATATATAAATAAATAAATTTATAAAATGTATGTTCGGAAGTGTAATCGGATAAAAAAATACTAAAAAGTCCAAAACAATTTTATTATACATACACTGTAAGTCCAAGTGTACAGTGTGTCCAATAAAACTATCTATATTATACAAGTGCATGTTGTTATTGAAGGTAAACGTCTTGTGTTTCAAACGTTATGTAAAATTTTAATTTTTTTTTTTTGAGAACCCATTTAACGGTTTTTGTACACCCAACGAAACGTAATTTTAATAACAAAACAATTACAAGAAACTCGTGTTATTTTATATAAATATGTTTTTTTTCCCAATATTATGTTTTATGTTTGTTAACGAATAAAACTATTTATTAACAAGTCTTATATAATATTATAATTTATGTCTAAAATACATACATGATGCTACCTAATATTTATTATTATAAGAAACACGCGCCTACTCGACATATATATCTAGATAATAATCGAACAAATCATCAGCTCACCTGTACATTTATTAGTTGTTTAAAGTTTTTTTTTTAATTTAGACATCGAACTAAAATTTGTTTTTATTTTAAAATCATTTATTATATATTGATTATTGTACATACTATAAAAAATATAATATAAAATCACAATGAAAAAAAAACACAAGCTCATATTTATTTATTATTCCGTAAATCGACTTATAACATTAAATAAAAATATTGGCTGTTACAATATTATTTTTGTTATTTTAATCAATCTTGTATGATATTATATGGCAGTGTCGATTGAGCATGCGATTTACAAACAAATATCTAAAATAATACATAATACAAGTCGGCTTGAAACAATCCATATATTGGTATCAGCCTTTAGCTATCTAATATCTTCTTTGCTTGAAGCCTACACAATTAGAAGTCTTATTTTATCTTTTCAGGTGTTCGTGGGGAATTTAAAGAAAGTACCCGTAATAAAACAAATATTGTGAATCCTAATAGTTTATTTAATTTATAGTTCTTAAAATTAAGATTTTAATTGTATCAAAAAACTAGTTTTTTTTCTTACAATTTTTTTTAATTTATTAAGCGGCCGGTCGATCTTTTAGTTTATTGTTATTCGGTCGTTTAAGAGACCTCATTAATTAAATCAATTAAACTTTAATGGACGGTCGTTCAAGCTGCGGCCTTATTTTGTATACGCAGCCAAAATAACAAAGGTAAAAGGTTAATGCCTAAGCGAAACAATAAAATCAAAACTCTAGGCCGAATTATTTTAATAAATTGTATTTTATAATGAAAACTGCGGTCTAATTATTGGCCTACTTGCAGCTAAAAAAAAATGAGATAATAATTATGTCACACAGTAAAAAATAATGTCAATATTTTTCGTACTAAGCCAACACGGAGTTTTCACAACGAGGAATTAAAATTGACAACTTGCTTAAACTTCATGTTAAATTTCGTGTTTCAAAACCAGAGCCATTTTTTAAAGTGACAGTTCTGAATGGCAACTGGAAGTGATTTGAAATTGAATCGAATTCATCGACACAGACATAACAATTTGTACATCTACAAATTGTACTGTACCGTTTTTCCGTGAAAGGTATGCCATCCTTTCAACAACAAGGATAAGAATTTTTTCTTTTTAATGGGTACAATAATATTGTTAAGTGTACAGCATTTATAACTCAATATACGCTTGTACAAGTGTACACATATATGCTGCCCAGATTAACGAAATTGTAGACTGTGAATGGGTACTTGGTCTCTAAAACTTGGAGGCCCCAGCGTACTGTCCTAAACCTAAAACAATTATCACCATATTAAAAATCTCAATTTTTATTCAATTTGGTAAGCGATGATGACATAAAGAATATAATAGGCAATCCAAAAAAAAAAATTCTTTCATGTGGGTCATATTTACCTATTTGATTTTAAAAACTTAGAAAAACTTATTTATTTTTAAAACAAATATGTTTTTAATTGATTGTCTCACATATATAGTACAGTAAAATGTGGTGTTTACTTGATAACATAAGGGTCATATAAGTTATGAGTGTTCGGAAGTGTTAGCAATTTAAATAAAACGACGGAGAAAATAAGTATTTAGTGAAATTGTTTCAGACAGGAAAGGTCCACTATAAGTTAGAAGTGGAGTTACAGAACGTGGACAGCTTAGAGAGCGCAAGTGGTAGGCAAATACGAGTTGAAGAATTTTGAACAAGTCGTGTTAGAAAACGGATGAAGATGTTTTGAGTAAAGACTAAATGGATAAGATGCAAAAAGGAAAAAGGCATATTGTGTGACAATACATTCATCCGTTCATGCAGAGTAAAGTTAGATTGGTCGAAAAATGAAGAAGTGGACGATTGTGGAGCCCATAATTATTAATACTGACATATTATAACTTGTAAGCTTTTAGGGCGTTTTTCCAATTGCAGAGTGTTGGACAAAAAATTGTTTTAATTTTTTACCCAATAAAGTACCTTTCAGGTACGCGACCTATCTACTTGAGTAAATCGGTTTAGCAGTTTAGGAGATATCGTAGGGACGCAGAAATCAAAAATAATAAAACATCATAGTAAAATCAAAGTGTACAGTTCCGTATCGAAACTAAAATTTGTGACAAAATAATTACAAAACGTGTTAACGTAATACAAATCAAAAGTCACATTAAAACAGCTATATCAAAAGTGAGTAGCTCAAATTACTTTACACAAACTCATTTTTTTTTCGCCCAAATAGAATGCTTTTCACCTTTGATGATAGGGGCTAATGAGGTAATTTTTATTTGGACGTCCGAATTCTAAACACTTCAATCTTGGCGGTTCGGCAGCAGCGGAAACGCGTCGGGTCGTCTTAAGTTATCGATTATTAGAAATCGTTTTGCTTACAAGAAAAACAGTCGGGGCTTCGGCTTGCGCATATTATACCGCATGTGTTGGGCGGTATAAAAGGTATATTATATTTTAGCGGATTCGGTGTTTTCGGCACCACGCTAAGCACGGCGTGCGCTATGGGTACGGTGCGCGGAATTAACCGGTCGGGCCCAAAGAATTTCGCTTCACGCACACAAGACTTTTTACACGTAAGACGGGCACCCGACAGCGAAACGCCACCGTGTGCAATATTATGTATAATAATTATGCTGCGTGATCTCTCCGTCTTCACACGACGACCTCCAAGTGTACGACACATTATATTTTCTAAGATGCCATTTGGCACGACGGAGTGCGTCTATTCTCCGCATAAAGCGACGGAGAAGACAAAAAAAAAAAAATAAATAAATAAGCGTATAATAATAGGTACCTATTTTATTATTATTATTCGTACCCGACTATGAAATAGTATTATCAGTTATAATAATAAAAAAAAGTTTACCGCGGCGTGTATACCTACCAACATCTGGTCGACGCGTGCTAGTCTTAACCACGACCTTGGGCACAGCCCAGACGACGGTATTTCGGTATATTATAAGCAACAATGGTCGTCCGAGAAGAAGATAAAAAATTAAAAAACAATAGTCCACACCAAGACACACACGGCAACGCATGCCGCGCATATTCAAACTCAGCTGTACTCGGCTAGTACATGTCAGTGTACAGCGTGTGCGCTTTTCTTTGTTACCGTCTCTCCAATACTCGATTCTAATTAACTATTATAATAATATTATATATATATATATATATATATGTATAGGTACGCGTTTACAGATGGGTAAGGTGCCTTCAAATATATATATATAGTGAGCCCAAAAAGTAAATAGGTACCTAATAGTAGGTATTATTTTGTTATACAGAAAAATGTTTCAGTAAGTAATTTATCATTTGGTTTACCTAAGTTATAACATCTTGACAATAATAATTATAAAATAAATAATTTTCAGAGAACACGTGGTATATGGTTGATGGGAATTATTACATACTATCAATCTGCGATGTAATTTCAGAAGATCGGCTTCCGATAAAAAAAGATGTACTGGATAATTTGTTTTATTATCGTTCTGTGTGTAAAAAACAAATATCAAATAGTTCTAATCAAATTCTAATCAATATCGAATCAAATTATTGAAATTTGAAAAAAGTTTGAAAAAAATCGCGAAAAACAATAGCTCAACAACAAAGTGTTAAAATATTTGTAGAATCTTTGGACGACTTCTTTGAAATTTCACATAAAAATTCAATATCTCTTATAACCGATTCAAACGTTCGTGAGTTTTTCATTGCACAACGTAACAAAATACGACATGAACACCCAAGGGTTTCTTAAAACAAAAAAATTAAAATGACACCTGTTTTGGTAAATTATATTTTATCGTCAAGCTCTGATGATACAGACTTAACAATTTTGATTAATCTGAATACGTATGTGATATTGAACGGAAATCAAATTAAAAAATTATGAGTCAAGCGTTAACTTTCGCTGTTGATAGAACTAATTTTAAATCTTCCTTCAAACCTAATATTCTGTTAATAGTCCATTAGGATGGTAAAATGTTGCCCAGTTCTACTTCTAAAAGATCCGTTGAGCGATTAGCTGTGCTAATCCTCGGTGATGGGATCGTTAAACTTTTGAGAGTTCCTATACTTCCTGATTCTTCAGGTAAATCACAAGCTACTTCTGTAATCGATTTAAATTTAACAAATTCCACTAAATGTCGCCTACAAATCTATAACAGAACCCAATGGTATGTTAATCGATGAGAAGTTGTTTACAATATTTATTACTTACGTAAGGTTGATCACGAAATAAAGACTCGAGATTTAACAACTATATTTAATCTAATTTTTTATTTAACAGACAATTAAAATTATAAATATAGTATTTTAAGCACCCTGTAGTACAACGAATACGATGTCCGCCCAGCATGCCATTTAATTGTTCTATTAAACTTTTTCATTTACTATAAAAATTAATTTTTAGTGGTGGGCGAAAAAAAAACACTTTTGTGCTACCTTAGTGTATGATATACTGTGTACTGTTTTATTTGAATTATTCAATTGAAAACATGTTGGTAATACATTCAGCATTGGTTTTATAGACACGTGACCACATATACAAAATAAATCATGAGGTGCGTTTCAAGATCGGGCATTCGTTTGCAGTGTAATTTCAAATTGTGAAATGCTAAATAGGCGCATAACATTAGCATACATGACATATTCTTATTACTCAATATTTGTTTGTATCCCGACCTAAGATAACAATAATAACAGTTCAGCGGAAAAATTATGTACCTATTTTTTTTGTGTACATTATACAAGCAATTTACATAGGACCCACGTGGTCTGTATAGATATAAGTTATGCAACAATACACGTTTAAGACCATGATCGTCCGCATAGATAACAGATGATATCGCCAAAGCGCGCAAGGGAAAATCATCAATCACTCGAACAGTTGAACTCGTGCGTTGGGCTACACGTACGCGCACCGTTAAATGGAAATAAAAAACCTAAAGAGTAAAGTATATTTTTGCAGTTATTTCTGTCCAATCGATACTATATCTTCAGCCTAATTTCCGAAACATTAAGCTGGAAATTAAGTAGGTACTACTTGGTAATTTTCTGGCTGATAAGATCAGTTCTGATTAGTTATTAGTTATGATTAGTTTATGTATGATTTGATGAAATGTATCAAGCCTCTATAATATTATTTTATTAACATAAAAAATGTTTTGTTCTTATAACTAACTATTTGTAATGGTAAGTAAATAAAATATTTATTAAATTAGTTATTTGCAATTTATACGATCTAGCAACTAAATTGATAGATTTATGATGGTAGATTTGTTCACTAATTAGACATTCCTCTCCCCATTAAGCATTCGATTTTAAATATATAGCGATCATATAACCAAAATTATTATTTGGCATTCAGTGTGCGAGCAATAAGTATTTTTAACGGATTATGTATCGATGGCTTAATACAAACTTGTTATGAGTCACAATGTTGAAATCGTTCAGGAGCTAGTTAATTTTTTTACTTTTAATAAGATTGTACTACAAAGTTTTCGTTGTAAATGTAAATATCACGACAAATATAAATTTGTGATTTAAAAAACTTTTATACAAAATAAAGCGCATTCAATTTTTATGAATATTTTTATATTTTGGAAAAAAGTGGACTTATATATAACAAGTGTGCACTAAGCCATTGATATTGATTTTTCTTAAGACACATTGTATACAGTATATAGTTCGTTGCACGGATGAGTCGTACACCATCGGGGTAAAATAATACACACGCATGTATATAAAAAGTATAGAAGAAGGGGAATAAAAGAGCTGAAAAATAGAGCTTTTCTTCGGGTACAAACGGTGCCGGTTGTTTAAATAATCGATGAATGCGCCGTGGCATCGGCGGCGTTAACGGGCAACTCTTCGCCATTTATCAACCTTCGCCCGTCTCCCGTCTGGCCCGTCCTCCGTCTTTTCCTTCTTTTTCCCCCTTCTATTTTTATTTCCCTATAGTCGTCTGTCCGTCTTTAATCCATAGCACGGAAACCCTTCGGCCTTTCCCGCTGCACCGGCAACCCCTCTCCCCATTTGAGGCTCCGTTAAGGCCGCGCTTCGCTTCCCTTCGATCGTATACCAATCGCCGCCGCCGCCACCGCCTCGACGTCTTAATTATCGATGAGTATTTCGCAGAAGCCTTATAGTTACTCGGCCGTGTTATTCGTCTTCTTCTTTTTAAGTTTCTCCTTCATCAATACTAAAACGCAGCTAGAGCTCTGAGCTCTCAATTACTAGTACCTATACTAATGTTAAAGACACATTGTTACGAAAAATACTGACCAGCCTTTCCGTCTTTCGTTACTCGATTACCTCCATCCAAGTTCCTTATATACCTGTATAATATACGGTAATTAGTTTCTTATAACCACCATTGTATACCGATCGTTTAAAATCATGGGTTTTATGCCCCCAGTTATATGTGATTGTCGCTGTAGATTTAATTTGAGTTTAGTTCTTGTCCACTGCCACAGGGTATGCAATATTATACATATATGTGACTTGGCAAAAAGGAACAATTGTCGACTAGTTATCCATTCACTTAACGCCATTCATTATATTTCTTTTAAAATATAATCGCGTCTCGTCTGCTGTTATACACCCTCGGGCCTATCTGGTATATCTATCTGTGTATTGTTATTATATTTGTGCTAACAGTTAATTTATTTACTTAAGAGATTATGTCAACGTATTAAACGTACAAAGTAAATGGGCATATGTTTACGGGTTGTATGCGACATGGTCATTGGTCTGACAGATTTACACACAGAAAGTTTATAATCGCTACCCGATTTCATTATTATGCCGTTTACATATTACATTTTCTGCCTCTGCAAAAAACGTATCGTTAATATATATATATATATATATACATAACTACATGTATTTAAAAAAAATACTTAGAACTTAATTATATTCCTGATGCAAATTTCGAAACAATTACAAAATATAATTAACTTTAGTAAGGTTTCTTTCGATTGTATGCAATTTATCTCGTGCCGAATAATTATTATATCAATATTACCTATTTTTAATTTATAAACTGCTGTAAGAAGTAATATGTTCACATTATTTGTCTGTATAATAGTTTTTAAGCAATTAAATATACCTAGATATATATTTTTTTTATTGTGTAACTCAATGGGGTACAGTTGGATTTAATACCCCAAAGGCAAACGTATTATGTGTAATAGATATCATGAAAAGAACCAGATTATAGTTTCATCTTTGCTTTGCATTGTTATCGATGTACCGGCACAATAGGTACGATTACTTATCATATTCTACTTTGATGAAGATGCGTTGTCACGGTACGTTTATAATAATTCGTTTATACAGATCAATAATAAACTAGTGAGACTTATAAACGAATAAAATAGAGTATGTCAGACAATGAAAACCACAATAGATTGTATAGTGTAATACCCGATCAAATTATGTAATTATCAGGTAGCTTACTATATGATCAATATTGTTATACCGAATCAAAAATAATTTGTTAAACTAATAATGTGAGTTTATCAATTTTTAAAAAAAAGATATTCGTCTAATACTTAAGTCTTGCGAAATATTTTATTAATTTAATAATAACAATCATTGTTGGTCAAATATTTAAACTAGGAAAGAGGCATTTTACAAATATACCTATAAAACTTCACATTTTGCCAATTGTGGACTTTAATAATAGGGCATTAGATAAATTGTGTTGACAGCGATTTATATCTAAATTAATACATCATATTTCTCGACCGCGATTTAAATCGGATGAACTGCGAATAACAAGTACTAGCTGGATAAAACATAAGACGAAAGAAGCCGTGCTGGACCGAGTTGATAAGAGAAGAACAATAATGAACACAAATTGTGTCACACAATAATAATAAAAATATAAGGCTAATTGGACATATGCTAAGGCACAATCAGTTCAAAAAGAACCAGAGGAAGACTTCTTTGAAGAAATCTTCATTAGGATAGATTTCACCACATACCGACAACTTTAGAAGACAGCAAGTGACAGACATGAATGTATACAACTACGAGGCTTGGTCTTTAGAAGCCGATAATGATGATGATGAGCTGAGAATTTTCACTTTTAAGTCATATTGATATTTTAGAATTTTTATATATTATTATTAGTCTATTATAATATAGTTTGCCTCACCCCTGGTGAGTGTATGTTATTGATATTATTATAATATATTGAAACACACCCAACGCAAAATTATTATTATAGTACCACGACGACTACAGGCGGAAATCCTGTTCAGGAGGTGCCATATACAGACTATATTCCCCATATACACGACATATGGTCTCCCGGTAAGCCTTATATATATATATACACATATTCCTGGTTTTCCTGGACCGGCAAAGGGCTTGTACGAACACGGGCAGAGCTCGACGTTCTCATCCGGTTCCACGGGTTGATAGGAATAAGAAAGGGGGGGCGCCATACGACTTCCCCTCCTCTCTGCCACTATACGCCTATAATGTATATAGTGTCTGCGCATTATACGAGGCGCACTATATATGTATGTATATTATTATATTATAATATAAGTATATAAACACTCGTATTTGTGTGTGAGTAGCAGTGTGTTATCATTACAATAATAGACAATAGTACACAAATATATACCGGGTGGAGCAGCAACGGGGTATAATATAATACATTGATCAATGTATAATAATAGAATAGTTATCGAATTTTCCGTGCTCACAGCTGCTGTTGAATACAGATATTGATTATCTGCAACGACCAAAAAAAAACCGGTTAAAATGTCTCACACAAAACCCGTAACCAGCTTAGGTTTTAGTAACGTCGTAAGCTGATGTCCCTATGTGACCCGTCATCGTCGACAGTAAATAAAAATTAATACTAGTTTGTGTTTTGTTAGCCAATTGGTACATAGCGCAATTGACACACAGTCGACGGCTGTACTGCGGTGCCGTTGTTCGTTCTCAAACGGTTTACTACATCCTCCTAATCGACACTAATCCAACACTCAGTTGTACCTTCATACAATGTAATAAAGCCCACAAAGAATAATCCTCAGTTAAATAAAATAAATGCTGAAATGCTAATAGGAGTTTCAGACGATGCAGTGTTCCCTGTTCCCAGTGTTCCACAATAATTATGATACTAAACATGTAATCTATTTGTCACAAAGCAAAGTTGTTTTGAACACAACAAAAATCCCATAAACAGCAGTGACACATGTTGGTTAAATTAAAAAAAACGGGATTAAGAAGAAAATTCTTATGATGTTCGAAAAGTTAAAAAAAAAAGGAACATAAATTAAGTTTAAGATAATGTTTAATTTTTTTTCGCATATCATTTAACAATGTTTTTACGTTTAGGAGAAGTAGCGGTTATTACTTAAGCAATTTTAATAAAAAAAGTCGAATAGTTTCTGACTTTTATAAGGGAAAAATATATTTATTGCAACTGTTTTACCAAAACGTTTAGCCCCACTGCGAAATAGTTACTCGGTTCCGCCTAATTGTGTGGCATTTTGACATAATATGATTATTAAACATTAGTACATTTTAAACATCTAGATGAGCTTAAAAGGAGCGCTAAACGCTGCCTAGTGCCTTCCAAATCGCCCTTATGGATTTTTTTGTTATTCAAGTTTACGCCAAAAACAATTTTCTATATTATTTATTGTTTAATAATCCGTTAGAAAAACTCGCCGGATGGTACACTCGAGCGGTGTACAAGCATAATAATAAAATATATTGTTACACCGGTGATGTCTCGTTAACGGGATAGGGTTTATTTTAAAACGGATACGCGTAGCGACGAAATGTATACGACGGTAAAAAACAAGTATGCGTGCACATATGTATAAAATACATATATGTACAGTGTACGTATGTATATGCACGAACAAAATATTAAACACTAAAATGCCATTCGTCGGCCATCGCGCGGCTCCGCTGTTTTAGGGTCGCTTTTCAAAAATCAACCCCCTGCCCAAATCCGACCCCTTTTCACGTGCGGAACGAGCGTTGACAGCCGCAACGCACACACACACTCACACAACACACCCCTATTGCGTTGTGCATGTGAACAGCACACGGGATGCGTGGAAGCCATCATGTTCCACCCGGCGACGCACTGCATACCGGCCGGAGCGTACGGGGCGGAGGTATAGGTGCGGGGGCAACTGCGGCAGCAACTGCGGCGTTTTATCTCGGCCGGAGGCGCACGGCAGCAACTGTAACAGCAACAATAATAATACAATATATTAAAATATATTTCATATTCTTTTGGATTCCTATACGTGTCCAGATAACTAATTATATATTATACAATTTATATAATATTACCCAATGTACATATTAATATTAACATATATATTTATTATTATTACTGTAAACGCATAGTTCGTTGGACCTATCGGCTTGAGTTAACCTATGATCCCCGGGCTCCGACACTGCAACAGTACTATGTGTTTCATGTACATATTATTCAAGTAAGTACTAATATGTATAGGTATATTGAATTTGAAAATCAGTTTACTTAGGAATTATGCAGTACCTCCATTGTAAAAAAACACTGCTATTTATCCTCTAGGACATGCTACATACTGTGTTTTCCCTATAAGCATCGGACAATATTTTGGTCGACACATTTTATAATCACTTTTAATGGCATTTCTAATGGATTTACAGCGTATTCAATTATACATATAATACAATTTGGCGTTTACTGTTTTTCCTCTTCTAGGGCCGAGATACCTATAATGCCACCAGGCTTCACAACTTTTTTTTTACATAAAAACAAAACAAACAAAATTGCTTAGAATTGCACTGATCGCCAAAATGACGATTCTTGCAAATTATTTTACCTAAATTGCAGCAATTTATACTTAGACCTACTCTCTTATTACTTGAGGCAAAAATGCGCGTGCACAGGGATAAACTGATTAAAATATATTATTGTTGGTCTCGGTCCGTTTCTTTTGTATTTATATACCTATATAGTATATACAATATATAAATCCTATGCCCATTATTTAACACAATAATATGAGTTATGACCTAGTAATAGCATATCGGAGTACCAGAATGAAACACCGTGACGAATCAACACGGACACGGAGCGGATATAATGTAAAATAAATACAATTTTTCAATAATAATCTGTGAGTACACGGTCAAAATTGTAGTAGTATATCTGTATATTAAACTCAATAGACAATACTGTATATGAACTACGTTTATCTACTAAGAATAAATACTAAACGAGCTTACTGTACATTAAGCGAATAAATGATATAAATATTTATAAAATAAATCGCCGAAATATTATACAATATAATAATTAGTATCAATTAGGTGAATTTCATATGGTAACAAAGTAATAAAATGTAAAACACGGTGCACTTAAAAAAACATTAACCTTTGCAAAGTGTATGTACAAAATATTATGTACATGATACGATAAGTATTTACAACAAGTATCCAATAAAACGGCTAGTATACACAGTGCATGAGATATTTATTAGACATGATCGATCCGTTCGGTGTTAGTTTGACGTTTCTTGTTAATTTCATCCATCAAATGTGTATAAGGCGTAAGCAATCAATAAAAATAAATCAAAAGGGTAACCAAAAAACGTATTTGTAATGAGAAAAATTATACAATTTTTTTTAAATTTTTTTTACATACATATACTATACCGCAACAACGAAGTGCTCCAAAGCGGTCATAGTTAATTACATCCGGTATATATTACTCAAACACTGAGTGTTCAATAAGTTTGGAAACTCATAAAACGTCCGGTTCCACACTTATTGAACACCCGGTGTAATTTACTTAATAGTCATTAAAGTCTAACATGTGATATGTGAGTTAAAGTATTTATATAACATATTAATTGATAGGCACGACTAGACCAACATTTTAGGGGATGCTAAAATTATGTTTACCTGACTAAACATAATTCTTATTTTAAAACCATTAGGTATAAGTACAATTTTTGAAAACAAAAATAAAAAAAATTTGAATAGAATATGTACATTATTAAAATTGTATGCGTATAATTCAAGAATTGGGGTTTGAATTTTTGGGGGTGCTCAAGTCCCCCTAGCACGCCCAGTTGCGCCTATGCATATCATACGTATAGAGGTGTAAACCGTATTTGCTTGACCCTACGCGTCAAAACCCATAATTTGACCTCTTGTGTTTTTATGGTTACTCAATTTTTCAGTAAGTCATACATAATCGTATGTTGATTGTTGGCAATATTTTCAAAAACTGTCCACCTCGTTAAGGTTTGAGTTACAAAAAAATCTTCAGGTCTTAGTCAGTGAAATCCTTACTTTTTTTTTTTAGTAAAATAATGCTGTAATTGACCGGAAATTCTTTCCACGCATATACATTTAGGTATACACAATATACATACGTATGTGTCCACGTGTCTTACATATTGTCTTTTTCGACGGCTACCGCGGCTCTACGGGAGAATGCAATCGCTTTTTTACACGCTAAGCGGCCACCATACTCGACTCGTACGTGTACTATGCCGGTCTTGTACTGTGTACATGTATGTATATACTCACCGATGACCGGACACGCATAATATTGTACATATAAGTATAGTGATAATATGATAGTAATGCGCGATGCGGAGGATAAAAAAGTGCCCGCGGCACACATGATGTGTGCCGTACGGGTATACCGCAGCCGCAGCCGCCCGTCGCGGGAGTGGCCGGTGTAGAGCCGCATATACGCAGCCGAACCCAAGCGTGTACACGTATGGCGTGCACCGGCGGCGGCGGCTGCGGCTGCGGGGAGGCCCCAGCTCTCGCGTTGGGTGGTCTCTGCTGCGCAATGGTGTACCCGAGAACCCGGTCGCGTCCATCCGTTCTTCGAATATAAAACACAACGACTGTTGCATTGTGACTCGTAGTGATAATAAAAATAGGAAAATGTATATGTATATAATATAATATTACATTATATATATAGTCATATTTGTAGACTACAAAACCAAAAAAAAAAAATCAAAGCTCGCGCGCACGCTTTTCGGCTTTGTTTTTCCCTCCGTTTTGTTATTTTGCCGTACCTACAATTGATACACACACACACACACATTATAATCACTGTATACGCAACGGTCGTACAGTGTCCGTTTCTCTTTTATATTTATCACAAAATATGCTTTACGATATAGGTACATTTATATGTATATGATCACTGCACGCGCACCGCAACGCCTAGTCTCTTCCGGAACAGCCTCGACCGCAGTTGTACGGCCGCCACCTTTGTGCGTTGCACGCAACGTACGATCGACGCGGTCGCAAAGCCACTGTACAGTACATTCAGTGACGAGACGGCCGACCTGTGTGTGGACACAAACAAAACCCTCCCAAAAACAATTAATACACTGCCCGTGTAATGCCTATGAATATATATTACTATATATTGACTGAAGAGACGAAGAAATAAAGGTGTATGACCGTAATTTTTTTTTTTTTTGACACGCGGTGAAAGTCTTTATATTATCTTATATGTGTATGCATCCCATAACGTCGATCACGTATGTATGTGCCTACAATAAATGCTGCAAACGGCGGCGTTTATGCGTATCTATTTACCGACGTCTGTATGCACGTGAACAGAAGCGGAAGTGAAAATCTACAAGGGCAAAAAAACGCAACAATGTAAGGGAAGCTAAATAATATACCTGCGCGCGCGCGACCGAAGAGTGTTGTGCGCCCAAGATTTATAAGTTAGATGATTTATCGTGTTTGCTACTATTGTGTCGTGTCCATACAATAATAATTATATATAAATATATGAGAAAAAAAAGGAAAGACTGCCGCTTTTGTCCGAATGAAAAGCGTTGACATTTATTTGGGTATCGACCGCCGCAACGTTATAAGAATGATAGCGTGTATACGCTGTGGTCATTTTTTTATTAATATTTTTATTTATGTCTATAGAATTTTACATTTTTTTTTTAATAGGAATACAAATGAGATAAAAAATGTCACGGTCGATGATACTGTTTCTCTGTCAATCTATAATAATACAAGATGACCTGCTTAGCATTTCATATTATAGTTATGTCAAACTACTTACATAAACTTCACTTTTATGTGTACTATAGGACGCAACAAATTGACCAACCTACCGGTCTTGATAATTACAGCGATTGTATGCGTTTATTGTTTTATAACAAGCGAGCTGCAGCCTTGAAAATGGAATGTGCAAGTATTCCGAAACGTTGGTAGACCAGTCAATCTATTCAGGTGAGAGTGTCCTCAAGACGTGTAAATAGTGTAGATTGTAAGTACAATACCCCGCTCAAGCTTTAATACATTTAAGTAATCTCTGTCTTACATAAGAACAAAATACCTTTTTTAATTACGAGTATCAAACTAAATAATGAACATATTGGAAAAAGGATATACTATTCACTATTGTCTTTAAAAATATTATCTTTCGACATTGTGGTATATGTTATTTTTGCTCTAAAACCAACCCCCATTGACCGAATAAAACTCATTCTGCGTATTTATGCTTATATAGTAAAATAGTTAATATAGTATAGTAACTAAGTATTATTATTACATTTAAATATAAATGATACGTGTACAAAATTGATTAATTCTATTAGCAAAACATAATTTATCAGACTCATGTGATAGTTCAATTGCCAATAATTATCTATTTAAAAAAATAAATTTCAAAATGTGGTTTATGAAATTTTTGAACAATAAATATTTCAAATTAAAACTTTTCACATGGTTATCGGAAACATTCAGATTACCTACTCGCATATTAAAAATTAAAATATAAACACAATAACGTATGGTACGTTTAAAACAGTCAATTAGATGTTATACAATATTTAGTGTTACAACTTATACTAACGCGTTATGATGTAAGCAATTAGTAAAAGTGCATCGATGTAGCTTAAGAACAAAAAATTGATTAGGTTCTTTTTTGGTGTAGGTATACTTTTAATTTTCTTAATGGCCAATTTAAAAGTCATTAAAAACAAAAAGAGAGCGTGAGAGGAAAGATTTAGTGTCGAACGTACCTATATTATAAAACAACAGATTTTCCAAGGAAAAAACTGTTTCTTATTTAAATAAAAAGCTTTTATACAAATTACTTTTTAGATTATCAAAAAAACCAAAAACTCAGAAATAAAAACAACAAATTAATATTAATATAATTGTATTAAATATATTAATACGAGCTTTTTTAATAACTCTAAGGTTTCATTCTGAAGATGACTATACGTTGGATTGAAACAATGAAAGCACTAAACTGAATTTGAAAAAAACGCAAATCAATACCTAGATGTCTTGTAAGCTGTATGTATACAGTATATTTGCAATTATAATAATCCACGCTAGGTGAATTTTTTTACAGTAATGTAATTTAATTACCAACGTTTAACGCTTCACCATAATAATTGTAGTAGCTAAATAAATATAAATTGGTTTTTGACATGAGAATGCTTACCTCTGTGGGTCATTCTAAAATTACCGTCGCGGAATATTTGACGCTATAGATGGGTAGGGAGGAAGAAGAGATGAGGAAGTGAAGGCAGGTAATTATTGTTAAGAAAAATTAGCTGATATTAGATTAATGATAAGAGAATTGACTGATAAGTGAGGGGTCAAAGAATAAGAGAGGGGAAGGGAAATGAAGACATATTCATGATCTTATGTGTTTTCTTCAAGGGATAAATTAACGATTTTTTTTGTCGAAGGTGTACGTTTACACCTATATTTACAAATTGACTTTCCTTGGATGCCATTCATCTTCCATACTCAGGGCAGAAAATAGTAGAATTGAGTCAATAGTAGGTAATAGGTATATACTGGTAGGTAACTGCCTATGAGGCTACATATGAGGTGCTTTGGAATTTATTGTCACCTAACTTTTTATCATAATATAACGTCCTTGTTGACTTGTTCAACATTATAAAAAGCCAACGCCAATGTATCTCGCACAAAACTTGATTTTTTCGATACGTTAAATAATGATTTAATGTTATTTTTTTTATTATATTTTAACTCCTGCCTCTGGTGGGTCGCGCTTAACCTACAGATATGGCATAGTATATAAACTTAATATATCCCAATACGAATTTCTTATAACATTTTCCATCTTTAACACTCACACAACTATACTCTATACGGCTCGGGCATCGGTAAAGATTTTTTTCTTTTGGATATTTCGTTTATAAAAATAATAATGATAAAAAGTAGACGGTATCGTTTGTGAGCCGTCTTACCGCCCGCAGCGATGTAATATTAAAATTAGAAAATATTAACCGTAAACATTATTTCGATATTGTATAATATTATACCTATAGGTGTAATATACCGGACGGGCTTATGCCGCGTTTATAACAAATTGTATTTTAACCATGCCTTTTTCATTCGGCACCGTTCGCTCCTCGAAAACTCTCATTGTCTAGAAATCGATATCCAATTTTTCGTCCCGAGTGGTGCACGGGGGAAAAAATAATAACAGGGCCCTGACGCGCAACAAAATGGCGAAATATTAACAATATGAAGTCTTTGTGCGTGCGACGCAGGTGCTCTCCGCTCAACGCCGCTATTCCTTGTGGTTGTTTTCCAATTTATTGGCGCCTATGTATGTATATATGTATGTATGTATGTAGGTACCATACTATTACCATTGAGTATATACTTAACGCTAATACATTATATTATATGTAAGTACAATACACCGTCAAACGAAAACATATGAACCTTTGAAACATCCATAAATTATAATAATATAATATGAACGTTAAAATCTAAAAGTCTTATTACACCTATATACATAGGTGTAATCCTACAGCCATCGACAATTTATGAACAATTGTACTTTATACAGATAGGATTTATAATCTTTGTTTTTTTTAAATTGAACTAAATAAACAAATCGTCATTATAACATTTAAACTTGATCCGAAATAGATTTTTCTCTTTGGTTTTTTTTTTATAAGAATTTTATCGATTACTTTTAATTTGAATTAATTTTCTACATTGTACTTATACTCAATATGTATTTAATGTTGTAATGCTTTTAAATACTTTTTTTTTTGTTAAAATGCGAACATGATGCTATATTCACAAATGAAAGTTTTATTTATTTGTTTTTATATTTCTACCTAAATATTTTCTTTCACAAAATAGCTAAGTGACATGGTTTAGGGTGGATGGAACGAACGATCCCACCTTCGATCCCATAAGAGCCCATGTAAAAATTGTATAGTTTCTTTTCTGTGTATTCTGTGTGTTTGCCATCTATTATAGATATTATTTGTGTTTCTAATACCATACCATTGTATTGATACTATTTATTAAAAAAAGATGCCCATGACTCGTGTGGTAATAGGCTCTATTTGAGTGTGTTGTTTTTTAGTTGGCCTATAGATGCGTTTATTGAGATATGGTTGTATTGCCTTTACCGTAAGTACCACTTACCTATGTGACAAACATAACAGCTATATGTAATAATAAAAAGGACCGGGGTTGTCAAATTTACGTGTTTTTTTTTTTTTGCAAAATACAAGGATATATTATTTGAATCGGTTGAGTTTTGACAGCGCGCTGAAGAGTGACCAATTATATATAAATATATTATATTGGCCGACACGGGTTGATGGTAAAAACCTCTTGCACATCAAACGCGAGCCGCACTGTTGTATACCCTGGGGAATACTTCCGGAGTCGATGACGTGCACACCGACCCAAATACAGCATACTTATATAATACACAGCAAACATAATAAATATAATCGAAAGACATGCCGACTTTCAACGGGTCGATATTGTATTTTGTACTAGGCCCTTTAGAGGAGGAACCAACGGCCAGTACAATGACAAATCATGTTCTTATACAATATTACATCCTTTTATTACCCTTTGTGCGTGTTGACTCGCCGACCTATATATTTATTTGTCTAGCGCAGTGATATAGGTAATATGTTATAGTAATGGGAATTCAAAAATCCTATTTTCACAAAAAAAAACATTTAAAAATGTTATATAATATATACATATATATTGTTTAAAAACACAATATACATATATGTATTTTCGAATAAATTGATTTTGATAAAAAACTAACCGAAAACCGTTTAGAACAACTGCATTTGGATTTCGGATTTATGGAAATTCTAAAATCTGAAATCCAAGACTGAGGGTTTTTTTTTAAGTTTTATCAAAAACATTTTACTTAAATACACAAATTTATATTGTATTAATAATGTGTAGTATTTATTCGATTTTTTTTTTTAGGTTTTTAAATTTTAATTGTATTTGTAAAATGTACCAGATGATTGGTTAATTATCGGAAGTTGTGTAAATAGTGTAAATACAACACCCCATTTAATTTTTAATAAATTATTCTTAATTTAAAAAGATAGCTATATATGTACGTTACTATTTAAGTTACAAAAGTTGATAGAGCTATAGTAAATACTATAAAAAAAACTTAAGTTCATAAGGCTTTAACACATAAGAAATAGGGTTATAGGCTATACTTTTAAAAAAACCTATTGAAATTGAGCAAACTATTATATTTTAAAAAGAATAATTAAAAAAAAAATTCTCAGTAAGTTTGAAATATTGACTGGACTCTTTCTGGTAAAATAATCTAGCTCAACCGCGGGTTCACTGGAGTTCTAATAATAAATTTATAGATTAATATAACTGTTACAATCATTGACTACTCAATTATATCTGTAATATTAGCATAATAAATTGTTACGAGTTACGGCAATGTAACCCCAACTCATATTTTGTAGTTCCACAAAGTATTATAATTTATTTTTACCCCCCTCCTCTTCTCTTTTCCCAATGGATCCCATTCGTGGTTATCACTTAATATTCATACTTAAATACTATAATGGTTCCTAATGAGTCATTAGGAATGTTTTTCCGCAATCCGCATAACAGATATGTTGACAAGTATTATTTGATGGAAAACACTTTATTTTTAATCCGCAAGTGCCGAGTTTCTCAAAATTGTTTATTTCCGGAATGCCAATTATTGGCTAGATAGTAACCACTGCAGTCATTGTAAATTTGTATTTTATTAAATTTGTTACAATAAAAATAGTTTGATTTTTCAAGGATTTCATTGTACCTAGCCAGCTTTTATTTTTTAATCGCGTCCAATGGTTGATACGCATAAAAAAAAACATTCGTTAATAGTTGTTAAAGAAAATTGAGCACTTTTTAAAAACTATTTAGATTCAATGACCTGCAGCTGGCTATTAGCCCGCGAGGTCTTCTCGCTCAGCGGCGGCGGCTCAACTAGATATTTTAAATATGCAAGTCTTACATAACTTATAAACAACGCGACGGCAATGTCGCAATTATGGCGAAAAATGAAATACCCGCAAGTCGACCTAATATATTAAATATATAAAGGTAAGTATAAAATCGACTTGGCCGATTGTGTGAAGTTAATATTGCAGTCGCGTGTAGAGCTGTTACGACTCGTGCGCATTTCTTATATTATTTTAATAATATATTATTATCATTATTATTATTATTGCTGTATTATTATTTCTTTGCTGCTGTTACTGATTGACATGGCTCCTGCACTGTGTGTAAAGTATATATACAATAAGGCATATACAGGGTGATATCACGATGACCTAACAATTGTATATACGTTTCATGCGGTACAACCCTATAGTACAGTATACCGCGGCTACTTATAATAATGACTAATGTACAATGTTATTATGCACATATCATAAATTATAATACATAATATAATATTTTGAATCCTATGGCTGATGTGCGTTTGGCGTCCAACACCTCTAGGCCGGCAATTATTTATAGTACACAGTAATAACATACGAACGCATTGGCTGATGAGCAGCACGAAAATGACCGACAGCGGTTTGGCACCGGAAAAACTGGTAAACAATAATTTTTAATAATATTACAACTTGCGGTTTTCAGACTGACAATGTCAGGTATTTCTACGCGATTGCGGATCTAGGAATGGCAAAACTGAGGAGCTAGAAAAAAAAACAATTTAAATACATGTAAGTAATAGTCATAGAGTTAACGTTTACATATTAAAAACATTCCATAATATTCTAATATGTTAAAATTTAAAAAAATGCACTTTTAATGCATACAATTTAAGTACATAAGGGAGGGACTTCAGCCCCCATATCCCCCCTTGTATCCGCCCCTGGCTATATGCGAACATCACCGGCTAAGCATACAAATTTCAGTAACTTACGCTTAACTTAGAGTCGAACTTGTTACTCGGCAAAAATAATTCCTGTATTAAAAACATTTTTTGTTTTTAAAAAGACATTTTTATTTTGGTTAAAATAATATATCGGTAGGTATTTGCGGTGTTAATACAACATATTATAATTTATAACCCTTATCCGGCCTCACGGCAACAAATTCTATAACTAATTGTCAAGCACTCGAGTGTTGAACATTTTAACGTGCGCGCCTCGCAATTATTATTATTTTCTAAAAACAATCCATCAATTTTAGGCGCTTAATTTTTGGCAGAATTTTCCTGTTTATGTGCTCACAGGTACCTATTGTTACGAATATACCTACTATGTAACGCAGATCGTCGTACAGACATGTACATATGTATTTTGCGGACGTTTTGGCGCATGGATGCTCATAAAAAAAATAATAAATCAATTGTAATAAATAAAAACCAAAAACTTCTTTTACTGCTTAAAAAAAAAACCGCACAGTTTATTGACGACCATTTTTTTTTACGTTTGTGTATTATTGACACAGGTCGTGACAATTGCAATTGTTGTACATGTTGTCTAAGAGGTTACCACAATTGTAACAAAAAAACGTAAGATTGATGCAAGGTCGACTTAAGGGTATTGTGAATTTTTGAGTGATAACACATTCGCACGTATATATCAACACCACGGGAAGGAGAATTTTTTTTTAAACATTTTAGACCAACCTTTTATATTTTTGTAGTCGAAAAAAAAGTGTCAAAACATAATGGTAACAAGACATTTATTAAGTCGGAGCACTATATATAGTATTACTATCATGTTATAGCTGTGACACAAGCGTTCACGAAAAGGAGGATGCCTTCCTATTATAATATATTATATCAACAGCTATTATTATGCATAGGTAGGTAACACAAGAAAAACTGTCGTAATAGGTTCTATATGCAATTCATATAGAGGCTAGAGCTAAAGATTATTAATTATAAAATAGGTAAATAGATAGATTCGGTAACTCAAATTAGAATATTGTATGTGCCTTAAAGTTCGAAAATGTTGTCAACCCTTTCTAGAGCAAAATGCTTATAATATTTTTGTTTTATTAGAATAACTAATTAATGTCAGTGGCGGATTTAAAATCAACCCAGATAATTTGCCAAAATCTACCTTAAAATATTTAATTATATTGACTTTGAGTTTTTTTTTAATTCTTATGTGGCTTAGGGATAGGAGAAGGCAATTGCCCTAACCATTTAGAGGACATATAAAGATCCCTTCCTTCCCTTCTACCAGTAACTGCATTTCAATATAATATTGCCTAAACTGCACATAACAACACACTTCAATTCCACACAATTCGCTTACCTGGAAGGGAACTGTTTACACACTACTCCTCCCAGATAGCATCGTTTATTAGCATCACTACAAATAATTGGAGTTATAAAATCCCGTTTTCCTCTTCACGAGGCGGGTTTTACTCTTCAGTTTTATTACCTGGAAAGCCATGTACCTATCTAAGTAGTACAACTTTTTAAAAAATTCTGTTTATTATACTTTTATTTCTAAATTATTAGCCTTGCGAAGCAAATGAGAGAAATCTACAAACGGCGCACAAAGCTACCATTCGGTAAGAAAATAAATGTTTTTACATAATAAGCCCTAAGTATAAACCAGAACAAACTAACAAATTATGTACGTATAGGTAAGTATGTAAAAAAAAACAACAGGAGAACAATTTTAAGTGATAAAAACTGGTAAAAAGTGTCTTAAACGAAAATGGAGATAAACGTAAATATTAAGTACATTTTAAAACTTGCAGACAGCAATAAGTATAAAACTAACAGATGAAAATGTCGGGAACATGTTTTTAAAATATCGTTTTGGACATTTACAGCTCAAAACATTTTAATATTACTTTTTGAAGCATGTTTTTCCCTAATTGGGTTAGTATTTTGTTAATCGTTTTTAGAATAACAGGCAATACAGAACAACCCAACTCTTTCAAACTTAATTGCGGTAAGAAGTAGGTAATTTTATCGAATAAACGTTAGACAGATGGGTTACGCGCTATTTAAGTTTAATTACTCGACAATCTAGTCAGTTCATTCTCTTGATAAGTATCTTCTTCTTTATCTTCGCCCTACACTCCCAACTACATGGTGCTCTTGATAAGTATATAACGTGATGTACGTTATTAATTGAGCATATCACATGTTTAAGTAAACAGCAGAATTTACTAATCATAAATTCAAAAGTCATAATATTACTATGTTATGTTATGTTGGTCTGCCGTTTAATTCGCTCGCTGGCATTCGGATCGATATATACGCCCTTGGAATTAGTCGGGCTCGTACAATATTATGTCAGTGCTTACAAAGAAGAGAAACGCTTTTCATGGAAATTCTTAGGGGGTGAACCGGCTGAGGTGCAAAAGGGTACGTCGGACGGTTGTCAAACTTCTGACAAGCGACCTGCCTGCGGAGCTTCGTTTATTTTAGGCGCGTTCGCTCTCGGCCGAGAATTCCTATAGGTATCGGCATTTTTCATTAGACATCACATCATAATATTATAAAATATGATAGCACACGCCAAGCGCCGCTCCTTTTACACAAATTGATTAGAATACATTATAATATAACCTTAACCCGTTCTTTGCTTACGTTATCACATATTCTTGGAATTTTTTTCCTAACCACTTGCATTGTACGATATACCTACATTGTATTTTCTTAACGTTTGCGTTCACTCAAACTAACGTTCAACGCTGTACTGAACGCTTACACACGGCTTAACCTAAAAAAAAAATTGACAAATTCCAAGTTTAAAAAAATATATAATATTTACTATTATTAGCAATCAAGTATAGACGTTTTCTTATGGATATTGGGCGTTCCGCGCCAGATCGGCTGCGGCCATCAGCCAACAGATCATGTCTCCTATTTTCTTCGAATTTCTGAAATATAGAAATCTCAGAAAATATTGACGTATACTTTCTGTTATATATATATATAATATATAAATAGGTTATGGGTTTTGTCTCATTCATCAAAACCAATACTAATATATATATATATATATAATATATGAATATGTCAAACTAGTTTACCATTATCATTTATTACATTATTGTCCGTTCCCTCATTACCATATCATCGGTCTCCTATTCCGCGGTTATCTGTAGGTATATTACATACACACCATACAACGCTAAACTACTCTGATATATTATGTTCTGTGTACATTAATATAAATGAAGTATAATCCCATTGTTTATTTTCCCAACAGGACTAGCTGATCTGTTTCGGTCCTTTATCCAACTAGATCTAGTAATTTTTTTAAAACGCTCATACAACGCACCTACCTATACCTTTTTACCGTACACACGCTTAAGAAAGTCTGACAAAAATAAAACCATAACAAAAAATAAATCAAGTCTCTCCTCCATTTTTGTTGTCGACTGCGGTTGTCCTATATGCACACACACATGGGTACAGTAAGATTTAAGAGTGGAGCCAATGCGGTTTTTTTTCTACTTTATACCTAACCGCCCGACACAATGGAAAGTGCGTTCGGTAAAATCAAAAGACCAAAAGATATAGTAATAATAAAACACATGGCTTTCGTGCGATGAAAACGATTCCGGTCGGACAGTTTGTTCTTTTCACTGTGCCATATTATTATTATTATGTGTAACTATTATAATACGGCGGCGACCCCACACGGTATCATGTTTTCTTGACCGGCTACTGTTTCGGTATCTAATGAACGTTATAGAGCTGTTTTCGCTCATTAATCAAAATAAATAAGTATAAATACGTAATATATTTTATTTTTTCAAAAACGTTTTCCCATTGACTGAACACCAGCACCACCACCGACGACTCTTTGACAGTATTAAACGTCTTTATGCGCTTTGTCAGATTAATTGTTCGGACACGGTTGTCAGGGTCCCACGTCGCTTCCTGGCTATAGTACTAACTCCGAACTCGGTGTATAGTCACAACACAACATATCCCGAAAACCAGTTAGTTCAGCAGTAAGCACCATCAGTAATCTAAGTGGATAAAAAATAACAACAATAATATAATATAAGTCCGTTTAAACTAAGGTGGTCAGTTTTTTTTGACGTTTGAGACCAAAAAGCCAGACAAAATGTCGACTACTTAGGATGGTCCGATTTTAATTCTATAAAGGCATACGAGTTCTTTGGCAACTTTATTAGGTTATGTAGGAAACAGATTTTTTGTTTTTTTTTATGTGAAAAAAATCGCGGTTTAATATTGAAAAAATTTCAAATTCATTTATTAAATTACAAAAAAACTGAAAAGCTGACATTTTTTAATGAAAATCGGCTTCTTACGTAACCTAGTAAAGTAGCCAAAGAACTTGAATCTACAGAATACAGAATTGAAATAGGATCTTCCTAAGTAGTCGAAATGTTGTCTGGCTTTTCCGTCTAAAATACACCAAAATGGCATTTACTCATAGAAAAAAATGTTTAAATTAAAAATAATACCTTGAAGCTTATATAAATTAACCGGTAAATTAGTTGACATGGTCGAAATTTATTAAAACATATTTTCTCTTAAATGTTGCCTATACGAAATTCCTTAAAAACACACCCGCATACAATTCCCTTAACCGAGAATAAATCAAACTTCACCTGTTGACTCGTAGTAGGAACTTCACAAGTAAGCAACAGCTAAGTTTACAAATTTAGTAGGGCAGGTACACCGTACAAAATAATAGCAATAACCTATACAACATTACAACCTAAGTCCTAACCTAACACAGGGAAGCAACAAGCTTAAACAATTGTGTTAATGTTTCCAATATGAGCAAATCGTTTTTGCGGTATTTAATGTTATATTGTACATTCGTAATTACTTATTTGATATTATTAAATAATATCTATTTTTTAAACAAAACAAAACCTAACTTTATGTGTATATACATTTATAAAATATATATATAAAAAAAAACCCAGAGTGAAAAATGAAAAAAGAGGGTATTAACCGACCTCCTGGGGTTTTCGATATTCGTTATGTGCCCTGTCCCTGGCACTAGCTGTCTCCGTCGACTGACTTAAGACGCGGCAGTTCCTTGACTACGTTTGATCATTAATCAAAATATTTCACCCCAACCGAAGGTATCCCCCGAAAACCCCTGAATAGTACCTAATATTCTCCCTCGTGGCCTCTTTCTTTTTTTCCCCCTCCGACTCTCCTTAAAATCTTACCCAACCACAATACTGTTATTCGCATTAGAGTATATATGTATATATAGAATAAATGAAAACAATTCACTCGTTAGAACATATTTTAGATTATGACTATGTTTTAAATAGACAAATAATTACAATTATTAAATAAATTAATTCTGTTTAAATCGTTCTAACTAATATTTAGTTACAGTAAGTATATTAAAGTTTAAATATATACTCTACTGAGTTATTTATGATAATATTAACTCTCAATACCAGTTGCTCAAATTGTTAATGTCTTACATAATATATTGTTTCCCATTTACAATTATTCTGTTTATTATCGTTGCATGAATTTAAAAAAATACTTATAATAGATTTTACTTAAAAATATGGTATATATTTAAATACAAATATTGCACATTTGTTAGTACTTAGTAAAATAGGTACAGTTGTGACAGTGAGTAGTCCCAATAAAACTATTCGTAGTCATGCTCAAGTGTTATTATTTATACTCTTAAGTTTTATACAACGAGATTAACAGTTATTTTATATTGTAAATATTTATATTAAAAATGTTTTTAAAAAAATACGGCGGGCTTGCTTTTGCTGTTATGACTTATGACTCATCAGTAGGTAAATTATTGCAAATGTTTTGTTTTTATAAATATATATATATATATATAATATAAAAAAATATATATTGTTGTACTTGTGTATTAAAAAACATTACCGAACCCAAACAAATCTAAATACAACGACGAGATAAAATAATAATATAATCTTCATGGCACCCAATTATGTGCGGTATCCTTTAAAATGGCGACTGGGAGTAATAAGGCGGCAAGCGTCGTATAAAAAAAATGTACAAAAAAATAACGATCCCCGAGAAATTGGTCTCAAAACAATTCATTAATCTTAACCGGGATAACGTCCCTCCCGTCGAGTTGGCAGTCAATTTAAAGAGAGCGCCCTATTCTAGTATCGGCAGTGATATAATACTTTTAAATTGGCCATGTTTGTCGGACTTGGCCCAAAAGAACATTGACAATATTCATTTTAAACACCATGTGTGTTTGAGACCGAAGAGGGGCGATCGCTTGTACGTTATAAGTCTTATAGAAATATATTGATGAATGGTTTTTTTTTTGTCATTTAAAATCGGCGAAAATTATAAAAAGCAATCGTTTTAAAACGAAATCTGATACCTATAGAGTAGTAGAGCATTCGATGTACTACTGTTGTGGATTCACACAATATTATGTGTAAAACTAACAGCTAACAAAATAAAATTTATCGCCCAAATACAAAAACGGAGATCGATAAAGTTATGAACCAAATTATTTGTATGCATTCGAACTTCGAAGTTCAATGAGAAATGTTTCATGTTTTAATTCTGTAGGACAATAACGGCTTCTGTAATACTGTCGAATAACTGAAAAAGAAAAAATTAAACACTTAGGCCAACTACTGAAAAGCTTCTAAGCTAATGTTTGTAAAGATAAAACTTCTAGGCTTAGAATATTATTTCCTCGAGCCTAAATTATAATTTATAAGAAAATAGATTTCTTCTAAATTAAAGAAACAAAATACACCTTTCGTTGTAGTTCTTCATTCTTAAAATGTTTCGTTGGGCATCCAGTATAACTTAATTGTGACTAAGTAATACACAATGTATTTTTGATTGATTATTATTGTTATGTAATGTAATTATCTCCTAAGCATGATTACAAATAAAATGGTTTGGTGATTTTCTTCTTTTATTATTTTGATAATATTTTGTTCAGCCACCAGTAGATTTATGTACAGTAGCCAGCTAGTTGTCAAGAGTGGAAATAAGTAAGTGGCAAGTTTGTATGATAACAGTTTTTTTTTTAACAATAATTCATATAATTCAATAGTTGTTATTTATACTGGAGCGGCAAATAAAGCAAATGGCAAGAAGACTTTAATCCTCTTTCGAATTTAATTAACAGTTTTGCTTGTTGCTATTTTCATTTAATATATATAAATTAATAAATACTTCTCAAGTCATAACTGTGATTTTTTTTATAAGGGACATTCTTCTAGATTTCTATTATAATATGTAGGTCAATGCAGATGTAAAATAAATTAGCGACTAATAAAAAAAATCTATAAAATAAATGTAAAAAAATACAACTAATTAATAACAGGATACTTATGAGTGTTTATTAAAGCTTAAAATATATATATATATTTATTTATTTATTTTAAAAAAATAATCATTAAGTTTACTGTTATAATTTTTAACTTTAATGTTTCCTTCGATATGAACAGCCTGTAAAAAACAAAAAAATGTATTATATATGTTAATTAATATACACATTTACATAAAAATGCTTAAATATATATGTGCTTGACAAACAAAATAAACCAAAATTTATATAGTTAACAAAATACAAGCAATTTTAGTTTTAACTGAATTTCATACATTAAATTTTAAAAAAATGTTATCAATAATATTGACATTGTAGATGCAAATATTATAACTCACATTAATAAAATTATACGAGCCAAAAAATGTTTAATAATACTAAATAATTGTTGTGCCACGTTTTGCAACAATCAATATATTAAAATCTATAATTAAGTTTTCTCAACTTTAATTACCAATTAAATTACATAATTGTTTTCAATGGTGTGGTATAAAAAAATTGTATTAATATATTTTCTACTAAAAAAAAAAAATGATTGTCCTGATAAGTTCATAAATGTGTTCAATAATTAATAATTAACATAATTTACTAAAAGTCTACTTCATTCGCTTTATAATGTGGTTCATCACTGACCAAGTAAAATATTTTAGGTTAGGATGGACAAAATAGGATTACAAGGAACAGGGAATTCAAAAAATTTGTTTTAATAATCAACAAATATGGGATACCGATTTTGCTGAAAATACCGTAAGAATAAAATGTGTAATACTAATAAATTAAATTACATAATACATAGAACATATAGCAACTTACCATCTGATAGTTTTCCTTTCCCTCCAGTTGGCCTACACAATACAATCAAGCAGCCATCACATCTCACTTTATCTTGGACATGACTAAATACAGTTTTAATTTTATAACATCCTAAAATAATAAAATAAACATAAATATATACAACATGTTTTAATTATAAGTGGATATTAAACCTGGGCATTTGATATCCATAAAGTATGAGTTGGGACGAGGTACCAATCTCTTTAATTTATGACTGCGTAAATCATCCTTTGCAGTCGGGTGAAGCAAACTTTTAGCCAACTAGTTTAACACATATTGTTTGTTAATAGAAAAAATAAATCAAATAGAGTAATTATAAATGTAGCATACCTACTTAAAACAAACAACATACATAAATTAGTATTGTATTAGGTGTTACAATAAATATTGTATTAATACTCAAATATATGGTAATTCAATATTTAACTAAATTAAGCATATTATAGAAAGCTTAAAGATCCAGTTATTTTTACTTTTTTACCCTCAAGATATACATATTCTAACATACTCGAATAAACTATTGTTTATACTATTTATCAATTTATGTATGTTTATTCTTTTTACAAACAAATAAATGTATAGAAAATTATTCAGTAGAATACTTACAGGCATAATGATAACTAACTAAATAATATTTTTATTTTATTAATTCTTGTAAATTATGTATTAAAATAAAACAAATATGTAATAGTTTATATTAGTTGCTTAATAAGAAACAAAATTTGTTTATATCCGAGGTCGGTGGTTACTGATTTCAGCCAACGACAATTATTTTACAGTATAGTTTAGCACTGGCATCATCCACTACCCACGTTTTGGAATTTTGATAACTCGCTATCATAATGGTACGGTATGGTATGCTATCAGTACATACCTGTTACCACCCACTACTTCTAAAAATTTAATTTTAAAAGAACATTTTATGTGTTTATAATAAAACTGTTCAATAGAAATTAATTAACTTCCTTAAAAACGACGTTTTGTAATTAAATTTTTTTATTTTAATTTACGACAAAAAGATTTAAAAACAACAGAAATATCAATATGAGATGTGAGAGTTAAGAGAGAGTTTTTGCGTTTGACGGATGGCCACCTTGCGCTGCTCCCCACTCTTGCCGCTTTAAACTTAACCTCACATAGTTTGAACGACATACATAGTTTGTTTACATATTTCCCCAGAACAGTCCCATTCTTTCCTTTTTATTCCTGCGTAGAGTGACGTTTAGGATTCAAGATGGGTAAGTCAATTTTCATCCGTTTACATCTAAAGAACTAACGTTTCGATTGTCAAATTGTTTAATGTTTCTAACATTTATTAAGTTGACAAATCATGATTTTCCTATAAAAGGCACAAGTCGACTAAAAATCTTTCAATTATGAGTGTCGGGTGTATCGTGTTCTCAAGTCACAATTTTAATGCATTTTAGGTATATCCCGCGATTCGTGGCATAAGCGTAGGAAGACTGGAGGAAAACGTAAACCTCTCCATAAGAAGAGGAAGTATGAATTAGGTCGTCCTGCTGCAAACACAAAGGTATGACTTCAATGATAATAACCAATTTTATAGCGATCCTAGTCTTCCCCTAACAATTTTGTAGCTAGGTGTGCGTGTTTAAGAGTTAATATAGCCACAAAAAATGCTTGGAGGGCGACTATGTAAGAACTTAACTTTATAAAACATATTTGCTAAAAAACTATTTTTGTATTTTCTTTTCGTTCTTAATATTTTTATATAATAGGATTTTGTAGGTATCGTTTTATTAGCAATTATCTTTTAAATTTGTCTAAATAATAGAATGGTAACAAAATTTGAGAGCTGGGAAACAAAACTTGTATTATTCGTGTTGAATATAAGTATTTTTGTATATTATTATATAATATACCAATCTGGTTCTTGATTTATAAATTATGAAAGATCATCTTGGTAGTTTGTTTCCACAATAAACTATTATGTTAATTAATAAAAACATAATATTGGTTAATACCTACTCTTTAAATGCATTATTTTAAATTATAATACCTTTATCAAAAACATTATGATGAGACGTATGTCTGAATATTACATGACGACATTCATTTTTTTTCACCTCTAACGTCCTGAATGTTTATTAAATTAATAATATTCATATACTTCAAATATTTTGAATATCTTTAATGATGCATACAGTAAAAATCTTTGAAGTTCAAATTATTTTACTTCGAGTCTTACTTTCGAAAAGAAATATAGGTATTATTTATATATGAGCGTGTGCTTTTATCACTTTAAATTCTTGAGATCAACGATAATATGATGAGACAAATATCCGAGTTCATGTGACGATATTCTTATTTTTCACCTCTAACGTCCTGATATGTTTGGTATTTCACATTTTGTTGTAAAATTTATTCAATTTCTTAATTTAAATCTCCAAGTTGCTGTGTGCCAGAAATTCAAATTTGTGGCATGTTCTGGTACAAGTCTGTATAGACCATGGTTTGTTAGTAAGCTCTACCTAGTTGAAAAACTTGTTCAATAGTCTATTGTTGCTGAAGATTAAAAAATATCAGGTTATCCACCATTATGAGTGACTTGAGTACTTAGTATTGCACTTATGATGAGACCAAAGTCTGAATATTATATGACGATATTTATTTTTTTTCACCTCTAACGTCCTGATGTGCATTAACCTATAAAGTATACGATAATCAATTGTATCAGCCTGAATATATTGTATGGATATTTATATTTTCAACTCTATTTAATAATTTAAAACTTGTCTATTAATGATGAATATTGTTAGTCTGACCTAAAATAATGATTATTACAATCTATCCGCTTATTAATATCCTGAAATAGACTTAAGGATAGATATAATGTATACAATATTTATAAATTAGGCATTATACTTTTTATAGTATATAATTTGTAGGAAATCATATTAGTTTTAATAAATAGATAAACAAAATTTCATAATTTTTTATTTCTATTAGTTTAATAAATAGAGTATTTTTTTCTTAATTTATATAATAATTAAATGAATGATGGTTAATTGGTCATATTTATGGCCTCAAATAACACCAATATTGAGCAATAACACCCTAGACCTGACAAAAAAAACATTTCGGTTCACTGCCCTTCTTTAAATTACATTTTTGGATAACTAGAACATTGCACTATATTCAGTTAAAAAAAAAGAATTATATATATATTTAGAATAATGATGATCAACCATTTTTGTTATGAAGTAGATGATTTAATCATTTATCCGCTTATTAATATGCTGAATTCATACTTTTAATAATAAAAGAAACAGACAATTTAATTATTATTATTATCATACTTATATACCTTCTTTTTATTAATAAAAAACAAATTTAGCTTGGCGCTCGACGTGTGCACATTGTTCGTACGCGAGGTGGAAACAAGAAGTACAGAGCTTTAAGATTAGATCAAGGAAACTTTTCATGGGGTTCTGAAGGTATTGTAATGCAAATTTATTTTACATTACTAATGTTTTTTCTGGATAATTTGACCATTTTTTTTTTCTATACCAGGTATTTCAGCTAAATCTCGTATCATCGATGTTATTTACAACGCCTCCAACAATGAATTGGTCAGGACGAAAACATTGGTCAAAAATGCAATTGTAGTGATTGATGCAACCCCATTCCGTCAATGGTATGAAGGTCACTATGCTTTGCCAATTGGACGTAGGAAGACAACAAAATTGGTATGTATACTACTTTATAATTGAAACCACGTCACAAAATTGTGGTATTTTGATATTTATATATAATATGTTATATGTCAATCGTTAGAGAACTACGTTATTAGCCCTCTAAAAAAATATTTTATATAATAAGGAAAATCTTTTGCTCTATGATGAACCTCCATTCTTGATAGGAATTGCCGTCTGATAACTTGATGACTATGTACTGATCTGAGAGCAAAAAAACTGATATTGATAACTGCTTAATTTAAACAAGTATCATTGATTTAATGATGAGTGAAATTTCGGTTCCTGATATTATTTTATGAGGATCAATATATTCCGCAGCGCTCTGAAGTCATAAATGTTAAAAAAAAAAATTGGCTTATACTTCTAAGTTAAAAACAATTTGTATCTTAATGATCTATATTATGAACATTTTCAGTGAAGCTATTACTTTTTTAATCTAAAAAAAATATGAATTTAAAAAGTGAATTATTTAATAACATAATGATGAGTGAAATTTCGGTTCCTGATAGTTTCTATGAGGATTAATTTATTCCGCAGCGCTCTGAAGTTATAAATTATGTTTTTTTTTATATTAAAATAAAATTGTAACTTTTAACAAACCTGGGCAACATTAAAATTAGTTAAAAAAATAAAACCAAATAACTTTTTATTTGGTTTAACAGTTTATATTAACCTGTTATTTGAAACAATCAAATACAAATGTATTATTTATAATAAGCTAAATGTTTGTTATTTAAATAAACAAAGACCAAGTTTGCCTATTAAGTAGTAAATGATAATAAATAAAATAGGGACATGGTGTAGCAAAGTGGAATCGGTTGTCACTTGGCACCCGAGCTTAAGCTGTGTCCATCTGACATGACATGACCATCTTTAGTGACTGCTCAATGCTCATTTCATGTCCCTATCGTATATGTTAACACCAACACAACTCAACCAACCAAAACGCTAATGGCCTATGTTGTTGGAGCTCTGAAATAAAAGTAAAATCTAATAGCTTCTTTTTTACTAATAAATAAAATATTTATATATCTACACAATAATTTCACTTCAGCAATATTTTTAAATAAAGCATTATTCTGTTTGAATACTAATATAATTGAAGAACCTAATATTATGATGAGTGAAATTTCGGTTCCTGATAGTTTTTATGAGGATTAATCTATTCCGCAGCGCTCTGAAGTTGGTCATTATGCTGTATTTATTTAGAATATATTTATAATTTAATCTTCAGTTATCATCGATTAGTTGTGCTGTGATGAACCTTTCTTGTCTTGATAGGAATTGCCGTCTGATATTTCTGACGATTATGAAACCGTCTGAGTACTAACGTCCTATTTATTGTAATAATGTTAAACATGTGTAGGTACTTATTATTTTATAAAAAAAAAAAAAATTGGTACCCAAATTTAATTACAAGTGCTGAGTGATATTTTAGTTTAAATGTATATCACCTGCTCTCTGATGTTCTAATTAAAAATAATACTAATATATTTACATGTCTTGCAGTTTCTCCCACTTGAATAGATAGACCAAGCTAACGTTTTTTAATACTTGTACATTCCATCTACAGGGCTGTGGTTCGATACTTCTCATTCCTTAGTAAGTGGGAGCAACCATAAGATGTGTAAATAGTGTAAAAACGATACCCCCCCCCCCAAGCTTCAGTAATTGTTTGATAATATTAATATTATTTTTCATCGATATTGACAAAGCGCCGTTCAATTACTGAGAACTATTCGAGTGTTACTTCTTGTATACTAAAGTATTATTGTTATTATTATTAAACAACAACAAAATTGTTTTTAAATTCATAGACCGAAGCTGAAGACAAAGTTTTAAACAAGAAACGGTCAAGGAAAGCTGAACTCAAGTACAAGAAGAGGCAACGTTTTGCTAAAGTTGACCAACCAATTGAAGAACAGTTCCAGACGTCTCGTTTGCTTGGTAAGTCTTTAAGAAGATGTTCTCAAAGTAGCAATGCATTTTTCCTTTAAAATACAAAATGTATACACAATTTTTTTTAAGCGCTATGATGATTTTACATAGTTTTTGTGATGTTGACTTGTTGGCATTAATTGTTTTTATTAATGCCTTTCAATTGAATGAGCATTTTTGTCATAGTTACACTGAGCGTTCTTTTTTTTTGTATAGATAACTTTTACCATATGTAAATATAGTAAAGTAGTGATGACAATTCATTAAGTTAAAAGGCTGAATAATAACATCAGTCTTATGATTTTTTTTCATAGTTACCCTGAACACAACCGATGTTAATATATTGCATTATTTTGAGTTTAACTAACATTTTATATTGAGCAATATTATGATGTTTAAGTAATCTCGTTAAGATGATAATTTTGTGAAATAAAACAATATATAAAATCTGAATATTGCTCAGTTTTATTTTAATAATGCCATTTATTTTATGTTATTTTATTTTAAATATTTGCTGATGTCTTTTTTTCTTTTTTTTTAGCTTGCTTAGCTAGCAGACCTGGTCAATGTGGACGAGCAGACGGTTACATCTTGGAAGGAAAAGAGCTGGAATTCTACCATAGGAAAATAAAGGCCAAGAAAGGCAAATAAATCCATGTTATTTTAATCAATGTCATGTTAACATTGTTCTTTTGACATTATTAAATAACAAATGTTTTTTTGAGATAACTAGTGTTCTTATACAAATTATACTGTAGTTGACCTTAATTAAGAAGTGGTGGCACGTGTTGCCAAAATTATGGTGTCCAGATAGGCGATGCTAATGGATCAGTTATTACTCCAGCGATAAGACTGACTTTGGTGTGTAAATCCAGCACAAAGTACACGAAAGGCCTGGACACCACAAAATTATGTTGCACATACTTGCGTTGAATTTCATAAACTAAAACATAAAATAAACATTGCTGTGTGTTAGTAATGAATATAATAACAAAAATATATTTTATATTGGTTAGTTTTAAACAAATTGTATCTTCCCAAGATACGCCCATTGCAATATCTCTTAAACTTAAAAAGTTTTGAAATCCGTTGTTTTGAAATAATACATTAATTTATAGACTATAAATTTGAAATTAATAAGTACAACTTGAGAAAAAAACTGTTAAGCAAACTTATGGTTAAATATATAGTAAAGATATAAAATCTTTCTTAAGTACAACTTTATTTTAACATCAATAACCATTTGAATAATAACCTTTGCAATTTATTGTGATTTATTTTTCATTATTCCAAAATGATAAATTTATATTCTAAATAAAATGTATTAGAAAAAACCTCATTTTGTCCAAGCAAATTTAAGTTTACTCTGAACCTAACCTTACAGGCGAATAAAACCACAAATAGTATAAACTAATGGCTGAATTATTATGTTTCCTTAAGTCCCCTGAACGGAAACATTTGAGGTGCTTCTGTCCTTAGATTTAACAGTTCTGAGTATTGCTTATGTAAATTTTTAATTTTTTTTAATACGTTAAGACCTCAGTTCTCTAGAAACGTATTGAATTGCGCAAAAAAAACTATAGTTTTATAAAAGACAACTTGAAAACGAATAATTAATACTTGCCAAAAATAATTTTTCTTGACCATACCTCCCTCAACCCTTGTACAATTTCAAAAATATAGGTGTTTAAAAGTTCTTAACTCGTCCACAGTCAATTAATTTAATATATTATTTTATTTCCAAGGCCAATACACGTCTAGGTTTTTTTAAAATTTCAAAACCGGACGAAAAAGACTTATATTGCGTTTAGAATATTTATACATTTCGCATTATTAAAACACCGTTGTCCGTTCGAATCTAATTTGAATACTAATTACTAATTGAATGCGTTTCCTAAATTATTGCTAAATACTTAACGAACACGATAATATGTATTTAATTCTGCCTAAAATGCAGTTTATAAGGTTGGGTGGTTTTTTTATTTAACTAATCGATTAACGTTTTAAAAATTAGTCTCGGTATTAAACGCTTCCTATAATATCCCTACACTTTGTTGAAACACTAAGCAAATCGAGTATACATATTATTTTTGTGCCGAATGAAGAAAAAACACATAATAAGATTTTTAAACGGAAGTAAATCGGCCTTAGACAATCGATTACCTTATTAGATATGATATAATAACTCGTCTGATAATAATTTTAAAAATATACAGCCTCAAAAACGAAAAAAATTATTATATTTCGTCTCTTAAAACATTACATAATAATAATGCATAACACACATATTATTATAAAAATGGCAATTTTCTGCTGTTGTACGACGCTAACTATTAAATCTACATAATTATTATGTAATGGGTCAAAACTAATATTGTATTGTTTAGTTTATTAGGTAGTAAAAGTACATTAGGTACTCGGAGAAGCAAAATGTTTTTTCCTAATGTTTCCTTCATCAAAGCTGTTTCGTCAGATGGTAAAAAAATCCTATTATAGTTGTTACATATTATAATAAGTATGGCGTGTTCTGCGTTTATAACATATTATCATCTAACCTCTTGTTTGGTGTACCTATCTACTCGATAATTCTTTTTATTAATAGATCAGAATGTTATGAGCCTAATTGAGACGTTTATGGGTCTCAAAATTATGCAATATTTTAGAGTTGGCGGAAAATTAAACATCATGCAATCTAACTTAGTTTTGAAGTTCATGGATGACGGTGTCATAACAAAAATGTTTCAAAAGTCGAATCAAAATAATTTCTGATTATTATGTAATTATTATACTGTACAACTAAACATGACTTTTTTTGTAAAAGAAGCAAAATATATATTTTAGAAAATATTTTTTTTCGATTCTCCTCCAAAGTTGTATACATATCAAAATTTTCTAATTATATGTATGAAAAAATATAATTTTTTTTTATTAATTCTGAGACCAGTTTTTCAAATCAAATCAAATAAAAAACTATATGAAGTAAATTTTAGAAAATTATTTTAACGTACAGAAAATACTGACAATAGTAAATATAAAACAATACTTAAATACAAAATTCAAAACGGTATTTTTTTTACAACATTGGAGGTGGTTTAAAAAAAAGACCTAGCTATTAAAGAAAATAGCGAATAGAATAGCGTGTCAAAGAAAATCAGATTTGGATTCAGCAAAACATTTTTTTTTTTCAATTATTGATGTATTTTCTATTTTGGTTCCAAAATGATGGTTCGTGTTTTACTATGATTACTTAACATACAATTTTTGTATATAGCTGTAATATCATTGCTTATAAGAGTTAATTAATAATAATAACTAACCAACAGCTGACTCGGTACCCAACTGGAATATCTATGTATATTGTATATTATTATCTCAATAAACCCGGTTTGGCTATACCTGTAATAATATTATGTGAGTAAAGGTAACAATACTATTAAGTACCTAGGTATAACTACTTATTAACCTATATGTTCCGTTTGAAAAGTCAGTTTAAATAGTAACTATGAATTATTAATAAAACCGTACCTGCACTAAAATAATAGACATTTGAGGTGGCTATCAAATGACAAATTGCGCCGTTCGTATGCCACTATTTGCGTAACGCTAAATAATAATATTGATGTAATCATTTTTAAATATTGGATTTCTCCAAGTAAGAAAAAACGCCAATATATTGCCCAAATCTCCACCGGGCCGTTGCGTGTCGCCAAGTATGTATAATTGCAATACACACACGTATGACATTAGGTATATGTTATTATTGAATTATATGTATGTACATTTATGTAGGTATAGAATATATCTTAAGAGTATGAGGACAGTGTATACTACGTTTCGGTTTGCCGGTCAACCGCGAAACGCACAATATTCTCGAGGCGGTTTTTATAATATTCATATTTATAATAAATATAAAAAAAAAACTATTATTTATATGAATATAATATTATAATATTAATAACGTGACATTCCTCTCCCCCTCCCCGTGAAAAATATTTCTTATTTTTTTATACCTTAGTCGTTTTGCGCAGAAAAACAATACTAATGCCACTAAATGAAATTGTGTCGAGAAAAACCCAATAATGAGGTTATCACCAAATTCGTATACATAGACATATATACGCGTGTATACCTGTGTGTACCTATGTCTTATGCACTCGAAGGACAGGTCAAATAGCCGTGAAGAGTTTTTCCGGCGATTATACGCGGACATACCCGTGGACTTAGGAGCGCGGACGACGGTCTTATACAGCGTAGGATAATGTAAAATTTTTCATGGTCGCCATCGCGCCCATATAATGTGATAATATTATATACTAGGTATAATATAGCGGGGCCGCAATCGATGTCGAAAACCATTAATAAAACCAAAAAAAAAAAATGTGCATGGAAAATCCTATTGTTTGCTTGCTCACCCGACTGAGTGCTGTACTTTTTTGCCGTGACCGACACCACCTGTTGTACTGAGCTGACGAACAACCGAGCGTCCGGCGACATGAACGACATATCGGCTCTGTATCTGTAAAAGACGTCCTGGATGCCAATCTGCAATAATGGGAAAAACAAATTACTAAGATAATATTATTTTTAAGACAATATCGTGTGACAGAGCGCAGCTAGTGGAGGGAGGGTGTGAGCACAAGAGGGAAAACGCTCTAAACGACAACATTTCAGGGCGGAAAATGTTGGCTTTTTTTTTTTAATTAAATAAAACAATTAGATTACAGGTTGTAAAAGTATTGAATCCACGTTTGTCAAAATTTGAGTTAGTGGCCAAAAAAAAAACAATAAAAGAGACCATACAGATGATTATAGTGACGGGTGACCATAAAGATTACAGTGACAATAATTGTTTTACATAAGTTATGTATTACTAGAAAGAAAAAACTTTTAAAAGAACGATACAGTAAAAACAAAATTAGTCCATAACATGTTACAGGTATAACATATTGTATCAAGTCTATTCGGTGCTGAAAAAGTCTCTTGAATATTTTTTATTATACTTTAATGACTACTTATTTTAAATTGCGATAACTCAAATCAACATTTCCCAATTTTTTTTTTATCCGTTTTGCATTTAGTCAGGTTTTACCTGATCTTTTGAATTTATAAGATATCCATAAGTAAATAACCATACAGGCTACAATAAGTTTTATATTTTTGGCATTTGCTCGCCAAGTCGCTTTGGAGCACATATTTTAAAGTATATTCGGCAGTCGGCACTATTTGAATCGTTTATTTATAGAAGTTGATAAGTTACAATTTTGTCGAGAATGACCTTCTTTAATAAACATGTTCTGTGGCTACGGATAGGTCAAATTCGTACGATGATTCATTGTTTAATGGAAATTCAAACATTTAGTTAAATTGTGAAGTCAGAAAAAAAGTTCCTATTAATGATTTATACATTTTAAGTCATAATAAAATATATTGGTAAAGTAGTTTTGGTTTACATCACTCTATTGCACACAATCTCGTTTAAAAAAAGGGTCAATTAGCCAAACTGCATTTTTGCAAAGTTAAGAGCAAGCTAGATAATTTTCAGATAATTTTGCTAAAGTGTATCCTGACTCCTGAGTACGCTAAATGTTAATAGTGTACGTGTGTGTTATAATATTATATAACAACTCAGGCGAGAGCCTATGAAAATTATAATGTGTACCTACTATGTAGAAGCGACAACAATAATATTTATACAAATGTAGTAATAATTGCGTGAGCGGGTCTTTGACTCGGATCTCGATAGAAGTGTGCGCCCTTGAACCAACCTATTCGGTCGTCTTCTTCTTACACGTATCCATTTAATGGTAAATTGCACGGTCGGCTCGTTCGGATAATGTATGGCCGGCAATTATTGTTAATATTGTTGTATATCATTGCTTACCGACTTAGAAACGCTGTGTATACCTATCTGTATATTATATATATGTATATTTATAATATACACACCTATTATAGGCTATAGCCTATACGGTCAATCACCTGTTGTAAAGCTGCAGTCAAGTCGACTTTGGCCGTATACTTAAACATGGGTACCGTCGCGTGCACTGCAGCCGGTTTCAAGGAATTGTGAATGTTGCGCAGGGACAACGTTGGCAACAGTAAAAGCAACTCTGACAGCCCGCCGGGATGATTTGGCATGAGTATCATCAGCGTGTACCTGGGATCCTATAAAAGTCAAGAAAAAAAAATGGTTTTCAAGCAGTAAAACAACATAAACAGCGAAAAAATTGATTATTTTTCTAGAGATTTAATTTTTTGAAAATGTTAAAAAGTTGTTAAAATATGGTCACGTTGTCATTTTATTTACTAATGTTTTGCTAAAATTGTATGGAAAAAATTTTACGCGACAATAGTTTAATAAAATCTTAACAAATTATTTGTTACAAATAACAATACTTAATACAAAATAAAACATTTTTGAAACATTAAAATCCTTAGACCAAATTAACTCTTTTCTCAACTCAAATCTTCGCAATTACATCATCAATAGAAATGTACATGTATTATCTAAAATATTATATTATGCCAAAGTTTTTTCAACCCACCTCCTCTTTTCTTCATTTTCAATTTATAAATCCACATTTGTATGTTTTCGCAGGAATTATCATGAAACGGTTTATTGTTAGCTTACATAATTATTTTACCAATAAATTTGATAAAATCACATTTTTTATTACAGAAAAAAACATTATAAATAAATAAACCACCCCCTCAACCATAGAAGTATATCCAAATTCCAACGTGTGAAGTGTGAACGTTGAATTTTAGAACAACCTTTAAATTTACAATACATTTTGTAGTACTAGCTTAGTTTTACGAATAACAGTAAAACAAAACATACTTAAAATAGAACATGCACGCGTTTTGTATAGATGTTGCGTCATTGACTTTTTTTTATTAAATTATGTAAAAATATTATATTTTCCCACAGTTATATATCTATAAAACAGACAAAACACAATACTTAATATCATTGCAATATTATTCGCTTTTTTTTAACTGATGAAGCTGGTCGATGGGTTAATAAATAATAATTAAATATAAAAAAGTAAATTACAACTTTATTTCTACACCTAAGGCCTTTATAGTGTATGTATATATTTTTTTGTTACGTCAAATAATTATAATATTTTTTTTAATTAAAAGGTTACTGGTTCCAACCGTTAAATTTTGTTAATGTCGGCAATTAGAGCGGCAAAATACCTGATGTACATTTTTATTAAAAATAGCCAGCTGGCCTTAGAAACATTTAGGAAAATATATAACTTACCTAATCCAACTTATAATATTATTTAATCAGTATGGCAGTTCATAAAAAAACATACCAATAAACGCGGAAGAAGTCATTTATTGAAGAACTTTTATCAGTGCTCAAAAGTTATTATAAAAAAGTTAAGGGTTTGTTGGTTGGTTAACTTTCGACATGTTACATGTATACTTTTTTCCCCTATACACGCTAGAAAGGCATTTAAAAATTAAAAATATAATTCAATGCTAAATTGTTGTAAATATAACAGCCTTATCGGTTTCATAATATTATATAATATTATTAATAATAAATAATTATCATAATTTTTGTAATATACTCGTATAATTGTGCGTTGGGTTTTGATTAAACAAAAGTAAAAACTTATAATTATTGTAAAAAAAAATGAGTAATGTCAAAATGTAATTGGAGGGTGGGCGAGGAAAGGTATTATGTTCTGGAACACCACCCCTCCGTCGTCTCTGACTATTGATCCTCCCTTTCGTAAATCATGTCTACGCTATTGTGACTATGTACTATACTTATAATCCCCTTAAAATACCATACGAATTTCATATTTTGTTTGATGCCATAATGTATACTTACGTCTAAGGGAAGTTCGATAACTTGGGACTTAAGTTCGAAGATAAATCCGAACGGCAGCATAGCTGTGAATGTGAAGAATGGAATTTTTTGAAAACCCGCATTGTACAAATTGGATGATTCAAAGGGATTGGGTTGAATCCAACCAGGTGATGGTACATAAGACTTAAATCCACTATACCATTGATTTTGTCTTCCGTTATATCCTTGAACTGCTTATTTTCAGAAACAAAAATTATTTTTAAAAAATTGGTTATTTTTTATTTTATAATAATAATTTATGCCATATTTACATTGGCCCAAGTATCTTCTTTTGCGTTTCTTCGGTTCTCTTAGTGCAATTGTTATAGCCGGATTTTTTGGTCGTTGCATCAGTATTCTGTCGGGTTTTATTAGGGTCCTTTTTCTCGTACTATTACAGTCGGCTCTTAGATCATCTTTTTTGACGACAAATTCTACATCAAACGATGGCAAGTTGTCATATCCTTCTATCGATCTACCGCCATTGCGGTCAAATGGTGCAATTCGGTAATTTTGATTGGATTCAGCTTCCGATATTATTTCGTTTTCGGTAGTGTTGCTTCCATTGCTTCCAGACAGACTCTGCAACGGAGACACCGAAGACTCCATCACAGTAGTTCCATCGCTATCGAAAGTAGTCTTCGTAGATGTGATAATTTCTTCAGTACTGCCAACTCCGAACTCCTGGGTTAAATTTTTAGACGTCTCGTTTTGGACTTGGACCAAATTAATTTCCTCTATAATAATTGGCGTAGTCGCTTCCACAAAGCTTGTAATTCGATTGTCGATCTCAACAATTTTGTTACTAACTACTGCTTCAGTCACACTCTCAGTAATAACAGTATTAATAGGGGTAGTCTCAGTAGTAACAGTATTAATAGGGGTAGTCTCAGTAGTAACAGTATTAATAGAGGTAGTCTCAGTAATAACAGTACTAATAGGGATAGTAGTAGTAATAGTAGGGATAGAAGTAATAGTACTAGGGGTAGTAGTAGTTATAGTACTAGTAGTAGGAGTAGTAACTGAAGGGTCTTTCGTCGATTTCTCAGAAGCGTTAGTTAAAATTGTTTCGATTTCAATAGCTGGCATACTTGATGTTGCAGGAAAATCGGTGTCGGTCACGCTTGGGCCAGTTGATGTTTCGACCAGCTTAGCGTTTGGTTCAGTGTTATTAGCCAGTGGCATAGGTTTAGTTTCTGAAGTCAACGCGTTACTACTTATGTCCAAACTCATTTGTGTGACCGTAGCCTCCGCTAACATTGGTTCGTTAGAAGACAGGCTCCCGAAAAAATCGTCGTTATCAGTTGGCCCGAAATTATAAGGTCCATAGTCACTGTTGTCTATTTCATTCGAAGATCTAAGTGCTTCTTCGACGGCTAGATATTTCGTGGTTTCCGGTTGACTGGTCGTGGTCGAATCTAAGGGTTTTATTTGAGGCTGTGTCCCGATTTCGACCACCATTTTATCAGTATGAGAGTTCATCGCTGGATTTGTGCTCATGTCTATTTTCGACATTGTAAAACTACCGTCACCCACATACGTCACTTTGGCTGTAACTGGAAGTTCAGTGATTACCGTATCTACATCACTGGCTGATCCTTTGGTAACATTCGTCACTTGAATAGTTTGGCTGGTTGGAGTCATTTCCGCGACAACGGTACCTTCAGTAGTAATAGCTACGGATTGGGTAGTAGAAGATACTTCAGGGCACGAATCAATTAGGAAACTATTCGGCTCGTCAAAACCGTACAGTTGAAGAACGCTTTTGAATTGAGGTCTCAAGCAGACTTCTTCTCGACTCATAGTTAAACCGTTTAAAAATCCGTCGCTTTTGAAGTATGTCTAAAAATAATATTCAACGATAATGTGTTAATTTACAAAACTATAGCACAGCGATGTTTGTTTACTTTGAGGTAACGATTTAAGTCTCTCATCCCGATCCTAACTGCTAAAATTTCCCAAGGCAAATTCAAAGATTGCTTTATCTGTAGCGCAGAATATCCACTAGAACCCTCATATAACAACACCGATACAGCCATTAAACCGAAAGGGGAAAATGCAATGTTGCCAGCCACTCCTCCGGCAGCTATAACCTGAAATAATAAAAGTATACTTACACGTTTAAGCCTTGAGTGTATATTTAAAAACTTACCAATAAGGAATAACATTTAATAATGAACAGTCGTTCATTCAGAAATAATATATGATAACTAAGTACAATTTGTTTTTTAAACGAAATATAAATTATTCGATGGTAATAAATCTATCATAGGTGCGTGTGTGGTCAGAACCAGTTAAGTCCAGTTTTAACACCATAAAACAAAATGGCCATTTGATTTAAAATATAAATCAATATATTACCTACAATTTAAATGATGTTTTTTTTATTATTGATTAATTAGTTACGGGAATCGAATAGTCACAGTTATGTATACACACACACATATATATATATAATACTAGTTATTACTTACCCGCAAGACACAAACTCCAAGGTCATTAGTTAGATCTGCCATCGAGTCCATTGGCCGAGGACTTAAAGGCCGCTTCTGGTAAAACGAATATTGACTGTATTCGTCCTGCAAATTCGATCTGATTGCACCTGCAATATTTATATCAAAGCATATTGTGTCAATATTAGCGCCAACATATTCTGCTGTAGAGTTATCAAAATGTTACAAAAAAAAACTATTCAATTATGAAGTTCGATTTAGAAGAAAATTGTTGTTCTATAAAACCACGGCACAATATGTTAAACACTTGATTATATTTGTAAATTTAAAATATTGTTATAAACAAGAGGTAAATTTCCCATTAGGCACGATAGTCTAAGTGCCTATGGCCTCCAATTTTTAAATATAGGCCAGGGGCTTTGGAATAGGCAAGACAAATATATGTAAAAGAATATCCAACGGGGTGGTAATGTAGCTAGTGTATAGAAGAGTAACCTTGGTTATAATAATGCTAATTTATCAAGGTTCTCTAGGGAAGAGGAATAACCTTTTTTTTTTGTCTTGGCCTTCAACATATCAAGTTAGACTTATTTTTGAAAACTAATAAGATGTTCTGGAACCTGATATTTTCAAACTTTTCATGGTATATTGTTTATTAAACTGAGAAGGTCGAGTAAACTTTAATTGTCAAAGGTTAAACTATTGTTCGTTTTCTCTTCTTTTTAGTCTCTTGTAAAAACTTGACTACTCAGAATGTGTTTTACTTGATTCACAATAAGTTACAATTTACAACCTAACGCTTATTTTCAAATGGAATAAAATGGCTTTGGTAGGAGTCCCGTCCGTTTTCTAAATATTTCTTAGAAAAGTTATTATTGTTAAATACATTATGTAAAAAAAAATTCCTTTTTTTATAAAAGAGAACAATATTCCGGAGGGCAAGACGGTGCGTTTTTTTTAAAGTTACAGTCATTTAAAAATGTTAAAATAGTCGTTTTTTCTAAACTATGTATTGAGCGTTCTACTTAGAATAATGAAAAAACGCAATGTCTTGCCCTCCAGAATATAGTTCTCTTTTAATTTTATAATGGTGCTTTTACTCTAAACCCAAAATTAAGCGAGTTATTTTTAGTCTGCTTAAACATGTAGAGATGAAAAACATTTTTAAATCGCTTTCAAGGATGCTGTGATAGTCCAAAAAATGAATTAACTACCAAATAGTCCTAGTTATTGAACTAATAATTACACATCACAGCTTAACCTTTAAATTATGATTTTGTAAAAAATTACCTATACTTTGCTCCTTAAAAATGGGCGGTGCTTAAAACTAAGATTTTACGGAAATTACCTATACCGAATTTCTTAAAGGGACGCTACCCACCCGTAACTTTTTGTCTTAAAAAAAGTTTACGACAATCAATCTATACAGGCTGTAATGGTTCTAGAAACAAACAAATTTTCAAATAAAATAAAAAATAATATTCCCTGTTTGAATATTTTTTTTCCGTGAATGTTTAAAAAAAAAAAAAGCAAACAAAATGTTTTAAAAAATTATTGAAAATTAGTGGACTGAGTAATCGAAAATTTAAAAACGTTTAAGCACAGATAATGTTTTTCTCTAGCTACTGCGAAAATTTGGTGGTTTTACAACTGTTCCAAGACACTTTGGTTTTGATTCGCGCAAATCTATTTTAAGGGAAAATAATAATAATTGTAATTTTGTCTATTAAAATTTGTGTAACTCTGGCGAAAAAATAACAATCAATTAAAAATTCTCATTATTGTATTAATAAGTGTACAGTATACACTATAGTTTCAGCTCTAAATTAAAATTTTGTGAAAAATTTCTTATACTCTACCTCTTAATAAATGGGTGGGTTGCGTCTCCTATATAAATGACGTACGTCCTGTGTCACATTTATCAATAAACTTGACAAGTATTTTTTTTTATTAATAAATTTTAACTTTTATAATATTTATTATCTAATTATTTTTCGATTCGTTGAATTGACGCCTCAATCGAAAAATCCTTTCGAGTCTAAAAGTATTAGCATAGGTTATAAAATATTTATACCTAATCAAATATTAGGTATGTAATTATTATGTGAAATAATTCTTAGGAGCAATACAAATTTTTAATATTTATATATAAAAAAAAAATATATACATTTTTGAAAACTTACCCAGAAATGATATTATTAAAACGATAGCCCATAACGTTTTCATAGTGTACGCGAAATGTGATATTGTTTTACGCACTTAAAGCTTTCGAGTGCAAGAAATGTTGGGTTTTTTTTTTAAAAATTAAACATGGATGAATTTTTTATGAATGTAATTACTACAAAAAAATAACTAAACTTATATAGCCGGTACCGCGAGCAGTGAGTTAACACGGTTACCGCGTTCAGCGTCTAGCAGAGACTACAGGAGTAAGGAGTAAGGACAGTCAGTTAACTAAGCAGTAATATTTTAAAAACTGATGCAAATCGCGCTCAAACCTAAATTCCACGGTAAAACGGTGCATCCAACATTGGACAATAGCTACATCATCTATTCTGTGGCTACACTGCTACCGACTGTTATCTTGTCCGAATGTGATAACAATAATTATTGTACGTTCTCGAAGATGTAAATATAAAAATTATTTGAATTTTTTTTTTTCTTTATATCGTTTTTAATATTGTGCTGATGCTTTGGAAATACAATTACGGTTGTCTTCTCCTACAAATCACACGCCTAACCCGTAATATAAAACCAGACGTACCAATGGGGAGTATGGCAAGTTTCGTTTGAGATGATTTATTAGATAAAATGGCCCAATCCGCCGCAATTGAACAATCCAGCACCGAACGGCTTCTGAAAGACTATCAGATGCGAAGGCGGATTGAGCCCCGGATCACCCTTAGGAAGCTGTCGCTGTTTTGTACTTTGCTAGCGTTGTTTGGAATTGTATATTTTGGTTACTTTTGTTCGGACAACCGTTGTTCATTGTCCTACAACCCTAAACCTGCAATTTACTCGGAATGGACTGTTATGAATATATTATCGGCTAACATGTCCGGTATGTGTACAACATAATAGTAATTCAAAGTATAAGTTGTTTTCTAAAAACTGCTTTTGTTTTAGACCAAAAGAGTGCTAAAGATACGGGCACGGGTGTAAGCTACGATGACATGCAAAATGAAAATGAACTACGCTTTGATATGAACGCACATGATGTTATGGTATTCTTGCATATTCAGAAGACTGGTGGGACGTCTTTTGGGCGTCATCTAGTTCAGGACTTGGATTTACAACGCCCTTGCACTTGTCAAAGAAAAAGGAAATTATGCTATTGTTTTAGACCAAGTCGTAACGAGAACTGGTTGTTCAGTCGGTACTCGACTGGTTGGAAATGTGGTCTTCACGCAGACTTTACAGAGTTAACTGGCTGTGTTGATTCAGAATTAGATAAGAATGAAGGGAAATCGATCAAAAGAAGGTAGCTTCAATATTCAATATTTTTTTAACAATTGTATTATACATTTTCTTTTAATTTACAAACCATTGTTTAGGTATTTCTATCTGACGTTATTGAGAGATCCAGTAAGTCGATATTTATCTGAATATAAACATGTGCAAAGAGGAGCAACGTGGCGAATGTCTAGGCATTGGTGTGGTGGTCATCCTGCAACGCCTAAGGAATTACCCAAATGTTATAACGGTACATTTTGGACGGATGTTACATTAAATACATTTGCCGATTGTCCACATAACCTAGCTGCTAATAGGTGCTTTCTATAGACATCTATTTTTACAAATTATTAATTTATTGATAACTATAATGGGTATTGTTTTAGGCAAACAAGAATGTTAGCAGATTTAACATTAATCGGCTGTTACAATAACTCGTTAATGAACAAAGAAGAACGAGACCGAATTATGTTAGCTAGTGCAAAACAAAATTTGCTGTCCATAGCATTTTTTGGACTCACAGAATTTCAAAAGGTATAACATATTAATCTATGAGGAGGAGTGGCTGAGTGAGTAAGGCGGCAATGTATTAACGCTCACTGTCGCTGGTTAGACACTCGGTCATGGGCACTCCATTTGCTGTGCGAGCAATCGTCCAGTGAAAAGGAGCCGCGAATCTGTCTAGTAACCATCTTATGATGGCAGCATTCGGCCTTTATGGCCTGTTAAGCTCTATATTAAATATTCAACAATTTACAATTTTTTACTTTTTCAGTTGAACCAATACATCTTTGAAGAGACATTCAATTTGAGGTTTGCTGTGACGTTTACACAACATAACACAACTCTTTCAGCAGTTTATAAATCATTATTAAACAAAGAAGAGTTGGAAAAAGTGAAAAAAATTAATGCTTTAGACATTGAACTCTATGAATTTGCCAGACATTATTTGTTTCGGTAACTACCAACTTTAATGAAATTTGATAAAAACCTTTTAATATTTTGTCTTTCTGTTTTTAGACGATTTGAGAAATTACGAACTAAAAATGTTAACTTTAAAGAACGTTGGTCTCATTTAGGCCAATTACCTAGCCATACTGCATTTGACTGGGAAAAAGAAGTAGAGACTGAAGCTGCCGACAATGAAGTTAATTACACCTAGCAATAGTAATAATGCTATTTAAACGTAATAATAATTAATGCATCTATTTTATTTTTTTTTAATACAATTTTTTTGGGAAATGTAGTATTAATATAAGTAAATAGGTATTTGTAAAAATTTGTATTTATAAAAAAAAATGTTTACGTTTGAAACTTAATAAATAATTAATAATTGAATTAAATTAAGTAAATTAATATTGTGTTATGGATATTATCACTTTATTATATTGTTGAGAGATTGCAACATTATATAAATATATGATTTCTTAAACTGACATATCATTTTGAACAAAAATAAGTAGACAAATGTTTTTGAAAAAAACATTATAACATATCATAAAATATTGTCATAATAACTGAGGAGAAAGTGTGGTCATTAATTTATTATAATTGACCCTTTATTAAGGCCTGGTTCACACCTGTCCCAACAGTATGCAACGTATGAAAATACAAAACTTAAATATAACATTTTACAACTATGTATATAATATATGCATGGTTTTTATCCTAAATTCATAGGCGGTGTGTAAAAAAACACACGTACCATAAGGATTAGATGTGAAATGGGCCTAAAACATTTTAATAGTTTGGATATCTGTTTATAAAGCTCTTTTTCTTAATCTCATATCTTGCAACCCATAAAAATAATCTTAATATACCACTAATGTAATTCCAATTATCATTCCATAAATACAATTTTGAATCACATACCTTATAAAAATTGTTATTTGATATCTATTGAAAAATATGTAACCATGATCATTTAGTTTATATTATAAACATATCATGTAAAAAGTAATTATGCTATTGTTAAACAACTCTATAATTGAATTACTACAACATAATCAAGTTACCACTTTTACATTTTTGTTTTACCTGTTATCAAAAACATTTTTTTTTTTTTTTAAAGACTGGGAATTAAACTTAATAGTTATATGTAATACTTTTTAAACAATGTACTATAAATTAACCTTACCTTTTTATACCAACTACTTTTCTTATTGCTTTACATAAAACTTAAATAAATAAATTAAATTAAATTTAGTTATTTTTTGCGATTATAATTTATTTATTATTGTATAATAGTATTTGATATAATAATAATAATTATATATTAAATATACATTTGTTCTTATTATTTATATAATTAAGTAAAATTTGAAGACTTGTGCTTACATTAAGTCAATATTCTCAACTTAGAATTTAGTATACTTACTAATATTTTTTTAGACTTAAATTATAGTAATGTCCATTCAAATAAGTAGACTTAATTGTTTTATTAAATCTAATTAAATAAATTAGTACTGGTATTTAAATGTTTTATAAAACACAATTTGTATTTAATCCTTTATACAATCATGAGTTAAGCCGGGTTACACAAAACATGAATACATTTTACAGGTCATAGTTTTAATTTATGTTTATTACATCACAATTTTATTGTATTCTTTTTTTAACATCACAATGATCAACAGAAATTGGTGTAGCTGTACTAATACTGGTAAGGCAATATCATTTACAATTTAAATTATATATGTGTGAGTATTTATAATTAAGAATAACACATATATTCAATATTAATTGAAATGTAAAGCGTTGATTTTCTTTTAAATGACACACTGGTATTTGTATATAACAAAGATCAACAAAATTCTAGTCGAGTTACTTTAATATTACAAAATAAATTATTATGATTTAGCATAATTATGTCTTTTAAATATATATATATATGTTATATTTTGTATAGTAAATATAAGTATACGTTTAATGCTCAGTAAATAAATAACAATAGAATTTAAAATGGTATTACGTGTACATATTAAAAATATCATAGAAAAAAAATGGGAGGGGGGGTTGTTGGAAATAAAATTCTAAAGTATGGTTTTTTTAACCATTCAATTATACACCCAGTAAAACTAAACTGGGTTTGACTTTTTTCAAAAAACGAATTTCTTGCTATTTCCAGCAACAAGACGTTAAAATAATAATTAATAGAGCACTTGTTACTAATGTATTTTAAATATTACCCGAGTACAATATTACCCGTTTATGCCGAATATGATTCAGGTACATATAATTTTTTTATTAAGAATTTTTTTTAAATTAAAGCTATTGAAAAAATTAATAAATAACAGGTACTCAAACTAATAAGCTTGTACTCGGGTATATAATGTTACTGGTATTACCCAGTAAAAATCAAGAGCCATAGTAATACATTTTAATTTAAAAATTATTACAAATGTCGTTATAAAATAAATTTAAAAAAATTAAATAAATTATTCAAATAAAAATAATAAAGGAATTATTTTTTTTGAAAAATATGAGTGACAAATCATTTTTTACAAATAATATATAAATGGAGTAAACCCTGAGAGAGGCTTATGCAAAATAAATAAAGGCACTGGGTATACATTGTTTTATAGTTAGGATAGGTTCTTAAATAATAGTTGTTCATAAGATCACAATAGAATAAATAAATAATAAGTAGTACTAAGATAGTATGAAAACTTACAATACGTTTTTTTCAGATTCATTGATAATAAAATAATTGATCACTAGATATTTATAGTTAAAATTTATGTAGTAAAGATATAAAATCTACTTGAACCCTAAACCATAAAAATTATACACTTCTTGCGTACAAGTGTTACGACAACGATGTTGTCAACTTCAGCGCTAACAACAGACTGAGTGTATAATTGGTATGGTTTAGGGTTCAAGTAGATTTTATATCGTTACTATATATTTAACCATAAGTTTGCTTAACAGTTTTTTCTAGATTAAAATTCATGGTTTTTCACAAAAGAAAAATTATGAAACTATACATTAGTTATTAATGTTATTAATTGGAATGAATAAAATAAAAAGGAATACTTGATAACTTTTAAAGTATTGATTGTTCCAGCATAATTTTATCGTAACCACTAGTTGGTGGATATGAAAACTTTTCCAATACTATATCTAATATTGCACCATCATCCACTAAAAAATGTGTAAATAATTAATATCAAAAAAGACTTGTATTTAAACATATATTAATAGTTTCATGACACTTAAAACTCTGGAAAAGTCCTCAAAATAGGCATCCACAGTTAGCGCCCAGTCTTTTGTTTATCGGCCAAGTAGTCAATCACCAAACTATTTCATACTTATTACTATTATTTTTATTGACACTCACCAAAAAGAGCTGGATAAACAGTTCCTCTGATTCCTGTAATAGGTTCATTGATCGATTGACCATTAATTGAGTAGTTCAGCTCAACGTGGTCGTAATAAATGCCCTAAACAAAAAAAAACTTGTAAAATAAAGTTTATCGTTATAGAAATGTCTCTTTACGTACAATAACATCACCCTCTTCGATGCTATTGTCTATGGCTTTGATCACTTGCTGATTGTGCCTCTGGGCACCGTCATTACACAAAACCCATGAACATGTATCGTGGCCTCCTGGTGCTTTAGACAGATCTACATCATTTGAGGCTAAGCCGACACCCCAGATTCCTATTTAAAATGCATAAAATGGTTATAAACATTCAACCAAAGTTAAGGATTCCGTTGAAAATCACCTGATTGCTGCACTTTCACTTCAAAGTAACATTTATTTTGTACTATCGGTGCAGTGCACAAAACGCCACCACTACCACATATCCGCATGCCATTTTTCACAATTACTACTTCATTACCTGGGACAATCATCGTTAGTTTCAAACAAAAAAACAGCTACTTATAAGCATATGACAAACCCATTCGGCTGGTGTCCAAGCATATCAGATTTATTTCTGGATACGTAACATGTTCTGCGTATTTCATGCTGTCGAAGCATCTTTTGAAACATGATAGCACAACGGCCATCAAGTATTAAATTTATATAATTGTTACTATTGAAACTACAAACTAATTATTTTTTATTAGACGAAGTAATTAAACATAAATTTTAAGTTAAACAGTGCCAGATTGATCGTATTTGGGTTATCAACAGAAATGTTGCTATCAGGGATCAATTATTATCAATTAATTTAAAAAGCGTCCTGCGTCTGGTTGTATATTTGGGTGAACTTTTGTTTATAAAAACCGATTTTAATTTATTTTCTAGGTTTGACATCTAAAAAGTAAAATAATCTCTTTTATTTTTACTTTATATATATTTATATTAAAAGTAATATAGCTAGCAAAACTTATTTATTTACCCATAAATAAGTTGACATACCAGATTCTTTAACCCAACGGAAAGATATTATATTCTAAACAGTTATTCTCCATGGAGCTATTTACTTTTTCTGTTCCTCTTAAAATCAGTCTTTTTAAGAATTATTAAATCTAAGTGTTAATTGTTTACAGAAACATCAAACATCTGTTCAATGGCGTAGCTACCGTTGGTGCAGGGGGTAGCTGTCCCTGGGCGCATTCTATTTTAGAGCTTTTTTGTACGGTTTACCATACACGTTAATATGGGTGCTTTAGTCTCTAGTTACGCCAGTGCATGTGCATCTGTTAAATTCTAATTGACTAACCTTAGACATAGGTTGACTAAACTGAAACAAATAACATCTATCCAGCAAAACCCATTAAACAGTAACGATCCTAATATTATTCTATAATAAAACCAATTAAAATAAGTAAAATTCTCTTTTTATTCTTTGATATTATCAATTAACATTTTTTAAACATATATGATAATGCAGTATAATACTTATAAAAGTAAAAATTACAATAATTAAATAGAATATACAAAAAAACAACTAAGAACAAACATAACAAAATATACATATAATAAAATATCAAAAATTAAAAAAATATATAACAAAAAAAAAAAGGTATTTATTAGTACTTCGATCATATACAAAAGTTTAGAACACTATTGAAGTAAATAAATACATTTTGTTTGTGCCATTTCATTAGTTGTCAACTAGATTTCATTACATTTTGGTTAACAAAATATATTTATTAAATATCTAATAATATAAATTTACTTGTATAATTTTATTCAATTTCCAAAAGATTTTAATTAAGTATTTGTATTTTGTCAATTGTAATTGCATGTAAATGGGTCAATGTAATTTTTTCATATTGTACCCAAATATTAAATGCCTGAAACAAATGTTGTACTTACAATTAGCATATAGTAAACATATATATGAAATTTAGTAGATGCACCAAATGTAATATTTAGTTATTAACAAACAGTTTATTTATCTAATAATAGTTATTTGTAAAAAGTTAGTCAGGCTATTTAATTTAGAGTATATACCTTAACTCAGGATTCTTGTTTAAAACGTCTAATGCACTCGTAAATGATTTGTTTATAACTGTCCAGTCTGCACCATATTTATGAATTAACGTCACTAAACTGGCATTACCACTTGCACAAGCGTAATGTAATACACTGTTACCACAATGATCTTGTTTGTTGACATCACATTTTTCAGAACTTAATAGAATAATGACAGTCTCATTCATTGAATGTTGTACAGCTAAATGTAACGCTGTAAACTGTTCAGACGTTGTTACAGCATTTATATCAGATCCGTGCTTTATCAACATATTGACAATATCATTTTGGCCATGCATTGCAGCGACGTGTAATGGAGTGTAACCTTTATTATTTGCACAGTTTACATAGACACATCTTTTTGTACATTGATTTTCGTTGTCAATTCCTAAATAGTACTGAGCCAATCGTATATCACCATCGGATATTGCTGTCAGTATTTTGTCTATGACTCGTTGTTGTTGGGTAACTTCAATGCTTCTCTTTCTTACACGTTCGATACTTTTTTTCTTATAAGCCGAAAATTGCTCGACCATTTTAAAGTTATGAGCACAATCAAAGCATGTTTGACCTCTACGATTACATACTAACGGGTCAGCAGTTTGCTCAAGCAATATGTCGACTAAATTTGAATAACCCCACTTGAAACACAAATGCAGTGGTGTATTGCCTTGATTGTTTTGAATATTTATATCTAACGTCGAATCAGAAAATTCCATAAAATATAATAGAGCTTTCACACAAGACTCTTGACCATTAGAACAACAAAGGTGTAAAGGAGTGTTACCTTCGTTATCACCGCTCATCGAGGCTTTCTTGTGCAATAAAAACAATAAAGCATTTTGCTGTCCTCTTAGAGCAGCGTAATGGGCAGGCGTCCGTAAAAAATTATCCAACGCATTTATATCCGATCCATACTGTAATAGTAGTTCAACAATAAGAGGATGTCCGTAAAATGCTGCTATATGAAGAGGCGTGAGTCCCTGATCATCTTTGTAATTAACACAAATCATAGATTCTTTATAAACTTGTTTAATGCATGAATCACATTCACACAAAGGATGACACATTGAACTGGATGTTTCTATTTTTATGTGGTCTAAGGTTTTTTTGACTTTTTGATAGTCTCCGCTTCGGACGTGGTTGAAAAATAGACTATATTTTGAATCGTTAGCAGTTATAAACAAATCAATATTGAAACTGTATGTTTTTATGTGTTCAATAGCTGCTTCTAAAGAAGTTAAGTAAAAGTTGTCATCAAAATCTTTATTATTGCTCATGATATAATTTTTCATGAAATAAATTTGAGCACTCCAATTTGGTATTTTACAATGAATGATAAGATTGACTAAGGCGTTCAAAAGATTATCAACGGTGAAATTATTGTTTCCATTGGACAATTTCAAAAATGTGTCTTTTAAACATTTATATTTTCCAATAATAGTTCTATGAATATACAACTTAGACAATTCACATCTAGCATTAGGTATTACAGCCTCAATATCTTTATCAACATCTAAATCGAGTGGGAAGCTAGAGTAATTTTGAATTAGTTTATTTAAAATTGAGTCATCTTTTGCAACACAAATGTTTATGTTTCTTATTAAGATATTGTATACCCTATTATAAACATAGTATTCTACTGCAAGTTTAATATTATCTTGAAAAAAACTGTTTGGCGATTTGAAGTTACTATATGCTTTCCTCAAACATTTATTATATAAAATATTAACTGTTTTTCTTTGTTCGTCTATATGCATATTAGAAAAACTGTACGTCAACAAGAATGTATCTACTAAATACCTCAAGTCTTTTAACAATGATTTATTATTTTTAGAATACAAAAAATTTAAACAGTCTTGTGTTGATTGAATAATAATTATTTCTTGAGTTATAGTAGCACTCGTTAAAGGCCCATTTGTGCATATAATCTTGTAACTTTGACTATCTTCAGTGTAGCAGGTTTCAACAAACAGTATATCAACTGCAGTCACTTGATTGTCATGATGACATTGAATCGATTTATTATTTACAGAAACATTATGTCCACTAAGTGTCATAAAATTGAAGTCTGTGCACTTACTAGGTGTTAAAATGTGATCATTAAAATCTTTAACTGTAAAAGTATTTTTTGAAAAAGATCCATCTCTAGGAACACATATCAACCATCCATTATCAACAGCTTGATAAAAAGTATTTACCGAAGATTTGCAAAGACAAACCAAAAACTGATTGAGTGTTACATCTTCGTCGTAGCTGTGGTCCATATTAGCTTAGAAATTATAACCTTTGCTCATTCCTGAAAAAATAGTTAAATTAGCAAGTCAATAATAATAATAACAACAATGAGAAATGAAACTTGTAAGTCATATACTGATTGTCAAGAAGTAAACCCGTTAACAAACAATAGAGGAAACGTGTATTCATGTAATATTTATTCTTATGAACGAACTTACCCTTAAATAAAATATTTTCAAAAGTTTTTATGACAGAATTAGAAAGAAAACTGATATATTATATTACATATAATAACTGGAATAAAAAAATAATAATATTGCTTCGAGTCTTGATTAGATTTATAACCTCTTTTTAATGTCTAAAACTATATATAAATTGAGATGACAAAAACACTTCTCAACGTCTCAACATTGTTGATAAAATAAATTTAGAGTGAATACATGATTTAAATTATCATGGTTTATGTCGAAAATTACGTAATAAACTTGGTACTATCACAGATTAGATCTAATCTGTGAAGGTATCAAACACAAAAATATAAAAAACTAGTGATAAGAATTAAAGTCGACAGTCGGCCATTGTGTTGATATAATCGTGTTTGGGGCAGTTCAATATAATCAAATAATCTGTTGACTGATAATTTGTGTAATAAAATTATAAATTATATTTATTCTAAAAATTGACAGTAAATTCATGAATTTAGTCATTTAAATTTGTTTTGTGTTTTAAAAAGTAAAAACATTTATTAACAACAAGGTTATTATGGGTACTAGTTAAAATGTTTACTAAAGACAGTTGTTCCCCTACAGTTTTTCCCGCCAATTTTCACAGCGTCAACACAAAGATGAAATATCTATCAGCATACTATTAACAGTTTAGTTAGAAGTTACACTTACCTGTTGCAAATTACAAGTTACGGCGCACAGCACTGAAGTCCAAACATTCTACAACCCGAAATCTATATAACACTGTTATTTTTACTGACTTTTACTCGTTGAAACTCTGTATCCAATTGTTGTCGTGATTAAATCTATTATTTTACAATGGACGTAGCAGAAACCCAGACTGGTGTTAATAGGGTTAGAGACCAGTTGAAAGTCAGGTCACAGAAGTTATTTCAAGATTTCCTCGAAGAGTAAGCAATTGTATATTTGTTTTATTCTGTATCGTTAAATTATTTATTTACCTTTTCTTTTTAATTCTAGGTTTGTCGAAGAAGGTAATAATGAGCCTAAGTACTTAGAAGCCGCTGTAGAAATGACAAATTCAGAGCGTTTTACATTAGAAGTCAGTTTTCTTGACGTAGAAAAGTTTAATCAAAATCTTGCTATTACTATTCTAGAAGAATATTATCGGTAAGCATAGAATTATGTTTTTAAGAGAACCAAATAAATTTTACAAACTTTTTTCGTTATAGGGTTTATCCTGCTTTGTGTATGGCGGTTGGAAACTTTGTAAATGACCGAACAGAAGCGACAGGTAGCCATCACGACTATTTTGTGAGTTTTGTTGACGTTACCACCAGGTTCAATGTTCGTGAATTGACTACATCTAGAATTGGAGAATTAGTACGTATTTCTGGCCAAGTCATTAGAACACATCCAGTTCATCCCGAACTTGTGTCTGGACATTTCACTTGCCTTGACTGCCAGACAGAAGTGCCAAGTGTAGAACAACAGTTTAAAGTATGTTATAATTGTTTACAATACAAAATCAGTAACATTTTAATTTAGTTATAAAATAAAATAACATCAATATATGGAAAAATATATTTATTTTAGTTACAACTAGTGATTTTATGCTTACGGTTTAGAAATTATTGCTTTACAAATAAATGTTTCTTTTAATTACTAATTATGTCAGTTTTTGATAAGTAAAATTGTTTTTTCATTGCAAAAATAATTATTTAAATATTTTGAATTATAACCATTATATAACTATTATTATATTGTATTTATTTAGTATACACAACCAACAATTTGTCGAAATCCTGTATGTGCTAACCGAAAACGATTCAGCTTAAATGTTAACAAATCTCGATTTGTCGATTTTCAAAAAATACGTGTTCAAGAATGTCAGTCAGAACTTCCTCGTGGTAGTATTCCTCGCAGGTAAACTGGGTTTTTTAAATATTTTTTTTTTGGTGATATTATGTTAATTTAAACTATATTCAAAATACTATGTGTTTTAAATATACAGTTATGTATTGTTGCTCCTTAAAAAAACACCTCGTTTCACCTGAGGTAGCTCTTCTTTTATCCATGCTAAATTTTTTTTTACGTTGGCCGTGTGAAATATTTTTATTTTTTTTAGCCTGGAAATAATTTTGAGGAATGAGAATGTTGAAACTGTTCAAGCCGGAGATAGATATGATTTTACTGGAACTTTAATTGTTGTACCCGATGTAAGTGTAATGTCAACCCCATCGGCTAGAGCTGAATCGGCATCTGGGAAAAAAGGAGATGCTAATAACGAAGGTGTCAAAGGTTTAAAGTGCTTAGGCATCAGAGATTTAAACTATAAGTTAGCATTTTTGGCTTGCAGTTTGTCTGCGACTGACTCAAGGGTAAGGTTTTTTTCATACTAACATAATTATTTATTTTTATTATTATTGTAATTATGATTAGATTAGATATTATATACTTTTATATATTTTTGTAGTTTGGTGGAAATGGAGAAATGAATAACGATGAGCTTACTACAGATTCTATTGAGCGCATGAAGAGACAAATGACAGGACCTCAATGGGAAAAAATATATGAAATGAATCGTGACCGTAACCTATACCAGAATTTGATAAACAGTCTTTTCCCGTCAATACATGGCAATGATCAGATTAAAAAAGGTAACATTTATTATTATAAATGTTGTTTGTGGGTTTGGTCAGTTAAACAATTAGATCTTCACTAGTGAACGTTGATTACTAGCCATTACTAAAGATAAATGTATTATAAAATTAAAGTAACTTAATTTTTTTTATTACAGGAGTGTTGTTGATGCTTTTTGGAGGAGTACCAAAAACTACATTGGAAGGTACAACACTTCGTGGAGACATCAATTGTTGTATTGTTGGTGATCCGAGTACTGCTAAATCCCAGTTACTGAAACAAGTAGCCGATATGTGTCCAAGAGCCGTTTATACTTCAGGAAAAGCATCTAGTGCCGCTGGGTTGACAGCTGCTGTGGTTAGAGACGAAGAATCATTTGATTTTGTAATTGAAGCTGGCGCTCTTATGTTGGCCGATAACGGTGTCTGTTGTATCGATGAATTTGACAAAATGGATCCACGTGATCAAGTGGCCATCCACGAAGCTATGGAACAGCAAACTATATCCATTGCAAAGGTATAAATAACTTCAAGCAATTTTATATATATTTTTTTTCTTTCAAGAAGAATTCAGCATCTATGCTGTTATATTTTGACAATTATGTGCAAATATAAACAGTGGTATAGCCGTAAGAGTAAACGCTTTGTGTAGCTGACACTACTGCCTATAATGGTTCGATTTTATTGAAATACATTTTCAATTATCCATACTGAAACAAGCTATACCAACAGTATCGATCATGATCGACATAATTTTTATATAAATAGTTATTAATATTTCACATAAAAACTTATTGCTACGTTAAATAATACCAAATTCCATTTCTTTAGGCTGGTGTTAGGGCAACATTGAATGCCAGAACGTCTATACTTGCAGCTGCTAATCCAATTAACGGACGATATGAACGAAGTAAATCCCTACAACAAAATGTATCTCTATCGGCCCCAATTATGTCTCGTTTTGATTTATTCTATGTGCTTATCGATGAATGCAGCGAAGTAAGTAATTAAAAGTTTTTTTTTTGTAATTTTATCATGTTAATTTTTTTCTTCTCTTAAATATAGGTTGTAGATTACGCTATAGCTAAAACAATTGTAGAAATACATAGTAATATGGAAGACACAATTGAGACCTTGTACAACCAAGAAGACATTTTAACATATATTGCATTTGCGCGTCAATTCAAGCCCCAGCTCACAGTTGTAAGTTGATGTGAGCTTATTTAAAACTAATTTTAAAAAACTTCAGTACGTTTTTACTAACTCCTAGGAAGCATCGGAGAAATTAGTTGCTGCCTATACTCAACTTAGACAACGTGATAGTCAGTCTAGTACAAAGTCAACATGGCGTATAACAGTGCGACAATTAGAATCATTAATTCGAATATCGGAGGCCATGGCTAAAATGGAATGTTCTGATCATGTAATTATTATTCATATTATTAACATTTTAGCGACTTATGTTTCAAATAATTGTTCTAAGCTACATATATCCATATTTAAAGATTTGCTTAGAAAACATGAATATTGCTTTTAGTGAAACATTTATATTGTAACGTTGAAATATTTAAAAATATTTATGGATTTTTATAATAGGTAACACCAAAACATGTTTCTGAGGCCTTTAATTTGTTGAATAAGTCTATAATCAGGGTTGAACAACCTGATGTCAATTTGGAGGATGACGAAGAAGAAGTCTTAAATGCATTGGCTGAATCTAATGGTGCGATACAGTGATAAAATTAATCATAGATTTTAAAATGTACAGAAACATAAATTTGATTCCTAATGTTTACCAGTTACAAAATTTGTTGTTACTTTTGACCACATCTATCAATATATTTTTAATTCGGAATTAACACTGTAACTATAATTATTAGCTATTGGTTTCACTAATGTAATGAATTTGTAATAGGCATGGATGTTGATGAGCCTGAAGAAACCGACAAACGAGTTCTAACTAAGAAAAAGTTTACACTAGCTTTCGAAGAGTACAATCGCATTACAAACATGTTGGTTGCTTACATGAGGAATGAAGAAGAAAAGAGAATTGCTGGTATTTATTTTATTTATATTTCTCTCAGTGTACATTATTTGTGTTAACTTTTTTTCCATTTAAGAAAAGGGAGAAAATGAAGATGGTGGTTTACTTCGAAGTGAAATAGTCAGTTGGTACTTGGAAAAAATCGAAGATCAAATAAATGACGAGTCTGAATTAGTAGAAAAAAAGAGTTTTATTGAAAAAATTTTGGATCGTTTGATTTACAATGTAAGTATATTTATTTTGTCTTTTAATTAACAAAATGTTTATTAAAAAAAAAATTGTCAAAATAGGATAATGTGTTGATTGCCTTATCACATTTTAAACCGCCTGAGTCGGGACATGCAGAACAAGAAGAGAGCGAAGAAGATCCTGTATTAGTTGTTCATCCTAATTTCGTTGCCGGTCTTTGATTTATTTTGTTTATTTTATTCTGTAATACTGTCCTATTTTTTTAAATTAATTGTATGTTGTATGTGTAATTAAATTTAACATTGTATAACTTAAAACATTTTTAAAGTTAAAATATAGTGTGCAAAAGATCTTAATGGTCGGTCTGTTAAGCACAAAAAAAAAACAGAACAATTATCTTTTTTTTTCTCCTAAGGCTAAACAAAGAAAACATCTTAAAAAATTTAAAAAACAAGTATTTCAGCATAAACCAATTTTGTTTTGTAAGTGGCTTACAACTTTGGAAATAATTAAAAAAACTAAATGATAAGCTAGAGAAAATTGAGGCCAGGTTCAGAGTTAGCACAAAAAACAGGTATTTTGGATTAAGGGCCTCTACACTAGCATTTATTAAGGCGCATATAGGCATCGTATAGGCAATTTTCAGCTAAAACTTAACATTAAGCTAAAAATTTTAAACATACATACTACCATAGTAAAAAGGTATCTATTTTGATTATTTTTCAACATTTATAACGCATACAGGATCTATTTTTGTACAAAAACACATGTTTCTACTTCAAACGTACTGTCTTTAAGAATACACCAACTTAAGTTGTTAAAAAACATTTGAATTCTTCACAACATTTTCAAGGCATCGGTTGTGGCGCAATTTTAAAACTATTTTCAGTTAGTTAATTATTTCAATATAAAAAAGTGTATTTTTTAACTTTTTACAACTGAAAATAATTTTATCATTGTGTCACGACCGATGCCTTGATAACACAGCTCCACAAACCGAATCTGGAGTCCAAATACCTAACCCCATCACGTCAGGTTTTTTCTAACCTCAAAAATGTGCTTAAATCATAAAATTCAATAAAAACCCAAACAAATTCCCATAAACAAATAAAAGTTGAATAAATAAATGAAAATAAGAATTAAAATACAGTTAAGTGATATCAAATTTAGTATATTTATATCAAATGGGACAGTGAGAATCCATTCATGTGCGTTTTTATATTTATGCACTATTTTTTTCCAACACTGATAGAACTATAGAAGCGAAGCTTCTGACTCTTCATCAATGGGATTGTGGGGATATATGATTATGGGGATTTGTTTGGGTTTGTATTGAATTGTATGACTTATGCACAATTTTGAGGTTAGAAAAAAACCTGACGTGATGGGCTTATTTGGACTCCGGATTCGGTTTCAGCATGCTGGATTACATTTAGTACGGGTGGTCAGGTCCCCGCACCAACTAAATTTCGATTTTTTTTTTATGGAGCTGTGTAATGTTTTGAAGAACTCAATTATTTTTTCAAAGCTTAGATCGGAGTATTCTTAGGAACATTATGTTTGAATAAGAATGAGTTGTTTTCGACCAAAAATACGCAAGTGTAGAGGCCCCTTAACATTTTTTAAAAAACCAAAAAAAGTAGGAGATTATACTTTGAATCTAAATTTTAGTTTATTGTAAATTCCCAGGTTGATGTGTGTTAACCCTATTCGTATTCACCCTAAAACTAAAAATACATTATTGTCTTTACAATGATTTTTTTACCGTGTACAAATTTGCATCGAAGAGTTATATGAATGCTTTCATCTCTTATTTCTACAGCCCTTGCCCCTTTGACTTCATCGACCTCACTATGCTGGTTTTTTTCTGTTGCATTTATTATTATTTTTTTTTTTTGAGTATAACCTTTAATACAAGAGTATTAGGGTATTTTTATTATAATTCGAAAATGGATTTGGGTTGAATATTTAATTATTTTAATCTATATGGGCATACTGCCTATACCTACGGGTTGTTAATAAAATTGAATGCGTTATGCGTTGTAAAATAAATTCCGTAGAATAGACTGTTATTGTTGAATGTTGTGGCAATAGTGTACACTATACATAGTAAGTTATTTTGTATTGTCAATTTGACAATATAACCATTGTTATGTATAATATAAGTAGGTATTTTCTTAATTTTTTTTCTAAAGAACTTCCCCTCGTAACAATACCATTATAGATTAATAATAATGGGCTATTTAAGGGTTATTATGTTTGGACAGTTCATCTAATATTCATACGTGCTATGTACGATAAGAGATGGAATAAACTAGTATTTTTTTCGAGTCGATAGTTTTTAAGTATAATTAACCCTACTCAGCGTGCACACAGTTGATGTTTTTTTCATTCGAAACCGACGAAAACTGCGTGTAGTACTGTTACTTTTTACGTTTGAACAGCATGTCGGAACAGAAGATTCGCCAGAATTCGCCGTTCCTGAAGACGTTGAAGCCGTTCGTTGTGTTGTTTAAAGTATCTGGCTTAAGGCGATTTTCCTACTGTGTCGATGGTTCACCAAACTCGACGATTTACAACGAATCCTCGTGGTACGTCGTTGGCGATATCGTTCAAATTGGATTTTACTTGGTCTTGTCGGTCGTCATGCTTAACCAATCGCCGAATCTCCTTGTATTCTATTACGACGTCTCTCGGTATTGGATGATATTTGTCGCCGCCAGACTTTCGGAACCATGGTCGATCAAGTAAGTGTATATTATCAAATTCAATTTGGAAAAATAAGGAAATAGTTCATTCATTTATCAAGCGTGTATAAAATATGCAAATTATACGCACTAATAACAAAATATGCCTTTACCCTTCAAGCTTCAAACATGCGAAACAAAATTTGATCTATGAAATAGGTTTGACTTAAAACGCCCACATTTTAAACCCTCGTGACCGTGTATGCACTCAATATGGTCATGTACATGCCAACAATCCCCGGTGTCTATAATATTGTTATAACAATAATATTGTGCGTTCGCAGATTGATCAACGAGATGATCGACTACGATGTAAAATATAAAACCCTGCCGCTGTTCATTCCTCTGCGGACTCCGAGTATTCAATTTTGGCTATCGTTGTGTGCCCTCTACTTTGTGCATTTCGTTATCTTGCACGTAGTCCTGACGGTCAAGGTCATGTCCAAGTTCGGAATCGATCACACGATAACCGCCTTGGTGTTCGACTTGCCGCGGTTCACGGATTTTGTGATTGTGGCCAACGTTTACTTCTTTTTGGCCAACTTGGCCTGCAGATTTCGGACGTTGACCAAATATTGGAAGCGATTACCCGCCGCCTTATTGACCAAGCCTGGCACTTGGAAAAGAGACGAGGTCGTCATGTTGGTCGAGAGTTGCAGACTGTTGCACGCCAACCTCTCCAACACGCTGAGAATGTTAAGTCTCACATACGGACCGGTTCTGTTGGTTTTATTTTTGTTTTTAATATTTGATATGATCTACGCCATGTTTCTCCTTTTGTATTTAAAAAATCCACATTTTTCGTCAATGCCGGCAATAGCGTTGTTCGTGGAAAACGTATTTTTCATCATTATTTTATTGGCACTCGGCTCGTGGACTACTAGTCAGGTAAATGACCATAATTATTATAGGTATTGCATAAATTACTTAAACGAATTAAATTGTTCGTGGTGTCTTGAATGCCGACAGTAAACAATAACATACCTATTTGATTTTAAAACAATAAAACAAATTGATAGTTCATTTTAAAAAAAATGTTGAATGTATATTTTTGGTTAAAGTTAATTTACCGTTTATCTTTGAAAAAGAGTAAAGATTTTTTTTTTTTTTTGAAAGAATAGTCATTTCTTTATTCTGTTAGAAGAGACAGAGAGTAGGGCAATGTAAAAAGATGGGAAAAGTCACAAATCACAGGTCCATCGTGTAAAGTGCAATTATGAGATAGATGAGAAAAGAAAAGGTAGGAAGGAGATCATGACAACTTGTAAACAAATGTAAAAGAAAACTTAAAAACGTTCTCCTGACTATAATATAAAATTGAGACCCATAGAATCAAAAGATTAACCCACAAAGTTAACAACAGCATTACACAGTTTGAAGTTCCAACTATTTTTAAATTAAAAAATAAATGCAATTACTTTTGAAGAATATTTCTTAACCAATTTGTTTCCAGTCAAAATAGTAAAGCCCATTTGTAGAATTGAAACTATATTTTTTTTTTTAAATACCTACATTTTTACAAATTGATAAGTTTGAATACTATTGGTTTATTTAAAAACTTATATACTATTTCGACATGCCAGTTCAAAACTGTAACAGCTTAGAATTGTAACTTTAAATTATACCCAATATAATTTTGGACGGTTTATTGTGGTTTATTGCCAGTTAATTTATGTAAATTGTAACAACTTAAAATCACATAAATAGTGAATAGTTTTTTACTAACCCCTAAATTGAATACCAACTCTTTTTATTTGTCGCAGGTTTGATCTAAAGCGTACGTTTATTATTATACATTAATCTACATCGACTGTCTTTTTTTCTAATACACAAAACTGTCATTTGTTTTATTATAACTTTTAATATTTTTTAGAAAAAACAAATGGTTTTATACTTGCGATCTTGTCAAATAACGGATTTACCTGAAGACATAACTGCACAAGTAATTTCTCTAATATTTAAGCGAATTAATATTTACAACAGCTGTAATAGGATTTTCATTCAATTAATAATAATAATACAGCCTTATACTGTCATAAAGTATAAACAGTGTTTTCCCAGCCTATGACCAATATTACAGGTATAGATTAAGAAAAATTTAAAAACTCTTATTTTAAAGGGGCCCAACTTACAATATTTTATAAACGTCAACAACTTTAAATTTCAGCTAATTTTAGTCCCATGACCAAAATAATAAATACCACCTGTGTATTTTATTTTTTGGCTTCTGAAGACTGATATCCAAATTATGATGTCACCAGTCACATTCGAAAGTATTAACTTATCACAATTAATTGCAAATGATAAATACTAGCCCGCAAAATTTTGTAGGCTAAACATATTATAAAAAAGTTAAATTAATTATGTTTTAATAATTATTTTGTAATTATAGTTAAAATGTTTTATGAATCAAATATCCAATTACGATATGTACGAGATGTCAGCGTATGGTGTTTTCAATTATGATTTGACAATGTTTTTATCTGTAAGTAAGACTTTTTAAACTTTCTATTTCTTCCTAAAGGTTATGAATAATTCTTAATTAATTATTTTTTTGTTGAAAGTTGTTAGCGGCATTGTTCACGTTTATTGTAACTTTGATCAAACTGGAAGGAAACCAAACATTTGAAACGTTAGTTGATAAATTTTTTATGAGACAATTATTTTTAAACCGTACTAGGTAATTTAACATTATCAATCAGTTATATAATATAATCGATGTATATAATATATATATATATATATATATATATAATATATAATTAGTAAATATTATTAATTATTTGGATAATTAATAAAAGCATACGTATGTGTGTGTACTTTACCGTGCTGCGATTATCACTTATAAATTATAACATATTATTATTAATGTTTATTTTTTTTTATAAACTACACTTTTACAGGTTCCAAAAGAAATATTTTATATTTCAAGTCCGTGTTCTTCTTTAAAGTAAAATACCACACCCTAATAAACATATTACATAAATTCATAATGGTATATTGGCTTTTTTATAATACATTATAGATACATATTATAGCCAACTTAATACAAGAGAAGAAATAAATACCTTGTTGCAAGTTGTCTTGAAGATTTTTATAATATATAATAATTAATTGGTCACTTCTGCCGCACAATTTGTTTAAAAACTCAACGCGCTATAAATTATTATATTACGTTATTATTATTATAATTAGTTTTTTTTTCCTCAATAATGTATTGCTGTAGACAACATAATATATACATTGGCAGTGGGATTGGCTATCGTTTTTGCGGAATGGCTCTTAGACGAGGTTAACTCGTTAAATTCTTATGATCTACGCTGATTTATTTTATATCAGATGAGCGATCGGAATGTTGTTTCATATGATAACTGATTTCCCGTGTAGATTGTTGAAGTTTTGTTCTCGGTATTAATAAAGCGAAATTAACACTGTGAACTAATTGGATTTTCCAATATTTTCACAGTATACGCATTAGCGCAAAAGTTTTTTAAATTAAATTTTCCGCCCACTAAATAATGACACTTTAATTTGAGTTACTCTAATTAGTACAGAGGAGGAGGCAAAGTTTTATACTCGGCACTGCGTACGTGTAATGTGTATATATGTTAATTTTTTATAATTAGTTTATCAAAATGATCGAGAAAGTTTATTCTGGGTGATTTTAACAGCTTTACTAATAAATTACGATACTTCTCTAACACAATTACAATGCAAACGGAGTAATTAGGTTTGTATACATTTTTGTTAAACCCGCATTCGAGCGGTATGTGCAATAATTTTCGAATTGTATTATTGTATAGGTAAGACATTAGCAAAATGTAATCCATAGCTGCTAAACAAATGTTATAATATTATTTTCCCAACTCTGTTTATTATTTATACTTCATAGTTGTAAGTTAATATTAGTATTGCGTTTACAGGCTAATTCGGCAAGCAGTAATAAAATGTTATAATATTTTAATTATTGTTTCGTAACGGAACGTGGTTTTATGTTGATAACTTAAAGGAATACCTGAAATTGCGGTATGTGGGTTCTTTGTTTCGTACCATAATATACACTGTATATTGTACAGACCTGTACGCGGCGATCGGACAAATATAAATACATGTATACCTATTTCGTTAATGAACTAAAATTTAGACGACCAAATTAACATTTTTTTTATTTACTTCCACGTTAAAATGTATTTTATAAGCTCCATTCCTTCATTTAGGCTGCATTGGCTCCGTTATTTTATTATAGGAACTAAGAAGTTTCAAAAATAACGATATTTTAACTTATCACACGAAAACATAATATTTATAAAATGTGAAGAAATTGCCTACTCAAAACTCCTAAAAATGTTCTTTGCATGTTTTAACTACTTAATCCGATACCATTAAAAAACAGATTTTGTTATTATTCAATTTTGTTGTCAAATCCACTTAATCGTAAAAAAAAGTTACAGTCAACTTAAAGCCAAAGGGCTAAAATTATAAAACATGGAACATGCTTTAGCCTGCTGGCTCCTGAATAGTGATTATTTCTGATCTATAATCTCCTTGCGATTTATGACGATAGAAAAGTCTTAATTATATGTTTTGGCCAAAACGTTTGCATGACGACGATGACTCGTTATATTATACATTTAGAGTAGACGAGCTACTTTCGTGACGCTATTTAGTGTCGTTATTTTGTGTCGTTTTCGAATTGGGAGTCCAAGACTAAAGCATGTTCCATTTTAATAATTATTTATATTTTTTCATCTGTGATGAAATCATCTACAGTTTAACTTTTTTAAATCAAATTTTGGTACAAATTAGCAAAAATTATATTACAAACGTGGAAAATAAGAATACACAGAATAATTTATTACAAATATAATAACACTATTTCAAAATTAAAATCTCACATGCGATATGTTGTGTAAAATACATATCGACAAATAGATACAAACGTCGGAAACGCTCGGAAAGAGATGACGGTACGTTACACAAACATTTTTCTCGGACACCAAAATTTGTATAAATTGGTACATACATGTCAAGTTGTAGTACTTTTTTTCTGACTAGCTCAACTAAAAAAATTACGCACAATTTATACAAATACAATAAATAATTTATACATACTATATTATTAATTAGTATTTATTTGTTTGAAAGGTTTCAACTTAGACATGGAATTAGGTATAATTTAAGGTTCATTTGATGTTAAAAGTATCGCCAAAAGTTTAATTATTAATTAAAAAATTCTAATAAATATTTTGGCGACTGGGAATTGGTCAATAAAATTAATAATATGATGTACCTATTTGATATTTTTTTCGAACCTTTATATCGACATGTAAGTAAAACTATTCGGAAATAAAGTATAAACGATTTGGACGTCCACCGCAGCTTTTTTTCCACGAAAAGGAGCAAACATAAACACGGGGAGCTACATGTAATACACTCCGCACTGTTTGTCTGTATTCAACTGGCCGCTAACGAGGCGAAGAAAACCATTTGCCACCGTCTCTCGCCGCGTCATCTCACACCAAAATACATTGTAATTGTCTATTCTTCGGAGAAGCGGTATAACAAGGCTCGAAAAAAAATTAAAAAGATGAAAAAGATTCCGAAAAACAACACCGAATGTACAATGGCCGTTGTAAACAATCATTTTTAGCGTCGCGTTTGCACAGGTAATAACGGCTAATAAATAATAACATAATAGAAACGTTAATAACGATGATGGCAACCGTCCGTCACGCCGACGGGCGACCAATGGAATCGATACCGAACACGTCATTACGGCGGGTGGGCACGATCGGCCAAATTATTTCACTCCCACCTGTCCGATAGGTACAAAAATTATTAACGTGTACACACACACAAACACTATGTGTAAGTATGAAGAACAATATATAACGACGATGATAATAATATAGCCGTATGTGGTCGTCCGACACCATCGCGCAATGCTTGAAAAACAAGGCGGTCAGAAGCGGTGGGAGAGAGACAAAGACGGCGGCGGCGGTGGTGGTGTCCGATGAAACAATACACGCCGGGCCTCTTTGTAAAATATATATTTTTATAATAATATAATATATATATATATATACTGTGTACAGGGTGAGTTGAAATACAAAACATCATAAAAACCAATATAGATTTCCTACCGGTTGTATATTATGCTGTAGGTAGGTATAGTGCGGTGTTTATGACCGTGGTGTCGCTAAACAAAAGAGATTTGTAAAAAAAATTAAAACAAAACAAATATTAATCCACTACTTTTAAAATAATATATTATATTATAATCGGTAGGCATTGTACACACACAGACACGGGCCAGGCGTTTTGTCGAGAATGAAAATAAAATAAAAAAATCGTCCCCTGGATTACATTGCACAGGAAAAGGATTTTTTCACTCGCATTTACCGCGTTGTGTATTTACAAAGGAAACGTTTAAGGAACTCCAAACGTGTCGCGGCGACTGTCAAGGGATTTCTATGCGTTTATTATTATTATTTTGCACTTTTAAACAATAATAGAGGTGCGTATGGTTTACTATATTTACCGGTAACACCTCTCGAATAAAAAAAGGTCATTATAACGTATACGGTGTATAAAAAAAAAATTATATTATTTTTAAAATACCATTGATTATTTTAAACTGATTATGAGCAAAAAGAATTCCAAAACAGTTTCATTTTCTGTAGTTATAACAGTTGTTTACATTTTTGGTACCTAGTTATAAATTGTATACATATAGTGGAATGGTTTGTGAGCATCTCGGTATTTTGGTTTTATTTTACTCGGACTACAGGCGATTTGGTGTTTTCTTTTACAATCACAAACGCAAATTCGCTTTTTAATGTATAAACTGGATATTATCGTTATTACGCAACAGTCGGATCACTTGTGTTAATAATGTACACAATATACTACGGTGGGTCAAAACTTTTATTATACATTTTACAGAGTACCTCTGTAAAATATTTTAATATATTTTATCATATTTTTAATTATGAGTTTTTTTTATACAACGCGTTCTAATAATATTATTATTATTATGTAATATTAACATTAATAATATGCGTTTAATGTGTATCGCGTGTCCACCGCGTTACACGTGTTTACACGTTATGTATATTATATAATAACATAATTAAACGAAAAAATACATTGAAATGATGATTTGCTCATTTATGAAACCATAACGAAAATAATTTATAGAGTAAAATTGTATATATTTACTCTATAAATGAGGTAAAGGGTTTTTTTAGGTTAACCCAGTAATTATATAAGTAGCCTTGTCAGTAAACGATTTCTAATTACTATATTATAAGTCAAGACGCGAGTAAGTAGGATCTCAAATTGTTATTTGTCCTCATAAGCTAGGCTTATGATTTTTTATATAAAATTTGATATAAAGAATAATGTTCGATACATTTGTGTCATTATAATAAAGATTTTGACCATTATCAGAGATTTATCAGAGTGTATGCAACTTATGTAAGACAAAAATGCTAAATTAGAGCGCAGAGGAAGACCCCTATACATATTACTATTGTAGCGCAATATTAGTAATAAAATGCAATGATGTTTAAGCGTTTATATATGGATCCGCCCTATATAATTATATGGTTATTACCAACTCGCTTGTTATTGTATTGTTGTGGATAATTAGTAAAGTAAATTACACGCTCAATACTCATATTATTGTGTTGGGTTTAACAATTCTAACCCTTCAAATGCTTAGGTTTTGATATTTCATTTCTCTTAAACTCACCCAGTGAACTCGTCTAATTATAAACGTATCTAATGCTGTATACAACAGACAAGATAATAGGAAGCGCGACGGAAACGTCTTTTTGTAATGTTTACTTCAAAATAATATTATGCCAACCCGTAGGTAATTTTTTTTGAATTATAAGAATAAAAATTATATTACAATTGGTAGTTTCCCGGATGTAACTAGTATGCGCCCTATAGTTTTTTTTGTACAACATTTTTGTAAAATATAAAAAAATAATTTTGTATATAATAATATTGTCAGGTATATAGCTATAATAATACTCGACTTTGATGAAGGCCGTATATACCAATAGGCACATACATACATGATATAAGCAATGTTTACTTCCATTAATTTTTTTTTCTAGATGTACGTTGTTTCTGAACTTTTATATCTTTAGTATCTACATTTTGTATTCATAAAAGTCATGGCGTAGCACAACGAGTGTGTTTGCAGTGTGATATGCTCCACTCGCTCTCCAGGGACCTGTGCGATTTTTACCGATGCAAAACGAGATACTAATAGACATCCCGGGGCGTTTAAAATTTGAAAAGATAAATTGCTTTTTGATTAAAAAAAAATAAACATTTACGGCTCTAACATATTATTTTTTGTTACATTTTTCGAGGACTTCGGAAGTGGAACGTGGAGCGTATTTTACGCTTTTATCAAATACCGTTTTTTTAAGCCGGATAATACTCTGGGCGAACAACTCTGGTACAGCAAACAAAATTCGGAATTGAATTGACCAAATATTTATTATGTATAGTCATATTTTTTAACGGCTTAATGATTTTAATATACATATATTCTATAATAGTTCTTCTAAAACGGGTACTCGACACGGATCAAGTAAGATTATTTAAATAATTGTTCTTTGTTTATCGACTTTTATATTATTATAGATAAGGTGTGGATCCAACATTCCGTAATAAAAAACAAAAGGGCGTTATAAAACCAAATTTTATTATGAATTTTAAGCTTTGAATGAGTCCATTTTGTCTAGTAAGTAGCTGAGCATTAGCATTAAGCACGTTAAAGAGCCCACGCGTTGGTAATACGCTCAGTTTGAACTGTTCGGTATTGTTGACAATACCGAACTTACAATACGTTCATACCCACTTATGTATAGGATCGGTTACCTGTAATTGTTTAATTTAAAAATAAACCTACTACATTGTTACATACTAAACAATACAAACATGAAATATGTTCCAATCATCTATACTTACTATGAAACGAAAAAGCAGCAATAACATTTGAAAATGCATTCGTTTAGATCGGTTAATTTTATAGCAACACAAATAAACAATTTTTAAGTATGTACCCGGAGTGGACAATTACGAAAATCAATATAAAACAATTTATAATCAGTAATTGTATACAATGATTCAAGTAACAATGTAAATCAGGCGCGACAAGTAATGTTGAAAATACAGTTTCAACCTAACCGTGAAATTGGTCAAAAATATTTCCGACGTTAGTGTATTATTGCGGTCAAATCAAAATGATTTATTTTTGGCTTCTCAAAAAACGTTGATAATCAAGTTGAGTCATCTCTTAACCGCTCGACGTGGACCTCAACACTTTAAATGTACGCGATTAACCAAAATGACATCGCGTACCTGTCCTCCACGCTTTGTTGTTGTTTTGACAAATTAGTAACGTTTTACCTATTGTACGTTTTCACGCATTAAGGTATACTTTCTTTGGTTCTGACGTCTACCGTAAAATATTTATAAAATGTAGACACCGCCGCGGCGTGTACACCTAATTGTCGGGCGACGTTTAAAATTTTTGTTTTTTTTTTAGAAAAACAAAGCCACGTCCGTCTGGCGCAATTAACCCCTTCTATAATATTAGGTACAAGCTTAACTCAGGGGAGGCTTAGCCTTCCTATGGACCTCCTAATTGCCCCACCGAAACCCCTCCAATATTCACCCGTGCTGGTAATAAATAATTGAATATTTTTCTCCAACAGGCAACGACCGTGTTAAATGCAAAATAAAAATGCCATTATATTATTCAGGGTCGGATTAACCAACAGCACTTTGGTATATTTGGTTACAGAGACCAGAGCCTAGAAGAAAACACAGGGCCTACGTCTAAAGGCGCCATAACTTCTAGTTAGAATATGTCATTGTGAAAATCAGTATATAATATCTTATTGTAAATGTGTTTATGAATATAGATATACTAGTGACTAGTCCGTTATAAAACTACTGTTAGTTAACTCCCGTGCCTGTAATAACCATAATCTGCTTGCTACTAATAAAATAGCAAACATAACCGTCGTGCAAATTATCATTCAGCTACACGAGCTTACTGTAATTCATTGTTACCTGGCCGATCACACAATCGTCCATTACAACGTCAAGACTTGTTAGAATGGCCCAAGTGCCTAAGGGCGGCGAATGGCTTAGCCCGGTTCTGAGTGTACTCGAGTGGATTTACGATTGACATTTTATATATTATGAACTGTAATAAAGTGTACGTTTTCTAATGTGCGATAAAAAATACCATACACATTTTGGTAAATGCTGATAGTGCATATTTTTACTATTGCCAAGTGCTTACGATAGATTTATGTCGTTTTGCGAGAAGATAAAATGTGCAAAACTGCAATGTTATTGAAAACGAAAGGTGAAATGTAATTTATCACCAGTCGAGATCTCATCCAAATTTCACCTACTTGTTAAAGTACTAAACGCAACGCACAGTGTATTTAAGTCAAATTCCGTGTCTGGAGCTCTTAAATGCTTATAACTGGCTAGGCATATTATGTATACCTATTACCTACCTACCTATTACTTACAAGTGCAATAATTAGAGTAAAACTAATCGACGACTACTCCTTCGAATAAAAAATTATTGCTTTTTGTTTGTCTTTTTTTATTTTAGTCATTCACAATGTTAACTTGTTAATAATACATACCTAATACCATACATTAAGGAATCGTCTTTTAAAATCACCGTTTTGATACTATTGATTTTTTAAATTTGGTTTTTTTTAACGTTTAACTTGACCCGTACCGTGTTTTACCCCAAAATAACTTTGACAAACAAACAAAAAAAGATTAAAACATTTTTAAATCTGATAATTTTGATAAAACAAAAATAACTTTTTTTCAAAAGAAACCATTGTTGGTTTTTACTTTTTTGTAATTAGCTCGAAAAGTAGGGAAAACTTATTCTCCGGTTTTTAGCGTAGTTTTTATCATCGACAATTCGTTAAATAATAAAAGTAAAAAAGTATTTTTTTAACAGTCTTCTTTTTACTTTACTACCTGTGTTATGTTTATAATTTACTTCATACATATATTGTGTACTTGATACTCATTTATTTTAGATTAGATCGGGCTAGTTTTTTTGTTGTTAATTTTTAATAATTAATGGTAAAATTTATTAGAGAATACAAATTATTTCTTGTGTTTTTGGTATTATAATTTATAAATTATACGCTATTGTGAGAAGATACTTCCACAAAGTTTTAAGGGTTAAAAATTAGTTATTTAAACCCGGTTTCCTTCCACTGAAAATGTACTCCGGGTCGCACGACGACTCTAATAAGACGAATGTATTGCCGCAACTGACGACAATTTAAATTTCTTATAGCCCGCACACAAAGGCGTGTGTTTGTAGAATCAGAATGTACTGCATTTATCCGTTGCAGCTGTGCATGTCTTATTCGTGCTACCAATTGCGGTGCAAAGAAGAAGATGTCTGCGGCAAACCTTGACGAATCGTTTTGGTAGTATTCCAAAGGAAGAACATCGCTAAATTATATCTTTTTTAGTTTAGACATTTTGGCTTGACGGCGGATTTCACACATGGAATGATTTTTCTACAACATAAAGGTGCGGTTAAAGGCGATTTACCTACATGTTTTGAGTGTAAGCGGTTTCGTTACAAAGAAAGGCATTACGGTTAGCCGCTAACTCGCGCCAAACAATAAACTTTGTGCGTGCCTCATTCCACACCTGTTAATAATTATTCTCGTGCACCTACCGTGTGGAGTTTCGATTTTGGATTTCGATGATATAATCTCATGCTTACACACTGGGTAGAGGATTGCTTTAGAGATTAAAAAACATCTGTGCGCAATAGGCAATTCTGTAATACAGTACTCCGATCCGATTCAACGCGTTACCAATGATCGAATCTGGTCGGGTCTATCTCATAATATACATCCAATGGATATGATATAAAATATAAATTACTATTATTTTATATATTCGCTATCCGTTCTCACTTCTCGATACATATAAGCGGTATATAACAATAAATCGATGTGGGAAAAAAAATAACATTCAAACCGATTATTATAATAATGATGCGTTTTGCGGTCGATGGATTTCCGCTCAGTTCCTATGTGTTGATAGGTAAAATATCACATATTATTATTATTATGAAAAACTGCAATGGAATTAGAACGCCGAGCGCTGTGCGATCAAACCATATAATATAATATAGTTTTCTAGCTTTAGTATAATCCAGAACTCTCTGGTGAATTTTATGCATGCGCGCGATTATCGTTTAATAAATAGTTAAACGTCGGTTTATGCGTTACCCATAACGAATGTGATCAATATTAGAGGCTTAGAGAAAATATATAAATCAAAATACCTACTGGATAATGATAAGATATACAATTTTGAGAAACTATTAAGAACCAACAGTTAAGACAAACGCTTAAGCGATTTTGATTCAAAGTTTGGGTTGACAAAAAGTCTTTGCCGTGTTAATACACTGCGTTTAAAATCATATTTCAGCGAAATCTGCATATTTTATTAAACGCCTTAAAAATGTGTTGTGCCGCGTCCTCTTAGACTAAACCCTCGGGGAAAGAATTTCCGTTCGTTTAAATGCCACAACGATTCCTAAAAGCACAAATCTGACGTTTCCATTTTAGACCAGCTTATTACTTATACAACAGTCCCTGTTGGGTGTACAACATAAAAAACTACCGTCTGGCGTTTTACGCATATTATTGTCGTTATTCGAACGCCTAATGAATATTTTTTTAACGAGTTGTCAAATAAAAAAAAAATGATTCACTTTGCTGACGTATCCGCTTTGTGAGAGAAAAAACAAATCGTAAATTTTCGCGAAAAATGTTACGGCATCAATCATTAAGTTATATTATTTGTTTTTTTGTTTTATAGTTTTTTTTATGACAATACTCATCGTTGGCGGCGTAATGTCTACTACACAAAGTGCACTCTGCCGGCGCGTGAACATCCGCAGCGGAGGGTGTAAAAAGCAGCGTGGCGTATGCAGAGCGTCCCTGCAGGCGCGCAGTGCACGGCAGTTGACTTTCGGATCGATCCGCCGGCGAACCTTTTCACCCTCTTTTCGGCCTTTGAGTTTCCGACGGCGATAGAATAATAAAACAATATAATATAATAGCGCGTATCGTACGCGAAACGATTATAGAAATATAACAAAAAAAAAAAAATACATATATCAATAATAATCGCTAACAATGCCGCCATGACCTTTTGGGACATAAGCCGGTGCACGGTCGACTTTCAGTGTTTTTTCAGTCGCTCGCCGACCGGTCTACGGTCATGCATTACGGCGGGACTGTCGCAAGACCGCCACCGCACCCAGGCCGGTCCGGTAGCAAAAAAAGCTGTTCGCCGTGCCTCATTGCCGTCCTGGTATGCTCAGCAACGGTGGCGATCTGTCTGGCGACCTACGCCGTAATGAAAATGCCGGCAACCGATATGATCGCCAACGCCACGAGGACACTCGACGACATTTACTCGTACTTCCTAAGGTAAGGTTGCCTGCTTTACATTAATATATATCTACATGGTCTTGAAATACCCCAAAGGGTAATATAATTTGAAGAAAAAAAAATTAATTAGAAATTGATCGCGTATAATGTAATTTACAAAATTATTCGATCCATCCAGCTTTATTCCTCCTTTGTCTATAAAACATATAAAATATTAAGCAACTTTTTCTTGGGACACCGGTTTATATTGGTATGTATACATTTGCTTCGCTCTAAAAAATCATTTATAGTCTATTAGTAGTTTGACACTATGGAGGTGATCGCTGGCTAGGAAAATCGACGATAGATTTGTAAGAAGTATGAAGTTTCAAAAGGGTATAATATTAAAAAACTTCTGCAAGTTTGTTTGTCTAACTAAGAAGTTTATGATCGATAGCCTATATGTGCTAAGACTTCGGTTCAGTGGTTCCAACGATATCGTGAACTGACGATACGTGAGAACATTGATAAACTGTTGCACTTCGACCCCATTGAATAAATGCATTAGCAAGTGAGTTATTGGCTTATAAATTGTGAAGGGCTGCGGGGAAAAAAGATCAATGTCAATTTTTTAACATTCTGAAAAAATCATGTTTTTAATTTCAAAACGTAATACATTTTGCCTGTATGCCTAAACTTCCGGCGGTCGTTACTCTCGACTGATTTGTTTTTTTCCCTGGTTCCGGCGCATAAAAGATACAGTACATCAATACAAATAATTTGATACCAAAATCTCATTTTCAACAAAAATCGACATTGATCTTTTTTCCCCGAAGCCCTTCATGTGTTTTCTAATCAGTTTGAATTTCAATTTGTAACAAAAAAATATCTCTACAATTTAGAGAACTTGGAGTACATATTACTGTACATAATACTATTAGTATAAATTATAATTATTAAATTAAAAGCAGTTTTTAACGATTTGATACGCAAATAAACTTGACTTTAAGAAAAAATTGCTTATCCTAAATAAAAAAAAAAGATTTATTAAGAAGATGAACATAAGCAATACAAAACAAATCTATTTATTTTAAGTAGATTTCGATCATGACAGCTGGTTTTTAGGTCAATTTTTAATCGTTTTATAATTTGAAGTATAAATTTTCATAGCTAACAACCGTTATAACGCAATATTTTACTTAAGGATAAGGAAAAATTATTTTGACGTTCAAACTACTTCCAATAAAAGTAATATATTAATTTATTATAGGCTACCGACACTTTATAGTATTTAGCTCTATCATACAAGTTTCTTAACAAATGTGAATATTGTGAATTATGTATCTAAGGTTTAATATAAGATAACATACATATTAAACCTAAAACGAAACGATTTTACTTAATAACCATGTGTAGTTAGTTATTTAGCTGCTACCAAATAAGTATTGTTTAGCTGAATGTACTCAATGCACTATTTTATCAATCTCTAATCTCTATAGATAATAAAAATGTCATATTATAGTTAACTGGTGCAAACATCTAGATGTGACGATGCTAAATTAGTATTGTTAACTTATTAACAACTATAACCGACCAATTACTACCCAGTTATAGTTTTTAATAAAATAGTTAGTTAAGGTTGAATGACACGGCGCGTTGGGCCTAAGATAAAAAAGAACCTACGACTAGACTAACACCAGTTGTTATATTTTATTGAGTTTTTCTATTGCAATTTATATTTAACATTAAATTCATAACATTTACGTGTAAGAACTGTACAAGTAAATCAATTGTTAAATTAAAATGTGTTAAAAAAAAGTTAAATGTTAACTAATTGTGTTGATGGTGCTAAACGTTTTAGGTTTATCTTTGTAGGATTTTTCTCATAATTTCTAACCGCGGTGCCTAAGTAACCAGGGCTTACAAGTTACGGACGGCTTAATCCTGTCCTAGAATAGCATTGTGTAATCCAGACCTATATCTTATTGCAAACTATTTGTATGTATGAGCTATACACTAGTTTATAATAGCCGTTAGCAAACTCGCACGCTAGTAATAACAACTATAATTTGCTACTTGCTAGCTACTAGTAAAATACCGCCATGTAAATTGCAAAGTACAGTCAGTCTATCGCATACAATAATCCAATATAAAATCTAGACTATAATTACTGTATTGAACGATTTAATTTAATTTTTGTTTCGACAAAGCAGTACATACTTGTATAAAAACGAAACCAGCGTTCTTGAAAACACATAATATACATTTATTTTTTAATACCTACACTATAAATTACCGTTTACATTTGGTATAATGAGATATACTTGACGCTGTTGTGACTTGTGCCGCGCGAAGAGAAATTAACTTAATTATTATTAGTTATTTGATGTATAATAAAGTTTTTGTACCAATTAATTTAATACAAGACGCCAACTAATATTTTACACTACATGTATTTTGGTTTTGTGCATTTTCATAATTATCGACGATGATGTTATCTATTTTATGGTACCTAATTTATGGCTCGATGAAAAAGTAAACTGGTTTTGTCGTCCAATAAAAAAAACTACCACGGTGAGAAGTGTGTATAATATAGTATTAGCTTGCTTTCTACAACAGTAAATTAGATTGTCGTTAAATCTCGGATGATTTTTATCTCGCCATGAAATCCGACAGCAGTATACTGTATACGATTAAATCAGTCACTGTTATATTATCTTGTATGAGCACACAGAGGAACTGGGGATTAGCGCATAGAGGCATTGCAAGAATTTTATTTTAATTTGGATGACGTTTCGACCACCATTCTCAGCAATAAAACGCATCACTCGCATAATTATAATGAAAATAACGATTACTCATTTCAGTTAAATAAGTTAAATCAATTAGTGAAAACGTCAAAACTCACTATGTTCTATCACAATCCATAGTTTTTCAATAATCTATGGCGCATAATATGCTAATTTATGGACGTTTTTATCGATCATATAGTTTAATTGCGGTGTAATTTATTTACATGCATATTTTTGCGACCACCTTGTATTTATTTATTTTACTTTAAAACAAATTATTTTCCAAACAAACGGGTCGAGCGGAATAATAAATGTAAAATCAAAAAGAAGAGTTAATGTAAATGTATTTTTTTCTAAATCTAACCAACATATTTAAATTTTAATGGAACTCTGTAAACTCTGTGGTCATAATTGATTAGTATTCAAAAGTTCCAATTTAAATTTAAAAATTGTCAATTATTTCTATGAATCAGTTGCAACTACTTGGTTCGTCTCATTGATTTACAAATACTACTCCGTTTGGTGTTATTTAATAAAATATGTATTTGAAATCGTAATTTTTACTATAATTTGTTTTAAACCTATCTACTATTACTATCAGGGGTTGAAATGGTTTTCATCCCCTGTAACGGAGACGCTAGAAATTCTTTACCGAAACTATCAAAAGAGACTGACCAAAAATGCAAGTATGAAGTGATTGGATGTATCAAACATGTATGTAAAGACGTTTGAACTCTACCCGCGGTCCTATTGCCGATTCCTACGTTAGACGTTATACCTAACTTACTGAGTTCACAAAGGAAACATGGGATTTGCGAAAAAGATTTTGTCGTTTATGTCCAACGGGTAAATCCGCCATTCTCAATTGTATTATACCAGTGCAGTATGTGAGCAAAACGTGGGTATTGTCTGCAAATTATTTGTTGCCGCTTTAACATGTGTATATTTGCAAAAAGTCGACACAGCCCCGCGATCCGCGTAGTGTACTGCCGAGAGCCTTTTGTATACGTTTCGGTGAAATGTCATTGACGGTTATTAAAGTATACTCGAACCCTTTATGCGTGTGCAACGATGACTGATGTCGATGGTGGCTGGGGTGGTGGTGGAAGCGTTAGTGTTGAGGTGCACGCATAGTATAATATAGTAATACATGACACGATGATTGAGACGTTGTATTATGTGGAAAACGCAGAAATATAGAAATTACAGGTGAGATTATATTATTATATTGTGTAAGGTTGGGGGTGCGTATACGCCTATACATGATAATAATGTAATAACAATAGCCGGTGGATCGAGGGTGCCAAAGGAGGACAGTCGATAATAATCTCCCGCAGGTCGTCGGGCCGCCACCGCAGGATCGCAGGGTCGAACCGTACAGTATATAGGATATATATATATAAGGTTCAGAAAATCGTAAATCACATTTTGAATGGTCGGGACACGTTTTTACAATATTATTATACTCGCGCGCGGTCAGGGATACGATAATATTATAAACGCGGTTTGTCGATGGTAATCTTATTACGGGACAACGCTAGGAACCCTTCTCGGAAAACAAAACGAAGAAAAAATAAAAAAAATTACACAGGATAAAAATCGAATATAAATTTCGAGTCCCCCGCCCGTGCGTGCGCGCGTTACTGGAATTCAAATTGGATATCGTTGTCGTCCTTATACACCGTATAATAATAATAATAAATACACGTGTATAATTTTCTTCCTCGGCAAGATATCTATACTTACTTACATGTGTAATAATAATAATGATAATATAATCCCATATCGTCGTGGCGTGTAATTGCCGCTTCTTTGTCGTGTACATATATATATATGTGTAAGTATACGGTGTGTACCACGTCGTGGTAATTGCTGATGTCATTCAAACTAATTGTCTCTGCACCGATGCCTTTGCTGATGGATGCACCGGAGGAGAATATAATATTTTGTCGGTATAATAATATATATATATATATACACATGCAGAATTAGCGTGTTGTGTATAGGCTGTCTGCTCTTGTATAACACGCTCGTGGCGCGTTTAGGTGCATACTTTCGGTCGTGAATATTATATTGTATACAACATAATAATAATATTTTATTATTAATTTCCAGCGGTAAATCTCTGTCGACGGCCGACCGCGCGCATGATAATAATAATATAAGAATCGTGTGTTGTAATGCCGTCCAACAGGGCCGCAATGTCAATTATTATAATATTTCTTGTCTGTACACATTTTTTTTTTTAATGTACAATGTAAACAAAACTTATTATTTCCCATTTTCGCGTGGTCCTCAATGTAACTGGTCAAAGCCCAAATAATAATAACAATATTTTTTTATTATATACTTCGTATATGAGTGGGCGCATTAGTCAAAACGCGCGCTACCGGTGTTGTCGTTTGAACGCTATAGCACTCATCGACGCGAACAAAGGGTACACTGTATTATGTATAGATTGTAGCGGCTATATTATAAGGCACCGTAACTGTATTTTTTACTGCGAGTATATATTTTGTAATACACACACAGAGAATCTGATTTACAAAGCTGTTGAAAGGAGCGACCAGTTCGAATATCAATGAATAGGTCGACGAGCCACACAGAGATCCAATAATTATCGCCCCGAGACCCGAGTCCACACATACATTGTGGACCAATCGATAATAATAATTATTGTACACTATATGAGTCACCCGTTTGGGTTTTTAAAACAAATGAGTTGCCATAATAAACATGTTATTATTTTTCTACATCACACCTTCGCCTTATTCCTCACAAGTGCGGGGTCGGCCACCCAAATCACTCCACACTTCTTTGTCCGTCGCATACTATCACACTACTCATACTCCACACAAGTCCACCTGACTTTTACCACGTAAAACCCGCCTAAGTTAAAATACGTCACGTCGTTAGTCGATGTCTTTACAGGGTGATTAATAAGACACTCGTAATTTCTTAAAATAATTTTTGTAGTTTTTCTTTTTGAAAACATGTTTGTTTAAGTTATTTTACAATAGTGGACAATATTCAAATTTTTTCAAGAGCACTATCAACTTTCAAAAAGAGAGTATCTTATCCTCCCTAAATTCCCGACAAATATAAGCAAATAATTATTAAGTTATCAGTTTCCCCAAAGGTCTGTGCTTTTAAAATGTGATTTGTTTTGAAAAGTTTAAGTATATGATAAAAAAAAATTTGCACATTGTCTTTTACACTTTTAGATCAATCAATTATATGGAATTACAAAAAAAACAAAACAAAAATATAATATATTCCCTTAAATTGTGGAAAATATATCTCGAGTAATCAAAATTAAAAATTGTTATAAATAGTAGAATCAAAGGATTTATTATGTGACGAATACACTGAGACCGTGTGAAACAAAAGGTTATAGCTGGGTAGAATTGGGGAAGAGGGCAAGAATCAAAACAGATAAGGAAATACATAATATGTTAAGAAAACATACTGTATAAAGATCATTGATGAAATGTATTGTTCGAAATCAAATAAGGGAATGCCTTATAATAAAGTTGACAATTATTGTAAAGAAAGGAAATGTCCATTCTTAAGATGTGATACGAAGCTATTTGTAAAGACTAAACAAAAATGTTAAGAATTAAAGAGTATAATATATTGTTATTTGTTTTGATTTAACAAACTATACAGTTTTCTTTCTCTAAAGTCTTACGTTTTAAAAAATAACTTATCAGATGTCATAGTTTCACATTTATAATTATAGATTTTACTCGTAGTATCAAATATTTCATGTAACATTTTTACTTTGAAATATTTAATTTATAGAAATTTCACGAGCCGTGCATTATTTTGATGTACATTTAAAGCTTATTTCTAGTATACAATTATAATTTCCCAATTGTGCTTTATAGATACACAAAAAATAAATTAATAAAAAGAACATTTAAACAAATACTCGTATAAATAAAATAAAATGTATACCTACATAATTATTGAATTCAGTTATCTTTTTTATGCGACTAAATTTTGATTTTTAAAAGTTTTAATTAAATAGATAAAACAACGAGTTATAAAATAAAAGAATTATTTAAATTATATTTTATATTGGATATTTAAAGGATTATATCATTTAAATCCTGTAATTTATACATACATTATTTTTATATGTCTTCTTTAATAAAAAAAATGATCTTAGACCGTGTTATAAAAACTAGTTTTAATATTATTTTGCATAATTTTGAAATATTTCATTAGTATTGCAAAAAAACTTCGTGTCATTTTAAAATACCACTAACTACACATAAACCTATCAATTTTCAAACACAGTTTAATCGACAAAGAACAGTCACTCAAAAGACTAGATTTGTATTTTTTTTTTTTTATCTGTTAATTTGTCTTGTTTATAGGTATTATATTGTAATAGAAAATAAAAACGTAAATTTTTTAAAAAATGTTGTACACATTTATAATCAAATTTTATAATTTGTGATTGTATAAACTAATTTGTATGCTGTTCCTACTAGTAACAAGTGGAAGTGGTGTGTTAAATACCTACTAGAGTATGCCAATTTACGATTTTTAATTTATACGAATATTCAAACAGAGATGATCACCCTTTTTATAACCAGTAACCGTTTGTATTAAAACGCGCGAACCGAATTTAAATTCGGTTGATCATTTAAATTGTCCAGTTCGGCTTAAAGATAATCGAGTTGAAAGTTTTTAGTACGGTTCGAAGTAAGTTTAGCGAGACGCGATTAAGGTTCCCGACGTTTTATATTTTATTATCAATAAAATTAAAGTTAAAATATTATCATACCGAGTTTTGAAATATTGTTTCATGCTTAAACGTCACAATTGACTGACAGAAGTATTTTAGACGCTTTGCGCCGTAGGTAAAACTGTCAAGTGAAAAGCACTAACTCGATAACGTCTTGCGGTTTTACCGAGCATCGCCGTTCACGAGATAATAACATTTTCTTCTCTCTCAAAACTTGAAAATCCCACGTGCGTTAAGTCTTGCGAACTTATACCATACATTTAAGATATAATAAGTCGAATACTGCGATTACAGTTTGTGCGTTAGTGTCGGCTATAACAGTTGATGTCTGAAATAAGATATATTTTCAGTGTACATAAATTTGCATAGTATTTTCACGTTTATTCGCCGACCTAATCATAGAAAAGATTTCAGCCTTCACTGTAGAAAAATAACTTATTTCCCTTATTTAATTATTTTCAGTAATCCGCCTTTCAAAAATCTGATATTTTACATCTATGTAAGATGCTCCTGGCCAAGTCGGTCTTTTTAATAAGACTTGATTTCATTTTTGATTTGTTCAAAAAATAACGTGGGTGTTTAAAAATATTGTTTCTTTGATGAAAACCCGTTTTTTTTACTTTGAGAATATAATTCACAACTGAAAAATATCATATACGCATAATACAGCAAACAGGCATACGTTATTTTAATGATTACTTTACAAAACATTAACGACACGCCGAAACCCTCGGGTGTCTCCAAACCGGATTATAATAATTAAAACTAAACCCCCCCTCCCTCCCCCAACCGAACGAAGACGTTAATCATTATATCGTTTCCTATTTAATGTGATACACCGCGTGTGCGCCGTGTGCCATTGACACCTTATATTGCAGTAATGCGCTACCGCATATTATTATGCGCTGTCCCACTCAGCGCTGGTCGCGATCCATCATTGAAATCCGAGATCCATTTATTATTAGTGGCTTTTTCGTGTTGACATAACATACAACCCTAATTAACGTCAGAGACTTGCAGAAATATGTGTATGTACGACGAGGGCTGTTCTGATTTAAATCCGTCTGTCTGTCAGGCATGTGTTGGCACAGACATAAAATAGTTAAAACCGTTGTTGATGTATATATATATGTATATGACTATATGTGTAAAATATCGACAATGGCGTGCTTTCCGCCGTTGAAAACGTACAATTCGGTTTGGCACCATTAAGTCGAATACAACGTCTGTTTGGGCGCATTAAAGCACTTCCACCCTAAATACATTTGCACACAAAATATTCTAAAAATAGTAACTTCTCAGGGTTGTGGGCACTTCTAGTTACTACGGTATTCTAAAAGCGTACCCTGTACGAGGTTTAAGTACTAAAAGATAAATTGCGACAGATTGTTGTTTTGTCCGTGTCGTGCACGAAACGTGAATACTCCGATTAAAAATTCTGGATAATTTTTTAACTTTTGACGCATAACTATTTTACACTTATTACACGAAGAATATAGAAATAAGTAATAATAACGTGTCAGGCAAAACAGTAAAACAGTAAATTTTCTTGTATATCTATATTCTATACATAGGTACATATAAATGTATGTTCCGAGTTCTATTAGGAGATGCAGTTTCCCGTGAGAGAATCGGTTTAAAAACAATTTTGTAACGCGGTAGCTATGGAGCAATCACTGCAGTTTTAAATACATATTATAGGTGTGGTGTTTCGAAGCGCAAATGATTGATCTTTGGTAGCCGGATCCAATTATTCGTAGACTCACGAAAACAACAATTTCTCATCGAAATGTATTATTATATAATAGACATTTTTTTATACGTACAAGTGTTTTTTTCATTTGGATTTTCAAAGTAAATTCCTAGTGAGTTCGATGTACCTACAACATAAGTGGAACGTAAAGAAAGAAAAAGTTTTTGTAATAAACATGAATACAATCGAAGATCTATCAGCCCACACCTAAGTTACGGAGAATAGAAAAATAACACGGGAATAATTGTTAAGTCTAATAGTTATTCCTATAATATACTTTTATTTGCTGATTACTGTACAGTGGAAGCGTTTCAAAAACTGCAATGACAGTTAAAGTAATACAAAATTAAAACTAACAAATTAAAGTAATTTGGAAATTTGATCCTGTAAATTGAGTTTTTCAGTCGATTTGGCCAACATAATTTTTTTTTAATTTAAATCAATCTATATAAACACTTGAGATGATGTGACGGGACTTACTGTTTGGATGTACCGGTGCCTAAAATGTAATATTACACCAATCAACAAAATTCGATTCATACAAAACAAAATATTTATAACGAGAATGCAACTTTCTATTTTAAAGCATTCGTTAATGTTAGATTTGTAGAGTATGTATAAGTATATAGGTCGTATTTTTATAGTCAATGTATTTAATGACGGAAAAAAAGGCACCGCTCTAGTCCGTGGTTGCGTCGATTTAATAATATGATCGGCCGATAAATCTATACATTATATTATTATATATAGGAATAAACGGTAACGAGAAGCGCTGTAGCATATGCAAGAAAGGAGAGTATTATGCCTAAAGCACGATTTTAAAGGGGTTGCCTAACGCGTGCACACGAATTCCCATCTTGATAATAATATATTATGTTCATATAATATACATATGTGTATTATAAACAAACGGTTAACTCAACCCGTACGAATTTATTGTCAGCCGACCTCGTATTATTCGTTTCAATAAAAGTTGTACATAATATTTTAGAGAAACAACTGTATTAAAAAACTATAAAAAAAAAACACCATGTAAATTCGGGAGACTACTCCGACATCATGTTAGATCCTTTCGAAAACGGCTGTGGATGCTAAACGTTTTGATAATGTACATTGTACACTATGTATAGGATTCCATTAGAACAATTATAAAGTATATGATAATGTTTGGTATACATAAATAGATTAACAACGAGTAGTCTTGTATGTACAACGTGTAATTCAGATGTAAACAGCTGTGGGTGGATTTAAATTTTATCTAAAAAAAAACAACTCGTTTAACCTATACCGTGCCAGTACGTGTTGTTGGTTTGTATTAGTGATTGCCCAGATATTATTTTTTAAATATTATGGCGTTGCTTGTCACTTGTTTCCTTCGGAAACACAAAATCAAATGCATTCGGGTAATTTCATTTGTTTAGAAACACCGTTCGAAGCGTTAGTGCGCACCAATAGGTATAGACCTGGGTAACGGCAAAACCCTTCACTTGATCGCAGGGGCTTCTCGAAAATAGGGGATGACAACTTGAAGGTGGGCTCGTCGGAGGTGTGGAATGTTTTGACACCTAAGAAGAAGAAGGCACCCGCCCTTCCGCTTTACGCCTCCGGCCAAACCACGAGACACCACTGTCAGACGGTTAGTACACGCATGATCGTATATGACACTACTCGGATTTCCAGAGGGATAAAAGTAATTTTTTTTCAAAGTAAGGAAGGAGTGTGAGGGAAGGTAAAGCCGAGAATTAAAAACTACACGGATCAAGTTAACGATTCGTGACAGCCATAATACATAACACGTATACACATATTACACCGTACACGCCTAACGAATAGTAACCGAACGCTTTCGTGCGCGCAAAGAGATGGTAGTACAAAATCATTATGTGTTAAAATGTCTATAAGGAATTTCAAAAAACGCGTTTGTGCTACTACCGAAAAAAAAACGTTTTAAAACTAACCAAGTGTGTTAGCCAGCTGTTTGAATTATTGTCATATACCTCTTAACAAAAAACAACAACAAATCTAAATGTCGCGCGTTATTTAAAATGCGGTAGCGGGCTTTCAGACAAACCTATAAAAAAATGTGGTTCACTGTTGCTCTTGCTAATGTGTTTAATGATGCTGAAGTGAACCGAATATTTAGCACTCGGGGTGGTGCGCTATCATAAATATGTCGCTGTACGTCTAAAAAAAATTTAAAAAAAAAGAGGTCAACTACTACAAAAATAACGTCATTTAATAATATACATTTTACACACACGTGCATTATTAAGCTTTATGATCGACCGTTCTGTAAGGGTATAAAATAAAACACTATACGGACGCGATAATACTGCATAATTGACCCGCCAGCGGGTATATATATATATTATTATAATATGTTGCGTTTGGCACATGTATAAATGTGACTTGTTAAGAGACTGTGCCCCGACCGCAGATCACATGCAACGTACAATATATTATACAGTATGTTTCCAAGACTTAAATAATTAGTTACTACTCTTGAGTATCCATAAATTATAATAGTTTAATCACATTTTAGAAATGGCTAGTTTTTTTTATAGCTTAGTAGCTGAGTATTTCATTATTATCTTCCCGGTCCAAAGAGACAAGCATTTTATGCCTCCAGACAGCAAAAAATAAAATTAATATTTAAAAAAGTATCGTGCAATTGTTTTGTAAATAGTTTTTGTCCATTAACAGTTTAAAATACTAATGTAATAATAATTTTAAAATATAAATCTATGTCTCGGAATTAAAATAGACAGTATAATTTTATTTTTACTTTTGGCAAATAAACATTATAGTTTTTATTATCCTTAAGTTTGTGTTGCATTTTATCTTAACAATAATGTATCTATAAGACAATGAATGATCGATAAAGTTGTTTAAATTAAACTGCTTATAGAAAACAAATTGATAACCTAATAACTCCCCTTTCTCTGCCCCGTACGGCAATATTATCTGAATTAAGTAATATTACAAATTACTTTAAAACGAAAACATTTTTTCGGCGACTATGTTGTCATTTCAGCGCTAACGGCAGACTTTTTGAAGAAAGGATTTGTTGGTTTTAACACACCAATAAACTTTTAATAAATGTATAATGTTTAACAAACGGTACAATATAAAAGCAGTAAAACTGGACTACCTACCTACTTAATTTTAAAACGATTACTGCTTGCAATTAAGCATAAAACACTAGTTTAAATACGTTTTTGTCTGTTGTGTATTTTGTAAAATTACAGGGAAAAACTCGTTATTTATTATTATATAACTATCTACTTAGCTAAATAATTAAAAAATATATTAACACTACGTTTTACTTTTAAAAACAATTGTGTGGTCTTAGTAGGAGTATAAATTAGTAATTACATCTAGTTTGTATTTTAATTTTAATTCAATTAAAATCGAACAATTCTGACGGAGATGATATTATTTTAATTAACTTGGGCGCTTCTATTAAACAATAACGCGGTGCTCAAATCTCAATCTAAAACTCTTTCGCCTGACCGTATAGGTGTATTGTGTACATAGTTTAATAGCGGAGGGCCATAGCGTGCAGCGAACATCAAATAATAATTATAAAACCAACAAGGCGGCGCATTATATTTTAGATAATGGCCGGCTTACAATACTCCCGGAAAAAACATTAGCTCTTGTGAGGAAAATCGAGTTGTTCCTATACCTAAGAATATGTAATTCAACCGGTAATTTCAAATTTCAACTGTTTAAAATGATGACATGAATTTTTTTTTCAGCCTACTACCTACATATTACTATAGTTAATTTTTTTTTTCACCCAATAAACCGAACAATTTTTTACTCTGGTAAGTCTAAGCTCGATGATAATGTTGTATAGACATTAAATTATAATAAAATGAAGGCGTGTACTTCTTAATTTTACATATTACACCAATAAGAGGTAGCGAACGTTTTTTGGTTATAGGAAAAATAACAACAGTTTAATTATATACTATGGAACTTATAATAGTATTATTATTTTGTGTAGTCCCCGAAATCTTGACTAATTTACTTTGATGTTGTTAGCGCGTCGATCGGCTATGCTAGATAGTGCGGCCTTACATTAATTAGTTATTATTATTATAATATTCACCTTCGGCGTTTTTAATAATACAATATAATGTATTATTTTTTATATTATCATAAATTATTACAAACGAAAACGGCAACTAACGAACGTTCGTAGACACTGTTTATATGCTATATCGCTAAAGTGCTAATTACCTTGCATAACCAAAAAACAAAATGTTTTAAGTGTAGCTAGAATATTAATAATTGTGGGCGTATTCCTCTAACGATAAGTTTTTTGTATACTATACCTAAAAGTATCTATTGATCAGTAGCTCGCTGGTAGTAATTCTCAGAAACCATGTTCCCTATTTGCCAATGCATATATAATGTAGTACCTAACTACTATGTGGTTGTAATTTGTCTATTAAATGTATTATAAACATAGATAACAGGTAGTGATTTTTTTATAAGCTAAATATTCTATACAGGGTTGGATTGGGTTTTACGGGTTCTGCGTTCAATTCAATTTATTATTATTTTAAACTGCTTAACCTAAAAAAATAGAGAGACTACTATGGGGTTAAACAAAAAAGTTTTTTTTTTTATTAGTACCCAGTACCTAACAAAACAAGTTAATTTCGTTTGCATTTAAAATGTTATAAAACTGGCAATTGGAAAAGTATTAGCTCTTTTTTAATAAGAGTAAGTGTGACATAGCTATTGTACATCACAACTATTACAAGAACCAAAATTAAAGCTTGTTACTGTACGTTGAATTAAATACGTACGATATAAGAAATAAAATAAAAAGCTAAAATATTCTAACTTTACAAACAGCCAGAAATAAATTGAGCATATTTCTAGCGCTCCTGTTTTATCAAATGATAAAAAACTTTTAGGATCACTTGCGGGGTGATTACAAACAAACAAGGCAACATATTTAAGAGTTTAAAAAAAACACTCGACCATTTATAATTTTAATTGAGAGGTTTTTATTCTAATATGTTAATATAAAACTATATAATACTTTACTATATAATTAAAATGTAGCACATTTTTTTTTCAGTATAAATAAAGTTCTATAGTTTTTCTAGAAGAAAAATTTGACTTCATTCGTTTAAAATTTCCCCGCTTCTGTTAGGTTAGGTTAGGTCTTAGACGCGTTTGATAATGTATATACTCTTGAGGGCAAACAAATAAATAAAACGATATAATGAAAACTGGTATAACGTACAGTTTTTGACGTGTCATCTGCAGTGCAGCGTACCGTGGTGGTATTTACCGTTTTCCTTAAAACTGCAGCTGTTTTAATAAAAATATATATTAATATACAGAGAGAGAGAGAGATAGAGTGAAAAAAAATTGTGCGTGTGGATCAGTACTGCAATGCGGCGGCGTTTTAATAGAGACGTCTGTGTTTAATTTGGGATTAATCGAAAATAATAATGTATATAAACTCACTGTCGACACGCTATGTCAGCCGTGCGGTATATGTTATATAAATATATGTATATATAACGGGCTAAGGTACCGTGACGGACTTTTGGAAACAACACCGGAGCCGTGTATAAAACGAATTCAGTAGGGGCGGCGCACTATAACCCAGATGGTCGCCAACGATATGTGCACCATAAGGGTAGTGGTGGTGGTGGTGGTGGTGGTGGTGCTCGTTAAATAAAAACGTTTCGATCCTTAATTATTATTATACAGCGCCTGGAGAGGAGTACATTCTGTGATATTATTATTATTATATAGGTATCTTAGTGCGTTTTCGCCTTCGGATCTCGGCCCCGGTCCGGGTTGTTTACTCGAACACCTGGCACGGTAATAATGTTATCAAAAAAATAAAAACGTTGAGGTTTAAACTGGCTTCGCGCCGCTGACCGGGTAGGTATATTATTTTTTTTCAATCCTTGTGGTGTATACACACATTCACCTTTTTCGGTCATAATAACAATATTAATAATATTATCATGTATTTATACAGAATACTTTTTTTAATGTACACAACGTCGTTTGTACAAAACAACAACAATAATACAAATACTTTTTACGCGTAGGTACATTGTCAAGTTGTATACGGGTGTCGAAAAAATAGGTGTGTGCATTTGTACCGAGGTAGGTTATCTTATTCGTTTGTCTTATTTAAAATAAAAATCCGCTGGCTTCCGTCCCGACGCCTTCGGCTATATTATTAATAGCTCGTGACAGTCAAACATGTGCTGGTAATAATTACTAATTAAACCCGAGATATCTCTATTAAAAATAGGACGACGCGTGACCCCTCGAACCCGGATCGCCGCTGCCGCCGTCCTTTGTGTACAAGCGAATGTGTGTGTGTGTGTGTTTTTTTGGTTTCACCAAGTTGTGTATCGAATTTTTTAACACCGCGCGCTGGTCATAGAACGAATCGAAACGTTTAGCGACCGCCTTCGCCGCGGTATATAATTATTATTATAATTAAACCTTTCATCCTTACGCCGCAACGGTAGCGATGCTAAACAAAAAAAAATGATATTATACCGCCTCGCGCCGAGACCGTTAACAAATCGCTTCATTAAACGTTTAACCGAGCGGCCGACGTCATAAGTTTCCATTTAGTTTCTGTGTGCAAAACGCCGAGACGCTTTTATTTGCTTTACAACAACGCCGAAACAACGATAAAAAAAGTTTAATATTGCTGTACGTTACCTCGGTTGAGTCAAAAACTTTATAAGTTATACAATACCGCAGGCCCTTTATACGTACCTACATACTGTGATCTAAGGAGCATGCCCACCCCCACCTTCGAAATTCTTTAACTAGTTTCGTATACGTATCATAATAATAATATTGGGTAAAACGTACAAGAGTTACATTACCTTTATATAATATATTATAATATAGATTGCTGTGATTGTACTCGATGGTAAAAGTTACTAGCTCATATATAATTAAACAAAATTAGAAATTTTGTAATAAATTGTCTTTTTTTATTAAATCTTAACTCTTCTACAGTCGGACAGGCCTTTCGCCTTGTGCTTCCTCGCGTAGGCTATGGACATTGAACCTGTTGGTGTTAATCTGGCCTCGATCAGGACTTATGGTTACTTGCTTGTGTCATGTTGTTGTGACACAATCAATTAGTAATTTCAACGGGTATTCTAAAACCAATTAACCAACGGGTTCCCTCTAATAGTTTATTTTTTTTTTTTAGGTTTTACATCATAATTCTATCATCACATCGAGGCTCGTTCCGACGAGCATCGTCTTGTTAATGTGTTTTACACTTCTAGTAATAACGCCAAGAATATTATATTATTTTCGTCCGACGTATTTATACGGCTCCAATAAAATTCAAGTGATTTAAAATCGCATTCGAAACGGTTGATGTGTTCTTAAGAGCTTGGAAGTAATAAAAACGAAGGGGATAACTAGGGAATCGTGAGTGCATTCAATTTTCCGGACTTAATTTATAACGACAATTTGACAGGGGTCTACAAATACAGCAGCTGTTATGAGGGGAAACGTTAATTATACGAAATACTTCCGATGTTATTGGAATTACTGCGACGATTCGTTTGGGCGAGTCAAATATAAAAATATTATGTTAAGTCATTAAACAATTTAACGATCAATTCGAAATAATAATATTCTCTTATACTTACCGGTAAACGGTAGACGGCCATAAGAAATACTGTATTTTATCGGTTTCTCGCTGCCGTAGAATATGGATCAATGACAATCGTTTGAAACTACACGAGTACACAATTTATGTCCAACATCTTTATATTTACCTAGTTTGTCTTAACGCCGGAACTAAACCGGTTGTGCTCGCATGTCGCCACTTCTACGTCATTAAAAAAAAACATAATAAAGTAACAACCAAATAACCGACTGTAGTAGTTAGTATACAATAAAAAAATAGATGGAAAAAAAATCTTAGTTTTTGGATGTTTACACCTTACGAAGAGAAAAAATTGGTAACCGATTGACTCGAGGAGAAGCTAAATTACTCGTAGAAACCATTTGGATTGATCTTATCCTATTTTAGTGACATATTGCGTGCAAACACATCCTTTTAATCGAGTAGTTCAGTATAATATATTATAATAGAAGCTATTTTAGTAAAATATTAATATTAAAACATTTAAAATAACTTCCACTACAAAATGACATAGTCCACAATAGCTTATATTTCAATAACAATGTTACATAATATGATACCATCATCAGCGCTCACCTCTCACTTGGTTATGATAGGTTAGGTTTAATTCTTATTCTAAGGCAAACTATAGTATTAATGTACAGTAAAGTATTTCATCAGTAAAATATTTGATGTATTGAATCTATATTAACGGCGCATCGAACACAACGGTGGATATTGTACAATTTTATAATGTTGTCAATATTTTTTTTTTTTAATTTATCCTATACCGTGATGTTTATGCGTTTTAGTGTTTGTAACGGCCGCCGTCGCTCGTCGCCGGAGTTCGCCTTCCTGCTGTCAGTTAGCAAATACTTTTCCATGTCGAGAATGGTACTACCACTCGGTATTTATGTTTAGAAGCTCAGCTGCCACATTGCCGTGTCTTTGTAAACAATGAGAATCTATTGGTTTGCATACCGTAGTCACGAATACTTACTTCAGTCTGACCGGCTAATGGATTACGGCGCGGACACATTATTGTCATATTACGTTTTGTCTTTTTTTTTTAAATTTGTTTTCTTTGCGTACTTGTTACCTTCCGCCAAAAAGGTTTGTTTAGGATTTCAAATACACCACGACGGCGGCTGTGGCGGTAGCAATAAAATCCACATCTTAAGTCCTCTTTGCGTTGAACGGCGACTTGTGTGCGGTTCTGGAAACGCGACTCGTCGGCGGCGGCCGTGTTTACGGAGGTCTTCGGTGCAGATCGGGTTTTCACCATCAGACACTCGTGTCTACCTATATACATATACATATATACACAATAATAATAATAATAATAATATTATAATGGTCATCTGCTCGAAGACTCCGGTGGCAGTATGTATCCAAGGTGGCGGGTCGGCCACACATAAGTATAACTAGTTTTCGGATCGCACACGCTTGCCACTACTTCCGGCGGCAGGATTCGGGTGGCCGGAACTGACTCACGCGTTCTCCGTCAAGACAGTCTTGTCTATGGCTTATTTAAAAAATGTTTTAAGTTCAAAACATAAAAGAGCGACATTCCAAAGTTCTGATAAAATAAAAATAATTTCACGGGAAACGGTTTTCTATTCCAAGTTGCAAACAAGCTATAAACATAATATTGTGTACAACGTGACAAAAAAATTAATTGGAACTTGTCATTTTGATTCCTCCAAAAACTCTTTTTTCAATTACAATCGAGAGCAATTTTAAAGCGTTTTCTTTACAGTATTTCTTTACCTGGCGCAGTTTTTTTACTTTTTTTACTCAACACGTTTTATCAATACAGAAAACCGCCGTGTTCCTTGTCAGATCCGTTTGCGGTGAACCGATTTTCGGCAAAAATGTACTTGGAGCATTATTTATTTTTCTAATTAAGCCATCGATATGCCGTACACAGGCGTTGTTGTTGTTGTTGGTGGCCGCCACCGCCACCGCGGCGTGTCGCCACGTCGAGACGGCGAGATGAAGATGCAAACTCGGTAGGTAGGTTAGGTATGTGTTGTATCGGGCGAGTCAGTATCGCGGCCGCCGTGCGGTTGTGTCTCGCAGGCGCCTTTACAACACGCCGCAGCTTGGGAGGTAGCCCGCGCACCAGTCCGTGTGACCACCGCGAAGGAACCGGTTTCGTGCCGGGCGACCGTACGTATATACTGTTGGGCCTTGGTCGTAGGTATAATACACAAACCGTACATACACATCCGCGTGTATTATATTATTATATATACGTACGCGTACACATAATATATAAGTATATGGTCGTCACCACCACCGCCGCCGCAGCGCGCAGCCATCGTGCACGTTCGTTAAATGCATGACCGGGGCCGCCTTGCCGGTGCCCAGTCTCAGTAGTAACGTCGCTGTCGATCGTGTGCTGCTCATCACCGTGCCTCGTCGTTCGTTCGCATTAGTCCGCCGCGACAGCCTTTTTTTACACTCTTGTCGTTTTACTACCGGTTGTCTTAAAAAATATATAAATCATATTATTATTATTATTTCTCGCCGTCCGTTTGACCGCGTTTCTGTGCGTCTGTGATTTTTCCTATTAAAATTAATTCCTACCCAAGAATTTTTTGAAATTATATCGCGAAAAATGCCGATCGGCGCAGTGTTATCATCAACCCGTCACCACGGTGTCGTCTGTTAAATCGCGTTTAGTGCGTTAAATGTGCGACCGCCGGTCGTCGAGCATTTGTCGTGCGCTGTTACCGGTCATAGACGGCGGCCGATGATTCCTAGACTAGTCCAAGTCTAGGAAACCAGTTCCAAGGTAAATTCATAACATGATGTACAATGACATTAATTGCAATATATATAATAATATAAGTCGCTGAAAACGTCCCAACGAAAACCCGAAACCGACTTACAGGTTTTCGTACCTTCGACCAGCCCTTTAGTTATCCACGCAACTTGACAATCAAAGTTAACTAGCTAGAGACTTTTTTTTGTTTAAGCCCAGCGAATGCTTGGTTTTAACTTGGTCGGGGGCTTTTATTAATTTTTTTAAACCTGGTTAATGCCTTCTCTGTCGACAATTCCGGACCAGAGCCCCTTTTTCCACAACGCTTGACTACGAAAACGCCGCAACCTTTAAGACGCGGCTATCTAGTTCTAGTTCAGTTCACGGTGGTCACTATAGACATATCGAGTTGCTTTATAATCTATACTATACAAAATCTTTAAGTATCGTTACCGTTTCAAAAAATCACAATATTGCCAACACGTCAGCCAACGGCTGATTACAACTGTTTAAAACAACGCAGCGTGAACAGAAGCACAAAAGCAATCCGAATAGAATTTCGATTACGTGTTTTCTCCTTTGTCTACAACTCTATGCGACAAGTCGTACATTATTATGTAATTCCCGGGCAAATCAACGTCTTCCAAGAAAACGTTTCCCTCGGTATAACATTTTTTATAATATGTATAGGTATGCGTCTCGGGTGTCTCTGTATGAGTTACATATTTTGCTTATGTCGTTTCTATTATTATTATTATTTAATATACCTAAGAATTTAATCGGCAACCGCAAAACCGAGAATTCGTGAAATATTGTTTTTTGCACATGACGTTTTGCGTATTAAACAGAAGACTTATCCGCCACCCCTTTTGCGTTCTCAATCCGACAGACACAACAAACCACACACACACACACAGAACACTACACCCCTCGACCCACGATGTGCCGGCGAGCAAAGTTTCCGACCGTATTGTAATATATAATATAGGTGCACAACTTACATTCAAAATCTATACAGGCTCTACCGCATGTCATTCGCGCTTTATCGGTCACAAGAAACATAAGATGACAATAATATAATATATTATTATTATTACCGTACATACGTTATAAGTAAAATATGACTTTGGTCGCCGCTTAATCCTTATTTATGAGCGCACTCGACGAGTTGTCCCAACCGCGTACGCATTATTAAAATATAAATAGGTATAGAATATCATCATCATCGGGTCGACACTGCTGCATTGTGTCTAGATAATTATATTGTCTCTGCGACGGTCGTTTGAAAATATTATGTCCTTATGTCATGACTGTTAGACATAGCCGCTGGTGTATCCTAGTTTTATACCGTGATATTTATAACACATAGGAACATTATATATCTAATAGAAATATCTTATATTCATCATAGTATATTTATCATAGTATAACTGTTAGGAAAATCCGTAATCCGTCCACAAGGGTGCAAAGTATAAGTTATCAAGTATTATCGCATATGTATTTTATTACAGATAAGTAGACACTTCACTCGTGACCTATATGTATATTATTATGAGAGAATGTTTCCTAATTGTTCATGTATAAAGTACAATGCCCACTTATCGTGTCGGGACGAAAGAGGATACTTTATTACCTACACACTTTAAATATTATATTAATTTTTCATACAATATAATTAAATGGAAACGGTTCATTTTTCTAGACCTATAAATTATATTAAACGAGTCAAATGGTTAAGGCAATCGCCGAAAGTACCTATATGTATAAACTTTCCGTCGAGCGCATCCGCCAAGTCTATTTAAAACTATATGTTTGCGTTTAGTGTCTAATAATTATGACTGCATCTTCTTAATCATAAATCACCTAGTATTCTATCGATAATAATATCGTCAAGACTTATACGGGCCGCATAAGATTCCATTAGGAAATCTATGTATGAAATCCATGTATGAAACCCATTAAAAGAAATGTCGTTCAAATTATTTCAAAGGTCACCTCAGGAATTAACTTTATATTATTTACATGTGTACAACAACGTACATTCACGAGTACGACAAAACTGGTTTGAAAAATGTAAATCATTACATAAAAATATAAATGGAATATATTATTTTATGTTTAATTAAGTGTAATTTAATTACACAATTTACAAAAGGAAAGTAATTTGAACAACAGTTTCCGCTCATTGGTTCTGAATAAAATGTAAAAAAAGGTACATATTAATATAAAAATAAATATGTTTTTGATGTTTATATAATTGGTGCAGCGAATGATTATTTTCTTCAGAGAGACCACTCGGTAATTATTACAACCAGGATTAAAAACTCCAAGAGCGGACTGGGCCAGGGCAAATGTCCACGGGGCGGCTTCTGTTTTTACCGTCAAGTTATGGGGTCGATATTCTATTCTGTGGACAATTTCTATGGTAGATAAACGGCATTTTTGTTTTAAATTTCGCGGGCAGTCTTTAAATTAGACCTGTCCAACACGTTCCCGACCAAAGCTCAAGAACAACGTATTTTATTTGATTTCACAATTTTAAGATTTTGTCGAGTTTTCAAGAGTATTTTCAAGGGCATTGGCCCAAACCTAATTACTACGATATTATGTAAGTAATTAATGTGCGTTTGTGTGATGAATTTGCTGTATACCGGCATTGAGGTGCGTGTTTTTTTTTTTTTTTTGATTTCTTAGCGGTCGATAATAATGTAATTACACGGTGGCAGAAAAAAACACATCTCCGGGCTTAGTTAACGACCAATCACGTTAATCGGCTAGTTCGGCGCGCGTGCGAGTGTGTACTATTATAATGTGGATAAGCACTCGTGAAATTTCTAAAACGAAAATTCAACGCTAATACACAACAATATTGTGTTTTCTTCTCCTAGTACATTATACGGTGTATCATGTCCGCGCAGCCGCCATTCCGGTTACGTTCTAAATAAAGTCATTAAAAACAATAAAGCCATTATTTATAAAGTAAAAAAAAAAACCTGTTTGCCCAGAGTGAGAGAGAGTGGTCCGGTAGTTCGCAACCCCTCAATTGTTCGATACCTGCCGCCCGCTCGTTTATACCTATATCATTATGGTCTGCGCCTAAAGAACACAATAATTAAGTGATACCACTCTTCTTCTTATGTCGTTCTTAGTAAAACAGTTTTTTTTGTCCTCGATTAACCATGAGACCATATTGTCGATCGTTATTATCCACGCAGCATTCCTCCGATCAGTAGCAATAACGTTAGGTATGAATTACATTAATAAAACTTATAGCATTTTTTTTTTTTTGTAACCAATGACTTGCCAATAATGGACAATAATATGTCTCCGATGTCAGGAGGGGCTTTTTTTAAACCCGGAAAGTTCTAAGCTAGCTCTAATCGGTCACCTGAATTTAATCGCAAATCTTCCGAGTCCCTAGCTGTAGTCTCAGCAACTGTAAAATATTGTTTTACAAGAAACGGATTGACGGTAAAAAAAACCACAAGTCGTTTGGAATAATTACTATCGCATAATGATGATGAATTGATAACCAATTTTTTAAAAATTTTGTAGTCGAACAAATAGTATAGAAAGAAGAAATAAAAATAAAACAACGGTAGAAAAAGCAAAGGAGAAAAAAAAATTATAATATTATTTTTAATCCGTCGTTATGACCGTCGCCAACGAATCGTTACGCGGATACTTATCTTTGTAATTATCTTTTCTTCGTAAATAAGAAATATCGCGACCATTGCTGCGATATATATATATAAATTATGATGAATAATAACGCCCTTATCTCCGGACTTCCGTAGCCTCTCGCTCTTTCTATTTCTCTGTCTGCGCTAGTCAAATAAATTATACTGTCGTTTTTCCCCTTTGTTTAATACCGCGATAAAAATATTTATTTCGAAAACGTTCCAGTAGGAAACAAAATACCGTTACTCGGCATATAAAAGAAAATAGTAATAACAATTACGCTCGCCACCGTTGGGCGTCGACATTGTAGGTATTATAATATTATTTTGTACATCAAATAGTTTAAGATCAAAAAGCTTTGTGTGGCTCACTATGGTGACGCAAGAATGTTCATTAATACAACCCTTAACTTATCTTATGTACTGTGTGTTCGTTATTAACCCTTAGAACTGGACTATTGATTTTTCACTTGGCATGGAACTATTGCGTGAAATACTCCAGACCGGGCAAAAGGAATAGTTGTTGTTGTGTGTGTGTAGGATATAAGATACACTGCCGGATCAAAGGTGGAAAGATATAAATCGTTTAACGGCGGTTTTACGATGACAAAGCAGGCGATGACGGGGTAAACAGCTCTAACACTTTACATTATGCGTATCCTCCGGGAGTTGGTGTGCGATTTCATTACATAATTATCACATCGGTTATATAGGCCTGGCTAGGACGACATTGTGCGGTCGTTATTTTATTGTATGCTACAAACTCCATAGGACCTGTATAATCCCGACGACGGTTTTAGCGTGTGGCCGCCGCCCCATGGAATCGGATATTTTTTCCTTTTCATATTGTAATAGTGATAATTTCAAGCATGTGTCGTCGACTCATGTGGAGCGGCGGCGGTCCTGCCAACAGCCGCTGTGACATCGATTATAAAAATGCTTAAAACGTGTACGCGTTGCCCGAAATTGTACAAATCATTTTTGCCCGTGTGATTATAATAATAGAATCTATAGCGAAAGAGAGAGAGAAACGGAGAATAAAAACCGATTGTCGGTTAAACGTTTTACAATAAAAATCATATAATAATAAATAGAAGGAGAGCTGCTGCGCTCAGTGGGTTTGGTCATGCGAGGGAAAGGAATAAAAAGAAGAAAAAAAATCTGTCTTTTTTTTCCACCGAATATTGTAACAGCTCAGGGAAAAAATCGAAACCAGCCACTCATTAAAAACGGTAACAATGTCTCTATTCGAATGCGTTGTATAGGACCGGCCATTTGCTCGCCGTACAATGTATACCTCCATACAAAATCTATTATACTAGGTATATAACATAATGTATGTATAGCGGACAAGTACGCCTCCGGCAGCTACGTTCATTGTGCGCGAATTTTTAACATAATTTTCCAACCCCCGATTATAAAAATGAATAATATCGCAAAAAAAAGAAAAAAGAAATGCTGCTTGTAATCGCGTTCGACGGAGTGGATAAGATTTGTTTTTTCTTTAGTAATTTTTTTTCGCACAAGCTGTATCGGTTCGGTTTATAAGCAATATATTATAATATTTAAGCTACTGTCCCGTGACAATTGCCTTGTATACAAGTCGTAGCACCTTACCAACAGTATTAGTATTTTTCAAGCATACTCGTTATTATATTTTACATTCATTTACATGCCAGTGGTACCCCCATGCGTATATATAGGCGCTTACACGAGCTTATCACCGCCTAGTTCAGGTTGATAGTATTATTATTAGTTATTACTATAAGCACAATAATAAAACAAACACAATATTACCGCTGTCTTATGTTATTAAATCGTTGCATTATTCATGTTATAGTATATTAGTATAAATATAGTAATAAAACGTGTCACACACTCAACGTGTCCGTTGAACACGGTAACTACTATTAATAGAGGCGTACGGTTCGGCATATTCAATTAATCACCAATAATAATTATAACATTATTATGTACCTACAGTAAAAAAGTGTTTAAGTACAAATCATATACGGGTACAGCCGCCTGTAGGGAATACTAATGGGCAAAATCATTACATTAATATGCCTCAAACACTTCAAAGAAAATTTTAGATCGGATAGACGGAAAGTATTTCTATAAACCAACAGATATGTTTTGATAATTATTCTTGATCGTTTTCAAAATAGTATGATTTTTTTCAGCAAAGACTTGTTAAAATATTGCAACAGTCTATTTCGAGACATGTAAAGTAATAATTCAAATTATTGAAATAAAGTTATCGAACATTTTAAATTTTATTTAATGTGTGGTTTCGTTTATAAATAGCAGAATACAGACGTACTGAGATAGCAAACGGCGTAGGAGCTGCACTCGAACCTAACCCAACCAGATGTAAAATAAACGGGTTTAGGTGCGGCATTCACGTCTTATGCACGCCTTTGTGGAAGAGACGAATGCAGTGGACATTTTTAATTATGTTGTACTTATTTAGGTGGGAATAAGTTTTGGACAGAACCTAACTGTCCCACCAGATTACCGACCATCGAAAAGAAGTCAAACCACTGAATCGGGGATTTTTTTTTCTGTAAGGTGGCAGAGACACACGTAGTAAAAATCATCATTATTTTTTTTTATCACTGAAAATTGACTAGATAAGAAGACATAACAATTGGCGACTACGGCGCCAACTGCGGTTTTACTAATTGGTTGGTCGGTGTGTTCTTTATCTGTGGTCCGGTAGAAACCCGGAAAACGTTATAGACTGGCAATTAGGCGTTAGCGAAAACGTTTTTTTCTCTCTCAAGATTTAGCTAGATCGAATTTCCAGTACACGATTCACATAAATACAATATTGTTGTACACAGTGTCGTAACCGATACGACTTGTGTATGTATCGCGTACCGTGTAACGACATAGTTATGCAGTCGAATGACCAATATCGTTCGGTTGGCGATAATAATGGTAATATGATGTGAGCGACGTACATATAATGTATACCTATTTATAATGTGACACGAAGAAAGAGTGCACGCGGCAAAAAAAAAATATAATAAAAGAAGATATAATATTTGCATAACACGTTTTATCGTTTATACGATCTGCTTCGGTGTGTGTGTTCGGCCTATATAACGATGTACGCCAAGCCAGCAGCTCATATTATTATACTTTATTGTACACCTTAATATATTATATTATGCTTTATCGTTTTTCATCTAGACATGCACCGAACGCCGTTTGTCGTGTACAAAATAAATAGGAGAAACGAATAATATGATGCTCGTTTATGACGTTCATAATTAATCAACACTTGTGTCGGCGGCAACCGCGATTTCAGCTCGCCTATCCCGTACATGTAACCCAACACACGCATCATTATTATAATAGGATAGACATGTTATATATATATATACACACGTCGATCGAGTGGCTAATTTACGCGTTGTAACCTCGGCCAACTCCTCAAGTTAGTCCCTTAAAATACACACACACAAATGTCAAGTCATCATAATTTGGGAATGGCCAACAAGCAGCAGCAAAAGGACTAGGGTTATATTATTATAGTCGCGTGTAGTCGAACTGCGAGAGTTGAGACGTTGATATTTTGATACCTATATTATATATTTTTAAGTTTTTCTCGTGACTGTGTATGTGTATAATCTGTTGTAAAATAAAAATAAAAACCGGTCGACTTACAGTAGGCAGTAATAATAATACCTTTTTTTTTAAGTTTCGTGTAACCAAGCCGTACACGGCAACTATCTCCAGATTAGTGTATTCCAGTATTATTACAGTGTATGTACTGTACTCCCTGTCGTATAATGAGATTATTATTAGTATATTAATATATGCCGTTGGTCTTGTATACGTGCATAAATTATCGTATGGCGTTAAAGTTAACACCGTTTCGAAAACGCCCCCGGGGCGAAACGAATTCTACATATTATACCCAATAACTATCGGTTATATATTTTTCTATAATTAACTGCCGTTAAATAAAACTTAAAAATACATTTGAAAAAATCAAATTTTAAAAAGAGTGAAAATCCACCATTAACACTTAACCACTTTCTACACCTAGAATACACTCATAGATGGTGTTGGACATTTTTTAATTGGTGGGGGGCAAAAGCCGGGCGATTACTATTCTCAGCTATTACAATACATGTATAGATTGGATTTTTCATATTAAGTGGATGTAGGACATACGATATTTTTCATAAATAAACCTTAACCTAGATCCTAACGGGATTTATGGCGAATGCACTATATTCATCTAGGTTTTCTATTGTATGGAGCTACTGCGGTGCGACCAGGGTAGTTACACAGTTTGTAATACTTATCCTGTAGTATTATACTGCGAGACGGCACTCCGAGGTGTTAAAACGCGAGCATAGGTAATATATGTGTGTTTGTGTGTGTACCGTATATAGGCGCAACCAATTTAAATAAGAGCGACCGGCTTTTATCTATAGACCACATAACAATGTGAATATATATATATGTAATATATTATAATTTATATGGTAGTAGTAGTAGGTATACACTATAGTGGCCAAGCGAATGGAACGAATTATATATAGCCCGTCGTCGATGTGGTGACAATCTTTCCGCCATATTATTATTGTAACGGCTATAAATTAGCTCGGTTTTCGCCCAAGTGTGTGTGTGCCTGTGTGTTATGATATGGCGCGGTAGAAGGAGAGGTAAAAAACAAAAACAAACGAGCAAAGTATATATAAGCAAATCATTGGCGCATTGAAAAAAAACCGTTTGTATAGCGCGAGAGAGGCTTCTGTGTCTTCTGTGAAGAAATGGAAGAGTATAAAATAAAAAAATAAAAATAAAAGGAGTAAAATAACTGGCGCGATGACACCCCGGCTTGATTTAGGAGTCGTCGGCTGGCGCGATAGACTCACACAAACACACGTTGGCTTGGCGTTAATATTTATTTACACACATATACGAACGTCACAAAGGACAATTGTGTAGGTCTCCATATATATATATATATATATTGTATGGTTTTGTATATGTTTGCTCGCAGAAAGAAAAGAGCGGGAGGCGATTAAATCTATACACTATCCTTTCTCGGTGTGTGTTGTTTTTGTTATATTATTATTATTGCGGCTTATTCAACCCGCCTGACTGACTATATTATTATTATTATTGTAAAACGCACCCCGACGTCAATGGCGCGATACCATCTTCTTTAGATTCTTCCAAGGAAGGCCAGTATGAAAATTCCTGTTGCCGGCTCGCCACCGCAGCAGCGCACCCGGTTTTTTATTCTAACGATATCCACAAGGCGCACATATCTATTATTATTTATCTATATGGGTACGCTCGTACTTGTTAAAAATGCTTCTACTAATTTCAAGGGAAAACAACAAGTAGGAAAACTGTCGTCGGTCCACAAAACCCGTTATGCATTGGTATAACGATATGTACTTACACATTAATCTCGAACCAACGAGAGAAGTGAATTCCGATCGCGCCAACAACGGCGCACCAAGATTAATTTACCGAAAGAATTATTTATCGTTTTCGTTGCAGATAAGAAGACACACTCGGTCTTGTACAATCTGGTTGCGTGTAGAAATTTCAACGGTTAGGTCGTCGGCGGATAAATGATATTCGAATACCAAATTATATATTATATTTTAAAGACATAGACGTATGTTTATTTGAATACATGATAATGTTATGCCGGACACACGGGCAAAAGAGATGACCGTTAATTATAACAACCTAATACCGCTGAAAGATTTCAACGCGATAATATTATTATCGTACCGATACCGCCGTGTACTTACTTTATTGGATTTTCACTACCATTAAAACGTTATTATTACAATATTAATAAGCCGGCCGTGGTATAGATAACCCGATATCTAAGGATATATAGCTCAATTAGCCGCGTAAAAGACTAAGAAAACTACATAATTCTCGAAACACAGCCTTACGGGTGCGGCGCCGCCAGTATTGTCAAAACTGGTGTCTTCTGGTTTTCTGTTTTTTTTTTTTTAATTTCCATTTCGGTATTGTATCTTCATTGTTTATACATCCAGTCTGGTCGTGTAGGTATTTTTAAGACTTCATCAAGTCATCGCCACGGTTGCTCGTATATAAAACCACAACACCCAATGGTGCCTGTAAGTGAAAATTCAAAGGGGGGACCGGCTATGATTTTGTAATACATTTTTCGAATTTGCTGGGATATTGATACAATTTTTTTAACTTGCAGAGAAGCTAGGGGGGAGTTGTCTTCCTTCCTTGTGGGCGCACTTGGCCACACGCCTAGTTTGCATTCTCTCTCTCTCCACCTTAAGACATTATTTTGGTTTTCGTCGGCTCCAAGACAGGCGCCTCTGTAGTTGTATTTTCATACATCATTTCGAACGGTCTAAACCGCATAGCCAGACGCGTCCCACAGCTTCGGAGCCGAATTCGTTGCGGGGGCCGACCGTACCCGGTAGCCTTATCATAAATTATGACCCCGCATGTGTTCTTAGGGGTTTTCGAAGAACGTGTCGCGGAAACGCGTTAATCTAGACGGTGACCGTGGACGTGACTGTTGCGAAAGTTGCCGAAACTATCTAAAAATACATAGGCATACTGTTGATTACAATAGTGTTGTCACGCGCCCCTTTTCAAAGCCGAGTGTGATGGTAATCGGTCGGGATCAAGCGACTTAGGGCGGTGCGTGTGGCGTATATTGGCGGTAGAAATCAGTCGGTAGCACGCAAACTTAATAATTAAATACATAAATTGTGTCGCTGTTATTGAGATCGCAGCGTAGACGGAGAGAAATTATCTCATTTTCTCGTCCACGGGGTACCACTTTATTATTGTTGTCTATTAATAATAATAATAATAACAATAATAATAATAATATACACCTTCGTGTGTGTCTTAATAATGTATTGTATCACCGTTATTATTAAGTACGACCTTCGTCGACGGGGTCTTGCTTTATTTTTACAGTCTGGCGTTTAATCCCGAAGAAGGGCTTATAACAACATAATTTAAACAACAAAATTTAGTTGTATTTGTATAAATAATATTAATATTGAATGATTACAAAGCCACATGTCACCTTGAACGGGATTTGGTTCCTCGGGTAAAGCCTGATTAACGACATTATTGATTCGATTCTTTTTTTTTACGTATATGTATATTATTATATTAATTTTGTTTTGTCTCGTTACAGGCTCTGGAATCGAAATCGTCTGATGCTTCTGCCAACAAATGTTTTGATTGATGAAAATTATGTAACGGAGGTAAGTGGGTTTTTTCCAATTTTGTTTTTCCGGCGTTTATGTTAAATAACCAAAAATAATACGCACGACTGGACATATTATACTGTAATATGATACGAGGTTATGACAAGGGCGTTCATCCTAAAATAATCCTTCGCCAGAAATGATCATTTTTATTAGCCTAATAATTAAAAAATGCCTACTTAAAGATAATACTATTAAAATATAATTATCGTGTAAATAAAATCTAGGAAAGTGAGTAATTACACACACATGCACTTAATATAATATTATCTCCTTTGAACTTTTTTCTTTTAAGACGATTTTATAACGACCATGAAGCAAATCAAACTATATTATGTTATTTTTTAAAGAGTATGTAAAATATATTTCAATACGTTTTTTTTAATTAGTTTTTTGCGAAATAACTGATTAGCAATTTATTGAGACTTTTCAGCAAGACATATTATTTTTGTTCAAACATTGTAACTTCAGTTAATTTGACTGTTATACGTATCTATAAGTTTATCTGTTTAATAATAGCATTTCCAGTATTTTTAGTAACATCAAGGATTTTTTTTCTGATGTAAAGTGAAGTAGTGATGTACTGAGCTTGACGTGGATACCGTATTTTGACAAGTCTTGATTGTAATGTCCGCATTCTATTATTATTTGCTTATGACATTTTTTTCGTTAGGTTGTCGTGATGACAGCGAAAGCTACGCAAACATGTTGGTTTCACGACCGCAAACTAGTAGATATAGAAATCCTTTGTAGACACAACACTATGTAATATATATATATATATATATATTCATGATGAATATACAATTAGCTGTCCGCACGGCCGTGCGGTTTTTCAAAGACATGATTACAATAGTACATGGCGAATCGGGGCTCTTTCCTAAAATTAATTTAAACTACATGGGACGGGTGTTCTTTCTTAAACGTTCATTTGTAGGACCTCTCGTTCGGTATGTTAATATAAGCGAGCATTTTCGAAGATAAATTTCCATTAAGACATCTGGACGCGCGCCAGTAGGTTAGAAGTGACGTGCTTTTTATAATAGGGGCGTGGTGCCGCGTTTTCCGATACATAAGTCCTTAATAGCGCACTGGCCCGGTATAATGAAGTCTCAGCCGGTCCACAGTGACAGCTGCGAACAATAATACAAAATTAACTCATCATTACTTTTTTGTATTGTCTTCTCGTGCAACGTGCGAATGCCCAACACAGCGCCATTCGAGGAGAGCGCCGTCGCCGCTTCTGGTTACCTAAACTGGTCGTGTACAATAATAATTATTATATACATACAATATAGGCGTACATGGGCATCTAAAACAAATTGCTTTCGTCTGCGTTTGGGTGCAGGTAGTCGGACAATAATTCGTACGGGTCCCGTCTTCAGGATTAATCTGTCGGGAGGTCGCAGATCGCATCGGTCCACGGTTGTCATTTGATCCTAAGGAAACCATTTATAACGTATAATGTCTTCGTGTATATACGGTTACAACGTCGCACAGGATCGGAGTTTTAATATCGGTACAGTACTTAAAAACTAAAAAGTGTACCCGAATTTATTGTATTTTGAGGTGCTTTCTCGCTCCGGGTGATCAGTGTCTCCAGTGAATTAGGTAGTATTTCTACAACAAATACTACTCGAAGGTTTCTATTTGGGTTTGAGAGGTGACAAAAAAAACAAGTAACTCTTTATGTGAGGTCCGCTTTCGAGTCCAGTTTGCGGTTTTTTTGTCAGTTAATTTTTCGCACAGCCGTCAGGTTGATCTTGGTTTGATTTTCAGTGTACAGAACAATAATTTCCTGTACATTTAAATAGTGATCAGATCTCAAAGTTTAACGCGGGCCGGCTTGTCTTGGGAAAATGGCCCGCAGGCTTTTGTTCAAAGCGTTGCCGACTCTTGATGATTATTATCGTTGCGCATATACAAATCAAACAAACGCACTTTGAACCCTCAAGGTCCTGGTTCTCACCTCTTCAGTCCACCCATTAACGACATAGGCCGTTCCAAGGACCCCGCCCATGGGGGCCGAGGCCCTGATGGGGGCCATTTCAGTATAGAGAGAAAGAAGCTTATGTGTATTATAAAAATGGCGTTCTTATTAATCACGCGCGCATTATTTATTATGAAAATCACACATTATTGTTAACAAACATGGCGCGGGATGTCTAAGAAAAAAAAAAAACCATTATACTCGTCTATTGTGCGCGACGACACGGAAGTAATTGATATGTCAATTACGGACAAAATGATTGACGTATGACGTTTATTTACCTATGTATATATGCATACACTTTTACCGGAACCAAAGCTTTTAACGTCTCTCGCGGCCTACTATATTACATAGTTTATATATACATATATATTGTACACGAATTGTGACTTAGGGTGTGCCGTGATGTCCGCAATCGTTTGTACACAATAAACCTGTCAAAAAAATATTTTTATAAGGGGAAAAACGTTTCGACTAAAAGTTTTTCAGGACCCTTTTACTACAACGTCAGACACACCTAATCGTTAACCGGACTTCGCGCAGCCAAACTCTATATTATTATGACAACCGTATCGGCATTTTTTTTTTCACTATAACTTGTATATTGGATTTGTTTTTGCTGACATGTCTGTGACGTAACTAGACTGTGGCGGTGTCCTTCGCAGCTGCCACAGTATAAACGATCATTTCACTTTTTATGGGGCGGCTATACGACCCGACTCGATTGTATGCAAATGTATATAAAATAATGACTTTGTTACGTTTGTATGTATGTTTTTTTTTACCTAATAAGTTGTTTCTATTTTTTGTTAAACGATTTATTAAAAAGAAACCCACATTCTCTCGGTTTGGTTTTTTCAGATGTATAGGTATTATTTTTTCCTGTCCGTAGTTATAGCAATACTCATATAGACCTCTTGAATGCAATTGGTACGCAGTTAAGGCACGTATAGTACTATTCTTTTTACAAATAACAGTAAACACGAATAGGTAATACTGTACATCGATGGCCCTTAGGGTTCGTTCGGATAACAAAAATATAACCCCGCTTATGTTTGCATTATATTATCCCGACGGCCAATCGTAAACGTTGCAGTTTTTGTTAGTATCGTCGTCGTCGTCAAGTGGAGGACCCTATCTTCAATATATATATACATTTTATATTATTGTAAATGTTTTGGGAATTATAGCGATATTTTTCGTATCTCAATACCACTGCATATACCATTCGAACAAATCAAACTACACACATTCATACACGGGGTTCTCATATGTGTGTGTATTTTCTTTGTGCTCGTTGTCCGGCGCATAGGTATTACAAAATGTTCCTCTCGCGTTATGACCCGCAGGTAAATCGTGTACAATATATATATACACAAACATCATATTCACGTGTATCTGAAGACATGGTGGCTAACACACACATACACATGAGCGTCTGATGGCGAGCAAGGCCAATGGAGTTTTACCGTACACGTTCTGGCGTTCTCACAGTATTATAATATTCCATTTATATATGTATACATTATTTATACTTTTACCCCGTATAGTAACGTACTCGCGGTGTGAACCCAAAATCATTTTTTAACGGGGTTATTATTAGTATTTTTTTTTTACGATATTCGATGATAATAATAATAATATTAACAATAATAATGTAATATCGATCATGGTCGTGGTCGTTTCGTGTTATGTTATTATGTTTTTGTTTTGAAAGGCGATGACCGAGGTTGGATATCGAGACGCGGCGCGTTGAAGTCTCCACCGGATTTTTATCATTATTATTATAATGAGATCTCCTCCGCCGGTACCTATACCATTTTGTTGTACAAATATTATAACGACGGTTGTGTACACGATCGGTCTCGAGTTAAACCACCTCCTCGCAAGAGCTGCGCCGGTAATAACGACGGGGCATCATCACAATTTTATAAATAATGTACGCATTATTATTATTATTATGGAAGACTGCGGCGGCCATGTTTGACCGCCTCAGAAAACCCGACCTGACCGACTAATTAAGGCATCATTCACACCGCTTACACATACTCACATTCGACACCCTCTACCCTCGTGATGTATGGGGCGCGACCGGACCGCCGCTAATTAATCACCGAATACTTACGCGTTTCCTCATAACTTGCCCATATTATATAGGCAGAGGATATTATTATATGTTACATACGCGCGTCCGACTGCAATAAACGAACACGTTCGGCCACACTAAATATAATAATAATATATATTATAATAACGCGAGACCGTGTCGTCGCCGCCGCCCGATGGGTTTTCAACACATTACCATAATCTCGTGACATGACACTCTTTTGTGCGACTGCTAGTTTGTATTATATTCTTGTCGCCGCCGTGCGTACCTACTGCAGTCTATATATTATATGTATGGTAAAAAAAAATATGTATATACATGCACGGTGTATACCTACCTCTCTACACGCCGCACCGGTGTCCGTGACGGCTTATTCTGTGTGTTCCACGTCCAAACTCTTTGACCACCGCGGTCGACCGAAGATTTTTCGAATAATATGCGCGCGGTCGTACCGGTAAATCCGACACGAGAATGTCTCGTTTGTTGTCCAAGTCGTCGGTAGGTTTCGCGGTAAAAAATGTTCTGTCGATGTCGGCGAGGCTTCTCATTTTTTTTTTTCGATAAATAATTGAGTCGTCGGTATTTAAGCGTCCTTATGACGTATTGGAAAAGTATATGTCATATTATTAGAATCGACGGTCGTTACTCGCATACCGATTACTGACTTGAGAAAAAAATATCTAATTGCGGTAGGTATATAGATTTTTTTCCTGAACCGACAGTGTGCGTGTACCCTGTACAATTATACTCGGTATCTTTTGGACCGTTGTTGTATACGTTCGTTGTAAATCTTTGTGATCTTTACACTTTCGTTTATTTCTGTACACACCATAAAAACACCGTGCATCGTCGTCAACCGGCTATAAAACGGTTTAGTGTATAATGTAGACAACAATCGACGTTAGAGGGTATATAAACGCGAACGGTCTATTGTGATAATAATAATAAAAAAAAAAAGAACAGTATATAGCTGTTATAACAGGAAGTCAGTTCACCGCTACCCGTTCGGCAGCGATCCGACTACGATGATCCATAGATCAAAACGCGAACGGGCTTTTGCTGTATATATGTATAATAATATATAACCAACAGGAAGCTGCTCGGTCGGGCATAAACGGCAATAAATTCACCAGCCGCGGCAGCAGTCTGCCTGCTCGCCCGCGTACACATAGATAACCTCCCCCCAACCAAGTTCACCACGGTAGACGACGGTGCAAAAAAAAAACAGTGAAGAGTGAAGACGTTTAAGGACGACAATTTATTTACGACCGCGTGTGATCGACTCTCACAGGATATCATATTACACCGATGAATACCCGCTTATTTAATATGTTCACAACCGGCATATTATTATTATTTTTTACCTAGAACCACTGTACAGTCCGAGAGATGGACACTTGATAGTCAGATTTGTCGGTTTCGAATATTCGCCGCGTAGCCACATCAACAACTCGACGATGCACCGTAGAGTCGTTCGATAAGTATGCATTTATGCTGCACAATAAATTAACAAAATATGTAAAATTATGCAAAAAATAGGTGCCGATCGTTCAGATTTATCTTTCGATTAAGTAGTTATGTAAATATATTTATATTATTAAAACAAACCTAAATATAGCCAAGTCAGAATTAAAAGGTAGCGACATCGTGTGAAGGTGTGGCGGTAATATAGACATTTCGTGAAAACATTTCTATGCAAATCTATTTAAATAATATTAAATATAAAAAGTACATATTTTACGTTTAAATACAACACATAAACGCAGAAATCAATAAATGTATCGACTAAAAAATATTATGTTTGTGAATTTCCTCCGAGAGTGTTAATGGTGTATTTTTATTTGTGAGTACCTAATCTAGAAAACAAATACTTGTTTAGTCTTTCTACGTGGCTGTAATAAAAAGTTATAGTCTAAAAATAGTCTTTAAAAAAAGTGGATTCAAAAATACTACAATAACCGAAAGTGTGTTAACGTCTTGGGAAAAAAATATGAGCAATAAAACGGGTTTAATGTTAATATTCAATAATATGGTAACACGCTTAATTAAACTTGAATTGTTCAAATAATATTTTAATATGCTAATCGAATTTTTATTGTACCGATTTTTCAATTAAAAGTTAGCAAATAATACATTCTACCAACTTTATAATTAAAATATATAAAATCAACAGCACTGACAATTTTTGGCAGCGTTTAATAATCGTTCAAATCGGATTACGATTACCTATCTACAATTTTATTACATAATATTATGTGTGTAAATTATTTTATTTGGATAACCACAGACGTGCTAACCATCCATTGTAAATGGTTTTAAACGGACAAATACTGATTTTTCCGCATTGCAGTGCTGCAGACTGTGGTCTGGGAAATGTATTCGTCGTGTTAGACTCGCTGTGAAACTAACCGGGACTTGTCGCAACTCTTAATTGGAAATTTGGTCCCACAGGACCTCCGAGACTCGGGAAAATCACACAAGAGAGGAGGAGGGAGGGTTAACAGTGATTGAGATTAAATTGCGTTAAGGGGATGTCTTTCCGGATCGTCTGACAACACCGGCGCACTGTTATTATACCCGTCACCGTAGGTTTGCCGGTATTTTTTTTTTCACTTTAAAACCAAAACTCATTTTGAAATCGGACCGGATGATACCAGAATAGTCAACTCGCGTGAAACCTCTCATTGGCGGACACCTTAAGCGTCAGGTGTTGTTTCTCCGCTATAAAGTGTGTTAGATGCACGAATCGGATATACTTATGTCTCGCTGTGCCTATTATTGTTGGTTTGGTTTTCTGCTCCTTTCGAGCACACCTTTATCCTCGTGCCGGCGGCGGGGCTGCTGCCGAAAATTCTAGCTGATTCTCCCGGCATGTGTAACATCTTTATACACGCACGGGCTTTACCATGTTATATGTACTACCTTTTTTTTTTTTATTGGCCAATAGGCTGCAAAGTCAGTCGTAAATTGGATCGCGGACAGGTAAACAATAGCGTTAGTGGTTTAACGTTGGCGGCACCCTGTACAAACGTTATACGAGGAATGCCACCTGGGAGGCAGCAAACAGGCCGACCTTCGACGACGGTCAGTAGACTGATGTCTTCATCATCGTGTTGGCTCGCGCTATGTCTTGTATTATTGTGTTACCTTGTACATATATACATTTATATTATTATAATGTATACCATTGAGTTGTGTCATTATCATCGTCGCGTCACGGGCCACAGGCGTTGGCGAAAACCAACCTCCGAGTGGAAGCAGAAAAAAACAAAACAAAAAACGGTCTTGTATGTATATATTTTTATATGCAAAATAGGTAATTCCGTTTGGTCGGGTACAAAGACCACCGCAGCGGCCGGTCTGCACTCTGTCGCATGTCGTTGCCAGTAGATTTGGACGGTCGATAATTAATAATAGCTAGCACATAGATTGTGTACGCGATAAGAACGCTGTATAATATTATACAAATTTGATAATTATCGTCATGACAATTTTGTACCGTGTAAATGACACGGAGGCCAATCCGTCTATGCCACATTAATTAGCATCGGACAGGTGCGCCGCCGCAATATCTATCTACTGAATAATAATATATGCGGAATTTTATATTTTTCCAACGACGATTACGGACGTTTGTTATTTTCCCTTGATAACAACTTTTGGTTTTCGGTGGAAAAGAAGGAAACCGGACGACCGGCGGCCATTGTGAGTCCTTAACGGGCGCACAATGGGATTTCGCCGTTTAATTAGTCGAGTTCGTACAGTGTATGCTCTTTTGTTATGTAGGGGAATAATATATTATTAATCTATAACAAAAGTCCGGCTTATAGGCGTATGTTTTACCGTACTCGTGTGTGTGTGTATACAAAGTATAGTATTGTGCTTGTGGAACGTCCGCGAATTCTGTAAATCCGCTTTCGCTAATTAAAAGCCACCGGCGGAAACGTACTAGATCAGACAAATAAAGAAATATTGAATCATACTATAGTGTCCTGTGTCGCCAAGACTATACACATGACCCGAGGGAACGTGACGCGAGTAAGGATTTTTAAATATCCGGATGAGCCTTGACGGAGATTGAATTCTTTCCCTAGTTTACACCGGTGTGTAACGTCGTCGAGATTCAAATCTTGTTACTATAAAAAAAACTATTATTAAGTTTGAAAACGCAAACTAAACGCTCGAGGCGGCGACGACAGCGCGCAGATTTGTTGAAACATCAAAAATGTCAAAACAGTGTATTTTTCTACCTACGGAGATTTTTTTTTATTATAATATTATTAATATTTTTTTTTTGCGTTTGTCATTTTTCTTAATTTCGTCTAATTGAAATAATGAATGAACGCGTTTGGAATGGTGCCCAACCGTATACCACGTCGTCGTCTTTTGTATGCTAGTAGATAAAATATTATTTTATAAATGTATTTTAATTTTTTTTTTTTACAAGTAGTTTACAGCCGTACCCGTTGATGACTATCGTTTATTTCCACGTTAACCAGCATATCACTCCTTGTATTTAATATAGGCCGTCCGTTTGATTTGGACGAATACTAATTATTCTAATATATTATTTTTGTTATCCGATATGCTTCTTGGGCCGTACGATCGTCCTGAAGCGGTTAAATAAAGACTTCTAGCGTGTGCACGATAATTATTTAAGAATATAATAATTTTTGAACGGCGGCAGACAACCCCTTGTGGAAAAAACACCCGCTTTCGGATGGGTCGCGAAAACCAGGCGGCCGACAGGTGCTTGTCGTTATTGTTATGCGTATGGCAACAGTTTGCTTTGAACGCACCGTAGGTTTATTTCCCATTCCCAGACACACTTATCCGTCAATAAAAAGTCGAATCACCTCAACTCAGTTTACATACATCCTGTTTTCCGATAAACAGTAATTTTATTGCCACTGTTTGCAACTCACGCGCAAGAAAAAAAGGCGGCAGCGGCTGTGAGTTTTTCATATTATAGTTATTACACACAATATTGTCATCATTAAACTTATTTTATTGCACCGGATTACGACGTTGCAAACACCGGCCTGAGTCCAACGCTGATCACTGAAAGTATCTGCCGAGAATCGGATAACGACACCGGCGGCGGCGGCGAAAGATACATTATTATTACTATTATTGTGGAGGTCGATTGCCGACTAACTAACCGACTGTATTATAACTACGGGGGTGAACAGCAGGTGTTGGATACGAGGAGAAAATAAAATATACGTTGTTAACCATTATCAGGATCCACGTTATATATTATTTTCACGACCCGAAGAGGTATATATAATAATAATACATAATATAATATATAACTCACAGTGTGTTTATTATAATTGAGTTGTTCGGCATGTCAGTTCATTTCCACAAGATATATTATCGTTCCTGTATAGTTTTACGATGAATACTACACACGCAAGCCGAGGAAAAAAAGATTACGGATTACATAAAATAAATATGAAATAGCTTTTTTTTCGCTGGACAAATTTTTGTTGTCAAGGAAACAAATCCGATCTTTACCCTGTTCATACCCCTCGCCTAGGACTTATCAATACATACCACGATGCTCTGTTGGACAAGGCGGAAAGAGGCAACGCAATGATGTCGACTGACAGAATAGTGCTATTTAGACTTTTAAAAAACTGTTGTGAGGACAATAATGATGTATGAAGCTTGGAAGTGAGTAGAGTGTCGGGCATACAGACTACATTATATTTTGTAATAGATATTTTTTCAGTATTTGATAATAACATACATAATTTTTATTCTTGAATAATGCCAGGATCTTGACCACACCAAGAGCTAAAAAATAAATTTCTACAGGAGACAAACATAATATATTTGTTTGCACTATCTATGTATATTTAGAAAAAGTATATTTTAAGTGTGAATAAAGAAATAGTGACGTATAAGTAAAAAAGAAGTAGATACTACTACTATACCATCATATAGGAGGGAAAAATTGGAATTTCTGTAGAAGAAAAATTAGCCTGTGCAATTTTTAAGTGTCCAAGTATTTGTCCTGTTCGATGTCTGCTTTCGTCTTCCCTTTGTGGTGAATATAGGTATTCGTTGAACAAGTAAGGGATGCACCCCCAAGTGGGACACACGGTATAGTGATAATTGTGCATATTATTATTGTATTACAAAAACGTCTCTGGATTTCCTGCGAGTACAGGGACATGTCGTACACCGGTAGCTTACAGTACAATATAACAAATACCTATACAACAGGGGAAAAAAGTGAAGAGGATGTACGCGTGTTCTTAACACACATGGGGCGTACAAGACGTTTAAAACGACACGCGGTGGTGATGTATACAATAATCCTTGGTTCTTTTCAACGTTGTCTTCGTGTCGTGGGGCTGTATGGCAATGGCATATTATATTATATACTATATTGTGTGCTGCCGATAAATATATTGTCACGCAGGCCGATTGTCACTGCAGGGTGTCGTCGTCTTCGGTTAGACCGGCATGCACGTATACCCCGTCGTAGGGGTGTTTTTTGATTATGGTACAATGGTTTACACGGATATATATGTGTGTGTATAGAGTAGAACTATACATGCGGTAGCCCCCTCGCCGTGGGCCCATGGGGTCAGCCCGAGCATCCAAATTTTCTGACAATATCATGTATGATGTGTGCGTACATAAATCGGATTACCGCTATCGAACGGGTCTTAAACGCGTGTTACACGACTACAATATATTGACCGAAATCGTTCGGATATAATATTATTCTCTTTATTCTTTAGTTGTATAGTTTTCCTTTTTTATTTTCTTCTGATTTTACCGCAACGTCAGCCGTCGAATTATTCCACGACGATAGAGTTGAAAACCAGAGATGACCGCCAAAGCGTTCGCTGTTCCGCGGTCGGTCATGGCGATTGTCTGGTCGAGAAAAAAAGACTCGGCCTTTTCTTACAAGTTAGATTATGTTATTGATCAAAAGTCTTGACCGGTCACAGTCAGCTGTTGCAATACCGTCCATTGGCTCCAGTAGGTTTTTAACAGCAACACTCTGGTCTAATATATTATCAAAAAACGGCCTATACTGTGGCCACGGTCAATGAGTCCCATTCTAATTAATTTTCGGTTGACGACTGCCCAGCTTACAATGAAAACGGTAAACCTGTTAAACGAGTGATGCCTTCTGTTCGGTTAAAGAATAAAATATATTACTTAAAGACACTTTATTTTGTGAAAATTAGTATACTTTATAACATCGCGGCCGTGAACAAGAGTAGCTGTTTAATAATTTAGTCGTCGCGGTAAAATCGTACAAAAGGAACCGAAATTGATTGTAACATATTTTTGAATAAATCTGAATCGTTCATTAATTTTTTTTTCGTAGTTATCTCGTCCCAATGATACGTTGGTGCTGCTGCTGATGTTGCCACCGCACGTCGATAAATTATTATAAAACTTGTACGCACATTTTTGGTTTTTTTCCCCTCTAAACCGGACACAGTTTGATATAAGTCTGAACGCGCGAAACAAGGTCGCCTTAAAACGCACCACGTGTACATACAAATACACGTGCAGGTATATAACAATAATAAAGTTCACGGGATAAAAATGTATACACAGTACTTGTTTTTTTAATTTTTTACTTTCCACCGATAGCGACGGCGACCGGTTGAATAAATCACTATATTTTGTGTGTCTGTGTTGGTTTTGGAGCACACTGATTGCGCCTTATGTGTGCGCAGCTCGCACCGATCTATTACAAGTGATTTATTGGACGAAATAATAGTAACACGAAAGGTATACATCTCACGAAAATTTTCTCCGAGTACACGCCTCGTAGGTTTTTTTTATTAGAATATAATATATTATATTGTTTTTTTCCCCTCAACTCGAGACTAGCGCGCACACCACGGCCGTGATGTGCGCGTTCAGTACAATCGCGCGTTATTATCTTCCGTTTAATTTATTATTGCTGGTTAAAAAAAAAATAACCATTCTTTAATTGGCGGATCTCTCATAGCGTGTGCGAGCGCGCGCCGACTCCGACAGGCCCGCGTGACGACTATAATATATCCGCGCACATATTATTATTATCATTATCATTACTATACACGTGTAACGGGTAGGTAGGTACTTTATAATGTATCTTTATGCACAACGGCGACGGTTAATTGGCGACCGCGCTAAGATCGCATATCGTATTCGGACCGCGGTAATATAATATTTAGTATGAGAACCACTGGCCGAGTTAATGATGACATTACCACCGAGTCGTGACTGAACGTGTACAGAAGATATACCGTAGAGGAGGCGGTGTGGCGGCGGTTTGGGCTGAACCGATACTCAATCTCTCTCCGTCTTTCTTTCTATCTTTTTGTATATATGTATATATTTTTCTGTCTCACTCTTACTCACACCGCTTGTGTCTGTCGAACCCGGAGATCTCTTCATCTTGTACGATAGTCTTGTGTTGCAGCTGCAACAATTCGTGGTGGAATGGCTTCGCCGCTGGTCTCTTCTATCTTTCTCTCTCTCTCTCTTTCTTTTTTTATTGAGACATTGCGCTACGTGTTCCTTTCAACGTTGTAACACCAATTTTCTCGTTTAATATAACCGCGCGCGCATGATCTGCCCGCCGCTCTATCCCGTCCTACCATCTACAAGCCGCAACGCCTATACCTATAGGTTTATATTATTATTATTATTATTATTATTATTATATACATTTTGTTTTTTACCGTACGTCTTCGGGTACAAAGTAAGTGTGTGTGTGTGTGTACCTCCAAACAAAAGGTCCCAGAGGCAATGCGCGGTACAGGGTGACGGCGGCGGGCACACACATCGCATGAGGAATGAAGACATTAAAAAACCATCAGACCGCGAAGCGCGCACTGAAAATCCGTTTTTATCAGGTTGATTACACAAACACAATATAAAAACCCGCGGAGGAACTGCGGCATCGCCGGTAATTACTTGTTTGGTGTCTTCTGTGTGCGAGTGTGTACATACAATATAATAATAATATCCAAGTTACCGGTGGATAAGAGAACCGCTCGAAATGTTTGATATAATATACCCGCCGAGTGTTTACGGAAGCGTAACCCCGAATATTGGGCTACTCTGTTGTGTGTTTGTTACAAAGCCGTCACTGTTTAATGCGCCGGGTCGGTACTCGGTTGGTATACGTTCTTCTGCAGAAATATTATACCGCAGTGCGGATTGTGTGCGACAAAAAGTTATTCCCGACCGGGGCACTACATAATCCCTCTCGAGTACCGTCGAGGTAAACCGCCGTGTAAACGCGATCATCTCCGGTATTTGTGAGTGTATTGTATTTATTATCGGTCCGAGGGGAGCATATTGTATACAGTACATCATAATAATATAGGTGGATACTGGATACTTGGTAGTTAAAAAAAAATGTATTTATTTTGTTTTCTGTCCAGGTCACTCTTTTTTCTTCTTCTAATAATTACGGGGACCTCGGGCACGAAAGCGACGACGTTGTGTTTTATTATTTTTTTTTCACTAAAACTTCTGGCGAGACCTACGTGGCGGCCAAAAAAATTTTCCACGCTGTATATACACTTACATCGCTGTCGGTTTATGACCAAAACGATTTTCCAGTTTTTTCCCACATTCTTCATTGATTAAAATTTGTACCGAACGCGTAGGTATTGTTGTAGAGAAGAAACAACCTCGTCAACGGGGCCGTTCTAGCTTGTTTTTTTTTAATCTCGACCCGTGACTTTCTAACTCGACTGATTTGCATGCGCGTTAACCCCAATTAACAGCGCATACACGTGCGAACAGCCTTATCTAGAATAAATACACATACAGGCATAGCTTACATAGCTTACGAAGCCTCGCTATGTTTATACCTTTCTTTTTTTTTAATTTGTCTGTTTCTATTGGTGTTGTACCTGTAATTTTTAATTACAAAACCGTTCCGACCGCGCAACGTTTATACTTTTAAATTTTAATAATTTAGTAATAAATACTATTTAAAAAAAAATAGCCGATGACGATGACTAACTGATGTGTACAAGCTGTAGGTGTTCGTTTTGAGTATTGTTATGATATGGATTTTGGTAGACCATACTTAGTTATACTAGCGAGAAAGAAGAAGAGACAAATTTTATATATTTTACAATTTATTATATTTTTTTTATGCTACACATTTGTTTAGTCATTATTTTAATTCACAAATTATATATGATGATATAATATATATTATATTAATTGGTAAATTTGCTCTACACAAGTATATAATATTTTTATTGTGTATATGATATTAATATTCATATTGTGTACAGTTTAACGCACTGTAATTTCTTCTCCTTAAAAAATATCTTTGTGATTTCAGTGGCAAAAAAAAAATGTATAATATTTTCGATTGAACATTTTTTTTTATAAAATACTGAAAAAGTGTTGTGTGCGTTATACAATTAATTTAAAGGTAGGTATATATTTTACTGGTTTACCTTCATGTTCCCAGACGAACTTGTGACGTGTGTATATTAATTAATAGCTTGATAAAAATGATTTATACTAAAAATGGAGTCTTGCATGTTTTTTTTTACGTTCGACACATATTCATAAATGCAAGTTAAAATTTCTGTATTCCTGGTAAAATAATTTGAATAATGTAAATGATCGAACGTCAGGTATTTGCGTTTAGGTATTATTAGTAATAGTATTATTATGATCAATGTTTCACGTGTATAATTTATGAGTACGATGATACACTGCAGTGTGTGTATTATATTTTACATTGGATCCTATATACACGCCGTTAGTGTATAACAATGTACATAACATGTTAAGAGCGAAGCCGTCGCGTTATAATAAATAACAAACCGCACAATTCGTCATTTTTCGGACACTCTTCTCTTTCGTCGTATTTCTCAGATTTTGATTAGCGCGGTAATGTATTTTTTATATTTTAACCATAGAATGTATTTTGTACGAATGCTAAAATATGCGGATCCCGGTTAGGTGTGTATAGTAAAAATAATAATAAAGCAACGTCAACCGTGCAATATATAATATGATGTATTCGATGACGCATTTAGCATAAAAGCGTAGGATAAGTAAGTGTGTGTGTGTGTGATAGTATAAAAAAAATGTTTAAATAAAAAACCGCAAAGTGTTAAAAAAAAAAGACACACGCGTATTCAAATATGCGTACAGAAACAATGGGCGCATTGCCCATTGGTAATTTGTTGTTGTATTTTAAATCATGATTAACTGACCTTTTGTTTTGGTTTTTCTTTCGCGTGTAGGAAGAAGACGATTATCAGTGGTGGACCGAGGAGGACCTGTGGAAGTTTCCCCCGCCGCCTCCCCGTCCACCGTTCCTGGAGCCCCCTTACTCGGACGGGCTGACCACTTGCGACCTGTGCACATGGGCCCTACAACCTCTAGACGGCACTGACAACGGTAAGTGTGTTTAAACGGCGGCCATTGTTATTGGACGTTTTTTTTATTTTTTCCCCACTCATGTGTACATATTGTATTATGTATATACATGGATCTACGGCCTTCTCTCAATACTAAACCGGCCTTTATCACCAGACCCACCTCTGGTCGTGTCGAGCACGCGAAGTACATCCACTTAGGTGTAAGTCCAACAATTGTGTATATATATATATATATATATACACACGTCACACAGTAACTGACAGTCAATTTTTAGCACCAGAAAAAGCAAGCTTTTTTCCTGGTATAAAATGTGCTATAACGTCAGTTTTTTTAAAAAGCTTTTAGTACTTATTTTTAATTTTAAAAAAACACCCATTTTTCCGTTGAAACCCAAAGTTGAATTCAAATTGTTTTCCCTAGAAGTGGACTTATTATAATACACATGTTTTCGTCTACGCCAGAGAATTTTACATAGGTATACACCGATACACGTGTTCGGATCATTTTGTTCCTCTGCAAAACATAAAAATAACAATAAGTTAAAAAAAAGTGTTGAAATCTCGCAGTACCTTTTTTTTTTTTTTTATACATTTTAACTTTATTTTCGTGCACATCTGAAATAGTTCTCTGTCGGGCTTACTATATTGCGCACAGGAAATAGCCAGTTGGCCCGAACCCAATCTCGATAAATTAAACGATGACAATTGGCTCGTCTCACCAAAGTTTTCATTATGTTCCGTTTTCTCTACCTCGCGTGCCCTCCCCATGCAAACGATTTGGGATATTTTTAGACGGAAATCATAACATTTCCGCGGGCCAAGTCAAGTGGCCGTTAATTCTCGGCTAATTAGTTGGATTGTTTTAAAAGATAATGGCAAACGCCGTTCCCCCGGGACGTTTGTTTGTTGCCCTACAATTAAAACGGTCGAAGCGTAGAAAAAAAAATATATTATTAATAACGCCAACGACAGAATCGATTCTTTGTTCTTATAATATTATCATAATGATAATATTATTATTATTTATGCGTCGTGACAACGCGCGCCCGTTGGAACTTTATTAGGTATCAGAACGGGGTTGAGCAGCTGTACACGGTTTATCATTACTTACTCTGACAGCTTAATTGTTGTGGCTTTCACTCTTATATTAATAATATTATATTTCGTTTAACGATGCTATCGTACGCAGCGCATATAGGTTTACTATACGAAATCAATGTTTACGCCGTGTTATTAATAAATTATATAATCACCGGTTAGCGACTTCTCCCAGAGTTTTTGACACAGGTTCATAATTCAAACGGCCGTTTATTGTTGCGCTGTAATTAATCCGACCCACGCACGCGGTCTCAGAACTGCATTTGCAGTCGTGTTGGGCATACCTGAAACAATAGCAATAGCTGTAAATACATTTTGAGTAGGTACTCTATCTTTGGTTGGCATCTCACTCGCAAAAGCCACAGTCTCCACGACTTGGTATAACAGCTATACCTAGTGTTTATCGATTGATTTTAGATGTACACCTAATTCATAGCCTTATCCGCGTGCCAATCCGGTGAGGGTCTGTTTGGGAAACGTATATTCAGATACTTTTATAGGTCAGGTTAGGTTAGGTCTGGTACCATTTGTTAACTATTTAACAAGACATAATTGAGAAAAATCCAGCCTTTAAATTGTTAACCCTAATATTTTAAAATGTGATTTTTAGATGAAAAATAAAATACGATTTGTATTATTTCATTTCAACTAATTTGTGTTTTAAAATAGATTTTCACTTAATTTAAGTAATGAATATTCAACTTATAACTGTCACGGTTAGGGTTCTAACAAAATATGATGTGCCTATACCTAAAAACAACCAATGACCGTTCTGAGCAGTTTGGCTTAACATAATTTAGTATATAAGATCAGGTAATTAACATATATGGCTATATATTTTATTTTTGAGCAACACTGATGGGAACGACCACAAGTTTTCCATATAATTCCGCCCATTTATCTATCCTATCATCGTTGTTCTGCATGAACAGAGGACAGACTCGACATATTTCTTTCATAATTAGTTTTTCATTTGTCTACGAAGTACGGGACATTTCCATAGAAGAACAAATACATTTTTATTTCTTCAATATAACCGACTCATGATTATAGTTTAAGTTGTAGTTTTTTTCTATCACACTGTCGAGATGAAACAAATTTTCTCTCTCTCTCTTTCTCTAAGCATCTCAATAATAATTCTACACAATTACGTCGACACCGCCTCCAAACGCACAATATTATCCTCTTAACAAATTAACCGGCTATCCTTTACTTACCCATAATTTGTATAGGTAAATAATTGCCGTATGCCATCGAAGCGAGGGATAGGCGATACGCGTGTGAGATTAATCAAACCGTGAAAGTTTCAGAAGTAAGACAAATAATCCAGTGTTTTATCTGATCAAGAGCCGTCTATGCTTATTAATGCGTTTGAAGCTTGTAACGTTGCTCATGGCACGGCATATATATTATATTCTGTATATTTATACAATACACATGCAAGTACGTGATCCCATTCACACCGCATTGGACGGTCAGTGATTTTGCATTCCTCCGGTTAGCAATAATGATATTATACCCGTATAGACACGTGCCGTTTAAAATGACTACAAAGTACAAATCACAATCGCGTTAATGACTCTCTCTCTGTCTGTCTATCTATTTTCTTTCATTTCTCTCCCTATCGTATAGTCGTCGGAGTATATATGTATTAACATATTATATTATTATATTATAGCTGTAGGTGTATTTATACGCGGTGTATGTAGCAGATGAGACGTCGATTGGAATCTCCAGCCGTCGTCGACATGCCGGTCGACGGGAGGTATCGAACCGACAGTCGTTTGTGCACGTGTCTCTTTAATCCATAATATTATTATTATTATAGAAAACTTACTATGTATGAATACTTGCCTACCGGCGGACGACAACACATACCGTCGCCAAAATTAATGTCCCTTGTCGTCCGCTCCACATCGGTGGTATACCGTATATTGTTTCGGCTGCAGTTGATTTTATAATAATAATATGTACGACATCTAAGTTATTTCTTGTATCGACCCACGCGCGACATGGATCCGCGCAGTCGTCTTAAGCGAAAATAATAATAATATTACATTTCCTTATCTTGCCTATGCAGTCTAGTAAAAAAAAAACCCACTCTTTTACATGTCGCCAGTTCCTACACAGACACAAACTTAAGGTGATGCTTACGTATTAGGCTACTGCGTCGGTTGTACACTATTATTACTATTTGCTACTAGATGCTACTAGATACTACTACTACTACTACTACTACTACTACTGGTAATAAACTCGGCAAAGTTTTGCGCGTAATTTGTAAATTTAAAAATGGATGTACATAATATATAATAAACTGCCTACACGTTGGGAGGCGGCGGCTGCGTGGACAACCCGTTTCGCCAAACAAACCAAAGTGATTATTTTAAAAACCTTTCAACGTGACAAATGCAATATTACTGTATAGATGGAGAGCGGATAGAGAGATATGGAAACTAAATCGGCTGTACGAATACATACAAATGCAAGGACGTTATAATATATCATTACTGATGTATATGTTATCGTGTTATACACACATATCTACATGCAAAAGTGAACCGTTTTTAGTCGACCATTACTCGACCGTATTTTAACGTACTACGCTAAAGAGTTTTCGTGTAGGTTTCTGGAAATCGCATGTTACACTCTCGGACCGAGCGCCATAAATCCAAAACGTTAAAAGCGTCAGCGTGTCCCGGACGTTGGGGAATATACCGCTTTGCCGGGACTCCCTATATATTATAATATTATTAAAATTGTGTGTGTGTTTGTGTACGACCAGATCTTCGCGGAAATTCCAGATTTTGGCATGAAAACCAGAACACTATATCTCCAGGACAACCGATCGCGGGGTACGGTGACGACGGGATACTCTCTATGCCAACACACACACACACACACACACACACACATTACACATACCGCGTACAATGGGGAAACGTTAATCACTATAGGATTTTTAACACCGGGTTCCAGGTTCGACCCTACGAAAATGGAACTATAATATTTGTATTTATTGTAAAGTCACGAATCAATTTTGTTTTGTTTCGTACGTTTGCCGAAAACCAGAGATTACACGGTGAAATTATTATGGGCGGTGTAGACGGTGCCCGAAGCGACTTATATGATTTGTGCGTTTACTATTATAATTTAGACGTTTGGTTTTTTTTTTTTTAACGCCGACGACAAAATGAGCCGTTGTGTTTATAATCGGAACCTGTCCCGGAAAGAGGTGTAACGATATCAGGTCCGCCGCTACAACAACACAAATAGGATAGGTACATCCTTAATTTTTTTTATTTTTTCGTTCACCTTTCCGTTCTCTATGTATAACAGAAAACCGGACCCGTCCGTCCGTATTGCCGTCGCCGCCGCTCCCGGTTTGGATAATGACTGTTCGGAAATCATCATCATAAATATAATATAATTTAATGAATGGGTTCCAACTTCTAGTACACGCGCTTGTACCTATTATGTAGGTCCTCTATATATAGTGTTATTGTCGTCGCATGGGCGAAAAATCGGTTCGGTGTGTATTCCATACACTAGCGGCACTTAACATGGCATAGACAATGACTATAGGAATTTGATTTAAATTATGTTTGAAGTATACATAAATGCAGTGTGCATCCAAAGCGTCACGGAAGTATACATTGTAATGATATCGTTTAGCCGCAGAGGTTCTCGTTACAACATTTTGTGTATATTATATGGTGGGTGGTGGGGATATGAGAGTAAAGAGAAGAGACAGACACGCGAGTGGTGGAGGGAGAGATCAGAGTGCGCGAGCGAGCGGCCAAAGGTATAAAAAACGAACGGATTTTTTTTAATTTAGCCATCAGTTGTTACAATATCTTTGACAGGTATAATTATGGCCGGCCGACAGAGAGACGGTCCGTGTGGAGCGGATCCATGACATTTAATTAAAATATATCAGTGTTAGTTAAATTATCGGAGCTGAGAACCGAGTATGTATATATATATAATGATAATAATAATAATATTATATAGACATATGGCCCGGGGCGTCGGCGGCGGCGCGTTATATGGGCGCGGGTTTGTATTTTTTTTTTCTTCTATCCATTCGACGGATGGTCGAATATCGCCATGGGCCGGGAACAAAGAGCCGAAAAATGTATGTCATTTTTTTTTTTAACTTGGACGTACCTATACACATTCTTTTTACATGCGCACGTTTACGGGATAAGTCTTCCCGTACCTTATCAACACATATCCCGGAATGAATAATACAATACATACTACACGGCTATATGCCTGTACGGTACACACAGTATTATAAGTATATTGTATTAGGTATATTAATATTATATTGATCGATCCTAGTTCCGACGACGTTCTTCCACAGACGAAGGATACCGATTTGTACGGCTAAACAATAAAACGCGATGACTGAGTAAATATAATTGTTTCGATCAAAACCAACAGGTATTAAAGCGTGTGCTTGTTCATACCGCCGTCCGGGCAATGTTCGGTTGAAAAACACATATTGGTAAAAAAAAAACTATATGCGGTAAATAATAATATAATAAAAGAGAAGTAGAGAAGGGCTACCGTTTTTTTTTAGTATATATTATATTTTAAAATTCCTTTTGCGCGACCGTCTCGTTTGTTTACTCCGTCGCGTTGTCGTGTTCCATTAGGAGAAAGGTAAGGAGGAAAAGAACAACAAAATATTAAAAAAAATCCTCATAGTAATTTGAAACCCACCCGAAAAACGCACAGCTGATTGTTGGGCGCTTGTTTGTGTATTTACCGCCAATATTTACATAATATTTATACCGTTCGACGGTCTCTTCCATCAACTGTTCAAACACCATCGACCTATTAGATATTATAAAAAATGCGTTTCTCTGCGACTCCGGTCTCAGGTAGGTCTCGTGCGAGTGTTGGTTTACCGTCGACGACACCCGTATATTATAAAATATAATACTGTTTTATTATTATCCACGGAAATAAAACGCTAAGGAGAAAAAATCCCAAAACAAGTGTAAAACCAGAAACTCTCGAGGACCCAGTATAATATTATATTATACACATAGAGATCAGAAAGACAGTGAGGTTGAGAACACCTCGTTAGATGCGGAAAACCGGCTTTGAAAATTATAATTTACGGTGTTCGCCGGACGGCTATAATATGTGCCGCAGCAACCGAAAAAAAAAATACATAACAACTCTGAAACACAATTTTGAAAGAACAAAATATATCTATATGAATGTATTAACTCTTAAGAGAAGAATCTTTGAGAAAAAAAAAGTTTACAAAAAGATAAGTCTCCGAACACGATCAACGCATAAATCGTTCACGTACCCCGCAGACATACATTTTTAAGTGGATAATATATTACAATATTTCATTTCCAACGCGGTTGCAACAATATTGCGGCCGATATGGATTTGTGTATAATTAGACGGTAAAAAACGGAGATGCCGCTCGTTATTAAAACAGGAATTCTTTTTAAATAAATAACTTTGAAAGAGGCGGACCGAATAGTGTTGTTAGGTCCGGGTAGAATTGATAATACAGCGTTTCTTTTTTTTTTTTGCAACAATATTCTTTAATATAATAATTTTTTGACAACTAATAAAATAATTGTAAAAAGGCATCAGACCAAAAATGTTATAATTTAGATAATATTATTATGTTTTTATTTAGGCCAATTGAATGTGTAACGCTGATTTTGTTTTTGTAATGATGATAATTTCAGACAATTTGCCAACATGCTACGATACTTATGTTATACGTCATATGATACACAGTTGGGTAAAAAAATAACAATTTTTCTACTTTTCTACATCGAGTACAACTCTTGATGTATAACGATAGGGTAAGAGCATAAACCGCCATACGCGATTATTGATCACTCCTCAATTAGTGTGTTAAATTTATCTACCGCAGACTATGTGACGTTGAGAGTTAAAAAAACACATGATGCTGCATTTGCATAATATATTATAATAATATAATCTGGTTTTGCGCGCATGAAAACTTGCGAGCTAAATATATTATATTATAGGAAATTCGCTCAAGTGCGCTTTAGCATAATTTAACATAATATAATTCAGTATCACGTTTTAAAGAAGAAGAATAAATAAAAATAACATGTATTACGATTAATATATTTCTGCTTGTATATATTATTATTATTATATAAAGCGTTTAATGTTAATTTATTGCGATCAGTGTAATGCGGTAAGAATGTGTCCATGAATTTGTATTAAAACGAATTTGATTTTTTTTTTTGCTTTTAATTAGGTACGATGACAATAATAGTACAATACATTTTTAATCTCGCTAAGAGGACGTCACACATGCCGGTTTATTTGTACAAAATATTTATCGTATTATATAAAAATGATGTTAACAGTAATATAAAATATCAAGACTTGGACAATGCTTTCCTGACGATTTTATTTTATTTCATTATTATTTTTTTATTTACACCAAGTTAAAAACAATAAAGATACTTCGCAACTCAAATTATGATTAGAATTTTAAAGTTCTCGAAAAAAAACTCATCGACAAGACCATATTTTTCTACTTATCAAGAAACTAAAAACATATCTCAGTTAGAAAATGTTGATTTTTTTTTTGAGAAAAATATTTTCACTGGAAATTGTGATAATTTTATAGAAAAATAAGAATAAATAATCCTCATTACTATACAGAAACAAAATGTTCAGAAATAGCGAACAACTCTTTTTTTAAAATATTTTAATAAAACTTTTGATTTTAAAATAACAAATTAAATTGGAAATATTATGTTTTGAAGGTTAAGATTTACATAACGAGTGGACTCAAATATAAATTATAGTTTTAACTTAAAATTAATTTTTTTTTTTTAAACTGCCTTACTTCTCAGGGAGTATGTATGGTATCCGTGGTATCCTCTTAAGCCTTGTATACTTGCGGTGAATAATAAGTTGAACCTACATGTATTTTCAAACTCGTCTGTCGTGTGATTACCGCAAGTACTTATGTTTTAATGAAAAATCACTTGATGTGTCCGCCTGACCGGAATCATTATAATAATCTAGTTTACGAAATCGGATTAAGTCGGACCACTCCGGCGCCGCAGTTTATTCGTGTTTAAAAAATGTATTTTTAATTTAAGTTGTTGAGTTATTGTTGCTGCTGGACGTCAGCGGGCTATTACACGTTTAGAGTGCTTGCTCTGGCGGTATGTTGTTAATTTTGTTTTTTTTTTTTGAAAATCCCGAATTTGAACGCCCAACCGTAGTAATTTACTGTAGATTATTGGCAGTAAGAAAAAAAAAAGCTAACAAAAGAACAAGTAAAAAAAATATCTTTGTAGGAAAATTACTGTTGCAGACATTCTGCGAGTCTATTCGGTTGATGAACTTTACCGGTACTGACACGACTAATTCATATACACCGGTTAAATGTATATTTATATTATATTCATTGGCCGCTGTTTTCGCCTGACAATCATCGACCATAGGTCGACGACGGGTGTCGGTTAATAAATTAAAATGTATAATTCGTTTAGAGGACTTGACGGGCAGACGTGGTGTAATCACGCGTGTAGACATTACGATTTGCATGAAGCATGTGATGTCTATATTAAAACGTCTATACGTACACATATCATATGATATATTGTATAGAGCGAGCTACAGGTATTTGTGTCCGACTGTGTATATATTGCAACGATTCCATTATGCGATTATACTGCACCGGTCGGCGGGGTATTGGTTTTTTTTGGGAGACGCCAACGTATTTTGAATTCCGATTAGGTTTTCGAGTTCCCCCGGGTCCCGTGTGTATCACATATACCTCTGCTGAAGTGAAATGCCCTTTAATTTATGATTTTAACAGCCGGCGGTTATGCAGAGATAACAGCTACACACGATATACTAGCTGAAGTCTACCGGGAAACGGACAAATAATTATTATCGCACTCGGCTCATCATATTGTACAAGAGTAATATTATACAAGTGGCGACTGCGTGTCGGTCGGCAAGGCGGCGATGGAGACGTTGTTAGTTAACGCGGTCACGATTCTATAATGATAATTATTATTATAATATGATCTTCTGCGGGTCTAGCGGCCGTAAAAAAAATAAAAGTAATGATCTATCGGAGCTCGCGGGCTTTCTCATTTTACATGTCAATAAAATTATACAAATACTTTACATACTATTATTATTACTATTGCGGCGTATTATGTACATACAACCGGTTCCGCTCCAATGGGCGACTTGTCAAATCGCTAATTAGTCAACGCGGTCCGTGATAGTGTTTCAGTATACAATTATTATACTCCATCACTTATGTGTCCAACAAAATCGATTCCCGTTAATAATTTTTTCATAAAACACATTTGTTGCACTCTGCCCAGACGCTTATTTGACCTTTAACGCGCGTTTCGACCACTTAGCCACGTAGGTACTGTTACTTGCGATCCGAACAGCACCGAATATCGTCAAGAGGTGCCAAAAAACCGCACTCGACGACTCGGGCTACATAATAAGTACCCATTAAATATATATCCGATAAGTTCTATACCATCCGTTACTCAATACTAAAAAGCGGGTTTGTTCAAAGCGTCACAGGTCACTTATGACCGTCATCATGGTCTTAATGTGCGCCAATTTGCATCCAACCCTCTCCGGGTTTCTGTAACATCGGCTACCGGACCCTGATATTTGTACTTCAAGTACAAAGGCTCGACAGTTTAAGTTACGTCAGCACTGAGCTGGAACGCAGGCCAGTTGTATTATAAAAATAAAACAAGGACTTTAATTTTGTGGGCCTGTCCAAACCGTCCATGGGTAACACTGACGAAGAACGGGTTTACAGTTTTTGTTATAAGTTGTATAAATGTCTACCACTTACAAACGTATATCGATATATTTCCAAACGCGCATCAATTACAAAATAATACTATGTATTTGTTCAATGCTTTCAAGAAAATATTTGAGTTTTATCATCGTTAACAATTTACACAAGTTGGTTTTTATACAAATAATATTTAAAAACAATGGTTTTGCTGTAGATACGATTTTGTGTTTTATGTTTGGAAATTAGTTGAATAATGTTCTGAATATTCTATGAGTGGTTTTATCTTTATAGGTAATAAGAGTGATGGTTTTTTTGGTAGTTTTACTAAATTTGTGATGTCTTCGTTTATTTGTGACTTCGGAGTTTGGTTGGAATTTTGTACAAGTTAGTTTCTGTACGTTTTTCTATTGTCTTGCATACTTTCATCTCGATTGGCTCTGCCCGCCTTTTACCTAACATCAGTTTTTTTTAAGTATAAGGTACTGCGCACATACGCAGCTGTATCATTTCTTATAATATGGAATATCTATATTATCTTTTCGGCTACAAATTAGTGTTATTACACTGGTGTTCGATTATTATTATATTTTTTATCGGAATAATAAAATCAGAAGAGAACTCAGAACGGACACGCGCCCCTTTCTATCTGTAATTTATATAATGGCCGATGCGTGGTAATTACCCCGGTACGGACTATCGTCGACCATTTTGTTTGGTAGTTTTTGGGTCTAAACAAATTATATTATTATTGTTGTTATTACAGTCAACAAAAACGCGAGGCAATCACGATTCGGAGTAATATAGTAATATGTATAGCGTAGCAGTAGCCGAACCAAACGTTTATTATTAGGTATATTATATTATAATATTCGTGTCACGTACTCCGCGTCCATCATAATTATTTCATTTACATTGTTTAACCCGACTAAAAGCGTTCGTGATCAATTAAACCGCACTTGTGCGCTTACCAAATGAGATTTATAAAAAAAATATATATAAACATTCTTTTTTTTTTCCCTTTTTAACCGTAAATGGGACAATAGGTCGGCGGCGCGTTTTGCAGTGTACAACAGTCGTTAAGTTGATGAGGTAATTATAAAAAAATAAAGTAAATAAAAACAAGTCCTGCCGCTTTGCCTATAATTATACAAGATAAAATGACGATTCAGTTTTTCTTTTTGCTATTTAACATTAACTCGTTGTGTAAACAAAGCAGAGACCAAGTAGATATTACTAAGCGTGCAATAAAATCTAGATGCGTTTTTAATGAAACTAATCAAAAAGCGTTTTGTGTGTGTTTAACGAGTTTTGAGTAAATGACGGGCTTTTAAAACTTTGCATTTAAACCCTACACTCTTTTAAAACTTTGGTAATCGTCTCTCGGATACTTTACAAGCGTGATACAAATATTATTCATTTTAAATGTACAGAGATTTGAAAAGTTTTTCAATCAGCCCAGTCGTCCCGACAACGCAACGGTGTGCCGGGTCTCTTAAAAAATAATATAAAATTTATTTTTAACAGTCTTTTATCATAATAATAATATTGTTATTATTATTGTACTAAAAAACCGGTACGGTTCGAGAGTTAAATTTTGTATTTCAAGGGAGAAAAAATATACACTTTACACGGCGGTGGGTGTGCCGTCGTTTGAGTCTGTTCTGATGTAGACAACATATTATAATGTATAATAATTGTAATCCAACGCGACCAATAGAAAAAATTCCGTCACGGCATTTTCCGTGCTTATTGTCTATGTAATATTTTATTATTATGTGTGACAAAAACATAAAATAAAACGGCGTTGACAATTTTTGAAGAATCCTATGCGGGCGTTTACGTTTAGTGAGAGAAGACGCCGCGATGAGGAGATAAAGAAAAACGCCGACCAAAACTGAACTCGTCATTATCGGGTACCTACTAAATAATATGACACCCGCGTTCCCACGGTGTATGTATCTACCGTCACTTCAAGTGACAATGAAGACGTTATAATATATTATTATTATTATTATTGTAGTACATTATAATGTACACCCCGTGTAATAATCGTGTGTTGTGCGCCATCATAACATTACATTATTGTTATAGCGGTCGCCTATTAGGCACGGCCAGGCCAGCGTCTTCGTCTCTACTTGAGTATTTTTTTTCCAACCGTAACACGTCGTCCGCCGCGTATCCACGCCCATCGACGTTTATACCTATAGTAATAATATTATATTATACACTATAATAGTAGCGTATCTACCCGGTTTGGTTATAGCGGTAGCTTACACGATGATAGGTATATAAAATATTATTATGATATCACATTATAACATCAACCGGGTGACATATACCCAATCAAATACACCGGCGGCGGCGTCGATTTGTATTTTTTTATTTAGAAATCCATACAATGTGTAATAATCCAATTATCATCTTTGTGTGTTGTTATAATAAAACCATTGTTGTTTTGTTGACAGGTATGTTGACAGTTCCCATCGCCGAGGTGACGTGGCCCATGATACTCGTGCTGGTGTCGTTGTTGTCCGCCGCGATTGGCGCCCTTTTCATGGTCGTCTTCCTACACCTCAAACTGTGAGTACCTGTTAATAATATTGTAATATTCTCGGCCACTTACTCCTTTATTATTATTATTATTATTATTATTCGTTTATCACACGCTACCACGTACAATAAGTATATGTCGTTTGCCTCTCTCCCGCTGCGGCACCAGCAAACATGGTACAACACTGAAACATGGTGCGGTGGCGTTTACTGTTTTTTTTTTTACAATTTTAAATTTATGTGTTAACCGAAAATCGTGTGTTCGGGGTACGGTAATAAAATTAAAAGCGAGAAAAAAAAGACTTGCGTATTATAGTTTGTATAGCTCATGTCATTCGAGATCTAAGTGGAATTAAAAAAAAATTGGGTATAATCAAATAGTACCTATAGTTTGGATAACGGATTGTTATATGCTGCATATTAAACAGTATATAATATGCGCATCTTTTATCGCGTAGCTTATCAATATTTTACTTTATAGGGCAATTTTATTTAGAACTTAAAATCTTGGGTTTCGCTTAGACACTTTTTGATAATACCTCTTAACCTATACGAGTATGGATACCATTTTTCTAAAATTGCATGCGATATCTCTAACATCTCTCGTCGTCATTCTCACTTACTGGTTTTGTCATCATTTCATTCGTCACGCGTGATAGAATAAATAATACTTCCAAAAGTATTTCTGATGTTTTCACAAATCAATAGTTAACAATCTTCAATACCGAGTAATATTTCTTATTACCACTTTCATGTCAACTCAAGTCTGGGTTAGGCAGTGAATGATGAGGTCAAACCACTGCCCGGGCCTGTGTTTTACCAACTTGTATGTTTTGCAAAATTCTTTAGTGCAGCTGTTGCCACCAATCTAGTTTAATGCGTTGGGCACGCGATGACTTTTGCGCATTTTGAGTTGTATTATTTTACCCAGTCTCTTATCGCGGGTTCAGTGTTGTAATTATTATTGTTGTATCGCATACAAGCGCCCACGCGACAAATACACGACTGGTTTAGTTTACAATATTTATAAAGCACAATATAACATAAGAGTGTGTATGTGTGTATGTAATGTAAACACACGATCATATTGTAAAACGTCTGTGCGCGCTAATGCGTGCGGCACAACCGTTGTACCTATATACATACTTACATATAATATATATCAATATAGAACATACACGCCTAACACATAATATAAACGCATTGCGGTTATTATCATATTATGCGACGGACATACTGGCGAGCAAATTGGCTATCGGCTCCCATACACTGTTTAAGCGCATAACTCACCACGGGCTTCGCTTAATGCCATTCCGTATAACGTACATAGTGTGCTGTGTGTGTATATAAACGCACTTATATGCCCCGTATATGTATAATTAATATTATTGAACAATTGCCGCAGTGCACTACCACCCCACTGTCGCTTGGTGTGCGCCTGGTGGACGACCTCAACCGAAGGGCCGAAGTTAGGTCAAGTATTCGGTGGGGTCAGTACACCGATCGTGTTTACATATTTTACAATACCTGGGTTTAACTTTTCCGCAATCGATTTACGTTTACATAAAATGTATGATTCGTGTCATAGTGTTGTAAAATATAAATGACGGGCTCTCGTTGCTGCGGGGATAAGATCGGCAGGCAAAGACGACGGCCAGTGTAGGCACATAATGGTGTGAGTAAAAAAAAAAAAATTCCACTTGCGCCGCATTTACGTGTAATGCTTTTTAGCGTGTGTTCGCGAAAAATTGCCCCCACGCGGCCGTTCCGATGACTGCAGTGATTTTATACAGGAAAATTATATATTATACAAATAAAATGTTTTCCAATGGCAGCCCGAACGTACAAAGTACATATTATTATTATTATTATATAGGTAGGTACACCGGCCCAAGCCATTAGCAATAAAATTTATCTGTAAAGCACGGCCAATAACTTACCCATATGCGATAACCACCGCGACAGTGCGTGTATACCGTGTGCAAGTTCTTTTTTTTTATATTGCTTGAGTTTTACAGTTTACCTCACCGCGACGGTGTATACGGTCTAATAAAAATAATCTATAAAACAGTACACTGTAGTATACAATCAACGTACTATGTATGAGTATAATAATAAATATTATTTTTTATATATTACCGATGTACATAAGCGTATGTACATTTTCTACTCGATAAGTACGGTCCGGTATAATTCTTATAGTTCTAACAAAACTTACATTCTAGATAAAACGAAGGTCAACGCGCACAGGGAAACGAATGACTTCATGGGTGGTTGATATTAAAAAATCTTCAAGGTTTAACGCGAAAAAAAATAATAACCTTCGCTGTATTGTGCCAAAAAAAAAAAAAATTGTTAAAAAAGGATGTGCGTAATTATATATTATATTATAACGTATACGGGTAACACCTCGGTGATAATTTAATCCAACAACTATTATTACCATAAAATCCGAAGACTGTGTAATTCTGGTAGACTAAACTATAATTTGTATTCGAATAGACGGACTACACAGTGTATGTATAGTATAATCATCAAGTCATAGTAATAAATAACGATGTATCGAAACGGTGTTTAATAATATTTGATGTCTATTTATTATTATAAACTATACATGTTAACAATGTTAACAACTTAATAAACAGTTTTAAATTTCTAAAAAGATTCAAATTCTTTTAAATCGGATTTTTAAAACCTAAAATCTATAATGACCTAAAAACACTTAATTTAAATCATTCAGGTTTGGCATTGCGACCAGCTCTGTGTATATTTATGGATAATTAACTGATGTTTGTTACGGTTATGTTTGTATGCTTTTGTATGGTTTTCAATATAATTATTTAGTATTTTATCAGTACACCACTACAATATATAATATCGTCATATAAAATTTCTATAATAATTTGCGAGTTATTAAAATTATTGCTGCGGTTTGTTTTTAAGTATCTTTAATTCTTCCCTGTTTTCATCTTCATTTTTCAAATTGTATCTATGATATACAATATCTCATTAGTAATTGGTGAATAATTTTGGTCAATAACTGAAATTATTCATTCTTTAATAGGTATCACTAAACAACGGTTTTTTTTTTGTTTCCCTGACCTTGGTAAATTATTTTATATAAAATAGTAGTATCATTATTATTATGTTCTATACAAAATCGGCCTGTCGTTATGCGGCGTATAATTAATGGGCAATACCGAATAGATATTATTATTATGTACTATACACTGAACCGTTTATCCGTGTGAAAAAAACTCATCGGTCTGCTGAACGGCAAACTTTGATAGTATGTAATTACTGAGTGTGTTTCCAACTGCCGTGTGCTCTATGGCGGCGGCTTAACGATCATCTGTCAACGGGTTCTCCTCCTCCGTTCTCCCGTTTTGCTATAATTTGTCTGGGTTCTCGTTCAAGTGCCCCGCGGGTCCAACTAAAAATCTTAATACAATATATTATACAGTTATATGCTTACAGCGAGATAGATAAGAAGAAGACGCGACCAATTACACATTTACACCGCAACCCGTCGACCAATCGACAATCGTATAGGTCTAGATCGTACTGCCCTTTTGCCATGTGATATGTACTTTTTTTTAACTAGTTAATCAAATAGCCTCTATTTCTAATTTGTATATATTTTATAATACAACATATTAGGAGACCGTGAGACGACCCGAACAAGGGCGAAGACCTAGATTATCTATCGGTGACCGATAAATATACCTATTGTTTGCTTTACTCCAAGCTAAGCCCGTACCGACAAGTACATCCGGTGTGGGCGACTCGGCTTTTGCGCAATATTAATCCGTATATATATAAATATACACATATATATACTGTGTTGTGTGCAAGTCCGGACTTACACGCAAGGCTTTGCTCGGCTATACATATATAATAATATATTTATTACCGTTGCTGTGTATTTTTCTTATTATATTCTCGGATCATACATGATGTATTATCACATTATACAACTACTATTATTATTTTTCTATCGTTTCTCTAATATGATTTATTTGGTTATTTTTTCAGACGGTTGTCCGGTCGCACAGCGCCCTCTCGGCCAGGTGAGTGTCTCCCACGTTTTATGAATATAATTTATACCGTGTATTGGAAATAAAGTCCAATGCAAACTAAAAAAAAATATCGATCCACCTCAACATTGCCATTATTATAATATCAAAGTACAGAAAAGTTGTTGTTCGTAGTTTTGGCGTTTTTGAGTATCTGTAGGGATCATAAATACAAATGAGCGTTTAACATAGTAACGTGTTTTTTTCTTTTATTCGACACTTATTAAGAGGTACTGGAAATTAATAATGAGAGGTAAACACGTCAGATGAATATTTGTCTTAGCCTAATAGCGATTTGTATGGTATATTGTAAAAAGATCTTTAACGGACCGTGTATATTATAGCTAAATAAATTGTTGTCATAAATAAAAAAGCGAAACGCCAGGAAAAATTAAAATAATATTCCGCAATAATATCATACGGTGAATAAGTATAAAAGCAAACATTAATTATAATAAAAACAATTTACAAGAATACATTTGAGTGTGCGGTAAAAAAATCATTTATGTTTTTTTAAATTCTTAAGAATTGATTATACATTCGAAAATTATACCTATAATTCATACATGATAGACACTGTCAGTTTTTCAAAACGCATATTATTTTCAAATTCTAGTAATTGCATACAGAGACTTGGAATGGAATAATAGTTCGGTGTAAAATTGAGTTTATTTGAGCTGTATAACTTTTAACCCCAAATTTCTTTGTGGTATTTTTTAAAGATATTCAAGATGTCTCGCCAACTCGGACGGGATGATACTTGTGTGTTTAATTAGAAGTCGCCAGATTCCTTTGAAATCTCTGTACGGTTTTACAGAAAAACGTCTGTGTGTGTTATTTTCTCAGAACCTAACCGGCGTCCATGTAACATCTGGAACGTCATGAATTATTATTACTATTATTTTAAAATATGGTTTTTATTATGATTTTGTCTCCCTTTTTCGGTTTCTATTTTTTTCGAGCGAGGTGATTAAATACAACTTCGAGACAACGATATATTATATTATAATAGTAAAGTAAAAAAATTTACATTGTCGAAAAAGGCAAATAAATCTCCGGTCGATTAACACAAAACATACAATACATATGTATAGCGTTTTACACGCACGAGCGATATAACAAAAATAAAAAACCAGAGAAAAAAACGCTAACCCAAACAACAACGATACTCGATAGCAAGTTAAAATAAAACATAACATATTTACATATGTATAATAACTTGGGGTAAATTTATGAGTGTTATACTTGCTCATGGTTTTATGATGTCCAACAGTACAATCGTGTGAGCATGCGAATTTATCACGTGTGGGCGATGAAATTTTAAGTAGAACCACGTTCGGTTATCGCGTTTAGGGAAATGTTTTGCACATAAATAATATCCGCAGCTAGTACAAATGTATGATCGTATAGTTATTATTTAAAGTTTTCTTGGTTGGAGCAAAATATTTTTTTATTAAATTTAAAAAAATGCAATTATTCACACGATTTTGGTCCAGTTTATAGGCTATTCTAAAGACATAGTTCATAAGTGGTATTGTTATTATTACCGAAGTAAACCTATATTTGCTTAGCCTTCCATTTCTGTATCTTTTGAAATTCGTACACAGTAGACCACTGGCAGCATAAACATTCATGTCTAAACATTCCAAACCATTGGAAAACGATTCCGAACTGATCAGTTTGGCTTTGGCTGCCTAAAAGTGATTAATCCGATCACCACAATGACTTGGAGAAGACGTCGAGTGCGGTATTCGTGGGCCATTGACAGTATTAGGTTGTCCGAACAAACCGGCAGTCGCAACGGTAATGGCAAGAAACGAAAAAGCTACTGTAGCTCATTGATGGCGGAAAAAAAAATAAAAAGGACGTCATCCAATTATAAGAGAAACTATGCAAGACTAATCGCTTAGCAAAGAATGGAAGGCACTTTTAAAAATTTAATTTGATAGCTACATTAAAAAATAAGTTAATATGTCTACTTATTCATCCAAGTTGCATTTAATAATAAGTCAAAGTTTAATACGCGTCCAATAAATAGATTATGTTTTTTTGCATGTTCAACACATCAATTAGACATATATTTTTTCTCTCATTGTTAATAAACACAGTGCCTTCTGCATTGGGGAGGTTAGGTTAGGTTAATATTGGGAAGAAGGAGTGGGTTGATTCGTCCAAGTACACATATTGTAATACATTGACGGCGTTATATTATAATATAGTGTGTTGTGTATGTTGTCCGCTCATACAGGTCGTGAGAGGAAAGTCTCCAAGACTTTCGATGCGTACCGGCAGGACGGACAACCACTGCAACAGCGACAACGACAACCGACTCCTAGGAACATCATATTATTACAACAATAATAATATAATCTCAAAAGTACCGTCGTCGCTGCGTGAGTACCATAGCGCATCACTCACATTCCATGGGTTTTTGGGGTGAAGGATGTTTTTATTAACACAATAATCTCAGTACTTACCGCGCTAACCATTATATAAGTACCATAGGGCAACCGCTTTTTGCTGCCCATGTGAGAACTATACGCCTATATGTATAAAAAAAAAATAACGATCTGGGCCTAATCGTGGTGGCGGCGGTACGGTGGTAGTATAGTATGAGAATAATACGTTGGTGCTCACACAAATTTTCAACTTGACAGAACAATACACCGGCCAAAGCGAATTAATACATATACCGGACGGACCGATGAAGAGAGATTATAATATATTACAATGTACCTATGTATGCCGGCAACGAAATTTATGCGTCCGAATCGGATAGACATCATGGCGCAAGAGGTTATTTTGCATTCTCCCCTTTATAGGTATAATATAATATACTCGATATGCGTTTTTATTTGTTTGTACAACGACCATAGGTATATACTCACTTAGGATGAGCCAGTTCAGTTTTTCTAAGTAATAGTATAGGTACGCCGGTACGCGACCGTAGCTATATTATATAAAATATATGACCGAAGCAGTTTCCGCCGCTGTCCATTACCGGTGATATATACGGTGTATAATAATTATTGTAAATTATTGCGGTCGTAAAGCTTTAGTTCGAATTAAATACTATGCCTAACTGTTTTTATGTATGCGTGAACTGACACAGTAGCATGCTCACGGACACGGAGCTAATGCTTCACATACACGGCGTGGACTCTAAACTTGGAGATGAAATAAATTTCGGCGCTAAGACGTCCGCAACAAGACATTTTTGCATACTATAATTATTTACCATAATTGTTTTACTTTCAATTGGGTTCAGGATGCCGTTGCTCTTTACCCGTTCTCCAGTATAATTCTGGACTGTTCAAAATTAAATTTATAAATGACTCGTTCATTTTTGCGATGCTTGTCGCCTGCAAATTCCAAGAACACGACAGAGACTCCTATGAATTGCTTAAATCATAAATTTGGGTGTGACTAATGTAGAATGTTGATTGATGGGTATTCAGCACAAATAGAACCTATTATTTAAATATTGTGAAATTATTGTTATAATTATGTTTAGAAATGTCAATTTTATAATTTTCTGTCTGGAATAGCGTTCATGTTTATACACAGAAGTGCTTTTTCTTTTATTTTAATATTTTTGTTTTGTTTTAAAAAACGCATTAAGTATGATATTAATTCAACCAATAAAGAAAATATATCTTTTAAAAAACCATAAATACCTTATGTGTTAACATGGTATTTTCTTTTTTTAATCAACATTGCATATATGAACGATTAGTAGTACACAAGCGGTCAAACATATTTTTATAGTTAATTAACATCCCGATAGTGTATAAGATCTGCGCGTAGACTGTAGACTGTCTTCATACATTATTTATACAATATAATATTAAAATAACATTGCCGGTCCGCCGCGGTGAATAGCCATTTTTTACTAATTAATTGTTCAAACCAATGTTTTATAATATTTGTTTTATAATTAAGAAAAAAACACGAATAATTTAAGTAAAATTAACATTACACCTTTATTATAACATTTAGTCATAACGGTAAATCAAGGTCAAATAGGGTGATTGTTGAAGCATTTGGGGCGGATGTAAGTTAAATTTTCTTTTACAAGAAAAAACAAATGCGTTTAACCTTCGAAACACATCAACACCATAATTTACAATTAACATTTAAAGTCGTTAATTAACATCGAATTTTTCTTTCAGTATTGTCTATAAATTCAGCTTTTATACAATATTTATATTTAAAGTCTCCGGGTTTTTAGTATTGTATTTTTCAAAATTCAAAATTACTGTCTATGTTGCCTGCTTAATCTATCGGTGAGCTTTTTTAAAAAAATAAAATAAAATAACGAACAACAATTTTTTCACTGTACATGTTGTGTAGATAACTATTTATTAGTAAAACAGATCAAACTTTCCTCAACAAGGAGTAACACTGGTAAATAAAAAGAAGGTCTTACTGATTATTATTTCTGAACTAAGCGTCACTAAATCAGAGTAAGATCGCTAATAAATTATAAAAACTATTTGCTACAAATACTCCGAATTGAGGGAGGTTTCAGTTAGATCATCGATTTAAGATTTCTCTTAAGTCGTGGTTAGGTCTCATGACTAATCTGTATTAATAACTACTGCAAAATATAGTTTTGCGCTAAATTTTACATATTATAGTTTTTTTTTTTTTTGTAGTTTTTAATTGATTTTGTTTTTTGTTTATTAGAATGTTTGGTGTCGTTCGAACCGCCTACGGACAGGGTTCATCACCATCACCACCATCACCATCAGCAGCACCAACGTCGCATATTGGGCGCGGCAGCTGGCGACACTCAGCGCCGTGGCCCGGTCAGGCGGTCCGGCCAGGACACCACTTCCAAGTATTCGGGTGGCCCGGGACGGCCGGCCGGCGGTAACGGACTGGTCGGCGGCCGTGGCAACCGGGACGGTGGCCACGGCGGTGGTGGCGGCGGCGACGGCGGAGGAGTCGGTGGCGGTGCCGGCCGGCAGCTGTTGTCCGCGGTGAACCCGGGCGATTGGTTCCGGTGGTTCCGGCGGAAACGGCGCGTCGCGCTACCGCCGAACGCGGTGCCGCCCAACCAGATCGTCCGGGCCAACCATTATACGGTGGAAGAAGCAGCCGCCGCCATACCGGTGGTGGTGTACGCGTCCGTCATCGGCCAGGACGACGTGCCCGTGGTCGACGACGTGCTGTACACCGAACTGGACCGGGTGCCCACGCCCGCCTACCACAACGCCGGTTACGCTTTCGACCAGCACAGCAGCGCCTACTACTCGGACATGTACGAGCCCATCGACCCTTACCACCAGAGGCACAACTCCTTACCGTCGGATTACGTCTGACGCCGGCCTTAGGCGACTACTACCTAATACAACAGCCACGGCGATTACCCAAAGACGGAGCACGCGTTAAATATACAAGGTGAGAAAGATAATAATAATTGAAAATACAAAGAGCCGAGGCCAAAAAAAAAAATTAATTTACATTTTCCCCCCTTTGAAGTGTCTGCCTAAAACTAGAATAAATTAACTAAAAAAATAAATAAATAAATGGTACCTGTCCTGACTGCTGACCGTCGGAATTATTGTTATAAAGAACAAACTAATTTAAACATCTAGTTTCGAGAGTGGGACAGAAAGACATGAGGGAAATGAGGAGTAACAATAGGATTAATGCATTTAAAAACACACAAGCGAGTCAACCTTTAATAGGAAGTATCACTTCTTTGAGTTCTGATAAAGGCGTTGACTTGTCTAACGCTCGATATGAATATCAAGTAGAAAATGAGACTGTCGATAAACAAAATATATAATTTTTCTTAATTAGCGTAAATTGCAATCTATGTAATTTGACCGGTATATGAGACACTAAGGTCTAAGACTTTATAATGGTGTAATGGACTCGTACAAACATTGTATTATACTAATATTATCTACATTGTTTTCTAGACTCGGTTCCGCCCAAGTGTTGCTATTAAAATCTGGAGGTTAAATCGTTGTACACAGTAATTGTTGGTGGAAGTAAACCGTTTTTTCGAAATGTATAAATAATATCCAAACAAATAAAACAAAACCGCCGTATTAACGCTCGCACAAAATAACAATAAAATCGCGATTTCAATTATTTTACCCGAAACCCGTCGTCGGTATTATAATATGTATTTATTGCAATGCGACAGTTTCTACATTGTAATAATATATTTGTGGAAAAACGCTACGTGTACACAATATAATATGTGAATTCCAAAAAAAAAATTTAAAAAACGGAACTTGAGACGAAGGCGACGCGCGTTTACATAATATTTCTTTGGAATCACTATACCAGACCGCGGCGTAACGACAATAATAATATGTTATATTATTTCTTGTTATTTTTTCGTAGGCAACACATTTTTTGCATACTTAGCGGCAAAGAATATGGAAATAATATATTATTCGTCGACCAAATTCTTCGAATTCGACGAGATCGAAAGAGAGAGAAAAGGCTGTCGACCGCCATAATTTATAATATTATAAAATAACAAAATGCCTTTAAACGGAGACGCTATCGCTGTATAGAAATTAGAAACTTCCAGTTTGTCATCTTCGAAATCACCAATCCGTTTTAAAAGTTTCTTCTTATTTTCAAGTGTTATGAGAACACATATTATAATTCATCGGTACACACTCACTTGTAAACGGTGTGGCAACTTCCCCGTTTAATTTATATGTAAATGTTCGGTAGCAAAATGAAGTCGACGACGAGAGCGTTAAAAAAAACTATCATTATTAATAATGAATTCACCCCTCGAAAAATATCAATTTAAACGAGGTCGCGCCGTTATTAAATTGTAATTATGGCCCGCATGCGTTATACTATTATTGTTATTATCACCTTTTTACAATACCGACCGTCTAGTGTGTACATATTCAATTCGAACCCTCTTGGCGTTTAAATAGTGGTGTTCGGTTGAAACTCGATAATTATTATATTTTGGTTAGCCGTTTCGCGCCCGATCCTAACATGTTTCCGCCCTTCACTATGACATATAGTCATCATCTTCGTATCGTCAACTACATCCCGAGTGTACATGAGTACAAATAATTAAGAAACGTATGCGGTTGTGTTCGTTTGGGCCGCACGTGGGAACGCCGGCCCGAAATGAAATATACATACAAACCCACGGCGAGTCTTTTTGATATTCCCCAAAAAGATTAATAACCCAAATCATTCACAGTCACCTTTGGCTCGTTACGATTATTATTATTATTTATATTTTTTAATTAAAATCGCCTTACGCCGCACTATGCATACCGACACACTCGACGGGTTGTCATATCAAAAGGGAAATAATTATTAATTGCACGCACACGCGATACGACATATTTACATAATGTGTATAACAAGCTATATTATTATACATATAGGCAATGTGTTGCCCGTTGGGTTATGATAGCTGCAAACGTCCGGCAGCGAGTGTATCTCTATTTGAATACTACACTTTGTATTCTACACGTGCTGCTTGGTCCGTAAACTGTGCATAACGAACAAAATATACAATATTAGTAATTTTGAGTTGAATTATACGCTTCGATTTCTCGTCGAATAGTAAGTCGCTTTATTTTCAAAACATATTCTGCCAGTAACAATGTGGTTTTGTATGAGGAATTCGCAAGAAATCGCTTAGAACAATTATTGTTTGATTTATTTTAACAGGAGACGAGGGATTTTTTTTTTAATTCACCCAAGACTAGTTTAGATAGTAGGCATAGAGTTTTTTCGTTTCATCCAAGACAGTGAAATGCGGATCTATATGCATCTTTACTGTGCATAGTTAAGCCCTGTGCTCCGGGCGTTATTGGACATTTATGTATATATTATGTATTAAGTGTTTTTATGATCCCTAACCGACGAAAGTGACACAAAAATATCAACTATTTAATATTCTGTTTAGTTTTCACGTATCATAAAATAAAATAAAAATATTAGCACTCATTTTTTATTGTTTGTTTGTTTTTTTTATTACAGAAAATGTACACTTCTGCAGCGGTCAGATACTTACTCATACACACACACGTATACAAGACAACGAACATGTGCAACAACGACTATAATAAAACATTAGAACGGAAGGCGACGACGACGTTAGTTTGTAATAATAACTATTATCATCATTATCATGGGCATAGCTCGGTTTTTTTTACATTTAAAATGTTTTTATTGTACAGAACGAGTAGGTATAAAAACGTTAACGACCGAATTTCTTTTTTTTAAACCGCCGCGCCGTCGATCGTATGATTTTCTACACTTGGCAACGATTTTTGCACTATTTTATAGCACTGTTCGCGTTAACGGTATGTTACTTTAGTTTTGATATTATTATCGTTGATAATAAAAATGTTTAACTATATTCCCTGTTGTTTCACAACATTCATTAATAATAATCAAACATTTTTTACCTTCCATAGCTGTAATTGTCGTTTATTATTATCACATCGTTGTACATATTAATATACATAATTTTCATAATAGCAATGATAATAATAATTACACACAAGTGTACTTTTTTGTTAATAATAATAATTATAATATCATCATGTATTAGTTATAGTAGTGCCTTTCACTGTCGACGTCCTTTACCATCGTCAATCGCTTTGTTTATCATAATTTATAATATTATCGTAGCCAACGATTTTTATGTGTATATTATTTGTAATAACGTTATTTTTATGTTATTTTTTTTCTACGGTTTGTAATATATTCATGTACAAAATGCAATATAAATTATTATGATAGCATCAATTTTGTCTTTATTTAATTTTTAATTTTTTCGTTTTTGTTTCGTTTAGAAGTGTTGTTAATAGTAGAACAAATTAAAAAAATACAATGAAATGGACTAGAAGCATGCTATGAAGGAATGGAGGAAAATGATTTATTAAACATAAAGAGGGATTTAGAAGTGACCGATGTGGATAGAATATATCTCTGTGATTGACATGGTTATTGGCATGGCCGGAATTGGACCATTTGTATGAAATAAGATGAATAAGAAAACTATCTCAAATAGTCTATTTGTGTTTGTTTTCAGCATTTAACAAAAAAAAAATTCATAACACGTTCACTGTCCGATTACCCATATGTGGTTCATGATTTATTTTTAGATAAGTCCCTAATTAATTAATTAACTAATTAAGTCCCTATCATCTCACCTGTCCAATTGTGTTATTATTAATTTCATAGAATATAGTCCATACAAATAAATCTCCAGAGAAATAAATGTTTGAAATGAACCATATGTGGATCATGGACTACTAAAATAGGTTTAACGTGACCCATTTATGGATCATAGGACTGATAACATTTGATTTAATTTAACATTAGGACAGTGAACGTGTTAATACCTAAATCGAATAAAGGTATATTTTAACAATTTATTACTAAAAACTCAAACCAGTTTTTTCTGCATTGAAAAATAAATTAGAATGTAATCACGTACGAGCATGTGATCAACTAAACTGTGAATATTTTATTGGTGTAAACACATTTACTTTTAATATGCCTTGCTAATAATCAGGCGTTAAATTAAAAAAGTTCAACTACTTTTAGGTTTATTAAATATTAAGTATTCATATGGAATAAGTAATCCTTTAAAAAACAAAGCAATAAATATTTACAACAAAACACATCTTAACAGGTAACATGAATAATAATACGAAAACAGTATATTTTAAGTTCAACGTGTACCTACATTGAAATTATTTTGTTTTTTTTTTTAAAAGAACAATAAAATTATAAATGTATTTTAATTACTAAATCAAATGGTGTTACTTGTTAGTACCATAATTTTTGGTAACTAATAATAGTAAATTTGTTAATCAGCTATGAAAATGTATTTTTCTTTCGTTTTGTGTACATTAAAAAAAAATGGAATATAGGAACTATTAAGCTAGTAGAATTCATATTTACTTTAATATTGTATGTGTGGGGCGAGAAACCAAAAATGTACAAGTTATTGGCATCCACCACGTGTAGCTTGAATATATTTCAAAACTGAAATTACTACTTGCTTCTTATGTATAATAAAGCTGCAACAAATCCTACAGCTATTCTGCTGGTACACTTTTATGCTACCCCAGAATTGTTTATTAGGTACTATGCAATATATGCACAAGTATACCTACACGTTTATGATCGCCACCATATAGTATACATGCAATATAAATGTTTTATTTTTCTTTGCCGCCACTCCGGATCGTACCATAAATAATTGTTTTTAATTGGCGTACGCCGAAGTACTGCAGTAGTAGTAGTTGGTCATGTAATATATTATATTATTTAGTACTAGTCGTTGTTACTATATATATATATATATACATTATTTTATTATAGACATGTACTACGCACATATCTACATACTGTATGCGCGCATTGACTGGTAATTTTTTACAATATCAACTTCCACATAATATAATAATTATGTTTACACTGTTATTTTTTTAACATACACATAATATATCGCATTATGCGTTGCGCGTGGGCGCCCATGCGCTTAGTTCACCCGCACCCTTCTGTCACTAGGCAGACCTTATTTACTTTCAGTCTGACAACGGCAAAACTTATAATATTATCCTAACTTGAAAGAAGCTGTGGTTCGATAACGGTAACAACAGTTAAAATAGTTATAATAATTTTAAGGAAAAAAAACGATCGTCTTATATTTGTTTAACAAAGCCTATGCCTAAAACTATACCTTATGGTTTTATACCCGTGAGTGTGTAAACGAATTTTCGACACTCGATTTGTTTGATAGCCGCTCTACTAACATTCCAAACGCCGAATATTAATATGCAGCATGTTATTGTTTACGAATTCTGTAAACCAAAAAAATTAAACTCGGAATGCCGTTGTAGAAAAACTGTAATTTTCCCAATAATCCTATGGTATATTGTTCACTTGAAACTGTAGCCTATCTAAAAGTACTATTTTCGAAAAAAATCAAGAAATCGATTTATTTGACAAACTAACGTTTGGCTGAACGGTTTTTATTTGGCATTTAATGTTTTTTTAATAAGTCTTCTTAATGTTGATTGAGGAGGATGGGGTATTTAACTCACGCTGCGTTAGAGTCGCTTTTGTGAGTTAGTGGCCAATACAAAGAATTTATGTTTATGTGTGTGGAGACTTGAAAAACCAAATAGTAGCTATTTTTATAGTGAAATTTAACTTGTACTCGTTAAAATATGTATATATTATAAATAACTTAAAGTTGTATAAGTTTAAAATTTAGGACGGGAGGTGGAGTACAGTTGAGAAATGCGTAAAGATAAAAATAACTCTACTCTCCACCCTTTCTCCTATCCTAAATATTAAACTTAAATACATTTAAAATTATTTATTTAGAACTGTTTATCGACCAGCCAACATTTTCTGCAAATTGTTCTTAACTTAAAAAGTTAATAAAATATAAACGTTACCATTTAAGTTTATAAAGTTGATAAAGCTTTAGAAAATACTAAAAAGATAAAAATTTGTATATTGTCTCATATAGTAAAATAGCATAAACAAAAATGTTTTCATAAAGAAACATTAAAAAATTATAATTATTTAAAGAGTTAACTAGTGCAGTGCGTAAAAAGAATCACCCGGTATAATACCATATTTTTCCTCGTGAATATTTTGAACAATACATGTTTATATAACAACTATTCTTAAGTTTGTCGTCATTTGGTCAGGTGCAACTTATAGACTACTAACAAATAAAGTATTACAAAAAAGGAATAGGAACTGGTACAATTTTGTTTGTATTGCATTCAACCGACTTGTGTCGCAGTTTTTTTCCGAATAAAATTAATCGACGACTATAGAAAATAAGTAGCCTTGAGCTCAAAAATGGGCTTATTCACACAATAAAACAGTCAATAAATTGTGTACGCTTGAATATCGAATTAACACAAAAATAACTATCAAAACAGACGCAACATATAAAGTTCAAATAATTGTTTTAGTTCTCAGTTGTTAATTCATAGTAGTTGTAATTCGTTGTACTACGCTCTGTGATTTGTGTGATCATTAATCGATTATTAAAAATGCATTTTAAACATATTATTTTAACGACAATATTATTTTTATTTTATTACTCGGTTATCGCGTATCCATCTTTGCCATCAGCCTCGGTATCAACTTCCTTATTAGCCCCGTCATCAATCTCGGTATCAGCCCCGGTATCAGCCCCGGCATCTGCCCCGTCATTAGTTCCGGCATCAGCCCTGGATGCAGGATGTGTGTGTACATATTCAGTGGAAAATAAGGTTGTAAAACAAAATTGCTATAATCGAATCACAATTATAATTACATAAAATAATAATAAATAATTTTTTTTATTTGTAATTTTTTCTTAAGCGTGTCATAACGGGTTGAAAAAGATATTGAGATATTCCTGAGATAGGTCATTTTTGACCTATGCGAAAATGGTTTATTTATTATGTTGATTTATTGAAACATATCTGATTTTTCGATGCATGCATTATTTTTAAAAACCTAAATTATGATATGTAATGACAATATACAAATAATTAAAAAATAGTATTAATGTGTAATATAATGATCGATTTTTATATACAATATTAATTGCTCTGTTAACTTCCAAGATATTTTTAGTGAGGTAGTTTGGTTTTTGAAATCTTGTGTTGCGTACAAACCATTTACCAATGTTTTATTTGAATTTTAGGATGGCGTGAATATGAAACCAAAGGTAAAATTATCGAGTAAATTTTACTTATATTATTATTTATAGCTTAAATAACTATAATAATAATAATATTATTATTTAAAATGTAACAAGTTATTAATAATAACATTATTACTATTATTATATTAGAAATAGGAGTTGTCAAGTAATTAAAAAAAAAAAATCATATTGATGTTAAATTTAATAATAATAGGTATATATTTATATATATATTTTTTTAGGATGAACATAATATTTCCGAAAACAATAAAGTTTCTTCGAAATGCTTGATAAAATGATTTGAAAATGATTGCGATTAATAGGTAATAAGTGTAAGAAGAAATTCATTATAATACATACTAGTTAATTGAATTATAATTTTGTTAAGACCTTGTTGGTTTATGGTTGACGAATAACGATAGCAAATCGTGTTAACTAATTTTGGATAACACATTATACAAAAATTATCAGTTTGTTAAATATTTCAACAATTAATTAAATTAAAAAACTTTTTATATTTTAATCACCAGATTTTCGTGCAACCGGGTATAAGTATTAACAGAATTATTAGTCTAAATACACTGGTCATTAATTTTCAAAGGTTTTACTTTGTACATACTGCATCAATTTAATATACATAATACGATATAATTTAACAAAAATAAATTTAATATTATCAAGCTATTAACAAAGAACATTTATTTATTTGTTCAAACACAGCCATTTTTTGAATATATATTTTTTTTTAGCCATCTCATGACGTTAATTCTTCGGAAGACGATCAGATATCAATTAATAACCGTTATGTCCATACAGTTCCATATTACTAATTGTTTAACAAGCTATTGTCCACTAAATTCATATGTAGCTCTATATTTTTAATCTGTTCGTATAAAAAATTGTCTTTTCTTGAAATATTATGTTGGTTTTATTGTACTCATTTGTATATACTAATAATATACTCGTATATAGTTGTATCTAACAATGGTAATCAAGTAATTTTGAAAATTCTCATGAAATAAATTGCTTAAAAAAAAAGGTCACTGCATTTATTTTGTTTTACAATATTCTAATTCATGTAGCGTTGTAATTTCCAGATCTCCGGATATATTTCATTATCAGTTTTATTTTGTTAAAAATATTGTTCTAGTAAAATAAAAAACATATTTTTTCTTTTGCTTAATTATTTTAACCATTAAAATTTTAAGATACAAAAATATTAAAACAATAACATAATTTATATTGGTAAGGTGGCCACACACTACAATTTTTTTTTTTCGGTGAACAGTGTTTGGTGCTCTTCAAACACCGTACACGAATAGTGTGTGAGTTTAACGGATGTTTATAATCGTCTAACTATGTAAGTTCAATTGGTCATTAAGTTCATAGAGTCAACACAGTGGATAACAATAGTTTAAGAGTAGTAAACTTGTAAAAAAAAAAAATTATTTTGACAGGTTTTTAATTTAACACTGATACATTATCGACAAGTTTGTGATTGGTGCTCTTTTTTAAAATTAGTTTTTAAGAAAAGCTAATTGATTTTTATCTTTTAAATATGTCTAACGCACCGGCGCGCCGTTCTAGTCACGAACAAATCAAAATTCGTTCAGTAATTTAATCATTGATTTTCTGACTTCTGAGTAACGTTTGTGTTTTATAATATTAAATATTTAACCATACTGGGTAAACGGATTTAAGGCAAAGTTAAAAGAAAGCAATTTTGCAGCATTCAAAAACAAATAAAAAATCAGCGTTTTTTTGTTTTTAAGAAGTAAACTCTATAAGCAATTTTTCTTCGATGGTCGAGAAACATTAAATTATTTATTAAAATTACGTGTTATTTTTAGTTGTAAGAAAATCAAACAGTATACTTAAATACTCATAAAAAAGAACACTATCAAATGAAACACATTTTTATATGATGGTGAAAAAAAAATGGTATTTTACATGGTTTTTAAATGCACATAACGTTCTCGTCTTTGGCACTTAACCTTATTATTACTGTCAACGACAAGAACAATAGTGCTTGTTTATTTCAGCCGGGATTCGAGTAAGTAGATTTGCTAAAAAATAAATAACATAGATGTTCATTGGTTTTCATCGAGCATTATGCTAAACAGTATTGCCGAGATCAAAATGTAAATACACTTAGGGGAAATCATTTTTGTGCCCGGGTTGTATTTTTTAACAACAAAACGACGATGCCGAGAAAAACTTTAAACCTTAAAAAATAAAAATGTCTGTGTATAAAGGATAGATAAGTATACTAAATGATATTATAGCAGGAATGTTGGATATAAATTCATAACACATTTCTATCGGCCGAAGTAGTTTGTGAACATTAGACGTATTTATTATTATTATTACTGTAACTTTATAAAATAATAATGACTAATGTAAAGAGGCACTCTTAATGGACCAACAATCAGACAAATGTGTGTTGGATAAAGATATTTGACACGGAGAGAATTAAATGAAACGTCACTGTCGACCTATGCAATACAACAGGAAACGCATTAAGTCAATAATTAAATAATATTATCACTCAGTGCCTGAAGTGCACAAAACGATTGTTTTCTTATTGTGTAGTCGTTCTGTTAAAGTTATATTGAAAGGTTGTGCAGACAATGTTATTAACGCATCAATTCCTTTTTTTATAAACCCTTTGGACAAGTCCATACTGCCCACAGTTAGCTTTGTTGCTAAACGTATGAGATATCCGACACTATTTTTTTTTTATATTGTCAAACCATGATTACGGAATACACTTAGGTACTGGGTTGTCGAGAAATCGGCATAGCTTCTCGTTTACAGTAGACGCATAATTTATTTATAAAAAAAATGTGAAACGCGCTATAAAATATAACGGACCGGTATATTGAATATCAAGTACTTCAACATAAATTATAAATATTAATAAGCGTTTAGGTGTTGTAAAATCATTTAAACACTTTTCGTTATTAGTAAGCAATATTTTATTGTATTATTTTTTTTTTATTCATGAATAATATTAAAATATAAACCACATGGGTAAAATAATATTTCCTCGACCGATCGTCGATAGGTCTATGTTAAAAATAATATACACAAATCAGTCCTTATAAAACGCACTCTTAGTTTTGTTTCATTTTATTTATTTGAGTGTATAAACATTATTCTTTGGATACCGAAAAAATCTTGTTTAATCGCCACCGCTCTGATAATCCGGTCGGCCGCCGCTGGTGAGATAAACGACTTAATTTGGATCCAACTCAAATCTCAATGCATACAAGGTGTATACAAAACTATATATCGTTGTCGGCACGACAACATAAGTAGCTTGATTCGAGATACTTAATCCATGGAATCGCAATAATTTATTGAACAAGTTTACACACTGCATAATTAAACATATACCTAGTTAATGTCGTTGAATGTATCGAGTGTAATATAGGTAGATCTTCAACACAATAAGTTAATTCAAACTTAACAAAGCGTTGGTTAATTATTATTTATTACACACGCAGATCCAGGACATAGGCTAAGGGGCTTTGACCTTACCTAGTCCTTATTTTTTAAATTTGAAGTCCAATAAAACCAGGCGTGGATCCAGGGACAATGCCTTAAGCCTGTCATACCTTTATTTTTAATTTAAAATCATCAATCCTAACGTCTTCCGGGTATGAATTAAAATAATACCTAATGGGTTCTATACATTAGGCTTCTACGTTCGAAAAAAAAAATACTGTACAACAAAAGAGTATCAAAACGAAATCAGATCCATTAGGGAAAACTAGCATTTTACTATCCTAACTTAGATACTAACACCAGCTCATAATTGTAATTTCTGGTAAGTTACCAGCACAGACCGGTGGTATACAAACACTTTAAGTTGTGACGGCTACGAGGTTCCGTGCAATTATTCCATAGAAATAATTTTAAGCAGTCAATGGACACGGGACACCTTGTATAATTTAATATAATGTGTGTAGTGTGTACTGTGACGGAGAGCAGTCGGTGCTCGTGCTGGTGAAACGGGCGGCAATAAATATTCGGTTATCGTAGGCATCGATATAATTAGTCATTGGTTCGGTTGATTTAGGATTATCGTATAAACTAAGGTATTAGTATTATCATAAATCTATACGTATAATACATATATGCTAGTATAAACGTTAGCAGCGCCGTATATAATATGTATATAAACCCATACAAACAGGTCTCGTGAGTTTAGAAACAACTTTAATAAAAATAAAAAAAAACCGATTCCAGAGATTGGATAATATAGTTGTCTCAAGATAATAATATTATACACATATTCCCGTCCCGTTACATACGGGACGTTATAATTATAACATCTTGTAGTATATCTTTGTATTTGTAGATAATATACACTCTCAGTCGTCGTTATAATAAATCTGTGACACGAGTGGGCGGGTTACACGTATGAAATTTGAATGGAAATGTTACACGGTTTGACGTTAAATTATATATTTTTTAATGAGATTTTAATTCCGACCGGACCGAACAAACCTATAAATGCGCTTCATCAAAATGGAAACGCGGTACGGTTGTTACAATAGTTACCGGGCACATTAATTTATATTAGCGCACGTCTGTGGAAAAATAAAAATTAAAGTGTGACAGAACACGTTTGCATTTGCCTATGATACTATTATCGTTTCGATCGTGTTGGAATAATAATCTCTAACGTCGGATTCAGTTGGCGAAAAAATCTAAACCGTCTGACAGAGAGTATTAATAACATTAGCTACTACTAGTAAAATTCTACACCAGCTAATAACTATTATACTATGTCTATTGTGTAGACATTAAGCGCTTGGAATACACTTGTCTACACTCACATCTTAGAAAATACAGGTCAAGTAAAATAATGAAAAATGTCTCATTGGGAACAACGTACAATACGATATTGGGAAATGATAATATTTTAAAAAATGTACATATAGTTTTTATTAAAACAATACCTACATTTCTATCCAATAAAACTCATAAAACGTTACAGTGTAGTCGGGTGTATTTCCATAATAATAACACTATTTTGCAAATGCATTCTTTGGACATTGTAGCATAAATTATACTACATAATTACTAACAATCATCAAACATAATGCATTTGATACATAATATGTACCGTCGAAATGTATATGTTTTTTACTATAAATTGTTACTTTCCGATAAAAATCTTTACAACCAGAAAACTTTGGCGTCGTCTTCGTGTAAAATATTGTAAATTAAGTTTAACATAATATATCGTAGCGTAAAGAAAATGCGGCTTTCTCATCTCCTGGGATTGTCGTTGAATATATTATACTACCGTAGTTGCAGTAAAGTTTATTGATTCGCTATAAGCTTATTTATGCAATTCCTTTCAAATTGATGGTTTACCTACACGCTAATGACTGTTTTAATAAATTAAAACGAAAATCACAGTTTTGTAGCCCGACATTTGCATATAGCACTTCTCTTTCCTCCGTCTGATCTCTTTTGATTTAATCATAGGCAGAGATTTCATTAATTTTTTGGGGGGGCTAGCATTTTTCTACCTAAAATGACCAGCAAGAGATTTACACTCCTAAATTATTAATATATAATACTATATAACATTACAAATGTATAAATAAAAATCATAATAATTATAATATAATATTTGTATATTATTTAAGTAAATACATACTATTTTAAGGCAATGTACCTATTCTTAGATCCAAATATATCAATTATTTTTTCTACATCAATATTTAAATCGTTTTCAATGTACAATATGGATGAATTATTAAACCTGTCTTGCAACATACTAGTACGTAACCATGTCTTAATTTTGCGCATAGCTGAAAAGCTGCGTTCGCATGTAGCTGAACTAATTGGCAAAGACAAGGCGACTTGAAATAATTTGAATAAGCTGGGAAATACATTTTGGGTTAGAGCCTTTTGAATTTGATCAATATTTATTGCGTTTTCTGAAAAATGTATAACTTTATTTAGCACTTGAATTAAAATTAAATGATAACATTATCAAAAACATTGTTATAATGTTTTGCCGTTTTGGAACTGAAATAATTTTCATAATTTATTCTTATTAATAATTTTAATTTTTACTCCATTAATTAAGGAATTTATTACTTTGATGAGTGATCAAATAATTGGGGGGGGGCTATTGATAATTTTGGGGGTGCTAAGCCCCCCAAGCACCCCCCAATCTCCGCCTATGGATTTAATTGACTTTTCATAACCCGGTTCCCGCTTAAGCTTAGTTATAGATATTGAAAATTAAAAAAAAAGTCATAACGAACCATCGACTAGCTAGTATAAACATCAATTGCTGTTTAATTATACGAATTTCAAATTTATGAAGCTTAAATGCTGATTAAAGTCAGTGTAGGTACCAACGTTAATCGAAATATGTAAACGATTATTATATAACGTATACAATATACATGACCAAGGTTTTAAATTTCAATGAAGTATTTTATAAATATCAATATAATTTGTTTTTCCTGTAGGTCAGAAATTCTATGCGTCTAGTCAAAGTTGAAAAATTCCTCTTCGAGTTATTTTTATTGAAAGAATTCACATATAAAAATATATCTTGTAAATATTTAATGTGCGATTGACTTTTCTTAGAAAAATTCCTATTTAAGATGCATATTTCATATCAGATTAACCCGTCGCATATGAATATTATTGATTTTCTACGAGTAAAGTTTGGCATGGGCTGTTGGTTGTTGAATCAAAATACATATTTTGAACTACCCGCAACCACAGAGTTATACTCGGTTTACTTGGATGAATGGAAGTTTGCGTACTAAATACTATTCGAATTTCGAACTGTAGTCTGCTGTACACACGTCATAAGCGCATTGTTTGCACGACATTTTGATGCTTATAAGCACACATAATATACCGTATTTACCAGACCCGTGCGGCAATTTCGGTAACGCGTTTTCAATTTAATTCCCTTAACCGAGGAATATGCACATATGTACAAATTAATGTAAAATGTATACATAAACGTCTCATTTGGACACAAAGCACAACGCGGTTTACCGTTTTGCCTCCGCTTATAATGTAAACCGCAGTGGTTCTGTTTGGACGCCCCGGAATAGTCAAGCGCAGGACATTAAACAAAAACCGAAAAATAATTAATTCAAAATAAAAGACTAGTATTGCACAGTAACACTCGTTAAATAACACGTTAGTGGAAATGTTGAGGGAAAAGGGGCAGTTTTTAATCAACAACGCTGCCGCCGCAGCCGACTCTTTGTTTTAATAAATTAGTAAACAAAAAAAAACTCATTGAAATTCACGCCGAAGCTAAAAATAAATAATAACAGTAACGCGCTTAAGATTGTAATTCATAATATATATTATAGAGCGTTATAATGTTTTATTATTACAGAAGAAAGAGTACAACAAATAATAATAATAACTTCCATCATCGATGACAACAAAGTGCACGTGTATGATTGAATGAAAAATGCAATTTTTCATTTGACAATTAGAATTATTTGTAAAAAAAAAAAAATCATTGGAAGCCAAACATTGCTAATTTTACTGTTGGACGGCATTATTGGAAATCTGATTTATTAAAATATGTATGAAATGATAATATCGATGTGATACTTCACTGATGGTATAAGTGAATTTTTTTAGGGAAATCGAGCTAATAAATTTTCAAACGTCATTATTTGAAGTCTGTGCATTGGTCATCGGTTTACCATAAATTATAAACATTTAAACGCCGTTTTTGTACAAAATTCTATAAAAATGAATTTTTGTGTTATGCCGTTAACGTTTTTTGCATAGAAAAAAAATGCATTCGGTTTGGCTATTTTTTTAAAAAAAATCAGAACAGGATAATGATTTATAATGGTTTAGAGCCCAAAGACACGCGGAAAAATTTTCGTTTTTTTTTATGTAAAATGCTTAGGCGTTGAAAGGTGAGTTTTTGGTAATTCTTCTTTTTATATAATTACTTTTTTATGTTATTCGTAACACGAGTGTACCGTCTCAGTCCGGTGAAAAGTGCTGAGGTCATGTGTACATTATCGAGGAGTGCGGTAAAATTACTCAAAAGAAAAAAAAATAAAGTAGATTTATTATGTCGTTTACTTAATATGTTATGTTTGAACAGCTATTCAGTGCACGGTACGGTAATAATTGTATTATGGTACTGTACTCGGGGGGAGGGTGAATATTATTTTTTTTTCCTGTTGTTATACAAAACAAAATAATCTACTGTTTGCCCCGGAGACACGTTGCGTTCAGATGCTGCTTGTATTTCTTACAATCATATTATATGTGTACGGTTATGGGGAATTATACACGCGTTATGAACGGCTGAAAACTTGTGTACCGACAGAATAAAAAATCAGAAGGAAAAAAAATGTAATCACAATAATATAGTCATAGTTACACTCAATGACGGCCACGTTGGATCGTTAATAATGTTGCGATGCGGTTCATAACCCCGGTTATGGAGACAATATTATATTATTGTATATTGTTAATTACATTATCCGCACAGTCGTTTGGCAATTATCATTGGCGACGCGAAACAACAATAACGGTTATTAATTAACGCCAATCGCATGAATATACTATTCGGTACCGCAATCGCAATTAAACAATACAAATTCCGACAAAAGGAATAAAACAAAATAATACAAATTTATTACAATCCAATAAATTATCAATATAATATGTATATATATAAGCGTGTTCGTACTTGACTCAATTATCGTACAATACAATATAATGTATTGTCTTCCAGAAAATATGAGTATGGCTTTCTCGATCGAAAAAGTCTCGGAAATAAATAAAATGCATACCAAAAACAACGAACAATAATTTTTATTTTTTATTTTTTTTATCAAGAAAGTCTTCAATTACTACTAGCCAGAACAATAATTATTCTGTAACTTTTACTACGTTGGTTCATCATTATTAAGTTTACACGTGTGATTCAAATCGATTGATCCGCGTTGATTAATTTTTTAAGCAAAACAACACATGTGAATGCTTGTTAAACCGAACAATAATAGGTAATTGTATTTTACCTGATTCGGATTAATTAATTCTCAGTTAAAACAATTACTACGTTTACAGTTTGAACAGATTTTAGTTTAATTCGAACTAGTTAATTCATTTTAATTGAGATAGAGAAAAAAACATTTTAAGAAAACATGTTCACGAATATTATTATTATAATCGTGCTATAGTATGTTATAACTCAAGATGTCGTATATCATTTTTATCCGGTGCTAATGCCATTTTTAATCCCGGAGTTAGATTCAATTAAATCAGAGGAATTCAGTTTTTTCAGTAATTTGTATTAAGCTAATGCGCAATAAAAACGGGATTGCATGTTCAATAAAACAGATTAATTTAATTCGCATTATTTACTTAATTACAATTGCGCTTAAACGCCTAAATATTGTTTAACAGAGCCGGATTATATAGTAATTAACTCGCTTCAAGCTAATGCACGTTAACAACTGATTATTATACATTAGCTATTGCATATTATTGTAAAAATAATAATTATTAGGTACTATATACTCTTTTAACTAATACTTTTTTGTTTTATTTCAATAACTATTATAGGACATGAAGAAATGTCCGATTTTAACTTGTATACTTCTTAGACGTATAATCGGGTGATTAGGCAAAAAATGATTGCGTCATTCAGTTTTTTTTTAGCAAAAATGACTCGCATTAAAAAATAAAAAATTACGCCTGATAATTTATGGTTATGCAATTCAAAAGACGGTGAAAACTTTTGAATGACTGATAAAATTGTTTTATTTACACATAGCATTGACGCACATACACACATGTGCTTGACTTTGTGTTGAGAATCAAACAGAGTGGCGTGTAATAGATATTTTGCATTGTATGAGTACATTTTTTGTTTAATCTTCGATATGACGTTTTCCTCTATGAATCTAATACATCGTTGTGTGAATAGTTGGTATAACTATTCATCGGTTTGATGTGTTAAAATATTTATTGCTCTCAAGTATGTGATCATACAAATATCGACTTGACACGATCATGATTGGTGAAGTGATAGCGTGAAGTAAAACTTGTAAAATCAATAAACATTTCTACAAAAAATATAATAATACATATTCTTTACATACGATAATACGTGTCATAAAATTTTAAAATTGAGCCTAAAAAATAAAAGTAAAACGAAATTACTTCCTTCTTTTAAGACGGTATAATAAAATTCGAATTTAAGGGGAAATAAAAGGGAATATTAAGGGGCAAAGGATAGGCAACTTTTGGAAAATTGGTTTAGTAGCTATTTTAATATCCTGACTAACTTTAAGGTGAAATAATATTAAGTTTTCCTACGGATTTTCGATTTCCAGTTGGCCCAAATAAAATTTGGAATGTTTTCCACTTGCAACGTTTTAACAATGTTACATATTATAATATTTGAACAAATCGTATTATTGAGTAGTGTGCGGTGTATCCGTAACTTATCGTGTTTCGTCTCCAATGTGTGTACAGATGTGGGTACACGATTTTATCAGCGACGAAGTAAATTTCAATATAAAGTTTTTAGTGTTCTTCTATAAAATAATATAGTTTGGCAAGTTTTGACCTGGTAGCACAAACAGTGTTGACACGATTATCGACGTAGTTAAGATGGCTTTTGCCGTGACATTAAAGACAGCCGTTCTATTGTCGGTCATGTTGGATCAGACGTTTTGCGGTAAAACAACCAAACTGTTGAAAAATCTACTCCACTTGGACATGGGTTACGGTAGTACGCACAAAATGTCCGACCAGGACTTGGAGACTATGTCGAACGACGAGTTGAGAAAACACATCCGGCATCTGTACTATCAATTGCAGTGCAGCTACGTGCATATGGCGCTGCACCATATGAGGCTGGTCGAAGACGTGTTGTACGACGGCCAACACTTGGCGGAGTTGCGCGTCGCCGGCGACCAGCACGACGTGTCGTTCAGGCAAGAGGCCGTTGTGATGTTGGCCACCATGCACAACTTGCCGGCGTTGAGCGGCGCCGCGGACATCATGTGGGTGTTTTACATGTACACGGAGAGGGTGCGGTGGTATGTGCCGCAAGGGCGGGACGACCGAAACGCGCGGATGGAACGGGCCGTGCATAAGGCGGTATTGCGGCTACTGGACGAATTTTTGGCGAAGGAAAGGTGCACCGTGTTGTTCGGCACGAAGGAAATTAGAGAGGAACCGGATCCCTCGCTAGGGTTAACCGGCAAGCTGGCGCTGATCAACAAGCACAAGACGGTGGCCCGGAAGCAAGCCGCCAACAACGAAAAGCTCGGCGTGATATCAGAGGGCGTGGAAAGCTTCACGATGGACGCTCTGCGCCTGAACGGCGTGCAGACCGACGCCAACGTGATGCGCACGTTGTTCTACGAGTTCCGGTTGGGCATCGACTGGTCCCGAGTGCAGTACCTGCTGCACGGTCAATACGCGCTGGGCATCAATCACAATTATCCGCTGGGCAAACAGATCAAGTCGCTAGGAGCGTACCATCTGGACTTTGTGCGCGTCCTCAAGGTGACCATGATGCGGATCGTTTGGAAGCACATCAATTACTCCAAGCTGATTAAAGCGGAAAGCCTTCTAAGCGTTTACACCGCGGTGTTCAGGTGTGGAATGAGCACGTTCAACAATAGAAAAATGTCGGAGGCGCTGACCGAGTTCGCCGATTTTTTGGACCTCAGGAGAGACAAGCATTTGCGCGTGCTGTTGAACATGTTTAGTATGAGTAACATCAAAACATTTAAAATCCGATGGCGCATTCGGATTGCCCTGGAGCACATCATGCGCAGAGTGTACCGGAGTCGGCTGTTAAAGGAATTGGTGCTCGACAAAGATTACAAGGCAAACACCTTAGCTAGCGTGAAAAGGGTCGACAACGACTTCGATTTGAATCGCTTTGGTTCGATTGTGAAAAATGCCACGCTGGAGGAGAGCGTCATCAGCGGCCAAGTGTTGGTCGGGTTTCTTAAAAAAACGTTGGATGGTGTCCAGTTCAAGGTGATACAATCGTTCATCCACGTTCAAAAATCGTACGCTGTAAATCGACTAATGCAACTGGAGAACGACTACATAGAACAATTATTGTAATACATAATAATTTAATTACACTACAATTATTTGAGGTTTTACGATTTTTATTTCAATTTTACGAATACACTAATGATAAGTAAATTTTTTTTATCCGTTATTATAAACTGCATAATATGAATAACGCATATTAAAAACGGTTGTACATCAAAATATAGAAATCATAAATAGGGAAGAGGAAGGGTCTGATAATGGGCTTGATGGTAAACATTTGTTTGTATTGTTGTAAAACAATGTTTTAATCATTTTGAATTAACCAATTCGTTTTATAACTATAAATTAGATAAAGTTAATTAATTAATTTCTATAATGCATTTAACATAATTTTTACAAAAAGCGGATGTCTTCAACAATATGGAAATGCGTGAGTGATAGATTTAACAAGTAAATGAAGCGTTCGTTTTCTGTACTAACGGAACTGTAAGCGGCAGGATAATCTTTGGAAAAGAAATACCATCTTTCTTTGATAGAATTGTATATGTATATAGAAGTATTTAGTAAAATTGCTGCAGCCAATACATCAACGCTTGTGCTCCAAGTATCTGTAAAAAAAATGTATTCGATAAAGGATATATATTTCGCTGTAATCGAATCTGGCTATACGTTTTGTAAAACGTACCAATCTAGTTTATAGACAAACTAGAGTTTCTGAAGTTATAAATATATTGTTGTCAATGTTTATTAATTATATAGGTCAGTTTGGACACGAAGAAGTGTAATGATATTTATTTATTTATAACTAAATAAGGAGTTTTTCTATGCCGCTACTACGCGATATAAGCCTAAAATCATTACTTGTTTATAAGTCACAAAAGGTTTAGTAAAAAGAAATAGTACTGATGTATTTTGAATACATACCTTCTTCGTTAATGTTAATTAGTTTCAAATATTTTGTAAGTTCTTCTTCGCCATCTAAAAAATGGAGAATCTTGTCATTGGTTCTGACGACCTTGTGATACAGTTATGACATTAGAAAGCATTAAATACTAAAATTATATGTTAAATAATATTCGTTTTACTACTCGTACCTGGGAAATCTTAGTTCGCAAAAGAAATTGATTGTGTTCGGTACCAGTTACCACATAGGATAGTGCTCGGTAAAAGCAGTTGCCGGTTCCTCCTATGAATTTGTACTTTGAAGGAGTGCCCAGTATTTTTTTATTAGCTCGATAATCTAAAGGTCGTTTGAGTTTAAGACCTAAAGCGTGGCATTTCTGTCGCCTCCACAACACATCAACCGGATAGAAGTAATTTATATTTTCAATTTGGTTGCAAAAAAATCCATAATTTTCAGAAGCCTTATTCATCTTAGTGACATAATACGTTTTATCTAAATTGATTATTTTGACCTATAAAAAATATGTATAATTTACGTATTAAGATATACCTTTACCGTTATAATGTAGTAACTGTTAAATTATTACAGATTTTTTTGATTATCTGTCTGAATAATGATTCAGACTAGTTTCTAATTATTAGTAAATAAAGCTCTATCATTAGGTATGCAATTTTATATACATGGTGGGTGTTAAATTGAATTCGTAGCTGATGTTCATACAAAATCCTGTTCAAATAATTTTTTTGTTACTTGTTAAACATTTAACATTAAATGAGATTTAGTGCATTTAGAACATTTAGTGCATTAAAAAAGAACGTCTTATATATATATAATTATTTAAGTTAATATGTATGTATTTAATTTTTTTTATTGAAATATATAGATTTATAAAACTTAAAAAATATGCATTTGTATTTGAATTATTATAAATCGTATTTGTGACTAATTGTTTAACTATTATTGTCATACCTATTTTATAAAATGTTTACCTAAATTTAGAAATTGATTTGATAATAAACAAGCCCATGTTTGTAAGATACATACCTTAGGTTCTGTGTTGTTAACCTTTTTAAAAATATTTAAAAACGATAGAAAATCATTCGATTTAACCTTACAAATAATTGTTGAAAATAATAAAATAATATATAAAATGTTTAGTTTAAATATCATCGTAATAGAAATAATTTTTTGTCGTTGTAGTATGTATGGTTGGCTTTAAATGTTATCACGTTAACGTATACATATGTTTAACATCCTACATAGTGTTAACTGTCGTTCAGAGCACACACAAGTCTGTAGCGCTACGTATTGCTGTTTTTCCGTGCTTATATTTGCATTTTTCTTGCAAACCATAACTTGCCAGTTTTATTTATTTTATTATTTTTTTTTTTATCAAAACACAACTTTTACCTTATAATGGCAAATAAACCCAGCACACCTTTAAAAAAATCTACCTAGTCGAACTCGTTACAAAAAGAGATTACGTTTGAGGATGTAATGAAAACACTTAAATCAATGCAGTCATCCCAAATTACAAAATTCAAAGTAAAATTAAATTTTCATTTTATTTAGCGTTCTAATTAATAATTAGAAAAATTCACTTCTGTCTAAATTTTGTAAAATCAATGTTAACAGCGATTTCATCGAGTACAGCAAATTTACTGTAATCATGTAATATTAGTAAAAAAAGTAATGTATTTTTCTGAGTACAACAATCGGTAGTGCACACATTTTTGTCATCTTATACAAAAAAATATATTCGCTTGAACAATAATTCTATGCCCTATATAGGTAAACTAAATTTCGGAATACGACATTGTATACATTACTACTAGTATAATTTACTAGTCTCCATATTTATATTTTATACATTAATGGTCTTATTTTTTTTCAAAAATTCAAACAATTGAAAGCTCCAATAAAATGTTTTACTATCATAACCCTAATCATGCGTACGTTTTCGAGTTCATTCAAAAGGTACCTATTTTTCGGATTTGTACAGTTATCAAATAGGTTTAATATGTTTCAAAAAAAATGATAAAAAAATATGTTTACATAACTGCGCACTGTTACCAGCAACATACAATCTACGCGTATTGTTTACTGTGTACGAAAGGTAAACTCAATGTTGGATAGTCAATACTCGACGTTCCAACAAAAGCACTTCCTATTATAGTTTGTAGTACTTCCAGTGTTGAGTCTATATGAGCACCGTCGGTTCGGAGTTCCACACTTTGTTCAGCGACAATATGAAAGTTGTTAACATTATTTTATTTGCAACAGTGTTGCAATGTTCAGGAACGGCCGCCGGCACGGTCGGAGCTTTGTATCGGCTGCTCAAAGGACTGATGAAAGTACGCAAAACTTACCAGGAGGCTAAAGAGCAAATAAACCCGACCTGGGCGACGCTCAATCCGACCGGAATGGCCGATGACTCAAGTCACCTAGAAGTGATTCAAGATCAAATGCGGGACGTCCAACACCGGGTACGGTGCTTTTACCTCAATGTGGCTTTAACTCACATGCGCCTAACCAATGTGTTGTTATTTGACAAGGCATACTCCTCGTGGCTAGTAAATAACAAGGCAGAAATAGACTTCAGAGACGAAGCGGCTACCATACTGGCAATATTGCACAACGTCTCCGAGTCGGGCGTCACCACGGACGTGATGTGGATATTTTTCATGTACGCGCAACGGATGGCGGAGTACGTGGAAACGAATAAAGGCTCGGCTCAAAGGGCCTTCTACGCGACAGTACACAAAGCCACTTTTGATTTTTTCGAAAGAGAATTCGGTCTGGTCGACAAGTGCGAGACGTATGAACTGGTCAACAAGGAAGTGGAAAAAATGAAAGATAATTCAGCCAGATTGGAGCGCCGGTTGGAGTTGATCAGGGAAAACAAAAAAATCAGCATTGACCAGACGCATATGCGTGATGAAGACGACGATGACGTTGACGCAAGTATAATAAGCACTGCGGGCAAGGAACACGTCACTATCAAAGCGTTGCGGCTAAACGACATGCTCGACGATTACACAATCACCAATAATCTGTTCCGGCAGTTCAGGTTGGGCGTCGACTGGACGAAAATCGAATACCTCGTGCAGGGCCAATACAACATGGGCAAGATGTCGTCCTACCCGATCAGTTCGCAAATACAGGCTCTGGGAGCACTCCACGTGGACATGATTGGAATACTGAAAGTCATCATATTTCGCATAGCTTGGAAGCACACCAAGTATGCGAGCACCATAACCTTTGGTCGAACATTGAGATTCGTCTCCGATCTGGAAGACGAACACTTGTACGCCGCACACGGAAAAAACTATGCGACGATGTGTAACTGTCTCAGGGACTTTGCCAATCAGCTGGGCATAGCCAACGACTACGACATCCAAAACGTGATCGCTGTGTTTGCGAACAACAGTACCGGCGTGAGCCTGAGACGGTCGTTCAATTGGGAAAGATGGATTTTGACTAGGGCGCTGAAGAGATCGCTAAGAAAGCTACACAGGGGCCGCTCGTTGAAGACGTTGGTTTTAAACCGCAGCTACCGGATTGAGGTCATCGAAAGAATGCAGAAGCTCGTCAAGGACTACGGCCTCAAGCTAACGGAGTCCACCTATGAGAGCGTAGTGAGCGCGCAAGTATTTACCGGGTACATCAGCCAAATATTGTATGGCGTCAATTTCCCAAAGGTGATCAATTCTTTTATTCGCGTACAGATGTCGCCTAAATTGAAATCGTTAGACTTTTTCGAAAGAAAGTACTTGGGAGAAACTAAGTACAAAAAAAATATAAAAATAAATAAATAAATATAAAAGAATGATATAAAAATAAACGTATCACATTTTATTAATTTGATAACAATTCAACTCTACAAATTACATTTTGTTGCGTTCTTTTAACGCAAAATCTTACTGGTTTACATTAACAATATATGCACTTATCAAACAGTTATTGTGTGTGTGCTTTTCTAGTTCATAAGCCATTTAATTAGAAAATATTCATTCGTCGAAAAAGTTATGTATGAGGATAAAATATATTTAAAGAAGAAAGTATCTGGTTCCAGTTTTTCTCTAAGTCTCGTTAAGTTTAAATAAATTGCAAGACTCGTTATAATATTATCCCAACAAAAACACTCTGTTAACTCGGTGTAAATGGTCGCTAAGTAAAAAAAAAAAGTGTTTCAACACGAGCCTTAAAATACGTGTTATAATAAGGGACTAAGTAAATACCATAATGTAATACATGTATTATGCATCGTTGTCAACAAATAAAAATCTGTCTACACTCTACATATTAAACCAGTCATGAAAAAATCGAAATTTAGTTTAATTGGCCAGAAATTTTATACATTTTATCTCGACAACCCGGTTCAATTATTTCGGTTGTCACCGTTCCATAAATTGTGTTACCATATTTTGTTTGATCGTTAAGCATCTTCAACGTCTGTCACTACGTCGTAGTCGCCCTCCGAGGACATTTGCAAATAAATGAAATACTCGTCTTCTTCGAACAATTTCGTTACTTCGCATTTGTTGTATAGTACCCAGACCGGAGAAATGTATATTGACGTGTCTAATAAGAAGGTGGCAGCATATATTTCATCGTTAGTAACCGTTGTCTCTGTGTTAACATTAATTATTTCCAAATTAACACACGTTTTAAATAACAAAAACTAATTAATAAAAGCGTCTGGAGAATGTAGCCAAGTTATAAAATCCACTTATAATGTTAAGGAAGAATCTCAAGAAAAATGAATTTAATAAAAAAGTGTGATCAACACAAATGTAAAGATAAAACCTTAAAACAGATTTTTGCCGAACCGATTTTACAGTTTGCCAAAATTATTTTTAATTTATAAAATGCATTTAATTGTTTAACGTCCTTATAAAAGTAACTAGGAAGTTTAATGGTTTTATTACAATTTAATTAAGGAAAAATAATTAAATCTAAAATATAATAATATAATATATAGCCAAATAGGTACCTTTGATTAATATTACAATATATTATGTACACATAAGATTATTGATTTTAATTTTGAAACCAAAATTATTAACCAAATAAATTATGTTACATTGAACATTTTTTTAAAAACACCTTAATTGCAAATACAATATTTCGAAACTTTACTATTCCATTAATTTAAAGTATATGAATAATTTCAGCCAAAAGAAAACGAATCACATCTGGCTCAAGTTTTAATAAATATTAAAATTTGTAATTTATATATTGTTTTTGGCTATACTATTTTATTGTGTTTTACTGTTGTAGGCGTTTTAGCGACGAACTGTTTTTATTTTAACGCGTTGTCGTCTGTCGATAAATAATGGCTAAATAATATTATGTTATGCACGCTTTCGCAGTGCTATTAACATGACGTGGTGTTTACCGAATATGCTGGCATTGTAAGTTTACCGTTAAATGCAATTTCATAAATAAAAAAACTTACACCTGTTTCCTGTATCTTACCTATAGTTCTATTGGATTTTATTTTAGACCGAACGTTCGACTTACTTGTAGAAAATAACATGTTAACTTTTCATTTGGTTATTATAGTGGCGGCGTTATACTGTTCGAAGTCTGATGGAGCAAATGTGAAAGAGATTTGTAAGCTGGTCAGCCGACTGATTCGACAGCAAAATGTTTACCATAGAACGCGTACGTTGACAGCCGATCCTGGCAATGCGATCGACCATGTGATTAACATTGCACAGGCCGAGAACGAAATACGAGGAGTGCAGCACGAACTCCTGTGCAATTATTTGTTTGTGGCTCTGACACACATGCGTCTCGTCCAAGTGCCGTTGTTCGATAAAAAACACTCCGAGTGGCTGGCCGAGTTCGGACTGGCCGAAGATATAACATTTAGAAACGAGGCGGTCAACATGCTCGTTACTCTGCTGCGAATCGATGTCTTTGGACACGTGTTCACGGACGTGATATGGATATTGTACGTGTACGCCGAACGAATGTTCGAGTATGTGAGGTCGGTCATGGCCGGTGAAACGTGGTCGTCGCGTAGGAACGTCTATTCGGAAATTCACGCGGCCACGTTGGGGTTCTTGGAGAGAGAATTCCGAGAGGTCAACCAGTGCCGTAAGTACGAGCTGACTTACGAAGATGCAGAACAGCTTGAGGACTCTGCCGATTTGGAACGACGTCTGGGAGTAATTGTGAAAAACATGAGTGCCTTAAGTGAGTGCAGCAGCGAAGACGGTGAAAACACCGAAACTGTCAGCCGGCATTACTTCAATCTCAAGGCGATACGGCTGAACGACGTGCTCGACGATTACACGATCACCAATACTCTGTTCCGGCAGTTCAGGTTGGGCGTCGACTGGACGAAAATCGAATACCTCGTGCTGGGCCAATACAACATGGGCAAGATGTCATCCTACCCGATCAGTTCGCAAATACAGGCTCTGGGAGCACTCCACGCGGACATGATTGGAATACTAAAAGTTATCATGTTACGCTTAGTTTTGAATTACACGTCAAATGCGTGTTTACTCGATCCAAAAGCTCAAGATGTATTATCGACTAGACACAAAGACAACGTTTTAATAATACTCAAGTCGCTCACAGAGTTTGCTGACTTTCTAGGAGTAACCAACGATAACGACATGCAAAACGTCATCGTTTTGTTCGCCGAGCCCATCCCCTATGGCACCGGAAAAAAGCATAAGACCAGAAGTGTTTTAAAAAAACTACTGAAAGAGATTCTACAGAAACTGAATAGAGACAGTTCGTTGAAGAAAGTACAGCAGCACAGCGATTACCCGTGCATTTCCATTGAGAGATTGCAAACTATCATCAGGGAAAACGGTCTAAAACCAATCGAGTCCAACAACAAAAGCGTAGCAAGTGTTCAAGTGTTCACCGAGTACGTCAAAAAAATATTAGACGGAGTAAATTTCCCAAAAGTCATTAAGTATTTTCATCTCGTACAATTCTCGTCAAAGTTGCATGCTTTAAGTAGTTTTGAACAAAAATTTATGAATCAGCTTCAAGTTTAAAATGATTAACGAAATATAATATCATGTTTTACAATTATTATAAAATATTTATTGGTTATGTAATACGTATTACGAAATTCAATTACATTAGTTAAATAAAGGCTATTAAAAAAAAAAAGTTATGTACTATTTTCGAAGCATTCAATTAAAACACATACTATTATGACTTTTTATTATCACTTTTTTAGTATCTTTCACAGAACCAATCTATCAGTTTTGGATTCAGGATATAGGTAACCAATAAGTACTAAATATATAAACAGAGAGAACATTAATAACAGACTTAATGTGTTGTATTTTAGTGAGTGTAGCTTTAAATGAAAGGCCATACCTAATTGGGCCCAATCAAAACAATTCAAGAGAAGTAAATAAATTTATCTTTTCATAAAAGACGTAATGCTGGGGCATAGTGAAGTAAATGTCTCACTTAATTATCAGCTATTTAATGAAATTCAACGTTAGAACTATTAATAATATTAAATACTAATATTTCAAGTTTAAAAATTAAAAAATTAATGATGTTTAGGTACTTGAAATTTTACAACCGGCATTTGTTTGTTGTTTGGGGGGATATGAATTATATAGAGAATGTAATAAATCTCCCTCTCGGTTCTCTCGTCCTGATTTACTGGCGATGGACACAAGTCACAAATATAAAATACGTATGATATTGTGGTCAGTTTCAACTTTCAAGGCTCGGTATGATAACAATATGCCTGCCATCTCTCAGAAAGATAATGAACTCGACAATAATACTTACACTACCTATATTATAGCAGACCACGTGGTTATGAAAAACAAATCCCGCGCACAGCCTTAGAAGATAAGGTCGGTTAACTCCACTCCTCCTCATCATCTCGATATTTTAGTCCTAAGGTAACAATAAACAAAGTCGTTTAAGGAATTCACCGCTTAACTATAGTCTATAGTTAAATGTTTTTGCGAGCAAGAAACTTAATTAATATACAAAAAAACTACAAAATTTGCAAGTATCAGGCAAGTGACAAATCATTAATGTCATGTTAAAAGGTACTGTTTTCCATTATTATAGTAATGTATAATCAAGGTGATGCTTCAACTTGTGTATAATATGCAAATGTATAACATAACTTACAACTCTTATTTTTTTAACCGGGCAACTGATAACGGTGGAGTGGATCCCGCATACATTTAACATGGACAATAACAAATTCTTTACCATCGTTCATGAATGATTAAAAATTATTGAAAAGAAAAAACAATTTATTAGAAGTTATTTTTACCATGGTGTGATTACCATGGTGATAATGAACTGATCACTGATAATGTGTATTAATTATAATATATTTGACGGTTTTATGAACTTAAGTATCCATTAGTTAATAGTTGTACACACATAATTATTTTTACAGATTCATTTTTAATCACTATACAAAATTAATTGAATTTCATAAGGTGACATTAACTCGTTCGCTTCGTAAATAATTTTTCATAAACTAATTCAGGAATGAAACATTTTTGTTTGTTTTTTAGATTTAATCGATTGATCAAAATGGCTGATTGTCTAAACAATGATAATGACATTGTAGTCAACTCGTTTGATACTTTGAACATTAGACAAAACAATCGGGAAATGAACAGTGATTCGCGACAAATATTGAATAAAATAAAAAATTACTATGAGAGTATTTTTTCATGGGATATTAAAGAAAAAACTGGTAGTGATCCAGTTCCCCTGTTCAGTAATATTGATAGAACAATAGAGAAATTGAAATTCATGACAGTGAAGATTGCGATGTAGTAGAATTTAAAAGGTGATCAAAATTGATTTTTAATATTGATCTAGTTGTTTAAAAGGATGTAATAACTGTAGAATATTTGAGTTGAAAATTAACTTTTCAAGACAAATTATTTTTCTTTTTTTAAGCTACCTCATAGTAAACATTTTTTTATAAAGTAATGAAATATAGTCCATAGACTGCTTATATAATTGTTTATATAAGCAGCATAATTGTTTATATGACTGTTTTATAATTTTTTTTTTTAATATTATTTCTTTATGATAAATATTTAATAGTATTAATACAACATTTTTTTTTTAGATTTCATTTAAAATTGATGTTATGTTATGAATTATTTGACGACGAAAAACACGAAGAGTCTTTATTAGAAATTGAAAATTTAATTCATTCAATGGAAACAAAAAAATTGGATGAACTTTATGATCGGTACTCTAGTGTATGTTTTCACATTGCACTTTCTACTCGAGCATTTGTTTTAGCTATGCTACACAATGTTTCTGAAAAGGTAATTGTTTGCAGTGTTTAGAGATCCATACTGCCAAATTATAATGCTAACATTAACACTTTGTGAGGTTTTGCTTTTACCAAGTCAGCCTCTCTAGCTCTGATAATTAATAGACTTAATGAATTAGAACTAAGTCTGCACAGAGGTGACATTTAGAGGACATTTAGCCAATCTTAATTTCTCCAATATTCTCTTTCCTCAATTCTTTCAAAACTTGCTCTTTGTATGAATTGTGTAAAGTAGCTGATAGATTATACCCTTGTATTGTGCCCTTTGCAATCTAGTTGACCTTTGTAATCTAGTTGATATTTAGTTCCACCTCCTGGCATAGTACCCACGTGTATCATCTTTGTTTTGGTTGTGAGAACGTATTTTTAATGATCTTGTTTTGTTCTTTGCAGAACTATATCAACCTTTCTCTTCCTAGACTTCGTTTACCCAATAAAAAAAATCCTGATACTTTTTGTTCTCTCATTAAAGCATTCTAGTTTCTAATTTTATGATTTTTGCATATTTGCTGGTAAATTTATTCAACTTACTCTTTTTTATGACATTAAGTTGATATATAAATGTTTATGATCGAATTATTGGCTGGTTCTGTGTCAAGCTAAATAGCAATTATTCTTCCATGATACCAAAAAATGCCAACTAACTTTCTTTGTTCATTGTAAAACCAACTACAGTAAGCTTGTGATCATCTTTTAAAAAATATATTGATCCCCAATTATTATTACTATTGTATTGTGCATTAAATACTAACTACAAAGTTTGTATCACTTATTTTTAGATTCTCAATAGCATTAAACCTCTATCAAATATGAACCGTTCAGAAAAAGCAGCACTTTGTGCAATCAAATCTAAAGTGTTTGTAGAATACCCTCCGATAGGAAATGAAGTTGCCCTTAAACTGGTCGAGCAGGCTCAAAATCTCAATCCAGTTGAGGTCGAATGGGTGAACGTATGGCTAAAGCTAAATGAAGAGTTAGAAGGTTTTATGCACAATTTGCAATGCCTGATAAAAATGAGCTGGAAGCAGCAGAATTTTTAAGCTCAGCTACCAATAACCCACGGTACTTAATACAAGCATCTAAAATTTTTATGGAAGCTGCATTTGTTAATAAACTGGAGCGCAAACCAGAAGAATCAAATAAATAAGATTTTATTCTAAACAACAACATGCAATGCCTGATCCAAGTGAGTTGGAGGCAGCAGAATGTTTAAGTGCAGCAAAAGAACCTTCAAATAATTTGATAACGGCTTCTAAAGTTTTTTTGGAGGCTGCCTTTGTTTTTAAACTGGAGGGCAATCCAAATGAAGCAAATAAATATTATAAGATTTCTTTAGATCTTACATTGTAAGTATTTGTCATATAATTTTCATGAACTAAATCTTTCATATAAATTGATATGAATATAGAAATTTCACTAATATTCTGTTATTTAGCTCTCATTTGTTGTTTATAAAGAACTATTTTTGTTTATTTGTATTGTAGTAAAGCAGCTGAGTTATGGGAAGAAAATGTAAAATGCCTTCATTCATGTTTAATGATTTTAATCGATTTCCCAAAAGAGTTATTCAAAGAGTTCTATTCAAACGAAGCAGTTAATAAAATGATACAGAAATTAAGCAATATAAAAAACAGTCACGTTGATGCAATTTTGGGAAAATACTATCTTATACATGAAAAAGTAATGCTCATTTGTAAATTAATGTTATAGTAAATAAAATATTGTTTGAATTTTTATTAGGACTATGAGAAAGCCAAAGAGTATTTATCACGTGGAATGTCAGGGGGACATTTTGGCAGTGCCATACAACTTGTAAAGGTCGAATGTCTTTTGCAGCCAGTTCATAAGTATTCTTTCGTCCAGTCACTAAATTTGATTTATGAAACATTCACTACTGCAAAACGAAGATTGATTATCTTATCACATATAATATTATACTTCTATTATATTGAAGATAATCCTAAAGAAATGATGCACTACTTAAAATTGTACATCAATCATGATATTGACGATACTTTAAAGAAACGACAACTAATTGTGAGTTAATTTAAATTTAATAAGTAAATTTTAGGATTTTGATTTAATTTTAACAACTAAAAAGTTTAAATATTTGGATTGAAAAAATTCATATTTAAAAATTTGAATGTTTGATTAATAACTATCAATACATTTTAAATATTACTAAAACTTTACTGTGTTTCAGACCCATTGTTACCCATTGTTTAGAGTTGTTGGTGACTTCAAACCAAAACAATTTTTAAGTAACTTATCTTCAAAAATTGAAGAATATAAACATTCAAACATCTGGGGGGATGCTGACGAAAAAAAGACAGTACTAAAAACTGTTGATAAGTTTGATAGAATGTCGAGAGTACAAATTTATAGAAACAAAGATAAACCGAGCCAACAAAATGAAAATAATAATATGAAAATGAAATATCAGGAAAATAACTATTGGCGTGGTAGAGGCAGAAAAAAACAAAATAATTGGCGTGTTAGTTATAGAGAATCTTCTGAATGTATAAATAAATCAATCGATAACCAGCATGATGATAATGAAAAAAAGCATGATTATAAAAAAAATAGTTCACCAAGTTCATCATGTTTGAATTAGTGGTGCTAATAATAATATTAACAACAATAATAATAAAAGACCCCTGGGAATAAGCAATCCCTGTTAATAATGATATAAGCTGGTATTTGTTTTGTTTCAATTAATTTATTGTTTTATTTTTTTAGTCTAATAAATGATATTATACACAATTAAGAAAATGTTTATAAGTACACAATTGGATATGAAGAAATAATATGTATAATAGAAAAATGTAATGAAACTTATGAAGTTTTTGAAAAAATATTTAGACAGTTGAAAAAGGAATATGAGAAAATAAGCTACAGATATTTTGCATTTCAACACGAAGATCCCATAAAGACTGCTAAAGTTGTTGAAATAATGAGATTGATATTTACATCAAGATTAGCCGAGTTGTGGATATGTGGTATTCCAGGACATCCTCAAGGAGCAACATATGATAAATACTGCAGAAGTATACGAGGTAATGCTAAAAATTACTGAGAATAATCCTTACCGATGTCAAGAACCAGAAAACAATATTTACAGAAGCCACACCAAACAAATGAAGAAATTATTCTCTTAAACTAAAACTAATATTTCAGATAAAGTTAGATATTTAAAAAAGAAATAATGTAATGTATAAATATAATAGAAATTGTTAAATTATTAAAATATTTTAATGAAAGCTATATTTTATACCTTCGATTACAAGTTTATATTGTTACATATATTTATTTTGAATTTAATTTAGTTTTAAGTAAAAACGTGTTTTTAAATTTATAATATATATATATATATATTTTTTTTTTGTCCAAATTTGTCTGGATTTCAGAAAAACGCTATTTAATCCACTTAATAATCTTATAAATATTAAATGTTATTATAGTATAATCTGTGAATCTAAGTAAAATGTTTTAATGAAAATTTAAAAAAATCGCTTAACTTTAACTATAAATTATTTTCGGACTTCAACAGATCCAAAAGCAATTTATCTATTTGGGGTTGTGTTTTAATTTTACATTTTCATCAAAAATATTTACTTCTTTATATTGTAATATTTTATACTTGTAAAAGTTTTCATTTGCAAAGTAGTGTTTTTTTTGTAAAAATGCGGATTTTAAGAATCCCATCACTAATCTATGTACATGACTCTTTTTCTTATGACAAATTTGAAATCGACCGTTTAGGACACGGAGGAATTTTCAAACTTTCCAATTTCCTACAAAGATTTAAAAAAATAGATAAATTAAAATTTTAAAATTTCCATCACTAAATACGGTCTAGCCATCTAAATTTTTTTTAATGTTTTTTCAATAGAGGCGCCAGAAAGTAATTCAAAACATTGTATTGTTATTACTTATCAGTATACATATACATATATCACAGATACATATCGTATAATATTTGTAATCAGCACAGCAGGCAGTAGTGTTACTAGTTTTCTACTGATTTCTGTACCTATAATCCGTTTAAATAGTTAAGTATATTGACATTTGACAGTCTGCTCGCTTCAAAACTAATGTAAATTAACTGCGATAATCGTGATTTAACAAAAATGTTTAATATTATATAGTTAAGTATTATTTTCTTTTAAACAGAACATATCATTAGATGATTATATTTTGTACTTTATGATGGAGATTGCCTGTGACACATAATATTTTTGGACATTTATCATTTTGAATAAAAACGTATTAGCGTTAAGTAAATCTCACGTTTAGGTTGAATTTCTTCTCAACAATGCCATGTAATAATATTATGGTGTAAATTGTTATAAAACCATTAGATCGGTTCGGTTTTGATACAGCTTTACATTGTTGAATAGTTTAAAATTCTAATGGTTTTTTGTTTTTGTTTTTCAGTTATGTTAACTAACACACACAAGTCCTCAAATGAACCAACCAATATAGATTTTGAATAAGATTTATAAAATAGATTTCACCCTAATTAAACATTTACATTGAATCATTCAAATGGCTACTGTATCGAGTCCTGTTGTTTTGGCCAATAGTCTTAATAATTTGAACTTGAATGATAGTCATGAAAATCTGACTAATCGTCCCAATGAATTATCAACGCTTAAACGACAGTACGAGACTATATTTTCGTGGGATGTCTATGAAAAGACTGGCAAAAGTAGAAATAAGCTGGCTGAAATAATAGAAAAAATCGAGCAAAAAATTGAACTTGTCTTCATAAACAAAAACAAATTCAGTATTGATGGGTAGATAATTTATGTATAAATATATATTGTACACATATTAATTTTGTATAACATTTGTCATTTTTTAAGTATATTATAAACATTTTTTATATTTAGATTTTATTTGCTACTAATCCATTGTTTTGAAACATTTTTGGATGGCAACTTTTCACAAGCATTATCTGAAATTGAAGGCATGATAAACAACTTAAAACAAGTGCATTCAGATGACTTTTACAATCAAATTTCAGATGCTTGTTTTCATATTACATACGCTTCTCAAGCTTACATTATGATTTATATGGATCAAAACATAAAAGAGGTAATTTTTAAGATTAATGAAATAAAAATAAAATTATATCTATTTGTAACTTAAAATTATACTTAAACTGAAAAAAAATTCTACTAGGGTAAAGTCAACAATAGTTGTATTGTTTCATAGCGTGTGGGATTAAACAGATATATTACAGACTAGTGTATTATGTGATCATGATGCCTTTTATTTATTAGCACATGTATGTAAAAAACGATATCAGTGCATGAGTCGGATAAAAAATAGTAGACAAATGCAAATACATATGAAAAAAATGTCTTGGCATTTTTTTGCTTATTAGTTTCACTTTTTTAAAAAAATTAGTTAAGATGCATTAAAAAGAATATAGTAGAAGAATTCAATCTTCCAAGAAACCCGCTATCTATTCATATATTGCTTTTAGTATACAAATAATGGTATTGTGTTCTTGTTAAATAGATATTTTCAAAAATTAAACCACTCTCTCAAATGAATAGAGCTGAAAGAGCAGCTATAAATGCTGTTAAGTGTAAAGTATTCATGGAATATCCACCAGCTGGCAACAAAATTGCTTTAAACTTTGCTGAATCGGCTCGAAATCTGAATGATAATGAAGTAAAATGGATTGACATGTGGTTAAAAGTTAAAGGTCGTGAAAGAAGATTTGACAACAAGTTTACACTTCCGTTCAGAGAAGAATTTCTGGCTGCAGAAAAATTAAGTACAACCTTAACAGATCCTGAACTTTTGATTAGAGCATCTAAACTTTATGAGGAAGCAGGCTTTGCTCTTAAATTAAGTTCCAATTGTTTGGAATCTGATAATTATTATAAATTAGCTTCAACTCTAGCAGTGTGAGTAAGTTTTTAGATTTTAATATCCTATACACACATTATTTACTTGGAGACAATATTTTTATATAAAATAATGTTTTTCCCACCTCAAATATTTAAATATTAATATTCTAATTTGTATCCTTTTTTTTATTGTTATTCCTATTTTTAGAAAAGCATACAATATGGACAAAGATGACATAAAAACTATGTATAATTGTCTCGAAATATTCATGGATCTTCCACAGAATTTCATGTCTGCAGATATGATTTATAATATAGCTAAAAAACTTAGTAAAACTCAAAACTTTAGAGTTGATGCAATTTTAGGAAAATATTTCATGAAACGCAAAAAAGTATGTTTAAAAATTGTTTAATTATATGTTAGAAATTTGTTTTAATTTTTCATACATTTTTTTCAAGGATTATAATGCGGCTAAACATCACTTGGAAAGAGCAGTCTCGAGTGGAAATTTTACAAGTTCATTGCATTTATTGAAAGTTGAATGCTTACTAAGTTCAAAATTCCCAGTTGTACAATTTTTAAATTCATTGTATGATGTATTTACTGAACCTAAAAGAAGACTTATTATCATTTCACAAATACTTTTATATTATATCTACAATGAAAGTAATCCAAAACAGTTATTGCATTTTTTGGATGTTTACTTGGATCAAGATATTGATAATTTACAGAAAAAACATCATATCAATGTAATTATGCTATTAAATTATTTTGATTTAAAATGACACATTATTATTGTTAACCCTTAATTGCATGCTAAGCGATACTGCTAATCTGAAGTACAATCTAATTATAAAAACTGCTGATTTTAATTGAGGAAAAACTATTTTATCATAATGTGCGTTTTAGAATTTTTAACTGTTTTTATTTGATTATTTTTTAGGCTACTTTTCCATTATACCAATTGAAAAAAAAATTTAATCCAAAAACATTTTTGAATTTATTGACAAGGGAAATAGAAAATCTAAAACTTCATCCCAATTGGGATTCCAATGAGAAGATAATTTTAGAAAGAGTGTTGTCTAGGTTTACTGCTACATGCAATCCAGAACGAAGTGCGTGTTTAATATTTTTTATTACAGTACATAATAGTAAAAGTATAGTATAGTATAGTATAATATAGTATAGTATAGTAAGTAAAGTATAGTATTAAAATGTATTTATAGTAAAAATCAATAAATGATTGCTGGTATGAGTATCATTAAATTATTTTAAACAATTATTTTCAGCGGAACAAAACATTGTTGACGCTCTTACTTGTGTCGTTTGTCTGGAGATTGATATTGCACGTGTTGTACTTAGACCTTGCGGTCATCGTTGTCTTTGCAAATCTTGTTGGGAGCAATTAAGCAGTACGGCACAGTGCCCATTGTGTCGCAGTGTAGTTACATCAACATTAATTTGTTAAGTTAATAATAATATATTTACTTGTTAACTGTTATCCAAAGTTGTATTATGATTTTTTTATTGTACCAACATTTTTAAAATCTAACGGAACATATTTAATTTGAATCATAATTTTAACAAATATGATAACTACTTAAATTGTTTTATTATGTAAATCCATTATTAATTACGTTGTTACACAAGTTATGTGTAAAAAAAAAAGTGTACAGCTTTTAAGCTATATGAAATTCACTTATGTAAATTCATAAAAATATTTATATTCATGATTATAAATGTTTACAAGTTGGTTGTTATAAAAATGTTATTATTTTATCACCTATATTATACCATATTTCTATTTTTATATATATCGAAATTTAAAATTTTATAATGAATGCTACTTTAATATTGTAACAAATCAGGTAATATTTTACTAAAAAATTGGACACGATTATAAATTGTCTCATGCGATAATTGAATACTTAAATTTTTGACTGTTAATTAATTATTGTTATTATTATTTTTCTATTTCAAGTATTTTGATTTAATAAAAAAGTGTATTATCAAAACGTATTATGTTGGCATACTCTTTAAATTATTATTTGCGAATAAGGTATGTACAATATACGGATATACTTTCACAAATTATGTGTTTTACTTATACTTTGAACATGAAACCGTTGTTACTCTGCCTTATCTAACTTGACCACGACATACATTTTAATTTAAGATATTGGCCTGCCAACAATTGTCGATTATAAAACTGTATATAATAATTAATTAAATCGACAAATAAAATAAAATAAATTAAAAAAATTTGTTTGGTTTTCAGTCTTTGTATTAGGAAAAACACTAAAATTTATGGCACAGAATAGACAAAATATAAATTAATTTAATTCTTTATCAGAAAATTTCTTTACTGTTGAGTAGAAAAAAAAATGTTTCATTAGTACATCAGAAATAATATTTTGAACACATTTTTTTTATCGATGAACTTGATATGATATTTGATTATACATCGTGATCGCTAAACTATTATGAAAATATATCTTTGCATCAAATAAAATAATTGGTCGCTTAAATAGGGGCAGGTAAATTCATAGTAAAATTAATATTAGTTTTACTATAGTTAAAGTACACTAGTAAAAAAATTATGAGAAAGTGACAATTTTTTGATAGCACAATATTTTTTCTTTGAGATCCTTTTCTATCTGCATTTATTTTATCATTTTTTCAAAAGAAACATTGAAGAACATTATAATGAATATGAGAATAAGAATATATTGAAAATATTATTGTCATTTTGCTCTCCCAAGAATGTTGTAATTACTACTGACAATCAAAGAACATATTATTATTTGATAGTAGTCGACATAAACATCGTACAATAACCTTACGTCAATCTACACACTATAAATATTATTTCAGTATTGATCCTTACGTTGCAAATTTAAATTTAGAATTTTCGCTTTGTAAATTATTTCTCTTTGATAGTTTTATTTGAGATGTAAATAAAAAAAAATGCGGTGTATGGCATGGCATGGAAACAAAAATATAACGTCCATACAAAAAAAACCTTATCTGTGTTAGAAGTTATCACCATTTATTTACACGATCATACAAATCCATTATAATCGTGTTTGTGATGAATATATATATATATATATATATATATATATATATATTTTATTTTTTTGTGTATTATATGAATTATGACAAATATTATTACAATTCAATATGATTTAGTTTACTATACTATCGAATTCTACATACCCGTTCTACATACTGCTGACATTAGTCTCTACTAATTACTCATAATCATTGTATATTTTGTGTAGATCCATTTACAATTACTTCATTGTAATAAATAGCTTCGTAAGTAATTTTTTATATACCATTGGCAATCCGCAATATAAAAACATTTTTATTTATATATTTAGCTTTGAATCGACTGTAGTTAAAATGGCTGATTGCCTAAATGACGATAACATAGTCGACTCGTTTACAAATTTGGACATTAAAGTGAGCAATCAAAAACTGGACTGTGATTCGCAAGAAATGTTGAATAAAATAAAAAATGACTATGAGAGTATCTTCTCATGGGATGTTAAAGAAAAAACTGGTAGTCAACAAAATCTCCTTTCAAATCTCATTGATAAAATAATGGAAAAAAATGAAATGTTTATCAATGAAAATGACGATACAATAGAATTTAACAGGTAATAAAATGAAAATATTATACTATGTATTTTATTATATTTCAATATAGCATTCTACTCAAAGGGTTCTAAAGATATAATTTAAAATTTCCGACAGTGACTTAACGATGTTAAGTATGAAATTTAGACATCTAAAATGTAGTGAGTTATAGGAATAAACAATAATAATAAGTTATAATAGTAATATTGTGTTACAAATATAAATATTCAATTATGATTTCAAAAATATAATAAGTTAAACTTAAGTCATAAGGTTATTGTTTACTAACAATTTTTCGAAGAATTCTTTTTTTTTAATTCTTAAAATAATATATATATTTATAGGGAGATATTTCCTTTATAAATAATATTGGTGCTCATGTTATTATTTTCAAATAGCAACCTACATTATTTAATTATTTTGTTGTACACAAGAAAATGTTTAATTAAAATAATAACTCATTGAAGAGCAGTTTCAAGCAAGTATGTTTTGTATATAGCACATATCTAAAAACATAAAATTGCTCTCAGTGACATCTCAAACAAACATTAGAAATAGTCTGAATCATCCAGATTAAGAATCTACCATCTAATTGTTGATCGAGCAGATGCTAGTAATATAGTAGAAACCAGGAATATAATATAATATATAATTTAATTCATATATTATGGTAATTTATAAGAGTATCTGTTATTAAATAAAACATTTTTTTCCCTATAGATTCCATTTACAATTGATAATATGTTATGAGTTATTTGGAGAGGGTAAATACGAAGAGTCATTATTAGAAATTAAAAATTTAATTTATTCAATGGAAACAAAAAAATTTGATACCCATTATGACCAGTATTCGAGTGTATGTTTTCACATTGCTCATTCTACTCAAGCTTATATTTTAGCTACGCTAAATGATGGTTGTGAAGAGGTAACTTTTTTATATTAATACCTAATTATTATTACTGTGTAATAAATTCAAATAAATAGTTATTGATACCGTGATACCGAAAAATTCAAACTAACTGTCTTTGTATTTCTTTGTTCATTTTTAAACCAACTCCAGTTATTTTGTGATCATTTTTTAAAAAATGCATTGATCCCCAATTAATATTATTATGGTTTTGTGCAATAAATACTAATTACAAAGTTTGTATCACTTATTTTTAGATTCTCAAAAGCATTAAACCTCTATCAAATATGAACCGTTCAGAAAAAGCAGCACTATGTGCAATTAAATCTAAAGTGTTTGTAGAATACCCTCCAATCGGAAATGAAATTTCGCTTGAACTGGCCGAGCAGGCTCGAAATCTAAATCCAATCGAGGTTGAATGGGTGAACATCTGGCTAAAAGCTAAAGGAAGAGTCAGAAGGTTTTATGCACAATTTGCAATGCCTGATAAAAATGAGCTGGAAGCTGCAGAAATTTTGAGCTCAGCTACCAATAACCCACAGTACTTAATACAAGCATCTAAAATTTTTATAGAAGCTGCATTTGTTAATAAACTGGAGCGCAAACCAGAAGAATCAAATAAATATTATAAGATTTCTTCAGATCTTACATTGTAAGAATTTGTTCATAAACAAAATCATTTGTATACATTAACAAAGTGTATCAAAACATTTGAATAGTATTTTGTCATTTATTTAAAACTATTTTTTCTTATTTGTAATGTAGTAAAGCAGTTGAATTAGCGGGAGAAAATTTAAAACAACTTCATTCGTGTCTATTGACTTGCATTGATTTCCCAAAAGAGTTCCATTCAAATACAGCAATCAATGAAATAATACAGAAATTAAGCAATTCGAAAAATAGTAGAATCGATGCAGTTTTAGGAAAATATTATCTCAAACATGAAAAAGTAAAACACATTTTTTAAATAAAACTATAGTAAATAAAATATTGTCAACATTTTTTTTAGGACTATGAGAAAGCCAAGGAGTATTTATCACGAGGAATGTCAGGGGGACATTTCAGCAGTGCCATACAACTCGTAAAGGTTGAATGTCTTTTGCAGCCAGTTCATAAGTATCCTTTCGTCCAATCACTGAAATTGATTTATGAAGTGTTCACTAGTGCAAAACGGAGATTGATTATCTTATCACAAGTTTTAATGTACTTATATTTTGTTGAAGATAATCCTAAAGAATTGATGCGCTACTTAAAATTGTACATGGATCAAGATATTGATGTTACTTTTAAGAAACGTCATCTAATTGTTAGTTTTTTAAATTATAGTACATACATATCAATAATAGTAGTATTATTTAAAATTAATTTTTCATTTTTTTTTTAGTTTGCTTATCCACTGTTTAGAGTTACCACTGGCGGCTTCAAACCCAAACAATTTTTAAGAATTTTATCTTCAAAAATTGATGAATTTAGATCTTCAAATATCTGGGTTGGTGATGAAAAAAAGACAGTGCTGGAAACTATTGACAAGTTTGATAAAATGTCGAGAGTAAAATTGTATGGTAACATAGATAATCAAAATCAACAAAATGAAAATAATAATATGAATAAGCCGTATCCTAGAAACCAGTCTGTACGTGGTAGAGGTGTTAACAGATCAAATAATTGGCAAAGGACATCTTCTACATATTCAATTACACCAAACAATATTCAGCATAATGGTGATGACAAAAAACAAGACGATAAAAAATATGGCGACCATAGAGGTTCGAAGGAATGTTTAAATAAAAATAATACTCATGTTCGTGAAAAATGTTACTATCGACAACATAATGAACCTAGAGGCGGCGGCAGCGTGCGTGGTCCATATAAAAAGCAATCCGATTGGAATCATTCAAAAAATAATCAACCAAATCAACCTTCGAGTAGTTTGTCTTCCGAAAAGAATAATGTAAACACATCTGGATCCAATTATGCTAATAGGTCAAACCGTGGCCGAATTGGATCTGGTAGACTTCCTCTACTCCACGAAGATTATAGTTTGGAAAGCACAAGTATTTCTTCTGAAGATAATAAATTGGTGAAGAGTAATAGTAATTTAAATTTTAAATCAAAAATTGATAAAAGTAATGATAAGCTGAATTGGAGAGGGAAACCAAACAAAGAAGACAATAATAAACAAGATCGTCAAGACGACAGTGAAAAAAATACTAAAACTTATTGTGACAACCTGTTTGGGCCTAAACGCCAATCTGTAGGAAAAACCAATTGGCGTAAAGATACTAGTTTAAATAAATATGAGTAATTTTGCCTTAAATTTTTGTATAGACTTTTTTTGTTACTTTTATTTGTCTAACTGAATTTATATAATCAACTATTACAAGGTACAACAATTACTATTTTTTTTTTTTTTTGCTATATATTTATACTTATCAAGATGAATTATGAATTATTTTATTGTTTTCATAGTATGGTTATTTATTGTTTATTAATTGTTAATATTTCCAAAATACATAAATATTTATTTCTCAATTTTGATACAAAAAACGTGTTTGTTTGTACTATTTACTATTGATACTATATTATCCCAGTAATAGATAAAAAAAAAATTGAAATTGTTTGGGCATGTTGAATGAAAGGTATAAAATAGAATAGTTAGGATGAGAAAGATTTAATGGTTGAGGTAGATAAGTTAATCGAAAAATAATTCGGTAGATGATATTTGTAGTGAAAGAAATGGTAGTAACGAATATGACATTTGTGTCCAATATTCCATTTAGAACTGAAGACTAAAGAAGTTTATTTTATTGTCATTGATAACACCATTATAATTTTAATTCCATAGATAAATACGATTTTTCAACAAAAATAAATTATTATCTTACTCTATTTAAATAATAAGCACATTTAATGCTTTCACTATAACATTTACCACAGTGCGTTGATTTAAGAAGTTGTTTATTAGTCTGTCAGAACAGTCATCTAAAATAAATAATAATCAAGAATAGGGAAGTTACATAATATTTAATATGTATTTATAGTGATACATTATTAAGGAAAAATAATTTTTGCGCAAACCACGTTACAAAATATTTTAATAAGATTTGAATTTTTAAAGGTTTTGTTTGTTTGAAACAATTTTATTGCAGCCTTTTTTTATTCTACTTTTCATTTATCTTTGTATAGTAAAAAGAGAGAAGCTTCGGTTGGCGTCATAAAACATTGTTTTTTTACCAAATAATATTAACTCGCTCAAAAATGCAAAATTGTTAATACGGGTTGCACAGAGTTAAATGTTTTGATGGACTTTTTTGATTGATTATTGTTTACTAATAAAAAATTTAAAACTTCCTATCACATGTATTACAACGTGTTGTGTAGTTATTAAACAGTTAATTTTGACAAATGACAAACCACAAATAATTAAATGTTAACGATAGTGTTATTATTTTTCATAATTTCTAATCGCTTATTTCGCGAGACAATTAATCGTAAAATTGTTTTTATAGTGTACATGTTTTGAAAACGTAGACACGAACCGTGTTTGCAAACATACAAATAATAAGTCCCACCTCGAGCGTCCGAGACACGTACATTGGGCGCATCGCTTGCGGCCGCGGCTGATTAACGATAAATTAAACAATAAAATTGTTTTGCGAATATTTGGCATTACGGACAAGGTTACGTTATCGGCGGCGGTTGCAGCGGCCTTAGATACCGGGCAAAAGTTTAAAAATAAACATGCCACCGCGTTCTGGCCGCGGAAAACCATCGAATGTTTCAATTGTCCGCTATGACGTCTGACGTGCACATGGGTTTGGCGGCGTTGGCGCTATTGTTGGTGGCCGCCGGCACGGATACCGCCGCCACCAAACCGACGGCGGTCGCTAACATCAGTGATAGCGAGACAAATACGGTGGCGGCGGCCGCCACCAACGACTACGAAGAAGTGACACTCGCAAGCGACGTCTTCATGGACATGGACGATGCCTGGAATTCAACGTCAGTAGCGCCGCCATCCGAACTCTTGGCGTCCGCTACCACCCACAAACCGCCCACGGTCACTGCCGCCGTGAGTTATGTTCCGAAGACGCCGAACATCCAGTCCGCCACTGAGAAGCACCTTCAGGCGGCCCCCGACACCCAAATACCGGCCACGGCTACTGCCGCGACACCGACGGTTGTTACAGCACCTATTGAGACAACCACAACTGCCAGAGCGATACCGACCGAGACCACAACGGCAACGGCCATGCTCATGCAAATCGCAAGTCCTCCAAAGTCCGGAGAAACTACCACCAGTACCACTACGCCCATTCCGCCTTCCGCGTCTGTACCAACCAGCTCACCGTCTTCAAGTTTCCGGTGTTGCCACTGTTGGGTGACATTATTGACGACAGCCGTTATCGCTTCGATAATCTTATAAACAATTTTAGTATATTGATAAATTATATTATTGTTATTATTTTATTCCGTAAGTGCAATTTTATTTGTTCTATGCGCTAAACTCTCTTAATAATTCTATCTCTATACTGCTATTAAGTAATAACATAGCCGGTAAAGTGTACTATAGACGGTAGAACCAGGATGATATCCTTGGTATTATAATAGACATAATATCAAAATATTCCTGACCTTAGACTTTTCGACCAGGATCACACAACGCTAAGCGACGAGAATTTTAATTAAGGTTTTTTAATCAATTTATTCATCGAAAGCGGGCAAGTAGAGAGAAAATTTGATTTCTACCGCAATTCAACTGTATTGTCGTCCAAGTCTATTTATAGAAAAAATTGGCTCAACAGTAGGTACGACAGCTTTTAAACGAATTTGCTCGCTTTTATAGATTGAACCACTTAAATATATTTGGGAGGATTCCGGCTCGCTCTTCTGAGTTAGCATGACACCCAATAAAAAAGTTTATATTAGTTCTAACTTCTAGGTAAGCTATAATATATAATTTTTTACCATCGGCGGTTATGGTAGAGGGGCCCACTCTCCAGACTTCTTTATCGCGTAGAAAATATATGTTTTTGTGTTCATACATTTTGAAAGATAAACAAATACGCTTTTTAATTTATATCCGCGTCTGTGAAATTGTTTTTTATACATAATTTTAAATTAGTTATCAAAAGCAGTATTGTTTTTACCTTGTGAAGTGTCATGTTTTCGTCTGCTAAAAAACCTTTTGTTAATATTCTACTCACGCCGTTTTCTCTAAAAAGTAATGTTGGTCAAATAAGAATTATAATCTGTTGAAAAACGTTATTTTTTTCTTCAAACGTTCCAATACGAACCTTGAAAATCGCCTTAAAAATAAAGTGTTATTTTTCGTAGTACATTTAATGTTCATACTTGATGGCCGAAGGTTAAACTAAAATTATATTAATCGTTTCGTATATCTGTTGGATAGTTATGATTCTCTTTTTCATTGTCTAATTGGCTATAGCGTTTGATTTGTAAATATATAATATTATACTAGTAAGAATTTGACACTTCAACACAAAATAAACAAACTCAATATTTGTACATTAAATTCTTGTTAAAGGACTACGGATCTTTATTTATTACATTTGTGTTTGAGGTTTTAAATTGATGTGACCTTTGCTTTGAACAGATACATTAGTTAATACATTAATTAATACATTGTGGAATGTGGGTTTAAAAATTGCAAAAGAAGTATTCCTGTAAACTTATACTAAACATTACATGTTTTTCACTTTAGATCAAATGAGCCGGAAATTTGTGAAAAATTAACAGTGCTATTCGAAATAAAAAACCTTTTTTTTTTATTGAGAAAATATACAATCTGTACAATTTATTATAGCACAATAGTATATGTGTTATTACAATACAAAACATATGATATATTTGATAAAGAAGTCACCCATTAGTGACACTTAAATTTTATAAAAATAAAAAGCTAAGCACTTTTCTTTACTTGTTTTGTATTTTACAATTTATTTATGTTTTATTGATATCTGTTAATGTTTATAATCCGAAGTAATGAGAACCAAAAGGGTGTAAGTACATTTTTTAAAAACCAATATTTTATATTTTATTAGTTATTTAAAACACAATTGCTTTCCACTCTTAATTTTTCCTTGTTATATTATTATCATCCTAATTTGGAATCCGTTTTTGATGTGGAGCTAACTGAAAAATTGTCAGTCAGTCAAAAAATTAGGACATGTTCTAATACTTTTGACCACTTTAGTGGAATTCGAATAAATGGTTTTCAACCATTCAACATATTGATCAGTTACTGATCATGGTGTGATAATTATTTTTATAATATCGTATGGAACGGTCCTATTATTATTCGTTATCGTAGTGAAATTTTTCTAATAATAATTTAAATATTCTTAGCTGGTTCTTACTAAGAGAAAATTGTATATGATTATGATAAACCTGCCGTGACGAATTGTAACCAAGTAATTAATACTATCTATTGGGTTTTAAGAGAAAGTTATGAATATCGATGTACCAAAGTGAATTAATAGAAGCGATTTAATCGAACGGTTTTGGGCACGCGTCGCATCGTAGCGAGACCAAGTTGAAGGTCTTCCGTCGTTGCGTTGTCCACGAACACAATAATATTATTATAGGTGTCAATGTCGAGGATTAGTTTCTTTTTTTATTTTATATTTTGTTTTTATTATCGAGCGATCAAATGTCGTCTGGTATGTGTATAATCTTGACTCGAGTGGTCCTTTACTCCTCTCGGTAATCTTGTAGTCGCTTGACGACAAGAAATAGGAAAAAGTTCACTTTTTGAAAGTGCGTTGTGTGTCAACAAACAATTTGTACCTAAAAATAAGTACAACGTTAAGTAAACTCAGAGGTCTAAGTATGCAAATGGAGCTTGACAATAAATATTTAAGTAGTATGAAAAACATGCAAATTATTCGACGAAAGGTGATAATTCCTGGCACGTAAGTCGCGGTATTAGTTACACTTAAAGTATAAATTTAAAAAAAAACTTTGGTCGGTTGACTACAGTTTCTTTATATTATAATCCGACAACATTTCACAGTTTGGAAACGACGATTATGTTAAGTTGACAGTTGAAAAAAAATAACAGACATTTTTTAAATAAAAATATCTTTCCGTAACCCGCTAAGAACAATACTATGTCCTATATAATATATATACTTATAAAGACTTATATAAGAGCATTAACCACTTAGTTCTGCCCAGCTTTGGTTAGTGTAAAATTCACACCTGTTACGAGAAGCTGATCGCTTTCTTTTTACGGTAATACAAATTATGACCTCAATTTATTTGTAATTTTATTGTTATTTATAAAAGAAATTGAACAAATTCCTACATCTTTTTGAGTTAAAAACTCGTTAAGGAAATTACAATAATATTATGCAATATATTAAACGTAACTAACTTATCTGGTGGTGTTTTTCATGTTAAATACAATAGTGTATATTTTACCTTACTCTACCACTAATTAATTCAAAAATTACTTTAAACTTTATCAGTCACTTTATAGTTTTATTTTTTATTTAAAATCGAATATATTATTGTAACTCGACTATTGCGCCTAAATATAATATAGGTACAAATCCTACTACTATTCTAATCCTAATACTATTTCTTCAGTGTATGTTTGGAAGCAGCATTTAAGGCGTAAAGCATTTGTAAGTGTCGTACTATTAAAGCTTGTCAGTAATTGGTTTTATTCATACAGGTACCAAACAATACAGATACCGTAATAAAAACTAACATATTTTCCTAATGTTAATATTTGTTCCTCTTACCTAGTAGTATTATTAATTTTCAGGCAGACAATAGCTTATGTATTTTTAAAAAAACTCTATCTGAGTCCTGTAACGGCTGTAATAGTCATACTTTACTTCCGGCGTTCTCTGATAACTTATGTAAAATATGCATGTATTACAACGTATAAAACGTGTGAAATTCTTGACCGGTAAAAATACAATGAACGCATTATGTACAAATTAACGGCGGTCGGGATAGTTTTATTATGATGTTTGAGTTATTTATGTATCCAACAAATTACCTACTACACCTAACTCATAATATTTATATAATACTAATAACGATTTTGCTGTTGAGTTAAATTAACTATCGAATATCCGAGTTCAAATACAATTAGTTTGATCTAAAAAGGTCGAGGTTGGTGTAAATAGTTTAAAACGATTATTTACAAAAAAATGTTGGTGCTATATTTATTGTTGTAAAATTAAAAAAAAAAAGGACGCGATAATACTAAGTTGACTAAGTATTAAAAAAAAAATTAATAACTTTACACTATAAAAAAAAATTCATGGTACCGACGTCAAATCATACAACTGATCCGATTAGCGGTAATAACAATATTTGATGAAACACAAGCGAGTATAATTAGTACACACAATATACACAATACTACATATAGTAATCATATAAGCAGCGTGTTAAGTATTTGAAGTCAATGTATGCAAAAAAAAAATTTTAAGACTCAAATTTAAATGCATATTATAATACATTTTTTTCGTAGTGAGTTGATAGTGAGTATCGATCAATATAAAGTAAGTCAATAAAATATGCTCATCAATTCGAGCTATTTAGTTATGTTATTATCAAAATACATTGACTTTCTAACCAATTAACGCGTTGTACAGGTATATCGCTTAGGCGACAGTATAACAGTAATAGTAATTAAATGCTAATCTTTATAATGTACAAACTGCATTAAAAAAACAATGAAGAGTAAGACTCTTTGTGTGTGAGAACAGGCGACGGTTTAGTTAAAAAGTTTGCGACAGGTTGTCGTCGATGACATTGGGGCTGAAACAAAATGGTAAAAAAAAGAAGTTAAGTACATCTTTGTGTAATTTTGTTTTCTAAAATATGTTTCATCGAATTGTTATGAACTCACTTTGTGCCAGGAACCAGCTTTCTTCGGCATATTTTTATTTCAACCGGGCCTTGGCGCACTTTTTTGAAACAGTTTATGGCCTGGGCGTGTGTCATACCGCCAACCGATTCTTCGTTCACCCGCAGTATCTCGTCGCCTATAGCCAATACAATAGAAACGTATTACTGCAGTTACATAATGTACAGAACAATTATTCCGGGTACAATAGGAAAAGAAAGAGTAGTCCAATCATTTCTATGTTGCTTATTCGAAACCGTTTCGCGGTCGAACTGCCTATTCAAAATCGAATTAAAACGTATCGACGACGCGGGTTTGGAAATTAATTGTACAAAAGATATTGTTCGCTGGTCTTCGACCTTCTGATCTCAGCTACGGTCACACTCTTTGAGATGTTCGCGTAACCGTTTCATCTTTAAATCCGTTGTCGTGTTTTACTTTCACTTAAAAAAAATACTCATCGCTGTCAACCCGACCACGTGACAACGCGGACCTTATCAGTAGTCATGTAAACAGGCTGGTCTAGGGTGTTATAATCCCACTAAAATGGTTAATTTACTTGGCTTTATTTAATTTACAAACTCCTCTTAAGTAGGGCTAATGCATGACCCACCCCCGGCGTATAAAATCTCAGCTTCGCCACCGTGCTTTGGGATTCAATCAGACTCAATAAACTCTAGATCATTCGCACTTTCTAATATAAGGGTAGGACTGAAATCCAAATTTGACGGATATTCTGTTTTTTGGAAATTTTGGAATACATTTTTTTCCAAACCCAACTTAAACCACAAAACTACTGATACGAGACTTTTATACCCTTGGCTTATAACGTTGATGGGGTTTTGTTTTTTTGCAGAGCGAACGTACCTTCTATTAAAGAACCGTTTTCGGCAGCCTGTCCGCTGGTGAAAATGGTCTTGACGAAAATGCCCATTTCGCCTTTGGGAGAATCGGATCCACCCACAATGCTGAAACCCAGCGACTTGTGTCCGGCGCCTTTGTAGAACGTGACAGACGCATAAGAGGTGCTCATGGCCGGTGGCGGTGGTAACGATTTCGAACAGTTCATTTTGCTGGCCAACACTCGGTTGATGACGGACACGGCGTTCTGCTTGGGGTCATAGACGCCAAAGTCGGCCGACGGCCGTTTATGGTGCGAGAGCTGTGGTTCGTTCGACCTGGACACGACTATGTCGACGTAATACTTGTCGGCCGCTGGTAAGCTGTGGTTAAGGATTTTCTCTACTTCGCACATGTCGGCTATTCCTCGCAACAGCCGGCCGTTGACGTTGATTAGCTCGTCGTTGACGCTTATCCGGCCGTCTCTGTAGAAAAAAAAAAGAAGCACATTCCGCATTTAGAAATTATACTGGGGAAAAAAAGTGCATTAATTCGCTATACCTGTCGGCCAGTTTGCCGGGTTCCAACTTGACGACAAAGAACCTGGTCTCACTGTAGCTGACCACGTGTTTGACGACCATTTTCAGGTAGATCCCAATGTCGTCGTCGTACCTGGCTTTCAGCAATCGGACCACCTGGATGCGGGACCGCAAGTTGTTGAGATCGGCCGGCAGCGAGGACATGTCGTTGCCGTCGGCGTTGGACGACGGCGACGATCGGTTTTTGACGAACATTCGCCTATTGAAGTTGGGAGTCTCCTTGGACGGACCATCTGACCGAATGCGGTCGTTAATCTCCCGGTTCTTCTTGTAAAACAGACACATCGACGGCACGTTATAGTCTTTGTCGCTGTGCCGTCGAGAAGTGGGCGCCGGCTCGGCGTGTTCCTCGAAATCGTTGAGACTGTCCGTGGCCAGCGACTTGGTGTCGCCGAACCCGCTGTCTTCGTCCGCGGCTTTCTGATGATGGTGGTGATGGTAGGGCGCTTCCAGCGTACGTGGTCCGTCGCTGTCGTACCCGGATTCGTTTGAAGAACTCAAGTTACTAAACACCCGCCGGTACTCCCGGTCGTTGTCCATCTCTTTGAACAGTTCTTCGGTGACTACTATCTCGTGGTTCTCGAGCGCCGGCCCGCTGCGCTGTTTGACGCTGGCCCGGGCCAAGTGGCTGATGACGCTGCCGCCGTTTTCTTCGGGCAGCACCGACAACCGAGACCTGAGGAACGCGTAAGGAAAATTGGGTTTTTTGGACGTGCCCAGTTTGGATATGTTATCGCAGCTACGCGTCTTGAGAGGCACGTAACCGGGTTCGGTGGGCGATTCGGTCAGCTCACATTTGTCGTGGTTGTCGCCGACGGTCCGCGGGTCGGCGCGATGGTCCAGGCAGTCGGCGGGGTCTTCGCCTTTCATGTAGGACGCGGCCAGGTGCGAAGTGGACACGCTCCTGTATAGCTGACAGTCGTCGGGCGGCTTCCTCGACTGCTGAAGTTTGTCGCGGAAGCTGTTGCTGTACAATCGCGAATAGCTAAGCATGCCGGTGGACCCGATGCGGTTGAAGAAACCCTTAAGGGTGGACGACTTCTCGTTGGACTGGCCGAGCGACCAGGTGGAGTGGTTTTTGGCCGTCGTGGTCGATGCGCTGTCCCTCGACGACAGGCTATCCAGTGAGTCACGCGATTCGCTCCGTCGCAACACCTCCAGCCGCTTGCCCATCTTTCTGCCCCAAGTGATCAGCTCTGAAACAAAAATATTTAACTATAATGAAACATCACTCCCGGGTTATTTTGAAAAGCTACATTCTTCAACGGCCACAAACAAAAAAACGATTAGACGGTTGTGATAATAATTAAGAACGCATTCCTCCGACCGATCACAATGGTTCAGTGTTAATTAACCAACGCGCTCTAATAGCCTTCAGATTGCTTTTCATATATACGTACAAACGCGTTTCGATTGCGATTTGAAAAATCATAATAAATGAGTCCGTATAGGTACCATATTGTTGAGGCCGCGATCTCGATGCGAGTTTTGCAATGGCTTTTACTACATGTAGTTTATCAGTGCCTGGTTTACTGTCGGCCATTTACGCTGGTCGAGTGTCGTCCACGCCCAAGGCTGTCCGGTTTACGGCTAGGTGCGTCCGAATTTTCATTACCGTCCCAAGGTCGTTAGCGCCCAAAACACAATAAAAGGGTTAAGTATTTGCCCTCGGGACGCGATATTATTAATAGTGAATTCATTATTATCGTATGTGTGTATTACCAACTCGCGCCACTTAATTTAATACACACCAATACGTATGGGACGCGTATCGCCGCTAGACAAATGTTATTATTGTTCGGTTGCGGTTGCACCGAGTGGTTCGAATAAATCTCTGCGCCGAATAGTGATTTTTCATAAGGTAAGTAACCGATAGCCAATTAATTAGCGCAACCGACAGATATGCATAAACATAATAACAACAACAATTATAATTTGAATAACAATAATATTTGAGGGGGAGCCCGGGTATGCTTAGCACCATTAGGAAAGGAGATTTTCTAATATTTCCAGCGCCACTTTCCACTTATTTTAGCGGAATTACACGCAATCGCAGTACACATAAGCAAGAACGATTTTCATTGCTAGAGACTAGGTGTTTTTGTAAAAGACGTTAAAAGTAGTATGTAGAAAATAATGTTACATAATATTATATCCGTTCTAGTAATAGTATATCGTCTGATGCGCGAGGACGGCGGACGAATAACCCGCGGCAGAGCATACAGATTGACAGGACATGTGCAGGGTTCCTGTCCAAGCAGAGTCGAAGACGGATACTTCCGCGTTTAAAGTTTTTTGACAAAGGTCAACGTTCTCGCGCGATAAGTCGGATTTGTTAACAAAACTACCGTCCTCGGTTTCAGGGTTGCTCTATTATTATGATACTCATGTTACACGCGTGCATACTGTACAGTACAGCGAAAGCCTACCGGCGTTTTCTCGGTCTAGGCGTCGGCCGTTTTAGAATATTATCACACAACAGCTACTATATAATGTATTTATTTATATCAGCTACACTGTATTATATATTTTATTGACATGATTAGGTTAACACCGGTACCTACTACTGCGTGAACGGAAAGCCAACACTGCGGTCGCCGTCTAGGAATGTTTTCATTACGCTTTCCGATCGAGTCGGAGACGTTATAATAATAATAAAATGTTATAAAACTATCCATGCGTATATAATAATATGAGTGTACGAAGAAAAAAAAAGCAATCAGGTTTTAACCGCGTGTGCACCGCTGTGGTACGAGTTTTCAGCGGACCGTAGAGAATAAAAAAGTACCTGCGCGCAACGTCGGGAGTAATTAATCGGCGCATTCGATGGGATTGAAATAAAAATAAAAATCAATTAGACTATATAAGTAGAAGTGACCGGCAACAGTACACGAGTAATTTCAATAGGGCCTAAGAGGAAACGACCGTTTTCCTCGTTTAATTATACACATTAAGGTCTGCGGTGCTTCTGTTCTTTGAAAATAACATACCCAGTACGCGTTTATTGTCGTGTCTACGAACACCATGCCAGATAGATATTGGTTACTGCGAACCAATAAAAACCAATTCCTGTTAGCAGAGGCTATCTCTTCTCATTCTTCCCCACTTGCACAATAAAAATTATTATTTTATATTAGCTTTAATTTGTTATAACAAATAAACCTTTCAGAATTCTAAGACATAATAACAATACTATTATATATTCTAAAGTATCTAAACACCAAATATTGTTTACATACAAAAAAACGAAAGAATCTGTGTCATACAAGGTTAATCTTTAACTATATAGGCAATCTACCGTAAAAGGTTTAATCAACTTGAGATCATAGTTTGTTGATTGGGTAACGATGCTGTTTGCCGGCAGTGTGATATTATTACAACCTTCTCGCTCCGTGTTATCGTACCAGTGTTTGGGTGTCACAACGATTGTTTTACAGAACACGTTAACAGGCATTTGCGCCATCTCGGTAAACTAATAATTATACAGTATATATTTACATAAGCGCTAGACGTCGCGTCGGGAAGAGATACATAAATAATATCACGTAAGCAAAAGTACCTAAACGTCATACACCAAAGAAGAATATTATAAAACAAATACAAATCATACCTAGTGTATACCTCCGGCAACGTTTGGGCGGCGTACAACATCTGTTAAGAGTCCTGTGCGATTGCGGTGTTTATGAAATCGCACGTTATTAGATTACATATAACAGAATCAAAACTGTATAAGTAGTAGTAATTAATTAGCTCGCGGTGAAACCGATCGTTCGTGTTATACGATAACTGTTCTACTGTAACGATTATTACGCATCGGTCCGACATGGCACATGTGGATAGTACTTATCTATAACCGGACACTGGTCGGTGTGTGCCAGCAATATTGCTAAACGGTACTTAATTAGATTTTTTTTCAATAAAATGTCGCACGGGGAGAAGGCGTATGGTCCGCGTTCGTTACAAGTATAGTATATTACATTATGAAAGTTTGCAGAGGGGGGTGCGGCGACTGCGGTCCAAGAGGGTGGTGTTCAATAAAGATGGAAAGTCTACCCGTTTGAGTTACCGGCACGGATGAACCGGTTTCTTGACTAATTAAACACCCGATTTAACCGAAATTCGCGCTTTTAAGGTTGTCTTTTTAATATATTTTTGTGGTCCGAAGAGATAATTTGCCGGCGTTTAGACGAAATCGAATCGGACCACTTATTGCACAAGAAATCGAACGGCGAAATATCAATACAACCGTTATGTTGTTATGTCGAGCCAATGATTCACGTGTGCAACGGATAGGAACAAGGAGACGTTTAAAAAAAGTTTACGTCTCTCTCGTTCGCGTAGACGTCTCGACCGCTGAGCAAAACATAATGTTAATTTAGTATGTTTTTTTTAAGTAGCAGTCAAGTGTGAGTGTTGTCAGTATATGTAGACTGTGTATGTGTGTGAAATGCAACGGAACGGTATTTGCCCGGAACGAGAGCGTTGATGGTATGTGCATATTATTATGCGGCAAAAAAAAACTGCACTGTAGCCAACCGTTGTAGTAGTGTCGAATAGTAGCTGTACATTAAATACTAGTAATAAAGTTAATAGTAGCACACTAGTAACACTAGTAGTAGTAGTAGTAGTAGTAGTAGTTGTAATAGTACTAGAAAAGTAATTATTACTGCACGCGTACAAAACGTGCGACGACGATTGTACTTGCATTAAATTGACACCGGACACGATACCGGCGCATCCTATGGACAGAGCTGTGCAATTTCTTATTCAACAAATTATCCGAACAAAAATTGATTTGAATAAAATATTTTTATAGAAAATGATTTTAATGAAAAATTATTCAACTTTGAAGATAATTCGAATAATTTAATTTGAATTTTTTCGAATAAAAAGTTATACTTTTTGAATAGGTAGCTTTTACTTGAATAATGTGTTATCAGGCTATCTAGATGATTGTTTAGATACGTTTCAATCGTATGATGCCTAACTCTGCATACGGGTGACTATAACTATATAACATAATTTAACACATTTCTAAAAATATGTTTAATATTTTATTATCGTGGTCATTAAGTTAAATTTTAGTATGACAGCGTGTGAAGTGATCTAAAACGGTAATTTCCCATTGAATCGCTTATCTTTTCGTCGAAAAAAGAAAGGAAATTAAAAAAAAACTATAAGGGATAATTTAATAAAATATGTAAAAAGGAAATATTTATTTTATTTCGTTTTTTAAGGGATGTTAATAAATATTACTTTTTAATGAACCCCTGAAATTAAACAGCAGCCAGTAGTTAGTATTGTCATAAAAGTGAATATTAGATTGTCACTCAATAAACTGGAATATACATTTAATTAATTTTTTTTTTACTCGCAATTTGAGTAATAATAATTTGTCATTGTACTTAACTAAGTCATCAAGATGCCGGACCTTGTTAGACTGTAAAGATAAAGTAAGATTAAGTAGACAGCATAGTAATAATAATCAGTTTTTAATAAAAAAAAATAACCTACCTAATTAAATTTAAAAAAAATACATTTTGAAACGAAATGGTTACATGCTTTGTTTCACTATTAATAATTATAGGTGGAAAATGGACTCACATTTTCTGATGACAAGGTCGTGGACATGAATAGGTCACGAAGATGCATTAAGATAATCTGAGTGAAAAGAAAAACTAAAAAACTTAATTAAAGAGTGAAAGCCATGGTTCAGTGGCTTCTCATAATTTATCCAATTCTCGGCGGAAGACTAATCATACAGTTGTACGCAGGAATTATAGATTTACGGATTCGAGAAATCCGTGTGACTTTTGTAGTTTGGTCGTGCCGTTGCGTCACCGGTAAGACCAACGGAGGCCGTATTGTTGTTAACTGGAAAAAAGCACAGCATCACTCTCTCAATATAATAATTAATGCGGCATATTGTACGTGAGGTTGCAAATTATTGCTGAAGTAAAAGTAAAAGATTATTATTAATATTAGAAAAATATGGCGGAGTTTACAAGGCGAACACTGAATACAGGTGCACACGAGATGTTCTTGCGCGCCTTACAGTTTGCCCAAATGCAAAAGCAATTCATTTTCGATTGTAATTTATTATTATTATTATTATTATTCAACGTGTGCGATTGCCCACGCCCATAATTATTATGTAAAAGAAAAACGCGACTATCTGAATGTCCAGCGAGCTAAGGACGGACAATATTATCATTATTATGGAAACTGCAAGGCTGTATGAGGCAATGATAAGCATCGACAAATGATTAACGAACGCTCTTCGATTTTTTTTTTACCCAACTTTGTCCGTAAGGAATTTGGTTAAACGAAACGTTTTCGTAGTTAGTTGAAATCGCTATCAAGTTGTTCAAGTTAAACTATTAATTAAAAAAAGTATAAATATAAATTTGTTATTATAATTTGTTATTATAAAAGCTACAAGTTGCCAACAATTTTCATCTTAGCCTTACACTCCTTACTAAATGGGGTCGGCTAAATTGTCAACAATCCTGAAACATAATCACAGGGCTAAATATGCGAGTTCCATATACCTACCCCGTCAACGGTGTACAGGCACGCTATAAAAACAATAAGTCATAAAGACGGAGTACTTTTGTTTTGATTTTCATTTAACGTCGAGAATTCCAAACGATGATTAAAACAATGATTTCCTAAACGGACGATAAAACCCGAAAATACCATGAAAAATAATCTTTTTTTATTTATTTATCAACATGGTCGGATAACTTATAGTTAAGGAGATTGGATATATCTCTAGTCTTCATGGTTATACTCTATTTATACAAAGTCAAAATAATTTTTCTTTCTTTAATCTTAATAAGTCAATAAAATGTACGTACTTCGCTTGACTTCTGCCGATTTGGGACTGTCTTCTAGTACGATGGCCGGCACGGCTGTGACCGTCTGGTAAAAACGGCCGTCCATATCTGACGGTGTTACCAGAGGTAGGCCTTTGCACTGCTCCTTTTTCGGGCTCGTCTTTCCAAACATTCGCATTGTCCTGAAACACAAAAATTAACCGTTAAAATCAAATTGACCACCAATAATTATTCGTTTTTATACTATTTAACTAGTACCTAAACTGCATCAAACACATGCGTTATAATATAATCGTCGATGTTAAACTGTATGTGACATACAAAAATACGGAGATATTAATTAAAAAAAAAAAACAAATTAAAGCGATTGAAAAAAGTGGGATGGACACGTTTAGAGATGACGAATTACTTTTTCTCCAAATTGTATTACTAAAGAGCTATTCGAGACAGAAAGTTGTTGTAAAAAAAGAAGAAGGGTATAATAAGGTGAATACTAAGATTCAAAATAACCAGCAGAAGATAGAGAAGACCACGGTGAATTAGATGCGATACCGGATGCCCGAAGGGCCTTGCGACCAAGAAGATTTAGTTGTTTCGTGTAAGCTTTATTTGATAATTGATCAAATAAGCACTTGCAGAACGCGTACCGTTTTAGAGTTACTAATAATTAATATATTTTGGAATGATATTGTGTATAATAAAAGAAATTAATTTTGCAAAATAATGCGACTCGGTGCATTTTAGTTGAACGCCCGCAGTAAACTGTAAACATATTGATATTATTAGACTTTGTAGTTGCAAAACCGGCTAGGCCGATGCACGTGTGGCATTATAATATAATAATTTTTTTTTTCCATAGGTATTTACTGCCTTGTCCGAGATGCACGTTAACGCGGCGACACTTATCTCCGAGTCGGATTAAAAGTCGGCTATCGCGGATTTCTCATTCGCCTTGACATGAATTCCAAACGCGCATCGCCGTCGCGCAAATCTCCATCACAATCGACCGTTAACAATATAATGATATATCAATAAACCGCGTTATATCACAGCCGCTCTAACGATACTGTTATACATTGTAAGGCACCGGTTCGTTGCAGTGTCACGGTTAGTCCTCGGCTAATGGTTTTATTACTGGGGCCTCTACAAATAATCGTTTGTCTCCCGACAACGAATCCCTAAACCACCTAATAATTCGAGTGGGTAGCCATTCGGGTTTGCACGTTGTAACCGCTGTACATGTTTTAATAAGTGCCGAGTATAATAAAACAATCTTTTAAAAAATCCAACGAGTCAATTAGCGGTGCTATGCGTTATTGAACGCGTCGAGATTGGTCCGTGTAGCCGTCGAACCGGAGGCAGGTGATCAACATCTGCCGATTCGTGACTGCGCCCTAATGGAAAAAAATCGTTGTTTTACACACATATGTGAGATGTATATTATACCCTCGCACCGTACAGATTTAGCAGTCCGAGAAACGTACAGTGTTGTACACACATAAACTAGTCAGACCTAGGGGCTTCCCCTTTCCTTGCGGCGACCTCGGTAGTCATTAGACGCCAAGTCCCGGCGACCCGAGACCTTTCTTCGAAATCATCGACGATGCTGACGTATCGGCGGTAAACCTAATAATTACTATATTGCATTCGAAACGCAGAGTGCACTTAAGTACGACGGTATTAAAATAATACCAGTGGGATTTTGTCATTACAGCGAGAACGGAATTCCATGCAATACACTCACGTGTTTCCTATGGTAGATGCAATGTTTTTCAGTGGCAAATCTAATGGCTATTTTAGCTGGAGTGTAATATTATTATTATGATCTTTCGTGGTGTTGCATGCCAACAGAGAGGCGTCGTGTCCGGTATATATTATCCATGCGGAATAGATGCTTATCGGTTTGGTTACCCACGTGCACGTCCGACTCGGAACGCGGTTAATGAAATCAGGACGTCGTCTATTCCGTAATAGCTGCACCGAGTTGAGAGCAAGTGCGATAAAACAAAATAATATAAATCGTGTATATCACACGTGTTTAATTATCCGGATAGTAGATTAGAAATTTGGCGAATCCGGTTTCGAACGCGCTTTTATTAAACGATTCCCGTCTAGTAACGGTTAACCGGACGTATTTAGCTCATGGCGAATTATTTTTATTAATACACCTGCCGAACGGACGACGACAATAATTATTATTCAAAGAACAGCACTAAAGTAAACAGATTACACTTAGTTTTTTAATGACGAAATGATGTAACAACAAATTTTGTTTTTTTACGTACCTTTTTACTACAAGTTTTACAACTTTTGAACAGTTAGTTTCCAAACATTTAAGGTAATAATAACCTATGACGGGTCGTCAATTCAAAAGCGACGGATTATCGTTATATCCTTCAATCGCGTACAAACCATCGACGTCGACTAGGTATTACCGTTATTGTTTCAATATTATTATTATGTAGTGTACTTAGTGTGCATTTACACTAGGTTGCGTTTAAGCCGGGCCTCGACCTACGGGAATCCTTATACAGCTCATATTATACGCTGTCGCCGACACGCGGCCGAGAACTCGTCCAGTATACTTGTAACATGTTATTCGTATATAATAATAATAATACCAAGTATGATCTCGACGCTATGCTTTTCACGACCTAATTATTAAGCGCGAGCACGATGCGATTAAAACGTGATACGCCATACCAGCGACACCGGTACAGCCGTTAATACGATTGGTTAGTTTCAAGTCCGAAGTAAATTATTCCCGTACACTCGGCCGGGACTTAAGTCGACGCTGTCCGACACATCGGCTTTAACCCCGTCGCATGCGGTATCCGTCCGCCAATGACACTACAATAATAACCATAACTGTAATAATAATAATAATAATAATAATTATTATTATTATTATTATTATTGCACGGTCGCGGTTAGCATACAAACCAGTTCGGTAACGTGGTTACGCGGAATTTCACACTTAACCTTATACACACACACGCGTGCGTTAAAATGACTTTGTAGTTATTTCGCTGATTGTCCAATTGTGTACAGTATTACAGACTCACGTCCCCGTCCGTTATGTTTGCGGTGCAAACGTTCTTTTGAGTATAATAATATAAATATATAGGTACATAATATTATCACGTGGCTCGGACGGGCAATGATTTGCTCTAACTTCGCCGTTGGGAGCTTTTTTTTTCCCTAATAGTCAAACGTAAGCGACGACTGTTTGACCACAAAAAAAAAACAACCATGGTCCGTTCCATTATTATGATTATATGTATAGCTGAAACTGATTTCCCGTTTGATCTATTTTCTCTGAACCAAAAATAACACATACATAGCTGAACCACATTTAAACCACATTCGATCTACAAGAATATTATGTAAAAACTTTGTTTAAAAAAAAACACATTTAAACTAAAAAAAATGTTTGATTTAAAAAAAAAACCATGCTAGGTTAATTTATTAATTTTATTTAAACTAATTTTGGGTTGTTTCGAACTCGTGGGCTGTGTATGCAAACTGCATATATTCGGTTTCAAGCAATTCACAATATGTATTATAACAACTTATAGAAATAACATTATTGTTAGCAGGAAAGGAAATATATTATATTTTTTAATATCACTAAATAAGGGTAGATATACACATCAGAATCCAAAAAAATACACACAATTCTATGTTCAACATTCCAGAAAGAATCTTACACGAAACGCACAACGCTTGCTTAGGTACACTGTACAATACTCATTGTTGTCATAAACTATACAGCATCACAATCAAGTATAATAACAACATAATATATTATAGCGTCGACCGTATCTGTTTTCCTAAGGATTTTCATACGATCTCCTTATAAAATCAACTTGAAATTTAACGATCGAGTCGATCCCATACCTCGGCTGTGCAACCGAGACGAATATCTTGTACGGATAATGACTTCTCCAGTGGATAATTTATTTTTTATGGCATTTCTCAATCCCCGTGGGTTTTTAACGAATCATATTGAGGTACATAAAAAATGAACCGTTTATTAGGGATTCATTTTTCTTACAGCCTTTCCGTTATCTTATCTTTATTACACCTGACGTCGAATACAACCGCTCGTTTCACTTGGAAATTCGATACAGCGGATTTTGGATAAATAGTTTTTAACATATTATCTTAATGTCAATTATATTGATAAATGCCCACATTAAGAACTTTCGAGTCTAGGGACCTGGGTCGTTGAAGTCAAATCAGAATCAAATAGGTGTGTTAATTAAAAAAATCGGCACTAAAAAACATTATAAAACAAATATGAAAATGATTCATGGTATTATAGTGTAATATTGTTTACAAGAAGTGTGTTAAAAACTCGCGAGCCGATTGGAATCCGGCCGCGGTTAATGACTCGACGCCGACAATGAACAGGATAAGTGTTTCTTTTCTTTTTTTAATCCTTTCCGTTTATTTTTAATCGTTGGAATAATGATCTATTTGAATATTCCACGCACACCGACAAAACTATGCAGTCAGAATGTTTATGAATGATCTGCCCCGGAGGCGAGCGCGCGCGTCCCTAAAACACACTACACAAACGTGTACTTATATACAGATAAATACACTTCACGTAACACCTCTCTCTTTTTCTCTTCTTATGTAAACTCCATATGCTTTTGCCGTCGCCGTCGACGAACGCTTGGTTGACCGTTGCGCTTTTCGCAATAATTACAAATAATGTACAAAAACGAGTATTGTAATATCCCGTGGATTTCAAAACGTCGCCACCTTAATAAATACAATGGTAATAGGTATAATGGTTAAAAGTAAGCCACGCCGAACGAGTAGTGTCTGATGGGTATCACCGAAATTCGAACAGACGCCCACGCGGCGGCGGAGGACGTTTTTATAGTATACATCTCTGAAAACGTTTAAGAGGGTTAACTCGAGTGTATTACAGAAATCGTTTCAGAGCTACAACCCGTGGTGACTATCTGGCGGAGACGAATTTTCGATAACGTCGAGTACCATTCCCTCTTCCACACGTACACGTATCATGTAGTAAAAGGTCCAAAAGGAAAAAGATGCACGAACCCAAATTGTAGTAGCCGAAATACTATATCGAATTGTCCGACCCACTTTGCAGTCAATGGACTACCGTGTGACTGACTGAGGCCGACGGTAGTTTTTCCATTAAAGGCGGGCGCCACCGATCAACAGTTCACACGGCACTCCCGGCCCGCCAATTAGTACACCGGAAGGGACTCGGGTTTTTGCCCCATGTTGCGAACACGCCCTCGTGAATATTGCCCGAAAGGTCCGGCACGAAGGATTTTGGCGTCTCGATTTTAAAGCCACTATGAGATTTCATGATGTATGTATAATATTAAAATGATCGAGTAAAAACTATGCGTGAAAACCATAATATTATTATTATATACGAGTATTAGGTCACGAATTAAGCCGCGCAGTGTTGAAGTAAAACCGCGTGGAAGTGATACAGAATAATTTAGTTAATTATAATACAAAATATTATTATACGATAAAATATTGAGGTTTAGTCGCAACGCAGTATTAATTATTCGTGTTATTTATTTATATTAACTAAAGGGTGTTGGTATGCAAATCGGCGCCTGAGAAATTCGCGCATATCAAAATATAGTCCACAACCGATAAAATTATAATCTCTCATTTATACAGAATGTTTCACGCTGGTTTGACAGATTCCCATGCAATGTCTATGTAAAATTGACAAAACAGCGTGAGACATATTATATGTTTAGTTTTATATATATATTCGAACACTGTAGATGCAACACTTATGCACCTATTATGATGTTCAGAAAAAGAAGATGATGCTCGAGAAAAAAAAGCTTTTTATAAAATGTATTAAAATGTTTTTTACCGATCAAACTTCAAAGCAGTTACCTACAGTTAAGGGCAACGTTATAGACCTGTCGGTGTTTTGAATTAAGCTTATCAGTTTCGATGACACGCGACTTATGTCAGTTGTTTCGATCAAACGGCGTTATAATAATAATAATAATAAAAAATACCAGTTGCTAACAACAGAAAAATATATTTCGTTGCGATGCGAGTACAAAACGGTCTGGGAATTAGTATGCGTTCGCCGTCAAAGGAAAGACAAGAAAAATGTATAAATCACAGTGAAAAACGCATGGGATGAATAATTATTATTATTTTTGTTCAATACTCCAGTGAACGTCATCATCATATTATTATAAAAAAAAAAACATATTAGGTACATATCAACAACAGTAAGCATAATATTATGGTCTATATGGCGTTTGTTTGCAAGCCACGCACCCGTTTTATTATGTTTCTTCGTTTATGTACATATTTTTTTATATTATTATTACACTTTGTAGTCTTTAACAGTTTATCGATAATTGTATCTTTAACCAATAAAGTCAAGTCGATTATTTAAAAAAACGTTAAATATTTTACTACACGAAATGAAAGAAATGATCATTTTGAAAACTTATGCTAGAATGATTGTTATATTCCTAGTGTCCAAGCCTCTGGTATGTAAGTGAATAAACGACATTGCAGTGCTTTGCCATAACGCATATTAGGTATATTATGGTTCTAAATACTGTCGCTGTGTTACTGGGTTTTATCAATAAACTTACTTGAAAAACCATTTTCTAGTTGTATACACACGTTTTGAACTTCTTACAATATCATATTAATTTACATATAATAATACACGTAGTATGCTGTATAGGTCGTTGACATTCGAACAGTTTACGCGAAACGTGCATCACATTTAATATTATAATTTATATCAAGTGAAATTCTTAGTGTAATCAGCAAACCACGGACATTATTCATCGTAAAATAGAAAAAAAATATATATTAAACAATTTATCCTTCAAAAATAAATAATTATTCGATTAAACTTTTATAAAATCAATTTAACACGCAAACAAGTATCGACGTTCAACGCGTAACAATAATAATAATATTATAATAAACGTCATATTATAATAATATATGATATTCCGGTTTAAATATGATAGGTATCATATTTCTGAGTATAAGGCACTCGAGACTTATTGATGTCACGGGCCGTATTATTAATAATACATCATAAAAATACATTAACTCCTATTGCTCTCGAATTACTTTCAGGCTTCAACGCTAGAGTCTCAATAAAATCGTTCAATAATTATTTATATACCTATGTTACAAAATTAATAATAACTTATTGACATATAACACGTTAAAGCGATCGCAACAAACTATTATATCCTGCAATATATTTGTATTGTTCTCTGGGGGTTCCGATTCGTAATCTCGCGGTCTTTAACCCTAGTAGCAGTATATACATACAATATATTGAGTAACATATCGTTACAGAGATTTTATCATTTCACATTTACCATATTTAGGTACTTTTGATATTATATAGATAATTGAAATTATTTTCGACAATGGACAATAGCGAGTGGTCGATAACGACAGACGAAAAACAATTCTCGGTTTTACAATGTCATCAGTGAAGCTTTTCACGTTATAGGCGGAAATATGTCGCCTTTCAGGTGCACCAAGGACCTTTTCTTGTCGCGTCGGACCGACTTCACGTTCGCCTGTGTTAACCGCGCAGAGAGAGTTATTCGACTCAGGTATTTTTTTCAATACACGCTTGTATTGTACCCACATATTATATTGGTTATTTTTCCCTCCGTCCTGTCACTTGTCATCGATCCAGTGGCCCTCGGGTGCTGCACCGTACACGTTATTATTATTTTAAATAATATATTATATTTATATACTAAATAACAATAAGCTCGATGACACCCGGAGGAGACAACGACACGAGACGTGCCATGACACCGGATAGGTTCGCGTGCTGTGATCACAATACCGCCGGACCAAATTAATACCATTGTTGTCGCGCTACAAAGCCGCCGGTGTCGCACAAGATTACTTAACATACACATACACACACACACGTGCGGATTGGCATTTTTCTACACGTTTGTAATGACCCGAAAAACCATAAGGCGATCACTACCTCTTGATGAGAAAACCGCCTAGACGGTAGAAAAGAAGATATTACAAAAATATTGTATCGGATAACCTGTACAGGACTTCGAATCGAGTGGGTTTGAAAATTTATTAGCTACTGCCCAAAGACAATCTGTTTTAGTGTTTAGACGGTGCGGAGGAAGTTAAGTAATTATTATGCGTTTACCTAAACTGCAGAACAAAAATAATGTGCAGCTCGCGAGGCAACACCTTATTATGAGGGAGTTTTACGAGCGCGAGGGCCGAGGCTTGTGTAAGTCGACTTTTGGCTCAGTCACATACGCCATCTAAAATGGACTTAAATTCTAGATCATTATTTACTGTTCTATTGCCAATTCTGAGTAGGTGCAACTTGTATTACAAATGCATGAGACGCTACAGATACGATACAGATGGCGTTTCTTATAATAGTAGTTCCAGCGGTATTCTTTCTATAATAACCGGCAATTAGGAAGAACGATAATTGATTACGAGTAGCGAACGGCGGTGGAAGCAAAAAATGGGCAATCAATCAATGTAAGTATTTTTTCCTCTAGGAGCTTCTTCATTTTTTTCTGTTTCTGTTTTTGTTTTATAGGCTTTGCTTTTTCTCAGAAGCATTTCGCACGATTTAATCACTTGTTGCGCTCGCAGGTGGTGCGTAGATTCCTTTTTCCATCGTTGGAAATTTCCATTCGTTCCCATAGTATAGTTTTATTTAAAAGCAATGCGTTTCGGGATAGCTTCATTGTAGTTTTATGTCCTAACGCCGCGCCGACCGATCCCTCCTCTTTTTCAGATGTTATATAATAGTGAGTAGGTGCACATTTCATTGTAATATTATTATTAAATCGAAATATACTTAATTATTATCATCGCGTATCGTGTGAAATACTTGATATTTTGCATCCTATGCGCTAAAGCCTCCCACGGGAACACAGCCGTTATATTGATTAAGTGCAAAAATGCTTCGACTGACAAAATAATTACATACACTTGATATTAATGTGTCTAGGACCAGCGCATTATTGAGTATACATGTTCGGTCGACAAGTGACCGCATTTCTGCAGATAAGTACAATAATTTATTATTATTATGTTTTTGGTCAGCGAAAATATACTCTTAACCGCGTTTCCTTATGAAACAATTTTATAATATTATACGACATAACGATTTTTTTAAATTATAAATTAGTATAATTAAAAAAATAAAAATACTCAAAAGTAAAACAAAACAATATGTGATGTGTTTAATTTAAACGTAGTATACATCAACTACGGCAGTTGACGAACGTCATTAAGACCGAGTTAATTGGTTTTAAACGATGTAAATAATATGCCAGAGCGAACCATTATAATATAAGAATGAAATGAAAGTTTAAAAAAATGCCAATACACGCTATAAATAAAATACCTAACCGATATTTGTAGACAGTACTGTTATAACTGCAAGTCGAATGCTTCACGTTCTAATTTTTTTTTCCTTTCCAAATCTCGAAATTTTTATGGAACATAGCCAGTCCTTGTGCATGGATTGTATACTCTACAGAGCATGAACACAGAAATGATTATTATTTTGTTTGCGTAAATTCGTATGCAATACCACCGTCCTTAGCCAAAAAAAAAAACTAGTGCGGACAGACGCTGATTAAGTTCATGTTTTCGAATAATATTACATTCTTTCATTATTTATGTCTAGTACATTGTTGTGCTATGATTTCACGCTAAGCTTCATATACTTTCCTAATTCTAAACTATCTAATGCACTCTTGGAGAAGAAGCAGGATCAACAAATACTCAATAGCAAAAATAACAATTTTCCACGTTACTAATAATGTTAGACTGTTTAAATGAAAGTTATATTATACGTCGATTGATATAATATTACAATAATTTACACAGGTAGTGGTTATAGTATAATAACTAATAAGTTTACAGAAAGTCGGGTGCTGACAGGGGAAATGTGATAAAAATAGAGCTACGTGGTCGGCTATAGCCTATGTTATAAGCGTAGGTAGATGTTGAGGTGGTTGGGCTGAGAATACGAGAACATAATAAGCGCATGTAACATTAAGATTAGGTTTAATGCAATAATTTCATTGGCCTAATCGCATTTTTCGAATACCTCTGCGTGTTGTTATTTCGATTTTGTGGGCATAGTCGATCGATAAACTTTAGTAGAAAATATACATTTTTAAATAGTGACTATGTCGACGAATTATTCTTATCCTAATATCCAACAGTGGTACCATGATTCAAAACTTTTGCTATAGTTACCTGACACCTCTAGCAGAAGTCTCGGAATAGGTCTGGCGCGGATGGACGGATAATTATAATTGTTATCACAGCTCGACTCGGCTTTTGACTTTTCCCGTTCGGAACGCTTTAATTATTATCACTTATCAGGCAAAACTTAAACTCCGTCTACGGTCGTACAAAAACGGGAATCGAGCCCGGTACACTGTGTATAATACTCTTAAGGTGCGTCGATCGTGTGAAAACATACAACGTCCACCCACGACAACGCCGATAGAGGTCCGAGAAGGGGATCGACCTGACCTAAAGCGCCGTCGAGTAGTATCATATAGTAACAATATTATAAATCCTATACCCGGTCGTTTATATTATTGTAACGGCGGCGATCACTTCCGGGTGATACTATATAAACACCGCGAGCCCGCGCGAAAGTGTATACAAAACCGTACAATGGCTGTTTAAGTATTACACTTGGGTTGTTTTGTGTCTACATGCCCAACGTGAACATTGCGGAAGGACCACATAATATTATAATAGGAGTGTTCGATAACATTTTGATACGAATGTATTATTTCTTAGGCGGTTTGTTTACCCTAAGACCCGGCGCTTTAGCTATAACTTTAAACGAGCGACAAAACGTTAACGTCGTAAATAATAATAATCCACTATACAAGTCTGCTAGGACTTGGGTCTAATATAATGGAATATTAGGTACAGCCATAATAACACTGGTCGCCTACGGCTCAACGGTAATCGTATTAAATCAACTCCTACGCGAGCGCGTGCCCGAGTAGCGTTGAGAATAATTGACGACACTTTACGATTTTTGAAGACTATTTCTGTTTGTTTGGACAAACGATAATTGGACAAAAAAGAACAACATATAGACCTCTAAATTCGCACGTGTTAAGAACAACATTGAAATTTGAAACGCGCCAAGGCTATTTCTTGTAAAACGATATTTTAAAAACTTTGTAAACCGTTCTTGACCGTTGTAATATAAATGTTACAGTATAACACGAAATTAAAAAAATAATATATTTATTATAGTCATAATTAAAACACCACTAATTGTCCTTTATACAGCCACCGAGAAAGTTATAGAGCCGCCCAAACACTTAGAAATTATTGATTTTCTGGTCAAAAACTTATACCATTCGGCGTGACTTGAAACCTAAAGTGCTGCGTGTACACGCATAGGTAAACGAGGGAGCTGAAAAGCTTTTTAGTCATTTTAGGTACACCGACCTTTTATTGTTTTTTTTTGGTTCGCTTAGAACGCCAAACACTCCTGCAGTGCCGTTTATATATTCCACACAACGTACGCAGACCCGCTGTTATTCAATATAGTATACCTAATATTGAATAACGAAAAACCACAGGATTCTAAAAAAATAGTGTTCAAGTTTAACGAACTCCTCTAGGGATTTTCACGAATTTCTTTTGTAACTGTTAAATTACATTAATTCAAACCGTTAACTTCTATTACACAACATTTAAAATTAAATGATAGAACACAGCAATGAAGACAATTGCGCGTTTAATTAAAAACAAAATAATAATAAATAGACACAGATCTTATTTCGTGTAGCTTAAAGTTAATTTCATTTGGCCCAGTCGTTGAACTAATTAAAATACATATTATATTTGTGGAGAGTGATAAAAACTTAATTAAGTCAAAATAGAGCGTAAGGGGTTACGAGTGTAACTTAACGTTTTATTTACATTTGGACGACAAACGATTAACAAATCTAATTAACAATATTAATGTCTACGTCACACCGAAAAAAAAAGGTCAAAATTAAATTATTCCGAGTAATCCATGATCATATTATATTTTAATGAATGGTTGGGGTCATATTAATCATATAAAGTATATTATAAAAAGCCATAAAACGAGTAGGAAAGAGATAAAGGGACCAACCCGTTAAACGTGGTTGTTAAAACAATAACACTAATAATTTGACAACTAATTGTGTTGGACTAATTACAACTTATGTCCGAACTGTGGAAACAGTATAATATATCCATAACAATCAACCGCTCTACCCTGGCTAAAAGGCGTTGCGCGATTGCTTTGTTACGCTAAAAATAATAATTGTAAACAAAATTAATTTACATTTACATCAACATGTAAATATATACCTTTACTTAAAAAACATAAAACATTATGAACCCCAATTTTAACATGTATTCAGAACGATTAGTTTTTATTTTAGACGATGAACTTGGTTTCGTAACTGTCCATTAGACACTATAAGACCATTGGACTTTCCTTATATTGTCATATTGACTGTGTTATAATTTATTATGTTTTATAGGTACTATGAGTTTTTATATGATTTGCGTTCCGGTATACTTGCAATTCCCATCAACTCGTTGGCGTCGCGCGTGACTCGGGATATGTTGTTTTACAAAATGGTATTGGTAAATGGGTGTTGGCCGTGTACACGGGATGTACCACGGAGACATGTAATCGGGTTAAGGTTGCTTTTGCGTCTGAAACAACTGCGATGTAAGACAATCTCGCGAAAACCATCTGCTGACTAAAAACGTCCAGTCTGGGCTGTAATCGTTACGAGATATTGCCCACACAGCCAGACCACATGCAAACCCTTATCTGCACGAGAGGCTGCTCCGCTATTAATTAGTACATATTATCCTGTTTTGTATAATGTAGGTACATACACTTGCTCACACATGTGGTGAATGTTGTTGGGTAATTTTTACTAGACGGCGGACAAGCCATTATTGTTCGCTCGTGTCCATTTGTATTCTGTACACTATAACATAGTCGGTAGGTAAAAACTTAACAAAAAATTTATAATTCAAAATGTAGCTAAGCCGAACCTGACAATATTTATATGTACACCGTAAATTATTAAACCAACTAACACAATCTATTTTAGGGTAAATTATTTTTTTCATACTGGCGGACCCAATGAGTTTTTGGTTAAACGTTCGACAGAAGAAAAAACACAAATCCATTTTGACAACACTGAATAAAGAATAATAATATTGTAGTTTTAGAATATGTTGTTATTATGACTTGACGTTAAAAAATGTAAAACATTGAGCATTAATTAATGCGAGCTCGTCGTCGCACAAACTTACCAACACCGTTTCGGCTTCGAATAGTTTACTGCTCAAATATTTAAGTGATGTAAGATTTTGGATGAAATGCCGATTACAGCGATGTGTTTAAATTCTGACTCTCGAGTATACAAATAATGGAACTTTTAAATCATAAAAGCAAATGTTCGAGCACGACTCATCAGTGGTAATTGTAACAATATAATGGGCAAGAAGAGCCGGATGGGTAACAATAATGAAACGCGAATTGGTTATAATATTTCTCACGCCCAGTCCGTCCCAAATCTGACTTTTCTTACAATTAGTGAGTAAACATTAAAGAGCTGTGAAAAACGTTTATTTTTATCCACCGCAAGATTTATGAAAAAGTGCATTCTGTGCGAGGCACTATTGTTGGTATGTAATGCTAAAAAGTAAAACGCAAACAACAATATTTCTACCTTGTTACACAGTAGGTATGAGTATACTATATGAGAAAAAAAAATAGAAGTCGTTTCAATTCGACTAGGTTAGAAAAAACTATCCACAAGTTTTGCGATGGCATAACATAATAAAAATAAGAAACATTACTGTAGAACCTCAACAAAGTCTCTATGGAAATGTTGCTAACAGTCACGGCTAGCGGTAGAGTTGATTACAGGTTGTGGGCACTCCATAAACTCCAGCCTGGCCCGGGGGGTGTGCCGGGGAACGGTGAGGTTAAGTGACAGAGGAGAGGGGGGGTTTGAGTGCTATATCGTGATGCAGTCCAGACGGCAACGACGGCTGATGGTCGTCCAATTAAAAGGTCAATCGGCAAAAACGTTGACCGCACGTGATTTATACGAACAATCACTTTGGCTGACATCTCCGACCGATCTGCAGTTGACAACCAGTTCTGTTGATCCTCCCCTCGACCTCCTCCCCTCGAAGACGTGTCGTTGAGATTTGCTAAATGTAGCCATCATTCCCCGCATAAACCGTTAATACAGTTCTCAGTCCAACGCGAGGAATTTAAAACCCATATTGGACGGATTGTAGAACAATGATAAATAAATAATATAGCAACTACGATGTAGCCCGATCGTGAGCAGCTCGCGACATTAAATTAAATAAATACATTTTTATACTAATAATAATTAGTAAAAGTATAATAGCAAAATTGATGCTACTGAATCTTTCCGTCCAAAAAAAAATTTAAGGAAAACAATTATTTTTGAAATGTTAAATTGACATTTTATCACAGCTTTTGGTTATGGACAATATCCTATTCCTACATAATATATGTATTAGGTACATCAAACTATAGTTAATAGCAAAAGTAAAATATAAAAAAAGAGTGTTGTAAAAATAGAGAGATGCCGCACTGGTTCACGAAATTCGGAAGACCCTAAAAATGTAAACCACAGGAAAAACGATAGCGTTCTTCTAGGTACAATATGGCGCGTTATTGAATTTCAGTGTAATATGGTGATCTCGGATAACACTATTTTGTAACTATAAAGGAAATCCTAATATGTTATGTATTGTGTATATTTTTACCCGGACGGCTTATGGCGTTATCATGCACTCGAGTAGGCAACGTTTAATATTATATTAAACTAAAAAAAAAAAACTTAGCCACTATCGTATTAAATTTTTGTGGTTTTACTCTGACGTTTATGTACTTTATAGCTAGTTAATCTGCGATATTCAAGTAAGGGAGTTTTCATAATAATGAGGAAGTCACGGCTGGCGCACACTTTATCTTATTAAGAAAAAAAAACATTACGTTATACATCGTTTCCTTTCTTTAATCGCTGGGAACCAGTGAGTGAACAAAAAACCAAAAAACTGTAACTATACATACTAACACGTAGCAGTGATCCAAGACCTAAACGGATTAAAGAACATAATAATAAAATGTATAAATATATATAGATATAATTTTTTTTTGTCAAATTATCATTACTATATTATTATCTGGAAGTCTGAATCGTATTGAAGTATATATTTTTTATAAACGTTATATCAGATTTTACTTTATACAGCGCATACGAATGCTTATAGATTTTTTCTGATTACATAATATTCATAAATTATTAACACATTTTATAAAGATTTTTTGAACAGTTGTACAGAATACCCGTTCCTAAAAACCTACCAGAACCAATATAACCTTTCTATTAGAGGACATTTTTTAATTAAATTTATTAGAACACCGTGTCCGCTCAAAAATACATAAGAGCAATAAAATATAATGTTTTGCCTGGGTTAAAATGTATATAATAACCATCAATATGAACGGAGCAATTTAATCGATTTTTATTTTGCAATGTAAGCCTAATCAAATTTTCAATGCGCAACACGGCTTATTACGTTTACAATTTAATAATTTACGATGCTATTTAGTGTTTATAATCCATTTAAAACGAAAACAAAAAATTGTGCTATGTTTTCGTAATATGTAACGAAACAAAATAAAACCCGTAATGAATAAAAAAAAATCATAATTTTAAGATTTTTACACAAATATTAAACATCATAATATTATAGTTAGCCGTTTTCTTGTAAATACTAAAATCGTACTATAATAAAAAGTGTAAAAATAATTAAGCAGACCCTTAGGATTTTTTTTTAATATTACACTGTACAACAAAACAATAGTACAATTAAAAAAATATTAAAACTCGAGTGGCGTATTGTATTTACACTATTGACGGACCAGCATACCAGTCTGGCTTGCAGACCAGTCGGCAGTCAAGCTACTCAAGTGGGAGTAACCGTAAGTTGTCTAGGTAAATAGTGTAAGAACTAAGAAGTACAATTTTTTATAGCATAAAAACGAAATGAAAAATTAATAATATTATTTGTTTCTTCGGAAACGGTTTGTTTTTTAATAAATTGCCGAACGGAATGAAATATGCATCGTTACCAAATTCTGGTTGGTACACACAAACGGCCTAAGAACATTGTTGAGTAAATTGTACTCGGGCCGAGTTTGCGATACGCCTTATAGCTAGGCTAAGGGGCGAATTAATCCCTCGCAGTTCTGTGGGCGCTGAATGGCTAACCCGTTTCTGTTTACACACTGTAGTAATACAAAATGGTATGTTGTGACTGTTGGCTGAGAATTGTAGGTTGACATACCGCACGCGTGTAGAGCGACTAAAAGTGTCACACACTCACTTGCGCGTGCCAATACTATTATAATACATGTATGATATGTGTAATTACATGCACGAGAGCAAACCGTTATCAAAACGCCGGATTGGCGGCGTTAGTGTTTATAATCATTATAATGTATTCCAGTTAGCAGCAAATCCGGTAGGTATAAATACATCGGCGTAGTCAATATATTTTTCTAGTTCACTCGAGTCGCTCTGAAAGTGTTCGCCAGCCACGGCTTGCTCCGACTAATTAATATTGTCATTGAAATGTCGTGCTAGTATCATTTTTTAAATGGAATTCCAAAAATGTATAAAATGTCGGCGGTTGTACCGCCGCACATAGATTGTTTATAAAGATATTACATTAGTATTTGGATGATAATAATAATATTATGTCTGAATAATGACTCTTTTTGGATCATGACTCACGTCGCGGTTGTGTATATGTATATTATTATGTCCATTGATTTATCATGAACGTAACTCCGTCGCGTACTTATCGCCGTCTATAGTAATTACAATGTCGGTCATATGAAAAAAAAAAAAATCAAAAAACATCTTACGTTGTGTTTAGTCAACAATATGACGACCCAATTGCGTAATTCGGCGGCGTGTAACAAAAAAAAAAAAGTATTATTATACAAATCGTCATTTTAGTCGTCTACTCGTCTACCATAAATAAAATAAAACGTATTACAACATGGCAATACAGTTTTTCTCTCTTTCGTTTTGACATAATACTAGCCGGCAATTACACCTCTTTACCTATCAAACCACGCATCCGACAAAAAACCCATTAAATTATACTTAATAGACCGCCGCCCGTCCTGCATATTTCCGATACCGTATTAAGTCCGCATTAAACCACATAATATTATTATTCATGACATTGTTCTCTTTGGCGACGACAGTAAAATAATACCGTACCTATCATTGTGATGGTCCCTGTGAATTACCGCGCCCAGTGTCAAAAGCGATCAACCGATTTTTTATTTACACCCGAAATAATTACTATGCGCGTATTACAAAAATGAATATATTAGGTGTACATATGGTAATGTGCGCACGAGCCAATTGCAAAATCGTCACCATAGCGCTGCAGTACGAATAATTTACATTTTTTGCATATCAATGGCCAGGTGCCAATGTTTCGGTTTGGATACCCAAAAATCCGAGAGAAAAAAATGTTTATATTAAGAAGAAGAATTTCAGCATTATGCGTTGAAAATATTTCCGCCATCTACATAAATAAATATGTTTACAACTTATACACAACTCGTTTTGGAAAAAATTACAATAGCGTTGGCTGAAACTCGTACCTATACTGTACTAAAACATAATAAAAACAATTCATTTAGGAATTATTAATTTCATATTTTCTTGTCTGTAAAGTTTGTTTGTTCCGTAACTGTCGTAAAAAAAGCAGAGGCGGGTAGGCTAAATTGTTGTTACTGAGAAAATATATTTTAAAAATGCCCAAATTACTTATAACTACACGTACCTGTACATTCCTTTTTATACCTTATACAAAATGTATTTTTTGTATTAATTTTATCAAGCACATTTTATACATTTTTTTGAACCTTGGAAAATGTATTAAATATTAAAAAAAAAAATATTACAAGTCCTTTAAGTATAAATATAAGCATATTACATTTTCATGAATAATATGTTAAATACCTAATACAAACTCATAGACTAACATAACTATTGTTATTTTTAGTTTTTGAACCGGGGGAAATATTTATAATTAATAATTATTAAAAGGTATTACAATTGGTTCGGCTATTGTACTGGTATTGGGCCTACCGGGATTTGGTCTATCCACCTATATATATAATAAACTTAACAATTAAAAAATATGATTCACTCATACTCCGGCATTGTCTCTTGTTATGTCATAATTGTAATCTTAGGTTAAAATTTGGTTAACCGTATTTTTCCATGAGCGATTAACATCGACATGAAGTTCTCATGTTTAGGTTAAAGTGTAATTTTTTTCATATTCAGCACAGATTCCGGAAGTTATCTAAAGAAAGCCTTCTAAAAGAACTTATGTTATTCTTTAAAGTATCGAGTAGATTATTTGTTGAAATTCTATATTGCTTTTGATACAGAGTCGGGAGTCCATAATAGTATGTGTTCGGTCCATTTGCACATTGAGTGTCGATACTGTAGAGTCAACGCACCCGCCGCCGGTTTTCGGGAACGCCTTTCGAATTTTTATGTAAATAAAAAACGTCTCCGAAACATAACAACAATAACCTACGGGATGTTTTTTTGTCGGCGGCCACAAGGAACACACACATACAACAAAGTGCTAAATCGTTATCGTTATGAAGCTCTGCCGTCGGACCCAGGACGTGCACGCGATCCAAGTAGTCGACGGCTCGTGCTCTAAACGAAACAAGTATACATTTTCTTCCGATCTAATAATAAAATATGATAATAATAATTATTATTATTGTAGTCGGCTTATATAAAACAAAACAAAATCATAATATTATATTTAAACCCAGCATTCAACCGTGTTTGTATGTGTGTGTGTGTGTTTACCTTGTGATTAACACGGTGTACCAGCTACCGTGTATGAATATTATTTACAACGTCCGTACCTTTCCTCGGGCCACCGACATATTATTATTGTTGTTGTTATTCCTTTTTTTTCCCTCTTGTATTTACTACTACTACTACTACTCGCTTTGTTTTATTATTATATTGTGTGTGTGTATATATCTAAATAGCGACCCATAATTATCTCGGTCTTCGTACAACCGTCGTCCCGGCCGACCTTGGGCTCCGTTGGGTGGTCCGCGGTGTCGGCGGCTGTGCGAGGACCGGTTGTTTCGCTTTTGCCTTCTGGAGGTATCTCTACTTCATCTCCTGTCGACTACCAACCCCCCAACCGCCCTACCACCCCCCCAGCCACGACCCAGAAGTCTGCAGCCTCGTGCTTGCACATATTACAATAAGCCGGCACTACTCCTGTACGGAAATCGAGATTAGGTACATATTATTAGGTATTATCGTGTATTATCTGTTTTGGCCGCGCCAAGAGCCAAGGCGAATCCCCGGACGGATAGCATTTAATTTTTATATTACCCGCATTATTATTGTATAAAATATAAAATAAAAGCAGGTTTTGCAAAAAACAAAACAAATATCTGCACCGCGATCCGTACCGAAAACGCTCCACCGGCCGTGTTTGTATACAAGCGTAAACGTTCAAATACATCATAAAAACCACTCGTTACGTTAGCGGCACGACGGGCTCGGAATACAAAATCTGCTCGTTAACGACAAGACAGTAGGAAATAACTTTAGAAATGTTCGTATGGAGATGATGATAGTAATACTAATAATGCCTTCTGTAGGCTCGACCGGGGAATTCTCCACCGTCGCGCCAATATATATATTTAAGTATGTGTAATGTTTATTATCAAAACTCCAACTTAAATACTTGACCGTCTGCCGTCGATCGCATATTACCCGAATGTAAATCGGTCGTGACGGTCAAAAACCTCGGGCGTTACATAAAACAAACGCGACATTGAGCCACAGACGATAATGTACCTGACAATATCGAATATCGTGTCGTTTGACCGTGTGGTTTTCTCCCGGTAGTAGGTAATAGTAATTAAAAGCGTATAGGTACTATAAATACATTATAAGAATAATATATTTAAATTATTCTTAATATAATGCCGTATCGAGTATGTATACAATATCTATAAACTGGTCAACTGCATTTAAAACCGACAATTTATACAACGTTATCCAACTCATCGGTGAAAGTCGATTCCAATTATTTGTATGACCTTATGTCACACAGGAACACTATTGTTTCAAAAAAAAAAATCTGTTATTTGTTTAACGTCCGGTTCTTGACAGCACAGCTTTAGCCCTATTTCTTTTTCGTCGACCGAATGTTTTTTTCCGGTTTTCAGTGGTCATAATAATGTTTTTGGTTCGATGGTCCACTTCAACGCTATTAGTTACCACAGAGTGGTTATAAATATGTATATATATATACAATTCGTTCCAGAGTTAACAAACGCCTTTCTTGTTCGTGCGGTCGTACGTTCGTTAATCATATCCATATTATTAGTATAATTTAGTGGAACATGATTAATCAGCGATTTAAATTTTAATCCCTTCAAGATCTTAACAATATATTATATTTTATTTCACATTGTGTATCCCAAATGTAAATGTTCTAAATCCACTTAAAATCAACAATAAACAAACACAAAACTGTCAATATTATATTATTTCAGTACAATATATTATATGTCTTTGTAAAATAGATAACAACGCACCTTCAATTTTTAACACCTACATTAGTTCAAACTCCAAATTATACCTAACACGTATATGTCTGAATTCGTTCAACAACGTTAATATGGTTTAACTCGGTAGCCCGTTCGCATGTAAATAGTGTACGCATATACAACTTTTTGGTAACGTTAAACCACGTGGCTTAACATAATATTTATACCGAGCTTATCATCCTATCTAAGCGTAGGAAAGTAAGCGTGCACGTGCACACGCTTGCGACTGAAAACCCATCTTAGTTTCATAACAGTGTTATACCTGGATTCACGGTAATATTTCAACCACTGGATTGATTACTTTGTAATATATTATATTCAGTTTATGGCTTAAGTCCGTACACAAATGGTACTTTATACAAACGCCAACGAATTGAAAACGCTCTCCTCTTCCCAACCGTGTATATAAAACTATTATAAATAATTGCAGCAATTTTTAACGATAATTATGTATTTATTTTTTTTTACCACTTACAGATTTACTCCAAGGCGATTTTTTTAGAAAAATAATTTAATCAGTTTTCGACGTAGCTAATACTTTCTACGAACCAGTAACCACCCCACTGTGCTGCGTGCTCGCGGTTCTGGTTTCTTTACCCCATTTCAAAGCAGCGGTTTCCGGAAGGGCTAACAAAACAATCACATTATTACTATAAAAAATTAAAAAACAAAAACCAAATGACGTGTGACCCGATGCGGGAATACAAGCGGCCCACAAAAGGTAGAGGAAACGCGATATGGTCCGGTGGCGGTTTTTTCACGCCGTCCTTACATTACTCTCAGCATGAGCGCTGCTTTCCTGGATGCAGCCGCCCTTTCTCGGCGGTGGACATATAATACTATAATAGTACCTATGAGTATTAAATACCAGTACGAGGTAGACACGCATTATTATTATATTATTATTAGCTGCAACTGCCAGGACGTCGTGAAAACCGTATTTACATACATAGGTAGGTATTATGTGCGCACAGAAAACGCTGTCGGTGTGTGTGTTAGTGTGTACAAGTCGAACGGTCACCTCGCGGTCAACGTTAACAATAGAAAGCGACACGGCGACGACGGTGGCAAAATGTGAACGGATATACGTTTCCATGTAGTAACAAATATTACTATGGGTTTTCAGACCGGTGAAAGTCCTTTTTCGATACTGTAAATCGAAGAGTAAATAATAATTATTTGTACTATACCGCCGCCGCAGACGCGATCGGGCTCGCGCGTTACATTCTCACTAAGTATTCTTCGATCGTGTGGGTCACAAAGACAACCCGAAAAACGTCTATTGTTTTCGGATTAAAAAAAAAAATTATTATTTTCCAACACAAACATACAAATACACATTACATTGTACGCGCGTATGTCGGCGCGGTTTGTGACGCCGTCGGACATAACATTATGACGGAAACCTGTTTCATATCTTTTAACAATAATAATATATTTCATATGTATACATGTATATTCGATTGTATTAAACGCGCGTTTATGTATTTCCGTTTAATTCCTTCGAGCGTATTTTAATTAATATTGTTTTCCTCTTATATAAATGCTTCGGGGGCAAGATTTTAATCATAATTTCTCGCGGTGGTCGACGACGGTGCCGCAGAATAGACGAGGGCTTCGCGAGAGGGCAATGAGTGTAGTATAGCGGCAGTGGTCGTTGCTACCTGAAGTTACGCCCGGTAGTCCCGCCGAAAAGGTGGAGAACCCCGAGGCTACGGGTCGATGAGATTGTCTTTACATTGTTTCCGACCGGGTTTCACCTGACGCGTTATAAACGTGTAAACCTGGTAAACACACCGAAATACGCGCCGTCATCGGGTTCCCTCTAAAGGTACACCGTCGCAGAACGGAGCAGAGGGCTTTTACAATAGCAAACAAAATATAAACGGTCATTTTTTTCAAGTAATTATAGCTGAAATAACCGTTTCTGGAACGGTTTACCGGTATGTACGGCCAAACGAATGAAGTTAGGCCCGACGACGAGTCAGTCAGTTCTCGACAGAGCACTGAGTGTGTGTATATATGTTCGTGTACAGGTACGGCTTTTTTTTTTTTAAGGTATACCGTGTAGCAGCATTATGGTCATGACTGAAATATTGACGACCCGGCAGCAGCGCCTCGCGCTTGACCAACGCATTCCAACGCGACCGGTAGGTACACACCTCGGCGGCGTACAACCGCCGCCAATCGGATGCCTCGTAAAAACTCCATACAAAACGCGCACCAAGTCTACATAAACTGGGCATTTAGTTTATGGGTGCACACGCGTATCGATTTAAAGTTTATTAAGCCGGTAACCGCCGGACTTTAGGCTTTTCCATCCAGATTCGATCACGGTCTAGTGTAACCAATTTATCCCGAGGGTCAGCCCCACGTTCGGGCAAGAGCCAAATGAAATAACGAAAGGGCGGACATATGCTAACCGACATGAACGAAATCGTCTGTTACTCGAATGTGAGCATAGTAAATGTGTCATACGCGTTTACGTCAAGTGGCCCCGTCCGTAAGGGGATACACGTCAAGTGTAAAGAATTATTCGGTATTAGGACTCGACGACTCACAGATGGTTTCAAGTCTGAAGTTTATAGCTAGAGAGGGTCTAGGCTAGAGTTATTAGCGTCTAACACTTTTCGTGCTTTGTTTTCAAGAACTGTCGGCGTGTAGACTAAACACTGCATTGCTAGGCCGATATTATATAAAAAACGCATGCTTATTATATATATATATATATATATATATGTTTTAAGAGCTCTATTATTTTTTTTCTTGGTCTATGTTGGCCGGCGACAGTGAATAAAGTAAAAATTGCATCGTGCCGCGTAATTATCGTCGAGTTATTTTTCTTTTACCAACAAAAACAGTCAACGTTTCTCGGATTAGAAGTGGATAAAGAATGAGAAAAAAAGATATAAAGGAATACCGGAGGCGACGGTGGACCTTCGTGTGTCCATATCTATTCATGTGTCCAGTTAGACGACCGGAATCCCATCGTTATGTGTGTGAGAGTGCGCGCGCTTCTCCTCTTCTGTCGTGGGAGGGTACACGTCCGACGGTCTGAGGGTAGGTTAAGGCATTCGCTTTGTTGTTGACCGTGGGCCGCCACGCGGTCGGTTTATCGTACCGTTGAGGCTAATGATGCGGTCATTATTATTATTATTATTATTATTATTATTACTATACACATATAGAGATACACGTGAGTGCCAGAACGTTGTGTGATCTGTGAAGAGGATTGGATGGCCACCGAACCGTGCGACGGTCGTTCTGTGACTGGGATTATATCGCTGCCGTGGCAATGTTTGTCCGCGGTTAAGTCGGTGGTTTTAACCCGACGACTCGTGTATGTATGTGTGTGCCTGTATGATTACACTTACCCCGAAGTGTATTTTTTCATATGGTGCAAGGCGGGGATTGAGAATATTTATACCATTAACCGGAGGATCATTTCGGTTGACATCGTCTTGGGTTTGCGGTTTTTTATTGTACCCTTCAGGGGGGACGTGTACCGTGGATTTAGAGTCTGGGTGAAAATAAAACGAATGGAAAAAAACAATCTCGGTTTATATACACCAACCTGCTGTAGTAATATTTGAATTCCTCAGGACCGGGTCATCGTCGTTGTCGTTGTACGGGCCCACCTGTTCATCTGTTAAGAGAGGTGTACGACGACCACGACGATTAGACATTCGATACTCGAACGATGCCGCTCGTGTGGCTGCTGTTGCCCGTCACCTTCTTAACCGTTGTTATAATATTATGTATGTGGCCGTGTGTGTGTGTAGAGCCGTTTGTAACATTATCATTTTTTCGGATCAAACGATTTCGGCGTACGATGACGGGCTCTTTGAAAATTATATGACGCAACTCTATGAGCGGACGACTCCATTGGCGTTCTTCGGATAAGCGCGCGATCAAAATATATTATATACATAATATTATGTATTCACGGCCTCCAGCATTTCCTGTACGGTCGACGCCAATCATCGTTCTTCTACGCCAATTAATTTAATGTAATACCAAAGAGATTATGCAAAAAAAAAAAAATACCTACCAAACAACAACAACGACCAAGCTTGTTAAGGAAGGCGATTTGACGCCTCTGAACGGATCGGTTTGGATTATTTTTCTTTTTTAGTTACAATGTACCTATATACTAGGTATTATAGGAACGGTAATAAGTAAAAGAGATAATGAATGAACGATATGCCGCCTGCGTGCATATGCAATAGTCATTAATCGTTTCGGCAGAATGCACGTGCACGTATATAGAAACGTCTAAGTAGGTTTGCGGCGTTTTCGCCCACCGCCGAAGAACGGAAAAAATAAATCCTGCATCATCGATCAACTGACGTAAACGTGCGTTATTCCAAATGAGTTAATAAATAAACTGCATAATGTGATATTAGACGCGCTCGAGATTGTTTCTTAACGAAAACCACAACAATATAGATTGTTGTTCACATGCTTGCAGTCGAATGAACGTTCAGTGACCACCGTAAAGATATGTAAACTTTTTTTTTAATTTAGTCGAATTTAACTTGTGACATAAGACAATTACAATTGCTGTCGAATTTATCATTTTTTCGCGTGGCCCCAAAATCAACAGACTATCAGTTATTCGGCTAATACTCGTATTAAGACCGATAAAATAATTTTGGATTCGTCAGATGGTTCGCGTACACTTTATTACTCGGTAACACTGGTAAGTACATCCTCGGAAACGTTAAATAGAATTTCGAAAGTGCATTTGACTCAGTGACCGTGCCGCGTCTCGCGCTAGTAAACTATTACACATAATCGAGAGTGCAACACAAATAATAAAATAATCAACTAAAGAAATATTTGAGGAATGAAGATTCCACGTTTTCATCGTGAATGTCCTATTCATTTATGTCCAATGAAAATGTATGTGATTTTTTTCACATTAAACTGAGTTGTCCAAAACGATTTTTGAAACCATTACTTAAATTTCTCGATGAGCTTTTTCTTATTTGACTATATAAGTATTTAATTATTTAAATGGACTTAATTTCCATTCCTCATTCCATCAAACACTAAAAGTCCTTATTTTGGGAGGGTAAAATGAAATAAGTTTTATACTTGATAATTTTGGACTTAAACCCTTTTACCCGAGCAGCACTGAATTTTATTAACCGAGTAGGGTTATCATTTTTTTTTTCAATAGATAGATAGATAAATAAAACATAACAGGTATGATACATAGGGAGAAAGTTTGAAAAAGCAAAAGCTTGAATGTCAGACAAAGGGAGGGAACTTTATCTTTTAACAACGAATGTAGACTATATTGTCAAACTATTTGTATTGGTGAAGGGCTTCGTAAATAGTTGGTTTAAGGCATATTTATATTACTATAGTTTTCGGTAGGATTTCTGCTACTGACGTTATCGTTTTGATAATATCATGTAATCTTATTGCTCAGTAATCTATTGAGTTCACTAGAAGAATATAATGAGACCTTGGACTTGTGTTTCGCTCAAAACATATAATAGCATTATACTAATCGAATTCAACTAAAGCCCAAGTTCACGGGACACGGTCAATGTTACAGTACTCAATTTAAATTAACACTGGGTAGCACTACTCGAGACTGTGACGCGTTATAATCCTTTTATGGTTTACTATTTCTGTCACATAACATAATATTATACTGGTCATTACTTTTTAAAGCACAAAAAAAATTCGTTGGTTCAAAACGTCTTGTCAATCCTTCTAACGGCCATGTCAGCGCATTGCGCCGTCAAGCATATTTCTAAAAATGTTTTAAGGGAACTTTTGAAAATGTATAATTCTGTATAATTTCGTATGTAATTAACCAACAGAGACAGTTTGTACGTTTGCATCATGCCAACGCTATATAAGGGTTTCTACGGTATAGAACAAAATCGTAGTACTCACATTGGTGGTTAAGTTTGTCCAGACAGCTCGCTCGGTTCATAATATCGTTGCTGGCACAATATACGAATTTTTGGTTCGCACTAAATACAATAACACCGTATTGCAGTATTCCAAGATTCTCAGCGCGTTTGGCGTGTACACAGAAAAGTTCGTCGTAGACAAATGCACATTAACCTTAACCACCGAACTACACGGGCGAGCACCAACACCGGTGTGTGCGTCTGCCGCCTCGTCGAACGCACATGCCCTCAGAGCGGCGGCGGCAGAGCATGGACTTAACCGGCTACCGGAGCGCAATCTGTTGACCGACTAACGAGCAGGCCCTTCTATTAACAACAACAACAACAAAAATATTATATTTCTGCGATCATGATCTCGGCGATCGATGATCTACAGTAGTGACGACGTTAATCGGCCAATAATAATAATATTATGTAAGGCTCTCGAGGAAGGCGATCAAAAAAATATTTAAGTATTATGATCATCAATGGTTATATTGTGTGAATATCTGGTAAGACTAATAATACTCAAAACGACAAAACAAAGTTGGTATGATTAATAGTTTACCGAGTTTTTATATCGAACGGGAGGCAATCACGATCATAATAATAATATATACTTAGTATTTACTTTTACGAGTCCGAGGAGCTAGGTATATGTATATCGTAATAAAATGTAATGTGTATATTCATGTTTTTATACCATTTCATTAGAGCGAATGAAAAACGCAAATTACATATAAAATGTCGTACATCCGACTTATAATATTCCCACTGGAAACGACCCCTTGGTATTTTTTAATTAATACGTTTAACATATTCATATAATAATAAATTACGTTAAATTCTATATACATCTAACACGTTTAAAAGAAGTCGTTTTGATTAAATATTGCCAATTAATGCTGGCCATTAAGTTGATGATGATGATCAATAAGCGAATATTATTTTTAAGAGAAAATTCTAATGAACATATTTTTATTATGTATAAGTCTTACAATTTGTCCATTCATCCATTTCATGATATCTTTACAGGTAAACAGAATTGCAAGCATTCAAATGTTTAGCTAAATAAATGTTAATAGAAATTCCTACGCATTCGGCATTACACTGTGATGCATTAAAACTTAATAGTCGCTTTCGATTTGTTAAATAATAATTATTCAAAATATGTAATTGACCATTCATTATTTTCTGTATTTTATGTTGTTGAAAAATCGAATTAAAATTTAAAAATATTAAAAGAAATGTAAAAAAAAAAACAAATTATAAAATGAAAGACGTAAAATATGATCTAGTTATAAACGGAAATACAAATAATAATTCACCAAAGTGAGATTGCAATATTGAGTATTGGGTAGTTTCTTGTGGGACACCGTATGCAATTATATCGATATTCCTTTTTATTAGAGTAAAATTTATTTAAAACTGAAAACCTTCACTAAAATCGTGCAAGACTGTTTGAAAATTCCTTCAGATGTTTTTAAGTCAACTTAACTAGATGTGTCAACTTCTTCTGGCATTGATTCCTAAATACTTAAACGTAGTAAGGCAAAGAGTATTAGTTTTACAACAGTCACCATAAAATATCATCTTAAAAAATTATATTAATTAGTTATTCCTCGCTCCTCGCATTGACTTCGTCATTGACTTCAGACAAATTCACAAACCATAATCATTTAATCAAACTAATCAGTGAGATAGTTGTTTAGATTTTTCTAAAATAAAAATATAAAGTTAATTACATAAAAAAAACTACTATCCAAATAGTAAAAAGTTAAAATTCGATTTTAGATTATCTAAGAATTTTTTTCGCATTCATTCTAGACTTAATGAAAAAAATAATTACGGGAATGTAGAAATTACGGAATATTTTATTTAATTGGATTAAACGCTTAAGGATTATACTAATTCACTGGGACTATAATATTACAAGTTGTTTTATAAAAACTTGATCGACGTTGGAAAGGAAACGGATCATTAAAATGTTTAAGCGATTACATTTTATATTCAAATATATACATTAAAATATATATTAACGAGGTAATCTTAATTATTTTTTTATCCAGTAGGAGTATTATATTCAATGCGCTTTGTCCACACTAGTATTGTATTATAATACATATTCTATAATATATTTTTAGGTTATATAATGGTTAAAATGATTGATTACACGAACAAGTATAATTTATAACAACTCGATTGTTGAGAATTTTTTTTTCGTTCTTCATACTTGTATATTGTTTGTTTTGAGAGTACCAAACGGATATAGTGAGTTATTATAAATGTACAAGCGTTAAAGTCGTTTAGACTTTCAACTATTGTTTAACCTTGAAATTAGCGCTGTATAATTTTTATCTATAGTTTAACGACCCCGATGATTTGTTCTTTTTAATGAACCCCGGTCGAATATACTCGTAATACACACACATACACGCATAGACTTCCTTAGCAGACTTATCGCGGATATGCATGCCATTTTGACAACCGATCAATAACGGCCGCGCACCGGACCCGTCGGTAATTAAAACCGTTAACGACTTTCGGACACACGAAACAAAACTGTGGGCTGATAAAAAAAATACAATTAAATACCAGGATACCAGTGTCTGTACTGGCTATTCAAATAATGGCAATAATTGCACACACCCGTGGTCGTTGATCGCCAAAAAGTTTAAATAAAAAAACCCACGTAGGTACCTCCCTATTCTGTTTAATTGAATGTTTGTTGTCGGTGGAAACGTTCTCACAATTATAAAATATCATAATAGTATCTTAATGCAATATTCCTTGTCTGCGCCAGCGTGTGCTTTGTGGTTATTTTATTCAATTCCCTTCGACGCAGTGTAAATGTGATTAGCCATTGAGGCTATACTTTTTGTTGGTCTTGAAAGAATCGTCTGGCATAATGGATATCCGGGTATACACGGCTAGGTGTCTATATAACTCTGGAATTATATTTTTTAAAAAGTATTAATGAGCTATGGTTTATGATATAGTATTGATACTGTTTAAGTACCGTGAAAACCAAAATTGTTTTTGCCAACAGACACAAAACGTCGTGTTCGAATGAGGTATATGCGGTTATAGTGAAAATAATAACAAAATAGGAAATTGCTGTAGGTTTTTAGAATATAATGGATACCGCATCACGGCTGACAGGTTTATAAGTTGATGTTACTCGATTTTTCTATTCCAGCTATAATTTTATGATATTTATAACTTTCTGGAATTGATGGTGAATTAAGCATTTCGACTTGTAGCAAAGAACCGTTAATAATAATTAAAACTCGATTGCTAAAGATGTAATGCTTGTCGATTTAAATGTATACGCGATCGGCAATTTTATTACTAATTAATATTGGTGTTGATATTTGAAGTTAACGACCGTAAAAAAATAAAGAAACCGGACTAGTGAGGTAATAATTAGGTTGTTTTTTATAGAATTTTTCTCCTTAAAAACTGGAATATTTATCAAAGATGTCAATTAAAATGAAGCATAACAACAAAAAATAACTTTTTATGCAGATAAAGCGAGCAGACTCAGCAGCAATCATCATAATATTATGTTAATAGTAATATTATTATTTTGCTGCCGTATCTTGCGTTCAATATCAACCACGCCGTTTTTATAATATTTAGATTAAAATAATATAATATATGTGTGTAGTAACTAGTTATTAGTGTAATAGTAATTTCACATTGGATTTTTAAATTAAAATCAACGGAACACGAGTACAGCTTAGTGCAATGCATCGGCTTAGTCTGCAGAGCTGGCTTTCAATAAAAATATTAAAATAGTAATTGGCCTCTGAACGGTTATGACATTTGGGATTATTTCGTTAAATTTTTTTAAGTAGGCATATTAATAGAACACTGCGCTCGACGTCATGTATAGTTTTAGGACGCCATAAAAAAATGTATCGAAAGTTATAAGAAAATTAAAACGTGACGCTCTTGGATTTTTAGAATATCGAATCCTATTGGTTCTTCGTTAAGACAAAGACACCAGCAAGATTTGGAACAACAATAGTAATAATATAATATTGTTTTAAACGTCAAAAAGCTGGACGGTGGTGGTAATAAACCGCTAGGCGTATCTGATGGTCATCGTTTTAATTTCATGTTAAAGGTTTCGATCCCGACCAGAAACTTAATCCGACGTCGACCGCCTACTTCATCAATGGACCCGAGAACGCCACAGACGTTGAACATAATTATATTAACGGAAACCGCCTTCGTAACAATATTAGAATTTATACACACCAAAAACGTATCGAACACAAAAACTTGCGCAAAACGTATAAAAAATAAATAAATTATACGATTAACAATATCGCTGAAAATCTATTTATGGCAATCTAATATGTCACGTGAACTCATGTCAACACGATATGTTAAATTCTTTTGTGTACGTTTATAAACAATACAACCTATCATGCGACTTAATATTTTAAAGTGCATTGGCTAAAAGTTTATACTTTATACCTTCTTATAAAAAAAAAACGTATCGTACATACGCCACACATGCCATGCGACAGGCGACGTAGGTACTTAACTAAATGGATTTTCGAAACGATGATTGAAAAGCAAGTAACATCGTTGAAACTGGATTACCCGGTTATGGTTTTTCTAGAAAATGTTGTCTTTTTAACCGAGATGAAGTTGGAAAAAATGAAGTGGTTTATTGGTAACATTATAAAACTATTAAGAAATGTCAATATCGTCTAGTGCACAGAGTAAACAAAACCGGATTCTTAGGTTAAAAATTAATTTGAACACTTTCATCACCTATACATGCAATACATTTCTACTTTGTTTTTTTTTTATGAAAACGAACTTTTCTTTAAAAATATTACACTAAACTTTGAAAATTGTATAAGTATTTGAGTTATATTATATGTAATAGGTATACCTGTATTAATAATTTAATTACAGATGTTTTTTATTTTATCTTTTCTTTGATCGGAGCTCACTGCTCAGTTACTGTCGTTAGCCAGTGTTAGCCTTAGGCACTGTGCAAGAGCATGCTAGACAGGTGGGTAAATGTTCACCGAGTCGCTCCCGTTTAAGATTATTGGGCCGGTATAGTATAATAGTTAATAAATTATCTATATTTGTGTACCGGTTCAATGATAAATATATTTTTGTAGATTGTTTTTTTCATTTGGCCACTGAATCGAAGCCTGTCCCGTCCGCCCCTGCCTGCGTCTTTTTAGGGCTTGTTGGGTAATCCGACCCTGAGAACAACGGCTTGATAATATTATAGTTATTAAATTGTGCATTATAGTTTGTTCAAAGGTGGATCACGTCGACTGTTTAAATTCAAACGAATAAGAGCAAATAGCAATCGAGCGAGTATTATGTTGAATGATCTCGGCAAAATGTTTATTGTTTTCATCGATTTAAAGCTATCCTCTTGTTAGTGTTGCCAACGAAGCAGTTAGTGAAGTGTTGGGTTCTCACACAGTAGACACCATACCGCGGTTATAACAGTGCGTTATATATAATTATACGAGTCCGTCTCTCGTCCAGAACTCTAGAAGTGATTCCAAACCACCAGGTGCTCGTTTACTGAACACCGCAACCCTATTTAAAATTCGATTCAACGCGATAATAATAATATAATGTTGTAACATAACACTATACTATTGTAAACCGGATGTGTAGTAAAATATTTGGAAATACGGCCGCCGTCAACGTGGTAAAAACATCGTGGGTCATCGACAGCCTGTAAAGACACTATAATGTTTTTTACCGTCACTGTGACAGTCTGTCTCCGGCGTAGGACAAGGTCGACTCGTAGCCGATGAATGAAAAATACGAATTAGTATAAGACGTGCAATGGGCCAAACTCCTACCGTGAGCCCAAGACCGTAATTTCCTTTTTTTCTTAATCATCAGCTGTTGATGATGTCCACGACACAGAACCGTTATGTGCCCATATTGTACTTCTATCCATAAATTATAACAATACATCCATTTTATCATCTATTCGACTACAGCGATGAAGTCCTATGGTGATCAGAACGGCGACAGTGTCTGTAGGTCGGATGTCAATGTATCAATCGTCGACCTATGTGTCCGCCGGAAGAACGACCACCGCGGCCTTGAGCATCCGGTCATATTGTGAACACTATGTATACACACATAGCGGTGTTGTAACTTGTAGTCGATTATTTATTATTGTGTGATCGCCGTCATTTGGTCTTATGTCTGAGCGGACAAAGCATGTGTGAAGGCAGGTCTTCGTACGACGACCTATAGAAAAGAATGTCGAACACAATAATAATATATTCATCTACGCATCGGATTATCTCTTATGCGACAATCTAAAAAAAATCCGTGTACTAAAAATACATGAAACTTGTTAGAAGTCAGTAGTGTGTTATAAAATGCTCAAATATTATAAGATTCTATTTTGTAGACTGTGTGCCCTGTGGGCCTTCTTCGTTTTCTAGGTTTTCCGATCTACATTCACATGCCAACAACAACGACACTAATATTGTGTATTTGTACAGCACTTAATATACGGCGCATATTATCATCACTATATATTTTTGTTGTGTAAAAACACATTTATCATATTCTTCCGTTTTTTTATGCTTTTTATTGCAAAACTATTTAAAAATATTGCAAATAAACAGTAAACAGACAACAGTAAAAATAAAATTAACACAAATTTGTATGGAAATTTTCAATTATTCATGATATTCATGACCAACATTGTTGTGCATAAAAAAGTTAAACTGCACAAGCGCAATGTATAATTGAATTGAATAAAAAAATACACGTTGCGAATTGGAGAAAAATTACACATTGGAGAGAATAAACATGATTTCTTACATTGTATAAATAGCATTGAAATGTGTGTTTACGAGTTGTCTCAAAGCGTCGTGTACAATGTACATAAAATAAAAGATATTAAAATATGCTAATACACTACGATTATTAAAGCGATCATTAGGGGAAAATGTTTGCCGCAATATACAAGTTAAGTGCTTAATATTTTACAAAAATGATCATAATTTGTCCTCCGTTCAACGTTTCATATGTCTAGACATGCCAACTGTCCCCTACTTGTCAGCCTATACGAACTGTAATAATAATTATCATAATATTATTTTATATACATCAATGAAATCTGAAACGCTTTTACTCGGTTTAGATCCTTCTATGGATGCGATATGAATATACATAGGTGTATGCACGCGACCCACGTGCCTGAATTTCATAAAACATACATAATATTACATATACCATTATTAATATGATGATATCGGCTTAAATATTATGGGCGTTCGTGTAAATCCTATAATTAAATTTGTATTATTCGAACCGCGCGTCACAACACCGGCATTAGTATAATATGTAATACACTTAACAGCTAAAACCGCAGTAAGCAATTGACATCACCGGATTCGAGTGTAATTTGCGCGTTGGCGAGACGTGCACTTCCTTCCGGCCGCGGCCGTCATTAAATCCTGTGAACACAATCGTATTAATTTAATTATGATTATTATACTGTTATCTTACTAGTTTCTGCGATATCTTGACACTCTCTTTTCTTCACTTTTCCTTTCGGTCCAACACGACGTACAGCTACCACAGCTCAATTATTTTCATACCTATCTAAAACGACCACACGGCAGCGGCTGCAAAGTTCACCTATCCGTGATTGCGGCCAGAGTTTCACTCGAGAAAAAAAAACGATGGTTTTTTCACTTTTATTTTTTGCGGTAAAAAATTAAATACTCGCGCGTTGGCCGTCGACGGTATGTACATACCTAATATTATTGCTTCATCGGCTACTCGACGCCCGGAGGTGTACAGCATATAGGTATAAGTTGTAGCCATGTTTGGTTTGCAAAAGGCGTAACGATGGTTGTATATACGATTTCGGCGGCGGGCCGAGAGTTATTTTTTAATTCTATTTCTGTTCCAATCACTGCACAACCGAGTTTCCGTTTCAACATTCCAAAAAAGAATAAAAAAAATCCCGAATACTCACGCCGAATGACGTGACCCCAAAAACGATTACTTTGCTCCTATAGCGCCCATAGCGCCTGTAATAGTATAATATAGCTGATTATACATATATTATTATACACGATAAAGAACAACTGTGAAACGTTACGTGTCGGCCGACCATAGAAACAGCAGTGCAATTAAAAAAAAAAAAAAATACCTTAGGAAACCACAATGGGTTAGAACGTATATTATGTCGTTAGAAAAAAATTCATAGCAAGCGGTTCGGTGTAAATCTGCCAATATTATAGTACTATTATTATTCAATATTCATAGATTTGAATATTATACAGATTTGTTTCTAATGTGTCTATAACAATAACGATTTAGTGTATCGTAAAATTCATAATTCCTCGCCTCGTCTATAAATCATTTATAGTGACCAAACGAGAATGCGAGGTCCTACTGGCCAAGTTAACCTAGTCTATTCTCGGTCCACGAAGTTTTTCCATACCACAGCCGGTGCTTTTTGTTTTAAATTCCGGATGGGACAGTTCAAATTCATACCAAGCCAGAATATTAAGCAGAGCACGCGCCACCCATAATGGTCATAAAGATCTGTCAATTATCCGGGAGAAAAAAAATGAAATTAAGTTTATTAAATCATCATTTGGTTTCATCTACATACCTGAATTATTAGATTATTCGCATCTTGCGCACTATACACTTAATAATATCTATTCATCTACTGATGGTATCATAAGACTCTTTTTTGTCGTTGCCGACATGACGTTTTCATAATCTCGTTATTGTCAGTGGTTTTATGACCCTCTGTGCAAGAACAACTTGCTGCTCTATGGAATTTGTTAGAAATTTCCCGCTTTGTTCTTGCCTTTTGGTTTTAATAAAATCTCACGTTAATAGTAAAATCCGTTGCAGTTTTACCGGTCCATACACTATGCGCGATCAGTAAAAATCAGTTACTATTGCATGCAATACAAATTAAACTGCCTATAGTAGCAGTATAATAATATTATATGAATTGTACAATTACTAACTCGAAACATTTCTTCATTATCAAACCAATAGAAACTCGTTATATTAAACATCGTATGGTTCTTTGATAACGATGATATGCGTTTTTTGGATTAATGTAACCGTAAAATACAAACACATTTTTTTAATAATACAGAACATTTTTAATGGTTAATTCCCACTGTTGTGTTGGAGAATAAAGTTAAAGGAGTTCAATTTTGTCTCTATTATGAAAATATACTTACTCTACATCTTTCGTAACTATGCCAAACAATCAATTAAATTTTCACGTTTAAACTGAATCCGTCACGAATTTCAAGTTACAATGCATAACAGCTGACGTATGCTAGAGTTGTGACTTAGAACTCACAAATGTTAGGTCATCGTAACAGCTGATGTTTGGTGTTTCATAAACATATTATTATTGTCAATATAATGTTATTGTTATAATTGTAAACTTTTTCAGGTACGATAAACGTCAATCCGTAACGTGTCGTGGTTTTACTTTTAGAATGACTTTGATAATCGAATTGATTTAAAACAAACTGTGGTTGTTATTATGTTGATGTTCTATTTATGTTGATTTTTTATAATTGTGACTCATATTTAGTCGATAATTAAGTCTTCAAAAACCATTTTTATAAAAAATTTGTCATGTGAAAAAATGACAAACGCTACACTATTGGCAGTTATTTTAATAAATCGTTTTTTTATGAATCATTCGGCGCATTACAAATTTTTTCCGGATATCATAAAATATAAATTTATATTGATATCATTGTATTATGTACAATCGATTTAGATTTACATTTCGTTATCTTTGTACATATTTAGCCCTCCGTTAGTCACATGATTTTCGATCATACTTCAATTAAGTAACGTATAAATCATTAACTGCTATCAACATTATTTTAAAAGATTTAAATTGTTTTTTTTATTTTTATCTTTATGTAGTCTTTTTGACATAAAACAATCTTGTATTTACAAGAACTTGTAATTAAACTATCAACGTTTGATGTTAAAATGCATGCAATTAATTGTTCACTTATTATTTCAATTATGTCCTACTAGATAATATAATGATGGTCATTAACCAGTTTTAATTACTTACCTAATCGAATATAATAAAAGTTTAGTTTCAAAATGATAGGTTGGCATAGAGGTGTAATAATTAAGTATAACTATACATTTTATTACTACTGAGTACTGACTATTGAAGATTTCAAACTCTTATAGGCTATTATCAAAAGGTACTGGAAATACTTGGAACATTTCACATTTATGAATATTTCAAATATATTTATAGCTAGAGATTGAAATAAAAAGCCGTCCTATAAAACAATAATAATACCTAGTCAGTTACTTACTTTTAACTTATAAAAAAACTTACCTAAAAAATAAATTGTATAAAAGAATGTCCGATAAAAGTAATTGTTAGATTTCATCAAATAGTATATTTTATGTATTAGCAGGTAATTTTTTTTACAAATAAATTAAAAACTACAACTATTTTTAGAATTTTTATTCTTCAAACAGTAAAAGTATATAGCATTCTAGGTTGATGGATTTTATTTGTTCTAATAGAATACTCGTTAGAAATTATGCATTTTGAGTAAAAAGTACCGTCTCTTTAATGATGATGATCTTTCATAAATCAATTTAAAATATTTTCCTAAACTTTCTCTAATAATATTTAATTTGCGTTCGCTTTAAATTCAGAAGGCCATTAAGTTACATTTTATTATATTTCTAGAAATTACTTATCTCGTCTAAACTATAAAACAATTGTTTTTTGATGAATTTGATTCCATTCCCATTTTCTTTTATTTAGAGCAATTATTAAGCCAGTTTAATAGTTTCTTTAACTCAGAAACACGTTCTATTATAAACTATAACTGTTATAACATATTATAGTATATTATGTATAGTAGTATAGTACGTATGCCTAATGGTATTAACAGTCAGATTTTCTAATATTTTTAAAATTTGCATTTTACTGAGTTTAAACTTCATTGAATTAAGTTATCAAGGTCAAAGATGTCCGAAATGCACAGGATTTACTTTGAATGTTTCTAATTTTTTCTTTTTCAACTGTGTTCTCTGTTCTGTGGACGTTGACATTATAAAATGTCAGTACATTAATTAATTTGCTCCGTGCCCATCAACTTTGTTACTAATGCTATCCAATAATAGTACGTTGTTTAAAAAACTCGTTGTTTAAATGGTACTATAACCAGTAGTTTGAAACGGTGGTAGCCAACGGGTTAAGTTTAGGTATCTAGTTTATATGAGAATGGGAAACTATTTTGACGACACTGATATTTCATGCTACGCTTTTGGTGAGCTAATAGTTATAGATGAATTTTTATGGGCAATGCTAATTAGGTAAAGTCTCAATCCCACGGTACACGCCACTGTACTGTAATTTAATTACAGTACGTTTCACTTATATAGGTTATGACGTTTTGTTCAATTTTAACCTTGAACGGTATCGGCATGTGTGTTTGTAGGTATATCGCAAACGTTCCGAACAGTAGAGTATCTCAAGTATGCGTTTTTTTATCGCCATCGGTCGGTATAATAAAGTTGCCAATTCGGTTAGGTCCGGCCATAGAAACTATAATGTGTGCGACAACATTCGATTAGGGTTTCCCACGCAAATTCGGTATTAACCCATCGCGTGAACGGACACATTCTTTGGTGCGATTTGCCCTCGGACCGCCAGATTAATCGTTCGGAGTAGGCATAAAAAATAAGGTACATTTTTATACAATAAAAAAAAAAAAGCATATATAAGAACACGTTTACCGCGAACTGCCGCCGTCGACGGTAACTTACCGTGGTATCTGTACACAGCTTCCACGGCCTTAGATTTATGACCGGTCGCTTTGAAAATATGTCATCGGTCATGACTATGATATCTTCAGTTTTTTTTACCTTCCGTTATTATCTCTTACGCTCTTCTTCTACTCTCCACAAGTGATGCCACGTACGTAGGGTAAACCCCCCCCCCTTATTTTATTACAGAATATTCCGACACACGTATACTACAAAAATCATACACATTAGGTATTACTGTTTTATTCCTGTCGCCTAGACTAGCGAGATCTTAGATCTTTCACAGTGCCTTGTTTGTAATGCAAAAGCATTGCAAGTATCCCCAGACTTCTACTTTTCAAGTTGTCTGGTGTGTAGTATTATTACAAATACGGTAAAATTATCTAAAAGTCCATTGACTCCTCTAAGTGTTTAAAACTAACACTATAGCTACATTAAAAGAAAAATATATTTATCAAATTTACACAAAAAAACCATCTAAAGAAATAATTTTTTTAAATCAGCCAATGAAACAGTCAAAATTTAAAGTTGAATTTATTTGAATGACGGGATCTAACAGGATATTACTGAATACGCAGTGTACAAAGAGCTAAGCGTGAAAATGTTTTCAAAAACATTTTTGCCCAAAAACAGCTTAAAACCTTACAATTTTGTATGTTGTATGAGTATATTATACGTATTATGTAGTATAATGAATAATATGTTTAATCGATTGTCTTGTGACAAAAGAATTTACACATCGGTTTGTGTTTCAATTTTTTGAAATAATAATTTGTTTTAAATTGGCTACACTGTTCACGTTTTTCGAAGAGGAAAAACAAAGATATAACGGTTTTGACTTTTGACAAATGCAAAAAATATGATAGTTTGCGGAAACTTGGAGTGCCGGCACAGCACGGGCACTCTGCCACACGTTTATTACCGTGGTGCCTTCCACCCGGTAGAGACCGGCCGGCCAGCAACTCACGGCAAACGTTTCAGTTTCTCAGGCACTTTGCCACGTTTTCCCATCACGGTTTGTACGCTATACATCATAAGCGTGTGGGATTATTACCTATAGGCTATACAGCGTATCATTTTAATTTAACCCTCCCGCCGCACACTGTTATCGTGTCTGGCAACTGTTAATTATTATTTATTGTAGTTTCACTAATAATGATATTATAATATAGGTAACGAAATAGCCGGGCACAGGATCCGCCACATAAATTACACGGCGTGACGCCGCCTGTCTTGCGGGTCATAAGAATAAACTCTGAACTCTTGTCGCGGTCATTTTTCTCTGTGTATCCGTTGGTTTGATTTGCATGACAATAATTATAGCAAAGCTGATATGTGGGCTTTGCAACGGCCGTCGCGGTCTCAAGTTTGGAGAAATTTGAAAAATCGACCGCTTATACTAATAACAACTACAGTGGTTTTAACAACTCGACCTTCTGGGAAGTCGGTGGATCATTAAAATGTCTAAAACGACATGCTAGGTATAGGTAATTGACTATGTATGGTACTGGGTACATTTAACAAGAGAACCCTGAAATTGAGGATTTAGTCACGGACAAAAAACCAACTTTCTTCCTATCCTAAAAAATATTCTCCATTTACATAATATAACTGAGAATGGTAATTTATAGCGGTATTAATTCCTATAATATTTAATAAAGAAAAAAATCAACAATTTAATTACAATTACACGCAATACATGTACATACTATAATATTGCGTGATTAAATTCGATATAATTATATCGAATAATATCGCTATATGTTTTATACTATTATTTTTGATAATATATAATCAATATAATGTCTTTTCTAATAATTTCTAATATATAAAATGAATATTAATGTCTTTTTAAGTTCTAATATTAATGTCATTTCCGAATGTTAACACAAATGCTATACAGTTTTTAAATTAGTGTCATATAGTGGTTACGATTAGAATTTATATGCAGATTAATTTAAAATTTCCTAACCAGTTTTGGTGTCATAATATACATGAAATAATCGTTACATTATTTTGTTGTAGATATAAAAAAAATGTTTAAGATCGTTAAATATTTTACTTATATTACGAAAATTAATTAGAATTTAATTTTGATGTTTTGAATTTTCTTAAAATATGAATGCATACGGTTTTTAAAATATCGAATACTCAATTTTAAAAATTAATAAAATTGTGTTCTCAATAAATGTTCAAGTAGGTATTAATAAATATTAATTATTAATTAATTTAAAAAAAGCTTAAAAACTTATTTTTGAAAAAAAGTTATTAAAATTAGGCAAATTAACGTTGTTTAACCTCGACATTAAAGTAGATATTCATCTCATTTAGCTGTCCTTTTGTAAAAAATATATGAATATATTTAATGCTATTTATAATGAATATTTATTTTTTATTTTATCGAAATTTAAGCGTACTGCTGTGGAATATCATAATTAAACGACTTTTAAATCGAATGTTGATTATTATTAAAAAACAAAATCTAGGCAATAGGTTTGTCCGATAGATTTATTGGGTCGTATTATCGTTCAGCATTCATTAGTTATTATAATATCGTCAAAATTGTGCACTCAACGAAATACTGTTAATGATGTGTACTGAATTAATTAATTTTGAAAGTGAATAATTAGTTTAAATATATGCCATTTGGCATTTAGTTCGAAGTTCGATTACAGATTACAGTCTTGGTTTAACATATTATTTTTTATTAAATATTTTTAATCCGAATTATATTATTTAAAATCAGCAAACTAAATAACAAATGTGGATATAGTAGTTATTTGCTATTTACTGTTACTATATTCATTGCAATAAATCAAATTTGAATTAAAACGATAACATTTAAATGGACTGCTTAAAAAAAAAAAATAGTGTGCTTATATATTTTATCACTGGGAGAATAATTAACACAATAGCAAACTAAACGTTCGCTTACGTTTAGCAAATTCGTCGAAAAGATATTCATGTCACTAGTCTACAGATCATTAGTGTTTTGAGTGAAATATGGTATTGTATTTTTTTCATCTTTAAGCTGGCTGTTATTTTTTGTTTTGTGCGCTAACGATACATTTTCGAGTCACTGTTTTTTTTTGTTTTCCTTTTTTGTAATTTGTGATGCCTTTATTATCAAGACGTTGTAGATGGCCTTCGTCTAATGCATATTTTCGTCTTCTCTTAAAAAGTGAAATGTTGATGTTTACAGACACTTTTCTCCAGATTATATCGTAGTTTTTTTTGTGCGTGAATTTAGATTTTAATGTTGACATATGTACGCCTGGTAACTTGTCGCTGTAATGTCAAGCTCCAACAAAATTTACATACTTTTTAGTAATAAGTAGTAAAAACCGTTGACATTTTTCTAAACACTGTATGTAAACGTGTCATTTTCCAATAGTGCCGAATTTTTATTATTTTCATCTTCTATTGAATAACCAAACTTTTATATTATGAAGGCCGTGGTTGTATTCAGGTCTCGCAGGTAGGTTTTTAAAGTCTGAACTCCCCTCTCTACGAAATGATCCATAGGAGTTCATGTAAGTTAGGCTGGTATGAGTTGAAAGTCCTGTAGCGGTTAAAAGATGTGATTTATACATGCACATACAAAGATAACAATCGTTGAAAAATAATTTAATTATCCCCCGTTGAGAATGGGTTATATTACTGCTGCTTTCATGTGTCATTTAAATATTAAAGATAAAGGAAGTCCAACAGCGCGTAATTGATAACGGCTCCTCGGGAGGAGCTACTTTGCCAAATTACATGACGTCTAACTTTGACTCTGTTAAGTGTAAGTGTGCTATACTGGGCTTCTTACGGTCACCAAGGCGAACGCACACTACAATATTGTTATGTTGACACGGTTCCGTTTCACTGTCATCGTCGGCGTAGCCAGTAAAATCTAAGTCCAGTGTTGACGTTGTAGCAGCACGCGTGTACTGGAATTAATAACACTGGCTATGGCCGGCCAAAAATGTCCACTAAAAATTAAAAAACAAACAAGTATTATTGTAATGATAATTATTGTTGATGCTATCGAGGTCGACAAACATGAATAATGCAAAATGCGTCGGACGAAAATAAGTACAAGAGTTTTTAGACATATTCCTTTGGAAAGTAAAAATTATAGCGCAGCTTCTTACTAAACGCGCATTGAATAATATTTTGTGTACTCGATGGTCGTCATAAAAATTAAAATTTGTATTTTTATATTTTAAACAAAAATAATTACCATACAAATATTAGAAAATGCATTTTGATTTTTGGCTCTAAATAATCATTCATTATTTTCTATCGACTTGATCATTAGCTCATGTGTAACTTTTTATTTAGTTCAAATTTCTAGTAATACCATTGAGTATATAAATACTCAATGGTAATACCTACTACTATTGCACGAGTCTTTTATCATAAAACTATTAATATATTTTTGTCTAGTCTTAATGTATCGATAATTAACAGACTTATGGTTCACTTCATATTAGTACTATCCTCGGTTCGAAAAAAACCGTACGTTAATGTTTTGTGCAATAATTTATTTACCAAATTTATGTATTTTTATATTTTCTCGAACACAAGAAATTGGGTTTGAAATAGTTTAGTTTAAATAATTATTGATATTTATTATGTTATCGAACTGGTATTTAAATTATTTAGATATTCCCAAGTAATTCTTACGTATAATGTAGCAAAGATCAATTTTTCATGTGGTTTACTGAACAATAAACAAACTGTCATGTACATTTTTTTATATAAATATCCTACAATGGCGTTAAGCCAAAAATACATTTCAAGTTTCATTAGGTTTGATCGAACCAACCGGGTGACACGTTTAATACGTACGATGCTTCAATAAATTGACTTAAATAATTGGCTAATATACTTTTTAAAAGCCCACATGAAGTCACCAGTGTGGTGTGGTTAGGTCAAGTAGTACGCATTTTTTTCAATTAAAAATGTGTGTTTTAAAGTCCTGGACACCCACATTTATTTGTTATTATTATTCTTGTAAAGATTTCGATTATGCCAAAATCAAAATAATAAATCAATATTATTTTTTTCGGAAAGTCAACATACGTGTAAAATGTTAATAATAGTTTTTTTAACTATAAAAACAGTTTATTTACAATCTATATACCTACATATATATTTTTCTATACGGTCGTCCAAATGACTTTAACAAATTTACTGTAAAAGTTCATCAACAAAACACATTGTAAGACAAACGTACAGGCAGAAAAATGTAAGTCTTATAAATATTAAATTGCTATTTAGTAATTTTTGGTATACACTATTATGTTGATGCAACCTATCGTAAGATGAAAAAATTGTTTGAACGTCATTACACGTTTTCCCAACCATTAGTTCAGCACATTTACTTTTTTGAAAGTATGTACAGGTTTGAATATTAAACTTATCGTTTATAATTAGTAAAGGTATTAAACTCAACAAGTATAAACAAATGCATATTCATGTGGAACTAATAATATTTAACCGTGCGGTAGATCCTTTTTTTAACGCTAATAAAAATTATTAAAAAGTTTCTGTATGTCAATACAAAACCATTATTTATCAAGGTGGTGGTTTAAAATTAATACAATTTTGTTAATAAACAATAATATAGTATTATATTATAGTATAGAACAATAATAATATTGTTTCATCAAAACATCAATTTTACGTAAGTCATACAACTATTTCGTATTTGAACAAGTTCACAATATATCTACAATGCGATTATTATTTTAAAAGTCATCGTGTAGCTGGTTATTCAACGAAGCTTTATTTGACTTATCACACACACTTCGTTCTTGGATATTTTAGTAAACTTGATTCACAAATCTATTGCACGCTTGAACTCTAGGAAACATTATGATAACCAAGATGAAAGACAGATAGTTACCGCTAGATGTCGCCCCACTGATCAGCGAACTAAAAACAAAATTACACGTCTATAATAATAATCTTAAGAAGTATGTTAAAAAGATCTTACGGTCAATATAATATAATAGAATATAACAAAAAAAAGGTTGAAATGTTTTTTTTAAGCTTTTATACAATTTTGAGTATTATGTTTTTGAAAACAATTTCCTTTTGGTTTTAAAATAATCTGTTTTATAGAGGTAAAACTATTTTTTTTATTTTGACCGATTTAGACGAGTAGCATTTCTATCGATCGGAAATCGCATCTAGTCGGTGAGACTATAGTTAAAACGTAAAAAGTTTGCCTTCTTTAATCTTAGAAACGGTAAATCCGGAAAAATTAATGATTTTTTATAATATTACAATTTACAACTACGACAAGCTATAAACAGACATTATAAGTCTACAACGTCAAATGGTCGGTGCAAGTAGATATTTTTATGGAACATTTTACAGACTTGCGAACTAAATCCTTTGACATACATCTCCTCTTCACCATTAAGACTGGAGGGAAAATTTCTTGAAAATGTTCAACTCGAATTTTTAAATTAAAAGCTGAATGTTAAAATTAACATAAGTTAAAAAAAATTGTGGTGTAACCATTGCGACGTGATCATTTTCAAAAATGCTTCGTCGTTAATCTACATGTAAAAACAATTTCATAAAAAAAAGTAGCCTCGAAATGTTCGGTAAAACGCAAGAGAGACGTTTGGTGTTGTATATCGTTTGTCGATACACAAGTACTTATAAAGTGTAAAGGCGATTGTGGGCGTTGGATTCTCCGTCGGTCACGTTAGGAGGTTAGGTTAGGTTAGGTAAGGTTAATGCGAACAAATTGATTTGTGTAACAATTCACAGCATTGCAATGCACGGTAAAAAGCTAAAAAGCGAGAGGGACGTTTGGTGTTGCAACGATTAACACAGATTGTTTGGAACTTGGGGGTCGTTGGCGTTGGGTTTCTCGCCGGTAAAATTTCAAAGTATCTCGTTTTTACAAATTTTTTCGATGGGGTTTACCTAATAGGAGAACATCATATTATTATGTATCGCAATTTTACATTGATGTAAGCTATTTTTGTTTTCCATCTATTCGCGGTGTTCGCAGTCCGGCCGCGAATGTGGAATATTTTTGTAAAACCCGAGACGTAGAAAACGGCGTCATTAATTTCGTTAAACAGTAAAGTTTTCGTCAAGTTAACGCGTGTTTAGGAAACGCGTTAAGCGCGACGAGAATTTATTATTGCAACCGTAGTCGCGCCGTTTAATTTGATGGATCGTCGTCCGGATTTCGGCAGTCATCTCGATTCGTTTCTGTCAACCGAAAAGTTCGTCTGTTATGTAAAAACGACACGGCATGGAGGACGGATGCAAATACATAGCCATTTTGCGCGCATCTTTACTGTCTTGGACGCCGCCGGCGACTAATAAGTAACATTACTTATATAATTTCGTTCGAAACCATTAAATCTGCGGTATTTTAATCTGTGGTATCTCCTACACACCAGTCTCGACTCGACAGGATTTTTTTCTGCCTGTGGTTTATAGGATACAAAACGAGACGCGTCAAATTAGACAGTGCAACAATTGTTAAAGTTCCCGACAGTGTTTGTGTTTTGCGATCAAATATTAAAAAGGGCGTTACACCACTTTTTTTCGGCGCGTTAAACATGTCTCGGCCAACACACAAGTAACTGAAATAAAAATTACGAATTTATTTAAGTCAACATGGGCGATTTTGGAAAAAACTGCCTCTGTTGGTAGAAATTGTTTTTTTAAAAATGTTATTCATATTTCATCTAATATTTTTTAACGCCAAGTATGTATATTATTTATGCACAACACAAAAAATGTGTTTGTTCGACAATTTAATTTAAAAAAAAAATTGTATTACTCGTAAGTGTCATGTGCTAAGTGCCAAATTTCTTCAATCATTGAAAACCAACTTTCGTGTATTCTTGATGCCAATCTGGACTTATTACTTGACGTCAAAAAAAAGTCCATGTAGACCTTTTAGTTATAACCAGAACATAAGTGAAGTTCTTAAAAATCATAAAAAAATGTTCATCGGCCACATGAAAACCTCTCAAGAAACACATATTATATAAAATGCATTATAGCAAGCTTGCCTTTCTACCCGAGGGGAGCATCAAACAGAATCAAATAATATTTTTTTAAAATGGTATACACTTGTATACAATACTATGATGTATTTATAACCATTCTCCACCAGATTCGAAAAACCTAGAGCACTTGTAGGCTAATCTATATACACTTGCGAGTAGTGAGCCATGCAGTATAGTAAAAACTAAAAATACACGGTTGGGGTTTTTATTTTCGATTTACGTTCTTTTACAATTACCTATCCAAAACATTATTATAATAAACTTCAGTGTTCAATAATTGAAGCGTTTTAATTTTTTTACGGTAAACGATATTTTAAACTATAAATAGCAACGGACAGATATAATACATATTATAAACCTCTGCATTCGATATATTTTTTGTATTTGAATCATACGGTGAAAAGTTATACCTTTACAGTAGATATTTTTTTTTCAACTAAGTTTCTACAAAGTCCGTGATATCTTCGGATTTATCATTGGATTATATCATATTATATTATGTTGGCCACCGAAAGTGTCGCCGCTACGAAATTGGAATACTAACGCTTAAAGTTTATTCGGCGTAAATTCGAAAAAAAGTTCTAATACTGTTAGGCGCACCGCCAGTCGTCCTTCGTCCTTTGTTTACAACTCTCTAGACCCGAATATCGCATGTCAAAACAATTTAAACATTTCACTGCCATCAAATCCGCCAAACATTCAATTAATTTTAAAGCTTATACCGCGCAGTAGAAACAACATAATAGACTTAACGTTACACCATTGCTAATGTCAGTTTACTTGTTTTTACCTAGTTTTACAGTGAACGCAGAAATCGAATTGCAAACTCGGCGAAACTTATATTTTCCTTCTATAAAAATTACATCATTATTTTATTATATTAGGTAACTCGTGAGGCTCCATAAATTCTCTATAACTATGTTTAAAATGTATGATTTTACAAAAAATCTAATAATATAAAGCATGTGTAATGCTATGAATGCCTTATTTGACCAAATAATAATGAATTATATGATAAGCGTTTTATTTGTATTTCAATGTAGAATATTAAAAGCAACACTGCTATTGGAATACATGGAGGCAATTAACTGTTCAATGCAACTCATCTAGTTAATTTGTTATGACACTTTTGAATTAACTCAACGTGTTAACAAAGCTAAAATGTCAGGAAAAATAACTTTTTATTTATTAATGACCAGCATTGTGGGTACTATACGGTGATTTTTTTTATTACAATAATTGCACAACCGTTAGAAATTAATGGCAATTTGTTATTCCAAATAATTTAATTGCATTGATATTATTTTGTAACCAAGTAGCTTTTTCAAAAATGTAATGTTGGCGAATACAGTGCACGCGCAGACACCGTGCTAAGTCAATAATCGTTTGTTATTGTCGAAAAAACTGTAAAATATCAGTTTGAAAATAAAACTATAACTCGGAATTCACGATTTTTACCATCAGGCGAAATGCACAGGTTTGCCTTTTAAATAGGGAAACAAAAATATAATATAGAATTTATACTAGCAGAGTGCACGGTTTGGTCGCATATTATAATGTACTCGCGTGAGAATCACCAAAACCAACCGAATCTACAAAACACTGTAGGTGCATGTGTGTTTGACATAATATTGTATGTTCACCGGCGGCAGCTTTATAAGGTTCCGTGTTTACAATAGTACACTGACAGAATATTAACGATTCGCTGATGCGCGTCAATAATGCAGAATGCCAAGACCGACACCGTCTACTGCGATGATGAAATCCCGTAACCTTCTCATTATTCATCATTAGACACCCGCCGTCTTTATTAATAATCCAATAGCTGCGTTGCTCCTCTTTTGTCGTCCCTATGTTGTTGTCATCAGAATTTCATTCGCCGACACCCTAATTGCCAGTCAGCTCGTCATATATCTAGCTACCCTGATATCATGTTCGTAAATAACAATAATGGTTTGTACCTCAACCAGGCAAACAACAACCTTAGCCACGCTCAAAACAGTATGGGAATTTAACTAAACAAATAATATATGCATTCCAATAGGCATTAGTATTTACTTACTGAAATGTATAGCTTGGCGTACGCTACCAATTTCCAAGTTTTAAAGTCATGCGATACTCATCGGTTAGTAGGAAAACAAAGTATATCATAAAAAACAATACATAAACATATTTAGATTGTTGTAGATTTTCTGTGCGGAATACGAATTTTATGCCAATTGCTAGAATGTTTAGTTTTAGGAGTTTATGCATTAATAAAATATTTGTCGAGTTGACTATGGAACTCGATAGTTTTTTCGAATAAAAATAATTGTAAATGCATACGTATGCAAAATACCTTAGTCGCGTTAAAAGGTTAAAATGTAATATAATATGTGTTTTTTCTTTTTCGGCAATTCGTCTAATAGCTGTTAGAATTTGTATTTTTTTAGGTAAGTGTCGCATTGGCTAGATTCCCACTATGTGTAGGTATTCTCTATAATCGTATTAGTTTGAGGTCATTTTTTTTATCGAAACAATGACGAATTTTCACCGTCTGTAATATGTATCATTTGCTTTGACATACCTCAGCGTACGGATTGCACGGTGCTTAGATTTTCCACACATCTCTTCCAGATCCGTGAGGTATTACCGTGCAATAGAGAGTATAGACGATATACACCCCTATAATAGCACCGTTGCGTGCAGTATCCTTTAGAGGACAAACTGGCGCCTCTGCATTTGTAACTGTGCCAAACGTCCAAAGAAAGACCGTTGCAACTTACGCCCCCCCCCTCCCCACAATATTTTTCTTACGCTCTCAAAACTCCGAAATTCTAGACTACAGCGTAGGATTTGGCTTACAAACGGCGTACTTGGTGTGACTCGCGAAATCCCTAGATTTCCATTTATATTTCCATTGTGCATCTTCAACGATGATAATAATATGTTGTAGCCATTAAATACAATCAATCTTAATATATTCTAATCCGACCGTAAAGCTAGGTTTGTGTGTTGTCATAATAATAATTAATTTAACGCCGTTACATTTGTGATGTATAGTCACAATGTTAGGTGTTAAGGCAGATACACGTAATCAATAGAAAATAACAGTTAGGTATGCTTTGTTCATAAGAAGTACTATAAACTATTTCCTATACAATTTATCAGTTATTAATAACATTTAAACATTTTTTTTTTATAGATAAACAGATTACAATATTCAACGACGTAGTTACAATAAAATATAATAACATACAACAGAGCTAAAACAAACGTCTGTACTAATGCAGTGACAGTCACGTTATTTTATTCTATAGTATAGAGTGTAAATATAAAAAAAACTAAAGACCACAGCAGCTATATTTTTTGTATGTTATATAAGTTTAATGTTTTTTTCTAATCGGTAGCATAATGAGTACCATGATTATTAAAATATTGCTACTTCAGTTCATGTGTTATTTGGATGTGTTTGTTTTGAGTGCGGAAGACCGAGTGGCCCTAGTGAAAGAGTTACTGAAAAATTACGGATGGCTTCCTTTAGAGAATGTATGCATATTAAACGGTGACAAGTTTGTTACCACAGTCTTCGCAGACGTCGCCGCCGTTAACTTCGAAGATGTTGTACGTCGAATGACGGTCATACTTGGTTGTGAGTACGCCACAAAGTCAATAGAGTTAGTTTGTCACATACAACAGATTTCAATCGAATGCCAAAATGAAAAAGAGACTCAACCATATTGTGATTGCGTTGAAAAGCTTATAGAAGAGATAAACGATTTGAAAACCAAATTGTTGTACATGTTAGACGCTCTAACATTTGTTTACGGATATTACCCGACGATACGGGATAGCAGACAAGTATATCTGTCTTTCCTGACTCTTAAACTGTATTGTGATATAACTATGAAAGAATCGTCTATCTTTCATAACTGCAGTGTTAATAAAAGTAAAATAGAGGAAATCGAATTGATAATGTCATCTATTTATAACAAGTTGCAAACGTTCATCGTCGATCATTGTAAGCCGGTTGATTATTGTTTGCCGAGTGTTATTGATACAGCACACAATCTTAAATATTTGAATGCCATCATCAAACAGGTAAACGATTATATTTACCATAATCTTTATTGTTCACTAGGATTCAGTAATTACAGTGATAAGGTATTATTTTCTTTTTACACGTTTAAAGAGTTGGATGTAATTTGGCAAACTATTATTCCGTCAAGTCAGCCGTTTAAGATTTCTTGGTTAGGTGAGACAAAGGAAGTTTCGGATGTAAAAAAAAAAGTATGGTCTCAATACGAGACGTCCGGTCTTGCAGCTTTTCAAAAATCTACTCTAGATTTCTTCGCCTATGTTTTATACACACGAATTGTGAACTGTGCTGACCTTTATACAGGGTATGCAAGTAATTGGCTCAACCGTTCCATTTCGCGTGAGGGCATGGTAATTAATGATTTTTTAGAAAAATTGCAGACCATAATATCAACCATTCGCGCTAAGATACACTTACCAGAAAACGTTGACGTCACAATGCTTGTCCTTGACAATTTTCTCTCTGAAATCGACGATAACAAAATGTACTATAAGGTCAATAAGAAAATGTTGGAACTTTTAAAAGCGCAACTCGAATCTATCGACATCCGTAATATCGACATTAAAACCAGTAAAAAGACGGACGTATGTTTGGATTCTTTAGATAAATTCGCCAACGATGTGATTGGCATCAGAGAATCTTTTAAAGGTGTAGTACTAAGCCATGCGCTACTATGGGGCCCCATTGATATCGAACAGTCGTTTGCCAAGGAGAGCGGTTCCTTTAGAAGGGTTCCGTCTTCGAGAAACAAAACCATCTGTAGTATTCTATCAAGCATAATAGACCTGTTCAACTATAACAGTAAATTGCTGGAGTGCTGTACGAGTTTGTCGACAGCGTGTTGTTCAAATAAATATATTCTGAGTGACAAGCTGAGTCTCCACTTCCCGGCCATATCGAGGATTGTGCTTGTGCTTGTTCTGCCTAAAAAAGAAAACGTCCACGTCCGAAATGCTATAATCGGAACGTTCCTGTACTTGAATAACATAAGTCAAGAGAATCATTGCGACAATAATCAAACTAAGCTCACAGAAAAATTTAAACGACTTAATATGTTGATCATCAACCAGTTCGAACTTTTTACAATCAACAACTGTAACGACCGACCGTATCGTAGAATAATAATGAACTGTAAGGAAAAAGAAAGCCATCAGTCCGACAGCCAAGTCACCGAACTCATAAAAAACATTTTAAAACATATACATTTAGAGAAAAATATAGTTGAAAAGTTTATTGGTAATTGTGACATATGTTTGTACAATGCGACTTACGGGAGACTCATTGAAAGATTGTCGAATGGTGGCCCAAGTATTTTAAAACATTTTGACAAATTGAAATTCTCATGGAAGGGCGTCTTCAAAAAAATCAAAACCATTCGGTCGGAAGTCATAGGCGACGTTAACCTGAAAAATTTGTCCGAGTTTCAATTATTGGTTGTGAATGCCTTAACATCCATTTTTCTGGGTCAGGTTTTGAATATCTTGGAAGTGACAATTCGGCAAGATTTTTTACATTTCAATAAGAACCAAATGGATACAATACTATGGACAATTGACCAATTCGTCCAAGTCGTTTTTCCCATTTCTAAATTCTTTGCGCCTATTTTTGCTTTTGATATGTTCCGTTGGTATATCGGCTTAAGCCAACTATCAAAAAACGTGGCGAACGCTTTAAAAAAATATATAGAAAACAAATTATCGTCATACGGCTTAGAACTATGGAGTTTTTGTAAAATCACAAGACTACAATTACAATTTGACCCGACTGATATTATCGAAATCATAATAGAAATGCTGGTTAACTATGTTGATGTAGAGCTTTATGAATTCAAAGAGGATTTCAGATGTGTTGCTGAATACATGACGGTGTTCATTTAGAATCGCGGTATTTTCGGGTACAACAGCGAAATTTGAAAAATTATCACAGGATTTGAAAGCAAAAAATTAAATATTAATATCCAGTAAAATTTTATTTAGTAAATTATTTAACAAAAATAATCACGACTAAATAAAGAAATAAAACCAATGAGACAAACACATTCTATATTTGTTGAAATAGTTGAAAACGTTTAAATGTAAAACTAATAGTTTTGTAACTAATGTGATGTTCTAATAGGTTTAAATTACAATTGTAATAATATACATTTAAATAGTACTGTTTTTTTTGTTTTTTTTTAGTACCTTTTAACTATATTATCTATTTTTTTCTTTTGGTTTTATAGTTGTATTTAACACAATTTTATTATGCAAACTACAATAAATAAATAAACATTCTGTACAAGCTGCACATACAATTTTAGATTTTATCCTTTATAATACAATTTTATATTATTTTTAAAATAAACGTCCTGTTAAACAGGGAATATCCTATGTGATTACTTCCTTGCCTATCAGATTTATTTATGATAATTTTTATACATTAAAATTGTGTCATAATATTTCATAGCTTTTATAAAATAAAGCTATCGAATTAGTAATATACAGATTTAAATTAGCAGCATAACAAAACAAATATCAAATTTAGTCATTACATGTATTAATTTATAAAAAAATTTTGTTAGGACAACATATTGGATTTTCAATGAGTATGTTTAAAAATCATTACCTAGTGAATACACCTACAAAATCTGGGTTTCCCTCTTTTTTCCGTGTAAACTGTAGTTTTTCTGTTTAAACTAATGAACATTAATTAATACATGTTAATATAGTTTTCCAAATGGTAACCCAATAAAATAAAGTAAAATTTACTTAAAGTATAATTCATAATAATCGTGTTTAAGAACATTTAATTACAACTTTATTGACTCAAAATTTAATTAAGAAATATCTTATGTACCGAAAAGTACAACTAAAACAATTACTTCATTGAAAAAAATACCTCTGTTGACCACCCTGTGTAATTTAGAAGTATATTTTCTATTAATGCCATAAGAAACTAAACAGTTAAAACATAGAATATTTTTTTTTAATAACATAAACATATGCTTTTCAATATTACTGTTATTCTACAATACCGATATTATTTTATAATTTATTATATTTATTCTAGTAAATATTATAGAAGAATAAATAAAAATATTTTTATGGATTATAAAAAAAATCCGTGTCTGTTGTAAATAACACCATCATCATTAGATTTATCATTAGTTTAATGTAAACCCTAAAATATTATATATTATCTTGCGTGTCTTGAATTTTTTGTTTTAATTTAAAGTAACCGAGTTACGTCTGAATTTTACCTTTATAAAACTAAATACTAGATACGAGTAAACCACTATTAATTGTAGGTTTTGCACATAAGATTGTTGCTTATATCTGTAATAAAATGGCTAACAAGCTAGCTAAAGTATATTTGTTTTTTTACTCTGTGTTATTATGTATGCCAAGACAAGCGGTCCCTGTACAAGACAACATTGTCGACAGACTTAACGCCATCTTGACCCCGCCGGACAAGAGGAAGGCCTTCGACGATGTAAAAATTATCCAAAATGGTAGCATCAAGACCGTAGACGATCTGTTGAAACCGAGTGATATAAATGTGCCTGTAGTAACGGCCGACAACTTCGATGAGAGACTTAGTCAAATTTCCGCGCTGATGAGCTGCAAGTACTCCAGTAAGTTAAAAGAATTCGTGACGCTAATAAAAGGTGCAATTGCGGACTGTCTGAAGCAAAACGATAATGTGTCGAGTTTTCTAAATGGCGCCCAACAAATTTTGAATAAAATTTACGCTACCGGTCCGATGGTGATGCACATGTTGAACGCGTTACTGTACCTGAACGATTTGTCTCTGGACAATACGGTGAACCGAAAAGTGTACGACGCTTTGATGTCGTTGAAAATGTTTTCGAGCAACGTGATTAAAATCAGCCAGACTTTAGTTTCAGCCGACAACATCGTTGACCAAACAAACATCTACAACGCGTTGAACATAAGCAGCCAGACGCTCTCTTTGGTCGACAATAGAATACAGGAATTTTTCATCGAATACTGTTTTCCGGTAAATAACGAGCTGCATTTAAATACGGTTGACAGTATGTGTAGAAAACACAATACAAACTCCTCGGACCAAAGAACGCTTACGGGGTGTCTGTTGGACGTCGTCGACAGACTGGTGAAAGACGTCGTCGACGATTTCAACTCTACGTTGGGATTCGATTTTTACATGCAAGCCAGCACTAGCACTACACTGTCGGATTTGAGTTTAATGTGGCAAACAATCGAATCGCAGCGCATTACAAAACTACCGACAACGCTGCAGTGGTCTAACGACACCAAAGACTTGTGGGCTGTGGTGGAACAAGTCGGATCTCAGTACAGCACGGTCAACTTAGCAGCTCTTCAAAATATGTCGTTAAAGGCATACGTCGAAATATTATACAGAAAAACGCTGGACGCCGTGGAAGTGTTTTGCGATACGCCTCAACCGGTACACGATAAAAATAAATATTCAAATAACAACGGGTTTTGGATGGGGCTCGGAAAAAAGTTGTTGGGAATGAGATGCATTTGTGTAATGCCGTTCGACCATGACGGCGATGAAGATGAACCGTCTATAAATGAGCAGTTTTGGACTGCGCTTAAAAAAATTCTCTACAAATTGCGTACTGTCGTTTTCCCGCCTGAAACTGGGCTCGTTCTTGGTTTTATTGATGACACCATAACCGAAGCCATCGACACGAAAATGTTTAACAACGCTTGCAAAAGCGTCAGGGAATCGCTCAACATTGAATTAACAGCGACCGTCGTTTCTTTTGATCAGTATAGATTGAAAAACAGTGGTAGCGCCGAGGTTCAATTAGAGATATTGAACGGATTTGTCAGTGAAATTATTAAGATCAGGCAGTCGGTGAAAACGGTCACCAGGAGCAACGCGCTGTTGTGGAACGCCGCCTATTCTAAGAGAACCGCGACGGACGATCCTATGCGAGCACAAAACGTTTGCAACTTGTCGTATAAATTAGTTGAAGTATTTGTCCACCTAAAATCTATACTAAATAAGTGTTTGAGCGATCCACAAGCGAGAAATTTATGTTTTATGCGAATCTACAGAGTAGCGGATGCCTTGAGGTCTAATATTAAATTAATAGCGGCCAGGGCGCTCGTTGTGGAAAACCTTAATGTGCGCAACGCTTTGGTTTTGATATTTCTATATTTAAATAACATGGGAAGCCAATCGGATCGGAAATCGGTCAGATTGGTGCAGAATTATTACCTAGGAAAGTATTGCCTAAATAATTCAAATTGGTTACAAATATCTCGGTTTAAAAATTTGACCGTGTTAATCATTAATCAATTGGTTAAGTACACGATAATCAGCTGTAGTAACTACGAGCACGACAGCATTGCGAACGAGCAAAAATTAAAACTGGGTTATAGAGACCCGTTTGTTGCGAAGTGTAATGAAATTTTAACAAGTTTATCTACTCAAAAAATAACCGGTCTGGTAAGCGAATGTGTTTTTGACCTGTCCTGCGCTTCTTTTGAAAGATTAGTTGGTGGAGCCCAAAACGCAGATGGCTCATTGGCTGTGATCGACCAACTGAAATTCATGTGCGACGGAACTCTGAAAAATCTCGAAACCATACGCCAGGAAGTGATCCAAGACGTTAATCCTGTACCGTTTGCCAAATACCAAGATCAGGTGATATGCGCTGTAACTTCTATTGTGTTTATATACATTTATAGCATTATGGAAGTAACGAAAAGCGGGATTTTGCGTGTCAACGAGAATGAAATAGACTTCGTTGTTACCATATTAGACAAGTTTGACCAAATCATAAATCCAGTTTCTCAGTATAACTCACCGAAACATATATACAAGCTTTTCCGGTTGTACCTCAACAACCTTCCGTTTTCTAAATACATGAGTCCGATGATATTGAAAAATATTGAAACTTATTTAGTTTCATACGGCGTCGATTTACCGTCATATTTTGAAGTCATAAGGGAAAAAATCGTAATGTTCAAGGACGATCAAGATTTATTCGAGACGTTCATCAGGCCATTGGAAAATTATGTTTCCGTAAAGCTTGAAATGTTTAAAAACGATTTTGATTGTGTCACGCAATACATGAGTTTGAATCTTTTATAGAAACGTCTTACGAAAAGCGTATAATATTTGTATGAACTGTTATCGAATCGGGCTTAACTAGTTAGTACTGTTTATTGTTATCATACAATTATTAGATCATAGCAACTTTGTTTCATTTAAAATTACCAGAAACCAAATGATTATTTTTTGTTATACCAAATAAATATTCACATGGTCATTGTCATTTTAAATTTTATATTACTTATTATAATCACTAAATCTTAGACAAGACCTTTTGCTAGGTATTTACTGAGTAAAACATCCAAACCCAACGACCATATTAAATTATTTTTCTATTTTGTTCTCGCATAAAGTACCTTTGGTATACGGTTTACCTGCGATATACAATACAGTCAGACGCACGACTGTATACATACATAAATGAATCGATAGAGTAAATAAAAGGATATCGTCACATAAAAATAACAAATTTTCGTAAAACCAATAACTCTGCATTGAAGCTTAAATAATACCGACATAGTAAAGGCGTGCGTAAAATATTTTCTTGAAACCACGATTTCAAATTTTATACTACTAGTTATCGAGGATAACAAATATTATGTGAATGTGAATAATTAAAAAAATATTGGTTCTTATTGATTGCAAATATTTATATTATAATTTGTTTTTATTACCTAACCATTAAATAGAAAATTCGAATTTTGTAACGTTTATTACTAAAAATACATTATATCGCCCAAGTGTTCCAAAAGTGACACAAGTCACTTAATGTTTCAGTATTGTTTTGAGAAACTTGCGAAAAACTGTTGTGTCAGCCTTTTAAAAAACATTTACATAATTGATAATCTTTCCGAGACTATACAAGTCTCTAAGAAAAAATAATTCGATATAATGGTTGCATATTTTGAGGACTTAACACCGAAATTTTACCATGGCGATAACTAAGAATTTTGCTTCTTTTGACTTGTGCCACTTTTGAAACACATGTGTGAATTTTGTGTACCATTTACAATTGTAAACGGCAAATCCACCGGTGGCACTTGTTTATGTTAGTTTAGCTATTGTTCTTTTATCACCAATCGCATATAAAGTACGTCAATATATGTGTTTTTCAGTTTGAGAATAATAATATCTTGTTTATGATAATCAGTTAAAAGTAGCAAATTTAAAATGTGGATAAAATTAACTAACTATTATATGTTTTTTTTTGTGGCATTATGTCTAGGTAAATATCATGTTTTGGCAGTAGGTCAACGTGAAATTATCTTAAACAATTTAATATCTAAATGGAATTTATTAAAAAATACGGCAATCCTAATAGATGGCAGGCATTTGACCATAAATCATCTAATCGATGCCGATGGCAGCGTAAACACTAACATCGAAGATTGTTTAAATCTTGCTTCTGTGCTTTTAAGTTGTAAGTACATCACATTCTTAACAAAATTTGTCTTGTTAGGCCAAAGCGCAATCGATTTGTGCAAAGAAGAAGGCAGAAATGTTGGCCAGATGATGTTGGTTAATTGCACCAGAGAAATCGTAAAGGAAATCAGTTGCGTTGCCGGTACAATGGCCGAGAGTATTTTGTCTTTCTTCAATGAAATTTCGCCAAAAAAAACAGACAATCGCTTGTTGTACGTCGCTTTGATGAACCTGAAACTGTATTCTGACAAGATTAACGTTATGCCATTCTTAAGTGATACTAGGGATGGCGTCGGTATGTCCAAAATTAATAGTGAGTTGGACGAAATTGATTGGCTACTTGCTTCAGTCAACAATAAATTTCAAACACATTCGATTAAGTATTGTTTAGCCGAATCTCTCGACAAAGTGTCAAGAAAACTCAAGATGGATCAAGATACTCTAGATCAAGTGATCCACAATAAAAGGACATATACCGGTTGTCTAACGGCGATCATCGACGTGGAATCAGCAATTGTCGAGTTGAACAGAACTCTAGGGTTCAAATATCACGAGGGAAAAAATGCGGACACAGCAATTTGTGATATGAAGACTATTTGGCAGATACTAGAATCACAGCATTTACTAAAAAATCCGACAGCCGTGATGTGGTCAAACGAATTAAGACCAGTATCGGACATCATGAAACAGGTATTTATGCGGCAGAGTAGATTGAGTTATGCGACTATTCAAAAATTAACGCTGGATGCTTTGGCCGAAATGTTTTTTAAAAAAATGTTATACGTAATTGAGGATTTGTGTAACACTTTTCGAGACAATCTATCGCAGCGAAAAGACTTTCTGGCAAAATTAAAAGACATCCTGTTTCGATTTTTCGCCACTAGGGTATGTGAGCTATTCGATTGTTCAAAAACTTCATACGGAGAAAATATGACGTTGAAGAATATTTTAACGAAATTTCCTCTGTCCGTAATGTCCGCAAGTATGGTCTCTGTAATAAATATGCTTGATAAAATCATTTCTGAAAATAATATCACAGAACAATTTGAAAATACTTGCATGGACATAAAACGAATTTTGACGATGGAATTGAACGAGCACACTGTGATCTTCGCCGACGACGAAATCACAATAAGCAATGCCGGTGACTCTGGCGAGATGTACTTGGATTTGCTAAACGACTTTGTCGAACAGGTAATAACGATCAGTCACTCGGTGGAAAGGTTATCTAGAAGCAATAGTCAGTTATGGCATATTACGGATTTCGAAGAGTCTACATTAACCCACGAGGTTACGCCTGCGAACGAATCAGTCGTCAAACACGTTTGTCCTTTAACTGTGCACTTGATCGAGTTCTTTACCATCAACCAAAAGCTTGGAACGCTATGTTGTCCAAGTATCGATTGCTTGAAACGTATCAACGTTGTCGGGAAAGAATTTAAGAAACGATTTCCGTCAATTTTGAACACTTTCTATTTATTGTTACACAATGCGCCTAAAACTGAAAATTTAAACGTACGGAACGCTTTAGTTCTAATTAGTTTGTATTTAAACAACGTTGGGGTAGGCGAACGCCCGTATACAAATTATATGTCTGTGGAACATTTTAAACGGTTAAATTTACTGATCGTGAACCAATTAGAGTCGTACGTCATTAACAACTGTAGATTGTACAGGACCGTGTCGGTGGACAATTTGTTGGCCAATAATCCATTGGCGGAAGATTTGAAACAAATTCTACTTTCAAAATGCGATAAGATTTCGAGCTTTAAAATTAAATTTCGCACCACATTTCCCAATGGCACTGGTAGTTGTGACGTTGACATAGACCACGCGTCTTACGCCTCACTAGTTGAAGGTAAACGGATCGACGGTAGTCCTTTGGTAGGTTTCGACGAGATAACATTTCTATGGAACGGCATCAACAGACCACTCAAACACATTCGAAAAGTGGTTATATTTGACTACAACGCCGTTTTGTTTGCCAAGTACCAAATGCTGGTACAAAACGGGGTCACCGCTATTCTGTTCGGATATATTTTAAATATTTTGAAAGCGTTAACTACGCTTTCAGTGAGTTTTAGCCAGAACGATTTTTCCTCTATTCGCCAAAATTTGGATAAATTCGAAAATATCGTTTTCTCAGTTTCTAAAAGCAGCACACCTAGTCTTGTTTTCAAACTACTACGCTTGTACTTAAATCTACATCTAACATACAAAAGCGTGCTGATGTTTTTAATAGAAACCATAGAAAATAAATTGAAATCATTTGGTATTGATTTGCCCGCGTACAACTATACGATTTTAAACTATAACACTGTTGAGTACAATGTTGTTCAAGACATTAACGAAGCATTTTTGAAACCTTTGGACAACTTTGTCAACTATGAACTTGCACCCTTCGCAAAAGATTTTTACTGCGTTGCACAATATATGATGTTGCACCTTAACTAGATGTGTGACATAAGTAAATGTTTTATTATTAACAAGTTTGTATTGTGTGCATTAATCGTGTATTGAATTCATTAAAATCATTTTATACCGATATATATATATATATTATATTGTTTAAATTTTTCTTATTATAAATAGTATCTTTTTTTTATATTACACTATTTTATTTTGATATATTTGACCACGAAACCCTATTTTAATTACTGTTATTGGTCAAGTAACTTCCTCAGAAGGTGTAGTGTTACAAATATACAGGTAATGTTGCGTGTTTATGAGTGTTAACCTTGAAGGCTCAACGCTGCTACCATGAGATGGTTTCTTGACGAACTCGCTAATACTTAAATGTATTAAGATCTAACTAAAATGATTTTTCTTGCGATCAAGATATTTAAATAGATTTATTTATTTTTATTGAGTAAATAATGTTTCTAACTTTATTATTTATCATGCTTACAGTGGTACAAGGCAAAAATTACGAATTATCTATTATTTTGATTTTATTTTCGAACACCAAAAAGACTTGTAAATAACTGAGTGAAGTATGATTTGTATACAGCTATTCATTTTTAAAGGATTTACTATGTAAATTTGATGTAATGTTTTAATTTTCTACGTTCATGTGTTCTTTATCAATTCAATCAGTTTAAAAGTCAGCTGACTCAGTGTACTCTTATATAGGTCAAATAATCTTACCAGTATCAAGTTAAGCTTTGATACATGCCTTGATTGGCCACGATTTAAGACAAATAGCAGGTATCCTCAAAACAATGTCTTATTACGGATTAAAAACACTATAAAATATCAAGTTATATGTGCATTTTTTTTGTTTTTTAGACACTTGAACAAATCAAAAACAAAGGAATCATATAAGGTAAGCGAATAACAGTTATACAGTTTTGTAGTGCTCGGGTAAAATTATTGTATCTGAACCCACAATAATATTTTAGTAATTAATAGAATATGGAAATAGCTTTAAATATAGATAATACTATCGATGAATATTTTAATTTATACATAAACTATTGTTAGAGACTGAAAACAAGAAATATTAGGGTTAATAATTTACTTAAAATATTTGTTTAGATAAATCAGCTTTACTATGACACTAAATAAATTATATTTGTTGTGTATACTAATATATAAATTTGATTTGGTCATTTTACTGGCACCAAAAGGGTTTAAACATACATTAAACATGCATAAATATACATTTTAATAGTCTAAATTATCAGATCCAAATCAGATCAAAGATTATTGACTGAAATTTTACAATAATTCTTAAAAATTAAGCATGCCTATAGTGACAAGAGAATTATTATATTCAGAGTAAATGATACTTGTATATTGAGTTCAAAACAGATTTTTTGTTTTAAAGCAAACGTTTTATATTATTACTTTACCAATAAACTAAATAAACCCATATGAATGGTATTGAATTCAACTATGCAAATATAATCGAATATCTGCTTGTATCAAATTAAAGCTGAACATGCAAGTTTTATGAAATATACTTTGTCTCTTTTTGAACATTTTTGTACTTTCTTAGACTAAAAAATATAATTTAGAGTTAACCATAGTTTGTGTTTTTAAGAGGTAGAAAATATTTTAGATTTTAAAGGAGATTAATTGCAATTGAAATTTTCAATTTTCCTATATAACTGATATAACGTACTTATAGATAATATAGTATACATAATAGTTATCATTCAAAGATTCTATTAATGAATTTTATAAGAACACTTTTTTTAAGTTTATTTATTTTAATTTTTAAAACAAATCTAACGAGAATATATTTTATATTTTGACAATGAAATTTTGGTAATTTATGGTTTAGACACTAGTCTTATCGTACTACTTACAATCAATATCACAATAAAAAAAATTAGTAATTCATTTTGACAAACAAAAACCACGTGAGTTAAATAACTCCGTATTTTTTTACTTAATTATTTAAAATACAATTTTCGATTAATATAATATAATAATATTGAATTAAATAATAAATAACTACTTTTGTTAGTATTGATTTGAAGTGATACAAAACGTGAAGCCAACTCAGCGCCTAAAGTCTTACGGTCATATACTTAGCAACGCAATACAAATGTTCTTTGAACGGTTTTAGTGTATCGTCTACGAAATTGATCAGTGGATTTAATACCATTTCAGAAATATTATTTTCATTTGCATCGAGTAGTATATTATTCCTCTTTAAAATCTCATAGTACTTCGGTAAGCCAATACCGTATGACATTACTGTTTTTTCTATCGTTTCTTTTATGATGTTAGATTTTTCCTTGGAAATCGAGCCGGGTCGCAAACTCCATTTAAAGAGATTAATTATATAACTAGGTGAATCAATTTTGGATACCGGAAACACGGTATTGGCGAAATTGTCAATTTTTGAATTTAATAGAGCGATTTCCAACAAATGTAGGTTGTTATTGTCGCCTGCTGTTATCTGGAGAATATTCAAGAGGTAACCAAATAGTAAAGAACTGACAATGTTTAGTACCAACGTTTGGTACTTAGCGAACGACATCGGGTTGATGTCGGTGAGAACTTTATTTCGAATAGATTTCATATCCAATAAATTATCGTTCCACGAAATTTCAAACTGGTCTATGCATATCAGAGGACTATTCTCGTCCTTAGGACTGCTGACGATCACTTCGTGTGTCACAGTGCTCAAACCGAATGTACAATTTTCAATCGTCAACCCAAAGTTCAGTTCTATCGACCATAACATTTCTTTACACATTTCGATAATAGTATTTCTATACCCTTGGATAGCGTTAGTTCTTAAATCGTATAACTTGGTAATTTGATGATCTGAAATATTACAATTATTAATGGCATAGTTGTCTAGCTGATTAGAGATAAAACCGTTCAATGCTTTTAATTGCTCGACGGGTACGGACGAGGGATCGTATTGCTCACAGTGCCTTTGCAGGTAGTTTTGTTCGAGTTCAGCTTGTCGACCGACACTGTTTAAGTATAGCAGTGTTAGGACCAAAGCGTTTTGAATGCTGACGTTTTCTATCTTGGGTGCCAGAAGCGTCTGTGAAAATAACCGAATGGAAATCCATTCGATTTTAGAACTAAACAAAACTCCAATATCTTGTATATGCTTAAAACACTTTATTCTCAAACTCGCTGTCGTTATATTAGTACAAATCTGCAAAAGTTCGCGGTTCAAGTCGAACAATTCGATTAATTTAATAGTGACATCGCAGACTTCAGTGGTTGCTAAATCGTCGGTATTTTTGTTAGGCTCAGGAATTGGATCGATATCTGCGGCGTTGTGCAGTAGGCTGAAACTATGGCCAATGAGTTCAATCGGATTTCTAATCTTGATTAAATCTTCAACCAAGTTGTCTAACGATTTCAAATGAGCCACGGGAAAACGGACCGTTGCAGTAACATCATCACATTCAACAGAACCCTCTTTTATTTGTGTCTTCAATAATTCCATAAGCTCTTCACCGATTCCGTCCCAACACTGTCGTTCATTAATGGTATCCATCATGTAATCAACAATGTTCAATGTTACAGTAACGTCAGCAGGGAAACTAATAGCACGTAGTTTCAACAAAATAGCTTTCAAAGAGTTCCAAAAATTTATATTTTCAGCCTGTTTAGAGCTTATATCGGTCTTCTGTTCAGGAAAAAATAAGTTGGAAATAAAGCAATTTTCATCACCATTCGAATTATTGTTTTGTATAGATGGTTCTTTGTTGTGTTGAACGGTAGCCTCGCATGCCACTTCAATGGCCTTTGAATTAATCGAATGCAAGTTCAGCCATTTTTTTCTTAGCGATTTTTCAAATGCCCTTTGGCATATTTTGGTATTGTCGATTTCCTTGATGGATAAACACGCTTCGCCGACAGCTGGTAGATCTGATAAGCACAATTTTATCCAATTTTGTTTTAACGTTGTCAGAAAAATATCCGGACATGACTTTACAATTTTAGATTGTTCTGTAAGTTTGATAAATGACAATATAGCGTTTAACGTTTTAGTGTACAACATACAGGTGACTGGATGTATCATTAATAACTGAAATACAGCTTGATTCGCCGTTCCTTTGTGGGATTTTATTCTTTCCACAAATGTCGGTACATCGTACATTCGTTCTAACCAACGTACTCTTATTGGTTTCTCCGACGGCAGATAATTGTTAAGTACTAAATTAATACTCGGAATTATGTTAAACGAGGCGACATCGTCAGACATAATTTTAATCTTGTCGTCTAAGAATTGCTTACACCCATCGATGATGCTATAACTAACATGTTTAATTAAATTTTTTTTTCTAAAAGTTCTACTCGTGAAACTCTGTCGCAACGAACACGGCGATGGCCAACAATGTCCAATTATAAAAGTTTGCGTTTTGTTGTCGACTGCAAACAGCAATCTGTCAATATAGTCAAGTTCGTTAATTATTTGACTTTCTTCTTTGTTTAATAAATCCAATTTAGAGTACACTTCATTTGAGTATAGTATGATAGGAATAAACGCGTCGTATAAATACCTATAATTTGTACTATGCTGTAAAAGTTGATTAATGTGTATTAAGTCGTTTAACATTACTAAGACCACAAATGCGACATTATGTTGTATATGGCTAATGACTATATCTACACAATATACTAAATAGTTTAACGTGCCATTTTGCCCTATCTCTCTGCACTCGCTTGTAATGCGTTGAACTAAAAAAATGAACTCCCTTATTTGACTAGCATACTTACAGGACAAAACAAATGATAATTGACTGAGAATTGTTTCGAATTTCTTTTCGGAAATGATGACGATTTCCTCGAAGATTGCAAGTATATCATCTACGGTTATGATATTGTTTTCATCTATAATCATGATGTTTTGCATAGATCTCCATCCAGGTAGGTTGGTTATGTTGAAAATTTTGGTAACGCGATTATCGTCTGCATTTGTAATTTTATGGTTAGTTTTCAATGCAAAGAACAGCAATAATCCAAATGCTAATTTCGAAAACATAATTTTTTTTTAGGTGTAACTGCTGGTTCAGAAGGATTTGTTACTATAGATTATGTCAGGCTAGGTTAAAGTAATATATTATACAACGTTAAAGTATACAAATTAAAAAAAAAAAATCAAGCCTTGATTGTACATAGGTAATTCAGCTGTACAATACATATTTAGAACAAAACCCAAAGTGTTACTTAAGCACATTTTTTTTTGCTAAAACCCATTTTCGAATAATACAAAATTTGTCTGTGATGACGTCTAGTTGTTTAGTAATCACCTCCAAAATTGTAAAATAAATAGACCCGTAAGGTTGGAACATATTTTATCATAGCATATTAGTGTGTTCTTATTTTTTCAACAATAACTTTGGAAATAGCCAAAAAAAAAAACACACTTTTTGTTTGTTACTTAGTATTTTTTATGACGTCATCTTTAAACAGATGGTTTTCGTATAACTTTTTAAGTTAAGCAATTACGTCTTTAAGCTGCTCATCTAAAATGTTTTAATATTTTTCTTATGCAAACTCTAATTGAAACACCGGTAACAATTTTATCATAAATGTTTTATATGATAATACTAATAATAATAATTCACCTAGTTTTTGTCGCAGTATATATATATATATATATATAACTTTTCTCTAACCGTATTCGGAACTCCAAAAAGTGTGAGCTGCCAAACCACACAGCAGACAGTTCAAAATGAATACACATAGTTTTTAGTTAATTAAAGCAAAATAAACATTAGTAATCGTTGCGTTATTTTGAGTATGTGTAAAGAGCAACATAATATAAGGTGACTGAAATACAGTTGTTTCTGTCTCATTTTTAAAAGGGGGTCCAACGACGACTGCAAACTATAAGTTGTTAGGTACTGTGTATTCCGAGATTCAAATAAGTCAAACAGTTTATGGACACTTTCGCCTAATCGTTTTAATAAGGTCTTAACAAGAGTTAGTATAAGAGATATGCACGGTACCAGGGAACAGACGTGATTGGAAGCATTGATTATAAATACTTATATTTATAATCAATGTTGGAACACTGAATCCATTAGATCATTAGTCATTGCCATCAGATTAGACGTGTACACTTCACCAATGTTAGCAAAAAAAAAAATTATTTACATTACACTAATAACAAACCATGTTAACACATTTAAATGTAATGATTTTTTTTTTCATAACTCTACCAAATCTACAGCTTAGCTTATGTTCAGAATGTTTTAGGTCCAATACAAATTAATATAAAACTTATTTCATTTTAACCCCGAAAAAATAATTTTTTTTTTATATCAAGTACTCGTATTTATTAACATTTATGAAATTTTTGAACTTAAGAATTTGGCCATATTGGTCGTAAAAAGTATTTTGAGTTTTTGTCTTGACACCTCGTTTTTATGTTTTTTTTTGTATTATCTTCAGCCACCAACAAAAATGATTAATTAATCAGTTTATAATGTAAAATGATCTCAGCTTTCTGAAAAAATTTAGATTTTTTTTTTGAGTATTAGAAAGTCATTAAAATTGAGTTTATAACTTAAAAAGTGGGTTTTTTCGTGTTGTCCAAAATATGACAAAAATGATTTTCCTTTAAATTCATATTTTCAGTGAATGATTTAAAGCATTGATTGATTGATAAATACCTATAATTTTATTTATAACTAATGTTAGAAGCAATACACGTGCTGCTTACAGAAACAAATACCAAACTTCATTTTATGCTCAGCGACACCATGAAAAAAAAAATTAGCCCAAGTACACGTTTTTGAAATTTGTCTCGCATAATATTGTTTAGCTTTGGGTTGTATGATTAAAAAAAAATCTATGTATAATTAATTTACTAATAACTAATATATAGTGTAAGTTAAAACCTCGATTGTAATATGAAAAAAAATTACAATTTACTTTTGTTTCTACGCAATATGGTTTTTTTTAAATTTTCTTTTTTTGACAATGTGTATGTTATACACTTGTAAGTAGTGTATTAAAAACAAAAATAGTCTTAAAGAATATAAATGGACTAAACACGGAAGCTTGAGTATACGAAGAAGAAGAAATAAAAAGATGGATAGCATTTTTAAAACCTCGTCATGGTTAGAGACGACTGAGACTGAGACAACCAAGATATTGAAAAGCGGATGACAGTTTTTGATGGAATAAACACTTATAAATGCCTGCTGAGCTAAAAAAAAAATACATTAATAAAATAACATTTATTTTCATAAGTTCATTGAATCGTTAAATAGTGTTACAGACATTAAGATGATTTTTAAACGATAAAATATAGAATTGATAAATGAAATTATTAATTATGACAGTGATACAAATTAGTATTTATTTGAATAATAATATAATGACTAGGTATTAATAAGACGTAAACATAAATAAAGCAATATGAAACTACAGTTTAAGTGTCATGTACTTCGCTACGCACTCAAACAGCTTTTCGTATGATTCAAGAAAGTCGTCTACAAAACTAGTCATTGCAGCTATGTATGAAAGCTCAGGATTTTCTGTAATATCATATATTATTTTATTTTTTTGTAAGGTTTCGTATAATTGGTGAAAGTCGATTCCAAATCGTGTCACTTGTTCAATAACTTTAGTTTTTAAGATGTATGCTTTATCTTGAGAAATGCTATTGTATTTCAAAAACCAGGAAAATAGGTGATAAATATAATTGACAAAACTGTTTTCGGAACCTGGAAAAACGACTTCAATGAAATGTTCGACTTTTTGTAGCAATTGGTCTATGTCATCATCGTTCAGACTCAAATTGTTTACTGCTTCCGTAAAGTTCAACATGTAACTGAACATAACGGAAGTAACAGCGTTGGGAATTAAACTTTGGTATTTAGCAAAAGCTGTCGGGTTGATATTTTTCATGACTGCATTTTGAATAAAAAATAATTCTTTTACCTCTCCATTCCAATTAAATGGTACATATTTAATAATGGTGAGTGGACTCTCTTGGCGTTGTTCTTCTACGATAAGTGATGTGAATAGTGCTTCTTCTATAGTTAAATTACAATTTGATAAAAAGCTGTTTGATGTATATGTTTCGGAAACCAACGTGCTAATGAATGCTATGTTATTTTGTTGTATCTCAACTAAATAGTTTGTTGTTGGTGGCATTTTGATTTGTAATACTTCAGTATTATACATTAGAGCGCCACAGTTGTTGATGACATATTTTCCTAATTGATTCAGTATTAACAAAATCGAAAGCTCTCTGAATTGTACAGAATGTCTCTTAGATGGTTTATAGTAAAATATCAGGCTATCTTTTTTCATCACGTCATTTAAATGTAACGAAATTAACAATAGTGCGTTTCGTATGTTCACATTTTCAACTTTCCTAGAACGTTCTATAAGTTCGAACACATATCTCTGTATCTTGGAGAACTCATTTTTCCATGCCTCAAAAATGGGGTCAACTTGTCTGTAACATTTCGCTTTTTGTACCATTAGCGAGAGGCATGCTCGCAAATGAGCATCGTAGAGGGTGAAAAAAGAAATCATTTTCGTCGTAAGGGTACACATACTTTTATCAGCTGAATTGTCAATTTCAGTAGCGTACATGGCAATTTCATTTCGTTCGACACCGCTAGTAGTCTTAAGGAGCTCATTGCTTTCGCTGACAGCTGCGATCGAAATCTGAACATCAACTATACCTTCGACAAAGCTGTTGAACGAATCCAATGCAATGTCATCAGACACTGTAGCTGTTTCTTTTGCGGTGTGGATGCTGAAATGTTTTAATCCTATTTCCAATAGCCCTATAACGTCTTTTTCGGCTTCACTTAAGCGGTCGTTTTGCATGGCTTCCGTAATGAACGTATCGAGGATTTCCTACGTGGTTCTTAATTCGACTGGTAATTTTAGGACATGAGTTTTCCTCAGAATTTTAAGCAAGTTCGTCCAAAAATCCTTTTTGGACTCCGACGATTGTAAATTGTGAAACGAGTTCTTCAATTTGTCATCGAGTTCAACTTTATTTGCACTAAATACGGACGAGCACGCAGCCTCGATAGCCCCAATATCTATCTCAGTAAAATTTAACCTTCTACTTTTAAGCTTATTAAAAAAATAGGTTTGACAACATTGTTTGTCTTTTGTTTTTCTGATACCCTGGCATGCGTCTTTGATTTTAATTAAGTCCACCTTAGTCAATTCCAACCAGTAATTTCGCAAGGTGTTTAAAAAGTTGTTCGGACACAACCTATCGTCCATCTCGATGTTCAACGAGAATTCAACAGTGTCAAGCATTTTTTTATAAAGCATATCTGTCACGGCTTGTAGCGTGGACGCCTGAAGAGCGCCTAGATTTGACGCTTTGTCTTGCGATTTAACTTCAGCTACAGTTTTGGTTATCTCGGTAATGTTATCGAACCAGAAAATATTTATAGGTTGACCGGTCGGTTGTTGTAAATGTAGTGCTTGCCATATTAAATCTATATCAAATACCGTTGTGGTCTTGCACGATTCTGCATTGCTGTCTATACCTAGCGATGTGTGATATTCTGAGTTGAAATATGTTATATAAGGTTCCATCCTCTCGCCGATCTTAGTATACATGGGTATGTTTTGAGATTTATTAAATTTTCTGATAAGTTCATTCTGGTTTTTTTAGGTAGTTTATGCGAAAGACATATTCACCCTGACAACTATGGAGAGTGAAAGTCTGTACTTGATTGTCAATATTGTGCAAAGCCATTGAGAGCTTACGGAGTTTAGCATTTATTTTTTCTAAATCTGTCCCGTCCTCGCCGTTTATGAAAGAAACATTCTTACTGTGTTCGAGCTCGGTAAGTAATTTAAACGTCATCAAATCTCCGTACAATGAGTTGTTCGCGGTAAAGTTTGGTGTCATGCGGTGAAACCATGTCAGCGAGTTTAACATATGTGACAACATGGAACCGGCGTCGAAAACATTTTTTAACACAGACTTTGTGCATTTGAGAATATAATCGGCGGAGCCATCAGTTGTTTCGGTCAAGCATTTTTCGATAAACAACTGCGCATAAGTAATGAATTCCCTTATGTTTCTGGAATACACACAACTTAGTATAAGCGACAGGTGTCGTGTTTTTTTATCGGTCACTTGGTCGTACACATCTGTTGTTTCGCCTTCTGGTTTGAGGACCTTGTCAATATTAATAGTCTCGCCTTGATCTATAATGTTCACCGCCTTGAACGTTTGCCATTTGGGTTGCATCACTAAATTGTTGAACAAAGCCACACGATCATTATTGTCCACTGCATATCCACGAGAAATGCATAAAAACCAAAAAATCAAAAAACGAATAAAAAGTTTCAAGTATATGTTTCGCTCGTCAGAGTTAGAATGAATATAATGATAAAATTAATAATTGAATATTTTGTTTTGTTTCTAGGCCATATTTTTTAGAATACTTTGATGTCAACGAACTATTTGCTTTGGGTACTTTCAGCTAGTGTGTACATTATAAAGATAAACATGTTTGGCATCGAAGCAAAATAGTTTATACAAAAATGAAAACACCTATGTATATACTGGTTAAAGTTGGTTTGGGGTATATTTATTGTATCATGGGAAAAAATAATTTGGTTATAGTAAATGGTTTGAAATATCCTACAAAATAGTTGGATATACTATAATATTGTTGTGTAAAGATTATTGAGAAATTTATATATATAATATATATACTGAATACCTAAATAAGTTTCAAAACTACGCTAAAAAAATTGAAGTAAAGAAGAAGTGGTCATCCTTTTTAAGGAAAATGGTTTTTGATAATTGTTTGGTTCTTTAACGTATATTGTTTAGTTCGGAACGTTTACGACTATTTTTGAATAAGTTATAGCGCGCTGTAATTTTTAGTTGAATGATATGTAATGATTTGGGTGTTTTTCTCGATTTTGATGAGATAGGCATGAATTTTTTAAGTCTTTGGATCAATAAAGTATCATTCAAGTACGATGTCAGATCTACAGACTTGCTACATGAAAAAAATCGGTTCAGTGGTTTAGGAGATATCGTGGACCAAACACACAAAAAACAGACAAATAATAAATACAATAACAACACATTTTTGTAAAAACAACATCTTGCCAGCTACGCATTGCCCTAAAGACCAAACTATTATTTTGACTAAACAAAACAAACGACATTTTTAAATTGAAAACCCAGGTAAGACAAATACAACTGAACTCATAACATTGAAAATTCACAAAAACAAGTTCAGATAATATTGTTTTAGCGGTTGTAAACGGTTTTTAATGCGAAAATAAAACTTATTGTTTCCATATTTTTCTTAAACTAGTAATCTACATAAAAAACTAGGTCAGCTCAAAACACCCGATAAATAACAAAAAGTTTTAAAACTAACACCTTAGAATTTATCTCAACAATGTTTGACAGTTTTAGATGCTTTTACTTATATATGTATAATAATTTAGAGTGACCAAGCCCATATTTAAGGGAGGGCTCGGAAGGGCAGTTGCCCTAGCAGAAATATTACAAAGAGGTTTAAGGGCGGCAACATTTTGGTTTTGAGTTTAGGGTCACGTGCCACAGTTTAAAAAAACTGAAGCTGTATAAAAAAAGCATTAGTGGAAATAATAAATGAAAGTTATGGAAACAAAATGAGTGTGGTCATTTTCAGAGCTAGTTAAAACAATTAACAATAAAAACCCTCCAAATAACATAAATAAAATGAGTAAATTCATTAAGGAAAAAAAACTACTTTTCCATGTGTGTACGTTGCTCTCCGAATGTTTTTTTGTACTCCTGATACCAACTGTTCAACGGAAAGATCATTTTCTACATTTCAAAGAATTAAAACGTATTTAAGATAAACCATGTCATCAGAAAGAATAAATAGTTTAGCCATAATAAATATAGAGTCATCCATAACCAAAACAATTAATTACGATGATATTATTAAATCATTTGCATCGAAACGTTTTCACAGCAAATTTTAGAAAACCCTAGAAAGAAGCTAATAATTCTCAAATGTTATAAAATTATAAACTTTTTGAATATTTTTATGTTTATATTATTATGATTTTTATACATTTTTAAAAATAATATATTGGTGAAGCCTGAGTTATATTTTATGTTTACAATGTATTTAGAGAGGTTTTAAGGGTTTAACTCCCACTAAGTTCTTACTCACATCTAAATGAATTTTCATGATGTTTGTTTTTTTATGTTTAATGAACTTCTGAAAAAAAATTCTGTAAGCCGCTTTTCTGAACTTAAAACTAGCTACGCCTATTATTTATAAAGTGTAATTTGAGTTTCATCAAACCCTGAATGCTTATTAGTTACTGTTTAATAATACTAAAATAATAGTTCTATAATCAAACACTTAATACATTGCGCTGGTTTCTAAAATAACTATAAGAAATATAATTTTTATCGTTAAAATTAAAATTAAATTTTTAATGCTTGTAGGGTAGACAGAAAGTGAGAAATTTGAACGTTCTCTATATTTAACTAGTTATAACTTATAATTTTCTTGTATATGTCAAAATGTAAAAAAAGTGACCAAAAATAGTGTATTGTGGCTTTAGCATACGACCAATTTTAGTCTTGTGCAAAGTACAGAAAATAAAGAAACAACAATGTACTCTTTATAACCAATTTTTTTTTTGGGAGTGGGGGGGCAAATTTTGGGTTCCCCCTGGCGTCTATTTTTTTAATACGGCCGGAATTTAGATAAACGAATAATTATTTATTTGGCCAAACCATTGTGCAAAGACCCTTCTCAACCTACCCATCTAGATTAGTGATAAGTAGAAGATAAACTTATGTAATAAGTGAATTAATTGCACTTTTTAGGTCTTATGTAAATACAGCTAACTAATAATGTTAAATAAATTTAACAAATCAGGGAAATTCTACTGTACAAACTAACAATACGATTTTTTAATGTTTTTATAAAGGTAAAACAAATCTGGAAATATATTTCTGAAAATCTGGATAGCACATGTATGGTCGTTTTAGAATAGTGTGAAACATTATATTGATAAACCTATGATAAAATGGTATGAAATATGATCTATCATGATCATCGTAATGGCACGTATAGTATATTATTATTATTATTATTATTATTACTCGACCCAACTACATAATATACATATTTATACCGACGCTGTATCAGTTATTGAATAGGTATTAAGACTAGTAATAAGCAATTGTGTTCAGTTATTAATTACAAATTCACGGAGTCTAACAAAATTGGAAGTACCAAAAGGAACAATACATATGTTGCTTACGAGAAAAACAAACAAGACATAAAACTTAAAGCGTGTTTACGAATTCATGCGATGAAAAACAGCGGGATGATTTATACGAAAACAAACAGAAACTTTTTATCCTACACGTCTATAAAAATGTGTGCTGTTTAAATACCAGTAGTCCTACATTTTAAGAAACGGCGAAAACAATATATTCAAAGTGATTGTTTTGCCGAACAGTATGGTGTCAAACCAATATTAATACCATTAATTTGCCACCATTACAAATGTCTAAAAATTTAGAACGTAAATAAAAATAAAAGTTATAAACTATGGTATAACTCACAAGGCGAATGATGTGCGTGTATTAATGGTTATCTCATATCACTACAGTCATGTTTTCAACGTTTTTGTTTAACTTGTTACTGGTTTTTACAGTATGGACTCCCTTTAACCATTTTGTTCTGTCCGAGGACACTCTCAGCACTTTGAATGCAGCTGTGAAATTGAACGAGTTGATCAAACAGCCTAAATGGAGCAGAGTACAAAATGTTAGCGATCGTATCATATACGATGGCAAACTCATACAAACGGAACATGCTTTTATGTACTTAGACCGAGAAATTATTCCGATAGATATCTCAAAAGAATGTACAGATCATTTAGTAGTACGACCTATTTCAATCATGCTGAGCTGTGAGTATGCAAAACAAATACGAGAATACGTTACATTAGTCCAATGCATTATTGCCGAGTGTAAGGATCCGAAGTATAATAACGGTGAGTCCAGTTGTGAAACTTTATTAATAGAAGCTATAAAATGCACCAAATCCATGGTAACGAACATGTTGAGTAGTTTAACCCATTTTTATCACATGTCGCAGAAAGCGACAGACTTTAGACAAGTTTACGTCGCTTTGATGACACTTAAACTGTATACAGAAAATAATTTGCACATCAAAGTTGAAAACAAAATTGAAGAAATCGAACGATTGACATTGTTGGTTGACCTCCGAGTACAAACATTTGCTGTCAGCCATTGTGTGCCAGCACATCAACCGTTATGGTTAAGTGAAATCAACAAACGGTGTCTACGAGTGAGGTCTTTATGTATAAATAGTGAACTACCGAAACCGTATATTGAATGTCTTAGCGACTCAACGACAAGTTTTGTGAGTACATTTAATTCTGAATATTTTGCCGATCTTGGGTTTAAAGGTTCAGACCTCGACATTGTTCACACGACAGCCGACTTAGATGCTGTGTGGCTATTCCTCAATTCACAGCAGCCGGAAGGTTATTCAACACGGATCCGTTGGTCGAACGATGTTAAAGAGATAACAGAGATAGTTGACATAGTTAAATATCAGTACGACACTAATCAACTCGCGGCTTTTCAAAAAGCAACACTGAAAGCGGTCGCTCAGTTATTTTACAAAGAAGTATCAGATACTATCGAGGCGACGTTTAAAGTGCATGGAAATTTGGCAGACGAAGGACTGTGTCCGTCGACCTACTTACCCACGTTGACTAATTTATGGCCCGGATTGAAAAAATTTCAACTGGCAGCTATTAAAGAAGCTTGCATTTCTCTTAGAGGAGTGAAGACTGACGAAGAATGCAAGAAAAGCTATCTGAGTTCGTTGGAAAGAGTATGGTTGAATTTTAGCAGTATAAACGTTGAGGCTATCACTGTGGCATGTAATGCTATTATCCTACGTAATAGTCAGACTGAAGCAAAGAACACCACGCTTGGGTCGGTGTATTTAAATATCCGTAATTATATCAAGTCTAATAAAAATCCAAAATTTTGGGAAGATTTGAAAGTTATATTTGAAAAAGTCCGTTTCGCTTTGCCAAAGGAGACAACTGAGACGTTGGAAACGATTTTGGGATACATAAAAAACAAGCGAAACGTGAACGAACAGCAGGTTATTAAATTACTGGAATTAGAAATGAAAAATGCCATTGCAGACTTTGCTGAAGACAACCAAGTCAATGTGGACCCAAAAAACTGCTTACAGACCCTTAATGAATTCAAAGGATACATAATAAATAATAAGGAACCTATCCTAAGAGTCAGTCTTAACAATGGCTTAATGTGGAGCCCCTCCATTTGTGAGCTGCCCAAACTGTTAATAAACCTCACAAATTCCGATGTGTCCGACAATCGGTCAAATGAGAAATTCTGCCGGCTGTCTTTCAAAGTCATTAAATTGTTTAAGATGTATAACGAATTTGTTTCAGCGAATTTTCCGGCGAGGTTCTCTCAAATGATCGTTGGGAGCATAAAACATTTTGCGGAAAATCTTCAACCTCTATTGCCAAAGCTAGTGAAAGTGGTGTTTCGCCATATGTTAATATTACTGAAACCGGAAACCGTCAACCTCAGGAACGCATTGATTTTGCTAAAAGTTTACGTAAACGATAAAGGAATGAGCGCTGAAGGCAAGTATGATCTATGGCGATCAGACGAGTTTCAACGGTTGATTTTGTTGATCATAAACCAAATGGAGATTTACATAGTACAAAACTGCGTCATCAATGAATATCAAAAAACAATTTGGCCCGACGAGCCAAAAGTTAGGCTACAAACCTTCAAGACCTTATGGTTCCATCCATTTGAGTCGTTTATAACCGAGATAGACAATGAACTCCCCATTCTAGAAAATATTACGGCGATCGACGAGTGCGAGGTCAGTATGAATAATGCTACTTTTGAAAAACTCGTAAACAACAATCATCACGAAAATAGTCCGTTGAATTGTATTAAAAAATTCAGGTTCAAGTGGAACGAATCATTTGAAACACTTGAAACCATCCGAACGATGGTTGTAACAAATTTTAAATTGGAATCGTTGACCAAGTATCAGGGTTTGGTCCAGAATAGCTTGATGGCCATCCTTTTTGGTTACATACTTAATATTTTCCAAGCTGCCAATCGGCCATCAGGGATTTTCACTACAGAATATAAGCAATTGATCTTATCGAAAATTAAATACGTCGGTGAAATTGTGTACCCCGGTTCCAAACCTGAATCTCTAAAATTCATTATTAATACTTTCTTCTGGTCTTTTGAAGGCGACAACATTTCCCAAGATAAGTCAAAGATTTTGAAAACAAAAATTGACAGAGAATTGGCTTCTTACGATATCGATGAAAAAGGATACTATTCTACTTTGAAACAATACAACATAATCAGAGATAAAGGCATAGAGGGTATAGCCAAGTATATTACACCATTGGAAGAATTTGCGGACGAATGGATTATGTTTGTTAAAAAGGACATGAACTGCGTTAAAAATTGCATGATGGTAACATTATAAAACCATTTCTTTATATATACATATTTGTTAATGTTATATAAATATTATAACAATTATGCTAACAATTATATTAATTTATAAGGATTAAAATGAGTAAAATATTGTAAAACTTGACATATTTGTAATGACCAGTTTAAAAATAACCAACAAAATAGTGAAAATACTCGTAACTTATCAATTTATTTGTTATATTTCCAAGTTTTTGTTGTGCCGCTGTAATTTTTCAGACCTTTACATTGTATTTCAAAATAATTAAATTTTTGGCTGTAAAACAATTATAATACAACAATTCTTTAACTATAACACACGTAGTTTTAATATTTATTTGTAATTGGTCAATTTTGTCGATCGTTTGTAGACACAATAAGTAAATAGATCTAGACTGAGAAATGCTAGCCAAGAAAAACTTAAAAGTAAAAAAAATGGTTATAATATTTAGGAATTTATTTAACGTAGAATCTTATTTTACTTTTTTTAAAAACTGTGTATATCTATCATTATTTGAAATTGAAATGGTAACTTATATGTTTTGTTAAGGTTTAAATTAAAATAATTTACTAAACACTTTAAATGATCGATAACTGGGTTTGAATAGGTAATTATTTTTAGCTTCGATGCGATAGGTGTTTTAAGTAAAATGTTTAAAATTTAGGACGGGAGGAAGGTTTGTAGGAAAGGGTTTGAGAAAGGAGTGTAGTATTATTATTATTCTCGCGCATTACTCAACCACATTTCACGTCCAGTCCTAAATTTTGATCGTCATAACTTCAAAATTAACTATTCAAAACTGGTTATCGACTAGTCAACATTTAACATATAATTTTTTTAATTGAAAAGTTAATTAAAAATATACGTTACCGTTTAAATTTCAAAAGTTGATTGAGCTATGGAAAATACTACTAGAGCGTAAATACAACTAAAATAAACAAACATTTTTCCAAAAAAGAAAATGTACACAATTTTTTTAAAAAGATATTGTTGTACGCCAGACGGATCACCTTGTATTAAGTCCTGAATAGAGTAGATAACGATTTGTCAACAAATAAAGACAATAGAACGAGATGGTAGCCAAATGGTGTACCACGGAACTAGAAAAAGACGAATTATAAATAATTGGCATCAAATTGTTTGACAGTGGTTTATTAATTTTCAAATTAAATATCTGATTCGACTTCACTGTCTTGAATATTATTATTTATTAGTTTATACTGATAAGTACTAATAACATCATCGATCTGTCCACCATTACGTTCTCAATTAAGGCCCCTGGATACCGACCGTTTTTTCAGCCAAAACACATCATTTTTTGTCCATTGCACAGGCCGAACCAATGATCCGATTAGCAATCTAAAAACAGATATGAATTTGTCATGAAGTTTACTTGAGATCGGTCAGAGTATTTTTTTAATTTTTAATTTCAACCCTTTCCAAATTTTATTTTAAAATTTGAAATTTTATAAAATGTTCAAACGTGTTTTATGCGTAGCAGAAATGAGATATCAAAAAAGTACGCTGATCGGTCTCAAGTAAACTACATGACGAATTAAAATTTGTTTTTAGATTACTTATCGGGCCACTGGTTCAGCCTGTGCGATGAACAAAAAATGTACTATTATAGTGACTAAAATGGCTTTTACTCATAGACAAAATAATTTAAATTAAAAATAATACCATAAAGTTTATACAAATTAACCGGTTAATTAATTGACATTTTCGAAATTTATTAAAACCACTTTTCTTTTAAATATTGCCTATATAAAACTCCTTAAAAATGATCGGTATCCAGGGGCCTTAAGCATATTTTTATTAGTCTTAAAAATGTCTGATCCTTTTTTTGGTCCTGATGGCTTCCCTAATATTTTACTAAGTCTTGTTTATATGCATCCACTATTCTCAATAATTAATTGTTTAGCCGTTCATTGCTTTTAGAGATTTTTCCTAAATTTTTATAAATTCTTAGTTTATATGTTTTTTTTATGTGTCACATTATTTTACTGTACTTGATCCTTTGCGACGTATGTTTAATAAATAAATCATTTTAATAGCTTCATTTTTTTGCCTTACATTGCTCCTGATATATGTTATGTTTAAAGAAGAAAAATAATTATAGCAGGTATACGAAGTTGGCGCTGTTTTAATGTTTTGATTTCTGCCTTTTCCAACTACGAATCACGTATGGACAAAAAAAGCGTTTATTTAGCAAATCTATCCAACGATATAGTGCGTACTTACAAAATAAATATTGGTAAAAAAGAACAATAGGATTCGACTATATCGAACAAATACTGAACATGTTGTTTCACTAGGCATGCTATTTACATTTTAGCCGAAAAATCAAAATATGTAATAAATAATGTAAAACTACGGTGGCTTTATCAAGTGTTTTTTTTTTATTGGTGTACTAAGTACAATGTACGCATCTGAGTACAGACTCTACTGACGTAAGCCTAAATAAACATTACTGTTTTTGTATTTTTGGTGTAGTTAAGCTATTTGTTTTTATGAGTAGGTATTGCTTCAAGTCCGCCCACATCGTTTATTGTGAAAAATTACAGCATACTACAATACAACATGCAAAATAAAAATTATAACAAAACACAATACATCTCTAACATATACAATTGTTTAAATATATAATTTTTATTTTATACCACGAACTAAGATAGTATCTTAGTTAACGTTAAGTAAACATCTTTGAGTAGATGTTTTACACACACATGAAAATCCCACAGATATGGCCGACGTTGACTTCAAATCTTTTCACTAGTTAATAATCTATACATATATCTGTGATCGCCATTTTGGTCTATAGCATCGCTTATCTGTATATTCTAAAATCAACGGCTTTTCTTTTTATACTAAAAATTCCAAGTTTACAACAAATCATTAAACGTTGACAATTTTATCGAAATAAAAAAAAAAACAAAATGAAAACACCTGCAAGATTATTTATTTATAAATATATATTTATAAGCAGCTCAAAGTACTACACTGATCGGGAATCGTCGCTTTACTCCTAAATCAAACAGACAATCAAATTTTACTAAGGCAAAATTAACTATTTTTTTTCTTATTTTACTACCATCAACAAAATAGATTTTTTTTTTTTGAAAATTTAAAAATTAAAAAAAAAACTTAAACCCAACTGTACTCATCTCATATTTGAACTATGATGAAAACAGTATCAAATTCTATATAAAAAAAAAATCAGCCATTTTTCAGCTGAGCCTGCAACCACGCTAGAACATTTTCATGTCTCGTTGAAGTACCAAATAAATTTAGATTAGTTGTGGAATTATAATTTAAAAAAAAAAATACATGGAGCTTCCAGTTACAGCATAAGGCCAAGGAGGTTAAAAAATTATGTACAATCAAGTTTCTGGTTAAAATTGTAGTGTTAATTATCTGGCCAAAAGTAACTTAACATAGAGAATTAAACTATTTTGAATTTATTATTCATTTCTATTTTGAACGTTGAACGTTGAACGTACAACATATCTCTTATCTCATATCAGATAACAGCGTAACGTTTTTTTTGGTAACACTTTTTTTCGGTTATGTACCGGCTAATTCTCACCCCCATCTCCCGTCCCCAACCCCATCTCCGTGTGGTAACGCTTTTTTTCGGTTATGTGCCAGAGCTAAGACATGAAAATGTCAAAAAAATATATCAATAAGTCTCCACGGGTTGTATAATATATACATAGGGCGATTCATAAAATGATACAATATGTATAAATTATTTGAATCGTTAGAAAGTGAGTTTTTTGTATTATTTCGCACATCGGCGAACGTGTTTAAATAGTTCACGTTGAGTTCAAACGTAGGATTTTTTAAATTTAAATATTGTTGATCGAATTCTTTTGCCGTATCGAAAACCCAAATTGTTTTTCTCGCGTTAACTCGAAAACACGAGTTTTTTCTTTTAGAAAAACGCCTGTTTATGCGATTTGATGTGCGTTTCTATTTCCACTGTTTACATAAATGAAAAGTATTGTACCTAACCGTTTATATAAAAAATGTGTACACGTTCAACAGACTGTAAACACTATTTAGATACCTACCCATATTGAGCTTGCTTTATAATAATGTGAACCTAACGACGAAAAACTCAAGGTCCTTTAAAATTTCATGGCCTACCTGACTTGTTAAAGATTTTCTAAAATTATGAAAAAACGATCTATGCGAATCATTTCTGGTTTTTTATCATACAATGATATTTCTAGGTCTATGTAATTTTTTCTTCTTTCTGCAAGATAATTTAGGGAGGGGTTTTTGGAATCTCTCATCTAGCTACCTCCATATTAATTTAGATATGCATGCTAACATAATGTAATAACGAAATTAAAAAAGCCAGTACAGTGGGGTCGGGGCATAGTGGGGACGGTGAGGTCACAGGTCTACAGATTTTATTATAGCTGAAAGTGATAAAATCACTTTTAAATAAACGCTTCGATGCGAAGCTATGGATAGTATGTTCAAACCAGTTATAGTGGTATAATTGTAAAGTTGCTACACGAAGAAATCGGTTCAGCGGTTTACGAGATATCGTGGGTCCAGGCACAAAAAATAAAAAATAAAAAACATCATTGTAAAAACAATACCTTCTCAGCTCCGCACCTAAGCTAAAATAAAATTAATCAACCTTTTTTTTTGAGTTTTACTTTGGAAATAATATATTTATAATTGTATTTATTAAAATTACTATCAAATCCTATTATATCTTATTATACAATCTTAGATTTTATATATTACTACTATATTAACCGTAAGGGATTTGTTTTTTTTGTGGACTGTGCTTTAGATACATTATACATATTTTGATATGATATGATTTTTAACTGATTCTATGTTAGGCTCTCGATTTTGGCATATAGCGGTTGAATTTAGTACCACCTACATGGAATGTTGAAAAAATAGAAATCATCGAGTTCAATTCGAAAACTCGTAGAAAAAAACAAATAGAATTCAGGTCGTCTGATCTGCATGGAAATATTGTAGTGTTGGCTAAGACATATAAGATATATTTTAGTTAAAACTAAGAAAACCTTATTTAATAAAAAGTATTTCTTCTATTATCCCACAGTAATTCAATGACTTATTACTGATGATTTTATTTTAACGTGTGTAATCGTTAAAACCAAGTGTTAAGAATAAGTTTGTACAGCATTTTTTTGTAATATTCAAAAAACAATATTTTTTGTCGTTTGCCAATTTATGAAGAATTAATTTTTTTATAATATATTTTGCTGAATCTGATAATTTATGTTCTTTTATTTTGTTGTTTGTCAGAAAATTTATTTAAAACATACATTATTGTTTTTTGACTAATCAAATAATACGATAGTGTACTAGAGTCTAGACAGTAGACATATTGCAATGCAATGTTTTGTAGGTATATTTTAGTTTAGATGATTAAACGATTTTTATAGTTAATATTTCAACTATTTAAAAATCATTATGCCTACAAACAATTGTACTAGTACTTATGTGTACATGATTGATGCACTATATTTTAGTTTCATTACTAAGTAAATAATATAACATCAATTATATAATACGTTAGTCTAGTCTCAAATATAAAACCGTATACAAATTATAAAGAATAGATTAGAAGTTCTAATATTATAAAATGTACAAGACTTTTAAATTTGCCTCTGCTTAGTTATCGAAGGCGAAAACGATTTAAAAATGTGGTTTATAAAGGAATAAAGATTAATTCTAAAAATATGATGACAGAACAATAAAGTAGTCTTTAAAAAATGAATTATTCGATTTTCGATTTAATCAAATAATATTAAAATATGAAGTAAATGTTGATTCACTGAAGTTCCGTTTTTTTTAGTTTAATATTTTGAATAATATCATACATTTAAACTTGATTTTAATATTATAATTACTTAGGTACCTACTAGTATTTTAAAAAAAGAACATATAAACAAGTTTGATTTTGTACGATGTGTCTACCTTTTAAAAAAAGTTTAACAATATTCTAAACGTAAATAACTAACAAAATTTTTCCTACCTGTTAAAATCTGATTTTTCGAGTATTTGATTGAATATTGTAGCAAATCAATTGTAGGCATCTATTGTGTATAGTTTTTATTTAATATATCTATCAATAAAGATGCTAAATTTGGTTTAATAATATTATATTTAAAAAAAAGGCACTAGTTACTATTAATATTATATATTATACATCACACATATAAAATTGCAAGGTAAAATCAGCACAAATAAGTCATAAATATAAAAAATGTTCTTTGCTATAAAATTTTAATTAATAAATATTTGTTAAACTCGTAGCCTAATAATTAACGTTACTGATTTCAAAACAGTCAGAAACTTCAATTTCGTAGTGTACCGTGAACGGTTATTTGGATCTATTGGCACTAATGTGCGAGCTATCTGATTTAATAACATGAGAATTAAATAAAATAAAAAGCTCTACCCCAATGAGGATATAAGGTAGCCTGGTATATATACTGCCCTTTCGTTGCCAGATTGGTTTCCAAAAATACAGGTTTGATTTTAACATAAATTAATTAGATGTGGGCCATTATTGGGGGCAAATTTAATGGACACCGCGTTCCCCTAATTTGTGATTTGATGGACTAATTTTTGTGGAGTTATGTGAAACCCAAGTTATTCTTTAATCATCCAAATACCGTCCAAAAATGTTAACAAAAAATAATTGGTTTTATGGCAATATCCCTAACCTATTTTCGACTGTGTTAATTGTGGGTTTGAAGAACCTTAGTACTAAATATGTTCAACCGTATGAGATCATCATAAACACTTCATATAGGCACCTAGAATATTTATTATAATTAAAATAGAATAAATAGAATAGTATTTCATTTTATTAAATAACGTAATGTGTAATTTTTAAGAACTTTTATCTAATAATACGTTACTATAAAGATAGATAATATTTTAGATTAATTAAAGGGTTTCGTCCAGTTTCCCCAAAGGCCTGGGAGATGTATTGTGTTTTATTTCTAAAAATAAATTGGATCAAATGTTTTCGAATTTGTTTTCAAGTTTTGATAGTTAAAAGCGATTAAATTATCAGAAGAGTTCTAACTCGAAATCACTTCTTCGAAATTAAATTATCAGGAGACGATTATACATAGTTATATGACAGTACCTCACCACTAACATTACGGTATAACATAAAACCATTTTTTAAATTTTTTTTATGAAAAACCGATAAATTAAAAACGGCATTACATTAAAAGAAAAAATGGTATATTGATTTAATAAAAATATAGAGAAGGTACCTTACCTATACTACCTGATACTAATGTCTGAATAAAATTAACATAGATAATAAAAGACATTTGTAATTGATATAATTTCCGGCTAGGATAAGTGAATGTAAGCTATGTAATTGAAAACCTACTCACAACGGGCAACCACAATTGACACTCAGAAGTCAAAATATTTAAAAAATCAAAAGCTTATCGGAAAATCAATCGTTTCCAAACATTTTAAGCCACCTGTATGTCAAAATGTATATGAATTGTAAGTATGATACTTTAAACTAAAAAGTTTTAAGTAAATTCTTCGATTCAAGTACAAGCACACCGTACTATTCTTTTTTTTTATTATTTAAAAAAAAATAATTTACAATAAGGTATTCAATATTATGAAATATACCACATAGAAAAACAAATATTATGTATTATAAGCATTGTTTAAATATTTTATGACTCATCTACCTACTCTAGATTTGTAAAGCATTACACTAAAGTAAATAACCAAACAATTTTCATGTAAAAATTAAATTTTTTTAGAATTTATACTAAAATGTTTAGAATTATAAGCCTATTTTTTCGAATCAGATGTAGGAATTTGCAATACTCTACATTTTGGGGACACAACATAAAGCTGTTACAGGTAAAAAAAGTTTTTTCTGTAGATATCCAAAACAAATATATACATTTGATATCGTTAATACAAATATAAATCTACTTGGTTATACAGATGCCTTAATAATGTTCAAACCCAAAATTTTGTTGACGTTAAATGCAAATAAAACTACAAACCTGTAAAAATGAATTATATAAATTCAAGCCGCTGAATACTTGATTTCATATTTATGTTCATAGTTTGACAATTCGCGTTTCTATATTATAGTCATGTACTCAAAACTGTTTTTAAAGTTTTTACTTGCATTGTCGGTATGTATTCCTCACCGATTCATATTGGCTAATAACGATGCTGTGGTTGAACTGGAAGAGTTAATCCAAAACACTGGCTGGAAATCAATAGAAAATGTAAAAATCTTAGACGACGGTAAAGAAATAACTATGTTAAATCTGTTAAATGCCTCTAATAGTGAAATAACTTCTGAAAGCTCTAACGGACAGTTGACAAGACATTTGGCAATCATGCTAAGCTGTGAACAATCAAAATTTGTAAGAGAGTACATTATTTCAGTTTTAAGCATTATAAAAATATGCGGAACTCAAGCATTCGGGAAAAAACTTTCCATTTGCTTTAATTCATTATTGGGAAGTATTGAAAAAATCGATTTTATGATCACACAGATGTTGAACGTTTTGACGTATTTCTATCAGTTGTCCCCTACTAACACCGATATTAAACACTTTTATCACGCTTTGATGGCTTTGAAACTTTACTCAGAGTATGAGACAAATACCTTTACGGAGTCTAGTTTTTTTGATGATGAAAGTAAACCAAATGCAAATAATATCGCTATGAAATATCAAGAAATTGAACAACTACTTTATTCCAGCGATCTTCAAATACAAAGGTTTACGGCAATGTACTGCTTGCCAACAATTGAACCAATACGACTAAATGATATACCCATTTATACCAAGATATTGTTTTCTAATGAAAGTTCTCATACAAATGAAAATTTTAGTAAAGCAACATCGAATATAGTGAATAAATTCAATGAGGAACATTTTGTTGCACTCGGATTTGCACATCTGGAATTATATAAGATTAATAACAAGAATATCGACTTAGAGCACATATATGAATTACTTGATCAACAGCAGCAAGATGGTCACAAAATACGATTACGCTGGTTAGACGAGCCTACAGAGGTAACAACCATCATACAAGAAGTTAAATCTCAGTACAGTACCAAGAAATTTGCCGCATTCCAAAAATTATCTCTGAAGTCTATCACCCAGATGTTTTATAAACTGTTATTAGTAACTGTCCAGGCTTTCCAGACTTTCCAGACATCGAGTGATACAAAAAACGAAATAAGACCACCGAATTTTTTTACTATGTTGATAAACAATCGGATAGGTCTTAAAAACGTGGTTCAGCATGGTATATGTACTTCATTGAGAATGTTATTTCAAAGTATTTTCCTTTTCCTTTTTCGGTCAAGCAAACCAATAGACAATGGACTGGCGTCGGCCAAGAAAGAGTTTTGGGTAAATTTTAAAAACGAATTGATAAAATTTCTGTCTGTAGATTGGCCAGCAGAGGAAACAGAGACTTTAAAAATTCTTATTGTTTATTTAGAAAATGAGTATATTGTAGATCCAGAAGAAGTGGTTGAGCTATTGGAATTAGAAATGAAAACGACTAGTGCTGACTTCGCTGACAATGAAGAGAATCTCGAAGAGATTGACTACGTTAAACGATTAGATAACCTTATGAAATTTACTGATGATGTTGTAAAACTGAGAATGTCTATAAATAATGTAAACCTTAACAATGCTTTATTGTTGAAAGCTTCCGATTTTGAAGAAACTAAATTGATAGAACTCTCTGAAGAATTCGATAGTGTGACCCAGTATAATGTTTCTAACTTGTTAACAGGCATTGTAGATGTCTTCACCTTTTTCAAAATACATCTGGATCGCTTTAACTGTTCAGAGACAAGTGAAGCTATTTCTAATTTTAAAAATTTAAGTTTATTAGCTGAAAAATTCCAGAGACAATTATTATCGATAGTTCGGATTTTGTATTTACAAATGATTAAAACACCAAAAGCAGAAAACGTGAATATTCGAAATGCAATCGTTTTAATGTTTATGTTTGATACAAACTTAACAAATCCAGCGGAAAATAACGTAAATGTCGATTTACAGAAAGCGAATGACAATTTACAGAAAGTAAACAAGCTTAAACAATTGACCCTACTCATTATAAATGAAATTCAATACTTCATTGTACAAACCTATGGCGCTTATGCATACAAAAACAGGATGCTAATAAAAAAGAGATCTGAGTCATCAAGAAGACCCCAAACTACAAATAATACAGTTATTGCGAGCATTGCGGCTGTTATACAATATATGAGGGCCATACCCCCGATCGATAATGAATGTGAGATTACCAAAAGTTTAGGATCTTTTGATACGCTTGTAGATGGTGAAAAAGAAGATCTTAATCCGCTAAAATGTATTACCGAATTAAAGTTCCAGTGGGATGGAACATTACAATTAATTCGAACTATTCGAGATGATGTCCTATCTAGTATAAATCCAAAAAAGTTTGCTGTGTATCAGGGTTTGGTTCAAAACAGTGTAACATCCATATTTTTAGGATACATATTGAATATTTTACAGGCTGCAGGTCAAAACGAAGTTAATTTTACCGACGTTCAAATAGCATCGATTTTGGAAAATTTCAAACAATTTGAAAGCATCGTGTATCCTAATTTAAAAATGGATTCTCCCAAATACATTTTCAACATCCTCGTTTGGTGTTTCAGGCAAAACAAAACTTCCGGTCTGAAAGCGACTATTTTAAAGGATAAAATCGAAAGAAAAATTGAATTTTATGGTATAAACATTTCCCATTACTACAGCGTTTTGAAGTCAAACAACATAATCAGTGACGTACATGCAAGCGGTGCTGTCCAAGAAACCTATATAGAACCGTTAAAAGTATTTGTGGAACAATGGGTGGTGAAGTTTAAGCACGATTTCTACTGCGTCGAAAATTTCATGAAATTGGTTATATAAAACTGCCAGTGAATTTATTATTTAATTTTAAATTAATTTTCTGATGGGTATTTTTATCCAGTTTTTCTTAATTATTAATCGTTTAATTATTTTCTCAATTAAACAAAACTAACTGTCTTTCAATTCAGAAGACACTAATGTTATTTGTTCATAAGAATAAATCACTATTAAGTATGATTTAAAAAAATGTTAAGCTAGTTATGTTTTAAGGTATTATTGCCATACTAAGTATTAATGATTATTTGACAGTTCATATGTTAAAATGTGGTATGTTGTAATAAATATCAAATAAATAAATTTTAAATATCATAATTTAGTTGTATTATTTAATTAATGTCTATTTTTAGTATTAGACACCTACTCTACTACAAATTGACTGGTTCAATATTTTCTATTTGTTTCTTAAGTATTTACAAAAGCATACTTAGTTTAATGAGCATAAAGAGGACCTATAGAATCAGAATGATGTTAAGTGAATAATACATTCCAGTAAAATTGATATTTTACTCGTTTTGACAATTATAGCGTTGACAACTTGTTGAGTTGACAACGGTCTACGGGTGTTTAAGTAAAGTTATTAAGTGATTTGACAGCCAGTGTTTCCCTATAAAAGGAAAATAATTTTATTTATTATCATTGGATAAAACGCTCTCTGCGTGGTAAAATATTTACAGCTTGACACAGTAGCAACTAATGGCTAAAAGCAGTGCTACACGAACTAAAATTCTACCAAAACATTAACATTAAAACATGATTTTGGTGTGGTCGAATATAATAACTGTCAGGTATTTTATATTCGAAACAACAAAACCCTACTTACATAATTCGACAACAGCAATTCTAAAGAATTTAAGAACTTTTAAAATTAATCTATGCAATATTTAGTGTCCGATAAAAAATATATAGTTTTATTCCTTACAAACCGATCGTGAGGGTTCGGTTAATTTTTTTTGGGGGAGTGCAAAGACTTCACCCGCATGATCTTGAAGGAGGAGTTTCATCCTTTAGTCCAGCAAAAAAAATGAAATTTATTTTTTGAAGTAGGTTTGCTAAAAAAAATGTTTAAAACAAATCTAGTTCTGTATGGACTAAACGTCACTAGGCCTAGGCTGAGTCGTACTTAAAGTTATTCGCACGTTAAATGCGCACCTGCAATCCTAACCATTAAACTAAAACTCCGTCCAAGAAGAACAATCGTATTGAATAAAGTAAATGGATATGAGCATTACTTTCAAAACAGGAGCCTTATCATTTACTACTATTTATCTTTTTATATACCAACCATACTATTTGACGCCATTTTGGGATAAATTACTGAAATGTCAATGGTTAATGGTTTAAAGCTACATATGTACGACCTCGCATTTTATTTTCAATGCCTTCAAATACCAATAAATAAAAATGGAAGGTTTAAAAAATTTAACAATTTATGCTGTTGATATTTCTTATAGTTGTTTTTAATGAATTGCTAGATATATTATTTTTGTTCTTAAATCGTGGCTTACACAATTCTGCGTCCGCTTTCTAACGTCAAGTTCGCCATATTCTAATGAATCATCACCAATAAAATGTAGGTATGTGTAAGACTTCTGACAACATTTAAAAACATATAGTTATTGCAAACAGTGTGATTGGAAGTAATATTTCTCTAAAATATTACATTGCATAATTTGTATTTGCTATTTACACGATGTTTACATAGTCATAGAATGTGTGGAACCGAAGCAGTATATAATATAAATCACCATGGGCAAAATATGAATAATACCATAAAAAATGTCAAAACCAATAATTTGTGGATGTAATATGCAAATAACTACTAAACACAAAAAATGAATGTCTATATGTAAACTGTTGATCGCCTGTTTTAACACGTTTACCCATATTGTAGGTAGTAACACGTATCTAAATGCAGTCATGCACTTAAAATTGCTTTTGAACTGTTTACTTGTTTTTTTGGTAAGTATTCCGCACCATACAATTTTGGCTCAGGACAATGCGACGATTAAGCTGAATGAGTTGATGAAAAACCCCGAATGGGGTTCGTTGAAAAAAGAAAAAATCATAGACGACGGTAAGGAAATAACTATGTTAGAGATAATGAATGCCTTTGGCAATAAAAATATAATCTCTGAAACATCTAACGAGTCGCTGATGAGACATTTGACAATAGTCCTAAGCTGTGATCAATCAAAATTCGTAAGACAGTATATCGTTTTAGTATTAGCTGCTATACTTGAGTGTAGAGTGATAAAAGTTGTGGGAAACCATTTCAATTGTGTTAATTTATTGTTGGAAAATATTAAAAATATCGACTCTATGATCACACAGATGTTGAACATTTTGACGTATTTCTATCAGTTGTCACCTACCTCAACCGATTTTAAACAATTTTATAACGCGTTGATGGCCTTGAAACTTTACTCAGAGTATGAGACAAATACCTTTATGGAGTCTAATTTTTTAGAAGCTCTAAGTAAACCAAATGAAATAAAAATCGAAATGAAATTTCAAGAAATAGAAAAAAAAATGTTTTCTATCAATCATCAACTACAAATGTTTGCGGCAATGTACTGTTTGCCGATACCTATACAATTACGCCAAAATGAAATAATATCTCAAAAAAAACCAAGTTTTAAATTAATGCAAAATACTATGAAGGAATTAGTAAACACTTACAACGAAAGGTTTGTTGCACTCGGATTTGAACATTTGGATCTATATAATAATGATGCAATAAATGCCGACTTGGATACCATATGGAGATTACTTGATCAACAGCAGCCAGGTGGTCACAAAACACGAATCCTATGGTTAGGTGAGCCTAAAGAGGTAAAAGCCGTTGTACATGAAGTCGCATCTCAGTACGGTACGAAGAAACTCGCCACATTCCAAAAATTAACACTTAAGTCTATCGCCCAGATGTTTTATAAAATAATATTAGTAACTGTGCAGACTAGTTTCAGTGATACAAAAAACAAAGTTGACGAAGGACTCTGCCCGCTAAATTTTTTTACCACGTTAAGAAAAAATTGGGTAGAGCTTAAGAATGATCATTTCCCAGCTATTAGAGAGGCTTGTTTGTCTATTAGACACTTCAAACCCGTAGAAGAATGTCAGGAAAGCTTTTACAAATCATTGAATGGGATATGGTTGAATTTCATTGACATAAAGCGCACAGCTATTGCTGTAGCATGTTCTAAGGTCACAAGCCCTCACAAAGAAAACCTGCGTCAGTGTGGTCGATTATTTTCATTTCGTTTTAAACAGTTACTACAAAGTATCAACCTTCTTATTTTTCGACCAACCGCATTGACGAAGGCAGAGTTTTGGGACAGTTTAAAAAACGAATTAATAAAATTTCGGTCCCTTGATTGGCCAGCAGAGATAGCTGAGACTTTGGAAACTCTTACATTTTATTTAGAAAATGAGCAAAATAATGTAAATCCAGAAGAAGTAATTGGGCTTTTGGAATTAGAAATGAAAACATCTAGTGCTGATTTCGGTGACAAAGAAGTGTCAATTGACATTGAAAACCCGTTAGAGATTGTTAGTAACTTCACAGAAGTGGTGATGGAGCTGAGAAAGTCCATAAATAATGTAAATTATAGCAACGTTATGTTGTTCAACGCCTTCGATTTTGAGGAAACCATATCGATAGAACCCGATAATGAACTCGACGATATAGCTTTAAACAAAGTTTGTAAATTATCGACAAACGTTTTAAAACTCTTTGATCTAATTGTACGAATTATAAATTTCCACGACCACGAGAAAATACAAATCAGGAAATTCGTCATAAGACGTTCGGTATTCGCGGTCGACGAACTCTATAAAAAATTGCCAAAATTACTCCAATCAATGTTATACCATTTGTCCAAAGCACCAAGAGCAGAAAACATAAACCTTAGGAGTGCGATATTCTTAATGTACATGTACAAAGCATGGATAATACAGGCGATGGGTAAACAGGAAATTCAAGTTCTTTGGCAACCAAACCAGCTTAAACGATTAACCTTGTTAATTATGAGTCAACTGGAAATCTACGTAGTTCAAAATTGTGGTGTTAATAATTACATTAAAACAGTAATAAACGCCCAAACTTATGATATGTACGGCCTTTTTGCCACCGAGACAATCAAGCAGATTTTTGATAGTATAGACAGTGGCATCAATGTAACACAGGACACATTCATGCCGCTTTTCGTTAATAAACCTGAAGTTAGTTTAAGTAAAGTTTCTATTGAAAGGCTCGTGGACGGAGATTTTAGTCCGTTGGATTGTATCGATGAGTTAAAATTCCAATGGGATGGAACGTCAAAATCGATTCAAACTATTCGAACTGAAGTCGTACCCAGTATGAATCCAAATAAGTTTGTCATGTATCAGACTTTGGTTCAAAACAGCGGAACGTCTATAGTTTTAGGTTACATATTGAATATTTTACTGGATGTGGGTCAACAAAAAGTAAATTTTAAAGATCATCATATCGCGTCGGTTTTATTAAAAATCGAACAATTTGAAAGCACTGTGTATCCTAGTTCAAAAGTGGATTCGCCTAGAACAGTTTTCAATGGCTTTATTTGGTGTATTAAACAACACAAAATTTCCTATGTCAGGGCGAATATTTTGAAAAATAAAATCGAAAGGAAAATAGAATCTTATGGTATGAACATCACTGATTACTACGGCGTTATGAAGGCAAACAAAATAATTAGGGAAAATGCAAGCGGTAATGTCCAAAAAACCTATATAGAACCGTTGGAACTATTTGTGGACTGTTGGGTTGATATGTTTGACCACGACTTTTACTGCGTCGCAAATTACATGAAAATGATAATTTAATATTAAGAGTGAATTAATTAATTTTAACACTTTATTATTGGGACACCAACATTCCGAAAGAAATTAAAACATAGTTTTTATAAATAGAATGTAAAAACGAAAATAATTTTTTAGTTAATATTTCTAATTTTGTCAGTAACTAAAACTCAAAATATATGAATGAGCGGTTAAGAAAAAATATTAAATGCATAGTAAACAGTGTTTGACATCAATAATAAATATCTTATTTACGAATTAAGGTATTAGTATAGGTAGTGAACACTAATGATTAATTATCATTTTACATGTTAAAATATTGTGTATGTAATATTTCTAAAATAAATCAATTTTAAATAATAAATTAATGTCGATTTTTAATGTTTTATACATATTCTACAACATAACCGACTAGTACTAAACTTTCACATTGTTTCTGATGTGTTTACATAGGCTTAGGTACCTAGGTTGATAAGTATAAACGGGCCTATAAAATCGGAATGATGTTAAGTGAGTAATATATTCTAGTTTAACTGATATTTTACTCGTTTTGTAGTCTTCGAATACTTGATGAGTCTACTGTGAAATATTTGTCTGACATTCTTTGAAAATAATTTTTAAGAGATTGCTGTTTAAACATCTTAAGTGATGTGACAGCCAACCGTTTTTTAATAAATGAAAAATACTTTTATTTTTTTATCACTGATTAAAGCGCTTTTTGCTTGGTCAAGGTTTTACAAATAGTTTAATATTATGATTTAGCACAATGGGAATCAACGGCGAAACGTACGACAATAATTATCAAACATCTACTAAAGTAAGAACATTAAAACGAGATATTGGTGTGGTTGAATATTATTACTGCTAGCTACATATTTGGAACTCTAGACGGCCAAACCCGAATTATACATAATAAGACAATAATACGTGTTGCGCATGTAATCGAATGAATTCTTGATTAATCAGTTAGAGAAAAAAATTAAATTTAGCTAATTATAGCGTTATAAGAACATTGAGTGTTCACATAAACTTCAACGTAGAGATCAGAGTGTGTCGAGAACGATTAGGTTGATTCACTGGCAATAATGTGCAAAATAATTGATCAGAGCTAAGAATAGGGAAATTCCTACGAGAGAGTGGTATAGCTAAGTATGGACACTGCACTTTTGTCTACAGTTGCGTATTAAAAAAGCAAATTTGACTACCAGTGAGTGGAAAAACTCAATACGTTTCATATTTGGTATGACATCCTCTTAAGATATCTATTATTATAATGAACAGACGGGCAACAGGTAGATGGCCATCGAAATCGCCACTATAGGACGTTCATCTTGCAGTGAAAAACTACAAATAGAATAACTCTTCCTTGATCCAGATATTTGCTGAGAGACTAATAATAATTAGTTCGAATGTGGAAGTGTATCAAGAGAAGAGGGTGTTATATCTACCAACCAAAACATCGATGTAAATTTGAGATAAATAACTATGAGACGTTTTGTTTTGCATCTAGAAGTATGACCGTATTGGTATTCTCAATTTTATCAAAAAAATGTATAGAAATATTGAAAGATACATAGAAAATTTATGCTTCATACATTTTTTACAGGTTTTTTTAAATTAATAGCTAGATATATGATTGTTATTTTTATATCTATTTTCCAAATGACTTCAGCAATCCACTTTGGAAAATTGAACTCTTTTAGTAAAAAAACATCATATTAATTCACTTCTCTTTCTATTCTCGATCGTCTCCATATAAAATTGTTTCAATAGGCAAATTCGTTTTGGAATCTATATCATAATAATAATAATTCAAATTTCTATCAAGATTAAGAATTTACAGGGTATCTATCTCATGTAAGATACTCATTTTCTCAGAAAATCGGAATATTTTGAAAAAAAAAAAATTTTCCTATACTTGTAGATACAATGTACATTGTACATATATTACTATATTTTTTTTTAATACGTTAAACATTTTTATCTTAATCACTTATGTGTAAAAAAGTATGGATATATATTTTTTAATGGGGATATATGTTTTTAATTCCATTAGAATGTAGACAAAAAATTTAAAAATATTTTAGAGTTTGAATTTTTAATTTTCATTACGCTGTTCGTTTGCTATGACAATGCAAAGTTATTACATTTCCCCTTATTATTATCATATGTCTTCGGTTTCCAAATTCCAGTTGCCCATAAAATTCACATATTTATGTGCGCATTTTCCGATAGCCGTGAACATCAATAACGAGACACAATGAAATGGTTTAGATAATAATAGACAAGCGGATCTTATCTACCTATTGAAACACGGTGATAGTGATAGTAACAGTGTTATCGGCTGGGTCAATATTATTATTAAAGGGGAAACTATTGAGCTATTTTTGTAAGAAACAAAAGAATATTGATCTTAAATTCAAATTTTTACATTGTCATAGCAAAGGAAGAGATTGTTGATAATTCAAAATTAAATTCCTAACAATTTTAAACATTTTTTGTCTAGATATTTATGGAATTAAAAACATATGTTCACATTAAAAAAAACGAATTCCATCCTTCTTTTACGTATAAACGATAATGATGAAAATCTTCTAAGTACTGAAAAATAAAGTAAAATATGTACCTAATACTGTAGGGAAAAAATACATCAGATGGATCACTCAGTATATGATCGTGCCGTTATATAAATTAATTTATCTAAAAAATTGTTATTTTTTAATTATAATGAAGATAAATAGTATCAAAATATGATACATTCGCAGTTTATAGCTAAATGACATAGACAAATTGTGATTTAAAAAATTGACTTTCGGCGTTGAATTGAACGGTTATGCATCTGTTTTCAACCATCTGTTAAAACGGCAACACAATGGTTGAAAAAATTATAGTCTTTTAGATTATTACAACATACATAATTCAAATGTACCATATTCTAGAGAATAAATTACCAATAAAAGTAGATATGTATAAAAAAATCTGACAACATTTAATATATTAGAGTATGTATAATGATAGCCGTTAGGCATATTATATCAAATCAAATGTAGAAATTTACACTATTCTACATTTTGTGGACGTATTATAAAGCTGTTACAGGAAAAAAAAGAAAAGCTGTTTATGTAGATATATAAAACAAATACATAACTTTAATAAAAATATTACGAATGTAAATCAACACGGCCATACAGATGCGTGAACGACGTTCATACCCAAAAAAATGTTAACGTTAAATGCAAATAAGATAACAAAAGCTTAAAAATTAAATTGTTGCGCTGAGTACTATGTTATGTTCACAGCTCTAGATCATTCGCGTTTCACTATTGTATTCATGTACTCAAACGGTTTTTTACTCAAAATTTATTTTAAACTTCTCAATGCAAATACTGTTTAACGACTGCTTTAAAAATTTATGCCCGTATTAAAGGCAATAATACGTATCTAAATACAGTCATGTACTTCATGTTTTTTTTCAAATTTTTACTTGTTTTCTCTCACCAAATAATCTTGGCTCAAAACAATGATGCGGTTAAACTGGAAGAGTTGATCAAAAACCCTGGCTGGAGCCTGATGAAAAGCGAAAAAATCATAGACGATGGTAAGGTAATAACTATGTTAGAACTATTAAATGCCTTTGGCGATAAAAATACAATCTCTGAAATACCTACCGAACCGCTGATAAGACATTTGACAATAGTTCTAAGTTGTGATCAATCAAAATTCGTCAGAAAATACATGATATTAGTTTTAAGCATTCTACGTTTATGTAGAGAGCAAGCAGATTTCCCCTTCGACTACAACAATTGTTTTAATTCAACGTTGAAAAATATTCGAAATATCGATTTTATGGTTACTAGAATGTTAAACATTTTGACGTATTTCTATCAGTTGTCACCTACCTTCACCGATTTTAAACACTTTTATAACGCGTTGATGGCCTTGAAACTTTACTCTGAATATGAGTCGAAGGCCGCAACGCAATCCACTTTAATAAACGCTGAAAAGAAACCAGATAAAATAACAATTGAACTAAAATTTAAGGAAATTGAACAATTATATTTTTCCATCGATCTTCAAATACAAACGTTTGCGGTAATATACTGCCTGCCAACAATTCAACCATTACGCCAAATAGATATAGAAGTTCAATATGAGAAATATATCCGAATGTTGCTAAACACTGAAGAAGACAGAAAATTGCATACAAATGAAGATTACAGTGAAGCAATATTGAATATTATAAATACATTTAACGAGGAACGTTATCTTGCACTCGGATTTAAACATTTGGAATTATGTAGTATTAATAACATAAATATCGACATACAGCACATATGGAAAATACTTGAACAACACCAGCCAGATGGTCACAAAATACGAATCCGCTGGTTAAACGAGCCTACAGAGGTAACAACCATCATACAAGAAGTCAAATCTCAGTACAGTACCAAGAAATTTGCCGCATTCCAAAAATTATCTCTGAAGTCTTTCGCACAGATGTTTTATAAACTATTATTAGTAACTGTCCAGGCTATATTTAATGAAACAAAAATCAAAATTTACGAAGGACACTGTCCGCCGAATTTTTTTAGCATGTTAAGATACAACTGGGTAGAACTTAAAAGCAATGATTTCCCGGCTATTAGAGAGGCTTGTTTATCTATTAGAAACTCCATTTCAAAAGGAGATTGTCAGGAAACTTTTTACAATTCTTTGAAAAGGCGTTGGATGAATTTTAAGGCTATAAAACTACCTGCCATCGCTGCAGCGTGTTTTACGGTTACAGTCTGGTCCACGATACCAAACGTACCTGAGTATAATAAATGGATATCAATATTAATTGAAAGTATTTACTCTTTCCTTTATCGACCATCCAAAGCGATAGCCAACAGACTGGCGTCAACCAAGAAAGAGTTTTGGGGCCTTTTTAAAAACGAATTAAAAAGATTTCTGTCTGTAGATTGGCCAGCAGAAATAGCTGAGACTTTGGAAACTCTTACATTTTACTTCGAAAATGAGCACAACAATGTAAAGCCAGAAGATGTGATTGGACTTTTGGAATTAGAAATGAAAACAGCTAGTGCAGACTTCGCTGACAATGAAGAGACTCTGAGGGAGATTGACTCCGACAAACGTTTAGAAATCCTTAGGGAGTTCACCGATAATATAGTAAAGCTGAAAAAATCTATTAATAATATAAACATTAACAATGTTTTATTGTTTAACGCTTCCAATTTTGATGAAACTAAATTAGTAAGACCCTCTAAAGTATTCGATGATGTGGCTCTGCAAAAAGTTTGTAAATTGTCAACAAGCCTTATAGAATTCTTCACTTTACTCAAAAATGATTTGGGTTTCTACAACCAACAAGAAAAAAGATTTTCTAATTTTATTTTTAATCGTATGTGTTTCGTAACTGATAATCTCCAAGAACGATTATTATCGATAGTGCATTTTTTGTTATTAGAGATGCTTAAAGCACCAAAAACAGAAAACGTGAATCTTAGAAACGCAATCGTTTTAATGTTTATGTTTGATACAAAATTAATAAATCCAATGAATGATGACGTAAATGACGGTTCATGGATAGTGGAGCAGCTTAAACAATTAACTCTGTTAATAATAAATCAAATTAATTACTACGTTGTAAACAATTGTGATATACTAGAATATAAAAGTAGGATAAGTGGTCTTCAAAATGCACATAGACAAATTATTTATGATATCGATAATTTAGTACTTGAAATGAGGGACATACCGCTGATCGATGATGAATGTAAGATTACCATAAGTTTAGGATCTTTTGATGCGCTTGTAGATGGTAAAAAAGATGATCTTAATCCGCTAAAATGTATCGCAGAATTAAAATTCCAATGGGATGGAGCATTACAATTAATTCAAACTATTCGAAAAGAAGTCTTATCCAGTATAAATCCAAAAAAGTTTGCTGAGTATCAAGTTTTGGTTCAAAACAGTGTAACGTCCATATTTTTAGGATACATCTTGAATATTTTACAAGCTGCAGGTCAAAACGAAGTAAAATTTACCAACCTTCAAATAGCGTCGATTTTGGAAAAATTCGAACAATTTGAAAGCATGGTGTATCCTAATTTAAAAGTGGATTCCCCTGAATACAATTTTAATATCTTTGTTTGGTGTTTCAAGCAAAATCAAATTTCCGGAATTAAGGCGACTATTTTGAAGTATAAAATCGAAAGGAAAATTGAATTTTATGGTATAAACATTTCCCATTACTACAGCGTTTTGAAGTCAAATAACATAATCAGTGACGTACATGCAAGCGGTGATGTCAATAAAAACCTTATAGCACCGTTAAAAGTATTTGTGGAACAATGGGTAGCGAAGTTTGAAAACGATTTTTACTGCGTCGAGAATTACATGAAATTGATAATATAAAATAGCTAGTAAAATCATGTTAAAATATTGTATGAGTAATATTTATAATAAAATAACTAAATTAAATTATATAATGACGACTATTTTTGTTATTTAATATTACGAATTGACTGATACGGTAGTTTCTAATTGTTGCTACACGACTAATAACGTAGGAAAATAATTAGTTGAAATATTTTTAAAATAAATATAATAGTTAAAAAGGTAATACTATGATAATTTATTGTAATTTAAAAACTAGCACATAAACAAATTGCCACATTTTTCACATTTTCAAAATATGTCCAGCAACCAATCAATGTTTGTATTACTAAAAATTACAACATTTCGAGAAGCAGCAAGTATAAAAAAAACCAACAGGCTCATAAAAATGTGTGGATAATGTCAAACAAATTAATAATTTGTGGACTAAAATTCAAATAACTGCCAAGTACGAAAATAAAATATTTAAATGCAATATTGTAGAAAATAACAAGTATTTAAATAAAGTTATGTAATGTAGGAATTTGTATTACACTACATTTTGGGGTCGAAAAATAAATCTGTTATAGGCAAAAAAATGAAATAAGTAGTGTTTGTAGAAATACAAAACAAACATACAAATTCGATATAATTATTACATACTATGTAAATCAACATGGTTAAACAGATGCCAGAATGACGTTCGCAACTGAAACATTTGTTGACGTTAAATGTAAATAAAAATACAAACGTACAAAAAATTAAACATATAAATTCTTGGTGCTACTTGATTTCATACTTATGTTCATAGTTCAAGACAACTCGCATTCCACTATTGCAAACATGAACTCAAAACTGTTTTTGAACTTTTTAGTTGCTTTTTTAGCAAATATTCCTTTAAGAATAATTTTGGCTCAGGACGATGCTGCTCTTAAGTTGAACGAGCTGATGAAAAACCCCGTGTGGATTTCGTTGAAAACAGAAAAAATCATAGACGACGGTAAGGAAATAACTATGTTAGAGCTATTAAATGCCTTTGACGATAAAAATATAATCCCTAAAAGACCTACCGAACTGCTGATAAGACATTTGACAATCTTTTTATGCTGTGATAACTCAAAATTCGTAAGACAGTACATCGTTTTAGTATTAGCTACTATACTTGAGTGTAGAAATCAAAAAGAAGTGGAAAATTATTCCAATTGTGTAAATTCATTGTTGGAAAATATCAAAAATATAGATTCTACGATCACACGAATGTTGAATATCTTATCATATTTCTATCAGTTGTCACCTACCTCAACCGATTTTAAACAAATATATAACGCGTTGATGGCTTTGAAACTATATTCAGAATATGAGACAAAGACATTTACAAAATCTCGTTTCTTAGAGACTGAAGGTAAACCAAATAAAATTAGTATTGAAATGAAATTTCAGGAAATAGAACAATTTATTTTTTCCATTGGCCTTCAATTAAAAACTTTTTCAGTAGTGTACTGTTTGCCGGTACCCAAATCATTACGCCAGTATAAAATATCATATCAACAAAAAAAAAAAATTGACTTATTACAATCTACTACTTATAATCTATTGAGTAAATACAACGAACGTTTTGTTGCACTCGGATTTGATAATTTAGATCTATATAATGCTGATGCCATTAATATCGACTTAGATACCATATGGAGAATAATTGAACAACAACAGTCGAGTGATCATAAAATACAAGTCAGCTGGTCAGGTGAGCCTAAGGAGATATCAGACGTCCTACATGAAGTCGCATCTCAGTACGGTACGAAGAAACTCGCCACATTACAAAAACTAACACTTCAGTCAGTCACTCAGATGTTTTATGAAAAAATATTAGTAGCTGTCCAAATTAAATTCAGTGATATAAAATACAAAATTTATGAAGGGATCTGTCCGCCGAATTTTTTTACTGTGTTAAGAAACAATTGGGAAGAACTCAAAAACGTACATTTCCCGGCAATTAGAGAAGCTTGTTTGTCTATTAGATATTCAAATTCGGAAGAAGATTGCCAGGAAACTTTTTACAAATCTTTGAAAAGAAAATGGTTGAATTTCATTAACATAGATCGTCCGGCTATCGCTGCTGCATGTTTTTCGGTCATAAGCCCTGCCAAAGAAATGTTGCGTCAGTTTGGTGTTTGGACTTCATTAAACAAATTACTTCAAAGTATTCATCTTTTTGTTTTTCAACCACCTACAGCAATAACAGATGGACTGCCATTAAAGAGAAATGAATTTTGGGACCTCTTGAAAGACGAAATTATGAAATTTCTGACTGTAGAATGGCGATCAGAGACAACCGAGACTTTGGAGACTCTTAATTTTTATTTAGAAAATCAGCATATTGTAGATCCAATAGAAGTCGTAAAGCTTTTAGAGTTAGAACTGAAAACATCTGTTGTTGACTTTGATGACAAAGAAGTGTCACTTTATAATGAAACCCCGTTAGAGATCGTCAATAACTTCACAGAAGAAATAGTGAACGTGAGAGAATCCATAAATAATGTTAGTTTGAGCAACGCCTTGTTATGGAACGCCTTTGGTTTCGAAGATTCCATAATGATAGAACCCGCCAAAGAACTCGACGACTCGGCAGTAGTAAACAAACTATGTCAATTGTTGGCAAAAGTTATTAAACTATTTGATCTCATGATACACCATATAAATGTATACAACCACGATAAGATAGATGCTAAGGAAACTGTTTTAAAGCGTTTGCTTTTCGGGTTTGATGAACTTAAACTACGATTACCAAAATTAGTGAAATTAGTCTCATACTATCTGTCCAATGCACCAAGAGCAGAAAATGTTTATATTAGAAATGCATTAGTCCTAATGTGCATGTACAAAGTAAGCACAACATATCCGATTGACGATAATATGCATGACGGTTTTCGGCAACCAAGTCAGCTAAACCGGTTAGCCTTGTTAATTACGATTCAACTGGAAAACTACATAGTTTGGAATTGTGGTGTTAAAGAGTACACTCGCGCAATAATAAACAGCCAAATATATAGCTTACCAGACATTTTATCACAGAACACAATTGGCCAAATTTTTAAAGATATAGACAATGCTATTAGAGCGATGCAACCCATACGTGTACGACAAACGCTGATCGATAATGAATGTGATGTTAATTTGAGTAAAGCTTCCTTTGAAAGGCTCGTGGACTACGATTTTAGTCCGTTAAATTGTATCGTTGTATTGCAGATCCAGTGGGATGGAGCATATAAAACAATTCAAGCTATTCGAGAAGAAGTCGTATTCAGTATGAATCCAAAAAAGTTTGCTGTGTATCAGGGTTTGGTTCAAAACTGTGTAACGTCCATATTTTTAGGATACATATTGAATATTTTACGGTCTGCAGGTCAAAACGAAGTAAACTTTACCGACGATCAAATATCGTCGATTTTGGACAAATTCAAACAATTTGAAGGCATCGTGTATCCATATTTAAAAGTGGATTCACCTAAATACATTTTTAACATTCTCGTTTGGTGTTTCAAGCAAAACAAAATTTCCGATGTTAAAGCTAATATCTTAAAAGATAAAATCGAGAGAAAAATTAAATCTTATGGTTTAAACATGTCCAATTACTACAGCGTTTTGAAGTCAAACAACATAATCAGTGACGTACATGCAAGCGGTGATGTCCAGGAAACCTATATAGAACCGTTAAAAGTATTTGTAGAACAATGGGTAGCGAAGTTTAAAAACGATTTTTACTGCGTCGCAAATTACATGAAATTGATAATATAATAACGTCAGTAAAATCATTATTTTAACACTACGTTAATTTTACATTATTTTTCTGATGGGTATTTATACAGTTTATCTCAATTATTCCAAAATATCCCTGAACATATTATTTCTAGTTTTGTCCATAGCTAAAATTAATAAGACATCAATGCAATTTGTTCCTAAGAATATAGCACTTTTCAAAATGTTTTTACAAACATGCTAAATAGTATTAAACAATGATAAAAATATAATTCATATGTTAAAAAATTGTATGTGTATTATTTATAACACAACTTAATTGAAAATAATATATATATGACTATTTTCGTTAATAAATACCACAATTTGACTGGTACAATAGTTTTTAATTTTATTTACCTATACCATTAAAAATGTGTTTAAATCAATAATTATAATTTTTGCAAAATAAATATGATAATTACAGTAATAGTATTTTGATATTACGAAATATAAAAACATAATAACAATTTATTTTAATTTAAGAACTAGCAAAAAAACACATTAGCACACGAGGGAACAGGAAAATAAATGTTTTAACTTCTTCAGTTTCAAAAAAAATAAAGCCTAGCTACCAATTAACTATCGCTCGCAAGTCACGTTTTTAATTTTAAAGGAGATTAAAGAGTTTTTAAGAATCTCAAGCCAAATTATCTGGGTCTCAACTGCTAGTTGTATCTATGCAGAAATATAATTTTAGATTTGTTATTTAAAAAAATATATATATTTTACATTACCAAAATATACATAGTTCATGTAAACCGAAATTTAGAAAACAAATTACTAGTTAAATGTAAGTACTTGTAAGGAAAAACCTGAAAACATTAAATACATTTTAACAATTCGTTTGTAATTGCAAAACATATAATTGGAATCTGTTAATAGGTACTCTTAAACTGTAATATTCTATCATATGTATCTGCTATTCAAACAATGTTTGTACTGATTTATATTACAATGAATAAATATGTAAAGAAGCAGCAGTATAAAAAAAAACCAACAGGGTCAAAAAGGTGTGAGGATAATGTCACACCTAATCATTTTTAGACGCCAATTGCAAATAACTACCAAACGCTAAAATTAAATATTTAAATGCAATATTGTAGAGGATAACACGTATTTAAATAAAGTTTTTTACTGTAGGAATTTGTACTATAATAAGTTTTAGGAACGCAATATAAAGCTCTTATATTAAAAAAAATAAAGATAAGTAATGTTTGTAGAAATACAAATTTGATATAGTTATTATAAAATATGAAATCAACATATGCGTGATTAACGTTCTAACACCAACGTTTTTTGACGTTTAATGCAAATCAAATTACAAACACATAAAAATGAAGTATACATAACTTCATGCCGCTGAATACTAAATTAATTTCATACTTCTGTTCATAGCTTAGTACAATTTGCGACTCTATATTGTCAACATGAACTCAAAACGGTTTTTGAACTTTTTATTTGCTTTTTTAGCAAATATTCCTCTAAGAATAATTTTGGCTCACGACGATGCTGCTCTTAAGTTGAACGAGCTGATGAAAAACCCCGTGTGGATTTCGTTGAAAACAGAAAAAATCATAGACGACGGTAAGGAAATAACTATGTTAGAGCTATTAAATGCCTTTGACGATAAAAATATAATCCCTAAAAGACCTACCGAACTGCTGATAAGACATTTGACAATCTTTTTATGCTGTGATAACTCAAAATTCGTAAGACAGTACATCGTTTTAGTATTAGCTACTATACTTGAGTGTAGAAATCAAAAAGAAGTGGAAAATTATTCCAATTGTGTAAATTCATTGTTGGAAAATATCAAAAATATAGATTCTACGATCACACGAATGTTGAATATCTTATCATATTTCTATCAGTTGTCACCTACCTCAACCGATTTTAAACAAATATATAACGCGTTGATGGCTTTGAAACTATATTCAGAATATGAGACAAAGACATATACAAAATCTCGTTTCTTAGAGACTGAAGGTAAACCAAATAAAATTAATATTGAAATGAAATTTCAGGAAATAGAACAATTTATTTTTTCCATTGGCCTTCAATTAAAAACTTTTTCAGTAGTGTACTGTTTGCCGGTACCCAAATCATTACGCCAGTATAAAATATCATATCAACAAAAAAAAAAAATTGACTTATTACAATCTACCACGTATAATCTATTGAGTGAATACAACGAACGTTTTGTTGCACTCGGATTTGATAATTTAGATCTATATAATGCTGATGCCATTAATATCGACTTGGATACCATATGGAGAATAATTGAACAACAACAGTCGAGTGATCACAAAATACATGTCAGCTGGTCAGGTGAGCCTAAGGAGATATCAGACGTCCTACATGAAGTCGCATCTCAGTATAGTACGAAGAAACTCGCCACATTACAAAAACTAACACTTCAGTCAGTCACTCAGATGTTTTATGAAAAAATATTAGTAACTGTCCTTATTAAATTCAGTGATATAAAATACAAAATTTACAAAGGGATCTGTCCGCCGAATTTTTTTACTGTGTTAAGAAACAATTGGGTAGAACTTAAAAGCGTACATTTTCCGGCAATTAGAGAGGCTTGTTTGTCTATTAGATATTCAAATTCGGAAGAAGATTGCCAGGAAACTTTTTACAAATCTTTGAAAAGAAAATGGTTGAATTTCATTAACATAGATCGTCCGGCTATCGCTGCTGCATGTTCTTCGGTCATAAGCCCTGTCAAAGAAATGTTGCATCAGTTTGCTGTTCGGACTTCATTAAACAAATTACTTCAAAGTATTCATCTTTTTGTTTTTCAACCACCTACAGCAATAACAGATGGACTGCCATTAAAGAGAAATGAATTTTGGGACCTCTTGAAAGACGAAATTATGAAATTTCTGACTGTAGAATGGCGATCAGAGACAACCGAGACTTTGGAGACTCTTAATTTTTATTTAGAAAATCAGCATATTGTAGATCCAATAGAAGTCGTAAAGCTTTTAGAGTTAGAACTGAAAACATCTGTTGTTGACTTTTATGACAAAGAAGTGTCAATTTATAATGAAACCCCGTTAGAGATCGTTAGGAACTTCACAGAAGAAATAGTGAACGTGAGAGAATCCATAAATAATGTTAGTTTGAGCAACGCCTTGTTATGGAACGCCTTTGGTTTCGAAGATTCCATAATGATAGAACCCGCCAAAGAACTCGACGACTCGGCAGTAGTAAACAAACTATGTCAATTGTTGGCAAAAGTTATTAAACTATTTGATCTCATGATACACCATATAAATGTATACAACCACGATAAGATAGATGCTAAGGAAACTGTTTTAAAGCGTTTGCTTTTCGGGTTTGATGAACTTAAACTACGATTACCAAAATTAGTGAAATTAGTCTCATACTATCTGTCCAATGCACCAAGAGCAGAAAATGTTTATATTAGAAATGCATTAGTCCTAATGTACATGTACAAAGTAAGCACAACATATCCGATTGACGATAATATGCAAGACGTTTTTCGGCAACCAAGTCAGCTAAACCGGTTAGCCTTGTTAATTACGATTCAACTGGAAAACTACATAGTTTGGAATTGTGGTATTAAAGAGTACACTCGCGCAATAATAAACAGCCAAATATATAGCTTACCAGTCGTTTTATCACAGAACACAATTGGCCAAATTTTTAAAGATATAGACAATGCTATTAGTGCGATGCAACCCATACGTGTACGACAAACGCTGATCGATAATGAATGTGATGTTAATTTGAGTAAAGCTTCCTTTGAAAGGCTCGTGGACTACGATTTTAGTCCGTTAAATTGTATCGTTGAATTGCAGATCCAGTGGGATGGAGCATATAAAACAATTCAAGCTATTCGAGAAGAAGTCGTATTCAGTATAAATCCAAAAAAGTTTGTTGTGTATCAGGGTTTGGTTCAAAACAGTGTAACGTCCATATTTTTAGGATACATATTGAATATTTTACGGTCTGCAGGTCAAAACGAAGTAAACTTTACCGACGATCAAATAGCGTCGATTTTAGACAAATTCAGACTATTTGAAAGCATCGTGTATTCTAATTTAGAAGTTGATTCACTTAGTCACATTTTTAATTTATTCGTTTGGTGTTTTGAGCAAAACAAAATTCCCCATATTAAGGCGACTATTTTGAAGAATACAATCGAAAGAGAAATTAAATCATATGGTATAAACGTAACTGACTACTATAGCGTTTTGCAGTCAAACAACATAATCAGTGATCATGCAAACGGTGATATCCAAGAAACCTATATAGCACCGTTAAAAGTATTTGTAGAACAATGGGTCGATATGTTCAAACAAGACTTTTACTGCGTCGTAAATTACATGACGTTAATAGTATGAAATAGCTGATGCGTAATTTGTTGTACCGTATTTATTAGTAAATTATTTAGTTTTTAAAATTAAATTTATAAAATATTGATAAGTATGTAAAATTAAAATATTATGTTATGACATTGGATCGCTAAAACTTAAAGCAATACCTTTTATTTGCTACTGGTATTTATCAATCTTTAAATACTTTAAATAATTTTACTAGTTTAGGTTAGGTCAAAGTATTGTACTCCACTTTGTAGCTACATATTTAAGTCTGTGTTGAGGAACTAACTAATAAGAATTTGTTGGGTATGCTAGCAACGTTGTAATACCGTTTGTCTTTTTGTTGAGATGACAGAAAAAGGAAACGGTGATTATGAAAAAAACAAAACTATAACATAAAGTAAGCGGTGAAAAACGTACATTTTAATAACTTTAACCAGTATGGAAAAAATTTAGTGTCACTGAACTGTTCAGTAAATAGTATGCTTCGTGGTATAATATTTTTAACAGTTTGAATTTTCAATATTTTTACCAAGTCATGTAGTACATATTTTATAAAGTATCCTAATATTCTGTACAAGAAGTTTAGGCAATACTCTTATTGTATTCGATGATTTTGCACATTTTATGTACCTATTTTTCAATAAAAAATTTTTTTTAACTATTACATGTGAGTGTTATTTACATAGGTTTTATCATAGTTGGCCCAGTCGTATCTTATACCCGTGTGTACACAAAATAACACATACAGCCGTCTAAATAAACAATACGAAGACAATCCGATTTTCAATAACTTGTATATTATTTATACTATGAGCTATGACTTATGGATAGTTAAAGCACAAGTACGTGAATATCAAAACTACTAAAATTTTTGCTAAGTTGACACGATTTTAATTATAATTGTGTTAACAGCTCTGTTTCAAAATATGGTTTTGTTGAAATGATAAACTCGCATAATAAAATCATGAAAATAGTTCTTTGTAATTTTTTTTACCATGAGTAGATGTAAAAAAAAAGAATGTTATTTAAACTTAGGTTTTATAGTTAAATTGTTATCGAGTCTAAATGTAATAGTCTAAAACATAAATAAATTTAAAACTATTGGTATTTATTTTATGTACAAATAATTAATACAACCATAATACAACGCGAAGTAGATGAAGACATTGAGTAATGAATCCATTTATAATGTTACTGTATTATGAAAAGGGATAATAGTGCGCTATTCATGATCTCTTGACCCATATATAGGTTTGAACTGCTGACCAGTCGTCTCACATTGGTCAATGCTCCCATCTGCAGTAGATATAGTGGTCTATTTGAAATATTTGAATTGATTTTTTAATAACTGTAGTGAAACCTGAGGTAGCTTGAGACTTCATAAAATGTTGTGAATGTATTTTAAGAAAACAATTAATAAATTATTTTTGCACGAAAAATTCAGATATTTAATACACCGAAATAGTTTTTTCACTCACAGCTATTAGGAAATTAATATGTTTGAAAAAAAAAATTACCACGTAGACAGAAGCCTATTAACCTGTCTTAATTTAGTTCCAAAAATCGAGCACTTCCCGATTAGCTATCCGGCTGAAACTTTCAGGGTAGCTCACAATTCGATGACAATGCATTATTAATCCACAAGAGGTTGAAAATTCCACTCCTAAGGGGGTTAAAATGGGGTCAATTTCTTGTCCGTCGTTCCGGGTGGAATCTTCCAATTCAAAAAGACTTATTTCTCACCTGCCGTCAAAAATTATGCGTGATGCGTTTGGGCGTGAACGGTGCTAGATGTGAGCGGTACCAGGTTCAAAACCGTTCCCATCATTACACTTTTTTGCATTTTCTTACAACTTTTATGATAATTTATACAGTAATAAATCTAAAATGATAAGCTTTTAAATTGATTACTAATTCTTATGATAATCCTTCTGACCATCCAGCCTTTTCTAATGTATGTCCAAAGAGCAGTCCAGTCCGATTCCAAGGAGATGCCTGTCGGATGTTAATATTACTCTATGGATTTTTGAATTAATTCTTTTAAAATATATGTATGTATATCCATTATATAACATTGTACATTTAAATATATAGATAGGTACGTACATACAAAAACGAAAAAGAACAAAATAACTAAAGTAGATTAAAAAATTAATCTAAAAATAACGTTTTTATGCGCCTTAAAAAGTATAAAATAACCCTCCGGGGGTCTTGATAACCAAGTAGGACAGGTGAACTAGAAAAACGTGGGTCGCATCTTTACTACTTCACACGTCTGAATATATAATAATATTCTCTTCTGCACAATCATCTTTTCTCTTGTAAATAAAATAATACTTGATGACATGTCATGTAAAATTGAGCACCACATTACTTTAAATGTTAGGCAATTAGGGAGTTAACAAAAAAATTGAAGCAACCTTCATAAAACAAACTTTGGAGAGATTAGCAATTAAGTCTTTTCAATTTGCAATGAAATTTAAGGCAAGTGGCACGGAAATCCATTATATTTCATTTCCGATAAAAAGTCATACTATCACTTTCTGATCCGTTCGGTTAGAGAGACAGCATTATGAGAGGCAACTTAATGCATTAGCATGAAAGCTTAGGTTTTAATATCTAAGTAGAAAGATGCGCCCCACGTTTTTCTAGTTCACCTGTTCTATTTGGTTATCAAGACCCTTGGAAAGTTATTTTATACTTTTTAAGACGCATAAAAACGTTATTTTTGGATTAATTTTTTAATATACTTTTTATAACCTATCTTTGGTATTTGTTCTACACGTTTTTTTGTGTTATAACCACGATCAAGGCAAAATTATACGATTTTAAGAGAGATTTATGTGAAGAGATTCAGAGGTGAAAAAAATGGTATTTATACATTATGGAAGAAAGTTCATTTTTATGAGATAGGTTAAAGAAGAAGAAAAGAGGAATTCAAGTAATATTTTTACTTTTGATAACTTTCTAGGAAATAATGGCTATATTTTTATCTGCAAATTGATTTTATTGCAATTATATTGCCAACGGTTAGATGACAAAAAAAAAAAGAAATTAAAAAACGGTAGGTAAGTACATTTTTTTAAACATTCGAGTGCCTTTGTTAGGAAATAATATTATTAATATAATTAATAGTATTGGCCGATTGTTTTAGTTTTTAACACACAAAACAAAGATTTATTTGTTTAAATTGAGTATGACACATTATTAGACCACCTAATGGATTTTGTATTAATTACAATTATTGATATTATATAGACTCTTGTATTATGTTTTAAACTACATACTGTTATATACAAAACCAAAACAACCAGCCTTTTTGCCGGCTATAATTTGGCCCAATCCTTGGGTTTCGATAAGTGCGTATGGCTAGTGGACTTTGACAATCGATAATCAAAACGTTAAAGCCGACTATTGTTGTCGAAAGTCCAAACGTGTGTATGTATAAATACAAACATATAGACAATACGGAGCGTGTGCAAATAGATAAAATGTAAAAAGCTAACTTTTCGCCCGGTTTAGGGTTGTAATAATAATTGTGGTCGGTGCCTTCTTGTCGCAGTTTTCCGTTGTCGGCGATGAGATCGATTCGCGCGGTAATCTGTACAGTCGCCGCCGCCGCCGTCTGGCATGCTAAAGCGATGCTTTTCCGACGTTCTTATTCAGACCCAACTCGTTTATATTTTGTCAAAATATAATATCTGACGGACGAGTACAATGTATAAACACACAACTATGACGATTACAATAATTATTATTATTATCGAACGTATACAATGTACGGACTGGCTGTGAACAACGACCAAAGACCGTACGAGACGTTAAGCTCTTTGGGGGTTAACGAGAAGTGTTTATTTCATTTTCTTCTGTACCGACCCTTTTCTCACGCCCTTCGTACAAATGGGTATTTATAAAATAAAATAACGCCCCCCATCCATCCCCCCGTTCTGATAGTATACAAGAAATATGCATGCATTCGTGGATGTATTATTACTATACCTACCTACCGTTTTGTTCTGGCTCTAGTAGGATGCCCCGCCCCCCCTGCTCTCCCCGGAACGGAATACACAGTACTTTTGAAAGGTATTTGAAAGTAAATTATTATACCATGGAAGCTATCGAGTTATAAATTACAGTTGTGAAAAGTTTCGACTTTGTTCTTTTAATGATGTTTTTACAAGTTTTTATAGTTTCTGTTTACAAACGTAACGACCGTGTTCTTTTCCCTCGAACCTATTCGAAAGTGTAAGTTTTTAGACTTGTTATACAAACTTCTTAATTTCTGTTATCACATAACTCTGCGTCTAATAAATCAATTTTCGTTCCTACAGACATTTCTAACAAAAACCTGTCTAACTTCAAGTATTGACTGTTGGGATTTTTTTTTCACATAAATGATAGTTCTCTTTTGTCTTCGTTTTACCTTTCGCGAGCGAATTTAAGTTAAAACTATGACTAATCGTTTCACATATTTGATACACTCAAGTCTTGTAGCAGTAAATATATGAATTTTTGTCGACAGTGTGTACAGTACAGCCGTGGTTGGAAAATATACACGACTCGGAAACTCGAATATATTCACAAAAACATACATCTGTTAAGCACGTCATGAAATATCATTGAAATTAATTTTAAATAATACAATCTACTGGCAAATAACTGTTATTGTATTTTAGCTAAAAGCGAACGACATATTTTAGCAGTCGGTGTTAGAGTAAACGCTTTGGGTTTTTTATTCTAAACGATTGTTATACATACCGCTCAGGTACTTTGAGATACCCGATTACACTAGAATTAAGTAAAATGATTAGCAGGGAGTCAATCAGTATTGTTGTGTTGGTAATAATTACCAACACCAACAATCAACAACCAACATCGTTTAATCAACGACAGTCCGTTGTTTGCGAAGATAAACAAGTCCTTGCCCACACGCTAAACGCACTTTTGGCCTGCCCAGGATGGAGTCGAATAGAATATCCGAAAGCCGTTTATCAGGTTAGTGCACAATATGTTTCCTTGTTTTCCGGCCAAGAATTGTTTATAAATATCGAGCAAGAACATACCAGTGTGAATGCTGGAAACGTCGATGAAAAGTACTACATGACTGTTACATTACTAGGATGTGTTTACTCGAACGTGATGTTTGATTTCTTAAATTTGATGTACAATATTCTGAAAATAAGCGATATTGTGGCAAAACGCATAATTAAGAGGTCGCACAATATGACCCGATATCGAAGATTAATTCACGAAAAAGGCAAGAAACTCGTTAGAGTTCATAGAGAACTATATCCGTTAAATGAACATTTATGGGAAATTTTAAATTTTGCGATTGGCCAATTCAAGATTTGGTCGCTAATGTTTAAATGCATGTATGACGCGTTGAAATTTTTAACTGGATTCGTTTCGTTGCACACGTCACCGGATAATACAACAAATCAACCCATACAGTCAGTCATTACCAGCATAATGGAAATCAAGGAAACCTCAATAGATATACATAAATTGCTGCCCACTCATAACGGTGTGTATAACAGTAACGGCGACGAAAGTATATCTAATCAAAATATATTGAAGAAATTTTTGATAGACCAAGAATCAATGAATTTGAGTCCCTTCGCATACAACTATTGTATTCAACAACAGAACCCCGTCCCAATTGATGTTGATCAAATAGCTTCACTAGGGAGAAGACAATTTACATACGAAACCATAAGGGCGATGAAATCGCGGACCAAAGAACACGTGGATAGAATCGTCAAAGATTACTACACAGATTTAGGTTTTGAACATAAATGGCAGATAACGGTTCCCCCCAGATCACAAAATATTATTTTAGACGAAGAAGATATTTTTACAAAAGTATAGGTATATTTTATCTTGACACAATAAAAAAACACAGACATGTATTGATAAATAATGTTAACTATTTAGAGGTTTGGTATAGGAAATTATCAAAAAAAAAAAAAACTAAAAAAAACTGTTTATTTATTAATAAAAGAAATCGAAAACTTTACAACGTTTATGACTATTTTTCGTGATTGTTATTAGTCAATAAAAAACCATACAAGTCGCCAGTAGTGCGCCTAGTCATAGACTATTCATTTTTATTATTATAACAGTAAAAATAGTTTATAAATAAAAATCGAATATCTATCTATTATTTTAATGATTCTTATTAATAATAGTTGTATAATTATAAAGCGTTTTATTATTTACTAGCCCGTGCACTGTCCTTAAAGGCCATCACCGTGTATGTATTGCAAAGTTACATATATAAGTCTGGATTCCGTTTTGTAAGTTGTTTTATCTAAATACAGTTTTCAACAATCCGAATATCAACAGTTTACACAAATAATGTATGTTAAATTTTTGAAACTATAGCTCTATCAATTCATAATACTAATTTTATTTTTTTTTAAGTGTGAATTTAAATTATGTTACTCATTTAGAACTTCTTTCGTCGAAGTTATCATGTCTAGAATTCTATGTAGTGTTAATTACTTTGGACGTTTTAAGAGGACGTTACACTCCTATGTATAAAAGGGGTTCGGTACAAGTTTCTTTTTCTCATAATATTAGTTTAAAATATGATGTCACAAAACACTAATTTTTTTATTTTCTAGTTTTGGTAATCCCTTTTTTTTTTAGATTACCAGCTAAGCGATTATATTTTAGTTTTTGAATATTTTTCTAACCTAAGCATAGTAGACCCCTTTGGCTTTAGAGCAAAAACATCAATTATCAAATACATAAAACAGAATTATTTTTATGTCTGTAAGTTAAAGAAACTGGAATCGCGACCTAATAACATAAAACCAACAGCTAAAATTAAAATTTAATATTTTACTGGGGTGTTACCAATGGGTGGCTTCCTCGCATGCCATTACTCAAGCTATATACATATATTGTCTACAAAAAACCTTATTGTAAATATTGTACAGATTGTTTTGCTAATAAAAGAGAAGAAAAAATGTCTGTAAGTTGACGAATTTCATAAATTAAAGGGGTTTCATGAACTAAAAGTTAAAACTTAATTTTTTACGCATTTTCAAATAGCTATAACGTTGTTACTAATTACAGTTGTAGGAAGCCTTTAACAGGTGTCTTTTACTCTTAAACGACTCAAAAGCCTCTGAAAACTAATCATAGTGACCACGTTTTTTCTTACGTGGTCGCGTAACACTCTTTTGAAAACTTCAACTTAAATAGTTATTACTAATTATTTGATTAAAAACAGTTAAAATCTACGAGCATTATGTAGAAACAAAACTTTTAAACACATTAAGAAGGGTTAGTTGGAGAGTGTGAGAGCGCCGACCGAAAAGAAGAACGTTGTTATTTCAAAAGTAATAATAGTAACTGTTTTAAAAGAAAAGTTCGACACTAAATAAGTGGGGGAAGAGAGGTTTCCGCAAAAGGCGAATTGAATTGCTTCAAACATAACAACCAGATAAATCAACATTTTAAAATTTTCTAGGACGATCAAAAGAAAATTCTTCATTTTACTGACCACAATATCACAGGAACTACAGTTGTAAGTAATGGTTCGATTTTACTGGTTTTTGCCAATGAAGAAATCACTATTTTTGGAAACCAAACCCTACAATAAATTTCTCTCGTTTGTCGTCTGTCCGGTTTCAAGTATGCGTCACCCCCGACGACGGTTGTCTTGGAGCAGTGTAGGCTACGATATAGGGGTGAGGGGTAGCGCACCCTATCGGCCGAAGACGTTCCCCCGATCGGGCGGGCCACGGCATACATTCGACACCGGCGCGGCGCCACGGCGGACGACGGCCAGTACCGTTTTCGCGGCGGCAGACACACACCGCACGCAGCTCACCGTCATCAGCCGGTAAATCGTCGTCCTCGAGTCACGGTTAACAGTGGTACTTACTTGCTTACTAACTTACTTAGACCCCATTCGGTCTAACCGGAACCACATAAGCCATTTCAAACGGGTCAATCGCCGCGTGGACCGAACTGAGTTCACCACCGCAAGCTTCAGCCGACCACCGGTATTCGTTGACGCGCACGTTTTCACCATGTGAGTACCGCCATTACCTACCCTCGTCCTAAGGGCAGGTCTTAAAGGTAGAGTCACAGTATCTTGCATGCATATCTAATACAAAAAAGCCAATCTCACTTTTGGAAAAAAAGCTTATTAAAGTTTTTATTTTACACAAGACTTGGTGGTTTTTTTTTAATTTTCGTCTTACGAGTGCCTGGTTCTTTTATTTAGTTTACACGTTTAGTGGTCCAACTCAATAATTTTGCCCGTCATTCGCCTTTTTAGACAACTGATATTCTTTCTGTGCAATATTGTCTAATAAATACATGACAATTTATTAACAGAAGGCGGCAAGTCGATGCAATAAACTATAGGATTTGGTTGGACACTATCCGAAAGATTTAAATAATTTATATTACGCGTATATAGAATGCACTTTGCGCGTTACACGAATTGTTTTAATGGTTTTGATGTATACACACATACACGCGCTTAATAATTTATAAGAATTATTACACACTGTGTGTGTGCTTGAATAAATTTAAATAAATTATGATTTTTGAAATAGAAAACAAAATCTGGTCATCCGTTATAACTTCACGCATAAATATAACTTAAACTCATTATGTAGCCGGCATAGTAAAGAGAGCGAAATAAATCAAAAGAATATAAAAACAGTAAAAAAAGTTTTTTACAAATTAAGATGTAATGACTAATGTACATAATACACCGTGTACGTACTTACAAAATACATTATTTTGTTTTCATCGAAAGATATACTCGGTGTGTTTATAACGAACGGTTCGAATAGGTGTAGGAATTTGAAAGGGACTCAATGGGGCTAACCGCTACTCCCTCCTTGGATTTTTAACTTTGTGTAAAAAAATCCAAATCGATAGCAATTTTTCTATATTTTTTATTTCCTTCATATTTTAACTAGCTCAAGTTTTTTAGAAATTATTCGCACCTCCTTGTAAGTGATACACACAATTATTTTTAAATCACTTGTTATTTTAGTTTTATACATGTCAATAGTAACAATAAACATATTACTATATTATGCATACATTTCGAGTAACGTTACTCCGAGTTTTTGGAAAATGTGATAAAAATGAATAAGGTTAAATAAAAATAAATAAAAGCAATTAAAACAAATTGTGAGTGTACACAAAGTAAATTATTCTGTACCGTCTAATGGCCATAAGAAAAGTTTTCTTACATGGCGAGATGCGACTGTGGTATAGATTTATAAAAATCATCGCAATATTTGTTTTCACGCCTTTATTTACTGGGCTCGAGACTATTTTAGACGAAATAATATACAAGATAACATTTTGGTATAAGTACCGTTGTCATTAGGCCAAGATAACAGCTGCTTACGAAATAATTGTTCTTTTAAAGCTATTATAAATGAAAAATATTATCTGATAAGCATTTCTCTACCGAATTGAAAGACAAAATATATTGAGATAGTTACCTATGCGAATTATTTTAGCGGTGTATTCAATAATGAATAGAGCGACGACTGAAATGGAAATTTTAAAACGCGAGTCAGCTAAAATGAGTACTTAAGAGGTCCGAGGCAGTACAGAAGTTACATCGAAAACAGGTGTACAACGAGGGGAAATGATCGTGGCGGTTCGAGTGCGTCGAGAAGAAAATAAAATTAAAAATAGTTATTAAATAAAGGAAAAGAAAAGAGAGCAAGTGGTCAGAGGAGACTTATGCCGAAGAACCCAAACGGACAGAAAACATTACAATGTAGTAATAGAGAATATGGAGTGGACCCGTGCCACTTGTGTAGAATAAAACAAAACAAAAAAACCCTGTTCACGACGGCAAGCTATTATAAAAAAAAATATAATAATTACAACACAATAGTCAGAAGTAAACAATTATATAGAGTAGGTACTTTGGTAAAAGTACGCTAAATAATGGGTTGAACATGATATTACATTGTCGTCATACCTCTGTTAAATAGATGGTAATTAAAGGAATATTAAGATTCGAACACCGCGGTGTCTTTTAGTAGTATTAAGGTCGAGTTACCACTGCAAATTATAATGTCCGTTACATTTTTTTTTTCGTTTAAGTTTTTACCTTTTTTTTTACATATTATGCTTCATGAATATTTATCCTTATTACGGTTTAAATGTTTTAAATTTGTGGCACAACTGGGATTTATGACATCTTTTTTTAATGCCTGTGGCTTATTTTATTTTAACCCATTTCAGCGGTTACCAACTCAACGGTTATCAATTTGCAAAATAAAACACAATTGGTATTTTTTTTTATCTAAAATATTTAAAATACGATTGAATACTTTTTTTTAACTGTACTAGTTCAGGCAACTTTTCTTTAACATGGAACAGCCCATGTTGTTAATCTGATAGATTTTCGAAACAATTTTAGAGGAATGGGAAGATTTTTTTTTTTTACATAGGAAATATCTAACTAAAATTTATCAGAGAGTCGTTTTAAATAGAATAACAAATTAAAAGCTTTACAAACATTACATTTTTCTAGTTTCAAAACTTTTTAAAAGATTTTTCTCTGAGTTATGGCAAAAGTTTGATAAAAAATGAGGTTTGCAACGTTATGGATGCTGATTTCTATACTTTCCTCAGTTCTATATTATAATTCAATATCTACAATCACTATCAATTAATTGTTTACTTTACTTTTGTTTTTCTTTCAATGTTTTAAATGTATAAAGTTTTTCAATAACATACAGTGTTGCATCAATTTACTATTTCTAATTTAACCACTAGTTAGTTATAATGTGATGAGATTATTTTATGTTATATTTACACGTACACAACTTTTAACTGATGTTTGTATGTTCTTCTAATTGTAAGTGCTGATTTTCATTTAATTACACATTCATTTCACAATATTAAAATTACATCGGTACAAATCGGTTTTTTTTTTGACATTTTACTTGAATCTCTACAGCTACTGTACAAACAATTTTTAATCGTTTTTATTATTTGACAAAAATATTTACAATAATTTGCACAATAAGTAAATTGGTTAGCTACAAAGAAAGAAGAGAAGAAAAAAACAGACAGTGAATGACATGAGTAGGGAATCTCACAGTTGAGATACCTAATAAGATAATAGAACATTAATTTAGCTGTTCTTGAGAAGATCTCGAGACCAGTTTCTTTTTAGCTGCCTTACAAGATTTTCAGGGAGAGTTTTCGATGCGAGTTGAGAGACCAGTTTGTTTTCGTGTGACTCTAGTCTGGAGGCTAACAATTTACAGTATTATTATCACTGGACAGTCAATAATTTCGCAATTATTTGACTGTCATACTAAGCAAAGTGCACATCGACATTTTGTTGATGCGTTGTGTCAGTCAAAATAACGATAGTTCCATTTGCACGGAAATATAAATCATTGTTCATTTTAAAAATGTATAATCGGATATTAAAATCAACTATAGAAGAGCGATGGCTGGAAAGGCGGTGGAGATACGCAGTCTAGCTAAATCGTTATGCTTTTTAAATGTTCACACTTGATTAAGAGTTTAAATATTGTATACACAACCTAAAATATATTATTAAAAATTGTTAGCATGTATTGAGGAATATAGTCAATTTAATATAAAAAAAAGAAATCTTCGTATTTAAAATAGACATCATCCGTCTGAAGATATTGTAATAACAAATCTCAATACATCTATTTTATTTCCTCCGAACGGAGTTGTATGCCAAGAGCTGCAAAAGCAATACATTAACGCGTGTACACAAACTGCTCCAGACAGGAAATATGACCCGTTCATTATGTATATTTTGCTTTATTATATAAGAAAAGAAATCGAAACAAGACGTTTTTATTATATTGCTTATCATTAAACTGTCTCGATGCTTAAAAACGGAAGTTTAAATGAATCATTAAACAATCAGTAATAACTATTGCAACATATTTCAAACTAAATATCGTTGAAACTACTAATGGCTGGGTATTTAGAAATAATAACTTAACATGTACATCAAATATATAACTAATCGTTTTAAAAAAAAAAGTTGCGTATATTTTTATTTATTAAAGCTCAAAATTAAGAATATAAATACATAAACAGTATATTATTACATTTTATTAAGACAAAAAATGTACTTACAATTACATACAGTTTCGAAGTACAATAAAACAAATGATGAAAATACTTAATCATGATTGCAAAGGGATTAAAAACTTTATTTTCACTCAAAAACAATAAGGTAAATTTAGTAATTATACTAAAGTTATTAAATATTCCATTAATTCGGAATCACAATAATATAAATTTGGTCCAATTTTTTGACAATTAATAATTTTGTTTTTCACTTGTCCGGGAGTGATTCCGATCGATACATTTTTTTCAACATTAATATCGATTTCTTTTCCTGGTAAAGCTGGTTTGTCAATGTTGATATCTTTTTCAATATTAAGATCGACTTCTTTTTCTGGTAGAGCTGGTTTGTCAATGTTAATATCTTTTTCTAGATTAACATCGATTTCTTTTCCGGGTAGAGCTGGTTTGTCAATGTTGATATCTTTTTCAATATTAAGATCGAATTCTTTTCCTGGTAAAGCTGGTTTGTCAATGTTAATATCTTTTTCTAGATTAACATCGATTTCTTTTCCTGGTAGAGCTGGTTTGTCAATGTTGATATCTTTTGCACAATTAAGATCGACTTCTTTTTCTGGTAGAGCTGGTTTGTCAATGTTAATATCTTTTTCTAGATTAACATCGATTTCTTTTCCTGGTAGAGCTGGTTTGTCAATGTTGATATCTTTTTCTAGATTAACATCGATTTCTTTTCCTGGTAGAGCTGGTTTGTCAATGTTGATATCTTTTTCAATATTAAGATCGATTTCTTTTCCAGGTAGAGCTGGTTTGTCAATGTTGATATCTTTTTCAATATTAAGATCGACTTCTTTTCCTGGTAGAGCTGGTTTGTCAATGTTAATATCTTTTTCTAGATTAACATCGATTTCTTTTCCTGGTAGAGCTGGTTTGCCAATGTTAATATCTTTTTCTAGATTAACATCGATTTCTTTTCCTGGTAGAGCTGGTTTGCCAATATCAATATCTTTTTCGAGATTGAGATCGATTTCTTTTCCTGGTAGAGCTGGTTTGTCAATGTTGATATCTTTTTCAAGATTAAGATCGACTTCTTTTCCTGGTAGAGCTGGTTTGTCAATGTTAATATCTTTTTCTAGATTAACATCGATTTCTTTTCCTGGTAGAGCTGGTTTGTCAATGTTGATATCTTTTTCAATATTAAGATCGACTTCTTTTCCTGGTAGAGCTGGTTTGTCAATGTTAATATCTTTTTCTAGATTAACATCGATTTCTTTTCCTGGTAGAGCTGGTTTGCCAATGTTAATATCTTTTTCTAGATTAACATCGATTTCTTTTCCAGGTAGAGCTGGTTTGTCAATGTTGATATCTTTTTCAATATTAAGATCGACTTCTTTTCCTGGTAGAGCTGGTTTGTCAATGTTAATATCTTTTTCTAGATTAACATCGATTTCTTTTCCTGGTAGAGCTGGTTTGCCAATGTTAATATCTTTTTCTAGATTAACATCGATTTCTTTTCCTGGTAGAGCTGGTTTGTCAATGTTGATATCTTTTTCAATATTAAGATCGACTTCTTTTCCTGGTAAAGCTGGTTTGTCAATGTTAGTATCTTTTTCTAGATTAACATCGATTTCTTTTCCTGGTAGAGCTGGTTTGTCAATGTTGATATCTTTTTCTAGATTAACATCGATTTCTTTTCCTGGTAGAGCTGGTTTGTCAATGTTAATATCTTTTTCAATATTAAGATCGACTTCTTTTGCTGGTAGAGCTGGTTTGTCAATGTTAATATCTTTTTCTAGATTAACATCGATTTCTTTTCCTGGTAGAGCTGGTTTGCCAATATTAATATCTTTTTCTAGATTAACATCGATTTCTTTTTCTGGTAGAGCTGGTTTGTCAATGTTAATATCTTTTTCTAGATTAACATCGATTTCTTTTCCAGGTAGAGCTGGTTTGTCAATGTTGATATCTTTTTCAATATTAAGATCGACTTCTTTTGCTGGTAGAGCTGGTTTGTCAATATTAATATCTTTTTTTAGATTAACATCGATTTCTTTTCCTGGTAAAGCTGGTTTGTCAATGTTGATATTTTTTTCAATATTAAGATCTACTTCTTTTTCTGGTAGAGCTGATTTGTCAACGCTAGAATCTTGTTTGAGATTAAGATCGACTTCTTTTTCTGAAAGAGCCTGTGTTTTATTATTTTCTTCTTTGTCTACATTAATTTCTTGTTTCTCTTGGGCCCGGTCTGTTTCTACCGATTCAGGATTTTCCACAATTGATATTTCTTCTGGATTTGGATTATCAGCTGTTGGTATACTTTCTGCTTCTGCTGTTTTGTTTGTATTATCCAAAATACTAGGAACATTTGAATCGTCTGGACTTCTTTCTAAATTTACAATTCTTTATTAATTTATATATGTATTTTCTTTAACTTTAATAGGATATTCTAAATGTTTTATTGTTCAAAAGAATAATATCTTTTGAAACAAAATAGCGCAATGTAAAGATTTATAAATAAATAAATTTTAAATAATGGTTTCTTTTGTAATTGTGTTTTAATTATAATTTTTTGATTTATAGTAAAATACAGGTCTAAAAGTTATGCTTTTCTAAACGGAATTGCCTTCTTGATAATTCTTGAGAATTATTTATAAACTCTACTTAAATTACTCGTATATGTTTAAATAAATTAAATGAGTTCATTGAAAGATTGTCATTTTAATTGAACAAACTTTTTACTGGTTTAACTTTTATTGATACTTTTTTAACTATAATTGTTTTCAAATTATTTTTTGGAGGCTTTTGTTTTAATTTTAAGTTTTACATTTTTTGAAATTATTTTTGAGCTACTGAATTTCCAGAATAATTACAATAATTTTTTTTTCATTTGCCATACTTACCTATGATCATTTAATTGTGAACCACTCAATACCTCAGGGTTTAATAAGAAATTGAATTATTTGCTTCCTTTATGTTTTTATACAATGTGATCTTAATTGTTCACAATTTTATTTGTTTTTACCCCCTCCCAGCTTAGTTTTATTAATAACAACTTTTAAAACTTAGATGGTAACGCATACTTTTCAATAAACTTTTTTAATTGAGAATAATGTACTAAACATTTTGACTGGTCGTATCGGTACCTATCCGCGCGCACTTTCCAACCGCACTTCCCCTTCAACTCTTATAAAATTAAAAGTACTTATCTAAAATTAGTTATCAACCTGTCCAAATGATTAAGTACATTATTTTGAATTAAAAAAGTTAACAAAATACATGTTATTATTTAAGTTTCAAAAGTTGCTATCTAAAAAAACTAAGTTAGGGAGAAGGGGGTAAAAACAAACTAAAATAAAAAAAATTAAGATCACATTTTATAAAAAAAAAATATGGAAAAATTAATTTCTTATTTAAATCTATAGCTAAAATGATCACTCTGTATGTAGTACAATACAAAATTTCTTAATCTTTTATTATGCTTACACTTTAATTTTTACTTATTGGTGTTATTTATGTCTTGTTATATACAGGACGCAAATATCACCAATAAGGAAATAGGAAATAGTGTTTCAAAATATAAAAATGTATTAAATTGATACAAGTTCCTTAAAGTATTATAATTGTTCTGATGAAATTTCATGGAAGGTATAGAATTTTAAACAATTATAGTCGAAACAATCCGTAATTAAAAAATTAAAAAACAATATGTCAACGAAAATAACATAATACATAAACGGCATTTTTATGTCTAAATAATCAGTTGTTTTGAAATATGACATTTTTTTTGTGACCACCTACCACACGGAGTGTTATGATAATAACAGCAAAATCGTAAAACCGGATCGAATTATTTCCTCGGTCTAACGTTATAATTTGACACCTTCGGTTAACTATTTACATAATGTTTTCTAATACAATATGTTTGATCGCAGTTCGGAAATAACGTTCATTTTATTAGTTAGCATTTCGTCGGGCATCGCGGTTTGCTTATTAAATTATTTAAAATATACAATTTTTACGGATATTTTATTTTTATGGACAAGTCGTACTTACTGCGAATTGGTGTCGCGCTACACAGACAGCAAACGGCCAATGCAAACACGAGAGACTTGACGAGCGCCATGGTCGTAGCCGGTTCAAAAGTGACCACTTAGCACTAAAGTTTCGGCGGCAATGCGGTCATTCCTTATTAAACTCGCCCAAGACACGACGTAGGACAACGGCGGACGTTATCAGAGCATATTTACCGGAAATGTCAGATGCGTCAGGTGTGCACACATGGACGGTGATATTGGTAAAACGGCGGAAGAGTAGGGAAGCGCAGACGTGTGTTTTGCGGTAAACCATAATCTGAGATAATTAGTAACAAAATTTACAGAATAACTGCTATCGGTCACGTACCGCACATTGTGTGTGTAAGTGTAATTTTTGGGTCGAGTGCGCAATTTTTTTCCCTCGAGTGTGTAACAATAAAAATAGTTTTCTCGTTCTTCTCCGCGTTCAGACGCTGTCGCTCGTCATAGTGGTCCTAAAGGTTTTTTTCCGGAAAATTTTATATTAATAACTCAAGAAATAACTAGAGTATATTATATTTTTTAACTCACCTAAAACTTTATAGAAGTAAGATTTAGTACCAAGTATCCAAGTAACATATTAAAGTAACTTCGGTATTTAAACAAATAAAGAATCGCAATTCATGAATGTACAGTATAACAAATGTTGACAGAAATACACATTTTTGAAAAAGTTAGGCTAGGATAAGGATTACCGTAACGCTTTTTACCAACATTTTTAAACTTCAATTACTCTTCGGCGGCAGATTGGCATATATTAGCAGCTGAAACTTATGCTAATGTATTCTATAAATCTTACACTTTGAATTATAATAGATTTGGGCTTGGGGCATAGACAGCATTATATGAAATTTTTGCCTCAAAATTGGATATTTTTCTTACGTTATTTATAACTAAATAATAACTTTTTTTTGTTCCTTTACCAAGTTATGTCTTTTGAGATATGCTTTTAAATAGTATACTTATTTCCAAAAAAAAAGTCGGTATTTTATTCTGATCTTGAAAAGTTAAACTTCATAGGACTCTAAAATTATTTAAACATACCTATAAAATATCGAATGCTTATAATTTTAATGATATAAAAGTGACAAGAATTGTTTTTGATTCATTATAGGTGCCGGTCACGGTCGTAAATAAATTGTGAAAAATTTACACCAACGGTAGTGTTATGGTTTGGTAAAAACGACATGAGGTGTACCTTGTAATACAATTATCGCGACCGAACGGTATAATTTGATTGCAAGTAATGAAAAAATAATATTTTATCTTCGACGTCAGAAATTATCCGGCATGCTGGTTTATCTCCAATTATTTTTCTTGTGATCGTCATTCTTTTTATCATAAACCTATATTTATGAAAAATAAATGACGCCAGGTCGGGTAATTGTAAACGAACAAGACAAATCATGTGGTTCGTTATCTTACAATAATTACATTTGCAGGAAATGTAAATTCTTTTTTTTTAAATTGTGTTAAAAAACATTAAAATCTCACCTTTAAATTATTCCATTAAAAATGGTCGATTATTTTATTATAAAAAAAAATGCCAACACTGGTCGACAAAGTTACTTTCGGTGAAATTCAAAATAAACAACTCTAAAACGATCAGAGCTAAGCTGATTACAAATAGCTAAATCTAAACTATTTTGTTAATATTCTGAACAAATTGTATAATTATTTATCGGAGTCCGTTCAGGGGAGATTTATTTGATAACAGAAGCAAGCGTCACCCTTTTAGGGCATGTTTTTTAAACACACGAAATGTGTGTTGACAATATCTTCAAAACTAATATTTCGATAATAACCACCGGGAAAATATTTAAAAGGTTATTTACATTAAAATCTAAAACAGGACTTTGATAGAAAATAACTATACATTTTCTTCTCACTCATCTAATAGTGTTGTGCATTTTTATACTTAGTACAAATATTGAAATATTAAGATAAATATTTATTTTTAATTTGTTTAACTATATCATTATTTGTTAATGAAAATCGGTATTATCAAACAAAGCTGAGAAGTAGTTCGTGACGTGCCACGTGCTTACAGGAACGCGGAACAAGTTTACAATTGTTTTCCGATAATGTTGTTTAGGGGCTTCTTCTTCGGTAACGCAATTCTCAATTTCCCTGAAACTGACACGCTTGAAGCTCCGTAAAGTTAAAATTGTATACAATTTCTCCAAAGAAACGTTTTGATAAAGATTATTGTATTATTTAATTGATAATTTCAGGTTAGTAAGACGTTTCTACGAAATGTTGAAAATATTTAAAATATAAATACATTTTAGTGGAGTTCCTGTCAAACATCGAATAATTCCGTTTTTCCCACGAATATAGAATATTTTTCAAACGTAACATAATCCTAAATATTATCAAACTTCAGTTATCGTTGTCAACTTGGCGTTATCTTTTATTAATCGCAGTTCCTTATAATATGTGTTTATCTATTATTTATTAGAATTACTGCAATTATTCTTTGTTAAATATTGTTTTTTTTTTTACGATTGTTTTAAATACAGATCGTTCTTTTATTAAGACACGTCTCGTCGGTACGGTTCTATTGTCAAGACAAAAACAAAGTTAAAATAAAACAAACAAGTTGATTATCACGTTATGTTATTATTGAACAAGTCTGTTGATTTTTTAAGGAAATAAACTATTTGCCACTTTATAACTCGTATGTACAAATTTAAATTCTAATCACAGCGAGAAAGCTATCGGCTTTACAGTGATGTTTTTTTTCTTTGGTCATAGTCATAATAATATACTATACGTTTGAACATGTAACATAATATTAAACACATAAAATTACCTTTTCGTGATTAGCAATTTTCTCTGGAACTTTTTAAAGTTTTCCTTTAATAAGGTTAAAATCCATAAACACTTAACACGTACTAAAATTTTAGTTTTTTATCATCAGTTTTCGTACATCTCATCTTGTCCAAAAGGGTATGGGCACTGATGCTCCTTTTATGTTGTATTATAATATTTGTATAGGTTAAACGTACCACGTGTGTTACTGTTATCGTTGGCGCAAACATTTTAATAATAATTAATTGGGATAACTGTCCGCACAACATACACATACATTATTTGTGTACAATGTGTAATATTATTAAGTTTCCGCCTTCCGGTTTCGTTTACGTTTTTCGGAGTCAAAACAAATAGCTGTTCCGGTCGTCGCAGAGCAGAGGATACGGACAACCTTTTCGCTGTACAAACAGTTGATAATATGTGTAGGTATATTATAATTAAAGTACCAGCCGGGTTTGCGAATCCACGTATACTGTTCACTGTTGATGGGTCGGTTCGTGAGTTTTCTTAAGGTGTGATCTCGTCGGCATCCGCCCTTGTCTGCCGCTGAAATATATATAATATATATTATGTGTAAAGTGGGTGTAAATTGCAGAGACTACACAGTTTGAGCAACGCGGTGACAACCGTAGCGTACACTATTCCCACATTTACCACTCGCTTCACGGTCTATACATTTTAAGGCGTCCGCTTTGCAAGTTCTAAAAAAGTCATACCGCTTTGTAAACATCATACATACAATATTATAATGAAATTGCAAGACATTTTCACAAACGGTCAGATAATTAAATTTCCATGAACGCAAAGCCAAAGTATAGTACATAGGCCACTGAAGATTTTGCACCATAAACACATCGTTTATCCTTTTAAACACTGTTTATAGAAAACATACCATATACGTTGTACGCGGTATTCGACTCGTTCACACTATAAAATATGATTTATTTCCTAAACGATGCGGTCGACTTAATTGTAATGAATTTGTTCCGTTTAAACTTGGGGATACCGCGTGACGATCAACTGCTGTATCTTAAGAAGGGAAAAATATTTTGAAATATTGGGATGTGGTTTATAACAATTGATCATGCAACGAATTGCGGCCAAGACAATCGAGCGGGCGTTGTTAACTACACACGGTTAAAATATGATGTTTTTTAGGTGTTTTTGTACTCATTCACTTCACTGATGACGAGACCATAAAATATTTGTTGAGCTTGTAATAATAACATTAATAATAATCGGTTGTAAATATAAGTAAAAAACAAGATCGTGGGCGCTCGCTTGTCAGTTTACACGAAATACCGCTATTAAGACCTTTCTGACATTTACCGTGAAAAGTCAGGTTGATGTATGCGTGTTCGTTATAGATGGTTACAGGTGTGTACATTTTTTACCAACCCAAAGATTAAGATTATTTTTATTCGTGCATAAGAAATGAGAATATATTTTTTGACAACAACCACTGTAATAAACACCAGTTGAGTGTGCCAAATAGTTATCTATTAGCTATTAAAAATTAATTCCATACACAGTTATTGCAATTTTTAACAATATTATCGTGGTGTTCTCGAAACCAGTGATCTTGTTTCACAACATTCATAATTTCTACTAATACCTATTGCATTCGTTGTTGACTAAATGATATTATACACTAAATGTGTAGTAACAGAAAACGTTAATAATCGTTATATTCTTAATTTGTTTGTGCTCGATTACCATAAAACAGAATTATTTTTATTTTCATTGGAGTATCGAATTGGAATATATTTATTTGCTCGTCCGTCGGTATGATGAAAGGCTAAAAACTCGTTAAGCGTTATTAGGCGATATTACTGGCTTGTATTACACACTCGCAGGCCTCAGAATTCTACAATCGTATAGTATACCTAATTACAAGAGGCGTCCGAATAATAATATTAAATAATATATTATTCTATCGCGGTCACTCTAGTACACACTGTATATGCGGCCGCTGGCCACACGTGTTACCACAAAACCATGTGTGTACACACATAATAATAATAATATATTAATATATAAAGAGACGGGCAGACAGAGAGAAAGGGACAGAAGGAGTGAATATATCTAGTTTTTAGTTAAATAACATTTCATTGCACGTCACACACGATCGTGCTCCTAGGCCGCCCCCGCCGGAATATTACAATAATATTATTATTAATCTTTAGGCCCGTTTTATTTTTTTTTGGGACCACCATCATTGCGATACGCGCTTTTCCTCGTAAATCATACACATTACTATATTATATATTGCTCACAACACACTCAAATTTATACATACATACATATAAATTGTATTCACATTCATGCGATATATGTAAATGTAACGGCCTGATGGATGATTGATACGACTCGATATACACAGTGAATCAGACATAAGAAAAGAAAAAAAAACGCACACATAATTTCTTGCAACCGCCCGGCATAGTAACATTACCTACCGTCGTCTTTTTCCCTCGAGGTTCCATATACATACTAATAACATTATAGATACTAATAGACAGAGCATACAGCTTCTTCGAAACAACACTGATGACTGCACGGTAATCTACGCAAATATTCATTATGTTCTCAGCACCTTTGTCTCAATTCCCAGCGGATAATCCCGATCGAGCCTACTGAAGATTACTATACCGAATCGCAAATCGCGGCAGCGACAACCATTCAAAGCATTGTATTATGTTCAAACCAAACACAATATGTGTATCTATAAAGAATGTTTATAGCGTAGCACCAACTTTAAATTTGAAGAAAAAAAATTAAGAGACATGTTTTATTTTAATTTAGAGAACAAGCTTTAACCACTAAAAAAAGGTTCTACTACACAATGGTATAAATATTTCTTTAGTCAAAGTGTAAAATATAAATTTCAGCCGGAACTTGTCCATATTTTTTTCGGAAAGTTTTATTTTCCGCTAACATCTAAAAAGAAGAACGTTAACCTACTAACAGTTTAATTTGAACCAATGACCTGTTTAGAATATTTTAAAAAAAATGAATCCACCTTAAATGATTCTATAATATTTGAATTTCAATAAAAATTGTACACTCAAATTTTTCACATAGAAGAATCGAATTGAACATTCTTATGATTACATTGAGTTTTTCTTATACTCTCAAATAATATGTGACGGATGGTCAGATTGGCATAGTGTGTTTGTATAAATACTTAAGTCGCTTTGTTTGCTTTGTTCTTTGTCAAAATAAATACCAACTATATCAGTTGAAATTATCAAGAGATTTTTTTTTTGCACTACCTTTAGTATCTAGGTATTACCAGTAGGTACAAGATAATCCAGTTTGTGATATAACACTGATTCTAGCCAAATAAAACAATAACCTTTGTTAGTCAGTTGGATTTGGTAATAGATAACTAACGGCTTGTTAAAAATATGTATATTATCGGTTTACAATGAAACACTCACCAAATCTTTTATATGCTTTGAGTTCTTAAACAAATACATAGAGTTATTAGTTTTCTGTCGATCAAATCATGTACCTATAGCTTTCGGGCGTCCATTATTATAACAACAATTATTACAAAACTTTGGCAAAATTGTATTAACAAGCAATTTGTAAACGCTAGATTTAATAAGATCAATCAAATAATCAATCAACGTAATTGGTTATATTAATAAAGATAAATTTACTATTTTTAATAGCAGTATGATAATAATACACACAAACTTTAACAAAAAAAATTTATATTTTAGTAAATCTCAGATAAATTATCCTGCACGTTTAAGTGAGCAACTAAATGTCGAGACTATTTAATTATTCGTTTTTGGTACATAGTAAAAAAATTAATTAATTAACAAAACTGGTCCACGCCCTATTTAAAAAGGTTCTTACTCCCTGAGCAATTCTTTCGAAAAATATACAATATTTTATGCTAAAAAGACTGGGCGATTTATTTTGCAGGAAATTGTCAGGATAAATTGCGTTTACATTTAGCATACAAAACAAGTAACGGCCTATATTAATCAAATGCAAATTATTATTCCGGTGTATTAACTTCTGATGTCGAGGTGATGAAAAAAATGAGATTTTTTTTTGAATATCGTGTGCATAATAATAAAACTTTTGTGATATTTTTTCTCTTAGGGGCACTGAATAATACAATTTACATCTTCACGGTTTTTTCGGTTTTCTTAAAGAACCCCTAAACTTTGTGTGCCTAAGGGCCCCTGCATAGCCTAAGACGGCATGCACACATTCATCGTTGTGACTGCAAGAGCATCCCGAATTCATTGCACATATTTAATGTAGGTACACTAATTTAATATGTCGGACAGTGTGGACTATTTAAATAATGTCAACAGTATCCGGACAAACAATAATAATAGTATCATTAGCCGTACTATGTTTTGCCTGATGTTTCGTAATGATTATAATTTTATTTATTTATGATAATTACCGTAAAAATTATTTTCACTTATACAATTTATTAATGCTTCAGCTGTATAATATACTAATAATAAGTTCAATTAACTAAAAGTATAAATTATAACTTTGTAGTTTAATTTTTTCATTGTCAAAAACGTGATATTAACATTTTTTCCCTTATCTGAATTGATTTAATGTTCAAAAAGTCTTCAAAATAAAATCTACTCGTAGTTGTGTAACTTCGACGTGAAGCTTGAAAAATATTGGTTTTTTATCGTTTTATTGTTTATGCGTTCATACTTTAATGTGCATCTCGAACACACAATTTTACTCGGATTAATAAAACGAAAAATAATATATAGATATGCTTGGAGTTGCATATATATTATGGAATTCGAAATCATGACTGTAATATTCAGATGCATATCTGCACAGTGAAAACTAAAAACGCGTAGGTATGACTTCAAAACATAAATAAAAAAACAATAATATATTATGTTGTGGAGTTCGTCTATTTTATTGGCAAGACTGTTCGAAGTCGAGATAAAAACGTTTATGTTATTGATAATATATAATAATAATAATAATAATAATATTATTATTTTTTCGGACAGTTTGAAAGTCGAGAAAAGTGTACTTACACTGGCAACATATAAATAAATATATTATATTTTTGAAAAATGTATGCAATTCTCCAACGCATCGCGGCAAAAGGGTTTAACGTCACATGGGCCGCATACGAAAACAATAAAAAGGTTTTCGTGACAATCGTGCGGTGAAATGTGAACGTTCAAAAAAGAGTCCCACGGTGTTCGATAATTTTCCAAACTTAATCCGGCAGCCGTTTGTAAGAAGGTTAATATTATAAACTCGGAGTGCACCCCGGGGATTTAAATTTACTATCCTGAAAAAATAACGACACTGACCTTTGGGCTTTAAGAGCTACATTGATACGATTTACGACGATATTCAGATAAAACTCCATAAATCAACCGTATGATAATATAATATAAGCGGCACGGACAACGCCTACCCCCGCCTTTTTAGGTTCATACAAGGAGTAATTATCCCACAGTCACACACACACACACATGCATAAAAAACAATAATAATTATAAATGTCGGTTAAATCGTTTAAGAATTGTACAACGTATCGCAATCAAACGATACCAATCGTGTTCGGTTACACGTTTTTAGGTTTTACGGACGAGCGTTGTTATAAAATATTATTATATTAATTGTAGTCGTGTAATATCTTCACTTAAATAATAATTATACATCATAATATGATTGGGATTGATATAGTGAATCGTTCGTTCTCTTCGAACGTATTAATTATTATTTTTGGGTGTATATTCTTTTCTGAAGATAGTTGTATACTTAGTTGTAATGTATTGTTTGCAGAGGTGGGTTGATACAAGACACTACATCTTGATACATTTGTAAATCATGTTGTGACTATCAATTTACTTCTCGATACATTTTGATGTCAAAAATGTATTCAATTTTTTCAATAATCGACGAATCTAAAAATAGGTTGAGAATTATTGACGCTTTTACCGATTAATTACTCGATACTTTTTGACCATCTCCGATTACTTTTACGCATGTGTATATAAGCCTCAGAGTAGGGTCATAACTACTAGGGGCGGACTTAATGAATACCGTTAAACGAGCTTGTCATAGAAATTGTACTCACCATAATCTAAAACTGGAAATAGATCAGTAGACAGTTGTACACCTGCACTTGGATCAGTCCATTTTATTCACTAGCTGTGTCTTTTGATAAAGCGTTAAAATTACAGTCGCTCCCCCTAAAATGGTCGCCTGGTCGCTGGATAGTGAAAAAACACAAAAAAAGAAATTTATATTATTTTTTACTACATTTTCTAACCGACTTACATATTCTATTACCACAGTACAACGATGAAGGGTGAACATAATATTCCACAAATTTATTAAATCATTACTCGGTATATTTTTTTGAGTAAAAAAAAAACTGTTAGATTTGCTAAGTCATATTAAACGATCCACAAAAAGGTTATAATACAATATATGTCAACCGTTTTCATTGTACATACTATAACAGTACTGTTATAAAAATGTTGCAAAAGCGAGTTTTGCCAGGAAAAGGCGCGTTTCATACAAATACTTAGAGCGATAAGGGTAAAACTTAATTTTCCATTTTCTATCTACGGGCATGTTCGTTCAGAGTCCTGAGCACGGCGCGGCGGAGAATGGAGATAATGTCCATTTCGCCAAATAACCCAACAGAACATAATCCTTGTACTTAAGACGTATCGGACGAAAGGAATCAACGGCGGTATCTAGACAACATGTCGAGAAATAATAAAATGCCATTTAACTTCTTCGGATAGTATCGATGACAAATGCCGTAAAACCTTCGCGTAGAATCGATACTTGGGACATAATATTCGACTCGAGTGCGTCGGTTGTCTCTTCGGTAGAGACACTTTTAATCCCTCGGATATGCCCCGTCGATTTTCTCGAAGACGGCCCCGATGAGTTGGGTGTGTGGCGTTTTTTTTTCTCAACCGTTTGCAATACACACGTTCACAGTAAACGGTGGGTTTATATATATGTATATATATTTTTTTTTTTGATGACGGGGTCGTCGTCGGCGATCCCGTCCCGTCCTACAATATTATCATACACGTTTTTTATACAATATAATATTATGTACCTATAGTCTACTATATTATATACCCCGGCGAGGCGTTGCACCGATGTGTATCATTACGGACACTCCGCGTGTACTGAACCTAACAGCCCAACCTGCCGCCGGTTACTTTTGTTATTTTTTATTATATTATAATATACGACTTGTGGTCCGAGCATCCAACGTGATACGAGTATAATATTTATATATATATATATATATATATATATATATAATATCAAATTACCGTGTACATCCGAGAGACGAGTAGAGTAGTCATAATAAAACAACTCCGGTTGTCAGGACCTAACCGAAATTGAAACATTTTAATAACGTTACTTGTACACAAACGATCAACTTATAGCGTAATGGCTTTCTCGCGACTAGTCCGCCGTGTGTTAGTTGCGGTCTACCGTCGGCTTCGGGTCTTCACGATGATGGTGAAAAATATTAAATAATATAATTATTTATTATACAAGTGTGTTCGCGCCATAGCATAATATAATGTGCATACACAGTACAACAGTGATTACCATATGAATTGTCCGAATGTTTTAATAAAAAATTCTAAATAAACACCAGCCATAATATACAAAACACAGTGTCGGTCATAGTACACCAGACCGCAACGGGAAAAAACTCTTTATAACATTTTATTTATATTGTCATGTGTATTTACACGTATTATTGTGTTTGTATGAATAAAGGGTGGGTTTTATTATTTTTAATGCGTCATAATAATAATAATAAGGGCTTTTGTCAGTATAATATTGTATAGTAGCGCCAACCGAAAGCGAACGTCAGGTATTATAAACTCCACACAGAGAAGTGTTATAATAATTAAAAATATATCATAACGCTATTAAATTAACAAAATAGAATTCGAAAGCCGTTGCAACTTCCAAACGATGACGTTTACATCATTCTATTCGTTTATATCATATTGCATACAGGTTTTTTTTTACAGAGAAAATTTGAACAATCTAAAATGCATGATGTATTATTATTTATTAGTTTTGATATCTCCAGATCGCTCTGGTATATATTATAGTTTCGTGCGATTGTCTATACTCTATAATAATGTAATTATCTCTGGCCTTCGACCGCTATGCCATTTAGGGTGGATCCGGCATAATTACAACACCGTCTACCCAATGTATAATAGTATCAATAGTATAATGTCTATATTGCCGAAATTTGGACGGTGATCGTGCACGATCGTCTAATCTTTCATGCGCCGATCCTATTAAAATGGATACTCTGAAAATGTCGCTAAAAGTAATTAATTCAAACTAAAACAGTGGCTCGATTAGAGAAGCATTTTTCAAGTTGTTATAACCATAATAATTATTAATCGACAAAAATGTACTTTTGTGTGGTGTAATAGACGTCTGAGGTATAATTGTAGGAATTTGAAGTACCTAGTATAATACTGTATGATACTTGTTTTGGTCATCTAAGTATAGTCATAGAATACCATTAGGTAAAATTATTATAAACTGTATTAAACGGTCTAAGAGAGATATTTCTGAAGACCGTTCGAGGAATTGACCTTTCACCGAACAGTTAAAAAAATCTGCTGTCATCATTTTTTGGTTCAATCGAGTTCTCTTAACATCTAATATTACTTGGTCGATGTTGAGTTTTATCTTGTTGGGCAGACTACTACAGTGTATTAGTAAAGGTGCCTAATTTTGAGATGAGCATGGTGTATTACTTAGCTTAGGTTTGGAAATGTCTAAAGCATAATCGACATAAGAACGGGTGACACTCTGAGCTAATACACTATTTATATTATATTTAGTGTATGTATACATTTTCGAATACAAGTTCCGGAAGTTCGTGCATTATCTGTTATTATTGATAATTTTGTTTCCCCCGGAAAGCCATTATCATAGAGTAGCCGAACCCACTTGACTCGTAAAATTTCTTTTTGATTGTGAGCTCATCTGCGAATTTTGTTTTCGCCGTTTATATGAAATATATTATTATATTATAAGTATTAAATACAATTTTGATGCACTGTTCTAGTGCTTGTCCGAAATCATTTGACCGAAACAGTCAAACACACCATTTTATTATTATTAACTATTAGCTGCGCTAGAATGGACTCGACGAAACGTTATACCGTTCAATAGACATTTTTGTCAATTTTTGTCGGCTGCACGCGCCTTACATTCAAAGGCCGTCGTACAGTTAATCGGCAAGACCAAAATCGTCTTTCGGTCAATACACCGCGTTTAGACGAACGTCGCCAAAAAGTCCCATCTTAGCACAACCAAAAAAAAAAAAATAATAATAATAATAGCTGAAAATCAAGGTTAACAAAATCCTTGAGAACTTGACCGCAGCCGAAAAAGTCTGTCGTTGAACTTTTTTTTTCTGTTATCGGCAACATGACATTTCCATTTTATCTCACTAGAAAAACAGTATAAACTATAAACGGTTTTTTTTTGTACACATACACGGCGGGGTGAGTGGTTTTTTTTTTTTTTTTTTATTACCGTATCTTTAACACTTGTCCGGCGATATATTTTTTTTTTTCGTTTTAGGGAAGTATCATCGTGGTAGGGTAGCTGATACCGTGTCTCGTATATTTTGTCGTTCACCCATCTTTTGTTTATCGCCAATCGTTTGAAATGATAATAAAATAACTGAAATACGCATTATTTCCTTTCCTCTTTTTTTTTTCTGGCAAAACATTCGTCGATAGGTCCTCATTCCAATATCGGCCGAACAATCTCAACAAATAAAACCTTTTTTAAACTTTATTTTTATTTGTACATCTTTGCGAACTTAGAAATTATAATACTATCGCACGAGGCGACCTTCTTCTTTCACCGATAACGGTTCGATTGCGTACATAAAATTGACGGCAAATCAATTATTCAGTAGGTTTTATTTTCGCCTACAGATACGCGTACAAATATTCAGAATTTATTATCATACTGCTATCCTGGCTGTAATCTGTATGTATTCCTTCAGAAAAACCCTTCTGCATTATAAATATGAGAAAACAACACACGGTTACGGTGGGACCTTCAAGACAGATCTTGACGCAGACCGGAATTTCTTTAATCAAAGCCGACACGTGCAATCAACTACTTAACGTTTAATCCAACGTGACTTATTTATTTAAGACTTTATACAGTTCTGTAAAAAATGAATAAATGAAAACCCAGCACAAATAATAAAATGTAACGAAAAAGAATATTTTTTATAATTAAAAATATATATTTACCTCGAAATCGGACCAAAATGGCAAATGTATTTTGTAAAAATGTGTTGTTATTTAATTGTCGTTTTTATCTCATTTGCTTTTTGTTACATACATGATACATAATCACTTAAATGTTTTTTATTATTATTTTTTCACTGTTTTGGCGTTAAGCATTTAACATATTACACCTAAAAAGAACACAGCCTTCCTCTACGTGTTCAGTCCGTCCGATGGATAATAAAAGAAAATGACCTGTCATAAGATGATTGTGGTATCCGATGTTCTTAAATATCAGGACCGCAGCAACAAGCAACTAACCACAGCAACTGGCCCTATTGGCCACGACTAAATGAAGATGAAAACTATATATATATATATCTGTCATTAAATATAATATTGTTTTAAAATATATTGTGATGTTGTATGAAGAAATAGCTATTGCTAAGTGTACACAACGTAGGTATTATCGTTTTGAAAATTATTTTTAAATGTTTGAACTCTAGTCTCTATTTGTGTATGTAAGTGTATACTTGTTTACTAAACATGTTAATAACAGCAAAAAGCGTAGAAAAAAACATGTAAAAGTCGAACAAGAGGGAAATAGCGAATCAACAGCATTAATTCTTGGGATGAATTAAAATAATTATCAAACGAGCCTTTGATACACGCCGTAAAAATACAGTAGTAGTGTTAATTAAAATGTTTAATCAAAATTATGCTGTCTTATTTTATAATACGACTATTATACCTCTTGAAACATAATTAATACACGTTTGATGATTTGGTCACGATTAATAATTTTATATAAACATCCTTCTTTTGAGTTTTAATATATATATTTTTAACAAATGTATTACAAGGCTAAAGATATTATATTGACAAACGTATACACATTTAACGTACGTACGGTTTATCTATACTTAAATACAACCACGCATTATTATATTTGGTTTATGTATGAGAATATATTTTAATAGGTACACCATATTAAGACCCCTGTGAACATTATAATACCCAAGCGTTAACATCCACAGTTTGTTTTGGTAAAAAGTGTGAAAGTTTCTAAAGTTTTCTATTCTACTTTTTCAAAACTACTACTACAATAGTGTCAGCTATATTAGTTCACTGGTGTTAAAGTTGCGCACATTATTAAAGTTGATCGCAGAGTATGAAAGTTTACCCTTTATTTTATAATAATATAATACACCGTATTAGTGAAGTCACATTTTGCAATATCCTATATAATTAATGTAAATCGTTTATGTCAATCAATTTACAATTATAATTATAAATTGATTGACATAAATACAATAACTATACTTGCTGTTTATTTTACACAGAAATACATTATTAAACAGATAAATACAATAAAAATTTTAAATATTCCACTATACATATGCACGCTTTATACAATTTTTGAGTATAATATGTTCTAATAAATAAAATATGTTATTACACTAATTTAAAAATTAATAGTAAACATTTAAGTGTGTTAGACAGTCATCAACTGTCGCTGTGTCCAGTATATGTACTACTCGTTTAACCGTTTAGTATACAAAAGGTTTCCCGTTCTAGCTATATTAACCCCGACACACGCATTTCGAGTAGAGGCACATTACAGTCACTCTACCAACTATTTATATAATCTTAATAATACCCTATCTCCACCTAAACGATCAAAATAATGTTTGAATAGGTAAACGAACATCGTGTACATATTATTAAATGTGGTCCATCTTGAGGAAATAAAATAACTGTAAACCCTTTTAAAAATGTTTTATGTACTCGGTAAATCGTTTCAGAAGTATAAATTAACAATATGTATGTTTTCCCCTTAACGGTTCCTCGTGAGTATCCGACTCCACGTCTGTAACCGAGCACGGGGTAAACGAAAACCAAGCGGGGATTTATGTGTCTCGGCCAAAGTAATAAAGTCGTTCTTCCATTATTATCCGTGTATGAAGAGGAGATTTCCATTTGGAACCCAATACCGAAGTACGATGTATACCGGAGATAACCGCGTCGTGAAACTAATTGAGTTTATACTACTATTATTACAATAATTTTCCACTCGTTCGGTCCAGCCATAATATGAATAAGTTTATAACCCGTGACGACATGTTATCGAATCAAGTGAACTATGGCACTACTGATTTTGATTCTGGTCGATTTTTGATGACAAGTATAGGTACGCTTGTAATGCGTTTTTTTTTTTGTTGTTCGTTTGGGTTTAGCTTATTATAATATGAAAACTTTAAACGAGCCTCGCATAACAATATCATCCGGAGGTTAATCAGAAATTCTCAACCCAAGTTCTATACAAAAATAATAATAATATGTGGGTTATGTATTCTACGGCTATGTCGGTTAACATTCTTGATAGACAGGACAGGATAAATGTGAATTATTCTGTACGTGCATTATTGATTATGTTTTAAAGGACTGTATAATAACGCCGTTGCGTTGGTTGAGTACACCGTTGTGGGAAAAAGGCTGTTATAATAATACTATACCTGCGCCGTTGTTTGTCGTTATGTCGTGCTCGAGTAAAGCGTGCAAAATCCGTTTTCGTATATTATTAATTATAACGAATGATTGGTAAGCCATTGTTTTAGTGTCAGACTCGTTTTCGCGCGTACGGTCGGATTGTATGGCCGACGACAGTAATAAAACATGCGATGATAATGTATAATACTATAATAGACCTTAACGGCAGCTAACCGAAGTCAAATGATTTATTAGTCTGCGAACAACGGCGTTTCGCAAGTAGGTGGCAAGACTATGGCGAGGCGTTCGCCGGTGTATAATGTACACTATATACTTGTATACTTAAACGGAAAAACAAATTGTCTGTACTTCCGTAAATTAACTTCGAAACTGGGACGAATAGGTGTTACGACAAACGTGCACATAATAACAATATATTAATAATAATTACTATTATTTTCTGTCATGTACAATAATAGACACGATAGTATTAATAACAATATACAGTTTTACTGATAAATGTTTAGAAGTATAACCAGACGACTTTCTTCGTAGAAAGTGTTCAACATTACTCGACATGAGACATTTTATGTTGACTCTAAATCTGTTCTTAGACTTAAGCGATCATTTTTCTAGACAAAAAGCTCCACTAATTCACTAGGACTTAGGCCCGTAAGAAATATAAAATAAAATAAAGTTTAAGTTCAATTCCTTCCAGACTGTGTAGTGTGACATAGACTCTACAGTGTGGCTATAGAGGCTGAATGTGAGCATATGCATAAGTTCATGTATGCTAGACTCTTTTCAAAAATTGGATTTAACTAACACAGCACACTCATAATAAAGATAAAATATGTTCAACTCTGTGAGAATACCAGCTAATTTAACACCATACTAAAAATCAACAAACCTTCCTTACAATTTACTGGGTTGAAAAATCGTAATGTTACATACATACATATTATTACAATTATTAGTCAGTGCCTAGTGGCGTGGGCGCTTTGCGGTGTAGTCACGTCACTGCGATCAGCCCCATTCCAACATTGTGTCTTTTTAACCTAATCACGACATGTCAGATTGTTTAATGTCACTATAATATATATGTTTTAAAAAAAATCACTGTAAGAATGTTGTGTTTTTTCAACGCCGCTAGGTTATTGTCGGTAATGTGCAGATATTCTCAAGGGGAACAATATACCTACGACCTATGGACCGCCTTGCGGATCAACCGCTCGTTATCAACCGCTGTACAATGCATTTCTTCTCGCCCCTATACACTAAAACATTGCCGTTTATACATAGGGTGATCCGCGCTTGTTTCACACGCTGGATAACTGAAGTTTTAGTGCCAATAAAAGTCCGGTCTGCTCCTCAGCTGTAAATCTTCCGGTCGGTCTCGCTTGTACGGCGGAGGCACGAGTCATTGTTTTATGGGATATTATTTCATGAAAAATTAATAGCCGATACACACTGTATTATTAACGTTATTGTTATTGCGGCAGCATGACGTGACGTCGGGTCCTCCTATCGATTACGCTTGTCGTCCAATATTAATATTATAGCTTTTGCTAATCTGCCTGCTCGATAATAATAACGCCCACAATCATAGTAATAATAGTAGGTATTCGTTGCAACGCGAAAATTGTCCCCAGCTGGGCTTATCGCTCCCACGCACGCCTGGCGCATCTTCCTGATTTCGAGCAAGTAGTTTCGTGTAAGCTCGACAAAAAAAACAGAACAAAAAACAAAACTCGAATCAATTGATAACGTCAAGACGCTGAAAATTCGTCATTACTCATCGGCGTTATCTACTCGTGGGTCCGCGGTGTTTTCTTTAACAATTATAATTAACAATGTAAGTATGCGAGTGCTATTGTTACACTGTCTGTACTTGGCTGGCCCGCCATTGCCGGTGAACGATATTCTCCTCGGTACCTAGCGTGTCCTATCTGTCTGCTGACAACATATATTTTAATAATAAAATATACACATGGCCGATATCCATAAAACCGCCGACCGCTAATAGTCACAATATAATTATTTCGCCTGCATAGATACGTTTTTTTAACTGCTCGCACGCGTCAGTTATAGCGAAATCCTTGGCTGAATAACTGGAATTTAGCCTCCTGATATCGTTTTCTGTTGAAATAATAAGACTTTGTATATTAACGTTATAAGGGCGATCGTTCCACTTGTCCTGGCAGACCGTATAAATAATTACACATATTTAATAAATAATTACATATAATAGTGTACCATAATACAACCCACCTATTATAACTAGGCACTACCTATATATTGTCGTTTTCGACATAATCATTACTACAGCTATAAAGTATAGAAAATATCGTTAAAACTAAACTAGGTATAATATATATTATTATAGTAAATAATAAACGCCTCGTCTTGTGAAGATCCTCGAGGGTACAAAGTAAAAAGAAAACGTATTAAGTAAATTTTGGTGTTCGACAAATGTGTCGATTTATAAAATAAAAAAACAGCCGTTAAGCAATACTCGTTCGATCATTATAGATGGGTATTATATTTGTGTACATCAAACGATTAAGATGCATTCTCGTCGATATTTATCCGTTGTCGGCGCGATTCCGGGTGTAATCAAAGTGTTAAATACCTTACGTTATAACCGTTGGTCGTACGTCCACCTTTTTTTACGACCGGGGGGAGGGAAGAACACTAATATCGTTTATACTTTTGGGTATAATATCATTTACGACAAAGTCCTCCTCGGCGGTGGGTTGTAATATTATTAAACCGTCTTAGTCGGGCGGTGATAAAAATCCGAAACCGGGAACCAAAACGGCGAATGAGTAGGAGACTATTAGTAGCGGACTGGCCGATTCGAGTAAAACGGAAACCTTTTACATTTAAAGCAAACGCGGTAATTACAGTTAATGGGGATAAACTTGTCTGGCTTAAATGGACGCTCCGTTTTTGGGTATTTTCGAACGCGCGTCAAGCACGTCGCTCATATGATTATAATATTGCCACGGCATAGTTTCATATAATATTATGTAGGTACTTCAGCCGTTAAGGTAGAAAAACTGCTAAAAATAAATCAACTAAAAAGGCCACACCAACACGGTAAAAATATCCACGGTTGAATCAACTGAAACTATGGTTAGTATAGGGACACAAAAACCCTGATATCACTCCTCGCCACCTAAAAAGATTCTTCGCCAACAAAAAAAAAAAGTTGTTATTTTGTTGTAATTGATTCTGAAATGTTACTAAAGTCAGTAGTAGTTCCGTCACCGATCAGTCTCTCCACAAGTTATTTTTTTTTCAAAGTCATATGTACATAATAATTAATATTTCATCACAATTGCTTATTGTATATTTCATACAGATTGTATTTTTAGTTTAACAAAAAAAAAGTTGATATAGGGACTCAATAAATGTATAGTTGCTTTAACTAAACATTTGTTGGAAAAACTATATACTTATATAACTATGTGCATTTATTGTGTCTCTATAGGCTATATTAATCATAATTGTAACTGATCCAACTGTGTATTTTTTACTTGTAATATTTTTTAAACCAATCATATTAAATATAAAATTACAATTTTTCTTTTTTAGATTTCGAGGTTTCAGAGAGACAATTGTTGTCTTTACACTCGATTGGGCTATAAGATCAGATTAAAAAACATTATTATTTCAAGTATATTTTATAGAACGAAGGGCGACTGCAAGACGTCGCTGTCGTACACACTGCATCCGTAATAATTTGTGATGTAAAAACTAGCCTCCTCTTAACAGCTCTATGTTGTTTTTAGTAGCAATAAAGCGAAAAAATAAATAAGAAGTAACAGAGGGTTATGTTGAACACACTCTGTCCAAAATGTATATATTTATCTTAATCGGAACAAATATTATTTATATCAGTATAATGTATAATTACTGTATTTTTCTAAATGATTAAATATGTCAACAAATATTATACTAAGACAATGTATCGAACCACTCGGTTATTCTACAGAAACCTTTTCGAGAGTCGACCATGCTAAACTCTTAATCATTGACTTCATCTACTTAAAATATTTGATCTTCTTCATAGGGTGAACATTAACAAAAACATTGCTATGTTCACTCAAAAAGTGCATCTTACGAGACGTGATTTTGTACGAAATTAGTTAAAATATCTTTGTTTTAAGAAACTTGTAGTAGCTCAATAATATTATAAATTTTTATCGAAAATCGTCTGAAATTTACTCTTTAATAAATAAATGGTGTGACAACGTTTGTGAGAACACTGAATTTTTTCTTTTATAAAAACTGTATTAGACCTGGTTATTTGGCGATAAAAATGTACTACCAGTTTTCCGTTTACCGTCAAGAAAAATATATATATATTCTTTTTAAAAACAATAAACTAATGAAATATTAAAGCGCATCAATACAAAATTCTTTACAAACTCAGTGGATGGGTGTTTTTTTTTAATGATGGGCGGTATTTTTATGTACTGAAATACTTTAAGAGTAAAATAAAAGTCAAGACGTTTCAGTTATTTTGCACTCCGAATCGCATATATTATTCAGTACGTTTCAATTTATTTCTACCGTTACAGTTTTTCACTGTCAGACTTTAAACGGATTTTCAATCGCGCATTACATCCAGACATGTTTTTTTGCCCTTGATGTTTCGGCAAAGCGGTTTTGTCTTTGATACCGATTTTATCATTTTGGGCGGGTTAGGTAAGTATATGGTACAACCTTTGGCGCTTAAAGAAGGAATTTTTTTTTTTGTCTTTCAATTAATGCGCGATTGACATAATAGTTTTTATGTTATTCGAGTACGACTTATATTTTGTTTCAAAGATATTTTTTCATTTGAACGTTTATGTTTAAAAATATTATTTATCAAAAATCTATAATCCGCCTATTTAGTAAATTATTGCTAAATCGACAAAACGGTAATATACAAACCGACTAGTTTCTACTTAACGCACGTATGTATAATATACGTTCTGGACATGACATACATTTATTTTCATAGTGTTATATGATTCCACAAAGAATATAATACAAAAATATATAGTTGAATGTGTATATTTTATAATAATTGTCTCAACGCATTAAGTCTTTGACGGAGTATCAAATATTTAAACGTTCAGATAGTATATATAAATATATATATTTAAAAATTGTTACTAAGAGAAATGTATTTAATCCGTACAATGAGCATAAGTGCGAAATATAATGAAATAAAAGTAGTAACGATTATAGTGAAATTAAATTTAGGTATGACGGTTTGTGTGAAGAAACTATCCAGCGCGGCGACAGCACTTCGGCGGTAGTTTATTTGTATAAAATAAAAAACTATAGCAATATGAATCATCGGATAATATTTTCCAAACACTGTAAATACTATACATGAGCTTTTACATATTATTATAATTTATAGTTGAACATTTAGAAAATATTAATAATTTTAAAGCGCTGTACGCTTGAGACCTACGACCGTTAAATTACCGGTTTACCATATGGTACTGTTTTTCAAGTGACTAAATCAAATCACTATTTTTAGAATAATTCCGTTGTTCTCGTATGTCTTGTTTATCTACAAAGCGATCTCGTTGAAGTTGAAACCCATCGGTGGTACACGACGCAAAGCGTCTTAGCACACCGAATACCTATTGTCGCCTACTTGGAAAATTAATTCCCATAAAAAATGATTATCGCATCTCCAGTGTCCCTTCCATAGTAATAGAATACTCTCGAATAACAATATGATAACAATGGACTTGGTCGAGTGTGAGGGTGCACAAGGTGTAAACCGTGGGTGCACAACGACCGGACAACCGTCGACAGCGCTCACCGTCCACTGGGTACAATATTATTATACTACCGGTCTGACCTGTCCATTCATAATATTATAAATACAACCGACCAACTATGTAACTATTATAATATTATTATGATCACACAAATACCGTCGTATCAATCAAGTGTTATAAATGTTATAAACGACGCCTGTACCAAACGTTCCAGTTCTAAATCCTAATAAACGCTCGAGGGGATTGTTGTTATTATTATTACATATGTATATATTATAATAATATCCTTTTTCTGTTATTTATCGTCTTATTATCGGTTTCGTCATAATTTCTAACGCTATTTTATCAAGTGGCAGCTGCTGTAAGTGTACACACAACAGGTAGAGTAGCCAAATTGAATAAATTACCCGTTTAATGCTAACGACGCCGGCTTTGCTCGTGTGGACGTGTGCCGCGTGGGAGAGACTTAATGGGAAACACACAAAACGTTTAGCTCGGAGGCGAAAACAAAAACGGAATTCCTGCGACGCCTATTGGGATCAATTTTATTTGGAATTCGAACAAATTTACAAGGCGTGACGACGCACAGCAGTCCAAAAACTTTCAAAAGACCGGCCAAAATCAATTTGTGTAGATTACTGTTTAGTCTTATATCAGTATGCAATATAATAAGCATTCGACTCTTAAACTCTTTAACGTTTCAGGATTAAAATAAATTACCGATTTCTTACCATGACTTACTATGTTTCAATTGTTGGTAAACAATTAAATTTTTTTTTATTAGAATTAAGTATACTATTTAAAAGTACATTTCGAGAGATATATTTTGGTATAGAAATATAAAATATATGTTGTCATAAATAAAACCACAAATGAAAAAGGCTTTTGGAGCAAAAATGTAAGCTGTCAACAAAGTGTATGTATTTCCGTCAAAATTTGTTTTATTATTATCCAATTAGTTATAAAACAATACCCACTGACCAGACGAATGACCTGTTTAATTTTTTATTGTCTTGATTGATTTTAAATCGTACACTAGGGACAAAGTCGCCTGTTGAGTTTATATTTACACGGGACATTTAGTACAAATTTAAAAAAAAGTTCATTCAACATAAACTAGAAAATATACTATTATTTTATCAAAACGTTATGACTTTCTTTTCCTAATATATATATATATATATATATATATATTTATTTATAACTAAACGTCCATAAAGCGTTTATCGCCTTTAAAAACTATTATGTCTTTTGTTTTATTCGTATCGAGTGTGGCGTATAAAAGAAAGACTAGCTTATTGTATGTGTAGGTACTTTGGAAATTTCTATAAAATATTTATTTATTGAACAAGATTAAAATGATTAAATTACATAATAATATTCCATAATATAGGTTAAGTTGTAGAAAATATAACAGTAATTGTTATGTATTCCAACCTACAGAAGTATCCAAACTTGTGTGGCATACTTAGTTTATGTATAGTAGATTTATAAATATTATATTAACATAATCTACTCGACAGCAACCCATTCAAAGCAAACGAATCTCTTTTCCGAGTGTGTTTGTTCAAAAGGCTTTAGATTTCTAGGAATTTTAGCGCCGAATGCAGCGGCACATCTGTACCGCTCTCTTTTGACGTTGAAATAACTGGGTCATGTTGTAATAAAATAAAGTAAATTAAATAATGCGAACCATCACTACAATATCAAATGTATGGACAACTTATATGTTGGCATTTAAATGAATAACCTTGATTCGGGTAAGAAAAGAGTAGTATGGGTCTTAGATGGACCGTACTTTTCTACCAAACTGCAAAACGAAATCGGCTGCTCTCAAAATGGAGTTTCATCGTTCAACCGTTGATTGATAAGAAATAATAATTGTCTATCTTTTTTGAACGCGAATTCCGGGTTTCTCGTTTTTTAATTCTTCCGATTGCATTTGAAAATTCTACGGTATTAACCGTCTTTGGTTTTATATTTTGCTGTTTTCATGTAACGCGCGCGTTCGGTTTCACGTTTTCAATTATGCACGATATTAGATTGATTCGCGGAATCAATTTTTCCCGTTCGAAAAAATAAAAACACTACCGTTTTTTTCATGCAAATGCATATAGTACTGTGTTTAAGGCTAATGTTTGATCGTCGGTAATAAATCGGCGTTGCCGTTAAAATAAATTATTTATTACAAACTGCGCGCTGGACGTCTTGTTTAGCTTAATTCGGTCAAAATAATAATATGTAAATTACAACAGTCGGCGTAAATAATATGCCAATAAATCCATTATTGGCCAGTCCATTAGCCGTTGCCGTTATGAGTTATTTATGACCGATGTAGTGTGTGTTTGTTGGAAAAAATAATCGCCAAAGTCCGAAATGATAACAGTATAATATCGGATATAGTACCAAGTCCGACGTGAACAGCATAATTATTATTATCATAAACTTTTCGGTTGTGTGTAGTTGGTGCTTTCGGGTGGGGTTTTTGAAATAGTTTCCATGTAGTACACCCGCGACAATTCTACGAGAAATCTGTGCAACCTGCTGCTGTCTGAAAACAATATCACAAACTGTATACTATTATTACTATTATTATTACCTATATATTGTTACATCTGGCATGTCTCTCTCTTTCTGAAAGTCAGTGCGGTAGCACCGCGGCTTTTACGTTCACATGGGTAACCGTCATTAGTATTCCGGTGTTGTTTGAGAAATGATAAAAGCCAAAGCGTCTCTTCCTTTGACGTATATCGCATCCACGGAATCGTTTGTTAAAATCACATACGTTTATGTAGATACAACGTTTTCTTTATATTCTTGACAAGTCCCGATCGAACTGGCCGATACATATTATAATATTATTATGGTGTAGTGTGTCCGACATTGATGCGCGGTTTAAAAACAAACAAAAAAGCATTCAACATTTTTATTATTATTACTAAAAGTATATATATATAAATATATTTTTTTACATTTCATACGCATTTCTTCATTTGTCTTAACGCGATAGCCGGCATTTGTGTACACACGGAACCTATACCTATATATATATATATATATATATATATATATATATGTAATATAAATATTATATTATTTAAAGGGTTAGGTCTGGCGCGAGAGCTGCTGTTGGAACGCTTCCGTTTATCTCCGAGACGGATCATACCACATATAGTGCCGAGCCCAGCGGCTACCGTTCATCTTTTTTTTTTTTCGATTTTTTTTTTAGATAATATGAAAATGCACTTTGGAAAAGAAAGATGAAAAAAATTGACTAATCAATATTCCGACGGGTCCGCGTGTTTCGAATACAACAGTCTCGTTAGTCATCCCGCAAAGCTCCCGGTCGAGATGGTTCCTTAGATTGGACGGCGGCGCTCTTCCCGTTTGTATCCGAATTACACGGACCAGGATTGTCTGATCCGGCACATTAACGTCCAGTTGTGTTTAATTAATATAAACCTACTACTTTTTTTGTCTTTTTCGACAAAACAAAAAAAAAATAATCGTGTACATATCCGTCGTCGTATGAGTAAACTTACATTTATATTATACAAAAACCGGTAAATACTTAATATATGTATTTATCATGGATCAAGCCATCCGTAGGCTTTGCAAGAACTCGAGTACCTTAAGCATTTCGACTAAATTTCTATCTAAAATAGCTACCCTAAAACATAGTTATACATAACACAAATAAACATTGTATAATATTATATTAATGTAATTAAGTATGAATAATGACAGAATCGGTTGTATTTCATTTCTATTTTTAATTTAGTCATTTATTTGACCATTGTTAATTTGTTTAAGCTGCGAGAAACCGGTCTTTTGTTAATATTAATTTAGTTGTAGTTTATCAATTTATTTATAGAATAAATTATGTCAGGCTGGGAGGGAAGCAAAGCAAAAGTGTCCCCCTCTCAATTTGGGTGATATCGTGATACGAAAAAAAAAAAAAAAAAAAAGCTGCAAATAAATAGGTATACAACGACATAATAATATCATAGTTTATTTTGTATTCGCTACGTCTATAGGTTAATCCGACCCCGCGATTCAGATTATGTTCTCCCTTGTACATGTAGCGGTTGTTTTTGGTAACGGTGTCAAAAGTCAGAAAGGAAAACCGCCTCAGGAAGACCTTAGACCCAAGATCGTAGCCCGAGGGAAATGAATCTGTGTTGTCGTTATTTTGGCCTTTTCAATTAGCTCAAGGCTGCAGAATCAGTGTTTTAAAATTTGAGAGTAAATTGTATTTTCGTTTGGTAATATTTTTATAGTCCGAAAAAACTATAAAAACATATTATAACAATAAAGGGATGTTATTATGCACACATTCTGTCGTACTAATATTCATTGCGCCATGGAAAATTTATTGAGCGATAACAGTCCCGCGGGAATGGCTCGAAAGCGTTACCTACCCTCGTAAAACTAAACAAAAAACATATTATAGAGTCGTCCATTATTTTCAGACGTCTTCGCGACACATTATACGACATAGAAATGTTTAACTCGTCCGTTTAAATTTTCTACTATATCGTCCGGAATAGATACTTAAACGTTGCACCGAGCTCCGTTTTATAATATTGTTGTAATATTTCTTACAGTAATATTCAGAACGGCAGGCGGGCTCGTGTCGCATTTATTAATGACGTAGTTAAATCAAATCTCATTGGTGTCCACTTAACAAAACCAGCTAGACATTTCCGAAGACAATCGTCGTCTTAGCTATGTATGTACATTGCGTCATAATACGTTGGAGTAATCAAAATGTAATCAAGAGTGCACAAGGGCACGGTATACTTAAACGGGAGTTTGAATCGTTTCGGCTATTGTAGGTTCAAAGGGTATTATGTTAGGCGACAGATTACACCTAATTAGTATACCATGACAGATCGTTTGTTGTAGAAAACTAAACACGGGCGACGCAAAGAGAGAAAAAAACTAAACAGAAAAACATACATTTCCAAACTCGAGTTTTGGACTTTAACTGTTTTTAAATTATGTTTTTCTTTCAAGACTTTCCCGATTTATAATGACAACTTCGCCATCATAGAACGGTGCAGAGTATTGATAAAATATAAACGTTGTTGTGGAAAGCGTCGCCGATGAGCTGTAACGTCTTCTAACTAGGCAAAGTTAAGTTAATATAAAAAAATAAGAATGGTATTAAAATTCAATGTAATTAATTCAAGGTATTATTTTTAACTTATACAATTTTTTCAAGGAGTAAATGTAATTTTGGTGGTATTTTAGACCTAAAAGCTTGACAAAACTACACCTACTTAGGATTGTCCGATTTCAGTTCTATAAAAAGATTCGAGTATTTCGACTACTTTACTAAGTTATGTATAAAACCGTTTTTCATTAAAAAAATTCAGTTTCTTGTAATTAAATGTTCAATATTAGAAAAACGTTTTTTTATATATAAAATCCAGAATTCATTTCCGACATAACCTAGTAAAGTAGTCAATAAACTCGTATCACATTACAGAACTAAATCCGGGCCATCTTAAGTAGTCGACATTTTTGTCAGGCTTTTTGGTCTAAAACGTCCAAAAAAAAGACCGCTTTCAATCCCCTTGAAAATAAATTTTAGTATCTAACTCGTTAACGCCTAGCATTGTTAATGTCACATGTTGTATATTGTACTATATTATTACCGATTAGTGCTTAGGATGTACTCACTTAAAATGGTACGAGGACTAGCGATCACGTCGTCTATTTCTTGTGTATCCTACTAGGCTCTGAAGTGTTAAAACGGCGTTACATTTTTCTTGTTCTACTAAATTATACCAGACGTGTCTGTTGTGATTTAATAATAATATATTCCGTGACATTATTATTGTGTGCGATTATACTCGGCGGTAGCTAAATGTATATATAACGAGGTTCTAACTTATACCCACGCACGTGTCATGGGGTTGGCGGTGGTGGTGATTATGACAGTGTATTATTGTTTTACTGGTGTTTTTCTTAACAACTCACTTTGTAAGCGTCATTCGTGTGCCGGCTTTGGCTAGAAATACCAAATTCCCGGACATCAATTTTGTGGGGAGGGCCAAAGCCTAAAACAACAACAACAGTGTATGGTATAATGGCATAATAATAATATAATGTAGAAAACAGAAACGGACAACGAGAGATATGCTCGTCGTTATTGTTGTGTACGCGTTTAGCTAAAAACAAAATTACTCTCCGGCCGACTGCCCGGGGAAGGGTTGAAGAAGAGGCCGGGGAACCGATTTGCCGGGTAAACGGAACGAACCGAAGCGGTGGCCCTGGCGGGGAGGATAACGTGGATTTATAAATGGGCAAATCCAGAATTTGGCGATCGACAGAAGCGTGCGTGAAAACCGGGAGACGGCAAACCGTTGTATATGTGTGCCCCGAGAATAATTTGGGGGGAGAGAGGTGCAAAACACGGTTCGTAATACATAATATTAACAATACAGGCGAGGCGCCTTTAGTACACGCCGTCGAGCTGATGGATCGCCGTCGGATGTAAAATCGTGCGCGAGCCATTTTGCTGTGCCGGGCCCGTTTTTCTATTTTATTTTTCTTTCTGTTGCAAAGAGGGCTTTCTTTGCATCGCGCCGGTTTTTAATAATAAACAACGCCTTTTATTATGCCGCCCGTCTCGGCTCGGCTATACGTGACTGATACGATGTCGTTACGGCGAAGCGGCGGCCAGAGAGAGTGTGCTGCAGGGCCGATATAATGGATCGAGAGATGTGCGCCAGGTACTAGGTTAATACAAGGCGAACACGCCACGGCCCGTACAAGCTCAACCCCTTTGCTGTACATACACATGATGATATCCAACGCGGATAAGATATTATAACCGCCCGGTTTGCCGCCAACGAGGACTTTCCCAGCGAACCCGTCGATTTTTTACGCTCATTTTCGGTAATCCTCCCCCCCCCCCTGAGTCGAGCAATCCGTTCGTACGGGGATTAGGCGTTCGCCATGACGAATTATTATAATAATAAATAACAATATTTGCTTTGGCGTCGGTCGATGACCAGACCGTAATCCCGAACGACCGGCGGTTTCACACAGTTTGCGAGTATTGGCGAATCTCTCGGCCAAGTCCGGATTTAACGCGGTCCATACAAATAATATATCATATAGTATGTTCTACAACGAAATATCACACCAATCGCGTCGAACTCATTTTTTTTTTTACTCTACAAAAAGTAAACAAACCCTGTATATACCCGTCGTTCGGAAAACAACGACCCCTCAACATGGACGATTTTTTTGTTTTGTACCCAAGCGATAAAATTAAATACGATTATTCGCACCAGACCACGCGCTGTGCGTTACCTATAAGCCAGGTTTAATAGTTGACGACATATTTTGTTCTCAAATGTGATATTGTGTGACACCCATCCCGCCTAGTGTATTGCTTATTTCCCACTTAACTCGCCCGCAAGCGCTTTCTTGCCGATTTCGCAAAAAGCTTACATTCGGCGATCAGTGATTCGGTCGTTTAGGTACTAACGTTTTTCTTTTTTTTTCTTTGCCGTAATTTATGGCATACGATTCCCTCTCGGCAATGCTGCTGTATTATGAATTCATCGACAGATCCCCCGGGACTCGCGACGCTGTACGGACCTATAAATTAAGTACAAAACGTTCAATTTAAACTCTATACATGTATAATAATCTAATATAGGAAACGTTTGCAACGTTATAGCGCGACGCTGCCCATTATACGGTTTTATCAACGTATCAACGCTTATCGCGTACCGTATAAATAACATTTCGGAAAGATCAAATTCGTTAAGATTTTCAACAGCTACCAATAATTGTTATCATTTGGAAAGCGCAAAACAAACAAATGATAACGCTTTAAACTCCCCGCTAACGACCCGTGTGTACGTTTTTATTACCATTTTGCTTCCAGACATTTTGGATTCGAACAGTAAAATAATAACGCCAATTTAATTTTACGACATGTCTTCTCAATACTCATCCCCTAGATTATTGCATACATTAAAATATCATATAATAGTGATAACGGTCGTTTTGGTATTTAAAATTGCGGTGCGATTGTGCGCATACAGTGTGTCTACATATTATATTATGCATTTGCCATTTACAATCAAAACTAACTAAATTAGCGTTAGTGGATTTTCCGAGCACACCTGTAACGTGATTACTACTATGAAATCAATTCTAGTTTCGTCTCCCATCTCTCTCAACTACTCGGGTTTAAACGAAACCGCATTTCGAGGGCGGTGAGCTCACCACTCACGTCTATATAGTAATAATATGTACCACGCGCTGCTCGTGTACTATAGTACTATAATATATTAATGAAGTGATTGATAGATTCGGGGTCGGCGACAATCGACTTAATCACGTTAAAATTTCCAAGCTCAATACTATATTATAATATTATGATGACGGAGAGAGCAGGGCGCATACATATGCATGCGGTATAATCCATCATAAGCGTCGCCAGTTACTTACTACCCCTATTGTCTACGCCTATAATGTACTCGTCGACTTCAGTTATCATTCGAACAAGTCAAACTATATTATCATGTCGTGCGGGTGACAATATCTGACGACTATGACTATAACGCACGCACTTCATTATGAAAAACGCAGTTGTGGTGTGAGAATCGAATCAAACTATCATAGTATTTCCATAATTGGGATGTGCTTAGTCTCGCGTACAAGCAACGTCCTTACTACAGACATCAAACATGATCATATTATAAATATATTGTATATGTTATGTTATCACATATATACAATACCACTCGGCCCTTTTGTGTGTTATAGGATTTAATTTTGTATTTTTCGTCCCGACGGGATCGTTGGACCGGCCGATACCGATTGCTTCCATTCCGCTACTAGAACCGGGTCGATAACAGCAACGATAGCAATTGAAATACATTGTATTTGCCGGGCTCGAGGGGATGGTAATATTTCATGCCATAGTTTAAGAAAATAGAAAAACTAGTATACCCACAGGACGTTAACCTGGATTTTAGTCTCGTATAATGAAAAACATAAGATTGATCGATCAAATTCAAGTCATAATATGTTTTTTTTAATGGGGGGGGGGGAGTGGTGTAGTTGTACAGTAAGTGCTGATGCCGAGTTCAACGAAAGTTTGTTATAATAGTTCAGCGAAATTTTAAACATCTTGTAATTTATCAAAATTCAAAAATCAAAATCATGTAGCCACTCGAGATTGGTCCAATACATGTTGGCATATTATAACGTTAAATTTATATTGTATTTGCTATGTATATAATATAGCTCATTTTAACCGAAAATCGCAATTAGAAGGTTAAAAATCAATTTCGGATATTAACAAAATAAAAAAATTAATGATCTCTTAATAAAATTTTAATTGTGCTAGCACTATATTTAATAGCCTTATTGTCATATATTACTGTTCAGTGAAGTAACTGGATAAACATTTAAGAGATTATAGTACTGCTCGTGTTTTTTAGTTTTTTTTTTCTTACTAATAAAACCTTATAGCTAATAAAACGTATAGCTCGTCAAACGAGCTATAGACAGAGCTTCGTCTGTACACCAGTCGCCAACAAAAGGATGTTTCTTTGAACGTTTTTTTCCCCTTTCGAAAATAAATCCCTAGCTGCACAGTGCACTACTGAACCTGTCACTTATTTGTCGACTTCCTCCGATTGTCCCAGTCAAAGGCTCTATACAAATACATTAGAGACAATATATTGTTGTCACATTTAATCAAACATTTAACCGAACATCAATTTGAAAATGTTTGGTTGACTATGACAGGGCCGGATTAACTCTTTTATATGCTTTAGAGGCAATTGGGCATCGCGAGTCCTAATTTTCAGAACATTTCGATAGAGGATGAATTGAACACCCTAACACAGTTAATACATTACATTATGTATTTTCTATATATATTTTTTTCTTCGGCTTCAGAGACCGTTCAGGCCCATTGCTGCAACACACACTTCCTTCCATTTCTCTCTATCCATTGCTACCTCCCTGTAGTTTTCAACTCCTAGCGTTTATATTGCCTTTATATTGCCCACTCCTGTCCATCTTAACTCTTGTATTGCTACTATATCTATTTTGTATTTTTCGATAGTTGAAGTAACTATCTTCATTGCGCCTGATGCATAAAGCGTGCGCACGTTCCAGGTTCCAATACTCAACGCTTTCAACTTATTGTTCATCCGAGGCTGTTGTGTGTCTTGTTTAGGAACCATAATTTTTTTTACTAAGTTGAGTGGTTAGCCCAACGTTAAACTCCCATTAATGGAGGGCCCGACTAGTGGTGGTGGTGGTGGTGCTTCAGTGTCACGATCTTAGTGTCCACCTACTTACCTGAGACGATCCTGACATCCTTCAGGCTGCACCACCACCTGACTGGGGTCCGCAGGATTGTCACACCCGTTATACAAAAAGGACACCCCAAGCGGAGATTTTCTATATTTATTATTTTAAAAATATTTTATATTAATATTAAATTAATAGAGTCGTACAAGTGGCATGCATATTAGATGTATTTTGTATGGTATGTGCCTATTCCCTGTATTTGTTAATCCAACTTTGTGACCGCAGCTGTCGCTCAATCGTAGCCATCATTAATTTGGTTGAGACGTTAATAAGGGTATTATATAAGTTGCAACTAAATAACGACAATAATGTTTTTTTTTTACGTATAAACATACATTTACAACAAAAAAAATACGATGGTTCGTGCACAATTGTGTGTGCACACTTCCGTTCGCGTGTGATGAGACAGGCTGTTGTCACTACTCGGACAAATAACAGTTTCTACGGTTGCGATTAGCCACCATTATACTAGACCATAATAATTATTGCACTGCGATGCCGATGCCCCGTCAACTTTAGAGCTAGAGTATGTGTGCGCGGTACAGTTCACTTGGATGCCGTCCAAAATCTGGGCGATAGGTTTTACACGTGTGTTACACACCTTTAAAGGCGCACACTTTAGAGAGTATGCAAAGAGACGTTTCGCGTTATATACCCGCTCGTTCTCCTTTGCACAGCTCGACCCTAGACCGGCGGATCCGAAGCTTATCGAGAACCTAATATACTATTCCGGTAATGTCGCGCCCGTCGTCTGCCGGTGCCAAACGGTATTGGAAGTTCAGCAACATTGTGTGTAACGACTAGCGTGGCGCGATTGTGTGCATGGCACCGATCGCCCAGGGCGCTAACAAATTACACAGTTTGACTGCCAAACCTGATATTAAACAGGAGCCTTATATTTATCTTCCTGTAACTATACACTAACCCTCCCCACCCCCACCCACACCCCGCCCCACCTTCTTGGGTCCGACTTCCGAGCGTATTTGCCGCCGGTTCGACACAGCAATCTATGCAAACGGCACGACGCGGTCCGTCTTAGGTACAAAACACATAAAACATTTGAAAAAAAAAAAAACATTAAAAACTTTAAACAATTCGTTCGCATAACAGCTGTACATCACATCTATAGCGGTTGAACAAACGATATTTGGACGTAAATATAGGGTTTGTTTAGCCGATGAAAAAAAACACACCGACGTTTTCGTTGCTAAGCGGAGCTTTGCGTGGATGGATGTGTTTTTTTTCTTGTATTCTTAAAAATACAAATTCGCCGTAAAAAAAGTTATTAAATAAAAGCGCACCCTCGAAAATTCGTCAATGACTTTCGCGATAATTATAATTTAATTATCTCGGGTTTTATTCGTCGGCCCAACCTCGTTGCAATAAAGAAACAAATTAACAAATACCAATTTACAAATAGGTGCGACAGGAGGGGAAAGCCAAAAGAGGGAATACGACAATTTCCTTAATTGCAACATGTAACAGCTCGACGGCCGTTTATTGAGCTCGGCGAATTCAAATTCGGTACCAAAATAACCGCGAGGCTGCGTTATTATTTACAACCCGACTGCGAAATATATATTTTCCATTAATCGATGTAGCTCGACACAGCTGTCAAGTACACAGAAATGGACTTGCCGTCGATTATTTAGTGAAAACACTTGAGTGACACGTCCGATCTTGACGTTATAATATACCGACGAGCAAAGCGCAAATCTGACGTGCAATCAGTTCGTTTTGCCTTTGATGTTTGTATTTGTTTTTTTATGTTTTGGAATTTTCATAATTAAAAAACCCCGAAGGACTCAACAATAATTATTTATGATACAAAAGTGAGTAAAATTCATATAGGTTAAAAAAAACATGTACGTCAAAGCTAAGAACACAATAGAACCAACAACGGTTTCGTTGTGTTTAGTTATATATACCGTATATAAACGGTATGTCGGATTATCAGTATTTTTTTAATACTGCTATACGGTTTTTTAAACTGCGGATCTACCAAAAAATACTGATAATCCGACATACCGTTTATATACATAGCTCATTTAATCGAAACTATAATACAATTCTATAAGTAAACCAAACAAAACGTTTATTTTTTTAAATCTATTGAAAATCGTATAATATCTAAACATAAATAACCCACATAAAATGGTATACAGGATGACCCATAAAACGATAAACCTATTTTATTACTAGCATACAAACCTTAATACTGACATTTAACTTTTATCGTTCTAGTCGGGGTACATTTTAATGTATTACACTCAAAGGAAATATAATAAGCGAATAAATAAATCACAAATCTACACCTATAATTAAGACCAAAATGTCTTAATTATGTATAGAAGAGAGAAAGCAGGCCAATATAATAGAATTTGTCTTGCTTCTTTTGTCCCTCAAAATCATCTTAAAGTTGTGTACAAGTAGAACAATAATGTATTGTTCGCAAAAACCTATTTCTATATGTAATGTACGTTGGTAATGCTCGATAAATAGATATTTCAGTTGTATCATGCAAATTTACAGATCGTAGTGACTAGAACTTATTTTACACGTTGTCATTAGATCCTATACTGTTGTAAAGTAAAATTTGAAATGAAAAAGGTTCTAGATGAATGTCTGCGATGGCTTGTCTTATACTGTCGTTATTGGTAACAGTTGACGATATTGGCGCTCATTGCAATTCACTCAAGAATTTGGTGCCATATAGTTCATCAAATATTAAACACCCCCCCCCCCCCTAGATCAAACACTTTGTTTATTACTTAAAAACGGAATATATCAACATTTATTAATCACGTCTGTATTATTTTGTTTCCCGGTACCATCTTGGCTCCGCCCTATAAACAACCCTGGAATAGTAACAAGTCGTGTGCAATCGATATTAAACTTACAACGACAAGAAAACTCATAAACTTTTTAGCCAATGATGAGAATCTCGAAAACGTTATGTAAATTAGGCATTGTTAAAATATAGTCTTGGGTAATTAAAAGAAAGAAAAAGGAGTACACGACTTAGGGGTTTGTTTCGTAGTTTAAACATCGGTCAAAGTCTTAACGACATTTACCAAACTGGCACCTCATTTTTACAACGACATTGTAAACGTCGAGTTTAGCAACTCAAGCTAAGCTACAATATTATACTAAAGTATTTTTGACATGGTACGTACACACTGCATAACATTATGCGAAGAACATTTGCTGCCAATTTCATAAACTTATTTACTTGCTTAAATATCCTTCAGAAAAACATACAATCATAAAGTAATCACATTAGCTTTCAAGAAAAAGACAAGCATATCTACAGGATTTTGCTTGCAAATTGAAAATCACTTTAATAATACAATCAAATATAAACGGTTCGATAAGGTTTACTCGTGCAGTTATAATGTGTGAGGTTGGATCCAATTCCGCCCTCTTACTCCTAATCTTTTCCCTGTTTTCAGTATATGGCTGCCCTGAATCGATGGGTATAACACATAGCCACTCGATGCCAATGTAATGACCCGTTATTAACTACGGTGTGTATTGTATACCTTCCTAGTTTTGAGTTTTACCGAATTGGCTGAATTCACTATAGCAATTATACTATCGAAAAATATTTTACAATAACTTCACATTAAACTTGTGCAATATCATAATTGAATCAGTCATTTGAAAAATTACATGAGTCAAGCAAATAAAAAATTTGAACACCACAATGGAGTTATTATTTTTACATACAATTATTTACTGGTTTAGGGTAGTGTAAAAGAAACAAGTCGTTTTCCATAGCTGTGCACCACTTTAGGTGACCCTTGAAGTTTTTATCTGTTTTTCAAAAACATGGCCTATGTCGATTTTTAAATGACTGATTCAATTGTGGCCGAGTCAATTGACGATGATTGTTGTCGGAAGTCTGTTGGTTAAGTTCGGGTAGAGGAGGCAGGGTCGGGTTCGGTCGATAGCTTTAAATAGTACGTGGCTGATATAAATAATTAACAGATTTTGGCGAAACTCGAAGACGAATGTCATAGCGGGTCCATTTCGGTTACAATAACTAATCGACATTTACCGGTCGACCAGGGTAGATGAGGTCAATCATGTTCATGGTCGGTCCTTTTAACCTATCTCTCAGTCTTTTCTCAAGTCCGCTAAACTATTTTCAATGAAAATGTATTCGGTCCAGCACTAGAGTTTTAAACGTACACCGGCAAACAGTTACTCGAAGCGTAGGTACGACTAAAATAATAATAATAATAAAAATAATATTAAATTTCGATTTACAGGCACTCTTTCAAAGTAGCTTAGGTTTCCAAATTGTCACACATATTTAGTGTTCTATGACTGTGTTATAATATCTATGCATAATATACATACACTTAAAGTAATTGAATACGGACAAATTTTAAATTGTAACTTAATTTATGTACAATGTTGCAAGTTTTCTATTATTTATAAATATTTTTTTTTGCGCTATCATCTTCGTAAAACATACGATTGAATTCAATTAAAATTGTCCACTATTAATATTTTGAATAATACTACACCACTTTTAAATATTTTCCTTTTTGTTAACTTTTCGAGTTCTGACCTTAAATCTATTTTACTTTTTACAACGTTTGGTCACCCATACAAAAAATACTTTATACTTTATAATGGCTAGTGGTTGTAGTACTATATTAGTATGTATTACTGTATTTTGGTTGAAAAAGTTTGCGCATTATATAATAATATATTTACATATTATAGTGATGGTAAAACAGACTTGTTTTTCCCCTGTATAATTTATAATTTACTGCCTTAGCGTTATCTATTTGAAAAACTTTATAGCTAATAAATTTGAATCCATGAATATAATATTTTAACTCGTAACATTATCATAATTACATCGGTTTACGGTCCTTTGATTTGATCGCGTAATTGTTATTCCGGCATCTGATTTGGATTCATTAAAATTTAAATTACACATTACTATACTGTTGTCTGTAGCAATTCACTTTTTTTTAGGCTATTGTTTTCTTTCATTTCGTTGAACTGTTTTTGATTATTAAAATGCCATTAACCGTATACTTTCGGTCGATTTGATTTATTCGTGTAATTGAAAAAAAGGAGTTAAGTTATGTTTTAAATTTGTTTATGACATGTAATCTGAAGAGGTTACAGTCACGGCCGTACCATAAACATGAGTCACATTACGACCGAACGTGATGTATGTTTAACAATAACGATTTAAACGAGAAAAAAAACATAGCGAAGCGCTTAAATGATTAGTGTACCACACCGGTAGGGTTCACAGCGGGAGATCCGGCGCAGGTTTGTTAAGATAGCTACTCTGGGTAATATTCGGTGTGTGTGTATATTTTACACGGTGATGATTTCTAATCAATTTGAAAGCTTTCCCCAGAACTCACAATGGCAACAGCGACGGCGGACTGTATTACCTGTAATGTATACAAATGGTCTTTTCCGATTAATGAATTATTTAAACGCCAGCCGACTGAAATATCATCTCCCAAACGAACTGATTAATTATTATGAACTCATTTCGCTCGCTGGCTTTCCACTGTCAACATTGCAACGTCCGAGGTCATGAAAAAACCGAAAAAAAACGAGTCACCGGAGCGTGGAATATTGTCCTCGGTGCATTCTATATTCCTTTGGTACAACTCTATACAGTTGAAATGAATATTATACACTTGTTTTGCAACTTAACGCCGGCTCGACTGTTTTGTATACGACCCAAGGCGTAGTCAAGTCATATGCTATGATTGATTGCAATTATTATTATCGTTTGGTATATAATAATAATAATAATAATATAATATGCATGGTATATAGAGTATACACTCAGCTATTTCTCAGACCATTCTCGGAGGAAATAAACGTCAACTGTGCGTTATGTATTATTCTCTCTTGGCCGATTTCCTAATCCCGGCCGACGCACCTTGGGCTCTACAATAAAACTCTCCAACGACAACACACTGCGGAAGTTATTTGCTTTGCCAATTTTCAGGCCCTCGTTCGTCTAGTCTGAAACCGCATAATCCCTGACCCGTTCGGTTTTGCCGTTCAATTTAAATAAATTTGCATCCCCTCGACCGGTTTTTTCCCCTCCGCCGGCCGTACACGCACACTTAAGTCACAGCTCAATACGCAAACAAGTGGACGTGACCGGAATGAACCGTACGACTTTGGCCGGACAGAATTATTATTAGCTTCCTTTTCTCCGGCTTTTTCATCGCCTGCCCGGCACGTAAAACCTTCAACGCTTGTGTAGCAAAAAAAAAAAAACAACGGCCTATTCGTAAAAAATAAAATATCTACAAACCAACAAGAAAGAGATTCGGAATTTTTCCCATATTTTGTAGGGTTTTTAGTTTGAATAATGATTTTTGTTATACAAGACAACGTTATCTCAGGACCTACACAAACTCGGTCACTGTGTTTTGTGTTACACGACGGCTGATTTTGTGAGAAATCCAAAAAGATATCCATAGCTGGGAGTTTCGGTATTCCGAATCGACAACAGCTTGTTATTGTTTTTGCAAAACCCTCAGCTGGGGTGGCACACTAACCGACCCGGAAACATTTTACGACACGTTTGCGTTTTTACTACACAACAACAACAACTACTACAAGTACTACTACAACTATACACTGATGCTACTATTACTGCTATACCATTATACGGTACACTGTTTACCGACAACGTTACATATTATTTCTACCATTTACAGTCGTCACGAAGCATCTACAGCGGAGATAAACGTGGCGCCTGTCTCGCGGTCGACGGTTATATTTTCTCCAAACGAAATAAACTTATAGGAAACTACCCATCAAAAGTTTGAAAGCGCCGCAAATGAAGGCAATGGACGTTCGATGATTTTCAAAACGAAAATCCTCTTTCTCGGTTTGAACTGAGATTATACTATTACACCCCCCCCCCCCCCATTGGCGGGACACTCGAGTCTCGACACAAACTACTCTAGCAAGGCGCAATCACCAATAGAGTTGTTTGCCCGAAAGCGTCTTTTATAGCTTCCAAGTATTTTTTTTTTTTTACTTTTATCATCACTCTAACATTTAACCGCAACGAACACGTAACCCAACATACACCGGGTCACTATATATTCAACCATCCGCGTTTGGGGTACTAAAACCTTAAAATTTTAAATTAGTACTATTAATAATACGTACATTTATGTTTTAATGAGAGTCTTGTTGAAATAAAAATAAATGTAACACTAATTTTAAGATTTAAGGTTCTTAGAATCCCAAGCCCCCTCCTGATCTCCGTCAATCGTGTGTCACAATTTCGTTACTTGGATTTTAGGACTGTTGTATATTGTTAATAACTGTCAACTGTACTTGGTAATAATTTATTGACAAACTACGAAATGCCGTTACATCAACGTTTTATAAGTTTGCCTGTATCTAAACCATCAGTTAAATTAACATTATAGTTAATGCTGGTTGATCAAGTGGGGTAATGAGACAAATGTGTAAGTGCACATTTTTATTAAATAATTATGAAACATTTTTAATTGAGGAAAAATATGAATGTTATAACACATTTTGTTTTTTTATAACTATACAAAATTGAATTTATTCATTTTACCTAGCTACAATTATTAGCTACATAATCTCAGTTGTTCGCCTTTTTGAGTAAATTTTTCGAACAAACTATAGCGATTTAAATAATGTTTGTTTTTGTTTTAAATGTCTATAAATAATATTATAGCCATATATGTTATTGATACATAGAAATAAACAAAAAGTGACCATTAATCTTGTCCCAATCCATTACCGTCGAATAAAGTTTGCGGTGTTATAACGAAACTTTTGAAACCGAGCACGTGCGCTTGGATTTGTTTGTAAACTTTCTTGTGATGTGATTGGAAGTAGAAAAACGTCTTTGGTCGCGTCGATTTTTCCTCGCAATTAAATTCGCATTATAAGAAAACCTAATGTATTTTTAAGAATGTTTTAACTAAATTCTTTACACGGTGTGATATTTATTAGTTGTGTTATTTATTCTAGCTGTAATAAACTAATTGAGACTTTTTTGTTTTGTTGATTTCAGGATTACTTCGGAGAAACCGGGGTAAAAAAAAAGTCGGCTGGAAATCGTTGTCAATATTTTTGATTCAAAATCGGTAAAGAAAATAAAACAAAAGGTGTACCCATCTCGGACGGGATAACTTCCATCGGCTGTCAAAACACATGGCGGCGAACACTTGGACTCGGTTGGCCGTAGTGGCGCACGTGGTAAGTTCATATTATGCTACCGGTGTTTTACACTGTACTATGCCATCCCTATGGTGGCGCTATATTTTAGAAAAATTGATTGAAAACATCCAAGTCGTTTTACGGGAAAAAAACGTTCTTGCGGGTACTTTGTCGTGCCAATACGGTTTTTGTTATTCAAATCCAACACGATCGCGACTTTTTTTCCCCATTCCTTTTAGTATTGTGGTCGTTCATTGTTATTGCTAAGACCGGAACGTGTAGCATTTATATGGGATCCCGTGGCGTATCCACGACTACCATTTATATATACCCTTTTCTCGGCCGTTCTTATACCTATTTTGTATATGCCGAGTGTATATATTATTATTATGTGCATTACAGTATTTCATACTCAAAAACGGTAAGCGCACAGTTCTGGCGGCTGCCGACCACACTTATCGCGACCGACCATCAGCGGGTATCTCGTACCGAACAATAACCGAAAACAAATATCGCCACACGACCACCCGTGGGCTGGTTTGAATGTCTTGCTAGGCCAACGTAAATACAATCATATATTATTTTCCCTGGCGTATAGACGTGTATACACAGTGACATACTCGAAGAAGTTTTCACACTGAGTTTGATTTACGACCCGGTCGCGCGTGTAGCATATTTTATTGTTTTAACGGCTTTCGTGTAAATCACAATACGACCGCATCCCTTATACGGCGTGTCCACCACCTTCGGATTCTGGTAACGTCCATCGACCCTCTGGAATTCCAACCACGTTGACGTCATCGCGTTATACCCAACAACTATTATCTTTAGACCTTAAGCGGTCTTGCAACCGTGATAAAATTGGGCTTAAATAGACTCTTGTCATTTCCTTTGAAAAAGTTCAAATGGGAACTCGGGATTGTTGGGAATAGAAACATATGTTTTTGAACGAAAATAGAGCCTGTATGCGATAAGGTTTGATGAAAAATTGCCTATACAATGCGCCTTAAAAAATGCACTTAATCACGAGGCCCTAAAGTCTTTTATGACTAGTCAAAATATAGCTTACATTATTATACTACTGCGATTTTAAACGTGGTATGTACAACACACGTGCTTGTTAAGCATCTAATATCGATTATATTGGGAAAAGTGGAAGTATGCAACTGAAGTCTGAAAACAACACAGCAGAAAGGATACGTTGGAATAATAGCGGAATTGTTGTGTGAAAGAGTTTTGAACGAAACAACACTCAGGCGCAAAAAAAGTTAAACTCAAACAATTGGACATTACTCATACTCAGGTGAACGCTCGTTAGGTATTCGTTGCACGCGATGAAAGCCGTGACTAGGTACACATAATATTGTTTCCGATTACAATGGATAGTGTATCAATTATACTGCACGAATAAAAATATGTGTTTGTGGAAAATGGAAATTGTAAAATAAGAATGTTTGCAAAACGAGAATTTTGTAAATTCCACTTTTGTTCAATAATATCGTTATGATCGTTGCTGGATTAAAGTATGTTCAGAGTTGTACACCGTAGAGGATTATGCTAGGATTACCACTTGACCCCTCTCGAAAATGCATTAAATGCTACGTTTCACGCGCTCTCTGAAAAAAAAAGTCTCCAAATCATATGCACGCGTGACTGATGTATTTTTTTTGTATAAGCGCCACAATACCGAGCTTTTTGTTTCGATCACGATTCATGTTGAACAAAATGAAAATGTAACTGTGGAAAATAAAACAAATGCATTTTTTTATTATTTTACTAGAGCGTTCGCCCGACTGCGGGTTTTATAATACGCTGTGTAGGTTGCGACCTAAAATAGTTTTTCCCAGGAATTTTTTTTTTTTTTTTTATACAAAATGACCATAACAGATAGGTTTACAAACAGTATACGCCGAATCCGGTGTTCTTATATGTATACTTAGAAATGCACCGGCAGTGGTAGTTTGTTTACCGCTAAACCCATATTGTGTGGACATGACTTTTTATCCGTTCTTAAACTCACAGACTGGCATATCAGTACAAATTATTGAATTTCCAGGAACATCGACCATGTAAAATATTGTATCCAAATCAGGAATAACCAAGTAGTCTTGACCAGCGTTTTATAGATAAATACAAAAAGCCGGTTTTCGTACCCAAGCGTTATTACGGTTTTGGCACTCCGGGTAGATCGAGGGTATTGATCGAGTTAGGCGAAACAATTTTTTAAACTTGAAATCTCCTTAAAACAGATTTGAGCGACGGAAAACAATGGGGTCGTTTCGTGTTTCTAGATTTGCAGGCGCTTAGTAAATAATGCACGCCCGACCTTAAATTCCCAGTCGGATGTATAATTAAATATAAAAAAAAAATCCTCTAACAAAAGTGTCAGAGCCTTGCAAAATTCACGTCACTAGATGGGTGCTTTGTGTCCTTTGTCGTTGGAGTGCCATCATCACTTAAAACAATGTACGTACATTTAAATCGCCGGTCGTAAATTACTCGGTTCACGTTGCTGCGTTTTCGAGTAGCCAGTCTTGATCTGCTGAAGTATTTAAAGCGCGTGACAAACCCCGACTTACCCTCGTCGAAATCGGGTTTGGAACGGTTGTTGTAAGCTTAAGCGCGGTTTCCGTTTCCTGTCGGTTTGTAATTGGGCCCTGTTCAATTTTAACGTCAAAGTGTGTAAATAAATTAATCAGCACGCAACACTGTGCTAACGCGCTACACTATCTCAGCCTTACTGCTCAGACAAATGCATTATCGAACAAAAAATGTTCACTGTAAACGTTTCAACTTTGTCTATTTCACTTTGTCTACAGCTAACCATCGAATGCAATCAATATGGCTTAATTCGATTACATTTAGTATTAAGGCAAAACAAATTTCCTCCTTGGTCGGGTTGCTATCGTTTAAAGCTAAAAACAACATTATAATATTGGCTTGTGACTCACTCGAGTGTGTTACCTGTAAAAAGCGATTTGATAATGTGTAACATTATTAACATCACATAAAAAAATATTATGTACTTAAAGTTTTATGGTAGAACGATAATAATGTGTTTCTATGTTTGTTGAAAACTATAAAAACAATCGATTCGCACAACACAGCGTTCTTGTAGTATATGTATTATGTTTTACTATACTTTAATTTGGATCACAATTGAAATACTAAGTTCAACAATCTACCTTTGCCAATTAATAGTTCACGTCATGAGTTTTTTATTTCATGTTTAGTTATTATTTTTTTTTTTACTATGAAACGATTGCGGTTACTTGTTTATAGCACAATAATTCATTAGACTAGTTAATTGAATTTTTCATAGCTGTTATTTAATTTTAATTAGTTTTATTGCAATGAAATGCAAATTTGTAATATTACATTACGCTTGTTCTGGTTGCTTACATCGTCATATAAATATGAATTAGAAAATGTACAAAACTTTATTTCGTGGTCAATTACCATTAGTCGAAAAAGTGCTCGACCTGAACAAATTATACAATTCGAGCGAATAAAGTATATAATAGTCTACAATAATAATTTATGGGTTAGCCATGACCGTGACAGAGCCATAGACTATATTTTAACCAATTAGAGTCTGTTTTAGAATTTGAATTATTTATTACTACGGTGATCGTTTGGTAGTCTACCAAAATATCTTAATTGACAGCCAAAACTAGTCTAATTTTTAAAAAACCGTTGATTTGGTGCCGGTTCAAATTTTTATCATTAACAATTATCTATTTGAATAGGTTAGGTTGTTAATTAACGGTTTTGCTGCTTTATCTTTTGTTAGCATAATATGATATCGTATAATATTATTGTACATAGTAAATACACAGCAACGAGTCCACAGTTAAACAGAACTAAACGTGAGTTTAGTAATTAGTCAGAAACTTTAGGGGAAAACTGGAAAAGTGAATAAATCGGTAAATATATATTAGGAGGATTATTTTTGTATTCTCTGATCTTATTATGTCATATGCAAGGAGACGTTTCAAACAAAATCAAAAATACTTGTTTAGGTACTTTAATATACGGTCTATGTTGTCTAGCCTATTTAAGATTAATCCTATCCTAGTAAATTTAGTTACAAATATTTTTTGTGATCAAACTAAGCCTAACTTGAATTATTGTTCACAACGTGATGTAACTGGTCCGAAATTGCGATAATATTTTCCACTATACCAATTTTGTATTTATTTACAGTCACAACATGAAATATACTATTAATCATCGTAGATTTTAATAAAAGTATGATTTTTCAGTTTTCCAATCTTCTTAGCTAATAATTAATAACTTCCAAAAGGAACTTTTTCTGAAAATATCCGTTCCGGGATAAATGCCAATAGTTTATAGTCAGTAGATTATATTTAGTCACGAAGCAAACGTTTTTGCCGGCTGTGATAGATTTGTAAAGGATAAAACATAACTATGATTGAGGTGGTCGTGTTGAGTTTTTGTGTACATATAATAAATTAACTTTCATATTGGGTCGAATTCAGCGCTAAAATATGTATTTTGTGCTACACTATACTGTTTTGTAAGAGTTAAGAGCAATAATAGATGAGGAGATATTTTCAACTGGATTGTTGTGTAACGATGTGATATGTGTTTTGATTGTTCTTTATATTATGAGCAGTCAGATGTATGAATGTATCTTGTTCGAATCGGTTGTTCATCTAATCAGCAGTGTTACCGAATTATAAATTGGTGTAATAGATGGGTAAAATATATCAAATATATTATACAGATTATAAATATTATGATATTACACAAAATTTAAATGTTTTAAAACGCCCAATGACGCAAAGTAAATTATCATTGGCGTAATTTATCCTGGGTCATTGGACGTTATAGCGGCCATAAAATATTCATTCTTTAGAAAGTCGGCCATTTGTTACGGACTCGGTTTAATGATTCAACGGCGACTACAGTATTACTAGTTACGTTGATTTTCGAAAGCTCTATTATGCTGGCAGTTTAAGGGCTGTGTTAATTTTTAAATTTTGTGATTAGGTTCAACCGGGTGGCTGTTACCGGCCACTGGGTACGTATCACCGAGCTTCCGACGTTCATGCAGTTTTAATGAAATGGGTAATACCATAATGTAGGATCCGATCAACAAAAAGGAACTCATGTCACAAATTATGGGCGTAACCGCTAACAAAAAAAATCATATTATAGAAAACATTTTACGTTTAGCAAACAAAATAGAAACGTTTCTAATCGTTTCCGCCTTTAATTTTATTTTCAATGGAATTTTCATTATTTTCTAAATTATTTTTCTGCAAATATACGTATCGCGTCGTTTATTTTCACACGCACAAACGCCATTTTGTTCAATACTCATGACTTGGTTGACAATGACGAATTAACGTACAGTTTTAATGGATGTAATGAGTCAAGTTTAACCGAAACGTTTACTATACTGTACTTACTCGACCCGTTTCTTTACAATAGCAACAATAACAAGTAACAACAATGATTGCAAAAGAAAATAGTGTCGGATGAAACAGCGTGTCGACAAAATAACGTTTCCGGTGTTATACATTTTACCTTTTGTTATTGTGATTCATATTTTGCATTGCCAACTTCCGCTTGTTTGGATTCGCATGACAATGTTATTCGTTGGTACTTAATGATACCTATTTTTATTTTCTTCTTAATCCTAAAATAATTGTTTTGGCCGTTGCATCGGTTTTCAACAGTTATCCAAAAAGCGGAAACGAAAAAACGAGTTTGAGGGCATAAGCCATAAATAAAAATACTGTAAGTGTGGTGTGTGTGTGTGTATGCAATCAATTTACAAGTATGTATAGCGGTACATTTACTGGTAAAGTAAGGTAGGAAATTCGATTCGGTCCAATAAATGCCCACATAGTTGGCCGCCGCGGTCCGTTTATTCCGTTCCCGGCAAAGAGTAAATAATAATATATAAAGGAAACCATATAATGCTGGCGAGAGCTCTTTTTGATATTTTCTCGTATTTACGCCGTTTAAAATAAAACCGGGTTTTCGAGTAGTTTTTTTTACAAAAGTACCGACGGGTTTTCCAATTTCCATTTTTATTATACTCGATCGTATACACCAGAGAAAATCCGATTTTCCGGAGACGGACGAAATTTGCCTTTTTAACAAACAAACCCCAGGCCTCAGTCGGCATAGCATGTGTTAACTATGGACGAAGAATGGACCATAATAACTGTGCTACAATATAAATTAGCCCAAGATCCAAAGACGATCAATGGTGTAAATATTGTATGCTAATAGAAACCGCTTGACCAGATGGATTGGCAACAGGCAGTATTACTAATGACAATATTACTTACAATAGCCTTAGAGCCGACATTGATAACGGAATAACAATGTTATGCTATTTTATGCATTATAATAATTAATTTAAAAATGTCTGGCCAAACGCTGGTATTTACATTGGACGTATGTAAATAAGTAATAATTGTACTACAGAGTTGAAAGGCCATGGAAAAGTTAATAATTCAAATGTTCGCAAAAGTAGATTTCAATAAGATTAAATTTTCGTCAATTGTAAAAAAAAATTATTGTTAAAAAAAGTGTTAAAATTTACCTAATTAAACAAAAAATATCTTTTTACAATTATTATATTTTTTTGAGCAAGGAGGTTGGGGGAGCAGGAGGGGATTGAGTTCTTAAAAAAAAAAGTTTAAAGCATAAAATTTAAAAAACGTATTATCCAATCACATGGCCAAGATAAAATAGAATTACACCACAATTTTATATTATTAGTAGGTACAGCAATGCGGTATCTGCGTTCGGCCCTCGAGTGCCTCTTCGTACGTATAACGTTTTTCATAAAGAACCCGCATCGACGAGGGAGGAAAAAATATGTTTTCACAGCCTATTGTTGTGGTGCGCCCAAGTCTATTGTAGAGGTCGGTCTTTGAAGTTTGAAGCTATTTCGTGGGTAAGCAGCCGGCCACAGAATTCGGTCATCTATTTATGAGATAATAAACAAGGGTCTGACAAGCATAATCTTATTTTATTATTTGCCGTGACGGTTGGGCACGACATGCTGCCGACCAGAGGGAAAAAAACTTTGTTTCGCCGTTTTTCTTTTCTCGCTAAAATACACAGGACCGCTCATATAGTTACATACATTTATATATATATATATATATATATACATGCAATGCTGTCGTCGAAAAACCAAACCGGGTTGTAACTGGTATTTTTTGCGACAACCAGCGTATTAACCAGGGTTGTGTGGGCGGACACCGCATTTTTTTTCCAACCTCTGTCTTGGGGTGTAATAACGACTGTAATAGTAGCTAATAAAATGTTTGCTATGTATACATAAAACGGCAGTGATGTTATTACCGATGTGATATAATTAGATACCTAAAAAAAAAAAAATAGACGACTTCCCCCGCATTCGGGTATTACGTTTATATTGCCTTGTGAAATTGAACCAGTCAAAAATATAAAAAAAAAAAAACATTGCACGTTAGAAGTTTTTGCTGGTCGCGAAACGACGGCCAAGAGCATTTGTTTACGATTGTTTTAGTTTTCGTGCAAGTATTAAAGGGAAAGCGACGTAGGAAATATAACTATAATAATATAACGGTATAAAAACGTCTGAACGATTTAAAATAAAACCTTCACCCGTGCAGTCAGTTTCTTTTTATTATTCTGAGGAAAAAAACTTGTTCGAGGTTCTTTGGCTAAAACAAGAAATTTCGACCACCCTTGTTGAACAAACGAATCCTTCCCTCAGGACGAAAGCCGCAAAAATCTACCGTTATACTCACACCGTTTCCAAGGGTAAAGGACCGGAAAACTTTTTAACAACCGTTTGCCTCGTCCCCTTTGCAAAGACCGCTAATTCACATTCACATATTTTACCCTCAGGTGAGACCGTACCGTGTTATAGTTCCTACACCGAAGGATTTATGTATAAAATAAAAATGACTTATCGATTGCCTCCAGCTGCCGTTAGGTTCCCGTTGAAAAAGGCCTGTTAAATTTGATAAACAAAACCATAAAACAGGTTGAATATAACAACGTGACACGTTTTTATGTCGCCCTAAAGTATTGGAGCCGTTCACAAGAAGGATAATTCTTTATTATTATTATTTTATTTATCGGTTATTTTCTAATAAGAAATAAACTCTGGTTATTTTCCAATAACAAATAAACTCTAAAATGCTATACCCACAGTATTATCGCACTACCCCTAACGAAATTATATACTTGGTTATTTATATTTTTAATTTAATATCGACGTTTGCAAACGTCTATCACTTGCGTTAATTATTTAAATGCGTACAATGCCATCCGTAAATTGTAAATGTGTGTAAACTGTAAACATTAATGTTCTGTTTTCCATATCGACCTATTATAATGAAAACAGGTTAAGTGCTCAAATGTCAGAAATATTGACTGTTTGAATATCGTATTTATTTAGTTAGCAAATATGGTTTTTATCCGTTGTTCCCGTTCTTCATTGAATGATTTCAAACATTTCTAACGATTTCACTATTGTTGTTGTTACTATACTCATTGTTATAGGTTTTATTATAATATACATTTTACATTGTTTATAGCTAACAGTATTATAGACACGTCCACTAATTTTGATTGAAGATACCTTTTTGTTGTATACTTAATAAGGTATAAGACGTATAAGTATTTAAGTTGTTATGTAATAATTGTAACTGCAATATACATTGTACACGACTATAATAATAATATGGACACATATTATTCTATGTCTGTTTTTTATGTCTATTTGAACAGAACCCAGTATTCTAAAATTGTTGTTTTTCAACATCGCTAAAGTAACAATCGGATAAATAGTATAATAAACTATATAAACCGTATAGGCACTTTTTTGAGTTACTTAAAGTTTCTATTTTTTATTGGTCCTAGAGATCACATACTTCTTATATAATGCTTCCGCTTAACGACCGACCCTTTGGGAAAAACGAGCACTTTTAATAATAAACGAAAATTAAATAATCATTTTTTTATCCTCTAAAATCGTCATTTCCACGACCCTTTGCACGTTGGTACGGAATGTGATGTAAAAAAAGACTATACTTTCTGGCAGAATTTCAGTTACTGCTTTCACAGTTTTGGTATTTTTTTATGAAGTTTCTTAGGATTTGTGTTCACAATGTAAAACATTATATTTTCTCTGAATTTAAAAAAATTAAATATATTTATATATTATATATATATACGTAATATATTTGCGTTCAATGTAAAAAGTACGATTTTTGTTTAAATAACGGTAACGAAAATTATTACATTACATTACATACATTTTTGTCGAGCTTGGCAAATATTTTCTGTAAGAATATTTGGTTTCAACCTAAAACGTTCCGTTTAAATTAAACCCAACTATCGTTCGAAAATTGGTTTCACGTTTAGTCGATGTGAACTTTAAAGGACCACCGTTAACTTCGAGACCCAATAACCAGTAAAACACAGACATACTTAGAAAATATTAGTGTTTGCCGCAACAAATATTGACTTTTGTTACCGTTGCAATAGCTCCTATAGTATGGTTATTGTAAGTTTGAATAAATGAATACCAGACGTAAGACACAGGCCGCTATGATCTTATTTTGTTGTCTGATAATTCCTAATTATTTTGATGTATCATACAAACGCAGAACAAAATGAGAAAATAAAACATAACATTCATTAGTATGTAATTTGACCCTTATATAGCATTATAGCTTTAAAGATGTATACATTCAATACATAACTTTCCATGACCAATCTAAAATGTACTATTATTTTAATTGGTTTTGATATCTAAAAATTAGTCCTTGTCAAGTTAAGTGTTAAATAGCTAGCTACTATCAAATACATTTTAAAAATATGTTTGTTATATTGACAGTGTAGTAGAACTAAACCAAGTATTTTAGAAGTACCTGGATTATATATGTTTTATTGTTTATTTATGTAAAAGGATGCCGCTCAAATAAATATGCTCTATTATCACTATTTGTCGAAGGGTATGTAGCGAGTTTAATTTTTTTTTCGCACTTTTAAAAGAACGTTTTAAGTAGTATCTAAAAAAAATAAGAAAAGAAAAGAATCTGAGGGAACGAATACGTCGCGGTGTAGGCGATAAAAAAAATATAGAAGTCCAACTAACTATTTAAACTTTTATGGTGACGGAAAGGAAAAAATAAATGTAAAGAATCTTTTTAAAGGTTTGCTCGAAGTTTTTTACTGCTAACAAAAAAATAATAATACTCTTGAACGACAGGACTTGACCTTAATACAGAATTTCATTCTACCGTCGCTAAAATTGCAATGTTCGGCATTAAATGCTTGTAAAAGGTATAAAGGTTTTTTTTTTAAATTGTACTTCTCTCTTCTACCACGTATTTTACGTGTAACTCACTAACTTTTTTCTTTTATGTAAATCCTACGAGAAGTACATTTTTTTTAGTTTTTATTCAAACCGTTAATAGCACAATTATATAAAACTCTAAATCATAAATGTACCGACGAAAAACCCGTGAAAGATTTTATCACTTACCAAGAACAAATTCGCACTTTTTTAAGTCGCCCACACTTTTTTTTCTTTATAACGCATTTGGTATTTTTGTTTAAGTTTGATGGTTTCTAGAGCATAGATAATTTTATTTCAACTGAGCAGTTTTTACATTCCACAAACTAAAAAAATATGCTTACTATATCAAAAAAAATGTAGCATTGCGTTAGATTTCATAATAAAGTCAATTTGACCGGCACGCGCAATTTTTGTAGGTACATTTAAATTCTTAAAATATATTTACACACAAAAAGAGTTCCCTGGTTCTCTTAGTTTATGTATGGACACTTTCCATGCACGAAAAGACAAAATGGCCGGATCGATAACTGATATAGGTTTAAAAAAAAATTTAGTCTCGCAATAAAAGCATGATACGTTTTATACTAGTCGAGTCGAAATCACGATTTGTATATCGTTTACTACTTTCCATCGCCAACTCGATTTTATTAAATTTCTCCCAGCGGGTTTTCCTTATTGTGTTCCAGAACATGGCATTGTTTTCCCCTCCATGGTACCTATATAAAAATGACAACCTAGGTACACACACTCACACGCCCCCACATGTATACACCCTTATACTGTATACATACTAATAGTAGGTCTTATCAACATTCTTATGTTAAAACAACCGAAAAGTACATGCGCACAGATTCCGCGTGAGATCCTTTATTGACTTAAACTCTATCCTGATTTTAATGGTATTTAACATGCTACTGGAAAAAGCAACCGCCGTTGCATAAAGTTTAATCCGTAAATTATAATTATTGTGGTTAGAGCCAACATCTGATTGACCATCAAAGTCTTAAAATTATGTGACGTCAAATTGTAGAATATTATATTTTCCGATAGTTCATAAAACAACAGCTGTTGTTACAACCATAACATAAAAGCCTCTAAGTTTTTAAACTACGACGCGATGCATAAATTATAACTACCGTACAATAATAGCTTAAGGGTAATTTTAACAGTACTATTTATAAGTTCTCGGAAAATCCAATCAAACCTCTAGGGCCTATAGGCCAAATTATTCGAACGGGTATTTAGAGTAATGGCGTTCTTAATTTCAATATAATAGTAACTAGTATAATACTGTTTAATGTCGAATTGTACAATACAAATCGTACAGCATTACAAAAAGTAGTATTGGGTACAATTTTTTTTTTTTGAAAATCACAGACTACCCGGCACTTGCACGATCCCGACTTGTTAAGTAAATGTTTTTTTTCCATACAACGTACAAAATGAATTCAAGTGTTTTTATATATATATATATAAAACAAAGTGCGTTCAGAATTCGTTTTGGACGTGCTCTGTATATTTTTGAAAATTTGTCGACTTAAGCGTTTTGGCCGTGAGCCATAATTGAGATTAAACGTAATGCTCAATTGTACTTACCAACGTCGGGACTCTATCCCAAAATCCGCAGGATTCTTATATTCTATCAAACTGTCGGTAGCTTTGCGGGCAACGCCGGTCTTACGCCTGTGGTGAATTTCATTACACCGAATTCATTATTAGTAATTCATTATTATACGGCGGTCCATCCGAAAGGCAAAAGATAACCGCATAAATATTTAGGGGCATCCTCGTTTATCATTAAACATAATATTAAACAAACATACCAATATTATGTAATATTACACTATAACTATCTTGTAAAAATAATAGAAACCGCGAGCTTTTAAATAGCAATGCAAGCGTTGTGGCCGTCCAGATTGACAATAATTATATGCTTTGGGATGACGCCGATCACGTTAGGTTAATTTTGACGAACAAGTATTCAAGTTTTCGTTTTCCACAAGACGGTATGGAACTATTAACTCTGAGTAACTGTCATAACTTCTAAGACAATAAACAAATATACAGATTTTTTTTTTCAAATCCGGTCAAGAATATAATAGGTACAACAATTTATACGTTAAGTAGTCAAAATAATTTTGGCATTATTTTAAAAATAATTGTACTTTCAGTGACAACCAAGGTTGTATATTATGATAATTATTAAAATTAAAATTTAAAAAAACTAAGAGCGAGAGTTTTTATCATTTCCAAATCCACGTCTCGTATGGAAATTAAATAACACTTTAGTGGCCCTGAAAAGTTCAAAAATATAATTATTTATGACTAATAGTAAATTAATCATTTTACCGCCGCGTGCCAAATTTTTCGGTCATGCTTTTAAAAGAAACAGTTTCGTGCAAGTAATATCATACACAATATATTATATGAGAATAAAATTATGCAAATCCGTCAAAGACTTCCGCAAACATCTCTACGTTCAGGTAAATAATTTAAAGTACTCTGCTTCTTGCCGTAATCCCGTCAAATCCTCTTGGAACTGAAGTGAATTATTTATAATTTGCTGAGGTATTCCGCTTAGCCAAGTAAGTGCATACGTCTGTATCGTTACTTATTAGATTATATTGTGATTTATGAAAGATCTACTCCTCATTCTTCTTGCACAGGGGTTGTTGTGTTTTTATGTGGTTTATTTTTGTAGAACATAAAGATTAGAACAGGAAACGCCTAGAAAAAAAACAAAAAACACTACTTCTACTTAAAACAATTCAAATCTGCAATGCCATTGTTGCCTACAATACATTTTGTCTATAAAACTATATCGCTAGATAAAAATTCACACAGGAATGGCTCCGAAACGGTTAATATATTAGTTAATTACCTTAATAATTATTTTTAACCTTACTTAGCAGTTCCTTAACGATTGTTATTGCTATTTTGATGTGTACATAAAAAAAACTTTATGAAAGTTTTCCACTGTCAACAAACAAATAGCCCTTAATTTATTTCGAATTTTCTTGGTCACATCGAGTAATCGATATTAATTTTTAATCAAAATACTCGCGGCAGCTTAGAAGAAACCAAAGATTTAAAACGTTAGTACATTATCTGATCTTTTACAAAACAGTGGCCTTATTGAAATCGTGATTACTTTGGTCATCGGCACTTGGTCGTTGATGTAATTTATTTTAACGTCATAAATTGTATTTACTTTAGTTATCAACTATTTTCGGTATTTATAATAGAATTCTGAGTGCAATGAATCAATTATTATAAGGTATCTTATTTCTGAACCGCCTCTGGCGAACGTCATCCTGTGCTCTATAAGTCGATGATAAAATGATTGTTTGAAGTTTTATTTTTTTATGTTTGTGTAACAGTAATCGATGGGACAAGTCGGTAGTGGGGTAAAAAGCACAACCGTGAAGTAATTTGTAGTTGTTTCTCTTCGGAACAAGCTTTTTCGACCTTTGACTACTAAATCGTTTGTGTTCAGACATCTGTAATGAATTCTATGACATCTTTTTTTCCATGTCGTTCAAATGGAGTCTTTAGCTGATATATTCAAGATTTACATCTAGTGCGCTATGTACAATGGTTTCACCCGTTTAGCTAATAAACCGTTTTCTCGATTCAAAGTAAATAAAATTAAACTGTCCGGGATAAGTTTTTGACCTACCCGGAAACGGAATCGTATTGTTATCGTGGCTTAACATTACTTTTAGCTTAAGCCGACTATAAGGAATTCGTGTTTTTGACAACAACAGAAGCTCACCGTGTCTGTTTTTGTTTATGAAAATATATATATTCCGACGGCTTAGAAAAAAAATATTCTACTAGACAGCCCGAATGCCGGTGTGTTTGGTATAAAAATATAAATCCTGTCATATGCAATTTCCAACAAAGAACGGTAAACGGAGATAATCCAAAAACTTATTTATTACATTATGCGGATTGACAGTGAAAAAACAACAACTTTGTCTTGTTTTCGTGAAATGAAATCGTTGCACTTTAAAAATTTATTTTTACTCGAATTATCGGCACGTTAGCTGGATTTTAAATGGTTTAAGTGTTTAACCTTGACGTATGAATAAATGAGTTCCAAACCCTTTTCACAATATGAACCATACAATCTGCACAAATATTATCTCTATTCTATCCACTACTCGCAGTCAATTCAAATAACATAGTAAAATTGATGATTTTTAGTTCAGGTGTAAAATGTATAGTTTTTCGTTACTAGATTTCCATCCGTGACAATGTATATTGATGGAATAATAGGGCACTTAATAAGTTTGTAATACCTTAAATACTCCGACAGATAATTTATCGTGGGAGAACTATAATAACTCTGTAGCCGAGCTATTACCTTGCGGTATTACCTTGCGGTGGTCGTGGACGGTTTTCAAGATGTAATGCTATCACGGCGGCTGTATTGATGTAACAATAACGTTAATATTACACATTATTTTAGTCCGGTGGTTGCACGCGTGCCGACACGCCTTGTCGGTTTATCTGGAGAAGGTTTATTTTTTATGCGGGTGACCGCACTTCATTAAGAACAGCCGAGATTGTAGTAAAAGATAACTTTCAGAGCTTTATTTCTGGATAATCGTTTGCAGCTACACGGTAAAACTACTTAGCGGTGCGCGGTGTTGTAGTAATAAATAATAATGTTATTATTAAGGTTAACTGAGAACACGGTAGCATATTATAATAGTATTTTACTTTGGGAAATAACCGGCCATGGGCGTTTGACTCTGAAACTATTTTAACTCTTCTCAACAGCCAACAGGTTGTAAAAAAAACCTTTGACTCCGTTCATCTTTTTCCGACCACTATCGTTAGCCTGACACGCGACAGTTCAATAATGCGGTGTGAACGGTTTTTTTATTTTTTTATTTACCAATTACACGGTCTTGGGTGTTGAACTTGTAGTAAACGCATTATTCATTCATTTATTCATTACACGGTAGTATACAAAGTAATTAAGCGTGCCGCCGCCATAGGCGATTACTATGTATGTACCTAGATAATCGCTGCACTTGTTATACGTCCAAAAGGGTCGTCTTCATAGTGATGGTTCTTGTTTTTTTTTTTTATCTAATCGAACGTGAAAAATGTTTACTTGAGCGTTTATGATTATCAAAACTGCAAAAAAAAGGGATAAAACTTTTTTTCGACATAATTCGAGTAAAAAAAAAAAATACTATTAAAAAGTATTTTAGTAATTTAAAAAAATATTTTAGTAAAAATCGTTAAGCCGAGAAAATTTACTTTTAAATAGAATAATCAACAGATTTAAATAATAACACAATAAAAAATGTTTAATAATAAAGTAGTAATTTTAAAATATAAAAATACTCCTAAGTTTTTAGGCATTGTTAATTAATTTCTCTCGTGTTAGTTTTTTTATGTATTTATTGTAATCTATAAGGTTTAAAAAAAACTATCTATACTCTATATACATATCATAGTTTATAAAATTACTGGTATTCAACTAGTAAAAATTAGCGTTCATTAAATTATAAAGTACTCTATTTGCCAAAATGTTACATAGACATAATATTAGAATAAACGATAAAAATGTCACAATCTATATAAAATGTATTTTTTATAATCAGAGATAATAATGCCAAGAACCAGTGCTACTTTTTTATAGCTTTAATACAATATTATCACAATGTTGAGATATGTTATTTTATTAAAAAATTAAACATGTGAAGTCTTTTGCGTTGAACACAATGTTAAAATTTGTCTTAACATACAATTATACATTAATATTAATAAAAAGAAAAACTTTGATAATTTATTTGTACGAATAAAAATTAAAACTATTGTGTTGAATAAGTAAAAAAAAAACATTAATATTAAACGTGTTTCCATAAGCATTTTTCAACGCGAAAAACTATTATACTATTTTATACTTGTGTAAAACACATTATGTTTGAACATGTTATGTTATTGACACAAATGATAATATTGCGTTGTGTTGTGTTCGTATGCAAAACCAACCAACTATTTAGCATTTACTTTAGGCATTATACTCAGTTGTGTCATGCCTTCAAGCTGTTATGTATCCAAAATTGTTCATGGAATGTTTGCTGGCTTTTGCCATAATATTATGCATTAATATCGAATCGATTTTGACCGAGCAATATGGAGCGACCGAAGTGAAAGAGCTGATCAATGAACCGGGATGGCGTTCGATGACAAACGTTAAAATGATAGAAAACGATCATGTTCTCACTATGGGCGATTTATTAAACGCATTTAATGGCTCCGTTGTTGCTGGTAATCTCGACGCACAAATACGGAAATTGTCGACCATGCTAAGTTGTGATTACGTCGACTATCTAAGAGAGTACGCTTCTTTGGTCCAAGGTGTTCTAATTAAATACAAGGGAATCGTCAAGAACAAATTGTTTCCCTCTCGCTTATTGTTGGTCGATTTTTACATTATTAGACCGATGATCACAAAAATGATAAGTAGTTTAACCTATTTTTTTCGGGTGACGACGTCCGCCGTAGATTTTACACAACTGTACGCCGCTTTGATAACCATTCAACAGTTCTTGTACCGAAAATCGAATGTATTCTTAACCAAGAAAAATAAATTAAAAACTAGCGATTTACAAAAATGGATATTTTTCGTTGATCTCCGAGTACAAATGTTCGCCGTTTGGCACTGCAAGCGGGTACCTCGATCAATGAGCCTAAATGTGGTCAACATTCAGTGTAAAAAGGACGAATCTGGCGGGACAACAGATGCAATGGAAAAGGTAACGCTCAAATGTTTAAGAAAGGCTATTCAAAATCTAAGTAATAAATTCAACAAACATTTCGACACGCTTGGGTTTTCTCGCCACACAAAGTCGAATGAGGTTGACACGTTCAAAAATTTAAATGAGATGTGGGAGTTTCTTGAAAAACAGCAGCCGAATATTAAATCAACCAGAAAATTCTGGTTCGACGAACTTAAAAAGATATCAGCCAATACAAATGAAGTGAAATCGTTAATTCACAGTACAACAAAACTAGCCACTTACCAAAGCGTAGCACTACAAGCAATTGCACGTATGTTATACAAAAGAATAATTGCATACATAAATGCTAACCGCAAAGTAAACGATGATTCAAAACAAGTATTCAAGGACACACATCAGAACTTTATGCATTTTTTGAAAATTATATCAGCAACGTTTTCTTATTTAATGTTGCCGACTGAGACAACTGAGACGTTGGAAACACTTATTATTTACTTAAAGACAAATGAAAATGTAGTTCAAGAAGAAAGTGTTCAACTTTTAGAATTAGATATGAAAAATGCTACTGTAGACTTTTTCAAGGACAATGAAGTTAACTCGGAAAAAGGTTTGGAGTCACTTAGCCAACTCAATAATAATGTAGAAAACTATAGTGAATTAATTAAACATGTGAGCTGTAGCAACGCTTTACTATGGAAAGCCTCCGACCACGAGCTAGACGATATTTTAAAAAGTTTGTCGCCAGACTATATTTTTATAGACAACGATTTATTAGGCCAAGGTTGTCGTCTGTTGAGTAACATTGTTTTATTTTTTCACATGAACGGCGAACTCTTAAGTTTGAATTCTTACTGGCCAAGAATAAAAGACATCATTTTCCGGCATTCGATTATTTTTCAAAAATTAAAAGAACATTTGCCACAGATATTACGAATGATGACGATGCACATTACTGGTTTGCCAAAACCAGAAAAAGTGCATCTCAGAAATGCATTAATGTTAATAGTAATGTATCCGTTGACAATCCGATTGAAGCGACCAGACCTATCTGAACGGTATGTCCGGTCAATAATAACACAAATAGAAAGTTATGTAGTACAAAATTGTGACAGAGGTATAAATGGCAGAGACTATCTCAACACCATAGACGACGAAGATGGATATATTAGGCATATATACAAATACTATTTTAAGCACTTTTACAAAATTCATTATGACATATTTTTCGACAATTTTAATGATGAAACTACTTTGTACAACAATGTAAGACTGCGCGCAGGCAATGAAAGATTGAACGTAAATTGTGAGATTAGTATAGAAAACGCATCGTATGTAAACCTTGTACATGGTAAAAAACACGACCGTAATCCGTTAAACGATTTAACGTTTCTGTGGAACGAACGACATGCATCAATTGAAACCATTCGAAATATTGTCTTGGACAGGTTCAGTCCCAAGATGTTTGCCACTTATCAAGCTTTGGTTCCAAAGTGTATAACGTCCATTCTTTTTGGCCACATGATTAGTATTCTTCGTATTGCCGAGCGAAATAGCTTTACCGACAGCCAAATCTCTTCAATTATAATGAAAATCAAACGGTTTGACAGCATTGTGTATCCTGGTTCTAAAACTGTATCACCTAAGTATATTTTTGATGTCTTCTTTTGGTGTTTTGAGCAAAACAAATTTTCCTTTGCAAAGGTTTTGATAGATAAAATCGAAAGAAAAATAGAATCTTATGGTATTCATATGAAAGCGTACTATAACGTTATGGAGAGACACAACATAATCTGGAACAAAGACATGGAACCCAGGGTGTATGTAGAATTACTAGAAAAATTTGTGGATGATTATGTTGAAATGTTTCAAATGGAATTCTTTTGCGTTGCAAATTACATGACATTGATACTTTAAAACTGATTACATGATAATGATCGTAAATTATTTAATGATAATTGTACATGTAATGATATAAAACGTATAAATAATAAAATGTTCGTATAAATAGTATACTACTCGTATATGATTAAAATTTAACTAATAATTGACTCAGATCATGTATTAAAATTTACAAAACTTAAATAAAATGTATTTTGGAGTTTTCAGTTTAGTAATGTTTTTATTTTGACTTATTCAAAGTAGCTTACATGCTCATCGGAAAGACGTGGGGAATGTTATTTATTTATCATTCCTAGTTTGCTAGTCATTACAACTTTGACTATCAACATTTTTTTTTTTTTTAGATTAAATTTATGTTTTTTTTTGTCGTAAAACATTACACTATGTTAGTATAATGATTTTACAGTTGGATAAATAAAAAAAACTTATTCTAATACAAACACGTATATTACATTTATTCATTGAATTCAATTTAAAACCCAGCACAAAAATAATGAAATAATGTATATTATTTGTCTCACATTTACATCAACAAGAAAACATTTTCTTGAGAAGTGTAGGAAAAAATGTTTATATAATCACTATTTAACGAACAAAAAAGGTATATGCAATGAAATTCGTCAAAAAAATATGAGTTTAAGGTGTCTATAGAAGATATTGACTTTTTGGTTAAATATCTATTGTAGGTAGTTGCCACGAGAGAAGGGCCTGTACAGATACCAAAACGTGTTACTCCTGTTTACTTTTATCTGCACAGGTGCGTACGTGAGTAATGCGTTTTATTTTCTGGCCCGTTCTCTTATGGGACATGTTAGATTAAATTACAATACATGAAACTATGCGAAATAAATAGCTAACCTATTAAACAGCACACGACTGCAATAGAAAAATAAGTCTGTCTTAAAATATAATGATTATCAAATTTTATTTGTGGCTAATTATTATATATAAAATATAAAGGTATATAATTAATATAAAATATTTACTTGATACTTATTGATACTTAATATTTTGGGAACCCTAAAAAACGATTGTTTTAAAGGTAAAAATGACATCAATTTAGTCTTAACATCCGAAAAAATAAATTTTAACACTCTGGATAGTAAGAATACAGCGACTGTTTATAAAAATATATTTTAAAACAAAACGTCATACTTGTCAAATATCTTTAAATTTAGCGTAAACACATTAATTGTAAAAAGTATGAATTTTGCTTTTAACAATGAACACAAGCATGACAATCAAGTGGTGGTCACTTATACCAAATAAGCAAACGACTAAATTATTATTAAAACACGATTGACCAAATCTACCAGTTCGGAACGAAAAGTAGGTGTATATTGATAATTAAATACAAAAACGTTCAATAGTTTTTAGAAATAACGACACTATACGTATATTTATGTTAAAGCCGGCCATACGAGCATCACATAACATTAAGAAACTAAAATTAAGATTATTTTCAATTCAGTGTTTAGATTTTATTACTCAAGAATACCGTTTAATACCGCAACGGCCGTTCATCAAGATTTTCAACTCGGTTTTCTGGATAGCATCATTCTGTTGTATAACTATTTATAAAAATATCAATGTTCGCTTAATTCTAACGAGAAACAATAAATAATAAAGTAGCAAAGTCACCCTCGGACTCTGTTAAGTACCAAATATAAGAGAGACTTTCGAAATGAAAAATGTAGTACGCGGATAAAGTTCATAAATATGACATTTAAAAGCCCCTGGACAATTATATACCGTCCAGAGATGTATAAGCCACAAACCCGTATTGTAAGCGCTGTACTATATATATATGTATATATATTTAATTTTAAATTGTAATTGGATGTATATATAGAATTACTTATTATTATCTATATTATTACTTACTATATACACTACACTAATTAGTGTACCCTTTTTTTTCAAAACGAATAAAGCTAATGTTACCTTTGCAGAGCTCTTGGTACAATTTCCAAAATAAAATTATGGGTACTTACTGAAAATTGTCATTTGAGAATCAAAAGTACTTTTACTTTACTACCTTTTTAGTATCCTATAAAAACTGAACTATTTCGTTCTATGATCATCTTCAGTGTAGCTATACAACAAACTTTTAATTTTATATACAAGAACTAGAATAGAATAATAATAATAATGATAATAAAAACATTTTTATGATAACCCTGCTATTTCAGAATACATTTCAACAATACTCTAGTAGGCGCGTTTTGATCGAGCTTGGATTTTGTATAAAGAAAAAAAACTTTTAATAATTTTTCAAATGCATTAAACTTAAGTAATTATTGCAATAATTATTTGACAACAAAACGATCATATAAACCGCGTTAAAGTTACGATTTTATTGAGTCCTCATACAACTCTTAAAAGAAAAAAAACATTAATATTAAAGGATCGCTTTTATTGTTTATCTTAATTATAATTGCAGTCGTTAAAATAAAGGATCAGTTTATGTATATCTGCATTAGCACTGTATAATATTATGCATAATAACGTTATAAAAACCGCACAGATAAAATTATTTATAACCAATAGAAAAGGGTCGTACTGTACCACGTGCCGTCACTCGTCAATAAAATATTTATATTTATGATTTGAATGTTTTATAGGTTTATTTTTTAAAATTATACAATTTTTTAGAGGACGCTATGAGCAAAATGTCAAGCATAAAACCGAATTGATTATAATTGGTGCCCAAGTGATTTTCAAGTGAAAACCTATTTGACAAGCAACGTCGGAAATATTGGAGAGATTCGATTGAAAATTTTAGTCAACTACAGATATTTTAATACTAAATGATTTTAATACTTGATAAAAAATAATAATTATCTTTCACTGGGCGTTTTCGACAAAAATGTAATTCTACGAAATATGTTTTGTGTGTCTTAAAAAGCAAATTTCGTTTAACTCGCTTTCAAAAGCTGCAAAGGGACATGCAAATCACTTACAGCGAGATTGCCCCGAAAGGTCTGAAATTCAAATTCAAATACACAATATGCCGACTAAACAATATTATAATACTCTGAACAACAGTTAGCGTACTATATTATTTAACGTTCTGCCCGGAAATTCAGACGTGTTCTAAATAAACTATTGAAAACATTATTTTAAAACAACATCCTATAACCGTCTAGATTGGTACGAGCAGTTTGACTTCTCGCTATTCAAAATGCCTGAGATGGAAATGGTATGTTCGTTTCGAGGAACCCGCAAAATTGACAGTTAAGTGGGAACGATTACTATTCCAAGAAATGCATGTTAATAATTGAGAACGTTGCAGAACTTTGCAGGAGTTTGGCGTACCCGTGAACAGTAAAAGCAAGCGAGCTACGAAAAGGTAGAAACTTCTATTGTATTATTTGCAAAAGCCCATTAAAGTCTAATTACGGATGTTACAAAATCATAGACGACCTACTGCAGAGATTTCATTATTTAGATAACTTAAGCTGGTGCATAAACGTGCAACAAACAGTGTACATAATTGTCGAGTTTAATATGTGATCTAAAAAAAAAAAAAGATTTTAAGCAAAGGCCAAAAAAAAATCGTTAGCACCGAAGACGAATAATATTGCGAATAAATGATTTGGACTATTGACATTTAGATTCGGATCGAGATGATAAAATAGCCAATTGACGAGCCGTAGGAACTAAAATGAAAATCATTAATGTATAACGCCGCCAACGAAAGCAAAATAAACCCATTTACTGTTTAAGTGAATTATTATAGCGAACCATTGTGATTTTCTGTGTAAACGCCGTTGTATATTATATTGTATTGCATTCCAATCTAAAACGAGCGGCTACACGTAACAATAGAGCTATTTAAAGTTAATGTAGGATCGTCAGAGAAATAAGTTGCTGGAGTAACACAGTGCAAAACAAATAAGCGACGAGATTGAGAATCATTGCGCCGTTTTCACTCTCAAACTTTAAATTGCTATAGTTAACGAATCGTTTGTTCGAAATGGCATTGTTAAGTACACGAGTTCTTGGCCAAACGACGTTTGTATAAACTCGAATGCTCTAAAACGATCCGTATGGCAAAAAACTGACCTTGCTTATATTATTAATGCACACACGGATGACTTTTCCCATTATTTCGTTTGTCAGGACTACCAGAGAATATAGAGAGAGAGGGAGAATAATATTTGTACTTAAAACATTTATTGGTAAATTAATAATATACATAATGTAACCGGAGCAGTGCTATGTAACAACGCACAACACAATGTACAATAATTGTACATGTTGGCGATAATAAAGCATGGGCGTTAGATAATAATAACTAAAAGACGACTAATTTTAACACAACTTGATTCATTAACTCGAGTTTTATAGATACTTCAACAAATCATCATACTTGGTTAGGAAAAAGTACCGTCTAGTTATAATAATAATTACTATACAGTTATCTTATAGATAGGTATCTTATACTTGAGATACTGAAAACGCAAATAGAAACTGTTTTTATTTATTAACACTCGTAAAATAAATGCTCTAAGTAATTTAAGCTTCAGTTTGATTATTTTAATATCTCTTCGCCTTAGCCCATACAAACGGGGTAGGCGAGCCACGCATTACCTCTCACCATCACAATCACTCTTCCCGTATATTTTCCTTTTTTTCGGTCACTATCCTTTTCTTACTGTTTTTTTTTTTTTAACTATTCTATACCGTCTAAATGTCAATCACGAATCAAAGCTACCTAGTATGTAATGTATACTTTTCAAAACTACTTTTGGACTACTTGTAACAGCTACTCATAGCTGTAATTGCAACGGTGAGAAATGCAACAAAAGCAAAGATCTACATATAATTTATGGGGTATTCCGGTTTGGCGTCGGGTCAAGGATAAAGGGTGGTAGGTGCCTGTGGGGAGACCTAGAGATCCGATACACCGATTTTCGAGGGTACCGCAATAAATATTACTTCCGTCCGGAATATCAAATTGAGAATTCCACAGCGGCGAATATAATACAATTTTTTTTTCACACAAGTGCTGTGTAACATCGATGACATAAAGTCGTGTATGCGTGGTATCTTTTTTTCTCTCTCGTACATATTTTAACAAGTCCTTAACGAAAAAAAAAAAGTAAAAGTTTCTCGGCGTTATAATACATGTATTTTGTTTCATTTCTTATTTCTTTTTGCCGCCGCCGAAACTTTACTTTTATGCGGCACTCGCCATCGATAACATCGTCGAGAATTATTTATCGAAGTGATTTTTTTTATACAACAAAAAAAATAAACCACTCTCTTTCGTTTTTTTTTTGTTTTACTTAGCACGTACACGCGATATCAAAGAGTAATTTATTATTATTTTGTTTTACAGCTAGTGCTCGTCACGGAAACGGTCGAAGCGTCCGTGTCGTCGTGGACCAACTTGGCGACTCCGGTCACCCATGTAAACACATCTTATATGGACGACGTAAGTATACCTAATTGATTTGACCCTTTGCGTTCAGAGCCACCCCCTCGGTTCGCACGGTAGGTTAGGTTCGCCTTTGTCCAGTTGCACGGACTTAATTATTCTCCGGTTGTTATGCTATTAGTTTGTTTCGTTTGCCACGAGCAAAACGAGGTGTTATGATCTAGTGAATTTTAAAAGGGTAGTCAAGTGTTTAATAATAAATGGCGCGGTATCAGGTGGTCTGGCAAGAATTGGCTTTCCATCAAGATGGCATTCGAAGCGGTAGTACGGCGACTCGTGTAGGCAATTCGCGTACACCGCCGAGTAGTTGACCGCTCGTTTGCAGAACGTCACTTAAGACCCAAGTTCAACTCGTCCCGGGTCAAATAATCGATTTTTCACAATACTTTGGCAACGGCCTTTGGTAAACTTCACCGTCTCAAGTGGGAATTCAATTTATTTCTAGGTCGACAAATCTAAACACTCTCCGTGCATAAGATAACGTGTTCATTGGGTGTACAAAGTGAACAGTATTTTAAATCGAACTACTTGAATTCTAATAGGTACTCGAGGAACCGGGTGGAATAAATAAATTTACTTTGATAAGTTTTTTCGCAAACTTCAAAACTTTCAGTGACATTTTACATTTTTTCTTTGATAATCTAAAAAACGTCTTATCTTGCCGACATCATTAGGTTTATTTGTGCTCACTGGGTTTTGTTTACCGCCATTTGAGGAAATAATTTGTTTGTCCCTCGAAATCTCAATAGTTTATCTGATTGCCGACATATTCAAAAATAATTAAGCGTACATTGTTTTAGTATGAAAATTCGTGGTCTCCGTGGTCCGAATGGTCGTCATGTTCAAGAACATGTGACGGAGGGGCAATGTACCAGCTACGAAGGTGCAACGCAGTATCTGGCTGCAAAGGACACCATGTCCGATACAAAATATGTAACATGGAGGTATGTTCTATTATAATTTATTTACAATGTAAAAACTATGTAAAAAAAAATGAATGTACTACGACGTATTCGTTTAACTACGGACCTTAATAACTAAAAACGTATTGCCTAAAATAGATAAAAGGTCCAAAAATTCTGTCTAAGTTTTCTTCCACGGCGTATAAAACTACACTATTATTAGCTGTACTAATATGAATAGTTTTAAAATATATCCTATTGAATAGCTATTGAAAACACATTATGTGTACACATATTTTCTCGTTGGCTGCTTAATCAAAATATATTATATGGGGTGTCTCACGTTGTTCTGATAGTTTTACATTAAAATGTATTTGAATTTATCAAAACACAGTGTGGAGCGTAACGGCATTCCTCTATCGCGCTATTTAAATGTCAATAACAGATTTTTTGGTTTTTTTACATTTTGTATTCGAGAGCGATCTTTGAACTACGCTGTGGGACTTGTATGCTTACAAAATATGAATTTCATATTTCATTCTAAATCGCTCTCTGTTTATTTGTCGTGCGTCTCGGCCAGCTGTTTCAAAACGTCAAAAGCAAAAAAAAAACAACAAGAATTGAATTTCTGTTTCGTGAAAATTGTACGGTTTAGTTTGACGCGAATTTTTGGTTGTATTTGTTTCGTTTTCATTAAAAAAAAGAATTAAGTATAATAAATATATAATTAATTATAATAATAATTACATTATTATACTATACAAAATATAATGTAAACAATATATAATGACTGTCTCCGTAAGCTAAGCTTATTGTGTAGACAACAGTTTAGTTCCATACTATAAATGTATGTTATAACTTATAATATATATATATATATATATATATATTGCGTTAGAGGTATAATGTAAATGCAGTATTGAATTTGAAATTAAATATTAGTAACTTAAGATGTTGAAAATTAAATTTTGTCACATATATTATATTTTATAAAATATTGATTTTATTTTAGCCATGCCCCGACGGCACCGATTTCCGTGCCGCTCAGTGTTCGGCGTACAACGATCAGCCGTACGACGGTGAACTGGTGGAATGGCATCCGTACTACGACGAGGAGAGCCCGTGCACGCTCATGTGTGTCGACTCCAAGGGACGTGTAGAAGAAATGGCCCCTAGGGTCCGCGACGGCACCAGGTGCAGACTGGGTTCGCTGGACATGTGCATAGACGGCGTATGCCAGGTAATCGTTTAGGTTCTATACACCTATCGTTTTGTCATGATTAATCCGTTTGATACTACACGGTTGGATTTGCAGCCTTTATTCAGGCCGAAACTTCATATTAGAACCGAAATTCTATAAGTTCTCTGTTTGACGAGTCATTTTCATTAAGTTTCCCAACTTCTTGATCTCGAGCACACAGTCTATATAAAAACATTTTAGTTCTTCATCGTATTTACAAGCCGTCGACCGTTGCACAATTTTAAAATTATTTTCAGTTAATTAATTATCTCTATTTGCTGCCCCTGTGCAGTAACTCGATAAAATGTACCTGCCCGTCGGAGGCGCGATTGTTGTAGCACGTGTATAATTATATTGTACGTTATTCGATTTTGCAGAGAGTCGGATGCAACTTGGAAATCGGATCTAAGGCCAGCGTGGACGAGTGCGGCGTATGCGGCGGAGACGGCTCTTCGTGTTCAAAAGATCTGTTCCGGTGGGGCAAGATGGGAACCGGTTGTTCGGTGTCTTGCGGCGGAGGTAAGCATCGGTATCGTTTCTCAGCTTTTTCTCGACGGCCAAACTACGTCCAAGCCCTCGGCCCGAAAGTCCATCTACAAACAATAATCATAATAACTGCGGCGGCGGACTTAACGCAATAACGCTCTGTGCAACGATTTTTGACCGCGGCCTCCAAACACTGACAATGATAGAACGTTTTAATCAATTGTAACGTAACGCAGTGCGCTCACTTGGCGGTTGTCTCTCTTATCGCCCATTTGACCGTAATGTGATTAATGGTTTCCAACAACCCGGCGCGAGTCGTCCGCAGTTGTACCGTATGACTACATTTTTATTTTATTTTTTAATTCGCCATTTCTTTGTCGCGTCCGTTTGGACGTGTTTAAGCGAGCGCTAATCCAAACGCGACTTGCTTTTGTGGAGTCGGGCACCAGTCAAAAACATAATCCGTGACGTCCAAAAAGCGCCTTAACGTCGACGTTATTGCGAATAATATTTATTTATTTATCTACTCTCTGAGCGTTGTATTGTGGGCTGTGACAGACAAAACTTACATTCTATTTTAAGTTAATAACCTATATTTTTCGTTTTACCGTTTACTAGTTAAAACACCTGTACTATAAAAAACTAAAAAAAATTATTTTCTTTTATTAAAATACACACACACACACACACATAATAACACGTATTATACTAAACAGAGATGGGCAAATTTTAAATAAATAGCTACAAGCGATTTTTTTTTTATCTTTAAAAAACTATTTTATATTAAAGAATAAAAAACGGGCAATACGATCTCGTCGCCGCGAAAGTGTCGATGTACAGTTTTTGAAAAATATACGGCAATAAAGGCTAACTTTATTTAAGTTATATACATAAAACATTAACATTGACATTATAAACATTATTTTAAAATATTTACAATTTTCTAATGTAATTAAGTAAAATTGAATTGTTGCTTTTTCATAAAAAAAATTGCAATCGTATTTGTCTTGTTCATTTACAATTATCTCACTTGACCCCAACTATAAAAACACGCGTCGTGTACAAATTGTAATATGAACAGAATTCTCGTTAAATCTTCCTCTCGCTGTTTCGCGTTAAATTGAACTTTATTAAAAAAAGACATTTTGCTAACGCAATATAATATTGTTTCCAAACTTGCTTATTACCACTTGCTGGGAAAGCAATGATTCATTATTTATGAAGAGAAAAAAAATAGTTTTAAACGGTAAGATCTTTAATTCAATGCAATATTTTTACAGCTTTGATAAAATTATGACAAAACAACTTTTTCTGAGTTCTACTTAATTTTAACGTCGATCTATGTTGTGTCAAATACAAATTACAACAAAACGATTTTAGTTATATTATGTAATAGACCAGAAAAAGTATTTTATCCTGTCGTTTCACAGGCTTTATAAATTATGTAACACAATTACATCTTATTTGTTCAATTGGAAAATTCTAAAATAAACCATTTAATTAAAAAATTAAAAATTACAATTTATGCTTTTCAAGAGTGGTTTCGAAAGACGTGCCTGTAGTTTGGTTTATAGTAAACTAACTATTGTAGTATTTTTTATTATTTCTACACTATTCTATAATTAATAGTGCTTAGTTGATGATGAAAAGTCCTCGTGTTTTCTTGCGAAAAATATTGCAGTTAATTTTCGATTTTAATATTAGAACACGATTTTGACGCCATGTTAGTTTCTCATTTGAACAAATTTTTATAATGACCTGAAAAACCTACATATTTATTTAAATACCTACATGTTATGCCGGAATTTAAGTATTCAGTGTAAATAACTAAATATGAAAACGCTTTTATGTGCCGTACATTGTACGCACGTTGAAGCAATAATAAAAATTCAATAAATGGTTTTTTTTTCTACCATTTGTAATATGTACAATCCTATGTACTTTTTGACATTCCGTAATACCGTATCGAATTGGTGGCGTGCAATTTCGTTGTTGTCGGGGTTTAAAATGATATCCCCCGGGAGCCGACAAAAATAAAAAATTACATTTCTGTAACATAATATCGTTTCTGATCGGTTCGCATTTCAAATCCAATCCTATAGGCTGCTCCAATCCTGGGTGGCTATTATTGTGATATGGTGACGGTGCACGATAAGTGATCACGGCCGTTCTTAAGGTATCGGTTTGCGATTCTGGGTGGATGTGTGTGTGTGTGTGTGTGAATTATATCGTTTTAAGATCATAATGTATTTGCCTTGAAACTCCTGTAGGCGCGAGGAACACCGTAAAAAGCATATTATATTATTAACTTATTTTAATTAACTTAGGTTAATTAAGCACCTAGCATAGCGTGTCGGTAATTTGACTTTAGATTGTATTTGGATTTGTAAATTGATTTTAACTCGATTCCGCTGGACCTTTAGAACGGAAGCAAAACCATTTCGACTGATTCTGCCGCGTGATTCAATAAAAAGCTTTGTTCATAGAAAAAAATCGGCTGTCAATAAAGAGGGTCATGAATTCAACCCGAGAAAATTGATTTCCTTCAGAGTACGGTGTGCACGAGGTCAAATTTTCCAAGTCCAATTATTACGGACACCTCTCTATGTATGTATATTATACTGTTTGTGACCCAAAGTTATTTATACAACGATCTGTCTGGGTCTGTTGTACATGATACATCATATCCACACATGGTGCGTCCGACCTTGGTCCTTGAACTAGAGACCGGTGTCTATAAGTATAGTATCTATAACACAAAAAATTATTATCTACATATCAATAATATTGAAACTCGTCCAATTGTCCAATGTTGTTTTAATAGAGTAATGAGTTTAAAATGTAATTTAAATATTGTTAAACAAAATAAACTTTTACTGTTACCAAAACTATTATTAAATTACTATACAATTATTAAGGTAATTTGTAGTGTATACAAAAACCAACTACCTACAAAATATAGCTAACATGTATAGTAATGATGAATATAATAATATATATAATATATAGTAAAAATATTACAATATGCTTTAACTTTATTCGACGGTAAAGAATAAATAAACCTTTTTTAAAAAACCTTAATCACAAAAAATAATACATTGTAGCGTTTTTCAGTAGCCATCGTCAGCACTTACAATCGACTGAGGCCGATTACTGGCAAACGACCTCTGGTTACACGTATACATATAAAAGTCATTCCGGAAGTGATGACTTTTCGTCAACAAGTGTTTTTACGAATTTAAGTAAAATGTTTTAATTTAATGAACGTTGACGATAAGGCATCACGCGCGGAAAAAAATGTCTTCAAGTATTTAGTGGCAATTCGTTCGTTTGTTAGTATTTATAAAATTAATCGTGGAGTCCATTAATATGACTATAAAAACGTAAAATGCTCCACTATGATTTTTAACCGATTTAAAACGCAGTCAATATTGATATACTTGGAAGAATTATTAACTGTTTCCCCGGATATTATGCAACGTTCTAATTTTGACGGAAATAAAAACGTACCTAGTACATCCGTCATTCTGGCGGGATGTGTATAATTTTATAATAATATTATGTATTACTCGGCGAGTTGAACGAATTTTTCTGTTTGTTGAATTTAGGTTACGAAGTGTCTCGAGTGGTATGTCAGAACAGAGACACGGGCGTCGAAGTGGATGCTGATTTGTGTCCGGGCGAGCGGCCAACCAGCAGCGATTTATCCGTCGAGTGTAACAGCCGTCCTTGTCCTCCCAAGTAAGTCAACGCAAAAACCAGAGTTAAGTCGCACGCACATTTCATTATATACGTATAAAGATTATAAATTATATTGTGTGTTTTCTCATCCGGCTAGTCGGTCGAGACATGTTTTTCGCATTAAAATATGTGCAACCCCTTTTAGGATTCGACCGCGTGGAACGGATAAAAATTACAAAAAAAAAAAAAAAAAAACTCCGAAATCATGACGAGTCTAAGAGGTTTGTGAAAGCGTCGGTCCGGTCCACGTTAGCTCTAGACGGAAGAAAGGCTTGGCTTTTATACGATCTGTACCGTTAAATCCCGATTAACCGAAATGGTCGCTGAGAACGGTGTGATACTTTAAAAAACTTCCAATGGGTGCAGTCACTATATGGTTCTAAAGGGTGTCTCGCGCTATCGTGACAGATTTACACTTCATTGAAATCGTCGAAACAACATGCGAGACACCCTGTATAGCACGGCGTAGACGAAGATCTTATTAAAACCGAACATTACCGACCGCCACTCGTTGACACATAAGACATAATATTGTCATACTATGTGATTTAAGGGATTGCAGAAAACGATTTAGCTAATCGCCTTCTATAAATGGGGATTAAGGATTAGGCACTAATTTTTTTCGGAAAATAATTGCAATTTTATCATTTTTCTTTTTGGAAACACTTATTATACAATATACAACAATATTCAAATTTTTATCTTTTATAATTTTTCCCAAAGCTCTATCAACTTATAAAACTTAAGTGGTAACATGTACCTATACGTTTAATTAAATCTCTAAATTAAAAATAATTTGCTAAGAATTTTCGCTGGTCGAAAAACCAAGTTTTGATAATTACTTTGAAAGCTATTTAAGGTTAAAACTTAGCACGGGATGAAGAAGTTAGATTAGGTTCGGCGGGAAATAATTAAATAATATTGTTTAAAACATGTTGTTTTAAATAATATGAAAATATTTCCATTGTTCTGCTTATATTTTATTATAAAATTGAGTTATTGTTTTTAAATATTTCTTGCCAAAACATTATTTCGAATTATTAATAAAATATGTTTTGATATCATTTTAAAAATCATCAATATTGTGTTGCTGTAAAAGCGCAATTACATTACAATTTTATATCGCTGTCATTTATTTAATATTCAGTAAGTATATATAATTTTCAAGTTTTTTAATAAGCGTTGTTTTTAAAGTGACTGCCTTAAGAGGCCGTTACTTCGAAAAAAATTGATTTGCCAGGGACAAGAATGTGAGGGTGGTATTTACTTTTACCGTATAACATGTTTACAATGGATAGAGAATAACTTAAAGAATCTACGCTGTAGCGTTTTTAGTTTTTTGATAACTTAAATACAATCAAAACTATTCATTCGTGAAGATTAATTTTTGTTTCCTTTGATCATAAAACAAATATTAAGTAAAGATATTAAAAAAATTAAAACGCTACCCCAGAGATAAAGTTATTTTATATAAGTTGTGAAAAAATGATAAATCCACTGTCAATACTGGTCTCACATACTTGTCCCGCGCAAAGCAGTTTTGATGGGAAACCCCAAATTTAGCTTATAGAAATTACTGTGATAGTTTGTCAAAAAAAAAAAAAATGGTAATCAATAAAGTATTCTAATTACTGTATTAAGTATACATCATAGTTCAAACTCTAAATTAAGGCTTTGCGAAAAATTGTCCATACTACACTCTTTGGAAATGGACGGAGTAGCGTCCTCTTATGTCCGGAATTCTAGAAATCCATTCAATTAATAATTGTGTATTCTTATATTGTGAACCAACAATTTTCTTTCCCTTAAAAAAATATTTGGGTTCGAATATTTTCCCAGTTATAATATTCAAATTATAAAAATAACTAACAAATACCATACTGGGGTAACCATTTGATTGTTTCGTCTGATGTTAGTGAAAAGTTCATGACGTTGACACCAGTTGTTTACTTGAGTTTAATTAAGTCAAAACTTGTCACCTCGGCGTCTCCAAGTTAAATTTGTGTCGCGTGTGAGTTAATATGTTTAGTCGTATTTGATTTTAGATAAACGTTATAATGTCGTATTAATTATTATTACATTTAGTAACAGTACACATAGATGATTAAATTTATATTAATTAAAACTGTGTTTCTATTCTACGTTAATGATTACCCGCAATGTTTAGAATTTTATCGATGGTCATATTTTTTCTGTAGTCGTAGGTTTGAGTAAATAACAAAAAACAAATTATTTATTTGAAATATATACGCGTTAATCTCCTAGATTACTTCTTGAACAATGTTGAAGTCAAACGTGTTTTGACTGTGTGTAATTTTTAAGAAATTCGGCGAGGCCTTGTTCCGACAATTTCCTATGAGATTCTTTAAGCCGCAACTCGTTATCCTTAGTGAAGACGTCCAAGTTGGCCGACAACATCAACGAAGACATGCACGATTCGACTATCTCGGCTTCTTCCATGGCCTGAAAAAAAAATTGGAAAAATATGTTTTTTTTAATTTTATTATTCGATAAGAATCCAACTCGACCTTGATCGCAATACGTTAAAGCCAGGGCGTATTCGAGGCGATCATTAATCTTTCTTAAGCCGGAATACAGGAACGGTAGTATTTCATTACTATTATTGTTATTACCTATTATATTTAATGTTATTATTGGTATTGCGCAACGGTAGTGGAAATCAATACCAGCTACCACGACGCTCTATACAATGACCTGTCCAGCAGTGCATACCTATAAATGTCAATCTACAAAAATAATCATTAACTTCGAATTTTGTAACTGAAGCTATACTGTCCAAACATAACCGAATTAGACGTACCGCTTGATTAATTGTTTTTAGTAAAAAAAAAGTTTGAAAATAATATTACACAATAATATAATATATTATATCGAGAAGGACCGATAAAAGTGATATTTTCCAATAGATTGGTTTAGTCAAGATTTATGAATGAAATACTTATATAAATATAAAAATATATAATGGAGTTCTAAAAGCATTTTAAACAAAATTATGAAAGTGGTTTTTCAAAATAAGTTTGTTCGAGTTCCTCGTTCTAGTAAGGACGTAAGCATTGATATAATTTATACTGTTTTATGGCCTTAAAACATTTGTCGCTTTTTTGCTTTATAGTTGAATAATTACATTAAAAAAAAAGAGAGTGAGAGAGAGAAACAAGATTTTTTATAAAACTTAAGCAGCATTTTAGAAAATTATTTGAGAACATTATCCATGCAATTCGCAATACCATAATATAACTTACAGGAATGCACTGAAGAATGTCTTAAGTATATGTAATTAGAAGTAAACAAAATACTTTTCGTTGATATTTAGTAGGAGGTAAATAATTCGCCGTGTGTGTTGAGCAAGTTGTAAACAGATTATATAAATAAAGCTTAGGATCAGTTATACAAGATAACGGCAGAATTGAAGAAATTGTGGGATTACAATAAAAAATTGTTGAAAGTGGTCAGTGGTGGAAAGAGGTTACCCCGCTTATGTGTAATGTAGGATTTGGCGGTGAAGAAGTGGAGACATTTTCGTGTACGTTATATTTTGCATTCTATTTTATTCAGTGAAGTGAACAAAATACGGCATTAAAAAATCGGTATGTTCACTGCAATAATAGGTACACTTGTGACGTCTAACATGTAAATACAGCTTCGATCAGCTAGATTTCTCGGTGTGTGATGTATGCCATGAGCAAACAGCTTTAAGCTCGTTTACGTGAGGGTATAATAAAATAAAAAAGCCAAAACTGTCTACAGTGTTAGATATTTACAAGGTTGTTCGCAAAAGCCAAAAAGTTTGCCCATTTGTCAGCCTACGCCAAATCGACATTGTGTACAGCGGCCGAGAAGAGCGACTATCCAGAAAATGTCATGTAACATGACTCTTGTTACTGTTTTGTCTCATTTGCCGCACATATAAATCATAATATATTATTACAATACTGCGTTGGCGACATAACTATTGTTTCCCGTTACAATAATAATAACATAGTGATGATAATTTTATATAACGTCAATCAGTATTGTAACATTATCTTATCTCCATTTAGAGACTTTTCGCGGTGTACGGACTTCCGACTTGCCCTTTCAGACGCCACCAACGTTTTAAGTGCCGTGCGTGTCCATTGTAAGACGGAATGAGCGATAAAACGTCTAAACGGTTTCGATAAAGTCTTTATTATCGCGAAACAATAGATTCGGACGGTGGTCTCAAATGTATTTCCAAAAGCAAACCCACGCCAAATAATGGTTACACACACACACCACACACGAAAGAGAAATAGATTTAATTGAAATTTTCATCGACCGAAAAGAACGCCCCGAGTAAACAACGAGAACAAATTCAATGATGCCATTATAATGTTGCTGTATGCACTTACTTAAAGTGACAAAACATTTATGTTTTACTATAATAACTGGGACCGACGTGACGGCGTTGGGATTTTCGAAAATCATTCAAAAGCTCCTATAAAAATTAGGTGAAAAAAAATAAATCTTAGCTTGTTATCTACTCGAATTATGTCTAAAATTCCCTAACACCACTCCAGCAAACATTTGGTTTGCAGACCAAACGGTGGGTTAAGTTAGGTAAATTAATGATAATCACAAATAACAACAGCTTGCTATTTAATTCTACACTTTAATAACGTATTATATATACATGATTTAAGCCGAAGCACATTTACTATTATTTTTTCCGGATAAAAACAGTATAATTTATAAAACCTATAAACCTGTCTACATGTTGCACAGATATATTATGTCTGTATACTACTCTTGTTCATTTATAGAATTTCCTCGGTCTTCTGCTCGTAGACGATAATGGTTTATTGATTTTAATGTAAAAAGAAATTTCCGATGGAAAAAAAGTTCACTCAATATTTTAAAATGATGATTTCAATAGTTGCCTGGTAAAATTTAAGATATGTGTTCACATTCGTTCCGGAGTATGCCAGTTGGAATTTCAGATATGAAACATTTAACGACAAAAAAAACATGTTGTCAAAAAAATGACAAATTACACCACGCGTCAGTTATGGTTTAGTGTCACTAAGAAAAAAAGGCTGATGGTAACATTATTAACAACGTCATTGTATAATGATGTTGACATCAGTCATAACCAACAATAAAAGCCCTATCACACACAAAAAGTGTGATAGAATATTTTTCGATAGCAAATAATTTTATTGCGTTAATGGTTTTTGGCAAAAAAACATAACATAAAAATTAGTTTAAAATTTGGGGTCTAGTGATAACGACAGGGAAAAAAACTTTCCGACATCGATTTAATTCCGGAAAAGTTTTTCCTCGCCGGTCGTTAAGTTTTCGTTTACAATTTAGACATTACCGCTTACAGTAATGTCAACAGGGTTTGCGTTTCAACTTGATTCTCCGAATACTTTTAAACAGCGACAAATACCTAGGTACGATTATTTAAATCCAATGTTTTTTTTTTTCAGATACAGTTCATTCAGACCTTGACCTCTTGAATATATTATAACAGATATACCTAATGGTTACGGCCGATACGGCGCAATCTTAAAGCTTTCTTCTGATAATCAATGGGTTATAGTTTGTGTATTTTCGGACGGTTCCATGTTGTCATTAGTTAGGTGACGTTTCCAGTCCATTGCGGGGTCTACTTTGGGAGAAATAGTCAGCAATCAACTGTCGACACTATGCACAATGGAACGAAGATTGACCCTGAAATGGGTTTGAAACATCAGCTAACTAACGACAACATGGACTGATGCGAAAATGACCAAACCAATAGCTAACTAATAGTTCAATCCACGACGGTTTTAATAATCGAAGGGTTACTGACATAATTGTTGTACATCTATGTATGTATATCATCTGTAATTACCTGGTGTTTGTCCCTGAGTTTTAAATGAGCCGCCTTGGCTCTCTCGGTCCACTTGGCGACTTCCCGTTGGCCTCGTTCCAACTCGAAAGCGCATTTTTGAGCCCTGGCGTTTGCTTTGTCCAACTGCTCCTTGTATTCGGCCATCAGTGCCGCCGACCTTTGCCGATTATAAGTGTAAGCTTCGATGGCAGCCCACATTCGGTGGAGTTCGTCGGCCATCGACTTGTACTCCGTCCGCTTGTCTTTTGTTTGGAAACACTCAGAACTGTTGGTCACCGCTTCGACATGAGTTTGTTTGGGGTCGGTAGACCGTGTCAACGGAGCAGCCAACGTCGTCATTGCCGTCAGTGTTAACAATACATTGACACTAGTGAAAATCCACATGAGAAAATAATTCAAAACGCCCAATCGTCCGTCATCATTGGGTTGCTCGCGGTTACCGTAGCTTAGCGAAACGTTCAGTTTCTATACCAACAGAGTTATCTGCGAGCCCGCGCGCAAAAGAAAATTTATAAAATCAAACATCAAATAATTATAATACAAAGCTGTGTTTGGTTATAAGTAAAAAAATTACATTCGAAATAATACTTTTAATTCATAATAAAAATAAAGTACCAAATACAAATAAAACCGTAAATGGTTTAACAAAACTTAATTAATATGTATAAACGTACAAATTTGAAAGCAAAAGACACATGTTTAAGAAGTTGTTTATACCTACGTACTAAATACAAATTAAACTTGTTTTAAACATTTTTAAAAATTATTTACTATTAAAATAAAAAATTTTAATCACTTATATATGGATGAAAAGTATATTGTATTTTTCTACTAACATCTCTTCCTTATAAAGTGACTGACTAATTAAGTTAGTATACATATAACTACGCGAGTATAGTCCAATTGCAGTGTCCTTAATTTAAGCGGTTAACGATATCATAATACCAATAGAGAATAATATATATGTATTGTAATATATTATTATACCCAAATGTTAATAGAGCAACCGTTTTGCATACCAACAATTATTGGAAAACCTTCATCGCCGAGGTATTTAATTTTAAGCGTTAAGAAGCGAAGCCATTTTTTCATATTCGAGCAATCTACGGTACTTCCACCATTAAGAGTAGACGCTGTTAAGCAGGGACTTTTTTTTATGCTAGGTCCTTTTTATTTATAATAGTTTTTTTTTACATCAGTTTTGACCAAACGCGAAATTGGTTTCCAATTTGTTTCAAAAGTATACAAAAATAAGTCGATAAATAAAAAAAAACAGTACGTACAACGGCTTGTTATCAAAAATATTTATTTGGCAAAAATAAATAACAGTTTTTTTTTTGTTCTTGTAAAATGTTACAACGAGCTCAAGCCATTACCTTTCACCTATACGTGCTTTATGTTCTAAATCAAGATACATTATACTCTAAGGCTTATTATGGTATAAGGCTTTTATAGCTGTAAAACACAATATGTCCTATTTTGCCATGTGTTCAAGTTTTTTAACGGCTGAAAAACAACGGTTTTTAAAAACAAAGTTGTATGCCTTTGCACAACATATTTTTATTGATTTACAATATATTATAATTGAAACACTTACTGATCGCGGTCGTCGACTAAGGCGTTGTTATCATGTTAAAAATATAAAACATTATTTAATCATATTTTCCAAGAAATTGATATCCTTCGATATCCTTCGGCTTACAGCTTAAACGCTTTTCGTTTACGCGAAAGATATCCTAAGCCACTCTCTTTTTTTTCTCTTAACGAAAACGTAATACTAAGTTAAATTCGATTTTTCACTACTCTACAATGTTTACATTAAAGTTAAGAAAAATAGGATGCTGACGTTTGTAAAAATATTTTTCAATAATACTACAATTGCGCGTTTTTTTTTATGCTTGACACAGTTTTTACTGAATTTAAAGTATTGTACAATTCTTCTTTTAGCTTAAACAAACTATTATTATTATATTTTTTTTCAAAAGACGCATACAATTCTAGCGCAAAAAAAAAGTAACTACATGGCAAACAGTTAAAATTATTCGTTCAATTTTTAGACATAAAACTCAGAAAGCCGGTGGTTAATTTTTTTACCGAGGGTCTTCACTCGTTAAGCCACTATTGTACGTTATTTTATGAGACTCACGAGTCTGATGATAAAATATTATTTTACATTTTGTCGTTGCTAAAAATTGTATTTCACTCTTAGATCTACATTCAACCGCCGGACGACGAACCGGCGTAGATAATTTTTTATTCATCGCTTAATTTTCAATGTTTTTTTTTTCGCTTAGGTGGGTTGCCGACGACAATTGGAGTCCTTGCAGCAAAACGTGTGGAGGTGGAATAAGAGTCCGACACGTCTATTGCGTGGAAGAAACTAATGGTACCAGGACGAAAGTAAGTTCGGCAAAGTACTCAAGTTAAAACTAAAATTATGGTACAACAGCGAACCGTCTAGAATCAAAGTCCCAAATAATAAAGTGTGTTTTAAATAGAACACATTACAGTTTTGTGTGGAAGGTGTCAAAGTTGATTGTCTATGCGAATGCTATTTTTGACACCTTCCTACAACAAATGCGAGACTACCACAGTTAAATAGGTATCTACAAATAATTGTATTAGTTTTAAGGTAGGTCATCCGTCAAAGGATAGATGACACATTGGACAGCGGTGCCTCTCTGACTAACCATTTACCATTTAACCTAATATGTATCTGGCTAGCGGTAGGCGACTATTGACTGAAGTAAATGCGTTTAGGATGTAGGTTTAGACTAGAGGGTAGGTTTTTTTTAATACAAAAGAAAATTATAGTAATCGAGAGTTGAGTAACAATAAAAAAGCAAATAATAAAAAAAAACAATTAAATATAAACATGAAAAACACGTTTAAAGTATAACGACCGGGTTATTTATCGATGACAAGTGCTGAGCATTAAATAAAAAAATAAATCCAATGTTCTATTGCCGACTAAAACCTATTAGACTTTTTGGATCTGCGGCTTCACTCATTTATCTTTTCTATACTAAAATACAGTCATGGTTCCGGCCAAAGCAATTCTCCAAAGATACATTCAGAGCCATAGATAAATTCATGATATCGCTTATCACAGATGAAATCAATTAGAAATTCTAACATTCTTAAGTTTTTTTAATTTTAATGTATAAGTTTTACTAAATAAATATTTGGCATTTAGTACCTAATATTTGTCTATTTCGAATCTTGGATATTTTTCAATAAAAAAAACCCGTATATTTCCATTTTATTTCAGACCGGCCTAAAGTAGGGCGTAGGCGTCAATAGACTGAATACTTAATTGACTGCGACATTTTAATATGGCCGGTAACATCTTCAGTGCGAATAACTCGACAGTTCGTACGGTTTAAACTTTAAATGCATCCTATAGTCGAAAAAGCTATATTATTTATTATATTATAGAGGTAATCATTATTAAGTAGTGAATCGGAGCCGATGCGAACACGGAAGGTGTACCCACCTACGACCATTAGCCAATGTTTTCAAAAATCGTACGACCGGTGCGGTAGTCCGGCCAAAATTTTTATAGGCACGCTCCCACGGCGGTCGTTAACGAATTGATGGCGCTGATAGCCCGGCCACTGCGATGAATGGTTTTTTGCTAAGTAAGCGTTGCTCTACTTTCTTAATGGTCTGTATGTATAGTGAAAAATCCCAATTTTTCAGCGCGTCTATAGCCGGTGTATAGGTAAACGATAATACACTACTATACAAAGCGATTCACAGCACTTAGCGGGGACTGTTGTATAATATACGTCTTGCACCACGTTAGACAGTTTAAAACTTAACAAGACTTTATTTTGCGAGAATATTGTGATGAAGTATATTCAACATGTATTTATTGATAGCTTGTGTGCATCAATCAATAAAATTGTATGGCATCGCTAAAATATAAATCCATATTCACGTTAAAGTCGTAATCTTCTATAACAGTGGTTCTCGTTACACACCATGTTACTAAAAATATATATATATATATATAAATTACTTAAATTAATTTGTATTACTCATATTTTTATCGCCATCTTATTTTCACAATAAAAAAAAAACGTTTGATTGACTGACCTAAGAGTTATTTTGTACAATTTTATCATTGTTCTCTCGGCGTAAAATTATAGGTATTCTGTATGCTACTTATACGTTAAAAATTCGAGTATTAAATTATATTCATAATGGCAATGGTTGAGATTTGATGATAGCACAGTGGTTGTTAGTATAGGTATGTTAAGCTGTTGATGTTGGTAAAATTTAGACTTAAATATCTAATTTATTTATTTTTCTTTGTAATTTCTCTAGTAGACGGGTTTTGGGTCTAAGTCAGTCCTCATTCAGTTATGTGTAAAATAAGTAAAACAATCAAATGTAAAGAACATGTAATACACAAAAACTTTATTCGCAGAGAAATTTTAATACAACTACAATTATTATTATAATTACCAAATTTCAATACACTCGTGTAACGTCACTAAAATAGTTACCGCGTTCACACGCAGTCGTTAATTCACATTAGAATTAATTGGGTAGTATACACAATATTATTAATCTTGGAATTAGATTTAATACTAATATGCGTTCATAATGTGTTTATATGCACTCGAATCGCATTAAGCTAACGTGAATTAATAACTGCGTGTAAACGTGTTAACTGTTTTAGTGACGTTACAAGACGTGGATTGAAAAAACGTTATTTATTTACAAGAAAGTTTTAAAATAAAACTGTTGTTTTTGCACAATACAAATAAACGGACCTGGTCAAACTATATATATATTTTTTTGTAACGTTTAAACATAATCGATTGTTACTACTAACTTTTTTTTTTAACTTGTAAAGCACTTGTACTAAAGTTCCATGTTGTTAATTTTAAAAGGAAGACTCAATAACTATATCACTTGCCTTTTTTTTTATTAAATACTTGGGCATAGGTCTTAAAACAATCTACAGACAGTCAATTTGCGGTATTACTGGCTTTGAACCTAATAATATGTACGGCAATAATAAATATTTACAGGTTCGAAACCGTTAAGTTTATCAACAGCTCTCGTCGTCGTTAATGACTTCCCGGAATTGTTTCTCAGCTGGTACTCGAATAAAAATTATCAGACTACCGCATTACGGTTAAGCTTGGGCACAGTACAGTACTATAAATTATTATTATACACACAATATACCACATATGTATAAAACGTACCCGTACAATGTTACCGCACCGTCCGGGAAGAGGGTTGCCTTTCCGCGGTGGCTATTAATTAGAAATATTGCCTTGTTGTGTAATTTGTCGATAATCATATTTACAAACAACTCGAAACTTTTCCAACAGACACACAATTATAATAATAATGTTGATTGATAATAATATTATTATGTACCTATCCCTTCGCCACTCGAGTAGGTACCGCCACGGCGATCAATTAATTCAAATTGCTTCTTCGCCGTCGCCATTGTTCTGAAAAAGCCGCGGGGTGGTTTTTTTTAACTAACGTTAAATTCGACATCACTCTTCAACTTCATGCCACACTTATAATGTACGTAGGTACTGATCGATTGTATTTGTATTAATATAGCTGTTAACGTTTGATTCGCTAAGTTGTTTAAAAAAAATTCCCATTAGTACCTCTCGATATCCTTTTTTTTTTTAATTTTCAAGCCTTTAACTCAAAAAACCTTTAACCACGCTATATTTCGTTGCGAAATATAAAGACCAAATACTCGACCTATATTTCATTATGGAGTAGGTTGATGAATAATTTAACTTTTAAATATATAGTTAGCATTTTAATACTGATCAACTTGTTAAGAAAACTGATTTAAAATGAACTAGCCGTTATTTTCATTACTTCAATAAAAACTAAAAAAAAAAAAATGATATAAACGGTTATAAAATTATAAAACTAGTTATGGGCAGCGGCCAGAGGATTGGATTTGATACTGGTTAAGGTTTACAATTTAATAATATTATACTTAAAATATTTTTAATAAGTTAGATCTAAATAATTTACTAAGTGTATTGAAAGCAGTCGGTTTTTTTGACGTTAAGACCAAAGCCTGTCAGAATTTCAACTACTTAAAATAGTTAGATTTCAAATCTGTAAAGAAATATGAGTTCTTTGGATACTTTTTAAAAAAATTTCGGAAACATACTTTTGCTTTTTTTGAATGTAAAAACATTGTTTTTTGTTATTAAAAAAATGTTCAAACTTAATTTGTTTAATTACAGGAAACTAAATTTTCAAAATAAATTCGGCAAAGAACTTGAAATTCTTTACAGAATGGAAGTCTGATCATTCTTAGTAGGCGTAATTTTGTCAGGCAACAATAAGATCTTGCTGCTTATGGAAATTGACCGACAAATGAATGGACTTGGTCAAACAACAATTTTTCGTTTAAATATGGCCTATATATAACTTATATTACAAATATACAAATCTTATTCTAAATATACTTATTATAAGTGATGATTGATGACATTCGGCCGGTTAGATTTGTCTTGCCTTAACTATTAGTGGTCGGTGCGGGTACAGAGAAGTTCTCGTGGGGTTTAGGACCGAAATGGATTAAGTGCAAATCGCCCGAACTTTCGGCTGCATTTGAGTAGCGGACTGATAAATACATAAACGCCACTCACGTGTCCTCACATGTCTATACGTCGAAGACAAATCGCCGGCTGCGAGTTTTATCGAAATTGAATTAAAGTTAAAATAACATTATAAATCACACGGTGCCGACGCAAACCTATCATATTATACGAGTGCACGTGTGATGCGGATTCACTAACGACCCGAAGTCACGTTATGTTTTATAGGTAATTCGATAGGTGGAAAAAAAATAACCCATAAACGTCGAATCGGATGTGAGTGTGTTTCATCGATGAATGTAAGCTGATGTACAACTTGAGTACCCGACTCGGGAGTGAAATCTCGCGGGACACGACGGTAATAATAATTATTAGTGTTGACCTATACATTATAATATTATACTATAGTACAACACACGATGGGCTTCTAGTCGAACGTTTTAATACGCGTACGGGCACTTGTTTGCCGAGTAAAATCGCACTTGACCGGATCAAAACGCTAAAAAAATGGTTTATCCTTTCTTTCCACCCTCGGCCAAACGGTGTACACTTTACAACGGAAAAGGTAAAAGAAAAACAAAATCGTTTTACCCGCAAAACACACTTCGGGGAATTGTAGCTGTCGGCGCGATTCGTTAATTTAGAATAATATTATTAAGGTCGATACAATACAGGCCCTAAACGGTTTAAAGTGGAAATGGCGGTTATTGCGCGACTTCTCTATATTCCCCGAGTACCTACGATACGGTTATACCTACCTACTGTCGTGTCTGTCTGATACGTGGGCACTATAATAATGTACATACAAATTTAACGCAAACGATTTAACTTGATTAAAAACAAACGAACACTACACACGATAGCGTGTCAAGTGTCAATACGTGCGCCCGTCGTTGGGTTTCCGGCCTTTGCTCTCACCGGTGGAGTGCTTACGGCCAAGAACAAAGGTTAGAAATTAAATTAAGACATTTTTTTTTACCGACGCGTGTGGTTTGCCATTGTACACGGGGCACAGGAAGAGTGGTAAAACAAAAAAATAAATAACGCGCCAAAGAAAATAACGGGGCTGTACGTTATGTACAATAATACAGCAGTAGGCCTGACTGTAATAATAATACGATAAAGGTCAGACCTGTTTTAACGCGCAAAACGTGTAAAGCGGCGCTTTTTTTTCTCAAAAAAAAAAAACATCTCTTACCAGAGGACACTGGTAAATTGGCAAAGTTTTCGGCCGTTACGACGAAAAATAAACCATCGACAAAACAGTTATAACGACAGCGACACCTCGCCAAAAATGCCTTCTCCCGCTTACGCGCCAACTCAGCGCCTTCTCTTCTACCGTCTTTGCCGCCCTATTCGTCCAATATTTCACACTTTTATTATACATTCGGCCAATACCCGTGTAGTCCATAGTTCTACTTTATTTTGCTACCCCCCCCCTCCGTTTTCGCCCCTACAACCATTGTTGAATATAATAGTAACGGGTTTTTTTTTTTTTAAAGTTTAGTTCGATTTTTAGCCGAGAAGGTAATGTTTTTTATTTTTTATTTTACATTACAATATGTTATCAAATTGATTTCAATTTAAAACACTAGACGTGCCCCCCACACCGGAATCCAAATCGGCGACAGACCTATTGGAATTGCTACCGTAAGACGTTAAACATTTTCATGGCTGTTCGACGGGTGGTAAAAATTCGAAAAAAATCAAAAATCAACACATTTTAATAATTGTGTGGCACTAAGTTGAACAAAAAAAAAATTCGTTGTCCTTCGGGCCGGATTTGAACCAGCGACCTATGGATATCTGTGATTTTATTCTCCACTACAGTCCACCGCTCTACCAACTGAGCTACCGAAGGCGTTGGTAAACGTTCCCAGTGTTAAGTCTTTTAAGCCCGACAACCGACTTTCGCCGTCGCCCCGAAGCGATAACGTCACTATTATAGTCATAATATTAAGACGGCGAAATACGTTGGCAAGCCGATATAGCACTGGTGTAAGTCTGTTTGCCTAGGCGGGCGTTATCCGGCGTCGGGACCGGCAAAGTAAATGTTTTTTTTTTGTTCTCACTTCACTCACGTCCTCCGAGAATTATAACCGAGCCTGATCCTTTTAAATCCCAGACACTGCTAATGCGGTCCGTTCTGTATACATATATATATATACGCTATTTTTTTTTTTTATAACCGCCTCTGCAATAGCATTATTGTGTCAACACGCCGAATTCTTATTTTATTTTTTTTATGTTTGTATAAACAAGAGTATTCTGTCACGTCCCTTTGTCCTGCGCTCTACTATTTCAGCTTTTCCGGGTTCAAGTCATTGTTCAACTGCCTACACTAGAACAATTGTTATTCTCCACCAAAACAACAAAAGCTAATTAATTTCCCGACGTTAAGCTTTTTAACGGCCGTTTCGTTTAGTTTGCAAAACTCGGATGACCGATACGTTCACAATCATTTTTGTCATAGTATTATGTGCTAATCATTAGACCATTTCTTGAACTCTTGAACATCTACACCGCATACCGATAATATAGAGTCTACCCGGCCAAATATAACTAGGCACAGTACAGCCAATATAGGTTGGCGAAATTTGGTCGGGACAGTTATTGAATTTGACATTTACATAAAAATAGAAAGAATAAACATTCAGTAACCGCTTGTCAAGAAACGTTACCGAGGCAATTTCAAAGTACAATACATAAACCGCGACAACATAATAATAATAATATTACAATACAGTGGAAAATGTGTTAACCACTTTTCCTTGGAAACATTTTACAACGATACTATAGGCGAAAAACGATTTCATACAAAACGTGCATGTATGAAAATCACAAACATTGCAACCCCCCAAGAAATATAATTTTTATTGCTTAGGCATTATCCTTTGTTTTGGATTATTGTCTTTCGACTGTAATACTTTTTGTCATGTATGGGGGATTAAACGTTTTTCGCATAATAATACAATTGTGTTCACCCCTCAAAGTACGCTTGACATTATTATTAAACCGAGGTGTTATACAAAGCATTTTTTTTTCTAGATGTTTTATGTAATATAACTTCAAGCACACAAAATATATACTACCACACGACTATAAAATCACGGCGCCGGTTGAGTTAAAAATACATTTTTGTATAAAAAAATAAGTTTTTGCTCATCTAAAACGGATGTGTTAGTTGGGTAATCTCATTTGGTTTATTCAACTAATACTATGCTCATAACAATACACAGTCTAGAGTATTTTTTTCCCATATGGCATATGGTACCTTTGTATTTTTTATTAATTATTTGGCATTAAATAGTTTTGTATTAGTTGTATGCAGCGCCTCTTTTCGATGTGTACCTACGTATCAAGTCAATGGCAACTATAGGTCGACTTAAAATATATTTTATCGTTTTTATTATCGTTGCATCTTTTGACCATCCCATAAAATGATGTCCAATGATTTATAAAATAATATTAAATATTAAACGAGAGCCAAAGCCTGAATCCAGGAGTTTTGCATAGACTTTCCAAAGTGCACTTCATCGGTAGTCTCAGTCGCCTGTCCGAGTGAAAGGTCTGCTTTGTACTTACATGTAAAACCGAGTGTGAATGTAATTCGGTCGGGTCGATTGACCATGGTAAAAGTAAAAGTCAAACCGATTTAAATGACTAAATTGCAATAGAAACTGATATCAACCTTCGGTAGCTCAGTTGGTAGAGCGGTGGACTGTAGTGGAAACAAATTCACAGATATCCATAGGCCGCTGGTTCAAATCCGGCCCGAAGGAAACAATTTTTTTGCTGAAAACGACAATCAATATATTATTATAATCCAAGATTAATTAATGCAGGAAATCCGCACGATAATAATATTTAATTAGATAAGTGAGTGTCCATAATTGTTTTCCATATGGGAAACGTTTTACTTATTAAACTTAAAATATAATTATAATTTAAAATGTTGAAAATCTAGTTAACAATTATGTTTGAACATTCAAATCAAACTATTTTAACTATATAACTACTATAACAAAGTAGAATAGAGTAGGAAAATATGTTTCTAATACTAACCGATCGGTTTCGCTAAGTAATCGATAAAGTCACTTTAATCTAGTAAAAATAACAGTTGTAGAGCAACCTTCGGTAGCTCAGTTGGTAGAGCGGTGGACTGTAGTGGTCGTTGTAACACAGATATCCATAGGCCGCTGGTTCAAATCCGGCCCGAAGGAAAAATTTTGCACTTTTTTTTATTGTTTTTTTTAAGTGATTCATATGGTTTGATGATAATTAAGGTGAACATATTATTTAAAATATATTAAGCAAACAACGTACACTTTTAGCTTCGATGCGGAGCTGAGAAGGTATTGTTTTTACAAAGATGTTTATATTTTTACCTATTTTTTTTTTTTTTGTGTGGACCCACGATATCTCGTAAACCGCTGAACCGATTTCTTCGTGTAGCAACTCTATAGATCAGAAATCATACCCGGAAGATACATCAACAGTCCAAAAATTAAAAAAAGTCACCGCTTCCCCATCAAAATCGAGAAAAACACCTAAAAAATTTACAAATTTTTCAACTTAAAATCACGATGCTCTATAACTTTTTTAAAAATAGTTGAAAATGTTCCAAATTTATATGAATTGTTCTTCAAACATAGTACTATCGATAAACATTAACAAACAAAAAAATATCATGAACCCTTTCCCTTAGAAGGGTTAGAATTTTTTTCTTTATTTCACTTTTTCAAGCAAATTTTTAGAGATTTAGATCTGAAAATTAGACCTAAGGTAGATCTAAAATGGAACTATAACATATACAATTTTCTCAAAATCTGTTAGCAAATTTTTTTTTATTAAAGAAAAACCCCAAAACTAGGGTAAATTTACACTTTGGCCGTAGTCAGTTTCTAGGTTGCTATGTGTGTGTGAATCAACAGTCAACGGGTAATGAAAATATTTTCATTATAATGTTAATTACGATAAATGGGTAACTATGACAATACATTTTTATAGGCAGACGATCAACCCTTATCGTATTCGTGTCCACCCTGCACAAGACTAAATATTACATTTTAAGTACATTATTGCTGGTCCCACGATATTTTCTAAACCACTATAACTAGTTTGAACATACTATCCACAGATTCGCATCGAAGCGTTAATTTAAAAGTGATTTTATCACTTTCAGTTATAATAAAATCTGTAGACCTGTGACCTCTCCGTCCCCACTATGCCCCGAACCAACTGTACTGGCTTTTTTTTTAAATACAAGCATTTAAAAAAAAAATGTTTGCTTATATTAGAAATGAAATTAATTTCATGATTTTCAATCACAAGTAACAAATTACATTTTTGTACCAATACAAAAAAACTTAAAATTGATTTCATTTTGCTTATCATAGGTATTTTAATTTTAACAATAAAATATCGCTATAGTTATAAAGTATACTTATAGTACATTCTTTGGAAGTTTTTGAAAAAAAACAAAACACGGAATCTCAACAACGCTTAAATAAATATTTAATATTAAAATAATGATTTAAGTGAAAATAATAAAAGAGATATTAATTATAGTGTATGTTAAAAGAGTATTGTTAAAACATTTTGAGCTTAATCTAATTTAACCTTAAGCAACTTTTACGTCAGACGTGATTATTTTTTTGCTTGCTCTCTATTTTATTGAGTTTTATTTTATTTTATCGAAATCATATAAATACAATATAGTCAAATAAATAAATGTAATCTATGGGTATTATTTAAAGTTAAACCTCTTAACTCGATCATTATTTTAACGTCTGGTAATAAAAAAAAAAAGTAATGCAATACGAACAAAACTGGGTGACATCCGTAATTGGATATGATCGGTTTGAAATAAAATATTACTATGGCTTCATTATCGTTTTTGGTATAAAAACATATAAGTTTGGTTTTTCGGCGGGTATGGAAAACCACAAATTACCTAAATTCCTCAATACTGACACGCAGACAGATTTGTTATTGATCCTGCTGCGTTCCCGCATCCATGACGATTATTTAGTCTAGACAGTAAACCCAAAAGAGAAATAAAGATGATTAAGAATTACCAAAGAATATTAAAGTAATTGTGAAAAAAAGAACATTTGGCAGTTTTCGAGGACCTTGTCGTTAAGCGAGAATCGTTTAACTCAAAATCGTTTGGAATAACGTTGAGAATAATATTATTATTACACTGTCGTTTTTTTACTGTCCATTTTTTGTAAATACATCATAATCGAGTTCGTCGAATGCAAAACTTTACAACATTGGAAATATAACTTATATTATAATGTGTTTAAATAAACATATAAACACAAAAAATGTGATCTCAGTCGTTAACGTGTCTGTTGTAAAATCAAGTAAGGACACCAAAATAACTATTAATTTAAACCACTAAGTATGTTAATTATCGATAAGGTGATATTAAATATATTATTTTATACTTAACAGAAGCAAATATAATGTGCGCATCTATATTCTAGGTAGATGAGAAATTGTGAAATTATAAATAATTTAAACAACGACTGTTTATGTTTTAGGTCTGGCATCACATGTGTCACGGGCACAAACCTAAAACGCAAGAACAATGTAATAACCAACCTTGTTACTCGGAATGGATGACCGGCGAGTGGTCAAAAGTAAGTAAAGCCTTGGATTGGAATGTATTTATAAATATAGATAGGTCAATTAATGTATAGTTGCTTTAACTGGACATTTAATTGACCTATTTTTTCGGTTATTCCAAATAAAAATGTATTGGGTTTTTATAACCATAAATTATAATAATTGTAATTGATTTAGTCTACGTCTACATGTGTGTCCTAAAACGATTTAGCTTTATTTAAATTTAATTAGTTAGCTCATAAACGCTCATTAACTATAATCTATATAGTTTTTCCTATTTCGGATTAGTTTAAAATTCATCAGCTGGAATTTGGATTAAGACCAATTCAGTCACAATTAATTCAGATAAAATACAAATACAAACATTTATGGAATGAAAAATTATTTAACAATTCCAATTGAGTTATCTATATTATAGTCTATTTCAGTTTTAACATCGTTATCCTTTTACATGTGTTCTTTGAACTTTCGGAGTTGGCTTTCAACCGAACTTCAACTGTAAATAATTAACAGCTAATTCGAATCACTATTAGAACTGAAATAGTTTTAGCCAATTCTGATCGAGCAAAATCGACTTAAACCGCCCGTGTAAACGTTTACTAATGTTTGTTGTTAAACGCTGTTGTTTCGACACAATGACAAACATGATGTATTGTTGGTGTTTGGTCTTATAGTGTTCGGCCACGTGCGGTCAAGGTCTGCAAATAAGAAACGTCACGTGCAAGACCAAGCAAAAGTATTTGACTTGCGACCCGATGATCGAGCCGAGGAGAACGCAGACTTGTACTTCGAACGCCGCTTGTTTCCGTGAGTATCCGTTAAATGCAGCAGTGTAATAATGACACGGAACACGGTATCTAGGTCATAATACAATACTTAAACTGTACCGGAATGACGTTGAAACGTGTGTTGTGCGACAATTTTTCGCGCTTATTATTATTCGCGACGAACCCATTGTGTTTGAATGCAAGCCCGGCCGAAGCTTTCCCGACAAAAAGATAAATGGTCTCGTCCTAGTGTGTATACATATTTGGCGAAATCCTCTTGCGCACGTTGTTAGGCAATGCCCCCCTGGGGAACGGCACTTTTCATTTCAACCGTCTTACACGGAGGTACACATAGCTGCTGCTGTCTGTGTTGTATGTGTATGTAGTATAATATATGTATTTGTGTGCGGTACTACCCATCCGATTCAATGACGTACGTTGTCGGCGTACAGTTTTCCTGCATAAATCTCGTCCGGAGACCTCCAAATGAATTGCCTACACGCTTTTCACTTTATTATTTTGGCAACCGCCAAGGCAACAGAAACCGAGTGACCGGCGTTATTCAGCATACCCATTTGAATGGACGAGACGAACAATTTCACCGTAGATTCGTTTCAAAATTAAAAGTTAATTAATCAAAAACAATAGTAATAGCGAGTCCAGTCGGGGCGAATGGTAGCGTAAAGCCTTTCCTTTCGGGGCGTTGATAACGAAGAAAATATAAGAAAATAACATGACCGAAATGACAAACCTGTTAATAATAATTTATGTATAAGGTAATATAAACCCGATTAGATTAAAAATGAGCGCACAGTTTGATCCATTTTGGGATTATTTTTTATTAAGCATTTCAAAACTGTCTTTATTTTACTAACAACGATAAACCGATGTTTGACATTCAACTTAATACAAGTAAAAAAAAGTTAAAAATCGGCGAATACAGTTTCGGTATAATATATTCGAGTATTTATACTTTTTTCAAACAAGATCAATAAGAAAAGACATGACTTCCCCTAAATTGGCTTTTGAATGCAATACCATGAATCAGTCATGCCGATATTAAAGCCAATATTGTATATAGAACGTTTTTAACCCAACTGGCTGTATTGCTTTTGTTTTTATTTCAAACTACTACCGCGCCTGAAAAGTTGTATTATACGCCGTTTAATGTACTCCACAGACTTATTAAGCTCGAGTTAACTGTCAACGACAGCTATCGTGTTCCCCGTTTTGTTTGCTTTAAGCAACACCACCACCACCACCACCACCGTTTTGTATGTTGTCTCTTTAACCGTGATAGTTTGTTTGTTTGCTTTGCTCGTATGTACAGGAGACAACAGCTTCGAGACGGACTCGGATTTCGCCGGAGGGTCGACGAAATCGACAAGTTTTTCACTAGCCCACGCTCAACGGCTGGTCGGCCAACAGAAAACTTCATCGCACACCATGTAAGTATACGCCTACATAATATTGTTAGGTATACGTTCTAATGCACGTTGTACATAACTTATCTGAGTGCTGTCGGCGCAGGTTCGTATCGGACAATTGGGGTCCGTGTAGCGTGACTTGCGGCGAAGGGGTCAGGACCAGGAAGGTCTACTGCAAGGCTCATTTGGATTACACTCAGATCATGACAAAGCTAACGGATGACGCGTGCACGGGTCCTAAACCGGCAGAGGTGGAACGGTGCTTAGCCATGCCTTGTCCGACGAATAAAATGTAAGCATATTTGATGTACAATCAAAATCTAATTAGGAAATTCGTTCTTAACTAGTTGGAAATAAACCGGAGCTTTTTTGTTTGTTTTATAAATCCAGTAAAACCCTCTAAAACCCATATTTTTTTTGTAAACGCCGAACATTTGTTAGGCTTCAACAAAATATACCCGGTTTTTTTTTATTTTGCCAACTCCGTTTAGCGTTGTTTTTTTATTTTTTTTTATTTTCAAGGTTCGACCAAAGCGAGAGATCAGTAAGAGATGGGTACGCGGACGCCAGCTCGGAGGAGTTCAATCCGCCCAAAGTCGCTCCCGGTTCGTTTGGTAAAACATACTCTTGGAAACGAGAGGGCTTTACGCATTGCAGTGCTTCTTGTCTTGGAGGTTAGACTCGCTGATGGCTTATTTATATAAATATCATTATAAAAAAATATTGTTATGTTTTTTATTATAATTATTTTCGGCGATAAAAAAATATTAATTACTGTAACAATACTACTGTGTGGGCGTTTGTCAAAGATAGTATACTATATTATTTACAATATTGGTAGGCATTATATTATGGTAATATGAGTATAATTGTTTTGTAAATTTCAGTTGTTTCTAAACTAGAGTCGAACGCTGTGCTTTGCGGCTGAGCATAATATTATAAATGATATTGTACAACCGAGTTAATAAATAAATTGTGTGTGCTAAAGTAGCGGCAGACACCGAAATATTATTAATTGGTTTTAGGCAATTTACAGCTAAATGTATTAATAACTAATATTTTATTAACCATACAGTACATAGCAAAAACAAGTATACTTATGTATGTATGTATAGTTATATTTTTCTATTATAGTAAAAATAGTATACAACATTTATGGCCAAAACTTATTTTCTAAAACATTAAAAAAAAAACAACAAGTGGGAAATTACACTTTGACCGTAGTACATTTCTAGGTTTTTATTTTATAATTTCATCGTTTTTTTTTTTTTTTGTAGTCAACTTTTTTGGGCTTTTACTACCGAATGTGTTACATGGTTTTATATTATTGTCGTTTGAAATATTCTTTAGCTGCCGGTAAACGATCGTTGTATTATACCATTATTATCATCGTCATCGAATACATCACAGGTGTCGTTTCGCAGGCGTTCAAGAATCGCTGGTGCTTTGCGTCCGCGAGGAGGACAAGAAAATCGTCTCGCCCTACTTGTGTTCGCGCGACGATCAGCCCGAGGTGCTGACACAGACCTGCAACGATCAACCGTGTCCGCCCAGGTGGAACGTCAGCGAGTTTCAACCTTGTTCGCACAGCTGCGGCATCGGGCTCCAAGTGCGGGAAGTCAACTGCATACACGAGGTGACCGAGGGCAACACGGCCATCGTGCCGAACAACATGTGTCCCACGCCGGTGCCGACAGACCGCAAACAGTGCAACATGATCGATTGCCCGACAGAATGGAGATCATCGGAATGGACAAAGGTAGGGGAAAAGTGCGAATTAACAAAATCCGACCGACCTGTCGACCGTTATGTGTGTTGGACAAACATTACGAATTTTCGTTACTTTTCATGTGAACAAATTGTGTTTTAATCATTATGAAAAATGCGAATTTTTTTAATGAAAATCGGCTTCCAACGTAGCCCGTATAGAGACCAATAAATCGTTATCTTTTTACAATTTACACAATGGTAATTGGACCAGTCAAAGTCGCACAGTTTTATTACAGCGACAGCGTTATCATATTTGTTATAAATTATTCCACCGATAGTTTTATGAGTTATGATTTATAATGAGGTAAAAGTCGAATAATAATAATCCCTTTGGCATCTAAAACGAGAAAAAAAACACCAAAATTTAAATAATTTTGTTTTATTGTGTTTCATTGTTATTGTGGCTCTGAAAGACAATTGCTTTTTGTTTCTTTTTTTTTGAACCGAAATTATTAGTTTTATAACGTTGAATTATATTTGTGTAGTATAAAATAAGAAAAAAAATTTTTCTTCAAAATATCAACTTTTTTTTTTTTTTGGGGGGGGGGGTTATTTATATTTTATTTTATAGTAGCTTTAGGTCTCAACGTCTAAAGTATAATTGAACGTAATTTTAAATTACTCTTGTTTACATTTTTTGTTATTACAACATTATTTTAAAAAATAATCTTCAAAACATTTTCGCAAAAGCTCTTTTTGTAAACAATTTTCGATTAACATTTTATTTTAAAAACATTACACGGAAATTGGATTATAAAAATCGATTAAATTTGTATCATAGATATTTTTAATTCTGACTATTTTTTAAAAATATTCAAACGGTTGTCGTAGACCACCTCGTTCTTTACAAGTCTCCTACAGTGATCGTTAAAATGGGATTAGAAACAATTTTGAAACCAAGTACAGACACTGTATAAACCTTTGATAATTCTATGCATTTTTGTGTTGCTCAATTCATAAAAGTAAAACAAGTGAACGTGGTCAATGGTTAATCGTCATAATATTATACGTAAAACTTAGTAAAGAAAACTATTAACACAAATCTTAATGTAAAGTGAGTTTTTTTGGCTGGTGACTAGTACACGAAATACGTTGTAGCAACGATACATACATTGTTGTTGTATGACTAAAAATATCCATAAAATTATTTTGTTTTAATTTAAAATTAATCTGTAAATAATTTTATTCAAACGATTAGACTCGTGTTTAGATTCCAATGGTGCTATACTGTACTAATATTATATCATCAAATTTAAAATAATTAAAATAGATGAGGGTCGATGGGACGACATCTGAATATTAGAAAAATAAGAAATAATTTACTACGTCAAGGAATTTTTCAAATTACAACATTTGTTTGACATAAATATAGAGGGAGAGAGCGAATATTATTTATCTCTTAGTTATTTACTTAATAATAATGACGGAGACAAGAGTACAGGCGATTCTAATGTAGTTTTTTTCATTGGAGCACTGGTTATGGCACAAACGGGTTTTTATAATAATTGTATTTTGTTGCTGTTACAGTGTAGTAAAAAGTGTAACGGCGGCGTCAAGACTAGAGTGGTGGAATGCGTGCAGCGAATCGCCCACGGGCATATCATAAACCAGCCCGACTCGGAATGTACCGGCGACAAGCCGCCGGACAGTAAATTGTGCAATCCGAACGCGTGTAGTGCAGTGCATGAGGCGATTATGGTGTCTGACGTGGCCCAGAAGTACGAGCAGGGCAGCCCGGAGGAAGACGTGACGCTCAAAGTGGGAGGAGAAGCCACCGTGTACAGAGGAGTCGAAATGAAAATGCGGTGTCCGGTAAAGAGGTACGATAGGTAAGCCTATTTTTTTTAGTTCCCGTTAGGAAAAAAATGTCGAAAATAAAAAAAAAATTACAAGCAACAATAATCTGTTTAGGGCCAAAATCCAATGGACCAAAGACGGTCAAACGTTGCAAAACGGCAAAAAAGTGAGGATCACCAAAAAAGGAGTGTTGAAAATTCACGCCACCACGTATTCGGACAGAGGAACATATTCCTGTACCGGTAGGTTAACGACGTTTGAATAACGATCCCCGCTACTCATGAATTGATTATAACATTGCTAGACTGCATACATAATTGCAGTGTTATTACATTATTAATTCACAAATCGATGTACGGTTACCTTTTCAGCCGGCAACGTCCGAGCTACTATGAACATAAGTATTAAGCCTCGTCCTGGAGAGTTTCCCAGTTCTGAAGAAATAGACAAGCCAATGAACCAACAAGACACGGGTAAGTGCGACGTTCTTTACAACCAGATTACCAAATTTATACACTGTACTTTGTACATGGCCAAAGCTGTAGGTTATTAGTTAATGTGGTTAATGGTTATCTTATTATTGGTTTTTTCAAAAGATGCAAGCCCGTCGTTCGCAAGCCCTCAAGGTATAGATCCGACGTTCGACATCAGCCACGAGCGAATCAAAGGGGAACACAACCGCGAGTTAAAACGTAAATCCAAAGGAAAACTAAAGTCGACGCAATCGACACCGCAAAGCACGACTTCAACGAACCCTCAAGTAGTAAGTGATACTTAATTACAACTACTATCCTATTCGAATACATAATGCTTTATAACCATAATATATTATAATATGACTTCAACCCGTCTATGTACCATACTTATGTTCCCTAAAATATTTTTTCAAAAAAGTACCACTGTGTGAGATATTATGTACAGTACACACTACTACAATTACAATAAAGTAATCTAATTTCAAAACATAACTTGTGTTGTGCTATGTATGTAGTATTTATGTGATCAGTACAAGTCCAATATTATTTGTGTCTGTGAACAGGGATCCGAGAAAAACGCTCTAGACGACTCCCCAAAACCCACTACTTCCGGAAGTTCACGAAACTTGCCTCACCTCCACAGTCTTCTTTTTAACCTCAAGGTGAGATCGAAAGAAAAATATAACCGTAGAATACCGTCTTCTGGCATTGTTCCTTTTCCCAGTGAAAAAAAACTGCACAATCCATTTAATATATAGTTTATTGATTTATTTCCAAACCTAAGCACCCAAGTGTTTTTGTGTAATATTATATTTTAATTTCATTTTCTAATTGACTATATCCATTATAACCACCATTGTTTACATTTTTACGATTAAGTAATTTGCATGTAACGGCTGTATTAGTTTGGTAATTGTTCTTTCTTAGTTTGTTAATTCGTTTTGTAACACCTAGCAAAACTAGTACACTGTGTTTTTGTTTTTATCATTTACTTAAACACGGGGTGGGTGTACGTACCATTAACCTATCCGTACGACAAATCTCACTAATACAATTTTTAGGCTCTATGGCCGTTTCAGGGCGGCAATTCGGTAAGCAACTCCAGAGTGAACAGAATGTTTATGGAAGAACCGACCAACCATAAAGGAAGTGTAACTACCACCGAAGACCCTCTAGGTCAAGCCGTTTTACTTGGTAAAGGTAAATTCCAATCTATTTCTGAGACTTTCTAATAAAAAGTAACGTGTGTATCTGCTTATCGATTCACAAACGTTGTGCATTTTTTAGGCGATAGGAAAAGCGTGAAATTCGAATGGATCATTACCGAATGGTCGACGTGCTCTCCTCCTTGTGGAGGGAATGGATTCCAGGTAAGCGACTTCGCAATGGCAGGCGGCATGTCTCGTATATTTTAAACACAATAGAATTTCATACACTTTTAAGAAATACACAATGATTATTATTGTATTTTGTCTATATGTAAGTATACACAGTGCGTTGATAACGGTATTTGTTTGCAGATGAGAGCCGCTCACTGTATGGTTAAACTTAACAACATGACTCAAAGCGTGGACAACAACTTGTGCGAAGACGCAGGTCTACCGACTCCGGTGACGATACAAAAGTGCCAAACCGACGACTGTCCACAGTGGAAAGTGACCGAATGGAGACCTTGTGAAGAATCCAGATGTTTTACATGGAACACTGGTAAACGTCAAACCGATGACTTGCAAACTAAACCACAATAATACATGGTTATGAATTTTTTTTTTATTTCCATAGCCATGCAAAGGCGAGACGTTTACTGTCAAAATTCAAACGAAGCCACTATATCAGACGAAGCATGTAAAGGTATCGAAAAACCGGTGAACCGAAAAGAGTGTTACAACGATCAATGCAAAGGCACTTGGAAAGTTGGAGAATGGACAGACGTTAGTATACATACATATTGTACAATATTTACTTTAAATTATAACTATGAATTATAATAATTTTGAAAAAAAACCAGTCAATCTCAGTTTGTTAAAACTTTTTCAAGTTTACTTACTTATATACATACTTGTTAGTTGTTTTGATAATGTCTATTATATGTCAATATCGATGGCATAGTGTGGGTATTTTATATGTATGTGTATGGGTGATAATTTTAGAAAAACAATGTTTTTTTTTTATGTATAAACGAAAATTAATCTTTGGTTTGTGTAAAAGGGTATTATGTATATATTGTATTATAAACTATATATAACTCAATTAAAATTCACTGTTTTACTTAGGTCATCGTTTTAATATCATGAAAAAAAAAACGTTCGATTTTGTTATTCGTAGCAATTGCATTAATGCGAAGTATAATGTTTTTTATAAAAATGATTTATCTTATATTTTAGTGTACGGCATCTTGCGAAAAAGACGGTTTAAGGTATAGAATATTGCAATGTGTTTGGTTTGGCACTAACAAACCAGCCGGAACTGCATGCCGAGACCAACCCAGGCCTCCTGTTATGAAGACTTGCACGGGCTCGGCTTGTCCCCCAAGTAAATAATATGAACAATAATAATATTATCAATATATATTAAATATTGTGTATTTTGTATTTCTTTGCAATGCCTACATCCGCAATGAGACCTATCCCGATTTAAAGTTTTAAAATTTAAGCTTGCTTGGGCATCTGCCTTTGCGGCAGCTACGCCATTAAAACTGCATTAAACCCTATAAAGAATATAATTATTAAATTCGGTTAGGTTAATAACATTTTTTTTTTACTAAGATTTATTGTGGTCATTAAAAATATAAACATGATATTGTTGTTGTAAGTTTTTAAAACATTTTGTCCTTGGGTTTAATTTCGAATAAAAACTAAATAGTGGTTCTATGTGATAATTATGTGCTCAATTAATACGTTTGATTTTTTTAGAAGACGACTGTAAAGATCAAAACAAACACAGTTGTAAAAATGTGAAACAGATGAACATGTGTCACTTGCGTCAATACCAACTACAGTGTTGTCAAACGTGTAAATGATCATTCCATTATACTTTTTTTTGGTTCTGATAATTTACTTTTTTCCTATCCATTTTCCCCCTATATTTTTCTTTTTATTAAAATCTCATTAAGTTTTTATAATGTTTTTTTTTTGTAAATAAGTAATATACAGAACACGACTTGTTAGTTAGATAAGATACTTAATCTTAAGTAGATAAATATATTTCCCACCGATTATATATTATTATCGTATAATAATGTACAACGTTACTAATTTTATACATGCCAGTAAGACTATCTACCACAAAGTTTTGCACAATCTTTTCTTTTAATTACATTTCAAATATTTTTAAATACAAAAAAAAAAGTTTTACTAGTGTTTTTTTAATTTTATTAAGTTATGTACATACAATTATAATCTCAGCATTAAAATATGTTTTACGATTATATAAATATTATAAAAACTTATTAATTAAAATGCTTTGTTTCACACTAATACAAAAAACATGCTATGATTTTATATATATACTGTTTTTGTTTAAAAAACTTATAGTTATAAGCGTAAGAACTTACGGTTATTAAACTGAACATTAGTTCAGATATTTTGCTCGTTATAATTTATTTAATCAGCCGTCATTTACACTCTATAGATCTCTTCAAACGTTATAATTATTTAAAAAATAAATGAAATGTTGTGGTCATAACAAATACATAAGTGTTTTGTTTATACCTAGTTCACTTTATAGACTAATAATCGACTGATTTAAATAAATTAATACGTTTAAATGTATTACCTATTACTTCTATTATTATTAATAAGTATAAATTATTATTATAACCAAGGTTTAGTAACTAGTTTTTAAGTACCTACTATATAGGATATTAATTATTATTCCACCAATTGGTACCCATACCTATTGAGATTGGTGCGAATCGTTTAATCAATTTAATAATAATAAAACAATTTTGTAGAATATTAAAATGTGTGTGCAATAAAACCTCAATCGGTTCCTAAATCGCTTAACGTCATATAATTATGAACAAACCATACCAAAAACGTATTATATACTTTAAATAATTAATCGACAGCCGCGATAAGGTGTTGTGTTATTTGCATATTAATAGAATACCCATAAAGTAAATGTATACAACATGCGATGCTGTTTAATAGTGCTATATGGTTAAATTTGCAAATTTCGTTGCACATTATTGAAGTTTAAGTACCTATTTTGGATAGTTACAATATAAATATATTTATGTAATATTTTAGTTTTTTAAATATTTTATTTATAATACGTTATAACTCTATGTAAACTACCATGTCATATACGTACATTACGTTAGAACATAATATGTCTATGTTATCGATTATTGAGTTAAAAATAAAGATTTAGCATGCTGCATTTACTCCTTACTCCAAAGTTAAACTAAACTTATCACTCATAATCGTTGTTATCTTTTTTATTTGTTTGGTCGGGTGTTATCTGTAAACAGACTGGAAGTGTATCCATACTTTTAAACACCCTTCAACATTATACGTTTTTTATTGTACTATTGTTTTTGTAAATGTGTTATTTCTATCTAAAAAATATCGAATTTTTATTAGTTGCATTTTACTTGTTAATTTCCTTTCTAAAATATTTTAGTGTACATTTTTTTCGTTGTGTCAATGTTGGGAAGAAAATTATCATTCTGCTTAAAATCTAAACTATGACCAACTTAACAAAGTCTTACTTGCTTCACTAAACGCAATGAGTTATTATTATTATTATCGCACTTACATAAAATCATGACGTATTTAATGCAACACAAGAGTTAAAATCTATACGAAATAGGTATATATCAATTGTTCAAAACATTCCTTCAACCTAGAACTTCATAATTTGTTTTATTAATAAGAAGTAACTAAAATTATATCGGCTAATTTAATTTTCCTCGTCAGTTTGATATAGTGTAATTTAATTTTCACCTACATTATAACTCATAACTTGTAGAATATTATAAAGTTTTTTTTTTATGTTAAAGTAAACCTAATCTATGGCTTTTTTTAGTTAACATTAATTTATAAAGGATGTATAAATAATTGTTAATGCGCATCACATAAATAGTCATCCTCTAATAGTTTTTATAAAATGCAACCATAATTTGTATAACTCTGTATAATATGTTACAAACTGTATTATTTATCATAGTCAAGTTTTGAGAAAATAATTGTACAGCGTTAATTTGATGCTTTTAAAATTATTGTAAGATTACAATACTATTAATGTTTTGTATTATATTATTGATAGTTGCGCCTATTGCCAAACAGTTCTAGAGTATAATATAATATACATAATACATAAATATATGTAAACATGTTGTTATTAATAAAATAATTATTGAGCCGAAAAATATAATTCCAATTTTATAATAAAATATATTATGTGTTGTTTTTTTAAAAATGATTTACTCATTTTTTAATAATTATTGTCAATTTGCAGTTAAGATTTGAAAATATTATTTCACTATCAAAAATAACACGTCGCAGAATTGATTCGACCAATTGAAAATTGATTTTTTTTTAAAAGGCTTTCTGGAGAATATGTGAAATTTACGCCGCTATGTCTACTTATGATTTTTCTTAAAAAACACACGAAAACACATGCATAAACATTTTGAAACAATGACCGTCAACAGATTTAAATGTTTATAGATAAAATATTTTTGAAATATGTTAAAGAAACAATGTATAAATACTTTTTATACGTTAATAAATTGCTAATCGCTTTATATAATAGGATATTATTTTATAATTATTAACCACTAACCAGCTGTCTATTCTAATAAGAAAAGAAAGAATGAATCGAATGACTGGAACTGAAATATAGTTTTTTAATAATAATTAATAGGTAAATACAATAAGGTACTCGCAATGAGGCAAAGCTAGTTAAAAAAATAGTCATGCCATTTAATTGGCCTCATAGTATAATAGTGATATACTTTATGTAAGATGTAACAGTAAAATAAGGTTTTAAAATTATATTAACAGAATACAAAATTGCGCCAATGACAATATAATATTTTAAACACATAATAATTACAGTTCGGCATTAGAAATTAAGGTTATATTTTTCTTGATTAAATCAATCATGTTGACCGGGAAACCAGAATTATTAAAAAATAAAATAAATATCATTATTGTGTGCAATGCCAATATATTACCTAAGGGCTAAGCATAGTATTTTTTAACCGCCCAGATTAGTATCAAAGCGTTTTCTAAAAATGTTTGATGTTATTCATTTTTTTTTATAATAGGTAGGGTGAACAGATTATATTTAAATTTAATTTGTACATAAATTATCAGCCTATGATGTTATAATTCTGTTATCGAATTGATAAAAGAATTATTATAGGTTTATAGTCAATTCAAATTTCAAATTAACACATTTACAGAAATAATTTCATCGCTAAAAATTGAGAAATAGTAAATACGTACTGTCCAAATTATAACAGTGTAATTATCAAATCAGTATTCCGCACTAATCACTTATTTACACCACATTCTCGAATTACATAATTGTGTACAATAATAATTGTACAAATATCGCGTTATGTTGATCATGTTGGCTACACTGTACGTCTACTATAACCGCGGTGTGGCACGAAACATCGTGATATGAGCATCTCCTACCATAGACCAACATCAACATAACCTAGAAATCGGTCGGACAGTCTTTCTCGCTTGTACTTTCCACGTTAGATTTTTCCCGTTCGTACCTTTAGTTTTCGCAAGTATTCGCGTCAATTTGTGTCCTTGTCATTTGTCGAACGATTCAAATTTTCCAATTCAAACATGGTGAGTACTTGGAAAATGAGTTAAATTCAATTTTACAACATTAAATACTCTAACCGAAGAAGCACGGCTGGTGTGGCGGCAATGAGCATTGCTTACTTAGGTCTTGTGTCTTAATAGCAAATTTAATTCTTAATTATTTTGTTTTAACAACTAGTGTTGATCACGAGTAATCAATTTGCTATAATGAGTTTGTCCAAGTACGTTTGGCAACACTTTGTGACCAAACGATAACGATGTCGCGGTATATTTTTTATTTGGTTGTATTAGTTAAGGGTCAAATTATTTGATTTGTATGTAGGTGTTTTCGGATTGTGTACGGAAGTCGAAAAGATAAATATATAAATTGTATAACATGCTGTCTTATTTTTCGCGCTATCAAACCCGTAGATCAGATATTACCTGTTGCCCGAAAAGAATTCATCGATTAGATACAATCTTGTGACAAGTTATAAAGAATGTCATGTTTAAATAACCGATAATTTATCTTTTATGTATCTCATAACGCATCACCGAGATGATGTTTAAAGAATAATTATGAAGGTACCTTCATATACCTAACTATTATTGTAAATAAATTATTTTTTAATTAACTGAACCAAAGGTAGACATATCCCGCGTACTGAAATTCTAACATCGTCCTATCCCATAAATGCACCCAAACTATTAAGTAAGTTTGCGTATAATTTGTCCACCTGTTTCAAAAAATTATCCACTGTTAACGTATGTCATATTAAACAACAGAAGATTTATAAAAACCTAATATGTATTATGTGGGTGTACGTTTAGATATAGTTGGTATAATAAAACATAATGATAATATTGTCCCAGCAATAATTTAATTTTAGAGTTACCTATCTTTTTTTTTTAAGAGAAATGGTAAAGAGTGAACCATGAGACCACCATTGTTTCTAATGTCCCTTTGGAAGTATGAATACTATTTTAAACATTTACTAAACTATGTTATACTTTACAAATTAATGATTGTAATAGGAACTATGTATAAAGTCTCTGACCCTCCGTTATAGTTTGACCAATATATTAATAGGTTTTAAAACAAATTAAATTTTATAGTTTATATATATATATATATATATATAAAATTTATAAGCCGTTTCTACAATGTAGTCCGATTGCTTACGTTTGTAGCAAATTCCAACTAATGCAATTGAATATTTGTACTTATTGCTAAAGGAATGAAGGCAAACAATTCATTGGTCAATACTCAAATTACATTTTTAAAAGATTTGTACTAATATTGAACTATTGTATTTTCTTAGGATCTAGAATTTAAAGATGTAGAGAACCCACCAACAGATCAAAAGCGACACAAGATCCGTATTACACTTACTTCCAAAAACATTAAGAGTTTAGAAAGTGGTGAGTGTAGCAAGATATTTTTAATTAATTTCTGAATTTCATCAATTTTATAAATTTTTAGTATGTTCCGAAATGATCGCTGATATCAAGAAGAGGAAACTACCAGTTAAGGGACCTGTACGCATGCCTACGAAATTTTTGCGCATTACCACCAGGAAGACGCCTTGTGGTGAAGGTTCTAAGACATGGGACAGATTCCAAATGCGTATTCATAAAAGGGTGATTGACTTAAAATGCCCGAGTGACAAAGTAAAGCAAATCACCAGCGTAAACCTCGAACCCGGCGTCATTGCCGAAGTTAGCATTGCTAGCGAGTGATGTGTTTTTTATATATATATATATATATTACTCCTGATTGATTTGTACGATACGACAACTAATATCATGTCTAATAAAAATTAAAATAATACATCATATTGATGAACAATTTTTTTTTAATTATTGAAATTCCTTCTTTAAATTGAGTAACTATAAATAAATGCATGCCTTAAGCGCTAGGTAGGGTTTTTTTTTATCACAAATCAGTGTTTGATAAAAGTCATAATTAGCCGATGATTAAAATTTATAAACAACAACAAATGTATAAAATTTAATGTTAGTATACCGGTTAAATTTATATAAATAGGTACCTAAAAAATCGAAATTTGTAATATTTATATTGTTGCGGTAAATTTTTAACTATGAAAAATGTGGTTTAGTAAAATTATTCAGGATCATGATTAAGTTTTTAATAGCATTACTAATTTTAAATATAGTTTTAACTTAAACAGCATTTTTCATAGGTTTAATTTCAATCATATTGTATTTTGTTTATTTAATAAGAAAAAAAAACCATTACGTATTGTCTATTGGTACAAACACACTTAAGTTTCTCAACACCTATTGATACATACATATTATGTTCTAAGATTTTATTTCTAATTTGTTACGCTCTCCCAAATTAAGCAGCTTTTGGACGGAGTATTTCTGTTTAGTAGTGACACGGAAATCAAGCCTTTACATTTAGTTTTTATCAAGCTTAATGCCTTACACTATTGTGTGTCATAGACGTCGGTAATATCAAAATAAATAAAAGTAGTATAAAAACAGAAGTTCTGATTATAATTACAAAATTTGAGATTTATGTTAATTTTATTATTTTTATAATAATTTTGCAAAACAGTGAATTGAAGACTGAAAATGTACTGATCAATTTAGTTTTATAGCTATCATACATAAATATTTAGTTTACAAGATAAGAAGTAAGAAAACTTAACATGGTGATTTATTAAGGACAACACACTCGTTTTCTCTTAAAATAATTGTAATTTTGTAGTTTTTTTTGGAGACACCATATTTGACAATATTAAAATTGTTATCTTCTTTTCTTTATTCTTTACTTTTAGAGCTTTATTAACTTTCAGTAACAAAGAAATTTAATGAAATTGAATTAAGAATAGTAAGCTGAACATTTTGACTGGTCGATAACTGGTGTTGGGTTATAATTATTTAAGTTTCTAGAGTTTAAATGTGGTGACTGGAGGTTGAGTAGTGCGTGCAGATAAAAATAATTTTACACTCCACTCATCCTCCAGTCTTAAATTTTAAATTACTTTAAAAGTATCCAAAATTGGTTATATAGACTCGTCAAAATGTTTTTAACCTAAAAAGTTTTAAAATATTTACTTAACCATTTAGAGCCCTCGAAAATTCTAAAAAAGGTGAATATTTTAGTAATTTTATGATGTAAAGAAACGCAAACAAAAATGTTTATTTATGCCTTAAACAAAATTTCTTAAAAATTTTTAGTTTTTTTAAGTAATAATAATTAAAAATACTTTTCCTGATTTCGCCAGACAAACACGAGTTTTGTTTTGAACTTATTTATTAGGTTAATTTTAAATATAGTAACATTCTTTCTCGTTTTGTGTTCTTGAAAAGTTTTTTTTTAATTTACCGTCATAAGCCAAGCTATAATAAAAAAAAAAAATTAATGTTAAGCAAATATTTTTCCATAATCGCTTTATTTTTATAGAAAAACAACAGTTTACAAATGTATACATCAATTTAATGTGTTTGTAGTGTATAGAATGAATTTAGAAAAAAAAATAACTTTTCACCGAAGCTAAAATCTACTGAATAGCTACAACAACTTAAAAATTAGGAATAGTTTTTTTACAAATTCATAATATTATTTTTATAATAACAAAAACATATTACTTTTGACAATATAAAATGTGTGTACTTAATGTTTTTGAGTAATAATTTAGTTTATATAGCAAATAACAATATTGAAAAATGATGCTTATATAGTTTAAACATTATGATGATGCTCTAAAACGAGAACTATGAACATAATCATAATGTTAACTCTATTAAGACTCTATGAACTTGTCTATTATTTACATAATTTATGTAATTATTAACGTTTAATTTAAATTGGCAATTTAACTGAAAAAATTGTTCATTTCTAAGTTTTTTTTTTGTAAAATTGAATTATGTTTTTATTAAAATACATTTTTATTCAAAGCGGGATAAATTAACGAAAGGTTTATTTGGTTGCCTAACTTTTCCCCTCGCTAAATATCGAGACAGGTCCACTGGATAGAGGTTTAGTATAGGCAATTTTTCGTTTAATTCTAATTTATAACTAAAACTGAGTAATAATGTGGGGCTTAATAAAATAAAGGGAGTTTTTTGATAAAGGATTCAGTAATACAGTTTTGTTTTACTCAAAATGATTTAAACGACCATTGGCCGTTTCAAACCTATCACTAGAGTTTTAAGATTATTTGTTAATAATCACGAGTTACCCAAGTACGTTGGTGTTCGCTAGAAGGTTTGACAAGGGTACAATGACTGTTAAGAGCTTTCTGGTGAATTATATAGTTGCTCTTGTGTCCCTTAAAATTGTTGTGCTATCTTCGAACCTCGGTAAATAAATTAGAGTAATTTAATATCGATTTCGGAAATAATAAAATATTCATATTGTCTTGAAATAAATAATTAGCAATCGAATTCCTAATACTGACTTAGACTTCATATTATTATTACTAAACTATTGTCACTTTTCAATATTATACACAATATATTTCCCCTATAAATATTCTTTTAGCCTTTTCAAGTATGAAATATATTGGCATTATCATCTTACACGTGTATTTTACTACATAGTGTGCAGTAAATTAATATTTATAGTGCCCACATTTTAGATTTTAATCGAAACAGTAGCTTATTTAAGAATTCATCTTGGGCGAGGTAGGGTTTATTTTTTAACCATTAAGCTAAGGCCCCACTGAGAGCGATTTGCGTGTTGGCGGTTTAGCGATTTTATCAACAGTATAGAAATAAATATGTAGTGTCCCCACTGACCGCGTGTAGCGTTTTACGAATTTAGCTACACGCGCAAGAATCGCTGAAAAAACAAAATTGTTTGATTTTCGGCGATTAATCGCTGTTAAAATGGTATCATCGTCGATTCTGTCAGAACAAATTGCTGCTGCTGTATACCTACAAGAACCCATATGGAATCCAAGACACCTAGACCACAGAAATCGAAACAAAGTCCTGAGATGTTGTAGTTCTGTTATAGGACAAAAACTTAAAATTGATAAAATTGATGGTCATTTAATTATTTAATGTTATATATTTATGTTTATTAAATTAGTTATTATAAATTATATGTTTTAATACTAGTAATAAAATAAATAAAAATAGAGCTCGGATGTTAATGACCTAAAATACATTAGAAAATGAATGTAGAAATGAACACGCGCGACATAAAAAAACGCTAAAGTGTCCCCACTAAAATCGCTGGTGGACCATAGGCGGAGATTGGGGGGTGCTTAGCACCCCCAAAATTATCAATAGCCCCCGCAATTATTTGATCACTCATCAAAGTAATAAATTCCTTAATTAATGGAGTAAAAACTAAAATTATGAAAATTATTTCAGTTCCAAAACGGCAAAACATTATAACAATGTTTTTGATATTGTTATCATTTAATTTTAATTCAAGTGCTAAATAAAGTTATACATTTTTCAAAAAACGCAATAAATATTGATAAAATTCAAAAGGCTCTAACCCTAAATGTATTTCCCAGCTTATTCAAATTATTTCAAGTCGCCTTGTCTTTGCCAATTAGTTCAGCTACATGCGAACGCAGCTTTTCAGCTATGCGCAAAATTAAGACATGGTTGCAAGACAGATTTAATAATTCATCCATATTATACATTGAAAACGATTTAAATATTAATGAAGAAAAAATTATTGATATATTTGGATCTAAGAATAGGTACATTGCCTTAAAATAATATGTATTTACTTAAATAATATACAAATATTATATTATAATTATTATGATTTGTATTTATACATTTGTAATGTTATATAGTATTATATATTAATAATTTAGGAGTGTAAATCCCTTGCTGGTCATTTTAGATAGAAAAATGCTAGCCCCCCCCCCCCAAAAAAATTAATGAAATCTCCGCCTATGTGGTGGACATCTGGCGTGTAAAATCGCGGAATCGCTCACACGCAAATCGCTTTCAGTGGGGGGGGGCCTTAGCTTAAAAAACAAATATTATTGACCAAAATATTAACAAATCACTTTTAATACATTGAATCAACCTATATCAATACAATGTACTATACTTAAGTAAAAAATTAAAAAGCCAAACATTAACTATGTTATATAACAAAATAATTTTTTTTCTTTTTTGATACCTAGTTGCAAATCTATCTATAACATCATTAACAAATCATATTGTACGATGGATGTTTAGTAAAGTGCTGAACCTTGGCCCATCTTAGTTCACAGCCACGTGTTTAACCTATTTAACAAATATATTAAAAAGCTTCATATTTGAACTATTTATTATAATAAAGGACGAAAAGGATAACACTGATGTAAAGATATTAATAACTATTTACAGAAATAGAGAACTTTATTATGATAATAAGAGTAACAAAGGAGAAGGATTTAATAGAACAGTAAAATTATAAATTAATTAAAAGCCAATTTTCAAATTAGTTTTATTGTTATCTCAATTTAAGCATTGCACATACAAATCCAAATTAATGCAATTGAAAACTTTGGTGGCACTAATTAAATTTTAATCACTAAACAAAATAGAACATTTAATTTAAACACTTAATATAATATAAGTATCTATTTTAATGCCTAATATTAGCCGTCTTGCCGAGAAAACTTTTTAAAAGTATTGAAATACATAATTTAATTAATTTTTAATAGTTTAATAATTTATACTTGTTCAAGTATCAATAAAATACTTCAACATATTAAGGCAGTGTTCCATACCGATTACTACAGCTGTAGTATAAACACTTCATGTTAATCTTATAATATTTATTAAATGGGTAGTAAAACGTGGGCAATTGCGGTTGCCTACCTCCCTTGAATGCGCCACTGAATCCAAACGGATATACTTTCAGTACTAAAATATACGCAGTCACGAGATATTTTATTGGATAAATGATTTACAGAGTTATAATAACATTGAGTATATATTGTAATCAATGATAAAAGTTATCGATATACTAGTCTACTACCGATCGATTACTTTTAACTGATAAAAATAGTATACTCACTTACCCGGACTACATACACTATATTAAAGTTCAGACCTGTCGGCTTTATTTTTCTCAACCAGTTTTCCTATGATTTGAAACCTTTGTTAAATTATTTTTTCCGACGATTATAATACGGGTGGTCGTTAATGAGCTTTTGGGCACCATCGAGAATGCCAAGTTCGATCAGCTGCTGCGGCTGCTAGGAGGTGGGAAAATATGACAGCAAAAAAAAAAAAATAAAGGTAAACGTGACAACCACGGGCCGGAGAAATAATTTTAATTGCGACCTCGAGTTGTAAAGTTTGTGCACAAATAATGAGTAAAGACCTGTGACGAGCATGATTATAGCGCCGCGGTGTCTGTATTACTTATTCAAAGCGGGTAGGTAAGTTAGAAGTAGAAGACTTATATACACCGCCGCCGAGCGAGTGTTAAGCGACACGGGCGAAGTGTGATATTATACATAATGTATACGGCCTAGTTATGGGTATCAATTTTATTCGACCCGCTGAGCCCGAAATTTATTCATCAAACTTTTTGATAAGCTTGTTTAATATATTATTATTACCATCTAAATCCGTGGCCGCCGTCATGCCGGGTTTTTTTTCCACGCGTTCGTCCACCTCCGGCTCGGCCGGCGTTAATAATCGCCAAGTCAAACACACAACGCGTATTATAATATGGCCTGCACTGCAACGATACAGCTGTTCATTTTACCATTATCATATCCAGCCGGTCGCCGTACACCGTCTTAATCCCAATTACCCGCAGGGATCTGTGGTAAATATGTTATAAATGTACTACTTGCACTGCCCGGACGGTGAAAAACGAGCCGAAAGAAAAAAATATTTATATTCTTCTGGAGTCACTGGCCACACGGCCTCTGCTGATGTTTAATAGTTATGGGGATCTGTTTGTAAATTAATATATATTACCCCCGAAGAGGCGGTGCGGGTCGAAAACGGTATAAACACAGTGACCGACCGCGTGCCGGCGCCGATAAATCTTCCGGACGCTTCCTAAGCGCAGCGTTTTATACAATAATAATAAACCTCCTACGGTATATTATATTATTATATGTGACTTATTTTTTTTCTTTTCGCTCTATCTTTATTTTTCGGCAAAGCTCTTCGCCGCGTCGCTTATGTCTCGTTTGCCGGAATCTACCAAAAAAGACACTTCGAAATACATCAAACACCATTACAATATACGGTTAGCAGCTAGCAGAACTGTAACGCATATTACCCGCCCTTTTTCGTCTTAACCTCTCTTTGTGATACAGTAATAATGACATTACTCATGTATATGTTTTTCGGCAAACCTTTCGAAGAAACTTTATTTTTTACTAAATAACACGATACAAACGCAAAATTCCTACCGGTCCATTTGTTATTTGCTTACTGTGATTTTTGTATTTGATATACACTTTAACGTGTCCAACGATTTTTTTTTCTTCCAAAATAAAATAAAAGTATACATTTTTTTCTAGCAAATCTTATTTTATTGAATCGGATAATTATTTTACATAAAAAAAAAAAAAAAATAATAATAAATTATTATATAATGTATTTTACATACATTATATACTTATGAAATAATATAGGCTAATTTAGATACCTTAAAAGTTTAGATGATTTTTTTTTCTATTGACTTGATCTAGTATTCAGAAACCCTTGCGAAGATACACGAATTATTTGTGTTTTTATGAGAACATTTCCTAGAGGACGGATATTTTAACAATATATTGTTCGATTACACACTTGATGTGGGTACATCAGTGTCATTAGACGTATTGGCTAGTGTGATTTCCGAATTCAGATGTGCAAAGCTCTAGAGGAAAGATTTTCATTTGAGAATGGTTCGTTGTCGGTTCGACGATGGTCTTCGGGCGTTTTACATTGAAGAGCAGCGGCTACGACCCTTGGGGTCAGACTTCTAGACGGAATCGTCTGCGCTAGACATCTAAAAACATAAGAAAACAATAATTGAAATCTGGGAATGATATATATATATATATATATATATGTACGAGAGTTCGGTCGATCCGTGTCGAACGAATACATATTATTGTTAGACCTTTTTCTTGGTATAAGATCAACAAATTAATTTTTAGCTTCGATGCAAAGCTATTGGTTTTACTCTGATTTGTGTTTTTTTTTTATCTGTATACACTGTAACTTTTTTAATACTGGACCAATTCCTTCGAGTAGTAACTCTATAAATCACAAAATTTGGGGGGGGGGGTTAAAGTTGAAAAAGTTTACTTCTTCACGGTCGAAATTTGAAAAAACAAATAAGAAATATTTATTTGGTATGCCCGCACACGTCAGTTGTATCAAATTTAAATTAAACCCATTTCCCACCCCTCTAGAAGATGTTCAAGTTTTTTAGTTTTTTTAGTTTTTTAGCCGTAATTTTAAGACCTTCAAGTTTAAAATTTGTCATTAGTTAGAACTCATATGTATCCATAACATATTAAACAGAAATTAAATTCGGCACTACAGTTTTTTTTAATTGCCGGAAAACTGTGTTTTCGCAGATTGCGTATATTTAACAAAAACTCCTGAAATCTTTAAAAAAAAATTAAAAAACGAACAGACGCTAATAACTGTCGGTTGGTAACATCGACCCGTGTTAGGTTAGGTTTGGTCCCAACGGTCGGTATCATAATATTGTGTTTACTAGTAGGGAGGTTGTAAACGAGTTTGTTCGGATGACCATTGAGTTTAGAGTGGAACCTTGCATAGTAGATTATGGCAGTTTAGTGAACTGTTTTGGCGTTTAAGTCTGAACAATTACTTCGACTAATGCAAACGCGACTATTTATGTACTATAACAATAAAAATAATAATAATCCAACTTATTAAAAGACTACAGCTTTTTTAAATTATATTATAAACTTCAATAAGTCCAATCGAATTCTATTTTTCTAAAAAACAAAAAATAGATAAAAAAGTCGTTAGAAAAGTCAAAAAAGTCCTTTTTTAATTAATTAATTATTCATTAACTGGTTTAAATATAAAAGAAATGGCGATGGTAGAACACAGACAATGTTGTTGTACATATTATGTGAAAATTTGGTTTCTTAGTTTTGATTACAGCCTTCGTAAAATTTATCCGCGCAAGGCGGGATTTTTGAAGAAAATAACGGGTGTGTGGCGCTCTCTTAAGACCTCAGAGTAATATTTAAAAAGTGAAAGAGGCGAATCGTTATACAAATATCCATAAACACTTGAGGGTAGTATTGTATAAGGCTGGGCCATTAAAAGAGCTAAATAGAAATAATGGTATTAGATTTTTAAACTAAAAATCTAACTTGACGTTAAACAAATTAATTTAGTACTTATGTAAATTGCAGTTCAGTTACATGTTAACAAACTTTTTTTTTATAAATATATGAATTACCTACAAACAGAGACTACACAATTTATGAGGAAATAGGATGCTTTTAAATGTAAGGTTTTTATACACTTTCTAAAATTCCTACAATATACACTAATTTGTAGTGTATATTGTAATAACACTATATTTGAAGGATATTATTAAATAATTATACAACACATTGTTTTTGCTTTTAACTTCAAATTATTTATTTCACTAAATTTAATTGCAAATTTATAATATAATGTTACCTCGGATGCCATTTGAAATTGCAAGTCAAATTCATATTTTAAATATCAACATTGAACCTAGAAAATATAACACGTCAATTTAATAATAAATTTAACATGGAACTTTTTTTTTATACTATATAAAGTACATATTATATATATTTATTATATTATATATTGTACCGTTGCGCGTGCAGCACGATTTACCCGTAGGAATTCAACGTTCAGATCGAGGGGGATGCAATCTCTAACCCCATCGTCGCTTCGAGTAGCGCCCGAGGTCCGTGGTCGTTGCCGCGCGTTTCCCTTTGGGACGTTGGCGTAAGGAACGTAGGGCAAGGTGCACACACACACACATACACACGATTTAGCGTCTTAGAAACAGTCGCCGGGTCCGCTTGCACTAGGTCAAAATAGGGAAGGCGACGGTAGACGAGCGCGAGCTTTCTAGTTGATGAAATCGCATTCCGCAGAGCCAAAAACCCGTAACCGATGCCGGCTCGGTTATGTGTAAAAAACAAATTCGAAAAAATATTGTGCGCCCAACTGCATTCACGGTTGCCGGCGGTATTCGTTTCGACGAATTTGTTTTGCTACTTACGCATATCGGGCAGATACGCGTGTCGGAGAATTTGTGTTTTATGGTCTTCTCGCCGTGAGCCCCATCCCCTCTCTCATGCTCCCCCTCCCCCGACCGCAGATCGCCCATGTGAAAACTAAAGAATTCGTAAAAGAAACCCTTCGTCTCGTTCACTGCAAAACGGCCACCGGTTCGTCCGCCGACAGACTGTGGTAGGTTATAAAAAAAAATCCAAACTATATCGCATGTGTGTTGATCAATTAGACCACGAGTTCTTGACATTTTGAGGCCAAGCCACCTTTTATAATGTTGTATGACGGTGTCACGCCCCGCACCACTATACAATTGAAGTATATTTAATACAAGTACTATACATATATCATACATGTATATAAATATATATATATACTGTATTGGATTAATGTAAATAAAACTTCAATGTAATTTTTTTTTAAATATACATACACATGTAATTAATAATACAAAATCAAATATAAGTAATCAGCGTAGTAAAAAAATGTCTAAGTTGGTTATTTAAAAATTTTCACACGTCCCTAAAGGACACTCATGTTGAGAGCCACTGATTAATGCCTTGACAAAAACGGTATTGGGACATTTGACGCCTGAAAATTTTCCCACTAATTTCTTTGTTTACTTCAAAGAATAATTGCAATCTGTACAATTTTATTAAACATTAAGTAAATAACGTTAACATAGGTTTACAATATAACATAAATTACATTTCCAAGGGAGGCTATCCTGTAATAAAACCCTAATACAGGAAATTTCAAATTTTATTTAAATATTGAATTTTAGGAATCTAATAGGTGTATACGCACCACCGTCTTTTTAGGTGACAATGGAGATAGTCAGGAATTGCGTTAGAGCTTAGGTGTGTAACTATACTGGGTTGGAAAATTGGCCTAATTTCAAATGGAATTTTTTATAATCCGTTTTTGCTAAATTGAGCTTACTGTATATTATATATGCTTAATATAAATATTGAACTTTGTATACAAATTATAGTAGTATGAAACCCATCAAGACCTTATATCTCTAAATGTTGTAAGATGTGTTTCCTTGAACGACTAAATTAATTGGGAGTTATTTAGTTATCAATTCTTGGTGTCGTATAAAAATAGAAATTTATCGGCCGATAAAAATAGTAATTTGTCTAATCATTTTAAATACCTTTATAACTTATAAGTACCTCTTTATAAAACAATAAATCAATTATTCTGTTTAAAGATGTAGATTAAATTTGTTTGATCAGCTGTAACCCTTTATACAAATACTGTAAGGTTGTGTTATTACACAACCTTAGCTAAAGAACTAATATTACTCAGTCAATGTGCGTTGAGTGTTTTTAGATAATGTTTATTATCAAAACTAATTATTTGTAAACTGTATGGTTCCATAAAAAATGTATGTTTTTTATTCTACAATTAAATAAACATAAAAGTGCATATTATACAAAGAAAAGTCAAACGAATAACGTGTACAGTTTTGTCTGTTTTAAGTAGTCTTCTTCAGTAATTTTGGCCCCAACCACTGTATTCCAATCGCACCTATTGGTGCTGTCACCAATATGGAAATTACTGCTACAGTCAATAGCTGAGTGGCAGATTCCACATCTTCGTCTGTGCCTTTTGTTCTTGCCCTGTCCAGAGCTACTGGAGCCAATGCAGCCTAAGGAAATGCCTTCGATTAGTTAGATGCATAATAGAACATACATTTTATTTAGAATCTTAGTTTAATAATAATTATGATTCTCATAAACCTTATTACTTAATAATTTCAAGTATTTTAACAATATAACAGATACCTGTACGGTGGCTTTTGGCAGCCACGCTATGTTAATGAAAAGCATTTCTTTCCAGTCGAATCCGGTGCCCGATATACAGCAAGACGTAACGATCAACCTGATCTGTATAAAAAAAACCAACAACCGTTTTGCTAAGTATTTTATAGTAGTCAAAATTTCAACGGACTGTAGCTACTTACGATTAGTCCTCCCGCCAACACTATCAAACCGACCAAGAGTATGTCGCTGCCTTGGAGGAGCTCAAATTTGATTTCGGTTCCTATGGACGCGAACAATATCGGTTGTAGAGCAAACCAAAACTTGTCAAACATTCCTTCAACCGTATTTTTCTGCTTGGAAAGCGGTTCAATTTCGAAAACTGGCACGCCAATATGCTCGAGGCGCTTTTTTAATCTCCATTTCCAACCAGTGTTTGCAACAAATGCCGATATGATGCAAGCCAGTGGTCCAGCGCCCGGATATCCATACAGCTGACTTCCCGTGACCGCCAAAAATCCACCAGCGCCCAGAAGGAAACATCTTTTGGTCATCGTTGCCTGTTCTAGCTTATGGGTAAAATGTTGTATAAGTACACGACGGACGGTCACATTTATTAGACATTTTAAAATGAATGACCCAATGAGCAAAGTATAAAATCAGTATTTCAAAAGCATCGTTTTTTTTATCATAAACAGTTTAAAATAATTAATCATTAACCATTAATTAAATATATTACAAATAGACAACGCTAACGTAACCATCAGAATTATTATTAGTATTATTTTACCTGTATTTCTAGATTTCATTGTGATAAAACTATTATGAAATCAAAAAAATATAAATACTATAAAAATAAAAGTATAATAATATTATAATACTTGATCTGCAGTTTGGTCTTTGTGGTCTTCGTCGTCTCCGTGGTTGCTGTATTTATTAGCCCATGGCGAAGGTGGCATGTATATCATTATCAAACCCCACACCATTCCTAATGCCACACCGATGCATACGTCCACTGGACCTTGGATAATCTTACTTACCAAATTACCTGTGGCATAATAGATCCAATGTCTGATATCAGACTTACAAAAAAAACATTAAAACAATTTTCGAATGTAAATTTTTAATATTGTAGAAGAAAAATGTTTGTTAAATTATTGTTATTGGCGGGCGGTCAATATACTGGCAGACGTTATAAATGAATAAATATCAAACTAAGCACTCGATTACTTACCTTCAGAGAATACCAAACCGAGTAATACGCCAAAGGCGCTAATAGACAATATATCGTCGAGACTAGACGCTGCTATCACCAGAGTACCTACTCCGTTTGACTCGCCATAGCCTCTGTTTTTTAACCATAGAAGACGTGGTACCAACACAGCGGGACTGACGGCCGACAAGACAAATCTAAATTAAAAAGGACAACAAATCATAATCATTTACCTGTTTTGACCGCATAAATCTACTTAGGCGGTTAGGAAAAAATTGAAATTGTGAGTAAAGTAAATATTTGTATAAAATGAGTAAGGCGCAAGTAAATCATTCTAAATATTATAAAATAATTTCGAACCATAAGCAACTCTGGTATTATGATAACACAATAGTTCACGTGAATCGATATGTAACCTCGCTTGAATAGAATTTAAATAAAATTTACCCTAAAAGGCCATTTTGACTGTTTGCTCCAGTTTGTAGTTAAAACTATATATATAATGGAATAATTAATAACACAGACAATGATGACAGTATCACGTATTTATATCTATTTGGTTTTTATAGTCGAGTTTAATGCCATCAGCCATGTCAGTTAGATTCTATAATTTTGAGATGCACACATTGACAACATTATCAATACAGCTGTTGTGTACATATATTTTTAATATCATACTTCAATCTCCATACCAAGTATAGTAGTAGTAAGCCATGAGCTTTTACTGTGTTTGTTTCCGGCTTCAAAATTTCAATCGCAATACTACTGTACACAAATAATTGATTTTTAATTTAAGAAATATTATTATATGTGTAATAAACACTTTTCTTAGATATACTATACACTATGCATTGTTGTGTTATCTCGTATTAGTTGTGTTTGAGTGTTAAGTTATGTAAAGCGAAATTATAACACATCAGTATAATGATTTATTTGGCGGGCCATCATGGAAATTCCCATATTTATTTTATTTTAATTTCCAAAATATTTGAGAATATTTTAAAATCGCGTTTTGGTAGGAGATTAAATGTTTCAAAGTTTTACTTTTGATAATATTTTCTTTAAATAAATTAACATGTTTGCGGTAAAGGGTTACACTTATAGTTATACAACATTATTTCATAAAAAGATACTTAATATATTTTTAAATTGTAGACATCAATATTTTTGTTTTTATAAGAGATAAAGACTTTAAAAAGATTGTAAGTATATTTTTATTATTTTTAGACTTGTGTAAATTCTAATATATCGCACACCTTGATCAAAACTGTAACAACTTAAAAGGGGGTATTTTTAGTTATTTGTATATTCGGATTCTACAAACGAAGTTGCATGAACCAACAAAACAAATTAAACTTTATCTTGATTACTCTCCAAAAGATGACGCTGTAGGTACCTTTTGTAAAAATGACTAATCCCATAATTCTTACTATCAAAATTCAAAACCGTTTAAAACTTTAGTTTCTGCCCGGACATCAAGCGGAGTGCACGTGCGTTGATTGTACAAAACTGTTTTATTAAATTAAACAGTTAAAGTAATTAAACTTGAAAATTAGTTTTTTTGGAATTCCTGAAATAAGGTGTTTTTTGAGTTGCTACAGTATTGTTCTAACTTCTAGGTGTGCGATATGTACCAAATGTACACTAGAACGTCTTATGTATTTGAACCGGCTTATAATACATATTATTATATGATATTATAGTGTTTCATACAGAAACTTACCCGAGTGTTAATGCCCATTCCCATGTTAAGTTGGTTAGAGTGTAATGAGCTATTACGGCGGCCGCCAATGCTTCGGCCACGCATGGAAATATCGCTAGTTTGATAACAGATCCGCTAAGTCGACGCAACTGTCCAGGGTCGAGACCAAGACCGCCTTTGATTAGGATAACCGACAACGCCGCTTCTCTGTGTGTTAATATTACATAAGTGACCCATTGTTAATATTATTATTGTCATTACACCATCACAGTATAAAGATTTCTCAAAATGCAATTATTTAGCCACCTAACTAAAGTCCACAGATATAACTTATATTTTGAAAACAATACAACTGTTTAAAATATAGTATAAGGATATCATAAACGTCACGTTACCTAATAAATATGTGCATTTTGATTTTTTTTTTTTTTTAATTTAACAACGATCATATTTAAAAAATTAATTTTGAAAAGTTCATACTATACCAATAAGTCGTTATTCAACGTTAGTCTTATAACTTTGTGTACCTCATGATCGCCACCAGATGAATGCACCAACTGGCTTTGAGAACATATAGGCCGCAGTTCTGTAGCGCTATTCCGGCCACCAGCATTCCCAAGAGCGGCGGTAGACCTGCGACCTCTTCGACTAGCCAACCGGCAGCCGCGCCTGCCACATACAGCAAGTACAACGAAGTAACGCTTCCGCCGGGAAAGGCCGTCAAGTATGGCGACAAGTTCACGTAGAGTAAGTACCATACGATAACCACAGAAAACAATACGGTAAAACAGCTAGATAGGGCTGCCGACATTCGATGGTCGCACAGTTCATCCGAAGCTATGGCCTCGTTGCTAGTGAACTGAATCCGGTGCCTTTCGCCGTTTTCCATTTCGGATAGACTGCTTTTACCTTCACGGTCGCCGTCCTTGTCCTTTTCGACCAGTGAAGGAACAGCTGTAAACAATATCCGCCGTTTTAAATCTGTACCTCAGTGGCGATACGGAAAACAAATTTGAGATCAATAATGAGACAATTCCCGAAAGAATGAGATGTAGGTTTTCACCACGATGCCGTTGACTTGTAGGTGCTTAGAAAGTCAAAAACAATAGTCAACACAAAGAGATTAAACAAACGAAGGAACCGAGTATCCAATTTCATTTTTGAAAGCCATTATGATTTCACAAACAACCAACAATTTCTTCAGATGGGCGATTTTGAAACCAACCAATATTTTCTCAATATAGTTTGAGATAATTATAATCTTTATTTTATATTCACTAATAGTTTTACATACCATGCAATACAGTGTTCCCAATTAAAAAAAAGTTATTTAAAATTAAATTCATATTTGATATCGTGAAATGTACATCTTAATAGTAATAATGCAATCAATTAAAATGATAGTGGTCAATACCTCTTTGTTTTTATTACTTAACCACGATATTTTTATGTTTATCATGAACTTTATAATTAACAGCTACTGGAGTGTACAAGATTAACTGTGGATATTTTAGATAAGAATTGTTTCTCAGTTATATATTATAATATACATATTTTTTTTATAATTTGTGATTTTATCTTGATTCGTAATGCAACTATTTTGTCTATATCACCAGAGGAAAATAAATATATGCAAAGAACATTTGTAACGAGAACTTTGATAAAAAAAAAAAATGTACACGATTGTGACTTATCAGTTTCTATTGCCAATAAGAACAATATTGTAGTTATGGTCGATTATTATAGATAATAAACGGTGAAATATATAATCGTGTTTTACTCACCGTGTGTATAATATAATATTATTCAGGCATAAGTAGTTTTCCAGAGACGTACAGGCTCACCAAAGTCCTTACTCAATGTGAAGTGTGGAATATTATGATATATAGATGGATCAGTAGATGTCACATGTTGTACACTTACGTATAGCTACAACTGTTAATAGTAAAACCGCACACGATTAAAAGGTAAAACAAAAATCGAACGACTGATAATTTCGGTAAAGGTAATAAATATTACTACAGTTTAAAGTGTTTTCGGCGACTGTCAAAAGTGGTCTCGCACTGCCTACCGAGTGCGGGACGATTACTTATACTATTATGCTTATTGTATTGTCTGTATACAGGATGTTTCAGAAAGAAAATTGAACACAGCAAGTTAGGTTAAAGTTTTCTTTATAAAAAAAAAAAATTGTATAGATTAGCTTGGAGAATTCACTATGGGCCGTCAAGTTGAAATTACAGAAATTCGTGTTTATTTTAAAATGTACACTCATTTTTTGAGGGTAATTATTGTGTTTAATAAGTGGTCGAAGAAGGAACCAATGACAATAATTATAATTTTATAGAGGTACTAAGATTGATCTGAAAAATTCAATTCGGAATCGTCGAATAATAACTAATAAATTACATTGCTTATTATTTTAAACTTGGAAGACACGTACGCCGTGTTTAACAAGTAAAACTTCTACTGTATGATTTCTGTTTAAAATGTTGAATGTCAGTATTTCTATTGTTCTAAAACGCTCTGTATACTACGTGTACGGTGTATGTACTGATATGATGTGCTTTATCTTCGTAGCGTTATCATGTGTGTAGAATAAAATAATAATGGTATGAAAAAAGGCCGTTCACCTACGACACAAACGGTATAGGTGAATCGGGCAAGGTCGAGAAACCGGTAGCCATTTACAAGTTACAACACATAATAACTACAATAACAATAAAATGATAAACTAATATCGATTTCCTACAATTCGCATCTTGTACCTGTTATCGCCCGTTGAATATATACACACGCCAACAACAAATGATCGTGTATTGTATTTTTGGCCGAATCGAAAGCAGCAATAGCAATAATTGTTGTAACACTCGTGTAAGTGGAGGGAATGTTAAGTAGTTTGACCTCGACGCGGTATAATTAGTATAAACAACTAGAATGATTAAAATATAGGCGTAATACGGACTACATACCCGACAAAAAGCTAAATAGCATAATAGAGCAAACAAAAATTTTGAATTACTAATAACTGTTGATGATTCAATCTATTGTGATTGTAAATGTACTTACTTTCTGGGTTTTTTTTATTCAACGAAAACTTAATAATCAGCTGTTAGCAGTTACGTAGTATAATAATATGTCTAGTGATGTTAGTGACAAAAACCTATAATCTATATACCTAGGGAACTGAACTCATTTTCCTGTAAAACTTGCAATAAAAGTTCGGCTTATAAAAAGTAAATACCTTAGGAACAAAACCAAAACCTGAAAGTAAGGGCTAAAAAACATGGTGCTTGATTATTCTTATAGAGTACCTATGACCCTATATTTTATATTATTCATAGAAAACAACTTTAAAGCTCATTGATTTACAAAAAGGGTTACTGGACATTTTAAATCAAAAGGTAAATATAATTATAGGATTTTAAAACTATAAAAAATGTAATTACAACAAGTTTCTATACAACAAACACTCCATCGCGGTCTATGATGAATTTTATCAATACACACTATATAAAAAAAAAATTACACAGTTCAAAATATGTTGAATGCTGTAACGTACCTACTGTCTGGTTAAGTGCAGTGGTCGTCGATAAGGCTAAGGACGTGGATCTCTGGCACGGGAAACGGTTGGCTAAGCCGTGTGCTACACGTAATAACCTTAACGTCCCTTTTAAAACTTAATATATCGCCCGAAGGGCTTAAACGGGCGGTCACGCTTATAAGGTAGTCGACTCTCAAGTGCAAGCTACAAGGTGTTAATTAAAGTTACTAAATAAAATAAAGTTATAGTACATGCATAAAATAAATATATAAATATTTACACTCTGACCTGACTCCGGATGATTGTGGTACGTCAGGGCAGAGCGGAGTTGAGGTGCACACACAGATGATGGCGTACGGCAGTAGGCGGGTGCGCGAATTAGAACACAAGATCGTTGCGAAATATGTTAGCACCGATGGTAGTTATCAATTGGTGTAACATTGGGATGACGCGCTAGCCGTCATCTCTGTGTGTCAACACTGCTCCCCCCCTTAAACGGGTTAATTAGTGTCTGTGTACATGTGGTCTGGAGTCAACAGGAACGGTTAGATAATGTAACCGTTACAATGCTAAAAAAATAAGGTAACCCTTTAAATATTAACTTGTATTGCATAGTTTATTTTTTGTCTATTTAGAAATCTTGAAATAAGATATTAATGACACAAATAGGTCACATAAAATATAAGATTAGGTAATGATTGACGTATTATATCTCGATAAAAAGCTAGACTTAAATTTTGAGAAAATAATTCATCTTAATAAAAATATTATTATATTATTCATAACTTGTTTTTAAAATGTTGAAAGACTAAAGAGTTGTCATATTATTATTATATTGTAGACTAATTTAACTAATACAATTATTTGAAATGTCTTTGGAGATGATTTTATATTTTTATGGACTACTTATATTATGTCTTATGGCCTATTGGTAGTAATTAGTTTGTTTAGTGATGGCTTTACCGTTATGGCTCATGCTGCCGTAGTCAACAACAGGTGGATCCGTTTGGCGGCTGTTTATGGCAAAATTCTCTGTGTTAGCGGGAAGTGACATCACAACACCTGATATAGCTTATTTAACTAAAAAAAAAAAGAAATGTGATATGTCAAAAAATTATTATAAAAAAAACCATTAAACGGTAATTAAATTGCAACGAAAACGGCATGAAGCTGACGACTAGTGATTTAAAGATACAAACAAACCTATTTTTAATGAATTTTTTTTATCGACACTTGTTTTCATTTTTTTTTTTTTTTTTTAAAGAAAAACAATATAATTTATGTAAAGGTACTATGGAATGCGATTAAAAAAAACCCGGAACAATATCATTGGTAAAATAGGTGCAGTCAGCTAATTGAGATAATACCTACATTAATATTTATCATCATCACTTGGTATTAATCATTAGTAAGCCGATGTATTAAATTATAGTGATTAGGTGTACTTATTTCCGTTGCGGAATTACTGTTATCTTATTGCTTTTGTTATGAATCTTGTTGTTGCTTATGTTATCATAAAAAAACCACTGTTAATAATTTAAGTCCTTACTTTTAAAATAAAAACTAAATATAGCTCAATAGTTTTGAACAAAATAATGTACATAACTTGTTCAATCATAAAAAAACCACTGTTAATAATTTAAGTCCTTACTTTTAAAATAAAAACTAAATATAGCTCAATAGTTTTGAACAAAATAATGTACATAACTTGTTCAAACATTCCATCAACTAATGCTACAATTAAAATATTGATGTAGAGTTCTACTTATGAATGTCTTTAACAAAATTATAATATAATAGTATACATTACTAATTTATTAGAATTTAAATAGACATGAAAGACTTTTCATTACAAGGTTCATTTACAAATACATCTTTCAATATTTATGACTACGGCTTATGACCCAAGTCATTGTAAAGAAAAACATTATTTCTCTATTTTCAGAGTCTTATATAATTTTGTCTACGAATATGTCGGGTAATATCGTTTAGAACGTCAACCAATACCGCTGTGTAGAACCATTGTAAACTAATTAAAGAATGGTATACCAATAGGTACTAGATGAATAAACTACAGAACCTTATGTTATCGATTACCGCCGACCTGATTATTAGTGTTCATTTCGCTATGCAAAATTTAAAAGGCTTATAACTTTTAGCAATTAAAAAGTTTTGTTTCTTCCGTGACATTGCCTAATAGATGGCCACGCATACTATAATTTTAAGGAACATTGTAATTATAGAGTAGGAAATTAATTATTATGTTTAAATTCTTGTATTCTTTCAAACACCATAAGAGGTTTTTAAATAGTTTGACATATTATATTCGTTGAATTCGCGATAGAAATTTCCTCTACACACAATCATAGCTAAACTGAGTCATCGGTTCGAGTGGTTATATTAACTCACTAAGATCTTTTTTTTTTAATGCAAAATATTTATATTATCAATACTACAGAAGGAAGAAAAGGTTTGCTGATACGATGGTGAATATTATTTTAAATTTTACTTATAACTACAGGACTAGGAGGCAGAACATAGGTGTTCGATATATTGTCCTAGTATCTACAGCAAGAGTTTTTTTTCGTTAATAATTTAGAGTAGTTAGATCAGTACACGTTTATAGAAAAAAAAGCACAACTTTTCATAATTTTTGAGTTGCCAAGTTAATATGTGGCCTAAATCCTAATAGCAACAATAAGTCGGGAAGTTAATGGAAAATTGCTGTTATCTTCTCGGCATTAAATAGGAAGTCAATCGATACATCGATGCCGATTATCCATAGTTGGGAAGTATCCGTGAATGGACATTCGACATGTTTAGAATAATCTATTAACTTTAAATTAAATGTCGAAAAGGTAATGGGAACTTCTCATTAGCTTCCCAACTTCCCGATGCTCGAAGGGAGCAAACGAATGTAGGTAAGCTGTTTGAAAGCATGTAAGAGTGTTGCAAATGAATGCTTAAATACCTGCTACTAAGTATACTTGCAAGTACATTTTTATTAATTCATGTCAATCAAGAGCTCATCATTCATGTTCGACTAACCGCGTTGAAGAAAATAAATATGATTTATTAGTTTATACTCTAAAATAAATTAAAAACGAATAGTGTTTATGTAGTTTTGTTATAATTTTTTTTCTAGAATTGGCCATCCCAACAAGAAATAAGTAAGACTAAAGACCAATTATTTTTTACCGAACACAGATTCATGTACATGGTCGGTCTGAATCGGGTGCTGAACCCAGACAAAACCAATAACTTGGTCGTAGGAGGATGCAACATTTACAAAATCATTTATTCGATAGTCCCGATTTCTTATGCAGTGCTGGCGATATTTAGTGCAATCGGTGTCTACTATTGGGCCAGTGACTTTAATACTTGGATAAACTGTGTGTTCTTGTTCGTGATATCCTTCATTCTACTATTGAAAGTCATTAGAATCAATCACACCGCCGACACTATATGGAAATGTTTCGACATTTTGTGTGACGATTTCTTGACTTACTGTGGTCGCCAAAGAAGCGGCGTATTGGACGGTTACAAAAAGAAAATCTCGAGGGTCACAAACTTGTACACGATAGGATGGGTTTGTTTTGTTGTTTGTTGGTATAGCAATCCGGTGTTCATCAAACAATACATTGCCGAAAATCCCAAAGGACAACTATTGGTATACCGAAACAACGTGTTGAATACATTATTCTATCCGATTCAAGTGGACCACTACAACAGATTTTATGCATTATTTTTTATCGCGGAAGCTTTAATTGCGGCGTGGTACTTAGTCATCACTTTCGCATTCTATTCGTTTACAATAGATTTTTGTTGGACGTTTGTAGCAGATTTAAGAACTATCGCTTCAGCGTATGAGTCATTGGGCAACGAGGACGATTGCAGTAAGGAAACAAGTCATGTTATTATTATATATTTTAAAAATGTTGTTGAGAATTTATGTTCTGCGGCTTGTTTTAAAAATTGTGGTAGAGAATGCGAAAGTATGATTTATTTTTCAGCTGAGACGTTAATTAAAAAATTCAAAGCAATTACATATGATCATCAAAAAGTGATGAAGTACGTATACATTTTATAGTATTAATTCGTATAATGATGTAGTTTAATATTTACATCAATTGATTATTATAATTTATAATTATTTCCTTAATTTAAAATAACTATGATAGACACATACCCACGAAAATCGGGTTGATCTTTTAAATTTTTAATATCACTGATATTAATTCTTGTAATCTAACAAATATTTAAAATTTTTACTATCACTATTATTCATTCTTTAATAAATAATAGGTATTTCTATTGTAAAAATATAAGATTATAATAGGGTAGAGACCTTACCTATGACCAGTATACTTGCTATAGAGCTATTGCCACTCGATTATATAAACGTTTTAAAGAGTATAATTCATCATTGGGCTACATACCATTCATACATGTGGTTATAGTTTTATTCAGTTAACCATTCTGTTTAATAAAACAATATTAATTCTTAAATGTTTGAATAAAAAATAATGTGGCCATAGATGGGGAAACTGTATTATTATTATATTTTATATAATTTTTCTTTAATATAGCTTTTGACAACTAGAATATTAAATATAGCTATATCGGGTATGTTACAAAGTATATTATATGGATTAATTTTCAAATATTGTACATAATATTGTAAGTAGAATAAATGTAATAGATGTATAAAGAAAATTCTTAAGGTTGCTATAGGTGGAATCTTTACCCTACTTATCTAATATTTTATAGATTTATATGTATTGGTTATTACATCAAACAATTACTTTATGCATATTTTTCAGTGTCATAAAACAATTATATGATAGTTTAAAGCCAATTATAATTATTGAAATAGGAAGTACGGCGTACACATTTATTTACATGACTATCGAATATATTTCAGTAAGATTCAATATGAATTTCAGTACTTATCCAATGATTATCATAATTATATGTTATAAAATGTATCCTACATTAGTTATTACTTTCAGTTTTATATGGAAGGGCTATCGCTATATAGTATTGCGTCGCTGAAAATCCTCTCTACAATGGTTAGATGTATAATCCATTTGTACATCTTGACTTATCATTTTGGATTAGTTGATCACGAGGTAAACAGCGCTTTCGTACATAACATTTACATAACTGTAATAATGTATCGAATAGAAAACATGTGTAATTACAATAAAATTCACCAATAAAAGCATTTAAATAATAATATGACAATATAACTGGTACTTTGTTCGGTTTACAGATAAATGCACTGAACTTCTCGTTGTACAGTTGCGATTGGACGTCTAAAGATATTAAATTCAAAAAACTATTATTGATGGCAATGCAAATTAATAACGCCAATGATATCAAAATGAAAGTTTCACCGAAGAAAGTCGTAAATTTAGAAATGCTTGGAAGTGTACGAATAATAATATTGCAGTATTTAAAGAAATATCTTTTTAAAGTATTTAAGAACTTCGGTGCTTAGTCAAAAGGTATAAAGTCAAAAAACACAAACTTTTCAGGATGAATTTATAAATGTTCAAGATCTAATGTTTTAAGTACTATTTTGGAAAAACCTGACTTAATTTATTTTGACCATGCACCGCAAAAAAACATTCAAATATAATAACAAATACTTTTTTATAATATTTGTATTATTGTATAAAGTATATAAATTAAAACTTAGCAAAACCATATTACGATCAAAATACTTATAAAGAAGACAAATGTAATTGTAGTTTTTTATAAAAAAAAAACAATAATTTTAGTATTTATTTTTTTGGGTAATTTAAATTTAAAAATTAAAAAAATTGTCGATCATTTTATTAAAAAACGCCCTATTTAGTTAGCCATATTTGTTTGCATTTTTCCCATTTGAAAACAATATATTTGATTTTTTTCAGGTGTTGCAAACATCGTATTCCGTTATTTCAATAATAGCAAAGAACAAAAAACAATGAAAGAAAAATAAAATCTCAATATTTATTACATTTATTTGAACCTATTATAGTTATAACATACGAATATTTTAATGTATATCACGTGTCACTCTTATATATAATTATTTACTAATTAATAATTATTAATATAGTATTATATTATCCTCTGCACAAGTTTTTATCATAAGCTTGCTAGTATAGTATTCACTATAAGTTTAATTTTTGACTTTTCAAAAACCCTTAATATATGCAAGTCCTTGTAATAAAAAAAAACAATTATCCTAAATTATGTGATATTGTGTTATTAATCGCACAACTCATTCGGTTTCCTCCTGAATTTGTAAAATAGTCTATAAAATACAAGTCATATAAATTTTATGATTTTATACCTTAAGTTTATGTACATATTATATTTTATATATGCGTATTTGATTTACATATATAACTTAGGAATATATGATTTATTAGTATAATTATTTTATTTTAAATATTTTTTAGTAAATTAAAAAAAAACAATACAATAGAAATTAAGCAAATATTGCAAATGATGAATCATCTAAATTGGTTACAACAACTTACATTAATGAAGTTAGTTTAACAACATTTTTGTAGTATAAACAAATATAGTATAGTCTGTTGAAAAATTAACGGCGTAATTAAAGGCGTTGGTAGTTTTATTAAAAGCAAGAAGTATGAAGTTTATTTATTATTGGTCACATAAGCCGAAGAATTTATAAAGGTTGAATCTGATATTCGTATCAACAAGAAGTATATCACATATAGTGCCCACAATACAATTATATATAGAAATGTGTTAACCATTTTATGTTGGTATAATTGTATGTGTGTCTCCAGTTAGATCACAACCGACTGGACCGATTATCATGATATTAGTTGCTTTAAAAACCTAAATGTCAATATTAAGAAACAACTTTTAAATTAAAAAAAAAATTAACGTGCTGTCGTTATATTTGTTGTCCAATTTCATTTTTTTTTTTAAATAATAATAATATTAATTATTTATTTAAGTTAAGTATAAGAGTTTATATTAAATAGTACAACAACTGATAAGTAGAAACAACTCATTAATTTGTGTGACATGCGCAGGCGTCACTGTTTAAGGCTTAAGTAATTGTTTTTGTGTAGCAAGTGTTTACGTTTACAGTTAACGAATTATTGTTATTTACAGAATTATGTCGATGACTTACCGCTATTTTGGACGTGACGTCGTTAAAACTCCTTAAAACAATTTAGGTATATATTATGTGTAATTCATTTTATTTCACGAACTAGTCGATTGTACGAGGTTAATCTCTCAATTATATTATAAAAATGAGTCAATTACAGTGTATACTTTGCCTCTGTGACGCAAGTAAATTATAAGCGAGTAAAAATATAAGATATAAATATAATAAATATATTAGATAATGTAAAAAAAATGTAGGTAAGAAAAATAATACAATTATTAGTAAACATGAGTTAGTCAAACATAAACGTTTCGATCAATCACAATCGGTGTACAACCGAAGCTGTTGTAGTCTATAAAAATACAACAATAACAATATCGAGTTCAATAATTGAATTATCCAGTATGCGGTCGGTGCGCCTATATACAGGATGTGCGCATAAAATCTTGTCATATGTATTATTCAGAGTACACGCATAATAGTACACATGCGAGTGAAATTTTTACTGTCCACACGAACCATATCGGCGACGACAAGACGTAAACCTTTCCCCTTGTGAGTGTTGTATGTACATTTTGTGGTTGTGCTGCTGTTACAAGTGATAGCATCGAATGACCTACGCATAAAACTGATATTATATCTACTAACCCGAGTCAATACGACCAGTACCATTTTTCGAAAAACTATACTTTATGTATCCCATAAAAAGCATCAAGCTTACGAATGACGCGAACGCTCGAGTATTTAAAACGAAAAAAATGGTATTAATTATGTAGAATGAATAAAAAATGATTCGGCAATGTTTGTACAAAAACGGATAAGTCGACGTGTCCGTTTGGCTAACCTTAAATGATTCAAGGAAATTATTGGGAAATAAGTGCAACTAAACTCACACATTGACTATCAAGAACAATCCACATCTATGTGGGTTATGAAATTACCTTTAAAGCATACGTAATAAAAATTATTCGATTTTGTTTAAAAAAAAAAAATTATTTTAGCACTGCAACCCACAATAGAGTACCTAATCTTTTTATCATTTATATATATATTTTTTTTTTCCTGTCGTCCAGATCACTACGGTCAGCTATAATATTATAATATTTTATTGTTTACCTATAAGAATGATTGATTTCCCATGCCTTCCCTCAATGCATAGTTTTATCCAGGTGTTGGTCGCTTATAAAAGCAGCAAAACGTGTCTTTTCAAAAGTAAGCCAGGTTTTAGGATTAACGAAATAAACCCGAAGCTCCAAGGAACACAACGGTTGCCTAATCGCCATAATATGAAACTCAATCGCTCAAAGAGTGTAACAAAATATAATATGATGTTTTATAGTAGCTAAGGCGTTACGTTGTAATTTGTGTATATCCTTCTTCCTTAAAAGTAGAAATGTTTAAAGTATATAAACATACAGAGCAGTAACGTGAATTTAGCGAAAGCATTTAACTAGTACAACGAGTGTTGTTATAATAATATGTTCTAAAAGTTGTATTACCTTTGATTATTCATTCAATATTATATGCATATCTCATCAAAGCATCGCTTAGAGGTAGAGCAATGAAAGTGAGTTAATAGATTGATTAGATGCGAAAACAGCGACAGTTTTTATCTATACCTATTGGTTATGAAAAAATCTATGTTGTATGTCGTAAGTATCTGGGACCATATTATGACATCCGGTATACTTTGCAAGTGTTTATACAATTTTCCAAGTACAATACAACGGAACAACCGTTTAATAATAATATTTAAATGGAATGTTTTTTGTTTATAAATTTGGGTATTCAATTTGTACACAACTCCAATTAGGAATACACGAATGTCACGTCGGTACAATAAGCGATTGGATTGTATTATTATAATGTATATATATTTATATATAATGTATATATAATTAACCATTACTGTTTAGCGGATTTGTGTTAACAACATTCTGGTCAATTCCGTGCACAGATGAAATAATATTGGAGTAAACGACGATTACCTCGTATATTATAATTTCCAGAGGGTGTTCCCGAGGGAACAGTCGCAAGCCGGTGACAGGAGAGTCACGTCTAACGCAATCATCGTTTCCAAATTGGTTCAGACATTCATCCTCGGCAGTATAGTAGATCCATTCATGAAGAAAATTACTCCAGCCCTTCGATGCGGCGGTTTAACGCTGCCGAGTGGTCTTCGGGGTTTAAGCCAACCACCTTTTTTTTTTTTTTTAATTTAAACTCTTCTCTCGCACTTGTATTACTTGGGCACAAGCGCCTAAGCTCTACGGTTTAAGATTTTCCTGTGTGCTCGACGTGAAGACGGCCAACGAAATTCAATTACCTCCCCGACTCAATTTGCGAGCAAAACTGCGGCCAAGTACAATAATAATGTGAGTGGAAAAAAACACACAGAATCGAATTTTAATTGGCTCCAATAATCGGTTCGATTTTGCGTATATACGTTCAAACGACACTCGCAGAACTTGTGTTTATATTTTATAATGAAGTAAGTAATTCAAAAATGCCTAAAAATCGTTTGTCGTTTCCTGAGTACGTCCCGGATCACTTGATGTTGGCAATTATACACTTATAAATCGACTTACGATGTCTTAGACTATACAAGTGCGTTTAGCTATGGTTAAAAAAGATCTGCGCGTTTTGCTACTAAACGAATGACATCAACATTAAAACCACGCTAAATATAATAATTATTATCACAGAAAAACAAAAAAATAACGAATTGTGTAGTAACTATGTAAAATTTGTTTGTTTTTTTCAATGATATATGACATTTATTTTGCCTTCCGAACTTTGTTGTTTTAATAAAAAAACACCATGTTTGTCCGGCAACGCTGATTGTATAATAAGATATTAATAATATAATAAAATGTGCAAATATCACATGCACAATACGGGCCGGAAACACTGTTTAAAACACTTTCACCGTAAAGCGAGGTCTGACGAAAAATAAAATTGAACTGTGGCTTTTATGGAGCAGCAACTCTATTAAAGGAAAAAGCAGTGAGTAGAGCACTATATATACATAGAAAGAGAGATACAAGTATAAATAAAAGTATACGGGAAAAAATAATAATAAAACGATTTGGTCACAGCCGACCGTAAGAAGCTTTTCGCCTCGATTGTGTACAACATCAGAGTCGTACTTACTAATTTACATAAGTTTACCGTATACGCGACTTGTATCGAATTTTTTCTTCATTCAGTTTCCTTTTTTGTTTTTGTGTTTTTCCTTGCAGAAGACAACCCATTGAACAAGTCATCACCTTCTTACGATCGCTCGGAGAGCACCGCCGTTGTTTTTCCTTCCATTTCCTCTTTATTTTTCAGTTCCATACAACTTGCATATCTAATGATATTACCAGCGGACGACGGAAACCCAGTCACACACTGACACAAGTCCCCTTAACGCAAAGTATCCACTCGTCACGAAACAAACGACCCGAAAACCCCGAGCAAAAAAACTACACGAGCAAATGCAAAATAAAAATATACCAAACAACAAAAAAAAAAACCTGGAAAAGAGAATAACAAAATAGACAACAAAAACGCTAACAGAATTATGATTGGATCTAAAGCCGTATTACCGTTTTGTACACACAAATACATTACTGGGCGACGTACCATTCCCCTCCCTCTCTATACTTTGATAGTCAAGTTTTTTTTGTCCACCGACATTGAATTTGTATTAACTTGTACATTTTATTTGACTGCCCTTCTGTAGGGTCCCAATCAACAGAATGACGCTGAAATCACGTATGATGTGCAATATGCTGTTTATATAATGTTAGCATCTGAAATATGTATAATAATAAATAATATATAATACAATAGTATAAATATGTATAATATTATAAAATAAACAATATTTTAGCTCTACCAATTATCTGTATACAATTCTACACAGCACAAAAAAAAATATATTTTTTAAATATAGCAAAAAATATGTTAATCAACTTTGTATGAAAAATATTTTTAAATCATTTTCACGAAGTCTGTGGACTTTTTTTTAATATGTTTTGTTAAAGTTTAAAATTCACTTCTGAACACAAATTAATTTTAATTTGAAGTAAGAGAGGTACTATCAACTTACCTCGATATTGGAATCGATAAAAATACTTCTTTTGCACCTTGATGTACAAACATCATGTAAACTTGTACATTTGTTTTAAATTATCGTTATTTTTACTTTTCATTGGAAAACTACGTATTAAAATTAAAACATATAGTAATTATAATAAATAAAAAAATCACAAGAAAGAAAATGTATTGAACTTTATCTTTGATTATTATATTCAACTTATTAAAATAATTTCAACTATTCTGTTAGCTCTTTAAGATTAATTAAAATAACTGGGTAAAGACTTTCTGTATAGAAGTGCTGGGGAGTGATGCAACCTTTGAGTATCAACTTAACAATTTGTCTAGAGCCCTCTTGAACAAACAGAATAACAATGCTACACAGGAATGACATGTTTAGGTATTCACTCTAAATATGAAACTGCCAGATAGTTTTGTGACAATGAAAAGCTTGATATGAACGAAAATAACTACAGTGATCGGTGACAAAAGCAATTTAAAAATAAATTATAAAATGGGGTGAAAAAAGATGATGTTCGTTCAAATAAATTTATTCTGCGGCCTTAACGACTTTGGAAAAATTATAAAATAAAAATTAAACATTAAATATTATGAATTTAAATTATGGCGGAATTTTTTTATCACACTGTTTCCTTGTCTCTTCATCTAAGTCAACTTCATAAAAATGTTTTTCTAAAAAAAAATGAGCTAGGCAACTAGGTAAACATACATCGGTATTCTTTTCTCGGCGTGGTAAAAAACATATTAAGTACACATTTTTTTTTTCACATGTAAGTATTTTAAGTAATGGACCTATTATATTTATTTTAAGCCTGCATCCCAAGAGCGTTTAATTCGACGTTTAACACTCGACAAGCCACTTCACATAACGACTTGGTATGTTTTATAATGGCGCGCGACCGATAAGTAAATGCAAATGGAATGTTTTACACGCCATTCTGTCGTTTACCCAATGATTTTGCAAGTAAACGCTTTTAAAATAAAATATTATCATCTATTATGGCCGGTCTATACCTATATTGTCATGGTAGTATTATATAATATTATATTACAATGGTGAAGTAGGTGAATACATACCTACCCATAGTCCACACCCCACGGCCCACTTACTTGAACTATATTATTATGTTTTCAAGTAAGGCGACACTTTAAAGGTTTATTACAAATATGTGAACGTAAGATAATAAAATATTCGAGTTCAATATCTAAAATATTACAGATAATCCGATGCATGTACAATACATTAATGTACATCAATGTAATCCAAACTATTTAATATGTTTTAAGTGCACAGATGAGTTATGCATACTACCGGACCCCTAGTTATCATCGTTTATAAATTACAATCCATGTCAATTGTGCATTTTGTTGTTATACGCCTATGTAACATTCTGATGAATTTAATAAAATTATTTTATTTTTTAAAACATTTTATAGGATATAATATAGGCGCTAGATTTTACTAGTAAAGGAACGGATGAACTGTTTAAATTGTTGGCCCAATTAAGTAATTATAAGGTACGATTTGTGATCTATAGACTTTTTACATGAAAAAATCAGTTTGTCGGCTTAGGAGATACCGTGGGACCACCACACACAAAAAAAAAAAAAAATAATAGAATCATCATTATAATAACAATACATACTCGGCACCGCATCGAAGCTAAAATAATAAAAACAGATAACTCTTCAACTCAGTGTAAAAAATAAAAATAAAAGTTATACAGCCAGTAACAATATATCAACTTATGAACTTAATATGTTGTTTTTCAAATTAAAGTTTACCGGGAGCTTTTGTTGGACTATTGTGCTTTGTAAAAGGACTCGATCGGTACAAATACTGTTGGCTGGTTTCCCAGGAGGATCGCGGTACATAAGTTTTTTAAGTAGCATTAAAACTGATAGTGGATGAAAACATTTGGGCGTGAATGTAATTAGAGGGGTAATAAATCCAACGGTCGCAAGTCGCAATGGTTTTCTAAAGTTTGTTAAAAATGTTCTGGGATGTTTAAAAATTTAAACATTGTTGTACCTATACCATGAAAATTATATTTTAAGTATGTTAAGTCATTTTCAGCAACATAGTGCATAGTAGGCACAATAGTAGGTAATTGTTGTATTGTCAATATAGAGCTATTTTGTAATATTTTATTAATCTTTTTTGTTTTTTTTTCATCCACTATATAAGTATTGTCTCATTTGGATGTTTTAAATACACATTAATTACTTACAAAAAAAAATTACAAACCGTAGATACAAATTCGATTTCCAAATTTAAAACGGGGGAAGGGGTGCATAACAATAGAGTTACCCTTTCATTTCAGATATCTGGAGATAATGGCCCCTTTAGCTCCCCGTACAATTCACCAATGGGCTATGTTACTGATTTTAAAAAACAATTGTAAAAAATGCATTTAAATTCCTTTTTTTACTCATTACGTTGTTGTTTAACAGTTCACCTCGTTTCGCTTCAAAAACAAATTAAAAATATGGCAAAGGAAATCGAGCGACTAGAGGTTTTAATTGAAATTACTCTAAGAAATATTTTTGCAACAATGAAATAATAAAATATACAAACCGAAATAACAATATTTTAATTTAAAATAAAATCACATTATAGATCCTCGAGTACTAATTGAAGCCGTTTTCGTTGTGCTCGTTGTAACGCTGCGTTGTTAAAAAATAATTATTTTTTTTATTAAAATCGCCTTTTTAATGCTATTAAGACGAAATATTTGAAGCAAAAAATGAATTCATAATTCACTTAAGTTCTATAATAATACTATTTTATACTTTATTCATTTGCAACCCGAAATTGAATTAGTGTTGTTGGAGCAGAAACATCTTGACGTAATACTTTTCGTAGTATAATTATTATTATTACAAAATATTATTAGATATAGAAAATCTAAATTAAAAAAAAAAAATACAGAGGAAAAAAACAAAAAAAATTTCCTTCGAACCGGATTTGAACCAGTGACCTATGGATATCTGTGACTTTATACCACTACAGTCCACCGCTCTACCAACTGAGCTATCGAAGGTTGATGGCTTAGATAGCATATCAAGTCTTTTAGGGAGCTGCTAACTGCACAAATTTACTTTCACTAAATGAAAACAATATTTATATACGTCATACTAGGTATTATATTATATTACTACACGTCTATACCTATGCTACTAAGCAATCACTTTTTCCTAACCTAACTAAATAGTTGTGGATTTTACTGCGGCAAACGCACTGTTATTAACAACTCACACCACGCTCCGCCTTGCCTAATTTGAAATTCTCAAACCGGTAATCAGTAGGCCGTAGGTACTAAAATAATCACTAAATTGTGATTACATAGTAATAAGTAATTTGTGTGTAGATAGAATAATACTAATTTATTAGCGGTTTAATTGCAGTTAACGTGAAATATGCACTTAAAACGACTACATAGTTATATTTTATGACAATTTATTCTACTACAATCGCTCCTTTGATAGGTTATCTAGATGTACCGAGCTGTTTGTAATAATTGGTGATTGGTCAGCTAAAATATATTATTAGGTAGGTATAAACTTCATCTATAGAGTACCAAAAACTGAATATAACTTACCATTGCCTCTATTTAAAAAACAATATTAACACAAGTTTGTGAATTTAATCCCAAAACGCTCTAACTGTCATGAAAAAATATGGCAACTGACGTTTTTAATAGACAACGCTTTGTGTTGTTTCAACTTCCATTATAATTAATTAAACAAAATTTAAGTAACAAAATCAGTGTAATTACCGTATTCCCCACAACGACATTGACAATAAGCTGATACAATAATGCAATTAATTATATTAGTAGGTAACTAGAATTAGGTTTTTAATTTTTATCTCAGGGCTTGTGCAAGGGCAATTTAACCGAAGTAGCTGTTAAGAGCATGCTGGAGCATATTATTGACCCTTAAAAAAATTGACAATGAGGAGAAAGGAAATTAAAAAAAAAAAACATTGAATAAATAATATATTTCTGCTTAAAAATTTAATGTTTGTCGAATAGCCAATATTATTTAACTAAACTACTGTACAAGCAGATAAAATGTATTGATGCAGTCTAGTAAAAACCGGAACATTTAATTAGACCTCTGCATACTTATTAATAGCGTCATAATTCTTTACATAATGCCTTTAATATTGTAATAATTTGCAGTTGATTTTTGTTTTAAATATAGTTTATGTCTTACGTTTCTTAATTTAGCTCACGGCTAGTACTCGAATGGCCTTATTTGTGGTAACTTTGTTTCATCTGCTCCAACCAGTAATTTTATCAACGACAGTCCACGTAGAATGGCCCTTCAGTTTAGTTATTTGTTCGTTTTTCATTTCATAATATACCATCGTTTACACTTTATAAACATTATTTTTTTTTTTTCTTACTAATACTTGTAACTGTAAATTATAGTTTTGAAAATTTAATTATCCTACACACTGATTTAATCAAATATATTGATTGCAATTATGAGTAGCAGACAAAATATAACATTATGGGTACAACTCTATATTCGCTGCGTGTATAGAGTCAGAGAAATGCAATTTGAAAGTTCTCGAGAACTTATTGTCCAACATAATTACTTGTTTTTTTCTTGTACCGTTTTTCGTTGTTTTTTACGTATTAGACAGTTATTATTTTTGTATATAATTTACATATTATTTTTATTACCGGCCGTGCACTGGAACGATGCCGAATATCGTAAAAAATCAATTCCTTGCCTTTGCACATAAAATATTTAAAAAAAAAAACAGTGCAGCACGTGACCGTGAATAATTTGCAAACACATACTCATGTATATGGTAGCTTTAATCCCTCCGCATCAACCCTGGGACATTTTACGGTGTCGTTAAGTCTAGTTAAAGCAAATACACGCGTCTACTAGACGATAAAACTATTTTCGATTAAAAAAAAAAATACGATAACAGCGGACGGCCTCATCTTAAATCAACCCCACAAAACGATTTCTATAATCAGTTCTACATGCGGCACCGCCTTGCAAAACGTAAGGAAATCCGCGTTAGTTACACCCAAAAGTAATGAAAAAATGTTTTTTTGTTTTTCTGGGTATGTGTATGTGTTTAAAAAAACTACGGTATTAAATTGTTCTAATGAATTAAAGATTCAAACGATAATGTCCACCACATACAGGATTTTCGGAATTTCAAAGTCGTACTCCATGAGAAGTGCTAAAAATATATTTTTTTTGGTCTATCTAAAATATTTTAAATTTTCTAATTTCTAATAATTAAAATAATAAACAACAACAAAATTAGTAAGTTAGTAGTTAAGTCCTGCAAAATCCTCTTAGAAATTAATATTATGTAAGTGAATGCAACTTAAACATTTTAGAGTATTCAAAAGGAATTAAAAATTGCATTTTTGAACAATTTTCAAATGTTTGATTTCTTTTTCGTACATAATTTATTAATAAAATTGGACCTTGTAAGTTATGTGTTAAAAAGAAAAATTATATAATTGCAATTATTTTCAATAGTATGTTTTTGGTAACGTCTTACGTTAAATTTATCACAAAAAAAATAACTTAAAAAGAATACTAATGAAGTTGAAATAATTATAATATAACTATTTACTTGACATATAAATCTTTATTATTCGTGGTCCCGCTGACCAGATTTCTTTTAGTAGGAAGTTCAGAAGTTTTACTTGAAAGGTATTTTATTGAGCCAAAGTCTAAATAATTAAAAAGCCCAACCCTTTCTTTCCAAAATGGCTTTCGATTTTTCAAATCTTGCTAGACGTATCGACGGAAGTACAATTTTAATTGTAAATATTATTGTAAAAATCATTAAAAAACTTAAAAAATTGCAATTTTCCACTTAGATATTATTGATTAACTAAAAATATTTATAAAATAGTCTCGATTGGTACATTGTAAATATTATGAAGGATACGAATGCATTTTCAAAACTTAAATCGGAGTATTTTTTAGATCATATGTATTTGTACAAAAATAGCTCCTGTGTGATTTAAAAATATAGAAAACAAATTTAATAACAAAATAGATACCTCTTTTCTGTGTTAGTATAAAGGTGCATTCACAATTTTTAGCGCAACGTTAAGTTTTAGTGAAAACCGCCCGTATAACGCGTCTCGATAGAAGCTAGTGCAGGGAAAACTAAACAAAGAAGAAAAATTACTTTAAAAAAAAAAAAATTCTCCAGTCTGAAATTCTTTGAAAAATGCAGAAAATTCCACCGTAGTCAATTTTATGAAATTTACAAACCCTAAGACGTGTTGAATGAATTATTATTGCATCACGATTCGCAGCACTAGGACTGGATGTCATGTGACAGGGTTCGTTGCTACAAGGTTCGGGGGGGGGGGAGGAAGAAGGAGAGGGGAGAGAGACGGAGAGGGCACAGCGATCGCGCGAAAAAAACCTCAACGCCCGACACCGTCGACGGACCAATGAGTGTAATGCGGAGGCGGGTGGCGTTCGCTGAATGGGGCTGGCAATGCTCGACCGGCGTTTGGCGCGCGCCCGGTACACGTGCTTTTTAGCCGCCAGTGTTCGTCCCGTCGCCGTACCCGTCACGTCCACGACGTCCCGGTTCCCGATATTCCCCATTGTCGTTCGTCCCGCATACGCGCGTAATCCCGTTCGCAGTAATACCGTTACAATATTATTACACGCACGGGACGCCGTCGTACCGGATCGACATTAGTTTTTTTTTCTTTCTCATTTCCACGTTACAAAACGCAAGGTTCGCCGAGTTACACCCGAAAAGGTGAGTACAAGGCGCTGAATACAAAAATAAAAATAATACTTGACGGCTATAGTGTAAAAAATAAAATATTTAAATCGATAGTATTATAGTTCAAAAGATTATACAAGTATTTTTAAGATATTGAGAAGCAATATCGGTTTCTCGCTGTTGTGTGCAATACACGATCGGAAATATTTATTTGATCAGAATGGAGGCCCCTATAATAGCTAAGAGTAAAACTTCTACAGCTATGAAGTAGTGAAGATATAACAGAATAAATAATTTCTCGATTTACTTATAATTTCCAAAGGCCGTCTCCGAAATAGCTGAAATATATACGACGATTTAATTAGTATTTAAATAAATGCGCTAAAGAGGTCTTAAGTCAAGCCATTTAAAAGTATACAATTTAAGCACCGTTAACCCGGATCAAATGTAATATTTTGGATGACTTGGAACACTGTTTTTTGGTACCTAGAGTTGTTATGAACTAAATTTCCATTCCTAACATCTTAAATAACAAAAATTAACTGTTCCAAGTTGGACACCTATTCCATTTGAATCGGGTTGATGGAGCATAAAAAATGACAGTAAAAAAATCTTTCATTTACATACACTCTAATTTCTTCATTTGGTAACACGACGTATTATTGTACACAGTTACATTTAGTATTAAATTCGACATGATTAGATTGCATTGAGTATTTAGATTAAAAAAAATCCTCTTCGCCCCTCCTTACAGTTTTGCCATGTGTAAAAGAGTGTTACTATATGTTGCTCTAAGTGTATTTTTAGGAATGTTACATAATTTCGACTTTTATCAAACATTATACTCTGAACTGAACCGTAAACATTAGACGTACATTATTATAATTCATAATATATTTGATAGAAAACACTTATTTCAAGAATCTTACGATTATTCGTCTATTTTACCGTTTTAACTAAAAGTACAAAATGCATTATATATAAAAAAAAAATTATATTATTAACAAATCGGATGTTGTTGACTAAAAATATGTTATAACGCTTATAGTTTTAAAATAATAATTTCATGTTTAATAGTGTTATATATAGGTTGAACAAAATAATATGTAAAAAATCGTTTATTTATAAGTAGAAAACTTTTAATGCGGTAAAACAATAAACTATTTTTGTAGACATTACAACTTCTCGATTGTTTTCAAACAATCTGGAAGTAATCCAAAATGAGTCGAAAACGTATTATCCTAAATCGCACACTAACTATATGGAATAATTTATATATATTATTTATTATTCTTTACATAAAAATAAATTGTATCACCAAAAACGTGTCACTGAAACAATAAAATTCAAAAATAATCAAACGTTAAAAATCACATGTCCATTAGAAAAACGCTGCAAACGATAATCAATTACTATTATCGTTATACATTGACTTGATGTTATGAAATACATATGTTTACATCCCAATAATACAAAAATAGCATTTTTCAGCTGCTTTGGCTTTATAATTTTGTATGAATACTAGCCGCCAACTTAAACAGCCCTTCGACCGTTAAGTTGTGGGTTCTAGCTCCTTGATTCGGCACTTCCAGCTTTTGTAAAATTTTCCTATCCTATCTATTCATCGTTTCCTTGAGCTCTTTTGAGTGTTTTCCCAATCGGTTGTCATTCGATTGCAGCCTTATGCTGGCAATTTCTATTTTATCGCCTAACATGCCCAAATCATTAATTAAGTTTACACAAATTCAACGGTACCTATAATAAATAAGTTATATTGTAAAATGATAATTGTCAGCTCGGTATTAATTATTGTCCATTTATAATGAGCTCAAAATCCAGTTTCTTTGTCCGCGGCACATCGTCCGAGAGAGAGAGAGAGAAAAAAAAGCTTAAGTTATTATCAAAGTTATGACTTGAAAAAAACTTTCTTAAAAATTACTATACAAGACCTTCGGAAAATAATACCACGGTAATAATATGATTCTGTACACAATTGTTTTTTATTTCGCTTTCGCACAAAAATACTTTGTTACCGAAACGATTGCGGTGAGCTACGGCGTTTCCCGTTATCTTAATTCGAATAAAGTATTGTTAAAAAGAAAAAAAAGTTCCACCTCTCCGAACAAACTAAGAAGTTTGACGGAATCGACAAGCCAAAATTCTTGTGGTTCTTATTATCTCTGGAGTTTGTTTTATCGTTAACAAAAAATATGACCACTCAAACAGAATTCACTGTTGTTAATATAATTAATATGTTTGATAGATTAGTGAACACAGTTGCATCTTGCAAATTCATAAAATATGTATTTATCATTGATGGGTCCAAAGAGCGGTGCTCTTTGAATATTTTAGCTCATAAAGTCACTGTCTAAATAATTAGCCGCCTTTGCCTGAGGTAAGGTGGTCGGTCTGGTAAGTTTACCTCCCCCCTCCCCTTTTTCGTGGCATTCACCGCGTAGACAGCCGCTGACGCCAGAGGTTAATTTTTTAATTAAATGTCAAACTTGAACAAATCACAAGGAACCGTACTTTTCAGAAGTCAAAACAGTAACAATTTGATTACAAAGGAAGACCCTATTTTGGTTTCAAAAAAAACACTGTAACCGAATCCGTATATCATACAGCGACTTTCATTATTGAATATTGTTGCGCTGGCATAAATAATTTAGGCTTGATTTTATTGAAACCAATACAACAATATGTTTTTAAAATTTTATACTTTCCACACAATCGAACGTTAAACAAACAAATTTTTAACTCCTCATATAAACTAATATACATCTGAGTATACATAATAGGTACAAGCCTCTACTATATAGTATAGATTATGAATACTAATACTACAAAAAATGTGACGATCACTGTAATATTTACATATAAATTTTCAGTCTATCGAACACCAAAGCTAGTTTTAACATGAACAATATGGTTTTTAATTAATGACAATGAACATCTGGAAAACAAATTACCGTACAAATCTACAATACCTATATCTAGTTAGATACCGATAAGCCGTATGACGTACAATATTAATTAAAACATGCAAAAAGTCTTATAAATCGATGGTTTTTAATTATTTAGTTTACCTTTGATGTCCCTACTATTGTACTGTGTATCCGTAGCAATAAAAGTTGATATTTAATTAGACTTTGATAAATGTATAATGTCAAAATTAATGTTATATGATCATGTTACACTGTAATAGTATAATGAAGTGTTATATGCATCTTTGTAATATGAACACTGAACTGTAGCGCAATATTATATCTGTTCAAGCTAAAATCGTGACTGAAACGACTTTATATTACAATGGATCAAGTCCCCCCCCCCTCTACTAACTCATAATTAGTCTCAGAATTATTCAATTTATTTATAGTTCTTATTGAGCTAGAAAAAAAAATGTTAATTATGATTTCAATTATTACAAAATGCATAACATATAATTTGTAAATTATTATAGTGTTAAAATAATCTTAAAAATTTAAGAAATTGTACACATGCATTTATTGTTATGCAAATGTATTGGGATTTTTTTGTCTGAAGTAATCAACGAATGTAGTATGTATATAATTATCATGTTTTATTAATTAAGATGTTTACGATTTAAGATAGTATGGTTGCCCAACCATAATACACTCATTTCACGGTCAAGAAGTTAATCCAAAAAACATTTGGTTCGATTGACAACTAGCGCTCTTACCCGTGATTCAAGGTAACCATTCAACATACAACCAATCGTAATGCGTTATTATTTTTAATTGTTTTTGTAATCGCAATTTATGTACAGTTGAAAATAGTGTCCACTTGGAACGCTAGTCGCTACTCGAGAGTTTTTTATTCGTATAGGATCAACTTAGTTCGAATCGACCTAGTGGCCGTAGAATGTTACACTATTTTTCGGCGACAGTTAAAATAAAACTGCACTGGATTGCTATACATACATTGTTTATCACGCCCAGGGATCCACTTCTCTGGCGGACACACTCGTTGTTCGTGCGTTGGCCATTAATAACCCATCCGGCAAAACGGCGCGCAAACGTAATATTATAATAATACACGCATAGACATTATTATTATTGTAGAGTAATGTTCGGGACGCGAGGATATATATTTTTGTCGGTTGCTGTGCCGGTTTTGCCGGGGGACGTCTTGCCGGCGGATGATGAATGTTAGCAGATAGCCTGGAATCCAAGTATAACTCGGCGGTGGTGTGTATTGATGAAAGCACAAAACGAAAATGCTCCTTTGCGGCTCTGATCGCTTGGGTATGCTACTCACGTTCGGCAAAACGCGACAGGCACGACCCTCGTTTTCACATAATCGGAAAAAAAATACCGCGTCCGTGTTTTCTTTCTTTCTTTCTTTTGTTTCTTTGTGTGTCTGTCTGTGTGTTTTTTTTACCCGCCGACTTTTGCCTACCTTCACTATTAAGTTTAGCCGGCCGGCAGGTCCAACCAGTTACACACACACACACACGACACTTACCTATACGGAAATAATAACTGTGTGTGTATCGGTTGAAAAAGTGCCAAAAAAGTTCGAGCGGTGTCTTCAAAGTTTGCGCTATTAGAGGGACATCTATCCGTATGGCTTGCAGAGTGGAGGATAAAAAGTTGCGAGATGCCAATTCCTCTTTGTCGCTTTCCCTGCTGCCTTTTTGACGGGCAAAAAAAAGTAAACGCATGACCGGATTTCGCAAATAGTTTTAGTGGCTTAGGATAATCTACTATGCGCGTCTTACCCGTATTGTGGTCCAACGGGAAGCGAAAAATTCCCTATTGATGTAAGCGAGACTCTTCAGGTGCGGTTTTACCAATATGAATACAAACCATACATCCAAATGCAATGTTAGCCACTTAAAGGCGCTGATTTCGTTTAGCTAAAGTTATGTAAATAAAAATTTAAAAAAAAACAATAGTTTTAACGTCATCGAGTTATATACGGTTGGGTACAAGAAAAGTAATGATAATAATTAATAATCCGTATAATATTGAGTTTTACTTTAACGTACCCACTCGAGTAGGTGGGCGGAGAATATACCACTTGTCATTAACCTGTGTCCGAGTTAATTAAGTAATTAAAACTTTCAAGTACTGTTTTTTTTTAATCGAATTTTCTAGAACTTAAAAAAAACAAGCCGTTCCACTCGTCGACGAGAACGAAGCTTTGAGTTTACCTCGACGTATTCGTCAAAAAAATTAATTACTAAGACTTTGAACAAAAAAAAAACATTTCGTTATTCGTTATTTTTAAAAGTACTTTCCACGCATCTCAAACCACAAAACATTTTTTTTTTATTTATATATTTGTTAAAACTTTTAATTATTTAAAAAAACGAGTTATAATATTCAATACTTTTAATTAGTCCGTCTGGAGTTCGTTATTAATATCGTATAGTTTATTTATCATTGAAACGCGGATGTCGGTAGTGTATGACTGGATTAACCAACAGGTTAATATAAGCTTAGTGTCTAGGAGAAAATAAGGAGCTTACGATTGACACCAGTGACTGGCCTCATCGAATATTAACTTGCTATATTGTATCTAACCGTACAGAGTTAGATACATGCGCAAAATAATATACATATCAATATTAGTACCGATTTATGAATATTAAGACCGGATTTTTAAATAGACATTATAGGCACATCGTCTACTACTAATGACATTAACGTACACTAAGAAAAAACAAAAGAAATATTTTAAAACATTTATGGGCGATGCCTTAATAAAAATATTATAGTGTAGTATTATTTTAGTTAACAATGTTCTTGTATTACTATAATATATATTATTATATTACTGTTTTTTTTTCGAAATGTGTTTCTGTTTTTTTTACGGCTTACTCTTTGATAGTAGTCTATTCAAATGTGAAATCCCCAAAATTTCAGATTCCTTGCTCAACTCTAAGTACTTCCTCATGATTTTTGTTTGCATTCCATTAACATGAGAAATTAAAATTTATCATTTAAAAAATTCTATCTTAAAAAATAATTTAAATGTTTACAATTTTAAAAAAGATTCTTAAAGCTAAAGGATGAAATTTGAAAACCCTTCTTTTGATAATCCGTGATAGTAATTTATTTTTAGCAAGTTATCAAGTTGGTGGTAGTAAGTAACATTTTTGGTCTAATATATACTACATAATGGGGCATTCTGAGTCAAATCACGCGGTTATCGGCCTGACCTCTTCAATTATTTTTCCAACTTCCTTAGTGTAATATAAGACCTTTATTTTTTGGACATTTTTATCACTAATTTTTTCCCCAAAAATAGAGGTTTTTTAAGTTATTTTTCAAAAAAAATCGATTTCGACCAGTGATAAAAATTTCCAAAAAATAAGGGTATTATATTAGACTAAAAAAAGTTTGAAAAAAAAATTTCAAAAAAAGTTTGAGGAGGTCAGGGTGATGACCGCGTGATTTGACTCAGAATGCCCCATATATATATATATATTAGAAATAAACTGGACATTGTTGCTTATCACAAACGGTATTATGTAAATGTCTATTACGTTAAGACGTATATCCGATAGGTCTTTTTAAGCTCACAATACTACATGTATGTACATAGTGTATACTTATAGTGTCTTTCTATTCTAATAGGTAACTATTAAAACACTAAGAAAGTAACAAGTTACCTCGTCGATATTTCGACGAACCGTTTGTCGTTTTTTTTCTTATGTTCGACAACGATTGTACCCTCTATAAACCACTACGTTTACCGGTACAAGTGAAGTACCTATAGATAGATAGTTTCTTTGCCGGGCTACACGCGCAATCAAAATGAATTTCTTTTTGGTACAAAACCAGTGTCGGGTGACATTCGCCAGTGTTATTTAAGGCTTTCCGAAAAATGACTGTTGTCATCACGCGCCGGTCGTCTGCTGGTGTCTTAAGCCTTGACGTAATTAAAACTTTCGCAATTAAAACTTTCAAACAAATTCAGCTCTACGAGAATATTGTCCCGCCGTTTGTTTTCTTATGATATTATATTTATATATATATATATATATATATATATATATATATATATATACTTAACTCTTTTTTCCCGGCCCCGCGAGCTCTTCGCCTTCGTCCGGTTTTTTCTCTAATCTCATCACCCAAAAGGATACGTTTTCCAGTTTTGCGGTTTTTTTTCTTCACCGCTGCACACCCGGTTGAACAAGGTGTACCTTCGCTTCGTGCACGATAAACACCGTCCACCCGAGTTGATTATTTCCATCTAAACTTCACTGCGTCCTCTTCACGTCGGTTATTTAACATCCGGATGTTTTTTTTTTATTTTAATGTGTAACGGGAGGGAATCAATGAGCAAATAGGAATTTCCACAATATTATTAATAAAATATACTTCTTATATGATAAATACACATGTATATTACATTGTCGAGACTATTATAGCCGTCGTCGTCTTAGGCTCAACACGATTCCTATAACTCAGTCCTGTATACCGGTAAATGACATTACAGTTAAGGCGGTACGGTTGCATTATTATTGTTGTATAAATTCAGGTGGTAGATTGTCCTGATTCGCAAATACGGGGGAGCTAGGGTGGGCTTAGCCTCCCCCCCCCAAAAAAAAATTAGGTTATGCATACAATTTTGAAATACAAAAATATATTTACTTATATATATATTTTAAAAAAATGTCCAGCCCCCCCCCCCCTAAGTTAAAAATTGAAATTGCGCCTAAGCAATTATGTTAGTATGCTTTATAAGAATAAATAATTGTATGAATATACTTTTCCGGAATTAAGGGTTCGAAGTTATAAGTCATTTCGACTTATTCAATACGGTTCGAAAAAAAAACCGTTTTTAACGATTTAATGAATAGACCATTTAAGTTAAGCCGATTATAATAATGATAATAATAATAGCAGCCCAACACGTGCATTACGCCGTCAAGAACTCAAATAAAAAAATGTAATACCTTTTAATATAACATTTTGTAAATATATATATATATTTGCGTTCTTATATTTTTTGTATACCATAATCATTTCGATGAATTCTGGCGCGAATACTTTTTGAATTGAAAGCGTACCTACTAATTTAACTGTAATTCTAGATAGAGACAAAAAAAAAAGGTATTATTTTTTTCTTTCATTTAAAATAACTAAGTTTCTTTCGTTTTAATTTCGTTTTTCGACAAAAAAAAACCATTATTTTTTATAATATTTATTTATTTTTTGTATTTTGAGCGTCAACATACAAATAAGGCTTTGTTGTTGTATAACAGATGTTGTTATTTTCAGTTTTCTACATGACTTTAAAACTGAATGTCTTTTCAACAAAAAAAACTATTATGATTAGTAATATTGACAATTAGTTATAATATATTTTGTTAATATATTAAATAAGATTCATAGATTTTATGTTCATCAACTATCATTTACATTCATTTTTTTTTTGTACAAAACTTTCTTTAATTGTGTATAGTAATCTGAAAATCTAACACGTTTGAATAGTGAGGTTTCGTCTATTTGTTTTAAACACACCTCTGTGTATGTATAATGTATATACCTCATATGCCATAAACCTCTGTTTTATTTCCGTTAAAGTGATAATTACTATTTTAATACTGCACAAGTCCTTAACTTCTATGACTTTAATTTTACAAAACAATTTTACTTTAATGGTGCGCCACAGTCCAGTATTAAAAGACTTGACAAACTTTTTTTTTTGACGTGAGGAACTATGTATTTACTATTGTTAAATAATGCACCAAGTTGGTTCCATAGATAATGTATTTTATAATTATTACTTTTCAACATTTTTTTCCCGCCAAGTGGAACCAATTCCCTATTGGTTTCTATACTAATAATATTTTTCTATGAAATCTCAACTATATTATATGCCAAAGAGAACGGGAAATATAAAAAATCTAGCCCGAAAATAATTTTAAGTGAATGCTCAAATCTTGTAAAAAAAAAAAAAGTTGAGAAATAGATGCGATAACGTTTTCTAGTTATATCGACGTTTTAAATTGGAAGAAAATCAAAATTGGTGTAAACGAATGTAAACTTGTTAAGTCCATTTCATCCGGGACGAGTATCAATTACTTTTGGCGAGGTCCTCGAAGGAATTTCATTACGCCCGAGGGACATGCCCGTCGTTTTTATATCAATAGTTTATACAACTAGGTCTTGCCGTTCGTTTTTCTTCATTCCGCTCAATGTTTGCGGTACTATTGTACGCTTCACACGTACTAGACATGCACAATCGTGTTCATCTAAGTAGGTAATAGTATTGGTATTGCAAACAACCACGGCCACATTAATTACATCTTCATCGCCAGCGCGCATCATCATAACCGTAGCCGTTCGGTTGTCTGCAGCAACGAATATATCCCCATCAGAGACAAAATAATAATAATAATCTAACGTGTATACCTACTTTACACCTGCCGGGGATATATTCTACATTAACATGATGTGTTTATAAGGAAAGGAAGCGCGCGGGGATGCGGTTGAACGTTTGTACGTTCATTATTAAAACTCGGCCGAGCGGGTGTTGTGTGTAATATCTAGATATGTATATATATATATATATAGTTGAGGATTGTCGATCGGCTCGCAGAGTTTTCGTCGGATATCCTGCTGACAGGTCTGTGATGTGTGTACGACGTACCTTTATATACACACACACACACGTGTCTCGCACACCGAACATTTTTGTGCTTTTCCTTTAGCCTCCCCTTTGCCGCCCATGCTCCCCCTTTGGATAAGCTTGTCGCTCATTGTGCTCGTGACCGTGCGAGGGGTGGGGGTGGGGAGGAAAGCAATAAGTAATGGATGCCGGCGAGAAACCCCTTCGACAAAACCGAACGGAATCACACATAATAATATAATATTCGCCGGCCGCGGCGTGTAATCCGGTAGTATTAGTAAAAACATTTTTTTCCCCGCACAACTCACACACGTATTATTTGGTACAACCGCGTTGCATTCATCAATCATCGTCGGCAACGGTTTTTTTTTTTTGTCAAAACACCTTTTTGCAATACGCTTCCCCTACCGACGATATCCCTCCTCTCCGTTCCGGATTGACACCCAACAGACGACGACACTCCGAAGAGTCTCTTTGCCCTTCCCCTCTTGTACCTCTTGTTCGTCACGACGCGACGCCTAAAATCCACCCCTACCGCACGGTCCGACGCTAATAACGATAATAACAATGTGTCCCATTGCAATGATTGAGTACCTAGGTATTTATTTTAAAAAAATATGCGCCAACTAAAAAATAAAAGTCATTACGTATTTAAAAGTTATGTCCGTTGCACAATAGTGTGGTAATAAATTGACAGCGACCGTCTGCACAGCACAACAGAGACTGGTCGACCGTCTATCAAACGGCGTTTTAAAAACCATGAAACATGTAATTCACAATGTTGTACCTATCCGAACAGAGGTATACATACAAACGTCTATGTTTTTTTAAAGCAATAAATAACAAATAGTAAATACCTATCATTTTTGCTGGTGGCACTTTAGGAGGGTTCTGCAAATTAGGGTTCGCGACACCGAAGTGCCTAGAATCGTTTAACTTAGACACACTATCACGCATACTGGAATTGGTTTTGTTTGTTATATTTTAGCAAGATAAAAGTGTGGTCGTGTTCCCGAAAATAAGTTACGCCCAAAGCCGATTACGGCCGGTGAAAGCAAGGCGGAGTTGAGGGGCGACCGTACTATGGAAGAGACTGGAAGTGCTATATTATAATATGTATAGGTACCGTGGTAAATAATATGGGTGATTATTATTATTGTTGCCGTTGATGGGATTGAATTAGCGGTGCGTTGTAAAATTTGCGGAAGGTCGTCTGAACGTGTCAGGCGCACAAATGAATTGGATTTTTTAACACAACAGCAAACCAACCGGGACGGACGTTGATGTATGTCGGGTCGTGTGTCATTTCCGGATCGGGGTGATTTAAGTAGTTTAATAAGTGTTCATAATTAAATCATTGAAACGGTTCGGTGGACCGACGGCGGGAGGACGGCCGTGCAAATCGCACAACTGCCATCGGCAGAGTACGTTGAAATAATGAACCTATTTATACAATCTCTCAGAACGTCGGCAGTTCGCTTTCCAGAATATCAAAATGGCTGATGAAATTTTCTTTAGTCTCTAACCATTCCAAGTACAATTTTTTTCCGAAGAACGCCGCTAAATATCTACGATTCAATTGTACACCGATCACGAACCACAACTCTCTGTAAAATGAAATTCTATACCGTTTAGTTTACTACAGTGCAGGAATGCGAGCGACGGCTGCACGATGATAATTTTATTGTCTATAACATTGCATGTTGAACTTAGCAAAACAAGCATTATATATTGCAATATAATCAAAGAATATAAAGACACATTTTGAGATGTATCCATTTCGATACAGTGACAAAGCCTGTACAGTGATGTGTTTTATGGTAAACACAATTGCCGATATCGGCGACCGATCACGTTTGTATCCTCGAATGACACTATCCGGCCATCGCTTTCAACTGTCAATAATTGTTAGTCAGGTTTGCCTATCGTTTTAATTCGTTTTTCTGGGCTTATTCGGGAGTTGGCGTTGCCGCAGCTGAAGACATTCGACCGTGTAATGATAATTATTCGCCGCGAAAGCTTAAAAAAATAACGTGTGCGCGATGTGGCAGAGGCGTATAGTCGTTGACATTTCGCTTTTCTGTAAGGCGCCTCCGGTGACCTATAGAAGTCGTCGGTCGTTCGAAGAAGTGACATTAAAACTCGTCAGGGGCCCCTGTACTCTATATTCGAGGCACGTCGACCGACAATAATTGACAGATACTAACTAATGTCTTCCACGTTCATTGTCGCGGCAGTTTTGTTTTTTTGCCGTGTGCGAGCTTCGCGTTACGCTGGTTTTTTTTTTTTTGTTCGCACTTAGGTACAATACAATTCTTCATCCTTTAATTAAATATATAACAAAAAAAAAACCCTCCCCCGACGCCATTTACCAGCCACCCGATGCGTTGCCGTTTTAAAATGCATTGCTCTGCTCGTTCTACAACGTTGTACATATAGATATAATATGCACACTTGGATAGACGAGACACGACGACGACCCGTCTTGTGTATTATACGATATTGCCGCGTGTTGTACTCTCGAGCACGGTTAAACGGATGAGTTCTCCTTCATCAGTTTAATTTAGTTTCCGTGTTTAAAACTCAGACATCCACCCCGATCGTCTTGCTCGAACACAATCAATCGCATTCTTATTATACTCTGCAGTGCACGACTGATAATTCCCAAATGAATTTAAATATTTTAATTTCGAACCGTTTTACAAACTACTTTAGTCGGACGTGAAAAGCATACAAATACATCTCCTGTATTTGATCCCCCTATAGCAATGTTTACACTAAAATACTTTGGTAGTGATTTTAAAAAATATATTTTTTCGTATCGGATACTTTTTGTAACATTTCCATTTTTATTAAAACGTACCTATAATTGAGATTTTTAAAACCGTTGTTTTTTATCGAGTAAATTTACTAATCACTGAAAATTGATCTGTCAAATTGTCAGTAGATTTTCATTTTCAAAATAAATTAAAATATTAAATTATCTTTTAAGTCAATATAACTTTAAAATAAACTTAATAACCTAAACGTTAAATAAAATTATTTAGTATTGCAAAATAAATGTTATGAAAAATATCAATTGGCGTCTACAAACTTCAACTATTTGCATAACCTAAAAACTGCACAAGGTACAGCTGTAAAATTATTATTTTTTTTTTATAAAACTGTACAAATTAAAGAATAATAAATGTGATCATATTATGCTAGGTACAACTCGCATATTATATTATACTTTCATTTGTACATGAAGTACATTTTTGTAGTATCATGTTTTTAATTGGTTATATTATAGTGTACTAAAATTTCTTGATTGTATTTTTTTTTTTACATAAATACCCCAGGATTTTAATAATTGTATTAAAAAAAAATAATTTTCAAAGATATATCCTTCAGTGTGGAAATTATACTAGCAATGTTTTTAAAAATCGGCCGAATATAATATTATGTAAGTCTGATTGAAAATATTACGTGTATATTTACCATCACCTATTAGGTTTATTTAAATATTTTACAAAGTCATCTTGGCATCGAAAAGTCTAATCTCGGATTTGATAAATTTTAAAAAATGAGGAATAAAGTTATAATTTTGTATTATAGCACGTGGTTTCAAGTTAACTAATTCAAAGTTAAATTATCAGTTTGTGGGTTGTTACAGATTCCAGGAATACAGCGAAGACATTGTTGCACTATGACTGTTGGTTCGACCATTTTTTTTTTATTAAAACATAATACATAATAAAGTTATAATATTACATTTAGTAGTCGTGTACGCGTGCTTGTGCAGTTGGCTCATTAACCTTTTGAAGGTACTTTATAATTTAAACTTACATTAGGGCTTAAACACACTTTACTGAAGAGGCGTATATCTCCACTACTCGAGTTGATTTTAAAAAAAAAATTACATAAAAATACTGTTAAATGTAAAGGTAACTAATTAAAATGTGATAATACAATATATTTTATAGGACGGCGGATAAAAAAAATATGCAATTAAACTTATAACTTATAACTTATTACAAGCACACGACGTTGAAATGTTTTTTATAAGCCCCATATACCATAAACTAAATAATGTTATATTAAGTAGCAATAACCAAAGAAAGAAAAAAGAAAAGGAGGATAAAAAGAAGGATATACTCATTGTACATACAGAGTGATCGATTTAACATAAGACACTAAAGTTGATAGAGCCATGGAAAATACTAAAAAAAATTAACATTTTCAGTAGTATACTGTATAGATAGTAATTTTATTATATTGTAAAATAACATAAATAAAAATATTTTCAAAAAGAAAAACTATTAAATTTGTATTACTTTCCGAGAAAAATTAGTGTCTTGCGTTTAATTGATCACTCTGTATTATAGATATTAGTACTACTATTAATAGTTATTTCGACTTCTTGGAGTTTTATTGATCAACCTATTTTTGTTTATATTAATTTGAATAAGACATTTATTTTAAATGTATTGTTATATGTATTTTTTATTATTGTTTGTTTGTAGTTAAACTTTGTCCGCGAATTTGAATAAATATATTATATGTTTTGACTACGAATACGGTCATATATTATATTTTTCTGTAAATTTCTAAACTGTTCAATAGTTGCTTAGTTTCTGTAATATGTTATTCTTACATAGATTAGTAAGTTACAACTGCTCGTGCTTCGAAAAAAAAAAAAGAAAAGATTAGCAACTTTAAAATTCATCGTGTTGGTTAGTAAAAATGTCGTATCCGATTCTGTGTTTATTTTGTATCACAAGATATTATCTAGTTCCTTTATGATTGGTAATGTGCAATTATTAATTTCTAAGTACAATAAATAACAATTAATTTTTTAGGATAACATATTAAGTAAAGAAAAAAAAAATGTATTTGTTTTATTATTTATGATTTTACTATAAATTCATTTTGTTTTAGACGGTTTCTTGTAAGTCATACATTTTGCATTTAAACATGACGCCGATTGTCCTGTAAGTGTTAAAGATCTATAGTCATTTATTATTGGTTATATTTCATAAAAATATATTTATATTTTTGTTGCATCAGAAATATTTATTAAATATCGCACAAGTCGTTTCGAGAGTAAAACTAATTAGTTTTTATTTATTGTAACAATGTGAGCTGTAAAACGTTTAAGACGATTAAAGTAAATCATATACAATATTATTTAACTAGAATTTATTTATTTTTTGGTAACAGGCTACCTTTAATTTATTGACAAACTTTTTTTTTATTGTAGGCTTGCTGCAATAGTACCTATTGTTTGAATTTCAGATCGATAATATTATGAATGTGACTTCAGTAGGTAATACAATTTTCAAACAAAGTTTCATTATTCATTGCCGTGTAGTTAAAACATGATTTTTTTATTTAACTAATTAATAACAGAATTACACATTTTTAATTGTAGGTTATTGTATTGTTAACTTGATATTACACAAAGTCGTAGCTTTTGGAATTAAAATTAAAAAATAGGCTGAAATCGATTAGTTATTTAGTTGATTCAGCTTAAAATTGTTAACGCCGGAACCAAATGTTTTGGAGTCTGATTTAAAAACCATAATCAGCTGATATTATTTACAGATGTATTATATTTTACTCGTCTGTTATAACTTATAATAATGGAATTGGGAGATTGTCGGTCATGAATACTCCGCTGTAGAGTTCCACGAATATAATATTTGAAATTATTATTAATTTCTGTTTTATTTAAAGGTATTCTCCGAAACTGACTTAGCAAATTTGCCTTCAAATAGAATATGCAATTTACGTTCGATACAATTAATTCAATAACAAACTAAATGCACTATAGTTGATTCTATATGTGATATGCGTTTATTAATTCAGCGTAAACAGCGCATCTCTTTGAGCACTATTATTTCCAAAACAATCAACACCACAGCAAAATTATATTCTCATAATATTATAACCTTTAGCAATAATTATTGTAGTGCACGCTTCCTTGTAATATTTTTTTTTTTTAATAACGAAAAATATATACCTATGAAGATATATTCTATAACAGACAATTTAATTGTTCTGAAATTATTTTTCTTTTACTGAAATATCAGCTTATCACTATTTATTTCTACAATTACTAAGAAATTTATTGTTTTAATTACAATTTTTCATTTTAAATCTATAAGATGCGTTCTACATTGTTTTGTACATAGTTTTTTTATCAAAAATAAAACTGTACGGGAATAAGCTAAATATATTATTATTTTTGACTTTCCACTAAGATACCCATGTGTTGTGAATAAATAGCCAACACATCTATAAAATACAATATAATGATCTGATTGGACAGCAATAGTGGTAAAAATTAAAAAAACACAATAAGAAAAGCGTACAATTAATTTTGTTATAGTTTTTTTTTAGTTTTAAATAATTTTGTTATGTAATTATAGGTACAAAACCGCAGGCCGAGCTACTTCTGGAGGTGTAAGTTAAGCGCAAAGTATTAGTGAATCGCACGATGAGTGGTGGTGTGAACAGAGGGTCTAATTATTTATGTCGTAGGTGTATTGTTTTCATTCTATAGAGTATCGATGGGAGGCGATAGTAAATTAAGATGATTAACGATGAATAGAAGAGAGAAGGATTGTGTCCCGTCTAAGACACCTGGTGGTGGTCTGAGCGTAGTAGTAGGGCGAGGTGCGTTTGCTCAATAACCGAGGGACCGAGTCATAAGTATACAGAGACCTAGAGACAGGGGGCGGTGGATATTAGGAGATGGCCGCGAAGGAGCGGAAGGGGTCGAGAAAGCTACATTGTAGCATGATAAAACACGACGGAAAACAATGCACCGAACCGTTTCCTAACAAATGGCTGTCTAATTAACCGATCGACCGGTAGGGGGTACATAGAGTTAAACATTACCCGTGGAAAGGGTTAGAAAGAGAAAGAGGGGAATACCATTGTTTAGGTGCCTCGGGAATGCCATTTGTGTTTCACGATACATTAGCCGAGCATAAACGCCCTGGAAACCGGCTAACAATTATTTAGTTATACATATATTACAATAATATGATAAAAAACGATTTTTTCTAAAAAAAAAATAAAAGTCGAATTTATTGTTGTTCTGAAAAAATAAAATCATTATAGAATACGAAAAGATCTAAACCAAAATAATAATTAATATATTTCCAAAAGGAATAGGTATTTCAAGTTTAAAATTTGTCTTTAATAATACATTATTGTTATTATATTATTTATAGTTAATAAGCGAAAAAATAAAATGTAAAAACTAAAATCCAAACAAATCATCAACAAAAAAAATCCTAATTTTTGAGTTATTACGTTGTGGCCTAGACATGCAAATTAATAAATAACAAGTTGATTAATATTAAATAGTTTTAAATAAGGCCGATTTTTAAACGCAACAATAGCATCCAAAACAATATTAAATTTTCTTTTTTTAAATTATTAAGAAATGTTTTTCCTTTTATTCAATGTAAAGTTTGTTTTAATTTGAAACTAGAAATATTTAATATATATAAAAAATAATAGTGATCATTAATTGATTAGCTAATAGCTTCATTATGTTTATAACAATTATTCCATTGTCGAAATCTTAAAGTTTCAGTAAACCTAGCAAAATAGGAAATAATAGAAATGGTATGCATTTTGTAATTTGTACACGAATAATAATATCAATAGAATGTATACTTTATATATTTGCCTCGGCAGTCAATAGTATGTTTATTTTTAATATAATTGGCGCTGGTAAGACGTTCTAATTGAAAACTTGCAGCAAGTAGATTCATTTGCATAACCAATTTAACGCAATTGGTGCAATGGCTCCTGAATTTCTAATGAGGTTTTTCTGCTCTAGCATAATGTTATGTACGCTGTTACGTTCCAAAGTCCCTTAACGGAGACCATTTCTCATCAACAGATAGTAGATAACGTTTTTTTTTTACTCGTTTCCTTATTCTAGTTATTTACCTACTTGAAAACGTCATTTTTTTTTTTTACCAGATAATACTTTATTTAAAAGAATAAACAATTTTTAGTCGCACTGCGTGTGTATCGCAATAGTCGACTTTTAAACTTAACAGTAAACACAATTATTTGTTTGTAATTAAAACGGTGATAAATTTACAGCTGGATGTATTCAATGCGACCCTCGGCATACGTCATGTTTATAGCAGTATAATATTTTATGAACGCACAAGTCATTACTACTGTTATATGTCTAAACATTGCAAGTTTACCGCCAAAAACAATTAAACTGTATAACGTCTGAAAACTTATTGACGGACGACCAAAAGATGGTCGAGCCTCTATGTTGTTAACCAAAATGTCCATCAACGTCACTGTCGGTAACTCTTACCAATACTGTCTATAACACAATATTATAATAATCAATATTGATAAACAGGAAACTTAAGTGTTAATAATAATTGCTCAGTAATGCGCGCTCTAAGCCAGATAGATCGTATTTACTTATATTATATAATAGTATCTATAAGTATAGTTTAAATAAAAATACGGGTATAGAGGAAATCTGACAAATTTGTATGTTTCATAATTTATTGTAAAACGGCATAAAATTAAAATCTATTTGTTATTAAAGACCACTTCGAATAACGTCAAAAATATGGTAGTTTTGTTATTGTTCAATTAATACGAAAACAATAAAAATTTATGATAAAAAGATGATACTCTGTAGTATTTAAGCGCAGAAATAATTTCATAGAAAAACTGAATTTTTAAAATCTTTATTTAGTAAGAACTAAAGTCTTAGTTCTTCCAATCCAATATAGATATGAAAATGCTTTTTGTTTATTTCATAACCATATTTATATAATATAGAGTTGATATACTTAAAATATTAAAAATGATCTTTTTTTTTTAGAATGCTGTTTTCGATAAATTGATCCACGTCGAATTCAATTATTCATCTGGTGAACCGTAAGTACATATTTTTATAATATATTTTCTATTTAATTTTATATCATAATATGTTTTACGTGAATGAAGAATACGCTGTATCCAAAATTGTTTTTTAGTAAACAATAACACTGTGCACATATATTATATTATCTAGGTTTCTAGTTAGTGCATAATATACAGAAAATGAATTTGGCATGAGATGAAAATCCGGCGATAAACTGCCTCTAGTTTTTGACCAAATACACAACTAAATAGAACTGTGTAATCCTTGAAAACCAGTATGGCAACGCAGTTAACCCAAAGATATAGCTAAGCCTACGTTGTTGCAGGTCTTACACTGTAAACTGCTTGTAGACAGTTATTATAAAATTATTTCAGTTGAACGCCTCCGCTCTGCAGAAAATCGAATATTGTCCGTATGTAGTACACATAGTAATAATACTCTTCGAAAACATAATCCCTTTTTTAGATTGTACAACTGAAATATTGGTTTCATCGTTTCGAAAATTCGCTGGAGCTACACGATTGCACGTAGGTACATATTATATTATGTTCATTTCTCATATAGGTCCAATTTTATAGTCTTTGAAAAAAAATAATAAACCACCCACGTCGGTTAGATTTCTACGTTTGGCGATCATATTTGGTGTAATAATTTGGTGATCATATTTCGTATTTGGTGATCATATTGTGTGGTTTTTTTATTATTTTTTTTAAGCACGTCACAAAGCCGCTGTTTGTAAACCGAATGTTTGAGCTTTAAAATCGTGGAAAACCTATCAAGTTCAACTAGTTTGAATACTCTATGGATGTATACTCACACACAAATCCGATACAATATGATATTGAAAACAAAATATAGTATATACTATTTGAATACATTAATATCATTATATGCTTAGTAATTTTAACATGTTTTTTGAACAAGAACATACATCTATTTAATAGGAACTTTATTTCTTGCTGAATTTTGTCTCAGATTTGATGCATGTTATTTTTTTTGTTAATCGTTGCATAATTTGTGGATTCACTGTTTTATGATGTTATATTTAAAGTGAATTTAAAAACCATAGTTAAAAATAATTTAATATTAAAAGACTTTTTCCTTTCGAGTTTCGGATTCCGCGAGAAAATATTGTAATTTAGTTGCAAAAACCATGTTGTAACTTGTACACAATGTTATGTTACACAGATTATTCGAACTTTCGAACGAACTGTCACTTGATTTTATTTTGAAACTTATTAGACGGTGTTATTATGGTTGTTTTAAACATACATTTGGGTGCAGAACCCCGGTGACTATTAGTTGAGCTTTGAGGGGACGTTTGGCTAGCATTGGGGCTAGTCGATTTCTACGGTATTGGTCATAACGGGAGGCTTTCGCTTTTTGTGTAGTTCTCAAAAAATATTCGGCGTAGTCGGTTCCCACCTAGTGCTGTAAAAAACGTGTAGGGACCATTTAAGGGACAACCACCCCCATCCGGCCAAGGCAATAACGCACAATGCGAATCAATTATTATTATTATTATTACTGTTGTAGCTCAGCAGACGACTTGACGACGGAGTTAAGCAATAAAACGAGACCGGCACGTCTTGCGTGTACTCCCTCCCATGATATTGTCGCCGTCCGCACATACAGAGTATAATCATTTATTTTGCCAACGTATTAGTCCGGCTAGGTGTTTTTTATTTTGTTATTATTTTTTTACCCCTTGTTTGTTTTATTACCAAAAGACTGGTGAGACGGCAGCGCAAAAACAACACAACCGAAGGGATGCAAGTATATAATATAGTATTTTACACGGCGAGGGGTCGCACCGTACATCAGCGGATGGTGACCCGAGTGAATTTGACGTTGAACTTGGACAAAACCTAAATCCGTGTGTGTGTATTAATCGTCGTTCATACCGGTGCGTTTAGCGGTTTTCTTATGTGCCCTCCCCCCACCTCTCAAAAAAAAAACCAACATATTATACAGACCGTTATTAATTACAGTTACCGGACTACTGATCGCTATTAAGTACCTGCAGTAAGTATTCTAGTGTACAAGTATTCGAGTAACTCTTTTTATGTCTACACTTGCGTGTGTAGTATAATATGTAAAAAACAGTATTGTGTTAATTTGGTCGTTGCGGCCCACGTCAACTTGACCAAGAAGTACACAAAAAAAAACCTTATATGTGTGCTTCGAAATTTAAGTACATAAAGTTGTTAATATAGCTATGCGGTCGAAAACTGTCGAACTCATGTCAGTCTTTTGGCATGTTAATGTTTTGAGTCCTATTTAATGTTTTTCAAAACCTAAACTAACCGAATAGTGTAACTAGATCCAAATTTGTTTTGAGTATTATTTAAATAAAAACACTGTTGTTGTGTATACCAATATAATCATATTATTATTTTGTAGGCAATACAAATATTTTTACCATCACCAAATTCACATCAGTGATTTTTTTGTGATTCCATTACTTCCAACCTTAATGATAGATATTTGTGACCTCTACAACCTCACTGAGCTGGCATTTTTTTTTATTTTGTAACGCTTTGTTCAACAACAGTGCATTTAGTTGATTAAAAGTTTGTCAAGAGAAATACCAGGAAATCAAACCTCGAGTAACTAAAAAGGATCCGGAAAGTGAATTTATATTTAAAAATTCCGTTTATTTCTTTTGAGTTTTACAATAGTATTGTAAACGGAAAAAAATAATAGCAATTGTATGATTCTTTATTTTCTTGTTGTTCATCTTGAAACATTTTTCTCGTTATTCTCCTCCCTATGTTAATGATGTCAGATAAGTACTATCTTTTTATTTCCTGTATACATTGTAAGGTGCGGCAGTTGGACGGATTTCCCCCGGTTGTAAAACAATTGATATAATATACCGTACACTGTATCCCGACCATTACTTTGATCGTGTTTTTAGTAATTCAATTTGCAATTTTCTCGGAGTAACAAATGAAAACCATAATAATAAAAAATAAAACGAACATAAGAGTGTAATCCGAGGGTTGTGATAAGGGTCACGTTTTATTTACACCATAAATACCAAACAACATTCCTCGTGACTTCAACGAGAAAATATTATGAGTTATGACCAATCAATATTGTTATCCGCGTACAATAGTATTCATCATTTTTAAATAATGGTCCAAAAATTAATCCGAAAAACAAACAGTTTATTATACCATTCAAAACTGTAACGAATAAAAGTATACTTTTTTTTTTTTAATAACGCTATTTTTAAGTAAACATATTTTTGAGCTTTTCAAGCTTGGGCGTTGTACAACGACTTATTCCAATACAGTCCAAGAATTATATAGTTATTTATAACTTGGCAACATCTAATATTTGAATTATACTTTTACTTAAAAAAAAAATACCTTAAATTATATTTTAACTATATATAAAGTAATTAGTATAAGTACACAATTATTATACATATAACAAGTATTCAACATTTTTAAAGTATTTTCCAATTTTTTCCAAACATATTTATAAAGTGTTACACTTAATCAATGCCTAAATCTTGTATTTTTTGTTGCAGTTATTTTATAAATAAATATATTTTGTTACAATATTATTTTTTTCAAGTATTTTACAGTTATGTTTTTGTTGGTATAGCGGCTTTGACGCGGTAAGGCGATTACTGGTTTTGGTTCAAAAAATACATATTGCTTCAAAAATATCTTAAACTTATTTTTGGGTCCGGTATTGTGTTCAATTTTAGAACTGTATTGAGAAAGAACAAGTTTTATTTGAAAAAGTTACAGTCTACTTAAAGCCGAACAGCTTAAATTATAAAACATGGAACAATATGTTTTAGCCTGCTGGCTCCTGAATAGTGATTATTCTGATCTATAATCTCTTTACGATTTATGACGATAGTATAGTCTTAATTTTAGGTTCTGGTCAAAATGTTTGCATGACGATGACTCGATATAGTATACGTTTAAAGTAGACGCTATTTTAAATCGTTTTTGAGCTGAGAAGCCAAGGCCAAAGCATGTTCCATGCTAAAAAAAAAAAAACAAAGCAGACTTGCCTGTCTAACAGGTTGCCTATAGTGACACAGTATACATTTCAGACGTCTATGTAATAGGTTGTATTCATAAAGTTTAAAGACATAAGTAATATTATAGTAGTTAAAAAACAAGAGCCCATTGCTGGACCAATTTTATTTTATTTGTCCCTCGATTGCGTTAAATTAATCTGGCTCTATTACTCTTCGGCGTCCATCTGTTTTTATCATGGAGCAATTTAATAGCCGTTGAGAGATCTTAGGAGAAACGTTCGTGTCAAGAAAGAAAATGTGATATTAAAAAGGTTATCACCATCGTCTAAATAAGCGCCACGTTAACGAGACCGCCGCCTGGACTAGAATTAAGATGAGTTGTTCACATTGTTTGTGCACAAAGAAAAAGACATTTTCTCTAAACCGGATAAAGGCTACTTTTATTCTTTTGCGTGGCGCTGCCTTTCTTTTTATGGTCGTTAATGACCAATAATTTTTACGGCAATACGGTAGGTACTGCTGCATTATTTACTTTTAATTAAAAAAAATATTATTATTTGAACCGAGATACCGTTATCACTCGTCTAGTCTCCGTCCAACTTTTTACATAAATTCCACGCTTTGCAGCACGATTGCGTTAAGAACAACTCATAATTCGTGTTCTCCATAGAGTTTTTTCTTGCAAAACTCAAATCTATAACCGGGTTTTTCGAATTTTTTATTTTACAACCAGTTTTATTATTTACAACGAGAATGTTTTTTTTGTACAGATACATCCACTAAAAGTACGGCTTATTCAATAAAGTAATATCAGATATTTTTTGGGATATTTGCAAATCATCTTTTAACAATAGTCGTAAAATATTAATATCCAACCGATAAATATTTTAAATTATTAGACACATTTTTTTTTATTACACTCTAATACAACTGTCTGATTATAAACGCTTAGGTGTTTTAATTAAAAAATGTGGCTAATATCGTTAAAATTCCTTGTTTTTTTAATACAAACTAAACTGGACCAAATTCCATAGATGTTTTATTTCTGTTCCCTTATAATCTGATGGTGTTTTATTTAAACGGATTGATCGCAAACGTGAAATCGGGCCCTGCGTGGTATTGGTATACTCATATGCAAATAATTTAATTAATTCACTCGACTGCATGGATTTACGCGACTTATTTATTATATATTTGATGACAAAAATACTATTATATATAGTACGCCGAGTCACCTATACTCATCTTGGTAGATATTGTAAATAAAACCATTTTAAAAAAAACTTTATAGTCAAATCGAAATACGCTCATCGTTGCATTGGAGCTAAACAAAACGTACCATAACTTTTTACTCGACTTTTCAATAGACTATTCTGGGCGTGACGTGATGTTTGAAAATAATATAATATGTATGTAGATATGTAACGCACGTGTGAGTACGAATGAGCGTTTCTGAGTAGCGTGAGGTCATTTTATTTGATTTTACAAAAGACTTCAAACAACTTTTTTACTTCTGTTTATTACCCGGCCGGCGAGCAGCGTATAACCTGGTAGATTAACTGACAAAATCGACGAAAAGTGTGCGGCTGACAAGGTTTTCCACGCACACGGCCGATCGAGGGCGACCGAAGTCACGATGACAATGCAATCGACAAGATAACTAAAAATTATATGCACACATACACCACACACACACACACCGCGCCAGTGAGTATGTATTATGCGATATCGCTTTCAAAAGTTAAATATTATTCATTCGACGTCGCCCCGGCGAGATTTATTGCATTCGAAATAACCCTGCAGCGGTAGACATGGAAATAATATGAAAATATTATAAAAGTCCTGCAATTTTCGGATGTATAGGCGTTTCGGAAACGAAATTGTTAATGATTTATTACCAGGGGGAGGGCGTTCACAAGGAGTTATTTAAAATTGTATCAAATATTGTCAGTAATCGTATAATAATAAAAAAACGTTTTAATCAAACGACCTACCTGAAACGAACAATACATATTTTAAAAATTGAAGAACAACCGTAATGCATAGTAGAATATAATCAACAAACAACGCTGTTAATGTATTATTTATGTATATATTTTTAAAACCTGTTTCAAAATGAAAAGTAAGAACGGCTTATAACAGCTGTAGTCTAAGCGATGATGCACGTACGAAAAATGTTTTTCTTCGGTACTTATTTTGTAAACATTTATTCGCTAAACGGCGTTATAATATTCTGTAACTAATACTCGGTTGAAAAGCTTTAAAAATACAATATAATATGTATTTGTTCGATCAGCTGTGTAGTTTAGAAGGGTTGAACATGCAAATGCCTAAATCGTCTAGTAATACTATCTGTTGAGTGTATGACGGCGCTTCGTGTATGCAATTTAACACCATCCTTGTCATTAACCGTAATAATTAAAAAGCAGCATTTTTTCTATTCAAGTGATTTAATACAAACATTTAACGATTATCAACTTTACTGCTACTGTTACATCCTTGTAAATTGACAGATCTAGTACTTAATGTTATATTCATATTCAGTTATAATTATTTTTTACAGACAGGACCTATAGGTATTACATTCGACATTTTTTAACCGTATATATATTTTACATTATTGTTGAGTGAAAATCTGGAACAAAGTCTCTATACAACAATTACTGATTTCACCATAATAACATTATTTCCAACTTATCCGTGTACTTAATTAAATTATATTACAACATTTTCGAGCTGTTGTTTCATATAGACTACATTTTTTCCTTGTTAATTAACATCTGGATAGTTAACATTCTTTCAACTCGTCTTGTTTGTAAAGTATAATATTATAATATTAATAACATCTTAAACTCACTCCTAGAACTTCGAATAACTTGGATGGTAAGTTTAAAATTAATATTTTTCTCCGAATGCGTCTTTTATACGAATAGGTCAGGCCGTTTCGCAGTAAATCCGTAAAGGGTTGAAATTTGTTAAAACAATTCGCTGTTATACAACCGTCTACTCGCCTTAACCGTTACAACGGGGTTCGTCCTAATAATAAAAAAAATATACAAGTATTAACATATTACAATTATAGCTGTTATAAATATAGTATACTATTATAAGTGGAGAATCAAATTAATGTCAATGGAGTATTATTTAACAGCGGTTTCGTTAAATTTTTTTTTAAACTCCATAAATTACGTTAATAATTATTATCTATAATTATGGCTAAGTGCGTTTTCGATTAAAAATTGTTACGATATTGTTTTGAAACGATATAATAATATTATGAGCCTTGGTTTTTTTTTTTGTCTAAATTGTTAAGAAAAATCAAATGTCTTTCTCGAAATGATGTATTTCTACACAGGCTCTTCACTTTTGTCGTTCGGCTCGTTCACGGTATACCGATTGCGCATTATTTGCAACTCATATAAAGACCTCGACAACAATATAACGATGTGTTCAAAAAAAAAACTTCATGTAAAAAAAAAATAACAATAATAATAATGAGAAATTCAACTCGTCACGCAATAACCATATAATATCATATATATATACATAGAATATAGCGCAAATAATCGGAAACGCGCGGTGCTCAGTAGGTTGTTATAGACACTGCCTCAGTGTGCTTACTATGCATAATATAAGGACAGAGTTGGTGGTGTAAAAAGAGGGAGCAAGTACAATGCAACGCGAGTCTTGTTGATCATGAATTTGAATTAATAACGGGACCACGGTAGGAGTAGACGACCGACGGCCGAGACAATGGCAGCGGGGAAAATAATACACAACTTTTATTTTCACCATGTAAAAATATGTATACAACAATAAAACGAATCCTAATGGCACACGGCATTATATTTCGGTCCTTTAGCCGTACTCAAACGTATACCTACTTGTACACGTTTCCGAGTCGACCGGAGCAATGCAAAAGTGGTTTTCCGCCCATCTCGCGCAAGTACAAATGTTTAGCATGTAATAATACGTTGTATACAGCTAAGTGAATAACGCTGAACGGCCCTACTGCAAGCGATACACTTTAATGTGTCGGCCAATAAATAAATTATATATATATATATATATATATAGACTTCCATCCACTTAGATATTGTTATAATAATAAAAAAAAAGGCAAAATATATTATTAATATAATAATATTATACGTTAATATGCTCTATCGCATTATTTCCAATCGCGATTATTGTAAATTAATTATAAATTATGGTCGGCGCACAACCCCTTCGGGTATTCCAACATTAATATTATTATGTTCTATTGTGTACACAGTAAGAATGTGCGCTTGTTTTAACGTCTTGCCGATGTTTGCACGCGGTCGCCAATTATTTTGTTGATGATGATTTCGATCAAAATCGTCCGGGTAGAAAATTTCAATATTATTCAATTAAATCGCGAGATGGGCTTTTCGAGGATTTGTTCTTAATCAAATCGAATTTCTGGTCCAAACCACGTTAAAGTAGAACACTACATTGGGTTGGTACGTATCCTTTAGTCCTGCCGCGCCGTTCCGCACTTAATCCCTTATTAAACGAAAATAGTTGCATAAATTAATATCAATGCACATGCCGACTGCTGATTCAATTAATTTCTACAAACAAGTCTTTTGATTTTAGTTCATTTTTTATTATGAACGCAGAGTGCTTATCATCTGTCATCACTCATCTGTATGTTAATAGTATATTAATTGTTAGGGCCCGGAAGTATATGCTCTAAAAACAACCGAAAAATAAAACCCTCAACGTGCAGTTAAACATTTTTTTTTGAAAATATTAATTGTTAGTTTTTAAGTTTTTATTGCGTCAAGACCATTGTAACATAAAAATTAACATACACATTTTATAATATACAAAATGTATTTATTTTTTAATTGTAAGAAATAAAAAAAACTTACTATACCTAACTTCAAAGTAAAAGTAGTGCACAGCACTTGATTAATGTTTTTTTAATATGTTTCATCAAATGCTTACAAATGAGTTTGTTTCTGGTATTAGACTGATGGTCATTCCTCTGTATTATATAAGGATGTTTTCTTCATAAATTATATTAAAAGTGTTTTTTAATGGTTACTTGTCCAAGATCGGTACGATTCTAGAATGCTCGTCTTGTGGCGTTTGACAATTTTATTTTTTCATTCAACCGAAATCACATGTTTCGATTAAATATACAGTTTTTACAATCAAAGCAGTTGGGCCTGTCAATAAAGCACAGGACTATGAACGATATTGTTGCAATTATTCGACGACTATTTTGTTATGCGGTCTACCGGAAAACTGTACGGTGCCCGAAAGATGAACACCGGCTGACCGTGTATTATGTGTTGTCAAAAATGATTTATGCTCGTCGGCCAATGCATGTAACATAATATTACATATAGGTAGGTTGTGCCCCGCGGACGAGGGTCAAGTGCTACATTAGGCCTCATGAATATTCGATGTAATAATAATTATTATCCATTGACTTCGCCGCCCCGCCGGTGACATTAATGTGTCCGATTGCATTGCCCGGGGCGTCGGTTCGCCTATCTCCTACATGTTCCCCTAAATTATACACGAATGCCGATAATGTTAATCTGCGTGCCGTTTTGATTCGCAAATCAGATATTAATAATATAATATGTATGTGTATATCATGTCCTGTGGCGCGTCAGCCGTTGTATCGGTTTGGTTTTTTTTATCAACTTATCGGACGATCGCCGTCGCGGTTCGGTCGGCCACCGAAGCCTGACAAATAGCACAAACCGAGTAAATAATGTATATAATACAGTTTATTATAATATTATCGCATACCAGATCCAAAGGGCCGGTCGAGGAGAAACTAGCCAAAATAGTAGTGTGATTAAACGATTATTTTTTATTTTTTTATTTTACCTACAATATTAGAAACCAACCGCGGAGGTCACTCCAAGTTTACCCAAACTCCTATCTTACGCCATAAATATAGTGTAGAAATACTAGAAAGCAAAAGTTTACCCCACTTTTCAACCAAATTATCCCAAACGAGTTACTATACAAACATAAAACATTGAACTTGCAAGCGATAATACCGAATGTGTGTATTGTAAATATTAATAAATAATCGACGAATAATTAATCCGGTCGGAATTGTTTACTTTGTAACTTTTCATTTCGATAAAATCCTACTTCACCGCACGGTGACCTACCGGCTCTGTGAATAATATATTAGCGTTGTATTAGTGCAAAAATATTAATTTTGCCCGTTATAATAATAAGTAACTATTGCAGACACGGCCAGCGTTGAAAAACAATTATTGAAATTAAAAAACTAGAATGGGTGCAAAAGTGAATCTAGGAATAAAAAAAGGGGGGAAGGGAATAACAAAAATTCACTTCAAATATATGAAGTGTACGAGGAAAAAACCGGGAGAGTCACTTTTAAGAAACACTAAGAAAAAAATGTTTAAAAAAATACTTAACACTTTAAAAAAATGTTCAACTTTTGTCTTTATTTATGTTTAAAAATAGATTTGTTTCGTATCAAAACAAATTTTATAACAGCAAAATGGCCATTTTTAAAAAGTAACTTGCTTTTTTTCCCGTGCACTCTCCATGTATAAACAATAGACATAGAGATGAACTTTTCATAGTAAAAAAAAATCACATATTTTATTATATTACATTATAAAAAAAAAATAATATAAAAATACATTTTTAATGGATACAGTTAAAGTACATAAGAAAGGGTCTTCAGCCCCTATTGACCTCACCCCTCTTGTATGCGCTTCTGAATAGGTGTTTATTATTAAAATTGATCAATTAATCGCAATAAATCGCAAATCAATCGTTTTCAAAAATACACTTACAATGTAATATTTTCTATACTTAACGAACAATAATACATTACAGACCATATCGATATCGAAATGATCAATTCGACGAAACAGAATATAATAATATTGTGTTGACTAAGTATGATATTTTTTGTATGTAAACAAAGTATGCAAAGGTCGATAAAATATGATAGCCCATGACAATTCGGAATAAACCAATGTTTTTTTTAATGCATTATCCATGTATTAGGCCTTGTATTATTGTGTAAAGCAAATACTCATAACGAGTTGAATTGGTCAAACACGATTGACAATGCATACAAAACAATTTTCTCCGGCGAAACAATTGAAAATGAACAAACAATAAAGTACTGCGTGTACCTATTATTATTAAAATCAAACATTAAATTATTTACGCTTTGTTTGCTGGAAACGGCTATCGTGATTCGCGTGTCATAATAATAATTGTCCATTCATTATACATACTATTTGCGGTATTCATAGACAGTCTGGATCAGCTTATTGTGTCCAAATAATAAACAAAAATAATATGAACTGGTCTTTTTTAAAGGTTAAATAATATAGGTAAGACTCGTGAAAGTAATTTTGTTTTAACAGAATATGGAAATTAGTATCTAAATATTTGTGTTGCATTAACTTGGTAACTTGTATTAAAAATGTCGAATGCTATCTTGTCACTGTCAATAACCTTTAGCGATTTTATGGATAGTAAGCGAGTTATAGTGATTGTACGTTCGAGGACTGCAAAGGAAGTAGTTACTTATACTCAGTCTCATAACTTTACTGCTAGTTTTTGAAATTCAATTAGGACTTGTTCAATTGTATACTTGGACTTTTTAAGCTAAGATATAAGCGAATAAGAAACTTTCTTTTAATAAAACTGTTTATGATATTAAAGTTTACTACTTCAATAATTCACTATTTGTTTCCCGTAGATTCACTTTATTTTGTTAAGTTTCGGTGTCTATTTTCTATTTATTTCTACATAATAAATATTTGTCTATTTTATGTTATGTCTGAGCTCATCGGTGACCTATGGTGGTAAAATTTACAAATTGTGTTGTACACATAGAACAATTATAAAATATTACAAGAAGAACACAAATGAGTTTTAGTCATGAAAAGTTATATTCGAATCCTATTCGATTGTATGCTAGATTATACTAATCTTATGTCTCTGAGACGTACAAGACGTCTTGTATCGTACAACTCTTGCTGTTTATAAGAAAAACTGTTTGGCTTGACCGAACGGTGTATGTCCGGATATAGGTAGATGCGAGGAAGTAAACATTTAGCGAGTAAGCATTTAGAAACTTGGCCGTGTACTTTGGTGGAGAACACGATTGGAGCTCGGCCAGTCTCTTGTTTCGCTTGATGGTCTTCCCCTTACTAAGTACACGGGTTGTCGGTTAAGTATTGTTTCCGAAACGAGGCCGTGACCCGAACCGGGGGCCAAAATCAAGAAATGATTTCACTGATTTTTATATATTTTGTGCTTAGTGCGCAAAACGCCAAAGGTAGGTACTACTACTAAATTCCCTGGACGGGCTGTGGGCTATAAGCTATTCGGATGTTGCTGAATTCTCCTCCTCCGTCCCTTTATGATCAGCTCTAATAATTCTGAACTTTTATAGACGACCAATTGAGTCAACTCAATAACCTAAATTCTAAAACTGAAACCAATTTGTAAAAACTATAACTTGCTAGTTTTAAATAAGTGCATCAAATAATACAGTATAGGTACTATACAACGGGCGTTATCTCCAAGGCGATTGTCAAGTTCTGGCTGTGTGTGTAAATTTTACAATAGTATCCGGTGGTGAGCGAACGGGTCATCCGGAAGGGTCCCGGATAGACCGTATATTATTATTACACTCGGTGTCAAAAACTTGGAAACCCCCCGTCGATGCAAACGGTGAGTTATAGACCGAATTGTTGAAGACAACGCGGCTCCCGTCCCGTCTTTTAATTTTTCATACTTTCTTTTTGTTTGAATTATGAGTCCCTCGAGACCAGTAATTTCAAAACTCTTCTGTATAGCTTTAACGTCAATAGCACCGCTCACATAACACAATCTATACCAGGGGGCGACGGTAAACGGCAGTGTCGTTAATTTATTCTCACCTATGGGGAAAAAAAACATCTCCAACTATTCGTTTTCAATAACAACTCTGCCCGACATCGTGCGAACTCCTATTTTTACCATTTTTCTTTTCGTATTACTAAAAGCGTGTGTATTTTTTCATTTTAACACAGCCTTCTTATTTTGTGTGGGCTGTAAAAAAAACATTGTTTTAAACCCGCGCATATGGAACCAGGTTTACTGTACCCAACTTATATTTAAATACATTTTAATGAAATATAAATTATAACAACTTTTACTCACCTTTCCACTGTCGATATATTGTAAAATTAATAATAATAGTACACAAGACTTCAGTCGCTCTGAGTTTCATAATTATATGTGAATGAAAATATAAATATAAATATTATTAAAAGAAACAATCACCCCTAATTGCTTTTGTTTTCGACACCTTTTACACTATAATAACTTGACACTATTTTACTTTGGTAGCATAATATTTAAGTACATCCCTAGTATTATACAAAGCACTTATTCAAGGACAGGTTCGGTGCCATTGGTACTCGATATGAAAGACTTTTTTGGTAGCCGAAACCAAGATATCATAAATACAGTCTTATATGGAGATTGAAACCGAGAAGGACTTGATGATTTTCAGTTGTTCCAATTTCGTGTACAACCTACATTACATTTTACCCAGATATGTTTTAGCATTATTTTTATTTTTATTTTTTTTAATTGTCGTCCAACCGATTTTCACAGCTGTATAGTATGTAAAATAAAATTGAATAGACACCGTCTACTGTGTTTATACGGTATAACCTGGGGGAGGAGGGATCAGGGGCGTGAATAGACATTCGTATTATTGTAATCCGCACGTACGCCGTAAGTTGATAGGAATCGTTTTCGACGATCCAAGTGCAATTGGAATTCTAGAACCGACGGAGCAAAGTGGAAATAATGCGATGAAACACAAAACTTTGTCGCGCGCACACTGTAAACACTAAACAGCAATTTATTCGGGAAAATCATTTGCAAAATTCCTCGGTGTGCAAAAAGAAACAAAAAAAGCTCGAGATAAACGAGAGGAAATGTAATGCTTTAACAGGAAATTCTATTTATTTAGTTACTATTGTGTATTTTCGATATCTGCCGTTTGTACGTGACGCACATGATGAAAAGAGGATGAGGCCGGAGGGAAGTCAAATAACTTTTGAGAAAAATGTTTTTTTTTTTTTTTTAAATAATATATCTCGCTTTAAATCGCGAATATGAAAAATCCTTCGAATTCATCAAGTAATAATTGTCCACGGAGCTTTCCTTATTGCCTTTCCCGTAAAAAAAAAAAGAAGAAGACAAACTGCTTTGGCTAAAAGAAATCGTTTTATTTTTTATTTTCCTCCGTTCGGTTCTCGTTTATTTTTGCATATATTCACTGCTATTTTTTTTTTTTTAACGACCGTTTTACATTTAGGTGTTTACTCACGCGTTCCCGTTAGTATTCGTCATCTATGTACACAATAATTTATGTTAATAAATTATTGATGAACGACAATTATTTATTATAACATAAACGAGAATCGAAGAAAAAAAAAAGCTCGGCCAATAACAGATAATATTTCTATACTCTGCCAACCATCGCATCGTCTCTGTTTACTCGTTTTTAAAAAACTCATTTTCTATTCTACATTGGTGGACGAGAGAAAATAGGATAAAAAAGATTACATAAGAAGTAGATTAATGGTAGTCGAATGGTATGAGGACTGCTGGAGTGTCCGAGAATGATGTGCTAGATCGTTTCGAGTGAAAGTTTAGGACAAGGGTGACTGATCTCAAATAGTTGGAACAAAGAAGAAGAAATAAACATTTTTTCTCATAAATATTTCATTTTTTATTTACATTTAATAGAGACTCGTTCAGTATTAATAGTAAAATCCTATTTAAACGCAAGTCAAAAAGTTTTATCCCGGTCAGGCGATCCCGCGAATTCATTGAATAGCTAATTACAGAAAATATTTTTTAAAAACAAACCGACTTTTTTGATTAGTGATCTTATTACAATAAACTCGTTGTATATTTTACGTTTCGTATAACTACGCGAGTTAATCAACACAAAAAAATACAGATAACGCTTGTTAAGTGACCCGATATAATTATTATAAGAATCAACGAAAAATTTTAATCCGCAGTTTTGCATATCACCCAATACAATGTTTGTATTTATTTTTATTTTTGCTGTAAGCTATAAACCACAGGCGTCAAATAATTATTCAACGCAAACAACGAGTATACCTGTATAGTATTAAAGCGTGCAAAAACTTTTTTCCTGGTTAAAACAAGAGAGTACAATAATTTAAATAATTAGTGTTTCCTTTACCAAACCCGTTGAAGCAATAATATAAATACAAAGTATAACATTGACACTGTTTAAAAAAACAAATTCATGATATTTTTAAGTTTAGACAAATAAATAGATGTGAATTCAACGATTTGTGGAAGAGAGTTGTACGGTTTATGTATCAAGTATGGATTTCAGAGTATAAAAAATAACAATTCATTTTTCTCTTTTGGCTGTATAGCCTACAGCGTGTGTATAAGCATGATGCACTTAAACCTCGATACACTTGCACGCGTAAGGAGTCCGACCACCAAAACCCTATTGCGGTATTAGTTTATCTATTTTTTTTTATACCACAGACTTACTTATATATATTTTTTCTGCTTCTCTGGGCTTTACGGCTGAATAAACATATTGTATTTATTTTTGGCTTATACTTTTTCTTTAATGTACCCGTATAATAAATATTATCATGTTAGGTATTGAATAGCGTGAAATACCGACATTTCCTTTACAACGAGTGTTTACATATTGTGGCATTAAGTATACACTAAGTACTAGCGGTTCAAAAATATTCGGCTGGGGTGTAACCGGTAAGCGTGGGCTCCTTGCCCGAATCGCTGTGTGAAGGCGCGACAGGAAGGTAAACGTGACTGGCAGCGGAGCAGTCGGCCAACAACTAGACCAGACTGTACAGACTGTTTAGGGTTTAACTGGTGAAAGGAAGGGCAGTTTAGTGAAAACCAAAACAAACTAATCGCCGACTAAGTGGCCGGTTCCGGTCTCCACCACGCGCTTTGGCTACGACACGGCACGCGAACCGACCACGGCGCTCGTCGCCACCATAAAAGTATGAACGAAAAAATTCCAAAAAAAAAAAAAAAAAAACACACACACACAGCACGACTTAAGTGATTATTATATCGACTGTAGGCTTTCAGAAAGTCTAAAACGTTTTAAACAAATGGAAAAGCCAATAGCATTGATGTGGTAATAACAACAACCGTATTATATTATACTAATATTATCATCATCGCCTTACCGCATTATCTACTTCATTAAGTTACTCACGATGGGGGAAGGTGTGTAAACGAAAAAACTTACAAACAAAACAAAAGTCATTTCGCAGTTCAGTTGCAAATATCGATTTCTATTGAACAAAAAACACTTATTGCACAACTTATATTCCCGTTCCACACGTGTCTACATTTTCTAGTTTAACGTGTGTGTTAACAAAAAAACCGTACATGAATTGTTTAGCGTTTTTAAAATTGTAATACAAAACGTAATGTACAAATATATGGTTTACCCTATTTTAACATGTTAATATTCTTACTTAGAATATTAATATTTTTAATTTTTTACAATATACTTTAGCATAATTGGGGCCAAATGCCTACTCGTTTTTTACCTGTTTAATATAATATCTGACCAGTCACTCGGTAAATGGTTTTAAATGCTTCTGAGTTCTGTAACAATACATTCAATTAGTATAGGTAATTATAGCGAGGTTATGTTTTGGTGGGGCGACCATCTTCCCTGGATCTTTCAATTTACGAGCATTTTTTTTAATCTATCTCCGCTTTGTTCAAGGTCCCGGGACGCACTTGGTAATATTTATGTTGAATATAAGATTTTTATAAGTAATCAGTTATAGTGCTATATAAGATAATACGATATCCGATATCTTGTAAATTGTTATAATACAACAATATGTACCTACTGTCACGTTATCCATCCTGTTAGGCTTACGCAATGCGTTTTATGTAAATAATCTGTCGGACGGGGGCGGGCGACGGTTGTCAACTATCATTGCTTTGGCAACGGTTTCGGTGGAGAACGACCCAAAGACAATGGGCCAACACACATTTTGGAAACAAACGTATAATGAAATGTACACGAAAGAGCCACGCAGTCGTTTATCATTTGGCTAGGAACGAATTAAAACCATGTTGTTTGCGTATATGAGCGAGTCGAGTCGAGTATTGTCTTTGGTGGGCACCAAAACCGTTCCCCCCCGAAGACGACGTTTGGCAGATTGATGGTAGTAGTTGTTGTTGTTGTTGCTGCTGCTGCTGATGCCCCTATTCGGTTACATGTCAACACGCACGCACCCGTTCTGTTCCTACGGTATAATATGAAAGCTTTTGTCGGACCGATATCATAAGACCCCTTTGTGAATACACATAAAATAGTATTAAAACAACAGCTGCACTCGTCAATCGAACAACTCGCTTTTAAAAACCATAAACATTAGCGTTTCATCGACGCTCGCTAAGTTTTTAAACTTGTCTATATCGATAACCTTAGGAATAGGTTATCAGCGCTAGGCAAGGACTTAAGCTAGACCGAATGTGGATTAATAGTTGTACCATGTCGACAACACGGGGTAAAACAAATTCGCATAGGCACTTCCACATGTTGGTATTTTATGTACAAAAAATTGCATTTATATTTACCTCGTTTGTTTTTAGCCACACTACCCGGGCCCTGATCTAAATGAAACTACACTATATAGTAATTATACATGTAATCTAATAAAATTAAAAAAAAGAACTTTAATAAAAATCGAGAGTATAGTAATTGTGCACATCTGCGTTCAACAAATAAATATCACAACAAATTAATAATAAAACACTCTTAAAACTATTTTTATAAGTGCGATGACAAAAAAAATGTTTTTTCCCATAGAAAACTGATATAATATTAAAAAATACCACAATGAGGTTGAATATATGAGATTTTGTAAAATATCTGTTAATACCATTAAATAAACGAAAAAATGAATTTATTTGATGTGCAAGATAAGTGAATTTTCCAGTAACCTAAATGAATAAATAAAGATACAAACAAATTCAACGTAACAATAAAAGAGCTTGTATACATTTTTAAATAATATAAATGCAACGTACTTAATATTGTTATGTTTAATATGGTTGAATACATGATTCATTCTCATAACATGATATAACTAACTGGGAGTACGCGTACAATGTACGTTGTATTACAATACTTAAGTGAAGAACCCTATTCTAATTGTACAAGCAAACCTTCAGGATTAGGCAAAATGTTGATCAATTGAAAATTTCCCAAACAAAAATTCATTGTAAATATGAGATGCTTTAGGGTGTCACCCTAAAGCATCGTTTTAGAGAAAAATCGACTATTTATCTTTTCTATCGCTTTTTTCTTTCTCAAATACTTGGATTAATCGAGCATACATTATACATGTGTATATAAATGGAAATTGTGGTCTCCGCCTAGGTTAGTAATTGTTATAATATAATATAATTATACTTCAATTGCCTTTTGAACTAAGAATTCATCATAAAGTATTTATTTTGTAATTATAATTTACGGACAAGTGGCTGTGTTAGTACAACAATTAAACAAGCAAAATAAATACACATACTTTTACTTTGGGTGTTCTTAAAATAATAAACCGGCAAACAAAATGATCAAATTAGAGTATACTTACCCGTTACAGCGAGGATAATGTAATTATAGTTTATAATTTGAACAAATTGTAATTGGAGTGTGTCAAAAAATTAAGGATAAAAGTTTATGAGTTAAGTATTAGGTTCAATACTACGTATTAATTTTATACAAGTTTATATTCAAGTCCTTATCAGATATTTTGCTTGTAAAGGAAAAACGATAAAACAATAGGTTATTGAACTTATTGTCGCCTTATATCCGACTGGCGTCAGGTTGTTCACATTTATACGTTAATGTGTGAAAATAACATAGAAATTTAGGTTTATTACTCAAAAGCGGCTTATCGTTGTTGCCAAGAATCGAAAACAACATAATAATAACGAAAAATAACGAAAAATACATTGTTAGTATCATGTATTCCGTTGAAACGTAACACTGAACTATAGTAATTCATTTAACAATATCTCTGTTATGTTATTATTGATTTTTCCTATTACTGTAAAGTAATTTCAATAGTATAATTGAAACTGTACGTGTAGGCTAATTCTAAATAATTCATCAATAGACAGTTGTACTAATTTTTTTTCGTCACTAATTGTTTACAGGTGATCATCAAATAACAGTTGTGATGAACGTGTCAAACGGAGCAACCGACGTCGACGTCGGTGGCATTATAGGCTGAGCATTATAGTTAAAGGTGTTGAGGGTTTTTTTTTGAAAAATAAGCAATCGATTGAACCATGAGTGTTTGCCACCGACAGCACGTTTGCCACTCAACAAGTGTCCGCAGCCTGATGATCGTGCTGATGGTAACCCTTTTATACAGCTCAGAAGGTAAGCCAAACTCGACCACCGAGACGGTAATAGCGTTAATCGGTTAAATTAATCCCTATTGTGACAGCCTTTGGTCGTAATCCTCCTTTCCGGTTCGGGAAAGCAGGTCGTATATTATTCTAAGCTCCGGGTCGTAGCCGGATTGTAATCATAGGTAACAGCCAGCCTTGTACTCACAAGGCGCCAAACTACAATTAGACAACACAACACAAACAGTTTATTGTTCGCGGCACTAAGCTATTGACCAATTACTATTGCAGTGGTAATCGCCATGGTTTGAGATGAAAGCCTTAACAAATGCATCTTAAAAGTTAATAAAATGTATTCACTATAAAACTAACCATCCAGCAAACAAAATCCAAAATAATATTATACATACACTAAGCAATAAAAGCATGCCCGCATAACATCTGGAGGTAGGCTTTGATAAAACATATGAAATCTCGATAAATCAGTAAATCATAGTGTACCTATAAAATTATCTCTTAATAGATTACAACTTTTAAAATGGCAATATACATTAGTAGTTTGGATAACCGACCAATCTATAATAATATGAATCTTATTTCGTATGTTTGAAAGAGTGTTGCGGGGATAATTATGGGATATTGGCGCCAACTACATGGTAATAATTGTACATCATGTTAGCACCACCGATTATTGTGATTATTATACTTCACTGAAAACACAATTTGTTCGGCAACAATTTCATAAGTCTTCAAGTTCATAAGCCTAAGTAGTAGAACACAAAATAATACATGCATCCGTTATAGTTGATGTTGTGTTATTGCATCGATTAGTCGGTAGAAAAATTACATATAATATTTCCTAGCTGTAGTCAACAGTCGCCAGTCGGTAGCTTTTGTGTATTTTTTAGTCATACCCGGCGGCAGTATACAACAATAGCCGGTCATAAAAATGAGCTTGAGTTTGTTGGTAAGCGCCAGACTGAAGGGACTTTTAGCGGTACCAAAAGGCAAAGGTTAGTGTGCGTTGGAGCAGCTCTCTCTCTCTCTCTCTCTCTCTCTCTCTATCGTCCTCTAGGGTTTGTTTTAGGTATGTAAACCGAGGGTAGCCGGTAGGTAAGTCATAAATGAATTTTTTCACACGGTATTGTTTGTCAGCGGCACACGGTCGGGGGCCCGCGACGATTAACCGTGGTGTACTGTTTAAACCGTCTCGTGCTGTTAGGTAATTATCCGGGAAAGCAAAAACGACCTATGTGGATGAATACGGATCCAGATGAACGAGGACCGGATGCATGTTAAATAAAAAAACGGCCAAGCGAATTACCATACGTTTTGAAAAGGATACAATGCGGCCAACCAAACAACACACGAAAAAATGTTTAGTTTACTATTCGAATATTAGTAGTTGTTCAAGACACGAGCAAGAGTTCCCTAAATAACTGATGTTGTTCCAAGTACCTACATTGAAATCACCAAATCTTGCATTTATTGAACCGTTAAAAAAATTAATCTAATCTCAAGATTTGAATAAAAACGCATTATAAAAAAATCTGTTCCCGTTGTGTTCCTACACGACTACGACAGAAGTTAATAATTGTGCGACTAGAACGCTTGCGCCGATAATCGTTAAGACCATCAGTTGCCACGGCCGTCGTATAATGGCTTCGAAAACAATACAAACAGAAAGCACATGATAGCGTTCAAAGTTTTTGTTTATTGTATTATTATGAAAAAAATGTGCACGCTAAACTTTTACCCGGAGAAACGATTCTTTATTATTCATGTAAATAGTACTTTTCGCTTAAACGTCTCTCGCGTTCAAGCGTAGTTCGTTGCAAAGGTTTAATCCCGTACTTATGGAAATTATAGCACTTGTGACTATAGTTATTATGAACAATTCAAAAGAAGTATTATTACTTAAACCATAACGGGAACCGTAAGAATAATAATAATTGTAAAACCATTCCGGGCCAGATTACTTTTTATTTTATCTGCTGTTTTTGCCTTGGTTTTTTTCTAACGTTTTTATATTTTTATTTCAATAAATTGCGATACTTTAATTGCATTTCATAAATCCACACATTACCGAAGTAATGAGGTTTTTACAATAGAAAATATATATGGTTGACCTAATATCGATAGAATTACATAACAAAAATTTTGATGTATTTGAATTTTTTGGATACATAATTCCAAGGAGTTATATAATACTAAAAGGACGTGATACCTCCCTATTTATTAAATAGTTATTTAAAGGCAATTTTTGGCAACATTTTATTTAAAGCTTAAAATATTGTGTAATTATTAGTTTAATAATTAAAACTCATTGTTGATTGTTAATTTATTTTATAGACTATCACAGCATCTTTGACAGCGATTTTACATATTTTTTTCACCTAAACATAGCTACGCAGAATGTGTTTTACTAGGTCCATGGTACGATTTTAAATGTAAAATATTAAGCTAAATATTAGGTTTATCAAAAAATATAATATATGATATTGCCTTCAAAATCTTTGATTGAAATACAACATCTTTCATTTTAGTTTGGTATTTTTGCTCTAAAATCATCACGACGTCATTCTGCGTAGATATGTTTTAACTCAGGAAAATTTGCCGTATAAAGTCCTCTTAAGCAATTATATAAAACGGTTGAATGCTTGCATGCGCTTTGGTGCCTAAGTTAAACACGTTTTGATATCCTATCACGAATACCTACAACTAAAAAGGTTATTTACCGTGTGTACTCATAACATCTCCAAACGTTTGATGTACCCGGGTAAACAATCTTGGCCGCTATGAGGTATAGAAACAAAACCGGAAACAGGAAAAATTATAGACATGTCGTGTCATTGAGTTTACCGTCGTCTTGGCTGCAGCTTTTGCCTTTGGTGAGTACTTGTTTTGTTTTTCACTGACATACTAATTAACTAAAGTAGAATAGTCGAACGCACTGGCTTTAATTTAATTTCCGTCGAGACTTGGTCGTTCTACTCGAGGAATCGACGTCATGCCAAGATACTACCGGAACCGCAAAAGAGAAGCGGTTATTGTTTTTTAATCCGATTAAGTTCGACGGCGAATTGAACACTTGAACGATATTGTATTTTGTCGCATCCAAAATAACCCCTCATATTGTTTTCTCTCCTAAAAAAATAAAAAAATTCATTTTTGTAATTCGATTAAAAAGACAATCTTATGGCAGCGCAGACAATCTTTAATTTTCATTTTCCAACTGCGCAAAAAAATTCCCTTGTTTTTAAACCCCCAAGACTCGGTGATACTTAACTTAATTATAGTATTGAGACGAGTCCTTTAAAATCCTTAAATCTCATCAGAACGATTCAATTTATTGCTTCTTTGTTTTACAATAATATCTGTTTTACTTATTGGTTTAAAAAAAATATAAATAAACATCTAACCGACTATTGCAGCGATTAGTGTTCAAATATAGAAGTATAGAATTTCTCGGTTTAATTTCTATACAAATGTGTACTTATTAACGAGCTATATGTGTTTTGATACATCAGTCAATACTATGGACTCAATTAAAAATGGAAAACTATTAGATAATTAATTAATTAGTCGCGAATAACAACAGGGCATGCAATAACCTATTTATTTAAAAGTGAAGTATAATATGTGACTTTTTGATAAAGCTTGATATGAAGCCGAACATTTTTAAGCTCATGATATGTGAACACGGAAATATTAATTCGATATTGGTATTTAATATTTATTTAGAACTTGTTAAGCTATTTTTGTACAATAGTACATGTCACTCATTTTAATATTATTTTAGACTAATAAAATAGTATTTATTTTTATTAAAGTAACCTCTCCATCACTGGTTTATCTTGTGAGAACTCCAATACCCAAAAACATTTACAGGTAATTGTTGTTACAGCGTGTTAATTTTCTAAATGCATCATAATATACAAACAAAACTGTTCTGCAGCTAACATAGCCGCAGATCCTAGGAGATTTGCGGCTATGTTGTTTAAGAAGACCTAAACTATATCAACTGGTGTTTCTAGTGACGCTGACTTATAATTTACAGCTAATTCTATAGCGACTCGGATTTGATAACGTAGCTAATTATTTCAAATGTAATATAATATCAAAACGTTTACTGCAGCAGTGCGATCAAGATAACGTACTTAAAGGTGCCGGGCCATCAAAACCGCGTATCTTTTGCAGACCGCAAAAGTGCATAACGACCTAAAAAGAAGTAAAAGGTAACATTATTGTTGTTATGTTGTATGTCAGAGATGGAGAAATTAATTTTAATCGCTTCGGCCCGGAATTCATTAAGTCTCTACGTGAACCTTGTACAGTTTTGCGGGGTCCGGCGAAATTGCAAATACCACCGCAGAGTGACGGTTGTTGTGGGCTAACCCCCCCCCTCACCCCCGGGGGGATTGGTGGAGAAACGTTAAGGGAATAGTAATCGAGAAATAGAGAACGGCGGTGTACAGTAATATACATGTGTATGCGATCACGGATGGACAACGGCGTGAGCTGTGCTGTAATTTTCGACTTTAGCAGCGACCATCTTGCTTCAGGCCTATCCTTGTGCAGTCGAGTTTTCATTTCCTACAGCATTTCCATTTTCGTTGCCGGGGCAAAAACGGTTTTGCACCGCTCGCGTTACGGGGAGAGAGGGCCAGACAGAAAGATGTTTTAAGTAAATTCGCAAATCGCAGAGATTCCATCAGGCAAAGGTTCGCCATTTAACCGCACCCTAGAGCCGCCGGCATTTTATATAGGAGTAACGCAAGAGGGACAGCGTACATTTTACTTTGTGTTTGTTCCACGGCCGGCCAAATGAAAAACGTCAATTATAACGAGATAAACAAACCGAGTTATTGTATTATTCTTGTTTTTAATATAGTAAAAATGAAAAAAGCTAAAAGAAAAGTCCGGCGCGAAATATTGTTTGAATTGTTTACCGTGTTTTAAGCCATAAAAAATATATTATACAAATTGTTTTGTTTCGTTCAAATCTAACCTTACCCATCTATAATAATATATTTTTAAAAATAGGCGCAATTTGGTTGTCCTCGGGGTGCTGCTTATTACCTCTATTTTCGAAATTAGCACCCAAGAATTTGCTTGTGCTTCGTACTACAAGTAGTGAGAAAAGGGGACTTTCTATAATATTTTTAGAACTTAAGCACTCCTAATTATTTTAGCGAGAATGCTCCCCTTTTCTTATACACGCGCCAACCAAGCTGATGCTTGTTTAGCCAATGCTAAAGCAAATATTGACTATGTTTATTACACTATTTATTTGCTTTTAATCGATATTTTATACAGACAGTAAATTGCTATTGCTATGTAAATTATTTATCATTAGTTACACAACAAAGACAAATATTATCATGCACACGGCACAAACTGTATTTATGCTCTTATCATTGGGCATGACATTCGTATATTATAAAATCGGCGTGTCTTTAATGTAATGTTATTCAATTGAAATGAATTATAATATCACTTATCCGTACGTACACGCGATTAGTTTAATTGTGGAAATCTAATCATGTTGTTGTTCCTTGTCCCATGCAGTACTAGCCGAATTAACTTTGTGTGCGTTGTTAACCCATTTGTTTCGGTAGTTATTATGTTTATAATATCATATAATAATTTACAATGATGTGAACGGTACAGTACGATGTCGACCACCCTATGTTCATAAAATATTTGACAATAACTTTGATGTAATAATAAATATGTTGCTTGAGTAAATTTCTATTTTATCCTGCTCGGGTATTTTATTGAAGGTAGACAACATCAGGAAACGATGGTATAAAAGAAATATTTTGTGTAATTCCTTTTGTATTGGGTAGAATGAGTGACTATCGTTGAATTCTGGAACTCCGTTGTAGATCTTAAAAACATTTAGACTTCAGATAACTATTGTAAAAAAATATTGTTAAAAAAAAAAGAGTCTTGTCTAATGATCACCTCTGAACATAAGGCAGAAGTAAACTTGCATTAAATTAGTAAACAAAAATAGAATTATAAAATCAAAGCAGAAAATGATTTTATTCGTTGAAGTATAAAAACTTATTTGTAAAACACAGTTCACAAAAAATGTTCGATTTACCAAACAACATGAGCTCAACTCATTACGAATCGGTAAATCAGTAAATCTAGAAGCCTAGTTGTTGACTCTGAGCTGTCCGATTGCGATCACTATCACAATCAACAGGAGGTTAGTAAATGAGAAGGTTGAAGTAGCAGCGTTAGTGTTGGGGTTCGCCGTGTGCTCGGCACCAGGTCCCATTTGGGATGCATAACTTATGGCGTACGGTATGTAGTTCTGTTCGTAGTTGCCTACAAACAAATGAGACCACGGACCCGAGGCGAACACGGCCACGTCGTCACCGCCGTGCGTTTCCCATGTAGCATTTATCATGGCCGGAAACCGATAATAAACGTCATCTGTGAATAGATATTCAGTTCAAACGTCGACAAAAGTTATATTTAAAAAATAAAAAAAAACATGAACATATGTAACTCACTAGTGTCTTCCATCGACAAGTTGTATCGATGACCGCCGGTGTCTGGCCTAACGCCTTGTCCGTTGGCATAGCTAAGTGTCGAGTACGGCAAATCGTCTAAATCTGATACCGACGGATGTCCGAGTATGTCGCTTCCCCTGTACGGATAACCGTTGAGACTCATAGTGTGGGCGTGATCGGCCGTTACCACAATCAGCGTGTCGGTCTGACTAGTCATTTCCAAGGCCTTATCCACCGCTTTGGACAGCATAACGGTCTCGTCCAAAGCCAGATGAGCACAGTTCCAATGATGCGCCCAATCGATCAAACCCCCTTCGACGAATAGATAGTAACCCTTATCGCCTTTGGACAACACCTTGATGGCCGCTTCCACCATTTCCACTAGAGTGGGTTCGACCGTCTGGTTGGCCGTTAAGTTATAGCCCATGTGGCTAGGGGCAAACAGACCTGCGCATAAATCAATATAATGTTATTCGTCTAAATAAATAAGCCCTAGACAAGATAACACGAAGAGCTGTGCATTTATAATGTCTATTATTATTGTCATAATTCTGTGGCTAAAAGGCCCAATCTCACTTATTGTGACTTTCGAAAAATGAACTTTAACATTTTTTTTTTCCTTAAGGCTCTATGTTAATTGTTTACCAAACTCTTCATAAGTTATTCAATTTTTGGCCTCAAGAGTGTTTTTTTATCACAGTATATAAAGGATGTTTTAATTTTTGCATTTGCGAACTAACTCGTTTATGGCCAAAATTGCCATTGACTCATATAGACCCAAGCCACAGATATCATTTCCACGAGATACGCTATTTAATCTAACTAAAGAAATAAAGACCCGAACGATAGTTTGCTGTTAATATATATATATTTTTTTGTTTCACTATCAGTTTTTGGACAATTATAAGGATAATCAGTAATATATTATACAATACGTTTAAGAATTACTGGAAATTGTAAAATGAAAATGTATAACATTATCGTTGTTGAACAAAACGCTACAAACATTTTGTGTTTGATCACACACCAGCGATTTATGCATTGTTGCCCGCCATAGTATATAAATGGATTACAGTTGCATCTTATTTGCATACGCTTAAAATGTTATTCACAATATTCGATCGGTATTTTTTTATATTATCACATACTTTAGATTGTAAACTCTCATTAAAAAATAATATTGCGTGTTACACCTGACACTTCTTATCTTAGAAGTGATTTAGAGGTGACTTAGAATCATAATTCATATGGGATTGGGTTTCAAAGAGGCGGTGGCGTCACGTTGCAATTTCTTTTTGACAACCAGAGTGTTACAACGAGTGACTCGCTTAAATATAGTCGACAATGTTGTTACCTTGTTTCTTAATTCGAGCGTTGAACTAGCATTTTATATTCGTTCTGATCACTGGTGTACCGTAAAATCGCATTCAATTTCATCGGTTTTTTTCGGTATATGATCTCTAAGCTTGGAAAAATTTGCCCCCTTCGTTTTCCCACCCACTTTATCTCTTTCGGTCATAAACTATCCCCGGCCTCCAAACTTTACCACCATCTACATAACCTCTCTTTTGGGTGTATGGCCGTTTCTATATCCGGTTTTACGACGAACGGCCGTCGGACCGCAGCATAATGTTATTTTAATTCCGCCATATCAAATAGACCGTAAACGCGAGTGCGAATACAATATAATATTATTATTATTATTTTATTATCACCGTAATATTGTTATTATATTGTTTATACTACCGGCTACCGGACAATAGGGTTTGCGGGCAAGTTTTGGAGAGACGGCGCGCGACCCGGGTAGGACGCAGCACCGAATGTGCAAAATAATAAACACGACCGGGTTAAGTCCATAAAAGCCACTAGAGCACCGCACTAAGTATACTCACACACACACACATACACCAGTCAGCATTAGGTGTAATAAACCTTCATATTTCGGGTACGGTCCTCTGCCGGTATTCCGGGGTTAATTCATTCGGATAGGACCTACTATATAATATGTATACTACTATTCTACCCTATCACGCCTGTTCATTCGCACTCACAAAAACACTCTCATTCCGGGGTCTCCGGCCCTAGAAGCCACCACCGCGGTTACACCTGTTGTTAATGACAAAAATGTACAACACACCACCCCCCGGCCTTTTCCAACCCCTATTCACGCGTCCGTTCTCGCCTCCTTCGCCGTGATGTCACAAACACTCAGCGCCCACTACCGCAGTTTACATAGTATAATATTATGTTTGACAAGAAGTGTAGAGGAAAAATAAAACGATAAATTCCGACCACATGTAGACAACATGTTATTTTGTTTCAATCCGTGAATAGTCGAAGAACAAAAAAAGTTATTGATATTAATCAAAGTGGTGATCTATTTGGAATTTAAAAAAGAAATGTGTAATATTTTTTACGGTTATGACCTTGATTATAAATTGTTATTGCTGTATTTTTTAAGACTTGATTTTTTTATATTTTCAGAACAACAGTTTATTGGCACACTAAACTTGAGAAAAAAAACCCATATTTTATGCTCACAATTCTTAACATTTTATCGTGATTACGTATTTATTAGTATAATTTAAAGTTTATAGAAAAGCTAGCAGATTTGCAATAAAACATAATAGAGTGGAGGTCACAGATCTCAAAAAGAATTGAAATTTATTTTATAAAATCGTTTGGAAGAAAAACAATATTAATATGAATTGTTTTATTACCTATATACTTTAGATTTCCCAAAGCTGTTAATAATTATTTACACATGCAGTATAGACAAAAAATATAAAATCTTGATGGTAATTTACTTAATATTTAATTATTATCATGAACTTTCCAACTAATATTTGTTAATGACATTTTTTATATTTAAAAAGTGTGAATAATAATAATTATTTGTCAGATAATTTTTATATACATTCGTTAACTAATAAAATTTGTTCCAGTACATTTACAACAACCAAAAATTGAACATTGTAAACCATTATTTACTTTTGATTATACAAATATTTTTAAAAAAGATGAATCGTGCATGCAAGAGAAACTATGTTAACCTAAGTAATAAATTTAAAGTTTGCCCCCCGGCATAACACAAACATAGAAGTAATTCGATCCAGTATAGTGTGTAGGCATGACCAGTATTTTTTTTTTTAGCACCTCGTCGGATTTTGTTGGTAACACAAAATCGAGTTGGATATTTTGTAAATCAAAGCCTGAGTTAGCGAGGTTCGATTATACCGCGATACGAGATTTGGTAAAACTTTTGGCATTATCCAACTGTCGAGTATAGTTTACAAAACCCTAACGCGTACCTAAGTACTTCGCTGTGGTCCGGCATCTTATTTTCGTGTACTCACTGCAGTAATACTTTAACTCGCAAGAATATTATCCAGGTACTATTGCGTACTGATTACCTGTCGATAATGCAAAGACTTCTTCAAAAAGAAAAAACTGTAAAACGCTTTTTGGTATCTTAGTCTGTATATGAGCAATATGACCGTGTGTCGAACAAAAAACTACCCAACTAATAATTCTCACCAAGTTAACTGCATTTAGTTACTAACGGTTTATGTATTCCATAAGATGACTTCAAACACTACATAATATAGCTAATACTGAACCTATGTAGTTATTATTATGATCTTCCACACGGGTCATAAACTAATGTGTAATATTTAGTAATCAACAGAAACCTTTTTACAGCGCCAATGTTATAGTGACAAAATTGTGAGCGACCAAATCTTAGGTTCTGATAAATATAACATAAGATAGCACAATATGGTTATTCATTTTTTAATTTTATATACTGTACCTACATAAAAGACATGTTTCATGAAACCGATGATCCGTCATGCACAGATAAGACTTAGCGAGTATAGCTAAGGTGTTAAATCACGGTATAAACTTTCCTGTATCATTGTTAGATATCATGCACATGGACAGAAAATAAATAGATAATAGTACCATTAAAATTAAATTAGACTGTGTGCCTACTCATCAATGCACAGATGTGATTTCAATAGAAACATGTTAGTTAAAAACAATTAATTTAAAAACACTTGAAATTTACATTTTTTTTTTTAAGTTTTCAAAAATATTATTTTACTCTTTTAATATAATGAAAATAAGATTATTTCATTTAAATGTGATTCAATTATTTTGTAGAAAATGTATACAAATAATAAAATTACAAATTAATTATAATCATTTTGTAACTTTTAAACATTCTAATGTCAACCTATAAATCTAGACGACAATATAAAAATGAGAGTGTATTTTTATTTACTATCCATAAAAAAAGCGTAGCACAATGAAAATGCAACGGGTTTAGTTTAGGGGGGACCACCCACAAGGATTTTATTATATAAGTCGCAGTCGTTACAACATTGTACAGTTTTAATTATTTAATATTATACTATGCCTCCCAGCTCCTAACTCACGTCTATATAGTTATATCGTGTTAAATCCATCCTTAACAAAAAAATGACAGAAATAATTTAACTAGTATTTAATAAAGTTCTGAACTATTACGTACCCAATTAATGCATTTAAGTAACAATTAATTACAATACAGCTATGGGTAGTTTTCCTACTTAGATAGACGATAGTTCCAGAAATCCAACAAAAATTCATCTTGATGGTTAAGTTTATAAAGGAAGTCAACCGTTTAAATAGTAAAAATAATATAAAATATTTTAGTACTAATATATAATGCCAAGTTTGGATAGTATCATTGTCATCCTCAACACCTACAGAACGAGAGTGTACCAGCCAGGCAGCATATCAAAATTAAATTTTATTTTTGGATAGCCAATTCCTTTACTAGATATCAACAAGAGCTTAATACATAGGTGACATCCTCTGAACCTTGTGCATTTTTTATCCGAGTATGTAACATACGTCTTAAGACCTAAGGTCGCCCTTAGTTATCAACCATTGAATCTTTACTAACCTAGCAAATAGTCGGTTTGATCGTCAACGGACAACAGCTGACTTCTGTTTTGGACGACCTTCGCTTTCGAATTTGGATCGCGTTTTAAGTCTAACCATTCGTTCATCAAATTTCTTCTGTCTTTCCTTTGTCCTTGGTTGGAGTATTCGTCATGCTGATTTTCGGGGATAAACTTTTTAGTACCACCACCCATGATCACCTGCGTATAACAGTAAAATGATTAGACAGTCTAGTGATTTCTGGAAATTGTTTAAAACACACTGAAACTGTATCAACGGTTGTTAACAATGCGGATTATTCAACTCACATTAAGATTGCGTCCGGTCTCGTTTTCAATCAACTGTCGGGCAATGTCTGGTGTTTGGTTACAGTCCATACCGGCTAGTTTATGACGGTCGCTAAGAATGTCATCGTCACACTCCCAATTACGTTGCGCCACGTTAGCATAAGCCCCAGCCGGCGTGGCGTGCGTTACCCTCATGTTGGTCACAACGCCGGTTCTTTTTCCCGCCAGCTGCGCCCATCTCATGCTAGACTCAGCCCGGTTCTGTTTTACCACGGAAGCCACGCAGTCTCGGTTGGACACGTGCCCGGATACGCCAATGGTTTCGATGTTACCCTTGACGCCGGTCAGGTAAGCCGTGGCCGTGCACGCTGAATCAGCTACTTGACTGTCCACGCAATACGTCTGCAACATTGGAAAATGCTGTTAGCATCCAATAATCCCTTACTTGCGCGCAAAACATTACTGTTAACGTCTTGTTCCGCCCCCTCTCTATTAGGATGGCACAAGATGGGTCGATTGATCTCAAAACCTTGGCAATATCGATCGATCTATCGTCAAAAGTGCCATTCGGTTAATCTTACTTTGGACAGTCCGGTAAACGGAAACTTTTCAAACGTCAGCATGTCCTCTTCGCCGGCTTTGCCTTCCATCTGCCCTTTGTACATCCGGGCGGCGGCCAAAGTGGGAATCGACATTCCGTCGCCAAGGAAGAATATCACGTTCTTAGCGACGCCGTATTGTCGTTCCACCTTCAACATTGACTCAAGTTTTTTGATTCCGACGTTCGACCAGAAATTAACATCTGCGAAATCCGAATGAAACCAATAAATGTATGCCCGGTAATAATCAAATTGTCTAACAAACGCTTATAGTTCATTTATATTATACACATATCGAGTACATTCTTATATCGATGACATATTATGCAGGTGTCTCATTTTTCGAAAAATCTAGTTATGTATATTATGTCTAATAGTATAATAGTCGAAAAGATGCCTTACTAGTCTCCTAATCGTTGTGTACAAATCAAGGTTATCTTCTAGGCAGATAGTACTTATACTAAGTATATCTACTTAGTAGATAACCATGGATATTGGAAGTCGATGTAAAAGGCCATTTTTCATACCGTGTAACATAAACATGAAATGACGTTATGGATTTTCAAATATGGAAAATGTTGTGAAATTCACTTATACCATCGATGACAAAAATTACATTTTATTAGTTACCAATCTTAACAGGATACATCATAAACACTACAGTCATAATCATAATTACCAGAGCAAACGTTTATTTTATACTATTTGACAAAATATACAAACCTTCAAAAACCATTTTTTTTTTAAATTAAAAATGGAATGTCATTTTTTTGCTGTCTCCAATCAATGTCGAGTTTCGCGGAACGCGTGGAAATTATTATTATAAAAATACCGTTGATAAAAAAAAATTTTGAAAAAAAAACGCTTACCGTTTTCTTTGCCGTTAACGTACAGTTGTTTCGCCTCGTTTCTGGCTCTGATGCGGTTGACGTTTCTCTCGGCGTGCTCTGCAAAACACATTATGATTATTAGGCGTCTCACGTATTGCGGTGGTAACGGATTTTTTTGTTTTTCAAAAATTACATTAATATTATTATCAAATTTTTGTCCCCCCAAACACGCGAGTGGTACGTTCAAAGGTAATTCGATTAGCCACAGCCCGGTGCACACACGAGCGCATAATTACATAATATTTAACGGCGACGAAATTACAATAATAATTGTGTCGACATACTAATATAATAGTATAATATAATAATAATAATAATAATAGTGTGCGACTGCATTGGCGTACATACCGAAATCCATACATTGTGTGTTTGCCGCCAAAAGCACACAAAATGTGGCGGTCGCCGCCAAAACACGTACACCTTGGCAACGCATGACTACCGAAAATCGTCGACTGGAGTGCATTAAACAATTGTAATGTATCCATTCGCCTTTTATTTAACAAAATAATTATCGAGTATGCACTCAAAAATTCGAGTATTCCAAACCGAACGACCGCCTCCCACTGGCAATATATATTGTGTGTAAGGAACAATTAATATATATATATTAAAACGTGTGTGTCGTCTGTGTACTAAATGAAACTTTGTAACAGACACACATGTGCGAGAGGTTCGTAATCGAGTTTAACATTGACCAAGGATGGATATAAGTACATAACATGGCGAGATAATATGTTTAAGTTGATTTCGATTGTTACTTCAAACTTATTTGACAGTATAGGTTTTTTATTAAGATGATTTTCGACCTCAGAAGACTAATTTTCTATCAAATATATTGTTTTTAATCTTACACACTGTTAATATTTAGACTGTGGACTCTCAATGTAAAAGTGCAATCTAAACATTTTTAGGGAACTACTCAAAACTATTTAAAAATGTATACATTTTATTGAATCAAAACTTTAAAGACCTCTGTTCCTCGGTGAATACTCATCTAATCAACATAATTCCGTGATTTATTATTATTAATTAATTTCAAATAAAAATTAGTTTTATCCTTTGTCTGACCGAAACCACCCACAAATTGTGAAATATAAATTGATTAATGCCGATAGTTTAATGGCTCTTACGAGTTACGACCATATACATCTTTTAATAACAAATTACACTAATTAAGGCAACATTGGTTTACTATTTCAGTTAATAAAATAACTTTTTTTTTTTTACAGGTATGTATGTTTTATATTTTTTAATATGAATATTTGTCGCCGAGGAAAGAGTAACCGGTGGTGTGGACAAAGCTTTTTGTAAGTATACCAAAATAATTGAACGCAAAAATGATTTACAGTTACAATTTACCGTACTGTGTTATGTCACCACTACGATTTGGCATCGAAACATAGCTTATAAAATGTTAATCTTCATATTTTTTTCGCATTTTACCAATAAAATAAACTCGTTTATGATATATTATGTATTTCTTTTTCCATTTCTTACACGCGGTTTTCCGTTTAAACGGACCGCAAAAGCGGATTATGTCAATAGAATCTCACAATCCCGTGTAAATCCTCTTAAACGACTTGACACAAAAATCACCCTTAGACCGAAACTTACACCAAAACGGTAATAGTCCAATGAACAATTTTCAGAAAACTAAATGAGAAAAAACGATTAAATGTCAAGTATTTTGTTATTATAGTGATATTGTTAACGCCCAAGAATTGCGATAAATACAACATTGTATAGAAAGTGTATCATAGTTTGCAGAGTATTCACAAGATATACCGCAACGGAAACGGTTGCTCGATTAACTATTAAGTATGGAAACGGTTATAGGTTTTGGACACTTTTTTTTTTTATGGTAATAAGCTATTACCTGTACATTTATAAATCATAACCCATAAGTTTGATCTCAGAGTATATAACATGAATTCAAAACTATCAAACGTTCTTCGAGAAAATAAAAACCAAGGAAATTAATTTAAGGGTTAGGTACGGTTACATGTTTTCAAAATCATTTAAATTGTTATGTACCCTAACCGAAGCCCCGGCTTTTATGTCTTTAACTATAACGTTTATTATTTTCCGGAAAATCATAGCGTGACATGCATGGCAGCCAATAAGCGTTCATTATTTTACCGGTCTCGGATTACCATATTATATTCATACTCGACCCAGACAGATAATAGAATATTAACTGCAAAAGCGTCGACTTGCAATTATTACTATCAGACACGCCATAAGCACTGTCGACTATATTATATTGCGTCTATTACAATAGATACACTCCGACTTAAATAATCAAATCGTACTAAATTTGAACTATTTATACATCTTCTCCCCCCCCCCCCACTTCACTTCTTTTGAATATAAATAGAAAATCAACTTTTCTATTAAATTACTTACATTTTAATTACGCACGACACTTCCAGTACCAACAACCGGAGACAACTGATACGTTCAAGGTTTATACTGTTATTTTGTTAAAAAAAAAATTATAATTGGTACAGATCGGATATTAAGAAAAACTAAGAATATGATTTATAATTAAGAAAAAAATTGTGAGGCACACTCTTAACAAAATTTATAAAGACATGTTGCGATTATGTATTAAGGATCTAAACAGTACTATGGTGTTACAAATATATATATTTTATTAAATTTCAAGCTATTTATATAAAACAGTTTTTTATGATTATAATATTTATGTAATTAAATTACTCATAATTTTTTATTATTTTTTTCAATATAGAATATTTTGTTCAATACATGGCTTACTAAAAATCAAATAATATTTCTATATTATACCGAAACACAAAAGCGATAATATAGATTGTATAAGGTCTATGTGGTGTAATTCATATAAGTGACACTTAAAAATTAGCTTTGATTTGCCGTAATGCGATAGACAATTAAAAAAGATAACGTTTAATTCTACATTAATTAGCTACCTCTGATAATATAACAAAACGGCGTCTGTTAATGTAAATGAAGGGGTCCGTGCAAAAACGAGACAACTCCATTTTTTTAAACTTTTCAAGAAACAAAAAAAACTATTTTAAAAATATTGAGTTTAAGGTAAAACTAATGTTAATATCAATTAATATATATTAGACCATGATGAAAAAGATGACGTAGTACGTGATTTGATTAAGGTTTTTGATTTGAGATGTGAGCTAAAATTAACCCAAAATTGTTGGAGTTATCTTGTTTTTTGACCCGAACTTTGTATTTATTATTTCAATTTTTTTTTTTATCAAAAAATTATTAATATTATTTATTCTTACTTTAAGACAACTAATTTTAGTGTAGACAACATTCGGCGCAAAAACCAGATAACTCCGGAGCTATCTGGTTTTTCAATGGAAAAAAAAACCAGACAGCTCCAGTTCCATTATATTTCCTATACCGGTGGTCGGATATGTCTCGTTCTTACACAGATATACTCGTCAAATTTTTCTTAATTGGAAACGGCCAAAAACCCATTTTCGCCAAAATTGGAGTTGTCTCGTTTTTGCACGGACCCCTTCAAATGTTATATTATATTTTTTTTTATAATATAATGCAACTATTTTTTAATTACGCCGAGTAAGTTTTATGTTCTTTTGAACAAATATAAATAATTTATTAAACAGAACATTCTTCTTGTATTTCCTGAAGAGACTGTCTCAAAAAAAATGGTATCAATGAATATTTACACATTTATGGCTTTAAGTTATAAAAAGCTTTTGAAAAATCAATTATACAGTATATTAATATACAAATAAAAAAATTATAACCAGACGCACGGTTTGTGTTTATAATGCTTAGTAAAGTTTGCTTCTCAATATTGATTTTTTTTTCTAATGAAAAAAATAAAAACAATATTTTCTAAAAATAACATAACATTTTATTTGAGCAATTACAATAAACAAACTAAGTGTGTTTTGTATTGTAAAAAAGTAAAAATTAAACATGAAAAAAGCAAAACTCAGAAGTACAAATATATTACAAAATTCTATAAACGAATAGGGTTAGTAAAGAATCTTTTAGATACCATAGGTACTTAATAGCTAGTGGTATAACATTACAAGAGATCTAAATCCAAACGAAAACCATATGCGCAAAACAATCATCGAAGCATCTGTACGGCTATCGACAGAAATAATAGTACCAACGTTGTTGTGAAATGTTGGACACTGAATATTGAAATTCCCAAAGAGTATGCTAATTCGTTCGACAGAGGATCCGTGGAAATACCGGCAGCCATCGCCATTGCCAGAGGAATCATGGTTTGTTCGTAGTGGCCAGTAAACAGATGAGCCCACGGTCCTCTAGCAAAGACAATCGTGTCGTCGCCGCTGTGTGTACCGTGACGCAGAGGAACCATACTCGAGTATATGTAGTCGACGTCTCCTGCGGCGGACAGCAAAAAAAAAAAACAGAATATTAAAATTAAAAAATTAATATTATACACCTACTCGAGGATGCTAAATACTAACCGAAATCGACGTGGGTATAATTAGCTCGGTGACACTGCCAGCTGTTGGTGTTCGTTCTCGGGCCGCTTGCGTACGCAAGGGTCGTGTACGGTTTTTTGTCGTCATCGACCTTCTCCGACAGTCCAAGTATGTCCGTACCCCATTTCGAATATCCAGACATGGTCAACACGTGAGCGTGATCCGAGGTGACCACAATAAGTGTGTCATCTTCCCGAGTCAATTTCACTGCTGCCGCCACGGCTTTGGACAGCTCCAACGTCTCGTCTAATGCTATTTTGGCCAGACCCCCGTGGTTGGCAATGTCGATCAGACCACCTTCGACGAACAGCACGAACCCGTCTTTCTCGGTTTCCAGCAGTTCAATGGCTTTGCTAGTCATCTCCGCCAGAGTCGGTTGCTTGGTCGCGTCCGCCTTCAGCCTGTAGTCGAGTAAGTCATCGTGAAAAAGACCTAAGCGCACGGATCACACGTAGGATTAATTAATTGGAAACATATTATGATATTGATTGGATTGCCAGAAAAATACATTACTCTAAACTAACAAGCAAAAATGCGATGTTTACTGACTTTCATTTATCAAATAAAATTGCATATTGTATATTCTATTAACAAATAGTAACATTTTACCTAGGAGAAAATCGGTTTTCGACATGTCGGTAGTAAGGAGTTCTTTTCGAGTAGTAATGTACTTAGCGGTCTTGCCGTGGAAACGTTCTTGCTTGTCTGCCATCCACTTATCCAACAAGTCCTCGTCGTTGCGCTCTCCGGAAGAGTTGGTTTTCTTCCGCATCAGCTTATTACGTCCACCGCCCATAATCACCTGCGTTTGCGACAAGTGACATTTGATTTGTATTTGATTTTTTTTTTAAATAAGTCTCGCGGGTTTCACGCTAATACCTTAAAGTTCCTGCCAGGATCCCTGGTCACCATTTGCCGGCCTATGTCTTCGCATTGTTCCACGTCAGTCAGATTTGCGGACATCATTTTGCTACGGTCAGATTCCCAATCTCTATTGCACGTGTGAGCATAAGCACCCGCAGGCGAAGCGTGCGTCACCCGCGTGTTGGTCACTATACCTGTAGCTTTACCCGCCCATTGAGCCCATTGCATGATTGAATCCACTTGGTTGGACGCTATCGTCGAAGCCGGACAGTCGTTAAACGTAACATGTCCTGACACTCCTACTGTGCGACTATTACCTCTGACACCGCCCAAATACGCAGTAGCCGTGCAAGAAGAGTCTGCCACTATGTTGTCCACGCAGTATGACTAACATGGTAAAAACACAGACAAAAAACTTCTTAAAAGGTAGATTAACTCGTTTATACGTCTGTCCTATGTGTTTAAAGATAATAAATACCTTTATTAGGCCGGTGTACGGGAACTTTTCGAAGCTGAGATTTTCGTTTTTCCCGGTTTTATTTTTTAGCTGCCCTTGATAAATTCTGGCCGCCATCAACGTTGTCGGTGACATGCCATCGCCCATGAAAATAATCAAGTTCTTGGCCTTGTTGGTGTTTAACTTAATTTTCAATTTTTCTGCAATCTTAAGCTTTCCATTTTTCAACCAATACTCAGCATCTCAAATATAACAAATAACAAATTGTGTAAATTAAATATATTAACATAAATATAACACATAACTATGTTATAAAACTCCTAATAAAAATTATATTGTTTTTTTTTAAATAATTAATGTATGGCATAATGCTAAAAAAAAATCTTAGCAGTCAAGTGAAGTAATGGCAAACAAATAAAGAAAAACTCAAGTTTTTTTCATAAACATAAAAACAAACTGTTTTATTTAATTTTATGTATATAGACATCTTATGGTTAAAAGTTAAGACTGTACGTTGTTTGTATTTGAAACGAAAAATTGTATAATATAATAAATAACTTTATTAAAATAAAATTATTGAGTTCCAATTGGACACAGCTTACGACTCAGTATATTGTATATAGTTTTTTTAAAAAAACAAATACATATTAATAAATTTGACAGGTAAACGCAAACGAAAATTGCAATCTAAGTAGCGTAAAGGACAAATTATATGACTTATTAATAATAATAAAATTAAGAATATAAATGGTACTAAATTATTCCCAGTGTGTCCTTCAACACAGTTAGGCACATCTCAACCAATTTTTGTTTGGGAATACCGTGGATCGTGTGAGTACCAATGGCACTTAATTTACGGGCGTTACCTATACGTTTTGCTTATGTTCGTTATAAAATTAGTAGGAATTAAATGTCTAACCTGTTCCTGGGTTTTCAGTATAATCCGACAATCCCCCGGCTGCATACGCTAAAAAGAACACAAACGACTTCATTAGCATCATTGATTGAACGCTTTTTCTATTATGATAACTGAAAAATAAAATCAGTATTATTTTACTAAAGATACAACTGTAACAAGATATAGCTTGATAATCGTACTGGCATATTTAAATTATGCTAAAAAATATTTGATTTAACCACAATACAATGATTTAAAATTAGATTACTTACAATTTAACCTTTATAATAAAGTACATATTATATTATAATAGCAAAACTTACAAAACATTATAATAATTAATCATTTCATTTTTTGAAAAGAGAAAAACTATTAAATCGTATTACAGTTTTAGTTAAATAATATTTATGATAACCGCTATATTATGTTGATAATATTATTAATTAGTACCTATTAACTCAAAATTTGCATTTTTTAAATTAGAAATGAAATACCTTATATAAAGTATAGAAATAACTGTGTGCAAATTTGGAAAGTCAAAGATTCATATGTTTGGTGCTAAAGTCATGTCAATTTTAAGAAACTCGTAAAATAATATGACGTTAACAACTCCAACAAATGGTGTTTCCGAAAAAAGTGGACTTATACCACCTGTTCACTAAGCCATTGTTAAAACTAAAATTCTATTCTGACTTGCTCGGTCGACCAAATTAAAAATATTAGGTACTTGTTAAATGTCAGCGTTAAATTAAAAAAGGTTCTTTTAATAGTATTATGCATTTAAATATTAAATAAAAATTAATCGATATATGATGGTCAATTATTGTTAAAATGTAACGATAGTTACACATTTAACCGCCTGTTATCTAATAGGCATGATTATCATTTTAAGACAAATTATAGGTAGGAGTGACAATGGACACACGCGAAACAATGAGCCAATGTGTACGGTTAGTTGAGATTTTACCACCTTATAGGACCACGACCTAATTAATCTCAACTCTTTGTTTATTATTTTGTGTAATTTAATTAATTCATATCTCTTTTAATTTCACTTGCTCGCGTGTGTCCGTCTAACACCGCCATTACCTGAACCAACTACAGAGAACGCTTCACGATCTAAGTCGAGCTGTAATAAATACACATACTTAAGCTATTTTATAAAAATGTTTTTCTTGTTCGTTACATATACGAGGTACGACCGATCGCCTAAGTCATCGAGCAGGATATTGAGCTAATGGAGAAGACTATAGGTTTACCTATAAATGTAGAAACGGGATTCATATTTAGGGATTTAGTCCCTAAGGCGACCACTTTGTCTAGCTTATAGCCAACTAAACAAGCAGATTCGTTATAATAATATTTTATTTTATTTGGCTGAAAATAATAATAATATAGTTGCTTAACATAAATTAAACAATGTCATGTTTTCTTTGTGTTTTGTGGTTTAATTATCTGACGTGATTTATATACATGTCACATAAAATAAAAAATACTAATTTCTGCACAAAGTAAAAACATGTTGTTTCATAATATGATAAAATATCCATTTTTCAAAATAGTCTTAGTTTGTTTGCTCTTAACACTTTACATTGTTATTATAATAATGGCGACATACTTATTGATTAATTATTATAATACCTATATTATAATCTAGAAATTATTTTGTTTCAAAGTCGCTAAAGGCTAATTTATTTTAGCGTTTGAAACACTAATGATGAATTTTAACGTATATTACATTATGTAGTCAATCGTGGTACAAAATATGCGATCCTTATTTCTTATGTAGTACGTATAAGTTATCTTATTTAATTACTATTTTTTATAAATTTAAATGTCAGAGCTTTAAAGCCTAATGTTACAGTGATGTAAGTGTAACGTATAAATTAATAATTAAATGTTTTTAAGTATCAAATTTCTATAAATTAATATGTATATTAATTAAATTAATATTTTATTTATTTAAAGTAGCTTATTCGTTTTATATATTTATATGTACAATTTTCTCACACCGCAATTTTAAAATCAATATTTATTATTAAACAATTTTAGTTTGGTTGAAATTATTAGAAATATAATTTAGGTATAGTTAAAAATATAATTAAAATTAAAATATTTACATAACGTTTAATTTCTTAGGTACAAAATAAGTATATAAAATCATTTTGACAGTACTGGCAAAAATGATTTAAATATTAAAGAAATATTTAATTTTCGTAAGGTTTACATACCAAGTTTTTATAGCCTTATAGGAATTCACACATCTATAAGTTTGTTGCAAACACTCGCTTATTTGAAAATAATTCGATAATATATTTTTTTTCTTGTTCTTAATATAATTAAAAATACAAAAATATATATTTTTAATATTTCCGTTGTTGCGTACTGATTTAAATTATCTGAGTATTGCTGTAACACCGATGAACAGAGCTACTGAGGTCAAAACAAAATAAAAGTCTTTACTAGTAAAAAAAACGCAACAAAACCATGCAATTGTTATAAAACTGTAGGTACATAGAATACTAATAAGACCACCTTTACCTGGTGTGTGTTATTATAAAAACGTTGACGACTCAATGAACAAACCGGTTCATGTACAATATGACTTTGTTTGCTTTGTAAGTTGTATGGTATTCTTGTTGTAATAGAAACGAAATGTACCAGTACTGTCATTGGAATTTTACAACAGCAAATTGATTATTAGATAAAGTTAGTATAGATAAAGCTGATTACCGGTCTGACCTGTTTAATATTTTACTTTTATACATTATTTTTTTTTTACTATTAATACTTTATAATATCAAAAAAATCCCAAACATTTCGACGCAAACCTCAGTAGTTAAACGAATTTCTTAGTTTATACAAATCGGTCTTATCAAAATTAAATCAGTCCTAATTTTGTATATTTTCTATACGCTAAATACTGTTCAGTTCCCGATAAAAATTAATCTAATGGGAAGCAATTTTCCCTCATTATTTGCACTGAGTAAACAACCTTTTACATGTTACAACACTATCTAGTAATTACTAATTAGCTATAGCTGACATAATAACTTGAAGACGATTAAAATTATGGGTACAATACAACGGCGCTGTGGACAACCGGTTGCCGACCGAGGCGATAGATGGCGCTTCTGTTATCAATTTTTAAATTATCATACAGCCGAAACAATTTTTTTTTAAATCCAAAACAGGCAGTGCAAATACCAGTTTTAAGTAAATTGTTGAGGTTTAGAGCTAAAATTAACTATAAATTCTAACAAACTAATAATATTAAAATACATTTTTCAAGCAAAAGCAACATAAAGATAATTAATTTTATTAGCTCACCAGTAGTTAATTAGGTCAAAATTATAAAATAAACAAATCAAATTATAAAGTAACAATTTTTATGTTTTTTACTTTAAATGTCATAACATTTTCCTAGCAATGGTGAAAATAATTCTTATGTATGCAGCCTTTCTCTCAAAATAAAAATAATCAGACTAGATATTAGAACTGCAACAACATGTACTGTGTAAATCTCGACGTTCTATATATTCCGTAGGAATCCTCCTAGTGCGGCCAATAACATGAACGCTATGAGTTTGTGTTCGTAATCGGTAGCTTGTAATCCAAACGACGGTGCACCGCTACTATATGGAGACTCGGTTGATATTCCTGCTGCCATTGCCATGGCCAGTGGAATCGTGTTCTGTTCATAGTTGCCGGTAAAAAGGTGAGCCCAAGGTCCTCTGGCGAATACCATAACGTCTTCACCGCCGTGAGTTTCAAATTCCAGCGGTACAAAACTCGGATATTGCAGGTTTTCTTTTTCTATAAATAACAAAGTAATATATATATATTTTAAATGTAATATTAGTAACGCTATAGGTCGAGGTATTGTCTACCTGTATTGCTACTAGGTGTTAAATAACAAACGAATACCATTCATAAATATCGTGTAGCAATATTTACATTCGTACTAATTTGTATACAACGATAACGGATTTATCGCTTTTTTATATCCCATGGACTACCCCATACATTTTGTCTCATAGACATAATAATAGCCACTAATTTTGTTTGTTAAACAAAAAAATAATCGTTTAAGAAATTAAAAAAAAAATGTTTACCGAATAGTCTGTCTGTTACATTCATCCTTTGCCGACCTTGGCTCGTCTTAGGACCGTTCGCGTAACTCAATGTCGAGTATGGCAATTTGTCCTGCGCAAGCAAACTAGTCGCTCCTAAAACATTATATCCCCTGGCTGGATATCCAGCCATGGTCATGGTGTGCGCATGGTCCGAGGTAACCACGATCAAGGTATCGGTATCACTGGTCAAGGCAACGGCTTCGGACACAGCTTTGGACAGTTCGACGGTTTCGTCCAACGCAAATTTCGCATAAGTATTGTGGTGGGCAATGTCGATGAGACCGCCTTCCACGAATAGAACGAATCCGTTTTTATCCTTCTTCAACGCTTGGATAGCTTTACTGGTCATTTCCTGCAGGGTCGGCTGTTCCTCGACGTTCGATTTCAATCTGTATTCCAAATGACTGTCGTGAAACAGACCTATTTGAACAAATATACTCAAAACCAATGCTTAACAATACTTGTTTTACTGAATTTTCGAAATTACCCAACAAGTAATCTACTTTCGAAACGTCCGTGTTTAGTAGCTCTTTCCTGGTGGTCATGTACCGCGTGGTCTTTCCTTCGAACCGGTCGGTCTTGTCTCTTTTCCATTTGGCAACCAAGTCTTCGTCCAGTCGTTCGCCAGTAGAATTGATCTTCATTGCCCTGAACTTATCTCTACCGCCGCCAAATATCACCTGTACAGATAAAAAATAAACAATATTGGCATTCTGCTGCGGCGTTGCTCTACAAAAAGCACCTTAAAGTTTCTGCCCGGGTCTCGGGAAACCAACTGACGGGCTATGTCTTCGCACTGACTTATGTCGACCTCGGTCTCATGCTTGTACCTAAGCATGTCGGCGTCCGATTCCCAATTTCGGTTTGATGTATGGGCGAAACTACCGGATGGAGAAGCGTGTGTCACCCTGGCCGTGGTCACTATTCCAGTACTCTTACCAGCCCACTGAGCCCATTGCATAATGGATTCAGGTCTCTTTTCCACAATCGAAGCCGCACAGTCGTTTATCCTCACTTTGGACGATACGCCTACCGTGCCAAAATTACCTTTAACTCCGCTCAAGTATGCCGTTGCCGAACAAGCGGAGTCTGCCACTTGTTTATCCACGCAATAGGTCTAATCAACATTTTAAAAAACAATACAAAAATTAAATCGTTGTATAAACATATAACGAGAAAAACCAGAAAACCGACATTGCTCCGTCAAATAATATTTAAATATTATTTGATTTTAAAATTTAGGCATTCAATATGCTAGGATAACGTTACGTTTATTTGCTGTTTTTACAAAATGTATACTAATAATAATCAGTTTCGACGTGTGATTATAATATACTATTTATATTGTAATGGGCTAGGCCATAGATTAAACATAAATTCGTTGTCGCTAAAAAAAACTACTCAACGCGGACTATCTATGTGTGTTTTTAGTTTTAACTAAAACTAAGCTCGAGTTCATTTTAATTTATTTTTTAGTATTGTTTAAACAAAGTTGACTTTTAAAATTATTGTAACCATATGTATTAAATTGTATGTCAGTAAAAAAGTTTAAAATTAAATATTAGTTGTAATTAAATTAAAAATCAAACGGGTGAAGGTATAGGTAAGATAGACTTGTAAATGTAAAAAATATTCTTAGTATAGACTATAGAGTCTAAACCACCTGTTCAAAATCGAACTCCTAGAATATAAACTAAGCCGACTTGGGACCTTTGGGTTATACTGCTTCCCATGCATATATATATAGCAACTGATACAATAATATCACCTGTACTCAAGTGTGAACATTAGTTAACTGTGTTCAAAACGACGTATTTAGTAGGCGATGGATGAATGATTTTTCTATATTAAAGTACCTTTGAAATTCCTGTAAACGGAAAATGTTCGAAACTCAAATAACCGTTTTCGCCTGTCTCGTTCTTTAGTTGACCTTTATATATTCTGGCCGCTGTCAATGTAGTCAGAGACATGCCGTCGCCCATGAACAGTATCAGGTTTTTGGCTGTGTTAGTTTGGAATTTTAATTTCGCTTTTTTTTCCAGCAGATTTTTGCCATTTTCCATCCAATATTTCACATCTATAATAATTTAAAAAATGCGTGTAAAATAAGTGTATGACATTATTTTATTTTAACGGTGATAGGTACAACATTTTGATGTAGTTATTAAATTATTGACATCATAACCATTAACAATAGCGTTTACAAAAAAGTACGAATTTCGCGTCGTTATTTTGTGTCGTTTTCGAGCTGGGAGGTTAACTCAAATAATATTGAGTTTTGACAAAAACGTTCTCTTTACTGTTCGGTTAGGTCAAATTCTTTGTCTAAAATTAGATACATTTACACTAAATCACGCTGCGCTGATAGCTATTTATAAAATTATTGTATGCATTAAATATTTGCATACTCACTGTTATCGTTTGAACAAAAATTATTTTTATTTTAATTGTGTTGAATACAATGAACTATAAACTTAGTCTTTGTTTTATGATAATATAATATTATAAAGTGTACACAAACCCAATTCAAATACCTAGTCATATTAGCAAGAACAGTAAATAATTTGTGTAATAGTATAAATCTCTTGTTGTTTAAACGGTAAGACTAGAAAATGACTTAAAAATGAACACGTAAAAAAAGCATACATCCAATTATTATAATAACAATTTTTTTTATAAAATATGTAAAAAGTAATAAATTGTTTACAATAAACACAATAGGTAGGAAGTAACATTTTGTAAATTATTTTTTAAATCAATAATTTATTGTAATTGTTATAAGTTTGGGTAACGTTAAAAGCAAAATCGATTTTCCCAAGTAGGTACCTTGTTTATGATTAAAAAAACACACACACATATATTATATTTATATATTTACTATTATTAGTATTATTACTACCGAAGCTAAAAGGTATTTTGTATTGAATTTCAAACAATGGCTACCTACTCCAATTAATTTCGTTTACAAATGAAAAAACTTTTATAAAGCCTTTACGAGTGCGTTAATTGGCGCAATGTATTCATCTGCGATATTATTTTATTTTTTCTGATAGTTTCAATTTTTGGTATTCGAATGTTGTAACGATTTACGGCAAACTACCAAACGTGACTAATCTAATTGTTATAATATATAATTGCAGTATAAAGTATTTATTACTTTAAACTGTGTTTGTTATTGTAAGTAACTATAACGTAACAGCGAGTCATTGGTACTAATATATATATATGTATATATTTATGTAATAATTTTGTAGTATGAAGTTAAAACGTAAAAACCAAATTTGACGTAAATATTACAGAGGCTTGTAATTATTTGCACTCTAATTAGTATTATTATATTACAACCGAGTGATCAGACACGGGTTCAAACTAAGCTAGGAAATATCTACATCTACTTTTAGTTGGGGTCGAGTCTAATTATACTTGTCTATAATTAAAATAGCATTACGACTAAATTAATGTAAATTCATTAAATGTATTAAGTTTTAATTAGCGCGGTAAAAAGTCAAAAATATCTGTATTAAGTTACACTCGAATTTAATTCGTTCAATGGATCGGTCGATCACGTGGGTGGATTAGTATTGATCATCAATAAAGAAACAAAATAATCATTCATTAAATAATTCAAATAAAAATTCTCGAGCATTGTAATACCGGTTTCGTGAGCATGTTTAAGACTACCTACTGAAAAAATCGATGCACTATTACCCGCAATGTCCCTAAATCCTATCACAAATATTTAAAAACCAACGGATGGTTACTTTTTATAACGTTTTTATGAACTCACAATCTTGTTATTATATTATATTATATTTATATTTTGCAACGTCATTGTAATTATGCTGAAATAAAAATGAATAAATAAAAAAATCTGTTGTAGGCAGATAATATAATAGCGTACCTGATTCCAAGTTTCTGTCAATCGCCGCAGAAGTGACGGCCAACGCCTGCAACAAAACACAAGCTGCGTGCGCCCACATGATTGACAGATCACTTTAGATCTTCGAAGCCTTATATACAAGCGGACTGCTGCCGTTATGCTTAGGAGGTGTTGGAATTTTTCATACAAAGTGTTATCACAGTAATATTACCATTAATCGGACCCGGCAATAAAATATATTTGAATAAGTCATTTATCATTTTTTTATTATCGATTTACCCGCAATTGCCACGTTGTTAATCCTACATGATATTTATGTAAATCAACAAAATAGACAAAACAAACACGACCTTTGTCTTCAATCGCATTACCTTTCGAACTGAGATATTTTATTTGCTTTTTATTTTTATCGTTATCTCACAAAACGCGCGTAAAAACGACAGTGGTATAGTCTATTTCGCCACATGGCGTATAACATTAAAAACTCAAATAATTAAGTGTAATATTTTACATTTTACCACACTAACCATCACCGCTTAGTCGTTAACAAACTTTGTATTAGTAGAACATGATTATTAAGTTTATGACCGTAATAATTCATAAAGGAATATCATGGTCTTTAGTGGTCATGATATACTTAAGTAAACGAATACAAAATATGTATTATTTAAAAATATATATTATATCTACAGAACAATGTGGACCAATGAAAACATAAAATACAAAATAATTAATAATGTAGCCTAAATGTAAGCACAGTAAATTAAATATTTAACATACTACATGATAGGTATATGATACTGACTCAACTAAATATTATGACGTTAATTTCAAATGAATAAATATAAAAATGTTTAGACTGTAAAGATTATAAGAGAGTGTACTAATTATTAAAATAAAACATAAAGAACTACGTATAACATAATAGTTAACGTATTTGACTTTGATACTTATCGCTACGTTCGACTATTGAAAAATGGTATATACCTAGTTTTAACTAACCATCGATGCTCAGGTATGCTAGTTTAAATATAAATACAAAAATTAAAAGCCGTTTGTTATTTTACAATAACAAATGTATGCAAACTAAATACAATACTTATAAGTCGATAATACTAAGCGTTTGATAAGTGAATTCCAAAAAGTACAATCAACATGGACGCTATCAGAGTGTTGAGAGCGTCGGCGGATATTTGTCCAAGCGAAGTGGTACTTTCTTTTTTGGATTTTTGAGATTCGGTCGAAATTTTAGCAGCTGTCGCCATGGCCAAAGGTATTGTGTTCTGTTCATAGTTGCCGGTAAACAAGTGAGCCCAAGGTCCTCTCGCAAATACCATCACATCGTCGCCACCGTGAGTCTCCGAGCTCAATGGCACCAAACTCGGGTATCGAAAGTCGACATTCTCTAAACAGTAAAATAATAATCATACCGTGTTGTAATAATGATTTACAACGATTTATTAGTAGAGATTAGAACATAATATAGTAATAATATCGCTTTGGAACCGTCAAGTGTTTTGAACTACCAAATTTGTCAAGTGTTCGGCGCCACTGTTAATAATTTTGTAAGAAGCGTTTTTAGTCACCAATGGATTTTCAAATATAATTAATTCAAAACTAATTCCGTTATTATTAATATAGGTATAATACCGATAACTGACAATTCGTACAATTCAACTGCTCAAAACCGGTTTCAAAACCGAAATCGAAAAAACTTATTAACGGTATTTTAAATAATATTAAAACGGTGTATTAAATTAAAATAAAATAAAAAAGGTATTCATAATAATTGAAGTGGACATTTTTATTTCGATTTCGAGCCCTGGTTTGATCTTCACTCTACAATAATATTATTCTTACCGAAATCCACTTCGGTTAGATTCGTTCTTGAGTGATCAGTCGACCCTTTTTCGGTTTCAGGTCCGTTGGCATAACTCAGCGTCGTGTAGGGCTTACCGTCCTTGGCCAACTTTCCGCCAAGTCCTAATATACTGGCGCCTCGATTTGGATATCCCGCCATAGACATGGTATGAGCGTGATCTGAAGTGACGACGATCAATGTATCGTCTTCGCTGGTCAACGAGACTGCTTCTGAGACGGCTTTAGATAGTTCGACCGTTTCGTCCAAAGCTAATTTGGCGTATTTTTCATGATGAGCGATGTCGATGAGACCACCTTCGACGAACAAAACGAACCCGTTTTCTTCTTTTTGAAGCAACTCAATAGCTTTCCTAGTCATTTCCTGCAACGTGGGCTGTTTATTCACGTCGGATTTCAGCCTGTAGTCCATATGCTGTTCTTGAAAAAGCCCTACACGAAATAACGCGGGTCAAAAATTGAAGCTAAATTCTTTGAGAATTTAAATCTAATAATGATTTATTTTTTACCCAACAAATAATCTATTTTGGACACATCCGCGGAGAGCAGTTCGCCCCTGTTAGTCATATACTTGGCGGTTTTTCCTTTAAAGCGTTCCTCCTTGTCGTTTTGCCACCTGACCACCAAATCTTCGCTTAACCGTTCGTTGGTGGTATTGACCTTTTTCATCAAGAATTTATCTCGGCCTCCGCCCATTATGACCTATAGAATTTACAAATATGAAAAAATGTAGTTACAGTGTATTATAGATGATGATTTAAGGATAAAATTATACCCAGTTCCTATTATGAATACTCACTTTGAAATTTCTACCTGGATCCCTGGTGATCAATTGCAGTGCAATGTCTTCGCACTCTTTTATACTAGTGATATTCGCATGTTTCAACATATCGGAATCAGATTCCCAATCTCTCTCTGCTGAATGAGCATAGGCACCAGCAGGAGACGCATGAGTTACCCTGGTCGTCGTTACTATTCCCGTGGCCTTACCAGCCCACTGTGCCCATTGCATGATGGACTCAGGTCTGTTATCAGCAGCGGCGGCAGGACAATCCTTTCGCAATACTTTCGACGTAACGCCTATTGTGCCTCTATTAGCTTTCACACCACACAGGTAAGCAGTAGCCGTACACGCGGAATCGGGTACTTGTTTATCCACGCAGTAAGTCTATTAAAATTAAATTATTTAAATATGTCAAAAAAAAAAAATATATATATATATATATTAATAAGAGCAGAAAAAATGGTTATTTTCTTAAAATTTACTTTAGACATTCCCGTAAAAGGAAATCGTTCGAAGCTCAAATGATCGCTTTCGCCAGTCTCGTTTTTTAATTGTCCTTTGTATATTCTGGCAGCTGTCAATGTTGGCACGGACATACCGTCTCCCATAAATATAATAAGATTTTTAGCGGTGTTTGTCCTCAACGTTAGCGTTTCTTTTTCTTCCACCAATTTTTTAGCATTTTGCCGCCAATACAGAATATCTATAAAATAGAAATCATACAAAACATTTTTTTTGTTTTCTTGATAACATACTTAAAGTTTGCACGGTTTTTTTTTTTGTGTATTTATTGCAAACAAAATACATTTTTTTTTGTCAGTTACCTGTATAGGTTGTAATATAAATGTTGTATAATTGTACTTAAAGTTATAAGAATGTACAGTTTTTTTCGTGTAATCTTATTATAATTATAACTATTAGTATTAAAAGTACCGTCCAAGAACATACTTCAAAAAAGTAGAATGATGGAATTACGATAAATTGTTTAAAGGTTAAGCTAAAATACAGAGGAAATTAACCTCCAATACTAAAAAATTGTATGCACTGCAAATAAAATATTTTAATGAGACGCGTTATATGAAAAACCTTAAAAAAAATATTAAAATAAACTTAGCAAAGTCATTTAAAAGTATGAACATTTAATAATGGGAAATTGCTGTTAGCTAAATTATAAAAGTAAAAAAAAAAGTCGACTATCATCATTTCCTAAACAATACAGAATACCAACCACGAAGGTTAAACTAAATAATTTAAAAGAGTATAAAATTATTTTTAATTTTAATAGATCTCCGACTGCTGACATTATAATATTAAACTTGTATCATATAACCATTGCTCACATTACTACTAATATTGTCATACTTCCAAATATAATTATGTATAATTTATTTTTTCTTATCTACATATTTTGCTGTCGGCTTTTTTAATTTTAACTTTTTAGTTGGAAACAAATTACGTATTCATTAATTTCACTGAAGTTATGTATAAGTGTAAGACCATTTTTACTTTTGTTTAGTGGTATTTAGCTGTAGTATAAGCAATTTTAATAAAATTTACTGTGCTTGAATTAGAATAAAAAATAAATACGATTTCAATAAATATACGGTTTTTAATAAATCAAAATCAGTTCAGTTGTTTGATAAAAATTGGTGGCAAACGTAACAATATGACGTATTCGTCTCAATTTTTTCAACCTATAACATTGTCTTCGATTGTCATTCAAGTTAATACATTGACAGAAATGACATTCATAAGTCATTTCCTATGGAAAATAATTAATATCAAATCCGACCAATAAAATGGTTCAATTAAGAATGAATCCCAAAAGACAAAAAAAAATTATAATATTTATAATGTAATTAAAACAACAAAATACAATTTTTTTTTTTTTGCTTAACCTAATTAAAGCAAACAATACCTGATTCGGTGAATGCGTTTATGTCGGTGACCGCTGCCAGCACCTGTAGCGCAGTCAAAAACCAAACAGCGTGTGCCCACATGATTGACGTTACACACAATATTACGTTACCCGGCCTTATTTATACCTACAAATGAATTATTGTACTTCGCGATGAGTGCCCCAATCTTTGCTCACGGTAGGAGAATAAGGTGCGGTGCCTTCAATGATCTTTTTTTTATTTATAATTACATTAGGCTATGGTTTTCCAATCATCTATCGATCTATCTTTATTGTCTATGCCGTGTGAATTAAAATAATTGCGCAATATACAAGTGTGTAACGCGTCGTACAGATATTATATTCTGGAACTATGCTTAGTGTGAGTATAAAATATGACGAAAAATGTAATTACCGATAGCTATTGTAAGACAAATAAAGTTGTTCTAGGCTTAAACTGCGCATTACTGTGATAAAAGAATAAATATTTAGATTTTACACGTTTCTTCTCAGCTCGTATTCTAAGCTTTGTTGTATTATAAACTATGCTAAGCTGTTATAGTTTTATCTTTCTCCTTTCAGTAGAAATCACACCTATTTTTTTTTTTGCGTTTTGACAAATGAAATTGAAAAGAAAAATATTACAGTTGACATTTACGCCAAAATGAGATCTCTTTTACGCCAAAAGCATTCACTCAATAGTGTAGTGTTCTAATTTCCGGTGCGATATGACAACTTGTATACGAATATATATCATGAGTATGGTGTATACAAATATATGCGATGACGTTGATTATGGATCCAATAAGTGCCAGTTACAAAAATAAACATTTAATGAAAATGTTGTCAGAATTATTGGAAAAATTATTTTTTTTATTCGCATTTCATATGCTTTTTAGTTTATTTTTGAAATAATTTTCTTAATCTATTACATCGACTCGTATAGAATTCAATGTTATAAAAGTACATTAACAGTTTTCGAAATAAATTAAAAATTAATTTTTTAATACATGTGTACATTTTAATACTTAGTACAATGATGTGTTTTTTTCCGTCTAGACATAATCTTCTAAACCTAAAATTTTTTTCATCCTATCAAAGTCTATAAAAAACCAAAAAAATGTACATATTTTTCTATTTAAAATTACGGCGCTCTATACATTTAAAAAAAAAGTCGAATTAGTTCCAAATTTGTATGGAATATTCGTTATAAATAGTACTACTGATAAACTTTTTCTTATTTTGACTTTTTTTAGGTGAAATTTTGAGGTTTAAGGTCTGAAAATTAGAACAAAGGTAAATCCAAAATAGAACTATAACATATACAATTTTTTCAAAACAAAGATTCGCAGTGATTTAACCACTTTCAGTTGTAATAATTCATATAGACCTGTGACCTTCCCCCCGCCCCAATATACTCCTTCCCTATTATTTAATATGTTCTCTCATCCCAGGTTAACTTTACAGTTATATAAAAAACATGGTACAATTTTTTACCTCGAAAGACAGTTAACTTAATTAAACTTTAGTGCAGGTCCTCATCAATAATAATACATGTTCATATTTTTTACTCAAGTGGTTTTTAAATGAAAAAAATAAAGTAAAAAATAATTACAAATGTAATAGTCATTATACATAAATTATCACTGTTCCGTGATCATGTGAATACGAATAATATAAAATCAATTTTTTTAATATAGGTTAGTATTAGTTGCACGTATAATGCACGACTTTCACGTAAGTGTTTAATAATAAATCATATTGCTTTAAGTACTTAAGGGTCCAATTAAGGCCTATTATAAAATAAAATAAAGTACTTCAGGGTTTTGTCGGAATAAACGACGATAAGGTTTATTATTCTATTGATAATCCGAAATAATTAGTTAATGCTGTTCAGACAATTCATACTATAATAGTCAGTGATAACTGATAACACATATAAAATACCAAGTCTATTGTACAATTCTTAGTTTACAATTAGCTGTTAATACTGCACTTAATGAAGATACTATGTCAGAATTATTAAAACAATGTACCTAGTGCCCTAGTATAGACCATTTTAAACACTCCAATATGGCGACAGAATATTTGTTCCATATTTCAGCCGAGGTACTCAACGGACAGTCGTGCCTTTAACAGAGTAACTCTAAAGTTAGCGGCGAATAAGTGACAATTTTATTTAAAAAGCATTGTTTAAGTAAGCAATATATTGTAGTTTTCACTGCTAGTCGGTCCGTGGTCGTAGAGAACTCCTTCAAGGTGAACCACAAAAGCCAAAGAATACCTGTACCGGTACTGTAATATATTTATGAAACTTCGAGCGTTTTCTGTAGTTTATCAAATAAGTACAATGTAATCGTATGTTAGTAACGAGTTAAGACTTGAGATAAATCTGGTCGCGATCCGAAGATGGTAACATATAATTTTACATTAAAAAATTGATTTTAATTATGTTATAATAGGTAACACTAGCAATTAGGAAGTTTAAAAACAACCTAGGTAATACTAAATTCACAGGTACGTTCAGGGGGAAAAATCCAACAGTATTCATTATATTTTTCCTTCCCTAAAACACATTATGATCATTGTAATTTTATAGTGTTAGTTATAAAAAAATGTACTTGTAAGAATAAAGAAGTACTTCAATCGGATTAACCTAATACTAAGCCTAACATACACTACTTTCCTGTTACTTTTTTATGAACGATTTAAGTTGTTTTATTCAAAGGGTAAACGATATCGTTTAAAGCTAAACTAAACACCCGACATCATAAGAGTTTCCACATGCGTCATATCTGCCAGAAAAAGATTTACAAGCATTAGACTAAAAACATCATAAGTATTGTTAAATACTGATTACAGCGCCTTTAATTCTATGCTAGTAGAAGTATTGTTTATAAAGAGTACTTAAATTTACGCAAATACGCTATGTAAATATTAAATGACGTACCTACTGTAATGTAGTTATAAATAAAATATAAATATTAAATTCTCATCAGCAAGTTAATTGCAAAAAACAAGTAGTACAAACCACGGGTTATTGATCAATTAGATAAAATCAACGGTATGACGTACAAGAAAATAGAAAAAAATAAATGCTCCAACTACACTGTTAGAGTGATGGTTTAACGAAAATGCGCTATTTTGTGGAGGATCTGTTGAAATTCCTGCAGCCATAGCCATAGCCAAAGGTATAGTATTCTGTTCGTAGTTTCCAGTAAATAAATGAGCCCAGGGTCCTCTTGCGAACACCATCACATCATCGCCACCGTGAGTTTCATCTTTCAACGGTACCAATTTCGGATACCTCAGGTCGACGTTATCTTTGTCAAAAAAATAATACAGTTCAACAGGTACCCACAATATAAACAGGGACTTGTCCAATTTTTATGCGACAAATTTTTTAAATATTTCTTTAGCAAAACAAAACTAAATATAAAATTACTATTTTTACCGAAATCAACGTTGGTCATGTTCATTCTGCGGCAATCCGTCGGTTCGTTGTTGCTTTGCGGTCCGTTGGCATAACTCAGAGTCGTATAAGGCATGTTGTCCTTTGCTAACGAACCGGACGTCCCTAGTATGTTAGAACCTCGAGCTGGATATCCCGCCATGGACATGGTGTGCGCGTGATCGGATGTGACCACGATAAGAGTATCGTCCTCACTAGTCAGTTTTACGGCTGCCGTAACGGCCTTGGAGAGTTCAACGGTCTCGTCCAAAGCTATTTTAGCGTAGGTAGCGTGATGACCTTTGTCGATGAGACCACCTTCGACAAACAACACAAATCCGTTCTTTTCTCGTTGGAGCACTTGTATAGCTTTGGAAGTCATTTCCTGCAAAGTGGGCTGTTTGACTACGTCCGACTTTAGCCGGAAGTCGAGATGGTCGTCGTGGAATAACCCTAAACCAGTTGTGTTATGCTAACTTAATATCAAAACGAATAGTACCTCATCTACATATTTTGTATTTACCCAATAAATGGTCTACGTTCGACGTATCTGTCGTCATGAGCTCTTCCCTGTTAGTCATATACACCGCGTTTTCGTTCTCAAATCTCTCTTTCTTGTCTTCTTTCCATTGTACCACCAAGTCTACGTCCGAACGTTCAGCGGTCTTGCCATTTTTCAACAAAAATTTATTCCTTCCGCCGCCCATTATAACCTACGTTAATGAATACAACACTATTACCTTCGAACACCCAACAAGAGGTCGGGTGTACTGATCAATCGTTTCTTTGCTCACCTTGAAATTCCTGCCCGGATCTCTGGTTACCAATTGTTTTGCGATGTCTTCACACTGGGTGATGTTGGTTATATTTTGGTGTTTTAACATGTCAGCGTCCGATTCCCAGTCCCTGTTGGCAGTATGCGCAAAAGCTCCAGCCGGGGAGGCGTGAGTGACCCGGGTGGTTGTCACTATTCCTGTTGCCTTGCCGGCCCATTGAGCCCATTTCATGATAGAATCCGGGTTATCGTCGATGACCGAAGCCGGACAGTCGTACTGCTTCACTTTGGAAGATACTCCTATAGTGCCTAAATTGTTTTTGACACCAGCCAAGTACGCTGTGGCCGTGCACGCGGAGTCGGCGACTTGCATATCCACACAATAAGTCTTTGTTGTAAATTATATAGTGGAAAATATTTTATCAGAATTGAATGTCTCGCGGTATGATTTATGAAATTGCGTTTATTACCTTTGCTATTCCGGTAAACGGAAAATGTTCGAAACTCAAATTATCACTCTCGCCAGTATAATTTATCAGTTGACCTTTGTAAATTCTAGCGGCTGTCAACGTAGTCAAAGACATGCCATCTCCCAAAAACATTATGAGATTTTTGGCGGTGTTGGTCCGCAGCGCTAACTTTGACTTTTCCGCTACATTTTTCTTTCCAGCTTCCACCCAATATTTTGCATCTAGAAGTAAAGTATAACAAACCGTAAGTCGATGAATATAACGTTTGCGTATGGAAATGAACCTACTGTTTAATACAGAGATTTATTAAATGTGTACAGTATACTATTATTTGTCTGTTATAGAAAATAAAAACATTTCATTAAAATGTCATTTTTAGATCAATTAAAAAAAAGTAGGTACCATTACTTATGATTTTGCTTTTATAACTTAAATAGTCCATAAAAGCACTTACTGTTATTAATTTTCTAACGGAAGTAATATTTCACAATATTTATTTGTTAAATTTAAAATTATGAATCAGTATTTCAGAAAATCGGCGAGACTAAAAAATCACAATAATACAACTAGCGATACTTACCGGATTCTCGTTGAGCGACACTGTCAATGGGCACATTGACTTCAATGGCTGCATTTACTTCGGCTCCCACCAGCAGAGCACCGACTAATATGCAAAAGCCGTATGACCACATAACCGAATTACTCACCATATATTCGTGTATACCGCTGTTGTGGCTTTAATAATCGAAAAATTAAGAACCGGTTGCGATTACGATGGAACAATCTAATTTTAGCTTACCAAAGACTTAAACAATTATTTATTACTTAAGCACGTTACAAGTCGCAGCGGTTGGATTATAAAACGATACTTTGCTAATGCAAAATGGTACTGAGAGACATGTATTTTGTTTTTTGAATATTATCTGTTGCAAACGACGTTGAGAACAATTATGTGTTTAAAACACACCTATTATACAATGGTCTGCTGAGGCGAAGCCAATGCTTATTACATATTCCGTACACACAGCGTGCGGTCGTATTCGGATGAAAAAAAAGCTAGCAAAGACAATATAAAGCGCTTATGCGAAAACAACAGTTTTTAGTAAGCGTCGCAATCAGCCACCTCATTTGTCATGGTCGTTATTTCGCATTCAATTCGGTCCGTTTGTTGTCATATTGTATTGTTTTACCTCAAAAAAGTCAGTTCAACTTTACTCCCCGTTACTAGCCGTTTGATAATTTTCAAAAAAACACTAAGAAAACAAATCCGTTTTTCATATCCATTATTTGTATGATCCACCTAACGCCCAGCAATAAATTAAGCTTCTAAAAAATGTATTTTCTCCAATTATAATCGCACGGTGTCAAACAATATAGATTTTTTAGTAGTATAATAGCAATATTTTTTTATTCAATGCGATCTGAGCAGTGTTATTATATTATGATTTTTCACAGAAGCCCTAATGAAGTTATAGGCATTTTTTACAGAAATCCGTTCAAGGTGTGGATATACGTTTTGATAATGCATAATTGATTTATATTGCAATTCGACAAAAAATTCTAGTGAGGGAAAAAATAATTTCCGTATCCAAGAATTTAAAAACCAAAAGATGTTCTCTTTGACCGAGGCATGGTAATACAATTATTCGCTATGATAGTACTTTAAAAGCATTATAAAAATTAAAAAAAACGAAAATAAGTTTATTACACACTTTAAGTACAACGGACAGTGACGATGGACGGTATCCGTAGGTCAAAGACTTCATAGTTAGTACACGTAGTTCAATATTAAACAAATGGGATAAAAAATATATAATAATTATAATACACTATGTTCTAACATAACAGTCGTCGTGAATAAATCAATAAGTAAAACAAGTTTGTTGTTTTCATCTTATGTTGTGAGCGAGTGTCGCGATCAAGGAAGCAATGCACAACACGAAAACCCGATAAGTACAGCTGTTGGTCGAAGACACGCCACCACTTGTCTTGAAGGCGCTGGGGTCGGCGGCAGGTCCTATGCCGGCTGCAAAGCCCATGGTCACTGGTATCACGTTCTGCTCGTAGTTGCCGGTAAACAGATGAGCCCAAGGGCCTCTGGCGAACACCATTACGTCTTCACCGCCGTGGGTCTCATATTTTAACGGTACCAGATGTGGATACATGTAGGTTGGATCCGCTGTAGAAAAAAAAACAATAAAAATTAATTATGTTTTGTAATACTTCAGATTACACTATACAGTGTGCAAGAATCCTAATCTGAAGAGACCTAACCGGAATGCCCAACAACATCTAATAAACGCAGTGCCATTTTTTTCCATCTCAATCTACAGGTTGTTAAGTTTTACACTCAACTGCACCCGTAAAGGAGGTCTCTCATGGTCCAAGTCCATTTTTTTTATAGTTTAACAACGGCGGTTTGTCTTTAACGATAATTCATAATAATATTTGTTTGTAACGTCAAGTCAAATAACGTGCAATTCGTTAGTCGACTACTTAACTGACCTACAACAACAATGTACTTCCTACGAATGAGACTTTTGACGGGTGACGAACACGCGAGGACCGATTTAACCATGTTACGACACCATAACATTAAATAATTAACATAATTAATTACATGTTAAATTTCCTACTCAATAAAGACGGAAATAAGTTAAGTTTAATAAGTCGGAAAAAATGTTTCAGCAAGTAGAGGTCGGTTTTTTAAAACTAACTATTTATTTAATTACATTGCTATTTTTGCACTATTACATCTAATAGCTTAATACAAAACACGTGACTTACTGTTTTTTCCGTAATTTGGTCGTTAATTACAGATTAGAGCGAATTTAAAAGATTAAAAGTGTATTGTAAAATAATTAGCGGTAGTAAATGTTATGCCGACTAAAAGTGGATGGAAAGAAGGTAATGTTTTTGTGGTATGACCGCACTAAAAACCAGCAAGATAAGTCAAGTGTATTTTAATCGTTTGTATACGTATGGTACACTAATTAACAAAATAAACCAATATTTGTGTATAATATATAAGATAAAACAACTGACAGTTATAGATATAGCATGTTATTTTTTAATACCGTTAACCGTCAAGTACCAATTATGGGTGCTGCAAAGGGACAACATGACATAGTATTATAATCTAGGTACGTGGAATTCAGGTAGGCCTAGAGTTAGGTAGGATTAAATATTTCATGCACTAGTTTCACCCCGCTAAAGAAACAAAGGTTCTAAAAGCACCTTAAAATTGTATTAAATTTTTCTCTTTTTAGTGGTTTAAGTAATATCATTATCGTTATTACTAAACCATTACAAGTAAATAGCAGAAATGCTTAGTGCAATATTGGAATGTTCCATCAACATACAATACATTTAAATATGATAAAAATTCTATGTTGGTATTGGTTGAAAACATAATTATACCACTAGATTTATTATTATGTTTTCAGAAATGTTTATATACATACTTTATGTCAATGATATCTAACGTAATATGAACTTTATTTCGAGATTTAGGTATTTTTTACCACATATTTGTACGAACTCTATGCAAATTTTTTTATTACAAAAAGCATCTGTATTTGTAAAGGTACGAGTATCTACATTATTTTCTATTAACTCGGCGTGAAATAATTTCGTAGGTGTTTGGCACAACGCCAAATATAATGTAGTAATTATAATAGATATTTTATTATAATACAATGTGGGACTCGACAAGAAAAAGATTTTGATACATTATACAAGCATTTTTTACGATATTGGGAACCACTGGTACTGTAATTGTACCCCATGACACTTAAAAAGGGAGGCAACTAACGAAAACCTCCTAATGTTACGATAAGATTTTGGTTACGATTAAGGGGGCCATCGGGATGCAACTAGTATGCACCGAGGGTTAGACAACAACAGGAAAAGAGAACAGTGGTTGCCGACTCAACTTGTTTGGTTTGGTTATCACAAGTCTTGTCGGCAAACTCACGAATTTGGTATATTATAATCGCCGTCTTCGTTTTTATTTTAAAGCTGTACCGCGTCGAAGATTTTCGAGCCTTTGGCAGTATTAAGAATTCATTGTTTTTTTTTTTTTTTTACTTTGCGCTTACCTACCTACCGACCGAAAGACACAAACGTTCGATCGCATGTCCCGAGCTAGTAGTCATCAACCGATTTATACCCGCAACGGTTGGCCCTCGTGTCGACACACGGCAAGGACTTGCCTTGAATTCCAAAAAAAAACTCACGAAATCGGATCGTTCACGTCATTGGCTTTATGAAATATTACCGTGCAATCGATGCGCCCGTTAACGTTTGAAAAATGTCATATTTTTTTTTTATTATTATCTTCATCGTTATTGTGATTCCTTTTGCATTGTTAATCAGCATGGAATCACATAACGATGGCAGCGCGATGTCGGGCTTCCGTATCAAGCTCTAGACACGATAAGGAACTCACTCAAATCGACACCGGACAAGTTCTGCCTGGCACAGCCCAAGGCCTGTCCGTTGACCGTGCCGGGACCGTTGGCGTAGCTGAGGGTCGTGTACGGCATGGCATCAGTGGACGAGGTGGTCGCCACGCCGAGTATGTCACTACCCCTATCCGGATAACCGGCCATGGTCATTGTGTGAGAATGATCCGAAGTGACAACGATAAGGGTGTCGTCCTCTTTGGTCATGTCGACCGCCTGTTGTACGGCCTTGGAGAACTCCACCGTCTCGTCCAGGGCAAGTCTGGCTTTGGTTTGGTGATGGCCCAAATCGATCAGGCCACCCTCGACGAACAGGAAAAACCCGTTTTTGTTTTTCGACAGCACTTCGATGGCCGTTTTGGTCATTTCCGCCAACGTGGGTTGCTTGGTCGGGTTGGCTAGTAAGTGAAAATCCATGTCGTCCTTAGCGAAGAGACCTAAAAGGAGAAAGTATTATTACGAATTGTTTTCAAATGACTTCATACATGTTGTCAAAATAAATTAATTATATGAAATCAATCTCGTCTAGAAATAGTACTTTGGGGAAGGCGGCATTTGTCTTTCCCACAACTCCAACAAATATTCCTACTTTACTATACAGTGATTTCTATACCTTAATCGCTCTGTGGTATTATTTTTCATATTATAAAAATAACACAAAATAGGCAATATAATATGTCATAAAATAAAATATAGCACTCCTATCAACCAGTAATCATTTTTGGCAAACTTGATATTTCGCCATCGTTATATATATATTGTTTAAAATATTATAATAATAAAAAATAACCAAAGGGTTTCTTATCATCCATCCCCTAGATTAGCGCCTGTTTGAAGTTAGTTATTTTAAATATTTAAGTTCTGTAATTTAAATCGGTAATAAATATACGGCTTGTTTATGTTATCATACTAATCAAAACAAATAGTATAACATTAATTTTTTGAATTTGTTTTAACATTTTATCAAATTTAATATAATAGTTGTATGATATGTGTTTATTATTTATTTATAGTTAAAACATTTAAAGTGTTAATAACAATTTGGCATCTAAACCTATGGATAAATTAAGAGAGTAGTTAGATTTTTCAGAGAAATTATAAAGCAACTTATTCATGCAAGAAGAAATATTACCGGTAATGAAAAACAACAAAGTTTGAAATTGGCGGTCGCCGTGATGTGAAAATGGAAATAAATTAACATGTGACAAGTGATGTTCATTAAAAAAGTTTGATGGAAGTATCGAGTGGCTAAACAATTTCCATTAATAAAACTTTTAATTTCGACGCGTAGAAGATTCTAATCTTGAATAATAATACACTGGAGTACGGACATGATAAGGTATGAACGTCATTAGTAAACAACATTGAAGTAGTAATACGAGAACCCAACATCAAACAAGTCTAACACTATACACATAGAAATAAACACCAACAGTAAAACCTAAATGTCATTGATGTATTTAAAAAAATAATTAATGTCTTTAACAAAACTAACCTAATAAGTAATCAGTTTTTGAAGGATCAATGTTTAACAGACTATCTCTGTCTTCGATATATTTTGCCGAAGAGCCCATGAAACGATTCGTCTTGTCGTTCTTCCACATCTGAACAAGATCAACGTCTGACCTGGATCCATTTTGAATACTGTTCTCCAAAAAAAACTTGTTGCGTCCTCCTCCTAGTATCACCTATAAAAAAATACGAAATTAATTACCATCTAATTATGTAGAAAACAGTATTTTTTTTATTTCTAACGCCTAAAATTGAACTTATCTGTTTACGAGTTGTGATATTTTCAAACATACATAATTAGGTACTTTATAGTTGATAAAGGATATATCTTATAATTATTATTATTAAGTATTGAAAAATCAATATTAATAGGATTTTTTTTATTTGTCGAAGACAAAGGTAGGTACTTTTATTGTAAACTAATCCATGTCTTCCAATAGCATGGTCTAGTCAGGTGAACATTTTCATGGTTTTTTTTGGGAGTTTGATACGAAACACCTCATTAATGTATTTCAATAGGACTTAATATTTAAAACATACTGTTTTATTAAGTAATTTGTATTTTAGCCATTTTCAGACAACGACGACTAAAGAAGTTTAGCCGTGATTACAAAGATGTTACGAAACGTGCGTTATTTTAGAAATGTATTTAAATGTTATTTAAATGGAAACAATTTAATTTTAGATAACCTGATTCAGCTTAGCCGAATGAAGGTTATGATCAAACGTTTGATATTGTATTCCTCAATGTTACCGATATAGTATCGGCACATAATATGGGTACTTCAGATCCGGAAGGGTCAGATCCGAAGCCGAACAAAAGCTTTGGCGGTGTAGGTATTAAAACTGTCAATATAAAATAATCCGTTTTCGAATAATGGAATAAACATATTCCAAACTCACGTTAATATCCTTGCCCGGTTCTTGGGTGACAAGTTGTTTGGCTATGTCCATACACTGTGATATGTCTGTCAGGTTGGCCGCCTTCGCCAAATCGTAGTCCGATTCCCAGTTTCGGTGAGCCGAGTGCGCATATGTACCAGCTGGAGAGGCGTGTGTTACCTTGGTGGTGGTCACTACACCGGTGGATTTCCCAGCTTTCTGGGCCCACTGCAATATCGAGTCGGTCCTGTTTTCCTGAGCCACAGATCCCGGGCAATCGAAAAGCTCTACTGCCGCCGACAGACCTACCGTCTCGTAATTACCCTTGACGCCCGTTAAGTATGCTGTGGCCGTGCAAGCCGAGTCCGAAACTTGCTTGTTTACGCAATATGTCTGAAAAAACAAAAGAAAATAATGTATTATAAAAATATAAAGTACTTCATGGTAATTCTATGTAAGAAATAAATGCGCATGAAAACATACTCAGTATTAGCTGACAGACCTGCATGGATAATATGATCCAAATTCAATTATAAAATTTATACGTAAAAAAAAAAATGCGAAAATATTTTTTACATAATTTTTGACAAAAACATAATTTATCCTACGTCGCTATAAAACAATATGGCCGTTACTTTCGATGACGAATTCGTTGTTAAATAATTATAACAGCCGAAAATCTGATCATATTATTATTACCGTTCCTGTTACTTCCTATGTTGTTTTTATTCTTATAGAAGGTTTTTTTTAAACACCCCTTGGATTATGAAATTAATAACTATTAACGGCGTTTAATATTCATAACGCCAACCCTTCATCCATACACTGCCGAGCTTCTGTCCACGACAGCTGTCATCCCTATTATGCCCCCCGGCGCATTAAACTATTATAATAATAATAGTATAATATACTATATACTACCACGCATTTTTCTTAGATATCAATTAACGCCATACCGAACCCTAATCATCGTTGACAAACATTTTTTTGTTTTTTAAAAATATAAACAGGCATGTCGCTATAAAACGAAATCAAGATTTTTTATCCAGAGTCAACACTTATAAATAACGTGTACAAATCGTGAATGCATATATGTATTAAATCAATGGTACTTTCCTCCCTTTCTCTCTCTCTGCTCTTCGTTCTATCTCTCTCATATGAAAATGTATTTTGTAACAAAGTCGTAACATTTTTGAGAGAAGGTAATAAGTTTAAGGTTAGGTTTTTTTTTCATAATTACTTCTTAGTTTTTGGCGTTATTGATATCAATTAATTTTACAAATTCGGTTATTGAGATCAACAAGGTTTTTAAGTTAAACGTTTAATTTCTAGATAAGTAAAATAATACAAATAAAAACAAGGCACGTAAAACGTTTAAATCGTCCACAGACGATCCAAACGGCCAATGAGTTCACATCCGGTACAGGATGGGAATGGTCGAACTGCCGGAATAAAACCAAACGTCTTATGGAGTTTATATGCAAAATTAATTGCGGACCTTTCGCCGGAATTACTTACTAGATATACCCAGTGCGATTGTTTTGGAAAACGTTCGCAGAGTACCGTCGAGAGTTGAATATCGAGAAGAAACGCGTTAACAAAAACATAAGGACCTAGTGTTTATTTTTATGACCGACACACAAAAGCGATCGCCTTAAACATCTAACGCTTAACCCGGAGGACGTGCGTGTTACCTGCAAGACTTTTGTAAGGGGTAAGTCACGTGCGAGTATCGAGAAAAAGTTTTTGCATAACGTCGGCATAGTGCGAGATATGAATGGGAACACAGACTGGCAAACACTAATGTTAAGAGGTTTACCCGAGATGATTTATCTTCGTCGGACGGTTACCGTACTGATGTTGCGACGGCTATACTTCATATATATGTATATTTATAAAGTTCTAAATAATTTGACTTCTTCGGTCTTGCACCAAGAAGTCACAAGTTACTGTTGTTTTGATAATAATAATTGACAATTTTTTTTATCGCCATCGGTTAGTCGTCGTCGCCGTTGCCTTGACGTTTTAATACAATTTATATATAAATACATATACCTAAGCCGTTAAGTCCCATTGTTTTACCCGCCACGGGAAACCATTTTTAGTTTCGACGCGGAGCTGAGAGGCTATTGGTTTTATTATGATGTGGGTTTTTTTTTGTGTACAGTGTAACTTTTTTTAATACTAGACCAATTCCTTCGAGTAGCGTTTAAAATAAGTCGCAAATTTTTAACGCAAATTGTTAAGTTAAAAAAGTTTACTCCTTCACCCTTACAATCCGGAAAACAAGGAAAAAACTATACTTTAACTAGCATAATTTCAGTTAAAACTCCTATGTATCCATACTGAACGAAGAAAAAACACGGACTACAGATTTTATTTAATTGTCGGAAAACTATGTTTTTTCGCAGATTTTGTATATTTTAAAATAACCACGTTAAATCTTTTAAAGTGAGGTGCAGTGTTCACAGATAAGCATCAAAGCGATTTTATTACATTCAGTCATAACAATTCCTGTAAACCTTTGACTCCCGCTCCTTTTTTTTGTCTTTAAATTCAATAGATAGGTCTATAATGTTCAATGTGGTATCATTTTGACGAATTGTCACGGTCGACGACTTATAAGGTTAAGTCTATTAATTTCACACGTTTAAAAAACACCATCTACCTTTTTCACCCTAATTAAAGCATAGGCTGTAGCTCAAAGAACGCAGCAGCAAGAGGCTCCCTATGTGGACATACTAGCAAATGTGTTATCCTGTCATTCAAATAGTCAATTATATAGATTAATAAATTAACATATTAATAATTTTTTTAATTTTATTTATAGGTTTCATGTAGGTTAGTGCAGTACCTGTAGTCGAGTTAATAAATTGTATAAATTATTCGCGACTATGCAATGGGCAAATTACTGTTTAATGAACGTGGTGTATTACTGCATTCAAATTGCTTATTAATAATCAATGTTATAATACCTCTTTAGAGAGTTTCCGTATTCTGTCGAGGGATTACCATTTACATATGAATATAACATATGGAGGCCCTAGAAGGCAAAATATATAAGTATCTAGTAAAAATGAATTGAGTGCACAAGATGTTTTACACTGTTGGTACTTGGAACAGTGATTGAAATAATAAGTTGTAGTTAAGCAATATTATTGCGGGTCTGCTCTAATATTTACGGTTTTAATAGAAAGTTGACAGCAACTTTTTTGAATATTTTTGAAAACCGGGAAATAAAAATACTTAAGTTTTCAATTTCGTTGTATCGATGAAGAACATCAAACACGAATAATTGTTAATAACTAAGTACATGTAACATTGTCTAAGTTTTTATTGAGAATATATAAATAACGTTATGAACTCTAAATTTAACACATAGTATAAACAAAAAGAAATATGATCACACGGTAGAGCGATTGCCCTGTTTAAAATGTACATATTTTGAAATGTATACATTCACTTTTATTAGTTAGTATTTTAGTCCGTATCATCTGTACTTGCTGAATTAACATACTGTATTATCTGTAATTCGAGTTATCTGTGTTTTTTTTTTGTTAAAACTTCAAGCGCTTCATGGCACCTATGTATATGATACCCGACACTTTCTGACACTATCAAATGTAAATTTAGAATATGAATTGTTTTAAATAATTACTAGAGTTTCTTACAAATGTTACATTGTCTTCTACTACTAAAACCCAATGAAACCCAATAAATTGGCTGATTCAATCATTTCTATGTCACTGAAATTGCACCAATTAGACAGGAGTATAAACATAATAATTTATTTATTTTATCAAATTCTCCCAACACTTTATCGGCCATTTTCAAAAATTAACAATTCGTCGAATTTTGATAAACAATTAATCAGATTCCACGCATTGCTAACCGGAAATGCATTTCTATACACATAGAAAACATAAAACAAAAAAATTTCTTATGCAGCCATCCAACTTTTTTAATAATGCGCATACCGCGTTGTGTTCGATAAACGCGCACTACCCTTAATGCAACAACTATAATATGATTCTTGGTAGGTATTTTTTTTTTATAAAAATGCAATTTTCCCCCAGCTCACCTTCGACATGCCCACAAAAGGGAATTTCTCGAAGCTCAAGTATTCGCTCTCGCCGGTCAGTTTTTTCAACTGTCCCTGATAAATCCTGGAAGCCGTCAATGTAGTCACCGACATACCGTCGCCCAGGAACATGATAACGTTTTTGGCGACACCTCTCTTATTGATGTACTTTAGTTTCTCGGTCACCTTGTCTTTGGCGTTTTCGATCCAATACTGTCTGTCTGCAACAACATAATAACAGCTGTTATTTTCACTAGACCAGACACAAGATGTCAGAATGTCTATCTCTATTTGCAAACTCCAAAATATTATTACAAACAGACGATACACAAAATGTAACGAACCATTAAATGTGTAATAAAACATGTCGCGTTACACAATATTAACATGAATATAACATACATTATGATACTGAAAAAAAGGAGGTCTAGATAAAAATGTCCGGAGAAAATAATTTCCAAGCACAAAAATGCCCATATTAGTTTCATTATCTCAACAAGTCATGTTAATTATATGTCCGAATAAAACTTGTGTGTTTTTTTTAGTTAGAAATTATTAAAAAAAAAACTCTTTTAAATAATTACAATAATTTCAGACGAGAAACGAATAATAAGTAGAATAGGACAAAATTCTTCTTTCTTTTATTACTCAGCTATTTGTTTATTTTTGACATAAGAAATAAATACAAAAGCAATTTTGCCCTAAGACAATTATTTTAAACGTTCGTTTTCTCTAGACATTTTGTTCTTAACATTTTTCCATTGTACATTTTTACCAAACCCAAATTAAAATATTATTACGCACCATTTATTGTTCGTAAGCACCAGAATTTTGACATTTTGAGAACACTTGGAATTTAGAAAATTGTGTAATACTAACTGTTTATCATACGTTTTTGTCGATATACTTATCTTAATTTTAAAATATATTATTTTTCTGTTTTAAATAACTTCAAAAAAGATTAACCGAGTCACTATAACAGTAAAAGCTCTTGACACGCGTTGTACATTATTGATTTTCAAGTGTTGTCAACATATTAAAATTCTAACACTACTACAGTCAAAATAAAATGGCTGAGGAATAAAAATGAAAATAACATTGAACGTTTTTGGAAGTTTGATTTAAAAAAAAATGCACTGCCAATAAACAATCTTTATTACACTACATTAGTAGTGTACATCGACATTCCGTTGAGTTAAAACTTTAAAAATTCCGAAAAAATGTTCTTAACCTTTAATAAACAACATAAATGTAGTATTTTTATATAATAATAAACCTTTATTATATAATATAAATATTTTTCTAGTAATTCTATTTCTCAAAATATAATGAAGGCTGTTATAATCCTATTGTTTACATAGGACACAGGACGTACAATTCCCGACTTGATCAACGTACAACAACGAAAAATAGAGAATACGGCCTCAAAGGAAAATACATAATATGTATAACTGCATAAATCAGATACTAGTTGCAATATCAGTTGCATCTATATTCTATTTATTTTCTTTAAGAGTGTTGGATAATAAAAAATGTATGGCTAACCGATGAATAAATTGTAGTAATAAGCGTTATGCCATTATAACAATAACTTAAAATTAATCAAATTCTAAGTAAAGGTACTTATTGAAATAATTTATAGCTCAGGAAGTATGTATTAAGATTATATTATGTTATACGTATTTGGATAAGATTAAAATTTGTCTGTGTTTAAGTGTAATCATTTTTATAATTTAAATATTTAGTTTATCAAATTATAAATTGTACACATCGTTAATCGTTAGGTGTTAACGACTTAAACGAGTATACTTATATCGAATTTTGTGTTTTAATTTATACAGATATAATACTTTAAAAAAAACTTTAAACTTGGTTAATCGTGGAGTTTTTTCCCTAACACTGACTTCAAAATGATCTAAAATTTAACATTTAAATAAAAGGCATAAAAAAATGTTACTTTTAAATTCTGGCATGTCATCATAAGACTGAGCCCGATATAGATTATACATAGATAATCAAGTGTGTTACCAATATTGTTTGACATTTACATATTTTATATTTTTTTGATGACACCACTTAAAATATTTTTATTTAAACTAAGCACTGCGTAGATTACCTCGTTCTGTATGTTCTGCTGTTTTTTCAACCGGGACGACATTGCCTGAAACCAAATACACGTCATATTATTATTTATTATGAATGGTTGTTTTCATATGAGGTTGTAATATAAAACAATGTATGGATGCATCACATGATAATTATAACACATATAATTATAATTGATTCGTCCGGACACCGGATGGGAATAAAAGCAAATTGGGAGGACTCGACACATTTTGTTATGCATAAGCCGAATGTACAAATGACCCGTTTTGCGGTGCAAAAGTTTTCGAACCGGCAGTTTATTATCATCTAAAGTTTTTTACTTTCTTTGTAAGATTTTTCCCTGGGTTTTTTTTTTTTACACACCGGTGTTTAGCGAGAAAACAACCCTGGCCCAACAACACGAGTACGATTTATTGCTCGGCGCCCTCTCTCTCCCCCCCCTCATCGCCCCCATCTTCCACCCACATACTTAGGCCGCTGTTTTTTTTTTTACTTAATCTGTTGAAATTACTTTATTTTATAAAGTCGAGATTCAAGATCCGAGAAGTCGTTCGTTTCAATTTGGAAAATGTATTCAAATTAATGGGCGAAACGGCAATTTTTCTTTTTCACACAACATCAAAATGTATGCACCTCCCCCAAACACCGATACGTACTTTGTGGTTTAATCATTTGTACTTTAACCATTCGGTTCATAGGTTTTTAATGGTCGCCAATTAGGTGGATTAAAAAATACGTTATTTAATAAACATAAATTGTTGTAAATATACTGTGGTTGGTATTGTACGGACTATGGTAATAAGAACGGCGTTAATTGCAGTTTCATAATAATAATAAAGTTAACGAATATTTTTGCTCACAAGTGTTAATTACACATTGATCTAAATTGAAATTGATATTTTACCTAATATTTTTAATAGTGTACGATACATTCAAACGAGCGGCTTTAACTTATAATACGAATTTGTCGTACGCCTCGACTCGGACCATTTTTGACGTCACGGGACCAACGTCATACTTACAACGCTTGCGGTTCGGATTCAAAAGTCAACGGGCCGTAAGAAAAATGCTACTATATGTATCCCAAGGCTGCGGCGGACGACCTTTTATTGCCTTAACGAAATCCCAGCGGTCAGGTTTGTGTCACACGACGTTTGTCAATGATGTATGCGGTGTGCCACAACAATAATATCGTGTCCTCCTTTGCAAATACCCGTGTCATCGTCATCGTCCAATCCCTTGTTTGTGTTACCGTCCCTTGTTTTGACCGCAGTCTTGCCCTGTACTTACGCCGTTTGCGCTCAAAAAACAAACATTTACACACGCTTAAAGTCAAAACGGTGTTGGCTCGTCGCATGCCGTCTGCAATCGACTTAATTGAAACAACTACGTACTTACAAATTAATGACTTCTACTCCGATTACACTACTAATGTTCGCAGATCAATACTAATGTTGGAAATTCTTATGGTTCGTGATTTATCTTTTTTTTTTTAATTATATGCTAATACTACTGCCTCTCTGGACTCCGATTTAAGTATCAAAACTTAGGCCTATTTTTTGTTTATTTATTTAGAAATATTTTTTTTTTTTTACAGTACAAGTGATTTTGTTTACTATGTACACTTTAACTCAATGACTATTGCTTATAATATGGATTTGCAGTGAATTGTTTTTTAGCCCCTACCTTTTTTTTATTCCTAGATCCGCCTCATCACACATTGAAAAATGTACTTATCTTTTATGTAATACGGCTTGAGTACTTATAATTTATATACGTATGTTTTTTGCCATTTGGTCGGGTTTAATGAAACTATATGAATTGCTAAATACAGAAAATGGCCAAATGACAAAAATTGAATTGCAACTTGTATGTTGGTAAATAATATATTATAAGACATGGTATACATGGTTCTACAGCCACATACAGAAATATTACGCGACTTTTTTCAAATACTATTTTTTAACCATCAAACATCTTACTCAGTAGATTTGCCGCTGTTGGCATGTCGTTTTAATAATAATAATTACAGTTACTTACTTACCTACTGAGTTATTATGGTACATCTGCCGTTACTTAAACAAGTTAATAAAAATTAAAACCATAATATACTGTCGGGTCTAATTAATTATAATATTCTTATAAAATTGAGATAAATGCGAAAATGTAGTTTATTATTTAGGACAAAAAAATTGTAAAATATTTACCAAGTTCAGTTTCTTTTGAAGTAAATAATAATTAAAAATACTTATTTTTCATGAGGTGAAATAAAAAAAACTTTTGATGGTCTAAGAATATTATTTTTGTTTAATTTTCAATTAATTGGACGAACACAAAGTTTGGCCTTTTGCGAATAGCCAACGCTATATTAGAGTTTATTGTTTAACGATAGTGTCTAAAATCTTAACAAACAATAATTATTATATTTGATCGATTTTTTTTATTTAGAATATATTTGTAGATCATAGCTGAATTAATCATAATTGATAAACAACAGTTTATAATAACAATTGCACGGCTCATAATTTTAATAAACAATTTTAACTTTAAAATCTGCAAATATAATAGCTGCCTATTATGACTTTAGTATATTGGAGCAAATTAAATTAATAGCAAGTTAACAGAAAGTGTTATCAATGGGTGGCTTCTTTCAACAAAACTTTATGATTTTATAACATTTATCACATATTCTTATTGTGTCTAGTATAATTCATACAGATTGTTTATTACGTGTAAAAATAAAAAAATAAAAATAAAAAAGTATATGGGAGCGACAACAAGTTTAGGCATTGTACAATTATAATGAAGTCCTTGAGTATTCTTAGCCTAACCTAGAGTGAGAAATCATTAAATATTTGAATATATTGAGGTTGCGTTGACGTGATTATGAAAATCATACTGCAAACAAATAGAAAACGTCGTTGATATTATTCAAATTACACAAATAGTTACATCCAAACTGGACGTGGACTAGCCTATAAAACAATGATTTGAATTAATATGTAGATAGAAAATTTGCAAATATCTCACCCAAGGTCTGAACAAAATATTTATGTTAAATTATATTATTTTAATTTTGAATACTTTTTTTTTAATCGTAAGGCAACATATAAACACACCATAAAAAATATCCAAAATTGTATTTGGTTTGGTGTAATATGCAATCGTTTGTCCTTCGGTGTAATAACAACAACAAAATTATATTTAATAATTTCATTTAATATTATGCTATTTTTTTTAGTCCATAACCTCACTTTCCTCCTACTTCCATGAGCATCACTTCTCTTTTATTTGTATTGCTTAACTCTTGGCCAGTTTCTGAATGAAACATGACCTTTCTGAATGATGCATAAAACAGACTCGGCCGCAATGTAGATATCACTACTTTGATAGGCTGACTTTTTTGGAAGGGGTCTGGTTGATTTTGCTTAATACAATTTTGCTTAGATAAGCGGCACTTGTTATTTTTTTTATACTTAGAACGAATTCTCAGACGAAGAATAACACGGGTATATAGTATACAGAATGAATTAAATAATAATATTATTACGATTAATAAAATATTCTGTATTTGATGACCGATAAATTAAATAAAGTACAATACAATTACGAAAACATTATGGTTGATAAGTATTTACTGTCAATTACAAACAATTATATTGTCATAGTGTAACACTAAAAGAGATGTGTGTTTTGACGGCGCGGGAATTTGTGGTTAATTATTATTAAAAACCCGTGCTAATCTAATTAAGCCATACTCATGCGCGTTTAATTGTGCACTCCCTAAAGCGGCTTCCATTTTGAGAAAATTGTAACTTTCAGATTTTTCCCTTTAGTTACACTATAAGATCTACCATATATAGTACGTTTATAACATCTGGTTAATGGGAATTATTCCTTTAACAACTATAAGACACCATCTAAATTGATGTACTAGTAATTTACATAAAAAAATAGTTTATGAAAATACAAATTTAAAAGTAATATGAATATTACAAACAATATGTTGTAATTTGTTGTAATTTTTGTGGAATATGAATACAAAATAGAGGTCAATGCGCCAATAAAAAAAAACATCTCCATAAAAAAAAATACCCATCAAATTCCGCATTGGCTGTTTCATAATGTCGCTAATGCGCCCACCTGTTTGGCAATACCTTGTCTAGGTATATATATTTTTCCCATTGCAATAATAGATACACCAAGACGTTTATTTTTAATTTCACAAGTTTCAATCTGTTGGCAACAACTTAAGTGATAATACGACAGCTATATTCTCCTTTTTCTAAATATTATAATTAATTATTTTTCAAAATTACAAATAAATGTTTATGTCAAAGCTATTTTCCAACACAAATACATATAAAACCTGGGTATAGAAAAAATAGAAATGTATGTAAATTAATTAAAAACTTTCACTACCAAAACGTATAATAATATACAGAATGTAATAGGTACCCCGGAGCTTAAAAAAAATATACAAATTAACCTTCAAATAAGCAAATCAAACGTTTTTAACTCGGCAAAATATCATTGAACTTCATAATATAGTCGGTTCGGTTGTTTCTTCGGTCGTCGGCACAAGTAGTGAAGATTATGTTGTCAGACGAGAACTTAGTTCGCCTCGTAAGGCGCAGAGTAATCCGCATTTCGCCCTTGCACCAAATTTGTATTATATCCGACCAGAGCGTTCTGCCGTGAAAACGCATTTCTGTGATATAATACCTATACACGACCGAACGACGTTAGACGAGAAAATAACACATATTATTATTATAATATTATATATTAATACATTATTTTCTTCCGCTATAGTTATCAGCCATCATGTGATTTCCCCTGGGGTACCGCGGCTACGTTGTTTACGATGGCGTTTTTCGTTTTTAGCCAAGATCAACGGTATTCAAACGACATACTAATTTCGTTATATTTTTATTTTTTACTTTTACCCCCTCGTCTCTGCCGTGTACCGAAAACTAAGACACGGCGCTTAAAACAAAAGGGGGATAAGGGGAAAGGTCGACACAAGCATTCGGCCGACTTGCCCGTTATGGTCGCCGAGAAAATAAAAACGGGTAACACGGTTTAGCCTTTGCGACAAACTAGCCGATTTCATTACTGCACAAGGACTAAAGTAAACCGACGATTCTCAGGAAAAAAAGGTTGTTTTCTTTCACTTTAACAGTGTCCAAGTAGTAACTCCGACAACAGCTGTTGTTCGAAAATAAATATCAACGTTGGAACGATATTTTTTATATATTTTAACCGTACGGCCAAATTAACGAGGGAGAGATAAAATTCATCAACGGTTAATGCGATTTAATTATTATGAAATACATTTAAAAAAAACCTGACATCTGACCGTTGTAACACTGCATTATAATTTCCCATTCGAACGTTGTTTTTATGATGTTTTTATCCGAAACGTTTCAAATTGAGCGGCGCTTTTTCAAAACCAGTGTGAAGGCACGTGCTCAACGCTTTTAATTGCACACTCGTGTGGGTTTTGGCTTACCAATTACCACAGTTACGACCACACTCGATAATCAAACTGACGATACTAATAATAATATTATCGTTTTATTGTTTTTTGTCTGCAACCCCTTTCAATGCTGTTTACACTCGATTTCCGACCGGTGTCGAACACCATAAGGGTACAAGTGACTTTTACATACACGAGCACAATTAAATTTTTTTTTTCTATGTGTGGCGTTCATTAGACACATATTGTGCTGGGTGTTATCGCCAATGGTCGAAAACTTCTTTTTGGAGAAAGGTCACTTGTACTCTTTTTTTTTTTTTTTGGTTATCGTCACTTCGTTAAGTTAATAAAACCCAATTTTTCGTTAAAAATCTGATTACTGAATGACTTACCGTCGACGGCGACAGCAAGAAGACAGAAACAAGCGGTCAATGCTACCCAAATCAATAGAGTTGCCGGCGATACAGCAGCTGGACAACCGGTGGCGACCATCGTGACTGCGTTGACGGACTGTGCAACAGATAGTACCTACCAGACCACAGACCGATGAATACTAATAAGTAATAACTAAGACAGACTCTGTCGTGCACGCCACGTCCCTCCCTACCCTTCACCACCGACTCACGACTGTCGTCTGGCACATAAACCAGTTTCGGTTGTGTTTACAAATTTACTTTTTTCGATGCCTATTTGCTATTTTCGCATGTCACACTCTGATGATAACAACATTATATTGTCAGGCCGCTGGCAATCGACGAAATCGACCTTTAGAAAAATCGAAAAACTGTAAATCGCCTTACTGTAACGCAAAAGTCGAATATATGACAGAACAACACTCGTTCGAAGTCAATACTTGTATTGTGAGTTATGACGAACAGCTGTTGTAGGTTAAAGTGCCGTTTCGACCTGCCGAATACAAAATAAAACCAAATATGACGTTCGTCTGGGATAATTCGGCTGGTAGAACAAAGTAGCAATACAGACAGATTTGGACGACAGCCTTTGTCAAAGTAAAATACTTATAATAATATTGCATCTGAACGGCCAACAGATAAGCCAAGCGATTGCGGCAAATATTTGAGTTCGTACACAAATAGGTGGAATACCTTCACCTTATCAGTGATTATGAATAATTTAATTACTCAAGAAATTATATCGCCGCGGTACGCTGCATAATGTAGTTAAAATTTGTTTTTAATTTATACATTAAACATTTGCTGACTAAAACGGAAAACCCCTATAGAGTATTACGTTTCTCGGTATTCATACAATATTGTACGTTGGACGTTAGACATTGATAGTGTTTTTTGTATACATATATAATATATGTACTTATCGCAACTACCTATAAACTCATTCAACGTGTCGTTTAAATACTAGTTCATTTGTCTAGCCTCCAGAAATTAAATGTAAAACGTAGGTACAAATTGGTTTAATAATGTTATCACAAATTCATATTATCCGTTCTTCTTCTTTAGTAATCAACCCTTAAGGTTGGTTATACAGCATTCTTCCATACTCCCTCCACTCTTCTCTGTTACTGGCCATTCTTCTCTCTTCATGCTGTTGACTTGGAATAATAATGTGGTGGTATCCATCTCCTTCCACATCGCAGTTGACGAGCCAGTACTTGAAATATGTCCAAACTGCCTTCGTCAAATCCTCCCATTGCCGTTGGTTTTGCTGCAAAACTCGCCAATGGTCGGTAGTAGCGGTTACTGCTGCCCTCCGCTACCTCCTTTTAATCGCCTTTTACGATAAGCAGGAGTTACTGTCCGTTATATTATTCGTTATCACGACAATAAAGGTTAAAACTATTCCTATTATATAGTATTTGATTAACATGGGTAATCGCTTATTTGACAAATGTCTGTAATTAAATCTTAATAATTTACGTGTTATACAATATTGTGTGTTGAAATAAACACACAATACTCGGTTAAATATTTTTACCGCCTACTTAGTCAGTGTTAACTATTGCTGACGTTGGCGTTTCACGGTTTGCCTCTTTTGTATTTTACATACCTATTAAAAAAAAATCAAAATTGGCGATTGCTCTAAAACTAACTCATATCCTAATGTTGTTAATTCTTTTCACTAAAATGTATGCTTTGCCTTGTAGAATTAACTATTTTTGCTTGTATGGCGTCCACAGCTAGTCTGTTATGGCTGGTTACCGTCATCTAGTAGGGTATTAACAATTATATTAATATTGCATTATTGCAGTATGCAATTTCTAGAAACACTGTTCACGAGAAAAACCGCACGTGTCTGTAAAAAAGTTGGGCGTGATAAAAACCTCTCTTTGCTCAAACTATTCCAGTCACGCACTCTTTGATAATATGTACCTACTTGGAATATGTATAGACTGTTTGTACATATTAATAACAGACATCATTTTCAGAACTGTATAGTAAATCTATACAGTGTAAATTTTATGTCAACCACACGTCGTATGACTTATTTAAAGTAATTAATAACACTAATGCGTCCAACACCATACAAACAAACAAAATATGTTGTATAAGCAGGAAAACAAATGCCTAATAATATAATCACTACAGAGCCGAAAGCCGGTTTTTTTATTTTATGCGAATCCGACAACACTTTAAAAGCTATCTGTAAATCCAGAGATTCCACACGGTTTATTAATAACATTTTCGAACGAGTAACCCTGTACACACAGTTTACACGAACAACATTACGGAAAATTACAAGTGTGTACTAATGATTCATTATAACATCCGAAAAATGTGATGAGACGAGTGTGTACGAACAACGATAGCGCCCTCGGGCAGGTGAATTAATTGCTTTCTAGAATTTACACCATACACGATGATTTACTGTAGTAGATATTCTATATAATATGTATAGCAGTAGTATATGCATAATCTTCAGGCGCTTAGCCCTCTTGAAAACGTGGTCTGTCCAAAGTGGTCGGTAAATGTATTTTGCAATTTTTTACCCAATTATGATTTGTTATACCCACACTGTATAAATTAGTGGTTTTCTAGATTTATAATTGGAATGGAAGTACTGTATGTGTAATTTTCTAATAAACACACTATTGCGTCCCAATTTAATATTTCAATAATTAAAAAATATATATTAATTTTATTTAACGACTCTTAGTTAAATTATACATTTGACGGAAGTCGCATTAATGAAACTATATTACAAATTGTTATACACACGTTTACTAATGATATTTCATGGCAGAAAATGAGCATCGTTCAAGAAGAGAAGGTACCTATTTATTCGAAACGAATAATTGAAATCGTATTCACAGTTTTAAATTGCTTAGTAATTGCATCGACAAGAGTTAATGCTATGAGAGTAGGCATATCATTCTTAAATTTTAATTTTTCTCAAATAAAAAATTCAATTAATTATTAGTACAATACTACAATGTATCTATGGAGTACTCTTCACGTTCTTCAGTCACTAAAGTACCTACAATATGGTCGGCGGAAAGCAACCGGAAAGTTTAAAATGCTGTCAGACTTTATCCGCGCCACGTGGAGGAAAATCCCTTTTGGTTGCCGGTTATTAGTCGGTACTTAGCGGGATTACTCGGGAAGCCCGGCTGACGGTGTAGGGCGAACACGGCTGGCTTAAACGGGGATTTGCACCACCGGATGTTTCTGCTGTTAATAATTTACCCCCGCGAGTACGTGCAAAATACTACCGATAAACCTGTGGCAGCTACACGTTTGAGTATAACATTAGGTACCCCACAAATAGTAGTCGGCTAAGCAACAATAATAACAAATATGGCACAACTCTCACAACGGTGGATTACACTAAGATACATTAACAATAGCAATTAACGTTAGTATAATAACGGTTACGTTAGTTTTAAGCACATTGTAATTAGTATTATAATTATGATATTGAAAATAAACTTGAACGTTATGTATTCTAAATGTTTCTAATGTGGTTAGTATGATTTAAAATACAATGAACATTGAGTTGTCGTCGAGCCAGCTCAAAATCGTGGATTATGCAAGTTCAATTTGAAAATTTAATATTAAGGAGTTTCGTAATAAAAACAATAAACTAATAGCGGTAATTAAAAACATCATTTGACTTTTACGTTTATTATTTAGTATTATCCTGCTCCCTACGAGTGGACAGCGATGAACCTAGATGGGCTGCTTAAGTTGTTACCGTATTGTTAATTGTTTTAGCTAACTTTTTTGTTTTAAGAAAAATGTACTATTCAAAATGTCAAACTTTACTAAATGAAACAGTGCAAACTCTTAAAATGTCCTCATTAAGAACTAAATAAAACGTTAAACCTCTCAACACAGTCTAAAGGACTTATTATTATTATTATTAAGATAGCTTCAGATGCCAATCTGGTTTTTGTAGATATAAACGTGTCTGCAGCCTGGGAAAAACTGAAACAATTACCAAATTCCCATACGCTTTTCATCAAAAAAAATATTCAAACGATGACAATCACTTACATGTTGAAAACGCACATTTACGTTGATTGTATTACAATCGTTGAAAAATCTGGAGTTCCACAATGCTCATCATTACCTCATCGATACATGTTGTCTGTTGATGTTGTAATAGTATGTTATCAAAAGTAACGCATGGCCGCCGCCGATCATGAAATAGTCAAAAGAAATTAATACAATAATAATTCATTGTGAACCAGACTGGCAAATTCTATAGCAGTTATATACTGCTATAGAATTTGGCAGTCTGGACGTATCTAAAAACAAAGGAAATAATAATTAACGCGCAAACTTGTTTTGTACTATCAAGGTCGGTTATTGTTGTATAATTTCCTATCGGGGTCCTTGAACTGGTAATTATTACTGTCATTATTATTGAAATAGTAATAACTTTATATTAATTATTGTTTCTTTTTTGTATTATTATTATTATACCAACTCGGGTTTGAGCATGCTTTTGTCCGCTTGTTTACACCATAAAGTACTTAAACATCTAACTACATTGTAATTTTTAAATAACCAAACTTCACCGTTCACACCGTTGTGGTTTTACGATAGCAGACTTAAGTGAATCTGCCGATGTTTGTTTTAAATACCGCGAAATCGACTCGGTGTAAAAATCTATAATTTATAATTATCGACCATGGGAGAGGCGAGGGATAGTAAGTTTTAAGAAGCTTCGAACGGTGCACGTGATGGGTTTCCGCGAATATGATATTATAGTTATCTAACAGTTGTCGGCAGAATCCCTTTTTCCGATGTTTGCGGTCAATATGTTTCTGTTCGTGTAATGTCAATTATGAGAAATTAATCCTATAAGAGCCTAGAAACTCGAATACTGTTTTGATAATAATAAGCGGTTTTTAGCGTTTCTTTAGTGAGTTTCTGAAGTGAATCAAATAAATAATTATTACACAGACATCATTTTGCTGTATCTCGACGATAGAGTTGTATAAACACACAAAACGCAAAAAGTCTGAAAACACCAAGCACTACTTAACAACATCTCCACTGCAAAATTGAGTTAGCGTTTTTTTTTAAATTTTTAGTGGACGAACTTAAGTGGCTTTTACGCACAGTATGTTTGGTTACAATTGGTTTGTTTTTAAAGACTATACATATATAATGTTATTTCACTATTACCAAGCTTGTATTTTTGTCCTAAATACTAATTAAACTGTAATAAAACAACTTAACTTAATTAATTATCAAACGGCACGTTAATTAATAACGCAGGCTCGTTTAAGTAAACAAAAAACATGTTATTTTCATCGCGCATATACATTATATTTTTACAAAAAAACAACATTCGAACGTCAAAGCTTGAAACAAGTTTACTACGTTATACGGACGTTAGCTGACAAAAAGCTGGAATTAATTCATGTATATTTTTTTTTATCATTAAAAGAGCTTGTGAACAATAATTATTGCAGTGATCCGATTCCTCTGTGCGACATCTCTAACATGTTGAAAGAGCAGAAGAAGTCTTTTTCTCAAGCTTAACTTAACCTAACGCATTGAGAAAAGCAAAACAAATATTTTTTGTCTCAATATTCAAAAGTTTTTGTTGAAAAAACATACATCAATAGTTTCAAAACACCGTGGAATTAGACAAAAAATGAGTGTATTTTCCCGGTAAAATATAAAAAATTCATTGTTACGTTGAAACTAATCGACGACCAATTTATTACATCGACATCAAAATAAATTTACGTCGGTTCTTTGTGCGATATTAAATGTTGATAACAAAATATTGTAGTGATTATACTAAGGGTCTTCGGGGTTTTAATGAGTTTTGAACACCGACCCGCACATCTGTGTACCTATATACACGGGACTGCGGTATTCGCAGATGACAGAGTCCCCTCCATTTAGCGGACGGCCCAAGATAATGAAACATCGGTTTAATTAACGATAAGCCCAGCAATAATTGTGTCATTGATAGAAATCGAACGATTGGATGAGACTCGGGACCTAAACGAATTTTCCTATCAGATTTGGTCGCCAAAGTTCGCTGTTTGTCATTACTTTTTTTGTATAGAAACTTTTGCGGTTCGACGCCACTTTGTGAACTGCGACCAGGTCGAATATAAATTAAATGTTCAGTCAAATTAATAAATTCGTTTTCTCGCAAAAGAATTTTTGGTTCGCTTTCCTATAAAATTTACATTGTTACAGTTTAACGTTTACAAGCAACATTTTACTATACTATGTTTGACGAAAATAAAAGATTTTATAAACGACTACATAATATTTGTTTGTCAATTTTTTTGTATACAAAAATCAGATAAATTAATTAATTAATTTTGGTACAAAATTAAATGACACATAGACATTATTAGATTGATGTTGAATAGTAGTGCATAAAAACACGGACATATTTTTATTTCTGTTTTCTATGGACATTCTTCTGTCTTTATTCTATTTTTTTCAATAATCCTTCGATATTTTTAAAAGTTCCTTTACATGTGTTGGATAATACAGTATAATATATATATAAAGCTTAAATTAATGTGATTCACTAGTCTTTCTTTTTTTGTATTACCTATTGCATAATACTAATTTTAAGTTTAAACAGTAATAGCGACACCGTTGTTCCCAGAAGTTTTTTTATGGTACTTAAACGATAAACTATGGCGACGTGCTTTAGTAATAATATGTTTTAATAGGGTGTGAAATTCAAGGCGTTTTCCGTGACTTCGTACCGGGTTGGTATAAGATATTATTATTTGTGAGTAGCCGATTCTTATCTCGGTAAACATAATAACGAAAGCCTATTCAAAGGAAAACAAAAGAGTTTAAAACACTTAAGCGGGTAAATACAATGAGCGCTGATTTTCGAGTCATTAAATCAAGCGAAATTGATAAACTGCACCCACTAAATTATGGCGGACTTAGTTTGATAAATTATTATATCATTTTCACTTTTCAGTAGCATTTAAACGGTTTAATACTTCAAAATATTCTTCGTTCGATATTATCGCTAGGCTTATTGTAACAACAGCGCAAACCAATAAAATCACAAACTGATAAAACAGTGTTTAACTTACAATACTTAATGTATTTTGCACAATTTTTTGGGTACATGCATAATACATTCTATTTTTGATATGGTTTGAACGCCATAAAAAATAAACCACTGTTTACCCATCCGGTCCCAAAAGCCGTGCTTACGCATAAACACAGATTGAATGTGGGTTGTTTATTAATATAAAAAAGTTTACTTGGTTTGAACGAAGATAAAAAATGATTGGTGTCTTCTATCATGTAAGCGATTAATGTACCAATATAATAGCATATTATTATGAATCAAGAGATTATAGAACTTGTGGTAATAATAACAAGGAAAATATATAATCCGAAATTGACGATCAGCATAACAGTAGAATTAGTTATTAGGCACATAAACATATTATGTAATTACTATATTACATTACATACACTATTTTATATTATAAAAAAAATACATTTAAAAACAAATTAAAATTGCAAATAGTAACCTTAATGGATAGCTACGAATGCAAAACCAGGATGGAAAATAAACCTACTGTTCGTGTAAGACTGAGACCTCCATTGCCATAATTTTAATCTTCAACAAACCTTTCATGAGTATTAAAGAATTAAAATCGACGGAGTGTATTTTGTTATTATTAAAAACCTTCGGGCGACCGCTGAAATCCCGACAATTCTTTTGTTTGTAAGTGTTGATTTGCATCACCGCTACTATTCATGTATTTTTTTTTTTTTTTGACGAAAACAAGAGAAAAAGATATACATATATGTATATATATATACTTGATTGTGAGTATAAAACTAAGAATTAGTACAAAAAATACATCCACTCGAAAGGTTTTTTATCTAAATAATATTTCAGTCTGTGCGAAATTATATTCAATTGTTTTAAAAAAAACTCGGCAATATTTTATTATTCGAGGAATAATATTTGTTATAACTTATATTAGACATTTATACACATTTACATACTCAGGAACTTCCATAGCCATTTCCAACATGACTAACTAATGACCATTAATTAAATGCAATTTCACTCAATGTTGTGGTAATTTAAAAATATTAATCGCCATTGTATATTATTCTTTTTAAGAAATTAATAAAATCAGCAAAACATGAGCAATAATAAATGTGTACGATCTCCTAGGCGGTACAGTTTCGAGGGTATTTGAGATTTTTATAATTCAGACAGCAGCAGTGGTCTGCACGTGTTGAATTTAGGTAGAAATTTAATTAGTTTTGGATCGTTAACTATACATGTATGCGATTAGTCTACGGCCACTATAGGAATCTCATCAGCAGTTTTCGAATTCCGCAAGAGGTTTCTTTAACAAGTAAAAACAAGAAAACTTTCACGCCTTCCCATATCCTCGGTAGCTCGCCACTAAAAATAACACGAAATAAAGCTTTTGAGCTCCGAAACTTCTATTCGAGCGTGTGTCCCTCCGCAGTTTCAACATAAAACGGAGATGGCATCAACATTCCTTTGCAAGTCTGGTCTAGAGTACCTAACGAATTGTAGCGAAACCGAGAATGTAGTTTTAATTTACTTTCTCTGTACGAGACCGTTTGGTCATAGTAATATATTTTGTACTCGTTTTACGCGGTAGGTATGCGATTTTTTGAAACTTCGAATAACCAACACCGTCACGTGCAAAAAAAAAAAAAGACCCATAGGAACCGTGATACCGTTAAAATGTTTTCGCCTATCAAATAAAAATATATACCTACACATTATACTTGTACGATTCCAAACACACAACTGTTGGCTTAAATATTATAGTTTGAATGGAATTCAATAAAAAACTAGATTTTCTTTTTATCAAATATAAAATAGTGTACATTAATTATTATTATATAACGGGCACGTCGAACACATACATTCATCACAATAATTTTCACTCCACGTGCCGTCCGTAACGGGTTGACTGTTATTTAACGTTATTTGTGGGCTTTTTCCCGCGTTATTTAATTAATAACAATTAACAGTGTTAATAAGCCGTCCGACGATGACAAGGCATTTTTTTTATACGCCATAAAGGGGTCGATTTGGTTCTGCTGCCCGCAACAGCCATGATATTTTTTATTTGAAATGTTCATAGGTCGATGGCGCAATAACGATTTGTGCGTTTGTAACATATTGACATCGTTTAATAACGACAATTATTATTTTTAAAAACCAAATAGAGACGACGAACGAAACTGGTGTTTAACAAGATTAATTTTCATACTCGGTATTGCAGATTGGGATATGCGGCAATCGACACGGAGAAGAATAAAAAAAGAGCCCCCCCCCCTCGAGACCCTCATGTGGTTCCATACCACGGGGGTGTTGTTGTTGCCGTCGTCAGAACTACCCTTTTGTCTCCCCCTCCCCCCGTCGGGGCGTTGGGTTCGCGAGGATAGCCTCGGAAAACGTCCCTCGAGCATTTTTTCCATCTTGTTTTTAGAAATCATTTCTCATAAAAAAAAGAAAACCCCCAGATGAGAATCCAACGCTAGACAAGAGGGAAAACGCGCGATTTTGTTTTATGAGCGAACATCTGAACTCTCCGCCGCACCCGTTGTGGGCAAACGGGATCGTGTATTGAAAAGTAAAAGTCAGTCAATGTCTATCAGGTTTGTATGTGTGTCTTTCTTTGTCGGTCGCCCGAACTACCGTCTTCGTTCTTTTTTTTGTGTTTTATGTTGGCAAAACCTCGAGATCGACGTTCTATACAACTCCCCCGGGAATATAACGAGCACTTACTCTGGCGGTATACACTTCCGTCCTGACTGATCTTCGACCTTCCGTCCCTAGTCGACTTTGCCGCGTTATCCTTATATTATGCGGTGTACATATAGGTACTGAAATTTGCCATTGCCATTCATAACCGACTTTGTCTCGGCGACCGTGTTTATTATCAAAAACAGATCCGCAGAATTTTGGAGCGCATTAGCCAGTCTGTAGAGCTTAAAGGGTACAATCTCGCCTCGCCATAATATCCTGTTCATCGTGGCGTTAATTAGACATAACTCATTTGCTCAGCGCTGTATGCATACAATATGCACTCATAATACTCGTATATACAAATATTGTTCTTCTTCTTTTGTATTCAATCCTGAGATTGGTTTGTAGCAATTCTCCACTCAAACAATACAAATATCATATATATATATATTATTTATTCGTGCAACCAAAAGCTTACGTGTAAAAAACATCCTTTTTGCCTTGAAAATAATAATTAATGCATTATCGCGGTCAAAACGGTATTAATTGCGAGCTTGGTTAACTTTTTCAAACGGCAAACTAACAGCGGATATAATTAGTGACTTTTAAACCTCAAATCCACGGTACTCTTTAGTATGTATTTAGAATTATTAATATTTGTAATTGTTAGTTATTTATTTTATTAGACAATCAATTTTTATACTTCTTTACCAAAATTGCAGATAGTTGGTTTTAGAAAAGAACTTACTTAAACTTTATCCTCTGAAATAATTTAATCTTGATAATTTGAAAATTAAAGTTATTTATATATATTTTTTTAATTTTAAAATGAAAATAAATCAAAAAAATTAAAAACAACTTTTAGGTGGTTTAGTTTAAGTCTGATCCTTATGAAAAACAGAATTTTGAATTTATCATACCAAAAATCAATAATAAGTTGACTATGACCTTTGTTTGGACAATGCTAAAAATCACTTTAAGAAATTTAAAATTTTAAAATTATATATATTCAAATATATAGTCTAAATTATAATATGTTCTGGCCAAATAGACAATAATCTTGTTGCTTAGCTATTGCGCCTACTTTAGTGTGGTTTTCGGGCTAGGGGGGTATCGAGTGATTTACGGTTTTGTAGACTGGCATTTCATACCTTCAAAGTAAAATATGTTAGAAGGGAACCTACTGTAGCGGGTACATTTGGCAACCCGTTACCCGTTTTTCAATACTAAGTGGCCCCCAAATTTTATTTGAATTTTTCCCTATTAAGGAGTGAGTTGCTAATTTTTTCAAATTGGTTGCCATTAGTTGCAATTAGGTAGCTCAATATTAGTAAAAATCCGGAGTTAATCGGACAAAGTGTGGGCTCCGTGAATTTGGTCCCCCTAAACAGTATTTTGGTTATAAAGCCGAAAAAGTAATTTACAAAATATTCTGAAACCAGATTTACAAAATTTTGACGCCAGCTGGAGTCGATGCGTTAAACTCGGGGGGCTCTGTGAATTTGGCCCCCGAAAAAGTATTTCGGTAAAACGTGTAGGAAAAATTATTTACAAATTCTGGAAACCAATTTACAATTTATTTACAAAAGTTTGACACTAATTTGGAATTGATAGGATAATATAGAGGGCCAACTTCATGTACATCGTTCCCTACATCGCCGACATTTAGTCATTGCGATTTTAAGTTTGACCATAGTCATTAAAAAAATTGTACGTTTTAAAATTATATTTTGACAATCTACTTCCATAATTTAACATAATCTATCATTCAAACTTCCTAACGCATTTTAATGATTTAAAAAAATAGTCATTCAAATTTCTTAGTCGGGACTCGTGTGGTACAGTTAAGTGTCATCTTCCGATTAACGCGATTTAAAAAAAAAAAGTCCAGGGTCTTAATGATTACCGCGAAACTCTTGACGAATAGGAATGATATAATATCGTGAAACATCTCGTTCGATTTTTTTAAATTAGGAGATTGTGAATACATTATAATTTATTATAATATACATAAAATAAAACCGCTATTAAATTTTCTTCATCGAGTTCTATTTTTAGAACCGTCACAATATCGCATAACGTTATTCTCCGAAACAAATAACGATTCACGGAAGATTTACAAAAACCGTGTGTACAACAGAATGATTACAACTCAAAGGAGGATTATGATGTCATTTTAACGAAAATCATTATCAGATCTAATGTATTACCAAGAAACCGTTATAAATAGTTTTTATACAAAAGGGTAATTTAACTAAATAAGTGGAGCGGCTTGAAAGTAATAATATGTATATTATATAATATATATATACATATATGATATAATTTTGTACTTAGTCCTCTCTCTTGCAATTATTATTATACTTATGATATGGTACACATTATGGATTTGCCAAGTACCCCCAAGCCCATGAAGTTTTGTAAAAAAAAAACGTGCAGGTGTTGTACTATTGTAGTATAATATAAAAACACATTTAAATAAGTAGCACAAATTACTTTTGTATAATTACAATAACAATAATAAATGTCTATCTACATCTATAAAAGCACAATAGAAAAGTCTTGAAGGTAAAACTGTTCGATTTGTTTAAATTAGGTACTTGCACACAAAACGATCGACTAAAGTCTAAGCGCGGTCACCGTGTATTTTATGTCGGTACAACGTATTTGATTGGCGATTAAATTTGAATACTTTAATTACATCTGCAGTGTAAAATATAAAAATTGAAATTACCTACGGGCGTTTTTTTTTTATAGGGTACATACTTCCTAACGATAAAATCTTATGTCTAAGGTGCCTCGCGTCGATCCGACAAATGTGCATAAAAATTGTATGCAGAATAGTCGGAACGATCTGAAACACCTTGTATAAATCGTATAATAATAATAAAAAATAAAATGAGATGACGCTATAAAAATGAATAATAGGAAATCGTGTGTTTAGCTTTGTTTAATAGGTATAAGTATGGAAATCGGGTTACAGCAATTGAACGTCGCCAAAGAAACGTGTTTATAGCGTAATAACTCATAAAAAACCCAACCCCGACATAAAGTCCAGACCTCGCGCGGTAAGAAAATGTTACTATGCGAATAAGACAAGTCTTACCCGCCTGTAGACGATCTCTCTCGGTGAATTTGGCCGGACCAAGTGCGTTAAAAACGTTTCCTTAGTCCTTTGCAGGACAAAATCATAATTATTATTACCTAATACTATATATTTGATATCGTGTATTGTGATGTTATGTCCGTTTGCATAACGAGAGAAACACCATACCGACATCAATTGGCCCGCGAAAAATCCAATTTCATAGTTTCGTGGTTTCGGTAGTTGTGCAAAGAGTTTTGGGAAGGGTGTGTGTTATTTGAAATCAGCGGGGATAGGAAATTTGCAATTGCCGGTCGTCTAATTTCCTTAAGTGCGAACGATATGCCTGTGGCACACATATACTTGACCTCTCCTGGCCGCCAAGTCGAAATAGAATTGGGAAAACAACGGGGTGGGACGAGGTGCGGTCACGGGCGGTGCGGCGGTGACAAAAGCGGCTGTGCTTCCGGATAATAGGCGATCCCTCGGGAAGAATACGACAACAATGCCGCGGTCTAGTGGGTCTCTCCCCTTCGTTCCCATATACTTCTCCTACTTTTCCGACCCTTCAGCCACCGCTGCCGCACGTCAATTCCAACTGACTGTTATTGGTTTACAACTCGGCTGCCGTCACACCGCCGTGCTTGGAAGTCGCGGGCACGCGGGGTTAGCCTTGTTTTCTTTGGCCAAGGACTTAAGTAAAATATATCGTCTCTAGTACGTGTATACGCACTTGTACGAACCCGAAAAAAAAACCATATACCCGCTGCTCTGCCCTGGGCGGCGGACGACCCTTGCTCGTCGTTAGAATTCTTATGCTGCCGGCGGCGACGGTAGTTTAAAGAAGAAAAAAATAATAGCCACCCGTTCGCGCCATGTTTCCAATGTGCATAAACAAACGATTACCCCCTCTCCCCCCTCAAACAGACGGGGAGACCGTTGTATATGTATTTTGTTATTTAAATTCGATCCCGTCGATTACCCTGCGCTGTCTCGGCGGCAACGGCAAACATTCCAAAGCCGGTTTAGTCCCGGCCCGTTCCCGTGCCATCGCGGATGGAAAATTGGAATAAATGGAAGTGTCGACGAGCTTCTCTATATAGTTTTCGCATAAAAAACAAAACCCTCTGCGACACCCTCGGCTGTCTTCTGGGTCGAGCAACAGTAATAAGTATAACGATAATTTCGTTCGTTTACAAGCGGACATATCGCACGATCGAAGAAAATGGCGAATTCCAAAGTGTACAAGGCCGAGGCCGACAGCCAAGGATGAAAAATCAAAGCCGGACTCCAGGGGTAGTCGAAAGTTTCCCGGATAAACTCCTTTGTCTTTTTCGTCCGTTTCCGCACGGCTATGCCTCGGAAAAACAATGAATATAATACCAATCGAATGATAAACGGCAAAAATAAATATTCAGTAATAAATAAAACTTTACGATTAAGTATTTCACGGGGGAAATATGTTGACAGATTTTTATATGGCTATACAAAAATGACAAAATTAATTTTTTTTTTTTTAATTGTTTTGTAAATGAAGCTATTAAACAAAACGTCGAAATGTATGAATAATTTATATTTTCACTTAATATCAGTTATTTGTGTAGTGTATAGGGAGGACAGATTTTTAATTGAACCGTTAGCGATGAAAAAAATAAATAGGTATAATCGACTTGACAACATACTTTTTGCATGTTTCTGACAATATCCAATATGTATGAGAATTTTTTAATTAAAATATGTCTATGAAAAAATTATTAAAATAATAAAATGTATTGTTTTTGTGTCATTTCATTCATGTATGATATCATACTTGTCGATTTATATTTAAAGGAAAATCCGATAAAGTAGAACGCTGGGTTATACAGTTGATACTATATTTTTCTTCAAAATATGTTTAAACAAATTTTTATGAAATGTTTGATTAATTTTAATACTGGCTTAGGTTAACCCAACATTAGTAACGTATTACTAAAACTAAACCTAGATGGTACACCCAATTTGCAAATAAATATTTAATGTTAAAATAAAGAAACGCAGCACTTGTTAAAAGAAGTCCATACAAATTTGTCCATTTAATTACAAACGAAATACTTAATATTCAACCAATTACTATTAACACATCATACAAAATTATCATGACCTACACATAACAAAACTTTACTTTGAGCTTACGTGCAGCTATAATAAACTTTAAAGGGTTAATGAATTTACTTAGAAAATATGTCTGATTGCGCTCACGTTAGGCAACAGTTGGAAACTAATTATTTGCAGTTGATGAACTAATTATTTACTCTTTCACTGCCATTGCTCTATATAAAAATACAAACCAGTTGAATGTGTAATTATAATATTGACATAACGGTAAAATATATTTGAATATTATTAAAGTCGAATTTTATTTCATGTAATTCTAAAAAAAAACTTATTTTAATCCATTTTTTAGCTAAATTGTTTTTTTTTCGAAACAACATTTTAATCGACCGACCTTTCTCCTTTCAATCTGGTTTGAAGGATTGCGGTTTTCTGTTATGCTTTGATATTATACATCAGTACATGACCGTCTCGACACAGTGTTTATGACGTGAAATCAATGTAACATTTTGTGTAAAAGTAATTTCCACATTGCCAAAACAAATATATACCAACGGTATTATTATCGTCCTTGCCGGATCTCAGATCCAGCACTTATATCATATTGGTTTATCACCCCTATCCCTATGTCCGGTTAATTATTAACCGTTTAGTTAATTATTAGAAATTAAAATTTAATGCCGACAGATTATACGGTTGTAATGATTTCCAAAATATTTAATTGTAATAATTTAAATCGTTTGAGAGTAAACACTTAAAATGGAGTACGTTAGAAAATATGTAATAAATGTTTATAGCATTTATAGAAGTAATCTGTTGCGATTCAAACTATTATCATTCTACAAATAAAACATAGTACGACTGATAATAGTTGGTGAATTCATCTATTGGTTTTTTGTACTTTGCCTGGAACGCCAAAGAAGATTTTTTGTAGTTTGGCAGTTTTTTGTATATGCATAATTAATTATAGACATTTATCCGTCTTACCTGCACGCCTAGTGCAGGTACGTGGGTGGTTTGCTCTTACATTTTGGAAAATAGCTGTATAATATAATTCCCCGGCGTATAAAGTGTACGTGTCATTAGCGAGTAAAATACAAGTATACATCCTTGTGTTCGACTACGAGTTCGATGCCAGATTTATTATGATAGTATCCGTGTAGCGATGCTCTTCAAATAATAGATAGGAGTGGCTGCCGCACCATAATATTTATACTTTTTTATCAGTCCTTGTATAAAAACCGTGCTCAGCCGCCATAGTCGCCGTAGATTACTTATGTTATTGTACGATCACAGTTTTATTTGTAAATTAATTGTTAATCGCATCTCAACAGTATAATATCGTGTTGAAACTTTTAACTAATTACTATAATAGTTTAATCAATTTAAACAATTATTTTTATTCAAAATAGATAGATCATGATTTTTTAAAACAATATTATTACATATTTTTAAATTGTTGGCGGCTTTGGCGCCTCGGAATAAGATTGGACTATACATCACCAAACAATATGACTAAGTTTAATAAAATTCCAAATGGAAATTTATCTAATATGATTATTATATTATCAATATAGTAATATGAATATAATAATTTCAATCGATAAACCTACGCTTAATAACTGAGGCACCATGGTTTGTCAGTAATCATACTTCCCATACGAACCTAAATATACAAACAATACAAAAATAGCAACTCACCAATATAAAACCATCCATAATAAAACAGCAAATCATACAAGGCATTTAATTTCCAATTTTCATAATCTCACTAATACCATAAACCCAACCCGCCGCCTTAAAATAAGATGGCCAAACATCCTTCTTGAAACCATATAAGTAAGTCCTAAGTAAATAATTCGTAATTGAAGTTGAGTCACTGAACTCCTGCTTCCATAAAATTATCCGACTTCAAAAGAAAGGAACAGGTTCTCTATTTGACGTTGGGCAATGAAAATATCAAATATGTTCATAGATTTCTATTGAATAGAAGTAAAATTTGTGTTATTTATTTTTAATGTCAACGCAACACGATCAACTTGTAAAACTTAAAAAAATACAAAATAAATAAAAGTAAGGGAGGGGTAATTACTTTTAGGGTGTCGATTGTGCTGACTTAAAAATTAAATAAAAAAGTTTTGATATTTGTGTTAACAATTAATATTCAATTCTCGTATATTAACCTATAAGTTCCAAAGAGAACAATTAATAAAAAAATCAACAAGAAATTTAAAAAAAATTATTTCATACTTTTTTTCAGTACCAGACTTAATATTCATTAAAATGTACTAATTTTGTACGTAGTCGGTTTTTTTTAAATAATTGTATTTATTGTTGTAAGCATATTTTGTCATCGATATAAATATAATATCATTCGTGATGAGATAATTGTTTAAATGCATTTAATTTAATTTGTTGTCGTTGTTTGAAAATCCTTATCAATCCTTTTGAAAATATTACACTGTAAATCAATTGTAACAATAATTAATGATTTGAATTGTGTATAATTAGGGTTTGACCGGTTTTGAAATCATAATGTCAATATAATTTTCAACAACAGTGTTTTATCATTTGATAAAACCCCGTTCTATAATGCTCTGAAAACATATTTTTAAATATACTAAAAAACTATTTTAATAGTGAAATATTTTTTCATTTTTACATATTCTTGGTAAGACATGTTTGGAACACAAGTAAAAAGTGAAATTAAGTGGGAATAATATTATATACATTAAATTATCAATAAAAATTACAATAATTTAAAAAAAAAAATGTTCGTGATTTGTATTATATTGTTGTATATTTTTATTTAGTTTAAAACTAGTCAAAAATGTAAACCTAATTATATGCCTGCCTCACTGGCTGTAGGAGTAGTACATAACTATTTAGTTTGTTTTTGTACCCGCTTAATTTATTTTAGTTCAAACGCCAAAAATAACACCAGAAAATAAAACAAACAAAAATGTATTTTTACGTTTATTTTTAGATAAAAAAAAAAATAATAATAATAGTGAGGGTGCGGGTGAGAATAAAAAAATGCATTACATTTTACTATGTAATCAGCGACAGCATCACGTTACAGTACGGGCCGAGTTGTGCTAAAGAAGTGTATTGGATATAATTTCAAGTCGAAAAACCGCGTAGAACGAAAAATGAATTACAATGCAGCGGCGACAAATAGGGGGTGTTTATAGTTATATATATATTTTTTTTTTAACGTATTATGTACAATTTATATTAGCGTTGTATTATTTTCAATTTCGGGCGACGGCGAGACAAGTAAAAATTAGCGATCCGACTGCGCTTATAAATTAAATCAGACGTTTTCAATTAAATCCGTGAAAGTTTGTTTTGGAAACATGTGTTTTTACATGCGGCCAGGCTCCCGTTGGACATTGGTTTTCGGCAAAGGGATATCCGCCGCTGTTCCCGCCCCGTCCACTACACACAGGACGAGGCTCTCCCGTATAAATCAGACCGATCGTTGCCGTACCCTTTAATTTGTCCGATGCATATAAGGGTATAAATCGATCCCGGATCGCGATTAATTAATGCGGTTATCGGCGGTCGGACGTTAGTTGTTGCTATACAGTGTGTACGAATATATTTGTTTAATATATTTATATACCGGCCCTTCGTATCCCTCCCACCCCCTATCAAACAGAAAACGAGCGGCTTATTTTCTATCCTAGCCGAAAACAACGTTTCGGTGGTTTATTTATTTAGTATTTTGTTTTTGTTTTACTCCCCCAAGAGGAATTGACTCGTACACATTTGTATTGCTCGCTTTCATTTCATTTTCTACATCTCTCGGTCTTCTCGAAAACCATACCGCGTCTAGACAAATCCATCGAAGCCAAATCACTTTAGCCCGTCTCGCACACTTGTATGGTTTATCTAAAATGTATTAGAGCTGACCCGACTTTGTTTTCATCCCCTCGGATACACCTCGTGGGTTTCGTCAAAGTCTATTTCAGTCGCATAATACGTTTCCCTCAAACGTGTAATTTTGGGACTGTGCGTTGTGTTCCATAATATTTTGCAATACTCAGCTGCTACCATCGATATATCATCTATATATACCTATATATATATATATAGGTATTATTATAGTATTATGGTTATATATTATATTCTATTCATTTTATCCACGTGTTGTAATAAATAATAATAGTTACAATAATATCTTTCCAACGTTGTTTATTTATTTTAAAGAATAACATATTATAATAATTTAATAATATAACCAGCCATACAATTTTCATGAAAAATTAGAGATTTTGTCGGAAAAAAGCTTATTCTTCGTGTCTATGGTATTCCTACAAAAGTTTATAAGTTTGTATACAAAATATATTTCTGACACCTTTCGTTTTCCACAAAATTAAAATTTAATTTGACTGAAATCTGGGACATATTTGGTGACTTGGTGGATTAAGATACTTTTTTGGTTATCTAGAAACTTGTAAACACATTTATATTTATTTAAACTTTGATTTGTTTACTTTAACTCGGTTAATTGATGTTTTTCCCTTGCTATACAACTACATTCGCTCTAATGTCATATATTTATAATAATATTAATCATTTAATTTGTCGTCGTCGTCAAAAGAACCGACCGAGTAAATAGTATTCACTATTCACCAATTAAATCTGATCCTTAAGTAACCGAAATGTAACAATGTAAACATTAATAAAATAGCTGTACGTCAAATCTTTACACATCGAAATGTTTAATTTTTTTTTTCAAATTCTAGAAAAATGATCAATTTTGTTGGAAAATACTTATTGTTATTTATGAAACTTTGGTGATTTAGTATAGAACAAATTAACTCAATCGAATACAACGGCACGGAGCACACTATATAGTATAATGACTATTGTGCTACCTAGTCGTTTGCAGATTTCGCGCATCTCCCGTGAGTTGTCGATTTGAATTTATTCAGTGTACTTAACCCGAGACCTTAATTATGAATTATAACATATGACCTACTATGTCCAATGGTTTGTCTGGCTCGCCTTGGAAACGTTTTACCACGTTATCACGTGCCACGCGAGACAAACGATAGTAGCATATACAGCTGCCCCCGGGCTGTACGTGTAAAATCCAAACAAAGAGAACAAAAATACAATTCAATATATCTCCGGCGGTGAGAAGCTGGCTATACAGAGATTTTCCACTTTGTTTGTAAGCCCCCAATAGCCCCGACTAATAATATATCAGTTTACTCTTTCCTATATCTATATCATGTACACGGTTGTCGGAAATCACCAACGTGATTTAATAAAGTGTAACGTGGGGATGTGTGTGATAATAATGAAAACAATAACCGTGTTGTGTGGTGTGTGTTTCAGCCGATGGTTTCGAGCCGGATTTCTTGTTTCCACTGGAGAACGTGACCATAGCCCAGGGCCGAGACGCTATATTCACGTGCGTGGTCAACAATATCGGTGGTAACAGGGTGAGTGCTCCCGAAGGCGACTTCACACCAGCCAGGGTCGGTATCAAAAAACAATTTTTATTTTCGTTTTATTCAAAAAACCAATACTCTTCGCATTCCGGCTTCGTCTATCCGCACACCAGCGTTGCACACACAGCTGATATCGACTTTGATAACACTGTTGTTGTTGATGAGTATCGACACACCGTTAACATTATTTTTGCTGCACCAAACTGTTTTTTGATAATAGTACTTGCTGTACCGGCAGGCCTTATGCACGCAGACCGCGGAAACGGCGATGGTCTTATACAATACATTTGACTCGAATAAAATACAAAAATATATTATGTCATATTATACTACACTGGTAACACATGAGGCGTCTTGTTTCGAAACCAGATAAAAGCAATTTTTGAAAATGTTCTCAAATAACTAATAATTTTTTTCATATGGGCGATTTTAAAACCAACCAAGATTTTCCCAGCTCAGTTTGAGTTAGTTTTACATACCATGTAATACAGTGTGGCCACTTAAAAACGTTTTCAAAATGTTTTTTAGTTGGTTTTCAAACTAAACGCCTCACATATAATATCTTACTTCCTTGGAATTGTAATCGTTACCTTCGAGATGATATTATTTTAAACTTAAAACATTGTTAATTCTGATTTCTACTATTATAAACAGTATATATACTATAGTTGTAGGACTAAAATAATTAATGACATTTTTCTTTTAACTATTTCTATTTGTATGTCAATATATTCCGACTAAAAAAATAAACAGTTAATACAGTTTGAAAAATATTTTAAGTTTTGTGGTACTATATAACGTTAGATGTTTGGTCGGTCATAGTTATAATCAATATTTACATATTTTCTTTCACGTTTAGAAACACTCGATAGTCAGAAAGAAAAAACTTTTAAAATCCATACTAAAAACTATTTTGAAAATTTTATAGAACAATGTTTTTGCCCATATTTATAAAAAATGTCCAACCCTATTCAAGTTTTATGTTTTTTTTTGTAAAAAAACAGGTATATTATGCAATTAAAATATAAAATCCAAGAAAGTAAGTTTAAATCCAACAAGCGTTATGTATTATATAATTATGTATGTAATATAAATATATTTTTAGGTTAAAATAAAAAACGAATTCAAGTATAACAATCGCTTGTAATAATTGAACAATTAATTAATAATTTCAGATACTAGAAATTATTTTAATACACATATTAGCAATAGTAGTAATCAGTAAAGTTTTAGATACGGGCACTACAAAATTAAGTAACAAGTTCTCAACTGAACAGCAGTAGTTATAGGATTAGGGGTGCCAATAGAAAATGTCAATTTTCATAATTGTTCAATATAAAGAAAATATAAATTCAAATTTTATTGTAATCCCGAAAAAAGTTCCTTAAAAATATATTTATTTTAAAAGATTCTTTTTATATGAAGAACATTCAAAGTTGTATAAATCAATTATATGTGGCTACTTTACTGCGCTGATTAAACTTTTAGACCTATTTGTAATATTTTGGATGATAATTTGAATACTAGTCGTTATTAAATAGGACATTTCTCTTTTTAACCTAATTGAGATATATTATGGCTTATATTAGATGTAAGTAACTATTTATACTTGTGTTCACTTTATCACTTTTATTAATAATAATTCCTGTGAACTCTCCGTCCCCACTATGCCCCGACCTCACTATGCTCCGTCTCCACTATGTCGCGACCCCACTGTACTGACTTTTTAAGATTTCAGGTGTTTATGTGAATATATACAAAATCTGCGAAAAACACAGTTTTCTGGCAATTTAAGAAAAACTGTAGTTCCGAATTTTTTCTTTGTTTATTATGTTATGGATTCATATGAGTTCTAACTCCTGGCAAATTTTCAACTTAAAGACCCTAAAATTACGGCTAAAAAACCCAAAAAACAAAAAAACTTGCAAGTGGGTATAATCTAAATTTTAGACTATTGACGTACACGGGAGCATACTAAATAAATATTTCTTATAAATTTCAACTCGATCCGACTCTTTTTCTCAAAAATATAGCCAGTAAAAAAAAACTTGAAATTTTTTTTTTTTGTTTTATCAAATTTTAACTGTGTAGAAGTAAACTTTTACCCCCCCCCCCCCCCCCAAAGTACCAACTATATGCAATTTGTGATTTATAGAGTTGCTACTCGAAGGGATTGATCCAGTATTAAAAAAGTTACAGTGCATACAAACAAAAAAGAGCCCACATCATTGTAAAACCAATAGCATCGCTGTTTCGCATCGAAGCTAAAAGTACCAGTGAAACTCAAATAGAATTATTTCCGTTATAATGTTATACCAATATACATTGTACGTAATATTATTGAAACAAGACGTTGTCAAAACCAATGTTAGCACTTCCAATTGTACTGTTTACAAGGTGTGTAGTTATTTTGTATTATTCTTTTCGAAAGTCAATAACGAACTGCGTTATGATTTGGAACCAATTTTTAGCAATAGTATGGGCTTTTCGAAGTACGTATATTGTGTTTTCATCCACAAAACAATCCTATAAAAACAAAAAAATATATAAACTATACCGGTGTAAGGTGTAGGTATAGCGCCGATGATTGAAAGTACAATGTTTTTTCTTTCTTTTTAACGTCGTCACGTTTACCTAGTGTTTATCTTGTGGAGATCGATTCGAAGCCATTATTTTTTTGTCGCTCAACTTGGTACATATAAATTAAACAATTTTTTCGGTATACGATTCGATTGTGTGCAATCGGTCGGTTTTTTTCTTATAATCGAATACAACAGTACTACTAAGGGTATAACGATAATAATATTGTAAGACAAATTTTGCGCCTTGAGACAGTAGCCAAAAAACCTCTTTCGCCGAGTGCACCGGAGCAACTACAGAGCGGCATTAACTGTCTTTCATTATAATATAAACTTCCCCCAACATGTTGATCCGCTTATCGGCTCACGCATCGCCGGCCGCCGACGTGTATACCGCGTTTGCATCGATCCGATTTGAAATAACGAAAACTTTGCCTGTCCCACCCTCGGCAAATTATTGAAACTACTCAAGGTGGACTGTCTTCTCTCACCCCCTCCACTTCCCCCCACTTGCCCACGTTTTATCCCTAGTGCCATTTCCATCCTTCTGAGAAAATCCCGTCTTCGGCTGCCGTCAATAAATTCTCTTTATGTGTGTATACACAATCTTCTTTCGCACGTCCCCCAGGTATATGGTTATCAGTGGCGTATTTCCAGGGGGTGGGGAATTTTTATTGGCAATATTTAAGAAAAAAGTTGTTTTAATACATTTAGACCAAATCAATTTAATTCCAGGTTAATTTTAGCTTCACCGTATTAGTTTCAACATGTATAATGTTTTCTATGAGTTAAAATCATTTTAGCCTTACAAAATTACGCCTACTTAAAATGGTCGGACTTTAATACTATAAAAATATTCGAGCACGTCGGCCTTTTTTCCAGGTGTGGAAGTCGATTTTGGAATAATTGGTTCATTTACTTAAAAAAGACAACTGAATACTAAAAATTTGAGAACTCAAAAAAAGATTTAAACACTATTTTAATTGAAACATCAAAAATCGATTCACACTGGAACCTAGAGGCCGGTAAACTCGACAATTTTTATAGAATTAAAATTGGACCATCTTAAGTAGGCGTGATTACGTAATTATGTACCTACGACTTTTTTTCCGCAAAACCAATAAAATTCGACTGATGTTTGCCGTCGTTATTGTATTTACATTGTGGGAAGATGCGAGGTGTCGATGATAATTTTATAGACGCCGAATTCTAATCCGGCTAATATATACCTATTATTATAATTTTGTCCTAGGTTTTAGATATTTTACAATCACGGATCACTCGACGTGACAAACTTGTATACTGCGGTTACACAGTAAATACTACAAAATTTACTGCGTAAATGCCGCAAAAGAACTGTTGACAAACCCATGCTTGTACCGTATACATCTTAGAACGTGTTTTCGCGGTTGTTTGCCTCTTGAATTTTACATCGAAATATATTTCGTTTGTTGTTTATTTGGAATCCGAAAAAAAAAAGAGAAATGACTGGAGAAAAATGTGTTTCAGACCTAGAAAGATACTGTCGTCGTACTGGGGAGTTGTTGAAGTGTAATCTGGGAAAAAACAATATCGTTGTCAAAGGTGGCCGACAACCAAAGCGTTTGGGCTGTTGTAAGCGTTCGCCGCCGCCAGTAAAGAATTCACCATTATCCCGCATTCTCGAAATGTTCAATGTTATTTTGTCCTCCTCTTCTTTTTGCATTCGGTCGCTTTCCCCGACGTTGTTCAGCGGTTTCTCTTGTACTTTACTTAACTCGCAAAGGGATTGTTTATTAAATGAAATGAACAAAACCCAAAATGGCTAAAACTCATTGATGTGACAAACGTTCCTTGCGTCGGCCTTTACCTGTAGTATACATACCTGTAGTATCATCGCAACCGATTTCATTAGTTTTCGTCGAAACGGACGCGGTTGTACTGTGAATTCTATGTACTATATTTTTTATTTTTTATTCAATTTTCTAGCAATTGTTAAGTCGTCGTCGTCGTTTTTATAAATATTATATACATTTTGTCCTCTTATAGTTTTAATTATATCATCGAGTCATCGAGGTCTTAGTCGTCTATGTAATTATAATGAATTATGTTGATCAACTTCAATTATTAAAATTAAAACTAGGTAGGTAGATTTAACGTTTTTTCAATTTTTTTTTTTTTTTAACTTCGGATACACATTGCATTTTTTATTAGTGAAATAAATTATTTGGTAATATTTGTAAATTAAATAATCGCAGATACTTTATTAATAAATATTGTATGAACAAAAAAATGACTTAATTTCTTAAAAGTGGTTCAAGGCGAAAGTCTTTGAATCCGCTTTGAAACGATTTTAAAAGTTTATCTCGATGACGTTTTAACTTTTAAGAGTTACCATCTAAATCACTACTTTGTATTGTGGTTGATTTAAAAAAAAAAACAAAAAAATTAAGGTAATATATTTTAGAAAATGTTCATTTAATATTATTTTGAATTAAACCAAGTGGGCTATATCCCATACATGAATTAAATAAATCATTTTTGTTATACTTCTTTAAAGAATAAATTGAGTTTATCTATTTTCATCAATATACGTATTTATTGATATATATTTTTAGTTAGTAGATTGAAGACTGTAACTAAATAAAAACTATGATTCCGAATGGATCGAATGGCTGGAACTACAGCAACATAAAGTGTACCAATGTTTGTGTATTAGTTTTATCTTCTAACGTCCAGCAAATTGTATTTTGAATTGAATGTTCGCTCGGTAATCTTGTTGTAATGTATGTCCGAAATTCAACTATGGCGTCCATCTGTAAACGCAAACCGACAGCGAAGACCTAACCTCTCTATCTTTAGATGTATGTATACACTGTTATAATAACATCGTCATTGTTACGGTTATGACGAATCCAATAGACGTCGTCGGTTGGTCAAAACAAGCTCTCCGTTGTGTGTGCTCTACCCTCGTTATGTACGTTTTGAAGCTCATTGTATTGTCAAGTTAAGACGCGGACGAGGTGTTAGGCTGAAGAACGCAGCTGATAGGAGTGTGTATGTATATAATAATAATAATAATAATAATAATAATAATAATAACGAAGACGCGACGGCGAGAATATAACACTTCCACTACACCAAGCCAAAAGTGCCTCCTCGATATTATATTCATCTGTCTGAACATGGCAACCTAACCTACCCTTATACATCACGCCCGCCCCTACACACCGACTCACTGGTGCTATTTGTGGTCGTACACGGTCAACGTCCTCACACGACCATCAACGTTGCATGTCATTTTGTCAGCGTTCTGTGTTGTGCTGTTAAAGAACGTCTCGTCTGAGAATGCTGTAGGATATTTTTAACGCCCACCCTTGTTTGTTTGCTTGCTTTCTTTTTTTTTTTTGCCGGAGGGATTAAATTGAAAACAACAAACCCTCGGAGCGTGTATTTCGTTTCTTTCTTAGCATAATATTACATAGTCGACCCTTCAAGTCCGCAGTAATCGGTTCGAGAACAAAAACAAACCAAAAGCGTATTTCGCATTTTCACGTTGGACTCGATCTCGTCGAGCGGGTACAGTGAAAAATTATTCTTACAACCAAAAAACATGTATAATTAATAATGGATGTATGCGGTATAGGCGTCAGTACACTTTCTGGACAGGTAGTGTTATTCTAATAAAAAAAAACGCCCAGCTGTTCCATCAATACTGCCACCCACAATATAAACTCAATACAATATTTTTTAAGAAATAAGTAACACTCTTATGTCCATTAAATAATAAATAAATTATTCAATCTAACACTAAAACTCGACATAAAACAGAACAATTGATACAATTTGTAAGCAATACAAAATATAAAGTCAGATAACCCATCTAGTGGAGATGGAGGGACCAACCTTAGCTTGGGCCTTCTGGGATTGCGAAATCATAGTTTGCGCTACCTGACCAAAAGCTTAAGTCCAAATTTACAATTAACAAGCTTCTTATAAAAGTAGAAACACGAAGGGTAGTTGACTATGTACGGGTTACTTATAAGTTTAAAAATTAAAAGTACTTCTTTACATCTTCTCTGCCATAGTATTACGTGTGAGTTTAACCGACAGACTTTTACAGATAAAACCGCGAAAAGCATTTGAGAGCATTATCTTATTTGCAAAATAATTTGAATTTGTTTACACATGGATTAATTTATATTTTTATATGATCATCACAAGTCATAACCTATTACTAAACACGTTCTTTCGGCACAGTGGGTCAGATCAAGTGAAACAATGAGTACAATATATTAGGTACACTGGCCTTTGGTGTGATGGAAAAAGAAAAAAACCGATTGCCGGTCGTGCCGTGAGTCCTAATGGCGTGGTAAGTCGTAGTGAAAGTTTTTGCTCTTTTCCGGACAAATTGCCATCGACCCAATTTTCTCTCTTGGTCCGGCCGCCCTAAGAGGCCAAGGTACTAAGAAAAAAACATATGTATGTATAGAGAGAGAGAGAAAATACTACGACCCACGTCAGTGAACTGCGAGGGTGCCGATAACCTAAACTGATAAACGTAACGTAGAATTACGAAGGAGCTCTACCCCATCCCTCCCTCGGTTGTTTTGGCTAAAAAATCTTCATTCTTAGCACATTTCTCAATTTCCTTTTTCATCAGCGCCCCTATTCCCGCCACCCTCAAAACAATAATACGAAAACAACTTTTCTCTTTCTACCAAAAAAAAAAAATATATGTTTTTCATTCAACAGACTAAGGATGAACACAATAACAATAATAATAGTAATCTCGGAACGACAGCGGCACATTTCGTTATACTAAAGCGCAGAATCATAATAAAAACGCATTAATTATTTAATAGTTATTGTAACTTAATATTAGTTAGGGTTCATTATAAAGTATTTGATTGCCAATTATATAACCAATTTTTTTTTATACTGTATCATGATGTGCTTTACAATAGTAGGTATAAGGTAATTGATGGTATATTAATATAATAATATAATAAATTTAAAAAAAACTATTTTTAATTTTCATCCTGTATGCCGTTTCTCGAATGTAATTTGCTATTATATTACCTCCTTTATGAACAGTGCTGGTTTCTCCATTTAATATTTTGTTTTTAATTATCTTAATTCGTTGTTGTTTATTTTCATCTTCCGTTTTGTATACACCCATTGTTGTCCTTTAGCTGAGCTTTACTAATGCCACTATTATAATATTATTTTACTCTCAGTATTGTGACATTTTTCTTTAATTAAAAGTACTCAAAAAAAAAAAACAAAAAAAATGATAATATTAATAATGAAAATAATAATACCCTCGTGTGCGGTACATGTATTGGAAATATACTTTTTATTATTGTTGGATGTTACAGTTATTCGAATGATATCATAAATAAGTTTATTACCTACAATGTATAGCAATCTTTTAAAAAGATAACAAAAACCTTTTAAAATAACAACTATATACAATTAAAATATTTTAATTGCTAATCAAATTGTAACATTTTAAAATTTTATGAAGTGTTAGTTTTTAAGCTAAACAAAATACTCTCGTCAACCCGTCGGTTAACAAATTGTTGATTTTAATGTTTAGAGATGAACGTCGAGAGATATCAAAAGCAATTTTAAGAACAATCCACACCAACTCGTCCTCAGAGTGCAATATAAACCCGAGCTTCAATTTTCTCGATTTTCTTTTAAATCAACCTAGAGCTTAAATTTTCCACTTGACAGTCGTTAGACCAGAAATTCTGGTAAAAGTAAATTGGTTTATAAAAAAAAATTAACATACTTATACTTACAAGTCAAGGCAAAAAAGCCTTGAATGTAGAAAAAACTGCATACAGATTTTCTGTTTTCTTTTCATATACACGTAGCGAATTGGGAAAACGGGTCGTTGTTTTTTGAAATAATAACAAACGAGAGAGATTACAGTTTTTGTAAACGTAGTATTATTTTAAAAAAACTGACGTTTTAAACGCTGAATAAATTCAAAACACATTTTTGTATAATAAAACATTTAAACTTTTGAAAACATCATAAATAATAACACAAAAAATCTCCAACAACATATAATACATTCCTTATACCTAGTATAATCATTTTATTATAAAATCTAATCTTATACTATACACTTTAACAATTTTAAACAACTTTGAGTAAAATATTTTTATAGAACTCTGGTTCTGAGACATGTTTTAAGTTACTAAAATTTGATTTCTTTTTTGCATTCTAGTATATGAGGACTAATGTGGTTTAGTTTTTCAAATATTTTTTTATTATATTTTAATGAGGTTTGGGTGGGATAAATGGAAATCCGCGTCTGTGAAAAAACATTAGAACGTAAAACCATATTAAAAATAATAATTGTCGTTAACTATAATGAAATCCGAACGCTCTTGTTTGGTGAAATACATGTACTATTTTAATATGACGTATAGTACATTGCAGAATTATAAAAGTAAAAATGTATTTTTTTACTTTTAATTCAAACGCATATTATAATAATCTAACGCGTAACATTCTATTTTGATGTATTCAACGCGTGTGGGATAAAAAAACGCATTATGTATCGAGCGTATTGGTATTTCATCATTATAATTTAAAATGATCATGTCAAATTCGCATCATAATATTTTTAGTATCAGACCGACAAGACCATTGGAATAAAAGTAATATGGAAAAACACATACAGTACCTATATGCACTTCTCCTATGTAATTTGCAAATGCATAATACTACAAGGTCGTCTATACATTTTTCCGTTATAAAATCCCATTAGGTAATGGATTTCCATTCAGTTGCCGGCGCCCAGTTTGATCCCTTTTGGTTCGGCCATCACTAGACAATAGTATTTATATTAAAGCAAAATTTACTCACTGCACTGTTTTTATTTCTTCGAGCACATTTTAATTGTAACGCACCTATATGATAAATAACTGATCGACGCACAGTGTTTGGCACTCATCTAATCAGTAATCATAGAGTAGAATTTATTAACACTTATATGTAGTAATATATTATATTATATTGTAAGGGCGCGTGGGCAATACCATCTGATTCATCTGACCATAAGCATATTGTAATATGAAGAGCTGAAAAGGCAGAGACACATTTTAAACTTCTGAGAATAAAACGTCATCTTCTGTACATAAAATGTATCAATTGAACAGCCGTTGGTATTGTGTTGCTGAACAATACTAACTTAACAGACACTCGACTTTTAGAATAAGTCAATGTTTTTAAATTTTAATTTCACACATCAGACAATTCAGCTCTTCTTATACTATTTTTGTTTTACGTTTAGCAATATAGACTTATAGCACACAAATCACAGTGTCAAATATAGTTCTAACGGTGGACCAATTAAGAAATGGACAGCACTTGTCGACTTATATGGCGGTCAGGGAAATAGTAGTCCATTCTTAATCGGTCTATATTTTAGTAATTGACACACCCGACACGCGCTCTTGCCATTCGGTGGACGTTCATCAAAAAGCAAGTACGTTGGTTTTTATACTGAATTTGCACACGATTTCAGGTAGCTTGGATCAAAGCGGATACCAAAGCCATATTAGCTATCCACGAACACGTTATCACCAACAATGAGAGGCTGTCGGTCACGCACAACGATTACAACACTTGGACGTTGAACGTGCGGACGGTGCGAAGGGAGGATAGGGGCACGTACATGTGTCAGGTCAACACCGACCCGATGAAAAGCCAAGTATATTATCTGTTTTTACCCTTGTCGGGGTGTCACCGATAAATAATTATTATAATGTATTAAATAAAACCCAACCGAGTGACTTACTTTTCGTTGTTTGCCCACAATTCGTTTATAATATTATATTATAACTAAATACTACACTGCGTTTCACGAGAGAACGGTGTGCCGCGCAGAAACCAAAACGCATTACTCGTATTTTGGGTTCTGCGCGGTACCGTTCTCTCGCAAGACAAAGCATACACGCTATAGTGCTGCTGCTAATACTGATGTTCCCATATGTGTACATGTAGAGCGCTTTCCTGGAAGTGGTCATACCGCCGGACATTGTGTACGAGGAGACATCTGGCGACATGATGATACCCGAGGGTGGATCCGCTAAGTTGGTGTGCAAGGCCCGCGGATATCCAGAACCGAAAATACTGTGGAAGAGAGAAGACGGCGGCGACATAATCGTTAGGACCGGTATTACGACCAAGACCAAAAGTGAGTTTACGTTGTCGCGCCGGATAAATCTGTATTCTAATATATTGTCTGTTATATATTCTAATTTGTGGTAAGCCCCTTTCGAGAACGTTATATAACGCATTAACCGTATTCAATATGATGCCATATGATATCATGTCTTTACGAAACCCATTCACATTGAATAATTATTCATACTCATATAATAATTCCATTAGAGCAGTCACCGTATTATATAAGGACACCCCTAAAGTGTTGTGATCATATCTGAACCCCCACACAAACATATTGTACACCGCTTCGTTCAGAGAAGTTTTCTTTGTTTTGTATCATATTTTGCTTCTTAAAGTTGTTAAAAGTGTATAAACAATTTACAATGCTAGGACGAGAAAACTAGTATAATCTACACTCGACGTCTCGAATCGAATTACTCAAATTATCCGATAACTCGGAGTAGTCGACAATTTCTTTAAAGCGACCAAACAATCAAGTGGGGTATAAATGTAAATAAATAGGGGAAATAAAAAATAGGTTTTTATTTTTTTTTTATAGAAAAACTAAAAATGTTTGTGCTTCATTAAATAGTGTAATTCATTAAATTTCATAATCGTAAGAATCGTTTAACTACAACAAAAATTGACAGGTATTTTATTTTTAAATAATGGCAATTAAATTGGCATGGTTTTTTATAATTACTCTACTTGAATTAGATAACATGTAGTTTTTGTATAGTAAAAATAAATCAAAATATACTCATATTGCGTTTTGTATAACTATGTATATTTTAAATGAGAATATCATTATTAATTTCTTACTCTAGAAAGAATCCAAAATAGTCTATAAGCTAGGTTGCCAACAAACGCATAATCAATGTGCAAAACATACATGTATATATTATCCTATATTAGATACATTGAAAATCAAAAACTTAAAGACTAAATTAAGTATTAATTTATTTAGCAGCAACCACATGGGGATATGAAAAATACTAAACGATGGCACTTAGTGGACTTTTGCGTTAACGAATGTGGTTAATGCTGTATTTTTATTTCAGTGCAAGCGGTCGAAGGCGAAGTGTTGATATTATCCAAGGTAACAAGGTCGGAAATGGGGGCGTACCTGTGCATAGCGGCCAACGGCGTGCCGCCTTCGGTTAGCAAGAGGCTGATGTTGCACGTTCACTGTAAGTAGCATATTATTATATTATTGATCGATAAAAGATTTTAAATCATAGTATAAGCAATAAACTGCATCGCCTCGGTGATAGAATTTTTATTTTACGCTCAAAAGCCGCGTATAAAGACTTCGTGTTTTGTAACTGAGAATAAAATATTATTTATTTCTGAGAGAACCGGACGAACGAAAATAGATACAGAGGAATCGACGCAATTTCCGAGTCCACCGGCGGCGATCGTTCAACAATAGAGGCCAAACAGATTTAAAGTTTTTTCGACCCGGCGATAGGGTTAGCGCTGTCTGATTGACATTTATCACCGATATCGCAAACGCAGTCGGCGGAGTATACAAAAGAGCATTAATAACGTCCGTCTCTTGTCTGTATATAATATACACTGCCATCGCTCTCTTTCGCTGCTCGAATAAATTATTATATTATGTATACGGAGGGCGCGAAACGGAATCGGCTGTCGGCGAAAGCTATTTTTCGCTTTAGAAATATCGAGAACAAAAAACCACCCCCTCGAAAAACTCAAAACGCAAAAAATTGAAAACCGCATCCCACACAAATCATATTTATATATATATATATATATATATTTTTTTTTTTAAACGGAACGGGAGAGTATACAATGCCGGTAAACCATTGTCGCGGGTACGGTCATTGTGTGGTGTGCTAACTAAGCCATAGTGAAAACCTATAATATAGCAGGCCTTTAAATAAATATTGAATATAAACGGCCATCGAGCGTCAATTAAACGGTAAGCGACATACCGACGGTATGACCACGGACGTTTCAACTTAAAGTTTAGAAGTCAGAACTACCAACGACGATACTAACCGCGATTATTGTTTAAAATAAAAATATTTGTTTCATATGGTAATTTTTCAAAAAAATTCCTTTTTTTATTAGTAATTGTCGCCAAGCTAAATGTTGTACTGATATTAAGCTTATAACGGCGTATTTAGCTTTATTCATTTTTGAGATAACCAAAATGAAAAGGTTCTATGTAATTAAAAAAAACTAATTAATTCCCTACAGATTATTAATACGAATTTTTTTATAAGGAGTAAAGCAAAGGTTCTTTATCTAAATGATATGGACATTTTTACAATCGAATTGTTTGTTACCATAATTTTATCACGTACTTATAAAACCCTGCTCATTTTTACCTCGGAAACATCAAAACAATGTACTTTAAATCTGTTGTCTCAAAGGTTTATCTCAAACCATTTACTTAAAAAAAAATTCTATTTTGAAGCATTCACTTCGTAAACGTTCCTAACTCAATGAGTTTACTTTGAAAACGTACTCCACAAAACATTTTATAGGTATAAAAAAAAATTCTTTTCTATTTTTTTTTTGCTTTTTGCCCAGTGATATTATACATAATAAATTTCTATACACCTCGAGTAAAATGTAATTGAAAGTAGTAAAATATAAAATATAGAAAAAGTACAAGATATGAATTTTTCAAAACTATAAAATGTGTCTCCTTTTTCTTTCTCGGGTGACGATTTTTTTCCTATAAAATAGAATGCACTGTCAGTTGGCAGTAAAATTGTTGGCATTCAATATGCACTACATTATCATATTATTGTGTTGTCTAGTAATAATCGTCAAATCCCAAACCTAGTCTAGTAGACACGCCTTTGACGCGACATTATTAACAATACGTTAAAATAAACAGTTTTTTTTAAAGTACTCCACGTCCCGTCGAGTGGCGGTCTGTGCACAGTAAATAACGCGTGGGCGACAGTACACAAATATACACAATACACGTGAACAGCTCGTGTAAAATGCAACGCATTTGTCACCACACCGGCGGTCGGGCCGTTGGCTTTGGACGGGGGTGGTCGATAATTAATTAGGGAGAAGAGCCGGTTGTCTTGCTGTTGCAGTCGTGTGACGAGACAAACGTTAATCTGTTTGCTCTTGTATAGTAGAATGTGTTGTTTAAAAGGGCTGTTCATTAGAGCCCCGTTGACGTTTTCGGTCGGTATAATGGAATTTGCGCCCTGACCTCGTCCCATCCGCCGGAATAAATGGTCGTCGAACAGACCACCGCCACCACTCGTGTTATACAGCCGGCCGGACGAGTTGCTATATTGTTATTATTGCCGGCGAAAGGCGAACAGAGCTCTGTGTGTGTACATAATAATAAATTCGTTTCCGAAATTGCGTTATCGCCCGTTTCGAATAATTTAATTATTCTTAAACAACGTTTCGGCAGTGCCGGCTCGTGAACCCTCGACGAACACTCGCCGACCGACAAATAATAAATTATATACACGCTAATATAACCGGTAAACCCTCTAAAAAACCGTATCTCTCATAATATGATATTACCGTGTAACGCAGTGGCCTGAGGATACAAACGCACACGAGCAGCTATCATATTATATACAACCTCCGAGCTTTTTCCTTAAGAAACCCTACTGACTTTCGGTTTGAATACAAACATAATATTCACCGCCGTTGTAATTACATATTGCTTTGGCGAATAGTTTAATCATTTCATCCCGCCCCACTCGGTACATTTTCGGCATACCTAAGCGACGTACACTCGTGTATAGACGGGTTTTACACACTCTTCAAAGGCAGAACGCACGAATAACATAATATTTTCATATGATGTTATGTACGGATATCATCCATTCGCTTTGTAGATCACGGTCAATGCGACACCGCCGGAATTCATATATCGAATATGATTTATTATACCATCGCGCCCGTGTAATTTGAATAATTGCAAACATCCGTCTTCTATTCAAAAAACGATTCTGTTTTTAATAATACACATAAAATATAAGCTCAGACGCGTGGCTAGAAAAATTCTAAAAAAACTATGACGATTAGAGGCAAGTTTAGGACTTTAAAACAACTGTATTTCCGTAGTTTTAACTTGTGATATCTTATATTATACATATGTATACGTAGGCACGTGCGCGGTACCTACGTGGCTTTTGTCAAGCAAAACGAAGGATAAATTAAAATATAGATAGGCAGAGGAATAGTTAAAACGCACAGTCGTAGCACAATTGCCTACATTCGACGCCGTGTGATTAAATTGATAGATCTGTTATTACTAAAGCCCTATACATATTGTAGATCATATGATCAAAGCTAATACTATACAAGTGAAACCAAAAGGTAATAAAACCCATCAGATGATCTAACGGTGGTTATCCATGAATGTTTTAGTGGGCAGTCAAGTTTGTCTCATGAATACCGTTTAATTACATTTTTATTACTAAATTTATCAATACAATGTTTCACGTTCTGATTTCAAATAAGTCATAAATACCTCTATTAATAACCTGTTACATGCATTAATAATCAACAGTATTTAAAAATGTTAAGTAAAAGAAATGAGTGTTAAATACACATATGGAATATTTTAGATATTTTGAAAATACTATAAACCCCAATAAAATATACACTAAGATGTACTTTGAATTGTCTGTGAGATAAAAATGAAATATTACACATAAACCTACTTTTCACCATATTATAATACCTTTGTAATTTACGATACGATATGATACGCTGTTCAGAAATACAACGCTTTAAAATATTTTAACATTTTTGATAATTATAATAATATACTTCTTATAGCATATATTGTTATTAATAAATAATGAGGTATTGTATTTCAATATTAATTAATGGTACCGTACTAATGTGAGCTGCCGTACAATTTTACTCAGATCGATATGGCGGTGAATTATTAAAGATTCCAACAAGATTTTAAAGAGAAGCAATAAATTGCTCTCGCATAATATTTAATCTTCGTTTCTCGGATAAGGTATGTAATGATGCAATGAAAAGTTCGGTTGTCCAAAACTCATCGAACTGCGACAAAATTCGGAGTAAATATTGTAAAAAAAAAAAAAAAATACACCTGAAAAATAATACATATTTTGTCATAAAATATTTAAATTACAGAATGCAAACGAAACAATTGCATGAATAATGAAAATCGATTTTGCAATCTGGTTTTGGTTAAAACTTCTCAGTTTTTAATTAAAAACTTGGTTCGAAAGCCGTCGAAATTAGTTAGCTTTCAATTTTTGCTAAAACAGTAAGCGGACATTTTGGCCGTAGACGGAGAAGAATGGGCGGTAAAGCGTAACGGATATTATTTCCAAACTAAATGCAATATTTATCAAAAACTTGACGGCCAACACTCTACAATATTTGGCGAATTAACAACCAAGTACTCCACACCCGCTGCCTGTTGGCATCAGTGTATAAGCGATGAATGTTTAAAATGGCGAAACACGACTTTTCCGATAAAACAAAATACGTTGGCTTTTACATATTTGTCAGAAATGAAATTCCTACGAAATGGATGTGGTGGAAAGAGGGATGGGGAGAGGGGCACAGTGGGAAATCGACGAGAAAACTGTTATAGGAGCAGTCTACGAGTAGCCATAAACATTCTAGAACATCGTGGACCGAGGGCGCATACGAATCGTACACTAGGCTACAGTGTATAATAATATAATGTATACAGGAAAATTCGATGAATTTAACATGTACAAAATTCCTCCCGCCGTCCCTTACCCTAAAGCCTTAGTTCGGTTATATATATTATATAATGTATACTTGTATAAATTATACCTAATTAATTACAGAGTTGACTTATAATTAAATTGTTTTTTGCCCGCAGTCCATCCGTTGGTGCAAGTCCCCAATCAACTGGTGGGAGCACCACCCAAGACGGACATCACACTTCAGTGTTATGTGGAAGCCTCGCCCAAGTCCATCAACTATTGGACCAGAGAATCAGGTGAGCGAATCACAGCTAATTTATACGTTTTGTATTATCGCGCTAATTTAAAAATAAAGACCTTGTGAAAATGTTAAACACTATTCCCGATTCCGGATGTCGAATCAGAATCCAGTAGCACGCCATTTTTATCTGTATAATCAGAGCTGTACAGAAGTTCTAGGACCGTATCCACTCACAAATCTTAACCGTGAACATTGATTTTAGAATATACAATATTAATAGATTATATTCTAAGATAAATGCTAAAAATCAAAAATAGTTTATATTTTAAATCCTTCTATTTTGCTAGTGTGTGATCAACGAGAAAATAATAAAAACAATAGTACATCCATATAGCGCACTGATCGTTTATAGTACTCGGCAAATGTATAGGATTCGTGTATTACAAGCTGCCAATTGTGAAAATTACCCCAATTTTGTGACTGGCTAAAATATAAAATGAAAACTTAAACAATTTGTATAACACGGGTTTAATAAATGGTTTAGTAAATCGAATCCGTTACACAGTGTGTAATACATAATGCATGTGATGCGACACTGGAGTAAGTACAAAAAGAATAATGTCCGGATGAAATAAAATAATAATAATTGTCGCCGACCTTTTTTTTTTTTAATTTGACGATACACACACACTCACGCAACAATAGAGAACACAAAGGCCGAATGCAATATATTATAATACCATCGTGAAAGGGATGTTACCGCGGAGACGGGGACGGGAAGCGGGTATTCTGGAAGAGACACGGGGGGAGGAGGGAGGGAGAGAGGGTAGATGGTGGATAGGTTGACGTTATAATTGTATTGGTCCAAAGGCCAAGCGGTGTGCAAAACCTGCGACCCGACTCCGCATCGTCCTCTCTCGCCCTTTCTGTGTGCTCACCGCCAACAAGCACCCTGTTGTTGGTGCGTACCTATACGGCGTGCCTTTAAAAAGCTCCCCTGCCACTTTATTCAAAGCCATGCTAATAAATGTAATTTACATATTTTTCAAATAATTCTATCCGCCTGTGCACCGTCCGTCCGTCCATCCGGAAGCGCAGCTCTACTATCAGCCATAACACAGAGACACAGTTCCCCCTCCCCCCGGCTTGCAGCTCCTCTGGCACCTAACCTAATGATTACACTCCTCGTCCGGTGTAGTACAATGTATGTATATATTATTATGTTGAATGTGTCTCCGTTCTTTTGCTTCCTCCGGACTCCGTTCCTACAGCAAACGCATCCCCGTGTGCGACTTAAGTGCTTATGGGTCATTATCGTTGGCGCGTAACGCCAAACCAGAACTGCGTTTCACTTAAAAAAAAAAAAATCTCCCTAGAAAATATTAGATTATGTAACGTAAAACAACGTTCGTTTTTTTTTTATCTCTAGACGCAGTTCAAGTGGCCAACAAATAGATCCGTTTTTATTATTTCGAAACAACACAAGTACTTAATGCATTTTATGATACCCACACACGTTCGACAGACAAACGAGTACTTGGCTCGAGATAAAATATGTAGAAACAAAGTAGATGTTATCATTGATATTGACAAAATTAATCTGTTTCACAATAACGCGTAAATTTTTATCGATTGTAGAATTATGCAAAAGGAATATTGTCGAGAGACTGTTTCAAAAGTATAAGCTCTTATATACTGTACTCGACTGTTAAAACGTGAAAACATTCATTTCGTTTGTAAAATGTAATCTATACGTCGTTTAGACTGATGTGTTACACTGTCGGCTTAGAATTTCCTGTAACCAATAGTTGTTTTTAACAAATCTTTCTTTTATTTAAGTTATTATGAAACTTTAGAGAAAACTTGCTAATAATTTCTAAAAAAAAAATTAATACCGACCGTAGTTCAATCAAAATAATTAAAAAAAAAACGCACTATATGTACAATTTGTTATTGTTAAGCTACTTATTAGTGCCCACTGCATGTTTTTTATTTGCGCATTCTACTTACGAATTTTACCGCTTTCTAAAAAAGTGTGTATGAACAGTTGAATTGTTTTTAATTTTCATTTCAAGCGCTATAATTCACAAATTGATTCGCAATCATTACGCCTTTGTTGTACCAAAACAATAAAATATGTATGTTCTTTTGCGTACCTTTTTTTTTTTTTTTACTCTTTATATCATTATTGTTACTGTTATTTGCCACACTAATTGAATTCAAAGCAATTAGCGAACCGTCTGACGGTTAACGTTCCACCTATACGTACATTATTGCATCTGTGTAATACGAGTTTATGCACAATGCGCATCACGGACCTTTGTACAAAGGCACGCGCGAATATCTAATATGGCTTCTTGTATACATAGTGTTCCCTCGGTGTCGGTGGGATCTTTATCACGGGTTAGGTTGGTAAATATATGTCTACGTGTAACCGCTAAGAGCTAAAGCTAGATGCAGAAACCCGGCCAGGGAATATTGCACGTTTTGTAGTAATTCGCGGTCTAATTGGTTCGGCAAACACTAAAAGCTTTCCTCTTTCTTTATGCATACAGCCCCGGTCGCTCCGTTATGCACACACACACAAACAGCGACTTACAAGACAAGAGATCGTATATTATTATACTCGACCGAGACGCTAATTAAATTCGATTTACATAACCTTAAAAAGCCAACTTTTAAGCTTATCGAGGAAATTAACGCAAACCGTGTTTTATTAAGAATCAAAACATATGAATACGCACAACTCACAAGACATATTAAATTTATCTAGGAGACGTTTCAAGTATGATATCCCATAAAGGACAGCTGATTGTTAGTTGTTTCTATTAAATTATTTTTAAGCAAAATTGTCTACAAATGACTTTAGTAAAAGACAATATTTTTTGGTAATGATGTAACATACATTTTCAAGCTCACTGGCACATTTAGCTCAGTGCAAGCTATAAGCAATCAAACATCCAACAGTGAAAAATCTACAAAGAAAGATTCAAGAAAATTTAATTCTAGACTAAACGTGGATTCCGTTGCATGTTGGGAATCGCACAAATGAAGAGTCAACAAGAGAACCTAACTAGATTTTCATCCAATATGCACTTTAAAACGACATAAAAATTAGTGCCATTTAAAGGGGGGGGCAAATATTGGTACAACAAACCAAAAAAAAGTAAATATATCTCAAATAAAAATGCCCCGAACACCTAAAACTTTACAAATAGAAAAATTAGCATGGCGCTTACAAAATGTGTGCATCGGCCACATAAAAATTACACAATCTTCTTATTCGACAAAAAGTCACAGTGGAAAGAACCTGCAACCAAATACCAAACAACTGGGAAGCAGCCCTCGGGAAAGAAAATTAAACCAACTTGATAAATTATCTTAAACAAATAGTTAATGTATATAATCTTAAAAAAAAATAATATAAAAATTGTATAAATCTAAGTATTCTGAAGTTGTATAAATTGTAACAGATGTATTGTAACCAGGTCGTTGCCTAGATGTCGAAGCCTTAATATCAATTTAAAAAATCCGGTGTGTTCGGTTTCTGTTTACGAATTTCAAAATCCGGATTTACAGTAAATCCGCAGTTTAAAACCCCAAAATCAACATTTTTGTTTTCACAAACTCGCATTTTTCCAATCACTATTTTTTGAGTTTTCTATTGAATAGATTTCAATCCTTTCTTTATAATAAAGCTTACAAGTTGTTCTATGGAAGCCAAAAAATTGATTTTTTTATTAATAATTACAAAGTAAATAATTATAAAAACTATACAACATTAAAATAAAATAAACGCGTACACGATACAACATGTGATTAAGGACAAGTATTAAAAATCAGCCTTTTACCCTACATAGAGAAAACGTTCAATTTTATACACATATAATTTATTTAATTGGTTTGGTAGACACAATGGAAAGTGGCTGCGTTTTAGTCTTCCGTTGTATGAAATTATGTTCTTTTCGTTCCCTTAAAAATAAAAACCATTACAATACCATCACCGCTAAAACTACAGTACACAAGCAATTATAATTTATACCATAAATAAAACATAAATCAACCTAAAAATAAATTGGCAAAATGAAAAAAAATTCAATTTTATTCGAGAAAAAATACTACCTCACGAATACTGGAGTTGTTAAAAAAAATAGTTTACACAAAGGCCGACCTCTTCGGGGTGGGTAAATGATTAACTGCAATGGGTAAAATATTCGAATGGGGACAATGACAAATTGACCGAATGGTGTAATTTTACTGTAAAAGGCCGAATGTAGACGGAAACTAAACGAAATTGTTAAAAATCACATAGATCCAACGCACTTCATGAACCAGACATCTCTCTCGGGTAGAAAGTTAGCAAATCGGATATTGCACAGCCCGCTGCGCCTTTAAACCTTCTATAGATATACCGCTGAAATAAATCCAAACGGGTATATTTTCCGGATATACTATTATGAATATGGATGTATACTTGAGGTAATAACTATGCATTATTATTTGGGTTGTAATACATGATATATGTAGGTAGTATTATAGATGCCTGTCTTTTGAATAATTAACCCCTAACGCATAGACATGCCGCGCTAAACGCTCAACAATTTTTAGTTCAATGGCAAGCACATAACATGCTTAACTCGTGTATAATTTATGTATCTTTATTCTCTACTGTCGGTTATTCGCAGGTGAGATGATCATTTCAAACGACAAGTACAACATGACTGAGTTGACGGTGTCGTACTACAGCGCCCAGATGAGACTGACCATCAGAAAACTGCGAAAATCCGACTTGGGAGGATACAAATGCATATCGAAAAATTCCATCGGTGAGGCGGAAGGCAACATAAGAGTTTACGGTAAGACGTCTCTGACAGAATCAATCGGTCTACATAGGTATTTATTACAATAAATATTTTTGTCTTGCCTAATTAGTAAAAAGTAACAACTAACACACATTCAACCGCATTAACTTACAGCAGGAAAAAACAAATTATGTTCCTTTTTCCCTATGACTTCCCTTAAAATTTAAGACAAGCTAATTATTACAATAATAGTCATTTCCTATCTGATTTTTAATTATCCGACCTCACTTTTTCTAATTAAACTCTCCTTTAATATTGTCAAAACTCAAACACCTTATTATATTTTGATATACATGATTTCTTCTCAACATAAGCACATCGTGACATCTCTTAATTATTTATGGTTTTATAGTTACAAATTTACAGTACAACCTTTTAACTAGTTGAAAATAATACGGTGGGCCCCTTGTTGTTGATCACTTGCGAATGATGTAGTTTTAGTACAGTGGACGAGACAGTACAAAAGTGTTAGGAGTTAAATTAAAGAAAAGGATGAAGTATAAGTTGGAGAGCTAAGACGCGAGAACACTTGGGGGCTTGCATTTAATAAGAAAGGTAGAGATAAAGTCCTAGACCAGGCGGCCGATACATATATGTAGGACACAGATAACATCATATGAGTTGCTGCTACCGTGAACCGTGTGTTCTTCGATAAAATAATGACATATTTTGTCTTATTGCAGAAATGGACTTGTCCAAGCCCCGAGTGGAAGGAGAGGAAGACGGCGACAACGCTATACTCGTGTCAAACATGGACGAAGATGACTACACCAACGGACAAGTGGGAGGCAGGAACACATCGAACAATGTGCCGGCTTACAAAGACCAATCTCACCGTTTACACAGGTCATCGGCCAATGCCAAAGAAAACAATGCCGTCAATTTAGTATCGGTTTCGTTGACGGCCATCGTGTCACTGGTGCAACACTTCATGCTGTTGTCGATCAGCAAATAGAAATGAACGAGAATAAAACAAAATTAAATAGAATATCTCCAACCGCAAGCATATTATAAACTAAAGACATCAACGCGGGCGAATATACCGTTAAACTATTCATATTATTTACTATTCAAATGTCGGTCTTTTCTTTTATGTATCTCCAACACCATACCGTATTATTTTGGACCAACACACGATGTAACATGTGGTTATGGAGCTAATCCGACTTAAAATCCATCTATCCCATCACTGATCAACTTAAACCTAATATTTCACATTGAACTGTCGAGACACAATTTTAAATAAACCGCGTAGTCAGGTTAACGCAGTAATACGTGTGTGACAAAATATCTCTACTCTACCTGTTGGTCATTGGCGATTTCTTTTTCAGAACAGATTAGAAATAAAAAAACCAGACCGCCTTATTTATCCTAATTTTCTTTGGATATGAATCTTTGAGGAGACGCGTTGTTCAAAATCGCCTACAATTTTAAAATGATAAATATATGCAAACAAAAATAATATTCTGTGTAACTTAAGGAGTAGATGTTGTTTAAGGAAACTCACATAAGCGAGTAAAACCAAAAATCGAAAATGAAATCTTTATAATAAACTTCCGAACGACTTCCATGTGGTAAAATTGAAATAACTGAAAGACATTTTTACTTTTTTTAATTATTCACGTTCTTGAGTTGTGCTGGAGTATTCTTGAGGTTTATCACGATTCGGACCTGATCAAAGCAAAACTGCAGTTCCACAGGTAGACCGGGGAGCCAGCACACCATTAGCCAAAATAAAAATGGGATGAGGCGAGAAGAAATCTTGTTTGGAATCAACGAGATACCTATACATATTCATTTATAAATATAATAAAATAAGTATAATTATCATACTACTTTGATGATAAATTAATTATTATGTTTGGTCACAAAAATATTGTATTGTTTATTATTATTTAATATACTTATCGAATGTAAATAAATATAGTTAATTATTATTACAGACACAAGCGTTTTTTTTAGTCTTATATATAAAAAAATATATTGTGCTGTTATAAGTAAAATACAGTATAATAATATGTATTTATACATATCTGTATTACTACCGGATTATAACTTCAAATGACGTATTCCACTCTAAAATGTAACCCAATTGACTTATATATACCAAATTTTACGAGAAAAAATTGTACGCTAAAGGACTGTACGTATAAAGGATATTGAAAGCGGTCTAGTTTCTGACCAAAAAGCCTGACAAAATATCGACTATGCAGAATGGTACGATTTCAATTCTGTAAAGCGATACGAGTTCATTGGCTACTTTATTAAATTATTATTGTTATTTTTTTATAAAAAAAAATTGTTTTTTAATTTTAAAAAAATGTTCAAGTTTTATTTATTAAGGTAGTCAAAGAACTCGAATTTCTTTACAAAATTTAAATCTGATTATTATAAGTAGGCGTAATTTTGTCAGGCTTAAGGTCGGAAATAAACCAAAAAAGCTTTTACTTGGAGAAAAAATTATATAAATTAAATATTATACCTTGAAGCTTATACAAATTAACTGGAAAATTAATTGACACGGTCGAAAATGATTAAAACCCCTTTTTTCTTTAATATTGCCTATATAAAACTCCTTAAAAACCAGCCGCTTCTAATCTTCCCCCTTAAAGCTTGTTTTTTTTTACTTAAAATTATGAAATTATTTACAAAAATAACAGAGTACAGTAACCTGGTTTTGATATTTTTTTTCTGTGAGAAGCACAATGGGCGTTTACAAAACTGTATGATTTTGATTATTTTTTATACTTCGAGAAATTTTATTTTTATTTATAACATTTTTAATAAAATGTACAATTATAAGTATCAATTATCATTAAACAATATTGATCTGACTAGATAATATTTTTGTTTGGTATGAGCTTTTTCGAAACAATACTCTTGTAGCCAACAACACTATCTTTTTTTTATTTCAATGTTGGATTATACTGAATTTAGAAAACATTTTCGAAGAACTTATTTTATCTTAAAAAAATTATCTTTTACAATGATTACAATAAAATGGTTTTAAACATAAAAAACATACAACAGGAACGTACTATATCACTATTTGAACAAAAATATTTTTATGTTGGGTTTGTATAACTAGTCAAAAGATTATTTTATACATCCACAAAGGAATTTTATAAATTAAATGTTTAATTTAAGTAACAAAACACTTAGTTGTTAAATAAATAAAAATTTGGTAAAATATCAATTTGGTTTGTTTAACTTATTAATTAATTTATGTCCTCAATGTATCAAATTTTTTTAAACCTTCCATTAAAACTTTCACTGTCATTCCATTTTTTACTAAGATACATACAACTCCTAATTTTTCCAAATCGACTATGTTACGTTGTTCGTCGTCAAAAAAAACCATGTCTTCTAAACCCACTTTGGTAGCTTCGCTAATTCTATACAAAACAAAATACAATGTTAATCAGTCAAGTATTATTCAATTTCATATTTACCTTTTAAAATGTTTATCTTTACTTCCAGGGTAGATCTGTTTATTTTGAAAATAATTATTCCAACCAAATAACTTTATAAGTTGTTCTGCTCCATCTACTTCGCCAGTTCTTGATGCTACACTTATACCAATCTTATGGGATGAGAGAAATTCTAAAACTTTCGGAGACTCTGGATAATATTTAATTAATTTACCACGCATATCTTCCACTTTACCCGACCTGAAAAAAAAAATATGTGAACTGTAAATCATGCATTGAAAGAGTATGTTTAAGTAAATTACGAATTTTTGTGAAATGGAGGATCCACATGAGTGTCAACCCAAAATGGCCACAGCGTATAATCTGCAACAGTTCATTATCATGACAGTCAAATTATTATGTTTAATAATAACAAGGTAGGAACTTATAGCTTTTTGTTTTTATAAAAATTGTTGACATTTACCTAAATCGAAAACTACCATTTTGGGGAGTTTCTTTAAGGTTTCCAATGAGTATGACATTGTTAATTGCTCTAAAAAGTAAACAATAAAATAATTATAAATAGTACAAACAAGTTGGTTTGGTAAAGAAAACACTAAACCACCCGTATTTCGGCTATAAAACTCGTAGTACAAGGGATGAAGTTTTCGGGTGGTATTCGTGACAAAACTACAACATTTTTTGGATTTAGATTTTTTGACTACATTACTCATTATATTATTATATTGATCACATTAATAATTAATTATTTCCTCATTTTTGACACTGTGATTTACCTTTAAATATAGTAAAGATACTTGATACAAATACAACATACTTGTTTGAGTCAGCGTTTTGTAATGATAATTGACTGTAATGTATCCGGGAATTAATGTGCGTCTTGTACCTACTTGAGATAGGCTTTGAAATCCAGTTCTGAATTATTAAATTTACATATAAATTCTATAGAATACAATGTATAATATTAGACATATATTTATTATTAATGTTATTGATTATCTACTACATTTTATTTGAAATTTGAATAGAGTTCCAAAACACAATCAAGGCAGAGAAAAATAAAATATTTTCTATAGTGCTAGTCCCAAGATAAAGTTATCGTTAATTGTTTTCTTAACTGATATATATTATCATAAATACACGTTATCATATTATTAAACTTGATAGTGTGTTATCAGCCATTGGCCGGCGCCTGGTTTTTAAAGGTACAAAAACAATGATTAATGATAAAACTCGGTAACAACAATAGATGCCTAAAGTCTACCCAACTCTGATAACAAATCCAGTAATTCTGTAAATATTGAATCTAGGTAATAGGTAAATTTTTTCAAATACGTGTCCGGTGTCGGTTTCCGAAGATAAAAAACCGTTATTATGGACGATTAATTTTGTTTTAGACTTACTAACACAATAATTCACATTATTATGGTAATAATTATTCAAATTAACAATTAAAGTACAAAAAAACGTTTATAACAATACCAATAATATGTATTAGGTACATTTAGAAACACCAAAGTAAGTACCTAAAATAATGTTTATTGTTATTGAGCTTTCATAGAATGTTTTAGAGCGATTTTAATTATGCATTAAAATATCAAAATGTTTTCTTAGTAATGTCTTACGATTTGACAAACACTATAATATAAAGTCACTGATATTTAATAAAAACCTTAACTTTACTAGTAAGTACTTTTTTCAGATTAAAATAATTTTATACCGTATACGTAAATAAATAACATTTTTAATTTTAATAATAAAAAGAGCTCTATAAATCAACTGTTACATATTAATTGTTACTAACATTAACTAGTAAATTTGATGGTTTCCCAATTATCAGGATTTGTCTGTGTATAAAATATAACATCTCTATTATAACTAACTCAAACATTACTTTTAGCTAAATCATGAAAATTCCTTCATTCGGTACAATTGTCACAGTACTCTTCTTGGTGTATTTAAGTAATCTCTTCTATTCAATATGGATAATGGTACAACCACCTAGGTGTACAGAAGAAGGTTTATGTTTGAAGTCATTTTTGTTGCGAAAACCTAATTTAGAAGTTTGTACTATGGTCAAAGTTTCAGTTAAACTTTTTTTTTCTTTTTTAATTGATTTTTTTTTTAATTTTTGCTCTTAGCTACATATATTTGTTTCATCTCGATCAAATCCACGTGGATCCGAAGTAATATATCTAAATAATTATCCTATACCGAATTATGATGAGCCCTATGAAAGGTAAGTAGTTGATTAACATATCTTTGACTATAATATATTACACATAACTGAATAATTAACTGCATGTTTTATTTTATGAAATAATAGAAGTATTGATGTAAAACTTCCAAAATCTACTACAAGAAATGGCACATTATATGCACATGTATTTCTAAGCAATACCAAAGATGCTCCGGTTTCAGGAGACTTATGGTCACATTTCTTATCCAATCACGAAACAGTCTACACATTAGTGCCAATGTCGGTGTACAAAATTCCTGAGTATAAAGTTTTTCAATTGCTCAACAACGATGAAAATAACCAAAAACGTTTAGAAAAACCAGTGACTCACATTAAGGCCGTAATGCCTGTAAGCATGATGTCTGAACCGCTAATGTTGTCTCAGGTTCATATGCCCAGTGATATTTATCAATACATAAGGTACAGGACTATTTTAATTACAAATTCAAGTTGAAATTTCATTTTATAAAAACTGCTTAAAATATTATTAAAAAAAGTAGTTATATTGCATGTCCTGATGTTTTTTTTTATCTTTGTTATAGGCGTTATCGTCAACGTCAAGAATATTTACCAATATTTTTACATAATTATCTTCAAGATCGATCATACAACGTAACAAACATTGATAGAAAAAACCCTTCGGTTCCAGTATTGTTACGTTATCTACCTATAAGCTATGCAGAATTAAGGTAAATAAACAGTCTTGAAAAATGTTTAAAAAATTAAATTTTAGTTTTCAAATGTTTCACAACTATAAAATAATACATTCTTTTCATTTAGTATTTAGTAGCTCTTCAAACAAACATTAATGGATCCTGTAATGAATCTATTCGATTTTCCAATTATTTGTATACTTTAAGATAAGTTAATTGATTTATTATTTATATGATATTTATATTTTAGAATATTAACACAAACACAATTGGCAATGGGCACTATGAAACAATTTGGATTTAAAGACAAGGATATAGATGAGATTAAAGCTATTTTTGATACCAACCATTATTTGTTGTTAGTTTCGATTCTTGTTGCATTCGTACATGTAAGACAAAAATTGTACCATCACCTTAGGAATAATAGGAGTTGCATAAAAAAATATATATATATATATATATTATTTTTTTTAATAGCTTTGGGATATTAGCCAAAGCTTATTTCCCTTTGCATGTCTGCTATAAAAAGTTGCCAACAATGTATAACAGAATGAAAAAATCTTTATAAATTCAGTACAAGCTTAGTTTTACTTAATACTGTATTGTTAAAAATGTTATATTACATTCTATGCAACTTTCCTATTATAAATTAACTTAACTTACATTTCTTAACTATAATCTTTTTTTTTCAGTTATTATTTGACTTTCTCGCATTTAAAAATGACATATCATTTTGGAGATCAAGAAAAACCATGGCCGGATTATCTTCTCGCCTTGTTTTATGGCGTGCATTTAGTCAAACCGTTGTACTTTTATATTTGATAGAAGAAAAAGCTTCTATGTTGATTATTGTTCCTACTGTAATCAGTTCAGTCATAGAAGTAATGAAACAAATTAAAGATATTCCAATATTGTTTTAATTTGCTTAACTAAAATAAATTTTAAATCTCAACAAATACTACATTGAATTAGCAAATACAACCTAATCTAATAATTTTTTTTTTCTAGATCTGGAAAGTATTTAAAATTATTCCGGTCGACTGGAAGAGACTGAGATTAAAACAAGTCACCCTAAATCGTGCTGAAGAAGACACTAGAAAATTTGATGCGGAATCAATGAAATATTTATCATATGTTTTATATCCACTTTGTATTGGTGCAGCTGTTTACTCTTTAGTTTATGAACCACAAAAAAGGTAAAAACAAATATGAGAAATTCCATTAATTAAAATGGTGGGTGATCTGCTGCTCTAGTATATATTTTATCTTTTTTATATTTTGGAAAACATAATGATTGTTTGTCGTGGGTTGGTAATTTTATTAACATTCACATCTTCCTCAATTCAAATTATTCATTATAAGAAGGACAAGTTTTAAATATATAAAAAAAATGTTACTTACGTTATTTTCAACAGTTAAAATTATCACTTTGTTAAAATTATTACTTCAATAATTTGTTTTTTCAATAAAAATTACATAAAATTCGAAAAGAAGTCTATATGTTAAACAGGGAATCCTATACTTTTTACAATGGTTGAGTAATAAGCGCAAGAAAAAAAAAATTTACTGCACTACACTTTCCGTCCAACTCTTTAACTGCAAGAATAATTGTTCAAAACTGGTTATTAACTGGTGAAAACATTTAGTAAATCATTTTATAAATTTAAAAATTAATAAAATAACTACATTACCATCTAAAAAGTTATAATAACAGTCTAACGAGAATATATGAAGAGCTTAGGGGAAAAACGGTAGTAGTCACATTATGAACAATTTTTTTTTCAATTTATGCCATTAATTTTTTTTATTTATGTCAATAGATTGTTTAAATAAATACATTTTTTATTAGAATAGCATTTAATGTGATTTTTTTTTGTTCTTATGTAAGAGGGAGAGGAATTCACCAACTTTGTTTTTGCTATACTCTAAAATTTTCATAATGCGACTACTATCGTTTTTCCCCTGTGCCCTTCATTTAATATGTTAGATATCGTATTATTGCTTCTAAGAATATAGGTGTAATTGATGTTATAAAAATTCAGTAGCTAAATATCAGTATTTATAATAAATATAATTTTATCTTAAACCTGTATGTTAAAACGACGCCACAACTCCATAATTTAGGTGTATCTAGATTCTAATGTGTCTTTTTAATATGTTCTTGTATTTACTAAAAAAGGTAAATAATTGGAAATTCTTTAAAACTGTAAAATAAGTTATTTAAAAAAAATTATTTTACAATATAAACAAAAATATTTTGAATAGGAAAACTACAATATTGCAACTATTTTTAGTGTCTACCGTAAAATTGACTGGGGTTATACATTTTTAATAAAATAAAAACAGTTTTTATTTATTATGTTTTTAGCCTTTATTCGTGGTGTATTAAGAGCCTCGTAAATGGAGTTTATGCATTCGGTTTCCTGTTTATGCTGCCTCAGCTTTTTATTAACTACAGACTGAAATCTGTAGCCCATTTGCCATGGAAAACATTTATGTACAAGGTAAAAAAAAAAACAGAATTTAACAAAAAAATCTGACACTTAATAAATATTTATTTCTTATTTTTGTTTTATAATTTTTCAGGCATTCAACACCTTCATTGATGACTTATTCGCTTTTATCATTCCTATGCCAACTGCACATCGATTAGCATGTTTCAGGGATGACATAGTGTTTCTTATTTATATTTACCAAAGATGGTAATTTCCAAATGTTTATGTTTTGTAAGTCTAGTTACTTAATGATTATTTTTATAATTCTAGGCTTTATCCGGTGGACCTCAATCGATTAGACGAAGATGTTGAAATCACTGAACCTGCTACGGACAAAACTAAAGATAAAATGATGTAAAAAAAATGTAGTTAGCCTTTTTTCTTATTTTTTAAAAGTGATGTTTGTAAAGCTTTATCGAAATTGTATATTTAAATTTTAAACATCACGAATGTACACTAATAAAAACAGAGTACTTAATTATTATAACTGAATAAAATCATATATGGTGCCTAAACAGAAGTAATTCATTTTTTTTTTTAAATAAGAATAATTAAAGTGTATAATTTAATTTTGTTAAAAACTAAAGTATTATTATATATTTTAAGTATAAAAAACATTGTTGATAAATAATATTATAATAAAAATAAGTCTGTGCTTGAAGACTTTAACACACAATTTTATTATTGTTTTTCATATAGCTCATATATAACTGGCTTTTGTGATTTAATTAAATTATGTTATTGAAATTAATTTGTTTATTTATTTATACAAAAGGTTCAAGATACACAGTGCATGATGTATGTATTTATTTTAATTGGTTATTAAACCTTACTGATTTTAAAACTAAAAATTAAAAAAATTCAGACATAATTTCGTTCTTTTTTTTTTAAAGTATAAACAAGTTTAAAACAATACTATGCTCTTAAAATTACACAAAAAAAATTAAAATTTTACACTTTAATTATAAACAACTTGATAAAAAAAACAATTAAATAATAAGGTATATGATTAGAAACAAACTATAATAATTCATTTACATGGCCATCATTTGGTTTACGAGTAGCGCAAGATTTATAATTGGCATTCGAATATCATACCCGGTAAAAAATAGTCCATCTAAAATTTTACATATATCATGCATCCTAGTCCTTCTCTCGAGTTTGTAATTTAAGCATTTCATAATTAACGCTCTAGAACCAGTTGTTTTACATACTTCAAAGTCAATCTGCAGTATTTTCACACAAAAACTCAAACATCTTCTGAATGCTAAATCAAATGCGTTTCCTTCTCCTAACGATAATGAACCACTTATTATTCGATTAAAGGTTTCCATTAAATATTCCCACAATGTCATTTCTCGAAAACATTTCCTGTACGGTTTGAGGAAAAGATGTTCATATTCTGAAGTCATATACGAAGCACAAGGTGGATGCATTCTAAGATTTTGGTCTAATGCTGTGTAGTATTGCTCGACGGACGAGTCATCTTTACGGTCTAACATCTCGTTGATCAAGAATTTCATCATATCTCCGTTGAAGTACGATGTAGCGGTTATGTACATGACAATGTTTCTTACTTTGCTTGCTTTGTGGGTTGCAGCCAATTCGGCCAAGTTGCTGCTGACAGGTGCTACGTTTTGCGAATGAGAGGTTTTAAACGAACCTTTTTCCATACAGCCACAAACGGTCAACAAACATTTGCTAGGATAAACGTCTTCTAGAGATTTAATATACCGCTTCACAGAATAGTCGTTCAGAAGATTCATCTCGACGTTTTAAGCTCAAAAAAATTAGCTATTTTTTGTGGTTTGATTTCAAGAATCGTTATGTGAACTGCAGTTTCTGTAAAGAACATACAAATTTCGTTACGACCATTATGGCATGATTTGGGTAGCTGTCATATTATTATACACTGAACACACCTTGTACCAAATAAATTATTCTTCGAATTTCCTTCGAAAACAATATACCTAATGGGTGAACTTTAAACGAGTCAACACCGACGAACTTTAATCGGCCGTCGACACGCGTGAAACAAACGCCAGACGTCAATACTTGACAAATGACAGTTTGAAGTTTGCCGTTTGAACTTTGTAAACTTATCAATAAATTACAATATTATTATTTATTTCAAAAGCAATGCCCGGCTACGGCTAACAAGTGTCGAGAGTTCGGTTAAAACCATAATAATATTATTGTACAGTTTACCAGTGATAAGAAAACGACAATTCACACCATATAGTAATATTACCCTATGCTTCACACGCGTTCGTGCTGATAACAAGTGAACCGAATCCAATCACAATGTCTATATTGCCAAACTAGTAACTACATAGTATAATAAAAAATAATAATAATAATAATATCAGTATTCCGTCTGTGATGTAGCACTCCAAATTGATCGCCTCGATTAAGTTATTGTCAATTGATTTATGCGTTTTCCTCGACTTTTAAACTAAATGTATACTACAAGATAAAATTGTTACTTTTTCGTTACGATATGCGTTGAACATGGCCAGTCTAATGTGCTCATTTTGTATTATAAATTTAAAAAATTATCCGCCCATTACAGTAGAATAGCATTTTTATTTAACTCGGTTGCTAAAGTAAAAGGGTGCCTAATAATATTTAACGAATCATATTTTTGTCATTATGAGTGTCATGTTTGACGATGCCGGAGATCACTGCAAGCCCAATGCACTAGTTGGCAATTTTGGATGGTTTCTTCAAGGCCTTTTGGCGTCCTTAGCTTTCCTCTGTTTAATAAGTAAGTTTAATTGTCATTATATTATATGTGATTTGGTAGATAATGAATATTTGAATAAGCACAATTAAACAAATTTTCCATTTTGTAAATTTTATCATTTGTCTTAGCTTGTTGTCTACAGTTTTCTTTATTATATATATATATATATATATATATATATATATATATATATTCATTTGCCTTTCCTTATTATATATATATCCAAAAAGTAGATAAATAACAATTTTAATAAGTATTTAAACTAATTTTATTATCATGTATGTTTCAGTCAAACGATTTTGTGAACCAAAATATGACCGAAGGCCATGGAAAGTATGGTTTTTTGATACATCTAAGCAAGGGTTAGGAGCTTTGCTTATGCATTCGGCAAATTTATTGTTGGCTGGCCAATTTCAAGGTGATCCATGCACATGGTAGGTATTTTCAGTATTGATTTTCGGTTGAGTTCTTAGGCAAAACATATTTAATGGCAATTTAAGTGACTATTCATAATTGTTAGCAAATGATGATTATTGATTAATTAACATAGTATATATAATGTAACTAAATGTTTTTTAGGTATATGATACACTTTTTATTGGATTCGTCTCTCGGTCTACTATTAATATTTTGTGGAATAAGATTTTCACAGCATATTGCAAGGGTAAAAAATTGGGAAACCTTCAATTTTGGAGAATATGGTGCGAATAAAAGTGCTAAGTATTAATATTATTGTATTCTAATACACATTACAATGTCTGTATTTTTTTTAGGAAAACCAGAATCTGTTAGAATCTGGTTGGTTCAATGCGGCTTGTATTTAACTCTTCTGATATGTGTAAAATTCGTAATAACATTGCTCATTTCGTTAAACATTTGGCAAGTGGTCACAAAATTTATTATGGCGCCGTTTACTGATCCGAGAACAGAGTTGACTATTGTGATGCTGATCATCCCTCTATTCATAAATGTAAGCTGAAATATACCTATTTGTGTATTGTAAACTATTGATTCGATTATTATTATTATTATTATTATTGTTTACAATCTATATTTAGGCCCTTATGTTTTGGGTAACTGATGATATATTGATGCATAGAAGTCGTCATCGTGTCGGTCTATTGAGACGAATTAAAATTCAATATCATAAGGTACATCAGAATGTTCGTCTGGATGAAGTAGGAGGCTCCGATAATGAAGATATGCTCAGTCTTGATGAAACATCAACTATTTTGCGATCTCCTAGCTCTCCAAATTATTAATTTCAGTTTCGAGTACATTTAAAATTAAAATTAAAATAATACTGTTGATATTGTTATATTTCTCTGTTTTTTATCATTTAAGTAGTAGATATCCTTGCTTAATAATTATAAATATTTTATGTGTCCTTTTTTTTAGTACTTTATACTACTATTATCAACGATCTATTATGTTTATTATAAATAATTTTTGTAATATACCCAATTATATAAATGTATGAGTAACATTTAGGATATTAACTATAATTTCACTATACATATGTTCAACAAATTAATGCATCATGACCAACCCGTTGTTTATTGTTATTAATATTATTATGTATACAAATATATTTTTATATTTATTTACTTAAGATAACTTTATAATAATATAATAGAACATATAATTATTCCATTGCTCTAAATTAATGTAGGTATGTTTTTGTTATGATATATTTTTTGACCAAACATAATTTATTAAACTTAAAAATACTTAATAAATTGACTTCTCAAGGCTGTGATACAAGTTATTTGAATACAATTTGCACCTAACTTATTTGATTTTGTATACTTGGCCATTAAACTATTATGTTAAATTCTGTTTATTAAATGTAATATTAATGGAAAAAAAAATGTTTTTACTAAGTATTGTTATAATCTTATAAAATGGTGTGAGATATTTTTTGAACATTAGTACAATGTCTGTGTTATATAAACATAAAGCAATATAAAAAACCAAAGTTTTTTTTTATATTAAGTGTTATATTATAATAATTGATATTTTTTTAACATTGTCTTATATAATTAGAATATAACAATTTTAATTTGTTACTGAACGTTTTGTATTTAAACAAAGTTTTATAAAGGTTTATCAATACTAGTGTTTAAAATACATTGAATTATTGATTAGTAGTTGATGAAAAATAATAACAATATCCATCCATTATTTTCTTGAACAAAATTAGATTGTACACATTATTAGCAATTAGTTCTGCTGATTCATCAACATTAACTATCATTCTGTTGTATAAATTATAAATTATAACCATTAACCGACTATTTTAAATTAGGTATATAGTGTAATCAATTTGAAATAAGACACTCATTTCCTTTGAAAATTATTACAATTTTGTTGTTTCTCTTTTAGAAGACATTTCAGTTTTATGTTATTTTACAATATTAGGCAATATTGAAATCTTTTTACTAACATTCATTGCGCTTTTAACTTTTATTAACATATATAATGAATCAATTTTTTTAAATAAGATTAATTTATTACAAAAATTGACTGATCGGTAACGGGTTTTGGATAATTATTTTTAGTAAAAAGTTTACGATGAGAACTTTAAAAGTAATTATTCGAACTGGACGTGACCAGTCGAATTTTTTAGTAAACTACTCTCATTTTAAAGAGTTAGTCAATCATTTACGTTACCACGTAAGTCACAAATATTGATAGCGTTTCGGGAAAAAAATAAAACAACATAAATATTTGGTAATAGTATTTTATAATATTAAGAAATAACATAAAATAAAAATGTTTTCATCGAAAAAAAAAACTGTAAAATTTCAATTATCATAACAAGAATGTACTGTCTTATGACTGATAATGCTTTACGCCGCAGCTTTCCAAAATTCCGGGAAATTTTGGTATTCCGCTTTGAGTTTGTCGACCACACAGGCTTCTTTGTCGAGCAAGCAGTTGGCCGTTAGCTGGTTATCCGAAAAGGCGTCCTTGACGATGGCCGGGTCCACCAGTGTCCCGTACAGGGTCTCGGGGTCGGTGGCCGTGGTACAGTCATGTGTTATTTTACCGGTCGACCATTCGAACAGTTTGGTCAGTACTGCGTGGGCGCTTTCAGGGTGGGCCAAGGTCGACGGTATGGTCTCGCCTAGTTCGTCGATGAGGACCTTCATTTGTGCCCGGTCTTCGTCGGGCAGGTAAGTGTGCGCCTCTTCCAATGCGATTTTCAGGTGTTGCAGGGTGCGTTCGGCTATGTCGCCGTACACGGTGCCGGATATCTTCAAGGCGATGCCGGTAGCGATTTCCGGCATGGTGTCGACAGTGTACCGTTGCAGTATCGACTCGTCGTTTTCGCCATTGGTCTTCGACTCTATGTTGGCAATAAGTTCATCGATTTTGGTGTTGAAATTCCCAACGTTTACAGTCTTGAGGTCGGTGAACTCTTTCATTGCTTCGACGAAGTCACCGTCAGGCCGGTTGAAAATACCGGTAACCTTCTGGGTGGCCTCGGTGGCCGCCTTTTCCGCCGCTATCGACACCGACTTGATGATCGTTCCCTTCGCGCCCTCCTTAATCACATCGTTGGCAACGACCGTGTGAGTCGGGTCAATCGCCGCCAGCTTGGCGTTCGTCTCGTCGGCCACGGCGCCGGCCATCGTCCCGTAGAACTGCGACATCAAGTTTGATACCGCCTCGGCCACCCCCAGACCAATGGCCATGGTGTACGCCACTACGTATGTCTGCGCTTCGCCGGTGTAGACCATGGCGGCGTCGACGGACCGCAGGCCCAACTTGGACGCCAGCGCGGTGTACCTTAATACTCTGCACATGAGCCCTTGTTTCAGTTTTTCAGTGGTGTCGGCGATGAATTTGTCCAGCTCGCTTGTGCCCAACAGCCTGGTCAGCGCTGCCGTCAACGTCGTCAGCTCGCCTTCCGCATGGTCGTGGTCGACGATATCCATCACCATTTCGTCACCGAACGATGTGGACACGTTTTTAGCGAGCTGAACAGTTTTTCTAAAAAAATCCAATTCTTTATCGTCGCAGTGGCCAATCGCGGCCACAAGTAACAGTAGCAAACAAGCGGCGGAGACCATTGTGTATAATAATGTGGATTATGACCGACACTTAACACATTCCTATCATTTTATAGAGCCGCCATACGACGCTTGTTGGGTTTTAATTTGCGCACACATGTGTTAACTTATCCAGCAAATATTTGTTAAGCATCACTAGCTACCACCTATGCACAGTCAATATAGAATTATAAGTTATAACCAAAAATTTTGTTTACACAATAATACTTACATTTTTTCTTTTTAAAATATTACAATATTCTCGTACAAAAATACACATTAGTCATAATATTTAAGTCAAACTACGTCCAATTAAAATGGCGTTATAAAACATTTGGGCTTGATTTCCCATTGTACACGAGATCAATTGGAAAATAGTTTGATACCTAAACGTTTTTATTGATCGTACGAAAATCTATACTAAAATACAACTTATAGGATGGTGCAATAGTGATTGGGCTGGTTGACGGCCCAATTTTTCGATAAAGTAATATAATGATAATTACTAAAAAAAACCTAAAATTGGCGAAAATAAAGAAATTGTCTATCAATTCTGAGTAAAAGCAAAAAAAATACTCAGTGGTACAACTTATTAAGCAACAAACAATTAAATTTTTTTTTTGTTATAAAATGTCCTTTATAAAAAAAAAAATTCTTGTTCATACTAAATGTGGACAATTGTTCGACTCTAATAACAGTACCGGTTGACTAGGTGATATTTTTTAATAATTGACCAAAGGTATAAATTCTATGATTGTTTCTAGAATAATAATTAATATTAATAATATCTATTAAATTATTATTTATAATAATAGGTATATGGTTCTGAACCTACAGTTAAAACAAAAGTTGATAAAAACTGAATTCTTATATGATTTATACCATCTAAATTATGTTGTGCTTTTCTTTTCACGTTTGTGGTTCTATTCAACGTTTTAGTTCTAAGTGTTAACTAATAGGGTTTAATACTGTCGGTGGTTGTAACAAAGTGAATTTGTGTGAATACAATAACAGTCAACGATTTTTTTTTTTAATTTGTATTTGTTTTGTAGGACTTTTTGTGCATTTTCAAAGAGTTAAGAGTTTAACTTCAAAACTTAACATTAAAAATTAATATTGTCTTTATTTTATTATTGATATTTATTTAGCATCGACATCTATGGCCATTAGCCATTTTCCCCTTTATATGTTTAGCGAATAATAAACTCATAAATGAAAAGCCTTTAATGAGCAACTAAGAATAACCTATCATTTTAAACGTTTGGTTACTACTTAAAACGCATTATCGGTTCTCATAGGTTCAAACTTTTGTTGATGCAATGTCATAAACGTATTTATTATAAACTTTTTAATAATGATAGCTATGACGTTCCCAAGATTTTGAAACAGCTGTTATCCAAATAACAGTTTGCCATTAAAATGAAAAATAAGACACTAGTATACAATATGGTCTCAGTATTTGCGTTCCAATAAAAAATTATATAGGTACTGTTATTTTTATATACAACATTATACCCACTTGACTATGTTGTATTTTGTTTCTCCTCGAGAATGGAAAACTTTGTATAAATTTAATTACCTATCTTTTATTTATGAAATATTACCAAGAAACCATGATTTTAAGCAAAACAAATATTGTTGAAAATGCTATCTAGATCAAACCGATATTTATTGATTGCACATATGGTTTGTAGCAGCAAAATAATTGGCAAATGTTATAATATTTTTGCGTACAAAGCCAGCTTACTTCAACGACCAATAAGATCCGAACAAATTTAAGTGCATTATTCTAGAACAAACATAAATGCCAACCACACAGTACCATGGCTAGTAATTTGTTTTTAATTCAAAAACAATGGGTATATTATGTTTTTGGCAATATTGTAACTCAAAGTGTGTACGAAGGTTCAATATTTGTGTTTATATATATTATAATATATTGCAAGAATCAAAGAAACTCACCTTGGCATGTGTTTAGTGTTTACATTACGTTTTATTAGGTTAGTTTAAAAACCGCTAAGTTTTATACAAACTTTTTTAAATGCACGGGCTGAGTGTAAGGGTACATCAATGTAGTGTGTACAGTAAGTTCATTGATACTCAGAATCAGAGTAATAATTTATTACACTATTTGAACAACGACAAACCCAAGCGCGGCAATTGCCAATTTACTTAGCGAACTCTAGTGATGAAAAATTCAACTATGGAGTTATTTATCTTGGCCACTGAAAATTATACACTTTGGTAATCCAACTATGCTATTATTCGCAATTCGAAAAAAAAGTGGAGTTAATCGGTTTGGCTTCTGAGCGCCTCAATTGATGCGCGTTTATATTTTACTTGATTACACTATGTCAAATAAATCTAACTTATTTGCTAATAGCTCAATCAAAATCAGTCTTTTAGCCTCCATAGAGAAAATAGCAGATATGCCAAAAAATTACTTCTACGAAATTTATTTTTACTTATTAATAATATACTAGGATTATATTTTAAGGTTAAGTATTTTTTCACTCTGAGAAACTTGACTCCTCCCCTCCCCAAATTTTATTTCTAGATCTGCGCCTGGACAAACCCATAAGAACCATATCGATGTTACTAACGTTTAGTTTTTTGAACATTATTTTGTGTACGAACTAGACAGATATTTATGCGAATCCCTATTAAAACAAAACTAATAAATATTTACATCCCTTAATGCACCTCTAATTTGCCAGCAAATAGAATTGCATTGAGCAGCTAGTAACCTAAGCTTTAACGAATTTTTCAAATATGCCCTAGCAAGCAAAACATTCTGTATAGGTACTCAAACTTATCACTAAACCCCAAAGACCCTAGTAAAATCATATTTAATTCATTATTCGCATTTAGTTTTATTCATCATTCTATTTTTAGTTAAACAGTGTTATCGAATTTTAAAATGTATGAGAAATTCATTTAAAGCGACGGATTTAGGATACATGAGCTGGAGCTTCTTAGAGCGTATAAAAATATATTTATTAAGGTAGGAAAGGTAAATTGTAAAAAAAATAAATGTTATATAATATACAAGTGTCCGAATTTGATGGATTATCTGGATTACCCGACTAGGTTGTATCTAACCTATTGCCTACTTATACGATTTGGTTTAACATTTTTTTCAAGCATAAGTTAAATGAGAAACTTATTGTTTTAAAAAAAAACCGTTATTTTTGTCAGTAACACAGTAAAACCGCACGTGTGGCATTATGGGCGGTGGACTGAAAAAAAGACTCATGAAACTCCATCAATTGACAATATTTTATGAGGATCTTAGGCTAATAGTTTACAGATCCTTTAAACTATTGTCCATCTGTTAAATTATTGTTACCGACTACTGTGAAATTGTTAGAAAAACAAATCGATGTGGTTTTTCGATCGGTTCAATATTTTAATTGGCATAAAGTATGAAGTATATGATTACTATAATATAGTTAATGTGAGTGATATTACAATGTTTGGTCGAGTGGTGTACGAAACGAACGATATTTGCAAACAACACATGTGCGGCCTTAGAAAAGGGAAAATGCTTTTTGCGCTTTCCATGGGAGGCGGCCGTTAGGGCATCTTATTTTTTATGGCACGGCCTTTTCGGACCTTTTGAAAATCAGTAATAAAGTTGACCATTGGCGCGTTGTCTTTTATATTTCATTAAGGAAAAAAATTATGTTTTACCTTTATAATTTATAATTAACATTCGATTTCTGATAATATATTCATATTTTTCTATTATATTGATATTGGCATTATCAAAATTATGACATTTCATTAATGCTTACACAAATACCAACCATAACTCTAAAAGTCGGACAATATATCTGTTAACATGTTTATAGTAAATATAACATACAACTAGTATATCATATACTATAATACTAAAATAGCGTTATATTTACCTAATTAAAAACTGTAGTGAGGTATTAGTATTTTTTATGCAAAAATCATAAATTTCGTAAATTGCATCAAATAATGTTAGCAAAAAATATTAAAATGGATTTTTAGTTACTAAAATTCCATAACTGACTTGTGACATTGTATATTATATTATGTAGGTACCTCAGTTCTACAAAGCAGAATTTTAATATTTATTAAAACAATAATTTATTAAACGCACTAAAACTTAATAACTGCATTTTACTTAGCTTTTATGGTTCTGTTTTTTTTTAATGAAAAAATGCATATAAATATACAGGAAAAAATAAAGTTAAATAACCAATATTATAAAAACCGATTGTTTACTAATTGCTATTTTATGGGGATTATTTTCTCGCCACTAAAATTATTTTGCATTATCATAGGTACTAAACATTCCAAACTGCTGGAAAAGCTGTTTACTGATAATAGCAAACATTTTATTAAACAGTAAACATTTTTGACATTAGAACATCGCCAAAACCGTTATCAGCAAACCGCTTGCTTTCGATATCTCCGCTGTAATAATGTGTTATTTAAGGATACCCATAAAGTACAAACTATTTTTAGTAAATACTTAAAGTACATTAGGGAGTGAAAACACGGCAATATTCGTTTTCATCAAAAAATGTTTGGTGTAACATAAATTAGCACCATAATACATTTGTTTTTAATACAAACCTATATCTTATATGATTAGTGTTAAAACAACCTTATCTGGGTTTGTATAATATATTAAACATAGAAAAAAATCTAAATTTGTTACATCTAATTTCATCAATTAAAACTTAAAAGTTAAAGTTCGTGTCTGGTTTCTTTTTGATTAATCATTAGTGACCCATGAAATCTCACACAGTTGCACAAGGTACTGTTAGGCAGCTCTTTATCATCTGGACCGTCTTACGGTATTAAAATAAAACAGAAAAATGTGTAAAATATACTGCTAATTAAACTTATTTTATAACTTAAGCTGCCTCTCCTTCCCCTTCAAAAAAAAAAAATGAAGATATTTATGTCAATATTCATAGCGAAGGGATAGAATAGTGGTTATTAGAAGGCATGACATCACAAACATGTTTACAAGTAAGTGCGTATCTTTCGAAGTAGGTCAAAGAAACGAAAATATTAACTATGCAACGTAAACAAATAACATATTATGAAAAAATGATCTTGAACGTCATAGATTAAACAAATATAATAAATTAAAGCAATTTCCATTACGGTTTACCTATCATATAATATATATTTGTAAATATATCAATTTTTAATTATTAAAAAAAAATAAAAATTGGCACAAAAGGTAAAACATTCTTTTCATAATCTTCAACGAAGTACAAATATTTAAAATTGTATAATACATAGGAAATATTAGGAATTTGATGTAAATTGAATAACAGTTAGTTTTTACATTATTTAAACAGCAGACAATGAAAAAAAACAAAATAGCTTAATGAAAAAACATTCAAACAAAGCTCCTTGAGTTTGTCTTAAACCATCTGTAGCGTATATAAATTTTGTACTTTTTGAATTACCTAAAACTTGTACTAATTTGTAACAAAATTACATTTCCCGGGTTTAGATTGTATATATATATAATACACTATATATATATATATAATATAATAATTTATATTAGTCAATGACTGCAAGATACACAGTCCTGTAAATTTTGTTTTAATGTATAATAGAATTGCTTATATTAATCCATAACTAAACTTTAAAGGATAGCTTTACGATAGAGGTTAAATTAGCCTTAAAAATAATACTACGTACATTATTATGTTTTAATTTTTAGTTATAATTAATTTAATTATTAATTACAATCTCATAGATCGTGACAAAGTTATATTAATAAAATTTAAAAAAAAGGAAATACTATGTGATTTAACATATTCAAAACATAGACTGCTTTACCTAATACATAATTTTACTGTATTTAAGGAGGAAATCTCTAGACGAATTACTTTTTCTAACTACCAATTCTCTGATCTTTAATTTTAAACTTATTTTTTAGTTATACATCAAGATAGAATTTTGTTTGTTTTATAATGCAAAATAAAATAAAATAAAATTATAAAGTTTTACTTAATAAAAAAATTGTTATTTCTTTTTTCACCTACATCACCTCTGTCGTTTAAACTAAGGTTAGACTGCAAATCTGTAGAATACTACCATAATAATCAATAGATATAGTCTTTCGTATCTAGTTTATAAAGCGACTCGAAACACAGTAGAAAATATTTAATATGCATTAAATTATTGAAAATTTGACAACATATTTTGTTTAACGTACACAGACCTGTGTGTCTAATAAATAGGTTATATAATATAGTTGGTAAATCTAACCCAATGCTATACCTACAACATACACCGTAAACATGAGACAACTTGCTGTTGTTTTAATATTTCAATACTTAACATTGTAAACCATATGGTTACTTTTGATTTTGAAGAAAATCGCCTTTTTTTATTATCTTTTTAAATTAACGACAATTTAGCTTCACGACCTGAACATATTTCTGGATTAATAAACCAGATTGAGCTTATCACCACAGCACATATTTTCGATGATAAATTTTGTTTTCAACAAGTACCTACGTACAAATTACATAGTATGTTGATGAACTTCAATGTTGATTTCATGTCGATGAACTGTTATGCTAAAAGTATAAAACAAGGCCCATGGGAGGGGGATATATCTCCCATCACCCCCCCCCCCCTGTGCATGTCACTGTATAAAATATATATATATATTTATCAAATAAGTATCTTTTATGGATTTTTTTGTGGACTTGGTAATTGTCAAATGGTTAACATTTTGTTGAAATGTATATGTTATAACTTATAAGAGTTGGCATAATATAAACGGTAGCAGTTTAGAAAAAATCACCTCGAACGATAATTTGTTGACACACACTAGGATAAAATTCAAATGTATTGAAACAAAAATATTAGCACCCACGCCTCTATTTATGATTCAAGCCCTCGTCATACGTTATTGTTTATTTCCTGTTGACAATATCGTGGCGGCTCTACGATGGCGTTAGTTAATATTTAATATCAATGATAACAAAATGTATGATCATGTGTTCAATTTTCTGGGTTTCTGTATCACAGACATACTCTGAAAGTCCCCTTTTTTACAATATTACATAGCCTATGCCTTGTTCTAACATGTAGACCATTCTGTGCGGAAGAGATTTTGACCTTTTATATTATTTGGGGATTAGGATATTTTATTATAGTTATCAGGGCTACCATTATTCTAGTCGTATTTCCAAGATTTCATTGCTTGAAAATTGCGTTCACAAAGCTGTTTAGTAACTCATCATGCAAATTTACATGATTCCAGTTTATTAATCAACTTTTTGAATTTCCTGATGAACAGGAAGATTTTTCATTCAAAGCGCAAGTGGTCCATGCGTGCAGAAGAGTTTTTTTCTTCTTAAATTCGATACTAGATTGTAACGGAAGTCATTACCTACGTTGGGGTCAACTTGAAAGTTTCTGGTATTGGTGTATTAGCGGTGGTCAACTGTACATTTTGTATATATTTACATTTGAACTGTCTATTTTATCTGCGTTGACGCTGTTCAGCCATACTGGTGAAAATTATTCCGCATTGGAATAAACTAAACCCAGTGCAGATGTGCAAAGCGTATACTCTATAGAAGTACAGTTCTAAAAATGATATACAGACCTACACTGAATCCAATATCGGGAATGTAAGAACGGAATACAAACGAGGGAGCCCGTAAACACATATAGGTACATCTTGTAAAAAATAAACAACGTTTTTTTGAAATCTAAAAGGCTGAAATGTCTGTAATAAAAGATATTAAATTAAAGAGTTGACTATACATATTGTACCGTTAAAAAATATAATAGTCTTCTGAAAAAAGTAGCTGTTCATTAAAGAAATAATATTTTTTGTTAGTTTCTAGTCAACTGTATAATTCTCTGTCAATAAATTATTGGGACACAGAACTATGACACATTTCGCACATAAAACAACATGTAAAAATCAATTTAATAACATGACAAAATGAGACCAACGTAATAGGCTCTGTTGGAACACTTGCGTGGTTCACCCATGTCAATACTTGTTTTGTGCTAACGTAAATCTACATATTTACTACTTGCCTTTATAAGTGTACGGTAGTCAACCATCTATATCATTCAACAGCTATGGAACCAACCGTGTACTTGTGCGCGTTCGTCGTGGCCATACTGGCAGCCGACCGAGTTCGGGCCTTCAACATTTTGGATGACGTCCGAACTATAGCCAAAGGTGAAGATGTATGGGCCATAGTCGGCAAACAAAAGATAGTGGACCCGGAAAGAGTCTTGAAAACGTCCCTGCCGTTACAAGACATGCTCGAACTCGACTTGGATTCTGTCGACAATTTATTTCGAAAGATGTATAACCAAGTTAAAACGGCAATCTGGTGCCGTAGTGGGAAGTATTTAATGTCCGCCATGACGTTGTGCCACTTTGTGATCGTGACGGTCATGTCGAACAGAGAAGCCACTGAAAACGCAGCCCGGGAAGCCGCACTACAAGCAGCCGAAAACGCTCCTACTGCCATGGCCGATGTGGCAGCCGAGGCCGTAACGAAGTATATGAAAATGGAAAACCAAGCCAAGGACTTCGGTGCCCTAGCCCAGACGGACAATCCAGACGAGGCGTTAGAAATTGGCACAACTATCCACGAAAAGGGTTTGCAAACCGCTCAAGACGAAATCAGAAAGGACGCCGTTGAAAAAGGAACCAAAATAATGATAGGCAAGGCGGCCAAAGATAAAGCGAAAGATGTTCTCGGGAATACAAAATTCAAAAAAGACTTCGTTGCCAATGAGTTTAAGCGTAAGACCGCGGAAGAGAAACTGGAGCTCAAGACTAAGTTTAAAAAGCCGGTGCCTTCGGTGGTCGAGGAACCTCCTGTCGAAGAAATAGAAAACCTCGAGGACCTGCTGATCGCATTCGCAGAAAAACCGACAGACGCCCAAACCGATGCCGAGGACCGCACAAAAATGTTAGAAAGAGTAGCCGGTAAAGCAGCCATGAGAAACCGTAAGCTGGTTGTTAGAGACTCTGTTGCTGTGACCAAGGAAAGTATAATAACCGTCATAGAAAACATGAAAACGTGGTTGAACATGGAAGACAAAGGATTCGATTTTATTACGCAGCTGCAAGTAAAAATCAGTAACCTCGGCAAATCCAAAATAGACCTGGTGGAATTGTTAAAAACGGAATTAAATATTTTGTTGAATCTTTATTATCAGGACTGCGATCCGACTATAGAAATAGAAAAAATTTACGAAGAATTCAATGAAGAAACAACGGCAATAATTAACGACGAAGGAGAACATTCCGTAGAATCTCTCTTGATCAGAATTACCAAGTTGCATAGTGGCTTAAAACTCGAACTTGATGCTTTGCCCGGTCATTGGAAGAAACTTGACTACATTTTCAGTTCAACTGATGTTACCATAACTTAATCACACAGATTTTAGAGAAAAAAAAACAAATTTTTTGGCCTTTGTTTTAGTATAAACTAACATTTTGTTGTACACTATTAACCAGTCAATAATAATAAATAAAAAAAAACATTTACTAATTTCATTTTATTGCAGTTTTATTTGTATACTAAAATATATTCTCGAGTAGCATTGAAATATTACTTGTATACTGAAAAATTACAGCAGTTTATACATTTAATAAAAATTACATAATCTAAATGCGTGAAAGGTTAACAGATATGGAAAATAGGATTTTGGCTATAAGTCACCATTGGTTTTGATTATTTTCTGAATAAGAAATATCGTTATTAGTCATCATAAATGAGTTAGACCAGACGATAGTAATCATAGTGCATTAATAATCGTATAACTGTTTAGTCGATTTTTCCGCTTCAACATACATGGTGCTGTTCACTTAACAAAATCTGTACATTAACGTGTTAAAATCGTACTGTGATTGGCCTTCATAAGGCTTCAGTATTTGAAATGAAGTTTTCCGAAGCCATTTAATTTTAGAGTTCCTCAATAATTGCATTTCCAACTAAAAATTATTTATTTCCTGTATACAGTCTAATTTGTTAAATAGTGTTTTGTGTAACGTTAAAAATACCGTGACCTTTTCTTATATCGTCGTTACTTTTTTTTTTTAAAGTTAAATGTTTCATTATGGAGTAAAATTAATGTCTAAGTAATCTGGCAAAAATATATTTATTAAGCTTGGTAGCTGGTATATATAATATAGTGTAAAAATGCAACTCCTCTCTTGAAACTCCGGATTTGAGCATATTTTCTCACGAGCACTTGAATTGCCTACAAAATGCGCCGGGTAAGATACCTTGTGACATACATTATTGGCTTAAGTTCAATTTAAATGCTCCGTACATGATAATTAGTACGTAAAGTTTGTTTATCGTTGGTATCTTTGTTGCTAAGTAATTTGTTTTGACCATTTCTTATAATATTTCAAATAAAATTTTTAATTTAAAAATAATGATTTACCTATTCAACCAAACGATTTGGGTTGACCATCTAAGTCCTCTTTTGTCACTAGTGTTGGAAAAATCAAATCCATGTTCAACGTTTACACCCAACAATTTTGTCTGTAACGCGAAATTTAAAAATTTCGATTTATACTTATGTATAACGAGGATAAATCATAGAGGGGTGGAAGAAATCTTTGGGAATTATAATAACTGAGGGTGATGCAGGGGTCTGTATAATGTTAAGGGTAAAATTTAAATTGACATTAAGACAAACTCCAAGAGTTAAAAAAGACATGTACAAATGTAAATGTATATTAAGATTTGTGATCGTTATAGTATACAATATTAACGGAAATCGGAATTATCGGTTTACATGATGTTTTCACTCTCGGAGTTAATCACCGTCCTCATTTCAAATGTGTAATAACTAATTTAAATTTGGTTAATCTGAATTAGGGTAATGTCTTTCAACCATTAATAAGATAAGTGTTTACGTAGTCTTAACTCCGAGCTTCAAATATATCAGATTAAGCTAAATCGGGTTTAAGTACTGAACTAAGCTACATTCAGTTCAGAGTTAAGTTAACCATACATGTGAATGTAGTAAAAAATACTTAGTACTTTCGACATAATTCGTTCCGTGACTGCATGCGACTTAGATCAATTCACTTTAGCATTTTTGGTTAACATGCATCTATTTGTTATCACGGATTAAGATTTAATTCCATATAAGGAATTTAATTAAATAATACATCAATTATTCATTATGTATTATTACATTATGAACGTAGTAGTTGGTACAGGGATTACACGGGGTTTTAGACATTTAATTCTATAAAACCGCTTTCATGAGAACATACATATTATGGCTTATAGTTACAAAAAAACATAGCATAATCGTCTAAATACTGATAGTATTAAATTGTTTAAGACAATTTGGTATAGAAGGCGTTTAGAACTCTAACGTTTGTTTTTTGTTTAAAAAGTGTGCAAAAGTCATACAACGAAATTTTATATTTGATCAAATATTTGTTTAGTCTCTTGAAATACAGTCTTTTCCACAATGATTGTTGCAATGTAAATATGTAATAACAGATATCTGCCGAAAGACAAACAATAATATCATAAAAGGCCGTTATAATATTTTAAAAAAATGTTTGTTGTTTTGCACTACATTATTTATCATTTTTAAGAAGACAAAACATCCTATCAATCTTCATATTATTAACACTTTTAATCTTAATAATCTAATAATAATTGATATGGTTCGTAAAGGCGCACAACATGATAGACAAAATCCAAGTGGTTTATGAAAACCTTATATTTAATTTTTTGTTAACTTCAATTGAAATTTGTTTTAAGATTCAGTCTTAGACTTCTATTTTAACTGTAATATAGTTAGAATATTAAAACACATTGTTTTGTTTAAATTATTTCTAAAATTTTAGTCTAGGAATGAATATTTTTTATACTAGTATAGGAAAAACATGATTTTTAAACGAAATTTTTACTGAAATTCAATATTAACACCATCATTTTACTATTACCATTGCTTATTTAGAATACGCAGACAAGCAATGCTGTATACAAGAACGGCAACCGATTTTATGCAGGATCCCCGCAGTCAACAGGAGTACCCTCGTCATAGTTTACCACCTACCTGTCCATAAACTATCACGAGGGTACTCCTGTTGACTGCATGAATTCGACATAAAGTCGGACACCGTTCTTGTTTATAGCACCGCTTGTCTGTGTATTTTAAAAACAAAATGTTACTGCTTTATTAATATTTAGAATATGTTCACATAGCAGACATCAATGTTTGTTGCTTTAATAACAAGCTCTGAATCAGATAAAATAATCAATTAATTGTTAAACGATGCGTCTACGTATAATACAATAAAAACTCCAATGATAGGTAATGTTACTAGTTACATATTAGAATTTAGATACTGTTCGTATAAAATGCTGGGCAATATTGAAATTAGGATTCTAAATTTTAAATGTGCATTCAAAAATGACTTTGTGTTATAGGTATGCAAGTATTAACATAAATGTTAATAAAACTGTAAATAGTTAATTTAATTTCATATCGTGATCGCCAAAGCCTTTAATTATATTATGCTTAATTCAGTTATAACGGTTATTATTCGTTTACAAGTTTTTTTTTAAACTAACTCAGTTTATCATTATCCTTATTTCAAGTGTGTATTATCTAATTCAAATTAGGTGAAACTAAATTACAGTAAAGTTATTTAACGAAATAGTTAACTGTTTCAGATTAAATTTAAACGGATTGAACCACTGAACTAAACTGAATTCTGTTCAGTAAGTTCAACACACATGTATGTTCAAAAGCAACTACATACAATATAAATTTCCGACAATTATGCTTGGATTTATAAACTTCAAAACTTAGTAAAACATACAATCAGGAAATTAAAATTTTTTTTAGAAATATGCATTTTTAGTACTTTAAGTATCAAGTGAGTTTAACCACGTTAACACACGGTAATTAAAATCAACTAAATGAGCATTAATTTAATGCATACAGGTATAATAGGTACATATCTCCTTAACACCCAATATAGTTTAGAGCTGTAATCAAACTTCTGTGAAGCTTTTTTTTATCTTAAGGTTTTATTTTTTAATGCTGTAGTATTGACTTAACCTTAGTAAGTATTTGTAATATTATACCTAATATAGATTCAATCAATCTTATAGATTTGATAAGAAAATACATTCATTAAAGCTGTACCATAAAATTTGTAATACTACTAATAGTAAAGCCGTCAAATCTTTATATTGATTAACTATATTAGTTTAATGGTATTACAGAATACAAAATTATCTGTTGTTTAACTGTTTTTTTATTTTCACTCAAACGTGTATATTGATATATTATTGTATATATTGTATATTGTATATATAATCTATTGTAAAACACAGGTAAATAAAACACAATTTTAGTTTTACAATGAAAGAAATATTAAATATGCTCTTCCGTACCTGAAACATAACATTATTATTATTATTATTACAATTCGTACAACTATATACGTATTTAGTATATACAAACAAAAGGTGCAAAACTAAGGGGAGATCACAGGTCTTTACTCTTTAGGAAATGTTATAACTTATAGCTGAAAGTGACATAATCACATAAAAAATTCCAATGTTTAGAAATAATATATACATTAACAGAATTAAAAAAATAACTTCAAATTTAATAAATGTAGTTATTATTGTGTTATTAATTTTTTTGTGTTTATCCATAATTTAGATGTCTACTCCAAAACATTATAGTCAGATGCCTCTTGTAATCTTAACAAACACTTAATTATTTATTAACAATTTAATTTGAGCATTTTTCAATGTTGGATATAAGCTATTTTTTAATAGAGGGTCCAGCAAAATTTGTCATTATTTGAATACATTATAATTTAAATAAAAAATGAACTATTCCATTATTTATTCATTCATGCAAAAACAATGTAATTAAATCAGATAAATTCTGGTATTATATACAGTATATTATTTACCTTCAGTTTGCCCTGACTTTTCGGCCTCGTCTAAAACAATATATAAGTATATTTTCAAAGTGATATAATATTATTATAATACAGTGTTTAGCCATAATTTAGATGTCTATTTCAAAACATAACATTCTGATGTCTGTTTTCACTTTAACTGTTTTATTTAACTTCTATTTGTCCTGACGTGAAGTACTCTTCTAAAATAATTTATGCGTACTTTAAAATTGTATAATCATTTTTAAAAAACAAGAAAGCCGCCTATATGGTTTTGTAATATATTATTCTATTACTAATATAGTTATTTTTCAATAACAAATTGAATTTATGACACAACTCGGTAACGTATCTATGTGTCCTTTATTTATTCGTTCATTTAAATTTTAATCACGATTAAATTTCATTTTTACTTATAATTAAAAAGGGTTTGTGAACGGAGTATGAAAAAGGGTAGTTGTTGCTGACATTTATTGCTGTTTTGAAATTAATATTTGTTTGCTAGATTCTCAGTTTTTGATTTTGAAAATCAACTTTTTTAATACCCATTTCTATATTAACTATAATGTCTTCCTAAGAAAATGTAGAGGGAAATTATTTTTGGAAAAATCAAGAATAGATCACCAGTTGCTGAACCCGTACTAAACACTAACCATAACATAAACTCAGTTCAATTATTAAAAACCGTTAAAACCTATTGAGAATTAAAAATTAGAAAAGCCATTGAGATGTCAAAAAATAAAGAAAGTTTGTAAATTGGGACTTATCCGCCGATTATCGCCGCTATATAAGGAGGATGTATTGCCGATGTGTCTTCAGTGTGCGGTTAGCGCTGATGATGGCAGCATAGTCGCCGTAATATATGTATATACGCTAATGAGTATATTTTTATTGTGGCTAGGGTTTATTCATAATTGTATAATTAAAACAGATAAATCCTGGTGTTATACATTGTATATTATTTACCTTCTGTTTGCCCTGAATTGTCGGCCTCATCTGAAATAATTTAAGACTACTTAATAATCATATAATATTTTTTAAATAATATTAAAGCCTATATTACAATATTTAGTCATAACTTAGTTATAGAATCTCTTTGAACTAAGACACTTTTAGGAAATTAAAACTGACAAATCTTGGTGTCATACGTTGTATATTATTTACCTTTCCCTGACTTGCCGGCCTCGTCTGAAATAATTTATGAGTACTTTAAAACCGTAAAATATTTTTTAAATAATAATAAAGTGGTTAGCCATAATTTAGTTTTAGAATAGTACCTACTCTCTATGGATTTCTACGGATCAATATAAAACGAGTACATCGTGTTACAAATATTATCGAACGAATTCACTCAAGTTCTTAGGCGGCTACCAGTTCCACACATTAAAAACATTTGGTATTTTATTCCCAGGTTCAAACCGGACAAAAGAATTCTGAGGTTTTAATGTCTCCAATACAAGACACAAAAGTTAATGATATTTTGCGATTGGACATTTTAACAGAGAACTTTCGCTTCCTTTCCAACGTTTACCATTATTCTCTTTGATCTTATATTATTCATTTTTGTAAATAACATTATGTTCAATTAAATACAAGTAAATAACGGTAGCGTTCATACAGCTTCAACACTTCTCTCATACAATTATTACAAATATTTCCTTACAATACATTTTCTATGGAACAAGTTTTTTAGGGGTTTTCAAGAAAATGTATACTGTTATAGATTTTAGTTTAGTCAACTAATTTAAGGGTAAATAGAAATTATTAATTTGCATGGCTCTCTAAAAGTGCCCCACCAATAATTTGAAAAATTAAAATGTTATGTCATATAAATTCCTCTTTGGGAAAAATGTTACCCCACTATCGTTTCTACTTTATAATAGATTTTTCTATTAGCAATATAGAAGTATAATATACTACTCAGTACTACCATTTTTTCAATAACAAATTAAATTTATAAGCACAACTCGGTATACCCGTTATTTATTCGATAATATAATCTCGACTAAATTACATTTTTACTCGTGATCAAGAAAAGTTTTGGAAACGGTATAACGGAAAAACGCAGGTGGTACAGAGAATTATCGCTGCTTTGAACTTTATATTTATATGCTAGACTCTTAATTTACAAAATCACCTGTAACCAATTCTGTTGACTCATATTCGTCTTCACTATTTATTTCATCGATGTGTTCTGAATAAATCGGGGTTGTCTTCACACGGTCTTGTATCAAAGTAATCCGACAAATCTCTCCATCACATTTAGCTGTATAAATGTTAAACACATCCGGCAGTGCGTCTAAAGTTTTTTGTAAGCCCATCAATATACATTTCGTCGAATCCGGATTACACATTTGTATTGTTTCTATAATAAAGATATTTGTTGTCAAAAACAACTATTGTTTAAAAAAAAACCGATACCGGTTAAATCATTTATTAAGTTATTTACTGTGTTGTAATATTTATGTATAGACAAAATATAAATTACATTAAATTATGTTTTAAACAAAATTTACTTCTATTATTCTTTTCTGTTTTTATGTAATCATTTAATGCTGTTTTGCGTTCCGCCATGGCACTGATATAATCGCTTTTATCTATATAAGAACGTATAAGTGAATATATCAACTTTATTTTAAAGAAAACATTGTATAGTTTGATTATATTTACTTGCGGATTCTTGCCTTATTTGTTCTATAATTTTTCAACAAAAAAAATGTATATATAATTATAAATTGTATTAAGATATTATGTAAAATTGTACATTAGAACTGTTACTCTTACGTACACTTTAAATCAATTAATTTAATTAAATAAAAATTTACATTAACTAATTAACATCTATATATATATTGAATGTTTTACAATCAGCATATTCGATTATTTAATTTATGAAATAAATTATATTCTTCTAAGTGAACTCTTAGTAAGTACGTACTATTCATTTGCTTGGTAAAGTATACGTAACGTTCCTTCTTCTCCATTTTCTCTACATCTTTATCGTCTAAAGATATAATTTGCCCATTAAATATTTGAATCATTGTTACTATTAGATTGTATTATGTTTGAAAAATAAATTATAATGCTAAAAAACTTTTAAAAAAACAATACTTTTTTTTAGTTGGTTTTCTTTGAAACCTGAAATTAAATTATAATGATTGCATATTAATCGGAGTTGATATGGTATGAGCAATTTATAAAAATTACAATATAATAATTTTAAAAAAATGTATTACCCACAACATCACGTATAAATTTTTGAATTTTCAATTCTTTCTTTAGTCTTCCAGATGAATTGTCATTTCCTAAAATTAATGTTGTGTACCTGACATATTATTATGTTACACTACCATTTTAATATAATACATATATATATATATATATATATATATATATATACATACATACAAAAAAAGGTTAAAGTAGGAATATTATGTAATTAGATAACACATAAAAACGAGTATATTACCATTTGGAATAAGAGTTTTAGTAAATACTCCTGCAAAAAAAAAAATTATAAAATATATATACTCGCATACATTTTTAAAGATAACTATATTTATAATAAGCAGGATAAGAATTTTTAAACTAGGAGTCCTCTTATAAACATAACGTTAACCTTAGAATTATATACAAACCACTTATTCCCTTGCAATCTTGAATCAAAAGATTGGTTATCTCCTCAATTTTGTCTATAAAAACAATAATGTTATTTACAAATAATGTTAATTAAACTATAAAAAAATGTATAAATGTTTGATCGAATGTGTCAAGAAATGTCATGTTTGTTTGAAAATATTATTTCCCGTTTAATAATTAAAAAATCTATTTTTTAATTGTTTTTATAAATATTAGATTTCCCATCAATATCAAGACAATTATTAAAAAATATAATATTGTTCAGTGTTATATTATTAAAATATTTTAATAATTATTATTGTCGTCGTTTAGATATATTTTAATCGTATTGGAATAACACCGGTTTACCTTCTTCTGATATAAGAGTATTAAAATTCATGTCTAAAACAGAAAATAATAATAAATAGTTACAATTAATCATCAAATTTAGAACGATTTTCTTTTATTAAATAAAAAAATAATAACAAACCACCAAATCGTTTTAACTCGTGTTCCTTAATTTTTCCATTCCAATTTTTATTACCTTCTTCTATAAATTTAAATTATATTTTAAATATAATTATTATTAGTTAAGGTGATTTTTAAACTAGACAAAATATCATATATTTACTTCTAGTTACTGTTAAAGCTTTAAGCATGATATCTGAAACAGGCCGTTCAATTAATTATTTAAATTTATAAATTATAAATGTTATCTTTATGTGGGTTATGTACAGTGTACTTCTTTTTCATCTTCGTCTTACACTCTCAACTACAGATGGGTCAGCCAGCCTAGTATTACACCTTTATAGAGCTCGATTTTCTACATCTCCTTCAACCACCCAAGCTATCCTCATATCACTCTGTATTCCATCTATCCACCTTTTCTTCGATCTTCCTCTTCCTTTCCTTCCTTCTATACTCATTTTCATAACAACTCTCACTGTCTCTGCCTCGCCTGTCCTCATAACATGACCGAACGATCTCAACCTATTTTCTCTCATATTCCTCACAATTGATGCAATTCCTGGACTCCCTATTATGTATTAATTTATTATTCTAACCTACCTAGTCACTCTACTCATCTTAGCATTCTCATCTCCGCTACACTAAAATTTTCCGTTTTGCCACACACGCTCTTCACGCTCTTCACCCTTGTACTTTTTCTCTGTTACTTTCACATACATCTTCGGCACTCCTTTTACCTTAACGTCCACCTCAAAACCTCTCTGGGAACTCTATCATATGACTTTTCTAAATCTATAATTACCATGAACAGTTTTCTTTTTTTCTCCCTGTATTTCTCCACAATCTGTCTCATACAAAATATTGGTTCCATGTTGATTTCCCTGGCATAAACCCAAACTGATTCTTCGATACTGTAACCTCACTCCGTATTCTCTTTTCTATAACCTTCTCCCAAACATTCATACTATGATTCATCAGTCTTATACCTCTATAACTTCCACACTGCTGCAGCCTGCACATCTCCCTTGCCCTCAAATATATTGGTACCAAAATACTTTTCCTCCACAATTCCGGCACTTTCCCGTCTACTAACACCATGTTAAGGAAATTTATTATGTGGGTTTTGTACGATATATATTATATAATATATATATATTTATAAAAAAATAATTCAATATCCTTAACAACAAAAATAATCCTCTATAGCGTATATGTATTTCGGCAGCAATGTTGCCATCATCAACGCATACATGGTAACATTGCTGCCAAAATACGTTAGGTGTAGCAATTTTGCCAAAATACAATAATGTTTTTGTACAATGTAATCTCAGTTTTTACATTTTGTTTTTTTTGTTTTTTCACCTCTCCAAACTTAATTTTTTTAAGAGAAACTTTTAAAACTTAAATAGTAACGTATACATTTATTAAAATTTTTAAATTGAGAATAATGTACTAACATTTTTGACCGGTTGACAACCTGGTTTGAACTAATTTTAAAGTTATATGAGTTTAAAAGTTAGGATGGGAAGAAAAGTGTGCTTAAAAAGTGCGCTCAGATAAAAATATTACTATACTCTACCTTTCCTCCTGCCCTAAACTTGAAACTTCAACAACATCAAAAATAGTTAACCAAAACTAGTTATCGACTAGTCAATATTTTTTAACACGCTTATATTAGCTTCACTTGTATGTATGTATGTATGTTTGTTTGTGTGTAACTATGTAACTAAAAGAAATAGGCAACCGAACGTACATGCGTGTATTCGTTGTTGTTTACCTGAAGTTTTCAAGTAATAGAGACACGTATGTACTAGAATTAAAAAACACGATTTTAAAGCACATCGAACTAAAAAAGTGGAAAATAAATAAAGTTTAAAAAAACTAATAAAGCACATCGAATTAAAAAGTGGAAAATAAAAAAACTATAGTTTAAAAAACTAAAAAACACGCTTAAATAGTAAAATAAACTAAAAAGTAGAAAATAATTTTCAATATAGAAATCAATTAATAAAAAATAAATAGTATTATTGTGAAAAAAGCGTGAGGTGCTACATATATCAGTTCTTGAAAAGCGCCCCACACTTTTTTCACAATAATACTATTTATTTTTTATTAATTGATTTCTATATTGAAAAGTATTTTCTACTTTTTAGTTTATTTTACTATTTAAGCGTGTTTTTTAGTTTTTTTAAACTATATTTTAATACATTATTCTCAATTGAAAAAATTTAATTGCATGTATGTGTTACCATTTAAGTTTCAAAAGTCGCTATCAAAGTTGGGAGGGGGTAAAAACAAACAAAAATGACATTGTATAAAAACATAATGAAAAAAAAATCAATTTTTATTAACCCTATTAGATTTGAGTGGTCCCGGTAAAATGATCACCTTGTATACATAATTTTGTTTATACTAACTGAACGTTGAATTAGCTACAGGAACTCGCCTTAAAATAAGAGCTGTACTTACTACCAATTTTCTTAAGAGATGGATGTACTGATATGAAAAGACACCCATTCTCCTTACCAACTAAGACACTGACATTTACGACAATGGTGTACAACTCACTTGTTTTAATTATTTCGTCTAAGCAGGCTGAAAAAAAATTATAATATCTAAAATATAAAAGCACATTTGATGATGTTAAAGTAATTATTTACTTGGTTAAGCACAGTCTAGTTTATATGGGTTAATGCCGATTTGGGTAAGGGTAAATTATAATAATCGTTTTATAAAATAATATATTTTTAATTAAATAGATTATGAATTGTAATTTTGATTAAGTTAATGACAGAGATTAAGTTAATCAAATTTTAATAACACAAAATATTTTTATAACTTTTACCTCAACGTTGTAAAAAAAAATATAATATTTAGGGAATTTAAAAATATTTCATTTCCTATCATAGGATTTTAAAGTATTTTTACAATAAAATATTTTTTAAATATATTTTTAGTATGTGGGATAAGAAAACTTTACACGCATTTATAACGTGATATTTCATAAATTTACTGACTTAAACAATAAGTGGAAACTAGCATAGTAAATAACTAGTGACATGTTTGCATAGTTTTTACCAACATTTTAAATTACCTTCAGTGATTTGTCCAAAACTGTGGGTAACGAAAAAGACACATGAAATGATCAGCACGAGTATACCTAAAGTCATGTCGTATTTCATTGTATATGTAGGTAAGACTTTACACTAAAAAAATTAAGATAATACACTAAGTTATAAATACAATGAAATTCATGTAGTTTTTTTCATATGTAATCAATACAACGTTTTACTTACACAACTAAGTACGTATTCTTTTTTGAAATTGTGTAAGACTGTAGCGAGGCCAATGAATGTGATATTGTTGAGATGGATGTGTAGAATAATTTAAAGTTGTATAGGTTTATCGTCAGTCAAGGTACATAAAGTAGAATTCTGTGTAAATAAAATTATGAATACCAGAAAAAAACACAAGTGTTTGTGAGTTATGAGCGTTCTAAAACTTTTTATAATTAATTTTATGTAAAAAAAAAACAATTTTAATTGCTTTTGGGGATAAACAATATAAATGAGTTTCATTTTATTATTTTATAATATTTTTTATACATATCATATTATTAGTAATGTCTGTATATATAACACCATGTGTGATTTACAGATATCTTTATATATATATATATATATATATATATATATATATATATTTCTTTTGTCCGTGTGTAAGTATGCAAACTACTCCTAAACGGCTGGACAGATTTTTATAAAATTTTGTTTGCGCGATTGAGTTGATTGGAGAAATGTTTAGATTCACAATTTGATCCGATAGAACATGTTTTTAATTTTTAATTAATTGATTAAAATGATTAATTATGTTTATCAATAGTATCAATAGTTATCAATACATTTCTAAGGTTTTTCATACTACAGGGATACAGTGATCCGATCAGCTGATTGTGTGTCCAATACACGGGCAACGCTGGGTCGGGACAGCTTGTAGTAGTATACCATATTATACCACAGTCTATCATACTTGGTGCGTACTAAAATAGCAAAAACAAAATTTATAACTGTGCAAAACGTATTACTTTCATTTTCTGTGATACGGAAATTATAATATAATTCTGATGTACGATCCCCTAACCGTATACAGTACCAAGTCAAAACCAATTATTATTAAAATATTTTTAACTAGCTGTTATGGCCAAAAAAAAATACTTTTAAGAATTTTCCTGATATCTTAGATATTAAATTTATACTTTGGTTGACAGTGATAAGATCACTTTCATTGGAAACAGTATAATATAATTTTACAGAAAATCTCATTTACCTAAGTCATATTTGATTGCCACTGTGTAAATTTACACACTAATTGGACCAGGTTTGTCCTGGTTGTAGCATTTCTGTTGTATTAAACAGATCATTAACAGATTTGTTATTTAACAGATTTGGTCAAAATAGACTAAATCTTTTCTGTTGATATGCTATCAATCTTGAGTCCGTCACTCTAAAAACCCAAGTAGGGTTACTAAAATACTTGTTGACTGTCACTGATGATGCCTCAATACACTATTAAAACTAATATATTTTGACCGACCGGCCTCTAATCGTCTCACAGTCGGTATCCCAAATAGAATTTCATATCCAAGTTGATTTTTTGATACAATATTAAAATATGTCTGTTTTTACTAAATAGGTAAATAACCAACGTTATAGTTGTGGCGTACATCAAAATTGGCAAATAATTGTTTAGTGACTCTTGTCATTCCCGCGTTATATATACTTGTATAAAACAATATGTTTAAATTATTTATTGTACATATTTTAACTCAAGTGTACTCTTTTTTTTCTCGAAAACCATTAAAATAATTTTAAGAAATGAATCGTAATAAATTGTAAAATCTGTTTCCACTGTTTTAAAAACACCATATGGCTGTGGCAAAAAACAGAAATCGCAAACACCTTTTTTTAAATATAGTTACATTTTGAGTTATATTTTATTTTTTTATTTTTTTTTATTATTCAAAAGCCTCGACTGCAGGGTCATTGGCGTACAGTTTTGGTATACATATATTATATTATAATGAGAAGAATTATAAATACATTAAATATACAATTGTTTTAGATAAGGGAGAGTAGATTTGATTTTTTAGAAATTGAATGATGTTACGTTCTGCCTGAAGTTTGGGGTGAAGTGCTGCCTGGAGGTGATCTGGGATGTTGGATTCCTTTCGGATGATTTCATATTTCATGCATTCAGTGAGGATGTGCTTTACTGACACGGTGGTGTTGCATATATCGCATATTGGTGTTTCCTATTGAATTTTATTGTAAACGCTCTAAACGAAATTATTTATTATAAAATATAAATGCTATTTAAGAATACTCTATTAAATACTAACGAGTAATAAGTGAATAGATTCACATTCCTACACCCTAAATGAGGAGACTATACTTAGCACATGTCCGAAACTCATTCATTGATATTCAGCCGGTAAGGTTGGCTGCCGTTTTGTTACCGTCTCATCTCTAAAATAATATTGTCCATATAAAATCGAACAGCCGCTAAATACAAAAATAATTCGAAACACTATGTTAAAATAGTATGTTCATTTGAACCTAACGTATCAACTTTTTGGGCTCCTTAACAAGACGTGATCTTTTAGAATATAATACAAAACACCTAAAACACTTATTAGCCTCGAACTTACAACGCGCCTGAACTACGAAGTAAGGAAAACTATCTGTAGTTGGCCAAGTTACTAATTGACTTAAAAAGAGCAAGTTTTTTTCTTTTTAACAAGATCCTTTATATTTTTAGGCAACCAGGTAGGGAAACTGGATTTAAAGAACGTTAGCACGGTATAATGAAGTGTGTCGAAAAACGTATTTACGGGGTCTTAATCATATTATAAGCATTGTATAATACGATTGGGATTGAATATACTTTACTGTTTACAATATACTTTTTGGACCTCTCCTATTTAGGTATTGCGAATTTTACCATTTGTTACCATATTATATATAGATAGAGATACTCCCAGGTCTTTAAGGTTATTAAAATGTATTTCATACACATTCAAATCTGCGTATAGATTTAAGGTTTTTGTTATATAAGTAAACATTATTAAATAATGGGTAACATAAATATAAGGAATACAATTTTTTAAACAAATGTTTCGATCAAGTATAATAATAAAACCAGATTTGTTTTCTTCATTAAATAATTCTTAATGTTTGATAAAGTAGTCATAGTAGTGATACAGGTAGAGTTCAGGTCTTTAGATATTTTTATTTGTAACTAAGAGTGGTAAAATTATTCCCAAAAAAACGCTATAATAAAAACCTATACATTTTTTATAATTATTTAAAAAAAAACTAACAAAATTGTGTAAATTCTAATAGTATTAAATGTTTGTAAGAGAATTTGGTGTAAAAACTTTACTAAGTTAACTGCCGTATTAGGGTATCTAAATGATTTGTACTTGTAAACGATTATGGAATTCCGTGTGCATATAACTCATAATGTGCAATAAACTGGGTTATATACAAATACAAAAAAAAAGTAAGCAGTAGGTCTCCAAAAATTGTTCCTTCGGGCCGGATTTGAACCAGCGACCTATGGATATCTATGTACAGTACACTACAGTCCACCGCTCTACCAACTGAGCTACCGAAGGTTCTTTAATTACAATTAATACTAGAGCATTTAAACAAAATATAACAACGGAGTATGAACGTTATTACTTTCACTAGTAATCATAACACATGCAACGACATTCTCCCTTGAGGGTATAATATGACTTTATACATTGGAACAGACTTGAAGAATTATATGGTTTAATGACAAATATTATGTTATTCTATTTTATTTACAAATGTTAGTACACTTTGAGGTTTTAGCACTATGGTATCAATAGTATTCGAGTCAACGCTCTCTAGCCTTACCAATCCCCTTTGGATGCGCCACTGTGATAATACTTTATATTTCTGTCAACAGCGAGTATTTGAAGTTAGATCTTTATCCACTAGATAGCGTTAGACAATGCCAGTGAATTTAGTACAAAATATACAAGATTATAGGCTAGTGACTTGTAAGTTATACATCAGGAATGATTAATTTATATACATATAAAAAGTAGGAACGTACATTATGTTTTAAATACCTACATTTGCTGAACGCTAACAATGGCACATTGGAACGCGGTTTTTTTTAAATACTAAAAGTGATCAATAAAAAACAAATGTAATAAAGGCCAAAATATATGCAAATTTTGACAAACAATTGTATTATTCTGTTCTGACTAGGTATGGCACAACTTATTGACAATTTCATTTACATTAGCTTTAAAAAAATGTATTGTCATCATGTTCATAAAGACACTCAACTCGCGTCAGTTGTACATACTATCTGAAAAATATATCATTTTGGAAGTAAACTTTTTTTATTTCAACGGTTTTGTTACTCGGAAACGCATATCACAAAATAAGAAGGGATTTAGATATTATAACACAAACACATACATACAACGATTACTGCAATTGCATCTATATCGGTTATATTTTATTAGACGTATTTACAACATGTATTTCAAATAGAAACAATACACTCTGCAAAATTCAATTTTTACAATAATAACTATCATTTTAAACGTAATATAATTGTAATAATTAATAACGAGTTATACATGTAAGCGTCTGACTACGTTAAAATGATTTACCATCTAGTCGTTTGTAGGCAAGACAAATTATATAATAAGTTATTATCTATTTCAAGTAGGTACACACAATACGAATCGTGTGCGAGAAACTATGTGTATGGGTATTTATACAATATAATAGGTAAGAATGTATACAAGAAATTCTAGTGTATTTATAGATATATATATTTTTTTGTATTATTATTCTCATGGGCATTATTACAAATAAATAAAATACTTTTTTTTTTATTTAGGTATAAAATCATTTTATTCCGTTTCGATAACACAATATAAAGGACCCGGTGATATAAAAAAAAATTGCATAGGAACTATAAGCTATTAAAATAGAACAAAAAAGACGGTGACGGGTGGCGAATAAACAATAAAACCGACGTCGCAGGGATTGCGTGGGATGTGTAAGATTGTATGTAGATTGAAAACATATTTAGATGTAGTGCAGCCAGCAGAAATAGAAGACATTGCGCATACAATCAAATACAATAATAATAATAGTAATAAAATATAGGGGCTTAGCTATTTATACATAATGGTAACTTGATATTGTGATAAACGCAAAATAACGCCGTCGGAGGTTAGGTGATGAGAGTACGGGTGCTACATATAAATTGTAAATTATACACTAACTCGTATAACTTAATTTAAATCGTGACTTTTTTCCAATATCTCTACCCGTCTATCATCGGTCGTGATAATTATGAGTACAAAATAATTGTATATTTTTATACTATTATAATATATAATATTAATAATATCATATTATGTAAGTTTATAAAACATCGGGTACGCAAAATATCCGAAAATTTAATAATAATAATAATATTAACCTTAAATTACGATTATATCACAGAAGAACAAAAAATAATAATAATAAAAGTAAACAAATTTAACGCAATATAAATTTAATATTATAATATAGTTTTAGCATTAGCGCAGCGGTGGTTGGGGAGGTTGAACCTGTTGAGGGCGATTACCGTTAGCGGAGCCACCGCGGTCCTCTTCTCATACGGGATCACTGTTCCTGCCCACCGAACACATCATCATGGAGTCCTGGGATAGTTCGTCCAGAGATGAGTTCTCGGAGGCTGTAACAAAAAAATAAAAACATTTATTATAAAAAAATATTTAAAATGTTAAACATCTGAATCACTACCGAACTGTAAACCTAATCGATTGTGACTAAAATATAACCAATGGTCAAAGTGGAGGGAGATACGGGTGCCAACCCTTCACTTATTTTAGCTAGTATATTCCAGCCCCCACATATTTTGTTAAAAATTATCCATCCCTCTCGGTTTTTTAAAAATTAATTGTTTTCAAACCAAAATTAAATTGGTAATACAAGTTAAAAATACAACAATTTCATTTTTTTGTAAAACTCAAATTTTAGGATTAACAAGATTAGCCCCGTTCTATCGCCCACATATTTTGATCCACATCGACCACTGATTGCACCTAGTCGATTATAAAAACCTTTACTTTGTCCACTTAAATTATTATAGGTTACTGAAGCATTGCCATTTGATATGTTGACTGATTCAATTGGGTTGATACAAAATCGCATCTCGGCAATGGTAAACTAGTGCAGTTATAGTCAACAATGTTGGCAATATTGCTACATAATAATTGCAAACACTTTACAAAAACTACCGGCGACATAAATATAATAATATATTTGTTTGTTTTACGACTTACCCGTGGTCTGCGGCATGTAAACGGGTGATCCTCGTTGGTGCGAATGGTTAGACGACGGTGGTTGTTGGAACGAGTACGTTAGGTGTAGGTTTATGTGCCTGTTGAAGTGATTTTCCGAACCGTTTTGATGGTGAACTGTGAGATTACGTTTAAAATTAGACATGGTAAACTCAACGCGGAAATATCATAACAGAGACGAGGGTAATTTTTTATTTTTGTTATACTCACGGAGGCCCGACGGTGTGCTTTTCACTTTGCCCGTGTGCAAGTGTTTTTTCTGTCTGGCCCTCGAGTTTTGGAACCAAACCTGCGTGACCCTCTTGCTGAGGCCGGTGATTTGCGCTATCCTCTCTAGGTCCTGGCCGTCCGGGTTGGAGTCCAGCTGGAAGTTAGCCTGCAACACTTGCAACTGTTCTTCGGTGAACGTGGTCCGCACGCGTTTCGCCTTGTTCTTGCTGTGATAGCTTTCGGAATCGCCTCCTTCTGTAACGGTAAACGTGTCGTTTTTACCAGGATGTAGTAAAATGAGTAAGCATATTTTTAGGTGTTATGTACATATTCTATTAAATTAAATGCATGTTTTCGAAAACCCGACGACAGCGTTTTCCGCTACGGCAAACGCTGGCAACCCTCCTTTTGTTGTCGTGACAAAACAACGCGAGACCTTGTACCGTCGACGACGATTGCACAGTTTGTATCCCTCTTGCCGGGGACCGTGATTGACCGGAATGTGCACGTCCGGATAATTACAGACCGAAGAATTTAACCCTTTTCAACGGAAAGCCCGGCCGGACGTTCGAGGGGCCCTCCCCCGTATCGCCCGTTCATTATACATTGTTGTATATGATAGCGCGTGTGATTTGAATAACTGGCCGGCGCCCACCATAATATAGAAATGTACCCGTAGGTAGGTATAATAATATAAGCTACGGTTGTTGTGAAGGCAAGCACGATACGGATGTACTATTATCGTGTAGAAGGTGTAGAATACGGAGTTTGTTCAGTACTGGTCGTAAAATGTTTATTATAATGTTATATACGTGTTGACGCTTTGATCGTTATCGTCTCTTATACCTACTCGATAAGTGATAACTATGCAAATCGCAAACAATATATTATTATTATTAGCGCCTATTCCCTTGCAGCAACCGAGTGGGGTTTTGGGAACAACTGGAAATTGTGTCGCGCCCGAGCAGGCGTCTAAGTTGAATTTGCGCTATTACACTTCACGATAGTACTGGATTAAGCTGTTTGTAAGCACTATTCACTTAGTCAACGCGAGCCCTTACACTTCCGTCCTAACCTTCAGCACATGCCCTCGAAATACAACTAATACATAATAATTGCTCTACCAAAAAAGCAAACGTGTTTTATTAACATTACACTAATATAAAGCAATGTTAATCCAAGTATCACAATAAAAACATAAAATTTAAATAATTTTAACTAATTTATTTAGTTTTAGTATCGAGAAAAACAGAGCACGTTTCAGGTAGGTCATTTACATTAGACCGTTGAGCTGAAAATAAAGATAAATAATCACGGTTACCGGATACTAAAAAAAAACAAAAATAATTAAATTCCTTATAATAAAAAAAATCGTTTAACGACAGTATCGAAAAACAGGTTATTTTTTAAATATTCCCCTTCGCCTCGGTATGTGGAAAAAGGCGTCACAAGCCGTTTGCTATCGTGTTACTTGTACAATATAAATGCTATTTTATATTATTTTTTTGAATTGCAGTTTTATTTAAGTGTAATATTATGTGACGTTATCATAATTATTATTACTTCCGAATAAAATATGTGTTTATCATTTATTATTCACCGATTATTATCAGTGCATAGTCTATCTGTAGGTAGAATAACCGAACTTGTAGGTTTTAGTTTTTTTTTATTACAACGGATAGGTTAGGTTATTATTATTTCTTCCTCAGTGTGGTTTTTCGAAACGGCTCTCACGCAAAATACGCCACGAGAATAGTAATAATTGTATTTTTGAAAAATAATGGATATATTTTTCTCTAATGTTCCACATGGTTATTTCACGACGTACTTTTTCGCGTTTGTTCCTAGTGCAAAAAGAAAACAATCGGTTCGTTAACATTTTTAAAATGGTTCGATTTTATCCGGTCGAATGTTATATATATATACGTTATATGTATATAACATACATGTTATATGTATGTACAATGTATTCCACGACCGAACGCCGCGCTGTCCTCAATATTCTGACACAGAGTTGCTATACCTACCTACAGAACAGCTTTGTATTAACTTAACCTTATCTTTTGCGGGGACAACAATAACAACACTGTTATTATATTACATATTAATTGCGACTTGTGCGTGCTCGGGGTTGCACTGCAAATTGTTTCGACGTACACTATCTTTAATATTCGGGGCGTTCGCCCACAATACACACGCGGGGGCAACTCAAAAGTCAGCTTGTAAACGTCAATCAATTCGAAAATAATAAATAAGGCTTTTGTCGCGTATCGGTCATACGCAACAACACACAATGGTAACCCGTTATTATGTGTACATGTACCGGGAGGGAAACGTGACAAGACGGTGCCGGATGAATCGAATTAGCGCGATTTTCCGGTACGGTACTTGTGTGTGCAGAAAAATCAGCGGTCCGCTCTCATCACCGACCCATTGATGACATCATAGTGGGCGGATGACTGAGAATGCGGTGTGGGGTTAGGTTTTTTTTCTTGCTTTCTTTTTACAATCGTCGGACGACAATGTATTTATATATATATATATATTATTATTATTTGATTATTGCAGGGTGAATTCGATTTAGCGCGGCGATTTCACGGTTGGCAGATAAACAATGAGTCTGTTCCCGGTTTACTTCGGTCGTATCCACCCTATGCGAGCGCTCGTCTCCTCGTTCGGTCCAAACCTAGTTGACCTAATTAAGATAGTAAAGCGTACGACCGGGGGAGTGGTTGCCGAAGGGACAGGGTCTTTGTAGACAGAGGCTTGAGTAAACGGGCGGCGGCGGCGGCGGAAACGACACGCTGATTAGACACACGGCGGAATCAAAGTTTCAAAGGAATCGCGTTACACGTTTGCCAAAGGGTAATCGCGTTAGACGAACGACAGCAGAGTTGGCCGATTGTTTGCGTTAACTCTACTCCGAAGGCTTACATCCCTATATTATATAGTTTATATTGGTGGGCGTTCGGTTTAATTTGAGTATGTTTCTTCAGACCGTTTGCCGGGTCAATCGACGAACAGAGACTGCGGTAATTGACAATAATTATTGTTGTAAACTTACCCGAAGAACTGGTCGTGCCGCCGTCGACGATATCCAAATAATGGGGTTTGCAAAGCACTCGGCCTTCGTGCAGCGCAAACTCCTCGCCGGTGTTTAGTTGTCGGTCGCAAGCGTCGCATCGAAAACACGCCAAATGATAAACGTGGTCTCTAGCTTTGCGCACCCAGTGCGAAGCGGAAATGCCTTTGGAACACTTTGAACACACTGTACCGAAGCTCCTGAAACAATAATCAATCGAATGGTAAAATCGACTCTTGTATGCAACCGTAAAGAAATCCAATCAAGACAAATACAAATTATAGTTTTATACGTCATATTAAATTTGTATACTTTAAGCTACAGGTCTGTATTATTTAATGCCAAATAATAAGTGGTAATAAACACCAAACACCGGTTACCCGTAGACCTACATTGAACTTATTATTATAGAGATCCTTATATTATTATATATTGCGTACAACAGTTATGTCTGAGTGTAAGTTGGTGTTTAGTATGAATAATGATAAGTTTAAAAAACAACACTAGTGTCGTGGTGAAGTATCATGTAACTATTACAATCGAACTAATCACTTTTCGAGTCATACAGTGGTTCATGCACAACGAATAATACCAACGGCGTACTATAATGGGGATGCATATATTTGTGCCTACGCCTAGCCTTGCAGAGTCTATTTCCATATATTTTCCCAACGTGCGAATAATATATATTATTAGTATAATATTGGCCCGATAACCTGGCCACCGCCGTGTTAAATTGAACGGGTAACACCCAGCAGATATGGCGCGTGCATACTAATATAAAGAATTGAGTTTCTGTGTACACAGCATATAATCCGGTTATATTGGCGTAGAGGGGATGCTATACACACATATCACGTGTAACCTGTGAATCGTTCACGCTTTTTTGGAAATGAACCTTTGCAATAGCACTATATATAGCAGAACTACGTATGTATAGAAAAATATCGCACAGACAGAATTCCAATTATTATATTTAATATTACGTATAAGCTGTATCGCTATGATAATACAACATTCACTGTAACCAGTAAACTCTGTCAATAAATGTTGTAAAATTATAGTGGTATAAATTTTTGGATTTAATATCTCGTCTCTCTACGATTATTCAATTTACAATTATTTTATACGCTATTCTGGATAGGTTATAAAAATTTGTTTGAAATCTTGAAACTTGCATGAAACCATTCAGTGAGAATTCCATTATACCAAATGTTAGGCGTGACCGGAAAAGGTGAGTGACAAACCGTCAGTATCGCAATGGCCGTCGAACAATAAGTGTTTTGAAACAAAAAGAACAAAACATTTTTTTTTCAACGACTACTAAAACATTGCATTACGCACTTTGTTTTTCTAATACGACATCATGACTAAGGCTTCGGAAAAAACCACAAGATGTGGTATTTTTTTATACAAATATAGGTACAAAACAATTAAACATTCGAAGGGATAAGCTGACCGATGGAGAGAGAATCAACTGTTTTTTTGTATGTTTTATAACTGTACTGTTGTGATTTTCTAGTTTGCATTATATGTAAATTGTACATTTTTTTGTTTCGATAATTTCACAATGTACTTGTACAAATGTTAAACATATACATATTGATTATTATGCAAATAAATAAATAAAAATAAAACGCGATAACGTAACTACTAACACAGAAGAAAAAAGGATATGTAGGATGCGTTAAGCTTAGGGAACCGAAGGGGAAACGGGAAAGTTTTATACAGTTGGGCGCGTGTGCGGGCGTGCAAAGGCGGTTAATCCAATTGGCCGTCCAATCAGCTCCGGTGCGCAAAGGGGCTTGGCCGGGCCTAGCATAGTAGATAGGGTGAGGTTAGAAGATACTTCTGGAAGAACGCACACACATATATATATGTGAAAGAAAGCGACAGAAAGAAGATCTCAAAATGTAGATATACAAAACTATGTAATATTAAAATACACTATGTCTCTGTCCCGGCGTTTTTTTTCCTTCGGCAAACAAAAATAAAAAGAGTTGAGAATACAATAATACTATAAGATTGTAATGACAATAATATCAAAGAATTAAGATTTACCGTTAAAGCAAGACATGATTTGGACGTCAACAAGAGACTACCAAATTTTCAATATATCAAATAACTAAATAAAAATAAATACAGTTTTTAAACTATCATTAAAAGCAAACAAGTATAATGCATTTTGTAATAATTTTATAAAACATTTTTTCTTAATTTTGTTTTAACTTTGGTTAATTTTACATACTATCTGTACAAGTAGTAACTAGTATAATACAAAATCTTTAGAAAAATAATTGCAATACTAAAAAAAAAAATTACATGGCGCAAAAAAAATATATTTGAACAACTATTAAAGTAGGTAAATCAAATAAAAAAAGTCGAGAGATCTCAAAATTTCAATGAATAGCCAAGATGACTTTTACCTTATTATATTTTTAATCGGTTTCGCATGAGCTACTTCTATGCAGTAGGTTTGGTTTTAACCAAGTGTATTTACCATTGTTATTTTTAATTCTACTTTTGACTTAACAGTTTTAAGGGACCTTTCCAAAAATCATGAAATATGTTTTAGCGTTTTAATAGACATTTTGTAGTGGTTACAACTTACATCATAGTTATTACTTATTATGTTTAGTTTAACATTTTGTAACCGACCGCACGCCAAATGTATCCGCTTAGTAGGTATTTGCTTGTTTTGATTTTGTTTTTACTCCGTTGAATTGTTATTAATAAAAAAAAAACAATGTACAACGGAAACGCTGTAGAGATAAAAATGTAAATTTCGGCCAATAATGTCCCGGTCAATAATAATTATAATAATAAAAATTAACATAGAGCCTAATGAAAACTTCAAAGCTCATTTTCCGAAAGTTGCAAAAAGTGACATTGGCCTTTCTTGCTCCAAGCCACAGATTTAATCTCGAGTAATGCGTTATAATTTTTGGCATCATAGATCGTATATTATATAATGTTAATAAGTTATTATATTTCATGGAAACTCTGGGGGTGAGGGGGCGACGAAGTCCCCCTCCAGTCTGTGACCACTTGATAAATTCATATCCCCCCTCCCAAAAAAACAAAAAATTAAATACGCCACTGCCACGGGTAGCGGGAGGTGCTGCCGTTGCGTCACAGCGGGCGTGCGGACTGGCTTAATGCACTTAAACGTCGACTTGCGCGTCTCGTGAAAAACAATATAATAATCCTACCTACACCCCAGTAACGAATAATAATAATATATACACTCATGTTGTATACATAGGACCCTACACCGTCGAGCGACAATATTAGGTTGTCGGCAAAACGACGTGGTGTACATTTACCGAATAAATGTCATTATGTTATTATATTAGATATTCGCAGAGCCCAGATTTCGACTGTATATAATAGCATTACAATACGCGAACATGCTGCTATACATAAAACGTACAGCAGACCCGAGAGAGAGAAAGAATCGGAGAATCGTGACCGGAATTTATTGTTTTCATCATCTCGTTTTGCGAAGACGGATTCTGTATTTTTTTTCTCCTTTTCTTCAAAAAACAACAACAACAAAACATAAATAATATCGAAACTTTTTATTTTTTAGCCCACAGCAGCTTTTGTAATACACACACACATACAGAGAGCGACAGAGATAGAAACGGCATTGGGTTATTGTATTCGGAACGTGAACTGTGTATTGATTGTGGATGTAAGGTTTCCCCCCTCCTCCGTTTCTTTTTTACTTTTAAATTGAAACTTTACCGACAGCGTTAGTATTTACTTAGTGTACACGCGATGGTCTAGTCTCGGGCCGTGGAAACACAACAAATGATAATGAGTCATATTTTTTGCAAAATGAAACAAACGGATTAACCTAATTTTTTTTCTTTTTAATTTATGCAAAAAACAAATAGTAATTTCTAGAACAGAGTTCTAATGAAGTTTGTTTTAAGTCAAAATGAATTAACCAATATAAACCGACAGTTGTACCTAATATATTTTTCAGAATTCGTAGTTTATAAATCTAACTACAAGGTTTTTTTTTTATTTTTTTATTTTTACACATAATAAACAATCTGTATCAATTATACTAGACACAATACGAATATGTGATAAATGTTATAAAATCATGAAGTTTTGTTGAAAGAAGCCACCCATTGATAACACTTTCTGTTAACTTGCTATTAATTTAATTTAAGAGATCTCGACACCAATTACGCTTCAGACGTCTCGGAGGATTACCAGGTATTGTAGGGGTGGCCAATTTTTTTATTAATGGATTTGGATGATTATTTAGGCGGCTATGGAATCTTTTATAAAATATTTTTGCTTCATCATTTATTGATTTTAATTTTAAGTCGAAATGTAGTGTATGATTTGACACGTAGGGTGGAGCATTCGTTAGTTTTCTAAGTGCAATATTTTGAAAGGCTTGGATTTTCATTATGTTTGACTTTTTTGCATAGCCCCAGAGTTGCAGGCCGTAGGTCCATAGTGGTTTTAAAAATGTTTTATATATAAGAAGTTTTGTTTTAATAGAGGTGTATATATTATTGGTTAATAAGGGTTTGAGCATGCGAAGACGATGATTCAATGCTAATCTTTTAGTTTTGATGTGTTGAGCCCATGTTAATCTTTGATCTAGGGTGAGGCCAAGATATTTGATTTTAGGAGAGTAGGGAATTGGAGTACCATAAAGAAGAACATTAGGACAAGGAGTATGTCTGAGGGTAAAGGTTGTATGAACGGATTTATCCTGGTTAACTTTAAACCGCCATTTTGTAAACCATTTGTCCATAGCTTTAAGGTGAGTTTGTAAATTAATTGACGCTATGATTGGATCTTTATTAATAGATATTAACGCTTTGTCGTCAGCGTAGTCAGCTACTGAAGTGTTGGGAGTAGTAGGCTGGTCAGAAGCAAAGATGTTATAAAGAATTGGAGATAAGATGCCACCTTGAGGCACGCCAGCATTTATGGAAGCTATATCAGAAAGAGCGGATCGGTGGCGAACTTGAAAATGTCGATCCGTTAGGTAGGATTTGATGAGTAGGTAGTAACTACAAGGTGTTTTGAATATTATCATATATTTATTGACAATGTTAAAAAAGAAATTGGAATTTTTAAAACGTATTATGTACATTTTCTTTAAACATTAGTTGATGCTAATTCTTAGTTTTTTGAGCTGGCTTTACAACTCCTTTTTTCATTACACGCCTGTATAATACTTTTATAGCGATTTTATGCCATAATATTATAGGTACTACATATAGTTTCTAAGATAATCTCAGTGTATAGATGTATATTATGGGTGTTGACTGGATAATGCGACAGGTTTATAAAAGGTACCTGTTTCGGTATTCACACGTCCTATGAGCAAGAGAAGAACGTACGTGCGTGCGTGCGACCTAAAAAGACAGCAGGATATACGGGACTGGAGGAAAGATGAGACGTTATACTTTTTTTCTTTTCTAATAAGAGACGGACTTTTATTTATTCAAAAAAGTTCGGACAATAATCATAACACGTTGGCTGTGGGAACGCGCCGTTTTATCATAATAAACCAGCTGTTTATTTAGATACCTTTATATTATAATACAAGAAAAACACATGGATGACATGAAAAATACGATGGTGGTGTATACTATTGATTGTGTGTATAAGTCACGTCAAGGGTGTCTAACGCATAAGTCGATATAATATAATGTGTATAATATACATCATACGTTACATATTATCTATAATGTAGACACCACACCAGTCACAAAAATCAACAGTTGTATCAATGAAATAATACAACTCCTAAGATTACTTGCTCAGACGATGTTTTGCCACTGGTTTCCTGGCATATTTGTTTTTTTTTTTCAAATAAATAAGGTTTTTTAATTGTTTTACTTTTATAAAATGCATATATTCTCATTGCTCACCGTCACCAGTAATTCTCGTGGGTGGCCAGTAATTTCTTAAAACTTACATACCAACACAAGGGGTAGGAGTTAGGACATGTTATTATTATTATGCATGTCTATACTATTGTGTGTGTATAATATATATATATATATATATACATTTTATTATTATCATTTGAACACTGCGGCGGCGGCGGCGGCATTTGTACCGCGGCATATGATTATAACGCAAGTCTTTCAAAAGACACACACACTGCATATTATACACCTATACATAATTCAAGAAAATAGAAAAAGAACGCTTGTGTATGTGTGTTTTTTGTTGTGGACAGATTATAGCTGTTTTAGACCCATTAGTAACGGAGACCGGCGGAATAAATGAGAGAAGCGTTTTGTTTTGTACTCGCCGGCCCATGGTAATGTGCGGGATTTTGTAAAAAATCACGCGCGCACCGTCGTACATACTATTATTATAATTATTATTACTATTTTTTTTTTCAGTTATATTACATATGTATATAATATATTATATGTATAAATAATAAAAAAAAATACCGCGTGAGAAGGACGAATCGTATAGAAAACGCGCGTGCTCCGGAGACTTATGAAAAATTCAAAAACAACACAACCCAACTTAACATAATGATTTGTCACACGTTCTCGTATAAGCCGTTCCGTTTTGGCCGGAACGAATGTATTCAAACATTTCGCTCGGGCCGCGTTCTCGGAGACTTGTTCACAATCGACCGCAGATCCGACGCAAAATTCTAAAAATTTCAACAATTTACAGACAATTAGTCACAATAATATTGTGCGCTATGAACCTACTGCGCGATTACCAATATGCCTTAGGTGATTGATTTTATAATAAACTAATAAGCAGTGTGTACAAAAAACTTTGACGAGGGCAACGCTGTTGATGGCGAGAAATCTGGGCCGTTTTACAGGCAACCACTGCTTTTGTACATAATGATTATACCAATACTTCGGTGATTTAAATACTTATAAAAGAGATAAATAAATTATAAAATCATATTTCAGATCAATCAAATTTATGACCTATGTAAATGTATGCTTATATTAGGTTATTAGAATTATTGAATAAAATATTATTTACGAAGAGACTGAAATCTATTGGTTGTCTAACTTAATTTATTACATAAACAATTTTATAGTTATTATTCCAACTATTCTAACCAACTCTATCCACAATTAAGATATTTCTAATTAATTTTTTAAGTGTCAAAATAGTAATACTTATTTTGTTGATACAAGGTGGTCCCGATTCAACATACAGTGTTAACGAAGGACACTGGACCGTCTTCGAAATGGTTTTTTATATTATTTAAAAATTGCGAAAATCTTTTTTTATTGTTTGTATCGTAAGCTTTTTTTTATAAAAAAAAAAATTTGATTTTTGTTGTTGAAATAACTACTAAGAATTAAGAGATTTTATCAAATCAAACGTAATGTGTGTGTGTATGTGTTAATTTTAATAATATAAAGCGTTCGCGTGGCTTTATTGGTACGAGGGAGACGGACACAGCTAGACCGTCACAGACTGCGTGTGGTTTACACATACTTAGGTAAAGAGTTAATGTATCATATTATTATAATATTCGTATTCCGAGAATTATTCATCATAACAGTCAAGTGGAAACACACAAATAAATATATGGCTCCGCGGTGCCACGTGCGCTGAACGTCTGCTAAACGTATGTATCGTTTGATCCGCGATGAATCTTTGTCGGATTTAATAGTGTACTCAATTATTGGTCGATATTTAAGTAGGAAGAAAAAAAAACAAGCATGATTTATACCGATCCGATGTATATGGAAAGATAATTGTTTGTATGATATTTCGGTGAATAGCAGATATTATTAATTATCCGTAAAATCGACTAAAATCAATCATATAGGTATACATCTCGTGACGTGCGCTTTTTCACGCGGACAAGAGTGATAAAAATAAAAATAAGATAAGTACTTCGAATTGAATTAATCAACACAACGCAACGGTTGTCGACATTGGACGGGACACGATGAAATAAATAAATAAAAAATAAAAAAAAACAAAACCTGTGTTGCGGAGAAAACAATTTCAATGTATTTATTACTCGAGTTATTCATTTGTTACCACTATTACGGCTCTGGTGTTATTATTGTAAAGTATTATTGTGTAACACAATATTCATTGTGTTTTGGGCATATTGTTATAGTATGTGGGAGAGGAATGAGCGCGAGTGAGGATTTATCGCGTCCAAAACGATAATGGGAGTAAAAATCGACGCTTTTGGTAATGACAGTGAAAAAAAAAATCAAGTCGTTCTGGAGAAATCAATCTTTGTCGTGGGCAGGTTGATATATATTATAAAATATATGCACTGCACACCAAACGCGGGACCTATCGCCTATAAAACTAGCTTGGCTTGGTTTTGATTTCTCCTCTGCTCTAGCACTATGTCCGCGCACACACGGTGCCCCTCGAGTGTGTAACCTTTGTACAAATAATATAAACACTCCGGATGAGTAGGCATGTTCTCCTCGCGGCATATATATATTATTATTATTATATTATTTTGTTTTTTTTTTATATTGTATACGATCGGACGTTTGAGGAACCATTTGTCATCTCTCTCTCTCTCTTCGGCTTCAGGGACAGAACACTGCACGGGCCCGGCCGATATATATACGGTTTTCAACGTGGCTGTATGTGTATAAAAAAAAAAAGAAGAAGTGTGAACCACTCGACCTTGCCGCGGAGAGACCAATATTACGATCAATTTTTTTTTTTTACTATCATTATTATTATTAATGTAATAATTCGTATTGATCGGATCGCGAGACGGGCGGAGGTCTGACCCCGAAATGTTACTTACTTTTCTGAGGTCATCAACACCGGATCGAATGATGGAAACAGATTTTTTATTTATTTTTTTATCGCCGCTCCGCCTCCGGTGATCATATCCCCGGAAACTGATGATTTTTCGCCACACGAGTGTGTACGTTAACACACAAAGCAAATAAACACATGGTCATTAAACCACAAACATAGGGTGTGTTGAACATTTCATCGATTACCGCTTCACCCAAGAGAACTTCCAGAAAGCTCTACGGTGGGTTTGATTAAATATACAGAAACGTACCTACTTATTAAAATAATTATTAGTTTTTTTTTTCAACAGCTATTCCAAGGCGTTTTGGTATGGTTTTTCCTTATATATATATATATTATATTATACATACATAATTTATACGGCGATAACTGTTTGTACATAAAACGTCCAACGACTGGTAATTAAAAATAAATAGTGAAAATGGGTTTCCGTACTTATGTATATATATGTATATTTTTTTTTTTGTAAGGATAGTGAATGAACCGAACATCACCGCGTTCCTATCTACTACACGTATGTATCTGCTATCTACATACCGAGCCGTCGACGCACAAAACATACCTATACGGTTCGATACAGTTGGTGAGCTCAACGTGTGTATTATAATATATATATATATATATATATTATATAAAAATCCAAACACTGTGATAATAAAAAAAAAAGAAGCGTGATACTCCTGAAAACCCTATAGAGAGACCACCGCCGGTGTAGGTAGAAATTAATTCCGTTGTCGTACGCGAGTATAATATGGGCTGGCAGATTTATTGGAAGATACGCGCTGTTTAATTGGGCCCCTTGTAGTGTTTTTACATACCGTATAGTACTTATACGTAATGAGTAGGATTTCAAGTCCTGGATTTTATGTTTTTGTTTTATTAAAAAAAAAAAATAAATAAAACAGGTGAACGTATTGTGTATAATAATATTATTTAAATCAGAGTGGGCAGTATAGATTCCCGGTGATCATATATTGGCAGCGTGATGTATTTAAGCGTCCGTGTAGGTTGTCGCCGGAGACGACGTACGGGTTAATATTATTAGTATAAATTAGTTTGGGAGTCGACAAACCGCTAAATCCCCGTGGCCGGTTAGCAGGCGGAATGTATTCGCGCGCTAACAGGAAATAATTGTAGAACGTCAACATAAATAATATTATATAAAAAAAAAACATGAAAAAAATTAAACTTAGCATATTAAAAGAGTAATATTTATTCTCGCGGTACAGACACAACTAGGTATAAAATTTTAAAAAATATATATATATTTCAATGAATCAATAATCATTTTACAAATGGCTTAAATAAAAATATCGTGTAAATGAACATATATTATATTTTATACATATATGTATGTTGAGTCGTTATCTATATATATAATAAGCTAAAGGATAAACAGGACCTATCACTTAGCGTAGCATATTAATGATCATGGACCGGTTTTATAAGAAATTGGTTTATTTTTTTGGCTCCTTTAAATTTGCCCACTAGATCGCGACCCGTCTATTCCTGAGTCCGACCCTTCAGAACCAACACGTTTGGACGTTACGGCTGATAAATTGTAAATTAACATAGTCAATTTGTTAACGGCCAACAAACCGTTTTAGGTTATTATTGCACATGTATAGTTGAATGTCGGTCGCTATCAAACCAGAAACGTTATTATTATAATTATTCGAGTAAATGTAGTGTTTTATCCGTGCTGTAGAGTGTAGACGACAACACAATTTGGAAAACTCATCCTTTTGTAAATATATATATATATATATATATGTATATAGGTGTTTTATTTACATTCTGTACCGTACTCTCTACTTACTAAACTAAAGTCTAAACCAAACCGACCAAAAGTGATAACATAAAAGAAACAACCGACCGCATAGAAAATCTAGAGAGACAAATAGAGGCGGACTGGCGCGCTGTTTTAATAATAGTATACCCGGGTCAGTACAGTGTGGCGGCGATTTGTTTCGGTCTTGTACTTATGTATAATATGGACTTTGTGAGGAGCCTGCGGTGGCCGTGGGGGTGGCGACACGTCAGAAAAAAAATCTTCTTCTCGCGCGGTCCACAGAAGTCGGTGTCACCCCGCGCTAACACAGGTGCCAACCATTGTGCACACAAACGTCTACTGCATGTAGACCGGCTATCCCGACACGTCTGATTTTATGATTTATACGACGGGGCCCGCTTCTGTGTCTGCACTACTCTACGACGCCTATAAATCACATATACCCGGTTTCCCGAAAAAAAAACTACACAAAATAAAAAATAAAAATCTCAACGTATAACCACCACCACTACCTCCACCGTATAGACAGCGGCCAAAGAATATTATGTTTACGGTTCTCGTTGAAAATTCGGCCACCGCTCAATAGCCGGCGAGGTAATAAATTTTTAAATAAACAATGCCGTCGACGTTTGGAGACCTTCACACTTAGCCGAATAATAATAATTGCTTGTAAAGAGGCGTTAATGATACATAATACGATGTTGCTGTGTCTCTTGAGACGTCCACTGTTACCCGAATCGCATGGTCCCTATTCAACCTACCTCTCGCACCAATATCAACAAGAAGATTATATTCTTTTCTCGGATTTCTAAAAAAAAATTTCATCCACTGTAGTTTAGAGTAACAACAACGATGTTGTTACTCAAATTGTCCCGGCACCGTGACCAATTGTTTGGACGCGCATATCGCCGATGATTTCAATAAACAAATAACTGCAGACCTTTTTAACAAAACCGTATAAACATGTATAATTATTGTTTGAATTGTTCAGCGGGCTTATAGTCCTCTAATCGCGGTCACCGACGGCGTTTACATTGCATTAACGTAAAATTATGAACGCGTTTATATTCAAACAGCCGACAAGTTTGTGTTTATTGTACTGTATACATTGTAAACGAGCAAAATGATAATTGCACACATGGTTAGGTGTTTAGGGTCAACGCTTGACACTCCGGTAATATTAGATTATATACATAAAAAATAATACATAGTTGGTCCAACTAAAATTATGTTTAATGTAGAGACACAATACATTTCTAGTTGGAATAACTAAATAAATAGTTGGGCCAACTACATTTTTAGTTAAAACAACTATACATTTAGTTCGGTCGACTAAATGTTTAGTTGGGCTAGATTTTTATTTAGTTATTCCAACTAGAAATGTACTGTGTCCCTATATTAACCATAATTTTAGTTGCACCTACTAAGTATTTTTTCTCGTCTACAGTCTCTAAATAGGTGTAGGATGTATTGGAAACGTTCACAGTATGGACAGTATAGCATTAAGGTGGTAATATTATACGATCCGGTTAATATAAACAATAAATAAAAATACAGGTTATTAGTACCTGGCGTAGTCTTGTCGACAGTAAACCGAATCGTCTTTGACAAAACACGACGGTTCGTCTTCCAAAATCAAATTGCAAACGCAACACCTCAAACAGGACACGTGCCAAATCTTGTCGGACACTTTTAGCAAAAACCGGTCGGTGATCGGATCGGAGCATCCCCGGCACTGCAGCACTTCAGTCTGAAACAACAGAGCAAACAAATTAATTGATAATGATTATTATAGTTTCAACTGACACTGTGTCGAATAAACAATTTGTTTTCAACCATCCGAGCAAACATGAACGAGGCAAGTTATATTCTAAATATAACGCGGCAGTTTGAATGAATATCATTAAAACGATAATAATATATACTCGACAAGTTTGTATGCATCTACTATTAATTTTCTTCGACACAAACAGAGATCACGGTTTCGCGGTTAGGAGGACATTGGATAGAACGTCCGAGTACCGCTTTTGTTACAAATAATATGACTTTATTAATTAATTACCGCAAAGGTAAACGCCGTAGCTCCTATGCTGAAGCTGACAGGCGGTCACTATAATATTCATTAATCACGGTGTATAATATATACGTTGTTTGTCGATTAATTATAAGATATTATTGTTGTAATTAATTAAACAAGATTCTTTTTTATTTCTATTCGAAAATAATTGCTGAACCACGATTCTCGACGGATAATCGACAATATCAAGAGAAACGCTTCGACCGGATTGATTTTGCATAGTAATTAATATCTCAACGTGAAAAATACTCGAGCTGCTGTTAGTCGCAGCTGTCGATTGCCGGGACGAAAATTATAATATTTTCTCAAGACGCCGGTCATTCGATTAGTGTTACATGTAATGTGTATATTATTATATCTCGCCCTCCCGGCGTTCTTGGCGGCTCAGGTACAAATTGTGATGTCATGTCTCCGCAGTATTTTACACTATTTACATGAATGCTAGCAGCTACTCCGTTGGTTTTATTTGGATCGGTACAAACGAAACGACACCGGCTTAATACGAACCGATTTTTATTTTATGTATTTACAGACTTGTATACCTTATTTTTTTAATCGCTATATTAATATATGCCGTGATCACATGCGAGTCGACGGGCGGTTAAACTATTGGTGTACACTACAACTACCGCACAGCAATATATCTTTCGGGTTGTTTACGGTTTCGCACGCGATTGTCGATAACGCGCAGCCACGGCTGAACTGCATAATATTATTATTATACACATAATTTAAAATATGCCTATAAATTATGAATGTAGTATACACTACCGACTACATAATGTATACCGACTTAACCGCGAGGCACATCGAGACCGGTGTGTATCATCAAAAAATGAACGCATACTCTTTTTCAAAAGAAGATGTTTACAAATCTTCCTAGCAGTTGATCCTCATTGACCGGACCATAATATTAAAACGATAACCCAAAAACTCTGCGAAGAAAATAAGAATGCTTTTAATGTTATCCATCTCTATTGAATTTGGCGTCGTAAGATTTCTATTTTCTTAAACAGCTTTTTAAATAAAGGGCGAAGCAACTTGAAAGCCAACCGTCAATTCCATACGACTAGGAACAAACAATATACATAATTTTCGAAAAGCGTTTTCTAAAAGTCAGTCACAGATGATAACCAGTCGGATAGTCAAACATATTTTTTACAGTTTAAAGCATCGGCCGAATTGAAAAAAAACCTAGGCCTAATTTGACTATGCCAACTACTACCGGTTTTTCAAAACGATTAGACTTTAACGGTGGTACACGATATAGGGAGGTTGCACGAACGACAGCGGCGAGTAACGTCACCGGTCACATTCTATATTATATTTTGACATGACCACTCGTCTAAGACAAATAAACATTATGGTTTTATCGGGTACCCAATAACTTGACATTATTTTAACATGCCGTTTTATTTATATAAATTATAATATTGTACACGACATGGGCAAACGTGAAACTCATACCCTGCATGGGACGATACTTATCGTAATAAAAAATATTTATATTAAAAAAAAAAACGTCCGAAATCATAACCGAGGTGTTTATTGACTGACCAACTCGGATTTTGGACGGACGGATAAAAAAAAAAAATACATTAAAAGATAAAAACAAGACGTCCCGTCGTCGTGCCGGCAATATTCGCCCAAGGTATAGTTATATGATTACAGTTATAATAATTGTGTTGTTTTGTGACATGCCGTAAAGATGTTCCACAGAGTTTGTATGAAAATCCTAAGCGACACTGAATTATGTACATTGTGATTATATTATTATACGTAGGATAACTTCGGAGAGCACGTGCCCATAAAAATGGTAACAAATTGCCCAACGGATCTCCTACACGGACGCTATAAAGAACATAATATACTATTTAGTGTCTTACAAATGTAAAACAAACGAATAAACACGTGTAAGCGCGTCGGACTCCCGCAGATTTTATAAAACGGTATTAACTTGTCACATTATAATCGTGTGTACAAATATGGTCAGAGGGGGGGGGGGGCATCAGCGTGTTGTGTGGTTGGCGAATGCGGTTACCAACACGAAAACAAATGTTTTACAATATTATTCGCAATTTATGGATGAGACCAAGATCCGGATATTAATTAGATATTTAAATCCGTAATTGTTGGATTAACCGAATTTACTTATAGTTTTTTTTTATCAACATTAAATAACAAAAATTCTTCCACATTAAATTATTTTATTCTCCGTGTGAAATTTTTCAGTATGATCTAGTTATTTTAAGTTACCAGGGAAAAACCCTGAGCACCACTAAAATTTGCGCCAATTAGCTTATAAGTGACAACTGACACGTCATGTCGAAGTCAATTTTTGGGGGGATAGCTAAGGTCCAAGTCTTTTTGGCTGACTGACTTGACAAAAAAAATGTACATACATGCATGAATAAACAATTTTGTTTTTATTTCTATACTTTTTAATAATTGTAATATTTTTTCAATGTTTTTATGTTAATGTTAAAGATTGTTTAGAATTAAATTTAATTCAATTTTTTTAAGTATTATATATACAAAAATAAGAATACATTTAAATGGATATATTTATAACAAATAAATAAATCGATAGAATTATAGAAAAAGTTGCTAAATGATAATTGTTGCTTTTTTAAGTAAGGCCATTGTTTGGCAATATTATCAAGCTTAATACCATCAACAGTCTTTTTTCGAGGACAGCAAATCGTTTAAGCGTGAGTCACTGTATTGTATGGTCCTTAAATAACCGTTCACACCTTTAACTTGCAGAACGTTCATTTCCTGCAACAGTAACTGGAGCTGTACACGGTAAGCAAGATATTTTGTTGGCTACAGGAAGTTTTTGTTTTTACTTTTTCTGAAACAGGAACTACTCCCGATACAGTTTTTACTTCTTTACATTGGTCGTAAAGTAGGTACTTCTAGTTCAGCCAGTAAACATAACAGGTCAACAATACAACTTTTGGGTGAAAATTGAATGGCATCTTGAACTCATCGAGTTTTTTCTTGATCAGTTACAGGTGAGCTGACCATCTCATATAGCGGTTTGATAGTAAGTATGCAATTGTCTAAATTATTTTTCATCAGTGGTGTGAGCTTATCTGAAGCGTATACTTTTAATAGCTATACTGTCACTCTCATCTATACATTTTGATGTTGCGCTGGTTCCAATTTCTTCAACTTTAAAAGGAAAAAAGATGCCATTATTTTCACAAATATTGATGACTGAACATCTGAGGTGAGACTTAATTTTAAGTTAGCCAAACGAAAAAAGTATTTGACTATCAAAAAATGTGTAAAATATGCTTATCACCTAATATTTTCAACCTAATATTTTAAGTTCTAAGTATGAGTATTAGAAATAAATATACATTTTTAAATATGACTTGAGTAATACATACATTTTCCAATAAATTTGATGGTGGCACCTGTAAGTTTTTATTAGAAGCTTTAACAAATGGATTCTTAAACGCTCTTGGTTCTTTAACACTAACACGTTTTCCATTATGACATGCCGTCTCGTGTCGGGTCTTAAAGTCATTATCAAAAATACTTCCACGACATTCACATTGCACTTTTTTTCGTTTGCCCATCGTACAAATTTGATCAGTAGACAGTCCTAATTCAGAAACCTTAAAAGTTATTAGTTAATTATAAATTGAACATTTATAAATTAGAGTGAAATTTATAGTTTTCTATATATGCTTGTTTTGATTTTCAAAACAAAACAATTATTTGAAAAATTATTGTTTCATTTAATCTCGTTGAACCATAAATTATTAATATTATATATTATATTATAATAATAATATATTTAACATTGCTAAAATTACGTATTATTGTTTTTTAGTTGTTTATGGATATTGGATACTATGTTTATATATGAAATGCTTATACTTCATAATCTAAAATTTTTATTTGTACAGTATTATTTCTTATGTCTATACTCTTGTCTCTTGCGCTAGGGGCTATAAAGCCACAAGGAGAGTAAATAATGTTGAATAATAATATAATTTTACATAATAACAAAAACGAAAAACAAAGATAGGTACAACTGTTGTGTATAATTAATTAATAATTTCACGTAAAATTAGATTAATTGATGAAAAAACTTACCAAATTATCTAATCGGTTGGCTGTCTGAATTTGGTTCCATGAAGAGTTCGTAGAGAAATAAAATAAAAAAGATAACGCTAAACAAATACACAGTCGATAGAAAAGATTTCCAAAAATAACAAATTCAACACTGGGGCCACCCAACCAAGCGTACTGTATATTAATACAGTAGGCAACAGGAAACAATAATAATAAAAAAATAGTTATTAGAGAGATAAAAATTGCGGTATTGACACACTATTAGTATGCCTACATTGATTTTACTAATAGACGATGGCGGAATCTTATTTTGTTTTTAAGTAAACAGTAAATCTTTGTTTATTCATTGTTCTGTAGCTGTACCTACATGTATGAATGAAAAAACCTATTTTGATAATTTAGAGTGAGAATGAAAAATATAATTTTTCCACTAAATTAATGTTGTACAGTAGATAATAAGTATATTATATTTTCGGTCATTTGATTTTTTCTATGTCGATTTTGCTGACTTTAATTGTAAAAAAGTCCATTTGGCCGACTCAGGTATTTAGGGGGTCAAGTTGCTCCTCAGTTTTGCATGTATTAAGATTTCAAATGCATGTATTCGTCATTATAGTATATCAGTGTACCGGTGTAAAAGGTACACCGATCACTATATACAGGTCTGTGCCATAATTATTCTCGCTATACACAAGTTGCCAGTCTACAATTATTGCATACGGGTCTATTTCTTATATCCGTTGTTCGTTTTTCAAGCTCAAGATGGGATCCAAATAGCAGGGAATAAATTTATTATTATTATTTTTTGTACTCGACCCCGAATCCACTATCCGGCCGTGAGATAATAGATAACGGATACAACATTCGGGTCGGCCAATGATAACAAATAATTGGCGGAGGGCCACGTCTTGCATAGGCGTTATTGACTGATCGGACCGAGCCTATATTATTATTATGTTATTCTTATGTGATATAATAAAAAATATTTCATTCACACGTCTGGTGGCGATACCCTTGGGGACTTCCGAATATAAAACATAATGTATACATAAACCCGATCGTCGTCGGCATGATAGTGTTTTATTGCTAGTCGTATGTGTAAAATACAGTACATATCATATTATTATTATGTAGTACTTAATAAATATTATAAAATCCAGAATAGGCGGCAGCAGCCCATGGATATAATACTATTATATACATATTATACAATGCGGTCGAACCGGTTAGCCGTTTAACCGATAAAACGTATGTACAAGATTTTGTTCATTCATTCTATGCAGTTTAATATTATATATACTATTATCATTATTACTTTCATCGTACATCAGAAAACACAATTATCGCTCAAAAACACTTGAAGACAAAAAATAATAATAATAAGGCGCACAAATATACCATATGATATATTATAATATATACTGTTGTATGTATTGTCACTGTATGATATTCGGATTCAGTTGTAAGAGACGAATCATGGATTTTGCGATATTACACAGGTTCTAAATCATTACTGTATAGTGTACTTATACCTCAATGCATTACATACATTTTATCGCACGGTTTCCTCGATTCATTGTCTGGTGGCAGTGGTGGCGTGGGCGCCATGCCGGTTCCGCAACAATGATAAGAATGAATAAATAAACGATTTCCACCGTGAAATTGCCAGTTTTTTTCCAACTTAATAAAAATGTGTTTTTACCAAATCAGTTGCTATGTTTATGTATAATATACAACATCTTTCTATTCCTTTTTTGGAATAGAAAGATGTTGTATATTATACATTTTTTACATACCAAATATATAAAATACTGATCATAATATGAAAAGCACAACTTATATTTTATTAGTATGAATAAATAGTAAATCAAACAAATATAATATCAAAACAGTGTTTACAATTATTATAAAAAATAGACAATCAGTAATAATAAGAAAACGATACAATGAAAATGTAATAATGGATACGAGTTACACTATAAAAACAAACAAATAATACATTTTTGAAGTTGAAACAAACATTTCAGAAAGAATGTTTGTTCGTATTATAAGTTTAAACAATTAAAGAAAATGTAAAAATTAAATGGGTTGATTAATAAAAAAAAATATATATAGTGGTTAAACCCGGCACTGTCTTTTAGGCACCCCCTTTTAATAGCGATTGGTGCGGTGATTTACCACTACCCTTGATATGGGACCCCCGATGCAATTTTACCAATATTAATGATTGCATGTCTATGGTAAACATCTGCTTGATGCTATAACAAGCGTTCATGTAAAATAATATTGACCATATCAACAGATAGTTATCAAGAGACCTAGATTACAATTTTGTAAATTTATTTATAAGCGTGTAGGGCAACCACCGGAAGGCAAGACTAAACCTACAACTTAATGGGTAAAGTAACCTAGTATATTGTATTATTATTATTATTATTATATTTGCATTTTTATAGTGGTGTACTGTACTTGTTATGTTAGCAATCATCATGATGATATAGAAGCTTGGATATAGCAGTGTGAGTATATACATGGAATAAAAAACAGTTGGAAATACTAAATGAGTAGTTATTCCAACTCTAAATTTTATGGTGTCCTATTTATATTTTTTCCGCGTATACCAGCTAAAACAACGTTAAAACTATATTTTTAAGTGTATACCAGCTAAAACAACGTTAAAACTATATTTTTAAGTGTTTTAGAAAATATGTTCGGTTGTTAATAAATAACGTTTTCGATTAGATTATAAGTCTATAGAATGAACCTAATAAAATAAAACCATACTAAACATTACACAAATAAACACATTAAATATTATAATGTATGTGTAATATTGAATTTACGAGCCCGTGTAATGGAGAATCGTGTTAAACATACAATATTATAGCATAACTTATAACTACGATTGCGTCTTGCGACACGCATACATAATATATTTGTCCAATAAAATATGAAAATATATTTACACGAAACAAAATATTATTATATTTTATAAATAACCATATAAAATCGACTAAGTATACACGCGAGTAATCGAACTCACTAAACATGTATGCTATTGTTATGATCATCGATAATTAAGAATTAAAATAAATTATAATTGGATATAACAATAAAAAATACTTTTAAAACCGACGTAACTGTATTGGCTTAAGTTATCTGATAATACTTGACGTTTCAGGTACATTTATTTAAATGTTACTAATTTAATAGCTGTAAAAAAATGTATTGTAATTTTTTTTCGTTAATCTACTTGTTCATTTTCTCATTTTCAAATATTCTGATTTTTTACTAGTCTATTTTAATTTAAAGCCCAAAGTGTATATATATATAATTTATAAATCCGTATTTGGTTTTACGTACAACGATCAAATATACGGGGGATAGTTTACTATTTTGGTAATATACTTTAAATGGTTGAAAAAAGAGCGTCTGGTAAGGAAATCAATAATTATTCTACAACCCGTTTACCAGTAATACAACGCCAGTGTCTGACGCCGCAGAACCGAAATTGGTCACGGACGATACCGGCATGTTTATATTGTTTTCTTATTGGTAATTTCGAAGGAAAAAAATATACTAATAATGAAAAAAAAAAAACGTGTTTTTGATGTGAAATATATTATGCGACAATGATAATAATAATATAATGTGTACAAATGTCGGTGTGGGGCGAATGCGGTATGTGAAACGTTTTGCCCCTTTCACGCAACAGTCACGGTACGTTGGTCCGGATGACAGGTCGCCTCTTCCTTCCTCCCCACGTCCACCAATAGCCGCCGGTAACGCCACCGGGGCAAACAAATTATCCTTGTTTTCACACCGGTCCTCTCTCCGACTGCTACTACTGTTTTTTTTGTCTGTCTGTTTCGTACCCTCCTCGTATCCCTTTTCCCTATTTTTTATTTTTACGTTCTATCCCACCATTTAAACAATATGGCCGTCATTGTCTTGGTGGAACACTGCAAGGACGACGCCCATCACATGCTCTCTAGAGTCTATGTACCGGAACCACGCATACACGAATACTTAACAACGGTGCGGCGTTGTCAAAATGCATATAATACAATAAAATAGTGTATGTACACAACGACCAATAAAATCCAATTTGAAATAGGCTGCCTTCGCGGTTCACAATTTTTCTTCACATGGTAAAAAAGTTGATTTTGTCGGCAAATTCATTATATTTTTATGATAATAGTTGATAAAAACGATAAATCGACCAATCGGTGAACAGATGACGTTAAGAAGGCACTATCAGTCTAAAATCTGATTAAACAAAATCATCAAAATTGGTTTAAGCTGCTGATGTATCTATTCTTAATGATTTGTTATGTAATATTAATATATTTATTTATGATAAACAGTAAATTAAAATTTATAACCGAATCAAATGGCATGTACGCTGTACCTATAATTGAATACAATAATAATGTAAATGTAAATTTAAAATTAAATAGTCAAACATGTTTATCATCTTAAGATTCTGCCGTAGAACAAAAATACACAAACCCCTAACAATACTGACTTTTAATTATAGATGAGTTATTTTATTATTATTAAAATTGTGTAAGAGCATTAAAGTGTTTGTAATGTTAATAAAATATTTAATTATTTATATTTTGTAAACAATATTAAATGTAAGAAATTAAATCTTTAGATAACATAAAATATTAAAAATTTTCTGCAAACTGAGAGCATAAACGACACAATAAAATACGAGAGTGCGCCTTCTCTTGCGCCTTTTCTATTAACATTATTGTTAAAATATAGTACATTTTTTATAAAAAAAGTATTTTTTCCAATTGCTTTTCCTCGCTTAGTCATTACATGCGCACTGATTGTCAGACACTATATTCGATTAATATGGTGATTAAATGAGGTAGTTTAAAAAAATAAATACATTTCGTGCTAAACTAAAAAATGACTGTTAAATTATTGTTTTAGAGGGTATATCATATCATTGGCATCGATCTCGAAAATACTGAAATAATACGGGATGTTTTACTTATCATGTTTACCTGGAAATAAGATTGTGTCGAATTCTATAATATGTATAATACATTTAAATATGTATGTCATAGATGTCAGATCAACTATTCGGTCATGTCCCGACTGTCCGCTGAAAAATATTCCGTTATACCGATTTATTTTATTATATTTTACTGCGACCTCTTGAAACGTGCTAAACTGTTCCCCCAAAAACTGCAAATAGCAAATATGCCCACATATAATATATGCAGTATGACATTATTATATTACACTACAATGATGATAATAATAACAATGTAATACGTTAGACGATTATGCGAAAAACCCCAATATATGACGGTGGGCCGTGCTGTACAAGTCATCTCTAGAGACCGTCTCTATAATATTATGTGCATTGCATATTGGGCGTACGCGAGCAAGGATTTTCTATTAAATTAAACCGTACCCTGCTCGTCGAGAGGGGGTGTGTGTGTTTTGCCAAAAACGATTGTGTGTAATAATAATAATAAGTTTTTATTTTTTTGCGACCTCACCGCGTATTACCGTTGCGTCGTCATTGTGTGTTTGTGTGTATATTATATACATATAAGATGCGTGTACACGTCGGGTTGTACATTATATAGGTACCACGAGGGGGTGGTGGGCAGGGGGGCGTGCTTATTGTTATTATTATATGTGTCGGCGACGGTGTATTAAAAACCCATATAAACGCGCGCGCGGCCGTGACATCAGCTGCTCTGGACGATCGTCGAGTGGCTTTTTGACTTTTTCCAAATACCGAAGTGACAAAAAAAAATAAAAAGTGATATTACCGAGAACCCTCAAGGTATATAATAATAATAATATAAAAAAAAAGACACGGCCGTTACAAATAGCATGTGACAATGGCAGAGAAGCCGCTGCACCCGCCAGAGTTTGCCTTTTATTTGCTTGTATATGTGTATTTTGGCATACGCCCGGTCTATTGAGAGCAGCAGATGGCATTATTGACTGACGCCGCGGTCCGTGGAGGCGGTGGCGTTTACTTGTTATTATTATATTATACGTTCTATATTATCGGTAAGTACTGCCGGTGGTTTTGTCGTGTATATAAATATACGTTCGAATAATAATAATAATAATAATATGAGTTTGAAAGGAAAGAAAGTCAAAGACCCGGAATAATTATTGTTATAACCGCGACCAGTTTATGTATACCGGACGGTAAGACCGAGCCGGCGATGACAACAAAATGAGTTATTACACTAAAGATGCTTGAGTGTTATAATGGCCACCAACACCGTTAGGTGTAATATGTTTAATGTTCCGTTAATATTAAAGTCTACGGTTTGTAAGGATTAGAATAATGTAGGTAACCAACAAATTATTGCTACGCTATGGTAATATTAACATATTATTATATCAATTGTATAATTAAAATCATATATTTTGTTAATTATATTTTAAATTAAAACTCGACGAGTATTATAAATTCGGTGTTTATTTCTTTAATAAGTTCAGTAAAATTGTCCACTACTTACTTAATTATAGCGAAATCACCTACCCCATTTTATTAAGTTGACGGTTGCGCAGTAGTCAATAAAAATGTTGAACAAGAGTATTATAATAATAATTGTATAATAAGTAAAAGAATATAATATTTTGAATAATTTATAAAATATTTTTCAGAGACTTTAACGACCATGCGGGCGTTCTATTTAATGCGTTCAATATTTATGTTTGTAAAAATAATGAAAATATATAGTATTTTTCAATAAGCTACTTAGTTGCTCGCTTTTGCTAGTTCCAGAAGATAACAACTAAAAGGTACAGTTAAAACATACACAAACGCAAGTCCATGTAGACCTAAAGCGTAGAGAGTAGTGACAGTTCTGCAATTTATTCATATTGATAAAAACCTATGGGAAGGAAGCAATAACAATAATATATTGTTTGTGCGTAACGGTAATATTTAAATATTTTTTTTTACCGGTGCAAAAAATTCATGTTAGAATATTATTATATACCTATCAGGAACGTACCTTAACGAATTGCAGTTCGTACAAGTCTCGAAAGTGTAGACTTTTGTTCTCGCACAAACTGTCTTCGGCCGTCAAATGTCTCGCTTTGTCGACGGTTTTCTCCTGCAAAAAATCATATTCAAAATTAATACCGGTCGAATATTAAGCCGCGAACCCATACAATATGTACAAAATATAGACACCTAGTTTATATGGTTTGTAAATACACGTGGGTATACATATAAATCACTACAAGCGAAGGCATTAATATTTCAGCCAAAAATAGACATTGCGATTGGCTTGAAGTGCACAAATGGGCTGCTCGAACGCGCTAACGAACGATTGACATCTTTACATAGGATTCCACAGTGTATTTTTTCGGCAGCCCTTTCACTAAATTGATCATCACAAGACTTTCCAAAGAACCGATTACCAATGGACAACGCGGTTTTCTTTTTGTCGAACCCATATTGATTTTGGCATGTTTATAATACATTTTTAAAACTTTTAATGATAAGATGTTAAAAATTTGACAATTAAACAAAACCTAAATACATTCAAGGATTGCAAACATTTCCAAGTAAAAATGTATTATAACACATGTTGGTTTAAATGGTAAATATTATGATATTCTGATATCTCAACTGACTTTGAACTTGTAAAAAAAAAAAACGTTAACGTTACTGAAACATTTTAGAGTTTTAGTTTTAGGCGTTGTGTTTTCTAGATCCCAAACGCGATGCACATTGTGCCTATTGGTTATTGTAAATATATTATAATCCGTTTTTTGTTTCGTGTATGTTAGTTGTTAAACTTAAAAATTAAAATCGGACATGCAGACGTACAAATAATGGCTTCTGGCGTTTGTATGTGTCGCGCAGACAGCAGTCATCGAGTACATACAGACCCACGAGCATTCGACGTTGTTAAGGATTTAAATTCAATTAAATTATTATTATACAACACTGCGGCTCGGTAGACGGTAAAATAGGGAGGTATTCCAATGTACTTCTATTTTGCAGACAAACGGGAAATTCAAAAATCGAAAGAAAGAGAAAGATAAATATATATATATATATATATTATAGATTTATACGTATAAAAATAAAATCGTCGGCAAGATGTAAGTGGAGGATGTGGGCAATATTTCGTCGAAGACACGGCTGAGGTATACAAGAGTGGACAACCGGTACCATATATTCCGAGCACAGCATGACTTATTAGCGTATACTTTGAATATTTTTTTAAATATACAATTTTTATTACTCTTAATATTTTTTTTTAATATATATATATATCGTGTACACACACAAACTACTACTTCTTATTTCGTTTCGCCCGATACCTCTTCGCCGCCGGGTTTGAAAAGAAAAAAAGCCGCAATGCAACCGTGCTGTGGTCGGCGTGAGGTGACATCGATAAATAAAATCCACACACACACCGGTTCGCCCAGTAAATAATATTAATAACGTCGCGGACACAGTCCGGGTGAATTGGACCTGGTGAACACAACCTATTATATTATACGTATACAGGGTGTTTAATAGCGATTTATACAACAACTATACTGACTACACATACAAACGACTTCTATTTTCTCGTGTACGCATATTATTATGATTAATAGGACATAAACATAAAAAAAAAAAAAAAAAATAGCTACCGCGTTCTCTTGATGAAAGCAACAATAATAATAATATGTATATTAGACAATTATAGATTTCATATTCTAGACCTCTATAACTTCTGAGGAAACGCTATAAAGCATATACATTTAAATGTCCCCGGATGAGTTTCAGAGAAATGAATAGTTTATGAAAATCATAAATTTAAGCGAATTGCGTGATGGGCGGAACTCGTGGGGGTTATGATATTCAGTAATTGAAACGACCCTTATTTGAGAGACCGCAGGAAAAGGGTGTTTCTCTTATCTGATGAAAAAAAAAATTAAAAACTATATTTTGAGTCCTTCAAAAAAAAAAAATCATCACTTAATGTCGTTAAATCGCTCAAACAGCTGCGCGTAGAGATCAATTCATGATAGGAAATAACAATAATAAAATGGTTATTGGTATTTTTTAAATACTTCATATGGTTTACTCAAAAAACTGAGTTTTACCTAAATTAAGTATAGGGTTACATAAGTAGACGCAACAATCAAATCAATTCAAACTTTTAAATTATTTTCAGAATTGAATGTTAATATTATACTTGTGTATTATGGAGATATAAATCTTTGCTTTAACCATCTATAATTTAAATTGAATCCGTGTCGTGCAACTAAGGAGTCACTAATTAATCGTTTAAAGGGAGTGAACAATACAAGTGTATGTACTTGGCACGTACACGCCGCTTATAAATACAACCCTAATTAAAATTTTTTTGTTAAAGGGATTGTAAATTTTACAGAGCTTACATAATTTAAACAGTGAAATTATGTAATTGTTATGAAAAACATTTTTTTTTTTTTTTAATAGTATATATTTATCGTAATGGCACCGGGATATTGGGAAGATAACGAGAAATGTCATTAGTTTCCTTATTTCCCGGTACTATTAGTGTAATAGTAATTATACTTAAATTTTCATTATTTTTTTTCTGTTTTTTTGTTTGAAGAGATGAGGTCTAATAACAGTAAATATTTGCAGTGTCCGTCCGTCCGTCAGCGATACGGTGTACACACAATAGACATTACCGCCCGACCAACACCTAAAGGTACGAGTAGGTATTGTATGTGCCACGCACGCGACTTAGGTCGAAACTCTTGACGGGGGTGTGCTCGCTATATATACCATATATATGTATATATACAATGAGTAATAGTCGCTGTGGCGGCATGTGTGTAAAACGGGAGTCGTACACACGTAGCCTAATAAAATATGCGGCACATAAAGAAGAGAATAATATAATATTATAAATATCGTTGGTCGGAGAAGGGGAGGGGGTTGCTGCTGTTTTTAAAACGCCTCTGCGACCAACTACACGACGGGCCGACGTGTTAAAGTTATGTGTAATATATAATAATATACGTGTACATACGTATATATCTTGTGTGTAACATGGATGGCTATGTTGGCTGTTTGTAAAACACGATAATAATAAATTCCCTCTCCCCCCTATCGCTATCTCTGTGTACCTTTACTGCAGACAAGGCGGCGGCAACCGCAGAATCTGTGGCTTTGGGTCCATTCATTATTATATTTATATATATATATTGTATTGGTATATGTGTGAGTAAATATATGTGAAAAGACAATATATAATATCAACCACCAGAGAGAATTTTAACATCTGCCCTTCAACAACATACATACACACACACACACAGACACTCCACGGTCCATTGAACAACCGTGGCACCCTGTATATACGTATAAGTGTGCGTTTTATTGTTGGAGAGAGAGGAGACATGGGGACTTATCAACCGGAATAATATACTGTACATATTATTATATTATATGCGACGACGATGGGGCTTAACTTGTGAAACCGAGTCAATGAAACTGTAATAAAAACACACACGCGCCGCCCGCCGTTGGGAGTTTTAGGGAGGAAAGGGGTCACTTCATATTAGTATTATAAATATTATAAAAGCGAAAGCAACAAATCAGTTTTCTGTGTGGATAATGTGCGTTTTACACGGATAATCGCTGGAATATCCTTTTTATTCGTCTAATAAACTCGACGTTTAAAGAGGATTCGTAAGAAATTCAATTCCAACGAGTTACAACATTGTAAATTATTGTTATCTTGTATTACACCCTTAGGTCAGCAGACGTGAGAGACCTTAGACCTACGCCTTCGCTAAAGCGTTCAAAACCGTATTAGACTTCTCATTACCTTGAATTTGATCGATTATATTATATTGTGTACACAGAAATAATATTGTCAAAAAATAGTTGCTTAAAAGCTTTAAATTTTAATTGCTGAAATTAAAATACTCAACCACGCAGAGGTAACTAATTTGAGAGTTAGATCAATTTTACATAAACTAATGAGTGACAGATAAGTGGACTGAAAAAACCACTTAAATTATTAACAGAAATATTATAACATACTTTTTAGAACACACAGATCTACTGACCTCCAAAAAGTACTTAACTAAAAAAAAGAGAAGCAAAAAAGTTTCTTAGTTTTTAACTGATTGTTATTGGGAAGTATACAATTGTAATAAAACAAAAATAAACAAACTAAATTAATATATATCGCTATAAAACATGTCACTGGCTTTATTATTTGTCCAAAGGCACTAACATTTGGGGAGAAATATTATTTTAGTGGTAGAGAAATTTAATTTTCACCTACTTACTTACTTGCATGAGATTCGAAAACAAAATATGAATACAATAGGTAAGTGATTTTTTTTATAAAAATATTATTACAAGTATCAAGTTGTCTATATATAAAACTATACATATATATAACGTAAATATTTATAAGTGTTGCGTATAAAGCATAATCCGTGGTAGTAGTAGTAGTAGTAGTAGTAGTAGTAATACTCTGTAGTAGAATTCTAGTCTTCGGTAAAGATCACACATAAATATAATTGTTTCCGAACGACCTATCTGTGTTTATATTGTATGTTTGTATTTATATATACGTATGGTATACTTATAATATTTACTGTTAACACGCATGTACGGTGTATTATTATATGGAATAAAACCTTTTCATCAGCGGAGGAGGAGGAGAAGGAAGGGCAAAGATGCTATGCCGCAAATGGAAAATTAATGAACACTCGACAGACTAAATAATAATAAATATATTTTATTTATAAGCCGGAAATTTTTGGTTTATGCCCCCGTGGACAACAAAACGTCGACCACACACACCCGCCATAATATTATAGCAAGTGTGCCCTGTATGCATGGTACAATACTGATGCAATGCATAATGACCGGGTCCAGTGAAGCTTGTTCATAAGTCTATAATAATGTAATACAAACGCGATACACCATAATAAAAATAATTATCTCAACAGGCGCCTTTTGGCCGAACCAAGTGCAGACTTAATGGCGCGTAACCTAAGTTAACCGTAGAAAAGTAATTTAAGTAAAACATATTTACCAATAGTGTACATACGAAATAAAACCTTGCCACTTTCCATTACAACGTTCATTAAAAATAATCCGTTAATAGTAATATTGTAAAAGCATAAATTAGCACATATTTTATATTAAACCACACGTATAATAGGTATTATAATATACCTATATTATGTATTATTTAATTATATTTACCTCACATAGTAGCTGGTGTACGTTAATTTGGATATAATAATAATAATAATAATGTATAATTACTTAAAATGGGCACGACCGGTGGCGTTTGCAAGAATTTTGTATTGGGGGGGGGGGGAGATGTCATAAACCAGTACAACGAAAATGTACACAACAAAAACAAGTAACAACTACATAAATTTTCTGATTACCCCCAACTTCATATGAATGGGCTATAACCACGGTTAGAGTGTAATTGTGGTTAATGTGATTGGTATCACTTATCAGTATATTATCACCACAGCATTTATTATCGATGATAAATTTTGTTTTCAACGGGTACGTACAGATGTCAAATGACATATTATGTCGATAAACTTCAATGTTGATTTCAAGTTGATAAACTGCTATGTTTAAAGTATAAAGAAATAAAGACCAATAGGAGGAGGGATTATATCCCCATCATCCCTCCCCTATGCACGCCACTGGACACGACACTTTCAAACCGCTCTACTTTGATTATAATATTAATGTATTAAAAAAATCCAATTTAATATCGGTTATTAATTAATTTAGTAAAATAATTATATGATATTAAAGTATAATATAATATCAATAAAAAGGAATGCAAATAGTAAAGAGCGTCTAGAATTTTCAATTGGTCGTCTGATAAAAAAATTAACAACTATTTATAAAGAACTCCTTAAGTGTTTAAATTATAGCAGCTATTAGCGTTAAATTAAAATTCGGCAAACAACTGTCTATACCAATCCCCTCAATAAATCCCCTCAATAGAAGGTGTGCCGTCCTTTATTGATATCAATATTAGTAGTCTATATATATATATATATATATATAAATTCACCAATGTACATTATTTTTATTATAAATATATCAATTTAATTTTTTTTTATCATGATTTTTTTTTGACTATGAAAATTATAATATAATAATTAGATAATTTTTAATGTGACAGTTTACATATTTCAACTGACGAGTTAAGCTAATTTGTACAGTTCTTCCGGTTTATTTGTAAATATTTACAAATTACGGATAACATGAAATACCAATATTTTTAGTTGTTTTAATTTTTAAACCAAGTAATTTTTAGACCATTTCCTTAGACCCTTGGCACTTGCAGTTGTCGCGGCAATTGGTTTTAATTTTCAGAACATATTCTTAATGATTAATCTAAATATTCTGTCGCCCCGCCTATACCTTAACAAGTGGTTCGGACCGTTTAAACATCTGAATTAGTTATAATTATTGGAATTAAAAATTGTAGGTAAACATTTGTCGAACCAGTTCACTGTAAATCAGTTTTACCTAATTCGTATTAAGACCAAATCAGAGAGTTATAACAACGTGTAATCGATAATACTGTTATAACCTAATTAGGCTAAATATATTGCAAGATATCTGAATTTAACATGCAATTTAATATACATAGTACTATATGAATTTGTATTAATAACGTGTAAACTAATTAAATAAAGCAAAAATGAATAAATATAATTAAGATATTCTACACTTAACATTTATATGCAGCCGTTAATTCTCATTGACTCAATGCGAAATAATTTAATCCGAAATTATGAAGCGTTTAAGTCTGTTTTTAATGAGCGAATTAATTTGCAATTGTATGTAAACGTGTTATAGCGAATTTAGTTTAATTGGTAAAAACAAACATGTAAACTTAGGGTTATCCCTTAATTTAGCATTATATCTTTAAAGATACATCGATTTTATATATAACTTATGATATGGCTCATGATGCCGAATAAGATAAATAAATAAAAAACTTCTTTTTTTTTTTTTTTAGTTAATGTATTAACAAGGAAGTAAGCGCTTATAAACGATACATTTTATTAAAAATGGTTCTTCAATAAAGAGATAATAGAAATAAATTATTACCAAGTTTACATTCACGGCAAATTTAATTTAGGTAATGTGCATTTAACTAACCTATTTTCACATTGCAGTTTATATGCAAGTATTAACAACACATAAATTAATTAAATACAATTTAAATTAATATTAATATTAAAATTCAAATATCAATAAACAATTCCAATTAGGGAAAGCTGAATATATTTTACTTTAAAATTTACATTTTCACTAGGTAAAAATTAATCCAATTAAATGGATTGCAATTATTTGATATTTTTGATCAAGAAACAGTGGCGTAATTACTGTGCGAGTAGCAGGGTCAGTTGCCACTTGCGTTTATTTTAGGTGGCATCTGTACGGTATACCATAGGTATATTACAGTGAGAGTAAAAGCCCTTCGGCTGGCGGCACCGACTCTGTAGTTATGCCACTGGCCACTGTAGGTATAGATGATAATGAATATTATGTTACTGCATAGTTTTACCTTTACGTTTTTCATGAACGACGCTGGTAACCCATACGTTTCGAAACGGTTTTCTTGGATCATATCGAGCTGCCGGCGGTCGTGATCCAATAAAATATATTATATAATATATACTATTGGTGGGTATATTTACAGTGGCGGCTGCTGCTTAATCCCGGCGAAATCAGCGTGAGCCGGCCAAGTAAAGGCCGTTCAATACGATCGTAACCGAATCATGTCGCGATATGAAAACCGAACACGGAATAAAATAAAAACAGATTTGAATAATACGCGGGCACACTTACTGCTTGTACGACGTTACGGTATGATTTTTTATCAATTAAAACTATTATTATTAATATTCAGTACCTATAAAAAAAAAATATACATATATATATATATATATATTTTATGAACGGCAACCAACAGTGTCGGCGGCGCACCGTTTACAGATGAGCCGTTCGGCGCGCGCGGAGGGATCCAAACTGACACCGAACAGATGACCACTAGTGGGCCTCGGATGCGATGTGTGGTACGCGGCTATGGATTCTGCGACGGAGGGGCCCGCGTGCCCATTGGTCGTTTGGGCGTGGCCTTGTCGCAACGGTACAACGGATCCGCCCACCCCGTGAAGAACGACCGCTGTGTGTTTAGCGACACACGGGACGTACACGTGTATAATATAATGCAATATGTATAATAATATTACGCATATAATATCTATATGTATTATTAAAATATACACTGCTAACATCCACAGTGTATAGAACCTATACAAAAAAAAATTGTAATAATAATAATAAAAAAACTTCGTCTGTCGTACTAGGTTAGTTATAGTACTATAATATTGTGTTAATATACTGTATACATAGACACACACCACCTTTTATTTCTCCATCCGTCCGTCAAATTTTCCCTTATATTTCCACATCCGACCGTGAATTTAATTAATAACATCGTATACTATACTTATTTCTATTTTGACGCGTTGTAGGTTCTACGCACGCACCAATTTCTTCGAGGGGAACGCAACCCACATTTCAGTAGACTAAAGTGACCAAACAATGCCATTTGGGTCTTGGAAAAAATTTACGAATAAAACGTATATTACGTTACACAGCATTTTCTATTTTTTAAAAATTGTTTTATTATACTTGTGATAACCGTAAGTGCAATACGATTATTATGTTTATTCACAGTTATCGCAGTTTAATGGAAAACCCTACAACACATTAATCGAAATGCGTTATAGTGTTTTTTTCTAGTTTATAGTACCATGAAATCTACCCATTCCCGTATAGAGGTACGTATAAGTGTACTGTATAGCGCACTGTGAATACATCCCACATCTTTCGTATGTACAATTTCATGCATGGATATTATATAAAATCACTAAAAGGAAACAAAAAATAGTTGAACAACATTTCAACTGTCCGAGATCACGGAAAGTTATATATTATTGAATTGGATTTACTGTAAATTATAATAATTATGGCTATTGGCTAATATAGAGACAATACATTTATTATATTACCTATATTTGTATTAATAATGCAACCTAATACAAGGGAACTAGTAAAAACTTATCATAAACGGATTTTTAGTTCTTTTTAATTCTCCGTTAAAATTTTAATTAAATACACGACCGATTTACTTAGTCAAATTTTAAACATTCGCACTTCTGTACTAAAATTGCATATTTTAAACGCCGGGTGTTCACTGTTCACGTATAATAATTATAATATTATATTCTATCAGTTAATATGGACAGGGGCATATTCTCGATTTGCCATTCAATATATTGAATGGTTACTAAAAAGGCATGGTTAAAAGAGCCCCTAGGGTATGTAGGGGTGAAAGAAACATCACCTCGACTAGGATCGTAAAATCATGTATTAATACATATGTTGTCACGTTGACGCACATACGTGACTTTATGGGTTAGGGGTAAAAAAAATACAGGGCCATCGACCAACTTCAATAAGTATTTTCCATTATTTTTACACGTGAGCAATGTGCATTAAACCGTTGAGTATGCAGCTATTTATAATTTAAAATGGACATTAAAACGATATTAGGCCTTTGTTAGTTATACGACCGGCCGCGGAATAGCTTAAATATTTTAATATTAAACAATTATAGGCCGATCATTGGACAATTTAGATTTTAGTACCATATGAAACCTTTTTGGGCACATTTATATTTATTTTTAGATTAATCTTTATTTTATAGAGAAATGTACATTCAATTGGGGCCTAAGAGCATTAACGGTCTATGAATGGCTCATTCCGGTTTCATACATTTATAGTGTACAATATATAGATAGGTTACAATAAAGTCTTTTTATTACATTTTTAAATAATGAAAAAATTATTTTACAATTATGACATTTATTGAAATATAGCGTTACCATCGACAATACAGAATACTTGGTTTGCGGCAGAGATGGAAAAGGAAATGGTCAAGGTTATTATATGCATGAATAGCTATTGTACTATTACGTATATACCATTTGGTAAATGTGTATTGTTTAAACAAACATCGATACATTTAACATGTGTCATATGTATACACGACACATTGGTTAAGGCCAATTTATTGTCTATATATATATATAAAGGTATATTCAACGGTTATAGTAGTGGAATAACCCTTATACACCAACCTTATGTTGTTTGTGTTTGGGAAAAAAAGCAAACGAAAATTGTTCTTATAAAAAAGGGGTCACTCGATTTCACCCAAAAATGATCATTCTCACCGCTATTTTTTACTCGAATACCCAAAATCACAATGTTTGCGTGACACATGAATTGGTATGGATATTTTTCAGGGATTTCCGTGGGGTTAATTATTTTTTATTTTAGTGATATTATCGGTATAATTTCAATTTCAATTTTTTTAGTAAAAACTGGTAATGGGAAATTTTCCATAGAAAAAAAAAAATTATCGCGTGTAGATCCCCCATGTGGTACCACCGGTAGAGTGCGACCATTGTTTCTGGTACACACTGTATTTTAATTGTATACACTCTGAAAAACTTTCAGAATGTATCGAACTTAATAGTTTTGTTGTGAAAATTACTTAGATACTCGGTTGTAGTATCGGAACTGACGCTTCGGGTCATACCGACCCGATATGGAGGCGGTGGTGCATGGCAGTGGCAGCGGTGGTGGTGATGGTCGTGTAGGCGGTGTGCACGGTACACAAAAGGCTTCGTCAGCATTTAGTTCACGCCTTTTCCAGTCGACCGAACAGCTCGACGGATTTCCCAGAGCGGGTTGATTCAATTTGCCGTACGATTTGCTCGGAATACGGGATTGCCAGGGCGCACAAACTCGCCTACTCCTTTCCCTTCCTCTCCCCACCGACGAGGTTGTGTATTCTTTATCTCTCCTTTGCCCGATTTATCCCCCCGGATGGGGTAGAAACTTTGCGTACTCGTGTATACACCTATATATATATATATATATATATGTATATATGGCGAAAACAACACTGACAAGAAAAGAAAAACGGTCGCCGAACAAAAAGGGTGACTTAAAAATTCACAAACAACCCCAAAGCACAAAGGGTATTAGTGTATAGGTATACCATATACGCGAACACACATACTTTCATCTCTAAACGAATACGCAAACAAAGAAAAACTAAAAACTTAACCGGTTTACTGGTATAGATTTCTGTGTATTGTAACATCCGTTTGTTTCCCTAAAAATTAACTCACTTCCGGTGTATTTTGTGTACACAAAGTGATTAAAAAAAACAACGGAAAACAAACACCACACTGTATATATGTATACAAATAATGTATTCTTCGATTCATATGAACATTTTCAGTTATGTTTCTTATCGTACACTTTCATTATTTAGAACACTTCTTCTCAACAAGCGTGGAGTATTACAAATAATTTAAGGGATTAGTGGGCAAAATTAAAAAAATAATCAAGAACTAAAAAATTCCTACAATTTATTAAACAATTATAACTCATTGTTAAAAAACAAATAACAACTAAAATGTTAAATATTTATTTTTTTATGTTTTATATAGTTTACTTATTGCAAGCATTTAATCTATACCTAGTAAGTAGTAGGCGCCTAACAAAATCGAATACATCCTATCTCTTTAGACGGGTACAAATAATCTCTATAGTTCAATGCGATAGCGTATTTTGGGAAATTTCTAAAAAGTCTAGGCGGCCGAGATTTGATCACAAGAAACCAGATAATTAATTTTCTTTGATTTAACTTTCTATTAACCTACCCAGTACCCAGTACCCAGTTTAAAATAAATTTCAAAAAAAATTTTCCAACTAAATGTTGGAGCATTACTTCTATTTTATTTATTCCGGTGGGTTAAACATGGAGGACCCCCTCCCATATAAAATACGCTATTCAATGTAATAAAGTGTAATACAAATGAACGTCAGATGATTACTTCTCCTTTGTTTTCACTAAAAAACACGTTATAAAAATATTTTGTTTTTGTTAAGCCTTTTGAAAAATGTTGTGCATTTATTCACAATGTAAGTAAAAAACAAATAAATATACGACTTTAAAAATTAAATAATTAAGTATTGAATTTCTATAAACATTTTGAAATAGTTTGTAATCACTAATCAGTATATTTCATATTATTAACCTTATTCTATTACATACTTAATATTTCATATACATATATTATGTGATATAGCACATTATTTTTTTCAATAGTTACACAAGGGTAGTTTTTCTACTATACATTTACACCGCTTTTGTATCAATAATATTCGCAATTAACCATTAATCAATTCATTTTTAACCTAACTCCCTCTCATACACTACAAACATTGACGTTCGTATTGGTTACTATATTATAGGTGTATATTGTATATACGACGATTTATAATCATATAATACTCGTGCACGCGCAGTTATTATGCGACGACCCAATAACATTACAATCAACTCCGTGTGATCTTCGCATAGTATGTGGAATTAACAGCGATAATAGGAGTTGTTAAAAAAAAATTGTTCTACCCCAAAGGTTTACGGATATTATTATGCGTCGTTGCCTCGGGGTCGGTTTGCGCTGTCGTCCGTCGGATTTGTAGCCCAGTCGCGACTTTGTGCAATATTATTATTATTGTTATATATGTTAAGCGTGTGCCTTTTTGTGTGCATACAGAAACGGAAAATGTAACTCGTGCACGCGCACATATGTACACAAGACACGTGTCCAACGTGTACGAGAGCGGTGGAGTTCCATTGGGTTTAGGTCAGGTGGAAAAAGTCTTCTCCGTGCGTTTTTTTCTGTTGCCTTTCGCCTAACCTATCCCTAAGCACCGCCGTCCGACGACGATGGGAAACGTTCACCGGACCGAAATGATCGCATTACGACTATGCTATGCGACGTGTGTGACTCGGTGGGCACGAGGCTACGCACAGCGAGAGACCACTGGAATCCTGCTGAGGCGGCGACGGCGGACAGTAGCTGCTACTGCTGCTGCTGCTGTTGCTTGGATCTTTTAGTCGGTGGAAAATTCGTTCCCACATGTTGTAAGCGCGGTGCAGTAATGCGCAAAAGCCGAATAAAAAAAAAAATGTAAATAAATAAACCCGTGTGAGTGGAACCGCCAAACGTACGGCTTTAGATTGCCCATCGGTTTGATTCGGGAAAATTGCATATATTATGTACACATGTTATATATTTATATATATATATATATGCACTAGATTATATTTTATATTATACATACACACGGAAAAACTATATAGTCGGGACAACCATAATAATGGTTAATAGAAGATACAATAAATATTCTATTTGGTATAACTAAATAAATAGTTGACCGAACTAAATGTATAGTTGCATTTACTGTAAATATAGTTGGTCCAACTATTTATTGAGTTATTCCAACTAGAATATTTATTGTATCTTATAAAATTTAATATTTTTTCACATTTCAATTACCTAGTCTATATCAATACATATCTATCAAATATTGCCTATCCGTTGTCCTTTAATAAATAGTTCTTTCCGTTTCTCTTAAAACTCATGTTTCGTCAGGGAAATAATTATTGGTGAGTAAAAAAATAATTTGGTTATAGGTTAGTAAATGGTTGGAAATATTCTAGTTGGATCTACTATAGTATGGTTGCGCCAACTAAATTATTTTAGTTAGAAATACCAAACTAGTTTAGTTGTTTTTGAGTAGTTGGGTTACTAAACTTTTTTTGTTAATATGTATATTTAGACACAGGCGGCTGGTGTTGGGAGTTGGCGGCTGGCGGCTGGCGGCTGTCGCGGGAGTAGCCGCCTGCCGCCGCTCCATAAATTGCTTACGACATCACTTAACTACCCCAAAATGCCGTGCATCAATAGCAATTAGGCAAGGTAGGTAGGTTTAGGCGTTAGGCTTTAGAATAATACTTAATAGGTATGTAGGTTTGATGCTCAGGCGCACATACTAGCCACATTAATAGGTACTTATTGCATTTTTTTCTTTGGTTTTGTTTATTTTTTTAATTCGCTATTGTAAATCCGACCTTATTATATAGTTGGCATTAGGTAGATGCAACTAAAATATTTAGTCAATCCAACCATAATATATAGTTGATCCAACTATATTTGTCAACTATTTCAGTTCAGTACTCCCAACTAAAAATGTATTGTGTCCTTATATCAACCATAAATATGGTTGGGACAACTATATAGTTATTTCCGTGTACGGATTACTAACCGATAATTTTTATAACTTTAACACACGTGGTTCACAGCGGGATCGAGTAAGTAAAGTAAATACCATATAGATAGATATTGGATACTGTGAAACACCAAAAATTAACTATCGGAGTCATCGTGTATGTGTTTTCGATCAAATCAACTGGTATAAAGTTTTCAATTAAACTGGCCGGTCGGTCAATTGGTCAATCTGCGCACTTCGTCATCTCATCCAAACACACAGGGGTCGACTCATAGCCATGGAATCGCCACACCCAATCGATGATTCCCCAGAGAATCGTTAATAATTATATAGTGCTTTTACATGGCCACTCTCCAACCCGTTCTAACCATAGCTATAATAGTAATCACGAAATCGAATTACCTATACTTATTGCTATATATAAAAACATCGCTATAAAACACGTTAGCCATCTTGTTATTAGTTGCTTGTTAGCAGTTGATCAGTCTGTGGGTCGTCAGGAATCGCAAGTCCGTCGGACGAAATAATCAAAGCCAAGGTGGTGTGTGGTGTGTACGTAGTAATTATATTTTATTAGTTACTTCTATACTTGTGTGCGAAGATGATTTCTAAATTTTCCAGGTAAGATGAGACGTATAAAAAAATAAGCAGTGTCTAGAATAAAAAAAAAAAGATACTTTTTTCCTACAAAATGTAAAACTGATAACAATTATTGAATTTGTTTGCCGTATATAATAATGATGTTAATAAAACATAAACTATTCCATCATATTCCCTGCAAAATCCTCTTAGAAATAAATATTTATAAATAACAAAATATGGAAAATGCAATTTTTTTTGTAAAAATCTAAAACATATTTTTGAATATCTATGTTTAACCTATGTTGATGCAATCACAGTCAGGTAAAAATAAGTGCCGTGTGGCACTTGCTAACATCAAATTTAAGATTTGAACTTTGTAGTGGCTTTTTCTATCCATTTTCTAGCAATACTATATAAAACTAAATAAATCACCGAAATTGTGTAAAAAAAAAATGCTATGAAACGCTTAAAAGCGTATATAGTTTAGACACGTTATTTTATATGAAGTATTTTGTTTGTGCTTTTTTTTATAAAAAAAATGTTTTTGCGCTGTTATCGAAGTTTGTATAGACAATCAAAGACATTGCAATTAGAAATACCATCAGTCTTGTTAACGCGTTTTAAAAATTCGAACAGAATCGTTATTAAAATATGTATTTGGTGCACTCGTGGTACTCCAATGATAATATTTAAATATATTTATTATATATATATATATATATACAAAAATTTTTTTCTTCAAAACGTTGGTACTTGTGTTTGCCTTTAGCCGGGTTTCCGTCGATTTTTTTATTATATTGAACGAGGGAAAGCCGGTAGTTAGCGTTGGCACGTTGAGAAAAAATGAGAGAAAGAGGAGTTTTATTATTATTTTTTGCGCCGCTTTTCATCATTAAGGTCGAGTAAAAAATTAGAGAATCGAAAATACAAAACTAAAATATGATCAGACCTGGGGCGGGAGGGGTTGACCGCGTTTGTCATGGACGGTTACGCGCTGTTATAACCGCGGCGGTTGCGGACTGTTTGCACGAAATATATGAATATTTAATAACATAACAACCGTAGGGTACGGTTCATTTACATCACCGCCGTTATTGGCACGTCAAACAGCAACGGCTACCGAGAGGACAGAGCTTTCATCCTGCGTGGCCTACCGCTCCCGACCACCTCCCCGTGGTTACCACGGTAACCTCTGCGCCAGCTGGACTTCGACCATTATTGCAGTTGTCTGTAACTTGACGCCTCAAACGCCGAGATGTAATCTCAAACATATAACCGGAATTCCATAATATATTTGTCAAACGTCTTATGTGCCATAAGATAAATAGTTAACTTTACGTATTGATTTGTATTTTATTCCATAACGAACAAAATTTAGTATATTTTCAAGTGTTAAATGTATGGTTGTTAAATAATTAAAAATTCTAACTTGAAAAACTTACCAAATTTTCTCTGGTAACGCGTGAAATACAAAGAAAATTATTAAGTTATCCTTTAATCATCCTTAAATTGATATCCTTTAGCACTTAAAAAGTAGACAAATTCACTCGTCGTGTATACTACCATAACTCACGCCGTCGTCTCCAAAACTCTTTTCGAAAGGTACTTATTATTGGCCAAAATATATGATGCATGTTATTAATATTAACGTACACTTCCCACCTAACAATTCTCAATGTCAATACATAAATTAGATGTGTAATAATATATTATAAAAGAATATTCATACTGAAATGGAGATTTAACTCCATTACTTGAATCTTGAATATTTTGACAACGTAGTGGGGTGGTCGGTCCACCCCTTAGCCTTAGGTAATTCCCTGCAAACTGCTCATTTAGTCGAAGACAGTGACATATTTAAAAAAGTATACCGCGAAAAGCATGAACTATTTATTAACAATTCTTTTTGCACAGATACCCAAATGGGATTGTGCTCCTCATCTCTATCATCACATATATAATATAGCACTAGTTTCTTTGTATACTGTTACATAATGAATTATTATTATAATATCACGTACTACTATTACACGTTATCCGTTATGCATTTATATTAACTAATTATTAGTGTTATTATATGTTACAATTATTTTTGTGAGTTAGTAGTACTCTGATAAGTATACTGCGTCATAAGGCAACTCATCATTGGGCCGTCCACTTTCCAGAATTTTCTTTTAATAAAGCTGCATCTCTCTGATAGATGATTCATATAGTTCATATTTTATATGATACTAAAAAATTCCTAAATGATCACACTCATAAAAAAAATGATCAAATCTGCACAATTAATATTTTTTTTACAATTTTAAATTTTCTCGAAGACATATTTAACTTGTCGAAAAAATATAAGACATGTTCTCCGCAGCAATCCTAAAATACAACACTAAATCAACTTATAATGTATATTCATCTTTATTTTTCTACTCACTACATAGCCCATAGGTAGTATTTTTTGCAGCTTTTCGGGCACATTGCATAAAACATATTTTTTCATTATAACAGTTTTCATGACTTTTACATTATAAAACAATATTATTATTGAATTTGATTACATCAAATATTGTAAATAAATAATAAACCAAAATAACATTATCAATTTGGCCTTAACTGGAGAGAAAATACTTGTTTTATGACGGCATAGTGTACACAAAATATAAATAAATTATTTTCAGAATTGTCGAAAGTAGATTTTTGGTACATTTCCGTTGTCAACCGTATAAATTAAAAATAATAATGTGATAAACTTCCAAACTTCGAAGAGTTATTTTTTTTGCTCGGAATCTGGATTTCCAATTTGTTTAAACTACTTAAAAATTCTGGTACTCGAGGCACATACATTTTTAAAAAACCAATACAAATTACAGTTAAAGAATTTAGATTCAAAACGAACACTCCATAGTATGGTAGACAAATACAACCTTCTATTAATGTAAGTACATAGTACTAAATTATATTTGGTAATTCCTACGACATCTGTTCAATTCAAATTCAAGAGGAAAATGTAGTCTGCACTGTAAATAGAAAGAATACATAATTGGATTGGGCCAACTAAATGTTTAGTTAAAGCAATTATTTATCTAGTTATTCCATCAATACATTAATTTGGATTTGTGTCCCTATATTAAGCATCATTTTAGGTGGGCCAACTATATATTTTTTTTCCGTGTAGTATTGTAGTAATGTGGATACAAATCCTTCCTAAATTTGCCTTTTTTTGTCTACAAATTGTTTAATTCTTATTCTAGAAAAATCCGTAGAATCTACAAAACTCCTATAGTATAAAATATACTAACAAATTATCGCTAGTAATTTTGTTAAATATTATTCATCTTATAAATAAAAGTACCTGCAAGTGTAGTGTTAATAGTATATTATACCGATACCCGTGCACATTGTACCTATCATTGAAAACGTTCTTTTTTTGTAATGCTTAAATACACAGTAACAATTAGGTCCGTGACAATATGCATTACGTGATAACATGTTTAAAATATAATACGAGTAAATGATTTATGTTGGTTTATTAGACGTATACATACGTTTAGTAGTTGATAGCGTGTGGGGGCCATTGAACAAGAATCAAAATTACATAATAAGAAAGAACAAAGTCCATAGATGTGTCACCTACCCCCTTTGGCTTTGTACACATTGTGCTCAAGTCCTATTTGTTTCTGTCACTCTTTTTAGCGCTACCAAAAACATATTCGCCGCGCTTGTTGTGTTCTCGACCACACGCCGCGCTTACCACCCGTTCTTGTATACACACAGTTTTGTTTGCTGTAATCGCCGTGTATTATAACACCGTGACCTATAAGAACAATTTTTTTCCACGAAATATTACCTACCTAATACAACATAAATCATCGGAAAACACAATAAAAGGCAAAAAAAAAAAAACGCCCGTAAAAAATACACAAAATATACACGTGTAAAATATACCTAAGTATATAAAAAATAACAATACATACGCACGCCGCTACTGACCACTGAACCTATCTAAAGAGTAAAGACAGCCGAAATACACAAACAGTAGAATATGTTTCATACCTACTCTTAAATAAAAAGTAAATAAATACCCGTATTGTAATACACATAAAGTGTGACGAAACGACGAGATGTATACTATATTAGTAAGTAGTAATTAATACTATTCAAATCTTTATAACGTTTGCCCAATATATATAAATACATATATTATGCTATTTATGCGACAACTGGCGGATCTAGGACTCATTTTAGGGAGATGCTAAGAATTTTAGGAAATACGGTTGTAAGTGCTTAAAACAAAATCGTATGACAACACCTAACTCTGTATGAACTACAGGGTGTTATCAAGCACTCCAGCAATCCCCCTCCTAGATCTGCGTCTGTATTAATATCAGTGAAATGCCGTACGGAATTTGAACAGTTGAGACCACTATTGCCCTGAAGATTGACTCTGCAAATACATGTGACGTGGATATATCCGAAAATTACTCAACTGGGAGGGCATAGTTTTTTCGTATAAATCAGGATTGGCTTGTATAGCGAGGAGGGAAGGGCACAACCCCTGAACATGGAAAGCAATAATATTGGTAAATAAGGTGGTTGGTTTAAAATTCTAAGATTCGTAAGTATTTGTGTCATCCTCCTTTAACTACAATCACTTTATGCATATATATGTATACTTAATACTATATAGAAAAACACGGTTATTTAATACTTGAACTCGAGCATATTATAAAAATATATTGTCAAGTTGTTTGTATAAAGTTTTGACATAAGTTTGCAGCCAAGTCATGTGATTATTTTGGATAAATGAAGGTAACTATAATTTAATACTTGATCAATATTAAAAATCTCAATGTAATTAAATTAATGATAATTTAATATAAAGCGTTTCTTTTTAATTGTAATTTGTGCGAATAACCCCAAATAGTAACTTCTTAATACTTAAGAAGTCGATCAAATGTCTATAGATATATAGAACATATATAACATATATGTTCTTTGTTTCAGTTAGTTTCCTAGCCAGTTTTCATCGGCAAATCCCTCCCTCCCAGCAAATATACACATACAATTAGGGTGTGCGTTGCTTGTAACACATGTTATTTGGTTACCAGTTTAACAGCGTTGTAAGCCGCCGCCACAGCATCGTACAATGGGATTACAAGCTATGTGACCGGGGGTCAAAGCGCACCTATCCTCATTGCTGTCACTCCCCCTATCACGGTCTCTCTCTCTCCCTACCTCCTTCCCTCTTTCATTCACCCTGGTATAGTGTTAAATCTTGTTAAACGCGCACAGTTATCGTATGCCGATTCCCCGAGGACCTACGACTTGATGATACGAGCTACCGATAAAAGTGATAGGTACAATAGAAAGCAACATCAACCGCCATAGGTTTCAGGTGCACGCCTTATCTGTTCAGAATCTGCACAGTTGTCCACGACGGACATCACCTGTCCTATTTTATTTGTGCCCCGCAAACAATCGTTTTGCGCAAAAGGGTAAAATGTAATTCATACGGACGAAATATTGTTGATAAAAATAATATGTGGCAGCATAAACTCTATACGTACAACATTGTGCGAGGGGGAAACATCACCCCCAAAATCCGATCGTAGATAACACATATGCATTTTGCGCTTTCTGCGGTTAACACGGCGGTCATGACAAACACAGTCAAACGAAAACGTTTAAATATTGAAATGTCATACTTTTGTGTACGGTCTATGATTTTTATGAATTTTAGTCAATTAAAAAAAAATATATATGTATAAGAAAAAAATAAAAATCTACACGTATCCACGAAAACAGTTTTTGAAACAATTATAGATGTACAATGTTAATGTGGTTTTCCAGCAAGTATCCAAAAATAATGCATTTCTTCCTTTGGCCATTTTTCCGTATGGCGAATAATATGCAACAAATGGTGTACAACAATTGTTTGAACAACGCAATGCAATGAACGCTATATTTATTAGTGTACAAACATAATAATATAAATATTATACTAACATATTGGTTTTATTTCGCGCATATTATATTCGTTTCGCCCTATTTATTTTTTGTAACCCAGCGAGTTGTCGTCGTTTTTGGAAACCGACGATATGCTATTACATAATGCTACACAAATAATAATGTATACGAGCAGCAAAGGGACCGACCGAATCGAGTTGTCTTCGACGTGCGCAAACACACATATTATTATTGTTTATTTATATCTAGTTAGGGGCTCGTAATGCGTATTTGCTCGTAACGTTTGTTGGCAGAGCAAACAAGGTTATACGGTTTCTTTGGCGTAGGTACATGTGCTCGAGTTCGGATTTGCCACCGCCTCTGACTGGTCCCGCATGTATATTACGTGCAAAATAGCGAAGGAGATGGCAATGGTGGCAAAAACATTGTAACAAAGAGGAAACTTTGAACTTTCGTGCGCGCCCAAATCCGGTGAGTTTTCCCGCAGAACCGTCAAAATTAATGTACATGTATGCCCGATTAAGTTTTCACACTTCACAACAAACTGTTACAGTGATTAGTGAATATATATATATATATGACGACTAGGAAAAATTGAATGACATAATACAAATAATAAACAATGTTATACATATACATATATATATATACACCCTGTGGGGTCGGGGATTAGAATAGACCCACAGTAATTCTTGCTTATCGTAGAAGGCGATTAAAAGGAGGTAGCGGAGGGCAGCAGTAACCGCTACTACCGACCATTGGCGAGTTTTACAGCAGAACTAACGGCAATGGAAGGATTTGACAGAGGCAATTTGGGCATAATCCAAACACTGGGCTGTCAACTGCGATGTGGAAGGAGAAGGATACCACCACATTAGAACTCCTAGTAAGCAATATGAACCGAAATTATGAGAAATTTTGGAAAATTGCAAAACCAACCTTAGGGTTGATCACAAAAAAAAATATATATATATCCTTCTTAGGTACAAATAAAATGAATCAGTGAATGTCCATATAAACAAAAATTGTACCATTTGTTACGAATAATAATCTGTTTTTAATTTAAACCCAAGACGCTTGTACGCGTTAACGGTAATGAGAGTCAAATTCTATTTCACACTTGACGTAGTCTTTTTGATTTTTCAAACAAAACGCTAAAAGGTTTTTGTATGTACAAATGAGACTATTTTTTTCGTTTCAATGTTTTGCGCACTAAGCCGGTTATGCTATATTACATTAAGGTTGTGTAAGAACCATAGAACTTTTGGTTTTTTATATTCTCGTGTTAACTAAAAAAAAAAAAAGAAAATACTTCACAGCTAATTTGAAAATGAAACGAATCGATGTTGTGTAATTCACGTAGTAAGGATTGATGTAACACGGTTGAACGGACAAGGAATAAAAAACAATTCAAACGCGCGCATTGACAAGGGGGTTTGTTCCCGCGTCCCGGCCTTTTTTATTTTAAGTTCAAAGGCCCTGCATACAACACAGTACACACACACAGACACATTTACCATGGAATAATAATAATCCCGTTTCGCGACCGTATAATAAACGTGGGGGTGCATACCATTTCGATTTTGGACATTCGTAAAAACCCACCACTACTACATTATTATTATTATCATTATTTGCTCTGTCTCTGTAGTGTTGTACGGTTTGCTGCCGCGGATAGCGCAAATCCTGTTACAGAGACACAGAAAGTGCGCAAAAGGATCACCGACCAGATGCCACCAGCGCCGCATGTATAAAATCGCATATGTATATATTCATGTCAAATAACACACCGACACGTCATCTTTTAAGCCCCGAGCAAGCAGTTATAAACGTTTTGGACAAATATACACTTATAAATACATGTATTCCAATTACATGTGTGAATTAAGCCGCGGGGCAAGTAAATGATGATCGAAACTTAAACTGGCGGATAAAGAATAAATTATTTTATCACAACCCCCCCCCCTTCATTATACAGGGTGATTCTTTTATCATCGGCCTCTGACCACTCAATTTCTCATTTTTTTTCATAAATACAATGTGATCTCAATTTTTCTCAACTTTTTTTGTTTTTACCCCTCATCTAACTTAGTTTTTTTGGTAGCAACTTTTGAAACTTAAATGGTAACGCATATATTTCATTATCTTTTTAAGTTGACAATAATGTACTAAAAATGTTGACTGGTCGATAACCAGTTTCGGATAACTATTTTTGAAGTTATTGAAGTTTCAAGTTTAGGGCAGGAGGAAAGGTGGAGTATAGTATTAATTTTATCTGCGCGCATTTCTCAACCGCACTTCCCCTTCCGTCCTATCATTTAAACTCTTATAACTTTAAAAATAGTTTTTCAAAACTGGTTATCAACCAGCCAAAACTTTTAGTACATCATTCTAAATTTAAAAAGTTAATGAAATGTATACGTTACCATTTAAGTTTTAAAAGTTGATAGCAAAAAAACTAAGTTGAATGAGGGGTAAAAACAAAATTTTTTTTTAAAAATTGAGACCCTTTTAGACCCAAGATCTGTACAGACCATTATTTTTGATAAGAAATAACTTCAAATAATGTAATCTAAATTTTTATCGACTGCAGCTGTTATTTTATTGATAAAACTTTTATTGGTAAAAAATGCGATTTGAGATCAAAACAATTTTAGTGAAGTTGTAAGTTAAAAAAAAACCCGAAACACAGTCAGGCCACCCTAAAATAAAAAAAACGCTATGGGTATTCGTGGACGAGACGGTGGCACCGGTAGGTTATACAGCTGATGTTTGGAGTGATTGGATGAAAGGCGGTACGAACAAGTGCGACAATCAAGAGGTCGGCCCTTCTTCCACGCTGCCCGTCATCCCTTTGCCAGCGTCCCACGTCACCGTTTGTCCCAGCAAGTGTCTTTCCCGTGTAATAATATAATATATATACACATATATATTGCACTACTATTCCCGGGGGAAAGCTCTCCTCTCTCTCTCGCACTCTATCTGCCTTCTTCGCGGACGTCGCCCGTCATTAAGCGATTATCGCTGTGGTCTCTTCTCTCCTATTGCCCTTTTGTGATTCGCAGACACACTGCACACAAGACCACGTCTGCATAATATGTACCTACATACATACAATATTGTATGTATTACATGCACACGATACTCCCCGCGTCTAAAAGTTCGCCTGTTGACCCGACCAGTATTGTTGTGCACAGGGCCGACGACCGCAGAGTGAGGGGCAATGAAAAATATGAAAATACAAATTACCCGGTTTTATATGCTCACTACAGTCTCCACTCGGTGTCTGTAACCCGCAACTTAGGCTTTTCGTATAGCTCACCCTCTCCGTTTAGCCCCGTCGCAGGTCATTACTATCAATTGTCAATATAATATTATGTATAGGCTACTGTGCACGTGCATAATATACTATTGCGCCCATCTGCACCGTTGCAATATCGTGCTGAACACTTACACCGAATTCTCATGCAACTCTTCCATATTTGTAATTATACATTCACAAATAATAATAGAACCAAAATGGCACATGAGAAATTATTTTCTAACACAAGTTTTTAATCTTATAAAGTATATCATATATTATATATATATATCAATAAACTAATCTTTTATCATAAAAAACCTACTCATTCTTAATGAATTTTTCTCGTTTTTTAGGAGAACGGACATAACTTATTCTATTTTTTTTTTAAGTTTTAAAATTCAAAGAGCTGACCAGAGTAAGTATGAAGATAACGTTACTGCGGCTAAAAAGTTTTCGTGTATACCATCAATAAATACCACACATATCATCAAATAAACGCATCGTCTTTCCAGCTCTGCATCAAAGTTAAAATAACAATAAGAATGTTGGTCGGTCGAGGTTACACCAGCAGTTTGTCATACCGGCGTCTTTGAGTTTTGAAAATTATTCAAATCGGTTGTCCCCGTTACTCTATACAACTATAGTATACACCTTCAAGGCGTTTCCACTCTCACTCACTTTTTCTTTGCAACGAAAATAATGTTAATATATATATATGTGGTAGACGGTAGTATAAAAGTTGTCGACAGCCGTAATAACAAGCGCACGGATAAAAGTTCAGGGAGCGCTCTTAATTCAAATATATTCCAATTTCCAACCAACAATCTACATCAAGCAGGGCGACGGGAAGGCTATTTCCTCATTTCCATTGAGGTGGTTACAAGAAATATTACCGCCTCGCGTTTCCGGTTGAAAGTCGCAGTCTTTGCTGCTTTTTCCGGTTCCTAATGTACTATTTGCATTTCCAATAAGTCTTCTTCAAGTATTTCTGCCGAATTGAATATACTTCCTGAAATCGTATATACACTTTTAAAAATACTCTACGATAAAGGATATGTACAAAACATTAATGGGTTATTATCTAATTATGTTTCATTAATTTCTTGATAAATTCATTAACGAATTGAGTTTGAGCGTTAATATTGAAATATTTTAAATATTGTACATTCTTTAAGAAAAGTAAGTGTGCTATTTTTAGATAATATAGTTTTAAAACGAATAAACCATGTTCGCTTATCACCGAGTTAAATGTAAAATTTGTATAATACCAAAATAAAAAATTATACAAATTTAACATAATATCTATCAGTTATTAAAACACGAATAGGTCCATATTATATAGTTTTTATCGAAAAGTTAACTTTTAAAACCATCACTATACTTTTATATAAATAAAACTTTAACTACATATTTTATAGTAGTTGGTGTTTGCATGTATTCCGATGTATGTATAGCACTTCTTTGACGATTTCAAATACCAAACTATGAAAGTTAACATATATAATAATAATAACATTGGGTACACCTAAAATAGCCGCATACTCAAACTTTTCAAACTCTGAATCCGTCATCAGCAATGAATTCCAAACGAATCGTGATTCGTGACAATGTTTTTTATTCGTGTCATACCTTTAACCGTAAATGGGGAAGAATAAAACGATAAGGTACAATGAAGAAGTGACAGATCGTTACAATGGGGAAAATAGGTTATAACTGTTTATATATGCCAATAAAATTGTAACAATGTAATAAATTATAGTTGTATCTAAATGTTGTTCGTAGTTAAATTAAAATAATAATAATATTATTGAGTAAAGAAACCGATGACGCATATTATTATTATACAGAGGACAGGCACATATATTTTTGATTTATTAATCTACATAAACGACAAAATATACTAAGTGAAGTGATCCAATAGAAAAATATAGCTACGTAAAAAAAGTTTTATCTTTTCAAGATAAAGCCCTATCGGTATCGTTTTGAACCATTAATACTAAAAATTCAAATTAATAAAAAATTCAAAAAGATGTTTACGTCTTTTACTACGATATTATGCTCTAAATCATCGACGTTTAACTTTATGTCACTGTATTGATTTTTACTTACACGTCCTAAGCCGTGACGTCAATAAGAGGGGGACTTCGGGGCCAACATTTTTTCAAGCCCTCCTTAGAAAACATTTGAATGTATTTTATTTATTTTTATTTATTTTTTTACTTTTTAGCCAAACTTTAAATTCCTATGGATACCTACCACTTGACTTTTTGGGCACTAGCCATGTGTAATTAATAGTTATGAAACAAAAACAGAAAAATTGAATTTAAAATTCAAATAATACATTGTAATACTTGTATAAATACAGCAACGTAAATATAATAAAAAGTATCTACAATTATAATTATAATTACATGCATAGGGCCAATATAATAAGGTATAATAAGTTAAAATAAAAAATAAAAATAAAAATTTATATTTTTACTAAATCAATTTTTTTTTTTTTGCTGTACGGTATAGAAACACCCCTTTCCCTCCGGAGACGCTCTAATTATCATTTTACACAAGGAGCCCTCCAAACATACTTGCACAAAGCCCCAATATTTTCACGGGCGGGCATAGATAAACAAAAACGCAGGAACGTTGGTAAGTATCGATCTTAAGAAATAATTAATTTAAGAAAAAAAACTAATAGTGTCGTATGATAAGTCACAACTGGCGGTATATTATTATATTATTACTGTGTATATCTACGACGTGTGTACAATAAACAGCTGCATCACCGCATAAACGCGCGTACGGCGGTCGGCAGAGTGAATATTTAAAGTAGAAGAGACCATCGGCCGTGTTACAGTACGTACCTACCTAGATAATAATATAATATTATATACATATATATATATATTATTATGTTGTATACATATATTATATATTATAATATTATGGTCTGTGTAGCTGTTAAACGCGTATGTGTCGCATTCCTCAAATATCCATACGGTCATGGTCGGAACATCAATCATAATATACGCGTTCTTCACTCACCGTATAAGTACGTTATAATATTATGCGGTCCGCCGTGTGCAAGTGTATGTATAAGGCATACACCGGCGGTTCACATTTGTCATCGCCGGCACGGATATAAAGTGTTTAGACCACAAGTCACGTCAATCAAATATGCGAGAACAAAATATGATGTTTTTTATTATTATTATTATTATTATTATCATCGTCGTCGTCGGTTTACCCTACGATTTCGGATCCGATATTTTACCATCTACATATATATATATATATATACATATACCTATACCTACCTATAGAAAATAATATATTTATCACTATCATTGTACGCACTACGCGCTATAGCACAAGTCTGGGATAATATATTAGGTTTGTACTGTACAGTATATTCTTGTGGCGATTCGCAGAACTAGGTATAGGTCACGGCGGTGAGAATATATTATACTTAGATACGTGTACCTATATTAAACAAAACGAGTATAATAATATGTACACGATAGCAGATAGATAGTATACATTGGTTATGATTTCAGAGAGAGCTAAACGTTTTTACAAGACAGTCGTAAGGGACTTTTGCCCCTCTGCCTTTTCGCCTCCTAAATGGACCTTGAGGGGATGTTAACTATTCTTCTTCGAAAATACTAAAAATTAATATATATATATATACATATTTAGTGTTTTATTTTCCTCATAAAACTTAATAAATATTTAACTTATTCATTTCAAATTTGAAATAAAGATACTTAATACTGTTTGATAGTTGGTAGTTGGTACATACTTCTTTTACAGAGCTCAAAGCTATTAAAATTGGTTAATATTATTAATAAATACAATTTGTTTTTAAATAAAGTATTTTTTTAATCATTCCTTGTGAAAACTGACAAAATCTATTAGAATTAAAATATTTGTTTAATTTGAATGAAATGAAATGGCGAAGTGTTGTACAGTAAAAACGACGAGGGTAAATAATTATCACTAGTCGGCGATGGTGACATCATAGTAAGCACAAGTGACATGAGTGAATTTTTAACAATTTTACAATACCACGTTTGAACATTCATTGTGATTTATGTGTACGTAATACAATTATACATCCTCTAATAATGAAACTACAAATCTCTAGCTTCCAAATGGCATACACAACACGTAGCAGGTTATTAGGACATTATTGCTGAAGCCTGAAGGTACACACATATTATACTCCAGTCGATTTCAGAAAATTAAAAAATACACATATGACATCTGAGCACTATGTTATCTCAATGTTACTTAGACGAAAAGTATTAGATTAGTGGTACTATTCACAAGAACGGTGAACGACTTTATGCGGTATTCCCGCCGTCAACAGGGGTACCCTCGTCATAGTTTATGGACGGGCGGATGGCCAACTGTTAACGGCAGAAATCCTGCATATAAAATCGGCCTCAGTGTATAGCACCGCTTATCTAGATATTTTAAAATCCGTTATAAATCGTCTACATTATTATTATTTGATCAGACAGAGAAAAGGAAAATTGTTTCACTGGAAAACTCGACTGATGTGTTAGTCAACACTGTTCAACACTACCAGACGAAAGAGACTAAGAGAGCCACTACCAAATGCGAATACCTTCGTACAAAATTGGAAAAAACCGAAAATAACCAACAACTGTTAAGGGAAACCATCGCTCTGTAAAATCGAGAATTATCAGAGTACCAACATTTATGTGACATGTTACAAAATATAGTAGCATCTAGCGAGCAGGGAAGACTCCGATTACGAAGAAGAAGAATCAGTGCACATGTCGGAAAATCGTCAACCGTCTCACATTTTTAGCGAAGACGGCACCCAAACGAAAAGTGAGAAACGCATGAATCATGAAATATTTGGTTTACTTAACATTTTTCTTGTAATTTAAATATTTTTATATAAAATGTATTATTTATCCAGGTTATTTGTGCATAGGATTACAAGCAATTAAATAATTAACAAATGAAAAAATAAATAATTTTGGTGTTGGGTAGAGAAATAAGAAACGAAATTTTACTAAGGGGGCCTATCCTAATAAATTGACATGCAAATTTAAAAAATCAGCTTTTTGAAGTATGTGCATGAATCAAACCTTAGGGCTTAGACGTATTTCCAAGAGGTCTCTATAATAATAAAATAAAAATAATCTTATAAGCTTAAAATTTCTGATGCAAAACAAGAAGAGATACCAGATTAATACGAATAATAATTTAGTAAAATATTCGTATAACTCTAAAAGCTTAAATAATTTTTTTATAAAAATATTATATTAACCATATTATCTTATTAAATTATTATCTTTCGAAGTTTTCTGTGTACGTGTATGGAGTAACCAGTAGACCGCACTTTGCATTCCACGTGGTCGAGCCATCATTAAAAACTGTTGAAATATCTTTTTATACTGTAGTATAATATAACTAAAGCTCTGAAAATACTGGTTTAGTAGCGGGGATGATTTATCATAACCGCTGTCTAGGTTAAATTTTTTTTACGAACTTAACAATTTATTAGTTTTTTTTTCGGCTATTTGAATCATAAACTTTTGACTAACCTAAAATATATTTCCTGTCTACCTAAATTGGCACCACAGTACTAGAATTTCGGATTACCACCCAATACGTCTCTAATAAAGTATTTAGGCGAGTATACAGAAAAACCGCTTCGGCCTTCGCATATTGTTAAAAGTGGCTAACGTGCACTCAAGAACAGCAATCAAAGTATTTAGAGAGGAAAGGTATTTAAAATTAAAATTTCAAACTGATAGTTGTAATATATTTTTTCTGTACCACTTTTTTGGTGTAACAGACCCTTGTAACATATTATCTTCATTTTTTTTTTTTTTTATTCTCCACTTCACAATTATGGAATCACGCAAGTGTAATAAATACTGTGGCTCAGACTCGTCAAGAGCATCACAATAATGAAACAAGTCATTCATGACAAGCTTATTCTACTACTCTTTTGTTTCGTATTTAGGAGCTTAAAAAATATGTACGACTGCATAAGTTGATAAAAAATGTGAGCTCATAATTACGAGTGGTAAGTCTAGCTTATAGACTTTATGAAAAAGACGAGTTCTCAGAGGTCGATTTTTGCACCGTCAATGTATTGAGGAAAATAATTTATATTAATATATTACACCCACATAGTCGACAATAGAATAAATGCAAAAACAAAAAATTACACGGCTTTGTAAATGTTTAACCAATTTGGTCAACCAAATTAAATTGGGAGAAAAGTATTACGAACACACTAATTAACAAAATGTATTCTCGAATGTATAAATAATAATTTTTTTTATTTTAATTAAAACAATTAATCTAATAATATGTACCTATATTTTATAACAATATATGTATAAAGAAAGTTATGCTCTAACTGTATTAATAGAATAGTAACAATAAGTAATAAGTTGATGTTTATAAATTAAAATAAGTATAAGATGAGATAAATAATAGTATAAAATAGAAAGAATAGGTAATACTATAAAGGAATAAAGCTTTTAAAAAAAAAAGATAATTGATCATATTTTAAACAATGGCAACATTTTTCTAAGATTATAAGAATACAAATTTTGATCATTTTTAGAGAGCTTGAAAATTAAGTCTGTCGTGTTGAATCTGAAAAAGATATTTTTAGTAATTATTAATCAAGCAACTTGAAACAGTTAACGTAGGAGTGAAAATACAGATTTAAGGTAGAGTAAGAGGAAACCAGTTAAACAAAAAACTAAGGGGTTATTACTAACTGTGGTTAAGACACATATACATTTTAAGAAGCCGCTCAACATTTATAGAAAAAGGCATAAAAAGTGAAGTGCACAAAAATGTATTATTTTAGTTTGCTAGCTTGCTTTAGTTTAATTTTGTTTCATCGACTATTCAACTCGGCTGCTTTATTCAGTATAACACTCATCTCAACATTAGGATAATTCTGTAAGCAAAGAATAGTTTTTTTATTAATAGTTTTTTAATATAAAAATAATATTATTAAACAATTACCTGCAGTAGTTTTACAATAGTAGGAAAATCTCCTTCAAGTATTTGATCTTTTATTAGACTGCAATAAACAAAAATATAGATTAAAATAAAGAATTTGATTTTATTAAATCTATTATATACTAACATTATCATAGCACAACAAATGTGGATCAAAAATGAAAATCGTTGAGCATCAGAAAATAAAGAATCCCATATCCTTAACACTTCTGGCAAAGAAAACTCTTGTGACAGCATTAATGTTAACCATCTAAGTATAGGAAATAAATATTAGGATTAACAATTTGAAATTTAATAATAATATAATAATTTATCCATCACTAAACAATCTCACCTAAAGCTGTAATATTGGGGATGAATTTCATTATTTATTAAATAACTATGAAGAACTGGGTCATTTTCTTTCAATTTTTTGGTAACTTTGTGCATCATACTAACAATACCAGAGTCTGCTTCGTCTAATGTTTTTATAAAGAAATCTCGTATTTCAGACATCAGATTTGTAAAAACAAAAAAACAGTCGGCTTCGGCGTGTTCTAAAACAAGAATTTTTTTTTAAAAATCCATTGATTTAAAATATGATAAAAAAATATACTTTTCATTTTAACAATTGGATCGGTTGCAAAACAATAATAAATCGGTCCAATTATTTCATTCATTCCCTGCACGTATCCTTGTCCAGGATTCAACTTACAATACACAAACAAAATTCTTTCCACAACTTCCCAATGAGCTTCAGAACCTTCTTCAAGTGGCTTAAACTCAGATGTATTTTTTGGTTCGGGTCTAGCTGATATTTTAACAATCCCGAGACCTTTACGTTCGACATTGGCGCTATTTAGAAAATGCATACCTACCCTTCTATTCAGCCGTTTAGTACCATTGCTATTTACGACATTTACTTGTGGATATTCGGTTGCTTGTTGAAAGAACGATAGTTCAGGATGCAATCGTCTGAAAAATGTATTAGATTTGATTAAATTTAAGACATTAGGCATTTATAATTAAATAATTAATCACCTGACATCTTTGTCTATTTGTGTGAGAGCTTGGTTATCTTTAAAAAATGTATTCCATTTACTATTTGGCTCATCATTTAACGGATGATCACTTTGTTCATCGTCAATTGATCCCGGAGTAACCAATATTTCATCTACAAAATAGAAATATCAAAAATTATTTTTTATTGGACGTTAAGTTAGTTTAGGTATTTTTAAAAACTTGAACAATTTTACATAATCATTATTGAATAAAAATTATACCTACATTATATTCAATAGGTAATTGTAAAATTAGTTTTTTAGGTATTTAATATGTTGTAATTAAAATCTAACAACTTGGATTTTAATTTTATTACTGATATAATGAAAACCGTTTATATACAGTTATAATTAATTAACTGAGTAATTCTAAATCACTTGTAGTTTATATTTAGTTATTTATTAACCTAGCCACTGTTGATACAAATTGCGATGATGATTTAAGTGTTCATCCCACTTGTTTTTGTCCAACGGTAAGTAGTTGAGCAATAATCTCCAACACATGGCTCTATAACCTTTTTCATCAGGAATCCCTAAAAAAAAATTAAAATTTTTAAAATCTTCAAGCATAAGCTAATAATTTTAATGATAAAGTTACCATTAAAACAAATGTCTCTCAGTCTATTCAAATCAATTTTGTCTGAATCTAAAACTTGATCGAGATCCTTTAATCTGAAATAAAATAAGAATAACTATCGGTTCTAAACATCCGTATACAATAACAGCTTACTTTAAGATCTAATAGTCATTAAATTAGTGAAACATTCAATTTTACCTTAGGTCATAAGCTGACATTTTGTGCAACAGGAAAAAAACCAACGTTAAAATAAAGTGTAGATTTTTCAAATTTTCCACTCAAAATCATGCCAATAATAATCGTATTTGTCATCTAGGCTGACAAAATTTAAAGACAATCGATTACTTTTTAGGCCATAGATTTGTCCAATTTCTCTCTACGATTTACTAATAATTATTAGGTATCATCGCTATAGATGTGAAATAAATCGAAAGGTTTGACTGCACACTGTTATCAAAAACGTTTGCCTTATCAAAAACTGAATGTTCTGTTTATTGTTTAATGTTCATCGTCAATCGTTTCATCTCTGATCCATCGTCACTCATTAGTCATTATTAACTGATTTAGTTTTTACCACAGAATACAGATTAGATAAAACACTAATAATTAATAAATACATTTAGAAAAACTTTTATCATCTGTGTTTCTACTAAATAATAAATTAATTAAAAATTTACAATCGACATTCTGGTTTTCTTCATGTTGGTCATATTATTTGGGATTTTAGACGCATTTGTGTTGTATTAATTATAGAGAATACTTTCGCTTTAACCTGTAGGTTAAATGTGATGAACAAATCAAAAAAAATAATGAGTTCCGACAGTAAAAATGTTATTTTATTGACATTGAAGTGTGAAAAAAGCAAGTATTAATACATGAAACAACTAATAATAGATTGTTTTTAATAGTTCTAATTTGATTTAAGCTGGAAAATGTTACAACTTGTTGAGCAAAAAAAAACATGTCGTGGCTAGATGGGGATTTGATGGTGATTTAGAAATAGCTAACGACTTGTCGGTCAGTCGTCGTCATGCTGAAATAACTCTTTTAAAAAAAGTATAAATTGGGTATTTTAATGATTTTACACAATTGCAATTACCAATTTGTTTGTTTTTAGTCTATAAATGGAAATAATAATCTCTGTGTTGAAGTCATTGATCTGAACTCAAAATTCGGAACATTTATCAATGAAGACATTGATCGTAATATCCCTGTTGATAGTGGAAAACCTGTAATATTGAATTTAAACGATAGAATTCGTTTCGGAAGAATGAAGAGCATTTGGACGTAAGTGATGGTTATATTTTGCATACTGTTTAAACTACTTGTATCGTTGTCTTGAATAATTTGATTAAAGGGTTGCAAAGTATCAAATCATAACATGTCCTTCGACGTTAAATAGAGCTGACAAAGAAACCTTGAAGGACTTGGTTACCAAATTGGGTGGTCAGATATCTACAGAGTGGTCTGAAAATTGTACTCATCTCTGTATGAATTCTATTTCAATTACTGAAAAAGCATTATTGTGTTTGGCATCAGCAAAACCAATAGTAAACCTTCAATATTACATCGATCTCTTAAGAGCACTATTACCTATTAGTTCTTCACTGAACTTACCGTTTTGTGCGAGTTATATACCTCCTTTGAAAGAAGTTCTTTTAAATATTCAGACATCTGCATTCGGCGTGAACAATAAACGCACAAGATTATTCTCAGGACGTACATTTGTATGTTCAACTAAAGAACAGTTGATTCGCATTGAAGAAAAGGTTAAAGCATCAGGTAAATAAAACAAACAATTTATTTAACCCTTTTTTGTAATCATGCCTATTTGTTGAAATAGGTGGAAAAGTAATGCATTTCTTAGACATCGATATGAACACGGAAGAAATTGTAAAGTCAGTTTTTCATATTATGATGCAACAAGATCCATTCAACAAGAATGATATTAATAGATATTTACCCATTTTAGGTAAATAGAAACATTGGTATTGATTTCACAAGTTATTCAGTTAATCATAGATATCCCAATAATAATAATATTTGAGAACGAAAATTTTTTAATTAAATTCAACATGACTACCTATTAGTTGTAGTAATTTTTTTTTTTTTATGTATATAGAAAAGTTGAAGGATTTAAATAAGAGACCTATTCCAGAAAATGATATCAGCTTAGGTATCATTAATGTGAGCATAAGTAAACATTGTAATCCTGAATATGACTTTGCTTTGGTTAATATTCCATCTCAACCGGTTGAATCCGAAACACCTGTAATTTTAGCTCCAGATACTGAGGTATACTAATGTTTACACTACATATATGATATATATTTTATATATTAAGCATAAAATCTACAATCGGGTTTTTTTATTTTTAGATACCTTCTTACAATGAAAGCATGACATATTCAGTTAATATTGTACCAGATTCACAGGCATCTTTACAATCATTTAAAAGGTAATAAAAACAAAACATTATAATAAATTGCAAAACTATTTAGCAACATTGTAAAACTATATTTTATCATTAAAGCCTAAACTATAATAGTTTTTAGTGTATAAAGCCATTATTATAATAAATACTATGTTTTAGACCCCGTGAAGAAATATCAGATTCTGAAGATATTGGTTTGCAAAAAAAAAAAGCTTTTATAAAAACAGAATTAAAAGAAGAAGACTTAAAGGAGAAAATAAATGAGGAACAAATAAAAGATAAAATAACTAATGACAACATGAAAATAGAAATAGTAGAAGATGGATATCATTCAATATTTCGCTCATCAAATTGTACGCAATTAAAAATCGAATCAGCAACTGTGGATTCATGTTTGACTACAGTACCGCCAACACAAGAGAAAACAGTTCCATTCCTGACTTCGGTTAGCCAAGTACCTCCTCTCACTGCTAGCACTGATGTTCATAACAATCATCCCACATCTAATTTCAACAGTGGTACAAAAAGAAAGATCCAAGAAACCAGGCCAATTAAAATTGAAGATGATGATGACAATGATGAAGAATTATTTGATTATAAAGATATTGATGAAATAGAGAGGCCTACAAAAAAACCAAAAAATAATAATTTGCCGTCGATATTTGGTACTCAATCATCAGATCTCAGTATTAAATATAAATCTAATGTATCTAATGAAAGAGATAATAGAAATATGGCAATAGATCCTAACTATATTATGAATTTACTCGCCGACGCAAAAGACACAGCACAATTTATCGATACCAGTATTTTAAGTAACATATCTGTAAGTATATAAATTTATGTACACACTAAGGTGGTCCTTAAATAGTCGATTTTCGAATTTTAACCTCGAAGCCCCCTAAAAATGTTCTAAATACAATGAAAATAAGATTTAAAAAAAAAATATATTAATTTTAACCCGTGCCCCATAAGAGTTGAAGTTTAAATGGGATTTGACATAGGATTTCAAAACTTGTGCACAAATCCATGCATAATTTTTTTCCTACTCCTTAGTTTGATGGTTTTTATAGCTTGGAGTCTGCTAAACACCAACGCCATACACAAAAGTTCATACCTGCCAAAATTGTTGCCAGAAAATTAAAATTTAACAAAAAATAGGTGTTTTTTGGTACTTTTTATGATAACATTGTATGTAATATACCTGGGGGGATGTTGCTTGGTCCTGAAACCTAATATTTGAGTTCAGTGTATCACAATTTTTGGTAACATAGTACAAAAATTAATAGATTCAACTTGTTCAATAACATTCAGAATAAAGTTAACACTGATGTAATAAGTTAGTATAATCCTAGCAAACCGAACATTTTTGACAGTACTGTTATCATCTGCCGTCCCCACAATATTCTCTGGGCATCACCCGGCGATCGGGCTGTTCACTAGATTTTAAGTCGAAATTATATTTTTTAATATAAAACGTAAAACAACCCCATCTATTTGTGTTCTCTCTTGTTTGAAAATAAGCTAAAAAAAAGTACCAAAAAACGAATAATTTTTGTTAAAATTCGAAAATCCACTTTTTAAGGACCACCCTAAAGTACACCCAGAAACGGATTTGGAGTAATAGCACTCCTAAGATATCAGCTATTTTCTGCTCTCTTAAAAGTTAAGAATATTATTTTATAACATGCACCGGCAGAGGTCAATAGCGGCTTCTTAAGGAAAAATAGAAGGAAGAATAACAAAAAATTTAAATTTGTATGTATGATTCTTGATAATATAACTGAATTCTAGGTAAAGTCAGAGCTAATGATGAAACTTGAAACAGAAAATAAAATAAGACAAAACAATAGTAAAAAAAAAAAAATTGTTTTCCCAAATTTATAATATTATTTTGCTACAAAAAGTTACTACCCAACTGGAAAATGTAGTCCTAGGCTCTATCCTAGTTAGCTCTCACCTAAATCCATCTCTGGTGTACATATTGTTGTAGCACATTTTAACACCATGTAAATATTTTTTTAGAATAACGATGTGTGGGACCAGCTGGAGAATAAAGAATTGTTAAATTCCGTCATTATTGAAACCAAAAGTATGGTTATAACTAAATCGTCAGCAAAATCAAATAACAGTAATCGTTCAGAAAATTTTAGCTCTCTACCAAACTTTAAAAAGTTCAAAAAGGTAAAAAATTATAATTTTTTTTTAAATAATGCACAAACTAAAATATTGGATTTTTCATTTCAGAAAGGGCCATTAATGCGAATTCCTCATATCGTTCCATTAACTCTCAGCCAATTCAGTCACGAATAATAAATTCAATCTTAATAAAGAATTTTTTATTTAAATATGATACATATTTTCTGTTATGTTTTGTTAAGTAAAAGAAATATAATGATAAATACATATTATTTTTTCAAAAAATATTTTTCAGTAATAATTTTGTGATCAACATTTTACCTGAAATTAAAAATCTAGTCCATAATAGTCGAATTGAGTTTAATATCCATTTTACTAAGTTGAAGTATAGTTTCATTCAAAAAGACACTAGTTTTCACCACTTCCTGAAGGCTTGTATTGTCGCAAGCAACAAAATCTAAGTCTACACCAGGCGCTCCTATACAAGAATATTACGTCATTGCATGGGATATTGTTTAGTACACATTGTGTCATTGCTAATTACCGTATCTTTGCAGGCTATCCCATTCTTCCAATGCCAGAAGCATTGGCTTAATGAATTCAGTACTGGTATCCTGTTCGACCAAGTTCTTTAAATGATTTTGTTGGTGTTCATTTAGCATTACCCAATTTTGAAACGTTTCTTTCATTTCAGACACTAAAATAATAGCAATAGACTATGTTTCAACTTTAAAATGAACATAATTGTAAAAGTTTATAATTACCAAACGGAATTAAATCTCTCAAAAAGATTACAAATTGATTCAAAGACATTTTGACTGTTATAGAAACGGATATAAATTAATTCAAAACACTGTAAGAATTTTCCAAAACTACTAAAACTTGATACTACTTAAGTAAGAAAACCGAATGAATCAATTATATTATTCACCATAGATTGAGTTTTATGTTTACAAACTCCTTGAAGCACATGAATATTGTTAGATTTAATAAAAAAAATATCTACGTGCATTACATACACAGTAACAGTTACCATAGATTACCTATTTAAAATGTTAAAAACAATTTAAAATGGTGTATACTGTTTGAAGATCGAGTAGATTCGCGAAGCTAAAATACTAAGAGTTACATATAATTAGTTAAAATCATATTTAATTTTTTTTTGTAATTATACTATTCATTAATCTAAATTTTCAATTCCAATTTTTACCATTTAAGTGCACATAATGTAATGGTTTATATAAGATGTAAGAGAAGTTGTATGTTATTAAATTTGTTTTCATAATAGTGGTTTTTAAGATGTCAATAAGCAAAAATAAAACAACAATTGCATAAAATAAAATAAAAATATATTTATTATGCTTTAGCTTTAACAGCCTTTTTAGCGACCACTTTTTTTGGACAATAAGTTTTCTTAAATAGAGCTTGGTAAACGTTAGTCCTGATCTTGTTTCTGACTCTCCTGGCTCTCTTCAACTGGAACCTTTCAAAGTCTCCCAAAGACGCACGCTATAACAAATAAATAAATAAGAGAAAAAATGAATAAAACATTGTAGACTAGTGCCATACCTTCTCTCTGTTGGCTGCTTTTTCGGCCCATCGGCTTTGAATCCATAGTTTATTCAAGTCAGCTTTTACCCAAGCTTGACGAATGGTTCTAGTCGATCCATTATATGGGAAACTGACTTTGAATTTGGTCAAATGAATTTGACTGATACGCATCTTAGATCTGGGTACACCAGATTCTGGTCCATCTACTAAAACCTACAATTAAATATAAAATTTAATTAAATTTGTAATACCTACATTAAAATAACGTTTATTAGTAAATTTAATAATTACCGTCTTTTGGTCGATGCAGTCAACAATACAACATATTTTACCCTTGTATGGACCGTCAACAACGTAGACCACTCGGCCAGTTTCAACAAACCTCTTGAAAGGCTAAAAAATAAAGGTATTTTATTTAACTTTTATACTTTATTAAAATACTTAATATATACATTACATTCTATCATGGATCCAAAGATCAACACAAATAATTACATGACCTAAATATGGCTCGTTTGTGGAAGCAAAAAAAAATTATGATGTCTAAGTAATCTACCCTGGTATCTGTAGTACCAAGTTTAACAGATTTAAATTGAGAGTACATAAAGATAATTTTATTAAACTTTTAAGGAAATAAACCATTATAGAATTCAATTTTTTACATTCAGGTTGCTTTTCTGAAATATATCTAGGTAGATATTATGTTTTTAGTTAATTTATTTGTATGCTTCATACACGTTTTGGATCTTAATTTATACGAACATTACTAACTAATGTTACTTATTGTTATCTTAATTAAAAAGGTGGCTACTTTTTTTTATCTATACCTTCTAGCATAAAAGTAAAATCATTCATTTACATTTTTCATTAAGTGTTTAAAAATACAAAGATGATAACTAATTCAAATTATGTTGCATTAGCCATACCATCAAAAAATCAAAATCGAAAACACGCAATTTAATTTTTCGAGAACTTTAACTATTAAGACAAGGATTGTGAAGCTGTTTTATTTGATTAAGACGATGTAGGTTAATAATTATAAAAATATGAGTAATTATACACAAAATCATTAGTTTACTTACCATTTTTTCAAAAAAAAGTCAGCACGATGCGCCTAAAACTTCTAAGAGTACGAAAAACTTCAAGAAGAACGAGTAGTGAGTACGAAGTAATCATAACCTCACATTGGCCACGGTAAAAGATGTCACAAACGCAAGATGTCGATCATGGAACACATACGCAATATGTATATCAACGTTTTTCTTCCATGAATAAAAAATAATTTTCGTTTTACTTATTTTAATTATATTGAACGTTCTAACTTCGAATAAAGAAGTTAGAACGTGTAATAAAATTTAAATGATATTGAACAAAAATTAATTTAAATAATTAATAATATTCGAGATCTGCAAAAAACAAAATTCATTACAAAGAACTGTTGTGCTAGCTTAAAATACTTTCCCATTACGTAGGAGTTTGGAGATTAATTTTAAAAGAGATTTGTAGGAAGATCCATTAATTGTTATTTATTTATTAAAATGAGCCGGTCTTCTTCTTATTTTATTTCTTGTGTTGTCAGTAAAATATCGTATTTTTTTACAAATACGATACGAATCTCAACACTTCCTTAATTAAAGCGTAATAAAATTGATTTATAATTACACGCCAACTTGAAAATTAAAACGGTTTATTATATTAACAGTTCTAGCCCGTTAGGTTGATCATTCATCATTTAACCGTTTTAAAAGACAACGTTCGTAAGTCGCGCCAATTAGGTTAACAACTACAGCCCGTTTTTAAAATAATTAAAACGGTTTTGTTGTAATGTCTTCATAATAAAATTAAAGAAGTAAATAATTAAAAAATAGTCGAAATTTAACAGGTTTTACGTTTTATTGAGTTAACAGTTTTACAGGTTTTACAGGTTAACGTGTTTATTGATTTTCTTCTAGATGCCAACACGTACAAATGCCGTTATCAGGAAATGTGGCCCATGTTTTTCAATGGGTAACTTTTGATAAAAATAACTTGGTAATTCTTCAGCTCGTGATAACCGCAAAATGGCTGCTAGTTCTTTTTTGGCTGTTGTATATTTTTCATGAGAAAAATATGGCAGACATAATGTAAGAATTGATAATACGACTTGCAGACATACCTGAAAATTTTGTTACAGAGTAGGGAAGCCATTTTAAGTTTTGCTTAGAGTCAACTGCTGAGATAAAGCACTTGGCACAAAGCAAGTGACAAAACGCTTATGTGAGTTGCGACTGGTGTCGATTAAACCGAACGTCCGAGTCATTCGAAGAAGATACACAAGACTTGATAATCGTATTCCGCATTTCTGAATCCTTGTCAGTATTTTCGTTCATCGTTTTCGATAAAAATTGTTCTTTCCGCACCTAAAGTTGGAAGTTTTCCGTTAGCACTATTTATTATAGAACACACAGCAACATGTCCTATAGACCCAGGTAACTTTAAAAATAATTATTAACAATAATTAAATACGTTTGAGTACTTACTTTGTCGTAATCTCATCTATTTCAAAACATGAATAGTGTACGAATTAGTGTTGTAATTTGGATTCGAATATTCGAATACCTAATTTTTAAAGATTCGAATATTCCAATAATTATTTGAATAGTTGAAAATTGTATACATTTCTATTTAGAGTATAACTCCTACTTTGATCAATAAAACTATAAAGCTGGCATCAAACTTCATTATTAGGAAAAAAACTATTCGTAAATTAATTATTATTACTATTTGAATATTCGAAGGATTCAAATCCTTATTGAGATTCGAATCCCGAATATTCGAATGTTTCCCATCGCTAGTACAAATCTATTACTTAGTAACAGATTCTTTGAAATTGATTATAACTGACTATATAAACTTGTACAATATCATTGTGAAGTCATCTTGGTCTTTTCCAATTTTTTATGTTTAGCCGAGGAAGTTTTGGGAACTCTAGGGGTAGAAGTCGAGGGAGTTCATATAACTCAAATTATAGCAGCTCTAGAGGAAGCCGTGGAACAGGAGGCTTTAACGACAACTACCGAAGCCCTAACCGAGGTAGTAGCTCATATCGTGGGTCACGTGCTAGTAGCAGAGGAAACAACGGATCATGGTCAAATTATAACAATGCAAATCGTAATTCTGGATCTAATTGGTCATCTCCAAGTGATAACAATTATGAATCTCGAAACCGCTATTCTAGTAAGTTTAGTGTAGTAATAATTTTTAAAACATAAATTATACTTATGCCATTAACTAAATAATTGACATTACTAATTTAATTTACCAGCTTCCTGTATTTTATTTAACTTAATTTAGTTTTTCTTTTACAAAAGTTTTGAATTTAAATCTGCAGTATTCACTAGTCTTTTGAACTAGTTAAACTTTAGCATTGAATACTGTTATGCTAACAAATACAAAGTAAAACAATAATAGTTTGCTAGTAAAAAATATGTCAATTAGTATGTTTATATAATAGCGTTAAAATGGTTTGAATTTAAATTGCTTAAAATATTTTAGCTTAATAATTATTAAATCCGTTTATGTGTCCTATGTGTTTATGTGTTTATATTAAATTGGTTTAGTAAACATTTTTAATGAAAACTGATAACTTTGGCATGATTGTAATAATAAAAATTGAAAACAAAAAAGCGGTAATTATACTATTTACTAAATTGATAAATCATTTTATACGTTTCAAACGGTTTTAATTTCTTAAACTTCATAGCCCGTGCATTTTAATTTTGAAAACTGTTTGATGTTTTTAAACCTGCCAGTTTTGCTTGTGTTGCTGAGCTATACCGTTCACCCACATCATACTCTTTTACTTTTGTAATTAAATCGCCAAAATTCAAGTAACTATAACTTTTGAATTTTAATTATTTCAAAAATAGACTTAAAAATCATTATACTTAAGCCTAAGAAATAAATCTCCAAAAAAATAGTTGTCTGGTAAAGTAATAGATATATCCTTTTTTTTTTTTTTGTGGAAGAAAAATGATGGCGCTACGAGGGAGCACTTCGCCCTTGCAGGCAGTCATTCCTCTAACGTAATAAGTAATAAATAAATCTAGATTAAAAAACCTAAAGTAATAAATATATCTAAAAAAAATCTTGAGCAACATTTATGGTTATTATATAGTAAAGAAATAAAATAATGAAATTTGTAGAAATCCTTAACCACAAAAAATAATACACTTTAGCGCAAACATGTATTTTGGCAACAATGTTCCATCATTAGCGCTTTCAACAGACTGAGTAACAAACTAAGTATTTACGCTTAAGTGTATAATTTTTTGTAGTCAGGGCTTTACACCGCCCATTTCTAAGGAGTAAAGTATAGGCAATTTTTTGCAAAATCTTAATTTAAAGGTTAAACTGTAATGTGTGAATTATAAATTCAGTAATTATTAAGATTCTATTTTGGTAATTTATTTATTTTTCCGACTATCACAGTATCTTTGACAGCGGTTTAAAAAAAAAATTCATCTTAACATACCTATGCGGAATGCAATTTACTCGGTTCATAATGATTTTAGAGCAAAAACCCTCTTAAGGTTTTTTTTAAAATTATTTCATTTTTTTTTCCTTACTTATAAATATATTATGTCTAATTTTAATGATTTTATGAAATTAACAAAGTTTTTTTTACGTAAACTTTTAGGTAATAATGATCGTTACTCCAGTAGTCATAGTGATGACTTTAGGCGATACAAAGAGGTATGTAAAATACTCAATTATTTTTCTTAGCTATTTTATTCTTATTTTCTCATTATTTTATTGATTCGCTATGTAGTTTTTATTCTTCACATTCAACTAGGTAAAACTATAAAAGGGAAGTAATATAGATAACAGTTCCGCCTTTATGTCTTATTCTAATGAAATAAAAAAAGGTAAAAATAGGAGATTAAAATATTTTAGTTTAAATTACTAATTGCATACCTTTAATTGTTTTTCCCAATTTTATCACACAGTCATAACATTTTATTAAAATTTATACAGTTATATTTTTGACGTATAATATATACTAATTTGATATAAGTCAATTATACCGAACTCTCGATTTTTATCGATGCTTATTTTGTAAATGACTCCATTTTAATTGAAATTGCATTTAACCATCGATATTGTATATTTAGTTTCTATAACTGTTAATATTTTTGTAGTTTTATGCATCTGCCCAACCTCTAATCTTCAATTTAGGATATATTTATGAAGATGACAATTAAAGAAAGTATTACATGTATAAAAATTGGAATTCACAAAACTAAATGCTAAAGTAATACTCAACAATGAATTGTGGATAATCTTAAATTTATTTCTTATAACTAGAAAAAGTTTTTAAGATATTTGTCTTTCAAGTTAAAATTATTTTCACGTATTTTTGTGAATGTCTAAATACTTGATGATTTCAAAAATAAGAATATGTTTTATTCTTTGGAATGATTATATTCGAAGTACTACAGTGTTGACATCTGTGAATTGGAGTCCAATAAATATTTAATATGTGCGAGTCAACAAACGATGATTAAAAATTAAAGACTGTCAAGAAAAAACAACTAATGATTTCCATGGAAGACAGTTTTATTATACTATATATTATTATTTTATGAATATAATAATAATGTGTGTGATTAATTTTGTTTTGAGCTATTAATGAATAATTAAATGATATGTGTCATTTAAATCTGTAGTCAGAGTATGCGTGTAAAATAAAAAAAAAAATTAGATTGACATATTCATTAAAAAATTGCACGCAGGGTGGAAGAAGTCACAGAGACTCGGACGTAGGTGGCTATGCAAGTTCCGGCGATGATTATGGTCGTTATAATGGTGGTAGCAGTTATTCTGAAGAACGTAGTAGCAGATCGTCCTATGCTCCAGAAAATAGCTATGGAGGAAGTAGCAGCGGGTACAGAAGTCGTGAAAACTCTCGTGACTATGGTTCAGATTTTCGCAAACCCCTGCCTCCTAATGACATCCGCTCACCACCATCATCTCCAAGATACTCTAGCTCCTCATATAGAGGCAGAGGTTCTAGAGGGTTCCGTGTGGCCGATAGGCCTGGAATGAGAGGTAGATCTTCTGCTAGTGTCTCATATAGAGGTTCATATGGGGGCAGTGCGGGATTGATCAAACGGAAACGACTCGAACCTCCAACTAGTAGTTGGCGGCTGAATCCAGTACGTAAAGGATATGAAGCTGCCAATAAAAGGATACATGCAGTCAAAAGGTAAATAAATGGCGACTGTCATGTTTATGTGAAGAATAACAGAGATAAAAGAAAGAAATATATTATATATCATTATTTAAAAAAAAAATCCGATTTGCTATTATGATTTATAAGCTACATGGCCTAATAGTGTTGTGCCAAATCAATACAACTGATAAACATATTGAATCGTGTAATTAACTTCCTTGTGAAGTACTTATTGACAATCAGATATAGATAATCAGTCTAAATTCATTAATGATTATCATACTTTCTTATATGCACACTCATTTAAAGTTTCAAAAGGATTATGTAGAGATTGTAACATTAAAATTACATATTCAATTATTGATATTGGATATTAATGTAATTTTGCCATTATGCATTGTAATAATATTCTAAAAACATAAATTATGTTTGTTGAATTATTTGTATAATAGAATAAAAAAATGAAGTAAAACTCACGAAGACCTAATTTGTGGATGAAGTCACAATGATTAATTACAATAAACTTGTAACAATAAATATAGTAATCAATTTTTAGTGTATAATAAGCAAAATACACATTTTTACTATTGAAAAATAAAATGGAAGGTATTGTGTGATGATTACATTAGACATTAGTGCAGAGAACATTTATGTCTATTTTTTTTTATATTTAGTGATAAAAAAAAACTATTAAATTTAATTCACCCATTTTTAATATTCAGTGGCCATCTATTCAAATATCCAGCTTGATAACAATTGTATAGATCAAAGAACTTGACTATAATTTAAATATTTTGTGATACATATTGGTTCTCAAAAGAAATATTATTTCATTTAAGCATTATATTATTATTTAACCTTAGATTTTCAATGATCTCAGATTAGTGGGCAATTTAAGTCAAACATATAATAATGGTTGTTTTGGCTTAGGGAATAAAATAAATCATTTCAACTGTATGATTAATAAATTACCTGGGTAGTCAAAGAGTCGATATTAAAATATTTTGCTCATTCAGTATTTTATTATAATAATACAATTTAAAATGTTTTATTTAATTTTTTCTTTTTAACAGAACTAGTATGCGGGATCAAAATGATTATCGTGCTAGAAAAATTGCTGAATTTAGAGAAAAAACTCGAGTATGTATTATAATTTATATGAATTAGTTAAATAAAGTCTCCATTAATATTGATTTTATTTTATTTGAAGCAATTACGTGAACGTGTTAGGTCACCTTCAGCTGACGAGGAGGAGGTAGAAGAAGAAGTGGAAGAAGAGGTTGAAGAAGAAGAATCTGAACAAGACGAAGGAGAAAGAAGTACAGAAAGTGATGTACAACCTAAAAAGAAAAGAAAGATTGTTAAAAAGATTATAAAAGTTACAAAGAAGGTTAAGAAACCTAAAGTGAATGGTGAATCTTCTAAGTCTGGTTCTGTCGATAAATCTTCGGTAATTAATTTTAAGTTATGAAATTTAAATTTGTTGACTAATTATAATTGTATTTGATTGCAGCCCAAAAAAAGTGAAAATCATTTGATAGGTACTAAGGGAGACATTATGAAATTGGTGTGTCCACATTGCGAAGTGTCTTGTAAAACAGTTCGAGTAAGTCAATACTGATTATAGTTATAAATTATATTAAAATGATTTATCATTTCAAACCGAATGTTTTTTTTTTAAAGGAATATGAAATACACTTGTTGAAAATTCGTCATCGATCTTCAATGACTATATTAGCTAGAAAACGTAAACATGAGCTATTTATGTTGCGTCAAGATCAAAGAAAAGAACAGAAAGATATTGATGAAAAAGTGGTTGAAGAAGATGCAAAAGCCAATATTAATTACTGCAAATTATGTCAGTTGAACTTCAAACAGCCGAAAAGTGATCATTTCAGCAGTCTTTTACATAAAGTGAGCTAATTATTGAATTTTATTTAAACTTTTATTTATGAATACAATTTTATGGTTTTTTTTTTTTTTTTTCTAGAAAATCAAACAGCTTTTACAACCGTCGTGTAATGTTTGTCATTTAGCGTTTACAACTCCAATGCGTCATGAACATCATTTGTGTAGTACTAATCATTTAAAAGTAAAGTTATTTAATTTTGTTAAATAATAACTTAATTTGTTTTTTTATAGGGCTTTCTGCATTATGTAGTATATGATTATTATAGTATATTTGTATTCATTTCAGAAAGTAATTATCCAAGAGCGGCGAACTAAACGTATGGCAGCGCTACCAAGGACTGATGAAGCTGAAGCAGACGTAGATATGGAAAACTTCATGGTGTTGGACTCTGTTGGTTCAGTTGATGGTAAGATTATGGTTTTGAATAAAATTCAAAAAAAATTTTCTTTGTTGATAAACGTTTAATTGTGAGTATTGAATTCATGTATTAAAGATGATAGTTCAGAAGAAAATGATACTGAAAAAAAGAAAAAATCCAAATCTGATAAAGAAATTAGCTTGGGTGAGTTTTATTGTTATTTTACTTTTTAAGATGGTTATTTTTAGGACTTGAGACTTAAACTTTTTCACTCCCAAAGTTTCATTTAACTTTTATAAAAAATAAATTTTAATAAAAGTTCCACATGCTATAACATGTATCCAAATTTTCAAACTGATATGTTAAAAAACAGAATAAGAATTTACTTTTGAATGTTTGTTCAGTTCATCCTGAAAAGTTGCAAAAAACGAGATACGACCCTTTTTGTTGGGGCAATCGATATAACAAATGAGTTTATATTGGTCTTTACCTCTTGATTGTGCTGGCCTCTTCAATTATAAATTATTTTGTTGTTCAATGTTCTTTTATATTATTTTATAACATGCATTCTATTAAAAAATGTAGAACTGGTTTTTAATAGAATAAAATATTTGAATTTGATTTGAACTAACGTATTTTGTTACAGTTATGTACTTTTTTAAATAATACTTTAAAAAGAATAACCTTTTTAGATAATTTAAGTAATGATTATATTATTAATAGGTACAGTTATTAAAGATAGATATTGTTATATGTTATAACAACAAACATTTTATATTTATTATTTACTCGGAATTATAAGTTAATATGTTTTTTTACTTTATACTTTAGGAAAAGAATTTTGTAAAAAAGTTGAAGTTTATTACTGTGAACTGTGCAAGTTTAATTTGCCACCTCATGATGATATTGAACAACAGCTGAGTTTGCATTGTCGTAATCGTGTGCACCTACAACGCTATGTGCAGCATTGTGAAAAAATAAAGACACGAGAAAGAGTAACAGAGAAATCGACCAAAGAAAGTTCCCAGGATGCAAAACCTGACAACGAAGACAGTAGTGATTCCTCCAATAAAGTATAAATTCAACATTAAACTTTATCACCTCTACGATATAAATTTATCCTACTATCAGTTACAATTCCAGGGTGTTAGTATCGATGGTAAAAGTGATGTTCCAAACATAGCTGACAAATCAAATTTTATTGAACATAATGATTTTGATTGGTCTTCATTGGATAATGTTATAGAAAACGAGCCTACTAAAGAAGATACTGATAGTAAGAAATCTTTAAATAACATGGCAAAATGATGTCTTCTAATTATTTTAATTGATATTTCAATCTTTTGCTCTATATCTGAGAACTCGAGTTATGTTATAACTTATGTTTAGTTTGAAATTAAATTTAAAAGAAACAATTATTTACCTTTAACATTAATTAGAATAGTTTTTTTTAAACTTTTTTAAAGCATATTCTTGGTTAATATTATTATATGTACATATTATTATATTCCGGACATTACATGTACTAGTGACACTGTTAAGACAACAAACAATTGAATAGCTTTTTTAAAAATAAATTTAACTAGATAATATTAATTTTATTAGTGTAGGCATAGTTTAAGATGACGAAAATAATAAATGTAAAATTTGTTTGTAACTGAAAAAAAATGATTTGTTGTATTGAAAAATTTGTATTATACAGTTTTTTTTTTGTAATTATATTTTTATTTAGGTTTAATCAAAAAGTATTGAAAACTTGTATTTTTATTAATTACAAATAAAAAATTACTAAAATTACTGCGTTTTTGGTATTTCACCTTTGTAGCAAAACTGGTGTTTTTGTCCCCATTGTCCATCTTCAGAAAGTTCATTGTTGGCCGTATACTACTGAGAACTAACAAACACAATTTAAATATTATAAAATACCTAACCAGAACTATTTTATTTGTTTTTTTATTAATTTCTTACTGATGAATTGTATTACTAAATAGTTTGTAGTGATTTATAACCTATTTGCAGAAGCGTATTGTTTTCCATTTTAAAAGTGGAATGTTTAAAAATTTGCAAAGCTCATGTCATTCATATATATAATCAACTTAAAAGTTTAAACTTTTAATAACTAGTTTATAATTTTTTCGGAAAAAGGTATTGAGGATATTGGTAATTAAAATTATTTAATTAAGACGGTGTCAGCGCAGCCCATTTTAAGGAGTAAAGTATAGGACATTTTTTACAAAATCTTAATTTAAAGGCTAAACTGTGATGTGTAATTATTAGTTCAATAACTAGGACTCTATTCTGGTAGTTAATTTATTTTTCGGACTATCTCAGCATCCGCGACAGCGATCTAAAAAAAATTTTTCCATAAAAATTTAGTTTTTTAGATCCAAAAGTACAACTTGCTGAGTGATTTTAGAGCAAAATTAAAGAAAATAGCATTAATGAGGGCACCTCGAAGCTCTTTTTCTGTTTTTTCAAATAGGACATTCATTAACTTATTTTTAAAATAATACAATTTTTGTTAATTTTAAACCCTGTAACTTCTAAAAAATAATTTTTTCGAAAAAATGGCTTCGAGATGCCCTTTTAAATATTGTTTATTTTAAATAATCTAATAGGTTTTTTTGCATTAATATCAATTAAGAGCCACTAATTTTCAATTAAAGTAAAAATGTTTTAGTGCTGGTAAATCGCTGCCTTGACATCCTCTTAATGATTTTTTTCTTAAACAGTATTTTTTTTTTAAATTGTACTCTATATACTAAATTGATTATCTTATCTGTCTTCTCTAGACGCTTGGATACTAAATAAAATAATTAGTTTGAAACCTTTCATCTAGCAAGTCTTGTATTGGAAATCTGTAAAATTATAATTAATTAAAAATTCAAATATCGGTACCACCACGGTTATCATTAATTTGGTGGTTACTCTGGTTTGTTTACTATTGATAGTGATACGAGATAACGTTATCCGGCTAGTCTGTTGTTTTACCAATTGCTATTCTGAAATCTGATTGTTGGTACTTGGTGGACCGTTTTGACGTTCTATTGCCTCTCAACTGAGTTATAATATGTACCGTTTTTTATGCCGTTTCGTTTAAAATAATTTATATATTATTTATCTTTTAACATAAGTATCGCGTTTACCGTCAGAATGTCGGGTTATGATGCGCGTAGCGATGGACCCAGTTTTGTTGGGATTCGTTTCTGTCAAGAATGGTATTAAAATCATTATTGTACAACTTGAATTTAAAATATAGTTATAGATTTGACGTCAATTCAAATTTGTCATGTCATTAATATTTCTAAAAATTAAAACATTTTTCGAAAAGTAACAACATTGGTGTATTGTTTAATATGTTGAAAGATATTTTAATTATTTTGCAATAAGACATTTTAAGTGTTTAACTAGCTATTTTCGTCGTAGATAATGTACAAATTAATTTTAGTCTTAAATTATTAGATAACAGTTATTTGGGAGTTAAATTATTATATTAACTAACTAACAGGTCTTATAGATTCCTCGTTTTAAATGGCGATGGTCTAATATCATCGGCACCATGCCAAAATTTATATGTGTTAAAAATGACCAAGTGCAAAAAAATGTTTAAATAATTTATTTTATTAAAATTGATCATTTATACAAGTTTTTGTACATAATCACTTTTGGCATGATGGCGACGATATAAAGGTTAAATTATTTTTTATTTTTAATAATAATTATAAATATATGTTATGTTGTTAATGAAGATGGTAATTTAATTTTAAATAAAAATTATTCTTTTTTAGTAATAATATGCTTTATCCAAAAGAAGACAAGGAACACAAAGTCTTATTGTACGCTGTAAGTAGTAAAATATATAAATTAAATATTTATTCCATAAATGTTACCTTATTAAATATTATTTATATTGTTTAATTCAATTTGTCTTAGAATCATAATTTGTTTCTTTTACAGTGTCGTAATTGTGATCATAGACAAATGGCCGATAGCAATTGTATCTATGTTAATAAAATTATGCACGAAATTAAGTAAGCCTTCAGATAAATATTTTTTATATTTTATAACTATAAGATAATTTTATGTAAACAACAATTTGTTATAGTGAACTAACTCATATTGTATCAGATGTTACATCTGATCCAACGCTGCCTAGGTCAGAAGATCATCCTTGTCCAAAATGTAAACATCGAGAATCTGTCTTTTTCCAAGCTCAAACTAGACGGGCTGAGGTAAATATCTATAATTCATTTTTAATATAAACCATAAGTAAACTAAATATATATTGAACATTTATAGGAGGAAATGAGGTTGTATTATGTCTGCACTAATCCGCATTGCATTCATCGTTGGACAGAGTCGTCAATATAATATGTTTTTAAAGTAATTAAAATGTATCCTAAAATTATAAACATTAATGTCATTCTAAAATTGTAGTAAAAGAACATTTTCAACATCCTTTTTATATTTCTTTATATGTTTTTATAGAACAGGAAATAAATATATATATATTACATTACATTTACTTTCATTGAAGTATTTATTTAATTTCAACCATTTGTCTTCTTGAATGAAATAGATGCTCTGAAAAAGAAACTAATTTATATAATGAATAGAATATAATTCAACTTTTCTGCTTTGTAAGGCATTTTTGGGCAGCAGTATGAATTTTTTCATCTAATTTGTCTGAAAAAAGTTAATACATAAGTGAATTAGGTGTAGTTTAAACTTAAATAGCAGTTTTAATTTTTACATAATATGTTAAATATAATTTTTTTCTTTTGTATAAACACCCAAGAAGAAGGTTATCGTGTTAATGTAACATTTAGTTACAACCACTCACATATTTTATGTTGTCCTTTGATTGGAAATTGATTAGCCATCATGACTGGATCTTTACATATAAACACAAAAGGACTTTCACATTCCCCTTGTGGGTATTGTTCCATATATTCTTCTTGTGATAAGCAATCCACGACATTAACGCAACCCATTAAACAACTGGTTGGATATCGTTTTGGGAATTCCATGTCTGAAAAAATAAGTAAAAAGAATTATTACACTTGAATCATTAAAAAGAAAACCATTGTTTCGTTTACCTCCTTTTAAATATTTATAAAATGATTCTAGCCGTTCAACTTCCTCAGGAGTTGGCTTTTTGGAAGTCGAGGCAATCCATAATCTTCCTCGGTGAGAAGTATACCAAGACCGACCTTCATGACTAAAAAATTTAGACTGTGTATTGTTAAGAAGTATTTAATATTTAAAAATCTATAGTAAAGAAATATTTGATTACCATTTGATATTGAGTAGTAGAAGTGAAGCATATGGCTGATGCATACTCATACACATACCAGAATCTGTCATTAACATTAATTCAGCGTCTTGAACTCTTTTTATTCCTTGGGTTTCTTGCATGGATAATTGTTTTGGATTAGAATTTTTTTTTTTGATAGTTTTTATACAATTATTATTAAACTAAAGTGAGATAAAAGTGAACAATATAAGTATACATTTTTTTTTTTTTAATTAACTCATAAATACCTTTAAATCTATTTTTATTAATGGATTACTTATTTGTTCATTAATTTCAACAAACTGCGATTCTTCACAATCATTCATAGAATCTTCATTTTCTTCATCATCTAATTCCTCGTCTTCATACACTTGTCTTCCTAAATTACCACAAAATCAAAACAAATTAAAAGTAACACTAAAACCATACATATAATTATCAGGTAATTATTTTTTTAACACCCTACAATTTCGATACACTTTCTTAGTAAAGTGTAGTTGTTTAAAAAAAAAAAAAATTATCCTATATATTCATATAAAAAGGTACCAGCAAAATCTATAGTGAATTTTTTAGCTCTTCGCGAGCCATGTAGCTTTTCTTGTCGTTCATCACTTTTTTTTTTCATTTGGTCCTTTTGCTTGGCAGACAGCCATCCACTGTTAACTGAATAGTAATCCATTTGATCATCTATGACGTTGGTACGTTTAGCACTGCAAAGATATTTATTTGTTAAAAATTAAAATAATAAAGACTGAATGATTCGAAGAACTAAATTATTTTATTTGATACCTGGTACGATCATATTCCAAAAGTTTATTGCGATGTTCAAGGGCTTTTATATCACTTTTTGCCTGAACTGTTAGCTCGATTAATTGATTGTAAAGTTCTTTTGATTTATTATTATTACAGTTAAGCAAAAGTTTTTCATCATTTGAACATACCTAAAAATTAAATATACAGTATTATAGTATATTCACAAATACCATTGATCAAAGATTGATTTGATGATCCATGTTTTGGATTTTATAAATCCAAAAATCCAGGAATGTGGGTATACTAGATTTGCCCATGCCCCATTGTGTTACATTAAATTTGTTTATCTATATCATATATTTAATAATTTTTATACTTGCCAATTCCCCACAAACAACACAGGGTCCAGAACCTTCTTGCTTACATACTATTCTGCCACAACTTAAACAGTTATTGATCAAACCGTGTTTCGATGCTTGGCAGTCACACTTATGACGCCCTAATTATAAAAAAAAAATGAATATTTAAACCATTTTAAACAATTGCCAAACAAAAAACAAATAGTATGAAATATGAAAACATATTATGTACCTTTTAAAAATATTTCTTGTTGATTGATTCCTTCGTCTGAAAATATGTTTACGTATTTTTTGTTCTTAGATTTTGGTTCGGATTTCTACAAAGAAATGCATAAATTATATGAATAACTTCATTATTTAAAATTAATCTATTACAGTAAATATTTTTACTTGTGGGTTTTTTTCAGCATCTTTTGTTTGGTCTTGGTTTTTATTATTTTTAGGTTGATTTAGTTTGATATGTGGCCCTTGAATACCGGTTGCAGGTTTTTGGTTCACTAAATAGTTATATTTAAGATATGAATGTGAGGTATACATAGTTGATATAAAAGCTTGTTTTAGATCATCCGTTAATTAATAGTAATCATAACTAAGAAATCTTACATAGACGAAATCTCTTTTTTAAATCGCTCAGAAATTGTTTGTGTATCGACGACTTGAGATCTAATAAAGAATTGCAGTATTCTTCTAAATCTTTTTCTGACTGCATTGACAGTATATATCTGTGTTTCAAAATAGTATTATTGTATTTTGATACACTGTGTATCGTTTTGTAACATTCTTACTTACTCAGCCATCTCATTTTGAACTTCAAACTGCAATAATGCAGATAATCTATCACATATCCATTGAATAAACTCTTGTTTAGACATATCTTTTAATTAACGGTTAATTACTACTAATTAAAAAATTTAATTGCAACTTAAAATTATTGTCGAAAATCTCGTCGCCTTCGTATTTTGTATATTCGGCAAAAGATAACGGTGTTGTACTTTTTTTATTTAATAAATTGATAAAAGAATTAGTGTGATACCACAGAATAGACTAAATGTAATTTATTCTGTGGTGATACTATACAATTATCATGGTTCTTATTGATGAATGGCGCCGTTGACCCTATTCAATGAACCGAATTCAAAATAGGTAACTGTTCTGACTTCCGAGTATAATATTATAATACTTATTTCCGAAATTAGCGTCTATGTTATAGAACCGAAATATTCCGAGTATTTATAATAAGTATTATCAGAATAAACTTGTTATCAACTGTTGCTTGACAATTTTTTTTTTTGTAAGGAAATTGTTTAAAATTCCTTCTCTTGTTACTCATTAGAGATATCAGCACACTTTATTTTTTGAATTACATATTTTTTTCTCGAACCATTAAAACTAGGTACTTATTGCACAAATTAATAATAACAGCTGTAGTATTTTGTTAACAAAAAAAATGTTTTATTTATTTAAAATTGTTTACTATTTAAAGCTAATCACTGTTGCATTATAATTTTAGCCTAGGTAATGTGTACGTGACCTCTTTAGTTACTCCATTGATTTATGTAAGAATAAGTGGCCTGTGATCCCGCACTTTGCGCCGACGATCCGTGGTAATTGTATACGACTTGTGGACCATAGTAACTCTGGGCGGGCTGCTGTGGGACGTAAGAGGCAAATCCGTTGTAGTATGGAGCGCTTGCCGGTGGTGCGTTCGGAGCGGACACCGCGGCCGCTGACTTGGCGACGAAAGGTATGGCCGAATGTAAATTTGGCACAGCCTGGATGCTGTATGGAGAGGACGCCACTCTCGGGATGACCGGTGCAACGTCGTTGAGTCTGGGAACAGCCTGGACGCTGTGAGGTATTGCCTCGGCTTTGGCGGCCGGTTCGCGTTTCACTTCGGCGACAAACCCATTAGCCTCGTCCGCCTTATAGTTGACTATCCTCACAAAACCATCAGCATCAAGTGTACGGTAATAACCGGTGACCGAGTTACCTGATCTGGTTTCCTCTTGGTCCTTCTGGTCTCCGGTTTTCGAGTCGCTTACCGAATAGGCGAACTTCGAGTTGGATAAGTCATCGGCTACGACGATGCCAACGCTCGCCGTCATAAACAAAAATGCCTAAAAAAAAAAAAATCCACCATTCATAATTGACAAAATACACTAAGTGTATTTTGGCACTTGCTTAAAATAAATTTTTTTTATTGATGATAATTTATTTATTTTTATTTTAAACGGCGATTTACATCTGCATAGTATAATAGTTCAATATAATAATATCTAATCGATTACCAATCACCATTATAAAGTGTATGATATACATAAAATAAAATAGGGAATTTAATGTTTGAAAAATATTTGTACTTACTTTAATAAACCGCATGACTGTTTAAGTATAAACTGCGCTTTTGCCTTTTGGAATAACTTGTGATTTTATTAAAAAAAAAAAAAAATACAGAATGATGTTTAATAATTAATATATGTATAATAAACACTCCGTAAAGCGTTTATAGCTTATATACTTATTGTAAAAAACAAATGTAGACTATTCAAAACTAATTAAAATCCAGTCGACCTTCCAATTCTATTGTTTATAATAACAGGTATTTTTCAAAACTGGGAGCAAAACTATATTTAATAGTATCACTAAAGGCACACTTTTTAAATTATGATATAATAGAAATGGACATTGGGCAATATCGTAGAACATGTTTTACAATATTTTATGCCGTAGCATAAAACACAACTTACTTTTTAACACGGCCTTATTTCGATTAAATAGTTAAATTAGATTGACGATTGTCGATATCATGTAAATATATTAGAATTGTTTATCAACTGGCAACGAATAGCAGAAATTAAACCCATTAATTCAGTACTTTACGAGTGCTCTTTCAATGAAATTATATTTGTTTGATTTTTTCACGTGTACTTCGAAACACTATTGTTTTGACAAGAATGTCAAAAAGAAGTCTGATGGCAAAACACGACCATTACAACCGATAATCCACTCTTGAGGTCATTAAGAAAAAATGTCAGAGCTAATGATGTTGCTGTGGTGCAAAATATGACAGCCATAACTGTCCTATTAATTTTATGCTAATTTGTGTACAAACATTTTCAATTTAATAGATCATAAACGATATCCTTATCTGAATTCTGGTGAGTATTGAGATGTATTGGCTCAAATCAATTTCAGGGCTTCCTCGCCATTTTTTTTTGTTCTCGTGGCTTTATTTATTGCATATTTTTATCGTTTAAATCTAGTCGAGAACTGAAACCTTAATGGTGTTTTCGGTTCCGGTCCGGTTGAATTTTTCAATTATTTTTTTAGTTTTTTAAATAGGAAAAACAGAATTGTAACATAAAAGATTAAATATACCAGAAGCAAACAAAGTGCTGAAAACTAAATATAGATCTAAAAACGGTTAGAGTGAAATTATTCAGTAAACTGATTGTGAGTCCTGTTTTATTGCTCTGGTTTTATGGACTTATGCACAATCTACAGATACACTTAAAATTGCATGGACGCCATTGTGGTTGCCGAATCTTGACGCCTGTTTTAATATAGTCGTATTTTACCCTCGAGGGAGAATGTTGTTGCATGTGTATATAGTCCCTAGTGAAAGCAATAACGGTCATATTCCATAAGTTGTTTGTTTAAATACTCTAATATTAATCGATATTAACCAACCTTCGGTAGCTCAGTTGGTAGAGCGGTGGACTGTAGTGTTTAATGCATAGATATCCATAGGTCGCTGGTTCAAATCCGGCCCGAAGGAAGTATTTTTTTAGACAGACCTGCTACTTAAAAATATTTTTATTTATGTAAAACACAGAGAACTGAACACTATGAATTATATGCACGTGGAATTCTATTACAATTATTCGTTAAATAGCACATCTTTCAGTTTTAATATAATGAATTTCGAATTTCAGATGTTTTAAAAGAAAACTGTTTTTATTAGTATATTATACACATGCACTAATACATATAACAGTAATAATAAGAACTACGTAAGCCATTAGTATTATTATTATTATGTATTACAATGTATTATGCCTAATATAATTAAATACATTTTTTATATATTAGTTTAAATATTATATACAATTTATACATTTGGTGAAAGTTATTAAAAAGTGGCATAATAATAATTAGTATAAGTACTTAATTTTATCCGTTAAGAGTAAAAATATATGATTCATTTGTATAGTATTATAAAATCCATCTGGGATAATCTCGAATAGAAAATAGTAAGTATTATGTTTTTTTTTTACTCATAAAATTTAGTTTTGATGATTTGGAAACAAAATATCCTTTCTATTTTTTATTCCATAGATGAAACAATGATAAGGAACACAATTTGACATCATCCATTAATTATACCCTTCTGGTTTATAGCGCTTAAATATGTCATTAACGCTAGTAGCCTTGAACTGATGGTGAATTTAATTGGACAGATATTATCTCATGTATTTCGTCGCGACATTAAACCTATATTTTAGTCCCTACACACGCTTAAATTATTTAAAACAAATATAGTTTTACATAAAAATTATAATGGTTTTACTATACAACAATACACTTTTATACATGCCAACAGCAAACTTCATGTCTTGTCCGTACTTGCTGCAAATTATCTGTTTACGTCTCTATCGTATTTTCTATGACTTACGTTGTTTTAAATATTAAAACAATCATATAGTTATTTTATCATAAATAATAGAGTTTTTAGCAATTACGCATACTATGCAGAAGCGTGATATTTATGATGACGCCAGGCCGTCGCTAATTTCATACAAAATATTTGGTTTTACTAGTATGAAAAACGTTTTTTCAGGCCAGCCGACATTTCAATGGGGATGGCACGCACTTCTTCCGATTGTATGTATATTATATATTTTATAATATTAAATATTTGTGTGATTGATTTTTCATTAACACTCATTTTGCAAGTAACGAATGCATGTATAACTAAGACAAATCGAATAACGTTTTAATTGAAACAATAACAAAATGTTGTATTCGAAAATTTTCAAATAATATTGTTCGAAAAAGCGTGTACTTATTTGACAAACTAAACTATTTTTTTGTTACGATTCGACAAAAGACAAGACAATAGTTGACGGTAATATTGTCAATTTTAGTATGTTTTCTTAATTCTTTTCTTATTAGCCTTTAAAAAAATTGTTTTATTCCATGTTTTATACAATTATGAGTTTTTATTTTATTTTTGTGTTTGGATCCCAGATATGTCCTAAATCGCAGGAACAATTTCTTCATTTAGATTAGGAATCGTGTCTGAAATGTAAAATTAAAGCCAAAAATTACAAAATATCACTCTTTTCCGTTTAAAGTTGAAAAAAAAACTACAAATTTGCATATTTTTTATTTTATAATTACGGCACGCTATAACTTTTTTTTTAAAAATAGCCCAAACTTGTTGTATGGGATATTGTTTAGTTCTAGTACTACTGATATACATTGGAAAAACCCTAGAGAATATTATTCTTAATTCTTTCCTAGAGACTTTTCAGTTATTTCGTTTTATTAGGTGTAGTTTTACGACTCAAGGTCTGAAAATTTGTCTATATCACAAGTAATAACATTATAAGTATATGAATTGTAATTTTTAAAATACAATTTAATATTGATACATTGTTATGCGTGATGAGCAGATAGGATTCACGATATTCATGAGCATTTGTCTTGCGAACGCTGTAAGTTATCGATCGCGTACAATATGGTTTTGGACGTTCGTCACTTGTTTTCGGGAAGTCGGCCGGTTGTCCTCGTCGATACATGCCGACAAACGTACGCCGGACATCGTGAACAAAATACACAGGTACGACGAGCAGCATAAATACCCGAAACAAAGCAATCGCACGGCCGGACAGCGGTACTTGCTGTTGGTTTATTGGCTTTTCGTGATCAGCGTGATAGCCTGCAGCGTTGCGGACATCGCTTACAACGGATTTTCCTTGACGAATCTCTACTACGTGTTTTTCCGGTAAAACAAAAACAAATTTCACTTTGTTGTAATCATATGTCGTTGTACATACTGACACGTTGACGCATGCCGTCTGTATTGCAGATACTGGAGTTCGCTGTTCCCGCTTATATACCTGTTCCTCTGCTATCATGTTTATTGTCGATTTCGAACGTTGGGCGAGCGATGGCACACTGACGTGATGCAATCACTGGCCGACGGTTCGCCGGTCTCGCATCAGACGTTGGAGTCCGAGAGACTGGCGCACTCTCAGCTTTGCGACATCGTCAAGGACTTGAGCTTGGCGTTCGGACCCCAACTGGTCAGTTACTTGTTTTGCGTGTTCCTCGAGCATTTAGCTCGGTTCTATTTCATGACGTATCACCCGGAATCCATGTCCAGTAACTTGGACACGGCCAATAACGTTAAAGCACTGCAACCACTGATGTTCATAGTCCACAGTTGGATCGGCGTGTATCTGATAGCTTATCTGTCCGACAAAGTCACCGAATCCGTAAATGCAGTATTGAAGTATTGTTTTTATAGTATTATTATTTGTTACATTAAGGTAAAATTTCATAGCAAGCTTTTTAACGTCTACTCATTAAAATATGATTACACGTTACAAACCAATAAAATATTAGTAGGCACACAAGTAAAAATGATAATTTAATCATTATTAGGGGTTTTGCCACTCAACCTTATCTAATTTTAATCTATTCTAATACCAGTTACCAGTTGGCAGTTAATATTGTTGTGTTATTAATACGTCTTCTTGTCTTTAGAGCAAAGATATTATAACAAGCTTAAGAAGTATACCTATATGGAAACTACCAAGATGTCACTCTACTCAGGTATATAATTTCCCGAGTATAAACTCATAAATTAAGGGGAACGGAAAGCGTCCACTTTTATACAAATTACAAATAAACACAAAGTCACTTTGTTTTTTTTTTGTTAAAAGGCCGGTTTTTTTCGAAAATTTTTTTTAAGCGTTTACCTACATCTTCATAATTTTTCTAACATATCTAACTAATTTTCTAATGGCCTTTTAGCCCCATGGTTAAAATAATAAGCTTAACAAAAAAATAAAATGAAATCCGTCCATAGATACGATATTTTATTTTTTATAGTTAATCATAATCATTATTCAGATTACAAATATGTTACCATTTTTTTAACCCCTTCACAACAATTCGAAAACGATTCGAATAAAAATGTATTGAACGTTATTCATTTTCACTCAATGTATATATATATTTTTTAAATGTTTATAAAAAACACAGTGAAACTGTTTATTTTTTAAATAATCTACAATATCTTTTGTATTTTAACGGAAATAGTAAATACTTCCAATACAACTCAAAGAACTTTTCGGGTTTTGACAATTTTAATATTATTATATGTTTTGCGATTAGATAATGCTGTTCATGACTCAAGTGCAATGTTCCAATACAGAAGTCACGGCATGTGGACTTTTTAAAGTGAACAAAACTATTTTATCCTCCGTAAGAATAGACTTTTATTTAAACAATTGAAATTTTTATGTTTTTATATTTTACATTGCGTACAACACTTTATTGAAATTAATAGAACATTTCGTAATTTGTGTACGCCTTTTACCATTTGCTAAATTGTATGTACCCAAACTGTATCGTTATAACTCATATAACTTATAATAATATGTTATAATACATTTACATTAAGCCATACTGTTAGACGTTCCTTGATATATTATACTGTATTTAATATTTATTTATTTCAGATCACAATGTCTTTGGCCACTTACATTATTGTAGTAATACAATTGTCACCGAACATCAAACAAATATTTATAAATTAAAATTATCTGTACGGTCACTACATTTAAGTTAATTATGCGGCCACGGGCCAAGTGTATTGACTTCACATTGATGCAAAAATTATAATCGCGTTAAAAAACATTTCAACACAGTATAATAGGCCATCCAAACCATCAAATTTGGTTTGATTTACTATAATATTTGGCACAGTAATATAAAAATAAGAGGTTTTCATGGATCACCAGGCATTTCGTCTACCACTTCGTTCATCTTGGCAAACAATATTTATAATAATAAATAATAATATGTAGATGTATATGATGTTTTGTCAGTTGTCTGCATAGAAACTGTGATCATAAATAATGTATAATATTATTAAATATATTTATACAGTTATAGCTACGAAACATTTTTTTTTAATAACGACTTTGTGACTAATAGTTTTTAGTGATTTCGACAGATATTTGTTATTACTTGTTTACAATATTATTTATATATCACACAGCACACTTGGTATTGTATTTACAGAAACTATAAAAAAAAAACTAAAAATAGATATTATTTAAGTTGTATTCAAACAATAAATTACAACACATTTGTATTTTTCTCCCATAAGCGATAGAAATTGTCTTTTTTACATTTTGTTAAGATGATATATTATACAAATTATAAGAAGTTAATAAGAATAACTCACAAACACTCGTGACTTTTTTTTGTATCCATAATTTGATTTACTTTGACTGTCTGTAAATCTATATTTAAATTATCTATTTATATATATCGTTTTTACATCACTCTACACATCTATCTCAATATTCTCGTTATCTACAATTTTAAGAATCACTTCCATTCGCAATCTATTTCTGACATCGGTAAAGTTTTACGCAATTTAAAAAAAAAAACTAACTACTTAGATTTAAAAAAAAGGGTTATATTATATTGATTACAATTGAAAAAAAAATGCATTGTAAATATAAATTAATATATTTTCATAATTTTTTCAGTGCAACGTCTTACAATGAAGAACCACACGACTTTATGTATACTCCAACTGATAATTTCATCTGTCTTTCTCGTAAAAATAAGTTTTGGAGGAGTAACTCAAGGTAAATATCTACGGTCGTTGTCGCGAAAAAAACCACCCATGTGCCAGTTTTATGATTTTGAGGTTTTGGTATCCCTGGATACAGACAAAAATAAGCTATCATATAACGTACTATCTCCATTGTAGAATAAATGGAAAATACAAAATAAAACTTATGTATTACCAGCTATAAATCGTTTTATACGTTTTAGTGTCTCCTGAACAATTAGTCTAACACATTAGACTTTTTCGCGGCAACGACGATATATTTAAAAAATATAATACTCTAAAATTATTTTTAAAAAAATATTCAGACGGGAATTCAAATATTGTTAAGTTTCCTAAAAATTAAATTATTTCATAATGTTAAGGTATTTTTTTTCAAACGTTTGTTTTATTAAAGTTTGATATTTACTAATAAGTTTATTGTACATAACCAAGTTAAATATTTACTTTAACATCATCAAATACCCTCAATTATTTTAGAGATTATGAAATTATTTCTTTGTTTCAGCTTGCTTAGACGAAATTATTAAAGCAAGTAAGTTGTGCGTTACTATTGTTATTAATGTCAGTGTCTTAGTTGAGGGGGGGACAGGGTGGTGTTATATTCTCAATGTCAATACATCCACCAATTAAACAAATTGTTGAGTACAGCCCCATGTTAAGGAGAGTTTCTGTACCTAATGTTACGATCAGTAAGAAGAAATAAAATAAAATATATTTACCATCGTACATACTTAACAGTTAACACTTATATAGATAACATATTTTATAATTTATAGGTTTAAATAACTAATTGAACGGCTTGTTTCAGATATCATGCTTAAAGCTTTAACAGTAACGAAGAGTAAATAAAATATATTTTATCTTATTTTTTAATCACCTTAACTAATATTAACCATATTTAAAACATAATTGAAATTTATAGCCGATACAAATTGGAACGGAAAACTCAAGGAACACGAGTTAAGACGATATGGTTTGTTATTAGTTTTTTATTCGACAAGTAAACTTGTTATAGATTTGAGATTTGACGACTAGTCATAATTGCATAGCATATTACTTCTGTTTTAGACTTCGATTTCAAAAATCTTATACCAAAAGAAGGTAAACTATAATTTATCCACACGTTGATGATAATAATAAATAATAGTTTAATAACATAATGCTGTAAAAAATTATATTTTTTAATATTTGTCTCAATATTAGTACAATGATTGTAATATTTCTACATGGGAACTATAATATTTAAAACAGATTTTCTTATTACCATACACGAAATAATATTTTTGAACAAGACATTTTTTGACAAATTTAAACAACACCAACACAGTTGTACCTTTTTTTGTATAGTCCAATTGCCATTATACATTATTTTTAAAATGCCTTACTTTTATAGACAAAATTGAGGAGATTACTAATCGTTTGGTTAAAGATTGTCAGGGAAAAAGTGGTTTGTATATAATTATTCTAAGTTTAAATGCATATCTCCAATCGAAAAAAAGTTATGTCCTAAACCTTATAGTTGTTAATTTTTTTTTTTGTTATAAATAGAGTCAACACCTTTTTTTTATATCTTAGTATGGCTCAATACAATATTATAATAATACCTCTGGGCTCTGCCGAAATAACGTTATTTTTATATCGGAAATCCTAGATTAATATAATAATTCGTATCTTCTATGTTATTAATTAATATAGCTTATCGGTTATTTTTAATAATACTATACATATATTTTCGCAGGAATATTTGCTAGGACTCTTATCCCAACTGGTAATATGATTATTTTTTTAAAAATATTTAATAACATTCTTACATGTATATTTTCTTAGATGCATTAATACTGATATAGTCTGTACTCATATAGTCTGGCTGCACATCCTAATATTATGTATACAATTTGGTTTAACAGACCTTTTTCATAATATATTGAAAATGGAAATAGTAGAATAATATGTCAGATACAAATCGTTTATTTCAGAAAATGAACCCGCATTGGATAGATTAAACAGAGAATCGAAAATTCAAAAAGTTGCGGGTACTAATATATTTATAAGTATCTTTTATATATTTCTCATACCCCATCAAATATGATTAATATACAATTATTGTAATTTTATTTTCAGGTTTCAACAATAACCTATTTAAAAGACGTAATGTTTGTTTGTTTATTTAGTATTTTAACATTATAATTTATTTTTTTGACATAATAAAAGCGAATAATGATCGAAATAATTCCACAAGCTAATTTTATTTTTAGTCGATACAGATATACGGAATTTGAATATGAAGGATCGTAGAAAACTATACTCCGAGGAAATTAATAATAGTACGTGCTTTAATTAAGGCTTGATGTTTACTAAAAACAATGTTTCTATTCCAAATAATTAAATAGTCGAATATGCTATCTGTAAAACATCCAATATATACATTTTTTTCTTCAAATTTCGTTTTATTTTTAATTTAATTTAATTAATTGAGTTATTAAATTAACGCAAGAGTAAGAGCAATAATGTACAATTTCACACAGTATCTTATAATAATTATAATTTATAAATAATATAATATATATATATATATATATATATATATATAATATACATACACATTGTTAAAAAATTACAGAAAAAAAAAGGCAAAGGCCGGCAGGTAAATATAATCAAACTATGCAATGTTTTCTTTAAAATTAAACTAACTTTTTCGATTATAATAATATGTTCTTATGAAGATAAAATCGAGTACGATAGTGCCGTGGCAGAACGCAAAGAAGTATTATATGATTACATAAATAAAGAAATGGGAAATAGAAGTAAACTTTAAAATTTAATTTAATGTTTTTTTATATTTTGTTTAATTATTGTGTTTACCTAAAACCAGTAACTGATAATAACTACTACTGACTACATAGTTACAACGAGAAATACAAATTAAACATAGTTTAAATAACTGTATAGTATTTTGATTATTTTACAGTTTTTTAATATATAATTAATATTACAACACGTAAATAACCTAATAAATGAACTAACCAGTAACGGGTTTTTAAACAATAGCTTTTTTTGACAAAAAATTTGTTAATTATAGAAAATATACAAATGTGTAAACCGGATTCAACGAAATGCATATTGCTGGGTTTACGAAAAACTTTAGACGCACTACCAGATTGGTTCAATTATACAGCTAAATGTGATGGGGACATTTGTCGGATTAGTATGAAACAACATTGTGAGAAGACAATCACGATTTCTTCTGACTACATCGATGAAAATAATAGTGATGGCGAATATGAGCCAATCGAATTGACTACAGGTGATTTTGAAAATTCAGAGTCTAGCATTTAAATAGAAAGTTTAAAACGGCAATAGCTATTTGCACAAGCTGCCTTTTTTCCCCTATACCGCTCATAAACCTTTTCATGAGTAAAAATGTAATTGAGTCGTTATTAAATGAACGAATAAATAACGGACACTCATATACATAACGGAGTCGTGTTCGTAAATTTAATTTGTTATTGAAAAAATAGCTGACAATAGTGGGGAACCATTTTTCCTAATGGTGCATTTTTATGTGGTAAAATTTTATTTACAGTTTTTCAAATAACTTCCCAAATAATTGGTGGAGCTTTTCTAGAAAAATATACATTTGAAAGCCTAGAATGTAGTTAGTGCAAATTAATAATATCCATTTATTTTCTATTAGTTTGAAAGAGGTATATAAAATGTATGTCATAATAAACGTATTTATAATACGGTTTCACGTTCGCCAAAACCTACTTTAAAGCTATAATTGTTAATGCTTTTTTATATTACTTAATGTAAACGCACACAAAAAAAAATATATGTATATATATGAGTTAAAATCAAGGGGGTAAATATTAATGATTTAGGTGTGTTGTACTTCAAATATTTGTATTTTATTTAATTATGTAGTACATTAACACTATAATGTCAGATTTTAAAGTACTTATAAATTGTTTTAGGCGAGGCCAGCACATCAGAGATAACAGAAGGTAATTATGTAATACAATGGATACATTACAGATGATTTGTCTGAATTAATCACATTTTTGCACCCCTTTTGTATATATATACAAGATATAAGATATTTTTAGATGGTAATAATGTTTTAATAAATGTCTCATGTTGTGTTTCAGGTACGGAAGAGTAGGATATTTGTTTCTTGCATTGTAACACTAAAAGTTTATTTAATTTAAATATTTTATGTAAATCAAGAATTTATGTTTTAACATTTAACATGTTTAAATAATAATAAGAATTAAATAGTTAAGATCATTTTTAGCTTCGATGCAGAGCAGCAAAGGGGTTGTTTTTTTTTATAATATTAAAATAAAGCTGCATTATGAAAGATTGTTTGTTCTTCGTCAGTACTTATTAAGTATTAAAAAATTATAGTAGATAGCATTACCCATAATTGTTTTACTAAATATTAGCAATACAAATTGTAAATATTATTAAGGCTGCTTAATGACAGTGTACTACTTATCTTATGTTATAAAAAAATATTGAACCCGAGTTTTAATTTTATATTTACTTACTAGGCATAAGAATACATTTCAAAATTTTACAAGAAACTCCGCTAGAAGAAATAAAGGGTCAAAACTCAAAGATATTTGTTTACGGCCCTAAATAACTGGGATTCAATACTGTAGCCCGATAATTGGTTATATTTGACCACTGCTGGCTGCTTTTATTAAGTTGTGCTACAGCAACTTCATCAAATGTGCAACATTTAATAATGCTTTAGTATTTGTTTGAAGTAGATATGTTTTAGGTGATTTCAGAATAAAAACCACTATGCTATAAAGGGAAAACCAATTTTATCTTCCATAACATAGAACTAGCTGTAAAAAAGGATTTAGATGGCCGACCCTTTTTGTATGGTTTAGAAGGATATTAAAAAAAAAATTTTTTTTTTAAATAATGTATATTTTAAGTTAAAAATAAAAAAACCAATAAAAATTTGTCTTTCCATTAAAGCCAGCCATAACTTTAATCAAGATACTCATTAGCAGTATTACTATATACAAGTAGCAGTATTATTAGCGTGTCCACGTGTTGTCAATTCTAGATTTTAGCAATCCATTTAAATTGTGTTTTTCAGCAAACATATTAAATTCATTACAAATAATAAACATTCAATATACATCACCCAAAAAAATATTATTATGATAAACATGAAAATGTATTATATAATTTCCTAAGTTATTGTTGAATGTTGATCACATAGGGCATTGTTTTCCGGCTCTTATCAGAGATTTCCGCCGCAAACGTAGAAGCAGTGGCGTAATCCGTACCTTTGGAAAGCACTCGTCCCTTCGATATGTACTGCCATTTAAGTTGTACGAAATTACTAGCTGACGTTTTCATCTCTTGCCTGTAATACGAATACACGGCCAATAACTCCAAAGTTATAATCGATGTTTGCAAAATGGAACCCTAAAAAAAATGTAATGTCAAAATTATTTTTGTTTTACGTAGAATTTATCAAAAGTAAGTATTTTCAACATGCCTTCCAACTCAGTTTACCAGTTAAAAAAAAAAAATGAAATTTCAAATAATTTTAACTAATTGTTATATTTGATCGAATAACAATTTATTCTATTAGTTGTTAAAAAAATATTCGAGTAAAATATTATTTTTTTCATGTCAATCAAATCGTTATTCGATTTTTTTTAGTTATAATAATTTTTAATTTGATTAAATTTTCCGCAACTTACTATTGGTACTTCTGTTATCCAACTGTCGGCCCTCAAAACATTGTCTGTGAATATTACTAGCATAAATGTCGCGTTTGCTCCATAAACCATCAGCCAAGCATAAATTTTGTGCGGGGCATGCTTTAAAAAAATACGTCAGAAAAATAAATGTTAAACCTACATTGAGTGATTTTATATTCACCGCGAATGTCGATTTTTTCAAGTCGACGTTCACGACTAACTCCAAGAATATCCAACCTATTAAGACTAAGAATGCATAGTCCGTAAATATATCTGTAAGACAAAAGCAGATATTATTGTCAGTTATGAATTATGATATATTATTTTGAGATAGAACATTCTCCTAGGCCTTGACGCGTCACTCGTCAGAATTGTTAAATATCTATAGTTAAGTCCATATTTACAGAGAGATGCGCCTTTGCGTCTATGGTTCGAGGATAATACTATTTAGTATTGTTATGAAGTAGGTAAATTAACACAAAAGAGGTAAGAATGGGGGAAAATAACAAAATAATGAAGAGTTTAAGTTTAGCGTTAAGAAGGTTTTGGAAAAGAAAGTGCAGTATTCTTAGAATAGTGAACATTAGTACTTCAGATCAATCACATAAGACAAAAAAAAGTTTATTGTTTTAAATATTGGTCAATTTTAACAATTCAAAAGAAGTTCTACTTAAACAAAAAGTACTAAAATGTACTCAAAATTTGAAATACGTACGTTTAATAGGTTTTGGGGGAAAATAAGTATATTGACTTTTATTAATTACGTAGTTGTGAGACGGTTTTGGACAAAACTGATAACACACAATGTATAAAAAATGTTTGAACGTAAGGTAACGTTCTTAATACACACCACTCATTATCGGTGCATCGTATTCGTTATCCTCAACTAACGGTTGCATATCATGAAAATTACTTGAATTCGCCCAAATGTCAGATTTTTCAGTCGAGGTTTCTACGGGGTCGTTGTCAATCGTCTCTGTGTCATTATAAAAAGTTTCAAAATCTCTATTATTGTAAGATGTAATGATGATAATGTATTGGAAGGAACGGTAGATAATTGAATATGCGTTCCATATCTAAAAACAAACAATATTTTGTCTACAAAATTATTTATATAACGTTTTAAAACCGTTTCCTCAAAATGTCATAATTACTTTTAGAATAAAATTAATTTTTTTTTTAAATTTTCAAAAATAATTAAAATGTTTGTTTTTACTATACTAAAACAAAATCCATTAAGAAACAAAAAAACTTACAAAATTAAAAATGGCTATTATGCCGACACCGTTTCTTAAAGGGCAACAACCATAAAATGACTTTAACATTGTGGTTGCATTTGATAGAGAAATCTAAAAATGTGGAAAAAAACATTTTTATAAATTCGTTTTTAAGTAAGTATGTATGACACTGTACAAATGTCACGTTTTATAAGTAAAATACGTTTTTTAAGCAGAGTACTCAGTATCTACTATTTAGGTTTTAATTATTTTTTATATTGAATATTTTAACACTATTTACTTACCTTTTTATACTCCGGATTAATTATAGGTTTACTTTTATTGATTGAGCTGTCAAACTGTTGTTAATTAATTGTTATGTATTTTATATGTATCAGTGATGAAAATTCGGCATTTTGTTCTTAAAGGTTGTTTTATATTCTTCTTCGAAAAAAAAGGAAACAGATTTTTCGTGAAAGTAAGAAGTTATTCCATAGGCTGAGGTAACGTACAATTTATGATTTTATAATTATTAACGTAATGGTAAAATTATATTGTACAAAAAAAAAGAAAAAGGAATGAGTACAAAGTGTTGAGTATTCTTGCATAGATTTATTAAAAAAACAACCAAACGTCCATCTAAATAACATCAGTCAAATTATATGTCTATGTTTTTTATTATCTATAAAACATAATACATTTAAATTGTATTATAATATTATTATCTATTATTTTGCCCTTGGCCAAAGTCCATAGTTCGTGTAATCACGTAAAACACAAACTCTGTTATAATATCATTTACATTGCATCATTTATCAACATGATAATTGATAAATCAGTAGACTAGTTAATCAATTTCAGAATCCATACCTAAACTATATTTTCAGTTGATATTACGAACACAGTTTTTTGAATGTACATCAAAGCAATTTTTTAGGGCTAAAATACAGTACACAACTAAGCATATAAGCCGTGTATAATGTTAAAAACGTTTTTTGGATGCTGCCATTTGCGAACAGCCGTCAAATGGATCGCTATAATACAATTGGTAAGCGTAAACATAAAAGTAGTATCAATATGAATCTATTATTTTAAATAAATAATAAAACATTAACAATAATATTAATTTTATTTGGCGCTATTTTGAAATGGTTTAAACGTGTAAAATATGATATTTAATAGCACAATTCTCCACACAACAAACTAAAAACAAATATTTTTTAAACATCATAAATTTCTTTCTAAAAATAGTGTAAATATATATTTTGATAATTATTATAAGCACAAACAAAAGTAAATTTTTAACTATCTAATGCATTATGTAGCATAGTTTCTACATGCTAAAAAAAATTTATTTTACGAACAATTTCATTTTATTGTATTTTTTGGGCTACATATAGAGGAAAATATAATTATGCATAACAATTTTCAAATTAGTTTTAAAACTGTATAAATGAATTAATACAATTTTAACGGAAAATCGCGTATTTGTAACACAGATGTTTTAATAATACTTTAAATACATCTACATTTAACAATTATAAGTACATATTACATCAGTTAAGAATTATTTTTTGGAACAGGAACAAAAATAGGTACATTTTTTTGCTGAATGCGAATCTGTCTTTAGAATTTTTCTAGCATCTCAATTTGTTTTTTAAATCGCCCTCAAAGTTGTAAGTAACATACAAAACAATCATCATTTTCTTTCTATTGTGTAAAAAATAAAAATTTCTACATTCATTTTGAGACTAGTTTTTAAAAAAATCCGCTACTTTGGGGTCGGAGCATAGTGGGGACGGAGTATATTGGGACGTGGGAAGTGACAGGTCTTAATAAATTATTACTACTTTAAGTGATCAAATCGCTTTAATGCCAATTTCTAATGGTCAAAATTACAAAGCGCCGTAATTTTAAGTTGAATAAAGTGTAGTTTTTCTCAATTTTGAAAGGAAAAGTTTTATTTTAGTATTTGGCCCAATAAAGTACCTTTTAGATACGATTTCTGATTTATAGAGTTTTTACACGAAACTTCATGGGTCCGACAAATACAAAATAATAATAATACAAACACATCATTGTAAAAACAATAATTTCTTAGCTACTCATCGAAGCTAAAAAAAAACAAGACGCGATAGAGAAGTTTAAGGCCAGATTCGGATTCCAGCGAAGAAATTAAATATATATATATATATATATATATGCATTTTGGTCCTTGTTCTAAAATTGAGTTGTACAGTATTATTAGTTATTATTTATTATACAGTTTAGCATATAAATTATTTTTTTTAAATCTCAAAAAAATATTCTTACTTGTAAAATTGTACATCTAAACTAGAAAAAAAATTTATATTTTTAAATTACTGTTCTTTGGTAGGGTAGTAAAACAATTGAAAAAAAAACTTTCGCATTGCACTGTAGTTATAATATTATATTGTTGTTTTTTTTGTCTTTAGTTTATTATCGTGATAAAGCTCATCTTTCAATTTAATCTCCGACAAAATAATTTTGATCAGATAACCTACGACCAAGACTGCGATGAGCAATTATCTAACTATACAGCACAACCCAGGATAATGGATTTACAATGTTGGAATAATTCCAAAACTTTCCAAATTATTATTATTCCGAATGTTAAGTACTATTTAATGTTTAGAGCGGACACTTACATTCTTTCACGGCATCACTCCAATTCATCATTTGAGAACATTTTTTTCTTTTGCAATTTAATTCCATAAAAAAGTGACATTGTAACGTTTTTACATACATTTTTTAAACGTAGGAAACTTAAACAGTAAGTAAGATGGTAAAACAAAATAATAAAATATACGTTTGTTTGTGAATTAACAGAAATATTCATGGATTACATATACATATTGTTGGTAGCGTGGAATTGCATGAGCTTCTTTTTGAACTTAAGTCTGATCCACGCCACCTATAAAGTAAGCTGGAATGCGTTAAGCACAAAAGATAGTTTAGGTATAAACTATTTTACCATGTATTTAAACTATTTTAACTTGGTATTTAATGGTACAACTGAATAATTAAAATTCGCTATTATGAAATAAACAGTAACACTTAAAATCATCTGAAAAATTTATAAAATACCTACTTAAAATTCTAATTTTGCAAAACTAACAATGATGCTACATAATATTTAATATTTTAGATAGCGCCACAAATGGTTTATGCTTGGTTAACTGTGTATTACGCCACCTTTGGAAAAAGTGTCGCAATTCAAGTCAAATTAATTTTCAGCAGAACTCTGAATAAATACGTAAGTATAAACTATACTTGTTTCAAATAAATTAAATGTGTAGTTTGTATAATTTCAGTTTTCAGACATTATCAATTAGTTTAAATGTTTTAGCTGACAACACGAATCCGTCTTACACATAAAACACATCACACACAGACATTTAAACATGTGTATGTTCATACAAAAGTGTATTGCTATTTATTTGTGATTAGTCCGAGTCCAATATTAATAATATATTTTCACATCTACCTCACAAACACTTATTGTTTTGTTTGGTTAAATAAAAAAAAAAAAAAATTTATTAATAATAATAGTAATTGTCTTTTTGTGTTATATAGGATCCTGTGGGAATCTTAAATTTGTGCTTGATTTGCTTCGAATTGTACGTAGTGCAATCGTTTTATCATCAAGAAAAGCTAGCCTCAATGAATACATTCGTCCAGTTGAAATGGAAGTACCTACCGAAAAACAAAATTCCACCAAAGACTGTGCGAATTGCGGTTTCCAATACTTCTATAATAGAATCCGAAAACGATAGTGAAACCTTACAAGACGACACCAAAGAAATTCCAATATTCGTAAGGGCGATGCAGCAAAATCCATGAGTCAAATATTGGTGATAAAAATACTCTAAAAAATTGTATACCTATATAATATTTGAATACATTAATAGATGTTGAATTTAATGTGCGCCATAACATAATTAATTAATTATAATATGCGTGTACTTACTGAAAAAAAATTATCAAAATGTAATAACAATTGTTGGGTGATAAATCGACCCTTTTATTATGTATAACAATTAGATATGTGATTATTTATTTATTAATTATTATTTATTACAAACTATTCATTTTTTAATTTTTAATAAGTAAGCATAATTTTATTTATACATAGGTATACCATTTTATTTCTATGGATTTTTAAAAAAAACGCATATGGCAATTAATGACTAATTGACCACGTGTGTAAAACTTATGTGAATCCCTCAACAGAGTAATTAAAACGAATATTTCGTACAATGTAGACATCACTACTTTGTGGGTGCATACTAGTTGCATCCGGGAAACTACAAATTGCATGGGATCTTTATTGTAACTAAAAAGGTTAACCTACAGTAGGTACCTCATAGACTTAGGTATGTATACGAGTTGCATCCGAAAAATCATTAAATATTTGATGGTACTAGTTGCATCCCGCTAAAGAAACAGGGGCTCCAAAACTACATAAAAATGTTATTGAATTTTTCTTTTTTTTAGTGAAAACTGATAAACTGATATTATCGTTAGTACTAAACCACGAAAAGTAAATAGCTGACAGAAATACTTAGTGCAGTATTGGAATATTTTATCAATATACAATACATTTACCTTTCATAAAAATTCGAAATTTGTATTAGTTCAAAACATAACTACACCATTAGATTTATTATTATGTTTTTAGAAAAATTCATCTTCATACATTATATCAATTTTTATGTATTTGTAAAAAAAAATTAACCTAACCTAACTTAATATTTAGCTATAAATTTAAACACTTTTATTTTAAAAGTTGAAATAATTTTTACAATAAAAATATTTTTTAAATGTAGTTATTATAATAGATATTTCATTTTAATACATTATAAAAGTATTTTTCACGTTATTGGGAACCATTGGTACTGCAATTGTGCCCCAAAGCACTCAACAAAAGGATGCAACTAGTGCAACCTTTTTAAGTTACGATAAGATTTGGGTTGTGATTAAGGGGCCATCAGGATGCAATTCGTACATAAAATTTGCTTCTACCTAGCCTCAGGATACAACTAGTATGCACCGACTTTGATAGGTTGACTTTTTTAGGAATGAAACTTGGTTCTTTTTCAAGGTTAAGTTTTCGTTTAGGATATTATTTGTTATCTTCAGAATCGTGGACGTCGTGTTGGTTTTTTGAGAGGCACTGGAGGGATTCTCTGGAGGAATTCACTGGAAGCACTGGAGATTATGTTTGTCGTATTTTTTCAAACCGGCCTAAACCGATCAACAACACGGCTCGCAACCGCCTTTAGCGGGAAACACCGTAGAGTCTACCGAATTTACTATGTCTACTTAGACAGCAATTTCGAACAACGTCGGTAAAAAGAATCGATAGAAAAATACTGAAATCATCTAAACAAAAAAAATTAAAGAAGGGAAATATGAGCAAAAAGACGTTTTGGTCAGGTCGAATTACATCCAATATACAATAATATGTTATCTGGTAAAATAATATTAAATAGTGGGTTATCATGACGTTTATAGTCGTTGTACTATAAACCTATATCTAGTAAAAAAAAAAGATAATTAACACTATTGACTTATGAACAAAATAATACAACTCACTAAACGTGCGCTACAATAAAAACTTATTCCGCTATACCTACTACTTGTCCCGCAATATTTTTCAATATTAAATACGATTTAATTAAATTAAATTTTTAAATACGATCAAGTATAAAAAAATTATCATTATAGATCGAATCATGCTTTCGAAATTTTGTGGTTATCCGTTGAAAACAGGAGTTGGTTTTATTTCGATTACTAATCTGGTAAATATATATCGTTTTTAATAATATATTAAATAATGTTATTGTTTTAATAATTATTGAGAAGAAATGCGTTGGTACTTGAGCCTATAAACTTAATTTATAATAAATAATAACATTTTTTTAAAAATCTTATTTATGTGTAAATTGTAATAGTCATTTGTTTTATAATATACCTACCTATTTTATTAAAATATGATCCCAACAATCTTAAGAGTTAGTCTATTCATTTTAAATAATTTAGACTCAACATATGCCATCAACAAATCAATCATCAATATAATTACAGTTTTTTTTATGTAAATTACAATCTATTTTTTTTTTTGCTTTGTACATTTTTTCATTGTTATTATTTTTAAGGTCTTATCGGTGATTTTTATTTTATACTACTTGTGGGAGCGTTCTGTGGATTATGGATACTCCCACATTAACAACAATTGGAGAAAACCTTTAGATGGTCAGTACACATCAACTAATTACCACATAATATCAGTAAATACATTTTAGATTCAATAAGGATGAGCTGAGAAAAAATTAAATTTACAATTAATAATTATGTATACTACTTTGTTTCCGAGTCCACGATAACTTTTTATAACCACTGGACCAATTTTATAGATACAACTTAATAAATCAGTTTATATAGTATTAAAAAAATTAATAGTTATTGAAAAATGAACAAAATATTTTTCAGACGTTTTCATGGATAATATTACAATAATTTTCATGAACGTCGGTTCTGTTTCGGCGTTTGCTAACTTTGGATTAAAACAAGCAACGTTAAAGGTATGCAAGCAAAATAAATTATCAGTAGCTATACACATACAGGATAATCAACTTAAGTGATCTATTCCTTTTTTTTTTTTGGAAAATTAATTGCAACCTCAGAAGATTTTTTATTTTGAAAAGTTTTTTTACATGATAGTACGTAAATATTTAAATATCAAAAATTATTTGAGCTCTGGAAACTACCAAAAGAAGATAATTATTTAGAAATATTATAATAATGTTATTTACTTGGAAATCTTCGGATTTATGTGTCCTTGCGCCACGTTTTCTCGTCCAAGCGGTGTCATTTAGTATTTTGGCATTCTTTACATTTTGCAGTTTGCTCTTTCCCTTTTGGAACTGTAATTTATTATTTATTAATTTGACCTAACCTGTCATAAGTCATTGTGTTATTCTTGTTTACCTACTCGTATGCCGTCATTTCCTGGTCAGTTTCGATGTGGTTTCATTATTTAAAATGGTTCCAGCAGAAGCCACTTGAAAAATCATAGAATGGTTGGACGAATAATACAAAAACTTTTAGAGCTGTGCACAGGAAGAGCAAAATGTAAAGATTGCCAAAATATTACAAAAATAAATGAACGAACCGCTTAGTTAAAAAAATGCGGAAAGAACATATATAGCGGTGGGCATGACAATTTTTTCATGGCAGTAGAAAACCATCGAAACAGCCAGACTAAGTCGCAGGCCGCAGCAGTGGAACGGTGAGTATCGCTTCTAAAAGCGACTCTGAAATTTATTTGAAATGTCAGCAGAAAATCAAAGATATAGATATTAGATACACATACACCCGAAGATTATCAAGGTAAAATACTTAAAATAAATAAATCTTTAACTCATTCAACGTAAAATAACATAAACAAAAAAATGTTTTCGAAAAGATAAAAAGAACGAAATTGCAATTAATTTCCGAAAAAATGGGTGGATTTCTTTACAATTAAGTTATAATCAATCTCTCTATACACATATAGGTAGGTATCAACTGTAAAATTATTGTTTAAACAAGTTATAGTCATTTAAAAAGAATACCTTTTGGTTTTTAGAGAATTTGTTATAAGTGTTTTTAAGCGACATTAAAATAATGTTTGGGGACCATTTTTTTAACTGCTTATTATAATGCACAGAAAAAAACCAATGTTCAAAATGTTTCTTTTATACTATGTACTTTCGCTGGTATGTTCTAGAACCAAACTAAAATTAATTTATATATTTAAAGATAAAAAAAGAATTGATTTTTTCAGTAGTAGGAGTGAGGTGATCAATTTTGCTTTTAGCACCTCCCGGCGCACGCCTATGATTAATTGTCAATACTTGATTATTTGCAAAGTGAACTTATCTTGTAATCATGTTAATAATCGTTAAAACATTTTTTAACAGAACGAAACGCATAAAATTTACCTGTGGCTTTTATTCGGTTATGTGCAAATCGTTACGATGGTCCTTTTCGAAGCTGACGTTTTATGCAGAAACACGATGACTGATAAAAATCTGATTCGAGTAGTTTTGGGTTTCCTGATCGTTGACGGTAAATTGTTCAATATTTCAAATAATTGAACAAAATTATTATTTACAAACAACATTTTTTGACGATATAATATGGTGTTTTTTTTTACATTTGTGCGACTATGTATAGCGATATTGGTGTATCAGCTTTTGGTGGTCCAATCTTTTTACAAGGAAGAAAAACTGGTGGAAGAGACTAGTTACGCTAGATTGCGCTCCGAAATGATAACTCAACAAGTCGATAGAGAAGACAGACAGTGGGAAAACGAGTCTCACACTATAGATTCATAGAATTACAAGCCTTAAAAAAATATACGCAAATGAAATAAATGAAATGTATTCATACGAACTCCCCGATTTATGTTTGATTTGTCCTGACAAGTTTGAAGTTACTAAGACAGTAGTTTTCGAGAAGCAGCTGATATTTTACACACTTTTTTCTTCAATTATAGATTTATAATTACAAATTATAAATATTACCTGGATCGTATTTCCACAGACCGAGCACCCGCATACATTTACTATGATAAACAAAATGTTTATTATCTAAAAACTTCAGACTGCCAAAAAAATGTTTCCAAAACGTTTCATCGCCGTTAAAATCACTTGTCCATCGTCTTGCCTATCTTCTAGCCCTGTTACAACTGTGCATCACTGAATATGAAACATTACTGAACAAAATGAATGCTATTTAGTATCCTCGTAGCAAATACTAAGTAAGAAAAATTAAAATTATTAAACCACTTGGTTTGTATTGATAAGTAGCATCTGTACCACTATAGACAAAAAAAAAACAAAAATTAATATGATTACAATGTTTTAATATATTTTGTTTTAATAATAATTATTATTGAAATTTATACTATTATCTCAGTATATGAAAAGCTATAACTCTAAAACACCTACTGAAATAGTTCTTCAGAAAGAAAGAATTCTATTATCAAAATATTCCACACAACAATATTTGTGTTACTAAATTTTGATTTTCTATCAAAATACGATTTTACAATATCATAACAGTAAAAACATTGTAAAAATTATTATAAAATATTGCAATTTAAAAAATATATTTTAACTGCGTGGCATACACTTTTAAACAATAACTGTATTCTGTACTAACAATTAATAAGTTAATTTAAGCACATAAAAAATACATTTCATATATTACTCATATTTCATTTTTTATGTCTGCGGTTTTTGAAATGTGTTTTTATTTTACAAATTAAAACCTAAAACATTTCTGAGTAGGAATATAATGATTAAAACGACCCTACCTTTTTGGATAGGAAAGGTTTATTCAATTTAATAGTAAATAATGTATTGTTTCTAAATAATCACATAAAAAGAAACAAATGAAATTATTCAAATTTTTCTTTCTTACTTAGTACTGGAGCTTTGTTGTACCAAATGTATTCAAAGTGTAATGTAGTTTTCAGGGGGTTTGTTCAGTGGTTTTAGAAGAAAATATTCATTCTATGACTATGCTACCCCTTGGACCTCTGTAAAATACTGACTATATTTATTTGCTGCCTAATTACATTTCTTTTAATCTCCTGGGTGGCGCTGTAGGTAAAGCTTTAAGTTTGGTTATAAGAGTATTGCGTTCGGCTCATTCAAACTACGAACCACATGTCCCTCACCTCTGTATCGCACTAACTCTGTTTACACGTGTTGCATAAAATATTAAAATACATTACAGAAAGATGTACGTATGTGCTCAACTGTGTTCTTACAGATTAATAAATGTATGTATATTAGGGTGGTCGTTAATTTCGATTCTGAGGAGCGCAGTATAGAAATAGGTTTGAAATGTCCTAATTTGTTCAGATTTTTCAGTTGAGAATAACAGGTGTCGCACTGCGCAAAATTGAAAAAACACTGAAAAAAATTTTCAACTTTAAAGAATTTTCGGGAATTGGTACTGGTACAAATGAGAATGTAGATAAAAGAATCCAATTAATTTCCAATTTATACAAGCCACTTATAAAACATTTGTTTGCATATTCAATATTTATAATCCAGTGCTACATTATGCCTCGTGTTTATATATTATTGTATATATTTCATACGACTCAACTCTCAAGAGCAGTATATATAGTAGAGCTTAACAAAAATTTCACTAAAAATTAAAAATAAAACAAAACCCTACCATCGATATTCGTTTATTTATATTAAAATTTATAATTAATATACAATATAAAAAATGTTATATAGTTGGCTTGTATAAATTGGATTGTCTTTTATCTACATTCTCGTTTGTACCAGCACCAATTCCCGAACAATCCTTCATAGTTGAAAATTTTTTTGCAGTTAATTAGCCGTTGTAATAAAACAGTTATTGGAAAATAAATAATAACAATGTTATTTCAATACAAATCTTGAGGCCCTGTGCGCAGTGCGGCACCTGTTATTCTTAAGTGAAAAATCTGAACAAATTAGGACATTTTTTTTTCGACATTTCAAACCTATTTCTATACCTTGCTCCACAAAATCGAAATTAACAACCACACTAATGTATATTAATATATGTAATAAAAATAAATTATATCAATGTTGCATTTCAAACAAACACTTTTGCCAACGAATCTTTGTATTAGTTAAGAAACATTTTTAAACAGAGTTTTTAATTATTTTATTTAAAAAAAATAATATCTCAGTTAACCTTAAAAAAATAATTTTCATTTTTTGCTTCTAAATATAAACTGCAGCAACATTGGCCTGTTATTGTCATACTGTGACCACTTACCATTGTAAATGCGATAATACCAAGATACTAATAATTATTAAATGAATTCATGAATAGACACAATTTTAATACAGTATAATATATAAAACAATTTTGTACTAAATTTAATAGCTTAAAATATAATAGTATAAAATAAATACACATGACTTTCAAAGTCGAAAGTTGAAAGTCGGTAATAATTAATATAAAAAATACATAAAAATATAAACACTTTCTTTTTGACTCGTATTAAAGTTTACTTACATAAAAATAAAAATAAATAACTTAGTTTATGTATAAAATACAGTCGAAATACTACGATCAGAAATCGGCTTTGTAGCTTACCACAGTATCCATCCTGTGCAGCGAAGTTGAAAAAGATCTCAGTTGCAATTCCTGTGAATTAGCAATATAACTCGGAGCCGTTTCGGCCCATTCTTGTGGTATATCGACGTCGGGTTTGGTGTATATTTGCAAATCAAATGCACAAGGACAGTCGAGTAATGGTAAAAAACTAACAGTAGAACAAATTTGCCTGAGCACGTCCCTTATTTCTTTTTGTATTGTAGACAATTCTTTATTTCCGACAGAATCGGGATTTGGATCTCCGGATCCTTCGTACTGTACTTTAAAGTCCCATCGCTCCATCACTTCTTTTGTGGTCACGTTTGATATAACCATTGACATCTTTTGGATTTTCTGTTCTAACAGCCAATCTGAAAAGTCAAAATTTTACATTTAATATTTTTAATTTTGTACAATACACAATGAGATATATTGTTATAAAATATTTTAGCTAACATCAATACAACGCAAAGATCGTAAGTTACAATATTACAAATCTCGTAAGGAAACTGTTAAATTGACAAAAATAACAATTTTATAACGTATAACCACAAAGTAAACAATTTTATCGAATATTATTTTCCATTTCTGAAAAATTTGCCATTATGCACCTGTGATCTTTGTGATTTAGGTTGACAAATTTTATTAATAAATTCAAATTATTTAAAACAACATTACTAACATAACAAAATCATTCAATACTTACAAACCAAATTACTCTGGTGTGAAATTAAAACAAAAAATGAAATGGAAAACATTTAATTGTCATTAAGAAATAAATCAAAACAATAAATACACAACAGTTTTTTGTAAATATGCTGCGTTAAATTTCACTTGTCAACAACATGTGTGTAAACACAAAAAAATGATTATGAAATACTACGTTATTTAATTTTAATTAGTAGATCAAATGTAAATCACTATTTTCTTATAAATGAAATGTGTTTAACAACCAAACATACTTTTCATTTGATTCAAAACGGGTTCTAGGAACTGTTGAATTTTTTCGTCGGTTGACACTAGAATTGATAAACCAAAATGTTCTTCGGTTTTAAACGATTCGGGCGGGTAAATACCTCTTTGAAACAGAATGCTGTTTATTCCGAAATCTAAAACAAACCAAATGAGTTTTATAAAAGTTATGGCAATTACATAGAACCTATTTTTGCGTTTCGCTCATAACAAAATACTCACTCAAATAGTCCATGACTAATTTTGCAGATCCTTTGAGCGTGATGGCATTCTGATTCTGTTGTTTTGTGGCCATCGTTTCAGGGTGAATTTAAATGGTTTTCAGCTGGAAAAGTTATAATTTTTCGAAACTAAATTTTCCAATTGGCAATTAGCAATACGATTTACGAAAAACAAAAATAACGGAAAACTGAAAAGTCCTAACGAGTTTTAACTTTTTTTTAAGGTTAACATTGATAAGAACATATGGAATTGAGCGGTAAAAAAACTGTAATCAAGGTGACCACCTTGACTATAATTTAGGAGGTTATTTGTTTTGATGTGCGCAATCGCATTACCAAATGCTAAATGGTAAAAACCCGCCAATTACAAAAATCAAATCATTTATATTAGTTCATATCAAGTACAATAAATTATTAGTGTCAGTCTGTCAGACATCAGTGGCGTATTCTCAGTGGGGTATGGGGGATAGAATCATCCCCACTCACTTAAGCTATTGTGTTTATAAATTATTTAAATATAGTTTTCTGTATTTATCATAATATCCACTAATATCCATTAATTTCCACTTTTTTTTTAAATGTTGAATTTTTTATTTTGTGTATTTATTTTGTGTTTAAGTAAATAGTTTAAGGTTTCAAACTCATAATTGTCTTCAAAATTCACATTTATAATGTTTGAGTTATTTTTTGGGGTTTTTCACTAGAAAAAAAAATGTTGACTACTGATATTTTATTTTACTAACAATATTTTCAAAAAAATAATTTTTAGAACACTGCGTGGTTAAATATATCTTTATAATATTTTGCTTTGTGTGTAGGTAGTAGCCACGGAACGACACAACCAATATTGTGAAACGGTTTTTCAGTTGAACCTATGTTTCCATAATGTTTATGGTTTTATGACCACACATGAGCTGCACAGAGATCGTATGACTCAATTCGTGTACATAGATAAATAATATGTTCCTGCCGACAAAAGGAATATGAATCTTTTGTTTAATTATTTTATAACGTTTTGAACGTTTGTCGGGAGGTTTCGTAAGTAACTTAATTCTGGAAAAAAGAGGTGAACAATTAGACCACACGTACATTATACAGGAATCAACCCATTAAGTACCACAGGTACGTATAATGTAAGTGAAAGAGCCTCACACACAATGGAATGACGCATTAAGGCAATGGTTATAGGTAAGACGGCCATTTTAATTGAAAAAGTAAATAATTCAAAATGTAGAAACCTCATCAATATTCATCCTTCGGTACTTTTAAAAAAAAAAATTATTTGTATTGAGATAAACTAAATGTTATAATGTACTACAGTACCAATACAAAAACATTTTTTTTACATGCTTTATCTGCTGTCGCAAATTTTTTAGAAAAAACTATAACTTCTCAGTTTAACATTAAAGCTAAAATATTAAATAATATTAAAAAAACTAATTAAAAAATGAATTGAGTAATGCCTTTTAAAAATAAACCTCTTACGATTTCTTATAATTTTATTATTATTTGGACTCGTCCCGTAATAATAAATAAAACAGGCAAGTTAGTTCCGTAAAAAATTACAAATGCAAAACAAATAGTTTGTTCTAATTTTTTGTTATAACATTAAAAAATTGAATATGTTTTTAAAAAAACATATTAAATTAGAAGAAAAAAAGTATTATTAAACTGGTTAACACATCCTATAAAGCAAAAAAATAACTTGTTTTTAAAATGTGTTAAAAAAGTATATATTTTAGCCAAAAAACTTTCACTATATAATATTAATAGTTGTATAGTATTTAAATTTTTTTCTGTATGGGATAATATTAAGTTAAATTTGAGAATAAAATGTACGGTATTTTTTTATAACTAATTATTTAATACCTAACTATGTATTATTGTTTTTTTATATCTCATATATTGCCAATAACATTTTTAGTCTTGAAATATGCAATTGTGTGATAATGTAGGTAATAAAATAATTAATAATATGTAAGCTCTTTTACACAAGCGTCGTTATGTACTTGCATAAAAATATATGCGACAGATGATTGTTGTTTACCGCTGGAGCTTACATTAATTATTCAGCAAGGTAATTTTAATTTAAATTGTTAACATTCTAAATTCTAAAATAAATAAAATAAAATAAATGGAACGTTTTATTACGTATCAGGCAGGCTATTATACCTATTATACTATTCCTATAGTAAAACTCTGATTACATTATTACGGTATAAAATGTACCTAATATAATATATTTTTAATTTTAAGTAGTCCTGTAAGTAAAATATCATCTTGAGTCTTGACTATTTTCCATTGTAGAATGAAGTTTAAATTAAATTCTTTAGATATAAAAATGGCTAAAACATTTTAAGCTATTTATAAAATATATTAATTCTGTATATTGTACAGTTCTATAGGCCTATTTTATGCCGGGAAGATACCTAAAAAACTGATATTAAATATGAGAATAATTATTATCAATTATATATACATTAGATGTACCTATTATAGTTTTATAACAGTTTTTTTTATATGAATAGAGTTGATAATTAGAAATACACGATTCTGAGCCGTACTGAAAGTGTAAATTGATATACTGTAGTGTTTAACGGATGAGGCCATACCTATATATTATTATGTATATAAATATTATGTCTATTGGTAGGTATATATATATATATATAGGTATTATTATGATGCCTGGCGTGCGTCGATGTGCGGTACCCATTGATGAAGACGAAACGGTGTGTGTGTCTTCTCTTTTCACACAACAATAAAAACGCATACGCATTTACAATGTTATATTGATGTAAAATACGTGATCCGAAGGATATGTATACACTGTGCCAATGGTAATGGGTGCAATAAAAATAAAGACCGTAAGTCTCCACCTACCTATTACTGACCACCAGGAGTTAAGTCCTTTCGGTGTGGGACCGGCCGAAAATTTCTAAATTTTTACCTGACCTGGTCACTATCACTGGGCACTCAGGTGTGAACGAGACAACACCAATGTGAGAAACAAAAACGCGCGTTACTTGTTAATTGTGTTTTCGTGTATTGAATAACACGATATCTCGATACTGCAATAAGTACATGTAATTTGGGTGAAAATAAAAAAATCTTTTAAAAAAAGTAATAACTAAACGCCTCCAAGACGAAATGAGTTCTTCGGCCGAGCTACAGAACTTGTCTTGGGACAAAGGGCAACCAGTGCGAGCGAGACTGTTGGAAGCACAACTTTGGTCCGAGTTTTTGGCCATCAACAACGAAATGATCGTGACGAAAACCGGCAGGTAAGTTCATATAACGTTTAATAAAAAAAAAATTCTATAATAAAAACCATTCAAGGTATTGACTTTTTAAAATCAATTGCTAAGCTCTTTGACAGGTTAAAACGATTGACCGATTGACGGTTAGGTCAATACTATATTCGATCCAAAAAAAATTCTCTATTTGATATGGTGAAAAAACAAATGATTTTAAAATATTGAGAAAACGATTTGAACTTTAATTCGATGCGAAAAATTATATTTATTATTTCTATTTGAAAATATCAGCTCTATTATGGTTCACGGTTCAACGTTTCAAAAATATTTCACAACATATTGTTAAAACAAAAACAACATATTATATAATTGTTATCCAAATATTGTACAGAACAACGCACGCAGTTTATCCTTTTTGATATTTGAAATTATTTAAAAATATTTAGTATTTATTAAATATTTAGTAAGTGTATAATGGAAATTTTTTTTTAAAACCATTTTGATCGATGATTTGATAATTCAAAAATTGTTTTTAAATATTAGAAAGAAATACATTTTTTTAACATTAAAGTAAGTTTTATTATTTTATAATTTTGTTTTTCTTTACTGTTTGAGATATATAAAAATGTTTGAAAAATTTTGAGTTATTTCATAAAAAAAAAATAATGTTTAGATAATAATATTATTAATAGTTGGTCAAATATATTATAAATATTATAATATTTTTAATTACGGGTTTTAAATGTAGAGTATAAATGTTTGTTTTAAATTTAAGCTTACTTTTTTGAAACGTTGAATTACGGTCAAATTACTTAAATATGTTAAACTTTTATTGGAAAATATTATTATAATTCTATAAATTAAAATAAAATTTAACATTTAATTATTCGTATAAATTATTTAACATTAATTGTTCGAGTGAATTTTTGTACTAAAATTTTGTATTTTATAGAAAACTTATTTTGTCGAACACAAAAAAATATAATTAAAAGTTATATTATAGTATATATTTCGTTAAACAAATTATGATAATAATGAATAAATTTGAATTACTTTGCACATTGAAAATCAATGTGCTAGAGTACTTTTAAACTACATGATTACTAATTTACATTAAATATTTTGATGTTATTTGTAAATTCCTATATTAGCTATAAGTAAAACTTACACAATAATAATAATATTATTACCTATATTATGTCATTTCATGAATTATTAATATTCTTTATATTGCAATATTTTAATATGCTTCTTAATTACGCACTAACTAGCAGTCAATCGTATGATAATTAGACAAATCCTAAGAAACCATAAGAAAATATGGCAATGTAAATCATTGAACTATCATACACCATTAATGATGATGGTGTATTCTATAAGTACTGAAGCCCTAAAAACATTTTGACACCTGACATGCGAAATGCTGACAATTTAGTAGGAACTATGTTCTAATGAAAATATTCGGTGTGTAAAACAATAAATTACTTAAGATTTCAATTTAACTGCAATAATTACAACATATTTTGTTATAAAATTAACTATTTCGTACTCACCATTTATGAATGCTTCGGAATAAATTTAATTTTTGGTCCAAATTATTTTTTCCACGTTTGGTTTTTATGCTAAACTAAATACTAGTGGATTTTAAAAATGGTTTAAACTTAATTTTTGAGTATCCGAAAAGTTACTCAAAAGTTTGCAATAGCTCATTTATTGTTTTAAATACAAACCTATTTTTTTAATTTTTGATGCATAAAATTCGTTTTTACACATTTTGAAGAAAAAAAAATTAAGTAGTTTTTAGTTATAATTCTTGATTTTATGAATTAATAGGATTTATGTTTTTTTGAAATCAATAATTTAATTAAAAACTGAGTACGGTTGATCGAGAAGGAACAATTTCTTTTTTAAAAATATACCAATGAGCGAAGGGTAGGAATTAGTTTCTTAAGAACGAGGATGAGAACGAACTACTTAAAAGAACGTTAACAACATTGGTCATTTTTTAGGAGGATGTTTCCGGTTATCAAAACACAAGTGACAGGCCTCAGTCCGGGAGACATGTACACGGTGTTCTTGGAGTTTGTACAGGTGGTCGGTCAACGATGGAAATACATAAACAGCGAATGGTCGCCAACCACCACGTCGGACCCGGCCACCAAGAATCCATTTTACAAACATCCTGAATCTCCCAACTTTGGAAAACACTGGATGGAACAACCCATTTCGTTCGCTAAGATCAAACTAACTAACAGGCCGGATAATCCAGGACAGGTAACACAGCAGTACATAGTAATTACACTGTACAACGAAATATAACTTTTTTGGTGCAAGATCCAAACATATCTTTTTTTTTTTGCTGAATCTCAATCTGGCACGTCATTTTGCTTTTTAAAACTTCTCCAAAATTGTAAGTTACTTATAAAGTTCAGAGCTTTATAACTTTCTTTTGTGTTGATAAGGACTACAAATTTTACATTCGTTCTGAATTAAGCAAAAAAAAAAAAATAGAATAAAAAAACTATTTGAAATAAATTAAAAAATTATATTAACTCACAGAACATACTAAAAGTATTACAAAACGTTGTTTGCAACAACTACAGGAAAAAAAATGTTTTTTGCTTGTTTCAATATCGTATTAGTAATTTCTTACTTCTCTAGTCAATCTTATTATATTATCCATCTGTGATCACTCTATTCTTTCCCTTTTTCTGCTACTGACGCAACTTACAACTACTTCTTACATTTTATACACTTATTCCATTACCTTAGTCTGTATCCACACATTAATCTCAACATTGTCTTTTATAGTCTTATTTAATGCTCAAAACTTAATTATTTAAGAAGATTTACGTTTACGGAAACGTAGGTTTCCCGGTTTAAACCATCTTATTCTCAAGTAATTTTTTGTTTTAGTTCTTCCCTTCATTGCTAAAATGCCCACACCTCCCAACACTTCTAAATTCTGATTATTCTAGTCCACAAAATACGTTATCTACAAACCTTAGACATCAAGGTGCTTTGGCTTTAGAGCAATATACGTCCCTTGGATTGGAAGTTCAGAGGAAAACAAGTACCAGCTTAACTTACTCTTGCTTTCCTGTTGTTCCAACTAATACGTTCAACGGTCGGTTTCACTACTTCATACATACTATTTTCATTAGGTATTATATTTTACAGTATAATATTTTTATCTATCAGCATAATAGTATAGTATAAATCAGTGTAGTGTAATATATTTAATGATTATACGGTATACCTAATATCCTCAACTGTTTTTACATACACACTTAGTGTAGTATTCTTTTTTAAATCTTTAATATATTATTTTTTATTGTAAAATGCTGTGAAATGTTCCTTTAATATAGCGATTAAAAAAACAAAGGAAATAATCAATTTTTTTTGGGCGGGGGCTTCAGCTACAAATTAATTATTTTGGGGGGCTAAGCTCCCCCCGATCTCCGCCAATGTTCATCATAATAATTAATAGTACTTAATTGATTTGTATATTATTTTATACAGACCCATTTGAATTCTTTACACCAATACGAGACTAAACTGCATATAGTCAAAGTAGGTGATCCGGAGAACGTTCAGATATTTGCAATGCCTCAGACCAGATTTATGGCGGTCACAGCGTACCAAAACGAAGAGGTTTGAAATTTTACATTCTCATAATCTCATTTTAGTATCTACAGAAATGCAAAACTGCTATACTCGTAGTTTTCAATTTATTATGTTTTTCTTTTGGACGTTAGGTTACCAAGTTGAAAATCAAATACAACCCGTTTGCCAAAGCGTTCAAGGACACCAAAGTAAAAAATGAGGACAAAGAGAGGAAAGAACACTATGACGTCTATCCCACCTCGGCCGTCGCCTATGGTATGGTTTCAGTTCAATATTTAATTTCTTGCTCGGTATAGGTTAACATTTTAGCTTCGACGCGAAATTAAGGAGATATTGGTCTTCAAATTATGTATTTTGATTTTTATGTCAGGACTCACGATATCTTTTTACCCACGGGACCGATTTCATTATGTAGCAAGTAAATAGATCAGAAATGTTATCCGAAATATAGGAATATAAGTAGTAACCTATTTCATTAGACCAGAAAGTTCTCTTTCCACTATATAATAACACCCTAAAAATAGACACAGTAAAGAACCAAGGAAATATCATTAACCTTTACCCCTAGAACGGGTGGAAACTTTTAATTTTAATTTGATTGGACAGTTTGAATTAAGAAAAACTTCCCAAAATAACGATTACTAATACACTAATATTATTCTTTTAACATTTAATATTGTTACCAATATTTTTGACTTCTATAGAAAACACTTTGAACTTTTCACACGAGACTTATGCGACCCCATCCGAGGATTGGCTGTACCAGTATGGAAGTCAAAGGGATGTGCCGAGTAGATGTCAGTGCACAGCTTGTTACTTCACCAAACCCCAAAAATTCCACAACCCCGAACAAGACAACACGACTTACCAGCAGGCAGCTTATAGTTGGCACAATTTAGGAGGCTGAACAATAGTCTACAACGATTGCGACAAGGCATTTTAAATTTTTATGTAACTTATTTATACATACTTTATTTTAGTCTGGTTATATTATAAATACAATGTACAAACAGTGGGACAAAATCCAGATTTTTGGAATTTAGAAAACCTAAAATTGCTTTGAAGTACGAATAATTTGTTCAAACTATGGGCAACAGCAGTTTACACTATTCTGTTTTTTAGGAACTTCAAAGAATTTAGGTTTTTTATATCTTTAAAATCGGAATTTCGTGCAATTCTGTGTATATATTATAAATTTTTTTTCAAAGTATGTTATATATTTATATTTTGTGTGTGAATACTCGGGATAAAACATCACATTGATATGCAGTAAACTATTTTTTAAAAAACAACATACCTTAAACATAATGAAGCTATTGCAAGAATATTTCGGTTTTTACTCAAGACCATTATTAATTTTAATATGAATTTGATGCGAGTAAAAAATGTGAATAAATCAAATAAAGGGTTCAAAAACAAATATGTTTTGTTTATTTTAATATATTTTGTTGACCATATTATAAAAAAATAGATTTTATATTTTATTTAAAATTTTACACTATACTCAAAACTGATCGATGCGATCAAAAAGTTGATAAAAATACCGAGTAAAATCATTTAAACTATATTAAATCAAACGTTTCTTTAAAAATATTATTAATGTAAAGAATATATTAACTTGGGCAACCTTGTTGTTGTTTTTTTTTTTTATTAAAAATTAAGTCTTTTAAGCTTTTCATTTTTTTAATAAGAAATAGGGCGTAGTGTACATAAATTATATTTATATAAAATACAACCCATACTATAAAATTGTTTTGAATTATTTATTTCTAATAGTTAAAACAAAAGAAAAAAATCTTAGTAAAAGATACTTAGGTGTCGTATCGGACGACAAATAATTAATAAAGCTGATTTAAACTTAAGTAGAAAAGTTAACTAGATTTATCTAGAAAAATTAATACGTTATAGTGATAGTCTTGACTGTTTGCATTGAGTTACTGTCAATAATCCACTAAAGGTCTGAAACATAATACAAGTTACATACAATAATAATAAACACTGTTCGTAACATTTTTTTTAAAATTACCATTGCAAAACAAATACATACTTAGATTGAGAGTTAGTTTGTGTTTTTGTACTGGGTATATAACGTTTAGGACTCGCTTCGTACGTAATTTTCGCCACCGGACGATTGTCAACAATTTCTTTTTTTCTGCGATCTGGACTTTCTCTTGGTTTGATTTCTCTTCTGACCGGACTATCTCGTCTGTCACCTCGTCTGTCTCTTCTCTCAGGACTATGACGTGAACGATAATCATCTCTACGATCATAGTCACGTCTATCATCTCTTCTGTAGCGCTCCCGTTCTTCACTTCTCTTTGGCCTTCTCCGATCATCGCTTCTAGATCGGCGTCTACGATCGGTGCTTTTTGACCTGTGGCGGACTATGCTCCTTGATCTAGTTCTACACCTGCGTTTTCTATACCTGGAGATAAGATAGTTAAATGATAACTTATTAAAATATAATGAATAGTATATTATTATTATTAATATATATATATATATATATATATATACCAATATAAAAAATTAGGTTCTACCATTTAGTCAATCAATTTTTTTTAGGTTTGGGTCAGTTTGGTTTTAAAAATTTATATTATTCTAAAATGTTTAATATAGTAAAACAAAATTTTGTGGGGATGAACTAGAAAAGATAACTTTTCTGGTATTATGCGAGTCATATTACTATATAATAACTTATATTACTTTATAATATGCTTTCTTAAATATTTACCTGGAATAACTTGAACTAGAACTTGAGCTAATGGAACTACGAGACTTTGATCGTGATGTCGAACGAGATGACGATGATGACGAAGAAGTCAACGGGGAACTGTTATCGGGATGACGTAATTGCCGTCTCCTAAAATGCATTTAAATTATATTAGTAAATCAATTAAAATTTCAAAAAAACCTTAAAAATAAGTACATTGATTAAAAAAAGAGAACGTAGTGTTGTTTTTTTTATTTATATATATTTATACACAGACCGTCTTCTAATTTTTAAGGATAACTCTTTTATTTCCTCTTCCCGTTCTATTTGTTCGCGCTCCATTTTTAACTCTCTTTCACGTTGTGCTTTTTTGTCCGCTTTATCTAAAAAAAAATATTTATATATATTTAATAATTTTCAGTATAGATAAATTATTTACAAAATTATATCAATGTAATCCCATTTTGATAATACTGGCGTCTTTGACCAAATTTTAACTAAATTATAATACTGACATTGTTTGTTTAGTAAAACTTTCATTTTTCTTTTCATTATCTCTTGCGGCGTAGGTTTTTTGTCACTTTGACTCAGCTGTGAACACATTACATTGAGATTATATCTAAATCTATTGTGCTCTAACATATACATAGTAGGGCGATTATAAAAAGAATGTCTTGTAGAAATTTAATCATTGCATTTCCAAATCTCCTACTTAGGACTATGAATACAATATTTATATATAGTCATCATCGATGCAAAATATTTTTTAAAATTAACAATTTTTTTTTGATATTTTCGACTATTTTTTTTAAAAATAATATATAGTTCCGATTGCAATTAAAATTTCACCGGATCAGTTTTAGGGATCGTCCTAATTAAATTAATTATTAATTTAAAAATAATTATATTTATAGATAAACCATGTTGGATAAAATATTGTTATAATTATTAACATTATTTGTTCTATTGCAACATGCTAATGTACTCTTCTGTATTTAACAAATTACTGACTTTTTTACTAAAAGACGCTAAACTTGGATCACGTAACCTGAAAAAGATAATTTTTTTTTTAAACTATAAACTTAAAAGCAGGATGTACCATAATAAAACAACTTACGGAGTTATAATTTTACTTGTATTCTTTTTATCTTTTTTGGTTTCGTCTTCAGATAAACTTAACTCCGATGATGAATCTTTACCTCTACGACCATAATAGCTAAAAATAAGAAAATTATTTGTTAATCCTATAAAATTGTATCATTGAATATTTGCATTACCGCTGAACGGGCGGCGGCTTTTGGGCTGGTGGCGATTGAGGTTTAGGTTCTCTAAATAAAAACAACACATAAAATCATTAATGATTCTGATAACCCAATTACATTGTTTACAACAGAATATATAAAAATTAATTATTTTACTATGTACCCAGTTTACCTGGGTGGCGAAACAGATTTGTTTTTACTTTGTGATCTGTGCTCTCGAGAATGATTTTTAATAGGTGATCTGGACCTTCGGCGAGGCGATCTTGTTCGAGAACATTTTCTTCTAGATGACGAATGCTTAGAGGTAGATTTTGATCTTAAAAAAAAAAAAAAAAAAAAAGAGTTAAAAATAATGTAAATAATTTAAATAAGTAATTTAAATATAAACCCACTTTGAGGTTTTTGATTTATCACTTGTTAGTGCTTGTTCTTCGTCTCCAAAACTTGTTATGTAAGTTACCTGACCTGTGTTTTCAGGAGTCGGTGAACGTGATGTTATCATTGAGGATAGCTGTTCAAAATCAGTATAACTAGGACTTTTCCGAGTGGCGTAACTAAATAAAAATAATAGAATAAATACAACGACTGATTATTAAAAAACCTTTTGTAGCTATAGTCGTGTTAGATACCTCAGTGGACTCAACGCTTTGCCTTCTAAAGCTTTTAATCTAAATGCACGCCGTTCTCTTCTTGATCTCCTTCCCTAAAATTAGCACCACCAACAAATTTGAAATTAATATTAAAAAACATATTTTAATTCATTAGTTTCATGTCACAAAAATTACAGCAAACATGGCTTTTTCTTCTTCGGCCAAGCGTGTCAACTGAATATTCTCTGCTTCTTCGATGTCGTTGTTAAGAAAACTATAAAAATCATTTGTAGTCATTCCGAAATTGTGTGCTGTCGAATTCAATTCGTTAGCTTGATCAGTACTAATTTTAGTAATATCAATAGATAAATCTGTAAATAAAACAATTACTTATTATATTTTTAAATTTAATTTAAAATTAATATAAATACCAAAATCCATTTCACTCTCTTCATCTGATTCGTCAGAACTTTCTGTTTTTGTTTTGATATCTAAATACTTTTTAGAATCATCAATAGTTGTTGTATCTTCTTCATTATTATATTTATATGGGATGGCTGCATTTGCAGCAGACTTTTTTTTGTTATCATCTGTGTCTGGTTTGCCTACTGGCCCAAATTTTTCTTCTAAAAAGAGTTGATGTAAAAATTTACTTTCTGGCACTGAAAAATATGTAAAATTGATTATAATAATAATGTTATAATATTTATAACAGATTAAAGTTGACATTGACGTTTTACTTGCTAAGAACTCGTTTTGAACTAAAATTCTATAACGTTCATAATTGAGTAGACGCTCTTCGTTTGATAATTCTTCTTCACTATCGTCATTTATTACCTCTCTAATAAAATCCAAATGAGCCCTAGCGTCAAATCGATCAATCATTATTTCGTCATTTCCTTGCCAAGGCATCCTATATTTTAATAATAAATTAATTAAGTAAGTAGGTAAATTATTTAAAATAAAACTCATTTGATACGACTTATAGAAATATTTGCAACTTAGATATATTCTGAAATCAATTTGAATTGTAAACTAAAAAATGAATATGAAACATACATAGTTGCTGGGCTGTTAGCAGCAATTGCAATGCCTGGATCAATGTGTATTTTGCATTGACGACCGTGCAGTTGTAAAAACTGTGTTGGATCTGCTTTCTGAATAATAAAGTAATATTAATAACCTTGATTTAATAACTTAACATAATATTTAATGGACTAGTTTTTTTTTTTAATGAACTTACTATTTTTTCATAATAATCTTTTCGTCGTTGCGCTCGCCTTTGGTAATCGACCAATAGACCGCGGATTTTTTTCTCTTGTTTTCTTGCTTCGTGCCACATTTTATATCAATTCTATCATAAGTAGATTCAATTGTTAATTTCAACAAGTTTAAATAGTAAGTCATTACGACATCTGGGTGCCTGTTGTGACTGGCTTACCTGACTTGGTAAAAAAACTCAAATGCTATATAATAAATCTCATCACGCTTTTTTGTACGGTTGCTTGTTAGTCTCTGATAAACGTCAATTGCAATGTTTGCAGTCAAAACATCGCAATATGATACTAATAATTAATAAACGTCTAAAGTCTACACGCTTCACAGTTCATAGCAGCTCCAAATTTTCGTGAATCGTGAATCGTAATCGTTGATTGATAATTGATATTTCAATATTTAATGATAACGTAACGTCATGTCAGTTCACTTCACTCCACGATCATCGTTTACCACTCACTCACGTCGTCTTGTTACTATCAAAATTCTAATCCTTGGTACAAAGCTACTTTGTACCAAAGTAGCGGTTCAGTAACCCAAGTGTTAACCAGTTTTCCCGCGTTTTTTTCTTTTTCATTATCTAAAATATAATTGTTACCATTGATTAAATCAATTTGTTTTGTATTTAATCAACTTTGATTTACAACAAAACATAATATTGTCAGTTTTTTCTCAATCTCGACACAATATTTTAAAATCATTATTCATTTCTTAAATACTTTACAGATATTGAAAATATTAACAATTTGATTTCTATACTTAACAGTTCCAACAATGGAAAAGGATTCCACCGTTTCTATTTCGAAGGTTTGTAGTTTATGTTGTTATTCTATGCAACATGTTGTGTATCATATATGTAATATTTAATTAGTTTTCCTAATTGGCAACATAAATGTCTTGTAAATATAGGGATGTTTTGTCTTCAAAAAATCGAAAAGCCAAAAGACAAGTCAAAGAAAATCGAAAGGAAAAAAACAAATTATTAAAAAAATTGAACAATCTGAAAACGAGCTTTGGCATAGTACATTTCTAGATGTTTGGACTACGGTGAAGTGTAAACTCGATGTAAGTATGCACTGAGTATAAATAATTTATTTAATTGAGTGACACACTAAGTAATGAATTTTAAAATCTATCATGGTGTGTCTAATTTTTTACAGGAATTAAATGATTCGATATATTCAAAATTTATTTCCGAAACTGTCGATTATTTAACAACTGCAAATATTGATGCCTCCAAGGATGTCATTCCTACTGCTTGTTTAATTACAGGTTTTACATTTAAATTATTCTTTTAATTTGTTGATATCTTAATTTAAAGTTGTACTTATGCAAAATGCTTCAAAACGGTTCATCCATTTTAATAAATAATAATGACTTTTTCACCATACTTAGCTTAAACTGCATTTAAAAAAGGGATTTGTGGTGTTGTCTTTTAGTTACCTATAGGTATTTCCTTGACACTGATTTGAGTACTGTGCTTTGATTAGTCTGCGTCATTTGCATCATTCTCTGTCTCTGAGGTCATCACTTGATCTAAATTTTGTCTGACCTGTTTGTGGAATGAATTGTTTTTTATTAGGTTATAATTTTAAAAATCCTGCCAAACTATACACTATGTATTTCATACAATATTACCTGTAGTTATTGCTGTTATAATGTCATAATTATTGTATACATTTCTGTTTATGTTAGGTGTAAATTTGCCTGATCATGAATCACTTTTTGGTTTGTTAACCAATAATTTGGAAAAATGCGAAATGCCTGTTGTTGCAGCAACCTTATTTTCCGAACATTTTACAAGTGTTAAAAACATTGTTACAAGCATGGTATCACAACTATTAAATACACATCACGACGAATCCAAAGTAAGCCTTTGTGCAGATTATTGTTATTATTATTATTGTGTTAGATTCAATCACAGATTGCCTCAATATTGTTATTAGGTACGCGATTCAGATGATAGTGATGATGAAAATATTCCCGTTGTAAAACGATCCGAGTGTTCAATGTCGACCTTGCTTGACTGGTACAAGCAGCAGATGCCTGGTACACGTATAGCGATTTTGGTGAAAGATTTTGAATTGTGCCAAATGTCCGTTCTGCAAAATTTCATTTTACTACTGAGGTTTAATTTTAAAAATAATATTACAAAATCGTATCTTTAGGTTTGACTTGTTGTTTTATTAATTTTGTCGTTTATTTAGCTGCTATTTAGAAAAACTGCCGTTTGTTTTGGCAATTGGTATTGCTACGTCAATATCTAACCTACACAATGCTTTACCACATCACGTTGTCACTAAACTTAAAGTGAAAATGTTTGTGAGCGAAGCGTCTGTTGTTTTTTTGAACAATATCATGGATCAGGTTTGCATGCATTTTAATTAAAAAAAAAACAAAAATACGTTATAGCTTTGATGCAGTATCTTTCTAACAATAATGTGTATTTAATTTTCTTTCACTTTTGTGTCTGGCTCACAATATCATAAGCCGGATCAATTTCTTGATGTAGCAAGTCAATAGATCAAAAATCGTGCCCAAAGATACTTTATAATCAAAATATATAAAAAGTTTACACCTTTCCTTTGAAAATCTAAAAAATACTCGATTAATTTTCTAATTGATATATTTTATTTTAAATAGTTTTTACCATTCAATATCAAAGCATTTATTTGTTATAATTATTATTTGTGTATGGCATGGAAGTAAATTAGTTTGAGCGCGATTGTTTGAGAATACTTGCGTGCGCTCACCACATAATAATAATTTCTTAAGTGCTATGACTCAGGTATGCTCCGTCTCCCCACTATGTCCCTGACCCCATTGTGCTGGCATTTCTCATGATATTCAAGTATAAAATATTAATTACATTTTAAAATGTTACAGGTATTCTTAAAGCCGGATTGCTCGTTTTTTTTAGGCGGTCGAATATTGGAATATGTGACTGAAGTTTTTCTGTACTATAATTTTTCTATCAAGCAGTTTGTTGAAAGTCTAAAAGTAGAAAATTATTATGAATTATACAAAAATAAAATTAACAAAATTAATTAAAAATTGAATCAACTATGCTTTTAGTATTGTCTGATGGAACATTTATATAAAAAACCACTTAGTTGCATATGTGTCGCCCATAAATCAGCTCAAGAGTCTTTGCTTGACAAATTGGATGAAGATTATTTCCAAGAAGCTGCAAAGCTACGATCAACTAATTATAAATTAAAAGTCAACGATGATTTCAAAGTATGTATTTGACGTGGTCGTCATTGGTGCAACATGTATCGTGTTCCGTATTATAGCAATCAATATGTGACTTTTAATTATTAAGTACAACTCATTTGGAATTTTTTAATTTTAGGAAAATTTCTTGCAACTAATTAAAGAATTAAAATGTTGTATCGCAGATTTTCACATAGGCCTGAGAATCCTTCAAGTGTTAGTGTCTGATTTACCTCAAGCACCTTTAGGGACTCAAGTATATAATATATATTTAAATATTTATTACCACACACAATATTCAATATTGTTTATTTTTGTAATATTTATAAAAAAAACTTGATTTTTCGTAGCTCAGAGAAATGTACTGCACTGCGATGAAAAAACATATCATTGATGATCCGTCATTCAAAACATGCTTACAGTTATTGAAATTTTTGTCAAAAGATGATCTCCTATCTAAATTTAATCGAGTAATTATGACATAGAATTTTTTCTAGTGTAAATCAATTTTAATGTTCTCGTGAATGATTTCTACATAAATTATTATTTTCAAGGTGGTTCAGATATTAAAAGAATATCCTAACAACGAACAGGCAAAAAGTGCACTAAAATTAGTTCATAGTTTTATAAAATGTGTTCAAGATTCTCAGTTGAATAGTGTGGGGAGTCACGAAGAAAAGCCTAATGATATAAAACCCAAAGAAAATCTCGAGGTCGCTTCCAGATCTCAATTCAAAAGGGTAAAGATTTTGTATTTTTATTATTGCAGTTGTCACATTATTTATGCAGTTTTTGTATTAAAGATAATTGTTGCCATTAGAAACTTATTGATAACTTGAAACATGAAGATACAAAGCCCATGACGGAGTTTGAAAAAGCCCGAATGGAAGTGTTGGACCATATGACCCTTACGGTATTACGTCAGTTCCTTGTACCTCCGACCACAATGCCCTTACATGAACTTATGATATTTGACGATTTGCTGTCAGTTAAACGCAAAATTGTTGGCGAAGATCGGGCAGCTCAGTACACGGCTCTTGTTAATCCACAACATTATATTGACGTAAAAGTTTTAATTACTAAATCATAATATTCAAGTTCATTGTGAAATGTAAAAAAAATGATTATTTACTCATAATTTTATCGTATTTAGTGCGATTGCTGCGAGTTGGAGTTTACGGATCAAGTATTAAAAACCATGCCCGATGTATGCATAGTTTATAAATTGCATTTAGAGTCTCGATTTGATCAAATAAATATGTATGACTGGCTTCAAGTATGTTTGTATTTGTTTATTTTTATTTAATTAGTCAACATTTAATATTTTTATGTCACATCATATACTAATATAAACACTTAAAAGAGGTCTGTAAAAATATATTAGACTAATTACGAGTTATTTTTGGCATCTCAACATGTCAAATGTACCTCGATTCTATTTTTTCTTTGTTATTAAATGAAAAACAAAGTAAATATCTGGAAAAGACTTTATATTTAAACATTTTCATTTCGGTGGCACCCACCTTTGTTAAAATGGGGCTGGTGTCTGACCGGGTTTGTATCCACATTTGTCTAGTTATGGGTTGCTGATATGATAAGTCTTTATTAATAGGCTAGTCATAAAACACTTCATCAAATTATCTATTGCTAATTAATATGGTTATATTTTTTACAGAAATTTGTTTCAGTTATTTGTCCAAATCAGAATGATGATGAAAAAGACGATAATGATGTTGATCCAGCTTTGCAGTATCCTTTTATTAATAATTTTTATTATATATGATTGCTACAGCCACAATTTTTATTTATACCTGTTACAATTTACAGTAATAATTTCTGATACAATAATGAAATGTTTGAAACACACAAATTTCTTTTAAAATTTTAGCTTTGATGTTAGTATTTTTTTTATAATTCTTCATTAGTTAAAGCCTTATTTTACTACTTATTAGTAGAAAAATGTATAGTACATGATATGTACTTATCTGATACTCCTAATATGCAATTTAATAACCAATCTACAAAATGAATCTGATAAAGAATTATCCATTTTATTTTTATTGCATTTTAAAAAATAGATAAGAATTTGTTATTCAAATACAATACAATAATTCAATAAAGTTATATGTTAGTAATATTACAGTATGTACCCTTATAAATGTATTCGTTAAAACACTTGATTTTCCTTAATGGTTGACTTTGCAGAGCTCGTTTTGTCAAGGCTGTCAATGAACTACAGTATTTGGGCTACATACGACCATCCAAGTACAAGGCCGATCATGTGCAACGTCTCACGTGCGGATCTTGTTGATGATAGTTGATAACCATGTTGTTTTGTAAATTAATTTATTTTATTATTTTTAATGTATTACATTTTTTTTTTAATATACCAAATATCTTGCATTGATATATAAATAAAAAAAATTAGAATTTGCCGTTATTATTACTATTACCCCTTTTCTAGTATTGTTTTCTGACAAAATGAGGACACAATAGTGTCTTGGTGTAATTAACCGCGTGTGCCCCATAGACCTTTTGCTATAGTGTGCTCGAATAAAATCGTTTTGTTATTTATAATTTCCCGACCAGATTCAGGTCGTTTCCGAATTCTTTTTATCATTATTGTTGTTGACTAACACAACAGAAGAAATGAGACAATGGGTTAACGTGTTGTCTTGACTCGTTGCATATCCGCAGGTCACAATATAATAAGTACCTACATAAAGTTGTTAGATTGATGCCTATGCCGAACAAGTACAAATCGAACACGCGGCCTAAATTTTTAAGAAACGTATATAATATATTTTACCGTAATTGATATACCCGAATCGAAACTAACGACTACTGGGAAAACGTATTAACATATTATTAACCTATTACCTAACTACAATAATTTATCGTTTCGCCGAAAACCGCATGAAATGTTTCTCTATAGCTTACCGATTTATAATACTTGGAAAATGTGTACAAAATTTCACTTAAAACCTTCCAAAAATAGTAATTTTTGGATGTTCTCAGAGACGCATTTGATATGAATTTCATTATAAGATTTTATCTAATTGAATCACAAATATAGTTTACAAAACATTTTAGTTCTATCCTCTATCTATAACTGTGAATTGAATTTAACTGGTGTTGGTTAATCCGCAGTAGTCAAATTTTGTAAAATAATATCTCTTTAACCAAGAAATTACAATTTTGAAATACCTACTTTACATATTGTATCGTCTTTTCTTGGTTTTCAAATAGACTTAGTCAAATTATTATTGTAATTTCTAAATTAATTTAGTAGCTACTTAATAAAACTGTTAAATAGTCGAATAAAGTGTTGAAAACAATAATTTTTGTATATATATATAAATATTGTTGAAATTGCCTATACATCACTCCTTAGTAAAAATTGGTAAAGTGCAATAAAAGCAATAACAATTTGCCTATAGGATACTCCTTAATAAATAAAGTAGTATAATACTCGTAGTAAAATATGCTGTTTGCTTTTGGTACATTGGCACATATTTTAGGACAAGTACTAAATCACATATTTTAAATAACGTTATTATTACACGTCTTATGGTTTTAAGTGTGAAATTTCAGCGTTGTGTCAGTTTAAAAAAAATGTTAAGTAAAGAGACTAGACCGTTGAACATGATTAGGTAGTAACGATAAAAATAATAGTACAATCATCTGTACCATGTTGTTAATGTGACGTGGCTTATAAATTTCAATTATTATCATAAAGGGGTTATGATAAACTAATGGCAATTATTTAATGTAATATATTATTAGGCGTTGTAGACAGTCAATCTGCCAACCTGCCTTCTTTAAAATTCCCTGTGTCTCTAAGAATACATTATTTTAGAAATAATAAAAACAAACAATTATTTAACATCTACTAGTCCATTAATATTGTTCAACGTGGGCAAATTTAATCAGACCATCAACTCATTATTATCTTATGATGATAATTTGATTTATACTTTATTTATACATTTAGATGCATTAAGTTTCATTCAAATATCCTAGTGACACTTTTTGATTTAAACACACGTTTTTGCTGCAGAAATAATATAATAATTAATAATAACAGTAAAGGTCTAATTATTGTTACCATATCCTATTTAGACATCAATTACTCAAAGAACATAATGTAATTATATTACTTATTGTGCTCACCAATCGGTTTAATTTTTAATTTTACTTTTCTATGTAATACATTTATAATAAATAAGTACACGCTAACTAGTAGGTACTGGTATTGATCACTAATTGAACATGACTCACAAATTCCTTTTCATTGATGTTTATTTTACCGGAAATTTATATAATAATTAATGTTCATTACATTGGATGGAAACAACTATTATGGTACAAAATTGGTACACTGCATATTTTATATTTTAGTAACCCGTTTAAAAAAATTCGAAATGTTCACTCAAATTTTGGAAGAATAAAATGTAAAATCTCTCTTTGGAATTCATGTTTGCCATAGTTATAAAAATATAAAAACTAACTTTCAGAGAATAGTTAAATTCTATTTTATTATAGGACCTATTTTAGACTCAAAATAATACGAAGAGTGGAACCTATGCAGTTAATAGTTATGATTACGTAATATTTGTGTACAAACTTTTTATGATCAAAACTATAAAATAATGGGTTCTAAACTTTGTAGTTAGCTACGGCACTTATATGTACATATCATATTAAACTTTTTGCAAAAAAAGTTTTTGCCATAAGAGTACACGATTGTACGTAAAATATCAAAATAGTCTATTTTAAAACTTATTTTCAAATAAACATTTTTTTAAATGTTGAAACAATTTAAATATTAACAAATATATTTGATACAATCACCAAATGGTCACCAATATTATATTATGTTCCTTTGAAACTTTTAATATTTTGTTAAGGGCCGACCCTGGCATGTAAACATAGGGAAAATAATAGACAATAATGGACAAAACGTTTAAGAATAACAAAAATTCGATCATGATAACAAGCTTATTTTCTTATACGTATAACATTTTTTTATGGAATAGAAGACACCTTGTACAGTGATTGGATTTCTCTTCTTTTTTTTTTTTTGAAAGAGAAAAACATCCTCCACCTATTTTTCTTTGATCTTTAGTATTTAGGTGAAAAAAAACAGAATCATTTTTTGTTAATACTATTTAATTTATTGTATTAGGGTAACATAACCAGTAAACATTCTTTTTATTAAAACTAATATAGTCTAAACATATTTGTACAATATTACGAAATAATATAAATAAATATACAGCATTTTTTAAGTAAAACTAAGTCCTACAGGATTTTGAAAATTATTTTGTGAAATAATTAAAAAAAAAAAAACTATGTTGGCAAAATTTTTCAACGCTAATTATTTGATCATTTTTCAGTGTTGTGTTATTCATTTTCTACAGGAACAAACATTGAATTTCACATGGATTACATCCAATTGATTATTGAAGTGGTGAGGATCAAAAGGTCGTTAGTGATTTTTATTATGCAATTTAATGAAGAGTGAAGAGCGAATTGCAAAATGAATATGATGCTTTCAAGTGTTCTTATATGGGCGATGTTTATTTGTTTTTTCAATATCTCTTTGATAATGTATGAACAATTACAAAACAATGTACAATCCTAGATAGAAATAGTATACATTGGCAAATGTTTGACGGTCAAAAACTTGGTTGTGATAACATTGTCTCTTGCACCCTTCTGATGCAAACCGCGATAGTTGATATTCACGGCGTTAACTTAAAGATAATAATATTTAAGCCGTGCACACACTCGCGTGGACTAAATAAATGTATCTAATATTTGCAACGATAAATCGTGTTTGACTACAAGGCGTTTTTGACGAGTTAAGATTTTTAACTTGATTATTATTTTTTTTTTTACATTTTTTTTCCGCCGTTATAGTCGCGTACAGAAGGTAGACCGCTTGTTGCAATCATATTGGCCGGGTACAGTTAATTTATAATGCTTTTCATGGTAGACGATCGTTGCAGTTATAATGACCGACTATATAGGTTTGTATGTACATATATATATAACACATTTAAAAATTAAAAATAAATAAACGTGCGAATCAAAACGGTTACCGTTCGTTTTCATTGGGTTGTTACGGTATAGCTGTAAATGTTGTTTCAGAGTTCACTTGAATTTGACCCGATTTCTGTACTTAAGTATCAGTATAACAAAAAAAAAAATAAAAAATAAAAACTACTCGTTAACATATTACGCATGCACGCAAGTACAGTAATAAATAACGAATACAAAAACAATAACATGATATAGTGGTGCTTAAAATTATTGGTAATAAATACAATGTATATTATTAGTACGGTAAAAGATACATAATATTTTATGTACTCATAGATAATGTTTGTATATTTGTAATAATTGTGGTCTGGGAAGTAACGGCCGTAACCTTGTACGTACAGCGATAATGAACCTGAACAGTGATTACAATTATAATAACGTTATGTCGTAACTCGTGTAACACACACAAATACAATATATACACCTACATATTATAATATTATGTATCAAGGAGGATTGAAAATAAAAATATTTTCCAATCAACCCACTTGATTAAGACCCACGCCATGTTGTTAGAATTGATAATACTTATATTTTTTCCATTATGTATTTCATTTTTACAAACAATAAAAATATATCGAATCCAATCATACATTTTCATAGAAAAAGTTCATTAGTATATTTTATTGTACCTCTAATGCAATATATTTATTATGCATTTGATTTTAGAGTCCATCCTTTAATGAAAATAACATTAACAATTAATTTTTTAGTATTGTTTAGAGGTATTTTTTTGTGTAAACATATCAAACAAATAAATTATTAGCTGAAAAGTACTTTTGTTTAATTGTACAAAATGTTTTAATATAAATATGAAATGTTTTTTTGCTGTATGGAATATGAAATTTTGGTAAATAATATTACACAGCAAAGAATGATGACAAATTACATAAAATATTTTGCTTAAATTGACAACAGGTTTAAAAATAAAAGTATATAAAATAAAATACAACTATAATTTATTATAATAATACCAAAGATAAGAATAATTTAGAATTCAAAAATTACAATTAGGTATTTCAGCATAGTATATATGTGTAACAACTGTGAATAAGCGGGTAAGTTGATTTTAGTGATTTTATAGGTGAACGATTTTAAACTTTGACCAGCTGCCATAAATCAGGATTTTATTTAAAAGTTAAAACATTTGATTTTTTATGATCTTCTTATATTGATAAATACTTTAAAGATACTCGAGTGGTTTCTTTCAATTTTAAAATCGCTCCCCTGTAAAATCACTGATATCGACTTACACTTATTCACAGTTGTTACAGATATAAAAGTGGAAAAGATAACTAATTTATGTTTCTCCCGCGTCATATCCGTATAAAAATAAGCGACGAATATATGTTTTGAATATTGGCATACTGCCAAATCGTCAGGCATTAAGTCATATAGGTACCTATGTTATTACGTTATATTACATTATGATTATAGTTAAGTTATTATTTTTTTTAAATAATTTGAAAGCGTTTAAAAAATAAAATCATCCTTCTATTGTTATAAAGAATTAGATCAATCATGTAAAGTTGACATTATTATTATTAATATTATTATTTTATACAGGAGGGATCAAGAGGGATTGAAAACTAAATTGTTTTATGATGTTTGAAAACGTTCAAACATCATAAAAAATGGATTTACATTTGATACATTTGTTTACTCCTATTAAAACAAATAATAATAATATTAAAAGTAAAATAAACTAGATACTATATTATATTAGTAAGGGTACGGTATCGATTGAAAATATATTTATAACAGTTAAGGAAATTTAGCTCATTTAATTTTCACTGGTTATAACGTATATAGCTAACGGTTGATAATTTACCGAAATTGACATTGATTAATATATAAGTACTGTTTAAAAGTTCCAAGTTCCTTGGGACGCGCTTGTTCTTTTTTCCTAGTAAATAATAATGGTAATAATAACGCTGAATCTTTTCAATAGAAATTACAAGTTGTAATTGGGAATTATAACTTTAATGTGGTCGACTCTGTTCGGGATTGTGTGTCGTTACGTTGGTGTATAATATGTACCGAGTAAATTTGAGAGATAGTATAAGTAAAGTGGGTCGACAATAATAATAATAACAATTATAATAATAGACCGCTCGGCCGACTGAGAGTGTATATTATGGATGTATGTTATTATCATATTTTACTCGGAGATTCTTTCGGTAGTATTACTTAACACAAGCGGTCCACCGACCAAACTTTCTTTCTTCATCCTTGAATTTATTTTCGAAACTGGTTCGACCGTTATTTAGATGTCCGACCGACGAACGCAATAAACACAATGGACACAAGTCGAGTGCGGTAGGTTTGAAGTGCGGATGCGACCGGGATAATAATAATAATAATAACACGAAGTCTACGTTGAGTTGAGTAGGTGCTGATGGCCTTGGACATCTTAAAAGCTAAACGATTAAATCTCGTTACATTTGGTGATACAAGTACTTACATACCAACTAAATTCTCATCGGGCGCACATAAAACCGTCGACAAAGAATCTTGACCTACAGAGAATAGAATATATCTAGTTATTGACCTCTGTTGGTATCTTCATACGCTGGTGGGTAGGTACAACTGTGGTATTCTCGACGCTAGTCATAATATTAAAGTCATTGGCGCACTTTGTGATGGGGGGGGGGGGGGTTATCTTGATAATATAATACATACAATTTTGAACAAACAAAAAAAGGTACATTTTTATTTTTACATACAATGTAAAAATCGCATCAAAATTATGTATGGAAAGACCCCAGAATGAATAGATAGATAGGAAAGCCTTGCATCATTTCAAAACGAAATTCAATGAATTTCAATTTATAAACATAATTTTTTACAAGCGATTATGTACATTTTAATCGGCATAACATTTCAGGGAAGTGTATTTTATTTTTAATATCATTTAGTTATAGTTCTTTACGATATAGAAGATAAACATTTAAACTATTACCTTGTAATTCTTTTAAAAGTGTATTTGTATTGAGTATTCCCACATACAAGTACACTAAACTATTTATATTGCTAATTTAAGAGAAATAAATGGGTCAGCAGTATTGAGGCTACAATTAGATCATAGGACATACTAAATATTATGGAAGAAATAATATAATAGTCGTTATAATGAACAAAATCAACCGACACCCACTATATTGAGCCATTGTTAATCAATTTAATAATGTAATTATAAATGAAAATATACTACAAAATGTTTTATGGCAAGATATCGATTACCGAATACCGTCAAACCCAATTATTAATTTAATGTCGTTATGCAACATTTAAATGGTTTATAACTTTTTCTTATAAAAAGTTTTGTTTCTTCCGTGACATTTTCTAATTCATGGCCACCCGTAATATACTTTCCAAAAACATAGTAATTATAGAGTCGATAGTTAATTATCAGTTTTTAAATATAATATTCTTTCTAACATCGTCAGACGTTTTTAATAAGTTTGATATGAGTTCGTTGATTTACTATAGGAATTCATTTTACTTAAAATAATAACTAAACTGAGTCATCGGTTAAAGTAATTGTTTAACTCAATTATTAACTCAATAAGCTTCTTTTTTTAATGTAAAATATTTACACCATCAATACTATAGGGTGAAGAAAATATTAGCTGATACGATTGTTTTAAATTCGTAAATATTAAAATACATTTATAATTTAACATAAGTACTATAAGGGCCCCGACGGGGATATTCGATGTATCATCTTATAATAATACAAGTGATTCTTTATCGTAAACAATTTAGGTTAGATGTATTATTAGACATTTTATTGGAAAAAAACACAGCAACTTTTTTTCGGTTTTGAGTTTTGAAGTTGACGTATAGCAAACGAGTGTAAGCTGCAAATGAATGCTATATTTGCGTTCCTATATCATTTTTATCGAGTCATGTCCTTCAGGAGCTTATATTTAATCGTTCAAACAAATAACAACCTCACCGAAGAATGAATAAATAATATAGATATATTCTTAAATGAGCTAAAACTTATAGTGTTTTTTTTTTTTTTTTAATTCGCTTTTTTAACAAGTAATGAATATCAAATACCAATTATTTTTAACTGGCTACAGTTTCATGTACGCTGTCGGTCTGAATCGGGTGCTGAACCAGAACAAAACTAATAACTTGGTTCTAGGAGTTTGGACATAACATGACTCCGGCCATAGATGGGAAATATGCATTAAGAATTTTTTTAATTTAATTTCTTTTTTAATGTAATATATTTTGACAACTAGAAAATTGAAAACTACCCCGACTACTATAATAGACTAAAACGATGTATTTTACTTGTTTAAGGTGTTGCAAACATCGTATTAAATCATTTCAGTAATAAAAAAAAGAACAAAAAACAATAAAAAAAAAATTAAATCTCAATATGTATTTATCCAACATTTATTAGAACCTATTAGTTATAGCATACGAATTTTTCATGTATCACTCACTTATTTATTTGTCTATTAATTATTCACATAATATTATATATAATTCTGCACAAGTTCTTACTATAAGCATAAAAGTAAATAAAAGAAAAATAATCTAATTGTCGTTACGATAGCTGTCCCATTTCATTTTTTTCAACATAATAATTATTATTTATTTCATTAAAATAAGTGTTTTATGGTATGGCAACTCGTATAAGGTTGTGTTGACATATTTTTAAATTAAAATAAAAAGGTCAAGATTAAAAACATACATTCTTATTATATTATAGTATATTATTTAAATGCTATTAAATTATATATTTAGGTCCGAGACTGTTTTTCTATTATAAATAATTAACAATTTTGTCCAATAATGAAAAGTGATAATTTTGGTATTTAGACAGGGTACGGATGTGTTACAATGTATAATATCCTGTCAGTAATTTAAAAAAAAAATCATATGTTGCTGTAAAAACAAATGAACTTTTTTCATTGTTGATCTTTCAGGAAAACACGGTTTTATAATGATAATAATATTATTCTAAATGGGTCCAGCGAAACGTCCACGCACGTTGAACCGTGAAACCAAAACGACATACCGTTATGATTATAGAGGAGCCGTGTCAGCTAAAAGGGAACGCACGGAAAAAAGTAAAATATATGTTTATACACACGCTATTAATATATTACACACGAAATCCTTTCGTTTATTACTACAATTTCGTTTTATTTTCTTTAGGCTCAAGTCATCTCGGTAGACACATGTGAACGTGCGGTTGTCTTATCATTTCAAAAACTTAATAGTAGTAATTTTTACTAGCTAGACACTAGGAAGTATATTTTTAATATTTTTTTTTTACACCCAGAAAGAAAATGTTAAACGATGGCGTTTTTTTCTCATTGCAATTTTAAGATGTTCAAATTAATTGATACCAAAGAGGTGGCGAGTATTATTTGTTTGTGGGCAAGCATTTTGAAACCCCGCTTTTAAGTATGAAATAATTTATTACACTATTGTGTAGTTTTGTTTTTATTTCAAGTTTCTTCAATATAGGACTTCAGTAGGTACGTTACAAATCATTAAATAACACAAGGGCAATAGTGGGCACACAAGAAAACATGGGCGAGGCTCTTTTTAAAAAACTTCTTTAACATACATACATTTTATTTTAAGTATTTTGCAAGTAACGCTGAACGAGAAATCAACTAACTACGATAAGTTAACCAATCTATAAAACAGGTAATAAATAATAATATTTTGTAGGTTATAACTACCAAAGAGATTCCGGTTATTATTGAACATGCTTGAAATAACTGTATAAATATACTATTTTTTATTATTTCACAATAATTTTTAAATACACATATATATGTTACATTAATTTGACTGTACTTAGTTTATTTTTTATCTATTTGAGCATACAGCGTATGCACAACAAATAGCCAGAGTTTTTATATTATTATTTGACCCATTAAATTTCAATAGAACATATTTTAGGAAAACCTTTTTAATGGTATTATATGGTTAAAAATCAAATTGAGTTTTAATTTTAAACTGATAGCGAAACATAAACGAAAATTATTTTTCAAGTGTCACACGTCTTCAAATAAGTATATTTAAAAATAAATTGAAACTTTTATGAATGTTTGCACCGATTATAGGTAATTAGTTAAAGTACAATTAACCCTATATTAAGTTTTTAAACTATATTGTATTATTATTATTACATTTTACCTATATTTATAGTTTTAGTAGTGTTAAACTACCTTCAAATTATAAAATTATAAGTATAGTTAGTGCAAACCACTATTAAAAACCTTGTTTACTTTTTTAACCCTTAACTTGGCAAGGACCAATATTTAAATATAAAAAAAATTACTTTTCTAATAAAAATACTACTTTTTAGGTCAGCCATTCACTATTATATGATAGCTTATTTTTTTCTGTATCCAGGGGTACCAAAACCTCAAAATCGTAAAATTGGCACAAGGTTTATTCGCGGTAACGACAGTATAAAATATAGGTATATTACGACAGATCCAGTTTATACTCTTCAAGTAAAGTGGTGAAAAACAAAAGGTTACAAATTATTTTAAATAATATTTTACAGAAGAGCAAAATAAATACATTGTCTTACGTTATTATTTGTTTTTTCAATACCTCTTTCACATATTAAATGAAATAAATGTAAAACAAATACTATGTTATCAATAACTCGTTTAAAAAAAAGTGTTCAGTTGTATCCTTTTGGTTTTCATTACTTCATATACAAGTATATGTATCTTGACTAGTGCCCTATTTAATTATACAATATTATTTATTATTATAATTAACCGAACAACAATTATTATTTGAACAATTATAGAAATTGTGTCAATGTCGCACAATAGTTATCTCTATTATCAATTATATTATAGGTCAGCATGATGATGTATGGATTTTTACTTTAAGTCGTTATTCATGCGATTATCGATTATACCTATATAATATACACGGGTATATTTATACTTCGATCATTCCTTTACTCCAAAAACGCACAAATAAGTCACAAATAAGCAAGAACACTTTTTTATTCATCGAATAAACACCATATAGTTTTCAAATGGTGTTGAACCATAACAGTTCTAAAAAAACCAAGTACCGTACTGTTACTGTTACTCAATGAAAATAATATAAGAAAATAACTATTTCTATAATAAAAAAAAAAAGATTTTGTAAAGAATCTAAAAGGTACCGCTAGGGAACTAAGGTCGGCGTTCAGTTTCCGTTAAAAAAGAAACCTTTTTTAATAATAAAAAAAAATCCCAAATCTTTTAAGCATTTCTTTAGGTCACGAGTGTTTGAAAATTAAACGAAGCGGTCTTTATTTACGGTTACCCGAAACCATTACAAAGGCACTGCTTAAATTACATGTATTTTTCTACTCCTCTAAGTATCATTATTGTGCCTAATAAATTACACTTAAATCCAACCGAGCGGATCGAAACAGTTTTGAAAAAAAAACCTTCGAAACCAACTTATCATATACCATGGCTGACATTGGTATACATGCATGATGTGCATTAACCCAAAAACAAAAATTATGTTTTATTTTATATACAAACTACAATTTGAGAAGGGGAAGCTTCATCTTGGGTGTGTAAAGCTAATGTTCCTAGTTTTGAAATTCGATTCCCAAAATTATTTGCGTTCGGAAAAAGCACATTGTTTTTGTGGATTGAAGAGCGTCTAGTAATATAAATGTAAGAGCAGAAATGAAAGTTACTTTTTTATGGTTTCGAATAGGTACATAAAAAACTTTTAAAAATCTCATCTTATAAAATTTTATACTGAGAATTATTTATGCGTTTCTCGCTGGCGCCAAGAATTATCAATGACATCCTATTTTTTCGTTTTCTTATTCTTATGTTTGTTGTTGTTTTCTTATTGATCACAAACGCAAATAGCCTATACATTTTATGGGCATCTTAATCTCATTACCATGTTATATCACTAACAAAAACAAAAACAGTACAATATAAATTTATATTTGTATTGTACTCGTCTATCGGTGTACACCATTATAGACATTTCTTTTGATATAAATTAAAAAAATTAAGTACTATTTTCAAAAACCGTTTAAGATTATCTAACTTGACCCTATATATTTATCCTTGGATATTTAAAAAGATCATTAGCAATTACAATTATGAATCATATCACTAATTCTATTTAAAAACTAAAAAACCTGATATATTCTAAGCTTCGTATCGATACCAAAATATGAATACAGTTTTCTTCGGGAAAGGATAAACATTTTTATAATTTTTTTTTTTTTTTGGTGTGGTTTAAAAATCTGGAGAAGCCAAGTAGCGAACACTTAATAAATAGGCTATAAGTTATAACTTATAATGCGTACATTATATTCAATTTTATTACTTTTATTTGAGTATTACTAAAATACATAACTCAAAATAAGTTATCAGATAGCATTTTAAAATATACTAAATTAGAAAAGTACCTTACAATATTTACAGGGGTACAATTTCGCTAAAAAAAAAAAAAAAGTGGAGGAGGACTAGCATCGAAAATATCATAAAAACTCTTACTCCCCTGTAACTTAATGTAAGGAACATAACGAATTGGGGTGGGGGGATGCTAACTGCTAAGCACATCTAAGCTACCCCAGTCCCCAAATTGCGCCTATGGATATTTACTCAATACATTATAAAAATATCTTAACAATTGCCTAAACGGCTTAGGGCTGTGTTTTTGAATTTTATAATATTAGTATTATAATATATATTTAACTGCACAATAACAAAACAAAAATGCCCCGGCCGGTTTTGGATGTACGCCGCGGAGGAGGTGGCACGTTTTCGATTTTGGGTAAAAGTGCTTAAAGAGAACGTGTTAACGATTATAAAAAAATATATAGGCTTATTGTATATATCAGGAACAACGGGACTAGCAATAAAAAAAAAACTAACCACAACAACAACACCGCACGAAAACAAGGGCACCGTCATAGCCGCTTTATGGGTTTATTATTATTTTTTTTTTTTTGTCGTGTTCTTTTTACCGTCCACATACACTAATATTCTGTACCGTTCGATCCCAATTGTTGTTGTTTATTTGGGACGAAAACGAGTGAATTCCCCGGGGCAGAACGAACGAAAGTCATCGGCCGCCGCCGTGGTGTGTGTGTGCGGCGTGCGCGTCGTAGGCGGCCACAACGACGGACGATTCCTCTGACAAAACTAACGGAACCCGAACGTTGGGGCCGCCGCATAATAACGGTAATCCGGTCGACCCACTCTCATAACGGGGCTTGGTCGTCGGCGATGGCATCGGCCGAACGGTAAATCTGTAAACCGCCGCGTCCCCTTCCCCGCCACCGCCGCCACTGCACCGACCGCCGACCGTGACTGGTTGCACTTGACCCGCTAAATTATTATATCCTCCAAATGTCTCCTTTTTTTCTTCTTTCATTATCTCTTTCTTCTTTTCTCACTCCCAGCATCTTATTGCTATCTCTATTTCTCGCAGCCTCTCGTACTACTCCCCCCTGGTTCTCTTTCTCTGTTGCACGAACACATTCGTGAAGTCACTTACGAGCACGAGGAAATACTGTTATTATTATTATTGTTGTTGTTGTTGCTAGCGTACACGGTTCAAACCGATATTATGACATCTCGGTACAACGGCTTGGCTACGGTGGTGGTGGTGGTGTGGTGCAAAAAATACTGTATTGTACCGTAATGTCGTGGGGGCGGCCTTCGCGACAATCGTTAACGGTACGTGGGAAACGGTTTAACGTATAACGGTACACGAGTCGGTATAATATTATTGTTATACGCAATAACATTTTGGCATAGTGCACAAGTGCGTATTTTTGGGAAAACGAGTTATGTATAGAAATAAATACCTATAATAGCCTCCTACGCCTTGATCTTTGTCTACAAATATTGTAAACTAGAGATTCACAGTTCAATGTCATAGTTATAATGTTAGTGACATAAAGCGTATTAAACACGTGTAGTGGTAATAAGCATTATTAATTTTTAAACGTCACGTCGTTATTGTCAAATTTTAAATAACGTACAATGGTGAGACTTCTGTGCTTTATAACATCAATATGCACCTATATAATACATCTTGGACTAAGTGACAAATATATAATAGTGTATCTAATACTTGTAAAACATTAAAAGGATTACGTGTGCACAAAGGATTTTGGTTTTAAAAATTAAATTTATATAGTTTGAAAAATATGACTACTATAGTCAGTGCGCATGCTGCCTATAGTGTCTATTTTAATTTATTGTACTTAGTAAAACAAAATAAAATGTAAGTTTTTTTAGTTACTGCTAAAATGGTAAAAAATTACATTGGTTTAAATGATACTTGTCGAAACCTCTTATGTAGATGGGCTTTAAAATGATAAGTAAATTATTTATGAATTTGATCTAAACCCACTGCTACTCGCAGTTTTCGTTCATGTACGTAACCAATTTTTACTTTTTCCCGTTAACGGACGTGAGAAATAATATTCTACTAAGTATAAAATGACACTAAATAATCATCATTACAAAGACTAACGTTTTTGTGAGTAAGCACATTGAAATAGAACCTGTTGTACAGTCAATGATTTGTAATATCGTGTCAAGTGAAGTCGGTTCGACCATTCGAGTAGGCTAACAGTAAGAAGTAACGATTAACGGTGAAAATCATTAGGTATATTTGTGAGTGCATAAATGTTTACAGCACAACCTCGATGTATTATACTTGAGATATTGGCTAATATGTTGGCCTGCCTATGTAATATTATATCGGCTAATCGCGGTAAAACAATCATCGTTGATAATTATTTCAATACTTTGAAAAGAAACTGAACAACATAATATTTTAATTGCAAAAATGACTGTAATTGAAATTTCTATGTACCCTATCGCGCGTTGTGTCCGTGTAAAAAAATGTGTGGCAAGGCCATTTATTGGCAAGAGGCGTTTAAAGAGTCAATCTTGACTGCAGCAAAGAAGTTCAAGGATATTGGAAAAATAATATTACAATCACATTTAATATTGCATATATTGTCGCAGTTTTTTTTGAATTTTTATCGTTAATACGATATGGCCATATAGTGATTTGTATACTTGACCTTTGAATCGCAGTAATTCAACTTCACTGTCATTATGTAACCCAATCGATATGTGCGATACATATGTTAATATACACATATAATACATTATATCGAACGATAAGAGGGATTGCATAAATTATTATTTATTATCGTTTCGCAACGTTATTGGACCGAGTCCAATATCTAAACAGACAATGTTCGATTGACATAGGTCAACCGCGTTGAACTTGAATCACACCAAGTAAATAATAATTGAAAATAATCGCGATAAAATTTTGAAACAAATGTTTACCGAGAACAATTTAAACGATAATAATAATATTTGTCTAATACATCCGTGTTCCATAAAACTAACGTACAAATACCAAAGTGTATATTATATTGCAATATTGCAAAAGTAGCTTTCAAACGGAACTGTAAGAACAGAAATTATACTAATTCTCTTGGCCAGTGACTTTGATTAACACCACAAATACCTACCATACCATACACCTACAAATTGGCAAAATACGGGGTGAAAGCGATTACTAAATACGAAATTTATTTATTACCCAATTAATGAGACAAACAAAAACTATAGCGATTTATGAACAATAATTCTAACAGTGTTGTTTTTTTCTTTAATATGAGTGTGTTCTCTAATATAAGTAGATGACTCCAAAATTATAGTTTATGATGTGTAATACATAAATAAATAATAAAATTCATCGTCAACGGATCGTCGGTTTAAAATTGAATGTACACGATACTTATAAAGTATTTCCGGCGTTGGTTCCAGAATAGTGTCTGGAAGAATCGAGTCTGTTGCACTTCTCCGTTGTTGTTTTAATAATAAAAACATATTTTCATTGGATTCATCCGTCTGTTTAAACTGTATAATAGCGATGCCTACAAAATAAACAGGCAAAAAGAGGGGAAGTAGATAATATCATTTATGTAGACCAAAAAAGAAGTAGTTTTCTTTGAAGAACATGACTAAGTAATTTAAAAGAAAAATTAGGACTCAATCCTATGAACGTGGCTTATTATATAAAAGTGTACATTTCGAAATATTTAAAATATATAATATGGTTTCGTGTAATTTGTCGCCTATTGAGTTAATTTAATTGTCGGCAATTCAGCAGTAATCGGTCTTCCCCCTTTTCCTCTTCCTAGCTTTTCTCCACTAACTTAAGGTTTTATTATTTTATCTTTCGATAAATATGTATTCATTTACAAATTGATAGGCAATACGATTTCAAAACTCAAGCATTTTACATGAAAATTCGCATTCGCTTGGTTTTATACAATATCAAGGTTTCCATTTAGGTAGACAACTTTTAGTTAGTTTTTATTTAGCTGCACACACAATTATTAAACATGGAGAGCATTCAAATAGACTGTGTGTACTTTTGTATGCATGCATCTAAAACAATAAGTATTACTGAAAAGTGTTTGCCATCTTTCACAATATTTGATTTTATTAGGCGCATTTGCACAGTAAACACACTACAGACTGTAGTTTTGGTATATACAAAGAGTTTTCGTTAGATTTGTTAAAGGCGACGTTATTTAAAAAAAAAATTGTTTATACAAATAATGCGATATCGTACATTAAATGAGTACAAACGGCTTTACTAAGAAAAAATAAGTTATTATATTTTCTGACATTTGTCTTAAAGTGCGGCTAAATATATTAATTAATTGAAGTGTTTTTTTTAAAATTATAATATTGCGTGATGTACGAGAAACGTAATACACTGTGTAAACACAAAACTGATATTTAAACTAGTGCCAATAATACATTTTAATATCGTGTATCTCGAATTGCATAATAATCGTTTCCGTGTTATACATGTACCAACCACTTTCAATAATGCAATTTGCTATTAGCAAAGTAGAAAAAAGAGGAAAAGTAAGTAATACGATATTATTGCAAACGTAAAAATGTTTTCAAAACTTTATACTTCCCTCGTTACAACATGAAATATTAATAGTAATCATTTAATATAATAATAATTAAAATTCATATGAATAGTATCTTTTATTGATTCAACATTGCATCACAATTCAATACATATGTATGTAACACAGTGGATATTTAATATCCCACATAACAAAATTATATTTAATTACACATTTTTTCAGTTATTAGAAAAACAGTAAAAAAAATATTTAAACCATAACAATGTATTATAAAAATGTTTACTCGTTTAAATTATGGTTCTTAAATATCACTGAAAACAAAAATATTATTCATAATATTTTTGTAACAACACAACAACTCGATCAATGAGCAAATTTTTAAATTAACTAATAGAAACTATCGTTCTGTAACTTGTGTTGCAAACTTTCCTAAATACCGTCCAAATTCCAAAACTATTTGATGAATTGTTAAATTTAAAATTACATTATGAATATATTTTTAAAAAAAATAAATTTGATAGCGTTTATAAAATATTAGTGATTTAAAATGTTTTTTCTAAATCACTTAAAAGTAATAGATAAAAAATGCTGTGTGAAATTAGGACATTAGGTATTACAAAATAATTTAATTAAATACATAAAAATTGGTTGTGCCCGGTTTTTAAATTAAATTCATTGAATAAAGCTGATTTTTAACTAACTTTTTCCCTGCATTTACTTATGCATAATACTTAAACAAGTTAAGAACTTGTTTGAAGTTCAATAAAATCTTAAATTACGCAATACCCTTTTACACGCATACATTTTTTTAATAACTACTTTTGAAAATGCATAACTGGTTTTTATACTTTTTTTTTTAGATTTTAAATCATTGTTGAGTAATTGGTGCGTAAAAGTAAGTATTTTTTGTAAAAAAACTTAATATTTGGTATTACTTTTAAAAAGGCAGAAAGGTCTCCTTAAAAACTAAACGCCGATTAATCGTTGTCTGATATAGTGTAACAACAGAATAATTGAAACATTAAATTTAATCTGTGGTGTAGTGTTGTTATTTTATGTATAATTTGTTTTTATAAAAGTGCAGATACGAAAATATATATTGTAAATTCTATTAGCAATGGTTGTTATCGTACAACTTTTTCTACATGACCCTCATAATATTAACAATAGATTTTGCTATATTTATAATATTAGATAGAGAAATATCAAATTAAGGTTTAAGAAATAATATACTTATAGTTAAACAACAAACACACAAAGTAATTATCAGCATATTTTATATATTATTGATTAAATTATGTGTTTTAACAATTAAAATTACGTACATTAATAAAGAGTTAATTTTATAGAAGACGTCGCGTCGTCCCACACAGCTCTTTTAATGGCAAACTTTATTTTTTCAATACTTTCAAAAAGTTTTAAACAAAAGCTGTTAACTATTTAGCATCGAAATTGTGTCGAGAAAAATATACTTTAAACATTTATATTAAGAATAACACTGTCTGAACTATTTTAGAAAAACTTTAAATTACTGTCCAAAAAGTATATTTTCCAATTTTTAAAGTTCCTGTAAAAATGTTTTTAAAAAAAGTAAGCTTTAGTTTTTTTGTTGTCTGTAAACTATTTGTTTTTTTTTATGAGACACCGGGTAAACTTATAAACCCAACCTTCGAAAAGCAACAAGAATTACTGTAATACGTTAAAAATTATTATCTCCGACCAATCATATATACATTACATGGATGTTAAAAACATCAGAATACAGTGTCAAGGATTATTTTTTTTTATGAGCAATACAGTATAGACTAATGGCTAGTGTATAATATGTTATGTTTGGTACAGAAATAGTATAACAAAATTGACAAATCCATGGTTTTTTCCTGGTAAGTTGTATTATGTAACGTTATATTACAGTTGTTCGGTTTAAACGCCCATCATTTTTTTTTTAATCCCAGCCCCCGCTTGGAGCTAAATGTGCAGTTATATTAAATTGTAATAACTACGTCAAAACCACTGAATAATAAGTATACATACAAATATGAGTATAGTGTGTCCTAATCGCACAAATAATAGTTTTTTCATAAGTGCATAAATTATGATGTTGAAAATAGTACGAGAGACTGTCTTTAACAATAATTAGCGAAAAATCATAAGAACTTTGTAACTCACACCAAAACGAATTATGAAATTGATGAAAAATAAAAACAAGAATAATAATAATCTTATATACTGATTTTGAAATAAACCCCATTATTAATGTTGCAAAGAAAGGTAAAAAAAAAAAACAATTTTACTTTATCTTTTATGTTGTGCAATTATTTTTGTTTGTTTTTATGTATTCAGTAATTATTATTATTATTATTTAGTATTATTACAAAACGATACTGACCAAATCACTACATTTAACAAATTCATTTTATAATGTGGTTCCAACAATAATTTCAATAAAATTCTGGCTATTAATTTGATGTTTCAAAAAGTATTTCACTTAAGTGTCTTCTCATAAAAAAACATGATTTAAATGACGCCTTATCTACTCTTTCCCTTGTTTTTCGATTATGAACATTTGCTGGGCTCGTTGGTATGGAATTATGAAAACGTGCTGATGTGTTATTAAATATAATACATATTTTTAAGGTGAATTATTTTGGTTTTAAATTTGCTGAACACCTAAAAGTACCTATAACATACGAATACGACTTTGTGTACCCATGTATGCCGTGATATGGGTTGTACGTTTGCCCAATTAGTCACTACTTAAATTGTGGTAAAATTAGGTAAAAACTTATTTTTGCCAAAATAAGTCTTTTTTTCCAACCAACAGTATTAAAGAAACAAATATATATGTTTCCACAAATGTTCAGTAGGTATAACTACAATGTACATTTACATTACAAATATAAATGGTATGTATGTTCTCAGACACACGCAGATCCCAAAGTATACAATTTCTGAAAAAAATTTATTTTGCGTATTACCTCTGTGGGTAACTAATTATTATTTTAATTTATTGCAACACTTGTCTGATATAAATATGAATTATTTTTAATGTAAAATTTACCATTGAGAAAATAGACACATAATATTAAGATACATTTTATAGATACAAGAATCTATAATAACTAGGTACCATAAAAAATGCAGTTAAAATGTAATATTTTTTATTGGTTTTATATAATTGTTCTACTAGTTTTGCCATTGACTTAGGAATTAAAAACCATTACATGAACGTAGTAAAAAATATTATCAATAAATAGTGTAAACTTGAATCTATTATTTTTTACTTTGAAAATTACAACGCGAAATATTAGCGGCCAATGTCATAAATCAGTAATTGCATTAGTGCACTTATGTATTAGATTTTTAAATGAAAATTCTAAAACTTGATTAGGTATTTGAATTTTGTTTTATTAGACGTTGTTTTGAAGAGTTAGAGTGGGAATTGTAGCTCGCTAAACTCATTTTCAAAGTGTTCCATAACTCTGTTGTTAACGATTTGAAATGTAATTTTACAAGTTATTATGTTCAAATAATTTACTTATTATGTATATAATTTGTTTGGGCCTTCGCGTTGCCGGTTTTTAGTTTTGGAAATGGACCTTTTACAGGCTACTTCCAATATTATCTGTAGATTTCAGAAGAATATGAAATGAATTAGGTATAATTTGGGTACTGAAAACAGAAAAAGGACCAAACTATAGTTCTGGTTGCATCGACATAAATCATGTTTTCGCTGCATCTTTATGTATTGTTCGGTCCCTTTAGGGTTAAGCCGCTCTACCTGGTTTTCATTATTTACGTGTTTTTTGAATTTTTAGCACTTTCTTTTTCCCGTTTTTTCCTTTTCGAAAAAATCTACCGCAGACACCTTTGGGTGTATAATTTTTCTTCGGTTGCGTAACAGGTATGAACCGTTACGCAGAGCGGCGCGTTACAAAGCAAAATATATTCTGCGTATCTACCTTATACCTACCATTGATTTTCATTTCAATGTTAAATCCACAAACGTGACCTTACCTCTATGAAGTGTCTCAAAATTGTAATTTTCTCAAGCAAATAATAGTTCTAGGATTTTACTTCCTTTTTTTTTTGTATAATAAAACTATTTTTTTGTTTGGACCTTCCAGTGACGGTTGTGACGTTTTTACGAAGCTATTGCGCACTAATAAAAGGATAATGATCCCTATAGGCTATAAGCCTTGAACTCACATATACGTATTACATTAAACATAATATACACTTAACCATATGCCCATGTATTTAATTATAAAGCTATAGACGTCATCGGTACCAAAAAACCTTTATTTTTTAAACTTACTTATATATATATATATATATAAAATTTAACAGTAAACAAATACACAACACCTAGCTTCTAATACATGTTGAATATTGATTTAATTTACACTTGTACTTGCTAGTTACTAATAATAAATATTATGCTAATACATCGACGTCACCACTCACCAGTAATTCAATACAATACATGAACTTATTTTTTAATTGGTTACCCATTTGTTATTGTATTGTCAATAATTTAGCGAATTGACCTAAACATATTTGCTTTCATTTAAAAATCCATACGAGTGAATCAGATATTGAACTCGGTTTTTTCAATGATCATACATTCTTTGCTATAATATATAGCGGTGCTCACAAGGCTAAGTCGCGTTACGGTTAGGTCAAAGACTTCTGATGGCATCATGCTCAGCCATTAGACAGACCGCGCTTCAACAACATTCTATGTGCTGTTAGCAATTGCCAAATCTCAGGCAAATTATGTCATTAAAATCATACTTTTTAAAACATTAAAAATAAATGGATTTAATTATTATTTTAAGTTTCCAGTGTCACACATTATTTTGTTTTTAAATTCAAGACATTGTAATAACATTTGTTTGCTGCATGGGATTACATGACAGCTTTAATTTGTCTGCTACCAATATAAATTATATTATTAAATAATTTCTCAATAAGTACATAGGAAGTGTTAATAAATAAGCTTACACAAAAAAAATCAAATTAGGTCATAATGGCTCGTACAGTAGAAAGTAATACAGTTGACAAAAAATTGAAAACATTTTTCTAAAATCTGGAATATATTTATAAAATTCATACTCTAATGTATTCAAATATAATCAATAAATTATTATCATAATTTCTTTTAAAACTTAGTTCTTCTGGGTTTGACAGAATTTATCGATATAAAATCAAAGGTAAATGCCGACTATTAAAAATAAATTTCTACCTTATAAATAATCACACAGTGTACGTTTTCTTTACTTCTGCCTTCAAGATATTATAACTAGATATTAAAAATATTCCCCTCGTTTTGGGCAGGGAAAGTTTATATATATAAAAAAATTGCAATTAATCTGACAATTTATTTTAATGTATTTTTAATGTTATGAAAGTCAGCAGATCTAAGTAGGAAAACCAAAGGATAAGACATGGTATGGAAGATGAGGTTGTGTTTTTTGTATGGTGTCATAATTTTAAATATAGGAGAGGATTTTTTCAACGTTTACTAATAAGGATAACAAATGCACCATTTCTGAGCGATTAGCGGTATGACGAAGTGCAAAAATTAATCCAGTGGTTATAAAGTAAACATATCTTTAAATTCGAAAACTAAAACCATTTATTTTTAGTTTATTATCACACCTGACAGTAAAATGATCACTTTATATCTAATAATTACAATTCCTAATCTATGATTATCTATTTCTAAATTACCTTAAAAAATATATTTGTAACTAAATAAAACATCGTTTTTAATTCAAATTGTATACAACAAACCAATTGTTTATAATTGTTGTTTTAAAATATGTTTTATGTTCTAATTTATAAAATGTATCCTATAAGTTATAACCAATAGCTGTTTGTTGAAAACGCGTTTTGTATTATTTTATCATAGTTCACTATAACTAAATTCATAATTACAGATTTCCATCTATAGTGTATTTAACAGCTGTTACGTTTTCAATAGATTTAATCTTTTAAATTATGTAGGCATTGCGTTTGGTAATTTTTAACGAAGCGCTTAAACAATATTATAATTACAGTACCGCACGAGAAACAGGTAGTCCGATATAATACAATATTAAGTGAAAATAATTCTCAGTAGGAACCAAAACGCTCATTATTCACCATAATATTATTTAAAACCGCAGTGCTGCATTGTTATAGTCATTGCTGCGACCGCGAAGCAGATGTGTCCCGGAGGGTCTTGGCGGTCTGTTTAAGGAAGTAGATACTCCAATTGAAATCTCCATTCTTATCTGTCGGCCATCCATTGTTGTCTTGTGCGTTTTTGAAATGTACCTGTTATCCCGACGTGCACACACAATAATATCATGACCTAACTTAGAATACAGTACTCAGGACGTGTATAGCTGATATATTATAGTATACATATAGTGAGTGTGTAATCGAGCACCCTCGACGGTGACGGTCGATCCCGTTATGCGTGGAAATCCCATACGATACCACCTGACCCTATAATACCCGTTACAAGCAAGTTTGTATTGGCTTTTTTTTCCTTCTCTTTCTCTCTAACCATTCTCCGTTCCTATTATGGAAATATCTGTACGCATCATCCCTTATTTGTACACCTTACTTCGCAGATGTTACACGGAAACGCAGCGGTGTTACAATACATGTATAAATGATCTTATACCGTTACATTTTGGGGAAAACAAATCCAAGATACTAATAAGAAAACGGTAAACACTTCATAATGGAACATCCGGGATTACGCGTGTACGGTACTTTTTACTACACCTTCCATATATTCCATTATAAATCTTTCCGGATTACACACAAAGAACGTATAATATATATATAATAGAGAGAGAGATCAGATTTATTAGGACAAAACAAATTATACCATAACAGCTCATTAACATAATATATTACAATAATGGAATAATAATAATATAAATTAAAAGATACACAAAATAACACAACTGATACGTCGAAATAAATAATAATCAAATTCTATACATGTTTTCTTCAGTAAATCCAAAAATAAAAATATTTTCTCTATTTCACTACGTAGGGAAAAAAATGTTTGCTATAATTTTTAAAAACTAAAATTAAAAAGAGGTATAAGTGTATAATTTTTTATTATGTAAAGTAATTATAGTATAGTGGTCGCTTTAATGTCAAAAACAAAATGTTAATTCTTATAATATACTATACAGAATAAATTATTTATAATTTCTTATGTTTATATGAAATATAGACTAAAAACAACCGGCAAATGAAAAATAACATTTGCAAGTAATTTTTTTTTCACATGATTCTTTGTATTGGTGCCAAAAAAACAGTAAAATTTGTTCTGTAACCAAAACAACTCGTTGGACTTGTTATATTAGTAATAAATATACATATTAAATATCATTAAATAACGCCGTTCTTTCTTAAATGGTCGCAAACGTTCTCACTTTAACACTACTTTGGCTTAACATTTCTGTATGGATTAGCCTGATATTTTAGTATTGTTCAACTGTACAGTCATAAATCGTATGATAGCAGATAGATTATATACTACAATAATTAATGTCCATTTTACCGTTATGTTTCAATCATTTATTGGTAATAATAAATGAGGTAAGCCACCCTAAAGCATATTCTTCATATTATGCCTTTATTATAACTTCATAAGTCTAGACACTTCTTCGGTTTACTTTTGCCTGATTGATAGCATGTCTGTAATATTATTATAATACCCCATAACATCTGTGTAGGGATAACAGTGAACAATTATACTTCATACATATTTTATATACCTAATACTGTTATGTACATAACACTACTGACAACTGTAGATTTTAATCGCTTTTAAGAAAGTGAGTAAGGCTATGTCGCGCCGTGCACAATACACTTTCAATTTTGTAACGTTGTTAAGCGACGCTTATAACTTATAAGTGTAGAAATTTTAGGTTTGAATCCAAAATCGCTCTTTTCAATATTATAATTTAATGGCTTTATTCATATTATATAACACATCTAGTCAAGTTACTTAATTCGAGTAGTTTGTTATAATACTAGTTACTAAGGAATGGGAATCGGGTGACGTATAAGTTATAGAGTTACTGATTTTTGTAACTTTTTAACCATAATCAATTTCCAAATATGTTTAATACAAAATATACATTTTATTTTCTAGTATAAAATGTTTTGTTCAAATTCATATTAGTTATAATAGTTATTAATAATAACATATTATAACATATTTATAATAGTTTTGTTCTATATATATATATGTATATATACCTAGACATTACAAAAATATTGTGACAATTGTATCATATACTTTTTATACAAAATTATTAAAACATTTATAAAAAATGCATACATCATATTTCGATTTGATATCAACAGGCTATATAATATTTAAACAAAATACACTTGTTTTGAATAACATTATTAATAGAGCATGTCGAATAAAAATAATAAGAATACTGTTATTTAAATGGTATACAACTAATTCAAAGTGCCTATTGTAACTAATTGGTGTATCTAACGTTTTTGTACAATAATAATTATATTTATGTACCGACAGAAGACACTCAACGATAGTTTAACTGGTCGCCTCAGATTGAATATTACACTGTACATGGCATTTTAAAATAATAGTTTCACTTATCTATTTTAAATATATACACCGTATATTGCACATAGTTGTGGTTAATATTATTCTGGGCACGTTAGCTGCATTGGCGATGGCGGAATTGCAAGCAAAAGTGACAATAATTGATTTTGTCGATGGTAAGTGATATTGCACAGGAATCTAACACACTGACACACATTTAATTTGATTTTTTTCTCTACTGTAATACTATTGCCGTAAACTATACATATACAGTTGATTTCTTCTATATGTTTACTAAGGTATATACACAAATGGTCTCAAAAAAATATATCTATATTTATATATACATCACGTTTAGTATAAATTTAGTTGAATTCAAATAAGATTTGATGGTATAGAAAAAAATGCATGTTTAGTAGTCCTTCAATATATTGAGTAGATATACAGATATTATACCTATCATTATTAATAAAAAGATAGTTAAAAGTCAAGGTTATTCGCTAAATAAGCACTTCGATATTTTTGAATACTCTACTAGTATTCTTATTTTGTTTTCTATGATTCGAAATTAGTTTAATTTTTCTAATAATTTAAAACAAAATAAAATGTGTATAACATATACGTTATACAATAATTAAATGTAAATTGTATCTTATAAATTGTGTCACAGTTATTCAATTAAAGTGCAATTTTTTAACAAAACTTGTTACTCATATAACAATGGTAATCGTATGTGATCATTTGAAAGCAAATATTTTATTTTAACTTGCATATTTGATACCCCTTGACAACTAGGGTTAATATCTATCTTTTTATTTTATTTTTTAAGCCAAAGAACATTTATTTTCTTTAATCGTACAACAATAATGTCAGTGCAATGTTCATTATAATACATAAACGCATGGTAGTTTAGGTCGTAACTCAGGGTACTCTTTATCAGCCTATAATGCTGTGTTATGTTGACAAGGTTATTGATTATTAACTATATATATACACATATTTTATATATTTGTATTGAAAATTGAACATCGGTTTTGTCGACAAAACCGCTCTTCCTTTCCGTCGCGCCATGATCGCCATAGCGGCGGAATAACTAATTGTATATTTATTTGTAAGTAACTACATATCCTACAGACAGTGATAGTGAATGGAAATATCTAGAAGATGCGCGTACATATTGAACTCGGTGTAACAAGATAATTTTATAGATACTATTGTGATTAAGGGGGAAAAATCCTAACCGTATAGTAACCACATAGTCGGCTCGTCGGTCGAGATCGAGAGCTCCGGTGAGGTGTACGATGATCGAGGAATGCCGGAATCCGTTATGTCGTCCGAGTCAACGACCGTGGTTCAACTTTATGTTCCTAACCACGGCCACCGTCTTTAGAGCCTCGGTCGTTATATATTGCTGTGTGCGCACACACACAACGCCATGTATAACGATATAAATACCTACTATTATCATCGTTACACACACACATTGTGCAGGCTCTGACTCACTTGTGGCTTCCCAATATCGAATAGTTCGATTTATAATAATATTATAATTATACTCATGACAAACGATAAATAATGAGACTTATCTGTGGCAAAATTACCAAAGCGATCATCTTTGAAACCGAAACTAAGGATGTAAATCTCATGTTGTTGCTTTAATAATATTTTAACATAAAAAATGCGTAGTTTATTCTATTTTTTGTATAAAGTCCTTAAAGGTTCTTTCAAAGAGGCTCATTACTGTACCTTACAGGTCGCAAGAAACGTTTTATTAAATATGATATCATAATTTGTAGCTATAATAATAATTCCTAGAGACCTACGACTTCCCAGACCCCTCTATGCTCTAACCCTACTTTGCCTTAACCTTACTGTGCAGTTTTAAAATTGAACTATGATTCGAATGCCATACATAACTATTATGAAAAATTAATTATGATTCATATTTTTACTATTACGACGTAGGCAGACACATTCAGTTTTATTAGCCGAGAAGATATTTTTTTTGTGTATGGACCTACGATATCTTTTAATCACAGAACCGATTTCTTTGTATAGCAAGTATATTAATAAATCAGAAAATGGTTTCTAAAAAGTATTTTATGGGGACGAACATAAAAATGTTCACTCCTTTTCCTTCAAATTCAAGAAAACACACAAAAATGTCCAGAATTTTTCAACTTAAAATTATAACATGCTATAACTTTATAAGAATGTTCAAAATAGTTCCAAATTTGTATCGAATATTCTTTAGATAAAGTAATATCAATAAAGTTGGCAAACAAAAATATTCTATTAACTTTTTTTTTGTAAAAAGGATAACTTTTCTGTATTTTTTTTTAACGAAAAGTTTCAAGACTTTAATTGCAAAATGTACGGTTTTCTTAAAAACCTGTAGTTAAACTTTTTTTTGTTAAGGAAAAACCAAAAATAATAAGAAAATTACACTTTTATCAAAATAAATGTTTAGGTTGGTGTGAGTGAAAAATTCAATAGTTAACAGGTTAGTTTCGGTGTATCGGAAATAGCGACAACAAATTACTATGGACAATTGATCAACCCTAATCGTATTCACCGTAATACTCAAAATAATACAATTTTAAGCACATTATTGTCATTACTAAGTGATAAAATCACTTATCAGTGAGAAATCCTTGGTCATTGTATATTATATTATAATGGATTTCTAATAATATTAATTATTTTTATCATGTGTTATATTTTTGGAGTAAGTATTCACTCTTTATGAAATGAAAAAAAATGTATATTGGGGGTGTTCAAAGTTCTAAATTGGTCCATATGGGAAGTCTCTGAAAATTGGGTGTCATGAAGCCCAAGAACTTAGGTATTACAATCATCTTAATTAAAGCATTGTTGTAAAATTACAGCTATTAGAAAGCGGATGTAACTTGGGTTTTGTTTTTAGAATAGCTAAAACTGTTAGTAATATTATACTACTTGTTCAGATAATCTCCGCCTACGCTCGCAGTATAATATATGTAGTATTATGCGAACGACTCATCAGTGCGAGTTCGGCGAACCTTCTCGCCGTTTACGAGTTGACCTTGGCCGGTGATGCTGCGAAATTCGCGTCCGCCCGGCCGTCTTTGTTGTACAGCGTAGGTATATATTATATTATTGTAATAATATTCCAAAATCGGTAATACCGTAACCGAATCTTTTCTGTCTAAAATATAATAAATTTTCAAAAAATGTCAACGCTGTCTCCGCCACGCCGCATCACATCCCCGAGAACGACAGCAACACCTGCAGCTTCCCTTTCCCACACAAATACATCTGTAGTCGACGTCGACCGGGGCCAGTATAACATGTTTTCCTATTATACGGTAGACAATATTCGCGCATCGAAATTAAAGAAGTCGCTCGATCAAAACCGATAACGATAACTTTTTTTTTTCGATTGCCAAAAATCTCACCACGCGGTGTTAGGTGCACTACGGACAACGTGCTATAGCTTATCGGCAAACACTTATATTATTGTGAATCCGTCTAAGGCCCCCGGGGACGTCCCTATGTATCGAGCACATCGGCAAAGGAGAGCCGCGTTCGGGTAAAAAGTGATTTCTATATCCTAGCGACGCGACGCCCGTGACGTCAGACCAGTTGACTTTTTGATCCACTTTCTGATCCGCCGCCGGCGGTGATGTCAGTGTCGCGCATGCGCACGGCCTACAGCTAGGTCAACGGCCTCCGATGACCAAGTTCATCCTCTCACTATCGGCATGTGTTACGGTGTACGGTTAGGTTCTACAGACGCTCACAGGAGCGGCCCCAGTTTCGACTTTTACCCAAACGCCGTCGCAAGACCACAGTCGACGACAGTGGGCTTATCTCGGCAAATCTATAATCTATTATACATAATATAATATTATATGATACACAAACAGTATGAAAAGCCGTACGTGCATGATAGTCTGCTGCAGTTCGCGTTTGACCACCGTTAAAGTCACCGGAACGAACGCATCGATATGGGGGCGATCCACATTTCGACGTTACTCGTAGTAAGTTTTTGGAACGAGCTTTTGGGTTTAGCGCGGCTAACCTGCCCGAGACGGTCATTGTATAATATCATACACGAAGAAAGAGTGTGAGAGAGAAGGGAGGGGAAACCAGATAATATTTGCTGCGTGGTCACTGGAACGGTCAATGGCTCGGCGGCGCGAATATAGTTTACTGGAGCGTTGGCCGGACAAACCGGTAAACGGGTCGTTGAACTTGAGAAGGAGATGTCGCCGACTTCTGCGTTATTGCTATATTACATGCTTACAGTGTGTGTGTACGAATTAAATGAAGAAGAAATCATCCTATACCTAATGCGGTCGCGTGTACTCAAAGCCGGTAGTCGATACTGCGCCCCGTTTTTTGAGACGCCCGGCACAAACCGTCGAAAAACCCTCGCTCTATCTCCCTCCCCTCCCCGGACTGCAGGCGTGTAGGTTCTGCGACCGGTGACCTCCGCGTCTTAATGGGTTTGTCGAACCTTGGTGATGGCCAAAACTTGAATTTTTTTTTTTCGATTTGGGAGAACACACGTCTTGTTTTGTTATCCGGCGAGAAGAAGAGTTACAATGGTATAATGACCGTCTGCTCCGCCTATTCTTCGATAACCAGTTTCGCCAAATTATCGGCCCCGAATATAATATTATATTGAAAAATGGCAAAATTCGATTTCGGTCGACTCCGCGTCGATCACAGGGCACTCCCACATTCGAGGACACCTCCCGCTGGCCCCAGTGAAACGTTTCTCACGGCATCATCCCTGACTAACGTACCGGTGCAGAGGGTTGTTGCTATACATATATATATACTATTATTATTATGCGATGTTCTGTGGAACCGCACTACGCTGTACCGTTAACCGCGATAAAGAGTACACCGAAGGAAGGACTCGTGAGAAAAACACAAACACACATGTAAACTATAGGCCGTACTCGACACCCCCACCCAATATATTAGTATCGGGACCCACGGCTGTTGCCGGTGAGACTACCTGTGGCGTTTACTTTCAGAGTTCATCGACCGTTCGGCCTGCGCCGCCGCCGTCGAGAACCGGTCGCGTTCGGTTGGAAGGAGATACCGTTTCTTCCACCAGAGGTCGGTCCGTTTTGAAGGTTAAGTTTAAGGAAGTGCTTTGATCCGCAGTGTCAGCGCAGACAGGTGACCGTGCGAGTCTCGTCGCCGATCGGTTACTCTGTAATAATAATCATAATAAATAAATAATAATAATATTACAACTTGTTCGTAATTCACTGTGTTATTAATTTTTGTGTTTTTTCCATACATTAGCAATAACAATATTGTAATAGTATTATTAGTATTGACATCTGGGACGGATGATATTTGGTTTTTATTATTATCACTGTTTTTAGTGCGAATATCTATTTCGGTTTTTTTTGTGATTTTGTTGTATTCTCGCGCATTGTGTTGGATAATTTGTTAAAGGATTTCCATCGGGACATGTACACGTAGGATAACATCGGCACAATTATCAAGTGAGTACTCAATTACATAATTATGTTTATTAATGGACACTAGACTTTTTTTTAAGAATAAAAATAAACAATAAAATTGCATATGTTAAGCCTTAAGGGTTCCAATAAGTATAAAGAAAGCAAAATTAGTGTTATCACCAAAAACCGCCTATATTTATAATTATTATTAATTATCGAGAAACCAATTTATTAGATTTAATATTATAATAGATTGATTTTATAATTTAACGTTTGGAAAAAACAGGTTTTAAACAATTATCATCGAATATAACTGTACAGCTATAACCTAACCTATCTGTAGTTTATAATCAATCTTCAACTTTTTTTTTAAGTATGTTTAATTAAGTATATTATATAAAATAAACAATTATTATAACATTTCTTTTTACAAATTAAAATGAATTACTTAAAGATGAGCACCCTCAGTAGGGACACCTCATATAGTCCTATCGAATCTTTACGTTATGTATAAAACCGAATGTGGTTAGGCTGTGACGGGTGTCATGTGTCCAATGACAACAATACTCTAACAGGTCTTATACGAAATTTTGAAGGGGATTCTCCCCAAATAACTCACACGGGATTAGGATTTTTTCAGGTATTTTTTTTGTTTCATATGCTTTGTTTTTTGCGCACGTGCGATACAGTAATTGGACTTTTGCCAAAAACGATTTTTGTATACTATCTCTATTTATGTGACCGTCCCTGGAAAAAGGGATTTTATCTTCTATTTTTCAAAATCGGGGTTTTTTAATTATGTTATATTCGATTAGCGGCTGATTACAATGGTGTCTCGATTTCAATGATAACTCGATCCTTACAAAAGTTATGAAGTTATTAAGTTTGAACTTCTAATACGTTAATTAGTTATTAAAAATTTAGTTTTGGCTCTCCTGAACCATTTGCTCCGAGAAGGCAAATAATATATTATGCAGAAGAGGCGTCGCCGATACTCTCTGACCGTTGCCGGTACAACATGCCGTGGCGTTATCACCATTCATTAGCTGGAAATTTTGCGCGCTAATAGCCGACCGGGGCCCAGAACCGACCAACGCTTCGAGCCGTTGACCAGTGCATTGTACTCTCCGGGAGGGGAAGTCACGGGGGATTTTAAGGTCTGGCGAGAACGATCAGGGCGGTAGCAAGGGGAAACACTACCCCTCCGGGCCACGGCGCGCGCGCGCGCTGATCGACCTTGTCGGCCGCTGTCTCCCCCCTGCCTTCCTCCCTATGGCCTCCACCGCCGCCGCCGTATGCAAGGTCGGTGAACCCGAAGCAGAGCTATGGCTATGAGCGACGTACACACAACCAGACCGCCGCTGCCGCCGTCATCCCCACTCGGTGTAACCGTGGCCTTTCGCCCGTGAAAAAATAATAATAAAAAAACACTCATGCGGACAATCCGTGGCCGCCGGAGGAAACACTACGTTATGGTGTCATTACCCGAGGCCGTCCGTCCGTCGGCACCTGTGCCAAAGTATCTTTTGTTTCCATACTGTAGTATTCTCGTTTACCAGCTTCCAGGTAAGACCGAGCTCGGTTCGGCCAAAGCGAGCAATATTCAGATCCGAGCCGATCACTATTATATTATTTACACAAAACCAGCTTCGCCAAAATTATTAGGAAATCCAACTGTCCCTTGACGTTTCAATTCCCGTTCCCGGGCGGGTTGTTTAACACCTATCGGGTAGTGTTGGTGATGACCTCGAATAGAATATAATATGGTAATGAACGATTATTATTATTATTGCGTCGTCCCACGTACGTTTTGCTCGCGTGTGTTTGTTTACATGTCCGGTCGTTGTTGTAAGCATATTATTATTACTATGTACACATGAAAAACTGTTAAGCTAAAAAACGTTGAGCTCGTACATTGGCCATTGCACAGGCGAACGGGTCGGACGGTTGCCAAAAACAGCAAAAAAATAAAAATAAAATTTGCGTGCGACGATTTATTAGGTATAATACAAAAATAGCCTAGTGCAGTAATAATATACAGTTTTTTTTTCATTATAATGTGCGTTTCGTTTTCATCGGCACAAGACTGTTTTGCAAGTGTGGTTTTTTTTTATACCGGCGGTCGCAGTTGTTTATTTCTGCCGCACATCGCCGGGGGTTTGACAATATTAGGACGTTGCACTCGAAACGAAACCGATAGGAATAGAGTAGTTTTTTTTTAAATTTCGTTACTCTTTTGTATTATAAGACGCGCGTTTGGAATTATTGCGAGACTGAGGTCATTGGTCGGTGCCGGCGGCGGCAGTAGTGCGTAGGTATGCTGAAAATGAGAGGATACAGAAGTGTGTGTGGACAGAGATTGACACGGCCATTGGGTTTTTTTGATCTGCTCGCGCCAGTATTTTAGCGTACGCTACACCATATTATAGCAGATGACGTCGTCGTAGTTCAGCCAAGTTCATTGGCCTCCCCGCCGAGGCCGCCTCCGTTGCTTATAACAATAATTATGTTTAACCTGCGAAAAAACACTTAAAAGAAATATAGGTATATTTATTTTATCCTACGTGTAATAATCATTATCTGCATGTATGTGTGTGTGCGTAAGACGGCCTCGGTGTAAGGTTGCCGCTGACCGAGGATGAAGGAACAATATTTTATTGACTCCACTTCTGGGAATAGCAAATTTCCATTATGTGTATCATAATATAATTCCCAATAAATTACTAAGGGTATTTTTTATATATTTTTTTTATTAAATCAATCATTTCCTTCGGGATGTCATATAGGTTCAAGTGAAATTCTAGGAATTGCGCAACGTCGTCCGTCGTCAAGAGACGAGTCCTTTGTCAGAGTCGCAGGTATGATATTATACCTATATTATAATATCATCATCGCGATTGATCCGTCAAGAGCCGCCGTATGAATCTAACGTAATATAATAGACTGGCCTTGTATCGTTTCTTGTACTTCGAAAAGATCACACGCACACACACACAATCTTAACTTGTAAATTGCAATAATAAATTAAAAATAATGTTTGCCAATAGATATACAGATGATGACTGATGTTAACGAGTGGATATTAATATGTCCTAATAGGTATTTCGTTATTTATATTATAGGATTAGATAACATAACCACATAAACTACAAGGTCGATGATTTATTCTATAACATAATTAATACATAGAGCTCCCATTAAGAAAACAAAGCGTAATGACGTTTAAAATGAATTATCGCAGTCGTCTGGTCGTTGGATTGACGATGATCATTATGGCTTACGAAAGAGATAAAAAAGAAGAAAACTGTCGGGGGGAAAATATTGTCAATTTGAAAGGTTCATTAGTTATATTAGGTTCTTTAGAGACATCGTTGTACGCATGTATATTATACAACCCCCTATATGGCCTTCGGGAAAGGATCCTCGTCCTTGGAAGTACCGTTTTCTCTATAGTCCTAGGCCTGGGATGAAGGGTAGTTTTTAACGGTATAATATAATATAATACGACCGCACCGAAGCCCAAAGGTCAGCAAACGGATATTTGTGACATCATACCAAGGTCGGTGCGGCGCCTTTCTCGAATTCGACCCCGGCAGTAATTTATGAAAATGTACATAACTAAATAATTGTCTTGTGTCCAATTGAGAAACATGTTTGCCCAGCTTTGGCCCGCATAACTGGCGTCGCCACTGCGGTTTCTGATGTGTTATTATAAAGGATAAAATGTTTTTTATTTTTTGAAAAAAAACTCGTGCCAAAGCTCTTTGAAAAGAAGAGTGTCCAACGCCCGTCCGGTTCGTTTCACTTACAAAGAGGTCATCGGTCCGACGAGCGCGACGTGTATTTTTTTTAAATGTCTTTATATGCCTCGAGCGTTTTTTTTTTTTTTTGGTAAGGGGTTTTCGTCTGATTTGGCGACGGTTTTTCTTTTTGGATTTTTATCATTTTTTTTTTTATTATAAAAACACCAACGGCCACAGTAAAAAAACCCTTTTTGCGACGACGCGGTGCGGTTGGCGTGGCCGCCGCCACCGACGGTTCAACGACCGGTCACCGCCGCGCCGTATAGCGCGTTGCCCGTAAAAGTCGTCCGTATGGCTAAGGAATACATATTATTATTATTATACACAGGAGTGAGACACGCTTTTTTTCATTTTTTTTTCCTACATAGGTTTTACTTTTTGCAATATTTTTATATTGACAAACGTTTATTTTTTCACAACTATGTTTTCTTTTGTCGTGCATATCGATATTGTCCGTCGCATAATATTTATATTTATAAATATAAATATGTAAAACATATGCTTACAGCTTATTAAAAAAAAAAGCCAACGATACAACCATTATAAGTAAATATACATACATTTAGTTATCATAAACCATGATAACCATCCGTATACCTATAAGCAGTAAACACAACTTATTGACTTCAGTGCCTATAAGCCGTTTTTATAATTTATAAGAGGATTTTGAAGAACGAATTAGGTCGGAGTTACGACATAGCGGTGGCTGTATAATAATAATTAAGTTTTTTTTTAACAATTTTTATTAAAAAAAGAAAAAATCAACTTTATTAATTTAAATAAATAATCCGCGCAATGATAAATAAAACGCATCTCCTTTGCAAGAAGATGTGTATGTGTTTTTACATAAAATTGTGTTGTTCAAGTGTTAACACTTTACACACAGCTCGATTGTGTGCGCACTTGTAATTTATTCTAATTTTTGCAGACGCACTTTTATTGTTTGAATTGTCTCATCGCAGGTGGCAGGGCTGTTTTGAATGACGTTTCGCGCATATTTGTTCGGCGCTTTGATCCAAATGATTTGTTTGGGTATTTGGTATTTGGACGTAGGTGTTCAAAAACCATAAAAATATTCTTCACCATTAGCAGTATGATATATTTTGTAGATGAAAAATACTCTATTGGGCAATAATATTATATAGTATAGTGAATCTGAAAGAAATACGACAAAACTATCATAATTAGAGTAATTTATCGTTGTTTTCTAATGTGTAGTATTGAAATAAAAGTTAAATTTGGATGAACCCAAAATATGCTTTAAGCCGCAGTTATGCTACGAACATAATAATAATAATTCAGGAATTATCTTAACACCCGAAAACGTTTAACATTCTAACGCTTTAAGTACTAACTATAATCCGAATACCCGCGTCGAGGTTAAATTATTATGGTGGACTAAGGGACGGCGGTATTTCTATTCGGTGTATTTGAAAAATTAAACTTTTTCATATGACTATTTACATATACTATTTCATATATTTGACTGATGCTACTTTACTTTTTTCGTCGATTAGTAAACTTAAAAACCAACACCTTGTCGGCCGCTATCGAAGCTCAGAACGAAAATTACCGTCGGCGGCGGCGGCTTGTTGCGCTTTATTGTTGTTGACTTCCGGTAGCGATTTCGGGTGCCACGAGCGACTATTGACCTCGCGAAGACCTCGGTATTTTTTTTTTCACGGTTCGACCGCGATGGGGGAGCTCTGTTCGCACACCGAGTAAGCAGACAGCGAATGTATTTGAAGGCGACGGCCGGACCGGCTAATATAACGAGCTAATTACGCGGCGGCCGTGGTGCTGACGGACTCGCGCCGTAGCCCGAGAAAGGTCAATGAGCTGATAGCGTAGGAAAAAAATATTAATAATAATGTACTGTGGAAGGGAATTTATTATTTTGCCGGTCGACGAAAGAAACGAAAAATGTATAGATTGAGGTTAGGTTACCGTTACCGGTGCGCTCGCGCGTTCGTTAGCAGTGCTGCAAGTAGGTATAAGTTGGTCGTTGACCCGAGGCGAAAAACCGGTTGAGTTTTCGCCTGTGTCGTTTGGCGGTCGTATCACAAGGGGGGGGGGGTTGTATATTATTATTATTATGACCGCCTTCGCGCGTTATTGGTCTGTCCGAAAATACTTTTTGGCTAGAAAAACAAACTAACCCGTCGGCTAGCCCGGAAGAACGGAGCGCGCGTTTTAATATGCATGTATATATATATATATATACTTTACTGTTACGTCAAAACGTGTGGGAGAGTGGTGCGTGGGTGGTGACCGTTGGAGGGCGGGTAGGATAGGAAAGAGGCGGGGAAGAAGAGAAAGGAGCCGAAGCCCCCGGCGGCCGTCTGACCGACTATTCGGGAAGGAAGGAAGGAAGAAAGGAAAGAGTAATGTGCTGTGTGTACTTCCGATTTTCTTTCACGCTGCACAGCCGGACCACGCCCACTGACCGAACGTCCTCAATATTACACACTGTCGTCATTTCGGCGACCTGATGAACTTTTGTCCGCTATATTTATTAATAATAATAATAATATTGTCTACGGGAAAGCGACGTTACGCTTTCCTGTAGTCGCCCTAACGGGAAAAGCCGCAAAATGAACGCCGCCGATGGTGGTTTTTCCAGGGATACTCTTATCTCGGTATATATTTATATTATATATATTTTTTTAGTACAGCTTGTATAAAAAAACAACACATTTCGAGGGTGCGTGTGTATTTTTGTCGTTGTTATTAATATTGTTATTACAAGTCGTCACGAAAGATAGCACGAATGACCCAGTTTACAAAATGTATATTATACACACACACACATACTGGCTTCGTGCGCCGTCGCCGTTACGTGACGACCTTGATGCGATGCACTCGTTCGCATGCACTTACGACCGAGCAATTATGTATACATTTTAGAATTTTCATCGCGCTACACATTTCGTATTTAAATAATAATATCACATACTTTTGTAGGTACGCATATAGTTCATCTATCGTACGGGGGGAGGGAAGGGGGGTGGGAGTTTCATTATTCGATGATTCTCTGGTTCGTTATTGTTAACTTTTTATAAAACACTATAGGTACTATAAAACATTTTTTTAATATTTTTTTTTAATACTTTTATTTATAATATATACATATTTTTTTAACGATAGACATGTGCGTCAGAGTAAAATGTAATGAGGCGAACGCATAGCGCCAAATTGTCGCGGCCCATACGATTGACCGTTGACCGAGTTTCTGTTGAGCCGTTACCGCGACGGTATGTTCGGGCGAAAAAGCGAGAGTGTGTCACTCCCGCCGCCGCCTCCTTCTCCTAGTGGCGTTTTTTCGACGAGGCGCGCTTGCGTCGTCCCGATGCACCGCGGCGCATGCGGAAATGCAGTCTGCGTGCGCCCAAGGGCGATGGACGGGGTGTGTGCAGTAGAAGCGGTACGGTCGCGCGCGCGCATATCACTATAGGGACGGCGTCGATGGGATGACGGCCGCGGGGTCGGACGGCGCATCCTCGCCGTGCAATCCGGAATTCGGTGCACACAGACCGGTGCGTTGCCTTAGGTCAGTACAACGTTTGATTCGCTTTCGACGTTTCCATCGTTCCGACTACTGCTACGACCACGGCGATATAAAAATATTATAGTCATTCTCTGCACCGCACCAATTATAATTTATAATCAATTAATATTTAATACACTAATATAATATATTGGAAATATCGTTTCGAACGCCCTCCACACCCCGCTACTGCTGTACGGTAAGATCAAAATTAGTTATAAATATATTTTTATTTTTAAGCGTTACAAACAGATGGAAAATTAAAGGGGTTCTAAGTGGTTTGAGAAAAATCCAATACTTTTTTGGAAACTACCGGCAAACGATTTCGGGTTACCCGTACAATTTTACTAAATAAAAAAAATGTATATAAGTAAGACGGCTAATTATTATTTACATAAAACAAACGTGTTGACGCGTAAAACGTCATCGACCGCGTATCGGGTTTGAATGTAGTTAATTTGATGCACACAAAATGATTGTAACAATAACAACATATGAATGCATTTGCATGTGCAACGGACAAAACCATGGCGGCTCAAGGCTGCGGCCATGAACATCAATAATCTGTTATTATTATTATTATTATTATTGCATTTCCCTCTTTTATAGTATACAAATGCATAAGAATAATAGAATAACGCCTGTTCGTTCGAAACCGTTCTGTTTGCTACCGCGACACGAGTGTTAATAATACAATCATCGTCATGCAACTCATTTTCTTTGTGTGAAAAGTTTAAAAAAAATCTCAAAAATCCGTTTAAATTATTGCGTGTGACGAAAATCGTATTGTTAACTTCAGCTACTGCGCACATGATCTTATTGGCATAGTAATTGGGATTTTTATATAATAACGTAATTGATGAACAAATTATTATAGCTGTTAACTAATTACAGCTGCTATATAGGTATAAATGATCTCACAATTTTCCTAACTCATCAGGTTTGGTCAGGATTATATTGATAATATTACCAAATTACCATAGATATATTATATTAAGAATGTAAAAGTATATTATTGTGATTAATAAAATATTGTGTTCCACGCATTTTTTACACTGCTAAATAACCTAACCATTGCTCGCTGTTAATATAATATTCTAGTATACATATACAAAAAATGTTGTCTGGTTTGGTATAAAAAAAAAACAAAATCGACGATATCTGCAATTTATAAAGTTGTACTAAAATAATGTTCGTTTTTTCTTTTTGTTTTAAACGTTTACACGTTTGTATATACATATATATATTTATATAATATATTAATACAGTATTATGTCACATAGCACGTTTTAATTTCATCGAACAAAGCGCTCAGGCCGCTCTTGTCCTAAATATAATGTGTCTGCGCAAATATTCGGACGAAGGTGTTCGGAACACTTGTATAAATGTGGTTTTTTTCCAAATTTTTTTTTTGTTCATACCATGTTTACCGAGTACCGTTATTATTTCCGCAATAGTAAACAAAATGCGCCGTCGGTTCCATTTTCCTATAATAATAATAGTATCGAAATCGTTGTATCACGGATAAAATAACGAACGGCTTAAATTAATGTACTTATTTCTACTTCTTCGCCTGAACGTCGGTCTTCAGAGCTCTTTGGTAACACTTGAAACAGGATAAAATAATGTGAAACATATTTGTGTCGGCCTTGACTCTGATAACGCGGACGAAGGACGTTTTATTATTATTTTTATATACATATATTATAATATAGTACGGTAGCACAAAGGCTTCTGGTATGCGTGTATGTGTTGTAACCAACCTCTGGCTATTAAAGTAAAAAAAAATTGAAAAAAATGGTTGTTGATTGTAAATTATCATATGTATGTGTAATTTTTTTTGTAATAATAAATAACACAATATGTGTCTGTGTGCGTTCGATAATATCTGAGCAACGCCGTCACAACCACGTCCTTGACCAAAATGCATCTTGCACTTTACAAATGGGAATTAGGTGCATATAAACATTATGCATCGATAAGAGCCGCAATAAAGTGCAGCAGATAAGCGCATGTGATAGTCTGATGCAATTTAATTTGATCCGTTCGTGGGCGCATATGTGACAGCAAACGTTTTAAATTGTTTCATCGTGATAAGCACAAAATATAATATATACCGTTTCAGTTCATTAAACAAATTATTTATATTTTCATTATATACACTATTTTATTTAAAATCATTTCATTAAAACAAAAATGGTTTAATTTGTAAGACTTTTTATTGATAAAATGAAAATCTATATTACGGTGGTGCTTAACCAACGTTTTGAGAAACATTCGTTGTAACACTTAAAGTACATTATATTTTTTAAGTTATTGAGAATTCAATAATTTTCCCGAACGTTTTAAGGGGAGGTATGCGACGCATGTGCTCTAGATGGCTCTCCAGTGTCGGTTGTTTCCACTGTCGGTTTTTAGCCGCAAACAAGAGCCCAAAAACGAGTAGTTATTATTGACTAAGCGACATCCATTATAAAAAAAATAAAAAACAGTTGTCAAAATGTAATTAAAATCGTCGACGGCAAATATAGAAACGTTGGAATCGCAATCGGTTGTGAGTTGTGATGTTGATCATATAGATGAGTTTGAATAGTGTTAAAAAAAAAAGAAAAACACCTTTTTCAGTTATTTTATCCACACCGAAACGAAAATAAATTTGTTTGATTTTGGTTTTATTTATGCATTTATCGGTTACATCACAATGATAATATAGAGTACACAAAAATGTATAGTTGTAACTGGTACATTTGTTGTTGAGTCAATGGCAATGGGTACATAGTTTATTATACTATATTGTATACATTTGCAGCTGCCGTTTAGGACGCGAATTACCGATTGGCGTGATCGTCCAGTGTATTGCAATATTTCATTACTGTACGGCGTGTCTGATGTAGACATAACTGTATTTTAATAATAATTATTATCAACAATTATTTGTATACGTACCATCCATGGGCGGCGGTGAAAACGCTTAATTTTAAATTTAGTGCGCGCCAAAATCGAGTTCGGTGTAATTAGTTAAATCACTTTTTCCAATCTGTCTTTTTGTTTTTGTTCGGTTGTGGCGTGAACAAGTTATGATTACGCGAAGGTATTGATTAGTTATTCATTTTTTATTAAAAAAGTACGGGTAGTTAGCCCAAAAAAAAATGATAACAATGATGTACAGTAAAATTCAGTAAATTAGTTTAATATAAAAAAAAAAATTTAATACACGAAAATTTGATTTAAATTTTGTTTTTGTATTAATCACACAGTAAAATATTTCAAAATATACATATTTTTTGAAAATTTGTTGTTACAGTTATTTAAAAATAATTATTAATTAAAGATATTTTCGCTGTACGGGTTAAACTTACATAATACGCGTTATTTATATCAATGCACCTTATCTCGAGTGTATTAATGACATTTTTTTGTTTGTTATTTCGAAACGCTATATTGAATAAATTACGTTTATTTTTACTTCTTAGAAGATAACGACCATGTCGATTCCAACCACAATGGCAATATTAATAATAATTAATACTAATATTATTATCATAGGTATATGTGTCGTTACTCTATCGTGGTTTGCCCGACTCGACGGTTGTTTGTGAGATTATATTAATGAAGTACAAATAGTAGATCAAACGTTATATTGTTTTATTATGAATAGACGGGCGGAACGTTCTTGTAATTTAAACTATGCGTTGTCGCATTGGTTAGGCAACGCTATATATAAAAAATACATTATAAAAAAATAATAAATATTGAATCCAACGTTTTGTCTTGTTTTCTTTCCAGGTGTTTTAACTTTGTCGAATATTTATGGAGGACCAGTGAACCCGAACAATAATCACAATGAGACAGGTAAGCTGCGAATGCATTAATCAACGAATAATCGTTTACAGGATGGAAGAACGAATTTTCTTAAGCCTTTTCACTTGTTTCTCCTTCTTAGTAGCGACTCGTTTCAACAAATTTCGTTTGTATTATTATTTAAGTTTTCGCGTACCGCTTGTGCGGGTTTTTGTTTTGTTTTGTTTGGATGAACTCTTCTTCCTCTCCGACCTGGGTAAGGGTAGCTATTGAGGGTGGTCGCGTACCCGGTCGCACTATCGATTCCGTCTGGCGGTAGGTATACACGCGTTGGCAGTCGCTCCGGACCTCCGACAATACTTGGATTTCCCGGGGGGTCGTTAATTTTTCCCTTTTCTCTCTCTTTATTTTTATTAGACATTTTCGTCTCCGTTTGTACAAAAACATTGAACGCCACACAAAAACTTTCTTATACTCGAAGATCCTGCCCTCAACCCGCTACCTTACCCCCTGCCGCAGTCATACCTAATCGATATAGCGTGCGCCACAGTGCTTTATCCGCTCTGCCATTTTCGACGTCGAGACGGACTCACCCCCAGACGGTTTACCCACCCCCGCCGTCGCCAATCTACTGGATACAGCACTATACCACCCCGCCTCGCCTCCCCGCCGCTATTCGTGCCGCTAAAGTTCGTCGACCTTTGCCCAAAAATCGTTTTAACCGTCTGGATAACATTATAATGTTATTGTCGCAGTCCCACGCAATACCCGGCAGACATAATATTATTACACAGGAAAATGGGGATCATTGCCCTTTGGTCGGGTGTGTTTAGGTTAGGTTACGATAAAAATATTGAAAACGCTTTAATTTTTTTGTTTGAAACGGCTGTTAAACGTGAACTTTTTGGTTGTTTGTCACTTCGGACGACCTTCCAGAAAAGCGCGTTCTATTAATAGTATAAACGCTCTAAGGTCGCGGTTATTTGTATTTATTATTTATATAATAACTGCGTTCATATTTACATATTATACATATTAATACAACTCGGGACAAACGGATAGATATTATTATGGTTTAAAATAAAAATAAATATAAACGACCCGTCTCTTTATTTTTGCTTTTCGTTACACCGCCGCCTTGTCATTCTAAACGCGTCATAACGAAATTTACTGGCAACGTCTCGACACACATATAGTATAATATACACACACACACACACACATATATATATATATATATATATATATTTAATATATTTAAGTATTTATACACACATTTATATATGCACTGGTCGCTTCGGCGTCGGTTGACGGGATCGATAGTGCAGTTTGTAGGACTCTCGGTTGGCACTAGTGACCCATATACCGCGTTGCATCTGCCTCCTCTCCTCTCGTCCATCTACTTAGTCTCAGCCCTTCGCCACAACGCCATTGGGTGTATATACATATGTATTTTTTTTAATATACAACCGCCCCGCCATTCGCCTCGGCGGTATACGTGTGCATCGGTCGAGCACGTCAGTCGCCGTTTATACCATAAATGTGTGCAGTATTTTTTGGCCGTCAACCGTATCCAAATGCCGCGTCCATGCACGGCTAAAAATACTCCTTGGAAGGTGAAACCGAATAGAATAATAATATCATATATTATTATATTTACTCGCGCCGACCCTGAACGCCGCTCGGCGACCGTCGGTTTCTTTTATTTTCTGGCTTGTTTTTTTAATATAATCAATTTCTTTATTTAAAAAAAAAGTGTCTGTATATGTACCAAACCTAACCGATTTATTCTCGTATGTCATCAGGAAACGCCGCCAATGGAAACCGACTTGCCGTTCGACTTCAACTCGATCAAGGAAGAGGAATTCGACAAGTTTGTCGATTACATAGTGTTGGACCAGCCGCCGGATCCGAACAACCCAAACCGGGCGGAGAGCTCGTTGCCCAGGAACCTGAAGCTAAAGAAGATCGGCAAAAAGATCACTGGCGTTAAGAGTGCCATATACATTCCTTTGGGCACGAGGTTCGGCCCGCTGGTGGGTGAGGTGTGCGTCAAGGAGCATGCGCCCAACGGCAAGAGGAAATACTTCTGGAGGGTGAGTACCGCATATAACACTTAATTATCATACTTAACCATTTCGCTTCTCGACTAACTTATTTTGAATCAACATATACAGTAGGGTGAAGTGAGATAACTGCAAATGAATGAGACAAGTGCATCCGCTAAATTTTTCAAAAGAAAAATTTTAATTTTTAAATTCGAATGAAATGATTTTTACTACCCGATGTTAAATTATTTCAACGTTAAATAAAATAAAATAAATGTATTATTTCTATGTACAATTTTGCAGTTTTAGCTGTCTCACTTTACCCTACGTGTATTATATTATGTGTAACCCGGTTTAATGATGTATTCTCTTATCTACAACTATGTCCGTTTTAAATTAGGTCCAACTTATGCTAGAGCGAGACAATGTCTGGCGGAAAATTCGCCAACAGGTAAATAATAATTCGCTTTGGCTATTTAATTTAAATTAAAAAAAAAAAAACCTGCTTCTCAACATTTACTGTTGCCCTATTATTACTATAGGCTTTTCTATTTTTTGTAATGACCCAACATCCCTGTACCTTTATAGATCTACAAAGAGAACAAACCGTTTTACTACATTAACACATACGACGAGACCAAATCAAATTGGATGAGGTACGTCAGCGCACCTTACTCGCCTCAATCTCAAAATCTCATTGCTTGTCAGTGCGGGGTAAGTGCCGAAAATTTACAATAAGTACAAACTTAATTCATTTGCTCATGTCTTTAAATCGTTCGTTGCAGACCGATATATTTTTCTACACGATACGGCCCATATATCCCAACGAGGAATTGCTGGTGTGGTACTGTCGCGAATTCGCCGAAAGGTTAAACTATCCGTCAAGTGTGGAACAAATGATACAGCGCATGCAAGGAAGTAAGTGATCCAGTTAAACAGCTATTGTTATGACTTAATATGTGTTAACTATCCGTCGGCGTACGGGTCGATGGCAAATACTGTACGCTGCCTTCAATGTATCGGAATTGCCTATCTGTCACGCCGCATTACGGTTTCAAATGAAAAACAATCTACTGCGTTTTAAAAAAAAAAAATTATAGTTTCAACTTAGTTTATCGGGCGAGTTGTCATCCTAAATTTTTTTGGGAAGGGGGTGGCAGTCTTTGATGGAATTTTTCTAGAGGGAATTGTGTACTAATTCAAGACTAAATGTTTAGCTAATTTACCCGACTGTGGTCGTCATATGTTTTATATATTAACGCAGTGTGTAAAATTTACAGAAATGCAACTGTCCACGTCACCCACATTGCCCATGCTCGCGGATGCAACGGACACGGTATCGTCTTCGTCGACGCCACCCACGCCGCCGCCACAGCCAACGGACGGCGCGGAAGCTGTGCTCAAGACGGCCAATCGGGTGCACTGGCAGGACGATGACTTGCGCAACGAATTCGATAAGGCTATGACCAATAACGCGACGTCCATGCGCCGTGTACTGATCAGTCCCATCAAGGAGTACTCAGACGCCGGCGGCACGGACGTTCTGAGGCTGGACGGACTACGATTGAGGCCGGTGGACGACGAAGGCAAAGCTCAAGGATACGCTCAGTCCCATTCGGTGCGGTCCGACGAAGGGTACCACAGTCACACGTACCACGACGACGCACCGACGCCGCCTGAACATTTGTCTGATTCCGATGACAGTTCCAATTGCATATTGGATTATAGGTACTATTAATCTACACATATATTTAGAGCAGTGCGACGTATGTGTATATTGTACTAACTGTTTTTTTGGTTTACAGCAAAAAATCGAAATTGCCTAAGGCCGACGAGGAAGCGGCGGTCGAGGTGGAGACCAACGAGTTCCTTAAAGTGAAAATCAAGCTGCGCAAAGCGTCGCAGTACCGCAAAGACCCGGAACAGCCGCTCAAGGAACAGACGCCGCCTCCTGTGGTGTCCGTCGAGCCGATTGTCGTGCGACCGTTGTCTCCAAAACGGTACGCCGAACCGTCTTCGTCTTGCGCTTCAGCCGATTCCGTTGAGTCGCAGCCCAAGAAACTCAAATACGACCAGCCCATCGTCGTTCAACAACCTTCAGTCATATACCAGTATCCAAGGGATCAGAAATCGCTGTTGGAAAACTTATTGCTCCAAACCAAAGAGTCATCGACGTTTGACCATCATCAGTCTGCCGTCGTTATTCCGCCAATCTCTGTCATGTCATCATCGTCATCGCCACCGTTGCCGCTTCAGTCACAACAACAACAACAGCCGCCGGTTAGCACAGTCGATCAATCGTACGTGCAACGGTACGTGACGGCGTCGGTCAGCCCCGACTCGTCCACCAAAGGACTATCGCCCGCGTTGTCGCCGCCCCTGCACCAAATGCACCGGAGCCCGCCCCCGTCGTTGCTCATGTACTCGTCACCGGCGGCACAACAACTCTCGTACATGCCGTATCAGTCACATTTGTTCCCCCCGCAAAACGGCAGTGTCGGCGGCGGTTACCAGTGTCACTACCCGAGCAGTCACCCCGTCGAGTCCAGCGCAGGCAGCCCGCCAGCCGGTTCCATGTCACCGGATGATATATCACCATGTGGTAGTCCAGGCAGTTCGGGTAACTCACGCGGTTACCGATCGCTGCCCTACCCGATAAGCAAGAAAAACGGTAAAATGCACTACGAGTGCAACGTATGCCGCAAGACGTTCGGTCAGTTGTCCAACCTGAAGGTGCACTTGAGGACGCATTCGGGCGAGAGGCCTTTTAAGTGCAAGACGTGTGGCAAGAGCTTCACGCAGCTAGCCCACCTCCAAAAGCACAATTACGTCCACACCGGTAAGTCGATTGATAATTACATTAATTGTAATAATACAATAATTGTCAAACATAATAACTATCATAAACTTGAAATAAAAAAATAACAAAAATTAACGTTCGTGTCCCTTTGTAATTTCCAGGAGAACGCCCACACGAATGCGACGTGTGTCAAAAGCGTTTTAGCTCCACGTCCAATCTGAAAACTCACTCGAGACTGCACACCGGCGACAAGCCGTTCGTTTGCGAGATATGCTCGTCCACGTTCACCCAGCTGGTGCACCTCAAACTCCACAAGCGTATCCATACCAACGAGCGGCCGTTTACTTGCCACTGTTGCCAGAAATCGTACATTAGCGCCAGCGGATTAAGGTAAGTCCCGCCAACGACGACAATAAGTCCACCTTCGTTCATAAGCGCTTGTTTTTAACCCTACGTTTTTTTCTTTTTTACAGAACTCACTGGAAGACCACTTCATGCAGGCCACAATATCCGGTGGGTAAAGATGAAATGGCCGAACAGAGGAACAGTCCGGAATACCATCAGACGTACCATCACGGTGGCGGCGGTTACGCCAACGGCGGCTTGATGGCCGAACATGTGGACGACGGCAATCAAAACAACAACAACATGTACCGCGTGGCTGATAAGCAGCAGCACGATGACGACGCTGACATGTACGCTCACCTACGACATCATCACCAGCAGCCCATCGCCGTCGACGTCCAACCGGGAGAAATCCAACGGCCGTCGGTGATCGAACAGAGGCATTTCATCGAGTGCACGTAGGCCGCACATTATAGTGCGAAATTTGAAATCTTTATACTTACCTAAAATCTAAAAACAAAAAAGAAGACTACCACACCCCGTTTTTTCGACATTAATTGGAAAACGCCTCTTTTGACCTCCCACAATTCTATATACTATGACGTAATTACGTTTAGTTATTAACTTTATATAAGCTCAAAGAAGCCAAATATTTACTATTTATATATTTATATTATATTTTTAATTGAAACACTTTCAACAATTTCAAAGAAAAAAAAGCGAACTTAATGTTAAAAAGTATAAAACTGCTTTTGAGGTTTTTTAGCGGTCGACTTATAGACTTAGCGAAATGTACTGATTGTTAATTTGTATAGACGTTTAGTTTTGTACTATTAAAAAAAACAGATTATTAAAATAATGTTCCTAATTTTTTTTCGAATTTTTTTTCTTAATTGTGTAGACTGTAAAATGTAATTTAAAAAAAAAACGATTAAATAAAAAATTGTTAAAAAAAACCGTTAACTTGTAAATGGATAATTATTATGCGCGTACAGAAAGTACAACAACTATATATGTACAACATAAATACATTTATAATATATTATTAATGTATCGCGCATAGAGTTAATATATTATTATGTTGTACTAAATAATAATAATATATTGATGATTATAGCTTTCATAGTAAGCGTATAAGAATGATAATATTGTTATGTTGATCTCAGTTATATATTTTTTTTTTGTAGATAAACGATTGTAATATTGAATAATAAAAGGATGGGAATTTCGGTTGTATACATAAATAATTTGTGATTCAACGATAGTGAGGGCACTAATTAATTTGATACTGAGGTTATATATTATATTAATATGTTTTGTTTTTAACAAAAAAATACAATTTTTTTTTAAACCCAATTGGAGAATATTATTAGCATGCCTGCATTATTAAAACAGTTGTAATTTTGTAACATTATATAATCGAACTGTTATTTTAGCCTTATAATATACGATTACATGAATAATATATATACATATATATATATTATTATTATTATACGTTGAAAGAGGTGATTATTTTTTTATTTAATTAGAAAGCTTTGAACACAAGAAAAAAAATTGAATAACAGAATATTATATTATTTCCATAAGCGAGTATCCATTTTATAAAATAAGGTCGCGGATACAAAACTTTCTAGTTAAAACAAAGTATTTAAGCATAACTTGTTTTTTGAGTTGCGACATATACAACACGAGTGTTATGCAAAAATAATTTTGGTTCGGATCGTTAATTACAACTAGGTATCGTACATTCGTACCTATTATAATACAGCAAACACTAACATTTTTTGTTGATGTATAATTAATCACTAAAAATAAGGCACAGATATTTTCGTTAAATATTGCAATAAAAGCTGTATAAGTACGCTGTATTCTTTTTGTTATAACTTGAAAACTTGGAGACTAAAATACAAAATAATCTATTAAAAATTATTTTTAAAAAAGTATCAACATTCAATGAGTTATAAATTTACTAATCTTTGGATACGCAAACTAATTAATGAGTTTAAGCTTGAAAAAATTCTCTCGGTCGTAACAAACAGAATAATTAAATTAGTCAATTTTACAAATTTTAACTTTGATTTGTCAAATATTTTATTAGCAACGACAATTAAAACAAATCAGGAAACAAAATATCCAAGATATAATGTAGCCAAGTAATTAAAAAAAACCCAAGCCAAGAAGTCAAATAATTACATAACCAACAAAAAAAAAGTGAGTTTTTATATTTTGTATGTAATTTTATCATTTACGTAATAATGTTGAAATGAATCAAAAATTAAGTTATGAACTAAAATATATATACATTTTTTATTTTTATACATACAATATAATTGATCATAAACTAATTATTAGTTATTTTTTTATGAGAAGTATAATGTACGTATAGAATATTGGGAGTTAATTGTTTTATAAAAAAATAAAGAGTATTTAAACATTTTTACTAATTCCGTTGATCAAAAATATTTTACTAATTATAAATACATCAAATAATATAAATGTTGTTAAACTAAACACATTTTTTTAACGATTCAGTAAAAACAACATTTTACAGAATGTTATTACATGAAACATATATATTTTTAGAAACGTTGAATTCCTGGCATTGAAGTATTTTAAACCCATGTCGTCAGCATTTTGTTTTTACAAAAAAGCAAGTCTATAAAAATTATTTGTCTGCAGTATGGCATGGAAAAAGGCTAAAGCTAACAAAAAAACTATCTATCGACGATTAGAAGATATTTATCAATTGCATCGAAAAACAAATTCATCATGTTCGTACAGATTAGTGCATTAGAATCTTGAGGTAGAAATTGATATATTTTTTTCACATACATATTTAATGCATATTGCATTATTAAAAAAGGTACAAAATACAAATTTTAATCGTTTCATGGTTTAATTTGTCTTATATTCATACACTTTATAAGTAAGCCGTAGTATAAAAGTAGTAAATATAAAATACGTTAATAACAATGTAATAGATATAACTTTATAAGTTACAATCTATAACTAAACGTATTCTTATAATTATTGTACCTAACAAGTTGTATTATGAATATATCGTTCATTGATACTAGGATCAACTTCAATCGATACATTTTGTTGTATCAAAGTATCAATAATACTTGGAATCGTCGAGACTGGCTAACCTCTAGTGACATTACACTCGGATATACCTTGTATCGTGTATAAATTATAATATGTATCATATTATATGTATACTCAATGAGCGTTTAGTCTGCAATAATAATAATAATAATAATTGTTTATTAAATAACCGATAGTCAAATCGTGCTTTGGTTTATAGGCGTGACGGTTGCGCTTACTTGTTCGGTCATCATGCGATCACATCATAACAGCTGTTCCAATAAGAATATTATTATTATGTATCGATATGTTCAACCCATTCGCCATTGCGCAAAGCGTTCATGTACATTAAAATATATGTAGTTCGAGAGGGGAAAAAACTCCAAATAATCCAATAATAATCGTTACATAACGACGGCCCAGAGATTCACAAGAACGCGCAGAGATAATATAATATTATTATGTAGGTATATTATTGTTGTGGAGCTTTTTATTTTTAATTTATGAAACTGCCGGACACGATTGTATCGCGTTTTGCAACGTTAAAAAATATATATAACATAACCTTAGGGGGGACGTTTCCGTTTTTTTTTTTTTGTATCTCTTCCTCAAGTTCCACCCGCTTGGCTGTTGCATTGTATATTATATGTATTTGCGTCGGACCACTTTCTAATCCGTACCAGGTTAGTGAACGTACACCACGCGAAGACACCGGGGCGGACACCGAAGTCGTGAAGTCGGCGGGTGGTGTCCAATTATACGGCATTTAGGTATATAAGCCGCCGATTCCGCCGCCAGACCGTTCACTTCTCTGCAAGACCTCGTCTAATCAGTTGTAACTGTACCATTGTTATTTTGTATCTGTTTGCTGTTCTCTGCTTAAGTGTTTATAGCTCGTCATGATATCCAAGGTAAGGATGATAAGCTATATTATTATTCCTAGTCCGTTTTGACTTGGTTTGACTATATTGCTGTTTGTTGAAGTGCCTGATTTTGGCAGTCGTCCTGGCAGTGTCGGCGGTCAGGTCGGTGCCGGTCACCCAGGAAGAGTACGCCAGGTACATATCGCAGCAGCAGATTGCCAGGCTGTCGGACAAACCACAACCAGCGGCCAGAAAGCCCGTTCTATTGCAAGTGCTCCCGCCAGCGTACCAGCCCGCTGCTCGTGCAGCGGCTTACCAGCAGCCACAGCCGCAGCAAGCTTATCCCGTGCCGTCGTATCAACCCTTGCCCCAAGCGTACTCGCAACAGCCGGAAGATTACCAAGAACCCGAACAGCAATACCAGCCACCGTCAAGACCGCAAGCGGCTTACCCGAAACAGGCGCCTAGGCCCAAGCAGGCAACTAGGCCCTCCAAACAACAGGAAGAAGAAGAAAACGACAACGACGTAAGTTTTTTTACCTCAAATTATTAATCTCGACTGGTATTTGCTAAAAACAATATGATATTGTTTTATTTTTGGGTAGGGTTCCCACTCACTATTTTAGGTCAACATACACATACGCATACCAAAATGTTGACATTAGGAAAGCTACGGAGCCGAGCAAAATCCACCTTTTCATTATTATGTAAATAGTTATGGTCAGGTAGATAGGATTGTATAGACTTTTGAGTAGTTTTAGAGTGAAACAACTGTTATTGAATCTGAAGAATCTAATACAACCGCGCTAAACATCAATATTATAATTCTAAAGTATTATAATAATATTTGTTAATGTTGTCAACAAGTTTTTTAAATATATGTAGACGGAAAAATAGACATTTTGAAAACAAAAAAAATCATTATTAATATTTTATAAATACTAAAAATTGAAAAAAATGATACGTGAACAGTATAAACAAACTTATATATATGTTATAATTTTAATAATTTCCAACAAACCTCAAAAAATGAATTTATTACTTCTAAATTGCTACGTTTGTGAATTTTCAAATTGTATTTAATAACGAAGTTGTAGCTATTTAAAAATTCATAAAGAGTAGGTTTTTGATGATAGATATTTTTACTCTAAAACCATTAAGGATCATACAAAATGGGTTCTGTGTAGCTACATAATATATTTAGATTAAAATAACAAAAAACGTTATTATGGCTTGATAATCCGATAAAAAAACAAATTAATAAAGACTCCGTATTGCTTTATACAGTTATACTTATAACTATTTTTTTACTTAATTTTTGTAAAAAATGATCTATATCGATCACCTTACTATAATAAAGAGTAGCGTCCTCTTACTACAATAAACAATTATATATTTTAATAATCGAGTTAATTTTTCGCCAGGGACGGAATACGATAACTCTATGTCAGCATATTAGTAAACACAAGCTGAACAAAATCCTGGAATCTTAATAATTCCAAAATCAAAACTCTTTAAAACAGAATAATTTGAACTTATTTTCAACCTAAAAATTGTATTTTATAGTATATTTGGGTGTAGAATGTATAGTATTTGGTAAATAGTGTATAGTATTTAGGTATAAGGATAGGGCTTTTAATATTCTAAAAATTGTCATGACTTTCCTCATGTGCAGAGCTATTTACGTAAGGCTATTTACCATGGTGGTTGAGTGTTGGCTAATTTTTATTCTGGATTTATGCCGTGCAGGTTAAGTTTAATTGTACTGGGTTGTGTGTGTGTATGTCTAAACGTTTTCGTTCGGGCCAAAATAACTATTATTGTTGTTACTTAATTATTATTATTACTGTTGGCATTAAAAAAAACAACATCATACCTTAGTATCTGCACGTGTCGCGTCGTAAGTTGCCATTTTTTTTTTTTAGTTCAATTTTCACATATTCAAAACCGATACATTACAATATTTTGTTTTACACCATAGTAGCTTTCTCGCCATACACATAACCTATATATAGACAGGCACGTTTCCCTCGGGTCAAAACTACCGTGTGTATGTACAATAAAAATATAGGTTTGTGGTTTTCTCTCTCGGCTTATAGGTACGTATATTATCTAATCGGCCTATCACGGTCACTTACATAACGCCGGGCTCATGTGTTATATTGCTGTTATTGATTGCACACGAGAAACGCAAGTTGTGCCTGGTGCCCGACCAAAGCCCGCGGGGGCGCAAACCGACAAAAAACAATTAAACTTGATCCAGTTGAACACAACCACGACGTAATAGTAATACCTAGTAGTAATAATAATAATAATAACAAAAAATAGACATATTAGAAAGTACCGGTTATATTAGAGCACATATTCAGTTACATTATTATTTGAGCAAAATTATACAAATTTATGGGTACTTATGTTATCCACTGAACTTTTACCAAACATTGGGAAAATATTATCATTTAAAATTGCTGTATGCAATATGAATTCACACTTCTCTATATTATATTTTATTACTTTTTGTTTGCTTAACAATCAGTTTAATGTATATATTACCTGCCTATACCCAATAATTATAATATTATTCGTGGTGTGGCCAGTTGTATAACATTATAGTTATAACTTTTTTTTTTTTTATAATAACAATAATAATAGTAATATGTATTATAAAATGTAAATAATCACCGGACATGCGAGCGCACTTAACCACTTATCACGACTTAACCCAACCGTGTCAGAATTGCATAACAATAAATGGATACATTTATTATGTACAAGTACATGTATTATATATCCAATTTACAAACCGCTTTGACTCTCTGCGGCGCCGGGGTCGATCATTAAAACTTCAGTTTGTGCTTGTGTGTATTAAATGTGCGTGAGGTAAAAAAAAATCTGAGAAGACGTTCACTTTTATTTCACAATGGCCGGCGTTTGTAAGCAATGGAGAAACGGCCACGTGTCAGTGTGTAATCAACTCTTGTTTGCACACGGCGTACCGGATAAGGCCTAGTATACTACTATTATTATTATATATGTATAATATATTATATTGAATTGCCTCGATTTCGTTTTAGAAACTAATATTGCACATATATCAAAATTATTGACTGGAATTCACTATGATGATATTATGAGTAAATATGATGTTGAGCATTTATATATTACCTTCCTACGTATGTATTCCAGTAAGCCAAGTATTACTTGGGCCAATGCAATTGAAATCCGGTTTACGCGAGTCACTTCTAGATCTAATAAGTCTATGCTCAAGATGAATGGCTAAAATATGATTAAGTGAATACCGTCTAGAACCAATTACACTAATTATCGAAAATCAATCGTTCTCTATGACATAGAAGATCGATGCTAAATTAACATTATTCGAGTAGCAAAGATACATTTTTAAAACCGTTTTGATTAAGTTACTGAAAGAATTTAACGTTTAACGACCGCTTGTAGATTGCAAAAGAAATTTTTTAAACTATACTTTACCTTTCAAGTGCTAGGCCAGAAAAAGGGCTTTTTCATAATTTAAATTTTATAAAAAAAAATCGTATAATACCATAAGGAAAAATACATTAACTCAACTCTAGCACTTATCACTATTATCGGAACCAATAAATAATTTTGACGTAGGCATGGTTCTATTTAGGTTAGACATTTATTTGTTAATGATCGCATTTTAGATTTAAAATCCCACCGCTTATTGTATGTTGAATGCGGGGTTTTAGGAGTTAATCGGATTTTACATACCCTTCATAAAGCCAGATTACTACTAGTATATTTAAATACAAGAAAATCAGATTTACCGCCCAAACTAGTAAGTCATTAGGTATATCAGTTGTGAGACTTCGTTGACTGTGGTAGAATTCATTTGTCATAGTATTTTTAGATAATACAATAACCGCAAGATTAAAAAAGACCAGTTTTAGTACAACGCATGCATAGGGGTTAAAACACGCTGTAGATGAGTCATTTTTAAAAATAGCTGTAGTTAAATATTTATCATATGTTTTTAATATTTTGCATTTATATATTTTAGCCCAACGCTCAATACCAGTTCTCGTTCGACATTAGCGACGACGAATCGACCAACTATCATAACCGCAAAGAGACTAGAGACGGGCAAAAAATAACTGGCAGTTACAGCGTCGTCGATTCTGACGGTTTTATCAGGACAGTAACTTACACAGCTGATCCCGAAGAGGTATTATAACACTAAAATAATAATAACACTTTGAACTTATATTTCATGTAAAGAAATTTAAGTAGAAAAGCATATGCTCGGATAAATGACCAGACACCAAATTTTAGTTTTAATTATGTCAAATTTATTTATTAAAAATTGTTTTTTTTTATGTTTTTGTCCAGGATTTCAAACACGTTATTTACAATGTTTTTAAAATATTATTTAAATATTGTCATGTAGATGGAAATATTTCTATAATATTTTAATAAAAATGTAACGAGAAACATTATGAAATATGTCCACTTGCATAACAATTTTTTTTATACTATATTATTATATACCTAGTAAAAAGCATTTATGATACGTTGAAAATCCGGCTAAATATTGTTTTGAAAAAAATGTTAAATTTTTAGGCAATGGACTTATTGAAAATATTTTTATTTTTTCGCTGTCCGGGAAATAACATTAAGCGAATTATATATTATATTATTTGAGGTTTATTGGAGCAGTACATTTTTTTCCAGTCGAATCATTTCTAAATCTGATGCCTGGTAGATTAGACTGCCCTGAAACATTGTATAACGCTAAAATTCGACGGGTAAATAACAACACCTTTATGTTTATGTTCTCAAGGGATTCAAAGCAGAAGTCAGCAGAGAGCCAACCAACATCCAAGTAAAGGTTCCTACACCAACAACGGCATCGCCAGCGCCTCAATACCGACAGGCCGAACGCAAGCCTCAACCGCAATACATAACCCTTCCTGTGAGTTTAACGATTATATTTTTTTTTACTATTTCAAAAAAAAAAATGTATAAAACATATATTTCATATAAATAACATAACAGTAATAATATAGAAAACATTAATTGTAATTATCTTAATTGCGGCTGTACAGAGTAACGAACAGGAATCCGTGGAACAGCAACCGGGCCAACCGATTTCCGGTTACTATCGTCAAGCACAGCCGTTGCTGGTCAAGGCGCCGGCCCATCGATTCGCCGTCCCCAGACCACAAGCTGGCAAAGCCAACGCTCTGGGATACGCGACCAACCCGACCACCGCTCCAATCATCTACCAGGCGTATCAACAGTAACCGCCTGCCTGTTACAGACGAGGTTAGGTTAGGAAAACGTGTGCCGACGCATCCCAACCACAGTCGGCGGTCAACCCATCCCGGTCGGGGCTCACGTCCAGGCCGTACACGTAGTCCGAATGGTTCCGTCGACTCAGGCACTGCGACTTCGACGGTGACGCGCTGTAGTCCCATATCCTAAACAAAACAAAAAAAATTGTCATTGTTCATTATTTTCTAGTTTTAAGATTACATTTATCACTATTATTATATAATTTTAATAAAATTGTATTTATAATATTTGTAATTACTTTGTCGTGTGATCGTACGAAACCGATGTCAACACTGACGGGTGATGAGGCGAATACTGCACCCGCTTCACTGCGTCTTCACAACCCTATTCACAATAATAAAACAAAATTAGAACTATGTCAAAAAATATTAAATAAATATATTTATACATATATTAAAAGCTTAAGTTTCGTGCAATTTAATAATACACAAAACAATTATATTTATTGACAGCATAGAAGTGAGTAGAATGGTAATTTCGACATGTCCCTTAAAAAGACCTGTACGCAGCCAGCTCAAAGAAATTAATATAATTTGTTAGAATAATATTAACAAATACAAACAGTCCGATTAATATAATTATTTACTACTAACAGAGTTGTGCGAAAATTATTTGAATGTTTGCTTAGCATATACTATTATACAACGATTAACAGTAATACAAATTATAAATTCCATTTTATTCAAACCTGATGATTATGACTTTGCTCAAAACTGGTGATAAATTATTGCATTTTTAATTATAGTCACCCTATTTTACTAATTACTTATATTTTGATGTGTAATTGTTCTACATTATTTTGCACTACAATTATACGTCTATGCATTGAGACTATGAAAATTTCAATTCCAATTAACGACTTAAATAAAAATAATTTTATAGATTGTTGTTAAGATTTTAAATAATCAGTTAGCTAGAGTCCATGACATTTATAATTATGTTAGGTTAGTATAACAGCATTAGACCTAGCGTTTTTAAAAAAGACTTGTGTCTCACTAACCATAATTATTTAGCTAGTCTTTTAGGAAATCCGACCATGGTTACTGTACTGACCTCTAGTTGAAAAACGGGCGTCAACAATTTGCGCACGTCCCATATTCTGATCAACCCTTCGGCACCGCCTGTAGCCAACTTGAATGGATCAAATTTATTCCACGAACAGCATAATATCTCAGCTTGGTGCGCGTTAACCGTGGCAGCTGGTCGCAAAGGCGATGAACAGTTCCATACACTCATCATGCCGTCACCTAAAATTTACAAACATATTAATAATTATAATATGTGATAAATGTTCCGTAAAAAGTTAGACAAGATATGGGAGTAGCTGTACTAATAAAATATATACATATAATTCAGGATATGCATGAGGGAGCAAGTACGAAAGTAAAGAAAGCGTACAGTACAAAGTGTAAGATTGGGTGGACTGAGCAGGAATACTAAGGATAATATATATTATAAAATCGAAATATAAGGGGAGTTGTAAGGTTTAATTATATTAAAAATGCAGACTAATAATTAGTGGCTTTTCGGGAGAAGTTTAAAAGGTAGAGTTGAGTATTATTCCAATGCATTGTTATTCGAATAAAAATGTATTCGTGATTTATTTGAAAAGTGTTTTTTGAAAGTTATGTCTAATAAAAACAATTCGAATAAAATGTTACTTTTTCTATCGATAATATTTTATTGTTATTATTATTCGTTATTTACTTAAATTGTTCCCTACTATGATTACAAATATACGTGTGCACAATAGACAGACCAGGTCGGGTCAAATGCTACATAGCATTCCCTAGGATCCCTAATCGACCTTAAACAGTTAGAAGAAGAGGTTAAGTAAAAGTAAACGAGGAAGATTAATAGTAATAATGGCGTTTGTTGGAATAATATGTGCCACGTTAGTCATTACAATTTTTTAAAAGTTTGAAATTTTCTGTGTTAAACTGTTTTGAAAATAGTTTATATAAATTTAAATTTATAATAATTTGGAAATATTTAGATAACATTATGATTGAAATACAACTTACCTGAAACGGACGCGAAGCACGACGGCATAAAAGGTGACCATTTCACTTCGTACACGAGTCTGGTGTGTGCTGTATACGTCGTCAACGAGGAGTACTTGTTAGGGTCCCACTGGAAAATACAAAAAAAAATTGTTAAAAATTACATCAAATCATTTACTCTAAAATGGGATTGGGTATCGTACCAGTTTTACAGTACAGTCCCACGAGGATGACAGTATGAAATCATCGACGGAACTCTGACACCAATCGACGCTGCACACTTCTTTGGTGTGCTCATTGAACGTTCTTACGGGTTTCTATTGGAGGCAAAAATAATAGAAAACAGTTACTATCTAGATATAGTTCAACATGCTTTAATCTAATAAAAATTACTTGTGGTTGTTTATAGTTCCACATCTGCAAAGTCCCATCGCCGCTGGCTGTCACCAATAACTCTTCGACGGCTCTGCCCCAGACCACGTCGAACAATCCATCTTCCCAGACTATTTCCGACTCGTTGACAAGTGTGCACTTGTCCTCGTCGTATTCGACCAAAAATAACGTCCCTTCACCTTTGAACCCGTAAAACTGTGACGTGGCTATGGCCAAGAGATCCTTTCTATTGGGCGAGAACTTTACTGAGTACCCATGTCTGTTAAAGGTTTTGAAAGTTGCCATTAAATTGTACACAAACCTAAGAGAAAAAAAGATTGATACTGTAAAAAACCACATTTTACAATAATTTAACAAAATAATTATTAAATCGGTAAATATTATACATGGGTTTAAACTTTAAATACATTTGCAGTGTTTTAGAAACCAATATTAGCTTTGTTCCCTAATTCTCCTTAACTGAATTATGTAATGCGTAAGCTATTGTAAACTGATCGCAAATCACATGTGGCATTATCTTAAAACTAAAAAAAGATGTAAAAATGAAGAACAAAAAATGTATTTGTTAACAATTGTTCCCCTTCTTCGCGCTATTCTCATGTTATTTCTACTATCGCCGGAATTTCGAAATCACAATATAAAAACGATTAGCATTTATATTTATTACATTAATTCACTTATTTCTTGTGAAACTAATCAATATTTATCGCAGTAAGGTCGAAAAAAATAAAATATTATTTTTTTATCTAAACCACAGCCTCTCTGGGCACATATAATATTTCTTATAGGTGCTATGTATAGTTTTATTATCTAGAAAGCACGATTTTGAAACGAGAACGAGATGATCGATTAATACATTAAATTGATCAGTCTATTTCTTGTGTCTATTTTTTTACACGTACAAAAATGGCTTCTTGAATAGGATAAGAAATGGACGATTTTTAGAAAAACTCATCGCGTTGGAACGTTTTACAAAAGACATTTAGTCATTTAGAGGCCGACACCACCTAAGAACTTCCGGGTCTTCATTTGATCCAATTATCCAATGACGTTATAATCGCACATAATGAAACCCTATAGTGGCGGTCTGAAAACCATCGATCAGCCGTCATTGGTATACGACATCGCAAGGGTCGCATTCGGCCGGACATTCTTCATTCGAGTGTTTCGCGCTGTATATAGTAATAATAATAGTAACAATAGTAAAATAATAATAGGTATATAATATAGTAAATCGTATAAATTATGATACCCCTTCTGTTCGTGTACTTCATAGCTGCCTTGAAAGTATTCAAAAAGACCACTCAAAATGGTAATATAGCACAACCTCGACGGGTCGGCCTTGCGTTTACTACAAATAGCACATCCTATATATTATGTATTCCAGGCAAAGTGACGGTCTATCTAGCCAAACGAGATTTCATCGATCATCTGGACAGCGTGGACCCAATCGACGGTGTCGTCGTCGTGGAAAATGACTACTTGCAAGGCAGAAAAGTGTTTGGAATGGTAACGCGTCGTAGCCGAGTTGAAACCCGTTTTAAAGGGATCGATTTAAGTACATTAGGTGTTTTTTTTTTTTAGGTGTCGACAACGTATAGGTACGGAAGGGCCGAGGACGAAGTGATGGGCGTGAAATTCAGCAAAGAAATGGTGTTGGCTTGCAATCAAATCGTACCGCCGACCAAGGATACGTCGTCTGACCTGACGCCCATTCAGAGGAAACTCCTGAAGAAGTTCGGCACCTCCAACGCTTTCCCTTTTGTATTTTATTTCCCGCCCAATTCGCCGTCCTCGGTGACCTTGCAGCCCGGTGACGACGACGGTGGAAAGCCGCTGGGAGTGGAGTACAACATACGCACTTACGTGTCAGATAGGGAGGACGACAGGGGACAAGGAAGGTCCACGGTCGAGTTGGCCATCAAAAAGGTATGCGCCCATAGTTATAATAATTGCAGTAAAAATCCCCACCTAAACTTCTTAGATCACTTACAACGGATAAAGTCGTTGAAGCCCACAACATTCGGTTGATTCCTTGTGTACCTTTCTACCCCACCCTCGCCTGTTATATATACTGTATGACCCCTGTCCGTTGTAAACGATCCAAGTTAAATTGTCACGAAACGTATTTATGGTTAAGTTGCAATATGCTCCGCCGTCGAGAGGTCAACGGCTGCCGAGCTCGTTGATCAGCAAAGGTTTCACGTTTTCTAACGGCAAAATCAGTCTGGAGGTAACCCTGGACCGGGAGATCTACTACCACGGCGAAAAAGTCATAGCTACGGTGGTGATTAGCAACAGTTCGAGAAAATCCGTCAAGAATATAAAGGTCCAGATCGCAGTACAAATATATTCTTAAAGACTGTTGTAATTGATTCTCGGTGTCATGTCTTCAGGTTTACGTGGTGCAACACACCGAGATCACGATGGTGAACGCGCAATTTTCGAAATTCGTCGCCAGCCTGGAGACTCGGGAGGGCTGTCCCATCACGCCGGGCGCTTCCTTTTCAAAGCAATTCTACCTGGTACCTTTGGCCGCAAGCAACAAGGACAGACGGGGAATCGCGTTGGACGGACACTTGAAGGTAAAACGAAAGTTTCGTTAGAGTCACAGAACCGGGTTACAAAGTGTTGAGGCTAAGTACAGCTATTTTAGTGAGGTCGACCATTTGTCGATATAGTGATTAGAAGTAGACGAATTTGTCAGATATTCAGCAGCCGATCGTCCATGAGTAGCATAGTTCATTTATCAACCGGTTAATCTATCAATACAAGAGTAACATACTCGTAGTTTCACTGTTTTATTTTACAGACTGAGTTACAGCTAATTTGTTCATATATTCTATTTGCGCAAGCCTCAAAATTTAGTATGGCCTCTAAAAGCTCATATGTATAATTTTCTAAATTGTCAAGCTTATACATGACCGGTCCCGTTCAATAATATTATATTACCAGCTAATATAACATATTATTTTGTTGTGAGTAGGACGACGACGTCAACTTGGCCTCGTCCACGCTGATGGCTGACGGCAAAGGACCAAGTGATCAGACTGGTATAATCATCTCTTATTCGGTCAGAGTTAAATTGAACTGTGGCACTCTAGGCGGAGAATTGGTTACCGACGTTCCATTCAAGCTCATGCACCCCAACCCAGGTTAACTATACCTATTTTATAATACCATATTACACACAACGTCAGGAAAATTATTATGATATTTTAAAATTGCAATGTTAGACCATGTAGATGGTAAAACCAATGGTTAATTTTGTATTCTAGCACCTAATTATAACTATAACTTAAATGCGATTATAATTCGCTTTACACCAACTTTTTTTTATGTTTGATACACCTAATTTTAAATTGGACACATAAGGGGAGGAGAGAGAGGGTTCTATTATTTACGGTCGGAAAAAGTCCATCGACCTAAACGTTGTGATTTTATTTGCACCACTAGAGTTAACGAAAAAGTATATGTACCGTTTGATATGTCACAGCTTCCGAGGACTACGGCGCGGCGTCCATGACCAAACAACAACAGCCCAAACCAGCTTTGAAAAAAATGAAGAGCATGGACAGACTGAAGTACGAGAAGACTTATGGGGACGACGACGAGGACAACATAGTGTTCGAAGACTTCGCGAGACTTAGGTTGGCCGACGAATAAAAAATCAAAAAATATTATATACTGAACTTATGTGCGTGAATATAATATAGGAAAATCGGGATGTGTTTTAACAAAAAAAAAAATATACACATTGTTTACTGTTGAAAAATAAACGTAAGCCGATTGTCTTGTGTGTGCTCGACAGGACGTTCGCATCGATCGGATCCTTTAAACTATCGACCGAACCTGAAATACAGGATTCGATTCCCAGCACAAGTTCACGACAACAATGGCACCGCCTGTGCATATGTTATAATATTATGTATTACGGGTAGCTCCCAAATGTCATCGACAATAACGTCCATCGCTTAGGCAATGCCTAACCGGAATGTTCGGTACTGGTTCGATTTCCATTTTTCACACCTTTGACCCTTCGCGTACCGCGTTCACATGGACGACACAACACAGGTCGCCGGGGTCACTTTAATTGATAACTTGATATTATTTCCGATTATTGAATGAGGGCAAACAGTCCGAAACACGTTTGCATAACGTACAAAACAAACGGGAAAACGTTGAATTCCAAAAACTTTTTACTCACCCTTGTCCCTTACCCATTCACACTCAAATAGTCGACAGAAACGTGTAACAAATTATAATCAATATAAAACCACAGCAAAATATAACTATAATTCCCACACAGCGATTTAAAAATGATGGTAATTTTTTTTAAAATATTATTTTAAAAAGTATTATAAATGTATTCATTTATGAGTCTATCAGTTGCGTAAAATTTCTTATAACTACTTTAAGCCGAAATCTATATTTTGCAATTTTATTGTTGTTCGTTGGTTATTCTTTCTTGTATATTATACAAATCTTCAAGTTTCAAAACATAGTGTATATCCTATATAATTTTGAATTAAAAAAAACTACAAGTATTAGAGTATGAGTGTATGACGTAAATATAGTTAAAAAAAGTGGTTCGCTATTCTGAACATTTTATTTGTGTTTTTTGTAACTAGCTGACTCATATAAACATTATCTTTTTAAATGCTGTCTGGGTAATTACTAAGGGTTACGGGTTCGAACGGGTAATAAAAACAAACGAGTACACATATTTGTAACCCGGGTATTTTAAATACTCGTGTTATTGTAACCTCTAGTAACTAATTGCATATTTTTTAACTTTTTTAATAAAAACATTAAGGTACCGTGTTTGGTTCATTGATTCAATTAGTAGTAGAAAATAAAACTAAAAATTGTCGAATGAGAACAATTACACTCGTTGGTATTTTACTATTAAGTTTGTATTTTATTGCGCAACATAATATTTTCACAGCGGTGAAAGGAATAATAATTGCAAAAACCGGAAATCATTATAACTCGTTAATGACAATCCTAGAATTGAAAAAAATGACCTGAATGCATTTTTATATCTTGTACCTAAAATTAAATATCGTACCAAGTCAAATTAGTAGGAGTATTACCAACCTTATAATTGAAAGCAAGTATTGATATAAAAGTACAGTATTAAGTGTATAAAATATAGTTTTAACATGGGAAACTAATTGAATTTTATGAACTATTTTGCAATTATCAGGAGCAGTCAATCCTAACTTAAGTTTAAATAATACCTAATCTCGTTTTTTTTAGTGTCAATTAATAATAAAATATTCAAAATAAAAATGTTGAAATTTGTAATTTAATAATAAAAAAAGTTCAAATGCCTCTTAACAAATTATTAAAATTAAAAAATTAATGTTAATTGATTGGTCGAGTGTTGAGTAATTATTTCAAATAATACACATTTCATTTATAATTAGTAGGTATATATAATATGTATGTGGTACTTACTGCTAGATGTTAATTCCACGTGTATTTCCAGCGCAGATTTGCTGAACGTTTGCAGTTGTCTCGTCGAGCGTTTGTGTGGTAGTCGTCGTAAAAGCAGATACTGTGCACGAAAAAAGGGTTAGCGCCGGTGACCCAATGACCAGAGGATCCCTATAGCCATTCTGCCGCAACAACAAGGGTCGGTCCCCCCAATGGCCGTGCGTAATTTATGCCTGTGGGCATTTCAAAAATATTTATGATTTACTGTTGCATAAAACCCATCAATCATCTAAGAAAACGGTTGTTGATATTGTTTACACAGCCGGACTGCACGTCATCCTTGTCGGTGTTTATGTTCGAAATAAAATTCTCACATAAAAACCTCCACTGTCTAGAGTATTAGGTGTCTTATGAAACCCGCTCGTTCCATACCGGAAAACTTATACTTAGAGTAAAAAAAAAACGGATACACTCGTCTTAAAAATAAAAATTAATACAGTTAGCAGTAGAACTTTTTAAAAAACAATTATTTATTATAAATCAACTGTCGAAACTGAGTTTAAAAAAATTGAACAAATTTACTATTATTATTTAGGCATTTCTATTTAAAATCTATGAGTATAATTATAACTAATTTATTAAGTACTATTTTTCGATGGGAGGAGTTCAAGTTGATCAAAAATAACCTTTAAATTGACACAGAAAAAAATATTTTTTGAAAATAGTTAAACCTCAGTTTTTCTAAAATGGAACATACTGTAAGGGAGTTGTGAACCTCCACCGAAGAATTTGCTATATTGGAATGAGATGTGGAGTTTCGAATACGAGTCGTTACAAACTGGTTTTATGTATTTCATACACTTTTTAAACAAAAGAATAAACGAGATATTAGATAGTTGAGCCACTTGCTGTAGAAAGAGGACAAGTTCATTTTTTAAAAATGTTCAGAAGAGACAAAAAACTTTACAACTTTTGAAGTATTTAAGACTGAATTCTTAGAACTTATAATAGTTTTTAGTGTACAATTTAAACATTGCAATTAACAATGTTGTATAAACATTAAAAAAAATTGTAATATTTATATATTTTTTTTAATTTATGCTTTTATAAGACAGACGTGTCCCATTGGTCCTTATAAATATTTTATTCATTATAAAGTCCTCCGTAAGCTAACAAAACAAAAACGTTATAAAAGACCGCCTCACAGTGGTAAATTTAGGTGAAAACTAACTTTATTTGAAAACTAGAAAAGTAGTGAACAACGTTGAAATTAGATGCTATAACAGTTTTATGAAAAATGAACTACCCATAAAAATTTCTTATTACTCTACTAATAATAGTACACTTAGGTTTTTTTTAAATTTATCTTGACAAAAATTGCCTACACTGAACCCCTTAAAAAATAAGAGTATCCGGACTTAATATTTTGTTTAATCTAAAAATCTACTGTTACAAAACGTACAGGTATTTATGTTTATTCAAATCAATAATTTTGTGTTTTGTTTTTTTAATGTGCTTTGATTTTAAGAAATATTACAGCACAACAATTACTAATCAATATACAAACAATAATTTTATAATTTAACTTAGATAACAAAAACAGATAGTCAAATCCGAATTTGATAGTCCGTACTTCTAAAATCTGGATACTCCCATAACTAGTAAAACGCATTCCAACTAAGCGGCTTGAATTAAATTTTACTAACAACCCTTCAACGAACAACTATATTAATTTTAAACTTTATTTTAATAATTAAATAAAAATAAATTTGACCAACATTGTTTTAGTAATCAAATGACCTTCATCATTTTTTTACTAAGGGGATAATGTTTTACTATTTATTATACATAGTATACATCTTGTATACAATGTATTAAGTTTGAGATAATTGTACTCAAATTTATAACTAACTTAATGATGTACATTATAGATAAACCGCACGTATTATTTAACCTAAGCTATTCCAAATACACGTTTTCGCAATTTGTTTAATGATTGCAAGCAAATAGTTAGAACAGCCTATAATATAATGTTATATTCTTCTTAGTTCTTGATAACACACATAAATTATATTTACCGCGACGAATACGTCTAAGCATTAATATAGTTAATACGCAATATTATTACACATTTATTCGTTTCGCATCGATAATCTGTATACGATTTTATGATCTGTCGTCGGATTAATGGACAACTATATGTATACAAAATATATATACAAAGTATTTCCCAATAAAAGAAAAAATTACAATGGCTCATTGTACCTACTTGGGTATTATTATTATTTTTACGCGCAATAAGGTTACAATTATATCAATTATTTATTTTTCATTCATTTATGCGACGGGCAAGGTGCCCAATAATACAACCTTAAATTATCTAATATGTTATGATATACTTAATAATACATATTCAAACACAACATTACAATTTAATTCTTCAAACTTTTTAGAGAAGTGATGTGCACAAACGCATCATATTATGGTGAATATGATGATTCCTATCATAATCGGTACTATACTACTATGAATCGTAATAACATAAGGAAAGTTCCAAGTAGGATCTAGTGAAACGAGACGGGACTTTAACGTTTATTTGGTAAATGAGAGAAGATACATAAACACATCCATTTTTTAACTTACGCAGGAATACCAAGATGGTCTCATCTCTTCTACTCGCTAAGGAAGTAAGTCCTTAAGTCAGGTTAGCATTGTAATTTTCTGTTTTTAGTTTTGATTAATATTGCACTCTGATAGTGACTACAACATTAAATATAATATTTTATAATAATTTTACCAATAGAATTTTTAACTCATTTTGGTTCATTTTTGGTAGTTGAAATTAAAATCATAAATCTTACTCTTTAAAAGTCTTCAATTAAAAAATAAGAAATATCATACCACTTACGATAAGAGTTTGGGCAAACGGATTTTCTCATAAAATAATTTTCATGGATAATACGGCTATAATTCTTATTAAAAGGTACAATGGAATTTATAGATAATACAATCAAATAAAATATATTTTTTTATTTTCAATTAATACGTTATTTAATTGTTTTAGTTGTTATTTTTTAATTAATTAAATTGTGCCTAAATCTGGTCATGGATTAACCACTCCTATATTAAAACCTCTTGAGGCCGCGACCCTGCAGTAGAAGACAAAGGAGTGGCAATCGAGGTTCTTCTTATTATGGAGCGATTATCAAATTCTTATCTTATGGAAAGCCGATAATAACGAATCTATTTCTTTATTATCTGTAAGATGGAATTACTCTTGGGCGTTGAAACGTGGCGTGACTGTCCGATAACATTTGTAAGATAACACTCGATTAGACACCGCAGGGCACAGGTTTTTCCGCGGATAGGGTTTCCGGGACTGCAAGTACAAGACCCTCTTTGGTCTTTTATTTTCATTCTAATTATGCAAAGTCGAAGGGGTAGTGTTACCGTTCCGGGTTCCGCTGTTGTTTGGTGATTTATTACAGTGACCGTAAACATTGAGGCTTCACGCGTTTTTCTATACAAGGCGAACCGGTTTTCCAATAGCGGGATAGTGCGGCGCCGGTCCGGAAGGAATCGCGGTGCACCATTTGTCATAAAAAAAAAAAATTAATAAAAACCAGTATTGTATACATAAAGCCCGACCGTCCTTGCTGTTGCAGTCTGCTGTGTGACCAACGGTCGCATGAAAACAAGGGCCAACGGTGTATTGTAATTCGCGAGGGAATTACCTAAGCCAGCGTAAACATTGAAAGGATTTACAAAACGATTTTTTCACTCCCTTTTATAATGTCCTGCGCGTCTCACCGCGATAGAAAACCGCGCGCGTAGAATTATCGCGACCAAGGATCACAAGGGTTTTATAAATATTGTACTGTTATAACAACGGCGAAGCGTGCTCGTTTGCCGGTTTCTCAGATTTATATACGTTGCTTTCGCCCAACAGTACAATCATCATAATTCATACACCATAGTTGTATATTTGATTTTTCGCAAAACTCTCAATTATATTATTGAGCCTGAAGGCAGTACATTTCCACACAGCAATATTTATTGTAAAAATATACGTTCACAATGCTTCTAAACAAATAAAATATCGAAGACGGTTACCTAAAAAGTTCTTAAGGTTAATATAATGAACGCTTATTTATTTCTAGAAATAATTATATTGTAATATATAATATCTTTCGAGATGAATGATAAAAATAATATATCAGATACATTTTTAAAATAACTTACTGGTATTATTAATCTACACCAATAACTACAAAAAAAAATATCGTTAATCGCTAAAAAAAATACTACAACAGTTTAAAGTTAAAATATTTCCATAAATTGTTGGTTTTACATTATATTCCAGTAAAATTGTTTGTGATAAGAGATAACAACATAAAGAAACGGTGTTTCGTTTTATTATGTACTTTCGCTTTGTCATAAAGAGCCCTCTAGATTTTCACAGTAGATAGTTTTGTGATTACTGATTATAAACAAAACCCAATTGTTTTCTTCAAATGTTATTTTATACTTAAATTAATTTTTTTAATGGCATGGCATCATACTTAATTTTACTGTTCACAGCGTAATTAGCCTTGTATTGTTTTTAATTGATATAATTCTTAGTAATATTATAATATATGGTAAAACTGCGTAAAACCTAATTTTTAATAAAAATGAAACTATGAAACTTCGGCAATGGGCAACTATAGGACATATTCTACGACACTTAAAAGATCCGCCATTATACTTGATATGCGCTGTAGCCGACGAATAAAGTAATTCATCACAGTTAAAAAAATAATGCTGGAAAGAATCGCGAATCGTAGAAGATGTAACTACATTGTACACATGCAAAAAAAATTTTAACAGTATTACTGTTTTTTAACTGGCGTCTTATTTTTTATTCATGATTCGACAAACAGCCATTTAAACATGGGTTATAAACATAAGATAAATAAATTCAACAATTGCTTCGTCCTGCGTCCAATGATTTTTGTTTTAACCCTCGCAAAAATGTAGGAATATAAATATTTTCTAAATGTTTTGAATAAATAATCATGTACAATAATAATTGTTCAATTTATAATAATTAGGAAATATTTGTAACATTCGTATAGAAAATATTTTTTTCCTCTCAAAATACAATGTAAAAATATTGTAGAAATTTTTATAAAATAATATAATTTTCCATAAAGTCTTTTGTGGGAAATAATAACAGAAAAATCGACTAAAATTTTTACATATGAATACTAATGAACAATTGTTTTAGATCAATATTATAATCAACATGGAGAATCCTTGTGATATGCTTTAGAAGAGTCCTAGTTTTGTATAATAGAACAAAGTTATTAGGTATAGTAATATACACGGTGTAAGTATTATATTCGTTTTGTCTGGAGAGGTAGTGGACAATAAGAGTGTTGACGGCTGGACGGCTTAATTAAGAAAAGGTGGCTTTAATTAATGATCGTGTTACCGATGGTCAAACCGGAAGGGATTTCCATGCCAGAACTATTATTATAGTATTATTGTCTTACCCTCGTCCCTCTCGGCGTTCCCATCAAAACCAGTTCTGAACACTTGTGTGTCCCTCATCGTTCCCTCAACCTACCCGAGTATTTAATTAATAGAGTACTAAACTGGTTAATTGTCTTTTGTTGTCCGCATATTTCGCTATATATACCTATATGTTTGTTTAGCGGTGTCCGAGATTCGTGCACAATCCCCTAACCCTTATTTATGTTAATTAAACCCATTACCTTATGATAGCAGCAACACCGGTGAATAATTATGTTTTTTTTTTAATATATAATATAATATTTTATTTGAACATCAAAGATTAAGCTATTCGCGGAAAGAGTTGGATATTATTCGAATAATATTTGTATTTAAATAAATGAATAGTTGTATTATAAATTATATTTGCAATCGAATAATGGCCAACTCTGATCATGGGAAACTCTGTGGCATTTATGAACATTTTATACCAATTGTATACTATAAAGTATTATTGAAAACATTTTTTCACGATCCTATGTTCACCAATTGTATATTGTATAATATCAAAACGGTAATATAAATATTATTATTATGATCTTACATGAGATATCGCGACCGTTGACACGACGACGTATAACCGCGAGACCACAAAAGACTTGTCGGTGAAACAGTAGGTATACCATGCGGAAACGATCGATCATTCGGATAGATCATTCGACGTGAAACTACTGTGTAATCGTAGCAGGCTGAGGAAATCCAGAATATTATAACAAATCGTGACAACAGTTTTTCGCTGATCGGTTTCAGTGTAGTGCTCGCGCGCGTGCCGATCAACAGACAAACGTATAATATTACCTACCAATAATTTGTGCACCATGCAGCCAATACGATGGCGTACGGCAATCAACTGTTACTTATACTTGGGCTGCGTTTTGCTGATTTTTGTAAGTTTTTCCAGTATTTATATACAAAGCGCCTTAACTAAAAAGAAAACATTACTATGATAGCACTATTGGTGTTTTCAATTACATACTTTGATCCGCAGGCAGTTCGTCGAACGGTTTCTATTAGGGTAGACTCCGAAAATGTCGAACCACTCGAAGGTATGTTAAAAGTTAATATCTACAAATAGGTGTACTACTTTAATATAACATCATTGGCAGTAGGCAGAAGTGGTTTATTAAGCAGACAAAACGCCTAGGACGGTAATATTTAAGCGTAGTATACTAGTATCTCAGCCATAAACTCAATGGCGCTCGGGAAAAACGTGCTAAAACTAAAATTTTAAATTACCTCAAAAAGATTTTTTGATATTTTGAATACAGAATCCTTACCCTCGGTTTAGCATAGTCAATCGATATTTTTAAAAGTAAAATTATAGTAGTATTCCTTCAGTTTAAGTACAGCTAATGATCAGTAAAAATAAAAAACTAAAATCTCAGTTAGGCTTAGTTGAGTAATAAATGTAAATAATTTTGGATAACATTAAATTGTTCATATTTTATACAAACGTAATAAATTAATTTATTGTTTGTACAAAAAATTATATAACCCACATTTCGTTTGACTGAAAGGTTCTTACAATTTTTTAATTTACATTTTCTGAATTTATTTTATTTATAACACAAATTTTTCAATTTTTCCTGGTAACCATATTTTATAGGAAATTTTAAACTATATTCTTGAAATTTTATTTATTTTGAATTTCTATAATAATTGTAAGTGGCGTTAGTAGTAATTAGTCGGTAGATTTGTTTTGTAATTATATTCTGTGGAATTATTTTAATTTTTTAATTTTAATTATCTCTGTGACAACGAGAGTATTAGTGAATCTTTTTAATTATTTTAATTTGAGGCGATTCGTTTTCCGTAGACAAGGAGTTCAACGACGAGGTCCCGGAGAAAGCAGAAGAAGACATAGAAGCGGAAAAAAAACACTTCATGTAAGCCCCTATTTGCTTGCTAAAAATAACAATAATAATTTTTTACATTTCAACGTCATTAACTATGACATTATACATAAAGCATATATATGCACTATACATATATAATATAATATTATTATGTTATAATATGACATATCAATGATTTGCCGTATGATTTAATAGAAACGATCGTTTCTCTTCGTAAAATAGTTTCTGAGTATTTACAATGTAATTATATTGGTAATAGGTACATATTATAATAGAACGTGGCACGCTTATTTTTTTAGGGATGCATATTCATTGTTGAGCGGACCAAAACAACTCGAATTCGGGCACGTGTTCGAAGACCCCAAAGTTTGGGAGCAGAGATACGAGAAAAAAGATTTTGACGACCACAGGTATCAAGGAAAGGTATATACTAGTATACAAATTCTAGTTAACTCTTTTTCCAAAAACAATTTATACTTTGAACAACAAATAAAGAAAGTTTGTTTAGGAGTTGGATGTAAACAAAATAATTTATCGGAAACAGCTTCAGCAGCCATCGTTGCCATCTCTCATAGAGGAAGTTTCCTGACTGATTCGCTATAGACATAGTATAGACTATATAGAAAAATATCATTGGTAAATAATGTATGATTAAACATTATTTTTTTTTTTTAAAAGGTCGCTTTTATACTTTTGGTTCTCATTACTACAATTATAAGAGATTAGACAGTTCATAGTAACAGGCGTACTCTTGGCTTTTGTGGTTCGCCCTGAAGGGTTCCCATACGTAGCGCTAATTGCGGGCCGGGGGAGGTATGTCACAAGTGAAGTGGTCCTGTAGAAAACTAAAAAGGCCACTTAACATTCGGCCTTAACGTCCACACTTTAGTCACCTTTTACGACAGGCGTATGACCTTCGAAGTAGTTCTTAATAACAGCAACTCACTTTACAAATATTATATAAATTTGTAAATTTTGTAGCATACAGTGCTAGATATGCTGTCACTATGAACTGCCTATGATAAACTCTTATAGTTGAATACCAAAAAGGTAAACGGCCAATTTTTAAAAAAATAATTTTTAATCATTCATTGTTTGTCAATCTTTCTTCTACCTGTAGTGGTTTTTCCAACTTTTTTTTTAAATTTATGACAGATATATTGAACAAAAAAAACAGTGAAAACAATTTCAATTTAATTTTGCTATGTAGTCTGTATAACATTTTATAAAAGTCACACGGAATGATTCTCACCATTCCATTTATTATTAACCGAGATAACGTTCATAATTATTGGAAAAATAAAACTCGTTAAGAAATTATAGTGCTTTATTATTTTGAGTTAAATTGTCGACAGGTCAAGTGGGGTGACAAAGACGGCGGTTACGGTGAACACTATTGGGACTTTAACCACGGCGGTGCAGGAGAATCAACACCATATTACGACGATGGCGTAAAATTCAATTGACATCAAAGTTGTATTAAAACATACAATTATTAAATATCATCTATTTTTTTAGGAAGAACCCGAAGGCAATGGTCATTTGGAACAACATAGATCGCCATATCCGGCCTATCCACAGGTAATCAAGTTGTAACTTGTATCCGAGTACAATTAACCATGTATTTAGAGACGTATACATGCCTAAGAGGGTCTGCAAATTATATCAAATAATTTTAAAACTGTTTATTTGTATTTAAATTATGACTTGAGTAGTAGTATTATAAATACATTAATACATTACAACTGGTGATATATTTGGAATTTTTTTGACAAAAACGATGACATTTTTTATAATACGTTATCTTAAAGCTTAAAATTTATAAGGATGATGAAGATAGAAATTATAAGTTGAAGAAAATTATAAGTCAATACATCATTTCAACCTTATTTTTAAATTGAAATTTTTTATTTTAAAGTTTTTAGTCAAGTTAGAATTTACTTAACGTATCTCGTTTTGGCATAAAAAATTAAAAATTAAAAAAGGGGTTGAAGAAATGCATTTGGTCCATATTTTTTTCTTTAAATTCTGATTTGGTTTTAGATTTTTCCTAAAACATCCAATTATGTTTATCGCCTATAAAGTTGTAAAAACAACGTTTTGTGTATATTTAAATAATGTTTTTCTTTTGCTTTATTAAATATTTATCTTAGAATCAATAAAGGATTTGACTGATATTTTTTAAACCAAAGAAAATTAGAACCTTACTCTTAGAACTCTTAGTTTGTAAATTGTTTAAGCAGACTAAAAACGAATGTGTTAGAGAATATCTGAAGCTAGATTCCGATTCAGCAAAAAAAGTCCTATAAAAAGTAAAAATGTTGTGTTTTTTTTATACATTTTAACATCATTCGATAAGAACAACAATATCTGACCTTTTTTTTGGAATAAAATCATCTTTTGATTTATAAATGATAACTCAAATGTCTCAATTTTGGCTTTTATCGTTATGAGTCCTTCTGATACTAAGTTTTATTATAGGATGATAGTGTAGCTAAAAATTGTATAAAATACTTAATTTTTTTACCTAATTCGCAACTGATCTAATAATTGTCATTCTTGAAAATTATGTTTATAGGGAGAAACCGAAGATGGTGATCACTTGGAACAATATAATATGTCTCCTTACCCTGAATATGCACAGGTATACAATCGTTTAAACCAGTTTTTCTTTAAAATTAAAAAATTTAATTATTTGCATTTCTGTCGAAACAACGTGTTCACTATCGTGACGATAACCTTTTGGATCCTTAGCATGTCTAATGCCCAGAGCACTAATACCAGCACTGAAATTGTATGAAATTGATTGTATGGCATAAGAGCTAAAAGGACCCCCCCCCCCCCCCCAAAAAAAAAAGGGTTATAATACTACAATTAATATAATCAAATTATAATTTTTATAATAATGATAATTTTTTTTTATTATTAGTACCAGTTAGATTTATAATTTTGTAAAATGAAAATCTTTAACTACTTTGATAAAATACCTATTTTTTGTATTATACATGTACCTAAGTATAATTAATTGAATACCATGTAAAGTAGTCCTGGTTGCCAATAAAACATTTTAATGGAGTAGATATATATTTTATTAAGTATTGTATTATTAATAATTATTATACATGGATTGTTTTCAACACCTTAACCAATATTATGTATTTATATGAGTTATAAAGATTTCCACCGAAATTCAACGAAACGCTTTTACCCTGAAAATTTACCACATCGCGTGTAGACACTATGAACTATAAAAAGGACATAATAAAATAGTATGGCATTGTCATTTTATATGTTTATTATAAATTAACCAACTTATATTGACATGCGTATTAAAACATAATTAATTGGTTTAATAGACGATTAAATAATTTAAAAAAAACCTTCATTATGACGCTAAAATATTATTTATGAAACATCAATTGAATTAATTAGGTACTACATAAACAACTGTTATAACTATTAAGAGTTTTCCCTGAAATATGTAAAACAATAACGTTAAATATTTTCCTTTCCTGATAATCGTACCAATTTTTTTACATTAAAGTTTTTCCCTTTTTTCCTTTTTCTTGCCCTGTCCTAATCACGTACAAACATTTAGTGTAGGTAACCGTTTTTTATTGTATTTTGTTTATTACAAATACATAGTATAACAATAAACATATGTAGGTATTTTATAAACAATGGTTGACTGTGAGTCTTTAAAAAAAAAAAAAGGTATTGTCCATAAGTCTAGTGAGGTTATAATTTTGTGTATGCATATTTTGTTGCTTTTAGATTAAAATTTGCGGTAACGCGTGTAATGTTGTTTTTAGGAAAGTCGCCATAAGGCCGTCGTATATGAGCCGTTGGTGTTGACGCTGGTGAAGACCAACCAGATGATCAAGAAACCCAACAGAAACATTCGCAGTAATTATTCCAAGAGGGTTCCTCCCGTCGCAGATACCGCTATGTTACCGGCCAGGGTGAATGCTAACGATAAAAAATCAGCCCCAGTGCTGGTGTTCGACATGAAAACCGGTGTGGTGTTAGACGAAGCCACGGGAAACAAGTACACGTTGAGACCGTTGAACGATAATTAAAAATAAAAGTTTTTTTTTTTTTTGTAACAAATGAAAATATTTGTGAATAAAAATTGTTTTCAAATTGTCGTGTTGTTAATTTATTCCAACAATGTAACATGAAAAATTGTCGAATAAAATATTATCTTTTTGTTTTAAATATATTTGGGTTTGTATCTATAATTTAATTAAATGTTGTTAACTCAGACTATAACTATGTATATTAGATGTAGACGAAGGTATGTGGTCTATATAATATACATATTGCATAATATATTATAGAGTACACAGCAATGTTACATGCACAATTCAGTCGAATATCGTTAAACTGACAATCAACGATATACTGACCGTTTGTTCTTCCTGTGGCCGTAATCATATTATTTTTGACAATTACAGTACGAAAAAATAAATAAATAAAGCAAGACCTAATTTCTGCGCATTACATAAACAACGTATAGGTGTAAGAGTTGGGCCGTTTGGTAACAGCCGATATTAAATTATTATGAGTATACCGTAGAGCTTGTAACTCGTTTATTGTCTACCGGACCACGTAATAACAAAAGATCTATATGTACATAATATAGTAGAACATAATAATAATAATAATAACTGAAACGTTGGCTGGCCCGGAGTGGCCGAGTACACCTAACCTCATTTGATATGGTCGATATATTAATAATTAAATCTATATCAATCCGGGATGGCGTCCCGTTATTATTATTTGCGACAGAGACTATCTCTTTTTCTTTTTCTTTATTTTTCCATCCACAATGAAAACGACAGAAAATAAAATAATAAAAACCACGGTTGTACTTTCACTGGTGTGGCCAAATAATTGAATTTGTTTAATGACGGTTTAATATTACGCATCATCCGAATCGCGAATCCGTGAATGCTCGGTTGGATTTTAGAAATCGATCAAATATAACATGGGTACATCCACAGCCGCAATCGGAGCGGTCTACCCAAGTACTTGTGTACCTATGTCAAATTTAATTATTATTGTACGTTAAGTTGAGAAACCGTTTTGATTTCAAAATGCAACGCATGCAAAATCATTTAATACATATACTGCCATTACTAACGAACTGGTCTACTGAGAAATCAAATGGAAAAACTCTCTGAGCAATGAGCAACCTATATATTTATTGTAATGCTTCAGTGAACAAAGATAAAAAAATAACGAGAACAATTGAATATTTAAATTATATTAACACATATTTATACGCAGAGTTGTGAAAAATTCAATTAAGAAACGAATACAAAATAAAGCAAATCGAACAACGTATTAATTGAAATAACTAGACAATTAATTCAGTAATGTCTGATTTTGGTTATACTGTACAAGGTACAGGAATTACATATACAAAATGAACAAATTATTTCAAAGTCCTAAAGACCTAATAAAATATTTTATATTCTAGTCTCTGAGTTTTAAAGTTATAACATTAAGAATATAATATCTAAGAACACGTTTTAACTTGGCATACAGTATATTATTATTCATTAAATAAACTAATCACACTATGGTAATTAATCAAAATAATATGTTTACAAGACTACGAGAAAAAAATCTACACAACATAAAGTTAGCACCAAAGAATCGGATCGGCAAATGGAATGATTTTGGTCTGGTCTGCAGACTTATTAAAAAAAATATATAATAATGTTTTTTTATGTGCGCCTAATTTACTTATATCGAGCGTAATTATTAAATTATTATAATAATTATTTTAATATAACGTTTGATATGCGTGGTTTAAACCGACTTAACTTAAAATAATTTCATGTCCCCTATATTTTAACAAAGGAAATTTTTGTCAATATCGATAAAGTGAATTTAAACAATTAATAAAATTGAAGCTGTTTGAGATACCAACAAAAACCGACCACTCACGATGTATAAATTCTGTATGATTCCGAAATTTCAAAACTTTACTACTTTAAAAAAATAGGGTGATAAGAAATTACTAGTTTTACACCTAAATGAGAAACAAACGCCTAAGCATGACCGGCCTATTTGAAATCCCTATTCTATAGAACTATGTGCGTCGAAATATTCAAATCACATCAATTAAATAATGTACTATTTTAGTATGTGATATTTAAGTTTTCTATAAAATTAAACCATCATGTGCCAAAGCATTTGTTTCTGAATACTTCCTCATATTCCTAAAAAAAATTTTAACATTAGCCTATATTATTTTGTCAGAGTATAGAATACAATTATTTAATTTGTTTAGTTAGCTTATAAACAATCGTGTGTAAACAATCTTTGGGATTGCGCGATCGGCTAACTGTTGTACACTTTTGAAAGACGGTTTATCCGCTATCTGATACCGTGCATTGTTTTATGTTATGCAAAAACTCCCTAACATCAACTGTATGTTTTCAACGATAATTAAAAAGAAGGAAAATTAAATATTGGTCGTATTAGTATTAGGTATACAGGCAATTTCCTAGATATTTCTATCTACCCTATTCCCAGAGGAGAAATATCTGCGGAAAGCTCTTTATAGACTATGCTATATTTTCAGTCACTTGAAGTCATTTGATGTACACGTACACTGAACTGAATGTTGACCGTATGAATTGATAAACGTTTAACCGTTGGGATGAAAACGAGCGCGCTAACTGAGTAAATGTGATCTCTCGCCTCTCGGATGGGTGATCCAAGATGATGTAGAATGTAGATTATCGAGTCGATGGATCAATCAGTCTGTAGAAGAGTACTCAGATTACGACGGTACTCGTTAACGCGGTGGGGGTACGCGAATATAATAATACTAAAACATCATAACAATAAAATGAAACGGTATTGTCTGCATCGCGTGGAAAAAAGTTATGATAACGTCAAAACATTTCAGTTTTAAACGTGAAATAGAGGGGAACAGGAGAAACTGGCAGCATAGTCCTAACAGCACCCGCAACAGGAGACAATCCGTTCGCTGGACTCGTCGGAGCAAGTGATCTTGCTCAAATACATTAAAAATAATAATAATATTATTATTATAAATAACAGTTAATTAAATTTATTGTTGTTTTTAACTTTTTTTTTTAAACATATTTTTTATATCAACCTGCCATAATGAAATTCGTATGCTATTGTTTGGTGAGTACATTACACGTTATATTGTTTATATTGTTATTTAATTGGGTTTAATACTCTACAATTTACACCATGCCTTGTGTCTAAGAAGACATAATTTTCGATAGACTAACCACGTGCAATAAAAATTAAGGAAAAAGTATTATAAAAATCCTGTGAAAATGATTTCCTCACATTATAGTCGAACTCAAACCAGAGACCCTTTAAATGTCGGTCGAGTGGTTCTTAATTGATTTTTAACAACGACAGGTTAAAATCCAGGGCTTCGACCAAATTTGTTTTCTATCTAATTTCAACCCCTTATGACTTTTATAATGGGCATAGATATTGATTATACCTAAGTTATATTAGTTTAAGTATTTGAAACCGAACGTGGCTAATCTGGACATAATTATTATTTACTCATCGAAAAATAACAATATAATTTGAATAAACATTATTTATCAATCCTTAATAAAACCCTTTATTCATATAAAAAAATACTGTCCATACGATAAAAGAAATTATAACTTTGATAAAAAAATTTTAAATTGATAAACAAACGAATGCTTAATAAAAATTTCGTTTAGGGGCATATTTTACATAAAAACCCGGCTATACCCTTTCGCCCAAAATAGTCTGTTAACGAGCCGTTCAGAAGTTGCTTCTTTCGCCTCGTTTCAGTACTACTGCCCTCCCCAGAGCTCGGAAACCTCGGGGTCCCTAAGCCCGTAGCACAATGCGTTCCCTTGAAAGAAAAATAGTTTTAAGATTTAAAAATAGTTATAATATAGAATATAATATAAAACTCAATTAGGTACTAAAGTTACTTGTTTTAATAAACAAATTTAGACAAAGTTTTCTTTAGCTTCAATATGAAGCTAAGAAGGTATCTTCTATACTAAGAATTATTTGATTTAGAGAAAAAAAATGGGAAAATATTTTAAAATAGTAATTAAATCGAAAAATTGTCGAAACTCGCGTTGGTCGATCGCTATTTAAAGCGCGCCGGTTAGGCCAAAAATGCGAAATAATTAATTAAAGACTATACACTTCCATAGTTTGCCAAAGGGTCTGTGACCAAAAATGGGCGTAAAAGATTAGGTAATTATAGCTCTCTCTAAATTTTGTTTTAGTTTTTATCCATCCACAATATGTACACCTTTCAGTTCATCGTTTTAGTTAACATGGTACAGTATACACTGTGCATCGCTATTATTCGATTCTAGAGACTTTAGTCGCTGTTCATGGCAGATGAGTAGTCACTTGAGCACATATAAACCTTTTTTTATGGCATTTATTCGGGTATTAAGTATATCCATAGACACATTTTAAACTTATTGACAATAAAAGGTTAACACTATATACAATAAAATACTATTTTTTTTTTGCACTTTGAAAATTTAAATGGGCAACAATACGTTTCCTGTAACAATAACCGGAAAATACCATATGAAATCGTACCAACCATAATATTATTATAATTATTGTTATTGGGAATTTTGTCCCCATTATACGTCTTGAATCGTCAGTTACTCGCGATTTTTCTTTTTCTGTGTACATTCAACTAATAGATAAATATAATATATTATACGTATTAAAAAAAAACCATTTAATTCGCCAAAACTGACACTGCGAGCTGGACGTTTCGGGCGGCGGCGGGATGAGGGGAGAGGGATCAAAGATAAATAATATAGCATAAACTGTTCGAGGACGGTGACACAACCCGATTTCTGCGTGTATGTAGGTACGATTTTTACTTTTTCCACGCATAATATAACGCATAAATGTGCCATATACCTCGTTGATGGTCACTTTCCCTCATGTCAAAATCCCACGTGTACTGTATTAGTGACGGTTTCCAGCGGAGATGAAAAGAATACGAGCAGAAAAAAAAACAGTCAGCCAGCAATCTTCTAGCGGACAATAAATAGAAAATATATTTTCTTGGCCTCGTTATTGTTTTCGTTTCAAACATGTGCGCTTATCGCGTTGCACAACCATCACCAATACCACCAATGCCGCCGACCACCTGTGCAAATTTGTTTTTTAATTTAAAAAATCAGCACCGTTTATTACATTGTATTTGTTTTCGAATCATTCCAGTATATTTAAGGACTGAACGTCAGAGCGCTTATCATTGTACTGTATATAAAGAGCATTTGCAGCGGTTAAGCGGTAACTGATGTTATGAAGCGGTGTACCCTGCAATGGATCCGAGTAATTACCTCTTACTGCTGCTCAACTATACAATCTATTTAGTATTTATATGGTCATTCTAAAGTGTTGATATAGTTGTACCAGAGATTCGGTAATTGCATATGATATATTATAATTTGCTCAACGAATAGCTAGAAAATATTAGTATTACACCTAAAACAAGTTTTCTTCGCACGCCGTTCAAACTTATGGGACAGCTGACAAATATGTTGTCAGTTCACCCTTAGTCGTAATTTAAGTATAGAAAATTTGTCAAATATTTTATTAGCCTTAAAACCTTAAGTCGCACAAGTAACGGGCTCTGAATTAGTACATAAATTCTTAAAACAATGACACAATTGAAATTAGAGTAAGATACAAGACGAATGTCGACAACACCAACTTGATGTCTGATTTAAATGGGAAATAAAGAGATAGAAGATGGAGATGATTACATAATATTAGTTGAACATTATATCAACAAAATTCTTTTAGGGGACAATTATTTCCCTTCGGAGAAGACATAGACATAGTTATTACCGCATCTTTGCTGCGGCTACACAAACGTTAGAAAAAGTATAGTCGCAAGAGCCAAGTGTCAATAGTTCAGACCCGTTGCGTATAGTCCATCTTCAGAATAGACACAGTTACTCGTTAGCTGCTGCAACACAATTTAACAGAGAACTAAATATACAGTTGTAGCAGTTGAGTGGTAACTATAAGCTTCGAAGTAGAACTCTGAAATGAATCAAAAACGTCAGTACAATACTTAACACATGTAACAGTCTATAATTATAGGTAACAGTTAGTTAATTACTTTGCAGTACGCCTTTCGCTTGACGTTGACTCCTATGCAGTTTGCACACGAGCGACCGCACTTATCGCTTTATACTTAAATGTCTTATTTTGATTAATTGTAAGAGTAGTTTTATAAGTTATTATACTTGGAAAACCGTGTTCGCCAATATAAACAATAATCCAAGTCTTTCGTATTTTTTTCAGGTGTTCCTCTCGGCCGCCTCCGTTGCCGTATCCCTCGAAGTGAAAAAAGTGTACGTCATCGAACGCGACTATAAGACGGGTAAGTCCTACTAAAAAATCAAAAAAAATCTCGTATTATAATACAGATGAACATCTGTGATAAAAACCGTATTGTACACTGAATTCATTTGTGTACTTGTCGAGCGTTAAATGAGCATGACCGACTATCGTAAACACACAGAGACTGAAAATAATCGTGTCTAGCGCTCCGCCACGTATTACATAAGCCGCCGGAGAAATCCTTGACCGAATGGAAAATCTAATAAGAATCTTTTCATTAGAACCGACGCGACAGTCCTACGTGGCTCACAGCAAAGACTTAATACCGACAAATGGAAAACAACATTATGCGAATCGTATCGACACTAATCTTCTTATTCTTTTGCCAACAGTACGCCTACTTCTTATAACATTAACCGCATGTATTCCAACTGTTGTGGAACGAATATGGCCATCACAATATCGTTGTCGTTGTCAACAAATACCTCACACACGAATTTTTACGCCTATTGCTCATTAAAAAAGGCTTCTTTAATAGTTTTTAAATTCTTTATTTTAATCGCGATGTATGGATTTTCGATAATATAGATACTTCCTTTGGTAGACAAACACTTATCAATATTTCTTTTCATAGTTTACAAAACGTAATTTTTTTTGTAAAACAATTTTAAAAAAAAGTAATGATTTTTTATTTTAAATTGTTCTTTTGTAAATTTTCGAGACTATCATGTTATATAGACAAAACAAACTATTAAATATTTTTTTAAAAAATCTATCCGTTGAACGGTTTGAGATCTCAAAAGAACACAAATTACAAACATTGTAAAATCAATACCATCTCACCTACGCGTCGAAACTAAAATTGAAAAAAAATTTAAGTCACTTTTGATTGGTACTAAATGTAAAAAGAAATTGTCACAAAACTCGCAGGTTTTAAAGTCTAATGGCCATTTCACCCTCGTCGTCCACGTTTAGCCGAAGATTTTCCTAAAGAATGTCCACATTAACGTTTCCGTTATGTGTGCTATATTCTACGGCCAATGATAATATTATGATGGATTTGACGTCGAACAATCTAAGCGACAGAAAAACACAATACGCCAAACGTCAGAACAGTACATAATGGTCTAAAGATTAATGAGCGCATAATTTGATGATATAACAGTTGGACGTGAAAATTGTATTTTGGTAATTTAAGCTAAACGCAATTCGATTAAATCGCAGGATAGACAATTTAACGCACATTTAATTACACGGGTTATGTCGTGCGTAGGCGATTCGATACAACAACAATATAATATTAACGGTAAACACAAACAAAACACAGACAAGGTTGTTTTTCGCGGATGGTAACGGCGAGGCATTTAGATGATTTCGCCGAGCAGAAAAACTGATAACGAGGAAACAACAATTATAATTATTTTCTTAGAAAAAACGAGAAAGTAGATTTAATCTAATCAGTATTCGGAGCAAAAGTTTTTATTTCACTTTTAATGTTACTTTTGTGTTTATTTTCCACAGTAATAATCACTGCACTAAATACAATTTGGCCTTTTTTTTTGGATTAGCCATAGATTCTCTCTCAAACACATCTAGTTATTTTTTTAATTGCCTCCCAACTCCCAAGACGTACAACTATAATTTTCTAAATTTATTTTCAAATCGATTTTTTATTCTATTATCTTTGCAAAATTCAGAACCTATGTAGAATTTTTTTAAACAAAAAATAAAACAAGCTAATTAAGATCTTTGTTTTGTAATTAAAATTTGAATTTTTTTAAACTGAAAATTCTGATTTATTATGGGTTTTGTTCCAAATAAAAGGAGAACAAATTATTTGAATAAAATATTATTTTATTATTCGAATAATATTATCGGATTTTGTAAGTTTAATTTTTAAAAATATTTTTTTAATCGTTTTCAGGAGTGTTGAGAGCCAGACGCCAAAACGTGCCAACCGCGCACACCGTTGCCAGGATCGGTGGTCAGACGGATCAGTTTCACGGACCTTCTCTGCCGCTGGTAGCACAGCCGCATCCGTTGGATTTGGCGTCAACGGTAGATCTCACAGTGGACAGAACGCCAACGGACTACCTGACGCCGCCCAGCGTGGACTTCACATTCCAGAATTTCCAGTCGGACCCATTGAAAACGCAAGAGTCGCAGCATCAGAGCGTCGGCGGGCCGCATACACAGTTCGTGCAGGTCACTTCGCCGTTCACGCCTAACTCGGGACCGCCGCCGCAGCAGGTGTTCCAGGGCCCACCTCAACCGGTACTGCAGGGCCCGCCACAGCCGGTGTTACAGGGTCCACCGCACCTGTTGCAGACGTCGTCGCCTAGCAACCAGGTGCAAAGTTTGTCGTTCGCCAGTCAACCGATCGAGCAGTTCACCCCGTTCACGCCGACGTTGGTGCACGACCACCAGTCGCAACAACAACAACAACAACTGCAGCAGCAACAACAACAACCACAAAACGGCCGGTGGGATCTGGGTTTCGACGCCAACGAGATACTGACGCCACCGGCATCGGTCGGTACGGACCCGTTGGCCGTGCACAATAACAACGCGGTCAACCTGGGAGAGTTCCAACAGGAATCACACCAGCAGCAGCGCAACATCAAGGCGCCGTCATTCGGTGGTTTGTTCGCGTTCGACGGGCCATCCGCGCCGCCCAGCAGCAGCAACAACAATAAGTTCACGCCACAGGACGCTGTCGTCCGGCCGTCGTCGTCCAACATCAACAACAACAACAACAACAACGTGTTTTGGGGAACGCCGAAAACGGCTCAACAACAGCCTCTGAGGCCGCCGATCACGTTTTCCGAACCCAACGCTTACCGGTTTAACAACCATAACAACCATCAATTTGTCGACGGGTTCCAGGTGCCGTTTACCGGTCAGTTCGACGGCCCGTTGTCGCAGGGCACCGTGTCCGACCACGTGGTCCACACGTCGTTCAGGATAAAGAGACAACTGAACTTGGAAGATGACGAAATGGACAGCAATAAACAACAGGTTTCGACGGAAGACGTTAAAGATGAAAGGGAATACAAAGAAACAATGCCGGTTATTACTTTTGTAAAGACGGACAAACACGGTAACTTCAAATGGAGCGTTAGACAAGGTTATTAATGCAATAACGCAATGCCTACATCTAATTATACTACCTTATAGGCTGTTTTTGCTTTAATCGTTTTTGTAATAAGATTTGTAATAAAATATTTAAATTAACACAAATGTATACCTCAGTCTTCAGTACTTGAAGTAATATCCAGTAGCCAGTAAGTAGTAACCGTGTTACAGGCCAAGCGGATTTACGGGCAATGTAGGAGGTTTATCATTTCCACCATAATATAAATAAACAGTTTAATGCTACTTACTAGATTTTAACTTGACCGCAATACTACCGCATCTCTGGCGAATGTATTTCCCTTGTTTAAGGGTCAAATTAATCTTTAAAATTTCACAGAGCGCGACAGACCGACGTACTCAAAAATATTAACTGAAATGGGGTTTTCTATTTATAGAGCCAAAGAGCCTGAAATGTAGACCTTTAATAAAACTTACCAAAATAAAGTGTTTTTAAGTTAATAACTGATAAATCTTATTATTAAAACCATAAAAAAGCAACACAGTGGGGACTGAGGACCTAGAGCTCACATAAGTCTTATCGATAATTATTATAACCGAAAAGGATGATAAAATCACTTTCAAATAAACGCTCCGATGCGAAACTGTAAGTGGCCAAAACTAATATTTATAAACATAAATAATCGTATAGATAACACATGTGTTTATAATTTTTAGATTACCTAGATAAAAAAAATGCAACGGCGATTTTTTGGGGTGGAGGGGGGGTTTGCTGTATATGTAACGAATATCCCACGACCCACACATAAGTATTTGGAAATAATTCGACCAATATTGAAAATGTTAGAACATATTGTAATTTGAAGTTGACAATTCTTTTGGCGTTTTTTTCAATTTCAAATGAGAAGGGGGAACCTTTCAACTTTTGATATTTCGGGTACTACGATTTGACTGGCCTGGGTAAAATTTTATCGCGGATCCAGCCATGAAAACAGAAAAAAATAAAACCCTATCATTGTGAGACCAGCTCCGCATCGATTCTTAAAACCAAATGTATATAAGTACCTCAAGTATTTATATTAATATTTACTAACTGGTGTATTATGCGCACATTGAACCTTTGTCGCTTGTACGGGTACTTATTGTTCGCCAAAGTAGAACTATGGATTTCATTGTTGCGCCAACAACTTATTGAATTTCGAAAAATAAAAGCAAAAGAGTTAAGCACCGACTAGAACCATTTATCATAATGTTCTAATGGCTTGCCGTCGTCACTTATGGTACCCGTGTTGGCGGTAAGTGAATTATTGACTCTAATAATATACATATAATTATTTAGGTTTCGCGGGTCAACGGAGAAGCACAGCCCATGGAAAATGGCTCAAAGAAGAAATGTGCCCCCCCGCGAACATTTTAAATCTAATTGTAACAAAAAAAAAAACCCACCCGGTAATGGACATCTCGGTTAAACTACACATCGGTTATAATTTTTTGTTTTAAGGCAAGTCGGAAGACGATTTAATGCCGTTGGACCTTTCGTTAAAAACTTCTCTGGTGGCCACGTCGACCAAGTCAAAAAAACCGTTCAAGTTATTTTGTCAAGTCTGCGCCAAAGGTTTCGATCGGCCATCGCTGTTAAAGAGACATTTAAGAACTCATACAGGTATAATATTATTAGATATGTTACACGTTTCGTTTACGACGACAACCGATGTGATTTTTTAAAATTAATACAACGCGGATCTATTAAAAAGCCAGAAGATTTAGTTGGAGATCAAATTGGAATGTTACAGCCAACATGTTTCATTTGAGGTCAACCTGATCTGCTAATCGGTATTTGGCGAAATCGTTTTCACAAAAATATTTATGCTGTTTTTTGCTTACAACATTAGTGTCTAGTGACAAGTTTAATTGCTAGAGAATATCTGAAGGTAATATTTAGATTCAGCATTAAAACTCATATGCTATTTTAATTTTATCGTTTTTCTTTTAAAAGAAAAGAGTGAGTTATTGTTAATTCAAGACTGGGCAAAATTTTTTTTTTTTAATATTTATTTAAGTACCTACGTTTTTTTATTAAAAAGTAACTGTTAAGTTATTTGAAACAAGTTACCTAAAGTTAAGTTTACAGTTCAATTTTACTGCAGCATATCTTTTTAAAATATTAATACTGTTTTTCTTAAATATTTGAATAAAAAAATGATCTATAGCCAACTATGTATTCATTTCTAATAGATGAAAATATTATTCGGCATAAATAGACTTATTTCATTAAGAATAATAATTTTGTCATTAGTTGAACTTTCAAATAATTAGTTTTATTTATATTTAAAATTCTTAAAGCTAAACAACATAAAACTTAACCTAACCTATGCGGTTGGTCTCCAAACCAATCTACCGACTTATCAAAATCATTTAACAATATTGTTTATTTTAACTACGTAAATACTAGCAATTTAAATGATTTTATTAAAAAAATTTAGATTTATTAATATATTTTTAGGTGAACGTCCACACGCATGTCCGCATTGCAATAAAGCTTTTTCCACGTCCAGCGCTTTGAACACCCACAAACGTATACACAGTGGAGAAAGACCACATGCCTGTTCTTTTTGCGGCAAAACTTTCACGGCTAGTTCAAACTTGTATTACCACCGAATGACTCATTATAAGGTAGAAAGAAATATTTAGGATTATTTAATTTTTTAGTTGTTTCATTAATAAACACATAATGTTTATGCATTTTTTTTAATTATTACTGTAAAGGAAAAACCCCACAAATGCAACTTGTGCAATAAATCGTATCCAACGCCAGGGAATTTACGTAGCCATATGTCGTCACATTCAGGACAGTGGTCACATCGATGCGAGATATGTGGACGTGGCTTTAGCAAGAAGATCAACTTGGAGCGTCACATTAAATGTCATAAATAAATAAATAAGAAATTGTTTTGTTGAAAATACAAAAATATTTTAATTTACATTTTAAGACTCATCTAGTTTAACTTTTTTAATTATGTTTTCCTCGTCGACAATTTCTCGTTTATGCGACATCTTAGCTAACGATGCTTGTGAATGTGAAGACGTATCCTGTTTGGTTAATTCTCGGACAACCATTGTTGCGTAGTTTGATGGTTGTAGGGAAAATTCTACTAGTAATGATTTAAACGCACCATCTGACAAACATTTTTTTTAAATATTCATTTAATCTTTACCAATATTAAACTTAACAAATTTATTGCATATTTATGCAATAATTTATAACGGGGTTATTTTTACCTGGTACACTTTCGAAAGGTGTCCGACCTTCTAATTTTTCATAATCAGATAGTAGTAAATCATCGTTGATGTCGTTGTGATAGACAATAGACCAAGTGATGTCATTTGCTTTGGATACAAATTTTCTGTAAGTACCTCTTAGGGAAAATAGCCTATAAAACACAGATTAGTTAAATGTATTTTATTAAAATCATTTATATAAGCGCATACTTGTCTTTCTTCATTAGTTTTTCCGAAGTCAAATTATCTTCAGCCAAAATATCAGTAAACCATGTTCCAATCACATTATCAGGATAACGCACATCACACCCGGGCAAAGGGTATACTACATCGTAAATACCGTAGTTTGATAAGGTTTCTTCTGTAATTGTAATGACTTCGGGAAATTTGATATCGTCCAATACGGCAACATCTTCTTCAGTTTCGACATCTTCAATTGTTGGGTCAACAAATTCTTTATCATTAAGAACCAAGTCTCCTACAATTGGAGTCAAGCCATATTCTTTGATCCGTCGAGAGACAATTTTGTTCCACAGTAAACTTTGATACGAATGAAGGTACAACATAACTAAATTTCTAGGAATCTGCAGTAATTGGTAATAAGACATATTAAGTTATTTAATAATAATATAATAATAATTGTTGATCAACTATGTATATAATAATGATTGTACCACTTGGAAAGCGTTGACATAAGATCTAGGTCCATTAAAGGCTAATGATCTTAAGATTTTTGCTTCGATAGTGAAGTTCTTCTTGGATAATTGGAAAACTGCATTTTTAGGATCTCTCGTTTCCCACCATACTGCTCTGGCGCGATCTGTATCAGTTTCAAAAGCGCTCTCCATCGGTCTTGGCTTTAATATATGCTCAACAGCCTAAACACAAAGTTCAAACAATCCCGATTAATGACAATGCATTATGCTTCACATAATATTTAAGAAATACTTACTTGTTCAAAATTACCGCTGGCTAATGATTTACCAACAACGTAGGTAGGAGACACTATCGAACTGCCAAAGCGTTGTAGACCGTAATAATTAATGAAGCCGTTATTTTCGAGCATATAAATAGCTTTAGCTACTTCGTCGTTGTTAGCTTCGATATTCCTAAAATATTTTTAGGAACTATTCAAATAAAAATGTAATGAATAAACACGCCCGTCTCCAATGGAGGTACATTAAACAAATTTTAGGGTATTACCTCAAGACTATTTGAAAGCGATTTCCTTTGAGATCACCTAATTTCAGGGTAGCATCTTTGTACTCATAGTTACCAGTCCAAATGTTCCTGGCACACACTTTAGCTACTTTATTGGCATCTACTTTTCGTACGGACAATGTTTGAGTTGTATTACCGCGTTTGTCTTTAGTTCCAGCGTGTTTGATCATGTTAACTTTTACTCTGATATAATAAGAACAACAATGATAATATACATTTCACATGTACCATTTTCGTCATTATTATAAAAAGTATATTTGATCTTAAAGTGAAAAAAAAATATATATTACTTTAGTTGCTTAGAAAGAATGCTCACAACTTGCGTAGTATCCATATTGCATTTATGTAGAACAAAATGTAAGTATTCCGGTTGAGATTTAGGCCAAGTTTGTCTGTCTAAATGTACACAGTCATATTACATTAGTAATATAATTTAAATATTAGTAAGCATAATTGAGGTTAACATAATTCAATATACTAGTACCCTTCTTATAAAAACTAAACAATGTCCAATGTTAAACATTTTAATTATTCTGTGTGAAACTCCATTTTGTTAGTTTCTATTTATATAAAAGTTTAACCAAGTGTAAACTTCAAATTATAAGTTGTAACTTAATCAAAAATCTTTAACTTAACAAAGTTACTACTGATAACATTAAATATTAAAATATGTTCTAATCTAAACCACAAATAGTATACAACAATAATTATTTTTTTTAGTAAACCATACGAACCATTTTTTACGAGATGGGCTAATTTTATAATGATAGTTTGTTTGTTTTGTTGATCTTTATTAGTGCTAGTACTAATTTTTGTACCATACTTTGATGATAAAAACTTATGTATTGATGTACGGTCTTCTTTAGTTAAACCATCGACCTAAATTATACGTACATTAACATAAATTTACAAGACTTTAATAAATTCATAATAATTTACTACATACGCCTATTTCTACTTGTTTTACACTTTTTGAAGCTATCATTTCATCGATAGCTTCTACGTGTGGTTCACATAGACCGGTTTGATCGACATAGTCTAAATAAAAAATAATATTATTTTCAATATTCAAATAGTTTGTTGACTCATTTAGGGCCATACCTTGGGGTTCGAAAACTTCTTCTTCTTTTTCAGGGACGGTACGACTAGTTAGACGAACAACATCTCCGTTTAAATTGATTTCGTTTACTTGAAAATCCGATATCCTAATTGTAAAGTACAATTTTGTTTTAAATTATTATTCCAAATCAAAAAATGTGAACACACTATAATACAACTAACCTGTGTTTAAGAATGCCAGATATGCCAGGGACCGATGTCGAGTATTCCGTTATGCCTACGTCTTTTTCTCGAAGGCCCTCGTACAAGACTTTTTTCACAGGACCTGTATAAAAAAAAAAAAAATTTAACTGTTATAAATACATTTCCAAAGTGTAAGAAAATTAGAGTTGTACTAACGAAAATCATTTTGCACAGAATCTGATTTAGCACTCATTTTGGCAACAGTTAACAAATACTTCCAATAGGATAAAAGAATATAAAATACTAATATATGTTGTTAATCAATTAGGAGATCCCAAAAAAAAACAATTTACATTCATTAGTTTTATAGTACTTAGTTACTTTAATAAAAAAAAAACAATTTTAACGTAAATAATAAAAACACATTATTGTCGAAACTTAATAAGTTGTAATTTTTAAACAAGAGCCACGACAAATAGATACTGGTACGTCGGAAACTCGTGTTATCAATGTTCACAACATGGCCGCTTATGTTCTGTCGTAAGAAGTACAAGACTACAATCTTATGCCAGTGGCCATTTTGCGATCGCCACGAGTGCTGATGTACCTCATTTTTTTTTCATCAGTTTGTATTGCCGTCACGTGTTTCGACCGCGGTGTAAATATTATTATCACTAAATTATTTTGTTATCAACTTTGTTGCATTGTTTTTTTTTTATCAGTTGGAAAAACATTTCCGTACGAAATGATATATTGTGACGTCAGCTTTTAATCTATCTTCCAAAAACTCGACATTTTTACGTCATTAAAGACGAAATATTCATAAAATACAATTAGTTTTTCGTTTTTCGAGTTTTTCTATTATAAATAAATACATAAACCTGTAATTAGTAACGCTTATTAACCATTGATCGGTTTGCCATTTTACAATTTGTACAAAATAATTTATTCCGTATATAAAAACTAATAATATATGACTTTTAGTGGTAAGTTCAATAATGTAACATACACACGTATAAACGTAATAAATAGTACAGCATCCTGTTATCTAAGTTATAGCGTTATTCGCACTTTTCCACTTTTACCTAAGTATTCCTTGTGTGTGCACATGGTGTATCTCTAACTATTGGTTGACGGTGTAGTGTTTAGATAATAATATTTTTTAGATAATGTTTAAAATTATTATATATTTTATTATGTAATATCAAAATATGCATTTTATTATTATGAACAATTAATTGCTCATCTGAAACCATGAAAGATAAAAGCTTTATAAAAATAAAACTCGGGTTACAATAAACGTAACTATAGTAATAACAAAAAAATAGAAATGATCTACATACACTTATTATACTAACTAAATAAGACAAAATAAATAAAGAAAAAGGTCATACAATTTGTAACTGTAATAGTAGTTCGTTAAATAATACTATTCTAAAAAGATATCAAACACTAAATATTGGATTGGTCGAATGATTCTTCTATTTAAATCATATATATTTTGATTCTTCATGTACTTGTACTATTACTTATAAACTATGAACACCTGTTTTTTTCCAACCATTAGAAGTAGTATTTCAACTAAGCCAATATTGAATTCAATAATTATATCTTTATTTAATGAATGTTGTTAATAATGTTGCATTATTTACTATACTGTATTCTAAAGATTTTACTATTTTCTAGGAATTTATGGTGTATATGTTGTGTACACACGATGCCGTGGTGTGCAGTAGTAGGCTGTAGAAACAATTTAAAAGCTACAAAGCGTGCCGGTAGAAATGTATCGTACCATATTTTTCCAAAAAACCCGCAAAGGAGAAATGCGTGGGTACAAGTTATAAAGCGGCCGACTAAATTTAATGTGGATTCTTCTTATGTCTGTTCAGAACATTTTGTTCCCAATGATTTTGAGTGTAATAGTTTAAAAGAAGAATTGCTAAACATTAAAGTCAAAAGGCAACTTAAAAAAACTGGTAAATAATTTTTTTGTTTTTGCTATAATTTGAATTTTAGAATCAGTTGGTAGATAATACTCAGTAAATATTAAGTATATAATAAATTAAAAAAATTGTACTTTATCTGTTTATTCATTTTACAGTTTTTAGACTCTAAAAGAAGTGTAACTATGAGTCATTTTTTAAATTGTCAGTTTTTGCCAACTATTTTTGAAATATTTTTAAGTTGTTGAATTTGTGTTTTTACGATTAGAAGTAAATCAATATTTATTTATTATTTTAGCCGTTCCATCTGTTAATATGACTGCATCTATAGAAAGACTGCCGTCCAAGAGTCCAGATCACGAATTTCCTACAGAGATGGAAAACAAAACAATAAAAGTACCTAATATTTCTAAATAAATGTCAATTGATACAAATTGGAGGCATGATTGAAATATACAAGGTTATTGCACACGAATCCCTTCTTCATCAAATATTCGATGATAAAAACAAATATGTCAGCATAACGGGCAGTCAATCAAAATCAAGTATATAAGTACACGATAAAATATATAGTAATAGTAAAACTAATATCCCATTATGCTGCCATTTGATTTCTCAAGATAACAATTCGAGACAATGTGCAATAACCTGTATATTTCAACCATGCATTGGAGGGAGAAAATATGGGATTTGCAAAAAAAAAAAACTTGTAATTTAATTTTAACATCTCAGATTTGTGGGTTTTTTTTTGTTATCTTTATTTAGCTTCAATGACATATGTTTCTTTTTTATTTTATTTAGCCAGAGAATCTTGATGAAAGTGACATAAACAAAGATACCATAACTTTGATGATGAATGTAACAAAATCTGACGATGGCAAAAACGATGATGAAAAATCAAAAAGATTAGAACGTAAAAAAATTGTCGACAAACTATTAGCTGATTACGAAGAAGAACAAAAAAATGAAAGTCAATCAAAGTGTATGGTTTCTGGATACACGGGTACTTTCTCCTCAAATATCAACTCCAATGCTAAGCTTGGCGACAAATTAAAACTGTTGAAAGCAAAAGATTTGCTAGAAACGGCTTCCTCGCCCGTTAAAAAAAGAAAAATGTCTTCGCTATCCAAATCTCACTCGGAAACAATAGAATTATCTACTTCCAACACTGTTCAAAATCCAAAATCAATTAACGACCAAGTCATTCATGTGTCGGCTGTCAAAGGAGGCCTTATGTTACAAGCAATATCGCAACTAGAGCCTATTGTTAAGCAACCGAAACCTAACCTTAACCTATCCGCAGCTACTCATCATCAGATAGAAAAAATTCCATCCGAGTTGGAGGAGGAAATTATTATTGTGACCGAAGACGAAGCCAATAGAGTTGATTTATCGTTGTACACGCCACAGCAGAAAGATAATAGCGCTGAAGTCATTATAGTGACTGATTTAAAAGATAGCGACAGTACTAAGTGTATAGACATTTTACCTAAGCCTTTTGTTGTACCTAAAAATAATAGTTGTATTACGAATGGTCTACAGTTGAAATCTAAAACCGGCAAAGATTCTGTTAAGCTGTCAGCTCAGCAACAAACTCTTTTACATCAAGACAAAGAATGTCAAGTGTTGTTTCCTTGCACAGGCTGCGAGCACAGAAGTTTTAAAATCAACAAACTTTTAAGAGAGCGAACGAAATTGGTAAAAGATTTAAATGTGAGCGGTACATGGAAAGATCCAGACGAAATGGATAGCTTGAGAAAAATGAATGGCGTCCTATCCATTCTGTTAATGCAGTCTGTTAATGAAAAAAACAGTAGGAAGTCTTCAGCTATTAGAGTGGACTTAGTGCAAGACACAATCGAAAGAGTTGATCGCGGTTGGACCATGCAGGACACGTCAGAAGTATTAAGTCAAATTATGAGTGCAAATGCTTACGATGAATTTGCTAGAACATTTGAAATAGTTAATGAAATCTAAACACATATTTTTGTAACTTACTTTACAAAAAATATGTATTTGTAATTATTGTTTACATATTTTGTATTTAACGTATTATAACAAATTAATCTTTGAAACTTCTTAAAACTATAAATTAATACAGGGTTATAAACTTGTGAAGTTAATTGTATATATTTATTTTGTACATCTGTGTAGAGAGAAACATTATTTTTTATTGAAAAACTTTTTGTACTACCTAATTTTTTTTTAATTTGTTATACTAATGTAGACGTAACAGTTCATGAAATTAAAATGTTTTCTCTAATAGTTTTGAACTTGAATGTTATTTAGTGTTGTAAGTAAAGTAAATTGCTGTAAATATTCTCGTTTGATTAGAGACAGATAAGTTTTCAAAATAGAACTTGTTGAAGACGTGATTTCTTAAATAAAGATTTTTACAAAAAAAAAAACCCAAAACTACGCATTAAAAATTACTATAATTTTCAATAAATAACACAATATTTTTTATCTTATTTATTAATTAACAATCAAGAAAAATTGTTATTAGCTGATATAAATAGATAACAATATTTAATTATATAACAACCGTTGTTTTTCTGAAAAAAAGTGGGCATAACCTCCGCTGCACGGAAGTACATAAGAACATAGATATTATGTCTTAATATCATTACAAGTATAGAACCCTGGTACTTGTTTTATCTCTAATCTCTTTCCTCCTAGCATCTAGCTGGACCATCTATTAACTCTAATCCATTATCTCTAATCTTATAGATATATATAGTATACCCGAAACATTCAGCGCGATGCACGCACGCACATATTTTCCGATTGACCATAGCCCAATAACATCATATCATGTTAAAATTTGAATACTTTTTGAAAAATTTGTAAATGTTTTAAGTCCTAAAAAGCAAATAAAGTAAACATTTCTACTCATTCTAAGAGAAATGGTCAAAGATGTTTTGTTGGTTTCTCACTGTGTATTGGTAGTACACTATATCTAAAGAATATCCCACTCGATATTTCAAAAAGTTCTAAACTATAGCGCGTTGTTATTTCAGGTTGAAATCTGTGTACATTTTTTATAAATTTTTCTCGATTTAAAAGGGGAAGATATGAACTTTTTTAATTGTTTACCAATTAAAAGACCTTTTGGGTACGATTTGAGCTCAATAATAGACTTGTGATATGAAGAAATCGGTTCAGAGGTTTAGGATATATATCAGCTACTAATGAATTTCATATGATCTGCCATTTAATCTCGATTAAAACACATTGATTAAAATTAAGTTTTATACATATAAATATGTTTATAAAAACATTTACAATAAAATAAGTAACTAATCAAATCGTGGACTTATAAAATCCGCTATATTGGTCACAAATAAAAATGTGTTAAATTGTGATATTTAGTATTGCTATATTGTTAGACATTTAATTTAAACATAATTAATATCAAAACATAATATATTAGACTTATTAGTTATAACATTTGCATTGATTTTATATTATACAATCAACGGTATTTGGCACGTTAAAAAAATCAGGAACGTTAAGATAAAAACACACCCAGAGGTTTCATATAACTCAAGTTGAGCAACTCAATTTAATTTACAATAGTCAATAACGTTTAGACTAATATTGCACGAATACTGTTGTTTGTATCAACACCGTTACTTGCCTAAGTCAGTGACACATCTGTTCAAAACATATTTTAAATAAAACAACAAGACAAGATAAAAAAAATCTAATCACGAAGCATTCCATTGATGCACTTTTGAACGTATTCTAAAGCGTTATTCAAAATGTCCTTTTCTAGTCCGATTAAGGTAGAAGCAAGCCGTTGAAACTTGGGCGGCTGTTTTTCCTATAACAATAACATAAATTAGCAATTGCAATACTCATTTCTTTTAGAAAACGTAAATATATTATCCTTACATGTATTTAAATAATTTTAGAGAACCCGGTTTTTCTTTAGTACAAAAATGTTATAATAGTGCATTATACAGTACGTATATATTTATAAAAAAAAAATCGAAATTTTTAATTTTACAACGTTCTCGACTTATTAGTAAATGGCGCTTTGGCCGTACGCCTAAACTTACCGCCAGCCATGTCTACCCACTTCTTCTTCGACCACGTCTACCTTATTAGGCGTTTAACTTATTTGTTCGACTTATTCTTTTAAGATTGGCACCTGAACTATAGTAACTTTACTAAAGTACTTTTATCACCTTCAGTTACGTACTTATTTCTAATTCTTTTTAACCACAACCAACCCTTTTATCACTCAACACTTTTTAATATATAATATAATAACTTTGGTAACCTTTGAGCCATCGACAGCCGCCGCCGTCGGTGGATACTGTCTGAGCAATAGACTGATTCGGATTTGCAAGAACTGCCAGCATTTGATTTCGAGCGAGACATCGAGTGCGCCTTCCGACATGTCCGTTCGGGTCAATTGCAAACAATGTTTCTCTTCTTGACCGATCCATTCGTCCAGGGTTTCTGTGGATCAGCGGAGAAATAATTTTAATAGTTTTTAACATTCAACGCGATGTGAGAAGGAATCAAAAAATTAAAACTAAATAAGGATTTAAATCCAAGTATTCAAATCCGCGGTATAAACTTACCTATATCATTTTATAAATTCGAAAGTTTTATTTTTTAATATATCGTCGTTGCAGCAAAAAAACCTCCTAAGCGCCAATTTTACGATTTTGAGGTTTTAGCCCTGGTTACAGAAAAAAAGGCTAAAATATTCTAAAATCTCCAACGTTCTATCATCATTGTAGAATACATGAAAAATAAAAAATAAATCGTTTTACACGTTTTGGTGTTTCCTGGACAATTAGGTTTTATTTAGCACATTGGAGTTTTTTTGCGGCAACGACGATACCCAACTGCAAACCTGTGTGTTATTTTAACCAACCACTGTCGAGGTCAGACAATTCGGTATAGATTGATATTAGGTTGTAAAATAAACAATAGAAAATATATTTGCAATGCCGTTACTTTTGTCCATGTTGAATATGCGCACGAACGCCAATAGTTTGCCATCGACCGGACACGGACCGGGCGTCAGGGAGAATTCGGCCAGCGCCGGTAATGACAGGGTCTGCAGCAACCGGTAACGAAGCGCGTACAACGGGTCGGACTTGGACACGCCCAGGCGTATTTTCACGGCGTCGTGCTCGTTGTCGGCGTACACGAATCCATTGTGCACCAGAAAATCTGCGTTTGTCCGCACACCGTAGAAAATGAACACTTGGTCGGCGGCCGAATAATCGCGGTCGGCGTAGCACACGCAAGTGTTATCCGACTTGATGAAATCGGTAGACAGCTGAAATAATAAATAATAGATCGTACTATATTATTATAACACATAATATAACGTGTAGACTGCGCACAAGCTATCCCGACCTAACCGTAATGTGCCATTGTATGTACTCGCATATCTTATTATCATTATTATGCGAATATTAAAGACTATAGTCACCGAAACGCCGTACCGAAGGTAAAAGTTTGCTCAAACGCGGTGCAGTGTCGTAAGCGCCACACGATGGTACGTATTATACGAGTTACATTATATGAGTTATACGAGTTTGATCTATACAAACGCCACGACCGTTCCGTACAGTTGTATAAGGCTATCAAAATAATAAGTGTATAAAATAAAAATTATAAGGTATAAAATTATTAATTATACACACAAATCATACTATACATTGCGATATGCGTAGTAAATATCAATTTTCTCTTAATTTAAAGTCGAGGGTTAACGACTAGTCCGTATTTTTGGGGGAAATCTTGTAAAAAATTACTTTTTAAATAAATTATAAAAAAAAATATTTTTAATTACTTTAATAGAAACCTATTTAATTACTGTTTCATAAAAACCGAAGTAGTTCTTCCGTGTACATAAAACATAAAAGAAGTTTCGTTATTATATATTCAATAGTTGGTCATTAAAACATATAAATGTTGACAAAATAAAATTGTTCGTCTTTTCACGTATAGAACTAATAGTACTACTTTTTTAAATATTCTGAAAATGTATTCGTTGTTCTTTCCTAATATTTCATTAGGAATCTTTGTGAGACATTTAAACGCCAATAATTATTTTACTCGGCCAAATAGGTTTTTTGAAAACACCTTAACATAAATGTTAAACAGTATTTTTTTATCTTTTGAAGTTAACAATTACTAGCTTAGCTAACTAAAGGAAACTTAACTAAAACAATACTTTTGTTCTATTTTCAAATTTCGGATTAGAAACGAACGGGTTTTTTTTTTTGTATTTCAATAGGCACAATTTAATTAATAACATCATTGTGTTAGCTTTTTAGAATTTTAAAAAAATATACAATATTGAAAACATTTTTGAAAATTAATATAATATGTTGTTTTGTTAGTTTACTTAATAAGCGTCACAACTTAACAACGTTTCTACATTAACTGTTAACTCTTACATTAAATAATAATAATATAATATGGAAGCAAAAGTGAAAACGGCATCCGTTAATCCATAACGAAAACCGGTAATTAGTACACACATTTTACGTTAAACTTGTAGTTAATTAATAAAAAATACATTCTTACTTTTCCGTTATGATGATTGAACATATCCCAAAGTGGAATGAGTGCACTTATAGAGTTCGAAGAATTATCTAAACTTGGTATAAAATTTTGACGGGACATCAACGACGATACTGCCCACCTAAAAAAAATATATATTACAATTTTAAAAAAGGCACACAACTTAACTGTATTTTTTATTGATTAGATTAACCGAATTCTCAATACAGTTAAAATATGTGATATAGTACAGCAGTCATAATAAGTAAATACAACTCTAAAAAGGGACGACAATTCATTTTGTAAATAGAAAGAAGGGAAGCCCAGATAAGTTGTTGCCACATTTTTAATAATTACACCTTGTTTAATCAAATTTAGTTTATTTAAAAAAACGAAGAACTTAACACTAAAAATAGTTGCCAATTTAAAAGAGCAAAAAAATAAAAACACTTATGTAAAAGTTGGTTTGATTTATTTTTTTTGAGGTAGTCATTTGTCCAAAGTATATTTTTGCTATTCAACAAATTTCGAAAGACTTGGCTTAAAGGACAAGCTAACTTAATTCATACTTCCCATTTTTTAAAAACTAAAAGTAACTTTGTTTAAAAATATTTTATCTATTTTTAACATACTTCACAAAACCTATAACCTATACCGCAAATATTCCTTGCACAGCAGAAAAGTTAGAAACCCCAAAATTTAGCCATTAGTGTGCATTTTTTTTTTAATAAGTAAATAAATTAAGTTTTTGCTTATAACCGACAACTGACAACTTTGACTAAAATCGTTTTCAGCGTAAAAGATACATAATATATTCCAAATCCAATTTTTGACAGTCTACTGGAAGCTAAAATGCATTTATGCCTCAATTTTTTTTTTTAATTACATATAATATATATATATATATCTACTATTTATAAAATTCTGCTATGAAAAAATGTTTTATTTTTAAAAAAATGAGAGAACTATTGAAAAACATTTTAAACCTGTCCTAGTAATATGTTATACAACTTTTTATCTATAAATAAACTCTTAAATACACTTCGAAGTGACATCTTTTTCGTTAGTATACTCTCCACTCGTCAAAAGACATTTTAAAATTATTAACGAAATCCGTTTCCTTTGGCGCTATATTGTAATTACTAATATTATACTGTTATAATTCGGGCTGAGTTTGTATAACTGTTGGTTCACCTATATACCTTTTATTGAAACAATGACTGTCCTACTAATTAGATACAATATATAATATATTTGACCCTATACTCGCGCATGATGTGTTTATTAATGATAATACTTATATGTATAGTATGAATAAGACACTGCAGCCCAAGGGACCGGAACACGCACTATTGAAATAATAATATGAAAAACCGGAAGGAGTTTGAAGATACAATAGTGGTGGTATCGATACGCCGTAGATACCTACTGCATCGAGGAGACAGTGAAAGGTTATTTACAGTGTCTCGTGCTCAGTGTTAGTTAATAGTTCATCGGAAACGACCGCATGATGTACTTGCGCACGTTGTTGGTTTAAGTCGTCTGTTTTCATGATCGGTTTCTGTTATATTATTTTGAATTGTATAAAAAAAGCAAATAAATGTGAATTTTGCTAGCTCGTCATGTGCGGTTTACAAATCAAACATTTGTGACAAGACGGATATAAACTTAAAGTGAGTTACAATTATTAAAATAAGTTGTACATAGTTACAATTGCAAAGTTGACAAATACTCGGTTGTTTGTTAGGTACACTCAAACCCAATACAACCCTAAAATCCCCATATTTTTGGGTAAATACCAAACGTTTGCTGGACTTGAGCAAAAATAAAAACCACTAGTATATTTTGTTTTACCATCTCTGTAAATTTACATCTTGTATACAGTTTATTTGAATGCATAACTAACTATAGTAATTATTAAGACCAATCCAATAGCTTAATTTATTAATATTGTTACTATATAGTAGTAATAAAAGTTAATTTTTTCATAATAAAATATTTGTACAGTAAAACACTAACACAAAATTATACTAAAAAATCGTTTGACGGCAAAAAATCTCGAATATTGAATATTTTTAAAATCATAGTTACATAGTTGAAACGAAGTGTATACGATACCAATTAAAATTAGACTATTTTTAACATGCAATTTCAACTTTTATTTTAATTTGAAAAACTAAAAATTTGTGATAAAGGTCCTTTATAAATACTTTTCATTATTTTAATAGAAAAATAAATACAAAACTCAAAAATGGAAATATTGAAACCTTTATTTGTTTTTGGAAAAATCACTACCTACCCAACATAAAAATTAAATTTCAAAGGAATATCATACGTAAAAATAATTTTCCTTTTACCTTTAATAAAATGACATAAAAAAAAACTTGTTATACGCCAATTTGTAAAATTTTAAACTCAATGAGTTTTACCTTTAAAAGTCATCAAAACTTGAGCTTATTGTTGGAGTTAAGTAAATATGAAAAATAATTTTTACTATTATTATTATTATTATTATTATTATTTATAAGCATATACAAAGTGAAAAAAACTATTTTGCTTAACAATACATTAAGCGTAATAGCTAGTATCTATTACGATCATTTACTACAAATAGCCACCAAAATGATTATTATAGTAAAGGCGGAAAAAAAAATAGTTTATCCCAAAAGAGATATTTAAATTATTTCGCATCGTTACATAATTTTACTCTACTTCGCGAGAACGTTTACCGGATAATTTTAATGACAAAATAAATATATGAATACGTAAACCGATTTTCGGGATGATAAAAACATATTAAATTATATATTATATTGTAATATTATTACGGTGAAACTTTTCTCTATAGCGAACACCTGTGGGGAATTAAAAGGTGTCGGCTATTGAGAAGTGTTATTACGTTATTACAGATTAACGGTATACTTGTAAGTATCCGTAAATATCTATATTTATATCTAATAGTATTATATATATATATATATATTAAATACCTTGATAGGTTTCTCTGCACTTACGATGTAACTATAAAATAACCATTATCAATATAGGTAATACATATTCTCACAAAAAAAGTTATATTTTTCTATCTGTTAATTTTGGTTTTTGTTGAGTAAAATATTTAACACAATCGATTTTTCACCCGCGCTTACGTCGTGTTCATATAATATAACATTGTTTCATCGTACTAAATATTATGTACAAAAATACAATTCTTTATACATTTTTCATTTGCTACATGTTTTCACTTTTAAAAAAACTATTTAACAATTGTCTATGAAACAATTTAAATCAAAAGAATTATTTCTATCAAGTGTACAAAGTATCTTACGTAAGTAAGATACAGGTAAGTTATAGGTACGATTCTTACCTATAATGAATAAATTACCAACATGGAATGTGAGACAACACTCATGACATAGTACAGAGAACAGTATTTTAACAGTCTACATGCTGAATTAAAAAATATAACTAAAAATGGGAGTTTGAATAATATTGATATTTCATATTATTCTTCACACAATATTCTCACTATTATTCACTCAATATGATAAATTCTACTTAACGATAATGGAAAGCTACAGTACATTAAGCAAAAACCTAATTTAAGGTTTAAAAGGTTAGTAAACAGAAAAGTTATAAGAGCCTTTTTAACTAAATACCATCAAATATTCGAAACAAAAACAATGAAAGGATTTTGTGAATTAATATGAGGAGGAACGATATTTTGTTTGTTTTATTATCCAAATAACAAAAAATATTTTTTATTTATAAGTGAGAAGCTACATTAGTAAATCCGTCCGTGGAATACAAAAAAATATCATGTACCGTGTATTCAAAAATGTAAAATACGCATTACAGTAAAAAATCTCAATAGATTATTTCTTTCGAAGGAAAAAATAAATAAAATAAATAGAAAGAATTGGTTACATCGACCGATTTTCATAGTGACTGTTCAAATAATGTGCGTGGGAAATACAAGTATTCTAAATGAAGACCACAAATTATTTAAATTATAATAACATTATATATTGTATCTATTTAGTGCAGAACTATAAAATAATAAAAGTAAAGTTGTAAAACGGCGTTAAAGTTTTCAATAAGAGAGGAAAATAGTGTTACATTTATACATAACCTATTTATTATATTACTTATTAATTATTATTTAAATATTTTTTCGATATACTCACTGAATCCGAATATGGCCTCAGATGTTCTCTAAAACGTCTAGTTATTTTTTTTGCTGTGTAAATTAAGATTTACAGCAAGTGCTAGAGAAATTATGATAAATATTAAAAAGATTAATAGAGAAATAATGCTTGTATTGTAGTTCTAGTTTTAAAATAAAATAAATTTTGTTGTGCAGAGTAATTAAGAAAGAGCAATCTTCAAAATTCAATAACTGCAATTTTATTTTACAAATATGAATAAAATGTTTAACTAATCCTCTCTACTTTCTATGTTGCAACATCAACATATTATACCTAAATAATTTAATTTTGAAATCTTTGATTGCGCATACTGATGGGTATTTAACTTTGTACGTCATTCATTCTTTAGACTATAATCAATTATTTAACACAAGTGTAAGTACGCGCGTTAAATAATATGTAACAGATTTTAATCACGATTTTCCCGCAGTTACTTTCTATACAAGAGAATTATAATAATTATATTATTTATTATTATTGCTCTCCAAACACTTCAAATAGAGGATTAGACAACTTGAGCGGTCGAAATACGACCATTTCATTTGAAATTCGATACTCAATAACGAAAATAACTGTATGTATTTAAAATATACTTATAAACTATTCACTGATAGTTGTCGTAGGTATTGTTTTGGCGCCTGAACACAATACCTACAATTAAAAACTCAACCATGGTATTTAGTTTTTTTGCAATTACACAACTGTAAATGCATAGCGTGAAAAAAGAGGATGCATATTTCGGCACGCATATTATGTGGTTGGTGAAACGATCTATTAAGAACGTTGGATTTCAGTGTTATATGATTAATCAAGACATATAATAAACTTTTTTTTTTTAAATAATTGATAGTTTGTTAAACGTTATTTATAATTGACTTCATTTAAAAAAGAAAAAATATTTTATATTAATGAAATGAGAAACATTTACTTTCTAACACATCAAATTAGCCGGCTTTTATGTGGTTTACAACTAAGTAGGTAAATTGGTTGGTTAAAACTGTATCACATTTTCCACCGGTTAGTTATAGATACTTAGCGTTTATTTTTTAAATGCAATTAAATATAATATATATGAACAGAATGCGTATCGTTAGTGCATATACAGTATATATATGTGTGTGTGTGTGTGTGTGTGTGTGTGTGTGTGTGTAAATAAAAGTCTTACAGATTTGGAGGCTACATATTGATGATGATGATAAGTTGTTTAAGTTTTTTCTAGATTAATAATTATTATTTAAGGGAATTATGTATTTTTTTTAACTGACTTAATTAATATATTTTTTTTAATTCCAAAAAATCTACTACGTAACTAATTGCTGTTGACTATAAAGTTATATTTTAATACAATTTACTACTATAAAACAATAATTACTTCTCAATTAATTTTTAAATAAAAAAAGAGCATGAACAATATTACTTGAATTGATTTTTATATAATCAATATAAGTTTTAATACATCATTACCAGCTATTAACAATTTTTGCATATAGTTAAAAAATATTGCTTTCTAATACCATGAGCACCTATAAGTATGGTATGTACATTTATTATTTATTCCTCACGTATAAAAATACTCAACATTTCAAATACTCGCGAGTCACTAGAGCATGTAATCGTTCTTCTCGTCTCTAAACGTATTTAATATTATATATGAATGCGTCAAAATATTCACAAAAGAAAAAAATAACAATATAATATCGATTTAGGCACCGAATAGTTCTCCGTGGCGTATCAATTTTCCCGAAAAATCGATAATCAACTTTAATCGTTGGCCAGCTCATGTGTAAAATTTGTCACGCATCTGTTTGATTGGACATACTATAATACATAAATTATTTTAAATTAAATGTATTTAAATATGCTACCTAAAGCAAGTAAAATGTACAAGCTATCGTATATAGATTGAAAATATTAACTTTAAATTTTTACACTATTTTATAAGTGTACTAAAGAGTTATTGGTTTAACAATGATCTGAAATCTCAGAAAAAAACTGAAAAATAGAGTTTATATTATGTGAAGAATACCGCTATAGAAAAAAAACACAATTTTTTGGAAAATTTATAAAGAATAATTCAAAATAAGAGCAACTACCAAAAAAAATGTAATTTAATATTATTTAAACCACTATATTTCATTATTAACATTTATGTTATCTAATTTTTCTTAGATTTTGTTTTAAAATTTTAGTTAGACTTACTTTTTAATCATTTTTAAAAAAAACGTTGCTTTTCGAGTTAAATAGTTTTTGGATATATTTAATTGAAAACCGTTGTCCTAATTGTTCTTAAATTCACTTATTATTAAAAACTTAAACGATTTTAAACACTTTTCTCATCCAGATTGAGTAAAAACATTCTATTTTCTGTTTTGTAAGGGTAGTTTTAGGACTTCTGAAAACCTACAAATATAAACAAATTTAAAAATCAAAAAACCTAATATGATTTATATATATAAATACATATATATTTTATACTGTTCTCCGTCTACAGATTCACACCAAATGGTTTGTTTAAAAGTGATTTTATCATTTCCAATTATTCCTAACGACCTGCAATCTTCTAGACCAAGTGTATTTTTTAAAAAAATGTGTTTAACATAACAGTTGAACACTAAACTTGATATGTACATACTTATCTATAATGATGGTCTGTAACGATTTTATTGAATGAGAGGGAAATATTGTATTTTTTATTTGAACAAATCTGTTGTGATTTATTACTAGTAAGTACGATTCGTTTATGACAGTTTTGTAACTACATTAGATGCATAAGACCTTTTAAAAAAAACGCGAACAAACGGACTGGGGTTAAGCAATTAATGAGCTCTGTGCTATACATATTGTGCATGAAGCATTTGTCATTATCCAATTGTGTTTTAAACGTATATGATATGCATGTGTATGCTAATAGAAAACGTTAAAAAGCGTAAATAAGTATTACTAGCAGTAGTACTAGCAGTGATTTTCCCATGGTAGACATCTGACGGACAAGAGTTATGCAGTCCATATAGCAGCTCTGCGATTGAACAGGACACGGATATCATCAAACTGACAGGCAACACGCGTAGTAAACTGTTTTAACGGAGGAGACCAAACGAAACAAGCATGTCATGCAAATCGTTATGTCTTGTGCATCGAGTAACGACGATGGTTCTTTTTTATTATCATTATTTTCTTTTTTTATTATTTAAACGTTTCCCATGTGAGACCAACGTAACTGCCGATCGCGACACTTCGACGTTCATCCGTTTGTATCCGTTCGCTATTATATACCTACCAACGCGGATATCCGACTGTTAATTAACACTGTATATATATATATATATATATACATAATGTATATTGACAACAATTCCAGTCAAACCGATGAGCAACGGAACTTTGTTTTTTTTTTTAAATATTTTCAAATAAAATAACGCGCATCAGAGGATATAGAAACAAGTTCTTAGCCGCGTTCAATCCAGACCAGTTTCTCAAGGAAGCCTCTCGAGAGAAAGTGTAAATATGTGTGAGTGTGTGTATTATACTACAGTTAATAATTAATTATTCTCAAATGGAAAAACGTCTCGGCATTTTTTATTTTTGTTCACATAATTTGTACTTTTAATTATTATAGTATACATTATTAAACATGCCTACGTTGTGAGGTTGTTTGTTGAGCAACAACAAATGTATACACACTACAGTACCTATATTTATAGTATAATCTATATACATAAGTTTATTGTGAAAAATTCGCACGGTCGGGCAATGATTTCTTAGTTTATTTCACATGCGAATACGCAACAAACACGTCAGGTAGATGAATAATTATATGTGTCAAAAAACATTTTTTTAAGGCGCACATAAGAAAATATTTTGTATTTTATTGTAACATACTGAAATATCAATATTATGATAATTTACTTAACGACATTACAATAACAAGAAAGAGAAATGTTGTAACCCGACGCGACGTTATTTACATATACCACGAGAAAATAAATATTACATAAAACAACTTGAATTGTTTTTTTTTTCAACTAGTTATTAGATCAATATATATCTCGGGGTCACAACAGAAGAATTAAATATATTAAATAATAATTTTAAATCAAGCCGATATAAAAGCTAATTACAGTTGATACGTTCTTTTAATGTAAAAAAAAGTGGTTTCTGTAAATAATAATAACAGTATTAAAATGTGAAAGTTGAATTAGATAGCCAAGATAAGAGTACAACTTACTTCGTGGGTGATTTAAAGTGTTCTATACACTCTAGAGTATGTGTCAAAAAAATATATAATAAATTACAGTCGAATGAATAATCAAATCAGAGATGGAGAAAAAACACAACAGGCCTACCGTGTATGGCAATTGACATTTTTTAGGAGAATAATTTCTACCATTGGATAACAAGAACGGTATTTTTATAAATTTGTTTAAAAAAACATATAAAACATCACGTAGATGTGTTGACAAAATCATAGCTTTTAACTCAAAAACCACTATATACCTATTTGGTTGTAAAAAACAGATTTAGCTCTAGATCGTGCGATATATCCGTACAATAATTTATAGTACACAGGTTCATAAGTAGCCCCTGTTATAATAATAATTGTTTCTTTATTATATAAATTAACTTGAGGCTACACGATTCTGGTCTGTGCGGAATAGTAGAAATTATTAAAATGAAAAGAGAGCGAGGTCTAGCACGCCGTGAAGCCTATGACCTACGCCCCGTTTATATTTTCTGGTCTAAAACCCTAATAGGTAATTTATAAGGTATAGGGTCTCTTAACACGGGTCATATAAAAAATAATAATACCCAGCGGTAGCCTTCGGTATTGTAATTTAAATTTAACCACACATAGCACATTGTTCTACATCAAACTACATTATATTAGGCGTTAACACGGAAAATTGCAGGGTCTGAACGTATTTTGAGAGATTATTTCCTAATAACAACATAATATATACTATAGTAATATGTAAAGTAAAAAAAACACTGATCACGTTCCGAAAACGTTGCGCAATTATAATCATAGTACATTTTTGTGGCTAGTAAATCACGTCCATATATATAAATACATGCTTACTTCCCGAAACCTCATTAGATAAGTGTAAAATTGACATTTTCAAGATGACTTTCTCTGGTCGTTAAAGTACTTAATACGGCTTTGACAATTCACAACTCGTTCTCGGCGATCGATTCATTGGCAATTATATTTAACTTACATTTCTATTTTATGTATAATGTCGAATCGCCAATTATAATAGGTTTCTTACTTGTAATAACATACCTAAACAATATGTTGGCAAAAGTCAAGCATCAAAACTATTGGCAACTGTAGACCGAATTCTCAAACAGGAAAAAAACACATGTGTACTTTCTATACTATGTATGCAAACCAGTATAATCATACTAAAGTATCAGTGTATTCGGAGACAATGTCCGTGGAAAGTGGTTTTATTCTCACAAAGAATTCAAAATAATACAAATATCTAGTAGAGGAGGTGCCTACCGTCAAAATTGGATAAAGGCGTAAGAAAAATGATAGTCACCACTCGTTATACATTAATTACGACTAACAACAATAGAATGAAATTGTAAACTTTAGATAGTACAGTTATTGTATGAAGTAAAGGTATAGTATATTGTATATGTTATTAAAATTATACACAGTAACACTAGTGCATTTCCCTAGATCGAAACATTAAGGAAGATAATCTCCAGTGATATCTAGTCTAATGATCTGTTTTTTTGTTATGTTCTGCCTCACTTCACATCTATGAACAGTTTCTATTTGTTGTTCTTTAATCCACACCGTTGGGCTGATAACATTTCATCACTATTCCCACTAAACACTTTAATTAACTTGTTTTCTTTTTTAATGAATTTGTAAGAATTTGAGAGGAAGATCGATCCTATTTGACTTGTTTTTTTAATGAAAAGTTATAATTTTTTTTTTTTGATACACTAAAGGAATTAAAATTGTATTTTATCCATAATAAGTACCTAATTAAGTTCTTAAAAATTCAATCCACCTGTTCATAATCTCTGGATTTACCACTATTTCTTACTGAAAATATACTATAGGTGATTAAGCACACTGAATTTCATTGTCGGTAAATATTATTATAATTTATCAACGACTAACCATAGACTCCACATCCTTATCATCATTAATTTATATGTATCGGTTACATAAAATTAATTTATAACTTTTAAAACAGCAACTTAGGTTTGTCGAATTCCACTCAAATCAAATTAGTTTTTTTCGTACGCCTTCGTACTCAAATTAAATTTGATTCGTTACTTAAAAACTCAGTTACATAAAAGTCCTTATTGTTAACATACTTCGTTTTGTAAGACTTTAGAAAATAATACTACAGTAATTCTGACTTTCGATGATCATTCAATTTAAATATATAAATATGTTTGACAAATATGACTAATACTTCAAAAAAATTACTCTTGAAAAGCACCTAATTTAGTTTTGGAAAATTCATCCTCACGATTACTTCTGAGTAAAATACTGAATTTTATTGAAGAAGTATTTTTTGGTGTTGATAAAACAATAAGACAAGAATGCTACTGTCAAACGTCAAAAGCTATAAAACTATAAGTAAAATAAAAAATACAACTTTTTAAGAATTATGTAATTATTTAACTGGGGACATTTTGTCCTCGAATTAGATTTTCTAAGTTGTGTTGCAAACTAAACGTCCGAGGGTGTGGTTTGTCCTCACTTTAGCACAAGCTTTTACCTAATCATAAGAATAGTTATAGAGATAGCTAATTGTAAGTGCAATCGCAATGTATGTGTACATAAATGTAAAAGTAGAATTATTTTGAAGTTGTTATTTCAACAGATTTCAACAAATACTTCAATTGGATAGACGATAAAAAATGCTGAAGACCGAGTTAGCGTAGAGCTAAATAAAACAGGTTTATTTTTTTAAACTATTTAAGGCGTGATAAATGACATTATTTCCGTTTTATTTGTTTTAAAACTACGTTAGAATTTATTTGTAATTTTAGTATAGGTAACGACTTTTCTCGTGATATGGATTATGTCTAATAACTTAATTGCTGTTCCATAGTTAATTAAACTGATTAGGAGACATTATTTTATTAATAATACATATTAATATTTAATAATATTACATAATAAACAATAAATAACATATAACATAATTATAATCAAATTTGAAAAATAACAGAATTGTACATTTTTTAATTTTAAATCCAATAAAGTTTTTATAGTTTTCAGGAAAAAATTATGAACTTTTAAGTTTCATTCGAATATAGGTCGGAATCTTTAACGGAAGATGTGTTAAATGGTCGAAGAAAGTAGTTTTTAAGTGCAGCGATTAGTATTAATCCATTTAAGGATCCGGTTCTCTGGTTAGTTGTTCTTCTTGTTTTATTGTCGTGACTCGGTAGTATTGGACTAATAAAAATTGATGGAACTCTTGCTTTCTCTCGGATAAGAGTGCGTGGATATGTTATATTTGTTTGTGATAACACGAGTGTTGTTTACTAAACTCATTAAAAAAAAATTATTTAACATATTAATAAGTCTAATTTTCAAGCTGGTCAACTTTTTCTGTTATAATTAAACTATAGATATAAAAAGTTGAACTCGTTTGAGCTAGTATTACGTATTCTAGGTTATTTTTATAACGACTTAACATATTTGTTAGTCGGCAATTACAATAATTTGATCGACAAAGCATTTGTATAATGTAATAACTATCAAACCTAGCAATTATTCAAATATTTATAATATATAATTAAGTATTAAAAACTGTATAAATAACTCAAGTCTCAAATAATAAAAACATTTTTATTTAAACTAAGTTAACTAACAAAAAATAAAAATATATTAAAATAAAATTTCAATTTTCTTATTCAAATATGTTTTTATTTAAAAAATAGTTAAAGGTTAAGTGATTAAATCAAATAAATGTTTATTTATTTACCTAGAACATTAGAAAAAGTTATACTATACTGTAAAATGTAATTAATAAAATAATAAATTAGTTGGATCGTTCATACTATCGAATGAAATAGTATTTAAATGGAATATTATCATACTTAGTTCTAAATATTTAAATAATAGTAATTTTTTTTCAAGTTAATATATTATTTAAATCAGCGCATACAAATAATAAAAAAGTTAGTATTGTGGGGACGGGGAAGTCACATGTCAAATTTTCAGAAGTGAAATAAAGAAAAATGTCTATCCTTTCTAGAGGAAAGGGTTTATGATAATTTTTTGGTTTGGCAACGTTTATCGGTAGTACTATGTTTAAAAAATATTCTATCCAAATTTGGAATTGATTCGACTATTTTTAAAAAAGTTATAGAGCATCGTAATTTTAAGTTGAAAAATATTTTAAAGGGGAAGGGATGAATTTATTAGTTTTTGGCTCAATAGAGTACCTTTCAGGCACGATTTCTTATGCTACACGAAGACATTTTTTTTTTAAAGGATTATTTTTTATTAGAGAAATAGTTTTAAAGTAAAGAATTATGTATTTTACTTTAATGTTGCAAAATAAAATATTTTATATTTATTTTTATAAAAAAAACAATTTCATTCTTGAAATAAACACGAAAGAATGCACACAAAAAATACAAAATTATGTATCTACTTTTTTATTAATTTTGTAGAATAAATATAAGAAATTAAAAAAAAATTGTTTACAAATCTAATAACTAATATGAATCTTTGTGATCCACAAAAAAAATACCCTATGTTAAATTATTGTCGTTATAAACATATATATTTTATCACATAGTTGGACTAAAAAAAGAGCAATACTATATGTATTAGTTTTCTCTTTACTTTTGTGTTTTTGAATAATTCAGAAGATCTTAATGAATTATGTTATTATTATCATTGTTTTGAATAAATTATCGAAATCCAAAACTTTCTACAGGATGTAATTTTAAAATTTATTAACATTTGCTCGTATTATAATGTGTCAAGTTTGTAAAATATTTTTATTTGTTTCGTGTCACCCAACTAGCATATAAAAAATAAACTATAAAGTTACATATTGACAATTACCTTAGAAAAAAAACAGTCATTGCTTGTTGACAAAATACAGACGATCTAACCAAACGAAGCTAAAATGGGAAACAATACCAAAATAAAACAATAGCGCGTTTAATCACAATTATAGCAATTTGGTGTAGCTATTTCCTGGTGAGTGTAGAATTCATTTTAAATCTGGCCCTAAATGTCTAGTCGCATTACTTTCTCTTTCTGCACTGTTTTTACTATCTATTGTATTTTAATTTTTTAACTGGATTATCTTTCTATCACGTATGATATCTTTTTTTCTAAATTATTTTTGGGCCATAACAATTACAGCTAAAATTATTGTTACGTAATTATTAATATATACGTCTAGTACACTAGTACGTGCAACATGTTATTATATTGTTGAATATGCAAATACTATTATAAAATCTAACAGACGCAAAGGTGATAATAACTAAGTAAAAATAAGATAATCTAAAATAATTGAAGCCACTCCCTCGTTAATTTAAATATAATAGAACATCTTTTCCTATTTAAAATATGAAAGTTGTGCTTACTACTTCAGAATTTCATATCCTTATTGATTTCCTGCACTATTTACAGTTACACGGATACAACTTATTTATATTAACATTTTTTTTTTAGAAAACCTAAAAAAAGTTTAGGAAAAATAATAGAAATCTGTAATATTTATTCTCATAACAAAGAACAGACCTACCTTCGTGTTAAACCGAATATATATTTAAATACTAATGGACATTACTTTTGTGATTTAGGTTTTTTAAAAATATTCTATCTTCGTGCAACACTTATTTATAATAGGTAAATACAATTGTTTTATTATGAAGGTTGGTGTGATCGTAATGGGTGGGTGATCACATTAAATATAGTAACCACGTCTACAACAGTAGTATCTATGTAGGTGTAATATAGTTTCTAATACAAAATAAAACCATAACAACTGTTGTTTATCTATTTATGATAATGTTGGCTGTTAATTGTTGAAAATTGTAGGAATAAACTGATTTAACAATGCGTGAAGTGAATAAAGGAATTGCGAAATATAAAGATTTTCGAAGCTATAGGATTAGGCTGTCCGACCTCTTTTGTAAGAGATAAAGTGAAGAATAATAATTATAAATAATACAATATCCTAAAAATTAGGATATTGTATTATTAAAAAAGGTGTTTAAATAGTACAATGTTACATGTAATAATGTATATATTAGACAGATATCTATATAAATAACGATTAGGAAACAATAACATTTGACATGACCAACAAATAGTTATAAAACTGTTTTTCATTAAGGAAGGTATGTTATTTAGTAATTGTTTTCAGTGAAGTCATTCATTTCGAGTCTTGAATTATGGAAACGTATAAAATAAAAATAAAACAATAAATTCTAATATTTCAACAGCGTTTAAATATAATAAAAACCCAAATTATTTAATTTCGATTTTAAAAATCGAAAATTAATTTTAAATTACTGTGGCTGTTTCGAACTCTGTGTATCGAATTATATGTTTTAGTTATTACATTGCTGCTTAATCATATATGATGTATTTTGTCCTGTTAAACAGTTATTCATTTTTCGATTAAAAAATAAATAATACAGGTAAATAGACTGAATAGACAACAATGTAAGTTCTTTGTACAAATCCAATATACGTATTTATGGCACTCAGAAAATAACCTGGAAATAGCCATGTGATAACGGATTACAATGATTGCTAGCGGTACCACCGAGTGAAATCTTTAGATTGTCACATAATGTTTTATTGACAAATGAAAATAAAATAAAATTATATAGAAATAATAATGATAACAAACACGATGATCGGACTGTTATTATACTTTTTCAAATGTATATAATAGACGTGCTTGTACTTTACACAATCCGATTCTAATTCGCCGTGAAAATTGTTTGGTGTAACAGGCACGAGAAAATCCGCCCGGTAATAGTTTTAAATGTTTTGGCCAGGTGTTAAAGATGAGATCATCGTCACACGGAGATGTCTAGATGACTTTAGGCGTTTCACTTTTATGTTAAGGTATTTTCAGAATATTCCATACAGACATACAGTAGCCAGATAATTGATAAAACTATAAAATGTATTTAATATACTACATTTTGAGAATACGTGGACTTTCAAATGATCACCACTGGGCGATAACTCATCGCGAAAACCGCAATGCCATATAATTTACATCTATGATATTATTATTATTAGTGTAGGCAGGCAGACTGTTATTATATGCCATTGAACTGAATGCATGCGCAGCGTACCATAAAACCTTAAAATATGTCTTGCACGGTAAACACACGATGACAATAACATTGAGTGGCCAGATGAATTTCATTTTGTTTTCATCAGATTTTCGAATACCCAAACGACTTAAACAGAGAAAGTATGCTCGCTCAAGTTCGCGCAATCATCATTCGTTGACCATCAATCATTCTCCGTAAAACACCGACACGCGCAGGTTGCACTAGAGCATATTATAGGATTTATATCCTATAATATATAACACAACTGACAACACCGGTTATTCATTTATAAACCCCACGCGCCGTTACTCCGATTCGTATTTCTATACAACATAAAACGGAAATAATAATTTATTATATACTCATTTATAAAATGATTACCGGTCAAAAGAAATTTCATATTTGAATTAAATTGCCAGCGTTATGATACGTCTTCTAAAAAATAATTATAACTATTTTTAATTTGTTTGTACTTAGGAAAATGAAAAAGCTAATTTGGACATTACTCAGCTGCGTATTAGCATCTCTTTTAATCGTCAATGTGAACTGCGGCGAAGGAGAGCATAATACATACATGCAAGGTTTTCTCTACGCCCAAGAAGAATCAGCTCATGTAAGTGTTCGTTAAGCGAGATAAATAAAAATTCTATGGCTAATTATTTAAAAATGTTACAATTTTTTTAGGATCAACCGTCATTCGATGTAGAAACCGGCGACGGCGACGGCGACGAAGAAGAACTAGAAGAAACCGGTATTGACGAGGCTTCATCCGAAATCGTTGAGAGTCATGTGCCGTTCCCGTCAGACCAAGCCCAAGGGAGTGATGCCGAGGCTCAAACGCCTCCGAGAAAAACCCGCAGAAAGAGACGGCGCCGGCGTAAACGACCGAGGACTTCGACGCACGTGTATGAAGAGCAAGACCCAACTGCAGAGTCATCAGCTCGCTTCCAAGAACCACCAGCAGAAGGGGATTACGTAGATGGCGTATACGTGAGAAGAAGACCGATGAAGAGGCGAAGGCGACCAGTAAACAGGAGACCCGTGTACGACGAACTAGAAAGTGAGGACGTTTTGCCCCGCAGGAAACAGTTAAGGAGACCAAGTGCCAACAGAACCGACGAAGAGCAAGTTGCAAACCAACACTGGGATCCGATAACGTCGACAGAAGAGGCAAAGTGGAAACCGTTAAAGACCACTACGACGGAAAGTTCACGGACAACCTTGACTAAACCTACAACAACACACAGAATTATTACGTTTTCACCGACAACGCAACAGAGCTACGTGGAAGAAACAACTAAAACATCAGCCGGTAGAGACACAAAAAAATCAAATTCGACCCGACCCGACATGGTGGTGGTTCATAGGAGACCGGTCGCCAGTAACTTACCGCCTACTTCAGCGATAATAAGAAGACGTCTAAAGCCTACAAATACGTCTTCCGAAGATATTACTACAACTACCATTATAACTACCACCACTACCACTTCGACTACTACTATGAAACCGAACATTCTTTTGATCAAAGAAGAAGTGCCTTTGGAGCTGCTTCCGCCGGGTTTTATCAAGCCAGAGCAAACTACTCGCAAGGAAACCGCCGCCGACGACGAGTACGAGTTCGACGACGAAGCGTTATCGAAAATGATTAATCAACAGCCAAAGGACAGAAAGGAGGAGCTGAAATTCAAATCCGACAGCATTCCCAAAGTTAAAGACGAAATATTGACCTTGTTGAAAACCAAGACCGGCTCGTCGTTGCTGTCAAATATACTCAACCTGAGAAATATGTCTTTGGAACAACTTTTGCAGCACAGAGAGCGAGGATCAAGTCAAAGACATCAGCAATTGCTGGACGACCGTCAAACGACAATCACAAGTACCGAACCGACGGTTGTGGAAGAAAACGCGAAAAACTTTACAAACTATTTGATAGAGACCAAATTATTAGCACAAAAAGACCGCGTCACCTTAGGAGGACTGGTGGGTGCACAGTCCACGGAAAACCCGTTATTGACATACAAAACCAAAACGACGAAAGATCACTATGTGACCATCTACAAAGAAGAGCGCGTAAAAGATGGGACAATCGCCGGGACAAAAGACGATGACGATGACGTTGAAACGATAAACAATGGACAACGTGTGAAAAAAATGGACTTCCCTACGACCACGACATTCACTACTTCGTTAGACGGTGACACTTCATACGTGTCGAAAGGTCCTAAGTCGCGAATAATTTCCGTAATACCGGACAGAGAACCGCGGCTCTTCGAAAGCATGCCAGACTTTTCGACTAAAGCCACCACAGTCAGGCCATTGGTAACACCAACGGTTCCGTCCCAAATATTGTTCATCCAAGACACTAATCATATAGATAAGTCTTTGCTACAAGGCGACAAAGAAATTAACGAGGAGGGCTTGGAATACCGCCGTTTTGAAATGAGGAAATTACCAGCGGCTGTGAAGTCGGCGATCATAGCCAGTGCGGCCATACTGGCTATAGCAGTCTTGGGATTTTTCGTGTTGCTCGTTTCGTGTAGAATGAGACAGAAAAAGAGAGTGTTGAGAAAGAACTCGGTATACTGCAAACACAATATCCATTCTGATCCGGATCTCAGGTCCAGCGCTCGTAGCACGAGTCCGGTAATGGACAAACCCTATCACGATCAATACTACGATGGATACGGTGACCGCATTGACGATCGTATGACAGCTAATCGCCAATACTATTTATGGAGAACGTTAAGAAGGACTTTCCGTTACGACTGACCATAATATAGTTGTTTAAGCATTAATCGTATTATTGTTGTTAATGTGATCCATTCTTATGATGAATTTTAAATTATTATTGATATTGTGAGGTACAATTATTCAAAAATATTATCGTGCAATTTATGTTAAATAGATATATAATGATTAAGTTGATTTTAATTCATGATTCGTAACTCTACATACAGTACAAAAATTATTAATTATATCTTCACTTATAGTATGTCGAAAAAAAAATAAGGCTAAGGTTTGAAAACCATCGAATCGAAATGATATGATATGATAGTCAGGACTCGGAACATCAATAACAGTTACAGCTGAATAAAACCCAATAATGGAACAAGAACTAAAGTTTGTCTTTTTTTCACAAAATCCGAATCTGGCTTAAGATTTTCACTAGGAAACAATTTATTTTTAAATCACCTCCAAAGCTAACACAACACAACTTACAAAACAAAAACCGTTTTGTGTTAAAATCAGATTCAACAAATAAAATCTGAAAACCTATATTACTTAAATTCTGGTTCCAAAATCGCGTGATAGCATTAAAGTACCTAATTTAAATAATATTTTTAGTCTTTTAACAATAGGTAATGTTATAGTTGTTTTTAAACTCTACTTCAGGGGTCCACATAAGCTCTGGGAAAAATTAACATTTTATTATCTAACTAGAAGAAAGGCTTATTTTTTTTAAAAATATTTTTGTTTGATATGGACAATTATTTTACACATTTACAATTAATAAATAAAATCTATTTGTTATGATAAATTTCCTAACATAAATACTTCTCCTAGTTTAATAGTATTTTTCATTTCTGGTTTTGGCGGATAATGTTGTCAGTTAAAATTCTATCAATCGATAGTACCAAAATTGTTTTTCATACTCAGTTTTTTAAGCCGAAATTTAAATTCTATACACTTCTTTTACACAATACTTTAGCCATTGAGTCAAAAACGTTTCCACATCTTCTATCCTAAAGACTAATACAATGCCTCACCGGCTTTGAACACACCAAAGAGTTAGTGAAATTTAGCACTCTCGAAAAATACATTTACAGGGCTTCCTGCAGACTACTGGTAAACACTATTGCATCATTACTTACCTATAATATTCATATGTGAAGGTATCTTTTAAAATCAAACTGGCTGGATCTTTGGACAACTGAAAATTACAAATAATAATATAAGCCAAAAATACAACTTAACAAAATCAGCTATTGTAAATCAAAACACAGTATCAATGTTTTTTTTCCATAATTATCCAACACTGTTTTGATTTAGAACAGCCAAAGATGTAGTAAAAAAAATAACTATTTAATTAATCAATACACAAAAATATAAATGAAAATCGTTTTCTTACCTGGAAAAGTTTTTTAAAATAAGCATACTGACGAGCTATGTTTCTATTAAGTTTCAATGCAGCTTCTACAAAAAAAATCATGTATTGACACTAAAAAATAATATATTAAACAAATTTTACCCAAAGTAGGTGATCCTCTTAACGCTTCCAGATCAGCTATTTCAAAGTAAACCGGTGTTGAATATGACTCGGGTAAAGTACTCAAATATGGATTCCAAAAGCTCGTTTTATCTTTACGTAATGATTCTACTAAGATAAATATAGCTAAAGCAACATTAGGCATATTACGTAACATCATATCCTGCGAATGTAGTTTTCCTAGGGTAAAACATTGATTTTATTAAAAAAAAAAAAATTAACTATTAAGTCATAGCACATATTGAAAAATGTTCATTTACTACTTACGCAATGGGGATGACAATATATTTTCTTCAGTAATCATCAACGTTTTAGGTACTATTACTATCTTTTCCCCGATTGAAAGATTTTGTTTAGATTTCATACCATATGTGCCATCATCTAATTGATAGACTTCTACTCCGTTTAAAATAGCGTCATTTTTTACAGCCCATTTAGTTAATTTCTCAATTGCTTGGTCATTCCTTTGGGATAAAGGCTTCAATCCAAATTCCGCTTCTAGTGTTTTGATTTTAAACAGTAAATCAGCAATCACCAAGTGTATAGACCACTGCTCGTTAACCGATGCCGAATTAGATATTGTGCTAGTGGCTGTTAAATATTATCTTAGTTTAACAACAATTTAGCTAAATAAAGTAATGTTAAAAAAACAAACCATCTAGAAGCTCATCCACAAGCTTCATTATTGATGCCGTAGAATCAGTTAGTTTTACGCTTTGTATTTTAGTTGAATTTTTCATATTTTGACTGCCCTTCTTTACCTTTATCTTGTCCATATTTTAAACAATATACAAATTGTTTTACAACAGCTAATATATCATACCTATACAGAATAATTAAGTATTATTTAGGTTATATCTATAAATATAATATGTATATAAATGATGACACAAAAATAGTATACTTGCATACCAAATAAGTTTTTGATTTTTGTTACTTGATATGTAAAATATATATTACTACATTAAAAAAACTGCCGACAAAATTCCGGTAAGGAATCCACTGTAAGAGATATGAACACTGATATGAGATATGAGATGAATGATAAATGATATGAGATATTATAAAGTGAACAATTTATTGTGTAACATAACATGGCAAAAAAAATGAGGTGTCATGAGCCACCATATGAGGAGCCATTTTGTAAAAATTGACTAAACACGAATGGCCGCCGTACTTAATTTTTTTTTCAGCGTAAAATAGACACCAACTAAATAAATTAGTCAAATTTTTACCAATATGATCATAGATTAAATACATAAATTATCTATGATATGATAAACAATACATAATTTTACTAATAATAGATAAATTATACTTCGTACCTCTACAACTAAAAGTTAATTTTCATTATAGGAGATCAGGGCTGTATTTAGGGGAGGGGCAACAGGGGGCTGTTGCCCCGGGCGGCAAAATTTTTTTATATTGCGTTAAATTTGTATTATATTATAGTAGGGAGTTTTTTTTTTATTACCCTAGGGTGACCAATTCCTAAACACGGCCCTGTAGGAGATTAAATGTCTCATCAAATATTATTTATAATACAAATTACAAATATAATAACTATCTTAATTTTTGTTATCTTAAATATCTTTTAAACATATTTTATTTTTGTTTTAGAAAATGTTTTTTAGAATTTGTTTTTATTATCAAAACATAACTGTATTTAAGAGCTGTTGAACAGAATACTGAATAATAAATTAAAAATAACGAATAAAGAACAATTATTTGCAAATAATAAACAATTGTATTCAATGAATAACATGATTTTTTAATTAATTATGAACAACAAATAAATACGTGGTTAATAAGAAAATTAATACAGTTAAATGCGCGTTTACTAACCACTAAAAAGATCACAAAAGTTTAAAAAATTAATTAAGTCCCTAACAAACGTTCATCAACCCAGTACGAGTATTATCAAAATATACTTAGGTAGTGAACATAAATAGCTGCTCTCTAGATTAGTCAATAGTATGGATACGCACAAAAGTTTGTAACAGTAAAATACATACAAAACTGAATTGAGCCTAAAAAACGATTTGTATTATTTAATTACTAAAAATGATTAATATAAAAATAATATATTGTATTAGCGTAGAGGTAATTTTAATAATATCTAAAAGTAACAGAACTTTATTATCAACAAAAATACACAGACCTCTAATTCTATCGCTTTTTTTTAATTATTAACACTAGATTTGTAGTTTATTTTTTTCTTTCGATTTTCCTTGGTCTAAGAACACTTAAGCTTACACTGGGTTGTTTCTTTTGTAACCTTTAAAATACAGCTTTTATAAAAATTGAATTACATTAATACCTAATACAAATTGTGTACAAAATATATTTATTAATCATTAGCTATATAAAAATTAAATAAGTTCATTAATAAAATATATAACAAAAATAATAAAACAGATAACATTCAAATGTTTATTATAATCTAAGTAATTATATAAAAACAAATATTTAAGTTTTTAATGTTTTGATAAGCTATATAAATGTACAGATTTTTGCTATAACCTAATGAATATATATATAAATATCAATGTACAATATACAATTCAAATTGTACAGTTTTCAATATTTGTACTTAAAAAAAAATTTAAAAACCTTATAATATTACTTAGTACTTTATAATCAAATGTTTGTAATATAAATGTATTTTATGTACTGAAAGCTATTTTTTTTTAACAGGATTATTTATTTAAAAAATGAATACAACTAAATAATGTACATTTTTTTATACATTTTTTATTAATTTATACATTCATAAAAAATATGTTTTAAATAGTTCATTATTATTGATCAGTTTAACATTACTAAAGACATTTATCAAACAAAAACATTTAAAAACAGTATTTATTAAAGAAATGCCATTTTCTTTTAAAAATTAAAAATACTAAAAAGAAAATCGTTTTTCATATTTGTATTTGTAGTTATAGTTTAAATACCATAACCACTGATGATGGTCTAAGACAGAAATTAGTAATTATGATTTTTAGTAAAAAATATAGGTTAGAATTTTATGCTTTTTTTCGTTAATTTTTTTTTTTATGTATTAATAAATAAATAAAAAAGTTAATACATAATTTAAACTTAAAATATTAGTTTTAAGGAATGAATTCTCAGTTGTTACGAACAATTAGAATTATTGAATTAACAAACTATGTTAATGATCAGTATTTTTGTTTTTTGATTGTCTTATAACCACTAAACGTTTCCGAGCTTCATCTAACTCTCGTTCGATTCTCAACACATCAGACCTGGCATCTATTTCCTGTGCCATGCCACCAACCATTCTTTCGTCCAGAATAAGTCGTTTACTCTCATCAGCCTTCATAGCTTGTCGTGCTGCTCTAACCACGTTTTCAGTAGCACGTTTAACCACATTGCCTAAAGAAAAAATATATAATATTCTGTATTACTTTCTTCAGTTACTGTTGACAAAATAATATTGTGCGCAATGACTATTGAATATTTATTAATTATTTACCTGAAGCAAGAAGTCGCTTTGTTGCATCACTATTCGGATCTGCCTTGACTTTGCAAGCGACCAAGAGTTGTGTTGTACAGGTAGCCACTTGATTAGCTGCCGATATAAGTTTGTTTTCAGTAGATATACCTTCAATCACTTCTCGAGCACAGTCCACAAGGCTGTGAGTAGCGGTCGCCACCATTTTAGCTGCGTGTACTAATCCATCTACGCCTTCATCTATACCAATTTCGTGTTGTGCAAGAGAAGCTGTCTTTACTAATGCACAAGTCGCGGCTGCAATTGATTTAACGGCTTCTAGTATGACCTCGTCTGATTTCCAACATGTCTCATCGACTTTAAATTCATAAGGCCTCGGTTGAATTAAATTTAGTTTTTTTACTGCAGTATCAATTTCAGTCGCCGAGTCTAATAAATGGTACTCGATAGTTTCAATATGTTCAACAATTGTAATTAAATAATGTACTTTTGATGATACACGCTGAGACACTTGGTCTAAATCTTGTTTGAAACTTGGGTAGGGTTTCTTCGAATTTTCTATAATGGTATTTAAAAATACTTGAAATTCTTCTGCCACCTGACGTCCTGCATCCAGAACTTTTTCATTTAAGTTCTTTCCATAACAAGCAGTTAACAACTCGCTAACCGACTTATGACTTTCTTTTACAGCATCTATTACGTCTCTGGGCTTGCCTTTGTCAACGATATCTAACATTCTTTTAGTAGTTTCATCAATATGCTTGGCAGAATGAATTAATTCTTCAGTAGTTGTTTCATAGTTTGAAATAATGCGGTTTTTCTGCAGCTCTTTTTCAATAGCTTCAACGGTTGATTCTAGCGTGTATGTATTTTGAGTACGTTCATCGTCAATAGACTTGACCGTCTTCAATAATGTTGTTACATTGGTTACCAATACTTTTGCTTTTTCCTTTAGCTCATCCATAGATGGGGTTTCAAAACAACCGGTGATTAGCTCACCGAGAGCTTTAGTGACATTTTTAACTGATCTTATTAAATTTATTTGAACTTCACGATCATCTATACAAGCCGCACCAGCTTTTACAAGTTCAACCAGTTGTAAAACTGTTGACAATGCATTCTTAGACGACTCATCAACTTGTTCCTTAGATACACCAACACCAGCTACGAGTGATTTAGTGTTTTCCACTAAAGTTTTCGAGGTCTTTAAAATATTTTCCCGATAATCGGAAAACTTTTTTTCTCCAACTTCCAATTCCCATTTATCTTCCGATATGGTAGTATCAAGATCCTCCATCACTCCAGTTATTGCTTCAGTGCATATAAATTCTATAGAAGTATATTGTTCTTCAGATATATAACCAGTCATGTATGGCTGTGCTTGAGGTACTCTAAGAAGTGCAGGTTTAGCAACTGACTCAGTTTTAACTTTTTGTCCGTTATTTTCCATCACAATCGCTTTTAATGGGCCAACTGTGTCTTCCATTACTGTTGAATGTTCATTTGATTCGATCCCAAAATGATCCTTAGTTTTTTTTTTCTTTAAAATAATATCAATATAGCCGGATATTAATTGTAAAATTTGCTCAGCTTCGGTGGTTTGTACCGAATAATAACGATCGGAGTAATCACCAAAATCTAAAGTGAATGTATGTGGCGAAGCTCCCCAGCGACGAACGCTCGTTAATGGCCAAGTTTGAAGTACCTCTTTACTCTTCTCGTCTAAACGCAATACTGAATCTTTGGTTACTCCAAGAAGTCTTGGCACAAGTTTGTTCTTTCCCTTCATTTCTTCTTTGACTAAGAAAAATGTTACTCCATAGGTCGGAAGAGCTCGTACCGTTCTGGTATACAAAACCTTGGCTTCAAGTTCTGGTAGATCAATGTATTTTTTGTGTTCAAGGAAAATTTTTTTCTCTATACCTTTAAGTTTAATGTAAGACTGTGGTAGAAATTCCTTAAGATCTAATAAAGGAGGTCGATGTTTAAGCTCGTCATGATTTCCAAATTGAATATGTGTTTGTATACCCGCAAGCTGAACAGCAAGTGGCTCGGTTACCGGATGAGTACCTTTTAAAATTGCGTCTCTTGTTTCGACGTACAATAAACTGAGCTGTATCGGATCGTGAGTATCTATATTGCCATCAGAAAAAAAGAATTTGCGTTTTAACAACACTCCTTCCTGTTCGTAAATACCCTGTTCACGTAAACTCGATCCGGGATTTATCCAGTTGGTTTCTTCGTCGGTCTTTAACTTTTTACGTAAATGTTCCATTTTATGATCTCTTTTTACCGAGTTTCCAACATTGATGTTGTTTTCATCTCCTTCGGCGGTTTCTTTAACTAAACTATACTCGTCATGATTAGTGATGCCTAATTTAGCACATATCACTGCCATAAGGTTAGCGACTGGTTGAGTATCGTCCACTACTAAGGTTTTAATAGTTCCATCGAGGGTACTGACCTTTAAAGTTCTCATTTTTTTGCGATATTCAAGCAAATCTCCATTTCTCAAAATGTAATATTCTAAGCTACGTGTTGGTTCGAGATATATGCCTTTTCTAGAATCTTCATCAGCCAAAAACAAAGTGTATTCAGACAGATGGTCCTGTGAAGCTTTTCCGCCAATCTGTAAACAAACATCAGAAACTAAAGTCGATTGATCAAACTGCATTGTTTTAGTCACCCCGTCGCCAACCAAGCGAATTCGGAGGGATAATGCCATATTTTGTTAACTAAAATGCACTTTAAAGTTTAAAAAATATAAAAACACTGTCACTCCGTGGGCTTCAAACTAGAAATGAGACCAACAAGTGAACATTACCTTATATGGGCATTGCTAATATGATGTACTTCCTGTCCTGTGAACATACTTTCATATGCAAACAACATACATTGACCCTCAACAGCTGTATACTTTTTACGATAAAAACGATTACAAATTGACATTTTTCGCTTATTACTGACGAAATAATCCAATTTTCAAGAATTAAAAAAAAACTTTTTATATACTTTAAAATTGTTTTTCAATATTTTTCATTCGAATTTCGAGTTTACTGATAACAAGGTTAACGCCGGCAACTGGAAGGTGGTGTACCGTGCATCTCCAATTATACATTTTGTCCAAATGACATTTGTTCCAAAACTTTTAAAAATCCAAGTCATGATCCTTTTTTTTTTAAGTCCATTTCGGTAAATTTTATTAAGTCTTTTCTTATTTAAAATATTTTAATTAATGTTCACTCGATCTTAAATTTATCTTAACGATTTGTCACAGTCGTCGTCTTTTTGAAGTGTAACCCCAATCTGCAAGAGCAACGCCCGCGCAATATTACCAGGTTATGACTTAACCATCGGTTATCATGTCTTATCATACGGATTTCGTATCATGTTTAGTTAGGTTTAAAAAAAACATTTGATTAATTTTCTCAAGTAAAATTTTACAAAAGAATACTATTAGTTGCATCAGACGCAGTACGGTTCTTTAAATCGGATATTAGTATGTCAATAACGTCTAAAATAGTATTTGGACTGTCGTGTGTTTTATCAGTAGGTATTATAGGTTTTGTACATTATCAACAACAGGACGACTTGAACAAACTACACGAAGGTGTTTTGAACGATATTGAAAGGCAAAAGCAGCGGCGTTTGCTACAAGATCTTCAACAAGACACGGTGGTAGTACAAAACACTCGAAATGGCGAAAAAGTCGCATAAAAAAGAACACAAGAAAAAAAGCAGTAAGAAGAAGCGATACGTGAGTACTGAGCAATATAAATGTGATAGAAGTATTAATGTGATATATAATTTATTAAATTAGTATTTTATTATTTTTTTATTAACCATAGCGATCATCGTCTTCATCATCCTCGGTGTCAACTGCAAATACATCTGATAACGATCAATGGATAGAAAAAAAAGAGAAACCTGTACGTGTAACCTCCCAAACGAAAATAGAAGCTGATAGCTGGTTGGACGTTATATGCAATTCATCAAAAGAACCTGAAAAAAAGAATAATAGTAAACATGACGACGCTGAAATTGCTAAAGCTAGAATGAACATGGTAAAATCATCTATTTAACAATGATATTAAGAGTTTTGCTTTATAAGAAGTATATTATATTAATTTAATTATGTTTGTTTTTTGTTAACAGCCTGGGCAATCTAGTCGAGAATTAAATCCTTACTGGAAGAATGGTGGAACTGGTCTACCACCTACAGAACCAAAAAAAAGTCACCTCAAAGAATTTCTCAAACCCAAAGCAGATGATGACGATGATTATAGGAAACACCAAATTAAATATGCAAGTTCGTCGAGTAGTCGCCAATCATGGCGGAAGCACGATTCTAAAGACGGTAAACATACCTTACATCCCGAAAAAAGTCATAGATGCAGCTATAAACGAGATAAAGATTATAATGACAGAGAACATTCAAGTAACCATCACAGTAGACATAAAGATCGTGACAACGAAAAAGATGATAAAAGAAGATCACACAGAGAGCATAAAAATGAAAAGAAATATGAAACAAATGAAGAAACCCAAACACATGATAAAAATAGAGATTTATTAACCAGTTGTAGTTCGAAAAATGAAAACCCTAATAATATACTAGAAGAAAATTCAGAAAACCCTCTAACAGATGCAGAGTTAAATGAACTTGCAGCAAAACAAATCAAAGCAGAATTAATGGGAAATACTGTGAGTTAACAATAATAATTAAAGTATATTTTAGGTATAATATAATATTATTAGTCAAATTAAAATTAATATTACATGGATCTAAAAATTATTTAAAATGTTAGAACTTGGAAATATTTCACTATACGGTTTTTTTTTTTTAAACAATACAGGCATTGGCTGAAGAATTACGTCGTAAGCTTGATTCTGCGCGAAATCTCTCTAAATCTAAAGAAGATGAATTTTCAACTGGTTCGAAACAGAAAGGAGATTTTGTTTTGTTAACTAGAACTTCATCTAAAGGATATAGTTATCCTGTTGCGCCGTCTAAGTCTGATCAAAATAATGATGTTAGAAAGAAAAAACGAGAACGGGTTTTAACACACGAGGATGGAAAAAGAGTTAGATATTTTGACGACGATGACAAATATTCTTTGAAATCAATGGTATGTTTTAAATTTATTCTATTTACATATTTTGCGGTTACTCCAACTTGAACAGATTGATTTGTCTGCCAACGTTTTGAAATACTTGCACATTCCATCTTCAGGGCTATCTTTTGGTGTTACTCGTACTGTGTTTGCCTGTAGTCTGTTTTAAATTATTATAATGCTTAATTTTACGTATTAATATCACACATTTAAATATTTATCCTAGAACACTAACCATTCGTCAATTCGACAATTACTAATAATTTTAGTATGTATATTGTATGCTATTCTACCACTAATCTATCAATCGTCAATATCATTGGGTATATTTAATAATAAATTAAAAACTCCTATTGTTATCAGTTAGTCGCCAACCTTTGATTGTGCAAAACCCACATCGTCGAATCAACAAATAGTTACTAATATACGTAAATTTGTACATACAAAATGCATGCTGTTTTAATTCGCCGATAGTACGAAAGTTATTAATAAGGGATGATTTCAAATAACACAAGATATTATTATACTTATTATTTATTTATATTGTTATATTTATTTTATAATAAGAAAAGAAAACAATCAGAGTAATCTTAACATGTTATGTACATTTCGACAAATTAACGAATGGTTAGCAATAAAAGGGGGAAAATAAGGTTAGTGTTCTAGGGTTAATGTAACTGTTTCGTTTTAGTTTGAAAAAGAAATGACTACTACAGCTGAAGATAGCAATTTAGAGTTTGTAAAACTATCCAGAAAGGTAAATATAATAAATAAATGTATTACAAAAATAATGTTATGCAATTATTGTGTTGTACAATTTAACAATTTCTTAGGTTAATAGTAGAGACGATGAAGATGATGTTTTTGTTGAACGTGCATCAGAAAAACGATCATCTAAAAAAGCTGTGAGGGAAACCGTGCGAGCAATTAACGAACATAAACGTACTGAAAAAATTTTAAACTCATGTCGTTATTGCTTTGACAGTGAAGCAATGATGAAACATCTCGTAATTGCCAAAGGAGAAAAAGTACATATTATTTATATATATTTTTTTTTCTAATTAATTATACCATGTTTTATATTATGTGCTGGTCCTATACAATAGTTTTACTTCTAGTGCTACGTTTGTTTACCGTCCTATAAATCTCTAACGGAGGGCCATTGTTTAATTGTACCCATTTACCATTATGCGTGTGCAACCGACATTGACGAAGACGTTTGGACCGAAATGCAGGTAAATACAGTATTGCGTAGTTGTAAAGATACCCACAACACTACAGGAGTACCATGTTAAACACTGCGACTACACTACCGTTTGCCTGAATACCTTATTAAAACATTTTCATTGATATATTTTAATTAACATAATTTTTTGTTATTTAGACATTTAGAAAATCATTAACTTCAATGTTTAAAGATCAAGACGAAGATATAGTGTTTTTTGAAAGTGCAATGCAACTAAACAACATGCCTCATATGGTTTGGAATTGCGTTCCTGTGCCTATTGAAATCGGAGACACGGCGCCGATATATTTTAAAAAAGCCATTTTAGAGTGTGAAACCGAATGGGCGATTAACAAAAAAGTCGTAGACCTCAGTAGTAAAGACGTACGTAGAGCTGTTCCCAAAAGTCTACCGTATTTTGCTGTTGATTTCGGAATGCAAGGCGGATACGCTCATGTAATTGAAGACGAAAAATTGTTTCCAAATAATTTTGCTGAAGTAAGTTTCAAACTTTTTTTTTACATTTTTAATGTTTCATTTGTAGAAAATTAATTTGATCGCTAAAGAAAATGAGTATAATTTTACTGAAAAATAAATTTCAATTTCGGATTTTTATTGTAACCAAACTCCATAAGAGCATCAAGACCATTCTAAATTAAATATGATTGTTATTATTTGCGTATCTTACATTATACATTTTTTGTAGGAAATTATTGGAGGTATGATGGATTTAGATCACAATGTATGGCGCAAACGTCAAAAAGAACCAATTGAAGAACAATTACAAAAAGTTACGTCATTTTTGGAAATGTGGGAAAAAAATCATTCTTAAAAAAATAATTTTCAAGTGCAAATTTTATAACTTTGTAGTAAAAATAATTCATTTTTTAAAAAATAATTAATATTAAATGTTCTATTTTCCCTATAATTGTAGTATAAACAATACAACGTATTTGAAAATATAATAAAATATGCTGTTAGCAATAAAATAAATCCCATAATCGATAGTAACTTACAAATTATAATTTTACATTTATTATATTATTTTGTATTACAATGAAGTTTTAAAAATTTAGAAATTATATCTTCAGCTATGGTTCATATCCATATTCAAAAATTACACAATAGTTTCCAATTCTTTAGCATAGTGTAAAACGTAATCGGCTATTTGTAATGCAGGTATAGGTTCGATAGCTTTCTTTTCTTCTTCGAAATGGAATACGTAAAATCCTTCTTGGTCCAATATCCAGTTTCGCTTAACATTTTACAACAACAACATTAAAAAAAGGAAAATGTTTATATAAAGCTATTATTCAACCGTTACCTTATTGGCAAATTCATTCATTTCAGAAACGTTGGTAAAGTTCAGCATTTTGGTGGCAGATGTAAACGATACCTTTTTGTATGCTTTTTGCAAACATTCAGCAATTTCATTACGTAATGTATTTGAGAGTATGTTCATGAAAAAGTTATAAGTATCTGATGGTACATTTGTTTTCGCTTGAAATATCTATTAAAACAATTTTTTTTAATTTAATAACTATTTTAGAGTCTCATGGTAGATTATTGAAATTGTTGTTATTGACTTTTCAGTTAATTATAATATATTTATGGGGTAAACGCCACTTTTTAAATTAACTAATAGTTATAACATAATTAGAAGCTTGGAACAAAGTAACTGAAGAAGCCCAAAAAAATTTAATTAGTATGTATTTGCCACTATAGGTGGGAATTAATTTTTTAATTGGAGAAGTGATATATTAAAAATTATTGTTTATTTAAAAATGTTTGAGAAAAAATTATTTACTTTACTGTTTATTATTCAATTTCAATTTTGCCCAACACTGCTTATGATTAAATAACACGTAAAATACAACTTTTATACTTTTTATATCCTCTATTTATAATGGTTATTAAATGTACACTTTTCTTCAGACTAAAAATTTAATAACCCAAAACTAAAACCCTAATATCGAAATTTAACTTTTTGAGTTCTCTTCAGTATTTTGACCATCAATTACTTAACTTTTCCAAATTACAATGGACTGTTTTAAATGGTCTCTAGTGACAGACACCAAGACAAGGCGATTCAATTAGTCTTGATACAGAAATCAGAATAATAAAAATTAGAAGATAAAAAAATGTAAAATTTATACATTTTCCCCGTATTGGTATTGATTTTCCTATCAAAAAATAGTATTAGGTTAGAATTAACATTTTATACAAACAGTAATAGAACTAAATTTGTGTCAATAACTATTATTGAATTACCTTTCACTAAAGTGATTTAAATAATAATAAGTCATATCCTAAGCAATACATTACTTTGTTATAGCTACCCTCCATTAAATACTGTTCAAGAGCAACCGAATGCCTTATATATGGGTTGGTTTGTACAATGTCATACGGCAATAGTTCCAATTCGGTGTGAAATTCAGCAACTCGATTTTGTGAAAGCAAGAATAACAAGTTAAGTCCTAACAAATGGTATTGATTTGCAGACTCCGGTAATTTATCTCTGTCGAAAAAATTACAAAATTGTACATAAATTTGACTGTGAACCAATTACACTTAAAAAAGTACAAACCTGTAGTCCAAGTAGTAACACTTGAGCTGAGCCATGTATCGTTCAAATGACGGTATATCGTGCATCGCAATACTACATTGCACGCCTACTTCCAAGATGTCTCCTATAACATTATACATTTAAAAAATTAATATCATATTATGAATTCTTTTCATAGACAAGCAAAAAAATTGTATTCTTACTGGCAATTAAATATTCCTTTTGACTAGCTTCAACATTGGTAGTTGGCAAAAATGTATGTTTAGTCATTCCAACCTAAATAATGAAAATACATTTGAGTCAACAGCTTCATCAATTAAATACTATTAATTAAATTATATAATTAAGACACGACATTAATGTGCACTTCTTTAGTGGCACAACTTGATTTTTTTATAATAATCATTTACTTAGTCCGAAATAAGAAAATAACTATGTGGCCGAACTCCCTATTATATTTATCATTAATATCAAGAATTTTATTGGTTGTTTTGTGTATGACTGTTACGATAGCTGCTGTGCACATGACACAAGTTATTTAGAAAAATTATCATCTTCTTATTCCGCACAGAGCATATATTAATCAAAGGAAAAATAAAGATTCCATATTTTTCAATTAATGTCATGAAATACTCAACTACGAAGTTAAGGACCTAGACAAAGGAAATCTGATTTAAGCAGACGTGTGTATGGCGCTACACTGTCAAGCCATCCCTGTCCTCTAACTATAGACTGTACCAAAATATGGTCTAATAGAATATGATCCAATAATATACAATTTTATGAAATATTATAAAACACACGCCTCAAAATCAGGTACAATGTAGTAATTTCTAATAAATCGATGTTCATACCTTGATTTGTAACAATATGTTGTTGCATTGTTTGAAATCAGGTTTTTTCTTATTCCATTCGGTTTTCAGAGTTTGGTATAAATTTTTAATATCGTCAAAAGAAGTCATTTCGATTGATCTGTGATTTTTGTACCTGATAGTCCTGCAAAAATTGATTATAGAACACATTATTTCGTTACGGGAAATCAAAGATACGTCTTAATGACACTCACCAATATCTGTATAGATGAGACAGATCAACCTGGAAAACTGTTAGATTTTTCACGGTCTATTAATGATTTTTTATGCTAAATTTCGAGAAAAAAAATAACAAAAAGATGACTAATTCCTAAACGTAAAACACGAACAAATTATTATGTTCAACAGAGTAATGATAAAAACTGAACTGTTTATTCATTTTCCTATTTTTTGATAGTCATCATCGAGGCCGTGTACACATGGACGGTTTTAACGCCATGTAATCAATAATCAGTGATAATCTAAAAGCGCGAACCAATCACAGCATAATATTAAATATATGCTTAACGAACAATAGAAAAACGGATCACTACCTTTTGTTCCAAGAGACATTTGTTCCAAAGACACTATATTCATTATCCAAGATTATTGCTTGTTCCGACCGTTTTTTTCCGCTAAACAGTTATGCCAACGGACGTTTTGTCCATATGGCATATTGTAATTGTTCCATTATACATTTGGCCCACGATAATTCTTCACAAGAAAGTACCTACCGGCTATCAACCTAATTATTTATTGTAACAATTTAGTAAGGCTACTGTATCTATTACTGTCTCCGTAAGTTTGTCCCGCGCAAAACCGTTTTCACGGATAATTTACAGGTGGTTTGGGCCTTGAGGTATACATGAATATAATATGACATACATATTGTATAATATTAGTCGAGGTCTTAAAATTTGAGTAAGAAAATTTAGGTAAATTAATTTAAATTTTTTTTGGGAATCGAATACTTTTCTACGATGTAATGTTCTAAATATACTAAATTAGAAAAATATTTGTCAATTTACTTAAAAGTATTATAGCAGTATTCTTTCCAACTGTGCTAGTAATAATATAATATAATGATAATTGATTAATACGTTTACCTTGTTAGTTATTATGTCAGTCACAGATCCGCACCCAAGTTTAAAAAATAGATTATTGTAAAATCAATATCTTCTCAGCTCCACTTAGAACTAAAATACGTATATATTCACAATGATTAAATGTACGTAATAATAATAAGTTCATGGATTTTTAAAATATATTATTTTAGTCAAATGTCATCATTGATATTATCCGATCTTAAGTTGACTTTCACTTAATTTGAAGTAATGAACTCGGATTCTAAAATATTCAATGAATTAGTTACAGCAAGTGGTTTTTAATTGGGTCTTAATTTAAAATGTGATTGTTTTGTAATTTGAAAGGTGGCACACCATACCCCATGGAGTTATATACGTATTATCGACTCTGGAGTCTAGTTCACTGTGGGTTTGAACTAAAGCAGAAACGAAAGAGAAATAACCGTTATTTAAAATATTATAATACAAGTATAAAAAAAATAAATGAGTTTAAATATTAGTATATTGCAACACTTAACTACTACTATACTGAGTTAATTTTTATAAAATCGGTCTCTTCTAAATTCGTATTATCGTGTGCAATATTAAACAAGAATCAGGCTGTAGTATTATTTATAATACCGAGTCGCCTATATCCGATAAGTAAATCGAGACAAACTATAAGAATTATGGTTAAACTATTTTGCACATTTTTGCACATTAAAATAAGATTTTAACATAGTTTTTTCTGTTGAAAATAAATATTAAGTTTGACTACTAAACTTTGTTTATGCATTTTTTTTCCGATTAATTAATCTATTTAATACGGTTTTGATAGTTTGTTATAAAAAATAAGTGAATATTTAGTTAGGAAAAATTAATTATTTATTGGTTTCTTCTTTTTTTTCTTAAAATGTATGTGCAGTAAATTAAATATCGTTATAAAAATAATATGTATTCTACGCTCAATTTTTAGGTAACTACTAATTATTGACTGCTTACGGTACATAGTTGACGTAAGTGTTCTTAAAAAAATTTAATATTGATTTCATTTTATATAGTACCTACCTAACTATATAATGATAGCTGAAGTGTTTGTGGGTTCTTCATAAAAATCTGCTTTACTGTATAAAATAATAGTAATTTCTAAACGTTTTATTCTTTCAAGGTGATTCACATATTTTGTGGTATAGAAGTGTGTGCACATTGTAAGCTATTCACTGCACAGACGACTGTTGTACATAACGTTTCGCAGTGAGCGTGGAATATCGCGTAGTTTAGTCGGTTTACGATGTATTAGTTTAGGTGCTATACACATACCAGGTACGATTAACTTCTAATTAGTATTTTTTCTTTATCGCTTTTTAATAACAATCATTAACATGGAGGAAACATCGTGGAAACAATGGAAATATGTCGCCTTTCTCGTTTGTGTGTTCGCTATGGTCAGAGAAATCAGACCAATCGAACCGTTTTTTACATCGTTTTTGATAAGCGCAAATTTTACACGCGAAGAGGTAAACACATTATATTATTCATGTTTAACGCGCAATACTCCACACTGATATATGCATTGTCCAATTATTAAAGTGGTATGTGCAATAATCTGCATATATTGTCGAATAACCTAGTGTCTTTAAAACTTGATTAATGGTTAATTGTCCTACTTGTATTTTCAGTTTTCTAAAAACCCAACACTTCGCAAATCGTTTTTATAAAAAAAAAAAAACAATAATGCAAATAACATTTTAGAAAAACTCTAAAGCAAGTATTTATGATCAACTCAATTCGTTCCGACAGCCTACACTAATTGGAGTTTTAGATCTTTTATTTAAAATTAAGTGGGGGGAGGGAGGCGAGAACCATATAAATGAAGATTTTACTTTGCAAGTACCTATTAAGGGATTAAGTATGAACTATACACTTAATACCTTATCTTAGTTATAAATACGTTGTCGAGGCTTAAGAAACTAAGGTGCGGTAATACATTTTTCAAACACCCACATCACATGAGTCTAGACTCTAGTCTGAACACAAATACTTATAGTTATATCCATAAGTCCTTGTAAATATAAACTATAAGTATTTATAGTTTTATATATTTACTTGTTCAGTATAACTAGATAGGTACACAATGAAGTGAAATTACAAGGTCAAGGAAAAACTTAAGGAACACTTAAGGTGCGATTCCTATGCCCGCGCGACTACAGCCGCGCCGCGGCGCAATCGTTTTTTTCAGCCGCGCGGCCTAGAACGAATTCCTATGGATGAGCGATCCGACAGTATTCACTTTGAAGTCGTAGTGTGATAATTAAATTTAATAGTGTATATTTATTAAATTTCGGTGTCGCGCCACCATAAAATGTTACTATCTATAATATTTTTACAGAAATTGACGAGGAGCAAGCTGTTCTACATCATTTATGTAAACAATTTAAAAAAAAAACACAATATGTTCCAAGCCAGGAAAAATGAGGGATTTTTTATTATACACTTATGGAAAAACCAAATGAAGTTTCGAGAGTTTAACTATGTGTTAAACTTAAGGGGCCTCTTCGCTAGCAATTTATTAAGGCGCATTGTATAGGAAACTTTTCGATAAAACTTAAGCTAAAATTTTTAAACATGCATATTATCGTATGAGAGAAGTATCTATTTTGATAATTTTTTTTTCAACTTTTAAAACGCATATAGGATCTATTTTTTTACAAACCACATGTTTCTACTTCAAACGTACTGTCCTTAAGAATACATCGATTTAAGTTTTTAAAAAAACATTTTTTAAAATGATTTAAAATGTTGCACAGTTTTAAAATGATTTTCAGTTATTTAATTATTTCAATAATGAAGAACTCAAATATTTTTTCAAAACTTAAATCGAAGTATTCTTAGGAACAGTACGCTTGAACTAAAATTGTTGAATTGTTGTTTTCGACCAAAAATACGCAGGTTTAGGGGCCCCTTCAATAGAAACCAATATAACTTGTAATGCAACAAATAAAATTAAGAAACCAATATCCCCAACTAAAAAATTGGTGGTAACGTTAAGGTAAATTTGAAAACTCTTACTATAATCATAGCTGGTAGTGTAATTAAAAGTAGTTCTCGTTTTGTTGTTGGTCGTTATTTAATATATTTTGTGGGTTTCAAATTAGATGTCCTTCATTCCTATATGAGGACTCTAAATCAGCCATATTTATATTACATAAATAGTTATATCGCCGCCCCGATAGAACAATGACACAACTGCAATAATTGAAATTTTACAGGAGAATCAAAAAACCAAATTATTTTTACTAAAATGTTAATAATTCATGAATGCACAATTAATTATGAAATTGGGGCTTGGGCAATTATTACAATATAAGTCCACTAATAGGTCTATATTTTTTTGTTCACTATATCCAAACACATTGAAGCATTTAGTCCATTTTACCAAATTTTGCAGTTGTCATTGTACTACCGGGGCGGCGGTATGATAATATAGTATTTCAATTAATATTAAATTAAATATTTTTCTAATTAATTGTTTATAAACAATTAACAGATGGATTTATTAATTTATCACGTTCGTAAAGAGGTTAGAGCCACGTCGCGGCCGCGACAGCCGCGGTCTTGTGCGATCGTCAGAGGAATCGGTCATACTTAATAACATGTTAAGCAGTCCGGCGCGGCTGAAATTAGAGTCGCGCCGAGCAGCCGCGCGGCTACAGCCGCGGGCATAGGAATCGCACCTTTATGGTTATAATAAATATAGTAAAGAAAAAATAATGAAATATTTAAAAAACCCATGCCTTAAAATAATACACTCTAGCACATAAATTGCAAGACTTCATTTTTGTTCAATTGATGTTAACAAAATGCAAGTGTATACCTTGTTATCTTAGCCTAATTATAAATGAATAGTTTAGGAAACTAAAGGAACAAGTTTTTTTGACTGAAGAAAGTATTTAATATGATATAACAATTCAAATACAGGGGTTCTACTTTTAACAACACCCAAATCCATTAGACAAGCTCGATTTTCTCCTTCGAGGCGAAGCTGAAAAGATATTGGTTTTACAATGGTTTATTTATTGTTTTTTGGCTTGTCCCGCGATAACTTTTATAGCAAACCTATAGACCACAAATCTCTTACCAACGAACTTTTATGATGGAAAAAGTTCACTCATATCCTTATAAAATCGAAGTGAACAAACTAAAATTGACATAATATATTATTCAACTTTAAAATAGGATACGTCCGAATATCAATAAAAATCAGAAAAATAATATAATTTCAATTATATTTATTATTTTACAGTACATACTATACGGTATACACTATTAAACTACTTGTACGAATTTAATTTGCAGATCAACGAGCAGATATATGCAATAGGCACTTATTCTTGCTTAGTACTGGCGGTTGTTATGTTTATGGTGACTGACTATTTTAGATACAAACCTTTAATCGTCGCTGACGGTGTAGCCGGGATATTCACATATGCGTTACTGGTGGGGACTCCTAGTTTGAACAGAGTGAAAGTAAGAAGCCGACAAACTTGTATATTGTCATTTATATTATTCAATTAGTTAATTAACATTTTAATAATACAATTTTACAAAAAAAAGCATTTTATGTATATAATTATATTATATATGTATTATAATATATTTTAAGTATGGTCACAGGTGGAACAAATGTTCTTTGGATTCTTTTATTCGTCTGAAATTGCGTTTACAACGTATTTGTATGCCAAGGTCGACGACAAACAGTACTATCAAAAAGTCACTAGCATAGTGAAAGCGTCCACGCTGTTTGGCAGATTTTTGTCGGGGCTAATTTCACAAACAATTGTTTCAACACACGTACTCGACTACAGTCATCTATTGTTCATCAGTATTTTTTGTATGTGCACTTGAAAAGTTTTTAATTACAATTTACACAATTATTATACATACCTACATTTCTATAGTTCAAGTAGGAGATCAATGAACTATAAAGTTAAATAACATAGCTATTAATTTTTTAAATTTAAAACACTACCAGCAGGTTTTTTTCCGGTGGCTTATAAATAGTTTTACTGGCTTGAATTTGCAATTAACATTACAATGTTATTACAATAATTGCAATAAATTAATTTGAAATAACTAATAATAGTCTGTAGTAGTTAATCTATTAGTATAAATAGAAGTTCTGGGACAGTGCGAGACTATTGCGTACAGAACTTCTGAATTATACAGAAAATTGTCCCTTACAATAGGGTACACTACTTTTTTATTAGCTTTGAGGTGCAATTCTAGAAAATGTTTATCGAGTCATCGATATTTAATTTTATAATAGAAAATACAATTTAGTATAATTTGTCAATAGATAAATTGTAAAAAAATGTATAAAGCCCTACTAAGACTCAAATGAGATTAAGCCATGGAGCTAAATAAAACAAATTGTCTTTTGATATGTCATAGCTTTTCCAGTTAATATATATATAGATTTTCTAACATAATTTGTATAGCAATTTTTAGATAGGCACCTATTTTAGATTTAACGAAAACAATATCAGACAGTTTAAGAGAACGTCATACCCTTTAAAAGTAATCGTTAGAACGATTTCATGGAAAAGCGTGTACGGTATAGGTCAAAGCGAAAATATGTCTTAAACAAAAAATGTTGTAACCGTATAATAGAGGAAAACTTTATCAAGGTTCTTTCGTCGGGTTTTTTAGAAAGTATAAATTTTACCTTAAATACAAGCACTTAAAAAAGTTTACAAAAATCAGAATTAAAATATAAATAGTGAATGTTGGGTTAAAATAGGTACAAAAAAAGCCGATGAGAGAACTTGGATACCGTTCTCATTATTTTAAATATGTAAAAAAAATGTTTACGATTATTATTTAGCCAATAATAGAAAATATTCGTAGTTAATTAATTCGCTATCAAGGTTGCTTTGATAGTCCGAAAAATAAAAAAGTACTAAAAAAGAGTCCCAAATCTAAGCTAACAATTACACATCACAGTTTACTCTTTAAATTTAGTTTTGAAAAAAAATTGCCCATACCGCTAGGTTTCTTAATAAATGGGGGTATGACGTCCTCTTAATATTTGTATATTCATCATAACCGTTTATTCCAATTTATCAACATTTAACTTGAAAACGACGTTGAGTTGAACTAACATACAATGTAGGTTAATAGTAAATCTTTTTCATTATTATACTTGTTCATTAATCTTCAAAAAGTATAATAGTCATTAAAACACAATTTGCAAATTTTCACCGATCACAAGTGTTTTGCTACAAAATTATTACTATTTTTATTAAATAGGCACATCATTCGTGACTATATGGGCGTGTTTTTTACCTAAAGTCGAACATAGCGTATACTTCCATAAAACTGACAGCACATCAGCAAGAAACAGTGAGCTTAAAGCTCAAACCAACGAAGTCACTGCGAACGTCAATGATCCACTTGTAAGTTGATTTGAATAAAAATAATTTACCCTGGTCACTTAACAAGCATAAGCCATCCAAATATTTTCTTTCCGCATTTCTCTGTCCATCACCATTTCAGCTTTTTATCAACTTGAGATGAGTTAATAAAAAAAATGTCCCGCTAACTTTCAAATACATATCTATCAAATAACAGTCCTGTTGCCTTATCTTTCTCGTCAAAACATATTATTCTACTCAAAAAATCTACTCCAAAATACACTGTATACACATCTTCCGGTTACTCCCAATTTAATTTGAATAGATTGACTGGTCTGTCAATGTATCGGAATACTATTGCACATTTCATCTTCAACCATCTATGGTTCGATATTGCGTGTTTTCCTATAGACTGAGCGATCCGCTTCCATAGGCGTAGGCATTCTTTTTCTTTTTGAGAAGCCATAAAAATTGAAAAATGCACATCAAACTTCTGTCAGGAAGATGGATGGAAATTGAGCTAAACATAAAAACCAGTTAATCCATCAATTAAAAAGAGGACCAATGGAGGGACCGAATAGATTAAGGCGGTGGGGCAACCTGGCTATGAGATGAGACTGCCATCGGGGGAGGGGGCTATGCATGGCATAAATGCCCTGCGCCCACTCGGTGACCTAATAGGGCCTATAGTTCGGTCAATACGATATACGATTAAAAAAAAACCAATGGACCAATGGAAACCGGAGACCAAATGAAACAGGGAGAGCCGGTACAACAAAGTACAACAAGAAACTATTAATAACGGAAATAAAAATCAACCAAACGGCTAAGGCGAAGAAGCGTTCCCAAAGAAAAAGGCTGGCAGTGACAGGAGGAGATGGAGTACAGCTGGGGTACGGTACATAACCTACACCTGCGGAAGCGGGTCGCTAAGTCTACGGGAAACCACGGTACGACCAAACATTAACCCAGCTCTGATAATGCAAGTATTCCGAAACTTTGACAGACCAATCATTCTATTAATGTGAGAGTAACCGCAAAATGTGTAAAATGTAAATATAATACCACACTTCAATCATTTTTGATCCAAAATACTTGAACTTTTCTTCTCGCTATTACCGCTTGCTCTCCCAACATAGCAGCTGATTTCCCACTTTCTCATTACGAAAAATTAAACTTTAAATAATTTATTATTACCCTACTTAATGCATTATTTTTTTTTTTTTTGTATAGATTGTAATTTTTTCAAATAAACGCTATTTAAAAAAAAAATCCTACTATTCGTTTTCCTCTAATATCTCCTTCCGTTGCTTTAATTAACCTTCTGTACACAAGTTGACTGTATATCCTTTTTAAGTTTATCTATGAATAAGGTAAATAATTATGATATTGACTCTTAGGCCTTAGTTAGCTTCTGCTCTCTTTGAGAAATCTTCCACATCTACTCATAACTCTTGTTTTCGCTCCGCGGTTCCTATAAAAATATTCTCTATTATTGTTATATGCATTCTCGAGACGCTTCTCTTTCTCTGAACAGATAATCTTTGACGTAATTATTATAGAACAAGAAACAAAAACCCGCTACATTCAACCAAGTCAGACTGATGTTGTTAAACGATTTTAAATCTGCATATAGTAATAGTTACGTTGCGAAAAAGTGTTTCTGGTGGATAGCGGCCATTACGGGTTACATAATTGTGAGTAATAAATATACATTATACAATTTTGCGTTAAGTGTTATTTTAATAATGTGTGATTTTGTAGGTTGCAACGTATATTCAAGTGCTATGGGAAGATGTCGCCAAGGAAAATAATAGTGAAAAAGATCTCATGAATGGAGCCGTAGAATCTGTGCATACCATATGCGGTAAAAATTTCTCAATTATCCTTTCCGATTTCATTCGACATCTTATATTTATATGTATATATATATACCCATATTCTATATAGGTGCAGCTGGAGCCTACGCGGTTGGCTACATCAATTATGACTGGAAAACGCAAGGTGATATCATATTTGCCATAGGGTCTGCAGTACTGGCATTTTTCTTGTATACCATATATTTCAGTCATTCGTTATGGATTTTGTATACTTTTTACGTTTTGTTCGGCGCCAGTTATCAAATTATGTCGACTATTACTGCGTATGTAGTCATTAATTAAATGTATTTATTTTAAATTATTTAGTTATTTAATATTAAGGCTAGTGAAAAATTAAAGCTACTAAGGCTCGAGGTGTATTAAACTATTAAGTACTTAACTACTTGCAGAACGTCTATCTCAAAAGTATATGATGATTTTTTACCTGTAGTCAATCATTCGACATCGGGTCTATCCTAGGTATTAAATTAACTTAAAACTAATGAACTTTAAACCTGCGCTGTTACTAAACCACCATTTACTCGTATGTATTATTATGTTTCCTCCAAGTCATTCTTACACGCTCGATTCTTTTGCTATCAAGATATACTTATCCGTTTCCTCCTAAAAGAAATGCGTCTTCTTGTAGACTAAAGCACTCATCCAATGCAAGGAACTAAATTTGATGTGTATATTAATTTTTGTTATTTTTCTATTAACTGTAATACGTTTACCAAATAGTATTTTAATCCCTAGATTGTATTACAATACTATTATTTATATAAAAGTAATCAATTAAAATTTCTATTATCGGTTGTAGATCCGAAGTGGCCAAGTATATAAATCCTGATAGTTACGGATTAATTTTTGGATTTAATATGTTCGTTTCATTACTTGTGATCTCAATATTCACTCTACTTTTTATTCAAGGTATAATAATTGCCATTGGTACAAGACACCAGGTATGTAATATCGTTTTAATGCACCAATATAAAACTATTTTTTTTAATTATGAATTTCTGTATATATTTGTTTTAGATACTAACTATAGCTGTACTATTCACGATAATGGGTGTTCTGTTTGCTATAATAGCGGTTAAGAGATATATAAAACAAACTCGCAGGATTAGACAATAGTATAATATTTTTACTTTAAAATATATGAAAAATGAAGTAAATGGATTTGCCATAATTTGTATAAGGATTTGCTGATACTTTTTGAACATTTAAAATGTATTGAACTAATTAATTTTACCAAGAGGCTGTGTCTGTATTTTTTAATATGACAGATTATAAATGAATGTATAAATTATGTATTTTATAATATATTGTAACTTGTTACTTGTATTGACTATAGTTGTTCGCCTTTATTCGGGAAAATCAAATGAAAAATCATTTAAATTATATTTTTATATTTAAGGAATTTCACTTTAAAGGAATTAAAAGCGGACGGGTTTTAAGAAGCTTTATATAGGCAATATTTAAAAGCAATGCGTTTTAATAAATTTCGACATTAATTTATTAAAAAAGATTCGAGTTCTTTACCTGTAACTAGGTTTTGTAAAATGCCCATTTTCATAAAAAAAATCCAGTTTTTTTGTAATTAAATAATGAAATTTAAAACATTTCAAATTAATACTTAAAATGGAACAAATGCACTTTACCACCCCACGCCCGAATTTCGTTTTTTTTTCAATCGATTCGTTTTTTAATTCTGAAAACGATGGTACAAAAAACAATTTGCGGAAACGCTTAGTTTTGAAGTTACAGATGTTTAAAGATCGCCGATATCGACATACGCGCGCGCCCAGCGCCGCACGTCTACTCGCGGCCGCCAAGTACATTATTCGACGATCGCCGCTCTCGACATAGCGGGCGTTCGTTATACTAATTACGAGCAGCCCATTCGTCTACTTGCCTCCCGCCCGCCGTATCTCTTTTTTTTCTGTATTTAGTATAAGTAACCATTAGTTTTTAAATTACAGGTTATACAGGTCAATTAAGTTTTAATTAAAAAAACTCATAATTAAATAAAGCAACTCCCTACGCCTGCCGGCTCAAAAATCAGAAATCCATTTCCTATGTAACCTATAAAAAAAAAAAATAATAAAAAATATTAAAGTAGCCAAAAAACTCGTAGGTATATTTTTACAGAATTTAAATAGAATCATCCTAAATAGTAGAAATTTTGTCAGGCTGTTAGGTCCAAGACGTCAAAAAAACAGCCTATTTTTAATCCCTTTAAAGAAAAAAAACGATTAAACTAAAATTTTAGATAAATAAAATAATTATTTTTTAAATAAATTAAACCATTTTAGTGCATACGGTAAGAGGCCGGTATTGTGTACAGCGTATAGAGTAATAGGTCCCTGGAGGAACCTCTGGGCTTTTTTTCCAAGTAGCACACTGATGAATGTCTTTATGGGAATATCCGGATTTTTCAAAGTTCATAAAACTGGAGTAAAGCAGTTAAATATATTTTTTTTTTTGATCACTGACCGTTGACAGTTACTTAAGGTTCAATAATAACTTCTTATTAATATTAAACAATTTGGTCATCTTGTAAGCACTGCTGAATTAGTAATTACAAATTAGCTTTATTAAGTTTAAACCGGTAATTCGGATTTTTATTTAAAGTCAGAATACAGTTTCTGTAGATCAAACTTTGAAATACGGATTTGTCATTAAATCCGGATTTTGTTCATTGAATTTCGAAGTTCAAAATCCGAATTGTATAGATTTTTTCCAATCATTTACTATAGTATTCAAATGAAAGTACAAACTTTTTTAAATTGAACATAAACACTTGATAGGATAAATGGTCTGTTTAGTTTACAATAATTTGTACAACTTCTAGAATACTGTTTCTTACACTACTGCCTGCGATCGTCGATACTCGATAATCAATTAATACTTTCTACTTTCCAGTTTTCACTACAAAAAACAGATAAACAGGTTTAAAATAATTATATATAGTTCTGTAATTTATTTTAACGATTAGCGTTTAGTCATAGAATAGACTAATTTAGTTTATTCTGTGGTTTAGTCTAGGTACCAAAGCTTGGCGACGAACATTTTTTCTTCCATGCGTAGAATGACTGCTATCATTTTTCGACTTTTGAAATTTGATAAGCCTACACTGCACATTGCAGATTGTAAGCATACTGAAGTTTTTACTTTTTAGGCAAGCTGTCATAGGTTCACGGTTATAGAGAAACAGGTTACTCCACGGTGTATGTTTTCGACTGGCTTATAGCGGTCACGCCGCGTTACGCTGTCTATAGAGCGCGCCACCAGGATGCAGGCTATCAAAAGTTATATTTCCTATCTAACGTGTACTAAAAAGCTGTTTTTTAAACCAATAAAGATAGTATTATACAAGTCTACAAGAACAATATAATACATGAATTTGATGTATTTTTTTTGTCCTTAAAACGATGGAGTCATAATACTGCTGTTACGCATAGTTATTTCATTATAACGGTTAAGAAAATACCGATAAAAAATATATGTAAATGGCTAAAACCGTGGTAATAAATACCACATTATTCAAAAACAGTATTATACAAGGCTATAAGAACAATGTAATACATGAATTTTTTTGTCCTAAAAACGATATTATGATTATAATATTTATAAAATGGAAAAATAAAATATATGATATAATAGTATAAATACTCAGGTTAACCCCTTTACAGCTTTTGGTAACCAATACATTTTTTTATAATTGCAAGTAAACTTTGTTTTTTTTTATAATTACGATTATTAATAAACTATCTAGTTAAATGTTTTTCAACATTATTATATTTCTAAATATTAGTTATATATAGTTAACACTTAATATTGTGTTCTTAGTATCTGTCCTTTCCAAGTGAAGACCACAAAAATGAAATCATAATTCGAATTGTAACCGACTATATTGTAATGAGAATGAGGCATGGCATTACGTGTAATTTTATGAAATACATTTTATTTTAATTAATCCGAATTCTTTTTTCAGATGGGATGTTTACAAAAATTAATTTAAAAAAAAACTAATATATTATGAAAGGTTTATGAATAATATGGTATTTATTGCCATGGTTTTAGCCACTTACATTTTTTTTAATCGGTATTGTCTTAACCGTTATAATGAAAAAACTATGCGTAACAGCAGTATAATGACTACACCATCGTTTTAAGGACAAAAAAAATACATCAAATTCATGTATTATATTGTTCTTGTAGACTTGTATAATACTATCTGTTGTTTATTGGTTTAAAAACAGCTTTTTAGTACACGTTAGATAGGAAATATAACTTTTGATGGCTTGCGCTCTATAGACAGCGTAACACGGCGTGACTGCGATTGTTGGCTGCGATGCGTAACCTGTTTATCTATAACCGTGCATAGGTTTCCAAGCCATCTATAGTATTATTCTTCAATTCACGATGTAGAGAAAATCATCTTCTCTACATCGTGCTCAAATTAAATAAAAATTAAATAACCTAGTAAAAAAAAAAGGACCATAGCGGGGTAGAGCAGGACCGTCATAACCAAAGTGGGAGCTTGTTATCATTCGGGAACCTATGACGGATGACCGAATGCCCAGTTTTTTTATTACATGGTGATTGGTGCACCTTATCGTAAGAATTTTAGTATCAAGAGCTTCTAAATAATACAAGTAGTTAGTAGTATACCTACTTTTAAATTAAATGAAACAAAAAAAAAACCGTTTTTGTTTAAGTAATTTCAAAACATATTTGATCTTATTCCTGACCCACATCACATTCCATACTTCCATCGATGATTATTATAGTTGAGACTGATCAATAAATTATAATTTATGCTTAGAGTTACTTTTTTTGATGTTATCACGTTTTGCTATTAACATTCAACATATTGTGTAATTGTTTATTAATAATTAAATTAATCAACTTTTAATGAACAAAATATAATAAGTCATCCGTAATAACGTTTATAACACTCGAGATAGATACTCATTCGCGGCAATCGATTATAGAAAAATTATTATAGTATGTTGTCTTATATTATGGCAATAAGTAAGACTACTATCTAAGCTGACGAACATCGAAGTGGCCATTGCGATCATAGAAAATACAAATTCGTTTTGGCTGTGACATTATGCATTTGAAAATAAGAAGTATTTTTTCGACGTCGACATTCCGTTTTTGTTTTATTCTAGTCTTCCTATTTTGCATTTGGCAGCTAACCAAAATAGTAACATTTTTGTTTGATAACTCAAATCAGGTAATTGACTAATATCTGACAGTAATTTGTATACATTAGGCATTCTTAGGAAAAGACTGACTAATACAAACACAATAATATTTTTATTTAAAATATAATGATTTATCATTTTAATTTCAGACTAACATTTATTCAACGCTTCCTCAAAATATTGATAGTTATGTAATCAATAGTAATGATAAATCGTATCTAACAGTAAGTGTGTATTATGAGACATTATGTCCTGATTCAAGAAATTTTATTCATCAGCATTTAGTTCCATCCTTCAACAAAGCCCCCGATCGCTTCAAAATTGATTTTATTCCATATGGCAAAGCAAAGGTAAGCCAAAGAAAAGACTATTTATGTATCAGCAGTTAAATTCCAGTAATATATTGTGATGAAGAACTATAACTTTGGCTATTACTAATGTGTTATGGTTGTAATTAGACAGATCAAAACTCAGACGGTTCATTAACCTTTGCTTGTCAACACGGACCAGTAGAATGCCATGGCAATAAAATCCATTCATGTGCCATTCAATATATAAAAGATAGAACTGTGTTAATTAAATATCTGGCGTGTATGATCAATGATAACTATGAACCTGAAAGAATTGGCATTTTCGTAAGTACTGTTTCAGTAATATTTTAACTTGCTGAACATTTTTAGACCATAATGTTAATTATAATATTATATAACTTTATTCTAACTTACAGTGTGCAAATAGTCTCAACGTCAATTGGAACAAAATATACAGTTGTTCAGAAGGAAAAGAAGGTGAACAATTATTAAAATCAAACGGAGATGCGACAAACAAATTGTGGCCTGAAGTTTCTTTTATTCCTACTATTTTAATAAATGGTGTTAGTTATTTTTGGTATATTTTTAATATATATTGTCTCTTTTCAATTTTGAATGCATTTGTTTTGACTAATAACATATTTTTATTAAAGGAACGACCTCGACAAGCTTCCGTTTTAAAAGATTTTTGGGGCGTAGCCTGTAGTTACTTTCCGGCCGTAAGTATTCTCTATTAAACCATGACTTGCTATGAGTATTTTATATAACTTGTATTGTAGCTACTAGCTAATTGTCAATATTAACTCTTAATTGTTATCATCAGGTCTTAAAAGGCGTGTAAACATGAGAATAAATGCAGCTCTAAATAATGATATTAGTTAATATTTAACTTTATGGTATAATTTTTTCATATGTTTTATCATAGTTCAGTAGTGAAAAATTACTTTATACAACATATGATGCCATTATAGAATAATTGGTTTATGATAACTAATATTTTGTTAATTTTTTTTGCAGTTAAAGTATTAAAAAAAATTTATCGTTGTTGGGAGCTTAATAAAATAATTGAAAGTCTATGCAGATTGTAGGAAGTCTTTCTTTACCAGACAAAAAAAATATATTGAAACCAACCATTGACAAGGCGTATTTTTTTTTCTTACTTATGCATTGAAAATTACAATAAAAAATTGTTAAATTACATTTAAACAGCTTCAATTATTACATTGTAAAAACAATAATTAAATCTTGAAATAAAATACTTACTAAAATATCTTTATTAATAATATTTTCATACATTAATTAAAAAACATTCTCTCCCCCTTTATTTTTAATTTTTATTAGATGTCACATAGTTTTAAATAAAAAAAGTTGAATTAAAAAAAAATCCATCACTTTTATAAACTCTTGAGGTAACAATAATTAATGGTTTTATTTTTATCCAATATTGTACAATTAAGTGTAGAATACTTAAAATAGTATAAATTAGAAATTCTAAAAAAATCCCTACATCATAGAAATTATTTGTTATTTTTAGACCTTAGATCAGGGTGAAATTTATCAAAGTTCAAGAAATTATTGCCTTATTTCGTAAATGTACGTTAAATTTATGTGGATGTGACATATAAAACATTTTTTTTTGCTTTTTGTCAATTTCTAGTTTACAAATCCTAAAGATGGCATATTAATAAAGATATCAGAAAAAATTGTTAACTGTAATGTAATTTATGTAAAATACTCATTGCCATTAAACCTTTTTTTTTTTTTATTCGACCATGATGCATAATTGCAATTTATTAATTTATATTCATTTTATTTATTAATGTTTGACTTATTTTTTTTAGGAATCAAAACCCAGTGCTTGTTAATTCCACAGACATTTTTCTTTTTCGACACTTTTTTTAAAAATTATATATAACATTAGCCATTTAATATGTACAAGTGTTATGTGATAAAATCATATGTGATGTGAATAACAATAAATGGACCTTTTTTCAGCATTTTCCAAAATTGAGTTAGTGCTATTTTCATCAATTTGAGACCTGATACATTTTTGTAGCTAAAAAAATTAATTCAGTTATTACACCTTAAGCTTAATTGATGTTTTGGTGTTTTTCTCAAATTCAATTTTGCCGACAAGAGGTCTCTTTTCGCTACCCACATCACATATTATGTTCAATGTAATATGTTTGTTCAATTATTTGTCTTTTAAACTTTTTTATGATTACATTTGTTTTTTGTTTAATAAAAAGTCATTAAATTGATGATTTTTAATAAAATAAATTACTATTAATTAGATACTTCTGTTAAATTAGATAAAGGCAACTTTATCTCTTGCATAAATATTTTTTAATTTAGGTAATGAGACAATGGGCAAGTTAGGAAAATAAAAAAATCACTTTTATTTATTGCTGAACTGGGTCTCACGATACACAAATGTAATGTAATTTATTTGACCATTGAGCTTTAACCTACTTGTCCACGTCTACGTGTTCCACCAAATTTGACTAAATAAAAATACTGGGTCATATAGATAAAAAATAATAATCGGATTTATAATATGCTTATAAGAAAATTGTCTAACAATGCTTAGTAAAATTGTCCTATGGTAACTAATAAATGAATGACTCGTGAAATGAATAGGGATTATTATTCTTATTGTCTATCCAATATGAACTATAGTTTACTCTTTTATACACATTGCAACACGTTTATTTGTATACATAATCTTTTTCTGTACGACAAATATTGACTTATTAAAAGATTAATCAATATTATTTTTGTGAAATGTAGTACACTTATCTTTTATCTCTCATTTAAAATTTTAGGGACCACCAGTCTGTTGGAATTTTTTTAAATTTATTAAATATGTGACTTAAGATAACGTTTATAAGCCTTATTTATTTAAGTGCTAAGTATAGGCAATTTTTTGCAAAATATTAATTTAAAGGTTAAACTGTTAAATATAAGGTTTATCAAAAAAAAAAAAAGATACCTAAGTCATTGTCTCCCAATTCTTGTCATCTTTTGTTTTTGTTATAAATAGCTTAGCTTTAAAATCACCGCAAACGAGTAAACCGTATTCTGCGAAGCTATATTTTTAATACTTAGAAAAATGGGTGTATAATGTCCTTGATATAAGATAGATAATTTAGTTTACGATTGGTTATATTACAGGACCTACATCTGGTAGGGTTAATACCGTCTTCAAGCTTTGCATTGATCCGTGGTTAAGAGTAGCCTATATTAGAAAAATTATATTTTAAATTAATCATTTGACAACTAGAGGAGAAGCCTCTCCTCCTAGGAAACTTTTTTAAAATGTTATGATTAAATAAATATAATATATAAATATTATTATATACCCATAAAAATATATTATATTTTGTATGATAATATCAAGATACTAAGGTAGTTTAATACATATTGTAAAAAAGACTAGTAAACCTGGACCTGGACCTAGAAGTCACATAGACTTAAGTAATCAGAAATTATTATAACTGAAAGTGCTAAAAATGCTTTCAAATTAACACTTCGATGGGTATCTTTAGATATACAAACATTGTTACAAATTTCCTTAAAATTGTAGACCCATAGTAGACACATTTTCAGTTTAATTTTCAGACATTAAGTCCTGAAACTTTGCTTGAAAAAGAGAAATAAAGAAAAAGTTTCTACCTCTTCTAGACAAGGGTTTTTGATATATTTTGTATTTTTTAAGTATACTGATAGTACTTTATCTGAATATGATTCCATACAAATTAAGAATTAATGCGACTATTTTTAAAAATGTTATAGTGCACCGTAATTTTAAGTTAAAAATATGTAAATTGTTACTCGATTTTAAAGGGGAAGAGATAGACTTTTCAAATTGTTTACCAATTTAGTACATTTTAGGTACGATTTCTGATAAGTAGTTACTAAAAGAAGAAATCGATTCAAAGGTTTAAAAGATACCTATCGTGGATCCAGACACGTTTCAGAGCATGAAAAAGAGAGAAGTCTGAGATGGTTTGGGAAAATTGATAAAAGAGAAGGAGAAAGCGGATTTGACTGACCGACGCTATTTGTGCTAAGTAAGTAGTAATAATAATAAATAATAATAAGAGTTAATACGAGTTAACCTTCTAATTTTGTACTTAATTTTATAGTTCTATTTGCAGTACCAATGTATACTTACTGCATATTATAACATTTACATCATATACAATAATGATCTAAGAACTATGTTGACCAATGATGGTACACCTGAGCCGTGCAACCATTAAACAATTTCATTCTGGTAACAAATCCTATAGGTACAAATCCTATTTTATTTTAAACTTTACGATTTATAACATTGCATTTCGTTATCCCGATGTGCATAAATTAATAAATGAGTACATTTGACTTATCATATAAATGTCACATTGGGACGTGAGAGGTTGATTTTTTAGCCTATTTAAACCAGAGCAATATAAAAGAGAAGCTTTATGCCAAGGTTTGTGATGTTTCATTTGCGACGTCGCATAAGTATCATCCATAGCATGTTTCTTAAGGCATGTCCGTGCTAGGATTCGGTTGTACAAATTTTAAATGCATATCGGCTATTTCTTAAGTAACTTACATATAATTACAGGAATTCTAACTTCAGAACTATTCTAACAATAAATCCCTTTTTAGGAATTTTCTATACATCTATACTTGTTACTTATTATTGTACACCTAGTTAAGTTAAAATACAACTACAACTGTTGTCAGTTAGCATATTAAGTCCTATGACGTAATGACTATAACAATGATGACTTGAATAAATAGCTCATTGCCCATTGTAAAGGACATCAGGCATCAGTGATGTTTTGCGACGTAGAATATTCACATAAGTATCTCCAATGAGAAAAAAAAATGTTTGAAACAAGAATACAGTATTGTACTCTTTTTTTAGTCCTCGCTATCCGTGTTCCTAATTACGTTCCACAATCGGTTTCTAACAAAGCATAGTTATTATACTTATCATCTTTATAACTTCGATTATTTAAAATAATCGTATTTTATTATTGTAAATCTACACATGATTGCACAATCTTGGAACACTTATGAGTTATGACTTCTCTTAAAGAAGTAACTCTGATAGTCTGCATACAAAAAAAAAATATACGCACTAAAGTTTAGACATATAAGTTGAGATTTTGCAAACAATTGTTTTTAATTTATTTCCCAATAAATATGAGGTGTGGCCTCCTCACAAAATAGCAATACTTAAAAAGATTTAATCAAGCATCCTGGAACATTTTTTCCCCCAACCAAAATATAAAATACATCTAAATTTTACAGACACTTCATACGAGTATTATTTAAAATAAATTAAAAATATTATTTTCATAAAAAATTCTAATAAATTATCAAACGATTTTGAAAATACTAGATATTTTCAAGTAGAATGTAATCATATGATGTTAACACCTAAGATTTTAGTCAAATATAGTTTTACAAAAAAATGTTCAGTAAATATTTTACCAATGATACTTTATATTTTAATTGAATATTTTTAATTTGTAAATCAAGGTTTAAAAGTGCTATGCATTTGCTTTTATAATAAATGTATAAATTTAAAAATGTCGTTTGTTGTCACTAGGAATTCAGTATAAAGTTATTTTGTCTAGGCATTAAAACAGAAGTTTTAATTGTTATTATTTTATATTTTAATTACCTACATTAACAATGTAATTGTAAAAATTTATGAATTTTTTGTTCATTTTTGATTTGTCAACACAGATATCATTATTATTATTTATTGTTATATTTTGTTGTACTGAACAGTGAACATAATTCAGTGTATTAAAATGTACTATTATTGCGTGAAAATATATACCAACAAAATATTAGTCATATATTTATATACAATCACTAACTGTTATCCACGAAGGACATGCGTAGTTGATCACTTTATTGTATGTGTTTTATTAGTTACACAAACATATATATATATATATATATATACAGTCGTCATCAAAATTCAATTATCAATTTATTGGTGACGTTGTCGCATTAATAAGCAGTTTTTTTCGCACAGCGTGTTCTAATATATTATGGTAATTATATACTCTTTGTTCAGTTTTTATTAATTATTATTAATTAGGTACTTCGTACTGATATTATAAGTTTATGTTGATAGGTTTTTTACTTATAACATAAAATAAACGTAAACGCATTTAAATATTATAGTTTGTAATTTATTCTTATATAATAGTGATAATAATGGAAATTATTATTATTGTAAGTAATTGTAGTAGGTATCCATATCCTATCACAAATCAGACGAAGGTAATATGCACGTGTTTTAAAACTAAGGGTCTAATTATTAACTAGATTAATAATTAATTAAGTTATAGGACAATGACGTATAGCTATATAGTTGGTATCTATATTATGTAAAAATAACATTTTGTTTTTAAAACATATCTACATTTTTGTATTAATAAAATGTAACATTTTTAGGGTCAATCCATGTAAAATCCAAAGAACAATTATTTTTACGTATAATATTTTGACATTGTTTTATATTTATTATAAGTACTATAAAAAGCATGTTTGTCCAATATAAGCTCTCCGAGTTTGACACGCATAATTTAATATCCTCGTCAGACCCAGCAATATTTTTATATGTAATTAAATTAATTTTTAATAATGTCTCATTTTTTAATTGACTTATCTAGGTGTACACTGTATAGTGACCTCGGACCCAGGGATTTGAAAACGCTATTGCTAGTTATTAATAAATTATGTTTTTATTTCTTAGTTACAACTCGGGAGATAAGTTTTTTAAACAAAGTAAAAATATTAAGACATATTTTTTTATATTGTTTTTTAAAAGCTATTAATCGTTTATATACCCATCGCCAAAAACATTAAAAAAAAAAAAATCATCATTATACCTACTCTCAAATATATCCTTACTGGAAATAACATCAGCATTTTAGTCTCGTAGATAAAAAAAAAAATCGAATTATTTGTTTTACCTAAACACAATTAGTGTCCATAAAATATTTTACTATATGCATCAAAGCGTTTATTTGAAAGGGATTTTATCACTTTGTAATAAAATTAGAAATTCCTTAAGACTTGATTTTTCCAATCCTCTCGTTCCCGTTAGATATGTCTCGACCGCATTGTGATAGCTTTTTTTATATTATTCTAACTAAAAAAGACTTTGGGTTACAAAATCTGTCGTGTTGGGACTTTCAAAATTAAATTCAAAATTATTTCTAAGTCTTGGGAATATGCAATATAAATAAACTATTGTATACATAAAACAAATATTACAAACAAAATTTGTTTAAAACCTATACTTAATATAAAAATCAATTAGGTTAATTAAAAAATTCGAAGTTTTCGATTTTTATTCGGTTTTGAATAATTCAATTTATTATATTAATAATAACTTCTTCAGCAAGTATTTTATTTTTTGTGTTTTAGCCTTTAGGTACATTATTCTGAACCAAAATGTTAATGATATCTCCCACGCATCTCTACTCAGAAAGGGTGAATGTATATGTAACTCATAAGGGATATACAATACATCTTCAAAATTATAGGATTTTAATAAAAATGAGTGTAGTCAGTTTGTGACAATTAAAATGAACATAATAATATTGCATTTTTTTTACCGTTATCACTTATCAGCGGCGAACGATACTTTTGAAAGATAATAGCATCTTTATATCTATTCTGTGATAATAGTGGCAAATATAAATGATAATAAGAAGATAATGATCATAAGTCTTTTCTTATTTCTTTATGAGTATTGCGCTATTATATTTTAAACTCTTCAAGGTCTCCGCCGGTCTCTGCTGCTGGTTTGCTCTTAGCAGGACCAGCAATGGACGATTATGCTGGTGGAAGAAAATTATTTTAATATAAGTAAGAGTAATAATTATAATTTACATGTTTGGTAGGTATATAATGTGAAGTAAAAGGACACCATGTTGCTGAGTACCTTACGCAGGTCATTAATTCGTAATAGTGTCTAGTGCTGTAGTGGACACAATACTGGTTATATTAATACAAGTGTTATATAATTGGCTTACCGAGTAAGTCATAATGTTTTATGTACCTAAATAGTATATAGTTTAAACTGGATTTATTTAATTTGTAACATATCTAATTTATTCCAACAAACGTTTAACATATAGTGATTGCTTTTGATTCTTTTACTGTAGATCTTTAGTCGTAAAAGTTTGATTTACTGAACAAATTATAACTCATTACCTTTCAAAGTATTTTATTTTATTAAATTGACAAAGAAAAATAAACAATACCCTTTTGGCTTCATATCGCCGCTCAAAAATGGAAGGTTTTGACATAGAATTCGCTGATATATTGTTAACGGTCAATACGTGGGATCCGTTAGTAACAATGAAATGGATGCCAGGTATGTATTTTTAATATTTGTTTTTATCGGCGACATTACTTGTTGTTCAAGTAATTAATTATACGTCACATACAATTATTTTTTTAATTTTATTAAAGAAAAGACAACAATACTGAGATCCGTAAGTGGTACTTTTTTCAAAAATCAAATGAGTGCCATTATAGGGTGTTCGGGTTCAGGAAAATCATCTCTATTGAACATATTGTCTGGTTTTAAGTGAGTATTTTATTTATTGAAACACCACATTCCTGACGTGTTAACCCTAGTCAGCACTTGGTCCTGTTTTAATTTTGTTAACGCATTGCGAGAGTGCAGATCTAGCGTTGAACATATTTCACATAATTAACCATCTTATTTTTGCAGTTCTAGTAGTTATAAAGGATCGGTGACTCTAAATGGAATGCAAAGAGATTTGTCATCATTTAGAAAAATTTCGAGTTACATCATGCAAGAAGATCATTTGCAATTGTACTTAACTGTTTTAGAATCTATGGAAATCTCCATGAAACTCAAACATTCAATTATTAACTTGGATACGGACAAACAGGATACCGTAATTTAATTGCTTAAATAAAAAAAAAATTTAAAAAGCCTCAATAATTTTTAAATGTGTTGCTTAGATCAGCGAGCTGTTGAATAGTTTATTGCTAAATGAACAAAGAAATACCTTGGTTTATAAACTTTCAGGAGGAGAACGGAAAAGATTAACCATTGCATTAGAATTAATTCGTAGCCCTAAAGTGATGTTTTTCGATGAACCTACTACGTAATTATTATAATGTGAACTACAATAGACAATATTAATTGATATTACATGTATGATTAATGCTAATAAAAAAATGTACCATACATTTTTTTAGAGGGTTAGACATTGTTTCTGCTAACAATGTACTAAAAATATTAAGGAAATTGGCCGATTCTGGAAAAACCATCGTTTGTTCAATTCATCAGGCTACTGCAAATCATTTGGATATTTTTGACACTGTCTATGTTTTATCGCCAAATGGCCAATGCATTTATAATGGAGAACCCAGGCAAATGGTAAATTATTTTTTTACTTTAGGACTTCAGTGCCCTAAGTACCACAACCCAGCTGATTACGGTTAGTAAAAGAAAAAAATAATCCTGTTAAAAAAAAATATATATTTAATTTTAATTTTAGTGCTTGAACTTAGTATGGGTGAATATGGTAACCACAACGATATACTATCAAAAAATGTTATTGAAAAAAATCATGATGAAAGACAAAAATATGGTAGTATTTTCAGATTTTTTTTTTATTGTAATGATTTATAAGGCATAATTTTTAAAAAATTATTTTAATAATTGCGTGTTTTAGGTAACATTAACAATAATATGTACGTCATTCATAAAAGAGAATATCCCACAAATATTTTCCCCGAAATATGGATCCTCATGCGTAGATCTATGCTCATCACATTTAGAGACAATGTGAGTAATAAATTTAACAACTAAAATAGTGAAAAATATTTTTGCTAACCAGTAATAATAGCAAATGATAAGCTTATTGAAATTTGTTTTGTCAAATTTTTTTTAGCGGATTATGTTTTTTATACATTATATTTTATAAATATTTTAACTGTTTTGTTGTCATTTGATTTTAAAAGTTAATTAAGTTTTAAAACACTTAAAAGTAATAATTCTAGAATTTTTAGAGGATTTGAATAAAAAGATAAACAGAGAAATGGTGTATTCCAATATTTATTTATTTATGTTAACATTTTTCGTATATTTATTTTTTGCTATTATTACGTTGCTATTTTTACATTTGCTATTTTGATCCTGGAAAAAAACACAACAATTTCTCAATTTTTTTTTTTTTAGTTTCTAGTAAATGTCAGATTATTTGTTCACATATTACTTGGCAGCATGTTTGGGGTTGTTTACTACGGATTAGGAGACAATGGAATGCACGTTCGGGATAATGCAGTATTACTTTTTTTTTGTGTAATGTTTTCAGTTTATACAGCAGCGTTTACTATGTCTGTTAAGTGTAAGTACAATAGATAGAATTCATTAAAAAATTATAATATTAAGTCAGAAATTTAGCCATTTCGATACCACTTTGTTAATTATCTACATATTTTGCTTAAATTTTTAAAATTTTAAAAATGCATGTACCATAAACAAAAGAAATGAAGCAATTAGGTCCAAATGCCTTGTCTTCAGCAAGCCGAACCCCGAACTGCAACATAAATATGTTACAGTCAATTGTGGCAGCAACATTACATCAATGGTCGTCAAAATTCTGACATTAGGTGACTTGTCACTCAACATTTAGCTATAACACATTTGGAATTTGAGGTTCGGCTCTCTAGTGTATACAAGGTTTAAAACATTTCTTCATAGTAGTCACATTTCTGAAAAAATCCAAAAGAAAGTTATATATGTGTAGACTAAACAGTATTTTATGCATTATTAGACGTTATATTATATAGACTACCTAACATTTTTTTTTTTTTTTTGTAGACCACATCACTAAAATTTGCTTCAATTGTCACAAACGCATTGTATAGTGACTTCTTAATACATTGTATGACTTACGTGACTTATTGATTATAGCAAAATACCTATTATTAAAATGTGATAGAATAATTTGCCTAGGGAGACATTTTTGGGAAGATTTTTAGTGAAAAAACTAAAAAAAGTATAAATGAACAATTAAAAAATTGTATCTTAGGGGAAGGAATCTGTTTTATCAGGTTAAACAATTTTTTCCTAATTAATAAATACTAGATCTATTGAAGAATGTACTCATTAAGTTTAAATCTTAATTTGGAGTATTAAGGTACTTATTGTTACACAAAAGGCCCACCGTGCACCACCTAATATAAACTAAATAAATTCTAAACACGTTATTTTCAAAATCATATTTTTTAAACTGCAAACTGGAAAAAGGCGAATTGTGTAAACTGACAAAAACATGGTTAATCAATAATACTTTTACTATAAAAAATCAATATTTTTCGAAAAAACTTTTCGTCTTTAATTTATATGTATAAAGTAGCTTGTGTTAAAATGTTTAAAATATATGTTTAATATAATGCACGAAAGAGATTCCATTTTTTTAAGCTTTGTAAACCAAGTTGTAAAATAGCAGTTATGTAATTCAAGTCATACATTTTAATTTTTGCTTTATAAGTAGTCTTGTGGTCTTTAAATCTAGGTAATTTTACCCATATTGTAAATAATTAAAGAAAAACTTATTTCAGTTCCTTTGGAGTTTTCAATCATGCAAAAAGAGTATTTTAATCGTTGGTATTCGTTGAAGTCATATTATATTTCAGTGACACTTGTAGATTTACCCTTACAGGTAATATTTGTAGAAAAAAATACCTTTATTATTTTGATAGGAATAAAAAATGTGTGGTTTTTATAGATTTGCTGTACTTTGGTGTTTTGCGCCTTAATTTACTTACTGTCAGGTCAACCACTTGTGTTATTTAGAGTGACTTTGTTTCTCCTTATGTTCATCATGACCGGATTGATGTCGCAAGCAATTGGAATGCTCGTCAGTACTTTTTTCCAAAATTTTGTCGTAAGTGTTACAACAACGTTACAGTAAAAAAAAAAACGCATTGATGATGATAACAATACTAGTATTATGTTTAGACCAACTCTATTGTTGTTGCCGTTATATTACTGTTTTGGACTACGTATGCTGGAGGCATGATCAGAATATCTGACACTCCTGAAATATATAGGTGGCTCTACGACTTTTCATTTATGAAACACGCCGTTCAAGGAGTATTGCATTCTGTGTATGGTTTTGATCGTCCTGTCTTACCGTGCCCGACTGTAAGTGAACACGAATGCTATTGCATTTTTTATTTTACAGTTAGAAAAATTAATGTATATTTAATTGGTAGTACATATTATATTGTAGAAAAACCACAACAAAAATTATTTTATATTGGTAATTTTTAAGATAGTTTGAACCATAATATGGCAGTATAATTTTGAAATAGGTACGTTGAGTAACTGTTTTTTTGCTGTGCTGTAAAAAATTTCATAAATGTCAAGTACGACTTTTTACAGTATTACTGTCAATATGTTATAGGTACGCAAGTTTTCATCCTTTCTAGGCAACATTTTTTTTAGTTTTCAGTAATGTTCAATATAGTATGCTTAATATATAAAGTTATACAAATATAAATCAAATGATTATTTAAATTAAATTCTCAACTATCTGTAGAAATAATAATCATAAAAATAATTTCTTTGACGTATTATACAAAGAAGTAATAACTAAAAATAAATAAATGAAACAATTCTTTTCTTTAAAAAAATATAACATTTTTTTTAATGTTTTTGTAGGTTTTTTGTTTATACGGCTCACCAAAACTAATACTACAAGTACTCGATATGGGTGATAATATTTACTGGACTAATTTTAGTTTTATCACTAGTATTTATATAGTATTAAAAATATTTATTTATGTATCCTTAAAGTATAAACTATCATCAAGATAATTGAAATTTGAATTTTTTGACTGATTTAATTGATAATCATTCATTATGAAAATACCATTAAGTATTATATATCTTTTATATGTGATAAAATCATAATCAAATATATTTTCACCTATCAATTTTTGTTTTTAGATTATAAGCATTAAAAATAACTTAATTTTTAAAAATATTTGTTTCGACATAAAAAGTAATGATTATTATTTATTGAAAAATAATTTTCATTGAACACTGGTGTCTAGTGTTATTTTTTTGTTTATGTTTACTAATATTTTTGTGAAAAAATTATTAACATTGTTTTATAATGTCGGCTATTTGACCAATATTTAATTATTGGATATTCAATTTTCGATGTTTATATCTGGATTTCTTTATTGTTTTGATACATCAAATCGACCAGATTGGATTTTTCTCTCGTTTATTTTAGTAACGATTTATTGATTTTAGTTGTTGATCTGTATAAATAATTGAGGATATTAATCATATATTATAGTTCAAATCCGTCCATTTATTAAATATTAGGTATTAATAATTAGTTTATTTTATGCCTATACTTATACCAACTACCAAGAGACTGTATTAATATAGTATTTATTCAACTTATTACTGTTAGTATTAGACAATTTCTGTCATACTTAAAATATGTGAAAAATTTTTATACATGACAATTTTAGTGTTTATAAAAATGAATTATTCTATTCATTTTGAACAAATTTACCGATTACTTACAAAACATACCACTTATTTATTCACAACTACTATATGTACACGTAAATATATTTAAACATGTTTATTAATTTTTTTGTGACTGTATCTTGTACACTATTATTAACTTGGCAATAATTATAAGTTATAAATTATAACTAATGTTTATTATTAATCTTTAAATGTATATTTCAAGTGTTTTGAAATTGTACTTAGTCATTTCTAAGTAATTGTTAATCTGTAGTTATGAGCGGTTTTAAATTATACATAATATACTAGTAACAAGTTTCTCACAGGTGGTATTATATAGGAGGCCCTAAGAAAAGATCGTTTGAATTTTTTATTTTTGTATCAAAAAACTTATGGTTTTCTGGTTTTTTTTTGTAAAATATCCATCAAAAATAAAAAAACCATACCATGGAATTTTCTGAAAAATGATCTTATATAACAAGGGGTCACTCGATTTGGTATTTTTTTTTTTCGTGAGCAAAATCTGTAATCAATTATTACCACGAAATTAGTAGTTTTTTTTTCTAATAAGTTCATTAAATAATCACTACGGAAATCCCTGATAACTTTTGGTAACTGCCCATACTAATTCATAAGTCTCACCATATTTACGATTTTGGACATAAGTCAAAAATAGCGGTAATAATAATGATCATTTTTTAACAGGAACATTTTTCACGAAATTCCATGGTAAAGTTTATTTTTATTTTTTGATTGATATTTCACAAATAAACCAGCAAAATACAAGTTTTTGTCAAAAAAAAAAAATTCAAAAAATCCCGTAGCTAACCCGTAGAGTGACATTTGTTTCCGGTACACTCTGTATACTTATCTACAATTGTATCTTACATAAAATTGATGTAATTATATCATAATAAATGTTTTAGATGTATATATATAAACACAATTGTTTATTTCCTAAAGTGTTTAATTTCAAAAATATTATTGGATAAGTTCCAAAACCTTTTTTAAATATAATTGATAAACTTACCGAGTGTAAAAAAAGTAAATTTTATTTTATTATTATTTTGAAGAGGGGAAATTAATTCTGATTTTTTTCAATTTATAAACGATTTTTAGTTGTTGCAAACACTTGGAATGACATTTAAAATTAATAAATTGAATAAAAATCGTTCTTTGATCAATTATTTTAATATAGATGACAGACAACGAAATTTCGGATATTTTTCTTAAGATCAAAAACGAAGATGTTTATTTTCATTTATATACTTTTACCTGCTTTTCTTTAACTCGCTAACACGTACGTATGAGTATTTTCAAATCTTGCAAAATTAGTTTAACCCACTTCCCGATGTCGTAGAGGGCTGAAACGGTCACGCAAAAAAACCAGTTTTTAGGCAAAAGTATAACCTAACCTTGCCGTGTCCCACGACGCGGACTCGGTCTATTCGCTAAATGTATAGCCAAAATCATTAGGTACCATTAACTTATCAACAGCATTATAGTCATAAACATTATCATTATCTATATCATTAAAATTGACAGAGTGGTTTAGCTATTTATTGTTCCGGGCTTAGATCATATTATGATCTTAAGTCTCGAGGCTAGACGTTTCGATGAAGGTCAATCATCCGAATAACAATAATTATGTATTGAATTATATTAATATAATTCAAAAAATTATTTACCGACTGAGTATAAAAAAAAATAAGTATAGAAATAAAACTACTGTAACCGAAAAATACTATACGGCGTATAGATCTTTTTTTAAATATAATATTATGATAATATTATGTGTGCCTAAAATTAATATTTGACCTTGTTTTTTTAATCCAAATCATCATAAACCGGTTTTATCTACAATTATACATTATTTTCTTAAAAATGTTAGCTGTATTTATATTATATAGAAATTTCTCACGGGAAAATCATAAAAATTCAATTTCATAAAATGTTAATGATATTTATTTAAAATGTACACTAGGTTAATAAGTTGTTCCAGTAGGCTCCAGTTGTTGAAGCCTTTAAGTTAAATTTCAAAAAAAAAAACCATAACCGTAGATCATAATCTGTATAATAAAAACAGCTCTGCATCGTTGCTTAAAACATAATTTATATAGCTGTCAAAAAATATGCTTAATTTTCTTAGTCTAACTTCTCATCCAGACATCACAAACCAAAATCATATTGTGCGCTAAGTTAAGTAGAAATAAAAATGTTGAGAATAATTGTGTAATGTGTGTATTAACAATTGAAAGTTAAATGATATTACCTAATGTCCATTGTTTTTTTTGTGTAATTAAAAAAAACAATAATATCTATATAATATATTGTATTATATAAAATCTGTGGAATTATCATTAAGCATTAGTATTATAACTAATCTAACTCAATTAGATCTAAATTTAACATATAAGTCATTTTTTCTTCATTATAAAATGACAAAAATTCGTTTTTAGCGTTCGAGTAAATTTTTTTTTAATGTTTTGCAGGGTGACATTATAATCATTATTATTATTCATTATGAAATTGAAGTATAAAGTTAAAAAAACTTGTTATTAATTTTAATTTTGGGCGATTATAAAACAAAAAGGGTAATGCTAAAAATAAAATAATACACCTGAATTTCCTACTAACATTATTTTTTTATTTTCTTTAATATTGAAACTTTTTAAGTTATGGTGGAAAAACTTTGGGCGTAGGAAATGTTAATTTTTTTTTCTTAAGGTTTGTTTACACCAATATTAGGAAAGCGATTTAAAAAAATTGCCTTTTTTTCACTACATTTTGTTGTTCAGTGTACAGCGCTCGCGGGTGAAAATTCAAAGGGTTACTTCCTATTACTTTGTAATTAATTTTCGATTTTGGGATATGGATATATTTTGTTTACCTTGCAGAGAAGCTAGAGGGGGGGTTGTTTTCCTGTCACTCCCTGTGTAAAATATGTTTTTGGCGTGACAGGGATATCGGTTTTTTATATGATATTGACATTGAGTAAAAATTGTACAATTTATACTCAATAATAGTTATCACTTATCAGACTAATCATTAAAAAGAATAATGAAGTGTTATATTTTTCGGGTTGCTACCACTTTTCTTAAATTGCATAAATTACAAATGTCCATGACGAGTTTCTTATCAGTGGGCGCCGGTCGGATTTCCTCATAGATATTACTAATACAAATACAAAGTATTATGTAGAGACGAAAGTTTAAAGTTGCCATCCTGGGGAAGTGGTTAAGGTGTGGTTGTTTCTCCGTTGCCTTCCGCACCAGTCGGGTGGAAAAAAGTGTACAATGGAAAAAATGGTTCTTGGTAGCGAATGGTCATTTGGGAAAAGTGGAGCTATCCCTATTTTTTTTATCTGCGATAATGTGTTTTTCATAACAAAAACAAACCAAGATTAAATTGCAAATACCTGCTATGGGTGTTAAAACAATAGTGATTGACTCAATTAAGCAATTAATTCCGCCCATGTTTTAAATTTCAATACGTGAATCTATGACTGTGGTGGGGTATTTGCGTTTGGGCTTTGTAGTCGCTGGCTGTTATAGAATATAGTGAAAAACATACTGTATTTTATATTTTAGTCACTACTATACTCTATTCTGAAAGAGTATAGTAGAAGTTTTATAACGGCCGGCTATACTATGTTTTTAACATTAATTATTAACAAAGTACAATGTAAAAAGTTTTTTTTTAATATTCCTAGTAATAAATCTGTTTTTATGCCAATATAATATTATATATATTCTAAAATCTCAATGTTAATGTGTTGACTGTTGTAAAATTATACTCATTAATTTTTAATTAAACCGAAATGTAAATGAAAATATACAATCATGATGCCTAATGAATAACCATGACCAAGAAATAATTGCACTTATATAATAAATTACATGCTAAGTAAGCAATTATATTTAACATTTTGCTGCTCTGGGAACATTTTTTAAATAAATGAATAAAACATTTTATCAACTAGATGGATTTTGTTTCTTATTGTTATTTTAGTTAATTCACAAATACCCACGCCAAATAAATGTCTGTTAATGTTACATTAAACATACCAATTTATGTGCGGCCTCAGAAGTAAGACCATTCAATCCCACCGAATACTTTGAAATTATGGCAAAACCATTATTATCGAGACATATATTAAATGTAGAATTTAAAGATCTCACATATGAAGTGAATACCTGGACAGAAGATTTAAAATTTAGTAAGCACAGTATATATTTTGAAACATACAAATATTGAATGGGTTTATTTAAACTTAAAACCTTTTACCATTTGGCAGATAAGAAAACCGTTTTAAATGGTATAAATGGAGCTTTTAGTTACGGCCAATTTTGTGCAATCATAGGATGTTCGGGCTGTGGAAAATCCTCTTTACTAAATATTTTATCAGGTTATAAGTAAGTAGTAAGTTTAATTTACTAGTATTCGTATTTGATGAATGATGTTACAGCTCTTTATGTTTTCAGTTTTCACTTTGAAATGCTTCGAGAACATTTTGATTTCATATTCATAGGTCTATTTAAATTTACACTTTTACTGTTTAATTTTTGTTTGTTTAATTAGTACTTTAAGTTTTTAGTGTTGTTGTTTTATTTATTGCAATTTCTTTTAGCGCCAACAATTACTCAGGTACAATATTAATCAACAACAAACTACGAGATATAAAATTATTCAAAAAACAGTCTTGTTATATCATGCAAGAAGATCATCTTTATAATGAATTCACCATCAACGAGGCTATGGAATTTGCTATGAAACTAAAGAATTCAGTTTTAATGTTAGATTCGCGTAAACTCAAAATGGTAAACAACCGTATTTAAATATATACATACCATAAAAAATAATAAACATTATTTTCATTTTAGATAGATGATATTTTAAATAATTTACATTTGGATAGTCAGCGTAATACGTTTACGGCAAAATTATCAGGTGGTGAGCGTAGGAAATTATCGGTCGCTTTGGAGTTAATTCACAATCCGAGCATGATGTTTTTCGACGAACCAACAACGTAAGTTTCTATCTACGATCACCTAATGTTTGTCGTTCACAATCATTTCTATATTTTCAGTGGACTGGATAGTTTGTCGGCAAACAAAGTGGTATCGATGTTAAAAGATTTATCGACATCAGGTCGAACAATTGTATGCACTATTCATCAAGCATCTGCTCTGCAATTAGAAATGTTTGACGTTTTATATGTGCTCTCGCCTACGGGTCATTGTATTTATCACGGTTTAACTTCAGACCTAACCGATTTCCTTGCCGAACAGGGTTTGCAGTGTCCGTTGTTCCACAACATTGCAGATTTTAGTTAGTAAATGGACAGAGAAATAATAAATAATTATGTTGTTAATGACTATTTATTTATTTTACACAGTTATCGAAGTAAGTCTTGGCGAACATGGAGATCACGTTTATAACATGATTAAAAGTATTGAAAACGGAAAACAACCCAAATTGATAAATAACACTGATCAATCGAAGTATGTTGGAGGTAAGATTTTGTTTTATTAAAAATAAAAAACTATTAGATATTTATCACTAATATTTTTTTGTACAGAAATTCAGTTACCTGATGAAAAATATAAAATAACAAAACAGAATAGACATTGTTTGATTCAGCTTATAACACTTTTGCATCGATCTGTTAAGAAAATGTCAAGAGAAAAAGTAATTTCTATAATTTGAGTTTTACGCGGGGTTGGATAAATGTTCAATAAACTTTTAATAAACCAATAGATGTTTGAGGGTTCCTATAACATAATTTAGTGGCTTGTGATGGGTCCATTAAATTCGAATGAATCATTAAATTTATTAATTCTTTATGCAACCCAACATTAGTGTATTAATAAAAAAACAATTGCTATGGGTATTTATTTTAAATTTACTTTTTCCAGTTTTTAAGCACAAGACTACTGGTTCATATATTGGTGGGCTCGTTGTACGCTTGGATATATTTTAGAATTGGTGACAATGCCTCGTTCATCCATGATAACTTAATGCTGCTGTTTTTCAGTTTAATGTTTATTATGTACACTGCGAGTTCGACAATGATAATAAGTTGTAAGCAAACTGATATTTATTTGTTAACAGAATTTAAACAGTTAAAGTATCCAAATTTTAAAGATTTTCAATAAAGGGATATTAAAACTCTAAAGAGTGTTTTTTAGATTTAAATTTTTTAAAAATCCAGATTTTGCCCAATTTATTTAATTATTAGTTGTGATTATTCAGTTTTATATTTTACAGTCCCCTTAGAATTTCAAGTGCTTGCGAAAGAACATTTCAACCAATGGTATTCGTTGACTACGTACTATATCAGTAACACAATTGTGGATTTACCTGTCCAGGTATTAAGCATTTAATTTTGTTTAACTTATTAGTTTTTAGCTTTAATGTGAAACTGAACAGGTGTTGTTTTTAAGATGATGTGTAGATATGAGATGATTATCTCTTTTGACCCTTGGATCGATTTTTTCATGTATGCAAATCTATAGGTCAGAAATCGTTTCATACAGTGAAAAACTTAAGAAAATATTGTTAACACTTTCTTTAGAAGGGGTATCTTTTCCTTTATTTTGCTTTTTTTAGGCGTAGATTTAGGACTGAAGGTAAGTATAAACCATTTAAAAAAAAAACAACAAATAATCTAAAATCTGTAATTGCACTTTTTTTAACCTAACCTAACCTAGCCATCATAAAAACAAAAAACACGATTATTTACAAGTTTATTGGGTAAAAAATTATTGTTATACATTTTGAGGAGTTCACACTATCTACAGTTTCATAACAAAGCTTTTTTTTTAGTGTCGATCAATTTTAGTTATTTAAAATCTATGCCCATGACTGTTCGATTTTTTTTAAATATATAAATGTTTTCTTTTCAGATGCTTTGTACATTTTTGTACTGTGTGGTTGTTTATTATTTCACCGGTCAACCACCGGAATTTTTGAGATTCACTTTCTTTACACTTATAGTTTTAATGGTTGGGCTTTTGTCACAGGCAATCGGCATGCTCATGGGAACACTATTTGATGATTTAAAAGTATGTTATTAATATCTATTTAGTTAATTTTTCAGGGGGTTTTAACATTAGCTTTATAGCTAAAAAACCAGAATTACAATAATTTACCTACATAACAACAACGCCTATTTATAGTTAGGTATCAAATATTTTAAATGGAATTTTTTTTTAATTTGTCTAGTTCAGTACAGTATTCACAAGTTTTTTGCTCATGCCGTGGATGATGTTTGGCGGTGTATTCATTAAAATTTCTGATACTCCGTTATTGTTTCGATGGATGTTTGATATTTCGTTCATGAAACACGCTATGGAAGCAATATTACACTGTGTTTACGGTTCAAACAGGGCCAAACTACATTGTCCTAAAGTATGTTAGACGTTGTATTTTCAAGACTTTTTCTTTACTAAAAATTGTATTATAATCTATACAACATCTAGATGTACTGCTACAACACGATACCGTCAAAAGTGTTGAACGACTTAGACATGCCTGTCAACATATATTGGTATAACATGGCCGCTCTTACTACAATTTATTTGATAATGAAGATGTTAGTTTACCAAGTTTTAAAAAAAAAGCTTAATTAACGGCACATGAGTAGTATAATGTTTAAAGTTTTATAAACTTATTTAGTACATCACTTAATTGACTGTCAATCTTAACAAATTGATCTCGTTTAAAAGACAAAATAATTATTTTTTTTTTAAATCCAACTTCCATTTTCCAACTAAACGATTAGTTCAAGTTACCATTTTATTATGTATTTTATCATAACCAAAACCAAAGAACCTACCTTTTAAAAATTATTAACTGTATATTATTTATTACCATTTTATTAGAACTACTAGTACAAAGTAATAATAACTATTCATTTTAAAACTGTTTAGCTACAGTTACATCACAGTTAATCTTTTTTCAAAATAAGATTACTGTTTTGTTTTTTTTATTGGTTTTATTAAGTAACTAAATAAAACCTACAATGCATCGGTGTTTTATGAACTAATTATTGTTATTTGACTAAGTTAAAAAAAAGATATTTTATAAGCTAACCAAATATTATTAATATTATTGTTATTATTGTTTTGTTTTTGTTAAAAATATGATTTTTTTCGTCACATTTTAAAACAGAATACTGTTGTTTGACCCATCACACATGTTATTGCTATTTTAATTTTTTATTTGTGTAGGATAATAATGTAAACGGTTTTATTACTAAGTTTTAAACATTACTAATATTTGCTAATAACACCAAAAAAATAAATTATGTGCAACATAAATCTGTGATTATTATTAAAACTACTTATCAGAAAGCAATTTATGCTTTCTGTGGTTTTTAAATTTTACTATTATTTAGTTTGAAAATTGGTTTGTTTTAATTTGATACTTAATTATTATCTAAGGTAAGCTTCAATGCAAAGCTGAGAAAGTATTATCTTTAAAAAATAATTCAACAGCTTGTCCATTTTCTTAACCTCCAAGCATTCCCATACACTGTGGTGTTGACCACTGCAACTTTTGGTATATTTACTTTTTATATTCAGAAATTACAAAAACTGTTCTACAAAATTAATATACAAAATAAAATGTGTTTCAACTTGCAACAGATTTTTTTTATGATTTTATAACTTTTTTACTTTTAAATTATGCTATTATAAAAATTAATTTTTTTTTAAATCTACTACAATGTTTATAGGTGATTAGTGAATGTAATTTAAACAGTAAATACTGCAGGCTTTTTTGTAGGTTACCTTTTTTTTTTTAAATATATATTTTAAACGAATAATAAGAACAATACAGCTGCATCGAGAGTAAATAAATGATTTAAAATAAATTGCATTTTATATCTTTTATAAAAGTGATTCTATAATTCATTCATTTATCCAAATTTGTGTCTTGTACTATAAACACTTAATGACAAAAAGAAAACAATGACAATAATTTTAAATTAAAACAAAATGTTTGTAAATAAATATTTTCTAAAAATGAAAAACTAATGCACCAAAAAAACGCTCGAGACTTAAGAATAATAATTTTTTAATAATTGAACAATATTAATGAGGTAGGTAATGCAAAAACTAATATTCAATCGGAAATATTAGACTGTTGGTGGATGCCTGTTTGGCGAGCGAAGCATTTTTTCTGGCGGATTTGCTCTTGCGTCTTTTATGGTCCTTTCTCGAATCAGCTAAAGGTGTAATTTTTGACAATGGAACGGAACTACTATTATCGTCGGACATTTCACCAGCACTACTCTCGGACACACTAGTTTCTTCACTTTCGGATATCTCGTTGAGTGGTCCATAAACTTTGTCTTCAGGCTCAGAAGTTTCACTCTCGCTCGGTGTGTTGTACTCACGTATATTGCGTTTGCGCTGTTGTCGTCTTTGGTGTTTTTTTGATTGTGCTGCAATGCTCAAGTTCAGACTGAAAATGTTTAAAACATATTTTAAAATTGGACACATCAAATAAAATATGAATAAAACCTACTCAAATTTTTTTTCTATCACGTTATCGTTGAACCGAACCGACTTTCTATGATTAGAATCATTGAAGCTGGAATCCAACACCTCAGAACTTTCTGTGTCTACATTACCTACTGACGAACTAAACATCTGTGGAAACTCTGCCACGTCTTCCGCAATACTACATTCTGAAAGGCTTCTACTCTTTTTCAAAATACCACGCTGTCAAAAGGGAAAAAAATATATAATACAATTTTTTATTAAAACTCATAGTATTTTTTAAATACTTACAATAGTTGGCTTTATGTTGTTGAATTCTACTGGCAACGATCCTGGCTTAAATTCGATACTTTTGCTACCTTCCGGTAAACTTCCAGTATGAACGATTGGTATAGCATTAGATTTTTGTAGTTTTTTCCCTTTTTTCTTCTTAGGTCTTTCATTTTGCTTACCGTTTTTACTGTTTTTGTCTTTACACTGACAATTGTTACTTAACGGCTCATTTTCCTTTAAGCTATGTTGTCTTCTTAACACGTCGTTTTTACTTTCACCATTATCATTTTCATGTACGCAATGATCATTAATTTTGTTGTTAGCTGTTGTATTACATAATACACCATTGTCTAGCATGTTAACATTATCTTTGAGTACATCAATTTTAATATTTCTAACAGTCAATTTTTGTTTGTCGAGGCCAAACCAATATTCTTTACTGTTAAATTTATGTTTAACATTAAATTCCAATATCACGTTTTCATCCGAAGGTAATATTTTAACATTAGAGTTTGAAAAACTTGATTCGGATGGTATTTTAAGGCAAAAAGCATACCAAATTGGGAAATACCCAGAACCCATGGAATGAAATTTTCCGGAGATCATATTTGCGTCCCTAACAACAATTATTTTAACAGTCGAAGGATCAACATTACTTACATTTAGTTTGAGAATAGAGATATTGCCAAAAATAAATTCATGTTCTGGAAGTATATAATGGACATCTTCTTCATCTATATAATTTACATCACTATTAACAGAGCCGTTACATTTTTTTTCTTGGTGGCCATTTATATGTTCTTCAAAACCATTTGTTTTTTTATCTTGTTTATTACTTATTATACTTTGACCATTGCACGTTATTTCACTAATACCATCTAGTGCTACTTCATTGTTGTTTTCACACTTAATATTTTTTGAACTGGCTACTTCGCTTATAAGTGCCTTACAATTTTCTAGTTGAGGTTCTTTTCTCAGGACGGGTAGACGTACAATAAGTTTTTTAGCACTTTTATCAAAAGTAGCGTTACCATCGTCTTCCAAAATGGTGTAGGGCAAATCGATATTTAGTTTGTACTTTGAAGGCTTTTGACAAATTAACTTTAATGACCTAGGCAATACGTCTAGCTCGACAAACGCTGAAGTATCCAAAAGAGGCAGGTTAATTTCAACAATCAGTTCTTTCGGTATAACAGCGTTCATTTTACAATGCATATTATAACTGTGCTCTTGAATGTCAATATCGGATCGATATTTAATTATATGCCTGGGAACTGTGTACAACGATGTTTGTTCAAGGACGCCCAAATCGTGTGTCTGAATTGGTCGGTCATTGGGGGGTTTGTATGGACATCCAGGTAGGATATCCTCATCGGGCGTTTCTTTGAAGTCTTTAGTTTTTTTTCTAGTTATTAACGGTCTGATGATTCCTTTGAACGCTATTTTAGGATACTTTAGGTTGGTCTTGTCCAGAACTAGGTTGTAATTTTTCTCTATCATCGTGAGGGCCGTGTCTTCAACTAAATCTTTTAGCCTCTTTCCACATTTAGTTAATTCTAAAGCCTCTGGATGAAAAATCACATCATACACATCACACGATTTTTGTGATTTATCGTAGTCCTGCCTAACAGGCGACAGACAGTGAGGCAAAGACCAATGTTCTCCTCCAGCACTATGACGGGAAAAGGGTTTTTGAATAACATCACAGAAACATATGTTGACAAACACTTTACGGGTGCCATTCACGCTGGTTTTCAATACATAACCGGCGATCGGTCTTATGAACGTCACCTGTACGCCTCGTTCCAATTCATACTGGGCGATTTCTTGTTCGTAACGAGCACGGTTATTTGGATCGTTTATTTCATCGACATATTCGCACAGGAGCTTGCGAAACTCCTCATTTTTCAACGCTTCGCCAATGTTTTCCAATTCTTGTTTAGTAATGTCCAAGTCTTCTAACTTAGAATGATGATCGTTCATAATGTTACACTACAATACAATTAAACGTATCTATAAAAATGGAAATCTATAATTAACACAAACGAGTGAAACAAAAAACGGTTTTAAGATATTATTAACTACTACAATATTGAAATGTTAAATATCATTTTGCGAATTATCGTATAGTATTATTAATGATATTACAATAGTTAGTAACTACTTAGATACAATATCACCGGTAGTGAACCAACACCCGGCCGGTATCTAGGGCTAGCATTGAAAACAGCTGTTTCCTTATTGTATTGTTATGATATTTTGTATGAATCCGAGCTATTGATAATATTAATCATACGGCTAACGCTCGATATTCAACAACAAAAACAGCCGATTTCGTTTTTAAATTTCAAATGTATAAACTCTACGGCAGAATAATTGTCAAAAATCGAAATACTTTTGGTTGGTATAAGATTTTTGAGCTATGTAAAAGAAATTAGCAGAGATTGAAAACTTTTTCAAGTCAAAATTTACATTATTTATTAATTGTTGTAACCAAGTAGGTTAGGCGAGACCGCAATGTTCTCATTAATCAGATAATACATCTATGTCTTTAGTATGCTGTACGTAGACCATTCTTGATTCCTTTTTGTCTATGTATTCTTCTTGTAAAAAAAAAAAAAAAAACAATACAATATTAAATGGCTTCTTCTTTGTTGATACTTGCTTGAAAGTTGATTTAATCCAATTCAACTTTTATAATGGTTGTTACCTTCTGGGATCCCGATTTGTTTTACAATTATTATTGCTACTAAATGCAACCTTTATTTGTTACAAAAAATATCTAGTTTCTGTCGTTGATTCATTTAGTTATCTCTAATTCAATACTTATTGTGATTTGACTAAAAGTTAAGTTTGAAAAAACGACAATTTTTTTTTTTGGGTAAACAATAGTTAGTGTGTGTTAAAGTCGTTTTAGAGAGATGAATATTAATATACATAATTTTGTTGAATAAGCCGAATTTAATCTAAGATTTTTATCATTTTTAAAATTTTACATAATACAAGTTTTTGGTCTGAAACTTAGTACTGATAAATAGTAGACATTGACCATTGTATTAAAATGAAATGTTACAAAGCTGATAGCCCACTTTTTACTGTGATGTCCCGAAATTCGTATCGATGCGTTTAACAGTGGTGTCATTAGTTTTAGATTTTATCATTGCGTCTACGTAATATTTTTAACTTCCTACTGTACTAGTTTGAGTTGTGTTTATTTTTATTTTTGTGTGAGAGTTGAGGTGAGAGGTCATTTTATTCTTTTCTCCTTTAATCCATATCTTTTAATTTAAATCTTAACTGAAATGCAGAATTTTCAAATTTTATTTGCGGTAGAAAAATATATTAAGAACTTGGTTTTGAGGATGTTATGAAAGACGAAACTGGAAGGGAGGCCTCTACGCGTTATTCAGCTATCTTAATTATTGGAAAATAAAAATTATAATTATTTGTAACTGGTGTAGGTACCTATAATTATCATGTCTCACCAATAGACCCGTCTCATTGTTAGGAAATTCATACATATTATGTGGTGTGATTAAATATATCTACACAAATAATTGTAATATGAGCGTGGTTCGACCTTGTCAGGCAAAATGTTCTGTTTAAGTATTAACCTATGCTGTTGGTGTTACAATGTAGGCACGGCGTAAGGTAAGTGGTACGGCATGACATTTGAAAATTATACCAGATTAGCGAATCGGTGCAGTCTATCAGAAGAAGAAAAATAACGCACCGTGGAGGTGCTTTGCGCGTTAACCTTGAAAATAGGCGGTGTGTGTGTGTGTGTGTACATCACATCGGTACCGGTTTTTCGTTTAAGTGCCATAGTTTGTCCGCTGAACGTACGAATACACGCGAAACGGCGACGGTCTGTAAGATCAAGCACGGCGGCCTAGACCCGATTTCGCAAAAAAGCCACCGGACACCACATGTGGAAGTCTTCTAGAATCCGCCGATTTGGAATTAATGTGCCGCCCTTACTATCCGACCGACACTTCTAAGTTTAGTCGAGCGAAACTCGTGCAGTTGTCAATATTGCTCAACGCTGCCGTTTGGATCCGCTTGGTAAGTAAAGTTAACCTGATCAATTTTAAAATACCGATTACATATTGTTGTAAATGTTTATCGCTTACGCCGGACAATAATATCGTGTTTATGGGTTGAGTAAAATTAAAACGGACAAAAATGTTCTTTAGTCTTCTTTTGTCAGGTTATCACCAACTAGGTACGTTGTATACGCTTTTCTCGAAAAAGAGCCTCTCGCAATACAATTTTATCAAAAATTATGATTTTTTTTTATTAACTTATTACAAAAATAAAAATTTAACTATGTTTTACCCATGAGCTTTTTCGAGATTCTTAGAATTCAAATCATCATTTGAGTTTCAAAAATTGTTCTTGCATGTGAGCACAGTGCTATTTCTTAGTTTTGCACGAGAAAACGACACGTGTGGCATCCTTTTTGAATGGAATAGGGTACAATTTTTGTTTGTCGCTCAAAATAAAAGTTCTAAGTAGTGAAATGCCGGTTTTTTTTTAGTAAACAATAAACATACTTAGAATTTCTGGTCTTTCAATTGCTTATCTCTTATAAAATGCTTACATTCATTTAACAAACATTGTTTTCAGGCAAAAATTAAGATTAATTAGTGCTATACGTCACTAGAAAGCCAATTATCATGTAACGTTATGCATTATTTGTACAACAATAAAATTGTTCTATTGCCTTTAAAAGAATAATTTAGCAATAAAAAAAAAATGGGTTTTATCAATAGTACAATAATATTTCTCAATATATAGTTTTTTTTTGCAATTAAAACAATTCTAAATAATAATTAAACTATTGGAATACATATTATTTCGAACAAGTTCTAAGCTTCAATTAAAATTAAAATTTACAGTATCGAAACATACGGTTAAAGATAATAATTCAATTTCAAATATACTATGAAAATATGGAGTCCCAATAAGAATAGGAAAAAAATCAGACTTTTTGTGTGAAAAACTTAAAAATAGCTCTTTTAACACTTCCCAAATGGCTTCCATGCTTTGAAATATATAATAATATGAAGATTTTCATTTTTTTTTATAAATAACGTAAGGTAAGCAAGTCCTGTTGTCGATACAATTAAAGTGGTAATATTTAAAGCTGTTGATTCGGATTTTTTTAAAACTTTTTTATGGGCAATTAAAAAAAAACATTAAGGACACTAATCTCCGGTGTTATTAGTGAGTGGTTGTTATTTTTTTTATTATTATTATCATCTGTTTTGCTTTTACATAACATGTTTCTCTTAATCTGCGTGCTACCTGTTTTGATTTGAACATTGCTGGTTTGGAAGATTTAATGACATAGTCTTTAGGCGTTATGTGACTGATCTTTCATTGTTTACCCAGTAAGTAATCCCAAACGCTGCGTGACGATCGTTGCTCAATTATTTATTTTGAAACTTAATCTTATAACATAATAGTAATATTAGGATAATTTTTGTATTCAAATAACAAACAAATGAGTAATAATAGTACATTTTTGTTTCAGTTCATTCTTATTATTATTTTTATTTTACTGAAGAAGTATTATAATCATTACAGATTAGGTTAAATGAAGGGACTTTATTTTACATAGCTAACTAGATGAAAAACTACACGTTTTTTTTTAAAATCGACAGATAACATATTTTATTATTTAACTTTTATCAGCCCGTCTAGTCCATCCCTTAAAACAACGCTTACATTTCTTTTAAATCTGACGCCTAAAGATGAAATCATTGTGTAAGCAATGTATGTAAAATGTGGGTTGATTTTTTTACCCGTATTTATATTATTATGATTTCATGAATTGTGCCTACTTAAACATTTTTTCATAACCACTTTTTTTTTAGATCAAAATTTCAGTATTGCTTTAATTTTGACATGCTTTTTTTTTTTACACAAAAAACTTTTTACTATTTGAAGGTAACTGCCCGTAGTATCTTGCATAAACAATTGAAACGATCTAGTATAAAACAGCTAGTAGCAATAATCTATACATAAATCAGTTTGGTATGACTGGCGAAAATAATGTAAATGATTTGGAAGTGTTGAAAAACTTCAAAGTGTAAAAAAATGTATTCAATGCCAATAACATATACATAATTTTATATTGTACGTTGACGTATTGCTGCTAACCTAGTTTTGAGATTTTATCAAATCAATTTAGTGGGGTAATTCTTTGTTCAATGATGTGTGTCATTTAATTATTATTAGTTATTAATTAATGACCTCCGTTTTTTATGACTTATATTTAAATGAATATGTAGAACTACCGTACCCGTATACAATATTTGTAATTATTGTGAAAAAAATAGATATACACATAATTGCTTGAACTGTTGAATATAATACAGTGGACTCTTGGTAATCCGGCTATGTAATAGCCTGACGCGTCCAGTAATTCGGCACTATTATTTTCGAAATGCTAAGTTATTTTATAGAAAAATTACGAACAAAGATGATTTTCAGGCTTAATGTTAAAACGACTTCAAGAAAAATTGATGCAAGTGTAATTCGCGCGCAAAGGCAACAGAAAATTGACAATTTTTTTAGACCCGTATAATAAAAATATGTGTAGGATAATAAACAATAAACATTTGTATGGTATGACTAGAACACCAGGACCTCGATGTTCTATACTTACTCTTTTTTTTTTTTTATAGTTACAAGTTTTTACGTTTTTTAGGGATTTTACAACACTGCCAAAACCAATTTTTGAAAAGATTTCTATCTTACGAATTACGATACAATATTAATAAAAACAATATTTTTTGCTTTAGATATTGAAATTCAATAATTTCTTATAGACAAAACATTACTCATTTGACATTAAATAAATCGTTCTCGTGTATTTTTTAAACTAATAAATATGAAAAATGTATGTATATTATGTCTTATCCTATTAGAAGAGAACTCCCAATCTAACTTATTCTTATTTAACTTTTTAGGCTTAGTTTTGTACTTATGGTCTAAAACGAAAGTCTATACAAAGTTTGAAATTATAGGTAGATCTGGTGTAGGATCTAGCGTGACTATCACATAATCATTTTTTTTTTAATAAAACCTGTTGTCAAACTTTATTTTTGTTAAGAAAAAAATCCATTAAAAAACTAAAAACACGAATATAATTTGTACAATTATAGTTCTTATAAAATGTAATATTATCATTTAAATATTTGATGATATTACATTTTGATAATTTTGTTGATATTTAAATGCTTTAAAAAAAATCACTATACATGTTAAAGTTAAAGCAAACAATAAATGCCCTGAACTACTTCTCACTAATAATACCATTCTTTGTTTTCAATACATCTTTTAGAGCATAATAATCATATAAATCATAGATGTATGAATAACAATTGAAATTTTTCTAAGTAAAATAAATAAAATAAAATTCTAGAGTTTTTTTCTGCTCACAAAGTACTACAAAACGCAAGTAAATTATACAAGAAAGTAAATTAGCCTCGGCGCATATTATGACTATAGCGAGGGTTGACAAATATATATATATATATATATATATATATAGTCTTAAAAGTTTGAAATATTGAATTTTTATTAAATATTCACTATTGGCCCTACTGACCTACAAATATAAGCTTCATTAACTACAATTAGGAGATAATTGGATAGCAGTATTATCTTTTGTCAACGTGCAATCACTATCACACATTAAAGTGATTTAACTTTTATATTCAGTTAAGTGTAATATAAGTACACTGTATTATTTTATCTTCGATGCGTAGTTTTTTTTTATATACAAAGTACCAAAATTTAAAATATGTTTCGGAATTCAGAAAATAAAAAAATATAATAAAACTGTAATAATGAACGTGTGCAATTATTGCAACTGGGACACAGTTGCAACTGGAACAGTAAAAAATGTCACTCGTGAAGGTTGTAAAAAAATATTACGGCAAAAGAAATATTTTTTATATTGCTGTAAATTGACAATGCATGCTAATGAAGAATTTTATTTGTTTTATTTAATTATTTTACAAGACAAAAAACAAAAATAATAAAAATATTTCAAAATGTTATATTTTATGAAATTTTCACACACAAATTATTATTTATACATATTTATTTAGTGGTCAGGTGAGATCAGAGGTGAGATGCTACTTTATGGGTTGTTGTACTGTACTAATACAGAGCAAAACTCTCTTGAAGGTTAACACGTTAATTTCCATATTATCTTTTCGATCAACTATTGCTTTTTTAATTTACCCTCCTACGGTAATTTTTTTCTACCAATCCCCATTTCATTATAATCGAATACAATATTTTGAAGTAATCGAACAACATAAAGAAGATTTTAAAAAATGCAAATTTTTATTTGGAATAATATATGAATTGTTTTAATAGTGTTTTAGTTGTGTGTCTTAATTTTTTTTTTTCTGTATATCTAACGTGTACATATTTCTCAATTCTCAGTATTATGCTAATTTCATATTTTGCATACAGAAACGCTTATGTTTAGTAGCACTTTTGCACCTAATTAAATCTTTTTTTCTTGAATTCTTTCAGTATCTAGGTCATTTCACGTAAAATCATCCTATAATATATGTACGATTTTTTTGGATCTAGATGGTTCGATTTAAAAAAATAATATCTTTATGTTCTCAACTCTGTAATTTAACCACCTCGCCGATAGTGGTACCAACATTAAACCTGCATAGTTTAAATTCGAATTATGTGTACTTGGTGTTGGAGGAATTACTTTAACACCAGTAATATGGGTTCAAGTTTTCTGATTTAAATTTATTGGAAATATACACACTACGCAACTATTCAATTTATTCCATTACAAAACTTTTACCAGATGTTCTACTAACTTATAAGTAAGTATTGCAAACATTTTGAAAATTTCGTCCAGGTACATGTGTTTTGAGTCATTAAATTAGGCAGTATTCAGAAAACTACCCATGCTTGAAACCGTAAATTAATAGTAAAAAAAAACTTAATTGTTTCAAAGACGATATGGGTTATGACCCATATCGTTACCATTAAAATTTAATTTATGCTCTTATGAGAGCATAAATTAAATTTTATTTAAGAAATATTTTTTCAATTTTTTGACCCCAAAAAAAATTTTTTAAAAATTGAAAAACATTTTTAAATCTTTCAAGATTAATATATATACATATATTTATTTTAATGTATGGTTTAAGTATAATTAATTAGAATTTTAACTATGCAGGTTTCATGTTAATATCACTATCGACGGCTAAAATACAGAGTAGGGAACATGTTTTTGGAGGCTATTTATTTTTTAATCAAACCATCTAGGTCCAAAAAAATTATTTTTAATTTTGTCATCATTAAGGACCTACAAAGAATGAATGATTAGGTGATTTCGTGTAGAATGACCCATCTGCAAAATATTATTGAATCGTTAGTCATTAACCCATTGTTAAGTCTATTTATTATTATTTTATGTTTTAACGTAAATTATTAGTATAATGTAGGTATATTGAGGCGATTCTTAATATTATTATTAAAAAAAAAGGAAAAATTAAAAAACAATGCTTGTATAGTCAAGAGGTACACTATAGTGTCGCTATTAAAATGCACCTATACTACTATAAAGTAAACATAACAGATACCTAAATAAGAATCTCCTAAAATAAATAAACATTAAATACATTTTTATTAAAAACATATGTTTCAATTTTTAAGCCAAACACTTGTAAATATATTTATATTGTAATTAATATTAAAAAATTATAATAATATCTATTAGTAAATATAATGTTAAAAAAACTAAAATATTTGGTAATATTTAAAATAAATCAAGAACACTGAATCAGTGGTGGATTTGACGCGAGAAATGTATTTTTAGGGAACTATATTTTATTCATTAATATTACACTTTTATTTTTCGAAGATTTTGCAGTCAAATGGTGATAGATTAATGTAAAGTAAAATACAATTTTAATTTCTGTTTTCCAGACGATTAAGATGATTAAGTCACAAGGGAAATTTGAAGAAGTACCTTTAATTAGTTAATCACAAATAGTAAAACATGTGTACACAAAATAATTTATACTTAATAATACTGTAGAAGAAGAACCCGCCAATAGTGATTTATGAAATGTTAAAGGTTGATAATACCATAATTAAGTTTACTATATAATTATAGACTTAGCAAACATGTTTTTGCAAGACTGACAAATATATAATACAATCATGTCTTTGTGGTCAATCCCTATTTTATATTACAATATATACGATACAACATTGTAGCTTACGATGTATAACTCATCGATGATACTTTTACAAATAATATCGAAATTTTGAATGTGAATCGAAGTACAAAGATTAACAATAAATTGAAGTAACATAATAATTGTTTAAGAGTATACTAAGACCAATATAATACCGCTAATGAAACCATAAAAAATGAATATAACTGCATTTGTTTTATTATACATACATAGGTATTGCAAAAGTGTAAGTAAACCTGTTTTATTATACTGTTACGGTAGGTCAAGGAGACTATCTTGTCATTGAATATTAACTTTTTTTTCTGTGTCTAAAACATTTCTCCGTGTTCCATTCTTGCGTACTACTCGATTCACACACACTTAGATTAATATTACATTTTTGAAATCGGTTTTTAATTGAAAGAGTCATACAATATATTAAGTGTAAAAATCATTCAAAGCCATTATTCAAAAGATTATATGACACAGGCTTTATTCTGACTTTTTTTGGTAAGTTAAAAGAATCAATTTTTGCAAATTAAGAACTTTTAATGAATAAAGGCTAAAATATAAACTTTACAAGTGAAAATTTGTTACTAAGATCGTTATTGCTATTTTTTTTCCGATAAAAAGTCGGGAAACCACTAATTAACTTATTAGTGTATTTTTTTTAACAGGAAGGTCAATTTTCTTTATAATCGATACACTAACTGTATTATATTTGACATACATGGATACTGTTTCCGTGACTGTTTTTATCTTATGCTACACTATTAAATAAGCTGTACATGTAATTAATTTAGAATGCATTAAAAAGTTATATGAGTATTATTTTTTATTGATACTCGTATGTTTATATTAATATGAATAAAATATTGATGTATTTATCAATTGGTTGGGACTTTCAATATCCAAATTTCCAAAAAACTACTATTTTAAGTCTTCAAAAAAAATGTAACACTAATATCAAAATAATAATTGGTAATGTCTAAATAGCAATCTTGTACATCAAAATTTGTTTAAATTCAATACTGAAAAAAAACGATGAAATACAGAAAATTCTAATTTTGTTATTTTTCCCATTCAGTTGGACTTAATATTAAATTTTTAGTAAATAATTTGAATTAAGGTTTTAAAAATTGACTTGATTTTCTATTAATTAGACTGTTATAGAGCAAGAGTAGTGTTTGTGAGTTATTCAAGTTATTGTGGTTTCACTTTTTTTTTTATTAAAAATTAAATTTGAAATTCAGAAATTGTTACTGGCTAATAAATTATAAAATCAAACGTATGTTTAGGAAATTAGGTACTTAACTATCTTTTCTCGTGAGCTATGCCTAAACTTTTGTTTTTTATTTTTTTGAACTATATGTGTATAGCGATAGTATAGTCTAAAAATACAGGTCGATAGTATATTTTTAACTATACTAATAATAATACTACTTTTAAGGTAAGAAACTATAATAGTTATACTTATCAAACGTTTCAAACGTATTATAACTGTTTTCTTCTATTCAAAATCAAAATCAAAAAGTCATTATACACATGAATCACATTATGTTGTAATGAATCTCTGTCATAGACAATTTAGAAGTATGTGGTCTGTGAATGTTTAAAGCGAATATATTAATTTAAAAAATAATAACTGTGTTAAATGACGAAACATTTAATTTCGGATTTCGTTTTGACTAAAACGTAATATGTAAAATTATTTTTTGTAATAGGTCTTAGAGTATTGAACCTAACCAGTTTCATTAGACAATGTCATTTTTAGTTTTGTGATATTGAAATACTAATACATCTACAGTGGAAAATATATTATAAATCAAACTTGGATGTTTATGACTTTGCATATTTTTTTAGTGAAATCAGAATTATACTAAAATACAATATAAATTCGATTCATAAAGACTAGATTTCAAATCAGCTAACCTATATTGAACATTTAACATATATTTGCCTATTTGACACTTTTAAGCATACATTTGCCTACAACGATTATTTCTAGATTTAGTAGCATATTTGTAAGTATAATTATTTAAAATGTTCCATTTTCTTATTATCTTTAATCGTGTTTCTGAGTATGAGGTTAAGAAAATTATACATAATATGAGAAAAGTATTAAACAAAAATTCTGGTTATAAAATATTGCCCAAAATTTCTAAAACAATCACCATTGTTCTTTTAAACTTGAAAAATTACCAAAATAATTGTAATTCAATATTATCCTGATACGTATAAAACCTTTTTAAATAATAAACCTATGTAAAATGTTATTTATATGTTCAAGTCGACTATTTGAAAACTCGGCAAAAGTTTTTGTTCGAACTCAATAAAGGCATATTATTTCATATGTTGATTTTTAACACATTTATGGACATAATCTGAACTCTAATTTTAATACATATTATATGATACATATAAATATCATGTATACTCATTTTAAAAAAGTGGTTAGCTAAAAATGCAAAATTAATTGAACGATCAAAATATAACCAATGCTGATTAATAGTTGTGTAAGAGTAAAACAAAGTTTGAAAAGTTGTCTAGTGCTAAAGCCAGAGGGCATCAGGGGCACGGTCAGATATTATAGCTATGGCACTGAATAACTTAGTATATTAAAACATATTAATAATAACGTGCTACATGGTTTGTGATATGCTTGTGGTGAAATTATAGTAATAACCTAAAACTGGTAGCTAGTTGTTAGTTTCTTTTTTCTACACAAATTCACTAAATCACCTTTATCCGATACTGTACACAATAGTGAAATTATTTCGAGCCTACTGCGTAACACAGAATACTATACATAATATATTTATATTTGTTAGAAGTACAACAATCTGTACAAACGCTATATACAATAAGTCATTGTAAGTAAGCACATAAGGCATTGATTTAAAAAAAAAAAGCCATCCAGCGAGTGTACTTGTTAATACGTAATATGAAATTATAAATTACAAAATATCTATATATTTTGTAATTTATAATTTCATATTATAACATCACATACCTATTTCATAGGTATGTGATGTTTCTATAGGAGAGGAGTAAATAAAATAACTTTGAATACAGTCAAATAAAGTAAATACATTTCTAAACAATACATCTATAGGTACTATAACTTATAAATTGTAAAATATCTATAATCGTCTACTCGTTAAATCTGGGAATACCTTGTGGTTAATATTTATAAATTACATTTATTTGATAAATTAAACAATTCTATAAAAATTGTAATTTTATAAGCATAAATATTTCATCTATTATCAATCCTAATTTAAAGTATTAAAGTGGATTAAAGTAGTCAACCAAATATTATGTTACGCTTATTGTTTTAAGTTATAGGTTTGCAATTTTGGGTAGTTAATTTGGCCGTGTTTTGGGAGATATCATTCGGGATAGGAATCGCCTAGTTCAAAGTTGTAAGAATAATATATAAAAAATGACAACTAAGCATTATACAATGGACTCTCCAGAACATTAAGTAAAGTCAATTAAATTAAAATTGACTTAACTAAATTTTTAGTTGAAAATACTATTTCAGTGATGTATGTAATATTTTTTGGCTTGTTCCGTGTGTTAACAATAAACAATAAACAACAAACAATGTCCTGTACAACATTTTGGTTTTCTTGTTTTCAGTTTATGAAATTGAGGAAAACTCACTGAAGGATATAAAAACTAATGTTCTTTACTTCCTTATTCATCTATCAAATGTATTAACCTTTTAAAACTTGTGTTATAGATACTAGTGTAAAATTAATACATGAAATAACGCGGTCTTTAAAGATAGGAAGTAAAAACAGAATAACATCTTCAAGGTCATAACCGTAACGAATCATAATATCATGTTTAATGTTATCATGAAAACATTATAATATGTTAATGAGCTATATATAATTATTAAAAGTAAGTAGTGATCAACAGTTAAAAATATTGGTATTGACTTTGGTAAATAGTAATTAGTAGTACTTACTTAAGTAAATAATTTTTATTTTCCATACGAATTTGAGAAGGTATTGTATTTACAATGATCTGTTTTTATTTTTTTTTTTGTTTCTGGACTCGCGATATCTTTTAAATCGCTTAACCGATGTGTTTATATAGCAAGTCTTTAACAGAAATCGCATTGAACAGGAACTTTATCTGGCCAAAAAATTAAATAAGTTGACCATTGGCGCAACGAGGTTTTATCCAATGGCGGGGGATCTAAATATGAATAATACGCTCATAGCACCAATAAGTACACAATTTCAAATAAAATATGTCTAACGAACGTTTCATAACAAAATATTCAAACACCATAATTAAAAATAAAACATTTATTAATAAAAAAAATGTCATTGTGATTGTGTAAAATAAAATACAGTATCAATTACTGTATATCTTTTTTGAAAGAAAAATTAGGTTAATTACATTCTAATATTTGAATTAGATCGCTGGTTAAAATTAATAGAAAATAGAGTAGGGTCATCCTCGGTTACTGTAAACAAGTGGAAAAAATGTAATTGTAATTTTTTTATAATAAAAACTAACAATTAGCTATTATATGACTTATAATTTTGTATAACAACTAGAAATTATATTTCTGTTCTAGAATTGGATTCTGCCATAACTAAGTGAAGTTGTTGATAACTGATAAACGAAAAATCCTAGATTAGTATAGAGAAAACCACAACTAATCTAACCAGTCATCTACCGTCTGAACACCAAGAAGTGTCAATAGCTCTTTAATCGTAACACAGTAGTCGAAAAAACAACATGAATTTTTTACCGAGTATGTATTAAAATAAAACAAAAAATGTTTTAAATATATTTTATTATAACTTAGGTACATTATGGTATAATAAATTATAAAATTATTTTTTATAAAAAAAAAAAACAATTGGTATTTACGAGGAATATCAATTAGTATTTATTATTACGATATTTTATTATACCATAAACAAACTAAAATAAAGTAGAATTTTGAAAAACAAATAATTATTATTGGTTACTTCAAGGTCTGATTTAGTTGTAAGTGATGAATGAATGGTAAATAGTAGGGTAAATAATGATTTTATAATATGTATTAAAAAGTTAACAAAAAAAATGTATAGTTTGGTTTAAAAACGTGCCCATCGTACTTTTTCAAAAACAGTTTTATCTAGAGGTTGAATTTTGTTGATTTCTTAAAAACTAATTGTGGCGTTAATAAAAAAATTGTATTTGTGCCAATCAATTTTACATGGCTAGCCTATTATACTTAATTTAATTTGGACTTAATTAGTCTCACAATATTAAAAATAATTGGCTAAACTACTCTTGAATGTTAAGCCAAACTGGTCAGTATAACTTCATGTGATTTTAGTTTTATTTTTAAATTAGAAAAAAAATATATTTATTTATTGTTAAATAAATATTTTATCAGCTATAGAAATATTGATTGTGAATGTTTAGCTTTGTACTTTTTTTTAATTTTAAAGTAGAGGAAGTAATAGATTGTGTTTTTATACAAATTGCCTTCTTCATATAGAATTCAGCTCAGGCGGTTTATTGAACTTGTCAGTTTTTAAACTGGATTAATAACATGTTTAAATTAATTACGGACTGGACTAAAGTAATTATCCTTTTTTACAAACCATCTCGAATCTAAAATAAATATTTAAACATGTATCATGCAATATCATGTATTATTTTAATTGTACCTAACAATAGTGGACAAACAACTTAAGTATACTAATATAATTGAATGCATAGACACATTTTATAGTTAGTTTTTAAACGGTTATAATTTATTACCGGTTTATATTGATATATGTCATATTAAAAAAAGTTGTTTGTTTATTTTGATATACTGAGTACTAACCGCGTTAAATTTCAAACTATAAAATACTTGCTCAACTACTTCATATAATATTATCTTATACTTATCGTTTATCGTCTTTTACACAGTGCTATACAAAAATAATAATAAATTGTTAAGTACATGATAAATACCTCTCGGATCTTGCATTTCATAATTTACTAGGATTCCTGCTCATTTCCCTATATCCAAAATCCCGATAAACTAATTACCCGACAGCTCTTTTAATTGGTTTGTCGAGATAATGGTATGTCGGGATATTGGACGGTAATCATTTACAAGATACTAGTTTGTACTTAATTTTTTAATTAAATTTAGCATTTCTATAGTACTTGCTGAGTTGTACATACATAACTATTAATTGAAGAAAATTTTTCAATTATTTTTTAACTATATTATTTGATGAAATGTTGACTGAAAATAATGTGCAGTAAATACTTTTAGGAGCAACAAACTATTTTGATACACGAAAATAATATAACCTTTCACATTAGTGCATATCATATAAAATTGTTTAAAAAAAGTTTATTATTCTTCTATTTACACAAATCACAATGAATATAATATAAAAATTTTAATAAAGGATCATTAAAATATTTATAAAACATATATTTTTTATGACAAAGCATTTTAAAACAAACAATTAATAACAAATATTATAGAAAACATTGAGTAATGCATGTGGAGAAGAAGGAAAGCTGTGCAGTAACTCAATATCTAAGAAATGAGAATGATATTATTTTAGATAAGGGGAAATTGCTAAATCAATTGCATTTAAGATTGATGTTGTGATAGACTTCTATTGTTGCGTGATGACTTGAGTAGATCATACCAAATTATTTAAAATGCTAGGTTTGATTTGTAACATAAAACATGTTGTTAATTATTACATTGATCGTTTTTTTTTCAATATGCTGTGCAGTAATTGTGTTGTTGGGTTTTTGTTGAATTTTGGACTCTCAAAAACGGCAAGTTTTATTGGCACAGCATTATCGATTAGCAATCATCTAATAGTGGACATTACGCAGGCGACAACTATAAAATTATGAAGTATACTTACCATAGGCGGAACTGAGTCACTATTTCAAGGAAGAGGAACATAGAAAATTTATTAAAAGCGGTCTCACACACTAGGTTTTTAATAGGTATTGTTTTATATGAATCGCGTATGGGATATTTTTTTAGAGATATATTTGTATAATTCTTTTATAATAATGGTTGTCTATGTCTACGGATATTTTTACCAATTACAACTTGCCTGTACTCTTTGAATGGAAATACTGTGTAGTTACTTTTTTAGACCACAGCTAATGTGCAAAAGCGACAAAACGATTTACACACAAGTTTTGTGCTTTCAATCATTAATACTATGGTCTATGGCGGTAGAAATCCGGGTTATGCAATTAGATTATTGTTATTGGATGTCTGGGAATTTAGCGATTAGGTAAGTGCATCAGTGTGTGTGTTAGAAACGAGAAAGAATGAAACAGCGACAGCCATAAGTTCGGATAGGTGGTCCTATATGATTCCTCTGAATCATAAACAAAGAGACACGACAACGTCGTGGAGTGTTTGTTACGTGTGATTTCATGTCGTCGAGTGATGAGTTCACCACAAAAAGAGGACATGTCAATTTTTTGGATACCCGTCCGAAGAGCGTACCACCGTGTCGAAGGTGGGGCTCATCAAAAGAGTATCAAACATTTCGAGTACAAAATTAATGATATTATACACGCCTGTCATCACTATGACTGTCTTTTAGTATCGATTGTTGGCACATCGACGATGGAAGTGTTTTAACGCATAGCTGTTCTTCTGCAGGTCTCGCCGAGTCCAAAACGTTTTCTAGTTTCTTATAATATTGATATAACTATCGGTATGTATGCTTAAACGCTATTTAAAATAGTATGTATTTTCTACATCAGTTTGGAATATAAGTAGGGTCAAGTAGGAAAAGCAAATGTAAATGTAAATCGTTTAAAGATAAAATCAACAATACTGCGTAATTCATTGACATATTATAGTTTTGTTTCTGAGCAATATATTGTTTTAATTTCAAATAAATAATGATAATAAAAAAAACATTTTTAACATAACATTAAAATTGAAAAGTAATAACAGCTATTTAATTTAAAAAGTGTATTCTTATTTACACCTTATTTTTACGACTACAGTTTAAAAATCTAAAATTAAACAAGAAAATCTATAGAATCATTAAAAGATATTTCTTTCGGTATTGTTTTTAAACAATTTCTTTCTCGTAAAATAATAATTTTTAGACATGTGTTTAAATATTTAATTAGACTTAAAATAATTGTCAAATTGGAAACGAATAATTCGGGTTCGGGATGGACAAATTTTTGTTTTGAATACAGGTTCAAGGGTCTCAAATTACCTGATTTTTAACCAGGAATTTATACTCGTTATAATACATTGTGACTTGACCTGAATTTCTTTTATAACTACTATAGTACTATAACTACCATAGTAAAATTGCACTAAATAGGTATTTATGTCTCATTAGTCAATCGCCTTTTTTTTTTTGGGAATATCATTTTCGGTTGAAGAGTATTAACATTTTTAATAGTTCTTCGCATGCTTGGACTTTAATTGAATTTCCACTGGATCATTAATGTATAATTCATACTATTATTACTATAACTCTAATTTTGTAAACAGTTTTTAAATAGACATTTTTATTTTTGTATTATTAGTTAATATACATATTACCGATAGTATGTAAAATGCATGTACATTTTTAGAGTTTCGGTGTGAGAAACAGTTTTGGTTTGTTTTTTAATTAGAGCGGCCAATGTGATAATTAGTTTAACAAATATGTCAATTTTTTAACAGATAATACTATTAAATTATGAAACGCCTATTTTATAATATTGGCGATTGTAGTGAAATAGTATTTGCAATTTTGCAGTTTTAAGTGTACTGCTTTTAGTAGGTTGCTGCTAAATAGAGTAAGGTTACTTCTGAAGTATAAAAACCATATCGTTTTTCAGGAATGCCATCTACTGACGTGGCTGAGATCATGGTAGGAGGATGCTGGGAAAAATCTTCCACTGCAGATTTGTGGCCTTCTGTGGATTCGTGCCGACTGCCCAAATCTGTGGAAATCGTAGCTTTTAATGAGCTAAGAGAAGACGAACATGCGAGGAATCATTCACTTTTAGCTTTCCGACGATGGGTGGCACAGAACAAAGACATTCAAAACATCAATACGGGTAAGGCATCTAATAAAGATGTACTATAAATTTTAAAAAATCGAATGTATAACAAATTTTAAAACAACAGAAGGTAGGTTTCTCTTGAGATTTTTGCGTACAAAGAAATTCAGCTTACCGATGGCTCAACAAATGTTGCTCAAGTATCTGAACCTGCGACAAAAATTCCCAATGTATTTTTTGAACTTAGACTTTTTAATCCCATCAGTCAACGCTCTCATCAGCTCCGGTTATTTGTTTGCGTCGCCGTTTAGAGACAACGACGGAAGGCGAGTAATCATCGGAATTGCGAGTAAGTTATTGTGTCATAATTAAAAAGTCAGAACTCAATCAATCATATTAATGGCCTTATATTCTAGGTTCGTATGATTAAAATCATATGTTTTTGATTATTTTTTCCCTGCAAACTACAAACACCCTACATTTACAGATTTACTCTCCGAGAAAGTTTATCTTTTCTCTCTGTATTGTTTCCACCATAAAGTACATCTCTGTGTAGAAAAATCGTCACAAATAGCACTTTTTTTAGAAGTAAATTATTTTACATACAAACTCCTCTTCGTAGGAATGGACAATTTTACTTTATTTGGCGTAGTTTTTGAACTTGAAATATGAAAATTAGACTGAAGGAAGATCTTATGTGACCCTACGTATTTTTCAGTTTCTTAGATGGATTGAATGAATTGAACTTTCTTTTATTTCGCTCTTTTAGGAGCGATTTTAGGACTTCTGATTTTAGGATTCTTCTGATGGGGACTGATAGTAGCATTTTCTTTTTAAATATAAAACAAACCAAAAAGTTGTATTAAAATGTTTATCGGGAAAAAGCCATGAAATGAAATAACACTGTTGCCAACACATAAAATCTTTAGGTCTATAAAATTATTGACTTTAATTATATTTAATAATGTTTACTACATACAGTTTCGGCATTAAATGGGTTTCAGATAAAATAATTCCTGAAGACACCACTATGCTGGCTTTATTATTCATTATTAATCCTTTTTTTTGTAAAGATAAAACGTTTAAAAATATTAATATTTATAGAGATCTTAATATATTTATTAAAATGTAACTATACTGTTCTGTTTGTCGTTCTCATGACATTGCCCGTTTACATTTAACAAATTTCAAGAGTGCTACGCTTTATTGTCTAATAAGTTGCCTATACGTTCATCCATAAGGCACGAGAAAAAAATATATAAGCAACTTTATTAACAAAAATATATATTGACTACTCATTACATGAATGGTAAGACAGACACACGGTTATCTTTTTGATATCATTTTGTACATAGATCATTATTTAAAATAGTAGGTAATTATAAAAATAGTAAAAAGGTAAACAAATATTTTAAAAAACATTTGAAGGATATTTTTTAACTACCAATTTTATATTTTCCCGCCATAATACAATTTCCATTTTAGTTTTAATAAGAACCAATTAAAATTGTTATTTGCAAAAATAGTATATTATTGTTTAAGCTTAAATTTTCCATTTCAGAAAATTTTGATCTCCGCAAATATACCAATAAAGATATGTCTTACATTCATTTAATTACATACGAGACGTTAATGAACGATGAAGTGAACCAGGTAATGGGATTCACCCATTTCGGTGACTTGGCCAGTATAAGTCCTGCGTACCTGACGTTGTACACTCCAACTGAATTCGCCACTCTCATTAAATGGGGAGAGGTAAATATCTCTTAATGATATGATAATAATAGCTAATGAAATTCTACCGTAATTCTATTGTGTGCTTGAGTGAATTTTGTTTGTAAAACTACTTTTTGTCTAATCTGTAACTACCAATTATGTTTTTCTATCTCTCTCTAAATATATATATCCGTATGTATAGGCGTAATTTCATGGCATGTATTGGCAAAAAACCTTTGGTTGGCTAAAAATAATTAGATACGGTCAACAGCTGTTAGAATACCACTTTTATTGGTATAAGTAATGTTAATTTTCTTTTAATATCCGTGACCAAACATCATTTATTAGTAAATTACACATACTTATAATATCTTTACGCATAGACCCAGCCTTGAAATAAACATTTTGTTACTAATGTTATGATTTTTACCCTTTGTTAATCGTTATTGTTTTTGGATTTGATTGCACATTTTGACGACGCATTAAGTAGTTTTTTTGGTCGTCACTCAAAAAATACATACCAACGGTAAAATCTGAACAATTGAATAAGTAAAATAACAATTTACAAGCAACTAACTAAAACACATTTCTTTTTTTGTTACTATTGTTAAAATAGCTTCTTGCTATCGCATCGAAGCTAAAAATTAATTTATTATTCCCCTAAAAAATAACCCTTTTACACTGTTGTTTTAGCAATCCATACCCATGAGGCACAAAGCAATACACTTGCTCAACGTTCCAGCTCCAGTGAAGTTTGCTTATGATTTCTTTAAAACGAGAGTTAGCGACAAGATAAATCAGCGTATGAAGGTAATTTTAAAATATTACTAAATTAACAACAAAGGCACAATATTAAACAATATCCCAATAATAGCAAAGAAATTGTTAAAAAAAATGTTTAGCATTAAAAATTATATATTTTTATAATATAATAATATTTTTTATTTTTAATTCATATTATAAAAACCTATTAAAACGGTTTCGTTTATATTTCATTCGCAACCAAAAAACGGTAATTTAAACTTTTTTTATTTAAACATTTATTATTCCATTGTTTATGACAAAACTATTTGTTATTCGTGAAATTTTCAAAAATTATTTATTTTTTGTTGAAATGACTAAATAGTAGTAATAATAATACATAACATGCTTAAATATTCTCTTTATTGTTTAATTATTTATGATAAAACGAAAGTAATTTAAAATAAATTTGAAAATACCTGAGATAATATTTTTAATAATTATCTTTTATTTATAAAGTCACATTTAATGGTGTTATTTGCCAATAAAAAATTATCTATTATTCGTCAAACTGTCTATTGTTTAATGTTTTGCCACATTAATGTTGATCATATCTGAGTTCTATATTTATCAAATTTTGACTGTGTGTAGATGTACAACTCAAAAGAAGAATTACACAAGAAACTTGACAAAAGAGTGTTACCCAAAGAATACGGCGGTACAATGCCAATGGCCGAAATGATTGGTGAGACATTAGTCATTACTTATGTACTGTTGCCTTGAACAACAGTTTGCATTTCATTTGTTGTTTATTGATTCCTCGTAGATCTTTGGAAGAAGGAACTGTTGTCCAACAGAGAATCGTTGTTGAACTTGGACAACATGAAGCTGTTGAGCGATAAAAGCATCGTTACTAGGAAAACGAGAGCAGAACAGATCAAAGGATTAGCCGCCGGCATCAACCAACTTAACGGTAGTTTTCGAAAACTAGAAGTCGATTAGCACAGCTATTATTAGACTGTTTATTGTTGTAGGTAGTTATAATTTTTGTTTGTTTGTATAAAATGTATTATTTTGTAGTACATGTATTTTATAGTCATCGTTTTTGCCTAAAATTGTACAGTTGACTGTTAATTATTGGTTTGGGCCCTGTATTCGGTAATTATTTTAGGAAAATAATTATTATTGTCGCGTGTCCAAACGAATTACTGATGTTGACAAGTAATTTTGTTCATTTAAAAATATTCCATTGTAAATATTTTCATTATTTTTTAACATATATTATTTTAATATAGAAATCGTATTATTTTATTACTTCTTTAAGCGTTTTACTTTCCTAATTGCCTTCCCTTTTTCCAATTAAAATATTTCAATACATATTATCTATTTTAATTATTATTCTGTTCCCGAAACTACTTTGTAAGTACTCAATTCTGATTTACGTCCATCGTACATACAATCTCATTTCAATAATTTTTGTCGTTTTATCTTTCTTATTCGGTTGAAAACTCTCAACTTTTATACTCATCTCTGAGTCTATTCTATTTTAGCCCTGCTCATTTCCAAGCCATTCTTCTCGTCCCCGCCATCTTACCATTCTCTACACTCGTCCGATGTTACTGCATCGTACATTTTAAGAGTTGTGCATCTCAGAGAGTTATTAAATTCGTACTAATTTTCTTGAAGTTTTTAATTTAGGCTTAAACTTAAAAAAATTGAAATATATTGGCCAGAATAAAGGGTTTTATTCCGTTCTAGCCTCCGTCGGGGATAGATTACTATCACCCGATCCGGTTCAAGGAAGTTAAATTAGCTCAGGTAAAGGAAGATTTAGAATGACTTCTGTACATACAAGTAAAAAGTTATACAGAAACAACTTTAAGCAACTTATGGTTATATATTATTCATAGTAAAGAAATGAATACTTAAACCCTTAAACCATAAAAAAATAATACACTCTATGCGTATACGTACTTCAACAACAATCTTCAGCGCTAACGTCAGACTCAGTCAGGCATGTTTTTTTATTTATTGAGTTAAAAATAGTGTTATTTGCGATTACAAAATTATCTTTTATTCGTCAAATTATCCAATTTTTAATTTTTATGCTGTGTTGAATGGCAGCCCGTTGTAAGGGCAGTTCGCTATTTTTTTCAAATACAATTTTTTACACGTCATATATTTTGCTCAACTATCTGTTCGCAGAGTATGATGAGCATTTTTTTTATGGTTTATTTTTAAATTCTCGATTAGATTACTAAGTGGGGTCTAGTGTGTAGTTTCCCCAGCCACTTTATTGAGCCACTTCCATTTGGATATTTTTTTGAGCGAAAAAGTAATAGACTTCTCTTTTTTCTATTTAAATAAATTTCAAATTTTCCAATTCTCTACTACAGTATACAGCCTGCACATCCGTAGTAATTTGTTCAGTTGTACGGATACACGTTTATAACTCCCGTCCTTGGTACGACACGGGAATTCTCGACTAAGTGTGAGATGGTATACTCGTAATTCGTATAATATGCGGACCAATTTAAATACCCTCTCGTACTTGTAGCGTGTGCAGGAACCGTACTAGTCGATAGCTGGTCGGTGACCTAAGGTCGTTCAGCAGTATAAACTGATTAATAAGGAGAACTTTTTTCTTAAAATATTTGTTAAAAAAAAAAATCAACATTGATTTAAAATTCTACACGTTCACGTAACTCGGACCATATATGGGAAACACTATTATTATATTTTATACAAGCATACTATTATGTCCCGCCTTAGTCTGCGCCTTCGGTTTCCGCACTCGTATCATATCACCTCAAAGTAGCATTTGGCGAATAAGACCATAATACTATAACAATAGACAATATTGTTTTCCCCGTCAACAGAGAGCCGACGACGATGACTCGAGTGCCCTTGTGATGGTGCACCGCTTGCTCACGGCATCCGTCGTCATAACAATAATGTCAATACTACATAATTGTTAATAGTTACTTTTGAAAGTCACATTTGTCTGTTGTCATTATTTTTTTAATGCGTTTTACTTTCCTCCTTCGATCCCACTTACCCTTGAAGAATATTGTGATATTTACCTATTCCCTTATACACACTCGCCAACATTTTATAAGATGATCAATTGCCTAAAAGGATTGAGCTCTTTAATCATAGGACAAATTCAAATAAACCGGTTAGTCAGCCATCCGTTGAACGTTACGCGCTAAGATGGTCCATGGTGGTGCGATTCAGAGGCAAACATTAGTCGAAAATAATGCTAAAACAAATAAAACTGATAAGTTTAAAGATTTTTTAAATTAAGGCCATTTTTAAAATATCGAATGTTCACGGAGATCAAGAATACGTATTTTCAAATCTTCATTTAGGATTTTTAAATTAATTTTGTATATTGAAACCTCTTCAGCTAACGATAAAATATCTTTGGTTTTCAAATAACTATGACATAAACACATATTTTTTTATATGATTTAAATTTAAATATCAAACATTTTCTATTTTAAAACGCAAAATTCAGATTTTCTGATTTCAAAGTCCGGATTTATGTCACATTGCTAATATGAAGCGACATATAGATCATGAGCGCGAATTAATTTATTTAAAAGCTAAGAACATTATGATACTTTGATATTTTTCTCAGAGGGAAACGATTGTATATTAATTATATTGTTCGAATCTCAAATTTTATCCAATAAATTGGATATATCAAATATTATTAACTATAAGATTTTCAATATGGTATATTATTTGGGGACATTATCGTCGTGGCGTCGTAACCGAGAGGGTTACCGCGGCAATGCTTTTACGCACTAGCCGTGGTTCATATCTCGGTCGCTGGCCGTTTCTCTAGCTGGGGCGAGCTACCGGCTGGAGAGAGAAATGGCCACGCGCCTGGTGCGGAACGCCACGGGAAACCACAGCACCGTATCCACTCTCCCCAGGATGCAACTCTTGTAAATCAACAGTTGCAGCAACAAGGCGAAGGTTTTAGGTGGAAAAAAAAATCCCCATTACCAGAAAGGAATAAATAAGTGTGTATTAAATGTGAATTTGTTGTGTCTTTTTTTATCAATTGGTTTTATCTTTTTTTATTTATTTATTCAGGGGTTGGTTACACCAGAGTCTGAACTAAATCAGACATCAAATTATAAAAATAAACTTTACTGCACCAAAATATGACGAATAAAATAAATAATATTGGTATTTTTTCCCCCTCTTCTTTAGGGGTACTGACTTTCAAAATATTTTCCTCTAGCCTTCCTTCTAGTACCATTTCATGTATCTAGTACCAGAACCGAGTAAAACAACCTAAAAAAAAAAAAAAAAGAGGTTAATCTTAAAATATACCACACTATAACTTTCAGAAAAATTATGGAATTAGTTCAAAATTTGTTTGGGGTATTTTTTTTAAGTATTTACTCTACCGACCTGCAGTTAAAAATTGTGTGATAACCAATAAGTACATTAACATCTTATAACTAAAGTAAATGTATTAAAAGTTACTAATAAATTTAATCATCAAAAGTTTTACTATAAACTGTCAATTATATGATTTTCAAAATCACATTTACTTTTGCTCTTTATGTTAACTCTTGCCTCACTTCACACTACACGTCGCGTATTAGACGTTCTATTAAAATTATTGTAGAAAGAAAATGCACTTACTATAGATGATATTTTTTGAATGACGTTGACAATAGTAACCTTGGATAAACTTCAAAGCTCACGAATTCATAATATACTAATTATCGCATGGTTCCGAGGTCAGTGTTGTTATACTTTTCATTTGGTAATTGTGATAACTGATAAACATTTAATAACATAATAAAAAAACGGTGTTTTTACCACTTTCAAGGTTGAATTGAGGGTTGAAACTTTTCCGAAATTGTTTTCTGTCAAATACTAAGGTGTTTTTTTTTTTAATAATATTATTCCTCTAGCCTTGTCCCTTGTTGTCCGTGTAGAACCAAACAAGTTTTCGCATAACATAGTGTAGGTTTCCTTGAAATTGTTAGCGTAAAATAGTTGACTTTTTTTTTAACGCAATTTTCACCGTATTGTATTTGAATAATGCCCATTCAAATGTTGTCAGCAGTAATTATCCGTTAATGTAACGATTAATTTTCGGTTTACCTTCACACTACAAATCCCACTGTTGCTACTTGCTTCCAAGGATAATAATTATTATTATTGTTGCGACGAATGTATAAAGCGCGGTCAGACCGATATATATATATATATACTTAGGGTCTATTATTTTTGGCCCAACACATGAAGAAAATAATTGTGAAGTTGCATTGAGCTTTGTGCACGGCCATGTATTGCCGGAACATGGCGAATGCGGTAAATGAGATACCACAATGACCATTCATCGATCACGTCCGGCATAATGTAATATATTATTATTATTATCTTTTCAACTCTTTAACAGACCAAATACAATATAATATACTAGCAGTGGAAAACACGAAAAGCCATTAAGTATTGCAAAAAAAATATTAACACATATTATAATAGTGCGTTTTAATGTCGGGAAGACCAAGGAGGGGAAACTATATCAAAACTCTACGAAAGTACAAAATCTATTAGTGCAGTGTATTATATTATTAAATTTATCAAATGTATGTATACTTAAGTAAACATAAAAACACACGATTGTTATTATTATTAACACTCGTTCTTAACTCTTGTACGACCTTCGAAGTTGGTAGTACACAAAAACATAATTATCTTGTATCTAATTAAACAATGTATACCGACAATCTTAATGGCATTAATTTAATGCATAATAATATATTTGATAAATTGTAAATAGAGTGTGTAACTAGTGTACAAAGTAAACGTCTAATTAAGATGATTGAATTTTTTCGTTGTTTTAATAAAAGTCGGTGACTTCCGTCTTACAATGACATGATTCTTTATAAACACATACTATTAAAATTCATAAAAACATATTATTAAAATGACGCACATATAGTAGCTTAATATAATTGTAGTAGTCGTAGTATAATATTTAAATGGCATTATCAACTTCTGTAGTTGTTGTTGTTTGATTTCATCATAACTAGAATAAAAGTTGATACGAAGGGTACAGGGAAAAGAACAGGCAAGTGACTTTTTAAAAATGACAATTTTTTTTTTATACAATTTTCAAATTTACCAAATTTACAAAAAAATGTATTGCATTGCGACTTAAGTAGATGGCTATTGACACGTGGTAGATGATTTAAACTGCCATGGAAGATCAATTAAGAAAGTATTAACTTGAATTTGTACACATTTATCAGTCGTTATAAAATATAGGTACCGTCTTATTCAGGCATCGGTTAGCAGTGTTCACTGATTTGACATCCACAGTAATTGTTGAGAGGTTGCATAAAATAATTGATTGAATCTAATACAAAACATCATACTATTATGTATGTTGCACTTTTTTGTCAATACTTCTGTAAATATTTAATTACAATTGAACAAAACAATCAAGAGAAAACAATTAAGCCGAGAACACAATCCATTATATACCATGTTGTATTTATTGTTACTTTTATTTGATATTCGTTATCAAAACATACAATGGTTAGTGTTTAAAAAGGTTTGTTTTTTTTAAGTTTCTAATTAAATATTCTGGTATTCGTGTGCCGTTGATTGCTTGGGGTATAAATAAAAACCAACTAGATCACGTTTAACATAATATTTGACCACCACTTAACCCAACGCCATATTTGTTAAAAACCCAAACGATTTTTAAACTAAAATAAAATTTAATTTTGGAAATTGTTTGATTATAAATAATTGATTCCGAGAAATGTTTGAAAACTATAAAGTGACATATTCAAAGTTAAAAAATGTTATGGTGATTTTATTTTAAATTTTTAAAGAAAAAGGGTATTCTTTTATACTTTTAAAGTCAAGTTGACAGTTGTTCATAAAAAAAAGCAAGAAAAATAAGCCAGTTTAATCCAAATGACGCAAATTGATAACTAGTTTTGCGTGTTTTTTTTTGCCATAATCTATAAAGAATCGTGATCATATAAATAGCAGATAAATTAAGCTGATGTAAACACTATTGTCGTTACAGTTTTGCTGTTAGTGTGTGTTAGAGAGTAATTTTCTTTTTGTTGTTATACGTTCTTCGCAGATTTTTTTTTAAAATTACTTTAATAGATATCGTATTTTAATTTGTGTTGGCTAAATAATTTGAATAACTATTTGTTCGCGAGATCGTATAGTGGAAATTCGGTTAATTGCCGCCGACAAATGCGCGTTGAGATTCATAAATTTTAATCGTTCAACTTATAATTCGACGGCCTAGACATCAGGGTTGTGCGGTCTACACTTACCCATCTGGTTTTCAATTCCGAACAATATCACTGTAAGTATAACATAACGTTATACTACCGGTCGCTGTGATCAAATCATTATATTATAACCGCCGCGCCGGCCTTAGTGCACTACAGAATAATAATTGCGATAGAATCGGTTCATATTAGTGAGGAATAATTAATGGTACGGCCAATAAAATGTCCAGACAAGGACTCCTTCGTTACAACATTATATTGCAGCTAAAAAATAAATGGTACATAATGCGGACATTTTTCAAGAGGACTGGTGTGGCGTACGCCACTTATTTATTAAGGAGTAAAATATGGGCGATTTGTCGATAATGACATTAAGCTAAAATCAGTACACTTGTATATTAACATAGACTATGTCGGCTTACCACCTGGCGTACGAAATTCCGGTTTGTTTTGATCCATCATGATATGCATGATATCTGTGTAAATCTGGACCAATACATTATACGAGCATACGATTTTTATTTACACTCGCATACAGTTTGAGCAAACCAAAGTACGTCCAGTTCGGCAAAACCCTTGATGGAGTGTAACGTCTTAACTTTTAGCTTGACCTAAACTTATCAACGCGCTGTGTCCAGCCTTGTCGAAATAATTTTAAATAGAAAATCATTTTAAGACAACGAATCTATTAATAAGTGTAAGGTGTTTTTTTTTAATGATGATTTCTCTACTTCAGTGCAGTCGCTAATCCGTGAATTTCTTTGTTCGACTCGATCTAATAACATTAACAGTATTTAACAAAAAAAACCACTGTTTTGATGTAAACAAACAAAAACCTTTAGGATTTATCACTATGCTGTTTATCACTAGGTTATTTTGGCCAAACCGGCGTTTGGCTGGTTTTCAAAAATTCTATACTCTGTTGAAACTAAAAAAATATTTAGTATAATTTAATAACAGCTACACGGATGTAAACACGGACGCCTCTCGGTCTGAACCTGTCACATCGTTTCGCACGGGCCATTTTGTTTTATTATTAGATACTGTGTATTTTTTTTTTTATTACTTTTAATAAGTGCATAATATAACATCAAATCGGACCGTTCATTCTCAAGTGCCGAGTGCTATCAGCGTGCGACGACGGTGGTGGTACCTAAGCAAAACTTGTTTTTCCGGTGCAATAGCGTCGCACTTGAAGTGTCCTATCGTTAAACTGAACGGAACGTGCAAAATCTCAACGTTTTCAGTTTTGTCGTTAAAAATCAAAAATTGTATTTGAAATATTTATTAAAAATAGTAACTCCGTCGCCGGCGTCGGGTAGTGACACTATTATTATCACTAGTTAAAGTTATGACACATTCTTTCATATAATATTCTGTTGTTCGTGTCTCCGTTTTGAGAAGCTATCATATTTATTTTGTGTTTAAGTGTAGTCAGTAGTGTAGTTCGTGTTGGTGGATTATCACTAAATACTGTGCGTAAAAACTTTAGCGACGTTGTGACTTTGTGAACTTGTACTATTAAGTCTGATACTTAATCATTTTCACTAAACGGTAATACAATCGAACGGCTTAGCTTATAATTTATTTCTTAAGAAGCCACTACGTTACACGCGTAATCCGACATTAGTTTATAGTTCTGAAAACGGATATAGATTTTTCAATACTTGCCTGATGGTTCGACCAAAGTAAATTTTTATTTTTCGTTATTAATATCATTGTGAAAACGATTAAAAATGTTTAGAATGTGCAAAATTTCAAATAGAAATAATAAATTTAAATAATGCTTTATTTTTATACCAAAATAGGTTCGAATTTTGTACGCGTTATAAAAGTTCGAAAAAAAATTAAATACTAAGCAAATACTGCTATGGTAATAAATCAGTTTACAAATCTTAACTTAATGTTAAGTTTTATTGCAAAATTGCATACAACGCGCTCTGATAAATGCTAGTGCCTCTGCCCCTTAACTAACTTAACGTCGAGGTCCGTGTACCCGTTTGGTTAAACTGGGCAAACAAACTGTATTAAAAATTGTATTATTGAACCGTTCATTAATTATTAAGAAATTTGAACTGCATAAGTTCAAGCGCTGCATGAAAAAATCTGTGCAATCGTCGATCGTGTGTAAACGAATAACATCGGTTTAAAAATTAGAATTAAAACAGAACTAAATAAAGTAAAAAACTGAACGTGTAAATGCTAAATATTTTAATCAATTCGTTTGCGCGATACATACGGTTAATTAATTAGCACAGTTTAACCGAACTTGTAAACTCACCGTTAACGTCAATTAATGATTTTTGCCGCGGTGACGCGGTGTTTTTGACTTGCTTATGTTAATACAGTTTTACACTAGGTCACTTATAATATCTCCGAATACAGAACCACCCACTTGCCTTCGGCGGAAAAATTGCTTTTACAATTACTATTATTTATGGCAATATCATCTTATTACAAACTCGTACTTCGTACAATTTGTCATTATAATTAACGCATTTAACGTAATTACAATATTGTTATAAATCATATTGGTTTTATTGTCCGTCAGAATTAATGCAAATATAATTTTTATCGGCTAAACATCAGAATTGGACACAGAAATCCAACGCATAAAACCAATAATTTATCATTTGATTGAGTTACGATTTTGTGTAATTTAATTGACCATTCGCGTTTGTATCGTGAATAATTATAATTTGCTTTTAACAATCAACAAAACTACTATTTAGGAATCTCTGTTGTCAAATTGCTTATAGAATTTGCATTCTTAGTTTCAACACCCACGTCAACTGTCAACTATACTTTTACAAAAAAAACACAATTATTAATAAGCTATTCCACATTACTTCTGCTTATTATTCACATATGTATAATAGCGTTGGCGCGAAATTTCTAATTTTTATATTAAAAAAATATTAAACAATCCATATTGGTTAAACTTAATAAGTACAATAATACGAAGAGAAACCATTTTTATTTTTAGTATATACATAACTAAGCGAATGTTAGTCATGTTCTTCATTCTTTACTCAGAATGCTTATTATTTAGTATTATGTGTTTAAAGAAGGTTATTAGATTATGTCGGGAGTATAAAACTTTTGTTGGACATCTGAAAATCGGATTGATGGTATGTATCTAGTGTATAGTCAAACTTAATTTTATCAAAGAAAACAAAAAAAAACTAATGGTACGATTACCAACACACGTATTTATTCTCGCCACTTTCTATCGACATCAAATTTGCATGGAAGCAGTTTATTTTTTATGATTTTTATCACTTATAGCATATGTGATCATTAATACCTATTATATTTCACGTACCAATCATATTTTGTCGATACTAGATACACTATTAATATTAAATAATTTTTAAGTACGTAATTTTGTTAACACAACGTTTTATTCGTGACGTTTTTACCCTTTTCGAGTAAAATCAGTAATATCAATGTATATAATCAATAAATACAATATTCGTTAACCGTGAGGTAACGGATTGCATTTTTGTATTATACATGCGCACACTTGACACTTTTGACTTTCTGTTGAATAGACCTGTATGAGCTGTAATGACCCGTTATACATCCTCTACTAGGCTATATTACCACTGTCCTGACTAGATTATTAATAGTATTTTTTCACGGTAGATCCTGGAAAACGAAAATCGCACCAGTGAAAACTGTCGGCGGACGATGCCACTCAAAGCCGGTGTGAATGTTTTACGAGCCAAATTGTGTGTGTGTTAACCATAGATTACTATACTATTACACTGCTATTCCATTGAATTGCCATTGCAGCGCCGGCGTGTGTTTGTCTATATAGTACATATGTGAGTGTGTGGTGTCGAGGAGGAAGGCCGGCCGCAGGTGGTGACCTCGGCATTGAAGTCTTTTCGCCGGAGACGCCGCCGTTCAAATCGCATGCACAACTTCCTGACCGATGGAAAACTAGCTTGGCCACCGGTCTCGCATACGCTCGTGCAGCAGTTATACGGCGAATTGCATTGTTTTTTCTCGTAGTCCTCTACATTGGGACGCGCTTTTTTTTTTTTTTTATAATAAACGGCGCACGTTCTCTTCACGTCGAATGGTAATTATTAGTCCAGCGATAATAACAATAATTGTCCTCTGTTTGTTCGGTATACTGTATGGTTTACTGTTTGGTTTATTGCAGAAAAAAAAATTTATTACAAAATTACGCGGTCTAAAAAAACCGTCGTTGGCCGTCGTCGTCTTGTGTAGTTTAATCGGCGGTCAGCATTCGATCGCGTGACACGCTCATCCGCTGTGCTAGCTGTACTACCGGTGAGTATCCGATTATTGACTACCATCACGCGGTTGTTTTGCAATAGCACGTTTTGCAAAGACAGTTTGTTGCGAGCAGGTCGACATGGACGAAATTTGCCGGAAAGATTTGTCGGCGATCAAGAGGTCTCTGGAACTCGCCGAAACACTGGCCAGCGTCAGTCTGATGACTTCGCCGGCTGCCAAGAGGCGTTTACAAGCCAGGAGCGTCGAGCTTGGACTCAGACCCGGCCAACCCTACGAACCGCCCAGGGAACTTCTTCTGTACTTGGTTCGGTAAGTCATCGCAATACCAGTAGAATAAGTTGTTTCGACAAAACCTACCTAACGAGTTAATTGTAAGTCACCTAACGTCAGGTCATAGCGTTTGAGCTCGAAATAAATAATAAGCCGATAATCTTTACAAGACTACTAGTATCTAGTAACGGCCATTTTTTAAGCTTACAAAAAAGAAAACCTATCTTAAAGCGGCATACATATGCAAGATAAAATATTTCTTTATGTCAATATGTAGCATTTACTCCACGTTAGATTATTATTCTAATTTTGTACAACCATAATTCATTAACATTACTTCTCATTATAAAGTATTTTTTTGCAAATAAAACAATTCTAAATAATAGTTTGCTAGGATTATGTTATTTTGTAAAATAAAAATGTGTTATTTGTATGTTTGTTCTGTTCATAATCTATTGTTCGAAGAACTTGCATATTATTTTGAAAATTTCTTTTGTTATAATTGCAAATTTAAATACCGAAATACGCAATTAAATAGAAATTAATTTCAAATACTGTGTAAAAATGACAATTTTAAAGATAGTTAATTGAGTAAATATGAGATTTTTTGTGTGAGAAAGTGGAAAATATGCTCTCCTCGAAAATGATGAAAAATTGATGATAGCCTTTTTTCATTTCGAGCCTACAGGGAATTAGTTTAATATTATATTTGTGTGAGAATTATAGAATTAGTTTTTAGGGCTTTATATGAAATTAACACAACAATTTTCACTTATTTGTCATTAACCATACTCTATAGCTCTATAACTTAGAAATAAGGTATGTGTAAATAAAACAATGGATTTATTATTCAAGAGTAATATTAATTATTAAAATGGTTTATTTTTCAAGGTAATTGTATGCATATTTATATGCTCGAGTTAAAATAAAAAATAAATAATTTATTCTATTGTTTTAACTGTATTTCATATAAAAGGTATAATAAAATTAACTTGTGATCAAACAGATAATAATTTAAATAACATATAGGAAATATAATAAACAAAGACGGATGAATTAGTCGATTAAACTTCTACTTAAATAAGTTATCGATTAATTGTTAAATAAATACTTTTTAACTATTTATAAAAACAAAAACATTTAGTGATTAATATAATTAATAAATTATTGATCGGTGGAAAAAAACGATTCCGAATGAAGTAAACTATTTAATTACGAAGAAGTTAATTCATTGACATAATTAATTAAAAATATATCTTAATTAATCCTAATATTACTTAAATAACTCGGTGATTTTTATGTTTTATAACTATATTAATCTTAGAAACTTTAATATGTAAACATATATATTATATGAACCAAAAAACTTTTGTTTAAAATAGGACTTGGGAAACAGTAACGTAATATATTATATTCACGTATGTGTGTTTTTTGAGTTGTTTATACCTAAATAGTCTAATTTATTTATGACCTAATTGTTTTATGAGAGAAATATGTTATTAAAATTATTGCATTTTGTATGTAGTTATATATATAACTATATTTTGTAACTATAACCTTCCATTAGAACGATACAAGGAAAAAACAGCAAAATTACTTTTTATTTAATTTCAGAAAAATGTTTTAAAATGTTTAAAAAAAAAATACTTAAAAACCTTTAGTAAATGTTAATGATAATTTTTTGTTTTCATTCATGTAACAAATTCGTTTAGTATCCAAACGAATTTTACAACAACAAATGGTCATTCTTAAAAAGCGACTGTTTTTTCCCCGTACCTGTTTACTTATTAAGTAAACGTTAATAGTTTTTATTTTTAAATGTTCAAAAAACCACAATTTTGCTAAGTGTGATTACTGTGTGATACTGTTACAGGTAAACTTGTTTTTACCAAACGTGATATTTTATTATTTACATATAATTAATACCATAGTTTTGTAGTCAATCAATGTTATACTTTAAAATTTGTTCTTATGAATAACTTGTTTTAGTATAACATATAGTTCTGACTTCTGTGTAAATATCTTATTTTGCAAATAACGAAAAATATAATACATTTACAAGTATTTTTTTATTCATAAAATATTTGAATAAATTATACGACAAAATGATTTTTTTTTTGTAAAACTTTTAATAGTGTAACAAAATCTCAAAGGAGTCTTCGGCGGAAAAATGAATTCGGACGTTTCATTTTCATTTTTTGTTATCTATTCAAAGTATACAAAAACACCGGAAAGAATAATTCATGAAGTATCTGCACATTTAGACTTTGCTGGAGAAACGGCTGCTTGTAGTGCTGCTCTTTTGAAAGCAAAGTTTTTGAAAATGTAAGATATTATTTAATTAGTATTATCAATAGTGATGGGTTTGAAATTAGACTATACAAATATATTCGTTTGTATACCATCACTTGTACAATTTGTTCTCAAAAAAATCCGGTAATTTAAAGGTTAAGTTCCATTTAATAAAGAAAAACAGTAAACATTTTGATCGTCAGTTTAATTTGCAATTATTTTATTAAATATTAATTAGATACGTCATACTTGCAAGACAATAAAAAACAAATTATTGTGATTTGATTCACCCACTATAGTGAAAGCTTTTGGACATTTTGAAAAATTGTGTCAGGGGGTTCAGGTCTTTGGATTTGAAAGTGACAAAACTAACTTATTGCTGTGCTTTGTTTTTTAATTTAAATCTTACACCTATTACCTAATCTTATCGCCTATTTAGTTTTTGGGATTCTTAACAAATAATGTATTATCCAGTAAGTCTAAACTCTAATTGTATCACCATACTCTACCCCTACCATACTTGTATCACATCACCATAAGTGATGACGCTGATTGCGGGTATGAGAATAGAATGGATTTGTTTCCGTGTACATTTTTACCTATTAAATAATTATAAACGGTCTGTAGTCGGATTTTGTAGTCATTAAATAGCGATTAACCAAGCTAACGGGAATCAATGCTTACAAACTTCTTTCCATCGCAAGTAAATAATTATAAAATGCACATCATGCCACAATACTACTATAGTAGCTCACAAAAAACTTTATTTTTCTTAACGTCGCAGTTCGTTCAACTATTAAAATGTGTTGACGACAAACCAAAATGATTAGATTGAAGCCTTACTGTGTATTTTGATATGCGACCCGGTCGATGAACGAACAATCGGAAATCAGTCGAGTCGGTAAACAACTAGGATGAATAACTAGTTTGGTGAAAATAATGATGTTTATGTTTTTACGTTGAATGGGTTGTATCTAAACGCTTCGTCGATATAACAAATGGACAACTTGTTCTTGTAAGTTCATACCAAATCGAATATAATTTATATAGATTATTTTTCCCCGGTGTAAAAGTTAATACCGCGGTGCATGTTGTTGTATTTTGCTATAGGGTTAGCTGGAGAAAGCTTGAACAGACTTAATGAAGGAAAGCACTAAGGATAAGTAGAAGTAAGACAGAGTATGACTTTGGATAATAAAGAAAGAAGAAATTCAGATGATAAGGTATGCCGTGAAAATGAAAACATTTGGTAGTAGTTTTAAGTACCTAACATTAGGCGTATTGTTGGGAAGGGGTAGATGAAAGAGAGGTAAAGGAAGGCCACAAAATACATGGTTGGAAGTAACTAAAAATGATATAAGGGTAAACAAGTAGAAAATGTGACAAATCGTGTTGAGTCGAGGTTCAGAAATAGGATAGCAGATGTCAATAGCTGAGAAAAGTATAGCTATGAGGAAAAAGGAGATTTTATTTAGGCTTATGTGTTTGACGCTTGTACTTAAATGATATTTTCCAAATATTCTGTACAAATTTTATGCCACGAGCCACCTGTTGTAAGATCAATTTATTAAGCACAAAAATACACTTCTCGGGGAGAGTGATCGTGGCACGAATAGGTGTAGTCATTTTTTCTGCTGAGAAAATATAAGCATTCAAATTTTTTAACAAATTATAATGGAAAATAATGAAAATTAAATTTTTTGTGTTATATTTAAAACAGTAATCAAATTTAATTGTCAACGTTGATTTCGAAAAAAGTAACTGTTGTACATTTATCAGTTATTTTACGTAATACAAATTTATTTTCTAAAATTTTTATTTAAAACAGTTTTGTGTGTACTTTTATTTTAATAGTTTTATAAAAAAAAATTATTATAAACGCTTTTAAAATACGAGTTCCTTAAAATGTTTTTTTTTTTTAATGTCACACCAACATATGACCATTGTAATATTATATCTCGTGTAAAAATGTCTTGAAAAAAAAACGTTGGATATATTACGAATATATTATGTTTCCAAGAATAATCAGCTATGATATTTACGAGGTCTCATATATATTCTATTTTCTTCCTATTATAATATTCATGACCTTGAACTTCTCGGAGTTGATGGATTTGCTCGTGTGATCTTAGATTTATTTTCGTCTTTCCACAGGCCATACAACAGTTTGTTAAGCTTGAACAATACTTTTAAAACATGTTTTTCTGTTTACTTTTATACAATTTATAAATGACATTAACATGCTATGTATTTTTTTGCGACGAGGTTAGATGCAAACTATCTACTTTTTACTGACTACTTGGTTATTCCTTATTAGGTACTTCAAAAATTGTGGTTTGTATTTTTCTTGTAATAGCATCGAACAAAGTAAAACCGAAAGAAAAAACTTTTTAATCTCTTTTAGGAAAAGGACTAGTTATATATTTTTGGTTTTTAAGTAATTCTCGACTGGTTTTAAAAAATATTATTCCGAACCGAAGTTAAAAAATGTCGGGCTATTTAAATTATACCTTCGGTGTACGATTTATGATCTTATAGACTTACTACTTAGGCCATCGGGTCCGTTGTTTAAAATGCTATAGTCAGTTCAAACTCCAAACACAAACAATTTGAAAAAAACACATATTTGTAAAAGTAATACCTATTTAGATCCGCATAGAAGATAAACTTTGACTGGGGAAAAAATATGGTTATATTTTATTGTATGATATATATATATATTGTACTGTTCTGTGTTAGCAGAGGTTAGAGACAAGGTTTTTGTAAAATATGTATAATTATTGCAAAATTTTGTTTTCGACGACCTTGAAGTTTGTCTTTTATCGATCTAGTTGTTTGGATTACTAATGAGATGACTAATTCAATTTGCCCTGGGTGAATGGTATGGACCTCTTACTTTCTCTCCGATGCGAACACATATTATTTTTTAATGTCCCGTTTGAACGTTTTATTTAAAAATACATTTCCTGTGGACAGCCACACGTCACATTAAAAATGTATAATAACCGCAGTACCGAGAAATTACAGTAGTGTTATTTTTAACTAAAAAAAATCTTCAAAATTTATGTTTTCCGGGATGTTTTTTAATGAATATTCGATTTGCTGAAACATGGCCAAGTCTCCCGAAGATGTTAATTGCTTTTGCCTTACAGTTGTATTATCGTACTTACACATTTCATTTCACTGCTAGCTGCTAAACTGTTTACCTTTTACTTTGTCGTGTAATAATTATTAAACGTCGGGGTCCCGACTAAGTTAACCGTGTGCAAGTTTAACGCTCTCAAATCCAATGCAAACCATACAATATCAGAACTGAGCCACCTTCGGCACCCTCTATCAGCTTCATATCAGCCTCTATCGATACACTTAATTATAATTTATTTGTGTGTATAGCGCAAAGTTGAGTCAGTGGAAAAAGTCCTTGGGAACAACAAGAAGAAAAAGTCTGCCGAGTTGAATGTGCGGTGTGATAAAGTTGTTGTCGCCTTGGCACTAAAAATGATGGTGAACTCAGCTAGTGTTATTACACTATTATGTGCGCCTGCTGTAGTAGAGCCAAAATAAAAACTATCTACTAGAAAATATTATAATACAGATTTTTTTATTACTTCATAAAAAAACAAGATTTCAGTTTTGCAATACAATAATATTTTTATAAATGTTATAAAATTAAATAGTAGGCGGCATTGAAAATACAAATTTAACTAATGAAAATACATATTATTATGGTAGATTTACATAAAAAAGGGTTTTTTTTTAATTTAGATGTTCATTTAAAAACTATTTGAAGTGATGGATTGAGGTTAGATTGACCCCTCCAAATTATTGGTCGTTCCTTAGTTCTCTAGTTGATTTCTTATTATTTTTGCCAACAGTTGTGTTTATTATATTGGCAAACAAGATTATCATAAGGGCCCAAACTCCCCCTTCCTCCAAAAAAATTGATGACCTTAGTTGCCATTTTATTTACCGATTTGTCTCAACGATCCTCGGTTCCTTATTGTTTTTCGTATTATGCAAACCGTATAGTTCCCAAGAACAAAATAGGTGATATATAATTTAAACAAATTATAGTATACAATAAAAAATATAATACTAACCATCAAGGTTGTTATTTTATTATAATGCATTTAATATTTGAAGAGGCCCGAGGGGTTTAGTATTTTTATTTTACTACACGTTTCTTTTACATTATTTTTTACAATTGGGTAGTATTAAAGTAGTTATAGATGGGTAGGGTGTAGGAGAATAACCCGTTTTAAGACGATTTTTTTTAAAACTAAATAATACAAATCCAATTTATATTTTCTACTATAAATTATATATATATTTGTCATTATCATATTGCTATTATTTGTAACAAAATTATAGCGAGACAGTTATTAAATATAAAAAAAAGATTATAACAAATTACAGAATAGTATAATATTAGTATACTGTTTGACTTATTATCTTAGTGCAACCTGTTAAAATATACAAGTTGCTTAAATACTATTCAAGGTAAACTCGGTTTCTTTTTTTACAAATTTCGAGTTTATAAAACACATAAATATGTATTATTATAATATTATTATTCCTTTGAAGAAAACGTTTGCAAGATAGATGAATAGACGTAGAGACAAATAATTTAATATTAATTGTTAACAATGTAAATTCTATTTAATATCTAAAAACATAAACCATTGAAATATGACAATTATGAACAAATTAATAAACAATGTTTTATATTTATCCGGTAACTTAATCCCAATAGTCGATATCTATATAGGTGTTTATATTAGTTTAGTCTATCTCATCACTACTGTCTACTCCCAATTATTTGGGGTCGTTCACCTCAGTATTCGACCTTCATACAAAACGGTCACCGACGACCTTCGCTTTATGCTCAAGCAAATCTATTGGGCTAGTGGTGCGCTAGTCTAAAAAGGAAGACCTAATGATTGTGTATATTTAATTATATACACACTCCTCTAGCATCACACAACTTAGCTATTAAAAAAATATTACAAGTAAAAACATTTCAAATAGTACACTGTTTAATTAACAACCAAGTGAAGTTTAAAGTTGTTGTACGTACAACCAAGAAACAGTAAAAAAACTATACAAGCTCCACTTGGAAACAAGACTACATTTTATTTTGAATTCTTACACTACTAACACTAACACTACTTATACTAAAAATACGAAATTACTGCTAAAACAATTGTATACATTTTAAGTTTAAAAATACAAAGTTGATCGAATCGTTTGAAATAACGCCCACCGCTGCGACCATATAGTATAATTTAATATAGTTGATATAATTGAAATAATTTATTAAATTAATATACTTAAATAACGTTTAAAAAGCGGCCCACGTGCTTAGTGCTGACTAGCTTAAGTCCGACTTTGTGTTTGAAAATTTCACCAAAACATTCGGTACCCAAGTTAAAATAAGCGGCTAATGAAAAAATACTTGCTTAGTGGAATCATCTGTATTATTTTGTGGCGCTTCGATAATATTATCATTTACATCTCTTTGATAAAATCAATTAAATAATAATAATAATTGAAATTTAATAAAAGCATCAAAAAGCTGTTGGCCAGCGACCAAGTTTTTGAATTTCTGTTTTGACCCGACGCGACGCCACGGTGCAAATGTTATTTATTATAATTAGAAACGTCGAGTGACAACGAAACTGACAAACAAGTCCCATAATAATAGTGCTAAGTGTAATAGTACGGAATTGGCGTTAAGTATTATTTTTCTCGACTTTAAGACGACAGATTTTGTCTACCATATTATTGTCTGCCACGTGTCCGCTGGTTTCGAATAAATTAAGGTTGGTACACCTCAGCTTAGTCACTCGCTTCATAAATATTTTACGCGCAACACTTAACGCTTACGCGGTCTATTGTGTGTATTAAGTGTATAAGATATATTATGCATTTATTTTCGGACAGTTCCGCGAGTGGGGATATAAATTTTAATTTGCGGTATATTATTAAAACGGTATATATTAACCAGAAACAATTATTGGAAATATTTTTATCTTGGGGCGGAAGTTAACTTCCTTATTTTCAAAAATTACATATATTATTAAATTTATGGGCCCTTAAATCCCTAAACCTAGCCCCGCCAATGGAACACAAAGGCCAGTCTTGCAGTGCGCGACCCTGACACAGCCAGTATCGCGGGAGGTATGTTTTTGAGCTGGCTTGACGGCTTTCTATAGATCGAATTTCAACATTTTGATCCGGCTTAAAATCGCTCTTTTTGTTTTTTTTTCCATATTATTATGTGCTATTAGCCATTTTTCGATTAGCCAAGCCCAAGTTGCTCTACGGTACTGCGCGACGAAAATAAGACGTCATCACTCATCGCGGTGACCGTAGTGTCAACGGCGGCGCAAAGATCCAGAGATCCGTATCGGGCGCCTTATTATTATGTACCAGCGATTGTTGCACACGCGTTCGATCGTCAAACGGATACCATCATTGTTGTTATTGTAAACGGCTGCGGTTGTAAGAAACCATACTATGGCAAACAACAATAAAATAATGTAAAAAAGATACAATAATAATAATAATAATGAAAATAAGAGCCAATATTTGCATACATACTTCACGCAAACAGTTTGGCTTCATAAAAACGGTTCCAGGAACGCTTTTCCACACAGTCGTCGAAGGCCCACAAACGATAACGGTCCGCGCAAGCTTATATAAGTGCCCCCAAGCCACAACGAACAACGGCCGCGCCGAGTCCACAATACAGACCATTCAGAAATGACGTCCGCCGAAAATGTCGCCGTGGTCGGCACGCAAGTTGGAGGACCATCGGCTGACGGCAGTAGTCGTCCGCAGCAGCCGTGCCCGTTGTTGCCGCCGCCAAAACGGCCGTTGTTTGCCGACTTGGAACCGCGGTTCAAGAGACTCGCCTTGGAAAGGTCGGTGACCACTCGCTTATGTTTGCAACACTGCGGTCGCCGATAACGGCCGTTATCAGCCGTTATCACAATTATCTTTTAGCCTTTCTTCCCACAAAAGTGATTCGAATAATTATTCCGCTAATGCCTAATAGACTTGTATTTAGATTTTAATTTCTGTCTGTTGGAGTTGTTTGCTGTCGACTGTTGTGTTTTTGTATTGCTATTCGGTCCGTTCAGTAAATCTGAACAATATAATAATTTTCAATAGTTTTTCTTTTACATTTTTTTTTGTTGTATTGTTTTTGAGTCGGCAGACCGCTCTGTTTAACCGCATCCGGGCCTGGGGTTTCTTCTACCTTGACCTTTCGCCATCAGGCGAATTAATTACTAAAAGTTGCCATCATGTACTACGTGAAATGCACCGAAAAATTCTCACAAGACACGCTGTAGGTATTTGACCGTCACGATGGGCCGGTTAATTTGTCGGTGACGGTTTTTTTTTTTAATCATAATATAATTAATTTTATTAATTGCTGTGTTTAGTCACTCGATAGTAAATAAAGATTGTAGGTTTTAAGAGTGTATATTTGAGTTGAAACGTTGTACCGACATGATAAGATCGGTCGCGCGATACGCCATGCTACAGTCACGAATAATGTGGCCAGCACGGTCGTACCGCGTCAGCAATAATGTAAACAGGCTCAAAGGGTCGATCAAGGCGAAAACTGCGGCTTTTCTTAAATACGTTTGGTAAGAGTCTGGTAACAAGTGTACACTTACATATATATATTTTACAAACATAGTTGTCATCTGTAGACTGTAGTTGATCACCTGGCAATTCTCCTTAGTAACAATAGTTGTATAAATAATAAACCAAACATTATTTCAGAATTATCATTTTAACATAGTCAAAATTTGGCAAAATTAATTTTTTTTTTTCTATGTTAACATTGTTAATAAATATTTTCAGGATGGGGAGTTTCACTTCTTCCATCAAAATAGAAAATGAAGATACCCAAGACAAAAATTTGGATTTCGAACCTAAAATTTCATATGAAAAACTGTTGGATCATTGTTATAAGCATAGTGATCAATGTCTGTCAAAGCTTATTCAAAGAACGTTTACAGAAGTCCCTTACGGTCAGTCAAGTAAAGCTCTATTTAAAATTAACTACTAAGAATCACCTAAATCTCTTGATGCAACATTTTTTTTTTTTGTCCGGTTTATTTCTTTTTTATATAATAGAATATAAACGATATAACATTTTTGTAAATGAAAACAGAATGATTATTATAAAAAATCTAAAATTTTCATATATTTATTAGAAAAAGTACAATTTGTTTTTTATGACCTCATATGTGATCATGTGCATGAAAAGGTTAAAGGTGAATTGTTAAGGTGTAATGTCCTTTGAAATTACTGATTTATTTTTGAATCACTCATTGTCACATTTGTTGTAACAATACATAGTCTGTCAAAATATGCGAACTGATGCAATACATTTTTTATTTCAAATTGATTAATTTTATCCCATTCAGGCTTAAGATTTATTTGTTGTAATGTACTTCTCCCATCTCGGTTTCAAAACATGTCTCAAGTTCAGAGAAGTTAGGCTGATATGTCATTTTGTGTTTATTAGTGTCCTGTTGGGCATTTTGAATCTTGGCATAAAAAAAGTCTTAGGAGCTAAATCTAGTAAGTGAAGGGGGGGGGGATAGTTTTATTAAAAATTGAGGACAAGAACTCATAGAAAAGCACAGATGTGCAGGTGCATATCCTACCATTTCAAATTTGGTCAAGGTCATGCTGATTGTTTTTTTTTTTTACATTAATGGGATTATTTATCATACATTTCATGACATTGCATCGTTTTTGGTAGACAAAAAAAAAATGTTTGAAAACACCAAAAATTAAAATTATGTATTATGATTCCCTAAAACGGATTTTGATTCTTGTAAAACTATTCTCAATTATAATTTTAACAAAAATGCAAAATGCATCATCTTCCCAACCCTAGTTATACCATAACTAATTTTATACACTAATCAGTTATTGCATGTCTGTAATAAATAACAGATATATTAAAACACTAACTTTGTATTTAGAGTCTCATTTATAAAATATAAATTATCAAAAATTAGTAAAATAAAAAATATTTAAGTAGCGTATTTGTTTATCTTATTGTTGTTAATGTTTAGATTCAGAAAACGTTGAGAGTCACGGTATAAGAGTACTTCAGTGGAATGCACTGTCCCAAGGTTTGTAGTCTATTTTGATAGTACCTAGTTGAAGAACAAAAAACACATTGATATTAATTGTTTATGATGTATTTAGCATTAGGCCAAAACAACGACAAATTCGATCTCTGTCCACCGGAAGCGTTGGAATGGAAACGCCGACGTTGTCATCTGCTAGAGGAGATTCTGCGACACAGTCCCGATGTCATTTGCTTACAGGTCTGTAAAACTGTACAAATATGTTTTGAGCTAAGTATTATTAACTTAAAATATTTACTGTTTAGGAAGTTGATCATTTTGATTTCCTTAGCAGAGCCTTAGCTACTCAGTCGTATAGTGGCGTGTTTGTACCAAAACCGGACTCGCCTTGCATGTATATAAATGACAACAACGGACCGGACGGATGTGCAATATTCTACAGAAATGATAAGTTTGAGCTCTTGGAAAAACACGAAAAGGTCTTGCAAGTATGGAAGGTGCATAGTAATCAGGTAAATATAGCTAAAATTATTGCTCTATATATTGAAATCACTTTCAATTAAACAATTTGAGGCATAACTATAGGTGGTGAATAATTAAATATAAACTATTTTATTGACAATAAAGTATTTGGTTATAATTGTGTAACATGATGTAATTTGAAAAAAGCAACTTTAAATGTATTATTAAAAAAAAATGGTAACAGTACATATTTTATAAACTTTACGGGTTGAGTATATTTAGACTGGTCGATTGGAGAATGGAAATATTATAAAAAAATCTACAAAATACTTATGTCTTTTATTAAAAATGATCACCTTATATCCATAAAAAATATCACAATAAGTAAGTCACAGGCAATAACATTAAATTTTCTAAGAATTATTTGGACTAAAGATAATTTTTTAACCACCGAATTTATTTCTTTATGTAGGAGTCTATAAATTAGAAATTGTATCTGAAGGGTACTTTATAAGTACAAAACAAAAAGTTTACTCTTTCCCTTTAACATTAGATTAACACCTTAAAAATTACACAATTTACATCTTGAAATTAGGGCACTAAAACTTAAAAATAAATAAATAAATTTAAAACTTGTGTGGGCTTATAAAATATGTACCACTTCCATTTAAAAAAAAAAATTTAATTCTGTAAAGATGTTTTTTTTGTAGAAAACTTTAAAAATCTAATAATAGTTTTGTGCCAAAGTTTTTATTTGAAAGTGATTTTATTACTTTTCACTAAAATAATTCTAAATACCTACTTATAACCTGTCACTAATATTCTCTGTTCTCACCATGCCCGATCTCACTAGCTTTTTTCCATAAATAAATCATAAAAATATCAAAATCATATATGTGTTTAGATACGGTTTGACCATTTTTGTATGAGCTCTTTTTAATAAAATAATAAATAATGATTTATTAATAGAAAACAGCAGTTCTCTAGTTTTATCTAGTTTTACTCGCTAATATAAAAAAACTTGTGTAAAAATATTCTCTATTTGTTCTCACTCAGGTGTTGTTGTTAGTGGTGCTAAAAGAAAAGTGTTCGGGAAATGAGATTTGTGTGTCGACCACTCATCTGAAGGCTCGTAAAGGGGCTTTGTTGGCGTCTATACGAAATGAACAAGGCAAAGATATTTTACAATTTGTCCACGGCTATGCTGGCGACCGTCCAACCATTGTTTGTGGCGACTTCAACGCCGAACCCACAGAACCAGTATACAAGACAATGTGTGGCTGCTGTGATTTCCCGTTAGACAGTGCGTACAAGATAAACGGCTTGGAACCACCTTACACGTCGTGGAAAATCAGGGAAAGTGAAGGAGAGGTTATGCATACTATCGACTACATGTTTTATACTAAAGGGAAATTAACTGTCAGCAACATCCTGAACATGCCGAGCGGGTCAGACATCGGCCTGAATAGAGTTCCCTCTTTTTCCTATCCTTCCGATCACTTTTCTCTGGTCGCCGATTTTCGCTTTAACAAAAAATAACAACTACGAGTAAATAATCATGTTTTTAATATAGTATGATATATTTTATTTAATTATTTATTTATTTATATATATGTATAGACACAATTTTTGTTGAAATAGAAAAAATAGTTATTATTAATAGTTTTCTATTTACAAATCGTTTCCGGATATTATTTATTTATTATATATTTATTATTTTTTGAAATTTCGGCACATAACTTGGTGATAATAATGACCACTTTACATTAGATAGATCTTTATGTGATTATCCTTAAGTATTTTGAGCACCATTTCCGTGGTGTTATGATGTATGTTATTCTTAATTTATTATTTTACAACAAATATATATATTTATATAAATTCAATACATTACATTCACAACGTGGATAATTTTAAACTCTGATCAACATTTACCATATTTTGCAATGTTTTAACTATACGTCTGTTGTATGAATTATTTATTTTTACGTGAACAATGTTAATGTTGGTGATCATAACAAATTACTCTTAGAACCAATCGACCGTATCGTTAATTACTGTATAAAGGTCATTATTTATTTTTATTTATTATGTTTATTTTTATGACGTATTGTGTAATAAAAATAGTATACAATTTGTTGAAATGCGTGTTTGTCGTTTCCACAACTCTTACACAATTGTTATAATACTTCAGCCAATGGTATACATGTCACTCGCTAACTCCCCATCGTCGCTTATTGGATTTCCTCGACATTTGTTTTAACTCATACTCCATTTATTGGTTGTTTAAAATTTAGGACTTTGTTGTTGCGAGTTTTGATTGATACGATTGTTGATCCAGTCGTCTGTGTAGAATTTAGGGTCCGATATGTTCAAGGCAGTTCTCTTGTACAAATAATAGTGCAAGCAAGAAACTGAAGAAAAAAAAAAGAGAACATTATTTGGTTTTAATTTAAGTAACACTGACTTATATACGTACTGAATTTATGTAGTACGAAAAATATGTACAGTCCGTCGGGCCAAAAGAAGTATACTTGTCCTTTAAAACGGTTTGTCAAAGTCCACGCTTGTACGAATAACGTGAGAATGAAATAAACCACTCCGGTAATAATTGTTGATCGAAACTCGTTGAACAGTAATACAATAAAACCGGCCTAAAAGTTCAAAACTCTTGTGTTGTCAAACAATGATTACAATAATTTTGATCTTAAACCAAAGAAAAAATATGTTACTTGGAATATGTTTGTTTGGAAGAAAGTTATAAGGAGCACGGCGAATGCGACCAACTGACCAATGTCTTGAAGTCTGCAATGTTACAAAATATGAGTAAATGCATGGAGTTCAACAAATTCCAGTAAACCCTTTTAAACCTATTTGCATAAAAACCTAGTCTTGATTTTTAATCCAAACGATTGTCAAGTCCACCTACTTATCATATATGTTGTGTTTACTAAAAAATTCTACCCCTTTTAACGGTAATCTTAACAATCCGTTGAGCTCTTATTAAAAATTAAAACGTTTACAATAAAATGTATTATACATTTAATATGTATTATTATTTATAAATTTAATATGTATTATTATTTATGTATTTAATATATTGTTAATGTACAGTGTTACGTTTACAGCTTGTATGTAAACTTTAAATTTCTGTTAAAATTACAAAAAAAGTAAACATAATAGTTTGATTTAAAAAAAAATGCTTAAATTTTCCGATTAAGATTCTAACTATTACACATCTAAATTAAAAAAATTTAGTTAATAAATGTTGATCAATTATTTACTCCATTTTCAAAGGGATGATATAGATTTACCTATGCATTTTTTATACTTACATGAAAAGCAAAATGGATATTCCAGTGTTGCCGAGAAACCGATGGATGAACGTGTTGAACAACAGGTCCACTGCCAGCAACACAAGCTGTAAAACCAACACCACAGTGTACCTGAACTTGGACAGTTCCATATTAATAATTTTCTCCTATTTTGTAGATAGGTGTTGTATATACCTATTCGACATAGTCTCTCGTTTGTGTTTTGCCAATAGACTGACCGGCAGTGTCCATGGCAACGTATGTAAACGGAACTCGTTCCGTTCGGTGAACATCAAATATGCTGTATTTTAATGTGTGGTACCCGAGTATAATAATTAAAATTGAACGCCATATGACTCCACCATAACACATACATATTCTGTTCAATGACCGTTTTGAACAAAGAACAAGGTGTACATATTATTTAGGCTTTACAGCCAATGTAGGGCTGATAATCATTCAGTGCAGTGGGGTCGATACAGTCACACAGGTTATGGACCTAACGTCTAAAAACTTTGAAGATGAGCGTGTTGGTCGAATTTTTTATATTTTTGATGAACACATTAAACGATAAGACGTCCGACGGGTTCCACGTAACATTACCAAATATTTGAAATTATTAAATAACATGCACGAATGTAATAATAATCCACAATAGAACTATTACCAGAACGATCAATTTGAAAATTATAAACAAACGCTGAGACCAGAAATGAATCAAGTTGAACGTATGAAAGCTAACTTAAATTGTAATGATAATAAAATCACGGTCGAATGCCATTAGACACAAAAAGTGATCTAGGAAAAAGTATGTACTACAACTGTATGAATTTCGATCAGCTCATAATAAAAGTGCTGTAAATCCCAGAAACTTGTACCTACACCGTTTGACAGCTGTTAATGTCCTCGAGGTTTGTTTGCGAGCAAAATAAGCATATTACAATATATATAATATGATATATAAACAATGCGTTAAGCAGAAGTTATATCGGATTGCCGATTGACGTTCAAGTTTAACAAGTAACGAGGAAATCTCACCGTTTTAAGTTTAAAACACCTAAGCTTTTGTACAGTCTAAACGCAGAGTGGGCGTTTACGCTTTGCGATGCGGATCTCTTTTTTCCTGCTGATAATATAAACTGATCTTATAGTGATAGCAAGTTTAAAGGTCATTATGACATGAGCTCATGAATTTTAATGCCCCTCGTATTAAACCTTTTCTGGTTAATATAATATAATCAAATAATTAACTTAATTATTATTATCTAGAAAAACCAGACTCAGTCTGTTGTATGCGCTGACATTGCTGCCGAAAAATACCTATACGCTTTAGAGGATTATTTTGGTGGTTAAGGGTTTATTTAAATATTGAATTATTTTATAACTTTATTGTATTTAATAACTCTTGAAAAAGCCTAAAGAATTTTCGAAATTTACATTTAAAGACTCTAAAATTCAGTAATTTTACCGATAAAATCATGTTAAAATTCTTCGAATAAGAGCTTAAGGGGAAAAAATTTAAGTATAGAATAAAAGCCTGCACAATGTTGTCGGGGCGGGCACAATGAGGTCGAAGACCTTTAGCACTTACTATAACTATTAACTAAAAATGAGGAAATCATTTGCAACTAATCTCTGACATAAAACTGTAGATGGTAAAAACAATTTTAAAAAAACTTAACACATTTTTTAGACAATAATAATAAGTGTATTTATAATTATTTTATTTGATTTTACATTAAAAGTGTGACTCCAGATTTGTATTTTATTGGCACACGTTAGATTTACCACGTTAGTATAATTTTCAAAACTACTAAAACTAATTTTTGTGTGAATAGGCACATCTCTTGTCTATAAAATTATATATGTTTTATAGTTTTTACTATCTACAGTAAGGTATTTTTATCACTTTCAGATTTAATATTCCTGAAGATTTGTGACCTACCATTATGGCCCAATCCCACTGTGCTGACTTTTTCATAACTACTAAAAATTTAATTTCTGTGAACCAAAAAAGTATAACTAACTTCTTCTACTACATTTAACAGAACAAAATAAATAAAAAAATTGTAATGTATTAATGTATGGATAATGTTCATGAGTTTTCTACAATATCTCTTTCGAAAATTAATAAATATTCTAAAACAAACGCAGATAGAAACAAAAAAGGTCTGGCTTATAAATATTGTTCAATACTCAACGCTTGCTTTTTAACGAAAAACTCGTACTCTTTTTTCTCGTCACATCAGTTATATAAGATTTTAATTTTAGCTTTAAATTGTGATTTTGTGAAAATTTGCCTCTTAATAAATACTTATAAGGTCTTATAAGCCTTTTTTTTGTGACTAAAATGTTAACTGCAAAACGAGCACAATAAAGGATTAATCTGTAAATTAATTATTAAACAACCAAAACCATAATCTAAGTCTAATTCTTACTATTTTTACTCAAAATCCGTTCCCGATAAATAAATGAAAAATGCAAAAATAGTATTTTGTGCAATATTAAGCGAATCCTCTAAAACGCTTTTGGAACTGCACCAAAATTAGTCATAAGCTTCCTGTTCTTTTTATGAATGAGTAATAATTGTATTAAAAGTATATAAATATATATATTATACTGTTCGTGTAATCTCATGACACAAAAATAAATTATATGTCAAAAAATCGTTGAAAATGTCAAGCTTACACAAAAAAAAATGGAACGTATATGATGCAATCAATTGATACCATCTCTATATTGTTATAGTTAATATTAAAATTACAGCAAGATACGCATAAAAACGGTGTTTTTAGGGAAATATTGATATATTTTAGCTTAGATGCCAAGCTGAGCTGTATGTATCATTTTTAAAATAAAAATAATTATTGCAAAATTGGCCTTATCGAGTTAATATTCTACTAGCGTTCGGGCCTTGGATCAAATTTTAAGAACATTAAAGGCTTTTTTTTTAAAATTTGACTTTACCGGTAACACCAATGTCGAATTTTGATCCTTCCCGGAATATATAATGTTTATTCCAAAGACTTTGGAACCGCTACCGTTTTATACACAATAGATAGACAAACAGGCTGGTGACACGTACTACGTACAAAGATTTTATTAGGTATACAGGGATATTAAGTTCAGATAGCTTAGCAGGCATTGGTTTTACAACGGGTTTTATCCTGATAAATATTATGTACGATTATTGGTTTTGAAAATAAAACATGATGTCTTATAAACGATTTTATTTGCATGTGTATTAGTACCTACAGGCACCAGTTGCCCGAAGGGAAAATTTTGGCGGGAAACAAATACACGGATGTTGACCGATTGCGAGTATGACAATCGTAAGCAAAGGGACCGTCGTGAGACGAAGTGCCGGCACATTGACCCAAAGACGAGGCTGCGAATACGGCGCTTACCGAGGAGGCTCGGCCGGGAGGGTGTGGTCTATTGATTTTCCGGCTGTGCGCGAAAACTTTGGCCAGCTGACAGACAGCACGAGAATATATTGTCAAACGTATTCGCACGGTCCACGCCACAAACAAACCGTTCGCGGTGTTTTTCCATTTTATACGATTCGGTTCCACAATGAACTTGTCATACTTCATACATTTCGCTTTGCACCTGGCCAGCGGCGTTTTCGCATTGAACAGTAAGTATACATTGCGTAGCTAGTACTGTAATCCTCGCAGTAAATAATATGTACACGTTAGTTGGCTGCTCGACATAACTACCCACACCGCTTGTGTACCGAAATTTACATTACCCAAACTTACTTGCATGAAAACTGCACTGTGACGCGATTGTTATTAGATTTTGGACGCAAGAACTGAAGATTAGATTGATAAGGAAAAACGATAAATTCGATTATAAATCAAATATTTTCACCGATTGATATTTACTATTGTGATGCTAGTTTTTTTGCAATGTGAATAGACCAGTTACAAATAGTCCCAAATAGACCAGTTACATAATCAGTTATTTTTTTTACTTATAAAGTTAATGTAATAGATACGTTACCTGTAAAGTAAAAAGTACCTATCAACATTTAGTTGGGCTCTAAAAAAATGAGTTAACATTTTGATGTTTTATATTATTGCAAAATAAAATAAATAAACAGAAATGTTAAAAAAAAAAATTACTATTTTAGTATACAGTAAATTGTTCTACGGTTTTTACTTACATTTTGACATGATACACAGCTATGTTTTTATTTTATAGATTCTGATGTATTTTTCGATAACAATCCACATAAAAAACATTTGTTTGATGATCTCTTGAGCAATTACAACCGGCTGATTAGGCCTGTTCACAATCATTCGGAAAATTTAACCGTTTGGGTCGGCTTGAAACTCACTCAACTAACGGAAATGGTAAGGAAACTGCTAAATAATTTTATTTTATAAGAATTTTGAATTATATACTCATATTGCTTATAGAATCTCAAAAGTCAAGTAATGACAACAAGCGTTTGGTTGATACAAAAATGGTTTGACTGCAATCTGAAATGGAACCCCGACGATTACGGTGGACTGGAAGTGCTTTACGTGCCATCAGATCACATTTGGTTACCGGATATCGTTATGTTCAACAAGTAAACCATTTTGATTGTTGGATTTCTCAAGGGAAAAAGCGTATTACAACTGCACGTTGAAATCCAGCCACCCAAAAATTCCTTGTATCTGATTTTTGGACCAAAATATAGTTCACAACAAACTTCTTTTACTTCTCGTTTTAAGTGTTTCCCAAAATAGCTTAATCCAATGTCTTCTCCAACAAAGTGATTTAAACCATTTGGTTAAATTTCTTTGCTTCATTTGTCCTACATACATTATTTCATGTTATCTATCTAGGTACTGATTGATAACCTTCGTTTTCGTTTTGTTTTAGTGCCGATGGAAATTACGAAGTGACTCTCATGACCAAAGCGGTTCTCAAGTATACCGGTGAAGTTCTGTGGACGCCGCCGGCCATTTACAAGTCGTACTGCGAAATCAACGTACTTTACTTCCCGTTTGACGAGCAAAACTGTTACATGATGTTTGGCTCTTGGACATACAACGGCGTTCAGGTAAAATCTGGCTAGCCGAGTCGAAAGTGATGCTGAGGTCTAATTAACTTTTGTTTTTACCGGTTATCGTTATTCAGGTGGACCTCAGGCACATCGACCAAACGCCCGGCAGCAACCGAGTAGACGTTGGAATCGATCTCAGTGAGTTTTACTTGTCCGTCGAATGGGACGTACTTGAAGTTCCGGCCTACAGGAACGAAGAATACTATCCTTGTTGTACGGAACCGTACTCGGGTAAGTTCTTGTAATATATTGGTATGGCTCGTATTTGAACTTTTCGGTATTTTCTTGTTACTGGCACCCCCCCCCCCCCTAATTCTTGTACCGGTTTATGTTGTGGAAATATTGTACTTAGTCAATAACATAGATTTAATATTTTTCTTTTTTTTTCCGGTATCATTTTGTATTGTTGTAGCAGAAATGTTTGTTTAATAAATACTGAGAATATTTTCTACGTTTTCAGATATTACTTTCAACATAAAGATGAGGCGAAAAACGTTGTTCTACACTGTAAATCTGATTATTCCATGTGTCGGCCTGACTTTCATGACGGTTTTGGTGTTCTACTTGCCGTCCGATTCCGGTGAAAAGGTAACTGATATCAACCTGGCTTTCTTTGCCATCGATTGTCATGCCTCCACGTCGTGTCTTACAATATACCTACTAATCTAATTTTTCTGAAAAAAACGACAGGTAACTCTTTGCAGTAATATTCTCGTGTCGCTAACCGTGTTTTTCTTGCTTTTGGCTGAGATTATCCCTCCGACGTCGCTGGCAGTGCCTCTACTCGGTAAATATCTGCTCTTCACTATGGTGTTGGTGTCCATGTCCATAGGCATGACCGTGGTGGTTTTGAACATTCACTTCCGGTAAGTTTTCGCACAATCCAACACTGTGCTGACAAGACAACAATATAAGACTATTCAGTAAAATAATCATTAACTTTATTTGGGTTTCTTAAGGTCGCCTTCGACGCACACACTTACCCCGTGGGTGAGAACCGTGTTCCTCCACATTATGCCACAAATACTGATGATGCGCCGACCGCCTTATTCGCTGATGACCAACGACGGATACCAGAGTTCACCGGGATATTTCAACGAGTTGGATTACAGGTGCGTTTCTGTCATTAAAAAGTCATTTTTTTACTGATGATAATAATCCTTATTCCATGAGTTTTCCTTCTAAGAACTGTCAACAATCATGAGTCTTGGTATCCTGTCATACACTTTTTCCAAGTCTATAAAACCATACTAAAATTTTTTTTGTCCTTTATTATTTGCTTCGCACAAAATATTAGCTCAGTTGACCTTACCGACATAAATCTAAAATTATTTTTTGATACTCGTGTTTTACTCCTTGGCCATTACTCTACAATATTGTTTCCCTAAATTTCATTGAGTAACACATTCATTTTTCAACTCTATAATTTCCTCATTATTGTACTCCCCTTTTATTTTTTTAAATATCTACATGTACAATTTGTTTTCCTGTAGAGATAGCATTAGCGACAGCGGTGGCACTGATCAGAAATCACCTTCATCGTTGACCCAGAGACATTGGTCGTTCAAAAGGATCCAATCGGTCCAACCGCACGTTTATCGTAAGTGTTAAAAAAAACTCCTAATAGTAAATGACATGTTGTTATAAAATAAGTATTCGATGAACGTTAAAAATAAAACGTCAAAATAAACGAGGTCACGGTCAGGTGTAAAAATGGCTTGGAAATAAATATTATAGTCTATAATAATATTTTATTGAATCAGTTGCACGTGGCAGAATCACTTTTTTAATATCAAATGCGTAATTAATTCCCTATTTTAGTTTGACTTCATTTGAAAAAATTCAAAACCTAATGTGATAATAATATCCTCAGTGTATTCAACAGTTGTATTTTGTTGTTTCAGCGGATAACGTCCTACCGAAAACTATGTCGCCAGATTTGCTCAAGGCTTTGCAAGGAGTCTGTTATATTGCTCAACATATTAAAGACGCAGACAAAGACAAAGAAGTATGCGGATGTCGTGTTAACCTAATAATATATTATAGCTAACATGCATATAAGTGCTAGTTAAACAAATGCGTAGAATAAGAATATTAATTGTAATACTATTACCATTCTAATAATTTCTATGTCGCAAAAAAATTACGACTACCAGTCACAATCGAGCACTCATTCCAATAGAATATACCTAATAGTTTCCGCGATTAGTAATGTGTTTCTATGGCGGTTTTTGGGGGATAACGTCGACTTGTTGTTACTTTCAGTTAAATTAAGAGTGTTCACTAAGGTTTTTATAAACCTCAGTAATAGGCAAAGCATTCGCAGTATCAAAATACAAAATATCATAATAATTTTACAGGTTCTTATGAAGACATTATTTTTTTAATTTCCAGACAAACGAGCGTTGTTTTCATATTCGTTGGCACGATTTAAACAGTATTACATTCAGTGGGAATACTAGACATATTTACTTGCAGCGATTTTGTCTCGGTCAAATTTTCATAATTAGGATTTGCTGAAAATGACCTTTTGCGCTTATACCGATACCACAAGTCAATTGTGACGGCTGAGTAGACATGTAAAAAGAATAGGATAGATGTGATTAATTACAGACCATGTTTCCTAATATTTTTGAAATTTATGATTAATAAGTGAACAATTTGTTTTTTTTTTTTTTGTTAACTCATTTCTGGTTTTAAATTATTGCCCACAAATAAGCGCAAAAACCGCAAACGACCACATTGATAATTTTCATATTCAGTGCTCTACAATTTATTATTTCTACATATTTTTTGATAATTTCTTCTATAGTCATAAATAGATAATAAATTACTTTGTTTAATAAACAGTCATCATTAATCTTTAATCTGATTACAATTTGGCCAACACAGCAGTACTTATGTTTGCACTAGTGATTGTATTTTTTTAAATTATTTTTTATACACAGGTCATTGAAGATTGGAAGTACGTTTCCATGGTGTTCGACCGGTTCTTTCTGTGGGTGTTCACGCTGGCTTGTATCGTGGGCACGTGTGCTATTATATTCCAAGCGCCTTCTCTGTACGATCAACGAGCACCCATCGATTTCCAACTGTCTTCCATCCCCAGACGCAGAAGCAACCTGGCTCTTCCTCACGAAATCGATTTCTACGAACGCACCTACGGGTCTGGTTGAACGCTTTTAGTATATTATAGTGAATTGACTTGGCTGAATTTTGTTTTGTTCTAAAACCTTGCGAGGGTATAGTGTATACGGATAATGGAAACAAAAATTGCATAATTATAAACTTGAGGGGCAACGACCGGACATGTCTATTTTGATCACAAATAAGTTTTGGTGAAACAAACAGTAAAATTACTATTACTTACAAAGATAATACAAAACGCGTTTTCCCACCAATGGTAGTAAATGAGAAAAATCATTTTATTTTAATCGTCCCGAACAATTTAAAAAATGGACATGGCTGTTGCCTCCAAGTCTTCAATTAATGAACAGCATACAACAATTTGTACATACCTGCTAAGCACTAGCATGATATTATGAAACTAATTATTATTTCAATATAAATTTTTAAAAAATAATACATTGTAAAGATCAGTATACTGACATTTCATGCTGGACATAAGTCAAATAAGACAAATTCCTATGAATCATATATTACTTTATTGATTACAAGATTATAATATGCAAGACTAATGCACAAAATATAATTTAATTAAAAAACAACCAACGGCATCTGAATAATTTCTTCTCGCTTAAAAAATAAATATAATTAACAAACATTAATTTTTCATCGTTATAAAAAAACAAACGTTTTGTTGTACCTACTGTAATTAGTATATAAATATCTAATTGAGAGCTTTACTATTTATTTTTAGCGACAATTGTTTAATTTAAAAATATTATGCTGGATAATTTGTTTGTGGTTCTTTTTCGAGTATTAAAATTCTGAGTACGTTTTCTCTTATCATCATTCATCAGTTCGCCTTTTGGTGTACGTTATACTTTAATATTGCATATGGATAAGTGCATAAATAGTTGTGTACGCATCAAACTCTATGATGAAAAACTCACGTCTGAACACAATATTTGCGAATAACGACGATAAAAAATACATAAAAAGTCTAACCGATTGCCTGGAAATAACGCATACTATACCAGATAAACCAGTTGTTACATACATAGGCGAGCGTAGGTAGAATTGTTTTTTATAATCTGGCAAGTCTCTCCTGATGACTTTACAACTGCAACAATAATAATAATAATAATATAGTTGACCTAAAAACAAAACAACTTGTTCCAAATGGTTTACTTGGATGTTAAACATACCCATTTCGTCTCCTTTGCGCCAAACGTGTCGTTTGCATAGTGTCGGTGTTTTATTAAATATTTTCTATTAAACTTATCCAAAGGAATCAAATTCAATATACTTAACATAGCAACGCAATTATTATTACACAACACGTGCATATTAATAATCTTGAAATTCATTGTCGTTCTCAAAATAATAACAATAATAATAACCGTTCTTACGGCCTCCGCTTAAGTGCACGATTATTAAAACGAACGCGGTAATAATTATAAGAGTAAGCGTTCAAGGTCACGTGGTAGGTTGTACACAATATTATAATTTATAGTAGTTTTTAGCACAAGCTTTTGAGGCGTTCTATTATACTTGCGTTTAAATATAATCACGATAAACCAAACGACATTGATCTGTAACATTTTTTTTATTTGAAAAAAGTATACTTCTGTTACAGTTCATAAAAAAAAATGTTGTAATATTTTTCGTAGAGTTGGGACGCGTTTAAAAGTAAAGCGGTTAAGTGAAATATTAGAACAAGACCTTAGAAATAAAATTAAGTGTAAAGAGAAGCTAAATGTAATCAAAAGCGGGCGAATTATCAAGAATTATATTGATATTTGATTTCAACACCAATTACAAAAATAAAAAAGTATTGAATTGCAAACACACACCCCTCCTCTTCAGAATCAAGAAAATCGCTAAAAATTGTCATACTTATAGTATTAAAATACGACACGCCAGAGTATACTCTTATAATACTTTATTTTTGTTTTTCAGTTATTTTATTTTTTAAAAGCCCGTTGTATACGTTTTGTATTGAGGAAACCAAAAAAAAAACCTTTTAAGATAATTGCTGTACGCCAGTGTACTGTCGAGTGTCGTTAAAGCGATTTTTATTCATACTTAATGTTTGTATTATTTATTATTATTTTAAGAAAAATAGTTGGAAATATTCCCGTAATATATTAACAATTTTTTTGAAAAATGCATAATCTCAGGCCAACATTTTTTTTTTAATGTTAAAAACGGGTTTGACAGTAATTGTCGAACACATGTCTTTAGAAATGTTGATACGATTACATAGACAACATAATTTATATAATGGACCTTGTGGCCATATGCTCTTTTGGTAATTCGATATAATATATGCCTACCCTTTTTTACTATATTATATTGTACTATGTAATATTTATGTTAGTGATCATTTGGCGAGTAGATGTATTCTGATGAAATAAAAAATATAAACTTAATGACACGACATAAAACGCATGTGTGTGTTTTAATTGGAGTTTTTTTAATAAACGGTTGTGTTGAGCCGTGTACAACCGTTTATTAAAAAAAAAATGTCTACAAGAAAATAACTCGTACGAAGTGTGCCAATGCCGAACAATTCGGCAACGGATGTTCTTAACGTCATAGAACAGAACTTAAAAAAAAATTCATATTATACTGTGTTGTTACATTTGTACCAAAATCCAAGCCCAACAAAAGCTACAACTTTTGCGTTACTTCCATAACACGAGTTACTATTTTTTTATAATTTTTAAGAAACTTAATTATCTATAATAATTATATTATAGATCCTATCAAGTTACTTGATAACATACGAGAACGATAGAAGCCAATATTGGAAATAGGTGATATTTTTGATAAAATTGAGTTAAGTATATAATCTGTATTAAAGAGTTTTGTATGAAGACATTTTAATATAATCGGTTATCACAATCTACAAACTACACGATAATTAAACTAATCAGTGGTTTTCCAATATCTCCATACAAATTGTCATATTATTATAACATATAATAGGAGATAATGAATAATAAGACACCTAATATAAGAGATTATAAAAGATGAACATAAAATTGTATTAACAAAAATGTAAAACAAAGATTAATATAAAAGCTTTAAAGGTTCTTTTGGAATCTTTTGTTAATAATATTGTGTTTTTCACATTTAAATTTAGTTAAGAAAAATATCTTCTGTTAGGATATATTTTGTATGAGCACTATTTGAATAATATATTATTAAATAAAAAAAAATAATACATTAATCGAATAAAACAAAAATTGTTTCTATTCATTTAAACGTTATTATATTTGTTATAATTGTTGTTCATTTTTTAATTAAATTTTACTCACATCTGTCTGTGTGTAATTTTAACATAACGATTAGTGGAAATCAAGTAACACGTCTAACATTGCAATGAAGTGCAAACAATACCTAATATACAGTCGAGGCCAACCAACTTCTATTTTATTTACTCGGAGCATCTTAAATAATAGACATTTTAATTTTTAAAGTAGTTCTTTTTGGTTAAACACAAATAACTAAGACCGCATACAATAAAGTATTAAGTCGTTTTTATTAAATTGCATATTTTATATATTACCTAAACGAACAGTTAGCAAAATATACACTGTAACTCTACCCAGATAAATAATAATTATGTGCCTGTACAATAAAGTATGTTTGTGATTTGTTTGAAATACAACATTGTTGACTTAATAAACTTAGCTTTTCTCCTCTTGTGATTTAATAAAAACAATAAAAAAAGTCAACAATTTTTTTGTTATTGCTGTTTGCATAGTTCAATTCCTGCGCCACGGTTTTTACAGTATAGATTATAATATATTATAATTTGTTGTTTTTTTTTATTATTCTAAGCTATTATTGTCGTAACGAGACAAAAAGAAAAAACAGTCACGAGAAAAAAATTACGTTTGTACGTTATCCAGTTGTTAATAATAATAAATTTAACAATGTGAGGAACGTTTTTCCCGTTATTGTTTAACGTTTAACTACTTTTACATACACAACATAATTGAGATTGTGAGCTTACCCGGGCTGTATCTACTGTACAAATAATTATATACCGCAATTCCTATTTCTACTTGTATACTAATATTTTTTGTATAAGCGACTAAAGTTTAAGATATTTTTTTTTTACGGTTGAATGGGGAAAAATATAAACAAACAACCCTTTACCTAATATAATATACTATTGTGTATTAAGAATATTATGTTGTTTACTTGTTTTATTTGAAAAATAAATTTAATATGTGCCATAATCTATACATTATTAGATAAATTAATAGTTATTATTAAAATTGACATTTTAATTGTTACTTAGAAACATAATCAAATCTTATTAATGGCATGTAATCCATATCGTTACAACCAAATAAATAAATAAAACGGCCAACAATGACAAAGCGTTTCTTTTCTTACTAGCTTGTAAGTTCATTCCGGAACCAATGCACAATGATGGACTTAACTCTGTTTATTGTTGTGGTGTGTGACCAATATATTATCCAAACAGTTACAATGTGTGTTAAAAGGTCAAATTAATTGAAATTAGACCGTGCAAATAAATATTAACAAAACGAACTCGGTTTTTTTAACTTTTACAAAACTACTAAACAACTCTTAGGTAAAGACGGACTTATGTATCAACTCTGTAATAACAAAATCTAATTGAGGACAATTTTTCTCGAGAATATTTTTAGAGCCTAAGCTAATGCGAGGTAAAATTCGATTGATTTGTTAATATCTACTTTTACCCGGGATCAAATTTAACAGTTGACCTTCACAAAAGTTATACTTACAACTTAAATTTTACAACTCTAATATGTATATTAAATACTTTTGTAAATTTTAGCTTTTATTTATTTGTTTATTGTTAAATGATATTTAAAATTGAAACATTTATATAAAAGTTATTAAAATATAATTGTTTTGTTTAACTTTTTGAAAAATTCCTGTAACAACTGTTTCGAGATCGGATTTTAACTCAACCGAGCTAATTTAAAATTGTAATTCTGCTATAACTTATTAAATTAAAATAATAATATTTCCTGTAAATTAACTTGACGAAGTTAATATCAGGCTCGTAGGTCAATAGCACGGTAAGTTTGGTTAACGTTAACCAGACGTTAGAAACCATGATTATTATTAAAGAAATGTCTGCCAACGAATACAAATCGTTCATGACAAACTTAACCAACAGCTTAGATATCCCAAACAGTACATTTATCTTCAAACAGTCGCTCTTAGTGTTAAAATTGATGATGAAAATATGATGAAATTGGTGTAGAGATTAACTAAGGTGTCACCGTCCCGTCGGTGCACTTTCTTATCGACGTCAACGAAAACAATAATTCTGTGCCGTTTACTTATTTTGTCACTTCAAAGTATACAGACTGTAAATAAATGACTCCAGTAAAAAAAAAACAACTAAATAGATAACATAATTTACTATACTATGTTTATTGTTTATACAAGGCGTTTCGTTTTGTCGCTAATACAATCTATTTGTACATACAAATATACAATTAAATACAATAAAAATCTATTCTGTGTGAGCTTGGTGTTCGTAATATACAAGATAACATTATATCCATATATTATTTAATATATACATCGAACATTAAATATACTCAACTTAACTAATTTACTTTTAAAGCTTAATAGTTAATAGTCAAAAACAATTTCCATTTCAAATCAGCATAATTGTATTCTTATTAAGTTAATATATTAGCTTTTTCTTTACCCGATTTCCCTTTTAATCATTAACTCGTTATTTAATTAATACTATTTCATTAAAGTTAATATAAAGTATTAAGCAAAAACCCATAAGCTGTTTTAATAAGTTCTCAACTTTACATTAAAACCAAAAAAAAATATATTATCTTTAACACTGAGAAACTGCAACAAACCTTGAAATCTTAGATGTAAACATAATGCATATCATATTATTTTAATACTAACAAATTCGACTTGTCAGATAAAATATAATTTTTCACTAGACTATCTTAAAAAAATTAGTTTCATCCAAAAAAAAAGTCTACAGATAAAACAAGTAGGCAAAATTATATTGTTTACATTTCATTATAAACCACGCAGAAAAATTTCGACGAATCGCTTTTTTTTTATTTTTGAAATTAATTATAAATAAGTAGTTTAAACCGTTTTTGCTTACTTACGGTTATTTCCACAATCACTTTGTTTGATTAAAATATTGGTATTATTTACGAAGTAAGTATACTTTTATAGAGTACAAATTTAATATGCAATGTAAATTCTTAATAACTACCGGATGCCACGTTTTTAGTCTAAATCCCAAGTTAATGCTTAAGTAACAATATTTTATTTCACAAGTAATAAAAACTCAAGGTTAGCAACTGCCTGAATTGTATGAACACTAGTTAAGTTGAAGTAAAATGTAAATATTATTTACTAGCTAGGTACTTAAATAAGTTTTTAAAAAAATTATTTAATTTCACATTTTTCTTCGATTAAATATATATTATAAACATTTGTTTTAAAAAAAAAATAGTTAAAAATTTAAATCCCGTTAAAAAGCTAATCCCGAGTTTAAAAAGCGTTAACTAAAACAAACAAAATCTACTTATATCATAAGTTTAAATAAATTAAGAAAAAAATTCAACTTAAACTAATTAATTTGTTAATGATCAGTCTTGTTAAACAATTAATTTTAATATTCTTTTTGCATTTTAAAATATTACTTTATCATAGAAGATAAAGTTCTTTAGAGTTTAGACAGTACTAAAATTAAATCGGTTAAAAATATTTTCATAATATTTTTAAACATTTAACACAAATCCCACTTCACCCACTTTACAAAACAGCTCGAAAAGATATTTAAAAGCATTTTCTAATGTCAAGACATTATTTATACGAAAAATGTCCCCCTGAACGCTGGACAATTCATTGGACAAAAAATAGTTTATTGTATATAAAATATAAATATATATATATTTATGTATATGTATATATGTATATCTACATACAGCTAAGTAATACGTTTGACTTAGTAACAGTTTTATCGATGCTCGAATTTTTTTTTGACGTTTGAGTATTTAAGTAATTAGAAATGTTTCATGAACGATTTTGCTGAATTATTTCAAAATGTTATATATGTTTATATAAATCCTATATTTAAATATTTATGTATATTAATATCATAATATTATACAGATCTTGCCAACAGATACATTTTAGCCTTTTGCTGAGCAAGTAAACTTAATATAACTTTTCGTAATACAATTCCCAAATAAAAATGAGTGATTATATTATTCTAAGTATACTTGACATTGTGATCCAGGGTCTAAAAAATGGAAATTCTGTGACGTCAGATTTTATAATAATGGTTTTTTTTAAATGGTATTCACAAACCAATACCGGTTTTTAGTAATTACAAGTTGAACGTGTGCCGTATTTGAGTATCAATAGTAGTAGTAGTAGTAGTAGGTCAGTCGAAACCAATAAGTGATCCATCTGTTCTCCCCCCCTGTCTTATACCAGTTGTTGCCCGAAAAAAGGCTAAGCTCACTCATAAATCATCATGGTATAATATATTGGGCTCTTATAATTTCTAACATACTATACTGTAATACGCCATTTATAAACCGTTTTATAATTTGCCTTGCAAAAAAAAAAAAACAACCATAATAATAATTTGTAATTCATATATTTACGGTACGTATAATGTATAATGTACAGGGTGTTTCTGGTTAGGTGTCTTGTTCTTTCTCTTTGGCCTCTTCTTTTAAAATTTTGAAATTGGCCATCTTAGTCCTAGCCTTTCACTTTACGGCTATCCGCTAGTATTCAAGGATGAGCAATATTTAAATAATACAACTAAATTATCTACTTACTAATTTGCATTTAATTTATCATTTAAACGTAATAAAATTCATTTGCTTAAAGTTGTTAAAAAACAACCCAATTCTAACTTTTAATCGAAAAACTTTATTTTTTATCAAATTAAGTGAGCTTGTAGCAATATTTTTATAATTGTAAAAAAAAATGAATTTTTTTTTTTTAAACAAAAAATCGTTAGTTAAAATTTTTTATTTCATGAGAAATAATTTTCATTCATAGGTATCCCGCATGGAGTACAACACTATACATTGCGCCATGATAACACATACACTTTATAATATGTATTTGGTTTCAACGTGCACGGACCGAACACAACGTCTACGATAAGGGTTAATCGCAGTAGGTACTCAAGAGGCTGATAAAAGCCCACAATTCCATTATCTATAGATAATAGGTTAAAAGTAAACAAAAGAAGTGTAAATAATATTTTACCAAGAAACAGCATTACTCCGAAATCCACTACACTTAATATTATGCAACATTGTGAAATCAAACGTTTATATTTTATACGGATATAACATGTGATAATTTTTTTTTTTGTATCACAATTTACTCTAATAAAGCGAGCGCCTCACAAAGATTACATTCATGGAGTTACAATACAAAAAGTTAATCATAATGCCTGTGTTAATACATTCATTCAATAATCATCTCTAATAACAGGGCTTAAAAGCTCGAACTTTTTTCAGTTATTTTAAATTAGGTAAAAGAGAGAAATGAGTACATTTAGAACATTTTACCTCCAATGTACCTTTAAGTTACGGCTAGTAATCAATTAATATTGTACGCGAGTAAATCAGTCTAAAAACATTATGTTTTATTGTAATATAAAAAGATTTACGTCAAAATATAAAAATAAAAAGGAGGAAATAATTTAATGTTGGTAGACAGCGTTAAATACATTACAATAGGTAAAATATGATAATATATTATGTCTAGTATGTGTTCTGATAATACTGTATTGTTATGAGTCATCACACGCGTTTTTATTTTTGTATGAATATTTTTGGTCTTTAGACACTAAAGTTAAACGTGGCTAATCATTTGTTTTAGGTTTAAACAGTACAAAAAAAGTATTACAAAATATAAACATAACGCACATATCTTAAGCAAAACTAGTAAGAGAAAGGAGGAAGAGTTAACCTTCTCCCAATTTATTGTTAAAATGACTCAGTTGGCCATTCAAGAAAAATATGACAAATTGTCAAAATAGATAAAGACAATAATTTTGAGTTTTTTAAGACTAGTTCGTTCGTGAGAAAACTATTTTTTTTCATTAATTTTAGTGCAAAAAAAAAAAAATGTTTTTTTCTTAATGCTATTTATTTAGTAGGCAATTATAGTAATACGTTCAAGTTAATGATCACAGCAGACGAGGCTTTTATTAATAAATATATATATATAAATAATAATACGTTATAAGAAATTAAAAAAAAAAATACAAAATTAAGAAGTCGGAAGTTGGCAAAATAGAAGATTATAGAATACTTTATTGGACAGGAAAGGGTATATTATTGTACGATAAAATCCAAATAAAAACAAACTGTAACACAATCGTCCGTATTATTGTAATCACTATAACCGTTAAACGGAAACCGATGAGTCAGATGGGTTTTTTTAGGCGGGGTCAGGCAATTTTCACTTTCACCCAAATGGATCCGTTTCAAAAACCGGTCCACGACCAACAGCCAGTGCTTGCGTACTTAGGTCGACGTGATGTTGCCCGCGTTTACTCGATTTACATCACACGAAAGGGAAATACGTGTGTTGCATGTACAAAAAACCGTTTTGGAGTCGTTTACGAAGGATTCCGAAACGTTCTCCTCGTAATTTCTGCCGTCTGAACAATAAGAAATAATATCATAATAACAATAAACTAACTCGTACAGGCGCTTTACGATGCTCCAGTCAAGACTAGCGGCATAGTATAATATGTAAATAATTTTAATGCTACAAATGCGTTTTTTTATTTATTTTTTTTTTAGTTTAGAATAATCTAATGAACACATTTTATCTTGGACGATTGGAAAAATGAATTATAAACGTAAACATTATTTAGTATCATAAAAAATTGCATTTATATATTATAACTAGGCTATATTATTTAAATTATAAATTTATAAACGTATATTATATCAATATCAATCAAACTTGACCGATTACCGTTTAAAAGTAGACACAATTTCTATATTGGTTTTTAGTAAAAGTACTTTTTATGATAAAATACAATACTATATTACTTAAAATCTTCAGAATTGATTTTTTTGTAATGTTCCAAGTATGTAATATATTTATTAGTACTGATTGTTGATTGTATAACGAACCAATGCTTTTTACGTCGACTATAATCGGCACAGCACCGGAAAAGATAATGATGTGAGGTGATAATGTTAGAGGTATTATGATGGTTAATCGGTGTTAATGTATGCAACGGTTTTATTACATCAATAAAATGGATTTTTAAATGTCATAGCCTATCTAAACGGTATTTTATAGGTGCAAAACTGTTCTCGTCGCATTAAATACAATTTTTAAAAAAAAAGCAGTCTGTATTATTTTTTTTGTTCTTTAAATTGGCGCGCACACTATTTATTTCTGTACAAATAAACGGTCGACGGCAAACATATTTTTACACCACTTTAGTAGTAATTTAAAAGCTATTGCGAATATTACGACATACTCGAGTTGTATCATCATATCAAATGACTCTTTCTAATGAGTGTCGTTAATCGGCTCAATGTAAATTCCATTAATGGAAAGTGAAAATGCCGCCAAACACTCAATGGTATTATTTATGTGTTTAGAGTTATAACTTCTAAATGAGTTAGTATATTTAGTATATTATACATAGTTATTAAAACTAAAAAAAATATATTTTGTACAATTTTGGCTCCCTAAGTAATTGCGTTTGTGTATTATCTGTATTATATAGTTATTCATCTGGAACGTTTTTAATAAGAAAAAAATGTTTTACTAAAACATAAATCTTTGAGATATCAGGTTAGACTTTTAGTTTATAATGCAGTACGAGGAAGTTGAAATTGTTATTAATTTTTCTGATAATATTTTCCAGTTTAAAACCTATAAATTACCTATTTTTTTCCAGATAAATAAATAATACACATATATATATATATATATATATATATATATATATATATATATATATATATATATCTTTAAAAAATGCGATTTTTCTAAAATTATACATATTAACTACATATGTTTTGAGTTTTATGTTTATGTGAGCATAGATCATAGTACAATTAACGCATACATTTAACATTATTAAACGTTAACAACTCTATCAGCGTTTATACAAGACTAATTTTTGATCTTGGTATATTGACACTGCGAATGACATAATATTCTTCATTTTGGACATAAGACTATATTAACCAATTTTTTAAAACTAATTATAAAAACGAGATTTTTAACGCCATCTAAATTGCTGATATGTGAATTTAAGGTCGCTTTGGGGAATATACGCACGCGGATAATAACCATAGGCATGCTGGAGAATGTCTCTCGGTTTCCGGTGCGTTCGCATTGCCAACAGCGACGTTTAATCAATGTTGCCAAACCACATTTTGCGAACAAGAAACGACGACGGTGTGATGGTTTCACATTTTGCCACAATAATATTGTTGTTGTTAATTATTCTTAATATGTACAATGGAAGCTGCGTCCGTCGAAATTGAAACATCATCAATAACGAAATATTCGGTTGTTATGTATTATAATAGACACTTCATTTAATTATTCATTAGCATGAGCGAAGGCTAAAAGTTTCCCTCTCTTCCAAATAAATTGTTTACATGTCTCGGTTGGCGTTTCGAGAAAATATGAAAATATGTCAAACTAAACCTAACAAATTGTATTGACATAAAAAACTAGCGACTGATTAAAAGTCAATGCACCTGAAATATAAAGACTAATAATAAAACATTTTAAACTTGGTAAAAAATCCTTTTTTTATTTTCAAAAGTAATATTATAATGGAAGTTTATAATATTTCCATTTTTAAATTATATTGGAGCTAAAACTTAATTGTCCTATTTGTTTTTATATTCAATCACTTCATTATTGTTATTATTTACTCCAAAGATAATAAAAAAAAAGTTACGTATTAGACAAAAAATATTTATATTTTTTCAGAATTGAGTTCAAATTTGAAAGGTCTATGTGAATTGTGATGTTTATCAGACGGTATTAAATTATCTTGCCTACAAATATTCCCACAGGAAAATGTATTTTTACCCATTCGAAACCTATGTAAAGGGATTCAGCGTGATGACAAAAATAATAATCATCCTGATATATTTGTTTTTGTATTTTTAAGATATAACAATATTTTAACCAGAACGACTTGCCAGAGTTTAACCAATCCACTTAACTTCTCCCTCCCCCGCTCATAATAAAATTGTAATTTATTGATTTTCTAAGTCAGATACCCTAGTCAATATTAGTCCAATTAGGACTTAAATATCAAATGTTTGACTGTTAGGCTTGCGACCAGATTAGTTTAAATCTATATTGTAAAAAATAGCTGGCGACAAAACGAGCGGATATAAAAATAGGACAAGGATTTTATTTTCTTAGTACGTCGGAAATATATATATATGTGTGTGTGTGTGTGTGTGTGTTTATGACAGATAACAATATAATTATATATTAAGTCGATCGCAGCCGGTGCATCGATAACTCATCAGTCATGACTTATGAAAAATATATTTGAAGGTCGAGTATTCCCAACGGGGTCGACTTAGGGAAAAATGAGCTTTAGCCACCGTAGGCAAGATGTTGTTTTTGAAAACTTAAAGGCTTCTCTATAAAGACTAGACATTAGACACTTGTTTTCGCGACAAAATAAATGTTTACACTTATATCGTAATCACAGTGTAAAAAAATCAAATCATTGATTTAGTCTTAAATAAATGTATTACCTTAACAAAAAAAATGCAAGTATATATTTTTTTCATACTTTACTTTTTTTTTAAAAATATATATTATTTATTAAAATTACAAATCATTAATAGAAAAAATGCAAACGAAATGTATTCGCTTACTCTTGTAATTTTTAACAATTGACATACAAGTTTCAACTTTTTTTGAATTTCTTATTAATTTAAAGCTTTTGGCTTACTGCTTTTAATTTTTAGCAAACAGCTTATCAAGAACTGTAAATCGTGGTTTTAATTTACACATTCATTTTACACTATTTTATATGTTATAATTTATAATTTGAGTTAAGTAAATTAAGTTATAATTCATAATTTTAATATTGGTTTGAAAAGTATAGAGAAATTTTGGTAAGATTTTAAGTCGAAAATATTGACAGGAGATTAAGAAACCATTTGCTGATGGGACCCCGTACGGGCTGCACTGATCGCACTTATGTATAGGTCAGAGGTGGAATAGGTATTTAACAGCCCAAGGAGATTTATAAAATACATTTTGAATGTATTAGTTACCCAATAATAATTTGCTAACAAAGCATTAGCCAAGTACAGTATCCAGTTCGTAATCTCGAATTTAAGATAAAATGCCCACACATGCTGAAATCCTTGAAACAATAAAAAGCTAAGATTAAAATATTTGTAATTAAAGTATTGTGCTTACATTTGCCCCGTTTGCTTACAACTACCACATAAGAGACCTATACCCACAAAAAACTATCTTAACAATCATAAAACGATTTTTGTTATTAAACCTATCTAACATACGTAATATTATAATAATAATAATAATGTATTGAACTTAATACCTAAGCAGTATACGGCGATAAAAAATACAATCGTTACATGCTATACATATATTAAAGAGGTTATGTACAAGTACTAGGTAAGTGACCTGGTAAATGTTTGGGTATTTATACAATTTGAACGCATGTGTTTTAGGCGAACGCAAACACAACATATAGTTACAGCCAAGTGCAAACTAATACCCATTAGGGCAAATAATTGTTATGTTTTGTATATTCATATAGTTTAAATTTTAACTGCCACTACTGGATAAACAGACGGTCAGTAAATATCTTAATGTATCTTCAAGTGCTAACTGCCGTGAAGACTGTATTCATATTATCTGCACACCTATACGATTTGAACGATAATAATTTTCTCACGTAAATTATTCCACTTGAATTCACCATGACGGTTGTAGACTTCAAGACTCCATAGGAAACTATCCGGTCTGAACATGTCTCAGACCAAATCTAAACTGTCCGGTATATTGTGTTGTTTAACACGTATAAAATCTGATGTTTGCAATGTAGGTTTCAATACTTACTTACAGCCAATGCAGGCTAATTACTCGACAAAAGTATAAGTATTTAATTAAATTACTAATTACAAATTACCAAAATCTAAATTAATGAATAACAAATTACAAAATTATGATTTTTCTCTAAAAGAATAAACCCCAAAATAATAATAATAACCCGGAAAATGATCATAATATATAATGTATAATCCAAATTACAAATAAAATAATGTATTTTGTTACAAAATAAAAATTAGTAACGAGTAATTCAGTTACGTAATTTGATCATAATAAGTAATAACTGTTCAAATGTTGCCCACCCATTATATACAGTATAAAGTATTCGTGAAGTTTGAAAAGTCTTGCTGAGTAAAATACCACAAATATATAAGTCAAATTAGGTTGGCAAAAATTGCATAAATAAAAGATTAATTCAATTTTTAATAAAGAATTACTAAATAATAATTAAAACTCGAATAAAAACGTTACAAGACTCATAATTTCTAATGATCATTTCGAGGGAAATAGGTTTGATTTCTGATTTTAAATGTACAATTAGAAAGTTATGTGTAAATAACTACACATGGGTATAATTAGCATTTTTTTTCATAATTTATTGAGCTACAATTTTATGTATGTACATATACATACATATCCTACAACCTGTTCCCAAATTGTAAAATAGTTTTGTCTTCTCTGCGTTTGACGATTTATTTATGTATCTTGACGTTGTCTTGAGTTTAGACTTTCATAGCCGAGTAATATACTTATTATAAATATATTTTTTAATTAGTTTATATCTAGTTTTCATTGACATGCTACACACGCGCATACTTTATTTTTTTATTTAATATTGTTGTTAATTTTTTCCAATGGTTGCATTATTTGTTTTTTATCACCGTAATTCGTATGATGTCTCAAGATGAAAAACCATAACCTTTTCGTCGATCAGACATGCACATTGCACGTGGTGTAAGCATTTTAACAGGGCTCAACGGTTCGCTTCATTGTGGGTGGAAGGCGGGGACACCTCTGCGCCTCCCTACCGCGAAAGCAAAGCGCATTTCTTTATCCATCCGTCAATTATTGTATTGTTCTTGCTCCTTCGCCAACCCAATGGCGTAAAACTTAATTTCTCAATAGTGAATATTTCATTAATTGTCTCAATACATATCGAATAATATAACGGAGAACATTAAAAATGTGTCGTCTCCTGTGTGCAAAAAAACGTACAGTGCAGTACCTCCTATGGATCGAGTAATAAGACTAGCGTGCACGTGTGCCCATTATTATTCAGATATATCTTGGCGGCAAGGTTATACGGTTTGTCCTCGACCAAAGCCAACGACTTCGTCAACGTTTGGACTTTCACGATGCGATTAAGACGCTTTGAGACAACCGACATCGCGCACGACAGGAATACTAAATATTGTGTAGTTCAGTTCGATCACTAGTATATTTGCATTTATTCACAGACAACACACCGATAATATAACCCGGGTTTTCCCCTTTTCGCGGGGCATGCGGTCGAGTAATATAATATTTCAGGAGCAACTTATCAAGGTTCCTACTTACTACCATAAAAATAGTATAAACACAACATAGAAGTATAATAAATCGGTATATTATTATTATTGTATATTGTTTCCTCTACCGTCAAAAATGAACAATCTCCACGAACGGATGAAAAAACATTGGAACGTTCCCGCTTAAAAACAAAAAAAACCCATCAATGTACTTCCAAGAATAAAAAAAAAAACAGTGTGCAAAACACGATTAAATGTTGACGAATTTTTTCAAATTGATTCTTGGTTAACCTAATTGGCTCGTTAACGCCTTTGACAACCGATTCTCGGGAATCAAATGAATAACACGAAGAAGTCCACGTCTTGAATGTTTTTCTGTAAGTGGATGTAGTCTACTCTGTTGACTGCTATTCGCCAAAATCCAAAAGAAAATTGCAGGAATTAAAAACCAAGACTAAAATAAAATTGTTAAAAATCGTATCAAGTAACAAAATGTGTTTTATACTATGCTTGTTTTAAAACCATTTTTAACTGTTTAGAAATATGTACATGACACAAAAAAACTGTTATTAAAAAAAAAAAATTAATTAATGATTCATTAGAAATTTTGTATAAGTATAATAATTTTTTTTTAAACTGTCTATCGAAAATTCCAAAATTCCATGTTTCCTCAATACTGATTAACCGTTGCAACTTCTTAGTGGCATTTTTTTCTACAAGATATGCACCCAAGTTTTGCTATCGTGATCTATTCTAAACCTCGCCCATAATACATCTGGATTATATCTTCTTGCAAGTTGAAAGAGTTGGTTTTAATTTGGACTTAAAATTGGTTGTCTTATTTATTGTTGTCTCATGATCGCCATGGGTGACTGGATGAGTTGTCGTTTCTTTAACTTTAACAATTTATTGGTAGTCTTATTGTGATTTTATTGATAAATAACCAGATCACTTATTTTGTTGTTTATAAAGTTAGTGATTACTTAAACTGCGCTGTTCTCTCTTAATTTCTGGTTTCAATAACTATTAATAACCAGCCCAATTCTTAGTGCTTAACTTATATGTATATATTTTTTTGCTTAACACTAGGTGAAATTGAACGTTTTAGTTTTATGTAGTTCTAACACTACCTCCGATGATTGCGTTGACCGTTATACGAGTAAACGACTAATCAATTGGTAAATACTTGGTAGCTATAGAATTTTTTTTTACATCTTAATAAAAATTACGAGCCCGCATATCGTGCTCGTTAATAAGTACAAGTGCGAATGCCAGGGCACACAATAATAATAATAAGTACTACGTTAATTATATGAGTGCTGTACTATAAATATGCTTATTTTTATTGGTACAGACACAACACGCACAACAAGACTTCTTATATATTTCGAATTCAGTTAAATAGAGCAAAAACAGAATAACAACTGTGATTACAAGATATTTTTAAAGTTATAGCCATTTATGTTTTGTCTGATACATTTATATTGCGAATATATTATATACATAATATCATGAGCTGCAGTTTGAAGTTTTTTTTTTTTTGGATGTGATATACTGAGTTTTAGAAGAACGTTTAGTTGTGCATACAAGTGTATGTAATGTTGACACACGAACGCAGTTTGCGTTTTTTCAATACCAAATCATAGTAAACACAAGAGAATAAACTAATTTATGCAATTTAAGCGTACGCGTTCAATATAATGAGTTTACGCAAAAAGAATTAAATGTCGATTTAAAAAAATTATATAACAAGCTTTAAAAATAAAATTCCCTTCTAAAAAATAAAAACATTTTAGCTTTTTAACCATTTTTTAATGTTTTTTTTTTTAAATACTACTTTTGGTAAATTTCAGTACTTCAAAATATCTGCACTTTCTCTCCTTAATTATATAAAAGCCTGGGCCGGAGCTAGGGGAGGGGGGTTAGGGTATGACACCCCTGCAATCAACAAATTCAAGTACACCGTGTTTATTTATAAAAAAGTCGACAAGTTTGGTAGTCGGTATACTGAATAGTCGGCATGCGGGTAACGAACGACCTAAAGGACAGCCAAGTGAAAATATAATTTTTTTTTTTTACAACAATGAAGTCCACTAATTATTGTATAATTAATAATATAGACTATAGTACCCGGCTTATTTGTTTTTATCAACTAATTGTTATCAACGATCTTTCCCGAAATAGTATTTGTTAATATTAACTCCCGCCCTTCTGTACAGGATGATTCATTTTGAGTAAGATACTCATTTTCTCGGAAAATATTGATATTTTGAAAAATGTCATCACCAAGCCTTAAATGAAAAAAAGGGTTGTACCTACTTGATTTTTTTAAATGGCAACATATGTTTTTAATTTCATACATTTGTACGCAAAAAATTAAAAAATATGTTAGCGTTTGAATTTTCATTCATCTGTTCATTTGTTATGACTTTGTAAAAAATTACATTTTTCCTTAATAAATATTATATTTTTTCGGTATTCCAAAAACCAGTAGCACATAAAATTCATACATATGTTCACATTGTCTTATAGGTGATAACACATATTAAAAATATTTCTTATGATGTATAGTCTATGTATAATGTATTGTAAAACGAATATTGCACACATTAAAAAAAAATATTCTTATATGATTAATAATTTTGTTTTCATTATACATTTTATACATATACATTCATAATAAAATTATACTTTTATCATAGTACTTAATAGAATGTAATAACTTTTCCTTTACAGCCAGGTCGAGCCTCATTAAAAAAACGTGCTAGAATCACAATACTAAAAAAAAAACTATCATAAAAAATCGTCTTGTAAAAAAAAAATCATAGAAAAAAAAAAGTATAAATAAATTTAAAAAACCACATCACATAAATTATAATCTTAATTTATGTACCATTTCTCAGGTTTGGAAGTTTGAGAAAATTGAACTACACCAAATATAAGCACACCTAACCTAACCAGCTTGTTGGATATAAAAAAATAATGAACTAGTAATTTATCACATTCAAACGAATATTATTATTTTGTTTTGTTAAATCATATACTTAATTAGCGTATTGTCGTTCATTCCGCCGTACCTAATTGGTAAACTGTGGCGAAAAACGATTTGCGAGCCAGACAATTGGACAATAATTAGTCGTTAAATTGTTTGCATCGATAAACCTTGCATGCACAGATACACTGTATTGTGTATTAGCTTATTAGCCTTTTTCTTTTATATTTTATGTATTACTCGGTGTTGTAAATACTATCGGATATCAGCTCTCTAGTTATGAGATTGCTAAGGGACACCATAGAACTTATTATTATATATTATTGTCTGATAATTTCTGAGGTTCCATTTTTGATCAAAACAATATTGAAATTGTTTTTACTAGCTATTTTATTTGACAAATTTACACTATATCCCATTTAAATTTCGATAGTCTCTCAAGTATAAAGTATATAGTAGCATAATTGCAAAAAAACTATTACAAACATAGCTATTTTGGCGCAAAAACCATCACTTTCATTTTAAAAAAGGAGCATTTTCGAGAGGGCGGTTTATGAATAATGAAAATCCAAACTAATGAATTACTAATTACGTAATTGATTAACGAGATTTTACAAATCATAATTATCTGCTTTCCCCAACTTCCCCCTGTTTCCACTGTGTTGGATTTTGTTTAATTATCTACGAATTTTTGTTTAGTTTCTAATTGTATAAAGGCTTAATTAATAAAAAAATGATCATTATTAAATTCCTTAAATAATTTATTTATAGCAATTCAAATACTGTCCCACAAATGTCACTTATTTTTGGGACATGTATTACTGTAGAACATGTTTTCTATCTTTTAATGTACTGTATAAAAATACCATTATTTACTGACTGCAAACATTGTCCTTTTTTTAATCCGAGTAGACAACTTTAACTTTAAAATAATTAATGTTATTTTAACACTTGACATAATATGTATGTATGTATGTATGTATGTTGAATTCACTAACAATGATAACAATTTCTACAAATGTATAAAACGCTTATAAGATCTGAGTAAATTAAATATTTATATTTAATTAAAATGTTTATTGAAAATATAGATTATCGCCTAATGAATGTACAATTTATTATTCGGCCATAAATGTTTTTAATTTAAACATGAAAGCCAAAAATACAAAGTGCAAAGAAAAGTTTCAACATGCATATTGGCCATAAATATTGACGAAACTGCCTAACATTAACTAATGTATACAATGTATGTAACGGCTATACTCATATCAATTACAAGGACACCGTTGAAAAATATGTTTACGTTTTTTTCCATCATACCATTATAAATAGGTATAATATAATATTACAAACTATATAATTTTATGATTGCACGTGTGTTTTAAAAATTCTGTATATTATATGTAAATCATTTTTGACAGATGATATATTATTATCGTTTGAATAGTCCAACATCCATACACTTCCCCGATTGTGTTAAATAGGTTATGTCCTGTCATGGACTGAAATGTATAGATAATTACAATAAATCCTTTCCAACGTTGTACCTATATGTTAATAAAAAAAAAATAGGTCGGCTTAAAATTCGGCAAGCGAGTACGTCATAGTTTTGTTCTTAACGCCCACGCGTTGCCTCGATCTGTCTGTAATTATATGAGAGAATATAGAATGTATATATTAGAAAATATGCATAGGTAATATCTTCAATACAACACGGTCATCGCATACCAAAACTTAGTAAGTTACTGGTAGAAAAATAAGTCACTATTTAAATATTATTATTTATTCGAAGAAAAATAAAAGCCAGTATAGTGGGGTCGGGGCATAGCGGGGACGGAGCATATTGGGGAGTTCGCAGATTTTTATGAACTATTACACCTAAAAGTGATAAAATTACTTTCAAATAAACGTTTCAATGCGAATCTGTAGATAGTAGAAATATTTATGTCGCTAAAAGCATTGTACCTAATGACAATAAAATGTTTAAAAACGTATTTATAATATTAGGATGGATACGATTAAGGTTGATCGTGTGTCTATAATAATTTATTGTCGTATTTACCCTAATATCGTAATTAATAATAAAATACAAATATTTTCAAATACGCGTGGACTGTGCTTCAACTAAAGAATATTTTATACAAATTTGGAACTTAAATGATTATTGTTAAAAATGTTATAACATGTCGTAATTTTAAGTTAAACAAATATGTGAATTTGTTGGGTGTTTTTCTCGACTTTAAATGGGAAGGTATGATTTTTTTAAAATTTTGACCCACCAACGTATCAGACACATAAGATAACAGATAAAATAAATCGGTCCACAGAATAAAACGATTTTATATTACACAAAAAAAACATCATTATTAAACCAATCGCATCGAAGCTAAAATAAAACAATTAAATTACCTCTTGCTATACATTTTATAAAAAAATTAACAAGTTAAATTACTGGTTAATTATAGCAAAATGGAACAATTTTCATTACTCACACAAAATAAGTGACTAGTGAACTTACCAGTAACTAACAAAAAAATACATATAGGTGCATTTGAATTTAATTTGTATTTTGTGACTAGAAAAGGAAGACAATGATCCGAGAAAAACAGAAAACAGAGATCTGTATTGAATTTGATTTACAAACACTATTAAAATGGTCGTTTGTTTTATATTGTAATTATTGTTTATTATTGTTATTTATGACGAAATAACATCAAAGATATAATTTTATCACTTTTTAAATAGGTCTGTGAAATTTCTAGAAACAAATAGAATATTGTACAGCTTACAATATTATAATTATTTTTAAACTCGTTAATTAGTTATTTTATTATATTATTATTGTTAATGACTATTCGTTACTTTGATAACGTTCAATAATTTTTTGTTTTATCTACAATAACAACATGATTTATTATCCATTGACAATTTTGATGTAAATAAATTTAACACTAGATAAGTATTTTGAATTTAAGTAGTATTTAATATAAGTAATATTCATTACTAAGTAGGTACTTGTAACTTAACTACTGCTTTTGAAATTAATTTAAACGAACAGCATTAATGTCATCATGAAGAACCAATTACTGTTAGGTTTATGTAATTTTGCGCTAATTAAAAAACACATCGATTTTTTAATTTTTCATTGTCTTTGGTACATGATAAAAAGTCGGATAAAATAACTTGTTGTACTACACTAAAATTTGACTAAGCTCACTTAAAATTGTAATTGAGTTGTCTGTTTGAACTTATATTCTATTAGTATTAATTTAATATGAAGTATAATATGCACTTAAAGTCAAAATAAAATAAGTTGGACGATATTGATTCAAATTATTATTATATTTTATTTACTCGAAGAAAGTCGTTGTCGATTTGTAATATATTATCTCAAAAATAAAACTATTTTATAGGTGCATACTAAAATTATATATCTTTAGTATAGTAATTTTTACATTATGAATGCAACTTCACGTGATGTGGTCAGGTTCATTATACGATTTTTCCTATTTTTTTTTTTTGTATTTATTTATGTGAAGGTACAAAGTCATGAAAACAGTCCAGTCGTTTCAATGCCACCAACAAATTAAACAATATATAAACTACAGTACTAATTTAGAGATAGCGACTTGATTCCATACAAAGTTATAAATAATTATTTCATGTAACACGATCAACTCTCTATTTCTTCTATGAAAAAAATTGAACAGCTAACACGGATGACCTCCAATTATCAATTATACTAATAATAATAATAATATAATAACAAAGTTCTAATATAAATTTAAACGATGGTATTAATCAGATACTTTATAATAAAACCAAAGAAATTATTATTTTAACGAATGATATAGTATTCAAACATTAAAGAATAATACACAATATTACATTTCTTTTCTATATAATATTCGGTTTTTTTTTAATATTACCTTTTTGATAATATTAGGTAGATTACTTAAAAAGCTATGGCGCCACATAAGTAAGTCAGACGTGTTGGGTTCGTTTTTATTTCCCGTCAGATAAAAATATATAACACATACAAAAGTATATACATAATATTATACACTTATTGATTTTCCATTACAATAATACAAACTAATTCTAGGTGCTTGTCTTACTGACAAGCGAAAGATATAATGACTTTCAGTAACACTTTTAGAAATGTTTACACCTAATACTCTGTAACTTTTCCGTTGTTAGGATTTTTAACTAGATCATTGATTGAATAACTCCGATAAGTAATTGTAGACAATGTACACCACAAACGATAAAAACAAACTAAATACCTAGAAAAGTGCTTGAATGAATTTTACAACTAAAGTGTCCAAAACAAATCCAATGTATAAAATCGATTAGTAGTGCAGTATTTTTTAATATTGTTTCTTTCGATGTATGTGTTTAAATTATATTTACTGACATAAATTTTGTTTTTTGGTTTCTCAGAATATTAATTTTAGTTGATGAAGATAGCAGCAGCAAAAAAATAGTCGATTTAGACTGCGAAAAAAAATATATTAAAACCAACGAATTCAGCAGAACTATAGAGAAAATCCGGTTTGGTCGAAAACATTTTCTTTGAACGAAGTAAGCATAATATTTAAAATTACCTACTGTATATATTTTTTATTGGTACGAAAAAATCTAGAAGTGCTACAAATTTGTATTCCATTTAAAAGAGTACAAATTATTTTTTTTTTTTGTACATTTAAACATATTTTTCATTTTTACGCATATTTTTAAAAATGTCGACTTTTATAGCATATTTTGCATTATTAGAATTTTGTTAACAAAAAGTATCAATAAAATAATGATAATATGTATTTGTGAAAGCTAGATAATTATAGTATAATATAAATTATTATTACCAGAAAAAAAATTTCATGTACATAATTTACACCATTTTTGTTAAAAAAAAAAAAAATTCAGTTTATTTTTTTATCATTTTTAATTAAATACTGCATTAAATTTTTTTATTAAAAACTTAAAAAATAATATTAAAAAAATGTGTATGTACATATATATAGTAAATTTTAGCGCACAAATGAGTGTATATTTCGGTTGATTTTAAAGTATAAACTTACGGGCCTTAAAAATAAGTATTAGAGTCTGTTTCATGTACAGTAACCGTCTGTTTACAATTGATTTTGTTTGAATTAATGGAATAATATGTATACGGAATCATTAGCAACAGTTATTTTTCCAAAGAAAGAAATGTAATGTGTATGCAAACAATAGTATAATACAATGTTTTAGTAAGCCAGCGGCTATACCTATAGAGGTAAACCGTAAAATCGACGAATTCAAAATAGTGTATTGTTCCCGAGGACTTTTATTTCATTTATAAATTGTACAGTCATTATCGAGACCTATTAAGAGTTATAAACGCGTGTGTGAGTGTGTGTTCGAGACCAATAGCAGATAAGAACGTGGGTAATATTGTATATTATGACATTGAATTTCATAATGGGTGAAACAATATAATATCAAACAAAACATGATAAATGAACAACATTCAGCAGCCAGAAGAACCGTGTTACATTCAATAGGAAAAACTGCTGCTGTATTTAACTTACACTGCGCCAATGCGCAATACACAGATAGGCTATATTAAAATATAGGTCATTGGACTAACAAACATTAATTTATATTAATCTATACTAAAAAAAAAAAGTTTGTTTATAGTGATGAAAGGGTTTTGAAAGTGTATAATATTAATGAAATAATTTTTATAATTTTTACTCTCATCAAATAAATCCATACATGCACCAAACAATACATACTTTATTATGCATGTTACACATCTGATTTTTTTTATTAAAATAACTACCCATACATAATGTTGTTCTAATCATAAGACTTAGTATTAGGATTACGTATGGACGGAACTAGAAGAAATGGGTTTAACAAACATTTTGTACAAAAAAACAAGCCAAGTTAGGGTTGAACTTGGTAATCAAGTACTTCACCATAAAAATTGCCATAAAGTTGGACGGAAAAGTATTACTAAAAAATGACTAAAGGTTTCACCTCATTGGCTCTCAAATACGTCACCGACTCAGTAGGCTCTTTGAAGTTTTTTAGTATATTTTTGTGCATTTTAATTAAATAATAAAACCTGTTAATACTTAATAAACGTCTAACGTCATACAGGACTGAACTAGTATACATCTAATGTATAACAAGTTTTTTACGATAAGAACTTTATATACGTAACAGGTAACTGCGTTAAAAAAATGTTTATTTTTGGAGGACATTAGTGTTACTACTCAAATATTCAAGTAGAATTGGTAGTAATTTTGTTTTTTATACCGATATAAAACATATTATAAATATTTTTTAACGATAATTCGTTTGTTACAAATATTTGTAACCTATGCACTTTGTGACCAAAGTATAAGTTACCACTTCATCACAATTTGTAGTATCTTTCTAAATTAAAATATTACCATCGGCTTTTGATTTTTAAATGAATACTTGTGTTTAGTTCCTTGACGCGACAAACACGTGTTCGAAAATGTGAATCATAATTTGCTACGATTTGTTATGTTATTATTTTCACCAGATGTTTATATTCTGATGTAGATAAACTGTACACATTACAGATATATGTATCATTTTTATAACGGTCACTGTGGAGAATGTATAAATGAATAACAGGCTTAGCATAATTATAAATCAGAGCTAAACGATTAAATCGAAAATTTAGTTCTAGAATAAGTTGTCAAGATGAAATTTTACTCTTTTCGTATCACTAATTAACACTGTAATTTTATTTTGTTACCTACTTTTATATAAAAATGTTCTAGTCAAAATTGGTATTTGTTAGAGACTAGAGTAGTTCAGACTTGTCTTAACTCTATTGGTATAAAATTGTTTAAAATTCCACCTTCTACATTTTATAAATTATGTCATGAGTCATTGAGTTTTGTTGTTATCAATTGGTTCACCAAATGTATTATACAATTATACTTATATTCAAAATGATAGAGGTATATTGCACTACAGCAATGCAACACTGATAAAGGTTAATTCGCAATTTACAATGATAATAGGCAATAGCTATACGTTTAATACGACCAACAACAATAATAACAACATTAAAATCCATCGGTTCGGATAACGTAATATTGTTATGTATTGATTAACGCGTGTAAACGTCTATATACATTTATATATGTATTGTAATTCTGATTAGATAAACCGGACTTTAATACAAAAGAGTTACATATTATATAGACGAGAATACTTAAACTCCTATTAATATACAAATATAAATTAATAATAATAGTCATACAGAGAAAACGCCATTAAAATAAACAGAAATTAAAATACATTAAACTTTTAAAATAGCCTAATTAAATATTAATTTGGTTGAATATTTAAAAAAACTATTTTTAAACACACACACAATAGATAGTTAATAATTTAATTCTAATTGTAAAATTTAGTATCTCCTGGTAATTGGTAAATACATAGAGATAGGTTATCCAATAGGTTTTAATTTATTTACGTCTATAGTATTGAACACTATAATTTTTTTTGTCCTAAAATAGTAAAATGTAGACATAATCACCAGTGAGGTTGTATTTAAGAATACTTTTTTGGAATTTTCAGATGTAGGAAAAAATATTTAAAAAAATAAGTATACTTCTTATAGTGTATTGTTAAGTTGGCCAATGATCAATAAGATTTATACTTCGATAAAATACATTTTCCTATTCAAAACCCTTGTTATCTCACAACTACATGTTGTTTGTACAGAAGAAATTAATTCAATTTGGTTTTCTTTAAAATTAATCTAGACTTAACAGAACCATAGTTTGATTATTACTGTGATGATTGTGATGGAATGTGTTTATTTGTACATTGTATATTTCTGTTTTTTTCCACCGATTCCATTACGGGCGAGACAAAGACATTAACAAATTATACGGTTCAATAATATGTTAACCCAAATAAACAGTTATTATAATTTACATTTTTTCCTCAGATTATAAAATACATCAGTTTAGTTGTTCAAAGTAAAACACGCAGACGTGACGATATTACTCAAATATGGTATGTACGCCACTTCTTTAATTCCGTTTTTATTTTTGTCTCTAAAAAAAATTTATCTTTATCTTTTTTCTTCGAAGTCGTTAAATTGAGACCAAAAAACGAGTTAACAACATAATAAATATTTTGTTTTTTCGAATTATCAATATGACATCGAATAGCTGTGATTTAATGATTTCTAATTTGCAACCACTACTCTGAAAAAAACTCCGATCGTATTGGTAAAAAACTAGCTAGGATTAAATATTGCTATCTTATTGCTATTCAGCCAACAAGATTTATATTATATAGTGTCTTGTTCTTTAATGATCTAGCCATCAACATCATGAAATATTTGTCAACTATACAGAGAATCTTATTTATCTAACGGCAATAAGTGATACTGTTAACATAATTTTTTTGTTATAATAAATAAAACATTTTATATAATGATCATATTACAAATTGTCAATATTATGAAATATAATATATCATATTTTTATGTATGTTTGTTAAATTGATAATAGTTGTCATATTGTTGATCACAAAATACAATTAAATCATCGAATATTTAACGATATATTTATTAATAATAATACTTTGAATAATATTGTGCAATACTCTAAAATATATTTGTTTGTATTATATTATACATGCATTTAAATATATAAAAGTAAAAAATAATATTGCAAATGTCAAATAGAAATTAATTAATTAGTAATTGTATTAAGTAATAATATAAGTTAACAAATAATGTTTTAATTAAATCAAGTGTACCTAAAAAAAAAATAGGTTAGACGAATTAACAAAAATGACAAAATTGCTTAATATATAAATACTTATATATTAAATATTATATTGCATAATGTTATGTTATAATCTGTTTATTTTTTAAAAATTAAGTTTAATTTGTTTTTTATATGAACAGCCTAAACGACAAAAATATTCAAAATATTTTACAGATATTCTTTAATATTTTAGAATCATTTTTTGGCCATTAATTTAACCAATATTTTAACAGTCTTACCAATATTTTAGAGAAAATGTTGTTTTAATAGTATACAAATATTTACAATATTTTAACGATGACCTATCTATCCTATGATGAAGATATATTTTGAAAATGAGCTACTATAAAGTTGAATGTAATTAAAATATTTTTAACAAATTTAGTTTGTTGTGTGGGGTATGTGTAAAAATAATTTAATCCTTTTTGTAGCTAAGCAATTTTATAGTTATTATCAGTAACTTTTGTAACTATGTAAATATGTAATTACTACTTGTAATTATATCTTGTTAAGTTGAATTTTTTTTTTCAGTTTAGTATTCATTAAAATTTTCACGTAACGAAGTGCGGCTGAATATATTATAGTTTTTGTGCATCTTATATATTAGCTACTTTTATTTTTTGTGCTCGGTTGCCTCGGCCAACAAACTGGTAGGTACATTGCTCAAATGCATTATTATTATTATTATCGTACATCGGTTACCTCTCTTTCGACTAAACCCTATAGCGATCGCATACCTACTTATTACTTAGCATTATTCAGATGACATTATTAATAACAATATTATGCACGCTCTTCGACGTTAGAGCCGAGAAAAAAAAACATTAAGCCTCGGCTATACAGCTTCTAAATATATTATTATAATATATAATATATGGATGTTATTTTTTTTCATTTGTATGGCGACTAACGGTGATCTGGACGGTTAAATCAACCGTGACCCGTTTACGCCCTCGTAATGCCATAGGTCGGGTCACCTGTTCGAGTCGCGTGTCTACTACTCAAACGACAGACGGTCAAAGCCGGTATCCTGCAGGGACCCTAAAATGATATAGCATAGATTAAATACATATGTATAGATAGGCCACTGCAATATATCAAATAGCAACCGCCATTTCGTTTCTTTGTTTTTGGAGAGATAGCGCAGCATACCTTTATTGACAAAATATATTATATTAAATAATAATAAATGGTAATTTTACTACTACGGCTGACAGCCGCATGCAATCGATAAAAACCGGTTTTATATTACCAAGCCCGTCTATTATTATTCTATTATTTGATAAAATGAAATGTTTTATATTATACGCGATTTCATGTTACAGTAGCAAAATCCTTTTTAAACAACTTGACAATTTGGAACAGATATTCTATAGGTAATAATACAGGTAGTAAAATATTAATACTACATTATATCATAGATTAAATGTATTTAATCTAGCATTAAAACATTTTTTCTCTTCGATAGAATTTTTATTTAATATAAAGAGCACAACAGAAGGTTAACCACGCTTGGTAATCGAATTTCTAAAATTTCTGGTAAGCATAAGTAAGTTATTTTTAAAAATATTCCATCACTTTTATGTACTCTAAGTTTATAAAAAAAAATAGGTTTATGTTTATCTCCCTTTTATTTTTTTAAAAATAATTTCGATGCTTTGATGTAAGTACCATAGTTCACAATTGGTTTAACACGTTGTATTTTTTAGTATTAATTAAATTGTTGGATTTAACGTTGGATCGATTACGTCATACATGTGTACAGTTTAATGTTTACAAATAAGACATTGTTCATAATAGGTTTTATAGGTTCAATACACCGCTAGGTAAGATTTCAACTAAAAATCTAAAATAGCTATAGTTGATTAGGAAGATAGTTGCCTCATTTAAGTAGGTAGGTAGTTAAAGTTAAATATTAACTAGAGTAAATTTTAATAAAACAATCGGTTTTCTAACATTATTCGAGTCTCAATTTTCTATTACATTTTAGAATAATTTTATAATAAAAATCTTCTTTTGAAAAATTAATTAATTAGTTATTAAAATATACAAACGATTTTTGTAGGAGATAAGTTTGGAATTTAGGTAATTCAGTAATTGTAACTTTAAAAGTGTATAATAGTTAGTTAGCTAAGTAAATAAATAGCTAGTTATAAGTTGTAATAGTTACTTGAATGTATTTCACTCAACATGTATTTCTATCAAAATTAATAACATTTTGATTATTTGTTTTTTACATTTTTATTGTTATGAAATAGTTTAACATGCTGTGTAATATGTTTGGTTTTTCTAGTTTACCGACTACTATTATCTTTCGGGGGTATCTAGGTATGATTAATACACATTACATTTTAAATTCTATTCCGAATCCGTTTTCTCGATAAAATTTATGAGCAAAATAACTCTCATATTTGTATATTTCAGCACTTTTATCGTACACAACGACGGCTCTGAATATGCATAAATAGTACCCGTAGGAACATAAGCGTGCTAACACGAAAACAAATTATGAATTTATATTAATTTTTACTATTGCAATACACGGGTCCGTTCTACTCCGTACTTGGCTGGTTTATTTTTTTTTCTATTGTAAAGAAAGAACAATAAAATGCTATCGCAGTGCGTATCCGTTGGATATAATATTCTCCGTTTAAATAAATGCTCGGCACTAATAACACACAGACGTCACAAACACACAGCTGTACTATCCCCTAACCGAATATCTCTCACGTGCCGGGACTTTGGCGGTATGCGTGGCACGCGTTTAATAGTCCCGTGTCGACGACCTTGCCCAATACTACTACCGAACCACACAACGTCGTGATCGTATGAATTTATTAAAAAGACGGCATTTTTTTTTAAATTTTATAAACGCATTACAATACTCGAGACACTATAATTAGTTTTTGCGTTCAAAATAGAAAATGTACCTTAACCTTAAGCTTTCCGGTCACTGGCTTCTAATTCCGGGCTGTGAAAATATAGTCTCGTTGGGTCCACCGGGATTCTGTATTTTGTAAATCGATCTTGGTCTCCAACATTCCAAGTTCCAGTCTCTGTTGTCTACATGCATTTGCCCCCTCCCTCCCTCCGAATCAGCCGGAGCCCGATACAGGGGTATTTAATATGATAATAAGAAATTGAAAAAAAAAATGTATTACTAAATTCCAAACGGTAAACGCATAGTAGAATACACTCGAAAAATGTAAATTGAAACAGAATTTTTGTGAAGTAAACGGATCGGGCCAATATTTTTGTTGGAATATTTGTCTGAGTTTGTTGCGATTAGGCGTGTCATCAAATATCATGACGTTTTTCAATTATTTTACATGATGGCCTTCGGCCATATATGTTAATTCAACGTTGTTTTGTTTTGTGGTTTTCCCCAAAGTTTTTACTGTATTTTCTGGATTATACCCATTATTGAGCCAGCTCATTAGAAGAACACCCCATGGGTTTATCCGGCTTATTATAATCATATAGTATATTATTTTTAGGCAATTAGCATTAGACTATTATATTATGTTATTGCGATATTATAATATTAAAATAATAGTATTATAATATTACACTGAAATACCACAGAGGACAGCCGATCAGGCATATTGTTGGGATTTCGACAGATCTATAATGTGGACGTTAAATAGGTATAATCGAGTTTAAAGAATACGTTTATAATAACCACGTATTATTATATACTTTTTTTTAACGTGGACACAGTTTTTTTTATTATTGTTTTCTTTTTAACACTTCGATTACACGTCATGCTCAAAGCGCAGTTTATTATTTACCTAGTTTTTTTTATCGCGAATTATGCCTCTGCCGATTAGATTAGAACGGCTTACACTAATAACAATAACAATAATAATTCAAAGCGGTCGTTGGAAAGCTCGAGGGAAAGATTAGTTGTCTTAATGGAAAACACAGAAGGTCTAAAATTTAGAACTACACTTACCTTTTTTTCTTGTTTGCAGCAATTAAAAAACAATTCATTATTTTAAATACATTGAATATTATTAATAATCAGGTAGGTATAACAATTAGCCATTAGATATTAAATGTATATATTTACATACTTAGAAATAATATTTTTCTTCAAACGTTGACTTCTAATTTATAAAAAAAAATTAAAAAAGAGGGAGCTAAAGTAATTCTAAAACGTACTTAAACGAATTCGTTCAAAACAAATATGTTATTTAACTGTAGTCTGTATAATACTATAGGTACATAAACATTTTAGTAAAATATTTAATGGTACTAAACCCTCAAAATTAAAGGTTGTCGACAGTTTTAGTTCAAATATAGCACATACTTATAAATATAAATAATAATAAGTTATACATAACCATACCTTAGTTTTTAGGCAATGAATTCGTGATTTATGCAATAAAAAACTGACACGTCCTAATTTGGCCTTTAAATATTTCGTGGGCCTACTCTTATATTGTAATTTGTGATGATACGGCTTAAGGTAACTAACTATTTGATGACAACTTTGATCTCAATGAATATTGTATAATATAAATACACTGAAAAATTCAAGTAGACACTAATCAATTAAAATTATTAGAACCATGATATATTTTTACCTGTAATTTTTTTTCGATTTTTAAATGACATGTTGCACAAAAAACTAATGAAACCACCCAATAGAACACATTGGATGTATACTACTTTGTTTTTGCTTAGTCGCAGGGCTCCATTTCACTAAGACAAGAGGGGTTGCTTCAGAAATGGAAATATTTGAAAATCCCGTATCCTCACTACTGTGGCATGAAACACACAATTTTGGTGGGCGCTAATTTCAAAACTATGGAGCTATGAAGCACGACCCCATAGTCAAATTCTACTGACAGTAACACCTAGGTCTTTTCTCACTCCGGGCCGCATTTGTTCTGATTATTTATCCACTCTAGAACTTTATGTACATTTTAGCAGTTTCAAACCAAAATCTATAATATTTCCAATGGGTGATGTGTGTGTGTTTATTTGACCTTGAAAGACTTTAGTCGTTGTCCCCGTACTGGCTGACCCTCACCCCACAAAAATAACGGGGTCAGGCATGGAGTTGTGTGTATAGAGTATATACAGACGGCAATAGAAAGCCCGGCCTGTATGGTTACTGTGTACATTGCATATGCACAATATATACACATTTTGTAACCCTCGTTCGTCGCACACAAAAGGGAAACACTACTTTTTCCCCTCGATTTTTAGGGTGCAGTATAGACACTATTATATGTATACAAACGTGATTGGTAAACGTCGCGAAGCCTATTAAGCAGGTAAGGCGAGGAATCGAAAATGGAGGGGGTAGAAAAACGACACGAACGCTTATGGGAAATGAGTGGGTTTTCGATAAAAATCTATTTTGTTGTATTATTTTCTTAACAACCGAGACCCGAGAGGAATATTTTAAATAATTATATCTTATAATAAGTAATATCCCTCGCGACTCATAAAAATCCCGTGTATACTATTGACAAATAACTCCCAGGAAGTTTCTATATTGCTTCCGATTGTCCACGCCTAGAAGACTGGAACTCCATAGAATCGGTTGTTAGGAAAAAACTACAGTCAACAGTTATAATGTTACACGTTTAATAAAAGCTTTATTTTTTAATAATAATAGTTATCCATTAATAGTAGCTATTGAATTTTCCACTATGAAAATACCGAGAAAAAAAATTGTGTACTTGAAATTGTTTGGTAGTAAGTACTAAATCATTAACAAATTTAATATTTTATTGAGTCCCCTGCGAAAAACTACTTGTCCCTTAATTCCCATTGAAATCATAATTAACCGATTCCTGTAGTATGTAGAAACTCGAGAATCACTGTGCTGTGTCAGATTTATCTAGATTTGTGTATCTTATCAATCTAAAAATTGCACCAAATAATCTAAACTCCAACATAAAAATTATAAAAAAGTAGTTAACATTAATCGGTCTATAAACCCACTCGGTGATTTTGCGACAACTACCTATTTCCAAAAATCGTTCATGTTTCTACTGAAAATTAAATACCTAATATATTCCCACGCAAGTGAAGAAAAAGTTATAGCGTGTCCTGATCATCTATTTTGTATTTTACTTTGCGATAGATAGTAAAAAAAGAGTTCTAAATGGCCGTAACACTAAATTGAAAAAATTGTATTTTTCAAAAAAAAAAAAAATTACATCTTCAAATGTTTTAACTTGAATATAATAAAAGAGAATACAAGTGAAGTTTTTTGTTTTTCGTGTGTATTTTTTTCGTCGTTTAAAAAATGATATTTTATAAAACAAAAATCATTTCAGTTTTCGAAAAATCACTAAAAAAAGAACTGTGAACGGAATATTTTGGGTAATAACTACTTGAAATTCAGCACAAACCAATACTGGATAAGCTATGTGAACATTATACGAGTATAGTTAATTCCAAAATATTTTTGGAAAAACAATTTTTCATATTTTAAACAGCTGTTGCGTCACTTGCGTTGTTCAGTCTAGTCCTACCTATCCATCTCGTGGCGTTGGCCGACACAATCCAAATAGAGAATCTCCCACTCGGTCTCCTACCAGTAAAACTTGTACTCATAAACGAGAAATCTATTAGATTATATTTTTACCGTTTCATTTTTTTTTTTTTTGCAGCCACGACAAAAACGAACAAGCACAACACAGATAGGTTGGTGCACGACGCTAGCTAATGCATAATATTATACACATTAACGCGCAAAACATTATACAGTTGCCACCATGGAGTGTTTTGTTGTAGGTACCCCAATCCCGACGAGCGTGTGTTGTTGACGGTTTGCCAAACGAAATCCGTCAAGGTCGTTTTAGACCGTTGTTTAGGAGGAGGAGGAGGAGGAGGAGGAGGAGGTTAGGTTAATGCGACTATATTATTATACTTTACACAGCAGTCGTCCTCCCTACTATAGTTTGTGATCGTCATCGCCTAGTGTAAAAAAATAAAAAAATTAACAACAATAATAATAATAATGTTTTGTAAAGATCCGTTTTTCACGAAATATAATTATGTTAGTTAGACCGGTCTCCGCAAAAAAAAAAAAAAAAAAACCGCACAACACTCGAGCACATCCGATATAGCTCACACCTATATATTCCAAGCACGCAAGACAAAACACACATAACCGGTTCACCTTGACGTCATCAACACACACACACACACACACACACACACACACGGAGAGAGTGTGCCGTTGTCTTTTTCCCCCACCTCTAATTTTTTATAATATGACAATAACAACAAACATTTACATAACCCGACAAAAAAATTACGGGTTTTTTCCAGGTTGGGAGGAGAGAAGGTAATAAACCCCCCCCCAAAAAAAAAAAAATTACGTACTCGTTTCTTTTTAGGTTTTCTATAAAATAATCGTTTAATAAATTTTTTCATAAATAAAACATCACTTACGGTCGAGAAAAAAAATCACACAAAAGCCTTAACATAACTAAAAAAAAAAAAAAATAAATAATAATAATAATTTTTAAATCACAATAATCATTTTGCACACGATAAATAAAATTTTCTCTTACAATAATAATTACATTACATTTTATATTATTGTGTCTTAGAATAAAAAAAAAAAAAAATTGTATTTTAATACATAAATATATATCAGAATTCAAACATAATATTACGATTGCTATTTTTCTCCCCGCTTCGTTTACAATAATTATATGAACGTTTAATTAACATATTTTATAAATATTTATTCATTCACTTCGTTACAAAAGTAGAGCACCTAGGAACATAACTGCGATACACTTCGAGTCGTCTGCATTTTAAATACGGAGGGATAAAACACATAATATAAATATAAATACGAGAACAAGACAAACGCCTCAATATCGGCTCTCGTTTCAATATACAATTATAATTAAAATGGCATTACAAAAAATTATATGACTAAATTTACTTTGGCCTATTTTTTTATTGTCTGGTAAAAAGCTTAAAAGTATATAAATGTGTATTGCTAGTCAAGTTTTATTGCGTTGTTTTTTTATGTATAAAAGTACAATATGATATCACTTATAAAATATGGTGAAAACGTGGAACCCTCATTACACAAAGAGGCAACACTGGTACAAGGTGTTTCATACAAAAAATGACTTAAAATTAGGAGTTCCGTAAATATTAAATATGCATGTTCAACTGCGTTTAACAATAATAAAAAAGAAACAATTAATCCCATTTACATCTATCGACCGGGTATAAATTGAGCATTATACACGTTGAACGACATTTTAGGTAACGTGCAATCATTAATGAGTTTAAAAAAATAAGTATTTTTAAACAATTCGGTAAATAAAAAAAGTCTGACGTATGAAAGCTTGGTATAGTCCATATTAAATGTGATAATTTATTTGCAAACAATAACCGATAATCCAATAATCACACACGTTTGGCATTATATAAAAATTTGATTTTTTTTTTATAAATATTTATTATAATTTAACATGTAGGCCATAGGCTTATACAATAATAATACACTTTAGTTATACATATATATATATATATATATATATATATATATATATATATATATATATATAAAAAATTAAATACATATTTGAAATAGGCTACAAAGAATTGAGCAATTTTTGAAGCAATTCAACAGTTACACTTTTTTTTTTTTACTAGAAAAGTATGGAAAACTCACAGACAGGCAGGAAGTGTCATCCAAATTTAGGATGTATTTAATGGTAATGCCAATAGAATTGTTTTGTAACTGCAAAAAAAAAAATAAAACAACATTATTAGATATTTTGTTTGACAAATAATACATTTTTGTTAAATAATATTAAAAAAAAAAGCATTTCTTTTTATTAGACTACATTATAAGTTACTCGTTAGTACATCATTTTACTGAGGTCAACGTTTAACAATTAGAAACACCTCAATTAATATAATTATATGGTATTGGCATTATAGCACTTGACTAGGTAGAAAATTGAAGACTGAAGTGAAGACTAAACATTTTTAAATTAGTTTTAGGTAAAATATATTTATTCTCAAAAAAAAAAAAATTTAAACAACTATTCTGTGAAAATCAAACTTACGGGTCATAGGCAATTGACGGCAAACTCACAGCCATTGTGCATGTGTTCGACAACAGTCTGTTTTAATTGACAAATCTGTTCTAGGAGCCTGTTCAATACCGTGGTAAGTTCGCTGTTTTCGGTTTTTAAAATTTTCACTTTGTCTTCTAGTTTAGCAATGCGTTCCAGTTTTCTCCGACGGCACTTAGATGCAGCAACCCGATTCCTTTGTCGCTTGCGCTCCAGTTTGATTTTCTCTTGGGACTCCATGTTGATGGGCGACATTGGCGGCGATGACGATGCCACACTGGGTACGGTCTGGGGTTCCTCTTTGATGACGTGCTGAGGTATGATGTTGGAGAAGTCGTTGGGCGGCATCAGCACCGAGTACTGCGGTTCAGACTGGTATTCCGACGAATTGCTGCCGCTGCTGGTCATCGGTATGTCCACTTGGATGGCGCTGTTGGAGTCGTGGTTGCGCAGGCTGTGAAGCGCCTCGACAAACGGCTGTGCGTACATCTCTTGTTCTTCGGTTACCGACTTTGGGAACAACGACGGCGTGGGGGTGTTTATGAGGGGCAGGATAGACTGTTGGGACAGGTAGAATTTTTCCAGCTCTGGAGAGCTGAGCTTGAGCATACGCAAGTCCGGGGACGTCAGGAACGGTCCGGGGAATTTGGATTTTTTCGCAGAGTTCTCCGAATTGCAAGCGTTTAAGTCCAAAGTCATTGGCCTTTTCAACAGGTTCACCTCGCTCGATCCGTTCATTTTCGGCCTCACCGTTTGGTCGTCGTAGAACGCTTCGTCCAGCATCATGCTGTTGGACGAGTTATTCACCATTTCCGACGCACTTAATTAAATTTGTAAAAAAAAAAAAAACCGCACGGCACACAAGTCGCGAAACGATACAATCTGACACGCCGTACCCGTACGGTAACAAAAAAAAAAAAAATAATAATAATATAACACTATCACAAATCTTATTATAATATTATACTGATAAGGTTACGTCAAAAAACGTCTTGTGCGAGACGGCGCGGACAACGTTACGGGAAACACAGAAAATAACGAGACGACAGACGGTACGCGAATGAATGAACGTGCGAAGGCAGACCGCACACGGACCGCCGTCGCACGATGAGTCATCGGTTATTTTAAACCAGTACGTCACTTTGCGGCCGTCCCATTGGTCGGACGGTCGCCAGTGCGGACAAATGTGCGGACGCGAATCGTCGGGTACGCAACACCGGTAACGCATTTATCCGTGTTTGCCGGTGTTTTGCCGCATAAAATGTCTTTATAATACAAAATTATTGTACGCGGTACGCCGCGTTCAACGCTCAAAGCTCCAATAATTGGAACCGTCGTCGATCAACAAAAAACGTCCAATTTGTCAAATTTTGGCAAAAGCTATGAAACTTATCTTATAAACATTCATTATTGTAAAACGATAACTTAAAAAAAATATTTGTATTTAGTCGTCAATAAAATTGTTTTCAAGTCGTTACATTTTTAGAAAAGGAAAGAAGTTGAATACATGAAAAAAAGTATAAAATATCAATAAAAATCACAATGTATTATTTTTTTTTTGTTTTTACTAAATAAAATAGCGTCAATTAAAAAAAAAAATGTATATGCTAATAAGATCACTTACCTTCAGTTAAATTTTAAAGATAATGAAATCAAGTCTCTATCAAAAACTTCTTCTCTATCTTAAAAGCAAAATAAAGTTCCCACCTTTTTTGGCCAATGATATTATTGTCTTGAATTTTCACTGTGTCAAATTATATTTAAACAATATGCCACACAATTTTAGAACTAAATATTCTACAAATAAATGTAAAGCATTTTTTTTTTAAAGTTAGTAACCCTTTAAAGTGTTCCCTAATTTTAATTTTCTTAACACATACCGTTTACGACTTACGAAATATGAATTTTTAAAAATATGAGTGATACTTTTTTCAATATCTTAGTGAAAAAATGACAAACAATAAAAAAAAACAGGTGAAAACATTTGTGTGTAATTTTGTTTAAAATTCTTAAAAAAAATGTTTATTAATAATTCACCTAGTTTTATTGATTTAGATAATATACATTTATGTTACATAGTCTACAAATGTAACAAAATAAAAAAAAAATTGTTTTTTTATTTGTAAGAGTACTCTCATGTGCGTAGTTTGCTATGGGGCTACAGCCCCCCCAAAAACTTTTGTAGCCCTCTCACGGTGTTTACTTTCATTTAAAACATTTTATCCAAAATTTCAGTTATAAATATTTTTATGATTTTCTCTGAAATTCATCAAGGCTTCAAATATTAGCAGTGTAACTGCTGTTGATTGTACTTCATACTTATACCTATTTATTTTTATCATAACAATAAACATTTTTATTTATAGATCAAAGACCCGTTAACATAGGCGCAATTTCAATTTTTAACTTAGGGGGGGGGGCTGGACATTTTTTAAAAATATATATATAAGTAAATATATTTTTGTATTTCAAAATTGTATGCATAACCTAATTTTTTTTGGGGGGGGGCTAAGCCCCCTCCCACCGTATTTGCGCCTATGCCCGTTAATGACTTTGTATTAAACTTTTGCATTTACCCTGTGCGGTAGTCAGGTCGAGGTCGCGCATTGTCGCGTTGTCCGATGATAATATTATGACAAAACCAGAATTTGATCGTTGTACTGATAAATTAAAAATAATTTGGAAAGATATAAAATAATTTGCCAACAATTTGGAAATTTCTTTGGACATCTCCAAAAGTATATTTTAAAAACTTTTATAAATTAATTTATTATTTATCTTTTTAAATTCAAATATTGATACTTATAGGTTCAAAGCATAAAAAGAAAGAGCCAATTCATTTAAGTAACTAATATGTCAGTTCTAAAACTGGGGATAAATGTTCTTCTATCATTATTAATGATAAATATGTCTAACGAAGAAGCAAATTTCGAATGCTGGAAAATAAATGCTTATTTTAAAATAATGGACTGTAATAAATGGCATGAAAAATAGGTTTTCAGTAGAAAGTCTAAAAATCGGTGTAGGAGTGGTCAATTATACACAATTAAAATATGAAGAAAGTATTGAGTTTATTAATAAGTATGAGGTATCTATGAATTTAAAAACTATATTAAGATTAATAAATAGATTTAATTAATATTAAAACAAATTATAATGTATATTTTTTTAATTTATTTGAATTTTCTAGAAAATATTAAACATAAGTCCAGAAAATTTGAAGGCTAAAATGATGGTCATAAAAAATATGATGAATAAAGAATCCTTTGAAATTTATGACATCATACCCATTGTAGACAACAATATTTTTCCAAATTTGTATAAACTTTTGCAAACTGCACTGACTATACCAATATCATCTGCCTCATGTGAACGCTCATTTTCTGTTATGAGGCGAATAAAGAATTGTAATTGAAATACCATGACAAATGATAGGTTCACAAACTTGTCAATACTTCATATTGAAAGAGATTTTTCACATGCAATAGAATCAGAAAATGTACTCAATATTTTTGCAGAAAAAGACAGACGTCTAAGTTTAATTTTATAATTTAGTTTTAATTGTTTTATGTATTGTAAAATAAAATGTCAGGTTAAGAAGGAGTCATACATATAAATATATATATATATATTTTTTAGAAAATGTTCTCTTTCCCTTTATTTCACGATAAACATAAAGAGTTTTTAGAAAACATTTTTCTAGTCCTATGTAGCCCCCACAGATAATTATACCAAGCTACGCCAATGAGAGTACTTAAATTGTATTGGCCAACTTAGTTAAAGGCCGATCAAAAATGATAAATGTATTTAAACTGTATTATCCGTTATTGAAATATAATACCTACTTAAACTTGAGTGTTATGACTCATGAGTTTGCGTTCAATTACCTATTCCCCTCAATATCATAATGAATATTTCCAGAACCAAAATTTCAAACTTTAGGTATTGTTATTCAATAAATAACACAATAAAATGTTTATTAAATCTTGTCTGCTCCAAATTTCTGTTAAATATAGACTCTTGTCCGTTGTCCTGTCAATAGTTCTTTATCATTTGTGTACACAGGTAGATAATTTTACTATTTTAATCACACTAAATTACTTTATATAAGTCCTTTTTGAGGTTTTCAGTAGTAACATTTATAACGTGTTTTAGCACTCTAAAATTATGCTTTATTTAGTAACTATTTTTATTTTTTTAATTGAACGCATTTTAAATTAAATTATTGTGTATTAAGTTTTTGCTTGGGGAGTTGTGTAGAATGTTCGTGTAAAGGGATTGTAGTATTGATTTTACAAAATAGTAATATCATTACATTTTTTTCCCATAAAGTAAAAGTAGGTACCATTTAAGTCTTAACTTGAACATACATGCTTATACCGAATGCTGATAATTGATAAGCCTTTAACATGTTATCAAATTTCTTAGAAATCATTATAATATGATGTGTGAATACATGGAACATTATATATTTACAATAATAAATATTAACTGAATAATTTATTAAGAAAAAAATCGTATTAATGTTAATCGCATTATAATATTAATTATATAAAAAATCAAACCCAACACTAATTTATCTACAGCTGATAAAACATAAATTATTGTGTTTACTGTTTGGACGATCGCAGTATTTTTTTTGTAGATCTATTTATAATTTATTATTATTATAATTCTCGGAAATTGTAAATTTACAGAAAAACAAAATATGTAGTTATAAAATATTTTTGAATTTCAGATTTCAGTAATGTTTACTTCTCATTCATTATAATTTATACTATCCATTCATAATATAACTTCAGACTTTAATAATCATTAAACGAGTATTTTTTTTTTAACACATTTTTAGAAAACCCCATTTCACTAATTTTTGTTAAAAAAGAATAGGATATTTTTTTTAGAAAACGGTGTAATTTTTTTATTGAAGTAAAGAGACTATATTTCACACTGTAATGGTATATTTAAATAGGTCAGCTAATAATTAAAAAGTTATCGTGGGTTTAGACCCAACAAATAAAAATAAGGTACATCATATTGTAAAACAATAAATGAACCCTAAATAAAAAAAATTTAAAAAAAACCAATATAAATTAAATTAAAGCCCGAAGTAAACCAGGTAACTATTCTAAAAGTTGTTTACTTATAATGTTTATTTTACAAGATAAACATTTTTATAATTAATATAAACGTTTTAAACTCATTATAAAATGTGTGTTTTAACTTTTAAAAGATAAATCAAAGTTCTATTAAACAGTTTTTAAAAAGTTCAGCTTAGTTTACTGTTAAAAAGTCTTATATAATATGTAACTCTTTGAAAAAGTTCTATAATTGTTGCATGGCCTAAAATAAATTCCAATACCTAACTATAGTTTAATTTATAGTTTATACTTATTTTATGAGTGTATATTTTTAAATTCGAATACATTTTTGTAAACGAAAAATAATTTTACTTTTTTGTTTATCAACTTTTAGTTTATGTTACATGTATTATTGTATAAAGCTGTTTGTGTGTTTAGTGACGTTGGCAAATAATTAATACCTACAACAAACATCACAGACAAACTTGTTGTTTTTTCTTCCTATGATTTTTTTTTTTTACTTGTACACTTGGCTTGTATTTTGCGGGGGCCAAAAACATACGTTTGTAAATGTTATAATAATAATACTATTAATGATACGCCTACGAGATTCTCTTGGCTACGTCAGGAAATCCAAACAGATATGCTATGTACCTAATCCACTATTGTTGTTAGAAGAAGGTAGACGTTATTGAAAAACACCTGTCAAATGCGGCTTAAGCTAAGAGAACTAGAATTGAAATTACAAGGAAAACAATAATAGTATATGAAAACAAGCCATTGACTTGTACACGCTTGAATTACTGAAAACATTTTGCGGGTTAATTAAAAACAGTTGCGCTTAATGTAGACATTAACATTAATTTTTATTCGATAAAAATCAGTCAAACGTGTTTTAAATAAAATCGCATGCATCATTGTGCAATATGTATAACACCTCTAATGCGCGGATGTTGCACAAATTCCTTATATAATCTGTATATTGGTGTTAAATAATATTTTTTAATTAACCATCATCCGACATACACTCGACAGGCATATCTCTAAAATTATTTACAATGGATCAGTGATTGATTACAATAATATATATTAAAAACAACATTTAAGTATGAACATTTTCTTAAATTTAACGTTAGTCAAAATATGTTAATGAGAAGTGGAAAATTGTAAAACTGCTTCGATCGGCAATAATTTTTTCAAGTACCCGTTCATGGTCTAATTAACCTCGGGTTTTATTTTAAGTAGGTATTATTAATATTTATTAATCAGTTTTTAAGTTTCATACGTTTGTTAATTAACTGTCGACAATGTCTAGAAAATCACTAATTTTTAAGAAGACTATATTCCTATTTTTGTTTGTTATTACATTTTTTTATAGCTGAATTGCATTTGTTGTTAGTAAATATTTTAATTTTTTGGAAATATTTTGATATACTTAAATTCATGTCATGAAAACATTTAGAGAACGGAAGAGCTGTTAGCTATAATAATAATAATATACTATACCATTTTTAATAATATCAAACATATTTATAAAAAAAAAAAAAAAAGTAATAGGTTCTATAGGTAGTGTTTTTTGTTTAGGAAAAAACCGCCAGTATAAGTGTGACAAAACGCATTCGATTTTTTTTAACTATACAAAAAAGCTTAAAAACATAAATCTTAATAAGTAGGTAATATTAAAATTGTATACTTATTTAACACACGCGCGTCAACTGTAAGTAAAATTGAAAATAAAAAAAAGAAAACCATTGTTTAATTTATGTACAAATCTTTTTTAGCTGACAGTAATTATTTCAATAATGTTTTTATATTTTTCGGTGAAATCGGCAAAATTCTAAAAAAAAGAAACAATTATAAACAATTTATTTTTTCGTTTTTTTATAAAAAGTACAGTATCGACATTTTTTGCATGTTAAACAATACCTCTAATTAATGACTTTTTTTGAAAACTTTTAATCCTTAAATGTCAAAACATAGATTGTTAAGACATTGCACTCTTTGTAAAATAAGATGATTTATTAAATACTTTAAACATAAAAAAAAAAATAACCAATCATTATGTTAAACTTTTAGGATCACGGTAAGTTTTCAAAGGCAGATAATATTATACCATAAAAAAAATGTTTGAAATTAAACTATACAAATGGTTTGATGGTTGTTAGTGTTAATCGAACATACATTTTCATACAATAAAAATTAATAATAAAAAAATAAACGAAATTCCCAAAAAACAATGAATTTGTTATTTATTTATTTGCCTTATAGTTAGGTAATGTTGAAAAAAAAAATGTTCATAATATAAATTCAACATAAAATAATTAATCTTTAACATTAACGATTGTTTCCTGATTGATATTGTCTTTGGTAATTGAAGGCAATTCTTGAATGCCTCCAGAGTACGACAATTTGACTTTAAAATTGGGCATATTAATAATGCATCGCTTTTGAACTTCGGCAATACATTTTTTCAAAAGATCGTACGCTTCTTGGTATGTTGCATCTGAACAAAAAATAAATCGTAAGAAACATATATTTTTTTTAACCATTAATCTTTGATTTGACTAAAATTATTTATTATTTTTAAGATGATAAACAAATTCATCAATTAATTGGTAAACATGCTATAAAACTATTAAAATTGTAAATTGTTTTATTTTAAACATATTATATACAATTTGTTTGAAATAAATACTCTTATTTACTTTCTTTTTATTAGAAACATTATAAATCTATTTTTATTTGTTGTCTTATTTATTATTCACTATTGGTTTGAATTTTTAATAAAATACTTACGATAATAATAGATACAATTAATAAAAATGTGTAAGATAAGTAAAAAGGCTTAAAATACACAAAGAATAAGTTAAGGTAATTTAATTACATAAATAAAACGCATATTTAGATATATTTTATTTCTTATTTATTTCATATATGTGGAACAAATGCACTTTACCGGACACCCTTTTCCCCCCGCCATAGTGTTTTTTTACGCTGATTACGAATCTGAAGTCAAAATTAGGCGGACCCGGTTAGTTTTAAAGTTATAGCTAGTTGAAATTTGCATATTTCCCCTATGTAACAGTACGCGGCGGCGGCAGAGCCGTGCGGCGCTGTCTGAAGGCGTCGATAACTGATAAGGACGGTAGGTCTCCGAGTGTTTTGGCACTCACTCACTCGGCGCTGTCGCCTCGATCCTCTAACTAAAAATATCCTAGGTTTGCAAGCTACAGTCTAGGAGGAGATCACAGGTTTAATGTAAAGTCGGTTTAAAACGGCTCTAGAAGCCATGTCACGTGTCCGGCATAAAAAAAAAAAAAGACCACAAAGGGCGCGTACTGTTACATAGGGGAAATATGCAAATTTCAACTAGCTATAACTTTTGAACTGACCAAGTCCACCTAATTTTGACTTCAGATTCGTAATCAGCGTAAAAACACTATAATATGGCGGAAAAAAAAGGGTGTCCGGTAAAGTGCATTTATACCAAATTATCTTTTATTTGTTATCTTATATAAATTTAGCCAAACTCTGGTGTACAATGGCCACCATAGATTTCTATAGTCCAGTAATTTACATTTTTGGGCTTAACAATTATACCTGGTTTGTAGTAACGATCCATCACAGTGATCGACATCATACCACCGTAGCCGTGAGCACTGTAAGGCACGTCTACTTGAGCACCTAAATAGTCGATAAAGTATAAGTGTGATTTCTTCACTTTTGGATCGAATCCGCCGAGCATAATGTTAACTTGATACGGGCTCTATGTGTGATGATAAAATACTGTGAATTAGACATTGTGCCAAAAAAATGTGTAATTGTCCTAATTGTCGATAACAATTATGCATACTTGACTTCTGAGATGTTCGGCGATTGTTTTACGGGTAAATGTGGCAATGGCCGGTATGGACAGATCGTATCCGTTGCGCATGCGATATAGTTTAACATTTTGTGTAATGTATTCGGCAAATCTGGGAACGTCCCCGGATTCGCCCGTAACACCCATTACTACGTTTTCGGTAATGTTGTACGTCTTGTCTTCGTCTATACAAAAACATCAGTACTTTATTTTAGTTTGTTATTTAATATTTAGTAAAAGACAAAAGTTTCGTGATTTACCGTCTTTCATGACCATAATACTATGGGCAGCCGTCATGTCTGTGGCAATCAGCACAAAATCGTTGAACTTTATTCCAATAACAGTTTCCATATTTCCAATAACGATGTAAAGGGATTTAAAAAATAAAAAATGTACGTGTTTCAAAAAAAGGATAGTTACAAAACAAATTGAAATTTTGAAGTTGTTATTCAGTGTTCACAATAAATATTAATTCTCAACTCACAAATGATTGAGCGGTTTTTTCGTTTCCGAATTTTCGTTTATTCTAAACAAAAGTCAACCGTTTCTAACTTCATATCAATCGTTTGGCGAGTGTGTGTGATAATTTCATGTAATCTGTTGTTGTAACTTACCGGTATTATTAACTCAAATTTAATATAATAATTTGATTTTAGATTAGTTTTATTAATTTTTATTTATAATGATATGTTGTGTAATACAAGTTAACATTTGACGATTACTGAATTGCAAAAAAAAGTCAATTACATTAATCTTGGCTGTTTGTTTCCATATGTTATATTAGACTTTCAAAAATGTCTGAAAAAAGAGAACACGAAGACGATGAAAATAGTGATAATTCATCAGAAGACGAATGCGTTGGACCAAGTTTATCTGAAGCTGCAGAAGTTGTTGAAAAGAAAAAGAAGAAAAGTAATCATATAAAAATTTTATAAAAACACTAACATGTTTAGTATTTATTATCGTGTAGGTATAATTTAAAATATATTTTACAACATTTTAACAATGTTAAAGGGATCGTCAACTCGAACGACAGATTTCTTCATAATACCTTTTTATATTTGAGAACAACATTTTTCCTATCGATATTGATAAAATAAACTGCCAGCCATTTTTTTTTGTCAAATTATGGATTTATTCGCGCTGGACAAAATACAACACAGTCTGACGACAGTATAATCGTTGTTGACAAAATTATACATAAATAATAAATATCCAATATTTTATACATGCCAATTTTTTTGTTCACCCTAATACTTTAAATGTAAGCACTGCATTTTTGGGTGGTTTTATAAAAATTTTAAATTAAAAAAAAAAACGGTGCTTATTATTGTGTTGATCAGCAGATAATATATTTGTGTTTGTTTCAGTTTTGAAGTACGAAGATTTATACTTAAAAAACTTGCCCTCGTCAGATACATACGAAAAAAGTTATATGCATCGAGATGTCATAACACACATAATATTCACAAAGTATGTGCTTGAGAAACTTTCCCAAGTTTTTGTATTGTTAATCATATTTTTTTAAATTTATTGTAGAACTGATTTTTTGATAACGGCTAGTTGTGATGGTCATGTCAAATTTTGGAAAAAGTCTGAAGAACTGATAGAATTTGTAAAACATTTCCGTAGCCATCTTACACCCATTATAGATTTAACGGATAACTACAACGGCACTCTCATGTGCACCATATCTTCCGATCAGTCAATAAAAGTGTTTGACGTAATTAATTTTGGTATGTACAATAGTTTACGTTTAAGGGTAACTCGTTTTTTTTCAAATGTAACATTTTTTTTTTATTTATACAGACATGATCAACATTATCAAATTGGATTATGTGCCGTTAAGTGCGTGTTGGGTACATGCAAAGGGAGATCCAATTCACACTGTCGCAGTGTAAGTTATACCTATCTTTATTGTGATCAAATATAATATTTGATTGTTATGTGTTATGCCATTTAAACTTTCTTCTAATCATGATAATATATTTTGTTTGTGTAGTAGCAGTTCAACCGAACCAAAAATATTTATATATGACGGCAAAGGTGAAAACGTTCCACTCAAAATACTAGAAAAGATTCATTCCAAACCAGTCAGCTTTATAAAGGTAATTTTATTGAAAATACTTTTATTGATTACTCGGTTGGTATGCAAAATAATAACAAAAAGTATATTGAAAATTCTATTTTAGTTTAATCCAACGTTCTGTGTGGCTGTATCGGCCGACAAAAGTGGTATACTCGAGTACTGGTCAGGACCTAAAACGGATTACCAATTCCCAAAATGTGCAAAGTTTGAATCCAAGCTTGACACTGATCTATTTGAATTTGTAAGGCATAAAACGTATCCGTCGAACTTGTGTTTTTCCAATGACGGGTTAAAATTTGCGACCATGTCACCGGACCGAAAGGTAAAACACAATATTATTGTAATAAAAAAAAAAACAACATCTAGTTATAATTTTTTACGAATAGGTTCGAGTGTTTCATTTTTTGACTGGAAAACTTCATAGAGTTTACGACGAGACTTTAAACAGGTTCAACGAACTTCAGCAAAAAAAACAACAGATTCCCAACATTGAATTTATTCGAAGGTATTACACAATTTTTTTACATGTTTGCACATTTTTATACTGAATTAATTTAATTTATTTTAGAATGGCAATCGAACGAGAATTGGATAAAACTGAAATTTCGCATAGGGCCAATTTGTGTTTTGATGAAAGCGGACATTATCTTTTTTATCCGACCATGTTGGGCGTTAAAGTGGTGAACACATTCAACAATACTTTGGTGAAAATTATCGGCAAGCCAGAGAACCTGCGAGTGTTGAAAATCACCTTGTTTCAAGTCAGTACACTGTGGCGTAAGTTGTGTGAACTGCGTCACGCTAAAAAAATAAAAATACATTTAGATTTTTGTTCTGTTTATTAATGTATTTATTGGTACTTTAGGGCAAAGCTAAGAAAGCTAAAGCTGCTGTTACGTTGGAAATGGAAGCGGCCACCAATCCTACGTTAGAAGGGACGTCGTCAGATCCTACACTGTTTTGTACGGCATACAAAAAGAATAGGTTCTATATGTTCACCAAGTAAGACGACATTATTTATGTAAACCTAACAATTTTATGGAATATGTGACACTTTTTTTGTAGACGTGAACCGGAAGACATAAAAAGTATTGATGCTGATCGCGATGTATTCAATGAGAGACCTTCAAAAGAAGACATTATATCTTCTACTGAAGCTGCATGTAAGTCTTGATTGACATGAAGCCAATATTATTTACCCTATTCATTTAAATATTATTTATAGCAATCCAACGGCTGTACGACACGGCGACCCTTCACACTGTGTACGGAGATATTCAAGTGGCGCTGTTCAAAGAATGTCAAAAAACCGTAGAAAATTTCTGCGTACACAGCAAGAATGGCTACTACAACGGAAATATTTTTCATAGGGTCATTAAAGGATTTATGATACAAACTGGAGATCCTACTGGTAAGTTAAAAACTATCAAGTAAGAATAATATATAAATACGATTTTAGATTAGAACAGAAAATACATCATTGTAAAATCAATATCTTTTCTGCTCCACATCAAAACTATAAGAAACATTGTGGAAGATGTTTTATTAATGTGACAATATTGTTACAGGCACTGGCTTGGGCGGAGAGAGTATTTGGGGAGGCGAATTCGAAGACGAAATCCGGCCACATTTGAAACACGACAGACCATACACCCTGAGCATGGCCAATGCAGGACCCGGTACAAACGGCAGCCAGTTCTTCATCACGCTGATACCAACTGTAAATCATAATATTGTTTGTTTTTGAAAAATATACTAACAACCATTCGTGTTCTCTTTTCCAGCCTTGGTTGGACAATAAACACACAGTTTTCGGACGAGTTACTAAAGGAATGGAAGTGGTCCAAACAATTTGCAGTGCGAAAACGCATCCAAAAACTGATAAGCCACACGACGATATACAAATAATCAACATCAGTTTGAAATGATCAAACCAATATTGTGACATGATTTTTTTTTTTTTATACATCATAACTAATATAATACATTTTTTTCAAATACAACAATGTTTTATTATTTGAAAACAATTTTGGAATCCTAGTTAAACATTTCAATAGAACAAAGTCTACAAATTATACTACTAATTTTTGTCAGTTAAGATGTGTACTTACAATATTATACAATGTACATTACCCTTATTCAATCGAACAAACAAAGTGTAATTTGATAATAGTAATTGTCAACTACATATATTTATATTTTATATATATATATATTGTTAACATATTATATTATTAACATAATTAAAAACCATTAACATATAGGAATAATACGAGTATAAATGTTTACTGACTAGTATACAATGTTGAACGTCGTCTAACGCGGCGTTTTTCACAGATAAACGCTCCGGTTATCTTTTCAGTCTACAAACTTAACATGTTATAGCATGTATCAACTCTAAAGGCACATGCATAATAATAACAATATAATATATATTGTTAAAAATTTAATGCGTAAGTTTTTATTAATTGTCGCACGTTTAAAACAGAAATAAACAATACATGGGCACCTTAACAGATAATAATATCTATAGCAAATTTAAATTAATTAATTATAAGTATACCTACTTAAATATACAATATTTTAACGCTAGAGTAGAATTTTAACTGGTCCATCGCAAATTTTATTATCGTAATTAAAATTTAAATACAATAGTGTAACATTTTAATAACAATAATAAAAAAAAAAAAAAAATGGATATAATAATTATATATAAATAACATTTGTATAAAAATCGAATACAATATTTTACAACTAATACGATTAAACAGGAACCAAAATCGTGTACTCAAACGATGCAAGTGTATTCCGTCCACAGTAGATGTTTACCTTGTTTAGGTGCTTAGGTGATTTTTATTTTATTTTTTAAAAAGACGGATATTGTTAATGTCGGACGGAAAATACTACAACGAAATTACTATCGTCGAGAAAGATTTAGTAAAACCTTTACTCGATTTTATTTACATAAACGATAAAAAAAAATACATTTTGGTTTTTTTTGTCTTACACAAAACCTTCTAAAATTGAGTTTTTCCAAAATGGTACTCTTACACCGCGCCGTACCCTGTATTTTCAAAATTTAACATTAAATATTATTATTATTATTTTTTTTTTTTAATTACCCCGATCAAATATTTTAATTGAACACCGTGATAACAATATAATATTATTTTGTTTTCAAATCGATCAAAACGTATAAAGTAAATATTTATGAAACAAATAAATAAATATTATTTACAAAAAAACCGATTTTCCATACATGGTTTTTCCATTAAAGTCAGTGGCATTGGTAGTGGTCGTGATGTGGGGGGGGGGAGGTTAAGGAGAATTTTATTGTTTTCCTATTTTGGCATAGATATTTTTGATCGTTTGTTTTTGTTTTTTTACCTTGCTTTTGGTACCCTGTTTTAGGATTTCTGAGACAATATTATATTATTTAATTTTTTAATCGACAATCGTATATTTTTATAACAAAGGCGTTCACGTTAACAAGATAATATAATAATATAATCTATTGATTATGACCCGAAGACATTTTACAAATCGTATCTACGCCCGATGCTTTAGACATAGACAACAGGCATAAGATAAATTTAAAACATAAATTTCACTTTTTCTCTTGTAAAATTGTGTAACTGTAAACTACCTACACACTTTTTTCAATCTGTACATTATTTAACAAATGTTCAATTATATTAAAATTAAAATAATTATTATAAATACAAATTGTACTTAGAAATTAATTACAATTTTTTTTTTGTACTAATTTCTAAATAATAATTTCGAATAAATGTGTATTTGAACGAATATAAAAAACAAATAACAGTTGTTTTAAAGAATACCAAGATTTACTAAATGGTATAACTTATAAGTAGTATTAATACAAAATAATAATAAATATACCTTCTTAAGACATTTTCTAAAATTTCTAGATTTGTTTAGTAAAACATGTTTTTATTAGTATCGTAGCATATCTTTCTGTTTTTTTAATTTAATATTAGGTTCTCATTACTTTAAATATTAGTTGAACAATTATTTATTTATTTTAAAAATTATTCAAGTGACGTGATGAGATCCAAAAGGGTACAAGTGACAATTTTCCAATAACAAATTTTTAGAAGACCTTTTTCCATTTAAATATTTTTATTTTATAACTCACTCGAATAAAAAATAATTATTTATTCAACTAATATGGTTTGAAAACTATTCGAATAAAAATTGCCCAATTCTGGTATTGATCTAAACTATTGTAAGTTTGGACACGCAAAACTAGTATGATACTTTGTTGTACCGTCCTGCCTTTGACCGATTGCCTAAAGCACCGGGCGCGCGTGTGATTTGGATAATATCATAACGGACAACAGTTGGGGGCGGCTGATGTGGCGGGGTCAGACCGGTGGAACTCACTACCCAGGATGACGGTGGGTAAGTCTTCGCAACTCTGGTAATCGGACGACGACGACGACGACCACCACTCTGGGTCGCTGGCCCGTCCGCCCGACAAGTCTATGATGACGTCGTCGTCGTAGACGGGCGTCTGGCGTCTGCGGCAAAACATCTCGTGTCGTTTCTCGCGGTTGCTCAAGACGGTCGGGTTGGGCGGACGCTCAATGTGCAGTTCGCCGACCACCTCGCCGGTCTGCGACTGGATCTCGAGCACGTTGCGTCCGTCGACACGGCTCGGGCTCGCTTCAGGACCGGCCGGCGGGCACAACACGTCCACTATGTCAGAGAACGCCACCGACCGCTTCTTGATGACCGGAGTGGGCACGGGCGTGACGGTCACCTTCTCGTTGCGCACGGTTACCGTGAGCGGCCGCTGCCGTTCGGGAGTGGCGTCCACGCTGGTCTGTTGTATGGATTGGTGCAGCAGTCGCGTGCTGTGCGTCTTGAGGTCGAGCCGCAGGTAGAACGGGTTGTACAATCGGTGCACCGGGGCGGGCGCGTCCGGGTCGAGCGACGCCGGCGGAGCGTCTTCGGGCGTCCGGTCGACGGTGAATTGCTTGACGACCACGTACCGGCCCGGGTAAGCGATGGGCGCGGTGGCGTTCTGCGTGCGGTCCGCGTGGCCGCTGTAACCGGACGCCGTGACGCCGCCCACCGTGGGCTGGTCGGGAGTCAGTGGTTGGGCTGCACCTCTACCGAATTGACAGTACCACTGAGCTTCTACCTCGTAATCTCATTTCTTTTCCTTTTGGTCTTTGTTCAGATAGTGCAACACGTAATGCAACACCAAGTCGTAACAATACTTGTACTCGGTCTGAAACAGTTACAAAGTGTCAACATAATTAGTGTTATCCATCAATAACCGCCGACAGTGGCCCTGCCAAAATTAGCCTATCCTTCTCCCTTCCGAGAAAATTGTTACTTTGTAACAAATTTCGGATAAATTTCAATGCGTTGCTAGTTTTCTGTAAAGAAATGATTAAATATGTCTGCTAGGTAAGTTCTGGTTTCGATATAGTCTTAAATGTAAAAAAACACATATTTTGGAAAAAAATCCCTGCGTTCTTAAATCATGCATTCGGTATTATACAATTTGTTAAGTAAAATAGTACTTTCGAAATTTAATACGTTGAATTCGACAAAAATAATGTACCGTTTGAGAGACGACAAGTGTCTTAAATAGTACACAAACGAATATTACCTAGTGAATTAGGATTTTGACGTGAATACGTCAGTGAATTTGGTGTGTTGTACGAAAACATGAAAAAAAGCTCTGACCACAACATAATAGTTTTTTTAGTCGTCATTTTAAAATTTGTTTCCCAAAATAAGTTTCCAAAAACAATATACATAGTTAAACTTATTATTTTTCGAATGTTAATTATATTATTATTGTAGGTAAAGAAAAAAAAAGCCACTTATATATAGTTTTACAGGAATGTTGTTGTGTGTTTTTTTTAACTACCGCGTTTAAGATGAGCATAATAATTTAATGTTAATCATATTATTATGATTCGCCGAGTTTATAATATTATCATCATCATCTTTGGTCGAGATGAATATATTTTATTATTAATTTTCTTTGTAAATAATTTGCATAATATTAATTTTCGTTGATTATAAAAACATTTGTCTGCGAATAAAGCCGCGGTATTAATTAAATTAATTAATTTACAAGGAAAAAATATAATGTATTTAAATTAGTTGGATACAAAATTAACAATGACCGCTAACAAGTAATTTATACGAGAACAGACCGCAAATTGTATAAGTACATAATTTTGATACCCTCGTGCAGAAATGTAAAAGTAATTTGAATGCAAATTGTGTTGTGACCAGACCGTTGCTAATAATTCAAAATGTATTAAAAAAAAATCTGCTATGATAAATTCACCTTGTCGTGCTTAATTTATTCTGTAATATTTTGTCATTCCTCGTAAAACCCCATATTCTCTGTTACATATTTTAGAAAATAATTGTGAACATACAATTTACTATTACTGTGTTTAGTTTTGAAATTGCGTGCTCTTAAATTTAAAAATAACCCAAAAGATAAAACTATTTTATCCTACTCAAATATATAGGCCCACCAAGTAAAAAACGGTTCCGATGGCTTTTGATTTATAATAAGAATTGGTTTGAAAAAAAAAATAGATACTTTAAACATTTGTCATTAATGACTAAATTTTAATAGTCTCATAAAGTATTGGTAAACAAACGTAACTTTTTGATAAATAAAAAAATATAAATTAAATGTTTGTTTTATAACGTTTTGTACTTCGATTTTTTACATAACCTTGACAATTTGTTACACTTACGTGATATTGGCTCTCTAAGCGCATTTATGTAACCATTAAGTATTATTTAATTTTGAAGTAAAACAATTTTTCAAAAAACTATTATTTCGCATTTTATTTAACTAGTTAGAACTGTGTTGGGTGTAATTATTAATTGTATTCATTTTTAATGACTAAAAATATTGGTCGTTCCAAAATCCTGAAACTTTTTATCTGTTAGGCCACATTTATGGGTAAGTATATAGGTATTTTTTTTGCGGTAAAGAACAGGGTTTATTGTTTTAATTCTAATAAAAAAAGCTATAAATATCATTTTTTTAAAAGATATATGAAGATATAGTTACGCTGTAATTCAGTTTCTAAATTAATGTAACTAAAACAGTAATGTCTGTCCTTTTGAAAAAGGTCAGTGGTATTATTTTAGTTTATGACTGCTAATTGGTAGGGTTAAAGGTACATCCGAACCTGGGCAATTGCTATTTAAATATAGAATTGATTGGGCAACATTTGAAATTGTATTTATATAATTTTTAATTGTTATCGAAATTTGTTCAAATAAAATGTATTTTGAAATTAGAAAAATTGTATAGCAAATGCCTGCGTTCAAATTAGTTTAATTAAATTCATAAATAGCAAATAAAAACAATGTTAAGTGCATGTATAACTAATACTAACAAAGACACACGAATGTCCCTAATGTTAGCAATAACTCACATCAACGTTAATCGTTTTTAAGGTGCTCTAGAAATAACTCTTAGTGTATACCGATATTATTTTTAGACAAAAAAAAAAAAACGGTAAGTTATTTCTTCGTCTGTATTTACCCAAAATATAAAATATGAATTCTGAAAAGCGGGGTTTAGGTCGAACTTGTATAGAAGTGTAAAATATATGCTTATATTAAATAAATACTCGCAAAATAATAATAGGTAGGTAAACTCAATTATTAATCGATAAGTCTATAGCATACGAAAACACCGTTTTAAGTAAAATATATTAAAATTCTAAACAACTTTATTTTTCTGGAAAACATTCAACTAGAACTCCTGAAGAACGTTATATTGATGTATTTTAAAATTGTTTTTTTGTGTGTCTGGTAGTAAATCTTTAAACTCTAAATAAGCAAAAATTGAAACAGTCTCGGTAATAATTTTTAAGTGAACAAAGCTACAAAGCTACAAAGCTAGGATTTATTAGTGTCACCGTTATGAATAATTATTCGTCATCGTGTTTTTCTTTTTCTAAACGTTTCTTAAATATTTGCCGATCAAACACGAGGAACGACTTTGCTTACCATGTTCTCTATGAGCTGTGGCCGATGTCGTCTGACTGTCTTTACCGCTTGGAAAACGTCCACTTCGCCGTGCTGGATGACTTGCTCGATGCAAGCGTTGGCTGAACAGTACACACCGCATCTGCCCCTACCGTCACTTTAAGAATAAAAAAGCAAATATACATTTTCATCAGTTAACGCCGCCAAAGAGATCGTCTAATGTGTAAAAAAAGTCTGTATCTGAGAGTTGAAAAAAATAATGTCATACTGAGACACTACGACGACGGGCCCGTAATCGATCCGCTGTCTCCACCTTTCCACCATGTTCATGAGCTCGACAAGGGAATTGGTGGATGTCGGAACCCTGTGGCCCATCGGCCAACAAGTGAGCTGAAACAGTTGGACGGTCCTCGGTGGAGCTTTGACGCCTGCCATCAATTCAGTGAGCGATACGATCTGTAAAGATTTGGATCATTAATCGTAAAAGTAAGGACATCTAGGACTAGGGATAGGCTTGGAGCAGAGGCTGCTTGTTCACCAGACCACCAAACATTTTCAAAGATAACTTCATAATAACAGAGATTGCACCTAAAGATTGCTGCTACGCATTGATTAGCAGCATTTTATTTAATGTTAATAGTGGGGATTGTCCGCCGTATCATAATTATAATATAGATGCCGATCAAACTGTAACAATATTATCAGTAATTTTCAAAAATGCGGTTCAACCCTCTAACTTGGGAAGTCACGGTTTTTCGATTTCACTTGGAAACGGTAATCGAGATTGTGTATTCTATTTAACTAATGAACCTGTAAATGCGCGCTGTTATATTCTACTGATCGCCACAAACCTTCTTATTGATTCGGAACAACCAAGTTTTTATGTTGGCGTAGTGATTGTGAGATATGTGGTCGATGGTGAACACCGGTCCGTATTTCTTGGAATGTCTGCCCTCTGGCCAAAACGGAGGGTATTGTTGCTGTAATATTAGAATGAAATTATTATGTTTTTACATTTGATTTCTGGTCGACTATTTGACACGTGTTATTCGCTGTAAACTCACAGAGTCTCTGGGAGGAAGGCAGAGAACCACAACGGCGGAGCACTCGTAGTCGTAGACGAGCGACCAGAAATCGCCAGGCGTGTGTTTGATCGGCCATTCCGTGACTATGTACTCTCTCGGCTTGGTATAACCCTGCAGTCATACACACAAGTACATAACAGTTTAAACAACATAATATACTTGGGTATGTTGTAACCGTAGTCTGGTCAACATTGCCAGTAAAACCCATATTAACCGTTTTGTCCGTTACAACTAAAACCTAAATATAATTGTAGGTACGTTTGAAGTTTCCCTTTTATGTGTTCTGTGTTGAGGTACAAAACCCGGTAAAACGAAAACTCTTAGTTAAATCCCCGATTCGAATAGTTAAGTTTTTCATTAAAAAACATAAACATTTGTTTTTTTCTAAAGCGAAATTTCTACTAATAATTAAATAAAATGCTGTTTTTGAAATTCGGAAAAATGTCAAAATGCCCAAACCCAAAGATAATAAATTTTATTGACGAGTGAAATAAATACTAAAATCATTGCAATTGACTATTTTTGTTGGAAACATAGACATTGATGAGGTAAGACCTTAAAGTCACACAAATATAACGACTAATACGGTTTCTTTACCGAAACCGGTAATAAAAGTGATTTATTGTAACAGAAAACTTGTTCACTACTACTAAATACTCACGTCGACGAAAACCGCGTTAATGTAATCGGTAAACGTGTTGCCTTGGAACGAAGTCAAGTATGGTCGAAAATTATCGGCTGAAAACAATTAAAGGACAACTTAAAAATCAGTACTGAAATTGATCGACGTCTATTGAGTCTTACGAGGGACGATCAGGACGTCTCGGTTTTTCTCTCGGTTGTCTCCACGATGCCCGCCGGCACAATCGCCTATGGTAAATCTGGGAGTCATTTTGCAGATTTGCTAACGACAAACCATAATATTAAACGTTTAAACGGCACCGACGTAGTTTAATGTATACTTCGTGAAACTATTTACCTGGTATTCCCTCTGGTACTCGTTGAGTTTGGTCTCGGGATCCTTCATGGATTTTTGTTTTAGCTTCTGCGATAGTTCCTTGACGGGAAACCACGAGAACCCGCACAGCACAAACTCTTCCACAGTGTCGTATATGAACTTGTATTGATTCTGAACAAATTCAAAGTTCGTGTTTGACTTAAGTACGAACGTGTTTGCATTAGCTGTACTGGCTTTTTTTTTTGTTTGTTTTATTTACCAAAGTTTCGACCATTCCCTTCCTCGATTGTCTTAGAGTTTTCAAGTAGCCGAATACATCGTAGCAGTCTTCCTCCTCGGCGAGTTCTAGATTGGCGTCGATCGACAAATACACACCCGAACGACCACCTCCGTCACTGATTTTGGCGGCAATTTAAAAAATGGATTTTTTTAAATTATTTACCTACCAAAATATATTTACCCAGTCACTTACTTGCAATGCACCACTATGGGACTGTCGTGCTGCAGCCTGGTGCCGACCACGGCCCTCATTCTTCGCCTGAACTCGAGTATGGCGTTAGAAAAAGGGCAAGTGTGACAAGGCCATTCGGTGTAATGGAACTGCAACAGAGTCCGTGTCTTCTCTTCGTTCTGCTCGAGTTACAAAAATAAAATAAAAAGCCATACATGTGAAACGGCCAGGTAAATATATAAATTGCAGTCATTACGGTTCCTTGTTTTTTCACCACTTGAATGGTCCTTATGTGGAAATTAGCTAATTCTTCTTCGTGCAACACGGATATGTTGAGATCGCCATAGTTCTCGCTTTTTACCTTGGCTGACGGCCAATACTGTATACACATCACCTGTTTAGAGTAAAAAACCACCCGTGAGCATAATTCGTACATTTGAATTTGTTTGTTGAAAATGTACTGTTATGTCTCGCAACTTAATGCCATTATATTTACATTTATTTTAGTGAATCCTCATCTACTGTTATCCAAATCTTACTTTTAACAGTAATTAAAGGTTATGTCTGTAACAACTGTGAATAAGTGAGTAAGTCGAATTTTGATCAAAATTGACTAAGTACGCTAGGATGTAGCCCGAGGCATCTAGCACACCTTGAATAAATGTCTAACTCGTTGGACCAACAAGAAACCCTTGAGAGAAATGTCAGTTATTGGCTTATGGCAGCTCAAAGTTTAAAATTGCTCTCTTGGAAAATCACTGAAATCGACTTACTCACTTATTCACAGTTGTTACAGATATGTTGACGAATTTTATCATAATTAGAAATCAAACGATGTGTCAAATTCTACAGGGTGATAACTTTATCGTGAACCACTCAATATATCATAGACATAAAATATAAGAAATTAATTTTAGCTCCGATGCGGAGCTGAGAAGGTATTGTTTTTACAATGATGTGTTTTTATTTTTGTGTCTGGACCCACGATATCTCGTATACTGCTGAACCGATTTCCGATTTCTGAACCCTTATCGTATCCACCCGGCATAAGACTAAATATTATATTTTAAGTACATTATTGCTGGTCCCACGATATCTTTTAAACCGCTATAACTGGTTTGAACATACTATCCACAGAGTCGCATCGAAGCGTTTATTTAAAAGTGATTTTATCACTTTCAGTTATAATAAAATCTGTAGACCTGTGACCTCTCCGTCCCCACTGGCTTTTTTTTTTTAAAATTGTTTTTTTACAATGTGATCTCAATTTTCACTATTTTGTTTGTATTTACCCCCCCCCCCTCCCTCCCTACTAACTTAGTGTTTTTGATAGAAACTTTTGTAACTTAAATAACGCATACATTTCATTAACTTAACCTTCTTATTTCCCTTCTTCCGCGAGTTGCCATCGCGGCTAAGAGAAACACAACTAGCACTCGTCGTTAATCCGTTACTCGGAGTTTTATTAACTTTAAGTCTAACATTCAAAGTACAACCGCAAGATTTTATAACTATCGAAAATCCCATTTTGCTTTTTTACGTCGTATTTTTAAAGAGTTCTGTGAATATAAAAGGATGGTTAAAGGTTGACAATTCTTGTGATGAGGTTAGTTTTCCAAGTCATCAAGATCATTCATTAATTATTCAGTATTCTTAGAGATCAGATTTCAAAGAAACGGTAAAAATGTTTTAGATAAGTCCGATACCTGAAACTTATGCATTATTTTGTGAGACATACTGTACAACAACAATATTCTTAATTGTCGAGACCTTAATAAAATCGAACGTTTTCGTCAACATGACTATGCAGCAAGCGTTTTCCTGCCATATCATTCGCCAAAAGTCATTGACCGTGTTCTCGGTCGGCCCCTGGGTCACTATGTACGCGTTAGGTTTCAGCAGACTCTGTAAACAATACATAACTGACATTAATTGAATATTATGTATATATATATATATATATATATATATATAATCCGTGCACTTTAATAGTGTTTACCCAATATTACTACGGTAAAATAATATTATGTAAAAAAAACGTTGCGTGGGCTGGGCAGCCCTGAAAATTATTTTTTGCATATTATACTCCGAAATTCAACATTTCGTGTACGGCTAATGCAATCATCGAGTATAGGACAGGGAAAAGTTGCCTACGATCTAGGTTAATTGCCTAGGAAATCAACACAACAATTTTCGCTGATATTTCGAATTTACCCCCAAATTGATTGTAAAAACTATAAAAGGAGATTAGTACAATTTAAGCCATGCAAGTGTAGGTTGGTTTGCATTTTGCATACTCCAATACTTCAAATTTATGAATTATTGTACAACTATCCTTTAACTTTTAATCATAACTCTATAAGATGTACCGTTCATTCCAAAATATAAATTGTAAGTCATTATCATTAATTTAGTATAGTATAGATTAGGGTGACCATTTTTATATAAAAAAAAACGGGACTAACAATATTTAATTATATATTTAATTATAATATTTAATATTTAATTATTTAAAATATTTTTTTAAAAAATATTTTTAAAATAGGTAAATAATAGATAAGATATCTGTACTTGTTTGCATTGCGTTATGCAGAATATGAGCTGCACAACCAATTCCACAAATATTGGTTTTTTAAATTGTCGTTTAAAATCGTAAAAACATTTTTTGTTCCTTTCCTTGCAGCACCCTCAGAATTGGTATTACAATTATCCCCGCTAAATGCAATAATTTTGTGAGATCATTCATGTTTTGTTCTTCTGAGGAGTAGGCACCGTTTCACTGTCGCGAGTATTCTGAGCGCAGCGTCGCTTATTTCTTGTCGGTATTATATGGCCGTAGTTGCAACCGTGTTTTCTCGACCAAGTGGTCTTAGTAGTTATCTTTGTTTTTCCATTTTTAATTTTTATGGCTCTTTTTGCTTTTCCCTTTTTATACCTGGGATCTTTATTTATTTCGTCAACAGTTGTTTTTATTGTTTGGCATTGATCGGTTGGTTTGATTTGTTTGTTTCTTTTTTCCTGTCGAACAATTGCTTTCCGTGTATTGCTAATGTTATCCGTAGCTGTTTTCAACAATAGGACGATTAATCTTTATTGCATACTGTTATAAATCAATTGTTAAATACTAAATGAGTGATAACGCATCCCTGTGTTTGAAATTGAATTCATAACAGTTATGTTCGGATAATCCCTATCAACAATAAAAATAAACGAGTGAGCAGGAAAAAAATATTTGCTCGTTTATTCATTCGGAGCAATGTGAAACTATTAATTACAAATGTCCCCCGAAATTGTGCCAATGACAATGACAAGAATATTTCATCGGAAAATCTAGTTATCGACATGAGCAGTTAAATGCATATTTCATACAAATAATAATAATGTGCTTTAAACCCGCCGCTTCGAAAAGTTGTGGAATAAGCGTTTAACAATTTGAGTCTGTCACTCGACGGCATACGTCTTCCCCGTTTTCGGATCTATTTTATATTATAATTACTTGGGTAGGAATAATAATATGTTCTTTATATAGGACCGCTGTCGTCATCAGCATAACTGAAATCGTGATGTCGACTAATTGAATAGGTACGTGGCAGGGTCGCAGTTTGTTGACACGGACGGGTCCGAGTAGGGGTTTTAATTTAAGACGTCCCTTTAGTGATATTATACAATACCAACACAGACAAACATTGTTATGGCACGTGATGTTTGCTTACAACGGGTGTCAGTTAATTATAACTTTTTTGCTTATTCCAAACCGGCCAAAAATCGATTTCATGTTTGTCAATGGTTTTCTTAATATAATGGTAGTATTCCGGCCGGATTGTAATACAAATTATTCAATATACGGGCATTGATTAATGATTATACAATTTTTTATAAGGGCTATTACATGCGAAATGAATTCAACAATTTTACTTCTTCTTCTTCTTCTTCTTCCGGCCTTCATAACTCTCCAAGAGTTTTTGCCGCCATCACTAAATCACCCCACTTATCTCGATCCTGCACGATCTCCCTCCAATTCTGTGCTCCAAGGTCCTCCAAATCTTTTTCCACGACATCCATCCATCTTTTCCGAGGACGACCCCGTGGCCTTCTTCCTTCCGGCTTCCAATTTAATACTACCTTGGTTAATGCATCTGTGTTACGCTGCATAACATGTCCTAGCCATTTTATCCTTTGACTCTTTATGAATCCATTAATTGTAACTATATTTAGTTCTTCCTTTAATTCTTGGTTGAACTTCCTGCGCCATTGACCGGTCCTCGGATCCCTGATCGGACCACATATTCTTCTCCATATCTTATTTTCAAAAGTCCTCAGTCTTCGCTGTGTTACACTTGTAGTAGTCCATACTTCACATCCATATGTTAGTATCGGCCTTATTATTGATGTATAAACAATTTACACTTGAATTTTTTCATAACTGGATACGTTTTATTATAAACACTAAACAAAGTATAATTGCACAATTTTGGATCGCTAAGCGTTTTTTGCTTATGTATTATACATTATTTAGACTCATAGCTAAGAATTACAGTAAAACTATCTTCAAATTGTTTGTTACAGTTCTAAAAGATTAAATATTATTTTTCAATCATAATATACATCTTAAGATAATACCTTTAAGTTGGTATGCAACATGTTCAATTATTCATACAGTTCAATTATTTTCATATTATAATCACTGTTTTTTCACATTAAAAAATGTCGCACAAGTCATATATAACTCAGTGGCGTATTTGTGCTTTTTTCGGAAGGGGTGTCTTGATATTATTTAATAAACAATTTTGGGTAATAAATAATCACATACTACAACCCTAAAATTGTACAATATCTCCCCTGCCCCTATACACCACTGTAGTCTATAATACTTTCAAATTAAAATGAAGGGCTGCGGGGAAAAAATATCAATGTCAATTTTTTAACATTCTGAGAAAATCATATTTTTAATTTCAAAACGTAATATATTTTGCATGTATGCCTAAACTTCCGGCGGTCGTTACCCTCGACTAATTTGTTTTTTCCCCTGGTTGGAGCGCATAAAAGATACAATACATCAATGCAAATAATTAGGTACCAAAATCTCATTTTCAAAAAAAATTGACATTGATCTTCTTTCCCCGCAGCCCATAAAATATATAAATGACGTTACCGTCAACATTTTGCGATGACAAATGCTCGAGTCAAATAAAAAAAAAAAAACTATTTACAGAGATTTTGTTATCAAAAATTAATTAACTTATTTCGTTGTTTATTCACTAGTTTTTTCTCAAAACTGTCAAATCGTTTTTTACATTTTATTACTGCTTGTCTTTATTAACAACTCTGATTTTCTTCTTGCTTTAAATACTTATTTTTTTCACTATAAATCAATCCAGAGTATTGTCCTATTATACTATATAAAATGAAATAAAACTTGCAAGAAACTATAAGCCTAAACATATTGTTCGTAATAATCCCTAATTATTTATCAAACTTGTTTAAAATTATGATCTGTATTCTGTAGTATAAATGCTAAAAGTTTTAACCACACGCACTTTGTTAGATCGCAAGAAGTTTTAAAGGAGTTTAGTTTTGTAAGTGAATGTAGGTAAGTATTTTAAAATTAACACGAACAAACTTCTTATTTCTTAGTTTATATACAATACAAGAGAAAATTAGTGTTTCGAACGTTAACGATAGAATAATATTATTATGGAAAATATTTTACTTAGATTCATCCAAACTGTGTTTTAATTGGTATTAATATAGAACAATATCATAAGAATAAGGGTTAAATTATAAAAAAATTTATTTCAGTATTTTATAATAAATTGTTATATTTATAATAGTGTTATATTTGAGGTAATACTCGATTAGAATATTGTAAATTAATGTCTGTACAATTTTTTTTATTAATTTATGACAAATATTTATTGTTTAATAAGAATGCTTCGTGAAATATTTAATTAGCGGTAGGTAGACATAATATTGAAGTTAATAAGCCACAGAGAAGTTTAAATTAATGAAGTCTACTAAGTAACGGAAAAAGAAACCCATTTGATTTTTTCTTCACGGCTCTGAGGAAATTTTGTTTAATTCAATGCCAATTTATTAATGTATGGCCAATCTCCATTTTCAAATACTATGAACTTTTCGCACGAATTCTTTTTTAAGATACATAGCGATAACGCTCTTATTTGAATGCACCCATGTACATATTTTGCATACTCTATGCGCCTTACAACTTGGAGCTGTATACATTTCCTCTTGCTTGATTTGTAAAAGCAAATATTTCTAAGGAATTGTATTTATATTTTTTTGTTGTTGTCAAAATAAAAAAACGCAAATCTATCTCGACTCTTAATTTAAAAAGTTAATTGAGAAAAAAAGTAGTGTATTCGGATTTTATTGTTGACATTTTGCAATGCTTGTGCATTTCTTTGTGCCAAAACAATTAAGTTCGATTTATTATAATCGTTTAATGTTCATATAGCTTTTCGTCGAGAGTAGTTATAATAGTAAAATAGAACCAAAGCTGTTAGAAGTTTAAGTATTCGGTCCATTGGAATTTGTAACAGTTTAAATAAAAATTGTATTGTGGTAAAAAAAAACCTGAGGTTTGTTATTAGAAAGTCGGTAATTCGGTGCTGTTCACGAGCAATCTTTTTTAATTAAAACTGCCTATAATAAAAAAGAGCCGAGTGGGGATTAATTAAAGGAGACGAGATCAAAGAAAAAATAATGGTATACAAAATACAATAACAACGCACATGGTATAATTATTATTAATTTGTTGGTGGTTCGATAAGCCGCATTGTTTGTACACCGAGAATAACATATTAATCGTACTTAAACGGTGAACGTTTACATATATAAAGACATTTTTTAGTGTATACTCACGTCTACGTATGACGCGTTGATATAATCCGAGTCGGGCACGTCGGGTAATTGGTTTAAAACAACTCTGTTGTAGTCGTCTGAAACAAAATACAAAATAATTAATTTGTTTTCCAATTATGAGCTCAACGAATCGATCAACCACCAACGTGTTGGCAGTTCTTTCATTAATTATTTACGCATAAACGAGAAAAAAAAAGTAAACAATTTTGCATTTGAAATAAAAATATAATCAGTTATCGTTTAGATTTGATAATGTATTGTTACAAACAAATAAATAAAAAAAAAAGGTTAGGTTACTCAGAACCTTTTTTGTTTTTAATCTATTTTTTTTTATTCACTAATAGACTTTGAGGTTCGCATGGAGACAAAACATTCGGTGAATAAAAAAACGTCAACCGGGTTTAACCGTTACACGATACATATTTTGAAATTAAGCCTGGGGGTTTAGCGGTAAAAGCGAGATTCTGCCCGACATAAAACAAATACTAACAAAACAATACAATGTAATGCCTTTGTAATTTGAAACTAAAATTTTACCGCGCAGATCCGTATGAATTTACGGTATTTCGTATGTATATGATCAAACTGGGTGTGAGTATTTATAGCAACGATTTTTTTTAGATAAATCCAAATATCGCACAACAAGAGTACAAATATTTTTGTAAGTGGGTTAGCGACTCAGGTGTTTCTAGTTGATGTATACAATATTGTATCAATCATTTTTTAGTTTATAAAAGTTACACAATATTTCACTTTTTCCATTTGGGTTAAAACGTTAGTAATAAAAATATTTATTATTTATACAAAAATGGTTTTATTTTTTTCAAATGAAAATAATGCATGAAATAACATAAATATATTATACTTAGGATTTTTATTTTTTTGCTAAAAAAAAATATTTTCTATAAGTGTTTGGTATATATATAATATATGTATATTATTATATGTGGAACAACGTGATTACTTTAATAAAAATTAAAATCGAAAACCTTAGAACAAAGGTTAGGTTTAAATTATATAATAAAACCATTTTTTTAGTGCTTAAAATGTAATAAAATAATGGTTTTTGTACTTATACATTTAAATACAACTAAATCATTCCAATCAATGTCGGTTGTTCATCGATAAAACATTTTAACGTCTCCAAACAATAATATTATTGTAAATCAGATTGCACACTGAATACGTTGAGTTCTAAACATTGTATATTTTGGCTTCTGAAAGTTGAAACTCTTATTGATATAATTAACATGACATTAAAAAAACACTGGTAATTTATATGTCACACACAGCAGTTAGAAAATGATAATATTTTTAAAATGTTTTTAAGTGATGAAAACAATTTTTTTTAAAACTAATAAAATTACATACATGTTGATTTTTTGTTTTACAATTAATGAATTTTTCAAAAATGTCAAGTTGTTATTTGTTTTTAACGGTTGGAGAATATATTGTATCATATTACTTCAAACAAATGTTTGTACAATTTCATGAAAATAAATGTTTATTGAATACTTGTTCATAGAAAATTTGAGATCCAAGTATTTCAAACCATTTTTTAAAATCAATATTAAAATAAATTATAAATTTGTACTATGTTATGGTATCTGTTATTGTATTTTAATTCTTGGATTTTTGTTTCATAATTTTCAAATTTAAAACAGTTTTAACTATTTTTTGTGTTGTCTAATATATATATATTAGACTTTGAATTTCATTAAAACAAAAAAACATGTACCTACTATTTGAATAATTTTAATGTTATTATTCAATACAGTAGTATTGCTTTGTTCATTAATAAACAATAAACATTAAATAATAAATCATTATTTAAACATGTATTTGGAATTTTGGAAATTAAATATGCTGCCAGTTATATGAATATTTTTTTGTTGCACAACTTGATTGTTTGTGTAATAATATAATATGCGTTCATTCGGTGTACTCGTAGTAGGTGGTGTTTTTGTCAGATGTGCAGTAAAATGCACAACGGAATCGTATAATTAAAATATGATGAGGGATTAATTTTAAATCCACTGATTCCACAGGAGTTATGTGTAATACGCATTTATCAACTAAGCCATACTATATAAATTGTTAAGTCGTAGAATATTATTATTCATCCTACAGTAGTAATTTCAAATAGTATTGAAAGTGTCAAAAAAAATAATGATATGATAAATATATTATTTTTTGTTTGTATACTTTTCTTTAGTGGACATTTTTAAGTGGAAAAGTATTGTAAATCGAAAAGTCAATATCTAAATTTATGTTTTTCGGATTGATGAAATCAAATTTTTTCTGGCACCAAATGTTTTGTGGCAACCAATTCTATTACATAGTTGGGCAGTTAAAAAAAAAGGAAATGTCTGTAAGAATTCAAAAAGTTGTTGACGGCTCATCTTTTGAAAAAGTCAAAGTAAAAGAAATTCAAGTTTTACAAGTTGATGGAAATCTTGTGTTATTTCATATATTTAAGAGTTATATCAATATATTAGATTTATTTTACTAAACATTCAAAATCTGCTTTTAAAAAACTACTTATCATACAACACCCTGTGTTACTTGAGTATGTGAGTTCTAGTATCCACGTACCACTTTTAAATTATTGTTAAATCGTTTTGCCAAAAATTCAATTATTCTCTCTGTAGTGTCTTTTTTTTTTAATACTCTTAGCTTTTGGCTTTACTATACATAGCGATTTACATAAATACCTATAATATTAGCATATGAATATTGAATGATATGTTCCATTCCGTCGTCCTCTGTGGTTATTACTTATTTGCATTAGTGGCCGCTGTTAGTAATTGTAAATAACTAACAACCGTTAATGCAGTATTTCAAACTGATTACAGCAGTTTGAAACCGGATGTCTAATTGATACTTACCTTTAGATTTTTAGATTTCATCAATTTACCTCTCAGTTTGGTTATACAAATATATTTTTTTTCGTACTAAATTCCCAATTAGACATATGTCTATTAAAATTTAACATTTTCAAGTGTAAGAAACCGTAGGATCTATCTTTTTATTTTTTTGAGTATCCGGACTCCCAATGCTACAATAAATAAATACACGTAAAAAATATGTATTTCAAATTTTATTAGTGTTGGTTTTTTAAAATTTTGGGATATTTTCTTTAATCCTACACAATAGCTTATATTAGAGGTTTTGGTGGCGAACATATTATACTCGTACAAACATCATATAGAACTATTCGACGCTTCAATGATTTTCCAACAATAATATAATATCCACTATAATATGTCAAATGTGACAATGAATCTTTTGTTGTCGAATGCTATTCTGTACGTATACGAAAAGAACCCCCCTCGAACACAGCTTGTGCTTTGTACAGTGATATTTTTTTTTGAAAATACCATTAAAATCGTATATCCGAAAATGAAATAGCATTATCTAAAAAAAAATCTTCAAACGAGAGTACAAAATTGAATATGGGCTTTTGTAACCGCGAAAAAATGTATATTTGGTTTTAAAATAATTTTTGTGGACTTTTTGATTAATTAAAATTATTTATGAAAATTCAATAACTGGTTTTCTATTTGAAATTATTTTTTCAAATAACTCAGACCGCTTGTCTTTTTTTATTTTAATGTTAAAAAAATGATTAACTAATTACAAAACTAGGTAGGTAAAGTATATCATAAAATGGCATCATAATATGTAAATTTATGAAATGAAATAACTCGGACATAAAACGTTAAAATCAAGTTAAGTGTCACGTTGTTTCTATATTTATTAAGGAATGGACATTAAAATGTTATATTATACTGATATTAACATAACAACGGCACGCTTAAAAAAAATAAATTATTACCATTGAGTATATATTGTACAATATAATTTATACTCAATGTTATTACTTACAACAGCTGTTATTTTTATAGTTGTATAAAAAACATGTTTCTCGAATTCTCGAGTTTTAATGATTTTTAACAGTATAGATAAAAAAGATAAAAAATAAGTATATTTTTTTTGTTATAAGACAACCATACTTATGATGTTATAAAGCGTAAAGAAAGTCGGGTGTTAAAAAGACAAATTTTTTGTACACCAAATTTGGTGTACAGAAAATTTGTGCAATGAAACGCCACCGATGTAGTTAGAGTTATTATAATTCAATATAATAGTACATTGTACATAAAACTAAACATATGCAACTACTAGCTTACGATGTTTGTATAGATTTCTTTTTTGTAATATTTAAAAGTCTTTCTTAAAGTATTTTTTCGCGGTATGTGTAGGAAAAAATATTGATAGTAATTATAATTAAAAAAAAAAAACACTTTATTATGCTGCGCTTGCCACTACTGCGGCGTGTGAAATACATAAAAAAAGATTGAGCGATAAACCCAAAACTTTGGCACCGCTTCTATACACATTACACATGTAATAATATATTCGTATTTATCTGTTAGGAACTACGGTCATTAAAAATGTTCAATATAGGGTATTCAAAAATAAATGTTTAAACGTTTAAAAATACAAACAAACGACAGAGTTCATCGACCCTGTCGGTGAGCACTATTAATGAAAAGGCACGTCTAGATATTTATAGTGTTTGTGTATCAGTGTTGAGCGTATAATCGATTACTTTATGATTAAATTACGTAATCGATTACAACAATGTAATCATGATTAAATTAATCATTAATCATTTAATCATTTCGTAAAAGTAATCAGTAATCATGATTACATTTTGTAATCATAATCATCGACCATATATGATTATTGTAATCATGAAATGTTTGAAAAAAAATTGTTTAACCGCCCCAGGCTTTCCCTAAAATATATAATATATAAGTGTTCCACAATGATTTAACCTTTGTAATCCCTTGGAAAAATTTGTTTTTTAAATTCTGCTTTATCTAAATATTTTGTTAGCCAACAAGAAGTTTATTTATATTTTATTGGAATAAAAAAATATTCCAAAAAATTTAGATAAAATGCTGATTAAAAATAAAATTGTCTAGATGATTTTGCAAAGGTCAAATCGTCGTAGACATCCCATATATTTATTTAAAGAAGTTCAAGACTTGCGTGGGCTGGTCATGCATGGAGGGCTGATGGTTCCCTTACAAAGATGGTTATGGTAAATCAAATAGATCGGAAAAGACCAAGGGGACGTCCAAGATGACAAAGATGGTTTGATGTTGTTAAGAAAGATCTGGAGATGTTAAAACCGGATTAGAACGGAAACTTGGATCTTGGAAACTTACGCAAAAGAAGTATGGGGTGAATTGGTTTGAAAAGCAGAGCCTAAATGGCTCGAAAAAGTTAAAAAAAAAATATGTAATAAAGAATACGCCCTAGGTTAAAAAAATATTATCATTAATGATTTCACGATTACAATTGAAAGATTAATGTAATCATAATTACAAATTAATGATTAATATAATCATAAGTATAATCATGATTACATTGATCTAACACTATGAGTACTGATTACAATTATTAATCGTAATCATTAATCATTAATCAGATTACAATTTGCCCAACACTGTTGTGTATGAGCACACCAAATATACAACACCAATTATAATATTATATTGTCATGGAACAGACGCATGGATCGATGAGGAGAATATTATAATAATATGAATTTTAAATATTTCAATAGCACCAGTGAGAATAAGTCAACTGTACATGGACGAGTACACACAATGACCTACATAATAAAATAAAAAACTACCATAATTGAAATGGAAATGTATTTTAAAATGTATTCAAGGGTACGTCATGCTCGTATCAAATACCTTTAATCGCTTTGGTAAACACGCGTTTGGTAGACCGAGAGTAGTACTCAACAATACACAATAGTGGTGTACCGAAATGAGTTTTATTGGAAGTTGCTCTGTTAAGTTAAGCATAGTGAATAACTCTGGCGAAATATTCCAGTTAAAAATGTTTTATATATTTCTACTTTCTAAATATAAATGAAAAAAATACAATAAATGATTAGGTACTAGAGTGGCTGTCATTTTTGTCTTCATCGTAAATAGATTTCAAACTAATAAAAATAAATACCTTTATTAAACCATACCCATTATCACTTCAATTCAAATTTCCTGCGAGAATACGTCTTGTAGACATGATCATTTATTTAACATAATTTTAGGTTCTACAAAAAACATTTATACTTGAGTATACTAAATTTATGTACACTAGTTTACACTAAATTCTGATAAAACAAAAATATTATGTCTAAGCATACACTTTCAATAATAACAATTATTTTGAAAATAAAAACGTTTCTAAGTTTTTTAAAAAAAATGAAGTAAATAACTTCAAAATTAAGTTCAGCTGCTTAAATTTGACTTTAGTAGAGTTTTCAACAACCAGAAATACATGTATGGTAAAAAAAAACAACAGAAAAATCGTTTAGGATCATAGTTGGGTCAATGCCTTACTGCTTGCTAAAAAAGGGAGACAAAAGGATAAAAATTAAAAAAACAATTTGTTTACTCTTTGAACCCGATTTTCCTAGCTCAAATATAATTTGTTTTCAATAAACCTATAAAAGAACAACTTCATTTCCAATTTTGCAACAGAAATAATTCTGTGTATTCTTAACATGTATGTAATATGCCAGTAATTATACCAATCGATTTAAGTATTCAAAAAAGTTTAGTAGCAGAAAAAAATGTTTAAAAAATATTCTGACAAATGTCGTTAAATACCATTATTTTTAATGAAATATTATAAAAACATATTATTGTTATGTGATATAGATTATAAGAAAAATGATCGATCCAGTGTTTTTCAACACTTTATCAAATGTTTATATTTTAATCATAGATTTATTTTCGGAAATAAAAAGTTGGTCATTGATGGTACATCAATCATCGGTTTAATAGAGGCGTGTATGTATATATGTATATTTTACAAAAAAAAAGTTAAAAATCTGTTTCAGCAAGAGATATATAGTTTGACATATAGAAATTTGAAGTACTAAGTTCTCTTCTTAGAATGTCTATAAAAAAGAAAAATGTATTACAAAGAAGTAGAATGGTTTGAGACACTCGAAAGAGATATTATGCATTTCATTATTATATTATCTATTCAAATAAATAATTTTTTAATCGACAAAAAGTATACTCACAAGCAATACACTTTTGGTTTTGATTTTTTTCTTTGTTATTTGGTTTTGTAGCGTGACGACAAGAATGTGTTTCCACTTTGACTGCTGCCTAAACATAATATAAATAAAATCTTCATTAGTTAAACGTTAACGTGTACTAAATACAGTCAAACAATAATAATTACATTTAATCGGTAAAATATTAGTGACCGTATATTCATCATCATCATGTAGCTTAACGGGCAATGAAGGCCCAACGCTGCCATCATGAGATGGTTTCTTGACGAATTCGCTTCCAGGACGGGTCGTCAATCCGTCGCCGGAGAGGGGGATGGCGGTTCCTTTTTACCGGACGATTGCTCGCCCAGCAAACGGAGCGCCTGTGACCGAGTGTCGAACCGACGACAGTGAGCGCTAACACACTGCCGCCTTACCCACTCGGCCACTCCTCCTCTTACCGTGTATTACTTTTATAAATTCGTCTAGAAACCATCTTATGATGCCAGCGTTGGGCCTTAAAGGCCTGTTAAGATGATGATGATAAATACATTTATAGGTAGCTTAGAGAAAAATATGAGCATTGATACTTTTTTTGGCACATTTATACGTGCATCACGTATCAATAATTGGGTTGATACTTGATAGTATATTATTAAATAATTTTAAAATAAACATTTTAACAGTAATTTATTTAACAAATTTTGATTTTTTATTATTATAAATAATATTAGTATTATTTAATATTATAGGAAATAAAACATATCCGCCTGAAGTTTTACACTTTTTAAGTATGCCACATGTATGCTTGTTTTAATTCAATAAAAAATACATAGTCAACTTAATAATTGTACACATGTATTCATTATTAGCTATCAGTTTTTTTTAAATGATAATTTGTAGATAAATTATTATTAATGTATTAAGTAATGATACAGAGGCACGTAATAAATGAGATAAAGTAAATGTATGAATAGAGATGGTTAACGGCAAAAGAAGAAAAATTATACTTGGTATTGTTAAAAACATAACATTTGTATTGGATCTATTATTACGCGAGTTGTGTATTAATCACGGGAGGAATTGAAGGGAAAAGTGCGAGTCCTGAGGAGATTAATGTGTTACGTGAGCAGAATTACTAACGAGAAATATGTGACTATACGTATATATGTAGCTTAATGATGTACTTGTTGTCATATAAAGAGGTTTCATTGAGTACTTTTTTTTGTGCTATATACTTAAAAGTATTTTTTTCCTCGGTAAACCGATGACATTGTTTGTTTGATAAAACTTTTTTTTTCAAAATAAAAATCATTTTTACAACAGTTATTGTATTATACTTAAATTGGAAAATGACAATACGTTTTAAATGTTTTCCAATAGTTAAAAACAAAAAACCTGATATAATTTTGCATAAAACAAAAAAATGTAATAAATGTTTTTTAAAATGTTTCACACATAAATATTTTTTCTTAAACGTTTGAGCATTAAACAAACATAATAATTTTTTAGGCGATATTTGGGTTATTGTTAAAAAATATAACCCATTTTTTATCTTTATGAAGAACGTTTGTGTAAAGAATAAATATAATTTACATTCTGGTTTAACAGTTTTGTGAATATATTTAAAAAAAACGAAATCACTACCCAAAAACTGGTTTTAAACCTTGCCTTCAACGCTAAAAACGTTTTGTTAACATTTTAAATATATCTGGATTATTCTAAAAGATTCAATAAGATCAAAAACATTTATATGTATAATAGTAGTAATATTTTGGGATATTATACAATTTTATAATTTACTTAAATAATTACTTTTTTATGTTTTCAAATATGGTAATACCTACAGGCGCGTGCAAAGTTGTAATCATATGTATAATAATTATTTTCTTCTGACTCAGACAACAAACATATTCATATTTATGCTAGTGTTATTTCATTATTATAAGTGCGGTAAATCAAACTGAGCTTTGTCTGCAGAGGCTAAAGCTGTATAAAGTATTATAATAAGTTACTTCGAATATAACTAATAATTATACATATACATAATATATTGACTCAATGTGAACTGTTGTAAACAATTTACCAAGTTTATAATATATTAAATAGGAACAACAAATAGTTATACTCATATCTCATATGTGGTGATCGTATAATATTATGACCTAGTTTGTTTTGTTTAAATTATTACGGTCTTATAAATACTTATGTCGACAGGAAACAAACTTAGTAGAATAAAAAAAATATATGAGCTTTCAAGCCAGAACAAAAGTTTTGCAAATTCTTATAATTTGTATGTTTCTGTGTTTGAATTTTCCATTTAAAACTCAGTTGGTTTGATTTGAGACAATAGTTTGCCGTACATGGGACTAACTGTTGGCGGTAAGACATTTTATTCTTTTCAATTGTTTCACTAAGATGTATTTTAGTATTTGAGCCGAGGCTGCGAAGGCAATATTTATGTTTGTCATGAAGGAACGATTCCCTGAGCGGTTTGCACTACAGCGGTTCAAACACACTGCGTGTGAAACTTCAGATATTTGTGGTGTTTTGTTAAATGCCATTTTCAAATAACACTTACATTTGAAGCACACATTATTTACGGGATGCATTTTGTGATGTAATATAACTTACATAATAGGTAATTACAAAAAGAAAAAAAACAAAATTTACGTTAAGATGGAAAAATATTATATATTGTTTTTAAATATCGTTTTTAGTTATAAACAGTTTACAACATTTTTTTTGGATTGTAGTGCGCCGTTGAACAAAGAGTTTCCAAGTAAATTTTAATAAAAATAAGGCTGGATTGTTTTAAGTGATAAATAATGTGTAAAGAGGTAATGCTGAATACTCAGAAGAGTAGGATTATGTTTTCTAAGGATAAAGAATAATCTTAGTCTTATGTACAGGTATATTTTATGTTGCGCGAAATTAATTAACTTTTCTATGATGTTCAAAGACTTAAGAAAACCTTTTAAAAGGTCTCAACGAGATGTTTTTATGAAAATTAAAAAATTACAAACTATAAGGATTGCAAAAAAACTGGATAGATGTTAAAATCACTTTCACAAAAACACTGCATTTCGGTTGTGTATACGGTAAGAACGTTGGTTCAACTCACTATTATAACCAATACGTGTACTGCGTATTGACTTAAAAATCGTAACACAGTTAAAACAGTCCATAATATACTTAGCTCTATAACAGGAGTACTAATTATCTTGTGATATTTAGTGTCACAAAATATTTTGTCATGTTATAATGAAATGCGGGGTATTTTTAAATAATGTGTTTTGAGAATAACGTCTGAAACCAAAAATTAATGATAACTAAATCAAATTTACATTTTAATATATTTTAGAGAAACTGGAAAGTTTTCAAAATATAAAAAGCCTACGATTTAATGTCAATCTATGGGTTAACTTTGTGTTTAATTAAAAAAGCCAATTTAGTTGTGTGTGATGTTTGGTATACTGTAAAATTAATGTTAGACAGTAGCCAGTGTAATTTACCTTCATAATTAACAAAAATCGTAGACCGTATTTGTTACTCGAATCCTTAAAACTTATTTTAATCTAAAAAATTTTAGTGTAGTAGTAAGCATTATTATGTAAAGATACTGTAATTAAACATAACTCTATCCGTAATTATATTACGGTTGATCGATTCAAATAGTTACAAACATTCGAAGAGATAAATGTTTTTTGTTTGTTGTTCGTTTTTTTAATAAAAATCGTCAGATTGTTAGGTTAAAAAGTAAATAGGTTAATTAAAAATCATTAATTTGTAATAAAAAATCGTGATTTTCAGGTAAGTAAAAACTAATATTTGTTCTTTATAAATATACTGAAAATACTATTTCAAAATAAATAACATTCTCTAGGCAAATGGTTTGAATTTTATTGTGTACGTATAAATGTCATATACCATGTGCCGGTTCCCTTGTGCATTAAATTTCCACAGACTCTTTTGGGGATACTGGCGCCAAGAACAAATTGTTCAAACGATCAATCACAACGAACACACACAGTCCTTCACACCATTAATTTTCCTATTTTTATAAGAAAAAAACACTGTATGCACGACTCGGTACAGTTGAACATAACGGACGGACTTTGATAACGATTTATTTCAACAGATGTACATTGTTTCACGTTGAATATTAAAATTCTACTCATAGCAACCGATTTAATTCGGTCTTTACAGGGAAAAATTTCGGATACAGCGTGCCATTATGCATTCTATTGTTTTAGTTTTCAAAAAAAAGTGTGATAGCTTTTGTTTCTGATAATTTTAAAATATTCGAAACATCAAAGGTTTTCCTGAAAACTATGGTTGGTCTATACGCGTTCACCGATACTAATTTTTTTTATTTACTTAGTTAAAATATTGTAAACATTTACATAATATTTAAACAATATTTTGCAATAAATATTTAAAAAATTACATTTCTGGCAAAAAATGATTATAAATAATTTTTTAATTATTAAAACAATCCTTATAGACATTTACATTTTTGCCCTTCGAGTTTTTAATAACATAATTACCACAGAAGTCAGAACATACTGAAATTCATTTAAACCACCACACCGACAAGAGAATTCAATTAATTACAATTATTTATTTAATTAAATATTAAGTGTTGTAATTGTTCAGCGACTTATAATAGGTGAAAAAAAGTATCTTAGCAATAAATGCTTAGGTTAAAAAAGTAGCAAACATGAGTAGTAAATGAGTTCTTTTGTAAAATGATTCCTTATGTATAAAAAAAAATGTTGTATTCCTACTTTAAATTTGAGTTATAATTTTAACTAACTGTTAATTTTTGGGATAAAGGGTATGGAGTGTTCTATTAAAATGTCAAAGAGAAAAATATGTACACAAACAAATTGCCAAATATGAAATGTTTGAAATGTTGTTTCATAATTTCGAAAAATAAATAAAATACACAAAACACAATTTAGCACTTATTGGATTTGAACTTTATTGGCCAATGTCAATTTTTATTAACGAAATAATTTAGAAATCAAACAAATAAATTAAAAAAACTACGATCTTTAGACTAAAATCGAAAAAGACAATATGACTTAGGTTTATATCAGTGGTTAGGTGCGCTCCCTTCACAATCGTGTCTGTGTTTTTTTTTTGTCTCATTAAAGTAAAGTGGACTGGCCATAATTTAAGTTGCCAACAAAATACAGCATACATTTCATTGACCAACATTTTGGGACCGAACAACAAATTTGGTTATTCGAATGGGTGATAAACGAAAAAAATTAAATAAAAGCAATCTCGCTTAGTTCAACGTTGAACACTGATTTGAAGGATGCATGTAATACATTGTAATATTATGCAAAGTTATTGCGTTTGTCCGGAAAGGGCGAGCTTGTAGACGGTTCTAAAGTAGATGCAATGCGATTTATGTACATAACAACATAGGTGGTGATACAGAACTTAGCGTTTGTATCCTTGCAAATTATTTCTGCGGATGTGGACATTTCGTCTGTCGATTGTTTTTCAAAGATTACTTAGTATACAAAGCATATCTACTTTTGCACTTTTTTTCTAAACTGTGTTATTATAGGTTGACAATAATTGGGTTTACATAATGCTGCTGGTTGACCAAAGCTAATGCGCGCGTTTAAAAAACATTACTTAGTATTGTTTTAAATCCACACAGCACTTTTGTTATTAATTTAACCCCTTAATTAATTACTCCTTTGCAATTTCAAAGGTCCGCGACGAAGAGAAAAGCGTTTTAATTTCGCTTTTCATCTTGTTCTGGGGGGAAAATACGTCAAATAACGCAAATGTAAAATTAACAAAAATAATAGCAATGGCTTTGGACCCAACCCTTAATGTCACAGACCAGTAACATCGTATTAGACGTATATTTGCATGCACACATACACAGACACGCCATTTTGTTATTATTTAGAGTCTTTTTTGCATTAAAAACAAAAAAAGTTATACAAAACAGATAGTTAGAAATCATTAAAAAAATATATCTCTATTCACTTTGTTTGCTTTTAAAATTATAAAATTATAAAATTTTCATAGTTAGAAAAAGGGTAATTTATATCTATACAAAAAAAAAAAAAAAATAATAAAAACAATTTAATTCACCAATTACGACAGGTTTTAGGTTTGCATAATAAATGTACAAAAATGTATTAGAGATTCAGAATTGAGCAAATATACTTTTTTTAGTGTCCGCAAAAATTAAATACAATTTTGGAAATACCCAATAAGTTGCCTGTGCACCATTCCACAGTTTAAAACCATGCTTTTCAACATTATTAATTAATTTAAACGGCTTAGGTTTTTGACTCCTTGCAAATCATACTATAGCACGCTGACACTTTAATGTTTCGTTATTCGTTTAAACGTTGGCAAAACATTTTTTATTATTAATGATTTAAATGCTTATAACGATAAACGCGTTGTGGAAACACTTTTTGAACTACCAGGTCATGGCTCAAACGAATTTCGTGCGTTTGTACTTTGTATCGTTTTAATCGCAGCCAAAGAGCATGGAGTGGAAAACGATAAAAGAAAAGATTAGTCGCCATTCTTATTTCGTCAGTCAGAATTTTTTTGTAGTCCCTATACACGAGGACCAGTGGGGTAGAAAGAAGGGGGTTTGGGGTAGGAGGGTGGTAAACACGTTTTATCACTATGCCTGATCTCTGGTAGAATATAAATGGTTTACAGTGGCGATACATAGCATCGTGGGACGAGCAGACGAGGACAAACAAAGTGGAGGTGTGAGGTTACATTTTATCCGTCACATTACCCGACTGCAAAATACGGCACAGATGATAAATGATTGCTGTCGTTGCTAAATAAACAAATGCCGCGTTGGCGGCCAAAACAATAGGGTGTGACAAAAGAAGACCCAACAACCGACTTTGGCCTCCGTCGGTTGTGTATCCGTCCAAACGGTAGCCTACTTTACCACGGTCGTACCTCACTTGCTGATACCGGCAATTTTTTTGCAAAAACATATTTTACCGCCACCATTTTATTTGTATATTTATTAGCTATAGTGTTCAGGATATTTTATTGGTAGTGTAATTTTACACCAGCAAAACCTTCATGAATAATGGTTTTCTAAAACAAAAAACGCAACTTCGATGCGAATCAAAGCAAAACACATTTTTGTTGATAGTTTTTTCTTCTCGTGATGAAACATCTTTTTTTCTTCAGCTATTCTACTTCGTCTCTTACTTTATTTATTTATTTTTTTATTATTATATTTCATTCTACTTCTTTTGTCTACAATACTCTTTCGTCATCTAAGATTTTGCTTCCTATATAATACGTATCTAATGTAATAAAATCATTCGATCACGTGATAATGCTTCCAACTTAGTCGAATAGGTTAGATAGAGGCAACATATTACTGCTTTGTTGTTAAAATTATTTGGGTTTCGATCCCAGGTATGTTAAAAATTGACTATATCCATTGTGAATAGCGAAGGAATTGGATTTAACCGCTTTAACGCCAGACAGGCGGTAGATGTATTACGAGCTCACACAGGTTAGTTAAGCTGAAAATAATACAAAAAGGAATTTCGGAAATTTCCAAAGAAATTAAACTAGGTCCTCTGAAATTAATGGTTTAATTCCTCCAAGGGCCTCCCGGTGTTCTGTGTTATTGTTGCCGTTTGTCGACGCGTAATGCGTATTTATTTAACAAATTACTTTTTCTACCGAGTTTTAAGCGCTCTCGTTATGTACAGAATAAGTTTAATTTCAGACGTCCAAAACGAATATAACACTTTAATAGTACAAATAAGTCTTAAATTAAAAAAGAAAAAAAAACAACATTTAGTAGAATTAATAATTGCACTTTTTCCAATCAACCGAAGGTTCAATTATTCATACAGGCAAACAGATAAATAATATACACTGGATGATAAACTTAAAGTGATTAGATAATACAATAAGAAGTGTGATTATTATAACTTCCTTACTTTCTTTGCGTTTAGTAGTTTTTCTGTTTTCTTTGTTCTACGACACATTACATATATTATTATTGTGCAATTATCGCTATGCGAATTTTTCTGGGCCATTGTAGGTTTAGTATGCCATTTTGTACATCTACTACTAATAACATTTTCTACAAAACTGCCTACGGGCTGGTCTACGGTCGATTGAAAGTAACATAATGTGTGCCTGAAAAAATTATTAACGGACGGTGTAGATCAAATATTATATAGTTAATACTATACCAATTGAGGGTATGTGTGTATGTACGCACACGAATAATATTTTTTTGACAAGGTAAACAATTACGGCGAAATCCAAAAATGAATTATTGACCATGAATTATTCAAAATAGTGAATTCTCCGATTCGGTAAAATGGAAATCTATGCGGAGGGTGTGTAGAGTGATTGAATTTATTTGCGTAGCTGATCACCTCTCCCCTCCTCCTTCTTTTCACAGACAGGCCAATGGGGGTGGGGGGGGGGGTTAACTCTGCGCAGAGAAAATGGATTGCTTTCATACACCGATGACGATGCTTCTCTATCCCAGTCCTCTTTTCATTTTGGGCGTGCACATGTGCTTGTCTCTGTGTGTGTGTGTGTCTAAGTGAAAGTACTCGTCGTAGTCGAACAATATATTACTTACCTTCAATCATCGTCATTTTCGACGGTTTTTATTAACCGACAGAAAATATACGTACCTAGCAGTTTTTTTGACAATTAAAAAAAAATATATATAAAAATCTTAATATTTATAATATAAATAAAACTCCTAGGCTTGATATCCCCACCAGAACATGTGTTGCCAGACAGCTTTTGTTTGACAAACTTTTACGCTGTCTATCACACGATCCCTGTATGCATTCATCCTGCCGCCTTCCATTTAAAATATCATCAATGATAACAATAAATTATACTTATTAGATTCGTGGCAAAATGACCGCAGCGTGTGTCATTAAAAACACATTCGAGTATTGGTCACGTGCCTCACGAATAATAACGAGTCCTAAAATTTTGACGTAAACATATAAAAATGTCAAGGGTCTAACAAATAACAATCACTGATTTGAGTAGAATACGTGTAAACTCGCAATCGCATTGAAATAACATTTATGTGTATTTCAAGTAAAAAACCAAAGTCAACATAATAATATAGTTTAGGTAGATTTAACCTAAATACAATGGATTATGGATCATCGTTCATCACCGTCAACCATAGACCTGAGTATTTTTTATTTAAATAACAAATACTTAATAAGAGTTCAAATTAATTTATTACTTAAAATTATAAAGAAATTATAATTTTATCACGAAATATATTTGAATTCAGTTATTTGTGGTTAAAATAATAATTTTAATACTTACATAACAGTATGTAGGTATAAATACTTCTTTCAATATGGTTTTGATCATTTGATTACAAGAATAAAGCATAATGTTTTTGTATTTAGTTAATAAATATTAATTTGATTTTATTATATTTAAAAATAAGTTATTTTTATTTAAATAAAAAAATATTAAGTGAACGACTATTAATTCGATCAAAGTGTATAATTAGGTATTTGGAGTTTATTTGGTCTTAGGAGTTTTATGACCAACATAAGTTGTTCATAAAATATTTTTTTAATTGTTATATAACTTGGTATAATTTATTTAAGTGGTGCGGACAATAAAATAAATCATTTAAATGAAATGTTTTTAAATAGTTTTTGTTTTTGTTGAATAGATTTACTAATTGTTTTTTTTAATAAGTGACTTGTTATTCTCGAAAAGTTCCAATGATATGGGCATCGTGGCTAAAAAGAAAGGAGAACGGTTATCTTTCTCTCGGTGATGACTACATTCCGCTATGGTGGATATTTATTGTCCGTTTTTACAATAACACTACCTGCTCTGAAAGTCTGCCCACGCCTATGATGTCGAATAGGTACCCTCAGTCATTTATTATAACAAACAAAATTAAATCAGCTTACTTGTTGAGCAAATATCCCTAACAGAATAAGAAAAATGGAAGTTCTCAGGGACCATGGCATTCAGCGGGAACATATGACGTGAGATGGTTATAACTTAAGAAACGAGTAAGTTATTTTTTTTTATTGTGTCGTTTTTGTTCATTCTCTTTTAATAACTCAATAAAATATATAAATAATTATTTGAGTTCTTTCGCTAACCTATCTCATACAGAACATCCTTTTTACTTGACAAATTTACAAATTGTTTTGTCTTATACATATAATCTTATAATAACCTATTACAAAATTAAAAAATATAATGTATTATAAATATTTATTGGTCTGAGATTTAATGCTATAAAAATGTATTTTTTATTAAATTATTAGAAAATGTATACGATAATTTTTTGAACAGCTGTGTTAGAAATATATTATTATTACAATAAAAATCTAGTCTATAAAATGTTATTGCTGAAATATTTTATTTAAAAACATCAAATATAATATAATAAAATTATAATTCTGTATAGGGTGTTTTTTGTACTATCTTTCTTAATAGTTTTCTAAATTAAGAGGACGCTATCCACCCGTAATTTATCCGCAAAAAATGGCTTTGCGGGGGACAAGAATGTGAAGGCGGTATTTACAGTAGCCGTATACAATTTTTACAATGGATAGAGAAGAACTTTATTTACGGGGTAGCGATTTTAGTTTTTTGATAACTTAATCACAATTAAAATTATTTCTTCGTGAAGATTCTATTTTTTTTTCAATTTTCATTTGCTTATAAAAAATTTTTAAGTATAGATATCAAACAAATAAAATCGCTACCCCGTAGATAAAGTTCTTTTCTATACATTGTGAAAATTTGGTAAATCTACTGTTAATACTGCCCTCACATTCTTGTCCCGCGCAAAGCAGTTTTGATGGGGAAAAAATTGTAATTTATCCTATAGAAGTGACTGTGATAGTCTGACGAAAAAAATGGCAATCAATAAAGTATCCTCATTACTGTATTAATAAGTATATAATATAGTTCAAACTCTAATTTAAGATTTTTCGAAAAATTGCCTATACTTTACTCCTTAGAAATGGCCTGGGTAGCGTCCTCTGAAGTTTCTTCTTATTCGTGGCAAAAAAAAAGTGGTTTGTACATGTATTTTATTGTTTGAGACGCGAACTGCTAAAACGCAACTACTCATTTAAATTATTAAAAAGAGCGTTTTTATTATTTTTAAGAACTTTTCACGAATAAAAATCTAATTTGAATCTTTATACTTGTTAGAAAATACTAAGGCTTGGTAATTTTTACTCCGCCATACAACTTTTGTCGGCGAAACAATTAATGGTCGAATTTCACAAACGAATTTACCTACATTACAAACTAAACCGTTTCAACGTTTTGTATATTATACATACACTATTCAGGGAGCGTTAATAACGTGTCGGGCTCGCGCATAAAATACTGCAAACGGATTTCGCAATGGAACAATAATTATTATCCGTAACATTGTTAAAATGTTTTATATACAATAATAATATACAAAATGTATTATCTCTTTCGGTCGCCTTCACTTCGGCCAACCTAACCGGATTTCCATTAATATAGACTGATACAATTTTCCGTACTACAAAATATAATTTATAAACATGAGTAGTTTTTTGTAAATTTACTTTTTGTGACTACGTCGCGATGGGTATATATAAGTACTGAAATAAATTATGTGTTAAAAAAAAAATGATTGTATGAAAAAATCTTGAAAACTGATATGTATGGTAATTGTATATTTTTCTTGTTAGTCACTTATCTACCTAACTATACATTTTAATGAGTATTGAAAGTCGATGGTACGACGGTGTATTAAGTTTTTTTGTACGAAAAATAAAACAGAATAATTTCAGCAAGATTAAAAAAAATATATATGATAATATTCATAAAGCATAAAACGAACAATCGTCGTTCAATTATAATATTATATTGTATAGTTTTATATTTTCTTTCGAACAGGCCTATTATACTTATGAATGGAATACAAATAATATATATTTTTTAATTTTGTTTTTACTTTTGGATAAAAATATATCGGTTACTCTTGGAACGGTTTTTATATAGTATTATATTGTTCTATCACAGTGACGGCGTTTATACGCTTTATTATTATTTTTAATTAAAAAAAGGTCAGATATATCTTTTGATTTGGCTGGTGATAAAACTCCAGGTATTTTTTTTTATCTCAACTTTAAACATTGAATTCCAATGTAGTTTTAAAGAATTTATTATCACTTTATGCTGGACTGAGGAGAATACATACGGGGTGATCGAAATGTTTTGGTTAATTTCACAGATCTATCTTTGAAACTTAAACGGCATTGTTACCATAGAAGTTCTTATTAGTCATTGCGGTCTTGTTAACAAGTCCCATGTTACTAGGAGTATTCAAAAAATGAGTAACTACTAACTCATTTTATCTTTATTTTTTACTGTAAAAACAAAACGTCATGTTAAAATTAAAATTCTCAGAAGCTCAGAAAAACATAGGACGCAAAAACAATGTAAATATACTTTTAGTGTAGCATCTGTAATATAATGTAATTATAAAAAAAAAAAATAACAAATCGTTTGACAATGTCAAAATAAAAATCCATCTTAAGTTTAAGCATGATTTTAATTTCCTTGACAAAAATTATTGATTGGCAATATCATGTTTCGATTTTGGCACATTCGTTTTTGACTTGTTGATCAAACATTCTATTTTAAATCATATTTTAACGTCTCAGCATAGTAGTACCAATTTACATATTATTAAATATTTCAGGTCGGTTACCGAAGAGTGTCTTAATAAATCACGATGTTTCAAAACTCTTGTTTCTTTTGTATCTGAAATAGGTATAATTTATAACATGTCAACATGGATAATATTTTTATCTAAATAATCGTTAAATAAATTACTCCAAATATTGTCCAACTCTGATATGATTAAATAAACAATTCAAACGCTAGACAAAAAAAATGTAAATAAAATAATACTCTGATCTGCGATCTAGTGTTAACATGCTTTTGAAAATGCTCACATCAATTAGCATCGCCGACAAAACGTTATTTCGCATGAATTATGTTGAACAATCTTTTCACGTTTGTTGGAATTTGCAATGTAAGTATAAAATATACAAATATTAAAAGGTCAAGTTATTGGAGTGATTTTCATATACAAGGCGCGAAAAGTCAAAGTCGACATCTTATAAAAACGTCACTTCGGGACATGATGAGTTTTTAAATGTCTGCTGGGGCAGTTTTACTTGACGGGTATAACCTTGTGCGGGCAAAAGGGTAGTGCCGAGGGTACAGTTACGTTTGCCGAGAGTAAACTGTATACTATATATATATATATATATAGTATACTGTTTACTATATATATATATATATATGGCTGAAAACCATGAAAATTTAGATAAACGATTAGAGAGCCGTTAGTTTCTAATAAAGTATTTCTACAAGAGTGTTTTTATTGTTATGTGATTGACAGTAGTTTCAATAAATGTAATGGGTTGTGCACACAGTGGCTTAAACTCCAGGGCATAATATTACACATTAAAAATTAGGAAAAAAAATCGGCATTAAGAAAAAAAGAATACATTTTTACTTGACTTTACAATATTTGACCGTTTCAAATACTTGATAATTAAATAATTTTTTTTTAATACTTCAATAGTTTAAAAAAATGTAAGTTCTATTCAGGAGAGAAATTTTAATTTGGTCAGAAATAAAAGTTTTAACAAAATAATAAAAAGGAGGACTTGTATATTTGTTCTATCCGATATTTTGTAGCATTAATTAAATTAATTAAAAGTTTGATATTTTGTTGTCATTAACTGCAATCAATCTAATAAGAGAACCGCATTACCTATCTGTTAACTTTAGAGATTAAGTTAAATTGAACAACTGTCAACTTGCCTTATATATTATATTATAATGTAATTGTTATTATAATAATAACTTATGTAGCAAACTTTACAATAAATATGGTGAGCGTCTCGTCGTACATTATATTTTGATTAATGTTGATGTCATTATGTTGTCGGTTGAACGTTTATTTTTCAAATTAATTTCAATCTAGTCAAAAGAAGTTAGCACTGTGTAACTGGAATACGTCCAAATTGTGTAGTCTTTTTGGAGCCAAGTAGGTGGAGTAGACCAACCGATGTATGTCAACGTGTGAATGATGTGGTCAAGTGTTTACGAGGACGGCTAATGACCATAATCGTTAAGTGTACAAGTGTATAGGCTCCAGAGCCGTTAGACACAAAATAGTGTAGTCCTTAAAGGATAAACAAACCTGATTGATGTCGGAAAAGCTATAAGAACCGACTTTGTGGTATAATACCTTTGACGGTTTATACAGAAATTAGAACTTTACAGAAATATTTATTCAATGCCCAAATATGTTAAATAAATAATAATAAAAATTGCAAGACCATTAGGTTGTTGAGCATGGATACGATTGACAGCTATTTTAAAAAATAAACAAACGAGACTAGCAATAAAACTTAAATAATAAACATTGGCAAAATATTTAAATACAATTTTGTTACACTGTTTTTTTAAAAATTATATTTAACAGTTCTTTACAGATTAGCTAACTCAAGAATAGGGTTTTATTCAAAAGTGTTTTTAAATTTCCTTATTATTCTATAGATGTTTTAGATAAATAAGGCAAACTTCGGGTTAAGATCAGGTTGTACCTTTCATATTTTGTGTTCATAAATCATAATGAAAGTGTGTATCTTATATTTACATACATCATGTTCCTACAGTCATCAAAATATGTATTAATGAAAACCATAACACATCTTTTAGATTAGAAATATTGTTTATTATTTGCAAAAACAGTGAAGACACTGATTGAAAAGTTTCATCGACCAAAACCAGTCCAAACATATTCTTGATTATTAAATTTAGTTTTAAATATTGAAATTCTTTTTTTGTGTGTCATTTTTATTATCAAAACTTATAGCGAATATGGCCCCGGGTATTACTTACTAGATCAAATAACGCAAGAGCATAATTTTGTAAACTAAAAATTTAAAACACACACATTTCATTTTAATATTATTTTCTATGTATTAACTTAAAATTGTATTATTTTAAAAGCTTAAGCAAGAATTACATTTATAATATCTTCAAACAAAAATGAATTAGAAATATTGATGTATCTTTATTATGCAATGGGTTATACGTAATTAGGTGAACAATTTTTTTTTTAAATCATATAAAGTTAAATTAAATTTTTTATATTATAGCTAATCGAGAAATTAAAATTTATTTAAAAGCTAAAAAAAATTATTTTTATAGCTATCGCATCAAAGCTAAATTAATTTACCTATTTAAAATAAAACACTGCACGTCAATCTATGATTCTGTAGAATTTAAACATACTCGTATTATAGTCTAAAAATGTACATATTACTAGTGACTAAATTTCATTTTAACAATATACTCCACTGAAAAAAATGTCATCGTTTTCTTACGTTTCTTCAACGTGAGAACTAAATAGTTAACTATTTATTAGTTTTGTTGTTCTAAAATGTACAGAATTAAATGTGCAACTTGGACGGGAGTCGTAAAGTCACATTTAATTTCTGGTGCTTATATTATATTGTTTTACCGTCAACATTCTGGAAGAAATCGGTCGATCGGGACTAATCGGGTTAAACCTCAGTATGATTTTTCCTCTGGGGTTATATGATGAATGTGGATTACAATGTGTAGATGGTTTCCTATACTATGTGAGGTCATTATCTGAAATATCTGAGCAATTTCCGCGGATATATTTCCCACTTACTGTTATTTGTTGGGGTATATTGATATATTTTGACCGGTACTTTTGTACAAAATTCCAACGGTCACATAAACGGAGAAAAACTACATGATTTATTTATATGTATATAGTCCCTATTTGGTAATAAAATGTTTAAAAAATGCAAGAAAAATACCAAACGCAAGCAAATTCCGTACTTTCAAAACATGTCTTATTTAAAAAGAAGTAATGTGTTATTAAAATACATTTCATTAAAATGAACCGTTGCTGTAAGATTTCGACAGTCAGAGTCTTGTTTACATTATTGTTAATACCTATTTGTATTTAGATGTTCTGTCACACTGTATTAACATTTTATATTGATCAACTAGAAAAATACATTTATGATCGTGACATTTTTATTACAATAACTCTGTTGACATTTTCATGTCTTAGCTCTGGCACATAACCGAAAAAAGCGTTATCAAAAAAGCGTAACGAAAAAGGCGTAACGAAAAAAGCGTAACGAAAAAAGTGTTACGCTGTTATCTGATATGAGATATGGGTGGGATATAGGGGTAGGGGATAGGGGGTTAGTGATAGGGGTAAGATATAGGAGATAAGAGATATGTTGTACGTTCAACGTTCAAATTAGAACTAAATAATAAATTCAAAATAGTTTAATTCTCTATGCTAAGTTACTTTTGGCCAGATAATAAACACTACAATTTTAGCCAGAAACTTGATTGTATATAATTTTTTAATCTCCTTGAATTATGCTGTAACTGGAAACTCCATGTAATATATTTTTTTTTTAACTATAATTCCACAACTAATCTTAATTTATTCGGTACTTCAACGAGACATGAAAATGTTCTATCGTGGTTGCAGACTCGGCTGAAAAATGTTTATTGAGCTCACATGATAAGATAAAAAAACACTGTTTCAATTGTCTTGTAAATATTTTATTATTTATATGGCATTTAGTTTTATATGTGTCTATGAATTATAACGAGTTGGTCGTACAATGATGATCTATAAAAAAAATATTTAAAAATATTTTTTCTTTTTAGTTCAGCTGAACACGTATTTCCTATATTTAGTGTACATCGTATTGCAGTTGTTTAGAATGTTGGTACTAACTCACAGAACACGAAACCACACTTTTTTTTAGTTAGAACAGCTCATTTTTAGGGCCATTTAAAGGTCTATTTAGAAAAGAGGATCTATCCATTTCTATTACGTAATAAAAATAATATTTATCCAATAGAACTCAAAAAAAGAGAAAAGTAGAAGTAAGATTTGTTCATTTTTGTTATAGAGTTTATTGAGTAAAATTTAAATCTGGTTTTGTCATTTGACGGTTTTTTATATATATGTTTTTTGGCCTAACTGAATTTTATCAGCCGAAAAAAAATATTTATACATCATAAATACCATAAACAATTTTCTATTAAAATTTAAAACCAAATAGGTAGCAGAGCATACTCTGCTACCTGATGGTAGCATACCTACGGTAGGTATAGTTGGTGCAAACGACCATTAGAATATGTACTTATATAAAACCAGACGATAAATCCTACAAAAAAAAAAAATCAAATATCTCGACCATTAACCGTTGATCAACTAAATACTGTAATGTAAGGATTTTAATGATCAATAGATAATCATAGAATTCATGGTGTATTATATTATAAAATTACTAATTAGGCGTAGGTATAAACAATGAACAAAATTATCTACATTGCTGAAAATCAATAAAATACCATAACTGCGGTGTAGTACAGATTAGGACCTGAACGCTAATCTGGACCTCGGAGTTTCGGCACTACCTTTTCAAAGTATTATTGGCTATTATGTTGCCAAAATACGTAAATATAATATAGGCTACGGCTTATCTCCCATTGAATCGATAATTGATGAATACTTCGATATACCGCTACATAATAAAATATTATTACAAATTACATACAATTTCAAATTATATATTTATATTCTAATTTGAATAAATACATTGACGATTAAACAGTTGGGATTATTGAATTTTAAGGAATGTGCGTAGTTAGTGGTAAACATTAAATTTGGTTTTTGCAAAAACTAAAATAAACACTCGCTATTAACGAGGGTGAAGTAAATTGAATTGCGCAGATATAAAAAGAAAACGTCTAAAATAAAAAACCCTTACGGCCTTATCGACCCAGTATGGAAACAAAACGGTTTGCTCGGTATAAAAATTAAAAAAAAAAAGAGGCATCAAAATAAAGTGTAATTATTTATTAATTCCTCGGCGGATATTTATAAATTATTATCAGCAAAGCGGTGGTTAAAAAGCGCACCATAAATTATTACTCTTGTACATCATTGTTTGGTGTGCGTGTGCACTAAATTAATGGCAGTCTAGTCTCCGTCTCGCGTCTGATAATAATTTATATTGGAAAACGGGTTGACCGAATTTCAACGCCAAGCCTTTTCGCTTAATAATTGAACCTTCTCCAGAGTAATTGTTTTGTGTAACACTCTCGCGTTTGGAAATGTTATTATAAAGAAAAAAAACGGTTATCGGGTTTTAAGCAGTAGTGTAAAATGTCGTCTAAAAGCAATAAAATCGCTTCGATGCAAATCTGTAAAGATGGTGAAAAAACAATAAAATATTTGATCAGAGAATACTTACAAAAGGCCAAAGCAATAACCGTTAAATTCTTAAATTGTGCTTTTATGCGATTTTCCAGACTAAAATTAAAAAAATGTGATTTTCGATCTTCTTGTTTTATTTTTAAGCCTTTAACTTCGAGAAGGAAATGTTGAATATGATAAACACGTCACTCCTGTGTATAAGTAGTAGCTCAGCTGAGTATTTTCTATAATTAAATGAGTATGAAAAATACTTGTATATTAGAAATTAAAAAAATAAGTAAGCATATTAATGGAGTTCTATGTACTCTGTATTTAGCAAATCCAGTACAAAGTGTATTTGAACACAAATTGTAAATTCTCTACAAAGTCTGCTACATATCTCTAATTGACCTGCTAATCTAACTCTACTAGTTACAACTTCCTCCATTCCTCTATTCTCAAGATGTTTCTCTATAATGTTGCCTACTATTGCTCGAAATGAGCTCCTGGCACTTTTGTATTCTCAACAGCAAACACTCATAGATGTCTTGCACGCCTTCCCTTGCGGGTTAGATTTGTTACTAAGATAAACTATTAAAGAATGGTCTGATAATACATTTTTAATAGAACGTTTTTGTTTCATTCAGCATCTAATCCATCCATTAGGTTCTCTCCTATTTTTTCTGATATTGGCACAAATCCTAAACTATAAATGTTTCATGAGTTGTGTGTATCACGAACAAATGGACAAGTCACTATATTGTAGTGTTTAAAAAGTTATTATCGTTTTAACATCATCTAGTTGGGCTATACATGTTAAAACAAAACACATTTTAAATCTCAGAATCGAAGCTATAGAAAGTGTTTAAACTGCTTATACTACACTACCTATTTAAAACACTAACTATGTAGGTAGTGTGCATGGTATCATAATTTATATATAATTTATTTATTATTTAACACGGTATCGAGGGTATGATGAGGAGGGGTGAAGAAGTAGGGACTGTATTAATATGCAGTGATGGTTCGTAAATCTTAACGATAAGAGTCTTTGTTTAGTGATGACCATGATGAGAGGGAAGACGCTTTGATAGAATATAATAAATGTTTATACTTTCGATGAATTTTTATTGACACTTTTCGAAGCAAAAAAAAACCTCTTCCGCCGCTTTCACGTCAGGAGCGTTATTATTAACAGGCGTATCTGATGTATGGAAATATATTATGCAGACAACTGGGAGGTTTTTTTCACACCGCATTAAGTTCGATGTCAATGTATTTTCCCCTTCAAAAAGCCATATTGCTCTCAGTCGGATGTTCAAACGCATAGCGAAAACGCCAACAATAAGCAGATATAATCATTTAATATGATGTTCGTATCCCTCGTCGGCTTAACCAATCGGCGAGGAAATAGCTAAAGGGCTTAAGGCCTTATAACCTTTTTATTAGATAATTATTTTTCGTTTTAAGCCCCCTACAAAAAATAACTCGATTATATCATATTATATACAACGATAAGTCTAATAAGATATTATAGAATGTAGCCTATGCGATTGGGTGTATTTACCGTCTATACTCTATAGCTTTAGGTCGAATTTTATAAAAATTAAATCATATCCTTTTTGAAGGTACAATTTGTGTATGGTTATTTAGAATTATATTATATTATTATTTTAATTATATTATTGTGTGATATAGCAGCATTCACTGCTTTTTAGTAATTAACCGTGTACCTAATTTAATATATTTTCTACAATTGTAACATGTTATAATACTGCTAGACAATAGTAATTATATTATGATTATCGAAAAGATACCTAATACCTCGTACCATACTGAAAGCAATTAACTTCTTTCGACAAAATATTAATAGATACTTATTTTATTAAAATTAAGTACGATTTTGGCCCAGGGTTTTTTTTATGGAATGTGAAATAATATCATAAAGGAAATTACTTCTTACCTATTTTGGTATTGTAGACTATATTATAAAAACATTTTTGTGACGACTTCGACTTAACTGATTGAATATTTTATTATTTGGCAACCCACGTTTAATAATACTATAACAGTATTATGTTACTCGAGTGTCAAAAGACATCAAGTCAGATCACTTATAAAATATGCTAAATATTTTATTAGGTAACATAGACGGTGACATTATTTCGTTTTAATATTTTGTTCGTTATTTTAATTAGAATACATGAACTTACTACTTAGAATTTACTTAAAATATATGTAACACTATAACGTATAGGGCAATATTTTAGAAAGAAAAGTGCGATAGAGATATTTTTTTTTTTAGTTTTATAGTAATTAAAAATGTAACTAATTTTTTTGTATCTATATTTGACATCACAGTAAATTATTTTGGTTTTTATTTTTGTTTGTACTTTGATATAAAAAAAAAAAAAAAATAATAATGAAGTTTCAGTATTGTGTACAGCATAACGATAAACCCAAAATTTTGTTTAGTTTATAACTACCGCTTCGTGTTATGAAGTTGAGTATCTTATACTTACATTTGTAAAATTAAAAATTATATAGTAATGTAATCTTGAAAAAAAGAAACAAATGTTTTCGTATTTAACTTAGACAGCACACTCGGTCGTTCATGTCTCAATTTTCGCATTTTTTTGAATACCTGAAAAGCTGGAAAACTTTTGTTTGAACACGGTGTGCCTAAGTTCGGATTGTTTAAACTAAGCGCAATTTATCCGACCGACTCAACGAAGTAGGCGCGAAATACACAAGGCAGGAAGGCAGGCTGATAGATAGGGTGAAAGACACAAAGTCGGATGACGGAATACAAGCTCGTTAGCAACCATTTTGTTGCCACCAGCTTTATACGTTTAGGCTGTTTTGTAGGAGTTTTGTCGCTTAAAATGTCCGCGTTATAATATTAAGCTATAACTGGGTCACCTGTTTTGGCTCACCACAGTTCTACTTACATAATCTACTTACAATGATAATAATACATAGGTACTAATATCTCTAAAGGCACGAGTACTCCGATAAGAGGAGGACAAGACGGCCTAATCTCCCACAAACGAATGTGTCCCCTCTCCACCCTTAACGCCTTAGTATTGTTAGAAAACTAGTTTTAATATAAATACGTATTATGATTGGCTGCCAAAGTGTGTTGACTCAGGGGTTTACCTAAAAGAGTTTTCGTGAAGGAGGGTGGAGAGACTAGGCAGATAACCAACTCAATAACAAAAATGTTTCAGTTAAAGATTTGTTTTGTAATATATTTCTAAATATAAATATTAAAAAAAAATACAATATATACATAACATGTATGTATAAACAATTGTACGACATATTTCATTATATAGATTTTTTCTCAATTAACCTGAACCCGGGGTGTTAACGTGTTAGTTACTTTAAAAAAAATTTGTTTGAAAAGGATTTTTAATGCTGAATATAGAACTAACCATATAATTAATATAGACATTATATTTTTCTTAGCGTGAAAGAAAATATTTGAATTATAATTTAAACTTAGATAGATCGTCTAAGTTATAGTGCTAAAAATGTAAAAATCTTTAAAAAAAAAAATTAAAGTACAACCACATACCTACAAATATATATTTGTTAACAACTATTATTTAAAAAGGTACAAGTGACAATTTTTTTAAAACTAGCGAACATCGCCGAAATGAACACATTAAAATTATAATCATTTTTTATTTGCTTTCCTGCAAAACTGAATAAAATCACTTATTTACCATTTATTTTTACTTAAACATATTTATGATTAGGTAAAGTGCCGAATTTAAGTAAAAAATGTAATTTAAAATACATTTTTAATAATATAAATTTGCATGCATAAGCCCTGTACAAAATGTATCTTGTTAGGTTTATGTATAATTTATCATTTAAGAGTATACAAGTGATAGAGTGAAAATAAAGCATTGAATGACAAATTGCTTGAGGGTAAGTAAAAGTTTTAAAACGGAGTACCAACCTAAAAGTTAAAGTTTGTAATAAGGAGTGTTAAAACGAAGTAGGGAATCTGTAACGCTTGGTGAGCTAATTTAATAGTATGACAGTTATGAGCATGGTAACCTAATACATTTGTGATGAACAATTCTGATACATATCCCACTAGGAAATATAATCTGAAGGATATGGTGTAGTCTCTGCTAGACAATTATTCAAAAAAGGGTGAAGGAGATTCTGGTTCGTTCCGCGAAAATTGACTCCGAGTCATACTTACTCTGTACTCATATGCCATTGCTGCCGACATATCATGGTTGACAATCATTAAGTTTATGTAATTGGTTTCCGACGTTTCCAAAGTGTTTGTTTGGAAAACTCGACTTCACTTGTCAGTAGACGGTCTAATGTAGTAGCATTTTTGTCGATGTGTATATTGTTACGACTTCTGACCCTAACTTGTTAGATCGGATGCGAAAGTTTATTTCCGGAAACATCGCCGCCGCCTAAGTTTATATACTTTTCGACAAAAGAAAACCGACTGAACATTTGTAGCTGCGCTCTATTCAGTACAACTTTGTTATCAAACTTTGCCCACATACATTATTCATTGTCGCGCAATTAAAAACGACGGTGCGGTTCTAGTACAGGCGATCGTCTGATATAAAAACCCGTTTAGATAACCAATAAAGTCTAATGTTTAACCAACGAAAGAATACGGACCAATAGATTTCTAAGTAGCGAGGAAGCAAATTTTTCTTTGTTTTTTTTTTCTAACCCCCACGAAGGAAGTAACGATAAACGAAACTGCTTATGCGACGTTTGCAACTGTTTATTTTATGTTATACAGGTATAAGGTAAAAGTTCTTTGACGAATTTGAAACAGTGTACTTATACGCGGAGCTCTTAAATTATTCATGAGTGTAATATATATATATAGGTTGCTGTTTTTAAAAATAAATCTTTTTTTTTGTAAGAATATATAAATCTCCAATCCTAAAACAACGTGACGATGCAACTTTTTTTCAATGAAGATATAGCCGCAAGTATATTATTTTTAACCAGTTTTCTAGGTAAAAATTGTATTTATACGGTACTAGCGCTATCGGCAAAACTTATAATATTATTGGAAAAAAAAGCAACAAACAAAACACAAACCAACCCATCAATGCCAATCAATAAAAACAACTTTTGACGAAATAAATAACAATTGCAAATGTAGAAAGGAAAAAGCAAAACGCAAAGAATGCCGAGAGCACAACAGCCATAAACAGTAAAAAGGAGAACACAAAAAAAATACTACTTGACCCATTACGACACCACTTGAAGTCATATAATACCGGTAGGTAGAGCTGGGCATTTTTTATTCGACCAAATCTTAGATGATTTATTTGAATAAAAAAACGATGTGATTAATTATTTAGATAAAAAATTATCTAAATAATGCCTAACCCGCCGGCAGAGAACAAGCGATGCTACAGTTATTAGCTGCAGTATAGCTGCGACAGTGTAACGGTGACTGTCGCTTTGAAGACGGACTGTGTGATTAGTCAGAAATTTCAGCATAAAACTAAAGACATGGATACATCCGAAAATTGTCCACATGACAAAAGAATATTTTACTAAAAAAATAAAATTTCATTGCCTTACCTAACTTAACCTACCATCTAGTAGTAAATTGTCTTAGAAGGGAACATATGTAATGAGTTCTTTATAGATAACATTTAAAGTTTGAGAATAGAGAGTGAAAACTGATCAAAGTTTTTGTGGTTTTAGTAGTAGCATTATGGGGTAGAGAAACGGTTTACATTTTGTTTTCAAACTGCCCGTTTTCACTATCGATAAAGCGCCAAACATTTCAGAGAATCAACTTAAAAATGGAGGAATGAAAGAAGTTGTGGCGAGTAGAGTTTCGTTGAAATGATGTGAAAATAGGCATTACCAATGAAAAGAAAATCGTATAGAAATATTATGTTCTTAAGCTATCAATGTAATATGCAGGGTTATTAAAATGTTATGTTCCAGTCATTATTTCTATAAAATAACTGTTTTAGCTAAAAAAGTTTCAAATATAATCCTTATTCTATTTGATGATCAAAAATTATATTTAGTATTCAAACAATATTAGTATTTAAGAGGTTAATATTAAGGGATAAATGTTCAAAGCCACCTACGTATTAGGTTCACCTATCAAAAGCAGAATGATGTAATGTTAAGTACTTCTTAAGCTATTAGCATTTAAACGTATAGGCTGGGGTGGTGGTGGTGGATCGTTATATCTCCATGCACCACTCAACCGCAATTGCTTCATCGCCTAAACTTTGCACGCTAATAATTCAAAGAGTATTTATTCAAAACTGGTTATCGGCCGGTCATTATTTTCATTACATCATTTTGCTTTTAATAGGTAATTAAAATATGTTTATTATAGTAGGTTAATTAAACATCTAATTGACTTTTAACAATTACTTTTCAAAACTATCCTTCAATATAATGCTCTTTTTTTACATAATATTAAATATATTTTTTCATCACCAAATATAAAAATAATTTTATTAGAAACTTTTTTCTTACATAGTTATTTCGTTGAAAAAATCACTGTAACATTAAATTTTTATGACTTGTTCGCGTTAACATAACATGCCTCTATATTATTCTATATTATATTATATTTGAAATAAACTGTAATCATTTATTGATTATAACTTTCAATTTTGTGTCTTCTTTCTCTGAAATCATTATGAACATATTCAGCGTTACATAAAATACACAAAATAATTATTTCTCAAGTTTCTCAAGCGTTCTAAATTAAGAGTATGAGGTGTAGTGCGGGTAAGTAGTGCACGTAGATAAAATTAATATAATATTCCACCTCTACTTTATGGTATAAACATAAAAAAGTTCTCGACTTGAGAAATAATTATACAAAATGGGTGATCGACCAGTCGTTATTTTTCGTAGAATATTTTTGTATTATGAGATAACAATTATTCTTTTCAGTCGCCATTTTAATATTTTAAGTAAAGGAAATATAATCCATTTACCAATATAATATACCATAATCAGTTTAAGACGACACTAAAGCGTTGTGAGTTGTAATTATGTCGGTGACGCCGATTTAAGACAATCTACGTCGGTCTGGTTCATAAAGGCTTTACTATGCAATTTAGCTAAAAAGACATAAATTATAAGTTATATTGTTTCTTTGAAAACATATATTTATAATTAAATACGTCATTTTAACTACAAGAGATAGTGTGCATTTGAAATAATTCCGTTCTTTGGTTATAATATGATAAAAATTAATAAGATCATGTCGAAAACCTTAGTAGGGCGGTCATAGCCAGTTTACCAGATTTCATCAAAACAGTGTTTTCAACGAGTTTAGACTTGGCGCATTTCTTTTTTATCTGAATCCATTTTTAAAAAATTGGACTTGACTATTTATGACCACCCGTAGAAAGAAAAGTTGAACAATATAAAAAGGAGACCACACGTTCAGGGCCAACGCACGTCTGTACCATTAGCCAGGCCGACTCTGTCTTAGACAATAATCTTATTTTTTATTAGGCGTTTCTTTTGTATAAATGGGTTATAAAAACTGTCTCTGTTGTCGTATTACTGGAAATTATTGAGCTCTCACCACGTGACAACAGGTATTTCTATTCATATGAGACTTAATGGGCAATTTATTTTTAGTGCGTCGCTACAATGCAGTGTTAAGATGCTCGATGACGATAGTCTAAGAAAGTTTAAACGTATTTCCCGGTGAAAAGGCCAGCAAATCTTTATATTATACTCATGTTTCAGTGTTGGGAAACTAATAACCTGATAACACCTAAAATAAACCAATCGATATTTGGAAAATATTTTCACTATACGGTTGATTGCTAACAACGACTTATTAGAATAGACACCCACAACCGTATCTACCCTAATACTAAAAGTACAATTTGCAGTTGAAATTATACACTTGATTTACAGCTCTCTGCTATAACAGAGTGTACCACGATTTCATTTATTTCAAATAGTAACAACTTGAATCAACATCTTTAAACAAATTGCATTGTACTTCATCGCAGACAATATTGTATTGCCAGTGCGGATATTAGACAGAGTTTAGGTCATAAGTGGTATTGAGGTTGTGTAACGCAAACCAACAAATGTTCAGAATACTACTAAAGTTGTTTTAATGGAGTATTTACAGTCTCAGCGAGGAAGACAAGACGTATAAACTGTTCCAATTATCAGTTGTAAGCTACAATAGAGCCTTTTAAAACTACTTTTACAAATAATTGATATTTCCTTTGTAATGAGATATTGTATCCATCTAAGAGATATTGTTGTTTTAAAGGAGTTCTATTCGTTAATGTGTTACATACTTGTACTATATTATAGTATGTAACACATTAACGAATAGAATATTATAAGAATATTATAGTAACTATAATATAACACAGCGCGTGAGGTAGTGATATAAGATTTTTAAAAAAGGTCAACATTTACGCTAAACCATCTTATTAAATAAAAATAAGATAGAAATGGCCGTTTTACTCGAATAAACAGCATAATTAATATAATTTTTCTTCCAAGTCTATTAAGAAATATATATATTTTTTATGTTTAATTAGAATGAGGTTAAATGTACATACTTTAAACGACCATTAGATGGAACAAATTATTTAAAATAAAATGTACGGTTATCGTAAAAAAAAAGTATCATTTTAATAATGCACTTTGGTAAATTATGTGAAAGCAGATGTTTTAGTAGTTATAAGTCATTAATGATTTTTCTTGACAACAAAAAAAAAGGGTAGCCATAATATTTCACAAAACTTTTGTAATTCATTTGTTGCAAAAGCGCAGTTATAAAAACAAAGTACTTTGTTGTTAAAAAAAAATGAGTTTATTATTTCGGTATATACATAGAGTGAATATAATCTGGAGATTAAATGTGCGCAATTATTTTATAAATTTGGAATAAAACAATTAAATTAAATGGACGAATGCTAAAAAATGACTCCTATTAGGAATGGTATATTAATATATTTAATGCGTTCATGTTGAAATATTATGATCTCTTTTAGATTACTAATTTAGACAATAAGAAATTAAGGAGAAGGGATGAACTTATTCAATTTTTGGCCTTCTAAATAGCTTTGGATTACAAATTCTGATCAATAGACTAGTAAAAAATGTAACATAAACACATCATTGTCAAATTAATACTTTTCAGCTCCACGCATCGGAGCTAATATAATATCATATGATTTACATTTTTTGAGATTGTGTTTACTGTTGTGTCGCGTCGCATTACACTACAAAATCACCTCTTAGGTAAAATGAATACACAAACGTGTTTGTGACAAGTCCATTGAATAACGTTGACACGTCCATTTTTCAGACAAATTTATATTTAAACGGATTACGGAATGATTTGTGCTGTTCTCATTACTCTAACAAGTGTACACTGTACAGGTCATACGTATTCGACATAGGAGTTGTGCAGTGGACAGTAGGAACCATTACTTTTCATCTTGCACAATTAATATTGTGACGGCGCATTGTACCTTAATTAATTTACTTGTGAATAATACATATATTGTATGCTCGAGCAAGTAGAAATAATTCGGACTACAACGCGTGTCAGTTTGATGAGTTTAAATTAAAAAGTATTGTTCATGTTAAGCAAAAACAAAATGCGTTTGTATGCGATATTAAATGCTTCACACTGCAGTGCTGTGTGAATTGTATAAATTAAAGAAAAATAAACATTATTCATCCAAAGCAAAATATGTAAACCTAACCAACGCGATAGACTTAAGGAAGTATCAATATTGTATAAGATGAGAAAAAGTTATATTTTTTTAATACAATAAAAAAAAGTCATATATATATATATAGTATATACAGCTTATGGCCGTTCTCATCAGATAATTTTAAAAATTGAGTATACAACAATTTTAGACTTACCTAATTAGAAAGGCTCATTAATATTAGTTTAGTAAAACCGTTTAAACAATTTAAAACATGTTTTAATGTACATTTTATCGGTCGCTATTTTTAATAATTATAAAACGTTTCAAAGAATGTTGTTAAAACCATTATGTAAACCATATTTACTTAAATGTTAAAACAATATATTTTATTTATTTTTGACATAATTTATAATATTTGATAGTAATTTTAAATAATTTTGGGTTTTTTTGAACACCATAATCGAGTTTGGATAGTCATAAAATGATAATCTATTCCGATTCAAATTCTACGTTATAAATTACTTTTGAGGTAACACACAATGTTACAACCGACCTATACTAAGAAATTATACATATAGGCTATGTAAGCTACGGACTTAAATATTTTTCTATGATAATAGTATGTAAATTTACCTGAAACTCGAGTTTGTATAGCACGGGATATTTCCGCCGTTGGTCGCAGTGTTTGACGAAACATTCTTTTTGAATTTTCTTGTCTCCGGATATCACTCCATTAGGCCCCACTGCTGTAAAAGTAAAATAAGCAAATGTATTCAGTTAATCCAGTGTTCCTTAGAGTGCCGTGAAAAACCCACGCCCGACACTTAAAATCACAGAACGTCAGCGGAATAAGAAGAAAATAGACTATAAGTCTACCCAGTACCTACAGACTTCAAAAAACTATTAAAGAAAATTATTGATTAACATTATGTAGAAAATAGGCAAGATCAAAAAGTAAAATAAAGCTGATCCGTTGATCTCAAAGGATTAGCAGGTAACGATGAATGCATGATAAGCTACCACATTTCTTCCCAGAAAATTCTCGGTTTACCAACCACCATTGTTCATCACAGTAAGTAGGTTTGTTAAAGCTCCGTCAATAGGTCAACACAAATAGAAGTAAGATTTTGTCGTGCATAGCAAACTTTAGCTATGCAACCCTAAGATGCAGATTCTCTTAAGTTTTTGGTCAGCACTGCCTGCCTAGAAATCTGCTCATTCTGACTTAAACGTTGAATAGACAACAGTTTTTTATGTACCAAATTTATAAGTTCTCAAAAACCGTTAAGGTTGTAAATAATCGATGCTGATACCAGTTCTTCGATAAAAAAAAAATCACGAAGTAATATTATACATTATATTATGTATATGACTTTTTATTATTATGGCAAACCGTTGTGATAATAAAACACACATTACTTATACAAAAAAAAAGTAAAAGTATATTTTTTACTGGGAACTTTTTTTTCTAGATTCTAATTTTATTGACGCTGAATCGCTATTACACTGCGAGGCCCATACGGGAGTGCCGTAAAATAATACCAAGAAATCGTTTGTAGTTATCGCGACATAATTCAAGTTTTATTTCAGTTTTTTGTTGTATTGTGAAATATATTAACGTTTTAATAGGCCATCTCGAAACATAAAAGGAGTATTTGTTTGGCTTCCGGTGAAATTATTTTTAATATTTATTACATTTGAACTTTGCAAAAATTATTACAAGTATAAAAATGACAAGAGGTAAAATCATAGTTGTTTTTAATAAAAATGAAAAATAAAACTGAAACGAATAATCATATTATTAGCACAGCGGATATGACTGTCGGCGAGATAATTTTTTATTATGAAAAAGCTTTCATTCAAATAATAACGTAATTACAAATTACAGCATACCAATAAAGTATTCAAGTTGATTTATTCGTAAATACATGATAAATATGATTTAAATGAACTCCGTTAATATATTGTTTTATTTTTATACAAAGTATGTTGATTTATTCTTAAATAAATATTAATACTGTTTTCTCGAGCGCTTTGAAGGTTGTACGATTGTTATGTTAAATACTAGTAATAATATTGGTATCATTGAACTTTTGTACATTTAATATTATTGTAAGTGTCAGTAAAATTATTTATGGTTATAAACACATACATTCTTGAAAATATTTTTTTATCGGTATATTTACCTCGGCTTTACCAAGTTTAGACTGTTATGTTGTACGAATTTGTCGAATAATTGTTTTTTTTGGACTCATGCACTGACACTTTATAGCACAACATTAAAACACAAAGAAACTATGACGCAAGTATTCGATCAAGAGTATACCTAAATAAAATATTTTATAAAATATTATGGGTATGATTACTCATCTAATGCTGTTGAAATTCGAAAATAGATTTTTTTCAGAATTATAATAATAACGAGAAACAACCGGATTTGTAATTAAAATTAGACTTGTCGGTTATATAAATTATGCATTTTAATTAAAAATAGTTGAAATGACGTCGTTAATTCCATAAGACTATTAGTAGGTATCATACCATTATTTTCTACCCCAAACAAGGCTTGTACATACTAACATTAAAGTATATTAATCAAAACTAAATGAACTAGTCAAAAACTCAAAAGTACCACTGTCACATAAAATATTTCCTACTAAACAGTTTATATTTGCTGTACAATAAATAAAATATTAATATAATATAATTTATCTGTTTCTTTCAGCAAATTTATCAATCAGTTCTGCGTTGTCAATATCTTTTGATATAGTAATACTATACTTATAATACTTATACTTAGAATCGATAAAGTATTGAATCGATTTTTAACCGTTGAAGTTCTCATCCAAATCTTTTTACCCATAGCCAATAGTGTCTAATTTTTTCCTAACTAACTCATTTGTTAATAATTCAATAAACATATTATTTAGTCATTAACGTGAAAATATCATGTTGAAAACAAAAATATTACTTTTGACACGCCAATGTAAACTATCAGTTGAATAGCCCGTGTACAATAAATACAAAATGTTGTACTGATTAACTTTGAAACTTTTCCTAATTAATGTTTTAGTACTTTAGGCAAGTGGTTTCGTCACACGACAATAAAAATTGGAAATTAATTAATCAAAATGTCTAAAAGTAATTCAATTAACCAATCGATTGTACCGATGTGCCGTACTGCACAGTTCAGTAAAAATAATATTTTATTCATCGAGTGCTCGGTTGGGTAAAAGTAAAACGAGTAAACAATGCGAACGATGTTTAAAATAATTCGTAACAACAATATTTGTTATCAATAAATTATCATAAATGGTAAAATTTTCATTTTCAAAATATATTTAAATTTGAATAAAATACAAGAACTCATTTGAAAAGTAATGTCAAATTTTTGGAAACACTACAATATTTTATTGGATAAATAATGTGTTCACTTTTACACTTAAATACAATTTTCAGAAAAAAACACATCAATGTAAATGCTGTTCAAAATAATAATTTTAAACGTTGCAGTAAAAGTATGTTTTTTTTTTACAACGTTTAACGACATTTTTATCGCTCATATTTACCCCTAAAATTTAGGTTTTTTAAGATACTTTTGGCAAAAATTAGATTTCGGCCAGTTTTTAAAATTCTTAAATTTTTATCATCAGAGACTCAAATCAAATATTTTTGGCTAATAACGGGAATGGGCCGAGATTTATTTCTATTTTTTTTGTGGTAATGAAAAATTCCAGTTTTTTTGTTAAAAAATAAAATTATAAACAACACATGTCTTGGTAAAATTAGATTTTTTGCATATTTCAAGAATAAAAAGTGAAAAATGTGTCTTACGAATAAAATTAAAAATGTATTACTACAAAATAAAATGGCAATAAATCTCGGCACATTCCTGTTATTAGACAAAAATATTTGATTTGAGTCTCTGATTTTATGATAAAAACTTCAGAATCTGAAAAAAAAAATGTTAATTAAAAAAAACCTCTATTTTATGGGTAAATATGAATGATAAAAATGTTAAACAATTAAGGTCTTATATAAGACCAAGAGAAGTTTATAAAAAAAATTTCAAACAATTTTGAGGTCGGGCCGATAACCGCGTTTGACTCGGAATACCCCATATCTTAAATGATAGGATAATATTCGCGGATTCGGCCGTTTATACCTTAAGCGATTTTTTTTTCTATTGTCTTTGACGCCTTACACATCTTTTGGTTTTACGTATTTTGAAGAACCCTTTAGACAATTTCATAGATTTTTTTATTCAAATTAGGGGGAACCAAATTTGTAGAGCTTTTGTACGCTAATCCTCTTGATCCGGACTATCTTATTGTATTATTGCGCAAAATCATACATCTTTGTATATTATAACAATATGTAAATAAAACTTTTACAAACAATATTCAATTGCATTTTACCTCTGTTTACCGAGACGGCTATGGAACGATGTTTTTATCCAGTTCTTACTCTTGTTTGCAAAAACGATTTATTTTTTATTTTGTATGTTTTCCCGATTCCAATCGCAAACTTAGTCGGTGTACTGTGTTTTCCGAGTACGATTCCAACAGTGGGGCGTTAGTTCGATTCTGTTGACAAAATAACATGCATGGATAACTCGAGTCGTTATTGATGTATTTTTTTCTTTCTGTGAAATTCTTTGATTGGTCTCCGAAACACATTCTACTCGAATACGGTCGGAATGAACGTAATAAAAATAAATAAAGAGTAAAAAAGTAAATATTCGTTCGACGCGTTTAACGGGTGTAATCCTCTATTTTTTGTCCCAAGTATGGATGCCCCCTCTCGACCGTTTCTCGTCTTGTGCTATAATACTTCCGGATTTTCTCCCTTATACGAGAGAGACAGACATAAGCACTTGTATAGGATCTTATTTTTGGTTTGAGTATAAAAAACACAATATATGTACCGGTACAACAATATAATATAAACATGCATTGCACATGTTCACTATCCGATTTAAACCGTGTTTCATGATGGGAAAAACTACGGTTGTTTATACACCGTATGACATTTTATTTAAAAACGACCAGTCTTTCGATGGATGTAAAACCGTAAATGGATACAATAAAAAAATATGTTTTTTTTTTTTTTTAGAAAATCCGCATTTTAATCCATTTCGTACATCTGTGATCACTTATCCTAGGCGCAGACCCAACGTAGAGATTTCTGTTTTTTTTTACAATAACTTTCTTACTAAAATGCAACAAAACCGATTGTAAAAATTATGTGTGTTCTAGGCTGGAAATCTTTTTCAAAGTGTACGACACGTATCTTTCTTTAATTCCCTACTTTCCAATTTAATAGTTGTTTCTACATTTTAACCAGTGTCCCTTCTGAAATGTGTAGCGCCGTTTTATCAGTTTTATCGATAAATTTATATTCTTTTTATATATACATATATAAAGATCTCCTAAGACTATTTTACCAGGAACAATTTATTGGCCTGGCATAATTCAATTACAATCGCATGTTATTCAAAAAATGTAGTACTTTTTTTATGTTAGTCATCGAGCGAGGCCTGTCGGATTAAGGGACCCTCGATACAAAATATACAAGAAAGGTAGATTGGACACAATGCTGCATTTGAAATTCAGCTAAAAATAGAGCAAAGGTTTTTTTGCGTTGCCTTTGATGTCTCAAAATAATATACTATGTCCTCGCAAAAGTAATTTATCCGCGAAGAGTAAAAAGAAAAACTATATAGTTGGTGACGTGTAAAAGGTTGATGATGGCGATGATGATAAAGACGAGTTCTGTAAGCATAAATTGCATTAGCCGGAACCAAGGCTACCGCAGCGACCTTTATATTATAGAGTTTAAATAAATGTTGCCGACCTAAGAGGATCGCTTGGAGCGTCAAGTCTCCTTGCTGTTGAAACTTGTTAGTGCGAAACTCTTATGTCATCACAAATATAAGTAGTTTAAGGAGTTGCCGTTTATACATATATATATATATATATAAAGACTTCTAGAGTGCACGGAAACAATCAAAAAGTTTCATTTACAATCTCATTTACAGGATTCGAAAATAAATCATAGTTATTCTGGACTCCGCCTAACAAGATTACATTTCAGACCTTTATTGGAAATTATATAGCTTAAATCAGTAAGAATAAAGTACATTTACCGACCGCTGGAAAAAATGCAGTCCGCCTAAATGTTATCTTGTTGAAAATAAAATTGAAGCTCAATTTTGATAGGTGGATTTTCATTATAGCGATTTTCATCGAATACATAATGAACTATATAAAATTGTTTGCATGATACAAGAATAATTATAGTGTGTATTATTCGATATACTCGTTCATGACAAGAGTACTTGGTTTCAACTTAAAGCTGAATGGGTTTTAAAGTAAAGAACGCGATTTTTGACATTTTCATGTCTTAGCTCTGGCACATAACCGAAAAAGCGTTACCAAAAAAGCGTAACGAAAAAAGCGTTACCACACGGAGATGGGGTTGGGGGTAGGAGATAGGGGTGGAAGATAGGGGGTGAGTGATAGGGGTGGGAGCTAGGGGTAGGAAATAGGGGTGAGAATTAACCGGTACATACCCGAAAAAAAGTGTTACCAAAAAAGATTTACGCGTTTATCTGATATGAGATAAGATAAGATATGTTGTACGCTCAACGTTCAAAATAGAACTAAATAATAAATTCAAAATAGTTTAATTCTCTATGTTAAGTTACTTTTGGCCAGATAATAAACACTACAATTTTAGCCAGAAACTTGATTGTACATAACTTTTTAATCTCCTTGGCCTTATGCTGTAACTGGAAGCTCCATGTAATTTTTTTTTTTTTTAAATTATAATTCCACAACTAATCTAAATTTATTCGGTACTTCAAAGAGACATAAAAATGATCTATCGTGGTTGCAGACTCGGCTGAAAAATGGCTGATTTTTCTATTTTTACATGAATGATAAATTGTTTTTTAATACCCTTTTGCAGAATAAAGTATAAACTATTAAAAAATTCTACATTTTAAAAAAACACTTCCTATCGAAAACCGAGAAAAGTTCCTAATAAACTAGGTACCAGATTTCAAATCCTACTAAATGTCAGAAATTAACATTAGCTTAGTCAATTAGCAAGAGACATTTGAGAGTTATCGTTTAAGAATATAAGTAGGTCTACTTGGACATTGCATAAGGCAAAGGAAAGATAAACATAAATTTCTTGAAAATTAATGTCGAGATGGATTTGTGGAGTGACTATTTGAGGAGTATGTAAAGAGAAAGCGGTGACCCCACTCGCATTGATCGAAACGATAAAAAAAATTTTAAAAATGAGAAACGTAAAGCTTTTTTTGACACTGCTATAGAGCTAAGATAGTAGAGCTAGACTGAATTATTTTCCTTATTGCTTTATTGACAATTTGTGTTGATACATTTGATTTTGTTACCGTATGTATGAAACGCGTTAGGATTTTGACGTTTATTATAATTAAATAAACCCCTTTGAAATATTTAAAACATACTTTGTTCGGATTTTCCCACATTTATGACAAAATATTTCATATTTTACGAACCATAGTGGCAGATGAATATAATGTGTTTATTTTTTAAAGATAAGGAAGCGCGTGTTTAAAGAAAACACGACGGGAACGGGATGATAATCTTAAAGGAAAGTGAGTTCATAAAAATTCCCACCTGGACAAATCTCGTTGGAGTACGACTGGAAAGAAGTAGGTTAATGTAATATTCCTTATAATCGTAACCGCGACGGGGGTTGTGCTCAGTGCTTCTCAGTATTATTAATAGTAACAGTTACCTACAGGCTATACAGTATACTACATACCTTTGAGTATATTTTAACGTTACCCGAGTATACATATAACCACGGTAATGTTGTAAACGATAAGTAAAGATTATATTATGCGATACCCTCGATCCAATATATCATCCGGCGTTGCGCTTATATTAGCTGCCACTGCACTGTGTAATCATCATATCTCATAATATTGTATACAGCCCTTTATAAATTGTTTTGACGTCTCGCTGTTCGAATCAATTAGCCGTCGAAGCTCACAAAAATTCATGAGCTTCCATTGCAAAGTTAATGGACTTATGTACTTGTGTAAATCACGTTACATCGAAATCTAATAAATTATATTTGAGTGGTCCTTACATGGGTCTTAAAGCCCTTTAATTCCGTTAAAATTATGTTTTGAGAATTTAATTCCCCGTTTGGGCAATTAGCAATAATTATGATCCCAAACGATTTTTTTTCTCCGTAAATATATTTTTAGATGAAAAAAATGTGGTAAAGTCACATATTTAAGTGGTTAAACTTACGTTCGTCGATTTTTACTATATTTCTATAACCTAATTAAAAAAAAAATGAATAACTCCATGCTAATAATCGTTTATTATTTTTAAAAGAGTATTTCATAGTCGAAAATGCATTAGTAATGTTTTTAGGCTCGGATTTAAACCTAAATTAACCCAAGTCGAATCGTAAAACTCAAAATCAAAAAGTAATACCGGAAATAAATACCATAAATAATAACTGGCTTTTAAATCCTAGACAGCAAAGTATAAATTAAAAAAATATCGTATAAATGTTTTTGAAATATTCTTAGGCATAAACAGTTTAAAAAAATATTTATTAGTTATAGTTTTATAAAGCTATAAATCACTCATAGCTGTTGGTTGGGTATTTTTTTTAATAGTATAATATAAAAGTTTTAAAAAACAAATTAACATTGTTTATTTACTAGATCCCGGAAGAAAATAAATAATAAAAACCTATTTGTAATTATAGAGATTTAATTTATTTCATTGAAATTATAAGTAATAATAATTGTATTTACAGAAGAGGTGACAATATTTTTTAATGAAAATTTGAAAATAAATATATTTTTTACTGGCGTCGATATTTTTTTTTGTTTATAAGGTTTAGTGGATAGTTAAAGTGTTATCTAAAAAAAAATATTGTAACAATGTTATGTTGAAAACTTCTAAAAGAAATATCAAGTTTATTTACGAATTATACTTAATAAACCTAGCTGTTGTCATTTGTGTACACGGTGAGAAATATATGTCAAAGTTTGTCTCTTTTAAACTTTGAAGTTAATTCGGTATAAGTTTTTCAAAAGGTAAAAAGTTCTTTCCGTAAAAATGAGTTCAAAACTTTCGATATGTATATAAGACACAAACTATACAAATATACAACCACCAAATCCTATTATTTTATAATAACTTGGTTTAAAAAATAGGATAAAATATATAAAACTCAATCAAATTTACAAAAACAATGAACAATATTTAATTTTAATCTAAGATTTTTAATCATAAAACAAGACGTTTATGTAATACAATTAAACACATTTTTGTTAAGTTCTTATTGACAATATAAATTTCTGCGGAATTTAAGAAGAATGAATATAGTTATAATTATAAAATTATAACTATTGAAAATAACATGCCTGTCGCTCATATAATAATGTTTATTTTTCCAAATTATTGTTGTTATATTTAACTTCAAAAGTCGGTAACACCATAATCAGTTTTTTCTCAATTTATTTTTTGAAATTAATTTGAAGTCATATGTCTGAGAAATTGATATTATGGTTTACATATATATTTATAATGTAAAAAGTATATTGTATAGTTTTAAGTATGTATTTTATTGGTTAAACTACTTTCCTAATGTTTACTTTTTTTGTACTTAGCACCTTTCATAAATAAACGTATCTTATACATTTTTGTTCGCACTAATAAAAAATAATATACATACATACATTTATATTAATTCGGCGACATTGTAAATAGTATTGCGTTTCCTGTGATAACTGATAAGCTTAAAAACGACTCGGGCAAGGTCAATGGCGTGCGTGCCAAAATCTCAGAGAGAGAAAGATAGAGCAACCCAGCTGTTGCTATACTGTTGTTAAGCCACCCACACTCGAACAAGTAGCCAGCGCCAAAACCTATTAAAAATACCGATTGCCGTTTCCTTGTGAAGGATATACAAACCGTATAGTTAGCACGCAAATAGACGGCCGCGCAAATTGTTCAGCATAATATAATAACATTATTTTAGGCTTTCAGATCATAATTTAATTCCACCAAAAGCCGCTCTTGTAACAACAATAATGTATCATTTTATTTTGGTTTGTTGTCGTTCGCGGCGTTGTGTGTATGCAATATTGCTACGCGTATCCTCAGACTGTGCCTAACCAAGAATAATATCAAAAACATTATAATATTATTATAATGACGTCAACATCAAACGAGCGTGGAGTTGTTATTTTTTATTAATTGAAAATACTAGGTTTTTGTTATGGCATTTTTTGAGAAAAATCCACATGAGACAAACCACTTCGTAAAATTAAGAAAAGGAGAATACAGGGAAATCAGCCGATGAAAGAAAACATTATAGTCTTTCATGGTTCATGAAATAAGAAGGCAAATAGTATCTTATGTTGAAGGCTTCACCTTAATTTTTATAACAGTAACTATAACAGCCACTGAAAGTAATCAAATATTTTCCTTATCATCTTCCACATCAGCCTTTTGATAGCGTATTATATTACAAAGAATAAACCAAAACTACGTTATATATAATATATAATTTAAACATGAGTTATTTATAAAACAAACAAAAATAACACCCTAAAAAATTGCACAATATTATAATCATCAATGAAGCCAAAAAGACAGACGACAGGCCAGCAGCGTGAAAAAAAAGTTAGTCAGAAACACTTTACAGCCATACATTTTAAGCTGTCGGGAAATTATAGCAATTTTGGCAATGTGTTTGAGCCATAAAAGCGAAGAGATACCTTAGGTAATTTAATTAACTAAATACTTCGGTAAAATTTTAAAAACTTTATACTTGAGCGAAAAATCCAGCTCGATTAGTAAACAGTGTTGTTTTCAAATTTCTTTGTTCAAAAGTTTCTTTATGTTTTTTTATTTACTGTACTACAATTTTTTATTTGTTTTAGGGTTTTAAATAATTTCAGAATAACACTATTCGAAAAATTGCAATAAACAACGGTCTTGATTTTTCTGTGAAATGTCTTTTAAATAAAAAAATGTCTGAACAAATACCTCGTAATAAGTGAGAGAGCTATTTTTGGTATAAATGTAAGTATACATAAAAAAAAAATGTAAAATTAAAAATAATTTTGATGTCCATTAATATTCGTATCGTATAATTTATCATATTTATAAATGAATGACCATATTTTTATATAATTACTTTGATACATCGAGTTTGAGTGGCGCCCCCCAAAAGTGATTAATGATGTGAGCAACGAATTATAAATATCAAATAGAAGCAAAACTATGTTTAGATTAAAATTTTTGCGATGGAAATAGAAAATAATAGCCTAAATGTATAAAGAAAAAAACTTTGTTTATGCTTTCAGACACTTTAAAGAATAAATATCATAACCAAATACATTACTAGTACCATAAACTAGGGTACTAATAAAATAATATAACTAACTATATTTTATCTGAATATGTTCGAATATATTTGAAAACTGACAATTTTTAAGGAAAAAAAGTTTAAATGTTTTATTGGCTAGTAACCAATTTTAAATATTAATATAATGGTCATTCACCTGTTTAGCTTGAAAATTATGTGCTGTAGTTTAACACGTTTTGATTTTACCTAACCTAACGTAACTTAACCGTTCATATAAAGCATATTTAAACACTAATTCAAACTAGTGAGGATGATCATTAATAGTAGCGTTTCACAATTTGTAAACAAATTTTTTACATAACCGATTACCGATCAATAAGTAGTTTTCACGTTTTTAATAGGACGTTATACCCTTTAAAAATAATCGTAAAAAATGGGTTTATGGTAAAGCGTGTAAGTTAAAACGAATTGGTCATAGAATAAAAATGTTGGTACCGTTAAAAAGAGGAGAACTTTAACTAGGTTCTCTCGTCGGTTTTTAGGGAAAACATTAATTTTACCTTAAATAAAAGCACTTAAAAAAGTTTAAAAAATGTTAGAATTCAAATATAAATTGTGAATGTTGGGTTAATAATACCGAAAAAAGCCGACGAGAGAACCTAGATAAAGTTCTGATTATTTTAAATATGTAAAAAAAAAAATTGTCTACGATTGTTATTTAGTTGATAAGAGCCAGTTTAGATGAATTTTTTTTTTAAATCGCTGTCAATGATGCTGTGAGATTTCGAAAAATAAATAAACTACCAAAAAAGAGTCAAGATTACTTAACTAATAATTAAACATTACAGTTTAGCCTTTAAATTACGATTTTACAAAAAATTGCCTATACCTAACTCCTTAATAAATAGGGGGTATAACGTCATCTTAATAGTACCTACTACCTACATAAATCTAATAAAATTTAGTTAAACTACCCCAATATGCTCATTAAATGAGAGCTATTCAATAGATAAAAAAAAAGTAGTCGTCTTAAGTAATGATAATATTTTTTCTACCTAAATTTGACAATTTGTATATGTAGCTAATTGCGTACGTTTTGGAAAAAGAAAACAAACTAAGTATTCAACTGTACGTTTAAATGCATTTCTATTTTTCTTTAAGAGAAAAATCTAATTTTAGTCAATTTGAGTAGTACTAAATCATCTCGTGTAAGGCGGAACTTTGCTGACGTTTTTCCGTCCACGCACAATATGACTATTGTGGTAACTGTGTATTTAGAACTGTAACTACTGTTAAAAATACAAATAAATAAAATGCAATTTTTTGGCGACGGCCACCTTCAGATCAGTTGTGCTAATCACTATAATACTAATAACAATATGCGTATGGTTTGGCCGGCTCCGAACGCAAAAGCATTATAAGTTATATCAATTTGTTATACAGACGTATTCGGGTTTGAGGGTGAATTTCTTCTAATTATTCTTCAATATCTGATTGATCTGGACCACTTACCGTATCGTGCTAAGGAATCTAAACGAAGCAAAAAATATAAAAATCAATATAAAACCGACAGCTATGTTAATATAATTATTGAATGTATTAAAAATAAAACAATAATAAAATATAATTATTGTAATATAACAGCCGATTTAAAGTAACAAGAAATATATTTTAGTTTCGATGCGTACATCGATCCACGATATCTTCTAGACCTCTGAACCGAATTTTCCATGTAGTAACTTTATAGATTAGAACGGTACTTTACTGGAGAAAACATTTAAAAAGTTTACCCCTCCCCTTTAAAATCGAGAAAAATACTAAATAAATGTAGGTACACATTTTTCAACAAAAAATTACTAAAATTATAAAAATAGTGGAATTTGTTGAAACTTTGTATGGAATATACTTCCTGACTATCGAAAAACGTTGATAAACTAAAAAATGTCACAAACCCTATCCCCTAGAAGGGGAGGGGAACTTTTTCTTTATTTCACTTTTTCATGCAGTTTTATTAAAGTCTGAAAATTAAACATTAAGTAGGTCTAGTATGAAATTATAACATATACTAACAAATATACAGTCAAACTTTTTTTTTATTAAGGAAGTCCCCCCAACAAAAAGGAAATCTACACTTTGACCATTATACAATTTTTAGGTTGAGTGAATCAACTGTCAATAAATAACTGAAAAGTATTTTCATTGTGTTGTTATATTTACGATGTATGAGAAACGACGAAAACAAATTATTATAGTCGCGCGATCAACCTTAATTTGTATCCACATTAAAACTAAAAATACAATTATTCTCATTGCTTGGATAACATTCGCATCGCAGCGTTTATTGGAAAGTGAGTTATCACTTTCTTTGTTAAATAATTATGGAAGGCCTTTTAACCACCTCTGTCCTACTATGATCCCAAACCCCATTGCACTGGCTTTTTATTTTATAATTATTTGATCGTTTTGGAGAACATAATATTATTTTGAGTTATATAAATACAAACATTGTTTCTTAAATGGGAGTTTTTTTTGTAGTAGTATTCCGTTAGAAATGCGCAGTTAGTACAATAAAGCTAACATATTATCAATAGCCGTTGCAAATTAAATGTTTTATTTAATGCAAATTCTTTATTAAAAATAGTTTGCACATAACCGATTTTTGTTTATGTAAAATGGTATTCGAATACCAAACACATAATAACATCCAAAATTGTTTAAGTTTCCTTTCTCTTCCCCTCTCTATCTTTTTATTTTTCATCCCACTTTAAACTTTGCTCATAATATTTAGCTTCCTATAAACTTATTGCTGTATACTATACAGTAAAGCGAAAACTTAAGTATTTCACATCGTCAAAGAGTATTTAAATACTTTACGAGTACAAAATTCGTAAGTCAACATACATTAATGTTAACTTACTTACTTTCATCTACATTTTGTATTACATCAAATACACTTTGGAAGACTTTTGTAAATAAGTATTTTTGTCAAGGATAATTAAGATATCATAAAGTTTAACTGTATATTAATCTTCCGGCGTGATTTAGAGTATCATAAGTCATGATTTTTTTGTCCTACTTTCTGCTGGAATTTAATAAAAGTAATTAACTAAATGTAACCGTTTATTATGGTCTCATATAATCATGGTCGTTGTTTAAGCAGTTATTTATGATACTATAATGAATAAGGGAAGTGTGTAAAAGGTAATCTTACTTTTATGAAAAGCACGCTTTAAAAAAGTATACTTAATTTTTTATAACCGTGTACACAAAAAGTCATTCCAACCTTTGTTTTATTTAAGTTACGGATTTATCGACCGAATATATTTTATTACCGGTCGGTAGCTCAATACCTTTTCTGTTCAATTTAGTTTTATTTCAAAGATTTTCAGTGTTATATGTATAGCATTTATTAATGTTTGGTATATATTGCCATGTATCGATATTGTAAGGGTTAAATTGTTTTTCAAAATCAAAATTATTAACATTTTATTAATTATTTGTAAGTTTAGTTTTAAAGTACTGAATATTTTTTGTTAGTCGTTTAAATATTTGTTTAAATAAAAATGTATTTATGATTTGAATTTTGATCAAAATTAATTTTATTTTCATAAATGATTTAAACTTATAAGTAAATAGTTATTTATTTAAATTTTACTCATTTTTAGCTAAAACCTGATTTTGATGGTAACTGTTTAGTAGTAAACTTATAGGTTATTGTCTTTGATTAAAATAACTAAAAAAAAAGGTTTTCTAAAGCAGCAACTTTCGTCATAGTAAGTGACTCCTATTATTTCTCTGATTATTCCTATTGATCTCTTCTTGCCAGATTAATCCTTCACTCGATTACGTCCTAAAAATTCACAGTTTCCCATCGCATTGATTAAACTTTGGTCTTTCAAGCTAATCGCATTATTCGCCCTATCAAGCATCCAAATCTCTCATTAAGCGATTGTACCTTTTGCAGCTTAAACAGAGCAGGTGCTTCACCTAAAACCGCACTTGATCATTTTTCCGGCTGCTTTATACTTGATGGTTTGACTGTCGACGTTTTAATTTCGAAATACTAAATTTTATCCCAAGTTACGGATTTGGTGCAAAAGACATAGTGTGTTACGAAACGATATCAACTCAAATTGATTTTGGTCGTTGTTGGGCGTTCGTCTGGTTAGGTTACAGACAAAGATAACAGAATAGATTTGGTTTTGGGAAGGATTTTGAGGGAAAATAATAATTTATTTTTATTTATTGCGAAATACGACGACGCGACGTTTTGTTGATATTTTTACTACCGTCAATCTCTTTAACATAAGTTTGTGATTTCATCCGTTGAAATGCCGAAATTAGAAGACTTTATCTTGCCTTATGGAATATTTATTATTATTTTACTATTTTAAAGCGCAACTTGAAATTATTGTAATCTCTATGACTCACCACTTTTTAGATGATGATACTATATCATTTACTTTTATCTGATCCAGTGTAATTATTCGTTGTATACAATAACATACCAGAAAAGTTAATGATTAAGAAAAAAATTGTATACTTTTAAATCAATAACATTGCATACAAATTATTGGCATAGATTTTTTGCAAAATGGAGGCGGCGTGGGGTGGTTTATAATTGTGTTCAATTTATAATTATTATTATCAACTGAACATTTTTTTTTAATCATATACCATAAGTTCTATTTGTAGGACGTTACCTTGTAATATCTCGACGTTTTTCATTTTCGATTTAATATCGTTTTTGAATATTAAAAGAATAGTTTAACTGATGTTGTTTTCGAGCATCTGTCATAAGGAAATACCGCAATCGTTTTTTAGTCACGTAATTACAACGTTGAAAATATTAATAACTCATTATGTAAACAGAGATTGATTCCGTTCAACCCTCAATCCGTGCCATTAAACACACGCCTCCGTGTTAATTATTGCTTCGTTTTGCACATTCCAAATTATCCTAAACGATTTCTCGTTGTGTAATAATTGAATCGTACTCGTGTGTTGAAAAATGTTTGCGTTTTATCCGTTTTTGATTTGTATATTTTTAAAACGTAAACAAATCTATTGTAAAGAGGTTTTCATTTTGAACTCTTACCGGTATCGCATGGAAAGTACAATAGGTGTCAACAAAATACAGCCTTTAAAGAAAATTCACAAATTCGAACGCACTCGGTGCAAAAAACCCCTCTCAACCAACCTCACATGCTGTTGGAGAAAAATAAATAAAATATATACCAAAAATATTTGAATACCTTTAAAAAATAACGCACAATATTCTGAGAACAAAGTTATGGTTAACTCTAGGCGTCCACTAAATCATGTATAATCCAATCTAGCATCATGTCCGGACGACCGACACTCTAGTTTATTATTTTTGTTGTTGTTGGACATCCATTATTATTAAATTGTTTGAACCGGAAATAATATCAATATTAAAACGCAAATGCCTACCTAGTTAAGTTTAACAACGACACCGACAAGACAAATGAAAAACGCTCAAGTATATAGGTCACAATGAAACCTACCTACAAAAAATGGATTAAACTTTAAAAAAAACGCTCATGGTACTATATTAAGCGTACAGTGTAACGATAACAAATGACTTTCAGAGTCTTGAAGTCACCCGCCAACCTATTTGTTTTTAAATTAATACATTTAATTTCATTCGTTCATATAATTGGCTTTTCATAAATTACAAAAAGAAACATTTCATTTTTAAGACCAATTATTCTAATATTTTTGTCGAAATAATAAGTGGTTATAATATTATACGTCTATTTTCGGCCATATAAAAACAACCTACGTTCATTTTTATTGTTGTCGTGTAGAGCTTAAAAATGATTACTATTATTGTAAAAATGTCACAATACTAATATATATAAGGTGGGTACGTCGAAGTGGATAATATATGTATACAATTATATTGTATTAATAACTAAAGGTCAAAAACAACATTACGAAGTTCTGACTTTTGTATATATATAGTATCGTAAACGTCTGAGGATCATATGAATAATGTAGTTCCTGTGAAAACATTATGCGATGTTTTATCCTATTATATCGGCGCGTGTTCAAAATAATAATAATAATACTTAATCGATAATAATATAATAATGGATACTGTTATACTTACACAAACAAATTCGTGTATGCATACAAATTGCAAAGGCAATAAAAGTGTAAGCAACATTTTCACAATAAATTTAAATATGTTTATTGTTTACTTGTAAATTATAACTAACTTAGCCGATCCTACTAATTTTGTAAGAAATAAAGCGCAGAAAAAAAAATTATTTTCACAATGATTAGAACACTTTTTTAAATGTTAATTAAACATCTGTATAATTAGTTATTGAAAACAAATGTTATAAACTACTTCACCTAAGACGTAATTTTTTTGAAATTCTATTTTAATAATTCTATGGTGCTCAGGTAGAAGGTCTTAAGTCCAATAATTGCGAAAGTTGGGTTAACTATAATAATAAGGATGAATAGTTTAGTTTTTTTTATATTTTTCTCATGTAAAAGTATTTTATACAACTAGTTACACATTTATGTTAATTAAAATTAATTAAAAATATTTATATTTATAAGTTATTTAAAAACAAATATTTTTCTCGAGTTTTATTTTACAAAAATTTGTTGTTTTGAACATAAGACCTTTTACCCGAGCACATCAGAGTTGTATCGTAGGTACGTGAAAGACATTTTTTGAATGAACAACTAATAGTTATGATTATTAAAATATAACCGATTTTTATATTATTGTATATCAGTGATTTTAAAGCATTTAAATTTTCCCTTTACGACATTTAGACTTTGTACTAAATTTAAATTGCTTTTAATAATTTACAATACTAATTATTATAAATCAATTAGTTAGATAACTGTATAAATGGTTTCGAGTTGTGATATTTTATTGTATTGTTTCATACCGTTTGACTTTACAATCAAACTTTTTGAGTTAATAACAAAATAAATATTTTTAACTTCTACTTTAACTCTTCAAATTATCCATTGTGTAGTTAATATAGTAATTCATTAGTTGATGTTAGTGTTATAGGTTAGAGTGTTAGACTAAGAAAGGTTATTTGTAAGGGTAGTTTTAAAGGGTATTTTTAAATGTTAAATAGTAGCAATATATTATTGTCTAAGTACGTTTATAAGTAACGTTTATACGTTTACTACTTTTGGATAAAATATACTTCTTGAGTTCTTAGCATTTAAAGGTATAGGTGAGGAATGAAGTGCGGGCGATTGGTATGCGTTGATAAAAATAACTACTCAGCCTCACTTCATTCCTCACCTATACCTTTAAATGCTAACAACTCGAAAATTCTTAGTCCAAAACTGGTGATCGACTTGTCAAAATTTGCTTCCCACCATTCTGCTTTTCAGAGGTACATCTAATTTTTTGGTTGCTATTTGACCTTAAAAGTCACCCTCTAAAATTACCATTGAAACTATATTTTGAACTTTAGCATGATCGGCTTTTTTTGTTTAAAATTTAATAATTATGATTTTATACTTTGTAATTTTTGTTTTAATCTAAGGCTAATATTTCATCGACAAAAGTATTATGATAAAACTTACGAACGAGTCGGTACCTTGTGTTTTTCTATCTATGTATTTTCTTTTGGAAATGGCGGGTTTGTACACAACATAGGCTACCTCGAGATTTTACGTTAGCTAATGGCTATCAAATAAAACCGTATGTAGGCCACACGTCGATGACATTGACATATATTAATAAAAATCTGTATGGAGCTCTGGCCCGATGAGCAACGGCAGTGACAAAACGGCGTTACTAATATCCGGTCAGCTGGTAAATATCAAGTACAACACAATATATAATATATATATATAATTCTATGGGGCACCCGCCGAGCGGGATCTCTGCCAATACCGGGCGCACGCGCGCCGTTGATTTTTTTTTTGTTGCTTTATGAACCCCTGGCCAAAAGATAAATATAAAATATTTCTCTGCGACCGGTATCTTGTAAGCACCACCACCACCACCAGTGCAGCCGATAAAATGTTCACGGCATGTGTCACGGGGTACGCTAAATTTAGAACCCATGAGATTTTCCTACTACTATATTATTATACTCACATTCGCACTAATTTTCTCTGTCGGACACCTCCAGGACGGTTGTAGTTTGCGGTACTGACGACGCTCGAATAGTTCAAGGGATGAGCCGATTAGGGTTGATGTTTTTTTTTTTCAAAAGTAATTTTTATTATCTGGGGTGAATGTGTTAGGGAGTATTACACATTTTAGAATAAATATACTATAACAGTTGAATGTGTGTTTAGCTTCAAAATTAAAAAAAAAAATAAATGACCAACAAATTATACTATAAGTTACTTGTATTGCAAAAAATATATCAAGTCGGGTCCGAGAGGGTTATATCGACTAAAACGCGGCCTTCTTTGAAGTTTTGAAAATGTTTGTTAACGCCTTTACCCACTCGCCCGTTCAATTATTATTTTGTATCCCGTCTCCATTTGCCGCCGGCTTTGAAGACAAGTATTTTGCAGACAAGCGATAAAGTTATCGGAGATTGACTACAACCGATAGAATGCTAATAATGGTCTATATAGTGGTTAATGGTATTATACGAGGTATACTGCGGAAAGGTACCGTTTCCGGGATCCAAACCGCACACCGTTTTCAAGCGTTCTGTGATGGAACTTTGTAACTAAAGCAGCCGATAATGAATGCAATATCATCGTTTCCTTTGACTCCGCAGGAACTAAGATAATAATATTATTATAATATCCAAGTATAGATACAATATATGAAATGAATCGTGCGTGTGCAAATTTAGTATTATTTTAGTTTATAATTGAAAAGCCTAATAAAAAGTATGAGTGTATGTAAAACTTATTTGTTGTATTCTCATAATTACCTTGTAACAATTAAAAACACTGTAAAACAAAGTTTAAAGTACTTTAAAGGACCAAGAATCAAAATATTTCTATTTTTTAAATTCTTTTCGCTGAAGCCGAATCTGTCGTCAGAATTGTTCTAACAAGTTCATTTATTTATTTTTAAATATCCTCTAAAGTTTAAAAGAACATTGTTTTGTGGTATTTCCAGGGCAAAATGTCTTTGACATTTGGATAGTTGTTATTAAACATTTTTTTTTTTGCTGACTTCAGAAGTGGTAAAGTGCTTCCTTAGAATTTTTAGTTTTTTAAACGCAAAAGAAAATTAGAAAATCTTTATATCGTTCTGTCGACAATGTAAATCGCATGTTATATCTTATAAAAATTCGTAAGATATAATAAAATATTTTTTGATCTCCCCCTCAATAATTGTATGTTATTTTGTAGTGTCTCACCGCATCAAATGCTCAATATATTTTTACAGCTTTAAATTAACGATATATAATAAAATGGTTCTTGTTTATCTCAGGACTGATTAAATCAAAAGTGTTCGATATTAACGCCCTACAACTGTACCGAGGGATTACAATGGGAACAATACACGAGATTCGTTTATTGATTGTGTTTACCTACATATTCATTCGCTCGAGTAAAACAAATCCGAGTAATTAAACGAGAATGTATCACAAAGTCAACAGTTAACTTAGCTTGGCGACAGTGTCGCCTGGATCTAAGTAAAAATAAGTGGTCGATCGGTATTCGCCAAGATCTACAGGCAGGCTCGACGACAGGTCAAGGTCCTCGACAGCTTCATCAAACCATTGCATACGACTTTGGCAACTGATTTCAAGGATAAGCAATCTAGTAACGTTTTCTGCCATTTAAGTCGATTATTTTACCAAAACAAATACATGTAATTTGTGGTATATTTATAAACCTATGCGATTTTGTACAGTACCTAGTATCTAAATTCAAAAAAATTTCTTCAACTTTGTATTTGCATTATAACAAAACAAAAAAACATTACAAAGAAAAACTTTTTACATTTTCAACTACTTGTACGTAGTATATTTACTAACAAACATAATACTTTTGTATGATAATATATTGATTATGTTTGACTAAATCGTTAGGTAAATATATTAGTCGAGTATTAATAATTATTATACACCGAATTAGACATAAGCGCGTTGGCATTCACCCAAATATTGTTGAATTTCAGACTAAAATGGAAATAAGTTTTAAAAGAAATAGAACTTGTGTAGAAAAATGTGATTAATGTTGATAATACTGTTTATTCCGTTTACCCCAACCGCTGTGTGTAAAATGTAGCCGCAATAACGTTACCAATGTATTTAGGACGTTAATTAAAGCACAGCCTGCGGTGAGTGTTCACTTGACGATATTCTGCGAAACTGATCAATATAATATAGTAGGTATTTAGACTGACTCGGCTGTATTAAGAGACTTACCAATAATTAAAAAAATAACATATTTACAAAAAATGTATTTTGTATTACATGACAATATTTTAAAAATAAAATCATGTTTGTCTGGCAAATAAAATCGAGCAAACTAGGTATGTAAATATAAAATAATCAAACCATACTGATAACAAAAAATGGACACACGGACAAGAGCACTCATTTCTCACCAACTTGCACGCCTTAATGAATAAAGAAACAGGCCTACATGGTAATTACATGGGTTGTTCAAAATACTCCCAGCAAAGATATCTTATCGGTATAGAATAAGGATACTGTTGGGCATAAAAATAATCGTAGATCGCACACTTTCTGAAAGAAACCAAATCAAATAATAATCAGTATTTTTAAGCATTATAAAATAATACAAATTGATTAATACTACCAAAAAAATACCGCTGTATTATAAAAACCCTAACCCGACCTATTGTTGACGTCATAAACGTAAGCGGTCTACACTTGGGCGTATTAATAATTTATTACAGCTCTAACTGTATTAAGAGGTACTACGGGGAACACATTGTTTATTTTGTAAAGTATGGTAAATATTACGGATAGTTACGGTCACTTTACAATATTGCTAACGTACCTGAATTAAGTCGAACAATGGCAGACGGCTCAGTCCTTACCGGCTTGGGTGTAAACTTAAAATCATTTCTTGTTATACTCTATTAGGGGTTAAACGCAAAAAGGTCAAACGCGGACCGTTCCAGAACTTGAAACGCCGTTCTAAACAGTTAATACAGGACGAAGTACTTTTGAACATTATAACGAATTGTTAAAATGTTAATATTTTATAAGTGTATTATATTATAGGTACACAATACACCCACTTAGTGTATTTGTTCCTATCAAATATTTACGATTATGGTTTTGTAATTAAAATTATCTAACGGCTAATAGGTGCATTATAGTCATTATATCGCATTAGTTTTAGGGTTTTCAATTTTTGACTTTGGGTAATTCGATATTTGTATAAGTCATAACTTAAAAAATGTGTACCGTTTTAGTTTTTACAAACAAACCTACAGTTATTGTATTGCATAATAACAAATGAAAAATTATTTGAGAAACATTATTATAAGGCAATTCCGTTATTGTTTCTTCATTGTAAATTATTCAAGCTATTAAACTAGGCAAATAGCGCACTTACTATGGATTTAAATCCATCCGACTATGTCTTTGGTTTAAAGAATTAACGCTATTTTGAAACTACGCAATCTCGGGAACTCTCATTAAACACAAAGCTTTAATCCGTCAAGATGATTTAGTTCGGAAAAGTGTCGTTAACTACACTTCTAGGAAAAGGTACTTTGAATACTATTTTTAACTTCGATGCGGAGCTGAGAAGGTATTGTTTTTACAATGATTTGTTTTTTTTTTTTTGTTACTAGACTCACGATATCTTGTAAACCGCTGAACCGATTTCTTCGTATAGAAAATCCATAGATCAGAAATCGTACCTAAAAGGTACTTTAAAGGGCCAAGAGTATAAAAAGTCTGTAGCAAAACTTTTTTTTATTAAAGAAAAAACCTGTACCGTGGGGTCGAAGCATAGTGGGCACGGGGAGGTCACAGGTCTACAGGAATTTTTATAACTGAAAGTGATAAAATCACTTTTGAATAAACGCTTTGATACTAATTTGAGGATAGCACGTTCGAACCAGTACAGTCCAAACCATACACAATACAAACCAGCACAATAAGAAAGTATTATACGTAAGTGATTAAGTAAAGGAGGTCCAGTGTTCACAGATAAAAATACAAACATCGATAAAAGCATGATGACAATGATGTGTTTAAAAATGAATTGTTATCATTAGGGTGGATACGATTAGAGTTGTCGTCTTTATCGTAATTACCTTGATAGTGAAAATATTTGAAGGGCTGCGGGGAAAAAAGATCAATGTCAATTTTTGTTCATTCTGAGAAAACCATGTTTTTAATTTCAAAACGTAATACATTTTGCCTGTATGCCTAAACTTCCAGCGGTTGTTACTCTCGACTAATTTGTTTTTTCCCCTGGTTCGAGCGCAATACGTCAATACAAATAATTTGATACCAAAATCTCATTTTTAAAAAAAATTTGACATTGATCTTTTTTTCCCGCAGCCCTTCATTTGTATTACCTATTGACTGTTGATTCACTGACACACAGCAATCAGTAAATTGACTACGGTGAAAGGGTGATTTGACCTTAATCGTACCAACCCTAATTCCAAAAATACATTTTTAAGCACATTATTGACATAACGTACAATACTTTTATCGATGTATGTATTTTTACTATTACAGATTCGCAACAAAGCGTTTATTTCAAAACGATTTGATCACTTTCAGTCGTAATAAATCACATAGACCTATGATCCTTCTCCTCTTTGATATGCTCCGTCCCCACTAAGCTCCGACAATGTTTAATGTCTGTTCGCATTCGGTGTAAAATAATTGAAATACAGTTTTTTATGCAATAACTTTTTGATTTATTACACTATTGAGTAATAATATTTTTGAAACATTTTTGTTATCAATATTTTATTCCCTGTCAAAATATTATTTAATAATATTATATTTTGACAATTGGAAAAATATCGTGAAAATTATTATAATATACAGGGTGATTCATTAAGGATAAGACACTCATTTTTTCGGAATATATTAATATTTTGAACAATATTTTTTCCTACGATTTTTTGGTACACATTGTACTGTATTTTTCAATATTTTGAAAATTTTTATTACCAATAATTGAAGCCCAAAAAGGGGGATTTTAATTTTTTTTTAAGGCAACATATGTTTTTAATTACATACATTTGTAGATAAAAAATAAAAAAATATTTTAGCGTTTGAATTTTCATTTATTTGTTCATTTGTTATGACTTTATAAAGATTTGATTTTTTGGCTGTATTTATTAATATTTTCAATCGTTACTACAAAGACGAGTAGTTTTATTACACGCATAAAAATAATTTGGTAAAGTGGGTTTGTAAAACCAACCTGTGTACCTGTGTTGGAATAGGTAATCTGTAGATAAGAACCGTTTGTCTATCATTATTTCAAAGTCTTTTCATACTAGTGACTTTTTTTTGTTAAAGTGCTATCGCCAAATGAACAATGCGAACATAAATATGAACTCTATGTGCTACCGGTTTTGGAAAACCGAAGAAACATGATCATTTTAAGAGAAAATGTAGTATCTTAAAAAAGTCATAGCTAATGAACAAATAAATGAAAATTGAAAATTCAAACGCTAAAATATATTATTATTTTTTGTCTACAAATTTATGTAATTAAAGGAGTATACCAAAGCTACAATATTAAAATTATTTCAAAGTTTTTGTTTTTCAATATTTTGAAGTCAAAATGGATTCATATTTTGTTTTCTGTGACTTGTTAAGTTAACTCGGAAAATCTGTTAGAAAACATTTGTTCAATCCGGATTTCTGTGCGCACTGGGACCTTGTATCCCATTTTTTTTTTTTTGCTACTACTAATTTTTCACAAAAAATATAACGGTATAAATAGCGATACTTTTTCTACTGCGTTAGCAATAAAAAAAAGGTTTAAAAAGTTCAACAACAATACTTCTTGGAAAAAAATCGAAAAAAGCGTTCGACGACTTCTATCTTACGGTTATATGAAAATCCCTATTAACTTTTTTCGGTTTTAAATATATTTTAAGTGAAATCGTACTTTTTTTTTTTAATCCCTCTGAGCTTGGTAAAGTTAAAATTGGTTTTTCTTCTTTTCTACAAACACTCTTGTACCTAGTTGTACAGCTGTGTACATAAATTATACGACCGTCTGGAGTGAAAATTAAAATCGATTAAGGTTATTTATTTGATGCAGAAGAAATTTGCATTTTGCATTTATTAATTTTTTGGTAACTTGGCGGTACGGCTACTGTTGCAGGCTATTCAGTTTGGAAGCGTGAGACGTACAAAGTAATAAATATATATATGTATGTGGTTGAGGCATGATAAGAGGGGAGATCAGACGAGAGAGGAGTGAAATACTGAATGTATATAGAATACTTTTTCTCTAATCCTGTTGCTCCATCCTTATAAATGTCAACTTCAAGAGTAATGTATAATTGACTTTGAACCCAGTCAAGACGTTTGTTCAAAACACGCCTAGGATGATTGACGTTTTTTCAACTTCGATAGGGGTTTTGAAATGGTATTAGATGTACAAGCTTTTCCCTTAGTTTCCTAAGTATTTTTTTTTTCGTGTACTTGTATGTACATTGATTTTATCGAGGTCTGAGATTTCTTCGAGTAGCCCTTCCACCCATTATGACCACACCAGTATAATATACAAGTGGATATACCTATTCTTATTGTCTACACGTTAATATATTTTAATCTGTACTTTAAATGTATTATGCTATTGCATTCAAACAAGTTGTCACGCTTTCTTGTTATCCCGTTCGAGTTCTCTAAAAATCTCTTTTAAGTTTTAGTCATGAAATTAAAAAAATATAAATACATTCGCATTCGACATGTACGTTTTTTATTATCGACAGATGAAACGTTTTTTTTTTATTTAGTTTCTTTTTTTATGAGTAGCTGTCTTCTGTTTTAATATATTTAAACAACTAGCGAACCCCATAAAATGATTTTCATACTTCTAGATACACAAGCCGACCGTTGTTTAGCATTGAAAGCAAATTCAAAGATTTTATTAAGATAATAACATCCTGTCTCGATGAACTACCATACAGCAAACAAATGTCTTCGTATTATTTTTAAAACAGTTTGAAATATTACTTTAAATGTTGTAAAAACATAAAAGTAGAAACATTTTTACTTAAATGTTTCAAAATAAATTATCCCAACGAACAAATAAATACGCAATACTATTTTAAAATAACTTGGCAATATAATTATATTAAAATAGTAAGTAACTCAATTTATCAGAAAATAATTACAGCGCAGTAGCCTATGTACTACTCGAACCTTTTTAAAATTATTTTACCTAATATTTTTTAATTTTGATATCATTTCATAATGTTCACGTTTCAGTTTTGAAACTTTAACGGTAACACACATATTTGATTAACTTTTTAGATCAAGAATAATTTACTATCTTATCATTTTGATTGGCCGACAACCAGTTTTGAAAAATTAATCTTAAAGTTATACAATTGCAGTTTTATCTACTTCACTGCTCTCCCCTCCTGTCTTTACTTTAAAACTCTAATAACTTCTAAAGTATATAACAGAAGTTTATTATCGATCAGTTAATATTTTTAGCCGATTAAACTTGATTATAAGAGTTACTAAAATATGTATTTTATTACATTTAGGTTTCAAAAGCGGATAGCACTCTTGAAAATGCTTAAAGGGATATACATTTGTTAAATACATAATTTATATAACCTATATAAGTGTCGTCAAAGAGAAAAATGACAAAATCGTAATTATTATATTTCCAGGAAATGAGAGGCTCGCGTTAAACGGATCATAAAACGAATGTATACATATTATTTACAAAATGATTTCCCATAAAACATTTAAATTCCAAATACTCGTATTTGAAATTTTCTTAGGAATATTTTTTATATATTTTTACAAGTACAGTTATTTTATAAAAAGTTGACGTTTATGCACTGTTATTGGTTTCAGTATTTCGTCTCAATCATTTGACACCCTTTGAAAATATTATCATTTTTCAATGCTTACTTCCTGAGTATTGGTACTTGGTAGACGTTTATTATCACATACTTTTTTTTGTGAAACGTGTGCGCTTTTAAAATGAAATCATTATAAAATAATGATGTTATTTTATTTATTTATTTTCGTAACGGTTTTTTTTCACTAATATTAATAATTTGTTCATTAAAAATAACAAAACTCGGCAACCAGTAATTTCGTAAAGCTTAAAAAATTGTTTTCTTTTATTTGGCGTGTCGGATGTTTCAACTAAAAATATACTTTTCTTGTGTATTTCCTATTGTCATTTTCATCTCAAACTATAAAACTCTTATTTAAGAGCAATCGTATAGGGATTACAGCTAAATATATGAACTTCGCAACATTAAACTATTCGCTGCGAGTCGCAAATCAAACGGATAACTCAATAAACAGGGCTAGTGTTTATTATTTGAGTCTCTTTGTCAAGACATTCGTTTTAAGCTCCGGCGCTTTACATACTTAATTTGAACGCCCTCTCTGGCTTTTGTACTCGACGCATAATGCCGAGTTTGTTCGGTACAGACAGCCAGAGGTGACCAAACCCATATCACCGACAGAAATATCAATAATATAATAATAATAAAGTACCATTTAGATTGTTCGATTGTCTAAATTATTAATATTTGTCTCTAGTCGTTGTACATTTATCTTATCAAAGTTAAGTGTAAAATATGTGCAATTAGTAAATTAAAAAATGCAAGTACATCTTCGTAATTATTATTCTTTGTCTTCTTCAAGGAAATCGACGGCCGTGATTATTAACACCTCCGCTTTATCCTACTGAGTCAATCCAAAACAAATTTTGTCTACAGTGCATGATATTAGATATGCCATAATACAGTACAAGTGCAAACATTTTAATTGTAATTCAGTCCATATGTGTTATTATCTGTATCCCCCTTGGCCTTTGCTTATTTAACGCCATACGGCTGCTACCAAACCAATATGTCAGAAGGGAATACAATACACAGTTATCTAAATATTTCTATGTTACAATAATGATTTCTATAAAAATAATTTTTTTAACTTAAAAACGTTTTAAATAATATACTTATTATTATTTTATAGGGTAATATTAAGGGGTGACTTTTAAAAATTAAATTAAAATATACACGTATAGATAATGGAAACAACAACTGGTCGATAACTAGTTTTAAATAAGTACTTCTCGAGTAATTATCGTTTAAAGGTATAGACTGTGGGTGAGGTGAACTATAATGTTGTTTATATCCACACGCACAACTCATCTGCACAGCTTTCCTCACCTAAAACTTTAAATTCGAATTACTCAATAAAAATATTACTTAGTCAAAACTAGTTATCGACCAGTCATTATTTTCATTACATTATTCAGCTTTTAATAAACAATTAAAATACGTATGTTTCTATTTTACTTAATACTAAGTATAACATTTTATTATTTATATACAGGGTGATCCATTAAACGTATCACACTCTTTTTTTCCTCTTAAAATAACTGATATTTTGTAGTTTTACTTTTTAAAGACGCTTTAGTTTATGTTATTGTACAATAATAGATAATATTGAACTTTTTATTTATATTTTCCAGAGCTCTATTAACTTTAAAAACTACTAGATTGTAATTATTTTTTGAGAAAATGAGTGTCTTACGTTAAAAAGAACACACTGTATATGATAAGTTTTGTTTGAGACTTTTTCAACTATAACCCTGTTTTTATAGTGGTCGGCCATCGCTCGACAACATTATTTAAAACAGCTGATAGTTTGGCTAAGCCGTGGACTAATCCGGCGGATTTATAATTGTCGACCGCGGAACAGATTTTTATTTTTTACATAATGCTACGTCATATTGAGACTTGAAAATAATAAAGATAAAAGTATGTGAACGTCACATTATTATCAAAGTAACGATCGGATATTGGCTATATCGGCTAATCGCTAATAATATGATAATAATCATAATAATGTAATGTATTCAATGTGTTACTCACACAACGGCAGCAGACCGCTGTTGAGCATGGACAGCTTGATGGTATTGGGTATGGACACCAGGGACACGCTGTTGGTGGACGACTTCTTCTTCTTTTTCGGTTTGTCGTCCACGAACTTGGTGGCCGATTTCGACCGGCCCTTGTGCCGATATGTTTTGCCGCCACTGTTGTAGCCGGTCGAACCCTGTTGGTTGTGGCGGTGCTGGTGGTTCTGATGGTTGGGCTGCTGATAGCCGTAGCTGCCGGTGGTGCTGCCGCCGGCAACCGACGAGTCGCTCCTGTAGGACGACAGCTTGACGGCACCGATGCAGCCTCCGGACTAAGATGTGTATGTAATTGTATATAAATGAAATGCCCACACGGTCGGCCGAGTGCGTACGATGGCGGTGCCGACGATAACCCGCGCGGACGAGACGGTTGCGAAAAAATTAATATGAATTACGAGGTGGAAAACATATACTTTTAATTGAACACACGTCGGCGGAGACCGATGGGAAATTGGAACGACGATGACGGCGGCGACTATGGTCCGGCGTTGGATGTCCGCACGAAACTGACGGTGTAAACGGCGGCGGTGCCGATCGTCGTGTGTTGTCGCCGCCGTACCGACGCCCTGCAGGCGCCGCCGGTATTCGGCAGTCGTGGCGCTTGTGTCCTTTTTTTCGGCACACATCACACAAGCCGCGCCGTCGATCTAACAGGTTAAATTCGAATTTTTCACACATGACGTGCTCGACTGGCTGTCGCACCGTGGACGGAACAACTATCTCTCGAGCCCGGACCAGGTGGATTGTAATGATTGCCCGGTAAACTTCGACCCAATACAATACATCAATTGTGTTGATAATGCTCGCTGGCTTATCAGCAATGTTAGGCAATATCAGCGTGGTCTGAGAGATCTTTCTAGACTTTTCTGGGCCCGCGTAGCTAATTTTTGGCTAAAAAAAACTATCGCGGTGTGTTCTACAATTTTTGTTTTACTCACTACAATACTACCTCAAGAGGACGCCACATCACCCACTTATTATTAGCAGCGAAATATGCTAATTTTTTTCGCAAAGTCTTAATTTAGACCATTTATTACTTGATTTGTTATTTCTGCTAGTTTACTTAAGTTCTTAAATTTGTAATTGCATTGTTTCTTGATTTCTTCATTACCTACAAAAAAAAAAATCAATCACGCAAATACGCAAAAATGTTTTAATAGGTAAACTTATGGTTTGTATTCATTATCGATATTAGTTCAAATTTCAAACCTTTGCTAAAAAAAAAAGTCACGAATTATAACAATACATAAAACATAATACACGAACAACTTTGGTAAATGAATTTAGCTAAAATTAGCATAATTTGTGGTTATACACAAAAAATATCTCGTATCGGAGTATTTTTTATAAACTCCTTATGTTGATTAATATATTGATTGATCCTCTAAATACCTCTGTAGTTTTAAATAATTAGCGCCATTAAAACTAGTAACTACATTATCCATCAAACAATAGTCACAAGGAACATTTGTCCAAAACGTTGCAACGTTCGTTCTCTGGGATGTATAGTGTGTAAATCAAAGTTCAACAAAATATCTGTAATTATTAGTTGTATTGTTCGGTGCTTTGGACGTTGCTCGGCGACGAGGACAACGCGTTAGTTAATTATAAGATAGCGTGATTGCGCTTATAATTTAACGAGTTTCCTATAGAAATATAGCGTGGCTACTGAACGAGTCGGGTAGACTAATTGACAGTCTGTTCAAAGGAGAAACAACGAAAAACGACCCTAACGGCACAGACGAATGGGCTTTCAAGTTTTTCTTGAGTATCCTTCTTGTATTTCTATAAACATGGTCACGAAGATCTAACAAGCGGTTCTATATATTACTTGTAAACATAGTTAAACTCTCAATATTGTTATGTAATGTAAATTACAAGTGCATATACAATAAATATAAATAATTTATAACTACTATCCATATCAATTCTAGCGGATGGTACGCAAAACAAAATGTTGCCCCCTTATATTATAAGTCTTACCCGTAAGGCAGGACCAAAAAGGTGTAATACGCTTTTTTTTATAAACTATTTGTTTAATGATAAAGATTGTTTTTTTTAAATTTTCAATGGGATAAAATACATTTTAATTATTGCAAGATCTATTTTTAAAATTTTGTTTTTATCGAAACATATTAGTTAGATGAAAAAATATTATTAAAATATAGATTGCTTTTAGCTTTACGTCAATTATTTAATTAATATAACGTAATAAAATTGTTTGTGACATTTCGTCCGAAACTTTTACGTTAACAGTAATGCTACCACGATTACAATATTTATACTAAAAAATACATTTGTAATATGTAATTTTTTATGCAAAAAATAAACTAGAGGTGATAAATCATTCTGCTCACTTCTTCTAATACGCCACTGGGTTGTCTTAGCTGTGTTTGTATCACGTGAGCATCGTTAGCAAAATTCAAACTTAAAAAAAAATAAAGCTTGACCGTATAGTTAATTACTTTTTTTGGATGAGCGTAAACCCAATAAAACCTTTATTTTTGAGTAAATTACAAACGTTTGATTGCATTAAACAAAACAAAAAAACTACTGTTTCAACATTAAAATGGAAAATACTAAAAAAATGTATGCTGAAGGTCAATGTGAAAAATTGAGTTTAACTTTATTGATACTATTTCGGATTTTTTGTTGTGGCCAGTTAGGTTAACGGACAGTTAACACAGATGTAGGAATTACATTTAAATTAGAAACTGATGAAAAACACCAGATTTTATTTTTGGAATAGGTTTGATAGAAACACTTTGAAGTGTAAAATTGTATTGCTATTTATGCGTATCCTTTCATCTTACAGTTTTAATTTTGTCTTTTCTAAAAAAAAACAAAAAAAATTGCTAGTCGTGTTTACTGTATAAATTGTATTATTCGGTCGTTATTTTTCTAACAGATAATTATAATTATTTAAACATACGGAAATTATTTGTCACTTTCCCAAATCGAGCACATTATCTAAACACCTTTTGACATAATATTTTACTTTTATCGTTTACTCTCAACATTTCCGGTCTGACGTTCGGGGTTTTCTTCAACTGAATAATTCCGAAACCCAACTCTCTTTTGACATATTCAAAAAGAAAACAACAACAAACTGTCCTAAGCGGATGAAATGTTTTTATTATCTTTAAGTAATACATAATTTCATATTAATAATTCTGAGATTCGAAGAGTCGTTTGTTTTTTCCCTGTAAATAATACATGTTTTTGTGATTAAATAAAAAAAACAGACGACTAACGCAGTAATCCGCATTTAATGATACAAAAGGCCTTTTAGGACTTGTATTTCGCTGAACTACTATACAAGAGATTAATGCGTCATTAGTTATTTATATATTTTTTTTAGTTATTATCAAAACTCTAAACAACGTTTTGATATACCAGAAGCATTATAGGTACTTGCTGTCACGTTTATGTATTTTATATGACGCCTAATATTTTTCAGCTCCACGCACAGTGCATCAATTTGCCGGCTGTAGGCGAGTTGCGGCCCTAAGTGTTGTTTACGATGCCGGTGAAATGCGGCCAGTATCCTATAAAGTTAAATTTTTGAAAATATCGATACCTAAATGCAGGATAATTTTTTTTGAAGAGATCCACTCATATCTGATTGGATTTAATTAATTTTTAAATTTTTATTTTTTGCATTGTGATCTCGTTACTTTTAAAGTGATAAAAATAATACTATATCACACTCTGTTTGTCCTTAGCTTTAATCTTTAATAACAATAAAAATAATTATCCAAGACTGGTTATCGACCAGTCAACATTTTTGGTAAGTTTAAATTTTTTGCCAAACCAGTAATGTGAAAAAAACTAAAAAAATGTTAACGACAGAACCGCTCATCAACCAATAACATAATTTTGTTGATTATTTTTGATAAAATTATATTTTATAACAATACCCATCCGTTGTCACACCAATAATTAGAACATGAAAATATGTTTTAAATACTTTTAAACTTAATTTTAAATATGTAGTGCACTCTAGTGGTAAAAAAAAAATCTAGTATTGCTTAAGAAAAAATATATTTGAACCTATGACATAACGTTAACGTTAATTTGTCATGAAAATTATATTTTTAATAATATATGTATATTTTTATTTGATTTTTTATTATGATGAATATTTGAAATTAACTTTTTAAGTGTATATCACAGTCCGAACATTTTTTAAATATTATTAAATAGTTAAAATTAAATAAATTATTGCACCCTATTTTTTATGTATTTAATTAAAACTGTTTTTTTTCGTAATTTTAGCAATATCTTTAAAAACATTAAATTACTGGTCTATCTTGACAATATTTTTTTCTAATAAAATACAGACAGTTAATTTGATTTTTTTTCAATATAATATATACTTTTAAGTTAATTCATATATTTTTTAATGAGTACACTTCAAAATATGTCTGAGAACATTTCTAACTGTAACTGCATCTTTAGGGTTCAAAAGTGAAATACTAATTTGACAAATAATAGTAAATATAAAAAATGGTCTATACATAAATACTACTTTTGATTTGAGATTTGTAGTATGATTTTATGTCTATGTATCGCGGAAGCAGTAAACTATAGTGATATTTTACAGTAAAATACCTATATTGGCGACAAACGAAAGGTAAAAATTGTAAAGAATACTTATGTAATATAAATAAAGACCAATATTTTTTAACAACTAATTACATAATTCGTACACCATATATATATATATATATTATAACATTATTGCACATATAAAAATTTAATAACTTATAACTAAATATATAACAATTTTATAGAAATTTTCGGTCGTTCTCGCCATTTTGACCAGACAATCAAGTAAAGTTCAGCTACTATTATTTCGATAGCTTTTTAAACTACACTTGAGTGTTTCAAGTTCAAGCAACGAGAATGGTCGTTCGATGAATTATCAATTTTACTATTCGGCTTTGTGCTTTGTGTTTTTCAACAATTGTCCAGACGCTAAACTGTAAATGAGCTTAAGAACTTTGTACGCAACGTAGCCAGCAATCGACAATGCCAAGAGTAACGCGGCAATTACATCTAGCAGAAAGTATTGGTACCACGTCAGATCCAGGGCGTGTGACCTTAAGTGCGGTGCTCCTTTGTGCCGGATGACGTACTCGGTCCAGTAAACCACAGATTCTGCAGGTGTCATCGGTCGGTCCTTGAACCGCTCCGATGTGATTTTGGCGTTTTCCGCGTACCTGCAAACCGGCAAAATGATAACATTACACGGTGAACTCGGATTGACGAATAACACGTCGGGGTTGTGCTCACGATTTGTTGTTGATCAGTTCGGTAACGGCGTCCAAAAACGGTTTTTTGGTCACTTTCAGCAAATCCAAGGATATGGCCATTCCGGCTTCGACTAAGTTCTCGATGTTTCTCGGTTGGTCGTAGAACAACGGAAATCCCAGCACGGGCACACCGGCGTCCACGGCCTCGTATACACCCGATATACCACCGTGGCTGATGAACAGCTTTACGTTTGGATGCACTGTGGACACAAATATAATTATTGTAATAATTGCACAGTGAAATTTCCACTTTTTACAATATTTTTGTCTGATAGTCACCTAATCGACTATCTACTCCACCTTCGTAACTTTATTTGTTAATAATCAATACAAAATGGCGGATATTTTCCAAAAAAAAAAACGTTGAGTTAAGTTAGGTGTGGAATTTTCATTTCGACTACTTTTAAACACCATTATTCTCCCATTTCACATTTTACTGGCGCAACTCTCAAAATGTATTGTCTTTGATCTTTCTAAGTAGTTCTATCTAATTAATATTTAAAAACTACAATATTGTAGGCACACACTAAATTAAACTGCGCCACTCCCTATATTCTACAAGAAGTATACGTGTTTAATAAATTGGAATTTATAAGAACCAACAAATTGAAGATAAAAAAAACACCATCAATGTGAAATCATTAAATTGATCAATTTTGTTTTGAATACTTAAAATTTTGCTACTCCATTCACCACGTCTTGCCTCCAACACATAACAGGTACTCTACCTCTTCGTTACTATATTTTATAATAATTCTAAGTGTTCTGTAACTGTTTCTCTCAAATGCCTCTTTCCTCCTTCAGCTGCTCCAGTTCAACTCCTAACACTTTTGTAATTTTCGGGAGTCTTTTCTTTCTCGGTACTACCCACAATACCTCTCTGGACACTCATTCATAGCTTTTCTCCAGCCTATAAATACCTTACTTATTAATATGGCATTTATTTTTAAACCCAGTACGAAATATACGTACAAAGTATATCGCGTTGCGGGAACCATTTGCTTGTCATCACATTCGCTGGTTTGTCTTTCATTTCACCTTCGTATTTCCATAGAACTCGTTGTGGAACTTGGGCCAGTGCCTCTTTAAACGCTTTTTGAATATGGTCGGGCAGTGTTGACATCGACACAACCGATCCAAAAGTAAAATAGATAACTCCGTGTGGTGAATTTTCAATGAATTCTAGTATATCCTGCGAACACATGTGGTTTTGTAATTAATCATATGCAAAAAGTATGGTAAAAACATATTGTGACATTAACAAACATTTTCGAATAACATAATATCAATAATTAGTTTAACAAAACATAATATTAAAGTAGATCAATAACATTTTAAACTGTTGTAACAGATGTAAAGTATTCCAATATACAACATTTGGGTTTTGTTTCAATAATAATTAGATAGCATTAATATATAATATAGGTTATCATTAAAAATTTAAAAGTTATACCTAGTAGTTTCTACTGCATTTGCATAGTCAGTAGAGGAGTAAAAACGAGAACAATAGTCTAGATTATTTCTATAAATGAGGAACTTATTAGTTAATATTTTTAAAAAAAATCGGAGATAAAATTGTTTAGCGATATCACCGCTACTTATACCTATTTTATATTGTATAGAAACTAAATAAACACTTTAGTTATTTCTATGGTATGCATGTATAATTTCACTACAGCAACTTGCAATAGCATGAACATTTGAACCGTTTCAAAGATCGGCTTAGCTACGTTATACTATTAAAAAATTTCCGCACTTTAAATATCATATTTTGCTATTTCCTTTTTGTTTACTATCCTATTAGTGTTGTTAATTACTTTTTACAAAAATACAGTCAAAGTTACAGAAATTGTCGATTCATATTTGATTTGATTTCTTAAAAAAAATATTAAAACACTATTAAACTAGCAAATATTTTGTTTTCCAATTTAGTAATTGCTTAGACATCAACGTGATAATTTTGTACTGTACTATTTCTACACTTGAATATTAGTTGCATCAAAACGTTTATATTATACATTTTTTTTGTTTTATTATTATTGTTAAAATCAAACTTATTTGAAAAAGTTCTATAACTGGCAACTTTTTCTGGCAATACAAACTTACTACCAATAATACTATAACTTATAAATTAAACAATTATTTCACTAAAGTTTAATTATTTGTTACGATATTTGTAATAATAATTGAACTATGTACAAATTCGGATCAAAATCAATACCCCTTCAGCTTCACATTGAAATTAAAATAATTTTTTTATACTCAATGGGAATTAATACAACTGTAATATTCATGTTGTTACAATATTTGATTAGCTGCCTAATTATTATCTAATAACATTTTTACACTATAGGTAAATAGTATATTATACTTATACTAGTAGAATACATAATTGTTGTGCAGACGGAATTATTCCGGTGTGGACATTTCTAGAGATTTTTGTGATCGTGGAATACACAGAAAATTATAGGAATGAATCACAGACTATTACAGATAACTGAATATTGTATTTTGTTATTCCCGGGGTTTGCAGCTATCACGACTTTCGGAAATTTCCGGCAATGGTTACCCTAAATGTATTGGTCAGGTCCGATACGTACGGTCGGTATGCCTTTGGTGGCACTCAGGTGTATGCCGCCTATTTGGACCAGGTTCGACGGGAACGGCCTGGGCGGTTCGGTGACGTGATGCGTGTTCTGGAATATGATTGACGGGTTGATGGGCTTGAGGTGGTCGTAGGGGTTTGGGAATCGAGCGCGGTGCACGATTTCGTCGAATTGCATTTGGGCGGCCGCATAGACGTACAGAACGGTGTTGAGAAACCGCTGGACGAACGATTTTGACGGTGACCCGTAATACGAAAATAAATGTGCCACATAAGCGGGATTGGACACGTGGCCGGTGAACGATCGTTCCATGTACGTCAGGGTGGGCGACGGCACCAGGTAGATGATGGGCAGGCCCAACTTGGAAGCCAACGCGTTCACGCAATCCGTGCCGAGTGGTTCGGCGAGCACGGCGTCGAAGTGCATGCCCTGGCCGGCGGTGTCCATGATGTGTTTCATCCGGTCGTGGATGTAGATGGAATCGCATAGCATCTTACCTATGAACACCATCTGCGGTATGAGTTTGATCGGATCCCCGTAATTGGACACTAAGAAGTCGAAGTCCATGCTGAGTTTTATGGGCACCGTGTTGGACAAGTCCACTTCGGTGTAGTTGGCCCGGTCGCCGTCCGGGAACGGCGTGAACACCGTCACCTCGTGTCCGCGGTCCGTCAAAGCCCGCAGCACGGCTCTCACGAAGTTCCAGTGACTTTTGCCCGCGACCGACTCCAACGCCAGAATCCTGAAGCTTTCCACCGGCCGCGGTCCGGTCTGCGCCGACAGGGCGGCCAGCGCGCACAGTAAAGCCGTCGAGTATCTCATTTGTGATTTGCGTCGGTCGGCCGTTCTATGCGGTGCACGTGCAAGCCGGTGTACTAAAACTGCGACTATCTAACCGGATTGGCCGTTCGCGAATGTTACACTTGTGCAATGGACGATCATCGGTTGTCTGCACGGAACACGTTTGTCCGTAAATGCAAGTACAGTAATTATTATTTGTCCACGACTACCTGGTGTATCATTATGTATTTGTAATGTTTCACAAACCACATTAATCACATACCGAACGCACGCGCGTACCCGATCAATGAAAACCAATGTAATTGAGCGTAATACGACCGATATAAGATGGAGAACGGAGCTATCTAAATTAAATAGTTGCATTATAGAGAACACGTGCAATTATAAATTATAATACCATTGTTATAATAATGAAGATTAAAAATCGTAATACAAATAGACAAAGTTATAAATAATGGTTTCACATAAATATGACCTCATGGCCCAACTTATCGTGTTTGTACCTAGTTATGCGAATCGATCGAGTAGGCAGCAAAGACGGCAATTGCAATGGTTAATTATACCAGTGATGTGATTTGGGAAAAATATTTAGGAAGAGTGATATCGTCAGTCTAAGAATTAATTAGTCAGCGTAAAATAATTATTTCTATTTTGAGTACCTACGCAGTCTATAGAATTGATTACGTTATCTGATGACTTATATATCTATAACAGTATTCGTATATAGTAAAAACACTCCGTCATAAACCATATTATAATCAAATAGTTATCAATAAAATAACGCGTGTATTAGTGTATCCCTTATTGGCAAATTATGTAAATATTTCCAGTAAAAGTGTCGTCGAAAACTAATATATGAGCAATAACTTGGTTTAAAAAAAATGGTCATTTCTAATTTTGTTTTTTCATCACTTCAAATAACGGCCCCTACATTTGTATTCTATCAGCCATTTATAATTTAATACCTTTGTCGTTATTATATCTTATCGTGGTCTTGGGTCTCGTTTGTATTTTGGCTTGTCCCGTTTCTAACATAAGAATTAAACGTGTCTGTCGGTTTCTTCCCGCGATTTTACAGCAATAACACAACGCGAAATGATATTTTGTGTAGGCTGTAAGGATGCGAGATAAAACATTATCTATTTTGATTATGGTACTCACGCTTGGAATGGTTCTGGAAGAACTCAAGTGTATGCCGCCGATTTGTATGATGTTCGGCGGCCATGATCTCGACGGTTCGGTCACGTAGTGAGTGTTGAAGAACGTCATCGAGGGCTTGACCAATTCCACGCGGTCGTACAATTCTAGACGTTCGTTTTTCAATTTGGTTTCCGTTTTGGCGAACAAGTATACGGTGTACGCGTGCAACAACAGACTCTTAAACCTGCCGTAAAGCGTTCTGGGCCGGCCAACGCGATCCAACAAATGCGTGATCACCGCCGGATTGGACACGTGGCCGAAAAGCGAGCGTTCCTGGTTGGTGATGACCGGCGATGCGGTCACATGGATCATGGGCAACTTTAGGACGGTGGCCACGTACGACACGCAATCGGTACTGATCAGCTCAACCAGCACGGCGTCGTAATGAGGCCCGCCCGACCTGAGCACCGTCTTCATGCGTTCGTCGGCGTACACGAGGTTGCACATGTACCGCGAGTAATTGACGGTAATCGGCAAAATAGACACGGGCAAAATGCTGTCTTCGAATTGGTTCTTCAACATGGGATTCACGTCCACGCCAATGGTATTGGGCAGCACGTTTGACATGTCCACTTCGGTGTAGTTGGGCCGGTCGCCCTCCGGGAACGGCGTGAACACCGTCACGTTGTGGCCGCGGTCAGTCAACGCCCCTAATACCGCGCTCATAAAGTTCCAGTGGCTCTTGCCCGCCACCGGCGCAACGGCCAGAATTCGCGCACATTCCGTCACCGGCGCAACGTGCCACACGGCCAACGCGCAAAACACGACCACCGTCGACACGGGTCTTACCGACATCTTGGACGACACGGAAAACGCGTTCGGCCGCCCGTCGAGCTTGTCGGCGGTTAACGGTCTGTCCAGTTCAAAGTGCGATCATTCGTTAACGCCCGCCGCACTCGAGTGTTATTGAAAAAATGCCCGCGGAATGACTGGATGAAAAATAAATAACGAGTACTGTTGTTAGAGTATTTATTGTAATTGTCGGTGGGCGATCAATGGGATATTCAACATGGGTCTATAAAAAAAAACATGACATCACTTCATCAAGTAGGTACACCGACCGATCTACGCCAAAGATCTGTGCGTACTGTAATATTGCTTACACTTCAAGCTTAATTATATTTGAACCGCATAAACAACATAATTTTAACATCGAACCTACGCGTCCAACTGTTGGATGTACAAATATAATTACCATATCGATTAAGATTAAAGTTACAATAACATGAATTAAAATGCGGTTTATTCTTATATAATAATAATAATATTGCGTTGATATAATAATTTACTGTTGTACGAAATATCTCGAGAAAAACATTATACAGAATGTAACAATTATGTCGACTATTTTTAACCCAACAATATAAAGCCGGGAAGCGAACGTTGATCTCGACAAAAACGAGATAGTGCGTTTTACATAAAAAAAAAGTTGTGAAATAGTATATACAGTTGTCTCGCATTTATTTATCACTATTGTGATTTTAATTACCCGTTTTTATCACTTAATTCAAGTTTAAACAAAAAGAGGTACGACTCGAAACAGAATACACCTATCGCCTTTTTCAATGGTTATCATATTATGACCAATTATTATTGTTTATAATCAGTTCCGGATCACAGTACTTATAATTTTCATCAGAGAGCGCACAATTAATAGATTAAGCACATCATACAACGGAATAATTACAGTAGGTAGTTAACACAGTAGGTAACGGAGTCCTATTATTATTATTATCATTAACTACTCGTATTAGTTAGAAAATATTTTTAGCTTGGATATACAGTTGAGATAACATTGGTTTTTTAAGGATATGCGGTTTTTTCATGTTGTATGTCTGAACTAACTATATTATCTTTTAACAGATTTTTCCATTTTTTATAGTCTTAGATTTTTCACCAAAGGTATTTAACCAGGTCTTTGACCAAAATTTAAAAGTTCATAATTTTTTCGTCAAAATTAAAGAAAGAACTCTGAAAATTGGCATTATTTAAACAAAAATACACAACACGCTGTATAATACCTAAATGTAATCAAAATTATTTTATATATTTGCATCAAATCCTTTAGAACAATTCTATCATTTTTAGACTGTTATCATAACAAATAACTTTATATGCTTCATAGGCGAAATTTCAATTTTTAACTCGGGGGGGGACTGGAATTAAAAAAAAAATATATATATAAGTAAATATATTTTTGTATTTTAAAATGTTATGCATAACCAAATTTTTTTTGGTTGGGCTATGTCTAGCATTGGGGGGGCTAAGCCCCCCCTAGCCCCTCCGTATTTGCGCCTATTAGGCTTGTGAAAGTCATGACCCTACTGTGCATGTTCTCACTGTGCTGATTTTTATTTTTTATAATCAACAATCGGGTCTAAGCATATTAGCTTTAATGATGAGCTTGTTCGTAAAATAAGCGCCTAGCTGACATGATATTATCATAACCCAGTTTATATAATTATAAATACAAATAAAACAACTGGTATCAGAACAAAATATATCCAATTAAGTAAATATTTTTATATTACACTGCTAATAGTAACTATAAGTATTTATTAAAAATAAACTGTTTATTTAAATTCAGCAGTTTGTAACATTGCCCCCAAAAATGTTAGTAGGTAATCAATAACAATAAAAACAAACGTACACACTATTTTAAGATGCATAAATCCTACATACATTATCAAATTACTAAAATGTATAATATTATCATTTTTATGTAAATAAATAGTCAATGTTGACCGTTGGGACTCAAGGACAAAGGTGCAAAATTATCGTGTTGGTATAAAAATTGTTTAATTACTCTGATTACATGTATTATACTTGGAGTTGAACCTTGCACATTTTTCTCCAAATAACGACATACGTTAAAATATTATAGGTCCTATTTTTTCTAATAGTTACCCATGGGTAACTAATTATGCCCCATTATCATCTTCCGGCATAATGCCATGTTACCAAGGACATATTATATCAAGCCATAATTTAAAGCTAATATGTATTTTAAGTACATTTATTTTTACTTAGCTTACACCGGAGGTACGTTAAAAGACTGAAAGTTAAGAAAAAGGTGACATCTTCCTTTTCAAAGTAATGTAACTCATTCAACGTTTTCAGATTTTAAGCTACCCGACAAAATATAACCAAAATAGTTCTAAATTTGTTTAGCCATAAAGCACCTAAGTGTACTGTATTTAAACAAAAATTGACTGATTGTACTGCCTTTTGACTTTTAAAATACCTACTCTTGAAAAACAATTAAGAACTATAACAAATTTAAAAAAAGTCAATACACACATTATCTATCAACGTACATTACTCAACTGAAATCAGATCATAAACACCGAGCGGTTAACACAAAGTATAAAACTATTTAACCGAGTTATGCTGGGTTGCAAAGTTAATTATTAAATTTAATGGTTCGTTAAAATTTAATCGGCTAATCACAGGCCAACAAATTATGTTTGAGGAACCACTAAGCATCTATTGTTAATAAAACGTGTATGGAACCCGGCATTAGTATATCAGTAATATTCGATCTAAATCGGAGTCAGTGTTAAATTATTATACAAACTAAAGTACATGGATATGCGTGTTTATTTGAATAAAAAAAATAATTAATTTCTTAAAACAGAAAAAAATGTATTTCAGCATATTGTATGTTAGATTAAAATAATTATAGTTTAAAATATGTTTACTTTTTTAAAACATTGTTACGATATTTTTTTGAAATATTCATTTTTTAATTTGCTTTCTAGTAATAGAATATAATTATATATGTTCATTGTGAATGAATTTTACTTAAGACCTAAACATTATTGTAAACGATATACCATTATATTCTTAAATATAATCTAGTTTCAATGTACAACGTTTCTTTTATAGCAACTACATTTTTTGAAAAATGTTGTTTCTTATCTCTAATTATTACGTTTAAGCTTGGAGGAAGGAAACTTATGGCCGGTGGATAATCTAATTTGATCAAAAGTCATTAAACCAAGTTTTAACCATTACAATTGTTCTATTTAAAATAAAATGTTTACTAAAAAGTATAAAAAATTACTAGGTTTCTATTAAATATACGTTTTAGCAGCTAAAAAAAAGTTTATTTCAATAAAAAAAGGTCTTAATCCATAATATTATAGTCTGTAGTAGCTACACTAGTTTCCTAGTATTGCTAGTTAATTAAATGATAATGACTAAATATATCTACTAAAAAATGAGTATAGAAATAGGTTGGTAAGTTAGGTATACATTGAACACCTAACCTAACCTATAGACTTAACGAGTCGATGACACTTACTATTAAGTTTAGTTATCTAAAAATCTAACTTAAATTTTGTGAGTAACTAATACTGTAGTTTAATATTATGTAAAATTATAATAAATGTGTTTTTTTTTGTGTCCAGTACAAAATTTAAAATTAGGATTCAATTTAAATAATTAATTAAGTTAAACAACTTCTTTTTATATTGTTACCTTGTATTCCTATATATACCATGCTACATTATCATGAGCCAATTGGCGTTAATTCAAATAAATAAATATAATATACTATTAGCATACGGTAACATATGCACTTAACGCATCATAACAGTTATTATTCACGGTTGGTATGGGTTTAGGCGAGAATAGATGTATGCCACTGACTTGTATGATGTTTGAAGGCAAGGGCCTAGATGGTTCGGTGATGTAATGGGTATTAGAGAACGTGAGCGATGATACGCCCGGTTGCATATTGTCGAATGGTTGTGGATTGGTTTTCTTTAAGTCGGTCTCGCTGCTCGCCAAAACGTACGACAAGCCCAAGTATAACAATGTGTTGGTCAGCCGATCGCGAAAACAATTGGGCCAGGCGTACCGAGCAATTAAATGAGACGAAACGGCAGGATTTGGCATGTGCCCGTATAGGGCCCGTTCAAGGTACGTGAGCATAACCGAAGGTATAATGTAGATCATGGGCATTTTCAGCGTGGCCGCTACGTAATCCACGCACAACGAGCACACCGGTTCTGTGATTACCAGATCAAAGTGAGCATTTTCGCGTTGGCTTAAGATTTCTATCATGCGGCTGTCGTTGTAGACGATTTTACATATACTTCTCGTTATGTAAGACAAGCCGGAGAACGCACTCAGAGGAGTAGTGAGCAACGTTTTTTTTGACATTTTTTGGAAATCCAAACCGACGTTAACGAAACTTGCGTTGGTCAATTCGATTTCGTTGTAATTCTGACGGTCTCCGTCTGAGTAAAACGTAAAAACCGTCAAGTGATGTCCGCGTTCCGTCAATGCTCGAAACACGCCCCTCAGCACATTCCAGTGGCTAGCCCATTGCCCTGGTACCACTGCGAGTATTCGCGAGCCATCCGCCTCTAGCGCAAAAAAACACGTGACTAAAGCTAGTTTTTTTTCAACTTGTCAAAATCGGACTCGCTTTCCCGTCAGTACAACAACTTTATACCAAAACTCAAAAAAATGTAATAAACAAACATAGACACAACACAAACTAAAACAACATGAAAAACGCTCAGCACATTATATAGTGAACTGTTTTACACTATATTAAACTGTACATTGTTTATTATCTATACAACCATATACGCTCCATTGATAATAGTTAATATTGATAATGACATAACCACTTTAAATAAGAATTACGAACGAAAACAGAAGGTTAAAAACGACTAAGAGTTATCTGTTATATTTAGTCCATGTAATACAACGCGTTAATTACTTAAGAAAATTATCAAAGTTTTGATAATCTATTCAATACATACATTCTGGGTTATACAAAACTTTATTGGTTCCGTAAACCTTTACTGGGCATTCGTAATTAATACAAACTCGATTTATACAACTATTTTAGTATTGTGCGACCCAACATTAAGATAGTTTAGAGTTTGTATTACAATAATAAATAATAGTTGACAAATTACTAATAGATATTTATAACATGATTGGTGTGCACTGATCACAATATATTAGTTAATACTTACGTTTGGTAATGGTTTAGACGAAACCAGATGTATGCCACCGACTCCTATGAAATTTGGGGGCAAGGGCCTAGATGGTTCGGTGATGTAATAAATATTACCAAATGTGAGCGATGATTCGACTGGTTGCATATTATCGAATGGATGTGGATTAGTTTTCTTTAAGCCGTTCTCACTCCTCGCCAAAACGTACAACGAGCCTAAGTATATGAAAGTATTGGTCAGCCGTTCACGGAAAGACTTGGGCCAGGCGTACGGAGCGGTTAAATGAGACGAAACGGCAGGATTTGGCATGTGCCCGTATAGGGCCCGTTCAAGGTACGTGAGCATAACTGAAGGCATTATGTAGATCATGGGCAGTTTCAGCGTGGCCGCTACGTTATCCATACATGACGTGGGCAGTGTTTCCGTGATTACCAGGTCAAAGTGAGAATTTTCGCCTTTGCTTAAGATTTCTCTCATGCGGTCGTCGTTGTAGACGACTTGACATATATTCCTCGTCGTGTTCAACTCAGCGGAAAAAGAACTTATTGGCGTGATGTACCAATTATTTATTTCTTGGAAATCCATATCAACATTAACAGAATATGTCGCGTTCGACAAGTGTACTTCGTTGTAATTCTGACGGTCGCCGTCCACGAAAAACGTGAAAACTGTCACGTTGTGTCCACGATCCGTCAAAGCTCGAAACATACCCTTCAGCACGTTACATTGACTAGTCCAGGGATCTGGTACCACTGCGAGTATTTGCGCGCCATCCGTCTCCAGGAAAATGTGCCACGCGTCTATAGCTAACACCAGAAAGGAGATCGATAATCTAGTTAAGACTACAGACATGGTACTGAAACTATTTTAACTTTATTGCTATCAGTTTATGTATAATTTTGCTGTAAGTTTTTACACAAGAACGAACCAAATTGAAGCTGAAGCCCTGTTTGTTTATTTAATTATTTAAGTCAAAATCACTATCTCGTCAGTACAAACACCTTATACCAAATTTCAATTAATGTCAATCGAACATAGTCAAGAACAACAAAAACTGAAATAACATTGCCAACATTCAGCACAGTATTCGATATTGTACTGTTCTATAAATTATAATATACTCAGTTGTTTATCTATACAACACATCTTTACAAGGTTAATTCTGTAGTATGCATCGTCCCCTCCATGTACATTCGTAATAATTCTAGACTCTATTAATACAACTGTTTAAGAACTGTGCGACCCATCATTAAGATTATTTATTATTATTTATAGTTTATACTGTAACAATAAATAATAGTTGTAGTTTTAATACCTCTGTACAAAAAATGTAACCAAATTTGTATCATTGAATCCGAATATAGCCTCATATTTTGTAGTGTAAGTTACATTTCTTTTTTTTCGCTTCTAAAGTGCTCAAATAGAGTTTAATTATATTGAGTATTTATTAGAAGAAAAAATGGTTTTATAACTCAATTAATATCAAACACTATTATTTTTTTAACTAAAAATTCGAAACCCAATAATAGTAATGTAATTTTAATATTTTCTATTAAAAGAAAATGAATCTGTTTATAAAAGTTAAATATTATTAAATATGTATTTGTATATTAAGCATATAATCTAAGTTTTTTGGTTAGCCAAAGTAAGGTCATTAATATTTAACTACCTATATCTATATTAAAAAATAGATAGTTAATGAATAGTGTCTGATACCATTTGCATAAGAGATGAACACCCATTATTTTACTTTTATGTGTTAATGCGCATTTTATTTAAAAAGATCTGATTGCCATTAAGTTACTTCAGTGTGAAGTAACTGACACTAAAAATATCTTGATAATAAAATAATTTTTTAAAAAACTGCTTCTTATCACGATATTTTAAAATTATCAAGGAAATCTATATTTAAATTAATATTGTAGTAGTTATTGATAATTTACTGATAAATCACACTCGAAACTAGCTGGGTTGACATAAGCTTTTATAAATTAAAAAAAAAATCGTTTAGTGTTTAAAATGATCTTGATATTTAACATGTGTAGTATGCATTAATCACATGAAATTAAATTACACTCACGTCTGGTACAGATTTAGGCGAAACCAGATGTATGCCACCGACTCCTATGATATTTGGGGGCAAAGGCCTAGATGGTTCGTTAATGAAATGGATATTGGCGAACGTGAGCGATTAGACAACCGGTTCCGTATTGTCAAAAGGTTGTGGATTCGTTTTTTTTTAAGTCGGCTTCACTCCTCGCTAGACCGTACATCCAGCTTATGTATAATAATGTGTTGGTAAGCCGATCACAAAAAGACTTGGGCCAGGCGTACCGAGCGGCTATATGAGACGAAACGGCAGGATTTGGCACGTGCCCGTGCAAGACCCGTTCAAGGTAAGTGGTGATAGCTGAAGGCATTATGTTCAGCGTGGCCGCTACGTAACCCACGCACAATGATCACACTGGTACCGTGATTATCAAGTCAAAGTTAGAATTTCCGCCTTTGCTTAAGATTTCTTTCATGCGGTCGTTGTTGTAGACGACTTTACACATGTTTCTAGTCTTGTACAACGTGATGGTTGTGGGCGTGGTGATCCAATGTGTTATTTTTTTGAAATCCAAACCGACGTCAACGGAACTTGCGATAGACAAGTCGATTTCGTGGTAATTTTTACGGTCTCCGTCAGCGAAATACGTGAATACCGTCACGTGATGTCCACGATCCGTCAAAGCTCGTAACACGCCTCTTAACAAATTCCAGCTGCTAGCGCCGGGTATTGGCGCCACTGCGAGTATTCGTGCGCCATCTGCTTCCAGAGAAGTGTGCCACGTGGCTACAGTCAACACCAAAAAGGTCATCGATAATCTAGTTGATACCACTGACATTGGTTTTGCAGCAGCTTCGAATATGCTTAATATGACAAACTATTGGCGTTTTGAAAGTATTACGTTAACAGTTTTATTTTGAACAAATCCGGGTTACCGTTATTAATTAAATTCAGTATTCGTTTTTGCTTCAGCTTACATAACGAAAACCTCAAAGAACAATAAAAGGACGAACGGACGTAGATAATAAAAACACTAACTATAACAATACTTCAGTCAGTTACACTTAAAATATTGTGGATTTTATAACATACTATACAATAATGATACTATAGTTTGTGTGATTTTGTTTTCTCTCTATAACAGTTATAACGAAAAATATAGTGAACATTTGGTGTTATCTGGGTACACCGATTGTCCGTACGTAATTAATTACAAACTTATGTAGATAATCAGTCATAATTAGAAAGGTGAGCAATTTATACGTTGATAATATAGTAAATCATGTAATTAGTTACTATATATTCATTATGATTCGCAGATGATCGTTGGACTGTCTATGTAGTGCTTGAAGTGTGATAATCCGGTAGAGGAACGTTGATATTAAGTTTATAATCCAGCGTTCCTTAGTGTTAGAATGAATAGCATTGAGGAAACACTCTTTAATTTACAAAAAATGGAAGGTGTCATCTATTTTCATCTTTCTTTCACAGTTTAATTACAGTAATTATTATACAATAGTTGTATTCATAATATCCCTGTGGTTAGAGGAGAAAGAATTCTACCAAGGTCCTCGCTCCTGTCGTAAAAGGCGACTAACGTGACGTAGAGCCCTCCGATAAGTGGCCTTCAGACAGGTCACTTCTTCTTGAGACACACCTTCTCCGGCCCGCGATTAGCACCTAGTGCTACTAGTCGGTCCACAGTCGTAGGGGATCCCCTTCGGGGCTAACCACTAAAGCCAAGGAACACCTAGTTGTATTCATAAATTATATTTAAATTTTTTATAAAGGTAATTTTCAAAATGTTTTGGCAATATTTTAAACATATATGTATTATTATAGTGATTAAAGGTCTTGGTAATTAAAAAAATATGAAATTTAATTATTTTATATGTCTTGTATAAAATAGTGACAGCTAATATAAGGGTCTTAGCTAAATGAGGCACCGACTGTATCAACTTGGACGATCTATTATAACATGACCAAAGGCCGGGCACCTATCTTTCATTGATTACAATTAACAAATCTTTCCTATACAACGAATTTTTTTTAAAATAAAAATTGTTATTACTCACGTCCGGTATTGGTTTGGATGAAGACAGATGTATGCCACCCACTTGTATGACGTTTGGGGGTAAATGCTTAGACGGTTCGGTAATGTAATGGGTGTTGGCAAACGTGAGCGATGATATGACCGGTTCGACGTTGTCGAATGGTTGTGGGTCAGTTTTTCTAGCGAGCGATTCGCTGTTCGAAAGAGCGTACAACGAATTCAAGTGCAACATAACGTTGTCGAGCCGTTGGCGAAAACACTTCGGCCAAGCGTGCCGAGCAATTATGTGAGACGAGACTGCGGGATTGGGCACGTGCCCGTAAAAGTCCCGTTCCAAGTGTGCACTCAAAGGCGATGGGACAACGTAGATCATGGGCCGCTTTAGAATGGCCGCTACGTAACTCACGCACGATGAGAACAAAATTTCGGTGACGATCAGGTCATAGTCTGAGTTTTCGCCTTTGCTCAATATTTCTTTCATGTGGTCGTTGTCGTAGACGATTTTGCAATAATGTCGCGTCTTGTTCATCATGATTGGCAAAATACTCGTGGACGCGAACCAGCTACTTAAGGATTGGAATGTCAAGCCGATACTCAAGAAATATTCGGCCGATATATCCACTTCCGTGTAGTCCTGACGATCGCCGTCCGGGAGTGGCGTGAACACCGTCACATGATGTCCGTTGTCCGTCAAAGCCTTAAGCACAGCTCTCATAAAGTTCCAGTGGCTTTTACCAGGCACTGGGGCCACTGCGAGTACTCGTGCACATTTTACTTCTGTCACAAAACGCCACACGATCACTACCGACACGCCCAAAACGATCAACCCCCTAATCGCGACCATAACTAACACGACCCTTAGTGTTTAGATAGTCATATACGTTTAACCGGTCAACGCACAACGTTTGTACCGAGTCTGACCAATCTTATGTAATTGATACAGCTATAACTAAAACGTTTTAAAGACAAACTCTAATACACACACTATTTGTTTTATAATTGTGATAATCCCCCCTCCCACAGGCTTTAATAGTGTATCAAATCAGTTGACTAAGCGGGAATCTCTATAAAAGCCACTTAAGCGATAGCAAATAGTTAATATTATTTACCACATGTACTTGTTGCATTTCACAGGTGGTGTACACAAACGTTCTAATAGGAGGGATTAGTAACAAATTATTATAACTGAAATTGATAAAATCACTTTCAAATAAATGTTTTGATGCGTATTTGTTGGTAAGCAGCCATTATCAATAATGTCCTTAAAATTGTATTTTTAGTATTACTGTGGATACGATTAGGGTTGGTCGTTTGTCGATAATAATTTGCGTTACCGTATTTAGTATAATGAAATAATTTTTCAGAAACTTGTGACTGTCCATTGAGTTGATTCATAGTACGACCAAAGTGTAATTTTCACCTCATTTTGGTGTTTTAATATAAAAAAATGTTGACTACAGATTATTAAGACAATTTTTATAGTCCCACACTAGATCTATCTTCTGTCTAATTTTCAAGTCTTAACTCTTAAAAGTTTGCTGGAAAAAGAGAAATTAAGGGAATTTTTCTACCTAGGGAAAAGGTTTTTAAAATATGTTTTCAAAATAAATCTATTAAAATTTATCTGAGGAATATTTCATAAAATATTGAAATTAATTTTACTATTTTTAAAAAAGTTATAGCGCGCCGTAATTTCAAGTTGAAAAATATATAAATTGTTTGTAAGTTTTCTCTATTTTAAAGGAAAAGGGTACCAGATATGATTTATAATCTGTAGAGTTATTACATAAAGGTATCGATTCAGGGCTTTAGAAGATATCGTGCGTAGAGACAAAAAAAAAATTAAAACACATCAGTAAAAACTATAATATCTTAGCTAAGCATCGTAGTTAAAGAAATCCTCATAAAACAATTTTATCATATTTTATAATAGAAGGGGAAAATGTGTAAATTAATTATTTGTCAACTATATACATGTTTAACCTAGTTTGTCTTTTGTAAATATAATATACAGTCAAAAGTAACATATTGATTACTCCGTGTGAAAAATCATCGACTTATGAGCTTTTGATTTTTTAGGAATTTGAAAGTAATTTTGTAATTACGAGCTTTAATAAAATTACATTTTTTGCTTATCTTGTAAAAATTGATAACATGAACTTATGAGGTTTTATTATGTATCTATTGGTATATTACCCTGTTTATGTTAAATTGAAAAAAAAAAAAGGTTTAATTCGCTTTCAACTATTACACAATTCGATCTAAAAACAACAGTTTTATATTCCTAGCATAATATATTATGTTTAGCTAAACGCTTTGACTTACGTCTGTTATGGACTTGGGCGAAGACAAATGAATGCCGCCTACTGGTATTACGCACGAGGGCAATGGCCTGGACGGTTCGGTAATGTAATGGATATTGACGAACGTCAGCGACGGTATGACCGGCCCGATATTGTCGAATGGTTGTGGATTTGTTTTCCTAAAGTCAACGTCGCTCCGTGCCAGAACATACAAAGAGGCCAAGTACAGCATAACGTTGTCGAGCCGTTCGAGAAAAGACCTCGGCCAAGCGTACCGAGCGGTCACGTGTGAGAAAACGGCGGGATTCGGTACGTGCCCATAAAATGCCCGTTCAAGATACGTTTTCGTGGGCGACGGGACCACGTAGATCATGGGCAGTTTCAGTTTGGCCGCTACGTAATCCACGCACGACGACATCTTTGATTCAGCGACAATCAAGTGGTAGTCCGAGTTTACGCCTATGTTCAAGATATTTTTCATGTGGTCGTTGTTGTAGACGACTTCACAAAATTGTCGCGTCATATTCATCATGATGGGAAACCCCGAAGATATTGTTGTAAACATTCTCATCCATTCCAAGAAGTTCATGCTGACTTTGATCGGCATATCGTTTGACAAGTCTATTTCAACATAATTCCGACGGTGACCATCCGGGAACGGCGTGAAAACCGTCACATGATGTCCGTTGTCCGTCAACGCCCGAAGTACAGCTCTCATAAAGTTCCAGTGGCTTTTACCAGGCACTGGAGCCACTGCGAGTATTCGCACACATTCCGACTCGGACGCTAAAAACATTGCAACAGCTATGGCCAATACGCAAAGGAAGACCGAAAATCTAGTTTTGACTACCGACATTGGTAATGTTACTCAATACTGCGACGCACCGTCACTGGTATATAATAAATGCCTCGCTTAAAGCTTGTTTGTTTTTATACTAAACTCTTACAAAAAAAGGCGTTGCTATTATTTAATTTAAACGAATAGAAATCAAAGTCCGTTAATCAATATCAGGAAAACAAAACAGAAAACAACTATTACGAGTATATTGAAACTAATAATATTGTCATTGATTTTTATAATAGATAGTTTTAATATTTTTTTGTAGTCTCACAGACTTTTTACAGGGTGATTTTTTTATCACGGGCCAGTCAATATCTCACTGGGTTTAATATTAATAATTTAATTTTTTTTTCACAGTGTTTTTATATAATGTGATCTCAATTTTCTATAAATTATTATATTTCTACCCCCCTCCCCAACAAGTTTTTTTGATAGCAACTTTTGAAACTTAAATAGTAACGTATATATTTTTAAACTTTTTAAATTAAGAATATTTCACTAAAAATGTTGATTGATTGAAACGAGTTTTGAACAATTATTTTTAAAGTTATAAGAGTTTAAAAGTTAGGACAGGGGGGGAAGTGCGCGCAGATAAAAATAATACTACACTGCACCTTTTTTTTTTATAGATATACTGGGCTTTAGAAAAGCCGTTCACCCGTTAATGCTTGTCTAAGAATGAGTGACCATCTATTATCTAACACGCCAAAAAAAAACAAAAAATAATAGCAAATGATTACAAAGAAAGTAGCATTTCTTAAATGTTCTGAAATGAAATGTGTTCTCATAATTAAACGCTTTTTAAAATAATTATTACCACCCAATTGTTGTTATGGATTCGTAAAGAATTATGTCTATGCCACTTTAAATAGGTATGTGTGTTTTAATTATGCGACTTCGCGCTGTTACTTACGTCTGGTATTGGTTTAGGTGATGGTAGATGTATGCCACCTACGGGTATAACGCTCGGTGGTAATGGCCTGGACGGTTCGATAATATAATGGCTGTTGATGAACGTTAGCGAAGATATGACCGGTCCGACGTTGTCGAATGGTTGTGGATTCGTTTTTATTGCAAGAGACTCGCTGTTCGAAAGAATATACAACGAATTCACGTACAATATAACGTTGTCGAGCCGTTGGCGAAAAGACTTGGGCCAAGCGTACAGAGCAAACAAGTGGGAAGAAACGGCGGGATTGGGCACGTGCCCGTAGAATTTGCGCTCCATGAACGTTATCATGGGCGACGGCACCACGTAGACCAGAGGTAGTTTGAGCGTGGCTGCCAGATAATCCACGCACGACGAGCACATGGGTTCGGTCACGATCAGATCGTAGTCTGAGTTTTGGCCTTTGCTCAGGATTTCTTTCATGCGATTGTTGTTGTAGGCGACTTCGCATCCGTGCCGTGACATACTCACCAGTAATGGACAAATGGTCGTGGGCGCGCTGAAAAAATTCGAGAACTCTTGGAAGTGCAAGCTGACTTTCGTTTCCATTTTGACCGACAAATCGACTTCAAAATAGTTCCGACGGTGGCCGTCCGGGAACGGCGTGAAAACCGTCACATGATGACCGTTGTCCGTCAGCGCCTGAAGTACAGCTTTCATAAAGTTCCAGTGGCTTTTACCGGGCACCGTGGCCACTGCGAGTATTCGCACACATTCCGACTCGGACGTTAAAAACATTGCAACAGCTACTGTCAACACGCAAAGGAAGACCGAAAATCTAGTTTGGACCACCGACATTGGTAATGTTGCTCAATACTATGACGAAACGTTACTGGTATTTAGTACTTAATAGATGTCTCGTTTGAATCTTGCCCGTACAAAAAATTCCTTGGTGTTTAAACGAGTAAAAATCAAAGTCCGTTTGCGCACTATTCTATTATGTCTGGCATTAATTTTAACTATTAGCCGTAGAAAATAAATTGCATTGAACTTTAACTACGAATTAAGACGCTTACATATGCTATCTAAGTCAAATGAAGTGAAAACAAAGTCTGCATACCTATTGATAAAATTTATTACCCTAATCATACTCACTCACTCATTAGTATTGTTTAGGATGTTTTTGTAATGAGATTACTTAAATGATTTAACGATAATGTTTCATTATTTTAATTTAATTATATTTCAAAATCATGTAAGTATACATATATTTATTTGTTTAAATTTTCATTTTATCGGAGTTGAACGCCAAAGAACATTATAAAAAATATCTGATAATTAGATGTCGACTATAATCAATAATCAAACAGTTCGGTCGACCTACAAATTTAAAAAAACTTCGAATTGATGAAATATCGAGTATAGCTTTCGTTTGCCATTTGCTAGGGAACCCAAATTTGTTTTCTAGAAAAACTCGACTCGTGTCATTTGGTTGAGTAGGGCGATATATTTCAAAACATCACTAAAGTACACTAAAGAATGTAACGGGCCGAGAAAGTCTTATCAGTAAAAACTGTTCACAAATTGTAATCTTTATGAAATTATGTCAATATGGCTTTCAATATGTTAAAAGTAGTTTGATAAATTGGAAAATAATTTAACTCGATAAAAAAAGTTTAAAACAAAGTTTGTTTGACCTAATCATTCTTCACAAGACAGATAAAATCTGTTTGTTTTGATAAAGTTCCTGCTTATAAACTCGATAAAACAGCTTGTGTTTAATTTGTTAAATTTTTTTCCGATCCAGAAATTAAATATTTTATTTATTATATTAAATAAAAATATTTATTAAACATGTACTTACAAAGTATTGTTAAAATAATATGGTGTCGCATAATGCATAATGAATATAAACATAATGCATAACCGCGTAATGCATGCAAGTAAAATGATTCAATATGGTAATACTTACTCCTGGTATTGGTTTGGACGATGGCAGATGTATTCCGCCTACTGGTATAACGTTGGACGGTAAAGGCCTGGACGCTTCGGTGATGTAATGGATGTTGGCGAACGTGACCGACGGTATGACCGATCCGACGTTGTCGAATGGTTGTGGATTCGTTTTTATCGCGAGAGACTCACTTTTCGAAAGAATATACAACGAATTCACGTACAATATAACGTTGTCGAGCCGTTGGCGAAAAGACTTAGGCCAAGCGTACAGGGCAAACAAGTGGGAAGAAACGGCAGGATTAGGCACGTGCCCGTAGAATTTGCGCTCCATGAATGTTATCATGGGCGATGGGACCACGTAGACCTGAGGTAGTTTGAGCGTGGCTGCCAGATAATCCACGCACGACGAGCACATGGGTTCGGTCACGATCAGATCGTAGTCTGAGTTTTGGCCTTTGCTCAGGATTTCTTTCATGCGGTTGCTGTTGTAGATGATTTCGCAGTAATGACGCGTCATGTTCATAATGACGGAGAAAGCAGTCGCAGGCGTGATGAAAAAGGCTTGGATATCTGTTAAGCTCATGCCGACTTTTATGGGTGTTTCGGCCGACAAGTCCACTTCCGTGTAATTTTCCCGGTCGCCGTCCGTGAACGGGGTGAACACGGTCACCTGATGTCCGCGATCCGTCAACGCCCCGAGCACGGCCCTCATGAAATTCCAGTGGCTCTTGCCGGCCACCGTCTGGACGGCCAGGACGCGTGCGCCACTGGCCACGGGAGTGTGGCACGACATGCACGCGACGGCCATTAAGAACAAAGCCGTGGACAACGTTGTCACGCATCTTCGCCGCCTGAAAAATGGTACCACGGTAGCCATGACGAAATTAAATAGACCGGTCAAGCCACCTCAAAAAGTATAGTGTTGTACTGAAGTCATACAAACAGTCATCTAAGCTCTTTTATGCATTTTCCCACCCGTCGTTTCAACAGTAGTACCTAATATTGCTAAATATATAATGTAATATGTACACAATTTTTATATTTTTATAAGTATATATATATATGTATGTATTTTGCGGTATAATTAAATGCATTAGTCATTAAAACATGCCAATTTAGCACAGATGTGCTATTAATGACATTGTGCTATTACTTATATATCGCGTGCGAGGTCGTTCAATGCACAATTACAGTAGTAAGTATGTACAGAGTTATTAGGTACAACCTATAATATTATGTCATTTAATTGTTACAACATCATAAACACAAGGTCCAAGGATTTATTTGAATAATGTCCAGGAAAACCATCGCATAAATATGTTTGATCGCGTGTGTGTTGGTAATATCAAGAAAAATTACCAACACAGATATAAGATTTTAGACAATTCGAATGTCGTGTGTTCTAAACATTGATTATTCGTTAAATTAACTTTTAAAGGATTTTTGAGTTTTTTTTAAGAACTGTTTGTAGTTCTTCATAAAAAAACAGTATAGTAGATACGAAGTATGGTGAGATCAGGCAGCCAAGAAAATGCAAAATATTCTGGCTGAGAGTGAGGATTACTGTATAATCATAGTTCTTGGTTTTTACCAAATAATACCCAAAATAAATTAAGGATTATTTTAACTTCTTTTCGGAAATTTATATACCAGTCAATATTAAGGATACGTTTATCTGTTTTAATACAAAAATTTAAGACTTTTTGAACTTTTGGCCAAAAAAAAATAGGACTTGTAAAAACGTTTCGGTATTCAATATCACACTCTGTAGGAGCAAACTACAAGAAGGGTTCTAAGAATACATTTATTTTTATTTTTTCTTATCCAAAAATGTTGTGGTTTACCGTATTTATGTACACAATAAATTTGCTAACAAAACAATTATTATTCTAAAATCTTTACTGAAAATTTATCTTTTACATGTCACATAACACAGTAATATATTTATTACCAACGTAAAATTCACGGATAATAATTTCTAACCCCCCCCCCGTAATGTTTAAATAATAATTTGATTTGTTAAAAAAAACTTTTCTTTTAAAAAACATACAAATTATGGGCCAAATTTGTTTAAAGAGTAATGGTAATGTCGAAATGTAAAAATAAAATGGTCATGTGGCAAAGGGTCTAAAAGAAAAACCACACAACTGTTATGCGGGCCTATGACCACAAGGTTACCGAAATAAATAAGTGATGATTAAACAGTATGATTTAGAATAAGAAGTAAAATTAAAACAGAGGGTGGTACAATAGTACGTACAGATGAATAGCAAAACAAAACAACGACTGAATCAAGGGTACCGGATGACGCGGGGGGGAGAGGGTCGTTGGTCACGTGTCTTCAGGTGTCACGCTAAACCCTTGGTCAGCACATTCCAGTCGGCCGACACAATGTACTCTATATAGTATACAATATTACACTTAACAGAATATTAAGGGGTTCTTAACACAACATTGTAGTATCAATACCGGCTCGGAACCGCATAAGATATAATAATATTTAATGCGTATTGTGTGATATATTCTAATATATATATATATTAATAAACTATAAGAAATAAATCAATGTTATCCTTATGCCCTTATCGGCTAACCTTAACTATTAGAAATAAATTATTATTGAAACCTTGGTGAGGTATTATTGATTCTGAAAGTAGTTCTAGTTTTTTTATTATAGTAAAAAATGTTCCGACTTTATTTTACCAACTATAGTGCATTATTACCACTTCCTAAAAGGTGTGGATTTTTTCATTACCTTTCATTTTGAGATACCTTGTGTAATCCTTAAGCATGAACATTTTTTCAAAAACATGTAGACACACATTTTTTTTATTAAGGAATACCGACCAAAACTTAAACTAAACTGTACAGTATTTTTTATAAGGTTGTATAGTGATTACTCATTGTGATTTTTATTGATATTTTTTTTTTGGCTTCGATTTTGTTTTCATGCATGCAGGTCATAAATTTAACGTAAAACATTCTTTTTTTTTAATGTTTTGTAATTATTTTCAAATATTTTTGTAAATTTGCTTACAATATTATAGATTTTCCATTTCATCAGTGTAAAAATTTTAAGAATTTTTCTCAACTTTTAATGTTATTACTATATTCTCAGAAAAGTTTAAAAAGTCTCTAGTTTTTTTTTATTATTATTATTAAAACGAACTGAAGTCTTTTATTGAGAAAACCACAAAATGTTGTAATTATATTTTATAATCGAGTTTGTCATCGAAGTGTTTATTTTATCACTTTCAGTTATTGAACTTTTTATAGAACTGTGACCTTCCGTCCTTAATATGTTCTGTCCCCACTAGGCTGTTTTTTTTAAATAACGGTAAATTAAAAAAAAACACTGAACTGTACATACTTGAGGCAATGGCTTGGACGTCGTCAAATGAATGCCTCCGATCTGGATCAAATTTGTTGGAAATTTTCTTGGCGGTTCGGTAACGTAATGTGTATTGGAAAACAATAACGATGGCGCTTCAATGATATTGCCCGAGTCTGATAATTTTTCGGGTACATCTTCGAACACTCTCACCACGTCAATATACCAAGTGGCCAAAGAACTCTTCAGAAGTAGTGCTGTATTGGTCAAACGTTCGATGAAATAGTTGGGTGTACTTTGTTTAAGGAATAAATTCGGTTCGAAAGACGGATTTGATCTTGTGCCGAAAAGTTTAGGTTCTTTCCACGCGAACGTCGGAGACGCTATCACGAATATCTGAATCGGACTTAGGCTGGACCTGAGTTTTGTGTAACACAAGCTTTCGGCTTGCCGATATTCAGAAATGATAACATCAAACTGTTCTGTGCCGTCAAGAATATGGTGAATAGATTTCATTTTATACAGAGCGTTGCAAAAGTTTCTATTGGTTTTGTAAGTAATCGAAACGGCTTTTTCAGGCGAACCGAACACGTCCATGGACGTGTTCAGGTCTTGAGCTACATGCATGGGAAGGCATTGAGAAGTATCGAATTCTGTATAGTTTACATTGTTGCCCGTCGGGAATGGCGTTAATACGGTCACTTGATGTCTGGTAGATAATGTTTTCAGTAGAGGATGAAAAAAATTCCAATGCGATTTCAACGCAACAGGTTCTACAGCCAAAATTTTGGCGCCATCGATTGTGATAAGAAAACGAGCAAACAAGATTAGAATCCGACAAATGGCAGTCTTCATAGTCTACTGCGGAAACGACCCCAAGGTTGTGATATACGTCATTAGGTAATTACAATTACCAACTGAAACATATATTAAGAACCGGATAATTAAAATTAGTCTGAATTAGACAAGTTTTAGTCGCCATGAACATTTTAAACCTAATTTTTATAATGATTTATATGTATAAATATTTACTTATAAAATTATAATAAATATTATTTTTTTTATAATGAATTATAATTTGTACTGTAATTGCTCAATTGTTGCAATTTCTAAGTAAATTGGTTAGCCAAAGTTCTAAATAAAGTAACTAGATAATATTTATAATTGGTGGTCTGATCATTAAAGGTACTCAAACTAATATGCATTACATTTTATTTTATGAAGAGAAACAATCTTTATAATATTAATGTATAAATATTGGTTCTAGAACTACTAATCACGCTCTACAACACAATTTAAAAACAAATTTTCTTTCTGATTCAGATTTTTTTCTGGCCAAATCTGGATTTTCACTAACGCATCAAGTACTATTTTAATTCTTCTTAAAAATTATAAACAACTTAAAAAATTAAAAATAGAATCCACTTATATCCTTTTCTGTTAAAAAAATCAATAACATTTTCGAATTTAATTCAGAGATAAATGGATACTAAATTCCCAAACAAAATTTAAAAAGTAGTTTTACTATGGTTCTAGTTCTAAAATTTTAAAAATGTTGTTGTATAGCATTATTAGTGTGATCTTAATAAAATAAAAATAGAAATACTAATAAAGCTACGACTTACTTTTAATACTTGGTTGTACTACTTAGTCCAGTGTGAATTGTATAATTCAAAAAAGTAAACTAACGTACAACTTTGAAGAACCTCTCGAACCTTGCGTCAATATTATATTATGATACTCTCACACGTGTACAGCAATAATAAATAAATGTGCAATGTCATAGAAGTTATAACTAATCATATCATGACTATTTATTACGCTGTTCATAAAACTGAATCGAAGATTATTTTTAAATAATAAAAATTGCATAACGCACTTAAGTATGTCACAAAAACAAGCCATATGGTTTTACGAATATTTGTGATAATTTTACAAGTAGTTACTTAACGATTAAATTATTAATTAACATTAAAAACACACATTGAAATACCTAAGTTTCTTATGTTATATAAAACAACGTACAAGTTAGCGTACAATTTATTTTCTTTACATTTTGACTATTATAAAACCAAAATTTAAAAGGCTTTATAATAATAAATTGATATGACTTCAATAGCTTTTTACTTTCTACTTTTACTTAAGAAATAGTTTAAAAAAACAATAATATATGAAGGGCACAGGGGAAAAACGGTAGTTGTCACATTATGAAAATTTTAGAGTATAGCAAAAACGAAGTTCGTGAATTCTTCTACCTCTTACGTAAGAACAAAAAAAATCACATTAAATGCTATTCTAACAATAAATGTATTTATTTAAACAATCTATTGACATAAATAAAAAGAAATATACGCATAAATTGAAAAAAACTATTTGACAAAAAAAAATTTCATAATGTGACAACTACCGTTTTTCCCTGTGCCCTTCATATTATGCTATATTTTATTCTAGAGTTTTTTTAATAATCTGAAACTTGGAAAAATTGACTATGGTGGTTTCTTTCAGCAGCCCTAAATGCATAAAACATGTTTAATAAATCTTAAATCCTAAATATTCACGAAATAGTTTTAAGTGATCTTACTGAAACATAATATAAAATAATAAGTTTGAACATAATAAATGTATTACTGAAATATAATTTAGTAAACATAATGTATATACATACTCATTACTCAATATATCTTTATCTATAGTTAACTTTACCTCGTTATCAATTTATTATTTCCCAAAAAATTGCTTATTTTCAATTTAGTTTTCTTTATCTGTTAATTATGTAGGCCAGAGAAACAGTCCATCAATATAAAAATTAAATTCAAGCTCCAAATTAAGAAAATCAACATATCATCAAACGCATCGTTTTTTATTAAGAACAACAATATTAACAAAAATATATAATGTGCGTACAATCTAAGAACGTACCGAAAACATACAATATGAGATTAAGGAAAAAACAAAATTGCGTAACATAATACTGTTTTCACAATCAGACTTTTAGGTTTTTAGAATTTGTAACTAGTGTTCCACAAAAAAAAAAAAGCTTAAATGTTTTTTTTTTATAGTTTTACTGAAAATCGGAGTTTTATGATACTAAAACTATCTATTTTATTGAACTCATTCGTCATATATAAAAAAACAGAAACCCGAAAAATAATATTACAATAAGAAAATAATTTAAACGTACTCTAGAGAATAGTTAGAAAATATTAATTTGGTGTATCATGTTATTATATACGATTAAAATTAAATCAAACAAGCAGATAAGATATTTTCATTCTGATTTCGATTAGTTTGGATATTTTTGTAAAAATCGTAGAATGACTTTCCACGTTCTATAAATAATGTATACTATAACGAAAAGCAGTATCAAAATCGCAGCTATCACGTCCAATAGCAAATATTGATACCATGTCAAAGCTATTGCTTGCGACCTTAAATGAGGCGCTCCTTTGTGACGTAGAACGTACTCAGTCCAATAGACGACAGACTCGGCTGGTGTCATTGGCCGGTCTTTGAATCGTTCTGATGTGATTTTAGCATTTATGGTATAACTGTAATTAATAGTAAGATCCGATTTTGTATTATATTTGTGAGCATAAAATATAATCGTTCGTTTATACTTTTTGTTATTAACGAGTTCCGACACAGCGCTTAAAAACGATTCTGTGGTCACTGTGAGCAAATCCATCGATATTGCCATTCCAGCGTCCACCAAGTTTTCAATGTTTCTCGATTGGTCGTAGATTAGTGGAAACCCAAGAACAGGAACGCCAGCTTCCACCGCTTCGTACACACCAGATATACCACCGTGACTTATAAACAGCTTCACGTTTGGATGCACTGTAAACAATATATTGGTTAACCCTACCATAAAAATTATAGTATTACACGGTACATAGGGACTAGAATCCACATTCCACATATTTATCGTAAAAAAAAGCCAAAAACAATATAAGTATAATAAAATTTGTTTAAAAAATACTGATAATATTTCAGAATCTAATTTTTTTCCAATGCCTCCTATTTCATTGACTACTACAAAACTACTAAGTAGTATCTTGAAAACAATAGACACGAATTGTACTGTTTTATATAACCTATTGGCTATTTGTGTTCGTCCACGACTAAACAATATCAGTTCAGGCGATTGTTGACTATTGATGAACCATTTTCCTTCACTGGTAATCGATCTATTTCACCACACATGCACACTCTTTATAGTAATTCTCGCTAATTCTTAGGTAATATATTTTATTTTTTCTTACATGCGCTCTTGAGGCAATTTTCTTCTCTGGAACTACCCGTATTAACGACTCTCTTGACTTTCTTTCTCACGATTTTTCCTAATCTATAAAATCCGTCTATCATCAATGGTATTTGTCTTTTATAACATTTATAAGGGACTTACACAATATTATAATATATTTTTCATATACACTTGGGACACTTTTCTTCATAGAACTACCTACCTATAATACTTTTTTTGGTTACATAAAAGACCGTTCCTAGTATGGTATTTATTTTTAATAAATTTATAAAAGACTTACACAATATATCGCGCTGGGGGAACCAGTTGCTTGTCATCACATTCGTCGGTTTGTCTTCCATTTCGCCTTCGTATTTCCACAAAATTCGTTGAGGGACTTGAGCTAGTGCATCTTTAAACGCCTTTTGAATGCGATCCGACAACGTTGACAGTGACACTATAGATCCAAACGTAAAATAGATAACTCCGTGTGGCGATTTCTCGATGAACTCTAAGATGTCCTAAATCAAAGGTTAGGATTTGACGGAGGAAAATAGCAAACATTGTTTTGTTATTTCGATGTTGTCTACATCAGCTCTATCAGCAGCCAGACGGCACGCGGACTATACCTGTTGTTTGTATAGGGTTATGTGGATGTAATTGTAAGCGAATTGAGAAAATTGAAATGCAATTTTTTTATTGAAATGTACCAACAATATTTGCATTTTATTTATTATGATGATAACTAACATATCATAGTTAAAATTGAAAATCGTCAATTACTTCATTCAAAAAATATAATTTGCCCCATTCGTTTACAATTACTCCAGTAGAATCTAGTAATAATGCCGTCATACTCTAAGTGATGACTCGTTATTGCCACGTGTTATTATACCTGTATACCATTTTACCTATTGTGATGTCAATTATAAGTGATATAATTTCTTATGTTTCTACTGTATTGAGGAGTATACTTTTACTTAGGAATTTGTAATAAGTACAGAAAACTACAGTGATTACAAATATTAATTAATTAGAAATTGATTTTCGTACAGATTTTTGAATAATATGTCTTTTAGCTTAAGGCCCCTAGATACCGACCATTTTTAAGGAGTTTTGTATAAGCAATATTTAAGAAAAAAGTGGTTTTAATTAATTTCGACCATGTCAATTAATTTACCGGTTAATGTGTATAAGCTTCAATGTATTATATTTAATTTAAATAATTTTGTCTATGAGTAAAAGCCATTTTAGTTAATATAATAGTACATTTTTTGTCCATCGCACAGGCTGAACCAGTGATCCGATAAGTAATCTGAAAACAGATTTGAATTCGTCATGAAGTTTACTTGAGATCGGTCAGCGTATTTTTTTTATATTTTATTCTTACTACGCATAAAACACGTTTCAACATTTTATCAAATTTAAAATTTTAAAATCAAATTTAGACTTTGGTAAGGGTTAAAATTAAAAATTAAAAAAAGTGCTCTGATCGATCTCAAGTAAACTTCATGATGAATTCATATCTGTTTTTAGATTGCTTATCGGATCACTGGTTCGACCTGTGCGATGGACAAACAATGATGTGTTTTGGCTGAAAAAAACAGTCGGTATCCAGAGGCCCCTTAAACTTAAAGAAAAGAGGTTTTACTTCAAAATACTTCCTTTCGTCAAACAAAATTAGATTTCATTTCTCTTAAAAATGTTGTAAGCGTGCAAACCCCGATCATGCAAACAATTATTACATAATTGTTACACAACAATATCTTATACTCAAATATTATAATTTGACTTAAATTGTTAATGTATTATTTATAGACCATTTTCAACTTGTTAATCGCAATAACTATAATAATTTTCATTTATTTTTTTAGCTTACTCGACTGAGTAATTCCTACAAAAAACAGAGTAATATACATTTTATAAGATAAATAATATCATTTAAAGCATTCTTGAAAGCAGGATTACTAGATAAAGTAATATCTTATTATTATTTATACATTACTCGAATGAGCTTACTATTGGGAGTACTCTTGGTTTGTTGGCGAACAAATGGATGCCGCCTACTTGAATCATGTTTGTAGGAAAAGATCTTGCTGGTTCTGTAATGAAATGTGTGTTGGTGAACACCAACGCTGGATTGTCTTGGGACTTCTCAAACTTCTCCCAATTTCTGTAGAGCAATTTGACTTCTGAGTACCACGACCAAAAATAAGAGTTCACGTGCATCACTACATTTTCGAAACGTTGTCCGAAATTTTTCGGAACTCCACTGTAGAACAGATCGGATACGAACGCAGGGTTCAACAGAGTGCCGAAGTAGGTCCGTTGTTTCCAAGTCAACATCGACGAGGGGATCAAGTATATTTGGGGAATTCCGAACCGGTTGCACAACTCGGCCGAACAAGGAGCGTCGCCGAGGAGAGGTTCGGAAATGACCAAGTCGAATCCGTTTGTGCCGTTTGGCAAGTAATTTCTTTGAACTTCTTTGATGTTGTCGCAGAACTCTTGGGTCAATTCAATCAATTTGGGAAAATAATATTTTGGTTTCTTAAAATTATTCACAACGTATTCGGCGTCCATAGACAAAAAATGTGTAAACACGCGAGAGGTGTCGATTTCGGTGTAATTTTCTCTACTGCCCTCGGGGTAAGGAGTCAAAACGGTGACTTGATGTCTAGTGGAAAGGGTTTTCACGACAGAGCTAAAGAAATTCCAATGTGATTTCGCAGCGATTTGTTCCACTGCCAGAATTTTTGCACAGTCTGACCCGATGAAAAGGTGCATAACCAAAAAGACAACCACACTACATGTTATAGCATTCATTCTGCAAGAACAGTAGGGTGATGTCGCTAATGAACAGTGTTGTGCAATGGTATTTTTTAAATTGTTTAGATTTGTTGTGTTATGTGATAAGTGATAACATATAATACACATTCGTAAACATTTTATATAGATACAAATAATTATTACATACATATATTTTTTTTATCCTAAAAAATAAATGAAAATAATCTACATTAATACAGATAATAATAATTCGTACTCCAATAAAAAGTTATTCGAATAAAAAAATTATCTTTCTATACAGGGTGATTCTTTTATCATGGGCCACTTAAATCTCATTGTATTTAATAAGAAATTAAAATTTTTTTTCATATTATTTTTATACAACGTGAACTCATTTTTAGCAGGAGGAGTGGCCGAGTGGGTAAGGCGGCAGTGTGTTAGCGCTCACTGTCGCCGGTTCGACACTCGGTCACAGGCGCTCCGTTTGCTGGGCGCGCAATCGTCCGGTAAAAAAGAACCGCCATCCCCCTCTCCGGCGACGGATTGACGACCCGTCCCGGAAGCGAATTCGTCAAGAAACCATCTCATGATGGCAGCGTTGGGCCTTCATGGCCCGTTAAGCTACATGATGAAAATGAGTTCATCATGATGATGATGAACTCATTTTTTCACATTTTTTTTTGTTTTTAACCCCCTCTCAACTTGTTTTTCTTATAGTAACTTTTGACATTTAAATGGTAACACATACAGTTACCATCAACTTTATAACTATAAAGTTGATAAAGTTATACTGAAATCATATAATAGTCCTTATACAAAATTTTAAGTTCTTAATTCCAAAATAGCTTTCAAAATCCATATTTTAAGATTTTTCGTGTTTTTCCTTAATAAAAAAAATTTTAACTACAGTTTTTTTTTCAACTTATTGATACACAAAAGATCTATTCAATATTCAAGATCAATTCGGTCTAATTTTCAGCTCTTAAGCCTTAAAATTTCTCCTAAAATATAAAAAATCTTCCGAGACCCCGTCCATGGGCGAGGGATTGTAAAAATTTGGGTTTGAGGGAATGTGTTCTATACAATTTTAGACTATATACGACCGTTTTTTGCTAAGTTATAGCAAATTGAAGTTGAAAGTTGAAAAACCCACAAACTTTTTTCGGGGATGAAGAAATTGATTTTTTCGACTTTTAACTCACCATAGTACCAATTGCATACGATTTCGGATCTAAAAATGGTGATACACAAGTAATTCGCTCCACAGTAAAAAAAGTCATCGTGTCTACAGATACAAAAAAACACATTATACAATAATCAATACATTCTCAGCTCCACGGCAAAGCTAAAATTAAATTTCTTATTAAACCCTATACGATATTGAGTGGTAAAAGAATGATAAAAGAATCACCCTTCATGTATCATTATTATTTTTTTTCTAAATGTAGTAACTAGTATATATCAGATTTATTTAAAATCATTTTTTAAATATAATTACTTAAAAAAAAAAAAAACACTTACGAACTACTTAAATAATATTTTTAATATAAGAACATATTTGAATAATATGTCATCTAGATGATTATTTAGATAACGTTTTATTCGAATGATGCACAACTCTGGTTACAACTGAGTCTAAAAGTTTTAAATAATATTCTCTCGTAGGATCAAAAGAAAACCAAATTTACCTTTTTGTTATACTGACGCGATGCGCATACGATTTTGGGAAATGAAAATTTCAATTTCCGAGTCACAGTGAAATAATAAAAAAAACAAAAACTAATTGGTATTGACCGACATTTAATAAATTTGCAGTGTTCAGATCACTCAACATGTTATATAGAATACCTGGTAACGGTTAGGCTTAATTAGAAACTCAAGTAGTATAGATAAAAATAATGGCAAACCCACACGTTCACACTTCATGTGTCAAATCTTTAAATCGCATAGTATCGCATAGAATATCGCATAGAATAATTTCATAGCGGTAAGCTATTCGTTTCTTCCATGGCCGTGTCTTGAGGCTGTTCGTCTTTTCCATGGCCCCGCCTGTGTTTGATAGCTGCGCCAAAATATTATGTTGTCTCGGACGACGGCATTGATAACGGCACGCAATGCGGCGTGTTATCTCTGATTTTTGCGCCAACAAATAAAGATTTTAATTCAACCAATATCAAGACATATAACATGCTACGTTTGATAAAGTTTGTTATAGGTATCTACAAATACCAGACATTCGATATTTTAGCCTACTAACCTCTAGACATTACGTTCTCTTTTAAACCATCGCTTACTAAACCCTTAAGTAACCAAAACCGGACACTTGATTTTTAACCGTCTGATTTTATACGTTTCTTTTAAACTAATGGTGCAAGGCTGCAAGCGAAGCTATAGTTACATATAATAAAATTATTACATAACAAAGGAATTTCGTTTAGAAAATGTCATATGAAATTCAAAACGTCATCACTATAAAATATTTACTTTTATTGTTTTTGTATTACTAAGATAAAAGATTTAAATCTAAGGTAAACATAAGATTCATTATTAAATAAATTATCTATCTTTCTATTCCAATAAAGTTTTTCACAACACTTTCTAAAATATCAATTAATAAAGAATTTTTGTTAGAATGATATGTTGTTCACTTACAATTGTATTTAAATAATAATGTCCGACTCCAATTGTAAAAAAAATGTATTATTATAATTTTAGCAAGTGGATTTAATATGCATTTTAACATAATATATTAATATTGTTAATATTACAACAAGAATATATAATGATTTTTCATTTAAGATGGTATGAAATATTTTAAGAGGACACCACACATACTATTTTTTTAGGTGCGAAAATATCTATTATCAATCCGTAAACACCTCTCTAAGCACATGATGTTGGCATTAATAAAATGATCAAACCAAGGTTACTGTACTCTCTTAAGTATTCAAACTATTTTTTAATTTAGACTAAGTTAAATGAGACAAAAAAAATGAATTTTAAAATAATTAGAAATCTCTTCAAAAAAGTTTAGTTGCCTATACCAAACGCCTTAAAAAGTAGTATGTGTGACGTCTTCTTCGCAAGATGTTAGTTTATTTGTGTAGTAATTTGTTACAATATATATGTTAAACACAACTAATAAACAACAAATTCGTCTATACAGTTATTACAATTTTACAAACTGTAAGTTAATTATTTTAACGTCATTATAACTATAGTTCGTATCAATATACAAGATTTACAATTTATATATGGATTTCGATCGTTACAGATGAATTTAACAATTATAAAACCTTGTTTGTAATTCACATTTTTTTTTCACTCAGATTTCGATTTCAGTTTGTTCGGACGTTTTAATACAAATTGTAGGATAACTTTCAGCGTTTTATAAATAACATATAATATAACGGATAATATTACTAAAATCGCGGCTATCACGTCCAGTAAATAATACTGATACCATGTCAAATTTAAAGCTTGCGACCTTAAATGAGGCGCTCCTTTGTGACGTAGAACGTATTCCGTCCAATAGATGACAGACTCGGCAGGTGTCATTGGCCGGTCTTTGAATCGTTCTGATGTGATTTTAGCATTTATGGTATAACTGTAATTAATAGTAAGATTAGATGCTGCATTATATTTCTTAATTATAAAATGTAATCGCTCGCTTATACTTTTGGTTGTTGATGAGTTCTAGCACAGCGTTCAAAAACGGTTCTTTGGACACGGTAAACAAGTCCATCGATAAAGCCATCCCGGCGTCCACCAAATTCGCAATGTTTCTCGGTTGGTCGTAGAACAGTGGGAAACCAAGTACTGGAACTCCGGCGTCTACAGCTTCGTATACACTAGATATACCACCGTGACTTATAAACAGCTTTACGTTCGGATGCACTGCAAACGTGATAATATTGATAGAAAATTATTCTTCTTTCCGTATAGGACACAAGGCCTTTATCCCATCCGGATCGGTTGCCTAAGCCAAAATCGCATTCCCTACCCATCACTATAATCATTCTCTCTCTCTTTCTCTTCACAAGTCCTCTTCACACAACCCGTATTCAAATTAACTACAAACAATTTCGCCAACTCTAATTTCAAATTCTTCGTTTCAGGTCTATTTATACTAAAACCATAATGTTGTTCAACGTCCTTATGCTCTCATTTACTAAGCCTACAAAGTATTATACAAATAATAGACACAAGGTTACTAAGTTAGTATAGGTTAGTCTACGTAAGTAACGCAGTGTATGTAACGAGGCCATCGTATGACCATTGTAAGTCAATCCTTACTAAGGAAAACTAGTATAGGCTTAATACTTTTATCGTTGATAAACATTTTAATTACAACAGTAATTGCTTCATTTCGCCTCATACGCATACTCTTAGTATAAATTTTTTTTTGTTCTTAGATAATATCCTTTATTATTTTTCACACACTTGGGACACTTTTTTTCCTACCTACCTATAATACTATAACTACCTACCTATAATACTTTTTTTGGTTACATAAAAGACCATTCTTAGTATGTATTTTTTTTAAATAAATGTATAAAAGACTTACACAATATATCGCGTTGTGGAAACCACTTGCTTGTCATTACATTGGCTGGTTTGTTTTTCATTTCGCCTTCATATTTCCATAAAACTCGTTGAGGTACTTGGGCCAGTGCTTCTTTAAATGCATTTAGCAGGTTTTCTGGCAACGTCGACATTGATACAACAGATCCAAACGTAAAATATATAACTCCATGTGGTGAATTCTCGATAAACTCTAAGATATCCTGAAACAAACAAATATTCTATAAATCTTATTGAAATGCAACTTTTTAGATCTTTTTATAACTCATGAAAAAAACAATCTTAGATAAAATTTATCTTCTATTAAAAATCATAAAATTAATAGTCACTAGGTCTTAAAATATTTAAAAGTTAAAAAATAACGCATTAGACATTGCTTGAGTAAGAACAATTTTGTTGACGACAAATAGGTGAGTTCAACTTTTCTATTAGCAAAAATCAGAAGGATAAATATGATCCAAATAATCTTTATTCTTTTATTTCCAAATCTCAATTTATGATGACCACAACACATAAATTATTGTAACGTTAATTCTAAACAAAAAAAACTATGATAAACTAAATTTTACATAGTACATGATAAATTAAATTAGGAAGACCAACGTGTTAATACCTAATATTTTATACTAGTCACTGTAATCTATACACATTATTAACAACAGTCTACAAATTAGTCAGATAGTTTGTATATGAGGCGCCTAGAACATAAGGGGTATAAGTGACATTTTATTGATTTCGAGAAAATCAAGCCCAAAGTTTACATTCATATGGCGTTTTTGTTTGGGGGTGAGGTGATTTGCTATCAGATCGCAGCAAATGATGAATAATTTACTTTTATATCTTTACCACCAAATAAAATGGACAATTTGTCCAACAAGTAGAATAATTATTGTTATTCTCTTTAAGCGTCTACAAACTATTAATTTACTTTGATGTTATTATCAATAATAAAAACAATATAATTTACAGGTACGTATGTTAAGGAACCCTAAAAACGGTGCATACATACCTAAAAATACAGTCTTTCCAAATATGTATTTTATAAATACATTTTCGTCTAATTAAATATAATATATTTTTTTTATCACGCTATTATTTTAGAAGAAGTCTTATAAAACAAATTTCGTACATTTTAGTAAAAAATGTTTAGCTAATTATTTTATTACATATCCTTGCGCAGTGTTGACTTTATATTTGAATACACATAGTTGGCAAGGAAAGCGGCTACGTGTATAACCATAATTTCATTCAAACTAGAATATATACTTAACTATCGTTGCAAATATTTGATATCCATATAATTGTATGCCCCATTACACAATAGCACCACCATTTTAACCACTAAACCGATTTCCCAAAGTAACCGTGCAATAGATCCATCGGCGTACTTCATAAACCAAAAGTTTAAAAGGTTCTTTTTTTTCCCATTTTGCATTAGAGAAAAACCTAAACAACTTTGATTTTTCAAGTTTTAACTTCAACAAAGTGTAACTAGGTAAGTGAGTCGATAATCAACTTTCCTAAAAACCCTTTCGTTTTCACAAGGAGAAGTGTTTGTAATACTTCAGGCCCAATTTCAAAATCCTAAATTTGAAAACTAGATTCAAGATACATACATCCAACTACAATTAATGTAAAAGATCACAATACAGTAAGTTTGCACAGTGGTCCCGTCATTCTTCCGAATAAAAAAAAAACATAATTACGTCGTGTAAGAGGTTTATGGCGGCGACGCGACATCGACTATATAGTTTAAGAAAAAAGAGTAGCACTTACTTTAGGCAATTTTTTAGCCGGTCTTATATGAATACCGCCGACGTGTATGAAATTTGGCGGGAACGGTCTGGACGGTTCCGTAATATAATGTGTGTTGGAAAATATTAGGGAACACTTGACAGGTTCCACGTCGTCGGAAGGCAAAGGGTTGATGATTTTGAACCTCGACTCCTCGGTATACCGTTTGTAGTGGGTCCGAACTACCAACACGATATTTTGTAGTCTCTGGGAAAATGTTTTGGGCACAGCGTGCCAGGCTAGCAGATGAGAGGTGACCGTCGGATTGGCCACGTACCCCATTAGGTCCCAAGTCATGTAAGTGATCTCCGGAGACGGAACGACATAGATCAAAGGCAATCCCAACTTGGTGGCCACATAAGAAACGCATTCCGAAATCGTCGGTTCGGTGATGACCACGTCGAAGCCCGACTGCTGACCTTTGGATAACACTTGTTTCATATGTTCGTGGCTGTATATTGCGTCGCAGTTAAATCTCGACACGTTTACTAGTGACGGTATAACATTGACCGGCTCGGCCAAAAATAACAGTTCGGGCAGTGAAAAATGATGATTGGATATTACCGGAGTGGCGGCGGACGTGTCGATTACGGTGAAGTTATCTTGGCATTCGGCGGCGAACGGTGTGAAAACTGTCACTTGATGACCGCGGCCAGATAAAGTCCTGAGTATGTCTCCCATAAAGTTCCAATGACTCTTGCCAGGTATCGTGACCACGGCTAATATTTTTGAACATCCCGCCGGCCCACAACTCGTCCCCAAGACCAGAACGGTTAGAAAAAGTAGCGTCTTATGCCCAGACATGCGGCCTACGAGCACTACACAACTTAATTTCGAGTAAAATTAATCACCTTTTATCAAAACTAACTATAGGTACGCCTATAGTTGTGGCCCGTTGACAAATGTCCAATAATAGTTCACTGCACGAGTAAAACGCAAACGGAAACTTTCGACCGGACACAACAAACTAATACTGAAGTAGATCGGTAATTCGACCGGCATACATACATAATATGTGATGTATTTTTATAAATTTAAGAGCCTCGTTATAAAAACGTTGATTTATATTATTGTAGTTGCGTAGTTCCCTCCTACCGGTCGGTCGCTACAGGCAGAATCAACGTGCGTATCAGCGTCCTAGGGTGCAGTCATTACCGACTCAATGATAATAACGATAATTTTTTTGTTATTCTTGGATCATGCACAAGTTGAAATTATGAATCATTGTGACTGACGTGAACAGCTGTACTTATTAACGTAGACGCAGAGCAAAATAATTACTATGATCGTTCAAACTGTCCTTCGATCAAGGTTTTTGGAATCAAGGTATTGCTTAAGTACAAAAATTATGGTAAGGAAATGAAAAAAATAATTTATTCTCCGTTGTAAAATTATAGTACAGGCAAAAAGACTCAATTCGTTCAACACAAATGCGGAGTACATTGAAAGGAATAAGAACCATTGTTTAGTTCCTATGACGTCATAATTATAAACTGTTATAAATGTTATAATGATAATCACTTGAATTTGTAATTTATTTTATAGACTGTATTTGTTATTGATTAAAACACAATTTTTATCATTTCAACGACCTGATTAATGGTTAGAAAATTTGTATTAGTATTTTCAACTAAGGTATTATTTATACGAACATAATTTGATAACCTAGTAATTCAGATATTGAGTGTGTAATTATAATGTTTGCAACCCAATTGGTTATAGGTAACTAATGAGATTAATGACCTGAAATATTCATTGATGGCAAATTAGTTGTTCTACAATCAATGGCTGTAAAAAAATGACATTCTACAATTGGATAAGGAAATTAATATTTAAACCCCTAACAAAAAAAAAAAATTATAATACACTGTGTAACAATGTTGCAATCTTCAGCGCTAACGACACACTTATTTGTTAAAAATAATAAGATCTACCTTCAGTCAAATTTTCAGGGTCAAATCCCTAAATATACCCACAAAAAAAATCAAAGAAAATAACAACTTTTCATACTTTTCGGGAATTTATTTTATTTTATTTTATATCCCGCACAAATTTGAACTATTTTCCAATAAAAATATCAAGACGCCTCCAAAACATGATTGTAACTTATGAAACAGTGAGTAATAAAACGGTATGAAGCGAAGAGAAGAACATTTAGGTCTAAGAACATTTAGCCAGATCGTAAAAAGGTCTTTTCAGCGCTACCTTGACTAAGGGCAACATGTTAAAAAAAAATATTCAAAAAAATGTAAACAACGAAAAAACTGTATATACAACGACGATTAATAATTGTGATATTGGTAAAAAAAGGGTACAAAAAGTAATACAAGAATCATTCAATTAAATGTGGAGAGAATGTCAAGAGCGAAGGATGAGTTAGTCGGTCGAATTCTTAATGATGCTGATATCCTTGCACTACATTGGAAATTCAAATCTCGATCTAGAAGGTGATTCGTTAAAGTAAGACGCTATTTTTTTGGAAAATAATTACTATTTTACGATTGTTCTTTTTGTAGACATTTTAGTTTCACTTAATATCGCATAAAATATATTAGTTTTTAATACTTTTTTAACTTCGTTCTTAAAACACATTGATGAGTGTAATAGTAAAGAACAATTTTTGTTGAAAACATATTTTCACGTTTATCGATAAATAACCATGTCTAGACAGTAATTAACGTTTGAAGTAGAACAATTGGGTCATCTTCCCCCACTTAAAAAAATTTTACTTTTTGAAGCAAATTGCTCCACTGAATGCGTGTCTTCGATTGTTACACACCCGCGCACCTACCAAACCGCTATTCTACGTTTCTACGTGCGTATATATAATTTTTTCTGCGTTATCTGTAATGTAATAATGATCTTATACACTTACGGTCGGCAAAGGTCGAGGATGTGAGCTGAGGTGTATGCCGCCGATTTGTTTCATGTTTACCGGAATTTGCTTGGTGTTGCCAAGCGCCTGATCGTCGTTGACGAACACCATTGCGGGATCGTGTCTGACGGATATCAAATCGTAATATCTGTCCGGTTGCCGCAGACCATTGACTGTTGCCATGAACCACGGTACCCCGACCGTTACCATGTGTATTATGGTGTTGTGAAACCTCTGGCAGAACCCATTTGGTACGGTGGCCGACAGAAACATGTTGGCCTCGTGCGACGGATTGGACCTGTGACCGAACATCAGGGCATTCGTCCACGTAGGTAACAAAAACGGTATAGCGTACACTTGGGGTACGTCCAGCTTAGAGCCCAAGTACGCCGAGCAAGGGTTTAACGTGGGTTCGAGTATTAACAAATCATATTGGCCGCGGCCCCGTAAAATGATATCTTTGAGCGGTTTAAAGTGTAATATATGATCACAACTGATTCGACTGTGCAAGTGCGCGTTTACCGAAAACGACCAAGGCGTCCCGAATCCTTCTTTCATCTTCAACAACGAAACGTTTAAGAATGAAAACAACTCCTGACTTATGTCGATTTCGGTGTAGTTTTCGCGGTTTCCCTCTAAGAACGGCGTGACCGCCGTGATCTGATGTCGCGTAGACAGCGTGTTGAGGATTGCACTTAAAAAATTCCAATGCGATCTGCCGGCCACGGTTTCTACGGCTAGAATTCTGGCTCCTTCAGTCACGGTCAAACACTGAACTATCAACAATATCAAAAACTTGAATGCGCTCATCTCGTGTAAAAAATGTAGAGTTTTTATGTAGAAATAAATCAAAAAATTATAACAATTACAATTTATGTTCATGCCAGTTTACTAAACTACAATAAAAAGATGAATGCGTTTATTGTGTAAACTTTTAATGAACCGCAATCTAATACCTTCGATTCACGTGACTTAAGGTCAACTAACTAGGAAAGAAGCTCATACTACTTACGGATAACTTTATCGACCGCGATAATAACGTAAATAACCTATATATGTATATGTACCTGGTACCATATACCCATTTATGGGTAATATATTATTTATATATATCATATATTTATTAATATATTAAATATAATATTTATAATATTTATTTAATAAGCTGGTTTTTGTTTTAGAATAAAGAATAAAACAAATGTTGTATGTTATTTTGAATAGCATTCGGTGATAACTGATAAAGTTTACACGGTGTATTTTTTTACGACTACTATAATTGTAAATTATAAGTCATGTTAATTCAACAAAACTACTCGTTTTAAATACTCGGATTAGCACTCTTTATGGAACTATAAACAAATTTATCATAGTTAAATAATGTTGACGTTCACAAAAACGATTACTTATAGATATAATATATTATATTATATTGCATGTAATCTGTTTTTTTTCTGACATTTTAGACTAAAAAGCCAGACAAAATGTCGACTACTTAGGATGGTCAGAATGTCAGGTTTAAATTTTATAAATGACATACGAGTTCAACTTTACTAGGTTATGTAGGAAACATATTTTTATTTTTTGTTTTTATGTAAAAAAAATTGGGTTTCAATATTAAAAAAATTACAAAATTATTTAATTACAAGAAACTGAACTTTTTAAATGAAAATCGGCTTTCTGCATAACATAGTAAGTAGCCAAGGAACTCTAATCTCTTTACAGAACTGAAATTTGACCATCCTATGTAGTCGAAAGTTTGTCTGGCTTTTTAGTCCAAGATAAACCAAAATGGCAAAAATTATTTAAATTAAAAATATTTCTTTGAAGCTTATACGAATTAACCAGTATATTAATTGAATTGGTTGAAATTTATTAAAACTTCTTTTTTTTTTTTAATATTTCCTATGCAAAGCTCCTTAAAAACAGACCGCATGCAATCACCTCAATTGTTATGAATTCATGTTCTATTTAATCACACGTTGTGTTCTATGCCATCGGTAAGTAGCAATACATTAAGTGGAAATGTCGCTTACCAGGGGCAATCGTTTTGGTGTAGACAAGTGTAAACCTCCAACACGGATCAAGTTGACGGGGGCGGGCTCATGTTTTTCCACCGTCCAATCGGAATTGGTGAACATAACCGACGGTTTCCGATGTTCGTGCTCGACGGTCTGCTCGTATAGCCAGTGAAGCGCCAACGCCACCGCTTGCCCGTGTACGTTGTCCAACCGCTCGGCAAACGTTCTGGGCACGCCATAACGGGCCAACAGTCGAGCGGTGTTCGACGGGTTGGTGTTGGTGCCGAACACCTGGTCGTCCATCCAAGAGCCCATAGGCGACGGAAAAGTGTACAATAGTGGCACGTCGAGCACGCGCGACAAGTACGACACGCACTCGGACGAAATGAGCTCGACGACGAACAGGTCGTATTGGCCGGTTAACGACAGCCCGGCGATTATGTCACACGCCGAGCGGCTTGACCACACGCCAACCGGAACAAACCGCCAAACGTCGCTAAAATCCCGAACCGACGTTAGCACATCGAGGCCAAGTAATTCCGGCATTGCCAACTTCAACGGCACTTCGGTGTAACCGACACCGCTTGGAAAGTTGTCGGCTCCAGTCGAATGAAACGGAGTATACACGGTTACGTTGTGCCCGCTGTCGACCATTGTCTGTAGTACCGCGCGCATAAATGTCCAGTGGCTACGAGCCGCCAACGGTTGGACAGCCAACACGTTGGCCGCCATACAAGTGGACGGCCACCACAACGTGAACAACGACAAAACGGTCAACACCGTGAACGCCACACTAGTAGACATGTTATTATAATTTGCAAAGCAGACAAGTCTTTAAAATAACAATTATCGTGTAAAAATGTTTTAGAATATGAATATTTTATAAAAAAATTAACTAATATTTAACGGAAAAAATGCAAATATATATTAAACTTGACTCCAGTGCAATTATTACAGTCAATACTAACACATTTACAGTAATCTATTATCTCAACTGAAATATAATTATAAGTACTTATAATGTAATATATAAGTTAAAACTATTATAGATAAATATGAGTGTAAAAAAAAATTAACGTTAAACAAACATTATATTATCTTACTGTATACAAAATTAATGTTATTGTTGAAAATTGGTTTTACTGATAAAAACGTGTAGGTATACCTTTGATACCATCAGCTGTACTGTAACTGGTCGATGTCATCATCTGTTGATTGCGATAATAAAACACATGAACTATTATTTAATATGTAAGTACATTTACCCGGTAATGATGTATAGTCAACATATTCATTGTACCCAGTTTAGACTCTGACCTTATAATAACAAGTTAAGTTCGATAATTACAACAGTAAAAAATAATTAAGAAAACGCAGTAAAATAAGTAGGGACAAATACTGAAACTGCTAACATTGAATTTAAAAATTCTACTTTTAATAGAAAATAAATTGAAAACAAATTGTTAAATATTTATTGCTAAAATGTTTACATAAATATAAATAGTTTTTTGAGGTCTATAATATAATTCATGTATAATTGTATTGAATTACAGGAATTAACTAAAAACTTAGATTTTTTTTTATTATGATAAAAACAAGTTAAAACACTGTTCATTAGATTCATTTTAGTATATGTATTCTAAATGATTACACTATCTTTTGATAACAAATAAAAACAATTTTAACATACCACTCGGAGTATTATTATTAAAATCATAAAATAAGCTAACTACCAGTATCCCTTAAATGCGATTATTAGGTTACATTAAATAAACATGATATAAATGAAAATTTAAAAAATCAGTATGATTAATACTACAATTAAATTACATGTTGGATATGTTGGGATATCGGTTTTTATTATTTGTTCGGGAATTTGGCTACACGTATGCCAATCCATAGATAAATCTAGCGTAATTATTTTTTATTTATTAAAAAACAAATGGTAAAAAATAACAACGTTATCAACACACCGCCTAGTTGTGCAATGCGTAGGCAACTTCAGTAGATTGGTATGTATTTATTACATATACAAAACCCCTCAATATTTATTCGCATAATTAAGATCAATAATTTATTGGCTGTATGAATATTGTTTTATTGTAATTATTTTTTACTTCGAATATATTTATCAGGAAAAAAAAAGTTAGTACGATTTTGAAACTATTCTTAAAAAGTAATTATGTAAATTAATACTATTAAAGTTATTATAAAAACTATTGTATAATATTTAGATAGACCTAAATTTTCCAATATCTTTTTGTTTTACTTCTAAGAAGGTCATTTTGTTAAAACGTGATCATTTTACAATAACGTATACATATTCTGTAATATTGATCTTATTAAAACGTATAAATCACTAATAACACTTGCGATTCTTGGAAATTATATTTTACACTGTTTACATTTTACTTGGCGAAACTAGTCAAATTCACTGTAAAGTTATAATACCGTTAAAAAGTAACAATTACTCACAAAATCGTGATATTTTGACCAACAATTTTAGTGAACCCTCAATTTAAAAGATAATTTTAAGAAATAGTGTTATGGATTGTTATTAATTTTAAACTTTTTATACTTAAAGAGTAAATATGCAAAATCCTAAATTTTTGAAGGAATATGTTTCTCGTGTGAACAATTATTGATCAACAATGAAATAATTTAAACGAAACAAATCATCATTAAACATATATATATATGTTATTAACATATTACACAATCTATAAAACATAAACATATTAGATATAATAAATTAATGATATTCATAATAAATATTTGTATACAATTTTTATTACATTTTTAAACTACTATGTAAAAATTATATTGACAAAAATTGTCTGTACCTATATTTTTGGCTGACAGAAAAAGAAATATTTTTAATGAAATTTTCAAACCTCACGTGATACCGATAGTCAGTATTATGCACTTATTAAAACCCGAGTGTACTTAAGAGGACGCTACCCAGGCCATTTCTAAGGAGTAAAGTATAGGCAATTTTTCGAAAAATCTTAAATTAGAGTTTGAACTATATAATATACTTATTAATACAGTAATGAGGATACTTTATTGATTGCCATTTTTTTCGTCAGACTATCACAGTCACTTCTATAGGATAAATTACAATTTTTTTCCCACCAAAACTGCTTTGCGCGGGACAAGAATGTGAGGGCAGTATTAACAGTAGATTTACCAAATTTTCACAATGTATACAGAAGAACTTTATCTACGGGGTAGTGATTTTATTTGTTTGATATCTATATTTAATATTTTTTTATAAACAAATGAAAATTGAAAAAAAAAAATAGAATCTTCACGAAGAAATAATTTTAATTGTGATTAAGTTATCAAAAAACTAAAATCGCTACCCCGTAAATAAAGTTCTTCTCTATCCATTGTAAAAATTGAATACGGCTACTGTAAATATCGCCTTCACATTCTTGTCCCCCGCAAAGCCATTTTTTGCGGATAAATTACGGGTGGGTAGCGTCTTCTTAAGCATTTAAATTAAAATAAAACTTTAAAATTAAAAAAAATAATGTCATTCTATTCCGCTTTAAATACAAAAAAAAATACCAAAGAATTTACGATTTTTTTCTTGTATTCGACTTTGGCATCTTAAAATTAAATAAACTTTAATTAGAATAGTTTGTTTAGATCATTGTTTGACACGTCAAATTTTCTTGGCCAATTTATAGGCGCAACGATAACGACTTAAGATTTATACTAAAGATAATTCCAAAATTAACCTTATTACACCTTGTTTAATACCTAAACATTTTTTTCTGAAACCTATTGTATTTTGTAGTTTATAACATTATGTATAATATAATAGCACAATTTTACCGTTATAAAAAAATTATCATGTAAACTTAATTTATAAATTAGCAAACAAATTTAACTATTTTCAAAATGGTGTCAAACATGTTTTCATTATTTTTTAAGTATGTTACAATGATTTTTTCGCACAAAACTGTTTTTTGTTTAAATGCTAACTAAAAAAAATTGTTTAAAATTATTAAAAATATACCGCAAATATTTACAAAACACGTACAAAATATTATACTAATAACCTAATAGTTTACAAATATTTGTACACAACTTTTTTTAAAAAACTCTTATTTTGAAAATATGTATTTTTGCTAGGTATATAATACCTTATTGTTTATATGCAATGTTAACAAGTTAATTTGTATGTTTCGAAAATAAGGTTATTTAAGTTACAACGTCAGTAGCTGGTAATCAACGTGTAATGTACACTTTCCCTACTTCGTCCATTACTTACCAGTTACCACGTAATTGTGTGAAGTAAAACAGTAGGTCAAAGCGACCATAATAATAATTATAATCTATTTGAATTACGACACGCGGATACTAACTAACCAGTACGGATAACCTAGTGCGTATTGGTTACGATTTAGGTGATACAGGTATTAAAAGTTCGGTTAAGATTTTTGGTAATTAAAACTAATGACACAACAGTGTTTTCCTGATTTTATTTTCAGCTGGCTTGTTTTTTTCTGCTACTTACCTACTCATATTATTAAAAAACATAGCTCAACGGTATTATGCAAGGGATTTAAATGACAGAGAGTTTTTAATTCGGAAGAATCGTTCAAGAGACCAAAAAATAAGAGACAGTTTTTAAGAAAGAAAAATATTCAGAAAATATAAATAAACACCACAAATTCAACACATTCATTCATAAATCATATAAATAAACAACTTTTAAAGCGATAACTCACATTTTCTTTAGTGATTAATTTATCATTTCTGAATTCTGGCAAGAAAATTTAATAAAAAAACATATTTGTAATCAATTTTAATTTTTAAAGTCACTGAAAATACCAAAAAAACTCTTCGTCTTACGACTTTGAAAGCGATTTAAAAAATAACTAGACCTAGTAAACAAATTCCCCTAAAAATATAATTGTATTTTAGTTTTTGGTACCAAATTGCGTTGTACAGTGTAATAAATGAGTGAATAATTTTTGGATTTATAAGTAAAAAAGTTAACTACTGCAAGATAACATATTTCAAAAATGCAAATCTACTCACTGGATGCACTGGATAATAACAAATTTATTTTTGGTCTACCCATCCTCTTTCCAACGTGTCACATTGTAAATGGTGTCGACCAAGAAAAACATTCGTGATTTTATTTTATATAAAACCCAAATGATTGTTATGGTTATTTTAGACATGTTTATACTAAAATCATTTCAGTATGCGTTTTGGTATAAAACCGGCATCACATACACAATGCGTCTCATTTAAAACCGAATTTTGTTTTAACCAGCATGCGTGGACCTTTATATAATTAAAATTACACAACTATGTTTATAGTGAAATCATTAATCGTACTTTTGGTTACTTTGTTGGCAGCGTCTACGTTCAAAGTAAGCATATATAAGCATATTAAATATTTACTTTCCAAAATATAATTTTCGATTATTATCTAAAATTGAATAAGATATTTCTTGAAGTACGTAAAGAATTTAATCATAAATTTATGTATACGCAAGCATGAAAATCAAAATAATCCACCATTTAAGTAATTTTCCAACTTTAAGTAGTTTCCCGTTGCATTTCTTATTGTTATCAAAGAACAAATGTATTTGACGTATATTACATTTTTCTGGTCTTTGAAAGTTATAAATATGTATTTAATTTTTTATGCATATTGTTTTTTTATATTTAATTTATTTTTATTAATGATTTTAATATATAGGCATGTTTTGTATCTGTAACAAGCGGGTGTGGCTGTGATGGTAGTACAACCGGTGATGGTGGTAGCAGTTACTATGATGGTGGTAGTGGTTTCGGTGGTGGAGGAGGTATCTTTGGAGGTGGAGTTGGTAGCGGTCTCTTCAGATATTTGTTTAATAGAATGATATGATCAAGGTACTACAAACCAATTCCCTGAGAACACAACAATAACCAGTAAAGAAAAGTCTACATATTACATGACAATTTTTTAGTCCTTTGAAATATAAAAGAACTGCAAAAAAAAAAAAAAGTTAAATATATCAACTTTTGATTTGATTTAGTTTTTAAATAATTACAAAATTTGAATTTATATAAAACAAAACAAATTTTTTTAAAATAATTTTATTGTAAAGTATTTATTTAAATTAATTTTTTGGTTGTAATGTTAATTATATTTACTGTAAAGAGTAGTTTTAAACGTTGTTTTTATAAGTTCATCAAAATGAAACTTATTTCGTAGGAAAATATGGCAAAATATTATGTCATGGCTTTTAAGAGTTGCTTGAGTGTGAATACGCCTAAATAATTATTTTCATCTGCACGTACTATAATCAGTAATCTACTATATTCTGTATTAGCCATTTCGTCTAAGCCATTAAAATATTGTGTATAACTAAGTCGAAGTTATTAGGTATTAGTTATTATAGCACAGAAATAGTTATTAAATAGTTTAAATATAAAGTTATAAGTATATTGTATTTTAACTGATGTATTAAGAACTACACTATTGAGTATTCAGCTAAGTTGATGTTTTTTGAAGTAGAAACAATTAAGAAATTAAAAATAATTTGTATACTCATTACGTTTAGATACTTAATTTAACGTGTCTGGTAACATCAACACAACAATTTTCACTTATATATAATTATACTTGAAAAATGTTTTCACGTCATATTTAAATGATAAATAATTAAATGATAAATAATTAAATGATAAATAATTAAATGATAAATATTTAAATGATAAACCGACTCCACTGACGCCAATGTGCTATACCCAAAAGTAAAAACCTTTCCCCAATTTTAGAGGAATTATATGAAGATATTTTCATGTTATTGGCAACGTTCGATAGTGATTGGTGGTTATTATATAAAAAGAAGATTTAAAAACAATATATATGTACCTATATGAAGTGATTAAACCCAAAAGATTACAATAGCGACAATTTTTTGTAAACCAAGCCTATTATCATAAAATATTTGTTAATAAACATTTTTTCTCTGTTTGTTGTACAATTTGTCATTAGTTTTTGAAAGAGATATTAAAAAGATAGTGAACATCGTTGAAAATATAATTTAGTGTGAAATTGTGTAAAAATCCCTTTTGGTTCTCACCACTTCAAGCTCATATACACAAAAAACATTAAAAATATTAATAAATAAATAAAAATTTTTAAATTGGTTTTTAAAATATTATTTAATCTTATAAAAAAAAAACATTTTTTTGTCGTATTGGGGTTAACTGTTTTATGTTCTAAAATAAAAAAAAACCATATGATATATTCCGGCGTAGTTCGATGCACGGTAATGTATTTTTTTTTTTACATTTTACGTGTTATTCACCACTAACACTTATACTTTTAGACTGCCAGCTTATATAATAATAATAATAATAATAATTGTAATAGTATTACAAATTCGACGGTGGAAGGATAGTCGCGAAACAGTGGTCGAAGGAGAAAGTTGAAAACAGTGAACTCGACCTCAGACTGGTATGTTACTCAATCATTATCTATACTATGTGTTACGTACGGATGCATCATACGGCCAGCGATAGGTTAGTGTGTGCTTCGCTCTGTAATAACACATGTACACGCTCCGAGGATACCATTTGAATGAAATCAAAATCGTACCGACAATGACGGTGTCGAATTCTTTTTGAACGTATGCAAAAGTGCGTCTGATTTGCCGTTAATAAAAAAAAAAAACGAACTCGGTTTGGTTTAAACGAACAACATGAATTTGATACGACCAAAATGGGTCGAAAGAGTCACCGTGGAACCAATGTTATTCCTATACTTCATAACGTTGGCTATATCGGCTTTGGTGAGTACCAGAATAATATTTACATTGAAAAAAAACCCTACTGTTAAGTTGTTCGAAAATTAATAGCACAAACTTTGAGATATTTAAACAAATAATATACTTGTATAAGACTTCACAATAATTTAGAAACGTCTAATCAAATTATTATTACTTTTATTTTCTATATCCTGTACATATTAATGTTTTCAAAATGTATACGAAAACAAATGTTTACAATAACTCAAATAGGTTTGACACAACAATGTTTGATAAATATTTGAAGTGGTTCATAATCTTATAGGCAAATATATTTTACGACATTAGTATTTGATTTCAAACCATAAATATAATTTTAAACTATTTACTTAAGGATATTATCGCTATATTAACTATAATGTGTACTGTTAGTAAAAAACTTACTAATTCTGCGATAAAGATCGGCAATTTTTATGACAGATATATTAGAATTAACTTTTAAAAGTTAAGCTAACCTTGTTTTCGTCACTAATCCCTAAGATTTGTTTGTTGCAACTCCTCATGCCTCCCTTCTGTTATCTGTAGCTTAATTCTTTTAGGTCCGTATTTTATTTTTCTTCTTTATGCCTTTTTATAATTTGAGGCATATACTGGACTTCTTCTTCCATTGTATCCTTCAATATCTTTCTCAATTATTGTTTTTCGTAAACTTTTATGTCTTAATGTATGTTCTATTATCTTTTCTCTTCTAAATTGGATACATTGCCATGATTTCCTTTATCCTATCAAGTATCTCTTCGTTTGTACTGCGTTCGGCCCATGTGATTTTTCATATTTTTTTAAAGCTATTGGTAAGCTTTTAAAACTAGTTTTAAAAGAAGTATTATTGCCCTAATTTATATTATATATTATGAATTATTTGTAGTCAAACGACAACAAACAACAATTTGTTATTACATTATGGAATAATTATCTAAATGAAATATTATCTAATCATAACTTGTTACTTGTATATATTATATATATGTCATCGAACCGGTGTTTATTTTTTAATAGGCCTTTTGAAAAATGTCACGATACTAAACGTAAATGACTCACTCCTTAGATGCCGCTTTTGAGATAGGCGCAACTAGCTGGAATATTTGTCTAAGATAAGCCCACGTGCAGTCAACCTAACTCCATAAATTTAATATGATATTACTTTAATATTACTCGTCAACATTATTAACGACTCATATGGTATACAACAAAATATGTTTAAATTGTAAGGTACAATATTTTAAGCAAAAAAACAATTAAAAAAATTGTTTACGGTTATTATTTGTATTACCTATTTGTATTATTATGAGCTTATACTTAAGAGTTAGCAAAATTTAATAATATAAATATTAACTTTATATCCCACTATCAATATTAACTTTAGGCATCCCAAACGTGTGTTAATAATATATTAAATAATAATAATAATATGTATATTGTATAATAGTTTTAGGGATTGCAAGTGACAGAAAAGATTCAAAATTGACGAAACAATAAATACTTTTAGAGTCCTAAATATAAAGTTGGATAATTTATTTACATTTTTAATAGAATCCCACATGTTCAAACATTTGTTAAGATGGCAAAATAATTTCATGTATAATTAATAAAAAAAGTCATGGGCCTAAAAACTAATTGGTAGGGTTTGCTCCTGCTATTTTGAATAGTTACTACCGTTTGTTTCCAAAATTCGAACTAAACTTGTTGTTTGACTTATTATATGAGCATATTTAGTAGTAGTATGAAATTGTAACTCAATATTTTGTATGATGCTGCCTACATTCATTTGCGAATATGCATCAGCCAAAACAAGCACCATTGTCAGAATTAATACCTTTTCAGCTTCGCATTAATTCGCTTGTACACTAATAAGGTATTTTACTATAATGACTGTTTTACAGTTTAAACGAAAATAAAAACTACTGTATTCTACACGGACTACGCACTAAAATAAAATTAATTATGCCCAACTATTTACCTAATATGCAAATCTAGTAGTTTTGTAACATACTGTAATAAGAACACGGGCGTGTTTCGCAGAATTGGTATGATTTTTAAGAAGTTCAACATGATTATTTAATTTTTACTTCATAAGCACGATTTCAATTATTCCTAAGAGACTACGTTAAATAATTTCGGTGTAATTCTAAGTTAAATATATTTTAAATAGCCACAAAGCATTGATTAAAATCCGAGTTCTTTGGCCAAGGCCTATGGTCAGTTTTATTAGGAATAACTAGGCCAGTTTATTTTGGTGGCGTCAGATTATGATGATAAGTGCGGTCAATGTATATTTAAGTTATTTCTAGTTTACTGATTGCCTAATTTCCCGATTGAAAAGGTTATGCAACAAAATTACCTAGGGACGCCCAAATTATTATTCGGTCAACCAAAACATACAAGAAATACCTAATTAATTGTTAATTTTTTTAATGTTATTACCTATTATGAAATTAACTAAGGTTTGTTTTCTTATATAAAATAGTAAATAACCCTCATTAGTTATCAATGTAGTAATAAAAATAAACGGATATCATTTTTTTATTATTAACCTTGAATATTATCAGTGTACTTCCGTACTTATACACTGTACGGTTTGTAACCCAGTTTTTGCCCGGTGGCCTAGTTTACAGTACTTGCTTTGGTATTATATTATTATTATTGGACTTATATTTTTTTTTTGCTTTCGTAATTTTTATATATATATTATGTATATTATTTATTTATTATTTATTTATATATATTATGCGTTAAATATATATTATTATTATTATTAAACACTGATAACATTCTACAAGAGTCAAGTTTTAGAAATCTTTAGTAATCTAAATAATAATCTATTTTTCATTTAATCCTGTACAAATAAGGTATGTTAGCCAAAATCACACTTATCTATTTTACTATTAATTGTCCTCCCTTTTATCCTCTATTTTTCCTACTTAACAACCAAACTCTTAAATTATCTCTCCTATACCCTATTTCATAATAAATCTACCAACCCTAGTCATCCTACACACCCATTTACATTTTTAACTTAACTATTTCATTTTTCTTTCACCACTCATCATTGATAATAATAATAAGAAGAATGAAAACTTTACTCGTATTACTCGTTTTCTTATTGTATTTCTCAATTAATTGCCCCAGCTCAATATAGTTCAATATCTTGGTTATTCTTGGGTATTTTTACAAGAAATTTAGGCTCATCTCTACAACAACCAACTGCTTCTTCCTATCTCTATCCTTTGCTAGTTCCTCTCTATTTTCCACACCTAAAGATTTTAAGTCCTTGGCGATCCTATTAATCCATCGTTGTCTCCGTCTAGCCATTTTATACCCGGCCTCCATATTTTAGCCAGTCCAATGACTTCCAATGTCCAACCTAGTTTAGTCTATCCTAGTGTTACTACTCCGTCATTCTATTTACCGGTTTGTTCTTATCTCGTACTCTTTTTAGTTTTTTGCTTTATGAATTCTGTGATCTTTTAATTCGAATGTTGCTAATTGTTTCCAATTTACATACTTTGCCTTCGCCCATGTACCACATGTGTATAAAGCTACTAGTCTCATTAGAACATTGTATAGAGTTATTTTAGTCTACATCCATAAAATTCTTGACTTTTTATATGTACGGAGACATTGGTTTTAAATATTATCGTCTATTAGCCGCAACTAATCTTAATTATATTCCACACTATTGACGCAGTCGGTAACGTTCATAACCCACTTGTATTTAGAACATTCCACTCTTTCAAACCTATAAATCAAATAATAAATTGTATAATTCGGTTTATGTTTACGTTTTCCACAGGTGGGAACGAATTTGATATTGAGAAAAGGCTGTGACGAAACGGCTACTGTCCAGCCAGCCGATCTGAGAGAGAAATGTCTCAACGAAGCCTACGCTCAAGCGTTGGTGACCAAAATTCAAACGTGGAAACTCACCATACAGTATGCCGTGCCATTGATCTTCATACTGTTTGCCGGTCCTTGGAGCGACACGCACGGCCGGCGAAGGAGACCATTGATGTTCATACCCATAGCCGGGCAACTGTTGACCGACATGTTCAACGTGCTCAACGTTTACTATTGGTATTGGCCGCCGGCAGTGGCTGCAATTTTCGAGTGTTTAATACCTGCCCTGACGGGATCCAGGATCTGTTGTGTGGTCGGGGTAGCCTCGTACGTTGCCGACAACACCAAAGTGGAAGACCGCACCAAGCGAATCGGCATACTCATGTCGTTGTACTTCATCGCCACCCCTATTGGCGCTTGTGCCGCTGGCTTTTTGAATCTCAATATCGGATTTTACGGCACGTTCCTGGCGTGTATAATGCTAAACTGCATATCGCTAGCGTTAGGAGTGCTTATGATCAAAGACACATCCGTCCCCTACGAAAAAGCGTCCATCTGGCAAACGATCAATCCAAAAGTCGTCACGGACTCGATGAAAATACTAATAAAAAAAAGACCTAGACGATCACTGTTGATATACATGACAATCGTGTCGCCTCTCACCGTTGGACCCATGCAAGGTAATGTTATTCGCATAATTAAAATTATGAAACTCGATAGGATTACAAGTGATTTTAACACAATTTTACAAGAAAACAAAATGCCAATTGTATTTTCAACGTATTCTCGTGGTGATGGTAATTTTTTTTATTAATACCTTTTAAATACTAAAGAACAACGTTTAAAAAATATATTTATAATATTATTTTTTATGGTTAGTAATGTATTACTATAAATAACAAAAATTGTCGAAACATGAGATATTCTACAATATAGTTTATGTTTATAGATAACATAATAATATATTGTATAAATGTACAATGTTTTGACAATTTTTGTTATTTATGTTACTATATTATTATATTATATCATTACTAACCATACAAAATAATATAATATATAATAAATATGTATGTGTGTGTCAATGTTTATAATAATTTTATTGACTGAAAGTACTAAAATTACTTTTGAAAAAATGTTTTAAAACATTTAGATTTTTTATTAATAAAATCAATTTTTATATTAAAATTATGTTTGAAGTATTTTATAACTGCTAAGAAAAGAGTTCTAATTTTTTTTTTTTTATACATACGCTAGATACACATTACATATAATTACAGTCTAAATTTTACATCTTAGACTTGAAGTTATAAAATTGCTGCCATTGAGAAATATTAAAGAAAAAACCTTCCATCTTTCTTAGAGGAAAGATGGAGATATTTTCATAGTTTTGAAAGCGTTTGAATAGGGTAGGTTATTATTAATAAAAGTATAATCCAAAAATAAATGTCTAAATATTAAAACGATTATCGTTGCATTGTGTTAATTTCGTAGGTTTTAACTCATTAAGGCTTATAGGCTAAATACTATTTTTTGTTTGAGAAAAACAATTAATTTTAATTATTTCTGTAATATTATCATATTCACACAATGTTAGAACACACAAAATCAACAATATGGTTAATTAATACACTATGGTACTAATTTATGACCATTTGATTACGGCTCAACAATAAACATTCATAAATACCTAATACCACTTGCATTGTAGTATATATTATTAAATATTTTACTGATTATCAATAATATTTTTCAACGTATTTATTTCCTAATATCTATGACTTGCGAAATTTTTATTATTCAACACTAATATTGCACATCACCGATGATAATGTACTAATTATGTAATAATTGAAAAACAAAATTACTGTTACCGCTTTATTGTTCGCTCCACCTCAACTCATAAGAAAAAAATAAAACATTATAAATATTATAAATACTATTGTGAAAATTTAAAAATTATAATAAAAACTACTAAATTGATATATTATACGCAACTCGTGAAAAATTGTATTAGTGGAGATATATTAATTGTTATATTCTATTTCCTCCTAAGAAACTCCTTCATAGAAATTAGCTCATAAGCGTTCATAAGCAGTTAAATCTAGTTTTAGTATAAATTTAACTTTAAGTATTTTGAGTTAAAAAACAAACAGTTGAAATTTACAACTACTCAAATTGGATTTGACTGGTTACGATCGCCTACCGAAGGAATAGTAGAATAAATTTATAGTTGCTTAACATTTTAATAAATAATAATTTATTAAAAATGTTGACTGCGATGATTAACAAGGTTTGAGTAAAATACTTTAGTAGTTATTCGCAATATGACATTTATATTTTTTTTATAGCTACTTATCATATTTTAGAAGAACTACCCGAGTCTTAGTGTTGTATAATAATTTAACCATGTATTTTTTTAGGTGAATACTCAATACTGTATCTCTTTGTGAGATATAAGTTCGGATGGAACGAAATCGATTACAGCCTTTATGCTGCATACAAAATGACTGGGATTTTAATAGGTAATTGGCAATAATTATTTTTCGACAGACGTTTACTATGTATACATAACACAAATGAACAATACAGAGAAATTGTGTCAAATGATAAGTTCAGTTTTTCTAAATATTTTCAAAAAAAGTATCCAAAAAACAAAACGATCAGAATAACACACAAAATATGTTAAAATATAAAACCTATATTGAATTTAAGGTGAAACGCTTTTTAATAAAGCTTTTATAGATTCTAAAAGTGTTCCATTGGGACATTCATTTAAGGAAGTATACTTATACTTATGTGACAAATTGTAAAATATTATCTACTGTATTATGGTCTATGGAATATCATATCTGAATTCTAAATTAGAAAATAAGAACTATCGATGTTACAGGAACTGTTATAGCAATATGGTTAATGAGTGTAAAACTAAAAATGCATGATGCTGCTATTGGATTTATTGGAAGCAGTTTTGACTTGGTTGCCGCTATATGTTACAGCTTTGTCACTAAACCCTGGCAGCTTTATGCAGGTAAGAAAAAAAATGATAAAATTAGTTTATTTTTATACACAACAATCTGATTATGAGAAAACGGGTGACAAACCTCAATTGTAATGCTACCCTTGGAATCATCATATAAATGTTCCTACGAGCAGTTAAACACTGATAAATTATAATAAATTTAATGATGTACACAAATAACCCACTCTGCATATTATATAATATAGCAGTTACGATCAGAAGTGTAGTACTTACACTATTAACTGATAAAAATAAAATATATTTAAAAATTTAGATTAGGCTCTAATAAAAATAAGTCTGTACACTTGTATTTAATTTAACTTGAGTAGTAAAATCGCGATAATACCAATACGTTTAAAGGAGCACAAAACACGAAAAATAAGTTTTTTAATTTAAAAGAACGTTTAATTCTAAGAAAAATGATATAGGTTTGACGTTCCTACTCACAATATTCAATGAGTTATGGAACATTGAAAAAAGACGTCATTGGGCCGAGCTCAATATGTAAATAATGCTCAATCATCAATACGAGCTCTATGCGTAAATGAAATATCAAAAATAAAATGTATAGGTTAGTAAATCATTGTGTAAAGCGAGCTACTTTAAACGTGTAAGATAGGCAATTATGGCGAGCTCGGCCCAATGACGTCACGCGGCTATTCTAAATATCCTAATATTTCCTTAAATAATAATTTTTTTTGCATCGGATTTTGACCAAATCGTTTTCAATAGTTCTAACTACAATAATTTAACATTAAATAATAATTAAAAAAAAAAAATTTTTTTGTTGTGTTGTATGCTCCTTTAACAACTTATTAAACGCATGCAATACCGCGTGCAATAGGTATAAGCATACGTATATTATTTCAAAGTGACAATTTTTTCTTTTCCACTAATAAACATGATAAAAAAAATGAATCTCATGACAATATTGTTGTTTTCAGTTCCACTCATAGACGTTTTTCACGGCGCAGCGTTTACCGTCAGCTCGTCGATGGCTTCAAAACTTGTCGACAACACAGAACTGGGTATGTCTTAAAGAAGAACCATATTTTGTTTTCAATCATTCAAATCCTTAAACGACACATGCCTGTCTTATATTTTAGCTCAACTGAATTCTGTGCGTGGAATGTTGGAAACCTTAGCGCCTATAATAGTATACCCATTGTACAATCAAGTATACAAGTTGACTTTTGAAACACTACCGGGCGCATTTTTCCTAATAACTGCTGCGATTACCGTTCCTGTTGTTATACTATTCGGGTAAAGTTTTAACTGTAGATTATGTCAAGTGCATTGTATGGGTAAAAGCATTTAAATATTTACAACGTAATAAGAAAAAGGTTTTTACGAAAATTAAAATAATAAAATAATTTTTGTTGAAATTTTAGTGTTATAAAAAACGTTGTTAATATTTGTTTGATCGTTTCACACATAAAGGCGGAAAATAAATACCATACTTTCAATTAACAATTTTAGCAAAACTACATTTTCATAATTTTTATTTTTTTTAATGCAAAACGTTTTCGAAAATAGCATTTTGATAACATACCAGGTTTTGCATATAATCATAAATTACCTATCGAGCTTACTTTTTTTTACTGATAAACTGAGAATGTAAGTAAGTATCACAAAAATATGCAAAAATACATAAGTTGGTTAAACTATACTTTGAAAATTGTGTTAATAAACAATTGAGGACCTATGAAATATCGTCATCGATTGTTGATTTGAATATCTTTTTTACTTTCTTGATAATATTATAATATTTTCAACTTCTAAGTAAGGACAAAATAAAAATTGTTTTTTTTTTTGCATATGGTATTAATATCCGGTAGTAGGTCTGAAGGCCTAGTTCGGGCGCCTACTTGGCAGAATAAGCTGTGTTCACCTGTTGTTTTCTGCCAAGTTTTTGATAGGGGGATGGTTCGAACTGGCGACGGTGCGCGCATTGAAATCGCCGCCTTAGTCCACTCGGCCACTCCGTCCTACAAAGTTACATTATGTTTTACTTAAGAAAATGAAAATAATTATTTAATTGTCATACATAATTGCAGGTTAACGTACAAAGCTGACATGCAAGGTTCTATATTCAAAAATAATAACAATGAAGTTGAAAATCAGAAAAAGGACGAGAACATGGACGCTTGTAACAATATAATTAAAGATGAACATTATAAAGCTACTATGAACACCGCTTGACAATGTTATTATTTTACTATGTCATGTTGCTAAATTTAAAAAAACAACAAGAATGTTTAATATTGTTAATTGTTATGTATGTATGTATGTATGTATAAAGAAATATCACTTTTTATGGTTACAGTGATATTTCAAATTGTGATATAAAACTGTACAGATTTATTTTATAAAAATAGTTAAAATATATTGTATATTTGTTTTGAGATATTTAATATATTTTGTAAGTTACCTAACTATTTATGGTACCTATTATTGATAATATTATCGAGTTACCCAATTGTGTGCACCAAATAATGTATGAACAAAATTTTCCAAATAGTTTGTTACTGTGGTCATTATTTTTAAATAAGTAGTTTTTTAAGCATACGCCTCCCTAATGTCTTTTTAGTCTTTACAAATTTAGATAAGTAAAACTTTACCTAAGTTAATCTAAACTATTAATTATTTTTAAAAACTTTACTACTGCTAAAATTACTTTTTTTATTTTAAAGAAAATTATGTAGTATAGGTATGAGTCTTATAACTTTATACTGCCTAAAATAAGCGCAATTCATCTTATCGTTTGTTACACTCACCATATATCAATACTTAAAAATATTTAAACAAAAAGAGGAATAGAGTTCCCATTTAAGCTCACTGACTACATTAAATAACGCACAGCATATAAAACAGTTTTATTAGAAGTAAAATAATATAAAATTTTACAAGTAAATTAAACAATGGTCATGACGTCGTGTAGGACCTAACAGATCACCTGACAGCTATATTATAACTATCAGATGCCCATAAATGTCTGCATTTGTAGTACACAGTTCTGAAAAATAAAAATTTTAAAATATATTATTTCATAATAGTAAAATAATAATATTTAACAACACTACGAAAATGACTTATTTTTCGAGATTTAGCCATTGCATCTAACCTTTCTTCTTCAAATGCCTATTCGATTGGTTGGCGACCATCATAACAATCCCATTTTACCTTTACAATTACATCTTACCTATATAACTCTCCAGTTATTTTGTGAACGAAGTAATAGAACGTTTGGCTAATATAAAGCGCAAAAATATACAGTGTACATGAAAATTATAAAACCTGATAATAAAATAACTTACAGTAAGACGACTAAAATAGGCGCCGTCAAAATAACGTTTAATAGGAATACTGCTCCGGTTAAATATTCGAAAGTAAAATTGTACGTAGCACTGTACAAAGCTACTATAACGAACGACAGTACGGTGTTGATAAGGCCTTGGGCTGAGTTCATTCGACCTAATATTAACATCAAGAGGACATTATACACTTAATTTCTATCGTTGTCAGGGATGCTGTCATGAAAATTAAATACCAAAAAAAAAGAGTCCTAATTACTGAACTAATAATTGCACATAAAAGTTTAACTTTTAAATTAAGATTTAAAAAAAAATTATTTTACCTAACTCCTTGAAAAGAGGGGATTTAATGTTCTGTTAAAACTAAGTTTACACTGAAACATTATATATTCAATTATCTACTTACATATATTAACATGGTAATACAAGGTAAACAAAGGATAAACTTAGCGAGGATCTTAATAAAGAAAATTTATAGTGAGATAACTGATATGTATGGTTTGACGAATAGGACCAAAGAAATATCTATAGTTTCGGACAAAATCGATCGCCCGAATTTTTGTTTTAGGTCCAAAACAATATGACCTTAAAAGAGGGGATGCCAATAAATTCAGCAGAATTGCAGAAAACAGTAATGGTGGTGATAGGGTTAACGGTGGCTGGTGAAGAATTAATGGATTAAAAATAATTAATGATGGCGAGTTGAATTGATATAAAGACCGTCGTCTCACCTAATTCTTCTTTTTCCACCATTTTTGAAGTCAACGAAGTAGTAATAGTTAGTGCAGTTCCATGGTACAAGTCAATTAACGGGACTACGAATACAAATAAAACACATATTTTTACACGTTATGATTATTGTATATTAATTATACATCAGCTATGTAGCAAAAATAACTTATTAACTATGTATAGGAACAGACAAAACTTACTGATACACATTTGCCAGGGTTGATTAACCAGTACGTAGCCAAACGCAGCAAAAATGTCAAAGGTACCAGCTATAATACCAATAACTATATCGTTTATTTTCAAATGGTGGCTTAACACATACACAGCAAATAACGTACCTGAAAATCATATTGTTTTGTTGAATAAGAACAATTACAATTATTCTCGTAAAAAGTAAGGCTCAGGATAATATGTATGTGTAAATTACCAGAAAGCATGGTTATCATTTTATAGGCTGCAAAATAGCTGTATTCCACTTCCAGCCATCCAAATTGGTAACGTACAAACCAATACATTACGGCGTACTCCCCTGAACAAAAATAATATAAAATTAGTGTAGAGTGACAAATAACTAAAAAAGAATATGGCGTCACGACAAATTGTTTAATACTATACTAAATTTAATTAATCGTTTGATTTCTGATTAAATTCAATAAAACTAACACAACGCCCAAAGGCCATACTGTTCACCGTAGTAGCTCACCCGATAACCGTCCAACTAACACTGACTGGCATACCAGTAATAATAGCAGCGTTATAGGGTAATGCTTCACTTTGCCCTTGAACATAGATAAATAGCCCTGAAAGAGATATCGCGGCTTATGCCAAAGTTTATTTTCCTCGTATGGTACCGACGTGTCTTTGACGGCAAAATAACCGATGGCTAGAGCTACAGAGTTCAACACAATGGACACTGCGAACGCTCCGAAGAACCCCAACTTGACGTTTAAGATGCCAGATATGCCCGTGCCGATCAGCGAGCTTATGTAGTATGTCGCGTTGAGCATTCCAAACCGCACGGTTCTCAATTCCACGGCTGTGTTGTCAGATATGTAGGATATCAACCCAACCCAAAACATGCAACTGGAGCCGAACAACCCTGGTGTGACTGCTTCGAACACTGCGGCGACTTGCGGAGGCCATGACCAGAAATAGGCATTCATAATACAAAAAGCGTCAGTCAGGATCTGACCGACGATCGGTAGACATATCAACGGTTTTCTTCGCTTGCCGTGGCTATCACTCCATGGCCCTGAAAAAGTTCACAAAACACAATTGCTACAGTTATGACAATACCAAATTGACTATACGATATCGGACATATATGTTTTTGCTTTGACAGGAATCTAAGGGTAGACTGAGATAATCCCTTAACTGAAATAAACACGTGACCTACAATTTAAAAAAAAATTATCTTACGTTTCTGTTATGAAAATACATTTTTTAATAATATTTACATAAATAAACATAACATATTAAAATAGAACAATGACATTTTCTAAATTAAACTCTCCTAATTACACAAAAAAAAATGTTGTTCCCGAGAAGATCCAATGACGTTCATCACATTATATTTTAGTTGTAATTCATTTAATTTTAAGATACCCACGATTTTTAAAGGGGATGAGAGCTTTAAAAAATAAATTAAAGGTTTAGTTAAAATGTTATTGAACTGAAAAGTAGCATGAATTTTAAATTATTTTGAATAATATAATTCATTTTTTGTTAATAAATAAGCGTATTTTATTATTTGATTATTTAATTAAATTCGTGATAAATTATAAAACAAATGAAGAAATGTACACACATATTTCGACACCCCTAATTTATACTGACAATATAAATCATAGCTGTTAACTAATTATTAACAAAATAATAAGTCACAAAGAATACTTATAATATATTATTTTATTTATCAGTAAGTTATTAATTTATATGTTTCATGAAATAGTTGAAAATATATTCAATGTAAATAGTTTCCCATTTTTAAAAATATGTAATGCTTAAAAGACAAGTATTAGTATATATTATTTGTAGTAAATCAAAGTGTTGTTTTGTAAATTTGCCAATAACGATTATTTGTAATGTATATACTTTACACTATACTGTAAGTCGATAATATGCAACAACTTATAGTGTAATCAAAAACAAATTAAACATTTTGAGACTGAACAATTAATTATCTTATCTTTGTTTATTACAGTTATAATAAGGACTATTGGTATGCATTGAGTGGTTTTATGTTAAAAAACTGATATTATTAAAAATAAGCCTTTTAAGATTTCTTATGTCTATATTACATATTTTTTATAACCTATTTTAGTATGAGAGTGGATTGGCATATTTTAAAGCGGAGGGGTTGTACGATTGTATGATGTTAATACTTTATTTTACATCAGTCGGATAAGTATTGGTGGTCTAACAATAATTTACTAAAGAACCAAGGCAGTTAAAATAATAACTCCACCCTTGGCTAAACAAGTTGGATAAAAAATGGTTACACTAAGCAATATATTGACTATTTGTAATTTATAATATAAGTGGTGGAAGTTAAGTTACATAAAAATTGTATTATAAGATGTACACAACTTTTGTATACACACACTGCACACATCCCATTTCTCAGTTTTTGAAGGGAAAATATGATGTTTGCCAATTGTACTCTATCCAGAGTTGGACATACTTTTTCTAATTAAAAATAAGCTACTAAAATTGAAGATAATTAATTTTCTTGTTGTGAAATTAACAATAAAATTGTAATTGTTGTTCAGAAATCAGAATAAAAATAAAATTCTATAATAATAGTAATATTAGTAATTTATTTTATTATAAGCTATAGCAATGAATAAACTGAAAATTGTCTGATAACTTTTATCGCCATTCCTTTTGGCATTTATTGTATGATAGTCTAGAAAAAACTGTTAAGCAAACTTATGGTTAAATATGTAGTAAAGATATAAAATCTACTTGAACCCTAAACCATAAAAATTATACACTTCTTGCGTACACGTGTTACGACAACGATGTTGTCACCTTCAGCGCTAACAACAGACTCTTGAGGTTCAAGTAGAGTTTATATCTTTACTATATTATATGATAGCTTGATGATTCAAATATTAAAAAGAGATTAAAAATACTACACACACACACCACTTTCCACGTACCTGCCAATATTATAAAAACGACGGGAATGGTGTACTGAATTAACGTTTTCCACGAATGAATGATGGAAACGACGTGTTGGGCTGTCGTTTCGCTGTTAACGCATTCACCAAAAGGTTCCATAGGGTTACAGGCTTTTCTTAAGAGCAAGTTGTTTTGCAAAAATGCCGAAACCGACATGGACAGCGAATACAGCAGAGTGACCGATTCCAGAGAAAACTTGGAAACGTCGCCAAACATCGGCGGGGTCCGAATTTTCGATATTAACAGGTTTTTTTTTTTTGTAAGTGTTGTAAACAAATTCAACGAATTTCTAAAAATCAAACTTTCTTTTCTATAAAACATATATAAATCATGTTTTCGGCACACCGTCCACCGTACGACTGCAAACGATCATGGTGCTACGACAACTGACATTCAAAAGCTAGAAACAATAATCTCCATAATAAGCGGCGCACGCAGGGGAGAAAGAAAGAGTCAAAATTAGCTGACAATTCCCACTTCATCTCCTCTAGAGTTTTTTTTATAAAACAGTGCTGATAAATATAAGAAGTAAGATACATTTAGTCTACCTAATTATAATACCAATTGACTAAGTGACGTATAATTTGTTACCGACTAAAATATAAAGCATTTTATTTTTAACGTTATAAAATACTATAACACCTACAAAACATAGTACTACGACATTCAACCTTTATTTTTTTTAACAATACCAAAGTTTCATACTTTCTTTGCATTATCTGAGTTTTAGGTTTTCTCAGTACATCTAGTGGTTTTTTTTTTTTTAAATTAAAGTTGTAAAAAACACAATTTAATACAATTTAAAGATACAAATTCTTCGATATAATGCTGATATTTTAGCATTTGTTCCTAGTAAAAAGAGAACATTTGACAAACAGTGTAATAAATTGAGTACAAAATTAAAATGTTACAGTCTACTTAAAGCCTAACGGCTAAAATTACGAACCATGGAACATGCTTTAGTCTGGTGGCTACTGAAGCTAAAGTATGTTCCACGCTAAAATACAAACTATATATTTTTACATTATAATAATTTAATAGTTCATATACGTTATTAACAATATTTGACATTATGAATGCGTTAATGCTTTCGTGGACTGATACATTATTTGGATGATTTTCGGATACATCCACGTCAATAGTTATAGACCGACGTTTCGGACTCATTGCAGTGTCCATCTTTAGGGCGATAATGGTCTCGACTGTTCAGCTGCCGTGACCATACTTATGGTCGAGACAGTCGAAAACCTGAAGATGGACACTACAATGAGTCCGAAACGTCGGCCTGTAACTATTGACGTGGATGTATCCGAAAATCATCCAAATAATATTTGACGTTCATTTTGCAACAAAATGTGTATACAATAATATACAATTTGACAAGTATATCAAAAAACTGTCATGACGTCGTGTAGGACTTAACAGATCACCTGACAGCTATATTATAACTATCAGATGCCCATAAATGTCTGCATTTGTAATACATAATTCTGAAAAATATAAATTTGAAAACATATTATTTCATAATAGTAAAATAATAATATTTAACAACACTACAAAAAATATTTTTCAAAACATATTTTTCAAGACAGCCATTGCATCTTACCTTTCTTCTACTTCAATTGCCTATTCGATTGGTTGGCGACCATCATAGCAATCCCCACTTACCTTTACAATTACGTCTTACCTATATTATATAGTTATAATAATTGTCTAATTATTTTGTGAACAAAGTAATTGAACGTTTGGCTAATATAAAGTGCCAAAAAATGTCCATACTGTTCGAGATCCAGCTAATTGCATCTTATCCTTATAACTACTTAATTATTTTATGAACAAAGTAATAATTTATAAACAAGAAATTATGAAACCTGATAGTAAAAAAACTTACAGTAAGACGACTAAAATAGGCGCCGTCAAAATAATGCTCAATAGGAATACTGCTCCGGTTAAATATTCAAATGTGAAATGGTACGTAGCATTGTAAAAAGCTACTATAACCAACGACAGTACAGTGTTGAATAGACCTTGGGCTGAGTTCATTCGACCTAATATTAACATAAAAAGAAGTTATACACCCAATTTTCTAGCGAACTTATAAAAATACTTAAAAATATTTAAAACAAATTGAAATATGACAAGATTTTGGATACCTTTCATATCCTTTTTATTATGAACTTAATATTTTACTTTTAAAATAATACTTTTTAACTTTTTTTAAATAATTATAACTTTGTTTTACGTTATAATTTTCAAAATTAGATAAACCATTGTCTTTAAAATATTGTATCTTCCGATTTTATAGTAGGTATTTTTGCTCAAAAATTTATATGGACCGATAAATCGTATTCAGCGTAGCTATGTTTAGATGATTTTTTTGAAAATCGTGTCTAGGATATTATGAACTACCAAAAAAAAGAGTCCTAATTACTGAACTAATAATTACACACACAACAGTTTAACTTTCCAATTAAGATTTTGAAAAAAAAATTGCCTATACTAATTCCTTAGAAAAAAGAAGACATAAGTCATAATGTCCGCTTAAAACTAGGTTTAAACTGAAACATATATAAAAATAAATAAGTATATACTTACATAGAGTAACAAGATAAGATAAGTCAAACAAAGGATAACGTTGGAGAGGATGTAATAAAAAAAGCGGCTAGTGTGATATGTATGGTGTGACAGATAGGACCAATGAAGTAATATCTAAGAATTAGCTTAGACGTGACTAAAAAAGCCAAAGATCCCAATAGAGAAATAATACTTACTAAATAATAATGTATTTATAATTTCGGGCTAAATCGATCACGTGATTTTTTTGTAGTACTATTTACTCCAGGTGCAAAAACAATATGACATTAAAAGAGGGAGAGCCAAAGAAAAGGGACCTAAAACTGTAAAGGTGGTGATAGGGCAGAGAGTGGGTTACAGTATACTTTATCTGACAACAATTAATAGTTAAAATAAAAGACGACGTCTTACCTAATTCTTCTTTTTCCACCATTTTGGAAGTCAACGAAATAATTATAGTAATTGCGGTTCCGTGAAAAAAGTCAATTACCGGAACTACGAATAAAAGTAAAACACATACTTTTACACGTTATGAATATTGCATATTAATTATACATCAGCTATGTAGCACAAAAAATTTATCAATTATGTATAGGAACGGACAAAACTTACTGATGTACATTTGCCAGGGCTGGTCAATTAGTACGTAGCCAAACGCAGCAAAAATGTCAAAGATACCAGCTATAACACCAATAACCACATCGTTTATTTTCAAGTGGTGGCTTAACGTAGAAACAGCGAATAACGTACCTGGAAATCAAATAGTTTTGTTAAAAAATTCGCATAAACATTAAGGCTCAGGAGTAAATGAACGTATGAATTACCAAAAATTATTGTCATCATTTTATAGGCTGCAAAATAACTGTACTCCATTTCCTGCCATCCAAATTGGTATCTTACGAACAAATACATTACGGCGTACTCCCCTAAAAAAAAATAATATAATATTATTGTAGAATGGCAAATAACTGTAAAAGAATATGACGTCACACCAAATTGTTAAATATTATACTACTAGTGGAACTGTAATTAGTTGTTTGATTTCTAATTAAATTCAATAAAAGTAACACAACCCACCCCCGTAGGCCATAGTTCATACTGTTTAAAGTTTATCGTAGTTGCTCACCTAAAAATCGTCCAACTAACACTGACTGACATACCAGTAATACTAGCAGCGTTATAGCGTAATGCTTCACTTTGCCTTTGAATATAGATAAATAGCCCTTAAAAAGATATTGCGGCTTAAACCAATGGTTATTTTTCTCGTAAGGCACCGACGTGTCTTCAAAGGCCCAATAACCGATTGCAAGAGCTACAGAGTTCAACACAACGGTCACTGCGAACGCTCCGAAGAACCCCAACTTGACGTTCAAGATGCCCGATAAGCCGGTGCCGATTAGCGCGCTTATGCTGGAAGTCGCGTTGAGCACTCCAAACCGCAGAGTTCTTAACTCTGCGTCTGTGTTGTCGGAAACGTAGGATATCATGCCCACCCAAAACAAGATCTTGGAGCCAAACAACCCTGGGGTGACTGCTTCGAAAACAGCGGCGACCTGCGGTGGCCATGACCAGAAATAGGCATTCATAATACAAAAAGCGTCAGTCAGGATCTGACCGACAATCGGTAGAAATATCAATGGTTTTCTTCGCTTCCCGTGGCTGTCACTCCATGGTCCTGAAAAAAATTACAATTCATAATTGTTACAATTATTGCAGTACTGAATTGGTACAGCTATTTTTTTTTTTTTTTGGCGGGAATATAAGGATGGGCCGAGAGGGCTGCAGCCCAGGATCCCCCACAATTTCTAATTATTTCACGGCCAATTGTAAAAATACCACATTTCTTCAATAAAATTTAACTACTGCACCTATCTGAAATCAATATCCGTCGTACAGTTTGTTTAAAAAAAAATCACTTTTACGTTCATCTGATGAAAGCTTACGTTTTTTAGTGATACATACATAACTTATCATAAAATTAATATATAACAATACAATTTTAAAAATAAAACCACCCTAATTGCATAAAAAAATGTTGTTCTCAGGAAGATGTAACGACGTTTATCAGGTTTTATTTTTGGACTATTTAATAATTAGTAACAGAATTAGTTGGAATTAATTTAAGATACCCGCGATTTTTAAAGGGGAAGAGAGCTTCAAAAACGAAATTAAAGATCAGGTTAAGATATAAATAAATTAAAAAAATAGCTTGAATTATTAAATATTTTGAATAATTCATTTTATTTAATAAATAAGCGTATTTTATAATTGAATTATTTTATCTTTAAACTAGAGGAGTCCGCCTAATTCTGACTTCAGATTCGTAATCTGCGTAAAAAACACTAAAATATGGCAACAATACAAATTACATAAAACCGAGTGTCCGGTAAAGTGAGTTTATGCCTATCCTACCCGAGACCTTCAAAGGGGATGAGAGCTTCAAAAAAAAAAACAAATTTATAAAAATTAGGCTACCCTATCATGTTGAGAAAAATTGAAGAAAAGTAATTTTTTTATTTAGAAAATAACAATAAATGTATTGTTCAGAAATCAGAATTAAAATAAAATTCTATATTTATAGGTAGGTACATTTAAATTATTATTTATAATAATTGTAATTATATGAATTTATCATGTTATAAGCTATTGAGATGAATGACTTAAAAAATATTCTGATAACTTTTATCGTCATTCCTTTTGGCAATTATTACATGATAGCTTTATGATTCAAATATTAAAAGAGATTAAAAATACTACACACACACACCACTTTACACGTACCTGCCAGTATAATAAAAACGATGGGAATGGTGTACTGAAACAACGCTTTCCACGATTGAATGATGGAAACGACGTGTTGGGCTGACTTTTCGCTGTTGACGCATTCGCCAAAGGGTTCCATTGGGTTACAGGCTTTTCTCAAGAGCAAGTTGTTTTGCAAAAAAGCCGAAATCGAAATGGACAGCGAAAACAGCATAGTGACCGATTCTAGAGACAAATTGGAGACGTCACCGAACAACGGCGAGGTCCGAATTTTCAATGGTAACATGTTTTTTCTTCGCACGCTATTATAAAAAAAAAAAATCTTTTCTGTAAAATATACCGTTCGACTGCCGATGATCGTGGTGCTACCGCAATTGCTACTAATAACTATTCTACGGTCGTGTGATAATCAGACACAGATATTATATATAATAAACTAGATTGCTAACTAGCGATAATAATGTCATCTTCGCCATTTTTGAGGGATTCGTTTGTATACAAAATAATATATATATTTGTGATTCTGTGTTATCAACTTAACTTATAATTATTGTTATAAGCATATATTTGCGTGTAATAGGGTTATAATTTCCACAAAGATAGCGGAAAATGGTTACTTCAATTATCCCTAATGACGGTACGCTTAGCAATACACTTACGGTATTGCATGTACACTTAGCAATCTAGTTTATTATATATCTGTGTAACAAAGAGACGGGTACGGAGTGCATTAAATGTAGCCTTGTTTTCGCCGCCGCAAAACGGATAATAAGCGGAAGTGTATTGTTCGTGGTATCAGTGACGAGCCGCAATTGTGTAGACGAAAATATGTGGTCCGGTTTTCGGAATGCGTGTGTCCAGATCGGCGTAGCTGTTCATTTTTTATCAGCTGTGGTAAGCAGTTGTTGTTGCATAAAAGCCGGTTGTCGTCAGTGGTGGTCTGGCATTAAATTGTTGAGGAGGCAACTACAGTTGTGCACTTAAAAATATAAAGACGTGAATTTCCTAGACCTAATAACTGGAACCCTAATAGTAGTAAACCCCCCTTTTTGAAATTTGAACAGAGGACTTTTACCAATTTCCCAGTTAATAGTCATAATAGCATTACCGGTCATCTATAATGTGATATGTTATTTATAATATAATGAGTCTTTCTAAAAATAATCATCATTAAATTGTTGTTGTACCTTATATAGTAGTATAACCGTTATCACAAATTTAAATACAATTTACGAATGATGAAATTGTAATAGCAACAGTTTATGGTTTTTAAAGTGATTAGTGTCTTTATAGTAAATAAATAATGATCATGACCTATTACAATCACCAGAAACAACGATAAAAAAAAAAATAATCAGAACAAATTATAACTTAAATGTTGACGTACGTATTTAAATCAAGAATAATTTGCTGAATATTTTGATTGGTCGATAACCGACATGGATACCATGCCACTTATGACATGACTACCACCACCCATGGCTACCTAGTTATGGATAGTTACTTAAAGTTTAAAATTTATAACGAGAGGAAGGGTGGCGTTGTATTATATTTTTATCTGCGCGCATTACTTTAACAATCTCTACCTTCCGTCATAAATTTTAAACATTAATTACTCAAAAATTAATTATCCAAAACTGATTTTCGACCAATCAAAATTCGCAGCAAATTATTCTTAATTTAAAAGCTTATTAAATATATGCACTGCTATTTAGGTTTTAAATTTGATAGAGCTCTAGAAAAAAATAAAAATTTAAGTATTGTCTTATACCGTAAAATAACAAACTAATTAATTTTCACAAATAAAAACTACAAAATTGCGATTATTTTAAGAGGAAAGGGAATGTCTTATCCTTAATGTATCATCATATGATCCTATGAGACTATAAAGATTTTGATGGAGAGGGTTATAAAAAAACATTTATTCGACCATACATTTTCAAACAATATCACAACTGAAAAATAGTTAGGCCGAAAATATCTAGATCAAAAAAATTTACTCGAACGTATTTTAGACAAACAAATTTGTATATTTACACATTACTGTAAACAACAGAAAAGTAAAAAAAATAAAAAAGAACAGAATGAAAAAAAAAATTTTTGAGTGCGTTGTACAGAAATTAACAATTTATAATTATAACTCAGTAGTCAGTTGGAATCCGGTGCGTTCGATGAGTTTTTGTTTCTGCGCATGCGTATTATCTTGCCGGACGGTACTGCACAGTGTGTACTGTACTGTGCATAATGCTCATTGTATTGCCGATTACCTACTGTAATGCCGCTTGAGCATATTTTTCAAATTATTCCATTTACAATAATACTTTAATTTATTTTTTACATTATTATAATAGACGTTTAACAATTGTAGTTATACAATAATAACTCTTAAAAACTATAAGTTGTGTCTTATCTGGTAACAACTAACATGTAATAACGGGCTAGTAGTCTAATTCATTTTTAAATAAAGTAACACAGTTTTTTGTTAAATAACTACGTAATAATTATTATTCATTTATATGAACACAATCTAGTGCATTATAATAAGATGTACATTAACCACGTTTATTTTTAATTTCCAATTGTACTACAATTAAGTACTCGGCTTGTTTGTGTGGGTGTAATGTGCTTTATTAATTAATATTTTTTCCTTTAGATACTGGAACGACCCTATTATTAGTATGAACTTCAAAAACTAGTAATTTTTTTTTAAGTATTATTTATTTAAATGCAAATTATTATTATTATTGGAAAATTTTAAATTATCTACTTCATATCTGAAAAATCTTCAAAAGTTAAAAATATGTAGATTATAAAAGGAATGGTTTTATATAAATGCCTGTACAATGTACATAGTATATATCTCTTGGTATAATTATTATATTTGAAGGTATGTCATTTGACGTACTTTTAATTCAATATTTTTGTTGGTATTATAATCATTCTGTAAATGACAGTTCAAATAATTATATCATCTACCTACAATCCCTCAAAACGTACGTCAGTAATGTAGTATGTATAGATATTAGACGTTGAACTTGTAGTTAAATAGGTGGTTGTACAAAGTATACTCATCATTGTATAGTATGTATTAATACGTACACTGCGCCATTCCGCAAGAAGAAATCTTTGATTTTTCAAGTTTCATTAATAAACATGCAATTTGCATGAATTTGCAAGCCTAGTTTCGGAATTTGCATGATAACAGTTTAGATAGAATAACAAAAATATCATAATCGGAGCTGGTGAAACGTTTCGCTAACCCCGCCCTTACGAAAAAACAAAAATTTTCCTCATAAATGTTCTTTTTTATTTATAACCTTATAAGTATACTAATACCTGTAGAAGTATTTTTAATTAATCTAATATCCTAATAGTTTTACTAGTTATCCTAGTTTTACTAAAAAAAAAGAAAATTTCACTCTTTTTATTTAAATTAACAATTAGGTAGAGAAAGAAATATATTAAAAAAATGATGAAAAGTTTTCAATATTAAAACAAAAAGTAAAAGATCTTTTAAGTATGACAACCATATTATTTCGGATAATGTGGTTAAAGAGAATAGACAGTAAGAAATACGGATGGCAATGATACCTAAGGCATTTATTGAGGATTAAATATGGCACTTATTACAGTTTTGGGCGTGTACGTGCTAATAAGGTATACAGAATATTGAAAGAGAACATGTTTTTAAAAAGATGTCACGTGAAACAGTTAAGTGTGTTAGAACATGTGACCTTTGCCAAAAATACAACTGGTCCACAAGTAAACCATACTCCACAACAATCACTAGACCACTGTCCTTAGATCTAACGGGCCCGTTACCAAAAAGGCTGGGGGGGGGTACAATACATTTTAGCTATATATATATATATATGTATAAATAAACCCCTTACGCCCTTACGAAAATACAAAAAGGTTCCTCATAAATGTTTTTTTTATTTATAACATGTGTAATTATATTAGGGGAAGAGGTATAATTTGGTATAATGTAAAAAACAATAAATACAATTATATTACAAGTAAAATAATATAAACATTTACAGATAAATCATATAACTGTCAGTGTCATGACGACGTGTTAGACTATCACCTGACAGCTATATTATGACTATCCGATGTCCATAAATGTCTGCATTTGTAATACATAGTTCTGAAAAATATAAATTTGAAAATATATTATTTCATAATAGTAAAATAAAAACGTTATAATAATAATATTTAACAACACTACAAAAATGTCCATATTATTCGAGATCCAGCTAATTGCATCTTATCCTTATAACTACTTAATTATTTTGTGAACAAAGTAAAAATTTATTAACAAGAAATTATGAAACCTGATAGTAAAAAAACTTACAGTAAGACGACTAAAAGAGGTGCCGTCAAAATAACGTTTAATAGGAATACTGCTCCGGTTAAATATTCAAATGTGTAATTGTACGTAGCACTGTACAAAGCTACTATAACGAACGACAGTACAGTAGAGAAGAGTCCTTGGACTGAGTTCACTCGACCTAATATTAACATTAAAACAAGAGTTAAACTGAAACATTTATAACAAAAATCAAAGTATCTACTTACATAATAGTAACATGATAATATAAGGTAAACCAAGGATACCGTTAGTGAAGATATAATAAGGAAAGCCGATAGTGTGATAGTTATGGTTTGAGAAATAGAATCAATGAAGTAATATCTAGAAATTACCTTGTACGTGAATACAAAAGCAACAGGTCACAACGGAAAAATAATACCTACTCGATAAAAAAGTATCTATAGCTTCGAGCCAAAGCGATTACTTGATTTTTTGTGTTCCTCCAGGGCTAAAAACGGTATGACGTTAAAAGAGGAAGAGCAAAAGAAAAGGGGGCATAAAACAGCAATGTGAGTTGTATTAAGATTAAGATAAAAGGGGACGTCTTACCTAATTCTTCTTTTTCCACCATTTTGGAAGTCAACGAAGTAGTAATAGTTAGTGCGGTTCCGTGGAACAAGTCAATTAACGGGACTACAAATAAAAGTAAAATACATATTTTTACACGTTATGATTATTGTATATTAATAATACATCAGCTATGTGGCAAAAGTAACTTATTAACTATGTATAGGAATGGACAAAACTTACTGATATACATTTGCCAGGGTTGTTTAACCAGTACGTAGCCAAACGCAGCAAAAATGTCAAAGGTACCAGCTATAACACCAATAACTACATCATTTATTTTCAAATGGTGGCTTAACACAGAAACAGCAAATAACGTACCTGAAAATCATATTGTTTTGTTAAATAAGAACAATTACAATTATTCGCATGAACAATAAGGCTCAGAATTAAATGTACATATAAATTACCAAAAAATATTGTCATCATTTTATAGGCTGCAAAATAGCTGTATTCCACTTCTAGCCATCCAAATTGGTACCGTACAAATAAATACATTACAGCGTACTCCCCTAAACAAAAATAATACAATATTAGTGTAAAGTGGCAAATATCTGGAAAAGAATACTACGTCACGAAAAAAATTGTTTAATACTATTCTTATAATGATTAATGGTAGCATTTAACTAATACTAAATAAAAAAATTTAAGCTGTATTGTCGTTAAAAAAAAATGTTTTTATTTTAAAGGACGCAACACTACCCATTTATTGATACTCATCTGTGCAGGAATTTTTTGAAAAATCTTAATTTAGAGCATTAACTATAGTGTATACTTGTTTACTAATACAATAATAAAGGTTCTTTATTGGTTGTTATTATTTTAGTCAAACTATCACAATTATTTTTCCAAGAAAAATTCAAAACTACTTTGTGCACAATTGTCATAATAATAGGTATAAAAAAAAATGTTATCGGTGAAGTAAACGAATATCAAAAAAAAAAATTGTACCATCAAGAATAAACATTTTGAATGTGTTTTACTTCCAGACAAAAAACATACTCATGTTAAAACCCTTCAACAGTTATAATTAAATTTTAATAAGCTCTTTAATTTCTGATAAAACCCAGTGAAACTAACACAACACCCATAGGCCATACTGTTCATCGTAATAGCTCACCCGATAATCGTCCAACTAACACTGACTGGCATACCAGTAATAATAGCAGCGTTATAGCGTAATTCTTCACTTTGCCTTTAAATATGGATAAATAGCCCTGAAAGAGATATCGCGGCTTATGCCAAAGTTTATTTTCCTCGTATGGTACCGACGTGTCTTTGACGGCAAAATAACCGATGGCTAGAGCTACAGAGTTCAACACAATGGACACTGCGAACGCTCCGAAGAACCCCAACTTGACGTTTAAGATGCCAGATATGCCCGTGCCGATCAGCGAGCTTATGTAGTAAGTCGCGTTGATCACTCCAAACCGCAGGGTTCTCAATTCCACGTCGGTGTTGTCGGATATGTAGGATATTATGCCCACCCAAAACATGCTCCTGGACCCAAACAACCCTGGGGTGACTGCTTCGAATACGGCGGCGACTTGCGGAGGCCACGACCAGAAATAGGCATTCATAATACAAAAAGCGTCAGTCAGGATCTGACCGACGATCGGTAGAAATATCAATGGTTTTCTTCGCTTCCCGTGGCTGTCACTCCATGGTCCTGAAAAAAATTCACATTTCATAATTGTTACAATTTTTGCAGTACGGAATTGAGGGCTATTCGATGTTGTACAGCATCTTTTTTTTTTTGGCGGGAATATACTAAGGACGGGCTGAGAGGGCTGCAGTCTAGGATCTTCACAATTCTATTTATTTAACGGCCAATTATTGTAAAAATACCGCATTCCTTCAATATAACATTAAACTACTGCACCTATCTGAAATCAGTACGCGTCGTACCGTTTGATTAAAGAAAATCACACTTACGTTTCTCTGATGAAAGTTGAAACTTTACATTTTCTTAATAAATTAAGTTCTCTCTAAGTTCCCGGGAAGGTCTAAGGACGTATAAACGATTTTATTTTTGGCCTGCTTATTTCATAAATAGGAAAAGAATTAGTTAGAATTAATTTAATTTAATTTTAGACACGTTTAAAGGAAATGAGAGCTTCAAAAATGAAATTACAAGTTAGGTTTAGGATAATGTATTCACGTATTACACCTAAAAAAAAGCGATAATCCAAATATTGTAATTCTTAGAATACCAAGTTAAAAATGAAGAATGCAGAAATTGATTCGTAGACTTAAAAATATGGCTAAGAAAAAGGAGTTAAGGACAAGTGGTTATTTTGCAAGTCATTATTTTATAAGTAAAACTAGCTATTTTTAAACTTTCCTCTTTTTTTCTGTAGTCATGATATTTTGAAATTTTGAGATCATATAAAAAACATCATTATCCCTTTAACGCGCAGATCTAAAATCAAAATTTAATAAATAAGACAACTGTGGCATCCATAGAAGCCACCATTATAAAGACTGTAAACGCGCAACAATATATTTGAACATTCTACTTTTACGTAACTGTGGCATACATGGTAGCCATTTTTTTATCAATATAAAAACAGCTGTAAAATTTACTGGTTTTGGTTATGTTTATCAATATCGATAAAATATTATCAATGTAACCATCGTGACCATATAGTATATAATATTATATGGTGATAACCGTATTATAATCGTGCCACTGATTCCTAAGTGGTAATAATTTCAAGTTTTATGTTAATTTCAGTGATTTTATGACTTTTTCGGTTTTTACTAAGTAAAACAATTCAAATAAGTACACAGTTTAATTCTTTATAAAATGTTACATAGATGGTAGACTATTGATAAACGATTGTTCTGTTTTACACTAGTTTTGCGTTCAAGAAAAATACAAAAAGAACTATTTAAGAAAAAAACTGGATTTTTAATTGCTGATTATAAAATGTTTTAGTAAATTAAAATTATTAAATTATATATCATTGAAATCGTTATATTCTGTAGTTCTTAACAGTATATTATTTATCAATGTAACTATTTGCGCAAAGAAGATTTATGAGCACAAACAGTTTAAATATCTATAGATCCCAAAAATGTGGTTGATTTATTTAACGTTAGACACTCATTTTCTCTGAACTGTATAGTTAAGTAGTGTAATTTTCATTCAATGATTGAATTTTATTTAATGATACATCGATACTTCTAAAACTATGTAGGTATAAAATAAGTACTTAATCAATCTAGGTCTAGGAAAATTCAATGGCCCTTTATAGTTTGGTGGCATCTATTTCAGCCACCGTCTACAGGACTTAATTTTAAAGTAACATTGATGTTCCCTTAAACAAAAATGATATAAATAAGTAGTAGAATGGTAATAGTATTCTAAAAGAACGATTTAATGAAAAAAATAGTTCTGCCCGTCTAGGGTATTTTTACAAGTGGCCTTCATATATGCCACAGAATGTAAAATTTCCGAATTACAATAATAATAAATTACAATAATTCTGCGCGTCTGCCGTACGAATAAAAGTGGTTTTCATAGAGGTCACTAACACATAAAGGGTTGTACATAGTACATCCTATGTGGTACGTAAACTTACTTAAATGTATCTATGAGTCTTTTTGACAAAATAAAGAAAAAATATATTATTCAGAAAAGTACCATAATTTTGCATGCAGTTATTTGTTTCCTTTTTTTACTTTTGTTTCGTATTTAATCTAACCAGAACGCCTTTATTCAACTTTGAAGTTCAATGTTCTGTGAATTACTTGTATATATAACCATTTATGATAGATAATATAATGTTTACTTGCAAAATTAACTCGGTGTTTCAATTCATGTTTTATATCAATTATCACCTATACAAAATACGGATTTCTCAAGTTCAATATGAAAGTGAAGGACGAACATATTAACACGCTATTTATTCTATTGACTTTAAAATATTATTTACACTAAAATATACTAAATTACACACACAAAAAAAATTAGTCATGCTTGGACAGTATCCTAAACAAATAAAGTTTTTGACCGGAATCTAAAAATAGGTGAATTTATTGTTTATATCTATTTTAATATTATATTATTATAGTCATACTATATTACAGTTTAAAACATTTTATTCATCTTTCAGTTATAAATTTAAAACAACTGGAAGCTAGCCAATTCTTTATTTCAGATTAATTCTAATATTTTCTGCGCTACATTGTATTATTATAATTATTATAAATGCGTATATTTTTTATGAAAAAGGTTATACATACATGGGAGCAACGACTTAGATATGACTTTACAACAAAGCTAATTAGTCCATATACAGTAAATTAATCATACAGCCTTCCATGTTTTCATTTTATAATTTAAAAATAATCACTAGTTGGATATATTAATAATGTTTATAAACTATTGTAATATTATTATAATGTAATCATACTTTTATTATTATTATAGCTTTGGTCTTGAAAAATTAAAAATAAATTATTTACATTGCTGTATTATTATTTAGTTTTAATATAATATTTAATACAATTATTAATTATTATTATCATTGTTGTATTAATCGTTATTGATTTCCGTTGAGTTATTTAAGAACTAACTTACCGATAACAATGATATAGTCTAAGTTTTTCTAGTTATTTTAAGGATATTATCCTTTGTCACATACACGTTTTATTGTTATAACTGTTTTTCTAAATACACAAATATATTTTGATTTACTCGAGGCTACGCCCACCACACACCACTTTTTAGAACTTGAACATTATTTTATTCAATTAAAAAATTTTAATTTATTCAAACTTTTTTTCATACTAAGCGTTTTGGAGAAAAAGTAAAATGATAACAATTTCCTTTACATTATTTTAAGAAAAAAATTAGGTAATACAAGGTGAAAAATTGTTTAATCTTAAAATAACCAATTGCAATATTTTATAAACAAAATTTTAATTAAATCAGAGACCAAAACAAAATTGTGACTTCAATAAAATAGTCCACCATATCTTCTACAAAATCTGGTAAACATCCAAATAACGTATATATTTTTCATCTTAAAATAACGGCGTACTATAACTTTTTCAAAAAATATACAAATTAACAATCCAGATAAATATTAAAACTCTTCCTCTAGAAAGAGTGGAAACTTTTTCTTTATTTCACTTTCTTGGTTGTAGTTTTGTGATTTGATGTTATGAAAATTAGACTGAATATAGATTTATTGTGTTGGCTATAAAATGTTTAACAACTTTCTCACTATGTCCCGACCCCGCTATGCTGCCTTTTTTTATAACACAAATATTATATACGCTTATTCTAATTGGATTAACTAATAAAAACCACAACTTAATTATAAGCACATAAATTCCTTAAAAACGAAATTAATTTATACCAGCAATGAAATCTCGAGTAAACCAAAAGATTATAGGTTGCCATGGTAACGTAACCAAGAATGATATCTTACCAAGTTCAAAAAGTATAAGGTAAGTTCGACTAATAACATGAAAAATAGTCATCATTTCTAAGTTTGTTAAACTAAAAAGCTGACATGTTTAACACATATCAAGCTCAGTCAACCACATAAACATTACTGTGTACACATTCAGACGTCTCGGTTTAATAGATCGCAAGAAAAAAAAAATTCGTCAAACTAAATCAACAAAACACTTATTCAACTAATCACCACTAAATTTTAATCAGCTTATATAAATAATAGTACAAGTACACTAGAAAAATTTTAGAGGAAACATTGAAATCCACATAGTCACTATCGACGGTCATTACGTACTATTAGTACGTATTGAGTGGTTTGCTGTTAAATAACTGATAACATAAAAAATATGTCTAGTTCTAGTTGTCTAATGTCTACATTACGTATTTGCCTATCTCAGTGTCATACTTAAGAGTGGATTGGCATATTTTAATCCGATGTATTTATTATTTAAAAAACACATTTTATCAAACTTAAATTTTTCCCTGGGTCGATTAGTTTGTCAATATATTTTTTGCAACAGCGGGGTTGTACGACTGTATGATGTTAATACTTTATTTTACTTCTTTTGGTCACAAAAAATTATGTTGACAACGTTTGTTCCTTTAAATTATTTAGTATAAAGTTAAAAATAAACACACTTCGGAAAAAAAAATTAAATATTTCCCTTGAATAAATATTTAAAAATTGTATATTTTATTAAATAGTTCCCATAAATTCCTTATTACGGAGTTTAGTAAAAATACCCAGCATATTATTATATACTAGGATATAATATTTTGTTTATTATGTTATGTCCGTTATTTATACAAGTTAATGATGAAGTATAGTATAATAGTATACTGACGTACAAAATATATACCTATTTGGCCCTATACTAATAATATTAGAGATAATAGTTAGACTTTTGATATGTTTACAAAGCCTTATAAAATATAAACAATAATAGTAATACCCGGATTTATTATATTATAAGCTGTAGAAATAAATAGATTAATAAATATTCAGAAAACCATATTTTAATTATTATGTAAGTCAATTATTATATGATAGCTTTACGATTTTTGTATTAACCTTGTAACGAGCCTGTAGCGAATGTACCCGTTACAAGCAATAAAAATATAAAATATTTGTCACCTAAATGATTACAATTTTTATATTATTAATTTAAATGATTAATGTATGGATTAAAAACTTATTTCAAAGCAATACATATCTTGGACATTTTGATACTTGGCCGTATTTTTTTTGGTCATTTTATCCTTAAATATTTTTAACTACACAACCTATTACTCATAATAATGTTATTGTATTATTATAAAGTCAACAGCTGTCCAATATGTGTTAGTCGATAACGTTTAAAAACTGTTGTTGCAATATAATTGTATTAATAATAATTATTGTTAAACTCGACGCCTTCGGTGTTATCATACTATAGCAAACAATTATTGTTTTTATTGCAGCGCCGACGTTTAATTATTAACGCATTATATTATTATAATATAATTATGTTGTGTTTAAAAGAGATTAGACCACACTCGCGTTGCACGTACCTGCCAGTATGATCAAAACGACGGGAATGGTGTACTGAATTAACGCTTTCCACGAATGAATGATGGAAACGACGTGTTGGGCTGTCTTTTCGCTGTTGACGCATTCGCCAAAGGGTTCCATTGGGTTACACGCTTTTCTCAAGAGCAAGTTGTTTTGCAAAAATGCCGAAACCGACATGGACAGCGAATACAGCAGAGTGACCGACTCCAGAGAAATCTTGGAGACGTCGCCAAACATCGGTGGGGTCCGAATTTTCGGTATTACCATGTTTTTTACAAATTCAACGCATATGCAAAAATCAAACTCTCTTCTCTAAAATACATGTTTTCGGCACACCGTTCGTCGTACGACTGCCGCCGATCATCGTGGTGCTACCGGCAATTGCGCAATGGGGAACGTCTTAATAAAACTATATAATACCATACCCGTAGACGTTATAATATCATACACGTTAGTGTAGTACCTGTTTATTAATAATCTGCACACTCCAACGCTACGCCACTACGTTATGCACCCGCTCTAGTGCTACGATAAACAAGTATAAGTATATATTATACATAGTGAATGTACCAACGTCTGACGTCATAATATTGTAGTATTATTATGCTAACCACCAGTAGTAGAGTGTAGTAAAAAATAGGTCGAACAGGTTCGATTGCTCAAATCGCTTAAGAAAACCCGTGATATTGCATATGACAATATTATCATCGAGACGATCACGGTGTTTATGTTATATTTGAGGGGCGCACGCGGGGGAGAAGGGGAGAGACTAAATTGGCTGACAAATCCCACTTCGTGCCTTCAAGTTTTTAACGAAACACGGTTTTCTAAAATGAGAAGTATGATTTTTTTATTTAACGTTATAAAATACTATAAGAACTACGCGAAATTATTCTACGATATTTGACATTTCTATTGTTGTTGTAACGGTGTGTAGGATTCTTTCCCTGAATCCGAGGCTGGCCTAATATTTTCTCGTTGTTATATTTTAAATACTTTAACAGTTTACAAAACAAAAATCAGAAGCACACATATCTGCCAGGATTCAACATAACATCCCAAACCCACTAAAATATGCACCGGAGAAAACAATTTATTGTAATACATTAAAATGTATAAAACTGTACACATTAATGTAACATGGCTTTAGACCTATACTTAATGACGATCGACTAACTATTGATTCTTAGTAATAATCAATTCGTTTGTATTTTGTGTCTTATACATAGGCTAATAACCTAGTAGTTGGAGCCTGTTAAAATAAATCCAATAAAAAAAATCAGAAATTTATAATTTTATTCTGTGTATAAAAAAAAAAAAATGTCTACATGAATTCTGAAACCAGTTCTGAATTCAGAAAAAGAGATGGAATAAGAAAGTCTATTTGAAAGTTATTCTAGTTACAACACATGCCGAAAATACCATAAAACTGCATTTTCTCAAACTTAGGAAACCTTTTAAATTTACAAATTGGTACATGACATCTATTAATTTATGCATATTTATGACTTTCAGAATTCAGAATTCGAAAAAAATTTTAGATGCTATTATTTTTAAGTCTTGAAAATAGTAATATTATTAAACAAATGGTTGTATAGAAATATAGTAAAAAAAAATATTAGAATGTTTCCATTTTAATTGTAATTATCGAAATATTAAATACTAATGACATTTTATTAAGTACTTTAGATTCTTAACTATTTATTATTTCTAACTTCCTATGCTTATTACATGGTAGAGAGCATACAGAGTCGTGACCATATTTACGCTCCAAATTAAAATAATATGTATTTTTTTTTATTTAAAAATTAATTAATTATTAAGTTCATCCGGAAACTTAAATAAATAAAAAAATTAGTCAATTGATTTATGGATAATAATATTTTTTTACTGAAAAACACTTAAACTGAACTTTAATTAATAATAACTAATAATTATGAATTCTTTTTAATTAGAAAAACAGCCGATTGTTTTTATTACACAAATTAACAATTATTTAGTCTTTCCCCTCTTTAAAAAATCTTTAGCACAACAATTTGTTTTACACTAAAAATAATGCCAAAAAAACTAATTTATACATAAATCTATGATATATTTAATTTATATTGTTATAATATACATTAAATTACATTGGTAATTGCAATCGTTTATAAGTACTAAGATATAGGGCTAATGGTGTTTCAACAAATAATCAATTCAAACGTGTGTATTCCTTTGAGACAACTTAAATACGGATACAATGTATGTGGTATCGAATATTTTTTATGGAAAAAATTTGAGCTTTTATAAAAATATTCCACTTTCTTCGCTTAGAGGTACAATTTGATTAGTTCGTCACTTACTGCCGACGGCATCAATATTCCCAGGTCAGTAAACAATAAGCTTATGAATGACGGATGCGTGTAATCAACAATGGGATGAGAGTTTGACAAATTTTTATCATTTTTTGATGGATACTAAAAAAAAAAATAAGGTTGATTTAGTCGTAATAAAAGTAATTTTAATTTTTTAATTGATTTTGTACTACTTAATCGTGCATGCTACATATTTACGACTCAAAAGTCAATGTTTGATATTACTATAAATTGTAGAATTAAATAATAATATTAACACTTACTCTGAAATTATCGGGCAAATCTCTTTGATTTAACGGATACATTCTGGAAAATTTGTAGCTCTCAGTCAATACGTAAAATGGCTTTTTAAATTCTTTCGCACAAATAGCCATCGTACAGCTGCCGATCTGGACAAATTATAAACAAAATTAAAATATAACATAATATTTTTTTTTTTATTAACAATATGTTTATTTGATGAAAGTTACTTTGTTAATGATGCCTCCACTCTCGACAACACATTCAGCTCCGACCATAACCATGTCTACTTTTTCCATTATGTAGCCGACTGCCGAATCCAGTATTAACGTACAAGGTATATTTAGTTCAGTCAAACATTTGTACATTTCTTGTCTAAAAATATAATAAAAAAATTACACAATAACCTCATAATAAACATACAGTCTAATATAATATCAAGTCAAAATAAAATATTATAATTAAATAATAAAAAAATATACCCGCTGTTGTCAGGAGCCGATTCAGTAACGTACACGTGAAATCTTTTTTGAGTAGCTACCGCCAGTTTCATGGCTTCGAGTACCACTCTCGATTTTGAATGCGTTAAAATATTCTAAAACAAATTGTGTGCTAAATTGTTATACAAAAACAGTGCCTATGCAGTTACGGTATTAAGATATAAATATTTTTATGGTTAAAATATATGAATGAATATAAAGAAAAAATGTTTTAAGCCAATTACAAAATGTACAAACATCAAATTATTCAATGATCACTCTATTGTAATAAACAGACCGCATATTAATAGGACCTGCAACTAAAGCAAACAAAATCTTGAAAAAACATGCTCTTTAACTCTTTCCGGCATGGTGGGATTACAGTTGTCCCACATAAAAATTAACCTTTGCGGCATGGTGGGACAAATAATATACCACATATTATATTATTTTTCTAAATTTTATTTATCTCGTTTTCGTTTATTTTTAGCATTTTTCATACAACCGTGTGTCTATAGAATATTAATAAGTAACGCCGATTTGTCCTGTCTGTATTGAACAAAAGGCATCGGCATATACACATATTTTTTTTTCCCAGAAAATTTTCAAAACTTATTTTGTAATTTGTGAGGGAAATAATCAACCGGTTTGAATGTTCTTTTTTTCGTTCGTTTCCATATTAGGTTATGTTTATAATTAATGGTATAAAAGTATATTGATATGAAAAAAAAATACGAGATGCGAATGTTGTGCGCACAGTATGAGCGGTGGGATATACGTAATCCCACATACTGTAACTCCTAGACTTTGCCACTAATTTTTTTTTTTTTTTTTTAATATTATTTTTAAGGCATATGTAAGTACAAATCAACGATAAAAAAAATTAAAAATTAAAAATTTAAGTATCTGTGCATCTTGGGTATAGAAATTTTGAAATCTCTTGTGCATGAAAGAGTTAAACAAAGTGTCATACTGATTTTGAATACGTAAAAACAAAATAATTATTTAATGTCAATAAATAAAGCTAAAATCCAAAAATTACATAGATCTAAGTAATATATTGAAGAAAATTCAAGAAAATTATTTTATAATATCAAAAATAAACATTTTTGTGACGCTAGCCAAAGCTCCTTGCCATTTACTTAGAAGGTGGCCAAAATTTAGCGTAACTTGAAAGACAGCAATATAAATTTTACAAACAAACAGAAATGATAAAAATTCAGATCTCATGCAAAAATTAATATTTTATAAAGCAGTTTTAAAATTTATTTTTATTATAAGAGTTTGAAGAATTTTTCTAAGTGTGTGAAAATGAACAACGAGAATAGAGTAATTATGTAGAATTTGCTCTTCAAATTTAGTGTAACAAAAATATACTAAATATTGACAACCTAGTTAGTTTTTGCCTGGATTTTTTTATCATATTACTATTTTAAGACAAAAATCCAACTATTGACAGAGCTTATGTAATCGTCATATGTTGTACACACCACAACTAATACACTATACTTATAACTTACAGCACCATCAACGATAAATGGAAGAGTGATCTTGGCTACTTTGTTCCTAGCTTCCGTAAGTTTCTTTAAGAATACTTTGCCTCTAGCCAACATTACTTTTTTACATTCTGCAAAACTCTGTAAAAGATACAAAAAAAAACATTAAATTACCAAACGAATTTCAAATAATATACCTATTGGTTAAATGAATGAATAATTACAATATTGTCCAACTTGGCAAACGTTATGAATCGCATAAATAAAGCACATCCCGATGAAACGCCCGTCACCTTTATACTACCTCTTGTAATTACTTCGACGGCCGATTGTAAATTAACATCGAGTTCTTGGACAGTTTCAGCTGAAAAATAAATTTGTTAGTTACTACTTAGTTGATAACAACAATAACTGTTAATTAAATTTAAATATCAAAAGCTTGATAAGGGCTTATAACAAAGCCGTGGTTGGATGAATTTTTAAAAATATGTAAACGTAAGTATGTAACTTGGTCAACATATGTTAAAACCAATTGAAATTTTAAAGGAATATTTTAATTGTTCAGAAAAATAATTAATAATGCTTCAATCAATTATTATCAAATGTTTGTAATATCAAAATTTAAAAAACTACGTCAACAGATGGAACTAGATGTATTTATAATATAGCTGCAGACTATGTCATTGCCTGTACCTACAATTTTCTTCAACCCAATGCAGCATAACTACTTACACTTATCGAGTTCCAAAAGCTTCATCAGAGTGCTTATCGCTGCTATACTAGCAGTGACGTTTGGTTCTTTTTCCATAATGTTATTAAAATATTCCAATACTTCTAAAAATTTTAATAAATTACAATTGGTTTAGCAATACAAATAAATATAATTGTTAAAAATCTAACATAGTTACTACTACATTAGACATACGTAAAACATATATAATAAATTAAAGATGATTATTTTGGCTTACTTGTTAAAAAAAGAGATACACTGACCTATTACCAAATCTGAATATTATGACCGTAATTTTTAATTAATCTAAAGAATATACAAAAAAAGATTAGAGAAAAATAAATATAATCTTCCAGCACATAATTTTGAAAATAGATATTAGGGACATTTGTTTGATTTCTCAACTATCTTGTCATATAAACATTAATTAAAGTTCTCTCTAATATTATAAAATTTCATGGATGTAACAATTTAACTGGTATTTTATAGACTCAATACAAAATTTGGATGATCGAAAAATCAAATTATAAAAAATTGTATGGCTGGTAATGGTAAAAAAACAAAGTTTTACACAAATTTATTTAATAACCAATTTTGAAGGTTAAAAATAAAACCTCTTATAATATTTTAAATCACATTTGATTATTTTTACTAGTCAGAAAGGACTTCATCTTAAAAATTAAACTTAAAAAAGGGGTTTGAAACTGTAATAAGAAATCTACAGAATTCATCTATTCAAACATTTTAGCAACTTAATTATTTTTTTAAGGTAAACGAGTTATACCTTACAAGACAATGTAGTGAAGGCGAGAAAGAAAAGAACAACGCAGTTTTAGCTTGAAAATGAAATTCACTTATATTTTGTTGTAGTCTTTTTTTATGAATATCTGCTTTCAGATTCAAAATTGGCATAAACTATACAAGAGTCAGGCATATAACTAGTGACGTGGATATATCCGAAACTCTTTCAAATGATATATCCACGAAAACTTTAACGCATTCATAAGAGTAATGCATTTTGATTTCTGTAAGCTATGTTTTGTAACCCTTGACTAGTGACTTGCGGACTGTGGTATCTCTTACCACTCTGTTTCTTCTTGTATCAATTTTGTTCTTATTAGTTTTAACATCGATTATAGTTAGTTTTGCTAGAATATATGTTGTACAATCTTTAGTATACAAATTTGTTTGATTTTACCTAAAAATTTAAGGTACTACTAAAATTGAATGAGTCACTAGTTAAGGGTTAAGTTGGTAACATTATAACAGGTAACATTCTAAATAACTAACTTGAAAAAATATGGTATCTATTAAAGTAAGTTTGTTTAAAAATAAAATAATGATTACTAATGAATAAAACTAAATACAAATTAGTAAAAGTTCGTTTAAGATAAATAAATTTACTTAAGTTAACAAGTAATATTTATTTAATAATGTGGTCCTTAGATAATTTAAGCACTAATTTCTTATACTTATTACAATTGATGCTCAAATTACCCCCATTAAAACTATAAAACTGTATTCAATAATAATAATCAGTTATTCGATTTTAATACGTTATACTTTCATACCTTCTTCCAACATGTAATCAAAGTACGATATCTAATAGTTAATTGATAACTTAAAATTATTTAAATGTTAAAGTGCAAATTACACTGTGCTTATTTCAATAAGCACAATAATTTATAATATAACTAGGTATATTATATATTAAAATCACTTAAGACATTTGTGAAACTTAATAATGAATTGTCAATCTCTCCATCGTTATCACTACTTATTATGATTATAGGTAGGTTATCTCACAGAGTAAAATTATAACCAAGGTGGATTTATCAGGTGTTAACACTCGCTACCCATTACCGTACGAAAGGCTGATGGACAATATCGCACCAGTTGAACACTCTGCTAGATCGCGTTGGTTACCCGATAAAGTCTCAACAATGCATGTACAGCATACGCAAAATTGATTTAAATTGAAGTTATTTACATCAAATATCAATTATATTAAAGTTTTATTAATTTTGGTTGTTGTAATACATTTACAATACATTACGAAATTTATTAAAGTGTTATGTAGAATTAATTATTTCAATTAGTAATTAGTTATGCCCAAATAGGTAACCTTTTGGCTTCTGCATTAATAAGTGCATACCTTCCTATACTGCATTAAATTAATATATTTGAATTTACCTACTTGTTGTTAAAATGTTTTATAGCAATATTTAAAAAAAATTGTTTATCAATGTTGAACTGAGATATTACTCAGTACAACATTGATAAAAAAAAACATTAAAAAATGGAGTAGTTCTTAAAATATTACGCATTTCTTGTACAACAATAGTACTAAAAAATAATATTGAACAGAAATTGTATACATGACAGCAGTAGTCAAAAGGTTAAAATACTGGGTGATTCTTTTAACGCCCTACATTAGTTTACTCTTAAAGTAATTGCAAATGTGTAGTGGTTATTTTTGAAAAACATTTTGATTATACTATATTACTATATAAAACAATATTTAAATTTTTATCTTTTTTAGTATTTTCTAGAGCTTTATCAACTTTTGAAACTTAAATGGTAACGTAAATATATTTTTAACTTTTTAAATTAACAATAATTTACTGAAGATGAAGTGAAGCTAAATTTCTGTCGGTTCTTGGAATTTTTTGATTCCATTTATCAATCATATCCTACATAATAATAAAACTATATAACTGAGCAAATTGAAGTTGTACCTTATGTTATTTTGCATAATATATGTTGGAATTCCTAATTTAGATCTTACTCAACTCTACCTTTAAACTGTCCCTGGGGGCATAGTAAGAGCCTGCTCGTGGCGCCCCTGCATAGTTGTCTGACCTAACCTCTAGATCAGATTAACGAACTAATCTTACCAACACCGATGCGAATTATGCCAATACCACTAAAATGGTCCTTTTCAGGACCAACCCCTGCTCTAACTATACTTTCACAAAATATTGAGGGTTTTTCAACGTATAAAGGAGAGCTTCTAGCTCTCCTTTGTGCTGAGAATGACTGCGATATACTTTGTGTACAGGAAACGCACCGGGACAGGGCCAGCTCACGGCCAAAAATACCGGGAATGATATTAATCAAAGAGATACCTAGTGAAACATACGGAAGTGCGGTCTTTTCAAAACCTGGATTGATCATAGAAAGTGCAGAACACTGTAATAAAGGAAATATCGAAATAATTACAATAGAGGTTAAAGGCTGTACGGTCACTTCAATATACAAACCGCCAAATATAGACTTTGCTTTTGAAAAACCAACGAATTTCGATAATAGCCCTATAAAAATAGTGATTGGGGATTTCAACAGCCACAGCTGCAGTTGGGGATACGTAGAAACGGACCTTAACGGCGAAAAAGTTGAAGAATGGGCTGAAGCTGAGCTTCTGTCATTAGTGCACGACCCAAAACTGCCTAAATCATTCAATAGCGCGAGATGGAAAAAAGGATATAACCCGGATTTAATCTTTGTGAGTAACAATATTTATCAACAATGCCTCAAGAATGTGTGTAACCCAATACCAAAAACCCAACATAGAGCTCTCAAACTTCAAATAACCGAAGTAATCCGAGGTCAAATCATACCATTCAAGAGAAGGTTTAACTACAAAAAAGCGGATTGGGAGCAATATGGGCTAGCTATCGATAGAGAAATCCAAAATCTTGAACCTAATTTAAAAAACTATGAATCTTTCGTAAAGAAAGTGAACAAAATATCTAGACAATACATCCCAAGGGGTTGCAGACAAAATTACATTCCCGGCTTAAATAGAGAAAGCTGTAAGGCAAAAGCAAAATATGAAGAACTATTCAAACAGAACCCCTTTAGTGAAGAGAAGATTATAGAGGGTGAAAAGCTAACCCAACTATTATGTGCCGAGAAAAATAGGAAGTGGCATGAAACAATAGAAAACATTGACATGACAAAAAACAGTAAAAAAGCTTGGGGACTTATAAAGAAATTAAACGGAGATCAGACGGTACAAACGTCCTGCATAAATGTTACAGCAAATCAAGTAGCCTTAGAATTACTTCGTAATGGGAAACCAAATACTAAAATCAAAAAAAGGAAGATCAAGAGGAATAAAGATATAGAATATCGTAACTTCCAAGATGATTTTACGATAGAGGAGCTAAGTAACAGTTTACGAGAAATGAAGAACGGAAAAGCGGCAGGATTTGACGAAATCACTACAGAACAAATTAAACATTTCGGAATCGAAACTAGAAATTGGCTTCTCAAACTACTAAATGGTTGCCTACGAAATAAATCTGTACCAAAAATGTGGAGGAAGGCTAAAGTAGTGGCACTGCCTAAACCGGGCAAAGACTTAAGCAATCCGAAAAGCTATAGACCTATATCTCTATTATGCCACACTTTCAAACTTTACGAAAAAATGATCCTAAATCGTATCAAAACGCAGATCGACCAACAAATAATTCCAGAACAAGCTGGCTTTAGACCCGGAAAACGTGCACGGGCCAAATCTTAAACCTTTGCCAGCACATAGAAGACGGCTTTGAAAATAAAAAAATTACTGGTGCTGTTTTTGTTGACCTTACGGCAGCATATGACACGGTCAATCATAATGTTCTACTACAAAAAATATATTATCACACAAAGGATTGGGATTTGGTCCAAATAGTCGCGTCTCTTCTACACAATCGTCGTTTTACGGTGACACTGAACAATAAATGGAGTAGGTGGAGGAAACAAAGAAATGGCCTACCACAGGGTAGTGTTCTGGCTCCGACATTATTTAATCTATATACTAATTTTAAAATTATTTATTGTGTTTAAAATAATTTTTAAATTAATTTAATTTGTTAAATGGTACCTGTATTTTTTTACTTTTAGTAACAAAAACAATATTATGTCATTAGTGTATAGATTTAGGTCAATTTACGATAAAACCCATCAATAAAATAACTCCACAATACATTTATCTATATATACTATTTTTTAGAGGACATAGAACCGCCATCTCCTCCACTACGTCCAGTTTCAATAGAAATCGAAAACGAAGAAGGTTAGTAAATAATAATTAAAAAGCCTAATTATATTTCATATTGACTATCCAGTTAAGACTGTCATGACTCTTAGCTAATTTATACTTTGAGTCGTTTAATTTTGTAATGGGATAATTGATATTATCATTATAAATAATTATTTAGGTACCCTTTATAATTTACATTGTTTCTTTTAGAAGTTGTTGATATATGTCCCATTTGTATGAATGAAGAGACGACCGTCATCTTACAGCCATGTACGCACAAATACTGTAATACTTGCGCCATACGACTCCTGACAGAGAATTTTAACTGTCCGTTATGTAGAGCGACCATCGAGGAGTTCTCTGGAATCCAACTATTACCTTACATAGAATTTGTGTGGTCAATAAAACGTTACGTAGTTCGAAGGCCAAGTCTGGTGTGTCTGGTTATTTATTAGCTGGTCATTATAAAATGAAAAGACGCGATAAATGGAGTGGAGGACAGGAAAGTATTGTATATATAGGGTGGCGGGAGAAGGAGAAGATATTTTTGAAATTCAATCAAATATTATGGTTTGGTTATTTTGTCATCTAATCCCGAAAACATATCCATAGTGCTGGGTTTTTCCGTGTGTGGAGACAATTATTTATTACCTGAACTGCTGGCTTTGTTAAATCATAAAACAAATAGTTCGCACAACTCGTGCGAACGATTCTAGACAATGACTACGTGCATTAAATATGGCTAACGATGAATATGCATAAAACAAATATAAAATGTTAATAAAATAATGTGTACAAACTACAGACGACGACTGCGAGTTTTAAAATTAGCAAAATGCGACAATTTGTTGAATCTCGATAAGAAATCGAATAAAATTGATTTGGAAATTACAATAGTTTTTTTTTAAACAAGTCAGGAATGGCCAATCTGGGAGCCTACTTAGTTCCCGCGTTCTAATCTTTTTTTTTAAATAATAAATTATAATTTTATGAAAATTGCATATTCTCATGTAGTGTTGTAGTCATAAAAAAAAAGCACGAGGACATGCCGAAATCATTGTTAAAATTTATACGTAGGGAACCTTCAGGCTTATTGAACGATTTTTTCCAACTGCACATCTATTTTTAATGTGAGCCAAATCGTGGGAGGTTTAGAAAACCACCGTTTTTAGTATTGTGACGTTATAACTACATATAATTTTCAAATTACAATAATTAATTAATATATTTGATTTAGGTATTTAACGTTTTGCTAAGAACAAAACTATAGACCCAAACTAGATAGTCATATCAAGTCACAAATAAACTTAACCCAAAAATATCTTAAATTGTTTTTTATTATTAAATCATAATAATATAATTGACATATTAGGTATCTTAAAACTCAACAAATTATGAATACATTTTTAATACCAATCAATTTTTTACCAGAAAACTTGTTTTACTATGCTATTTATAAGCTACAGATGTCCGTTTGGACATGAAATACTTGTTGACATGATGTATGAAATATAAGCAATATAATTCACTCATAAAATTACATATAAAAAAAAATGAAAGCTAAGATGCCAAGTCAAAATATGCACAATTTGTATATTATATAACATAGAATAACACGTAATAAATTGAAACATAACAATAATTTAAAATACTTTATAGTATATTTTGAAAAATAAATCATGGAATTGCAAACAATAGTATAACAATTTGTAAGTTAACTTTTTTGTTTTATAAATATTAAACTACAGGTTCATTCTGCACTTCTCTTACGAAACGGTCGACCACTTCCTTAATTATTATTTCAAGTTTATCTCCATTAAAAGGATCAAAACAATCTCTTATTGCTTCGGACAAAACTTCACGCCCTGCTGTAGTACATTTTCCTTGTATTAAGGTTCTCGCATAGGAAGCCATTTTTAAAAAATTTTCATGTAATTTTAATGGGATACCTGTACACAAATAGCATTTTAAGTTCGGTTTCATAAATGTATTAACGCTCAAACAAATTTTATTTTCAGATGAAAAAAACAGCTTTTCATTAAAATAAATCTTTGTAAACTGGCCTGACAGATCTTTGTTAAGTTAATGTTTTTAAAGGTCGTATGAATTTAATACCTTCGGAAATGTGTACTCTCTCGGTTGCGTTTTCTTAGTACAACTGAGGTTTACATAAATACTAACAACCTAATAAAAAAGTATAACCGTATTCCCTACAGTATTGAAATCTGATCATTTTAGTATCATTTCATGAATTCGCTTGGCTTATTAGAAAAAATCATTTTTAATACTCACTGCTTTCAAAATCCTTTTTTAATAAATCAACTGATATATCATTTATATGTTTTTGAAGATTAAATATACATGTGGGCATTTTATTTAAATCACTGTAAGACACTGATTTTACCATCGGCGAAGTATGGCTTTTTAAGCATTCTGGTATTGATTCATTCTTCAATGTTTCGCCTTCGTCTGTTGTCACGGGCGTGGCATTTAATGATATCTAAAAGATAAACAACATATTAGTAGTATAATAGAGCTCTTGTCGACCATCATCAAATACCAGCTATAACTGCTATATTAAAGGACTACAGTTTTGTAGTTTCAAAGAAAATTGGTCAAAGACAATTTGTTATAATAGGCTATGGAAATAATTTGTGATTATCCTTTATAAGTCTTAAGTAGTGTGTATGTATTTTTTGGAATACATAAGTATAAAAGTTTTTAGAATGCAAAGTAGAGGCTTTGCTAATATTTTATTGTAACCTCAATGATAGTCAACTTGACAAATGAGAGATACTGTATTTTTTTTAATTTAGTCCAAACCAATATTGACTTACAATGAGGCCAAAGAACACTGCGAATAACATTAGATTCATGTTTGACTTCATCGTAAACACCTAAAACAATACAATATTCATAATATTATAAATAGATATATATATATATATGGGCAAAAATGCCAAATATGAACGAAATTTTGAACCATCCACCGAGGAACTTATTAAAATTTGAAAAGACTTAAATAGAGTGATGTAAAATAATCTTAGCTCTCTGAAAAAATATTCTAGTTTTTTTTCTTCAGAAAGCTGAGAAAACTTTCATAAAATTTGTGAATTTCAAATTTGGTTCTGCAAAAAGTATAGAAAAAAAATTGATAATGATATTTATAATGATTATGATATTTATTTTCAGCTTTACAACTTAGTAATCTACATTTTTACAAAATCATATCTTGGGATACACAAACGTATGATAAAGTAAGCATCATTATAAATATTAACCCGACTTTGTATTTTGTAAATTCGACCAGTCAATAGATTGTCAGTCTGTTTTACTTTAAATTTTAAACTTTTAAACTTAATAAATTGATATGTACTTATGTATAATATATAATAAATGTATTAACTTCAGTTGTTGTGTATGGTCCTTTATTGTCAGTAAAAAATAACAATACAAAAACATACCAAATTGTCTTACGAAGAATAATTTTAAGTTTTACTTACTTTTTGTAGTTTGGTAGACTTGATAAGTGGGAACTCGAAAAAAATACTAATACAGTATTAATGCTCGGGTTCCCTATTTATAGTGAGATTGGCGATTTTTCACGTGTCGCGTTTCCTTAAATTGCGTGCAAGGCTTTATTGTGATTATCGTATTTACATAGTATTGTTTTATTTAGTTCCAGATGGGAAAATACCTCTAGACCAATCGGATTCCATTGTGCATGCATCACTTTTCACCACTTCGTCCAGTTGTTTACTCATATTGCACACATCGACCACGAGCCGCCACTGTAAATTCGCAAACAAGCACATGCACACAATAACTTGTCATATTAAAATATCAAACTTTGAATTTCAAGGGTTACAATAAATCATGAAATGATAATTTTTTCGATACACGTGTATTGTAATATAATTTTAGCATAAATATATATGTATATGCATATATTTTTTAATTTCTGCCTTTATTTATACAGCCCCTTTGGGAACCTCGTATAATTCATGTGTTAATCACAAACTCTTGGCTATATTTATATTTATTTTATTAGAGTTTGTTATTATTATTATCATCACATTTACTCTTATTCGTTTTCGTTCAACTTGCAATTGACGCTTATTTTCCGCTTACTCGTCTTGTTCTTAATTATTTAGTAAACATTACCACACGCGGACAGGAATGTCACCGTTAAACCAATAATTTATGCTTTATTTATTATCATTTTTTTTACATTCAAAACGTTTTTATTTTTAAGAGAAAATCGAAGTTCAACATAAGTTGACAATATTTTCGATACAGACTCATACTGTTTTAGAATTTTGGTAGGCACGCAGTATTTTTTTTTGCCGCTGCTTTTAATTATTCATAAAAAATATATTAAATTTAATGATACGAAAAAATCATAATCTGTATATATAAAAATAATTTGCTGTTTATTGGTAAGCGCATCACTTGAGAACGGCCCTGATTTAGGTAGCTCGTTTTTTTTTTATGTTCGTATAGTGCGAATAAGGTTTTTACGGAAAGAAAAATTGGAATTTTGACGGTAAATTGGAAAATTTTAAATTTTAGTGAAAGTTTATTTCAATAGATATTATTGGAAATAATATTACAGCTGACAGCTAATTAGCTGACATATGGACGGTTTGAAATATTGACATATTGCATAGCCCCCCCTCCCCCGGCGAAGCCAGGGCTACGCAACTAGTAATAATTATAAAACCTTATTAATTAAAAAAGCAAACAGGCTATGCCTGTTGTCAAATTGGACGTTATTATTTTTTTCGTCATCTTAACGAATATAATATACCACAAATATATAAAAATAAAAATGTACGTATCCAAGTGTAGTATTAAAATTAAATAATAGTGATTAAACTAAAGTAGTTCAATAAACAACGACAGGACGTACATAATTTGTCAGACTCATGTAGGACAAGCGCAACAGTCTTGCGAAAATTAAAACCTTAGTGTCTTGAAACTGTTGCAAGATCATAAAATTTGTTCAATATACAGAGCAAAACTTATCTGTACTTCATCGTTATTTAATTTTTAAAAACTCAATTCATAATTTCTAATTAGTTACTAAAATATACTAAAAATTGTAACTTTAAAAATGTATAGGGAACAAATGATTTTATCAATCAAAATACTGTCCTTTCCAAACATAGTTAATATTCTCTTTTTATTTTTCTATGCAAATTTGGTGATTCACAGTACTCAGTAGTACTGCAGCATCTGAACTTTATTTGTGCCTAAACATTTTTAAATTGTTGATAACTCAGTTCATTAATTTTTAATAAATTAATTAAATATACTAAAAATTGAAATTTTAAAAACTAATAAGAAAAAACAAATATTTAATCAATCAAAATACTGCCACTCTTAAACATAAATATATTATTCTTTATTACCACCTCCACAGTGTTATAGCCAGTAGCGTCTAAAATATATTTAATATATGATATATTATATTTTTTGTGTTTGTGTCTTTACTTTTAAAATTACTTTTAATAAAACATTTTGCACAATAAGCAATAAAAGTCTTTTTAGTAGTTCCTTGCACGTGTAAACGACTGTCGCCGAAGGCGTGGTGCCCATATGCCTGATGAAGTCTTTCATACGTAAATGGGAGGATATCAGCTTGTACTTGATGCAAAAAGTTTTGTAAAAAAAAAAAAATGATTTTAATACAATTTTGTAAACATCAAATTTTTCCATGTTTATGAAACACTCTATAAATTTATAATACCAATACATTTTTTACCAAAAAACTTGTTTTACTGTATTACTTATCACGTTGACCGCAACGGGCTTTTTTACTTTATTACTTGTAATAGCCATGAGATGTAATTCTAAATCTCAATCTTTTTTAAAAAATTGTATGTGAGATTTTTTAAGAGATCTCATTTACAATTTATTTCGATTGGTGAGATTTCGTTTTAGGTCCTAATTATCAGTACTTAAACATTTTATTTGAAATTCAAAGTGTTCCCACTTTTTTTCAATTTTTTTAGCAAGCGTCTAGCATTGTCAGTTTTTTTTTTCTATGATTTTGTAAAATTTATGTATGCCACGATAATCTTATCATTAATACTATTTGCATATTTTTTGAAAATAACGTAGCTAGATAATGAAATAGAAAAACTTTTGTTAAAAATGCGTACTGTGTTACAACTTACATATTATGATATTATTTGTATACAAAATACAAATATAATGGACACTAACGATATAAATCAAATTTTAAACTCATCATTTGACTATTCTTCATTAGATGACACAAATGGGGAAGTAATATTGAAGTTATCAATTTAGAACTATAGTTTTTATTTTAAAATAAATAATTTGTTGAGATTTAATCTAAGATCTCGTATAAGGGTAATCTTTGGTATGATATTTATTTGAAGATCTCACAGTAATAGTAATATTAATAATTTTACAGTGTCATCCTACGGCCAAGAGATTTAATGCGATATCTCAGCTCTAATTAACTTGAAACTATAAAAAACTTATTAGAAACCATTTTTTATGTATAGTTACAAATTTTTAAACAAATCTGAGAAAAAAATTTCAACATTTTTTTTAGTAAACTTAGATTTACCCTTGGTGGTGAGGACAAAGTTTTGTGAGATTTCACTTCAGAGCTCATGACGGTCAACGTGTTTGAAGGAGTAGAAGTCCGTCAATTGAAAGATGATGTAATAAATTAAAATATTAACAACAATTTGAAATATTATATAGTTTATATTGCAAAAATAAATCATAGAATTGCAAACAATATTATTACAGTTTTTAAGTTAAAAACCCTTTTATTTTATTAGAATTTTAGGTTCATTTTGCACGCGTGTTACGAAATCGTCGACGAAATTTTGTATTTTTGTTTTAACTTCAGTTTCAACTATTTCTTCACCTCCACAAAAAGGAAGTACGTAATCTGTTGTTGCTTTTAACAGATACTGGTATCCTTTATCAACAGATTCGTTTTGTATTGTTTGTATTGCATTCAAAGCCATTTGCATATTATTTGCTTGTATTTTTAATGTGGTACCTGTACACAAATAACATTTTAAGTTCGGTTTCGTAAGTTTATTAAACTTTAGGTGAAAATCCCCGCTTTTTTTTGATGGAAAAATATTTTAAATACAATAATTTCAAGCTAGCTCAAAAAATGTCAACAAAGTCATTTAGACATTTAGAAGTTTGGATTTTAGAAATTAGCAAATCTGCAGTTATTGATAAAATTAACAAAAGTTTCAATACAATATATCTTTTAATACATTATTCTAAATTTAAATTTCCATGCAGACATGCTCTCTCGGCTTGAGTTTTATTTAGTACAACTGAGATTTAAATAAATATAAGTATTAACAGCCCAATAAAAAAGCCGTGTTTTCTACAGTATTGTACTCTTATTTATGCTTTGCTTATTAAAAAATCAAATAAAATTTAACACTCACTTTCATCCTCCGCTTTCATTAAATTAAATATTAAATCATTAATATTGTTTTGAAAGATAAAAATAGATTGGGGGTAATTATTTAAGCCATTAATGCAAGATACTGATTTCTTTAATGAAGAACCGGATGGTTTTTTCCCCACTGTATTTTCTCTATTGTCTGTTGTCATGGGCGTAGCATTCTGAAAGACGAACAAAACATTAATCATATAAGTGGTATCATGGAATCTTGTCGACTATCGTCAAATACCAGCTATATTAAAGGACTACAATTTTGTAGCTTCAAAGACAATTTGTTAATTATAAGGTTTGGTAAAAATTTTAACTAACGCGAAATGGTTTTTTTAGCGGTCTATTGTCTTCATCATCCTCCATGGGCGTAGCATTCAATAGAATCTGAAAAACGCACATAATATTAGTAATACTAGTAGATCTTAGAACCAAGGGCGTCCTCAGGTGATAATTCAGAAGGGGGCCGCCTATGATTTTGTAATAGATTTTACAAATTTGGGATATTGGATATACATTTTTTTAACTTACAGAGAAGCTAGAGGAGGAGAGGTTGTTGTCCCCTCCCCCTGCCCTTCCCTGTGGACACCCTCGCTTAGAACTCTTATCGACGCGGTCGTCAAATACCACCTGTATTAAAGGACTACAGTTTTGTAGCTTCAAAAAAGATTGGTACAAGACAATATTTTGTTATATTTGTTTAAACCTCAATGATAGACGTCTTTAAGGGGGTATAATATATATTTTTAATTTAGTAAAATGTTTAGTCCAAACCAATTTCAACTTACAATGACGCCAAAAAAGTACACTGCGAATAACATACGATTCATGTTTGATTTTTTTGTAAATACCTAAAACAATAAAATACCCATAATATTATAAATCCAGCGACACTGTATAGGCGCGGAGCTAAGTAAAAAAAAATAGCGTAGTGTCCACCGTCGTGTATACTATACACGAATCATTGCAATCTCATTAAACGCGTACAAGTTTTACCATAAAGGTTGTCACCTTTTGTGATAGTGTACGGCTAAACAGAATTGATCATATCGATACCTTGAAGCACACAAGTGCTATGTCCACTTTATATAATTTTTGAGGTATAGAGTTTAACTCTTGAAAAAAACTCTTCAAAAAAAAAATCCACAAAGGATATAGAATTTTACTGTTATTTTTAGTTTTTTATCACGAATTCAGGGATAATCAAAATCACGATTTTGAAAAAAATGAACTTAGCACTTGTGTGCTTCAAGTTATCGATATGAGATATCAGTAAATTGGAAAAGTTGTATAGAAGGGGAGCGGGCAAATAGTTGAATATTTTCTTAATTACCTTGAGGTACTAGGATACTTATTTTATCAAATATTATATATGTATAAGTATTATAACATATATAATAAAATGTTTAAATATTAGCGCGGTACACTATATTTGACCTTGGAAAAGAAAATATAATACACTGTATGCTATCTCGTTCGTGAAAAAGAATCTAAGGCGGCTTAGGCGGCGCATAGCGTTGGCGCGCGTTTTTATCATGCCAGAACGTTATTGTATCAAATAATAACGGTGACGGCGTGTGTTGTTTTTTTGGCAAGCTTGTACTTTACTTAAATTAAATTAAACGTATAATTATTATTATTAATTACGTATCTGTTGTTCATTGTCATAAGTGGTTTACATTCAATAGTGTTTCCGGTGTGTCAAACTTTACCTATGCGTCGTTGGATTGTTGTTTGATTTGTTAATAAATGATAAATAAATAAATAATTTTGGTACGTTTCTTAAAATATATATATATATTATATATATAGTACAATTCATTTTAATTCATTATTTTTGTTTGCTTAAACCAAAATATCCAATTAATTATATATGCAAAATTCTTATATTTTTCACACCGCTGTGTGTAAAATAAATAACTTACTAACTTATTTTGTATACATGTAAATTATTTGTTTTAGGCTAAACTACTATAATGAAATCATAACCGATGCGTGTCCGTTTGGAAATGAACGGTTAGTAGAATGGTTTACGTTTCTATCTACTCTGTATTTAATTAATACAATAAGTAATTATTATTGTTACCATCGGTTACAAACTCTGTTAATAGTATTTTACTTAAAAGTCTATTATCTTTGGTTTTTATAAAAGAAAATTATGCTACCTACAATTAAATTAATTATTATGTCTATACAAAAATGCATATCCATAACAGTTACCTGAACACCTTTGTTTATTTTTTGTCTTCATAGCTATTGATATATTTCTCAGTGTAATTGACGTATTAATAATTTCTACGGTGAACATTTATTAAACGAATCCACTATAATGGTAAGTTACAAGTATACTACATTATATAAGTATTGAAATTGTTATTCAAATGTTCTTTTTGGCCGCTAGGTATCTTTTAAGTAGGTATATATTATTGCAATTACAATAGGTTACAACGATGTTATTACTACATTCAATCATTAATAATAATCTATACAAAATCACTAAGTAAAAGTAGTCCAAAACTTAGCGGTTTTCCATCTCTATTATCCTCATATCATTTTACGACGAAGGACGTAGAAATTATTTATTTTAAGTCTCGCTTCCTCAAAAAAAGTCTTGTTTTAAAACGCAGGCGTCGAAAAAAATCATTCCGCTCTTCAACAACGTGTTGGTGAAAAAATTCTTTCAGTCCCAACAGACAAAAAGCGGTTTATTTTGTGGTAGTAAGACCTCAAAACCAACTTATGTCGGTGTAGTGCTCGCCATCGGCAAAAAATGCAAACAGGTAATATCATCATATGTCCTTAATTAGTTAAGGTTATTATTTTACGGTAATAACTATATACAGAGGAGGAGTGGCCGAGTGGGTAAGGCGGCAGTGTGTTAGCGCTCACTGTCGCCGGTTCGACACTCGGTCACAGGCGCTCCGTTTGCTGGGCGAGCAATCGTCCGGTAAAAAGGAACCGCCATCCCCCTCTCCGGCGACGGATTGACGACCCGTCCCGGAAGCGAATTCGTCAAGAAACCATCTCATGATGGCAAGCGTTGGGCCTTCATGGCCCGTTAAGCTACATGATGATGATGATGATGATGATGAATAACTATATAAACGTTAAGAATAATCATATGATTTTCATTTGAATATAGTTATTTTTAGAACTTTTTATCTCTTTAAACATTTGAAAATGATTTCATTATTCAAAACGTACCTTTCGATATTTATTTAGGTACAACATTTTTGTTATTTAAATGATATCTGCAAAGAATTGTTCATTTTTTTTCATGTTGATGGAAATATATATTTTTTTTAATTTTTATTAAAAAAATTTAAGTATTAGCTTGTTTTAGGAGTCAGGAAATCATTTCAAGGTCGGTGACAAGGTATACTTGACAGACCTCTACAACGGGAAAAAAGTAAACGTTGAAGATGTGGAAGATGCACTCTTTATGTACAAGGACTTCGATCTTCTTGGTGTGATTGAAAACGATGTAAGCAATAAAGAACCGCCAGCAAACAGTCAAGGTCTTACTGAAGAAGACTATGATAATGTTGAAGGAATTGAAGCGTTAAGAGCTGTGAACTAGAACTGTTATTTCTAAACTAATTCTGTTTAAAAAACAAAAAAATATTGAACTTAATAAAATAAAATGTACACAAAGATTTAAAAATAATATTCGTATTGTTACACAATCCTAAGCGGTCTGTTAAGTATACCCTCAGGAACACCGAAACAACGGTGACAGTAGGGGAAATAAATCCAAGGGAATAATTTCGTAAGGCCTATGTCCCCACGGTTCCACAGTGAACAAAAGTGTATGGGCTTATAATTAAAAAATCATTCAGATTTAAAACAAATAATCAGTGGGTTTAAAATGTTTTCAACTTTAATATATTTTTTTTTTTTATAATATACTATTTAGTATTTCATTATCTATAATTCCACCACTACTCTAAATTTATTCGGTACTTCAACGAGACATGAAAATGCTCTTTCGTGGTTGCTGACTCGGCTGAAAATGGGTTTTTTATTTTTGATAATGTTTGACAGTTTCATACTACTACTCGACAAAAAAATAAATGCTAGGTTTGAATATTTGTTTTCAACTTTACAACGCAGTTTATCAACATTTGTACAAAATCATGTCTCGGGTAGTACACGTTTAACTGAGCAGTTTTATCAAAAAATTACTAATAAATTATCGATAAAATAATATCTTTCTGATAAGTACAAAAAAACAATATATATTTACAATACAAAATAACAATAAAAAAACATACCATTATCTTGAGAAGAATAATTTTAAATATCACTAAATTTTTTTAATTTGATAGACTTGATAAAGAAAAACTAAAAAGAAAAAATGATTAATACAGTTAATTCTCAGGTTGCCTTTTTGCGGTTAGATTTTCGTCATTCCACACGTTGAAGAATATTTTTGTGAATACTGTGTTAACAAAAGTAAATCGTAAAGTCACTAATACCTACTTTATATTATACTTGTGTTTTGTGCTTTTATTTACTCTACTATACTTAAACCAACACAGGCAAAATATTATAATGCCATTGCGCAAAATTGTAATCTTTTTTTTAAAGACAAAGTAATAACAACTCCTTTTGTGTACTCATAGCTGTGTTAAACGTATGTAACTTGTTATTTCAAAGGTTAAAACTGGTCGTTGTTTGAAAATATTCTCGAAACATTTGTTAGTTTTGTGCACACAGATGTTTTAATGATATTTTGTTCAACTTTTAATGTTTTTCTTATATTTTTCGATAAATATTATTTTGACACCATATTTAATATTTATTTTGACTGACAATATTCTTTATCATCAACACGATGACTATGATTGGACTCCTCTTACTTAAGATGGATAAGTGGTTTAATAAAATATATAACCAAAATTTGTATCATTCGTTGTCCTACTTTGATCTACAAAAAAAAAAAACTTTAAATTTAATTACAGAATTAAAATGTCAAAATTCCGGTTTTTCCATGTGCGATTTTTTTGATAACACATTTTATACTGAAAATGCTAAGGTTATAATAAATCGAAAATATTTTCAAAAAAACATAAAATTTCGGCACTTGTGCATACATGAGAATGTCTGAGTACATTTTTTTTTCCATCGATAAATATTCATACATTTTAGGCAGAAAAAAACGTCGATCTAACGACAAAAACAATGTATAAAATTGTCAATGTTTGAATTCCCAACTTTTTTTTTTCTTTTGCACATCTTAGTGTTACTTTTTACACAATGAAAATCCGAAGGTCATAGCAAATCATCGAAACTTGAAAATGTTCGATGTATACACTATTGCCATTTGCGCACATAGATATTGTATTATTGTACGACTACTGCCTGTAATAGTCCGTAAAACAAATAGTAACCTTACCTTATGTATGGCTATTGACGGATATTCACAAGGGAAAAAGCCATTAAAATTGGAGTCGGGACTTAAGTTGAACCGAACTGACTGAATGTGATAAAATCACTTTTAAAAAATGTCATTAAAACCTAAAACTTATGCTTGGGCACTCAAAACTTACCGGGACCGCTCTAAATAGTATCCGTTAAAATATTGGCATGATTTGATTTTTTTTTTTTAAATATTTAACATCTGCCAAAAACCGTTTTCCGACAATTAAAAAAAGAAATTTACTCCCGAATTTTTTTATTCGTTTAATATGTTATGGATACATGACACTATGAGTCCTGACTTCTGAAAAATGTTTTCAACTAATAGGTCTTATAATTACGGCTAAAAACACAAAAAACTTTGCATTCCTAAAAGGTAGCAGTCTATACAGACAAAAAAAAACCTACACCATAATGCAAATATATTTTAGATACCAGCTGTTGGCTATTGATTCACCCTTATTCATTGCAACCTACAAACCTACTACAGTAACATCGTAATTCGCCCCTTTAATTTGGTTCTAATAAAACAAAGCTTCATTACAGATTTTTAAGTAAATTTTATGTGCCCCATTCTAGAAAAAACTTATGATATACTAAGTAAACACAACTTTTTTTTTTAGTAAGTAAAAACTTTACTATAGCTATAATCAATCTTGAAAGTCTTTTCATATTCTTCTAAACGCCAGTAGTTAGAACCACGTGTGTTAAAAATGTACTGAGTTATACTAATTAAAAAAAAACAGTACATATTGGAAAAACAATTTATGAAAACTATCACCGTGTCTTGAATCAGGATGTGTGATGAAGTTTTTTGCGGTTTGACAATCAAACGAAGCAAATACTGTTAATTTTAAAATGTCGATAGTGTTTAAAAAAAGTATTTAAACAGCGAAAATTGTAATAAAAATAATTATGATTAAAGGAAAAATATACGGAAGAAGTTAAGACGAAAACAATCGCTGGTCGATAAAATAATTTTCCTAAAAAGGCATAAAATTGTTAATGTGACATTGCCGCCGACAGTATATTTTAATTTAGTAGAAATATGAAATAGGCATTGATAAAAGCACTGTGAAGGCAATAATGTACTTAAAATTAGCCTATAATTATTGCCTACAATTAGTACGAATTATGTTTTTGAGAAAATTAAATTTACAGATTAAACCTGCTCCCAAATGATTAATTTTAATACTTTGCAATTCATTTTGCTACCAGGTGCTTGTTGTTTTAATTTTAAGCTACTTAGTTAAATATCAGCCAGACACCAGAATTTTAGGTGATAGCTATTTATGCCCACTCCACCTTTACCGAAATGACGGTACTAGCTATCATAAAATTTAAATTATAACTTAATATTATATTAATGTAGCGAGTGAGGATGTTATAGAAAATTGACAAATCAAATTCAAATTTGGATAGTTTAATCTCTAAGAGTTTTTCAGAAACTATTATTCGAAGTCCATAGGTATCCATACTAGATATACTTAATTATTGTTAAAGCGACACAACAATGTTCTGCGTTTATATCGTTATACAATCAGTTGATAAAAAATATTTTCTGAAGATGATCAAATTATATTTAAAAAATTTAATAAATTGTAACCGCTAATGACAATTTTAAATTTTTTTGCATATTCCCATAATTTTGCATTTTTTTACTCATTTCCTTTACTATTTTTTATGTGTTAAATTACAATAAAGAGAGCTTTTTAATGATTTACTGTTACAGCTTTTAGTAAGTTACATAAAAAAAATGTAGGTACTACATTTTACAATTTGCCTATAATATATATTTTGTCCCAAGATGTATAAATTTGTTTTTGTGTATCGTCAGCCGAAGCAGCTGAATCGCAAAAAAAAAATGAAGACTTACGTCATAAGTATACTTTAACAACTGTTTACCAAGGCCACCGTTTGTTCGACTGTTTATGACAAATTTCAATATTTTACATAATTATCGTTACTTTTAGTAGTTAGCATAAAAAAATAATCAAAATATCAATTGCTAAAGATTGCTCTGTATTTTCGACAAAATATTCTTTATTTAAAAAGAAAATCAAGCGTATAAGTTTGCATTTAAGTTTAAAAAGTCCACCTTTTTTAGACCCCCAGAAAAAGTACTAAACGTTTTCAGCCGTTATTTGGCTATATTCGTTTACTTTGACTACTTTTTGCTCACCGATAATGAAAACAAAAAAATATATCATTGCAAAACATACACCTTACAATAATATACAAGTACCTTCAAATTTGCTACTAAAACCTGTAATTATTGTAGTTTTGGTAATTGGAAACATTTTAGTTTGTGTAAAAAAATGTTTTCAAAAAAAAAAATAAGCGTATTATCATTAATGAATCACCCTGTATGTACATAAAATAATCGGTAGCCTTTTGAAATATTTTTTAAAAAATGAGATTTCTACAATAACCGTAAGTATTTGAAAGACTTTAAATCAATTAGATAGATAAATTGGGTTATTATAATTTTTCTATAAAATATCCACTGTTGAATTAATAGGTTTTGGTTGAACGTCGGTTTGTCGTTAGCTTCGTTTTTAATAATTGTTTAAAACTAATTTTTTTTCTCGTTTAAATTTACTAAAATATAAAAAAAAAGATGTACATCGTATATTATATATTTTTTAATTCCATCAAAATCTTAAAACTCTACAACCACTGAACGAAAAAAATAGGACAGTTGTTTAGTTATAGTTTTATTTATTCCGTCCAACGGCAGTGTCTAATGAAGCCATATAATAATTATTATATTGTTTTTCATTATTATGACGACTAAATAATTTATGTTATTTTTTTAATATAAGTTGACAACTTTGGCAATGATTTCTTCATGACCTTTTCAACACAACCGCGGTTCTAAAAGATCCTAAAAGAAAGCTTATGGGTTTTTCAGAAACGTTTGAAATATATTCGGTAATACGAGAAAAATCAACAACATAAAAAAAATATACATAAATTTCTAAAAACATGACCCATATAGGTGAAACAGCGCAGAATAAATGTTTCGGGTGTACCTACCTTGAAATATTGGTACAACAGTTTTAAACATTTACTTTTATTATTGAAATAGTTTTTTTCCCATACTTGTAGGTACATATTTTTCGACATTTTTCAATATTTAGTGTTACGTATCAGCAGTTTATATATATGGTGGGGATGTCCACCATACACGAGTGCTACACCGGCACAACTCGTCATTCGTGTAATTTGGGTTTCATAATAAACATCAGCGAATATTATTATTTATATTAATCTAATTGTGTTTTACTTCCATACTAAGGTATAACAATTACGAATTTAATATCAGTTCTCAATTATAATCAGTCAGAAAAAATTTAAGTAAAAAAAAAAAAAATTGAATTTGTTCACACTAAAAGTCAAAAGTGGTACTTGAGCACAAAACTTAATAGTATCATTCTGCATAGGTTTACATAAAATTGTTTTAATGATTTGATAAATTTTTTTTAAGATTTTAGGTGTTTTTGTTAAAATATACGCAATCTGCGAAGACACAGTTTTCCGGCAATTAAAATAAAACTGTAGTGCCGAATTTGTTTTCCGTTTAATATGTAATGAATACATACGAGTTCTACTTACTAATACATTTTTAACTTAAAGGGCCTAAAAAACTAAAAAAACTTGAACCCCCTCTAGGGGGGTGGGAAATGGATTTAATTAAAATTTGATACAACTGACGTGTTTTTTCCTCGAAATTATAGCCAGTAAAGTTCTATCTTTAAAATTCGTGCGGTTTTTTTTTGTTTTTTCAAATTTGACTGTGAAGAAGTAAACTTTTTCAACTTCCCCCCCCCCCAATGTACCAACTAGATGTAACTTGTGATTTATAGAGTTGCTACTCGAAGGAATTAGTTCAATATTAAAAAAGTTACAGTGTATACAGATAAAAAAAAACACATCAGAGTAAAACCTTCGCCGCTCTGCATCGAAGCTAAAAATAAATTGTCGAAATCGGTTCGGTAGACACTTCAGAAAGTGACTTCAAATTTTAGTCTTTATTTGTAAAAAATGTACGCTCTCCGTTCCCCTTAAGTCAAAATATGGCCTTATATAACTAATACAATAGGTAACTTGTATAACTTATACAACTAATTTGGAATTTATCTAAACTTTAAAACCAGATCAAATCACAGGCTGCCGATTTTCTTGCTATTTTAGGGTCCATGTACACACATGTTTGATTACATTTTTTTCGTCTGTTATCTTTGAATATTCATAAGATAATTAATATTACATTTGGAGTGAAATAATTACAGATATGTGGCCCTATTATAATATATTTAAACATTTTATCAAATAAATTATGTTTAAAAATCGGTAGATCTTAATGACCTCCCCCTATCTCTAAAATAAACACCAATAAATACAATAAAAGCTTAGACTGCCTTTGTATAATTTTAATTTTGTTGTTTGTTACAATATTTTTATACACAAATTACATTTTCTACTCAGTTTTGTTATTTTACTGAGTTAACATAGAATAGTTTTACTTTATTCAAGATAAGTAGGAGCATCTAAACTAATTGCGAATTCTAGTTGTTGACGGAGTGACGAAACATGAACAAACATTACTGAATAACTCCAGTAAGTAATCAATGTTTATTTTGGTCAAACAATAATAACTTCAAAATAATATAATCTTGGTATTAAGTGCCATTATTTTTTGTTTTAACAAAAATAAATTAATATTATTTTATAGTTATCACTTATCAATTGTTTCCATGTGAACAAAATAATATATTCATAATAGTTGCAAGTACTGTGACGCATATTTCAATGTGTTAGTTGTAAATGGCAGCACAAAATGGTCAACTTTGCGTTGTACCTATTTAACTACACAACCCTTATGATGTTATGATGACTGTCGAGTAATATTATAATTGAAATTTGAATTAAGGATAATACAAAAATATATTGTACATCTTATAGTATCATTTTCATAAGCTTATGAATTCGGACATAAAACGCTCGATGGTATGTTTTTTATTGTACGTATATAAACATTAAACACTGAAAATCAACCAAAAAAAGGTGTACAATTTCGAGTGGAATATAATTCATTGAATAACATTATAACGATTTTAAATGTATTGTTTATTATGTAAAATATATAATTGAATTGCAAACAAATGAATCGTATATTATAACTTATAAATAAACCATAATTTATTTTATTTAAAAATAAATTTTGAATTTAAGATTCGTTTTTTGTCACGTCTTCTTCGAATTTCACAGCGACTCTTTCTATAGCATTCAAAATACAGTTTCGATCATTATCAAAATGGCTTTCTACTAACGTATCAGGGTAATCAGTCGTATTGTCGTAAGTTCTAATTTTTGTTGCCTGAATGAAAGCTTCACGTCCAACTTTGAGGTCACCATTTTTCATAAGTCTTCTTGCTTCAAGGACTTCTTCTTTATATTTCGGTTCTAAGTGTTCTCTGGTCAAACCTTTATAGTGTACACATATCAAATTTTAAAATGTTTTCTAATAATGTATATTTCATTAAAAATTATGTATTAAGAACGGAACCGTATTTAAGATTTCAAGATACCGTTTTTTAGTGTCGATCAATAAACAAAATGATGTGTTCCATAAAATAATATGTTTGATTTACTCATTTCAGTAAGATCTGACTAGTATTAAGAAATTTTTATTTAACTCAAAGAAATCAGGATAATAATAGATATTTTTTATAGGAATTTCAACTAAGTAACAGATATTTGCAAGTTAAGAGTTTTGGAAATTTAGTGTATCTGAAATCGACAAAATCACCGTTTTCTGTAGAGAATAGAATATATAATATATAAAACAAAAATTATGTAAGAATACAATTTTTTTTATTGGAGAATGCTTTTGAATATATTACACTCAACGTAAAATAACAATCTATTTTAATAAACAATATGTATTAACCCTCAATAAAACTACTTTAATCCTATGAAACAAATAATGCCAATACGGTAAAATAAATTATTACTTTGATTTACATTTTAATTAATTGATAAACAAATTTTTGATAAACGTATGATTGATACAATGTTACACTGATTGCCACGATAAAATCTTTGTATAACAACAATGCATTTTTATAATAATAAAACATTTATGGGGTCAATAGCAATACAGTATATATCAAATTTAATTATCTATCTATCTACATTTTTATTGAATATCACGTTATTTTTCGATAAGTGCATTTAAAATTGTAATATCTAGTTATAAGGAATGTACTCAAAATTGACTAATTACTATCTGACATACTTTCAGACTTTGAATTTCTATGTATATACTCTAAAAATCAACTTTCTGTAATAATTTCAGAATATAATTTCTACAACTATTCCAAAACGTACATTTTTTGAATAATCGAATGGAAACTAATAACTTCAGTGATGTATACTCACTTAGTTAGGTTTTTCCAAATATTAAACAAACGTAAGTTTATCTTATAAAGTATAAACCCAATAAAGAAGCATTATATTTAAAAAAAAATCAGGTAATTTTAAGTTCCCTTATCTTCCCTAAACTTATTTAATAAATATATAATAAAATACCGTTTTTGATACTCACTGTTCATATAAGTATCTAACAATAAAGGCTTTATTAAATCTTCTCGATAAAGGTTATTTGGTAGATTAATTATTGAAAGCAGATCTTGTTTTTTGACTTTGCTCGAAGAGCCCAACTCAGATGTTGAACCACTCAAAGAAAAGGTCTTCAATGAAATATGAAAAACGCATATAATATTATTAATATTAGTAATATCATTGAGTTATTGTTGACTGTCATAAAATACCAGTTATATATAAATTATTTATGTACAGTATTGTAGTCCCAGTGAACATGAAATAAAATTCAAAGAAAATTTGTTATGAACATATAGAGGCTCTGGCAATAACTAGGTATATACTTATTATCCTATATATTATATAAATCTCAAATAGATCGTATGTATTTACTTTTTTTAAAGAGTCTGATAGAGATCTGGTAAAGGATTTTCGCTTGGTATCTGGTGTTTTTTCATCTGATGAATTGCTATTGCCTTGTCTATCACCTTGTGGCACGGACGAAGCATTCAATAAAATCTGAAAGACGAATATTATGTAATTAAAATTAGTAGTATCCTAGAATTGTTGTCGACTGTTGTCAAACACCAATTGTATTAAAGAATAACCGTTTTCAAAATCAATTTTCACGGCAGTTATTTTCAGTAATATAATATCCTAGACAAAAAGTGAAATATTAATTTTCTTAGAACATTGTGAAATTTGTACATGGACCAAAACCAAATAAAATAAAATAAGTACAAGTAGTTTTATACATTTGAACAATTTTCAAGAATTAAATTAAATATTTTTATCCTATATGGAATGTGAGAGGTAATTTATAGGATAAATTATTGAGATTATTACTGAATACATCATAACTACTATAAATATATAATCATAATTTCTTGCTTGCTAACATGTATGGTAACTCAATTTCTTGTAGTAGATACAAAAATGTTGAATGAGAGTATCAAATTTAATTTTTTTCTTGAAATAATTTACTTACTGTGAGGCCGAAGAAACACACTGCAAATAACAAAATATTTGTGTTTGATTTCATCGTAAATTCCTAAAACAATAAAATCATAATAATATAATATATGAATAGTTATTTTATCGACCGACATAGTGGCAAAGTCTAAAGGGAAAATTCGGTCTTGCGAAGAATAATTTGAAATGTTACTTACTTTTTTGACGTTCGTTATACTAAATGAATAGAAATTAAAAAAAAACACTGATACAGTTCATGCTTAGGGTACCTTTTTATAGTCAGTTTTGTGACAAACGTTGTTTTTCCCCACGTCGAATTTTCTGATGTCGTGTACCAATAACATTTTTGTTTACATAGTACAGTTTGAATTCTTTAGATGTTTAGGAACTTCTAGACCAATCGGACCAATTGTTGACGGTACGACCCCCCTATATTTTATTTCAGTCTGGTTAATCAAATAAGATTCTCGCACGAACGTCACACACTTGAATTTTTATACTTTAATCGCGCCAGTCGAGATGCGAGCCGCCTAGTGCAAATATTGTTCACTTTGAATGGATTATAGCCTATAGTTGAAAAGAAATATATTTTATATTATATATATTCTAATTTCTGCAGTGCACATAAAAAATATTTTCCTATAATTAATATTATATATGTAAAATTCTGTATAGTTGTACATTATGTAATTGGTCTTAATGAATATTATTTATTTTAAATTCGCTGTAATTTAAAAATAATTCGCCTATTCAATAGAATCTATTGAATAAAAGCTTGTTTTTAAAACATTTTTAATAGGTAGAACATGTAAAACAAAGTCACCGATGTATGTTTAAAAAAATTATTATTTTAGAATCAGTAAAGTAGACATATATATATATATATATATTTTTTTTTGTATACTGGTGCCTACCTATAAAACAAACATTAAATTTTAATAAAATTCGAACGCGAACGATTGCAGCATAATATACCATATATTATATTTTAAATTATTATAAAAACTTAAATTGAAATAACAATATTTAAAATTTATCGTTTTTACAGATATTGTCAAAATGAGGATTTCTAATTGTTATCGTCCCTTAACGAATACAATATACAATCAACTATATATTATATTTAATATACAGCTCAGATTGAAGGACGTGGTCATCACTTGCGATGAGAGTTTGATTCGGCATATCGATGAAATATGATAATGTGACCAAGATGCTCAGTGCTCTATCGTTATCTACTGATATGAACTACAACACTAATGTTCTTCCCCAAGCGCTAGGTAGCGCAGCTCGGAAATACGAGCACTACTCTTAGTTCTTTTGGGATACCCTTTGTAGATAATAAGATGTAAAAATATTAGCCGTTTTTGCACATCTAAATAACTTGCTTAAATAAAAAAACATTTTTCGATTTAGGATTTTATCATTAACATATGTTCTATATAATAAATAAAATATACTTATTAACACCAAAGAACAACAAATCTTACAGTAAACACACAGATTACCATTTTAAATTTAAGTTTTGTGATTTGTTTAATTTTCATAAATTACGTTTTTTACTAAATTTTTTTTTTGTTATTTTATTTCGTTTCAAAAAAAAATTGTACTTTAAAGAAGATAGGAAGGAGCATCTAGACTAATAATCTATTTGGTTTATTGAAGGCGAGATAATATTTAAAATTGGTCTTAAATCTTCAATAGATAATAAAATATATTTATTTTGGCAAAAAAAAGTAGCTACAATTAGATTTGAATATGTCATGTATATTGTTTAACTATACCCGACAAATTAAAATATAAACAACAATTTTTAATTAATAATATAATTAATTAAAATGATAGATCTTCAAAAGAATAAAACAAATATTACAATTTCAAGTCAACTGTACTTTTGTTTTATTAAACAATACATTTTGAATTATTAAATTAATTTTCCTGCATTCACATCTTTTACGAATTTATTGATGACCTCGTTTATTGCGATTTTTCTTTATTCGACAAGCACTTTAAATACAACATTTTAAATCGGGCTTGACAGCTTTTTGTTGAAATTTCAACAAACTAGGGGAAATTATAAGTTTGAATTTGGAAATTATTATATCTGAAATTGATAAAATTGACAGAAAGGGCGGAATATTCCACAAAATCTGAAAGTAGAAAACTATCTTACGAAGAATAATTTGAACTGTTACTTAGTACTTACTTTTTAGACGTTTTTCAAACTAAACGAATAGAAATTAATAAATCACTAAAATGGTGAATGCACATTTTGCCTTTTTAAAGTCAGTTTTGCGACCTCCCCACTAATCTTTTTCTACAAAAAATAGGTCCTTAATATATTATTCTTTTTTTGATTTATTGTTTTACCGAGTGTAGTTTTAATTTATTTAAGACGTGTAGAAACCTCTAGACCAATCGAATTTCATCGTTGGTGGTGCGACCAGTATTTAAAATCTTCCATTTTATCTGGTTAGTCTTATGCGGTTCTACGACGAACACGACACACCTAAAGTTCTATACAGTATACTCATATTGCTTCTTTCGAACTGCCTAGTGAAAATGTCAAATTTCAAAGGTTCACTGTCCACACTGTTAGCATTGAAGCTTATATCACTTTCAGTTATAATAACCAATGTAGACCACCTCTGATATCCGCGTTTTTATTTTGCTACGTTGGGTGGACATAAATTTGGCTTAAAAACACAAAACAACGTCCACACCCTTCTGGGGGATGGTAAATAGATATAATTTAAATTTAAGGCTTTTGGCATATAAGAGCATACTAAATAAATATCTCTTGATAATTTTAACTAGATCCAACCATTTTTCTTGAAATTATAGCTGGTCAAAGTTAAAAACTAAAAATATATATAATTTGCTTTGTTTTCCTCGATTTTAAGGGTAAAGGAGTAATCTTTTTCAACTTCTCATCCCATTCCTCCCTTAAAGTACCGACTAAATAAAACGTGTGATCTTTAGAGACGCTACTCCAAGAAATTGATCCAGCGGTTCAAAAGTTACCGTGCGTACAGACACAAGAAAACAAGCTCAAGTCATTGTAAAACCCATGGCCTCTCAGTTGTGCATCAAAGCTAGAAAAACAACGGTCATAACTTAAATTCATTTTTTTTTTTATTCGCAGCTTTATTCCGTATTGCTGATACGAGTCTTAAAACTTGATGGTTTAACTAAAAAATAGAAAACCTGAACATATACATATAGACAACAGTGCGCTTGTTTTGCGAATAATCCAAATATGATACTATATCGTACGTTGACAATGTTCTCGAAGCCGGCATATTCATTTGGGATTTGTGCACATAAATGGTTTAACACATTTTGTTTTTTCAAACTGCTATCGGCGAATACTCACAAAACAAATATTAAATTTTAATAAAACAACATGTACGAATTACAGACTTTGACTACGATTATTGTTAAAAGTATTCAGACGCGCTCATTTTTTATAAGCCGAGAAAAAAAACTGAATTTAATTGTTATACTACTTACAATACATTTTCGAAAACTATCATTTAAAAACACTGTTTTGAAATTAATTTTTTTCTCTAATTAAAACAACATTAATGTATTAAACCGATAAATCTAAATTCAACAAAGTTGAAACTTAACCTAACGAAGCAGTAGTCTGTACAAAATTAAAATTGGACAAACTAGCATTTTTTGGTTTTGTTTTATGATCCTAAAACTTTGTGAAAATGTCTTTTTCAATGTTAACAAGTAGTAACAAATAACTGTTGGAATTACTACTAACTATTAATATCATAAAAAGTCATAGTTTACGTGGGGGGAAATGTGTATAGTTTTACACTAAATTATATATGATTAAAGTTTATACGCAGACAACACAGTATAATTAATCTACATATTATTATATTACTAAATGCTGTTTGTGTAGTGTAAGTAGTTTAAGAAAACCTTATACACATATTTTAATGGTCTTGGCTTTAATGTCTATTGTTATTTTTACATTATCATTTCTAGCACTGTACTAAGTACTCGTAGATGTTAAGATATTTGCTGATGTTAAGCAGGATTGTCTTTACAATGTCGGGTGTTTTTATTTTGTTTAGCTTTGCACTGGATCCACCATATCTCATAAAGCACTTAACCGATTTCTTTATATAGCCGGTCTATAAATCAGAAGTCGTACGTTGAAGATACTTTATTGGGCCGAAAAAAAGTTCACCCTTCCCCTTTAAAATAAAACACCCACAATATCTACATATTTTTTTAAGATCTGAAAATTAGACTAATGTTACATTTAGAGTGGCGCTATAACATATACAATTTTCTCAAAAATATGTTGTCAAACTATTTTGTTGATTAGGGAATGCCGAAAAATAAGAAAAACAACACTTTGACCGTTGTACATTTCTAGGTTATAAAGTATAATACAGTTCATGTGAATGAATGAAACAGTCAATAGGTATCAGCTGGAAAACTTTATTATATTGTTGCTCACAATAAACTGGTTACAGCAGTAACAAAATATTAGAACATACCGGCGATCAACCCTTATCCCAACCACCCAATTCCAAAATTTTATGAATATTTATTATTTTTACTAATAACAGATTAGCATTGGAACGTTTACATGCTAGTGATTATACATTCTTAGTTCAATAATATTATATATCCCAAACAAAAATATTAATATTAATATTCTTAAAACATTGTGAAATCATAATATGTGGAGTAATAAAAATAAAACAGTTTTATACATTTAAACAATGCTTAAAAAATTAATATTTGGTTTATTTTATATGTGTTTGTTATTTTATATGTTTTGTGGTGGATAATAAAATATTTATTGAATGGATCACATTTAACTTTTACTGTGAATTAGTTGAAATTGAGCCAGAAATTTATATATACTTACAAAAAGGCCGAAGATATACACAGAAATTAACACAAGACTCGTGTTTGATTTCATCGTAAATAAGTACCTAAAACAATAAAATTCCCCATAACAATAATTACAAATATTTTTGTCATCGGCAGACATATAACTATTAGTATAATATAATAAAATATAAAAGTGTTAAAGGTAATAAACAATTTTTGCGGAATTCTAAGCTATAAACAAATCTAATACAATTTTAAAAATCATAAATATGAAAAATCATTCTAATGGCACATCATTTTGTGCATTTAACGTGGAAACCTATTAAGACAAATTTTCTTTTTCTTTGATACTGTCAAATGTACGAGTCGACTCGCACCATGTTATTGTCGAACCTTCCATTATTAATTTTAAATAGTAAATAGTGCATCTTATCTTAGCATAATTGAAAAAAATATATATATTACAGAAATAAGGTCGTTACGCATCTTACTAAATAATAATATTATAAAAACTTCGTGGCAAAGTCTGTGTAGAAAATTTGGTCATACGAAAAATAATTTGAAATGTTAATTACTTTTTTGACGTCTGTTAGATTAAACGAATAGAACTAAAAAATACACAGTTAATGCTCGGGTTGCCTTTTTATATCAGTTTTGAAACTTTCCTCACGTCACATTTTCTGAAATCGCGTGTTAAAAGTCTTTTTGTAATTAATATTGTTCACATACAAAAAAATATATTATGACTTACACTCATATTACACCCGTTAAGCTGCGATCCGCCCAGTGCAAATAACTTTTACGTTAAAATATAGGTTATAGATTAAAATTGAAAAAAAAAATTACTTGGAATCGATTATTTTGCAGTACGCATAAAAAAATATATATACAGGGTAATTCTTTTATCATGAACCAGTCATATATCTCACTGGGTTTAATTTATAATTGAATTTTTTTTTTTATAATGTGTTTATACAATGTGATCTCAATTTGTCACAATTTTGTTGTTTTTACTCCCTTCCCATCTTAGTTTTTTTTTATAGCAACTTTTGAAACTTAAATGGTAATACATACACTTCATTAGCTTTTTAAATTGAGAATACTTAAAATGTTGATTGGTAGATAACCAGTTTTGGGTAACTATTTTTGAAGTTATTGAAGTTTCAAGTTTTGGGCAGGAGGAAAGGTGGATGCGTAGTATTATTTTTATCTGCGCGCATTTCCTAACCGCACTTCCCCTCCCATCCTAACTTTTAAACTCTTATTATACTAATTGTACATCCGACATTTAGCGCAGAATATCTACTCAATTTAAAATTTATTCGAAAATAAAATAACTGAAACACTAAGAATAATATAATAATACAATTTATAATTGTACTGCATTTTCTAAAAACAATAATTAAATTGAAAACGAAATAAACTAGGTTGTTATAAATTTAATAGTTATTAAAATTAAACATTATTTTTCATGATAACTTTCAAAATTAGCTCTGAATTTTTTTGTGAAACGCAAATAATAAAATACGTGCCTGACATTTGAAATTGCCTAACGCAGTACTCTATTCTTCCTATAGCTTTTTCCACTTTTTCTCTAATTTAACTATCAAACATAGATTTTTTGATAAAAAAACCTATATTATGACCATAGAAATTGTGAGGAGCCAACTTAAAACGATCACCCCTATTCCTCCTCCCCTCAGTTTCCCTTGGTTTCGACCTTTCCCGTAAAAGCATCTCCTCCTTTTTTAGACTAAGAATGGACACTACATACTCCCTACTCATGCTTTTAAAATGGATCTTAATTCGGTTCCTTACTGGCATCTGCATGAGAAAGAAGCTATATCAGTTAGTTTAGGTTAAATTAGGGTTTTCTTGCTTTTTACTAGATTGACCTTCCCTCTACTCAAAAAGCATCTCCCTCTTACATTTCCTAACCTTCCAGGGTCTCTCTAGCCCTAACCACACACTTATTCTTAATTCTCGCCTCGTTCTTATAGTTAACGCCACTTTATAATTCCTTTTTAACGTTGGCTGCACTATATAGTTTTTGTAATTTGTTCATTATTTATTCTGAACACTTAACAATAAGTTTTACCAGCTCTTATATTTTTACAGTTTTAAATATCTTTAGTTAATACGATATATTTTGCCTTATTGTAAAGAACTTTGGTAACTAAGGTTCATTGTACAAGTAATATGTATGTAATAAATAAATACAAAAATAATTAATACACTTGAACATACACAGACAGCATATGTACGTATACGCACAACACTCAACAGTTTGCTTGTTTACTTTTAACCAAGTTTCTTTATTTGATGCAATACTAAAGACTACGGTAAAATTCATAGTTAGTGTTATTTTTGCAATAAAATAATTTCTTAAGTATCTAATTTCTTATAGTCTAATATTATTAACGATCTTTGTAAAATTTGAAATGATATTTCTTTGGTTTTGGACCATAATAATATAATAATGGTGTAAATGTAAAAACACCAAACTAAATTTGGAGACTAATTATTTGGCTATTTCTCAAAAAATTATAGTATGCCGTAGTTTTAAATTGTTTTGTTTCAACTGCGTTTTTCTCGACTTAAAGATGATAATAACTTTTGGTCTTTATAGCTAAAATAACACATCATTGAAGAATACTTATTTAAATTATTTTCGTTATAACTTTTATATAGTTTTTTAAGCCATTGTCTTAAAGTTCTTCTTTTCGGATTTGATTTTAAGCCACCTTAAATAATATATAGTTTGCTTTGTTAAAAAATGAAAAGTTACAATAAATCACAATAAATCACAATCCGGCAATATTTTCAACCTAACATCCTAGGACTTGTCACCTAGAAGTGTTTTATTTGCCTTCTGTTGCCTTTTTGTTTAATCATAAGATAATTATACATTTTAATTGAACATTGAAAGCGACCGATGCGTACTGCAGACATTGACACATAAGAACAGAAGATAATTTAAAAAAATAATAATATTACAATAGTCATAAAGTCATAGAAACTTAGTAGTTTACAATAAAAATATGTATTTTAAATTAAAAGTGTACTATTTATGTATAAATTATGCAGTTAAACCATAGAATAAATGAAATTTAATATGTATTTATATTAAATTATAAATTAATTATTTATTTATTTATTATAATTTATGTATTATAAATTATTTATTTATGAAATCATTTATTCTGTGGTGTAACCACTGTTGTCAAATTGGCCTATAAAGAATATAATTTATCTAAAATAAGTACAGTTAGAATGCATTTATATCGGTATTTTTATACAAATTTCATTTCCCTTAAAATGTAGTATAAAAAAACTTAATGGTGACAAAATTAAAATTGGTATCAAACCTTAAATTGACGCCCTTTTTTAAGTGGGTTTAATTCCCAATGTTAAAAGTGACTGTACTTTACAATTTACAATAAACAATTTTTGACAGATGCATGGCTACATGAGTACAGCTTGCGTCATCTAGTTGCCTTTACGTGCATATTCTGGAGTTAAACACAGGTAGATGCCGTAGCACTTTCCGGTGTAACCCAAGTCACGGACTTGGCCATAGAATACACCCATCGACCGGATTGAAGATATAGGTTTGCCTTGTCGGTTATCTTATACCTTGTATAACCTTGTCAGTTACCGTTATACCTAAGGCAAAAACATAGAACACCGTAAAATATTTTAAAAGAGGAAATGAAAAATAATTCATAAACAATTTAAAAAGGGGTTTTTCAGTTTAATTGTAATATGTAAATCTAGTCAGGGACCACGTGCCGGTGGTTTTTTTAATTTGGTAAATTATAAATTGTAATTATTAGCATTGTTTAACAGCAGCCGTTAACGAATTTGTTTGTGAGATGTTTTTTTATGAATTCAATAACAAAGTGCAGTGTTTACTCATTTAGCCAAATTCGAATTGCCACTTTATCTGGCATTCCGCTACCTGTTATTGTTTTATTTGAATAATTTAATTAGATTAGTAATTAAAATGTTAAAATAACGAAGTAGAATTCTATGTAAATAATATAACAACTGTGCGCCGACCACTCCGGTTAAACGTTTTTTTTTTTTTTGAAACAAATTTTAATTAAAACTATCTACATATGGAATATTATGAACATTGTTATACGAGAGTGTATTTTTTTTTTCTCGAGAGCATTAGGTATCTGGTAAGTGCTTTGATTCCATATTAAGCATGGGAATCAACACAAGTGGTGTAAACACACATAAATTAGCGTAAGCTTGGTCGGTATACTAACTTTCTAGCAGCAGACTCGGGTTTCGAACTTTAAACGGGTTCACGGATAAAGATTAACATTTCGGACTAAGATTGTTAACTATAAGCACTAAATACTTGATCATTATTAGCCGTTAGGGTGTGTTGTGGAAAATTAAGGCAATCCGTCTCCCGATATCAGCTAAAAATGATTGACTCGATTAACTGCCGCCTTTCACTTGGCGGGTATTGCCTTGCCGATCAAATTCGACTTACTCAACATCTTAATCTAACGTTGCTCGACATTAAAAACAGATTAATGCACTCAACGATCGGTCGGTTTTTTCGTACACATGATACACACTGAATGCTATTAGACCGAACGGCATATGTGTGAAGCTTAATAGTTTAACTTAGTGTTATACAAATAAAAAGTTCTGAAACAGTGTCTGGATTTTTTTTTCTACCGCACTCGCTTTAATATGCACATAAGGAGTTTTTAACAGAAACTGTTACAGCCGGTAGCACGGAGTACGTTAGAATTATATTTACAACTGTTCCAAACGAGTCAGCCGAACATCTAACGTCACTCTAATGAAATCGCGAAGACGGTAAAGTTAATGATATGTTTAAATCTTTAGAATTAGGTAATTAATACGAGTTGGTATTGTTAATAATATAATTTTAGTTGTCTGAAAATTTGCATATTTTTTTTGAAAATAATTTGCACATTCAGCAAGATATCGGTAAACTAGTAAAATTAGCCCTATTAAACTTCCCCTAGGAGACGTTAGCCACTTATATTGATGAAGAGCTGTAGACGATGATGATTCGAGGGAAGCGAAAACTGTTTTATGAAGTCATAAGATATGACTTGATATGTAAACAAATCCAAGAATATTATAACAATGTGTTAATTTGTATAATAAATGTATGCGTTTAATGTAAACGAATATATTTTGTTTATAATTCTGATATATTTAACATATTATGGGTTAAAATGGTTAAATTGTGGGTCAGTTAAATTTCGGTAGAGTAACCTTGGAAAATTGATTGAATTTTCGTTTTATATTTGGTATTTAAATAAACTAATATAACGTATTTCTTGATATCGATAATGTTCAGTCAACATTGTAATAATATAATTGTATCAACAAGATGAACCAAAAAATAGTTCAAATAATAAAGTTAACACTATATTATGGTATGCATCAATCGAATGTATACTTGGTAGATTTGTATTTTCTTATTAGTATGTTATCAAGTACATATTTAAGTGTACGTGTAACCGTTTAAATTTCGACTTATTTTATACGAAAAATATTTTTGTATAATTCTAAACAGAAATTATAACGAATTTCAACGGTTTGTTTGTACACTTAAAATATTGTTTCGTACGTACGTACAGTGTACATATTTTGTTTGTTTATTTAACTGTATACATTGTGTACACTGACTTAGGCTCGGCTATGTACAGAGTGATCAATTTAATGTAAGACACACATTTTCTTGGAAAATAAATGCGATTTTTTCATTTTTTTTCTTTGAAAACATTTTTATTCATGATACTTCAAAATATTATGAAACTGCTAAATATTTACTGTTTTCAGTGTTTTCCCAGAAATCTATCCACTTTTGAAACTTATATAAGTTACTACTGAAGTATATATGCAACAAACTTTTTAAATTAAGAATAGTTAGCTAAAAATTTTGATTTGTCAATAACCAATTTTTCGATCATTCCTTTTATTTAGGACGAGATGAAGGGTCGAGTGTAGTATATATATATATATAAATATATAGCTAAGTGAAAATTATATTTTCAACCAGGCAGCCAGCTGTGAACCCAAAATTTGTCCAATAAACCGTATAAGCCCCATTTAGTAGGGAATAAATGGACGTTAAACGCGAAAACGCTATACCTGTCTTATGGGTGATGTTCATAGGTTTTCTTCAATATATCTTTTAAAAATTGATGAAAAATTATAAAACAAGCGCAAATGGAAAAAAGAAAAATATTGTGTAATCAATAACTTCTTAGGTATTGAAAACAAAGTTACTTGAACCATTTAAATGAAAATTATAGTAGTGTATGACTATTACACTTTAGACTGCGCGCTTCTTTCAATTTCAGACATTCAAAAGAGTAAATTATCTAAATGAATATTTTGTATTATAATAATGTAGTATTTTATTAGATATACAGGTATATTATAATGTGTATTAAGTAATATTATGATTAAAAGTAAATGTCCTGGGAAATTTAAAGCTTCGGTGTACCGTTTAATACAAATAATGTTGTTAATACATTTTGTATGTAAATTGCCTCTGCGACCTCAGTGCCGGCCGCCAGGTTGTATGTCTGTATACGGTTTAAAAATTAAACCTATTATATTATGTTATGCTGAAACGACATTATAGAAATGTTGCTTTAGATCTTTTCTTTTCACGTGCTCATCACATAGCATCCCATACACTTTAATTCTGTTGGGGGTAATTTTTAATAATATGTTTTCTTGGAACGTGTATGTTATCAATTATTTAAGAATGATGCGAATGCCAGACACCGCAGGATACACTTTCAAAAATAATTTTATCAAATAGGGTAAAACAAATATTGTAAATATTAAATAAAGTGTTTAGAAAAAAAACTGTTCATTTTAAACAGTTATGCCGTCTGTAAATGTTAGTAAAATGCGCGTTTATAACGCGTCGAGTCTCTAGAAAGTGATATATAATAACATTACATTGTTCATTTTGAGTTTTCGTAGAAATCTAATATAACAGAGAAGTATTATACGAAGTCGTATTATCAAGAAAGCTCAAGACACCATCATAATAGAAAGTACAGGTAGACGGCTGTATACATATTCAAATGAAAATAAAAAGCCATACCTGTGCGTTATAAACTTTAATAAGTCACGTGTGAAAATAATGCGATATGAGACAATGTGGTTTAACAATATTCTAAAAGAATGACGTATAACATGTATAATAACCATTAAACATGCATAAGATGGGATCATTGATAAAAATGTAGGCATTGATTGTGTTGGTTGGCATACACTTCAGGTGTTTGGAGAATTTCGATAATATTGTATTTATATATTAATATGATAACATAAAATCTAGTGGAATTTGTCGCAGACAGTGCGAAAGTATATTGTGTAGTTTCGTTGTATCGAAAGAACTAATTTATTTAGTTTTGGTTCTAAAATATAATAATTATTATTATATACCTATACCTATTACCAAATCTATAGCGCGCCGATAAACCATAAGGTATTTTTAACGTTATCTAAATCCACAGACACAATAGTATAAAAAAGAGTAAATATTTGTGTTAAGTATTTTCTTCTTAATGTAGCGTATGAGAAATAAGAATATAATATAATGGAAATCTGGCGCCAAATTTATTTTGTCTGCGAAACTGTGTCGAGAAGACCCTTTTTTCCATCGTACGCCGACAGGAAACTGTACAATGTTCTCTCGTGCTATATTGACTAACATATCTATAAAATTAACTTGCAACGTGAACAGATAAAACGGCAGCTGCGGCTAACGGGAAAGTTAAAAAGTTCGATTTTGTCGTACCGGATGTGTGCATTCTTAAAAAATAGAAGAGGTAATGGAACGACATTGAAGACCAAAGGTTCTGTTGAAAGAATCAAATACAATAGTTCACGAATGACATCACGGATGCTTGATTTCTGTTCTTTTATTTCCACTTTTTCAATGGCAACGGGCAAAACGATCAAATGGAAGTCTTTATAGTATTATTATAGGCGAGTCTCAAGCACAAATGGTCATTGATAATATAAATATGATTTCCTCTCACTATAATGTAGCGCTTGTTCATAAAAGAAGTACTCTCGTTGTGATATTTTTTGCACTCAATTCTTTTTTTTTCCTATTTTATTTGGTTTGAAATTGGTATACTTTTTTCCTAAAAATGGAAAAAATCCTGCATATTAGGGATATGCAAATATTTTACTGAATTAATATCGAAATTTTATCTTGCCGTCAAAGTGTCACAATTTATGGTTTTTTATTTTTAGGCAAAATTTCAAATAGCTTTTGGAGAGAAAGTTTTTTTCAAAAGTACATTTTTGAGGGCTAAAAGCTGAAAAATGTCACCTTGAATGTAGAAAATGTCAAAAAAAAATGGAAATAAACAAAATTGAATGTTTCGATTTTTATTGAACCCGAATTTAGTCACCTCCTCATCTCTTCACAAATAGGGATAGTGATTTTTTTTTAATTGCGTTTATGCGCAGTAGGATTTAAGAGCTAAAAATTGGATTAATAGTAGTTGTGAAATTGTCACATTATTTTGTTAAATTGACGATTTTTGAAGTGTCTAAAAAATGTATTTTTTATATTTTTATTAAACATTGATATTAGGTAGGTGTTTTTATTGCATTATACTCGTAGCAATTACTAGAGTTTGTCAAGTATACAAAAAAACGTGGCAAGTACAATATGTAGACGCGGTCATTCGACAGAAAATCGTCCGAGCTTCAAATCATGACTTGTTAAGGGTTTCGCAACGTGTATATGTATATTGTTTAAGTCTGAAATACTATGTGAAACTTTCTTTAGCCGCGGCTGGATCCGTCTCCGTGAAGCTATAAAGCAGTGGAATAAAAACAGAACGCCCGTCATCGGTGGTGCGTTTATAATGAAAATTCCGGAGATGAAATATATGATGATAATACAATTTAATAAAACGATTTCGACGGAACCGGACTATGTGTTTGGCGCTCTGGGGTTAGTTACTAAAATAATATATATAATTTTGTGTGCATTCGTGTGTGGGTCGGCCACAGCAAGTCATGAAGGGTTTAATAAGAAGCTTAAAGGCACGGCTGCTCTCTCGCCTCGTCCCTAAATTAAGACACACTATTTATATATCATAAAGGATCGGAGCCGGGCGAACAGAGATCTTGGCAGCCGAGGATTTCCATCACGGGAACCTTTATGTGCACGTTTCTGAGAAGTATTAGTTGTGAGTCTTGGTTTCGTTTATCATTGCAAAATAACCGACGGGATTTAATATATCGTAAAAGCACTGCGATAGCTTTCGGCAATTGAACTGCGTATCAACAGGAGATAAAAAATGGGAAATTATATGCGACCACACTCGAAACGGACAAAGTTCATTTTTATAAGTTAACGTAACTATTTTTAACGTACTATCGGTATAAAATGTACAGCTTTATGTATTCATTTGTATGTTTGGTCACATATTATGTTTAAAAACAAAATCACATTATGTTCTATTTATAATGGTAAATTATATTGGGTTCTTTCTATTTTTTTTTAGGCTTAAGTATCTTGGTAAAAAAATATAAACTGATTTAATGGAGTTAGTACGCCTATTCATTCGAAATATAATGTATTGTTATCAGAGTTGGGCATTATTTAGTTAATTATTTAAATCATTTTTTTCATTCCAATACCCGTCGAATAATATTTTTATTCAAATAAATTATTTATTATTCGTTATTCGAATAAAAAATTCCCAAATCTGATTGTTATGCATATAAATTATTAAGAATCAACCGTTTGCAGAAATTTCACTCCTAAGCGTTTTATTTCTTATAAACTGAGTATTACTCGTATAATAATAATATACAACGGCGGCGTCACTCGATAATTGAGAGTTTAAATAATATTCAATATTGTATGTATATGATTTCTATAAAAAAATGTTCGAGCGTTAGGTAACATTCTGTATAGTGGATTTCTATACATAATACATATACCAAACGTACGAATATATTATAATAAACTGTTTATTTAGTAGAACGATGCATGTGTACATAACCAATAGCAATTTTTGTAAATGTGTTCAACTTAAGTTCTGTATGGTTCGTAAGAAGGTATTTAAAAAAAAAAAAAAGGGTAAACAATTTTTTTTTTTTTTTAATTTCAAAATATGTACTTTTTTTTATAAAAATTGAATTATGAGGTTTAAACCAAATATAAAATATGAGTTTATTGTTATAATCCGAGCAGACTTATGTTAATACAACTTAAAATGCATTGAATCGCTTCGTCCGGATACTGGAGGATCGCCGTGGGCGGGAAAGAAGGAAATCAATTTCGTTTGTAGGACTGGCAGCATGTCAACAAATCGAATGTAAAACGGTAAGAGGAAATATAAAGCCATTGGATTTTAAGTACAGCGGAAATCTTTTTTCACTAAGCAAATAGGCTTTAGAGCTTTCAGCCGCTTGTTGAAATTCACTAGGAACTACATAAGAGCCGCACACGCTTGGGAGGAAAATGAAAGTTATTAAGCCAACAACATTCATTGTATGGCCTAAAAACGTGGAATGAAAATAAAAAAAAGATCTGATGGCAATCATGAGTCGCATGACGTTATTGCTATTTGTTTGGGAAAAAGTAAAAACATTTCTTAAGTAACTGAAGATTTTATTTTTTTTTAAATAACCATTATGAAAAAAAATCTTTCATCGTGAAAAGCTTTTACATAAAAATAGAAGAAGAAAAAATGCCCTTTCACAATGTACACAATGTGCGTGGAAAATAAAATATTACTAAAATGTTTTCCAAGTATAACATGACATTATTCAGCAGAGGACAGTGTATTATTTACACTTTGAGGAATGAGTTTAGCATGCTACCAAATTGTGAAATAAATAGTGATCTTGTCAGTTATTAATTGTGGGATACCATTATCATGACGTGATTTTAAAACGATATTTAACACAGAATATCTGATGAATTGGGTAAATGTTATAAACGAGCGCTTGTGATGTGTGGGGTGTATAAAGAAATAGCGACGGCGGACGGTTAAAGGTTTACGGAAACGGAGCATTGGTCTGGCCGTCCATATTTTTACATGGAACAAAATGAACGATAAGAATGCCCAGTTATATATTACACATACTAATTCAGACGATGCGTTGATGTCTTTTTAATATTTATTATATAAAATTTGATAACGTGAATTGATAACTATAATTTTTTATATAGAAAATCTCGACATTTCTATTGGCAATTTCTACTCATCTACGTTTTTATTATGCAGGTTAAGTTGTACAACTAGAAGACTGTCAATATATAATATATACACATTATTATAATACACCTCACCGAATGAAAACATATGTGTATTATAGAAGACAATATTGGATACCCAAAAAATGCTTGTGGTTGCATACACTTTGTGACCTGCCAAGCAATAGGCAAAGTACCGGGACATAATTTATATAATTTTGCATCCCTTGCACGTCCGGGTATAAAAAAAATTGTTTCCGGTTATTTTTTTTTCTTTAAACGTCTGGCGCAGAGATAAAAAACTGTCGAAAGTGTAAACTCGGGTTTCGCCGAAATTAACTCCGACCGGTTATGTTAAACAAGCGAGAAGTTTTTATTAGAAATAAGAGGAGGTGCAGAAAATATGAAGCCCGAGTGTCAGTTTTGCTCTGAACCCTTGTACATGTACTTGTAATTATTTCTAAAAACTATGTTTGTATAATTAATTAATAAAAATTAAAACCATCAAAGCGGTTAAAAATTAGTTAGGTATGGGAACAACAAATATCCGGACATTGTTATAGCTTTTTTTTAATTTTTAATAAAATGCTGTTTACTATATAATGTATAGCGCACCGGTGTACACAATACATGTGATCACAAATCGGATTGTATAAACAATTGTTTTTAAATTAAAATTCATCCTTCAAAGTCAATATCCGGAATGAAAACAAGTTTTTGTCGAGTCTCGGTAGTGGCAATATAGATATCTAATATTTTATCGGTATCGCTGATGAGGGTTGAAAAACCCATAATGTACTATTAAAGTCTAATGTACGATTGGTCAAGAGGGTGGCTGGAGGAAGCCCAGTTTGTTTTTTTTTTGCAACCCCTATCAGAATGATTCAATATAAATCATATTTAATAATCGATAAAACGTTTTTTTTCAAACTTGAGCTTTCCTATATATTATATGCTTGATCATTCGAACATATGCTTTTTAAAACTCTTACAACAAATACAATATTAAGTGTAAATGAAAACAATCAATTTCGACTATTTTTTTTTCTGGAAGGAAAAATTCAAAAATATCTCTATTATTCTAAACGGGTAACTTATACCGAAGTTCAACGGTCTGTTGTCGACAAAATTTTAGAAAACGGATAACGAGCTTACAATTAGACATAATAGTAAAAATCTATGTTTATACTTTACATTCACTCTGTTGCATTTATCTTCCTACAGCTCAATTTTTTTTAATTTCCTTACATATAAGATCGTTATACTATAGTTAAATTCGTTTTAAATGTTATAGTTTATTCGTAATATACAATATGATGTCAAATATATTATTTCCAACCGTAAACTGGTACCATATACTAGATTAGTAAAAATTCTGGATTAAATACAACATAGACTGTGTAATGTAGACCTTATTTCAAAACAAAAAGATAATAACCAATAAGATATCGCATAATAAAAAAAAATACTTTCATCGTTCATCATTTTTTTATGTTTATCCCTTTTTAGAAATAATATAATAAAGGGTTCGAGATTTATCCGAAAACATTAAACGGGATTTGCGACGTTAACGCCACACCCGTTTACGTGTAATCTGTTCGATAATCGTACACGATTTACTTTTAGAACGGTTTTCTATGGAAGAGGGTTGCTCGAGTCTCTTCTCAACGATAAAATGTCCGGTTCATTTATTCCCAAAACAATCCCAGGGATAATTGACTGTTTATTTGGAAATGATGTCTGATCCCATCAGACAACAGAGCGCCGAGTATGGTAAAAATTGAAACAAAGCAAGATAAACGACGGGCAACCGTACACCGAAACGTATTGTCGCGTAACAAAGACCAATATAAACTATAAAGCCGATTAGTTAAGCGGAAATTCACAAAAGGATTTGATTGACTTTGCGAAGTTGGTCGGGTATGTGTATTTTGTGTAACTTCAAAACAATAATATAAGCCATCACCACATATTATAGTCGAATAATAATATCTGCAGAGCTATTGAAAGCGTACCAGTATAATAATAGTTTACTTGTACGGTTATGTGTATGATATGACAAATCGCTCTGCATTTCATCTTTTGTAATAGAAATTTTTGTTTTTTTAATAACTTTAACAATAAGTATTGATATGATTTTCACTATGTTGTATATACTTTAGTATTATATAATCTAACTATATCTACTAGTATTTTAGGAAATTGTTTCCTTTCCGAGTACACCCTAATTACCAAAGAAATTCAATTTATTCGACTTACAAGTATAAGTAGAACCCATATCTTCTGGCCTGTGATATTCGCTTGGAAAACGTTTTTTTTTGTACAGTTCCATAATTTAATAACAACAAAAGTGTATAAAATCTCAGGTATTTTAGATGAAATCAATAAATCATCACAAATGATTACAAGTCTATAGTTTTACCACTGCTATCTTTACAACCATAATTTTTCTTCATTATTTAAACTTTCTCTCATTCGACGTAAAACTTCCAGGTCAAACAGTTTGTTTGGTACACACGTGATACAAGTTTCAGAAGGTTTGTCAGTGATATACTAGCTATTGTGTTTTGCTCGTGTAGTTGTAGATTATTGTCAAATTATTTTGTCTTAGCCAGAGATAATATTTTATTCACAATGTGTTTCGAAGTCCCATTTTGAGTTTTCCAAAACCATTTTCGAGAAAGTATTAACTCGTCGTTTGTTGTTAGTTTTTTATATCGTTACGAAGTACCTTGCCTGACCATTAAAATTACTAAATTTTTTAGAAGAAAACATTTAAAGTATGATGTATTATAATTTTTTGTTTCTTATTTTATCATTATAAAAATGCTGTAATTTAGTTTATAAGTTGACTGATAGGTTGGCTTAAACTAATACGATTCTTCGAGTAAATTAATTTTGGTAAATGTATGAACTTATGACTAATTTTACGAGAAGAATTAATAATTTGTATTATTTATCGTTATTATCAAGTTAATCAGAAACAGTAAATATCATTTTTAGAGGCGACCGGATCAAAAAAAAAAATTAAAATGGATACAATTCTCAACGTTATTTCAATCTATGCGCTATAAACACCTATGCATATTTATATTACATCAGCTATACATATGAAACTAATTAAGTATAAGTTTCTACTATTATCTATTAATGAATACTTACCAAAGATATGGTGGTTTTCCACTGATCTGGTTTGATCGAATTACAGATAATGTATTCAGACTAAGAGGGTAGTATATATGAGATGAAAGGCACAGTAAAGTCATCGACGATGTCGGAAAGTTGGTAAAATAAGTAATAACTTTTTCAAGTTAATCTAAAACTTCTTGCCGAGTGTCGATAATCGAAATTAATTTCTATATACGACCATTTTCCGAGTTTAGGCTTGTTATTCACCCTCTTATTTTTCCGCTAACTATTAACCTCTTCCCCTATAAACGAGTTAGAAACAAAATATGATAGGAAAACGCTGCGCTGACCGCATAGTTCATATCTCAACTGGCTCCCTTGGTCTCTTTGTAATAGTCACTATAGTAATTTATTGTGCTGGTATCATAACATCTGCTTGCTTTTAAAAATGTAATTTTTTATTTGAATTTCACCCTCTTTAGAGGAGTAAAAATTACTACTTCTGCATGAATCAAAATTGAATGTTTAAAACCATATAGGTAAGAAGAAACTTTACAAAATTCTACCACACCCGGATTTTAGAAAACATTGTTAAATAATGATATTACGGTTTTCTGTTGAAATATTAACTAGAATGGAAACGAATTTAAAGTAGTTTTCTACGTCCCGAATTTATAAGCGGCTCAGACACTAAAGGTCTAAAATATATATTTATAACGGGCTTTAAAATGAGCATGTTGTAACCGTAAAACCCGTGAGTTTTATTTAAACAATGGTATTAAAAAAAAAACTGAAATACACTAACTTGGTTTTTTATTTTCAGGAAAAATTCTATCAGTTCTCTTAAAATTAAAACTTTCATTTGATTTTTGTAGAGAATAAAATAATACAAAATATATATTTATTTGTCAAAACAACGTGGTCAGATTATGCGCTGATTAAATGTACATGATAATAATTGTTAATTTTAACCACAGATGGTTAATGGTGTTCAATAAGAGAAATATGGTATACGGTAATATCATCAATTGTAATAATGTAATGCATTCATTACATTATTTTCAAATTGAAATTATTGTCACAAGTATAGTGTGGAAAAAATATACCAAATGAAAAATGACATCCCACGAAAATGTTTTATGCTCAAGTGCTTTTAGTTTAAGTATATGTATATATATGCCGAGAATCGAGAGACTACTACAATATGTGCCACTTGTGTATAATATATTTATTAGATTTACTGTATTTGTTGGCTAATGCATGCAAATATTAAAATACAAATATATGTATAGTGTCTATTTTTTCTAATATTTTCAATCTATACCTACTACACATTTTGTACAATAAGTAAATAAGACGACATAATGCAATATTTCGTTTAGCGTTATCTTTTTCAGAAAGGTTCAACGATAAAAACCGACTAAAAGTGTTATTTTATAGGTTAATGCTTTACTGACAACAAAACGGGTACTTATAGGAGTGAGTTGGCGAAAAATTGAGATATTAAATTAAATCTGTCTAACAAGTAATTGTATAATTGAAGTATTCACGCTTAAAGTTAAAGTACCTTAATTTGAATTTCGCCACTACAATATACACATCCTAATTGAACTTTAGCTTAATACTAACTATTAATAACTGTTATTAATATTAAAATTTTGAATTTTTATTTGAATATTATTTTAAACAGAATAATGGGTGTAAACCTTTTTTATATCAGTAAAGTTAGATTAAATTAGATGGGCCTAAACAAATGGAGAGTTCATTATAGAAAACATTTAATGTTTTTTGCAAGAAAAAAAAACATGAATTATTCAAATACATAGAAGTGTATTCAATTACAGAAAACACTGAATGGATTTTACAAGAAAAAATGTATTATTCGAATAAGCTAACTAACGACGGTATTTTTATACGTTTATTACGCTATCGATTGGTGTGTTTGTTAGTACAGTAAATTCCTTAGAAATTTATATAATAATAATCGTTTTTTTCTCTCTCTCGATTCACTTAAATACATATTTGATATATTTTCGGTGTTCATTGTTTCACTGATATATTTTATTATTCAAGCGAGTACAGCAATTACGGTTGACAAATAACGAATAAAATATATATACATAATTTATAAATATATTACGTATACTTTGTTTATTAAATTGATATTATCTCTCCAGGCTTTGGTGGTTTTTTATGGTATCGATTTTCGGCAGCGTGTACCACCGGTCGTTATATTATTGTGTACTTTTGGTGAAAATAGCGACACTTGTACGTTGCAAAAGTCTTTCTCTCTCTCTCACACACACACAATGTCTTTCTCGCTCACTAATGGGACCAACCCGGTAATTAATATAAACGATTGTCGGTCGGCAACCCGTGGAGGAAGGGGGAACGACAGTAGGGGAGGTTGTTCACGCACTAACGATAATGGTGTAAACACTCCAGGGGCCTCTGGTGATATGACGTTTTCCAGTCCCACCCCCCATGGCCGTCGGTGTCGTGCGGTAAATGTCTCTAATATTGTATTATTATTATTGTTATTATATCAGACGTAGGCATATATACATGTATATGCAAGGAAAACTGATTATTTAATTGACTTTCGGTGTACTTATGATGATTAAAATCTGTCCGGCGGAATGTGCGTATCTGCAGGATTTTATGAATGGCAAAGGGGGCGCGTCGGTGCGTGTCGAATGCAGCACAAGAAACGTTCGGTGCAATTCAGAATGGCTTTCGATATAATATTAAAACAAAATCTCACTTTTTGAAAATTAAAATAATATATGCGTGTACCTATTCGTAAAATCACTTCTGTCAGTACTCCTGTTGGTCGTGTTTCAGCAATGTTTGACTCATAGTTTATTTGTAAACTTATATATGTATATTAATAATTTAAAACGTCATATTCGTAGCTTATAGAGTAATAGTAACTACATGTGAACATAATTCTTGCATAAGCCATTAACGGTCGGAAATAATACAATATTACTATACCGATATCGATAACAGCTATAATTAGTGGTTTCTGAAATTCAGCAAAACCGTCTCTCGTCCGGTCCGTCTGCCCCACGTGAGCAGTACAATAATAATTCACCGGTTTGGTCGATTTTAATAGTAATATAAATATTTTTAATACCGTCATCGCGTGACGTCGTTCTGGTTTATTTGTTGTACTTTTTTTTCGTAAAAAAAAAAAAAAAAGATGATTTGTGTACTCGCGGTTTGCATAAATCTTGTCCCCGCGCAGTAAATTAAATTAGCAACAGCGCGCGCCCTATATTTTGTCAAAAACAACAGCGTTAGCCGAATACAACGGCCGCAGCGCGTCCTTTACCTTCCGGTAATGTATTTGTTTTTAGGTTTTCGTAGAGAGGGATTTTTTTCGTTTCAAAGGCAAGATTTTGTTTTGTTTCGGTTTTTGCGGTCCCACCGTGAAGGGGTTAAAGTCACTGAACTCAATGTATGGTACGCGTATCGCCCATAGTCGGCTGCTTATGAAAACTCCCCCTGGTAGAAAGCTGCCATTTTGTGTGCACAGTTATTGATTTTTCTGCGATTTGTCAAATATATGACGGATTTATCATCATGTTATCTTCACCTAACCTAACATTTTAATACGTATCATGGAAAAGTGACGACGTAGCATTTTTACTTTCTATGAAATTGGCACACAAAATGGCTGCCTCCCAGGTGGAGACATTTTTCAATCTGAATACGCGTTCCACATACCGAGTTAGATGGGTTAAAGGGATTGCGTATGATAAATACAACAATAACGTATTCTGAAACCGCGGGCAAGACCGAGTTTAAAAATAAAAACCACTCTTAATTTTACGCGTCTTTGAATTTCATTTACGGGCACTTAAGGGTATTTATGTGCAATATGGGTGGAGAGGTAGCCGGCGGGCAGGGGACGACCGTCCGTCAACCGCAGAGTCGGCCGAACAAAAGACAGTAATTCTTCACCATAACCGGGTCCGGGTCTCCACCGTGGTTCCTTCGCCCTCGTCGTCAACCCCCCGCCCCTTTGCGTAACGATTAAGTTATTATAATCGTCCGGGGGAGGGTTTTCGCGAGCGCGACCAAAGTTTCCCAGTAAAAAGCACTCGAAATATTTTCACCGTGTTCATTGTTTTTACCCGGAGAGCTCGCCGTTCGGTTATTAAAAGCCACACGACCGTCTAGTCTCTCGTGTGGTAAGTACGCCAAAAGCGTTCACAGTTCGAGTTTTGACTTTATAGCGCACAAACCGCCTACGCCGCACGTTTAGAATAATTATGGTTATCATTATTTTAGGCGAAACGCGCAAAACCAGGGCCAGATCTGCCTACAAGCAAAATAAGCATTGCTCGAAAAAATTCGGCCAATTAAACACCGGCTGATATTCAAAAATATATTTTTTGACGGATTTTTATAATAAATATAAATGTATGTACCTATAATATAATCATTTCTTTGACTAGTTACATTTTTTTTTTAATTTGACATGAGTCATGATAATTTTTTGTAATAAATATTATTTATTTATATTCATAAATAAAACTATGCAACATAATATTTTTAACTTGTAGTAATTATTGTAGTTCACATCCTTCACCCAAACACTGGAAAAAGTCTCCAACACAAGAATCATAATATATTTCATTGGTGTTATATTTATTTGGTAACCAATAATTAGACACATCTGAATTATTTGCTTACGGCCCCGGAGTACTTTACCCGGCTCTGCGCACAACGACTAGGAACGTTCTACAAACAGTAAACACTACACAATGTTATAAGACCCGCAAATATAAAATATATTCACGTTAATATTATAGTTTTTTTCATCAATGGTAAGTAGATAAGTACAATATAATTATCAAGTAGAAAATGTTTAATTTATACATTGTACGGACATTTTTTTAAAAAAAATTTGTCCACATATTTATGGAATAAAACACATGTGTTTCCATTTGAATAAACGAAGTCCATACTTCTTTTACGTATAAGGGATGAAGGTAAAATGTTTCTAAGTATTGAAAATATAGTAAAATATGTACCCACAAGAATAGAAAAAAAGAACATTTTCAAAATAATAATATTTTCCGAGAAAATGAGCATCTTACATCAGATGGATCACTCTGTATATTGTATAATTCTATCGGCTCAATATTTTTAGGCGTGTAAGGGCCGCTTAAAATTTATACGGATATAAAGATTATTATTATCTTTATGATATTGTGATAATGATTATACAAATGATTACAATGTATTTATTATGAGCCGCGACAAAGAATTCTACCCCAAGCCCGGATTTGACACATATTCGACGTGAGTACTAGCAATGACTTACACGGTTTGTTATTACATAAATTTTAATCGCCTCGACAATATTATTAACAGATACATAAATATTTTTTTTTGTGTAAAAAAATGAACAACTATAAAATCATTCTTTGTTGTAATAATGATAATAAAATGGACATTACACAAAGGGTATTCGTCGGCAATTCGTACCCTATTTTACTTTTCTACTTTAAATATCGACATTTTTTGTGATATTAAAATAAAGCTACAACATGTTTTATTTTAAACTATAAAGATATATGAATTTTAACGTATAACCTATTAAAAAATGAAGTAATAATAAAAAAAAAACCAAAACCTTTTCTGCCCCGCATCGAAACTAAAAGAACGTTTTTTTTTTTTTAAGTGTACTTTTGTTTAAAATATAAATAAAAAATGGAAATTGTATGATAATCCAACAATAATTACATTAGAGATAATAATAATAATATTATACTTACACCGCGTTAAAAAAAAATAAAATTATTCAAGTGAACCGAGCTGCTATCCGAGATATACTAATTAGCATAATATCACTTTAAGTCGATCTGTGTGTGTGTGTGTGTATGAGCTTAAGTATTAGCCCGGAGAGCATTTGCGCAAATATGGGTATTATTTAAGGCCAATTCGCGGGCACCGACTTAATAATGTTAAGCGGCCAAAGGGGACGACGAGGGGGTGGGATCTTAAGTACGTAGACGGATCGGCGGTTTGGCGAGAGGGAGAGTTCTCGCGTGTGCCGCTCGTGATTTGTCATCGCTTCAATAATTCCGCCTTATTTATGTTTAAGACTACGAAGACGAGAGAGTTTATTCAAAGTTTCCGTGTATTTCCATCTTAACCAGCATTCGCCCACCGCGTTGTTAATGGCACAATCGTCGTCGTTCTTGCACACACACACATTCGGCAGGGACCACTTAACCGAACCGTGGGTCGTACTTATACTTATATTTGTCGAAGACTTGTTATGAGGATAGGCAGTGAGAGTTGTTATGGAGATGAACGTGGAGGGAATGAGAGGAAGTGGAAAACCGAAGAAAAGATAGCTGGGGTGATTGAACGAGATGTAGACGACGGAGCTCTATGGGGACGTAGGACTAGGGTGGCCGACCCCGTGTATTTGGGAGTGTAAGGCGAAGATGAAGAAGATGCTTGTTGAAGACGCCGAGAACCGGAGAGCGATTTTGTGAATGTGACAATGCGAATTAGTTGTTGCGATGGCCTAGCACTAGGTAAAGTTATCAATAGGTAAAGGATAAGGTGTTAAGTACAATAACTTTAATATTATTATTTTTGCCATCGGTTTCGCGTTCTCGTTCTATTGGAAATGTCCACAGCGAAAACTTCTCAGCCCAACTAATTATTATTTGTCTTGGACGTGCGAGCGGCGCATATTGAGTATTGCTCGTCGCACAGGAACTCGCCGCTAGACCTCTCTCTATACATTATTCTTATAATAATAATTTGTTTTACGAAAGGCGAACGTTTTACATTCAAAGCGCGATAAATCATTTGAATACGGCCAACTTTTCGACGACAATTGATTTTCGTTCAACGGCCGACGACCGTTGAAACTTTTACAACGTTTACAACCGATTTCGTTTGCAAAATGAATTGCTGTACAGAACGCCTAAGGAATTTGTAATTATTTTCTTAAAAAACATAATCCAACCGTACAAAGGTTAAACGTAACTGTTTTGTTAATACTACATTTTGTAAATCGTTATTCCGTGGAAAATATTATATTTTTGATGTAGACACTATTACTCAAACGCCCACGCTCATTATGCACAATATAATATTTTGGTTTCGACGACGGCTAAGAAATGAACTACACTACATTCATATTTAATATTCTATTCGAGTCTCAGTTGCAATAAAAACTACAGGCGTTTCGAACAAATACAACCCGCACTTGTATATTTACAAACAACTTTTTTAACCGCATTTTTATCGATAATAATATTCCAAATAGAATAGAATATTATAACAACATCACTATTGTTTACTAACGAAATTAATATATTATAAGTTTAGGAACACTGAAATTCCGCATATGGTGACTATCCAGCCGTTTATTAACGATGAAAATTGACACTGGAAATATTTATTATTATAAAAGATCTCATACCTAAATTATTACACTGAACACTGAACAATTTTGGTTCTCAGTTATTTGAACGACATTTCGTGTGTTTTTACTCAAATTTCATTTGTGTATTGAACATAATTAACAATTTTTTATAAGACAATTCGCAAGTAAGTGTGGCTGCTTTAACTCACTATGTGTCATATTTCTACCCACAAATAACTAATAAGTTTCAAAAATCGTCAATATTGTTGCATCCAACACGGTAAAGAAAAGTTATTTCCAACCACTAATGAAACGAGAGCAACCCTCACCGCACCGAGGAAAATAAAATAAATTGAAAAGTTTCTTCACGCCAAATAATATCTGAGCACGAATCAACAGGCGCCTACCTATAATAACGGTTTTGCAACTTTCTTATTTTGTGTTTATACAGAACTCAGAACTCAGTAATTCTGAGTGTGAACACAATAAATGTGACTATTGTATTAGTAATTTAATTACTAGTACTAAAAGTATAACACGTCAACAACAGCAGTTTATAAGAACAACAAATCATGAAACAATTATTTTTTTTAAATCCAAGTAGAATAGATAATTTTAAACAAAGTAAGTAGAGGATGGTAAATGCTAACTACAAGAAGTGAAAGAATGGCATCCCTAGGTATCCCCCCCCTTTATTTTGACCACTGTTCAATCATATGGTTAGATTTTTAAGACTGCGATTAATGTACCCTAAAACCGATGTAGATATTTAAAAAAAGCTATGAAATTGTTAATAAATAAAATACAAAATTATAAATAATATCTTGTTTCCACATTGCTTGCGTTAAAAAATCAATTTCTTAAAGTTTTTGTTTAAATAAATAACTGTGTTTTTATTTAAATACTTTATAAAATAATAATTATATTATGTTTTAAAAATATAACACAACACAATATATAACACATTAATATGTATTATGTGTTATGCGTTATTTGTTACTAAAATAGCGAGCAAATGTTTTTTGCACAAGGTTGTGCATAACAAAGGATTTTGAGCGAAACTAACGCGACAGTCGACGTTTAATTTCAATGTGCAATTGTTGCTGGTTTTTTTTTTAGAGTTATTTATCGGCGTTATCTTTCTTATACGGTACGCAATGCAGATCGTTCAACGTATATACAATAATAATAATAATACCCCCGGAACGATGCGCTTTATCACAATTTCTGAACCGGCCGATTCACCCGGAAAATATTATCTTTTTCCGTACAATGCTCCCTATATATTGTGCTTGGTCGTAAGTACACAAAACACAAACGCGCCACTGTGTTGATGTCTCGGGATCTTGGATCGTCTCCAAGCACATAACAAATAATTTTGATATTGGTCCAATGTATAGACGGGCGGAGATTTTCGTTTTTCCCATCACACGACCCCCTCCCCGCTCTCCAAATTTCGTCTCCCCCCCCCCATCCGTGCCTTTTGGACAACTATTGCGGCCATAAATCAGATACGGTGCCGTTTTGAAAGCCACTTAAATCCTTCCGTTAGCCTTTTACGACGATATAATAGTATCCGGAGGTTCGTATGTATATTCTCTTTATAAAATTCAATGGATTTATTTTTTTCGTTGTTCCCTTTTTATGTCTCCGTCCATCGTTGTCGGTGGCATTTTGTTGTTTTATTCCAAAGTCTTGTTTTTGCCGAGAAGGGTATATACAGAGAGATAGACTCGGCGGTATATAAAGTAATAATATATCCTAGGGATTAGCTGTAGAGCAGCGCGGTGTGCAGTTTCCAGATAAAATTTTTCAGATTCCCAGAGGTTTTATACGGTCACTGTGCAAATCGTTATTGTTTTTAAGAATGTAACAAAGAGCCAACACAGCGAAGGCGGTCACAGTAAAAAAAAAAAAAATTTTTTTAAAATTATTAAACCCTTTATAATATGATTTTATTAATATGAAAAATATTTTGTTCTCGTGACCAATCATTTGTAACGACGAGTAAAATATATTATATTAAATTAATAATTTTCAATGTATACATATTTTAGTTACTATATCGTTTTTATTTAAAAAATATGGTAAATACAAATAAATTTGTTACGTTTACCGATTATTTTATCTTGGAAACACAATAATTTAAACTATAAAATGTATAAAATATTTATTAAAATGTTAATGTTTTTATTAAATGTATAAAAAGCGGTTTAAAATTCTGACAACAATCTTCTTATTTTTATTATCAAACGCAAATTGTAATTCATAAAAAACTATGGTTTTTAGTCGAGTGTGGATATTAATTATATTATGACACGATATTAATATAATTAAGAGGTCACAATTCCGAATGTACATGGCCTATGAATAAATACAATAAAAAAATTCCATGGCTTTATTGTATACTGAAGAGTAAAATAGAAAACGTATACATTCTATTTGCAGCATTTTCTTAGGAATCTATTGAAATAGTGCTTTCGTGATGGCATAACGAGTCCCTGGAAACATAATATTAGATTTCCATTTTATGTACATATTATATTTTCTAAGAAAATGCTGTTATGGCTACAATATATTTTGTTTGAACTGCAGACAAAAGTTTGTCAGGAATATGCTCAGAAATTTCGCTAATTGGTTTCGCAAATACCGTATAAATAATAATTTTCAGTAAAACAAATATTGTTTTAACGTATTCCGAATGGCTGCAGTAGATATTACAATAAGCTCCGATAATACAAAAGCAGAATTAAAAAAACAATTGTATGTATTTATTCCTTTCGAAATACATTGTTTAACGAATAATTTGAAAGGTACGTACGTCGTTTGTTTATGTTTTTTTTTTTTGTGCGGTATAGCAAACTGTCACCATCATAAAACAATATATCATAACAGCATAAGCAAACTTTTTTTATCTGCACACCATCACTGACTGCCGAAAACAAACATAAATATATAGGTACAATATTATTTTCCCGTCAATACCAGTAAATGTAATTAAATCTCAAAATCCACGAACGACCGATTTTCGATAACAGGAGTTGAACCCTATTATTATAGGTACGTGTGGGGTGTAACGGGTATAGACGAATGTGCCACAAATTAAATAAAACCAGATAGGTAACGCACTTCATAGTAAAACAATAGATTTTCAAATAACGGTTTTTGTTTGGTTTAAACTTTATGCAGTAGGGCTAAAAATGTTGTACACGATATTTACAATAACAACGTATACTGATAAGAATTACTGATAACCACTATCTTATAACCAGGTCTGGTAACTCGCTACACGGAAGAGCGTAGTCGTTTTTCTTTTCAATATGGCGGCCACGGGCGTAAATTGATCAGCCGACACGTTCATTTTGTTGTTCGAGTGTTTTTCACCACGCCGTTGGCCGCCATTTTGGAAATAAAAGGCCTACGCTTTCAGTACGTGTAGGGAGTTGACCTGGTTATATGATCGTGCTGATAACAAGTAGTTGATTATCGATGGTTGATGATGATGACATTACATAATATGTTTAATACAATTTCTTTGTCCCACAGATATATATAATAAACTAGATTGCTAGTGTACATGCCACCATTGGAGATAATTTAAGTTACCATTTGCCGCCATCTTCGTGGGAATTAGAGCCTTATCCCATGAAAATATGTTTATAACAATTTTTAAGTTAAGTTGATAACATAGGATCACAGATATAATGTATATATTATTTTATACACACATATTAAATCTCATAAAAATAGCCGACGTTGACTTCAATTCTTAGCACTAGCAATTTAGTTTATTATATATATATATATATCTGTGCTTTGACCACACTGTATAACGGAAGGATTGTTTTTCATTTTTTAGTTATACGCTGACCTAATATTATTAAAGAATTAAGTCAGTTAACATTTTTCGATTTTTTCAGAGTACACCATTCGGTTTTATTTTATCTATGGTTATACGGTCAGCGGCCACAATTAATAATGTCTGATATGTCAAAATTATTATTACAAATATTCCAATCTGCTGATATCAAACGGCTGGTGCCGTTTTGGAATCCGTTGGAGTTTACAATATACTTGTATCGTATATAACGGTAAATCCAATATAGTTTATGTATATACATATAAGGGATTATGCGTTATCGCTGCTATACGATTCGAGCGAATAGGGCCTGTGCTCCGGCGGGGTTTGTGGATATCATGAATTCTCCATTCGGGTCGAGTGCAAATATCAGTATATATAATAATATAGTAATAACAACGACAACAGCCGGCGGAGACGGTCTCGAGAATCGGCTGTACAGTAAACGGGTGTGTGGACCGTGAACCTTTGTAAATAATACAGTATTTTGCCATCGTCGCAGTCACGGCTTTATCGAAGGAGGACACCGCGTCTATTAAAAACGATGATGTCGGTAAAAGAAGGCCCGTAAGAAGAAAAAAAAGTAGTAATAATAATAAAAGAAAAACCACCGCGAGAACGGCATAAACTTTAACAACCCTGAGCCAATATCCGAGCATTATATTATTATTATATAGGAAGGTGAGCCTGGTTTTTATACGGGACGAGCGGTTGGTATTTTATTTCTCGAACCGAATAAATTATTCAACGGCGCCGGTACGTCTTATTAAAAGGAATTTATACAAGTCTTTTGGCGTTTATATGTTCACCCGAGGATTTCAGGTGTTTTTTTTTACGACCCCGGTCAAGCTGTAGGTCTACGGTGTCTACCCCGGAGACGTTTATTTTGCAATTTAAACGGCGATAGGCGACAGGGGCTAAATTTTACGAAAAATACTGTAATATACCGAATGGTTATGGTGGATAAAATATGATATCTGACCATCTATAAGGTGCTTAAAACAAATATTATACATTTTTTTCACCTTGATCCTGTTATGATTAAATTATTTTTACCTAACGCCCATAGGACTCACCGAACCCAATTTTCTCAATTACCCACATGTATATAACATGATTTTTACCTACCTTTGAATAACACAGAAAATTCAAAGTTTTTTTGAGACGGTTCGAAAACTGCAATGTACCTGACCGAGGTAATGTGATAGCCATCACTTTCGGACGACTCTTTTTTTACTTTTTTGTTCTACTATTTCGGATTCTCGAACACTTCAAACACAATAATTAGTCATGATCATAAATATCAAATTAAACTTAAGCTTTATTATTTATAGATAAATTATATCAAGTGCACAACAGGCTTTTTAACGTTAAAATATAATTGAAAATACATTCAAAATACATCGTCAGGTGTCATTGACGATTGGCCAGCATGTCATAATTATTAGGCAATTTTGTGTTTAGATAATATGGATCATGCAATTTTTATAAATCACCCGGAATGTATTTATTTTGCTATACTGTTACTCCTCTTATTTATATTTCATGATCATTGTGTGCGTTATGAATTTTATTAGTTAGTTTTGTAAACTGTACTTGCTGTCAATAATTTATAATGAGGTATGTAGTAAAACAAGAAAAATATACACTTTCAACAATTGGTTTAGTTGAGTATAATTATTGTTTTGTGTATTGTGTATAACGTATAAATTGGATTGATTAAGTTCTGAGTCGTACAATTATAAGGTATTCATCAATAATAGTTAATACTATGATTCACGGGAAATACATGACATACTATTATCTCGAAACTAACTATGTACCTATTGTGTTATGGAATATGATGTGCGCTATTGATTTCTGCAAAAGCCATCGTTACAATACAATGCCATTTGCCAATAGAAAGTTGTTTAGAAAATGGTTCCTTTGTTCTTAACATTTTTGCATTGACAATATATATATATTTCTTGTTATTAGGTCGTATCGCCAGTGTGGCACGTGAACAACTTGTAAACGTTTTCATATTATAAAATTGAAAAATTGAATGGTTTTAAACTTTCGAGTCTTAAAGCTAAACTCAATTGGAAACGTTTTTAGAACGCAAACTACAAAACCACTGAAATCTCTTTAAGACCCCCCAAAACACAAAATTATTATAAAAATCCCAAAACGTTTAAAAACTCTAAAAAATAAAATCAGTTTCAGCCTGAAAGGTGCAACCCGATTTTATTTTAGCCTAAACTAAAAAACCGAACAGTTGACTGTCTACTATCTAGTTGTAGTAGTGAGAAATAACATTTAATGATAATATTCATTGAAATATCCTATTAAAATGGGCCTACATTTGAGCAATAATAGTGTTAAATATTACTAAGTTTTAAAATGTATTTTCGTCAAAAAAGACCTTTTGAGTAAAAAATATTATAGGATATTTTTATTTCTTGCCGTTATTTATTTATTCATTATTGATTCGACATTTTTTTAGTTTTACTGATGGACATCTTTAAGTTAATAATAGTTTAATTTTTCGTTTTCTGTTTATTTATAACGTTTTGTTGAAATACTCAATTTAAAACGTTATAAACATAACGTCCTAAGCCCAAATTTGTAATCTATCTAGTAACTCATAAACTATATTGTGAAAAGTGAATTTTATTTAAATTTGAATAACCATTGTGGTATTTGTGTCTGTAAATGCCTATTACAGTAATATCAATAAAACACAAATTACGTATAAAGTGCATTGTGACTGAAAATATTAAAAAACGTGATACTTCATTTATTTATTTTTATTACTATACAAAGGTATCTATCTATAATACATTTTTGTTTTGTGATACATACTACAGGGTAAGTTGCTTAAAATATGAGAATGAAAATATTGGCCATGTATTATTTTTTTATGATGTCTATACGGCTGCGGTTCAGACACAACAATACGTGCGGCGAAAAACCCTTTGGCTTAAACTTTATACGACTTGTAAAGTAATTCCCACAATATCGATTCGTTTTAGAACCATTAGTACGGTTACAACTTGCAGTGTATATTTTACACTTAGAGTTTTATTAGCACCTCACGTCGCATCATCGGCTCATCCTGTACGGGCTAAAATTATATTTTACAACGTGTTAGAAATTGATATACAATGATGTACTTATTTCATTTTATGACTGACTTAACACGTGCAATATTGTAAACTTGACCTTAGGTTTCGAGCAAAACGAAAAAACTGTTTTAAACATTTTGAAGTTGTGACGTATGGCTGGCTCGTGCTAAAGATTAGGTTAGGTTAAAAAAAGTTAATTGAATACCGAAATCAATAAAAAACTAAAATAAACATGTTGACATTCAGCGTTGTTTCAAGGGTTGTATTTTTTTATGAATAAAAAAAAATGTATAAGTTTTTATCATCTATGGAATACGATTTCCGGTAAGATTGAATTTCTAACACGAATCCATAACCTTTACAGAATATTTGCCGTTGCCTTTAGTATAGCCTATATTATTTTTTTTATAGTTAAACAAAATATTATGACGTTCAATATCGCTCACCCAACAACGCATCATAAACAGACAGTAGTTATGTACTAAAACTCTGTACTGGATCAATTATAAACATGGAAAATATATTTTATTTTTACATTATAAAAAATGCACCTATATTATTTTATTTTCCGTTTATTTACAATTGATATCATAATCCACTTTGAACACTATATTTGTTTAGAAGAAAAAAAAATACAATTTTTAACATTAATAAAGTATACCGATTGAAAAAATTATTTAAATACACCTTGTTATAATGTTATCATTGGAAGCGCTTGGGCCATAAAAAAAACGTTTAAATATATAATGTGTGTGTGTGTGTGTGTGGCTCAAGTGAAGCATTTGCATATTAATCAAATAGATTTGCAAAGGGAGCAGAGGAAAAGGGGTAACTCATGATTATTTTAAAAACTTTTTTTTTATTCGATTTTTAGAACGGAAGCTGTACAAACGAACGTTTTGATAAAAAAGAATGCCCCGAAAGGAGTTGCATTAAAAAAAAACCCACGTTCCGATCGATAATCGTGACAGTTATAAGCGCATTAAAATCTACATTCAGGATTTATACTAAAAGTACAGACATTATTAGAACTATCAGATAATAATATTAAAAAAAAAAATATTGTGATTTACAATAATTAAATATAATATGTTATACGAATTAGAAAGTAAGCCAATTAGCTAATTAGTATACTATGTAGATCACTTTAAAGTTTAAACATTTTAAGCACTTTGTTTTGTAATGCATTATAATAAAAAACAATATGTATAAAATACTAAAATAAATTATAACTAAAAAACATTTAGCGTACCTAATATTGGAAATAAATTCTTAATATTATCTCTAGAACAATGTTTTATGACCACATAAACTAATATAATATGTATAAAAGATTTCAGCCAAGTCTTTTTCAGTTAAAATTGAAGTTGGTTGGGCTTTTCCCGCAAACCTATTTCAATTTTATTAATCAATTAAAAACGAAAATGCTAGGCACTAAGAGGCAAGTAAGAATAATATTTATTAAAATAAAGTTAAGATAAAACAATAGTAGGGACATTTGAAGGTAACTTATTGCTTATTTGAACCACAGTTACTGCTTATCGATTGTGACGAACAAGAATTATTCATCGTACCTATAACAATTACCTCAAGCATATATTTTATGGTGCTAAGTCCCTCTATGTGAATTTCGGTATAAATGAAATACAATGACCAATAAAGACCATATCAGAAGATAGAATAACGTGATTGAAAGCCAAATTTGAAAGCGTACATTTATAGTATATATATTTTATGTATACATTTATAGTATATATCACAAACACTAGCAAATCAAATTTATTATCATTTATTATTTATACGTATAGTACTGTACGGTACATTTTTAGAAGATTTTTAATAGTTAATTTAACAGTCTCTAACGCGGCAACGAAAGTACTCAAAATATAAACAGCTTTTGAGTTCTGGAACATTTCCGAAATTGCCTGTAAGCTGGACTGCGCTAGTGCGTTCGTTTAATTAGCGTTACGGTGGTGGTATTTATGATGTCATAAAATAGAAACTTGAAGACTTTTATGCGTATTTACGAGCAGACTTTGCAATAATTAAAAACAACCGTCTTCGGAGCGAAAAGCAACCCGGACGTGTTTCTTAATTTTTAATAATAAATTATATACGCCGTTTTGTCGAGATAAAATGCTTCACGAGCACAAGGAAAATATTAAATATTTACCTTCAGCACAAAACACACAATAATATCGGCTATTATTAGATCTAAGCCGTCATACCCAAACGTTCATCTACAATAGCTTTTTTGTACTATGGTATTCTACTCAGATTGAAATTGTTTAACGAGGGACGTCGCATTCATTTGAGTTTCACTTTTTTACGAAAAAATACTGTTTGATTTATCTTTTTTTAGAAGATATTCCTGCATCTTTTTATTTTAATTAAGTAAAATTATCAGCCTAGATAACAAAAAATTACCAATTAGGTAATATAAAGATAATTTCATAACAGTGTATCTAGCTACGGACAAAGATAACCTAACCTGTCCGGTTAGGTTAATTCTACAAAAATTATCTACATAAGATATAAGAAGGTTTTACCTAGATAACCAACACTTATTATCAAGCCTAGGGTACTTGCTAGAGTTCACAGTTAAGAGAACGCCATAAAACCCAGGGTTAGCATTTTTTACTCAACACTTTCAGCAAATTATACTTTATTTAAAAGTTAATTAAGTATACACATTACCATTTGAGTTTTTAAATTAGATAACGTTCCGGAAAATACTAAAAAAGGTAAATATTTCGTGATTTTACAATTATATACAATAATATAAACAGGAATGTTTAAAAAAATACATTCTATAAAATTATAATTATTTTCTGATAAAATGAATGTCTTGTCTTTAATGAATCTTCTCTTATGCGTTGTACAAAATATTATTATAGGCAGCTGTTATATTAGATGTGCATAATATTTAAATTGCCGTTCGCCGGAAGCGTCATAAAGTTTATTTTTTTACAACGATTGGTCATAAAAAATTGCCATGAAAATCCATCTCGCTGAACGTTAGGTTGTTTTCATTTATGCACGTGACGTACAGAAATAAATCTTCCGGTTAGGTAAGTCCGGGGATGAAAGTGACCGTGTGTGGCGGGAAAAAATTACCGTGGGACACAAAATGAAGACGTCCCGGTAGACGGCAATAAATAATAAAGGGATTTAAAAACCTTCATTTTTTTTATCTACATGATATATCTTATATTATGATCTTACATAACACTTTTTACACTGAAGATTTTTCTTCCTGCGCCTTGAACGATGGTTGAACCATGATTGAATCATTGCTGCTCCGACGCACATGAAACATTTACCTGGTAAAATAAGAATCTAAACGAACGCCACAGTACCAGCCAATATTATATTAAAAAACAACAACAATAATAATAATAAATTGATATTGATAAATTATTGTGTTTCTGTCATTACGACGGAAATGAATAATTATTGTCGTCGATTGAGTAGTATAATGAATAGGAAATACATACTATTTTTGTTTTGACGGTTTCAGGTCATGTTTGATTTGGGTGCTGTCCGCCTTTTATTTTATTTGTGTTTCGTTTAGCTACATGTTTCAAACTGAAATTATATTTTGCTCGTCATCGTTTCAAAAGCAATAAACACAGTTGCTTCGTTTTTAATTTTAAAGTTCCATAACAAGCATTTGCGGGTATTTGGGTGCCAATCACATGCGCTAGATGATTGTTTTTAGTAGGTCGTTTAACCGTGTATATTAAAAATTGCAGTGCAAACGTATACAGTATGTTTGAAGAACAATTATTAAAATGTTTTATATCCTACGCATAACAATGTATACGATATGTTAAATTGGCTATTAACATTTAACAAATATGTATTAAATTTTAGTAATACAATAACAATCTGGACGATAAATAGAGAAGCTTATACTATTGGTAGGCACAGGTGCTTAATGGATCGTCAAGCTGTCAGTGAGAAGAGTATTTTCATTTGTCCAAACTAGTATTAGTTGTTATACCTTTCGTAACACTGTAATTATAAACCTTGACTCGATAAAAAAATAATGTACTAAAAAAATTGTTTTATAGTTTTACTCCGTTAAAATTGTTTTTTTTTTCAATAAATGGACATTGAAAACAAAGCAAGATAAAACTATAAAAATAAAATAATACACAATAAAATTATCGTTTTGTTCTGTGTAGCTAATGAAAATAATGATTTTTTTTCTGATAACTGTGAATTGTAAAATTATAACGATAGAAACCTAATAACGCGCAGGAAATTTGAAAATTGGTCTGCTTTTTAATGAATAACAGCGACGCTATACCCTCTTTCGCATGTTTGTTTATTATTATTTTTTGTTACAATAACCCCCTTAACCGTATACACACTGACAAATACAAAACGAAACGAATACTTCAACGTTATTTATTACAATAGTATGTTTAAATATTTTTGTATTTATTATGATAATTTTAATCCCCTCGTTCGTTTCGGCAAAGATTAATAATGTATTTACGAATAGCAAATACGGGAGAGAGAGAGCAACGTGACGGGTCCATAATAAAATCAAATTGACCTGAAATTATTCTTCCCTTAGATAAGATGCCCGGGATTAAGGACAGCGTTTTATGTATGCAAATTAGTGCAAATTCGACAAGATAATTTGTTCAACGCATTAAAAAAGTACAATATATAAATGTATAATTTGCCCGAGATCTCGTAGAGTTTTTTTTTTTTACATTTCAAAGCTACTGTATAATAGTTAATTAACATTCGCATATTTAACGAAACGCCTATTATATTATATTACAGTAGCGAATGACGTTATTTAATTTTATCTTTATTTCGTTATATAAAAAAACCAAATGGCGTTTTTTTCTTTTTTTAACGTATTATCGTTGTACATTGTCGACGGGGGGTAAATATTCAATGGGGAGGGGGGTACATTTTGTGTGTATTATAAAACCATTTCTTAGCCTTCCGTATCGTTCGGATCATATCTTTGTAAACGAGAAATGGGCAATATGAAGATAGAGATGTGCACTGTTATTTTGTATATTCATTAATATGGTTTTATGTGTTGTTATTATTATATTATGACTAGAAATGCAACGTTTTCCTAGGAGGAAATACATTTATCAGTTATCCAGGAATTATCCCCGTCCCATCCACGCTTACCACTATCCTCTTGCCTTCCCCTCCGCCATTACTTTTCCTTCCCATTATCACGCTGCTAAGCGACACGCCAATTTCCAGACAGCATATAATATTCACGTGGGACGACTCCGTTGATATCGCAAACGTTATTGCCGTTATTATAAAACGCGATTACCACTGTTATTATTTTCAATGCACTTTGGGATTTCTTAATAATGCGGGGACGACTTGGGAAGGAACGCGGCCGGTATTATTGCGTCTCCTGTGTCCGGCGAAAAGGGACACGCTAAACGGGGGCCATTAAAAGTTATTACGCAGACAACGCCGGCGAATCCGCAGTTAATGATCCCCTTAAGGATTCCAAAAAATCTTTTGTCATTCGAAACGACGTCGGCTAACGACCTACGCGCACCCCGACGACGGTCGTCCGGTAGATAAGCAACAATGGGGTGCGAATACTGCAGTCGGTTATACAGGCCGGTGTCGTGGCAAAGACAATGCTCAGACTTAACACCGGCCATATCTATTCGAGGCCGTCGTTAACCCCGTGGTTCGCAGTTAACGTCTCCGGCCTCTATATATATATATATAGTTTTAAGACTTTGCATTAGAAACGTTCAATTTTGTCAGATACTAATAAAATACAAAACCCGTGTGATGTAAAGCGTACACACCTGTTGACGTTCGACACGCCATGACGATGGGCTCAGTTACGGTACCTGATGTAGTCGATCTCGCATAGATATTGTCGAGTTACAATATAAGCACAAACGCTGGAATCCCTATGAAAAATAACGTTTTCACAAATTAAACCTGTCCGAGAGCCGAGCTTAAGCTTAACATTAAGGTCGTATTTTTAAAATATTTTGCGTTATCACGGTATATAATACAATATATACTATTGATATACCCTTTACGCTGTACATTGGTACACTGAACGTGGTAAATGAAATCGACAATATGTTGAATAAGGTGGTTAACCTCCTTGGGTATAAGAGATGTTCCTACCTATGCGTCCTACTCTAAAGCGCTATTACAAATAAAAATAAAAATTGTATTAAATATTTAAAATATAAATTAAATAGCGTTAAACCATAAAAAAAACCATCATTATAAACCAATACCTACTCAGCTATCGCATCGAAGCTAAAAATTAACGCCAAAAAAAAAATTATAACTTTCTTTTTACGATAAATATTTGTCTTGATCGATGATAATTATATACTGTCAACGAGAAGTCTGTCTTCAGAACATACGCATTGCGGTAATTTATTTGTAGCTTAAGATATTATGGTTCAACAATAAATAGAATATAAAAATAACACAATTGTATACAATATCATTTTGGTACATTTTACAGTTTCTTAATGCTAATTATCCAACATTAAATTTTATATTATCAAGATAATAACTCAAAAGTAATAACTAGTAATTAGTATAATTTTCTTCTTATTAATTATGCTTGTCAAGATTTTTAATTTTATGGTATCCAACATTATAAATTACGTTTTAATAAACAAATGATTTTTATTTAATAGCGATTTCCATAAACTTTAACTGTTCGTTTTTACTTAAACGTACTATATTTAATTAAAGAACAGATTTAATTGAGATAAATGTTGTTGTAAATGTTTTTTTAATTTTCCAGTTATATTGCATGATATTTAACTGTCTTTATCTTTTTTAAAATTAAAAATAAACCTTTTTTTTTGTGCCCACTTTACAACCGGAGACGCTGATTCGCAAAAAAAAATGTAGCGGTGTTTAAGTATCGGCAATATTATAAAGTTTCCTCCAATATAACTTTTCATATTATGGTACGCGAACAGTTTTAAGGGTGTTAAATTCAAAACTATAAGGATACCAAGCCCGTCTAAACCCTCCTCCTCCATCATCCAGCCACCCGACCCAATCACATTACGCTCGCAGTCCAAATAGGCAATATGTTATGTTAGCTTAGCATTATTTTGAAAATTTTATTAAGAATATCTATTGTAATACCATTAATAATTGTCGAGATGTAATATCTTCTTGGCGAAAGCTAATAAAATAAAAAATAATATAATTTTTCTTTAATATTATTGAGTATATTATAGGTACTTAATTGTACTAAGGTTTTGTTTTTCCAGTGTTACAATTATTGTTTTAATATTATATTTTTACTGTTAACTAATTATTTTTTTAATTTATTTAATCAGGTAATCAGTGTGGTCGTCTGAGCACTTCTTTGGCACGATATTTGTACGATAACAGTATAATTAAGGAAATTATATAACAAAACGGTCGAGCGGTCAGTAATTAAAAACATATTATTACGGTTAAACGGAAAACGATAGAGGTTGAGGAGCTTTGGCGGTGCGCAAATAATTTTTAAAACTCACGCCACTATAATATTGTACTATAATTTAATTTTTTTTTCTACCATATTATAGTATAGTACCAAGATTACACAACAACAAAAAAAATCTTTTGGTTTTGTGTGTGTGTGTTTATAAACATAATATTATTCCGGTTTTTTCTTTCATAAAAAAATAATCATAATAAGGACTGCGGTAGACAATGGGCGACCGGGTGAAGAGGTTGAAAAGTCGCTGGCGGTATTTTAATGATCACATTTTGGATGAAAAGTTTTTTTTTCTTCGTATGAAACATCCGCGACAAGTCGCCGAGGCCGTTGTATAATATACATATATACTATACTGTATCTAGGTAGAATTTACGAATTTAGAATTATTTGTTCGTGGTGCCACGCCGAGACTGTATAAGCATACGACCGATAAAAACCCCTATAAATAAACTTTTGCCTTAACAAACTTCACGGGACGTGTCGGGCTGGCGCAAGCGGCAAGGCACGTTGTGAAACTCCTCGAGACCTAATTTCCTGCGGTCGATTTCTTTCTGGGAGATTTTTATCAATATTCCTTATGTCGTTACAACGCATATGTACATAAATGTAATGTATCATAACGGCGCATCGCTGTACGTATAAATTATTACCGAGGACCCTTCGGAGATAATCTATTATTATTATTATTATTTATCCCATGCAAGTGCGTAGTCTGTAGATGATATATTATATGTTTCGAGGCGTACATTTACTATTTAGACGGTACGCAGATTGCAATAGTATGGATCTTGCCGTTTCTTGGCGTAAAATAAAAAATCCAGTACAATGGGGCATAGTGGGGACGGGTAGGTCATAGGTCTACAGTCGGAACCAAGCACGGCACAGTAAGAAAGTATTATACGTAAGTGAGTAGTTGTATAGTAACTAGTAAGTAATGGTAGTAATTGTAGTAGTAAGTGAGTATAAGCCTGGAGGTCCAGTGTTCGCGGATAAAAATTCAATTATCGATTAAATCATTGTACCTAATGGCCATTATGCGCGTAAAAAATAACTTTTAGTATTAGGGTGCATACGATTAGGGTTGACCGTGTGTCTGTAAAAATGTATTGCCATAGTTACCCATATTATGTATATCGTAATTAACAATACAATGACAATATTTTCATTACCTGTTGACTGTTGATTCACTCACACATAGCGACCTGGAAATTGACTACGGTCATAGAAGTGTGCTTTTCCCATTTGTTGGGGTTTTCCTTAATAAAAAAAAAAAGTTTGAATACAGATTTTTGAGAAAATTGTATATGTTCCATTCTAGATAGACATTCGGTCTAATTTTCAAACCTAAATCCCTAAAACTTTGCTTGAAAAAGTGAAACAAAGAAAAAAATTCTATTCCTTCTAGGGGAAAGGGTAATATTTATTACTTGCCCCAGATGTGCTAATAAAAATAGTATTTAAACTATTGTATAGTGTGTTTATACGTGGTATTTTAATTTACCGTCGATATGCATTTTAAAATAATAGATTCATTAATATTCGATTACTTCTTTTCAGACAGTATGGAAACGGGACGTGCACGGCGACAACATGTTAGAAACGATAAAAAATCGAAAAGCGGCCTTTGAATAATAATGATAAAAAAATAAAATATCTACCCGCCTGCTTAGGGAGCTGATCGGATTGGCATTGTGCTGAACAAATTACTACAAACTGTATACGTGCAATAAATTGTTAAACGGAAATTGTAGACCGACTGCAGCAAGCGCCTACCTACATATCTATACATATTATCTACTATATCTATGTGTATAGTATAGATAGTTGGTTAATTTATTGAAACCCAAAAGTCGGTTTCGTTTCATATGAAAACGTTTATTCGAGTAAATGTAATTGGAAAGTCGAAACCTCAGCGTCTTGGCCGCTGTTGAATTCTCTCGGGACACTGTGCTAAAATGATTAAAAGTAAAAGTTCAAATGAAATCTTGATTATGATTCCTATATAGTCCGTGGTCCGTGTAGAGTCCGTTTTGCGCGTCTTTGCAAAAGTGTAGACAATGGTCACTTCGCGATAATAAAATAATGTATTGACCCGGAAAAACTGGACCAATGGTCAAACGTACATTGAAAATAGCCTTTTAATAGTCCCGGCTATTAAAAGGAATTACACTTTCTACTACTATTATTATAATATTCTAAGTCACTAGGAAAATAACTAATAATCCACAAAAAACTAACTTTTTTAAACGGAAACTTTATCATTTTGCCTAATTAATTGCCATTAGATAGGCTGATTTTTTTTTCTAAAAATATTCATTTTTAATTTTAATTTAACCTAAGGAATTTTTTAAAAGTTGTAAAATGGGCCTTTGTTCTAATCAAAACTTTTATTATTATATTCAATAAAAAAAAACACTCGTTCTGTGTATGAAATGTAAAATTTGTGTTCAATATCATGCACAATATTATATTAACATGCTTGAAAAAAAAAAAAAGTGTCATATAGAAAACAATATCAACTTTGAGAATAGTACAACACTTAAAAATAGTTATCACAATATTTTACTTTGTAAGACTTTTGTAATCACAGTTGTACTTTGGTTCATAAAATAACACTTATTAGGCTTAATAGAAAAAAACGCATTTTGCAAAAAAAAAAAAACAAATTGGGCTCTTGTTCTAATAAGCGTATCATTTACATTGTCAAATAGTGGATGAACAATTAATGTAGGTACGTAGATTAATAGGTACATTTCACAAAAACAACAATTGAGAAATACAATATATATAAATGTAATTTCATAATAAAACACAATATTCTATTCTATTATGATTTCTTTGTTATCGTCACGAGATACACGTCGGAGAAATACGAGTAAATCTGACTAGTTTTTAATAAGCCATTGGAAAAATTGAAAAATGTGAAGATTTAGAGAACCGCTCATCCGGAAACACCGATATTTGTTCACGTGCGATTTCTCACAAATCGTTTTTGGACTTATCTCCAACGAAACGTTGCCCGAACGATATCCGCTTCAGACATGCCGGCCTAGATATACACAGTGGATGTATATACAGTGTACACATAAGACCGGACCAGGATTCAACCCTCTTTTGAGAATATATCCTCCAGAGACGATTTGTAATTTACAACGACATTTCTTTCGAACGTTTTTCTTTCCTCGTTTTTTGTCCCCTACTTGTCCGTGCCGTAGAATCTTTAATGCGCTAGTCGAATGAAATTGTTCGATTTAATATTATACATAATCATATTGTACACACTTAATACTTACGGGACAGAAAGCAAGTGCAGTATAAAGCGTACGACGAGCTGACGTTTCAGGAAGTCGCTTACTTATACTGTAAGCAATTTTAATAAAACAGCAATTGCTATGATTTAAAATATTGTAAAGCCTATTCGTTGAAAAGGCTCACCGTAATCGATAGTAAAATATATTAAGATAAATTATTTATTTTTTTTACAAATTTGTTTTTAATTCTAAGCCTAACAAATAGGCTGTGTAACGTGTACAGTATGAATAAACAATTTGTAATTAGAACCATAAAGCTATATATCATACATTTTTTATTATATAGTATAAAATCGTGTACAGTTATACAATAGTAAAGGCCCACATTAAGACGTTTAAGTCTGCTATATTTGTCTTGTCGCAGTTATTACTATCACGTTGGTTTTTTTTTAAGCTGAGCTTTGTGCGTGTCAAAGACACGATAACTTTTTACCTGTAAGCCAATCTTCTCGAGTAGAATCTCAATTGATCCGGAATCGTATGAAACTTATACTTGGAGGTGTTAAGAGTTGAAAAATGTTAACCCCTTCCCCTGCAAAATCGATAAACAACACCCTAAGTTACTGACACATTTTCATTTTGAAATTAGGGCATAACTGTTTTAGAAAATCGTCGAATTACTTCCAAACTATTACGGTATATTTGGTCAGTAATTATAGTACTATCTGTACTAAAATCTCATAACCCTTTCTCCTAGAAGGGTTGAAAACTTTTCTTTATTTAATTTTTTTAGCACAGTTGTCTGATCTGAAAAATAGACTGAAGGTAGGTTAGGTAAAGTTGAGCTATAATATTACAATTTTTTAAAAACTATTTAATCACACTATTCTTTTATTATGGAATCCCCCCCCCCTCAAAAAAAAGGGTAAAATTACAATTGATCATATTCAATTTCCAGACGTGAATAAATTAACAATGAAGGGTTCTGAAAAATATTTTCATCCTATTTTTGATGTATATATTGCCTATTGGTAACATGGTAACGAATAATCAGAGAACACAGACGAGCAACCCTAAACTACACCATTTTTGGGAATACAATTTTTTTTTATGATGTTAAGTAATTTTTACATGTATGACGAAATTCCCAATTGTCTTTTCTAAATGTTTAGCGGGATTATTTACAATTCAAAATCAAATAAGACTATTACAAACACATAATATTTTATTGTCAATAAATGGATTTATGTTTAACAATTTTTACAACTACGATTTCGCGTCGAAGCGTTTATTTTGAAAGTGATTTCAATCAATTCCGGTTATAGTAATTCCCGAAAACCTGTGACTACCCCGACTTCACTGGGCTGGCTTTTATTATTATTATGTTTTCATTTTTCTTCATTTCGACTTCCCCGTGTACACACACCATACAATTCAATAGCCTTTCCGGCGCTGTTCCGTATTGCTTTGGAATAAACGGTGAGCCAGACGACTTTCAAGGCACAAAAAATAATAATCATGTCGACATCGGTGTAACATAGTAAAAAAAAAGCATGGCAAATTGTGAAAAAGAAAATGTTTACAAACGTTTTTGTTCGGATTGAAATTCAAGCAGTCGTCGGTTCAACTGTATTGTCTACTCTTTCCTTTTCTGTTGCAGTACTCTTGTTGGTGTTTGCTTATTTTCCACACTCTCCATTCGCCTTTCCCTCAAGAAAACTCCGGCGTTCTTCTCAAATTACCTTTTTTCGTTCCGCTCACACCTCGCCATTTCCGTTTTCTTCCCAAAAACAGATTTCACGCGCACAAAGGCCGAGCCCGCCTATATTCTTCATCTTTGGCACTGCATTTAACATCCGCCGCCGATATCGAATAATATATTTGTATGTGTGTGTGCACAGTACGCTTGTGAGCATGTGTGTAGGCACATCTGTTTATTTTTTTCCCCAATATATATATATATATATATATATATATATATATATATATATTTATACATGAATATACACACAAACGCACTCCTTCGATTCGTTTTAAATGACTTCACCTTTACCCCGGCACGTCAACATCGTATTCCTACTTGGTAAAATGAGATTCCTTCTACCCTTCGCCTCTCTCGGCACCCTTTGCAAGGTTGTCGTTAGCATATTATACTCTTCGAGTGCTAATCTCTTTGACGTCACACCGCAGGGCGTAAAACCTGTTTAAAATAATAATACGTTCTACATTTTTTTTTTCAATACCAAATTGTTTTAATAGGATGTACAGTGAAAACATAAAAAAAAGAAAATCGATCAAATATAATGATAAATTTAGTCGCTGATTTTTTTTTTTTGTGACTTGTAAACGACTTGTAAGACTACTTGTATAGAAATATTAATTAAAACTATAACATAAAAGTGTATAAATGCCAATTAAATGTTCAGTGACTAACGAAAAATACTTATAAACTTAAATTGTTTCGAGTGCTGCCGAAATTAAGAGAAAGAAACAGCTTTATTTCAAAAGAGAACTGTCCAATAGATAGATTGCTTAAAGGCACGGTCTATTATGTACTTATCAGCACTGACTTATAAATTATCATGTAGGATGATCCATGATTGTAGTTGTTGTGTGTTGATTAAAATTTGGTTCTTTACTATTAGATAATTATCTCCATAACTAAAAATTATTATAAGCTGACTAACTATTTATTAACGGTTAGACCTAATACAATACTAACTTTATAATAAATAGTAAAAAGCCAGTACAGTGGGGTCGGGGCTTAGTGAGATCGGAGCATATTTGGGCGGAAAGGGCACAGGTCTGTATAAATTATTATTATTATTCCAACTCATAAAATAAACGCTTCGACGTGAATGAAATATAATGATAGAAATACAAATATCGATAAAAGCATTGTACCCAATGACAAAAATGAGCTTAAAAAATTTGAATTTTTAGTTTATGAGTGGATATGACTATATAATTGATCGTGTGTCTATAATAATTTATTGCCGTTGTTACCCATACAGCGTAGTTAATAATATAATGCAAACGTTTTCAAGTACATGTCGACTGTTGAGTCGACTTGAAATTGACTACGGTCAAAGTGTAATTTTCCCTTTATTTTGGGGGTTTTTCCTACAAAATATGTTTCAACTCCTTCTAGAATCTAGAGGAAAGGATTTATGATAATTTTTTATTACATTACACTAATTTTATTTCAACACAAAACTTTTTTAATTTATATATTACCTAATAATTGATAATTGTGGTTATAAAAACATTGCGCTTGCGAAGTTAATGTTCAATTTTCGAGTTATTTTTAAACTTTACCGCTTTCCGTAATTCAATTGCAATGCCATCAATCAAATAATTGTATAATTAACCGGAGAAAAGTTTGAGATTTTATTATTTTATGCTTGAATGAATAAAATTACTACAGCTTGGCAATGACGGAAGTCGTAAGTACCTACTGTTTGAAAGCGAACAACGGTTTTTGTGCGCGGCTTAAATTTATTTTCCTTTTCTCTGTCGAACAACAAATTACCATTAGTTTCGACAACTTGCTAAAGTTGTGTTTTTACACCAGAGTCCACCCCCCCCCTCTTTCTCTCCTGCAATGGTCCTCAGCTGTATTTCTCATATAATTTATTACATTTTCTCCGACACTTTGCCCTTTCGGAAATTAAATCTGCCACATTTTTCTTTCATTTTCCAGATACACGCTCCCATGATTGTAACACTAATCACGATACAATCCATTTTCTTAGAAAGTGATTTTGGCCTGAGGACTCTAACAGATTTTTTTTGTTTTACACTATTTTGATTTGTAACACTTTATACGTATATATTTATTTATTATAAAGTAATAAAAATATATAATATATCATAACTTATTTTTTTTTTTTGCATGGTCCAAGTAAAAAATAAAAACAAATGATAAAGTACATTGTATTTTGTGTTTAAGAGAAGTTTTTAACAGATGGCCTGTATGTAAGCGGGAGTGAGAAAGTATTAGAGACAAAATAATATGTCATATTATAAGTATAATAACTTTTATTGAAAACAAACAAAAATTATATTTATTGATATTTATATGTATGCTTAGAGTATTACTATATTAGAAATCAGATAAACTTTCAAAGTAAATTGTCTACGGAAATATCAATAAAAAACTTAACTATTTGTAATATTTTAGTAGGTATAATGTGAGTAGAATATTGTGTGAAAAGTCATCCAATTTCGGTTGAAAGGTGTTATTTCATTTTGTTTGATAGTTTTTGGTGTGATCTTAAAAAAATACCTTATAAAAATGTGGTAGTAATTTTGATCGTTTTTTTTTGTAAAGTCATGGCGTTACAAAGTGGGAATTTTTTTGGATAAAAAGCTTAGGTATTTTGTTTTCCACATCAACCTTAATGTTCTAGCTACATACGATATCTGATCGATAGCGAATTAGAAATATTTGGTCCAGTATTTTCAGTGACACTGTTTACACAAACACAAATGAAAAATACATTGTAAAATTCAATACGCATTCCCAGTTTCACAATAGAAAGAATTCGATTAAATCAAAATAATGTACTTTTGCACCCTTGCAAATATTTTATCGTAGTTCAGTTTGAAAAAATATACTGTATCTAAATTAGTTTTAAAGACAAACCCCATAGCCTTTTTAGGTGTTATAATACATATATGTATTATTTGACTAGCTATTATGTTAACACACATCAATACACAAATGAGTGACTAACAAAAGTAACTAACTCAATACAATTTTACTAAAATTTGTACTAAAAGTAAAAAACTCAAAACAATATTCAATAAATTGGTCGGTCATTGTAAAAGTAGTGTAACTCCACAAAAAAGTTTAAGTTCATTTATTACATTAGTTTTGGTTTCATTTTCTGTCACTAAAAATGTGTATAACCTTTGGTTTACAAAAAAACAATTAAAAATAGAAAACACCGAATAAATACTTGTATTTTCTTTCCTACACATTAATTTACAAAAATCTCGTTAGATCAATATTCAGTTACAAGAAGATATAATTAATTTATACGATACAAATATTGTTCGTCAAACAAACTTTATATTTTTTTTCGGGAAACAGTATTCGATAAACGTCGGATACGATCGAACAGAATATTATAATAATATTTTTAAAATTAATTTCCTGTTTTTATAAAAAAAGGTTTTTAGGGTCGTTTTCGTTTACTTAAACAATTTCGGATGTTTATCACATAAATCAATTTAATTTATCGCATCGGCTTTACCCTTTTAAACGGAACCGACAACCGGGTTGATAAATAGCAAGACGTATTTTCACCAAGTGACACCATGAAACATTCCGCACGTGATGCAGTTATCGTAACTTTTCATTCATTTTTTTCCCCTTCGGTAATTCGTTTTCAAGTTTAAATTATACGTCAGTTCTGTCTGTCGTTCCAGTATAACAGAACCGATTGCAAATCATCACAATGTATAGTTGTATCTATTAAGGCAGAGACAAGAAATATACTTATTCTTAATATTATCGTTTTTAGGACCAATATTGGTAATATTCAGTAATTTTCTATTTGAATTAAGTGGTTGGTGCTTGAATACAAGTGTTTTAAGTTTTTTTAAAAACAATTTTTAATAATATCCAACAAAATTGTTTGAAATTCACATGTCAAGTACTATTAGAAAAGTATATAATAAGTACAACTAAGAATATAATATATATATATATTTTTAAGACATTTTTAGATTATATTTGGCGTCAATATTTTTAACAAGTTTATAAAACAAAACAAAAATGAAATAACTTTTGTAGAAAAAATTGAAGACAGATTTTAGTTATTTTAATGTATATAGGTATGGTTTATCATAGGCTGCAGAAACAAATCGGGTTCATACTGACAATACGTCTAAAAGTTAAAGAGTTATACATTTAAAAGTTTATAAACTTTAGATATTTGTTAGGATTTGTTTTGTAAACCGATATCGAAACCGGAAGAAATATCAAGTTTTTTTTTTTACAATTTTACTACTCTTTTTTAAAAGTTTTAACTAGAAACTACTTCTGATCGATGTAAGTGTTACATGAAATCATCATTGGAAAACGAAAAGCTTCCAAAGAATCCACAGTTACCAAAAAAAAAAACATTTTCACAAAACTTTAACACATGCTTTACTACATTGAACAAAAACACAGTAATTTATAGCAAGTAACAATGGGAATTTGATTGTATTATTGTGTTTTATTTATTGGAATTAATGTGAACAGAAATTTCAATTCGATAAAATTAATAGTAAATTATTTATAACATAAGTTATAATACAGTCTATGTGATACAACATTTTAATTATAAATTAATTTTTTAAATATTAATTACTCGAAAACATTAAAACGGATTATGAAATACATTTTTATTTTAAAATATTGATGGTATCGGTATGTAACTTCTCTAATTTATGAAACGCTTGTACTACACTACCTTATTTCTCGCCAAGTGTTGAAAAAGTATAATTTAAAAACTTTAAAAGCTCTTAAGCAATTCACTATTAGTTTTAGGAAACAGTTCATAGGTGATGCGATTTAAAGTAACTAGACTAGCATACACGAATCAATTTTTTCTTCTGCACTTGGCTGCTTAACAAATACTCCAATACCTGATTAGTCTATGTCTTACAAATAAACACACATAGTTATAAAATATCATAACTAAACAATAATCGTACTTAAAGAGTAAGGTATAATCTAAGATTAGAAAAGCATTGTGTATACGTTATTTTATTCGATAAACAGTTATTGTGATAACATATTATTGTAATGGGACAATGCTGAACGTTCAATGCATTACGTGAGATTATGAAATACTCGAACAAGGCAAGCCCTATTCTCCTAAAAGTAATCCCATTCAATGGCGTAGGTATTTCTATTGTATTTTGCCTGGAGTTAAGTCGACGATAGAGTAAAGTGGAACTTCTATTTTTATCGCGACCGTTCGCTTTGTATCAGGAAACAACTTGTTATTTTCAAGACGTTTCTATGTAAAGTCTGCTAATTCGATTATTTACAAGTTTTATCGCCGAAATTCGTAAAGGCATAACCAAAAGGCATAACTTCAACCAAGAGGTATGCCAAATCTTCATAGAAACACACATGCTGGTATGCAGGAAATTAGTAGAGCTTTCAAATTTGTAGACTGATGTTTTTAAAACATAAACTAACCTAACCTATCCGTTTTTTTTAACAGATTTTGGCGTATACGTAATGCACACAAAAGACAAAATAATATTATTATATTATGTAAGTAATATTGTTGTTGGCCGAACGCCAGTCGTCGTTGTAAGATACACAAGACGTATTCTGTAATCTGGTTTTGGTGTTTTGCGCTTTGGCGGCGTTCAACGGTGAAAAACGCCATTCACTCAACATGTTTATGGACTGTACTGTGTATGTGTGTATATATATATATACACGAGAGGAACGGGTTTATTTGCGAGACAACAAGGATAATTACATAATACGCATTACTTGTACTTGAGGCACGTAGTATTGCAAAGGAAATTAATCTACCCCTTGGGGTAGCACAACGAGAGGGCTCTATTGCCTCGTCGCGCTCTGTGATTCAGCGAAACTTGCCTTAGCACAAAACGATGACGTAGTATGAAATCAACGGTCTCGTATAATATTCAACGGAGAGAGATAATTCTATTACTTAAAATAATCTTATCGTCGATGTTATTAATCACACCGTTCAACGTCTTCTTCCGCCGTGTTCCGAAAATTAACTATTAAAAAAAAACAAACAAAATTACAAGCCAAAGTCGCCGAGCTTCCCGTTTTATCATACAAACTTCTATTACTTTTGATGGAATGGAAGGCGGACAAAATGAATCAAACGAGTTTTTACTATGCATAATAACGTTTGATTTGATTCAACTATAATCCGGTTATAAAAAAAAAAACCCCTAGTAAGTATATTATGCTTATGAAATAATATTATTCCATATTGGACGCTGATATAGCGACTTATAGTGTAATAATATTATGGAACTTCAGATGAAATATAAACAGTTTATTAATTTTTTTTATATCTAACAAAATCAGTTTAAAAAATACAGTAATTTGATTTCGACGCAATAACGTAGGTATAAATAAGGGTACGGGTCATGAAATTGATATTGTATTTTATAATAATTTACAAAGCAAATCATGTCAACAATGATCGTTATCGTACATTTTGTATTCAAATAAATTTAAAGACCAACGATTCCGTTTAAAAGTTTTCTGCTTACACGGTTCGTAGCGGACTGGACAAATCGCCAAGACTGCATTAAAGTATTAACGTGAAAATAATTGTTACATTCAACTGCTGACATTGCACATCCGATTTTACAAATTGACAACAACCCTCGCGCAGAGCCAAGAGTAATTTCCCGATTAAAATCCCAACGGAGGGGATGCAGGGCATGTCGGTTGTCGATCAACCCGTTTTCAATCCATCGGTTTGGCTGTGTATACACGCGTGTCCGCCTTTGTGTTATAATAATATTACAGGGTGGGGCAGAATAACGAGAGGATTTGAAATGTCTGGGGTAAAAAAAAACATTCGATTTTTCCAAAATTAATTTTCACCGCCTCGAAGCGCATAAAAAATGGGTTAAAAATTAAAGCGATTTCGCATAGTTCATTTTTATGAATATCACATCTGATAGATGAAGTTCGCATACGTAATCTTCTAGCCGGCACATGAAGATGCCTTCAGTCGCTCTACGCAACATTGCCTGTTGGATTTGGGCCATTTCTTATCGAATCCGTTGTCGTTGTTGCGTTCTCGGTGGGTTATCTTGAACAAATACGATGTTCAAAAATGGATTATTCATTTTGTCTTTTTACAACCATTTCAAATCCTCTCGTTAGTCTATTCCACCCTGTATATAATGTTGTTGTGCACGTAGCGACGAAATGCGAATTCCCGTGGGATTACTGTGTTTTTGATCGTAAAGCCCGGCCCCGTCAAAGTACTACAACCGCACCTGCAAATCCGCTCGGAATTAATTTTAAACGTGTCCATCGGATTGATATCGTAACGACTTCACACCCTCTCGTCACATAGAGCATATAGTGCACGGGCCAGTGAAGTTTGGTCGGCGGCCAAAACCTAACCGGAGACCGGAACACATAATAGCGTTTTTGATAAAGGAAATCCACTGACACCACTAAAGGGGGGTAGGGGGTGGGGGTGGACAGGGGTTAGGGCAATGACAGGGGACCGAGGTGTTTCTAAATTAGAGGAGAAATACGGTGTAAAATATATGCGTGCGTCCGGATGAAATATCTAGTAACCGCTCCGGGGGAAGTCGACGATGTACCTATAGTGGAAGCTCGGCCGTTATTAATCGCCGTTTCCGTTATATATATATATATATATATATACATTGTCTCCCGGAGACGAGACGCGCAAAGGTCGGCGTTAAGGTCCTGATCGCGCGTTACCACCTATATAATATATTAAGAAGGGTGTGCGTGTCACGTGTACGGGCGGACGTCTTTGATGACAAAAGCACCGCGCCCGAGAAATTCCAGAAGTTTTTAAGCGCGTTAATTAAACGCCCGGCGAGAGGACGGCGGTATTATTATTATTATTATTATTATTATGTGATAGGTAGGTTGTTAAAATTAAGCTTGCCCGCGTTTCCGTACTGAAATTTAGCTCGCCGATACAACCCGTAACCGTTGTTTAATTACTTTTGCGACCCGGACACACTGCGCCAAAGCTTCTTTTCCGTTAATACACGCGTGTAAAACAGCAGCTGCTCGTGTTACCAGGCCCGGTTATAGGTGGGACGTGTGCTGCTGGTGTGCACATAGTATAGTGTATTTACTTACCGCACCCTCCGACGTTAATTTCTTCGCCTTCGTTTTGAAAACTTGTCCGCTCGTTTGAAAACCGTAAATCGATTGGAAGCGTCGCGCACAAAATCTACCTACTATTAAGTATTATACACGCGAGAAGCAACAGTTCTTTTAGACGTACTGTCATTTGCACTAATTATTATTGAAACCTCTAACGGACTTGCCGGGTATTTATTCGTACCTAAATTATTGCATTATATATATTATTTCGTTTAATAGCTTTGCTGTGTCATAATATTGTTGTATCAGTTCTGTACGAACGATACATTTCGCAGGACTACAGCAATTAAGCCTTTTTTTTTTTTTTTGACAAATCCTATCCAATTTATGCAACGAGATGTCTAAGTACGGTAATACAAGCGACTTTGTAATGTTATTTTGTCTTATGCGTTTTTTTTTTTGGAAATTCGTATAATTCTCGGCGGGAAATTCTCACAAACGTTAAAAGGAAATGTCAAAATAATTTAAATCGCATTCCTTTTCACGCTGTCAATTATTATCGCTTTAAATACATTTTAACCTTCTTTTTTTTATTTTTTTATTATTACTTTGCACGTGCTAGCGATTTTGTAATTTTTAAGTGAATATCTCTTGAAAGTTGAAATATATTGGCACTTGAACGTTTTATTTGAAGTGTTTTGGAATCATTAAAATTCGTCATTGCTTTTAGCGAAAGGAATTAATTAAAAATGTTTCAGTGTAGTAAAACATAAAAAGCAGCTGGAATTTCAATTGATATATTTTACAAAGTCGGCAAAACAGTCGTAGAGGAAAAACATACCAAATTTTTTAAATAAAGTTTTTCTGATAAATCTAAATATTCCGTCGCACAGTGGTCCGAGAGTAAATTCCAGGCGCTCAAAAGTCCTATTAATAAATATGCAAAAATTATCAAAACAATTATGAATTATTAATTTTAATATGTTTCTTAGATATAATATAAAATTTCAAGGTCATATGTGTACCTAGACGTTTTTTATTGCTATTTAAAGTTCAGTTTTTATAGTTTGGCGCTTATTTTGATTTCAAAAATAATATTTCGTTACAATTTTTTTACCCTTTGATATTTTAAAAAAAAAATTTTTAATTTAATTTTTTTATTTAACTAGTAGATAACTAAAGGAAAAAAATATTTTTTTTAAAAAATGTTTTTTTTTTTAAACTAGTTATGAGTTTTGAACTAGTTTTGAATGAAAAATATCAGATGTTTTGATTTTTTTTTAATTTAATTTTTTAACTTAACTAGTAGACAATTTAATTAAAAACAAAATTAAAAAAATATCAAATGGTAAAAAATTGTAAGCGAAATATTAATTTCTGAAAACAAAATAACCGCTAAACTGAAAAATCATACTTTTTAATTTGCCTTGTGTACTAATTAATTTTTGTCTGTCGCAAAAAAAATTAATATTTTTAAAAACCTGAATACTTTGCTCTACAACACCTATGTATTGTTATGTGGGTAAAAATTGGCAAATTTTAGTACTACTCTCTTAAAAAAAAAAACATGTAAAACATCTGATATTTTTCATTCAAAACTAGTTCAAAACTCATAACTAGTTTAAAAAAAAAACATTTTTTAAAAAAAATATTTTTTCCCTTTGGTTATCTACTAGTTAAATAAAAAATTTAATTAAAAATTTTTTTTTTAAAATATCAAAGGGTAAAAAAATTTTAACGATATATTATTTTTTGAAATCAAAATAAGCGCCAAACTATAAAAACTGAACTTTAAATAGCAATAAAAAACGTCCAGGTACACATATGACCTTGAAATTTTATATTATGTCTAAGAAATATATTAAAATTAATAATTCATAATTGTTTTGATATTTTTTGCATATTTATTAATAGGACTTTTGAGCGCCTAGAATTCACTCTCGGACCACTGTGCGTCGAGGAAATAATAATTTTAAATTCACAGAGTACTATTGTTTTGGCAAGTGGTATTCATAACACAAATAATAAATCTTAACTAAGTGAAATGTAATATAAAAGGATCTAGAGGAGTATATTATCCCTTTCCTTTTCACATTATGATTCTTATTTGGCTCAATCTGGGATGTTTTAAAAGAGGATTTATATTAATTGACGATATGTTGATGTCTGCTCAAACCGGATTAGTCGTACAAGCCGGCGGCGGGTTGGAATCTGGTTAATGTTTTCCAAAATAATTGAACTTAGACAATTAGTGGACTTCTAAAAACGTCCGGGTCGGAACTATCGAGACCGTCGCGTCTTAAGCTTCTACAATAATATTGAGAAACCCTATTAGGAGCATCTTAATAATATAACGTGTAATTTAAGTGGTCGAAGGCGGGTGGCGCACATGTCGCGCTGGTATACTGACGTCAGCAGCTCAAAGATTTTCCGGTTAATTAATGCACCGCGGTTTATGACGGTTTTCGCATATAGTAGCCAAGCTTACCAACGACAGGTATGTATATTATCATGCATAGTATACATTATACATGTATATACCAGCGGATTGTTTGAAGGAAGCGTCGGCGGTAGCGCATGAGGGTAATTAATGTGCCATACCCTAATTGAACTGTTGACGACGACGACGGCGGAAATATAATAATATACAGTTCTATACAGTTTGTATATTGTATAATGCGTATAGCACACATCAATATGTACCTACCTACCGTTGACTTTCAGCCGGTCGGATTTCATTAGCCGTCACAGTGTCAATATATGTATACACACACTGCACAACCAACGCACTATAATACAAATTGCATGTATTTTCCGCCATTTCACGTGCAGTCGTCGACGCTACAAAGACAACAATACAAGACAAATCGCATCACACGTGCCCCTTTAAACGCCACAAGGAAGTAGAGTACGGAATTAAAAGGCTTTGCTCTCATTATGCATCCAGACCGACGACGACCCATGTTGACGTCACATAACATAGTACAGCTCAAGACTCGACTTCAGTCTCAATCCAAAACAGATATAATAGTAGCTATTATTATTATTACCATGTTATGTATAATTAAGATTTTTTTTTTTGTGTGTAATTAGTACAAAAAATGTTTGTATTTACAATTTTTTATATTTGTTTAGTTATGTTTATGAGGCAAATGTTCAAATGGCAACATATGTACATTGTAAATATATTTTCTTTAAGACACGAGAATCATCTGCCAGAAAAATAATGGCTAATCAATAACCGGGTTTAGAGTTTTTAGCATTTGAACGTATGGGGAGGAGTAATGCAGTGCTAATATTATTATCTACCAACGGTAGGTCGAGTTTTTATTTTATATATAATATTATACACAGTTCGTTATTTATTCATTTTTTTTTTTTTAAGGATTTATTTAACTTGTAGTCCATGGGGAAATTAACGACCGGTAAGTGTTGAAGGGAGTTGTAGTTTGTCTTCTAGGGAGTTACATATTATTTATATTGTTGATTGACCCATAAGTCATGTGCAACGTACCTAAGTGGTATTACGTTTGATTGGCCAATGTGTTTTACTTCGGAGAAAAAACCATACTCGTTATGTTATAGGATAAAATATATAAGGACAATATCTCGGCAATTTATTTTAGTTGAGTGAACACATGAGAAAAATGCTCAGATGCTGTATAAAAGTTGATCAGTGTCAAATAGCCGACCAACCGTAAACACGTCATTTTGTTTTTTATAAGGCTTAAAGTTGAAAGCATTTCTTAAGAAATCTACTGTCATTATAATTACAATAATATTTAAAAAATACAATTTTCGTAAAATCTCATTTTTTTTTTTTATTATTTATAAATAAAATCTCGAATTTACATGAATCCCCTTAGATAACAAATAACATTGTATTGACTTTTAGTGTTTTACATACCACATATGAATTTGGGTCATGTTGAAAAATTGGATGCAAACATTTTGGAATGCATGTAGAACAAACTGGAAATAACTTAAATAATTTTATTCATATCTCATTTTCCGGGATTTCCTTAATTTCCCACTTGAAACTTTTATCATTTCCTCGTATCATCGTACCGCATACGCCATTTAAATATCGTTGTTCAACATTAATTACATTCCAATGACATAAATATGGTAACACACGTACAAATAACATACATAATTTACATGAACACATTTTCATATGATTAAATATCGTGTAAAACCACAATAACGTTACGTTAAAAATGCGAATTTATATTATATATTATATAAAAGACTTCCAGTAAAAAAATAAAAATAAAAGGGAGACTAATGTAAAATTCTAGGTAATTATTTAATTGCATACGCTTTTGAGCACTTTCCTTCAAATTACATCACAAAAGCTATTTGTTAACAACCGTGCTAAGTTTAATACAAATTAGGTATTTCATTTGGCCGAAATATAATAAAAAATACCAACTACTTGGGTTACAGGCCGTATCGTTTAGTAATATATTTAATATTTGATGTCAGTTAGTGTTATTGGGGTAACAGAAATTAAATTTCTGTTAAATAGAATGCTTAATTAAAACTGGTGGCTTGTGATAACAGATTTTTTGCAGCGTTTTAATGGTATAGCCATGTCGAGTATTGACGCTGCGGCCTTTTTCTTTGGATTTTTTTCGCTTGCTTATACAAAAATAATAATAATATTATTATTACTATTATTTTTTTCCAAGCTGTTACCCGCCAGTACAATTCCTTTTTATCGTTATTGCAACAAAAGTCGTTAAAAGTCATATTGTAAGCTGTGTATAGTAGTAATTGGGTTGCAAATACATGGACCGAACAAAATTGTTGTTTCAAAATTACAATTCGCCTGGGATCGTTGCGGTTTGGGTTTTAAAGGTCGCGCCATAATGTTTGCCACAACGATTTGCCAAAAAATGAACGACTATAACGCGACGCAGCTATAAATCACACGAGAAAACCGATTTCCCGTGCAAAGCTTAACGGATGCATGGAAAAATAACTATTATGTCCCTGTGTTTTCATCACCGCCGTTATGGACGAGCATTGTAAGTATATTATTATTATGTTATAGCAACGCTTCATTGTCATGTTACAGCGTTTTGTGTACACCGTGAACATTTTTTATAGAAAGACACAGTAATTATTATTGAATATCCAAATGTGCGTGTGCATATCTTTTAACTCATTGACAGGCATTTACTAATTGCATGAAATCCGCTGGAATAATATTATGTGGCAACTATGCCGGCACTGCCGATGTCAAAAGCGAAATTTTAATATATTTTATTGACGTGTTGTATAAAAGCTACAACGGTAAAGTTAAACGTGAATTTTAAACCGTAAACTGATTTTGTCGATAGATAAGACCTTCATTGGAGTTTGTTTGAATAGTGTGTTGTGTCGATGAAAAAAAGTTGGCAAAAGCTAGAAGCATAGAAACATATATCTAGAAAACAAACCTAGTAAATAAATCGAGTAAACGAGTAAATTTATTGAATAAACGAGTAGGCAAATGAGTAAATAAAATACAAGTAAATTATTAGAGTAAACAAATCGTGTAAGAAAAGCAAGTCATCACAATAAGTGAACGAGTAAACGAGAAAAAATATTGAATAAATTCGTATGCAAAGCGAGTAAATTAGTAAATAAAAAGAAACAACGAGTAAATAATTTAAGAAAACGAGTATTTTATCTGTTTAGATTAAGTTAACAAATCAAATAAATAAATCGAGTAAAGGAGTACATAAATCAAGTAAATAAATCATCCACAAATCCAGTAAACGAGTCAATAAATTGAATAAACGAGTACATGAATCGAACAAATGAGTAAATAAATCGAGTAAACCAGCAAATTAATTGAGTAAACAAAGTAAATAAATGAGTAAATAAAATTAGTAAACGTATTGAATAAATGAGTATGCAAATAAAGTAAACGATCAAATAAATAGAAACAAAGAGTAAATCAATTGAGTAAACGTACAAATAAATCAGGATTATTGTATCTACTATTTATGTATTGTACATATTGTATTATTTTGTAAATATAGTAATAGTTAATACTATAACATATTGATGCGTGATGCAAAACATCTAACGAATTTCCTTGGTTGACCCCCGTCTTAAGAACATTATCATGTTAATACAAATAAGATATAATTTGTATTACGGCCATAATTTAATTGTAAAAATTAATTACCATTCAACAATTCATAAAGTATATTTTATAATAGTTTGGTTTCGAAGGAAACTGCATGTACATTTAAGGAAATCTGATATCTTGCATCTCGACCGTCGTAAGTCAAAACTAATATTCTATGTGTTCGTGACAACTTTAGTATTTATACGATGTGAACAATAAGCGAGACAGCTGTTAATACTAACTGCGTCGTATCATTACGATCGTTAGCGAGCCGATAGCCAAACAGAACAACCGTAGAAGCAAAGCAAGGTTACAATGGCTGAACCCATTGTAGGGTAGGTCTGTACCCATGGGCCATATCAATTAATAGCCAATTATTATAGGCCGTTATCCTTCCAACGCAACGTTACATTTGAGCATTACGACAAAAGGATTTAACAAACCCTAGACGATCCTTGCGATACGGTTAATGACTTTTGTAGCCTACAAATTATATTGATACAATAATCACAGCTGATATATTATTCAGACGTGGCCCGTTAATTTTAACTGATAAGAACAAGATTCGAAAATAACGTGCACCAAACTTATGTATTTGAATAATTTTGTTAATTTTTATAATAATATATTTGCTATAAAACGAATTTCACATTATTTTTATTATTCGGCCTTACCTACACTTTCACTAAAAAAATTTTTTTTTTACTTAAATATGGACAAAAACAATAATTTAATTTTATAACCAAATTGATTATATGCTATACTAATTGCGACGTTTTAAAGGTTATATGTTAATGATGACTTCAGATGAATGTTTTTCTATTAAATAATAGTAACACTGTTCAAGACATTCGAGTAAAACGTTCAAATAATACAATACACTAATTTACTTACAGAATTAGAATACACTTCGATTATAACACATGATTTATAGTTGTATATTTATACGTACAGAAAAGTGGGTGGTCACTGGAGAAATATGGGATGTAATAAATTACAAATATGACATTTGCATTAACTACAATTCGAGCGAGTCTTTGGTTGGTATTGATTACAATAGCTTAACTGTAATGAAATACCAGTAATAAAAATTGTAGTTTTAAAAATAATATTTATCAATTTGATTGTTGTTTTACACTAACGTCTGATTCTCATTGGAGCTTCAGAAAAAAGCTTTTATTATTTTTAATTTATTACTGTTTTGTAGTATCAACGATAACTATAGTACATATATGTAGATAATAAAAGATTGCAAATGCAGTAATTTTCTTTGGCGATTGTGTGTTTCAATGGTTTATTATAAATGAAAATGATACCATTTCAAATGTTACCCACTTTTAAACTAACCATTAAGAAAATAATTAAATTTGAAATAATTTGATATGTTGGTTTTTAATATTAACTTTGATCTTTAGTAAATTACGTAGGTATAAGGACTGTGTAACGTTAGTAACTTTTGATTATAAAAAAATCGAAAATATTTTGAAAACATTACATAATATATTGATTTAGCCATTAATTATTAATTCTCCGCTTGTTCATTTGTATTATAATCAGTACTCGGATAATCATTTGGACGATATTGTAATTGTGTTGAAAGCGCGCGTTAAGCTTGTGGGCCAGACACAAAGCACGTCATTATAATTTTGATCGAAACTGCAGATGTAATTGCACAATACCAATTGTCAATTATTAGTCACCAAATTCAAACTGGAATGCGCGCCATTATTCGACGATAACGATCGTTGTTATTACTTTGAAGTAATATTATAATATACTGCAAGAGAGTAGGTACAGAGCGGTATGAGCAGTCATGTGGAAGTACGCGTTTAATGGACTAGAAACGTCATGACCACCATTATATTAACTCTGCTTTAGCCTCGGGCGACGGTTTACAAGTAAGAAGAAAAAAAAAGTAATAATAACTAATTTATATTGCATAATATGATGTCTTCATAATGTAAAAATTAAATGGTAAAACTAACGAATAAGAGAGAGAGGGAGACAAGAGGAAGATAAGAAGTCGGTGGACGTTACAAATATGTAAAGGCTTGGATGTGTACAAATAAAAGCGAATGGCCGTGAAAAATTGTGGAGAAAAAGTATTTGGCTAACAAACGGTATTTATTTGGGATAAGGTCAAGAAAAAGAAGGAGTGCAGATGTGTAATGAAAAACCAATAAAGCCCAGTGCGAGAGTACAGGTATTTTATTTGGCGTTCTACAAATAATTCACAGCGCTTTTCCACGTGCGGTCTGGCAGTTAGTCTTGTTTCCAATTTAATTAATACGAAACGAGTTATTTTTTGGGCGTTACGCTTTCAAGTCGCCACCGCCGACTGACTTGGAATTACAGTTAATCAGAATAAACAGCAGATACATTTATACTTGTACCTATATACTTGCTACTGCAATTCAGAGGAAATGTACAAGGCTTCACGTAAAAGCGATAACATTTGTATTCGTCTTGCGCGTTGCAAAGATGACACCACTGTGCTGTAGGTCGAACCCGCCATTCCATTTATTGGGCCAAGGGACTCAAAACTACCTATGAGTCTCGTAATAGGATGTAATTGTATACTGTTTATACGCTCGGGTTCAACGCAATAGAAACCGTATTAACTGTAACAATATACATATATATATATATATATAGTGTCTTAAGTTATTCAGTGATAAAAGTTACATAAACAGCGCAGTCCGGTGTATTTATTTTAATTTAAGGGTAAATTGTACTATCGTGGTTAACGATTCCGTATAACTCGGGCGTTGAATGGAAATGGCGGTTTTAAAACAGTTATAGAACAGCTTTTGTTTATTCCCATTAGGCAAACCAATGTTGACAAAATTATTTTCACCCACTATGGGTAAAACCTATCCGGTGCTTTGATCATTGAGCTATTGTTACTTACAACACGATTCGTTAATTGTAAAAGTTGTGAAACTCGAAATTTTTAAAATATACATATATTTGCTTAATGGAGTCACTTTTAGTCATATCTTTCATTACAAAAGAAAAGCAACTCTAATAAATGCAAAAAAAAATTTTTAAAAAATAGAAAACACTGAATGAATACTTATACTTGTAATTGTTTTCCTACAAATTAATTTGCAAAAAGCTCGTTATTTCAAAATTCCATAACAAGGAGATAATTCACTTTTACAATGAACGACACATAATATTTGAAAGCTACTATTTTTTTTCTAATACATTTAACTTTCTATTGCGGTATGTCAAAATAAATAGTTTGACATTATGTCGAATAATGATATGTCCTTGTCCACTAGCTGTCAACAGAATATATAATATATACATTATATGTTAACCAATTATCAAATTTTCGGTTCAGTTTTAATAATTGATGGCTACATATTAAGGAATATAATATTTTATAATATTTATAGAAATACAAAAATATTAGAATTTTGGAACTTTGTTGTTGAAAAAAGTGACATATCAACTTGTGCCTGTTCTACTATAATGATTTTTCATGCGAACTCGGTAGTTTCGAATCACCGAAACTTTTTGAAAAGCTGTTTTTGTTAGTTTTTTTTTAATAATAAAACAAACAAGCCAACCCCCGGAGTTATAAATTTACGAGGCCAGGAACCCTTTAATTATTATTGTTATTAAAATACCGGGATCGCCGTGCCGTGCCAACCAGAGTTTGACCGGATGCACTAATTTTTACCCTGGGACCTGGGCCTGCAGACTGTAATTAAATAGTAGGGTTTTTCACCTCGGCCGCCGTTTTCGTACAACTTTTCTAACACTCTCAGTCGTAAATAACATCTAAGACTTTTAATTTGCGCACAACTGCATGCGGTTACAATGCTGTAGCTTATTGTAAACACAACGCCGTGAAATGTTTGCCTTTAGTTCTGCATTAGGTATGTAAGTTCACAACTCTTAAACAACCCTTTGTAATTTCAATGATCCTGTATCAGCAGAGCATTTCAATTTTCCTTTATGGCTGTACCGTTTTCATACAGGAAAAGTAATAAACTTATAGTTAATAACCAATCATTTAAACTTTAAACCTTATGTTTGTTTTCTTCTGCTATTCCACCAAAGACAGTGCTACCAAAGTAAGTTAAACCAAAGAGTTTAATTAATTTGGCCACAAATAATTTGTGTTTTTTTTTTAAAGTAGTATTATTACTGTCGTTAAATAAAATGTCGTCGTCAAGAATGAAGAATCTATAAAAAAAACTATCCACAACAAAAAATTATCATTAAAAATTACCTAAATTATATTGTTTTAATTATTAATAAAAATATGAATAGATATATTGACATTTTAAGGGGGGGAGTAAAAGTGTAGTATGTATCTAATGAAAATTGTCAAAGTTTGTTTTTATTATTTAACTCCGAAAATGATCTCAAGACTTTTAAAAGTAGAAAAAAAGTGGACTAGTATGTTCTAATATGTACTAGTATGGATGGCTTTAACTCAATGAACACAATTATAGCATACACATATGTAATTATAAAACTTACTAAAGCACCTCCCCCCCTCCACTTATTGATCGCTTACCGAAATATATAATTATGGATTAAGTAGATCTCATAACAGATACAAAGAAACAACAAAGTATTTACATTTGAAAAATTATTTTTTAACCACATATTTATATATTATTCTCTCTACATAAGTTTTTCATTGGCTTATATAGTATAATAAAAACATATCATTAACGATTCGTTATGAAATAATGGTAGTAATTAAAATATATATTGTATATCGGGTTCAATCAGCAACAGATATTTTCAAACATCAAGACAATTATTTCGGTCGCCTCAATATAATTATTTACAACAATTATCAATATTTTATTAGTGTAGACTTCCTTCTTTTTATGTCAAAACGATTTATTCGGATATTAAATTAATGAACTTTCTAAGATTAATTAATTGCGAACAAAATTCTAAATAATAAAAAAAATGTAAAAGCAAATATTTATAATGAACAAAACAAAATGTATTTTTTTTAATTTGGTATACGCTATACAGAACTTATATTTATAAAATATACTTACAAAAAGAATCTGGATGATTAATTGTTTTCATACTCTTTTTTTTATAGCACTGTACATTATTTGTCACTCATTTATTAATAATTTTTTAATTGGAGGTTGGTCTTATTAGTTATTTCAAGGTATCGACACTTTTATTTTTATACATCAAAACATAATTATTATTCATTATTTTATTTCCCTAATCAAAATTGTAATTTATTTTAAATTAAGAAATAATATAAGGGTCATGTAAATGAGTATATTCAATTTTATTCCCTGAAGTAATATTTTTATTTAGCTTCGGTTTGAAGTTGAAAAGTTTTTATTCTACAATGATGTTTTTCTTTGTCCGTCCGCAAAACTACTGGGCTGTACCCTTTATAATATTATATGCGAAAATATCATAATATTATGGTAAAAGTTTGTGCAATGTAAAGTCAAAAATTGACAACACGTAACATTTTCTTCCTATAAAATAGATTTAGATTTTTCGACTTTCAACCTTAACAGGCCACAACTTGTGGCTTATTCCTCTTTTTTATGGTAAAATATTTGAACAAGACAAACATCATTTTGACTGAAAGTTTAATTTGATACGCTAACTAAAAATGTCCATTAATATCTCATTTCCCAATAAAAATATGTGTAATATAATATATAATATTCACAATTTGCTGTATTCGTTACAATAGTCCAATTCTATACTGAGAGACAAACGGGTCCAAGTTTATTTATGTTATTTGTATACGGCATAACACTTATTTTTTTAATTAAACAGATTTATTAAATTTGAGAAAAAAAATTAATTAATCTTATCATTTTTATTGCCGAGAGAAATGTCGTTTTTTGCCTTTTGGTTATAATTTAATAATAAAATATTGAAGCGTCCATTGCGAAAATTCACAAATATTATTAGCAATGTTAATTATTACTCAATCAAGGCCACAGCCATTATTTTATTTTTTTCAGTTGGCCTTAGTATAACATAAACGGCATAACTCACTATATATAAAAAAAATCCTGAAATTTACCAACTCGTTTTTGTATCTTGACCGTTATTATTGTCTGTCAAATTTTATCTTCTCTATAGAAATATAATAATTTATATTTTTTTATTTATTATTTTATATGAACAAGATCTAATTCATATCTATAAAGTAAGGACTATAACAGGAGAAAGTTATAAGTATTTAATGGAGGATCCATTGCCCTTGGTGCCTCCTTGCCACGGCGCTCCAAACAATAATAAGTAGTAATAATAAATACAATAGTGATTTGACCGTCTAGAGATAAATTGAAAATTCAGTAATGCGCATAAACCACAAAAGTATCTCCGCGTTAAAACTTGTGTGTTTCAATGGATAATATATTATTATGGTAATGTTTTGGTAGCTATTCATTTCTTCAAGGCTTACCGATTTAGTGAGCCCAATACACGATGCTTAATGGTAATAATAACAAAACAAAAAGTGCAATGTACACTTCATACAAAAAGACAATAAAGTAATCGAGTATTTGCCAGCTATTGTTCCCATGCATATCAGCTTATAAACATGCAAATGTTTTAAAGCCTTCTGTGTAGCCGTACTTGGATATACGTACTCGAAAATAACGTTGCGGGGATTTAATTTCGAATCAAAAAGACCCTCTTTTGAAATTGAATACAAAGTGCTGTTCCATTGCTGCCAGCTTGGATATACATTTTAAAATGTTCAGTTTTAAACGCCATCGACTTTAGTTTACTAAAAGATAGATTCTACCCAAAGTAGAAAAAAAACATCACAACGACGTTTAATCCGTTATTACTATTTTTTTTTATTAAAATAAAATTAAGCTCAAAGTGTATTTTGTCAATAATAATAATAATTACCATATCTATCGTCACTGTTGATATTCGTATACTTTCTGCGCACACTTAACTATAAACAAAATCTATTTAATGCTTATGTTGATTCGAATATTACAAAAAATAAAATCTTTGTTGTTGAAATCGTAATAAATTTATTACAAAATAAACTAAGAAAGTTGCCGTTTCTTAAACCAACAAATTATTTATTCAATTGACAAGTACATTTTAATGCTAAATAATATTTTGGAATTAAGTGTAGAACGTGTAAACAAATGGGACAAGTGTCCACAGGAATCTCCTTTCGACGTTAATCAACGATGCTCTTAACTTATCAGCATCTACCAGCTATAAGAATATTATATATATATATATATATATACATATTTTGAAAAAATAAAGAAAGTTCTCACTTAAAGTTTAGCTTTTTAAGAGGCCTCTACAGTAACATTTATATCAAGGTACATTTTTTAGGCAATAATTGTTTACTAAAACATAATCATAAGCTAAAATGTATAAACATATTTTATGAGAAGATTTTTTTTAACGCACACAGACTTTTTTTTGTAAATGCCAACCTCTTTTTTTTAACAAAATAATCAAAACAAAAAAAATGTTTTTCCTGAAAAGTAAAATTGCTTGATAAATATTTTAGAACTTTAAAGGTTCATAAATTATGAGCACACAAGGATAACAAAAGGAGTTCGCGACACTACTGATATCGTCGTTTACTACATATTATATAATATTTTTTGAATTCCTAGCGTGTTCGCCTAAGTACCACATATATCATATTTTCAGAAATCCCAAGTAGGTCGCATTTGTTCCCTTGTACTTCGACATCAAAAATATTGTCCTCCGAATGATTAAAAACGGTGAAATATACAATGTATTTCTGAACTCTTGAAATTCGCAAATAGAGAAGCGTTATACATAATAACCATATAGTATTATGTATAAAAAAACGAATTGATCGCCATAATATAACAAACACATATATAAATATATTATACAATATATAATGAAGATGTTTTTGTGCACTGGTAAATATAGTAATTCTGTGACATTTTCAAAGGAGACAAAATGTATGAATTTTTTTCCTTTTTTAATCGTCTTTAAACCCAAAACGGTTCACCGTGCCGGCGAGTCTGGTCTACTAATGTCGAAAACATTATTATTATAGTACATAATCGGTCGCCCAAAGATACTATTTTTTAATTTTTATTATTATTGTTCGGTTCGTACCTCGTGCGTCGATGTCTTTTTAATTAATAATAATAACAATAATAGTAATATGTAAAATCAAAATATGTATAATAATAATAAAAACGCAATAGATCTAATGTATGTTGAATATGCGTTGTTTTCGATGCGGAATTTATTTTCTACGAGGTCTGTTTCTTTTGACCTTATACCGTGTATTGTATTATATTTTATTTCCAAACGGCGTAGGCTAACTGTACGCGGGTCGTTGTGTACTACGGTATGAATAAAACTGATTTATTGTGTCCGTTTGTCATTGAGCTTTATGTACAACTAAAAGAGAGTAGGGTCCCTTTTTATACATCCTAATACATACACTTATTGCAAATAAATATAATATATTATACACGTATATACTTTATACTATATAATAATATGTGAATACGGTTGTTGTATACAATATAATCCACCAAGCAATAAAATATTGTTTTATTGTTTTTGCTGGAGTTTCTAAAGTGCACTGATCACGCACAGAAATTAAAAAATATTTTCTACCTAAATGGTTTAGTGGATTATATTATATTATAATAACACAGTGATATAAAAAAGAAAAAGAAAAATCTAAAACTGAATGAATTTTTCAACATAATACCGCTTTGAACTTTTGTTTACAACCTCGATTTTTTAATTTACTGATTTCAGGTAAAAAAAAAATTGAGTACCGTTGTTACTATATACCGTAATCAACAACAATATAATGAAAATATTATTCAAATACCTGTTAACTGTTGATTCCCTCTCACACAGTAGTCTACAAATTTACTACGAGATAAGTGTAGTTTTCTCCTTTTTGGGAGATTAAAAATAAACAATTCAATAAAGAATTTGTTTAAAAACTGTATTTGTTTGGCCCCCATTCTAGATTTACATTCAGTCTAATTTTCAAACCTCAAACCCTAAGACTACAGCTAAAAAATCGAAAAACAACAAAGTTTCTACCCCTTCTGGGGGAAAGGGTTTTTGATATTTATATTGTTGGTCGGCGTGTATTGATAACATTTTGTGACGTTTGTATTTGATTTTATGCCAAAAACGTTTTTCAATAAAATATTTTTAAGCAATATCACTGCGCAATATTCTGTAAAAGCTGTATTTCGGTTGTATTGTGTTCTATGTTCTGTGTAAATATTAGATTAATGTGCTTAAACACAAATAACAGAGTACAAAACGGCGATGCTAGTTGGCAATAGCGTAATACTGCTGCGGTCTGTATACATATACCTTATACCTAAACATATATACCTTATATTATTGTATTATCTTGTATTATTATCTATTTGGTTTTAATGCGAGCAAACGGCAAACAAAACGTGGCGTTAACAAATATAACGAAACGGTTTAGGTTCTTATACCTATATAAAGCTATACTTTGAACACATAATAATAATTTAATACCCAAGCTCGGGACACACCCTGGCTGTGTTTAATGGAAAGGGGCACACGGTAAAGGTTCTTAGGTGTATACAAATACGAGCCAACAGTATATAGGGCGAGTATCGGTTTTCGAACTTCCGGTTTTGGCGTCGGTCTTCTTTGCACCGGAACAAACAATACGCCGAACGTTTGCCGGAACAATGAGGTGGCACACCGGAACCTGAAATTTGTAATATTTGTTCCAACGGATCCGCGTTAAACCTAACAATAAATTATATTCAGGGAGATTTTTTTATTGTGAGCCAGTCAATATCTCAAGGGGTTTAATAATTAATTTAATTTTTTTTCATAGGGTTTTTATATAATGTAATCTTAATTTTCCAAAAAATGTTTCTACAATCTACCCCTTCCCAAATTGATTATTTCATTAACTTTTTAAATTGATAACTCAAATATTTACTAAAAACTTTGACTGGTCGATAACTATTTAAAGTAATTGAAGTTTCAAGTTTAGAGCAGGAGGATAGGTGGAGTGTAGTAGTATTATTTTTATCTGTGCGCACTTACCAACCGCACTTACCGTCTCTTGTCTTAACGTTTAAACTCTAATAACTTCAAAAATAGTTGTTTAAAACTGGTTATCATCCAGTCAAAATGTTTAGTAAAATATTACCAATTTAAAAAGTTAAAAAAAATTATAAGTTACCAGTTAAGTTTTAAAAGTTGCTATCGAAAAATCTAAGTCGGGAGATAATAATAACAAAAAAAAATATATGAAAAATTGAGATCACATTGTATAAAAATATTATGAAAAAATATTAAATTTCTTATTAAACCCTATGATATATTAAACAGCTCCCGATAAAAACATTACCGTACATAACAATCATTTGCGTATATTTGATTGCTTGCTTGCACCGACCAAAGGAAATACAAATTAATAATGCAATACGCCGGATGTTTATAATACATAACCCACCAACAATCACTTACAGGCTAGATGTTCATATTGGTATTTAAACAATTATATTATAAAATATATATATACCTATAATTCTATGTAGGATCCGAGCCCTTTGGCGTTTTAGATTATAAAATAGTATACATTTTTGTACAAATAAATTATGCAACCCCGCTACCCCAACTAACATAATATTATTATATCGGATTTATGCGAAAACAGAACGTTAAAAGTTATAGCTTTTTCATGGTTTAATAATACGATTCGAAGAACGAGCATGTATAGTCGATTTTTTGCTAAAATCAACGTTGTTAAGTTGAATTTTTTTTTATTAAACATTTAGAAATCAATGGACTGATAATCGCTCTGAATTCGTCCAGAAATCCGAATCAGAGGATCAAAAACATTTTATATTATATTGTCATACTTATGAGGATTCTATCTGCATTTATCTATCACGGCTAAAGTTTGCAATATTTTGTTCTACGAATAAGTACTACCTTTGTCATAAAACATTTTATTTGGACAATAATAATTGTACAAAGCCATCGCTATAGTATATTATTCGAAAGTACGACCCGCCATAAAACCCGTAACGTGTCTTCTGGGAAGTACGCATTATGTATAATATAGAGTGTGATCATTTTCAGATCAATGCAAGTTGTCATTAGTCAACTGACGTTCCGAACCCATTAGAGAATGGTCGCTATTTCACTGAAAATGGACCTGCAATGACTTCAAAACGTCAGTGAACTAATGGCAACATAGATAGATACGAACATTTTCAAACTAATAGTTTAATCCATTAAAGTCTGAACATATTCATATTATTATTATGTTATTCATATTATGCTTCCGCTTTGATACAAACATCGAAACACATTTATGGAACTAACTATTATTCACTTTTAATCAGCCTTTTTACGGTGATAAGATTGGTTTGATTTGTTCCTGAACTTATATAACTTCCCATCGTAAGTTAAGTTTCCTGTTCCTTGCAGAAAACCACACCAATCTGGACTAGTATAGTATTAGTTGTACAAATATTACACATTTGCTATTTTTAATGTAAACAAATCGGTAAAATTATTTTCTACGAATTTATTAAAAATAATGAGGTGTTTAGTAAACACTGTTTATGATAATTAAGATTACGTTACATTTCAACCCCCCTAAAAAAAAATCAAAAAAGGCCTAATAGAAACAAGTTGGGCTGGATTTCCTTGATGTTTACATTCTCTCAGTAAGTACTAACATTGGTTAAAATTAAACATTATTTATAATCAAAGATAATATATATACGCATGTATGAAACAAATGTAGTTTCTTGAATTCTCTTGACTTTGTCTAGTGGGGGATTTTTTTTTTTGTAAGTAATAACAATTGAATATTATATGAGATGTGATCATAAAAAAAGTATTTTCTCTACAAAACTGTTATTGCAAAAGCGAGTCAATAGATTCAAAATTGATCTTGTGCATTTTTAGCACTCCACCCTTTTTATGTTAAGTTCCTTCTAAGTCTTTTATATTTGAATAAGCCATCAAGGTTCGACAAAAGAGAAAACCACATTTAAATATATTTCGAACACAAGACGCGCGGAATTGTACTTATATACAAGTGCATGTAAATTTGTAAGGAAGTATAAGGAATTCGTTTACATTTATTTTAAAACGTGGAAGCTAATAACGCGCTTAATATTTCCTCTACTATAACTACTTAACGATATACCTACTTCAAGTATAGGTAAAGTCTTCACTGCCCCTCTGTTGTCTATAAGTTCAAGTGTATAATTAAAACAACAACCCATATGTATAAGACATTGTAAATATTAAATGATTCTAGAGTATAGAATGCCATAATGGCTACATGTGCGTAAAGGTAGGTACTTAGCTCGATAATAATACCAGCATACATACTGTATAATGTAGTACGTTATTTATGTATTTAATAAAATGAGGGTATAGTACTTCGAGAAGCTCAATTAGCCTAGCCATTTTCTCTGAGCGTATTTAACAATAGCATTTATAACAATCAGCATAACAATTGAATATCAGCGGATGTTATTGACATTTGGCGGTTCGAAGTTATTAAATTTAAATATATGTATTATCAAAAGCCCGAACTCACGATAAATGCTAAACTAAAATATGACTTTGGTCTCTTTACATTACCCACGCATAGTATGTCTCCGTTAAAAGTCAATTAACTGCAATATTGATAATGGATATTTTATAATTGTTATTGATGATCTGAAATCGTACACAACGGTGTTTAATGGTTTATTGTTGATATATATATATTATGGCAAAATTATTCATATTTTTTTTTAATCTGCTTTAACGATAAAAAATTAAAAGATAAAACGTTTATTCTAATAAATGCTAAGCAAATAAAATATTTTCGATAATAAATCCATGCATGTAATATATTTTCATTGGTGGAGATCAGGAGGGGGCTTAAGGTTCTAATAACCTTAAAACTTAAAATTAGTGTTATATTTATTTTCATTTCAACAAATTTCTCACTAAAAAATATATTATGTAGGTATTTTGAAAAGCACTAATTTTAATTTTTAAGGTTATAGTATTCTAAGTCCCCTCCTGATCTCAGCCAATATATATTTTTGAGTATTTTAAAAATAATACATGGGATGCAATGTTTATAAAACCGCCAGCTACGTTTTTCAATTATTATTATAATATAATAATAATGTATCGTTACAATAACGGTATACAAATATTTTGGTTTTGCATACTTATAATTTATTACTTTTCTCGGAGACCGTCTAGATATTAACTCCCACGTCTTTGTGTATCATGATAAACAAATTCCTAAATAAAAAAAACACCCATTATAATAATATGTCATCTTCAATAGGTCGAGCCTCTTGAGTAGTATGTTATGGTTTTTTTTTTAAGAATCTCGCCCCCGGCTGTGGCTTCCTCGCATCACACGAATAAAACATGTATTTTTTTCCAAGTGTTCTTCACACCGGGAACTCTGGAATTAGACTAAAAATATGCTTACAACACACATCAGATTCATTTTTTTTTTTGTGTATCATTGTTTGAAGAAAACTGTTTTTTGTCTGTCGGTTTCATACACAATATACCGATGTAACCTCCTGACCCAACCTAAATGATATTTCTTTATGTGAAAATACATATAAAACCAATACAGGTACAATATGATGGATGCGAACTATCTGCAATGAACAATGTTTGTCTATTGTTTCCATACTTACCGTATAGCTCGCTTCTTTTCAAAATGTATAAATAATAGGCGTTCGATATAATGGCGTGTACATTATTATTATATCCATTGCATAGCGTACAGGTGTGAGTGCATGTGTTTTTCATCATTTAACGGTAACGACGTTTGAAAGTTCATAAGGTTACATCAAATTTTTTTTATGTATTCCATAAACCAGCCCATAGCAGAAATATTATAGGTCATTGCCTTTTAATGTGTGTGGGTGAAGTGTATACCATATGTAGTAGAAGTATAAAATTATATTATACTATACAGTCATCTATTACTCTAAAATTGTTGAGTTACTCAGAAAATTGCCATATATCATAAACGCCCAACGGTTATAAGAGAGTGCGGTGATTGATATACTTGAAAGTTGACAAGTACTACACAAACTCTACTTATTTTTAAAAAAAATGTTTTTCATTAATTATAAAATTATTACCGACACGAATGCCATCATAACAGCTTACCGATACAATACTATATTTTTTGACAATTTTCAAACAGTGGCGATAAATTAGTAATAATTGCTTACCTACATTGATAGCTAGGCGGTAAAGTAATGTTTAATTTTTTTTTTCTTCACATTGTTCATACTATTCTTATCAAACATTTCACCGTGATAGTTCCGTTTTCGAATAACATCGCTACGGCGTGTATTTTCTAATTAAATGTCCATTACACACTGGAAAGGTCAGGTTAGGGTTAGGTCGACTGCGCCAAACGTCCGTTTCCGAATGTAATACAATCGATTAAAATCGGTCGACGTCGAGTGTGCTTTTCCCAGTGTTCGAAAACAGTGACCGACAGCCGAGACTACTATTATTGTACAGCAACAATCATTAATAACAATCGTTTAAATAATCCTCGAAACGAAACAGTCGTTCAAACACTTCCATTCGATTACTACACCCGCCATGGTCGTGTCTTTTATGCGTGGCACTTGTACAATACAATATACCATTGAGACAATACATTATACAATGCTGCAAGTCGTACACAACAAACGGCTTGTGCTATTATTGTTTTTTTTTATTAATTTTTCTATGTATTTCGCCCGTTTTAAATGATAATCGCTTTTATCGTGGTCCGACCAAACACTCCAACGGTTTGCCAAGGCGCCCGCAAATGATTAAAAACGGATTTACCGGGCAAACAGTGTGCGGTGTAGCTCGCCTAAAGGCGAAAATTCCGTCGACTTACAAAATGAAATAAAATCGCTCGCATAGCAAGGTATTGTAATTAAAAAAATGCCAATCACAAAAAAATAAAACCCTTTTTCTACCAAAGCGGCCGGCATGGCACCTCAACCCGGCCGCAATAGTTGTATTACAATAATAACAATATAATATACCTATTATTATTATGCGGTTGGCTTTTAAACAGTTTTATAGAGGCAATATTTAAGGAAAAAAGAGGTTATAATCAATTGTTTTTCATTTACAGAAGGTCCAGAGCCTGATTTTATTTATTAATCTGCATAGTCGTTGATATACTGTGCAGTTTTTAATAACTTGTAAATCATCCATTTAGTTTTATTCAAAGAGGTCACGCTGTAGATCGCCTTCTTGAACACATCGTTGCACAGTGCAGGGCATTATAACAATATCATGTTACAGCTCTATATATACTTGAACACTATGATCTGAGTAGGCATAATTTTGTCAGGCTGTCGAGGGTTGGTCTAAAACACACCGCCTTCAATCCCCTTAACAATATCGAAACGATATAATATTATTAAATTACAAAATAATCGTCTCGACGGGGTAACAAAGTGGAAGTAATAAATAATATTTCTCGACGGTACGTGACGTACATATAATTGGCCAAAGATTATATTATCCTTTTTTACGGGTATTTAAAAAAATAATTATTATTTACTGCAAGGAATATCTTTGTATTCATTCGGTTATAAAATAAGTCTAATCCAAGTAGCCGTTTCCGCACTAGAAAAATAAACCTATCTCTTGATACATATTTTTATGTAATATATTTATAGCTTTTCACATTTTTTTTAGCGTTCCGTGATACGTTTTTAGGGAGGAAATAAACATTTGAAGTTCGCATAAATCACCGGGCGGACAGTGTCGAGTGTTTAATGAGTCGGGTGCAGCAATATTTAGTTTAAGCTTAGGACGCCGGTGTTAAAACATAGTTAACGTTTTTATTATTTTTTTTTTTTTTAAATAATTTTCAATAGCTGGTATAGGTGTCGACCATAAAATATGTACATAATATACTATAAATTCTCCGGAACGACGGCGGAGGGGAAATATTTAAATGACGTCGGAAAAACGCATTAATCACAAATGAAAAAAATGCAGAAACGGTAGGACGAGTGGAATATAATAATATATTTTATTATGTATTAATATTATATTATGGAATTATGTTTTCCAAATCTCCGTATTAAGCAGTTTCTAAAAAAGAAGATAAAACGACCCACGAAACTGTTCATGTTCCGTTAAGAAGTTGGACAAGAATATCCATGATTAAAGTTTACAAATATTATATTATAATCACTTGTGTATATAGATATAAAATATGTATAATATAATAATATATATGTATAAGCTCAGCAATTATAAAAATTCATTAAACTATACACGTTGAATCCGTAATGCCAGGCAAATAATCCGTCTTAATCAGGCAATTGTATACTTCATATTTGTATACTACATCAATAATATTAGCCAGTGTTTATGGACCATTTGTTGACAAGTAATCAAATATCATGACCAAATGGATATTTTAATAAAATATCCTAAATATTAATAGCTAAATTTGAAAATTACACATGAATTATTTTCTAAGTCCAAAATAAATGTTATATACAATATTTTCTAGAAAAACGTTTAAGAAAATATTAATATTTCGAAATTGCTGCTTGGAAAGAAATAATAATAATATGTAATATTTATGTTAATGAGGTAATATTTATAATATGAGTTAATATTAAGTTGTCATGCTCATAAATTATAACTACATTTCCAACCATGAAAATTTAATTCATTTTACCTTAACAGCAATTTTTATAAAATAATTTTAATGATTTACAAAAAAGCGACCAAGTGTAAAATGGCAAGTTACAAAGTAGACGAGTAAACATTTAAAATGTATTTTCAGTTTTAAAAGGGATTTTTATTTATCTTAGCTTTTTTTTATACTTCAGAGGACGCCACACCGACCATTTCTAAGAGTAAAGTATAAGCAATTTTTCGAAAAATCTTAATTTAGAGTTTGAACTATAATGCATACTTATTAATACAGTAATGAGGATACTTTGTTGATTGCCATTTTTTTTGTCAGACTATCACAGTCATTTCTATAGGATAAATTACAATTTTTTCCCTTCAAAACTGCTTTGTGCGAATTAATTTTTCTTAGGCTTCATATATAGTTAAGGAAAGAAATTCATACGTATTATTAATGACAAAAATATCTGTGTTCCATCATCCATATTTTTTCGATATACCTAATACAATTAAAGCTATATCATTTTTTAAAAAGTCCTTTCTTAATTAATTATTCATTAACTGGTTGAAATATTTAAAAATGGGCGATGATAAAACACAGACAATGTTGTTGTTTATATTATATAAAAATTTGGTTTCTTAGTTTTGATTATAGCCTTGTAAAATTAATCCGCGCAAGGCGTGTTTTTTGAAGAAAATAACGGGTTTGTGACGTCCTCTTAATATTATTAAAATAGGGTTTAATAAAAATGTAATAACAACACTCGGTAACTTTTTGCAAGACGGCTATGACTGCCCAACACTGCTAAGCAATAAAAATCAACAGAAATATTTAGATTTCCCAGCCAATGTCTAGCATTCACAGATAATATAATAACTTTTTTTTAAAAATAATTATAACTTTGATATGATATGTAGTTAACAATCATATTTTTCATTTACTCATCTCTTTTTGAGGATAGTGATGTCTTACTTGATAAGTGTTGGCGATACAATATAATCCGTAATCACCTTGCACATTTATAAGTACATATTATATTATAATAATATATCCAATGCGAAATTGTATATAATTTAATGAAATATTTATTTTTTATTACACGAGTATTGTTATACTTAGTATCCTGTATCCATATTGTTATTTATGTCACCTAAAAGAGTATTAATGATCTACGGATACATCCTTTTTCTTTGAAATCATGCTATATTTAAATAACGATACCACAGGGGGTAAATATTGTTCTTGAAAACTAATTATATCCGTAGTATAGGTACATTCACAATGTTTTCTTTGTTTGTATACTGGTTGTCATTTTTTATAATGTATTTTTACAAAGTTTTTTTAATTAATATTTTTTTTTTTACAACCATTTTTCATTAGCATAAAAAAAATTGTCAATCCAATTTATATTGAAAAAGAAGCAGATGAACAGGGAATGTCAATTAGTTGCTATAAGTAAAAGACATTAATTGTAACTTAAGCAAAATGGCTGTTCAAAAGTTTTACCTTGATTGTCTCTTTTTTTTTTTTTTTTGACAAGTTAATTATAGAATTCTTTTTACAACGGCAAAAGATGGTTTCTGACAATATTTGAGTCGTTTTTTTTTTACATTTTAATTATTTCTCCAAAGGCTTGAGACCTATCATTTTTTTGGAAATGAAATACATCAATGCATTATAAAAAAGTTAAATTTAAATTTACTATACATTTAGATCAGCATGATCACAGATGACACAAAAAATATAAGATAAAAAAATATTAAAAATAAAATAAGTCGTTGTAAAATACCATCTCAGCGCCGCATCAAAGGAAATAACTAATAAATTATACAACGAATAATTTTGTATGAAACGAACCACTGCGTTGTACCATAAATATTAAATGTTATTCAATATTATAAGCAATATATCTAATTTAAGAGAGAGGGAACAAAGGAAGAGGAGAAAAGAAATAATAATAAAAAAAAACCTAAATAAATAGAATATTCTAAAAGGTTTGTGTGGCTTGGTAGGACTTAACGGAACATGTGTTTATTAACCAACTATTAACATTTAAGAACCCATTTACAGTAATATTAATAATTTTAACTAGAATTTGTTTATTTCTGACGAAATTAAATAATAATACAACGTTTACTTGCAACTGTCAACCTGTTAACGCAAGCAGTTTCCTTTTAAATTAGCTTTGTGTTAAAACGAAAAAACTAATATATTTTCTTACTACTGTCCAAATATGATTTAAACTAAATGCATTATTAACACGAAATATAACACTTTTCTTACGTCTTTCGTACTTGTTCCATTTATACTCTTCTTTTTTTTTATATATATATATATATATATATATGTATTTTCTTATTCGCATTAGCTACAACACGGCAAGTAGATAGCGATCATTGAAATTTAGTCAAATAATATATTATATAACTATAAAAAAAAATGCAGCTTTAGCTTAATTAAAAATGTCCACAAGCACATATTTCATACTGCCAAAAACCTTAGCACTGCATGAGGCACCATGTAAACGACCAACAGAAAGTGAATCTTTTCATTATAAATAATTCATATTGCAACTTCTCGATCGTATTGTACTCGTCTTAGTTTTTAATAATGATATAATAATGTATAATATATCATTCAGTAAGCCTAAATGACAATGTTTTGCCAAAATCCCACTTAAAGAGAGTTAGCGCAATGTTTTCCAATTAAAAAAAATATATATATATTATGATTAATATTTTGTTCGTCGAATAAAGGCAACAACAAAAAAAAATGGTTGATGGGGTCTGAGATACAAAAAAAAGGAAATAGGTTTTCTATCTGCAACTAAAGCCAAACTCGACAATTTCACTGTCTACGTGACCTGGATGAGATGTTGCATTGTACTAGCTTGCGTATTATTGTTGTGTATATATATATATTTATTTTATATATATATATATATATAATATAATGCTTGCCGTTGGAAAAAGAACGGCAGGAGACATGAAATAATCAGACCCTGGAAAAGTTCCATAAATCAACGCCAACTGGCCCGGTAGTTGTCATCAATTACTCAGCACAGAGGAAACAGCAGTGAAACACTTTTTTATCATTAACTGTTCAGCAAGAGGGCACGAGAGAAAAAAAATCACATCTAAAATATTCGTCGAACAATAAAGGCTCTGACCAATTTAATATAAATCATCAAGTTACCCTGACAAATGTGAACATATAATAATGGTTGAATAAAAAATAATTTTGCTTAGTTTATTCTATTCGAAATTATATTATATTTACACGTCAAGTTTGTAACACAAGAGTATTAACTATTATTTATTTTAATGGTAATATATATGTAACATTATTTTTATATTTTTACAAGACGTATCAAATTAAATTTAAAGTAAGACAAGTAATTTGCGTTATACAAAAACAAAATTAAGTTATATTTACAATATGGTAAATGAAGCGGCTCTTTTTGTTCTGCTATACTTTTGTAAACGATATTAAAACGGCATGTAGAAAATATTAAGACAAAATCATTTTCGTTAAGAATGATTTTCGTTTAGGCTGGTTTAGTATTAATGATATTCATAATAGTTAAATGTTTCCTTTTCAAGTGTGAGAACCAAAAGGGTATAAGCGAGTTTTATCAAATATTTCAAGAGAGCAAAATGAAAATTATAATTTCAACGTGTTCTATGGGCGACGTTAATTATTGTCTTTCACATTCTCTTTTGAAAATTGAGAAATACAAATAGAAAAAAGTTTTATTGACAAATACTGTAAGATCGAAAACATATTTTTGAAAACAAACGTCACTCGTACCCTATTGGTTCTTTTCGGCTCGACATAATGTCGAAACGGTGACAAGCAAAAAACCACGATGTAAGTTGGGTTAAACACACACACGTGTAAAATTTTACACTTATTTTACCAGCGTTCCACGTGATTTAAACTCTCCAAGCTTTTAATTTCTATGGACTGGTAGTCCACGTCAATCGGACTCTGCTTCCAACGCATTCTCTTGAGAGGAACGCCTTGCACGCCGATCCAAACTGTGCCCAGTGCTAAAAGTATCAACAGTAGCACAACAAAAAAGAACACTACCACCCCGGGATGAGTAGCCTCGTGTGCCTCGTCTGGCGCTTTTGGTTCGTTTTTAGCTCTCAATCGTTCGAAAACGGCAAACTGCTCCGTCGTGAACGTATCCACAGCCGGTGTCATCGAAGTTGTCGTCATCTGATTGGCGCAGTACTCTGGGTCGTATATGCCTCGCAACTGACCGTCGGCACCTGTACATTGCAACTGTTCCGACGGTGACTTTTTCGGCGTAGGCAAAAAGCTCCTGAGTCTGACTTCAGTTGTATCCGACCTTGGATTTTGATTGTCCCAAGATGAGTGTATTTCGCACAGCCATTCTTTCAACCACGGGCCAGTGCACTCGAGGTCGTTCGTAATCAAACTTATCATTTTCGGCATGTAGTAAGGTAGCCGGTCCGGCAACGTCTTGACGCCGCAATCCGTCACGTCCAAGTATTCCAACTGAAACATCGAAGACAACACGGCGCTGTCGTTGAACAAAATCGCGGCGAGGTGTGTGCTGTTTGAGAGTCGAAGCTTGTTCAGGTATTGGGTGTCCGTGAACGGAAAAGCCGGAGTTTCCAAAGCGTCCATTCCTTTCATGTTAAGCTCTTTCAACCTAACCGGGCCCGTCAGCATCTCTCTGGTGATGAATTCAATCGGGTTATCCGACAAGTCCAAGACGTCGAGGAACTTCAGCGGAGTCAACGAAAAATCCTGTACATGCTTCAACCCATTATTTCGGACGTTCAACACCTTAAGCCGTCCACAACCGAGAAAGTCTTCGGCTGTCAAATTATGGATTCGGTTAACGCTGAGGTCTAGGATTTCCAGTCCACCGGGCAAACTCTTCGGTACCGCGTCCAATAGATTACCGCTCAGGTCGAGCACGGTTAGTAAATCTAACCGACCGAAAGCGTCTTCTTCCACCGAGCTAATACGATTGCTGCTGATGTTAAGCGTCCGAAGCAGTGGAAACCCGTCTAAATCACCGCTGCGGATTGTCTGGATCGCGTTACCACCGAGGGAAAGCGAACCCAACAACGGTGCTGGCGTGGCCGGTACTTCAGTGAGGTTGGTGCGAGAAACGTCCAAGGCTTGGAGTCTCAGGCCCGAACCCAAAATGGCCGGAGCCAAGTGCACGTTTTGCGCTATGTTCAACTCGACCAAAGACTCGAACGGTTGAAACGCCGTCGACGGATCGAGAAGGTAATTTTCCGACAAGTCGAGGTGTCGCAACGTGACACTGGGAAGAGTCTTTTCCGATATTCTACTTAACATGTTTCCCCGCAAGTTCAACCACTGAAGATCCGGAAGGCCGGCGAACGTGTCGTTTTCTATCCACAAAATGACGTTGTGGCCCAGGTCCAGTGCCTCCAAGGACGTAGCGTTTACCATGTCGGCTTTGCTTAAAGATTGGATGTGATTCCAGCTGATGGTCATGTTCCTCATCGCCGAACACATGGAGAAATTTTTCACTCGATTGTACGACAAAACTATGGAATCGATTCGCACCAATTCGTTTATCTGCACCGAACAAGGGCCCGAAATGTCGTTATGGGACAAATCGAGTTCGCCCAGAGACGAGTTTCTATTGCTGGTCACACATAACGTTCTGATGCGGTTTCCCGATAAGTCTAGTCTGGTCGTGTTGTCCATGCGACCGATGTCGATTTCGTACGGTATGACTTCGCAGTACACATCGTGCAACAAGACGTTCGACGATGTCACTAAGACGCAATCCTCTTGGATTTTAGATGCGACCACCGACATCCACGAGACGACGACCGCATACTTGATCGCTAACATCGTTGATCCAGACTCACGACTTTAAGGCCGTCATATTGCCAACGGTAAAAGGAACGGATCTATGCCACGAGACTGCGGTGTTCGATCGGCATTTGTTCATGATAAGTTTCTGCAAACAAACAAATAACGAAAATTATTAGCTACTGCAGGTTTTTCATGCAGGCGCAATGAGCGCCACACCGTGAGATTCAATTAAAAAATAATTACATTCAAAAAAATATATATACATATACAACAAAAAGCCCCAGGAAAACCCAAAACAAGCGCGTCCGTGGTGATGACAGATTAATTTTTTTTTTTTTTTACAAACATGATTTTTCCTTGAATCAACCCTAATGTAATTTACGCGCCTAATATGACACATGTCAAAAATTTACCTTTCGTCCCAAGTGGTCGGCAAATGACATGCGCGTGAGTACCGAGACACGACCACGCACCATGTAAATGACATAACGACTGGAATTAATAAACTTGCAAAAACTAATTTCCGTCCTATTGTTATAATGTTTTCGTTTTGAAACATTGAAGCTAAATCATTGAGAAAACATCAGGTATTTACGCTATTGTCCCACCGCCATAACATCAGAGTTATAACAATAATAAAGAGTTTACACGTCGTAACAAAACACACTGTGTACCCAAAGTTTTCGACCGGATGTAAAACAATAGATAATTATTCATTTTTATCTATAGGGCCTGGGTGGAATTACACTGCATACCTGCTTTAACAATGAAGTGGGTAATTTTGGTTAAGGGTGACGTTTTTAATACTTGGAACTGTAAAGCCCTTTATAATCCAGATTTTTAGGGTGAAAAATTATTACCCACAAAACAACAGCGCGGTCCTTCGTATAATTATATTACTTTTATTAGGTATTTGCTGGATTTTAGTTTATTTTTCATTTTCAAAACTTTTTCGACTCATAAACCACAATAATAGCATTTATAGGTACGTCCGGTATATTACTCGTGGGTCGACGCGATCAATACGTTATTGGCAATAAAAGTACGTGATCGGTTTTCAAAGAAGCGTACTATACCGAAAAAGAAAAAAAAGATATATTATTTTAAACACATTTGATATACCATTTGAAAGCATCTGCGGATATCGAGATTAACAAAACCGAGTTTTAAACAACAATCGAGCGTTACTGGATTGCTTTTTAACGTCGATATTACAACCTATCCAAATAGCTGAGTAAAACGTGCGGCTTAGGCAAATAATGTATGGATATTTTCAAACTTTTTATGGCTTGGGGAAACCGCTTGGCAAACTTGTCCAATAACTTTTGTTTATTTACCTAAACACGGACAATATAAAACACAAAAACAAAGTATTATCGAATACTTTTTAGTCGACTAAGAGTAGGTACTTAAATATAATATAAGGAGTGTCTCAAAGATTTATGGTAAACAGTAAAAAAAGTCCAAGGAAAAGGGACCATTAAAAATAAAATAGAAAAAGTTCTTTTAAAAGTATACTTACAAATTCATTCAAATATATTTAGATAATGTTATGAAGTCAGATTAATAAACAAATGTTGTGACCAAATCGTTTACATTATTCTTTGACTGTGTGTTTTCGTCAACGAGACCAACTAACACATTTGCTCAAAATCCTTACAACTTGCTGCTTTAAGTTAAATATTCAAGGAAGACAGATATTATTAATTATTAATGTCTTTAAAATATATTAAGAAACAAGTACACCTCTTATAAAGAATGTTTTCTATGAAATTATTTTTGGGTGGTTGGTCATAATCAGTGAAATCCAGTTGTAACCGTTAAGGATCCACTTAAGTGAGATTTTGACGGTTTTAAATCAGGGAAACTGATGCAAAAGTTAAAACCCCAATTTTGCTCTATCGAGTCTTAATTAGTTATATCATCCGACGGTGAAATTGTTTTAGCGAAAAAAAAGTTTTAAATAAAAAAATTAATTTTATTAAATTATCAAAATTAGCTTTTAATGTTCAAACTAAAAACATAATTTTAAAGGGTAGTTTTAAATGGTAACTTTTAAAAGTAAAATAACAACCTAAATAATATTTTTTGATTTTACTTTTAAAAGCATCGGATGGTGTTATGAAAATAATATGACTAATCGATTAACCATATTTGAATAAAACATTCAAATATGGTATTGAGTATAAATATTCAAATATGGTTACTGCCTACTTGTTGAGTTATTTTCGGATGTAACTTTGAAATAATATTTTTAACTTGAACAAAAAAAAAAGTTGTTTTGAATCAATTTCTACGATAAAAATACATTAAGATAAACACCAAAACGAGGTAGATAAGGTGTTAATTATACGTTCGAACGGCTTGTTGAACATTTTAGTCGGACCACATTTTAAACTCCACGATACTGGATCCGCCAAACTAACCAAAATTCGCATGTAACTTTGTGGGTAAACGATTAATACCGAAAAATGCATGTATAATTCATAAGCGGGTACGCGAAAAACGGTGTTTTGGATTTGCATGTCGAGTCGAAATCATAATATGAGATGCGGTACCGTTTTTCCGGATTCGGAGGGAAACCAAGAGCCGAATTAATTGAATCGCCGTTTCACCGACGATATTTACACGATCTCCGCCCTCGCCCACTATCCATACGAAATCTTATTGATATTCACAACGTAATAATACCAATAATAATAATAATATATTCTTGGTCGAACGGATGGGGCGATGCGCGCGGCCCACGCGCCCAACGTCTGACGTGAATGACAGATTGCGGGCACAACTTTTCTTTTGGCCAAAGTTTTTGCATATAACCGTCGCTCGGGGAGGTATAAGGTGACTGATGCGCGCGTTCGGCTGAAAATGTAAATTCAAACTTTGAGTTACCCGGTAACGCTTAAATCCTCTCCAGACCGGCCGCCCTCCGACCCCGATCGCCGACAATGTACACACACACTCATACACACATATATACACCGGCTCATATAATCCGGTGATTTATGTATACCGAGCAGAGACCTGCCATCCGCTGCTGACGTGAACGGTCATGTCGCTGTCGCACACGGGGACGCAAATATAAAATCTGCCGGAACGACTCGTTAAAAATTTCCCAGGGCGGCCCATAAATCATTGTGGTATTACTGGAACAATAATAATAATAATAATAATATGGTCGCTACTCTAGGTATCGATGGACTTTTCAAAATGTGAACGGCGCTCGTTAGAAATTAAAATATAATTTAACCTGGCGCACATTAGTAGAAGGTATATGCACACGGACGACCCAGTCCAACAATAACCTACCGTCTTTCCCTCGAAGAAACGCGACATTGGACCATTGACATGTGTTATGGCGCCTTCGGCTCTAGAGTGTCGACAAGCAAATTTTCGACAGCCCCATGACCGTATTCATGTCATAAGAACGAAAAAGGGTATCGACTTTAGATGGTTATTTAAATCTTTATGATATTCTCAAACAAAATATGTAAACTACGCCTCTTGAAAATAACATTTTCTTGAAAAACTAAATATTTCATAAATCAACCACTATATAGTTGGTACCATAGGCGTATCTACGGGTCACGCGTGTCATGCGGTTGCATAATCATCAAATTCCTGAAAAGGCGTCAAAGATATCAGACCCTCCAAGTATATAAAAAAAAAGTGAGCAATTCGGCGACAAACCGAGCATAATGTATTTAAAAAAAGGGTTACTTTTTTTTAACAAAAATAAGACGAAATCTATGTTCTTATTATACAGCATTATAGAGTAAAATACTGTATCAGTGCCCAAACATACTAAAAACCCTGACACAACAAAACTAATCGCTGTTTATTAGGAGTTTCTAAAACAAATTTATTCTAAACCTCCATGAGTAATAATTTCAAAACTGGGATTGCGCCCTTGCGTATATGCCTGGGTTGTAGTAACTAGTACATAATAAAACGTTGTTAAGATCACCAAGTATCATTAAGTAACCGGATCATTTGCGCTGATGGCATTAAAATCCCACAAAAAAACAGCTGCTATTGTGTCGTGTGCGGTGTGTGTGGTATTATTATGTTACGTTAAACCAAAACGTTTTCGCGAGCAAAAACGAATTTCGGACACAATGATTTCGAGTGAAATGTAAAAACTTTGTATAAACAAGTCGGAGGGCACTGTGGTTTTATCCGCCCACAAACAACCGTTTTTTCGCTCTTGTTATCTGATTTATATATATGTATGTATGAACGTGTGTTTGTTTTGTGTATCTATACATTGTGTAGTGTTTTGGCGAGAGCGGTAGCTTCGGCGAAAACGCCTTTAGGTATGCTTCTAACGACTTGGCCGGTCGGTGGTAACGGATAAGATTCGTTTGGCGCGTTATCGAGTCGTTTTCGAGAAACGCTTTTTCGTCGGCCATTAGATAGAAATCTGCCCACGGTCTAACGACAAATGTAGACGACCTTTCGCTAAACGATTTGATCTTTTCTCGACACTCCCGACACACAGTTATCAGTCCGGTAAATAACGACAAAAAATATATAATACAAAAAACAACGAGCCATAAATTATAGCAAAAATAATCTCCTCCTTGTTAGATCTCCCAACGCCCAAATATTGAACCGTACGATGATAAATCAATACCAAAATAACATAATATTATAAAAGGTAACCGTCTCGGGAGAGCCTCGCGCTTTTTAATAATAATATATACAGTTAGTTTTTATGTGACGCTAGACATAAAAAAACAAAAATCCCATAATAAAATCCCCCGCTGAGAGCCATACCGTTCTTTTTCTTCAAATAGTTTACTCTGTAACGAGCTCGGTAAATTTTCCAGTTCGTTTGGACGCGTGTTTTTTTTTTCCATTCTAAAATTCAAAACTCAAATAGTTTATACCCGCACAGAAACTATATTATACGACAACAACAACAAAACGCGATACTCGAGTTTTTCTTCTAAGTTACGTTTATAAGAAACCACAATACGAGACGCAGCGTTTCGAGTTAACCTTTCCATATAATAATAATATGTTCGGTGCCGCGTATCGGTTTATTTATCGTAACCCCGGCCCTGGCGATACTTGTACCCTTGTACACCGCCATCGTATGTGTGTGCGAGAATAATAAAATACATACGATTAAGTCGAAATTCAATTTTGTGACCGTCGAACGTAGACGGTTTCGCAATATATTTTATTTTTTCGTCGGAAAAGCCACGAGCGCCCGCCAATGCAATGCGTCAAGCTTAGTTTATAAGCTCTGGAATCGAAGACGTTAACGAGAAAATGAAAAGAAAACCGACGGAGGGGGTCGCAGACGAAGCATAAGTACTAGGATTCTTCCCAGTAGACTGCAGCCGAGAAACGGATTTCGTATGCAAACCGGGTAAAAGCAAGCGTACAGGAGGCACGAGCCGTTTCTGGAATGGCGGATGTTTTTATTTAGATAGTGCGCGCGGGATGCGAGGATACGGCGGGCCAAGACAAATAAAAAGAGGAAGAAAAAAAAGTGCTATTCCCTAGCCCGAGGGAATATAATGCTTTGTTGTGCAAACGATGGGGGCGCGGGCAAGAAAGGTATTACAAATCTGGTTAGAAAGTTGGCTGAGCACAAAAATAATCCAATCAGACCTAAGCCTGCATTTACAACAGAATAGTCCCCTATACAATAATAATAATAATAATAATAATACTCTTTAAAGATAAAAAGCCCGCCGTCTCTTCATAACGTCTGCGCGGATAACTTATAATTAATTATGTTCCTCAGCTCAAACGCGAAAATGAACCATTTCGTCAGCTGAACCTACTTATATTATTCGCGTTCGGTTTGACTGCATGTATTATATACTTGCCACGACTCGACTACTTGTTATTCTACATAGCCCGCCGAGTCGGAGATGTCCACAAATTGATTTTTTTTTTTTGTCAGTTTGTTTGCTTCTACTATTTTTCACGCTCGCCGAATAGTATCGACCGTTTGTACGTTTTAGGCACGGTAAAATCCATAGACTTATACACACTCACACACGTAGGAAAAATAAAAAATTTTTCCCATATAAAACACAGTTGGACTACTCGATAATACTGCTTCCTTTCCATTGGACAAAACCCGAAAGGAAACGCATGTGCCACGAATGAAATTCATAAGACGGAGTAAGTGATTTAGAATCTGGATAAATCTTGGTCTTAAGCGAAAAAAACACGGGTACGCACAAAGAGAATCGGACAAACAAGTGACTTTATTCAAGGCTTACGATTTCGAGTTCTAAGGCACTTAAAATTACTACTGGAATGGATAATTAAAATTCCGGTTGAATAGGTACTAGTAGATTTACTTCCAAGAACGGTCGTCGCCGTTTGATACGATTGATGATTCTGGTCAAAAGGGACTACATTACCGAATTCATTGCGCTGCTCGGAGCCATTGTTGTTTATTTATAGAGGCAGTTTGAATGAACAATCGGCAAGATTCCGCAGTTCTATCCAATGGAGATATTTACGATTGCCCGGGTGCTTATGAACGCTCGAACGTATTTTAAGCGATTATACTTCCCCTTTTTGTATATTGTATAGAACATAATATTAAGCTGGATTAATAAGAAAAAATAGTTACTAATCTGTCAGGCACAGCTGTTATTAAACAAATTGAGAAATGTGTAAATATTTTTTTTTATTCCTAATATTACCCTTAGCCGCCAATTTCGATTGTCAGCTCTGCAAGTCACAGCATAAGCGTTATCACACAACATTACAAAAAATATCATTGTAGACAAAGGTCTAGGATGCATACGCTTGAAGTACTAGTGCAGAATCTCCAGAATTTCGGTGAACTTGTGAATATTAGAATAAAAGCCAGTACAGTGGGGTCGGGCCATTGTGGGGACGGAGATGTCACGGGTCTACAGATTTTATTATAACTGAAAGTGATAAAATCACTTTTAAATAAACGCTTCGATGCGAATCTGTGGATAGTATGTTCAAACTAGTTATAGTTATGTTTAACAGTTCCTGAAACCTTTATATAAGTACCGGTTGTATAAAACATCAATTAAACGACGATGAACATTTTCCTTAGACATATTTATAGCAATCATTTTAGCAACACCAATTCACAAACCTATGAAAAACCCGAAAACAAATATCACTTATTAAGTATTAAGATGTCGTTTAAAAACACACACACACATATATATATATATATATATATATATAATAATATATAAGTTATAACATATAACATACATATATAATATATAACTAAACCTACAGACAAAAAATAGCCAACATAAGTAAAATTTCTTCTTGGGATATGACATGAATATTTTTGCTTCTGTATAACAATGCCGAAGAATAATATGTTTACTAAACCCTAAAGTACAATCAAGAAGTGCTTTTGCGTGTTTTGAATAAGTTATTACACTTTAAAGCTCATGTAGGTATACTATTCAAACAGTATTGTCAGCAAATTCTACTATGAATGCTCACTATTGTAAAATAGCCTCTCGTACATGTATTATTTAATCCATATTTATTGCATATGTTATTTTTCGCTTGCATATATTGGTAATGTTTGTCCTTCCTATAAAATATTGAAGTGAATTTCATACAGCAAAAATATTATCCACACAACAATGCTGATTTATTTGATGACAAATTATATTAATTTATGCGTAATATATTATTTTTTTTTGTTGATTTGATTATAGCGAATGTTTAAAATACTGCGATAATAAAATACTTTCGCAGAAGTTAATTTTTAACGCATTTATTAAACGGATTAATTTTTTTAAAATTGAAAAGCTTACGATTTTCCATACGAGAGTTAAGAGGCCAATTTTTATAGAAAATTAATTTTGTTAGTCATAATAGAAGTGCTGAGAACCCCATGTGACATTTTATTCAAACACAAGTTTTGAGCTTACAGTATTTTTCAATACTAACTTTTTTTTCTGAATTAATTATACTATTTTTTTATCAATTTTCTGTTAAATATTAAAGGAAAAACAATTTTATCGCATTAGAAGTATCGATTAATGCAAAAGGGCCTTAGTCCAAATTTTAACGAAAATGAGTTTAATATTATGATTTCTTTTTAACATTTCCTTAGAGCATCGATTTATGGTTTAACGGTCTTTGTCTCATTACTAAAACTCGTAAATATAGAATTTCTAGCACTTCATCGAATTCTAGCAAATTAATCGATTCAGATATATAATTTTTCATTTGCTTTCTGTATAAATTTATAAGAATCACGTATACTTTTCACTTCAACGAGATACAAGCTATAGATAAGTAAAAACATAAAACACTATAACTCAATTTTTGAATTAAAAAAAGGGCCTTTTACCACTGTAGAGTGTAGAGGTACGGTTAATCAAGGTCAGCCTGGACAACAACAACGAACAATCTGAAACCGGACATTTTAGAAAGCAAGTTCACGTTTTAGTGTTTCTTTGTTGAAAATTTCGCCCCATCCGTGCCCTTTATAATACTTATTTAAACGCCGTATTTGTCGCGAAAAAAACAATCAAGTTTAAATTAAAATTTGAAAAATATCGCTTTAAGGGAATTTGGGGTCGGTTTTTAAGGAGTTTTGTATAGGCAATATTTAAGAAAAAAGTGGTTTTAATAAATTTCCATTATGTCAATTAATTTACCGGTTCGTTTGTGTAAGCTTCAAGGTATTATTTTTATTTTAAATCATTTTTTTCTATGAGTAAAAGTCATTTAGGTTTTTTTAGACCCAAAATCCAGACAAAATTTCGATTACACAAGATGGCTCTATTTCAATCCTACAAAGATATTCGAGTTGTTTGGCTACTTTACTATATTATGGTTTTCATAAAATAAATTAGTTTCTTGTATTTAATTAATACAATTTACAATATTTTCAACATAAAAACTCGATTTTTTTACGCAAAAAAAAAAAAGCAAAATATCTGTTACCTACATAATCTACAAGTAAAGTCGCCACTGGTACACATTTACAGAATTGAAATTGGACCATCCTAAGTAATCGAAATTTTTTCTGGCTTTTTAGTCTAAAACGTGAAAAAAAAACAGACCGCATGCAATCCCTTAAAACAAATAACCTAAGTACATTCAAGTACAAATGTTTACCTGTTGGTAGAACACCGCGAAATTTTATAACCTCGAATTTCCACATTGATTGCACGACGTCGTTGGATGTGTAACGGCGGCAAAGGTCGACGGTATGTGTTCACGAGAGCGTGATCCGAAGTCGACTGACTGGATAAAGGACACTGTGCGGTCGGGCCCGGCTGTATGAGTTACCTAGCCATGCGTCTTTGTACTTCTATAGCGGCCACCGGGCACCGACAGGATCGCGGTGCTGCCCATTGGTTGTCGGTTAATCGTGTGCGGTAACCTCGACGGCTTTATAACGTTATTATTTGTATATTATTTCCGTGGCCGCCGGTGACAGTGCAACAGGGTAGATTAAATCGAAATGCGCGTCTGTTTGTAGAAAATTCAAATCCAGCATCATAGTATGGAGACGGAGCATGGTGGGATCGGTGTAGTCACAGGACAGTATAGGTCTGGACGCGATAGAATCACTCTCAAATAGAACGCTTCCACGCGAATCTGTAGATGGCATAAGTGTTAAATGTCGATAAAAATCATTGTGCACACAGTAATATGCTTTTGATATGGTTGACCCGTATCGTAGGCCACATGCATAAAAAAAAATAACAAACAAAACACCTCAAAAAATATTGTTTTTACAATTCCTCATCAAAGCTAACTATACATTAATTGTATTGTATCATCATTATATAGCTAAACAGACATAATATTGAAGTTAGGCTTTCAATATCTGCAATCACGGAACGGTTCCTTATATCCATTTCATATGTTATTACTTATTGGTTTCTATTGTTGTATAAAATAAAAAAATATAATATAGATGTTCCATTGCGGCTTCGACTTTTTTGTTTTTGTTTACTACGTGGAATTTATTTTTTCTCTATAACGATCAGATTACACGAGATCTGTTTATAGAGAGTAAAATATATAAATCCCCATACAAGGGCCGGCGAGCGCGTGGTCAACGAGATAAAAGGCAAAGGGTTTTCTATTAGGATGTGTTTTAACGATCGTTTTTACACAGTACCTACATATGTATTGTACGTATATAATTATATAGTTGATTTTAATTACGAAACGAACCTTGGCTTTCTAATCTAATTGAAAATTCTCATTGATCTCGGTACGTATATTTCGTATCGTAGTTTTATAAGAACAACGTGTACTCTATATCCTTTTAATAATATAATTTAATTAATTAGTACACTGAAGTCGGTATTTGATCTTATGTCTAGTATTTTATATGTGAAACTGAGAAGTATTTACAATTATTTGCTTTTTTTTTTTATTTGCAATATTCTTTCAGTGTTTATTTTTTTGATTATCTTGTTATCATCAATTTGTTATATCTTTTGTATTCTGAAAAATGAAAAGTTGAAAATCTACAAAATATTAAGAAGATGCCACTCCGACCATTTTTAAGGAGTATAGTATCGGCAATTTTTTACAAAATCTTAATTAAGAGTTTGAACTATAGTGAATACTTATTAATATTAATAGTAATAACGTTACTTTATTGATGCCCATTTTTTTATTTTGTCAGACTATCACATTTATTTATATAGGATAAATTACAATTTTTTCCCCGTCAAAACTGATTTATCAAATTTTCACAATGTATAGAGAAGAACTTTATCTATGGGGAACCTTTTTTTGTTATTTTGATATCTATACTTGATATTTTTTTATAAGCAAATGGAAAAGGAAAATAAATTAATCTTCACGAATAAATAATTTTGATTGTGCTAAGTTATCAAAAAACTAAAAACGCTACCTCGAGGATAAAGTCCATAGCACGGCTATATAATATTAATTACACATGTGTGCACTGTAAAAATATTATCTTGAGCACAATAGGTCAGCCAAAAAAATGTGCTCTATTCTTTATAAAAACTTGCCGTCGACTTTTTAGTACATTTCGTACTTTCACCATTATTTTAAATGATTGCCTTTTGTGCAGTACATCCATTTACCGAATTACCTTGTGTATACGAAAATATAATCCGGTGGAAAGTGAAGATTATTTTTGCCACCCTCGACAGTTGCAATGAAATGAACGAATAAAATACTATCCCTACATCCATAAACAATATTGTCACGGTTAATGGAAACTCTGTTTACAGCGATTATAATGCGCGATGCGAACGTGATTTTGTATATTTAATATTATATTCCACCGCCGAATTGTCAACAGCATGACAGTGATGTTTCAATAAAACCCCTCAGAGTTGCGTGTCAGCGAAACTTTAATTTAAAAAAACAACCTTAGCTGAATCGTCGACGACTAATGGTAGTAACTTTAGCAAATTTAATGTAGGTAGTAATTAAATCAGGCAATAGTGGCAAATAGTTGACCTGAAAATTAAAACAAAATACCATATTACAACTTTATACATTGGGTAATTATTATAAAAAATAAAGGTAAGTCACGTAGCTAGTAAATAGGCATTGGTATTATTCAAATAAAGATACGTTTTCAGGTACTATAATTGTGATAAGCAAAATATTTTGGAAAATTACTAAAAAATTATTTTTTTCGAAATGGTGAGTTCTATTTAATAGCTAATACTTATATAGTAAACGCCTAAAAATGCTGTCGCGGGTTAATACTAAAACTTGAATAATCTGTACAAAATGTATGGGCTTTTCAGGGCTCAAGAAATCAGATTAGTTATTAAAATACGATCTTGTATTCAAGTACCAAAAAAAAAGAATACAAATACATAATTGTAAAGAACTAAAATAATACCTTCGCATTCTTATTAAAACTAAGCGTGGACACTTAATTATTATTCAATTATTCAAACCTTTTTAATCATTTATTTATGAAAGAGATTTGTGTTTATACACACATTATAAACTGCAACGTTTATAGCAAAATATTTTTTTTTCATAAATTTCATTTTAGTAGATTTTGTTTTTATATATATAACTTGTGAGTTTTTTTAGTTTTTCAAAAGGTTTCCTTTTTGTACTCAGCAAATTTTACAAATAAACAATTCATGAATATTATAGTTTAAAGTTTTAACTTTAAATTAAATTTTTGTTCACTACTAAAAATAAAAAAAAATAAGCACTTTGTGCAGCGAATAATAATAATTGAATTATTATTTACTAATTACTAATTATTTAATTAGTATTTTTAAATCATAACAGTATAACATTACAATATTTTCAAATGATTTTTTTTTAAATTCTGTCGACTATGCGGTTTGCGGAGTATAAGATTACATCATAACAAGATTACACGATATACTTCAGTAAATTAATTGTATACAGTAGCAAAGCGTTGTTCTGTACAACAAAAAAGAAATATTAAAAAATATTGTGTTGTTATATTGTTATGATTTAAAAATACTAATGTTTATTACTTAACCGATTCGCATTTTGAGGAAAGATCCTTCGTATAATTTAAGGGGTTTAATGAAAATTGTACTAAACGTTTGAATCCGTACCTATATTATAATGCCAGAGCAAAATATGTACCATGCTCGATGTAATGCACGTTGCCGCTGGCAATATTCAAACATTTACTATATCTAGCGTAAGTATAACATCATATTATGGAACAACAATGGTGTTCTCAGAAAGTCTGAAGCCACTCTCATAATTGTTATCGTCAGCGTAATGCGTACAGTTTTGCCCGCATGTGTTTTCTTTAAGGTTTGACCGCTGCGAGACTTAACCGGGTTCGAGCAAAACGAACGGCGCGAAAAAACAACAGCCGCACACCACAAACAACATAGATAATATATTTAATGGCCCATTAAAACGTTTCTCCCTTTTATATATACATCCTGGACCCACAAACGATAATAATTATTATTATTATTATACCGGGTCGTCGCCGGTCAAGTTTTCAACGGGCCGCTATCTACATTGCCGCAAACGCCCTTTTCGTTTTGTTTTTTGTATTCGGTATTTATTTCGGTTTTTTTATTTTTTTTTATTGAAATATACATACAAAACGCGCTAATAAAACTCGACGCGATAGCGATGCCATCCCTCCCTTTCGACCCCTGAGCTTATATACTCTGTTATATTTTCTCTGTGTAAGTACCATATATATATATATATAAGGTAGTATGTAGTTGTACGTTTTTATCATTTCCGACCGGTGTCCCTCTTCGTGGAAAATTACACACAATAAGGGCGGAAATAAGGCGATTATCTATTGAAACGGTTAGGTAGGTACTTGGTCGGTAATGGCAGACCTGAACACTCATTTCGCTTTGAAGGGGCGCCGCGTGCAGCTTTCCATATTAAACCGTGATTACCGGCCGACATCGATATGTGTTAAGAGTGCCTATACTAAAGCCGAAAACGAACACAACGGTCTTGCATTCGTATATTTGATCAGCCTATAAACATTACTAAGATTATTTATAAATTACATTTTGTATAGTACTTGGAAATTACCGATATCATAATTCTATGATATCGGTAATTTCCAAGTGATTCATCTTTAAAACATTAATTTTGTCTAGATATAATTTTATTTTTATTTTTTAGGCCTTAATAAAGTATCTATTTTTATATAATTTTGCATGTATATGCCTATACATTTCAATAGGTAAATACCCATGTCCTATTACGGTCCAACGATTGTCAATGGCAATAATTAAAACTTTTACATTGTGTTAACTATAAGCGTGGGCATAGTTTTGACAGTGAGATAGGTTAGGTTGGCCGTCATGAGGACATTTTTATATAGACAACATATTTTGCAAGTATGAAAATTTACCTTTTTCTTATTACATGGTGAAAACAATTAAAATCAAGACCATTCGATTTTATGTCACGCATATCCGTACGGCGTTCTGTGTATGCAATATAGGTACACTGATGTCCGGCAAACAACTATAAAACAACTATTTTTTATATTTTATTTCTTATTATTTAAATAGCTGTTTTAACAATATTATATCGTTCTAATGATAGGTACAAACTGCAAACATTATAACACGGCTATTATAAAAAATTAAAAACCATAAGTATAGCTGATATTAATAGATAGGTATACCAATATAGACATTTAAATGCTTCGCTTTAGTCTTTACATTTTTTTGTGAATTACTATACAAATTAGATTTATTTTTAAATTACCAAACTAATTAAAAGCAATAAATATTATCATTAAATATTATGTATAACACAACGAAATTTATGTATTTTGTACTTCAATATTTAAATTACAATAGGGAATTTAATTCGAGTATGGCTGACTACAGTTTCCGGCTTTTTGGCTATGTCAAGATTGAATTATTCGGTTGATCAAAGCCCGAAAACGCATATCATTTAACGTGAGTGTCACATCAAGATACAGTGTTAAAGACAATAGACAAGGATTCGTGAGTTGCATTTAAATAATGTAACTGTGGTTAATAACCGCGCCTAATTAAATAGTATTGTACAACTCCTCAGTATTCCGTCGTCGGTGTTTGTGCCGTTGAATAGCAAATTCTACAGTATAAACTATAAGCAAGCAACTCAATTAGAAATTAATCTCATGAATCCCGCAATAAGTTTTAACTCACATAAAATTCGTAGTAAGAAAACTTTCCAGAAAACAATTATAATAAGCTGGCGAACACGAGGTTATGTTGGATGCTAATTATGGTTCAGACCTTCAAACATACATGGATAAAATGATTTCAGCATCAAACTCGATTCGGATTGATAAATTGATAAATTCGACCGAGATAAAAATAAATAAATCTAAAAAGATAAACACGGACAGGCTTGCAATTTGTATGTCTTTTATATTTTTATATCAAACTAATTTACATTAGTTTAAGTATAGAAAACTGAAATTTAATTACTACTTATTTGTGTTTATACTCGAGGACTTAAGTCCACGGTCGTTGAGCACGGTATGTTGATATTTAATAGTGCTCTCTGACTTAGATTTTCTGCGTTTAAAACTTACTTTCTACGTACAGAACTTCACAGGCGCCCGTGCTTTGATAAATCTCCGTCGCTAATCTCTTTAATGCTCATTAACCTTTGACGTTTCGTGGATGCTGTTGTTTACACTTAACGAATTCAGCTAGATCATTATTGTAAATATTACACAAAGCTATTTGTACTGCACCGGTTTATCATGTCGAGCGACCGCGTTCAACTCTAAGGGCTTGAGCAATTTTCAATTACACGCCATCTTATTACGGTCTTAATTGTCCTGATAGTCGACGCGACGGTTTAAAGTTTAAACTCAAACTTCCATACTTATATCACTGTAATTAGCTATTCGTCTAATTTTGACTAAACTTTTCGTTTGTCCGATGATATTAAAATTAAGAAAGAATAAAGTTTTGTCTTGCGTGTGTAAGTTCAGCGACGACGTGCCATTGCCTCCTCTTGTTCCATTATTATTTTTAGCCATGGCCAAAATAATACTGGATACTTAACGTGTTACTTAATCGTTGAGCCTTCAACCCTATATTACTCGGTAATTTAAAACTATATATCTGCGCAGTAGTGTATAAAAAAAAAAAGTGGCCGGGAAAAATGTACACAGCAAAAAGCCAACGCTAATTACACAAAGTTCGAAACGATGGAATATTTAATTACCGACATTTAAAAATAACGCCAATTAAGTTTTAGAAACGTCTGTGCGGTAAATTGCACTTAAGAGTGAAATTAGTGGCTGAAGAATGCTAACCGACTCGCAGACCTTCATTTGCGTTTCGCCCAAACTAGTTATTTAACAAAACTTTATAAAGTTAATATACTTGTATTGTATAAACGTCCGTATAATCGAGGGCACTGTTGAGAGACCTATAGGCACAGACAGACGTGATAGTATCAAGTTAAACGCATCAAAGTATACGCCATGCCTTAAGAAACGTCAAAATTAAAACAACAAAAAAAAAACAATTAAACTTTAAACAACTCATTTTCGACTAATTTGAAATTTAACTTGTCTTGTAATTTTATACAACGCATTTACTTACTATAACTAAATTGTACATGATATTATAGTTAACGGTTTGTACATTTTCTTTAAATTGAAAAACAATTTAAAATTAGGTGATTTATGTTTTTGAGACTTTTTGAAATTTCATTACTTCCTCACGACATTAATTCGATTTATTTTTTATTTATTTATTTTACGGAATTAATTCCATATTCATTATACATAATAACTATCAAGTACATTTTATGCATTATCTGACTATATCCACAAGAACGACCAGTAACTATAGCCTATAATAATTATTTTAAACCTTTAAGTATCCATACCGGCGTACTATAACGACTCATTATGAAGGTTTTGTATAAATTATTACTCATACGAATATTACCTATAACTGATCTATGGTACAATTACTATGTATTATCTAGTACCAACAATGTTATTATTATTATTATTATTATTTATCGTTATACATGTTGTACCTCTTTAACCCTTTTGATTATCAGTGAAATTATGGACTAAACTGCACATTTGTCAATTAGTGTTCTATAGAAATTAATGAGATTAAATATGATATGTATTATGTATACAAACTATGTTCACAGTAAAGACCAGCGAACGTTAACTATTCTCCGTTATATTATAAACGTTTAATAGCAAATATTATTTCGTACAATATACGAAAATGACTTTGTAATACATATAATTCGAAAATAGCATATCCAATGGCAATAAAGTATATTAACAAAGTACATATCAACATACGTTGATTATCTCTGCGGTATGAAAATCGGGAAATAATATCAGACACTTTAATTAAACATTTAAACTTCATTCGAATAATATTAATTGGTTTAGCGAGCTAAAAAAGTGACAGCTAACAATACTGTTAACAGTTAATTTACATAACACATAATGTTTTTTTATGCGAATTTTTTGATGGAGCACATTACAATTAAATATCATTTAACTCATTTGTTTTTTATTTCCATCATATAATTTAACATCCTTAATAAAAATACAAGCAATCGTTGGAATGCTACAATCATTCGGAAAAATAAACAAACCTTCGAAACTAGTAAGAATTATTATAAATGCACATATTTACTTAGAGTAGCGAAAGTCTGAAACTAAGTCGCTTAATAATTTACATACGATCAGATTAACTATACAGTATAAACAGATATGGAAATTTGTTTCAAAACAGAACTCACGACAAATATGGTGTTCACAAATTAAAATTGTAAATAGTTTAACGCTATTCTTGTTTGTTAGAAATATTTAGGTGCTCTCACCCGACCAATAAACCAGTGTTTTTCTCTCTTGAATACTATACGTTTAGAATAGAAATATATATACTTAAATAATACGATAACATTATGACTTGAAAGAAGTAGCTATGAGCCCAAATCTGTTTTCAGCTAATTATTTTACCAAATGATAATATTATATGAAAACGAATGTTTTACAACCGGGTTAACATCACAATACTAAAATAAAAATTAAGTAAAAAAATAGTTTTTTATTTAATACACAGCCCGTTGCAAAAATATATAGTACTCGTTTATATTTATTTTAGATGGGAGGGGTTGAGAAATTTATTATATAATCTTTTTTAACCATTAACTTGGCATGGGAAAATTGTTCAATACTTAAAATATTATCCCATTTTTTAGGTCCGTCATGAAAAATTAAAGGCAAAGGAAAATGAATACTTACTTCTTGTACTATATTATTATGAAGTACAGCGCTTCGAAAATTCCCAATTCCAAAAATCAGCGTTATGTTGGTCACACTAGCTCGTGTTCCCGCGCATTTTCATACTTTTTGGTGTCCCATTCCTTATCAGCTGCTGTGATTACTATACATTTCAATCGTCAATGGGTCTAGTATTTACAATTTCATATTCTGTTTTTATAAATTTAGATTTTAAATATTGTTTTAAAATTATCTCTCTTTAATCATGTTGTAGAATTTCAATTGACATAAACAATATGGCACTTCTCCATGCCGAGTTAACCGCTACTTGTAACGCGTTAGGATATACTGGAGCAGAAAAATACTATATTGACCCACAGTGTAAAGGTAATGACCGAACATGCTAATGGTCGATTTGTAAGTACACAAACTATTTTGTTCAAATTTTGGTTTTCGCAGAGGCTATTCGCGATTTAATCAAATTCCTGAGACGCGATGGTGACGATCATGAAATTCGTCGCTTCCTCGGGTCGGCTAACATTGTTCAATCTGACCTGTTGCCTATACTCGTCGAGTATTCCAACAAAGCCGGGCTTTTCGATTTGGTCATTAGGCTATTGGTAAACCTTACTACTCCCGCCTTGTTGTTGTACAACGAACAGCCTCCTGTCGAGAAAACTCCTAGCCAATATTATTTGCAAATGGTGTTACACTTGCAGAAATACAAACAGGCTTTTGCCGACGCCAAAGTCTGGAAAGTCATTGTAGACAAACTGGCTGAAATCATGCAAGCCGTAAGAACTCATTGATTATTATTGTGCGTCATTTTTAAAATTGTAACGTAAAATTTTACTCATTTCATTTTTAGGAATACCATGAGAAAGGAGAAGAAAAAGTTTTGTCAACTGTCAGGCTGTTAATATTGATCCGTAACATACTTCATGTTCCTGCAGATAATGATGCCGAATGTAGACCCGACAATGATGCCAGCCTCCACGATCAGGTATAGCGTACAATTTAAGTGGCCATTAAATACAGCATTATTATTTTATTATTTATATTCTCAGATACTATGGGCTATGCATCAAAGCCAGATTATTGATGTCATTATGTATATAGCTTGTTCAGATAATGAGCAACAGTATTATCTTCACGCTCTAGAAGTGAGTAATAGAAATAAAAAATTTGACAGGTTAATTAGGTTATTTATTTACTCTCTTTTTTTGTATAGATTATTTCGCTTATGTTACGAGATCAAAATGCAGTAGAACTAGCAAACGCTTCTGTCAGCCGTACAGAAACCGAAAAGCAACGTGATGAACAAGAACTTGTCACCGTTTTATTACAAGAACGTAAAGAAAAAATGGAAAAACTAAAAAATATAGCGGATCCAGACACTCTAGGTTTGGCGGCAGGTTCGTCGTCGCCGGTATGAAGTCTATTGGTGACAATGAAATGGTTGTATCGTCTATGAGTTCCAACGTTAACAAAGCGTTTGATCGAAACAAAGTATGCCAGAAAAAATTTGATTATTCAAATTTTGATCTTTCTGTCGGTAATATTATTTTTTCTTTACTTTTAGAAACCTTTGAAGACGCCACGCAATAGAATGCCTCTAAAAGAAACCGGCATCGATCGAAAATCTGCATTCAGTGTTCGATTGTTTTTGAAAGAATTTTGTGTCGAGTTTTTACATGGCGCTTATAATACATTAATGAAACATGTTCGGGTAATTATATTCCAGAACTAATTTTGCGACAACTTGTTTAATTTATCACCATTCTGTTTTAGGAAATATTAGTGCGTTCGAAAGGACAACCGAACGATGAGTCATACTACTTTTGGGCTATGCAATTTTTTATGGAATTCAATCGCAACTATAAGTTTGAAATTAAACTAGTCAGGTAATTAATAAAAAATTATTTTATCTCTAAATAAAACATAATAATTATAATAAATAAATAATTTTCTAGTGAAACCATGGCTTTGAACATTTTTCATTTCGTCCAAGAACGAATCGAAGATAGCCGCGAAAAATTAATAACCGACAAAAAGAAAATACCTGTTTGGTCTAAACGCATGCATTTGGGACTGAAGGCTTACAAGGTGCTTTTATTGACTTTAATAACTGCTATATTGTTATCTTTAAACCTATGATATTTTTAGGAGCTAATGGAAACTCTTATGGCAATGTATCAAAACAAAGATACTGTTCTTCAATCCAGTGCACGAACAATTTTGACCAACATATTTTACATGGCCGAGTACAGGGACATGATTTTAGGGTTGTTGAATTTTTACGACGAAGTTAAATTTTCTAGGTAAAAATATTTAATTTTCTTCTTTTGCCTACAGTTGTGCTAAGTTTAATATGTTACAATCTGTATATAATAAAAATTAGAATCGAATATTTGTACAAACATTTCCAATTTGTGTTCCATAGAGTATACTTAAAGGATTTATTGGAAACTAACCATGTTTTTATGAAATTGTTGGAAAATTTGGGAAAGAAACAACGCAACTTAATTGTACAACGCAAAGCAAAGAAGACTACTAAAAAACATAATAAAAGTACTCATGTGACATTTTATATAATTGTATGTACACTTTTTATGGTGTATTTTATTTGATTTGTAGAATCTAAACCTCAAACAAATCCAGTAGGAGACGAAGACTGCGCATGGACTAATATAAGTCCTACCCTAAAAGAGATTATTCAGTCAAATGATATTGTTATTGATGCGATTGAAGCGAGACCTTATGATCCGATATCTGAAGTATCGATGGATGATCAAAAGTGGTTTTAAAATTTAAACAAAAAAAAAGTTATCTTTTTTTATATTTACAATAATATTTTTTCAGAGTTGAAGCAATGTGTCGTATCAGAATGCATTTAAGGAATAATCGATTAGAACAATCTGTCAAACTATTGAGAGCTTCTAGGTTGGTTCAAAACCATATTAAATTTAAAGTATAATGCATACTCAACGATTATTTTTTTTATTTATAAAAAAACCAGCACATGTTGAAATTATTTCAAGTTATTGAACTTTATAGAAAAATTTACTAAAACATTTTAGTTGCTATCAAAAATAAAAAACAAATTTAAACATTATATAATATTTTAGTTAATTAAGTATCTCAATAATTGTTGTTTTGTAACTTTACAGAGAAGTATGGCCAGAAGACAGTTATTTTGGTACGTCTGGACTGAAACCGGATGAAGAATTAGAGATTTTAAAACAAATATTCGATGCCAATCTCGGAGCACCATCAGGTTAGTTTATACAAATGACATAATACAAGTCTTTGAATTAAAATATTTATTATTAATATTAACTGTTGAATATCAATATTTTAATTTAAATATAATTATTCTCCAATATAGGTGTTGGTTTTTCTATTCTTCAGTGTTTAAAAATATTTTAGTTTTTTTTTCTTTAGCTGAAATACGAGTGTTGGTTTTTATTATTTTTATACTGTAATGTTTTCCATTTGAAAATTACACTCATAAGATATTCAATTGATAGCTGCTGTATTTTTAATGATTTATCAAGTTAGTTGCAATCATTTTTCCAGAGCACTATGAGGAATCTGAAATCAATAACCAAAACAATGACACCGACGGTAAATAATATATTAATAAATACGTGTTATTTTTTATTTATTTATTAATTACATTTTTTAGAAGAAGAAGATGATGAAGAAGATACAAATCAAGCTCGCTTCGAAGAAGAAAATTTTGAATTTATGGATTTGGTTAAGAGGTAAATTATTACTATTGTACATTAACATACATAATAATTACAATACAATTGCAATTTTTTAAGATTTGCCAAGCCTAAAATTCTTCAAAGCTGTTGTCAGCTGTTGAAAGATTTTGACAAAAATTCTAATTACACCAATCACGTTATAGTAAAACTTCTTCATCGTATTACCTACGACTGCAAGTACGAAGCAATGATGTTTCAAGCATCTGTGTTTCGTATATTCCAAAGAATATTTGTATCGACTAATCCGAGTCATAAAGTAATAATATAAACAAACGAAATATTGCTGTTGTCAAAAGTCGATAACCTAGTATAATAATTTTTTACGTATCTATAATATTTTTTTTTAGGAGCTGAAACATTTTACTATATTTATAATGAGAAAGTTCACAGAAGTAGCTCGTAAAAACAACAAAGTTTTTATGGAACTTCTGTTCTGGAAAGATTTAAAAGTAGCATATGAAATCGAAGAGGGATACAATGAGGAACAGAATAATAAGAAATTGTCAAACTGGACAGAGGAGCAAGAGGACGAGTTGCATAGATTGCACGAAGAATACATGCGTGACATGCCTCAAGAAGGTTAGGGTGTCTTTAGCCCTTTTTTTGTCAAACAGGATGTTTGAGTCGGCTGCCAAAATTAAACTTGATAAAAATCTGAACATTTTTTCGTAAATTATTACTTTGGCAGTCGACTCGAAAATCTTGGTGGGCAAGAAAGGATTATTTCTGAAAGTTTTAAAACTGAATAAATGTTTCAGATGAGGTCACGTGGATATGTAAAAATTTGATTAGACAAGACCGTTCAAGAATAAGTGTTTTAAAAAAACTAAAGCAACTCGGTATTGTCACTAGGAAACTGGTGAGAAATTGTAAATTGCTAACCAAAATATAACTAAAATAACAATTTTAACATTTCTCATACAGAAACCGGGAAAAGAGTTTGCCGAATCCGAAATTGTTCAAATAACGCAATTAGTCCACGAGTTCAGAGAAGCGGCTGATCCGATAAACTCTATAATGGAAAAACTAGAAGTGAAACGGTCAAAAAAACGCATTCTTGACAAGATCGTGGAACTTGGTTTGGTGGGTGATAGAAATGAATTAAAAAAAAAGAAAACCAAAACTTCTAATAAATGTGAGCGATTTATTACTAAGACAATTGAATCATTGAGTTTTAATGTCATTTCTTATTTTTACAGCAGCTAAAGGCGGTGCCAATAATTCGAGTGACGAAAGTAATGAATCTGATGACGATGACGAAGACAGTGATCAACATGAAGAACACCAAGTTTATCATAGCTTGACGTCGTCGTATGTATCTAATGCTCTAAAACATGTAGTCGATAACGGTATGGAGCCAGCGTTGTTGTGGTTGATTGAAAGCTTAGATGAAGCTGCTGATGATCTGGAAGTCGACGAATCTGATATACCTTTACTGCCATTAACCGATGAATGTATGACGGCTATTAATGATCCGACATTCCAAAATGCTATGCAGGCCATAGGAATACACAAACCTTCAGGTGTACAGGTAAACAGGTGTTTACTTTTAAATTCGACACATATTATTTATTTCATTTTTATTGCAGGAAACCTATTGGCGCATACCGGGAAGATGGCAGGCTAATGACATCCGCCAAAGATCTGTTGCTATTAAAAAAGTAATTGATGGTGATTTTGTAACTGAACAATCTGACAAAGTGGAAGAAAGCAGCGATGAAGATGTGGGTGCTACGTTTGACAGAATAAGAAAATCTATGGGCCAAAGAAACGACATAGATAAAGAAAACTTTAATTGCAATTCAAATTTAAATGAATCGTCTACAAAAGAAACCAATGATGAAGATAAATCAAACAATAAGCAAAAGCAACGTTTTGTATCTAGCGATAGTGAAGATGATGGACAACAAAACAACAAAAAAGCTTCAACTACCAAAAATGGTGTTATGGAAAAAAGTGACGACGATAGTGTTAGCCATAACAGTAACGATTCTTTATCCGTTAATATCAATAAAAAGAAGGTCAATCGCAAGAAAAAACGCTTTATGGACGATAGCGATGAAGAAATAATTCAGACTATAAATAAAACGTCTTTGGAGGACAGCGATGATGAGAATATTGTTAAAATTAATAAGAAACCACTACTAGACGACAGCGATGAAGATATAGTTGCTACAGTTAAAAATACAAGTTCACTAAATGATAGCCACGAGGAGATAGTAGTTAGCAAAAGAATAATGCCGTTAGACGACAGCGATGTGGAAGAGGAAGTAGTGGCTCCAGTTAAAAAAACAAGTCTTTTAAATGATAGCAACGAGGAAATCGGAACTAGCAAGAGAAAAATGCCATTGGACGACAGCGACGTAGAAGAGGAAGTTGGAATTTCAGTGAAAAAGAATAAATATTTTATAGATGAAGATAGTGATTGATTGATTTTAACAGGTTAAGTTATTGTTTTTTTTTTTTTTATTAACATATAAATAATTTTACTTTGTTTTTTATAGTAAATAATAATATTAAAATATTAAACAATTTACATTTAAAAATATATATATATATATAATTTATACATATATATTAATAATAATGAGCTACTCGTATTCCCAGACTTCCCTAGCATCTCACATAAATATTTGATTTAAGTAGTTACATAAACACAATATTATGTCATAATAAAAAATTATTCATAAGTGATAGAGTAAAGAAGTATTACATTTGTTACTAGCCTCATAAGTGTATAAATTTAAATAATATAAAGGTAATGGAGGAAACATTGATGTTCATTGGGTACACGAGTATACCTTCTGAACGGCGGGTGGAATTGTTTCTTTCGTTTTAGAATTGGCTAATAAACAGTCGCCTAATAACTGGGGGCACGAAATGCGACCTGATTGAATCCCGTTGGCAGTCATTAGAAGATCGTAGTTAATTTCCTCGCTGACTATAGAATCTTGCCTAAAATAAAAATAAAATTTGAGTCACGTAAACACAATTTTGATGTAAAATAAAAAAAAAATGTTGGATTTTATATTTACTTGTAGGCCGGATGTTCTGTGATGAATCTACGTATCCAGCTAGCAGTCGTATCAATTTTACAGGATGCACGTTTTGAGATTAATTTCAAGTACTGCTGTATTGTGCAATGCGTGTCGGCATCAACTTCCATGCTCGAGAGGTAACTGTGAATTAGCGGTATTAGGCCAGGAAATTCGCCACTCTAAAAAAAATGTTATATATACATTTATGGTGACTTTATGATTTACTGTTCCAAACGTACCTTTCCATTGATGATCTCGTCTATGGACATAAGCGTGTACAAAGTGTCATCAGCGGTACCGTTGACCACGCCTGTAGCTTTAGACGGTGAGGTAATGTTTTTGCGAAACCAGAATTTTTCTTTTTGAGCAGCTGATTGCTTTTGAGCATTACGCATATTCTCATCTACCTGTAAGTTATTTAAATAATAGATATTGTATACGACAGGTCAATAGTGATGGTTATTAAAAAATTGCACCTTGCTTATGGGAATGATGAAGTTCAATTGATACGACAGTATCACCCTGGTGAGCAAAACGACAAAACATACAATGGCGGCGTTCTCAAAGTCCGTCAGTTGCACCTCGCATGGTCTAAATTCGACCCGCCAACCGATAGTCGACTGAGGCGGTGGCGGCTTGAACCTCATGGTCTGCCAATTCGTTGACTGAATGTTCTGCGGATAGAACATAACTTTAATAAGATATAATTAATATTTTTATTATGGTAAAATATAGGAAACGCAACACATAAACTTAATCTTTTCAGAAATTATAAGAGAACTTGGTCTAATGCCTTTTTTAAAAAGTTTAATGCTAGCCAATTTGATATATTAGTCTATTGAATTAATTTTGTAATAAATATAAAAAATCAAAAAAAAAGTCCATTTTCCTAAGAGTTGTAAAATTTAATTTTAAAATCCAAAATTTGCTCTCATACCCGATTCTGGTTTAGTCAAATTCATTACAACTAGTGTTGCTTGATAATACAGTACTTAGCAAGTGTCTCAAAACATCATATCTTTGGTTTTTGTATCTTATTACCACTGAATATTAACATGATGGCGTTATTGGACTTGTTTATAAATAATAGGAACTTTTTGCATAACCTAAAACTATGGTTAGCGGATAGTAATATTGTTTTTTTATAATGTACGCCAATTGGAAAAATAATATCCGCTAACCTAAACCGTACATACTTTACGTTACGCCAAAACTCATTATTTGAAAAATTACAATAGCGCTGTTATGTACAGATATTTTTAATTTTATAATTTTTTAACAGACTTCGAAATGATCCATTTCAACGGTGTCGTCCTGGTGTACTTTTTCGCTAAACAGAGATACGGTGTCCCTGATGAACAGGTGAGCCACATGCTGAGCCATCTGATGGTCTATATTGGCATTCTTGAGCTTTTTGTAGATGTTCTCGTCGTACATCACGGGCTCGTCGTTGAATCTACGGATGACGACACATACATTAAAAACGAACAATACGACAAAATTAAAGAGTAACGAGATCGTGACAACTTACTCCTCCCCTTGACTTGAAAGGTACAGCGAGATAGAGTCGTAACGTGACTTGGGTATGACAAACTTGTCGGTGGTCAACGGTTCCAGACCACGTTCCTGTCGGGTTCGACAGTCCACGGATCCCGATATAACGTCCCAACGGCAATCCACTTCGGTCAGATATCCACGGAACACTGGTGAAGCCGCCGTCAACGCCAACTATACATATACACATGGTAAAAAATAAGTAACTCCAACGATTTAGCATAGCAAAATGCTTGATATATATTTTTTTTTTAACTTTAACTCACCAAAATCGGACACAGTGGGGTTAGTTGATCGTACAGGGTTCGCGCCTCTCTGATACAACAAGCCTGAAACAATACGAACCAATGCATTAAAGTACTCCGGTAGTCGGGGTCTAACGGGGTTATTCACATACTTGGAATGTCATCTGCAAACAGCAACAACCCATGCCAAAAGCCATGGCGTCCATGTACACGTGATCCGGTAGAGCCGCGTTCAGGCTGTCCATATCGCCTCCCATGCTTTTAAGGTCTTCTTTGAACGGACTAGGTGTGTTTTTGTCTTTGAATACTACAACGAAAACGGATACGGTAACCACGGGATAAACTGTTAATTAGCTAGTCTAGTTTGAAAAATAAAATTTCAATATTCTATAATAGACGACAACGGGGATGTGGTGCGAAGGGAAATAGTCGGTCATAGTCTTCGCCATATTTTGATGAGAAAATACGTTTAACGTGCATAAGAGCACAATTAGGAAGGTGCTTGGGTGTACTTAGCATCCGATCATTTTAAAATAAGCCCCCTCAAAAAAAAATTCGTTTAATTCTTTCACGCCGTAAGTAACGATCAGGCGAGATTTTCTAATATTATCATCCTGCTAACACGAGCGCCGCTCCTGCTGATAATGCGTTATAATTTATAAAGTTAAGTAAATTTGGTAATTTATAAAAACAAAAATAACATTTACATTTATCCCGTGTGTATGCAATGGGGGGACGACGGATAAGGTTAGTATTTACCGTAAGATATTAGTGTTACTCTTAATAGGGCTGTGTGGACGAGAACTTATCAAACTGGTGTCTTTAGAAATGAAAAAATGCAATAAAACTTTTCTCACTCCGTACCATTCTTAAATCATAGACTTGCGGTATAATTACAATTTACATACATAAAAACTGAAGTTTACCTAAAACATACAGTTTGGTTGATTCTGTACACGCCGAACCGGCTTAAATATAATAATAAATTAATTGAAGACTCCTCGATTTTTTTTTTTCAGAATTAACTATGTCGTCGAGTTTCCGCATAAAATGTTTCAAATTAACGACGTATACATCATGTAAATACACGCTCACTTTATATATAGAAAATGTGAAATGGTGCGTTTATTCTTCTTTAAAAAAGTTTTTCTAGACAATATTTTTTACGGTTAGGCGCAAAGATGGTAGCAAGCCAAAAACTCCAACGCGCGAAAGAAATATTATGAAAAACATTAAAAACACAAACTGTTCCACTTAGAATGCAATAGTAAAAGATATTATCGTCTACTATGTTTACGCCTATAGTAAGTAATAGTATTACTAATTACATAATTTATAAAAAGCTTAAAATGAATTATGACTATTTTAGCTGGATAATTATGTGGATAGTTGACTTTTGTAATTGAGGTACCTCAGTATACAACAATTATTGTGGAAAAAAACGTCATACATATACCACTTTTTAAAGAGATACTAGTAGACTATTTTTCTTAAAAAAAAATAACAAGTACGTATAATATAAAACTCTTTTTCGTTTTGTTTTTTTTTTTTAATTATATTATCACAACATTTACTATGAGCCATAGAGACTAGAAGTATTTTCTACTAATCGTAACAGTATTTCTTGACAACTTGACCAATAATGAATATGAAAAAAAAACTTTCAACTGGTTTAAAAAAATGTACATTAAAGATTTGATTTTGAATCAAGAATCAGTAAGCAATTTCCTATAACAAAACTCTAAATTAATGGTAGGTGTGGCCACGGTCTCTTAAAAAGAAATTCAACTCACAAAAAACTATTTACCGATTTGAAGGAAAGCACCGTAAGTAACGGCGATATTATTATAGGGTTACATTCATTATGTTGAGTTTCTGGCATTAGTCGACTATAAAACTACCAACAGTTGTACGCCAAGGAGAACCCGAGCAAATAAGATTTATCACGATAGCTATAATATACTATATTATTCGTATTTGCCGACATAAATATATACACGACGGGTCGTTACTGTTTCTCAGCAAAGTACAATGACACGAAATTACAGTTCGCAAGAACTAATACAACAACTCACTTTTTGTGTCAACAAAAAAAAACATTAAGTAAAAAAAACGAGTTGAACATAAACACAAGAACGCCGAACAAACAATAGTAATAAAAATTAATAAAAACTCTAAAAGACAAAAGATACAAATATTTCTTGACTTTTAACGGTTTTTCAACAAAAAAAAAAATCCAAGTCGGCAATTTGCAAAAATAACCGGTAAATTAACTTGATCCTAAACGTATCCTTGTTTTTTATGGAGACCAAAATTAGAATATTCTTTAAGTGCTTCAGTCGACCATCCTTTAAAAGTTTAAAATGTCAAAAAGAAAATATAATTATATCAAGTAGATACTTGTGGTGTAAGCCACAAGTGTACGCCATTTATTTTACGGCAATTTTCTTTGGATGATTTGAAAGCGACAATTCGTACAGAGGTGGCACTAATCACGAGCGAGACACTAGAAACTTCCTCGAAAGAATTGAAAATTGCCTCATAGAAGACGGACATCACCTTCCTGGCCTCATTGTTGCTACTTGAAGTAAAAAATTGGCATACACCCACAAATATGTTACATAAGTAAAAAAAATTTTTTTTGAAAAATTAATATTATTTATTTTTGCCTTTTTGAAAATGTAAAGTGTTTTCATGGTCGCCCTGTACTAATACTTATTTAAGATAATGTTTTGATATATAAGTCATATACGATATATTATATATTATTATACAACACTCAAAACAGTTGTTGACTATTATTGTATTACTGAATCTACTTTGAATAAATATTATATATTAAACAAAATAGCCAAGGACATCTGTATCGTCTGTTTGACGTGATCAAAGATAATTATAATTTTATTATTTCAAAAGTAATTGATGATGGAAAAGCCATTTAAATATTTCAAAGAGACAACAACAGTTCTGGTAAAATACCTTCTTTTAAAACTTTAAAAGGAAATACGGGCGATAAGAGTTATTTTGCAATGGCATTGATCATATGACAAGGTCAAATAAATATTGGATTGTGGATAAGTCTACCAATGTGTAACGACTACCGAGAGTATTGTTTCAAAGAACAGCGTAGACAAGTACAATTTCATGATGAATGCGTTTTAAGTATATTTAATTGCGTCACGAGTGTATTATATTAAATTGTGCTGTGATATAGAAGCCGTTTGCACAACACAAGATAAATATTATGTCCTTGGTTTGATGAAAAGACTGATTATAGGCATATTGTATAGGCGATACCTATTAACATAGTGTAATTATTTGTATCCTTATTAATATAACCGCACGAGTACAACATCACAAAATAAGATAACACCATTTTAAATGTCGCTTGTAACAGAGATAGAGCGAAAAAATTAGCAACGAAAATCGTCTGTGAAACAATAGCTTTGAAAAAACGGCCAAATATCTAACAGGTTGTTATTCGTTTGAGCAATGCGCATAATATTACAATCATTTGGCGATTCAAGTGCAATACATTTTATTTCTTTGTTCAAATAAATATAAACTTAACGAAAGTCAAGTGCGGTAAACACTTATTATGTGTGACAATTATAACCGGACAAAAATAATAATAATAATATAAATAACGATCCATTTATGTTTTAATTAGGACTACCCCACAGACCACGAGGTATATACATCGGTAATCACCGTTATATCCATAATACTATAATAATATACAAGTGGTATTAATACTACTAAATTGGATTTCCACCAATGTTATATTTGAATATACACTATACAACAATAATTAAAACGGCACCAATTAAGTACCTACTTCAAAGAATGTCGCCCAGTTAATTAAATTACTAATAATAATTCCGTTAATACAATAATTTACGTCAACGATAAGATTTTAAATATTATTAATAACAATTATATAATATGCGTTGTTTGTTTTAAATACAATCGTAAGTAGTTTCAGAAAACAATTGAAAATCGTTTTATATGGTAAATAAATCATCAAATGTGATCATACCAGTGATAAATTATTTATGAGTAATAATTTTTCAACCGTTAAGATAACATAAAAAGCTTAAACATTGAATCGTATGCATATATATTAGCCGTTGTAGCGTACGGATTAGCCGATAATAAAAGTAGATAAAGGTCATTAATATAACTCATTATTGTCATTACTTGGTTTGTTTGTTTCAATGGGTTTATTAACCACGTAGAGAACATTTACTTTTTACAATTAACACATTACGAAAAAATTGATAAAAATAATCAACTCCACGTAAAATATTGTAATGAAATGATTTTTGAAAAAAAAATTATTTGTTTTTATTAAATTGAATAGTAACATTATAATCTGCACAACAAATATACACATTCAAATTTTTCATAATTATTGTAGTGTCGAATAACGTTATCAGAATGATGCGAAAATTATTTTTGAGAGTATTAAAAAAAAAGACCTAAGTCTACGATTCTCAAGAAATGTGAATATAATTAGGAAAGTAAACGAAGGACAGGCCCCTCCTTTCAGAAATGCAAAATATATTCATTGGAGAATAATTATATTCATTCAACAATAAAAAATATTTTTGACAAACAATGTGCTTAAACCTTGATATTTTATCATTATTAAGAATTCATAACCAGAATCACGATTAAAAAAATCCCAACACCGAAGCTAAAAACAATTTCGATCTAGAAGACATTTTTAATTTTGAAAAAATACACACCGTATTGGGTGTGAAGATATTTTGGTGATTAAGTAAAAAATTAAAAATGATTAGTTGTCAAGTTCAACTACTCTTCTAACAGTAATTTTCGTACTGAATGCTTGCATACCTAAGCACTTTTGGATAAGTTATAATTTAAGTATATACATGTGTGTGGCCTTATCGGAATTATAATAGGTATTTTAATGGTTCACGTGATACAACTTACAGTAGTGTTAATGTTGATAAATTACCAATATACCTATTATTATACTAATTACAGTGTATCTGTGTTACCTTCGCGGTAGTATGAATAGTTTTAATTTTAAATTGCTTTAACTTTTTAAAATAGAAAAACGTATATTTTGAATTTGTAGGACACGCTGCTTATATATTTTTTCCATTAATGGAGTTGCCAAGAGATCAAGAATGAATAGACAAGGACCGCGGTGAAAGCTCGTGTCCCTAACAAATAAAGATGCTGAATCAGAGAAAGGTGTATATAGAAACGAAAGAGTTGATTTAAAATAGTAATTATAAAGAAACAGTATTCTATAAAAGTAAGTGGATTCAATAGAAATTGTATAAGAACAAATAACCTAGAAAAGGCGCAAAACAGTGTGCAAAAAAAATTGATTTTAATTTGATTAGAAGTGGTCATTATTTTTTGACGTTGTAGAAGACCAAAAAGTAAAATGATACACGAGTTTGATCCAATTAGATTGGAACATTAATAATTTAGTAAATGTGTACTGTTTAATTGTAAGAACCTGTAACTTTTAGTGAACATCGGCTTCCAACAAAATTTAGTTAATAGGTCAACGAACTCGTCTTATTTTACAGAATTAAATTTAGACTATCCATATTGGACGACGTTTATTAAAAATTTTGTTCAAAGAACATCATAAATCAGTTATAACTAAGTAAAAATAAATATTATAAAATAAACGTTGCACTTATAAAGTAAACTGATGTTTTAAAGCCAACCTGATTAACCTGCAAAAAATTGTCAAGAACGAAATCAATTTAAACCTAATTATTCATCAAAATAATAATATATTCCCTATGTTTGCCCTTTTTTAAATAGCTACTCACTTCCAATTACACTAAACGGTTATTAAAAATATTCTAATACAAAAATATACTTTTAATTATAAAATAAAAGTAATAAATCATTTATTTACAATTTTATTTTCCAGAACTATCAAGAGGGGCCCGGAAAAGCATACCTACTCTAAAAAAAAACGAAAACTGTTTTATGTGTAAAAAAAACACCTAATCATGCAATAAAAAATACCTTAATATGCACCTGAATTTTTTATTTTTAATATTTTTATTATAGTTTTATAAAAAAAAACATATTTGTTTAAATACACAATAATAATTTATTAATTCTAAAAAAAAAAATATTACTTTTTTGAAAAACCAAAAATCTAACAGCTTACTTGTACAAACAAAATAATTGTAAACTTTTATTTTTCTTCTAGCAATATGATTTTATACTATATTTTTAAATTGTTCAACTAAAATATTCTAATTTTCTAACAAAAATGTCTTTCATATTGTCATTATTTTATCGGTACATTAGGGGTTACCCAACATTTAAAAATCACAAAATATTCTGTGAATGTCGAAAATGTTACAAAATATGCGAAGTGCAATTTTGAATTTGGATTATTTAGTATATAATAATTCAAATTAATAAAAGATCACATGCCTAACTGTTTTTCGAACATGCACGCAAACTCGTTCAAACATGAACCGTAAAACAACTATGATTATTCAGAGGGGGTTTTTTTTATGTATTGTATTGCTCGACTCGACTGTGAAACATCAAGCATCTTCAAGGACGTATCATTCGGTTTATTTAGCTTTTATAACAACGACGCGATTGTTTTTCAAACTACTTTTGCTAGTCGAAATTAGGTACTCGCTTTACAGTAGTAAATAAAATAATATAATAAGACGAACATTTTTTTTTCGTCTGGTACTTAAACGGCCGAGATGGGATTTTTACTCACTTGGAATGTTAATGGCTACACGTTCTCCTCTGCGCTGCCTGATATTGTTGGTGAGCGTGGAAAACCGGGGATGACCTTTGTAGATGGCCGAATCTGGTATGAATAGCGACCTTGACGAACCAGCGTCGGGCGTCGGCTTGTCGATCGGCCACGTGAATTCCGGACATCCAAGCCTGCACACAAATGCGCCCCATGCGTGCAAATTTTGTTATATCTGTCTGGGCCATCTGAAACTACAAGCCCGCCAAATCCAGTCCATATAGCTTTCAAAGCTTCTGTTCTTCTGGCCCGCCCATATCGTACCCTACCGTTATGCGCTCCCCGGCAGATTCCACAAGAAACGCTCAAACATTTTTCCATCCGCAAACGATTAAACACTGACAGATGAAAAGTAGGACCAAACGGATTTATGGCATTTTTTTTCCAAGATATTTAATGCTCGGTAAACGTCTGATCAAATTATTACCTACATCAAGCGGACCCACGAATGGAAAATATAACGGACCCCGTGTTACACCCCCAAATAGGCATTGAAAGCGTTTTTTTGGTATAGAAAAAAATATAAATGTGTGTATACATTGTACAAAAAAAAATGTTATCGCACCTGGGAAAATTGGTTATGGTCATGAGCACTTCGTCGGGCCCAAGCAACTGTTGCGCTTCCTCTCTGCGGTACCGCATGTTGGCTTCGACAATATTAAAATGCGCCAAAAGCCCGCCGTACGGTTTACCAGGAGTGCCTTCGATCATGTACGCACCGTATTCTGGCCTCCACAAAGATTTTACATTGCTGAAATGGGAAAAATATATTAATAATATACACCAAATTATTCTTAATACACGTTAAGGTCTCGTTAATAAGTTCTATTCAAAAAATGCCTATGGCCTAGACAACGGTTATTGATCCGGGTGTCCTAGTTTCAAAAATAATCTATCAACTGGAATCAACAGCTATTAATCAAGCTAGAGTTTTCGAAAAATATTATAATGGCACGATTTTAACATAATACATTTTTCCTAATGAAAAGGAATTGATAACGTATTCAGTTTTTCAGCGTACTATCGTTAATTAGCGTTGCGTCTTACGTATAAGAACAAAATGGAAATATCGACAAAGACCTAAAAATATAGTTTTAGAAATACTTAGTCACTTTTATACAACCATGTGTTAAAAAAATGAGAAATATAATAATTCAATGACGTTATGCAGAAATCAGACGTCCCACAAATCTCTGTCAGGGTATTAATTCAATGTTTTACCAAAATTAACTATTTTTAATTCATATTATGTTTCAGTTATGTATATATATATATATATATATATATAGGCATACAAGACAACATTTTATTGTTATTGCCACAGTTTTGGTAACATTTTACATAATAATCTGCGTTATTATTATTCTCATCATTAATCTCATACGATTTTTGTATCGAATCTTGGTTAAGAATAGTATTTCACGTTACACAACGTTTAGCCCGAGAAGTTATTACGGTTTAAAATTATTATTATTGTCCACAACCCAAACAAGTTGTCCTTGAATAAGTGGAATCCAAAATATAAAAACTGCGGGTTAGTAGTAAAAAATTAAATATTATATTCTATTTTATCGATCGCCCGCCCGTTAAGAGTTATGCAAAACCCGTACGCGTATATATATATATATATACGTTACATGCGTTATAGCTATAAAAACGAAAAATATATAATCGAAACAAATGTAATCTGGGTTAAGGTGTAATAGACAAAGAATAGTTTACTGCTTCAATGAATCACCATTGCACTGTTATCTTAATAATTAACAACGTTTTTAGTTTAACTGCTTAAGTAGATAACAAATTATTTCCCTGCAATATACTGTAAAAAAATAAGTTAAATTTTGTTTTATAACACAAGCATTGAACTGTGTATAAAAAATGAAATTAAAATAAATAAGAACGACAGAAAAGGTAATATTTACTCAGACTTATAAATAGGTATTATAAATAGGAAAAACCGATCACGTCAATTAGAAGGTGTGATAAAATATGATTTAAAATACGTATTATTAAGTATTGGAGATCTTAACAACTAGTCCCTATAATAATACATAATCAACAATATTTTCTGTATGAAGGATTAGAAAAAGTGTAAGCGAAAAAAAAATTAAGAGCACGTAAAAAATCAACACGGTTATTTATTAAATATAAAATAATAAATGCGCAATGTATAAAACACATACAATTTTTCGTTGGACGATACCACAAATAAAAAATAAAAATTTAATACGTTGTTTGGTGGTGTGCTCGTTAACACGCTAGAGTCTATAATATAACAGCAGTCAAATTATATGCAATAATGCTAATTGTATACCTGGTTTTTAGGTTTATTTATTTCCTAACAATCCACAATATAATGTTCACTAGCAAGCACATAATTATTTAATGTGTCTATAGATTTTTTTATGGATCTTGTGAATTGCATTAAACTGGTGTGTAAAAACCCGTACGCAAAATTAAAAAAAAAAACTTTTTTATTGGCCATTAGACCATAATACATGATACATCATAGAATCTTAGGGGCCATTATACAATTCCTACCTTTTGCATTTTTTTTAAACAGTTTTCAAATGGTTTTAGGTCATTTTTAACCTAAAAGGCCAATGCAACTACAATGTAGGCTCTCGCCTCTTAAGCGGGAGTGTTGCAAACATTTTTTTTTTTTTTTAGGATTTATACATATCGACATTTTATTTAATGCAGTAGAGGTAAATAACGATTAAGTTACCTAGCGAAAAACATCTGGAGTCCAAATACAAGAACAATAATGGGAAACATTAATTTATAAACAATTCGTGCTGTTTGCTTAATTTCTTTATCATTTGCCGCATAGGTTAAAAGTTATCGTATTGTAATACATATGTATATCATATGAGCGTTGCTTTGAGGAACGCACCTTTTAACAGCTAGATTAAACATTTTTCGTACTTAAAACGAAACGAACTCTCTTTTGTAATTTATAAGTACTCATATGTTGTAAAAATAAACCAAATTATAGGTATATAAAAGCGAAATTGTGGATAGAAAGGTGAGCACTCTCTGTTTTAAACTACTAAAGAATAAAACATTTTTATAAAAAAATGTTTTTTAAGAATTCTCTTAGAAATAATATATGACGTCTACAATTACAAATTTTAAGCTCTTTAACACTTTGAAAAATAAATTTAACAGCATAACGTAATCGATGCGACCATGCTAATTTTATATATGTTGAAATAATTACTATTGATAAAAACGTTTCAATCTATTCTCTCGATAACTTCTTGAAGTTATACATTCGTTTATTTTTTTAATTATCCGTAATATAAAATCAAGGTTAAACTCTTGAATAATGTTTTTTAAACGACTCAGTGGAGAAATGACCGCACCGTGCTTCTATCGGAAAGCCAAATAATACAATTTTAGCTTGATAAAAAATTGTATTTACATTTGTATATAGAGTACCTACTATGTTTTAATTTCAAGCTAAATGTTAGCCTCGGCGGGCGCACAGTTCGAATGATATGCAATAGAAACTTTTAACATATATATATATATTAACATATTATAATATAATATGTTAATACATCATGTCTAGCGTTATTTATAAATATTATATACTACTTTAATGTTGCTGTTTATTTAATAATAGATTTTTTTTTTAAAAACAAGTAAACTTCATAATAAAATATTATGCTACAACATAGAAAAATAGTCAAGAAGCATCGATAGATATTTTTCATTGTGATGGAGGGGGACAAAACTGGGAAATTTCCTAAAGCGTGTGTAATACGAAATAAAAAAAATTGTTTTCAACTATAGTCAAAAATAGAAATCGTGTAGGACGAAATTAAAACTCATCGATAAAACTTTTCAATGATTTAAATTGAAAACGGCTATACAAAACATACTATATAGGCCAAATAAAACGAATTACAGCCGCTATTAACTGACGTGTGAACAAAAGGTGAATAATTAATGATTAAACTATTGCTCGATAGTTAACCTATGCAATTGAAGTCAATACAATAAGAAAAGAACGTTAGGCCAACATAGTTCAAATTTTATGTCGACACTTTTCTACGCTAGAAATGTTACGCTTACATGGACATTTTTTTTAACATTGATATCAATGAAGAATACCAATCAAACATGTTTTACTAAAGTGCCTGTTGCCTATTGTATTGTCTTTTTTTCTAGCTATAATAACGGTATTTTTAGTCAGTTTTACGACCTCGGTGGCATAGGTTTTTTTTACTTCTATGAACAATATCCTATTATTATCTACTGTTGATGATTATACAAAGGATAATAATTTAGAATCAAATGTATATTTGAATAATCTATTACCTATTCTTCTATCAGAGTAGGCAACAGTTTTTTACATTTTTTTTTATATTAATAAAATATTTAGCTAAAAATGATGCGCCACGTGTTCAGAGTAATTTCGAAATAAACGAAATATTTTTTTTTATCTTATTAAAATATTATTATACGTAATTTTATGCAAAAAAAACCCACATCGATTTTATGATTCGTTGGACAATTTAATTTTGTTTCCATAAAGTAATTATAGTATAAAACACACGTGATAATAAAAAAAACCTTACATAACCTATATATTTTGAAATTTGAATTTGATAATTTTAAATTAATGTCATAGTTTAGAAATTGAATAGAATAAACCGAATGCAGTCCATTTTCTTGTCACTTATTAAGAATTTTGTTCAATAAAAATATGCTTTAAATTATTAACTCACGCAAGTATACAAATTAAAAATCTAAATTATTAAAAGGCTTATACTGAGAAACTCAAATTTTTCTGAGTGGAACTCGGGATTTTTTTTTTGGTAAAACAACTTTCTTTAAAAATATAAAAAAGGTCAATAAAATTAATTTGGTTTTAAACTTGATAAAAAGCTGATTGCTAGAATTGTTTTTTGAAATAACCGGCAACTCAGCTGAGCTACTTTATTGTTAGCTAAGAAATCTTATGTGGTACATTTTTCTTTGAGATCAGCTAGTCTCACTACGAGTCAGTAAAAAATGGATAGTGAGGCTGGGGTCTTAAGGAAAATATTATAAAAACATTTATTTTCTCTAATTGTTATCAAACTGAATTTGAATGGCAATAATATGTTATGTTACAGAAGTTATTATTATAAGCATGTAAAAAATAAGGATCAATACAGGCCATTGTATTATTCATTATCGACCGAGGTGGATCCATTTATCTGAAGGAGGAAAATAAAGATAAATAAATGTTAAATCCTCATGAAGACTTTTCAAGTACCATTACTCGCTATACTAATTGCTTATATTTTTTTATGATAACGATTAACATAATATAACTTGGCCAAAATCTATTGATAGTTTAACTGCAACTACATTTTGTCTTAATGACTTATTATAAACAATAATTAGTTGAAATGGAGAGAACCAAAAGGTTACAAATGCAATTAAACAAGATTTTGGTCATACAGCGTTTGCTAATAAATTGATTTTCTATGTGTATTTATTATACAATTGTTCATCAATTTTTCAATGAGGTATTGTAGGAAACTGTTGAACGTTACCGACAAGAACACATTGAAAATAAAAATTGTATTTTTTTGCCTTGTAAAAATGTACTAATATAAATATTGTATGCTTTTCAGTCTTACAGCTCGAGTTACTTTGGTAGTTGAACAAAATCTAGTATACCTACCAAAGTTATTATCGTAGGTATAATGAAATATTACTTAACGACTCGATATGACTATTAACTTAAATTTAAGAAATTTAAAACACTTACTCAGGATCTTTTAATTCTTTTTGATTTAATTGATGTAATATTTCCTGGGCGCATAGTCTAACTTTAGCGGTTTTGTTGACATGGTCAAATTTAACAATAATATATTCAACCTAAAAATAAACATATTATCAAAATGAGATTTTGCCTTTTACGGAAAAACAAAACTTTTAACGTGTGTTATTCGCGCAACGTTTTTACTGCTCACCTCGTCGCCCCATTTGAGTATATCTCCTTTGCGGTCCATCAATTGATGATATAAATTTACAAACTGATTGATACCATGCTGTCGTACATGATCGGCCAATTTTTTTGTTTCTTCCCAGGAAAGTGGGTGCCCTTCGGTTAAAAGTCCCATAATAATTTCTCGTTGTTAAAGCGTACTGCGTGCGTGTGTACAAAAATATATATATATATATATATGATAATCCTCCAAAAAAAAAATCGTAATTTTTTTTTTTTTTTACCAAACCGGCACCGTTCACATTTCAAGTCACACTATCACAGTAGCAGTGCATAGGCCACACTGCGTCTGCACACTGCACAACAGTTCGCACTTCGCGTACGCGGGAGAACGGTCGACCGGGAGGCTAAACTTATTATTGATAACTAATTATTGATAACCAAAGTCTGAACAACAGTAAACAACGACTTTAGCGGTTTATTTTTGAACTAATAACTATTTTGGTTGAATCACAGAATAGATAAAAGCAGAAGAGTCACTTTTAATGTAAGCAAAAAAATTGACAACTAAAAATAATAATGTTTAGATACATAGATTAAATATATATGTATTTAATCTATGATATAACATTATAATGGTGTAGCCTTAAGAAGATGGCCGTCGCGTTTTTTCGTGATAAGCATCTTTCCCGTGTTAATTTTTATCACTGTCCGGGGGCTTGGTTGAATGTCGGCAACATAGAGTAATATTACCGGTCGGCACTCAACAGCTACTGCCACAGATCATATATAATAAACTAGATTGCTAACTGTACATGCCACCAATAGAGAAGATTGAAGCAGCCACTTTCCGCCATCTTGGTGGGAATTAGAACCTTATCACGCGAGAATAATATATGTTTATAACAATTACAGATATATATAATAGTATATACAAATATACATAATATGCATTGATAACACACATATATCCCACCAGAATGGCGGACAGTCGGCTTCAATTTTTATCGCTAGTTAGCAATCGAGTTTATTATATAGATCTGTGGCTGCTACTGTACTGTCCGCCCGTCTTATAACGTCCTGTTGTAGACTTGATAGATAACGTCATATTTCATCCACGGACTATTTGAAATATGAATATAGTCCGTATTTTCTGTAATCTGTATTTTATATTTGACGATTGCCAATTATTGACACTTTAAGAACCCATTATGATTTATGGTCTATACTAGTGGCTACTGACTAGCGAGTTCCGAATTTATAGCCCTAATGACCTTAGACATTTCAGTAATGAGCATAGTTATTGATCATTATGGCGTTGCCTTGCTACATTGTATAGATTGTAAAATTCAAAAAGATCCAAGCCAATGTCCCAATAAAAATTGTGTACATGAATATGTTGTCTCACGTACCGATCTATGTGTAGTTAAAATATTCCGTGCAATGCTCAACTATTTGGTTTATCTTCAATAGATATTGCCCGATATTCATATAACATGTCCCAAAAACAGTCTTGGGTGAGTAACGAAAGTATAGCGTTCGGAATTTCTTTACAAATTCTGTGAAAGTAATGGACATCCTTTTTTACTATTTTTAATATGTAATTCTAAAATCTATAACGCGTTACAAAATGTTTAAAACCCTTTATAACACTTTGAAATTTGGTAAGAAAAATAATTTTTGTTTTAACATATTAGAAAATACTGAAGCATTATATTTCAAAAACATATTGACTATTTAGTATGAACACTTGGTCAATAATAATGATTAACGATAGATGTTTTCCAGCTATTTTAAATTTCTAAATAGAAACCCATACAATTGTTAGCCTCTATAAAAAGTAACATAACAGTGGTATTATTAGGCACCTACTTACTTTTAATAAAAAAATGTAAAGTAATTGCATTACATTACAATAAATAACGTACCAATGGCTTACAAAAGTCCCATGACAAAATAATTTAATTACAAAAATATTTTTTAGTTGGCAAATATTATAATTTGAAAATGGTTTTTTTATAAGTTCTTTTACCAAGCAATAATATGGGCAATAAAAATGTATAAAGTTATTTTACTAAATTATTACAGAATTACCGAATTCACTTTAGATAGTGTTCTTAGTCTGTACTAGTCACTAATTAAAAATATTACAAAATAGAAGTAAAACCATTGAGTTATTAATATAATTAGATTAATGAAGCCTGTCATCTTGCAACTCTACACTAACTATATTGAACAATATTACATAAAAATAAAAGTTTACCGTAGATTAAACATTATTATAGATCGACATCAAATTGTATATAAAACACATTTATTATTATTCATACCAAGAGTCTGATAGCCAAAAACTTATTTTTTTATTACTATGGTATAAATGTGTATATTGTAATTTACGATTAATCTATGATAAATTATAATATATTAGTAAGATTTTTTTTTATTGTTTTTAGATAAATTATAAATACAGATTTAAAAAAAAAACTTATTTTGGAGCTTTACTGAATATTTATTTTGAAATTAAAATAGTGTACAAATTATAAGTATTTAATATTATTTACATTTTTTTTTATCTTAATCACCATTACTATGAGTTTTGTATTTATTTTTTTCCGTTAGATATTACAATTAAGAGTTAAGTTTATAAAATATATTATGTTATAACATTAATGTTTTATTAAAGAGTTCACAACAATACTATTACACAGTATTTGGAATTGAGTGTGAATTAAATTTTACTAACTGTTAAGTGTTCTTTTTATATAAATATACATTACTACTTAACACAACCATCAACAACATAATATTATTAAATAATGTAATACAAATAAAAAAAATTAGAACACCGATTTATTACATTTAAGACTGATAATTTTACATCCAAATTAAATTAGACATTACCTATGTTACATTAGTATTGAAATATGTATGAGATATTTAAAAATAAAGTGTAGGTAGATTTCGCCTCAATTGACTTTTTAATGCCCGTATTTCTGGAACTCCCATTCTCTATTATCGAGCGGACATACTTGTCGAGTCTTTAACCAGCGAGATATACAATGGAAGTGAAATGCGTGGTTGCACACACCCCAAGCGACTGTACACTCTTCACTAGTCGCTGATGCCTGATTGGCTTGGCATTCAATGCACAAATCCATAATGTGATTACGGCAAATAGCACAATTGTCTACGACAATGTCCCAAGCCCAAAGTGCCACAGCATTCCATTTTTTTACCTCAAATCTTTTTTTTTCACCACGGTTGCTGGTACTCGATGATGGAGTTTCAACGTCTTCTTCATCCACTTCCATGATATAGCTCAATGTCAAATGTTTTACTTCTGAAAAATAACACGTAAGGACTATTTAAAATACATGCATAAATACCTAATTAAAATACATTATATTATATATATTTATAAATAATATAATATTTTTTTATGTACATATAGTACAACAATAGTAAATTGTACAAAAATTATTTTGTATTCAAGTCTAGGATAATAGAAAAATAAACTACCAATATTTTAGTAAAAATATTTGCAAGTTGATATTATATGTATTTAACTGAAAGTAATAAATATTAATAGATAAATTATATTCCGATTGACATATCAAAGAAGGATATTAAATAAATTTTAAATGTTTAAAACGATTTTAAACGTATAAATACACTTGTAATTTTGGTTTAATTTGTACTGGATGGTCATACATATTGTTTGGTCACATAGTCAACTATATTTTTTTTAAAAACTAGTTCTACAATAAAAACAAAAAAGTGAATCTATTATAAATTTATTTATAAGAAACTAACTTTATATGTGAATTATTTCATAGATAGCCCATATGGTATTTATGCTTCTTTGGCAGCATTGTTTCGGCCCTACACTAAATTAAACCATACATTTTTGGAGTCTATTCTGTATCTAAATGAGCTGCCATAGAAGCATTTGCTGTTTTCCATCTATGTACGTTTAATCAATGATTCAATGAAACCAGTAGCAGTGTTTATCTTAAAGTTGGAGAGATAGTTAGAAAAATATCATACTTAAGTTTTGTACAAAAATAATTAGTATTTAATTTAAATAAAAGTGGATAGGTATGATCTCCCATGACGATAACCACTGAATGAAGCATTTTACCAATCCTTAAAAACAATTTATTTGCAAAATGTTATGTTCTTGTTAGAGCATTTGTTTTTTTTTTATTTACTTTCATACAACCATTTAAATCCATATTAAATAATAAATCAAATTTGGTGGATGTAATAATATAGTTTATTAATAAAATAAATAAATAATTTCAATTAATAATTAAAATGATTTAAAAAAAAATATATTCTAATACAAGTATAAGTTAAATTTACTAAACAAACATAATAAACTGGGTATATCTTACTTCAAGATAACTATAGCTCAGATCCTAAATTGTATTAGTTTTTATCTGAATTCTAATAATTTATACCATATAAAAATAACTAGTTCACAATCAGCAGTTTAAAATAAAATGACAAATAAATTAATAATTAAAGTAATACTCATAATGTGAAACACAAAATAATACTAATTTTTGTGCACAGTCCATACATGTATACATAGACATAAAAGCTAAAACATTCAATAATATCTGAAAGTCATTTGTAAATCTATATAATTTCCATAAAAATGACAGTAAATAAGTGCAACTAAATTAATTAATAATTAAATTCAATGAGCACTGGTGTTATTAGTCTAAAATTGTATTAGTATAATCACAATTTCAATAACGGTAGTGATTGGATTTAAAGGGCCCGTGTTTTGGCAACCCGCTATATTTGCACTGTTCTTCAGTGAGTTCTGTAAGATGAGCATCGAACGCTTGCAAATGCAAGTTTGCGACATACTCATCCATTTTTTTTGGCAGCATATAGATATCTGCTCCGTTTTTATACTGGCCGCTTGCACTGGCACCTTTAAATAATTCCATCAGGGCTAACAGTTGAGTAGTAGCTGTTATAGATGTGACAAATGATGGAACACTAGAACACGAGTGCTGTATGTGATGTCCGCTTGCTAATAGTACCATAGTTTTACCATCTGGCCAACGCACATGATCAACATTCGAACGTATTCTCTCCCATTTTAATTCTTCACTTTTCAAAGACTGAACGTCAATTTCGTTGTGACACGAAGACATACAACAAACGATACCCATATTTTTCATTTTATCCATGTGTTCACGAGTAACAACGTTTTTATTGCCCGTAGCAGCAATAACAATGTCCACATGGCGAATCACTTCATTTAATTTAACTACCCGAAACCCATCCATACAAGCCTGCAATGCACATATAGGATCTATTTCGGTTACGTAAACAGTACACCCAAGTGATCTCAATGATTGACAACAACCTTTTCCTACTTCTCCGTATCCACAAAGTACTACTTGTTTTCCACCAAACATCAAGTCGGACATACATTTCTTAAGACTAACAATGACAGATTCTCTGCAGCTGTAGCGCGTGTCAAACTGTCCTTTGGTAACGCATCCTTGAATATTTATAGCGGGTACAAGAAGTTTTTCACCACGTAGTAATTTGTAAAGACGGTGAATTCCTGTGGCGCTTTCTTCCACAATACCTATTAGGTTTTTGAACACTTGTGGATATTTTGATTGACAAAAGTGAGTGGCATCGCCACCATCATCCATTATCATATTTGGCGTCCAATTACTACAGCTAAAACATTTTTCTATACAATACCAAAAATCATCGACCGACTCACCCCGCCACGCGTATATTGAAAAACCCACTTCAGCCAAGGCTGCCGCCACTTCATTTTGGGTAGAATAAATATTACATGCACACCATCGTAATTCGGCACCCAAGGCGCCTAAAGTTTCAATTAATACTGCTGTTGGTGCGGTGATAGGAGTACATCCAACTATGCGAGCGCCGCGTAATGGCTTACTGTCTAGAGTTTGTTTTTTTAACGCTATTAGTCCTGTCATTTCCTGTTCAGCAAGATCGATTTCTCGCCTTCCATACACATTGAGACGTACATCTTTCACACAAAAATCACTAAACCCAGAGCTATTTTGTTGTTTTCTACTTCTCACTGGAGTACCGTCATCATCTTCAGAAAGACTTGCTGAACTACTGCACGATGATGTATCAGTCGAACATGTAGACATTGATCGAGGCCTATAGCTATTCTTGAATGAAGGTGTCGATGGTGACTTTTTCTCCCTACTGGAGTCTATCAGCTCCTTGTTTGCTATGAATTCCTTGCTGGTAGACATTTCTATTTTATTGATGTTCTCAGTAGTTGAGATGGAGAAAAAAGTCCCAAGTAAAAAATTCCTAGGAAAAAAAGTCCAGTAAAAACAATCTGAGTAAAATGTCCACAGTGGAAAGTTTGAAATACTATTAACTATATGAATAAAAACTGTAATTTTAGACTAAATATATAACTCTATTTTTTTTAAGCATTATTAAATTAATTATACAACTTTTCGACGCACTACAAAAATATAAATCATATTAGTTTCTGAAATATGGATGGTTGTAAATAGTTTAGTTATCCATAAGTAAACAATAAATCACTAAATACTAATCAGGAAACATGAATAAAAAAGAAAAAATAATTTATTAAAAGCCAACCAAAAATTATAGTAAGTAAAATAATTTAAATATAGGTAAGTTTATAGTTCTTTTTAAAATTATTAAAATTATTGCATTTCTATGAAATAGAACATTCCTTTCATAGAACGTTTCTCTTTACATTGTTATCAAATTATTTAACAATATTCGTTGCATTGTCATTGGTGGATTTTTAAGAAATAAGAATTCAGCCCTGAAAAACTGATTTTTAAACTATTATATCCTCAAAATACAATACAAACACCTCCCTCCTCATAATAACAATACATTGATACAAGAACTTCAAACCTTTTAACCCACCTAAATGTAAAACATTTAGTTGAGCATGTGCCCTTTTTTATGCCTAATTTTTTAACATTCTCGATATTTGAAGCTTACTGCACAATTTATTCATGTTTATTTATTCAATTCAATGCATATATAATGCAATCATAAAAATATAATAAGTTTGATATTAGAAAAATGAAAATATAGGAAGATCTTCACTTCTAACGTTACCATTCAGACTGGTCATCAATTAACTAAATTTTTGAAAAAACTATCACAACTCGTAATTGACTTACTATCAAAATCTTACTTAGTAATTCATATGGTTTCAATAGTCTTCACCGAATAATAAAAATATATCAGATTTTCCTAATGAACAGTTTTTTTTTAAATTAGTAAACTTATCTATGTTTTGCCATATTTAGCTTTTGATTTCAACAATTTTAAACATACAAATTTAAGTTAAAAATTATAGACAATACAATTTTTGATTTTGGACATGTTTAAATAAAAGAAGTATTTAAGTGTTGTTACATTGAATATAACAACAATGTTAAACTTGATGTAACAGAGTTTAATGTCGATGTGGCCCACCTGGCTAACCCGGCAATCGCCTCTTTTATATTATTCAATATTAGGAGCCCACAGCCAAAAAAAAGAGAAAACCAGACTGAGTTACGTGAACACTTTAATACATTATTTTTCACTGAACAGTCATTAAAAGATTTACCCATCATTTAACATATAGTGGACCCTTACACATCAAGTAGGGACCTGCGATTAGTCAATCAAATTTTAATAAACCATGAATTTTTTTTTGTGTACGCAACCCTATATGCATAACTACTATGTTACGCCTCGATGCTGAATGAAAACTAAAAAACTATGTTAATAATATGACATGTTTGTGTAACAATAATTTATTTTTTTTTTTGATATTTATAAACAGCATATGATATCAATTGCATAAAGGTCTCCGCTATCTCATGTTATTCAATACAAATACATTAATAATAGTACTTCTGAAAATTAGTTCTAAAATACAATGTATGTAATTCAATGTATACCATAATAATTTTGAATAAAATGTATAATCAAATAATATTAAAATATATTTAAAGGTATAAAAATGTATTTACATTAAAGTAAATATGAAAAATATGTTTCTTGTAACACTTGACAAAGACATAATGATAAATTAGGGCAACTTAAGAAACATTTATTTTTTGTTTACCTATCAAACGTTTATAGAAAATCTAACTAGAAATAATATATTACAAAAATGTTGAAAATAAAATAAACTAAGCTTACTTTAAATTGAATCAAAATAATTGTATTACGCTCCAAAATGTAATAAAAAATATTTATAAAATAATTATTTACTGCGCGAATATCAAATTATTTATAACTTATTGCCATGAGTACGACCAATTTCGAATATTTTGTTATCCAAATATTTAACGTAATTGTAATCCCACGGGATTTATTATTAGTCTAACCCATGTGATCAATTTGCTTAAGCAATCTTACAAAACTATATGACGAACAATATTGTAATACATTTTGTTAGTTAATATTAATTACCTCAAGTTTTCTGATGAATAATAATAATAAATTATTATACTGATTAAGATTCAACGTACCTTACAATAAAGACGCTGAGCCTTTTAATTATTGTCCACTGTTAACTTGTGATTTTTTTTTCTTTTCGTTACTTTTATTTCAATTGTTCTTGTTCCGTGTTTAGAATTCAGTGTTCAGTATTATGCTGATAATGCAGTTGAGATTTAACATAACCTTAAAAAATTTAATTTTAAATTACGAATTAAAAAATTGTAAAATATTTTTTTATTAAAATTTGTATTATTATACGATTCTTAAATGTACTTTATAACGAAGTTATAATCGACAATGCTTTTTGTATAATATTTTTCAATATTAAAATTAAATGTAAAACCCGGATCACGGTTTTAAATGTATTTTTCTTCCATAGTTTCCATTACTATCAAACTATCAGAGATAAGTAAAAAGTGATAACTTCAACAATGCAATTCAAATTTTAATGTAATCCGGATTTCAGATGAAGACGACAGGCGTATTGGTCAATTTGCTTTCAAAATACTAGTCAACTGACTTCTAATAATTAAACTTAATATACTTAAGGGTTAATAGTGCAGAATATATTTTACTATGTTAGTTTAACAAGTACCACTTGTTATTGTATACCTTTTAATTCACAAAAAAAATTTAATATGTTAAGTTTATTAATCGAGTATAAAGTTTTTCTTGGTGTGTTTATGTTGTTCATCTTTTGGTTAGTTCTTTATAATAGGATTAAAATTACGATAGCGGTATGATTTTAAAATAAATAACTTTTAATTGTAGCACCACAACTATTTACACTGATGTTTCATTTCAGAAATGCGTATCATCGTTCACTACGTTTAAACTACCCGAAATTAATAAATTACTACACTCGTCGACCAGTGCGCTGTTTTGCTTCATTAGTGTTCCATTATGTTTTTCGACGTTTAGCACTACGAATCCTGATACATCATTTAAGTCTTGGCTTCTTAGTTCTTTCGGTCAGATGATGAACCAGTGTGCAGTTGAAGAAAGAGTAGATTCTTTTAAAAATTTTAAATTTATCATACTTTATTCATGTCTGCTACATAGTGTTTATGCGTCATACTCTGAGAAAGTTATTGATGAATGGCCAATTTTGAAAACAATTAAAAGAGTTGCCGTTTTGTCATTTTTCGCATCTTCATATTGTTTTGGGTAAATTTAATAATAAAATGTTTATATATATTTTTTTTACAAAATGATACTATGATTTTTAGCCACATTAATTTTAATTATCATATTCAATGTTGATTAACATATTATATGTTTAAATTTATGCAGTTGCACAGAAGCTGGATTTGTATTTCTCGGACTATCCAACCTTTCTCTCGGGACTTTAGAACTAGCAAGACTTTTAAAACTATTTCACAACAAAACGAGTAGTAAAATTATTAAATTGTTTAGTATAATGCAGTTTATTGTACATTGTGGTGTATGGTAAATATATATATATATATATATTTTAGCATGTAAATTATTATCGCATTGAATTTTAAATAAATAAGCGACAATGACTATGTATGTAAATGTTTTTCATACAGGATATCAATTTATTTATTCCTTATACCATTCATTGTTATATCATCTATGGAAATACTCAAAATGGACAGTGAAAATCGGTTGCCTTTAGGAATCATGCTATTAAGTCTTCTTATATTTTATTTGATTGAACTAAGGGACAGCGTAAGTAAATTATTATTGCAATCCATATTTGTTTTTTTATCAAATCGTAGCTGATATGGTTATAACCTTATATTTTATAATATAATGCATTATATTTTTATTATAATAAGAAAACAAAAACCTAATTAATTATAATTTATTAATTATTTATTCAGCCTTTGAACATGTCGACTACAACAGGAAATGGAATATTTAGATTATTGGAATCGCCCAAAAATGCGTAAGACAAAATGCGGAGAATTAATTTGTTGTTTTTTATTAAATATATTTTGTAATATGAAACTTTTTATTTTTTATTTCAGTCTTAAATTGTCTACAAACAAATCAAAAGAAAAGTCAAAGGAAAATATGTTGATGTTATATCAAACAACAAAATGTAAATACTCTATATTTTACAATTGAATTTTTATGGCAATAAGTATAGAAATTGGGTAGATAATATAGCCCTTAAAAATAAATGCCTCAACTATTATTTAATAGTTTATAAAAGTAATTTATCACACAAAATTTTTTTTTTTTTTTTAACTTTTTAGGTGCTATGGCTGTTAAAAAGAAAGTTCAACAAATCAGAGAAGAAAAGAAATCTAAAGAATTTATATTACCTTCTAAAATCAAACAAGAGCCAATTGAAGTGATTGAATTATTAGATGACTAAAAGTATGCAACTAATAAAATAATATTTATTAATTATGTATTATAATAATTAAGAAAATTTTAATTTTAATGTTTATACTTGTTTATCCATCACTTCTCGAGTATTGGTAAATGCAAAATGTATATTGTAATTTTTGTATCATAAAATTATATATGTTTTCCTAGTATTTGATGGTTTTACTGTTTACTACTTATACAACTTGTACTCAAAAAAGATTCTTCCATCATAGTTTTATTTATATTTAAGATGGCTGAAAACTCCTGTTAAAAAAAATCAAAATGTAAAACCTGGAAAGGTAATATGACGTAAAACACATATATGCTTGGGTAGAAGTCCTATTAATAATAATTTACATCAGATAGCCTATGGCTCACCCTTGACATTACAAAGGATTATTTCATTCCACGTTTTCGATCATTGATGAGGTTCATCGTATATGAACATTTTAGGGACAAGAATAAGGGTAGGTATTAAAGCTAGCATTCCAACATCAAGAATAATTCTATAGCAGTAAAACAGACTTTTTCATATTATAGTCTGTGGCAAAAAATGTGAATTTCGATGTGACCAAATTGAGACTCCTGTGGATTATTATAAGAATTCCCTGTGCTGTTTGGATTTGGAAAGGCATTGGTGGTTCACTGGTCTTTTTTTGTTTTAACAAGTATTTATCTCTATTTAATGTTTTAGTCAACAAAATTTATAAATATTATTTCTATGATTCAGATTAACTACTGGACCATACTCATTAACCATTACTATTTAATTTACCATTAATGAGAGACGTGAGTTTTGAGTACTGAATATTATTAATACATCATTTAAAAATTATTTTTAAATTCATATATTATACTTTGTACTACCCAAGGGCTAACCGTGGTCCATAGAGTAACTACTCTAACAGTGGGTATTGATAATAAAAAAGCGGGAATTTTGTTATCTAAAAAATATCTAATTCATATATTTTATTATGACAAAATCACAGTTTTCATTATTTTTTATCAACAGCGCGTGGTATATACTGTTTTTACTTATTATAAAATGTCCAAGGACTGAAGATTTAAAGTAGAAAAATGAGGAAACGACGTTTATCATATTGGATCAATAGTAATCTATAATATTATAAGTTGACATATTTTAGTTTTTTTTATTTCTAATCGGTAATCGGTTCCTGTTCTAAAGACTTTTGTACTTGTAAGTATGATAGTGAACATCTACACAAAGTTTTGAATAGCTGTCATTAAAATGAAAAGAACTCACAGTAAAGCGCAAAAGGTATTTAGGTTAAATACGATATTTAGATAGATCATAATGTTTTCTATAATATAAAAAATGTTGTTTATTATAGATTGAATCTGGTGGTACTAAACAAATGAAAATCACTTCTCTCTTTACTGCAACTTGTACCCCACAACCAGTTTCAAAAAATGAAAATTGCAATAAAGATGAATGTTTGTCTCCTGCACGGTCTGAAGTTTCTAGTCCCGATATTGTTCTCCCATCTCCAGTACTGAACAAAAAGAAAATCATTAAGGCAAAAAGAAGTTTAAACAATATCTTGGCTGAAAATGCAGTTGTTGATGTAATAACTCCTGCAAATGTTTCACCTTTTTCTAAAAAATTATTGAATTTAAGTACAAAAAAAAATGTGTTACTCAAATCTGAGGACAGTCTCGATATTGACGATCAGTCATTTACGGGCACAGATTCTGTTACTAGTACAATTGATGATGTGGATTTTGGTTCTGATCTGTTTTCTGACGATTGGATTATATCTAGTCAGCCAAACATAAAGTAATATATTTTATATTACTTTTAAATTTACACTGATATGTATAGTTGTTTGAATTTAAATAATTTTTGCTAAATACTTTAGAGATCTAGATTTATGCCAACCTCAACGATGTACAGTGATAAAAGTTGAAAAGGATTCGGTAAAAATATGTTTGACGTTGAATTCTTGCACAAATCTTGAAGAACAAAGTTTGTGTTCTCTCAGTGGTATTTGGTAAACTTTTAATATTATGTTATACAACATTTAACTGTGCTAATTATTTTATATTTTTTTTTATAATTTAGGCTTCATAGTATATTTGAAATAGGAGACATTGTAACAGTGATGGCAGAAAAATTTGACAATATATGGTCAGTCAGTAATGATTTTGGATTTGTGGCTAGACACTCGGACTTTTTGGTATCCGGTACGACCATTGTCGGCTCACTTTTTTGTGCTCGACGTTCAGTCTTGACGGACATTTACAGAGGTCTCGATTGTTGTGCGGCTAATATGGTTATGGGAACATTACTTCATCAGTTGTTACAAACAGTAAATATAAAAAGCATTAAAATATATTTTATAAATATCTGTTGATGACTATTGTCATTTTTTAGGTGTTAAAGGGAAAACAGTTCGACTCCAAACACATTACAGGAATAGTTAATGAAATGACCGGCAACCTAAATTTCATTCGTACTCTTTATGAATCGGACATGGATTTGGAAACAACAAAAAAAGAACTCACAGAATTCATACCGAAAATTCAAAGCTTTGTTAGAACTTATGTAGTTGGTCATAAAAAGTAAATGTATAAAATTATTACTCTTATTAAATTATAATCAATTTATTTATTTAGTTTTTGTATTAACTAATTCGACAAACAGGTTAAGGAAATATGTTTTAATTGTGTTTTTTTTTTTCAAGGGGAAATGATAAAAAGACTTGGCAAGGAGAAATAGTTTCTGTTCAAGATATAGAAGAAAATTTATGGGTACCCGAATTTGGTATTAAAGGAAAAGTTGATGTAACAATTAAAGCGAACTACAATAGAAATTCCAAGATAATGCCGGTAGAGTTAAAAACAGGGCGAGCTTCAGGTAGTGAAGAGCATCGTGGCCAGGTCATCTTATATGTAATCATGATGGCACAACTTGGAATGGATGTCGATTCTGGTTTATTGTTGTATCTTAGGTAATTTGAGTTTGTTTTTATAATTTATAAACTATAACAGAATGCCTGAAACTTTTTATGTCTTTTAGAGAAAATGTCTTAACACACGTTAAAGTAGGCCATAAAGAGAAACGAGACTTGATTATGCTTCGTAATCGTTTGGTACATTATTTAAAGTCAAACAGAGTAGTCATGGATTCCATTGATAAATATATACCCATACTACCAGAGCCAATAAACCATCATAGTGCATGCGGAAAATGCCCGTACTTAACAATATGCAGCTCCGTACTGAGGTTTAAAAAAAATGTCATTACTAATTTATAATTAATTAAAAATTCACAAACTATAAAACTTCTGTATTATATTTTACAGTAAAGAGAGTTTTGAAACATTGGCTCAAAATAATCCTCTTAGAAACTTAGGCCCCAAAGCAATTAGTCATTTAAAACCCGAGCACATAGATTATGTGATGCGGTGGACTGGGTTATTGCAGTTAGAAAACTACATAGACACCAGTGATAACTTACTAGCAAAAACTAGTGATATATGGACTCTGCCCATTGAAGAACGGTAAGTATTACTCATTTTCTTTTTTTACTACTTGGGAGGACTGTAGGATGGTGCAATTGTTTTTGTATCTGATCAATTGTGATTTTATGTATTTAACCTCCAAGCATACGCATCTTTAAAAATATTTTTGGCGGTCATGCTGCGATGTTTACACCACCATTGAATTTCTATGTTTAAAAGTACCCTAAGGTACAGTGTTATAAAACGTGTTTGCAAGTGCTTGGATGTTACTAAAAAAAAAATGGAAGATTAAACAATTAGTTTTTTATTGATTTTTTTAACTGCATATATTAATCAAAATGAATGAATAATTTATATGAATTTTGATTAATTGAAAAAACTGCACAGCCCTAGAACTATGGTGTATTACATTTTATGTTCATGATATTGTCCTTATATTTTAGAGAAAGACGTGGCCATTGTATCGCTTCTTTGAAAATATCAAAAGCTGTCAAAGAACAGGGCGATAAATATTACGTGCATACAATGGAGAAATTTGATAAAAATGTTCATATTAATTTTAAACTAACTGGTTTTTCTGTCGGCGGTTATTCCATAATCAGTACAAATGAAAGAACGGCAATAGCTACTGGCTTTATTTCTTCTCTGACCGAATCGTCTGTAGAATTGCTGTTAGATCGGTAAATAAAACTAAAAAATAAAAATGAATAATCATACAAATTATTAATTGTATATTTATTTTGTTTGTTTATATTATAGGGATTTGAGTAAACTAAAGAGTACCGTTTACCATTTAGATAAGTACGAGTCACAATCGATTATTGCATTCAATTTTTCTAGTTTAGCCCTAATATTAGAGCCTAGTGATAGTTCGGCACAATTAAGGCGTTTTATCATTGACAAAGAGACGCCTACATTTTTATCATCGACCAGTAGTTTAGACGATCTTACAAAAGGCACCGAACTTATGTCAAAACTAAATTCTTCTCAAAGATCAGCTATTATCAAGGTTTTAGCTGCTAAACATTTCGCACTGATCAAGGGTATGCCTGGAACCGGTAAAACGTCCACACTAGCTACTCTTGTACAGTTGTTGGTATTGATGGGTCGCTCAGTTTTGATTACTTCACATACTCATTCGGCTGTCGATAACTTATTGTTGATTCTAAACAAAAAAGGCATCGATTTTCTCCGATTGGGTTCTAAAACTCGTGTTCATCCTACCTTGCTGTCAAAGTGTGACGAAATCGCCACTCAAAACTTTGATACTCCAGAAAAGTTATCAAAATTTTATAACCAAATTGTACGTATTGAATTAAATTGTAATTTTACCAATTCCCTCAAGGTCTGATCAATTTTTTTTTTTGCAGCAAGTTGTTGGTGTAACGTGCCTCGGATGTGGTCACGCATTGTTACAAAAGCGTATTTTCGATATTTGCATTGTAGATGAAGCCACCCAAGTGGTACAGTCATCAGTAATTGCAGCTCTTCATTCTTCCAAAATATTTATTTTGGTTGGCGATCCACAACAGTTGCCTCCTTTGATTAAAAATAAAAAAGCAAAGTGAGTATATTGGCATAAATATAGCTGTGTTACCCTATGTATTATCTTCGATGCAAAGCTAAAAATTGTTTTTACTATGGCTTTATTGATTTTTTATTATGTGTCTAGAGAACTCGGTATGGACATTAGCATGTTCGAGAGGCTAGACAGGCCATCCGTAACTGCGGTTCTTCACGTTCAATATCGAATGAACGGATCTATTGTCGATCTTGCCAATAAGTACACTTATAATGGAAGTTTGGAATGTGCTAACGATGCAGTGAAATGTGCTACTTTAAATCTTAAAGAAACTGAAGATAGTCATGTAAGTTTAAACTAATTATTATAAATTATTCAAATTTATTTCTCATATTCTCTTATATCATATAGATCGAGTGTGAATGGCTAAAAGCAGTCGCATCGTCAGATCTGAATAAATCTGTGTTACTTTTAGACACCGGAACTGTAAATATTAACACGAATGACAGTAATATAATTGAAGTTAACATTGTAAAGAAAATAGTTTTACTTTTAACTCGAGTGAGTAAATGGTGTTAAATTATTTCATATTATTGTAGTAAAAAGTCTTGGTTATGATAGGTATGTAAATTCGAGGATTTACAGCTAACATTTATTATATTACATTTAGAAAAACCAATTTGTTTATTCTTTTTTTGACAAATGGCAACTTTATAGAAAACTATCTATGAATATTTTCTACAAAACAATTCTTGTTTTTTTTTTACCACTGCTAATATTCTCATCTGTCATTTTTATCAGGGTGGAATTTTGGGCTCATCAATTGGCGTTATTGCGCCTTTTAGAGCACAAGTCACTCTCCTAAAGAATACTATATACCCTGTCGATCCAGATATCGAAGTGAATACGGTCGACCAGTACCAAGGACGCGACAAAGAAGTGATAATCTACTCGTGTACCAAAAACACTTTCTCCAAAGTACTTAAAATTAAAATTGTATTATTATTTGTTTAATTTGACTGACCGTCAAAAATTTGTTGTTTAGGATGTTGGAATATTGAGCGATAAAAGAAGGATAACTGTAGCTATTACGAGAGCTAAGCACAAGCTAATATTAGTAGGCAACGTAGCTACAATGAAATGCTATGATACATTTAATAGTTTATTTAGTCATATTTCCAATGTGATCAAACTACCTCAAGACTGTGTTTGAAGTTATTTACTTTCGGTCAATACACACATTATTGTATCAAATTTTTTTTTTTTATGACTACGCTACCTCATATAGTATTTTGCTGTTTAATGTATTTATGTGTATTAACATTTTATAATAAATTTACTTTTATGTAAGAAAAACTCTGGAGTGAGCAATGAATTGCTTATATCATATCGCTATTCATGATTTTGAATACCTACATTTTTCACACATAACATCATAATTCCTGACATTAAACATGGATTATTTTTGTACCTTTGACCTTTTGTACATTTTGTATAATTTTAAATAGTCTGATATAATTTTATGTACATGTTATCGATTAAGTGATTTTATTTTCTTGGAAAACAATCGAAATTTTAAAGTTTTTCTTTTAAAACAATTTATATTGGCGACTCGTTTGAATAGGCCCAACACATGCATTACAAAAAGAACTCTCACGCCTCGTAGGTAGTGCAATTCCAATAATTTTTTTTTTTTTTTTTATGAAAGAGGATGCTTATTTTTTACAGGGAGCATTGGACTTAGATTTTCAAAGTTTTTTTTTTAAACGCTATAATACAAGTTTAAATGATGTCCAATTTGTACAAGTTGTTCACTTACTTTTTTTTTCTTGGTTTTCAGTAACGTAATCAAAAATTGAAGCCCTGAGAAAATCTTCCTTTTTCCAAAATAAAAAAAAAGATAATTGTAATCTGACTATACATCAAGGTGTGAGCGTTTTTATGTAACACATTTTTTCGCCACTAAAAATAACTACAACTTATGTATCAAAAAATATAGGTTAAAAATTGTATCATATAGGTAATACAAAAGCTAAAACTAAGTGATAATAATCGAAATCCAAAAATTTACCATAGTTTGGGACTTGGCAATTGTCGCGAGTAGGGCCCTTAAGAGGAAGCCACTTTGCCCATTTTCAATGAGTAAAGTATAGGCAATTTTTTACGAAGTCTTAATTCAGAATTTTTTTTTACCAAAATGGTCTATGCAATAACAAACAACGTGTTCCACGATAATTATACTGCCTATACAGCGTCTCTACTGTTGTTTGGCCATATCGGTTCTAAATGCTATAGCCTATAATATTGTTCTCCGGCGGGTAATCCATTACAAATGGGTCGAAATTGTGAATGATATTATATACTCTATTAAGATTCTGCGTTTCATAGACTTTGCTCTCGTCGCCATCAACACTGCAACTAGATTACTAGTCACACGTGATAAACTTGTGGTGGTGTATACATTTAAACACGTGTTGGCTCATATTACACGCATCGTTCAAATAACATAATTAAAATAAATAAATGCGAGGACCTATGAATATATATATTTATATATACGCCATTTAGTATATCGCCCGACGTCTTTAAGGTCAAAGGAACTAATTAAAATTACCCGTATATTATGTTGGACATATACCTATATAGGTATATCAAATAGAAACAATTAACGAGTAGATCGGGTCAAACGAATAAGGTAAGTCTAATAATTAAACTATAATAATATTTAGTGAATCTTTGACCTACAGACGCGCCATCGATACCCAACAACTATAACTACTAAATGCCTAAGTAGTTTTCAATATTTTTTTAACGTCTGGTTATAACTATTGAAAGCAATTCCATGTCTGTAAAAAAGTTTATAAATCTGCATCTGTTTTTGGTCCCCGCTATAGTCATATAAAATATTGACAGGTAGATTTGTGGTACCGCACCTACAAACGGTGTTCATATGAAAGAGATCCCAATATAGTGGCTGGCAATAAAACGCCATTGCAGCGGCGTATTTGAGGAGGAGGGGCAATCCCCTTCGAGATTTATTTGTCAATCATATGTTATGTTTGTTGAACTTATAAGCGTTTCTAAATTTAATCAATAAATACATTTTTTTTTTCATAAGAAATGTTCGTTATTGTTTTTTGAAGATATTCGTGTTGATAACAGATAACATTATGATTAAGGCCCACAGGGTATAATATCACCTTTGTTTTTCGATCCGTGCCTCCGCGGCTGACAAATGTTAATGATGTCAATATGTCATTGATAGATTTGCAAATATTAAAAAAAGAAATATAGATCTTATTTTGTAAATAAATATGTGTTTTGTTCTATCAAATGTCTACAATTTTTGTGTTGAGAGAGGGAGGGGTGACCTCTCTTAATATCGCGCTCCCCCCCCCCTGAGGAGAAGTCTCAAATACGCCACTGCGCCATAGTTTGTTAAGTTATAAAATATAATCTATACACCGATTGTATGTTTGAAGTTACAAGTATCATTTGTACCCAACTATAGTTTTGAAAAAATACCCAACTGTAAACATTTAGGTAGGACTAATAGTACAGACTACAGAGTATTTGTAAACAAAAATAACATATTATTTAATGTTTGAACATAAAAAAAAATATAGTGAAAATCGCTTATTAATTTTGAACTTTGAGTCAAAGCTAATTCTGTATAATGGCAGATTAACATTTAAACAAGAAAAATTAATAGAATTTCTTATTAAATAGGGTTAAATTATCTTTTTACTAGTTATTTATGCTTTTAAGAGGTGTGCAAACTATTTTTATGTTGTTGATTGTATATTTTTGTTTACGAAATTATTATAAATAAATAAATTGTATCATCATAATCAGGAACGCAACTAGTAAAATGATAATAATTTTTGGTTCGTAAAACTTTTACATAAGTCCTAACCTTTTTTTAACAAACAGCAAACTGAGTAGTTGTACACAAGTTTCTGCATCGGTATAAATTGTACACTAAACAAATATATAGTATATATATTTATATATTAGTGATGGGAAATGAGATTATTCGAATATTTGAATCCGGATAAGATATTCTATTGAATCATGAATAACAAAATAAACAGGCGTGTAAGAAACAATGTGAATTGTTTTAAAACCAAGTTGTATCGCACAGACTTAGATAATCCAATGATGAAATCATAGTTGTAATGAATTACATCACTATTAAATAATAAATTCGATTAAAATGTAAAAACAATTTTATTATTTGATTTAATTTATAATTTCTTGATTGCTGATCTGGGGCGAAGTTCCTGCGCAAAACAAATTTTCTGACATGTCTGAACATGTCGTACATTTAATAATTTTCAATATATTTTCTGCTTCGATGCAAAGCTAAAAAGGCATACCAATACCTATACAAATCCATTTGTAAAAAATGCTTCTAAGGGAATAAAATAACGTATCTGTATCTTTTATCATAATTAATCAAAACCTTTAAATGAATTCGACGTAGAAAGGAGAAGGTCACATACTTACATCACTTGGCCTTTGCGCCTTTGATATTCAACATTCAATGTAAGAAAAGCTGAAATAGCTTTATAATAATTTTAAAAATGTAATAAATAAAAAATATTTATGCTTAAGTAGGCTCGGATAAAATTAAAACAGCTCGGCCCAAACCTAAATTACAATAATAACCATATTATATAACTTGTACAATTTTAAAAATCTGTAATATATAATAATTTTACTATACTCTATTATAGTTTTATTAATTTTACCTGAAGTCTCTATTAAACAAGAGATCTCTTTTCACTTTCCTCGTCACATTTTTTGTTTTTAAGCTTGTATTTGTGTAATAATAAAACATGACGTGATGGTGTCGTCAATAAAAAATAATTACAATATTAGTATTCAGTATTGAAGTATATTTCAATGGTGCTTGAAAAAAAACTTAGCAACATGAGTTAAGTCATACTTACACTTAACAAAAAAAAACGCCATATTCAATACAAATGTAGATTAATTTAATAAATAGGTATTTTATTACTATTTACCCATTACATGTTTTATCAGCATAATAAGGCAACATTTGTAATTATAGAATCAACATTTCTATTGATAAAAACATTGTTGTTATAACAAAGATTTAAAAATACATAGTAAGAATAATTAGTTTAGGTACCTACCAAAAATAAAACATTTTTTTAATATATAATTGTTTGTTTATCAATTTAAAAATATAAATCTAAGTAATAATTGCTTTTATCGTATTGACAGTATTTTTTTCATATGAATAAAATGGTTTTATTAAGGGTTAATAAATAATTTTTATTTATTTAGATTTAAAAAAATTGAGTTTTTGAGTACAGCAATCTAAGTCGTACAACGTTTTTATCAGTTGTTTTACGTTTGTGAAAAATAGTACATTTAGAATACAAAAATTGTATGAAAACCATTTGTTAGTTTTTGAATACCTACTGGAAATTAAAATTTTTTTACTTGACACGTTTTTCTCAAGAACGATTAAACTGCATACAAATTTGTTCACTTAACCACGAATAGCAATAATTAACCCAACGCAAAATAATTTAACTTTTTATTATCTATAGAAACATACCGCACCATAAAATGTATATTGTAGTATGTTACTGCAATAAAATGTTTTTTTTTAAGTTATTACAGATTACAGGATTTACATCACCTACTTTTTTTCCTATACTTAGTTATACTTCATGTGGTGTGTGTAAAGATTTTTTTTTTATCATAGTCAAAAATTTGAAAAGATAGATGTAAATTTTAAATTTTGTAACTGTTTAAACTGTTGACTGTTGACAAAGCTAGTGTGTGCCTGAGTAGAAAACAATTTCAGAAACCTGTAATTATAATATTTTTTAAAGGAAACCCTCTAATGAACCACTTAAATCCCGTTTGTAAATAGAATATGTGATTTAATCCTCCCAATATTTTTTAAACCTATCACCTTCTTTTTTAGTTTCTAAACATAAGTTTAGATTTTTTTCTACAGTGGTCAGTGCCAATTTCTGTTTTTATTATAGGTATAATGTATTCTTTTTCCAGATGTTTTCGGTAGTGATAAATTTACATTTTTGTCATATTTTGCTCGTTTGCTTAACATTGTTCAGGAATCCGTAAGACAATGCTGATAGATGATCCATTTTAACCTAAGCAAATACCCTCATATTGTATTAAAAAGTAAAAACAAATAGATAAAATATTTTGTCATTTTCCTCGTATTGGAATTATAAATTATTTGTCGACGATGTAGAAAAATATTAAAACCCGAAGACCGGTTGAAAAATAAATAAATAATAAGGCAATTAGACAACCAAATATATACTGAAAAATCAGATACGTTTAATGAGTTTTCTTCACAATGGTAAATGGTTATTTAATTGAATTTAAAGAATTTTCCCATAATCAATTTTATATTTTTTTCCCTACGTTAGAAATATTATAAACTAATAGTACTCAGTTTGAGCACATGTAAAAGCTCCTCTAAAAATAACTAGCAAATGTATTACAAAATTTCCCCTAAAAATAAACTGCCATTGTATAACTTATTGGTTATTTGTAAACTTTCCTAAACAAAATTATACCTACCGTCGAATTTGACAACATAAACTGTTGATTCTCTATTATCTAATAATTTTGTTTGGGAGAAAAATGTCCAATTTCCACCATTCAATGTACACTCGTTACTTTCAACCGTGGTCAATTAGGACAAATGTAAATGATATTTTTTTTAAAAATAAATTAATAGAAAATGTTCAGTACAACTGAATACATTTAATATTATAATGATATTCGCGTATTACTCGATTAAATACAAACATGGTTGATATAAAAAAAAAATTACATAATTTACCCCATTTGTTTATAATATTATCCCACTCGATTCTGTCTATTACAATGTATCAGGTGTGTTTTTTTAACCCACCCACGTTAATTATAAAATATTTGTTATTTAATTTAAAACGACTGAATAGTTTATGTGTTTTTTTGGTAATTTTTTTGTGTAAAAACACGATTACCGACAAGATAGACGGTAGACGGCCGCCACATCATAATGTACGTTAAAATAATATTTATTAGTGTTTTTTTTTTTTTCAAAAATATAATTACTATTCCAGATGAACTTTCGCGTAGTGTAGTGTACTAAGTATATTAAACTTGCTATTGCCTTCACTAATGTACGCAATTAGACACATGGGCTTGGCGCTACGACGTTAACGGGCGCGCGCTTTTCGCGTCATTCCGTCGCGCCAAGGGGTCGCTATTAAACGTATTATTTATGTTACGGGCCATTATGGACGATCTAATGAAAACAAATACTACTAGTTTTAATTAGGTAATTTGCTGTTGTTTTTTTTCTTTTCTCTTCTCCGGAGTCGTATACTGTCGTTTGCTAGCTCAGCACCAGCTGTTCGTTACTATATAGGTATAAAGCGACAAATTAAAATTGATTAGACCACATCTGTGTACGTGTGTGTTTATTTAATACCTATTCGGACATAGCCGATCCCCTCCCGTTGCCGTCGTCACACAATCTGCGCAGTGCCCAGGGTTTTTTCATAATCATATTATCGTACCGGCAGAGCGGTGTAATTATTTTTTCGCTCCGCGTGCCTCTCTGTGCGAAACCGCGGTATTTTGGTTTCATTATAGGCGTACCGCGGTTGCACGGCCACAGGTCTACAAGTCGGACGGAGCGCAACGCACCCATATCGGTCGTCAAAAATCAAATCCAACCGGCAACCGCATACTCAGGCGTTGTGTGTGTCTGTAGTGCCTTGACGGTTGTCGCGCTACCACCGCACGGATACCCATACGAGCTGAGCGCATTTAAATAATATTATATAGTGAGTACCATACACCCATATGCTTTTAGACGATAATGTACCATAACAATGATAATATTATTTTACAGTTGTTAAAAAAAAAAATCAATTTTTTTCATCTTTCTTCTATCCAATATTAAACTACTTTAGACAAAAAAACAATTTTTCCAATTTTTCTTACAAATGTAATTGAACAAGTGGTGGCTAATATAGATATCGGGTGAGTAAGACTAACGACGGGTTAAGAACTTCTAAAAGTCATTAAAAAAAATAAGGAAAATTTATTTTTGCCTAAAGGAATATAATGTTGGGTAACACGGGAAAAAAATCGAATTTTTTTTAATCACCCTACTGTACAAATTCAATATCGAGCTAAAAATAACGCACTGATTACCAAAGGGATTGAAAGCGGGCGGTTTTTAAGGAGTTTTATGTAGGCTATATTTAAGAAAAAATGGTTTTAATCAACTTCGACCATATCGATTTATTTTCTATTAGAAATAATATAATTTCTATTAGCTAAAGTACTAGTTATAACGTAGGTATACAATTTTTTCTATGAATTAAAGTCATTTGGTGATACAATAAACCAATTTAGAACGTAGAGCTTGACACCTACTTAGAATTAATTCTGTGAAAATAATTGAGCTCAATGGCCTTTTTTCCAGGTTGTTGTGGAAGTCGATTTTTGAATAGCTGTTTCATTTACTTAAAAAAAGTCAAAGAAGTGAATACTACAATTTTTGAGAAATTAAAATACGATTTAAACAGAATTTTAATTGAAATATCAAAAATCGATTATAACACAATAACTTGTAAAAAAGGCGAATAAACTTAAACATTTTTACAGAATTAAATTTAACCCACCCTAAGTAGGCTTGGTTTTGTCAGGCTATTAGGTCTAAAGCGCCTATAAAACAGACTATTTTTAATCCGCTTAAAAAAGAGGATATGTCCTTAAAACCGAATTTTACAGCAAGCACAGAAAACTTTCTAGGTAAACTGGGATGGAGCTGGTTTTAAAATAGAATGATTATTAATCGGTGAACATGTCCCTTTCCTGCACTTAACCATTTTAATTGAATTTAGAATACAAAGAATTTGTAATAAAATCCTGGTTTTAATTTAAGTCCAAAATATCGCACGTGTTTCAAAAGCGACAGAAGTAAAACAAATTGTAATTTTGAGTTATCACCATGGTAAGAATTTGGTAAACTATCATCTAATAAAATTCATACTTGTAGTTTTTTTTTTGGCTCGACATATTCTGTTCACGTGATACCTATATGTAAAAGGATTGTCTTAGGTAATTTATTTTGCAAAAAAAATCTTTTATTTTTTAACCATTTGACACATCCTGGACTTGTCCCCTATTTTCACAAAAAAATTCAGCGGTTAATATTTCCATCGTGGTTTAAATGTTTTTAATATAATACAGGACGTGTATTTAAGGAATAAGGTAGAGAAATAAGTATTCGGCGGAGACTCAATTTCTCAAAAATGAGATATGACCCCTTTCTGCAATTTGTGATTTAAAAAATGTATAAACAATATAATGCTATATTAAATTAAAAACCCCACCCATAAAAACAACCTATACAGTATATTTGGTTCTTTGTCTAAATAAAATTCAAATTTGATTGTACAGTCAAATGCTTTAACCATGATTAAACTGTTGTGAGGATATATATTATAGTACTATAATATAATATACAAATTACAATCCAACCAAAATTTTTTTTTATTATTTGAATGGTTTTTGATAAGTTAAATGTAAAACTTAAATTAAAATAAAATTACAAGATATGATTATTTTATTTCGTACAATGTATATACTTTAAAATATGTACTTTGTAATTTTAACCTTTTAAAAGCTAGAATACATACTTATAAGGACTAATAATAAAATAACTTATTTTAAATTGGATAAAAAATACCAATATCTCCTTATCGACTTTTTTTTTCTACGTTTTATGAAAAACACGGAAAAGAAGATATGCCTACATTTAGTCTTCTCTTAAACAACTTTATAAGTACTTTAAATAATAGGCCATCCAATGCTTTCTGTATATTAAAAATGTATTTTCAACAAGACTAAAAACATAAATTGTTTATAGAACATGTTCATAACACAAGTAGTCATAACAATTAAATACACATCCAAACTGTATGTCAAATAATCAAAACACATTAATATTTAATCTTGGAATTTTAAAATGTATTCTCTATTCCCCTTGAATATATGTTCCCTGTAACTCAAGAAGTAATAAGTAATTTAATATGAGCATTCAACAGTAATTTTGGCTTTTCCCAGTATTTGATTCATTAAAATAGATATTCTACTTTTCTTAAAATTAAAAACAATTCTTAATAACTTATTTATTTTAATTTAAATCGTATTATATATTTTTTTTAAATTAAAAGTAGAAGTTAAGTTAAAGCATTTTAATCCCTAAATATTACATATTATACTAGCAAAAGATTAAAATTTTCAGACTACAAAAGTTTATTGAAGAATAGACATATTTTAAAAATTAATCAACGTGCAATACAATTATTGCTATTTATGCAATCTTATCATTATAATAGCTTCTGAATTATGCCTATAAAGTTTAAATAGTGTTATTAATTATTAATACAATACTATTATTAACAATCTCAACCATGAACTTTTAAAAAAAAACTAGCGACTGAAGTACATTACATCGTGATGTAATATCAGAATTTGTGATTAGAGATAATATATTATTCTAGGTATGGCATTTGAAACAAATGGAGCTATAGATATAATTATATCTATAATTAAATTATTACACAATATGCGCAATATTCTATTATGATGGCTATTGAATTTGATTGTTGTATACAATTATTGATATGTTTAAAAATCGAATATATATATATATATATATATTCAGCTGGGAGCCAATATTAGGGTCAAAGTATTTTTTATGACTTAACAAGGTTGAACGACTTGTGTAAATATCGTAGAAGAATTAAACAGGTTTCTATCAGATATCTACCAGACAAGGCTATATGGAATTGTCCACGAGAGTCGCTAAACGCGTCCTCGCGTTGCCAAATTACAACAATATTGTACGGGTGACAAAATATAATACTCAAACCGTGACTTACAATTAAATTAGCTGATGTCATTATCGATTTTTCAGACTTATTAGCCGAGTTCGTTAAAACAGCAAACCGTAAACCCCGCTAAGCGTCAGTGCAGTTAATTGCCCGTATCGCGGAGTCTTCTGGTAAGAAATAATCATAATTTCTCACCGCAAACCACCGAGTTAATCATAGACCATAGTTTAGTTAGGTACCTGTCGAATAACAATATAATCGACCGCGTTTTGTACTTAACTACTAATTTATTCGAGAAAAAACTCATTGCCCGCGGTAGATATTATACATTACCTATAACCATAAAAAATATTATGTGTTTATACTTTAAATATTTGCTTTTGACCCAGCGAATGCGTTTGATTTAATTTAATTCATTTTTTATTTTTATTTTTTTTAGTTAAATATGCTTTTGTTCGCTGATCGAATGCGTACAACACTGCAGTTGGCGTGCTTTCTTGCTGTTGCTTGGCGACCTGCCTTGGCCGTTGGCACGGATCAGAATCGCGAGAATGAAGCTCAGAATTTCTTGAATTATGCAAACCAAGAATTGGCCAAGTGGACTAACAAGGTGATACAAGCCGACTGGAATTGGTCGTCGAATCTTACTAACGAGAATGCGGCAGAAAAGGTAATTAAGCGTGTGTGTAATTAGAACGTTGTATTGTTTGTTTTCGTCCGTTTAAAAAAGTACTTTGATAATATTTCTGGCCATATAGGTCAAACGGTAAGAACTATGGGCCGGCAAATTAATGCGATTGCACGTTTTCCCCGAACGATCCAAAAATACCTAAGTAAGCTTTAGTAATAAAATGATCTAAATTCATAATTTCCATTTGGCCAATTTTGGTTTTTCTTTTCAATTCGTCCGCATATTATAATATACACGATATTTCTTACTTACTGCATGTTTAGAAATTTATGACAAAACAAAAATTACTTCATTAGGAGAGAACTAAAAAAGTGTCTCGTAAAAATAACTCGTACTGAATTGATGTATTCAATGTGTACTCTACCGTTTTATTAATATCGCATATTATTTTCATATAACAATCACATCATACTATGATTATTTTTAGACAGGTTTTTAATTTTTTTTAGTTATTGTAATTTTGATGCATTTAGCAAACGTTAATTTTTAATATTTTTAATAGTTTTGTATTTTTTTTTAAACAATGTACAAAAGATATTATTTTAAGTACATGTTTTATTTTATACTTAGATAATTTTTACTTTTAGCGCATAACTGTATGCATAATTTGCAATATTTGCCATTTGCACACCCCCGAATCTGGTTCGGCATTTCAACATAAGTATTATTATTATTATTATTGTTATTATTATTATTATTATTATATACACAACATGTGTATCAACAACAGGTTATATTATTTATTTCAATACAATTTCTTTTAACCAAAAATTTAATTTTTTTGTATCTTTTCGGTGCCCCAGTTTTACTTGCCGTGTTCGTTTCGTTTACTGTTTTTATATTTAAACAGATTAAACTAATGACGGATGAAAAAAAATGTTTAAACCTATTAATGCGACTTGGTCGTAAACGGGTTAACGTTGAAACGCATTGATTATATCGCACGTCACCCGTGATTAACCCAAAACCTTTTTATCCAATTTTCTGTTTGACAGTTGAATAATGTGGTCAATTTGTTTTTTAAACTTTTCCATTATGCGTCACAGAAAACTCGGATTTTATTTTCAATAAAAAAACACATACACAGGCTATAGGTATTATTTCTATATACTCTTAACAAATCAAACGCATATAACGTATTTTAATTCCTATTCCCCGCTGCTTTTAACAAATAAGCAAGAGCTTATGCTGGGACGGTCAATAGCTATACTGCAGTCAAGTGTCACTTGTCAAAAGGAATCATTTAGCCTTTATGATCCTTTTTTAATGTGTTCTACAGGTAGACAGCTGACAAACTATCAGATAGATATTTACACACGTTGGACACTTATCACGTCTGCCTGTAATAAAAGGTTAACTAAATATCAAATGATTAAAAAAATTGTATATTAAATTAAATTGTATGTAGGGCATAGCATGTGTACATTTTGATTGTTATTGGTAAATTTCAATGATGCTAAGACATTACAGGTGCGTGGAGGATAACATTAAAATGAATAGTTTATAAATTGGGTTCTTTTTTATTGTGCTTTGTATTGTTTTAAAAACAATGGTTACATATATACATGTAAATAGTTACAAACAATGAACAATCGACGTCTGTTCCAACAAATATTACAGACATTTTTATCTAAAATTGGAGATAGTCTTGAACTTTGATACAGTTTTATACATATATTAACAATTCAAATTTGTACGACATTAGATTCGGTTCACTTCTATTCTGAACGCTACACTCAAAGCGAATGACCCAACTCAAAAATTATATACAAAAAAAAAATTAATTCTATTTTAAATCAACCGAAAAATACATATTTTTACAAATATAACTAGTTTATTTTTCCTGGGAGTTATCAACATTTTTTTCTTTTTTATCTTTTCAATTAAAAAAAATGTATATGTACGTTTCATATGGATCTAAAACTAGGTTTGTTTTAAGTTATATCAATATTATTATTTTATGTTTGCACCGATTCGATAATATGATTTGTTAATTTGTATAAAGGCGTGTTAGGTAGGCAATTTCGGTACACTGGTGTAGTTAGGTCGTTTTTATGACTTATGATTTGTATTTTGAAGGTCTCTGAGATTTTACAATTTAAATAATAATTAAACTAGATTACATATTATACAATGTTATGTAATGATGTCAAATAACCAATGTGTCTGCAGTTAACGGTCAATGCGGCGTATGGACAATTTTTGAAAGACTTATGGAAAGAAACGATAAAGTTCCCATGGACCACGTACAAAAATCCGGACATCAAGAGGCAATTCAAACTGTTGTCCGTCTTGGGTACAGCCGCTCTACCGGAGGACAAATTGAAAAAAGTCAGCATTTGCAAAATACTAAAAATAAAAACCCGAAACACTAATATAATTTGCATTTATTTACAGTTCGATCAAACAGTCTCCGACATGGAAACCACATATGGAAAAGCGACTATTCCAGAATATGGTGACGTTAACTCTAACCGGAGGTTGAGTTTAGAACCAGGTATTGGGTTGGCCATTGGCTGTTGTTTATTATTACAGTTTACGCGCGATAGAAATTAACATAACTATTATTATAATTTCCGTAATTAAGACATAAATGATATACTGGCAAAAAGTTTTGACGTCAATGAGCTGAAACACGTTTGGATTCAATGGAGAGAAGCCACCGGCAAGAAGGTTCGTCCTATGTTTTCGGAATACGTGAAATTAGCCAATGAAGCAGCCAAACTAAACAGTTGAGTGATACAATTGGATTCATATCAACAAAACCGGTGTCTGTCATTGTTAATTATTTAGATTACACGGACAACGCCGAATTTTGGATCAGAGGATACGACATGGATGACTTCCGGCCGCAGATGGAACGTCTCTGGAATCAAATCCGCCCACTATACGTCCAGATACACGCGTACGTCCGCAGGAAGCTCTGGGAACGATACGGCGGCTCGGTGGTCTCCAGGAAAGGTCCGATACCGGCACATTTATTAGGTAAATTCCGGTTGCGATTGATGTGTTAATTACATATTATAATAATATACTATACCGGTGTCCGAGTAAGTCCAAGCGAAAATAAAAACAATTATGAACAGGTAACATGTGGGCGCAGACTTGGGAACGATTGGACGATTTCACCCGACCGTTCCCGACCACCAACGACGTTAACCCGCAAACGGCCATGGTCAATCAGGTAAGTATCTAATACTAATAGAAACGGACATTTTGCAGGAAAATCGTTAAATAAATAAGCTGTCGTTTTTTAATTTAGAATTACACGCCGGTGAAAATGTTCCGTATAGCCGAAGAGTTTTTCACTTCGTTGAACTTGAGCGCAATGCCTCAGTCGTTTTGGGAGAAATCCATTCTAGAGAAACCCAACGGCCGCGAACTAGTCTGTCACGCGTCCGCTTGGGACTTTTACGATGCCAAAGATTTCAGAATCAAACAATGCACTTCGGTCACGTTCAACGATTTCATCACGGCCCACCACGAAATGGGACACATTCAATATTATCTGCAGTACAAAAATCAACCTTTCATTTACCGCGAAGGAGCTAACGAAGGTAACCACCAAATGGGATTTTTAATATAATTTGCTTGACTGATTTTAACAAAGTTAATTTTGAACACGGGCGTTTTACCACTCTGCGGCTATCGAGAATATAGAGGTATAGACAATTTTTCGAACGTCTAAGTTCTGTTTACATTAAACAGATAATTTGTATGGATTTTTAGAAGAAACAAATACAATTTTTGACCACAGCCGGTCTTAAGTTAAAATACGCCAAATAGTTAATAATGTGCCTACAAAAATTAAATCAATTTTTATTTATGTACTAAATATCGGAAGAACAGCAATTAAAATCGTAATCGAATAAACCTAGAACACATTAAAACATATTGGAAGCCTAATTTTTTTATTGTTATTCGATTTTGTTTTTTATTAAGTCATACGCAATTAAAAAAGTATTATTGACATTTTCATATCAACTAAACTGTTTGAGATAAATTTAAAAAAAATCACATAAAAACATATAATACGTATTATGTATATAAATATTACATATTAATTGTATGGGGAGAGTTAAAGGGGCTTTATTTGCCGAATTTTCCCTAAAACATAAGCTGCGTTTTACTAAGGCTATGATCCGGTTGGTTTTTAGAACGAAAACGCCTGTTGAGAAATTGAAAGATGACGGATGACATTCTGGAGGAAATGTCATATATCCGTTTTTTTGAGTCATGTTTAGTAGTTTACTTTAATTGTCCCGGTTGTACTGCAGGTTTCCATGAAGCCATCGGGGACACTATAGCCCTGTCCGTGTCCACGCCAAAACACTTGAACAAGATTGGTTTGTTGCCTAAAGTGAGTCGCACGTACGAAGCCGACATCAATTACCTGTACAAAATCGGCCTAGACAAAATAGTGTTTTTGCCTTTCGGCTACCTGATGGACCTGTGGAGATGGAACGTGTTCAAAGGCAAAACCACCGAGGACAAATACAACTGCGACTGGTGGACTCTGAGGTAACACACACGAGTCTCAACATTTCTTCTTCTTTATCTTCGGCCTTCGCCTTACACTCCCAACTACACGGGGTCGGTCACCCTAGTCCTACACCTCCGTAGATCTCGTTCAATCACCCCAGCTATCCTCATATAATTCTCTATTTCGTCTGTCCATCTGTTCTAAACCTTTGTAAAACATATTATAATATTCCATTGACAGGAACGCGTATCAGGGCGTCGAACCGCCGGTGAGCAGGTCGGAAAACGACTTCGACCCGGGCGCCAAGTATCACATCGTGGGAAACGTGCCGTACATCAGATACTTTGTCAGCTTCATCATACAATTTCAGTTCCATCAAGCGCTGTGCGAAAAAGCCGGACAGTTTGATCCCAAAAACCCCAAAACTAAACCGTTGCACGAATGCGACATTTACCAGAGTACAAACGCCGGAAACGCTTTCAAGTAATTAATTATATATAAGTCTCGTCCGTTGCATTGTTTTCTTTTCAATATTAACATATAACTCTTTTCCAACAGAGACATGTTGAAAATGGGTTCGTCGAAACCGTGGTTTGACGCTATGGAGCTGCTGACCGGCCAGAGGACCATGGACGCCCGTCCGCTATTGAACTACTTTAATCCGCTGTACGAATGGCTTCAAAAGGAAAACAAAAAGACTGGCGAATACCTAGGATGGGAATCGTCTAAAAAAGGTACAAACAAACTGTCTTAAAATGTTGTCGAAATGTAATAAATAGAGGGAAAAATGCTCTGTTAAGCATGAAACAATAATTACCTACCATTAATAATTCGTAACTTTACACAGTATTAACATTTTTTTAATAATTATTGTGTTAACAGTTTGTGTGCAATCGGAAGAAGAACTGTATCAGCCGAAATTCGATCAATGATATACGCTTATGTTTAAAGTTTTAATCGACAGTATTATTATGTTAATAAAAAAATTCGTTGGCGAATTATTATTAATGCGCTAGTTATGATTAGATTTCAAGCGTTTATGTAAAATGCGATACTGCATTTATTTTATTTTATTTTAAAATTATACGACTATATTATAATAACATTAAAAAGTTGTTTTCACATTTATCAATTGTCCAAAAAGTCTCATCTCCAAAATATAATCTGACCCAAAGTAAATTTAATACACATTCCCAAAGTATACATATACTGGTACTGGGATTTTACCTTTATTTATTAAACTGATACACAATATTATTTATTCGACACAATTTAGAATTTGTGTTTTTATCGACAGTTAATATGAAAAAATGTAGTAACGTATTCGTAATTTATTAATAAAAACGAATAAAAGAGTTTTTTTTTTTGTAATCATTGTTCTTAAATCCTTTTATAAAATACTTGGAAATCAAAGTATTAAATACTTATAAAAGTAATACTAAGCGGCCGATTATAACGAATTCAATTTATAATACAAATAAACTCGAAACCTGTATTAACGGGTATTAACAATAACAAGTATTAATAAGACGTAATTCGATAAAAAAAAAACTAAAATAATAAAAACTAAAAATCAAAAACAATAATACTGGAAAAAACAAAACAATAATAAAAGGCAAAAATGATAACACTTCCATCAACATAGGAATTGCCTCACTGCTTAGTCGGCTGTGTGAACAGTTCGCTCCAACCGTGGAAATGATTTTTGCAGCTTTAAAATAGTACAATAAAAATAATAATGGTATAAAAAATAATCCAAAACGAAGCCAAAAAACGCGTCGATTAAAATAAATGTACAAAATTATTTTTAATGTAAAAAATTATATTAAAAAGGATAGTTATAAAAGTTTATAAGACTAATACATGTATAATTCATAATAAATTAAAAGAAAATTAAGTAGGAACACTTATAAATTAATAAAATACTTTAAAAAAATTAGTCTTGTTTTAAAAATCTAAAAAGCATATTTACATGTATTTATACAGCTTATTCGTTTTGAACAATATACTGTTTCATATTTTCTATAAAATTACAACTGGTCTCGACGTCCAAAACAACTCCTTTTGTGTACGACCATTTTTCGTCCATTTTAACTCTGGATAGTTTCCACTTTTTTGATATCGGATCAAATACTTCATATGAGTTTTCGTTGTTCCCGCCAATGACGTATATAAGTCCATTATTTGATACCGCCACTGAAATGATTGCATAAACCGACAGAATGTCATATTAATATTCGATTGTTTCGGAGTTATCTTTAACAGATTTAATTTAATTTTTGAGGTTTTACACTATACATTTTAATAGCTAATTAGACTCCAAAGTTTGTTCAAATTATCTATAAAATTTATATATGTTTGATGATTTGTATAAAATCTGATGTAATTTTAATAAAATATTTTTTTAATTTTATACCTACGCATTGTAACTTGTTAGAGAATTAATTGAGTTTTATATTTAGAATAGCATAAACAAATTATGATTTTTTTATACTGGTTTATTGTTGATTTTAATCGTCGTTTAAGGTAAGACTGTTTTTCTTGCTATTGATTAGTAAAACGATTAAAGTAAAAACTGATCACAGTTTATAATATGATTTGTTAAAAAAAAATTATCAAACCACAAACATTTGTTTTAGGTTACAAAAATTTTAGTATAGGTTTTTTCTACCTAGTATACTACTTGTTACTTATATTAGTGTGTATCACTTAAGTTTTTTAGTTCAATTCGGTCATCGGTTGTATTAAACATTTAATTTTACTCGTTATGAAGTGATTATAACATTAAAAAAAAACAAAATTACTTTATGTATGATAACAAATAATTAATTAATACATAGACAACATCTCAAAATAATTGAACAACTGGAGGAGTCATTGGGACCCGAGGAAAAGAAGATTCTTAAAAACTACCGATCTACACAAAAAATCATAAAAAAAAAAAAATGTAATTAATCATAATATTTCACGACCGTGTTATTTTTATAATTGGTACAAATACGGTATCTGGTTACATAATGTAATAATATTTATGAAAGGACAGTATTATTTTGTGCAGAACTTGTACGTTGTTAACGATCAGTAAAAATTTTAATGTATCAAACCGATAAATAAAACAGTTGATGTGATATTTTTATAAGTATTGCTAAACATTAAATTACTTTAATTTGTTTACGAGATGAACAATTTTTTCTAAACTATTTTAGAGTAGATATTTTTTATGTGGGCAACTGATAAATGCAATGGATGATTCTATTATCGCCTAGGTAAGTATTACATGAATGAACTTGTAAGTAAATTTGTATGTCAATAAATATACTTACGTGCGTTTGTTCGCCTTTTGAACATATCAGGAATTTTCCACCAAGTCTTCGAATTGGTATCATATGCTTCTGCGGACATTAGAGTATCATTATTTGTATCACTTCCTCCGAAAATAAAAATGTATCCGTTCAATGAACACACGGCTGCATCTTGTCTTTCAATTGTCATCGTCTGTTCTATTGTGAGCCATTTATTTTCTTCCTTATTGAAAAATTCTATTGTTTTTTTATTAACACCACCCACCTTGAAATTAAAAACAATAACATGGATATTATAAAAGTTAAATAGATTATGAAAAATGTATTTTTTTTAACAGCCAAAATAAATGGATATTCTAATACTAACGACATAAATTAAACCGTTGCAAGATACAACGCTAAAGCCAGTTCGAATTTCGTTCATGTTTCCCATAATTTTGTAACAGTTTGAATTAATATAGTAAATTTCATTGTATTGAGTTTTTACATTGGACGCTGTCTCTAACTGTACATACATAATACAAGCAATGGTAGAATATTACAAAAATTACTCTAATTATTAAATTTTATGTTTGGGAAATTTCGCATTAGATGCTTACTATATAAATTTTATTTTTCGCATGATGTAGTACTGGATTGTTGTGAACAAATTCGGATTTGCTCACCGATTTATAACTTCGGTTGATCATGTTGACCATTCTGGAACATCAGTGTTTAATTTTAGTATTCATTGCAATTTATTAAACTATTATAATTGGTATAATAATAATGATGTTGATACATACTAAACTATTTTTTTACAGTATCTTAATGATACCCCCAGCCCTATAATTCTGTTAAATCGACAAAAGTCCACAAAAAAAAACATAATGTACGAGTATATAACTTATAAATTATAGTATTTTCTTAAGACGCAAAAGTTAAATAAGATAGGTAAAAATGGAGACAACCCGAGTATCTCTTGAAGATAATATAGTAAATTCAGGTTTATTTCAAAAACTTAATCTCAGTAAACACAAGAGATTTTTGGGTTTCCACACTGAGATTTTACCGTACTTTATCTTTATAGTGCCCATAGGTATTTAGTAAGTTTTTATAGTAGGTTCAAAATATCGTACAGTACTTTTTAATAAATAATAATATATATTATATAGATAAATATTACTTATCATTTATAAATATAAGTAATTTATAGTCACCAGTGTAAATATATTTAATATAGGTAGCTTTAAAATCCACATTAAAAATTAGTAAAAAAAACTAGTAGGTGACAACAATGCTGAAAATTGGAATTTTTATGAGGATATAGTTTTTAAAAATAATATTAAATGGCAACAGAAATGTATAAGAAAAAATATGCAATTGTGTTTTTAGTTTTTTTTTTTTTTTGTATTATAAAATATAATACACTTGTTTGTTTTCCAAATAGTTAAATAGTTATGCTCTATTGTCAAAATATAAATACATACATTTCTATACATACCTATTATCGTAAGGCGTTTTACCAATTTCAAAAATTCTACCATCTTCTAAAAAAACACATTTTGAAGTAGTCGGACATCCAACGTTGATGGTTTTCCATTTTTTAACATTCCTGTCCAAAAATCTCAACGCGTGTTCCGTAAAATGCTTGGAATATTGAAATACAATTATAATCTATAAGCATATTTATTCACGTTTATATTGTAGGCTGGTGTATTTTAAAATGACAATTTTACAATTAATCTTACTTAAAACATTAATTTAAACAAAACCCGTCTAAAACAATCACATGACAGCAATATGGGAGCTTAGTTTAAAAACCAAATAAAATGTAAGCCTAGGCTTCGTTTTAGTTGTATTTAACTGACATAATATCAGAGGTAATGATACTAAACCATCGCGTCGGTCAAATCGAATGGTTATGCATGTCCAAAACATGCAAATATAAAAACTTACTTGACATAATATTTTATTTTGAGTTTTTAAAGCTTGACCTTCATTGAGTATTTTTTTAGACATAATTGCTCGGTTGTTATTACCTAAAATAAGCAAATACTAAATTCCATAAAAGCGAATTTAAATAAGTGATAAATTTATAAAATAGAATAAAACGTGTATAACTTTTACATAACCTTTGCATCCCAAGAGCTATTGTGAAACCAAAATAATAACATGAATTTTGGAAAGAATGTCAAGTGGTTAGAATAAAATTATAAATAAATTTCACTAAATATATGGAAAAAAGAGTAAAATATTTACTTCAAATGCTATAGTCTTCATTCAATTTCTTCTGTTTTTATATTTTAAACTCAATTATATTTAAACTTTATGCTTCTCCATTTGTTTTGGTAATAAAATTATAAAAAATAAACTAGCTATAAAGACACCTAATTAATGAACTAATAATTGTTTATACTATAGTTTTATTGGTGCCTTAAAATTTGTCAAAAAATTTCCTTTATTTACCTGCTTGATATAAAGGTAATATAACGTCATCTTAATAAGTTTATCGAAAAATATGTGTACTTTTGTACGACGGTAATATAAATTAAGAAACTTACATTTAACATTTGGTACAAATAATTCGTTATTTTCAACGTCAGTTTCTACAATGGGAAATAGTGATTGTTGTTCCCATTTTATTTTGACAAACATTTCAGTTGAAAAATTTTTTCGATTCTGCACATCATAGCTTATCCACTTCTCTATTGCTTCATTTAACTGAAAAAATAATATTTAAGTAAAAATTACAACTTACGAGTATAAAATTTCCATAATTTGTACTTAAATATAATAAAATATTAAGTAAATACAAAATGGAATTGCTATAAGACCAAGTTTTTTATTTATGTTCTAAATAGTTTCTCGTTAGCACAACCGTTTAACTAAGAAATGAAAATATATGATGTGATAGTATTTATAAAAATCACTAATTTCTTCCTAAGCCATTTAATCTCAAATCTATAATGTATGAGATTACAATTTTATTCTAAATAGAGATTGGAGCATAGTATACATTTATAAAGTCAGCTGGACTTTGCAATATCATTTCAAAACATTGTTTTAACCAAACGTTAAAAAAATGTTCACAATAAATCTATAGGTAGTGTTTTTGCTGTAAGAATTTTACATAATATATATTATAATATCATACACTATAATATTTGCTTAGGCTTATTTTCTTAAAAGGGTTTATTTACTTTTTGGTGATCCACATGTTCTTGGATATTTTTGATAATATCTAAAACTTGATTGACTGTCAAAATTAGAAATTTCCGTGTATCCACTAAACAACTAAGTACATATTGTAATTAACAATATAAAGTTTTGAATAAATCTTAAATCAAGAAAATTAAAAATACTAACTTAATATTATACTTTAAAAATGTTAAACAATAATTCCTCAGATCTATTATTTCCATACAGTTTGCTAATTGGTATAAGTCTATACAATTACGAACTGTTATTTTTGTTTTTATGTATTTCAAAACTTCTTTTTCGACTTCATAAAGCCTTAGCATTATCGAATCCAATAGTATGCCCTAATTCAGAAACGAATAATTATTATTATTCATCAACCAACATTATATGATTATGGGTACATTGCAACCGAGTAAAACGGTTTTTGTTTCTGTATTCTCAATACTAATTCCTAATAAAATATATTTAAAAATGTTGGAATACACATATTTACTCGTTTAAACTTTGCTTTTGAGCTCAGTTATGCGATAACTATTATTGTAATATAATCTTGGTATTCAAGTATTTCCCTTATTAGATAACCACCACAACAGAATGAAACTTAAAGCAGGTTTGTTCGTGTCAGTATTCAGTTTTCAATAATAAAAATTGAAATATCCGAAGGAGTTCATATTACTAATTTAAAATTTAAACACAAAATTGTGGCAAATTAAATAAAGTAGGAACAATTTTTCTATTAGGGATGGGACTAAATCAGGATTAAAATAATACCGGCATTTTGAATTAACTAAAACTGTTTTGTTATGTAATGAAAACAAAAGTATTTTTAATGTTGTTCCGTTGGCTTATAATGAACCTAACTACTCTATTTATTAAGAATCAATTCAATCAAAATTATGTTTATGTACCTTGGGTATTATAGGCATAAGTTTAATATACTTACTCGCATATTAGATTCGGTAAATTCGATCTTAGATGTATATAAATATTCAATAAGTATTTTTAATATATTAGCTGAAGACAATTCACTATCCATCATATATAAGAGTTTTCCAGGATTACTCGAAAACAGCTGATCAAAAAATTCACTATTTGCAGCTAAAATATTTTTTTGACAAGCTATTAACTGTCGATTTCTTACCAAAACCACATCACAGTATTTCTTATTTCTAATAAAAAAAAAGAATTAATAATAACATTTTCAAATAGTAATTTTAAAAAAAATGGGTAACTAATTAATTAAAATATATAACATGCCTTTTCAATAAACTGATTTTAGTTTGCTAATATGAATTCTTTCATAAACGTACCAAATTAATTTAATAAGCAAAATAAGTTATATTTGTGAGAATCTAAATATTATTTTTATTTTGTTGCATTACATAAATAATGGCGTACCTACTAACTATTATAAATTTGAAATGTTCAATTTTTATGATTCATATGTATGTATATTCAATAATATGCAAATAATAAAAAAAATTGTTTGTTAAACCCAATTTAAAAATTGTATACATTATAAGAAGCCTATATAGTTAACTATTTCTATAAAAAAAAATGTATAATTAGTAATAAAAAAATAGTAAACCCTATTGTAGTATATTAAAATATTTAATTTAATTTAATTACCTCCACTGAATAACGAATTTCGATTCTGCTATAACCGACCTCTCTCTAGAATAAAATATTTTAGACATTCTTGAACGAATAACCTGGAAAAAATATATAATTTTAAAAAATTTTACTAGTGTTAAAAAATGAGTAATTAAATGATAATTCAAAGTTAATTCAATCCTGCAAGTCATTTGCTCACATTGTATTTTATATATTAGCTAATACAATAATATCGAGCTCTATGGAGGTGTAAGACTAGGGTGGCCGACCCCATATAGTCGATAGTGTAAGGAGATAATGAAGAAGAAGCTAACACAATAATATTAAATAATATCATTAGTATACTCATATGTTAAACTTCGGTTGTTAGTTAATATTAATAGTACTAAAGTAATAAATAATAATATTATATTTATATTTATAGTAGGTACTAAGTATACAATTGTACTATAATCTAAACATGTGGAGTATAAATTATTATAGCAATTAGTATAACTGTTAAATATTTTTATAAGAAATATTTCTACGTACGAATTAATTTGATTTTTGTTATGAACTTAAAATCAATCTAAAGTTCGTTTATTTTATTATCATGTGTTAACATTGCGGTTTAGTTTATTTAAAAATATTACAATTTGTTGTTGTTAGATACGCATATGCCATATCATATTATATTAAATGTTCAACATGAACACAGCTTTGGAATAAATGTATCACCTATTTTATGTAAGAAACATAAATATAAACATAATAATAATAATATTTAAATCATCATAACTATGTCACTTACATATTTATTGTTATTTTATTATAATGTAATATATCCATACAGGTATATGTTAAGTTAAGCTAAATTTAATGTTTTTTCACGATGCGGGCCAAAGTTTTCCGCAACGACCAATGTTATCCCAGTTACGATAATTTTAATTTAGGATTGGGTTAAAAAAATTATTATTTTTTAATTTTACAATTAATATTAGTGTTTGGCTGCGAATAACAGCAATTGTAGGACGTGGATTAACTTTAATTGATACATCATAGACGCGAATTCGCATACTAAATTATTAAATAGTAAATACAACTAGGTACCATTACCTTAAATGCGAATCAATTAATTCAATTAATCAGTCTTCGATGTTTTATTTCTTGTACTAAATCACATTGAGTAATAACAGTGTACATAAACTACGGCTGTATTGGTTACCAGACTGCACAATCAATACTGATGGTACCGGTTTATCTTCTAAATGCTAAAGAATATTATATAATATATAATGTGGACCGATAAAAATATAAAGTTTTTATGAGTAATATAATTTAGTATCTCACTGGTTCTACCCACTGAAAAAGTTATTTGAGGAAGCAAAAATGTCGGTTAGAGTTGGTAATTTTATAGTCTGTATAAATAACATTTATTCCCAGGTCGTTTAACAACATCCAACGGCGTAATGAGGCATTTTAAAATATTAAAAAACATATTTAAGTACAGTTATTTTTGCCGAAAAATTATTTTTATTTCCATTACTTTAACATTATTAATTAAAGAGCAAAGAAAATTTAATTGTGACTTCGTTGTATTAAAAATAAAATTCCGTTCATAGGTAACTTGTTTAATCGCCTGAATAGATTTCTCAGGTCGATAGAACTAGGTATGCTTTTTGATTAATAAATATGTTTCGATCATAATACTAATAGGTAGTACGGATAGTAAAAGTAATATTAATTTTTAAAAAATATCATAAAATTGTTGTATACATATTGTTTGATGAATATGTTTACAACATATATTTAAAACGTTAATAACTCGTTGTACTGTAGCTTATAAAATTAAAAAAATACATATTATTAGTTGTATCCTTACTATTTATAAAACATGTTATGTACAAGTGAAATTAGTATTAAAAAAAAAAATTGTGATAATGCAAGCTCGTCTATATTAGTTTATAGAAATTAACAATCGTTTTTTGATATTGCTAAATATTATAATCATTAATGGCTGCGTTTAATGGTTCTTAATTTGAATCAAAGAATAAAATAGGTAATAATAAAAATGTAGGTAAATACCTCCTAATAATAATATAATATATATTATTATTATTATTTTGTACGTCATAAGTATAGTACTTCTGTTAGTTGGGTAATAATGTCAAATGTTTTATACTATAACTATTAATTAGGTAAATCAACCAGATCGTACCTGAAGTTTATAGATACTATTATTTATAAAATACAAACTTTGAGACATAATATGCATCAGATTACAATGTAGGCACTTTTTTTTTAATGAATCGACCAGTGACTATAGGTAACGATTTCGAAAAATGACTAAGTACCAGAATATTTTGCTCAGTATTATTTATCTATAATAGGTTTATCATAATAATACATATTATGATATGTTATATAATATTATTATAATATATTTTAACATATTATGTTTCTTGATTGTCTATTTTTATTTATGCTAATGACTTGACATTGAGTCAATGCTAAAATGAAGATCAAAAATATTTTTTTTTTTGAAAGGTTATAAATTGATTATTAAAAATTACGATAACAAAAAATTATTCCTCGTAGTAGTAATAATTTCTTAACTTAACCAAAAGTCGACCAGTTTTTGAGCGCTTATCGTCGCTGCAAATCTTAGTTTAGATTATAGTTACAGCAGTTTATAGTTATAGCAGTCTATAATAGTACAGAGAGAATATTTGTAGTTTTTTATTTGGATTAGGAGAAATAAAAATGTAAAATTATTGTTTTTAAACTTTAAAAATATTATTTCAATAATGCGTAATATAATAACTATAGGTATCTAAACAGTTGGTTATGTTTATCATAAATTGATAATAGTCTTATTATGATAGCACTTGGCACACAGCCGTCATTATTACTGTATATTATAGGTATTGAATATTATGGTAATTTAACTATCATCAACAATTGGTTTACTGTTTTAAATAAAATTATTAGTTCAATAGTTCAGTGTGTTTTATTATGTATTTTTAAATATCTAAATGATAATATTGTCTCGTATTTTTCGAAAATCGTTTTCAAACAGTCTTAACTTACCTGTTCGTTTTATAAACATGGTGAAGTATTTGAAACAAGACGAAGCTATTGACATCGATCAACAGTTGTTTAACAAGTACAAATTTAGCGTGGACCAATTAATGGAGCTCGCCGGTCTGAGTTGTGCCTCGTCTATATACAAATGTTTTCCACCAGAAAAGTATAAAAAAGTTTTGGTTCTCTGTGGACCCGGAAACAATGGTGGCGATGGTTTGGTGGCCGCAAGACACATGAAACTGTTTGGATATTTCACCGAAGTATTCTACCCTGTTCGTACCGATAGGCCTCTTTATCATAACCTCGTTAACCAGTGTACGAGCTCTCAGGTGACAGTGTCCAATGAGTTACCATCCAATTTTGATCAGTACGATTTGCTAGTCGATGCATTGTTCGGATTTAGTTTTAAACCGCCGGTACGTCCAACCTTTGTACCAGTTATAGATGCGTTGAAATCAACCAATAAACCTATTTGTAGCATTGATGTTCCGAGCGGTTGGAGTATAGAAGGGATTCCTGACGATGGTGGTATCAATCCAGAACTGTTGATATCGTTAACAGCTCCAAAAGATTGCGCCAAAAACTTCAAAGGCAAGTATCACTTTTTAGGTGGCCGATTTGTGCCCAAACAGTTGGAAGACGAGTATAAACTTAATTTGCCTACTTACCCTGGCACAGAATGCTGTGTACAACTATAAGTTAGTTATCTAGTATCCTTGGAAATTATTGTCTACTGTTAATAATTGTTATGACACACTATTTATTGTGGCATTCAATTAAAAGCAATATTTAACAAGAACTTAATTTATATCTAAAATTATGTGATATATATTTATATAATAAAAAATGTACTCAGAAACATTATTGGTATTTTTTTAATTTATCAGTCTTATCATAAATCACAATTCTTTTTAGATTTCATAAAGGTTTTCAAAAAAAATGAACTCTTCGCTTCTTAATATAGCTTTACCAAAAATGCAAATTGTTACTTAACTTTTTAAAAAGTACTTAAACTATGTTGTCTCGAAGAGATTTTACAATACTTTGAAATTTTAAGTTATTTACATTTAAAAACAAATATATTTAACGAAAAAATTAAAAAAAATTGAGGCAGGATAGTGTAAGTCCTGATCTTTCTAATAGTATCAAAATCGTGATAATTGTTTGATGACCATGATGATGATAATACAAAGATTTAGAGTGGCAAAGCATAATTTTTGGCTTAAATTTGAAAACTCCAAAAATGGTGTCCTCTTGAATAATAGTATAAATTATAAAGATACGACAAAAATATGTTTGAATACAAAATTAGCACGTTAATATTAAAAATACTTGAAATTCGTCCATTGAGTATGACAGCTACAGGCACAGTCTACAGTCCACATTTATCTGTTTCAATAATTTTACCTAAAAAAAAAATGTTAATTGTTATTAATTTTTTTTTAATTATAAAAACAATTAATACTCTTTAGGAAGCAAATGCATGACCTATTTTATTAATTATAAGGAAGTGGGTAAAAGAGATAGGTGGGGGCAATTTACAAAAATAATTTTTCCAATTAAATACATTTCTTTACAATGCCACTGATAAATTTTTTTATTTAACTTTAAAACTGAACCAATTATTAGTCCGGTGAAAATAATACTGTTCTACATTCATTTTTACCTCATCAACATCGTTTTTGAACAAACTTTTAGTTGCTTCCACTTTATTATCATTAATTTTTAAACCATAATGAGTACATTCTTTTAAAATTTGTTGATCATCATCGTGAAGCAATGATTCTTTTAAAAATAAAATTGGTAAGTTATTATTTTTGCTGTTATATGCAACTGATATTTCTTCTAAAAACTGCCTAAAAAATATACAAGTATTATAATTTTATTTTTAAATTTAGATAATTCATTCATACCGTCTTAATCCTGGTAGTTGTACAGCGATTACACATTGATGTAATGTTGGAAATTCTTTATACTGTTTGGCAAGTTGTCCAAAATAACCATTTGATATATTTAAAGACAGCATTATTGATTTTCTAATCAAATCGCACCTAATATATATTAATAAACACAATTATTATTGAAAAAATGGATTCATTTTTTAAAAAAGTGTACAGTTAACAGTAATATTATTAACTCATCAAAACATAAAGTGAAAAAAGTTTAACCGAAAAAGTGTCGTTACTATAAAGTCTGGACACTTTCCCCTTTTATAATAATATTATTACATTAACAATAAGTAATATCTGACTTTTTTGTAATAAATGGTAGAGCTTGCTGTAGAAAATCATGATTTCCTAAATTTGTAACAACCATCAAGGATACTATTTCCGAACAAACTTTTTCGTCGACGATTGGTTTATTACTGTCTTCTAGCATTATTTTCAATAATTTAAAAATGCACTCATGAAAATGTTTCAGATTTAAAAACGGATCAAACTCGTTTACATCGTAGTTGTAACATCTAAATACAAAGTACTATCATTATTAAATAACTTTTTTTTTTATGATTGTACCACTGTTACCTATAAGCAGCATATGCATGAAAACGCACAATTGGCGGCAAGATTTTCACCCATATTTGATCAGAAACCTGCTGAATGGTAGCGTCTTGCCTAACTGCATTCAGTCGATCATCGATGAAGTCATAAATCACATTAAATGGCACTTCAGTACAAGGAAGAACTCTAAAATTTTAATTTGATAAAAACCAGCTTCATTTCAATTGCATATACACATACTCTTTTAGTAGATAGGTGATGGTGTCGCTCAGTACTTTCGGAGGTCGTAAAAGAGATGGCTTGTTTAGTACCCGACCAGCGGCTGAGCGACTAAAGCACTTTACCATTTTTTTAGAATCACATTCATTTTTTGCAGTAACCTCAAGTTGATGTACGAGTTTCTTATTTTTTCGCCTGCAAAATTCAAATGTAAGTAAAAAGGAAAAACCCCGGTATCTCTATTCTCTGGTACCTAACTTACATTTTTATTTCTTCACTGGGGCACATTTGCATGCATGTTCCTTTGATTGATGTCATTACTAAATTTATACTCTAACCATTTATTAAAAACGTATTTCATCTAAATTCTAGACTCAAAAGTGATCAACTTGATTTAGTAGATTAATACAATATTATTTTTAATTTTTATCAGTGTTTACTGTTAACACATTTCACGGTTATCATAATTTTAAACTTATCAGTCATCTGCTATATAATATACTAGTTATTATATCAATTATTATTACAATTTCAGTATAAGTACCTAGATTAAGATGGTATATTTTTTTTGTAAATTTTAAGATAAAATAGACAATAATATTACATATGTATTGAAAGACATGGTTACATCGAAGATTGTCTAGTTAATAATATTTCAATCCAAACTTTAATACATTCAAAATTCTTTTATATTTTCAGACAGTTTTTAAAAGAATTATCTATTGCTTTTTTTGGACAACTTGCCAAACATTATAAAGACTTTTCAATGTTACATCAATGTATAATTGCTGTAAAAATATCCGGATTAAAACGGTATAAATTGATTATCTAATTATGAAGTAAAATAGTAATACTTGTATATTTTACAGGCGATTTTTTAAAGAACTATCTGCTGCTTATAACAATTAACAGTAAAAATAATTACATATCAATTTGATTTCTAAAAGAATCATTACTTTATGATTACGATCAACACATTTTTAAAGAATGTACTTAATTATGGTTTAAAAACTAATGATAATAAAGTGAAAGCGACTAAAACTTTGTTCAAAAACGATGTTGACGAGGTAAAAATAATGTAAAACAGTATTATTTTCACTGAACTAATAATTGGTTGTTTTAAAATGTAATTCAAATTTTGCTCAAAAATTATATTGTAGCAATATAAATATATTATTTCCTTGTACAAATAAATTTTATAAATTGACTTTATTACCTACCTAGCCCACCTACCCCTGATTATACTTTTTATAAGTCGCATAATTGCCAAATTAGAAAGTAGTGAATTTAATTTTAAAAATTGTATGATAATTTTTATATACATATATATTTTTTTCAGGTAAAATTATTGAAACAAATAAATATGGACTTGCCTGTAACTAATGTCATACGTCAATCTATGAATTTCATGTATTTTCGAAATTTTACATATATTTTGTTTCATACCAAACATATTTTTGTAATGTTCTTTTAATTTGTACTATTATTAGGAGGATGCTATTTTTGCAGATTTTCAATGTTAAACCAAAAGTTATCATTCTTTGAATAGCCACTTAATCTATTGAATTATCATCATGGCTTTGATTTTATTAGGACAAATTAGATAAAAACTTTATTATTATTTAATATATGTTCTATCTTAGCTAATGGAAATATCTTAAACTATATTATATCAAAGTTTCTTGATTTCTGCTTGCGAAGTTATCTGAAATACTCATTATTATAATTTGAAATTTTTTTGTTATCATGTTCGACAACACTGAAGGTAATTCCTTAAGAGCAAAAGATATAATAAGAATCCTTTGTTCACATCTAGTACGTTTACAATATAGACATGGCATCTTTTTGGATTCGAATGTACAGTTTTGTAGTTTATTTCTACCTGTAGTTACATTGGTGATGGTCGTAATAAAAATGTTAACAAACTTAATTTACACAGTTGATCCTTTATACCAAATGTGCTTACAGTTATTCAGATTTGTTTTAGAAAAACTTTTAATTATTATCGAAGAACCAAACAAAAAACGGAAAGTGGTCCAATTGTCTGTTCTGGTAGTTCAATTAAGTGTACTGTATAAAGTCATTTCGTTTTTGATATGTATTTTAATGTGGCCGATTTGGCCTTTTGGCTCAGAATTTTTATTCATAGCCGTTAAAATCGTATTGTATTTATTCTATTTAATGTACTTATGTATTTATTTGTTTTTGTATATTCCTACTAAATATGTATTATTTGAATTGTATGTATTGTTTTGTATGTCTGTTTAATTAATATATATTTATTCAGTATACTAGATATTCAGAATCGTCATTGGTGGATAGTAATTTATTTCATAAATCTATCACGGTCTTTTGATTCAACTGTATTTAACCATCTTTATGATTTATCTATTACTAGACATACTACTGTACAATATGAGATTGTATTTAAATCTTATGTAGGAAATAAAAAGTTTTTCAGCTGAGTCTGCAACCACGAAAGAGCATTTTCATGTCTCGTGAAATACCGAATAAATTACCGAATTAGTTGTGGAATTATGATTTAAACAAAAAAAAATTACATGGAGCTTCCAGCATAAGGCTAAGGAAATTAAAAAATTATGTACAATCAAGTTTCTGGCTAAAATTGTAGTGTTTATTATCTGGCCAAAAGTAACTTAACATAGAGAATTAAACTATTTTGAATTTATTATTAGTTCTAATTTGAACGTTGAACGTACAACATATCTCTTATCTCTTATCTTCTAAATCTTAACCCTATCCCCTACCCACTATCTCCCGTCCCTATCTCCCACCCTATCCCTACTCACTAATCTCACCCCTTATCTCCTACCGTAACGCTTTTTTGGTAACACTTTTTTTTCGGTTATTTACCGGCTAAATCTCACCCTTATCTCCTACCCCCTATTCCACTCCCGTCCCCAACCCAAAGAGCGTAACGAAAAAAGCGAAAGAGTTGGGGACGGGAGTGGAATAGGGGATAAGAGATAAGAGATATATTGTACGTTCAACGTTCAAATTAGAACTAATAATAAATTCAAAATAGTTTAATTCTCTATGTTAAGTTACTTTTGGCCAGATAATAAACACTACAATTTTAGCCAGAAACTTGATTGTACATAATTTTTTAATCTCCTTGGCCTTATGCTGGAAGCTCCATGTAATTTTTTTTTGTTTAAATTATAATTCCACAACTAATTCGGTAATTTATTCGGTATTTCACGAGACATGAAAATGCTCTTTCGTGGTTGCAGACTCGGCTGAAAAACTTTTTCGTTACGCTTTTTTGATAACGCTTTTTTCGTTACGCTTTTTTCGGTTATGTGCCAGAGCTAAAACATGAAAATGTCAAAATGTTAAATATTTATCCCTTTTCCTTCAAAATTGTGAAAAACACTTAACAAATATACATATTTTACAACTTAAAATTACTGCACTCTATAATTAGTTTTAAATTTGTACGGAATATTCTTTAGACACTGTACTGCCTGTACTGTACTACGTCAATGGCTTCTTTTTTTTTCATTTTAAGGCAGCCTCTTGTCGTGACAGCCATACATCTCCATCATTTGCCAAGGTGTGAATATGATGTGTCATCCATGAGTTTCTTCAGATCCTGAAAATATTAAGTTTTTGGGCATCCTCTAATTCTTCCCAAGATGCTCCTAATGAAGGTGTTATGTATAATCAAGTGTCCTATTAGTTTTGTTTTCTTCTTTAATAAGTGTTTTATTAAATTCATTTTTTCTTTTACGTCTTGTAACATTCGTTTGACTTTCTTTTAACATCATGCATAATAATACATAATAAGTGTACAAATGACTAGACCCTTTATTTGTTACATTAACATAAATAAAACAACAAAAAGTTTGTAAAAATTAAGTGTAAGTATTTTAAAATATGCTTTTACAAATAATTTTATTTAAAAAAAAATATACATAACTCGATTTCGTTTTTCATTTTTTAGATTATGTAGTAGGTATTTAATAATATGATAATATGCTTAATTCCATGTAAGTGCAATGTCGAATGATTATTATTTATATCGTTTAATAAATAGTTAACGGCTTTTCTTTGCGAAAACTGACACTATCGAATAGGATGTGTGCATAACCTGTAAATGCATGTACAAATAATATTATGTTAATGTTTTTGCAGATAACTGTTACTACTTTCTTTATACGCGACGCTATACACGTTATACATTTGAGGCTACTGCCTACTTAAGTACTTATTTATTAGCATAGCTATAGATATAGTATTAAGATGATTTTTGGTGTAGTGTTTGATTTTTTTAATCAAATTATGACAACACGCTCATAATAATACGTGTATTAAGTAAACGTAGTATTTATATATATAAATAACGTTTTGAAATAGTTTTCTAAAATTAATATAGCTATAACTAGAAGCCAATTTGTGAATTGTGATGACTTTAAGCTAAAATATCCGTTATCAAATCCAAAAAATGTAACAGTTCTAAGGGTTGTAAGTTGACGGTTTTTTTGAGAATTAAAAAAGTTTTCTAAAATTGAGGCGCGTGCAGCCAAAAGCCAAAGGGTTGTTTAAATATTTTATTCTATATCCCCCGACTCCCCTTCATTTCCGTCTTGAATTTTTAACCATGCTCTATGATAAATCCACACAAAATCTACAGGAATTACTTTGCAACAATTTTATCATATAAACTAGTATACATAAATAGTGATGACTGATGTGTTAAAATAGAATCGGTAATTATATTCTATACACACATATATGACTTTATTATTTAGTATCTGATTTTAAAAAACTTACACTTGAGAACAACTCTAGATTCACAATTTTAATAGGTGACAGTTTTATTGAAGTATTATTAATAGCATTGTTCATAGTCATGGCCAACAAAACTAACTTTTTAAAACCAATATCCTCTTGGAACCAATTACTACTGTACAAGGAAAAATTTATTGATTTTTTCTGTAAATGTATAAAACTTCATCAATAGTAATCACTGTTATTAGTTAATATCGAAACAATGGTCATTTCCATTTAATATTAAATCTAATTATAGCAGTTTCGTACAACCAATCTAGTTTTTATTATTGTATTTACTCAATTTATTTAGGTAAGTACTCAGTTTCATTCAGTCGTTTGTTATATTGTATTTCTGTTTGTTTGCAATGAAAATAAATGTTTAATTATTACTATATGTTTGCAGTTTAATTTAGTAATTTGATAATACGTTTTATAATATTATGTTGTATTTTTTAACATAATGTATCATAATAAAAAAGCTAAAACAAATTATCGTGGTAGTTATGCGAACCCGTAATGCTAAAAACATATCCTTTATTCAATATTCTCTTCGTGGAGCGGAGTAAATGGTTTTTTTTTGATAAATTATTGTGTGCTCATTATTAAATAAATTATTTATAATACTTTTAAATTCCTAGTGTTAGTAACTGGTAAGTATTAAGTGTAATATTATCGAACAGTAAATACAGTTGAATAAATATTGTATACTATTAAAAAAATGGAAATTACTTGATCATCGAGGTATCCAAAAAAATAGCAATAAGTGAACAAGTGGAACATTATAATCAAAGCGGATGACATCCATTTAATTGACGCTATAGATAACACGGGTGAACCATCAAAATAATTCTATAATAAAAACGTTATAAAAATAATAACATTTTTAAAAATATGGTTTTTAATATTATTACAATAATAATATTAAACAATATCGTGGCTTATATTAATTCGGTTTGTTTACATAATTAGAAAATACATGCCCTAAGCCTATATTGTTTTATTACTATACAATTGAATAAATTATATATAATTACAATATACACATACGGTCTATAGTTTTCAAAAAATATGCTCTTATGACTCCTGTGCACCGATGTACACAATCGGTCTAATTTACAATTATTAGAGACTATAGTGCAAGGGCGCCGCATATGAAAATTCAGGTGGGGGATCCCCTATAATTTTGTAATGAATTTTGCGAATTTGGGCTATTGGATATTTTTTTTTAACTTACAGAGAAGCTGGGGGGAGTTGGCCTCCTGCCCCTCTCTGTGGGCGCCCCTGATAAGAGGATTAATAAAATTAGTTTTCACTTGTTATATCTTACCAAAACAATCATATATGTACAAATAATGAATATGATAGCATTAATTCCTATTTGAATAATTGAGAGTGGTTTGGCAATATCGTAAAACGTGTTCATTACTCTAAAAGAAAACATTTTTTAAATTAATATATATGTTGACTGCATTTTAGAATTAGTATTGTTTGTAGAAAAGCGTTTCAATTACACGTGTGGTATTAATAGTATTATTCAATGTATAATATGTGGTTACATATAGGTGTACTTAAATCAAATAATTCACTTACTTTATAACTCTTTGGTGATCAGATATAATTTTAACCAATTTATCGGTTTCAGTCGGCTCATTGTCCTGGGCTTAAATTAAAAATAGTCAATAATATTTGAATGTTAAAAACGAATGCTTAATGACTCACTGTCGGTTGTCAAAGAGGTGTCATGTCCAAAAGCGCTGTATTTAGAAGCAACGGTTTTTAGTTGTGCTGATATCATCCAACAAAACGTAATCAAGAGTGTTTCATATACAACATAACTTGTCATTATGTGGGAGACGGAAATCACTTCCAGTGTGTAAAAAAGCTCGTACAGATTGTTGTAGTGAGCCACCGGTATAAGGCTAAACATCACATTAAGAACGTTGTTTCGGTAGATCAGTAGTTCGCCTTCCAAGTTTTTCGCAGGATATTCCACAATCAAAATTGGGCTGGTTATCCAAGCTACCCACACAAAAAACCACGATAGCGCAAAAATATTAGTGACCTTAATACATATTTTCTTGTAAGAATCATATATAGCTCTGCTGTAGTTGTCATCAGATAAAAAATCTTCCTTTGTCACCTCGAAACATTCTTTCAAGGCGTGGTACTTCTGTGCAAATCGAATGGCCATGCATATTATCGCGAAACAAGGTGACATAACAAGTAGAAGTTGGGTACACACGGATATGTCATTCATCCAATAATAGAGACCGATAACGCCAAAACCAATGATGATCAACTCGATGAGTATCGGAAAAACGTAAAGGAATTGATAAAAATTGTAACCCAAAACCGTATACGATTCTTTGGGGTTCAATAGCTGATAAAATCCAAGCATTTTCATTAGTTTATAGTTAATATATTTTGCATATTTTTTTTTGGTGTCCATCTTTTAATGGTTACTGATGTAATACTCGGTACTGGAAAAATCTAGGGAAAAAAAATGATGTAACTTTATAAAAATGTTTTAATTTTTGTGTTCTGGGCCTAAGATAACGTTTTAAGCACAGGTTGAATTAGTTATCGTACACCAGACGTTATATGTTCTAACAAACGTAATAGACCTGGTTAATATCGTTGGCAGAGGTTCTTCTATAAAAGAAAGCTGTGTGTGGTCTATTTGTCCTTTTTAATTATTTTATCCTGCTATGTAGGCTCTGAAAAAACATTAGAAAAATCGTAAATTTTAAATTTTAAAATCAAACTTGTAATTTAAATTTAAAAATCATAAAAGTTTTTTGACAAAGCCCAATTTAGATTCAAACCGACGACTGCGCGATATAAAACTACGGGCTTGTCCTTCTCGGTCACGCTTTTTAACCCGTTTGTAATATTATGTATTAATAATTTATAGATGACTTTTATTTTTTTCGGCTTTAATATATTACAACTATCTATAATATAACTATGTTTTTCATATAAACTGTGTCTAGTCTAAAAATATAAAAAAATGTACTATTATAAATATATTAGTGATTTAATAATGTCATCAGAATTCCTTTTGACAATTCAAAATACATTTATTATTAAGGATCAATTTTCCCTTTCATATTTTTCTTTTAACTTGAATGAATTATTTACTATTTCTATAATATGGCGTAAGACACTTAATTAAAGTATAGAGTGTTCTTTTAATCAATCCACACAGAATCATAGTTAAGATCTTAAGATGATTTCGCATTTTATAGTTGAATCTTATTAATACGAAAGTCACAAGATTCAAAAATGTAGTACAGGGTGTCCCACAAAAATTTGACAAACGAAATAACTTTTGCTCTACTAAATATTTTTAAGATTTTTTTTATTAACTTATACTTCTTTGCGCTATAAACACCATGTTTTTTATTGCACTTAAATGTTTTATTTTTTTTATTTTTTGTTTTGTTACATTTTTTTTAAAACTCAAAATAGCCATTTTATTCAGAATAAGTTGCTGAAAATTTTGACTGGTCAATAACTAGTTTTGGATAATTACTTTTAAACATTTTAGAGTTTAAAATTTAAAACGGGGATTGAAGTGCGGCTGAGTAATGCGCATAGATAAAAATGTATTATAACCTTATCGACATGCCTAATGATAAACCTTAAGAGTTTATCCTGTCGTCTGTTAACCCTCAACGTTAAAACCCTTTTACCTTTAGGTGTCACACGAATTTGTCGATACGAATTCCAAATTAAATTTAACATAAGACACTCAATTGAGTAAAGTGCAGTCATCCTTCCGTCATACATTTTTAACTCTAATAACTTCGTCAAAGACTGGTTATCGACCAATCAAAGTTTTGAACAAACTATTTTAAATTTAAAAAGTTAGTTAAATACGTTATATATATCACTATTTAAGTTTTAAAAGTTGATCGATCTCTTGAAAACATTAAAAAAGGTAAATATTTAGAAAATATATATATTATTGTAAAATAACATACATAAAAAATATTTTCAAAAAGAAAAACTGTAATATTATTATTACTCGTTCTTTCAGAGAAAATGAGTGTCTTACCTACGTTAAATTGATCACCCTGTATTTCTATTTCTTGTAATTCTATTCAAATTATGTCATTGTCGTACCATATTAATATTTTTATATTAATATGTACCATATTATTATTTTTATATTAATATGTACCCTATTATTATTTTTATATTAAGTATAATAATAGGTACACAAAATAGGCGAATGTTAACTCAGTCGATAGTTTATCAAGCCTTCACTTATTTATTTTAATTAAATCACCGTTTCTTTTCTTTTTTCATTTGTTTTTAATATTTACAGTAACATAGAGCCAAACAGTTTACTTTGTGGCGGAAAGGGGAGGGCTTAAGTTATTGAGATCCGTTGACCTTAATATATTTAGGATTTGTCAGGGAATCTTCATAAAACCTAGTTAGGAATCTGCTTTGACTGGACACTGGGATAGGTATTCTCTGGTTACAACATTTGAATTCAAATGGAATAATTTTTGCTATAATAGTAATTTCAGAAGTCATATTGTAGCAATTTCAGATGTTTTGTTGAGACAATCAGTTAAAAGCAATTTTTAGCAAAAACTTAATTAAAATTATGTTATATATACTTTTATAGAAAAGCATGTATTCAGAATTTTTATTGATAATTATTTATTTTATTAATCCATCACATTTTTTTTAATACAATTTTTCTTAAAAATAACAATGACCCTTATTTTTTTAATAAGTTTTTAAATACAGTTTTATCAAACATGCAGATAGTTACATAGCTTATTGAAAAAGTACTTAAATTATGCTTTCTGAAATAAGAGATTTAATTATATATATATTTAAAAACAATTATTGTTTATACAAAAATTAAAAAACTTTGTAGCAGTATAGTTAATGGTAAAGTAAGTCCTGATATTTCCATTTCATGATATAATTCTCTCGGTAAAATAGTAAGTTGAAGTGTAAATTGAAAGTGTATAAAGTTTAAAATTTCATTTCATATATTATAGTTTATTAATAGTTGATAGGAAAGTAACTTTTGTTATTTTTTAGAGGATTATTACTATAATATTTGTACACTTATATGAGATAATTATTATTATTACAATAACATAAGTAATATCTGACTTTTTTGTAATAAATGGTAGAGTTTAGTGTAGAAAATGATGATTTCCTAAATTTGTAATAACCAACAAGGATACCAGTTCTGAACAGATTATTTCATCAATGATTGGTTTTTTACTGTCTTCTAGCATTATTTTCAACAATTTCATAATACATTCAAGAAAATGTTTTATATTTAAAAACGGATCAAACTAATTTACATCGTAGTTGCAACATCTAAATACAAAGTACTATCATTATTAAATAACGTTGTTTTGGTGATTGTACCGCTACTACCTATAAGCATACAAATAAATAAAAATAACCTATAAGCAGCATTTGCATGAAAACGCACAATTGGCGGCAAGATTTTCATCCCTATTTGACCAGAAATCAGCTGAAAGGTAGCGATTTGCACAACTGCATTCAGTCGGTCATCGATGAAGTCAGAAACCACATTAAACGGCACTTCAGTACAAGGAAGCACTCTAAATAATATCAAATCAGCTTTGTTTCAATTGCACCTCCAGTTAAAAAACGCGTTTCTTATTTTTTCTTCTGTACATTTCAAAATTATGAAAAAGGAAAAACATATTTGTAACTATGGTGCCCAATTTACATTTTTATTTCTTCACTGGGTCACATTTGCATGCATGTTCCTTTGATTAGTGACAACACTAAATTAATAACGTAACCGTGAATTTCTGTTTTAAACACTCAATTCTAGACTTTCGAGTGTGATCTACTTTATAAATTCTTTATAATTTATCTACTAACAGACATACTTGCATTAAAAATTATTCTCAGATGTTTTTATTAATGGTCTTGACTCTTAAATGTAAGAAATTAAAATTAAACAGAATTTTATAAATTATAAATTATAATATTATCTGTGATATTGTATTATTATTATCAGTATTTACACATTATACAGTTATCATTTTTTCATCTTATCAGTCAACTGTTATCGCAATAATAATATGTTATAATCGGGGTTGATAACAACACCGAAAGTTTTATCAATATCTTAAGTTCCGAAATTTGTTTCATTTTGATTTTTTTATTCAAAAGGCGAATCGTCGATCCGTCATTGGATCTAGTTAAAATTATAAAAGTCTTTATTTATACTTAGGTAATTAACCAAATTTTTCAGATGCAGATAACTTATTTAGAAAATTTGAAAAACTTTTGACTAGTTCACTGATCAGGTAAAAACATTGTAATATCATTTAATTGTTTTGTGTAAAATTGTTAAATAATTCTATTTATAAACTTGATTATAGAGAGAGCAATTTTGAAAATTATTATAAACTTAGAATAGAAACAATAAAAATAAAAATTACCCTTTAAGTATTAATGTTTTTAATTTCTACAGTTACCATCAAAATGAATAAAATTTGTTAACAAAATTGCTGATAACGGTATTTTTTAAGCTTTGATGCTTTGATATCATTGTTACCTTGTTCCTAAGATGAGACTCAATTTTTTATTTTTTTTACTTTTATAGGGGTAGTTTTAGGATTTAGAGATTAGGATGTGAAATTTGTACTGACTGTAGAACAATTAATGTGGTTATAAAACGTAAAAAAAATCATCAAATTGTACTATACTTTTTTTTTTTTATCAAAGAAAAAGAAAAATATCCTAATGATACTTTACCATGTTTCAAATCGAAGCGTTTTTAATTTTTTGTGATAGATTTTATCACTGATATAATATTCTTCCTATTTACCCCATCTTGCCTTGCACACACTGGCTCTTTTTCTTCTTAGCAACAATACTGAAAAACTTTAAGAGGCTTAAAAGACACATTACAGGGCACTGTTTTATTTGTTTTATTATCTAGCAATTATTCTTAGTATATAAAATATGACTTGGAAAAAAACGGCTCGTAAAATAAGTCGAATTTCGATTATTTTAATTTTGGTTTTTATATTATACCTAATGTGCTTGACAGTCTGCTACGATTGTTAGTAGTGGTCATAGCGGATTGATAATCATTGCCAATTTTTTCGATTATTCTTCAAGGGTAATACTCTTTTTTTTTTTAATAAAGTGTCAATTGTTAAGGAGGAGGGGGCGAAATGTGTCAGCGAATACTGTGTTTGTAACACGATTTCGATAGCAGCGCAAATTAGGTGTAGGAGGCATTAAAAAAAATTACTTCATTATTATAATGAGCTTGAACTGGCAGGTCTTCGTAATGAAAATTTCACATTAATTTTATTGTTTACTAAAAATACTTTTTTTATAAATATTATGAGCCATCTACCTACACTCCAATCATTTTTTGCTACTTTGGCTGTTACTTTATAAACCGTTGTGATTTCTGTGGTTTCACGTCAAGCATACATTTTGGCGTTAAATTTTAGACCAAAATACCTGACAAATTTCGAACACACGATGGTCCGATTTTAAATTCTATAAAGAGATGTAAGTTCTTTGGATACTTTACTAAGTTATGTCGAAAACGAATTTTTGATTTTTTTTTTTTTGTAAAACAATTGTTTTATAATATGAACAAATTTTCATCTTTAATTAATTTAATACGAGAAACTATATTTTTAAATGAAAATCGGTTTCCTACGTAACCTAGTAAAGTAGTCAAAGAACTTGAATCTCTTTACAAAATTGAAATCTGATCATTCTAAGTAGGCGTACCTTTAATTTTAATCTTAGAAACTAGATTCACTAGCCACGTAGGCTAATGAGTAATGCTCCACTTTCTCCTTCCGGTCTTTTCCCGTTGAAGGGACCTTCGATTACACAAGTATCGGTGGACGGACCTTCTGATCTAATCGTTGGTGGGGTTAATTTAGCCGGTTGATCAACGGTTAAAGTTTTGTTGGTTTTTGCAGGTACACTAAATGCGCGGCTGATCAAGACTTGCCGACCGACGTTAAGTACGCAATATTATACGACGAGTCTCGGTGCTGTGTGCACACGTACGTTATATAATATTGTAAATATATTATTTTATACGATTTGTAACCGCTAAGTGTTCGGCTGACCATGACCGTGCACCGAAGACGTTCGTCGTAAACAGGGAAACCACCGTGGAGAAGAAAACGTCGACGGTTGTTATGGGAAATCCTCGGACCGTGTAGAACCAATGCCGTTGCCGAGGGGAGGTCGTCTCGGTAAAAGATCGCGGAGGCGAAGGCGGCGGTCGTTGCGTCACGGTGTAAAAAACAACAGGCATAAAAAAAGAATATATAATATACACACATTTACTACTGCCGACAATACTTTGTAGTAGTGTTATACCTAGCTGTTGTTTTTTTTTTTTAATTTCCAAAACGCTGACACATGCGCTCACTAACTTGTCAGTCACCGTTGCCGTCGACGACAACCGGTTCGCAATGCGCTTACTATTGCGTCGTGCCGTTTTCGCGTGGACCACTTCCATCTCGTGTAATGGCCGACCGAAATTAATATTATTATTATTATTATTATGAATAACAGTCGTGCAGCAACAGCGTTGTTAAAACGTTAATTGTCATTATTAAAAAAAACGGGTTTAGTAACAGCTGCTGTTGCTGTTCGCCGCTTATCGCCGAGCAGTTGTGTACCCGTTAAAAAACGCCGAATACGATTCCAAGATTGCTTAACGTTTTATCACAGTAATAATACAATTATCTACTTTACTGCTTGGCTCGCCGCGGCTGCCACTGAAACAATACTCTATAATAATAATATAATAGCAATCACCTTGGTCGATTGTTCGCTCCGGTTTGACCCCGGTTTGATAAACGTGTCGGCGATATTCGTTTAAATAATAAAAAGCCCGTCGGTTCGCGTGTGTTGTGTGTGGCGGTGAACGCGAATGCATAATATTATTTTAAATAATATATTAGTGTTGCTATAATTTCGGTTTTGCTGTTGCCGCAAACCGATCGTTGGCGGCGATGGGCGATCACCGGCAAACGTTTTCGGCGGCCGACACGCCGATCACGTACTTGGGTCTAGACTTCAGCACACAACAGGTACTACTGCACTTATCTAATACGAGATTATCATAATATGCGATTTTAATAGATGATAATAGTATATGTCGGACCCGACCGGTTTTTAATTCTTGAGAAAAAACGTCCATAATTGGGTCCCTCTTGAAAAAGGTCGATAACGTTATGAGAGAACAAAGGTAAATCGAAAAATTTTGGGAAATATATTATTTACATTGAATAAAATACCAAGATTTGATGGAATTCAAAAAGCTTGCCTCCTTTCCTAGTGCGTACCAGCAGCTATAAAGCTTGCCCACTTTCCCTGAGCGCACCAATGGTTTTACTAATCCACTATTTGACTATTTCGACATTGTGTCGAGTTAAAGAGTGTTCACAATATGGTCGTGAACAATTGATAAACTCGAATAGTATACATGAGCATGAGTCGTAGATTAATTTAAAATGGTTTTCAAATACTATCGTTTACAATAATTGGTTTTCATGTATACTGATATTGATATATTTTTAAATCGACTTTATATCATGTTAGGATTCTGTAGTATTCGGAAAAGATACATTGATATGTGATATAGTAATTTTTGTTCATTTATTTGCAATGTTTGTGTGGAAAATTAAAGTGGGGGACGTTTTTCTTTCTCTTTATTAAAAAAAAAAGAGCGGACCCGGCATTTTGTTATCCCTAAAAACACCACTTTTCAAAATTAGTAGGGGTACGCTAAAATGTCTAAAAAAATAGTTGTAGGTACTCGCCCCCCCCCCCACAATTCAAGCACTGTTTATTTGTCTTTTTCTTCAATTACAACAACATTTTATAAAAAAACTGTTGAATTATTTGCTTATTATTATTATTAAGCGTGTACGTTTTTGTTATGTAAAGTATTAAGTATTTATTAATTATTAAATCATACTAATAAATAATAAATACTTAGTCAACAACATACATAAGTAAAAAAAAAAAATGATTTTTGTGAAAAACCAATAAAAGTTCGGAGATAATTAATCCGAGAAACTAATACCAATTACTTAAACAAGTTTAAACGACGTAAACAGTAGTTGATTTTTTGAACTTTGTTCACGTCTGTTCTTTTTATAGAAAGTAAATTGTGAATTGACCTTTTTGAGAGTAAATAAGCTTGAATTCGTTTCTTTAGATTATTATTAAGATGTGGAAAACATGATAATTATATTAACTGAACATATTTCTACGGACTACGAATTAAAATTAATTAATAAATACAAACTTATAATTAACATAGTACCTATGTTGTATATTTAACAATTTAAATAACAACCATGACGATTTTAATAATTCCTAAAAATATTTTTAAAAAATATCATTCAGATAATATATTAATATGTAAATAATTTAATTATACTATTTTATTTATATTATATATATTTATATTTTTAATTCGATTGCAGTACTTAGTATATTTTAGTGTTTTCATAATATCTGGCCTAAAACAATTCATAAGAATATGACCTCTTAAATTATTGATTTTATTTTTCAGTTCTAGTTTGAACGTTGTGAATAAATATATATGCCCCCAACCCCACCCCCACACCCATCCTTAGCCCCATTCCCATTTTTGCTTTTTACTTACATTTCATTAAAACAAAATGTAAATTTGATAAGTTCAAGAAAAAAATGAGAAGTTACATTAAAAAAAAAACGGTGTTTAAATAATGCAGAATGGCAAAATCAATTTTATGACACCAAAATTTCCATTTTGAAAAAAGTGACTTTATCTGGTTTTTCCCAATATTTTGGTTCTTACGATAATTATGAACGACAGTTAGATAGTTATTATATACGTACACAAAATATAAACATTTTTTTTTGGCGTATACGCTAAAACTCGTTTGGCTTATAGGTGTATAACAAAATTTACTCCACAAGTCTTATGTTCATATTTTGTGCAAGGACTTAAGCTCCCCCCCCCCCATAAAAATTAATCATGCATTTTAAAATGTTTATTATTTTTCTATTTAGTTAATTTGCATCGATTACACGCGTTAATTGGATTATTTCGTTTGCAGTTAAAAGGCGTTATCGTCGATGACAAATTGGAAAAACTGTACGAGGCGGCTGTTCATTTCGACACGGAACTCCAAGAATTCCACACCCATGGAGGCGTGTTAAGAGACAAAGAAAAACCACGAGAGGTAACGGCCCCGACAGTGATGTGGGTCAAAGCCCTGGACGTGCTTCTCGATCGGTTACAAGTCTGCGGAGCTGATCTCAATACCGTCGCTGCAGTTTCCGGATCGGGACAGGTAAAAAAAGGAAAAATAAAATCATACTATAACCGTATCGACAGTCCCAATTATTTGTGAGAACTTATCTAAAGAGTTTATCTCGTCAACTTTGATACACCCTTATTGTACCTGTTGTGTTCTATATAGGTGTAACTCGAATTTGTCGATACGAATTCTGCATTTAACTATTAGACAGGGTGATCAACAGTTCCGTCTCTACCCTAAGGGCACGAGCCCAGGGCCCAGACGCAAAATTGCCGACTTTTAAATTTTTTCCTTGAAAGTACGTTTCATACTCACGTTAGTACCATATTTTTAAGATTTTTTTTTTATATCTTCTGAATATATTGAAAAAAAGTTTCGACATCTCTCGATAGAAAATCGATAAACTTCATTGTCTTATAGGCACGGGTAAATATTGATGTAGATTAGTGAGACTTGTAGAGCGTTGTTTTTTCACCCACTAGAGCAGTTTGTGATCTTGGGGACATAGCATTTCAAAAATTTCCAAAATAAGGTACACCCTATTGTACAATATCATAACTATAACAATTTTTTCAAAAAGAAAAACTATAAAGTTGTAATTTTTTTCCAAAAAAACGAGTGTCTGGCGTTAAATTGATCATCCTGTATAGTTATCACCCACACTTAATTTGGTTGGACGAACTTCGACTTATTTTTCCAATAGATATACCTACCCACAAACGCAATCATATAATAATGTATCGTGACTCATTATCTACCAATTGGTACTACACACACAAATATTAAATTCGATGAATATTAAATAATAGACATTTTCAACCTACTGGATACTCCTACATGAAAAAATAAATAAATTGATAAGTGTAGGAAGCAATGAAGTTCCTATAGCACCCAATTTGAATACTTATTAATAATTTATAGTATGGCTAATGCCCAGAGCATAGTTGAATTTAAGAAATAGGAACACGTTTAGGTTGAATTTAACTTCAAAACAAAAAAGAAAAGAAATATGTACAACACACCCGAATAGTATAGCTGGGCAAGTTAATGTTTTAATCACGTTTAACAACGTTGTGTCATTTTTTCATCGACATATTTTTAACTTAGTATGATACAATTTTTAAATTTGGAACCATCTATTTAGTATATATTTCCTAATTTTTTTATTACGTATGTGTCTTAATTATTAGCCAAAAAAAAAAAAAAAAATGCATTCATTTTGGTTAATAAAAGTTGGTGGGTAGGTATAATTTTATCTAACTACATGTGCTGTTATAAAACCCCTATGCGCCACTGCAAACATGATGTTGACATGCTGATGTTAGGATCATCCCTTTCGAAAATTGATTATTCAGTTTATTGGCCGTAATGGTGGTTATCGTTAGTGTTCTTGTAAAGAATTTGTTTTTATTTTCATACAGCAACACGGCACCGTTTACTGGACAAATGGTTCGCAAAAAACTTTAAAATCTTTGGATCCGTCTGGATTTTTGCACACTCAATTGGCGTCGTGCTTTTCAATTGTCAACTCGCCCGTCTGGATGGATTCGAGCACTACCAAACAATGTCGGAAACTCGAAGAAGCCGTCGGAGGACCGCAGGTAAAACAATGTCAGTCAGTATATATTCATATAACAGTATGATGAGTATATTTTGTTTGATTTAGCGTTTGGCCGACATTACCGGGTCGAAGGCGTATGAAAGGTTTTCTGGACCCCAAATCGCTAAAATGGCCGAAAGCAAACCAGGAGCTTACCAAAACACAGAAGTATAATATTATATTTTGTACAATAACAGACTATCATCAATGACCGATAATAACGTTTTAGAGAATATCGCTGGTGAGCAGTTTTGGTTGCTCGTTGTTTCTCGGCGATTTCGCACCGATCGATTGGTCCGACGGATCAGGAATGAACTTGATGGACGTCAGGACGAAAAAATGGTCAGAAACATGTTTGGAAGTAAGCCTTTATAATCATATACAGAAAAAAAATGAATTTTTTTTTTTGCTGTATGGTATTAGTTATTTGTTAGTGTTACAACATAAGCGTGTAGTCTAACAGTAAGTCTTTGCTTTAAACACTCATTACAGGCTTGTGCACCGGGACTGGAATCCAGACTGGGACCTACGGTTGCGTCCGGCACCGATTTGGGTGCGATAAGTGACTACTATGTAGAAAGATTTGGATTCAATCCCGAGTGTCGAGTGGTGTCGTTCACAGGAGACAACCCGGCTTCTTTGGCCGGTCTCTGCCTTAGTAAAAACGACGTAGCCATAAGTCTGGGCACAAGCGATACACTGTTTTTGTCATTGAATGAGCCAAAATGTCTAACCGAAGGTCACGTACTGGCCAGCCCTATAGACAAGGATGCCTACATGGTCCTTTTGTGGTGTGTATACTGATATAGTCCGTATAATAACATTGTTGGTATAAGTTAGGTTAGGCTAACAATCTCCATACTGTATTTGAGAATTTTCGTTAGTGTGACAGTCACTTTAACTAGTTTTTACTAGTTAAAGTTTTTACTACCACTTTTGCATTTTTATAGACCAAATGTCACTTTAAAATGTTTATCTTATTTTTCAAATTATCCCATACAGAGAAAGATATCATGGGAAGGATAAGATGATAAAAAAATGTTGTTTTTGGTCCACATTATGATAAAAATAAAAATTATGACCTTTAAAGTGAAACATGTACAGATATTTTGTTTTTCAAAATGAAGACGCTCACTTTCTTATAAATATTAACACGTATGTACTTTATAAACACTGATTAAAATAATGTTTTTCGTTTAGTTTCAAAAATGGTTCCCTTACACGAGAACGGTTGCGGAATCTTTACGCCAATGAGTCGTGGGATGATTTTAACACTTTATTGGAGAGAACTCCAAGAGGAAATTTTGGCCATTTGGGTTTGTATTTTGACGAGCAAGAAATTATACCTTGGATACAAGGCGACTATCGATTTGATAAAAGCGACGTGCCCATGGACAAGTTTCCCAGTCGAGAAATTGAAATCAAAGCACTGGTCGAAGGCCAATTCATTGCAAAAAGAGCACACGCCGAACAATTAGGATTTAAAATAGGTTGGGAGTAATTAAACAATATTTTTTAATTACTTAAATCATCCAACTTTTTTTAGAACCGAAAACGAGGATAATAGCTACAGGCGGCGCTTCTACCAACAGTGCATTACTACAAGTGTTGTCCGATGTGTTTAACGCGCCTGTTTATATTCAGGTTTGTTCTAATGCAAATTACTAGATTCATTTTTTTGCTAATTCTTGTACTTTAGGAAGGAGCCAATTCCGCCGTGTTGGGAGCTGCTTATCAAGCTAAACACGGGTTAATGCGCGATCAAAATAGTAAAGACGAATTATTTCAATCTGTAGTCAGCACTCTTGAACCACCGAAATTAGCGTGCTCGCCTCATAAAGATGCTTACCAAGTGCGTATTACAATGTATTAAACGTTTGTACAATAAAAACAAAACCTAACGAGAATGTTTCGGTTTTGTCTTACAGATATACACGCCGATGGTTGAACGGTACAACAATATTATCAAACAAGTGCTATCGGATATTGCTAAGTAAAATGTGATAGATTTTGTTAAACATTTTATAAACGTTGTTGTTGATAAATTTAAGATTTATTTTTATGTAATTTATAATATATATTATTGAATAATAAAAAAAAAAAAATTATATTTAGACTACTTTTTACGACCACCGCGCTCTTTTAATTGTAAGTGAATAGTCGATCCAGGCCCGATATTGTAGTAAGCCATGGTATTGGAATCCTTAAAAAACAATCCCTAAAAAAAAAATTAAATTTTTTAGAAGTGGTCCGGAACAATTAGCTAACATTTTTCGAATTAACTAAATATAGTACATAATTTTTATCGAATACATACATCACATTGCAATTTTTGTTTTCCTGGTGGCATTCCTGTTAGCTCGTGGATTTTTGTTTTTATTACCGACACAGTTTCTTGGAGTGGTAACGTGATGTTCAAGAGCTGTCCATTTAATTTCCATTCGGGTTTGTCGGTCAGAACTGGAGTAGAAACATTAAACATAACTGGACCCTGAAATAATAAAAGTTATATATTATAATCTAATTAAAAAAAAGTGTTGCTTTAAATTAAAAATGTTTACATTAAACTTCATCAAAAATTGTAATTCTGGTTCCAACGAATCTTCGGTTTTTTGTTTCTTCATCAGGGGTTCATCTTCCATCATTTCCATACCGTGTTTCATCATGCTAGGCTATAGTACGACATTGATAAAAATATAAATCGATCAATATTTTAAATTTGTATTCATAAACCATTAACTTACCGGACCCGTCGGCAATGGCGGTTGCTGTTGCATCATACCACGAGCTGCGCCCAAAAACGGATTTGGTGGCATTTGTGGTTGCATCACTTGATACGGCTGACCTTGTGGTACTGAAATATTAAAAATGTAGTTAAGTCATTTCGTGCTGAAACTATTAGCTTACCCATCATTTGTTGTTGTTGTTGTTGCTGTTGTTGAACAAGCATCATTGGGGGCTGCATCATATTGGGCGGATGAGGTTGCATCATGGCGTTTTGCATATTGTTGGCCATCGTCATTTGAACGGAAACAGCTTGAGAAGTGGGTGGATGCGAAATGGTTACTGTACCTGACACAGGTTTTGGCCCAATCTTTTCTTTTTCTTCGTCGTGAATCAGTCCTTTCACTTTGTGTATTTGATGGATTTGATCTTCTAATGTTATGTTAGCTCTCGCTGCTCGAGTTGCTGCTTCTACGCTGGACGTATGGCCATCCCATGTAGCCTAAGAGGTAACAACGACAACATTTATTTACAATTAACAAAATACAATTTTTAGATTTTTTCAAGTATGCACCTTATCGTCTTTTCTTGTTTCTTCCTCTCCAATTTTCTTACCAATTGCAGTTTCTTCCACGCCGACACCGAAAATATCGGTACGACGTTCGGCCAATTGTTTCAAACTCGCCTCAATAGCAGTACCTGGTTATAAACAAATGGGTAATTTCTCAATAATCCTAATAATACACCTAATACTATTTTTTTTTTTTTTTAATAATATTTACCCGGAGCATACACAGATTCTTGATTCATTTTGTCGCTTATATGTTTATCTCGTTGTTCTACCCAACGTGGATCTAGCAGTCCAATTCTCATGTGCTCTTGTACTTTGCTGGCTGGAATCTTTTCACCAGTTATAGGAGATATTAAATATTCTTCTGGCGGTGCTTTAACCGGAGCTCGGACAACTATAATAATAATTATTTTCCATTAATAACATTAAAGGAGAACATCTTTTAAACATTTATTTGGCAGAACATTAGTCATCATTTATTAAAAACAACCCGCAACTATAAAATTAATGAAGTTTAGTTCAATTACTTTGTTTAGGATTGTATCCCTTCTTTACAATAACCTTTTCAGGTACGGGTGGTTGATTCATTTGACTGGAGCGACTATCAGATTTAGAAACGCCAGGTGGCAAATCGCTCTCTTCATCGCTCGATGATTCGTCCATATCTTGTACCTGATTTCATAGATTAATAAAATTAGTAATCAAAATGAATCACAATAAAGTGAAACCTGTTCGTGACAAAATCACACCAGACTTAAAGACAGTTCTATACATGAAGTGGTTTTACGGTTTACCCAAGACCCGTCTTAGATAGATTTTACTGTAATTTTGTATTTTTACCTGGTTATTGTCTCGACTAGATTTCTCTTCACCTGGCACTCTGAGTTCGCTTTCAGGAGCATACATTCTATTTCCAGTTCTGTTTTCCATTTCATCATCACTATCAACTTGCATATTATTATCTTCAGCGTCGCTCAATTCATTACCTGCCTCTCCATTGTCAACTCGTTCCTGCATCAATGTTCGCACACCGACTTGGTCGGGTGTAGTAGGCGGCGGGAAATTGCCGATTTCACCATGTTGAAAATCTACAGTCTCGACAACAACAAAATCATGCCAATCGATCTGAGCATAAGCCACTGAAAAATAAAGTATAATTTTAATATTAAATTATTATTTAAAAACAGACAAGTACGTTTTATGGTAAAAATGATTACATCTTTCTTTCTCAATCAATTGTTCTTCTTTTCTGCGTAGAGCGTCTTGATGCTTTTGCCATTCAGAACGATACTTGACATTATCTAAAATTGTTTGCCTATCGAGGCTTTCTTCTTTTAAATATCTCAATAAATCTTTAGGAGGCATTAGAACTTTGGTATATTGCTCGAGAAGTTTAGTGAAGTACTGAAATAGCGAGTGTTGTGGCCTCAAAAAATCAAACTGGAAATTACGCTGCTCTCGTGCCATCAAGTTTGTTAGAAATTGCCGTCCGTTTCGTGCAACAAATAATGCTGTAAGCTTAACTATATCTCTGTAATAAATAATATCACACTCAACTGAACATTAGTTTTTACTTTCTTATTAGAATTATACTTTAAATATTAACATACAAATCAAGTGCCGATATAGATGGAGGATCGGCAATAAATTCATATTCTTCAGGTGGATCTTTTGGAACGAAAACAGATTCTTGGACTTGTTTGAGTAACTCTTGTTGTTTTAGTTGTGTAGCTGTTGATACACTTTTAGTTTCTTTAGGCGGTAATGTTGGTTCTTGTGCTAAATATTAAATAATTAAATTTTTGAATATATACAGATAAAAAAAAAACATCTATATAATTTATTAAATTTACCTGCTTTCTCTTTAAGGTCTTTGACTTTATGCAAATAATATGCATGGTAAGGATCTCCTTGAGTAAGAAAATTGAACTTAGGATTTCCAAGTTCGTTTTGTCTAATACGTGACTCAAATTCAGGTCCATTTCTCGCGACAAAACTTGCAGTTTTATCAACAATATCTAAATTTCAGGGTTAGGAAAATATTTTCACACGCGCAAAAGAAAATGATAATAATGAATAATCAAAAAATAATAACCATATAGAATTTTATGGTAAATATAAACATAAAATAAACACAGTGTTAAATATTTATTCGCCTATTGGCTTACTTAAATAATTATATATTTTGTTATTCAAAAGCTTTACTGAAATAATTATGCAATATAATTTAAAGAGAGTTTTGATTAAGTATCTATCCAAGACATTTGATAATATTGTAACTTGTGTGCACTACAGATTTTATTTTTACTATTAACCAGAGATGGGCAAAATGGATTACAATCCGTAATCGATTACAGACTACTCGTAATCCACGCTTAATAAAAAACTGGATTACTACATTTATTTTAGTAATCTTAAATTTTTGGATTAAGGATTAAATTTAATCCACTAATCCCTAGTTAACGGATTACATTATTAATCCAGTAATCTCTAGTATATGGATTACATTATTAATCCAGAATTAAAAAAAAATTGGATTACTTTATTTCAGTAATCCCTAGTTTACAAATTACGGATTACATTATTAATTTAGGATTTTTGTTTTATTCCAACAACCAAAATTTAATGATTACTGTTTTTTTTTTCATTCCAGTAATCCAAAACATTATACTTAATTAATATTTTTTTAAAATTAAAATGGGTTTAAATCATTTTTTTCTTTTATGCGAAGCTGGGAGGTATTGTTTTTACAATAATGTGTTTTATTTTTACTAGGAGTAAAACTAAACCGCTAAGCCGATTTCTGCATACAAAAGTCTAAAGATTTCAAAATTTTAAATGTAAAATGTTAACTTGATTATGGTATGATATCATATTTTTCAAATTATAAAATTAAACAATAATAACAAAATAATTTATTTTAAAAATTTAACAAATTGACAAAAAAGTGTTGTTATATAAAATGTGTTTAAGCTAGATAAACTTGAGCTTTGTTAAAGTACCTACTAAGGGCAGAGTATACTAATTAATTATTATTTGTAATCCATAAATCCGTCATTTTGATTAACGGATTAATTGGATTAATTAAAAAATAATACAGTAATCCGGGATTAATAATTCTGCCCATCTCTGCTATTAACCTGTTAACTCCGAATCATATGATCTAATGAATTATGAATCAATGAATTGTAAAACATAATTTGTGAAATTTATAAAAAAAGGGAAGGGAAAAATATGCTATTACATAGGATAATGCATTAGTATTGTTGATATAATTCCAAAATATTTATTTGATCAAGTGTTCTGCGTTTCACCAACGCAAGCCAAACATATACAATGATTAGAACCATCAAATACCTTGGTGATTTGTTTTTATCATAATGATTTGTTAGAATAAAACATTTATTTAAAAAAAAAACCCAATCACTAATTATAAAAATTGCTTCCGAACAATGTCAAAAGTCAAAACATTATTGCAATTAAAAAACCTACCTATTATAAAATTATTTGACAAATTATATTGCTAACGAAAATTTTATTATTTTATTAGTAAAAAAAAAAGTTGTATTATTATATATATTATATTATATAAACTTTAAAGGATACTCCTTACTTCGGGCGGTGGATATATAATGCCGATTGACGGAACTTCTTCGACTGGTTCCGGCATTTTTGAAATGTTTCAATAAATGAAAATGTCACATTAATTTTATCACAATAATAAAATAACAACTATACGTTTTCACATAAGTCGAAAGCCAAGGCTACTCAAAATTCTAGTAGACATTTAACACATTCTGTAATAAATTATTATAAATTCGTCATCGAAATATTTCAATATTTGTATTTTGTAAGTGTAACATACAAATAATATTCTGTAATCTGTTTACTTATTTTTTTTTATAATTTAGTACATTTTATAATTTTCTAGGTTAGAAAAATGTAGCTTATACCATTGCAGCTGTGTTCCAAAACGTGGTCTATACCATAGTTACCACTATTAATCATCAGTGACAAAATGTGATATCAATTTTCACGGTCGTTATCATCATTACCAAGTTTTACTGACTCGCCTTCGGCCTTTGTCAAATTTTTATTTTGTATTGTAATGGGTAAATACTTTCAACTTATTTGTCATTAGATAAAATTCGTAACTTTTTTTATTACTAGTATTTCGTGAATACCATTTTTTAAGTACCTTGTTTTCATGTAAATTATAATTATAAACGACATTTTATGTTTACATTACCAATAGATATTTGAGACGTATTAATAAAAAAACATTATGTAAGTACTATTCTTTGTTACCTTTTTTTTTTTTTGTGCTACTTATATTTTTTAGTTTATACTCTTGTGGGTAAATCAGTGTAAATACAAAAACTACAAAGTGTGTACATTTTCTTATGGCAGTTTATATCTTTTTAGATAAAGACTATTCATAACTTTATGTTGTGTTTATGTTAATCTTATTACTGAACTCATTGCTTAAAAAATATGTACACATATGAGATAGTTTTGACTACGAACTATTGAACAAATTTACTTTACCGAACACCCTTTTATTTTGGGATTTTATTTTTTTACCTTCTTGTAGTGTTTTGTGTTTTTTATGCTAAATCCCAAAACAAGTTTCAATAACTATCTGTAGTGTATAGTATTTAGAATATTTTTGATGATTATTACAACACTCCATTTTAAAATAGAGTCATTAATATTGTGCACATATATGCAATTATTTATTGCATGTTGTAGAAATATAGATAAGATATTAATTGAACAATTTGTTTTTAGTGCTTATCAAAATGGGATCATTTCTTTTGTCCTCCTCGTTTGATGCCGACGTTGAAAAAGCGACAAGCGGCACTAGTACAACAGAAGATTGGGCTTTAATAATGGAAATTTGTGATAAAGTGGGAGCGTCATCTGTAAATTCAAAAGATTGTTATAAATCAATAGTGAAGCGACTTAATAACCAAGATCCACACGTAGTCCTTCAAGCCATAACATTGTTGGATGCCTGCATAAACAATTGCGGCAAGAATTTTTTACTCGAAGTAGCGTCTAGAAACTTTGAACAGGAATTCCGTAAATTGCTAGCTAAAAATGTGCAACAAAAAGTAGCCGAGAAACTTAAATCTGTGCTCAAAAAATGGGCTGAAAACGAATTTAAAAACGATCCTCAACTAAGTCTCATTCCATCATTATATTCCAAATTAAAACAAGAGGGAATAGATTTTTCCCTCGTTTCAGATCCTCACACTTCAAATGCATCTAAATCAAAAGATTTGGTAACATTGCAAGAAGTCGATGATATAGCCAAAGCTATTGAGCTCAGCTTACGTGAAACTGACCGTTCAACACAAAAAAAAAATACGTTTGAAGTGGATCGAAGGGCGAATTTAAAAAAAGTCAAGGCCCTGTATGATTTTGAAGCCGCCGAAGACAATGAATTATCGTTTTCGGCTGAAGAAATAATATACGTTCTCGATTCATCAGATCCTAACTGGTGGAAAGGATATACAGATAAGCACTTAGAAGGGTTATTTCCAGCTAATTTTGTAACGACGGATTTAACAATTGCAAAAGATACAGCCGAAATAGTTAACGTTAAAAAAACTAAAGTTAAACATTCTGCTGAGGACTACAAGTCTGTTGAGATCGACGAGAGCAAAATCGATTCTTTGCTACAGCTATTACGGGAGGCCAACCCTGAAGACGACAGCACGGATACTGAAGAAATGTTGATTTTAGAAGCACAGGTCAACGCTATGACACCAATGATTGAGGCGCAGCTCGAACAATTAGATAAAAAACATTCCCAGCTCACACAGTTGTGTACAGAACTTTTAGAAGCAGTTAAGTTGTATAATATTTTCATGAAAGAGCCACCGGCGGCAGCTTACGGCCCCAAACCTCATGAAAACCATATGCCACACACAATGTCCCCTCAACATATGATTCCTCCAGCTCATATGCAAATGTACAACGGTATGATGGCAAATTATCCCCAAATGCCCATTGAACATTACATGGGCGGTTCTCAATACTCCATGAATCCCGGACACGTAGTTCCCGGACCTCCAATGCACGACCAACCACAATACCAGATGTCGCCAAATATGCAGAACGTACCCAGTTATAATCAAATATATGGACATCCTCATGGTGGGCCTCCTGAATCATCGTTACCACAAGTAATAAATTATGCTCCACAACCTCAACAACCACCTGAACAACAATAGTCAAATATTCATAAAATTCATTTAATTTCCTCGCTTTAATGTTTTATTCTTAGCCGCACTATGGAAAATGTTTTATCTGTTTTATTTCTAAAGATTTATAAATAAATATTAAAATTTGATTTGTAATTGTCCATTGTTATATGTATTTATTATTTTTTTTTTTATACAAATGTTTATATAAAATAATATATAAGTATACAAATAATATATTTATAATATTTATTAAGAGCAATCATTTATACATATTTTATATTATTACTTATGTTCTTTAAACAAAATTAAAGTAATATAAACATATTTATCTTATTCTTCAAAAAGACCATAAACAAAGTATTTTGTCATAATCTCTGTCATGGGCCCTTTGAAATAACAAAATTACACAATTTATATACTAACTAATACTAATGATATGTAATCTTGGTCTATTTCCGGCTATTCTTTTGGGGAACAGCCTATATAAATTTACATTAACGGTTTACGTGTGTTAAAAATAGCGAATTGAATTATTTAATCAAAAGACAAAATATCATAAATGGTATTTTCAGATATTGTATAAGCCAAGTCATCTGAAATATATGTGTATTAAAAAATATAAATTTTAGTTTTAAAATGAAAAAATTATGAATTTTCTCATAATAATTTGTCACAAATCTTTTTATTATTTGGTACTGCCTTTTTGTTAGGAAAAATAGAAATAGTTAATGACAAAAAATGAGAATTTTGAAGTTATCTATAACTATGTCATTGAATATTTTTTGTTACTCGCGACAACCGAAAATTTGATAATTTATTTAATAAAAAAGTATCTTAGTTATGTATAATGTTTAAGAACATACAACATGCATTAAAAATTGTAAACAGTCTACATTGTTCTATTATAGTATCGCAAATTTATTGTTTTTTATTTATTATTTTCCATTGTACTCTGTTGGGTTTCTATAAACTTTATAGTATAAAACTGACGTACAAGACTAAAACAAAAGTTATCAGTCCAGCGCGGCAACAAGGCAGTAATTAATTACTATTCACTACTGGTTTGGTAACAGCTACGGCGTTAAAAAAGAAAAATAATTAATACTTTTTGTTTTTTAACTTAAACCCCGCTATTATTATTGAGCAAATTATTATAAATGTACACTCTAAAAAAAATCGCCGTCAATTTAAGTACAACTTAATTTACATAGTAATTAATTCGTATAATACAAAGCGCCCCAGTGGCGTATTTACAATTTTTTATTTTGGGGGTGATATGCATAAAAAAAATGTCCTCCCAACTCCCTTACGTAAATCTTGACTTTATTAATGAAACGTTTTCTTTTTGTGACATTTCGTTCAACATTTCTCCGTTAACACGAAGAATTCTCTATTAAATAGATTATTATTAGTACATTTTTTTAAACATTAATGTTCTAGGGATTAATATATCACCCTGATCATCATAAAAAATTATCAAACTTTCTCTCTGGGGCTCCGTCGCTTTTCCCGTAAATTAATTTTCAACACCAAAATGGTTTAATGAAAGAAAAAACCGAACGCTAAAAAATATACTTCACAAGTATTATAAAAATAAGCTAAATATAAGTTGTCATAATTATAGTTAAAAATGTTCCATAGTTAATGATTGCAATTTTAGGCACCGTGAGCCTTAAGGCTAATACAATTCTTGCGACCACAGTAGTTGTTTCATGCACTAATAACTAATTTATTAATAACTAAAAAAAAAAAAAAACATATTTTATGAACATGCGGAATGGCAAGACAACAACATGACGTAGGTGATAGAAATGCTTCGGTCGATATGAATTTACAGTTATTTTGATTTTTAACCGTTTGTTTCAAGTCTTCTTTTATTCAGTACATCATTATGTACAGGTTATGTCCGAAGAGTGGTCGCGACAGACCAGCGAGGTGACGGCTACCTCATGCTCATCGCGTATTCCTTTTCGTCGGACGCGTAGGGTATGTAATACGGGTTGTGGGTGAACGGCGGGCCAGCGAGGTTGCTGTACGACTGCCGCATGGGAGACGACACAGACGACAGCTTGTGCGTAGGCAGCGTGGCGTAGCTGTTGCTGTAGGACGCCGCCGACATGGGGTACATCTGGCTGGACATCTTTGGGCACGGGCACGCCTGGTTGGTGCAGTGCATGGGGGCGCCCAATACCGGGGGCAAGGCGTTCATGTGCGAGTTGTACTCCGCCGCCGATAGCCTGATGCGTACAACGCAAATGATGATCACGAGTATGGCGATGAAAACCACCACGCCGGCCACGATGCCGATGATGAGCGTGTCGTCGTTGGTCATAGTGGTTACCGACGCCAGGTTGGGTGATTTGACCGTGGCCGGCGGCTTTTGATTGGCAGTGGTGGCCGGCGGCAGCGACCATATGATGTCCGGTTCGGTGGTGGCTCTCATCGGCATCTTTGGCGCTTTAATGATTGTCACCGGGTTGACAGTGGTGGAAGTCGTGGGCGCAGCCACGGTCGTCGTTGTCTGTCGGCTAACGTCACAAGTCAGGTCGTCGTCGGGTATCTCGATGAGTAGGCTGCCGGCCACGAAAGCCGGAGCCGAACACACCAAGTCCAGGGCCAGCGGAGATCTCCTTAGCGCCCTGACGTTGCAGTCGCAGTACACGGGATTTGAGCGCAGCCCGTTAAGCTTGAGTAGACTGCGTCTGTCGTCCAACGCCGCCAGAAACTGCGACGTTAACGTAGACAACTGGTTGTTGGACACGTCCAATTGGATTTCGGATGACCGGGGTAGTGGAATTAACAGCGACGGCGGCAGGCCGGTTAACGACGTGTTTTGGATCTTGATTTGCACCTTTTGAGCTTTCAGACCGGCCAACGCGCCCGACGATATGCTGTTGATTCTTTGGCCTCGGATGGCCAACGACTTTAGTCTGGGGTTCATGGCGGCCGACAGTTGGGTGCCTATGGACGCGTCCTTTACTTCTATGTCGAGCGTCTCCAGGGATTGTAAGTAGTTGAGGAGTCCGGTAACGTCCAAATACCCTAGTTTCGGTAAGTCAAACATCTTCAGTTCGACCAAGTTGCCTAAATTGCGGAAAGCGTTCTTTTCGATTTTGTCGCACTCCGGCAGGTTGCTGATCCGCAAGGAACGTAACGAACCCAACTTATCCATGTCTCCTTGCACTATGTTCGCAATAGGGTTCCACGACAGGTCCACCAACTGTATCTGATTGAGCTTGGGCCATACGGTTCTGAGAGGACCTAGACTGCGGAGTTCGTTGTGAGACAAATCCAGTTCCTCGATCAGCGTCGCCCGGTCGTACATGTGCTCGTCCATGTCGTTTATTTCATTAAATGACAAGTTAAGCTTTTGCAAAAACGGCGTTTCTAGAGGCGACAACGCTTTTATACCGGTACCGGCCAAGTTAAGATCACGCACAGTTTTCGGTTCGCTGAGTATGTTTTTTATGGCCGTTTCGGTAAGCGGGTTGAACGATAAGTCAAGTTTTTTTATATTCACCACTATGCTGTCGTCGGTCTGAATGTCGGTCAGCTGATTCGAGGACAAATCGACGGACGATAAAAAGAAATACTGTTTCTGTAAGCTTTTCAACGGGGCTACGGTAAATCTGTTTTTAGCTAAATTTATGTTCTCCAAAACCTTTAAACGAGTTCGATCGAAAATGAAATCCGGTAGTTCGGTAAGATTGTTGTTTTCCAAGCTCAGGTAATGCAATCTGTTCAATCCCTGGAACGTCCTCTCGCCAATGCGTTCCAAGTTGTTGTTGCCCAAATTAATCGTCTGCAGTTGAGTGGAATTGTGAAACGTCGTTTCGCTAATGGTGTCTATTTGGTTTTCGGCTAAGTTAAGTTTTCTCAATCGAGGTAAACCGGCAAAATCGAATTCTTCTAATGTTTTCAGACTGTTTTTACTCAAATCGATTTCTTGCAGGTGCGCCAAACCGGCGATCAGCTCCGACGGGAAGTAATTGAACTTGTTGTTGAACATTTTGATAACTTTAATCGACGGGTGCACTTTGAACGTAGACGGGAACAAATAACTAATCTGATTATTCGACATGTCAATTTCTTCTAATGGCGTCCCGTTACTGCGCTTCGTGATGAAATACTCTCCTTTGAACGAGGAAAGTTTGTTCTTTGACAGATTAACGTATTTTATAGAAGAAAGGCCGCTAAATGTACCGATACGTATGTTCGAAATTTGATTTTCTGATACGTCCAAGTGCACTAAGTTTGAAAGAGTTTGAAATATAGTCTCCGGCAGTTCTATAATGCCGTTGCTTTGTATGAAAAGATGAGTGAGCGATGTGGTTCTGAAAAACAATTCGGGACTTAGGATTTTTATACTTGTAAAACTGACGTCGAGTTTTTGCAATTGGGTCAGTGGATGGAACACAGTGACGGGTATCAGGGCTAAATGAGGGTTGTGACTAAGGTTCAAGCTTAACAACGAGGGCATCATCATGAACGTGTGACGAGGGATTTCTTTTAGTTGGTTGTAAGACAAGTCCAACGATTTAAGCGACTGCAAGTTGATCGGTTCTGACGAGAGGGTGGCGATTCTATTGCCTTGTAGGTTTAATGTTTCCAGTGTATTTTCTAATCCGGAAAATGTCGAAGGCTCCACAGAGAGCAGCAGGTTTCCAGCTAAATCTAGTACTCTAAGCTTTTTGAAGTCCTAAAAAAATACATATTGGTTTAATATTTAATAACATGGTAAAATGTGACTAAGATGTACGTCGGTTAAAGATTACATACTTGGAAAACATCTGGTGGCACTTCCCTGATAACGTTTCTACTCAGCCCCAATTCGACTAAGATGTCAGACATTCCCCGGAGAATGTTCAAAGATAAAGCGGCAATTCTATTGTAGTCCAAACGCAATTTATTCAATTTTGGTAGCTTAGCGAGCGCAGTGACTGGTATCAATAAAATGTTATTGTCTTCTAAAGATAATGATTCTAAGTTCGTCAGACCTTCGAAAGCGTCGTCTTCCACCTGTGTAACGCGATATGGTTTTCTTAAACAAATTCAAAACGAAGTTTAGTTTTATCAATGAGATACTTACGGTTCTCAACATGTTCACTGCCAAATTGAGAATTTTTAATTTTCTCAGGCTCGTAAATGTACCCGACGAAATGGTACCTATGTTATTCCTACTAACATCCAGTACTTCCAAAGTCGTTAGCTGCGTGTTATCCAATTTCTAATAAACAAAAAGGATGTGTTTTAATTTAATTCGAACAATGTATCTAGTTATTATTGACTTATTAAGCAGGGATTAATCAATGCCAGTTTTGCTTGTTTTCACGTCGAGCTTGGACGTTTTTGTTTTCAAAATTAGTTCACAAATAGAAATGTGTCCCAATAAAAAAATAAAAAAATAACTTTAATATAATACTAATCGTAGAGATGTTCGTTTTTTGTATGAGATAAAGTGTACTTGTGGTAATCAAAAATCGAAATTGGCTTTCCTAATTAAGTATGTATGTGCACAACATACAAATAAAGTTGTATTGTCCAATTACTTGTATTAGATTTGATGACAAGTTCAGTATTTTTAAATTTTCGAACCGCTTCAGAGATACTGTAGGGAACTCCGCAATAAAATTGTTGGAAACGTCAAGTTTCTCGAGCTTTTCGGCACCTAGTTTAGACATAAAGTGTAAGAAAATATTATGTTGTGTTCAATTTTCACGACAAGTTTTTTTATGATATTTTTACCTAGAAAAACGTCACTGTTAAACTTGGATAATCTATTTTCGGCCAACAGTAGCTGCTTTAGCGACGCTAATCCCTCAAACGCGCCAATTTCAATGTTGTTGACTCTATTGGACGAGAGATCAATAGTCAGCAAGGATTTTTGCGACAAGAACGACCTTTGATGTATGCTTTCTACAGAAAAAAAAACAGGCATGTTAGCGATATTTTTTACAATCTCGTTGCACTGTAAATGTACCGATCCTGTTGTTTTTTAACGAGAGAACCCGAAGTGCTTGCGGTCCGTTCAGCGAAGAGCTGGGCACGAAATCTAGCCGGTTTTCGTTGAGTTTGAGTTCCTGAAAATATCATACGTCATTTTGGTGTTCGCGGTTTTGGTTTAGTTTTAAAGATTGGACCTACCTCTAAATTGACACAGCCCTTAAGTATGCCTTCTTCCAGCGAGGATATCCTGTTCTCGCTCAGGTCCAGCCGTATTAACTTGGACAAACCGTGGAATTCCGTAGTCGAGAAAATCGGATTCAACGTATCGCCCAACAAGTTGCCGGCCAACCGCAAGTCTTCGATGGTGTTCTTCACGACCGCGAACGACTTGTCCGACAACCGCCTGATGGAGTTTTGCGACAAGTCCAACTTTACTAAAAAAAGAAAAACAGCAAGTATGAGTAAACACACAGGAGATGGTGCCTTGAATTTTGACATTCCATTTTGGATCAACCTAACCGATTTCCTCAATGGACGATGCACTTACCGGTCGACGGGAACAGTTGCGAGGGCACCGAATAATGGCCGGCGTTTTTCTGGGTGAACACCAGCACCGGCGCATCCTTGGGCATGACGACATTGTCGCCCGAGTACACGACACCGTCACAGTTTAACGCCAAGCCGCCGATCGGTCGGAATTCTTCGCAGGCGCAAGGATACCGGAACTCTGTTTGGAATTCCTCGCATGTCATCGTCTTGGCCAGACGCGGACTGCCGGCGACCGTCAACAGCGCCATCAAAAGCACCGTCTTCCATCGCATGATCAATCTGCTGAAATACAACAATAAATATACACTATTATTACCAATATGATATTATACTCGGTCTGGGCGTGGTGGTCTACTGGTGGGTAAAGTAAAAATTATCGTGTTATTCCTTTCTAGTGACGACGATGATGATGTATGTGCTATACTATACGACGGGGATAATTGACGGCTGTGAATCTTCTGGGCTCGTTAGAGTGAATATCGGTTGAGTATCGCCACCTCTCTTTACCGTCGGTACACACAAATCTTGTATAGGATTGTAGAAATCCCAAGCAGTTAAGTATAATAATTAATCGGCCGTATACCGACGTTATTATAGTCTTATATATTTGCAATTACTTTGTAACGTAATGTATACAATGTATAATATGATTAACGCGTTCAATAACCCAAGTACGGTACAGACATTCGAGTGTTCGGCTATCGAGTTCCCACGCAATTACCTCTTTGAGCACTCATCCATAAATGCATGTCGTTCGGTATATTTTAGCGTTGATTAAGCGCAAAAACAGTTCTATTTTTTTCCCCCTGTAACATCAATTAAATCGATTCGTCATAAATACATATCTTACCGGCACACAAACTCCGCTTAGGTATAGATAAATATTATGTTGTGCGACCAGAAATCCATACAAAACTAGACAAGAAGAGAAACTCCACGATGAATCGTTCATTAGCGCTTAGAAAAAATAATAATCGTTTTCTACGCGTTGCCTATAGCATTTCTTTAATTAAATTTTACTTCATTGAGAAAACAGCTGCTCGGTGTATAGTTTACGAGCATTTAAGAGTGGCATTATTTTTCTGTAATTTTATGAGTTGACCTAATAGCCATTACTTATTCATAATAACGATTAATTGAATATATGAAATCCATGCAATAAATGCCATGCGTAGCTGGAATGCAATTAATTCAAATTCAATATCTCAATTAGGTACAATTGTGGCTCTCGAAATTAAGTTGACTGTAATCGAGACTCATTGACAGTTAACTAATCTAAGGATCATCACGGGGTTATGTACAGTTGATGAAAATAGCGATAGAAATAAACGATAATATGAAATGTTGTTGATTACATTATTGTTAGTTGAGGTTTTTGTCCGCATAATATGTAGTTAGTTAATAATCACACTACTTGTTTAAAAAAAATACACTATATTCAAACCACATTACTGACCACTACAGCATAAAAGTATAAATGAACGCAACTTTCTAGTTCCACATAAACGTTATTTAACAGCCAACGTTAGAAATATGATAAAAAAAAAATTAAATAAACGACAAATGATAAAAAAAAAATACTTAGATTGTATAAAAGGCTCTCGTTTAGTTATAATACTTTTAACAGTAATAAAAAAATATACACTTGTACATACACCCTTCCCAGATAGCAATTAGAACATTATTATAATTTAACAACATTTTGTTTTTATGTTTTTTGCAATATTTAATAAAACATATTGCAGTCGCATCGTATAAATATATATAAAATTATCTTTTACAAGTATAAAGTATCTAAATTATATATGTATAACGTAATAAGCATTTAAAAAATTTTTTTTTTAATAGACATTTTTACGTAACCTATCAATTTTAAATCGTACAAAGTTTCGGCTTTTATTTAATATCATCAGTTTGTGAAATAAAATTTTCGGCAAAAACTAAATAAATTTTAGTATATTATACTAAGGTTGTATAAAATATAATTTAATTTTAATAATTCATGATTTATAATAAATATAAGTACATTTTATGATGTACATGAACAGTTTTGAATTACAGTTCTTTAATTACTTGAATTACTTTCTATTTGTTTGATTAAAACTAAATATATTTGGTTGTATCATAGACTAAAATGTTTAATGTGAAGACTAAGAATAATATATTTATATTGATTGAAGAAATATTACAGCAATGTTGTCTTGTCCAATGTTGCTCCAATATTCATAACACACATTGACACAATAATAATTATAAAATATTTTTAATACATTATATTAAAATGTAGAAGCAATATTGTAAGAACAATATTTTTGAAATATTATGGAACATATTGTAGAATTATTTCAAGACCATATTGTGTCAATATTTTCTTTGCTGCCATGGGTTTTTGTCACAATATTTTTGAAATAATTAAAAATAAAAATAAAACTTTTTGACCATATTTACACAATATTATGATATTTAAAGCAATATATTTAAAACGTGTTTACAATATTTAATTGCTATCTGGGTTATTTACAACGATATAAGTAGATATTGCACGCAGAGGCAGATTTACAGTGGATAATTATACAATGTTTAACATTAATAAATGTCAAAGTATCAAAAAATATATTTTTTACATTCAGTTCTTTCGCATATCCCTATATGATTTGATGTTTTTGAATCTATCAATTTAAAACTAAAAAAAAATAATACCTAATACCTATCAAGTTATTATATAAATGTTGTAGTCAGTAACTATTTAGTATACATTCTATTTAGTACATAGTAGTTGGATTCAATATCAATCAATCATACATTCGATAGTTGTATAATATTTCCTTATAATTAAATAGTTAAAATCATATTATACATAATATGTGAATTACTTATTTATAAAGGAAATCATAATTGAATCAACCATCTTCTCGAATAAAACTATTATTTTTCACCATTGTAAACAAACAACAATAATAATATAATCATATATATGTATAATATTTCTTCCGTGCCAATATGTTGCTTGTAATTAAATTTACTTGATTATAATGCACTTTCTACTTATTACAATAATATCTTCATTGTAGAAAAAAAATTGACCTATATGGAAAATCGCATTGAATCTAATAATATCAATATTGTATTATTTATGAATAATACAATATTACTTGGGCTAGAGGCTAAAAATCATTATCCATTATTATCTTCGTACAGTCAAACAATCAATACGGTTGAAAAAAAATGCGAGTCATCGTTTTAACATTCAATATGTATGCCGCACGTTAATATGATATTTTATATAATAATTTGGGTTTTTTTAAAACCATTTAAATTTTACACCATAAAAAGCTACGCGAATTGCCGATTAATTGTATGCAAAATGTTGTGCTTATATTTTAATTGGATCCACTATGAAAGTTCAATCAATGGATGGTTTCTTTCATCGAGACCTTTGTACACTACACATCACTCGTCATGTACACTAATTGTAAAAAATAATTAATTTCAGATCGTGTAAAGTATATTGTATAATAAACGAAAAAGAAAATTAGCTGCACGATTTGAACGCTTAATCATAAACATGATTGTCGACCTGACTCGACCTATCTACGACACTTGATCACAGTTTGTTTACATTATGTAATGATCAGCGAGACAGGTTAAAAAGAAATATATAATATATACATCAAGAGTTCATTTTTGCTTAGGGTTAATTAAATAATATACACCGGATCCTGGGTCGAAGACAATACGCACCGTGTTCGGTTTTAATGCCGGCGCATCATTGTTGTAATTGGAAAACAAAAACCCACAGCCGAGATTCAATTTTCGATTAACGACTTGAATGAGATCCAAGCGGATAAGACAAGGAGACGCAAGACGTTTGTGGGCTCTCGATGTAATAGCTGTATAATAATTAATATGTGTACAATTATTGCTGGGTTCGGACAGCGAGTGTGCCTTGGTCCGGACGATTCCCTACGGGCTTTGCCGGTGTACTGACTGGCATTAATCTAACGGTATCCGGAAACGGGTATCGCGGAATGCCGGATCATTAAACACCTAAGACGGTTCGAATTCGACGATGACGACACGGCTCGGTCGGTCGATTAACTGTCCGCACAAGACGCAGCGGCGAATCTTCGAAGCTCGAAAATCATCTTACCCGACAAATTTGGAAACCGACTGCCGTGCACGACGTTCCAGACCTGTTTCAAAATTAATAGTACACTGCTCGTTCACTCGAGATGAGATTGTAAATTCAAATTTTAATACCGAGTCAACAAACCTCACTTTAGGGAGCAGATGGTTAAAAAAAAAAAAAAACAAATATGTGCTACAGTCTATCCGAGAACACATAAAAGTTCATAAAAACATTCTAATCGTCCATTTGAGAAACAACATAAAAAAAAACGCTTCCCACCACCAGGAGTGTCAGTTAATTAAGTATTGGCGTTATTAACCCCTCCCTCCCCCCCCCCAAAAAAAAGTCTTGTATTTATTATTTCCCTTTCGATTTGAAATAACGTAAGCAAATTCTTTACAATGCAATATACATCACATAACAGCGCACACGAGTCCAGTTAGCTTTATACAACTTGCGTGTACCAGAAATATTTTGTACACATTCAACGTGAATACACTGTGTTATTGTCAAGGAAAATAATTAGTGTTATGTCAATAATTGCGTAGACCAAAAAAAAAACTTAATCATAATCGATTTGCTGTTAAACTGAGAAAAACTAGAATTTGTTAAGCTGAATGAAATTTGTGTTTTTAATTAATTACCAAATTCAATTTTAAATCTATGTATTCATTTTGTATAATAGTATGGCCTTTTTTACTACCATGTTTTTCAGAACAACTGCGGCTGTCAAAATGTCTTTCAGACAGTAGTTAAACACAATATATTTCATTTTATACGTTTTACTGGAATTTTTTTTATTGTGTTGGGTGTCTTGTTGCAATTTTAACAAATAGCATATTGTAAATTTTAACTATGTTTGGTACCGGGTACTTGTTGTAAGCCAGTGCACAAATTGTGGTAGCAAAGCAAAATTTTAACAGCCATAACAACGTGCCTAGTAATATAATGGTCGGCGTCTACTTGGGTTGTGGTTAGTATAATAATATTGTTGTCGTCGGTTCATATCGACATTCACGACATTGTTGAGTCATTGTCCTCTACGGACTACGACTGATGAACGACCACGGATGAATAATAATACACATCTAGAGTGAAAAATAATAATTCTGAATTCTAAAAACTGTCATCACAGAAGAATGTGGCCAAAATAACGTACAGTATAATAAAACCATTGTCCGTTAAAACTATAATTATTGAGTTGACGTTTATATTAATTGATATCATTTTTATGTTCGACAGAAACATTTAAATAATTATAAAACGAAATATTATGTTAATGTATTATAGTTTAATCAGCGGTAGTTAAAATATAATGGTGGTTATTTGTAATAAATGAATAATTTATTGATTGATACTATTGGAACAGATGTGCTAGTTAGGTTGGGCAATATCTATGTCGATCAGAAATCGTATCTAGTTAGTGAAAAACGATCAACTTAATCACAATAAATGTGTTTATTTTTAAAGGTCTTTTATGGGTAATATTTAACATTTAATAAAAAAAAATCACAAACATTAATTTTTTTTGCCTACATCCGACTTTTTCAGAAAAATTATGTTAGAATTTTTTAAAACTTTTTTTGCATAGAACCAAAGCGAAGAGTTTGAAAGAAATTGCAAATAACTCTCTTCCATATTTTTTGTGTGTTATAATAATAATAGCGCACACCAATAAAATATTAAACTATTGAACTGTTCATGCTAGAGTTGGCACGGATCTAGTTTCTAAAAATTGTACTGCCGCGGCAATAATAATAGTCGTCAGCTTTCTTAAACTTAATAGCCCCCCTGTTGAATTGAACATTAATTAATGTGGTGTACTTGCCCGGAATGCAATTGAGTGGTTGTCGTTTCGGTAGAAACTTTTATGCCACTGCGACACAAGCGATGCTCCAAATGCAAAGATGTAATAATAGTCTCTGTACCTACACGTCATAACTGCCTATATAGGCTATTGTTGTTCTGGTGGTGTTGCATATAATAACAATAATGTATACTTAGCGAACGGGCAACGTCTCATTTATATTATATTATTGTTAAAGCACACCGTATGCGGTTTGCGTTTGGCGACCGGCAAGTTTAATTTTGAATAGTTTATCATTCGCCACTCGGGATCATTATTATTGTTATATATTGTCATTATTATTATTATGATTACTATGATTACTCGGTTAGGTTGATGAAAACCGACCACTCGGAGAAAGCGTACCCGCAAATGGGGGCCGTGAACGTATTACACCACACGAAAGAGAGGCGACGGCGCACGTGAACTCATCTCGTATCAGCTATGCATTGTCGTTTTAACCGTGTGAATAACATAATGAAAATGTGTTGTGAATTATAATTTGGACCTGGTGAAAAAACGAACGTTGCGTGAAGAATGGGAACGTCTGAATCGAAAGAAATAGAGGGAAACTCCGTTGTGCCGTTTTCTTTTCTGCAACAGGACCTTAAGAGGCCATCGTACGTTAATGAGACCCTTATAAACAGAGGAATATGCATTGTGAATTAAATAATTTACCCCTATGCTTGATTCAAAGGAAAAGGGTCGGCGCGATCAAAATACATTTTTGCTTTTTCGAGAAATATATGTATTTTTTATTTTATTTTAGGAAGGGAAATTCAAAAAACCTACCGCTATTTCCGTTTGCTTGCTCGTGAATAAACAGCCACAATGAACAATTGATTTGCCCTTACATGATAAATGATCTACTCATTAACACTACACGAATAGAAAAACCCAAACCTTTTATACATGTAAAAAATCAATACCAAGAGTTGAGGTAATAAAGAACAGACGTAAATGGCCTATCTGAATGTGTCAAAGGCACGATGTCGGATATACCTGCAAGGAGTAAAACAAAGGCAACATACGACGTTAATAAATCAATTTTGATCATGACAATTTTTTTTTGGTTAATTTGTATTAGCTTTAGGGTATAATTATTAAAGCGCGACATTTTTACTAACTATAGGAAATAAAGCCATTTTATGGGTGAAATTGATCGGATTTTGAAAATTGTGTTTTGGTAAAAGAAAAGGGCGTGTTGACTAGTTATTTATTAAATTACCAGAAACAAAAAAAAAAAGTATATTAAAAATTGATATTTTATAAACTTTTTCCATGCAATAAGTACATTAAATATTTTTTTTAAAAATAGAAAAAAAATGTTTTAACTGTTTATGGGTAACAAAATATTTTTGAAATATTATTTTTTATACTTTCCAGCCTGGGTATTACGGCATACATAATGTTAAGAAAATCGGAGGACAATAATATGTATTAGCGGTTAATACCTATTTACCTTTTAAATGAAAACAAAACTATTAAAATCTAATCATCCTAGGGTGTCATCTCTATTTTCTCAACGTGCGTTTTAAACATAGAAAAACACACAAATTCATCAAAGTCACCAAACATCATGAAACAAGTTAAAAATAAAAATACCAATAAATGTTAACGCTTCTGCTCTTATGCATATTTTGTACAAACGTATACATATTTTATGTAGCCCAAATACCGACCTATGACAATCAAGAAATCGAGGTCTTGTTTTCTAACAACAAAAATAAATTACACATATTATGACCCCTTGACATGGGATACTTAAAAAAGCAATGGCGGACATGATTTTTCCTTTTAAATTTAGGAATCAACCTAAAAATGTTTTTTTATCGAGTAAACATAATAATAATATACTGCGACATTACAACGTAAAAATATTGAAAAAATATTTTTCATAATAATTAGTTTTATATTTTGCTCTTTGGGATATGATATATTATGTATATTAATGTTATATTTTAATGTATTAGTTTTACACGACTTATGTAAATCATAAAATAAATTCGTTCCAGTTTTCTTTTTCAGTTCTTTACAAAAATAAATTTTATTTAAAAAATATTATCCTGACATTGACAGTCAAGTACATTTTGTGTGATAATGGATAGTATACATAAGTGGATCGTGCAATTTTCGCGCATTTACTAACAATCGGATGGAGCAATCATGACGATCTATTTGCCAAAATGACCTAAAAATTCGGACAGTAATTTGGGTGTTGACTATATGATAAATTATTATCGGTATATTTCTTTTGTACTAATATACTTGTGTGTGTATAATGAAATTTAAAAAAATTAATGCATTTTACTATTAAAGAAAATCGATAGTGTATTTTTAAACTATGACAGATGTTTGTGATTTAGTTCAAAATAATACCATTCCATTGTTCGGTATTTTTATTTTTTCGGCGTTAACAAACTGAGAGTAGTTCAAAACGATTTCCAAAAGCGTATTGAAACAATCGTCTCGCGTTTCACATTGGAAGTGCTATGGTCGCATGTCAATGCACTGACCTTTTTATACACATAACAACATGTGTATAAACACATGTTGTTGCATTTATGCAACAACGCATAAAACAATTAATACACCGATAATATTGTGCATCTTAGATCACTAATTGCGGTTAAGAGGCGACGGTTGTACTTTTAGGTCCGAGACGAACTTAAACGTTCGACGAATTACATTGACGAGTGGATACATTGTAACAATAAAATTGTTTACATTTCAGATGTCTAATTGAATTTTGCCGCCGTGTAAAAGCAAAATACCTTCTTTGGGCGGAGTGGAAAAAAAATGTCAGAATGAATAATTCATTATTCACCCTGTAAACCTCTTGTAGACATAAACCTATGTAATAATGGTGTACTGTTCGAAAACGAATGCCGACCGTGTTAGGTTTTGGTCGGTGTCGCGGCTACAACAGGTGTTCGTTGCATACGCCCAGACTGCATTAGGCTTCTAGTTCTACCGTTGTTTCAACCGGCGTAACCCCCCCCCCCCTCAAAAATGCACTGTCATTGTTGTGCGTTTTGACACCTCGTATTTCGGCTTGGTAATAATAACTATTTGTCTAAGGCCAGAGTGGGTGGACAGACGCTGTCGAAACAGTCGAGCGGGTATTTGAATATTACCAAAATTGCTTCATATCCCTTAGAATTTATTACATATTTCAGCCGGGGCATAGGGGAGGGGAAACCAAAAGAAATAGTCAATAACTCAATGCGGGTATGATACTCGCACTGTCTCACTCGTTAGTGACAGCCATGTTGCTAAATGTTGAAAATATTTCATAGAAAATGTCGAATAATGTACTAGGGAAAATGAGTTTCTTTATAATTCGAAAATTTTAGACACACTAGTGGTGTCGTAAGAGACGGTCCAGTATATTTTTTAACATCGAATGGTACCGGCCGACATTAAATTTATGTTTTGTTAAATGTCAAAAAGCTTATATAGTGGTTCGGGTATATTTTTACTTGAAACAAGAAACCTAACGCGAGTGTTCTCTCAGCCCTAGACACTCTAAACAGTCCTTTTAACCGCTATACATTATAGCTAATGGACGTGTTCCGAGACCAAATAGTATTTATTATTTTAAAGAAGTTAATTTTTCAAAAAAAAAAAAGTTAGTTTGCGGTAAAAAATATTTTAGGAAGACCAAATTTAGTAATTTCTCGTACGTCGCGGTTCTTGTTTTTAACAAGTATGTTACTTTGATGCACTTTAGTGAGTGTAGTGATTACTAAAACTCGACGGATTTAGAGCAAAAAAAAAACAATAGTAACAAGGATACAAAAAAATACCGCTTCTAAAATGAAATCGTACATAATCACAGGTTGTGCTTATAAGCGAAAAATACATTTAAGCTAGTAAGAAGCATACTTGTAAAGTGTACACAGAAGAATCCCTACAGCATTCCATTAAACCGAAATAGCTGGACAGGCAACTTTGTAAAGTCATTTATTTATAGTCGTTTATGTAAAAAATAAATATTTTGCTTTTTTATCGGTCATGCGCAAGTGTCATCGTAAAAAAATAAATGTATGCAACAGTACCTAGGCATTTACTTTTTTTTTTAAATCAATTAATCACAGAATAGACAAATCAGTCCTATATACCATGTACACTGGTAATACCGTTGGTTTTTTCTTTTGGATGCCAATACAAAGTAGCGTTGTCGGCAATGATTTGCATAATATTATAATATATCTTTGCCAATTATCAAACTGTCAAATATTATAGCTAAACGCGTCCTGTGGTAATAGTACCTATGTGCCAAATCCTTATGCATAACATACGTGTACAAGTGCTTATAATAAAACAATAACAATATTATGTTACCGCGAAGAGTACCCGTTATGAGATAGGATAACCCTAGCAAACACACAGCTTATACAACTGTCTACACATAATATACCCATCATATTACACGGTAATGTCTTCAAAGAGGTCAGATTATCTACGGACGCCGTTAAACATATGGTGAAATACGTTAGTTTATACACTTCTATGAAACTATTAAATTGTTTTATACTACATATCGACGCCCCGTACGAAAATTAGCACCGTTCAAGTTTTAGCGAAAACTAACACCGTTCGAGGCTTCTTACGAAAACTGCACCGTTGGCAACAATGGGGACAATAGCACGAACGGTGCTACTTTTCGTACGGGGCGTCGACATATCCATTCTAACTATATTTTTATTAGGTATATTGTATTGCTTAAAAGGGTAAAAAATATTTAAAATGTCAAATTTGACAACAGCGTTACCTATTAGTTAAAATTTTAATTTAAATTAATTATTTTTTATTTACTCCAATTATATAACTACTGTAATATTGTTTTTTTTTTTTTGTAATGATCATCTTATTGTCTCATTGTCTGTACCCATCAATCGCTTGTGTTGTTTTACTAAAATTTATATTTGTTTATGAATAAACATAAAGGCAGCAGAAGACCAATAAAACACTTTTAGCTGACAAGTCCTGAAATAGTGTGTCTGTTTCAAAAATATTGTCAAACTGTGACTTATTATAACTTTTATAGAAAATAATTTCAAGACGATCATTTAAAAATGCATACAATTTATAACGCAAATAAAAATAATTATCTACAATTTTAAAGACTAAAAGTTATTATACCCTATAAGTTGAAAAACGCTCTCGAAACAAACAAATTAAAAACTACGGCATACTATGATTTTTTAAAATTGCACCACTATAATAATTATACTATGGTCCAAACCAAAGAAATATCATTCATTTTACAACCATCATTAATAATTTTAGATTATTAGAAATTAGATATTTACGTAATAATCGTATTGCAATAATGACTTTAAAAAAAAAATTTACCATATTTTTTAGATTTGCACTGAATAAAGAAACTAAGTTAAAAGTCAAACAAGCATACTAATGAAAATTGCACGTATACGTACATATGTTGTCTGTGTATATTCAAGTGTATTTATTATTTTTGTATTTATTTGTTTATTTATTTTATTTGTTATTCGTGCCGGAAATTAAAATTAAATTCTAACTAGAAAATCGAAAATACTATAATATACTTTAAAAAGTATTTATATGATGTATAAAAAAAATTAAAATTGTTTATAAAAAGTATAAAAATGTTTTGTCAATTCTATTGTCGAGTTTTGTGTAACGTTTTTTTCTTCCATGTCCAAAAAATTCCGGTCAAACAATAAGTCTCCGTGCTTAGCTTCTGTACAGAGCTAAAAAAGTTGGTCGAGGTCTATTAATTTGTTTGTTCAATCTACTGATTCTACCTTCAACAACATCATATGTTGTGTGTCTTTTTTGAATAAATTAACAGACAAAAAAGTGACCACAAGTGCCAAAAAGGTAGTGACCGCGAATGTGCCGACCGCATCTGCGCTGACCCCTTTTATTTTATTCAACTCCTAACTGTAAAAAGAAATATACATTTCAATACCGATAACTAACTACCAAGAACCAAGATGAACTTAGTTAATACTTATTGTTTTTGTAGGCATATTATTCACTTATGATTATTTCAGTAATTAACTATAATGTAACTTGTATGTTATCACTGACATTTTACGAATAATGTCCCTAAATTATGAAAATTCATTGACACTATAATGGATACTCGTTAATTGTAAAATAAAAGACCATACTTTTTGTGTGGCTCTTTTTAAGTTTGCTCCCCACAACTCATCTTCAGCTTAACAGGCCTTAAAGGCTTAACGTTGCCACCATGATATAATGGTTTCTAGACGGAATTATTATTTTTAAAAAATAAAATAAAATTCTTGTCATATTCTTGTTAATGAACTATTATATTCTCAGTATAATTATATATTGTATAAATCGTTGTACAATTAGTTAATTGTTTTTTAAATGTGTACCGCAAAATAAATGGTTTCAAATAATGTTTTATTTTCGACTATAGTCTATAACCCATTCAAAGTAAACGGTATTTGCACCGAGCTGGTCGCTGCTCGATCGGCGTATTATGACTATAACTTCGATAGACTTAATGTGTGACAAAGTGGGGTTATGTAAAGGGTGGTCGGTCGTACCGTCAAAAATGGAATCCGATTGGTTTAGAAGTTCATTCACATCTTGAATAAAGCATATTTATACTATGTAAACACGATTAACCACAAAAATATTTTTAACACGTAATTTCAGAAAATGTGACGTGCGTCAAAACTGACTATAAAAAGATAACTTAAGTATTGAACTGTACCTATTAATGTTTTTTTGAGTTTGTGTTCGTTTAGTCTACAAACATCAAAAAAGTAAGTAACATTTAAAATAATTTTCCTTCGTAAGACAATGGTACGTTTTTATAATTATTCGTAAATTTTACAGTATCAAAAAAAAAACAGAATTAGTGTTAATAGGTTTCCACACTTTTTGCACGATATTGTGCGATTAGAATATGTATTCTGTGAAGTGTTATAATTTTTAAAATTGGATTAAATCTAATCCAATTTAGAACAAATCTGTTTATAGCTATTGGTATTCCGAAAAAAATACATAAACCGAAAACGTGGTCAACAACACGTTATTTGGATCAAACTTTCAATTTTATATCAGCATATAATATATATATATATATATATATACTTATTTTATACTAATAGTTATGTCTGTCGATGACAAAACTATTTATAATTTGTGTTATGGGGTATTTTATTGTTTTAGGCACTTACGATGAAATCAAACATAACAAGAATAGGTCTTGTGTTACTTACCGTGTATTTCTTTGGTCTTTTTGTAAGTACATTATTCATTTCGGACTAAATTTTAACTATTTTACAGTAAAAGTTGAATTTGATCCTATCATTAAACATTTTAGTACCTAGCACAAAATATTGCTTTTTTGTACAATTTTGAATGGAAAGAATTATGGTTATATATATTTTGCCTTTATGCTATGTTCCCTAAGAATGCTAAACTGTTATACTTTAATACAATTGATATTCAATGAAAGTTGACAAGGATTTTATGGTACTACTAATATTAATGATATTATGGATGTCTTTCAGATTTCATTGAATAGTTCGCCATCAGGCGAAGACGATTCATCGAAAAAAGCACCCCAATCGATAATAAACTATACAAAAAATGTAAGTCACTCAAAATACTTTGTACTCATATAGGGCAATCACTAATTTTTTCCAGCGCTTCTTTAAGTTCATAACTATTTTTCTTTAACCTACCTTAAATGAAACTGCAAGACTGATGTACTTTATTACATTGGGTATTTGACGACAGTCGACAAGAACTCTATGATACTGCTAATAATACTAATGTTAATATGTGGGTTTTTCAGATTGCATCTAAAATTGCGCCCGTTCTAAAAAAATTAAAGAGATCATTGTCCGGCAATACTTTGCCCCGATCTGTATCAAACCTTAGAAATAATGCTGACAGTAAAAATGTAATAACAAGTGTAATAGATGGTGGTTTTTTAAACAGCTGTGAGTATTAAAAACATATTTTTCTCTATTAAGCAAAGCGAAAACAAGGGTATTAAAATGATCCAATTTCAATACTGTAGAGACTACTGCTTTTTTATTGGAGTTATTAGAAACTTTAGTTAATACTCAATTATACTTAGAAAAACCTAGCTGATAAAGTATACATAACCGAAGGTAATAGTTTCAAAAGATCTCTAAAAAAATGTACTTTTTTGGAATAGTAGAAATTATAGTGTGGAATTATTACAGAAGGTAGATTTAGAGTATATACATAGAAATTTAAATTTAGAATAATATCCCTATTCAACATCATATTTTTGGGCAAACATTAGTGAATTTTATCTATTTCCAAAACCTAAACTTATAAATGTCTGTAACTTTGTGAAAATGTTCGTAACAAAGAGCTGTCAAGCCAGCTTGAAAATGTTGTATTCAAAATAATGGTTGATTAAAGAAAAGCGGGTTTTTGCCTACAGTTCAATTTCCTTACGTTTAGTACATTTACAAGACCAAACTTAAAATGTTATTTTTAAACAGGTTTCGCGTCAAAACTAGACCGAGATGTTACTCGTGTGGCTCTCGAGGCAAGAAGCTTAATATTAGAAGGCAAAGTTGATGAAGGACGTAATGCTTTATTCAAAATAACAAAAACTAAAATAGTTAACCATCAACAAAATAAATATGAAACTATGTATGATAACACAGATATGTTTGACAAAGACATAAACGAGGTCATCAATTTGTTCGAAACAGACGTGAAAGCAGGAAAATGAATTTTAAATTTTAAATTAAATACAAAGGTATTGTTGACTTGAAAATAATAATAATTTTGCTTTATTTGTTTGGAGCTCTTTATTCATTTAACATAATAAACTATAAATTAAAAATTGTTGTTTATATTTTAATTTATAAGATATTATTTTTTAGTTAAACAATATACATGACATATTTCCCGACAATTTGATTTACTTAATTTGGCCAAAATTAACATTTATTATCTATTGAACTATAAAATGGTAACCTAAGTGTTTACTGTAATTATTAGTGTTCTATGGTATTTATAAACTCTAAAGATATCAATCAAAAATACTAGACCGGAAATAAACCTAGTGAGTGTACCTTGTATTGTGATGCAACTCCTAAAGAACAAAATATATATTACTAAGGGAAATAACGAAATGTGTTATAGTGTTTTACATACCAGTTAACAGAGCAAGGGTTGTAGTTCATATCATTAGCTAATCACAGAATGCTTTGCGAGCTCATTTTCTAAATAGTTCACAGGACGATGTTTTTTTTTTTACCAAAAATTGTAAATAGCTCAATATCACTTAGTCGTTAAGACTTTAAATAATGTAAATTGCTACTGTCAGAAGGTATACTTGGCTAATAACCACAGATGTTGAAGCCGTAAAATAAATTGAAAAAATAGTACTTCTGAAATGAAATCGTACATAATCACAGTTTTTACCTATAGGCGAAAAATAAATTTAAACTACTTAAAAAAAATACCTGTAGGCTGTACTGTGCACACAGATGAACCCCTACAGCTTTCCATTGAACCAAAATAGCAACTGGGCTGGCAACTCTGTATAGTAATTTATTCATAGCCGTTTATGAAATAAATTATTTTTTTATTTTTTTTATCGGTCATGCAAAAGTGTCATCATTAAATAATAAATTTATGCATCGGTACCTAGGCGTTTATTTTTTGTTTTAAATCGATTAAACACAGTATAGATTAATCAGTCCTACATACCAAGTACACTGGTATACCGTGGGTTTTTTCCCTTGGGTGCCAATACAAAATAGCGTTGTCGGAAATAATTTGCATAATATTATAATATATCTTTGCCAATTATCAAACTGTCAAATATTATAGTTCAACGCGTCCTGTGGTAATAGTACCTAAATGGCTATATGACAAGTACATTTTGCATTACTTACAGGCTCTTATAATAAAACAATCACAATATTATATTACCGTGAAGAGTACCCGTTATGAGATAGGATAACCGTCGCGAACGACATGATCTATACACCTATAATATACCCATTATATTATAGGCAATACGATAATGTCTTTAAAGAGGAAACCGATCATCTACGGACACCGTTAACGGTAAAAAAAATTAGTTGATACAAATAAATTGTACCCACGTATCCTACCCATAAAAAAAAATTGTTTTTACCTATGAAATTACCGTTTATGAGGCTCGTCCTCTTCCACAAATTGGACCACTTCGTATTTTTTTTCAGCAGAATCGAACTAACATAATAACAATATTATACTTAATAGCCGTTGGACCGGAACCGTCGGCGGCAAGCTGTTGATATTTTTTTTTGATTCTGACATTATTAACCCTTGCCGCTGCATACAAGTATAATATATCCTGTACAATATCAAAAACCTATTGTTTTCCTGGACCTCGCAGCACCTGGCGCGTACGACCTGGTCTCGTCTACGCAGAACTCCGTCCGTTGTAATATTATTACAGAATAGTTTTAGAACTGGCCCATGTGACCAACAGGCATCCACTATGAACCCTTCAGACAATATATATTTATATATATATTATTCGATGTACGTGTACCCTAATTATAACCGAAAGAGAGTTCGTGAGCGCATTAGTCACGCGGCGCGTACCAATAGGTTCTCCGACGTTTGCGCCATTGAGCTCAAATTCAATATAATTATGGTCAACGGTCGGTATCAACATGGTACCGTAACTGGAACCGATTCTGAGTCAAAAATTCAAAAATCTCTTAGAACCTACAGCTCACTGGTTCGCGGTCGAGTCGTTTTTCGCCGAACCTGTTTTCTTAGGCAAAACACAATACATGTTTTCAGATAAGTTGAGTGTACAATAGCATCATATTCCGTTCGTTACTTTCCAAGTGCTAACTATAAAAAATATATCACTGCGAGGTCTGGGTCCCGTACCGGCGGTTATATTAAGTGATCTAACCGCGGTTTAAATGCGCGTGGGCGTTGCCGACAACATGTACAGTAACTTATGTACATATTATTATAATGCTATAAGCCGCCTCATGAATAATACTCGCGGTTGCCGAAACGGACAACAATATTACTTATAAGTTATATTAGATATAGCGTACCTTGTGTATTATGGCAACTGTTAACTGTAATATAATGTTAGGCTAGTTTATGATAACACGATGTGTTAATGTCGCGTGGGAATAGCCGCGTTAATATAATAATAATAATAGTAATAATATACTTTACCTTTCTCCAAAAAAAAAAAAAAAAATCTACTCAAACAAACAGACGGCGATGACGGTAGAGTAAATTAAACTCGCTTTCTAGATTACAATCCATCAGGTCCGCCGGAACGAGCCAGTTTTATTTTATTCTAATGTTCCAGACCCCGTCGGCACTGCCATTAAATAAAGTATGCTCTGTACGGATAACGAGAATAGTAAAATGCAAAACTAACACTAGGAGGATCTGGACCGTCTGGTATTCACAGAGCGGTGTCGAAACGAATGGCTAGACAAATCCAGTACACACCGTAATGTAATGTTGTACTTATTTCGTCTGAACTCAATTATATCTACGTAGAATAAACATTAAGACGTAAAAACCATTTGCTGAAAAGTATTAATTTGGCGAAATGCGATTTGGTAAGTACTAAGCATCAAGTGTTGAGAATTCCCCAGTTGAAAAGTTCGTCAAGGTTCAGCATTAAACACATAATTGTTTTTTTTTTTTATTAATAAACGACCTTTTAATAGTAAATCGGATGAGGCATAAAGTAGACTAAAGTGTGATTGGCTGACGTGGAAAAAGGAAATACCTACTTTGAATTTTATGCCGATTAGATTGAAAGGAAAATTTATAAATTTATAGCGAGGCCCACACTGATGTATGGAATTTAGTGTTGGGTACTGAATACGAGATACGAAAGGAAAAATTGAAGTAGCTGTAACAAGAATGTTGAGCACTGAGCAGGACAATAATCTTTCCTCGTCATAGTATTTTAAAAAATAATTTTTAGATCTCTCCAAAACAATTAAGTGGAAAGTCACAAACTAATGCAAGAAATATTGGTAAAAATGTTTATAGATTACACAAGGTACAGTTGAAGGGAAGAAGCACAAAGAAAGACTTTGTTTATACAAAAAACGATTACAAATCACTAAAGACTAATCAAAATGTGATGCGTATCTAACGAAAAGGACATTTGACGAAAGAAAATGAACTCGAGAAACCAAGGGTCATTGTGGCCTGTAACGCTAGAGAGAAAGAAAAGCTATTAAAGTCAAACCGAAGACGGTCCATTGTTGCTGAACAGATATAACGAACGGGTTAGTTTATATGAAATAATTTTACGGATACAAATTTAAAATTATACAACCGACCAGATGTTTAATTCATAAGTCATAACTACTTAAGGTACTTATCCGATTGACCTTTTAAGCTAAGATAACTGTCGGCAAAAAAACACACGTTTGTAAATTTTTGTGACAACGGGAAATTTTTTTTTTCTCGTTAAACGCTGTGCAATAGTGTGTAAACATGGCGTTGTTTTTTTATTTATGGCTTTTTGATTTGGACAAGATACGGTGGCGGTCATTCGTGTTTCGCGTGTATAATAATATTATTATAGTTTCGACCGTTTCCGGTTTAATGACTTTTCGGCGGCCACCAGAGAAGGCCTACGGGCTTAACCTGCTCGCTGTGTTTGCTCCTGGGCAAAATACTCGAACCAGAACAGTTTTTGTAGGTATCTACACCGAATCGCTTTGTAAAGCAAGTAAAAATCCGAATTAATCTCAAGTACTCCTACATAAAAGCGGCCATTTAAATAAAATATTTATTTTTTAACGTTAAAATTAACACCACATTGCTGCGCTTAAGTACTTGCAAACGTTGTAATGAAACGAGTTCATCTCGGTGTGACGCAACGGTAAATAAAAACAAGATAATATTGAAATCTGCCAAACTCACCGTGCCACCGTGATACCAACAGCTGTTGTGACGCGCGCAACTTCCTAGCTCCTAATAACTGAAATTTCACTGATGCCGTTAAGGACCTACTTGGGCTAAACAAAAGTAATTAATAACTTTCAAAAATAGTATAAAATTATTTACAAATTATGAAAATCCATTTGATATTTACAACAGTGGCATTGTCGCCACACGTCGTCCGTGGAGAACGCGCTGAAAGCAGAAAACGACTTACTGCTTGGTCGCCTCATCGCTTTGACTATTTTTTTAAGACAATAGTTTTTACTTATAACGATAAACGAATTATAAAATAGCAAACAATTTAAAAGCGTTTACGGGCCAGTTAGCACTTGCCGTGTGTCGGTATAAATGTTTTGTGTTTTTATCGCTCAGCCAAAGGAAAGCTTGTGTTTTTCTTTTACAAATACATTGTCTTGCGAAACCGAAGGTATTAAACACAAATAACCATTTAGCGTTTTAAATAATGTACGCAACATTTTTAAATCGTGTGCGTTGAAAAACGATTTCGTACAAGAATTATTATTGTGACCATATTATCACGACGCAGCCGGAAGGGTCAAACGCCACCACCAGAGCAAACAATGAACAGACGTGACAAGGCGGTGTACTAGATAGATAGCAAAGATAATATGAATATAAAATCTCATATATCATATTATTATCAAACACACACAGCCATATAGCGACTAATACTCTAAGCACACAGCACGAGATGCAATTGCAAAACCGTTATCATTGGATAAAAAAAATACAGTATAATAGAAAAGATAAACGATTTTTGATTGGGCATAATACAATATTTAAACGCCATGTGTGCCAGAAAGAAGATAATCTGCACTATAGTTAGGTACGCGGTACACCTGTGTCATCCTCGACCGTAAAAATAATAATGCGTGAAAAAACCATTTTGCTTAACGGGAGACGTACCGCACACCGCCTCATGTGGGTTAAAAAAATGTATATGGCAGTTTATCACACACTATTCAATAAGTGCTAGATAATTTTATTTTAACACTGTTATAACTAAATTCTTGATTCACTTAAGTTGCTGAAAAATGTATTTCAGAGTTTTAACATGTCTAACTTTATTATAAATTATAAATGTTTTTAATAAATAAAGCAACACTTTACAAATCTCCAATTATTCCAATAAAATATGTATTAATTATTTTAAAAATTTTCCGACTTCAAAAATGAAAAAAAGGTTTTCTAGGATTCTCTATGTGATATACTTTTTTTTTTAAAAATCATTATTATTGAAGGTTGCGAAAATCTGTCAAAAAAAAATTTATAGGTACCAATAAAGTGTCTTTATAATACTATCTTACTAATAAATATACCTACTCATTGTAAAAAAATATTACCTAGTGAGCTTCAAGCAATATACATTTACACAGTATTAACACATTAATACGTCTATAATTAACAATATAGTAATAACAATGGTGGAACGTAAGGTGAACAACAGTTTTATAGTGATTGTTAGCTGTAGACTGTAGTAACATGGATTATAAATACATTGCCATTATAAAGTGGTAGTTAACTACTTGAAAATAAAATAATACTAAACGGACCTATTTCAGCTTTGTTTAATAACAGGTTTATAATATAATGGCGCGAGTAAAATAGATCACAAACCGTTGATCCGCTTATATAATAGCTCGTAATGTTGTATAATGAGAAATCCATCTGATATAAGGTCTCGTCCGTAAAACCATATTATTTAGCGGCAATTACTATACCTATATCGGTACGTGATTTTATCAATGAGATCAGTGATCAGCCTTGAACCAAAAGAACAATAATGGAACGCGCAGTATTTAAGCAGTTTTCATGGTGCACAGCAAGAGCCACGGCTACAGGTCCTTTCATTATCGGGGCTATTGATACGGCCCGTATTAAAAATACTATGCAACTAATTATCGTAGCCGTACAATTGTATGGTAGTTCCCCTATAAACTATAATAATAGCGCTATTAATAAGTAGCACAATATCATAAGGTGCATAATGATCTGCGAGGCGTTCTACCTATCTGGGACCTTTGTAAATAATAATTGTCAGTTCTATTCACAATCAATATAATATTGTGTGCGCCTGACATACAGTCAGCTCGCGTTGCAAAGGGCCAGACTCAGATTGTGTATGTTGTTAAAATACGGTTTCCTTGTAACTGTATCAACCGTACATAATATTATATGTGACTAGACGATCGTTAAAGTCTCCAAGTTCTGGGAAGAGAGCACTTGCAATTTGCGGACGTAGAAATCTTTTTTTTTTATTATTATAGGCATTACGTGGTTTTAACATTAATCAAACGCATTGACCAATTATTATTATTATTACATTTTGACAGCGCGATAGAAAGGTAGGCGCACCTAGCTGTTATGTATGTATAATCTCGAAATTCGATGGCTATAGACAAAGTGGAGTGGCGCAATGTCATACAACGATATGAGAACCTAGGCTCTATCGCATGAATACATATTATCTACTACCTAAATAATAATGATAATTATAATATATTCTATTTAAAGTGATGTTTTAACATATACATCACTTAAAAACATTTTAAAATAAAAATAAAAAACGATACAATATATTATGTCAGTGTATATACTATTGTGTTATACATAATATAACTTGTTAGGTTAGGTCGACGTTTAATGGTGTGTGCTGAGAGTATTTTAGAATATTGCTGTTGCCTAAACCCGTGTAATTACAATTTACATACATTTTATAAAAAAACGATTTGATAAATTCACAGTAACTTTTGTAAACGAAAGTTGCGGTTCCGGTTTTGTGTCTGAAAGGCTATTGACTTTTATTATAAATGTAAGCAAATCTTAAGTATGCAAAACGTGAATAACTCTTCGGTCATTGTCATGGCAATTAAATCTATCTTGTTTTATTTATTTTTCGTCGGAAACGAGTTTTTTCTTTACAACATATATTGTAGCTTATAATAGTCAAACGTCATGCTACCATCCGTTTTCAAAATCTGGTCGAAATATCAACAAAATTAAAACGATTGACTGTCTATTGCAACGTACATTAAAATATTTATCATTTCACGCCCACTCAATTAGTTTTTACGAGAACGCGTGCAGTCTGCAGATAGGAAATCATGAATTGCACATTATCTATAGGCAGTAGGCACATACTATTATATTATACTGCATGTTAACTGAATCTGGAGTGGATAAATACAATACCTCTTACTTCTATTCCTCTGCCATAGGCTTACCAGAACATGTAGGTTTTTATCTTGACCAAATACAGGAACGTCGAATGATCAATAATGTTTAATGAGTGTTAGCCGTTACATATAAAACCAAGTTGATCGAAAACCGTTTGGTATGGCTGCCGGGCATTTGTAAACAAGTTTGTTCGCTGCTTGTTATAAGCCATAACATATAGGTATATATACTTTAAAATCGATCCGTTTATTATATTATTTTGTTTAAAATACAGCGTTGCGTCACCCGCTTTTATAGTGCACTAAATATTACATAATCAATTACCTATTATTTATAAACGCGGCGCAACGACAAGAGAGCTAGATCAATAACTGTTTGCCATAGTTGTGTTTTGCAAAAATGTGGATTTCACTACTGAGGCTCTGTGGTTCAACAATTTATAGTAATATTTACATTAAGTGATCGCCCGGTATGTGTAAAATATCCTTTTCCTATTTAGTTTTTTTCTATTCTATGCAGTCGGTGTGGTATAAACGAAAAATAACAATGATAATATTATGTTATTATTATGCAATAGTGCCCGTACTTGCGCATAAAGCCTCAGAAACGTGTCGTTACACCACAACTGTGTTGAATAGTACTTAATTGGACGCTTGCGACCACATCGTGTATATATTATTATGAATATATAATAATTATCGAGTAGATCGATGAGTTAATTTGGAACTACATGACCAATCGCGTGATCGGTGACTTGAGGATTCGGTTAAGACGTCGTAGCACATAGGACAGGCACATGGTTCAACAGACATTACGGTACATAAAAAAATAAGTACATATATAAAAAACATAATACCATAACCTGTAGGATTCGGTACGATCACGACTATGCGCGTTTTGAATTCCACGTGCATTCGACGACATACGCATTAAGAATTATTTGCCTCTTGTATATGTCTACTCAAACGAAGAGGGCACGATTTTTTTTTAGTAAGTTTTATTTACTTGTACTATGTAAACGAGGTAGGTATGTTGATGGGCAGCTTCTTTTGCGCAATACCCCGTCAATTAACTACCAAAAAAAAAAAACAAGGCTCTCCAACGCGGATAACAATACGTTATGAAACCATTATATTAACAAATGCTCGATGGAGCAGATCAACAGTGTTTATAATTTGAACAGAAATATCGATTGAACGGCGGTAGTTCATTAATAATAATAACGTCCATTTAGCAAACATATACAATAGTAAATTACAATTTTAGTTAATAGCATTAATAAGTCAACACCAATATCTTAAATTCCATATAAGTCCTACCAAATCTATTAATCACAATTTTTTTTTAAAAAATTGTTATGTTTGAGCTGAAACATGCGATAAACCTTAAATACTACATATAGAAGGAAATAATTTATGTCAACTGTCACCCTAAGGCCTAAAACAAAAAAAACTGTGTTATCCTTACAACGAGCACACGAAATGGACAAAAAGCAAATCATTGCAATTTTCTTTTGTATTGAATACAATAAGAATAAACGAACACGGCTGCTATATATATATATATATATATATATATATAGGAGCAACTTGGATACACCGTTATTCTTTCAAAGTCCTGTATGTTCTTCAAATTGTTGATAACCACAAATTAGTATTATAAGTACAATAATAATATATTTTAGCGTATAATATTATGCGGTTGAAAGACAAACCGAGAAACATTTGATGCACGAGGTAAAACATCTTTTACCTATATCATATGCAATATATACCTAATGTCATTATTACTAGCAATATATAATTATTATGGACACGATTTGTTGTATAGTAATTAGTAGGAGAATATGGGACAAAATAGATGTATAATAAATCACTCATCGTCATTACGAATTTCATTTTTACAACATTATGTATTACAGAGGAAAAAAAATATAATTACTTTTTGCAATATTACATTTTTCTATTTTCTATTTATAAAGAACAGCGTTACGACTTATGGCATAAAAAGTAATCAAGAGCCAGGAGTCAGGACGATGCGATGGTCTTTAAATATTCTGCACTTATGATTGTGCCTCCAAACTTTCTGGAGACTACCACTGATTATACCTACCGTAGAGAGATATCTAACGCGCTTCAAAGATTTTCTGTTGAAAACATAATACACTGCTCTATTCTTATTGACAATGTGTGCACGTACGTACTTTATAAAATAAATGATGGTGATAACCTTAAATATATAAATTATATTCAAATGTACCGCTGTATATAATAGACCCCGAGAACTATGTACATAACCGTGCGAATCGCCTTCGCCACACGCGTCCTCGCTGGTTTGTTGTAAAAATGTAATTTCTAATATAAAAAAAAACACCTTACCAACCACTACGGCCTATGGATAGGTAATTGATATAATAACAACGTACTTGCCCACTGTACATTGCGAAGAGTGTTGTGTTATACAGCTGCTAGACGCCGTTCACTCGGCTAAATAATCGTCCAAGGCCCTACGGCTCCGCGGTTGCGCCAAAAAAATAAATATAGATATATACATTTTGTATTTATTTACAAAAAAAGAAAAAGACCTTGTAGAAACGTAGAGAAAATATTTCTACACAGAGTTATTGTCCCATAGGCCAGCTAGCGTCTCCGGAATTACTAAGAGAAATTTGAAGAAAAAAAATGTGCAACTTAATTGGATGCATGTTTTTTTTGTAAGTATTTGTTTTTCAACGTATATAATTCTACTTATTGGCTTAGAGTTAAAAAATACCGACGAACGTTTGCCGTTTGATACGGATTTGTCGAGTGTAACGACCTGGGAAGTCGCCGCACTAATTATTATTATTGTAGTCTAAACCGTGGTTTAACAGAGCCGCAGCAAAACCGACAACCGCCTACTGTATGCTCTTACAATTTCAGGTTTAGGTGTTTGTAGAGTCATCACGCAAGATTCACACGTGAAATATATATAAATATATATATATATATATATATATATATATATACTATTATTATAACATATTGTCGTGTCCACGATGATGATATTATAAAGAGTCGAACAATATAGAAAAAAATTGTATTATGCGGATTTACGTCACAAGTCACACGACACAAACGGTCTGAGGAATTATGTCACACCTAAGCTAAGCCATGTAAAAGACAGTTTTTTGAAGTATTGTAAAATACAGAATGAAATGTCCCAAACATAGGCGTGGATCCAGGTGAGCGATTGAGACATGTGGCTTTTGCACTAATAGGTCTACCAACCCCTTCCCCTCCCCATCAAATGTGCTATCTGACTTTTTAATAACGTGTTATTATTTAAATTACAATAATATTGAGCCTTATTTTCACAATGAGTTTTGTGTCAGGTAGACTAATTTATTTTATCAGTTACAAGAGAATATTTTTTGAGCTCGCTTGACAGATTTTTGTAATTGAAATTTTAAAAGTACTTTTTTGACTTGCTTCTTTGTATTTTATTTAAAAGATTTATTGGCTTTGTTTTATTCGGTGACTTGGTAATTACTAATTATTGATGAGTTTTAGTCATAGTCATACAGACTGCATGTAGAATGGTGGACTTGATTTTAGGAGTTAAAACCAAATTTTTAAATTTTGGATTTGTCTTCTTGTCTCCCTAGGCCGTTAGTTGGTCTGAGGACCACAATTAATTTATTGTTTAAAAACAAAAAAAAAACAGTTCCATTTGTAATCAGGTTAAATCGTGACGTTAAATGAGAGACACACTAAATTCTAGCGGTTTGTCCGTTTTGCACTGTGTGAAATGTACTGTGCCACAACAAGGCAATTCAGCATTGGAAGTACATAGTTTGTTCATAAAAAAATTGAATGCCACAATGTCATGGCCATTACTACACCTGAAGTCGTAGACGGGGATAATTCCAGTAAAACCATTAGATTTAGCTCACACATGAATCTTTATTTATCAATATATGGACCGAGTAATTTTTTACTGTACCCGGTCAATTTTATTATGTGTTATTTAGAGTTCAGGTGAGACAAATAATTTGACTGTCCGACCCAATTTCGATGAAATAAGGCAAATAAGAAGGAAATAAAAAATCCGGTGATTTTTTTTTTAAATTTAATATTGTTTAACTATGGTCGGTATTCAAATGAATCAGATTTAAAACTACATATTATGTGCGAAATGAGACATTCCCAAAAACCTCAACTATCAAGACGCATTAACGACTTGATGTATTATGTATTATAGCTTAAGAAAAAATTATTGTATACATTTTTTTTTACCGATGTCATTGACTTTATCGTTTACTGATTAATAAAACAATTTATTATTTTATTATTATTATTATTTTGATCAACTGGAATACACTGAGGACTATTATATTTAACATACATTGTCATTAAAAGCCTATAAATGTGATCAGACCTTATGCATAAACGGTAATCGGTAAAACAATAGGAATACTAACGATACATGATGAATGAATGTACAATAATTTATAGCACCTGTTAGGGACGTGTACTGGTGCGTTGACTGAATGGTCGCTTAGACGTGTCAAATAGTTTGATGCAATAATACCTCATCAATGTGTAGTCATTTCATTAACAGCATTAAACACTTTTAACACACAAACCCATTCAAAGAACAGAAAAAAAAATTATACAGTTTTAAAATATTTAAAGAATGCTATAAAATATCAAAACATCAATATGGTAAAGAGATATTTAAAAAAAAGTGTTCACGACACTATTGAAATGTTTTTGCTGCTGGGGAATATTATGCTTTTTTTGGAGAGCTATCAGTATAAAACATAATTCTCAGTCTCACAAAATCTCTAGGAATATGGTCAAAAAATTAAAGAGGACAAGCAGTGAAGCACAATATATTTTTAGACCGGTACTCCGTGTCGTAACACCTTTAAATTATCTATTCTACCTCTCAATCAGGGACAATTATAGGTTAATAAGCTTGCCGTGTATACATATATCACCCACCCACCCACCAATTATAATAAGGGTGCATTTAATAAACAGACACCCTATTACCATATGATGTGCACCACTGAGGACAAGTGCAATAGATGAATGTTTTGCCAACAAGAAAATAAGAAATAAATAGGGATAGGAAAATAAGGTACAAAAATAACCGGTTGGTAAGTACAAGTTACAAATGAGATAAAAGTAACTTTGAAGTTACGCAAAAAAATTTGTTTGTAACTTGTTACTATAGTTACTGCTTATTTTTTTCAGAAAAACAGTAATGGCTTAAGGCTTATTTGTATCTCTAGTTTGTTGAATACATTATTAGAATGACCGACGATGTTTATGCATACGCTTTAATAGCTTACATAATGTATATTATAATGCACGGCGTAGTGCGTTTTAACGCTACAAGATAACAAACGTTTTGCATTTGAACAGGCTAATAGTCCTCCTCATCGTGTACATATTATTTAAACGCATTCATAAGAAAAAAAATAGTGATCAGGTGTGGCACGAGTGCACAACAACGGGACTAGACTTTTTTTTAATTTGCTCAAAATAAAAAATTATATAGCATTCACAAGTATTTTTTATCGTAGCCAATCAGTGCAAGAAAAACAAAAGTCCAAAACGAGCAAGAGCGGTTATCGCGGGTGTATTGTCTTGTACTTTTAAAAACCGTAAAATGTGGCTTTTGCTTATCTAGCCGCTTATGGTATGTACAAGTCACGTTAAGCCTACCGTAAGTACATTGTCATTTAACACACTACATAATACAGACACAAACTCACTTTTAGCAAATGCAGTTGACGGGGGTTTTTTTTCTTAAAAAAAATTTGTTTTTTCTTATTTTGGCCTTTGATAGAACTTTTAACGGCTTGACCGTTCGCACGCACGTCGGTTATCCACTACTATCGTTTCCGTTACATGTCGACGGACAAGTTTGCACGACGGTACAACAGGCAAACGGCACGCGCGCGAATTCCAACACACGAGGGTTAACGGTATATAAATGTGTGTGTGTTGTAACTTCTTGTAAGTATACAAATATTTGTATGTACGAGATTACTCGGAGCTGTTCGAATGCACTACACCGACAAGCTAGTAGAAACGCCAAAGACCCGGGCGAACCGACTGGTCCGTGTAAACTGTAATGCGGTGCCGGCTGAGGTCTAGTGGTCACAGACCAGAACCAGTTTCCTCTACTCCGTCGAATTCTCTTGACAAGCGCGCGCGCCACCGTTCCCTTGCGTTCAAGGTCTGCGACTCGCCATTTTTCTTCTTATACACCATAATATAGTGGTAATATTATTATCATACCCACAGCCAGTAAATAGGTGGAATAGGGTCAGATACCATACCGCTATAGGTATACCCGAGTTCTGTTGTCGTTTGCTCGCGTAACGTTAATTTCCACCGGCGCAGTACCCCCACAATCAAGTTCGAAAAATGTATCACCTGTGTGAGGAGCATTTCCCATAGGTGTCTGGTCATTGTGCTGATCTTGAGGAATTTGAGTTGAAAAATATTTCCCAATTCACATGCATATCATTATTATTATTTGTACAACAACAGTTAGCCGTTCCCTGCGATAATAACGTGTGAATCGTGCGGCAATTAATTTATGTATGTTTTATTTAAACATATTATACCCAATAGTACTGCAGACCGTCGGGTCACGTGTAACCGGTAACGGTACTAAGTAAAAAAAATTAAACTCGGTAAATAAATTGTATTTTTATTGTACATACTTTTTTGTACAATCGAGCGCCAGACTCACGCAGGGAAACGTTTGACAATTTAGTTCTATTATATAAGAATATATAATGCTATTTGCCCAGCAAACAGTATATCAATTATTATTTGACAAGTCATCGGCAGCTATGACAACTGCAATAGCTAAAGTTGAAACACATTTATAATCCTTTGTTAACTGTGAAAATCGCCTCTTAAGTTTATCTAATGATTTTCAAAATAATATTTAGTACTATGTAGGCATTAACATAATTGATCAGAGCGGTACTGCACGCAGGTAATCATTGGACAACTAAAATTATCAAGTACTATACTAGTACTTAGATAGAAATATAATGTTGCATCCGTTCCCGGATCTTAGTCTCTATTCTCGATCAATACAAAGTACAAAAGCGCCGTAGAAAACCAATAGATACGAAGTTCTAAAATACAAATAAAATTCTTAATACGAAAAACACACAAGGATGTATCGATAGCAATTCGACGAACCGGTTTGCCATAATACGTTCATGTATCACGACCAACAACTGTTTTAAAATAGAGAAAACAAAATGCTGTTCAACTGCGGTTGATCTATATTCACAAAAACAAAGCTCTTAGCCGTTTTGAAAAGTCCATCTAATAACTAACGCGGACAAAAACAATAAATAATCAACGCAATAATAATCCCCACAAGTGGTGTTCGTGTTTTACTAATCGAAAATAAACTTACACTGCTATGTGTGTACCTGACCGCTATGGAGAAATGTATAAAATATATATCTATAGACAATTAACTTTTGTTTCGATACGTTTGGCGCCTTTGTTGTTATTCAAAAAACGTGCGACAACAAATATAATGAAATGGCCCAACCGAGTTTGATTTATAACACACGTGAGTAAAGCAATAAATTTTAACCCCTCGAGACACATTAAGTTGTTGAATGTCCTGTGGAATACAAGTACAAGTGTATTGCGTCAAACGACTTGTGTTTTCTCGCATGTTTATCGATAAGTACATGCTGTCCTGTACACGGAATAGTGTATGACAAACTGCAAAGAACAGTGTTACCGTTGACAAGTGAAATTAATCTCGGTTGATCAAATGTATAATTGTTGTTAAGACCCAATCATTTGGTAGCAAGTAGCTCGGCGAAGCAAAGATTTTATGAATATTTTACAACTCTTAGTGGCCGGGTGGACAAATTTCAGTTTTTTGTTCGGTTTTTCGACACGGAAGTTTATCAAAACGGAATTATGCCACGAATATATGTCAATTAGATTGATAGAATAATGAATAGCATTATGAGTGGTATGACATTTTTTAGCTTTAATATTATAATTAAATTACACCTATATAATATGGCATGATACGGTCGTAAAATGACTACGATTAAGATGTATAAGTTGCTCAAATCAAAAACGTACCTACATAGACACGTTAAAAATAAAAAATTACTCGAGTTTAAGTGAATATTAATACAATATTTAATGTTCTCACGAGACCGGTTCGTTAATTTATTAAAATTTATTGTGTGTATTTGTTTATATTATTACACAAGCAGAGAAAAATGGTCAAAAACGTACAGTGTACGTGAACGCATGGTTCTTCATGCACAAGCCAATAATGATGTATTGTTTCGGCGCACTAGTTCTTCTTTGTCACCATTTCATACTTATGTAGAGTGTATCCAATTACTAAAATCGAAAAACAGTAATTTTGTATAAAATGTAATAATTATATTGCTCCTTGTCGCAGAACCGTTAAACAAATATTTTGATTTTTTTGTACATATTCACAAACGAGAAGGTAGAACATAAAAGTGCATTTTATGATCAATGTTAATTGAAGCAAAATTACCGCGAAGGCTAAAATTGGACTTATAATAGATGTACATGGGCACAAGTTGCGTTCAAGGCGAACAATGGTTAAACGCATTTTATTACTCGCGGACTGATCATTTTTTAAACCTATTCTGTCAAGAGCTGAAATGAGGACACTGTCCTTTCAATAAATTAATTTAATTTAATAATTAATTTATACATGTTAGCTTATCATTTAAATTTGTTGTGAACACCAAATAGGTTATAGCTTATAGGCCCAAACAATTTTAAACAAACAGGAAAAAATATGAAATTGCATTTTTGTTTTATAAAATAGTTCATAATTTAAAATTTTAATTTGAACCTTTGAATTATAAGATGTTAATGCATTAAACAGTCGAATTAAAAAAAAAACAATTTTTTAGATTTTCAATATAAAACAAAAAATGTATTTACATTTTACATCCATTTTAACTTAATGAGTGGTACGAATAAGTTAATTACATTTTTAGTTGTGCTCTGTTTTCGGTATTTAATTAACAAAATATCTTTAAATGGAAATGACTTACACCTGGTTAGTATGTTCAATATATTATTTTATTTCAAAATCTGTTATATAATTTTTAATTAGTATGAATTGCGTTGTACGCGTAAATTGAATAAAAATTATGAAACAAAGATTAATTTTATTCTTTATTTATTCTTAACGACTAACGAGGATTTTAAACTGGTTGTGTGTTAATGAGCACAGGAAAAAAATAAACAGTTAGAAAAAAACTCAAAAAAAATTATTTCGAGTTTGGTATTAAGCTTACAAATTATTATTAAGTTTTTTAAATGCAGTTTTACTCAATTCAAGTCTTGCAAAAACATGGAAATGCGATCGCTATAGTCATTGATAAACTTTATGTAAGATTGATATAAATCGAATTCAAGAGTATCGTTATAGTACAGTTGAAGTTCACCAATAACTGTTGTTGCTTTTTCCGATTGGCGATGAACCGGTTGTGACGAATATTCTAATAGTGGAATATTTAAAACATGGTATAACCTTTTATATTCATGTTGGAATTTTTCAGACATATAGTCTGTGTTTTGTATAAAATAATCCGTACCTTGTTTTAAGATGATATTGTTGAGTTCACAGAAGATATCGTCGTCGTTTAATTGTAACGCATTAATAACGCGCGGTAAAACCAATTGGAAATCAAAAAATCAAAAAATCAATGTCTTCATCTGTATCATAAGCGGCTAGTTTTGGCTTTGAGCTTATCATACGACTTATTTGCATCAGGAATTCCTACGTGAGTCGCACCAACATGAATCTAAATATGCTAACAATCATAATATTAAGTTAAGCTCTAGTATATATTTTAGAGCTACCGATTACACGTGTAGTTCGAATTGACGTGTAGAAGTTCGTGTAGTTGCTGAACTCAGCAACCTCGAAAACATATAAATCGACTGCCTTCTTAGTATTTTAAACTAAAATCTAGCTTGTATCATATTTTATCATCTTTTTCGATTTTAGACTACTTAATTAGTATTAAGTTTCGGCAGCTGAAACCTGTTTAATATAGTTTTTTTTATCAGTTTCCTAAGTCTAACTTGGAAAATCGATTTTCGATCGCGTTTTTTAGATTTTAGACAACTGTGCGTCGGTCGGTTATTGTGCTCGGAGACACTCGGTTGTTTTTCCCGTTAAATTACAAAAGCGGTAGGTAACACACAATATTATTAACAGTCGTTCGCATTAGCCGAGTAGATATATTACTATATAGGAATACCGTTGGGCTCATAAAACGTCTTCGATCGCTTAATGCGCATCGCGATGATCGGGAACGGCGTCGTCCTCTGCAGTAGGTATACTGCATGTATACCTATAATAATATATTTTATTATAAGAAACTATGTAAGCGACGAGAATTCTAATCCGTTTGACGCTTGTCCAGTCTTCATTCGGAGAACCGGTTTCCACAGGGCTCGGAGTCATCATCTCGGTCGCATGAATCGTCCGGAAATACTGTGTGCGTGTATCTCTATGGCCTATGCGATACCGCTATTATACCTACAGTCGACCGATACGTTGAGGGGTGTGAAGTGTGTGTTGTGGGACAATAACGGCCGGCGGAGTGGAGTGGTTTGAGAAGAGTGCACTTAACACAATCATTATATCTATTATTATTATTATTATTGTAGTTCGTGTTGAAGACGAAACACCGCGTTACAAAACAGTAAACACAATGCAAGTGTTAGATGCACGGGATCTGTGTTGGATGTACGTTTCAGATTTTTCGGTATAAGTATAATAATAACAAAATATTTTTAAAAACGCTGTACACGTTTTATTTCTCAATCGGGGTCAAACGGATCACGAACCGTCAACACGCGGAGTGGATATAGATTCCAAAAAATAAACCGTGAAATCCACCAGGTGCGCGGTATTGCGTTTAGATTCCGCTTTTATTGAACTATTAACTGTAATTGACCTCATCATATTTTTTAATAACAAACAAAATATATTTAGATGTATTAACTTTACCTCGGACTGAAACGGCCGAGACCATAATATTATTTTAAAAACTGAGTTACTTCTAATATGCTTTTTTATTATCGAATATTTATCCAAATTTCAATGCTAATTATATGGAATCTGTATTTCAAAACTAGACGAATAAATTTAGGCGAACAACGACTTGGTTATTCCATCTCTCGGGAACAGTTATAATTTTAGGCAGGTTTAACAAAGAAGAGCATAAATTAACATAAGTCCTAAAAAATCTAAAGACTACTTCATATTGTATATAACACTGGCCAACACACATTCTGGTGCGTAAGATTTTCCTGCTGATTTTTATAGTATTTGAAGTGCTGATTTCAAATATGTCATCAGATTTTTCCTATAAGCTCTACTTTTTTAGATATAGGTACGCTAAATCTCAAAAAGTGCCTAAATGTGACCTAACCGGTATAAATTTACTCTACAAGACACCTTTTTTCTTCAAAATTTTTTTCTCGAATAGATAATTTTAGATTGTTTCATGTAGATTACGAATCTGCAAATATTTTGCGCCTATTGCACTTAGTTTGGAAGTTACAGACGTTTTAAAATCGCCGATTAAGCGTCCAGCGACTCGCGGCAGATGTACATGAAGTTGGTCCCCTACATTATCCTATCAATTCCAAATTAGTGTCAAACTTTTGTAAATTAATTTTAAATAATTGTAAATTGGTTTTCAGAATTTGTAAATAATTTTTCCTACACGTTTTACCAAAATAATTTTTCGGGGGGCCACATTCACAGAGCCACCCGAGTTTAATAGATCGACTCCAAACTAGTGTTAACATTTTGCAAATTAATTGAAAATAACTGTAAATCTGGTTTCAACATTTGGAAAAAAAAAATTTCGGTGTTATACCCGACTACAATGTTGTAGTAAAATGATAAGTATGCAAAACAGTTTTAATTTATAAAATATTATAAATTGAACACAATTTTGGATAGTTGTGATTAAAAAAATATATATTCAATTTTTTTTTTAGTTTGACTGGAAATAATAAAAAAAGTATATTTAATAATTAAAATTACTATGAAATCATAATAAACGGGCTTAGATTTTATAGCAAGATTAACATACAAATACTCACTTGGTTAAACGTTTTTAATGTAAAACACAATTTAAAAAATAACTTCAAATGAAGAGCAATTAAAAGAAATTACACGTTGTATATATTATAACATTAATTTAAACATTTTTAACAGTTTTTTCCAAATTTTTAAAAAAGTTAGATAATTAGTTTTGCTAGTATGCTATATAAATATATAAGTATTAATTAAGCATTAAGTATGAGGTCATAACCTCCCGGAATGTCTGTCCCCCACAAAAACTTTATTGCGAGCATTGTCAAAAACTATGATCTGCGGTGTGAAAATGGTTATGGATAAGGTAATAGAAAAATATTTTTACTTATATCATAGATAAAATATAAATGAAGGGCTGCGGGGAAAAAAGATCAATGTCAATTTTTGTTGAAAATAAGATTTTGGTATCAAATTATTTGTATTGATGTATTGTATCTTTTATGCGCTCGAACCAGGGAAAAAAATAGATTAGTCGAGAGTAACGACCGCCGGAAGTTTAGGCATACAGCCAAAATGTATTACGTTTTGAAATTAAAAACATGATTTTTTCAGAATGTTAAAAAATTGACATTGATCTTTTAATCTCTTTTGATCTCTACACTAGCATTTATTAAGGCGCATTGTATAGGCAATTTTTCAATAAAAATTAACATGAAGCTAACATATTTTAACTCGTATATCAACACAGCAAAGAGATATCTATTTTAATATTCAATTTTTTTTCAATTTGTACACACCTTATTTTTAGATAAATGCATAACATGTTTCTACTTTTAAATGTACGTTTTTATGAATACTCAGATTTAAGTTTTGAAAATTTATTTGAATTCTTCAACTATTACAATAGTTAAGCGTATAATAAAAATAAATGATGACCAGATTGTCCAGATGAGGCAAAAGCTGATATTTAAATAAAAAAGAACATTGATTACATTTGAACATTGATTATAAATTTGATTATTGGAAACTGACGTTTTTAAGTTTACCGTTGCATTTGACTTAATATTTTCTAAGAAAACAACATTGATTTAGACGTGAGGATATTTTCATAGAACATTTATTAAAATATATATTTCATAATTTAAAAATATAATACTATATAAAATAACACATCTTAGTCATAAACGTACAAAACATTTATGGTTCGATTTGAAAGCACTCCGTATTTTTATTTATTTATACTAATATAAAACATGATTGATTGTTACAGCGTCCTATGCTATTTATCTGGCCGAATAACGTAATAAATATACTTAGAAATTTATCGATTAACATAATAATAATATACATAGAATTAAATTAAAATTTTAACAGGTCGACACAACAAGACGATAAAAAAAACGTAATTTCTTTATAATATATTGTATAAATATACATATTTCTATGTAAAACATTATATTGAAGTTATATTAAAATTCAAACAATTTTTTTAAAGAAAAACAAGTTTAAACAGTAAAAATATAGACATTTGCAATGACATATTGTTTGAATTTGGCACCGATTTAGATCAACAAACTAGTGTAGTTCTAATTACTTAGAACAATATTTTTCGTATCATAATCATTATTTTTTTTTTGTTCTACCTTATCCTTAACATAAGTAAAATAGCACCTATTGACTGAGATTTTTTCCGTTTTCGATAAAGTCCAAAAATCATATCGTTTGAGCGTATATAATAATAATAAAAATATAATATAATAATAATAATAATTTTTCGTAACATTGCAGGTAACAAATTATAATAATGTAAATTATAGGTACATAAAAATATGGTATATAATATTGTAAACGAGAAAGGTCGTCGTGTCTCGACTTTTATCACGTTATAATATTACCGTTATTAAAAATAATAATATTTTCCTAATGTTCTTTAACCGGTCGTATTAACAACTGTTGACTTCTGATATTAGTATCCAACACATAATGTTATTTACAAATACAATAATAAACATGTATAAGGCCTTCGTCGCTTTCGGACGGTCGAGCGCGTGCACAAATTTGACAACACATCATGACTTGTAAAATATAATATGTAAATCGACAACAATAATAATACAATGTGTCCGGTGATAAATAATAATTACTATAATAGGTACGAGTAACAATATATAATATAAATTAATATTTAAAAACGATCACATTTCGGAAGAACATAACACGGCGGCGGTTGCACTACTGACCGTTCGCCATGATTACCATTTCCGGAGACACGACGATGCGGTCCACCTGTACGCCGGCCTAGCAAAAAACAAAATAAATGAAACAAATCCCAACAAATAGATCATCGATCCTCGATCATCATCATCGTCATCGTCGTCGTCGTCATATGCGCAACATAAACAGAGCCACGTTGGAAATGTCGTTGGACTTAGCACCGTCGACGATGCGCATTTTAGGCGGTACCGGACTGAAAACGTACACACACACACACAATTTTCGCGTTAATTAAGCCAAAGCTACGTGGACACAAGAGATAGTATTCATAACACTCAGGTTAGGGTAAAACCCGGCTCTCGACGATGATCTTTAACTTTACCTCAGAGATTTCACCAGCGATTCCATGGACGCGTGGATCCGATCGAAGTGCGGACGGTTCTCGGGTTGGTACTGCCAACACTGTAACATCAACCGGTAAACTTCCTCCGGCGTTCCCTCGGGAGCCGGCATCCTGTAGCCTGCGAAATAAGACGAATTTAGGTAAATTATCCAGGGAAGGAGAGGCTTAAGAGTGGTTTAATGCAAGCAAGGCGGAAAAGAAATTCAGAAAAAATTGGGAAAAGAAAATAGGAAAACGGGTAAGACCGAGGCTATAGTGGGTAATGGCACAAAATAAATAAAAGTAGAAGGGTCGCTTTCAATGTAAACTGAAAAGTGACTACCATTTTGTAAAGACCTATTTAGTGTTATATCTATACACAACTAAAAATAATAATGTATAGATATAACATTATAGTGGTATAGCCTTAGGATGGCCGCTGCGTTTTTTTGCGATAACTGATAAGCGTCTTCCCCGTGTTAATTTGTATCAGTGTCCGGGGCCTGGTAAAGGTTACAATCACAGACGTATATAATAAACTAGATTGCTAAGTGTACATGCAATAAAAAAAAATTGCAGTTACCATTTTTCGTCATCTTTGTGGGAATTAGAACCTTACATGAAAATATGTTTATAACAATTATAAATTAAGTTGATAACACAGAATCATATATATGTATATATATATGTATATTATTTTATACACACATCAATCTCACAAAAATGGCGGACGTAGACTTCTATTCTTATCCTTAGTTAGCGATCTAGTTTACTAAATATATCTATGTTTATTATTATATATACAGTGTGTCTCCCGCTGTTTGACAAGCTTACACACCATTCCTATGTAAAATGACCAAAACACCACGGCGTGAGATACCTTATTAAGCGAAAAAGCTAATCGACCAATATTAATGTCAATTTTGACCGCGTCTTACCGGTATCAATTTTTTCTCGAGCTTTTGAATTGCTAAGTCCGCTGTACGGCGTACCGCCTCTAGCGAATATTTCCCAGCACAGAACACCGTAACTCCAAACGTCACAAAGCGTTGTGTATTTTCCTGTAAAAAAAAAAAAATTAGCTCGTGCTGATGATGGTAATTTTAAGATGTTTATTGTATTCAACGGAAACATGTCTTTCGTCCGAATTAACAGCAGGCATTAATATGCATTAACTAATATATATATATATATATAAATATACGAATTTGCTCAAATATATTTTCGGGTACACTGCATTTTTTTTTTGGTGTTAAATGAAGTATAGTTTTTTTAACATTGTGCTTAGTAAAATTGCTGTCCAATATTTGAGGAAAATATATAGTAGTGAGTAGGTATGTACCTACTCATATGACTCAATTATACACTTCAAATGAAATCTATGATCGACCTTTTGACTGTACATAATTATAATAAAACATGCGAAAAAAATTAATTTAGCGTTACTGTCGAAAAAAAGAAATTAATAACAAATTCCGTCTAACCCACGAAATTCCACGGAAAATTATGCTATAAAAACCCGTTCGTGTATGCTTCATCTTGTTTAAAACCGAATGTTACATTTTCAAATGAAATCAACCGCATCGTAACATTTCAAGGTCTTGTAACAAATAAAAAAAAAATTCCAGACAACCTGTCTAAAGCCGTTCTGATAATATGACGTTACACATACATCTAGGCGTTGGGTAAAAAATATCCAAGTTTCACCGATGATTGAAATTCATAAGTATTATGTCTAACCTGAGCATTTCTTATGACGAACGTTATCAAAATAAACATTAAGCACATAAATGTTTATACCTTTACGATATGCAGGAAACTCTGCCCCTCCCCAATGCTGTAATATGTAAAAAACAACATCTTACCGAAATTTAAGGCTTCAGGAGCCGTCCACTTGATCGGTATTTGTTTCATGCCGTCCGACACAATGTATTCTTCTTCCTCTCTGGACATACCGAAATCGGAAATTTTCACTATGTTGCTGTCACCTGAGTCGACATAAAAACAAATATTATTATGACTAGGTATAATATTAAATACAGGTCGCCGTCATAGATTAGATACACAAATAGACAGACCACACACCGTGGGTTTTTCTGGCAACCACGTTTTGGACGCAACCCTATATAGTTGACCATACCTTTATAAATTGGTCGTATAACATGTGTCCATTAGGCATCAGTGGAGAACCCTACAGGTTGCCAAAAAAAACACGGTGTGGTCTATCTACGCAAAATATGTTCGATCTAAGGTGTTGCCGACTACGGATACGATACAAAGACGGCATATTTTGCGTTAATTATTCAGTTACTGCTGTTGGCGATTTAAATTTTAGTACATGCATACATACAAACAAATGCGACCTATTCGCGAATGATGGCAGGCAATCGTGTCTTAAAAATATCATCAAACGTTATTAACCATATTATGCATTATGCACTCACCGACTAGACAATTGCGGGCTGCGAGATCACGGTGTATGCAGTTCTTGCTCTCCAAGTACATCATACCGGCGGCGGCGTCGCGGCACATTGAGACCAATTGAAGGACAGTCAAGGTCTTGGAGTTATTTCTTAAATACGTCAACAAAGACCCGCCTGTGTACAAAACAAGAAACACCCGGACAATGTAACATGTGTAAGTAAGTGCGCGGTCAGCTATATTATTAAATGATTGATCGTGGCCAAAGCCGGCCGTGGCACGCGCCCAACCGGCCAGTAGGTTTCTTTTCTTTTCCAATTTTGTTTTCTTTTACCTGCGACTAGTTCCATGACTATCATTATCGGTTGTTTCTGCACGCAGATACCGATTAACTTGACGACGTTGGGATGGTCGTACTGTTTGAGGATCCGACCTTCCTGTAGGAATTTCTTTTTGTGCTCGTCGGGCACGGTAACTCGGCACGTTTTCACCGCGACTTCTTTGCTGGTCGACCGCAGTCTCGCTTTGTAGACGTCGCCGAAATTGCCCTGCGAGGGAAAAAAGCCATCGTCAATACCACCAACGCATATAAATATAAGAGCGAAAGAGAAATTTTAATATCCTAGTTTCAGCAAGTTTTGTTGTCCGAACCGGGACCGTACTTACTACGGACCCTGAGCGAGCCCAGCCAAGGATCTCGGCTCTGAATTTTAAAAAAGGCACCTCATTTCAACGTATGTTGTCCAGGAGTCTCATTGGTATAAGACTATGGTACATTATCGATATTCCAACTGTGTTAAAATGTTTGAACATTAAAAAAAAAATCAAACATTTTAATCTGAGTTCATACCACTACAGCCAGTATGAAAATAATGTTTTAAAGCAAATCGCGGTATGCGCAAATTGATATAAATCAAATCTGTGATAAAACGAGTTTTGTATAATATTGCCTATACAATACCCCTTAAAAAATATCGTAAAAAGACTCATAAGTACTTAACTGATATGTGTACATTCATGTCTTATATTTAAATTAATATTTTGCAATAATATATGCTATAGCCTATGTCCCTGTCTTATGAATTTTTTAAACGATGAGCCTTTATGTAAAAAAGATAAGTTGGATACGAATTCCGGCTGTGAAATTGTTTTATTGAGGTAATAGCCAACTAATAATGTAATCTATTTTTTTGTGAAAACTCGGTGTCCGTACTAATAATAAATCTTTACAGGAAACAGATAGCCCATTTATTATAATTATTATTCTAGCTTACTCTGCCGATTTTCTCGAGCAGCATCACGTCGTCGTTGTTCAGCTCCCATCGCTCTCTGGGTATGGGCTGCCTAAGTATGGCCCCCGAACGGCTGGTCACCGGTAACGCGCTCTGATACTGATAAGTGATCAACTCTTGGATGGTAGGAAACGAGGGTCCCTCGAATCGAAACTCGCCCTGCGTTAAGTATAAACGAAAATTGTGTTATTATCGGTGGTCGTCTTATCGTCCGCAACAATACTTACGTCAGAAGTAGTCTGAACTATGAAGTGTTTGTGACCTCCCCAACAGACGGACAGTACCGTCTGGTTTTCGTCGTTTCTGGTCGTTTCCCGCACCAAGAAGTCGCCTTCTTTCGTCAACAGCCTGACCACCTCTTCTCTGGGCAACACTCCGTGAAACCATTCTTCTTCGATCAGCGACTTGGTCGACGAACCGATCTGAGACGAGACAATATTAATTAATTAATGACACAACAACCACCGTATATATTCCCGGCACGTCTCTAAGACATTTCACTGCAAACAAACAAAAAAAAAAGCAAGACGTCTCGAAAACACAAACGACGTGAGAAAACTAAAAAAAAAAAACCGTGACGGGATCAAACCCTCTCTGCATTGTTAATACTTTACAAGCCCGCGACTAAATAACAACAATCGCACAGTGTAAAAAAACAATATTATTCTTGCCACACACGAACTCGGTTAATGGGAATAATAAAACGTAACATTATTATTGACGAGCACACACGGAATGATTTCTATTAGCATATTATTAAGTAGGCACCACGCGTTATCTGAGTCATTTACAGACGTACGGGGATTTACCTGAATAGATAATAACTGTCATTTATACAATGCATATACGACCCGTGTAACGAAACAAACCGCAGTTCGATGGGTATATTATGATATTATTACTATGTTGTATATGCGGTAATTTTAATACACGTTCGTTTGATGTACAGGCAATGAAACGAGAAATTAAATAAATTCATAAATGTAACCCCAACAACCATCTTTTAAGTGCATTCACATGAATACCATGGCGTAACCGCCAAGAAGAGGTTTTCGATTGACTCGTAAGTATATTTTTATCTGAATTCTTTGTAATATTTTATTCGTAATTCTGAAAAATTAAGTTGCAAAAAGGATGTGACCGAAACCGTGTGCAATGAAACTGTAGCGTGTTTCCGTACGTGCCGACGGTGGAAAAATTAAAAGAAAGATGACGTATCTACACCAGATGAGTAGAGGGAATATAGCCTTTGACATGAATATTATGTCTTATGACTGGGGGGGGGAGGGTCAATCCAAAAGTAACGTGGACTTTTTCACGTCACGACCGATGACGTCAGATGAGGTAAGAGACAGCTGATAAGGGCAGAGGAAGGGGACAGAAATAGACATATTAATAAACAAATTCGAAAGTATGATTGTGTACAATTGTGTAGGTACAACGATAACTGAACAATTAATTCGAGTTCCCAAGTTTCGATCGAGCATCCTAGTTTTGGGTGGTGAAATGATTTTGGGATTTGTTGCGAGTGATTTTAATGCGAACCGAACAAACCTGTATTTTGAAATGACAGTAGAAGACGGATTAACGGTGTTAGGGCAAAAGCTTACCACACTAGGCACAAAGTTGTTAGCGTTGTTGTCGGCAAACGTTTGGTACGGCAAAGGCGTGACGATCGGTCGCATGTCGACGATGACCGACCCGTCGTTGCCGTCCATGCTGTCGGACTGGTAGTGGTTCCCGTTATCGCTGTTGTTTGAACCTACTCCTGAGCTGGCCGTGGTCGTGGTCACCGCGGCGGTCTGCATGGTGGAATTGTTGTTGTCCGCCGACGGGTTACCGCCGTTACCAGAGTTCGGTACCGATTTGCGGCGGAAAGGCTTGCGCAGGATGTCCACCAGGCTGGACGTGGCCAGTGTAGTGGCTATGGTCATCATGGACGATGCTTGGCTGACGTTTCCCAGAGACGGCCTCTTCAGCGATCCCTCGACCTGCGCGAAAACGGCATAAAACGATCGGCTTAAAATAACTCTACTACGAACGAGAATAGAAAAAAAATTGTTAAAAGAAAAAAAAAAATGTCTACTTACGATAATGTCCAAATCGTTAATGTCCAACGACGGTAAGTCACAGCCAGACGGCAATTCTTCGCAGCCGATTTCGAACAGCGCTTTTTTTATCACTTCCACCTGTTTTTGAAGTCGGTGTTCTTCGCTCCTGAGTTCGATCAGAGGTAAATCGCTAAAAATAAGAGAATACAATTTTTTTAATCTGACAGTACCTACTCGTAGTAAACAACTGATCCCGAGTGTACAGTTAAATGCTAATATTATATAAATATATATTTTCAAGTACGATGAGTAAATGGCAATAATCCAATAACCCACGCACAATATTTTTTTTTAATAAAGTGGGATGACATTTTTTTGTTAAGCCATGTAAATAATGTTATTTTATGGAACTATATTTATTATAAGAGTAATAAAACGGGCCTTGAGCCATCGAAATATGTAATTAATGATATTTCGGTCACAGCTATTTTCCAACGACAAACGTTTTTCATAGTACAATTTAGACAAGATTTGTCAAAAAAAAAACCGTGGGCGTGTGGTTATCATTCTAAATTATTTAAAAAATATTTGGTAGTATGTTGTAGATTATCCTTCAACGGATAAATGGAACAAAGACGAAAGTTAGGGTAGGGAGACATAAGTAGGAGGTCAGGAAGGTGAAGCCTCATAAAAAATATTAGTATAGCCTGTTGAAAATGTATTGATTGATAATTGAAACGTTTCGACTGTTTTTGTAGTGTCGGTTGTCTATTCAAAGTTCCTTAACGGTAAACCGACATTCGCGAAACGATTTCTCGGTCGACCTATGTTGCCGCTCTGACGTGGTATTCGATTGCTAAAACCAACAAAAGGTCAGGTATATTATATGTACACCACCTTAATCATTCAAATGGTTGAACATAATATAGTGGCAATACATATGTATATACATATAAACGGCAGGCGGATAGGATTATCGTGTACCGATTGGGATCTCGATTGTGCCATCAATAATCGACACGTCTATTGGCTGTAACGCGGACGTTAACAAATTAAATCGACTATACCAACCGGTCGGGTACATTGTGCGTACAGCGGTGCAAAATTACTAACGCCTAATCGATAGACGTTTGAGATAGACATAAGAAAAAATAAATTTAAACACTAGCGATTCAAATAATTTGAATAATTCGTGTAGCCCGTAGGGTCACTATATTTTTAGGTTATCGGCATATCGTTAGAGAAACTATTGGTCCGGCATGGGCTCTCTTTGACCATGACTTACGAATTGTTATCCGAACTATTGTCAAGGAGGCTGGTTTCCATGGCTTCTTGGCATTCCTTCAGTCGGGTTTCGAGCTCAGTCATTTTGTTCCGTACCCAGTCCATGGTCAGGTTGTCGACGGCCAGCTGATTAGCCTGCAGGTGTCCGGACGTGTCGTCCTGCACCAGAGCGTCGTCAAACGTTATCTCGACGTCACCGCGGTCAGTCCTGGCAAAACAATAATAACAACTTTGTATAATTAGAGTAAATCCGACTGGAAAATCGACCACCATTATAAGCTACAATCGCTCACTTTCTAGTGTAATCGTTGTACTCCTCGCAGGGCTGAACGATGTCCGTACAGGATTCCATTCGCACGCCTATCTGCACGAACTCCTCGGACGCCGGGTTCCACTGTGCGGCCAATTCGGACAAAGCGTTTTTCCTAAAAAAAAAAAAAAAAAACCCCACTACATTAATTTTAACGCTCATAAAATATGTGGTTTAAAAATATATCAGACGGTGTAGAGAATTATTATGACGGATTTGATGGGACGAGATGCTTTCATTCAATTCGGATTCAAAACAATCAGGATCATCCTAATAGCGGTCGTACAGGTTAACAATATTGTAGTCATATGGAAAATAAAAACTAAAAGTGCATTTGCCAAAAGTTACAAAGTTACAACGAGTTGGTCCCTTCCTGACCTAAGCTACAGTTTAAACTATTTACTCGTAACAGCTTAGGGTTCAATGTAGCGAATATGTGTTTCATACATTGCTGATTTCTCACAGACATTATTTCCCATTTTCCTTTTTACGAGTATAGGCAAATTTTTAGCAAATAAACGGTAAGAGAATATTTTTTATACAAGTTTAGTCTGATCTTCTGGTTTTCCAGCTCACAGACAGCTTATTAGAATGATAACAGAAATTATCAAACGGAAAACAAATTTGGCCCTAATAGCTAATATTTACTTATAGTGCTCCAGTCAGCACACGTCATCGGTATAGTGCTTATTATATTAGAGGTTCGGTTTACTTCTTTCACTCGACAATAAAATACGTTAACTGTGAACTGAATATATACGTTATAATATGGGTTTAAAGCCTACAAAAGTCACGTTTTATTTAAACTTTTAGGAGAATATTTCTAGAAAAACTACACGAGATAAGTTAAGAAAAAAAATGGTCGGAATGCTTAGTAATGGCTAAATTGTTATACATGCGGTTTGAAAGACAAAACACTGTGTCCTTGTCTAATGCATTTTTTACACATAAACACTAACGAGGCTTCTCGCGAGAAGTGAGTTTCGTTGTTGAGCAATACTCGATTTTTAAAAACAACTAGACGTCTTATTACAAATTTTTTTTTTTTGCAACCGTCCATTCATTTACATAAATTTTAGTAGCTGAAATCGAATAGGACAATAAATAATAGTTATTACTCACCAGTCCGCCACAATGTTCTCCAACTCCTGTCGGTGGTGTTGCATAAAGGCGGGCATCATGACCGTCTGGAAGTCTTTTTCCGACTCTTGGGCTTCGGCGATCAACAAAACGTATTCGTTGTGCACCAGATGCAAACGTCGACAAGCTCTTTGGTATTTCTCTCGGACGTCGTCCAGCTTTCTGCCTCCTCGTCCGCCTAACAAACGAAGATGTTAATGAAGTGTTACTCGTATTACAGCAAGTGCTTTTGGACTCGTCACTTTCAGCAAAACGGACAGAGCATAAGCTGACTCGGCTTGGGCTCGTCGAAATAAGGAAGAAAATTTGTATAAAACAGACGCAATGGACGGAGTGGGTGAACATTATAAAAATTATGAGAAATAGTGAACAATTAATGAGGTTAGGGTTGCGGCGGCATTCCACTTGAATGGATTGTATCGAGTAATGAAAAAAGTTTTAATATTATAAAATTTACTTTTGATGTAGTGTTCTTCAAATCTTGATCTCATCGAACGGTATATTTCTAGGTGCTTGGTGTAGTCGGCTCTTTTCCTCGCCAGCTCGTCGATAAGCTAAAAAACAAAATGGAAATCGTCATGCGTCATTAAAGAGCGTTACGCGCACAAGGATTCATATCGATCACATAATTACACTATTCTCTAAATTTGTCAAATCACCTGGCGACAATAATGACTCCGACAACCTATTAAGGCTGCATTAAGCACTATAGTAGTTTACACAACTTATTATCATAAGATCGATTCGCACCACGACGTTACACAAGATCTAGATTTTAAAGACTCTTTGAAATAAGCAGAAAGTTTTCTATCATACTTCCAACTTGGATAATTTGGGATCTCATACAAGGTTATAGGTATATAAAATACCAACAAATAGACCTTTACTTTAAAAATAGGCGATTATTATAACTACCCACCAACCGTTTTCATAAAAAGGATATTAATGTTTACCGGAGAAGATTTCATTAGCATACTTTTAACTGATTATTTTTTTATATTTAAATTGGGTAAATCACTACTTATGGTACGTGTTGTACCTCCGTACTTCAAAAAAACTTATAAAAATATAAGTACATATGGATTTTAACTATAAGAGACCTTTAAATTTATATTATAATACTAAAAATTGAAAAAGATTGAGATTAAGCGAAAAAATCTTAAAAATATTTTATGGTTCCTTTCCAAAAAAAAAAACAATCTCTGCTCAAACTCTGCTGTACGTTGCAGTAAGAATAAGCCATAAGTAGAATTCTATAATTGCATGATTCATGTATTGTAACTGTATTACGTATAATAACCGTTTATTTAGCTTCGTCTATTTCAACAGACCGGAGAAAAAACTCATCATACGTTTCGTCGCAAATTATTTTTTCGTTTGCAAATTAGTTGCGTTAAACGGTCGTGGTGCATATTTTAATGACGAACAATGATATTCCTATCTCGATCCTATATAATCCTAAATCTTAGTTTCGTTTTCTCCACGGAGCGATCGGATTTCAAGAGTCATCGCGTTTAAAAATCATTGTTACTGTACACTACGGTAAACCAATTAAACGGGCGTAAGTGCGAACACCTATATACCGCATAGTATTCGACAAGCTCTCATACGTTTGCCCAACCATTGTGTAAGAAAATCTCGAGGGAAAACCCATAATCGCAGGTGAATTGCACGCGCCAAACGACGATTGTTGGTTGGGCAACCCGTACTGTAATATGTAAATGGAAATCCTAATTGTATGGCGTTACATACCTGTATGTATAATAGTCGCCGTTACTATAGATATGCGGTACAGCCTTAACGGCACAAAAAATTTGCATTATAACAACACTTCCATCCGGCTCCTCAATGTCAGTGGCCCAGACCGAGTAGGTAACGAATAGATTTTAAGGCGAATAGCAAATCTTCTTATACAGACAATAACACTGCGCTTCTCCGCATCTAAATGACCCGCTACAAAATTCTATGTATTGCGCCAATAACATATTATCGTGCATAATATTGTATTTACCATAAAACAAGTTAAGTGTTATTAATGTACATGCGCGATTTTGACCTCCCGCGAGCACGACGTGATTTCCTACACATGTCCAATGACCTACTGACGTTCCGCCAAGTTCAAACGACGCAACGACCGACGATTATATACAGATGCATTATCATAATCAAAACGTGTTATAATATTATAATATGTGTTATCATGTTTTTCGCGAGACGACGATTTGCTCAACGTGTGATAATATTACAATGTTGACGAGGTTTGCAAAAAACACAAGGGAAATCTACTTAGATTTAAACTCATTTTTAAGAGATACATACACCACATCATGACAATAGTCTTATGGACAACCCTTCACATAATAAAAAATACTCTTCTAAAACAAAATACAATTGAATTTCGTTTTCGATTGACCTCGGCCAGTATTTCGTCTTTTTTTAAATTACTTATGCATACAAGTGTTGTAACCTAAGTTGGTATACATCTTTTTTGGATAGAAGTAGGCGACTAAACTCCCGTCTACAAGAGAAAGAAGTTCGCTTAGCAGTCGTGAAAAGTGATCCTGGCGTCTTGCCTGGCACATGAAAAAGCATATTATTATGCTATGAAATGTTAGATACGTTTTATTGATCGGACAACGCTACTATGGAAATAAGCAATTATCGATGGTCGTTAGATCAAGCATAAACGCGTAAATATATTAGAATTTTATAAGTTTAATCACCTACTCGCTTCAGACTATAATATATCATACAGTAAATCTTTAGATCGTAAATCATAAATGAAATCACCCGTCCTGTTTTCTATGCACCGCATTTTATACATTATGCTGTTAGTAGAACCTAATAGGTCTAACAGGTAACTCGTTGAACTTCTATCGCTGAATTATCATGACAATGACATTTCAATTACCCATTCAGTTACATAACAAATCAAATTAAGTAACAAATCACTAAATTAGTTTAGATATCGAAAACAAGATGTTAAATATATCAAATATATTAGGCGGTTAACTGATAATTACATCGTGTAACATCATATAGTCTATTATAATCTGAAATTTACATGTCATAAATAGTTTGGCCAGAGTCCGTTATAAGATATATGATCGTATTCAATCACCCAGGTCAGTTATTTATAGACACTGCCCACATAGCACAAAAATATTAATAGTTTTAAAATGTTGTCAAAAAGGGTTTTAATATTTTTAAATGAAAGAAAATATTGTCATATTATTTAAAATATACGTAATATATTAGAAATACTTTCATAATACTTAAACATTTTTGTAAATAATCTTTTAAAATACTTAATCTCCAATGAAACCATAATTTTATCATTTTTAAAAACATTTGTTTGCTGAATACATTGAAGTAAATAGTCCAAATATTGTAATTAAATTTTTTTTTTATAATATTTCATTGAAAAGTTGTAATATAATTAATTATACAATAATATGTGTCACCATAGTTTTTCATCATACTGGTTGGGTAATATATTGGGAAATTGGTCGAATAAAAAATATAGCTTATGCATAATTAACAAGTATTTAATCTCTAAAGACTGAGAAGGAAACCTTTCACTGTGGGGTTGCCCACTGAGCCACACGTGATTGACAATCATCCATAATAATCTTTGTACTTTTAAATCTTTTCCTGATTACAATTAACTCGCCCGTTGAAATTATCCAATTTGTGCAAGAATTTATTATTTGAAGACCACAAGCAAAAACGATGAGCTGCACATATAGTTTAAAACGAGGGCTCTTTGTTTTTGCCTTGTGGTTTTCTTTTGTACAAGTTCAAGTAGATTCTTTTAATTGAATTGTTCGTTTAGAACAGATAACGTGCTGGCTAAAATTCATGATAGTGCGAATGTAAGATGACTATGTTAACGACGGCGGCCGAGACGTTTATTCTGGGACCGAAGCGCGTGAGTATATTTCGAGAGCTGTGCAAGTATATACGTCATATAGGTGTACGTTGTCGGCAAATTGGCAGCGATTTGCAACGGCTTACATTATCTTCTGTCGCGCATAAAATAATAACTTACGACCGTCCCTAGTTCGTATATACAATGTATACGGTGCGGGTTATGTCGGCGGAGAAGAAACAAAAGGCATAAACCAAAAAACAACAATGGTCCCCACCTACCGGCGCTTTAAATAAAAAAACCAAAGATACCTACAAGAAATCGAACACGCGGTGCGAATGGCATTTCCGGAGTCTACTTAATATGTATTTTGCATAGCGGCACCGGTGCCCCCCTCCCATCCCCAGGCGACCACCCGACTGCGGCGTTTAAACATACTGTACTACCTCTTATGCGACGCTGAACAAGTACCACCTACCGAAAATGTCATTTATTCTCAAAAGCCAGTCCTGCCAAGTAATGAGAACCATACAAGAGAGCAAATTAAAAATGATACTTTTTAATGTGTTCTCGTGGGCTATTTTGATTCCCCCCTTGCAATAAACCTTTTAAAAATCACATAAACAAAGACAGATAGAAAAACGTCAACTTGTGTAACTTGTCGGTGAGCTGGAAGTACTGGGTTCGATGCCCGTAGCATTGCCAAGCAGGCAATGTTCGCCGCCCCACCTCCTCGCCCAACAAGCTCTGCTAATTTGGGGGCGTTCTAGATTATAAATGCCAACATAAAAAGGTTTGTCGACACGCGCTGTAAAATCAAAACTTGTTTAATAACCCCTTTAGGTCCTCATCCCATTATTTATAACACAACACTCTGGTCTACAATACGTTCACTATAGTGAATTCTCTGTCTTTCTCTCGCTCTCTCTCGCCGTCTATTGCGAAAACGTCATAGCCGCGTTTGCAGTTTACCTCGCCATTATTTTTTTTCCGATATACATACACTATATTATCATGTACCAGTACTAATACTTATACATAAAACATATATATATATATATATGATATACGAGGCGACGTAGACCTCCCGGCACACGAACTCGTCGCCTCACCTCTCTCCGAACACAAGTACCTATACAAAGAAAGAAATATATAAAAATAAAAAAACCGTAGCGGAGCTGTACCTACATGTATAATAATATTATGAGTGTACGTGCGTTGGCCTTGAACGCGGTGGTGGCGCGCACACACACACACTAGTCGTTTGCCGCAGTCGGTCTCATTGTTCCAAAGAAAAGAAGAAAAATATGAAGAAGAACAAGACGCAAGTGTATAGGATGCAGGACACGAGAACGACACTACACGGGCAAGGGGAGCGGCGAAAACTTCTATACAACGCAACACCACATATACGGTGGACGGGACGAGGACGAGAGAGGTCTTGCTTACTTTTTTTTTTATACACAATATTTTATTATTGTTTCGTGTCGCGTTTACCAGTGAGTTATGACGCATTAACCGGCACGAATCAGAAGCGAATCCAGTATACTCCTCGACATTATGTGAAGACTCGAGAAGCATGCACAAAATAATATGTAATCAAACTATCGTCAAACGGGTTGGAAAAAACAAAATAACCAAAAATCCATTTTGACGGGATCAAAGACGGGCCCATTCCATGTCGAAGGAACGGCTTATCAACTAATATCCAACTCGTTAGTAGTCTCTTATGAGTGCGCACACTACCTTTGGTTATTCTTTCGTGCAAAACATCTATCTTACGCAAGTACTGGGCAGTTAGTATAAAAAAAACACTTTTGCTTCGCTCTAAAAAGACTATGAAAACCGGCTCGGTTCGTGTACGTTTGCATTTGCTCGGTTGGTTAACATTGTCTCCCTCGCCTCGCCAACAATTCCCACATCAACGTCTGACCTCAACAATTATTACTTATAAAATAAGAAATGACTAAATATCTGGGTTGATTCATTTTTTACTCATCCGACTCCCCTACACTATCTACTATCTAGTGACTGCGCTGGTAATAAAGGATTTAAGAAGTCGCTATAAAGAAAAACTGTTAACTACAAATATCAATAATCAAATCGATATAGTTTCAGTCAGAACTTACAATATAAGTAAAAGATTCGGTTCAATGGAGAAAACGTTTTTATTTTTTCTGTTGTCCTTCACAAACGATTTTTCGCAAAGCCTATAATAAAAAAATATATTACAATATTATTATTCTGGAACAAAACTAGTAAACCCGTCGATCCAAACAATAATATCACATTTTGTAAAGTCGGACATATTTTCCAACACAATACTATTTATTATATGCCAGCGTAAGTAAATGTTAGCAATTTTGCATTTAGACAATTTCAATTGTAATTTTTATTCGTTCATTTGGACGTATTACAATTGTACAGAAAACAACCAATAATTGAAATGTTTTTTAAATCAAAAACATTCTTATGATAATTTATTTAGTATGAATAAATTCTACGATGTTATTTTTTTTTAATTCCCAGATAAAACATATCGACGCTCAACTTCATTTAATCAACTCGGCCACCTACGCAACACTGTTGGGATATTTGTACAATAGTGAATACTTCTAATCAAACTGTTCATTCTATCTGCAAAAACACATACATAATATACGTCATACAACTAGTAGCATATGAATTAAATTAATTTTATTCGATAAACATAAACAAAGAAAAGCGCAATTATTTCGCTATAATTAAAATCATGAAACGTATTAAAATTGTTTTAATTTGCATTGCTATAAAGTAATAAATCTATGTATAAACACATGATTGCAACGCATTAATAATTTTAAGATAAGTTTAAAAGACATGGTAATTTCAATTTGTTACCTTAGAATAATTGGTTTTTACTTATTATTAAAATTATCATAATAATTGATTTAATAATAGTATGTCGTCAGCTAGACAACCTATTCTCGTGTTAAACAAAATTTACTTTTAGAAAAACTAAGTTTTTAATTAAATGTTACTGTCGTTGGCTAATACATACGTGCTAATATAAAAAAAATTGAACCAACAATACATAATATCCGGTCACGATTTAGTGGGCGGATCATACCTTGGAAGCCGTATACATTTATTTATAATAATAATTAAAAGTTGCATTTATATAATTTACTTACACGGTTAATAATTCAAAAAAGGATATTATATTCAATAAATGGGTATGTCTTCTTGTCACGTATATTGTAATATTATATTATTGTTTCTCGACATCCTATGTTTTATCAATGACCTACAGTTAACAATTTAGATTGTCAATAACCCAATGTATCTATTAAACTAGTATTATAACAATTAATAATATGGAAAATACAAATTGTAAAACCAAAAAGTAATTGGCTACAACAACAAATATCAGTTCAAAGAGTATAGTACCAATTAAAAATAAAATAATAAATTGCAAAACCGAGTCAAGGACTTGCACGAAATGCCAGAGCTCAGGTACACACCTTTGGAATAATTCAAATAGTAATTGCATAATAATAATTTAGTCTATTAACTTTAATTTAGTGACCCGTCATTTTGAAAAAAGTATTTATTTTACAGTCAATAAATTGATTTTTAATATTAATTACAGTTACAATCAAAGCTTTCTTTTCTAAAATGTTTTTTATCACTTTCATGTAGGTAGTATAAAATCTACATTGCTAACTTTAATGTTTTCTCTTACTAGTAGTAAAAATTAAATGAGACAACTGGTATTTTTTAATTTAATTAAAGTAGAACGCGCATTTAGTACTAGTTTTGGAGGCAAGTTAAAATTTTTATTTCATACTTTTACGTTTTTATTTTACATTTAAAAAAAACAATATTTCTAATTTTGTTTTTATTGGTATAAGGCTTCAATTGCATAGATATTATTGGAATTAGACTACAACATTTTTTTAAATTACATATATAAAATGTTTACATATATTTAATTAAGGTAGTTTGCTCTTTTTACTTTACTTTACTTAACTTTACAAATGTATAGTTATAATCCTAATTTTAAAGATCAAAGCAGTACCAACTGTAATCAAATCGCTCCAATGATTGGGATTTCGAAACTGATGTTATATTTTCAACTTCACATAATAGTATAGTTATTGTCTCAATTGTATACAGCGAGCAATGTCTGCTTTATCGTGTAGGTATTATTTAATTGATTTAAAAACAATAACTCCGCTAAGTTTAAAAGAGTTCTATAAAAAAAATATACCCAAACCAGTTTTTATTGCACGTTTTTAATTTACATTATTGTGTTAGGTATTGTTTTTCCGCGTTCATGGCTACCACTAATAAAACTTGTAGACATTTTCAAGGAACAACTGAAATTTTACTAGCTCTTCCGTTTGATTTATTCTTTTTAGATAAAATTTAGGTCAAGCAAAAATCCATTCGTCCATTCAAACCGATAATTGTCGTCATACGACGTTGTACATATAAATGTACAACGTCGAAAGACCCTGACGTTTTTTAATTTTTTTTTTTTTTGATGCAGATTATTGTACCTATTTGTTGTTGTGTACATAAAAACATTGTTGACGCCTTTATGAATCATTATCACTTTCATTAACACCGCATAGGTTATATACCGAAAATTACGAATACCTCCCCCCCCCTACTTTCTATTATTTTTAACAGAGCTAGAGTTTTACTACGTTTAACATTTCTTAGTTTTAGCAATGAAAACATCTCGTCTGATACTCGAAGTAATGAGTGCTATAAGTCGCTAGCTAAGTGCACAGAGTAGATCCGTATGTCAATTTTTTTCTAATGATTTGAAAAAAAGATAATAAATACAAATAATTCAAAATACCACCGACCTATTATTTTTACATTTGTTTAGTCATATATTCAATTATGCATAATATGTATGTATCTATCCATAGTAATAATATAATATATAATTACATGCCTGTTGATACCGATTGTAAAGTCAACACACATATTTAATCAATAAATAATAATAGTAGAAATAATATTTTTCTCATAATTTTACATTTGGCTTTCCTATGTTACCCAACGGAGTTGTTTTGTTCAACTCTTTACAGTGTACCTTTTTACTCATGACATTGTTAATTTCACTTCACTGACAAAAATGTTATTTACCAAAAAAATTCCTTTGTAACAACAGACAGACCATTATTATGCGTCGTGTTTCATAGGCGCAAATACGGGGGGGCTAGGGTGGGCTTAGCCCCCCTAATGCTAGAAATAGCCCCACCAAAAAATTAGATTATGCATATAATTTTAAAATATAAAAATATATTTACTTATATATGTAATTAAAAAAAAATTCCAGCCCCCCCTAAGTTAAAAATTGAAATTGCGCCTATGTCGTGTTTTGTTTATTACATTTGCAAACATTTTGTATATCATTGTTTAATCGCCATATTTGAGCATCTTAGATCACTCGACGACTCTATTAAGTGTACTACATTGTAGAGGATTTACCATCAACTTGGTGAATACGTTCCAAGGTTAACCAAAAAAATAATGTTAAACATTAATTAACGAGCTAAATTGTTCACTGATTACGCTGCTACGCGTACCTTGTCAGTTCCAATGGATTTCAAGTGGTCATGCACGATGGCGAATTCCTAAAAAAACGTACTTCAAATAACTTATGTAGTTTTCTTTAAACTGGATTTCAGTAAAACCACTCGAGCACTAAGCGCCATACGTTTTTACCGAAACCGTATATTTTTTTTTTTCATAATATACAATATTAATTATATACTTATGTAAAAATATCATGCTTCTGGCTAAATGTCAATTTCGTAGACATCCTCACATTAAGTAGCTTAAATTGTTCGAAACATTTATAATACAAAAATTTTGTTAACATAATTTTTAAAACAAATGGATTTATTACTAAGCAAAATGTAACACAAATATTTTGTGGTGTGTGTACATAAAATTATTCACCGTTTGGATACAGAACCAATAATTATTCACAAATAATAATTTACATAACTGGTAAAATTAGTCGTTAAAAGTATAAAATCTAAACTATAAATAAAAAACATAAAAGCTAACGTTGATAAACAACGTTTAAGTTCACAGATTTGAATAAACTATACGAATGACAATTTGTAACAACATCAAAATAAAACCAACAAGCTAGTTTTGTGATAACACTGTAGTAATTTTATTAAAAATACAAAAATCACAAGCCGACACATCCGGAATTATCCGAACTATCGGATATTACTTAAAATAAATAATTTATTTATAAATGTCCATTTTTTTTAATTGCATTTTTAAAGTTAACCATGTCCATAAATCTTGTATTTATATTAAGAATGTAAAAAGTTCAAATTAGCTAAAATTACATCTTTTTTAGTAAAAATTATTGTCTTTATTTATTTTTTTTTTTATTGATCTTTATTTACACTAGCAGCTAAGTCTATTAGTATACATTAGGTTACAATTAGAAATACGTGAAAATTTTATATTAAACTATACAGTTCGGTTTTTTTAAGAAAACATATTAAGTTCGTGATATCTTGGGTGTTTGGTCCTAAGGCTTGATTTTTGTTTTCTCATCAATCATCACTGATGGTTAAATTAAAGTAGATTTTACCTTTGTTACTTGAAATGCAAATCTCGTCGAGCTAGTTACTATTAGTCTCAAACGTCCAAGACGGTTCTACTCGTTGAATAACATCCAAAAAATACACAATGTTCTTGTCGACAAACTACTATTACTCTATGCCAAAGCAGCGTCTTGTAATCCAAGCTTGAACCCGGTAGTGCTATTTTGAGCTCGGCGGTGTCGATCAGGGGACAACGAAATTTTGGTTATTGTATAGGTCGAAGATCAACAGCATGGCGTTATTATTTAAACACAAAAAGAAAAAAAGTTCAACCGCTACGAATATAATATTACATATTATGCAAACCGGTGTTTTAAATGATCTACAGCGCAAGCGCGATAAATGGATCGAGATTGCAAAACTCGAGTTACCTGTTGAGTGTCGTCAACATTGTGTATTACTGTAATAATAATATACTGCATGCGTTGTATGTGCTATGTGTCTGCGACCCGACCGGGTAAACTATTATTGTAAGTAATCCAATAGCGTCTGGCGTTTACAAGAGTCTTAAAGATTACAAAAGAAAAATAATAATATTAACCCCCGACTAGAGGCCGGGTTTGGAGAGCTTTTCTCGACATTGAAAAAGCCACGCAATGCTCGTTGCCTGTTTTACGATAATAATAATATTTGGACACTCATTGTTGTTGTTGTATACGTAACCAAAGAATCCGCTGGCGCACTGTAAGTGTTTAGTCTATAAGCGTTTTCCGACAACATTATTTAGGTCAACAAGTAATAATAACAACAGTGTATTATTATTATATTGATTGTTGTACACACCTGTATATAGGTAAACCATTCCGTCGCATGCGTCGTAGTAGTTTGGACGACTAACAAATTGGCTAAAGGTGCACCGTTTCAAAAGCATAGGCTCAACTAGACCTACATTTTAGGGGGTGCAAATATTATGATGTACACACGACTTAACATAATTCTTATCTCCAAATCATTAGATATAAAATAATATTATATTTAAAAATAGAAATATTCTAAAATAAAAAATGTTGAACCGAGCATGTACAAATCAATTAACAATCAATTACATTTTATGCGTTTACAAACAAGGATTGGGGTTTGGATTTTTGGGGGTGCTAATTTTGAGTCTGGCGTGCTAATGTCCCTCTAGCAACTCCCTAGTTACACCTGCGTTTAAAAGTATTTAAACCCAAAACACGTCCCAACTATAATATGGACTCGTTATGATTATTCAGACAGATTAATAATATAATTATCGAGCGGTAATGACAACGGAAATACGCTAAATTAATTCAGTCCTATGCTAGGTTCTACACGAGCGGGACATCATTATCGATATTAGCAAATAGTTTTCCGAATTATGTTAACAGTGGCGTTATCGAGACAAGCACAATATTGTCGAGTGCACGATAAACGATAAATGCCTTTTTGTACTTGATTTTTTTTTTATATATTGATAGAACTCTAGCAAAAAAAAAAAATGATTCGCAGAATTGGATATTATATTGCTACATAATATTATTATGTGCACACGATGTTACAACCGAACAGACAAAACAGGTATCGGCACCAGAACTAGCGTAAAGCAGACAAACGCAATGGGTTTAAAAAAAAAATAAAAAAACCCCGACAAGTTGCATAATTTTTTTGTCCATTTAAAAATACGTTTGCAATACAATACAATCAATTTTAGAACGCTCAATTTGCATGAACAAAAACATTCACAGTGTTAGCTGGACACAATTTTCTTAAAAAGTCAATACAGTGACGCCTGGTCAGGAGAGGTAGTAATAAATTAAAAAATAAAATTTAAAACCACTTTCGACATAGGTAATCGTTTCGAAGCCAATCTGTCCACACTGTCGAAAACATTTACTTTTATTGTGCACATTAAATTTTGTTACATAACAATGACGTACTTCAAACAAAATACAATCACTAAATCGTATATAATATATTGCATCGGTATTAAACGCTCAAAATTGTCTTGTATATTTTTTTCAATTTAATTAGTTAGATATTAATTGTGTTAAACTGTTGATAAATGGTTGTATAGACTTATAATATTATAAATCCATTACTATCGTTAAATGTAATTGAATCATAATGTTGCTACTTAGTCAGTTATGCCATACGAGTAAATAAATAAAAAACCATCGTTGAAATATTGTTTTGTAATTTATATTGTTGTTATTTTTAATTTAATATTTTATACAATTTGTTTTTTCTTGACAGTAGTTATATAACATTGTTACCGGCTGTCGGCCTAAGTAAACGTAGTTGAATAATTTAGATATGCATTGACCAATTATTGGACATTGGACAGGCGCACAATGTCTTCCAGCTGATTTTTCACGCTGGTCTCTGGAGTAAGTCTGGCCATAACGAACAATCAGTGTCTACGCCGGATTCTGGAATGCTTTACTATAAGAAACCGGCATGTCCACTATACGGACCAGTACGATACAGTCCCTCTAGATATGTAAATTCAGACCTCCTGATCGCAAATAAAAAACGGCGATAAGAAGTTACAACATTGTTGGTTTTGGTTTTACATTGGTAAAAAAAAATCAATATAGTTTTTTAATCGGTTATATCTGCGCGACGACTACATTTTAGTAGGTACTAGTTTTTTTTTTAAACATTACTTGTCGCAGAGCCTTATTATTATTTAACTTTAAATTCCCGGTCAGGTTCGACCGTTTTCGATGGCGTCATAATTATAATTTTGTTTGGTATACCTACTTGCCTTGTTGTGTATGGCCAAGATATAAATTCATCAGTCTTAGGATGGCGCGTTCGCGTTTTGGCGACCGACGACGAGGCTGTGAATCCCGTAAAGTGCTCCTCCTTAAGACCACCTGGATTTTACGATTCCGAGAAATGGAATACCGGTGCTTGTTCGCGTTCCCACGTATGGTGTCGACGGGGAGCATACACATACATCGTTATTATAGTCAAGACTACTCCAAGCACTATATCCATACTATATATAATAATATACAGAAACGCACAGCCGTGTTCGCGTACACGGAAATCGTGATAAAACCTATCCGGACGGCCGCCGGTAAGCAGTACTTGTGTGTGTGTGTTGTGTGTGATTGACAATTATAATTAATTGTTATTTTTACGGGCCTGAGACTGACAATCCGAAGAAAGCGAAAACTCGATCAAAAACGGCAAACGGTCGCACCGGAAACGCGCATCGCGCACACGGCAAATGATTATATTGTTGTGTTAGTCTGCTCATGATCGTCGTTTGCTGTGATTTATAATCAATTCACGTCTTAAGATCGGAGTGCTTATCGCGGAGATGACACTAAAAATAAATAACAAAACAGAATTGTCCGCCGTTATTATTATCTTTATATATACTTTTTTTTATTGCGAATCTAACTTTCGCATATACAGTGTAAGCGTACCTAATATAGTATACAAGGAGTAGGCGTATCCCCTGGCGGATCTCTATCGTACACCAGCCGTTATTATATTATATGCATATCATATTATACTGATAATAACTGGTTGTAAGACGCTGATGAGGTCAACGTGTGCGGTGGCGGCGGCGGCTGCGGTTATGCACCTTTATACATTTTACTAATATTATTATTATTACTACTACTACCATAATGATTCGTCAGCTCTGTTGTTGTTCGGGAGAAGGAAAGAAATTGCAAACGAGCGAACGTATCCTCCGGTTAATTAATTTTAAGTCCGTTCGCGGTTTTTTTTTTTTGTATGGGTTCCGATTTGATTTCACTGCACGAACCCCTCCTCCGTCAGATAATTAAATAATGTGTGTGTGTGTGTGTGTAATATTAATACATATAACGGATAATTATTTTTACTATAGTCGCGTTTAGGTAGGTATACATGCTAACAGAAAGATCTAACAGGGCGTTGAACGTTACCTCCGGTGAATTTCAGGCTCACAACAAGCCCACATGTACAACTGTAAAATGTGTAGGTACGTCGCGTCGCAGATTTTTTTTATTATTATTATATTAGTTCAGAAGAGAAGCTGCGGTAAATTAACTCGTATACACAATACCGGGAGACACCAAGCAGTGCCAATAACAATATAACGTTATTCAATTTACCGGAACCATATAGGAACAACAATAAATCAACTCTTTAATGTACACATAGCGACTAGCGTGGGTGTAATTGCGCACGAAAAAACTAACCGAGATGACACCTGCACATACAGAGATGTTAAACTCGGGCATTTCTCCGGATCGAATTAAAATCATATATATATATATATATATATATATATAATAATTACACACGGGATATCATACACACTCATAGGACCTATGGTCGTGCAATTATTATTGTGCGGTGTGTACGGCTTACAAGCATAATATACCTTGGCTGTATTGTAAGCTGTGTACGGTTAAACGGGCGTGTGTATTTAGTATAATGTAATTTATTAAGTAAACGGAATAATAGCTGCGACACGAGCTGTTTGTTGAAACAATACTTCCTGGCGGTGCACGACCGTAGGTATGTGTGTAATTGAATTACGCTCGAATCGTTATAACGGCTCAAGGTATATTATACGGACAATAAATTATTATTGTATATAAATAATAACGCGCCTCATAATCTGTATACAGTGTTACATTATGTGCGTCCCAATATGATAACCAAGATTAAGGACGCTTGTGTTAAAAAAAAAAAAAACACCCAAACGACCGTATGAAATATTATTAAGAGAGACGTAGGTAGGTACCAGGTAGACACATAAATTTTATTAAAAACGGTTACTTATCTATATGATGTTTGTACCACGCACTCGTATAATCGTACAAACGTAACGACCTCGGTCGAGGTTGCAGTAAAGAACTATATTACTATCAACGTTATAAGACAATAGTAGTAGCTATATTACTTTATCTCTAAAAAATAGCCGTCCATCATATTATTATGTTCGTCTGGACCGCGAGTAATCCTAGTTAGTAGTTACCCAATTGTACGATTAGCCACGGTAACGACAATAACAACAAAATCAACTGCATATTATCAGGACACAATATGAATGGATTGAATAAATGGAATAAATTAAGCGTTTACGGTGGAATGCGTTTTTCTTCGGATATATTGTAATGATGATGATAATGATAATAATACCTCATAGGGCTGAAACGAACCGTAATTAGGAACCTAACGCGGAGGAGGAGTAGACACACGTTTAGTCGGTCGTATCGTGTGTGTGTAGTGCCGATGTCTGAGTCCGGCGATACAGTAACAAAAAAAATACATATACGAGGAGGTATAAAATAAAAATTGTTGTCTATCATGGACTTGACAGATTGCGAGACGATCGAAAAATGAGCGAGAAATGAAAAATAAGCTTTCGACGACGACGACGCCATGTGGAATGCAAATGATATTATTGATGTGGACCTTGATGCTGTATATTAGATGTGAGAAAGTGGCTTAATCAATTTTGTGCTTGCAGTATACCTCAGTGTGGTGCCAGAAAGTGAAGGCACGATAACTAGCCGACGATTGACCGAACCATTTAAATAATTATCAGAATATAATATTATTATTATATATATATACATATATAATACACCTATATGTGTGCATCGTTCACACACACATATTGTGTATACGGCCAGGGGCACAACCATTAACTCAAAGCGTGATAATAATAAACGGGATACCGTGGTTCAAGTGTGTCTCGAGCTGATGGAAAAACTATTATAATAATATATATATATATACTGCGGTAGGGGATCGTCCGTTTTATTTTTTTTTCATAAACGCTATAATCGGTTCATTCCGGTGTTCGACGATCGTGCCTACTTCTTCTTAGGTGGCGTTCGCGTTAACGTGTCTAAGGCGGTGTTCAATGCGCACACTTACGGCGTAGGTAAGACCAAGTCCGCTTTTCCGCCGGTGTAAACATAATACTTCCAGCGGGGTAAAACAAAAAACATTTTCACATAACATTGAACGGAATGAGTTACTATTACCGAGACAGAAATTCGAATCTAACTCCAAGCCTTATAACATAAGAGTGCGGCAATAACATACGATTTATGCTTGTCGTTGAAACCACATAACATATGCATGGTTAGCCAACTATCATGCTATCGAGCATTATAGGTACTCGTTAAACACCATTAGGTATACACAGGGGCGATTTTACGGGGGGAGGGGGGGGTATAGGGGGTTAGACACCCCCCGAATGTCGGCTACTGGAAGTACTGGTCGGCATTTTTTAGATTTCTCACATTCCTAAAAATGACAGTCAGCAGATATTACACTATACATAATTACAGAAAAATTCAATTATATAAATATTGAAACTTCTATAATAACACATTAATACATAGTTCATTCTTGATTTATCCTACATTATTTTCGGCATTCGGATAATCAAGGATATAATATTATATTTAATGAAAACTAAAACACCGACAATATATATAAAGCTTGTATACAAGCTATACATATATATAATATATATAATGGAAAAAATTGTGTGTTTATTATGCCTCGAATACTTAAACATTGACTTCTAAAGATTTTGTCAAGCGCCACTATTATACCGACGACATATTATGTTATTTGTGTACATCATCTGATATACACGGATGCGCGCAGAACATGTCGCGTTACTCATCGTCTGCTGCCAGCCGAAGGTTCGCGAAAATGTTGGAGTTTCTATTGTGCACCGATCCGGCAGCTTAACGAATAGTGTTAACGCTCGAGTCAAAAAACACAAATCTTGGGCAAGTCAAACTGCTGACGGCTTTTCCTTTTTTAGAGTAAGAACACAATGACGCACGCTCGCGAAAACTAGCCCGGAGTGCAGTGTCGTCAAACTAGTTGGTCGACGGGTCGACAGCCTGCAGTTAACGTTTTGCATTACACTAGTGTACCCGGTTAAATCGTAAAACAATTACTTTAACTACGTCAAAAGGGCGATAATATGTCTATCCGCCATCGCGAACCAGTCGAATAGTTCGAGCAATTAAATTCTTCAAGTTTTGAAAATCTACGCTTATGATGTTAATTGAAAAAAAAAGTACACCTGATATTTTCACCCTAGTCCATTTATTAATTCGCTAATGAACAGATTTTGGTACCAATAAGAGATTCAAAAAAACCCTACCATTCTAGAAAGGGATGGTCGTGCTTGGCGAATCCAAAATTCACTAATTCGCATGGTGCTGGAAAACAACTCAACAGGAAAGAAGATCGCTCAGAAGACCTTGAATGCGATAGGAATTGGGTATATCTGGGAATAACTATGGAGAGGCTGTAGAGCTACGGGAAGGGTGTATGACGGAATTATTCCAGCGTTTAATTTAGCCCTAAAAAAGGAGCCAAATGAAATTCTAAAATTTCGCGATTAGACTAGAAACTGATGATGCAGACCAATACCATTGTAATTTGTATCTGCCACTGTCTGGACGGTAGAGAACTGTGTTTACAGATGTCATATGAGCCCTAGGATAATTCGAATAAGATGCTCGCTCTACTTTTCAAAGTTTACAAAACAAAACCTGGAAAAATTAAAACGCCTCCATATTGAATTAGTCTTAATTGTAATTGATTGCTTTTTGTCCATCGTGAAATGTAAAAAATCAAGGCCCATTGTTTACACACTTCTAATACATTCATAGCGTGTTAGTGACAACGTACAAGTCATACTGGCCCCGTTGCCTTCTGAGTTTGTACAAACCAAGGAAAATGTACTCAACCGGCTAGTCTACCGTCTTCTGACGACTTATTCTTGCTAAACAAACCGCTCTGTACACGACATTAGACTGTGTACAGTGAAACAATGTTGCACGAACCGAGTCTCAGCTGAGAAGTTTTAGAAAACATTACGTTTGAGCACAAGTGAATTGGTAAAACAAATTTTACACAATATTCGTACGTCCTCGAGCAGCTACGCGAAACACATTCGATTATTATTATGTAGTCGGCTTAATTAGTATTCCTATTGCGAACTTTTTGGCCTACTTAGATTTTCAGACGGTCACGACAAATGTGTAATTGATATTTATAAATTATAAAATCATGTTTTTCGCGAGTGTATTGAATTTAGATCAATGGCCATCGTACGCGAAAAAACTGTATAACTTTTCGTAGTTCCACGGTCACAAAATCGACATTAAAGGAAACACACAATATGTGTTTATGTGAAACACAATTTTAAATGTAATTTATAAAATAACACCAAGAAGCGATATTATTGCTCTCTCGAAAAAACCTATTAAGTAGGTAATGAATAATTGTATTTGTGTGTTTTATAAGCTGTCAAATTGTTGACACATGTAACAATAATCAAGTAATTTGGAATAAGAAAAACAAATTAATTTTAATAGCATACCTATCAGTATATAGATCACCGTTGGCATAATTAATAATAATCAATAGCTGTTGCCACTTGAATACTACAATAAGTAATAGTTTTCATACACTAGTCGAAACGAGACAATTTTTTGCATTTTATAATAATATAATTTGTCTACTTTTGCCAGTAAACGATGGCGAAAAAAACGTAAACGAATATTATATACGAGTATTATATTAATACCCCTCTAGTACAGTGACATGGTTTCACGGTTGTCGAAGTGTTATATTATTATGTGTGCTAGTGGTTCACAACGCATGAGATCACCTTTATGGTTTATATCATAAACAATAATAGGTGCCCGACGGCGAAGGTCAACGAGAGGGTCAAAAACCTTCTAACATAAATACATATTATACACGGTGTATAGCCGTGTTTTGTGAAAAGAAGCGACGACAGCAATCGTCGTCCAATTTGAATCTATAACGTGTAAACGACTTTTACTTGTTCTCTCTACCTGTATATATACCTGCATACATAGTGTAGACCACCACATAGGAACTAAACTAATGGTAAACGCGTCGTCTTCATGCCAATTACAAATATTAGAGATCCGGAGCGCGTTTCAAGAATAATATTATTTATACTGACCAGTGTTTACCAAAATGCAAACCATGGCGACATCCGAATGGCAGATATATATAAACTAAATTATATATAATAAACTAGACTGCTAACTTAAGTGATAAGAATTAAAGTCATATTTATATCTGTGCATCCGAACGGCAGACGTCGGCAGGTACGGCTCTTGACCAGAAGCGAATATGTCGATACCGATATCACACTAACACGGGTGTATTAGGTATCTTGCTTGTTTTCTGTAAATCCAAACCATCATGATTTATGATAATATTATTTCATTACTGTCGTCGGACGGGGCGACACAACACCGAATAAGGATAATAATAATAACAATAATTATCGTTATTATCATTATTGTTGTCGGCGTCGCCCCACCAGCTGATGCGGCAACGGCAATCTTCTTGGCGGCTGCTGTTCTCCTTACCGTCGTCGGCCAATCAAGTTCACTAGCAATAACGACGACACCGCCGAGGAAGGTCAACGGCCGGCAGGCAACAGTAGTGGTGCCCACGGCGACTATGGCGAGCAACAGACATATAATAAAACAAAACTGTCATCGTCTCCGGAATTACACGACAGACAAAATGTATTTTTTCATAATAATACAATTTAGAGTAACAATATTATATATTAGACGACCTAGTCGCATCACATTGTATAATAATGCATAGAGCCGAACGGCGTGAAAATACATTTATATTATTATATAGTACGTATATTATAGCTGTTGGGCTGTGATCCAAAAAAAAAAGTGCAAGTACAAACGATAGAGTTTTACTTTCGAAATCGTCTACTGAGCAGACTCCATCCAATGTGATGCGCGTCTGTGTGTCGAATCTTAAGGCCTCCACGCCAAGCGTATTCTTCTCCGGTGTTGGTTTTACAATGTTTCAACAAACTGGCGCTGAATGTCATTTGAACATGAGACGGCGGAACGCTTCAGTCGACGACTGAAGGGATCAAACTGTCTAAAAGCAAATCCGGTTATGGCGTACTTGCGCAACAACCTGGTTCGATGTCCGGTAAGTATAGGATACGGATGTCCGGCGTGAAATCTTTGTGCAGTTTCCTTAAGTGTAATAATTGATACATACGGCCTTCACTATTACAGACGCGGTAACTCCTCCGGCAATCGAGTTTCGTTGCACATGCAATGCAATCCATCTATGTGAGGCTGTGAATCAGCAACACTGCCACAGATTAGATAAAAACTAGATGGTGCACTTCGCCGTTTACTGATGTCTAAAATCCTCCTCGACTTAATGTGACCACAAAACATTTTACCATAACGTGTTATCAAATAGTTTCTTTATAAGGACTCTTTTGTTTCGACCAGTGGACACTCCGAGTTGAGGAAGGTTTTGAAGACCTTCCGGAAGACGCGTCGTCGTGACACCCAGGGCCGATCACCTCAGCTGCGCGTTAACTAATTTTCAGAAGGTCGAGGAGGCAACGGTCGGAGGTCGTCGCCTAAACATGTGGGTCAGTGATTTCAAGTTCAGAGGCACTTGACTCGGAGAAGCACTCAACACACACACACACACACACGGCCGGCCCTGTAGGCGGTGTTCGGACAAGTGCATAATAATCGTACTTTAGAAAATAATCGCACACCAGTTCTTTCCTCAGGCCGGGGCAAATCGTTGGAATTTCGACGGCAGCACTCGAGTAGGGTGTTCGACTTGTAACAACCAAAATAAAAAAAAATATTAAAAAATATTACCATTGAAAGCACCGCATGTGGAATATATGCGCCGGGCACCTCGTTCCAAGTCGTAAAACGCATTCCAATCGCCGTGTATATACGTTGATACTACCTAATAAGATGCATATGTATATTTTTGTATACGTGTTGGGCATGTTATCATCCGGCACGCGCCGTGACGCGTGCACTATCAAAAACCCGCACCTTTTCACCGGTCGCATCACAAGTGCGCCTTTTATAGGTTAAGTTTATTTTTTGATGGATTTTCTTGAACCGGCGAAATCTATTCCAAGTGAATCGTTCAGGCTGCATCCGAATTCCGTCAATCGTAGGTACAAATTCCCCATCCCAGGTAAAAACAAAAATACAGTACTCACTAGTTCTACTAAAACTTTCATAACGAGAACTGACAAATTATAAACACCTAATTCATGGCCGTTTGCACCAAAACTGCAGTCAAACTATAAGTTAAATTCTACTGAAGTACACTTGGTGTCATTAAATATTGAAATCGTCCTTACACAAAATGTGTTTTCGACGAGTAATATTATATAATATGTGTGTACATTTTACCTACATATTAGAACGGACATGTTAAAACGTTCAATTAGATAAATAATAGAATTATCTACAGCTGTTGTTTGTCGTACGTTTAAGTTTCGTCTCGATTCGAATACAATACGGCTGTTGTTTACTATGTAATACTTTTTTTTATGAATAAAGCATTTTTAAATAATTAACCAGATAATTCATGTACGTTATTTCGTGTGTTATCCATAGCTACCGGCTACTGAATAGATTGCAGGCGAATATGGGACGGAAATCGGATACTCGGAGAGCCTCAGAAAAAATAAAAAGCAGACGGGGGTCACTTTCAATGTAAACAAAAAATGTGACGACCATTTTGTAAAGACCTATTTAATATTATGTGTTACATCTCTATCCACGACTAAAAATAATAATGTATATATACAACATTATACATATAGTGGTGAATAGACTTAACGGCCGCCGCGTTTTCGTGTGACAAGTATCTTGCCCGTGTTAACTTTTATCAGTGTCCCGGGTCTGGCTGAACTAACCCAAGACGGAACTAGTAGCCTAATATACAATATCGTTAATCCCGATTTTTTATGTTTTTAAGACACCATTCGTATGCAGCCTGTGTGAAGTGTATGTGTGTGTGTGTGTGAAGAAACGGTTAGCGTTCACTTTCCTAAACGCTAAGGGGCACTTCTACATAGCTACTATTTAAACAACGGCTGTTGAAAATGAACCTTGATCATCAGTTGATATATTATCGTCGGACCAATGGATTTTTTCGCACGTGGATCAGTTCATGCCACGGTGCCCGATTGCAATAACAATATAATATTATATTGGCAGTCTAATGACCCCGGATTCGTAGATCCGTCTGGTCCGGTCCGCTCTCTAGCCGCAGGGCCAGACGGTTGACCTCGGGCCTAAGTAGTTGAGTCAGTTTCTCGTTTTCAACATAATATCGTATTAACCGATTAGCGTTCTCATCGTCAGCTACCACCACACCGCCCGCACGATAGATTTAAATTATATAACATAAATAATAAAAAATATAACCGCTGATCCCGTGTCTACCGGATAGTAATTACTAATTAGTCCCCCTACCTTGACCGGCAACGGTACTGACCGGCTGTGCCCGCCTCGTTTACTGGAAATAACATAATAAACTTAGAAGCGTTAAAAAAAACTGTGAACGATTCGGACCCGCCGCCGGCTGGAGAATAAATACAATTTTTTATAATACCTACACTAATAAACCGCCAAAGACCGAACCCATGGGAAAGTCAAATCATTTTGACACACTAAACACACGACCAACCGCGCCGCCGTCGAGTTGTGTTCTCGGTTAGGGGTCCGACGACGATTTTATTTTGGAACACGGCCTTACTTCAGGTGGCCAGTGTATCTGCTAGTCGGTTGTGACATGATAATATTATTGTAGCTTTTAAGAAATATTCCTCCATACGCGCATCGTTTGTCACGAACAATTATTACCAAAAAACGTTAAACTAACGCCCAACACGATCGTCCTAATGACCACCTTTGAACACCTCGAACACGGTAGTTTAGCATTTTAGTTCACTAACAATAATGAACCTACCTACCTACCTACCTACGCTGGGACGTTAGACTATTTGTATCTAGTGGCGATTCTAGGTGTTGACGTTGCGTGGACAAGAAAATATAATGACCTTGAGCGCAATCGACGACAACTAATAGAATAGAGAGCTTTGAGAGAATCTAAACCGCAGGCTGATACGCGGGAGTTGTAAGGATGCAAACATTACTCGGTTGTTTTTTCCAAAAAATTACTTATATTAGTTACAGGTAAAATTATGGTTGGTTCAGTTTTCACAGCTAATAAACATTCTTGATCGCAGTGGCGTGTTGACACTTTGTTCCAGGCATAATGGAAAGAGTGTCGTTTTACTTACATTATTATAGCACCTACCAAATTAAACTGTAATCAAAGATGGACATTGATATAAGATACAAAATGTAGTGCTTTTCAAAATACCTACGTTTATGTTTTAGTGAGAGATTTGTCGAAATAAAAATAAATGTAGCACTAATTTTAAGTTTTAAGATTTAGTATAGAAAAAATCCAACCTCCCCCCCCCCTCTCCGCTAATGTTCGACCTAATCTTTGACTGAATTATGGTATGTCCTAATATAAACTATGTATAACAATGTGGTAAGGCCCTATACGGCCCTAAAAATATTATATGGGAAAACATACACCGTTGGACGCGTCTCGAAATATTAAAATTTGGCTTCATTACTAAAATTTGTCCAATGTCCATTGTGCAACACCTACTTTAGTACAAAATGTACTCACATTGTTGTACTGCAGCGATATCCTGTTGTACTCGTCCTGGTAGGCCTTTTTCGCTTTCCTTTTCTCCGCGCAAATGTTGGCGATCCGGTCCAGCGTGTTCTTCTCGATGCGGTCGCAGACGCCGCGGATGGCCCGGCTGGCCGCGTCCAGCTCGTCCAGCAACCGCTTCCACGCGCCGGCAACCAGACTGCCGGTGGTTGGGTCGCACTTCAAGCCTTGCGCGCACACGGCGCTCAGCGAGGCTGCGTATTCGCGGTCGCACTTGAGCTTGCTGGTAACGCAGCGCCGCATCACCTCCAGCATACGGATCTCGGCTTCTTGTCGGCCCACCAGGGCCTCGTACTCCGGTTTGCCCTGGCCGCCGCCTCCACCACCGCCGCCGCCGCCTCCCGTGTACCCCATGACGTCTAGTCGGCCGAGCAAGTGGTCATGTCAACAGAGACACCGTCGTTGGCGGGCCCAAAACAACGCACAGCTGGTCGATTGTGGTCTTCGCCGTTGGCCAAGTAAACACAAATAGTCGGACTCGAAACGACAACAGTCCGATTATTATTTCATTAAGTTTTAAAAAAACCCGATAGTACACTTTATTGAAAACAATAACTAACTACAACGAGCACCGAACACGACAGGAACGAACTATACCACGGACACAGACTACACCGCACAAAACCCGAACCCGACTAACCTGCGTCCCGCGTCCGCGTCGCGACGGTCTACCAAAGAGCGGAACGAAAATAAACACGCACGCACGCACATACATGTACACACTTGCGCGGGGTTTGTCGTCGTCGTAGTCGTCTCGCCGCGCCGCGCCGTCAGTGTGACCAACCCAACACAAGACGGACGGTCACGTCTGACAAGAACTGTCTCGTCTTGAGTTAAAAATACGGCGCTCGTCTCGGCAGCTGAACGTACCTAACTCGATTACAACACTTCTTGTCATTCATTCGGGTGTAACATATTATTCACTCTTCAGACGATATTATACATTTATCAAATTGATTTTCAGTTTGAAAAAACAAATACCAATATTTTATGCCCATTTTTCGAAACAAAATCAAGTTATAGCTAAAAGCTACTGTGTAAGTCAACAGTATATTGATTGGTATATGCTAATAATTTTTTTTATAAGACCAATTACCATCACAGCGTCCTAAAAAAAAGTTTTGGGTGGCTTTTCATAATTGTTTTACCAAAACATAGCTACGCAGATTGAGTATTACTCTATCTATCCATGATGGTATTAAAGCAAAAGCGCCCATTATGACTGATGCCATCGAAAGATGATGACATTTCGAAAAAATGTCATATAATACAATATTTTCAATACAATCCTTATTATAGTCTTACATGAATGTTGACTACTAACAGCGTAAAGATCGTTAATTGTGTGTATAAGGTCTAAGAGAATGCCAACTCTAGTAAAAATATTAAATAAATATTTAATTATTTACTTTGTTCGACGGTTAATTTTTTGATATATTTTATTATACAAGCAAATTTAATTTACACCTATTAATTAAGTATGTAATTAGGTTGTTCAACTTAATTGCATTTTTTATAAGTTAGGCTGCTAGTATTGGAGGACACTATTTAAACAATTCCTATTTAAACAATATCAGCAGTGATGTACAGTCATTATTGATACCGACCAATTCAGTTTATCAGTTAAAATGATTTACCGGTAATATTGTTATGAAATTTCCCTTTAATCTGAATTTTGCATCGCTTTTTTGAGCGGATTGTGAAGTTTTTACTTTTTACTCATTAAGACCTATACCATGTACACCGTTTTTCTAGTCTACCCGATTACGAAGAATGCATTTTATTTGGCCCATGATGGTTTTAGAACAGAAAACACCTATTACAAAAAATATAGAACACACATTTCGGACACAATTATTATCTTTTGTTTTAAATACATGTTTTATTACTGTTTTAAAATAGTAAAAATATACCTATTTTTAAGTACCTATTGAAATCCTATACTAAACAATTATTATATTAAAAAAAAAGAAGAATATGTCATTTCACTATAATGGCGTAAATAATGTCTAATCCGGGGCATTATGTAGGCAATTCAAGTGCTCATATGAATAGCATGCCCAAATTCCTAACGTTCCAAAGAACGGCATTTATACCGAACAACTTGGTTTACTTTTTTTGATAAACAATTTAATGATTTTTAATTTTAATCGAAGAAATTAAATTATAAGATATTAATGAACCACATAATTAAAAAAAAATACAAATAATGTTGTCTCTTCTATAAAATAAATTGCAATTACATTTGACCCATCCGTTTATAAAATATATTTTGTACAAAAGTTATAGCATTGTCAAAATACTGGTGAGGCACCCTGTAAAAAGCTGTTTATTAATAATATTTGCTCATACAAAGCTAAAATATATTCACGTTTTTTTTTAAACCCAATCAACTAGGCGATAAATAACTGTAATCAAACCTTAAAATTTGAACACCCTTGTCCCCTCTTCTTATTACAATCTTTGTGTTTTTAATGCAACTAAAACAAACGGTTAAGTGCAGAAAGGGGACTTGTCTACCAGTTTCAAGTTGACCAGTGGTACGCTCACATTATTTTTTTGAAATTGTCGAGAAGATTTTATTTTAAGGGTGGATAATATGCTTATTTATTTATTTTGGCAACTAGCTCTTTCCCACTCTTATCTAAGACAGTTTTTCGTGTCTCCTGTAAAATTTGGTTTTATGGACATTTCCCTCTCTGTAATAATATAAAACACTAATAATCATTAGTAATTCATATAGTATCAAATATTTTTACAATTAAGACCCCAACAAACTCTCGATATTGCCTGCTAGAGCAGGCGATTTAACCCTTTTTCGGTTTAAAAACTGTTTTCAGATCATACACACACAACTTTATGTTCATGATAACTTTTTTTATTTTTTGGTACAAACGCCATTCGGCTTTTGACTATATAATACTTATAAAATACACATACAGATATAACATACACTTTATGTATATATACACTTTTAAAGATATAAATTAATTACTACTAATACTATTCTTAGAAAAGCTATAAATTGGGCTCATCACTCCTTGATAAGCTATTGACCAGAAATGACTCTTCTTAAAGGATCATCCTTTAAATAATTTGTTCTTACAGAATCTGAGTAGTAGAGTTCATATGATGGGGTTATCCCTGGGACTCCAGATAAATCGATCGAGCCAGAAACCAAGCCATTTAAAAATTTAATATAATTTCTCATTTCACTAAGTGTAGATACATTAGGAGCCGTTAAGACAGGCTAATATTCATGGGGTTTATGATGAATACCCATGGGAAAGCATTTTCAAAAATCGGTTTAGATCCGAACTATTGGAAATGTGTAATTTTTTTATTTAGTCACAGTACCTAGATATGGACACCGGCCGCAGAAGGTGGAAACTTAAACGCGCGCGCTGACTGGACATCAGATCGACTTTTAGCCCCCCCCCCCTCACACTTTTAGGTCTAAGGTACAGAATTATTATCCCGCCCGTGCCCCCAGTCTTCTTTGATCATGTCGGCAGCCTTTTCTCCAACCATTATGGTCGGCGCGTTCGTATGGGCGGCCGGCACTCGAGGAAATATGGACGCATCGACCACCCTGAGGTTTTTGACGCCGTGCACTCGCAGTCTCGGGTCCACCACCGCCGTCGGATCTCCGGCCGGTCCCATTTTGCAAGTGCCCGACAAGTGGTAAATGGAAAAGCTCATATGCCGGGCCGAGCACTTCCAATAGGCGTCCGAGTCGAACGGGTGATGGGCGCAGCCGGGCAAAGGGGTAGCGAACACGCGGGCCCCGAGCTTCCTCATGGCGTCCGTCTTCAACATGCGCTGCACTATCCGCACCCCGGCCACGATCACGTCCAAGTCGGTCTCGTCGGCAAAGTAATTGGGATCGATGAGAGGCTGGTGCCAAGGGTCGGTGTCCCTCAGCCATATGCGGCCTCTGCTCTTGGGCCGCATGACCATTGGGAAAATGTTGAAGCTATCCGCAGACTTGATGGGCCTGTATACCGCGTCGTACACGTCGGTCCGCAAACCGCATAGTTTGTATACCGACTCGTCTGCGGTGGCAGATCCGGACAGCAAAAGAAGCTCCAGGTTCGTATGGCCGTCGGGATCGCCGGGTCGGTCGGTGTCGAAAAACGCCAAAGCCTCCGTGCCGCCGGCCAACGACAACACCCCGCTGTGCCGGACCGTGTAATTGTAAAATATGTACGGGTCTTCCCCCAACCTGTCGGACCTGGTAGTCACGGTGTCGTTGACCAATATCAACAGGCTGTTTAGAGTTATGTGGTCCATCATGTTTTCGCCGACCGGCAAGTCGTTGACCACGGGCACGCCCTTGGCTTGCAAGTGCGCTCTCGGTCCGATGCCGGACAGCAGAAGAAGGTGCGGCGAACCGATAGCGCCGGCCGAAACGATCACCTCTTTCCGGGCGTACACCCTGTACTTCTTGCGGCCGGTCACGAACTCTACGCCGACCGCCGTTTTCGATACACGGTCGATCAGCACACGAGTGACGGTGCTGTACTTTTTCACGTGCAGGTTGCGCCTTTTGTTTGCCGGAAAGAGAAACGCGGTGTTTGTACTCCATCGTCTGCCTTTGTCCATAGTTACCTGAAATATACCGTCAACGATTCGATTTGAGATTTTTAATTTGAATTCATCTTTTTTTATTGTATACATTTCGAAGCATTAAATACACAGAAAAAAATACATAGTTGGTCCAACTAAAATTATGGTTAATATAGGGAGACAACAAAATTTAACTTCAATATGCAGCTGAGAAAATATTGTTATTACAATGTTTTATTTCTATTTTTCTATTTATGTATTTGGACAATAATTTCTATACCGCATACTGCTACTGCTACTGCTTGGAGGTTAACCATATCTCCCAGACAGGGTACAAACTTCTTCTTTATTTTGAATTTTAGTTGCAGTTTTAGGGTTTCATGTCTAAACATTAGACTGATAATAGATCTATAGTAGGGCTTCTTTTATTATGCAAGGAACCAGCAAAAAATATATATTTTTTTTAAATACTACTCATGTCGTATAAATTTCCTTCTCTATCTTTTTTATCTTAATGTGTCTAAGACTATAATTTTTTTTAAATAGTCAATTAAGCATAATTCCTTCCAGATACGGAATATTTTATAATATCAGGTCCATGGTTAACAACTACTGGTTTATGCGGTAAGTAACTTACTAAGTAGACTTAAGTTGTATATTTTGCAATCTGTCATTCATAATGTAAATTAAAAAATATATCCTCTCAGTTACATCATAACAATGTTTTATGTACAAACTACAAAGTATATTTACTTATAATAGTTTTATCTCACGAAAGCAGGGCACGCAACAATATCACATCCGGAAAAAAAAACATGTTTTTTTGCTATGTTAATTACACTTAGTTATACATATTTGAAGGTCGCTGTTTTCAAAAATAATGTGTTCATTTTCATTTTTGACCAATTGGCTATTGTTGCCGAGATATTGCCTTAGTTATGCATATTTCTTTCAATCGTAAATGACAGTTACTTGCAAGTAGTCGACGCCTATTTGCTTTTGACCGTTTATGTCTAAGACGGGATGTCCTATCTGCGATGCCGCATCCACAAAAGCTTTGGCAACGGGTGTCCTGTACAGCACTTCGGTGACCGATAAAGGCCCGTGTTTCCCGTGATAACCGTCGTCGGACCGTGTCAATTTGGCGTTTTCCGATTTCATAAAGTATTTGAGCACTTGGTCATAACCCCAACCTACAACAAACGACCACCTGTCAAGCGTGCACACTAATCGTTTTTTAATAAACATATTCTACTATTTTATTAATATAAAACCATCGCTGACCGTCGTTGCCCATTGCGGCCCAGTCGTCGTAATCTTTTCTGTTGCCTCGATTGTATATCATGAAGTTCAACACGCTCGAGCCTCCCATCACTTTTCCTCTGGGGAACTTACAGCGTCGTTCGTCGAAGCCTACACCAAAGTACATAGTTATAGTAGGTATCTGAACCGGATACCCGACTAATAGAATCCGTATGGGTAACAATTATTTAGGGTTAATAAAAAGTGCAGCATGTAAAAAGAAGAGCTGAATGCCACTTCTCAACTTTAGGTAGACAAATCAAGCATTTTTCTCTTAGATTTGTTTAATAAGTGAGTTTGATTTTAGTCGGAGTTTAAAATTATTGAATTTTAAGTGTTATGTTCTTCTTTCTATCTTTCTATATATATAAATAAAAATGAAATGTTATTCGTAGCTAATCGCATCACATGAGAACGGCTGGACCGTCTTTGTTTAATGTACGTAATAGTCCGAATAAGGTTTTAGCGGATAGAAAAATTGGAAAAGTTGCCCGGAAAATTTAAAATTGTAGTGAAAGTTTATTTCAATAGAGGCATTACGTGCGCAAATATCACAACTGACAGCTAATCTGCTGACATATGGACAGTTTGACTTATTGCATAGCCCCTAGCCCACTGGGCGAAGCCAGGGCAACGCAACTATTTATAATAACTATAACTATATCTAGAGTTTGGCATTTTTTACTCGAATAACGAATAATAAATAATCTATTCAAATAATCTAAGATGATTTCTTGTAATAATTTTTAGATAAAAAATCATCTACATAATGCCCAACTCTGACCATATCCGAATACAAATAATTATAAAATATATAGATTTGTGTACTTAAGCACGAGTTATTCATTGGCACGGAAGTATATTTCCAATTGACAGTCGTCGCTTGTAATAAAGGAGCAAATAACGGCACGTCCATTACATGTGTAGCCTTCTCGCCGGCTTCGATTAACAACACATTCCACTGGCCGATCTAAACACAAAAATTTATTAATTATCCAAAAGTCGTTTAAAATGTTTCAAGCAGTGAAACTTTAAACTATTTGAGTTATTCATTATTTAATAACAATGATGAGTTCGTAGATCGCGAGGAAAGGCCAAAGGGGTTTTGAATTAGAATGGCACGTTAACATGGTTCTATATTTTAAATTACAAAAATTTGGATTTTTCCACCACTCTGTTGTTTATAATTATTATTAATTAAAGAGCTATACTTAAAATAATGTCGCAAGAACATTTGTAAATGGTTTTGCGAAAATCATACTGTTCCTCATTTGGTTTTCTTAATTTTCTTCATACCACCAAGTTCATTAGGCTCTGTAATTTGTAAAGTTATCATAACCCTTAATATTTATGAATTCTTAATTTGTGGTAGAGTAAATAGAAATAACCCAAGAACAGTTAAAATAAGGCGTCTAGTTTTAAAACCAGCTAAAAGCAATTTTAGAACATTTTCACAAACAAAAAATAATTTGTTCGAATGGGCGATTTGAAAACCAACCAAGGTTTTACCAACACAGTTTGAGTTAGCTATAAATTATAATCTTTATATGATAAAGAATTAATTAATTATTTATTCAATAATAGTTTTACATATCATGTAACAGTGGCCACATGTATAAAAACCCGTTATTAAAATGTCTTTTAGCTGGTTTTGAAAGTAGACTCTTTAAATGTAAATAAACCAAACATTAGCTTTCTTCACACAAAGTTGTCGATCCACTTAATTAAACTAATATAAATTTTAATGTACATTGTGGAAAATCAAATTCTACAATAATGCTCATATACATTATATATATATATATAAATATATATATATGAGTTTTTTTATGAGTTCGTTCATAGTCACTACTCACTGTGTTACTTACGAAATCTATTTAAAATTCTGCTATAATATTTTTATTAATATTAGGTAAAATATGCTTTATTCATTATTGTACATTGCGGGAAATTATATGCTATAATAGTACTCTAGATTATATATGATTTGTTTATGCGGTCATTGTGTTACTTATGAGTTTAATTTAATATTCCAATTGTAATTCTGCTATTATAATTTAATTCATATTAGTAAAATAAACTTTCTTAATTATTGATTATGATCTAGGAGAGATAATATTTGTGTTAAATTGTGGTGAGTGTTACTGACAACTTATAACAAACAAATAAATACTAAATTTAAACATTAGAAACGTAAGACTAAACTAGTTTAGGGGGTTAAAAGAATCACCGGTTTATTGTATTGTAAATACTTTTTGAGGTTGAAATTTTAACTGTGATAAGTATTTGTATGGGTCAGCTGGGTTGGTAAAAATATAACATTAATTTTGTAGTGACTTTCATTTAAAAAAAAAAAACAGTAATATTTCTCAATCGAGTGGTTCTTAAAGGTAGTAGTAATATAATAGTAAACGGGGAAAACTCTTTTGGGGAGGTATTTTTAATTTTTATTAAAATTATGAAGAGGGGCCCCCAAAGATATTTTGCCTTATGGTTTTTAAAATGCCTAAATCAGGCTCTGATTGTACCGGCACACTTAACGTTTTACGTTTTTAAGTAGAAGGGTATGGATAAGGCGGCACTGGGTTTCATTTTTTTTTCAAATTTAAATTAAAAGTACAATAAGTATAATATTAGTTCTCAACCATTTTTTAAAAAGCAGGCACCTTAGAATATAATTCTTAGGTCGTTAAAGATGAGTGATCCATCTGATGTAAGACACTCATTTTCTTGGGAAATATGAACATTTTGAAAATTATTTTTTTTCTATACTTTTAAGTACATAATTAATATTTTACTATATTTTTCAATACATAGAAAATGTTTACCTTCATCGATTATGCGTAAAATACATTTTTGTCTACATATTAATGGGAGTAACATATTCTCATTAAAAAAAAATCAGACCCATACTTTGAAAATTATTTTAAAAATGAGTCTTACATCCCATGGATTACCTCGTATAAACCTTAAATACCAGTTATTATTTATCTAATCCGGTAATTTTTAATTTTGGTATCTAATTTATAAACAATGACAAATATACACCTAACCCTTGCTATGGTACTGGTATTATTTAATAAATATACATATTTAGCCAGTTCATTTGTTGTTTATCTCATGTTTTATTAATTTTTGAAGTTATGTTGTTTATCTCATGTTTTATTAATTTTTGAAGTTATGTTGTTTCTTCAATATCACATATTTCTTGCATATATAATTCGACACAAGGACTTTAAATTGGACTGAAAGTAGATTAAGCGTGTTTTTTTTCATGTATATACCAATGAAGCCTATAAATCTACATAATTTACATAATCACGTAATCTACGTCGCACAATAATTAAATACTTGGAATAATTTTTAAAGAAATACATAAAAAAGTATATTTTCATCAAATTAAATAGATCCGCATCAAACAATTTTTAGTGTAATTTGGCGCTATTACCAACATTAAATACATATTAAATTGTATTGAAGTTACTCTTAGTCTTGGCATACTTTTTTTTATTAGACTATAACCACTTATTTTTTTTTTTTCAATAAACAAAAAAAAACAGCAAGAATACAAAAAAATGTTAATTAAGTTTTAGGATCTGTTGGTTGTATTGGTATGGCATAAACGAGTAATTATCGAACCGGCTACAATAATAATAGTCTAAAAACCTGACTGGAAAATAATTCAGAACTTATGGTAAAAACATAATAGTATGTACTTGAGCAACACCAAAGTTTATTTAAGTATACCATCACTCTTACCTCGGATAATCTGCTGGCCACAACGGCCCCCGCACTGCCTGCTCCGACCACTATGAAATCGTACTCACGGAGGACGTGCTTTTGATTTTTCGGCTCGTTACGTTCCCATTGGTTAGACTCTTCTATGAATGAAAGTAACGGCTCCAACATCGGAGGCTGGCTCGAGTCGAACGAATGGCCGAAACCAAAGGAGTGGACAAATGCCGGAAACACATAGAAAAAGGCTAGGGCCGCCTTCCAAAGTGTCCAAGTCATGCTATTGCACGAGGTTGCTCACTACTCTGTTTGTATCCAAGACAACACTAGACCGCACTGGAGCTGGCAACGTTCTGTTGCCAAGATGTTGCGGTAATGAACTTCCAATGGACAAGACGAATACTACACTGACCGGCGGTCAACGATCGCTGAGCATGGCAAATAATACGGTCGTTATAAACAATACAGTCAACGAAACTAGTTTGTTGATCCAGAGGTTGCGCAACCCGTTTACGTGGGATCGTCTGGGCTCACATAAACATTAGACCTTGAAATATCAAAGTACCCGAAGTCGTTGGAATTCCAAATTTTGAAAAAATTCGCCAAAAATATAATTACAGTGGCGGCCCGCCATTTCCCATTAAAAAAGTCTTTAGCTACTAATAAATTATTAATTGAGTTTCTTGGTCGTCTTTCGTTTTTTGTTCCACAACGTATTACAACGTTATCAAATATTACCTTTTAAACTCCCATTCAGCAAACAAATTATGCATTGAATTGTCCAATTTCCCGAATTATGTATTTGTCAAATAAATATAAGATAGACTATTTCACGAATCAGTCATTATCCTCTTTTAAGCAACATTTAAATTGTACTTTACGTGCGTTAAATAGTTAAATGCGACCATTAGTTATAAGTGTTTACTATTTTGTTCTAAGCTCATTGTTAATACTTAGTCAATACTATTGTCTATTATCTTGTAAATTCTAGCTTAAGTTATTTATGAATTATTTATTATCAATCTATACAAAATGTACATATAAATGATGAATAATGTACATTTACTACTTAACACTGTAAATATGATATTACACATGTAATTGGGTTGTCAAACCCGTTAAATTCAAATAAATAAATTAATTAATTAATTAAAAACAGAAATTAATATGGAAAATTTTATCTGTATTAGTAAGTACATCCCGTTTTTTTATCAATATTGTAGGCCTCACAATCTATTATTCGATTTTTTGATGAGTTTATTATAAATTATTAATTTATTATGTAAGGCGGAAAGGGAAAAGAAACCTCTTGTCGCGAGAATACAAATCGCAGGAGAGGCCAAAACATCAATCAAGGTTGAAAACATATTTAAGGGGGGTCATTGCCTGCGTATTTTTGGTCGAAAACAACTCATCCTAATTCAATCAGAAAACGCGTAATCCGGCAATAATTTTGAAAACGGATATAAATTTTTCAATACTTCCTTGATGTCATGACTGAAATAAATTTTTAATTTTTGTTTTTAATATCAAAGTGAAATAATTAATTGTAGAAAAACAATTTCAATATTATTGCACAGTCATTACCTTGTAAATGTTGTACCAGAGTTCAAATATTTTTTCAAACTCGAAGAATTCTTAGGAAAATTACGTTTAAAGTGGAAACATATATTTTTCTACAAAAATAGATCCTACATGCGTTATACAAATTGAAAAAAAAATGTAATATGAAAATAAATCACTCTATCCCATGGTTTAAAAATGTTAGTTTAATGTTAATTTTAGTGAAACATTTTTTTTTTTTTTGAAAGAGGAAGCTTTCCTATAGGTGCATCGAACATAGATTTTCAAAATTCTGAGTTGGGTGTCGGGGATCCTCTGATTACTTGATTTTCGTAGTATTTTAAAGATAGAGATATAGCATCAGCAGAATGGAATGAAATATGATGTTGTCGATATTCCATCTGACGTTCCCCTAGTTGTACAATGTACATGTAGATGTACTACAATCCCCTCTTATCTTTGCTTTGTTTGTCAATGGCATCATACAAATAATTTGCTACTGTCAACTGCTAATTTTTGCAGGTGACATGAAATTGATTTTGCAAATAAACCTGAAGTCAGCCTACACCTACAGGAAGACTTAAACGCAGTCGTCGGTTGGTCAAGCATTTTCGAGGCTATTCCTCGTTTTTTCTAAGTATTTTTCAATGAATTTTCCTAGGTTTTGTAAGCCACTATTTTTTACTTACTTTTCTACGCGCTCTGTGGTTGAAGATCTTGGTATAATTTCGGTTCCAAGCTGTCCTCTCAGAGCCACATTGTTCTAATAAATTGCAAAGCCTGCTTTAAGTTTTGTGAAGCGTAAGCGCACACATTTTAACTCGCTAGTTAGCTCTATTCAAGAGTAAGGTCTCATTATCCGCCATCGGGCACCCTCATTCTGCTAGTGGTAGCCATCGACTTGAACGTAGTGACTATACTCTAGTGCTCCAATGTTTAGGGCTAAGTACATAAGCTAATCGTAGAGGTGAGGGCAATCTGATTTTTCTTTTAGTAAGCTCATCAGATTAAGTTGATATGTCTAGTTTACTGAGCAAAGTTAATTGTTATGTGCCAGGACGCTATTTTCAACATGTGGTTCGATTTTGTATTACTTTCGATTCAGTGGACTACCTAAGAAATAGTCTCTATAGGTATTTTTCATTATAATATGTTTTATTTGTGTTTAGTGTTATCAATTTACCTTTTGTACAAATTTCGTTTGGCGTTAGAATTATAGTTAATAAATAAATAATTCATTATAAAATATACAAAATAATAGAAAATTCGTTTTAATGAGTTATAGCCAATTTCAGTGATGAAAAATGACATGCGTGATGCGAAGACGTTACAAATATTACTTTTTAAGGCGTTTGGTGTAGGCAATTTTTTTAAAATCTAAGTTTATAGTTTATTGGTAGTTAAGTGGATTGCATGTGGTTTGTTTTTAAGGAGTTTTGTATAGGCAATATTTTAGAATTGAAAAAAGAGGTTTTTAATACATTTCGACCATTTTGATTAATTAACCGGTGAATTTGTATAAGATGCATGGTATTATTTTAAATTCAAATAATTTCTTTTATGAGTAAATGTCATTTTAGTTTATATTAGACCAGAAAGGCACAGAAAATTTCGACCACATAGGATGGTCCAATTTCAATTCTGTAAAGAGATTAGAGGTTTTTGGCTACTTTACTATGTTATGTAGGAAAGAGCGCCGATTTTGATTTAAATATTTCAATTTCTTGTAAATAATTAAATGTTTGCAATTTTTCCAATATTAAAGCACAATTTTTTTACATAAAAAAATTTTAAATAGTTTTCCTACTAACCCTTTTTTTTTTTTTATTACAAGTCCATAAGAACACGAGGAGGGTCACCTTACAGTATAACATTCCCTGTGTTCCCGGCACCGTTTATTGATGACAAGACTACGTTAGAATACAATATTATACAATAAATACAAAAAAGAGCGGACTCTATTCCACTAATATTTGGCCTTCGGCCCACATTAATAAACTGCTAAATACTATATAATATACTATTTGCCTATCTGCTCAGTTCCGCATCAGCCAGCGAGCATCATCCTACATAACCCTAGTAATGTTGTCAAAAACTCAGATATCTTTGCAGACACCAAATCGGACCATCCTAAGTAGTCGACATTTTGTCTGGCTTTTTGGTTTAAAACGTCAAAAAAACAGACCTCATAGATACTGTGAACAGAGCACTATTTTTTACCAAACAGATCGTTTACTATTTAACATTGATTAAACTACGACAAAAAAAAAACAAAACAAAACAAATATAAATATATTTTTAATTTTCATTTTATTCATAAAATATACAATATTTTCATGATATTTTATATACCCCTTGATATTTTTAAAATAAAAAAACATTTCAACGGTATTAGTGTTTTACAATCGTATAAAGCTACTTTCCAGACTTGAATGACAACAATAAGTTATGTTAGAAAATACAAATTGGTCGAGAAGAAAAATATGCATAAAAACATATACAATTATTATATGTAAAATACAACGTGTCTGTGTATTGTGTACACAATGATAACATTTGTTTACATTTTTATATTATTTATACATATATAAATATATAATTTTTTTTTTTTTAATAAATTAAGAAACTTAACAGTCGTGAGTACGGGGAGGACCAAGATTTTGATTAAGTAAAATAGAGGCTAATGATTTGTAATAAAAATAAATATACACAATTTTTGTAAAAATATTCACTTCATTTATATAACAATAATCATATGTATATTTAAAATAAACAAAACAAAAATAAAAAGTTTGAATATAATATAATAGTCATAAGACAGGAACAGAATTAAAGTAGCTTTAAAAAACCGACAGAAGTTTAAACAATTTCTATTTATGATGACAACGGGGAAAACTGAGCAGTTGAAATGCTGTTCGGTGTCTTGACAAAGTTACACTTCCAACATAAATATTATAGTCTAGGGTTTAGTTTTTTTTTTTTTTTTATAAGAAAATAGTCGTTTTTAAATATATATTACAATAAGAAAATGAATAATTATAATTGGTAACATCTAAAAAAATAATGCTTTTCGTGTAAAAGGTACAAGGCACATTTATTTCACTTAAAATCTAACATTATTCATACTCGTCGAAAAAAAAAATGCCAAAAACATCATTAATTTAAATTACATTCATTCAGTTATTCGCTATTCTATTATTAAAATTCCTAAACCAATTTTGATCAACAGTCAATTTTAAATAACCTGACTAGATCACAAAAAAAAAATTACAAAATCCTAGTTTACATTTAATTATGGGAGCAGGAACTATCTGTAAAAACAAGTTTAGAGGGAAAAAGGTTATATTTTGTCAAAATATATATATATATATATATATATATATATATATATATTGGTTCATGGAATGTGGATGTCAATTAAGCTCAAGTTTCCCTTAAGTGTTGAAATAGCATCGTACCCTTGACAAAAAGAGCAGTCGTTAAAGGACGTTGAACTAATATCACAATGGTATCCTTTTTGTTGTTTTTACAAAAATGAAAAAAAAAAACACAATGATTTCGTTTGTTCGGAGGTCTTAGTCGACAATAATAAAAAAAAAAAAAAAAATTGTACACACAAGATCAACAACAAACACGAACCCCAAACGCGCGTTTTTTTTAACGTTATCTCAAACATAAATATTATTATTATTATTATTATTTTATTATTAATACTACTAATATTAATCAATTATTATTATTAACACAATTTGGTTTGAGTCGCGTATTCGATCATTTAATAATTACAATTTTCAAATTATTATAAATATTAATCTTAACAAACTAAAAGTACTTTTTTTTCCTTTCATTCAATTATTATTATTAGTTTTTCGAGAGTATGGTCTCGCGGGGGAGGGTGGGGGGAGCTGGAGGCGAGGGGAGGGTTCGACGTGGACATACGCCGCCTGCTCCACCTCGTCCATCACAGACTCGCGCGTTTGTCGTCTGCGGTCACCCTGTGTCATCTGCACGGATCGAGAAGCACTTCGATCCAAGTGGGACAGGACGTGATCTCCTGTCGGGAATACTTGGGTCCCCATCCTTTGGCAAAGCTGATCCGCACGGCGTTCGGGTCGACGGGTCCCACCCTCAGCCCGTTCGAGTACCGTATCCGGTCGCCGTGTGGATTACCCGTGAATATGTTCAGACAGTGGCCGGAAGGAACCCGGAACACCAGGTACGACTTGCTGTCCGGGTCGTCCAGCGTCGGCGAATTGACAAACATCGGCCAGTCGCTCAGGTTGTACGCCCACACGCCGTCGTCCTCTCTGCTCAGGGCGAGACCTGGGGGTGGACAAAAAAACAATTGTTATTATTAACCAAACCAAATTACAGAATACAAAAAAAAAAAAATTAAGCCACCCCATCGGGCGAACGTACCTTGTCCGATTTTGGTCCGGTTGCGGAGCACCGATTCGGGAGTTTGTTGGGTTGGCGAAAAATTGTGTTGGGTGAGAGCGGCCAGCGACAAGCCGGTGCCGAGAGGAACGTTCCAGAACACGTTTACCGACTTGGTGTCCACCGGGAACAGCCGGCCGACCCTCTGCGACAGTTCCCAGTACGCCACCTTGCACCATTCCTTTTCGTTTGGTCTTTCTGAAAATGTAAAAAAAAAACCGTATTATTTACTGGTAGCCAACATACATAAACGCGACAAAACGATAACACTAACAGGCGCGCTCACGCACACGGTCTGTTCCGACCACCATCACATTCCTTCCCCCTATCATATTTTATAGTACAAGACACACACGCGAGAGGGAGGAGGGGGTTTGTTAAAATTTGTGTCTAGAAGCGCAAAAAAGAAAACCTATAAACCCAAAAGGGCGAAAACGCAGACGATTAGTATTCTTCTGAGGCGGCCTCTTCTCTTTTCTCCGGTCGTCGTCGCCGCCAATAATAATAATGACGATGATAATAATAATAACGACCGTCGACCACATGTGATTTCTACGGCCCAACACCGTGTGTATACAGGCGACGAAGAGGTCGGCCGAGTTCAGCCGAACGCACACACACACACGCACAAAATAATAACCCGCAAGGGATTCTTAATACTATTATACAGAAGACGATGTGATGATGGTTATCGGTATCGGATTCCTAGAGCTAAACCAAAACGTCAGTGGGCAATTCAACAAGGTGCAGTTATTGCGTCCTATAACTCGTTAAAAATCAGATCTAAAAGATCCGCGGTTAGAAACGTCTCAAAATTGGTTAAATTTTAATAATTTTTATTTTCGACGGAGGGTTGGCATATTTATTAATGTTTTCTTTTCTTTTCTATCGTGCAAACGATGTGTTACCAAAATAAAAAACAAAAGTTTGTGTGACGCGTTTGGTTTTGGACGTCGATTGTTTTCTCAGGCTTTCTCATAATAATGTAAATGACCAGAAAAAAACACACACACCACGTGAGTCGAGTAACAGGCGGCGGTGGTGCGTTTTTGGTTACTCTTGGCGGCATTTCTGGCATTCCGGGCGGCCGGCCGATAGGGCGCCGCCCACCACTCGCCGCATTCCACCGGGCGACGTCGTCCTTCTTCCTCAGTGTACCTTTTTTTTTTTTTCTAAGGATATAACCGTCGCCGCCTGTCTGTGTAAGTACACACACACAAGTAGGTAACTAGTAAAATACAATATTGGTACGACGGCTGGTGTCTTGTATTGGAAGACTTGGACAGCCCCGAGAAAAGCCTCAAGACAATTATCATTATTATTGTTGTTGTATCATCGCAGTTTTTTTTTTTTTTAATAACATAAAACTCCCAATCTGGACAAGAACGTAGTGAGCACATGTGTTGTAATGAACCATTTTTTTTAATGAACAAAACATAATATTCTATTATACGATTTAATATTATGATGTCGGTCCTGCGTACTGTTGTTATCGCGTTGCTGTTGTATTTGGTTTGTAGCTATTACGAGCCGACCAACCTAACCTGGTATTTGTACGGTCCAATGAAAACAAAAAGCCAGCTAGTTTAAGTTTACACGATCTCAATAATAATAATAACGATAATGCATTATTATACAAATTTGGGCCGACAAAAATCATGCTTGGTGAATATTACAAAATTATGAAAAATAAATTTCCAACGAGAAAGAAAACATTATCCAAAATTTTCCCCTTTTAATTCGGAGCGTATTGAGAGGGGTTACGGTGGTCGTTTGCGGCTCACTGATGGTTTTTTGAGTAAACTATTACTACGATGACACAGGACTGCGGTGTTCCCATAAAAACGCAGGTAAAACGGATTTTTTGCCTTTTCGATCCACGCAGAGGAATCGACAACGCTTTCTCCCGAACATGATAATATATTATGCGGACAGTACACAATCATCGACACTGACCATTATTTTTCGGGCATAGATTTCAGCGATAAAAAAATGAATAGTTGGCTTTTGCGCACAGCCAACAGAAGAGGCTTGTAGCTACAAAACCATGGAAGCCTATACATACATAATGTAACCACCGCTTCGAGAGCTTGCCAAAACAACAAAATATTGTTGCTCGTCGTTAATGCGAGAGGCGGCGTTGTGAGAACAGAATGAGCTGCCGTTATTATTATCGACATTAAAGTGTAGTAATGAATGAACCGGTCACAATGACAACCTGAACGAAATCGTAAGATCCGTACGCCGAAAAAGAGAAGCACACCGGCCGGGCCGAACCGAAAAAAAACCGTGGGAGGGGAATGGAGGTGAATACTCGGCGGCGGACGACAATATTAAAATATTATTATGTTAATGAACGGGCGACGCCAGGCCTCCCACCAAGTCGCGCGCGCCATCTCCTCATCACACGGCCCAAGACTCTCAACCGGTTTCATTTGTATTACAAGGCGCGCACCAGCAACCTCGCATTATCATTACCACCGGCGCGCACACAATATAATAAATATTATTACAATAATATGTACATTTCGCCGGACGGCGACGACGGTTACACAGTGTACAGAAAACACCTTTGTTCTATGACCTGTACGATATTCAAGTAGGCGGTGGCGCCGAAAAGCTTTGCTCGACGACTAAATATATTATTGAAGCGAAAAACAACTAAATAGTAAAAAAAAAAATAACTGCACTCCCTGGCCGCCAGCCCGGTATTCGCGTCGGCGCCACCGCCGTTTCGGACCGACGAATTTTCAACAGAAAAAACAATTAGCAGCTTTCGAGGGGAAATTAACGACGATGATGATGATCTGTCGACCTGAAGCGTCGGGAGCGCGTGCCACCTGGCACGATAATAATAAACGTTAACCACGTTTAATATTAATAATGAGTTATTGTTACGTTATTATGTTACGTTTTGGGGGGGGGGAGGGGGATTTTAGGCGCCACACAGCCGGTGCTAGCGTTGTGTGAACGCGGCGGACGGGCACGACGACTGGGCGGCCAACGGCAAGACGGCGGCGGCGGCGGCCACAACCGGTTCTCCGAATCGAGCGGCGGCCGCGTATGGTGGCGCGAGCGGTCGCACGGTGGGGGCCCGTGATGAATGGCCACGGCACGATGGATGCCGGCAACCGGATCGGAGCCGGGCGCCACGACGGGCCGGCATTAGAGGCACGCACGCACGCACGTCCAACACAGATGACGGCGGCTGCGGACAATACTACAACAAAACAAAACAAAAAACGTTTGTTGCACGCGACTTGACCGGTATTCGTTAACCATAGACGGAGGTTACCAAAAAAAAACCCTCCTCCCCCCGTTTTCCAAAAAAAAACCACGGTCTCGCCGTGTATTACGGTTTTTACGCACCGTCCACGCTTTAAAAGGCCAGGGAATATACATATTATATTATTATTACTATTATATACACATTATGTAAATGTGCGTGTGTATTTTTGTTGTTGTTTTTTTTTTTTTTAAATAACGTTCGACAGCGGCGGCGGCGTCGTCGTGTTGTTCACGAATCAACAGCGTTGACGTGACGTCACGGGCGCCAGCGATACGTCGGCGACGACCGCCGGTCGTTTGTAATGGTTATTTTTATCGGGGCCGAGGCGGCAGTGTGTTTGTGTATGTGTATTATACATCGAGCGAGTGTGTAGTGTATAGTGTAGCGTGCGGCGGTTTGAAATATAAAATAAAAATATATATATAAAATAAAACACGGACGGTCTTTTCTTTCTGTTTTTTTTTCCTATCCATCGTCAACGTCGTGGAGTAGCCGCCGACACGGTAGACAAACGCACCACACACACATAATATACTCTCATAATAATAATATATAAGCCGAATAATAGTCGTAGTAGAAGTAGTATTAAATAGTGGTAGTGTATATTTGGTGTGGCACATATTATTTATAATAGTAATAAATATTATTATTATTGGTATCGAGGACGCCGCCATTATCACAGTCATCACCGTCGTCACCATGATATCATCCTTGATCGCTCCCCAACACGCGCATAATAATAATATTATAACACCACCACCTCCGTCCAACCGAACAACACACCCAAGTCCCCCAATCAATCACCGCCGTACGGTCGACGTCGTCGCGCCAACGACAGGCGCCGCTCATTACCGCCGTCGCGACCGCGAAAACGATAAACAACACACGCGTGTACTTGTGTAGGTCCTTCCCTTCCAACGGCGTCGGAGCTTAATTTTTTTTTATCGTAACTATATAAAAAAGAAAAAAAAATTATTAAAAAATTCCTGCCCATTGAAATTTGTCGATGATAATAATTATTCGTGACGGACGCGTGGCTTGTTTCTGGAATAACATTTATAATAATAATAATAATATACACATCAGCATATTATCATCAACGTGAACCCGAGCAGAAAAAAACCAAAAACGATAAACCCATACCGACTGATAAGGTGGTAACCGTCGTCGCCGCCGGTGGGGTTTTTTTTATTTAATTTTTTAACGGTGGCGCCCGGAGTCTGACCTTACTTGCCCCGGCCCGTACACACACGCGATAATGCACAGCTGCAGCTGTACCGCCGCCGCCAACCAGTGTGGTAAAATTATATTATATTATACTACTTTTACTATATTGCTCGTTGTTATTATTATTATCATCATCAGAGGCACTTCTTAGTTCTTCGGTGGCGGCATACGACGAATAATAATCATCGCATACACAATACAATAATAATAATAACGTCGGTGGTTTAGGTGTGCGATGCGAGGTCGATGGCGGTGGCGGCACCGCCGTTGGTAATTAACCTTTGACGGTATTTTTTTTTAAAAAGTTTGGTCGGGCGCCAGTCGGTCGGTCGCGCGGGTGCACCGCAAAATGTCATCTGTCCGACCCCGCTCCCCCACCCGGTGTTACGCACTATAATGATGATAATAGTAATAATGATGTACTACTACTACACTACTACTCGTGGAATATAATCATGAGTATTTGTGTTTTTGTACGAGACGACTTGGTAGTAATGATATTATTATCTATGTCGGCGGCGAGCGCCCACCACAGTTTGTGAGTCCTGTCGAGTGAGACGACTATTTTATGCGAAAATATATTATATATTATAACCGTGGCCATTATTTTAAGAGTGTATGATTGTGTATTGCAGACGGTAGAAAAAAAATTAATAAAAAAGGACTGGGCGCATAACCGGTTTCGTCGTAGAGGGAGAGAGGAGACAAATGATGACTTACTGGGGTAAGTGCACCGAGAAACTAATATTACTGATCCATTAAAACGTCTATTATTTACCGTCTTGTTATCTTATTTAACTTTTTTTGTTTTAATGCAAAAAAAAAACGCGTTATAATATTTTACCGTTGACGACCGTGCGCGTACACCCTAATAGACCGGGAAGTCGCGAAAGCGCGTAAGAAGTATTATGTAGTTTCATAGCCGGCCAAGTATCCGAGTAGGTAGGTATGTGTACGGGAACTTCCCGGTGTTATTAGTTTCGGCCGTAGAACGTTATCTGCAGCTCAGTGAACAGAGTAAGCAAAAGAGTTGAATGGAGACCTCTTGAAACGGCAGAATCGAAAACCTTTTCGGTGGCGACGGAATTCACCGCGGTGGGGCGTTCTTACGGTAAAAAATGCATTTTTAAAAATTCACTCGGCCCTAGGAGTAAGGAAGAGGGGAAACCAGATTCGAAAGATTATCCCACGCGACCGACGGAAGTCGTTTCTAGGAAACCGAAAGCTTCCAAGAATACATCCAGACAGCGGCCGCAGCCGGACATATTGTTTTTTTTTTTTTAAGTTGGTAAGACCCGCCAAGACACCGTGTGCGTTCTCATTATACTTGTTTGCTAATCATTGGACAAGACAGAAAAAAAATAAGCAATGCTTACCGTCGCCGTCGGTGCTGAACGAACCGCGGAGTTCGTCGTCGTTGCTGTCCCAGCTACACTCGCTGGGTGCTCGATCTGTAAACAAAAGACATGAAAATATTATTAAAAAGAAACAATAACGACCAAAAAAATGTTTTTAAAAAAAACGACACAATATCATTAATTAGACATTATAGTATATTTGACGTCGGTGGTAGGCGCGTGTCACACACGACCGATAAACGGTTATTCCCACGTATTAGCGTTATCGGTAATACAACGGCATTGAATAGTATCGTTTATTATTATTATTATATTATGCACGCACAATCAACGGCAATAGATATCATACAAAACAAAATACCAAAATATTTTCTCTAACAAAAAACCGCCGTGCAAACAGTTTTTTAAATTTCCATACAACAGCAGAGTATGCTTTAAAGCACTAATATAATATTATTATTATTATTATTAGCAGTAAGCCGACTCAGTCGTACACGGTACCGCCGAAAATACGGTGGTTTTTTATTGTTACTCTTGACCTGAACCTCATCGACTCATTAGTCTTGGCGTTCATGGGAAAAAGAAAAAAATCGTACGTGATCGGTTTGGACGTACACGCCGGAGGAAGACGACCGGAGGGCAGGCAGCACAGACAAAGGTATGTCGTCTCCGGAATGATAATATTGCGGCGATGATGTTATTATGTAGAGAAGGATAAAAAAAAAACAATACTGCCACCGAGTAGCCGTATATATATTATGATGATATGATACGTGGCGTACACAAGAGATATTATTAGAGAGCAAAAAAAAAATCTGTTAACATTTTCATTGTGTGAGAACGGCAAAGAGAGAGACCAACGTGGACGAGGTATTGCAGCAAGTGTGTGTATGTACTTATATATATTTATTATGTGTGTGTGTGTGTGTATGTTTTATATAATTCCTGTTCTCCTCTCGATCAGCGACGGCAGCGGATGACCACATTCCCGAGGAATGATTCTTTTCTCCCTCTCTGCCCTTGGTGGCCCGTCCCGTCCAGTCTCTCTCACTCACTGGCTCGGTCGTGCGGGTTATTTTTACACACACACACATATTATATTGTATAGACGCCCATGCGGTTACATGTTATCGTATAACTTATGTCATTTTTTTTTTGTCTTTGTTTACTTTGGACTAGTTGATTTTTTTCCCAAGTTGACTTTCCGGTCTATACCGGCGGTCGTTGTTCGGCAAACAACAATATTGGAAAATATTTAGAATCGAAAAAGAAAATTTCGATTACAATAATATCACAGTGCTGCTTAAGATGAAAAATTACCAGAGCAATAAATAAATAAATTAATACCATCATAGTTATTTATTAAACGGAATAGGTAGAAATGGTATAGAATATTGTTGGAAATCATTATACATAATAAAATATGTAGCAGGCAAAGGGTTGTAAAAATACATTTAACTTTTTTATAACTCTAAAAAATGTTAGAAAACATTTTTTGCTCTACATATCGTATTTATAGTATTGAAAGTAATTCCCACGAGCATTAAAGTTGATAAAAAAAATAGGTACATTAATGATGATGATTTCGCCTAGTCGCCGGACCGGCGGCCATTAACACGGGGCCAGGACAAGTCGACCGAATTGAAAACCGCAACGACCGAGCGAGATAATGATTTCCTAATCTAAATTTACACCGAGCGAAAAAAAAACTGGAATTTTTTATTATTAGACTGCCAACCACCGTGCTAACACGGATTCAGGTTTAAATGTACTTCAAAAATATACTTATTAAAATTTATTCGCTCCAACCGGTCGCGAAGTTCTTTCACGCAAAGTACTTTTTCGTTGTTATTAAAAAATTAATGAACAAAATTTGTTCTTATAACCAATAGAAAATAATTATTTATTATTGAAAAAAAAGAACTTTACCAACTCTAGAGCAGCTGCTTAGACGACAAAATTCAATACTATTTTTGTAAACAAAGGCCGTTTTAGACAATTATGTAAAAAAGTAAATATACTTCATCCGTAAAAGCTACACTATCAGTCACAAGTTTTGATACAAGACACGAAAAATTTATCATAAAATATCAATGTAAAATAACAAAAACCACAATTATTAGAAAAATAAATATTATAATTATACATAAATAAATGACAAATAGATTATGAACTTATATAACTTACGTAATAAATATACATATCAGTAAATTTTGATCGGCAAAACTGTAAAATACAAAAACCACAAATGCTAGACAAAATAACTTCTAAAAAAAAATGGTTTTTTATACACTGGACAATAGGCTAGATTAGCTGCTTGCTATAACCTCAGATTAGATAAAACCAGACAACCCACTGTTAAAGCAACGCAATTGTCCAAAAATGTAAAAAAATCAAAACCTCCCTTAGCTCAAGAGTGACCACTGGTTGATAAAGAAAAAATGTCTTAATGAGAAATTATTGTTTCAAAACTAAGCGTCACTCACAGTGAATTTTTGCGGAGTTAAACCAAATTAGCGGACAAACATATGAATCGGACTACGACCTCCGACGTATTACAAAAACTATAATATTATTATAGTAAAATGTTTACTGCACTCTCGAGTTGAGGAAGTTTCAGTTATCAGTGTAAATGGCGATGTACACCGCCGTCTGGTTTATTGCAGTATGTGCTTGGTGATGAAAATTCGCTTTCTCCGACAACGATCAATACGAGAGGAGCCAAGTACCTTTGAGCGAACAAAGAAAAGAAAAAGCAATAATACCTTCACAGACGTCGGGCCAGCTCCGAGGGAGTAAGAGTCGGTGGAAAAAGATATTAAAAAAAAGAGAGCTCGGATTTTCATCTCCCCTATACACGGTATCCATTGGCATACATACCTACGACCCAAGGGCCGCCGCCGGTTCGTTTTTAATGACCCTATTTCCCGGTCCCTTCGCTATTGTTTTGCACCCTCGGGACCGGCCTGGCAGAAAGAGCCGGCTAATCTCCAAGCTTCCACTCGAACGGATTATTTTATGGGAGCCGGTGGTGGTAGTGACTGCCACCGGCACACGTTTGCAATCCCTCGTGGGGCGAAGGAGAGGTGGTGGTTTAAGGACTATGTAGGCGGTGCACACGTGTACCTGCTGCTGCTGCTGCTTCTTGTCGGGACTACCGGCGGCGTCGGGGGGGGTTAGAAATCGGACGAGGGTGAATTCTCCATAATATCGTTTTTCACCCTCTCAGGACAGGAGGAGCACTACACACAAACGTCGAATGCAGCACACGCAACCGAGACCGGAAGATTACTTTTATTCAGCGACCGTTTTCGTCCAGCCTCCCCTACCCCGTCCCTGAGTAGGTAATTCCCAGTAGACGCTGGGCGAGAACGAGATCCTTTATGATGTGTAACCGACCGGAAACCCGGCGTCTACGGGCAACGCGTTGCACGCGGCAGAAGAAAATATAAAGAGGAAAAGGGAAGTAATAACTTGTTCAATTAAGAGGAAAACTCTGAAAACCCCGGAACAGCCGCAAGAGCTCTTCATAGTAGTATATACCGAACGGCGGTTGTCTTGAGGAAAACGTACCAAGTGAAAAAAATATTTAAGAGTAATGCTCCAGTATAATTACAACTAAAATTAAAAAAACACACCAATCGCTAATGTATATTTAAAACTCTAATAGCGTTCCACAAGTTTAGGTGGGTTAATAATATTGAAGTAGAAGGAATTGAAAACTTTATCAAGCTTGAAACGAAACGTTTATATCGGTTCAAAAGATATTACTAAACTTCAAAGTCAAAACTGTTTTTTTTTTTTGTACAAGTGAAACCCGCTATTAGATGATAAGATATGTGATGTAAATGTTGGTTTTGGTAATGTTTTCAATATCTGAATTAAATGAGTATACAAAACACTGCACCACCTTAGAGGGAAGGACGGTAACGGCTGTTTTGGACCGGCCAAACGGAGTGAAATTGAAAGTCACCGTTCGTCGTATACTCTATGGCCTCGTGCCATTGCATTGCATTTTTTTTTCGACTTAAACGGGAACAATAAAACGACAGCTCGATTAGTAAAATAATTTTACCGCAACAAATATAATTAGAAGGAAAAATAATAATAGTAACGAGAATCGGGAACGGGCGAAACAGGAAGAACCCGAATTATGTAATTAACTTGTAATTACACGGTCTATCTTCAATTTACATTGGCGCCAAGTCTTTGCATTATACACACATATTATATTTATATATATTATGTAGACAACGAATTTAATAAACGCTTACCTTCGGGTTTGAGTTTTTCCTTCACGAACCTTGAATAAGGCGGCGGAGGTCGTTCTGAAACATAAACGGAAACGACAATATTATAATACAACAAATAATACTATTGTTATTACATAATCTAGTCTGAAAACACATTTGAACAGGCGACCTTGCCCCAATCGAAAAGGGTGCTTTTGGACGACAATCGACCGATTCCATAGTTTCCCACGATTTTAACTACAGAAGTACGATGGAGCTGAATTGTTGGACGTTATTTTTTTTCTTTTGCATACGGACAACTCTAGTTTAAGTACTACATTGTAGCTCGACGACAATTGTTTTGTTTTTAATTATTTTTTTTTTTTTTAATAACAAACTCAAAAAGTATGCATCGCGTACTCTGCACGTGTCGTACGCAGAAGCCAATTTTTTCGATTATTATTATTTCACGCGACAAATCAATTGTGTCACAAATCGCATACATTAGCACAGCTATTGTAACCGTAGGCCGTTTTGAGTTTTTCCGTTGACGGCGGCCACGACGACGGAGACGACCACACATGATCTCCCGTCTCGTTTCTTTTGTACACACAACGCCGGCAGACTATTTTTACACTCACGTCACACATACCGACGGTCGCCGCCGCCGTTGCACACAAACAACGGATTACACACATCTTGACCGAACGCGATGGATTTTTCCGTTAGAAACCGAAGGTTTTATTTAGTATTTATTATCAAGAGCGAGACAAATGTAATAACAACCATTTTGGTGGCAGCTGGGCAAAGTCCAACGTAAACACATACACAGTCTTGTGTAAAAAAAAAAATCTTGGCGCCGGGATTTAAAAATATAACGAGCGGCTGTCGACTTAAGACCGAACGTTAGCTTAGTTTTTGGTTGGCTTAGTTTTAAGGTTTCGCGCGACCGACCGCTTACCGGCGACACCTTTAAACGCCCTACCGAAAAGGAGGAGAAGGAGGAGGCGGCTGCGGCCAGTGGCGATGACGGGAAAACATCACGTCCCGGCGGCGACGTTAATATCATTACTATTATTATTATTATATTATACACGACGGCGCGCGTTGTCGCCGCCGCCTTCGACATCCACCGTGTGTGCTTGTGAGCCGCCACCGCGCGCGAACCGCGTGAGGACCGATGAGCGAGCGGAGGGGAACGCGCGCGGTTGGGCGCCTCGACGCGGCGGCGGAACCGATGGCGCCGTCGGGTTGCGTGACCGGGTCTGCGCGCTATTTATTTCTCATCCGGCTTGACGACGGCTCAGGTGAAGTGGCCGCCGTCGCCGCAGTGACGCAATTGGAACGACGACGCGAAATGAATAATATTAATGTATCGTTACCGAAAGAAGAGGCGGCCGAGGGATTTTTTAGATCATTGAAAAATGTCCTTAAAAAACTTTAGTTGGCAAAAAAGGCCAGGGAAAACTAATTACAACGTTGCCGTCATTCGGCCGGTTCTCATTTTTTCGGAAAAACTACTTTGCCTACCCTTCATTTATTTATTGAAGACGACCAATAATCTAAAACTTGGCCGACCGCAGTTTAGCGAAAATTAATTACCGCTGGCCTTTGAAACATGTTGTTGCTGTCTTATCGTAGAAAAACAAATACCGACGATTACCGAGAACGAACTCGGTTACATATTATTATTTCATTACTCGGCGGCGGCAACAACCGTATGATACATCACAAACGCCGCCCGGCAACTATGCGTGTTTATCAACAGATTAAAACGAGATCCTGGAAGCGGTATATAAAAGGTGCGGCATGTACGGCGGCGACCGACCAGCGACCAAGGTTAAATAATAATACAATAAATATCGGTTAATTTCACAGAACTGGTGTATACGGCGGGACGGGGAAAAAACGGCAAAATAACCATATTATAGTTTCTCTTTACCGGCCGGCAACCGTACGTTATCTCCGGACCGCGTCCGGTCTTTTATTTAGGTAAAATGCCATTAAAAAGGAAGAAAAACGTGCTCGGCTCGACTTTTTTTATCATTCGTCACCACACGTGTTTTTCGACACAATACCAGACGGCAAACTCAGGGCTGGGATGCCAACGAGGTGTCGCCTAATAATTGATCGAGCGCGGGCGATTATTTATAGAATGGCGTTCGATTTGTTATCATCGATCTCCGGAGTCACTCTTTGCCGGCACGGTGAATCTCAGATGGCAATTTACACGTCTGTTTTATATTTAATTTTTTTTATGACTAGCTTTTAATAAGTGTAAAAAGTCAAAACGGAACTCACCGATTTCGCATCGTTTGCTCCAGTGGTATGGGTTACAGCACACCAGGTCGGGTTGGCCGGCGGCAGTGTGCTGTTGCTGACAGGCGGGCGTAGCCTTGAGTTGTTCGGCGGACTTGAGGTCGGGCCAGCGCCACAGCCGGCAACAGATGACGGCCGGGTCGGCGAACAGGAACGACCGGACGGGCACGCAATCGGCGGCGTCCGCACCCGCCGTGTCCACGGCTCTCAGCAGCGTCTCCAGCTGCCGGTCGTCGAGCCGCTTGAACAGCGCGTTGCGGAACTGCCGTTCGTCGGCGTCTGGCCCGGACGACACGGCCGACGGCGAGCCCAATGTTTTTTCCGCACACCGGGTTTCATTGTCCCGGGTGCGCACCCGCGCTTTCCACAGTCGTTTAGCTAATGCCGTCCGCCTCCTCCTGAACATGAACATAAAACACGTGAACGCCGCCTCGCATTTGGTGGCCACTACTTCCGCCGATCCGCCGAACCGAACAGTGCGCGGGTCCGCCGGCCGGCGTGACGCGCGCGCGGCGGGTTGATATGTGATCGCGGCGTGCGCACCAACACCACGTTTCCCGGACGCATCCGTGTCGGGCCGACCGTTGCCCGGACACCGGCGTCGTCGTCGTCGTTTTTGCTGTTGACGTCGGCCGGTCAACGGCGGCGTGCGGCAAACGCGGTGGACACCATCGCGGCGCGCAAACGACAACAACGCGACGACGGACAGTAGTAGGACGCGCACCACGTGTTGCACCGGCCGCAGCTGAATCGACTTATAAGCGACATATAATATTATCTGAACGTCGATACGGTTTTCCCCTGCGAACGTGTACGCGTAGTGTATTCCAACAACAGCGATAACAATAATAACAATAATTCATACGAAACGGTCGACTTCGCTCCGACAACAACAGTATCGCATAATAATAATATATAATATAATATAAATAACAAGCGAAAATGATAAAACCACTACGGCCAGAACGGGCACACGAATTACACACGCACACACAAACACACACACGATCGGTTACAAAAATAAATAAAATAATTTGAATTTATATATAAATATAAAAATAAAAATATGAAAACGACGAGCGACAGCCCAACGCGTTGGACGTGCGGTACGAGACTGACGGGTGTGAGAGAGAAACGGTTTGTGTATGCGGTATGGGAACGGCGAGGCGACGACTGTGCTGTGCGTGCGTGCGCGCATGTTCGTCGGGTAAAGAAAACGGGAACGGCGGCGGCCGACGTCGTCGTGTATTACACTGTGTCGGCCGCCGGTACACCCGCCCGCCCGGTGCGGTATCACCGCTGCAGCCGCCGTCGCCACCGCCCGCCCCGAGTACGCGGGTCGGCCGCCCGGAGTACGGTGTCCTCACGCACGGGGCGCCACCTACCCCGGCGCCACCGGCCGGCAGTGCGACCACGCGCGCCGTACCGAATGTCGCGGTATGCACGTTTGCACGTGTGGTCTCCATACAAATCAAACTCACGCACGCCGCGGCACCTTGTTTACAGAAAGGGTGGAGGGTTTGATTGACGTTTATTATGTAGTTCGGTTTATCATTAATATTGTCGATGGGATTTCCCGTAACCTATGTAAAAGCCAAGGTCTGGATAAAGTTCCAGAAATCTAGAATGTTGTTATTTAAGTGTACAAACAATATTTCCATTGGAACTTTAGTCGGACTCCTGATTTTTTAGTATAATTTTCTATACAACCTCCTCGGAGTTATTTAACAAAAAAATTCTCAAATACAATTATTTTTGCCTAAGGTTAGTCGACTCGTTTCCAAAAACAATTAGAGTAAATTTAGAGGGGATATACTTTAAACTTGAAGTCAGTGCCGCTAAAAAGTTGAAATTTATAGATTACATTTTTTCTAATGAACGATTTGGTCAAAGTAAAAATTTTAGCGTCGTGAGCATGCTCTGCTTCTGATTATGTTTCTTGAAATTGTTACTGCCTACTTTAAAATAGTTGATAAATATTTTATATACAGTTTTATTTTGTTATAAAAAGTCTAGAAAAGTATAATTATTAATTAGTTGGCGGTTTTTCTGTGGGTTTTTCATTGAGAAATTGTCTAGCTGTGACGTCGGTTCTCTGGAGCCAGCCGTAATTACTTGTGCCCATTAGCTCAGTGTGTGTCTAGACTGTAAGACAATTGCCTAGCCACTGTAGGAACTATCCTCGACCTCTAGCACGTAATCGTGCCCAGCCGAGAGGAACATTGGAGGTTTATATAATAATTCATATTTATACACTCGTTGTTGTAAAAGACCAAAGCATTCTCATCGGGACTCTAGCACTCGACCGCGGTGGTTTGTACTTTCTACTGTTCTTTTTTTTTTAAATTGCCAAAAATTAAACTACAGCAATTTTCACAGCAAAATCCAAATTATTATGTACACATTTGTTCTTTTTTATTTGTATAATAAACGGGCAACGTGAAATTGCATACCCGATTAGACAGGTTTAAACCACCGCACGAATTCGTATACACACAAATAAAATACTTTAAATTGATATTTTTATTATTATTATTATGTTAATAATTATAATAATTATTCTCGGCTCGCCAAATTCCGACTAATTGAACATAATATCAAAACTCGTTTCTGCGTTTAAATACAAATTATCATTAAACTAAATTATATTTTGAATACACGGTAGGTGGGGATTGGGGTCGTCGATTGGTCAAAATAAAAATTCACATAGACATTTAACGATAATAGCAATTCCTATTTATAATTTTTTTTTTTTTTATAAAGTACATACCCATAAAAGAAAGCCAAACGTTGTACCAAAAACCGTTGTTTGAAAAATTTTACAACGGTACAAAGTATATAAACAAATTAAGGGCTATCAAACTCCCTCGTTCAAAACCGCACACGAATCTGCATAAACACTATAAATCTGGTCGGGGCGAAGGATATTACGGAAGGGTATTTATAGGGTGCACGGTATTATGGCGGGGTGGGTATTTTAATCCCGTCGGAGGCGTAACGTTGTTGTTTTTTACGACCCCGACGCGGTTAAATGATATAAGTTTGGCTTTAATCGACGAGGGGTTGAAAGTCATCGTAGTTCCAACAATAATAATAATAATAATATTATTATTATTAAATAATATTTATAATTTAATTTAAAGCTTATTTTCCGGCGTACTTGAAAACGGCCAACGACCGCCAAAAATCTGTCTGTGTAATTATTTTTAGACTGTTTAAAAGTATTTCTCGATTTTACACCCTTCCCCCTCGCCTCACACCTCAACAGCGCCCCTCCGACTGTGAAGGAGAAGCGTTCCTCGAGTTTTTTATTATTAATAACTATTTTTGTTATTATTATTACTTATTGTCATTTATGCTGTTTAGACGACGAACGAAAAGCGCATTGCGTGTAGCCCCAAGCTGGCGACGAGTGCGCCGGTTAGGTTTATTATTAGAAAACGGTCGCTAAGCGTTTTTCTGTTTTTCGCCCCGTTATATTTATTGGTATATTATACAAGAATTTACGATTATTTTCGCCAACGAACGGGCCAAGGACGGCTACACTACTGCAGTAATGATACCGAACGAGCTGCTCTGCAAGGACTGAAGGACCACTGCCGTCGCGTGTCGTCGATTGATGAAAACTCAAAACGAACAAATTGACCAAAATTTTGAACTGGTAAATTGACGCTTTTAACCGTGAGCTGAGATTTGGAGGGCTTGGTATACTAAAAATCTTAAAACTTAAAATCGGTGCTTTTCTTAATACCTACATTTATTTTTCAGTGAGAGATTTGTTGAAATAAAAATAAATGTAGTAACTAATTTAAGGTTTTTTAGAATCCCTAAATCACCGCCTATACTTTTAACGGACCCAGCGCAAGTCAGGCACGTCCAAGCGTTAAAATAGTGTCGATAATCGCCTATTTATGTTTTTATGTCGGTCGTAGTGGCGCAGAGGATAAACATGTTGACAGTTGCATTTGCAACGATGGCAGTGACTGATCTTATAATAAATATAAATTTATAATTACCTATTAATAATTTCTTAGAATGATTAAATGTTTTCAATTTGACATGATTATGTAATACATTTTGTGTATATAAATACGATAATTGTGCAACATGATATTTTTAATTTGTAGTTCACACCCTTCAATCAATCGCACCATCCATCAATTAGGACCATCTGAATCATTTGCTTGCGGCCTTATAGTATATTTTAATCCGGCTCTGACTGTGTGGTACCCACTACGTGTTCGGTTCAGTTTAAGCAAAACGCGGTCGGCACGCGAGACCTACAGTACGTGTGATTTTAATTTAAAAAATGTGCTTATAATATTAATAGTAACCGTGAGAGCTATTTTTAATTGTGAGCGAGCGCAAAAACATTTTCTAAACGACGCGACGTTGTTTTGATTTGTAGCTTGCAAACATTTCCCAAACAAACGCGTACATTCTAAAAGACGACCGCTATTTTCGCGTAGACAATTAAAAAACCAGATTAAACATCCGAACGAAACCGAAAACCTCATTTGTTGTATACACGTGGGAATCGTCCGGTCTGTTGTACAACTTTGGCATGTCAAACGCTTAAGTCTTGTCGTGGTCGCTGTACAAGCTATAGCCTATCCGTGTACCAAGGAAACTTGGTCGTCATTATTTATTGCACGATGTGGACGGACCTTAAGTATTACCTACGTGTTTCATGTCTGTATAGATACTATATTTCATGTTTGCACATAACAATAATATACTGTTTTTGGCCTATAAAACGAACGCATGCGTGTCAATTGAATTAGCACATTTACTCGACATTTGTAACATTAATGTAGCGCGATAATTTTACAAGCCAAAGAGTACAGCCTATGCTTAGGTGATGTATTGTATTTAGGTAGGCAATATAGTAATAAAAAATATGTTATAATAAACATTAGACGGCCGGCGCAATGCTTGTACAACTTATTATTGAACTTGTGTTCAATGCTGTTACGTTAAATTTCATATAGGTGTTTACCACAATGACATTTAATGCAGACGACTCCTAGAGAACATATTAGTATTGTCACTTGTATAATTAGAACCTAATAATTATTTCATTAATAAAATAATGTATACTAAGCAATTTTGTATTTTTTACAATATTATTGCACTAATTTTGAAATGTTGTTTTTTGGCCTCTACGCGGAGTTGAGATTAGTTTTAAGATAATGTGTTTTTTTTAAAGAGGGTTTAGATTTACATGACTCCTCGGTCGTGAGAATTATTACTAAAAACTGTTATTTGATGGATAGAATGATATACAAAAATCGCTATAGCACTATTATTATTTTGTATACTTGGCCATCAAGCACTTCACGAATTATTTGCACGGCGTTCGATTGATTTATGGAAAACATAATTCCGCGAATCGTGTTCAGGCATGAACAAGATTCAATAATAAAAATCGTAGGTACATTATTTTTGTTTTTTTTTTTTATAATACGAGTATTTGGGAAATGAAGATTTCATCGAATTTGTACGCGAGTATCTATAATATATGCATATATTATGCTAATGTATACATATATATGTATGATAATAATATGCTCTTGTAGTTGTATAATATATTTATAAATGGACACCTATAGTTAAAATAATTGGGAAATTGCCATTATGAGCAAACGGAGGCGCCGGTCGTAAATACTAATAAAATGTTTTATCGGTGTGGCAAACAAATAAAGAGTGGTAATAATAATATAACGCGTATACATGTATAAACGAACTCATTTCAATGTCGTATTATAATAATATTATGTACAAGGTACGGGCTACGTTATGACAATTTCCGTTGGCCGCCGAACTATGCCCGAAGTTCCGGCACACACTGTAGCGCGACCATGCGAAATCGCATTTGTATTTAGTTATAATATTACGTACAGTATGTATAATGCATGAGGCGCGTGCACACGGTGGTGTTGTTTTATGCACACACACACAGACACATACTTAAAAGCCGAAGTTCTTAACTTTGGCGCCACCACCGGTTGCGCCGCGGGTACATTATGAATTCAAATGGTACGTTTTTTATTGTAACCTACAATAAATAACATTATGTATACATAATAACGACGTTAACTAGTACATAATATATTATGTATATTATTATGATAATATTATTGTAATGCAATAAACGCCGTGCATATCAGAATCTCGACCTGTTCATAGGTATATATTTTATTTCTAGGGATTAGCAGGTGCGTATGCATAGGATTACCAAGATAATATTCTCGGCGGCTCACCGCGACCGTATAATATGGTATAATGATCGTTTGGAGGGAAGGGGCGAGGGTATTTAATAAATAATAATGATATTATTATGTGACGACCGTCGTGTACATTTTCCTCTATGATTATATTTATGTTACTAACTACTTTAAACGGTATATTATACCTATGTATAAAACGGTCGAATTATACTGAACTATTATAGCCAAGGGCGCGCTCGAAGATGTAAATTCAACGAGGGCTGTAAAACAATCTTGTAATTAGACTATAAAATTTATCGTGTACAGTTGATTGAATACAGTGTAGTTTATGCATATCCGACGATAAAAATATATACTTATCTCTTTCTATGTATAGTTATCATTCCATAGATTGGTTTGCAGTCAACGTTGATGTTCTGGAGAAGGTGTTTAAAATGTTTAAATATCAATTACCTAACCTTAAAGCTAGGGTGTAGCTCCATTGTTCAGTAGGACCTCTTGTGGGCTGTCTATGTTGACAAGCACCTTAACACTTTAATTTCAAGAGCCGTGTTTATAGACCTCTACTACGCAGACGGCAGAAACTATTCATTAATTGCATTGTAGATGCAGTTCAATAAAATGATAAAAATGATTGAAACCCAATGTTTAATTATGTTATAATGTTTAATATAAACAGTTTTGCAATTTAAAACAAAACTGAAATCATTGTTTTTAAATACGATAATTATGAATTAAAATAATGGTTTCAAAATAAACTCGTTGTTGACAGAAAATAGGTCAATGTGAGCGATAACATTAGGAAAATATTATTTTATTTTGCACTTATTATTTCCAATATACTATATGTATCTATGTTTGAGCAGTGCAGATTTAACAGCCATCTTCCTATTTACAATTCATATCAAACCCACGGTTTAATCGAATGGAAAACATATTTACTTGCAAAAGGGGAAATGTCGGCTGCACGACGTACATAAAATGTCAAGGGCACGCACGACGGCGCACATATTATTATTATTATTACATGCAAAGCGAACAATAGACGTTTACCAGAAGAAAATGGCTATGCCAGACTGGGAAAACTGACTAAAAATTATTAGGGCTATCCCATTGCCTTCTGTCAGTGGCCAATTTTTAAGGTGGTACAACGTTTTAAATGAAATTACCATACGGCACCAATAATCCATATTTTAACACGAGCCAAGTTGAAAACGGGTAAATATCTTAAACGTTAATGTTTTTAGCGCAATAATATATTATGTATAAACTACAAGAGAAGATGAAAAGGTTCTCAATGAATGCAGGTGAAAAATAATTTATCAAAGTCTGGATCTCTCAATTGGTATAGTACAACAAAAACAAAATTAAACATTCTGAATTTCAAATGACAACACAATCCCAGACAGACCATAGTGATGCGTCACTGCGAGTCGAATAGAATATAATATTAGGTATACCTCTGGACGGCCGACGTTCGTGTGGAATAAACACAGTTTTCCAACAATTAAAATCGTTTCGGGTTCGCGTCAACTAAATATGGAAAGACATACATTAGCACTAAACTGACAATTTAATAAAAACTTGGAGAAAAAATTAAATAAGCTTTTCGTGTACTGGGCACTCGACTAGACAAGAAAGTACATAAAAAAATAGTTTAAATTGTATTGTCGCGTGTCGCATGTTCCAACCTCAAACGTCATGTGATGCCAAATTAATTTACTTGTGGATTTATTTAAGCGATCGAGGATGTTTAAAATTGCATTGCACTTGAGAGTCACACGCAGTAAACCCATAAACAAATTACTACTTGCACGCAGAGTTCTCATAATTTACATTTTTTTTTTTCATTTGTCCGTCGCGTTCGTGTGTTATACCAACTAAACAAATTAAGATATGCAGTTTAATACGGTGCTGAAAAAATATCGGTTGTTTAATGATAGTTTTATTATCTTAATTTTGTGTTTGGACCCACACGACGCCAATCTATAGATCAGAAATCGTACGATGTACATGAGTTCTTTAGACATAGCACACTATAGAGTATACTGTATTTTATTATGTTTTATGCTAAAGACCTGCAAATGTCCAGACCTGATGCGGGCTCTTTTATTATTTATGTCTGTGTTAAAAACTATAACACTTCATAAAATACTCCACGCGGTAAATTAAACGTACAGAAATGTTGTGCTATGTAAAAATACATTATAAATATAAGTACAATTGATAAGATTGTTTAAACAATACTCGACTATAATAACGGTTTAAATAAAACAACTACAACGACAAATCATATTTGTGTGTGTTAAATCATTTTTCTACACAACTATTATATGGACCAAGGACAAATGGCGTTATAGAATATGATAATGCCATTGAGTATTGGCATATTGGGTTATCGCTTAGTTTATAGAATGGACTACAGGGCGTAGGATTTTGGAGTTATATGAACAAACATTTGCCGTGTGCGATGAGAAGATTCCGCAGCATAAAGATGGGTTAAGTACTAGCGATTACAATTTTTGAACGGTAAATGGTGCTAGTTAAAAAAATTAAAAACCTAGCGCCGCGTCGTGTAATTATTAATACACGCTGCTATATGTATAATTGAAAGGCAAACACGTTCAGTCATAACCACCGTCTGATCACTCTCGACGATGAAAAATCGTGATCGAAAAACGAAAATTAATCTTCTCAGACGTCAAGTTATAGTCTCGTCTGATCGTGTAATAAACGAGTAAATAGTATTTTGGATATTAATCTTTTTCTCTACCTATACACACATTCAGGTATACAAGCGGCTAATTAATTTCTACGGCAGCGTTTTCTCGTGGGAAATGTTTGAGAGAAGTGGCTGCGTCTGTGCGTAAAAGATAGTGTTAAGTAATTTTCGTCGTAAGGATTTGAACGGCCGCAGTTGCGGATATTATTTAACTAAACGAAACCGTCATAATCAAATTTTGCCAAAACTACCCGTTGAATATTATATATTTAATTAATTTTTCTACAAATAGTTTCACTCATTTGGCAATACTGGAAGTTATCCACGTTAGGGTTGTTTTTTTTTGCATCAGCAGCTTCATATTTTATTGTGGAATGGTCATACCACTGGCTACTTATACAAATTTATAAGTTCCCTCGACATTCTAAGGTATATTATTCTTATGCTAAATAAATTGTCGACGAAAATCGTATTAGCCTCCGATCGCAGTTTACATCAGCCAAATGTACACTGTAGTCTGTACAGATATATAATAAATTAGATTGCTAAGTGTAAATGCTAAATGTACCTACGTACATGCTGAAAATAGAGATAACTGAAGTTACCGTTTTCCGGCATCTTCATGGGAATTGGAACCTTATCACACGTTTATAACTGCTATCGGTGTAATTATAAACACCTACAAGTTAAGTTGATAGCACAGAATCACACACATAAATATATTATTTTATACACACATAAATCCCACAAAAATTGCCGACGTCTACTTCCATTCTTATCACTAGTTATCAATCAATTTTTTTATATATATCTGTGCCCGAGTGTTAGATCCATCCGACTTCCAACGCAATGCGGGCTTGAAATATTTGAACATTATACTTTATAAGCTTATTGTCCATACGGCATGTCGGCATGGCACTATCGTGTGTGTATAGAATTACACTCAAATTACTGTTTACATGATCCACGTCTTCCGCGCCGCAATCGCCGTCGTTATTTGTCCGGATGTGTGTAATTTCGTTCCAAGACGGCGGCACCTTCCATATGTGCTTGTGATCCAAATATCCAATATAATAATAATAATACCATACACGCGGGTAATATAATTTGTACGTAGGTATGTAATAATACCAATAACGGCTATCGAAACTAGGAACGGCGTTCATGAAGAACACAAGTAAGAAAAACACAATCCGACCAACAGACACACAATTCCGAGCTGCCATCGCGCCCAGACGTATGTTATTATTGTCGGCGGCAAAACTCGTCCACAAAACAACCTATTTGATTTTTCAGTATATCCGAAAACACAACGCAGAACTGCAGACCGACCACCCTTAGGGGAAACGTATATATATATATATATATATATATATATATACGGTTTTTGGTTGGCGGCGACCATCGGCTTATGATTATCGCGTGCACCGTTTTCAGTCTACAATTTTGTTTTCCTGTTATTACTGCCCCGTCCCGGCCAAATTATAATAATAAAAAATAATGTACATCGATACAGGCTGCTTAGTCGCCCGTCTCGCGATATTATACTATCGTTTACAAGACGTTGTAATAACAAAACGGCCGGCCGCGGAATGCCGTTGCAGAACTAACCCGTCGTCGTCTTGGTCGCAACATTCTCGCAATACTTGTGTGTTATACAAGACGGTGTATATTATTATTATTACTATTATAGAAAAAAGACTCATTGTTGTCATCGCCGGGTCTATATTCTGTCTATACTAGTCGCAGAGTCGTCGCCGTCGCCACAGTCGTTATTATATTATTACTATCATTATTATTGAGTATTTTTATTTTTTATCATCATGGTGTACATACACCTACCGGAGGCGGCAATGTTCCTCTCTCTCTCTCACTCTCTTGTGCCCGACCATCTACCGGTAATTACCGTTCAGACTCGAGGCGATACGCCGTATGTATGTATATACTATATAATAATAATACATAGATATAGATAGTAACAATAATTATAATTTATCCCACGCCGCCGCGCTAGGCAAGCGCATCATCTGAGAACACCACACACACCTCTTTTTTCTTTGGCTCTCCGGTATAATATTAAAGGTACTTTGTCGTTAGCTTAGCAAGCATCCGCGATTGTGACCGGGTATACGGTATCCGGTCGCCGTCGGTCCTAACCATCACCATTGCGCAACGCTATACAATCGACCGATGACACTTTCACCACTGCGATCCAATGCCGGCGCCCTTTTCAGTTTTCTTCTCTTACCCATAAAGGAGGTTAGGACACAACAATAATAAATAATAATGCAATGCAATCGGATATAATGCGTTACATATCGAATTTCCGATTAGGGTACACGAGTTTTTAATTATATCCGTCTTATTATTTTTTTTTTTTTAACTGCTCGAATACAAATAAAAAAAAAAATATATATATAATATTTAGATTTCACCGGCAAGTACCGGCGACAATAGGAGGTCTTAACAATATTCTATAGTAAACATCATATTATAATACGAAATTCGGGTCAGGCGGCGTAAGGCGTCTTTCGGATGTCGTGCACCATCCGTACTAAATATACAACCTATCCGTTTTGCCTGCTGGAAACTGATGTCAGCCAGTTTGATATACAATACATACCGATCGGGTTTCGACGTACCTATACAAGCAATATATATTACAACGAATCATACGATGGAACGCATCGGTATTATTGTCAACGGGTTTATATTATGTTAGCGAAGGAAACGGTGGAGCCAATTTTATGTATACAAGACGGATTGTGGAAAGAGTAAGTATGTAGGGAGAAAAAGATAAAAAACATATGGTGTTTACAGATTTAGATAAAAAGTGCACGATGAAATCTCTAGAGAGGGTGAATGTTAAAAAAAATGAGATGAAATACATTTAAACGGCCGGCCATTCACAGACACGGTAAAGAATCAAAATAATAGAAATAGCGCAGTAAATGTGGAATTTGGGAGAAAATTAATAATGCAATTATTGGAAGAGGGTTCGTGAAAGGTATTCAGTTTGGGGATTTCGTTTGCTAATCCTAAACAAATGGACATTGAAGAAAAAGAAGAAAAATCATAATAATAATAAACTCTATACGAACACTTATTACTTTATCTTGGCTTTTGCTCTATTGTAGTTCTAGACTCTAGTAACACTAAGACCCCGGAAAGCATCCTGGGAGCGTCATCCTAAACGCCTAGACTTTAAGTTCCTAGGTCTCCATAAAGCAATCCTGAGCACTGTAATTTTTGGGAATAAAATACAAGCGTCTTGCTAATAACCTGTCATAGAGGCCAACTCGGAAAGCCAACAGAATAATTATTCGATAAAAGCTCTTGTGGACTGTGGAATCCAGGAAATTCCTGGATAATTTTGGAGGGACAAGATATAGCATAGTGGTCAGACTTACCTATACAGGGTGATCCATCCCCCCACCATACAAAATTTCAGTGCACGCCACTGTCGGCTACCATTGTTCCAATGGTATTGCTACTTTGTAGTCTAGCGTTACGTTAAATAAAATGGTAAACTAATCTACAAAATAATATCATAATCAAATGCAGTCAATAAGTTCTGCGGCCGCGCAGTGGAAGTTATGATTAAATGAAAGCTCTACCCAATAATAACATGTCATATAAATTATTATTTATTACTATTGGAGCGGAGTTTTATGTATAAAATACAAACATACATAAAAATATTTAGAAATCATTCTGCTCGTAAAAGCAATCAAATGTGACACGTAGAATACACAAAACGCACAAGTTTGATTACTTAATGGTTTTCGCGGAAAGTCAACCAATTTATTTAATGTACAAGACGGCGTGGGTAACGCGTATACGTGTAATACAAACTGTACGCAGCGTTTCAACTTCCAAAAGGAAAATTAAGTTTAAGAGTCAACATCAGGGAAACCGGAAAGAGGAAAACGATAGGGTGTAAAGTGCATACATTGACGTTATGATTATACGAATGATGGGGCTATTAAAGTTGGTGAATTTGACTAAAACTTAATTATTATAGTCCGTTTTGCTCGAGCTGTTGATACTATTTTGTATTTTTAGTACCTATATTAGCACTATAACATTGAGATCTTACCAGGCGAACCTATAAGCATAGTACATATTTTAAGCCGTGGTAGAGTCAAGATCAAGACGAGGAAAACGTAGAATATTATAAAATATTATAATGTGTGCGCAAAAAGTCAAAACAGTATAAGGTAATAATTGTACATTATTTGAAATAAAATCAATTTATTATAATACGCCGCACTCAACAGTTTACACAGTGAAGAATGAGTAGTACATTAAACAGTGTACTTACATTCCACATATTACTATTATACATGCAAAGTTATTCAATTATTTTGGAAAATATATTTACATATACCTACATATTGTACATCAACGTTTTACAAAATATTAATGAATATTAATTCATGTAATTTGTTTGGTACAAGTGTATATGCGTATAATGGTTTTAATAAAAGGAAAATATTATATAGTTCTTACTCTTTAGCACTTCTGATTACACTTGGAAAACCGATTTTAATGGTATATATTACCTATCTGTCCTATCCGATTTTTTTATACCTAAAACAGGATTTTGAGGTTTAATGGATGAAAATTGCAATGCCAAAATAAAATTTATTTGTTTATAGATTAAGTTTATTTATCAAGTACAGAATATTGTATTTTTGTGTATTTTATACGCACAAGAGATTTTTTACTGGACTGGCTTTATGGGTACTATACACCAGTTTGTATCTTCACTACTTATATTGGTCGTTTTATCTTCTTTACCCACACAATCCATTAATGGACTTCCATAAACGATAACACTATATTTTTTTTTGTGGCCCGACCAGCAACTTAACTTTTAATTAACATTATGTGCGACCGGATGAACATAAATCAACTGATAAAATTGTGTAGAGTTTTTGTTGTTGTTGTCATTACATTTTGTAATGGACTTGGGTACTCTCGGGATTATTGTGTCTCGTAAAGTTGATAATAATATTTTATTATTTTATGCGCTCTATCGAATTTATTTGAAATGCGACTTGAATACGAGTCATGTCTAGTAAGGGTAAAATAGAACATATCTATAATTAAAAAACACAATTATTGTTTCAAACGTTATCCAAATTAAAGACGTAAGAATTTTTCCAGCAAAACGACCTCCCTAAAAATACTATTTATATATTTTTTTAACAATGATTTTATTTTTTTTTTAACGTTTATTAGAATATTTACAATCTATACTATGTTATGTACAATAAGTAAATTTGATGGAAGAAACAATATCAATGACAGGGCGGTGAGGAGGAGGCTCACTTAGAGCCACCTGTACATGAGAGTTTAAATTAAGTTGATTTACATTGAGTAGGTCTCTTGACCAATTACGTTTGAGGCGTCTGTTTGGATTGCCCGGAAGTGTTTTTGAGTGAAGCTGGGTGATAAGTCGGCTAGAATGGCATTGCATTTTGGAGTGTAGTCTTAGGTAGAATATAGATGCGGTCTTTTTGACTGTTGCGATTTTGAGGTCTTCGTGTAGGGAGTTGTTTGTGACGTACCACGGGGCTTTGGTGACCAAGCGGGGGCATATAGACTGGAACGCCTGAATTGTCCTGATGTTTGAGGGTTTTGCGGCACCCCAAAGAGCAAACCGTAAGACCACATTGGTAGAAGAAGAGATTTGTACAAAAGTAAACTGTTAGAAGTATTCAGATTGGACTGAATGAGCGGTCTTAAACAATGATTTATAATTTGTTTTGTTAGGCAATTTATTTTAATTTTAGTTACACTGTGTTAACATTATTAGCTAGTTTTGTTGATGGGCTGTCATGGTCCTATTTTAGCAAGTATCGTTTCTCTGGTGGAACAATGGCGTAAGTGCAAATTTTTGACTTTTTGACTTAAGTACGATAACATTTCATTTTATCGAGTAAAACAAAGGCATAAGTATAATACCTATTGGCTATTATTGACCGTTGGATGAGCAGTTTTGTCGTTGTTGAAATTACCGGTTACCATTACACTAAAATTTTAAATCACGTTTTCTGAAGAACAGTTAAATCTCCACTTACGCCATTGTTCCACCGGGGAAGCGAATTATCATATTTCTAACTGTTTAATATTATGTTTCTTCAATAACATACAATAGGTATCAGTTAGGCTCGTGAGACGTGGGCGTTTAATTAAATATTTTTTTTTAATAAAAATACTAATTAAAAAATGCATTTCAAATAAAAATGTGTTTTAAAAATAAAATTTTCATGTAATTATATTTTGTAATTTGTTATACAAGTGAAAAATTCTCAGGCTTGGGATTATGTATAACATTTTCATAAATGATTTATGTAACATACCTATTATACTTATATAAATTAATATACATTGTAACAAGAGCTGTAAAAATATAGTATAAATTGTTACTAAATATATATACCTACCTAATGGCTAATAGTAATTTTATGGAAGATGTTCGATGGCGTATATAACATGATGTATAATTGTAATTATTTTAATTGAATATAATTAATTACGGATTGTGCAGGATAAGATATTTGAGTACAATTAATAAAAAAAAAATACTGATTTTCAATGATAATTTTTCGACAATTATAACGATGTAATAAAGTATGGTGTAAAATTGTTTCAATAATTGTACATTATATGGTATAAATAAATAACTCCTCGAAAAAATGAACCGTTTTCCTTAAGTGATACACTTTAACATAGAGTACCCCAATGCTGCGGTGTCCGAGCGGTTAAGGAGTTGGACTTGAAATCCAATGGGTTTTACCCGCGCAGGTTCGAGTCCTGCCCGCAGCGAAAACTTTTTGCATGTTTTTCATTTTTTTTACGGCTCATAAGTGCTTTTAACCGGCGCGGAGTAACTAGTTTTTTATTCGTACACTTTAAGTGATTAGTAACTACCAACGGAAATGGCTATGATAACGTTACTCGATACCGATGGGTATTAATGATTTATATTTATTCAAGAACTTTACACTCGAACAGAGTGACATCTTGACTGCTATAATGTCTTTAATGGAATCTTCTCGGAGATCTTTTTTTACAATTTTATTCATTAGGCGACGGTCTACTCACATATCCGACTATAGTATAATGTTAGTCAGCGCGATTAGTGTTATGTATAATGCGTGTTTATGATAATAATAATAGCTGTGATAGTATATTGTTAATACTCACAGCAAAAAATATTCGGTTTCTTCGTGTATGTCTTATTCGTGTGCTAGTGTGTATATATATGGTGTGTTTGTGAGTACCCAATCCGTTCTCCTCTGCTAATGGGCCCATTTGCATGTGGTTTTTTTTTACCTATACCTAGTGGATTACGATTGCGACGTGCCTTCCTGTCCTTTCGCCGTCCATTCAAGAAACCGTTCCCATGGAGTGACTCTCTACATAGTATTTATGTTTGTGTGTGTATATAAATATATATATATATATAAATAATACACATTATACACTCGGCCGCCGCCGATAATTCATTCACTTTTTCCCGAGAGAGTTGAACAACCGACCGCGATTCTCTGCAGAGCCGCCGCCGTCGCATAACGGTGGTCAAGCCGTGACATTATCCACATATGGGCTACCGCTTGTGATTTTTGCGAGAGGCCATTGACTATAAGATTCGGTTTTCGAGGAACTCAAAAAAATAGTAAAAGGGTCCGGCCGCAATAATATTATAATCGCTATTCGATCAAATCTGTACATAATAATAACATATGTTATAAACTTTATTATGATTGACAATTTATAATACCCACAATATTGTCGGTTGTCGCATAAACATATCATACTTAAATTCCTACTATATTACGTACAAGCATTTATACAAGCGGTCGGTACCGCGAATTAAAATAATAACATATACCTGGACGAGTAATAAAATGTAGACAGTAAGTACTACTCAAGTACCGTATAACGTAGGTATAACGGCCTAATGCGTGGTCAACGTTCGTTGGACGTCGACCAAGTCTTGCCGAAAATAAAATATAAAAAGGTATTGCACATTGTATATAAAATACATACAGGTAAAAAGTTGTTACGGTCGACCATTAAGCATTTTAGCGATTATTTTTTACTATGCAAAACGATCCCATGAACATAAATTACCGACCCTTGATAGGTCTATTAAATTGTAATGAACCGTTAAATGTGTTAATTGTTTATACAATCCGGACAGTGGCAATAACAATTTTCAAATGATTAAAACAGGCACATTAATTTGAATAGCACACTACTTACTACCACACTGATATGTTAAAAAAAAATTATTAAATTTCAAACAAAAAATTCATACATTATTATTATAATACAATATACACTGAAAATCGTGTCCTAAAAATGTTATAACTGACTACTGAACAATTAGTATTATTGACTGAAAATTTAGTTCAACTAAATTAAATTTAATATTCGGTAGGGTCAATTAATTTTTTTAATAAATGTATGGTTTTTACTTGTCACGTATACGACCAATTTTTCTAATTGCGTCTATATTAGTTTGCCTTGCAATTCATTGAAGAACGATTTAAAATAAATATTTTGTTTTGTTTACCGAAATCTATTTTAACATTAAATAATATTAGATTAAAAAATTATTTATAAACGACAATGAACGTTTTATCATTTGCTTTTGTATTATTATTAATAAGAGCTTTTGTTCAAATGGCAATTATGTTGAAACGCAACAGTTACATGTTAATTACTATTAATAACGATAAACAAATCTGTTTGATATATTATATTGTGTTTGTTTAGACGAGTCCAAAATACATGAATTTTCCACCGTCCGGCATCACACCATTGAAAGTAATTAATTAAATCTAACATTTTTCCATAGCTGTTTAAATTAACAATTTCAAATACCGAATAACCTGAACTATAAAATATGTAAATACTTTTTAATCTCTTTTTTTCGGTGTTCTTATCAGAATGTATGTTTGGAAAAAAACAATTAAAATTCCACAGATTCCCTACACGTCGATGTTATTCTTCTTAATTAAATACCATCATGTCAGGTTAGATATTTCCTTTTAGGAATCTGTCCCGAAACAATTCAAGATCCTCGCGTGGAGTCACGCCGTATCTACACTGCATTGATCGATACACAATCATAGACAATCAATGCAATGTGTATAAGAAGTCTCTCACCGATCTTCGAGTGTACAGATACGCTTTGGTGAATGTTATCGTCACGGACAGCCGCGGCTCACCTATAACATATTATACACAGGAAAATAATCGTAAAACCGATCCGAGCACTGGATTGTGTTATCCTCGCCATATAAAACGCGTGAATGGTCATTCGTTTCTCTCCCCTTCGATGCGTGTTCTTTAACAAATTTACGATGAGAATATATTTTTATGTTTCGACCGTTAAAACGCATTTACACGGCTTCTGCATTTCGGGGTGCGTAAGTGTATTATTAAATAATTATATGACCACGTGTGAGATCATAGCATGTTTATTATACACATTGCACGGAGCACCACTATACAGGGTGATTTTTTTTATCGTGGGCGACACAATATCTCACTAGGTTTAATTAATATATATATATATTTATAATGTGATCTCTATTTTCCACAAATTTGTATGTATCCACCCCACTCCCAAACTAATTATTTTCAATATGAACTGTTGAAACTTAAATAGTAACTCATACATAACTTTTTAAATGTGGAAAATTGAGATCACATTATATGAAAGCAAAAATATTTATGTTAAATGTACACAGTAAGATATTGAGTGGCCTACGTTAAAAAAAATCACCCTGCACATGAAGCCATTTTGTAAAATTAATATTTCATATTTTGTCAACGTTTTTTTTTTTTTGTTTTTCCTGTCCCTCCGTCGTTTAATTAATACACCTTTCGGGAATAATAAATTGCTGGACACTGACAAACATCGATAATGCATGCGCTAAGGTATATTGTACACTAAAAACGACCTACAGGAAAAAAAATATGAAAGGCCCATGCGGTAAAATGATGTAGTTACTATGTACGCGAGGGACAGACGGAGGACTTTAAACTTTCTATTTTATCTAACTCTTACAGATAATATTATTGCGTAAACACAAACTCCACTACAGCACAGTTGGTTTTCGTCTGTTGAATAATAACATAGACAAAAATACCGTTTCCATTTCCCAATACATTGTTATGCATTTGTACGCAGTAGTTAATGGGTGGAGGAGATTTGATTTTTTAGTTGAGTTACTGACCGTAATGTAAACTACATTTTTAAATAGGCAATAGGGACTTCAATAGTACAAACATATAATATCCTATTTTACAACCAATGTAACAAAAAACGGGACCGTTAACGGGATAAGTATAAAAAAAAAAAGGCAAACACAAGACTAAATATAAAATAACACATGTCTTATGTAAAAACGCGGCGTCTAATGTGTTCGAAAAATAACAATGTCGACTAAATGGAAAAACTAAGTCGAAACAAGTACATAATATATCTTAATTTTCAAGAAAACGTTTGGAAACGAAATTAAAATAGAGAAACATGCTTGGGTTGAAAAATACAAGACATTTTTTTATTTATTTTTTAATTTTTAACAAATACGATTGGCGAGTTACCATTTTTAAACAAAGACATCCAACATTATTTTAGGTTATTTTGCATAATTCACGAAATTGCATTTAGTTATAGCTTTTTTAATATTATGCTTGTTTTAATAAATTTAAATTCAGTTACAAATTTCTCAAACACATTTGTTTAATTATACCTAACTATTTTATGATATATTAATAGCCACGCATTTTTTTTTAGCTACTTAAATTATTGCACTCGATCAGCTTCAGAGTACTCACTTGTTGTCACGAGAGGTTTGGCTAAGGTTTGATTAACGAGATTATACAAGTTTTACAATAACAGGCATAATAATATGGTAAAATAAAAATCGGCTATCCTAACCTAACCTCTACACCACAGGGGTTGCGAAGCATATTCTGGTAAAAACAATTTGTTGGCTGACAACTAATGCTTGCGCGCGAAATACAATAACTATGTTTGTTCAATTTCTATGAATGGTGTGGAACATATTTTCTTCAAACGCACACAGCAGAGGTCAAACAGATCAGCAGACACGACGCATAATATGAAATCAACGCCCTGGGAGGTATATAATATGCAAGATAGTGTTTTTTCTTCTCTCTCTTCTGCGTGTTATTATTATTATGACAAGCCGACCGAAACCCAAATTATCTCAGTATTACACCAAACGGTCGGTAAAATTATTATAAAATATAACGACTAATGTTTTCAATTTTCATATTACTGTAGGTAGTACAATAACAATTATTCAATTACACTGTAAACTGATTTAGTAATGTTATATGGGTCGTTATATTATATTGTAAGTGCTAAGTGGTATAACTCCAAATTTTTTAAATAAAGATAATTTTACTTAACGGAGTCAAATTTATAGTCATATCTTTCATTTTAAAAGAAAAGAAACTCCAATAAATAAAAAAATAAATAAAAAATAGAAAACACTGAATAAATACTTAATAAATATTTGTTTTTCTACACATTAATTTACAAAAAGCTCGTTATTTCAAAATAAAATAACAAAAAGATAATTTACTTTTACAATGGACGATAAATATTACCATTATAATAATATTGTTAACAACTGGCAATAAATTTAAAAAAAATTAGGTGGCCAAACTATGCTCGACCGACCACTAATTATACCGCTATGCTTTATAACTAAGAATTATAACTTACTAGAATTATAAGTATAAATTGGTATTCTACGTTTTCTATGTGCATCGTGCACTCAAATATAGCAAAAAACATATTTTTCGTTTTAACAACAAATAATTCATGATATGCCTGTTGTTCTGATAATATATTTTAGGTTTTTTCATCGGGGATTTTTTTTGGGGGACTCGATTGTCAACTTATTGATCTATCTTTTTATTCTGACAACAAAAAATCATTTGAGATTTTCATACATTGATTGACGCCAGTTAGGTCTATAGGCTATACGACTTACATTAAATCGCATTCAGACGCAGATAATGTTATTATGTACAGTAAGTACTACTAGTACATAGGGGAAGCTGTACTACCCAATCCTACATCGTAAAATGTGATATAAATTATAATATTTATAACGGTAGTGGTGCAGTACTGTCTATGTCTTATTTAGAATTGTGGCAGGCCAATGAGGCAAAGGAAAAAATATAAAGGTGCCCCAAAGTTCACCCCCTTTAATTACGAAATAGTGACCTCAGAATGATCCCTATCCGTTGGAGTAAATTGTATCCATGAATACTACAGCTGACTTAAGGTAGCAGTAGAGTGTGTAAGATCTCATCGAACAAGTTGTGTTGAACAACCCGATTTATCATTGAACCTGTTGGGATGTTGGGTGTTGTAAGCCTGATAAAACATTGTTAGGGTGTAATCATAATATACTCAGGCCGCGGATAACTCGTATCAAAACCACATGTATATGAGGATAAATATAGGTTACTTTATATTATTGATATTTTTTTCTTCTTCACCCACAGCCGGCAGCCCACAATGTAGTGTTCTTTCCAACACACAATAATAATAGCTATAATAGTAATCAAAATATGTATGCCACATAGTAGTTATATATGGAACAACGGTGTGGAGCGCGTCTCCGTGATAGAGGTCTCCGCGTGGCTTACCCTATTATTTAAACGATATCATGCATGAGTATAATGTAGAATATCATAATATCCTCGGGGGTAATTTTGAAATGAAAAATCAAGACAGTCGAACAAAAAAAAAGTAAAATGTAATCAGGTTATGGTCTGTGGCTATGTCTGCGCGTCGCGTCGGTAAAGGTCAGACCCAAACGAAAATAATAATATTATACATGTATGATATGCTACGATTATCGGACGCGCTTTGAATAGAAGGCGTCGTCGGCGACAAAGTCAAACAATTATTATTATCATGTATTTTGCCGGTATTATAATATTGTTATTTTTAATTTCCCGTTCTAAACAATAGACTGGAAAATACAATAAAAAATATCACGTCCAACGATAAAACGTCCGATCTTTAATATTTTTTTTTTTTTTGGCGAAAACAAATCTGTTTGAAGGATACAAACATCGTTATTTATATTGTGTACGATCAATATTCTGTTTTTACAGCCGCGTTGTTATACTTGGACTATTATGTTCAATGTTTTTTTTTCCTAATATGAATTTTTTGACCGTCCAATACAATAATAACAATAATCGAAGGGCAAAGGCCTTGGTGGTAGACCAAAAACGATAGAAAATGTGTAAAAAAAAAAAATTAAAAAAAAATATTATAAATGATAATGAATAATATTATTATAATCACAATATGTAGACACATTATGCGGCGACGGCGAAGGTCCCTCTCTCAATAAGTACAGCATTGAGGCGGTGCGATGATGGAAAGCAATAAATATCGTGACAATCGGGTGCCATTGATGTAACGACGACCGGCGGCAGTGGCGACGTCGGCCGGCCGCCGCAGTGGCGGGTGGTGTCCCGTGCGGGCGCGCGTCCGTTTTGTCACGGTTGACGCCACCGTGTAGCATTGACGGAAAACTACATTACTTACTTACTTATTACTTGCAAACAAAAAAAAAACATCCGCCGTTCCCTTATATAAGTACATTTTATTTATACAGTAATATTGTATCGCGAGCATACGTATGGTGGCATGCGGACAAGCCTGTTTACTTATTTGGTTTGTGGTTTTCTTAAATTCTCGATAAGACAAAATCCGTTTTAAGAACATTTTCAAAAGTTTCCTTTTTACCAAAACATCTTTGTTAAATAGATAAAAAGATGATTAAATTATTATAGATTGCCTTAGGTACATGTATTTAATTAATATAATACAATACATAAAATGTTAAATTGTTTGTGACATTTAGACCAAAACTTCTACGTTTAGTATTATTTCTATGATGACGACATTTAATTTAAATAAATCATCCCGAAATGAGTTCGAGATAGCCATGAATTCTAGGTCGGGTTAAAGTACCTAACCATCTGGAGCTTTTTTTTTACTGTTCTACGGGCCAATACGTTGATTTTTAAGTTTGCTTTAATCAGTGAAAAACTAAGAATTATACATATCCCAGAAAAATATGCCGTCTGCCGATTCAATGCAAAATTTGTTTTCCCAAACGGCCCTAAGGAAACGAGAACGTAAAGTTCAGTCATGGGGTATTTTTAGTTATCCTGTATAAGCCGTGAACTTTGCACACTCATATTGTAAATAGAGGGGGGAGTCATTGTAAATTTGGAAACTATGAGTTTTTAGGAGCCCCTTATGGGGACAGCTATATTTGAGTAATAACAACATCGTACTTACTTGAATTGTGATTTTTACCATTTTAGTTAATTATTTATTTAAACACTATATACTTAATGTACTGTGTAGTAGGCTGTTGTCCTTGTGGCAACCCGTTAACTGGGTAGCACGCCGGTATTAATAAAGCTTGTATCTCCCTCTTTAAGAAATATAATAATATATTTTTTGTTTCAGTTTAACAAAATATGAATATATTGAATACAAATTATAATGAAAACCTATTTTAGATTTATTTTCATGTTTGTTTTAGAACAATCACAATTCACAAGTGTGAGAATGATGGCGCCAGTATGGTGATAGCACAATGTGTCATGTTGTTTATGTTGTATTACTATTATTACAACACGTACACGCTGACCAAACATAACAAAAAAACAATTAATAACAATTAAGGAAACGTGATGAAATATGAAAATGTTAAAGTTCGGCCGTAAGAAGTATGTAAATTCGACAAAATTAAAAAAAAAAGTTTTTTAGTCTCGCAACTAATTTGCTTTTCCCCGGTTCATAAATCCTAAATCTCAACTTGTCAATATTTATTTACACTAAAATAATCTAATAACCGGAATCCAGAAAAGAGTAGGTACAATAGAAAACCTGGCAACTCGATTCCCTAGGTTTTAGATCCCTTCTGATAAAGTATTGTAACGATCAAGTAGTAATAATATCGTAATAATAAAGAAATTTTTGAGATGGTACCTTACATATTATATCTTGTTGTCTGGGGACCGTTTACCGAAAAATCCTGCATTTTATTATTTCCTTAAGACAAACATTTTGTTTAGGACGTTAGGTAATTAGTTTTCGGTTTTGGATGCACATCGGTACCGCCAACCGGTGTTTTTGGAGTAGTAGCAATTTTAGTGACACGAAATAAAATAAAATACTTAATTTGTCCGTCGCGACTAGTATTATAATAATCAATGCCGGTACAGATTACTTATGTGTGACATTCATTCGGATACACGCTGTACATACGACAATAATAATTTATATTACCCATTATACTGTTAAGGCACGGCTTATACCGGAGCAACGAACGGTCTCAAAAACGAAATAATATAATAACTATTCGTTATGTTATTGTCGAAGTCTGAATCGTCCGTGTCGTCGACGAATATTATTATTATTATTATTGTTTCGTTTGTACGTTGATAATAATATATAGGTAGCACGACCGCGACGGTCGCCCCCGGTGGATAATTAGCTTAGCCGTCGCCGCCGCCACGCCGTTTCACCTGTTCTAGTGGCGCCACAATCATCCGGGGCCCTCTTTTGTTTTTATATAATCACACAACGAACGCGGCCGGTATACGGTAACATACGCGGAATAAATAATAATAATAATAATGATAATGATAATGATAATACTGAATACATGTGTATCATTAACGAAAACACAACGGCGACGGATGGAGGAGACGGCGCCGATTGCCACCGTGACGAACCGTCGTCGCGCCTGCACAACTGCAATTTCACCGCGTGCCCTAGAAATTCAAAAAAAATATACATACATACATTCATGAATATGAACATATTATATATATATATGTATGACATTGGCCACCGTCGCTGAATTTCATGACATCTCCCGGTGTACGGTTTAAAATTTAAACACAATTTCTGTGAAATGATGGCAGAAGCTGGTATGTCCATTTTTCCAACTTACGGTAAGGTACGAACACCAGAAATTACGCTATTGATTTAAGTACATACAAGTTTCAAATACATTTTCAGCAAAATCAATAAATTTAACAAAAATTTTTTAAATCATTAATTTAACTAATTGACTCGAACGGATTTGAAAAAAATAATTGTTACCTCTTCGTGTCACGCTTCAATGCAAAGTCTATTTTAAAATTATTTATTATATTATATTTCAGTATTGTAATTTATATTGTATTATATTGTAGTGTTATATTTTTTCTAGCAAGACTTGTAAATAAAGTGATGCCTATATAATATGGTTATCAAGTATTATAGTTAAAACAACATTGTATTTCGCAATTTGTTTTAATTGGTAGTTGCGCGATAAGAATAATATTCAGATGTATAACTCTCGCCATTATACGCATTGTTCTGCCGTAGACAAAATAACAGAATACAATTTGTATTATACAAACAAACCTACGTGAGTACCATAAAATTAATTATTACTAAACGGAAAAATGACGTCTAGGTCCTGGGAAAATCAAGTCCTTATGATATAAAAAGAAAATGTCCAGACATCCGTTGGTATATAAAGGAAATGCGTACAATAATTGATTTGTGTGTATGGTACAAGTGCCGAGGAGGTAAGCGAGAATTAATATTATTCTTACTGACTGACGACTCGAAAACGTCTCGAAAGTGTCAACGACCCCGTGCAATCTGATGTCTCCATTATTATAATTGACATTTAGTATAGAAAGTTACTCGAATTTATATTTATGTATATATATATATATATATACTTTTTTTTTTAAATCTCATTTTGGTGCAAAACTATTAAATCGCAATAGATAATCTGGAATTTGCTAACTACCATTTGACAGTTGTTTGATGTTATTCGACAAAAACCCTTTGTCAAGGGAAAGCTAGGAGATGCAATAAAATATAACATTACCAAAAACCGCTTCTCTAGATCTCTTTTCAGTAAACACATATCTAATCTTCTCCCTCCCCTCTCCCAAAAAAAACAAATAATTATAATAATAACATGTATACTTCTATATATTGCTGTCTGAGAATCTCAGACAGCATAGGCGACCGTATCTCAGATTTAGATATGGTCGCCCATGCTCTGTCCCCCTCGTAGCTAGTGGTTGTTATGTTCTTTTTTTCAAATTTCAAATGTATATAAATAAATTATAAAGATATTAAGCGGAAAACGGTTAATTGTACATATTTTAATAACGAACGTTCGTCTTCTGTGGACTGTGGCGGTATAGTAGGCGCACCGAAAGTAGAAAACTCAAGAGTTCTCTTCACAATTGCTTCTCAACCGCTCAGACGTTGACGACGTTGTACTGGATTTTCCGCTATAATCCAATTGATCTCGCCTCAAGTGAGACCTATTCTTGCGCTGTGCGGGCGCCCTTGGCCTGCGCTCATATAATTATTATTCAAGACGATTTTTTTTATTTAACGTTTATTATGTACGTTTTTTTAACGCCTCGTTATATCATAGTTATAACACACTGACGTGTCGACACCGAGCGTGATGTACAATTAATATGATTTTTATCGAATTCTGCAGATTGGACGAGTAGGCCGTCCGAGCCAGGTCTCATCGCATTTCTACAATTCTAGGACTTAACCCCCCCCCCCGCCATAATATACCGATTTTGGAAAATAGACGCTTTAACGATATAAGTATACGTTTAATGAATGAACATACGATTTCTAAACCGTCGACCGTGTCTATAATTACCCATCGTTTTAGACATTTTTTGAGTAGTTTATCAAAATATAGTCTTAGACTATTGCACCTGCGTCGATGGAACGTCACGGTCTCGTCGACTTAGTGATATTCGTCTAATACAATTTTAATAAATAAATTTTACATATTATATACAAATAACGGACATTAAATAGTTAATTATTTACTTTGCTAATGATATGCCCAATTTATGTAAACATAGTTAAGATTATAATTGGTTGTATAAAATATGTTTTCACCAAGTATGGTCAAACTTGTCTGTCCAATTTCTAATAGCGGTTTACAATTCAATTTGTTTACAGTTATTTCAGTAGCAAATCGACAAAAAACGACTTGAATGCACTTAATACATTACACAAACCGCTAATGTACGGTCGGTGACAGAAATTTATCTAAAGACCACCAAGGAAAATAGTGTGTGCTTATGTAATACTACTAATTTTCTATTTTCTATTTGTAGACGTTAACATTCGATTTTCGACCGCCATTGCAGGCATTGGACACAAAATATAGCCGCGAAACAGATTAAATCTGTATTCTAAAAAACATTATCTATTTTATCTATGGGGCCATAGTTGATAGTACACGCTTACGAGTGGCCAATCTGTACATGGGTCATGTTATTATTTAGTTGTATATAAACAGACGTGAGACGAGGGTCAACACGGTTCACGAATGCATTGTGTCGTCGTGTCACGGTTTTTAGATAAAACCTTTTTTTATTGCCCATAAAATGGTCTCGACAATAACCAAACACACTTACACAAATAACAGTATTAGTATAGTAACGCCGAAAAGTGATGCCGGTCGAATCGGATTCGGTAATTTTCGAATCTGAATGACAAGTGTCGTTCAGTTTTTGAGATGTTAATTAGAGTTTATGTTGAACACATACATTACTTCAAACATCCTATACTCTGTGTCTCCAACAATTACAACCTAGGTTGGCCCGGGAAGATTCACTTGTGTAGACCTTGAGCAGTTTTAGCGGAAAGTACATAGCTTTTCAATAGAAAAACTAACGTTAAAGTAAAGTTATTAGGCAATGTATTTTATACCTCAGTTTCCCACTATTTAACTATACAACCATGACAATCGAATGGTAAATAAATAAACAAACTGCTAGCGAGTGCGTTGGACACTGACCTTTCTTTTATCGGTCACTCGCTATAAAACTATATTTTTTTTTAGATGACTCGACAGCTCTTTTTAATGGTAATTATTAATTAAAATGTTCAAAATTTAACTTGTAGACCTATTGCCTCTTACCGGTTATTTGGATTGGGTGCCGACGCTTTCTGTTCAATTGATAAAATATATTAGAGCGTCTGTTTTGTTTTTTTCTATTCGGTTCTACTAGTCGTGGGTTAGAGAATAGAAACACCACACCGATTACCATAAAACATAATAACAAACAAAACGATCACTTCTGCAGCTGGTGCATTCTGTGCAGGCGCCAGGCGCCAGTCGCCTATAATATGAGAATTTTACTAGTATAGTGCCAACTATGAGCATTTTTATTTTTATATACGTTTGCAATAAACACGTGCAGACCTATTTTTCGCAATTTTATGAAAACTATCACGATGGTCGCTTGTAAACGTGATTAAAATCTCAATACCGCACAACCGTTTGCATGGTGCAGTATGCGCCGGTTGAATAATACATATTACATTTAAATAAGCTGTACCGACTACCGTTCAAAATTCCAATATAGTATAAACTCACGGTAGACACAACAACAGAGCCGTCAAATAATTTTAGTCTCTTCAAGCTGATCGGCCAAATTCAGTGACATTAATACAGTCAAAATTAAACAGATGTGGCAGTTTACATTTTTAGCGTTTACCACTCACCAATGCAATCTATTTTCGTGCCAGCGCTGCGTGCTAAAACTTAGGTACAAACTTAACTAGTTCTTTTGTTCTGAAGGTGAAATTAGGTAAACGGTATACCCACCGAGAGTACCCCCGCCGAAGTAAATAGAAGGCAACATAATATTATACTTTCCCCACCGCAAGTAGTCTGAAGAAAATGAATTATCAATTTTTTTCGGCCCGATAAAACAAAAACGTCTACTGTCGCCTACGACAGTGGCTTAAAGGCTACTCTTAAGAGAGTTGAATTTTTCTAACCGAATACATTTTTAAAAAATCGTACGATTTACAACATTGTATATATTACACGGACGTTACTAGAAGAAATACATTATTTTTTTCTTTCAACATTGGCAACTGTTTAAGGTAACCAGATACCGACAGAGAGAGACAGTAACAGTGGAGGAAAGCCGCGAAACGTGTTCGGCATTGCGGCCGGTGTGGCCACGGTCGTGGAATACTGAACGGGCCGACATATTATAATATTATACATAATATGTATAGTGATAATATTATTATTGTTGTACACAACGCATTATCATACTGGATTGTAAATTAGGGATTAATTCCTAGCACGGCGCCCGCCTTTAAAATTATATATATACATACATACACACTTGTGTTCATCCATACTCGTAAACACAACGGTTTTATTCATTATGTCATTACGGCTTTCCTCTGCTCGGTCGTCCGCGCCTGTATGTATATATGTATATATATATATATATATATATATAATAATATAATATAATATTAAATTATACACCCCGTCGTGTGTACGCGTTCGAGCTATCGCAATTTGTATTCTTATTAAAATATCATTGAGAGAGCGAGCGAGCGATAGAGATGGAGAGAGAATCCGCGATTATTATTCGTGCCTGTGTGTGTGTGTACTTGGGCGTTCGGCGTTGGCGCCAGGAATAATATTTTGTCGGCCGATTAGTAACTTTTTTATTTTATTTTATTTTAATCGCGCAACACAACAATAAAAAAAAAACGCTGCCAACAGGTAGGTACCTCACACACACACACACACACAAACCGTCCCCGGCTGCTCCCATGCAATATTTTATTTAAAAAAAAAACGCGTGTCGGTGTATAATATGTGCGTAACTCATTGATTCAATCGTATATCATTATAATAATATACTATATATATGTATTTAGTACCCGATAATCGCCAATCGACGCGACACTGTTTTAAATATTCGTTAACTGTTATTGGCAAAACGAACGTTTATAAATTAAATAACCGATAAACGAACCGTCGACAAAACGGTACAGCCCCAACAGGCTTTAATTCAGATTTCGAAGAATGACTAAAATTTCTTTTCCGTTTTCGGCTTTATATCAATTTACCATAATACAATACATAATATTTACAATTTCTTCAGAATTTCATGGCCCACCTAATTTTTTTGATGATATACTAAATTATGAAAAAAATAATCTATGTAAATCGTTTTGAGTTTTATCAAACAATCATCATTTTTTTTTTTTTTTTAGGAAGAGACCAGATTTTAGGTGAGGAGGTAACTTTTGAACTTATAATAACTTATATAAACTAATAACTTAAGTTATTAAAGTTTAAAATTTAGGACGGGAGGAAGCGTGGAGTGTAGTATTATTTTTATCTGCGTGCACTCCACCTCCCGTCCTAAATTTTAAGCTACTATAACTTAAAAGTAAAGACTCAAAACTGGTTATCGACCGATAAATATTTCCTGCAAATTATTCTTAACTAAAATAATTAAGAAATGTATACGTTACCATTTAAGTTTTAAAAGTTACCTTACCCCTAAATCTGGCTTCTGACTTAAAAATAAAATACAAAAACTTTGAATTATTAACGGTTGATAAAAATTATTTTTTTTAAATTTCAGTATACCATAAAACTATTATTTAATTTATCTTGACTCTATTACATGAAAATAGTTTACGAGAAAAGTTATTAATAGTATTAGAAAAATAATGTTACGGATCTATGACTAAAATAACAATAAAAAAGTTAGTTTATAGAAATCCTTTAATGCGTTAAAATATTACATGTTCATACTCTGGAAATGTTTTGATAAAATTGTTCATTTTTCTACGATGCGAAATTATTGTTTTATTTTTTTTTTTGTACACGATATGTACAATCGCCAAGAAATACGATATTATGTTTTGTTGCAATTAGCATTGAACGATTCTAGGAATCGCAAGTCATAATAATAAATAATATTATACAATTTTAACATATTAATAGCAGGAACAGACTAAGTAAAAAATTGACGGCGTAGACTATTTACTATTTAGTGCCAAATTAATCTTATGAATTGTCGATTTTATTTCACTTTCGACTAACGTTAAACGCAAGTCGTTTGTAAATAAAAATTATTCCTCGAAATTAAAAAAAAAAACAAAACGTCTAGAGGGCAAATAAGATAAAATCAAATATAACAATATAATCTAGCGACAATAATGCATATTATTTTGTTATTCCGATGGCGACAGTTGGTGTGTTAACAGTTTTACACAATATGATATCATTTATAATAATATATGTAATATTGTACGTTAATTATTGGGTAATGACTAAAATAAAAACTAACAACGCGCGATTAAAATCGATTTAGATGGCTTTAATTACCTGAAATGGAACGCAAACACCGGCATTGTTGGAACGACAAGTGTTGGTTTTTAAAAATATATTTTTTTACAATTCTATAACGATAGGTAAATATGTCGCTGAAACTCGCGGGCACCACGTTGTCGGTGTGCCGGTGCGGCCGACTTCAATGCCCCTTGGTTCCGGTCGGATCGGCAGCATCAAGCGCACTGGCGTGTGTTCGGGCAAAGCGTTCGCCCTCGGGGGGCGGTTTAAAGCGCGGCCGCCTTGGCGGACCCGCCCACGTGGGCCGTGGCCACTCTTCCGGTATCGTCACGAATTTCACGTCTATACTTAACGTCCAGTTTTGTTTTAATGTCAAATAGATAAAGTTTTGTGTACAGGTGTTTTGAACTGTGTTTGAGATGAAAATTAACAATTAATTTGTTATCGCAACCGATGATTGGCAATACTTGACCAAAATAGGGGGCGTTTTTTTTATGGCATGACTTATTTTACAGAATGACACGACAGTCGTTCAGCGTAAAAAAGTTCTATATACCTTCACAATAACATAATCGCAAACATTAGATAGAACTTTAAATAATCTATTTACTTTTAGGACAAAAACATTTTTATCTAAGTCAAAAAATATTTTATTATGAACAAAAAGTGTAGTTATCAATACCGCTTGTACAATAATTTCTCCTTATACTAGGAATCAGAAAATCCGGATTTTTTAAAAATACGCTATTTCAGTCACTTCATAATCGTATAAATATCATTACAATATAAATCTGTTTACCTTAGCTTAGGTACCTAAGTAAAATGTTTTGACGAAAATTAAAAAAATGAAACGCTTAACTTTGACAATAAAGTGCTTTCGTCGTTTTGCTTTACTTTTACACATTCAACACAAAATATTTTATTTAAGTTTTATAGTGTAATAATATTTAATACTTTTAGGATTTTTAAGTAGAGTTTTTTTATTAAATCTAGATTTTCGTATTCCTATCAGTAATAGAGAAAAAGCTCAGTAAAATGCTTAGCTTAAAAGATGAAAAGAACAATTCTTACAAAAACTTACATAGAACCTTTTGGATCCAAACCCACGTATTATTTATTAAAAGGTTCGACATGGGTGGTTTTTCGCTAAAACTTAATTTAAAATATATCTAAAACACAAGTCTATGCAATGTGTTTCTTTAGTTAAATAGATCATATAGGCACAGTGTAAATGTGTCAGTACCGTAACGAGGAGTCTCTTTATTGGCAACTAATTAGATGTTTCAACATATATTGTCTATCTTCGAATTTTGGTGACAATTAGAAAAAACTATTGTGCTACATATATCTTATTTTTTTTTATTCAAGTAATTAGCAAAAAAAAAAAATATGAAATTTATTAAGCGATAACTCCTGATGTACGGTTTACAACAATATGGTCTATGTATTTTTGAAATGTTACTACTTAACGAGTACAAACAAAATAAGAAGTCTTGAAAGTTGTGTCATACTTAATGACCAAGTATTAATCGGGTAAAGTTTTTTTTTATTTCTAATGACACACTATATGACGGAGGAGGGGGGAGGATTTTAAATTTATACATGTTGTATTGTTTTTACTATTTAATTAATTGTTTTATGCAAAATAATGAATATTTTAATGAATGGGCATTTAGATTGTAGTATAACGTAGAGGTTTTGTAATAAAAAAAACTATGATTTTGACCGTTATAGTTTTTTATACGATAACATTATTTGGAAAATACAAAATTCTGTTGCTTTCTCTCCGTAGGGTCATAAATTATGACACATAATGTTATCAATTTTAGCGCCTTTCAGTAGGCGCCACAGAACCAATTACTCGAGCCAACCCTGTTTATGTCGATGATTTAATGGAAGTTTCAACGTAGGACGGATACAATAAAAGTCAGTTGTGCTCCGTTACATTTGTTTGCCTTGGAGCACGGGAGAGGAAAACATGTGACTTTGTTGACTTTAGTGACTTAATGTACATGTATAATTTTTTGTTGAACCTCGTTTTTGCTGTTAAATCCTACCCGCAGTAAACCCGTCGGAAAGACTGTAATATATACAAACGAGATTATGGATCTCTCGTGACCCGTATGGTTGCCTAAGTACGCCTATCGTCGCATCTGTTTTCTTGTAAGACCAAAGCGACTAAAAATACATCCGATACGCGCACAGGTCGCGACGAGCACTAAACAATCTTAATTATTTTGTTTTATTACTTGATTCTGTAGTTTTTAAAAACTGTACAATACGGTGTATGGTACACAACCAAACGACTAGTAGGAATTTTGACTTTTTCAAATCCCATATAGCCTATACTGTCGTGACACGTGATTATATTTTATCCAGAGAACAACACCGGCGTCCTATTCAAGGACAGTAAGTGAAGACCGAAGACGCCTCGACGACCCTTCGGTCTGCCGACCGTCTCGGCTCGTCGTCCCCCTTTACACACATCAAACATTTGAACAACTCGGATAACCCTAACGTCTCGTAGTCAATTTCATTGTGTACACACACTATCTTATTTCATCCACCCCTACATGCACTCTTGGATCAACAATAACATTATATTATATCATATCGGTTTGCCAATACAAGTGTCGGGTTTTCCCGAAACGTTTTAAATTTTATTTGTAAAACGACCAATATTCCTGTATCTACTGAGACTTACATTCGACAGCATTAAAATCCTCAAAGACTAATAAATATAGGTACATAGTACATACATTGTACAGTCAAGGGTGAGCTGCTCTGGAACTGTCCATAATAAAAACACTGTGTTTTGGATGTTAAATCGAGCTAATTGATTTCTGTTACGCTTCCTATGGCAATAATCAATTGATCATTATTGGATGTATTTAACAAGGAAGGGGACAAGTTGATAATTGTAAAGGGATTGTATTTAAAAAAAACTGTAAAACCATTAAGCGATACCTCATCTGACTTACATAAAACAATACAATTACATCCAAAACCGGCCAAATATCAATAAAATACAATTTTAGTTTACATCATCCATATATGAGTATCAATTTATTTCAGGTATATTTTATTTTTTATATTAATATATTATAAAACGTAGATAGTAATTATTATTAGCGTTAAGTATTGCAAACTTTGAAAAGAAACACAATTTAAAGTATATTTTGATTAATTTTAAAATCAAAGGTATTCAATTTTGATGGTTTGATTGGTTTTGGTTGATTCCTATGTGCAATATAATTTAAAAATTAAATTGAATATAATTATAGCGCAAAAGTTATTGTTGATGAGCTAGCTAATTTGTATAAAAACATTTCCAGGGAAATTCTACGCGTCTGCCACGCTGGTCAATAGTTTTATCGAATATCAAGTACATGCTATACCTACTGATACTATTTACTAAATATATGAGTGGCGCCAAGTGTTTCAGTTGTTATATCTAATTACAGCTAGAGCTACCGGGGATAATTGTCAATGATTTGTTGTATTGCCTCAGCAAACATAGTATGTTTTTACAGTCGGTGCAGTTTGATAGTATCAATGAAATAATTTTAGCCAGAGCTCTCAGACTGAAAATTTGTAAAATTGAATGCTCTACAACTGAGTTTCTAATAATTTTATCAAAAATCACCCAAATCAAAATCTAGGTAAAGTCTATAATTTTGTTTGATTTGTTATGAATACTTTTTACGCTAAAACAATTATTATAAACTTAAATATATAAATGTTTCAAAGTTGATTTTACCACGGCAACAGCTGCTGGACACGTCGAGTTCCTCAACCGGCCACGGGCTTAATCTTTGAAAAATATCGTTACTTACAAGTAAATTATATTAAATGGACTCCGATACTAATTTATGTGACAAAACATTTTAGATTATAAAAGATAGTGTAAAAAACCAGTTGTCTTTGGCCTCTTGTCCGCGCATTATGTCGTTACACAGATGAAATTTACCGTCGGCCATGTTATTATTACCAATCACCATCATCATCCCTAGTTTGAAAAATCACAGGTACATCCGCGTGTGAGAGATGAAATCTAACCCATGGCTTATTTTATAATATACCTGAGTTCTTGAAATCTCTGCACACGTCTTGGTAATTGCCAGTCGGTTAGGTAAGTTGTGTAAATGATCACCGGGCAATTATAGGCAGACTGTCTAAATGTCCCGGTGCTGACAATACCGCATAGGTTCGGCGCCAATTTTTAGTGTGTTAAAAAATTACACAATAACGTTAAGTATTAGAACATGTATTATGGTGGAAAACTCCACATTCACATTTTATGTATTTCTACCAGAGAAATAATTTCTGACAAAACTAAAAACATATTTTTTTCGTTCGAATTATATTATTTTCATAGTAAGTGTTAATATCTATTCAAACGAACAAAATATGTTTTTATTAAAAAATGAGTTACATTTGTTAAATGTAAATTTACTTCCGGATGGTCGTGTTATAATTAATTTAACCGTTTGATATTTACATTTTGATATTTGCGTTTTAATAATAAAAGTAACAATCATCATTACCTAGACGTGCTTAGCAACACAGTATTTTTTTGTTTTTTAATGAAATTTCATGTCATAGATTTTCGTTTTAACGAAAAAACTGGACTTGTGGGTATTATTAATATTTACATTGGTACCATTTATGTTATTATAATTTTTTAAATGTTATATATTATATATTAAGTTGTTCATTGGACTTTCCGACTGTAAAACATTGTGACATGTTTTCGTTACAGGTTAAGTGCGCTGAGCACTTAATGCCGATGTTTAAATGTCGTTGACATCCATAGCACTATCTCAACGTAATCGTTGTTAGTAATATAACATGAATGCAGAACGGAAATAATATGAACATGTCTCATTTCCTTTTGTTGTACGACCCGGCACCACGACATTCCTGCGGAGTTCATTACCGTTCCGGTATAGCTAATTGGATTTGTTACCCATATTGGTGTGACATTAACACGAATAATGTGTTTTTAAGTATGCACCAAATATCATATTATACAGAGTTAACGTGAAACATTACAAAAACTATTATGCACGTACATTTTTTAATTTACTCTGCAGAATATTTTATTAAAAAACTAATATACGCTATGCGTATTTCCTTATTGTTAATTATACGATTTGGGTTTTAATTAAAAATAAACTAACGGTGTATCAGTCTGTAAATGGATAAACATAAAAATAATAATAACTTGAAACATTTGTATATGGTCGAAATAAACCCATTGAAATTAAACTGATATTAAATTCGTGTCACCCTTGGCCTTAAAATGTCACCGTGAAGTAAAATATGCCCAACGAAAATCTTTTTTTTGTTTTAAGCAATCCGTGTAAAATGTTTCCATTGTGTTTGGGACACTTTTGACATAATTAACTCAATCCGGATTTACTGTTGTTGCATAAAATTTAATCGCCGTGGATTAATTCGTAAAAAGACAATCACTATTGTCTTGCAAATGATTATATTATTAATGAAGGCGTTTTTCCATTGTTTTATTTTCACGTTAATTCCATGAAAAGTTGAACCGAATGTTTACAATGGACAGTTTAGGAATTCGCAATATACTTCGTATTGTCGTACTTGGAATTTGACCATTGTATACTACCGTTATCTAAAAATACTAATTTTATAATGACTTATATCGAGACACGCTTAGTCAGGGTTTAAAAAAAAAAAAAATGCAATAACCGACTCATTTGTCCGATTATGTCGTCACTAATTGCTTTAGGTAATGTACACCCAGACACAAGGTCGGTGTGTTTATATTTCCTCTGCCTTGACCAATCAAGCCCTTTGTACGATGTACAAGTTTGTACATCGTTTTCATATAGGTACAGCCGACAAGTTTGTTTTTATTTTAGACTAGACATTTAGTTTTGTGAAGGTTTATCGACAACAGCTACAACGAAGGCTTTAAATGTCTACTAAAATAATTAACTATCAGTATAGATATTCCTTGGTTGTACAATATAATAACGAATAATTATAAATAAGTTTATGCTAAAATAATGGTATGACGTTCCATCGAGAATCCTAATCGAAAAATTGTTCAGGTAATGTGCCGAGTCAACGCTTAATTTATGATTGCTAAGACCAAAAAAGCTTGTACAAATTAGAACTCTACTCTGGTAGCTGGTCAGTAAAAAGTGTGATGGGTTCCACTTCAAACCCAATACAAGTTAGATGTCTACTACCTAAAGTGCTACAAGTCGATAGGTTCCAAGTATTTCAGCGGTATACGGTTGAGCGGGGGGGTTAAGGCAGTGTTCAGGAAGTTTGAGACGTGTTTTAGATAGGTGGTCAATGACAAAACATCCCTATGGCAGGAACATATTTTATGCGTCTCACGGCTCACCTATGAACATAATCTTAAGTATTAGAATTGGCTAGGACGTTGCTTATAATTCACCTCATTTGTTTTTGTTGATTTTCCGTTTACGGTTGCCTTTGTTTTCATACAATTTTCTGCGGTTTTCAAGATCCGTTTTCAAATTCAATCGTGTTTACGGAAACGCCGTTCCGTTAGGTCTGTGTAAATCGGTATCGGGTGATAACATAAAAAAAAATTACACTTGTAGTTAGGACGAACGAGGTGGCGATAGAACTTTGATAATGGCCAATAACCCCAGTGGTGCTCGTTTACACTAGTACTATTGTTACACATAGTTTATATTTACATATAACCCGTTGTCGCCGCCGGTGTTTTTATGTGGGTTAAGATAAGGCGCCTCAGACGGTAGACGGTATAATATGTATGTATAACATACGAACGTACACTTTGATTATCCTGTTGTTTACCAAAACAACCGACTCGCTGGCGTCCTGTTTTTATTTTTTCGCCACTATTTTTAGTATGCTACAAACGGCAAACAGGCACCCGCATTATCCTTATTAACCAAATTTATCCGGGAAAAGGTTCCCATAATCGTTTAAAACAAATAAATATATAATATTATCCACAATCTTTACATTCTAAAGAACCACCTGGCCACAAACGCACGAGCTGAAGCAAAGAACCAGGACGGTTCCTGGAGGTAAGATGGTGTAAGACGGCTGTTCCCTCGACATCTGAATCATTATAGTGTACAATAATAGGAAGGTGCGCTGTCCGGTCCGAGGTGCTAAATTTTGGCTCTGTTTTTGGTACAAGGCGACCAAATTCGTTATGGACATTTAAGAAGTCAATGGGGGAAAAACGGGTTTTACATTGATGGCGCGTGGAAAAAAATGGGACGTCGTCCCAGCACAAACCGTGTCACAAACGATTCCGGTCGACGAGCGGCTGATTGTAAATATCTCTCATCCGGCGATAATATTAGTTTTTATTATCCGACCTAACCGTCGTCGGTGTCTACATTATACATAATATTATTATTTATTATTATTACTACATATTGTACCTCGTCCGAACGCCACAGCTACCGTCATTTGCCTTCCCCTCTTCGCTCTGATGTGTATATACATATAATAATAATAATAATAATATACACACACACATATAATGGAAATATTGGCGACAGAATGATGTTGGCGTCGCCCGCCGGTTGCCGCCGGTGCGGCTAGCCTGGACGTCTTCTCGTGCGGCCGGCGTACTGGCGCGCGCGGACTCCCGACGCCGTTGCCGCCAACAGTCGTCGCCGTCGGTCTCGGCGTGCGCGCCTGTGTGTTGTTCTATATGTATACATGTGTACGTGTATGTGTATAAACACGGGTGTGGAGCCTTTTTCAGCCTTGGCGTCCGACATCTTTTAAGTCTCTGCCGCTGCACATGGCACCGACCGACCGACCAACCGACGACACCGTCATCGTCATCATCATCATCAACAACATCCCCCGTGTAAACACACACACACACACGGACTGTCGGGGAGGAGGCCGTGGCGGCGGGTGTGTGTATAGAAAGACTCCGAGACAGCCACCGTCATTGCCGCCACCGACGCAGCCGTCGCCCCGTCGTGGCGGTGCGCCCGACGTCCACCGCCGGAGAGAACATTACATTACGAGTGTGTAGGATATAATAATATGTGTGAGTAAAAAAAAAAAAAAAGCAAAGAAACCAACAAGGGTGACGGCAGAAATCAGTCGACGCCACTTCGATTAAATTACACCGTCGTTGTTTTGCATGTGTGTGTGTGTGTGTGTGTGTGTGTGTGTGTGTGAGTAGAATTGCGCAATAATGTATCATTATCGTTATTGTTATTGTTGCCGAGCAGACGGCGGCCGTTATTGTAATTTTTTTCTTTCTGCTCTTTATTTTTGCGACCGGTGACAAACGAACCGGATATTAACGGAACGTCGGAGGGCGCCTGGTGTAATTATTATTATTATGTTGTTACACGATCCATCCGCCGGGCGCCTTCGGCACGACGACCGCAAACGACGTGTTTACAACGTCCACCGCGACGCCTCCATCACCGCCGGGTACGCGGACGTCCGGTGTCCAACACAACACCTTTTATGACCGTCCGCCCGCAATGGACACTACCGGCGGCGGCTTTACCATTGTTGTCTAACGTGTGTGTGTGTATGTGTGATGAACGCGCCAATGTGATAATTAATGTGTGGTTGGACACTGCCGACCGGAAACCGTACAAACGATTAACTTTGTATTTTCCGTTTGTCGACATTAGCGGGTAAACGTCAAAACCGTGTACTGTGTGTGTTCTTATAGTAATAATTGATTAATTACTACAAAAGGGCATTTAATACAACTTGTTTTTACTCTGGAGTTTTATCGTTGGCTCGATGAAATCTTTTTTTTGGTTTATTTAGAAGTCTGTCGGTCGCCGTCCAAATGTTATATCATATAACATATATGTAATAAATCATACAACAGTTAATAATATACCCGTCCGCCTGCAACGGACCACGTCCCTTGAGAAATGCAATCGTCGCGCCACCGGTTAGCTACTTGTTTGTCTATCTGTTCGGTGTTGGTACATTACCCCACTTAGTGCGCTCATCCTATGACAGTCAGTAACCTCTGCCACTTAAAATACACAGAAATCCGGGGATTTTTTATCGTGAAACCACCAGCTTACATGAACACTGGATTCACCATAAGTAGAACACAAAACCTAGTAGGAAATTAGTTCACCAACTTTGCCAAGAGAATTTGCTCGATGCCCGTATTCTTGTTGTACACAATCAGAACGGCTACGCGTACATATCTTTTGTGAAGGACTGTTCCAGTTGTCATCTCCCGTATTGTATTATTGTAATGTGATTATTGGTCCAATAAACGATCCCTACTGTGAGTGGGTAGGATAATACAATAGTGGTATTTCTCAGGATCCGAATTAGTGAATAAAGAGACAGAACAAGATAAACCGTCGATCGCTTGGCACGATTGGCCATCCAATAAAAATAATCGTCCGGTTCAGCTACTTTTGATATCAGCCGTTTCGGATGTTGAAAATTGAGATGTCAATCGTCTTGGCACTAGACAGTTCGACAGCTGGAGATTTACATATAATTAGAACCTTTGTAGCCCCAAATAGACACAATTCACAATGGAACCGTACTTATATTACCTATAATAACCAGTTTAAGGTAAACTGTAAACAACCGTCTTGGATAAAGTTCAAAAGTATATTGCACGTTTATAAGAATTTATCTAAGGAATAAGATGTACCAAAAAAAAAAACACTAATATAATTATAGCTTGACATTGTCTAAACACTAGTAATAGACCGAGCAGACAAAAGTCAAAAACGCGTTTGACATGGCTTTACAATTAATGATGTCGTTGTAACTGCGAGAGGAAACGGGCATTTGTGACCGACACACAACCGCGAAACACAGGAAATCCGGTAGGTCGTACAAGTGTCCGACCTTGATGCCCGTTACCGGACCCTGTCAACGTTGTACCATACCTATTTGTAAACAAAAGCGCTGACTCTACGTATTGTACCGCGGGTATGGCGGAGATGGTGGTTCCACTGTACTGTAGACGCCGGTATATTATAGCTTTTGTGATGGTAACATCCGGGTGTTACCGACAACGGCCTGCGAGAATCAACAAGTATACCTACGTCGCAGGTTTGTTATGACCCACGTGAGTTTTTTTCCCTGGTCGTTAATAGGGAGGGGGGGTTGGGAAGCCGAGGAAGGCTCTGTGCCGGAACGGGTAAAAAAAGATAAAGGCCGATCGTCAATAGACCATTAACCGTGTACTCGGTGCCGTCGCCGCCGTTGGCGTTGAACGCAATCAATTTTCTTCCGACGGCGGCCGTGGCGTTTAAACGCAGACGGCCGACGCCTCTGCGGACGCTCCGGCCAGGGCGCCCCCCAGAAGTCGCGACGGAAAAGCTTCTTGTTGCCGCGTTCCGGCGCGTCCAAAGTCCGACGACGCCGCAATATCTGACGCCACGTCGGCCGGCCGCCACCGCCGCCGCCGGGTCCCGCGTCCTCGAACGCACGCCCCCGACTCTTTTATCATAACACCGTTGACGTCCCAAGGATGTTTTTTACTCCCCTGCGGACCGCCGTCCCCACTCGCAGAGGACTGATCGTGTCGCAGTGCCGCCGGCGAACGGGTATACGGGACAGGGACAGGCAGACGCCGGCTGCGGCGTCGAGTTTTCGCTTTGATTGTTTCTCAGTTAGTCACTCATTGTTTGTCACGACGTCATCGTATCAAATTCAGATTTCCTTTTTATTGTCGGTGTCGTTGTTGTTTGGCTCGTCGGATAAATTACTTGCGTACCAGCGACCAGCGTACACGTCGTTAGCGCCGAGGCCGTGTCTAAACTCTTAAAAAATTGCATAAATTACCAATGACTTTGGCGATTTTAAATTGACCATTATTTTGATAGTAATACTATTAACATAAGCTTAACTAGATGAACTTGACGGAGACTTAGCCCTTTAAATTTATTGGTCTTTTCGTGGTAAATTACCTACATATTATTATTATTGTACAATTATCTACTTGATAAAAAATAGTTCATGTTATATTGTTATTACCAAACAGTTTTGGCTTTAGTTTTGTTTGTCTAGAAACAAAATTATCACGAGCTTCAAAAAATGCGCTTTAATTATGTGAATAAACTTATGAGAGAACGCCACATATATTACTTTATAGGCACTCGGTATAGGCAATTTATTGTAAAAACCTAATTTAGAGTTAAAATTGTTTATTTTATTTTCCTTTATTCAATATTATTATGGCTCAAAAAATAACATCAACAGTTTATAGAATTACGATAGTTTATGGAGTTTGAGTATGTATTTATTGGGATAGTATTGACTATAGAGGATACCTTATTGGTATAGTTAATTTAATTATCAGACGATGACAGCATGTCCTATGACTTCACTAATAATGTTTTTCCTAAATAAACAGCTTCTAGCTTTTCCAAAAACGGCATGTATAACATCCTCTTGAACACATTTTGATCAAAATTTAGACTTTATTCTGTTACAACTTTTCGAGTTAGCAAAAAACAAGACAGGAATTTGTTTGTACAAAAAGTAATAATCCTAAATGCTAAATTGACCTCAGATCTGAACTGTTCTAACTTCTATTAGCAATCTTACTAAATATGTGCTGTAAAGGGGACCTGATGTAACAGCTGTAAATTAGTTATATTTTTAGGTATATCTTCTGAATCTTACTGGCATTTTTATTGTATATTTATTGGTACTTCATGAAAAATAAAACTTTTTTTTTATGTATGAGCTAATGAATTTATATATGCATATACTAATATATGAACAAAAGTAATATATGCCGCCAAAATGTGTCTGCCGGCATGCAGCTTACAACCTACATGCCATACTTTCGATGGAAACTAAAAAACAACTTTTTCAAGTATCATAGCATATTTGAAGGGCACAAGGAAAAAACGAGCAGTCACTATTTTCTAATCTAAGAAAACCATGTTTAAGTAATGTTAAAAATTGTTAAATTTTTGTTTATAATCGTGCTAAAAAATAAAAAACAAATTAATTTTGTATCAAAACGAATTTTATAACAACAAAATTACCATTTTCAGAAAGTGACTTTCCTTGTTTTTTCCCTGTATCCTTCATTTATGGATGCACCTTAAAAAGAAAAAAAAAGAAATTAATGTGGTGAGGATATACACTTGAAAGGTTTCTCTTTGAAAGGTTCAAATGATAATAAAAGAACATTTAATTTTTCTTATACACTAAGCTCTACCGGTATATATTAGTATACTATTTATCAAGTGTCAACTACTTGGCAATTGTGAATATGGTACTCATTTTATGCTTTGTCCTGAGAAACCTCTGTATTCAAGTCGTGAATGACTTAGGTTATTGCATGGCCAATGTGACAGTGTTCTTAGATGACCTGTATTCAAATAATAAAAGGAGGACCGCCTGTAGGTATAAACTTGAGCTCTCCAATTTTGACCGACAATGTAATGTCTAGTACAAAGAATTTTAAGATGTTAAAATAGTTTTAAGTATAAATGTGCATTAAATAATTATTTCCTTTAGCAAGAAATGAGTTGTTTAGAAAATTGGGAATAGTATTATTACTTATCTAAATCTAGCTATCTCATATAAATTTATAATTTTTGCTTATCAGTTACCTACTTGATTTATCCCACTACATTATGAAAATAATGCATCATATACATAAAATGAAATTCAAATTGTGTGATCGATGCCTTGGGCAAGCGAACAATATAATATATATTATGTATTAAAATAATGAATGTTTATTCTAAAAACATTTTTTAAGATTTTTATCGGAGCAGACTCATGTTTGATTGTTGGAATTAAAACTACTTAAAAAAAAACCAAACGTAATTCGAGAGATTTCTTAATTACAAGACGTGCACCATTGAATGTTAAAAATAATTGCTGTTTACTAATTATATGCATATTGATAAAACCAAACTATATTTTAATCGAAACGTATATACCTAATTAAAATTAAATAACGCACCAACGGCCAACTGTTGATTTCTCTATTTTGACATTTGTGTACACACCGTACACATGTAATAAAATGTTTTATTGTTTTCTAAGTCATAGCCCATAGGTCTTACTCGGTTAGTCAACCAAGCTTTTACGATCGTACTTAACTGATGGGCTATAGTTTAAGCAGACGATGAAACAGCGAATATATATATATATTTATTTATGAATAATATCAAATATGTTATAATAGTACAATGATCAACTGCCATCCGACAGACTAGTAGCTTATACGTAGTGACAGTTTTATTATCTGCAGAACAATATTTGACGTTGAACCTAACCAAACCGATTAAGCAATTATCGGTAATTGGCGTTTTGATCGATTCCGTGTAATTTGATCATAGAAGACCAATTTTCTTCAAGTTGTTTTTGTCTTTTGATCGCGAAGATCCATCTCAACCATAAGGGTGAGGGTTCGTAGGCTACTCTTGGCGTTATTAAACAGTGTTAACAGAAATAGCAGCATTTGAACTATCAATTGATGCTCAGTTAGCTTGGAAATTTAATTTTTATAAAAATAGCAGTAAAAAAAACATCTCTACGCCTACCGCTGTAGTTTTGCACTTTATAGCCCCCGAAACCGCTTGTAGAGAGCAATTAGGTTTATTAAATTTAGAAGTTCAAATGGTACCTTATATCGCGACCAAAAATGGTATCAGTTAGTATCTACCTAACAACGAGCAATATCATTAAATACTTACAAATCAAATAAATAATCCAATATACAAATATTTTGCTCACATAGTATGTATTATAAGAAAAAAACCAAACTAAATACATTGTAATATTGAATATGTATATTTAATATTGTATAGTAAAAAAAACTATGTTTTTATACCATAAAAGTGACACGAGTTGATTGTTTTTTTTTTCAGTTTTCAACGGTACAAATAACAAACATGTTCTTTGCATTATTTTGAACTAAAACAATGTACCTGAAAACGGTATTCGGATAAATAATACAAACATAGTTATTTGTATTTGTCAATTTACAACTCAACTGAAAAGGTAAAAAATTGTAATGTTTATTCAGAATACACTTAGGTATAACGTAAATATGAAAATTAAATGTCTTTCGAATCTGCAACACAAATACTTTCTAATAGTATATTTAATATTACTACATTACTGCCTTCCTAAGCAAAAATGCCGTAAATCGAAAAAAAATGTTTTTGTAAAAACCCGATTAAACAAAGTAAAATGGTTTCTTACTTGATTTAATCGGTTAAAAAAAAAAAAAATTTTCGAGTTAATGCATTTTTGCTTAGGAGGGCAGATTACTAGTAATGAGATAAACAGTTTGCAATTTCCAAAACTGTGTAGTATTACTATTAGAAAAAATATAAAAATTATGCTTATCAAAAATCAAACTTGATACCATTAATTAATAAATATAATTACAAAACAACTAATTATACTTAAGAACATACATAGGTGTTACATACAATGTTCTTAATGTTACCTAAAAAACGCTTGTTAGAAATAAAATTTTGGGAAATTGCAACTATAAAAGTAATTGAAAATAAAATATTTATACTATTCAAAAGTATAAACAAGCGAGTTATATGCCATAATAATTTGTAAATATCCATTACAAAACTAATAAAATAAATAATTAGGAATATACATAGTATAAATAATGTATCTGTTATAAAATATATTTTGCAACCAATACATAACAAATATTTACAATAGAAACAATACATTTTTGAATGAAAAATTGAAAATTAATATATTTTTTTGTAAACGATGAATACTAGTTTGCACAAACAAAATCTTTTAATTTAATTGAACTGATAATTTATTAATCTAATATATACATTACAGATTAAATAGTCGAGATTAAAATTTTAAATTGAAAACAAAAAAAAAATTACATATAATTTAGTTTTTTTACTACACTTATTTGAACAGTGTACTTGAAAAACTCAGAAAATAAATATAATATTTTATTATTAAAAATGGTAAATAATGTACAATACAAATGAATGGTTCAACTTTTAATAATATACTAATACATTGATTTATACTGCATTTGCGATGGGGTTTTTTCTGTAAAGAACCGTTTAAGCATAAATACTTGCATGATAGCTACGAATAATATAGCAGCAGTTTCAGTAGCTGACCACAGTGTAACATGATGATTTAAATCTTCGGCCCGCTTACGACTCTGGGCTTCTTTTAGCCTGTGGTGGGTCTGGTAGTCGATTATTTTGTTTAGGGACTCATGAATCTCTTGAGACGTCGACTCCATCTATTTAAAATGGGATATCGTCATATTACATAATATATGTATTGGTAGTATAGGAATGAAAGCATTTTTAAATAAATACCTGAGTCATGACGGTAATGTGTTCGCTGATGCCCGGCAGTTGTTCTTCATCACCCACTTGCAAGTCCATGTAAACAAGTTTATGGGAAAATGTAGAAAATTCATTACTGAAGCATATGGCGTATGCACCACTGACAGACGCCACAAACGTGTGGCTGTCAAACTGAGACTTCACTTGCCGATATATGATTTCTTTCGTCGGCGATTCAATTATAACATCCACGTCGTACTGGCCACCAGTGACCACCTAGGAACGCAAACGTCATAACATACATACTTCCTAACCGGCTGGATTTGAAAACGTAACAAGTTTGGTATTTACCTGATATTCCAACGTGGATGACGTGTTCTTTTCGATGTTTTCATAATAACAGTCTTTTGCTTTGTCCTCTAGTTCGAACGTCAGCTCAATGGAGTTGACCAGAGAAATGTGATAAATACAGAACAAGAGGATGGTCAGGGATCTGGTTCGCGACGAGATCATTTTCAAATCGATGTTACGTGGTCGTGGTTGAAGACATTTATACTACCAGGGAACCTAAAGCTCGATTTGAAGAGCAACGCAAGCCGCAAATTTCTTGATCAAATTTCGAAACGCCGATGTGTATTGATAATAAATATTGGAACAGTCGCTGACGTCACTGCCCATTGGTGGTAGCTTACGTGTTTGTATATTGGTTACTGGTCAAAGATAAGAACGATACGGCTGTTACTTCCCATAGAAAATAAAATAATTCTTTCACTATCTATGTTACCTCCACACCACCAGACGTGTACTACTGTAACCGTGGTTTTTGACAACATGATAACTGCTAAAAACGCTGTTATCACCTTTTTTTATTATTAGAGTCACGAATAGTGATAACAATGAGAAATTGGTTAACTATTGTTATTTGTTATATACTTATCTATGATTATTAGCAAAACATATTATTAGTCATCCGGGCCATTAAAAAACCAACCTCAACATAAGAATTAATAAGTACCAATTTTAGTTTTGGAAGTGAATTTACATTTGCCAACAAAATGAACCGTTTGTTTGGAAAACCGAAAGACAAAGCTCTGCCGCCAGACATGACGGAAGTCATCAAAGGTGTAAGTAAACCGATATCAGTTTTGATCGTTTAAGTTTGTTGTAATGACTAATGTGAGCATTTTGTAATGTTATGAAAGGTGGACGGGCGAGCAGAATCGATAGAGCAAAAAATCAACAGGCTCGATGTGGAACTGAAAAAACTGAAAGATCAAATGTCTAAAATGAGAGAAGGTCCTGCAAAAAATTCGCTTAAACAAAAAGCTTTAAGAGTTTTAAAACAAAGAAAACAGTAAGTTACCTTGTGTACAACTGGGATCACACATTTCAACTCATGGGTATCATCTTTGATTTAATATTATACTACTAAACAGTAAACCATACTATTTATATGATTGAGCTCAAGTTTGCAAAAGTATGCGATTACTTTTATAGTTAACTCCACTCCATTCTACTCTCTAGATGTAAATTCTTATAATAAGTCCTTATTTATTTACATATTATACCTTTTAAATAGTTAGCAATTTTTTTTGTTAAGAGGATGTCACACCCGTTATTTTCTTCAAAAAACCCTGCCTTGCACGAATTAATTTTACAAAGGCTGTAATCAAAACTAAGAAGCCAAATTTTTACATAATTAGACAACAATTTTGTCTGTGCTCTACCATGACCCTTTTTTAATATTTCAACCAGTTAAAGAATAATTAATTAATTAAGAACGGCCTTTTTTTACTTTTTTAAAAATGATATAGCGTTGGTTGTATTAGTTATATCGAAAAAATACGGATGCTGGAGCATAGATAATTTTGTCATTATTAATATGTATGAATTTCTTTCCTTAACTATTTATGAAGCCTAAGAAAAATTAATCCGCGTAAAACTCAATTCAACAGAATTTTTTTTTTATATCGCTGTCAAGGATGCTGTGATAGTCCGAAAAATAATTTTACTACCAAAAAAGAGTCCTAACTACTGAACTAATAATTACACATCTCAGTTTAAACTTTAAGTTAAGATTTTGTAAAAAATTGCCTATACTTTATTGGACGTCTGTACTGACTGTTGATTGATAGATTATTTTTTTTTGTAAATTCTAATTACACAATTAAAGTCAAAATATGGATTATAATATATAACTGGTTTTTTTCTAGTGCCGTGAATAGAATATTCTTAACCACTGATAAAATGTTTTTAATATCCAAGATGGTGGTTTAACGGTTAATTGTCAATAATAAGCTTAAGTTTTTTATTCTATTGTTTTGCACTAAAATAAACTAACAAATTCAATTGAACATAATGATATTATGATATTAGGTATGAAAGTCAGGCTGAAAATTTAAGAAACCAGTCTTTCAATATGGAACAAGCAACTTATGCCGTTCAGACGTTGAAAGATACTCAGTCTACAGTAGTAGCAATGAAAACGGGCATGAAACAAATGAAAAAAGAATTTAAAAATATTAATATTGATGATATTGAAGTATGTTGGCTAATATTACAAATGTATATACGAGTATAATTAAATTGCATTGATAATTATAATTTTTGGTTTTGTTTAATTAAGGACCTACAAGACGAAATGACTGATATGTTAGATCAATCTAACGAAGTTCAGGAAGCATTAGGTAGAACTTATGGTGTACCAGACATAGATGAAGATGAATTAAATGCTGAACTTGAAGCACTTGGGGACGAATTAACCTTGGATGATGATACATCGTATTTGGATCATGTTAATATCCCGGATAAGGAACCCGAACATAAGGAGCCAAAAAAGCCCGGAGAAATTGATGTTGATGAATTTGGTCTTCCTAAAATACCAGCCCAAATTTAATGTCACTAATAAAATAATGATTCAATGTAATGTCGTGGAATCAAATAATAAAATAAAAAATTATTGTATATTTATTATGTATCTTTAAATTTGTAAACATTTTATAGCTTGTAAACGGCCTAATACCATAGTTTTTAAACCAAGTATACTATCACTTAAAATAATATAACTTGTACTTGTATATATTAAAATAAAATCTTAATTGTATTTAACATAATATATGAATATTTTAAAGCTTTCAAATTGTCTAGAAAAAACTGTTAAGCAAATTTATGGTTAAATGTATAGTAAAGATATAAAATCTACTTGAACCCTAAACCATAAAAATTATACACTTCTTGCGTACACGTGTACGCACGTGTAGCGCTAACAACAATAGTCTGTTGTTAGCGCTGAAGATGACAACATCGTTGTCGTAACACGTGTACGCAAGAAGTGTATAATTTTTATGGTTTAGGGTTCAAGTAGATTTTATATCTTTACTTTCAAATTATGTTTTTTAGAATGTGACGAAACAATGTTATTTCATTCATATTTATACTGTATATTTGTTATGGTTAGTTACATTTTTATACATAACAAATGAAGGGCTGAAAAAAATTATCATAGTCAATGTGCCCAAAGTTTTCAGTATTGCAGTTTTAAGTTTTATAACTCAAAAAAGACTTGGAGATTTAGTATAAGATAACGCACATAAAATAATATTGTTCTTTTATTATCTTTATTGATAAGTTTAAATACAAAATAATCAAATTTATTAGTCTAAATTTTTGAAGAAAAAAAATCGATTGAAAACAAATTGGCGAGTGATAATGATTGTTTTTCCCCACAGCCCTTCAAATAGTAATGATATTTATAGTGTTGATGTGGATAGTTACATTTTAGTTTTATTTTTTAAGTAAAATTGAATTTCATAATTTTTTTTATTCAACGGCTTTTAAATATTTGATGGTAATAATTTTGTACAAAATTATAATCTTTCTATGTGATAAAGTAAACAAAATGTTTTAATGTCAAGTGAAGTAGATGTAGAAATGTGCTATAAAATATAAATATTAAGATGATAACAAAGGTTTCAAGTTTCAATAACACTTTATACTCAATAGTCAACTAATGAAACATAATTTATAACAAATAAAAAATGTATACCCAACCTTAGTCCTTAACTACTATGAATTTAATAATGAATACAGTAATTTGTATTAAATAATAATTTATTAGCACTAACATTAACAAAACTACCTTATCAATACTATCTAAATTAATTAATTTTAACTACCCAATTATCATAATATACAACATTATATAACTTGATTTAAATTTGTATTTACAATATGACAATTAAATGATCGACTAAAGTGGTTTACAAAATGAGGCAAAACATCATGTACACTAACATTTTTTTCTAAAAGTAAACTAAGTGATGTAACTCCTTTTTCGGTCAATCCACACGGTACAATGTGCTTAAACCACGACATGTCAGTATTGCAATTCAAAGCCAGGCCATGTGTAGTGATATATCGACTACATCTAACTCCCATGGCACAAATTTTATTATTGCCTATCCAAACACCAGTATCAGGTGTAGTTGTTGCCTTGAGATGATATTCTTCATTGCAAAGGTTTATAATTGTCGATTCCAGTTGTTCGACATACCATCGAATACTGGGTTTAAAATGTTTAAGGTTTAATATTGGATATGCAATTAATTGTCCCGGACCATGAAAAGTTATTAGACCGCCACGGTTAGTACGTTTGAATTGGGCGCCCAGTTTAATCAAATTGTGTTCCAAATCAGAGTTGTAATCACGTTTTCGAATGCCAATCGTATACACTGGTTCGTGTTCAGTTATAACAAGAAAACCACTGTCATTTGTCGCAGTAGTTTTTAAATATTCTGAGAGTTGATTTTGTAGTTTAAGACATGGGTCATAGTGCATTCGACCCAACTTCAACAGTTTTATTTTTGAAATCATAATATTTTTTTATTCCAAGTTCTTGAGATGTTCGAAAAGTATTAATGAAATCTAAAATAAATATAATAATAACTATAAAAGCACTCAAAGCTATATTGGAAACAATAAATTCCATGTACTTTAACTACTAATTTTTCAAGCATAGTAGTAGATTTTATAATACTCATGGAAAATTCATAAATTGTATTCAAAATATTTCGCAATCTACGTAGCTATGTTTTGGAAAAATAAATATAAAAATGTTGATTATCTATGGTGCAATGGTTTAATAAAAAAATTAACTAGTAGAAAAGAATCTTATTTACAATATTAATAAATTTAAAATTGTTTCAAAAAATTGCCTATATAGCAAGTTGCCTATATCGGATTGTATGACGTCCTCTTTACAACCAAAATTATTATCTTTATAGAAAAACTAAATCGTTTTTTTTTATTTTCAAAATTTTCATAACTCGCAAATTTTGCTGTAAAAACATAAAAATTAAACACTGAAGTTGTCACAAATACTCACATATGCATCGGTTGCAGCATACATAAGTTGTTTTTCATTAAGATTTGTGTTATTCCAGTTTCCCATTCGGATTTGAACATCTTTATTGACATGTTTTTTCAGCTAAATCAAAATTTTAAAGTTTTTTAAATTTTATGATAATTATGCACAATTTATCACATAGTAGCTTACTAAATATTGAACTAAATCTGCCATGCTCCATCTCAAATTTGATTCAAAATTCAAAACTTGGTTAGTGTAAGTTGCCAAATCAATAATGTTACTTATTGCAACACTCAGATCAATATTGAAATCTCTCGATAGTTTTAAAAAGTCACTATAAAAAAATTATTATATTAGTTTATTTGAAGTACACATGTTTCGTAACTAATACATTTTATAGAAACAATTTTTTTTTTATGATTTTATTAATAAACACAACTTAGAAATTTTCCTTGTAGCACATGCAAAACATAGTATAAGCCAGTGATTTAGGAAATTGTAAACTAGCATAGAAACACACCACTAATTAAAAGGTTTATAATAATATATATTGTAACTTCGCAAAGTGTGTAAAAAAAGTAATTTTAATTGTTTTTTAACTTCCAAATTTAATTTAGATGTTCTACCTAAATCAAATTTTTTTTATAGTTACTTTTTCAAACCCAACTATGTTAACTGTATTGATTTTAATTGTTTTAACTATACGTTCTATATAAGCAATAGCATTTAAAAATTATTTTATTTAAATATTTATGATGAAAATTAATTTATTCTCTCTCGAGTAATAATGAATAAATTATTATAAATATAAATTTACTTTTTAATACAAACGCCTGACCAGCGTACATTTGGAGTATTTAATAAATTTTGAAAAACATTTGGCAGTTTTTGAAGTAAATAGACCTATATAAAAAAAATTAACTTATGTATAAATATACTTAACAAATTGTTATTTATAAAAAGAAAGTATTAAGTGAGAATACATACATGAAAAATATAACAAAGTGTATGATTGACACAAATTTGAATCAAGGCTGTTTTTAAACTTTTCCCATTCAGAACTGGCCATTCCATATCAAAACCAAAATAATGAATTTTCTTGTCATCAATTAAATCCCTACAGAAAATAATGTAATACATAATACCTGTATCCATTGTGAAGAGATAAAAAGTCAAATTTCAGATGACTTACATGATATCAACTGTGTATGCTGCTAAATAAGTTGCCTGGGTACAATAAACAACTTTACCGTGAAACTCGATATAACGGATAGAATGGTTATTTTGAGTTTTATTCTAAATATAAAAGAAATTATTTAAAACATAATTGTTAGCAGAGTTAATATTTTTCACGGAGTATGAAAATATGTTTCTTAGTTTTCTGGTTTAAGTGGTTATTTTTTAACTACATTAAACTATGATGGAGAGGTATCTTTAATGCTGCTTAATGTAGAGCACTTTAACAAAAATAAAATAATCAGCACACTGAAAATAACTGAATAGTGATATCAGAAAAAACCATCAAATATAATAACTTGAGTAAGTACACGAAAATTAGCGGCACAATAATTTTGTTTTGCATTTTGTAATGCACTGTTAGGATTTGTTAACTCAATTCAAATGATTAAAACCTCGAATCTACCATAATATTTTTTTGACTAATGAGTTGTGTAAATGATTATCAAGTTTTACAAGTATTCAATCCTTGTCTGTTGATCACAATATGATGACATTAAACACGAATCAGTTACTATACTTCATTAACGACCAAAAGGGTCTTTAACTCACAGATTCCATGTTTTGCATCCACGAAGGGACGAATCTAGTTTTGTTTTGAGTGTTTGAAGGTAAGTCTTGCATCCATGTAGGAACGAACCTAGAATCATCATTGGAGTTTGAAGCCATTTTGAAATTTACTACTGTGATAGAGTTATTTAAAGTGTTTGAAATAAAAACTCGTATAACAATGGTTACAATAATAATATAATAGGCAATAATAGCCAATAGGTGACTACAGCAAAACGAACCCAAAAAACATTCACAAATGAAAAAAGGAAAGATTTTTAAAAATCACATTAAGCTGATAACAACGACATTGAACATGTGATAGTGGTGAACCATGATACCCGACCGACAAAAATTGACTGATAAAAAAGAATGATACAGGCAGCACCAAGGACAAGCGTAAATATTATTAAAATTACAATTTAGTTTGCTGTAACATAATTCATTATTGAATAACTGACTCACGAAATGGAAATAAACCAAATAAGTAAATTTTAGAAAAGCATTTTTACGGTTTCATGTACTCCCATTTACTCTTAAAATAAGATTTGTATTATTTTCCTTAAAGATTTTGGTCTTAAAAAAAGTATATTGCAAGTAATTTTACTGCCAACTTAAACACTGTCAACACTACAGCACTTTGAAATTAGTTATTACTATTTACTATGTAGTTGTTAGTGCCTTGTCCGTCAAGCGTGTAGTGTTTTTCAGTACCTAATATCAGTCTGATGTCTAGTGTGTACATCATTACTCGTTGGGATTATGTTTTATGTTTACTAAGGTAATCGGACTTCAGTAATCACTATTCGTCTGACGATAATAATAATTATCAGTTCAACATTATCAAAATCGCTGGCTTTCACTGTTTATTGGCTGTCAGCCTTGACAGGTTAAGATTTTTACTACTTTTCTCGCACAGGTAAGATTCTACTAGTTACTACTATTTTAATGTTTTTTCCCCAAGAATTTGCTTATATTTTGGGTAACTACCAAACAGCGTTTAAACCGAGAGCTATGATTTATAGCATTTGTGTCTTAAATGAATTTGTATAAACATTTCGCTTAAATACAAGTTAATATTAATTTGGAAATTAAAATTTAATTGTTGATGGTTTTCTGTTAAAATTAAACATTTTTTTAGTTTATTCAGCTGTAACAGTTTCAGCTGTCTCTACATTTTAGTATTTTAATAAAGAATAGGTACCTCATAACATTCCTGGATATCACCAAAAACTCTTAAATATTACTGTATTTGATACTATGATTTTAAGTATATTGGCAATGTCAGTATTGTTGTTTTATAATAATGTAGATTAAAAAAAAAGGTGTATAATTGTACAGCAATATCTTTCTATGACGTATAACATATCTAAGATTGTATATTAGACTGGTAAATTGTCTACTAGTATTCTATTATATTGACTAATCACTTTTAACTTAGCCTAAGGTTTTGAAAATATGAGGTATACCTAACTATGCACTAAAAAAATTACATTTACGTCGGGTCCATTTTTACTACAGATTCTAGGAATACCAGGATCTGAGCCTTGACATTTTAGATGGGCTCTCATTTACGTTTTGAGTTTACCAGGTTTAGGCCTTACGGCCACAATTACTTTAATTAAGATCTATACCTAATAAGAATAGTATTGATATACACTATCAAAATTAAAATTTTACTTTTAGTTTATGATTAGTTGAGTTGTACATTATATTATGTTATTAATATTTATGTTGTTGTAATCAATTATGATTTTATTAAATTATAAATTTGAATGTATCTTTAGTTTTATTTTTTTCTAGCTTTTATATTTTCCTTTTGATTTTATTGTGCTTTAAATATTAGTTAAATCTAATATTCCTTAATAGAACTGTAAAATATGTTATATGGTACATAGGATTCACGGTTTAGTAACCAAGTTAAAAAGCCTCACAATGTAATTATACTTCACAAACACTGTTAATTGGCTCCAAGAAGTAAAAGCACTTGCCATAAAATATAAAACAAATATTTTAGCAAAATTAAATTAAATCTAATTTTAAATTTACTTTACAGATGGCCATAACTTGGAAAAATTAATTTTAAATCAATTAAGGAACTATTAGTAATACTTCATAGTAACCAAGTCATAAAGTGTCTATATGTTAAAATTTAAACTTAACAACTGAATAAAATTATTTATAATAAAAGAAAAACAATTTCCTAACTACAAAAAAACTCTTACTAAAATACAATTTTAGGTTTATTTAATTAATCAGTTAATTTTTTTAATGACCATTTAAATTAACACAATTGTAATAGTGTCATATTTTTAATGATTTTAATGACTGTCGTCAATTATTATGAGGTTAAACCCCATTTGTTTTGTTGTGTGAACGTGACATTGAAATAATGTTGTATTTGAAAACAAACTCGATGTTGGCATTTTAAAAGTGATCACTCGCCATATATACAATATAATAAAATACCATCGGCTACCCTCGTGTTGATGCGATGTGCACGTGGCCTAGAACATTAGTATTTAGTGATAACACCCAACATAAACACCCATGTCTTATTTACTATACCTATTCTGAATTTATTTGTACTGACTCACGCCCACCTTAGGTACATTGCTTGGCAGGTTATTTTGGCGCCACTGGAGGGTATAGTAGAAGAATAATATAGGTAATGATTTTCTTATTTTTCACATGTTCCTTGACAATGAACGTAGTTTAACCACAATAAGTCATTGCCCTTTTGTCCTGTACGACATATTATATTATGTTCTATAGATATTAAATATTAAAATGGCCTTCTGTATCTTTGAAATTTGATATATCCATTGTTACATACGCGCGAACAATTCACGGCGAACATAAACAAAATTAATTAAAATTATATTGTACATTGAATTATTTTGTTAATGTTGAATCATTCAAATGTATGTAGATGTATTTAGTTGTTTTATGTTATTTGGCTTAATAGCATGTTTTTAGCGGTTTAAAGTAAATCAAAGAAACTAAAAAAATAATATGTTGACATTTTAGTAATGTCTGTTTTATCTATTAAAAATTGTTTCCAAATAGGTGGGGATCGTTAAAAACGACTTTTAATTTGTTTTCTTGTTTAAAGATTAACTTGGCGAATGCGTCATAATTTTTTTACCGACTTTTTTATGGATAAGGTATTCTATGCTAAAACAGGTGCGTGTCAAACATTTGGTTAAAATTTCTGTGTTAAACGAGATATGACTGTAAACTGTAAAAAAAGGAAACGATTCGGGATTCCTGTTCGTTATAAAAGTAAAATGCATTACAATTTACTATATCTAAATATGATTCAATAACAGAAATCTACACCTTTGTAGTTCAATGTAGTTGTGCTAAAAATAATTACTGTTAACGAATAACTAGAATAAGTTGTTGCAGTAATTGAGTAGTTGAACTCAATTTTAATATTGGAAACACTCCAAGTATTTTTATGGCAAAGTAATAAGTTTGAACTTTGATCACACACAGTTGGTAGGTAATACGATACTGTATAGCAGATAAATGTATTAAGAATATTAATCTTAGAATACTTTTGCGAAAGGAAATTCTTGTCAAACTCGGATTCGTATTGTATGCGATCAAAAATTATTTTCATAGCAAATTTTTATCGAAAATGTTAAACAAGTGTTTTAGATGTTTGTTTTTAATTAGCTAATTGATATTACTAATGACATATTTAGAGGAGAATGAGATAAATGAGAGAGAATGTTGAGCATAATACGAGAGAGTAAAGAAATGTATTAGGTATTAATAATTAATGTAATGTAAAATTTTGATGTAAAAACATATTTAATTATAACTAATAATTTAAACCAGATAATAAAAATAGTAATATTTTTAAAATATCGTGAAAATATATTTTAAAAGTATTTTAAACTATATATTATAAATTTTAGTATTGTTTTTTCTGACCTGGACATTTTTCTATTATTTTACTAGGTATTATTAGTGTGTAATGAATTTGTTATTCCATATTGTGGGATGATTCAAGTATTGTTTCTATCAGGATACCTATATGGGTATTCGGCCGTTTGAATTATTACTAAATCGTGACATATTAAACCTTGCATGCCCTTTTTGAGAACATTTTTTTTAGGCACTAGCGAAGGCCAGTCATACTGGTATATTTTACATTACATAGATACAACATTATATAGGGACTTGTTAATGACATGTCTATGGCGAGTTTAAAACTGAATTAGGTCAAAAAATGATCACTTTTTATTTTTAATGTGTCTCAGACCGTGAAATCGTCTCGTCCTTGAAATCTTTCGAATTATCCTCTCTCTTTTTGTAATTATTATGATAATAATGACCGATTAACGACGAGGAACTGTATTGCTTATTATTCGATTTGATTATGTAAATAGTAAATTCGTTTTTGTTACTTCCAGCTTGGACTCTATCATTGTTTAGTTATGAGACATGACACTTCCAGTTTCCAGCTATGAAGAGCTGTTGGAAACGGTCCGTAGTCTCAACCAAGAAACCCGTCAACTCCAAAGGCAGTTGAACACACCCTTGCTAGCACAAGGTTCGTCTTCAGGTACGTGTAAATTCCATACAGCACAGACCATAACCGTATTTTTTTTGTTGTTCGTTTTATATACTTTTTTTTTTTTTTTTGAAAAATTTTTTTCGTATTTTAGTTGAATCAAACCGTGAAATGCCATCGAGAAACATGTCCAAAAAAATGACCTTACCTGTTGACAGGGAGACGAGTGCCGAACAAGTAAGTCATACGCATTAAGGTTATTGCTATCGCTATTGTTTTTGAGTAGTTTTAAAGTAATAATGCATTATGGGTACTAACCCATAATGCACACGGTATAGGAGAAACCGTGGTGGTATACGGAGGCCGGTGAATAGTGGAAGGTTGAAGTGTATGATTCACCGGCCGGACCAGTCTGTTGTAAGAATGTTTAGCGATTAGCCGTCGCCGTCGCCCTGCCTTTTTGATATTGTTTTATAATACTCCCTACCAATTCCGGTTTGTGCGGTTATCATGAGGGTTCGCCAGCAAAATTATTGTCGGCTCGAACTAACACATCATAATTTTATCTGCTATGTAAAAAAGCGACAAATAAAACCAACGGAGCGTTAAAACAAAACAAAAATACGTTTGTCTCGTGCAACGTCAACAACTCAATTAATTGTACTAATAATTACTTATTTTTCATTTAAAACATCGGTGTTCCAGTAACTTTTGGGCAGGTACTAGTGGTACTACAACTTGGCTCATTTCAGAAAAATATGTACCTAACTATTAATTAATATTTTTATTGCAAAAAAACTGGAGATCAGTAAAATTGTGTTGTAATTTTGGTTCTGTCCAATTAACAATCATTATTGTCCATTGGTACAGACCTTAATTTAAGTGTTTGGTTCCACGAACGCTCGTTTAAAGTTTATGTACTAATCCCTTGAACATCTAACTATAACGGTGATCCCAACTCGTGATTGGTCAATAAAAAATTTTACGAACCGATAAATAATTGTTCGTAGAAACTGGCATTAGTGTTTATAATTTGAGTCTGTCGATGACGCTTAAGGACAATCGTCTGCATTGCCTTACCACGTCTATGTAAACTATAAATGCGAGTTTACGTGACAGAAAAATATGTACATAAAAAATAAGAAATTTCTGTTGAAAATAATAATAATAATACGTTAGAACCAGAGAAGCACTTATTAGCTATTAAAATTATTAAACAACAAAAAAAAAATCGCTGACGTCGGCTTTGTTAAAGTTTCTCTCGGTTAAAAAAACCGTTAAGCCGGTGTTTATATTTTCGTTTTCGTCAAAGCGTTCTAAAAATAAAAATTAACCATTTGAAATTCCCTGGAAAACGTGCATAAAACAGTTTTCATTCGGGCCTTCTGGTCCCGCGCTTCGTGACGATGTGGCTCTTGGGCTAGCTGAAACTTTATTATAGTGGCTAGTTATGATGATTAGTGTATGTCTTGTTAACGAAACGCTGGAGTGTTAGCGATTTTCGCGTTTTGCCATGTAATATACTTTAAAAATAAACCGTAGTACGCTCGGGCGGCAAAGTTCGCCGGTCGACTGGCTTCTCCTCAGCTGTTAACCACCCCCCTTCGCGGTTCACCCCCGTTTCGATATTGATTAAACTACTCGAGTAACCTTTGTACAACATGAATTTTTTGGCCGTAAAATGTTAGTACACCAACAACTCTCGTCAGTTAGTTTTTGCACACAATCCTGCGCTGTTTGATCCGGGGCTTTTCTCTCGTTATTGTTGTTTTGTGCATTATAATGTACGCTAATAACAACAGACAGTCCAGACTGCCCGTGCGTTCCTCTTCGTCGTCGCGATCCCATCACGTCTCTCCATCCCCGATAGGCCATGGTCGTTCTCAATCCAACCCCGGCAGGCCCCGATGGAGCGTGGCCGTCAAAAACGATAACGACCACGTACACCGTAACAACAACAATAACCATCGCACGACGGAGAGCTTTAGCTTCGGTGGGATAGATATAAACGATGGGGAAAACAATAATAACAATAACTCCACGGGATTCGTTACACGTACCAAGTAAGTCTTTTGTTGTAGACGGTCGATTTTATAAAATATACTTTGCTGACAAAACAAAACAAATTTTTATTTATTAATTAAAAAAAAATTCAACGATTCTTAACGACGTGTTCCGTTTTATCCTAGAAACAACGTGTCTAACGTTCATTATCAGTATTCCTTACAAACACACGTTGAGGATAATCGAAAAATTAATAATTGGCCGGTCACGCAGTCATTGTATGACGACAAACACGGTGCTAAACATTCTTTCAACAACAGTAACACTCGCCTCAGAATGATAAATGAAGTGAGCGCGGTTGAAATGCATTGCATTTTTTAAGACCGTACCTAACTGTAGTTTTTTTTAATGTGCAATTTATTGAATGTGAACAGGGCCAACTAGTGGACAAAGAAAAAAGAGCAATGGCAGAAGACAAAGAAGAAGACGAAGCGAAAATGTCTCCCGATGTAAATTAATAAATTTTATTGAAAAATATGCACAATACTAATAATGATAAATTCGTTTTTGAATTTTTAGAACTGTTTGCCCACACCTCCAGGATTGTTGGCCGACAAAAAATTCAACATGTGGCACAGCGTTGGTCCGACGAATCTATCGTCGAATTCGTCAATGTTAAGGTCTCAAACGTCGTCTGTAGAAGCCGAAAATGTTCTATCCATGAGGTCAAACAGCCAACAACAGTTAGGAGCCAAAGTAGAAATAGTATACAATCTATTATCGCTATTGGAGAACAATAATTCAATACAATCTTCATATCAGTCTGTAACTGTACTTTTGGCGATGAGCAAATCGCCAGAGTGTTGTGCCGCGATGAGACAAACTGGTATATTTATTTAATTACTATTATTTTTTTAATTTTATATTATTAAACACATTTGTTTTTTAATTTTAACTTTACAGGATGTGTCCCATTACTTGTGCAAATTGTTCATGACATGAACGCCGATATAGTAGTTCGGCACAACGCTAGCCAAGCTTTAAAAAATATTGTTACGTTTAATCAGGATGAAAAACAAGGTCGTAGAGAATCTCGAGTGTATAAGCTGCTTGAGAGCATGAGAGAATACTGTGATACACCAGTTGTAGTTCTCAAACAGTTGGATGTCAGCAAACATCCAATCACTTCCATTGCTGCATTAATGAAACTCTCTTTCGACAGTCAACACAGATTTGCTATGTGTGTGTTAGGTAAGTTCATTCGTAATATCGTACAAAAGTGTTGACAATATCAATTAAATTTGTTGATTTATTTTAAAGGGGCTATTCACACTGTAACCAGATTAATTCAAGTAGACCACGAAGTCCATGGCAGTGCACCAAATTTAGAGCCGACCTCAGAGTGTGTTACATTAAGACGATATGCTGGCATGGCTCTGACTAACCTTACTTTTGGCGATGCTACTACAAAAACGCTGTTAAGTTCTTTCAAAAGCTTTCTTAGAGTTTTAATCTTACAACTTCGAATACAATGTGAAGATCTCAGACAGGTTATTAATATTAGTTTTGAAATATTACAACTATTTTAGGTTCTCACAGTGAAAATATTATTAACAATTATGTGATTGAACTTTATAGGTAACCGCTAGTGTTTTGCGTAACTTGTCGTGGAGAGCTGATCCTCAAAGTAAAGAGATTTTACGCGAAGTGGGAGCAGTCAAAGCATTAATGGAAGCTTCTATGAAAGCAAATAAAGAAATGACAATGAAATCATTTTTGTCGGCACTTTGGAATTTTTCTGCTCATTCACCTGACAACAAAGTATGACCAAAAAAATTGCAATAGTTATTTTGTGTAACACAATTTTTATAACTATTTTAGGAAGAAATTTGTAAAGTCGAAGGAGCTATTGAATTCTTGATATTTACCTTAAGTGGCAATAGTCCTTTTAAGTCTGTCACTATTATTGAAAATGCTGGAGGAATTTTAAGAAATATATCTTGCGTCATTGCATCTCATGAGGAATATAGGTATTCAACTAATAATAACACAGTCTTAATAAACAAAAATGATTAAAAAAAATATGTTTTCACCTGTCATATAGAAATATTCTAAGGCGCCATAAAGTGTTTGAAATGCTAATGCAGCAGCTACAATCTCCTAGTTTAACTATTGTGAGTAATGCGTGCGGAACAATTTGGAATTTGTCTGCACGCAATATTCGTGATCAAACGACTATGATTAACTTGGGTATTGTACCTATGCTACGATCATTGATCCATTCCAAACATAAAATGATTGCGACCGGATCGTCAGCTGCCCTCAACAACCTCATGAATGCTATGCCGGCATATAATTCAATGCAAAGTAAAAACATTGATTAATGAAAATAAAAATAAAAATATACTTATGTTTTATTTAATTGTTTTCACAGACGAAATTGAAGAGCAAGAACATTTGATAGAGACGTATGAAAATAGTAATGATAGTAATGTCAATACAAATGAAAATGTTGAAGAAAAAGCCAATGACAATGAATCAAATCATAATGTGTAAGCACTTGTTATGGTTTCTATTTTTAAAATAAATTAAAATAATAATACAATTTATTTTAAAATAATGTTTGTATATTTGTATATAGTAACTCGAATGCAACAAAAGACTCTCGGTTGTATCAAACAGATGAAATTATAGAAAAACACTCGATAAGTGATATTGTTAATGAATCAATCGAGTCTTCAAACATTTCCCACGATGAAGATCAACACACAGATGAAGACCCAAATTTCATTGAAAAAGATAAAAAACTGACAAACGGCTATGCGGAGACTTCATTAGACGAAGCAACAAATTATAGTTTGTTATGTGAAGATGATGATAATGGTGAAAAAGCCTTAACAGGCGATACAACACAAACATATTGTACTGAAGGTACGCCATACAATTTTTCCAATGCAGCGTCTTATACGGATTTAAGAAAATGCGGAGTTGAAGAAAAAGTAAAAGATTTTTTATTTTTATAGTGTTCAAAAGTTGATGAAGTTTAAAATATGTACATATTTTTCTTTAGAGCCGAAACGGATCTGGCAATGATGGATTATCAGGACAAAACACTAATGTTCAAAGCTCAGGAAGTCAAACTCCTGATAACGCTCAGCCCAAGGATGAACAAAAAGATGGTATAAAATCACACATTTTTGTTGTTTATATGTTTCTGCTGTAGGATTTTTCAATAAATTACTCATATCAAATTATTTAGGAAAAATGGTTACGTTTGAAACACCTTTAATGTTCTCACGAAGCAGTTCAATTGCATCACTTGGGAGTTGTGAACCACCGGAAGGATATGTAGGCAGTTCCGCTGTTAGCGAGTGCAGGTAAATACTAAACAAATGTTTAAAATACACTAGTTGTAATATCTAAACCAAACCTGGGCATTTTTTATTTTAATGACAAATAATAAATAATTATTTGAAAATAATGATTTATTTGAAATACATTTTTATTTCATAAATAATAAACTATTATTATAGTAATTTTTTTATTTGAATTAATTATTATTATAACTTTTATTTAAATAACATATTATTTTGTCAAAATTGAAATTCTATTTGTTTTATTTATTCTTTTTATTTGTTATTTAATTGTGGTCAAATAAAATAGTTTTTATTTACCCAATAATACCCAGGTTTTAATTCTTAACTATGATAACATACTATCACTTAATATTTTGCTTAGCCGAGTTACCAGTGGATTAGTGACACCGAGTGAAATTCCTGATTCTCCTACGCCAACAGTCCCTCCAAGTCCTCCGTGCTTTAAAAGTAAATATTTTTATAAATAATAATTTAAGTTTACTTGTGCTATAGGTTTATAATTATAAAAAAAATGTTTGCCTAATAATTATCCTTATTACTAAAACTGTATATATTTATTATAAATTCATTTTTAGCAGTAATCTGTGTTATGAATATTAATGGTACCAAACTAAATGCGACTATCTGTTACTTAATTTTTTACAACAGTTGAGAAATAATTAATTTTATCTTAACTTTGGAACATGGGCGGAGATTTGGGGGGGGGGGAGACTTGAGATTCTAAAAACTTTAAAACTTAAAATTAGTGCTAGATTTATTTTTATTTTAACAAATCTCTACTAAAAAATAAGTATAGATATAGAAAAGCACTAATTTTAAGTTTTTAGAATTCCAAGTCCCCCGTCTCCATGCTTTGGAACACTGACTACCATAAGTTATTAAAATAAATAACAAAAGTTTTTTACTGTAATTTGAACTGTTAAGTAATATTACTTATTAGTTATTACCATTATTATATGCTTCTTAACGGTTCATTGGTCATCCGTGATTATTGTGATATAAAATAGAAATTAAAATATATTACGTAATTGAAAATAAACAAATAATGGGGAAAAAATAATGTCAAAAGGAAATACACATATATATATATATATATATATATACACTTAATTTTGTAAACATAATGACTAATTTCATAGTTGGTTCTTAGCAATGATTTAAAAAAATAAATACTAGTTGTGAAATTTTTCTGTAATGTGTTTTTATTTAAAGATGAGAGTATTTTTGAAGACACTGTCACCGTTTTCAAAGAAGAAAAAATGCCTGGAAAAGGATCGGGGTGTACAAGCTTAAGCAGTTTGACTATTGATGATGATCTTCCAGGGGTGAGATTTGTTGGTTATAGTATTGATTGGACTGAATGGACCCCAAAAACGTATGGTTAAATATACCATCGGCACTCAGGACCAAAACAACACTACCAAACAACCATTCGGTGTGGTCAATCCATTTACGTTCAATCTATAATTATAGTATAATTGGAAACAGTTTTACATTATTAATGATTTCGTTATGATTTTTAGATCAAATTGCAATATCTACAAAATCATGCAAATTTGCCATCGTTAAATGAAGAAAATATATCTAAGTAAGTTGATAGTATTATTTACACATTTCATTTATATTGCTATTGAAATTCAGTTCCACCTTGAGCACACTAAATGCCATAAAGAAATAATAAAAAAAAAATCTTGGTATTGAATTTATAATATGATCTTTTTTTTTAGTAATGCTACGGAAACCAATATGTTTGGATCAGCATCATCAGATAAAGCTTCCAAATCTTTTACGGTAAACCAAGTGAGTTTCCTTGAAGGAAATAAAAAATTATATTTCACATAAAAGAGGGGGAGGGGAAATCCGTTGAAAAAGAGAATGATTGTCATCTGTGAATAACAATAACCGTGAATAATCGATTGTCGTTATAGTTAATATTAAGTGGTTTGCTTTCACTTCTGTTTGCTGGTTCATTTGTGATGAGCTGTGTTTACTTAACAGTACTATTACATCCGAGCGCAATAAAAAGTAAATAATCAATTAATTTTATTACAGTCGTCCTGTTCTGAATCTCCATACGTACAAAACAAAAACCCAGGATTTGTACCTCTTAATAGGTAATTATTACATGCATTTTGTAATGGTCACTTTGTTCATAATTTTTTAATTATTAAAAAATATATTATATTTAATTGAAGGACGAGACTTCCAGTCATGGTACAAAACAACAGCCAATTAACTGAAAGATACTCTGAAAATTCGTTTGCTTCCAAATCTTATAGCAAAATATCAGAAAACGAGGTAGGTTAATTCTCATTATAATTATTAATTTCTTTCCATCCTTTTTTTTTTTTGGTTTTATCGGTTCTTTTTAGAGCCATCACCACTTTCCCCAAGGGAAGGTAATTTTATGCTATTTCTTCCCCTAACTTTTAATAACATTTTTAGGCCGATGAAATGATTGGTTTTTGTACCGAAGGAACTCCTGCAAATATAAGCACAGCGACTTCACATTCAGATTTATCCATTATTACTCCTTCAGAGGATGGATCTGAAACAAACGTGATTCTAAGACAATCAATGAAAGTGGTAATAATTCATGAAATAATGTTTACATAATGGTGAAATTTTGGGTTAATTTAAAAAAAATGTATTTTTAAGGTGGGAAAAAGACGTTTATACCAAACACCTGGAAAATTCAATGGGAGCTTAAACATTCAATACAATCAAAGCTCTTCTATACCACTTTCGCTAAATAACTCCAGGTTTGTTATTCATATAATATTAAACTGAAAATATTAAAATTTTGTTGTACTCACCAGACAATATTGTCATTTCAGGCAAGTAGGTTTAGATTCTCCTTCAACAGAATCTCATGTGTCCAACTCGATAAATTCATCAGAACTAGAAGGTATTACTGTAATAATATAATTTTCTTGAACTCTTAAAAAAAAACTTTTCTCTTGATTTCAGATCCGGATACGGTTATCCATAAACGAATGTCAACCGATTCGATTGGCAGCGAGTTTTCAATGGACGACTCTGGTAAATGTGATAACCAAATGCCTAGATCGCATTCTTTACGAGATGAGCTTACTCTGAACAGTGAACCCATGTCAGAAGATGATGATGATGACGACGATGACAATAACGCTTTATTGGATCAATGCATCAATGCAGGAATAGAAAAAATCACTACAGTAAAAACAGTTGATGATGAGCTACCAGAGGACGAACAGCAAGAGCTGTTGAACCAGTGTATAGCTACAGGTATTAAGATATCGGCCAAGTCCAAATCGCAATTGCCTGTTAAGAAAAGATCCAAAAAACAAGATGTTGATCTCACTGACGAACAGCAACAGGAATTGCTGGAGTCGTGCATTGCTGCTGGTATAAGGAACAGCAAAAAATCATACAAGAACACAACCGACGACTTATCTGATGACGAACAATCCGCTTTGCTAAGCGAGTGTATTGAGGCCGGCATGAAAAACGTACAAAAAAACAAGTCGAAGGACCTAAATGACACTGTGGATTTACACGATGAAGAGACTTTATTGAATAATTGTATTAGCCAAGGCATAAAAAATATTGAAAGAGGATCGATTCCTAAAAAAAGAGAAATACCCGTGTTAAACAAGTACAGTCCAAAAAAGTCGTCCATACCAAAACCGGCAAACGGTGAAGAAGTTAGCGAATCCACCAATACTATCACGCCCGGCGATGATGTTGATGGAATTGACAGTAAAAAAGACGAAAGTGACGAAACGACTTGGAGAGACGATGAAACACTGACGTTCTCCACACTAACAAGCACTTATCAAAGCGCAATTAGTGACGAAAAATCAAAACCTAAATTGATCAAATTGGACAAAGGGGAAATAGGTAACACTCAATTTTTACTTCTATGTGTGGGTAATTTTTTTAATAATAAAATATAATTTTCAATTTCAGGAATCATATCGTCGCTGGAAGTTGACGACACTCACTTGGATTCCATTAAACCGCCTTCAGACATGGAGAGCCTTTTGTCCATGACTGCTAGCATGCATTCCAACTATGGTTTCGATAGGAAAGGCAAAACTTTTACTGACCGACACGACTCGTTGGGCAGTTGTGCAAACATCGAAAACATCAACCCTCCCTCTTACATGGATGAGGTGACAGACTTTGAAATGGAAAACAGCATTACCAGTATATCAAGTATACGATCTGAAATAGTCGACCAGTCAAACGGTGCATATTATTACACGGCCGTTGATGAATTGACGCTGGTCGATGATCTACCGTCATCAGAAATGTCTTCGGATCAGAATTACTCTAGTCCAGCTCAGATAAGACGTAGACTGACTCCAAAACAAAAGCGGAACATGAAAAAAGACAGGTAACTAGATCTTTTATTTTATAACGTTTAAACTTAACTCAGAATATCTTGTACTCGCTCGATGATGGATTTAGTGCAAAAACACCTATCCTGAAATCAAATGATAGTACATTATCGGAGAAAATATCATATCTACTTTTTTTAAATGTTCCCTAGAAAAAGTTATTTCCAAGAATAAAAAGTGCATATTTCAACATAAGCCAAATAATGAATATATTGAAAAAATATTATGACATTCTTTCCAAGTGTATAACACAATCTGCATAGCTTTGTTTTATTGAAAAATAATGAAAAACGTTAATTGTCTGATAAAAAAAATAACTATAAATAAAGATTCCTATCTACTGTTATAATCAATGTACATAATAATTTTGGCTTGAACTTAAGATTTGTTGAAAAATTACCTATACTATTGAAGTTCAGTTTCAAAAAGTTCTCTGGTGGTAGTTTTTATTTAATCTTTTTAATAACTTTTTTACACATCCTTGTTCGTAATATTATCTTATTTTAACTGTCATATACACGCCTAACACAATTTTCAATACCAAAGTACAACAATAATTACTTTTATTTTTTTTCCAATGAAACGAAACAAATCTTAAACTGTTAATTGTGTGTTATTTGTAGATACAACACGTATACAATCAATTCTGATGACAGCAGAGAAAACTCAACCGGTCCGGAAACCAGACCATCACCAGTCAACGAATCAGATTCGCAGTCATCCGAAGGGGCGGTGAAAAAAATGTCGCCCAAAGAGAAATTCCAAACAAAAAGGTTGTCTGAAAAAGACAGATTCCGAACGCGGACCTTGGCCGATCTTGATTTGACTCAAATTTTGCACAATCATCCGAAGGAAAATGACATAACCGTTACCGAAACATTGAAGTGTGGCGATTACACTTCTTCCGAAGGAACAGATGGGTATTCAAGCGACGACAATGGTTCCAATATACCAGTGGCCGCTGCTCGGGTGGTCAAGCCTACCGAAATAAAAGCGGTCAGAGGAAAAAAGAAAGCTAGGGGTAGTGGCATACCTAGGGGTAGCGGCATACCGATTGTGGCTCGTGGGGGGGGAACACCACCAACTCCACCGACCACAAAAAGCTCAGAAACTACCCCTGTGAAAAAGCCAGCTCCTCTAAGGAGACAGGGCACTTTTACTAAAGAAGAATCGAGGATACCCACACCAGGATCATCTGCCAGTAAAAAGCCCACCACTAGTGGGCCAAACCTAGTCAAAGCACCATCCAGCCGTAAGTCGACTGGCTCACTAGCCGGTAACGGTGTGCGGACATCCCTGAGCAATAACAGTTTGAAAAGCAGCGCTGGAAGTGTTGCTGGAAGTGACCACTGGGCCGGCAGCAACAATAGCTTGTCCAAGATTGGCAAGACGACCAAGACCAACAGCAATACCAGCCTCAATTCTAACGTTTCGGCCACAAGTTCGGGGTGTTCGATTAAAGCTGTTCCCAAAAAAACCAACCAAGAAGCCACCAGCAAGATAGCAAGTCTATGGAAGAAAGTTGAAGACAACAAAAAGAAATCCGTCAACGTTAAAGATAACCGCGTATGGATAAGTTCAAACAATCGAGCTTGAGTGACATTTTTTTTCTCACATATATATTTTTCTTCCATTTGATAATTTTTTTTCTTTTATTGTTAAAATATTAAACTTTGTTTCCTTTGAAATCCAGTAAAAAAACGTGTACTGGGCACTTATTGAGATTACCATAATTTTTTTTTAAACTGTTTATTAAGTAACAAACAGTATTTTTCTTTCTAGAGATTCATAATCGGAATTAATAATTTAATAAATACATTTCAATTAATTGAATATAATTTATTCTATTTGTCAAAAAAAAAAAATTGTATTCAATATAATATTAATATTTTATTAATCAGTAGTAAAATCACAAGTTATTTAAAATGTATTTCATTTATTAATATTGATTATGATTATCAAATGATTTTATATTATATCCATATTGTTTGATTAACGATTATTTTTATATTAGTTTAATTTGAGTGAGATTATTTATTTTATTGTTTTATTTTTCAATCATAGTTTAATCTATTATTATATTCTAATTAAAGAAATTATATCATTTAGTAATAATGTCATATATTTATAATATTATAATAAGACTATAGAAACGATCCTATCTACTTTTTGAAAAGTAAAATTATTTTTTTAGTTAGATTAAAGTTATAAAAGTTAATAACAGTAAGAATACGCGACAGATTGACAATTCCATCTATTTCAAAATAAAGACATTTTTGAGACTGACATGAGTTTACAGTGTTTAAATTTCATTTTTTTTTTATTATTTCTATTACTATTGTATTAATAGTTATAAATATTTTTGTATGATTGGAAATAATTTAATGTGTATACTATATGGGGATGTCCACTTTTAGATAGATTTCCGATTTAGTATAAAAAATATTTGATCAATAAAATATTATATGTTTAACCTTAAAAAATACCTTTTGTTGTAATTGTATATTTTTACTTGTCCTTTCAGTTGTATGTTTTCTTAGGTACCTACTTCGAAATTCGAACGAAGGCGTGATAACTTACAAGTATACACTCGAGTTAGTACATTTATGTTTGTCATTGCACAAATACAAATAAAAATTGAGTGTCATGCATTGCATTCTGCAATCGCACCTATCAAAATACGAAAGAACCGAAGACTGACAACTTCAATAGTTTATCTTTTCCAAATCTGAGCGCGTTACTGCGGTCTGTGCGTTTAACCAAAATTTGTAAGTTCTACATTAATTTGAATGTGTAACTTCGGAGTAGATTTTAAATATTCCGTCTTGGCAGTGTCCTTTTGTTTATGTTGATCCTGACTACATAATTAAAGATTCTCGGTAATAAAGTCTTAAACAATATTGCTGTCGAAGAGGCGTGGGCTTTGAAAACTAATGAATCTATACAGTGCACAATGTGTCATAATTTATTTATAATACGCTTACGATTATTAAATTGATACGTTGACGTGTCGAACCAGGAAAACAAAACAATTGGAGATTTTTAATTGGTTTATTATAAAAACAAAAAAAAATACCAGTAACGACTTGAAAGTTTTTCCATTTATTTTTATCGGTGTCCTGCAAAGTATATTTAAAAATAAAACAGTTCCGTAAGGTTTCAGTTAAATTTACTAAAAAAAGAACAACGATCGCCCTCCAAGACTTCTCTTGTTCCAAGGAAATATCTAATTTAAAACATAGAAAACGGAAGCCGTGAAAGTTTATTTATAAAATTACATTAAAACTTCTTGCGAGCTTACAATAATAAGAAGTAGTTAATAATGGTATACAATTACAAATGTTGTACTCGGTATAAGTTTTTTATTTTTAATACTATTTTTATTGCCCTTTATAATAACAGTATTCGAGCTTACCCCACTCAGTAGATTTAATTTAATTTAGTCCCTATATGAAAATTTAGCAGGTGTGACGAAAAGAAGTGTGTATTGAGTTAATGAGTAGTATTTTTCATTTATTGGTTTTCAATAGAATAAGTAAAATAAACTAGGTAATTCGTTTTTTTTATTAATTATATAATTAATAAAAGTAATGAGAATTGGTCATATTAAAGCCGGCGTTTAGAACATAATTGTTATATGATTATGACTTATCTCATTGTTAAACATAAGGCCGTGCGAATGAGGTTTAATTTTTGTTTTTTACTCAGACTATAGTCATAGTCTTAGACTATAGTTAAATCTATAGCTATAGATTTAGGCTATAGAAAATAGGGCATAGACATACTATAATTATTAACAAAGTAGATTGTAGTCCCAAACCATTTTTTTTACTTGAAAATAGTTACCAAAGTAAAATTTTACATAAATTAAATTAAAAAATAAAATAACTAAATCACTTTAGTTAATCTCTCTCTCTCTCTCTCTCTCTCCCTCGACTCTTGTGTAAGGCATAAGCCATAAGTCTTAATAACATTATGAACATTCAGCGGACTAAACGCTGAAGTTTAAAATATTTTATTTGTGATTGGACTACGGTCAGATAGCCAAATGTGTTATGACATGTAAATTAATTTAAGATGAAATGAGCTAAGTACGAAACAAAATAGGTACTTGCGTTAGTTATTAGTTACTGCGCTCATAATATGCTGTAATAACCATTATTATTATAGATCAATATTCAGCATCCAATTTTTTACGGTTAAATTTTTCAACGTAGTCTGTCGAAAACAGCTGTCAATTCTATTCTTTCAATTCGCAGAACCCGACTATTAGAAAATACTTGACTTCTCAAATGATCCATCCCCAACCAACCGTTGTTCAATCACTCTTTGTTCTTCGGAATTCAAATTCCATACAGCTACCTGTTGTAATTTCTTTAGTCGCAAGCATATGTTGTGTAACCTTTTAAATGTTAACCTTAAAATATCAAACAAGCAATTGAATAACGATCATTTGAAAAGGACTATTATCCTTCTAATAATATTGAAAAGGAAATTTTCCAATTGGTTAATGCCGAAATTCTCAACGTTACAAAACAGAATTAGAATTGACAGCATGACGCACACAAAAATAAGTAATTGCAATCGACTTGCGTTAGTGACGGCGATGGTAAAGCGATTCGCCCAAAGTACACTATAAATATATACAACAATTAACCTAAGTTAACCTAAGTCCTAACTCTATATACACTGTTACGAGCATAGGTATAGTAGGTACTTGGTGTTTTTTTTTTACAACCAACTGTGGCCTTTGGCGTTCATAAGCGTTAATAATAAATTCCTAAAATAAAACGAGTATCCATTACTTCTTGCATTTTAATAAGTTAATGTCTGTACATTTTTTAACGCATAGCTCGTGCCCCATAGAAAAAATTAGTTTATCGTTTAAACGTTCTACCCACTTTAACGCTACTCTCCAGACATTACACCTGAACACTTACTTTTATGTAGATTATTTATGGACAATGACTTCTATCAAAGGGAGGATTTTTAACCATTTAAAAACCGGACCATAAATAAATCCACTCAATTGCTTATTATTAATTATTTATATTAATATAATCAATTTATACTCGGTGTATATTATAAGTAAAACATGATACATTTACTCAACAAACTATCTAAATACTATTTAAAAATAAGATAAATATAAAATATTATGCTTAAACTATACGCCTTAAGAGAACCGAGGACATTATATCATATTTTTATTAAATTCAACTTTTTTTCAAAAAATTTACTAAAGAGAAATGTACTCAGCTAAAATTAACAATTTTTACAATTGTAAAAATCTTAAATAATTTGTTTTTAATTTTTTAGTTCATATTTTTTATCTTCTTGACAAGCTCTATTTAATGAGCTTAAAATAATCTATTATAGTTAAGAGAAAATAAGGCGTTTATAAGATGTAACCCAGACTTTTTTAATTCAAATTTTTAAAAATAAAGAAAGTAAAACATCTTCTTTCGATTTCATAATGGGTTTCCTCTTAACTATATTTATATTTAAAATGTTATATAACGTACATCCATAATGCATTTAGATATGGGCAAAGTGTATTGTGTGTATGGTAGAGGGATTCCCAAGGGGCACACCGAATGTGGGTCGCCGAATGTGATGTAAACTTTATGCGGTAAAGTTAGCTGGATGAGAAGGCTTGAAATTCGAGTAAACATAAGAGGGATAATGAAAGTAGCAACAGAAAGAGTGTATTGCGGACTTGAGTTCTAGAGTCACATACCAATAAGGGTGATCAATCAGAATCGATTGATTGAGATGAGTATTTAAAAAAAAAAAAAAAAAAGCGATTGATCGATTCGGTATACGTATATGCAGTGAACAGAGACGATAACATACATGTATAGGTAAATAATGTAAAAATATTCAATCCTATTTTGTAATTAAGTCAAGGGAGATGAGGGAATAATAAGACGGTTGTTATGGTTACGCGCATCTAGTTTCAATTGCTATCATAAATAGTCAGATAACTGTGCAAATACATTAGTGTTGTTGAATTTTATGAAATTGTAATTTGGAGGTGTACTTGTTCATAATGATTAAATCGCGTGTGATCGATATAAAACATAAGCACCACTGTCAAAATATGCGTAAGCGAATGAACATCGACAAACAGCAAGTAGACAAAAATTTGAGAATAACCACTATGGATGTTGGCAACGAAACTTGGATTCCGCTTCCACGGACCATCGAACTTGAAACGTTCATAAGAAAATTACTGGTTAATATCAACGAAAGGGTAAGCTGTTTTCTGTAAAATATTAACCAGAATAGGTATTCAATATAGATTATGTCTCGATTAAACATGGGGTGATCAATTGACCCTACTGGCGTTAAAAACCGATATTTATATTTAAAGGGAGGGGGGGGGGTATTTCAGTTTACATGTTTAGTGACCTAACTCGTGTTTTCCAAAAACGTGCATTGTCCTTGTAAATCCGAGGTACAGATATATTTTATGTAAATAAGTATGGATAAATTTTTTTTCCCAATGGGAAAAAATTATTTATTCCCAACGGTTATACGAGGAAAAGTATTTAAAGTTTATTTTGCTATGAATATATCAGCTTATTACCGGGGGTCTGTCGGAAATTGGCGTGACGCTTTTGTTGCAGAAAGGAAGGGATGTTTTAGTGGAAGGAGATGGGTGGGAAATTGTCGGAGGCCTGGGAGACGATGGGTTAATGTTGTTACACATTAATGACCCAAAGTCTTTCCTTCGACTTGGATAAATTTTAATGCCAGGTTCGGATTCGCCGAGAACAACTGCGTCAAATCAATGTATACCGACTTTCGGCGCTTGGTGCTACAAAAAAAAAAAATTAAAAGTCAAACACTGTTCTACATTTTTTTGTTATTTGTTTTCCACTTGTGCAGGCGCAACGGTTGAAGAACGACAAAATCGGTCCGCTGCATCTGAAATCTCTACAGGAAGCTTACAGAGACATGGACGCCGATCTCAGGACACAGGCAATGCATTTGCGTTCGAACCGATTGCCATACAGCACCATAAACGCCAACGTGGCCCGTGTCAATGAGTATTTTAAGTGCACCACGACAAAGCACGACGAGGTTAAAGAATATTTCCGCCAGCACGTGCCCGACGTTTCGCCGATTGTGATCGCCTTCTGCCCGTTCATCGGTTACTTTCATAGCAGGTTCAAACAATTGGATGCCATCGAGATCAGCCCGACCGAGTGTGGATCGTGCAACGCCAACCCGTGTGTGTGCAAACCAAAAGATGAAAAAGGATACCTGAGGTATTTTCTGTGTTGGAAAAGGTAGAGATAGGTATTATGTATAATATGCACTGCGAAGGTTTCAATTACACCATCGATTCCGTGTATTGATTTCGGTGTATCATTATGGCTGCTATTTCCAACAGTACTTGTATATACTATATAAATACTGTAAGCCTACATTTTAACAGAAAATATCTAATGTCTAATATACGTGTATTAAAAAAAAATTTCAAAATATAATAAATGGTTTTTAACGATACACGTTCGTAAAAAATTCCAGAATGTAAAGATGTCAAAAATGTAAAAGTTTTAAAAAAAAGTATGTCCTTGTGTACATAATTATGGTGGTATAAAAAAAATAACAAGATAAACTTACATCATAGATTAAATATAATATAAACAATGCCGGATTTGACGCTACTTTTTTTGATTTTATTATAGCTTTAACACAGTCAAATCTAAAAATACGGGTAAAATACCGTAGCCTATCTATGTAGTGTATTTAATCTATGCACTCATTAAATAATCTTCACTAGCGTGCTAATCAGCAAATACATATTTTACTATTTAAATTCTTCTAAAAAAATTGCCTACACGTAATCCCTTAAAATGTAGTCTGTCAGGGAGCTACACTTTTTTGTTAAGGAGTGAAGTATAGGCAATTTGTCGTTCAATTTTATATATGAAGCCGAAATTGTTATGGTATATGTATCCAATTTGTACAGCGCAGTTAGTTAGCCGTATACGTATACGTAAATACTACATGTATTTTAATATCATTAATTTTGTCGGTTCGAGTTTGTTGTATCCAATGTTTAAAATTTACATATTTTGATGCAGTGGCGTAACCCACCGGGTAGAAGAGTTCTCAATACGGCCAACATGGTTGTATAAGTATTACACTTAAGTCTTAAGCTTAATATTATAATAGAGCACTTCGAGAAATTGTCTTTGTTTTTTCAGTGAATTCAACGCTCGCCGGTTACTTTGCTTTCGCCGTCCCGAGGGGTAATACAATATTTCAACGAACCCGACTCTTGGAAATAAATCTTCGGTATATATGTATATATATATACATACTCGTACACGTTCATAAAGTATACATTACACAGCCGAACACCATAATATTTCGCGTGCACGGTGCGCTCTAATATCGTGGGTAAATCGACCCTTTGGCAAACAGCACAGGTGTAAGTCGATATACTGCCACATATAGCTGCTTTTACCGGGCGCAGGACGGGTAGTAATAATTTTCGAGAAATTACCGTCGTTTCCAACTTACAGCCGTGTGTCTCGTCGTCCCGTGCGCTGTTTTGTACAATAATTATATAAGTGTATAATATAATATAATATGTATAGTATTCCGAAAGTTCTAAAAGCACGCAAGCCGTCGCGTCGTCGTTGTTCTTCGCATATGTATGTGTATAATACACCGCGAATAACAATATGATATTACATATCCGAACGGATTAACAAATTCGAAGAACAACACAAAAAGCATCAAATATCGTGTAATGCGTACACGAATCCGGTCATGTGTGCTTGCGAATCAGCCAGACGTATCGAGTTACAAAGAATGGAGAAAAAAAGCACACACTTAACTGGAAATCATTATAATAAATAATAAATCGTTAGAATTCTTTATTATACACACATACACGTGTATAATACATATTATATATATATATATATATAGTTGTGTCTAGATACAACAGAATATTGTTACCTTCATAGTCGTTGTACGGGATAATATACAATAAAATAATATCGAGTCTTCGAGAACCGTAGAAGCCTTTGTCTGGCGAATAGGTACAGCCAAACAACGTATTACAGTAATATATTATTAAAGTTTTTCTGTTGGCAGAACGTCAAATGCAAAATAAAAAAAATCCACGTACTTACAACAGAACTTTATAGTTTTCGCGAGAAAAACATATAATAATATTGCATCGACTTTTCTCGGAGACACCTAACCATTCCGGTTGTTCCGAGTTATTTTCGGCTTTTTTTTCATTTCCCGCTTTCTCTACACTTATACTATACCTACTCATATAGGTTATTGTTATATAATAATAAGATTATCGCACAAGACTCGAAGGAATATTGCAAGTCTGTAATGTTTGTGTTTGAGAAAACGGGGACAAAAAGCCGCCCGAGTTCTCCGTATGCACGCGCGTCACTTTACGTTTTTTAAGTTTTAATCTTGATTTCGAAATGGACTTTCTTTGTATAGGCTGTACGTATATTATGCAAGTACAATATAGTAGTGGCAGATCGGTTTTGACATCAAACGAAATTTACGGTAGCGAGAATTTTCGGTTTTATTTTTTACATAAAAAAAAAAAATATGAAATATTTACCAGGATGTTGAAAAGAAGGTTATTTTATTTTTATACACGCGTCAACCACCTACTTACTTATGTTTTCGAGCTGCTTATAAACGCTACTAGAGGGGATACGGTCTGCCCTTAATGTGTTTTTTCTTTTTCCAAAAGCTTTTAAAAGTGTCAAATAAAGAACAGTTTTCCTCGGAAAATGTCGACATATTTTTAAACTAAAACATTCTTTATCGTCTCGTTTATTTCTTTACGATAGAACTCGATACATTTACTAATATTAATAATTATTATTGACTTTAAGAAGGTTTATGACTCTTAAAAACTTTAGGACTTTATGTTGGACATTTTCAAGCACATTTATCAGACATTTTTGACTAGGGTCTAGGGTTACAGATTTCGGAACCACACTCAAGAATAGAACAAACCAACGAGAAGTAGATTATCTTATAGCAGAACATATGTACATTAACCTGGGTACACCCGTTTAAGTTTAAAAAGGTATTTTTATTTCAAGTATCTTAATCAATAAGCTAATATCTTCGATTTCTTCTACGTTCAATGACTGGACACGCGTGGAGAAAAACAAACACTTTAATAAATATAGGATAAGAATGTACTTCATGAGAAAAAATATCTCTAAAATGTCTGCGTGGGAGGCGGGAAGAGTGTCGTTAGGTTAAGATTGCCAAAACAATAGTACGTATCTAAAAAAATTAATAAAAAATGTGTTATAGGTATAAATTTAATTATACAGAAAAAAAATGTGTGAAATATAATGTAAATACCTGTGCACAAAACCCAAAGAAAATTAACTTGTTAAACATTATATCTCTATATATACAGGTGATCCACTTATCGTGAACCACTCAATATCTCATAGGGTTTAATAAGATATTACATTTTTTTTTTTCATAATGTTTTTATACAATTTGATCTCAATTTTTTTTTTACCCCCCTCCCAACGTAACGTAGATATTTTATTAACTTTTTTAATTTAAAATAATGTACTAAAAATGTTGACTGGTCGATAACCAGTTTCAGATAACTATTTTTTAAGTTATAAGAGTTTTAAAATTAGGATGGGAGGGGAAGTGTGGTTGGGAAATGCGCGCAGATAAAAATAATACTACACCCACCTTTCCTCTTGCCCTAAACTTGATACTTCAATAACTTCAAAAATAGTTATCCGAAACTGGTTATCGACCAGTCAACATTTTTAATACATTATTTTCAATTTAAAAAGTTAATAAAATATATACGTTACCATTTAAGTTTCAAAAGTTGTTATCGAAAAATCTAAAATGGTAGGGGGGTAAAAACAAATTGTGAAAAATTGATATTTCACATTGTATAAAAACAATATGAAAAGAAAAATTGTAATTTGTTATTAAACTCTGTGAGATATTGAGTGGTTCACGATAAGTGGATCACCCTGTATTATGTTAAATATATATGTATTATCGATATTACCTCTCGTTATCATTTCACTTTCAAAAATATAATTATTAATATGATATAATAATAGTGTTGTAATATATTATTACTTTATAAATTACTTTTTGGAGAACCGTAGTACCTATTGTTTTGGCAATGTTTAACAATAGATATAGTTTTGAAGGCCGACGAAGAAGAAGTAAAAAAAGAACTCGATAAATAGGCCAAAACTATCTTCATAGAAATAAACACAATAAGAAAATAATAAGAGTTGACGCGTTCTTTTTAAGCGGATGGATATCGTTAATAAATAGATAGATTGAATATAATTAATATTTCCGGTTAAAAATTCAACTGTTATGCCGTCAACGAGAAACTATCGTCAAGCCAACCAGCCAAAATGTATTAACTTTTTTATGATTTTTGCCAAAGGAATTGATATAATATGAGACTAATTAAATACATTTAATAAAACTTACGGGGCCCAAGGCAGTGGCGGTTCTAGCGTACGGGCAGGGTGGGCAGCTGCCCGTACCAAAATGTTGTATGGATTATAAAAATATAGTTTATATTACCTATAATTTTTAATAACATTATATGTTTAACTACATTTTGTATAAAGAAATTGCCCGTACGAAATTTGAGTCCTAGAACCGCCCCTGGCCTAAGGTTACTTACTACTTACCTTTGAGCTGCAACATACAATTTAAGATTTAAGTACCATAGTCATGATTCTGAAGATATTTTAATATTTTATATTTACCAAAAAAAAACACGAGAATGTTTTTCATAATATATTGTTTACATTTTGGGTTTGCCTTTGAGATCAGCGAACGCTACTTAAAGGTTATATACTATTTCTAAAAATTTTTATTTTTTATAATAGCACAAAAGTTTAATCATTTATAACGATTTGCTAAGGTTTTTTTTTGTTTATTTTGTTGCCAAGTAGAAAATACTGTAATAATATGCTATTTTATAAATGTATTTTCTATGGATGAGACTGATCCGATTATCAGAATTATCCTGATATATAAATATAATTCGGATTATATATATGCGATATTATTTTATACAATACGTATTTTATAAATGTTATAAGGTGGTTAGGACAACTATATAAAGTATTAAATGTAGCCCTTGGCTTCTAAGCGCCTTAATTTTTAATTAATTTTTTACTCACGATTACTTTGGGTTTTCCGGCTCTGGCTGCCTGAAATAAGAGTTTTTCAATTAGAAAAACTAATTAAAATGTATACAATACACCATAATTTATATATAATAGTATATTTTTTAATTAAGTCTGTATTTTTTTATAGTTTAGTTTTACTAAGGTTTTCATTAAAACTCCACTTTGTAAGACTTCACTGGAAAACAGTTTTAGTTGATAAACATTTTGAGTGTTTGTATAATGAGATTTTATTTGTGTCTCGACTTTAGGTGTACGATTAATTTAAGTTCTGATTATTAATAATGTTTCTGCAAATAACAAAACAATCGAAAAGTTGGGTCGTTATGAAAAACAAAAAATAAAATATTATGAGAACTCGTTGAGAGTAGAATAAAGTATGACTCCAAAACATACAGCGGAATGACTGAAAATAGCGACATTTACATGTTATTCTGTGTGATAGTAAGTGTACTGTGTAATGTGTGATATTAAATGGATATGAGTGCTATAAGAGTACTCTATAGATAATGGTATAAGGAATGGATAAAATAATAATTAAAGTGGTCGCCTCGACATCGTTAAGATAAACCTTATTGTATTAGGTGTTGCCAGTGTATTATGCATTGATTAGAGTCACAATTTGGGGCTTTATGTTTTAAAAATTAGCACCTGCAATATTTTTGCGTTCTATAAGTTGAGGCCCCTTTGTAAGAGGAAGGAGGGTTTTATAATACTACAGGCACACCTGTCATTGAATGTTAAGACAAAATTCAACTAAGTCATTGCGTGCACCGCATAGGGTTAGGTAAAATACAAAAAAAGTTAAAATCTACTTATACATTTAAGGAACGAGAGGATTCGACTATTAACAGCGCGTTCCGAATCCGAGTGCACAAATAACCATTTGGTGCCACTTATAAACGTGCAATTAGTTATATTTTCAACTGCTTTTTTATATTTTAAATCACCGTCTTCGAGAAGTGTTTCTTTGTCAAAAAAAGACACCGTAAAGCGTAATGCATAAGTAATATACGTGTATAAAGGTTGAACTGATTGTGCGTAGCATAATATATTTGAATAGTTAAGTGCAAACGTCGGTACACTTTCGTAGAACTTTAATGGCAGAAGGGATTTGGGAAACGTGCAGAGATGCTTGTGTATGCGTGGTCCTACCTCTTTTGAAAGCTACTCGATGCTGGGATTAAATACATATTTGTTATGTAAAGGTACCGCAGTGGAATACATTTTTAAAGAACCTCTTTTCTAAAGCGAGGTATTACACACAAAGCCCGTTTTACAACAATACGTTCTCTCAGGAGGGTGTTTTAATCTTGCTCGTTCAGCCGTCACGCTGAAATAATATAATCCGCATATAAGGCGTATAATGTGGTACATAAGAATGTTACAACGTCTTGCACGACGAAGTCGATCGGTAAACGATGATGATGATGATGATGATAATAATTACAAACCCGCTGTTCCGGTCGTGCCAATGAAACTCACTTCCTAGTCGCCATCACAACCATACACTGCGCAAGTATCCGAGTATTCCAGGTATTATTATCGTTTCGATTCCACGACATCTAAACTCAATAACAAATTTTCATACGAAAACCGCACTGCGAATGTAACGATGATGATGCTGTTGACATAACGTCTTATTCCCATGGCCCGTGACTACTGTCCCAACAGCTACAGCTGTCGGTGGAACGCAGTAAAGTGTACAAATAACCGCTTTATTGATCGACTGGATATCCCACATGGAAACAAAACGAATAAAATAGATATAATTCGTGATCGTCGAGTCAAAGTTCCATCGAATCTAATAGTTGCGGTTCAACGACGTTTGAACCAATCGAATGTGAAAATGTGAACGGCTTACACAGAAAAACCGCTTGTATATTATATTAATATGACATTAGCTTATTATTATTATTATTATTATTATTACAAACGATAAACACACCCACGTACACACCCAGAAAGGTTGGCGGATGCTAAGTATATTGAACTACACAGAGTTTGCGGGTTCCGAGGACGGATCGACGGTGGTCGATTATGTCGTTGCAGCTAACTATATCTAAATGCTAATATTTCGCCAATCAAAATAGGTACGTTATAGCAGAGGTCAATGAACGGCTGTGCAAAATGTGTGCATAACATATTATATTTGCTTCGATTGGTCGCACAACCCGACTACGCACTCTTCAAATTCAAGTACGCGTCAACCGTAAAAGTCTCATTAACTTTGGGTTGTAGAACAAAAGTCGTTATTTTTGCGAACCTCCGAAGCCCGATAAATATTAAGAGAACGCTATAACCTTAAATATTAAGAGGTCTCGAGTATAAAAAAAATATGAGTTAAAAACTAAATCTTGAGAGTACAATTATTATCAATAGGTACAGAAATAAAAATTCATTATTATATCAAATTAACTCCTCGTGAACCACATTGTAAAGAAGAACTATTAAAGAAATATAATTATTTAAACATATACCTTATATAATATGTACATCACATTTTTTTGTATGGATATTATGGTTGTTTTCTTTCAATTATTACCAATAATTAAAAAAGATTTAACCAAAACATTCTAGTCTGGAAGTTATAGAAAATGTGAGCAGTCGGTAGGTGATTTGCCGCCTAAATGTGTGTTATGGAAAAGTACATTAAAAATTACTAACTGTAGTGTGTATTTTATCGCGACTAGTGCTTCAGAATACAACACCAAATTCATAGAAATATCCATTCAGTTGTAAGCTGTCGTTTCCAATTACAATTTGTGTCGTGTAAATGTTAAACAACGCTTCTATTTCATAGAATTCTTTTAATACATCAGTATAAAAGCTATACACAGCACTCATATATTGCACTGTAATTTGCTGTGGAATTGTTGTGAACGAAACACGTATAATTTTACCGAGTAAAATTAGTATTGGCATCATGTGATGTGCTTACATAATATAGTTATTATAAAAATAAATATTTGACGCCAAAAGAAAGACTTCATAACTCCCGTTAAGTTCCATTTCCATAACTATTACATGCGAACAAAAACTTGTTTATACCAGTATATATAAAATATGTTTTTCTGAATGGTTAAATCTGTGCTGACATTTTTAGTACAAATTAAAAAGATATTTTTTATACATCGCGGAAACTCTCAGTGACTGATTCCGAAATTCATGAATGTGCATTTAAGTCCTAATTCAATGGTCCATTAACTATCATATAGAGGTCCGTGGTTGGTGCATTAGGTTTTAAATTACATATTATTACATATATTTTACAAATTACATAGAGAAAACATTTCGTATCATAAATTATAAAGAAAAAAGAACCATTCAATTTTTTAGTAATTCATTTAATTTACCATGACAATATGATGTTCTAATTATAGCGTTAGGATAATCAAAAAATTCTTTTGTGTTAAGTAGACGTAAAACACTTGAGTGAAATCAAATGGAGAAATACACCACACACGGTGCTCAAAAAAGCTAGTATGTTTTAAAATAAAAAATATTCGCTTGAATATTTTTAAATAAAACATTCTAAAAAATCATGTTTTCATTTCAAAATAAAATAATATCTATTAGTGAAATACCTCAATATTTTTAATTATTCAATTATAGTTAACCCACTAATATTTTATGAAATATTATGGATGCACAAACATTTAATTTATAAAGTAATTGTTTGTAAAAATCCGGGACTAATGTTATCAGTGCTTAAAACCTTTTAAAAGTATTTCTGACACTTAATGGTCTGAGTAGTTGAACCTTAAAATATTTAAGAATGTTAAGACACCAATCAAATACTTGTCTGAAGTATTTCAAGTATTTAACAACAAATGAACTTATACATATTTAATCAGTGTTGCATTAAACCTTACACATGTGACTACTGACTGCATATATATATATATATATATAATAGTCCTATAACGGGTCTACAGTGCACAGGATAGGGATAATATACAGGTCGTGCATACACTGTACCTAACAATACGACATTAAACCGATCGGACAATATATATAAATTGTAATAAGATTAGCATAAAGTTTTGATTTTTGTAAAAGTCAACCGAGTAGTGCTAACGAGAACACTGTGGAAAATTAGGTGGTTTGAATTCGCGCGTTAGTTGAAGTAACGCCACATATATATTTATTATTTACTCTCTCCCTCTCGGACACTGTGCCGTGGGCAACTAAAAGCAATAAATAATTAAACCATTGTTTCGTGGAACTCGGTGTACCGTTTCCGTAAAATATACTATACAAACCCAATACATAAACGTCGGATCCACCGGCTCCCAGGCCGGAGATATATCTGTCCGTTCCGGAAATTAAAAGCGGCTATCTCCTCGTGCGGCTGTTCGGGCGTAATTTACGGGTTGATAATGTATAAATTATATATTATTATGTATACGGCGTACACCAAAGGCCAGCTACAGTCACTAGGCGCGTACCGTCTTGTGTGTAATCCCGGGGTAAGCAAACAAAAAGCCAATACACGTTCAAATTGCATATATTTTGATCCAATATACGATAATATATTAAGTACATTATGTCAACTCCAAGAGAACGGCATGCATAGCCAAATTTAGCGACGTTTGCCGTTTAATAACGTCCTTTGACTTTTGAACACAATATATTGGTGAAAGCTCAAAACGTAAACAAAATAACACTATCTAGATTTTGACGAAAACATTTGTAATACACATGATTTTATTATTATCAGTTGTGAAAAGTTGTTGATTTATCTGTTTTATATAATACAGGCAAAAACTAAACGAATATAGAAACGTTGGAAAACTCGGGGGTACCTACCAAAAAAGTTGGTGCGATTTTTTAAAAACTAAAAACCAAAAGTAAGAAAACGAAATAAATTGTTGTTTGGGGTAGCTTTTTTTAGTAAAAACCTAAAATTTATCGTCGTGTTTATTTGGTAAAAAATTAATAACCACAAATAAAAACAAAATATGAACTACTGTTTTAGCCTAAAAATGCTTGTTTTGTAAAAATGTCCTCTGCGTAACGACATTAAAAACTAATTTCTGTTTTAAACACACGACTAGCTGTATTGTACTGTAATTGGTAAACTGCACAATTATCTATTAAGTTATTAACGATTAAATTGTAAATTATCATAGTAATTATATAATGCCTATTGCTTAGTACCATGTAATAAAGAAAATTGTTTTAGTTTAATTTATATTTTATACTGAGGATTGTGGTCGCTGTTCGGACGAAACTTTGATATGTGTTTCTAATTGTAAACATTCACAGAAAAAAATACATAGTTGGACCAACTATTTATTTAGTTATTCCAACTAGAAATGTATTGTGTTAACCATAATTTTAGTTGGACCAACTATTTTTTTTCCCCCGAGTGTATAAAAACTAATTTCTTCCGCAAGTTCCACTTTAGTTTAATAGAACTTATAAATGTTATTTAAGAAATATATTTGTTTCGAATTTCTAGTGTTATTTTACTTGTATTTATTTTGTGAATTAATGTCACGTTGAGGATTAACTACTATATATATATTTATTTAACCCGTATTGGTTTTTGTTTTTTAAATTTTCTTTTCAGTATAGTTAAGGGCACAGTCGATACATTGATTATGCCGTAAGCCGAACAGCAAACTGTACTTATGGGCCCTCGAGTTGTTACTTGCCACCGACGCGACGCTGAAGAGTACTTCTCCGCCAGATTTTTATTACTGTCAGGTGTATATTATTATGTACGTTTTGAAAAAGGCTGCTATTAAAATCAACAAAAAAATACATAAATATAAGACAAGACTATATTGTATTGTGTTACTCGAGCGTACGCGATTTGGTTTCAACGAAAAATAATTAACGCGCTTTGGTACGATACGGAATAATAATAATTGTACTCGGAAACCGTCGTGTACTTCTTTTAGTTGGAGCCTAAGGAGTTTTTGACCTCGTGCATTATTCATAATGAATTAAAAATAACGCACAATGCAGTTCTCTGTAATGTATATTATATTATAATGTATAAAAGTAAACCTGATCTTGTATCCCGCCCGTCCACGCTCATCTCCAATCAACAAAAATTATAAGTTACCCGCATTTCTGGGTAACTCGAGTAGAGCCAATAATTTATGAACATTGTTTTCTCCTTATTGTTTTCTGGCTTTAATATTACCTTACGTAATCGCCGTCGCTAAAATACGTGCATCTCTCCATTTTTCCAAAACATTGTATACCTCTTCTAAGTATTTCACTAGGTACTCGGTACTTCGGTTAAATTACATTTTGTTACACGATATCCGCCCATTTAGTTTTAGATTAACAGCGTGGTCTTCTCATTCTACCCGTTCATAGCCGGAAAACACCATATAGCTAATGAAAACGCTTGGACAATTAAAATGTACACTGCTAGTCGATTTTTGAGAATACCAAAAATTATTTTTTTTTAATAACATTGAACATTATTATACATTTAAAACTATGTACTCCAAATGACACACTGACATTATTTATTTGTCAAGTATCGAAGCAATAAACAGAAATTTTAGATTGGGAGGATATTACGGCTGTTAAATTTTTAGTATAGCACAGTGGTATAAAAAGTGTGTGAAAAGAGTTTATGGTTGTAAAATATAATTATGTTTTATGACGCTTTATAAATGTAATCAGCAATAATAATATATATTATTCCGGTGTACTCAAGGACCATTAAGGGTTCAATCTGGACTTTTTCTGGTTCCTCAAACATTAAATATTCGACCCCAACAAAAAACTAACAGTGAAAAAAGGCTAAGTTCAAGACCCCCTCCCAAAAATGTCAGCCTATCAAAGTAGTGATATCTACATTGTGGCCAAGTCTGCTATTTCTTTAGTTCATAACCTCACTTTACTCCAATTTTATGAGCAACACTGCTCTTTTATTTGTATTGTTTAACACTTGTTAACACCAGTTTCTGAATGAGGCATAAAACAGACTTAGCCGCAATGTAGATACCACTAGGTACTTTGATTGGTTGACTTTTTCACGAGAAGATCTGAACCTTTTACTTTTTTTCTGAGTTCTCTTCTTCCCGTCACCCACATAACTCCCAAGTGAGTACATTTCATAATGATGTTTCATGCTTAATTCAGAAACTGTACAAGTGTTAAGTAATACAATTAGCAAATCAATTTTATCCATTTTAAAATACTCTCCATTTATTATAATCCACTCGGCCCATTTCCGTTTCCATTGCTCAAAACATCCCTGACAAGTCGGGGTTTTCTGCTGCCACATCGACTCAGCACGACCTCATCTGTGCTTGTACTGTAACAATAAACCACATATTGAAAATATAAGACAGATCAATGTACAATATTATAGTAGGGAACAAAATATAGGGTAGACCATTGCAGTAGTAGTACCTGTTGAATGCTGGCCGTCCGACTTGAATTCATGCATATTTAATTGTTTTTTTTAAAATCGTATTACAATTGTTGAAATAGTTCTGCAAGTTGTAAAAAGGAATTTTTTAATCTTGCACAGGACGCTCGCAAAGTTGAAAGGGACAAAATACATTTTCCGAGCGAGAGAGCTGAATTATTTGTTATATACCGCTTTGCTCGTGCTACACCCGTCTTTCCGGATCACCGATTACATAAATATTCTGCCCCAGTTCCAAAAAAACGATTTCGCTGCAAAATTACAAATACCAAGTTTAAGTAGAATTCGCGAAGATGTAATTAAGGACTATTGTATAATTGAATTTCGAGCAGTTCCCGGTAACCGTCTTCTAAAAAGAACCAACTATAAAAAATACATAATAAAAGGTTAACTGGAATAAAAAAAATATAATAAGAACAATAATAATCGAATAACAAAACACGTCCTTGACTCTCGGGACCGCGAACGTAAAATAGAAAATCAACGTTAGTGCCCCGGGGACCTTAAATCGCATACTATTTATTTATGTTATTATATCCAGCTGATAACATATTATGTTTTGTGCATTTGACCCAAAAGTCAAAACTAACCGGACCGTCGAAGTAGTAGTAATACCACGTTAAAATGTTCCCAACAATTACTTGGCCTGCGCAAAATACATAATCATTTCCCTAGTATTAAATTTGATCCTATTATTTATTTAAATTAAAAAAAACATTGAATATTTTCTCTGTTGTATAATAGATTATCTAAACTTTAGATGATTTCCTTTGGGTCCTAAAGGAATATAGCTGTAACCGATGATCATTGGCACAGCTAGAGGGTGTGCTAAGAAAGTTCAAATCCTTTAAAACTCGTCCAGGGTCTAAAAAAATGTTAGCAACCAAACAGACACAGCACCTAAGTAAGGTTTATAATTTTGACTAAAATTCTGAGGGAGCTTATAGAGTTTTTAAAAGGTCTAGTTGCGCCAACGCCAATGGTTTAAAATTAACTTGATAATACATTCATTTTTCGAACTGCTCTATATGAAAATATCAAATGAAAAAAATTTTAAGTATTAATTTCTCTTTCAAATGCCTTATTCGTTTCGTTTTTGTTTTTATTCGTTATATTCGATTGTATTTGTTTACTCTACGTGTACATGCTATACAAAATTAAACTAAGAAGCGTTATTTTACCGAAGAGAACCGAAATCCATACAGATTATGTTCCACTATTTTTGTTAGCAGCTCTTTACTACTACCAAAGTTTAGTATGTAATTCTAAACATTTATTAATGTTTTAATTTAACATATTTGAGAACAAAACAGAAGTGTCAAAGTCTACCCACAGCTGCCACCCCCTTCACTCCCCCTCAAGTGGCGCCGCCCTTGATTTAATTATAGATCTATCGTCTATGGCTCTTGCGCACGACATTAGTAAAACCTTGGCTAAAAGGGCTATACATTATAATCCCGGCTTGTGTGTCTTCAATTATAATACTCGGAACTCTAACCCTTTGGCGGCTGTCTTGGAAAAAAAAATTAAACACCATAAAATACTGTTTTCCAACGTGTGACTGACTTGTAAAATTAAACGCCACCGCAACAGAATTTTTCCTACCCATGACAGTTTTAATCCCAAACTGTCTCCGAGGGTCATGATGAATTATCCAGATTGATTTTATAAGTAAAATAATATATTTACGAAAATTTTTTCAACTATTTTTATAAACGTTTCACATTTATGAATTGTAACAACTAACAATAAAAGAGTTATTTGTATTAAGTTGCACTATTTTAACGGCAACTACGCATGAACGATTATAGTTGAGATTATATTGTTTAATCTCACAATATTCAATCACTATTTCCACCAGCCGATTTTTCTGACTATAAGGGTTGGCCGTCATAAGTGCCTCCCAAATGAATGTCAGCCACCCATGATATTTTTCTAAGTACTTAAAAATTTAGTTTCAACTTTCATTGGCATTATTTTATAAAATTTGTATTTAAACGCAATACAATTCATTAACTATATGTTGCAATATCCCTTTAAAGTAACAACGTAACGATGCTTGTACCAATACAATTCCATTGTTTGCTAATCTAATTTATATTGGCTAACAATTATTATGATTGTACTCAATTAGCACTCTGTAGACTCTGTATATAATGGTATAAACACGTTTTTGATTTGATTAAAAAAAAGTTACTGTTTTTTGATGACTGTTCTGCTGAATTAAAATAGCAAACTATAATTTTAGCAGGACCTTATTTTCCGAACTTTAATTTAGTTGTTCTAAAATGGTTACTGTTTTATATTAGATACTGGCCGAGCAGAATTTTGTACAGGTAAAATGCTAGCATTAACTAACAATTTCTTACGACATCTTTAATATCCAAAATCACAGACCACTAAATAAGTGTATTGATTTATTTTACCTTGAATGGTTCGCTTTACTCCGTTATATATCTTTTATAGTGTTAATACCAGTACGCGTAATTCACCGGCTTTTAGGCTATGTAAATAGTTAATCGCCAAATGTTAATAATAATATTTTAATCCCGTCTACCGTAGATACTGTTGCTATAACCTATGTAATTAATATTTAACCGTACTTAACGGGGTATTCGGGTATTGAATGTTTGAGTGGATAACGCGGATGTACTATAGCTTTAGGCTTATATTGTCAGCGACATCTAGAGAGGGGGTTCTAAAACGTATACTCGGGTTTGTAGTTGAACAACTGTAAAGTGGTAACTAGAAATAAAAGCACAAAGCCACACGAAAAAAGACGTCATCTAATATTATTATTGTTATTTTTAACGGTAACCGAAGCTGAAGGGAATAAAAGGAAAAAATTGTTATGGGTTATAAAATAATATAATTCAATTAGAGCGAAAACTCGGACGGATTTTCACGGAATACGTTTCGTTTCCAGTCGCTACTTTAATCTTCAATAAAAAATATATAATTTTTTAGATAACATTTCAATGAGGATATTTTATGTCTTAACTGAAAAGAAACAAGGGTTTTCGAATTAAGTCATAATTAACAAAAAATTATACTAAAAAGAGCATTGAAATATTATAACAAAACAAGTAGCGGTTAAAGAATACCATTAAGGAAAGGGGAAATTTATAAAAAAACTAAAATTTGATTCTTAACAAGGTGCAATAATTCCGTTATTAAATTAATTAATTTACGATTTAAAAAAATCTTGGACAACAAAAACAGCCCCTGTCTTCCTCAAAACCTTTACAGCACAACAAATTGAAAAAATAAAAATGCATGAGTATAGAGAAGCGGATGTTAAAACATATTATATAACTTATAAGTTAGGCTTTTTGAATGCGGCACACGAGAACTGAGAGATAATAAATTGGCTCTTACAGCTGGACAAAATACGTTTGAGAATAAAACCTACATGGTATACTAATAACGTGGCAAAAAATTAAACTTGTAAATTAAAACACCATATACATAATGGACCAAAATTACACTTTCAGGACAAAAATTGAAAAACCCTTTATGTCAAAAGTTCAAAAAAAATTAAAAAGTGGGATTGGTCTTTTCCGGCGCAAGTCACAATTCGCAAATATATAGTGATTTACATATTTGTAATCGCTTATACCGTCGTACATATTAAAGTAGTAAAACGATATCTTCACTCTAGGTACAATTTTTTAATACTGGTTTTTTTGTTTGTATTTTGTTTCTTTTGTTATATCTAGCAAAGAATACTCGAGAAAGTAATTTATTCCAGCTTGTACCGGGAAAGTTTTTTAATAAAAGGTTCGGATAGGCATATAACTTTCTTCTGCGTCTATTGTTATTTTTTCCTTTGACCATTTCTAATGAAAAAAGTTCTTTGTATTTTTATTAAAAAAAAACTCTTTTTACTTTTTTTCGACATTTTTAAAAATGATCACTGTTAATTTAAAAAAAACAGAAGTCGTTCAATGTTAAAACTTATGCTGCGTTTAAAGGGTTTACGCAGTACGTTTGGTTCTAAGTTCTAATGCCGTAAATTTTAAATTACATACATTTTTTTTTTACCTTTTAGTGGTCAATTTCCCCGATTGAAGCAATTATCTGGCTATTGTTTATTGTACTAATACCTGGTTGAAACCCGTTTCACTTTATTATCATCTATTCTTTAAAGGGTTGTGCAATTTTTCGGTTAGTCGTACTTCATTATTTTATTAACTTTGCAATGTCCAATGACCGGTTTGATGGTTTTGTTACCAACTATTTTTCGAAATTTCCGTAACTCGATTTAATCATTTATCTATTTGAATAATTTACATACATTACGTTCAAATCGTTCATCATAGGTACACATTGGTCGACGAAATAATAGTTTTGTACTGTTGTTATGAATATTATAGACAACTTGTCATTAATCACGTAGTTGTAACTCGGTTGATGTATATCTGTTATAAATTGCGTCGAATGAAACAAAACGCTTTTCGGATCGTTTTCATGCAGTATGTTATGTATGATATATAGTAATGACCGATAACCGAATATAGTAATGATAATATTACACCGCTAAACGCTTTTATGTTATTTAATATTGATTATTATCATATTATATGTGTAGAACCTAATTTTTGGTAACTCACGCTCAGGCCCGTACTGGCTATCTCTAGGGGGCAAACAATTAGTTTAGGACGCCAAATAAAAAAAAAATCTGCATAACCTGTGGACTGGCAGGGGAGGGGGTTCTGTATTTTGATCGCCTAGGAGAATGAGATTTTTTATTTTTATTAAAAAAGTACCGTCATATTTCATTTGTAAGTATCTTATCAAAAATGGGATCTGCGCTACTTGTATAGATATTTTATTTATTTGAGAGGCCATCGCTTTACTTTATTTCAAGACGGTTAAGTACATTTTGTCGGCCAATATTTATTATTAAATTTTTACATTAGAAATTACATTTTTTTTTTTAATTCAGTTTGTTCATACATATATTGTTTTTTTCTTTCGTTACTTTTGTTTTGTTTCATTTACTTTGATTTTGTTTACTAAATTATGAAATAGTAGAAACCATTTTTTTTGTTTTTCATATCATGCTTTTTTTGTATTAATTTTTTATGTTTCATGTTTATACATTTTTGGTAATTAATTGCCGAAATTTATTATTTATCCGTTTTTAATATTTATAAATTTACTGTTGTATTGTGATCTTTAAAAAAAAATTTTTTAAAAATTTATAATTTTGTTGTAATTGTAACATTCATATTTTTCTTATCCTAATTATACGCGTGTACATACGGTTTCTGTCTGCGATAATCAACAGTATATTATAATTTATACAATTTCAAGGTATAATAAAATGTTTAATAAAGAATAATATAACATATTTAGACACAACAATTGACATCTTAAATCAGTCAGTTTTTGCATAGTTGACAAATACATGGCGTTAGTTGGTCTGTTATCAAATATAAAAATCACATTAAAACATATTAAGACTTCTCTGACGACCGGTTTTAAATGACATGCATGTCCACAGTACTATGAGTATTGTTTATTTTAATTAAACTGTTTATTTTAATTTAACTGTGCATCTGGGTGTGTTAGGTTTTTTTGTTTACATTGGAAATGACCCTTCTGCTTTTATCTATTCTGTTGACTGTTCTTACTTCAAATGTACGCGTCGAAGGGTGACAGACCGGAACGCGTCAAGTTTACACATTGTTCAAAACGATTTTCGTAAGATAACTATAATATACACCCTAAATTTACCAAACTTGATTTATGCGCGTAAACAGTACGTATTGATTGCGCGGAGATAGTCGACCGACCTAGCCGAACTATAGTATAATATTGTAAAATTGATTTATGGCCGAGCCAGACGGTAATTTTGTCTACCGTAGTTTGTTTATCTATACTACGAAAGTTTTCCGGATATGACCTCGCCGCGGGTCGTACGATTCTCCAGGGGACCAAGATCCGTAGGCAACTATACTATCAATAAGTATGATGTAGATCAAGTATCTATCTACTACCCGCGGTATCGAAAAACGCGACGCCGCAAGTCGAGTTACTTTATTTCGTTGTTTTTTTTTTATTATCCGTCGACCGAAATGCGATGTACGGTGTCTTTTTATGGCACGTAGGTAATAAAATCTTACTGCCCGAAGCATGTTGTCGGTATTAAAGGATCGAGAGGATCTCAGTTTTCCGCGTACTCCCCCGTGGGAAATTCACTGTGTATTAAATTTTTTTTCCCTCCAAGACATTACACGCTGTGCGATAATATCGGTTTTGTGATATTATACTATAACGCTATGATATTATTATCCAGCGTTGACATTTTGTTCTAGTTTGGCGTCGCGACGGTGCCGAAGAAGTTTTGGTTTTACAATGATGTGTGTTAAACACTATGGCTTTTTTTCATCCAGACCGATTTACTCGAATAGCATGTCTATCGATCGGTCTGCGTTTACGTTACTTGGGCGGGTAAAAAGTTGAAAAAGTCAATTCATTCACCCCCCGAAACCGGGAAAATTCGGAAAAAAAATTCAAATCCAAATTTCGATCACCCATTTATTGCCGTGGTCTAATCGGTACCTATTGGGTTTGATTTTCACATGAATAAGCGCAGATTTTTTACAAGTTATATTAGGTAGATCTCTAAATATAGCCTGTTGGACAAATTTTGTTATGAAGTAGCACATCTCTCTATAGGATCAGCCCACTTCTTTGCCGGGTCTACCTCTAAACCACTCTACATTAATCACTCTGACAGTTTTACTATTTGTATTGCCTCCGTTTTCTTTCCACATACCCAACCATATTTTCCCAGTACCACTCAGTATTCTATGATGCATTCCAAACCCTTGATGTATGTACTCGTTCCTAATTCTCTCTAACCTTGTAACTCCACACATCTATTTCGACATTCGCATTTCTGTTATTTTTTTCAATACACTCATTTTAATACTGCAGCTGTCTTCGGTGTTATAATCGTACAATCGACATTTTATAGGAAACGCCCAATTAACGTGTTTTGTGAAATCAACATTTTTTTCTGTCACATACTGCAACCGTTTTCTTGCCGGTTTTATTGTGACGATATATCATATAATTTATCACGTAACTTTGTCCAATACGGACAACGGATGTACAATAACAATTAAATTGATAATCAATTAGAGGATGTCGGTTTTAGGTCATCATATTTGACTGGATAAATAAAATATTGGCATATTTTGGCATGGCAATGACAAGAGCGCCTGGTATTACCGTACACATTCTCACCGGGCCAAGTGGTAGCACTGTTGAAACAAACAACGCCGGCTAGCCGATGTCTAGACGGCCGCATGTCATATTATATCCGCTGGTTCACGAGGGAATCCGCCGTCTTCGTTGGCCGTCGCTAACGCCGCCGCCGCATCAGCTGAGGGCCGCGCCACCTTCTCTCGGCATTCGACCGCGTGTCGGCGCGGCAGTTACCACTTACCACTCACAGCCGGTAAGTTTTAGTGATCTGTAATCACGAATCAGTATTGTCGCGCGCGTTCCTCATAGCGGTCCGGTGTGCGTTGCCTACGCTGTCGTAGTATGACATTCGCGTTCACTTGCCGCTGGGTCGATCTCGTTTTCGCGGATATTTCGACGTGAACAGAACACGACCCGAGTCATTCTCATTTCTCAACCATGCATCTTCCGTCGTCCGTCGTCGTGGCCGTGTCGTTCCTGGTGGCGTCCGGCTCCATCAGCGGCGTGCAGTGCGCGTACTGCGACGACCACAAGTTTAAGGAACTGCGGCCCGGCGTGCAGTTCACCAAGGAACTCAGTTCGTCCGAATACGGTGCCATCAGTTCGTTCAAGACTCTCCACTGTTGCGGCAAGAAGTACCTGAGTCTCGAATGGTGAGTCTTAAAACGGATTATAATTAATAACGGTGACAAAGTGCAGCTGTGTGTAACACTAAAATATTATCCGCCCCTCAATTATTAAGGCTCCCACTTAAGTAGCACAGAAAATCGAAAATATGTTGGGTTGAACTAATGTTGAGACATTATCGGGCGACACTTAATGTCAGGTATAATTTATACTTAATACGGTGAAGTTACCATATTTTGTACTTCAAGAGTGTAAAAAAAACATTGATAGCAATGGTAATTTTGTGTTTATTACTAATTACGTTAATTGATCAATTATTTTATTACTCATAAATTTCCTAATTTTTCACTCGAGTTTTCTCAGTGCGAACCGACTACTTAGTGTTTCGTTATAGAATGTAGGTTACATTAGATAAATGAAAATAAAATTATAATATTATGTACTTCTGTCGTTTATAAACATAGCTACTTTGTTACTTATAAAGTTAAGTATAAAATATTTGTTTGTGCGCTTAAAGTAAATGTATGTGTCGTTATAGGTTGGGATAGTGTTTGCATAAATTGTCTAAATATTTGAGTTAGCTCTTCGTCTTACACGAGCGGGATCGTTCATTCTTATCCTCGTGTTCCGCTCTTCCTTGATGGCTTCCGCCCACTTCTTTGGCAAACCCATTCGCCAGCTTCCTCTCGAGTCAACCGGGTGTGATATTTCAAATTTTCGAGTACATCCGCAGCCGAGTCTCCGACGAACGGCCGGAACTTGTTTTAAAAATTCCAGGTGGTCAAAATAAATGTCCTGTCAAATGCATTCTATAAATGATAAAACACTGTGATGTGATAAGATCCGCTCTTATAAGTGATAATTGACCTTCACTAAAATCTTGTGCCGTTTACTAAAGTTTTACTACCGAGTGTAGGTTTAGTTGCAGCGATGACCGCTGCTTGAACTAACCTAAACTATGTGAGTGGATGTATACTGCTGCGAAAAGATTGTAGCTGTAACGTGGATGAACAAACTGTTAATAGGGCGGGCAAGTCTCATCGATAACAACTTTGAGGAAACTACACCGACAAAACACTTGCTTTTAAGTCGCCTGTAAAATGTACAACAACGCTAAAACTAGTTTTCATCATAATTGAATTACAGCAATACAATTTTGTGCGAGAATTTACCAACAGACTGTTTGCTTGCGCCACCGTTACAACAAAACAAAATCATTTCTGTATAATATTGCATAATAATATTATTGTAAGTCAGCCGATAATAGGTTTAAAGAAAAGTAAATGAAAAACGTGCACGGTTTAAGAGTAAGATCGGTCGCTTTCATCGTGTACGTTGTCGTCCGTTCTAGTTTTCTACTACACTCCCTTTTGACCACAATCCCGTCGCCATTTATTGATCCTTTTGTATTGCTGAAAGCATTATTTATTTCCATTGCATAAGACCATTTGTACTAGTAAAAAAACAACGATGGCTCCAAAAGTAAAATTAGTAAAATGTGAATTTTGGATTTCACACTACTACATGAAAATCAAAAAACGCCTTTTAAATGACTTTTTTTTTTTGACAAATATTTCTACCAGAAGAATTACGGTCATCACAACACTAAGTATAATGATAATCATTGTCACAGCATTGAGCTCAGCTTCGGTTGAAAGTACAAAGCGAAATCGGCTGGATGTTTGATCCTAGGGCCACGTACTACTTTGAATTTGACCAAATTACCCTTTTTCGCATTTACATAGAATTGGGTTGGAAACTAATTTAAACAACATGACCTCCCCCCACGGCGAGTCTACCTCGAATGTTATTAATTTAATTTAAAACTGAACTGACGGGTTTTCCGAACGGTCCTTCGAAATGTACAGTAAAGTAATATCGTAATATCATAGTTTAAACCGAATTTTCTCGCTCGTTGTAATATAATTATGTATTGTAAAAAAAATCCTTCTAAAAAAATATAGTATTTTATTTTAAAAACATGTAATTTTTTTTGTTATTAGGCACAATATTTTAAAGTAAAAAAAAAAACTTTTTTTTTAAGTATTAATAGCATTACATTATCGTTGATGTAGTTTTAGAAATTTCAGTTTGATAACCTTTGGTGAGATATGAACTGTATTTACAGTTTTATTTAGCAGCATGTGTACATTTTTTTTTTTTACTTTACTTACTATCGTATTAAAATAAGTAACCCCGCTTCATGCCGAACGCTTCTTTAAGTCCCTGATTCATACAAGTGTTGTTAACTCTTACAGCAATTAGTAAATCTATGTAAATTAATAGATTAAGTGGTTTAATAATAGTTGACAAAACAACAAAATATGGTTAAGTTAACTAGAAAAAAAATATGTTGGTTGTTATTTTTTGTAATTTAAATAACGCCAAAAGAACTCGAAAATATTATTTTAATATTTTATTGTTTGCTTTACTTGAATAGAAGAGTATATTGTATATTTATCATTACTAGAGTGATAATATACATTTTACGGTAGGTACGTCTTTACATGTATTTGTACCTATTTGTGTTAATGGACTTTAACAATCACCAATGAGTTATGACCTACTTGACAGACTACTTGTATCAGTGTGCCGATCTTGGGCAGGTGTTCAGGATACATTACTACAGCAATTAGATAAATTGCTGTAGTATTTTCTATTTGAAAAGGTGTTGTGCGAGTTATAATTAATATAATTGCTCGAAGTTTACAACATAGGTACAATACTTACAATAATTATTTAACATTTGTTAGATATTTTTTTACCAAATTACAATTGTCGTAGGGCGTCAGCCGTCATCGGAACCGCCCCGTAATTGACCATAACGTTTGATTATTATTACTAATGACAGACGACTCCCATAATATAACGTGAACAGACATATAATATTATAATAATGTTTGACTCGTACACTGTAACACGATGGGTTCATTTAATTTCTAGCCGCACAAACGTTTATTAGGAGTTAAACGAATCGTTAAATATTTAACGATCCCTCGAACAACATCAAATCAAAGAGACCTGTTGATTTGATAAATTATTCATAATTAACAATCTGGGCATTAAACAGGTATATCGAACCCTTTTTTTTTTGTAAACATTTATTCGAGACGAGATCCACAAAACCCCTTACATTTTTTAGTTTTTAACGATATCGCATTGTGCACGAAATGTGCATCTTCCAAATCAACGGTGGATATAATTGGTGGGATTTGTTTACATAATGTTATATTACAATTTACACGTGTACACTAGGGGGGTGTATTTGAATAATAACATTTTCTAACGCTTACAATGCTGGTTAATAGCCAATAATAGCCAATTTCGGTTTTTGCGTCGTGACAAAATATATAAAAAACCGACAAGTTATTATTTGCACAGAAACATCGACGATTAAAAAAAAAACATATACATTATTATTATAAACGTCAAAAATATATCGGGTGGGTGAACGATGCCACGCATTAGGTTGACAACCTCGTTAAATACCGTTCAATAAAAAAATATGTATTAGCCCAACGGAAATTTCAATCCGACCGTCGCCCGTTATAATTTATTTCATTATTTAGTTATTCGTGTTTCGCGGAAATATTATTTAGTGGGTAATTGTATAAAATATTATAATGTAATGCCGCGACGGTGTGTGTATTTAAATATCAAATAATAATAATAATTTTTTCATCTTGTATGCGGCCGTCGGTCGACGGCGTTCAAAAAATGTCATGGATGTAGTACGCATTGCAATCGTGTGTGTACGAACATTGTTTTTAAATATTATTATTATTATAAAAAACGTGTTTATTGCGTGTTGATGTTATACATTTTGCGGAATACGCCGTGCAGAAGCGACGACGGAGAAGAATAAGACAAAAAATTAATAATAATAAGAAGAAGACATTAAAGATAAATCCTCGGAATCGCGTAATACGGAGGAGGTTGCATTCTCGGAATCGTGCCGCCGCGCCACAGTCATTCACCGTTCGGCCGGCATACTATCTCCCCCCCCCCCAAAAATTTTATTTTATTTTACACACACTTGGGTCCCACGCCGTCGGCGTACCTACCTCGTCTTCAATCGCATTTCCAACGCGTTCCGAATGCGTGTCTTGGTCACTTAAAGGGCGACCGTGTTGGAAAAATTGATTTTCTACCCTATCTGGTCGGTGTGTTTGTGTGTATTCCAGACACGCACGCGGACCTGGAAGGCTTCTTGTCAAATTGCGCGTTTGGTGTTACGCCATAATAATATTATAGTAATAGGTCCACAGAAGAAAAATAAATGTCGAACCAACACCGAATCTAAAATATCGTATATATTATTACAAATCAGTTCGGGACCGATAGACATATTATGAGGGAGTTAAAAAAACCCTAGCGGTGTAAGTCGCGTTTCCATCAAATAGTCGAGTCATGTTTGAAAAGTAAATTTATCTAAAAGCAAAGTAAACCTAGTAATAACTACCTTACCTCTACCACCAAATGTGAGTTTTTATTAAACCTTTTTTTGTCTCTCTAATTAAGATTTTAATGTGACTTATACCACTGTGGTTTTAACCCCCTCGATGATTGTAATAACACCCCGTCGAGTATACTGTATACTGTATAGCAATAATTTCAATACGCGCTCGAGGGCTACACCACAAAATAATGAACTCTCTCCCGCATTTACCACCAACGCGAAAAATATATAATAATATACTAATACCTAACAACCCCAAACTGATCGTTTCGCCGGCGTCGCGTCCTTCGGTTCGGATTTATAGTATTATTATATTATCAAAACGCATGTATGTACGTATAGTGTAGGTATTTTGTTATTATTTATATTTTATAATATACTTAACATAATGCGTCTTGTGTTGTCGGGTTTTTAGTTACACACACTCGGACACAAGGGGCCGCCTCAGCGGCGATCACCGTCGGTGTGTCGCGTCTCTATTGTGTTTGTGTGTGTGGTTTTTTTTTTTACAGACAAGCGCGTGTGTGCTCTGGTTCTGGGAAAAAAGGTGAACTGCCTGTGGCATTTATTTTTTTTCGCCTACACCCGCCGCCGAAAAGATCATAATAATAATATGACGAGAGAAATTCCATTTATCCGGCCTACGACACTGCTAATGCGATTATTATTATATTGTCGCAATAATGCTTTCGGTGTTGTACTTTTGAACAGTGTATTAGTTTCGATATACCATTTTTGGTCCGTCGAAATACGTGTCTGGAGTTTGGAGCGTTCACGAGGCTACTAAAACTGCCGCGCTGAGTATGTTGTTTGCACACTGTAACTTAATACTAAGATTTACCGTCAACCTCGTGCGTACATGAAAAACGAAAACTCGCACGTTAAACGACACTATCAATTTTGGTTAATATGTGAACACAATACATTTCTAGATGGAATAACTAAATAAATACTTAGACCAACTAAACATTTAGTTAGCCGAACAGCGAACTAAACGTATAGCTGCTTTAAAAATGTAGTTAGCCCAATTATTTATTATGTTGGACCAACTATGTATTTTTACCCGTATATAGGTAACTACTTACTACACCAATGAAGTAACTAAATATTATGTAAATCGGCTTGATGAATATCCAAAACTAGTGAAAAAAAATTATTGCAGTTATACGGCTTGACGCTTTGATTACTATGTAAAAAAAAAACTTATTAATATTTAAGTGTGGTGCAGAGACCTTCTCACTATCAATTAATTAAAAAAAGAAGCTAATACGAGTGTCGTCAGTGGACGGCTTCTCTTTTCATACTTTCAATGTTTATAATTTACCTGTGTCATCATATATACTTTTGTACAAAAATTGTATAGATCGTATATGTAAAATAAAGGAAAAAAAAATTTAAGTGTTCATAATTTATTATAATTTCTATTAAGTCGAACAAATTTCATATATTACCCACAATGACAATATCTCTTCTTCTTCGAGGCTTTTACAGGCTATTTAGGCGCATTGCCGCAACAAACCACTTGCCTCCATCGGTCCCTGTCTCTCGCCAGTTCTTTCCCATTCTCTATTCCAAGTTCTTGACCACTCTATCCTTCCATCTTTGTCTAGAATATCCCCTAGGTCTCTTCGTGTCTGGTCTCCATTTCGTCACCTGCCGATTGGACCCTCCGATCTCCACACGTGTCCGGCCCAGCTCAATCTACTACTTTATAGAACTCCAATGATATTTGCTTCTCCGTATAGGTCTTGAATTTCCTGGTTTGTCCTTATTTCATATTCTCCTTCATTGTTAATTTTTGGACCATATATTCTTCTTAATACCTTCCGTTCAAAGGTCGCCAGTTTACATTCATCCGACATTGTTGTGGCCCACGCCCTACACGCATACAAGGCTACTGGTCTCACTAGTACTTTGTAAAGAGTTTTTTTTGTCTTCCGAGATAAAATCTTTGATTTTAATAGAGGAACCAATCTAAAATAACATCTGTTTGCCGCTGCTAATCTAAGTTTTATTCCCTCGTGGCTATTTGCGTCCTTGTTGATGTCCACTCCTAGGTATTTAAAATTATCTACTCTTTCGAATTTGTAGTTACCAATATCCAAGTGTCCTATTCTATGGTTATTCCTAGTTACGACCATGTATTTTGTCTTATCCTCGTTTATTGTTAACCCAATTATTCTCTTCCCATATTCCAGCTAAGTTCTTGTAGTATTCTTTAGCCTCGCTTCATTTTCTGCTATTATAACTAAATCATCTGCATATGCCGCCACTACTAATTGTTTTGACAATATCACGACGTGGAAAAATAAAAAGTTGCAAAAAAATGTCATTGGCCTTAACCTATCACATAAAACATTAGTATTTCTTCAATTCCAAACAAGTAATACATTTAGTATTAAAACGTAATGAATCGAATCAACTGTAAAAAAAACGAATTTATACCCGTAAAATGTTTTAAAAATTGATTTAACCGCGTGACGTTCAGTCACGAAATGTTTTTACACTTAATTTATCTTCTACGAGAACACGTTATTGATTTTATGTCGTTCAATTTTAATTTTAATCATACCACTTGCCAACAACACTATAGTGTGTTCACATTTATTTCTTAAATTTGTTCTTTTTATGTATATTTATATAGTTCTTGGCTATAACTTATAACTGGTGCTCTTCGTCTGCGTATGGTTTTTAAAAGGATTTTATACGGTTTTTATTTCCAGACGTCTAGAGCCGGCCGTCTATGAAAGTTTTACTCGTGGCAATAATAATAACAATAAAACACAATTATATACAATAATAAATCGGAACGTGCAAATTGGCAATTTGAGGAAAACGCATATAATTATTAGTTCTTATGATAAAATAACCAGGGGATATTCTCATTTCCTTCGGCACGTCAATATAGTTAGAATTTCCATAATTTCCGGTTTACTGGTTCACAATAAGCCATTGGAATACATTGACTAATACAGAAACCATTGTTAAAATCAACCAACTTGATTTGAATGATATGGAATGAAATTTCTGCTGCAAAACAAAGATTATACTACTCTCACTCTAACATAATATATTCATTTCCTTATTTGGCGAAAGGATTAGACATATTTTAATACATCCGAAATAATTTATTAATCATGTATAATATGTATCCTTGATTCTCGCGTTGTATTCATTTAACCATATTATACAGATATACTGTACCTATATCAGAAATACACTTCTTGTACTGAATAGGAAACTCGAGTGCGGCGCGACTATTGAATTGGTTAAATTACTAATACTGTGTTTTTGATGAGAGTGGATGAAAATGGACTTAAACCGTCATATTATAATATTAAGTTTCACCGCTGCCGAATGTCAGTTGACATTGGTTTTTATTTATCTTGTATTTTTCATCATGCCCAAACTGTACAAAAACATTTTCTGATAAAAATGTGTTGCTAAACATGTTAGTTGATATTACCACAGATAAATGTAATATTGATAATCATGCATTAGGGTGTAGGATTTATTGATTTTTTTTTTTCATTATAGTTTAAACTCTGTAAATTTCAGAAATTTGAATAAAATAGTATTGGCGATAGTTACATAAGCCTTGCCTGTTTATTAAATCAATAGTATTACGTACAAAAAAGGCGTTGGGACTTGGACATGGACGAGACGATCTAATCTAAACAAAAAGGACCATACGCCTTTGCTGCAAAGAATGGTCTCAGTTGCTATAGTCATCGCTACTGTTCCCCTGGGAGACCGTCGTCATCGATTTATTCAAGACCATCGCACTATTCTTAAAGCCATTTTATCGCCCACAAAAAGTATCAGCGAAAGCATGTACTTCCATATTTTTTTTCTAATGTTTTATCGTTTGAATTGATGGCTGCTCCGTTATCTTTTATTAACAGCTGAACGACTTAGCACACGCCGTCTTCGGTCGTTTAAAAAGAAAATAACTTACATATTGTACATTATTGAAGAGTACACAGGGAGAAAAAATTATAAATTTCCATTGAATATTCTTTTACTTATAAAAATTATATTTCAATACATTAAAACGGAGGCGGTCTTTTAATTGTACGAATTATAACGATTCGTAAAACAAATTTGTATTACAAAATATTAATAAGAGTTTTCAGACTTCAAATGGGCTTCCCGAAAAGTTTGAAAACAAAAGTGACTAATAGCCTTTTCCCTTATTTCCCTCCGTACTCGTGTTACTTTGACAATAATTGTTACTAATGAATTGGGATTTCTGACAATGTGCGATTACAGTTGTTGTTGTAGAAAGTTATATGTTGTCCTCGATCAGCATAAACGCTGTAGAAAAAAAATGGCCGACTAGATTTCTTCGGAATTATTTACATTTTTCCTTTTTTTTATTATACGAATGCGTGTTTGAATTTTGTTGTAAACACAAAAATAACGATGTGCAATTGTTGTTTTTGTACTACTTCCAGTGTGCATTATATATGCGACAGCAGATTTCTGTTATTAACAAATTGTATCAACAAACATTCGTTATAAACGGACGAAGTAATTTCACAATAATTGGAGGAAGCTATTATTTAAAGGCTTATATTTAAGTAAGATGAGATGAATAGACATTTAATAATGTACGAATTTCAACTAACTACTAGTTGTAAGCTTATAGAATTGTTCGGTTTCCAAGTTTGAAATATGACACAGAACTTGATACTCTGTCAAGTTTTAGCTCAAAACTTTTACAATTGTTACAGAAGATATCGTTTAATATTTTTAACAAGAATTTCACAGAAATGCCCCCTGGATGTGGCCATAATAAATTATCTCACCCCTCCGCATGCAAAATTAATAAACTTAAATATTTAAGTATCACTGGCGGTTACTTAAAGTTTATAAAGTACCTCCTGGGGTGCATAAAAAGACCATCGAAATAATAGTTTAAAAAAAAAAACTTAATAATAACGTTAAAATGAGACCCGTTTTTTAAATTATTTTTTATTTTACTTTTAAACATTTAATAGATATGTTTAACGATAGAAACTATTTAGGTAAGCGTTGCAATATTAACAAAACGTAAAATATATTTCTTACATTATTAATACTATAATCGGTCAACAAATCGCACATTCTGTCTACCCTTTATAAAAAAATCATCAATAAAATTCTTTATTATCATTTATTTACGATTAAAAAGCGTTTATTTTATACAAAATGTCGAACCAAAAATTATGGGTAGATGATAGTTATAGAAATATCAAAATAATTAATACTAACTAAATAGTTTGATAGCTACTATTATATAATAAGTCGAAACAAGTAAGAACAAAGTAGAAAACTATGTGATGGTACCGTTTACTTAATTTAATTGTGCTGTTATTTGTTGCAATTTACTTCGTTTTATGTACAATCAATACAATTTCAATTGTTGTCTTTCTATTATGTCAAAATAATTTTTATAGAATAAAAATATGTTTAAAGATGTGTACAGAATGCTAACTAATACTTGTTTTTTAACTAAAAACCGCATGTATGGCGTTTTAAGTTAACACTTTTCGATTAAGTCAAGTTTTTTTTAATATACAATGGTGTAAGTATACTTTTATGTTAACATCCATTAGAGGTAATATCTACCTCTGTAAATAATATTTTCTTCGTACTACAGAAAAGTTTACTGCGAAATACGTTGATAATAAAAATTGCTTTCTTTTTGCCATTTAATAAAAAAGAAACACATCTGTACCAGTGAGCACGCCACTTAACTTAATAACAACTTTTTGACAGCGAATTAATACTTGTTTTGCGATGAAATTAAATTCGGTAAAGTTTAAAAAGTAGCATGAACATAAATTCTCATAAATATCCCTTGTATGATGTTTACCAACTTTTTTTAAACATGTAAACAATAATAAATTTAATTAGTGTAGTACTTTGAAACTGGGAGGTATAAAAGTTATAACTTCATTTTCACGGAAAGTAAAGAACATGACAAGAATAATCGTTCTAATAAAAATATGTCTGAACTTAAATTTAGTATTTTACTGAAGTCTGAACCGAAAATGAGAATTATGATTCTAAAAAATTTCAGATTTTTTATTCTTCTGCATTATTGTTGTGTTTCCGTACAATCCATTTATTTGTTATTTATTTAAAAGTTACTTGAAAGTATTAACCTTCTTTCTTTCAGTTGCATTTGCATAGGAAACGAATTTACATTCAGTAGCCGGAGTTTTGATGTACTACACCGCTCGCCTACTTAATAAAACGATGTCTGCATTCAAATATGCATGCTGTATTTATTGAATAATTCAAATTTAAAATGCATAGTGTGGATTAAACCAGAAACCCCAACGCGCAGAAGTTAGATGAAAATTACTATATTGTTGTCTAGACATAATTGTGTATTAACATAATGAACATCGAAACTTATCTGATAAGCAACAAAGCATCATACCGTGTTTTGAGTATAATAATATTGTGTAAGTCCCGTGTTCATACTTCATTTTACTTGACGTCGGTGGAGTGTAAACTTAACATGTTGCTAAGAAGAGAAATTGTTGGATGTTTTTAATCATTTTATGCTTCAGACGTACAATAAGATAGCTTTTTGAATGGATGGCGCAATAAAAATAGAGATAAAATATGTCGAGGTCAATGCATGGCGGTGGAAAACTATAATTTTCTCCCTTAAGTTTGCCGACGAAATAATGTCTTAATGTTTATGAGGAAATCGTCGCACCCGTACGGAATGTCAAATTTATTTATTCGTTAACAGTGCAATAAATTTATTACTATACATTGTGGTCGCCACATTGTCACCGTTTTGCATTACCTAGTTATATGTACTTTTATTAGCCAAGAATAATAACAATATTTATTATGTACATTTAACTGTCATTAACGATAAAGCCTAAGTATTTTATAACACTATTTGGTCGCGAGGCTTTTCATTTAATGAAATCTGCGGAGAAAACCGTTAAATAAAGTTTTTTTTTTTTTAAATGTTTACCTGTCGAGTCCTTTTTTTTATGACATATTCGAAGATATAATAATATAAATGACGCGTTCGCACAGCGCCTTGGTTATCTGGAATTAGCCACCGCTCAAAATGACATTTGATACCCAAAGAAAAACGTGTGAAATGTCGTGAAATTTCCCATCACTCCTACGGTATATCAACCTTCTTGTCTGAATGTAATTCCTATTATTTTTACTATTATTATTATTTTTTTATACCATTACTAAGCAGCACACTGCTCGAGTGTACTATTATACACTGCAGGTAAAACGAAGATTGTTGTGTTTTCCACGAAGGAAAAAAAAATTCTAAATAATACAAAACCAATGACTGTAACGAAATAACAGGAACTCTATTATATATTTTTAGAAGTGTTTTCTCGGAACACAACACCCGTTTTGCACATCCACGTACAGTACAAAGACGTTTTTTCGGTCATGATATTCTGAATGGAGAGCAGCGGCACCGGCGCTGTGTACAACAATATATCTATATATTATCATTATTATTATTATTATTATTATATTATTGTATACTGCTCGTGTCGTCGCGACCATCGTTGATTTAATTTGTACAAATCAAAAACTGCAAACAAGTCGCCAAATAAACAAAAAAACACCCGACTGATTGGCGGTTACCCGTTACGCGCGATACATAATTATTATTAGTGTTATTCAATGTATTTATACATAATGAGTTATTATACAACGGCGGTGGCCGGTACAGAAAAAATTAAAATAAAATCCGTAGAAATTTATTATGCGAAAGGCGCGCGCCAGGAGTCACGATCCCGTTTTCCTCGGGGAAATCAATTCTGTATATTTGCGGGTAAAGCGCGGCGGTCACGTTGATGATTTATTTACGGCGAATCTTATTTGTTTGGGTGTTTTTTGATTGTCAGCCATTGTGTTTTGTAATTTATTATTCACCGACATCCCAGTAAACACGCCGAGCTGAAACCTAGTGCCTGTGCGAAATCGAAATCATCAATGCAGTACAATGGCGGCGACGATGCGACCAAGTTTGTAAGTTCCAAATTGGATTTAACACTGTGTGTGTGTGTGTTTGGCGTACTAACCGTAGAAATCACTCGCAATACGTGTGTGTCCCGGTGAGATACATATTTTTTGAATTTATCGGAACGAGGGAAATAATAAAATATTTATATATCTTCTCAGCTCCGCATCTAAGCTAAAAAGCGATTGTCGGTTTGTCGAGAGAGAAAAAACTAGTACCTTGATGTTTTGAATTCGACGAACCGCGTGACGACGGTATATATGTAATGTTTATATGTATGTACTAGGCGTTATCCTTCCAAAGTACATCGAAGATGAAAAAAAAAGGAAAACAAACCATACGTTATAGGTATATACATAATATATTGCACTCGGCCGAGTGATGTGGAAAACGTGTACATATATATATATTTCGTTGTTTAAATAATGCGAGACGATGTACCGTCAGAAAACACATTTGATTTTTTTTTTTATTGATTTCCGAAGATTTAGACGTCAAAACGATCACGACCAGAGAAGAACTATACAATAATAATATATTAGGTACGGTTTATGTTTTGAAAAATAACGACCGTGCACCATAAAGGGTTTACACATCACACGTCTCGATGGACTTGTACAGACTATATTGATTGTTGCGAGTTGTCGTTTGTGTTTTATGTTTCACGGTCGGCATATGGCAAACGGCCAAATAGGGATGAAAGTACATATTTAGGTAATGTAAAACAATACAAAATGGAAAATGGACATTATTATATATTGCAAGTAGATAGGTATATTATTTTCATAGATGCGGCAAAAAAAATCGCTATAGTAAAATAATTAGTAATCATCGCTTGCACCTCACTTAAATCTTCTTTATAGGTTATTTTAATGTGTTTTTTCAGAATGGACGATTACTTATTTTGTATACTATATATACATATTTAGTACTGATTTTTAGATACTACGCGATCACCCATCCGCTAAAAATTTTGGTCAACATGGCACAACAGTTTAGATTTTTCCATCGTTATCCCGAAAAAAATGTGATCTTCAACAACTCAACAAAACGTAAATTGTTAATTAATCTTGTTTTTTTTTTTTAATTATAAAACTGCGTGTAACAAACATGTTTAACGAGATGTTTGGACTTAAATTTCATTGCAGATATTTTAACTTTTAAAAAACCCGTAGCCTTCATAAATTGTAGTTTAACAGAATTTCCCCAAGGTTAGGTTAGGTATAGTATTACACTAGCCAAATCGGTTTGTTATGTTTTCCACTCGGGATCTGGCGTTGTTTTACTCCCTTAAGGACCTTGTTAAAATTTTGCTCTGCGCGAAAATAATAACCATTACTTTTTATTTGTAGGGGTCCGGTGCCCAACCGCCGTGTTAACAGCTGCAAATTGCATAGTGCTAAAACATAAACATAACAAGTCATTTCTTAACGACTAGACAATGTTTTGGTTTAGTTCTAGTGGCAGGTGTGGATGATGGAAATGCTCTATTCAATTTTCATTATTTTTATAGGTGTTTTTACTATGATAAGTGGTTGTTTTTTTTCTAGCACCAGTCGTTGTTACTAATGACTAATAAGTAATGACACACTGTTGGTAAATTGCACGCGTTTAGGGATTTTTTTTTGGCCAATTGCGTCAGTTACTTCTTTTTATTTTTTTACCTATACTATATAATGCCGGTAACGAAGCGACATATCCAATGTAGATATACTGTATTATTATAATGTATTATACTTACCGTCACGTGGTGGCATGGGTAAAAACCGGTCAACCCTCATTCCACGTGCAAAATGTAAAAAAAAAAAAGTCGGCAAAGAATGAGCGAAATTAAGACCACCCAGGGACCAAGATACAGCATACTTATATTATTCCTGTGCACGCACGTAATAGGAGTCTGGGAAAAGTATGACAAGCCACGTATTATATAAATATATACCTTTAAAGGATAGAACATCAGCAAATGCGTCACTACTCTCGCTGTACTATATGGTTAATACCAATAACCATTTAACCGTAATTACAATGGTATTTAGTTACTGGAATTTAATAAATTTAACCTTTGAAAAAATATTATCTAAATAAAATATTGTCTGATAGTTTTATTATCAGTTTAAGCAAATCAAATATGTACAATTTTGTTAATGGATATGGTTTTCATTTTATGTACTTACATGTTTTGTTAGCACGATAAATGATAGATCTAAAGAAAAACTTAAAATTTTTAGAGTAAAACACAATTTGCTAATTGCATATTAAATTTAAAAAAATTCTGATTGGTATACAGCAAATGATAATTTATGAAATTATTGTTTCTTATAAGAACAAGACGTAACGTCCAAATAGTTTATAAATGACTCTACCAATCGTTAAGTAACTAAAATTTAGTCGATAATACTGAATCATTCAACTGAGTCTACTGCAAAATTGTGTTGTTACTTTTTTTCTGTGCATTACTCAAAAGCATAATATGTTTAACCGATTTACCAGACAACTGACAAGTATGAAGAATTATCGGCAGAGCAGACGATGAATAAAATAAAACGACCACTTTGTAACGACATCAATCGGCCGGCGACGTATTTAGTTACTAATGGAATAACGTATATATGAGGAATTGGAAAAAAGTTGTTCCATATAGTGTTTAATACTTTAATGTCTGTTCCCACCGAACTCTGCGGGTAGAAAAACACTTGCTTTGCGCAATAATATTACATGGGATCGTCAAACGTTTTAATATATAATTGTACTGATGTAACAGGCCGCATACCTTTGTTCTTCGATCAGACGTAGATAAAAAAAGAAAAAAGGTAATTACCTACTCTCATCAATGTAGTATATAGTAATAATATAGGCTTTACCGTTTACAATACACAGCAGTCAACACGCGCTGCTCTCCACGGGCTTGGCTATGACAAATGTCAGTCACAGCTGTGCGCGAAAAAGGTCGTTCAGTTTAATATAATATTATACAACGAGTTACAGGAAGTGTACACTGCGACTGGATTGAAATATTTAATAATATATTATTATGTGGAAAACGTCACGGTACGGTGACAGAAGTTTTAAAATTGAAAAATTCACTTGGACGTTGTTGCACTTTTAATAATATAAATGCCACGGTATGGTGACTGTCGCAGCATGGTCGTGACAGTATTTTCACACTTAACGATTACCAAAGCTATACTTTACACCGCACGCTTTGTTTTAATCGATTTTACTTGAACAAAACGAATTGCCAGGCTAATTTCACAGATGACGGATCCCGCCCCGTCACACACCGTGAACGTAATTCATTTGAATGCAAAACCGACAATGATAACATATTACACTAGTAGTCTTTTTACCGAATTGTATTATAGTATATTACAATTTATTAAATTCCGGTGGAAATATTAAGCCCACCAGGCATGGACAAAGTTAAAGAAGAATTTCTCAGAGTATTCGAAGCCGGTTAAATTTTAACGAAACGTACAACATGACAAATTCGATCTAACTGACAAAGTATTGAAATAATATGTCATAAGCTCAATATCGCAGATCAAATAACAATGTCACGCGGATTAGTTTTTTCAGCGAATACATTGGTGTTTTGTAAGTTACTAAAAAAAGGAAAAAGTTTGATATTAATTTTGATAGGCGCACACTAGTTGCCACCCATCCTCAGGTAGTCGTCAAAATTATATAATATTTTTTTTTTTTACAGTTGCCTCCCAAGGATATCTGAATTCCCTCCCTCCAGTGACCTTTATTTCTTATCGTAATATTTTGGGTCATAAACTACTAGTTGCCTTCCGTGCCAGGTATTCAATATTTTTCATCCGAACCAACGATCACTTTTAAACCAGGTACACAGTACAACGAAACTGTACTTATTTTTAATAATTTCACATAAATACTTGCAATCTGCATACTACCAAATTGTATACTATTTTAGAATAATCAATTATAGTGTTTATTTTACTTTGCATGTGCAATAGGTAACCGATAGTAGTAATTCTGTATGTAACAGTTTTTTGTGGAAAATACATTTAAAATCATTTAAAATTGTTAGTGTTTTACCTTTTTCGCTTGTCATTTCTTTAGTTACTTCCATTTTACACAAATTAAATTTAAATTTAAATTAAAAACTACGCAATTACCGTTTTTTAGACACTACATACTACTTTAATCTATAATAACATTGATATCGGGATACCTACATATAACAACTATATCGATAGCCGTCAAACGTTGACGATTTAAAAATGATTACAGCATAAAATACTATTATTGTATAATAATATGATATAATTGATACAATTTTTTTTGAAATCAGATATTTTTGGGAGGAAATTCGGATAAAAATATTAAATACCTGGCACGGAAGGCAACTAGTACTTTTTGACCCAAGAAGTTACGATAAGAATAAAAGGTCACCGGTACCGGAGGGAATTCGGATATCTTTGGGAGGCAACTCAGATAAAAAATATTAAGTACCTGACAAGGGAGACAACTAGTAGTTTTTAACCCTAAAAGTTACGATAAGCAAGGGACAACAATTCGTTGTTTTTGGGAGGCAACTGGTGTGCGCCCGTTTTTGGTAGCTTATAAGACGGCTCCGTCGCGTAGCGTTTTAACCTGAACCGGGCGATCAAGCACATCGTACATTGGATCTTAGGGAATCATCGGTATTGTGTGGATAGACACGGGCCTTATGTATTCGTGTAGCGTGGAGTTAATATGCTCTTTGCGCTGTGCCGCTTGTAATTCAGTCGCTTCAAAAGCCGACATATTACACGGTCCGTCGATAAATACTTGATGGCAAAATCAAGAAAATCCAGTCTGGTCGGCGGCTTATTTGCTCGGATCGTTTTGTAGAAAATAGCGGTTGCCTCTAGACGTCTAAAGGGAAAAAAACAAAACGTCCGATTGTTACACACAGCCGGAGGGAAGTAGCAAGTTTTGTAGGGTTTTTTTTTTCTCTCGACCAGACTATTTCATTTTACACATAAAAATAATAGTATTTAGTACTTAAAATTGTATTGTACTATTACAATTACCGTGTTGGCTATTGTAAACGGTGTAGTAGGTAGTAACCGTCGGCGATCACAAGACGGCTGTTACAACCTGGTCGACAATAATATCATTTTTCATCTAGCCTTTCACGCGCGGTCCTTACTCCTATCGTTGCCGCCGCTTTTGCCGGTTTCCCAGTATACAACAGACAACCACAACATCTTACAACCGTATGTACCACAACGGCGGCGGTAATTAGAGGAACGTACGTCTCACCGCAGGTATACAGCTGCTCGTGTGTTATACCTATATTATATTATATACTGGCATAAGAACACGGCGAGTACGACGTTGCGGCCGCCGCTTTTTCCCCGTATTGTGACCCGAGTGCGGGCCACAACTCGCGGTCAACGCCAGCACAATGAAGGTAATTAACCCGGCTTGTCTGTGCAATAAGAAAATTCTATATTATGCCCATTGCTATACACAATCTACGACGGCAGCCGTCACCTTTCCCGTTAGTCGAGGTCATTATAGATTTTTGTACACCCCAATACCCAAAAGTATATACCTACAATTTATTATATAATATCATGCTATTATATTCGACCACGCTATGGCATGTTCCAGTCACGATTCCCGGGAAGACGTTTCCGAAAGTATATATTATTTTGCTACCCTTACAAAAAAATGTATTACAGTTTAAATCGAATGTTGGCGTGTGTCCTTTTTACCGTAATGGCTTTATAGACTATTTTAATATTATTATTGGTTTTCTTCGGATGGGTTCGTAGAAAAAAGGTCGCACGATTCCAACGATGTTGCTGTAGATTTTGACACGACTATTATGAAATTTGATTTTTCGTTTTCCGCAAGGTTTCTTCGACCGGATGAAATATTCGGAAACCATTTCGTTGTCCATACAAAAACGTCGCATTAGTTCCGCGTAAAAGTTTACATAAATATAATAATATAAAGTTATTGAATGTGCCGTACTTATTTAGCATGTGTTTGATGACACGACTTGAAAATACAATCCATAGACCTATTACCAAATAGTATTATCATCTGCTTATCATATCAACATGATTCTGACACCCAGTAAACTGTTAATTAAACATTAATTATAAACTTTAAATAAGACTTTCAATATAATACATAATGAAAATCAATTGACTTTAGATCGAACATAACGTTAGTCGTTAGCACTTCTTGGTCAAAACAATCGATATATTGTTTTAGAGCATGTTTGAAAACTAAAAAGTTATTTTAAATTCCAAGTAAAAGGTTTTGACAACGTTGAATGCTTTTACCATCTTTACTAGTTATTGCGTGTCAGGATATCTTCATTAACGGATTATTAAATTGTATTATGCAACTAATATTTTGAACTACTGGTTTAATATGGCGGTGGGAGGGGCTGGAATGCTATTAGTCTAATACTATACATTATAATTTTTCTTTTACTGCTTTCATAATACAAGAAAACTTGTTACTGAGCACGTATTTCCTTAAGATCAACCACCGAGTTTGACCCTTTTCTAATTGATTACTAATGTGGATTTTATAAATACACTTCCTCTAATGTTTTTTTTTTGTATCGACTTAGAGCATTTTAAAAAATCCTATACAATCCAATCACACCCAAACTTTTATTCGACTCGGTGCCATCAGCTACCCGGGAATACGGCCATGTCAAAACTTATTACAGCTGTTCTTCGAATTGTGTCCGTAACGGTACTGATTATTATGTGTCAGCTGTGACCGTTGTCCGAATTCACTTGACATCCACGACAATCGTTATTTTTCTCCGGCAGAAATATGTATTGTAAACTATAAAGGCTACTGATTTAATAAGGAGCTATAGCTATCGGGCGTAAAAAAGAAAAACAATTTTAAAAACCACTTTCTAATATTAGTTTAATTCAGCGGGTGTTCGCAATATATACATCAAACATACACCTTAAATTCATGTTTGGATCAGGATGATCAATCAATCTACATTCTACAGTAATAATTGTACGCCTCCTCCAGAGTTCAAGTATGTTATTAATCTTACATTATATCGGCGTCAATCATAATACTCGAAGTTCTTTGGAGACGCATTTCCAAACAAACATGTTCTACACCATCGGCTGTGCACTACGTTAGGTTTTAATATGCGTTATACATGCGCCTTTTATTATTTGAATTTTTTTTTTCGTCTAAACATTTTAACACGGGCTCTGAGTGTATATATTATATATTGAATGTAAATTATACATTGTGTTTGATGATATCACGGACCCATGACGTGCACAATTAATAGCGGTTATTAGATTGTTCTATGAAGATTTTATAAATACAACCTTTGACGGAGGCCGAAATCGTCTTAGTGCGGGACTTGGGCGCAGCGGTGTCAGGTCGTCGTGTAACACTATAGAATACCGCGAAGCATGTATATCGCGCGTTGATCGAAAATAGAGATTATATATATTATATTTTGAATGCGAGCCCGTCGTCTCACTACCTCTTTCCCGGTTCAATCTTCGGCATTATTAAAGCGACACACAAGTTGTGGAGAAAAAAAAACCCACTGACATTGATTGACGAGAAACTTAATATATAATATACGTGTGTGTATAAAAATATGGGGGGAGGGGGGGGCACCTGATGCGGATGAATAGACACTGTTGTCGATAGTAATGTGCGCTGGGAGAGATAGAAAGACTATTCGTAATGCGACCAGAGTTGTATGCTGGCGTGTGTATGTCTTATTATGTATATATATTATACTTTTATGTATGTCTATATGTATATAAAACCATGTGGGCCCGTGTCTCGTGTTTAACGTCATCGCTGTTGCCGTCCGACTGTATAGTAGTGATTTTCTTTCTGGTCTCTTTGTATTTTCCGTCTAACCGGAAACAAGATATCTAGCGGGAGATTGAAAAAAACGAAAAAAATTATATAGAATAACGCGGACAATGCGTTCCGGAAATTTGTCTTCGTGACCTCTTGAAGCCTACGGAAAACTCTTCAACTGCGACGTCAAAATATAACGATTGCACTGATTGTTCGACTGTACCTAATTGTTTTTTTTATATATAGGCCTTAAATTATGCCCGGCGTGTTTTTTTACCGTTAAAAATACGGATTGGCTACCTAAAAAAAAAGATAATTCTGATTTTTGACGTCAGTCGTCACACCAAAAGAAAACCTGATTCAAACTTCCGGTTAACATTTTTTTTATGTTTTTTTGGGAAAGTTAAAACTGTGAATGATTTAAAGTATATGGTTTTTGTATTACTTTATACACTTCTAATGGTTTACGGAGCGTTGACACTTGAGAGGAATATCAAACTTTTAAAGTTATAAATGGGAAGTCCACTTTTTTGTTTTAATTTATGGACGTTATTTTATTTATTTAAAAATTTGGATTTTAAATTGTTATTTTAAAAGGTGGATTTTAATTTTAGTTAAATTAATTAATTTGACTAAAAGGATTGAAAGTAGATAATTGTTTAGATGCTTACGCGGATTCTACGAGCCAGATCTGAATCATAATTTTTTATCGTTATTTTTATTATAGCATCATCCTGCCGGCTTGTTTTTTAAACTAAGCTGCGTTTTAAGTTGTTCAATTGCTCATTATTTACCTATCGATTATAATTTTTTTCCCTTCCTTTTTTAATCAAGTGCGATCCAGTAGGTCTAGTTGGTTGTAACTTGTGCATTGGTACTATTACGACAGTGGCTATAACAATGTTGAATATTCAAAGAAATATAGAACACACCTGTTGTGTAATAAATGATAAAAAAATACAAATTATAGGTTTTGATTTTGTTTCGCGGTAATAATGTATTGTTTTTTATTTTTTGTTTGTACTACCTGCTATAATTATTATTTGAGTTCCGAAAATCGTACATTTTTATTAGTCCATTTTGAAAATTACAAAAAAGGTTTTCAAATGTACACTCCCAAACAGTTTTCCCGGAACACTGGATATGTAAATACCGACCAGGCGTTCTGAGAAAAACTAGCATGTTGAAAAAAAAAACCACACTACATTGTAATTATTTATAGTAAATGCTAGCAATTGCGTGTATTATGTATGTGTTGTACGTTGAATGTCGTGTACATAGTATAATATTACGTGCCGCACGACAATGTTAGGGTAAATACGGTAAATATGGGGTGGGTTATGCGGGAACGCTATATACAGGGATCCGGTATGTACAAGTATGAGTAGTGGAATTGTAATATTTCTTATTTGTGACATTTAAAATCGATAAACAATTGGTAAAGTTCGTAGAAATTTAGTTTTCAAATCCAAACAATTTTTAGTATTCTCTTACAAGCTCATCAAGAGTTCATACGGAGTTTTTAAAAGAATATATTGTAGTATAAATGTGTACATCATAGTGTATTTGACACACACTCGCAAAATAGTTGCTAATATTTTATACAACTCAATTTGTTTGAACCAAAGGGCCTGTTACTGTCACTAAAATAACGTAGCCAGTCGCAAGAGTAGTAACAACCTCATTGTATATATATATTTTTTTTTTTAGGAGACTATTTACATAAAATAACACTACACTTCTCGTACCCTGGAGGCAAACAATATTCTGCCGTTTTAACGAAAACTGCTCCCGTTCTGATATTCACGGCTTGATTTTTGTTTGAAAAACAAAATAAATAAAATCTGATGTTAGGAGTAAGAGTAAGATAGCATTTTTATATTTTTACTTTAGTGCTTTTTATAATTATGTTATTATTATAAGAGGTGATAGAATTTTTCATTTTAACGTGTCAATAAAAAAATAAAAACTGCGTTTTATACGTCTTATAAATTAATCATAAAAAATTATATTATAAAAGGCTCTAATTGAAAATCCACTTCCACATTTTTAATATAATCAATAGGCGGTTCAACAGTTTTTCCTTTTCCAACAGTTTATTAATTAAGTTCTAGAATGAAATATATATTACCATAGGGGTTTATAATTTATTACATTTTCACTTACGGATAGCGCATTTTTTTAAAATTAGATTTGCAATAACGTCTGAACATTTTCTTTTACTACTTTTTTTTTATTAATGAAACCGTGTCAACTCTGACCGTCGGTCTTTGACAAGCTTTTACAGTTTACGTATTAATTAACTGTTATGTACTTTTTCGCATAGCAGCTGTAGGTAGGCGACAAGTTTATACAAACACAGTCGTAACGGTCACCTGTTATCAACCCTATCATAAACCTTGGAAAAAGCAGTTTATTTACCTATTACAGGCGTAGCGAACCTTTTTAGAGTCAAGTGTCAACATTTTTCAACCAAGGTTTTTAAATATGTTCGCGTGCCCAAAAAAAAAATGTCTTTACAAAAGATAAAAAAACAAATACGAATATATTATTCATACATTTTATTAAATACATAATTTTTTATGGCATTTCATACTGAAAATTAGAAATATTAAAATGTTGTTTTATTTATTTCAATCTGATTTTTATTCATAACTCGAATAACTTCAAGTTAAGTATTTTTGCCTTATAGTTTATGATGATGCAATCGGGTACTTCACAGATTCGGTTGGCCTATTAAACGTTGTATCACACTATATGAAATTATTTACTTCGTGAGTTGAACGCCAATCACGACACTGTGTTATTCTATTTTCGGAGAGATAGTTTCGTAGACTTAATTGTTATCAGTATCTGATTTATTGTTTCGACTGTCGCCCACCGGTCGAGGCCTCAGACTAACGGACGCGGCGTGTTGTTTTAATTGACAACGTCTGTTATGTATGCATGTGATATTATTTACAATGGACGCTTTAGTTAATTAGTTTTCATGACAAACATTATATAGCGTGACGACGGTATTGAAACGTCCGTTTTCGGGAAAACACTTAACCTAACCTAACCGCAATAGAGAGCCGGCGGCTGCGGTATACACGAAATTCAATGGTATTGATATTAGCATATTGACTAATGAATTTTTCAGGTGACCGGTACAAGTTACTCGGAACCGCATAATATATATGTGTATGTTCCATGTTCGTTATTACTCTCTTGGCCTCTCCTATTTGGTTTTAATTTGCACTCCTACAAACGCTATTTATAATATTGCCACGCGATTGCACATTGGATTTTTTACTTTGTATACAGGGTGATTTTTTTTATCGTGGGCCATCTCACTAGGTTTAATTACTAATTTAATTTTTTTTCATATAGTGTTTTTATATAATGTGGTCTCAATTTTCCACAAATTGTTATGTTCCTACCCTCCTCCCAAACTAATTATTTTGATAGTAACTTTTGAAACTTAAACGGTAACACTAACGTATACATTTCATTAACTTTTTTAATTGAGAATAATGTACTAAAAATTTTGACTGGTCGATAACCAGTTTTGGATAACTTTTTTTGAAATTATTGAAGTTTCAAGTTTAGGACAGGTGGAAAGGTTATTATTTTTATATGCGCGCACTTCCCAACTGCACTTTCCCTCCCGTCCTAACTTTTAAACTCTTACAACTTTCAAAATAGTGGTTCAAAACTGATTATCAACCAGTCAACATTTTAAGTAATTAAAATTTTAAGCAAAAATATATACTCTACCGTTTAAATTTCAAAAGTTGTTATCGAAAAAACGAATTTAGGAGGTCGGTAGAAACATACAAATTTGTGGAAAATTGAGATCACATTATATATAAATTAAAAACACTTTGAAAAAAAAATCAATTACTAATTAATCCCAGTGAGATATTGAGTGGTCCGTGATAAAAAAATCACCTTGTATATCATACAATAAAATGTGCGTGTGTACACTGTACAGACTGTAAAAACGGACACACCAAGGCTGCTATAATCTCGCCGGTCGGTCGATACATATAAGATAGCTCGATAGATACATAGATCCATCGAATCAATGACCCGATGAGCGTTTGTGTGAGGTTTTTCGCGTGAGTAGTTCTTTTTATGAGTAAACAACAAGGCGACGGTTTCTGCGAATTCTCCGGTGATCATTCTATAGAGATACTGTGGTCGCGAACGGCCAGCAGCGGTGATGAATTAAAAATTAAATTTTTATACTAAAGCCGGGTCACGCAAAAAAAAAAAAGTATTAACTACCAAGATCCGTAAAAATGTAATGAACGCACGAGTCATCGTTTGATGTTCGAGGGATGGGATGCAAAATGCAAACATTGGCCGGAACTCGAGGGGTTTAAATTTCTAGAGGTTTTTTAACACACATCCGTGAAAATGGTTTTGCGGCGGACAAGTATATGAGGACAGTGATCGTAAAAAATGTATACTATGGATAATGAAGGCACTTATCTATGCCTTAGCGTTTAACTTAAACACAATCAAAATTATTCATTCGTAAAGATTTCCTTTTTTCATTTGCTTATAAAAATATAGATTTAAAAAAAAATAAAAACGTTACAGCTTATGCTTCTATATACATTGTGAAAATATGGTTAATCTACTGTATTTAATACTGTTTTTACTGAAACATGCTTAACGGGAAATGGAATAGCGTCTCGTAGAGTAATCGAATTCTGATATAAATATTATTTTTTAGCTTCGATGCAAAGCTGAGTAAATCATTTTTTGTTATCGAACATTTTTTAGTGTTTTTATAAGATTTTAACTTTCAAAATTAAATTTCTATGCTTTATAATAAAAGTTTTAAAAATTTTCATCAATTCAATATTTTAGTCGCCTTTGATAATATCACCTAATGATTCAATCTATATAATTAAGAGTAGAAGTCAGATGCGGTCAAAGTATATCCAAAAACGTCGACGTGATCAAAATTGATAGAAAAAAGTTCTTTGTCAAATATTGTCTATATTGATAAATAATCAGTATCGGAACGCTTATGTGCCAAGAACGCCAAAAAACTGTAAAAAACGGCATAAGTATAGGGAAAAGTAAAATAGGATTATTTTTAGTAGTTGAAGGTTGTTTTTTTTATCTCCACATGAAATCGAATGCTCATAAACTTACTTAAAGGTAAAAAAATCTTTTTTTTTAAACTATGGTGATTTTTAATAGCAAATTTCTATGGTACTAGTACGTGCGTATTATTCACAAGGCCGCTAATTTCGGAAGAATGCACCGTGTCTTCGTAATGTTTCTAATGGAAAATATTGGCTAGGCTCGTATATTTACTTGCCAGCGGAACTCGTTAATCTACAATGATAGTTTAATGTGCGTTTCTTAAGAATCCTATGCTTCGCTAGAATTTAATAAAGACAAATTGTTAAGAACCGTGCACTTCGAAGTACATCAGTAATTGTAATATTACCTACCAATATTATATTATTATTTTTTTTACTTGAACAATAACTGTTCCTGATTCCCAACAATTACACCTAGAGAAATCTTACTAACAATAAACCAAATATTCGATAACAAGTACCGTATTCTACCCCGTTGGTTCTCATCAGTAAAATTGTCTTAAACTTATCACCTACCTCATGACGAAAATCCTAACGAATAGTTTATCAAATTTCTGCATAGGTATGGTAATAATACATATAGTATTACTGTAATACTTTTATAAACTGTTTAGTATAATATGTTTACACGTACCCGGATTTGTCCTATATCCGCCATTGGGTTTCTTACAGGCAAACATAGTCATCTTCACATCAGTGTATTTATGTGTGTATTCGTTATATTTGAACGTCTCACATCACAATATTATTTATTTGAAGCAAAACCAGTTATTGCCGGTCTGACTCAGCATTCATCTACCCACCCGTATTGCCCCTCTGTCCTGCTGTAATATTACACTTTGCACCATAGACAAAAATGCAAAGCGAGTTCATAGGGCCTCTTTTGTAGCTAAACAACAACTATACAAGCTGTGTTTTAATGTCCAATAACTGATTTTAGTTAAATTGGTTGTAAAACTGATTATAATATTCTTAAAATGAATTTATTTTCCACATCGACAGAATCATTTTTAAAATAGAAATAAAAATCAAAAAATACCTCTGAATTGTTAAATTTTTTTGAAACCATGGTGAATGATCCATCATTAGGACCTGAAAATATTTGAGTAAAAAGTATCTCTAATTCCAAATTTATTTGTTTAATATTGATTTTATTTTAATCGTCACAAAAACCGTAATAATCAAGGTCAAAAATCATTAAAATCGTATTATATGAAAAAACAAAAACAGTTTACCGGCACCCCTTAATATTGAGATAGAGCGTTAGAACTTTCAGGATTTTCTTTTTTTGATGCTAACTTTATATTTTTCAAGTGGGAGCAAACTTTTTATTTTTAACGGCCATTTATATATATATATATATATATATATTATACCTTTAAAAACCATAATTTGTCTTATGTAAGAAGATGTGATAGTGTTTCAAAATGTTCTCATAAACAATTCCGTTGGACGTAAACGTTTGACTAAAAAGCACGTGGAACTCGTTTCATCCGTTTGGATGGATTTTTAACTTATAAAAAACTGTTTATTAAACTTAAACAGATTCTCGTGGGCGGAATGTAGTTTGAATCTGTTGCCGTTGAATATTAATTACTAAACTTAGTATGGTAGGTACCGTAGATAATTAACATCAAGACTTGACTTATTCCTGGAAGACGCCAACAACACGCTATTATCTTTATTCATATTAAATTTTAATACCCGTTTAAGTTACGTTGGGTGTAGTATGTCATTTGTCCCACACCATGTGTCTTGACTTTCATCGCGTTCAGTTTCTCAAGAAAACACAGTATATTTATGTTTTCTAGATTTACTGTAATATTACCGCTTGAAATATGATTATCACCGTCACGTAGTTAGTGTACTCGTACATTTCCTGCCACTGCGAGATTTATATAATTTAAGTAGGTACTAACTACTATATTGATGGTAAATTATCATAATATACTTGTTTAATGATCATTGATACTTAAATTTAAATCTCTCTAGCTTATATAGTCAATTTGTATAATATTATTCATTCCATAGTAGATTTATTACAAAATTTCAACGATAATGACAGTGCAAACATGAAAATCTAATTTATGTCAATGTCATTTGAACATTTTTCAAAAAATATTTTTGAACACTGTGGCCTGTTCGCGTTTTCAGGATTTACATATTACGTGTGAATTTTAAATGATACTTCAACGATAATTTTTTTACCCTCCCAACTTTCTTGGAAATTCGACGTCGAAAGTATTTCGGTATAATTATTCCGAACATCTGGTTTTCTCTACTTCTAGTGTTGCATATTTATTGCAGCATTGGAACTTATAATTATATGCGTCCAGACAGTACAAAAAAAAATGTATTTGCTGAAAAACACACCACACTGAGAAATAAAAAGCCAGCAGTTGTGGTGTTTATCGTTATCTCTCACTAGGTAATTAGTTATACAAAATTTGACGGAAATCATGACAGTAACATCTATTACCATGTAAATGAGGTTCAGTAAAACAGTAAAAACTTTAAAAAAATAATTATGGTTTCACTACAGAACTCTCGTTCATTAAAGCACGTTGTTGCCATCCCAAAACGACTAAAAATATCCACAAGAGTTGTGGTATTCTTTCGTTATTGTTTCTATTGTATGTATTAAAACATAATTTGATCTTTATACAGCTTGAGCCTCGAGTGCTATGTGAACAATTCAAAGGTTTTTTTATTTTATATAATTTGCAATCCGCCACTAGTTTTTACTTTTAGTTTTTTAAGAAAATACAAATACTACGTTTACTTTCGCTGTTACGGCATACATTTTAATTCCTTATTCCATTATCATATCCTGAGAATAAATTTTATTTCGCACTTTTTTCTTTGTCTTAAAATAGTTTTTTTTTCATCGAAAAAAAATTACATAATACATACATTTAACAACGAATTATAATTTTCGAAACAATAAATAAAAACGCGAGAAAGCCGATCTTATAAGTAAACACAGCGAAAGTTTTAAATAATTTTACAAAAGTTGTATTAACATTTTTAAATCTATTTTTTACGGGTTATGGCAACATCAGTTTCTCAGAAATGTGCATCTACCGCGATATGCTTTTGTATAAAAAAAATAGCATTAAAAAACATTGTTGTAATATGATTCGAAAAAAATTATTTACTGGCAAAATCGATTTCTCTTCGTTATGCTCAATACATAAATATATAAAAAATGTTAGCACTGTGTACGGTTTTATTTAGTAAATTGCTTGTATAAACAAACTTTATTTCGTAATTGACTTAACCACTTAGTTAGTGTGGCTTTTACGAGGCTTTGAAGCCTCCACAAAGACCATAACTCTGTTAAAATTAATTTAACCCTTTCTCCCAAAATGATGTTGACGTTGTGTTTGTAATGCTTTAATCAATATGCCTAAAGGGGAGTTCTCAGAATAGCGTTAAAACTTCACGCGTATAGCCGGAAGAGGGCCTTCGCTAAAATGCGCATTATCAAAATTGTAGTTAAATATATTATAACAGGTACCTATCTGATGTAGGGTGCGGTGGTCGTAACCTAGCCCGTTTGCCTGTTGTGTTCGTTTGATATACATGTAAAGCACATGCTTAAAATATAAGAGCAGGGCACAATAGTAGCTCATTTTGCGGTGACATGCCATCCGTGCAAAGTAATTTTTTACCCTCTGGTTGCAAACTGCTGCTTTGAACCTTCTGGGATTTAGTCAAAATTAAACGACCATACATGTGACGAACTATTTTGAAAACTTGGTTTAAATAAAATATTTTGCACGGTAATAATTTATACGTTTTCGAGTATTGCTTCTATTTTATTTTCCTCGTCCAACCACACTTTTATTTTTGTTTACTTGGGTTATTATAATTGTATTTAAATTATGTATTTTTTTTCCAACTGTAAACAAAGTATTCCATCCGACTATAATACCCTGTCCCAACATATTACGGTGTTACCGTGGAACTGTGGAAAGGAAAAGGTCTCTCGAACTAAATATATTATTATAGTCCGCTGGCGTTGTATATTCAAGCTGCAGGTACTCGCAGTAATGCACGTATAATATAATATAGAGTAAGCGGCAACAGTCGTTTAATAATTGTGGACCCCAACGACGTTTAGTAGAATGGAGTGTTAGAGAATAATAAATAACAACGTGCTGCCCTTTCAACCTAAGCCTTGTTGTTCCAAGAAACCGTGTCTCCAACAGGTGTAATGCAATTCTTTAGTGTAACTAAATCGATGGCGGTGGCAAGGAAAGCGAAAAAACTAATAATCGCAGCCCTTTAACGAATAGTGCGCGCACCAATAATAAATTATTGTTTATTTTTACGCCCAAAAGTCAAAACGTTTTGATGTCATTAACGAGGTTTTTTTCTTGTGTTTTTTAAGGTTCAAAGACGGTCGTCCTTATCCTTGGCCCAGCGACGTGTCCAGTTTCATACTGAACCCGGAGAGCGCCAACCAGACAATTTACACACAGAGCTTAACGCAGTCCGACCGAGGCGTTTACACTTGTCAACTGGCTAACCACACGACTACCATTAATCACTCTGTGAACCTCGGCACCACTGGTTAGTATAATAATATTTATCATAGCATTGTGTGTGATATGTGTAGCGGTAATCTGTTGAATGGTATTTCTTGTATCTCAATCGGTGTACCTTAATGAACATTCATAAATCAATAATAATAAAGTTAGAAAATAGAACTCGGTTCGACAATTTAAAGCAATCTGTTTATTCGGTATCTGAATTATGACGAAATGTGTTTAGATACCTAGCTTAAAAGTAAATACAAATCCCATGCTAATTATTGATTCACCGGCCATGCACCAGCTTGACGTCTCCTAAGATCCAGTCGTCTTGTATAAACACTAAAACCATCATAATATTCTCACCAATTTTTTTATAACCTCCAATTGTCATTCGGGCTTATGTAATAAATGTTTTCATAGCCAAAAGATTGATCTTCTGGAAACAACTACTGCTCAATAACTAGTTTTGAAGAAATATTCTTCGAAACGTATAAGCATTTAAGAAGAATTGTTCATTTTCCGGAAGTTGTGATTAGGCTGTATTTTAATCACACGTCAATAAGCTAACCCCATTAGAGCACGTGACTCATTACGAGGAATAAAGGACCAGCTCCCCCGGCACGTGTACGCACAAGTCAAATGGGGTTTTCACTGAATTTTACCGCTATAAGGACTTTCCATATAAATACACTTGAAAAAGTAGTTTTAAAGAAAAATCAAAACGCTTATATTTTATGTAATTATTAGTTATCCTCTTATAGCACTTATTGCCCAAACTTTTGAACTACGTATAAGTTGCAACTAATAGTATTTATACAAAACTTGAGATGTCTGTGTTGTTTATAGCTGTAGGTACACAATAGACGTAGTTAGAAGCCAGAAAGAGGTCTTCAAGTGTTCAGAGGCTACATAATCGGAGAGTGGCCAATCAATCTTAACAAAACTTCATGGGTTCATATTTGTTCTAGTTGAATAGGGCTAACGACGAGAAAAAAATGTATAAAAATCAAACGAAAATGGCGACTCATGTAACATTCAAAGTATACGCCGGCCAGTTAGAGTGCATTAGTGGGTTGACCGCTCTCCTAGCATAGGAGCCTTCTGGTTCAGTGTAATTGGTTGAAATATAATACATGTTATGTTTTGGCTATCATCCGTTTCTTTTACTTACAAAATAATAAAACACATGACCTTATTAGAAAAGATGGTTTGGCTCTTGAGTTGAACACATGTAGGATTAATGACTAATTCCTATTAGCCAAAGACTGAAATCGATGAATCATTATCAAGTGAAATTATCCTATCTCTGTCTCTTTAGCTACAGATTTTGTTATTTTCTGTACAATAATATATCTGAACTTTTCAACAAAAACCTTTTTAAATGATGATCGTTACGTTTATCTGTGATAGGTCGTTCAACTGTTGATTGGTCCCGGGTTTAAACTATTTTAGAATAAAGAGTATTCTAAAATAAATAGGTTAAACACAACAAGAACCAAACTTTTATCTCAGAAGCCAGCTACTGCACACTTTGAAATTATTTCTAAGAGTTGTTATAGTGGCTTTTGGTCTTAATCTCCCAATAACACCTCGACCTTAAAACGTATTTGTACAATTTACTTTTACGAGTAAACAAAAAAACGCATTAAGTGAACACTAAATGTGAGTATTTTTTAAATGAATGTAAATAAATGGACAACCTTCCCAGTTTCCCTGGGACGATCATAAAAAGAAAATCTATAAACTTACCATGTTCCAGAGATAAATATTATTATAAACAAATTATATTGTATAAAAGAGAATGTATATTTTTCTATTTCATTGCTTCTTGGAATTGCAAACTCGGCATGAGCAATAACATCTAAAACTCTTAATATATTCATATTTATTGAATATGTATAATCTACAACATAATATACAATACATAAACTTGGCGTTTTTTATATTCTACATAGTGAGGAAAAATAAAGGAAGTAAATTTATTACATCTGAATGCAACGTAGGTATAGTTGAAAGTTTTCATTAAACCCAGCCAATCATTGGTATTTGGTATTGAAAAAATTATTGGTATTGGGTTTATGTATTCACAAAATAACCTAACTAGATTGGACTTTTAAAAAACCTGGAATTCAGCCAACTTTGAATGTAGTAACACTCTAGTGTAGGTAATATATTATTATGTGCTATAAATCTGAATATTTAATTATTACAATTCATTATTTGACGATCAAATGAAATATGTAGCGCACGTTAATAGCAAACTAAGCAATACAATTCCTAAACTTAAGGTTATATTCTCGGAAACCGTTTTAACTAATACATTTTTTTATTACGTTAAAATATAAATATAAAAATTTACTCATTTATTTATATTACGAATAACTCTTTAATTGTTATTAATTTTCAATAAAACAATTTTCGGAACGGTTATTATGTAAGTAATGTTTTTTCACGTTAATTTACTATTAACTACACAACGTACTTCATTAGGACTTAACAACCCCAGTGGACTTGTAGAAATTCCACGTAGTCGGGGCTCGTCGTTCTAAAGTTTTTTAGGTTTCGTACAAACTTTCTTTATGTTTCATAATATAAATAATACTTGGAATACAACTTATTTAATAAGAACAATTGTAGTTTACTTAAAAAAAATCCTTAAAAAAGAAGTTTGGAACAAAATACATCAATGTAAAATCAATACCATTACAGCTAAAAAATGGGCATAGAAGAGTTAATATATTATACGTGCACGTGCGACTATAAACGATGGTCGAATAGTGTTCCTGGAATTTGGGTGTACTAAAACTAAAAAACTTCCACTTGGTTGTTTCCGAAATATTATTTTCAACGGTAAATCTGTTTTATTATATTTTTGTTTTTTGTCTCGTAGGAGTAATAGTCTCGTGAACCCCACTAGTGAGAAGTTGTAGTTGGGTCTCAGTAGTGGATCGGCCTCTGGCCAGAGTCGAAGGGTATGTCCCTTGCTGTCAAGTAGATTAACTATACCGTAATCCGGTATGTAATTTGGAATGTCGTCCGATTATTGACTCATTTTTCTTGTGGCCGCTTCATTGTGGTAATTCGAGTAGTCTGGTGTATTTTAATTTTTTTATTTTATTTACTAGCGTATTGTATGGAGTTTAATAACTTTACAAATCTAGAAAAAACTAAGCAAATTACGGTTATATATATAGTAAAAAAATGAATATTTAAAAAATTTTAATTTTAAACCAAATGAATATTTGAATGGCGGTCTTGCAACATTCAAAGCCACATTCAGAAATCATAAGAGAGAAAAAATTGTTGAACAAAAAACTACACCCCAAAACACCCCTAAATTATTGGGGGAATTCACTATAGCAACGGTTTTTACATACCAAGATACCATTTATGAACAATAGAAAACTGATGGTATGACAATGGGATCAAGACTAGCACCAGTATTTGCGAAGATTACGATTTAGAAAATAATTGCTTGAAATAAAAAATGTGGCTGTGAATGATACATTCGTACAATGACAATATGGCAGAAAATATTCTCAAAACATTTAAACAGTTTATAAAAGAATATTGAATTAAAAATGGAGATCGAGTAATATCTATTATCTACATCTTCCGTTTTTGGCCGTGTTAGTCAGCAAGACAACCCAGAATGAAACTTCGGTACAGGAATATTCAGGATGAAGACCTACACTGACAGGTATTTAAACATAATTTCCCCACACAAAAAAATGGGTCTACTATATATAATGGCCACGAGAGCGGTAATGATAGCCGACAGCGAATACTTTAAAGGAAGAAAACAATGTACTTACGGGAAGCACTTCAAAATAACAGATGTAATGTACGCTAGCAGACATCAACATAGTAAGCGGGAAAATACACAAAAACCAGTAAATCCCAACGTAGAAAATGAAGATAACATCAAAGGAATATTGTCATCGCCGTACATATATGGGTCATAAATCGCATCTCCAGAATAAAAAACAAATTTAAAATGAAAACCGTATTTAAACCCAATCGTATATAATAAAAACCTAAGCGTCCATCGCAGTACACTATATTATAATATAATATAATAATAACAATATAATATTCAGTTCGACAAGATAAAAGGACTAAACAAAGAAGCCAACTTCGGTAAAAAGACGTTATAAAGAAGCAATAGAAAATTAGCGATACGTAGAAACCAATTATTCAACAGGAAAAAATAGAGAAATAAATGAAACCAACCGATCAATGTAAAATTGTCGAAATAAATGAAAAATGCAGAAAAAGAAGAGCAATGTGTAAAGAATGCCAAAACAAAATCACAACATTCTAAGAAAACCACGTGACACGTGACGACACGTGACGGCACGTCACGACATGTACCCCTCCCCCTGGTCAAGATAACACGGTGCTTTCTAAACTGCCGGACGCATAAATTGCGGTAGGAAATAAGCGGCCAGTCATGGCTAAAATATTCAAAGTTGCATATCCCCACTCTGTTATATTATTAACTCACAAAATGTCAGCGTAAGGATACATCATGATTTTTTTGATAAGTATATACATAATACCTTTATAAAATAAATGAATTTAACAATCGCTCCGAAATGGACTGTAGTAAGTCAGCATAAAACTGAAGACGTGTGTATACATTCGGAAATTATCCGAATTATTCATATTAAACATTTACCTTTTTTTGGTGTTTTCCAGAGCGCTATCAACTTTTGAAACTTGAACGAAAACGTATGCATAATATATATATATATATATATATATATATGTATAATTGATGAATTGACAATGTATATCCGTAGAAAGTAATCCGCAGACATTTACTGTCTGCGGATAGTATTTACTACTTGGCAAGTTTGTAATGAGCCCGAATAGTCATTTTAAAACTAAAGACATCTGACAAGGATACATATTGAAACAATCCGGGTTTTTTTATAAGCTTTTTTGTTAGATAAATATTGTGATATGCATTCAAACTTATAAGAGGATTTCTCTGTACAAGTGACGGGACCGTGTTCAATCGTTAACTAGACTATTCAGCACAAATAACCGTACGTTAGGATATAGAAAGAAAAAAATCTGAAAACCGTCTATGTAAATATACTAACGTAGTTGAGATTTATTAATTTAACATACCGATTCTCAGTATAGTCGTCTGCGTCGTCCGCGTATTTTGTCAGTAGTTTTTTAGACACAATAAAAATATAATGTTGCGTGTTTTTTAATGTTTATGTAAAATAGTATTATGGTGATGGGCTGGAAGGTTGAAAAGGCGAACGTTATGTATACATTTTGCACAATAAAACATTTTTTTTTCTCTTCTTAAGCCGTTGTATTTTGTAATTATTAATCCATGCGCAATAGTTAAATATCATACACTGGATGTTTCCCTTTCGATGAATTTATTGTTTGTTTCATATATTTCGAGCTTAAATCCCACACAGTTAATCTGCAAAAAGGCTGGAACAACACACACACACACACACAGATATATATTTTTAAGCTTTAGGTAGACGTGTACACGCATTAAACTCTAATATTATAGCACAATATGTTATTGTAATTAACTTGCCAAAAACAAAATATTGATATTATCATGTATATTTATAAATATATTTTTTTTTAACTTGAAAAACAATATTTGTTTTAACAATTACATTTTAAATTACAATGTCAACATCAGCGATGAAAAGTGTAATAAATTATTATTATAAAACAACACAAAGCCATTAAATGTGAAAAGGTGGACAAAAAGGAAATTATTTAATAAGGGTGAAATTATCAAGTAACAAAAGTTTTGTTAAAAATTATTTTAAAACTGTAGCTTAAACATACCTATCTACTATTCGACGAAAACCTCCAATGTTATTGTACGATTTTCTATTTATTTAGCATTTCAAAATCGATTTTAATACATTTAACACTTTATTATTAAACTTGAACGACAATTGTATGATAAGCTAAAAAAAATAATGGTGTGTGTTATTAGACAAATTTTGTAAAATATTGTACTTACTCGCTCTACGATGGTTACAAGTTCAGCTTCCAATTTTTCTATCCGACCGGCTGCTTTAGCTAAGTGGTGTTTGGATAAAGCCTGAACGGTTCTAACCACGTGAGACTTTGGCTCTCAAGTTGGCTTTAAGCTCCGCGATCTCCTCTTCTTTGGCGATATCTAAACAAAAACAAAAAAAAAACACTAATAATAAAATACGGTTTATTTTCCAAATCCTCCCTGATAAACCTTGTTAAATATATTGTGCTTACCGTCCCTGACCAAGTTCGCAATATCGCGTTGAAGTTTAAGTGCAAGTACACTGTGTTCGGTCATGATTGATTGGCATTGTGTAGTTTTTGCAACGATGCCAGTTAAATGGCCCTTGACCACATGGAGTTCTTTGTTCAGCCTTGCGTTTTCTTTCTGGACTATTGCATTTTTGGTGCGCAGTCTTTTCACTTTTAGCTGGCCTCGTACTTGAAGCAGAAAAAAAAATTTCTCAAAATTACATTTTGAACAAGTAAAAAATATAATGTTTTAAGCAAATTTTGGAAATCTGTTAGCTGAGCTTAACAAGAAACATTTACATAACTAATATTTTTTCCAAATTGCATAGACACCAGAAAAAAAAACTCATTATATTGCATATTAGTAGTTGTTGCATATTTCCAGGACTGCTTTACGAATCTTACAATGGTGATAACTATACCATATTTCACCTTGTGTCACTTTTGAAACACATGTGGGATATTATTTCTTTCGTATTTTCCACTTAAGATTTTATGAACTTTTGAAGAAGAACTGACTGTCGTGTAATTAAAAAAAAAACATAATATTAATGGCCTTGATTATTGTATTTTTCCACTTATCCAACAAACTTTTCGCTTGAAGTACTTACACACTGCTTAGTGTTCCTTGGATCCTGTTAAGCGCTGTTATATTATGTAACCGTATAACGGTGTATTGTACACAATACTTTAAAGCGTTATGCAACCGAATCTATATACTTAAGGTTTGTTCTGCTGCCTGCAGTTCAATTGATGACGATTGTTATATAGGTATAATTATAATAATATATATGTTTGTGAGTTTTTAATTTTACGAAGAATACTGGTCTGGCAGCTTTTAAGGTGTTCATACCTTTTTTATGTGAAAATTGAAGCTTTTCATTTTTTTGTGTTGGTGTTTACGACAAAGGTAGTCTTTTTAACCCATTTTTGCCTAACCTAACCAACCCGAGGACATTCAAAATTCTATTTACAATCCATAGGTGCTGCTTTAAGTTCGTTTATCCTTCCAATTCAATGGGAATCACGTATTTTTACCTACGCAAAGTAGGATTATTATTTATATGTTTATTTAACATGTTTTGTAATCCATCGATATGTTTTCATACCGAATCCCATTGTGTTCCAAAGCTGTTGGCAAAACTAAAGTTTTTTTTAAAAGTGAAACCCGTGGTTTTGGTTTAGTAATATACATTTGTTTACGTTTAAACAGATAAATCTGCAGGGATTTTTTGTGCCAATTTCGGCGGTGTGTTAACTAATTTTAAAACTAAAAAAAACAAAAGTTCTGTCCTTCCCTTGCAACAATCTGCTGCGATACATAACGTCTATTTTATATACAAACGAGAGCCCTACGTGTCGTGTACTTCATATAATATGACTTTTTATGTCTAATAATTACTGACTTCCAAATACTAACTCGTTGTTCGCGTAAATCAGGAGTCTCTTAAAAAATGTTTTCTCATTGTTTCAGACGATGCTGGTTACTGGGGAGATCCGCTCCCGACTTATAAAATGCCCCGTGTCCACTATGCCGAACACGGCGATTTCATCCGGTTGTACTGCGAAGGGTTCGTAGGTAAGACCGGTCGTTACTGTTTATTTATATTATATTGTATAAAAAAATTAAATTTTTTGCATAATTGGTACCTAATATTTTTTTTCTTACAGGCAAAGTCAAACTCCCCGACGCCACCAACACGATAACGTGGAAAAAAATAGGATCGAACCGAACGGTCGAATCCAACGACAAATACGAGATTCAAGAAGTCATTAGGTTAGTGAAGGAATATAAGATACATAAGTTTGAACATTTGTATCTAAATGACAATAGTAATAATTTATATACTGTGGTTGGTAATTATCTGGCTTTAAAAGGCAATAAAGGCATTTATGTAGCTCATACCAGTTTTGTTGAAAATTGAGCAAGTAGTTACCCAGAATGCAGTGGTGACTTAAACTTGCCCAAAGTTCTGTGGTGTAATGATACCCCTTTGGTGTACTTAATCGTTCTTGACTTAGTATTTACTAGACATGACATTTACTGTAACTAATGCACTTTATCAGGCTCTAGTCAAAATGAATGCGTCTCGTCCGGCCTTAGAAATTACTTCAATTGTCCTGTAGATTAAATTCCTGTTGAAAAATACGTTTTTTACCATCATCGTTATTCCGCTGCTGGTCCAACAACCACGTTGTTCAACCGTTTTTCCAAAGTCATGGAAATCAAGTTTTGTCAAACTAATTTAGAAGTCGATGATTGTTCGCCAAAGTGGAAAACTATCGCCCCTATATCGAAACTTTATTTTCTTCGTTAACTATTTGAGTCTCTGATTGCACCTCAATTACAATTACACTTTATTAATCACTTGAAAAACTTTATCTGAATGACCGATCACATATTGTTAGCGAATATAAATATAAATCTGAAACCTTACATGCTACTTTGGGAGTTCCGCGAGGTGGTTGTACTTGTCTACTCTGCGTTATGATTTTTAACATAATTTGTGCACAGTAAATATGTGTGTATTGTATACAGGGAGAACGAACAAGTGCTGGGAGCTTTTCTCTACATAAACAATATACAGGAAACGGATTACGGACAATATTCGTGTTCCATCAGCAACACGGACGATCAAATTGTGCAACAGTTCACCAGCGTTTCGAAATTCGGTAAGTAGACGATTTTCGACCACTAACGAGGCTTAACCGTTGCTAATGCTTTAAAAAAAAAAAAAAGAATAGTTATCAACGAACCCGGAGGAAGGGTTAGCGGGTTATAAAAGTCTTCTCGAAATTAAACTATTAAAAGCAAGATGGTTTTTTTTTATACCCAAAATACTTCCCTCTCGTCGGTCGTTGCTTATATTATCTCCATTAACTGCGCGCATTTACAAAAGGATTGTTTAAGGTGGAGCGCCTCGTTAGGCGACAGCTGTTCCCTATGCCGCTCTCATCTTTTGTTACAATATGGTCGATCAAAAGTACTAAGAAGTCTGCTTGCGTCACAATATTGCGTTGAACGTGTTAAACAATAAAATTTACTGTCATCACTTCCAGTCGCAATTGCTTTATTATTTAAAATTATAATATCTATTTGTCATCATTTGTATTTCCAACGAAGAAATTCTTACTTTCTTTTCGTTAAATTATTGTTGCTATTCTTTACTTAAAATATATTACTCGAAATTGTAGATTAAAAAATTTAATAAGTCGAATAAAATTTAAATTATGTATTTTTAGCTTCGATGCAGACCCGAGATAGAATTGTCAAACGTCGGTTTTTTATTTTATTAGGTATATTATCTATACACTTGTGTCAAGACTAAAAGTATCGTCGGTCCTCGACTTATTAAATTTTAATTTCCAGAATTTCGAGTAAGATATTTTAAGTAAATACTAACAACAATAATTTAATGTGACCCTTAGACAAATTCTTCATGTAGCACGTGTTTGAAGATCAGAAATCTGACCTTATAGGGCAAAAAATGTTAAAAACTACATTATTATAAAATCTAAATCTTTTTAGTATCTCGTCCAAGACCAAAAATTTATCCATACTCTTTCAAAATCGATAAAAAAACGTCCTAAAAGTAATATTCACAAAAAATTATATATATATAAAATTATAATAAACAAAAAATCCTGTTTTAAATTTTTTGTTTATTATAATTTTATCGTCAAAACGGACCTATATTAATATATAATAGTTTTATTTATAATTTACACTCGTTTATTGTTTACCATTTGACGTTATTATTTTAATAAGCGTTTTGAATTCAACTTTTTTTTATAATAATACTTAAAACAAATAACTTCATTAACGTTTCCATATTTTCGTTTTTTTTTTCTAGTCGCCAAAGAACAGTCGGAAAAAAAATTGTTCAAGGAACTCATTTTCATAATTTGTCTTATGGTGTTGTTGATATTGACCCTGTGGAAACGTCGATGGGTGGTCGCGGCTTACCGGAGATTAAGGAAAAACATAGCAAAAGACAAATACATATTGCGTAAGTGATTTTTATATGCATTATTTTCTTGTATTATTGTATACTAAATACGTATCATTTGCAATGGCCGAAACGGAATTAATAGATATTGACGTACACGTTTCGTTACAGCCAAAAAGACAACGTGGAACTTGATAATTTTTTACGACCAAGAGAACAAAGAGAGGGCGCATTATTTGAAAGAGAAAATCGAACAACAACAAGAAGACAATTACATCATTAAAAGCTATCTCATCGATTTTGACGAAGGTATGTCCGACACACACAAACACATACACCTAACCGTTGAAATATATACAAATTGAATTAAAACATTGTATTCGCAGACTCCATTAAAACTCACGTCGACCTAGCCAAAGACTACGACTTTGCCGTTTACCTGCTTTCCTCGGACGATACACAGACATCATCGTTGACGAAATCATCGTTAAAATCGTTCATCGAAGACAACGCATCACTAAAGAACTATTTAATCGTGAGTATATCTAATAGCCAGTTTGCTGTATTTATAATAATGTTACTATTTGCTTATTACGCCTTGTAGCATAGACTGTAAATATTCTTTAAATAAAAAGAAATATATAAAAAAAAATGGCATCGTTTACAATGTTCGTTTTGTCGTTTTCAAATAGAATTACTGCGATTCGCCAACGACACCGACGAAAAAGTGGTGCGACAAAATCGTGTTGGACTTGAACGATGGACTGGCCAAACGAAATCAAAATAAATTATCTAACAGCTTGCTCGGAGTTGTCTAAATAGTGTGTAGTGTCGACATTTTATTATTTATCGAAACTTAGTATTCCTATATACATACCAAATGGGTTGAATCCATTTTTATTAAAAAATAATAAAAACATACTAGTAGAAAGAAATATTTTATGTTTATTACTTACTATTGGTATAAGAGTTCCCTGTATTGTGTGTGTTTCCAGATTTGACGACTTTTTTTTTTTGCTTCTTGCCATCTTTATACGCAATAACTCATTGTTTCAACCTTTTTATTATTATTATTATTATTATTATTAATTAATATATGTTATTGTATGTATTGGATTTTGTTTATTGACTTTTTTTTTTAATTTTATATATACACAATTTGTATACCAACATATTATTTTATGACGATAATATTAATGGCTGTTTTGTACATTTTTTTTTAAAACATTCCTCACAATTGTTGTTTTTTTATTTTTGACTGGATTTGATTGTCCTTGTATTATTTATTATTGTATACCGGACATAAATTTTAAATCCTTGTGTTTCTCGTTATAATATATAATATTATTCATATATATATATATATGTGTAGATTGGCTTATATAAAATTGTAGTGAAAGAAATTGTGATTTGTCATTAAAAAAAAAACCTAATAAAATAATATAATGCTTGAATAGAACTGATTATAAATGTGTTATTCATCAACCCATTAAAATTTTTTCAGTTGAGAGTCGGTTTAACCAATTGGATACAAATTTTATTTTTGTTATCTATGTTACAATTTTAACCAAGTATTTATAAAATATGTATATTATATTATGTACAGTGATAAGACAATGATCACGATCTCTTTACCGATTTACATTTACAGTTAGCCGTTAGGTAATAGGTACCTATATACCTATATAATACAAAAAGGTAAGTCTGAAAAAACGCAGCGTTTCTCAACTTTATTCGAAAACTTTGTACTTATTGGATAAAATAACAAAACCAATTTAATTACATAATTAAAAATATACTACATAGTTGTTTGTCTTCCGGAATCGATGACGGCGACAAAGAACTCCGAGAAAAACCTTTGGCGTATCTTTTTTCCCGAAAGACAAAGAATAATAAAAACGCAACGCAAATAAATTTAAATTAGCACCTTTCATTTTTTTCACGTTGTCGTTACCGCCAAAGAAACCCGACAAAGTTGACACTCGTAATACAATTTCTACTCGTTGAGTTATTTATTTGTATGTATACAATTATATAATATCGTGTATTATGTATATTTTTCTTTTGACGTTTCCATAGCGAGAAAAGATAAATTAACAGTCGGCGCAATTCGATTTGTGCGAAAGCGACAACGATAGCCGTTTGTTTTTATAGCTCATATTTTGTCGATAAGTATTGTATACATTTTTTATTGTCCCCCCCCCCAGTCATACTCGTTAAAATTTGGTTCTCGGATAGGTCAGGTTAGGTTGAACATGTTAAATTCCAAATGGCCACAAATTATTCGTGCATGCGACTGTGACGGTTTTAAAATAGTATTATACCTACAGTCGAGTGTGTCAGTATAATGACATGCTGACCGACTGTGTTGGCCCTTGTAAAAATGTTTTCATTTTTGAATTCACTTTGTTTTGGCTCGCGTTAAGGGGTAAAGAATAGGCAATATAGTTTTACACTACAAAAAAAAACTGATCACGTAGGCTTGTTTTCAGATTAATTTGTACCTATCGGCCTTGTGATGAGTATAATATTTATAAAATCGAGATCTTGCTTAAATTTTGATAAAGATATTAGGCACCTAGTACCAGACAGTAGGAACAGTAACAGACTTTAACTTCGTTTACATATATTTATATATTTTTATCGATAACGTTAATTTATTGTACGAAGCCATTTTATGCCAAAATTACTCATTTTCAGTTGTTTTGAAATAGAGTTACAGTTCAATTTTTAATAGGAAAGTTCGTGAATTTCATTTTTTATGTGGTTTAGCCCAAATAGTCTGAAAACGGATCAATATCGCTGGGCCATGATGCTCGCATCCCCCCATTAATCCAGCATGGTCGAGTGAGTTGACCTTATTGTCGTGTGTACCAGTACGACACACACACACACACTCAGTCTGTACTATGAAAATACATTGGAAAAACAAAAAGTCAATAACAACTTACGACAAAACCGTAGTGTGCACATAATATTTAATTATGGCCATTTCCCACAAAAACAACTATCGTTAACAATAACTGTAATAATAATTTCGAGTTTTAACAATATAAAACTAAGTATGATGATTTTTGTTTTGAGAAATAACCACAAGTAAATAAATATTGTTTTATTAAGGGAAACGGAAAGCGTTATCTATTAAGGGGTAATGGATAAGCAATATTTGACAAACATTAATCTAGTAACGATTTCAAGTATGCCGACTAGTTTTAATGTAAACAAATATTAAGTTTTCTAGTTATAAAACTATAAAAGATTTTTTTGTTCCGAATTATGGCGAAAGTTTGGTAAAAAATGACTTTCGTAGAAGTCATTTTCCGGCGTATCCATTGGACGTTGTTCAATTTGAATTTTGTTTTGTGTGAAGCTTACCATTTTTTCTGTGGGGGCTAAAAAGCCGATTTTTGATTTAGCTCTCAGAAAATTAGTTGAATTTATTAGAAAATACAATACAAATATAAACGCTTATAATATTTTGAAAACAAAAATAAAAAATCAGCCTTTTAGCCCCCATAGACAAGATGTTAACTTTATGAAAAAAACATTTTGTTTGAAATTGGTTCGGTAGACACTTTAGAAACTAGAAAGTGGCTTCTGGTTTTAGTCTTTATTATTTATATAAAATTCGGTGCATGTAAGGCGTTTTATATAGGCAATATTTAAAAAAAAACACATGTCAATAATTGATGATAAGCTTCAAGGTATATTTTTAATTTATATCATTTTTTCTATGAGTATAAACCATTTTAGTTTATTTTAGATCTATTATCAGATTTGAATTTTGAAAAAAGATTCGAGTTCGTCGACTACTTTACTAGGTTATATAAGAAGCCGATCTTCATTTTAAAAAATCAGTTTCTCGTAAATCGTAATTAAAAAAATCAAATTTTTAACTTTTAAATAACAATTTTTTTACATAAAAAATCGGTTTGTGACGTAACTTCGAGAAGTAGCCAAACAATTTGTATCTCTCTACAGAATTGAAATCGAATCATCCTTAGTAGTCGAGGTTTTGTCAGATTTTTTGGTCGAAAAAGCCGAAAAACAAACCGCTTTCATCTCCTAATACTTCGTATTCAAGGTCGAAATCAAATTACAATCCTATTACACTTAGTCAATAATACTGGCGAAAATTGAATGGGCTAACCTTTCTCGATAGAGTACCCATGTTGCAAACAAATATTATTGTTTTTGAAATGTAAATTAATATTTAAAAATCCCATTTTGTCAGGAAATAAAATCTTAACTTTTTGTTTTATAATGTTAAAATATACTAGGTATATCATTGGAAATATTTTCATATTTGAAGAATATTTTTAGAAACATTTTATCTTCTGCCTCTACATTAAGATTTATCAACTCTCATCATTAAATAGCAAATTTTTTACTAAAGCTCAACAATCTTAAATTTGTACTAGAATATTAACACAAGACAGGTATTTATTTTGATATTTCATTTTTTTTTTCAACTTATAAAACGCACAGGTCCTTTTTACATACAAAAACATATATTGAGCTACTTCTAGCATTAAGTTTCTAAAAATACTCAAATTTGAGTTTCAGAAAAGTTTTTAATTGCTCATAACATTTCCAAGGTATTAACCGTGGTGCATTTTAATTTAGTGATTTTTACAATATGAATAAATTAAAAATGTCCTTCGATCAATACAAGCGTGTATTAAAATCTGTATCCGTTTAATATTTTCAAAACTATTGCCAGATAACACGTTTCAGAGTGGTAAAAATTATTAAGTCGGAAAACCAAATATTTAATATTACCTACATAACTTTAGTTATTAAAAAATCCTTCATAAAGAATATGACGTACCCTATAAAAATAATCGTTATAACATGTATATGGAAGTGTGTAGGTCAAAGCAGAATGGTCATAGAAAACAAATTTCGACAAAAGAGAATAAACTACTTTAACAAGGTTCTTGTCAGCTTTTTAAAAAAACTTCAATTTTACCTTATACAAGCACTTTAAAATAGTCGCAATAAAAACATAAATAGTAAATGTTTAGTTAATATTAAAATAACCTAAATAATGTCCTCATTATTATAAGTATGTAAAAATAAGTTGTTTACGATTATTAGTCGTTAGATAATGGAGAATATGCATAGCTCTGCAGATTTTTTTTTAAAACAATGTCAAAGACGTCTTTGATAGTCCGAAAAAGAAATCGACAACCAAAAAAGTCCCAATTCAGAAATTGGGACTGAACTTATAATTACACATCAGTTTAACCTTCAAATCAAGAATTTGCAGAAGTTACCTGTATTTTAGGATTTACTTAAAATATCAATAGTACTCATAAGATAAAAAAAAAAAAATTTGGAATAATTAATTTATAAACATAAAAAACATCAAATTCTACTAAACAATTACGAAATAGTATTGAGCTTAGCGTCTTAGTTATGCCAAAATGATATCACTATTAGAAAAAAACTATTTCATATGTCACAATACTCAAGACAAGTTTTAGAGCTTTGGTACCCATTTGTGCAAATTTATGACCAAACACAAATTAAAATATTATTCAAACATAATAGAAAGGTGCAAATAAAAACTACCCAATGTAGATGGAAAAAAAAATAGTTAATAAGTGTGTTTTATTTGCCGATGTTATTAGTACAAACGTAACACAATATATAGGCGGCGGTTTTAATGCCTTCTTTCAGTTGGGCCAAATGGGTTTTGTAGTCATAGATGCAGTAAATAATGTTAAAAAAAAAATTAAGATATAAGATTATAAAATTATAGCTTTTATAGAAAGATTTCAAAAGAAAATTATTTTCAAAATGAATGCAATACATAAACGCATTTTTTTTAAAATTATGTCCATCCTTGTAAATCTTTTAACATAAACAAAATTTTAAAAAATTGTTGCAATTAAATAAAAAATAAAAACAAAATGTTATTATGATACGATTATGAGTAGCACAACACGATTTTTTCCTGCGAAATTCTTTACGGTGAAAACAAGGTTGCAACAACCATTTGGATAGTATTAGAAGTTGGGATGGCGTCTGACACCTATGCCAACTTCCGTTTGACCTAACTGAAGGACGTGTGTGCGCTACTGCTACGCCTATTCATTTCTTCTTGGATGCCTTTTCTGCAGCCTTTGTTACTTTACCCGCAGACAAGTCTTTGAAGTTGACGCTCTAAAAACAAAAAACATAAAGTTAGGACACTTACAAAAAAGGGTAAAAAAAGTTTTCAGATTTTTACCTTGATGACACCGACAGCGACTGTTTGCCTCATATCACGTACGGCGAAACGTCCCAAGGGAGGGAACTCTGAGAATGCTTCAACACATAAAGGTTTGGACGGCACCAAAGTGATGATGGCAGCGTCTCCAGACTTGATAGCTTTTGGGTTAGCCTCTGTGGTTTTACCAGTACGACGGTCACACTTTTCTTTGATTTCGGCGAACTTGCAAGCAATGTGGGCTGTGTGACAATCCAACACTGGGGTGTATCCGTTTGAGATTTGACCAGGGTGGTTCAACACAATAACCTGAGCAGTGAAGTCAGCAGCGGCCTTGGGTGGGTTGGATTTGGTATCTCCAGCTACGAAACCACGACGCAATTCCTTAACAGACACGTTCTTTACGTTGAAACCGACATTGTCTCCGGGAACAGCTTCGACCAGAGCTTCGTGGTGCATCTCCACAGATTTGACTTCAGTGGTGATGTTGGCAGGTGCGAATACGACAACCATACCAGGTTTCAACACACCAGTCTCCACACGACCGACTGGGACTGTTCCGATACCTCCTATCTTGTACACGTCTTGAAGAGGCAGACGGAGAGCCTTGTCGGTTGGGCGACTGGGTGGCAGGATAGCATCCAACGCTTCAATCAAACATTTACCGTCAGCCTTTCCTTCCTTACGTTCAACAGCCCATCCTTTGAACCATGGCATTTTTTCAGAAACTTCTAACATGTTGTCTCCGTTCCATCCAGAGATGGGGACGAAAGGAACAGCAGCTGGGTTGTAACCGATCTTCTTGATGTAACTGCTTACTTCTTTCTTGATTTCTTCGAAACGAGACTGTAAGAAAAAAATTAAATTTAGACTTAAAAACTATAAAGATTGAACAATATTCATTAAAAAAAAAAAGTTACTTACTTCGCTGTATGGCGGTTCAGTGGAGTCCATCTTGTTCACACCAACGATCAACTGTTTTACACCGAGGGTGAAAGCCAAGAGAGCGTGTTCACGGGTCTGTCCATTCTTGGAAATACCAGCTTCAAATTCACCAGTACCAGCAGCAACAATAAGTACAGCACAATCGGCTTGGGATGTACCAGTAATCATGTTCTTGATGAAATCTCTGTGTCCAGGTGCGTCAATGATGGTGACGTAGTATCTGGCAGTTTCGAATTTCCACAAAGCGATATCGATAGTGATACCACGTTCACGTTCAGCCTTCAATTTGTCCAATACCCACGCGTATTTGAAGGAACCTTTTCCCATCTAATAGATAATTTCAAAAAATTAGTAAAACTACACTTACTAAGATTTATGTTTGATAACTATTATCAGGTCAAAGAGAGAGAGAGCCAATACAATTATAAATATTTGAAAATGATTAAGGGTGAACAATAGTTTATATATATAATTACTTCTTGGGCTTCCTTCTCGAACTTTTCAATGGTACGTTTGTCAATACCACCACATTTGTAGATCAAGTGACCAGTGGTTGTGGATTTACCGGAGTCGACGTGTCCAATGACGACAATGTTAATATGTACCTTTTCTTTACCCATGGTGAATTTTCTAAAATAAAAAATAACAACTATTAGCAATGTAAAAATTTAATATTTTTGAAATAAAATGTATTAAAATAATATAAATACCAACTCAAATTAAAATACTCTTAATTTGGGAATAATAACATGGTAATCTTATCAAGGAAATGCATGAATAATTAATATTCATGACCTTAGACCTATGCAGCTAAATAAGATTATGAACACAAACCTATCAAATAAACTTATGTTCGTAAACACGTAAATAATTGCACTTAAAGTCATAACAAATCAGTTTGTTAAAAGCCATACAACAAACCTTTAAGTTGTCTAATTTTAGCTTTGACAGATTGTCAAAGGGTTATCAATAAGAACGACTACACTAATTAACAAGAGAAAAAGACTAGGATGTAAAGTCAAGTCAACGTGTAAAAAATATGAATTACGCAATTGAGAAATATATCATATTATTGAAATGCCGAGATTTAAAATCTAAAAAACAGAAATGCGATAAAAACACCTGTATGCACATTGCAACACTGAAAACGATGCAATGTGCCTTAACCTTAAAAAAAATGTAGATCAAAAATAAGCTACAGAAAGGGGTCAATGAATTAAATTAATTTCTGGTGCAGCGAATTTGAATAGAATAGAGGAAAAAGTGCATGCACTTATTCCGGTTATGGTGTAACCGTGAATTTTGGTCAACCAAGCACATGTGTCATTGGCATTGGTGCCAACTCACAGCCGGGAGAAGGAAACGGACATTAACCGGCCGACCGTTGACACCCAAAAGGGAAATTCTTCGGCTGAACATTTATAATAAGAAAACCGGCAATGAGATCTCGTGTTAAAAATAAAAACGTTATTGCGTTAATGCACGACCCGGCCACGTAGATAGGTTATGCAGCAGAAACCGTTACAATGCATTCACAGTAATTACGCAATTTTGCCACATACACAGGAACGACGGCCACTCGTCGCAAGTCGAAATACCCTAAAGAGTGGAATTTTCGGTTAGAAGAAACCGTAACAAATCTAGCGTACATACATATCACGGTATGCCATAAACCTACATAAAGGAAGTGAATAGTTAGACACGTACTCCGGGCCAAGTCGTTCGCCGACATATTGTACGCCAACGTGATCGAACGGTAACAATGAATAATTTTAACCCAAGGTAAAGCGGTTGGTAATGTTGATTGGAAAACGGTGAACTTATAAAGGTAATCAAGAAACGGACTAAAAGAGTTGGGCTAGGGGTTTCGGCAGCCAAAGAAACTTGTGAGAATCACGGTTAGGAAACGTGAATAAAATTCCGGCCGGCTTTGCAGCCGGGGGCGGCGGAATATGGAAAATCGCGCTAAAGATAATAAACTAGACAATTTTACTTACCGTTTGACGACGAAAAACTATTACACTAACAGATCGAAACGGATAAAAATATTCAAACACTGTTGAACCGTCACGGGCGGTGAGAAAAATGTATTGTTAAAGTGCGGCACACACGAACGATAGCACGGCAGCGAGCAGACACGGAAAGAGACCGACGAGTCGGGATACACCGGCCAGAGGTGGTGGTCAAATGAAAAACATGGCGGCCGGTTCGCTGGCGCCGACGTTTCGTATACCAATTCTGCCGTTCCGTGGCAGTTTAAAACCAAAATAAAATCATTTTATTTTACAAAACGATTTTTAAATTGCGAATATTTAGTTTTGTTTCGCCTCTTCGAAGGTTTTTTGCTTTTTTTCGCATTTTATGACCATCGCGACAATGGGTTCGAGATTAAGCGACTGTCACGCGATCATGTTGCCTGCACTGAAACCGTTACCAACCCACAAGACGCCGGACACCCGACACGTCGGCCGTCGCGACGACCGCATATCCACGAGAATGCCGCGATCGACTCCGTGGATTTTATTCCGTGTTACTCGTTATAGTTACACTGACAAGTCATTGTTATTTGTTAATTGTTATGCTTAGAAGGCTACGGCATGTGGACAACGAGGCATATTGTTTAATGTCACACTAGCCCGTCCAATAAATTAATTCATTTGGCCTAAATTATTAAGCCAAAAATAATGATCACGATTTAACGGCACCGGTTGTGACACTTGTATAGTTTTTGATACTAACACTCCGATTTTACCCACCGCATTTTAAATAATTTTATTGAGTTGACGAATTGTTTTTTAACTACTTTAGTTAATGTACTTATAATATTATTTGTTCATTTTACAACTATACACTTCTGCCACCTGGTATCACTTTTGAATACTGAATCACAATAACCGCAAAAAAAAAAACAATTTTTGATAATGCAGTTATTAATGTAGGTTGAAATTATCCATAACCGCATATTGTAAAAAATTGAGATGGATTTTTGTAATTTTAATATAAAAATAAGATATATACATATTACATACATAAATAAGATAAAAACATACTAATTAGTAATTATTACTACAACCTTATCATTTAAGTAGTATTGTAACTGCATTTTTACATAAAAACATTTACATGTAGAATAATATTAAAAGAAAATGCATTATTATATTTTTAAAAGAGCAATATTTTTTTGTGCATTAAATAAAGTGCATAGTATGCATTTAGGACGCATCTTTTTTTGCGAAAATTTACTATCTATTATTCTCTTAAATAAAACATTTAAACATTTTTATGTCACTTAAATATGTTGTCTATAAAAAAATAATTTTTTTAGTTGTTATATAATTTATACCTTTACCTATACTATACGTAAACTGATTAGGTAGTAAAATATTAGATATATTTTTTTTACTATTATTCTATAAGTATAGGAAATTTATTTTACTACTATGAAAACATTAATATTGACAATATATTTAGTATACATGTATAATTTTTTTTTTATGTTTGTGCATTTATAATAACTAGATAACTTATAAAAGTCTAATGATGTAAAACTCAGTGGTAATTGAAATTCTTGAATTCTGTTTCTAGGTAGGAATAAGTAGAGTACCTTAGTAACAATATACTTGTATACAATTTGACGTTTGTGGAATTAGGGACGTGCACGTTGTATTTCAAGGAATTTACTATTTTTAAGAAGCCTAAGTCTAAGTAATATCCTCTTTTTGTACCATAATGTAAAAAGTATTTGTCCTAATCCAATTCTAAATATTACATTATAGCTTAGCTAGACTTTGTCTCAAAATAATTCGTCAATCTAATTACATAAATTTTAATTTTAACATACACATAACTAAGATTACATTTTAGTTTACAATTTTAAAGGCACTTAATTTACCTAAATAATATCAACCCATAATATTATGTACATCTGAACACAGAATGCCTACCCTTCTATATGAAAGCAAAACAGCATTTGTGGCGTCTTTTTAAATTATAGTTATTAAAATTGTACTTATGTGTTACAGTCTATGAGTAAAAATGTACTTGGGTTTGAAAGAAAATAACAAATAACTTTTTGTGAACAATAAATGAATAAAACAGTAATAATATAGTTCGTATTAATAATAATTCTATTATATTTTATAACAATATGAAGATTGGTAATTTTGCAATTTTTAAATACTTCCTGATAAATTATAACAACATTAATATAATATGAGATCCCCATCAGATAGGCGATAGGTTATTCATCGTACATTATCAATCATGAAAATATAAAAACAGTCTGGAAAGCGGAAGTGCTCGACATGCTTTCACGAATGCGTTGCTTATATTAAAGCCTAAAGGTCTATTCGTAAGTGAAGTAATTTCTACTCAATCCAATTTCATGATTTTATTCATTCACATTTAAAAAAAAAAATTCAACCACAAACCGTGTAAGCATCTTGTATTTCAAATATAAATACCTATGTACTTTACAATTAGGTACAGTTTGTTCATTACCATTACCTACTTTATTATTTTTTATTATACATTTGCGAATGCATGTGATTGTCAAGATGTATATGAAGATTGATTAATTTATAATTGAAAAATTAACATCGTTTTTCTTAGGTACATATTTATTGTTTTCCAATTTCCATACAAGTAAAATATATACTTTATATTATAGTGTACGATTATTACTTATTATATATAAACAGCCACATATTATTACTAAAAAAACTAGATATAGTGGACGGCGGGCGTTGATATACATATAATATGACGTCATAATATTATGATGAGTAAGCAAAGTTTCATTAATGCCACATTGCCACGCTTAGGTTATAAGCATAACATTCGCCACCGGCCACGTGACCCATATTCATATAATAAGTATTCACTTGGTAGCTCAAGTCTTAATCGTAAACTTATATTTTGACGATTGTATACTTAAAAAATGATAATAATATTCATTTAAAATAAATCTAAATTATATTAGAAGTATCTATGAATATTGTCAGATAAGATGATTTTTTTTCCTATACATAAGTAATAATAATAAGTATATAAATATATATATATATATATATATACATACGGGGGGAAGGGGTATATATATAAATGAATAGGAATAGCTAGGCATAGGAATTGCCTTATTATTAGTCGACATGAAAATTAGTTGTGTAGAGAAATCAGTCATACTGGTGAATGTGATGGGTCTTATTGTTTTAGAATACACCTACTTTTAATTTTGAAATCAAAACTTAATTCAAATTGAAATAAATTTTAGTCACAATTAATTATAAATGGAATATTTGATACCTTTTATTGTGTTTGGGGGGGGGGGGGGCAATGGACAATTCGGTTAACTTATAAGCCCAACCAATATGAATTAACCTGAAATCTAGTTAACAAGATTGATATAAAATTAATTATTTTCTATATTTTGTCTATAATTTTTATAGCCAAGAATTTAGACTGTAAACATCTTCACACTTCCATCAAGAGGTGATTGCATCCAGTAAAACTATTAATGTACATTATGAATTATAATATTTTAGTTGAGAAAAATAATGACTAAGTAGTAGCTGTTAAAAAAAATATTGCATAAATAAAAAATTCAATAAAAACAAAAAAAGATATTTATTGCTAACATATAAATCATAATATACGTATAAACATTTAATGATATCACATGATTAGGGTAGATAAAAATAATGAACCGTCTAAATAAAATATAATACTTATACACGTAAGCAGCAGGGCAGTAGTACCAGTAATACCAAAAATAGTATAAAGCGTATTTATTATTTAAATACTTTTATTAGTTTACGATCCTTGTGTCCATGTAAACAAATTTGACCAACTTGAATTTTGATCTGTTATAGCACCTGCAAACAAAAGAATGATATAAAAAATGATATATTACACAATATTTTATGATAAATTTAATAGTGCTGTCGGATAATAATGGATGTTAAATTGTTAACCTTTAGCAATGGATTCAATTTGTTTTTGTTCTTCGGGACTGAGTTTGAGCAACTTGTTGATTACTGGAACTAAATGACATTTTTCTACTCCATTTGACAATGTTATAAACTGAAAATATCAAATCGAAAGCTAAAATTTAAACGGGAATTTACAAACATCCTATCAACCAAGTACCTTAAATATAATATTTTTTAAGTACTCCATATTTTTTATTTCTTCATTTCTGTCTACACTACGCTGCAACCTTCTTATATCTTCTTTAAGGAACTTATTTTGTTGTTCGTAACGAGAACAGTTCTTTTCAGTTTCATTTAACATGACTGTTAATTGCTTTAACTGTTTACGTGTAGTGTTCAACTCATTTATAGCATCACTTACTATGGAAATGAAAAATATTAAGTATCATAATTGTACATACATTTTTAAACAATATTATGTTAATGCACCACTGTTATTGTCGAATGTTAACAAATCTTCTAAAGGCATAAGTCCTCCTTTGCTCAGTTTTCTCATAGATTCATTTGAACTTTCAAACTCCGAATACTAATAAGTAAAAATGCATAATTTAAAATCAGATATCATATGTAAATTAATATTTATTTCTGTTCATCATACTATTTCGTCATCGTCTTGAATATGGGACGCAGATAATGATTTCTTAAGTTTAAACTCTGACGCCTCAGGTAGGGCAGTACTTGGTTCAGGATTTAAGACACGTGCTTCTTCTTCCTTAAGAACTATTTGTTCCAACCTGTCTATTTCTGATTCATACAGCATTTGATTGTTTAAAATTTTTTCCTGAAACAATAGGTATGATGTATTTATTACAAACACATATTGTAAATTTACATAAATATTTGTCTATTACAAAAATCGAAACATACATTTAGAACTCTGATTTCATCTTCTAATTTAGATTTAATTTTTTCAATTTCAACATTTAATTGGTAAATTTCTTTGTCTTTTATTGATAGTGTTTTTGTCATGTTACTTAGTCGTTTTTCATACTTTTCTACTTCGTTTTGTAATAAACCAACCTCAGTTTCTTTTCCAGTCAATTCGGATCTACAATATAAAACACATGAATAAATTGTAATGCTTATCATAAGTACAACACAAATAATGCATATTTTTGCATATTTAAAAATTTGGTAAAGCAGAGATAAGCCCATTTCACACCCTATGTGTATAGTATGTGCGGTTTTTCATTCGCAAAATCTGGACCAGTGGAAAAATGGCATATCAGACGCCTAGGTGTGAAATGTTAAATTTAAGTAATGTATTTTCAAGTATTGTAGTATTTAAGTAATGTAAAAAATGTGCATATTATAACTACGGGTGTGAAACAGGAATAATATTAACTGAATACTCACGATACAGATTGAATGTTAGTTTTACACTGATTTAAAGCATCGGTGACTTCATGAAGTTGATCAGTAAGCTCGGCAACTTTAACATTATAGGCAGTGTCTTGTTTGTGTTTTTGAAAGACACTATGTGCTCGTAATTTGTATGCTTCAAACTCTTCTAACAGGCTTTGGTTTTCTTGGGTGTATTTAGCGATGGATATATTTGCTGATTTCAATTCTGTTTGTAATCTACGAATCTATAACGAAACATTACAAATTCGAAACTGAAAATCTTATAAATATAATACGCTATAGTTGTTTACTATTTTTCAATGTTTCTACCTTGTCATTCAGTAATGCATGCTGTGATTGATAATATTCTTTTTCGGTGTCGTATTGTGACTGTATTTGATTATATTTATCAGTGAGATTTTTATTTAATGCTTTTTCTTGGTCTAAATCAGCTTGACATATTAGTAAAGAGTTTTCTCTTTCATTTAATAATGATTCAGCATTATTCAAACCAGTTCTACACAATTCCATTTGATGCTAATAAAATATTTATAAAACAATATTGTTGTAGTATTAACTTTTTATTATTATTTATAAATATTAATTTACTAATGTTTACTATTAAATAAAATGAATATTCTAATCAAGCTGTGTGACCCTGAGGTTCATAGCTTCAAACTAGAAATTATTGACATAAGGGGTTTGATTATCATCCCACCGTAAAATAAAAATAAATAATGCTCACTGAAATTTGTTTATTCCTATTTTGTTCAGTAGAAATAGTATTTGCTAAATGTTTTATTTGTTCATGTAATGAATCAATAACACTGTTTGCATTATTGAGCTCTTGTTCCAGGTTTTGGCTAAGTGATTTTTCTTCTTTAATTTTCTGAGAAAGTTCATCCAGAGTTTTCTAAAATTTAAAACAATTTTAATTAATGAAGTGTAAGTTATAATTAGTCTTAAAATGTATTTAAAATAATACTTCATAGGAATTGAGTTCGAGGTCGCGAATGTTTATCTTCTTTTTTTCTGCCTTTAGCGTACTTATTTCAGATTCTAAATGTTTTATTTTGTCTTTGGTTGTTTTCAAAGCGCTTGTGAGTTCTTTAACATGTTCTTCTTTATCCATCCTCATAATATCACTAGCAGCTTTTTCTTGCTTTAGTGCTTCGAGTTTAGATGAAAATGTTTTTTCAAGATCTTTTAGGCTAATAATAAAAAAATATTTTTACTAAATAAAATGGTAAATATTATTTTCCAACTACACAACTTATTATAACTATAAATTAGACTTCTCGTTTTTCGATTTATCACATTAATTGGTGTATTTCTTTATATGGAAGTCAAAAATATTTTTTTTTTAAATGAGTTATTGTGGAAGTGAGTATACGTGTAGTTTGGGAACTATATTACGTTTCAAAAGACAATAACCAGCGCAGAAACTAATGCTTATACATTTTTAGTAATTGTTTTTGGATTTTACGCTAGTTATTCTCTTTTGGAACAGAGTATACACAAACTATTTAAAAATTTGTACTTCTGAAATAAAAAGCTTTATTTAAAATTTAAAATATTAAACTATCAACAATTTTTGACACAATAAGGCACATTTTTCTAAAACTAAAATAAATTACCTTTTTATTGTTTTATTAGCACTGACTAAATCATTTTTTAACTCATCAATTTTTGATTTTAAAGATGTGCATAAATTAGTTTGTTCCAATAATTGATTTTCTCCGTCTTTTAATTTTGTTAACATGCCTTTAACTTCTGTACATTTTTCATCATATTCGTCACATTTAATATCGTACTGCTGTTGTAAACACTAAAAAGAAAATATTATTTAAATTAAATAAAAAAAAATTTCAATTCATAATAATATGTTTTTTCAGCTCATAAAAAAAACATAGCTTATAAGTTAGTTTTCAAACTAAAAATTTAGCTTTTCCATACTTCAAGAAAGTTCATCATTGTAGTTATTACAAAAATACTATTGTCTTTTATATATTGATTAACTTACTTGAACAAGTTTTCCTTGATTAACCGAAGCTGTAAGTTTTGCAAGAAGTTCATTTTTTTCTAGATTATGTTTTTTTATTTCTTTTTCTAATGATTGTTTTAAATCAGCTATTACTTTTTTCTGTTTAATTGCAATTGTTTTTAACTAAAAAGTAATGAAAAACATATAAAAAAACTTTCAACCATTAAGTTTTCAAATAGTAATAACTTTTTGTAACCGCTCATCTTGGCTATCTTCTATTTCTCGCATTCTATGCATTTCATCTGCTCTAGAAATTGATGTTGTGCTTGAACAATCTAACAAATGTAAAATATGCCATGTGATGAAATATATATATTAAAAGGTGTGTGGTATTAAAATGTGTCACATATGACATAACAGATAGTTCATATCTGCTATGTCAGTTTTATCTGTTTTGTGTTTATATAGTAATTTTGATTTCTATTCAATTAATAAGTGTACTCACCAAAATTATCCCTATAACTTAGTAACTCGGTTTCCAATTCATGGCAAATTAAATTTTTTTCTTCTAATTTATTATTTAATACTGACAACTCATCTTTACGTACTTTAATCACATCATCTTTTTGATCTATTTCACTTTTCATTTGGTTAATTGTCTTGTATAAACTACCTATACACTGAATTTTTGTATTATATATATCTTCCAGGTCTTTAATTTTGTCCAAAACAAACATATTACATTCGGCTACAAGTTGTTTTTGCTTTGGTATTAAATCAGTCTTGATTTCACTGACATATGATAAGTTTTGATTAAGTTCCTCAAAAATATTAGTAACCAAAACATTTGAGTTTTGCAAAGCTGATGTATCTGTATGAACAGCTGTTGTATTAACCATTAAATTGGAATCAGTAGCCTGTATTTCTCTGTTGCGTACATCTTTTGTTTCTTTTCTTAATATAGTAATATATTCTTCTTTGTTATTAAGTTCATCTTTCAATGCCAAAATAGAGTCTTGATAGTTATGTTTGTGTATTTTAAATTCTAACAGGGTTTTTTCCAAAAGATCAAGAGTGTTGTTTAAATATGATTTCAAGATAGATACTAAGCCAGAACACTCCTTTTTTTTTTCTTCATTTGTGTTAATTTTAATATGACTATCAAAAACTTCATCGAAAAATTGTAAACAGCTTGAAAAATTAGTTTGTAAATTATTTATTTGGGTTCTTAAATTTGAGTTAGTATAACTCAGAGTTGAATTATTCTCAATAGTTTTATTTAGACACTCGTTTTTTTGATTTAGTTCACTTTTTAACGTCCTTACAATATTCTGAAGTTCAAATTCTTGACTTTGGGTTTTCTGTAAATTTTGTACATACATATCACGTTCATTCTCAAGCGTTTGAATACACCTTGATATATGTTCAATTTGATTTAACAACTTAATTTTTTCTTCTTTTAGGTCGTTGCAATAGTTTAAATTTTCTTTAAGGTCAGTAAGATTATCTTCAAGTTCACTAATATACTTTGCTTGCTCATCGAAAGCCTGTTCTTTTTTATCACAATGTTCTTCCAGTAATATAATTTTTTCAACCAACTCATTACATTGTTTACTGACTTTGTTTTTTGATATTTCTAATGATTGCTTTTCTTTAATTAATATTGCATTGTCGCGTTCTAAAGAATTTTGTTTTTCTGTTTGATAATTTATTTGAGCTTTAAGGGATTTTACTTCTTCTTCGGCACAGATACGAAAAGCCTTTTCGTTGTCTAGACTTTTTTTGATAGCATCTAATGCAAGTTTGTTACTTTGAAGTTTTTTTTTTAATGCATCTACTTCATCAGAGTTCTCAACTATTTTTTGATTCTTTAATTTATTGATGGTTTCTTGTTGCTGATTTATCTTTAATTCTGCATCTTGTAATTGTTTGGTTTTTTCAAGTAGTTCCTTAAAAACATACTAGTATAAATATTATTTATATATTTTATTCTTTAGTCAATAAATTAAATACCTGTCTTTCTGACTGCTCATAAATATGCTGTTGATCAAGACATTTTTGTTCCCACATTTTTTCTCGTTCATGTAAATCTAAATTATATTACATACAGTAAACGAGTGATTTAAAATAAAATAAATAAGTGTGTTTTTAAAATATTATACTATAATTATGAACTGCATTATTGTAATGTTGTTTATTTTTAAATATACTGTCAAGCAATGCCATGCACAATAACATTGACTGTTTTTATGCCAATAATAACTGCTGCATTGATTTTAAAATATACAAATAAGCAGTGTTAATAAAAAAAAAAAAACGGAAACCAATTTGCACTGATAGTAGAGGTACCATCTTCATAATTTACAGACAAGTAGATTGTAAACTGCGCTCTTGCCACCAGGAATCACGCATAAAAATGTTACTATTTATAAGCTATGATGGGGCAGCCCTCCATTTCCAGTATGAATTCCGCATAAAATAAATAGTCGACAATTCGATCCATAGCACTGCTAATTTGTATATATATATATATTTTTTTTATTAAATTGAATATTTACATCTATACAGTATAGCAAAACAGTAAATTAGTTAACATTTACAAGTGAAATAATATAACATGAATATAACGTGAAGTAGGGGGGCACCCAATGAAGCTACCTACTTTGATTTATTTTGTATATTTAAAAATATTTTTCTAGAGATCTTTATCGAATAATAGTTGTTGCTTTTATGTCACTTTAATTTATAAAATTAAATAAGTAATGGTGTTTTATTGGCTAGCTTGTTTCCTGTGATACTTTGCTACCCAGCTCGATTAGTTATTGTGAATACTGTAGCTTAATCTGCAGCCAGCAGCAGGACACCAAAAAGTACATGATTAATGCACATTAACATTAAAAATCTGTGGGGGCATGGCAGAGGTTGACTTTAAATTTTTACTAAAAATATTATTTTTTTGACAATTAACATTAAATTAGCTGTAACACCACAGAAATATTCTCTGACCCACACTAATATAAATATACATACAAAATGCTAATTACCCTCATTTTGTTTTTTCAAAGAATGGATTTCGTCTTGGTATTTGCTCCAAATTTCTTCTTTTGTTAATCTTTCGAAGTTCTAGAAATATTTAATACGTAGTTCATAAATAAAATTATAATGAAAAACGCACAAATATCAATATATGGCAGTATAGGTATTTTTAAGAAGATTTTACATACATCATCCTTATCCTCCGAGTTTCGGATTTCCATTGTAAAGAAATGTAAATTCAACTTTTATACTAAAATGTGTAACTTAACAAACAGGACATCTTAAAATTAAAAAATACAACAACCCACAATATTATTACATGAAAATGAAACGATGACAAATCAATGATTTATTACAAAAATTTTAATTTTATAGTTGAATTTGTTCTAAATTTTCTTATCGCTGTTCACAGATTATGGCTTTTATCACTAAACAGTTCGTGATAATAATGTTAATCTGATAACGATGTTATCTATATTATAATAATTTGCATTGATAATAATTCTCATGTCCGACTCTGATAATTGATAAAATGTTTAATGCCCATGCTTATGTTACATATTATTAAAGCTATTTATTAACTTCAACTCTAAAAATATATCTTGTTATATGTTTTAAAAATTTAGGTTTATACATTATAAATACTTGTATTTGGTTTATGCAATAACGCTATGGCGTTCATAATCAATGCACTCCAAAGATGTAAAGTTGCAATTAAATATCAATCACCAATAAATGAAGCTTGTGTAAGTACATTTGGTAATTTTTAAACATATAAGCCCATTTTATAAATACCATTAACATTACAGTGGTAACTGGTCACAAGTTATATATGAATAATAATAAAGTTACATATTCCTTTTACTGTACCAAATTTAAATTTATTTTAGATGGGTGTAATGCCCCAAAACCAGCAAGTACGTAATAAGTGGCCTGATCACAGAATGAAAAAAGATGCTCGCAAAAGAAACACGTTAAAAGAGTATGGCATTTATAAGTTGCGATACAACGCAATTCGTAAAAATGATATAATTCCCCAAGAAGTTCAGGTAATTTTTTGATTTTATGCCTATATATACTCTATTCAGAATAAGAACAGGCTTTGGCGGCCGACTTGTGCACATGGGCGTGGCTTCACTACGAGCAACGGACCTCAAACACTGCCGCCAGTGGGGCTACTGACAAAATGTAAAATAGGTGGTGCCTGACCGCCGCCCGACGAAAATTGGTCGGCCGCCGAAGCCTGTTCTTATTCTGAATAGAGTATAGTCATTAACTTTGTATTAATATATTTAAATTATACTTATATTTAAAAATATTAAATATCATATTATATTTAAAGTTTTTTCCCACAGTCTAAGGATATTTTAATTTTTTTATTTTATTTCAAAAAGTTATTTTCTTGTCAGTCATGGTAATGTAAGTATCTGGTATAATTGTATGAGTTTACTAAAGATACACTAGTATTTATGTTTTTGTACATATTGTTAATTTAAATAAAAGATTATTGTATATTTTAATTTTAGGAAATAGCTGACAAAGAAATTTATCATTGCCCAAGAGATGCTAGCATAACCAGAATTGTTCAGCGATGTCAGATCACATCTCGTCCCAGAGGAAATGTGAAACGTTGGCGACTAAGTAGAATTATCTTCAGACATTTAGCAGATTATAATAAATTAGCAGGCGTACAAAGAGCAATGTGGTAAGTATCTGTTAAATAAATATTTTATAATATTTTTTAAAATGTAATTTTTTTTTTTTCAGGTAAACCAAGTAAAAACCCTGTCCGTGGACTACTTATATAATAATATGTTTTATTATACAAAATTAGACCTTATCTAAATATTAGAAAACAAAACATCCACTTGTGTATAGCCTGTAAATGTTATAGTAACTTGGTAAATACATTATTATATTTGAAAGCAACAAGTTAGAAACATCGTAATTTTTTCAACTCCTCAACATCTTAATATTTCTAACATAGTTTTTAATTTCATATAGTTAATTTAATTATATGACATGAGTTTTGTAACAATAGTGTTTTTTCAACCAATATAATACGTTTTAATATGTTGTATAATGTGTATAATAATTATAAAAATTGTATTTATGAAGTATCTAAAAATATGTATTGTATTTAGTCTATAAAAATTATGTCGTTTATAGAACTTGTTAGGTTTGTAGGTATTAAGAGGACGCCGTACATGCATTTTTACGTTATAAAAACATAAGTTTGCTTTTTTGATACAGGTCTTCCAAAAATTGTCCTAGACAATCTAATTTAATAACGCAATTAATTTTTTATTTAAATTAAGAAAACAAAAAAAATGTCTTAAGCACTCATTTTAGTTTTAATAATTTAGTTATTATAAAAATCTCGTCGAGGCGAGACAGATAAAATTCTTAACTTTCAGATGAAATAAGTAACTCCTGTCAGACAATTTTTAAAAATCTGTATCAAAAAAGTGAGACAGCTTTTTCTCAAAATTGTTTTTTAAATCTCTGTCAAGGATGCTGCGATGGTCCAAAATATAATTTAACTACTAAAAATGAGTCTTATTACTAAACTAACAATTACACATCACAGTTTTAATTTTAACGAAGATTGTAACTGATTGTACTAAGATAAAAAATTGCCTATACCCAACTCCTTAATAAATGGGTGGTGTGGCATCCTTTTAATATTTATTAAACGGGTATAAGTATAACTCACACTAAAATATTACCTAGTGAACTTTGAAAAGATTAAATTCTTATTTGAAAATACTAAGAACAACAATAATAGTATCTTACTACTTTTTGTCTCTCACATAAGTCAAAAACTTATTCATTTCAAAATTTGAAGTATAGTTTTAGACCTGTAAAAAACGTACATAAAATATTTAATGACACATAAAATCGTAAAGAAAAATTAAATAAAAATACTTCACATTATGATATTTCATAAAGAATTATTTTAACGGAGTTGGACAACTTTATTAACCTTGAATATAAGATTAAATTAGGTCCAGGTCAGTCATGGAAAGTTGCGTATAAAATTAATCTTTTTTTTTAAATGTGCTATTTTAATGGTTTTTTTTTGTGGCCATCAAAAACAGACAGTGTCCCATATCGTTGGAGAATTCCCAAAAAGAAGTTACACCGGTAAAGTGGAGGACTTTGCAGGGCATCAGCAGGAGCCGTGGAGTGGCTGTCTGGCCTGGACATTCAATTATAAACATAACGTTACCTATATATTTTTACTTATGTCAAATTACGTTTTCTCTTGTTCTTTATTTTCTGTTAGGACCTCGGTCCCCATTATAAATGCCATACGAATAAATAAATAAATGGTTTTTTTTAAATATTTAATAACTTAGTACCTTAAACGGTTATTAGGATTGAAACTTTTGAATTTTTAAGACGCTTAGCTACAACGTGATAACTTCTAAACTTTTAAGTTCGAAAACGTTATGTATTTTTATTTAAATTTATCCCCAGCTGCAAAATCATTTAACATTACTCAAATATAATAGATCCTTAAGATAATAATAAAAGTCAGTAAAAACCCATTAAACCCCGATTGGGTTTTTTTTTTAAATGCCCGTGAATTTTTTGAACCCTGAATTATACTGTATAATAAATACTGTTATTAACTCTGCAAAAAGTTTTTGGTTTTTTTTATACTTAACATTTTAATACATAAACACAACAAATCTTAGAGGGCGTCCATTTTAAATTCGAGGGTGCTACCCCTCTAACTGCGCATAATATGCGCTTCATTATTTCAGAATATTATGATGAAATTGAATTTCTAGATAAAAATAAAAATCACTAATTATACGGACGTTTACATTTTACGATATAAACCTTAACAAGTTTCGATAATGAAAAAAAAAATTGTATTTTCGCTAATTACTATTATTATTATTATTGTTATATTTTTAAGTAGTACGTCGAGATAATTATTTTCGTCGGGCAACGCAACAGGGATGTTCATTGTCATAATATTTTGAACGTGTTGCGGATTTCATTCAAATGGTGTATACACTTTCGGTATAATTTACGACTTACAAATAGAACGAATGTATGTGTGTGTGTGAGAAAGAGAGAGAGGGAGAGAGATTCTCAAGAGCAGTGTACGTCTTACTTGCTGCTCACGACTGTGGCGGCAGAGCGCGTTGACCTAGAAAGTAGAAATGGCAGCAGCACACACGACTACCACGACGGTGCGTGCAGTCGGTGCGATGATGGGAAAGACGCGGAGGGCCGAGTTGTTGCCCTGGTTGGTCGCCGGCCTTGGCAGTGCGAGTCGCGATCATTATCGAGGTCAATTAACAAGGCCAAACGCGGTGGAAGGGAGAAATAATAAAAAAAAAAAAAAGTACACACACATATATGATATATAAGTGTATACATATATATATATAGGCCAAAATATCCATTTCGCCGAGAAATAAAAACCGCCGTTTATTATTGTTAAGCCCAGACGTACATTTTTTTTTACTCGATGTAAAAAAAAAAAACAACGTGGAAAAGTTCCAAAATTTTACTATATTTTTAATAAAACGTTCGCTTTTCTTCTGTACATGTGCTTTCGTTAAAATCTCCGAGATGGCAATTTTATTGTAAATAATAATAATACTAGCATTGGCAATATTGTATTTTCGTAATCATGTTATTCCATCACGGCCAATATATGTATAATATACAATATAATACCTTCAGTATTCTCGGTTTTGCAATGATGCTAAATTCTAAAAGTATACAGTTCCATTTTCATAAATATTATAAATAGCAACAATATAGTAATGTAGTCGATTTTCCAAGTAGCCCCCAATCTTTGAATGGTAAACGACAGCATGAGGAACAGGATATTTCTGAAATAAAACGTTCCAATTAATTGCCATAGCCAATTATTAAAATATCCGAGTTAAAACTGATTTGTGGACATACATTGGTGTGCACTTACATGTTGAATACCTAACAATCGTACTGATTTTTTTTTTTATGGGTATTTATGAAGACCTACAAATTAATTAATCGAGATCATTAACATCTACATAAAATTATTTTATATTATTTAAATTTTAAACATACATTAATTGGAATTTAGAACAAACCACAATGACTGTTTCTTCTTTACTGCTTTTAGTATCCACTATTCACGAGTACTAAAAAAAAATGCACACTTATTAACAACCTTGGTCCTTGGTAACCAGCATATATACAGGCATACAGAATCACTCGAAACGCAAATCCGGTTTATACATAAACTCTTATTAATGGAATTGTACCCGTATTGGATGTTCTATATTATTATGGTCTCTAATATAGTTTTCTACGAATTCGGGTACCTATACTCTTGTGCTTTGATTTTTTTTAGAAGTCGGGTACGATGGTAAATTTGTTAGGATAGGACGGAATGAACAGGTACACTCCACTCCGTTATAATATTCTGTTTAGGGTTTTGTATTTTTACAAAAATTGGTATATTAACATTTTGTAGGTTTCGGCAGCTAATAGTCTATGAAAATTAAAAACATGTATAGTCGAGTCGAGTTTTTTCAGGCGTCGCTTGGGTTTTGTTGTTTTTGCTTTCGTTTTCGGTTTGTCGGTCTTCCCGCAATTTTTAATGGTCTATCGAGCCGGTTATCCGACTTGTATTTCTTCGGTTAACACACTTTGACGTTGTAACGTATAGACTGCAATATATATGCCTATATAATATGTATCGATTCGTTCACGGTGGATTAAAATTAAGTTTTATGTAGGTATGTATTATTCGTACGAATCGTGAAACGAACACTAGTCCAAAAACAAGCGGGCACTTAAAATATTATTTTGCATACACATTTATTTGGCGATCGAAATCGATATTAAAACCAATTATAATTGTTGGTAAACACCTACATTTGATTAGCGCTGGAGATATGCCAAATTAAAAATTTGAAATATCTAGTTTTATATTGAAGTTTATAACCGGGTATTTCATTAATACTAAAATCGCCAAACAGTACAAAAACAACTTAATACCTACCTACCACTTGTAAGTCATGAAGACACGGTCTATGGATCATATTGGAGAAAACATTTCCACATAAATTTGAAATTTAGGTAGATTGCAGAGTATATTACTTTAAGTTGAGCGAATGGAATTTTGTGTGAAAAATAAGAACAGCTGTGTTCACGATAAATAATTATTTTTATTTAAAACTTTTTTTTTAAATAATGGCTTTATTTGTACATTTTTTTTTACAATTTATACAAAAAAATGTACAATAAGTAAATTAATTGGAAATAAAAATTATCAGTGAAAGACATGATTGGAAATCTCACAAGAGAAACACCAAAAATAACATGATTAATGATATAATAAATCCACATCTTAGGTCTAGGCATAATTTTCTTTTAAGGTGTCTGGGCTGGTTTCCAGAAAGATTAACTGAAGCTAACTGTGTGATGAGTCGATTGGAGTTTGAGATTAGTTTTAAGAAGAATATAATATGTTAGAATACATTCCAGTGGTTTCATTTACAGATTGGATTAAGGTCACATTTGTTACAAATCAAGGTGAATTTATTATCATAACTTAATAATATAATATTAGTTAGTTGATTATAAATTAATTTTGTGTTATTTATTAAGCTATTAAATCACAAATGGCCGTTTGCACCAACTGTACTTAATATTTAAGAGTAGTTTAGCAATGCTGAATTATTGAAACTATAAGTTGAAGCCAATGAACAACATTTGTTGGGGCAAACAAAAAAATTACTACATTTTTTTTTAATTCTTCAATACTTAAATTATATAAGGTTTTATATTACATTCATTTGTTGAAATACACAAATTAAATTAATATATTTTACATTTTATATTTGAGCATTTTGCTTAAAGGCTCCGACAACAATTTATTTATTGTGTTGATGGGTTTGAAAAATACTTGTAATAGGTGTTATCTGGTTGGATAAAAGTGCAAACAGAGTTGTTTTCTTTAGTTTTTTAAAAAAAGTGACGTTGGCCCAATTCACAGAAGTGGTATTATTAATCAGTATAGTATTATAACGAGTTTCGTCTGCGTATAAAATATGTTGATTGTAGACTGAAAAAAATTAATTTTAATTTTATTGGACTACTTTCTCCGATTTACGGCGGCGATAAACAAATTACAAATCCGACACCGCCGATAGTTTTATTTCCTAAAATTAAACGAGCAAAGACATTTGTGTATAATTGTAATTGAAGACAATATAAACTTAATGACCCTGATACATCGCGGTGTCCTACTTTAACGGTTGGATAATTACTAATTATTCAACGTGTCGGGTTATTTTAATAACGTCATGATCTTAATAACTCCCGTCTCGACTCTTTTTCTGCATATACTATTAATTTTTTACATTATACGTTCCATTAATTCGAAAACGAATCGTCGGGGTTTCATCAACAGAGTATTTTATGTCCCCCAGTTAATGTTTTTTCCGTCAACGTGACCTTTATTTTATAATAAAAATAAAAAGTCGCGCATCGCGTTGCTTGTCATTCGCCAGTACAATAATATTATTATGGTACCTAAGAAAAATAATTTTTTGCGTCGCAAACATACTCGACCGGTGGCAATTACGATAAAAAAAATTTCTTTTTTAGCGGATAATAATAATAATAATAATAGTTTTTCCTCTCTTCTGTCGTTGCTCCGACAGTGGCTTGAAGAAGACACTATAGGCCGATGACTTCTTGAGCCGGCCGGTGTCGTGTATGCACGCAAACAACTCTCACCGACATTGCGGCGGCTACTTCTCTTTCGCTTGTAATAGTAATAATAATAATAAAAATAAAAAGTAATTCAACCGACAAATTAAAAAAAAAATTACTTCTGTTCTCGTTTCCCGAGAAATGGTCGTCGGCCGGCAATACCTACACATACTAAGTACAGGAAGGCACCCCGCTGATACTTAAGCGATTACTTTCCGGCAGGAAGTATAGAACGCTCCGGAAAGTATTTTTAGTACTCTACGATTTGATTAATTTGATTCGGACAGCCAAAAGAAAATCACATTTACAGATTTACTTTCAGCTTTTATAGTAGGTAGTTTCCATATAGGGAAAAATTCAAATCAGATTTACAACAATAGAATTAACTTTTTATCAAAGCTGTTATTGTTCTAAAAAAATTGAAAAACCCTGTTTTGTTAAAATAATTTTAACTTTACCATAATTCAGTTACCTATATTCTGTTCCTTGGGTCCAAAGCTCCGGTATCAAATTTAGTAAATTTTGGAAAATAATCGTTGAAGTTTTCCTATTCCATTAGAGTGCATGCATTTATTCCAAATTCAGTAAGTTGTAAGTGTACATTTATATGATTGGCTACTAAGACACACCTACTCGCCAACAAAAATAAAAAAACTTTCTATTTTGATTAAGCAAATAATTTATTATTGTAAAGGTATTTCGTAGGCATTAGCGCAACTAGAGATGAGAGGGCGGCTAGAAGAATGTAGGATCTTTAAAAACTCTTAAAGCTCCTTCAGAATTTTAGTAAAAATAAAAAACTTTACTTGAGACTATGACTGATTGATTGATGTCATTTTCCATGAGACTTAGGAAGGTAAGAAGTATTTGAACTTTCCTAGTCGCCCTTCTACTCTCTATTTGTGTAAATGTGCGTAGGTCTATGGGTACTAGAAGAGTATACCACTTATCTTTCTTCTTCGCCAAACGCTACAGATTGTCTTATATAGTAATTGTTTAGGTTCGGTGCGAATAATAATAATAATTAATAATGCTTCGATGACTTTTTTATATTTTTTTTAATCCTTTTTTTTTTTGTTTATTTAGTTATCACAGGAGACAGACTTTCTTTTTTCCGTGCGTTATTATCTCATTATATATACAAAAATATATTGTTCACGTAGGCTTTTAACACAATATAATAAGTTTTATAACTCGTTAAGAGGCAGTGTTTACACGTTCAGGCTTCAACAGCATAATACACTAATCTAGATACTATATTTATTTTTTTTTATTTTTTTTTATTTTACATCAGAAATATACAATCTGTACAATGAGCACAATAAGCATATATGATAAAAGTAGAGATAAATTACATGAATACATTTTGATGGAAGAAACCACTCATTAGTGACACTTCCAATGATTTTTTTTAATTTTTAAACTTATATTTACATTGATCTAATTATGTATTAATATTAATTGATATTATTAGATAGAAGATCACGGCACCACTTACGTTTTAAACGTCTGGGTGGTTCTCCAGGTTGGGAGGTTTTTTATAAGGGGATTAGAGTGGGATTGTAGTTTAATGTGGAATCTTTTATAGTAGGAGATAGCTTCTTCATGGACTGTTTTTAAGTTAAGGTCGTTATGGAGTGTATAATTAGAGATATAAGGAGGTGCATTGATTAATTTTCTTAAGACAATATTTTGAAAGCATTGAATTTTATTGGTATTGGATTTTTTTAGCATTGCCCCATAGCTGAAGGCCGTAAGTCCATATGGGTTTTAAAAGGGTTTTATAAATAAGAAGTTTTGTATTAATATCTGTAAATTTATTGTTTACGATTAATGATTTGAGTAACCGCAGACGGCTATTTAGAGACAAACGTTTAATTTTAATGTGCTGAGCCCATGTGAGTCGTTTAGATACTATATTTATGTACAACTTTTTTCATTGGCCCTTATTATTATTAAAATTATTATAAATCATAAAATCGAACGGTTGAATTATGTTAAAATATTATACACACACAAATATAATATAATGTATGTAATGTTTATAAATACTTTCGTGCTATGTAAAGGAATGTAAAGCGTTTATACATTTATATATATATATATATATATGTGTGTATCTTAGGATATAGTAGGTTTAAAATGTAAATACACATGCTGATATTTCAAGAAAGAAAAAAAAATGCAAATACACAAACACACACACATATAATATATATATATATATATATATATATATAACGCGTTAATAGAAAATGAATTTGCTTTAAGAACGGACGTCCGAAAATTAGAACATTGCGTATATTAATATACATTATAGTAGCTTGTCTGTATGTATATGTGTGTGTTATAAGAGAAAGTGAAGATGGAAGTGTTTTTCTCCAGTCGTGCAAGTATTGACACGGATTTCACGTGCCTTAAAAGTGAACGTTTGGCACACGTATGTGCTGGGAAATTTGGTTTTGGCCTTATTCTACATTTGGCACTGTGTATATACAAGAAAATCTCGGTCCGCTCGAGTAATGCCCACAATAATAAAATGGCCGCATTATTGTTTGGGGAGGGAGCGAGACAGAAACCGGCTGTAGTTTCAAGACCACATCTGAAATATTATTATATTTTTGTTTAGTTAAATTCCGTGAATGGAGGAGATTAAGGGCTATGCCCAGGAAACTGCTATGAACGATACTAAGAGTTTTCACTATAGTTGTTATAAGCAAGAATTCCGATCGAAGGCCATGTTTTTCTACTAACTCGAATTTTCTTCACAATTTTTATATTCTGACTTGATAACTATTATAATACACCTTGTAGTTCGGTTGCGTTTATTCGGGGGCTGTATTCTACCTTAGCAATTATTCCCATAACTAGTCTTCTAGAAATTGTTATATTCAATCAGGCAAATAATCATCATGAAGGAGCCACACCTCAGTTATTTTACTCACTACATACTTTAATCATTACTTACCACCTCCCACAGCCCACTCCTTTAGTACCTACAAAATTCGGCCTTTAAAACTATGGTCTTCATGTCACTGACGATTAGCTTTAAAACTCCAATAGTTCTTTGTACAACGTTATTAATATTTTGCCAGTTCTGTCATTCGTCTAGGCAATGCCGTTATCATTAATGATTCAAAAAGTCGTCAAGTACAAATCGATGGCTAATGCACTGCAAACGGGTGTCATACTCGAGTGAATTTTTTTATTTTTATAGTTTTACAGCAACGACTTTTGAAGATGTACCATTCAATGTATTTAATGAACTTGACATTGCCTTAAACGCACAAATCTCGAGTATCACACCCGTGCACTGCGCACAAAATTATACTCTTCCGTTTATTATTAATTATCCGATTACAAATTACACAAGCCAACCGATTCGTTGTCTGTATTTCTATTGTTTTTGTGTGTATAAACCGTGTACGATACAAACGGCCTCAGTATTAATATTGTTGACTTGTTTTTCTTGTCGAGGAGGCAATGACCAGGTTCCACGTGGTGACGATGACGGTGGCGGCGGTGTACAGGTTTTTTTCTCTCTATCGTGTGCTTTGGGCAAAAGAGAAATGTATTCGACACAGTGTGACGCTATATATGTGTGTGTGTGTATTAAATGATAATATATAAATAAAAGTACTTTCTCTCGAGCGTCGGCCACGGCCGCGCGGAGAAGAAGCGTGGTCGTTTTCACTACACACGAAGGTGCATTGCCATGGTTGTTAGAGCTAGTATAATAATATATATTGAGGTCATCGGCATGGCGGCCGCCGCTGCCGTCGTACCACCACGGGCACCGGCGCATAGTCTTCGGGAAAAAAAAAAAATTGTACGCCATTTGTTTAACGTACACGTTTGTTATACTACTCCTTCCGCCGGGTTCCTCTCACTCTTTCTCCTCGATAAAAGTAATCCGCGAAGAAAGTGAAACGATCATCGTATTCGTCACACTTTTTCGCCATTAAAAGCGTTCGCCATCAACCCGCTGACCGATTTTCAGTTGTCTGTGTCCGATTCGCGTTAATTACCTACCTACCCGCCACCCGGTCTCCGTCTGCCCAACAGATATACAATGTATAAAAATCATTATATATGTGTGTGTGTTGTATACTTCATCTTGTGTGGATTATGCGCGACGATCTAGAGCCACAGCTCAGCGTTCTACATTCGGTGCGATAAAGTACACGGTCGGTTCCGGAAAAACGACTTACGAGTATTATTATTGCTACAACCCATGTCCACAGGTGCAATTCGGGAGCAGCTTGGGTGTGCTTAGTAGCGCCCCTGGTTTTTGAATATGGCCCACCGAAATTGTTTGCATTTTTATGTCTTAAGTAGTGAAAAGAGGGGATTTACTAATGTATCCAATGCTCCGTTTCTCCCGGTTATTAAAATGGCTGACATTCCTCCATACTAGACGCCCATAATGACCGATAATAAAAGGCACTAGGGAAGCAGTAGAAATGTTTACCCTCGGACCGTGTCAAGTTGGATTGGTATAAATCTAACGTACGGTCCAGATGTTTGGGAGACTCTACACAAATCAATCGAATAAAACGAAATTATAATATGGTTTAAAAAAAAAGAAGTACAACGTGCCGATCGTGCACGTGTTTCCGAGAGAAAATTCGTTTTTTGAAAAACCGGATTTATAAGAATTGCGCCGTAGACATTTCCCCCTACACATAACCTCATAGCCTTGTCGACCAGTTAAAAAAAATGTCCAATTTATCCAACGCCGCTTATACACACGATAATATATAAACAGTATAATACTTTGGTAGAGGTAAAGGGGAACGTACCAAGAAGTCTCTGTCTAATGGCGTTATACTTACTCACCGAGAAGCACGACCGCAGTGGCGCCAAACTTATTTGTTATTTGTGATTGATAGTGGATCGAAAACTTTAAACAGACCCACCAACCAATTGGGTGGAAAATAGTTTTTTTTAATATCTAATTAAATAAATATAAGCTACTCTAATACTTACTGACTCATCTGACTATCTGACTCATCGGCCGCAACTAAAACTTGTAGTATAAAACTACTATTTAGTGATTACGCCTTCCATTAACTATAGAAATGAGAGTAATTGGACGGGAGTAGGTACCAAAATTGTTTTAATAATTTACAAGGGCACAACACCAACAATTTGTTTTTTCTTAATTTTAAAACAAACTAATTTTTTTAATTAATAGTACATTCAAATGTGATTTTATCGAAGAAGAACGCCATTGATTAATAATTAGAAATAACGCCTCGCCCCTCGCTTAAAACTCCAAATTCGTTCAGTGGAGTATTTAACAGCCTTTGAAAATTTAATTTTGTCATGCGTACTTTGTTCCCACATTAGTCGTTCGGAACAGTAAATTTTACATAAAATTTAACCACGGTTTCTGTATTATTGTCAAACACCTTTGCATTTTAAAACATCCGTTCGTAATCTATCGCCCCTGGCTTTGTACTTTACAGACAATAGCACGGCGCTACCAACAATGCAGGATCGGAACCTTTGTGCAGATTTTTAAAATTATTTTTGATAAAACAATCTCGGTAAACTCGTTTGTCACGGCGAATTCGTAGAACAGCCTTGTCCCTCTACTCCGCCTCCTCTTTAATAAAAAAACCGTCTAGGATATGCCGAAAAAACAAATCTGCCAGAGTCACGAGAAAGTGGCCCGGTTCCCAAGGCGGGTGTAGTATGTATTTTTTTTTTTTTATTGGCGCACGCGATTTTTGATTCCGGATTTGGCAAATACATATACATGTATATTTTCGGCACACGGCGAATTCGCGATCCCCACATCCCCCTCGTTGTTCCCCTCTCCTGCTCTAACAGACCGACTGATGATAATTAGTGTACCATTATATACAGGTATCGGTCGTATCCGGCTTCCTATAAACGAAGACAACGTGCGCGCACACACAATACAAGAACCGTGACGGCCGACGGAGAGAAAGATGTCTTAGTGGGTCAACGTGCTACTGACTGAGCACGGCCACAAGGTAAAAGTGGTTTTATTTATTCCACCGTGCCGCCGAGTCGGACGACGACAACAAAAACAACAACAGCGGCGGCGGCGGCGGCGACACCACCATTGTACAATAATACAAAATAATAATATTATAATTGGTGTAAAACATTGTTGTTTCCACGGTATACTTACTACACGGACAACTGCTAAGTGTAGGGTACGCCCATAAGTGTATGTGTACAATAATAACGATGAAAATTGTATAATATATTGTACCATTTCACTTGGCCATTTTTTTTGTTGGCCGTCTTTGGCCGTCGAAAAACGTCTGGTGACGATAATGCACACAAATCGGTCAACGCAGTATAAGTTATAATATTTTGTAATTGTTATTATTATTATAATTACAAAATCGCTAAAATTTGATGGAAAACGGTTAAATACAAAAAATTGTTGCTAAAAATGCTCTGTATTGTGTTAACGTTATATAATATTATAATTATTATTGTTATAATATATACAACGGCCCGTCAACACCGATATCGTTCAACAAATTATTTGTATTATTATTTTTTCGTTATTAATTTTCTGCCAAGGATTTTCTTGATGTATTCATGCTTACCGACGCCGCGCCGCCGCGGTTACTTTGTGCGGATTCGGCACGGATCGACCGACCGAATCGGGGTCACCACATACCCATATACCTATACCTAAGTACATAAATAATAATACCTATATAATGTTCATTGGTACTCAATGGTAAATGTACTTACCGTGCCGTTTTTGTCTTCGTTTTAGCGATTTGTTAATTTTATCGGTCGATTCGACAATTATTACTATAATTTATTTTTTTGTGGGATTAAAATACGCATAGGTACATATATTTTTGATTGATAAAAATAAACAAATAAAAATAATTGCACGAATCGACGGCTTATAAATGTATTTATTTGTTTTTGGTTGAAAAGATAATATTATAGTGACAGGTAAGTATATTGTTTTAAATAAATTATACTGCGCTTATTGTATAGGTACTTTGCATCTTATTTTTAACTCCAAAGGATAACTGTGGTTTTTTTTTTGTTTTCGTTAAACACATGCTCATCTAAGAATACTAGTGACCGTTCCGTTTAAAAAATACATAAGTAGATACTATTAATATATTATTCGACCAATAATTATACAAAATAAAAATACTGATCAACTACTAAAAAAAAAGGTTACTATTTGTATTTTCGTGTATGTGTATTACGATCGATTTTTATAATTACTCGACAATGACTATAATTATAAGATAAAAAAAAAAAAGAAAAATACTTAGACTTATTACTGCTTACACATTTATTCATATTATATAACATAGATTTTATATATAATATATATATTTCTATTGTATAAAAACAAAAATCAAGAACCGCGGTAGGTCTAACAAATGAAGAAAAAAAAACGATAAAACATGCACATATTTTTTTAACCTTACAACCAAAAGTACAGTACAATAAATTAACGACTATTGAGATATTAAATACTATACGGGTAATGGGGGAAAAAAAGCACTTGCCGATTACATAATAAAAAATCAAGTAATAATAAACTAAATAATTTAAATACAAAATAAATAAGTACAAAACAAAGTCTAGTTGTAGCTATACATGTATATAAGCGCGTTATAAGTACACAGAAACGAATTAGAACGTGGCGTAAAGGGTTTTTCGTCAAACACACATAAATTACAAAAATAATTTATAGAAATATTAAATTTAAACTGTACGCCACGGCTGTTTTATTGTTTAAATATATAAATTAATTATGTACAAAAGCATAAGTAGCAGTGTGATTCATAGAACAAATTGCAAGTGAATAATAAAACTACTCAATGCTAATATTAATAATAATAATAATAATAATAATAATGATAAAATAATAATAATAATATTAAAATGATGATAATAATAATAATATTAATAATAATAATAATAATAATAAAAATAAAATAATAATAATACAAAATAATTATAACGTCCCCGGTGCAATAATAATAAATTAATGGAAAACAATTCGTACTGAAGTTGATATGTAAAAAAAAAAAATTAAATAAATAAAAATAATAATAAGTCAATTCGTAAATTCGTTGTTTGAGTGTGACACAAAATAATAAATTAGCAGATGACCGAGGACGTCGAATAAATAACAAAAAAAAAAAGAAAAAAACAAATCGTTAAAATTAAATATTAATATTGTAAACAACTTAATTGCATTCTTAATTGTTGTGTGGTCATTGACACATCCACAAAATAACATATAAACAGTAAAATAATTATTCACAAAACAAAGTTTTTTTTTTGTACTTCTTTTTAAAAACTAATAATCGTGGAGTTTCTTTAATGAAAACGCGTTTGGTTATTACAAATCTATTAAAACAACACTTGAGATTCGACGGTTTCCCCGGGGCTTTAACCGATTTCTTGTCAAAATGAAAATGTACATAAGCGAATCGTTTAAAAAAAAAAAAATGTTTAAAAAGACTCCGCGACCAGAACCGACAACAATAATTATTATTGTCGTACAATCGTAATGATTCGTTCAATTTCTTTGGTCACATGATTTTAAATGGAATTCACAAGCAAAATATATTATGTGAGAAAGTGAGAGAGTAAGGAGGGACAACTAAACAAATATTACAAACGATTTTCAAACGATTGGTAATTATTTTGGTACCTTTGAGTCTCAGTCCCTGCCGCTGCGTTTGTGTATTTGCGCGTGCTTGATGAGATGGGCCTTCTGTCTGAATGCTTTCTGGCATACATCGCACCGGAACGGTTTTTCTCCCGTGTGCGTCCTCAAGTGCACCTTGATGTTGCTCTTGTTCAGGAACCCGCGATTACATATATGACAGTTGTGGACGGTCCGCTCGCGGGCTACGTTTCCATCGGAACAGTACACCACGGTGCTCCTGGCGGCCGCACCGCCATTGCCTCCGTTGCCGCCGTTCCCTTTGGCCTTGCTCCTGTTCCTCGACTTCTTGACGGCCATGTGGCCCTGTCCGGGCGTGGTGGTGTGGGCGAACTCCGGCGACGGCCGTGAACTGTGTACGGCCGGTATGTACCCCAGGTCGGTGGTGCTGACGACGTGACTGGTCGGACTGTGCGCCAAATAAGACGGCGTCGACGACGACGGCGACGACGCGCAGTCCATGTGATAGTCCTGCGGCGCCTTGGCCGGTCCGTTTTGCAGGCGATTCTGCAGCAGCGGCATGAAAGCCGCGGCACCGGGTCGTGGTGCCGGCGGCACGTTGGACGTTACCATGTCGCGGGGCTGCGGTTGTTGTTGTTGCTGCGGTGGCGGTTGCTGTTGGTACAGCGGTTTCTGCATCGGTTGCTGATGGTAGCCGCCGTTGGGGATACCGGGGAACTGCGAACTGGCCACTAAATCGTGGATGGTGACGTCGGCCAGAATACCGGCCTTGTTATCCTGCGGCGATCCGTTGGGATGGTCGTACGACGGCCATTCGTCAGCGACGCCGAGCCACTCGTCCGGTCCGTCCACCGGGTGATCACTAGCCGTCACCGTGGTGTCGGGGCCGAACGACGGGCTTCTCATTAACATCTCGAATTCGTCGAATTGATTGTCTACGAACGTGTCTACTTCTTCCTTGAACTTGGGCAAGTTGGCGTTGGTGGACGACGTGACGAGGTATTCGTTTTGGTAATACATGTTGTTGTTGGCCGTGGCCGTGTTGTTGTTGTTGTTCTCGGCCACTCGATTGTTGGCCGCTATCGACTGGTAATGGTGACCGGGTATGCCGTTGATGTTGACGCGTTCGGTGATTGTGTGGAACGGCATCAATGGCTTGAGGTCGGCGAAATTCGCTGTTGGCTTGTTGTTGGGCTCGAGGCTACTGGGCTGCTGCTGCTGTTGCGACGGTACCACCGGTGAGCCGTCGGCCGCGTACTGATCGCGTCCCAACAGGTCGTCCAGCTCGGCGGGGTTCAGCATGAATTTCGCCCCGTCCTCGTCCAGGAAGTGCTCGTTGAACTGCAACATCTCCACCATGGACTCAGTGGTTCCTTCGCTGCCGTTGGACAGCCGCATTAGGGGGTCGCCGCTCGTCTCCGCCCTCAGCCACTCGGGATCCAGTTGGGGTGGTTCTACAGACTGGCTGCCCCGAGAGATACTATCATCCAGCACTCCTGAAACACACCCCCACACACATTAATCCAAATACGTATATAACATGAACTCACATCGACATAATAACTAACTATATTTCGTCGCACTATATTTTATCTGTTTTTACCCGTTTTGTCATTTATTATACCAAATCAATTTGAAAAAAAGCGCACAATTATTTAGTTAGAAATAACGCACAGATGTATTTAGGGGATTTTTTAAAATAATTTTACAGCAACGACGTTTGGAAATTAATAATACTATATCATTTAGAATATGAATTATTTTTTAATCTTTTACAACCGATACCTTAAAAATTTATTGATAACATTTAAATTTGTTTGCTGTCTAGGATAACACAATTTTCCAAAAAAAAAAATAGAACACAAGCCACTGAATTTTGTTAATAACGCAATTACATAATATTATGGTCTATCGCGTTCAGCGAAAATATTAATTATTATTTTTATTTACCTATTGGGCGAGTTTATTGTAGGAGGATACAATAATCAATAACTCTTTAGCATTTCAACGATTTAAATTATATCCGAAATCCGCCAGTATCAACCGGTTTAGGCCGTTAGCGTCGGTTCTTCCCGCGGTGGTCGTACCTAATCGGTATATCGATCGAGTTATTGAGTTTAACAACGTTACAATATTACATTGTTATCGCTATACCTATCGGCAGCGTCGCTCCGCAAACATAATTATAACAGTATAATAGAAATATAGCCTAGACAGAGAGATTAATATAAGTTTTTTCGGCTGCTGTTGTCAAAATCAATATTTGTTCACCGCATCCGTCGTATCAACGAGATATCGCCGTGGGCACCTACGCCGTTGCTATTGCTTATGTCGAATATATTCTTTTTTAATCAAAAAACAAAAATTATAATATTGTCAATAATCATATTGCCAAACGGGTTCGGTGCCGGTCGTTTAAAAGCTAAATACCATAATTATATGCGTTTTATCGGGTTACCTGACCAACGGTGTCGTCGCTTGTAGTACAAGTCGAAGTGCAGCCATTTCAAGTTGATCTCGTGTGCCGTGTTTATCCTAAACGAATTCGGACCGGCCATCTTTACAGCTGATGTCGTTTTACCGCGGACAAGCATAACCGCACCACGATATAATATTATTGTAACCGTCAAGTCCGGTGTCGCGCGCATTACTGTTTCGGGTGCACCGAGTCGGCCGGCGGGAAGCAAACGTGCCGGTCCGGGCTTACCTAGACGGTTTTTTTACCTATTTTTTTTTCTTCCCCAAAAAACAAAATTGTCCCTTAGTTTTGCCCGCGACAATTAGGTAGCCTTTGGACGTGCACAAAAGGCATATTATCCGCCGGTCGGTTGCGACGCGTTGTTAAATTTACCTATTTTTTCACGTTTGTACATATTATTATAGGTACCTAGAAGAGCCAACGTGTCGTGTCATCCGAGGTTTATTATTATTATTTTTTTACCACCGACCCGTTTTCCGAGACTAACGTTATTACAGAGAAAAATATAATGTTCATCCTACCTGGTATATATACATATATATTTATGGAGATCACTGACAACATCATCATCGTAGCTAGCTGAACTATTCCCCCCGTGAGTCATCTCTAAACCCAAATAATGCATAATGCTGTAGTGTAACCTAACCGACCTATGCGTACCTATACGACGTACATTACCTTGGCAAACGACTACAGCTTGTGTATTGCTCAATAATTCGACAAATATACAACAACATTATGATGCGGTATTACCTAAACGACACGGGACGGTCCGGTTTAGAGACGCGCGCGTTATTAACGTGTTATAATAAACAATTGATTTAGCTGTTATCAAGTCAAAATGACTGTAAACCACCGACCGGCAACCCAAATCAGACTTGATGGGACGGATCGCGAAACACCGTAACATACAGAGATCAATACATAATAATAATGTTGTTATAAAGCGGATCGGTACGGACTCGAAGAAAAACGGGTAATTATCGGAAAAGTGGGTCTACCGTGAAAAATGGTCATATAATAATATAGGCCCGTGTCGGCTCTTTAGTCCATAATAATAAAATATAATGTAGAAGAAACGCACTTAATATTGTTATTACCGACGGACAACTGGTACAAGCACAGCACTACATATTTTATAACACAGTATTGTTGTTGGCGGGTCACCATAATATTATACTACTTCCCCGTCCGACCTGTAAGTAAAGTCGACCACGGCGGCAGCAGCTGATGATGGTCAACAGCGTGCAGTGATAAAGTTGTGTACAATCATAATTATTATTGTTTGACCAATGTATTTTTAGGGCTATCGTAAATGATTGTTAACTGTGTAAACAAAACGAAGTAGGTATTATCTCTCGTTATCGGCATTTCTATTCTCATTGAAGTTCTACACGACATTTTATAGTTGTCACCACAACGCTCGTTGCCCGTACATTCATGATTATTTGAGCCAATAATTGTCGAAAACAAGTAGTTTGAAACATTTGAGTTTGGAAGTCTCGAGAGAGGGGACGAAACGGTGAATTCCAATGTATAAAAATGCTAATACATGTGCCCCTGATAACATCCACCCGCTACACCCGCTTACCCAGGTGTCCTCTTGTACTATTTTAAATCTCTCCCTTCTTTCGACACGCCTTAACTAAATGTCTCGCTAGAAATGATTATTACACATCAATCATGCACTTGACGCCGAATTGAACTGAACCTAGTTTTTAAATGTCCAAAAGGCCCTTTGGACTTTTTCACCTAATAACCCCCCCCCCCCCCCGAGTTATTTTGAGACACAATATAGGTATTAATAAAAAAAAATGTTTTTATCTTAGTGCGGCTAAACAAAGTGGTGTACGGTCGAATTTGTGATATTTGCTTGTCGGTACTTACTTCCAAGAGTTGGCCGGAATGTGCGGTTTGTCAGGACCGACACAGTACTTGTTGTCTTCGGACGATTTCATCTCGACCGATGAGGCAGCGGCACATATGCAACTCGCATAATACCACGGCTGTTGGTCGTCGTCCGCACTGGCAGTCTTGTGGGTGGCCGGCAATTTTCTACAAGCGGTCGCGCACCGTGTCCTAAACAGGTGCGTTTGATCAGTGGTTGAACGACGTTTACGGATGTCAAACTCTACCCTGAAGTGAGCAATAACCAAAAAAAAAAAAAAAACAAAAATTAAAATTTACACGTGCCAATCATCATATAGTGTTATTAGTATAGAGTAATTTATGTATAACGACAACATTACCCAAAATAATGTTGTCCGGTAAAACTATAGGCATGCAAGCGTTAGTCGATTATTCGTTACTATATAGTTTACATATAGATATCTAATTATCCTTAGTCCTAAATACATACACATGTTAAATTATGTTATGTATATATTATATTTATATATTGTTTTCATAATGCAATTGTACAATTATTTACATCATTGTTATTATGCGAGTATATCTGATTCCGAGAAAATCTATTATCTATAATATCATTTATGTATATTATTTACCATACTATATTAATTAACGGCAAAGTGCTTCCATTAAGTACCCACTTCATATAGTTGTTGTACCTATCATTAAGGCGTTCCGCGGTAGTTTTATCCAATGATTTATATAATAACTCGCAATCGCATTATAACGAGCGCAATTATCGACCATTATCGTTTATGTAAAGTATAATAATAGGGTTGAATTTTCGGGGAGTGTTTTTTATTTTATTTTCGACAACTCTGTTGTCCATCAGTCGATGGACGTGCGGCGACAGTATCAAACGAATACTTATCAGGAGCTAACGATAATGTGTTATTCTTAGATTTCTTATAGTTTGATCGTTTTCCCAAGCGGATGACTTGGTGAACACAAACATTATAAATGGATATTGGTAATACTGAAACGTGCGAATATTGGGGGTAGTATGCCAATAATACAAGGCTATTGTGCGGCGATAGATGATATTATTATTATTATTGCACAATGGACAAATAGCGGGTTTATCGACGGACGCCTTTCGGTCCGACACAATCGAAAATGATTTACCAAAAACGAGCAAAACGGTCCAAAATACATAAGGTTTTGGCGCGCACAGCCGGTCGTCGGTTACCGTTGTCGAGACCGGCATTTCGGGTGTACTCGCGTTTATTATGTGTTGTATATAATATTATACTATCTTAATCCGCCAACAAAACGGTCCACGACCAAAACAACAATAAAATCGTAAAAAGGTTTTGTCCCCGGATCGGGTGCGAAACGCGCATCTCGTACATAAACCGCCCACCGAGCGTGTACGTGCCGGGGGTAATACCTACGGCCAGTCCAGGGTGCATGATATTATTATACATTTTATATACTACACTAGATAGTAGTAATAATAATATATATTATCAAAATAGACCAGAACAATGTCACAAAAGCATTACGTACGGCGGCTATACCTATACGCACGTGGCGACAGCTAGAACACCGGGCAAGTGCGTTGTCTTATAAAATCGCTCGCCCCTCCACCGTCCCCTTCGTCTGCCAATTAAATAAACACACACACACACAAGTCAATATCGGTATACCCTTGAATCGAATAATGCACGGAGACCGAGTTTTTCGTTTGAACCGAACGCGGCGTTTCGCAAACAAACCTATAATACACATGTATATATACACAAATAATATAAATTAAAATTAAAAAATATATGTATAAATAAATAATTACAATGAAATAACTCGGTGGCTAAACGCATCGGTGCGCGTCGCTGCCGTGCGGGCGTCCCAGAAACGATTATTGTAGATAAATCCCTCATGTGACGGCCGTGTGTTGTTAAGCCGACCCAATTATTTTGTATACACACAATCACACATATACTATCATCCTCAACCATCCCGGCCTAGCCAAACCTAGTTTTCAAAAAAAATAAAATGTTGATCCTGTGATTCTAACGGTACAGATTACAATATTAATATTATTATTATTGTCAACACAATACAGGGTAGTTTATGCCGGGGTCACTACACCCGCTGCGAGCACAGCGCAACCGTACAACACCCCGTAACGGGACAATTTGTCTGCAATACGCGTACAACATAATATGATATTAATGTGTAACCGACTATCCGGTAGCTGCGAATCTATATTATTATTATGTAATGTAGTAAAAAGGACATATTGTTATTACTACCATGTTCGACTGGGTGGGCGCGAGAGAGCTCACATAGATATTTATAAATGTCTTCTTCGGATAACTGTTGTCGAAAGGCCAGCTACGAGTTGTGTAGAGATAATTTTAGCGATTGAAAAGCAAACATTTATTAACACAATAATCATTGCAATACAACAGCTCAAGGCGGTCGCGAAGGGTCTCTCCGCCGGAGACGCCGTTATACGCTTCACGGCCAATTGATCCGAAGTGCGCGCTGGGCGACAAACGCTTAACCCAAAGACGCTTTGCCTGCGCAGAGATACACAACGCGTTATACCGTGTGTCGTAACTAAACAATTAAATTCAGACATTGAGACAATACGCGACGACAGCGATGAGGTTAACAGCCATTTACTGTCGCCTTGGAATAACATGTCGGCGAACCGCAATGCCGTTTATTTGTCGCGCTAATCGTTTTATATTAAACTCTACACCCGGCACAAAACCAAAAAAACCGGTAAACGTTCAAAAGAGAATCGACTATAAGTCTACGAGTGGTATCATTTGAATATTATTATTAAAGTAAAAACGTTCGCGTTGAACCGTAATAATTGGCCCGGGGTACTTATAATGGTTAGCACGGCGAATAACAATAGGTAGTTAATATTCGACTTTTTGATAAACACTTGCGTTTTTTTGTTAACAGTCCTCGTTGTTCTTTACAATAATAAAATAGAAAAAAAATCTGTTGAATTTTTAATATAAACGCAGACTATGGATAGTTTATCAACACTCTATTACAGCTATTCCGAGACGTACAGTGTACTATATTATAACACCGCGTGTCGAGGTCTCGCCAGACTTGACGTGTGCCACAAAAGGGTGTTCTTTTTAATACATAACACATAACAACAATAACAAAAAAAAAAATCTATCTACGCTTAATTGATTTAATTGAGCCAAACAACGAATTTTCCGTCGTCGCATGACGACATAAGACGACGACGACGACAGTGAGTCAGCCGACAAATTACATAACCTCTTGGACATTCCAAAACACAGCACATGCACAACACTTAGGCATTGTCCGTCTAGGCCGCCACTGTGAATAATGAACTCAACACTCACGGACAGGTGTACCTATGGGTTTCCCCTCTCATAATATATTATTTTATTTTAGCAAATACTAGTATTTCATTATATTCGATACCATTCCATAATAATAATGCAATTTTATTGCGATCTAACGTTATTGCGGCGTGGCTACTTTTATTTGACATGAGCAATTCGAATTTTAGCATTGAGTTCCGGGTGCGGCGATCCGTGTTCTTGACCAAAACGCCGAAATCGGGTCGACACACAACCGCGTTTTTGGTATACCAGGTTTTCCAGTGCGTTTGATAATCCGGATGTAAGACGTTCGACTATACATGCTCAGTTTGTACAGGTAAATAAACATAACCGAACATTCCAAAAAACGGATTGTAGCGCGCGTAAAGATGAATAAGTCTAAAAATAACGAGGACCTCTAAATGGCGAATGATTTACGAATTTACAAAAAAAAACGACTTAAGACAATGACAATGGAACGATACGCCGTCGTAGAGCTGTTGCTGTTGTCACCAGTCATCCGGACAATCGGTTGACGAGTAGGGGAGGTCGGGGGGGAAATATCGAAGGAAACAAATCATTGACCCACTTATGGCCCGTTGAATACGGTTCAACCGTGAAACAGCCCAGATGTGAACCGCAGCCGCAAAGGTAATAAACAATCGAAGACAAGAGTGGCGTGATTTTGAAAAAAAAAAAATTAATAACACCTTATATAAAAATAAAATGAAATAAAAACACTCGGGCACGGTTGTTTTGTTTTTATAACAGTTTAAACTTTTAACGACCGTCGTTCGAACGGTCATAAGTGTTACCTACATACGCTTGGAATTCCTTTTAATTTGAATAATTTATTTTATTTTTATTTTACCTATATTTTTGTATCGTTGGCTTGAATGCCATCGCGAGTTATCGGTTGAATCAAATTATTGTCAACCGAAGAAGTGTCGTCAATGACATGGTTACATTTGGTTGACATACGTTGTATTCGTTAATTAGACAATTAGAACATCATAAGATTTATGATTTTATTAAGCAACCTTAATAGACTTGGGATTATTTCAATTGTCGACTTTCAAAAAGTGTTTACTATCTGTCAGACATTCCACCGTAGCGTTCCAGAACGGAACTAGTCAAATCCATTGACCATAATAAGGGTACATTCCATTCTCGGTTGTAAATCCACTTTTTACTTTTCCTCGAAAATGATTACCAATCGAGAATAGTAAAAAAACAAATAAATAAGACAATTTATAAAAAAATACGCAGCTCAGTTAAATATTATTATACCTTCACCATCGCCGACCATTAAGTATAATACTAAAAGTATTTTACTATACTTAAATAGGCGGTTAATTGTTACTTGAAATGGTATTAGTTTACAGTTATTTTATTACTGAAAAGAAAGTACAGCAAAAAATAAAAATATAAAGAAGTCTCGAGATGCTACAATAGGTTAAAATAAATTTTAAGATGTTTACAGCCAGTGTACCCTGGGGCGCCCAATTTATGCCAACCCTTTGTACGACTACATTCTACACAATAATCGGCACCCTCTTGTGTCATTCCACCTCCACGACATCGATTAAAACCGACTGGACCTATTACTAACGCGACAAAAACACGTTGGTCTTGGTTTTTTTTTAAATGAAAAAAAAAACTCAAAAACCGTACTGAATAGATATGCAAAATGATACGTCGTCTCGCTTAGCCGAGTATACGCTTTTACGATTATCGGGCAAAGCGTAAGTAAATGATATTCTCGGAAAATGCTCGTGCGAAATACATATATGCGTAATATTGTATTGAATAAGATTAATATACGTGTATATAATAATAATAATATAATATTATGAACAGCGTCGGTCGGTCGACGGCCTCGGATATTATAATGCAAACAAAAATATATATATATATATCGAGCTTATGCGTGCAATATATATTTTTATAATAATTTAATACACGTGTACTATGAATGACGTCATTGGCGTGGTGAAAAAAAAAAGAATAGAAAAAAGGAACAATATATATTTTATAAATGGCAATCTGTTGGCGGCGGCGGCACACGGGCGTGAGCCGCGATGAATAAGAAAGGGGAAGAGCATAATAATAATATAGGAACACAGTAGGAGGAAGAATACTTTTACTGAATCCGTTCATTACAGACCGCGTCTATTGGTATAGGTATACACAGTACGCACACACACACACGCACATGTATACATATGTATATATTTATATACACACATACACATAAGAAGCACACAACATCCGGCTAGACTTATGACACGGTAACCCGGTTCGCGGCTCGGCCGACGATCCGGACTGTCACTTTTTATCGTCGGCCGGCATGCGGTTCCTCGTGCCGCCTCGCTCTCCTGCCACACGCACATTCATACAATAATAATAATAATATATATATATATATATATATATATATATATATATATATATATATATATATATACACGGAGAAATATCATTATTCCTTTCCCCTGACCACTGACTCGCGTTTCCCCTCCTTTGGCCGCCGGTCGAATCGCTTGAATCATCAACGTCTGCGCGCGTTTCCATTACGGCGTGCGGGTTCTTAATCTTGTGCTTTATCGAAACTACTCGGTTTTAATCATAAATTTCAATTAAGGTCGGGTGCCACGGAAATGATAATTATGCTGGAGAGACACTGGAGTTGGAAAATGGGGTTCCATAGAGATTAATAAAAACATATATCTATTTTTCATAATATGGCGTTAAAAACTGGTTATCAATCAGTCTACATGTTCGGCAAGTTATTTTTTAATTTAAAAAGTCAACTAAATACATATATATATATATATATATATATTACCGTTTAAGTTTCCAAAGTTGATAAAGCTCTAGAAAATATTAAAAAAGATAAAAATGTGAAAATTGTCTATTACTGTAATTTAACATAAAAAAATTGTTTTAAAAATTAATAACTAGAAAAATTGCAATTATATGAGTGAACTAGTGTATGGCGTTAAAAGAATCACCCGGTATATCTACAAAATGTGTTAATGTTAAAAAAAATGTTTAAAGCCGATTTAAAACGATTGATCATAGTATTAGTATTATTAATGCATATTTAACAAATGTAGACGGTGATCTTACATACATAAGATTACTAGCACTTTCTGTAGCAAACGAGTATGTCATTTAAAACTCGAACGCTTTTGATGACGCGATTTTTGAATATAATTATTATAATATGTTTTTTTAAATTTAATAGTATTTATACATTTTTTTTTGTCGATAAAATTATAAATATGTGTTTGGTGTACAATTATTATGTACTTTATAGAAAGAAAAAAACCAAAGTGACGAATCCAACTTCCAAGTACACAAACTAAATTTAAGTGCCTGCGTTTTTATCACCAATTTGTCTCGATTGATACCCATGGAGACGTATAAGTATAAAGTGTTGCAGCTACTCCTGGGGCCACGTTATGTGCGCCACTGAATTAAGATCAGGAGCTTGGAATGTGGATATATTACTAATAAATTCAATGTACCTAATTAAATAGATGTATCGTTGTATAAGAATGATTATGAGTGTTTGGCCAGAAGGGGATAAGTCCAATTTACAATTTTGGGGTTAAATCACACTCTCTTGGCCAAAAGGATGAACGGCCTTATAACTCTTCTGTCCGAGTACTACAGAAAATAATATAAATATAAAAATCCTAACACCGCACAGGCGTGAAACGCTCAAATAGAAGATGAATATAAAACAAGGAATTTGAAGTGTTTTGAATGACGAATATAGGAATCATTATGGTTTCGAATTACGTTAACCATGACCTATACCCACACGATTGGTATAACGTGCATTAGGAACAAAATGCCAAAAGCTATATGTATGTAATATAATACAAATGGCTTAATTACATGGCTACGTGGTCACTGGTCGTACAAGAGCGACTTGCGCGCGTTTTAATTTACCGAAATTCCTATGTGACATTTTGGTCTTACGGACTAAATAATTGACGACAGTTGCTTGTAAACACAATACAGTGTACCTAATATCGTGTTGAAGCAAAAACAAGTTAATGTTGTTAATGTCAGGAAAAATACTTGACTAATCGTGCGAGTGTGTGTGACTGCTGTATGTGTGTGCCGTGTAGGTATAGCGGCCTAAATGCAGTACAAAGTACTTAACGTTTATAATAACAATAATAATAATTTATTAGTAACAATAATTATAAAACGATCGCTTTGGGGTGTGACCGCGCGGTTAGTATAATATACCACATACTATTAGAATATCCACAGCGGTAAGTCCTAATCATCGCGGGTAACGGTCATATATCACAGCCGGCTAAACGCTGTATTATAATAATATATAAATTATAAAAAAAAACGCGCCTAGGCCAACTGCCCGGCCGTACGAAAACCCGATTTTATTTTGAAGACACACTAATATATGTATATATATATATATATATATATAAGACGTTTTACCACTCCGAGTGACCTGCCGGCGGACGAACGGTACATTTGGGACACACCGTATGAGAGGTGCGAGCACACGTTTTTGGACAAATTCTTTTTATCCCACATCGTTGGAAGCCGACCATCTCCAAGTTTAATTACACGGACACGCCGTTCGTTCGAATATTAATCCAATACAATTTGAATAATTTCTATTGTAGAATTCGTATATCAAACGGTTTAGGGCAAAGGTTTGGCTTGTCGCGCGCACGGTTGTAATACTTATGCCCACACGGGTTTTACTGTAAATGTTTTTTATTTTTTGAGAACGCGCAACGCCCAGTCACTGTGCTGACCGTAGGACGCGGAAGTTGGACTACTAAAAAAGTATGTGCCAAAAGTGCGTTATGAGTCAATAGTCACTTGGAGGGGGCGGGAATCAAGGGGTTGTGTCCCCTACCGATTGTCGTCCGAGTTGCACTATAGACTTCCTTTAGAACCGGTGTTCTAAGCTCTATGTTAATTAAACGCCGTTTAAATGGTATCCCGGTCGCGTCACCGACCACGTTGGTTAAGTGATCGATTTCGGAACGTTGACAGGACTAGTGTGAGCCTTTGTGTCGTGTGTAGTCTGCAAATCGCTTTTGTACCATGAATGAGCAGAATAACAAAAAAACACGACGGACGAATAAATTACACGGGAGAGAACGGGTAAAATGGTATCTAAGAAAAGAATAAACGAAAATAATTTTAAAAAAAACTATCTCGAGACGGTAAGAATAATAATTAGCGTTATAATAACCCTTTGTGTCGATTGTCTTTAGACACATGCGACGGCGGCGTTTGAGATGAATGAAGCGAAACGACCTGTCGGTCATACCTTTGTACACACACAATAATAATTTATACCGACCTATGGTACATAATATCATATGTATATAAGTATAATATTACACTATACTATACTACCAGAGTCCGCGGCTTGCCAGTGTTTTTAGTACGGCCGTACGCACATAGAACGTGCCACATTCTCGGCGCAAACATAACGGTATACACACCTACTCTTCAATTGGTTCTCAAACGGATTAACCGCGCGCCCGCGTGTGTGTGTCGGTACTTAAACCATTTTGCCACCCTCGGGAGTTTAAATCCGGTCGATATCCGTGTCGTAACTATTTTTTGGGAAATTAATTTTAATCGATTCGGCTGACGCGGTTCGTACCCAAGACCAAGACAACAGCGGAAGGCCGTCGGACGCCACTGCACTACACCCATTCGATTCGGACACACACACAGCGACATCGATAAAGTCGTTTGTTTTTCAAATCAAATTTTCATTTTTCATTTCATACTCGACGCGCTTTTCCAGCAGTAGTGGTAGTAGTAAACAGCGTTAGAGAACACAGTTTATAGCCGGCAGGGCACTATGATAATATAGAAACCACTGGTCTGCGGTAGAGCGACGGCGGTGGCGGCGGCGGTCAGCCGTTCGACCCACTGGCCCACAACAGCTCGGGAGACGTTCGTACGCACAAACGCATAATACTTATGACAAAAAAAAAAAAAAATGACTCGACATTGGCCGCCAAAAATCACGTTTTAAAAAAAACGCGACAACTGGTATTTAATGAAATTTTAATCGTTTTTAAAAAAAAGAGCTTCATAATGGTCGGGCGCCTATAACAATGAAAACACACGATGTGTCGACATCCTGGTGCACGCACCATAGACCTAAGTCCTAAGGCGTACATTATCGCCGGGACGATCCGATCGGTTCTTCAAGTGATGTGTGATACATAAATATTATAGTTATTAGAAAAAGCGCATGAAAAATGTACGTGCAATCTGCGCGTATCGGTTAGGTTAGGTTAAATTTTGTTTTTGCCCCGTTCTGTTTATATTGTTTCGCCCCGGACACAATGCGAATCCGAAATCTGATATCTGTATTATTACCATTATAACATTATATACTACGGCCGTATTGGTTATTATTAGTATTATTATATTATAAGAATCCCGGAACCAAAATCCGAACCGGATGGAAGAGTATCGGCGCGGAGATTTTTATCGCTACCGCCGGTGTGGTTGACGACGGTTAATAATAATTATTAATGTCACCTGTTGATCCGGGGGGAGCCGGCTAGGTCCGGGATGCCGAACACAACAACCGTGTGTAGTAGGTATAGTATATTATCTACATGTGTGTGCGTGCGTTACATATAATATACGAAACGACCGTGTATTAATTGTTCGACTATTAATAAGATAATAGGCCCGTTTTGTTGACGAAACGTCGTCCCCCCGAGTCAAGTGCACGTTTGGCTGTATAATATTGCCGGTTAGCCGTTTACGCAGGCTTAGCAGAGCATTGTACATTAAACCTATTATTATTATTAATATTCCATCATCGAATAATGGATCTATAACAGCTGCCGGCGATCGCCCTGTATCACATAAGCGGCCGGTGTGTTTAACGTTGTACCGGCGAGTGTCGCGTTTAGGACCGACCGCATATTAAAGTCGGCACGCAAATCGTTGAGCATATAGATAATAATATATATAGACTTGTAAGACACAGGCGTTGTGCGCGACAACGTGTATTATTTTTATATACATATATGTATAGTACTATACGTATACGGTCGGGCTATGAAAACATATGAATTATTGACAGATGAAATTTGCATCTTTTGTCTCGGTGTCCGGCCGCCGTGCTCCACAGCGCTATAATAATATATGGATACGGCATAATCAGGTTGAACGCATGTCGCACGAAACTTAAATCTGTACCTACACCCGATCATATAATATATTATTCGATACCTACCTAATCGTTTTGCACTTTTTGTTTTTAAGCAATTCGGTTTAGCTTGGTCGCCAAACCTTTTTAAACAATTTGTACAGCAATTGTGTATAACGATATTCGAACTCGGTCGTTAAAGTCTCCGGTCGAGAGCGATTGCGAATTATTGGATTTTATACGCATATAATTGTTAACATCATCATACAATATTAGTACAACAAGCGTATCATAGCGAGTAATTATTTTTTATTTATAATATAAAAAAGGCTTAACTTAATTAACGCTATAAGTCAATTAAGTTATTTATAAATATTATAGTATATATATATTATGTACATTCGTGCTGTGGACGGGTCGTTTATGTATAGAAATTACTATTACTATTGACGAGGCTAAGAGTAAAAAAAAAAAAGTTAAAAAAAAAAGATTTCTCTAGCAATATTATATATATATATAGATTATATATTCATGCATCTGGCGGATTCAAAATCAAAGTTTGTAACGTAATAATATGGGTAGTAAAAAGTTAGAAGATTTAATAATTTATAGATGTTAAAATTGTATGGGGTTCATATTTTTCTTTTGTGGAATATGGGTTTTGAAGTCACGAGTAAAGATCCGGAAGAAAGTGTATTAAATCACCGACGGTAAAAATATAATAATTATATTACGGTAATCCCAAGTTTATAGATGAATTTACCTGTTGCTCATTAAAGGGCGAGTCCTCGTCGACGGTCATTCACCCCGAGAAAAAATTATAACAAAAAAACAAAAAAAAAATAGATATTTTTCACAAAGTCATTTGTATTTACCGATTATTGATAAAAAATTAAAAGTAACAATACAAAAAACAACTATCGGCGGTGTTCACCTGAAATTACAGAAATAAATCGGCCGCGGATCTTTCGCTTAAGGTGGCGATTGTAAGAAAAAAAACACACTGTGTGCGCGGCTTTGAAGGGATGTTCGGGGGTGGTCGTCTAAAGGAGTTTGTACGTTAATGGCACAAATAGCACGGTGTTGATTAGGAGGATTTCTTTCAGAAAAAAAAACGATAAACTATATCCCGTCTACTACAACGCGTTCCAAACGTCCACTGCCGGAGATACCGAAAAGAAAACCCTTTGCCAAGTTTCCGGCAACGGGTGCATGAATGATAAAAACAATAAAGTCCTATGTCAAGTATCGCGTATTGCTTCTTCTCTCAGAGTAGACGTCCGGAACACGTTTATGTTTTTTTTTCGTTTCACAGTGTGTGTGTTTCAAAAAAAAATATATAAACGTATTTTTTTTAAACTTGAATTGCTTTCTATATAGGTATAGTATAGTTTAAGGTAATCGAGCTTACTGTTACAGCATTCGAAAGTAATAGCGGCTTTTCATCGCGTTCGTGGACACAACGCACTCGTATTTTAATATTTATATTACAATATTATTATATACCGCGTATTTACGTATAATAATAATAATAATATATTTAAATATAAATTTGTTTCGTGCCCCGGGCCGGAGGGACACGCACGCGGACCGCACTGGGCGCTTAATGAGGAATATCGAAATTAAAAAAATATGACAATTTTTCGTAGCGCACACTTTTTTTTTATTAAACGCGCGATCGCACAGCTCGTCTAGGGTGAATTTTCGACACTGTACACCACGATATAATGCGTATTCTGAACACAACGAGTCGAATGTATTTTTAAAAAAAAACAATTTTATTTCAAAAAACCGACGACGACGAAGACGAGACGACCTGTCGGGCATAAATCCACGTCCGGCGCGTCCGCGAGATACTAAGCGCACAGAGTGTATTGACGCGTATGCGCGTGTCGCCGCCTGCCCGGGCGGCGGGGCCTAAAAAAAAAGTAATAATCGTTTGGGGGGGAATGCGGTTGCGATGGGGGGGCGCCGGGCCGGCCGAGTTTTGTTTTCTTCTTTCGTTTCCCGCACGGCAACAGGTATACATACACCTGTATACGATTTATACACACACACACACACACGGTCTTTCTTCTTTCTCTCGGTTCCCCTCCTCATCTCACCCGGGTGAGCGCTGCCGGACCGGTCCCCCTTTTTCGGCGGTGCGCGCGCGCACGCTACGGCGGCGTTACACTAACCCAGTTACTATGATAACAAAAAATAAAAATCTTTTAAAAAATATATACAACACGCAGCCGCCGCCATCTATACGATATGTCTGTTCTCCGTGAACGCACACAACACTTGACGCGGAGACCGCGGGTGGCGGATCGCAGTCATCGGTCTTCCGCCGCCGTCACCCCGCCACGCTTCTTTCCCGAATCATTGTCCTTCAACTTGTACTACACGCCTACGCAGAACAAAACAAAAAAAAAAAAAAATACTAAATGAGCGCCAACAACGATTCTAGGTTAAACCAAAGTGTATAGTAGTTTAATACGCGAATCGACAATAATCCGGCGATTCACGTTTTGTTGTTAATAAGCTTTCTAAGCTTTTTAAGTTGTTTGTAGTATTTTATGTTATGTTTTTAATTATTATAATAGTCGATAATCGTGGAAATACAACAAAATTGCGATATCTGACCGCACAGTACTGAGTATTTGAATTTGTTTTTGATTTTTGAAAAGCTGTCCGTTCAAAAAGAAAAATTGTCTTAAATTCATCGAAAGCTTTATTTATAATCTCATTTACTAATTTTGTCAAAAAAAAAAACCCGCACTTATTTTTCATAATGTAACCTCATTTAAAATGTTAAATTCTCTATAATTACTACTACCAAGAGAAATAGTTTAAAATTCTTTAAATAAACAAATCAAAAAAAAAAAATCGACTATAACATCAGTCGCTATTTTAAAAACTCATCACCATTTATATTTTACATTCATTTTTAATTATATTATTCATAGAATATTTAAAAAAATCAGGTGATCGGCCCCAAATTCACCAGTAATTGCTAATATATTTATAAATAAACAATAGAAGATAGATTATGTGTTTATATTTTTTTTTTACTTATCATGGTTTTAACTAATAATGTGCACTATGTTTCGTTTATTTTTGTAAACGAAACATACACTGTGACAGTGTAGGTGCGTTTTTAGGGAGATCGATTTTTAGTCAAGTGGCACTACCATTTAAATTGAGTCACAATTTAATCCTTCTCCTGAAGTTTTCCATCTATATAGGGCAATAAACAAGCTGTAGTTGAGAAATCTGCATCTGTATTATAGTTTTTCAGTATTGATTACTTTGCGATTAGGTCAAATTCCAACCATCGACGTAAATCGACAAAGGTCGACAAGTCTTGGATGACGATTATTCTCAAGTGACCAATGATTTGACCAACGACTTCCTGGTGAACAAACATCAGTTAATAGAGTACATTAGAGACTTGCCCATTGTCAACACTCTCATACTCTAGATGTATACTCATACTCCTACAGAATTACAGGCGAAGAAAGGAACTTTAACTCATATTATTATATTTAGTATAATATGTATTTATGTGTTTATTTTTACAGATAGTTATATTGCAGACAAATAATTACCACAGGACTGCCAAGCGATACAGAAAGGGAAAAGAAAGTTTTCGTTGTGTATAAATACTAAATAGATATTATATTGTAGTATAGGTTAACATACAATATGATTGTTGTGATGCTCAATAAAATAGAATACGAATTGAAATTGACTATTGACACAACACAAATATACACTATCAAAAAACTGTTACAACTATTAATATATATATAATATACACCTAATTGTCTTCGGTCTCGTTTTCTTTTAAATTTGTATTTGTCCACCCAGTATGTCAGCGTCACGCTATTATTGCACAGCGTTCCACAAAATATATTTATATATACTTTTTATGGATCATAGTTTGCAATTTATTTATGTTGTACAGTATTGATTTAAATGGTTGTTTAAAATAAACTTATAGTTTGTCCTATTTTCGGTCCTCACCACATCTTTCAGCAGATATGTATAATTAGTTATTTAGGGTCACCCTTGTCCTCTGTTTAAAATGGCCTCCCAAGTCACTTCGAGGGTCACAAATACGCGCCATTTCCAAAACGTCCTCAATCACAATTCAGTTCTGACCATCTTTTTCCATCCGAGCCTTAATCTTTTCATCTCTTTACGTCCAGTAAAAAACAAAGCGTGTGCGTCGGTAAAATTCCAAAATGTTTATTAGTCATTAATTCATTTGGTACGAACCTAACGTTTTGGTAGGTATACCCAAAACGTTTTTATAGGCACACCGCGTTCGATATTAATTATTTTCAAATGTATTTTTAATAATGCAACATCATTAACGTTGGCACATTTTAAATAATATACATACATATTGTTTGTACACATTTAATGATAATTCCATACTAATGTTTCAATCCTGTTACGCTTCTTCATTAGCGAAACGGTATAAGGTTATAATGTAAAACAAATACATGATAATAATCATTGTATGCACCAGACACTCGTTTACAAAGTGACATGATTATTCTCAATAAATCTATAATCTATGGCTGTTTGCTTGGGACATAATTCATTTGGAAACTCAAATGAAAACGTACAGCGATTGTGATTTTTGATTCGCATACGATAAAATAATATGCAAAACAATAACTACAAATTCTATAAATTATTAATTCTATGTTTGTTTCTCGCTGACAACAAACAGATTTATTGATTGATTAACACATTAGCTGCCATGGGGATGGGTAGGGCTGGCGTTCTTAGTTCAAGTGGTTCCCAAATAACTGACCTGGGTCCCCGGCTACTAACGTGTTAATAATTAATATACATATTACATACACGTTAGAACACTTCATTATGCAAAGGAATTAGGAACTTCATTATGCAAGGAACCTGATCTTATGTACTCACGTACCGATTGGACCGACTATACTAAAAATGTAAGCATAATTTAAACTTTAGCTTCAGTAACTAAATTTACTATTTTTAAGTAAATAATTGACCAAAGAAATAGTGCGACGAGGCAGAGATATTTTTATGGTAGATAAAGATTAGGATTTATTAAATTTATAAACTTTACAGATGATAGGAGTAGGGAATGGTTTTTTATTTACTGAATACTGTTAATATTGCTTATGATTTTGTTAACAAAAACAAAAGAGAAAAACGTTGAAAAAATATCATTGCTTTAGGACTTTTAATAATATTATGACGAGTAACTATTTTGGAAATATCTGATTTAAACGAACCTCGTCGGGTTTCAAGGACGGCGGCAATTTAACGTTGTTGTTGTCAACAAATTTTTGTGAAGTATTGTGTAAACTTACATATTTTATATCACAAGCACTAAAAATGTAACACTAAATTGTGAATGTGGCTATGTTTTTAGTGTTAGTATTGGTATTAGTTCACTGTCCAATTTCGGGTCTTAACACCTGCCAATCCTGCCAAGTGCAACAAAACATTGATGTCCGGAGTACATGTAGACGCAATAATCCGAGGCCACCGTGCATTGGACTCCTATTTAACCATACCATTACCGACAAATATGCTGTACAAAATGTACATGTAAGGTTCGATTGCCAGTTTTAGGAGACGTTAATACTCGTTCACAATATTCATTAATAGTCTATAGATTCTATCAGTCACCCACAACAAAACCTAGTATTAGAGTGACGTCGAAGCGAGTGGATGTAGGGTCGTGTGCAGTTAATAAAGAGCTGATGGTGACAGACAGGGCAATGAAGTTTTAAGAAAGATTATTTTATTGGTTGAACAGACTTGTGTGGTACAAGGCGAAAACGGAGCATTATTTTATCAGCTAATGATTCTACAGGTCATAACATACTTGATCACTTAAAAAAAAAAAAAAGGTTAATCTTTTTGGACGACCAATGATCTTTTATCTGGTAATATCTGCGCATAAGTACTGTGTGTGTGTGTACGCTGTACAGATGAAATAGTATGACAGCACTGTACGTTGCCGACTCACGAACAGATATACACAAATTAATGGTGTATATTAAATACAGTTATGTTTTATGTTATGTATGGGAATCATATTTTACACTGAATACACAATCTTCGTGCGTTAAAGGACGCTCGGTCGGCGGTATTTGGTTCTTTAGCCCTTATGCGCAACGTACGCTTGGAATAACAAAAATAATAGTGCTCCGTTAATTGCTATATAATATTATTTTCTCTAATTAATCTCGGACAACCGTTGCTTTGTATGAACATTTTTTTGTAATTTTGTTTTCATAATCAATGTTCAGTTTTTACCGTTTTTATGATATAATAGTAACAATAAAAATATAGAACGCGTTTAGCCCCATGAACACAGTTGTAAATTATATACCTACAATGTAACACGTTGAAATTATTTAAAAACGGTGATTATTTATTTTATTTAGTAAACTGCGAATAGTAGTAATACATTTTAAAAAAAAGTTAATGCTAACAATCTTATATTGAATTCATAGCTTATGTGTTAAACTTTTAAACCTCCCTTTGGTTCAATTAAATTAGACGATGCAAACCGGTTGTCGACAGCATATATAACAACAATAATAAATTATTTGAGCCGACTACTTAAAAACTGTAACAAGATTTTTAAATTAACTATTGAAATTGTATGTTATATTTTTATTCGGTTTTGTCCGGCGTAGGGCAATAGTATTTTTTTTTTATGGCCGGAAGTGTTTGACATTGTCAGTATAAATCTGTGCCAAAAATCTAGTTGCGGTCGTTTAGCTGTAACTCGTTTCCGCCTGGGTTCGACTATTCGCCATTTTCTGTTCAAGTTCCACCTCAATTGTCTGAGAAATCCTGAAGTCATATTAATTATAGTTATCTTGCATTATTATACACCTGTGTCTACGCGTAAACTCTAAAATTATGTTATTTTTTTGTTTATTACAAAAAAAAAAATGAAATTATACTTATGACAAAAAAAATGCGAATTATGGAATTATTTTTATTCGAAAAGTACATAAATAATAAATACATAGTTGCTGTTAACATTAATACGATTTTGGTTTGCAAATAGAACCAATGTACTATTTCATTGAAGCTTTTGTAATACACATGACTTGTATGTTTTTTTTTGTTTTCAAGTTATTAACAACGTTAGATACTTTATTTTTGGTATATAATGTAACGTTAAAAATACACTCGGGCCACTATATACTAATATTGTACACCACCTAGATGACTACTATTATAAAACAACTGATGTTAATGAGTCGACAATATTTTTTGGCGTTTATATATCTGATGATGTGGAAATTTAGCTTGACAAAGTTCCGGCACGCCGGTTATCGCGTCGAGAAGTCGAAAACAATAATATCTCAACCACTAAAAATGGGAACCTCTTAATTATTTCGTCTCCAGCACATCAATAACGGTACGGTCCGCGTGTGTGTATTTTGTTCTTCCTATTCCAGCCCGTGTGCACGACGTGCCGGTGCACGGCGCTAAGGTCATAAGGCATAATCGTTTTGCTCGCAGCTGAGACGTGTACCCGTGGACCGGTAATAATTATCATGTAAGTATATATCTATACGTGACGAACGGATCATAATACGCGAGGAATATCTGTACACTGTCCATTGCCGGCCGTGGCCTAACAACAAAAATATTCAGCAAACCTCTAAAGTCATGTATTAATCATGAAACAAACGGTTTTTACCGTCGGTCCCGTTTCGCGCATCGTCGCGCTGCCGGCAGGCCCGGCCGTTGCGCCCATCGTATTTTCGAACCGAGTGTCTTAAGACAAAGCAAAAAAAATAAACTGTTACATTTTCCAAACCGAAACAATAATATCGAACGCCAAATTAAACCTACTTGTCAATAACAACGGCATTGTAGTGACGGCATAGGTCTGATAGGTGTAGAGTTAAGGCTCGTGACCGTGAGTACAATTATTTAAAAAAAAAAAAGGAAAATTATTTTACAACATATTTTGTAAACGTTTTTGTTTTAAGTTTAAAAATTTGGGACGGGGGTGGAGGGCGGTTGAATAATGCGCACAGATAAACTATAATAACTTTTAAATATTTTATCCTCTATTCGAAACTAGTTATCGAGTCGAACTTTCAGAAAATTATTCTTAATTAAAAAAGTTAATAAAATACATACGTTATCATTTAAGTTTTAAAAGTTGATAAAGCTATTATGCTATTGCAATATAACATAAACAAAAATGTTTTCAAAAAGAAAAACTACAAAATATCTTGTGTAGGGCGTTAAAAGAATCATCCGGTATATAATACGAATTACGAGGTAATATTTAACATAACAAATCAGAATAATTACAATATTAAAAATTAAACGGGTGTTTTAATATTATTGTTCATATTATATTATGTATACCGAAGACGTGGAAATAACGAAACTATAGTGGCTACCACGGATATATTCTAAGCACCTACTAAATAAAATGGTTTACACACGGATACTACTAGGTCATTGTTTTTACAATCTTATACATACATATTATTATTATACAACAGAATGTTTATAATAATCCTAATAAATCATTTAAAATAATATAGTGTCTACTCGCGGTAACGGCACCATAATATATATAATATAATATGGTAATATGACTATTAGACGTTAACTCTTCGACTCATTTGACGTAAGATCGGACTAATCTCTCAATTACAGACGTCAAGTGTACTTAGGTCTTAGATGATTTATGTATGATATTTATCTACGTAACTCAATACATAGTGGCGTGTTAAACTTATGAAATCACATTGGGAGGGGGTCAACATTTTTGTCAAATCATTCCAATAGTAGTAAATTATAAATAAACTAATACTTCAATTAAATATTAAATAGTATTAGAGTCAGAGTTGAGATAACTGCTTAAAACCAAGTAATTAATTAAAAATTACAACTTATCATAATATTGTAATATATTATTTAACTATTAACTATAAGTTACCTAAATTTTTCACAAGTTTCAGCACTGTATAGTTAAAATTCTATTTAAAGAAGCAAGCTTTTTAAAATATTGTTCGTCAGCTAGATTTAAAGTAAACATTAATCATCAATTACACATAACTTAGAAATTAAATACAAATCGCAAGTAAAATGTGAATAACGCAATGAATTACAAATTACATATAAGTTTTCGAGTTACAGTTGTTCATAAGTGCCCAACCCTGATCAAAGTAGACCATATTGGTATAATCAACGGTATAACACTTATTTTGATTTAGATGTTCAGTATCAAAACGTAATTTAAATTTTTTCTTACGCAGTATTCGTCAAGAAAACTACCGAATTAATGCGATCAAGTTTGAACGATTGTTATTTATTTGTGTTGCTTGTTTTTGATATTTTCGATACCGACCACTATACGTCGCGGTATTTAGGATAATTTAAAATAAAGTATGAAATAATAAAAATAAATACATGATGGTTACAAAAAAAAAATATGTCAACGTCACGAGTTCTTTTAAATTTGTACTCGCGCTGCTCGTTTGTATACAACCAATAGCTGTGAGAAAACGTGTGCTCCATTGGTTGTGGCTACACAGCTGCAGCTTAAATGTGTTTATGGGACAATAATAAAAGTCTTCCACGGTCACTTGAATCGTATGCTCACGCAACCATAGTGCGTTTCTGTGGCCAAGACCAATACTGTTTGCGAGTAACTAATAATATTACCGCAGTAAATTTATTTGAACATGTATTGTTGTATTGGTGGTAAATGTGTTAACTACAGTTTTGTTTGTTTTTCATAATTACGTTTTGCAATTTTTTAAATTAATTACGATTTCGCTTTCAGATCAGATGGCCATACAATGTTAATGTACATAATATTTAATGCTACTTGCAAGTTGCACTGAATAGTTTAGCTATATACTGAATTCAGTGGCTACTCGAATTATATTATTTAGATCTAAATCTAATCTAGATCTTGTTTAACATAAAAAAAAAAATTGTTACTGTCTACAACGTAAATGCATAAACAATTCTCAATACAGTGTAATTTTCGATGACGTATGTATATTATACAAGCAAAATAAAAACATTTTTATGTTAGATGAAACTGCTCGAGTACTCGATTGAAAAATAAATGGGTACTCTCCAAAACACCAAATTGATTTAATAGCAATTAATCTATACAATTACTAGAAAACGCAGTTTATATTTCGAGTTAAAAATAATGGACACCCTTATCAAATACTAAAGTAAAAAAATGTTAGAAAATCAATTGCATAACCTGTTTAATTAATTTTAAAAGAAAACGAGCTCTATATCTTAATCTTTTGCGCGTATTCAAAGTTAAAACGGCAAACCGACATTCTTATTACAGTGAGAAGTGAGAACTAATTTATAGTAATAGCTAGTACAGAATAAGGATTATTGATAAAACTCGTTTTAAAAGACATGAATGGCTTTAAATTTCACATGTAAACATAAATTTGTCAGTTTTGGTGTCGAAGCGTATTCGAAAATTAGGCTGACTCAACAAACACAATAAAATAGTTTTTGGCAGTAACTAGTAATTGACCAGCAATTTCTCTTTATAAAATTCAACGTCTTATAAGCTTTATCACAATTCCAGTTTGTGTGTTCATTAAATCAAAATTAAAATTCGTATGAGATAAAATAATTTCTTAATCTCTCACAGAAGTAGTGTTGCTGGTTTTCAAAAAAATACTTCATGTGAAGTGCATAATAATTATCTGATAGAATTTATTCGTATTAATAATAACAAATTAAAAAAAAATTACTTGCTAATAATTTCAGTAATCTTGAATAACTGAAAGAAAGATATTCAATTTTTTTAATTTCCTAAATACATTAATGAACTATAGCAATAGAATGTAGGTTAATCTTTCTCATTAAACATATTAATTTAAAGTAGGTATGACAGCCTAATAAAAATCGACAATAATAAAAAAAAAGGAAAACACTTGACCTAAAAGATTTGATTAGTAATATTAGTATTAGAATTATCTTAATATCAACAAATCGCATAACTGGTTATTAAAAGTAATATTTAAGTAGCATTAACTAGGCAGCTTAATGTTTGTTAAAAAAATGAATGATTTGGTGGCTTAATTTTCTATTTTCGTTATAGGTGGCTCTTTTCATGTGACCGGCTCGATAACTATTCAAAGAGTTTTAGTCGGCTCAAAAAAAGGTCTAGCTAGCACTGTGCAGTTGTATCATTAAGTTTGGCAACTCAACAACCATATTGTTGATAGTATTGTACAGCTGAAAAAATTAGATATATATTATCGTCTTGCGGGATTTCAATACTCGTGGATATAGATTAGTGTCACCAGCAAGAAAGAGAACGTAAGGGAGAGGGGTTGGGGGGGGGGAGATATAGATGTTTAATTTAAAAACAAATTAATTGGCTCCCACGTGCGAAAATTTTAGTCTGAGACCGTTGCGGTCGAGTGCGTCCGACCGGTGGAAACCGAAACTGAAACCGTCGGAGCAGAAAATGTAAAATTAATTTCTCAGTATATAGTCGATTGTCGTTGAGGTCGCCTCGGAATAAGAAATATGTAAGTATTCAAATTTTAAAATATCGATCTACTTAGCCACGGGTGGATGACGGAGGAGACGAGACGGACAAACCAAGCGTAATCCGTTTTCAGAGACGTGCACGCATAACATATCATAACGTACAACAAACTTACACGTCTGGATAGTATATTGTTGTCCGTAAAACATAATGGTTATAATAATAAGTAATAACATGTGCGTGTAAGTACGTGTAGTAACGACGAGGAGAGGTAGGGGGAAGAAATGGAAAAAGAAAGAGATGTAAAAAAGGTGTAAACGACGGGGAGAGGGAATATTATATTATATATGGAAAAAAAATAAGAAGTGAGCGAGAGAGAGAGAGAGAGATTGGAGACTCGGATAGTGACGACAAATCCGAGTGGTCGAATATTATTGGACTGTACAGGAGAAGCGCGCGTGTAGGTTCAGGTTGGCGGCCGTCCCGGATGTAGGTCATCGAGCCGGATGCTTTGCTCTGGTCGTATATACGTATACATGTCTGTCCAGACGTTTGGGCGGCCGCTTGTGTCTCAAAACTATAGTCATTGTTCGGCGGCTATGTACGTTGCGGTCGCTACCTTCCACCCTGTCCCGCTGCCCGTGTGTGTACAAACGTTCTGGTGGTCGTAAAAACGAATACTGGTTTAAAAAAAAAAAAAACTGCCCCGAACGCAATAAAAAAAAAATATCGAATAGTAGTTTTTTACACCCGGTAGAACCTTGAACTTGGTCTCGCGAACGAGTACAACAGCGACGGCGACACAGAGATGATGGTCTTGATGCGTCAGAAGACGTTGCGTATGGGTTCCCCGCATAATATATCCTCTTTCTTCATTATATAGCCAAACGCAGTTGCGATGGTTGCCGAATATTGCGCTATAGTATTAGAGCTTCCCCCCCCCCCCCAAACATTTATAGATTTCCATGATCCTACAAACAGTACACAATCGATTAATGGTATTAAATTTATTAAATGGCACAGTTTATATGATATTTTTTTATGATGCTATACATTCCCCCAAGAATGAGATATTTTAATTATTTCTTTTTTAATTTCTACATTTATACAAGGTGATAATTTTATTGCGAACGGTGAACCTCTCAATATCTCATAAGGTTTAATAATAAATTTAATTTTTTCTTCATATTGTTTTTATACAATGTGATCTAAATTTTTCACAATTTATTTTGTTTTTACCTCCCTCTCAACTTGGTTTTTTGATAGCAACTATTGAAACTTAAATGGTAACGCATACATTTTATTACCTTTTTAAATTGAGAATAATGTACTTAAAATGTTGACTGGTTGATCCAAAACCAGTTTTGAACAACTATTTTTAAAGTTATAAAAGTTTAAAAGTTAGAATGGGAGAGGAAGTATAATAAATTATACTACACTCCAACTTTTCTTCCTGCTCTAAACTTGAAACTTCAATAACTTCAAAAATAGTTATCCAAAACGGGTTATCGCTCAAATGATCACCATGTATTACTACTAATAGACTATTAGTAATAGTAGTTGTTTTTTTCGAATTCGAATTTTCACAAAAACGGTTAGTTTGTAGCCAATAAAAGTCATATTATTATATTGATTCTTTATATTTAGATAACATTTTGTAGTTATGTACCTACCTAAATTTAAAATAATCGCTAAACAAATGATTAAAAAGTCGAAAATGAATAAGAAAATCAATAATATTTAAAAACTGGATAATTATATTTTTTCAAATCTAGTTTTTACCTACCCCCCCAAAAAACAATTGTTATCAATAACAGTCCGGAAACTTGATGGTATAAATATAGATACAACAAAATATAATGTTAAGATGAATTTTATACTTGAACCCTCCTTTACTCTTCATTAATAAAAACATTATTGTAAAAGAGCACTTTCCAAACAATGCTGTTTAAAAACTATTAATCTTAAATTGTGCATAAGTTTATGCGTAAATTAAACGCTCAGCATAATACAGGGTGTATCACGATGATCTGCCAAAATTACATGAAAAAACGTTCAATCATCACGATAAACCTTGTACGTCGTGATTAATAATATAACATTTAAACTTTGACCGCGGTGTGTGACGAGCCAGAGACTTTAACGAAAGCGCTGTGAGGAAACTGTTTTCTTTTTTAAACTAGATGACTCTACCAACTTTTTCGCCCTTTGAATAACAATTTATGATGATGGAATTCGATTGGCCGAAAAAAGAAGCGCTCACTGTACGTCTTCGTTTCTAGACTAAATTAATCGAACGCTGTTAAAAAAAAAAAAAAAAAAAACTATACTGGACAATGCGCGACACATAATGGTGATTAGAATCGCGTTTGCGACACTGGGCCTGTCCAGACACTTACCGATTCGTCATATATGGCCCCTAAATATACGTTATATATATACAGTGTAGCTAGGACTCGTTTAAGTATAATAAAATCATATATACATGTTTGTGCGAGGTAATATAAACGCTTGTTTATAGTATAGTAGTTGGTACAATAAAACATTAAGCAGCACCGGCGTTTGGGTTGTGAAATTTCGCCGAAAAAAACGTTTTCCGCCGATACCGGTAACATAATGCGCGGCATTGTTTACTTGAGTTCAATACATATATATATATATATATATATATATACTTATATACATATTGTACTTACTGTGTAGTGCCTAATTTTTACGGACGAATTACATTGAAAACCATTAACCATAACACCGCGCCGAGCTGGCCGACCGTTCTGCCCAAGAAGCGTCTAGTTAATCCCGGGCCTCTTCGAGACTATGATAATAACATTATAATAATCGAATTATGATTATACACATTACAAAGATCCGCCGCACTTTCTCCGTTCCGTTGATTCACTACAGGTTATCGAAGAAGAAGAAGGCGAATCGCCAAACCGTACCTACCTACACATGTAAGACGACGGCGAACGCATAGCAAATTTGAACGTTGAAACCATTAGCTGATAATAATTTCAAAAAAACAACTAGATACAGCCAACTCCGATTTATCACCGTCTTCTTTATAAAATGTCCGAGAAATATTGTGTGCTTCCAACTACGGCCGTACAAATTGCACGGTCGCGTTTGTAAAGTTTAAATCATGCATTTTATCGGTCATTTTATGTAGGACACATAATATTATATTACAGGGATTGGGCGGTAAACTATCCAATTTGGAACACAGACCAAGATATAGGCTTGCATACTAGCTTTAACTAACTAAATGTAAGTGCACAGATTTTATAAATGCATTTGTTTTTATAATTTTACGAGAACAGCAGAAAAATTTGAAAAACAGTGAATAGCAAAACATTTGTACCTCAGGACTCCAAATGTATGAAACCAATGCTCTATACCGTCGATATCTAATTAGATAGTTCGTGATTTAGGATATAGTTATCAGTTATCACACAGGACACATACGAACATTTCAAATAAATTAAATAAATAATTTACGGAAAAAACCATAATATAGTTAAAATAGGTACCTACATATTGAAATACATATTCGGAATAACTAAATAAACAGCCAAGTGAACTAATAACTATACATTTATTGAACATATATTACTGTCGAACACTATATATGGTTTTTTTTCGCGTAACACTATACCCAAGTTTTATCGCCGGTTTTTTTTGAAAACTTTTACATAACTTAATGACTTACCTTTGAAATTTTGTTAATTTTCCTTTTTTTTTTAAACGGATGTACTCAAAATAACATTATTTTGTGACTAAGTTAGGGTTTTTGTTTAGATAAACATTTCAATTTGTTGCTAGTTTGATAATACATATTAGTGTACCACATTAATTAAAAAACGTTTATATTTTCTAATTTAATATTTGTATGAGGTTTTAAACATATTACCGTAACTAACAATGACATTTGTAATATTTAGCAAATTTGATTGAAAACTATTTTGAATTAGTTACAATACAGTTTCATTGAAATGTTACCAAAAGTATTTTACAAATACGAGTACGTTATTGCTCTGTGAGGCCGTGAGAGATGTTTGTATAATACACATACCCACATTTTAATTTGTGAAATTTGTGCGTGTTTAGTGTTATAAATTGCGCCCAAGTATAATTTGTTAAAAATAGTGTAAGAATATTCACTTGAAAAAAACTAATGCTATTAGTCGCGAAAAGCGTCTATGCAAATCAGTTTGCCTACTATACACCTATTGTAATACGCACACACAAATTTTGTAGGTATCTCATTTTCTTATCTATTTGTTTGCGTTTCTCACGGGATCTCGCGGTATTCGCACGATGGTTTTTTCGTACGCCTCGGCCGTCTCTCTGGGTCATTAGCAATGCGACCTTTAAAAAATAAAAAAACTGAAAAAAATCAAAACCCTACTTTTGCGTGAGACCGCACGCGCGGGCATCCATCACCCGTAGCCGACCCGCGTTAATGATCTAGCCGACTCCGGTAATATACCTACATATTATAGATCTTCTCCAAAGATCAAAGGTCACCGGCCATTGCACATTGCGGCGAGGGCGTCGGTCTACGGCTGACCTTGATTGCGCCGTCTATAATAATAATATTATAGTACTTGGATTGTTATTACTTATTATACAGTATATTACACAGGAACCGAATAATATAATACACGCCGGCATTGTGCTGGCTGACACACACACACATGTAGGTTAATGCCTGAACAGCCGCCGAAGCGACTCGGTAGTAGGTACTTGCTCGTGGTTTTCGGCTAGCCGGCCCCGCTGCCGCACGCATGCACTTGCCGGTCGCCACGCTTGGCCTACATAACAGCAGTACCTACGACGTGGACAGCTGCTGGCCTGATCGGTTTAATATTGTGGTAGGGATAGCCGAAAGCACGTGGGACGCAGCCCCCGTCGACCGGCACAAACGACAAGAACCAACATCTGAACGAGTCACGAACGTCTATCCTGTACTGTATACGATTCGGTTGATTTTGATATTATATTTGGCTTTATTGTACTTAAATATCGTTTTGTCTTAATAAATATAATGACTTAGCGAACACTTGTGCCGACACGGCCGGATTGCTAACAAGTCGAAGCATAGGTGTCTAGTTAAAAAGCGGCTCCGCCAAGAACGTTGCTATGTTGTTATAACATTTATACGTTACTAAAAAAATGCTAGTGTATGTTTATGTATGGTTCAGTCAATACCTTTAAAGATATATAAGACTGTTTTGAAATATTCTTTTTCATACTTTTACAGTTATTAATTGGCACGAATTTGATCAATTATTTAACGACATAATCCCATTACTTATGTGTTGAAACCCTATTATCTTAAGATTTTAAAAGTGGTTACGTAACTGTTACATTAACTTTTTTAAATTAAGAAACATTTTCTGAAAATCAGTTCAGACTTTTTAAGTTATTGTAGTTTAAAATTTAGGACGGGAGGTAGCGTGCGGATAAAAATAATACTACACTCCACCTTTTATTCTATTAAAAGTAATTAAAAGATGATTATTTGACCAGTCAAAATTTCATAAGGTTTTTACACAAAACACTAAACAGATTGAGTTATATATTATGCGGGAGGAAATGTATCAAAATTGGGCGAACTAACAGCTATAAAAGTAAAAATGGTTAAAAAATAATTTTGAAAAGTCAAACATCTTCTAAGATACTCTCTGAGCCATAGTTAACCAATAAGCTGTATAAATAATGGATACAAATCTATACCGAGTTTATCGCCCGCTTCCTGGTTAGATGTTGCCCTTAATAAATGTACAGTCGTCTAGACTTATGATACAAAAACCTTCCAAGAGCTGACCGCTATAAAATGTTCTTCTCTATTACCTGTGTTCCTCATCGTATGGGATAAAAATTAGCTTTACGGAATTTTCACAGTAACATTACTTTCATACTTCTCTTAATAGTTACCAGGAAAAACATAACTTTTATGTCGTTCCATTCGATGCAACAATAAATTTTGCGTTTTATGCGCTAGGAATTAAACTTGTATTTCTAATCGATCGCAGAAAAGCTGTAACTACTATTCCATACAATATACCTAAGTATGTAGGGTATAGTGTTCACTCATAGATATAACATGGTGTGTATATATAAATAAATAGGTAGAGCTCGGTAACATATAATTTCAACGTTATTGCATCTCTCATCTCCGGTTTACAACATCGATGGTATAGAGCACAAGTGTGATAACTAGGTATTGAGTGCATTAAAAAAAAAAATACAGGAAGGACGTCTGAGAATGTATAATGCTAAAATATCATTTCACGATTTTGATGAACTTGATATCGCCTTTGGCAGCAAAAACTTAGTCTTTGGTTATTTATAAAAATTTAATAATCTAACAAAATTATTTTATAAACAAAGTAAACAGTTAGATGGTACTGTGTATATATATATATATAATAATATATATAATATATTTATAATATTTATATGGGTATAGATCAGAGAAATAGTGAACTACTAGGAAGCCCATATAATTATAAAATTACGCTAACCAGGGCCTAATAGCGTATTGTCACCATTCAAAAATAGCTAAATTAAAAAAAAATGATGTTTTTGTTGTTTTGTTTAAAATTTGAGAATAATCATAACTATTTTAGGTAATAATCATTCCAACTATTGCTAGAGTCAAGAACATTCGGGCAAGATACGTGGGGGCCCTCGATGAGTTGGCTGGTTCGCGGTGGAAACTCTATAGGTATTCTTTCCACGCGACAGCCGTGACAAAAAAAAATATAATATATATATATTATGTATGTATAAAAAACCCACCACGGTGCTGGAAAACTGTGACAAAGAAATGACTTTGCTTTCTCTTTCACGCAGCATCCTGCTGACTCGGCTTTTCATGCTCTACTTATTCGACATAAGAAACAATGATCGCACCACCACCGTCGCTGCGGTTGCTCTACAATTTTCCACAAAGTAATATGTGTATACGCACTCGTCATCGTTTTCCTCTCACATACATAATAACATGGGCAACAATAAAATCAATAGTCGTTTTATAAAACACGTCTGTACTCGTTGTATATTTATATAGATTCCCAAATTAAAAACTGTAGAAAAAAAGCACCACGGTTATAACAGCAGTGAGTACAACAATATAATAGTAATTTTTATAAAATACAATAATAATAATGATAAAAATAACACGGTTTGTACAGTTTGTTTTAACAGCGAGAGATTCGAAATCCCTTGGGACGAAAATTAAAATATTAAAACGAAGTAACAAAAATATAACAAATTTAAGTACGCGACAACAGCGTTCTGTATAATAATATAATATATTATGGACGTTGTTAGGAATGTTTCGGTTTGGAATGTTTACGGTAACTAATAAATGCTTAATTTATTTATAAATTGTCTAAAAGTTACAAGCACCCGCGTTCAAGTCGTTTCGTTTTTGATTGTGCGCGTTTTGGACATCAAACTTAATTATAACCCCCCCTGGCCGGCCGTCGTTGCGTTTGTTCACTTGTAATACTTGTCCACCTCGTCCACCAGTTTCTCTATGTTCAGCTCGTTGATCTCCACGAATTTTTTGCTCTGTCTGCTGAAATAGTATATGTCACCGGTGTATATGTCGAACCACAAGGCGTGTATGTGCAGGTCGTACGTCTCCAACCGCTTCTTGAGAAACCCGTAGCTGGCTATGTTTTGCAACTGCTGCAGGGTGTTCACCTGACCAGAGAACGTACATACATTTAGACATCTTAATTATGATATATGTATATGTATATATATATATATATACACACACAAAAGTTTTATTATGCGAGTTATGCAAATCGGATGTGCGGGTTAAGAGCTGTGAACGAGAGGAGTTGGTATGGACTACGATAAAAGTGGGAAGGGTAGGCAAAAGTTCAATTACCCGTTGAAAGTATATAGGCGTTTTGGAGCACCCCTTCCCTCTTCACCATTTAAAGATTTCCGTTACCTGCGACAGTTTGTCGGTGATGGAAAACTTGTTTTCTGGATCGATGTAGGCGATGATCTTGCGCAAAGGCGTTTCGGCCTGGAACACCAGCGGCGTGTCGAACCCGGACGTTTCCAGCTGCTGGAATTTCTCCAGGGACGAGATGGCATGAGTGCACAGCCAGGCCCGGAGCGGCGACAGCCGGCGATTGTCGATGCTGGAGAACTCGGTGTCCCTCAGCAGGTGCAACAAGTTCATTGCCTGCAAAAGGCGGCGTTCAACGCGTAAATACTTGAGTACATAATTCCGTCGTTCCTCCACAGAACAGACGAAAGCAGAAGTAAACAAAAATGTGACGGCCATTTTGTAATATTTATTTAGTATTATATAATGTTATATCTATACACAACTAATAATAATAATGTATAGATATAACGTTACGTGGTGTAACCTTAAGAAGATGGCCGCCGCGTTTTTGTGTAATAAGTGCCTTCCCCGTGTTAATTTTTATCGGTGTCCGGGGTCTGGTTCCTCGGTTAAAAAGTTATGTTTTTTTTAAATTAATTTATTCTCCTCACCCCGTATTGATTGTACGGTGCGATATGAGTTTGTTATACGTTTTGCACAACATGTTTTCAAAGGTTTCCGTTCGAAAAAGGTTTTTGGTTGTTCAATGAGGAATCCAAATTACAAGTAAGTAGTAACACCATCCGTTTGCGGCCATAACGTGTGCGGTTGCGTGGACCGTGAAATCAGGGTTGTTGTTGCCGACATCACGAATGGTTTACGAGGGGTGCGGTCCTAACACAGTGTTATTCAATGGTTTTCTCTCAATCCGGTAGACCATACGAGCCGACACCGGATTCGATTATTTAAGGTCGTCCTAAAGATCACTCATCGCTACCACCACCAAAATGGTCGAACACACCCCCAAAATAAAACAAAAAAAAAAAACCTTCGGGGACGCGACACTCGAGCGGAATATTAGTTATTACTTATTAGCTGTTGTGTCCAATGAAACGTTCAATAAACTCACCAGAAACATATATACACTTTAAATGGGTTTTTAGGTACAAACATTATAAACGCTCGTGCTTATGCTCGATTGGATGGAAAAAAACAAATTCCCGGTATTTTACAAACCCGAAAATTGTAGCTTTCAATAAAATATGAACAAATATTCTTACTTTGCAATCGGAATGACCGCACACGATGACGTGCCTAATATCGTTGTGAACACATCCGAGTTCCAGGGCAGCAGGTTCGCAAGTCGTGTATTCGTCGAGGAAGTGTTGCGAATGCGGAATCAAATTGCCGGCATTTCTCACTTAACATAAAAAAAAAACCGTAAAAACTTTAAAATGGGTTTAGAGTAAACGCTAACAATTGGGGCAAATGCACAACGAGCATTGACAATTTTTAATTTTAACTGAAATATTTAAATTATGCGATCCTACTGTATTAGCTACTCGGTTAATTAAAATACAAATATCCTTGGTTTTTTCTATAGAAAAAAAATTATACTATTTTTATTCGTTTGACACTAATTATTGTCGTTGTAGCGGTCAGAGACTGTTACAAAGGGTTCGTGACTAGTAACACACTCCCCCTCCCTAGAAATACCTTCAGTTTTAATTATTGAAGTTTAGCAGTAGTTGATATGTTTAATTTGGTTTTATACTTTTGTTCATACCTACCCAAAAACACATATTCAATTAGATTTGTTGTATATTATATTTGTTTCATTATTTTGCGCCTGAATTTTTAAAAGTATACTAACCAATGAACATATCACCGACATTAGTTTCGGTAAATCTAGCCGGTAACATTCGACTGTCCATGCATGTGAAAAATACAGCTTTAGGCTAAAAAACACAAAAGAAATTAAATTTATATTTACATATATATACATTGTATTTAAAAAATATTAATTTATAAGAATAAATAAATATATATATATATATATATGAGCTACATTACAATAGCAGAGCTCTTAATAACATTATAAGTGACTATTATTATTTTGTTTAAAATACAAAATTTGTACAAACTTTTTTTGATAACTTCTGCAGATAGATTATAGTTTACGACTTAGTTGGGCTGAGCACTTGCCATTTTTTTGGTTTTAATGTTACCAGTTTTCCGTTTGCCACATAATTAGGAAGTGTTGAGAATGAATAGTATTACAAACTATAGACTATAAATTGTTAACTACCATGTGGAAACTAGTTATTTAGTTAGTGCCTTCTTAAACTCATTTAGATAGTTAATTAGGTAAACCCCGGAATTCTATTCAAAACAGTATAGTAATAATAGTATGTGCACTGTGTACATTTAACAAAAGCCTAGCTACAATAAAATATAAGAAAATTACAGGCGTACAAAATACAAGTCATTGTTATTTTTTATTCAACATGAGAGTTTTTATAGTTCTACGTACTTGCTCGTATTCTTATGTGGGACACTTCAACTAGAATAAAATTATATTTTTTGTATTAATAATTTGGGAGACAGAGTTTTTATTTATTTTCATAAAAGTCACTTGGGTAGGTCGGATCAAAACCCAAATGGGGTAATTGTAAATACATTTTTTCTTAGAAAGAATCAACAATGTTTGTATTTTATTTAATTATGTGTAATTAAAATATCATATTTAAAGGTTTCAGTTAAAATTGAACATTGTCAAGCACATTATGAAAAAAATATATAATTTACATTGGCCACATATGTTTACATTTTACATTAGCCCCCCACTTAACCCTAATGACATTAACAACTTTTGGAAATTGTACATACATACAAAAACAATTAAAGTAATTTAATTGACTGGAGTTGAGACTAAAATCCCCTCCCAAGTGTGCGATGTTAAAAGGAAAAAAAAAAGACTAAAATCAAATCTAGCGATTAGATACGTTGAACTCGATAAACTCGAATCGTTCCTTAATTATCACATAGTCCGTGTCATCGTCAAAATTTGAGATAGAAGCAATCAACAGTCTGCCATTTGATCTATCTTAAACTCGAATCTCTTATACGAATTATGTCTCAATTAAATTCTCATGATGTATATAATAATCTAATATATTTAACGATAAACCTCAAACATTTATGTTACGCACACTTAAGCACCGGATACTTAACACTTAAGTAATCAGGGTCAGATTACGGTTATAATCTGAGGGGGCTATATACTCTTGGGCCTTGGCTAGGGCCTTTTAGCCTAATATATATTTTTATAATATTCAAATTTAGTAATTTTTATTACTATAATAGCTGATGTTGACAGTTGACTTTTTTTTTTGTTTCTTTGGTATAATATTATATCGATATGAGGTCTGCCGTTTGAGGTACATATATTATTTTAAAAACAATCTATTATTATATTCTGAACAAGAGGATTCTAGTATAAGTTACCATTGAATGGCAAGACTTCTATATCAGCAAAGATAAATTATTATATTTATACAAAAAAAAAAACAAAACTAAACCTTGTAGCCCTCTTCGAATTGCGGCCCGAGGTACAGCCCCTCCCCTTGACCCAGCCTTGTAAGCAATATTCAGAGTTCAGACTTTGGGACTTCGATAATTTATAATCAGGTTATACATAGGTTGTGACTGTTCACAGTAATAAACACCTTCCTCAAAGTCACTTTGACAGATGCATTCATTCTTCTACTCTCTCAATTCCTATGCCCATGGACCAGACGCGGAATACTCGATTGACCGGACTAGAAATATTTTGTTACATACGGCGGCGAGCGCGGTAATAAACGTCATAATAATTAATTATTGTCACGATGGTCACACTGTTGGCGGTCGCAGGCGGTGGCGGGTTTACGATAAGGACGAGCATGTTTCGCGATAACCGATTACTGATAAGTGATAACTCGTTTCGCTCCTGTTGCGTAGCTCGCCTCGACTTGCGACAAAGTACCACAATATTAACGATAGCATTACTATAGCCGAGTAAAGATATTAATATTATTAAAATTATTTTCGCTTGCAGCCGTGAGCACTGGACGCGCACCAGCGGCGACACTAGGCCGTGTACGAACACCACGTATGCTATATGCGTACATTGGTTTAAGGTAATAGCAATAATTATTTCATAGACTTCCGACTTACTTCCGGCTTGTTTTTCACCTGGACGAACTGCTCCACCATTCTTGTCCGGGTCGTGTCCCTGTACTTCATTATGCCCCGGAAAATTCGGTCCATCGCTCGGCTTTTGTCGGTGCGCGCGGCCGGCCCTGCATTTGTTCGCGCACTGTCGTCCGCCTTTTACAAGGCTTCTCTACCGTTGTGTTATTGCCGACGGCGGCAGCTGCTGTTGACGCGACTCGCCGGTGGTCGACCTCAACAGTTGGCTCAAGGGCGTCCGTTCTCGTCTCTGTGTATGTGTTTGTATGTTTGTTTTTGTAACTCAAAACCCCCACCCGACCCGCCCCTTAATCTCCCCCGCTCTGTATTGAGTGTTGATTGAACTGATACAACGCGACTTTTAATCGCGTTCCCTCCCTCCCGCCTTCGGTTTACTCTTCCTACCCCTCCATCCCACGCCGACGCCGTCGTAGTCGATATAATAATATATCTCTAGTAGTATACAATTAACATTTTTTAATTCTTTCGTTATTTATATAAATATATATATATATATATATAAACGAATGTATAACTATATATTATATAGAAATAATGAATGTAGAATGTATAAAGAGCGTATATACTTAAAATCAAACTATTTATTGAGGGGGAAAAAAAAAAATTATACTCGTGAAAATTGTTGGTTATTTGTGTCTATAAAGAAAAATTATATTTCTTTTTCATTTGCAAATAGTTAAATAAATTATGAATAATTTGAAGACCTATAAAAATAATAATTATAACAGTCAACACACATTTAATCATATGTTTATTACTAAATGGAAATACAATTGAACAAACAACCATTTAGGTTCTTTTCAGTATGATACTCCTTTCTAACGCATATAAAACTAATTTTGTAATTATCTTGCAAATTTTGTATAAAAAAGCATATCGTCGAATGATTGTATGACTATTTTATTTATGATATCAATTAATATCATAAAAAAATTACTTTTGCAGAGATTATTATGGAACAAAACATCGAAGAAATTCATCAGAATTTATTAAAATTTGGTTGTTGTCATGTATGCACAACTAGACATCTTACAAAACCGTCTTCAGTGGACGTTAATAAGCTCATTGCAGCGTCATCTTTAGATCACGAGAACCCAAAACGCCATAAAAGTAATCCTTGCATTGCATGTTTGGGATTGTTCCAAAATCCACAAAAAGACCAAATTATTAACGAGATTATTTCTTATTTAAAGTTGGCTAATTATGATTCAGATACATTCAATATAGCATTCAACTTGCCTATGTGTACAATTCTGAGAGGCCATTCTATATCACTTTATGTTTCAAAAACAAGAATATCATTTAACCCTTTAGCGCCAACTGCATTTGTATGTGTCAAAGACGCTTGGAAACTCATGGCCGAAGACGCTATTGTGAAAGCCACGGGAAAACGTTTCGATGTACATTCCCCGTTGTTAATCACTGCTACTTTTTCTTATGAAAACGACAAACAAGAATGTGATCAATTAAACACGATAATAAGACTTAGCAACAAAAATCTACAAGAAATTTTAACTCAAATGGACAACAAAGATTTCGTCAGCCAATACGGAGACTTGCCTTCTATACCATCTTCGACCATTATTTTCAAAGGCGTGTCTTCTCGACACGAAAGCGTTCATATAGCTGGTCGGTACAACAAATGGTCTAGGACGCTTTCTCAGACTCCTTGGATTGTGGACCAGGAAAGGCGCCTCGAGAGTTCAGTAGAAGAAATCATATCAGAGCCAATAAAAAAACATACGTTGGTCGACAGTTTTAGATTTTCATCGTCCGGCAGAGAAGATATTGACGTAAGGATGTTGGGAAAGGGCAGGCCTTTTGCTCTTGAATTAGTCAACCCTAAAAAAACCAAGTTTAGTTTCGAAACGTTCAGAGAAATTGAAAATGATATAAATAAAAATTCACTAGTAAGAGTTAAGCATTTACAAAGTGTTACGAAAGATGATTTAAAACAGTTGAAATCAGGTGAGGAGTTTAAAATTAAATTTTATCGGGCACTTTGTTATGCCAAAGGTGAATTGCCAGATCTCGACAAGCTCAATAAATATACATCGGTTGATCTGGTCCAAAACACACCAATACGAGTTTTGCATAGAAGAGCGAACATGGCCAGGAATCGAACTATACACTCTATAAATGGTAGTGCCGTTAAAGTTGACGGTAACAGTGATTGTTCCTTCTTCAACGTTGTTCTTTCCACTCAAGCCGGAACATATATTAAAGAGTTTGTCCATGGAGACTTAGGCCGCACAACTCCTAGCCTCAGAACTATTCTGGAAAACGACACAATTGATATATTGGCTTTAGATGTTTTAAGTATTGAAATTGACTGGCCTATGTCTGTAAAGTATTAAAAACATATTTTGATATTTATTATTAAATTTGTTATAATTTTTGTTTTATTTGATTAAACTTTTTTTTTAAAAAGGCAATTTGAAACTATTCCTAACAAGAACAAAAACCTACTTTGAAAATTGCTATGAATAAAAATATTTACATAATTAAAAAACATATAAGTTTTCACAGTTTAGAAACTCAAATTGATGATGGTATTACAAAATAAAATAAAAATTGTATTGAATGTAATTTTATTAAGTAGTATATTAAAAGTACTACTCAAATATAGTACTATAATTATAAGTAAAAAAACAATTCATCTTAATATTATTATTTATATTAATCACAACTATATGTTCCGAACAATTGGTAATATTTGTTTAAAATTATACAAAATATACTAAAGTAGGTAGGTATGAATAAGTGTTTAAGTATAAAGTTTTGTATTGAGGTAGAGCGAAAAAAGCTTCTGTGCAATAAAATAAAATGAATAATGATAGTAAAAAAAAAAAAACACGAGTAAATGTGAGAATGATTTAGTAACATATTTTGAAAAATGTTATGGAAATGATTTGTTCGCCTAGTTGAATGGACTAGAGTATAAGAAATCAATTTGTCAAAATCTATAATACAATAATAACTTATAAGTAGGTAAAAATATTTAAAATAATCACAACCAAAAATATTCACTGTAAGAGTAGTTTGTATCATTAATTATCGATTAGATATGTCGACTTAAATAAAATACTACTTGTACTTCTATGAACTAGTAATTAGGTTAAAACAAAACAATTTTTGGAAAAAAATGTTATTGGCATTTTGATCTCGTACGCTTTTAGAGAGATTTCTCAGAATCTGTTGACTAATTTGGTTGATTAATTTCATTCAAATGTCTACGAAGCGCCACAAGATTATCTTTTGGACTTTGCATTTTCGAATCAATGTTCAACGCTTGTAAATAATGAGACTCTGCAAGTTCATACTTTTTCCATCGATGATACAATACTCCTAGAAAATGTAAACGCAGTATAAATAATAATTATAATATTATGGGGTTCAACTCGGTATTGAACCGCTTACCCAAATTCGCATGGTATAACGCCAGAAGCTTTAAATTGTTTGTCATGTTCTTCAATTGAATTGCTGTCAAAAAGTGTTTTTCAGATTCGGAATATTTGTTCAATTTTCCCAGTATGTTTGCCATGTTGAAATGTAAACTCGGTTCGTCAGGCAAAATGGACAAAGCTTTGCGTGCAACATTTTCCGCTCGTTTAAGTTCGCCAATCGAGTCTAACATGACGATCATGTTACTCCATGCAATAATGTGAGTAGGTTGCTGGAAGGTAGCATTTTGCCAAGCCAATAAAGCTTTTGTGTTTTGACCTTGTTCGAGGTACTAAACAAAAAAAAAAAAAAAACATTTCAATTTTTGTGTCAAACTTACAGAGAAGCAGTTGATCATTTCTCACGAGATTTCCCAAATTATAATAACAATGAGGATATCTTCGGCGATGACGCAACGCAGTGAGATATGCAAATTCAGCTTCTTTAAAATTTTTCAGACCCGATAACACAATCCCCAAATTCATCCAAGCAGCTGCAAAATCTTTCCTGTACGGTATCAAGTTTTCCATTATAATAAAAAAATATATATATGGCAACTATTTATTAATATTATAAATAACAATACCTTATACTGACTGCTTTTTCTAGTAATGCTTTTGCCTCTTCTAGTTTATTTTGGTCCTTGAGGATATTCGCTAAATTATTCATAGCTTGATCATATTCCGGATGTAGTCTGATAAAAAATATATATGTAAAACAATGTTATAGTTATATATAATAGTTTTTTGTTTTGATATCGAATAAGGTTTTCTTATTTTTTAAATCTTACTCTAGCGCTTGTCTATAACGGTTTATGGCTTCGGACGTGTTGCCGGAGTCTGCTAGATTTTTTGCTAAATTATAATGAACTTTGGCGTTCATCGGGCACACTTTCAAAGCACTCTTGAACAAAATGTATTCCGAATTCCATTCTTCACTGCGCTGGTATGTTCTTATGGACTGTACCATGAGCATCATAACAACACACACGCCAACTATCTAAAACATGATGTCGATGTCATTTGTGATGAATACTATGTACAATATATCACATACCTACCTCTCTTATTATTGGTTCTCTGCACAATTTCCTAATACCCAATACGACGATCAAAATGAACCCGATGGACGGCAAGTATAAAGCTCTTTCCGCAATTACAAAACCCACTCGGAACAATAAATTCGATGCCGGTAAGAAGGACACTGCACCTATTACGAACCCCATTTGAATTTGCCTGCAACATTACAATTATATCAGTTTGAATATAATTCAATATTAACTGGACAGTATTTACCTCTGATGGCAATCGTCAGAATACAAAATTTTGTACGTGATAAAAACAAGAACAATCCAAAATCCGAAAACCAAAAATAATCTAGGGTCTTGAGGAAACTGATTTAAATGTATTAAAGATACACATCCCATTGACCAGTCGAAACACAACCAAATCGGGCACAGCATTATCCATATGTTGATTATGTAGATGTAACTGTAGTTGACAATCTATAACAGCAATTTAATTATTATTTTATGGTAATTTTATAAATATTACACAGGTAAATAGACAAACTTTTTCAATTCGCGATTCCAAAAATGAAGCGGGATTATCGATCGGCTGGAAAACCGGCGGAGATCCCATTATGGACCATCTCGTATAGATAATGATTAGAAATCCAACGGTTAACGTTACTAATCTATCAAAAGATTCTTTTTTAACCATTCCTGATAATTTGGAAAACTCTGCATTTTTTACTAAAGTTTGTATAGTAATTTTATTAATCACGATTAATTCGTAAGCACTGCAAACTATCTAAAATAAACATTTTTAAATTGAGCAAGTATAGTTTTATAAAATCAGTCAAAGCGTAAAAATTAAAGTGTTCTCACCAAAATCATGACTCCTTGTTCTTTGCATAACATAGCTATAAAACTCAGTATGCAACAAAACAATGAGGTCGCAAGGTTGACTTTAAAACTAATTGTTTTAGAATTGGCTGCATTATGATAGATGATAAAAACCAACAGAAACAGACACGCGCTTAATAAATCGGCACGTCCAACTACACTAGACACCTGTCAAGTGATCAGTTTATTAGACAAATAAAAAAAAAAAATTATATATATATTTTTTTATATTACCACTTCGGTGTGTACAGGATGTACTGCAAACATAACCGACGCCAAAAAAGAAGTTTTTGGAGCTTCATTACGGAAAAGTGAATTGTACACTTGTAATAGGAGGCACGACACGACAGCGTGTAGAATAATATTGGTTATGTGAAACGACATCGGAGAGAGTTCTCCATTGTTTAGCCAAACGTTAAACCTAAAATAACAATTTTTTAAATTAAATAAACACAATTTAGTAAAAATGAGCAATTGCTGATTCTATCTAATACCTAAATGACAATATTGTAAGAGGCCTGTATGACTTGTGACTGGCGTTGTTAGTCAATCGTGTACCCCAAAAATCATGACTAAATATTTTGATTACTGGTGTTGACAAGTTGACATCATGATTGTTGACGACGGCTTCGGAGTCGTCGAACACGAAAGTACCTTTATAAGTGGCACTATAGCATACAATCGACAATAGTCCAACAGTTAAGACTGAAGCCCAGCCCGGTAATGCTGCAAATTAAATAAGAAATTTATATTTGTCTGTTTTGAATCAAAATAGCTAATCAAACCTGGAAAAGGTAGCAGCGAATCCCAATAATTGCTCTTGTTTAGCTTCATGATGGAAGTTCTACATTTACATGTCCTTTAAGTTGAAAAAGTTTGAAATCGTACATTTTGAATTATGTTACATATTTTATACATAATTCATAAAATAAATAGACAAATAATTATTTTTAAATAGAAGAAGAGTTAGATTACCCAGGCACTATCTATACATAATAATCGTAATATTAATCAAGTCCAACGATGATTAATTTAAAATTTAAAAATTTTGTTGTGTTTACTATTTTTTACAATGTATTTGTTATCATAAATCATTACAGGGTTCTTATCAGTAAGTATTTACTATTGATTATTTCCAGGGTTACCATTTTATTAATTGGTCGCATATTATAGTTCTGTGGTGTTCAGGCAAAGGGGGATAAGTGTAAAATCGCAACTTTTGGAATCACTGAAACTAAATCACTTCAGTTACATTTAATCTCATTCTTCACGTGTGAATACTATTATTAAAATATCATCCTATGACTTATCCCGTTATGCCCAAACGTGAAGAATATTTTCTCAATATTTTAACCTTATAACCCCAAATTCGCATTTTTTTACTTATCCCCCTTTGCCCGAACATCACAGAGTTTATTATTTCTAACGTATAGCCGCTGTAGGTAATACCTAGGTATATCGATAAAATATACATTTTACTGAAACGGCTAATGAAGTATTTAAGTATAAAAAATCATATTGGATGCAAAATTGTAAATGTTTTCGATTCAATAGGTCGATAATTAATTAACCATATACTGACATGCCTACATATATTATATCTAAAAGTAACCGATACTTTGATGCATTGATTATATGCAATGATACATCATTATTATTAGTTAACGTTTGAGGGGTAGTCAATATCATTAATATCCATTAGTTTACTCTCAAACCCTAGAGTTTGTAACAATGTTATCCATCGAGGTAAAATAGAGATGAGAAATTCAAATTATTAGGATCAGTTTCGCTAGAAAATGAACGAAATAAAGCAAAATATGAATAAAAGGTAAAGATCGACCGTTATAATACTAAGAATGAAAGCAGCTGTTTCTTAAACTATTCTATTTTGTTAGTAGTTGAAACAAAAATAACGATATTATAAACCTTATGTTGGCTGTCGCGTAATAATACTTTTCAAAAATGTCTATTCTAATTGACCAACATCTATAGGCATGCCAAGCGTGAAAAATTTAGCAAGAATATATTTTTAGTTTCCATCTTTTTAAAAATAAATCAAAGACATGACACGCAGTTAAAACGAATGTCTAATTGCTCGACCTAATCCACCAGAAGCAGTCATAAATCCTTGGAAATATCCGCAAAGGCTATAGTTTTAGAAATTACATATAGATTTTTATAACTTGTATCAGAATAAAATGTTTTAAAATTTAAATTATTGTTGATACAACGACCAAATACTTGGAAGTATTTCCAGTAAATTTGATAACAGTACAAACAGTCATTTACAAACAAAATTGTGTAGACTAATAGTAATATTCTTTTTTTTTAAATATTTATAGGTAAAATAAAATAATAAATCAAATAGTTTAATACAAAATAATTTATTTTCGTATTTATGTCATAATTGTATACTAATGTAATATAAGCACATATTCTGTGCGTATTTAGATCTAAATTTTCTAAAAAATGCACGGAGTTTTAACATTTTCTTCAACTACAAACAAAGTAGGACAGTCTAATGTACGATAAATTATTAATGTAGTATGTGTTACCTACATTTCCGTAAAACTTGTTTCCAATACTAAAGTTTTATTAATTAATACACAACCATTATACTCATCGGATATAAGCGGACCATATTGAATAATTAATAATAATTAACTAACAAAGTTGACATAAAATTTAGACCATGACAAAAATGACCTAGATTACTATGGAAGCGAGTGTCTAGGTTAAAGAAATTATTCTACTGCGTCATGCTAATTAAAGGCTGTTGGAAGGGCGAGGGGGTTGATACTATAACATAAATATTTAATTAAATGTGTGACGTGTATTGTGTAAAAGTTCTAGTATTATCTATAATATAGCCTAACATAACCCAACCTACTATTATGCCGACAAGACTAAAAAAAGTTAGGTTAATAAATGGAAATTTTTAAATAATTTACTTATAAGTTATACCTCGCATGATATGAAAAAACTTAACATTTAAAATATATAATTAACAAACAAACAACGGTGGCACAATTTTTAAACTACTGACAAAAGTTTAATTCCTGGTAGTCATATTGGTTCTGCACACGTAAACGTCTACTATAGTGTAAAGGAAGATAAACGGAACACGTCAACATTTTATTCGAGACAGTACAAGCATAAAAAACGAAGTGATCATCGTCTCAAACAAGGTTTCAAGTTATGAATACATTATGATACCTATTCTAGTTGTGATTAATACGTATTTGATGATTCTAACTAATAGTTTTTAAGCAGGCCAAGATAAATAAGCAAATTCAACTTAAATTAATTGTACTTCAAGTAGGAGATTCCTTCCGGGGTTTAAATGTAATTTTTGAATTCTGTAGTAAATCATGTAAAAAAAAATTATTATTAACTATTACTTTATCGCATTATTGAGATACATAAAAAATTGATGTCTAGATCAACTGTATTTTTAATTAGTTTTGAACTGCCATTCTGTAGTACTAAATTATGAACATTTTGATAATGGTTTCACTCAGACAAACAAAAATTATTAATAATTATAAAAAAATCAATAGAACTTTTTTTTTTAATTTCTGTAGATTTTTCCAGTTCTAGATCAATAGCCATCACAGAAGCAAAAGATGGATACCAAAATTAAAGATACAAAATATATTAACTATAAACTTATGAAATTGCTTGGATTTTATCAGCTACTAAACCCTAGAGAATCATATTATACGGTTTGGGGTTACAACGTTTATCAATTCCTTTACGCTTTTCCGGTACTCATCGAGTTGATCTTCATCGTTTTTGGCATAATTGGTCTTTACTATTGGTTAAATGATTTGAATCTCTGTGCTCAACTTATAATGTATACATCAGCTAGTTACATGACAATGTTCATAACCATTAGATTTGCCCAGAAGTACCATGACATTAAAGAATGTTATGAGGTGATGAAAGAAGATTTCTTGCCTTACAGAAATTACAGCAAAAACATATACGAGTTTTACAAAAAAAGATGTATTAAGGTCACTAATGTTTATGCGTTATCGTGGTTTTGTTTGTGGGCAGCTTGGTTAATTAGCCCGATTTTTATCAAGGAATATTCTGCAAAAAACTTGGAAGGCGAAATACTGACCTACCGAAACAATATATTTAATGTATTGTTTAGTCCTATATCGGTAGCTCACTACCACAATTTCTATGTGCTTTTTTACTGCCTGGAAGCGATTGCCGTTACCCACATAGTAGTATTCTATGTTGTGTATGAAATGGTCTTGACCACTTTTTGTTGGATGATATCAGCTCAACTAAAAATCGTTGCTTCTATGTACAGCACTTTTGGATACAACAGCTCATCGACATCCGACAGTGAGTCATTCAATTTGTTTCGTTTATTAAAAATATTATGATAAAATTGAATATTTTGTATTTATTTAAGTCGGGAGCAATAAAATGACCGAAGTCGAAAAATTTGTTAATATTATTTCTAATCACCAAAGAGTTATAAAGTAAGTGATTTATTTATATGGAATTATAATATGCCATAAATCTAATGATATAATTATCACCACTTATTATAATTGTAATCGTTTTCCACCCTTAAGTCCCCCAAAATAGACTAGAGTTTACCTATAATATTATTACAGAGACACCTAAAAAAAGTTTATACATATGCTATTCAATACACAATATTAATTTAAATACGCAGTCAAAATACATATAAATAGAAACAATTTTTTTCAGAGTATTAAACACGTTTTACGGTATTATTCGACCACTCCTTCTTACTCAAATTGGATGTAGTGCTACCATATTCACTATTTGTACATATATGTTTGTTTGGGTAAGATTTTACAAATGCCGTAAGGGCGTATCTATGGAATATTGAGTTATGTATATTGTGGAACAACACATAAATGTCTTAACTATGCTAATGCCAAATAATAAAATTAACAATGGCATTGTTTAAGAGTATTATGATAAAATTAAAAAAACTATATTTTTATAGAACTGGTTTAATGATTCTTTCGTGTTATTTCTGGTGTCTGCAAAATGGATTTTATCAGCTATGATTATGATGGCCCACTTGTTCATTTCTTGTTATTTCTTTGGATATCTCGATGATCAAGTAAATAGTATACAATAGTTGTTCAATTGTTAGATTGGACTAGAGATACTTTATAGTATACTTTTATTTTTGCATAACTCATTCTCTATTCTCGATAATATTACTTACCGGCACTCTGTGAATTAAAAAAATGTATGAGTAGTTTATTTGTTATTTTATTCGTATAAATATACTGGTTTTTGTCGAATAATGTTGCATTAAAATTATTTTGTGAATAAATACATTTTTGTTTTCATTAATACAATACTTGATTTGTTTTATTTTAAAAATACTATAGCGCCTACATTGAACGATTTATTTGTATATATTTATTTATTTTTATAATGTCGATTTATTTTTGAGTGGCTTTTAAGTTGTAATATTAAAATTGTATATGTTCACAGGTAAAATCAATGAATTTTGCCTTGTACAGTAGCAATTGGACTGAAAAGGATATCCAATTTCAAAAGTTGATTTTGTTGGCCATGAATATGAACAGTGCTATTAATAATATTTCAATGAAATTAACACCTACTAAAATCGTGAATCTAGAGATGTTAGCAAGTGTAAGATTTAAAAAAATCAGTTACTAAATAATGAAGCCTTAATATGTATGTGTAAAGAACGTAATGACTAATGGTCCATTCTATTTTAACACTTTAATAAACTATTTAATTTATATTATTTATTTGTTGCAAAATAATTCCTATAGATTCTTTAGCCACTAAACATACATACAGATTATTGTAAAATATAGATTACAAATAATATATAGACGCTTTAGTACGTATTGTTGGATTAGAAACTAAACTTATTTCTTCTAAAAAAAAAGTAACAATTATTTGTCTCATAAAACTTGAATATAATATTATTTGTTCGTCCATTTGCAGGTTATGCACGTATCATATTCGATAGTGTCAGTTTTAGCAAAGAAAAAATTATCCGACGGCAGTTAGTTTGTGTACAAAATGACATAAATAATAAACACTCAACAATGCATACTCACATGGATTTAAGTATATTATTATTAGTATTGTGTATTACTAAACACTACACAATTTAAGAAATGAAAATATTGATAGTAATATTAACAGGGTTCCGTAACGTAACGACATATAACGTTATAAACTCAATTATTTCGTTCACCAAAATAAAGTTTACAGAACATAACATAACATATGTTTGGTGATAACATAATGAATAACGTTTTACATTTTTTTGGTCCGAGAACGTTATAACGAATAATGTTATAATTTGTTTTACCCCGAGAATGTTAAAATTAATTTTGCTAAGTTAGGTTAGGTTAGCAAAAATAGTGATTCAAAACTGGTTATCGACCAGTCAAAATATTTAGTACATTATTTTTTATCACTATTTTTGCTAACCTAACCTAACTTAGCAAAATTAATTTTAACATGCTCAGGGTAAAACAATTTATAACGTTATTCCTAGTGTACGTTCATGAACATAATTTTGAACTGAACAAATAAATAACGGTTAACGGAACCCTAATGTGTTCTATTTTTTTTTATATAAAATGATTTGTAAACACTACCTATTTTAATGCATATAGGCTTTATTGTCACAAAACTATTTGTTCTTAGTAACGTGCTAATGTAACCAATAGAGAAGTAAATAGTGAACTTAACAATATTATCTTGTGTTAATATAGTTTTTTATTTTAATACCTAAAAATCCTAAGTTCACCCTTCTTCGGCTGTATTCAACGGTAGTTATAGGGCAGAATGGGCAGTTCGTCCTCCTTCCATAAGTGTGGCGGCAATGCCAGATGAAGCCAGTGCAAGTGCGATGTGTTGTTTAGCAAGTATTTCTGCCAGCAATAGATTTATTAGAAATGTTTTTCGGTGCCGCCTGGTGCGTTAAAGTAAATAATTCTGCCAGTGTTATTGTTGATTCGGTCCATGATAATGTTGTAAATTTGTTTTTGATTGTCATTGAGTAGTGGTTTGTTGTAAGCAATGTATTGAAGTAGTTCGTTGATGTTGTAGCTTTTTTTCTTTGTAATTAAAGATCTCCTCCTCTTTTATGTTTGGGCATTTTTCTTGAAAAAAATACATTTTATAGGGTAAGGTGGGGTAAGTGCGTTATTTCACAAATGAATACTGTTGGATACATCTATAAGAATTTAAAAGAAAGAGTATGGTAGTGTTATCGTTTACGGTCTTGCGTAGTTGATATTACTTATGTAAACAACTTTATTTCAATTTATTTTTTTTTATTGAGAAAATAAACAATCTATACAATTAAAAGCACACTAAGTATATGTGTTGATATAATACAAAACATGTGATACATTTAATAAAGAAGTCATCCAGTGACACTTAAATTTAATAATTCATTTTTTAAACAAAAAAAATAACAATAAAGCGAGCTGCCCATATTTTTGGGTTGCCGGTCGACCCAGCATACTTAATCAAACTGCGTAATTTATTTATATACAATTAAGTGATTTAATTTAACACAAAATAATTATTATTAATCTATAGAACTCAATTTTAAAAACGGAAACAAAAAAAATAAAAAAAATAAATGAAAATAACAATAATTACAACGGAGATATAAATGTAATATGCGGGTGACTATTAAATTGTAAGTATAAGTGGTAGTTTATTAAAAACCAATTAAAATATATCCATAAATCGTACTTACCCCGAGTTATGGGGAAAGTGTATCGTTGGTGAGCGCATGAATATACTCGAACAATCGTGCCGTGCGATACATATCAGTGTACTCGGTGATTGGTTAACTATAGACCAGCCAATAACTTTGAAGATATTCGATTTTTTTTTAATTATTATTTTTTTTAATTTTATAGTTATTAGTTGGGACAAATTTAATATATTTTTTAAATTATAACCCCATCCCGTATATGTTAAAACCGTATGAACTTAAGAATATTAAATAGTAACGTATATATTTTATTAACTTCTTAAATTAAGAAAAATTTGATGAACATTTTGACTGGTCGATAACCAGTATTGGATACTGCTTGCACATCGATTTGTTAATAAATTAGAATCAAATTAGTTTAAAATTTAAAATTTTGTTGTGTTTTATATGTTTACATTGTTATTTGTTATCATATATATATACATTTAAGACATTATTAACTGATGCAAGAAAAATGTATCGTTTCAAATCTTTTTAGTTGGCCACCCCTTCACTTAAGTCGTCCAGCTTTGTAGCAAAAAAAAAAAAAAAATAATAATAATAAAAAAAGATTCACACGAAAAGTTGTTTTAATTTTTATTTGCATCGATTTTTTCATCCACTAACTTTTAATAATGTAATGAAAAATACTAAAAACCTAAACTCTAATTATTCATATAAAGAACAATTAATTTGTCTATCAAAAAATTCCCATCCTCAAGCACACATAATATTCTCCTTTATTTTTCAATAAAAAAATTGGTAGATCTAACACGATTACATCCTATCTACAGTGTTGATTTACGCAACACTGTCTTACACTACACATTACAGGTGAATACTGTCTTTTTAATAATAAAGCACGATAGCCAATCGGTACATTTTACAACATATTTCTTAAGTCGGTTTTTTTTATAAACTTTTTCAAGGCAAAACATATTAATTACAGCCTAGTTTTTTGCAGAAAGTTCAACATATTAATAAAAAGTAGAACACTTTATACAGAACTTTTTTTTTAAATGTATCAACTGTAAATATGATGATGGTTTAACTTTTCTGCTATTGTGACATTTGTAGTATGTTGCTCATTTAAAAACATCGTGTTCACTGCAAATCATTCGGCAGTAAAGGTTAGTCCTTGTAATAGTAAAGAAATGCAGAATATCATTCCTAAAATTAAATATTCTTCTTTTATGGAATTTGTAATCCTAGGATCGTTTTTTTTAAGAAAAAAAAAGGTTTGGTTTTATTTTTATGTTGACTACTTTCTCATAAAATGTATCGACCAATGTGTATAGGTCGATCTAATAAACAATGAATAATTACTTTAGTCGTGCATTACTTAGAATTCCAATGAAACTTTTATACTATTCTACGACGAAGTTTTGATAATTAATGCACTATTAAAGTTTGTTAATGTGTTTAAATTATACACGCTCATCGGATATAAGTGGACATGACCTAAAAAAATGCATTTCCATAGTTAACTTTTCTGCTGTTGCTCATTTTAAAACATCGTGTTCACTACGAACCATCCGGCAGTAAGTGTTAGTTCTTGTAATAGTAAAGACCACTATAACATTAAAAATCGTAGGTCCAACGATTGGAAATAATACTACAAGTACATTATCAGGTAATATCAGATGTTAAAAACAATCGTTGTTAAATAATTGAAATTACTTTTAACTGTACTATCTCAAAGGTACCTTTAATAAATTATTGCTGCTGAATCACGATCGGCTATATTTTTAATAATAATAGTTGGTTTTAATTTTGACTTACCGGTTCGTCACCCAAAGTCACGTTAATTGTTGCCATTTTGTCTTTTTTTATTTCACGGCTATATGGACACGAAGTGTTAGTATAATTTAGCATGTTTTTATGATTCGACCAAAATGTTATTGGTACATCCCTGGTTGGTGCAAAAATCTTAGAAAAATGGGTCCACCGAAAACTTCAGAACTTAATGTAAATGCATGCCAAAAATCTTTTAAAATATCTAAAGTAGTGCTCTATTAGTAACATAACAAAAAAACGAAAAACAGTGATTACAATCAACTATTACATTATCCTTTTATTAAAAACTTAATAAAAGTAAAAAATGTATCTCCTAATAACATAATTTAAAAAATAAATTATAACAATAATATGAAAAATATTTTGTGTAGGTATTAAACCATATCGCTTAAATTCAGTCAAAACAATAGGGTTCCAACAAATATTTTTTAAGCGTGCCGAGATACATATTAATTAAATTCACCCTAAACTTGTAATTCTAGTAAGAGTTTCATTCAGGATTTACATGTAATTTTTGCACTCTGTAGTAGTCCATTAGTTATTGGCACTTTGTTTTTTTCAATTAAAAATTGTTTACACGGTTTGTATCAAAAAACAAATATAATAATCTATTAAATTTATACATGAATATCTAGCTATTCCAACTAGTTTCTAATCTTTCAAATAAAAAAGTTATTACATTATTAATTGATTTTCAATAATAGCTATTCTGTAGAAATAAATCATGTACATTTGTTGTATGTAAATAATTAAATTATTTTTAAAAATTAGAAAGGTACTAATTTTTTTTTTTGCCACATATTTTTCCAGTACACTATCAATAGTCATCAGGGAACCGAAGATGAATACCAAAATTAAAGATGCAAAATATATTAACTATAAACTTATGAAATTGCTTGGATTTTATCAGCTACTAAACCCTAAAGAATCATATTATACGGTTTGGGGTTACAACGTTTATCAATTCCTTTACGCTTTTCCGGTACTCATCGAGTTGATCTTCGTCGTTTTTGGCATAATTGGTCTTTACTATTGGTTAAATGATTTGAATCTCTGTGCTCAACTTATAATGTTTACATCAGCTAGTTACATGACAATGTTCATAACCATTAGATTCGCCCAGAAGTACCATGACATTAAAGAATGTTATGAGGTGATGAAAGAAGATTTCTTGCCTTACAGAAATTACAGCAAAAACATATACGAGTTTTACAAAAAAAGATGTATTAAGGTCACTAATGTTTTTGCGTTATCGTGGTTTTGTTTGTGGGCAGCTTGGTTAATTAGCCCGATTTTTATCAAGGAATATTCTGCAAAAAACTTGAAAGGCGAAATACTGACCTACCGAAACAATGTATTTAATGTGTTGTTTAGTCCTATATCGGTAGCTCACTACCACAATTTCTATGTGCTTTTTTACTGCCTGGAAGCGATTGCCGTTACCCACATAGTAGTATTCTATGTTGTGTATGAAATGGTCTTGACCACTTTTTGTTGGATGATATCAGCTCAACTAAAAACCGTTGCTTCTGTGTACAGCACTTTTGGATACAACAGCTCATCGACATCCGACAGTGAGTCATTAAATTTGTTTCGTTTATTAAAAATATTATGATAAAATTGAATATTTTGTATTTATTTAAGTCGGGAGCAATAAAATGACCGAAGTCGAAAAATTTGTTAATATTATTTCTAATCACCAAAGAGTTATAAAGTAAGTGATTTATTTATATGGAATTATAATATGCCATAAATCTAATGATATAATTATCACCACTTATTATAATTGTAATCGTTTTCCACCCTAAGTCCCCCAAAATAGACTAGAGATAAGTATAAAAGTTTAATTATAATATTATTACAGAGACACCTAAAAAAGTCCGTATATATGCTATTCAATACACAATATTATTTTAAAGATGCAGTCAAAATATATATTAGTATAAACATATTTATTAATATAATATACTATGTATTAATAAAATATTTTTTTTTTTTTAGAGTATTAAACACGTTTTACGGTATTATTAGACCACTCCTTATTACTCAAATAGGATGTAGTGCCAACATATTCACTATTTGTACATATATGTTTGTTTGGGTAAGATGTTACAAGATAAATATATTTTATGTATTTGTTTTTTATTCTTATTATTTAAAATCACTAATAATTGTATATTTTATCTATTATATCAATTGTATATTAAATCGGTGTACAGGTGTCATAAGGGCATATCGCTGGAATATTACCCTTATTATGCTAATGACAAATTTTTAAATGGTCAAAAGTATTATGATAAATTTTAACCATATTTTTATAGAATTGGTTTAATGATTCTTTTGTGTTATCTCTGGTGTCTGCAAAATGGATGTCATCAGCTATGATTATGATGGGCCACTTGTTCATTTCTTGTTATTTCTTTGGATATCTCGATGATCAAGTAAATGCTACTAAGTAAATAGTATACAACAGTTGTCAGTTATTAGATTAGACTAGAGTTACTTTACAGTATACTTTTATTTTTGCATCACTCATTCTCTATTCTCGATAATATTACTTACCGGCACTCTGTGAATTAAAAAAAATGTATGAATAGTTAAGTTGTTATTTTAGTCGTATAAATATACTGATTTTTGTCGAATAATGTTGCATTAAAATTATTTTGTGAATAAATACATTTTTGTTTTTTATTAATACAATATTTGATTTGTTTTTTTTTTTATAAATACTATAGCGCCTACATTGTACGATTTATTTGTATATATTTATTTATTTTTATAATGTCGATTTATTTTTGAGTGGCTTTTAAGTTGTAATATTAAAATTGTATATGTTCACAGGTAAAATCTATGAATTTTGCCTTGTACAGTAGCAATTGGACTGAAAAGGATATCCAATTTCAAAAGTTGATTTTGTTGGCCATGAATATGAACAGTGCTATTAATAATATTTCAATGAAATTAACACCGACTAAAATCGTGAATCTAGAGATGTTCGCAAGTGTAAGTTTTAAAAAATTAGATACTATTGGTAAATTATATTTAAGCACTTTAATATTTAAGTAAGCCAATTTATATTATTTATATGTCGCAAAGTAATTTCTTTCGATTCTGTGTGACTAAACATGCACATAGAATATGGTAAAAGAATAAGATAGAAAAAGTATTGAAGAAACCGTCAAAATTATCACAGTGGATTGTAAATTGAGATATGTGGAAAGGATTTGTGCAATTTATGTTAGCTGGAAAAAAATGGAACAATAGTTTAGTGGTGAAGGAATAAAAGGTTTCCTCAAAATATACAACAGAGATCGGAGCGGAAGGCGTGTTGGGAACTCAAATTCTTTCGTCAACATTGGAACATTAACCTTTGGAATATTAACTTATGTACGTTACATCGAATGTGAAATTAATTTAAATACTTTTTGACAATTTTTATGTACTCAATGGTATTTATGACAGTATCTTTTAACCTTTCGTTCCTGGGATTTTTTTTTTCGTGTCGAACTGATATTGATTATCAATATAGCTGTGTCGATTGTTTTATCATCAATCTATACTAGAACTTGTGTTTAAAGACATTTTTGAGAATGATACGTACGTTGAAATTACATGAAATATTAGAAACTTTTTTTCTCAAAAATACCAAATTACAGCCTTCGGAATTATTAAATTTATTGTAGATGTTTTATTCTTGAACCATCTTGAACTATTTAGTTCAGAAAACCATTTATAAACGCTATTATGAAGAAAAATCCTTTACTGTACTAATAAAATATAGACGCTTTAGTACTTATTATTAGATTAGAAACTCAACTAATGTCTTCAAAAAATGTAGCAACAAATATTTTGTCTCATAAAACTTAAATATAACATTTTTTTACATGTATTTACAGGTTATGCACGTATCATATTCGATTGTGTCAGTTTTAGCAAAGAAGGAATTATCCGACGGCAGTTAAGTGTTTACAACATGTCATAAATAATAATCACTGGATAATGCATTCTCACATGGATTTAAGTATATTATTAAAAACTACACAATTTAAGAAATGAAAATATTGATAGTAATGTTTAACAGGGTTCCGTATCGTAACGAAATATAACGTCATAAACTCAATTATTTCGTTCACCAAAATAAAGTTTATAGAACATAACATAATATTAGTATATGTTTGATGATAACATAATGAATAACGTTTTACATTTTTTTGGTCCGAGAACGTTATAATTTGTTTTACCTCGAGAATGTTCTAACAAATTTTGCTTAGTTAGGTTAGGTTAGCAAAAATAGTGATTCAAAACTGGTTATCGACCAGTCAACATTTTTAGTACATTATTCTTTATCACTATTTTTGCTAACCTAACCTAACTTAGCAAAATTAATTTTAACATGTTCAGGGTAAAACAAATTATAACGTTATTCCTAGTTTACGTTCATGAACATAATTTTGAACTGAACAAATAAATAACGGTTAACGGAACCCTAATGTATTCTATTTTTTTTTTTTTTTTAAAGAATAATTTGTCAAAAACACTACCTATTTTAATTGCTAATGTAACCAATAAAGAAGTAAATAGTAAACCTAACAATATTATCTTGTGTTAATATAGTGTTTCACTTTAATACGTAATAATCCGATACCTACATTAATTTTTCCGAGTTAATTTTTTTTTTTCAACCCGACGACTATTATTCAACTATACATGAACCGATATATATATATTTTTTGATTACCAAACAATTATCTAAGCGATATATGAGTTATGGTATACATTTTGAAATAGTTGAAAATTGGCAGAAGGATAATTTTCTATATTGTTAAAAACATTTTGGAAATTCTACGTATCGATTGTTGCTTTTGTCCGAATGCAAAACCTTGGTGACAGCTAGTTAAAAACGCAAAATGGAATGTGCTTTTAAGGTTCTAAATAATGTATGTATCCCAGCAATTAAATTGGATAATGTACGTAATAAAAATATATAAAAAAAAGTTCATTTTGAACTCGCGGTATTGATGAAGAGCTTATTAACTCTTTGTGATCATTGTACGCAAAACAAAATTACAATAATTGACCTTCAGTACAAGTTACCTCCAAATATCATTTTATTTTATAACCATTGTCGAATGGCATATAAATTTAAAAAAAATTAATTCGTGGCTATACAGGGTGATCCATTTTAATGTAAGACACTCATATTGGTAGAGTTGCAATGTGTTTTAAAGAAAATGTTTTAAACAAACGGTATTCTTTTAAAAGTTTTAAATATTATTTTTATATTTTTTTGCAGAATGTAGTAATCATAATATTATTATTATCGTACGTCATAATAAGTCTATGATTATATAAAAAATGTGTGAAAATTATAATTTTATGTTGGCTACACTGTTACAGCGGGTTATTATCACGTAAACGGTATTTTAATTTAAGTAATTCATTTGAAGCGTTGCGTGGCAAAGTCGACTATCTCCAGGTGCAGTGATTTTTGGTAAATTTAAAAAATCTGATTTTCTTCTGCACTCTCTTAGCCGCAATTACCTATTTTTGAAACGTTTTATCTTTATGGGGAATTATATGTGATAAAAATCAGTACCACCAGTCGATGCAGAGTGAAAAATATAATAAGAAAATGTTAAAAACATTTATTTCAAAGAATGTGGAGATTGCTGACTTTGCCACGCAACGCCTCATTTGTATTTGTTGAAACTTACAGAATTCAGATTTTAAGGTATAATATAATAGTTAATATCAAATATGTATTAGTTTTATGTATACATAATACACTGTATTACTGATTACCGAATACTAAAATTAAACAATTATATAGTCTGCATAGTAGATTGTACTACAATAATTATATAGAAATCAACTCAAGTCCTTCCTGTACTGGCAGTAGTGTAGTTAAAACTTAAAACTAAAAAATGTGTTCAAAGGTTTGCTCTGAGGTCTGTAGAGAGTAGAACTGTTTATATGTTACTATTGTTTATTATTAAAGAGTAAATATCTAATTACATAGTCTAACTAGAATTAAAAAAATAACCATCCGGAATTGGTAAGTATTTAGTAAATATATAATATACTTACAATTTCTACATAATTATATACTATACTAAATTTAATTAAAAGTAGTTTAAAACATAACTTTTTAATTATATTAAAAACAGTTTAAAACATTAAAAACATAGTTTTTAACAAAAAAAAACAACGTTTTTTTTGCAACTCTGATGATTGGGTGCGGTTGACTAATGCGGTCAGATAAAAATAATACTACATGTAACCTTTTCGGCAGTCCGAAATTTGAGTTAACATTTTCAGTAAATTGTTTTTAACTTAAAAATGTAATAAAATATACTATACGTTATGTTTCAAAAGTTGGTAAAACTCTGAAACTTACCAAAAAAGTAAAACAGTTAAATATTGTTTAATACTGTTAAATAACAAAAACAAAATGTTTCCAAAAATGTTAATTGTAAAAATAAAATGTTTGTATTCAGTGAAAATGAGTGGCTTACGTTAGAAGGATCACGCTGTATATTAATAAAAAATAGGCAATGTTTTTTTTTTAGTTTGATTAGATTTCAAGGTTTGATCCCATGTATACTATTATAATCTACAATGTATACATTGTTGATGAACAAGAGCAATATAACTCCTTGATTTGGTCGGTTTATGGCATAGAGTTTTGCCAGGAATTCGAATTATTCTATTAAAAGCAGTCCTGAGAGCAGTATCTGTTCTAAAATGAAAATGCTGTGTTTAACAACGTTAGTGTTTGCTGTACCTTTACTCGTTGGTCGATCTGTCTCGGTAAGAATTTTATAGTAAATTAACAAACGATACTAAACGTGTTGATTTCATTATGGTTTAGGCGTTATATAGCTTGTCTTTGATAAAAGCGACCAAATGCCAACCAGACCAAAATGTTGTGTGGTACGACATAATATATAATGCTTCAATTCCGTCCTCGACTAAATACAACCACTATGTATTGCACAAAGATATCAACGAATCTTTGAACACCACGGTAAATTAATATGCGAATTAACGATGCGATTTTAAGAGAAAATTTCCTAGAAAATTGTATACATAATAATTTTTCGATACTAGAGGACGGCTTAAACTACTAAACCCGTAAAAAGTATAATTTTTACTTCTTATTTATTCCAGTAATCAAATCATTTGATAATTTTTAATCATTGATAATCAAAAACAAGTACGAAAAAAATAGCTCCATTTTGGCCCTATTATCTCAATAAAATATTTATTATATATTTATGGATTGTAACTCCTAAAAACTGATGAAAGTATCACAGTAATTAATCCCCTTCAAAAATGACTCTACGTAGACGATAAAAAATATTTAGTTCGCTAGATATTTAAATGCATGTGATATAAAATTATTAATTTATATTTAAGATTTCCTGTGATGTATACAAGAAAGAAACACATTGGGAATTGATACCTTATGCTTCTGGCAAAACTGTTAATTACTGTTCATTTTTAAAACGCGATATAACAATCATGCCAGTAGTTAAGACATTTGCAGAAATAGGCCAGTCGTGTCCTCTAAAACAGGTATGTAATAATTGTGTTCAACTATTTGAGAAATTATTTTTGAAAAATATATTTTTTAATATCAAACTTAATATATGTATGTATTTAATCACAATAATTAATTCAATAATGTTTAACAGGGCACATACCTAATACTAAAAAACAAATTTTCAAGTATATTCAAATTAATCGTTATGTCTGGATGCTTTAAGCTAAATCTGAAATGGTATGACTCCAACAGAAAGTATTTATCGTGCATTTCATTTGTAGTTTTTCAGTCACTCGATCAAAATCACGAAGTCGGTCGTAACACTTGTTATTAAATCCTAATTAAAAAATCTTTACGTTAAAGCATGGTTTCGGGGGTGGTTACAGAAGACTTAAGAGGACGTCATACACTTTAAAAATTATCGTAAAAATGTGTTTATGGAAAAGCGTGTAGGTCTAAGCGAAATGGCCATAGTAAAATAAAATTGATACCATTAAAACGAGAAGAGCTTTATTTAGGTTCTCTCGTCGATTTTTTTAGAAAAATTGAAATTTTACCTTGAATACAAACATCTAAAAAAAGTTTTAAAAAAACCCATTTTGCATCCGAGTCTGCAACCACGAAAGACCATTTTTATGACTCGTTGAAGTACCGAATAAATTTAGGTAATGGTGGAATTATAGATAGTGAAATAGTTTATTAACAAGTTAGTATCTAAGGTAACTAGTAAACATATCAAGTTTATGGCTAATATTTTAGTGTTTTCATAATATCTGGTTTAAAACAATTCATAGGAAATATGAACCTGTTAAATTACATTGAATTAATTTTTTAGTTATAATTTGATCGTTGTGAATACAACATATCTTTTATCTCTAATCTCTTATCGAATAACAGCGTAACGCTTTTTTCGGTTATGTGCCAGAGCTAAGACATGAAAATGTCAAAAATATCAGAATAAAAATATAAATTGAAAATTATAACAATAATAAAAACTAAAATATAATAATAAAAAAAAAACCCGACGAGAAAGCCTAGATAAAGTTTTCATTATTTTAAATATGTAAAAATAATTTTACTATTATTATTGAGTCCATAATAGAGCGAACATGCGTAGCTATGTTTAGATAGTCCGAAAAATAAATTAACTTCCATAGAGTCATAATTATTGAACTAATATTTACACATCAAGATTAATCTTTAAATTATCATTTTGCAAAAAATTGCCTATACCTAACTACTTAATATAAGGGGTATGATGTCTTTTTAATTGTTTTTTGTAGTGTGCCATGATTTTGTTTGTTCGAGATTTTATTATTGTCAGTGTAAAATAAATGGGTAAATAAGAAAGAAATGTTTTATTTTAATTACTAACCTTTGTAATACATAAATTATATTCCAACCATTGTCATTCTACTATAAATTAATATATTTGTGTTATTGTTGAAAAAAAATCAAGTATTTATAAGAACTCAGTAAACTTAAGTTATCATAGAAACCTCAAGGTGACCTAATCTGATGGGCAGCTGTAACGCTGTAACGCTATACAGCCTATACAGCCAACACCTAATTGCATATATTTTTTTTAATGTGTCATAATTATTATATACTCTTGGTGTGGTCACTCTATCTAATAAATAAATAAACAAGATAATACGTTTAATGCCACTTGAAAGATTATTGTTGTCATTTTATAAACTATATTTATTTTCATTGCTTTTACGTTTTGTTAATGTTCTTCTAAAACCGTATCTTAAAACGATCACAAAATATACTTATATACCTACACTCTTTTTTTAAGGACTCATCGATTGATACACAAATTGTGTAGTACAATCGATGAAGATTAAAATGCCCTAATTTTGTTGTCTTCGATCAAATATCATCAAATGCGAGAACAATAGATCATTAACATAACCAACCATAACGAAAGTGACTTTCCGTATATATAAAACCGAGTGAGCCGCGAAAATACTCACAATAGTTATGTGTAAACATATTTGTTCGGTTTCTGCATAAGATACAATTTTAAAAAAGGGCTGAACTTATCTTGTGCGAGAACTTTATTGAGAAACGATTAATATTTTATATTGTTGATATTATTGGTTTATGATAACTATAATAAGATATACAATTATTTAAAAAAAAACGGTTTGCAATTATTATTCTAAGCAGGTTTGATGACTGTTGATGAATTTCCCAATTATATACTATACAAGCTGTCCAGACCCGGCGTTGCCCGGGATTTAGTCTGCCAGGGCTAAGTAAAGTAATTGTGACACTTTTTCGGTTATTATGTCCTCCTCTTACTCAAGGGTCCCAGTCTCAGTCTCAGATCCCGTTCCAACAGTTAAAAGCTTGCCCAGAATCGTGGTACATAAAATCGGCCTGTTCCTCTAATTATCACCTACCATTTTCTCGAGTACCGTGGTTACCAAGTGTTTATTTTGGGTTAACATGGTTACAAACATTTAATTTATTTACATTTCGTATTTAAAGTACAAAGTTCATGTTTGAGTCCACCCTTAGGGGTAAAATTTTCGAAAAGTTCTATGCCAGTTAGGTTCGAGGGAGTGTACCAACTACTTCCCAAAGTTTCATGGCGATCGGATGAATGGTGTACTAACGCATAAAGGACAGACAGACAAACAGACAAGAATTCATTTTTATACATATAGATTCCTTTTGTTAAATTATGTATGGGGCTATTTTCATAGAATATAGATATAACTCATATAGCTATAGAGAATAGTCATCTTTTTATCTACTTCTTCATCTGCTTCCTTACCTCATACCATACTCATGGGAGGTCAACTCATCCATCTCATTGTTTACTCCATATATCTTAATGTCTTTATTTATAAAACACCAACTTGTTCTTCTGCCTACCTCGACGTTTAAATCTTCTTTTATTTTCTAAAATTTTCCGCTCGTTTTACTATTTTATAACCCCCCCCCCCCTTCTTAATTTTTTTTTAACATATCTCAACTATCTTGGTTCTATTTTTTCTTGCTGCCAATGCATTTGCCAAACTTTTTTTCATACACTTTATTTCTGGTTAGCCTATTTAGACATAGTTTTTTTTTCTTCCATTGTCCCTTTTTAAAACAATCATTTTAAAAAAAATAATAATAATGAAACATTAGATATTCATCTAATTTAACTAATGTCGTATACGAACTTGGTTCAATACACGAAATGCACACACTCGAATAACGCTTGTATTTTGGGTCTAACCTGAGTAATATTTATTTACTGACTTCAGAGTATAAATGGCCAGTGTTTCTAAACTCGTGGGGATTATACCATCGGTACACTTTGATTTAGAGCTAAGTATGAGAACTTAGTTGAGCCAGTGACTGCTCCGTATTTACTTTACTGAGTTTAGAGATCAATTTATATCAAAGAAACCTATCATAAATAAACTCAGTGACTATGGTTATATTTTACACTTTCGTAATAATTAAGTTATTAGGAAAAAGGTAACTCTTTAAAAGTAAAAGTAAATAATAACTTCAAAAGGATTTACGCACAAAATAATGTATAATAAGCATTCAAACAAAAGTTAAAAGTACACAAACGATCATCAACGCGATACAAACACCCTTCGTATAAACGATAATACACGAGAGAGTGACCATTCCCCGGGCTAAGCCCAAGAGAGTGCCTCTTCACATAATAATTTGTGCGGCTTTAAATAATAGAAATAAATATAATTTTCGCTGTATAAACATATTAACTGTTCGCCATTTGGCCTAGATATATTGCTTAGCTTCATAATAATACTATTTTTCCTCGCCCTACTACACTAACTTAACTTTTAAATAGTTTAATTCGTGTATTTACTTATACTTCACATGATATGCAAAAGCTTATAATTAACAAACAGACAATGGTAACAAACGTTTTAAACTACCGTAATAAAAAGTACAATTCGTAGTCGGCAACACGTTAACATATTAATTTTATTCGAAACAGGACAAGTACAAAAAACGAAACGATCATCATCCGAAGTAATTGAGATTTTAAGTTTTTATTAGTTATTACCATACTTATTCTAGTTGTGGTTGAAATGTATTTGATGCCTTGTTGAGGGAATAAAATTGTGCTATGACTTATGAGATTGTGAGCGGGAGGTTTTTCCAATCAATACACTCTTTTTCTTCCACCGTGCCATAAGCGATACAGAATTTCATAAATAAGAAAACAGATTTAAACTCTATTAACAAGTTATTACTACTTTTAAAATTTTAAATTTGAAAGATTTCCAAATTTTATTTAAACAATTTTTAAATTTATCTTTTTAATTTCTTTATAGGAACTAAACAATTGAATAGACTGATCTCAAAAAATATGTAAGAGTAATTCCAATCTGTTCCCAAATTGCTTATGACATCATTGAATTGGTTGGTACTTGGTACGATAATCAAATAAATAAAATCGTTTAAAATTATATACTTTAGTGGATAAATACTAAAAAATCGTAATACTTTTCATTCCTACGCCCTTTTAATAAAACTTAAGCATACACGTTTTATAACAATCAATTTAATTGTTTCTAAAAATCAATTCAGGAATTAACAAACTAGTAGGTATGATGTTTAATAAATACTATATTTTTATTCAATTGGGTACATATGTATTATTATACTTCTATAATAGATTTCTTAAGAATTCTTGATTTATTCAGTTAATTTTTGCTTTACAAGAACAGAAATTATTGAATATGAAACGTTCAAGACCTATAACAAATTAAAATCAAAAGCCATTATTAGACAGGACATTGTGATTTTTAAAATTGTATTTTCATTGACAATACTTCATTTTTATTTAAAGATTTTCTCTCTTGTGTAAATTCTCTCTATTGCTTTCATTTAACTTTTAACCAAACTTTTGCGCAAACAATTTGGGCATTAAAGTTCTTTGTCACATTCTTGTATGTTTCTTTTAAACTTACGTTGTATAATAACAAAACTATTTAGTGACGATCCGCATGATTGTCTATACATATTACTTACCCCTGTAAACAATAACAAATTGACAGTCTTTAACGGCGTTATTCTTATAGTAATTTCTTGAACACGGTTCATGGTCATTGTGAACAACAAAAGTTTCTTAAAACGTAAATCCATCGTTATCCAATTGCTACAGTAGAGCGCAAAAATCATAGAATTCATCTAAAATAATTTCAAAATTGTATTAAAATATTATTTACTGAAACAAAATGACACTGTTTAATCTTTAAAGTCGATAAAAATATGATTTTAAAGCATTAGCACTTAAGTATTGTTAAACAGATCTTGAACATAGTAGACACTTTTACCAATAGAAGTAAAAATAATATTGCCTTTGTTTGCAGTAGAAACATGACTATCTGATGATTGCATATGATTACCTGATTATCTAGAAGGCCATGAAAGTAACACAAGAGAAATACTTGAAACAAAACTAATAACGCCGAAGCCATGAGTTTTAAGGACAACGTAGATGTTAGGGTTTCACCGTTAAAGTAATTCTGTCAAAAATATTTTAACATTTCATTATATTTGTACAACAATACTAAATGATAATCACGGTACAGAGTTCATAGTCAACATATCTCTTACCAAGACGGACATATAAGTCAAGACTATAAATATATTTGATCCACATCCTAATTGAGCAACGGTTATTGGTTTCACTACATCAAAAAACATTTTTATTGTACTGAAAAAAATGCATTTTATCACAAATCACAATCGATTTAAGTTTCTATTAAGAACTGAAACTCACTTTATCACTTTTTGTAAGTCAGTTATTATTAACCGTAAATCTTCAACAGATACATCGTTATCTCCTGAAACGCAATTCATTAAAAAAAAATTGTAATTATCACAAACAGGTTAGATGTAGGTGCAGCAGTGGACAGTATCGTACCGTAGGGGGGGGGCCCATCTCTGCACCCCCTGAAATATATATTTTTTAAATAATATGTGTGGGCGGGCACGCAAATTGACCACTATTATAAAAAAGCAGGTCTTAACAGCTAAAGTGCCGCCCTCTCCATAAAAAAAATGTCTACGACACTAACAGTTTATAATATTAATTGAATTGCTACAAACGAGTACTAATCTCATGTCCCCAGTTGACCAATGCAGATGATCTTAAGAATTATCCGAGATAGTGTTAATATTTGAGATCCTTTGTTTTAAGTATTATAATTTAGATTTGTAAAAGCTATGGGGTTTTCTCCAAGCTCCGTCTAGAGGATATTCTGTTTGTACAACAGATAGCCGTACAGTGTCAAAAGAAAATTAATGTAACAACATAATAGTGTTAAATATACTATAGTAAGTAACCTACTGCCATTGGTGTCCTGATGACCGAACATTGTGAATTTCGCCTCGATCGTCTTCAAGCGGGCCAATATTATCCAACAGAAATTGGCGATAAATATATCAAACATAACGTATCCCATTAAGACGTGCGTCAAAGTCAGCGCTTCGATTGTGTAGAACAATGCGTAGAACTGATTGAAATGTGCAAACGAAACGGGCCTGAACAGTATATTCAGTATGGTATTGCGGTAGACGACGATTTCGCCGTGTAAATTTTCCACAGGGAATTTTCGGATGTAGATAGGATTGACCAGCCAAAGTAAGTACAGACAAAACCAAACTATTGCGTAGGAGTTTGAGAAAACGGTGGACCTCCTCTTGTACGAAAGCATTATGTCCTTTCTGTATTGTTTGCCAGAGAAGTAATCATCGCCCATCACGTCGAAACACTCGCAAATGGTATTGGACTTTCGGATGAACCGTACTATTTTCAGAGCAGTCATACCGCAAGACAGTATGGTCGGTATGAACTGAACCCAGGCGTAGAGGTCGTTGGCCCAATAATAGATGCCGATAATGCAAAAACTCAAAACCATCAATTCGATCGACACGAAAAACAGATGACCGACGTGGTAAGCGTTGTAGCCCCAAATCTTTGAAGTTTGGTCGGCTTCTGGCACCAGCATTTGATGGAAATTGATGATCTCCAAAAATCTACAGTAGTTGATGTTCTTTTCTTTAGATAGCCCGTGCATATCTAACGCTATTTTAAGCTGGAATTTCGTTTAAAAAAATATAATTACGCTTCTCATCATTTGGAAAAATGTATTTTTTATTTTTATTAGTATAGTATCTTACTTTTGTTGTATAACACAATATAATACCTTATGATTAAAATATTAACTGTATATACTTTCCGGTCTGGGTGTTAAATTTTTGTTTTATTGATATATAGAGAACTGTAGAATGATTTATTCTTTCAAATAAAAAAGTAATTTTGGAAATTTCCTTACAAAACGTTGTCGAGCAGCTCAAAAATAATTCACAAAATCCGATTATTCCACAAGGCGTTTTCGTTTGTCCCTTTGTAAAGTAATTTGTTACCGCCAAAATGTTTGTAAATCATAAAAAACACTGTATAGAATATAAACTATAATACCACAAAGTTAATATAATATAATAAATTAACGTGAAACAAACCACAGTACCTAAGTTGCAAGACAGCAACACATAGCACGTTAAGTATAACATATTTTATTTCCAAGTTATTGGAAATAAAATTATACAAATAACTGTACCTTAAATTACGTAACTATTTCTACAGAATGTATTTGTCGAAATTACCTGATCGGGATGAATTAGTTGTAACGGGTGTAAATATTATTTTTCAACTTATGAACTTACCGTTACACAAATTAATTATTTAATTAATAGTTATACAACTTAGTTCGAATTAAAGAATAACACCACCAGATGACTATCGCATTCGACTTTAACACTGCATAGCGGGTGATGCGACAAGTACTGCGTCGTAAAGACGAATGACGGGTTCCTTAAAGTATCAGAAATAAAGGGGTGCCAAAAATACGAATCCTAAAAACTCTTTTAATATGTATTTTGGACTAAACATAAAAAAACAAAAGACAAGCGTTCTAGCTAGGTATATACGTGACTAAGTGTCGTAGGTATGTTTGGGCAACGGGAAGGATAACTAAATAATGTAAATGTCTTTGCATATATTGTAAATGTTCAAAATTACCAGGTGTGAACTATGTCAGTGGACTGCTATTCGTGTTGATGTTACCTGGGTGGCATAGGTATTATTACTTTTGTCTTACGACTAAATGGATATATTACCTATCCTATGGCGATTCCGAAAACAACTGAGACTGAAATTATGAACTCCGTTGAAATATTTAATAGTTAATACTTGTGTTGAAAATGTTATCTTAATTTCTATATACTTTGAAACTAACAAATAGATTAATAAATATTACAACGTGTTTATTATCCCTTTGGTATTGTAATAATAATACTAGTTTTTTGAACAATAAAAAAAAATTAAGCGAGCTAATTTACATTATTTGAAGTAACCACAACGAATGTTGATTGAAATGATTCATTTTCATAGAAGTACACAAGTTCTATTAGGTACCTATTAAATTAATATTGGTTTATACCGAACCCAGTCGAAATGTATGACAAGGCCCCTTAAAACAAATTTTTAAATACCCGATTTCTGATTAAGGCTTATAATACATTCAGAGTTGTCATTTCGATGGCCTTCAGATTATTTTATTTGTTTGCTATCATCTGTGTCTCTGGTCATTTACACTAATAATAGAAGGGCTTTGGGGCATAAGAATGAATATTTTAACTAGTGACAGATTACCCCTTTTAACAGCATACTAAAATTATGTTTTTTATGTGTCACTTCCAAAATAGTTTATAAATACTTACCATTGTTAGGACTTTAATATACGGCTTCGAACATTTTTAAGGGAGTCGAAAAAAATTAAATCAGCAAAAAAAAATCGTTATTTGGCTAGACAAAATATGTTGACTCAAAAAACAAATTATTAGGTATTAAAATAAAAACTATCATTACAAGGTTGCATATCACTACTTTATTCGTTACAGTAACATATAACTAAGAAAAAATTGTTTTATGACAACTAAGCTTATGTATTAAAATATGTACGTGTTTAAAAATTATTCTATATATATATATAAAAAAGATAGAATACATAACTATCAATATTTTCATTTTTTCAATAATGTAGTGTTATACTAATAATAATATACTTAAATCCATATGAAGGGCACAGGGGAAAAACGGTAGTAGTCACATTATTAAATTTTTTTTTTTTCAAATAGTTTTTATCAATTTATGCCATTAATTTTTTTTATTTTTGTCAATAGATTGTTGAAATAAATACATTTATTATTAGAATAGCATTTAATGGTTTTTTTTTTGTTCTTATGTAAGAGGTAGAAGAATTCACGAACTTTGGTTTCGCTATACTCTACAATTATCATTATGTGACTACTACCGTTTTTCCCCTGTGCCCTTCATATGAGAATGCATTATCCAGTGATTATTATTTATGTCATGTTGTAAACACTTAACTGCCGTCGGATAATTCTTTCTTTGCTAAAACTGATACAATCGAATATGATACGTGCATAACCTGTAAATACATGTAAAAAAAATGTTATATTTAAGTTTTATGAGACAAATAATTGTTGCTATATTTTTTGAAGACATTAGTGGAGTTTCTAATCTAACAATACGTACTAAAGCGTCTATATTTTATTAGTACAATAAAGGATTTTTTTTTCATAATAGCGTTTATAAATGGTTTTCTGAACTAAATAGTTCAAGGTGGTTTAAGAATAAAATATCTACAATAAATTGAATAATTCTGAAAGCTGTAATTTGGTTTTTTTGAGAAAAAAAAGTTTCTAATATTTCATGTACAACAACCTACTTTTTATATATTTATAAAAGTCTGTAACTTCGTTGCAAAATGGCTGTTAAAAAGCTATTAACCTTCAATGCGCGAATTTTTAAATTAAAAAAAAAAAAAATCTTCCCTGTGTATTTTGAGTCGTAGATTACGAAAAAAATACTTCAAAAATTCTTACTCCAATATTTTCCTAGAAAATGAACAATTTTCAGATTATTGCCTATTTGCAACATTGCGCATAAAAATGTCACTATATTCGATAAAACAATCAACCTTTATTGTTTCTTTTATATTACAAGTCTAATTTATTTATTACAAACCAAAACAATTTTTTTTTTATCAAATATACAAATATTAATAAACATATAATACTTTTAAATTAAGAGAAACCGGGAAAAATATTGATTAGGTCTTACTCATTTTTAACAACAGCGGCGGCTGATAACGGAACTATCAGCTGATCTGACATTTTTTTTAATATCAAACACTCGATTTATCCGCTAGTTAGCACTAGTAAGATGAAAAATAACAAATTAAATAAAGAAAAAGGAAAAAAAGATTGTTGCAAATAAGCAACATGGCGCATTGAAGGGTTAACAAAAATACAATTGAGTTCATACAAATTGTCAGTATTTACAGTATTTAAATCAATTTCACATTCAATGTTAATAACATAAGTTAGTATTATTCCCAATATTGATCATAGGAATTTGATTTCCCGATACGCCTAATAGCTTTTTTAGGCAGGTGACACACAGGGGAAATTTGTTTTGTTAGGTAAAAACGCGTGTATTTAACTAACGAAAATAATTTCCCCTGTGTGTCACCGACCTTATGTTACTTTATTATTTATCTGCTTAATATGGTCTTCTCAAATGCAATAGATATAACTTAGTTATGGATAACCATTTAACTGTAGCAATTACTAACGGATTTCATACTTCCACACACTTTGGTATACATGTATGCAATGTATAGTTTTTGTCTTTCAATGCATTTATTGCTTTATTCACTGCTTATTCTCTAAAATAATTTACTGATTCTTTATTCCGTTCCGATCTCTATTGTAATTTTTGGGGAAACCTTTTATCTCTTCACCACTAAAATGTTGTCACATTTTTTTTCAGCTAACAATAATAACACAAAATCTTTCCACTAATCTTAATAAATAATCCACTGTGACTTTTGGATCAATTTGACGTACCACATAATCTATGTGCATGTTTAGTCACACAGAATCGAAAGAAATTACTTTGTGACAAATAAATAATATAAATTGGCTTACTTAAATATTAAAGTGTTTAAATATAATTTACCAATAGTATCTAATTTTTTAAAACTTACATTTGCGAACATCTCTAGATTCACGATTTTAGTCGGTGTTAATTTTATTGAAATATTATTAATAGCACTGTTCATATACATGCCCAACAACACTAACTTTTGAAATTGGATATCCTTTTCAGTCCAGTTGCTACTGTACAAAGCAAAATTCATAGATTTTACCTGTAAACATGTAAAATTTTAATGTTAAAACATAAAAATGACATAAATAACACTTAAAAATAATTAAAAATAATTGCGCTTTTGTACAATCTAGACTAGAGGATTAAATAACTAAAACAAATCTAATAACGTAGTGTTGAAAATAAAAACATATTTATTTTCACGAAATAATTTTAATGCAATATTAAGTATACCTACTGTAAAGTGACTCTAGTCTAATTTAATCATTAAATATACTATTTACTTAGTAGCATTTATTACTTGTACATCAAGATATCCAAAGAAATAACAGGATTTGAACAAATGGGCCATCATAATCAAAGCTGATGACATCCATTTTGCAGACACGAGCGATAACATGAAAGAATCATTAAACCAGTTCTATAAAAATATAGTTTTTTTAATTTTATCATAATACTTTTAAACAATGCCATTGTTAATTTTATTATTTGGCATTAGCATAGTTAAGACATTTATGTGTTGTTCCACAATATTCATAACTCAATATTCCAAAGATGCACCCTTACGACGCCTGTAAAATCTTACCCAAACAAACATATATGTACAAATAGTGAATATGGTAGCACTACACCCTATTTGAGTAAGAAGGAGTGGTCGAATAATACCATAAAAAGTATATAACACTCTGGAAAAAATATATTTTATTAATACATATGTTGACAGCATCTTACATTAAAATTGGGTATTCAAAAGCATATACGGACTTTTTCATTTTTGAGTTCATCTCAAGTCCATTTAAGAAAACAATTATAATTAATAATTATAATAAGTGGTGATAATGGTGAGGTTAGCGATTATTTGGGAAAAAAATTAAATAAAGATTTATGGCATATTGTTATTCCATATGCGTACTATATTGAAATAAATCACTTACTTAAAAATCCTTTGGTGATCAGAAATAATATTAACAAAATTTTCAACTTCAGTGATTTTATTGCTCTTGGCTTAAATAAATACAAAATCTTCAATTATATAATTATATTTTAAATAAACGAAACCATTTCAATGACTCACTGTCGGATGTCGATGAGCTGTTGTATCCAAAAGTGCTGTACATAGAAGCAACGGTTTTTAGTTGAGCTGATATCATCCAACAAAAAGTGGTCAAGACCATTTCATACACAACATAGAATACTACTATGTGGGTAACGGCGATCGCTTCCAGGCAGTAAAAAAGCACATAGAAATTGTGGTAGTGAGCTACCGATATAGAACTAAACAACACATTAAATACATTGTTTCGGTAGGTCAGTATTTCGCCTTTCAAGTTTTTTGCAGAATATTCCTTGATAAAAATCGGGCTAATTAACCAAGCTGCCCACAAACAAAACCACGATAACGCAAAAACATTAGTGACCTTAATACATCTTTTTTTGTAAAACTCGTATATGTTTTTGCTAAAATTTCTGTATGGCAAAAAGTCTTCATTCATCACCTCATAACATTCATTTAAGTCATGGTACTTCTGGGCGAATCTAATGGCTCTGAATATTGTCATGTAACTAGCTGTTGTAAATAATATAAGTTGAGCACAGTTATTAGAATCATTTAACCAATAGTAAAGACCGATTACGCCAAAAACAATGAAGATCAACTCGATGAGTACCGGAAAAGCGTAAAGGAATTGATAAACGTTGTAACCCCAAACCGTATATGATTCTCTAGGGTTCAGTAGCTGATAAAATCCAAGCAATTTCATTAGTTTATAGTTAATATATTTCGCATCTTGCTTTTTGGCATCCATCTTCGATTCTCTTATGACTATTGAATACGATGTTTTAAAACGAGCAACATGCTGGAAATGACACAACAGCAGAGAAGTTAAACCGTCACTTAGATTTATAGTTTATATTTAAAAAAAAAAAGTTCTGTATAAAGTGTTCTACTTCTTATTGATATGTTAAAATTTCTGTAAAAAAGTAGGCTGTAATTATTTTTTTTGGCCATGACAAAATTTATAAAAAAACGGCTTAAGAAATATGTTCTAAAATGTATTGGCTGTAATGTTTTTTATTAAAATACAGTATCCACCCGCAAGGGCGCCCATGGGGAAAGGCAGGGAGGGGACAACTCCCCCCTAGCTTTTCCGTAAGTTAAAAATGTAAATCCAATAACCAAAATTTGTAAAATCTATTACAAAATCATAGGCGGTCCCCGCCTTTGAATTTTCACCTGCGGGCGCCCTTGACCACCTGTAATTTGTAGTGTAAAACCAGGTTGCGCAAATCAATACTGTAAAGGATGTTACAGTGTTAGAATCACTAATTATTTTTATTGAAAAATATAGGAGAATATTATGTATGCTTGAGCGTATAATTTTTTGATAGACCAATTAGTTGTTCTTTATGTGAATGTTTAAAGTTTAGTTTTTTAGTATTTTTCAATAATTATTAAAAATTATGGAATGAATGGATGGAAAAATCTATGCAAATAAAAATAAAATCAGCTTTTTGTGTGACTCCTTAAAAAGGTTTGAAATGATACATTTTTCCAGCATCAGTTAAACATTTCTTAAATGTAACAATTTTTGAAACTACAGATTGACAGTCCAAAATCATATACACAACATTAGCTTTTAATAATTGTTTGAAGCTAATTATTTTATTGGATATCAGAAACGATCTGTACATAATATAAATAACAAACAAACAACAATTGTAAAGTAAAGTAAACACAACAAAATAAAAAATTTTAAATTAATTGGTTCACTCGTTATTAAATTAATTATTTATAATATTTTTTCATTCCCAGTTTTGGTATGTATGATTATTGATTAGTGAACGAGTAAAGAAAGTGTGAATTGACTCTTATTTTATTTAAATTGACCTCAAGGCTGAAAAAAAATATTCATATTAAAATCTTACTTTGACCTTGTTTAATTTTCAAATTACTGATTCTGACTCAACGTCTATTGGTCATAACGGTAATAAATTATTAGGAAAGACAGACGATCAACCTTAATCGTATCTACCCTATTCTTAATTATATCATCAGTGAGTGTATGCGAAGATATTTTGTTGGTTCACTGTCAATGAATAAAATATTTGGTATTGTAAATAAATAGTATAATAGAGAAAAGTGTGATTGGTTATAAATTATAATAGTTGTACAACTACAAATTTAAGTTGGTACAGCGGCAAACTCCAAATTTTAGAGAGAAAACCCGCAAATTTAACTTAGCTGCCCACATCCTATACTTGTAATGTAAACATACAAAGTAAGAAAAAATCTAAATACAAACTTTTGACAGAAATCTATATGCTCAAAAACTTATTTTTGACGTTTAAATTTATGTTATGGTTTAAATTTTATGTAAACTTTATTTTTTTAAATTAATTATTTAACATGGACTTTTATATCTGAAAAGTGTGAAGTATACAAAACATAACAAAATGAACGTAACCTACCCATTACAGACTATTTTTTCCGACTTTTGGCATTTAATAACTGAATAGTAATGATAATATTATTCGTATCCCGAAAAGTGTAATAAGCTTAGATATTTTTGTAATGACTATTTGTGCTATCATCAAATGTACTGGAAATACTTGGAAATATTTGGTCGTTGCTTCAAAAATAATTTTAAATGTTTAATTTTTACTCGGGCTATATATATTTTTACGTATCCTATTGGCTTTGTGGCTATTTCCAGAGAGTTATGACTGCTTTAGATGGGTTAGGTTTATTTATTAATTTAAAACTGTTATTTACAGATTTGATATACTTAATTTTAAATTGCATGACTTCTTTGAGTTGGTGAGTATTTGCCACATTAATGACCTAGTTCTATTCTAACAGTTTTTGTAAGCCATATTTTAATTTTTCATAAAACTTATACACAGATTTACAAACAAATTGGATAAGTGCTAACAAAACTGATAAATTATATCATAAATAAGAATACTTACAATCAAAATACGCTGTTATATTTCTTCGACTTTGACAGTTCGAGAAATGAAATGCAAATGATTATTAGATACCCTTCCACGGGACTCAGTTATCAAGGAAAACCGACAACCACAAATACATAGAACTGTGGATTTTTCTTTGAAGTATCAATATCAAAGTAAAAATAGTCAAAGCATTATTATTAAAAAAAGGGTGGCCACCGCCGTTATTCTCAGAACCTTTAAGTGAAGAAAACACTGCTATAGTTATGATAATATGAATAATCCATCGATAAACACAATATTTCTACAAATTATTAAACCGTTTGTTTGTAGAATTTAATAGACGAAGTCACTAACAGTCGTTTGCACCAACTATACTAAAATCCATCATAATTAAAATTTTTTTATTTTGATAAAAGCTATAAACATCTATATGCATCTTAATTCAGGATGGTATATCCTTTTGATGTTAAAATTCAATTTAATATTTAGAAACAAATTTGTCTGTTAAGTATTACATTTTTTTTTTAATATCGGAGTAATATCGAAACATTAGGTAATGGAATAAAAACCTGTAATAACACTAATAACACGATAATATTATTGAGCTTACAAATTATTACTTTATTCGTTACATCAACATAAATATAACAACAAATAGTTTGTAAAAATCAAGCCTAAATATTTTAAAATATCTATCACATACAATATTATTAGAAAAAAATACATTATTGATGAAATGGTTTTTCTTTTAATAAATTATGTTGCAATTTGTACATAGTGTTATGATTTAGTTAGTTCCACGTGAGTGTGCATTATCGAGTGATTATTATTCCTATAATTCTGTAATTTGTTAACGGCCGTCGGATAATTCTTTCTTTGCTAAAACCGACACAATCGAATAGGATACGTGCATAACCTGTAAATGCATGGACAAATAATATTATATTGAAGTTTTATGAGACAAATAATTGTTGCTATATTTTTGGAAGAAATTAGTTTAGTTTCTAATATAACAATACGTACTAAAGCGTCTATATATTATTAGTAATCTATATTTTACAATAATCTGTATGCATGTTTAGTGGCTAAAGAATCTATAGGAATTATTTTGCAACAAATAAAGAATATAAATTAAATAGTTGATTAAAGTGTTAAAATAGAATGGACCATTAGTCATTACGTTCTTTACACATACATATTAAGGCTTCATTAATTAGTAACTGATTTTTTTAAATCTTACACTTGCTAACATCTCTAGATTCACGATTTTAGTAGGTGTTAATTTCATTGAAATATTATTAATAGCACTGTTCATATTCATGGCCAACAAAATCGACTTTTGAAATTGGATATCCTTTTCAGTCCAGTTGCTACTGTACAAGGCAAAATTCATAGATTTTACCTGTAAACATATACAATCTTAATATTACAACTTAAAAGTCACTCAAAAATAAATCGACATTATAAAAATAAATAAATATATACAAATAAATCGTACAATGTAGGCGCTATAGTACTTATAAAAAAAAAACAAATTAAGTATTGTATTAATGAAAGTAAAAATGTATTTATTCACAGAATAATTTTAATGCAACATTTTTCGACAAAAACCAGTATATTTATACGAATAAAATAACAAATAAACTACTCATACATTTTTTTAATTCACAGAGTGCCGGTAAGTAATATTATCGAGAATAGAGAATGAGTTATGCAAAAATAAAAGTATACTATAAAGTATCTCTAGTCTAATCTAACAATTGAACAACTATTGTATACTATTTACTTGATCATCGAGATATCCAAAGAAATAACAAGAAATGAACAAGTGGGCCATCATAATCATAGCTGATGAAATCCATTTTGCAGACACCAGAGATAACACGAAAGAATCATTAAACCAGTTCTATAAAAATATAGTTTTTTAAATTTTATCATAATACTCTTAAACAATGCCATTGTTAATTTTATTATTTGGCATTAGCATAGTTAGGACATTTATGTGTTGTTCCACAATATACATAACTCAATATTCCATAGATACGCCCTTACGGCATCTGTAAAATCTTACCCAAACAAACATATATGTACAAATAGTGAATATGGTAGCACTACATCCTATTTGAGTAAGAAGGAGTGGTCGAATAATACCGTAAAACGTGTTTAATACTCTGAAAAAAATTATTTCTATTTATATGAATTTTGACTGCGTATTTAAATTATTTATTGTGTATTGAATAGCATATATACAAACTTTTTTTAGGTGTCTCTGTAATAATATTATAGGTAAACTCTAGTCTATTTTGGGTGACTTACTGGTGGGAAACGATTACAATTATAATAAGTGGTGATAATTATATCATTAGATTTATGGCATAATATAATTCCATATAAATAAATCACTTACTTTATAACTCTTTGGTGATTAGAAATAATATTAACAAATTTTTCGACTTCGGTCATTTTATTGCTCCCGACTTAAATAAATACAAATTATTCAATTTTATCATAATATTTTTAATAAACGAAACAAATTTAATGACTCACTGTCGGATGTCGATGAGCTGTTGTATCCAAAAGTGCTGTACACAGAAGCAACGGTTTTTAGTTGAGCTGATATCATCCAACAAAAAGTGGTCAAGACCATTTCATACACAAAATAGAATACCATTATGTGCGTGACAACGATCGCTTCCAAGGTGTAAAATAGAATATAAAAGTTGTTGTAATGAACCACCGATATAGGACTAAACAACACATTAACAACATTGTTTCGGCAGGACAGTAGTTCACCTTCCAAGTTTTTTGCAGAATATTCCTTGATAAAAATCGGGCTAATTAACCAAGCTGCCCACACACAAAACCATGATAACGCATAAACATTAGTGACCTTAATACATCTTTTTTTGTAAAACTGGTAAATGTTTTTGCTGTAATTTCTGTAAGGCAAGAAGTCTTCTTTCATCACCTCATAACATTCTTTAAAGTCATGGTACTTCTGGGCAAATCTAATGGCTTTGAACATTGTCATGTAACAAGCTGATGTAAACATTATAAGTTGAGCACAGAGATTCAAATCATTTAACCAATAGTAAAGACCAATTATGCCAAAAACGATGAAGATCAACTCGATGAATACCGGAAAAGTGTAAAGGAATTGATAAACGTTGTAACCCCAAACCGTATATGATTCTCTAGGGTTCAGTAGCTGATAAAATCCAAGCAATTTCATAAGTTTATAGTTAATATATTTTGCATCTTTAATTGTGGTATCCATCTTCTATTCCCTGATGACTCTTGATATTAGACTGGAAAAATATGTGGCAAAAAGTACCCATGTAATTTTTAAAAATGATTTAGTTATTCACATACATTAAATGTACATGATTTATTTCTACAGAATAGCTGTTATTCAAAATCAATTAAAAATCTATTAACTTTTTTACTCGAAAGAGTGGAAACTAGTTGGAATAGCTAGATATTCATATATAGATTTGATGGATTATTGTATTTGTTTTTTTTAAAGGTTTTTTGATACTAAACTTGTAAACGAATTTAAATTGTAGAAAACAAAGGGCCAATAACTAATGGTTTTTACATGAATTAATACAGAATGCAAATCCCGGAAGGAAACTCTTACTAGAAATACAAATTTATGGTGAATTATTTTGGCCGTTGTAAATTTTCAAATTACTTTATCTGATCCAACTTCAATGGGCCATGACGGTAATGAATTATTAGGAAAGACAGACGATCAACCTTAATCGTATCTACCTTATTATTAAAAATATAATTGTGAGTCTATGCGAAGATATTTTGTTGATTCACTGTGAATGAATAAAATATTCGGTATTGTAAATAAATAGTATAATAGAGAAAAGTGTGATTGGTTATAATAGTGTTGTACTATCTAGAAATTTAGGTAGGTACAGCGGAAAATTTGAAATTTTAGAGAGAAAAAAGCGCAAATTTAACTTAGCCGCCCACATCTTATACATGTAATGGAAAAATATAAAAAATCTAAACACAAACTTTTGAGATGAGCAATAATTTGAAATGTTTTATTTTGGCACGGGCTATACATATTTTTCGTATCCTATTGACTTTGCGGCTATTTAAACAGAGTTATGACTGCTTTAGGTTAGGTTGAGCATTTGAACATTAAATGCAATTGTGAGCCATGTCTTTGTTTTGTTTATCTAACGATGGAAACTAAAAATATAAACTTGCTAAACTGTTCATGCTCGGCTTGCATATGTAACAACGAAAAATTTCAGTTAGGATAAAATTATATTTAAAGTCGATAATTATAGATTTCAAATTGCATGACTTCTTTGAGTTGGTGAGTATTTGCCACATTAATGACCTAGTTCTATTCTAACAGTTTTTGTAAGCCATATTTTAATTTTTCATAAAACTTATACACAGATTTACAAACAAATTGGATAAGTGCTAACAAAACTGATAAATTATATCATAAATAAGAATACTTACAATCAAAATACGCTGTTATATTTCTTCGACTTTGACAGTTCGAGAAATGAAATGCAAATGATTATTAGATACCCTTCCACGGGACTCAGTTATCAAGGAAAACCGACAACCACAAATACATAGAACTGTGAATTTTTCCTTGAAGCGGGAATCATGGTATTAATATTTATAAAAAAGGGCGGCCACCGCCGTTATTCTCAGAACCGTCAGGCGGTGGAAACACTCTTATAGTTTTTAGTTATTATAATATTAACAATTCATTGATAAACACAATATTTTTAGAACTATTAAACCGGTTGTTTCTAGAATTCAATAGACCAAGTCACTAATGGTCGTTTGTACCGACTATACTAAAATTCATCAACGATAATTTAAAATGTTTTATTTTGATAGGAGCTATAAACATCTATATGCATCTTAATTCAGGTTGGTGTAATTGATTAATATGGAGTATATCTGGCTCGTGGTCTTCGGGACGGACCTCTTGCCTTTCCGACGCCATTACATGCAGCTCGTCCTCTGGCAGCATAAACTGGAGCTGGAGGTGCTTCATAACCATAACCGTAATTATACCCCACATAGCCATAACTTCCATAGTGGTCAGCTTCATATCCAGGGTATGCAGCACCGCCGTAGTTATCATAGCCGTGAGGTGAATAAGCTCCGCGAACAGCACCTCGACCAATTGATGTTTTGGGATTAGCTTTTTTTACATCAACTTCTTTGCCTTTAATATTTTCTTTTGCGATCTTTAACAGATCTTGAACTTTGTCGCTATTTTCGTCAGTAATGAAACAATAGCCTTTACGCTGATTTTTCATTTTGTCAAAGGGAACTTCTAAATTAACAATGACACCCCACTTTCCGAAAAACTCTTTGATCTCATCGTTGGTAACATCAGACAAATATTACAAGTAATAAACCATAATATGCAATCAGTCAATAAAATGGTAACCCTGGAAAATAATCAATAGCAAATAAATGATTATTTAATAATAATTTTGAGTAAATCAACAGTAAATTACTGATAAGAACCCTGGAATGATGTATAATAACAAATAACAATGTAAAAAAAGAAATAGTAAACCCAACAAAATTTTAAATTTTAAATTAATAATTATTGGACTTGATTGAAAATGTAATGTAGGTATTTTCGGTTTTTTATCAATCAATCGTTTATAAACTCATGTTTTATTGAATAATAATGTTTTTATTTATCCCTTCCTCTTTCAAATACTGCGTGGATCCGTATTCCGTAATACTAAAACAATATAAATATAAATAATAAATATTCATTCAAATTACACCTTCGTCGTAAGATATTATTATATTTATTTGATTTGTTTACTAATTTAAGCAATTTGACCTTATTTTTTAAAAAGTTGATTTGTGCTCGTTATTAAATTAATTATTTATAATATTTTTTCATTCCCAGTAATCAAAGTTATAGAGAAGCAAATCTGCAAATTTGGCTTAGTCGTCCCTAACTCATACTTCTAATGTAAACATTCTCGAACACTATCATAGTTTCCATCGTTCTTGTATTGATCGTTTATCACTGTTTTTAGAAGTGACCATCTAAAGTAAGACAAAATTTAAGTACAAACTATTGACAGAAAACTATATGCTCTATAATGAATTTTTGACATAGAAAATATGATGATCTTTAGGGAGATAAATACATTTAACATTCAAATCTATGTTCTAGATATTAGTTCAAATGTTTATAATAAATTCAGTATGGTCGCCCGTCTACGACAACGTCGATACCGCTTTTTAGGTTCAGCCCTCGTGACGGCCCTGAATAACTATGTAGTTAATATGTAGAAAAAGCAATTTTTGACCTTCACAGTTGTGTCTCTATTAATCTAGGTCGTGCCGAATACATCCGAATAGCGTGTATAATTAACTTAATAACAGTGAATGATAGTTTATTAATTATTAAAACTTTCGTCGTAGAATAATATAAGAGTTTCATCGGAAATTTAAGTAATTCACGACTACAGTAATTATTTATCATATATTAGAACGACGTGTATACATTGCTCGTTATAATTAACGAGCATTTAAAATCAAATTGAAATTCTCTACATTATTTAATTGTTTTATTTTGAGTAAAATTAAATATACACAATAAATTTAGATCATTAAATAAAATATTAGCTGCTATGCAGAATAGTACCTATATATTAATAAGATATCAATAATCTTGTAGACTCTGCTAACTGGTTACTGCTTAAGTGTAAAGTAAAAAAAAAATTAAAATAAATAAAAGACGTACAGACTAAAACATAGTTTTTTCCATACCTATTTTAAGTAACTACAAAATGTTTATTGTTTACGAATGCCATTATTGTTTCATACATTACATGCGGACTATTTACTTAAGAAGTATAAACAATTATTCATATACTGATGTGTAGACACAAAAAAATCATGAAATTTTCTCATAACAGTAAATAAATACATTATATACAATGCAATAACAGTTATTACATTCGTCTTTATTATCATGCACAATAAAATGTCGATTTCATACGATATGTCTAATTTTATACATTAATTTAATAATGGGTGACGAAAAAAAAAAAAAAAAAGAACAAATAACACTTGCAATAAAAATAAAAATATTAAAATAATAAAAAGTGATTTATTAAGGAAAAGACTCTCATTTTCTCCGAAAATATTTGCAATTTTGTAGTTTACCTTTTTGACAACATTTTTGTTTGTGTTATTTTAAAACTAATAAATAAATATATACCTTATTAAGTATTTTCAAGAGCTTTTTCAACTTCAATAATAACGTAATATTTTATTAACTTTTAGAATTAGGAATAATTTGCTGAAATGTTTGACTCGTCGTTACCTAATTTTGGATAATTACTTATAAAGTTATTAAACCTTAGGGAAAATGTAGTATTATTTTTATCGTCGTGCAATACTCTCCCGTACTTATCCCCCGCCCTAAATTTTAAACATTAGTTACTCCAAAAGTAATTAACCAAAACTGGTTATCGACCATTCAAAATGTTCAGGAAATTATGTTACTAATTATGTTGTTAATATGTTACCATTTAGATTTTAAAAGTTGATAGAGTCAACACTAATTATAGTAAGATCAAAATTTGTTGCATTTAAACATTATTTTACGCTTATTTATATTTCATATGCCATTATCGATTGATTACTCCTTCGTCAATAAGGAGAAACATTTGATCGTGAGATATGTTCAGCTAAGATTAGAAGTGAGTTGGTGCCGTAAAACATTCATGATTTATGTGTTTCTTCTTGAAGAGGAGGAAATAGTTTTATATTAAAAGTGCTATAAAAAATCTAGTATTAATTGTCATTTAAAATTGAAACAGATGACATGTAATTCACAAAAAATGAACTCGATAAAACAAATTTGCAGTCGCGATATGTATGCTGAGTAGAAAAATGTACTACTGGAATACTATTTAGCTCCTTTAGATTTTCTTTGTCCAGTAATAGACAACGAAGTTATTAATTTCAAATAGTTTAGTACAATAACATGAAATAAATGTGGAAAATAAATAGATTTTATTTGAATATTAACCAACATTTTTTAAAAAAAATTTTAACAATGCATTTTTCGTTTTTATGACAATTATAACGCATTAACTAGCAACCGCACGGAAGAGGGAGTGGCAATGGAGCAGCGCATGGTGCTGGGGGTGCAGCTAAAAGTGGCAACAGGCTTAAAAGACCTGGGCTCAGACCAGCTGGAGCGCACGGTGCAGGAAGTGGAAGTGGCAATGGAAGAGGTAATGGAGCAGCGCATGGGGCTGGAGCAGATGCAGACAGTAAAAGCGGCAACAAAAGTTTCAACAGCGATGGGCTAAGGGCTGGGGCGGCTGGGGCGACTGGGGCGACTGGAGCCGGTGCGGGAAGTGGCAATGGGGTGAGTGGCACGGGAATGAGTGTCGGCAGTGGGGCAGGAATTGGTAAGGCTGGAGCAGCGCACGGAGCTGGGGCGGCGACGGATGACAGCAAAGCTGGAAGCAGAAGACTGAGTAGGGCTGGGCTAAGACCAGCTGGGGAGCATGGTGCCGGAAGTGGAAGTGGTAATGGAGCCGGAAGCGGCAACGGGAGTGGTGCTGAAGGTGGGGCCAGAAGTGGCAATAGGCTTAAAAGTGACGGACTAAGACCAGCTGGTGCGCATGAAGCTGGAAGTGGAAGTGGCAATGGAAGAGGTAACGGAGCAGCGCATGGCGATGGGAAAGGGAAGAGGAATGGAGCAGGAGCAGCTGGCAACAATGGTAAACTACATCCACACGGACTAGCTTGAACCTAAATAATAAATGACAAATTGTTAATTTTACTGGTATTTAATATAGACTGTAGTCTTGTATGCACAAACCTTGGATATCAAAGCAATAGCTACTGCTACCAAAATCTTAGTTACGCCGGCCATTTTATTGAAATCAAGAATGAATAATAGAATGAATGATGTCTGTTGGATGATTGATGCTTAACATGCCGAAGCTGTGTATTTTATACTGAAAATGCAGCAATCTATGTTGTTCTAATCGACACGTTTAACAGTGTAGTTTTTGATAATTATAGTGTTCTCTATCATGGACTAATCTTGATATAGTATAGCACCGATGTGTTTAATTAATGCGTTCAGTAGTTTTTAAAGCATTAATCTTAAAACTTAAACGATAACTCATTAAACCTATGATAGTACTATTTAAATTATGAATCGATTAACCGTATAAGTGCTGTCAATAGCTTCAAATCCAGGTATGCAATATTATACGTTAAGTTTTAAAAATATCATGTTATAATATTATTATACAAATGTATATTTTATATGAATGTAAATCGGATTACAATACCCTAAAAAACAAATATTTTGGTTATTTTGTGTCATTTATTCAAAATTATAAAACAAAATTCATTATAATTAATTATATTAATTAATATTTGTAGTTCAAAATTAATGAAAACGTAAGCCTATTGCCATACATAATTTAAGAACAATTTAATAAAATTATTGCTGATTAATAGTATTGTTTTTCAAATAAGTTTTAAAATTATAATACAAATCATATTTTTATGTTAATAAAAGTAGCTGCGTGGACAAATTTGGTCGGTAATTGGTAAACAATAATGTTGTCAACAAATTCCTAATATAATACAATACTGCCAGCTAAGAAAAATATCCCACCATTAAAATAAAACAAAGTATCAACTTGTTTGTAAAAAATATTTAAATGAAATGAGAATATGTTTATTCTTATTCAGAACTTAACTTTTTTTTATGTACATATTCTTGTCATGTTAATCATATAAACAGTAAAATTACATTATAATAGGATAATAATATATATTTTATATATTAGTTTTATACGTCTAGGGAGGGAGAGGAGGCTACAAGTTATAAGGTACTTTAAAATACAAATTTGGTATTGGCATTACAATAACTTTTTCAAAAACTATTTGTGTATTTGCTTTTAGTACATAACTATCCCTAAAATCTAGATCCAAGAAAAATATATATAGGTTGTTATACTCATGTGCATTTCAAAAACATTATTCTTTAAAATAAACATCATTAGAATACGATTTGGTTATTTTTTTAACGCTATCCGTAGATTTAAATCTAAGTATTTTTTTAAAAACTATTTTTATCATTTTAAGTCTTATTTAATGTAATAACGTACTGTATAACTGTTGTTTTTTTTAAGTAGTTATTCTATTCTGTAAGTAATAAAAATGTTGTTCATATACCAAATTAAAAATAACCTTATACACATTTTTAAATTTATTTGTAGTTATTTATTTTAGTAGTAAATCACTAGCTGAAACCTACTTAAGTTACTAATGAATTCCGACAGTAGTACAATAACAAAATATTCTACTTTCTAATGGAAACTGTTAGATTGTGAAAAAATTGCACTTGTGCGTTTGACATTTGTCTAATATATAAAATATTAATACATCGTTGGCCACCAAACTTAAATTTTATCAAATCTTTGCAGAGTTGGGAAAAATTCCGAATTTTCAGAATTTTGAAATCTTATTTCTAAATGTTTTAAAATAAAAAAAATAAATGCAGATATTTCCGATCTTCTCTGTGCAAATTGTGCAATTTCTGTCCAATTCTAACAGCAAAATTTTACATTTTTGGTAGCCGTATACACTACATAAACACATAGTGTGGTTTTATACGTGTTAGTGTCTATAACAATTTTAGAGAGTACTGATTAAGCAATTTGATAAAAAAAACAGCTGTTTTATTGTGCCTTAAACGCGTGATGATTGTGCAAAAATTTCAACACTATCAATGCAGTTATTGGTGTATAGAAGATTGCTGATCTCTTCTTTCACAACCTCGAGATGCTCCCATGACTACATAATCTCTTTGTATACGTTTACGTCCATCATAGATTATAGAACAAGAAAAAACTTAGTTTTAAGTACTTGAGTAGTTTTTAAAAATTAGTTTTATTGTAACAATCAGTGTAGTAAAATTGTATAAACAATACATTCGCTGAAACTAAACAAAATAGTACTCTTAAAACAACCAACACTTAAAAGCTTAATGTATGCTGATAATAAAAATCATATTGGTTATATTCTGAAAATAATTTTTGAATATTATATGATTTTGTTTTAACACTTATTAATTATACGTATTTGAGTTTAATAATTTGTGTGCTATTCGTCTGAACAGTGTACAATATTTCATTTAACCTTGGAATGTTTTTATTATGTAATATATTAATTATTAAAAATGACAATAATATTTATATATAGTATGTTGTATATTTTGATATTTTTTTTTTTTTTGGGGGGGGGGGTGGTTATAATATTTAATACTGAACTTATGAGTTATAAAAAATGTCATAAGTACTAACCTAATATTTTATCCTTCTCTCTCCCCACAACCGTCTATATCATACATAGAATATAGGAAAATTGAAGTGGGAAGTTTAAATCCTAGGATAGATACGCCACTGAGTATAACTAGAAAATATTTTTTTGACTTCTTTGTGGTCACGGGCTATTCTATGCCTCTCTATTCGTATTTGTCAATCCATTAGTACAATTTTCTATCTACTCTTATAGGTCTTTATTTATAATATCCATCCACTTTTCTTCGATCAACCATTATATCGACTAACCCTTCTATACTTTCTTTACTTACTAAAAAATATCCAGACTGAAGGGTCATAAGATGTTATGATTTTGAGATAGTTCTTCACTAGTCTGAGCTTTGATCTAGTCTTTGTCGTTTTTCGAAAAATAAGGTTTGGTATTATTTTCTTGATGACTTATTTTCTTTTAAAATGTATCGACCGATGTGCATACGTCATTTATTCATTCTAATATACGATAAATAATTACTGCAGTCGTGCTTTACTTAATTTTCCGATGAAACTCTTATATTATTCTACCGTGAACGTTTTAATAATTTATAACTAAACTATCATTCTTTGTTATTATGTTTTAATTATACACGCTACACGCTAAGGATTTAAGCGGGCATGACCTATACTACTAAAGGCACAACTGTAAAGGTCAAAAAATTAATTTACTACTTAGCTATTCTGGGCCGTTTGCGAGGAGTGAGACAGCTGAACCTAAGAAAGTGGTTTCGACGTTGTCGTAGATATTATACCATTGTAGCTAACATCTAAAACACGGATTGGAATGTTAAATGTATTTATCCCTCTAAAGACGGAAGGCCATCGTATTGCTAAGTACGGCACAACTAAATTTTAGAGCATTAGGTTTCCAGTCTAAAGTTTGTTTTTGGTTTTCGCCTTTCGCTCTTGTAATTTTCACTGGAAAAACCTACCTGCGTCTTTTCCGGCTTCTTTCTGTTCAGTCCACCCTTCTGACCTATCCTTTTCCTGGTTTTACAATATCCCTATTTCCCGCAAATTAGTTATTTCCTATTCTTGCCTCCAGACGGGACATAAACGCCTTCCAGCTCACTACTTTTGTTTATCCCTAAATGTTCCCTCTTATTGTCCCCGCCATGATGGTTTTTATTTCTGTAATACTTCTCATCTTCTTTTTGAATGCTTTGTCCTTTTTGCTAAACGTCATGTCCCCCCAAATCCTTTTAATAATATTAATATTTCAATTTTCTTTCCTTATTATCTTCAGTCCTCGGAAGTCTTTCTTATGTCGTCCATTGTTAATGTCTTTCTTTCTAAAAGCTTTTCAATACAATTGTATTATTCTAAGATGTTTTTCTATTTGTTTTTTGTCTTAATGTTAAGTATCTTATTGTAAATTTACCTAATTGTCAAGATGAGTATTATTGTAATGTGTCTAATAAAAAAAAAGTTTACATTTATTGATGTAAAAATTAATCTCTGCATAAAAAAATCGTCATAACTGTACTAATAAACAAATACTTTAGTATGTATTACACAAATACTTTTTAGTAGTTTTCTGTCTAAGGTTTGTACTTATTTTATTATATTTATATTTTTCTTACTTTTAATGGTTATGCCTAAAAACTGTGATAAGTAATCATCAGTCATTAGACTGACAAGAGCAATGGCAACTATTTTTTTTTTAAATATGCCTTCATTAAAAGTATAAAATAAACATGTCTCTGTATAATTTTAGTTTGTCGCGGTACTTAAATTTATAGGTCCTACAACTCTAATAACCAGTCATATAACTTCCATAATATTATAATGTCGTATTATACAAAAAAAACTTATATTTTAAAAGAAATGATGTAAAGAAAGCCTTAAAAAATAGTATAAAAGTCGCTGTAAAACTACAATGGTAGTATTGAATTTTTCCCAATTATAACTTTATACGGTTGTTTGGAATATAGAAAAATGAGAGTTGGCCCATCCGATTTAGCTCCAAATTTCCTACGGTGGAGCGGAAAAAAAATTTCGAAAATATTATTCTGTCTGAGCACGCGTCATCTCATTCAGAGCTAGCAAAAAAAAAAAAAAAAACGCGTGTAGCGATATAACACAATTTCCCGAGCCGATTGAAGGTCCAAATCCTGCCCTTGGACATTGTAAATGTACTCTTAATTTTGTGTATTTAAATACAGGCATAATAGTATATAAAATATTTATTTGGTTTAATTGTTCACTTTTTAGTGTTGTATTAAGTAAATATTTAAAGAACAGCGGTGGTGATATGTGTAGTTGGGTTGAAAGATATTATATTTGAATATTTTTTTCAGATCTAACTTGTTTCATAATAATAATTATTATTATAATTAACATTGTTAATCGAGAAAAACTCGTTAACCAATGCCCATTCTGTTATTTGAATGATAATCATATCACTGTATAGTGCAATCGATTTAAGTTATACTTAATCCAATGTAGCCCAATTTGTGTTGAACTATCTTGTTAGGTTTTTCATTAATTCAATGCAAAAGTTTGAAAAAATACAAGGTCATTGATACAAAATATATACAAGGTCATTGATACAAAATATTTGTTATTCATTAAATCTAAAAAACATACTATCTGCTAATAGACCTAGTGTATGGAGAAGGGGGAGAATGAACACAATGCATGATGTGTCTAATTTAGGTGAATACACATTTCAATTGTACATTGAGTAAAACAAATATACATATTGGATATAGTAACTTAGTACAATTATTGTCAACAAAATGCAGTTCTTCGTCGAGTTTCTATTATTTATGTGGTATATTGCTAACTCTCAATCAGTAAGCAACATAATTGTATTATTTACCGTTTGGTTTGATGAACTATTTGTGTTTACAATAGCCCAAAAATGAAAAATCTATGTATATTATATTATTTTGTATAATAATGGAATATTTTGAAAGGACTGAGAATAAATAATTTAACTATTCTAAAAAAAACATTTAATGCAACAAATATTTCAAATCCATTCGTTGTACAAAGCTAACGCAATATTATTCTATGGTACCTTCTAAAAATAGAAACTTGAAATAATGATTGTTTTAATCACAAATATTTTTGGCTGGATTATTTTCGTTATTAATGAACGTTAAATTAAGAAAAGATAACTTCAAAAGTAAGTAGGTATAATAATTAATTTCTGAATTTATAGGCTGATTTCGGAGAGTGAATGAACAAACAAAAAATGCTTATTGTAATAATTAAGTTATTGAATTCTCTCAAAAAAGCTCACTGGGATGTTAAAACGTTATTTTTTAATTTTTAGTAATCGTATCGATTACCTATTCTATATTCATATTTACTTATTCCAGCACACGTTAATTTTGGAAAAGGGTTATAACTGTGATAACGACGACATTCGTTATGTATGGAACATTCATTACAATTATTCAGTGTACAATACAAACGGATATGGGTACTTTGAGTTCCTAAGAAATATTGGTTCGGAAGACAATTTTCAGGTTTGAAACTAGACCGACTTAAATAAAATAAAAAACCAAATATATTGTTTATTTTTTTTTTTGAAACTATAGATTGTGGTCGATGTATATAAAAAAACAAACGAACAATGGGTGAAAAACAAAAGCGCGATGAGCAAAAATATTTGTATTTTTCTGTTCACTGACATGTTGTTAGTGCCAATCGTTCAAAAATTTTCAAATTTCGAAGGTCGCTGTCCGGTGAAGAGTGTAATACAATGTTATGTTTTAACAACTTAGTAAATATCATTGAAACTGTGCATATTTTTTAATTTTTACAGGGGCAAATCGCTATTCACAACGGCAAGGTGGTGTCAAAATATCACCCCCTCTTACCTTACGGGTGCTGGAAAGTAGTTGTTCACATTGGAAATCCAGACAAGACAAGTGTCGAAGGCGTTTGTCTTATTATTCATTCTGCCGAAACTCTGAAATCGAATCTCCAAACATGTGACTAACAAAGTCAACGGATTAATAGACTTTTCCATTATGAGAACTCTGCACTTAATGTTTCACAAAATATTTAACTTATTTACTGATTAACAAACGCACACTTACTGCTCTAACTACAAATCCCTTTACCGATTAATTAATTGTACATAAATTATAGGTATTTCCCCAGTGAATCATATTATACTGATTTTAATCATAATAAGGTTTTAACCTTATTATGAAAAACCTTATTATTAATAATAAAAATAATTTATTTCCGGCCTGGTAAACTAATTTTGGTTGGTATAATTTTAATTGCGTTTTTATTTTTTTATTTTAACTATCTTTTTTTTTTTAATCTAAACTTTACTTACAATCTGTATACAATAAGTACAATAAGCAAATTGGACAATTAAAGTTACTTGATACAAAAACATGATAGAAGAAGAAATCCAAAGACTCGACTTCAGTTATTCTAACAATCTATAAATTCAACTATGCCAACGTTTTAAATTAATCCAACAGCGACAGTACTGAGTACACATTTGTCTGTTTCCATTCGATGATGTTATTTACTGATACTTTTCAATGGTTTTACATAATAAAATAGTACAATGGTTTTAATACAAATTATTTTATTCGTATTTCGGTTAAATCAGCCATAATATGATTTTACAAATTTAGCGACATCAACGAAAAATGAAATCCTATATTCTTTATTTTGATGTATTTATTTAAATAGGGAATTTAACAGCATAACAGTTTAGTAGTTTTTTTTCAGTGATGTATTTAGAATATATTGAAACAACAACTTGAGAACAGCTATTTGATTAACACATACCAATTTAAAGCAGAGGATAGTAATAGTTGGGTTAAAGTTTATTAGGAATACAATTTTGTTAAAACTAACCTAACGAGTAACGGCTAATAGACAAACCTGATAGCCAATGTCTATCCTGTCCTTGATTACAGAATAATAAAATATGTATAGGAAAAAAATTAATACAATATTGTCAAAAGAATGATACATTTGTATCTGTAGTAGGTGTATTGTATAACATAGTCATTTAAGTTCTAAGTGTAAAATACTATAAAAAAAAAAAAAAAAAACAGAAATCAATACTTACTTTTCTACCAAATCTATTAATAGTGATATCCTTTTTTCTAATCTTTTAATAATAATTATTTTTTTCCTATCATTTTAATTTTTTAACACGTTCACTGTCCGATGACCCCTATGTGGTTCATGATTTATTTATAGATAAGTCCCTAATTAATTAATTAAGTCCCTATCATCTCACCTGTGTTAATATGAATTAGAATATAGAATATAGTCCATACAAATAAATCTCCAGAGAAATAAATGTTTGAAATGAACCACATGTGGATCATGGATTACTAAAATAGGTTTAACGTGACCCATATATGGATCATAGGACTGATAACTTTTGATTAAATTTAACATTAGGACAGTGAACGTGTTAATTATGACATTATTTATTCTGTAAATTAATTTTTAACTGTTGATTTATTCAATTATACAGATAGGAGGAAACAAAAATTATCTTGGTATATTAATAAACCTTAGACATGTTTATTAAATAAATAATTTTTAAAAATATAGCTTACAAAAATTTGTCATAATAAACATTACAGTCGTTATTATTTACATATGTTTATTATTTTAAACATAACACTTCTCTAAATATCATACATTAAAATATGTACTTCAATACAAATTTAGAATGAAAAAAAATTAATTAACATAAGGCTTTTCATGTAATTTATAAAAATTATAAGGCAACCTGAATGATGATGATCAGTTATAATTCGATATATATTTTTTTTTTTTACACATTTAGAAACAAAGTTCTATGAATTCAACAAAATTCAATTAATAAAAAAACAAAAAAATCCTATATCACAAAAATACAACCAGAGGTAAATTAGCTACCAACATTTTAATCGCCAAGCGCTGAGAAATAATCTTGGTACACTTGTATGTAGTGTTCTTTTTCTGAAGGCGTCATTTGACTGATTGCGTCTGTCATGTTCACCACTTCTGTGATTGGCACGCGTCGACCACCAACACTCACCAGAGGAACGTCCTCGTCTTCCTCTTCTTCGGATGTCAGTTCTTCCACGCCTAATAAAGATACACGTATGTTTGAATATTTGTCAATTATAGTAAAGGCGAAAAAAAAAAATATAACAAACGAAAGAGTATTCTTCAAGTACCTGATCCAATAGAACCTTCATTTTTAATAGTCTTGGATAGTTCTTCATCGCTGGAATCCGCGTCTTTCTTACCAGACGCATCTGTCTGATCTGCACGTTTTTCATGTTGTAGTAGCACGGTCATTATGTCGACGTCTGGTGTAAAATCAAGAGCATTTCCTTCGGTGTTGTCCTTAATATCCATCTCAACAGAATCCTTTAACACAAATGTCAAATGATATTTTTATGATCAAAATAATTTAGTAAACAAAATTTAATCAACAATACAGTAATGGATATTTTCATTAAATTTGTATTCAAATAATTTTTTTGAATAAAATTATTGGTTAATTCATTATTCGTATAATTTTTACACATCTCTGATAATACATACACGTGTAGAAGTGTTTTCCACGACGGTACTTTCTGTGAGCCATACAGGACGTTCTTTGACAACTGGACGATTGTCTTGAAGGTCTTCGCCAATAGTAACTTCCATTTTATTGCTATTATCCATATTTCGCATTTTATCTGGTCCCCATCGCTCCATACCATTGTTTTGTCTATTGCCTGAACCTTGTAGGTTCGACGAGTCCAACCTGAACAAAAATAAAATAATTTAACATCAATCATACACACACGCACACACACATATATATGTATACACATTAGAGTATATATTATATTATATTATGTATATATTAAAGTGTCCCTGATTTGTTCTTTTCGAAATTTCATGGTTTTAACCTCCAAATGACATTAAAAAAATACTGGTAATACAAATACTTTGTATGATGAGTGCAAGTTGTGTCAGTGATCGTGTATATTTGTAATATCTAGATGTTATATATAAACAATTAACAAACCCAAGGATAGTGGTGGGTTCAGGTTCGAGAAGTTCAGGTGCAAGACGAATACCCTCGAGCTCACGAAGAATCGAATAGAATGGTTCCATAATTTCATTAAAATTAGCCAGCATCACACGAGAATCTTGTTGAGGTAGGACAGATGTATCTTCTTCTACTAGTTCTCCGCAAAATGTACAATGGAACTCGTTAGTTTGAAAGTCAAAAAGCATATCTGCCTAAAATATTTTGTTTGATAGAATAATAAACATGTCTAAAACAAGATATTGACTTCAGCAGTAATTTCTTAAAACAGTAAAAAAAAAAACAATTAATACGTACTTCTAAATCTGTGAATGTTTTGAAACATTGAACACATTTAAAACTCGCTCGACTTGTAGCATTACGTTCTTGCGTTTCCATTTTTTTCCGCATACAATCCAGTTTATATTTAACCATATTTACAAACGACTAAATGAATTAAAAAAATAAAATTTTAATGAAAATTTACAAAAAAAATATATGTGTATATTCAATAAGTAATTAGGTACCTTATAGTTGATAAAGTAATAGTTAACTTTTTGCGCTTTACTATCCGCTCCAGTTTCCATACGCAGTCTAGTTTGTAAAAATTTTTCACTTCTCAGTATAGCGATTCGCTGCCTTAACATTTTCCTTTCAAACTTGAGAAGCTCGCACATGTCGTCTTCCTTCATGCAAGGGTTACGAACCAGTATGTCGATTATGAGCGCGTCCTCAATCGTGTAGAAGCCTCTTACGACCAGACGAGCAAGACGCTTGAGACTCGTTGGCACTTCCATGACGACTTCTCCCGCAGACATTTCTAAGACAACAGACGTTTTAAAAATGAAAATTATGTTACTTAACTGTTTTTTTTACTATGTAAAGTACAATACTGGATAAAAACCAAATAGTGGGTCGAGATCTCGATGTAATTTATATTTTTTGGTAACAAATTAATGTTTAGTTGAAACTTTACTTACTTTAAATGTTTGTTAAACATGTATATCGGAATGATTTGTGTGAATTACACGACAAAATATGATACAACTAATGTTTTAAATTTTTTTAAATAAACGATATTTTACTAGTTTGTTGACTTTCCGACTTGTAAATAATTGTGATAAGAAATAATTAATTAATAGCTGATAACCGAACGAGCAGTGTTGCCATAAGTACTAATAAAGATGAATGAGTTTTATTAAAAATTAAAAATAATGGTTGTATTGATTAGCTACACCACTATAAAATTAAAATACAACTTTTTTTTTTATAATTATTAAAATAATTTTAGTAAAAGTTTTGTCAAACAACATTTTCTAGAAAGCAAAGAACAAACTAAAAAATGTTGAAATACCATAATAAAGTAGGTAAATAATGAATACAATAGCATTTGCTTATGCCTTGCAGAAATGTATCTTAGCTAGATTATGTATTCGTCCAAAATCATTTAGGTATTTTAAGTTTTGGACAAACAAAAAAAGAAATTATGAAAATCCAATTGCTCTATGAGGCACGAATCACTTTTCTCGTGTTAAGTCAGTTTTCAACACCAAAATGGCTGTCTCGTTAAAAATGTAATATATTATGTATTTTTGTGGTCTGTGCATTAGATAGAGTTTTTGAATAACATAAAAGGGTTTTCTTAAACTGTACGAACAAAAACCTACTTATATTTTTCAATACAAAAACTTACCAAAATCGTGATTTTTTACCTAAACGATTTTAAACACCATGCTGATGGGATTTTCAATCTATATAATATATAAAAACGAATGTCTGTTTGTATGTCTGGACATTGAACGGACGATACGAGTACGGAAAGACATAGATCGGCTATCATAATATGTGATTTGACTTTAATACTAAACAAATATATACAATATTATTTAAAAAAAATAAAGTGTTAAATAAATCAAGTTTTCGTTCAATATTTCACATCTAAGTAAAAAGTAAAAAGTACTACTTTATATTTTACAATAAATTGGCTCTTGCAAAGTTAAGAATTAATAGTAGGTAAACATGTTTCGTACAAATTAGATTTAAACATGTTTCCGTTATATACCCTAAAATCTGGGTAAGTTCCTATCTAAATTAGTTTAAAAAAATTGTTTCAAAAAGGAAAATGGGCATTGCAGTATTAATAAATGTACCTACCTGTATTAACTATATTGGTATTTAAAAAAAAACTATTTCTATCACAAAAAGGCCGGCGGTGTGTATGCATGTTTTTGAGTTATACAACGGCTTACACAATATTAGTATACAAATAGAGTATACTTAGATAGGTTTTAAGTATGCGATTGCAACATTGATTAATTAGTGTCCTCAGTTGCTATTTTGTAAACAAACGATGTTTGGACATTTTGAAATTTGTTTAATTTTCTACACGATAGTATATGATTAACGTCATTTTAAGTGTATCGAACAAGTTTTTTTCGGAGTTTCCCCATTGGTCTATTTTGAAATGCAGATTTTTTCCCTATATAAAAAGATGACAACGCCATACGGTCGTCAGTCAGCGACTTCATCAGCACACAACACTATTAGTTCTACCTTATTAACCTTTAAAAAAAATCCAACGAGCAACATGTTCGCCGTAAGTGTGGTCGGTTTTAATTATTAATGGACTTTGGTTGTGATGTGTCGTTTTTGTTTGTTTTACAGGTCTTAGCCGTTTGCTTTGTACTGGTCGGTTCTTGCTTAGCCGCACCCTCCCCATCCGGAGCCACGTTCATCCAAAACGATCAGATCAACGACAACGCCGGGCAATTCGCTCTGTTGTGGGTTTCAGCTGTCTTTGATGGCTTATGTAGCGAACTAATATGACTTTTTATCTCTATCTTTCTTGGCTTTCAGGTACAAGACTACCGACGGTATAACCCAGTCCAAACAAGGAGCTTTGGTGGTCAACGACGAAGGTAACGGCTACGTGATGGAACAGAAGGGCACCTACTCCTTCATCAGTCCTGAAGGCGTGGAAGTAAAAATGACCTACACTGCCGGCAAGGACGGTTTTAAGGTCCAAGGATATCCTCTGCCGGAACAACCTCAAGCGGCTTCAGCCTAGAAGACGACCAGCGCCGTCACAACAAATCCTTTTATTCATTGTTCCGACAACAAGATTGTGTTCTGAAATATTTGTAGTTATTATTATATAATAAATAAATAACAAATAAAAAACAATCGGCGTACCTTTATCTATAAATTGGTTATACTATTTAACAGAGCCACCTTTTTTCAAATTCTCGGCTTTACAGCGAGGCGTTGGGCAAAATCTAGATTTTTCAGAATTTTTAAAATACGATTTTTAAGTTAAAAAATATGTTTTTTTATATATTTTATCTAAACAAAATTTGTTGATCAAAATTTAAAATTTTGCCCAACTGTAGCTTTCCTATTATATAGAAGGTAAGCGTTTTGGGAAGCGAGCTGACCTTAAATGGGTTAGAACTTTCCCAGTCCTAATTGGTGTACCATATATATATCTTATCTTTGAACATAAAATAACACATAGTTCGTTATGCTGTAGAGCAATAGTGGTAAATATATGGTAGAGAAATTTAAGTAGTTTATAGTGTAGTAGCTAGGAAAGTACACCAGGTGAGATTCCAAAATCCATGTTTACCGGGTTTTTACTAATAATTCGTCCACGAGTATGAATGTTTAAAACAATGATAAAAATTATTTAATAGTTAAATATTATGGTTTTATTTTTCAACAAAATTAGTAAAATAATAATTTGAATTTAGACGTTTACAATCTCAAAATAGTTTAATCTTGCTAAATAACGGTGTCTGCTGTCTATTTGCACAAATACTAATGAAAAAAAATTACTAATATTATACTAATTATACTATATATTACTATATTATATTACAAATACTAATATTTTACTAATGTATAACATTATTTTAGTCAGTACAAGTGAATATTTTTGGGTTAAAGTTGAACCATCGATAAAGTAGATAAATTTGAATATGTAAAAAAACGGTTTTTTCGTTACCTACTTAATTATTTTTGTTACAAAAAATTTCTTATTTTCCCAATCGTTTTGCCTTTAAAAATTGAAAAAAGAACTAACTTTCAGGATTTTAAAACAAAACCGAGTTATGCCATTTCCGAATTGGCCTCAGAATTTCTCTGGCACCTCTAGTTATTTTTTAATTCTCTTCCAAAATTGTAAAAACACTATTTTTAGCGTGTTATAAGGTTTTATATATTTTTTTAATTCACTACTGGTTACGGAATTATAGTATAATTTCTGAAAGTAATGTAAGCTATTTACATTTTAGTTGGCAATTGGCATGTTGGAGAAATATTGAGACAGATTTGGCAAAAAAAAAGTCCTATAAAATGTCTATACTTTGATTTTTCGTTTTTGTTCCAAATACAAAGCGAAAATTTGTAAATAGTGCAAAAATCGATTAAAAACCATTTATAAGTGTAATAATACTTAAATGCATTAACAATAATCGAAACAGTTTTCTGGAAAATGAATGAAACATTTTAATCGATCAATTATTTTATAAATATTGTGACCAATACTTATTTATAAAAATACTTAAACTGATATTTTACACCACCACATAATATATATATTTATTTTGAACTCATCAAACATACCGCTTGCCGTCAGTTCCTATAGAGTGACCTTGCCCGTTTACTGGTTTTGTTGTTCGTCACGAAAATTGAGCAACACGTCGTTCTTATGCCTTTGGCTAATTTTATTGAAAACAACTAACAATTAGAGCAATATTATACACATTCCATAACAGTTATAAAAGCTATAGATGCATAATTAAATAAAGGATTAATACATTTTCTTAAATATGAATGTTTTTTTTTTTAACGATGCGTTTGCCTAATTTGATTTATGTCCGCTGCTGAAAAAATATTTCATAGTAATTTTTCAGTTAAAACAATATTAATACCAAAATTGTTGGTCAATTTGGGTTTAGAAATGTGTGTTGTCGATTAATTATATACTTCAATGTTTATTAATAGATATTTTGTGTTGATATTATCAGTTACTACGGTTATGGTAAGATGATGTTATCAAATATTATCACACGACAAACTCGACAGTTATCTGTATACGAATAATACTATTTCTGCTTCAAAAATATAGTATACAATTACCAGCAGATTTATTCACTGTAAGCGACTCAAGACGGGAACCGCTAATTTGGTGGTTAATTTGTTATCAACAGAATAATTTTTCGTTTCTACAAGGCGGGCCTGTAAAGGTTAAGAGCAACCGTTCGGTTTGCAAAACAATAAAAACTCGTTATCAATTATAAACGCCAGTTAGTGTATTTTTTTAAGCGTTTGTACACGGCCCAGATAAAAATATTTAGTTGTTAATTTTTAAGCCTTGGCTTGCGCTGGTAGAGGGTAACCTGTCACACGGAAACCGTCCTTGTCGGCAATGTAGGCCATTTTCACTTCAACTCCTTCGGGGCTGATGAACGAGTATTCTCCTTGTTGGGCCATAACGTAACCGTCGCCTTCGTCGTTTGGTACCAGAGCTCCTTGTTTTGTGTACCGGATACCGTCAACGCTGCTAAAGCTGAAAATTTCAACGATTTTCAAACGTTAAAGGTCATTATTATTAGGTACAATACAAAAGCAAACTCAATTCGGTCGACTCACCCGAGTGAAAATTGACCAGCCTCATCAACGATGTGGTCGTTTTGCAGAAAAGCCACAGGCGCTTTTGCTTTCGTCTCTGCAGTTGGCGCACCTGAGCACAGGCTGACTAAGACGACGGACAAAATGATCGCCTTAAAAAAAAAACAATGCAAAAGTCAGTCAGTTATGCCAGGCTTTTTCACTGTAATGACATATTATATTTCAAAAAGGGGGTTGAGGTACTGGTTTGATAAATTTTTAACAGACGCTTTGTTTAAGCTAGTAAACATTATTTTACTAGCCTTCTTCTTTGTCTTAAACCTTACCCAATACAAATGTTAAGGCCAATCCAAAATCTCTGTACACCACTATTTTTTTTATTCGCAATTTTTAGTGTATAACACTCAAACACTTTGTTTCGGTATATCTCTACCTCTAAATCACTCTATTTGATTAACCACCTACTTTAAAATACATGTCCATTTTGAGTTCTATCAAACCTAGAATCACCACACATGCGTCCAAACATTCTCATTTCAGACATATTTATCTCTCTTTTCCAACGGTCGACACTTTATTACACCACATTGGCCTCGCTACAGTTGTACAAAACATTTCCTCTTCATATTAAAGCATATTTTTGGCGCACTATAGACACATTATATAGTTTTACTCGTACATCTAAAATGTTTATTTTTAAAAACAATGACACTATTATTTAAAAAAAAATTGCCTATAATTTTGAAGTTATCACTATTCGACCTGTAACCAATGGATTTGAACTAATTTGCCGGTTGTGTAAAACAGACTGAACCGAATCATAAATAAACTAGCAGTGTTACTTACTGTGAACATTATTGAAGATTCCATTGCCTTCGGCCTGAAGTTGGGCAAAATGATTTTTGTTGGAGTACTATAGAGATGATCCGTGTGCGGTTTAATATAAAAGGACCGGTTGACTGTTGGTGATCGATTCGGTGTCGATGCCTTTTAAACTTAAGGAGAAAAGTGTGAAAACATAGTAGTTGGGCAATGTGTTTACAAAACTAATATTTTCTCGCATCTACGTGGGTACTTAAAATTCAATTTGTAGTTGTTAAATTGAACAGTTTCCAACTTGTGTAAAAACAAAAACATTACGGTAAAATCACACTTCATAAATTCTGTAAGCGTTAAGGCCGTACTGATTAAAATGTCTTCAATCGCTTACCTATAGTGCCAAACATAGTTTTCAAATTGACAAGATAAACTTTATAAACCTCAGTAAGTATGTTCTCCATCGACGTATAACAGAACATTTCCAAAAAAACAAAATCTTATCGTCGATGTATTATATCATAACAAAGATAAATAGGTAAGAGTTAAGTTGTAAAACTACAAAAGTACCAAAAACAAGCTGTATATGTTAATTAGTTATCAATGCAAGGGAAATAACGTATGGTATTTTCCTAATTGTATCAACCACATATAACATTTTCTATACTCTATGAAGGTACAACTAACATTTTTTATTTTATTGCAATTTTTAATTAAGACTAATAAATAGGTATTAAGAAAATAATAGTACTTAAAAAAAATGTGTTTTTAAGAAATTAATGCTTGGAAATTTCGAGTATAAAATATTTAAATAAAAAATAGTAAATGCAAAAAAATGTAGGGCGAAAAATGATAAAGTGACATTCTTTAATTATATTAGTATATAAATATATAATATGTTAATTTTATTGTCAAAGGTAATTAGGTTTTAATCAGTGGTCATAAGTTAGGGAGGAAGATTATAAATTTACATTTTTTTGACATAAATCAACTACCGCTGCAGTATAAACAATTATATACCAACCATGTATTCTCTTAGAAAGAATGACATTTTTATTTAATTTTCCCCTTTTTTGCGTTTAAAGTTCGAAAATTAGACGGATTGTAGTTTTTCACATAACTATTAAATACCAAAAATACTTTAAATTATTTCTGGCGCCTAAATTTTATTCTGAGACCATTAGTTCATTAAATTGTCCTACTCTTCAAGGATAAACATATTATGTATCATGCATATCTTTAGGGCACTCACTCCACTCTTAAACTAAGCTATTCATATGATTCATAATATGTTTGTTCACAAATGACACATATAATTGAGTTGTTATTCTTAATTAAATTATATTATGTTATTAGAGTATTTACGGTTTTATTAAATTTAAAACAAATCAGAGGCAATCGGATAGTGGGTAAAATATTTGTTAAAGAAGTTAAACTTAAGCAGTATACTATATAGGGGCTAGGAGGGCGGATCATATAGAAGAGAAAAGATTTCTGAAAGTTGTCTATCGAAGTTAATTTGGTATTGTTTTATGGATTATGTAGGCAACGTATGCACATTGTGATTACCATATTATAAGAAAAAAATGATCAAAACAAATTAATTTCATTTGTTACGTATTACATAAGTATGCAATAGAAATAAATAATAGCATTTTGTAATATTATGTATAACAACTGGACAAGCATTACCACCTATTTGACATTGGAAACAAAACGCTCGCACGCCGTCCATTCCAACTACATTGGTCATCATAATATTAAAAAAAAAAACTATAATTGAGGAATTAGCAGAAATGTGTTTTTTAGAAATCCTTATAATATATTATAAAACATGGTTTTATTTTATAAAAAACATTTTAATTGCTGTCGTCAGATATGCGGTGGAATTATTATTGTTTTCTAATTTGTCCTATAATATTAATAATATGTATACTATTTATCCAATAGTATAGTAGATAATTATAGAATGAAAATAAACTGTCTCAAGGCAAACCACAGCGCTATAAGTCCGGCACTTGGACAAGTAGTTTAATGTATTATATACAATAAACATTATCCCCTTATTTTTCTAGTTTCGGGATTTGTCACAGGTAAATGCCTAAAGGGGACACAGTGTTGTATATACGACCCGAAATTCTGTGTAAACCGTCAAATCTGATAGTGCATTTGTGGTCGATCGTTATTCAACAATATGGTGGTAAGTAATACTTTTCTATATTTTGCTCGGTTATGTGAATTTAAATTTAATCGCCTACAATCACCTACTATTGCATCGAAATAATCACAATATTAAACAACATATTTTGATCGTTTATAATATAATGATATGTCTTTTCGAATTACTATTTAAACTTTAATTTTTGTTTTTTTCTCTAAATATCATGAAGGTGCTTTATATTTTTTATTCACTAAGCTAATAGTGTTTGATTTTTATGAGTGATAGTTGGAGTAAATTCCTTGAATGCTTATAAATAAAAACAAATACCTATTTACTTTTTTAATAACTATTTATTTAATAATACTCATTAAAAAAACTCGAAAATTATAAGAAATATCGCCAAAATAAAATAGTCTCAATTATTTTACGGTTTAGATGAACTAACTACCAACAAATTTTGTTTAGAGTTTTCCTGGTTGTATGTATAATCATTTAGTGTTTTTATACTTTTTGAAACAATTGTGTATTTATTCTTTCAGTATATCATCGTTATTATACCTTTTTAATGGACATTAAAAAAGTATAGTACATCCGACTATATATATATATATATATAATATAATGTGTACTGTCTAATGAAATTGTTATTTTAAATCATTTTAACATGGATATGTTTTTTTTTTCAAATCTTTCTCACTTCGTAATACATAATATTCAAATGAAAATAAAAATAATTAGTCGTCTTAAAACTGGAGGACAATTTAAAGCCATTAGTTATTTAATAACTATTTATATAAATCTTAAGGGATACACTGATATGTTTTTTTAAATTATAAAATATATCCTAAGCTGACTAAACGGATACATTTTTTAAAACCCGATATAACTATAATCTACATAGTTTATAATGTTATACTGAGAAATAATTCCGTTGATGTATAAAAATTATTAGATAATTTATTTAGGCTATACTGGCTATTTATAATCTTTGTTATAATTTGCATTATACAACGTTTTCTATTCAATAATTTTTTTTATACCAGCCTTACTTATTTGTTTTTAATAATTAAGCTAGGTTAATATTATTAGGGGGTCCTTACATGGGTAATGGGAGGATTTTTTTGTTGGACCCCTGGAAATCGGATTTAAACGAGTAAAAAAATACTCTAATTTTTGAGATTTGTTTTTATTATTTGGATTCTATTTACAGGGATATAGGATGAATCCTATAACCTATAAAGATCCAGCATAGAACCATAACTAGCGAGATCTCTTATCTCTATCATATATATTTTGAATTAATGCAACAGTTGCAATATAATATCATAAAGGGTTTTTTTCATATCTATTGAAATATTATCTGAAACATACATTTTGTTGCTAACAAACCATCGTTAGAATTTAATTGTCTTTAAGAGCTTGTATGAAAATGACGTACTCCTTAAATGACTGAAAAAATAACTCAAGTTTAAGAATGAATCAGTCATTTTTCAGAGTCTTTATTTTGTTATGTTTGACTACATAGTCCATAAATGGTAATAAGAATCGATATTAAACAATACAAATATTTGATAGAGTTTAATTATTACATTACATCGTAATATTTTATGGAAATATATAATTGTTTTTAAACAAGTAAATTATTTTCTCATTATTTTAAAATAAGTATATAGCCTCTTGTCAATAACCATAATTTTGAGGACTTATTAATTAGGTTTTAGGTGACAAAATGTATGATTGAAATGAATAGGACCTTGTTATAAATGCTTTTTCAATGTACGACATTGAAAATTTACAAATACACTCTATACATTTTTTTTATAGGTGCCCAAAGTAATTTGGGTGGCAATACATTTGTTGCTGTGGGATTATGCATTGACATCACCAGTAAATAACGATTCAAATGAAAATGAAAATACATCGTCTCCACACAATGATCACCCGATCCGTTCATCTCGCCGTCGGTACTGGAAAGAATTAAGGCCTGTAGCTAAAGACAAATATACTGAACCACCATTAATAAACTCAAAAGTTGATCATATGGGAAATCCATTTGTACCTTTGCCGCCTATGGAAGACAGTGTTATAGTGCCTACTTCCCAAGATTTATTATACGGACAACGTATATCGCAACCGACTATAATAAAAAAAACTACAAAAGTAAGAACAAAATCAGCCAAGTCCAGTTCAGATGAGTATGACGAAACTCCACTTATAACCAAAAAAACAATAAAAATAAAAACAAAATCTACTTCTCAAAGCGACTTTGGTGATGCACCGGTAGTTGTCGAAAGAGTTGTTAAACAGAAAACAGTTATTCGGCAACCACAACGCGCCTCTTATATTTTGACTAATGAGCAATATAAAGACGATATTGATGAACAACAGTATACTAACTGGGTGCCGTTAAAAAGTACATTTTTAGCTGGCCAATATGAAACAAAGGTGGACGATTTAAATTCCTTACCCAAAGGTCCCATACCAATTCAAACAATTGTTATGCCAGCGGTACCAAGAATACCAGCAAGATTCCACAAAGACCAACAGTCGTCAAAAACTATAATAAACATTAAACCATGTGATACTGATGAAGTTGTACCTCAAACCCCAAAACCACTACCACCACCACCACCACCACCACCAACACAACCATTACCAACACTTGAGACTCCATGTGATCCTGAACCAGAACCTTTGCCTTCATTGCCATCTCCACCTCAACCGATTCAAATTATTTCACAACCACCGGCGGAAATTCCATGTGAACAAGAATTACAACCACCACCACAACCTCTACAACCAGAACCAGAGCTGTTACAACCATTGCCATCTCCTCCACAGCCGATTCAAATAGTATCACAACCACCAGTTCCGTGTGAAGAAGAACCGCTAATACCACCACCACAAGTTCCTCAACCAGAACCAGAAATAGAACCTTTGCCTTCATTGCCATCTCCACCTCAACCAATTCAAATTATTTCACAACCTCCGGTACAATGTCCATGTGAGTTAGAACAGCGACCACTACCTCAGCCACCTCAAATAATTCCTATTATTCCACCATCATTGCCAGAGGTACCATATCAACCAGAAACAGAACCATTACAGCCATTGCCAGCCCCACCGCAACCGATTGAAATCATTTCACAACCTCCGGTAGAGAGTCCATGCGAGGAATTACCTCAATCTTTAGCACAACCTCCTCAACAGGAACCAGAGCCATTACAACCATTGCCGTCTCCTCCACAGCCTATTCAAATTATATCACAACCACCATTTGTAGCTCCGTGTGAAGAAGAACCACTACTACCACCACAGATTCCTCAGTCAGAGCCAGAACCTTTGCCTTCATTGCCAAGTCCTCCTCAACTTATTCCTATCATTCCACCATCGTTGCCAGAAGCTCCATATCAATCAGAACCTTTGCCTTCATTGCCATCTCCACCTCAACCGATTCAAATTATTTCACAACCACCGGTAGAAATTCCATGTGAACAAGAACCGCAGCCAGAACTAGAACCGTTACAACCATTGCCATCTCCTCCACAACCTATTCAAATTGTATCACAACCACCGGTGGAAATTCCATGTGAACAAGAATTGCAACCACCACAACCTCTACAACCTGTACTGGAGCCGTTACAACCATTACCATCTCCTCCACAGCCGATTCAAATTATTTCAAAACCGCCGGTAGAATATCCATGTGAGGAAGAACAGCGACCACTACCTCAACCACCTCAAATAATTCCTATTATTCCACCATCATTGCCAGAAGTACCATATCAACCAGAACCAGAGCCATTACAGCCATTGCCAGCCCCTCCACAGCCGATTGAAATCATATCACAACCACCAGTAGAATATCCTTGCGAAGAAGAACCGCAACCACTACCTCAACCTCCTCAACCGATTCCAGTTATTTCACAACAACCGATAGAAATTCCATGCGAGGAAGAACCTCTACCTTTAGCACAACCTCCCCAACAGGAACCAGAGCCATTACAGCCATTGCCATATCCTCCACAACCGGTTCAAATTATTGCACAGCCACCAGTTGAAGTTCCATGTGAAGAAGAGCCACAGCCGCTACCACCTCCTCAACCGGTTCCAGTTATTTCACCGCAGCCTGTACAAAGTCCGTGTGTTGAAGAAAAAAATGTCTTTGTGCAACCTTTAGTACCATCATTACCGTTACAAACTTTTACTCAATATTCTCACCAAATTGATCACGTTGTAAATCCTGTAAATCTTCCAAACTTTGATTACCAGAATCAATACGCTATATACGAAGATAACTCAAATGCTTTTCTTCCAGCTCCATTATTAAATTTTGAGTATTCACCACAGTATGCCCCTTCTCAATCAGAATTCTTGTTACCTACAAATCAAGTTACTGCGGGTCAAGGTATTTTAGGTAAAACATTTTTCTATCAATTATTGAAGCCGAACCCGCCCATTGTGCAAGAAGTTTCAAACGTTGGCGTAGAACAGGCTTCATCACAACCACCATTAGAAACTATCGAAGAATCTGAACCCGAAGAAGCAGCACCTCCCCAAATCATTTTGCCAAAACCTTCGAAGCACGATTGTTACACCAGCCATTCAACTTCAGCATATTCTCCTTCAGTTTACAATCATCCAGTCAAATCGGTTCTAAATAAATTTAGTTCATTTAAAAGTATATTGCCATCATTTCCAATTATTAGAATTTATAAACCACCTTTTCATGATTTAAAAGTTAAAGTTAAAAACACAGTTAAAAATGTTATATCACCATATAAATTCGTCAAACGCTATCAATACATAGAGTAAAAATTATTTAGTTAGTTAATTATAAATTTCAACACCAAAACTGTTTTTATATTTCCACTTTAACGTTATTAACTAATTGTATGTTTATTAATTGGTTTTATTTTTATAATTATTCAATAACAAATTTATCAAACCTATATTAAATTTTTATTACCTAATTATACTATGGACAATACCTACAAAAATATGTCCGAATTATAATTTTTTTTAAATATATATATTTTATCTAATTATTTTTCCTATAAGTACACATTAAATGCTTGAGTGATAAAATAACACTGTTTGGTTAATAGTGTTAGACTATACTCAAATTATTTTAATAACTTATTTATGCATACCATATAATATTGTGCCATGAATTATGTAAACAAAATTGACAATAAGTACATATTATGTTATATTTTAAATTATTCATTATAATTTTTATACAATGGATTCTGTTTACAAAAATTATTATAACAATAGAAATTTCAATTGACTTGCCTAATTATACAACAAGTTGTTATGTTGTTATAATTTGTTTATCAACATTTTTATGTATAGAATATAAATCCATAATAATTTATTATAACCGTTTTTGTGTTATTTAATATTATCTATATCCTTAAAAGTTATATCCAATTAATATTTACATTTTTAAAACTGCGTATCTTAAATATTTTTTCCGTAGCAATCTTAATTGAATAACGTTACTGCTATTAAATACAACAAATCAAACAATTCGTATTTATTGGCTATTTTTACTATTCACTTAATTTGCTTTATCGATAGTTTATTTTATAATTTGGACATAGATACAAAACTGCGCAATTACTTCACAAATTGTTGATAAATTGTAAATATTCTTTAAAAAAAATTGTTAATTGTAAGGTAGATGCTGTCTAGATTTCAGGTTGGAATATAAAGTCATTAACATTAATGCAATTCGGCATTTATCAAAATCAATAATTATACTTAGGTATCACATGAATTGTCAAACAGTTATAATTCGGTAAAGCATATGTCACGAAAAATATTTTTCGTTTTAAATACACAAAAAAAAATTCTTATTTGTGACTTTTTAATGTCTCGCTTTAAAGTCAATGCAGATTGGTCCGTCCGGTTTGTTGATCAACAAAGATTTGCTGTCTAGAACAGATCCTCGCCATGTCAACTGGAAATTTCTTATAATCTGTAAAACGTTATTTTACAACATTTGAATTCACATCAACGGTAGAAAAAAAGGGGGGGGGAATCTACTTTTAAAAGGACTATTTGAAGAAACTGCTCCGAAAGACGTCTGGCTATGCATGTCCTGGGACCGTGGCCAAAGGGTAAAACAAGATACGGGCTTACGGGTTTGTATTCTGGTCTGTCTTTCAGCCATCTCTCAGGCAGGAAACTTTGGGGATTTTGAAAATATTCTTCCATCCTACAGGTTACCTGATTCTGCGTCACCACCACCGTCTGTAAACGTTATGATTGTTTTAAAAACTAAAAAATAAAAATAGTAAATGATAAAAAAACTGCACCACGCAGTTTGTATAATATTATGTAAACTCGCCAGGGATGTCGTAAGTACAGTAGGTACCGAGTAAAACCGTTTTTCGCCATAAAGACCTTAAGTAGAAGCACAGTTAAAGACCCCAATAGGTGCAAGGTTCCTATAAATTCATATTCAACAAAACGCTTCGATCCTAATTTGTCGATACTGGACCCTACTTTGTTAATCTCTTACTGTACCGGCTTTTTTTTTTGTATTTGAAATTGGTTTCATAAATCTGTATGTAATTTTTTTTTTTATATTGAATATGTTTCAAATGCATTGTAAGTATTTTTTTAAAATACATTTTCTAACTATTATTTTGACTAACTTTTAGTTATACTTAGTTTAAATTTTCTCTGTATTAGTGAACAAAACAATTGTCTATTTGTCACTATCTCATTCTCAAAATTATAAAACCAACTATCATTATAAATAAAAACCTAGGGAAAATTATTTCCGAATAAATGATGCGACTTCCTAAGTCCTAACATTTAAACGCTATTATCACTTGTTCATAATTAAAATTACTTTTCGACACTTTTGTACAATTTTATAAACCGGAAAAAATACAAAAAGGTTTCGATAATTTATAGCTTGCTGTTAAGTCTCATATTATAATATTATTCATTTATTAATTTAACTTAGGTTACGTTTAAACTCGAACGACTCATCCGAAGTCAAGGTTTCTCGTTGTTACAGGCGCTAAACTAATTATAATTACCTACGTTGAAGGCACAGAAGAATCGAAAATACCTTTAAACTTGATTATATAATATATATTACTCACCCCCTTCGGTACCCTGTATCCTGAAAATACACACTCCTCGGGCAGTATCCTGCCGATGCCCACCGAAATTGGATTCATTCGGAACATTTCTTTGATCACTGCTTTGGCGTACACGGCTCGATCCAGTACGTCTTCGGTGATCTCGCTGCTTCGGTCCGGCAATAGGGTAAGTGCTTCCGAGTACATATCTTGTTGCGCTTTGGGATTCGTCGACAAATGATAGAGCGCAAAGGAACACGAGTACGTGGCCTGTATGGTAGGGTTTCCGAATGATCAAATCAAAGTCAACAATAATTACCGATTTTGAAACTGTACGATTACCGTATCGATTCCCGCCAACAGCGTGTCCACCGTCATCCCTACAACGTCTTTGACGTCGGTGTCGTTAGAACGGAGGTACTCGTCGAGTAGAGAAGTGCCAGGGTTGATCTGGGCTCGATGAGACTTTGATAATTTCTCGGCCACTACTCGTAAAGCGATTCTGAGCGTGAAAACAATTTTAAACTTTTGTTAACCTGTTGTAATAGCTACGCTGTGATCGAGACGACCAGGTCGACGGGGATTCAAGTATTTAAGATTCGCAGTGCAGTGGTATAAAGGATCAAGTGTGACTGGATGACAGTTTTGTACGATAAAAGGATACCAGTTAGACCGAAGGGAAATTTAAGTTATACAAATCAGTTGTGAGTTCTGATGATGATATAACGTGCGGAATGTTTGAAAGTAGACAAAAAATTGTGTTACAGAAATGAGGCTGTTGAGAAGGATGGCTCATTATCACCACAATCGTTGAAATCCTCACTTAATCCGCACATAATTACAGTACAACTGATCGATCAATAGATAATGAAAGTATAAAATGTCATTTACTTCTCGATGTGTTCGTGTCCTTTTTTTATATTCTTGTACATAGGGGTGTCGAATTTTTTCCAGAGCTGTGGCCCGTTATCGGTTTTGAGGATCGCGTTGTTTATTTTTTGAGCTGCCTCTATCAGGTTTGAACTATCCGAATCGGATTCCCATTCTTCGTCTTCGAAACGTTGAAGTCTTTCGTCAAATGCAATGAAGTAAGTCACTACGTCAAACAAAAATTATTAACTAGTGAAAACAAGTTACATGTCAAATATATATTCTTTTAGATATTATATACATAAAGGACAATAAAATTATAATTTATAATTAATATTAATACAAATAATAATAAATGGAACTTCAAATAAAAAATACCAGTAAATAAACAATTTTTATTATGCAATTTTTTTTGTTTTTTTTTCTTAAATGATCATTAAATAAGCACTAAAATGTGTGACAATAGATTATGGTACGCCCTGAATATATTTGTGCAGGTAAAATTGAAATCTAATCCTCACAAACATTTTTCAAATGTATTTTTCACTTTTTTAATAATACACTTGTACATTTTTTTGAGAAAAAATGGGTAGGGATAAATTAGGGGTACCTAGGTTAAAAATATGTTGCTTCCCCCCCCCTCACCCCTAAACCACGCTGCTTCTGCAGCAACCACAGAGCCTCCGGAAAAAAAAAATAAGAGCTATCTAAAGGGTAACTGTCCAAAGATAGTAATTTAAGTGTATAAAGAATGCATTTAATTTTCAATGTTAGACAATTTTTATACTATAATTGTGATTCATGACTCGTGAATCGCATTACTTGGACCAATTGGATAAGGTTATAATATAATTAATTTATATAATTTATAAAGATTCCATTTAATTGTTTCCTTTATATAGACGCTAAAATTGTTTTCATTGTTCGCGCGATTAATTATTCTTTGCTGATTTTTCTGTATCAGAAAACATATTACAATAATTCAGTAATACAGTTGCTTACCACTTCTGGGATTTTATACTAAAATAAAAACTTCATACTTATAACTGGCACTGAGTTTAAATCAAATATATTATGAGTTATAATTTTAGGTAGATGTTAGTTAGTTTCAGTTGACAAGTTGGAATTAATTGCCTGTGTGTGGGGGATTCGGACAAGACATTTACATTACAGGTGATACCTGTTAGACGAAAAGGCTGTTTATCTTACCGTTGGCGGGATTAAGTCTATGGGTGTATTTTTAACTACTGTACGGTTTTGTTTTTATTTCCAACGTGGCGCTTAACTTATTTACATATTATTTTAATCGTACATTCAAGAAAGAGTCTGGACAGTTCGGCAGTAAAATCTTCGCTTATAGTTTGTCTTCTTATTCTCTTGTCTATAAACTGTTGGACGACCATGTCCGAGCTGTCAATGTACCGCTTGACACATTGAACTTTACTTATGTGTTTCTGAAACGCTTTTCTGATCCTCCACCAGTCAGAACCGTTGCTGTGAAATGCATAAGAAAATAAACAAGTGAGATTTTGAGCTAAAGCTAGAAATGTAAAAATCATGGTAACATTTTTAGGTTTATTTAAATTCGAATAAACGGGCAAATGAGTAAATAAATAAGCGTGACGCAAAAAATCTCATAAACTCTCTTGGCCGACTTCTTGGCCTAAAAACATTATCAAACTTAAAGTATTCTAACAACAGCTATCGCTTATTTAACTAGAGAATATATATTATGTCCTATACTCATCGTTTAAGTTTCACCCACGTCGGTAGCAAACCTCCAGTGTTGTATACATCGGGTTTGTCCAATCTGTACCGCTGCAGGGCTAAGTGACTCCGTCTCTCCGGGTACCTTCCTTCTTTCCTGTAAAGCGTTTCTATGTCTTCCGGTTTGAATATCCACAATAGAGAAACGCCGGGCACTATGTCTTCTCGGACCACAGGACCGTATTGACGATACTTGGCCAGTCCATTGCGGTGTAACCGATCGAATCTATACTTGCCCAATACGGGCAAGTAACTGTACAAAGTGCCTATGAGGGGCAACGATTTCGGACCCGGGATCTCATCGAATCCTTTATGAAGAGCTTTCGAAAACGGTCTGCCATGTATGAACAATTTCGATTTCTTAAAGACAAATAACACATTATGAATAATTATTAGTAACACGCGCATGTTGCCAGCAGTAATTTTGATATGTTCTATGACCGTTCTCATCGAGTTGTCCGAACATTTAAATATAACTTAACTTATGATTTTACTATGCCTACTTAATTTCTAAGTTAGACTATTTAAAACGGTCGACATATTTGTGGTTTTAAGGTTATCGTTTGGAATTTTTAATAATAATAACTCGAAATTATTTTTTTTAACGCTGAAGGCGTGTGATATTAAAATAGGTAGTTCCTATTTTGAATAAACTGCTATTTTGTTTGTAAAGTAGGTGATATATAAATAAAAGGGAGGTGTTTTAAGAAAATATTAATAAACTATACAAAATACAAATTAACGAGTTAGCACCTATTTTTGTTTAAATAACTGCATTGAGCAGTTTGATCAAAATAACGGCTATACTGATATATTCATATTTATTGCCATATTATTTTTCAATATTATACACTTTTAGCTGATACAAATTAACTATTATAAATGTATAATAAATATGTGCCTATAATGTAGACATACATATTAAAGGATCAATCTATAGGATGAGACAAACGGGGACCTTCAAAAATATAATAAAATAATATTTTATTTGCTAACGTTAGTTTTCAGTTGTATAATTATTTAAACAATTGTAATTTTTATTTTATTAAATGTTTTTCTCATCACTAAAATAAGATACTACTTGTTAGTAAAGATAATAAAGAATGGATAGTTTTAATCACTTATCAACACTAAAATGTCTAATGTCTGTATGAGTACTTTTTTTAAATTTATTTATAGGAAAAAAAGTGCAATTAATAATGTTATTTTGTAAAATATATATTTTCATATCGATAAAAATTTGTTTGTAAATTGCAATTTTATTTTACCTGTGCTAAAATAATTTAATATCGTGTGCCGACAGCCCCCTTCAACTACTAAGTTAAATAACTCAGTTTTACTGTACATAATTAATACTAAAATTTAAATTTAAAATAACATCAACAATATAATACTAATAGCGTGTATTTATAAAATAAAATACTCACATTGTATTGGTAGCGCATGGTGATGTTGTGTAATGCTGATGTGTTATATGCTGGACAATATTGGTACGAACTCTAGTCACAACTGCCCCAGACAGTATTTTATTATGATGATTTAAATTATGTAAACAATTCTACGGTGACGTTGCAAACCAGCGTATGAATGATTAACATCTAAAAAATAAAACAAAACAAAATCAGTGTTTTCCAACATACTATCATATTTGTTCACACCGCGAAGTGTGCTGAATGTCATTCGCAGGAATAACTCTTTTAGGAACCATTTTTGTGTACACCATTAGAGTATACATTTTTCATATTTTCCTAATTCTTATGCAAGAAGGAAGTATGCTTTTTGCTACACTAGCACCGGCGTTGTCGTTATTTTAGCTGCGATATCAATTTGATTTGTTTATATTTAAAAACTAGACTAATAATCATGATTATTAATATATTGCGTAATTGGTTATTAGCAAATCCTTTAAATTAAGTAATCTATTATAAAATACTAGAGCGAAGCACTAGCCTATTATAAAATATTATGGAATAATACGTTAAAATTAGTCAATAGTCATTACATATTTTCTCAAAGAAAATAATAACCGTGATTATAATAATTATTATCAAAAGATTAATACTGTAACGCTGTTGTTTTTAAGTGTAAACTTAATTGAGATTAACTGTTTTGTTCACTCGATCGCTCCCAAAATGTCATCAGTTTATCTAAACAAATATAATGGTAAAATGTTGAGAGAAAATTCGAATCCGCAGAGGCGTTATAGGAATAATTGCATACCCACACACAAGCCCTTCTTATGTTTTATCATATTTATAGACTAAAGGTTATGTTTAAAAAACAACCGTATGTAGATCTAATAAATAGTTAGAATTAAAAAATCAAATAAGTAAGCACGAACAAAGTAAGTTAGTACTCAGAAAATTTTAACTGACTGTAACTTGTTTATTAATTAGTTAGTTCTATTTTACATGCAAATTGTATAATTAATTGTTCAAGTCTGGTACATTAACATATTCGCGTAATGACATAGGAAATAAATTCAACTATATAATTGTTAAGTAATCATTGAATAACGTTGACTTAATCAGTGAACTATGGGAATAGAGTAGCCAGAAAACCAATCCGCATTATTAAATCAGAATAATAATTATTATAATTAGGTATAAAATGTTATATCATTGTGGCGAATTATAGTATTATAAATAAATATATAGTAATTAGTATTTACATGATTATAATGAATATTATGGAACTGATAGTTATAATATTATGTACCTATTATATTATGATTGTATTCAAACATCATATCAAATGGTTACTGATATATATTTTTTTAAACTGTTAATAATTACAAGAATGTATATTATTATTACTATATCAATTTCACAATACTAAATTCTAAGTACACTTCGATAATATCGCTTTCAAACGGTTGTTGTACTTCGAATTGTGAGGAACATTTCGCTTTTTTTATTTACCCTTAAAATAGTTATGCACAGCGACTAAACGGACCTGTTAAATTCAGTAGAGTTTTATAATCAGTATTATCGTTTCTTTTCATTTCATTCATAGGAACTGCACGGAAAACGACAAAGGGTTTATCTTCATGTGCGTTGATAATCCTTACATTTTGAACAACGCATTAAAACGCATTATTCAAATGCATTTATCAGATATCAATATCGAGTGATTGATCATTGGTTTCGTTTTTATTTGCAGTATAGTACCACTTGTCATCTTTCCGTACGCACGGCAGGGTTTGGGTTTAAGGTAAGTACATTATTAGTATATGATTAAAATATATATATATATAATTTCAAATATACAGGATGATATTAGATCAATTAACGTCATTTTCTTTGGATATATAGTTAAAATGTTGTAGTTTATATCTTTAGAGACAATTCAGTTACAAAACGTTATTCTGAATCAGTACTATACATCTATTTTTTGTTCAATTCTAGAGTTCTCTGGAAACTATTAAAAATAGTAGGTACAAACAGGTTTTTTAAAAAGAAAATTATTTAAAAATCTTTGATTACATTAAATGGATCGCTCTGTATCTAGATTAAAAAACACATTTTTTAAGAAACGTTATTTGAATTTGTTATTTTTTTTCATTAAGTACACGAAGTTAAAGCGATAAGGTTATAAATCTTTTTAAATAATCGTGACATAAATTTAATATTTAATCAAATGATCTGTTCGGGCGTTAGATAAGCTTTAATATTTATTTTATGGTAGAATAAATAATCACAACTTTATTTCGTTCACTCAATTTCATTTAGTTATTTAAATATTTATTTATTGGGTAGCTTGCCAGTTGCCATTTTCGGCTTTATATCTACCTAAATCGGTTTTTTTTTTAAACCAAGTAATCGCTAACCTGGGAGGGAACTGTTTACACACTACTTCCTTGCACCTAAATCTGTTTAAGATTTGCAACTGCATATGTAAAATGTAGTTGAGTTAAATACCTAAAAAATAGTAAAATATTTAGAAATTAGGATAGAATATATATTTATAACTAATATTTTATATTAATCAGTAACCTCTTTATTTTATTTGATAATTTAATTATTTTATTATATTTTATAAAGTATGTGAAGGAAAGGTGAAGTGTAGTAATATTTGTATTAGCAAGCATTACTCAACGCCATCCGACCTCCCGTTTTAAATTTTGAACTCTAATAGCTTGCACATCATTTATAATAAAAATATCAATTAAATGCATAAGTTACTATTTAAGTTTTAAAACCTCTTCCTCTAAATCTGGTTTGATTTAGGTTTGATCTGGTTCTAAATGAAAAAAAAAACAGTAACTTATAATTATTATCGTTTGATAACAATTTTAAATGTTTCACATTTTCTCATTTCTTTTAAATTTGACTATATCATCAAAAAATCAGGCGTAAAGTGAAAGTCTAGATACCCTGTATAATATATAAAACCAAAACTGTCAAACAGATAAAATGTAGTATAAAGGGTAGAAGTAGACCAAGTTTATGTCACAGGCCAATTTCAACCCTATTTACGTTTTATAAATTTGAATTGAAGTGTTGGTTTTTATAAATACTAATATGCCATTTAAAGTTTAAACACTAAAAAACACAATCGAGATTAGATTGCGATTTTTGTATAATCTTATCTGCGTGTTCTTCGGAATCGATTTTGATGATTTGAATATTTTATTGTAAAACACTATCTAGTATGAGGTTTGATTAAAATGCATTATAACTAACGAACATAATAGGCGATTTAATGTAAACCTAACCGAAAATGATGTGTAGTGTTAAATTACATAAATATGTATACAATAAATATGTACGTGCTAATTAGTGCTAATGAAATGTACGAAATTTAGATAAAACAATTTTTTTTTTCGTTTTATCGCCAAACGAATTACGAACGGATTTATTTATATTTAATCAATCAATACACTAAAAGGTTTTATTGTTGATATTTTAGCGTAACCGCAAAACAGAGCTAGGCCATTTTAGTGTCAGTGCTCGGCGACGGCTGTTTACCATTACTGTGTACGTACATATACAGCGTAATAAAATAATAATGTTTGATTGGTATAGAACATTATGATATTTTAGATTAACTGTAGTCTGTTGATAATTTTTAGAACACATGTAAAACTATAATATTTGAACTCAAGGGTTGCGCGGTCGGATATTATAAAATGCTCAAAAGTTTCACGCCGTCAAATATTAGTTTAATATAAGATTAAAACAGCTATATTACAATAATAATATTAATTATATATATTTTACAATGTGTTTGTTAATATTGACAATTTGTATTTTAAGGGTCAGGCGGTTCATACGACCAGTAGTCCTAATGAAAACGGGCACCGAATATTCTTACGGACTAAAATCCACATTTGCACAAGTATTATATTTTGTTATTAATTATTTCTCCGTCTCTTTAAATTTGCGTTATCTATTTAAAAAACTAGACATTTTAGTTCAAAGCAACCCACTTGTTTGGTACATAATTTATTTAATACTATTGTTTGTACCTAGTGTTTGATGTTAACGACGACGTACTTGTTCAATATTTCCCAAGGAATAGATATCATGATTCCCACTGTAATCGTCGGATCCATACGCGAAAATAACGACAAGTACTTGCCCAACGTGTCAGACGAACAGTTATCGTGGATAGGTAAGTCATAACTTCCCTCGTTTCGACAGCAATTATAACCATTAAACAAACACAATAATGTTTTCTACCGAGTCGGTTACTCGAAGAATTAAAATTAAATTGACTAATATAAAACAATAGTTAGTTATCACAATAGTTATTTTCTCATCAGTATAATTTTAATAGAATTCAACAGCCACCCCCGGTAGTCTTTACAAATTGCTGATATTTTCAAGTAAACGAGAAAACACATTGAGTAAACAAATCGATAAAAGCATAAAACAAAAGTTAAATAAAGCATAATGTTTGAATGGCGCAGATTTTGATCTTACTAAAAAGAGTTACGCGAATTTTCAATTGATACCCCGGCCATAAAAAGCATGTTTATGTTTTTTTTTATAAATTGACGTCAATCGGCTTTTGTAAAGAATAAATTCAAATACGTATAACTGTGATATAAAAGAAAACAATAAAAACTAAAATTAAATTAATACCGAATTCCTTGCGTCGTTGGTCCGAAGACTCGAGCTTCAGTACTCGATTTACAGGACTATAAACGCGGGTGCGCGATATTGAGGGCATGTTAAAATGTACTTTAGTTTAGATTTAGTAAATTATCAAACCACCGTTTGGACGATGGCATCGACGTCCGCGCTCTTGGAACTAATCGTGACTGCTATCAATCCGTGAATTTGTTTGTAATTCTTACGTTTTATTTAACATAACTGCTTTGCTAACTGTTCTGTACGACTATTGTCGATTTACAATAACCGCGTTCCGTGTTTTAGCGAGCCTGGTGTACTTGTCTCCGCCTCTGGGAAGTCTGTTCCTTTCGGTGTTTCAGAACTTCTTGGGCCACAGGATATGCATGTTCATCACCTGTCTGATTCAAGTGTCGTCCGTGTCGGTGGTGTTTCTGTCGCACGACGTCCAAGCGATATACTGGTGCACAATATTGATGGGCCTGAGCACGGGCTTTGCAACCAACCTTAACGGTTCGTACAGCGGTGAAGTGTGCGAACCCAGACTTAGGGGAATGTTGACCTCGCTGTTGAACGTGTTCTTTTTTAGCGGTTATCTGTTCGTTAGCGTCGTGTACGCCATCACTTTGAACTGGAGGTTTTCGTTGTTAATCACCGTCGCCATACCGCTAATGAATCTCGTGGTCCTGATCTTTGTGAGTGGAAATAATTATCGACGTGTGCTCGAGGGTGTACAACACATATATGGCTATAATTTTGCTTTGCAGACCGTCGATTCGCCCATGTGGTTGTTGTCCAGGGGTAAAGTGGAAAAAGCCAAACGTTCTTTGAGGAAGCTCCGGGGAAACGCGAGCGAGGAGAAATGCGCTTTCGAGTTCAAAGAAATGGTCGAATACGTCTTGAAAAAGAGCGCGGACAAGGTGGAACATTTAAAAGGTAAATCATTTTTTAGTTGTAGGTGCTAAAAAAACCGGCTTGATCTTACAGTGTGTTTTGTTAAATTCACCGCAGACGGTTCGCTACAGACCACCGATTTAATAAATGATCTCGACGACCTGTGGAAGCCACTAACACTCATGGTGGTGTTCATATTTTTCTCCAACATAATGTCGGGCGTCCCGTACACGCCTTACCTGCTGTCCATATTCAAGATACTCAAGACTCCGTTCGATTCGGCGTGGGCGATGGTAAATACTTGATCCATTAACAGCCATTTTTTTTTTTATAAATAAGAACCCATGAACCGGTGAGCGGTAGCTTTTCCCTCTAGACTTGACGTCACAAAAGATAAATAAATCTGAGCCCGCACTCGTACCAAACTTATTTGGTCAACCCTAGTCAGGCAACCAGTTAGGGATGATTGGCGTATGACTTCAGGAATGACTAGAAATGCGTTACTTGATCATTTTATGGAAATTGCAGTAAAAAATGTAGGGGTGGGGGATAATATTGGCCATATTTTACGACAGACAGCCGCTACATCCATTGTAAAACGACCCGAAGTTTATACAATGCATTGATGTACTATATTTTCCTTCCTTACAGACCGTATACACAGGATTTGCCATTATCGGTAACGTGTTGACAATCTTTATGGTGCACAAGTTCGGCAAACGATTCCTGGTTTTGTTATCGTATTCAGTTTGTTCGATCAGTTACATCGGCATCGGAGTGATTGGTACTTACGCACCCGTTTGTTTGTTGACCTCTTGGATCCAAGTCACACTCTTCTATTTGACTTCGTTTGCTTCGTCGTTAGGCATCGCGCCAATCGTATGGATACTCATGTGCGAAGTCTTCCCAATGAAGTAAGTTTGCCTAGTTACTATTCAATTCCAAATGAATAAACTGAGACGTGAGTTGTAACCAATGACGCCGTGAAATCTACTTAAAAGCCTCCTGGCACAGTAAACGGTAAATGAATTCATTTGAGGATTTTAGCGCAGTGCCCTGAGGCTATGCCAAAATCTTTGCTTAATTTTTGGTGGCTCTAAGTAACCCTTCCAAGCTTCCCATTATCTTTATGAATGAGTAAAAGAAAAAAAATGATACGTATAAGTAGTTAACAAATCACATGTAATCTATTTTAGACTTCTTTGTGGGTTACAAAATGATAATTTTGCATAAGTTGATGAATGATATCACTTTTCTTTTTATGTACGTTGTTTGAAAGTGATAAAATTACCAACTTTTGTTATTAAAAACATAATAATCAAAAAGAACTTATTAAATATTCGATATACGGTTTGGCTATATGTTAAGCCTCCAAATACTTTAACTTGAGTCAAAAAAACAATTATAATTAAGATGTAGCTGGGTTATTACTGCCATTCTATAGAAAATATTGTTGAAAAAACAATTATTATAATTTCTTTAAAAAATAAAAAATAAATGGTATTAACATAACTTATACATTTAATATTTCAGGAGTAAATGCATAGGGTGTGGTATTAGTGCTTCAACATATTTTCTACTGAGTTTCGTCATGACCAAGTTCTATACCAATTTTGAACTGCTGGCCGGTTTCTACAATACTTTTGTAATCTTTGGTACATTAGGTGTTGTGGGACTTATTTATTTATACAAAGAACTACCTGAAACTGAGAACAGGACACTAAAAGAGATTTCCGATTTTTTCAAAACGGTACCAGTGAAGTTTTAAAGCTTATAAAAGTCAAGTAAATACCAAATGGTTCTATGAAAACGTCAACGACTAATGTATTATTTTGTATTATTTAATTAACAGTAATTTATGTAACTTTTTTTTTTAACTTGATTTTGTACGAATTTTGCATAATATTATAGACTGACTGTTTAAACAAAAATTGATAACGTTGTGTATAATACCTATATAGTAGTTATTGTGTTGTCTGTAAATAGATAATAAAGTAAAAGTATAATTAATACAACTTCCTGGTTTTTTGTTAGTTGCAATTCGACCGAAAATTAATTAGCTGTCCAAAGTCCAAATGTGCAGGCTGTACTTAAAACTTATAACTACTATTTGAAGTAAATACACTGTATAATAAAACAACATTACAATAATTATTTTGTGTCAACACTTTCGAGGCAGAGGTGTCTACCATTAAGTCCAGTATTACAACAATACTGTCTTGTTACATCAGACTATAGTCTATACATAATTTATATGAATTATACTGTTATGTGTATATAGTAGTCACTAGTTGCTTTCTATTGATAAACGAAACAAAACTGCATCTCATTTGATTTATAAAATGCATCTGTAACGTTTGTAAGATTGTAGTACGTCGTCGTCGAGACCTTAAAATGAGTAGTTTATGTAGCCGACAAGGTTAAAAAGCTCGAGATCCAAGGTTGTCAATAGTAACGCAAACACCTTTGCTAGTATCATATTTATATCATGCCGACATATTGTATTCACTGAAATCCAATAACACGTATAATTACACCAGACTACTGACAAGTCTTTTTAATATACCTACTAGTTTACGAATGACAACTCTAAATACAAACAATTGTGCAATAACATAATGACGATTCTTAAGGGGCCTCTACACTAGCGTTTATTAAGGCGCACTGTATAGGCAATTTTTCGCTAAAACTTAACATTAGGCTAACATTTTTGAACATACATATTATTACCAAAGGAAAGAAGTGTCTATTTTGATACTTATTTTTTTATAAAGCATATAGGATCTATTTTTGTACAAAAACATATGTTTCTACTTCACACGTACTGATCCTAAGAATTTTTTTATTTAAGTTTTTAAAAAACCTTTGAATTCTTCATAACACTTTTAAGGCAATGACTGTGGCACAATTTTAAATATTATTTTTAAATAATTAATAATTTCAATGTAAAAAACTGTAGTTTCATACATTTTTTTTTAATATTAGATAATTATAAGTGTAGGTTTTTTTTTTATAGATACATTGAGTAAATTAATATAAAATAGTTCATTCGATGTATTACTTAATATTTTATAGTATACAAAACGGCAAGCAATGTTGATCTAATTGTTATATTTTAACTAGTTAAGACAAAAAAATTGATATCAATTACAAGTATAAATAATTTAAAAACCAATTTTAAAAATGTTAAGACCACGTTTAAAATATAGTCTACATAAAGAATCCCAACAGTTTTATACTTGATTTCAGTGATTTGTTTTTAAATATACAAGATTATTTTATTAAGAACAACACATTTATTTTATCTGAAAATAATTAGGATTTCAAATATTTTTCTTTTTGAATATTTTCTGTATATAAAATTGTTTGTCATTTTTTTTTTTTAAGCTTTATAACATAAAAAAAAAATCATTAAAAACTGGTTATCAACTTTATTTTTTATAACTATAAATTAATTAAATTCGTAGTTACATTAAAAACATACTTATTAGTTAATAGTAACATGCAATAATATAATAATATTTAACATATGATATTTAAAAAAAATGTTAACAAAATAATGTATAAATGTAATTATGTAATTATTTGATGAATCATATGGTAATTTAATAATCAGTAGTAGTTCGCAGGTAATTTACTGAAGACGGCATTGTACACTTATCGTGACCATTTGGAAATAGTTTATCGAGTTCCTCATCCTTTACCGACGGCAAGATCATTACTTTTTCGCCAGGCTGAAAATATAATATAACAAAATTATGTATAAATAATATATAAAATATAATACTCGATTATTGCTATTATATCAATATTTTATTGCCTCCTATGTATAATAAAAACTTTGTTAAATTAAATATTAACACTTTTAACGTACCACCCAATTGGCTGGCGTAGCGACCGTTTTCAATCTGTGAACTAGCTGAAGAGAGTCAATGCAGCGCAAAATTTCCCTAAAATTAAAATTTTGAAATTAGTTACCGTTATAATTCTAAATCAAAAACAAATTAATTATAATAAAAAGGTATAAAAAAAAATATAATCATTTGTCATTTATATTACACTTACTGTATATTACGCCCTGTACTGGTTGGGTAAATCATCATCAATTTAACTTTTTTATCTGGGCCAATAATATAAAGAGAACGAATGGTCATTGCGCAATCTGGATTGTCTTTGTCTTCTTCGGATATCATGTCCAATTTGACAGCCAACTCTCGTTTACTATCGCTAATTATTGGATATGGAAATTCACCTTTAATGTCGAGGCAGTAAGATTTTATATCCTAAAAAAAGAATAAAATTAATTTTTTATAGTCTAGTATTGATTAGGAAAACTTCTTAAGCAACACCAATTATAAAATATTACCTTAATCCAATCGACGTGACTTTCCAACTTGTCACAAGATAATCCCACAATTTTGACGTCGCGTTTTTTGAACTCATCTATGAGAACGGCCATTTTACCCAGTTCAGTAGTACAAACTGGCGTAAAATCAGCCGGATGAGAGAATAACAAACACCACCTACGACATAAAATGATCATTTTTTTTTTTCTTTAATAGAATGTTATAAAAACTCAGCTAAAACAAAAAAAAACTTACATTTTTTGGAGTTATCGTAGTTATAAAAAGTAATAAATAAATTGTAATATATTTAACTGCGCGATGAACTACTTCTATACTTGGTCGCGAACTTTTTAAAATACATGAACGAAACAAAACATTAAATACAACATGTTGTACATGTTCAAATTTAGTCCATTATAAAATATAGCGGTGGAAAAGTTTAGAGTACGTTCTAATTGCAACGTAGATAATTCACGCAACTATGAGAAAACTTACGAAAAAACAAAATCAACCTAGTCATCTTGTAATCACACTTCAACTAAAGAGTAATTTACTAAATTTTAACGATTCAGCCGACCAATAAAAAACAACAGCCAACACAAATCAAACTAAAGAATAATAATTATTTTATACTTACGATTCGCCGATCCATTTGTAAAAATTAATTGGACCCTGCGTAGAGTCTGCGGTGAAGTCGTCAATTACACTTCCTAAACGCATTTTGGGGCTGAAAGGAATACTATATTTTGCTTTAAATCGATATCACGTCAGCCGAACAAGTGCACCGCCGAATGTAGTTGTTAAAGACAGAATAAAAATATATAGGTAATATTAGAAAAAAATGGCCGGTGTAGACAGCGAGGCCACACGGTGGAAATAACAATTTATGGTAGTTTATTTAATTTAATACTAATTATCGAGTAGTTTATGTAGATATTATATTTATGGAGTGTTTTAGATATTACTAGGTAGGTATAATAAATAATATTACATAACACGAGCAGCGAACTGCACACTATAAATATTCAATATTGTGGTACTTATGGGTTATCACAACTACTGGATTATGCCGTGGTTATCCTATCACAATAACCTAGTATACAGATATATACTATGATAAACTAGATTGCTAACTGCTAAGTGTTCATGCCGCCAATAGAGATAGTATTGAACATACCATTTTCCGCCATCTTTGTGGGAATATTAGAACCTTATCACATGAAAATATTATGCTTATAACAATCACAGAATAGATAAAAGTAAAAGGGTCACTTTCAGTGTAAACAAAAAAGTGACGACCATAATATGTTGTCCGTGCTACCTATAATAGTTTTAAAACTATATGGTACTGTCTTGCGGGCCGAATGAATTAATTTCTATAATGGGCCGAAGTCCGAACACTTTCCGGCACGGCACTGATTCCACTCTACAAATTATAAAAGTTTTTGGCTGGCTAGTGATAAATTTAAGGACAGAATACTCTTGCTGTACATAAAATTGTTCATTAAATACATTTTATAGTAGGTATATTCTTTATTATTATCAAATGCACATTTTTTTTTTTAATGATGCATTGCGCAATAATATTAAAATATAATGTGCATTCTTGATTAAAGTTAAATAGATCGGTTAAGCCTGAAATCCACTATTAAAAGCATATTAACAATGAACAATAATAATAATGATAATAATCATAAAATAATATAAAGACTTCATACGGGTAATACCTAAAAACTAATAAGTAATAACTAAAAAGTGGAAATGGCTGAAAACAACAACAACCGGCTTGTGATAAAAAGAGTAACAAATATTCAAAATAACAACAGTAGAAATAGACAATAGTAGGAAAAAATCTGACCGCAAAAATATATTTTTTTAACACAATAAGTACATTAAATTATTATAATAATTAATAACATTATTTATTATTATAGATGAATAGCAAAAATATTTTTTTCCCCGAAACTATTCGATTTTATTCGTTCCGGCTGAGAATAACTTGATAAAAAAAAAAAAAAATTATATGTAGACAGAGCGATTGTCCGATTCTGAAAAAAAAACACTGTTTAAGTTTGGGAACTTTGTTGTTTTAGTTATTCATTAGTTACTATAGCTCCGAACTTTGTCCGCGGCTTTTGGTAATTTGTATACCTACAATACAATAAAAGATTAAAAACCGAGATAAATTGTACTGTGCACTTGACGGTACATTGTGTATTACATTGTATGACAATAATGTAATATAATGACCTTTCGTTATGATACAATCTGTTAAAAACAAATTTAGTTAGTTGTTAGAGGCAAATGAGAGAATTGGATTTTATCAATATCACATAACTGCCTGCAAGATGGAAGCAATAGTGGTTCGACATTAATTATTACGCTTCGTTTCCATCCACAAATAGCCACAACTACTATACCGTTTACAGAGGTATAACAGAGTCCTTGAACACTACAGTAAACTAACTAATAAGTAAAATATCCTAATCTAGGGAAAAAATATACCAGTAAAAAATAACTATAAAAAAAACCACAGCATAACAAAACAGTCATCTCTCTATATGCTTTTATTGGACGTATTATACTTGGTAAATTTTTTCTTAAAAATTTACTTTACCTGAAAAGGTAAAGTAAATTTCCACTTTTTTTTTTCTTGAATCCTTACCAACTTAAACGATAATCGTCGAAACTAGTTAAATAAAAAACGCATGCCTCCAACAAAATATGTTTTAGCATCAATGCAAACCTAGCGATAAGTGGATATGATCAAAAATAAATAAATAACCAATCCTTTACTCACTTATAGCGATTTGTTAAAACCATTTTGGGAATTTTATATATCTATTGTTTGCTATTGTGTGAATGCAAAACCTTGGCAACAGCCAGTTAAAAACGCAAAATGAAATGTGCTTTTATGGTTCTAAAAAAATACATGTACCCCGGCAATTACATTGGATAATGTATGTAATAAAAATAAAAAAAAAAGTTAATTTTGAACTCGCGGTATTAATGAAGAGCTTATTAACTCTGTGATCATTGTACGCAAAACAAAATTAAAATAATTGACCTTCTGTACAAGCTACCTCCAAACATCATTTTATTTTATAACCATTGTCGAATAGCATATAAATTATAAAAATTAAATTGTGGGTATACAGGGTGATCCATTTAATGTAAGACACTCATATGATCGGGTGCGGCTGAGTAATGCGCTCAGATAAAAATAATACTACATGCCAACTTTTCGACAGTCCTAAATTTTAAACTTAAATAACTTAAGAAATTAACATTTAAAACTGGTTATCGACCAATCGACATTTTCAGTAAAATTTTTCTTAAATTAACCCTTCACTGCATAATGTTCCATACATGGAACAATTGTATTTATTGTTTATATCTGTTCATGCTTTACATTTTTGATGCACAATGTTCCATATTTGGTACAATTCTTTAATTAGCGTTTTCCATGAAATCAAAACTCAAAAAAAATGTATTTTTATTTTTTTAGTAGTATTAAGTACATTTATAGCATATGGTTAAAAAAAAATTCATGCAGTGAAGGGTTAAAAATGTAATAAAATATATTATACGTTACCATTTAAGTTTCAAAAGTTGGTAAAACTCTGAAACTTACCAAAAAATTAAAACAGTTGGATATTGTTTAATACTGTTGAATAACAATAACAAAAATGTTTCCAAAAATTTTAATTTAAAAAAAAAATGTTTGTAACCAGTGAAAATGAGTGGCTTACGTTAGAAGGATCACGCTGTATATTAATAAAAAATAGGCAATGATTTTTTTTAGTTTGATTAGATTTCAAGGTTTGATCCCATGTTCATTATTATAATGTATACATTGTTGATGAATAAGAGCAATATAACTCCTTGATTTGGTCGGTTTATGGCATAGAGTATGGCCAGGAATTCGAATTATTCTATTAAAAGCAGTCCTAAGAGTAGTATTTGCTCTAAAATGAAAATGATGTGTTTAACAACGTTAGTGTTTGCTGTACCTTTACTCGTTAGTCGATCTGTCTCGGTAAGAATTTTATAGTAACTTAACAAACGATACTAAACGTGTTGATTTCATTATGGTTTAGGCGTTATATAGCTTGTCTTTGATAAAAGCGACCAAATGCCAACCAGACCAAAATGTTGTGTGGTATGACATAATATATAATGCTTCAATTCCGTCCTCGACTAAATACAACCACTATGTATTGCACAAAGATATCACCGAATCTTTGAACATCACGGTAAATTAATATGCGAATGGACGATGCGATTTTAAGAGAAAACTTTCTAAAAAATTGTATACAAAATAATGGAATAAAAATTTGTTGAAATTAGAGGACAGCCTAAACTACTAAACCCGTAAAAAGTTTTACTTTTCATTTCCTCCGGTAAAACAAATCATTTGATTATTTTTAATCATTGATAATTAAAAAAATGTACGAAAATAAATAGCTCCGTTTTGCCCCTATTATCTCAATTAAATATATGTTATATATATATATATGGATTGTAACTCCTAAAAGCTGATGAAAATATCGTAAACGATAAAAAATATTTAGTTCGCTATATATTTAAATACATATGATATAAATGTATTTAATTATAATATATTATAATGTATTTAATGTAATTATATTTAAGATTTCCTGTGATGTATACAAGAAAGAAGCACGCTGGGAATTGTTACCTTATGCTTCTGGCAAATCTATAAATTTCTGTTTATTTTTAAAACGTGACATAACAATAATGCCAGTAATTAGGACATTTGCAGAAATAAGCCAGTCGTGTCCTGTAAAAAAGGTATGTAATATGTATCAATCGTTTTTTTAACGTATGGTTGCTATATTAATAATAATCTAAAGTATACAGATTACTATATAATAGTATATACTCTGTAGTGATAGTTATAGGATATTGTAATTTATTTTGAATTAAGAAGATGTTTCTATTTTTTAATTGTGTTAAACTATTTGAGAAATTATTTTTTAATATCAAACTTAATATATGTATGTATTTAATCACAATAATTAATTCAATTATGTTTAACAGGGCACATACCTACTATTAAAAAACACGTTTTCAAGTATATTCAGTTCAATCGTTATGCCTGGATGCTTTAAGATAAATCTGAAATTGTATGACTCCAACAGGAATCATATAACATGCATTTCGTGTGTAGTTTTTCAGTCATTCGATCAAAATCACGAAGTCGGTCGTAACACTTGTTATTAAAACCTAATTAAAAAATCTTTACGTTAAAGCATGGTTTCGGGGGTGGTTACAGAATACTTAAGAGGACGTCATACACTTTAAAAATTATCGTAAAAACGTATTTATGGGAATGCGTGCAGATCTTAGCGAAATGGCTTTAGTAAAAAAAAATTGATACCATTAAAATGAGAAGAGCTTAAACTAAGTTCTCTCGTCGATTTTTTTAGAAAATTCAAATTTTACCTTAAATACAAACACCTAAAAAAATTGAAAAAAATATTAACTGAAAATGGTAATAATAATAAAAACAAAACCATAATAATAAAAAAAAAACCGACGAGAAAGCCTAGATAAAGTTTACTTTATTTTAATTATGTAAAAATAATTTTACTATTATTATTGAGTCAATAATAGAGCAAATACGCGTAGCTATGTTTTGATAGACCGAAAAATAAATTAACTTCCAATACAGTAATAATTACACATCGAGATTGATCTTTAAATTATAATTTTGCAAAAAATTGCCAATACCCAACTTCTTAATAAATGTAAATAATAGTGTGCCATGATTTTGTTCGTTCGAGATTTTATTATTGTCGGTGTATAATAACTGGGTAAATAAGAAAGAAATGTTTTTTTTTAATTACTAACCTTAAGTTATATTCCAAACATTGTCACTCTAGTAAAAATAATAAATTTGTGTTATTGTTGTAAAAAAATTAAGTATTTATAATAACACAGTAAACTTAAGTCATCATAAAAACCACAAAGTGGCCTAACCTTATGGGCAGCTGTAACGCTTCACGGCCAACACCTAATTGCATATTTTTTTGTGGAATAATTATTATATACTTTTGGTGTGGTCACTCTATCTAATAAATAAATAAACATAATAGTATTATGTTCAATGACACTTGAAATCTTATTGTTGTCGTTTTATAAATGATAATTATTTTCATTGCTTTTACGTTTTGTTAATGTTCTTATCAAAAACCGTATCTTAAAACGATCACAAAATATACCTTTTTTAAGCACTTAACTCATCGATTGACACACAAATTGTGTAATACAATCGATGAAGATTTAAATGCCCTTATTTTGTTGTCCTCGATCAAATACGCGAACAATAGATCATTAACATAACCAACTATAACAAAAGTGACCTTCCGTATAATAATTATTGGAAATACGGAATACCAAACTCAACAAAATATGGCATAGGTATTCATAGTCTACACTCATCGCTGGTTTATTAGTTTGTAGCGGTATAATATTATTAATGAAAATGATGTTATTAAATTCCATTTACTAGTTTTGTCCAAAATGAAGTTATTTTATTTATGTCCGTTATTAATGGGCATAATTTTATTCGAGTTTCGACCAATAATGGTAAGAATTTTGTTCTAAATACTTAGAGAAAAATAAAGTCCAAGCTTTTTATGCTTGATTTAATTAATGTTATTTAGACGGCATTTAACTTCTATTTGCTAAAAGCTACAGCAAACAACTGCTTACAAGACAGAAGTAATTTGTGGTTAGATCTGGTGTACAATGTCTCGATTCCTCTACCCAACAGTAACAACTACTATACGATTTTTAGAGAGATCACCGAGTCTATGAACATTACGGTAGGTAAAATATTCGTTTTTAAACTATTACTAATATTTTATAACTAAACTCAACAGTTTATCGCACAATATCGGAGTTTGGTAGAGAATATTTATGTTTCTTTTTTCCACTAAAAAAACCATAACCGTATGGATGGTTTGATTAAAAAAATATTGTAAGTACATTTTTTACTAAAGTTTTGATCTTGAAATAGTCTATATTTAAACTGTTACAAACCGTAAATATACGCCGAGCATTACAAAGAAAAAGCTTTAAAATGCTATATTGTAAAATGGTAAATTTGGTAAATTTTTTTTTTGTAATCCCTCGATAATATGTTAATCCATACTAAACGATACCACCTACACACATATAGTAAGATTTCGCATCTCGATGTCGAAAATAACTGAAGTCTGAAGAGATAACCTAAGAAAAAGATTCGTCAAAAACCAGTTTGTAAAATTTTATAGTACCAATTTTTTTTGGAATTTTTAATTTTAGAATATATTTTTTTTGTATTTAATATTTTATTTTGGATAATTTTTTTTAACGTCAGAAACTTATTTAAATTTAAATACTCCATACACGGTAATTAACACGTTGACTGCCAACCTACGAAGATAACTCGTAGTTTGAATGGTACTTTAAACAGTCAACGAGCTAATACGCCTACAGTTTGCTTACATTAGTGATTTACTGTATTTTAAAGGTACGCAGCAACATGTACAAGAAAGTAAAAAAAGACTGGAAATTGGAACCAGCCTTATCGGGAAAATCTATCCGGACGTGTGCATTTTTAAAATATGACATAGCCTTAATTCCAATATTCAGATTGTTTGCAGAGATAGGACATTCGTGTCCTATAAAAAAAGTATGTATTAATATTTTTTGAATTTATCATATTTTTCGGTTTTCAATTATTATTCTAAGCAGGGTGAATGACTGTTGATGGATTTCCCAATTATATACTATCTTTCTTTTGTTAAATTATGTATGGGGCTATTTTCATAGATATAACTATAGAGCTAATAGAGAACAGTCATCTTTTTCTTCTACTTCTTCATTTTCTTCCTTACATCATCCCATACACGTGGGACATCTACTCATTCATCTCATTATCTCATTGTTTCCTCCATATATCTTAATGACTTTATTTATAAAACATCGACTTCTTCTTCAGCCTACCCCGACCTTTAAATCCTCAAATATTTTCTAACATTTTCGGTTCGTTTTACTATTTTGCCCCCCCCCCTTCTTACAATTTTTTCAACATACCCCAACTATTTTAGTTAATTTTTTCTATTTTTTCCTGCTGCACATGCGACTGCCAAATATTTTTTTATGCACTCATTAGTCGTTTCTGGTCACCTTATTTGGACATAGTTTTGTTTTCTTCCATTGTCCTTTTTTAAAACAATTATTTGTATAATAATATGTAAAATAAAAATGAAATAGTAATCAAAATTAAACATTCCACGTTCATATATTATGTTTATTTGTTACAAATTAAAATTACCTTTTTTTTTTATAGGGTAAACGCCTAATTTTTAACAACCATATTTCAAGTCCATTCCATCCGGTATTCATGCCTGGCTGCTGGAATCTTACACTAGAATGGCTTGACTCGAACAAAAAAGTTATAACTTGCGTTTCGTTTGTAACGTTACAGTCAGTTGATTCTAACTATGAAGTCGACCGAAATAATTGTTATTAAAATAAGGACAACTGCAATTTATTTAAATAATATTATCTTTAAGTGCAATATTAACAATTAAGTATTATAATAAGAAAATATATGGGTATATTGATATCTTTTCGTACTCTTCAATGATTTTACCCAAATGATCCATCTTATATTGGGTTAGTTACAATGATCTGGATCGGATAATTATGGATCGAGTCTATCTAGTAAAAGTCTACTTGGTCAAGATACAGTTTAATTTTTCAATGTCCAAACTGACCCAACCCTAAATAAAAAGTGATCCACTAAATGGCAGAACTTAATTTTTTTGGCACTGACATTTCATTAACATCATTTAAAACTTATGAATGCCATTATCATGAAATAGTGGATTTGATGGTTTAGCTCTTCTGGCGTTATGCGTCTCAAATTGATTTATTGAGACTCTTAATCAATCATATCACATAAATAATTGTTTATATTTTTGGCAAATATAAAAAGAACAGTGCGGCCACTGATTTGTATGGTATCTTTTTTTGATAGAAAAACTAAACATCCTAAAGAGTTTTATGGCTAAAATAACTATTATATATCGGAAATTTGTTAGAGGTAAAATTTATATTTTCGTTTTAAGTTACATTAAATCAAATTTACTTTTCAAACGTTAAGAACAGTTGTATGACACAATTAGAAACATTTAGCACGAATTTATTACAATCCCGCCAAAGTAAGCTAAACAGTGGTTAAAAAATAACGAATACAAATATAACAAAAAAAACAAATATACATACCTGAATGAAATCTAGCTTAGTACTAATATTTACGGTGTCCGCCAATAATTAGAACAGACCTTATGGAGGACCGAAGAAGCGACTGTTTGGTACGTGCCAGGTATAAATATTTTTGTAAAACTTTTTTTAGGAAAAACTAAAAAAGAAACAATATAATATTACGATTATCATGAGGATCTACTTTCTTTATTGTGTGGACGAGTGAAATACCTAAATAATGATGATATAATTGGAGTTAAAAAAAATTGTTAATTAGAATGTAGTTATTTTGTTTAAAAAAATAGTATCCTATTGAATCGATATAATATATTATAGTACCTATACATTGTTAAGTGATTAAATACAGATAAGTTTTTTTATGGTGTTGAAGGTGTTTCTGAATGACATACCTATTAAATGTATATTTTGTTCATTTTACAGAAATAAGCATTTATGTATTACCTACAGCGCAGTTACAAGCTGCATGTCTATACGAAAATATAATACATAGTAAACATTTGTATACATTTTTTCGCGTTACAAAGATAGACTTTATCTTATTAATCATACGACTAACTGGCATATTCTTAAAATGAAATTATTTGTTTTATTATTGGGCATATGCTTCTGTGGCAATCTTTGCCAATCGGCACAGGTAAGTGTTGTATAATATAAATACATAAATACACAATCGCCGAACATCTTACCAGTTAAATATGAGAATTTCAGGAGCCGTTTAACTTATATTTGCTGAAAGCCACCAATTGCCTGCAAGACAAAAGCAAAATGCTTTTTGACATACGGTATAACGCTTCGATTCCGTCACCGAATAGTCACAACTACTATGTCGTTTTGGCGGATATCACCAAGTCTATGAACTTAACGGTAAACCGTTTTTAGTATTTAAAAAAAATAATTCTGCCTATGAACGGAACGTTCTAACCAAAAACCTATTCTTTCCTAACCTATTCTCTACTTTGCCTTTTTTTCTCATATTTGGATATAATCTTTTTCTGCTCTTGTTTTCCTTCTTGCCCATGATTAAACCTGAATCAATCTTTGGGCACATACTCTTTTGCTGTTCCATTTCTAATAAGATACTATACTTTTTTGCTGTTCCAATTCTAATAAGATACTGTACATTTTTAATTTTCTCTTCTTCCGTGACATTACATTTTTTTCTTCGTCGGTCGTCCAATGTGTTAAACTAATTGTATTCTCTAATTATTTGTTATATTGTAACTGTCCCTTCATTCTTTATGTGCCCTAGCTGTTCCATACATTTTTCATTTATTTCAGATTGGCAATAACATGTACAGAAAAGATAAAAATTGGAAACTGATACCTTCGTTGTCGGGCAAAACTATAAACTACTGCGAGTTTTTAAAAAACGACATAGCGGTAATGCCAAAAATTAGAATGTTCATGAAAGCAAGCATCACATGTCCTGTAGTAAAAGTATGTATTAATTCAATTAACTCATAAATATATATATTGTCGTTCATTGTAAAAGTGGTGTAACTCCAAATTTTTAAAATATACATATTTTTACTTAACGGAGTCACATTTAGTCACATCTTTTATTATAATAGAGAAGCAACTTCAATAAATGTAAAAATAAATAAAGAATATAAACCACTGAATGAATACTTAATAAAAAACTCATTATTTCAAAATTCAATTACAAGGTTATAATTCACTTTTACAATGAATGACACATATTTGTCTTCAGGTTTCTCTTTCTAATTCTAACTACCTCCAAGTATATTCCTGTTAGGTATTCTATCTATTCAGGCCTTTATTTTAAGAGATAAGTATAGATTTATATTTAATATTAGTAAGGTAACCTAACGGTTGGGTTAGGTGGTAAAAGTGTCAAATTAACAATGTCAATCAAATATTTTCATTACATTTTAAACTAAGTCTACTTGCTTTACATAATTAATTTTATATTATTACAGTTTATTTATTTACTTGTATCATTTATACTATTTTTATTTTATAAATGTACTAATTTATAAGTATTACGTATACATATATAGATATAAAATGTAATAATATAGTTATAATAAAAGTAAATTGTGTTGTGGTTTGGGTTTTCGTTAATATAAATAGTATTTGCCACAAGCTTACAAATGACTCTATTTTTTGTTTCATTAATGATAGCACTGCTAATTTCCTTGCATTGGGTACGTCAATTCTTTATAAATAATTCAATTATATTTTTCACAGGGTAAATATCCAGTGATTAAAAACAAACTTGTGAGTGTATTCAGTCCGATTACCATGCCTGGATGCTGGAAACTAAATTTTGAATGGTTTGATTCCAATAAAAATATCATTGCATGCGTTTCACTGGTATTCTTTCAGTCTAAGTTTTCTGAGGAAGAAAACGACCGGAATAATTGCTATTAAAATGAAAATATTGTGTTCGAAGACAACATTATATTATTTCATATATAAGGGAATTTTATTTGCTATTACAAACCAATGTCAATATTTTGTCTGTATGGTGACTATAATAAATAACTCGGTTGATTTATTTTTGGGTTTATATTGTGAATTATTGTTTATAACATTAAAAATATGCAGTTAATTTAAATCATCGTTGAAATTAACTGCGAGATATAAAAAAATGGAGAACTATTTACATTGAATGATGATGAAGCGAATATTAATATTTGTTCTACCTAGTTATTTCGAAGAATAGAGTCATCGCCAGTGAGATAAAGGCTAGCTGTGTAGATGGCAATAGGTATCCGAGTTAATGATTTTTATTAAATTCATTAAATGACATGTTATTACATCTTCATGTTTTTTTTCAGTTTAAGGCCCAAAAATCGTTGATTTCAGAATAAATATTATTGAAGAAAGAATCTCCTTTCAAATTGTATTTTTAATTAAATATAATTCATAGTTCACTAAAAATTCAAGTTTATGATTAAGTTAATTCTAAAAGAAAATCACTATAGGAGGAAATTTACTATTATTATAATACAAAACATCACAATTTTAGGATCTTTAAATTTTCATTGTATTCTAAAAAGGCTTTATGAAAAAATAAATAACTTTTCTAGGAATGGTTATTGCTCATTTAATTTTTTTTTATTTATTTCAAACATCATATTTATTTGTAGTACTTTTAAAGATTTAAATCGAGAAAATTAATAAATCTCCCCGATCTTAGTTCGAGCGTTAAAATATATCTTGGGATAAAAAAAACACACGGGTACAGCTAAAAACTATTATTTTTTTTTTATAACTATATCAGGTTATTCAGATATTAACTAAATTCTTAAATTTAATAATAAATATATAATACCATTGTGAATTACCCATAGGACCTTTAGACCGGGAAAAAATAACTAATGTCATCATGATAATATTACACTTGTCACAACATCATTAGAGTTTATACAATTACCGGAAGTTTGAAAAAAAAACAGACATGATCAGGACGACGACAGCAAAATACTTCCTCCGTTAGAAAATAGAAACTACACGATTCGCAGTGTTCAATTATACAAGGCTGCAAGGTAGACTACACAGTGCGCGTGTATGTCGTCTAAGCTGCCTACGATAATGATTGACAGGCGCAAAACATGTACCATGATATTATTGACACGCACGCGTCACGACAGTGTTTTGACGGAATTACGTGTGTACACGCTTGATGTACTTTTAATCTGATTTTCGAAATTTAAGTGCTGAAACTACATTAAAAAAAAAAAAACCAAAATGAAGGCATAGGTTCCACCCTTCTTGTCCGCGTAAAACCGTAAGATATTAATCTTTCCCGTAACAGTTGTCAAGAGTATCTTACTGCATTCATACTTACTGCACATACGCGCCGGTTTTAATGTTTGTGCACAGCACACCGAGTGTCTATAATCGTCACCGACAGCTGTTGTTGTGTATCGTAGTGAGCTTACAATTTTGTACATACCGTGAAAACGATGTAAACAGACTTGCCGGAAGTGTCTGAAGTTATTCGCAGTAACTGAACGTTCGAAGATGACTGAATAGAATATTATTATCTCGAACGCATGTCAGCGCGACAGTGGCCAAAAAACTCATTTTTTATTTTTATTATTACGGTAAACGATAATAATAATTATTGCAACATTACACTGTAACTCGGAATTCGAGACGATTATTTAAATTTTTTCCATTACAATTTTTTCTACAAAATCATTTATAAGATATTGCGCGTTTAGTAGGGTGGGCGAAGAACCTGTCGAGCTCGGAGAGTAATATTTACCGCTGTAAAGGGCGAAGAGCAACAATTAATTTTAATACGGAATCGGCCGTCGTGTAACGCTGTAAAAATAATAATTGAAAAAGATGTGACCAGAGAACAGACCATCGTTAAGTAATATGTCGTTGAAGAAATGAACCTTCCCGGGACGTTTTGTATCGTTCCATAAAGAATAACATATAACTTTGAACATTTTCAATCGGCATATTTATACGAGTTCAAAATTAGTTAAGCTATCAAAACGTTATAATATTAATAATTTGAATCGACATTAATTGTTGTAGTTAAAGCAAATAATGTGAATTTCGGCTTGAAAACGTTATCATTACCAACCGCAATTTATGATTATTTATTTTTTAAATATTGTCTGTTTTTTTTTTAATAAATAAATAATAAATTTTATATTATAATAAATTGTGAAAATAATAATAATACAATTAATAATAGGGTATTATAAATAAATCTAGTAAGTAAATCGAGTGAACAATCAAAGAAATAATTTAAACGAGACAGTAAATCGAGTAACGTACGTTATGTAGTCTTCTGTTCACTAATAAACGTAATAAACGAGTAAAAAAATGTAATACGTGTATCCTTGTAATCCAGATGTAATTAAACCTGTGACCCAATAGCCTCAGAATAATAATAAAAAAAATCTAATAAGCGAATTGAGTAAACGAGTAAATTAATTGAGGAGATAAATCTAGTAAACGAGAAAATTAATCAAATAAATAAATCTGATAAAAGCGTAAACAAGTCGTGTAAACAATAAAATAGTTCAAATACACTATTAAACAAGAATACAATTTGAGTAAACAATATATTTTATAATTGAGTAAATAAATCCAGTAAACGAGAAAAAGATCAATACTCATATAATTACTAACAAATACATTTAACGAGCAAACAAATCTAGTAAGTATATCGAGCAGGCGAGTAAACGAGTAATGTAATGTAGTGGAGAATTTGAGCGCAAACGAGAAAATAATTCGAGTAAATAAATCTGGCAAACAAATAAACGACAAACAACACATTTCAGAATAATTAGTAAATGGGAGATTTACTAAAACGAGTAAACAAACCGAGTACGCAAATCGAGTAAACGACTAAACTATAGCAATTATTATTGATTGATTGGTTGGTCAGCAATGAGACATAATATGTTGATCTTATGAAAAATTGCAATTTTTTTAAATTGACGCCCAACCGTAAACAATATTTATGTTAAAACTTTAAATCTATAAATAAACTAATATATATTTTTTATTAACTTACAAATTATAGTACTAGCGAATAAAAAATAATCTAGTATTCATAAAATTATGCATTATTTATAATTGTATTTAAATTTCGTGCAACTCTAGGCGTGCGAGATCTTTCCTATTATAGACACACCATACCCATGTAAAACCTAATCATCATTACAACGCATATTATGATTTATACAAAATACATTTTTCAATAAGAGCGTTTTAAAGTACTTCTTTGCCGGCTTTACGCAGGCACGTGTACAATTGTATATATTTACTGATTTTACTACAGAGCCAACTAGGATGTATTGTAAGCTAAAATTTTAATTTTACTGACATAATTTGATGTATATGTAAGCAGTAGTATTAGTAGTGGCTAACTAATAAATAGTTTGGAAATGTACAAGTACTATAAATAGTATTTGAAATTTATCATTCTATATGCTGATGAACAGAGTAGTGTTCCGAATTGTAGAATATTGAATATTGCTTTCTTAAGAAAATATAATATTGTACTACAATGTATTTACGTACGTTGGCAAAAAAAACTATAATAATATTATAGACAAATTATCAAATCGTGATCACTCACTAAAAAACACTGCATACTAATCGCTGTGAATTATCAACGAAAATAATGGAGTTGGTTTTTTTTATGTTTATCTAGGTCATTCCAGTTAGTCATTGCGATGATACAGTTATAACGCGGTATTCCAGAAATAATATTAATTTTTCAAAAAGAAAAAAAAAAAAATCACACAACCGAATGATAACTGTATAGTTTACATAACAACAGTTAAAAATTAAAATCATTTTTTTCTTGTTTTTTCTTAGCTGACGTCAGATTTATGATGAGAAAATAGCTATTCGGTAATTGCTCCATAATATTGTATGTCTATTTGGTTAACTAGTTACGACATTTGAATAATAAACCTGTTTGTTATGTTTTTCTTTTTTTTTTAATTCCTTTAGTTTCCATGCGGTTCAAGTGTGCTTCACACAATAGTAATTCCTTGTGTACAGTTATAATATCCGAAGGACTTGGGCAGTGTTTTTTTTTTTTAAAGTGTTTTAATGCTTTAAAAATGATTCGAACGTTAATGACTTTGTAATAAATTACATGTTATTTATGTTTGATCATTGTATTAATGCGGCTGTTCTATGATGCACTATTTTAATGTATAGAAATGGTGAATTGCTTTTAGAGTAGGCTAAAAACTAAAACTAAAAAAAAATCAACAAATAACTACCGGCACAGTTATAATAGATTGTCAATTGTGCCGGACCAAAATAAAAATAGTAATTATGGTCGGTAATCGTTTCGCCAGTGAACATTTTGTCGTACTGATTTTAGCCGTTACATACAATTGAAAAAACTTTCACCTGAAACCATCGTTCATCACGTGGACAGTTATGTATTACTGTAAAGCAAAAAACTGGCAGGGCCTGTAGCCAACAATAAAATACATCATCATTCTTAATGAACAGCGGCGAAGTTACTCACCAGACGGGATCATAATGATGTACTTAAGGAAACAATTTCCAAATCTATGGTATTGGTTATTGAAAAAAAACAAAAACCTGTGTCAACTAAAATATGTGACGCAACTTGTGGCGACAGTAACTATATAGTCGCGCTGCAGATGTTCTGAAATATGGCGGCAATCATGAGAAAACATTTTTTTTCCTGAAAAACAATATTGTTTGCATAAGGAAAAAAATTATTATTGAAATAATCCGGTAAAATACAAACACTTAAGATTAATTAATGTATATGACATACATTTTTTTCCCGGCATTTTTACTTCTAGTGCGGTACTACTGGAGTATTGTAAACAAAAAACTGTTAATGGAATAACATTTGCTTTTTTTTTTTAATAATAATAAATTGAAGTATAATTTTTTAAGACCTTGAATAGTATGTTTTCGTTAAATTCTGGGCATTGTTTTTTGGACAGCGACACGAAGATTGTAAAGTAAAACAACAACGATAAAAAAAAACATACCTTAATGTCACTGCAGCTGTACGGAAATCTCACATAATACGAAACAAAAGGTTGTGCCTTACAACTTTTTACTAACGACGTAGCTTTTATGGTGGAATAAAGTAGAAAATAGGGTTTTGATGGATTGCACATTACAAAGGGCGTGTCGAAAATAATCGCATGGTTACTCTACGGCAAAAGCTGTTCCAGTACACACTAATGGATTATTCGCAAACCTCTATGGTAGTTTGTCCGACTTCTAAAGATCATCATCGTTCCATCGTCCGGTTAAAGATATTGAAAAATAACAAGTGCCATAATCCGACGTTTAATTTATAATAAATGTATTTTTGGGCGCCGACGTAAAAGATTTTTCGTATAATATGTTATTTGGAATTTTTTGATAATAATATAAACGTACAAGAATATTTTGTAAGCACTGTAAGTGTTTTAATATAATATCGAATTGACAATAATATAGTAAGTATAGGTTTCTTTAAATTGTGTTAATCTAATCTAAGTACAAACCTCTACAAAGAAAATTAGAGTACTTACCGCCTACTTACAACCATGATATTTGGGTTTTCCAAAAAAAAAAATTCTGACTACAGATTATTTCATTTATTTTTATTTTTAGTTCATACGTATTCCCTGTATATACTACCAGTTCATATTTCAGATCCCAAGTACACTAACTGCCCCTATAAAAGCCATATAAATAAGTGGTTTTGATAATTTTGGTTATTGACAGCATATTTAGTTTTTGAAACCAATTTATTACTTCAACAGATACGTTAAGTGACGATAAAACCTAAATGTGGTAATACAATGTATACAGTTTGTAAATTTTCAATTCTCATCATATTGTATGTTTGAAGATGGTATAATCTCCAACAATGCTAGCCGTTAAATCGTTAGTAAGTCAATATTGACTTTCTGACTTAACTAATGCGGCCTAGTTTTGAATGTATTAACTTAGTTTTATAGATTCTGGTTAAACTTGCTATCGCAAACTAGGACACACGTTTTGTAATACTGTATTTCGTTATAAAAATAAAATTATAATTCAGAGCACACATTTTAATGTATTTTACTTTAATTATATCTTACAAGTGTTTCAAACGATTTCTAATGCAGTTTACACCGTCAGTGTATCGAGTTTACCAGTTTTACTGTAAATGTCTACTATCTAGCTAATATTTCTATTAAAAAAAAAAACAATAATTCCTAATTCCTTTTATAACGATGACAAGTTCAAGACACAAACTATAATATGTTATTCAAATTAACTTTTGATGATTATTTAATTACGTTAATATTAATTAGTTCATGAGTAAGTTCGATGATAATAAAATTAAACGTTACTTGTAAAACTATTAATAGCATTCAGTTTCACAATTTCGAGTTTTAGTTTTATTAATTGACGCGTGTTGTACGCACTGTAATTGGATTTACTTCAAGTACTAAATTATTACACTAATTAATATACATTTTTTTTATGTCTTCATTGAGAATTATTATTAAAACTGTTACACTTGTGTCATTAAGCAAAAGTTGGACGAGATATATTAATTTTTCGATTAATTTAAGTTGCAGTTGCACATTACAAATTAACGATAAGCTTAATATCCTACCAAAGATATACCAAATAACTCTGTCAAAGCCTTTCAGCAAAATTGAGTCATCATTACATGCATAAATAATGTCGAGATATAATAGCGTACATGACGGAATCTGAAAATATTTTATGATTATTAGTCATAACCTTCAGGCTAAGTTATGAGGTATATGTGTACTATGTCTTTTTTGTATTTATTGAATTACAGAACACTGTAATAACAATTTAACGGTTTAAGCGACAAAGCCCATCTGCATATAAGACGAGTTAATACCATTGGGTTTTGTAAACAATAAACCTACATCGCAGAATAGGCTGTCAATCAGCCTGCGGCCAAACGTCAATACTAATAAGGATAAACGCACACTGATCGCACATTCACAAAATTACTACTGAGTAAAAACTTAAACACATTTGGGAAAGGTAAGAGACAAGAGTTACTTAATCATATTAGAAAAAATACACTTTTGAAATAAACCTTTGTCGTTAGATGGCTGAACGAGAGGTTATATAATATTTATAGGTATTAAGATATACAAATGGAATTTATTTTAAAATAAGCTTTGTTTCAATCTAACAAAGATTCATCATGTAAACTAAATTACACATTGTTTTATCCTTGAGTAGAATTCCGGCTCTTTCCTTAAACTTTAATCGTACGATTTGGTGCTGAAACATTAATGACTATAAGACGTATTCATTTGGATATTTGTCACGTCACTAATTCAATACCAAATAGTTGCCTGAACATTGTTGAAGCGAGTTCACTATAAATTCAGACAAAATTGGTTTATTACCATCATATCATTTTGTGGGAGAAAGATTTATCACGCAGCCATTATATTGCCGTCCTCCATAAAACTTTGCCGGCATCTCAAGGATATAAAATTACTAAAACTCTTGCCCGTAAAATCATAAATCATGTTTAAAAAAATTTACAAAACCGCCTCGTTTCACTGCAAAGGCTGATTACATGACAAAATCTACAAATGTCTAATTATATTACTTTAAAGTTTAAGCTGTCGTCGTTTCATTTGTGTAATACATATGCATATGTGTACATAATAAAATTCATAAAACGTCAACAGTGTTGTATAGTTAATGGAATAAGTTGTTTAAAAAAAAAAACTTAACACATTCAATAGAATATTCACATGCGAATATGCGATACAGCAACAGAAAATGTTTTCAATCGAAAAACTAGTTTCAAAAAAATACCTCGCTTAAACTATACCTATTTTTATTTCTTCGGCGGAGAAGGCCGAAGGGTAAACCTGATATGTCAAGAATTACCTGAAAATTTAAAAAACAATATGATTATATTTAAAAAATTAAAATTATTATTTCAAGTTGCGACTTGGGATTAAAAGTTTTCTAAAAAAAAGTGTGTCTAAAAATATAATAAACTAGTTTTTTGGAAAAATTAAAATAGTTAGGCAAGTAAAATGATAATAAGAAAACTAAGGAAACATTAAAACGTAGCGGTATTCGTAATATCCAATTGAATTCTTTTTTGATGATTTTTTTCAAATAACAATAAAATCAAACAATGTAATTGTTTTCGATTTTTCGAAAAACCGATTTCTTTCTGAAATTAATTTTTTTCTTTTTTAAGCTAGTTCTTTATCATTTTCTTTTATTTCAGAGATTACCCTGGAAATAATCCCTGGTTTTTCTCGGAATATTCCTGACTTTTTTTTGCCGAGTAAAATTTCCAGTACTTCGATTTCTACTATATTATATAATATAGTATTATTTTACGTTTAACGCGAATTCAATTTTAGTCGGCTTATTACAAAACGGTGGCTCGTGAATTAATTTTAACGTTTCGCAGCACACAGCCAAACCATGCTGGTAGGACGTTTAAACAATAACGCCGTGTTTATCGCGTCTCGCTTTTTGTATTGATCTTTTGACAAGCAGATTTCCATCTAACCGAAACAACCGTTTGCGTTTCGAAGCTCGTCCGGGCACCGTTTGCCCTTGTTCAAGGCGGCGGCAATAATTTAATTAATAATAACAACAAAATATGACACCTGCGCGGATCGGTCGTTCCTTAGGCGTGTCAGAAGTTAGTACGGCGCGATTAGAGCCGAAAAATGAAAAATAAAAAAACGTACAAGTATAGTACCTATTATTATTGTTAGCCGTGTAATTCCAATCGACGTCGGCAGAGGCTGCGGCGAGAAAACCCGATAAAAACTTGGCGGCAGATAAGGCGTACAAGGAGTCTTAAACGGGACTACACGCCGGTACAGGCTGGCGGGTCGGTGGGGTGCAGTATATAGTAGTGTAAAAGTTCTATATATATATATATGATTTTTGTGTGCGTAAGTACGAGGGGGAGCAGTCGAAAATCTCGCCCGGCAACCCCGAAAACCGAGGGACGATATGATAAATAAAAAAGCACCGAAAAAAAAACGCGGGCGATGCACGGCCGGGGTCAGAAAATCGATGGTCGGCCCCGGTCGGTCGCGGTCGCCGCCGGCCGACGCCCGAACGCCGCGCCGGGGATCCTCTCGACCGGAATTCCACGCACACACCAGCACGCACGTTCGTTGATACCGGCCGACGTCCGTTTCGAGTCCCGTTCGCTTTTGCCGCCACCGCCGACCGAGAGTACAGTGCCTTTTTGGGTATTTTTGATTTTTATTTTCTTGTAAAAAAATTTGCTAAAAAAAAATTGTACTGTCGCGCCACAGCGTACGGTATTATTATTACTATATTAATCGTCGGGGGTGTGTGTGTGTGTGTGTGTACTCTGAACTTCAGCCGTCGTCGAGTTATGCCTGGACAATTATCATTGTTTTCCCGAGGAATACTCACCACGTCGGGATAAAGTCGTTTGGTTCAGGAACACGGCCGCCGTCCACTTGCCGGTGAGTGCCAATCCACAACTATAGTATTATTATTATTGTATATATTGTTGTTAGAGCAATAGAAAATTTTACCGGTGACCGGTCGAAGGGGTTGAAGTATTACCGTCAATCGGTCTTGTGCGTGTGATCGAGTGATGACAACAGATCCGTACTCAACGCTCTATAATCTATATAAAGGCTGTCTAATTACGACCGGACTGGCCTAGTGGCACCGAATTCGTTTTTATGCACGCTGTACCAAAAAAAAAAAACTCTTTAATATAAATCCACCCTCCGCGATGATCGTCTCGACCACGAGATATTTCACGTTTATTTACAAGATTTACGGATAATTAATGCGATTGAACCATCTCGATGGTTGTGTTTTGGCGCCAAGGCCTATTGAAAAGGATACCGGGTTCACCTTTCGAGTGTATCCATACCCTGGCGGATAGATACACACTCGCCTCTTCTAATATACGCTTAGGTACCTACTTGTTTTTCGTTTGGACATTTCAAGCCGGCTTTGGTTACTAAACCTGTGATGTAAAATAATGTATTGTATTTAAATTTCGGTCGTGCGCGTGAAGTTGTGTGTATTTTTTTCCCTGACGGCTGACATGGGATGAGACGAAAAAACCGTTGGCATTTTTCGAAATTACACATCGTAGCGGGTAGTTGTGCGCACACAACACATACACACACGCCTACCCTAATGGTCCTGTACGTTGAAACATTAGCACGTCGATAATATAATAGGTTTTTGGTCCAGAGAAACCCGGCAGTCATCGTCGGTCGCACTCGCTCCCTTCGCCTCTCGGTAATAAATAATCTCCCCCGCCGCAAGTGATTTTTTTGACGTTAACAAAATACCCGACGATTTTTCATTGTTCGTCAATCACGGTCCGATCCGCGAGAATTCTGGGCCAAGTGGGTAAAGGGGCAGGGGGGCATGGGGCAATTCGAACACCAAACCCCCCCCCCCCGCTACCATCATTGCGGTGCCGGACGAAAATAAAATCAGTATAAATAAAACGCCGCAGGATCAACGATGGTTGTTATTGTGTGTTCCGACCAATACCAAAAAAAGTACCTGTTTCACAGGGATAACGTTGTTATAATAATAATAATAAAAGTAACTATTCAACGACAACCTCTAACCGGTCCGGTCGGCGACTGAAGGGACTACATTTTCCCCGTTTCCAAAATACCACAGCAGTATAACAACAATTATTATTGTGTGCGGATGAACCGAACCGTTACGGTCTAATCTCGGTGAGGTAACGTTGGAAAAAAATGCGATTCTAGTGCACGTCCCGGCGTTGGTTGGTGCTCATAAAAAAAAATCTCGACTTAACCACCAAACGTTAATAAGCCAACCGATGACGTGGTAATAATACGGACAGAGGTTGTCGAATGACAAGTATACCGCAAATGAAAGGAAGACAGACGATACAAGAAGCAACAAATATATAAAAGGCACTGAAACTCAAAAGAAGAACAAATAAGAAAAGTAAATATATAAACTAGTGAGAGAATAACGAAGCAGTAGGGATAGTAGTAGGGATGAATGTAAACGGACGAATATAAAGAGAAATGTGTTGAAAATAGTTGGTAGAGATAGTTGACGAGATACGAGGATGGCTGGTGTGAATGCAGAAGATGTTGTGCGACACTTCAACTTTGAGGTCAAGGGTGACCGATCCCTAATAGGGTGCGTAGCGGTGAGAAAGAATTTGCCAGAAATATATCGAACACTACTATAAGATATAATAATAACGATGAGTTTAGATGATGGATTCAGACAAACAATCATCGTTGTAAAATTCATATTTGCTTTGATATTGATTTCTTAAGTATTTAATGCCGGTCAAAGGCATCCGTCTTTCGAAAGCCAAAGCCTCGAAATGTCTTTTGATCTGCCGGGAAAATTGACATAGTCGACAATACTATCAATAAGTTCATCGTTACTGAAACTCATTTCTCTACTGCATTCCGTACTTGCATGCCACGGAACATAATTATTGCCGCCAGTACACATATTATATTGTGTGCGTCGTCGTCCGTGGTGAGAATTTGGCCTAGACTTCAATTACGGCCAAACGTTTTTGGCGGCAAACCCGTGTAAACGTTAACCGGAATCGAGGTCACGCAAAGATGGTGGACATGACGTTTGTCGAGCAATCATAATTACTATTGTTATGATAATGTGTGCGATTCGGATGTCGGTAGGTGACACAACGTCTACACGGTGCCGAGCCTACGCCGTAGTTTTCATCTCGGTTGCGAAACGTCACATCCGAATGGTTTCCCAACTGAAAGCCATAAAAAAGAAACGCATAGTAACCACTATAGGCCCCACCGACCACCGCCGTACGAATCCCGAACAATAGGCCTCTGCCCTCCCCGTCGCCTGTTCGATAACAGCTGCGCAGCCATATACAATAATCAAAACATATTATATTATATTATAATATAGTAAACACGGTACTACGTCATACGCACGTTCGCCGATCCCGTTTGTTGTGGTAAACTAAAAATCATTGTGATAGAAAGACAAAAATTAAAAAAAAATCCGTGTCATCGAACGAACGAGATTCGCTTTCGCCGAGCAGTTATTTGCTGTGCTGTGTTGTACATTAAAATAATATAAATATATATATACACACAGTTTATTGTGTATAAACGTTATTTAATCACGACGGTTCCGAAGAGCAGACGTTTTAATTGCTGAGCCAAGCAACAGATGCAAAATAAACCGTTCGGTTTCGTTTTCCGTTCAAAGGAAGTCGTTTGCCGGCGCCGTGAAAGACGATCCGGATTAATGTTTGCCGTCGGAGACGCCTTACTCGTTTGTGTCATCCTCGATGATCGATTCCTGATCAACACTGTACACTGTGCACCTAAAGGTGTAACATGATTTTCGTTCCTAGACTCTAAGTGCAATAGACACTAAAGTATGTCTACATATTACACTAATTATTCACTTATTCACTCGTTAAAAATTGTGCTTTTGAGATCAGGTCGATGATAATGATTGTAAACGATAGTGGCTACTCAAGTAAATTAACCAAAATTATATAATTACAAACAAATATTCAATTGTGAATAAAGATACTTGAGTATTTTATAAAATGTGATTGTGTATTCGTCTTGAAATTTTGTTTGGGTTAGTTTACTGCAACTCTATGCCTGTCAATCGTGATTCGGCTCCTTTAAGTCCTGAAATCTTTTCCTTGTGTTATTTAGAAGTTGCGCAGTATAATCCGCTTTTGGTCTTCCTTTTCAAATGTGTCCTTATACATCCTCATGTCTTTCAACTATCGTCTTATCTGTCCTGGGTCTAATACTTTGCCGTAGTTGCCAGTTTTTCGTTTATAGTTCTCTCAGCTCTCATTAGATCCCGAGAATTTTACAAAACGCCCACATTCCAAAGTCCTTTGAATCTCCATTTTTCTACTATTCTTTCATCTTGAAATAAACACTAAAACTGTTAGCAAATATTTTGTAAATGTTGTTCAAAGTTTCCAAATACACGTGACGTCTTTCAGATAAATGTATATTAGTCATAATTTTGATCTCATGATCAAAGTTTATCCGAGTAAACAACGATATATTTTATCCTACTCTATAATATAATGTACCGATACGCGTTGTTATTGGAAAATGAAATGCCACTTGGAATCGACTTTGGAATCAAAGTCAAAGTATTACCCGTCGATCAATGGTAGGTATATTATCCATCAAATCGGCGGACTGGCGAGGCACAATGCTCATGCCCACATACCCACAGAGTATCATTTTAATACCTACCATCCAATCGGTCGACGAGGCAGAGGAGGGTGTTTTCGCTCAGTCTTAATCGCATTCAAAGCTCCCGACCCGTCACAAAGTACGGACGAGAATCATAAATCCATCTAATACTGGCGGGGTTTAAACTAGGTAGATACCGCTTGTGTGTTGTGTGTGAATGTGCGGCCAGTCGAGTGTTTTATAAATATTATTATGTTAATCGCCGGCCGGTGCGTGTCAATTATTTCAGCTGACAATAAAGCATACAAACGAGGCGCACAGCAATTTGTCAAAAGCTTACGTGGAGAACGATCAGCCGGGGCGAAATGACAACTTGGGCCCCTCTGTCGATGTACGAATATAATAGATAAATAATTATTGTGGTACACAAATAGCACGCCTCCGCCGGTGGTTTACTATAATAACTAATAACGGTTCAGTGGACGGATTCGGACGACTTTCGATAAAGAATCGACATTTTATTTATATTTTTTCAATACACAGACAGACCGAGTACTTTTATTGAGGAAAAAGACGGTATAAAATAAAATTACGGTACCTACTCGAAAAAAACGAAAAGAGGACATTAACATTTGGCGCAATCGGATGTATCTGCATAACTTAAATACCCAACTGTATCACGGAAAAATTAAGACCGAGTCTATCGTTTTCGATTATTAAACGAAACAACAATTATTAATACTAAAAACTTATAACGGATTTTTAATTAAGTTTCCCCATTGTTTCACGTGTATTTCGTTTGTCATAAATTATACCGATTCGTGAGTATACAACCAACCCCACCCCTCCGTCCGACTTTTTATTTCTGAATCGGATTTAAATAATTAAACTAAAACCAATGACCGACCAATAACCAGTTATGAATAACAATTAGGTATCACTTGATTTGTATTTCACCGTTATATATTTTTTTTTTCAATTCTCCAACGGTTTTTTATACGGATCCCTAGATCTCGGACTATAGCCGTTTGTACACTTCAGAAGGCCACAAAGTTTACTTCTATTTTATGTCTTCCGCATGTCGCTGAACTCCCCTCTTTGTTTTGTATATGGCACATGACACGAATGAGATTGATATTTCAATGTCCTGTTATGGATGTTAGTGAGAAAGATAAATTTTAAAAATTATACATTCGTAATAAACGGGAGTCGCGTGAAATCTGTTAAAATATCTTAAATATTACTTTTCTTTGTTCATACTCTGGGTTTTCTTCAGAAAAAATTGCATTTGTTTAAAGCTCTGAAAGACAACACAACTCTTTGAAAACACTTTATGTTGTCACGAATTCTTCGTTTGAAAATCATTCCGGATAATCTTGAGGAGGTAATTTTACATAATACTACACGAAATGCATTTGCAAATGATAACGAAAGGTGAGGAATGTCGTTTTACCTGTGTAATGTTAGGGGTAAAACTTTTGGGACCAGCGAAACGGCTGTTGCCGAGCAACACGGCGTTACCACCGTAGCCGCCGCCACCACCGCACACCAATTTTGACATTGATTAGCTTCACCTGCTCCCTTTCCTCCACAACTACAGTGACTCGTCGTTAATCATCCCCTTTGTCGAAAAACATTTATGTGCGTCTGTGATAAATACATTAATTAATACGGAGCTGAACACGTGACTTCACCGTTATGGCCGTTATAATAATAATATATAATATATGGAAAATTACCGAGTAGCCCATTTCAATATTGGAACTCCCCCCGCGGTTTTTGTAAAACGTTATCGTCGGTCTGCCGGCGAAGGGAAAACCGTTTACCCTAAAGTTGTCGGAAACATTGTAACTGGACAATATAATATAATAATGGCTGCCCAAATGGCCAACAGAGTACAGACGAATAGAACAATTATTTGACAAATATAAGTATATAGGACGTGTTTCCGAAATAATCAAGATAAATCGCAGTTTAACAGCGAAACTGCAAAATGGTTAAAGAGTTGGCGCCGAGTTGCAGCTTAAAACAAAAGACACGAACAAAGGGAAAGTTATAAGTAGGAACTTTGAAAGAAATTAAATTTACCGATTTTATATATCTACAGTCTATTTTATGATTTACCAATTTAAAATCCGACGAGCGTCACTAGATTTCCTTCTAGTGAATAATATACCTATATTATTCACATAGTATACTTTGATCGAGATGTTAACTACCAGTTGAAGTATTATAATTTTATACTAATTTACAAGACGGCACAATATGAAGAAAGCGCCTTTGTAGTACCTTTTTTTAATACATACAAATCAGTTGTGAATACTTTGATATCTCTTGTTGTCGGAACTCGCGCAAACAAATTAAAGTTCGAGTCGAGAGTAAAAGGTTATTTTTTTCTCAACACAGAAAATTGTGGGCTACTACCCCGCGGCTGTAAACCTGCAGTACTTACCCGTCGCGGTAACTTTTCATGTTTCTACTTAGACATTAATAATTCATTTATTCGCGGTAGTAGGTAGGTACCTACTTCGATAATAATATATTATAGTAGTCGTCGCGCCGGAAAGTTTTATTGTTGGCGGTTTACACTTAAGATGCTTTTCAGAATGCTCGATCGTTGTATACCTTTATACGACTATATACTCGGAAACGCAGGAAATGTGTATTTTATTTTTACTTTAATCGAATCGATCAGCGTTTATCGCGAACCGAGCAACGCGCACAGGAATAAAATATATTATTGTGGTTGTCCTCGACCCTCGTTTACCGTGTGACACTCGTTAGTTCCGTCGCCGCCGTTTCCACCTGTAGTACACACGGGCAGGCAAGCAGAGATAAAACCCGTCTGTTGTTGCCGTTGGAAGGAAACGTTTTATTTCCGCGATACGCACAGCCGAGTGTCTGCGGCAATATTATGTACTATTGTACCGAGCCGTGGCCGTATCTATCGCATACCTGCTCTGCACATTGTTTGGGAAAATCATCGGAGAAAACCGCGACCGATTGGAAAATGACGGTAAAAGCCGTTTTCCGCATTTCTCTGTCGGTTCGGCCGTGCAATAACAATAATAGTTATACTAATAATAATTCACGGTTCCACACTATGTACTACGGTATTACATTTCTTTGGCGCCCGGCATTGGCGGTGGTGGCGGCAACCTGTCAGCGCTATCGCCGCGAGTTCACCGACCTATCTTCTCATACCTGCACAACGTCCAGTCGGCCAGTGTTCGTATCGTGTGCCGGTCGATCCGAAACGGTCCGTTGCCGCCTATCTCGAACGAGAAGATCAAAAGAACCTGGTAATTAACCGGATTTTCCCATTGACGAGCACATGATGTGCAAAAAGGGATCCGGTGTCACTTGGTTAGGTCAGGTTTGCTTCACTACAAAGGTCTCCCGTAACACAGCAATGACATACGAACGAAAACATTACAACAACATTACTACACTCAAACCTACTTGTTTGTTATCGCCTACGAATAGGGTGCTCCTTTACGGCAAACGGAACAATGGAGTTTTTTTAACTATACAGACAGTGAAACCCCGGCGTACCTGGATCGATTAAATGTCATCTTAGTATTCTATTGAAAATATATTACAATTAATGGGTGGTAAAAGTAGGTGAAAGGTAACGATTGCTTTGTACAATACTATTTCAACAAAATAATTATTCACTCAAACCAAAAATGTTTCAGTCCAAACTCTCGGGTCTTAGGCTCTAACTCCAGTTTTATCCACACGTAATTAAGCTAATGATATCAGATTTTCTAATTGCTTAACTCAAGAACAGGTTTTCCACGATCCTGGTATAGATATGGTTCGCTTACTACTGCCCGTTAGCCCTGTTTATGGGATCTTGAACTTTTTAGATTTCTTCACACGTCTCCCCGGCTAGGTCATAATCTGCTTCCAGCTCACTCATACCATCTTTACAAATAAAGACATTCTTCATTTTTTGTTATATTCCTTTCATCGTCCCTTTGCCATGTTCAGCATGTTCTTCTCCATTTTCCTGCATTATCTTACAACATAAATTATCTACAATTCCAATTATTACATTGTCTTGGTTAAAATGTTGGTATTATTCTACAACCATGGTAATACATTTTATTTTCAAAGCCGTGTTCTTAATGCGAAAACTTTCATTGAACGTTTTTTAATTGTGTGGGCATAATATTTAAAAATTAACAGCTTTTTCTCGATATCATCTATTGTCTTTTGGCGCAACATGAATCGTGTTTTCCAAGTCTTTTAAAAACAAACAGAACTTTTGAGTCCATGCGGTCGAGATAGTTTGTACTTTCCAGAGGTCGCTTATAAGTGTATTAAACAGCTGGATATAATACCTAAATCACTTTGTCCAAACACGGAGTTCGCACGGTCGACGGAACTGTCGCATAACACCCAGTGAGTTGGGTCGAATCCCAAGGATCTCTTAAGGGTGAACAGCTACGGCGGTCATATAATCCTGTCTAAGCAGCTCGCCGGTTAACTTTGGCGGAAGTGTATTGTACCCACTAGGAATAAAAAAACCTCTCCGAGATCCTCCGGGAGAACAGCTGGCACGACGGCACATAAGTTTTGACGTGCTCGAGCGTGTAACGGATTTGGAAAGGAATAGGACTGGAAACGCAATAAGCCCTCGGTTAATCTTTTTCAATTTGCCAACCCACCCTAGTTATAGGCCCGGGTTTCCGCACTGTCGTTGCCGTATTATAGTAGTACTTGCTTTGTTGTGGTTGTTTTTTTCATTATACTTGGGTTTTCCGCAGGTGCTCGCTCCCATCTCCCGCGTCGCGACACGGTCCGTTTTTCGGTGAGAAACTATACATTTGTTTATACCTATATTGTTTGGTCAACGGAGTGGATTTGTCTAGCGCAACGTCCGTGTAATAAAAAGCCGCGGTCGTAAAAATGGGATGAACTCCCCCGCTGGGCTGCGGAGGGGGGTCGGACGTTTATTATCGGGTCTCCTTGGGCGGCCGAGGTGAAGCTTCTGTCATCGTGCAGTCGGGTTGAATGGAAATTTATGGGACGCTCACGACGGAATTTCGGTGCGTGGAGGGGCGGGCTGTGCTTAAGCGACAACGGTGGTGTGGTTTCGGGTGCCGCCGAATGTTTCCTTTAATGAGCGACCACGCCCGGACCGGAGGGGTGGTAGCGGCGTGTAGGCCCAGTGTTGCCAATTGCCAGTGGACCGGCGGGCAAACGAGGGGAAGGGTGCGTTGTTCGGTTGGCACCGCCGGCAGCATCTCCAACCGCTGCCGTCCCTAAACAAGCGTATACATAAATAGAACGTGTACAGTTTAATTATACAATATTTACCCTCGTTCCAGGGTACGTGCGTATATTTTGCGGTAAAAGCAAACCGGCGAACGCCTTAATTCGGGTTGTCATGACAAAGTGCCGTCAGAAATTCAGTGCGCGGCTAGTACACTCACACTATGTCTATATATTTTATACATACGTGTGAGTTGATTTCTAAATCGACCCTCGCCCGTGAAAGCTTAATTTGCGGGATTTGTTGTATAATTTCATCGTGACCCACCCGAAACGTACTTATGGCGAAAACTTAATCAAACGCTTATTATACACATTTCGGTTCATCGCCGTTTGAAACGTCTATGCGTCACAGTATGTTTTGTAGCAAAAAACCTTAAATAAAAGATAATTAAATATTACCGCACACTATAACTATTTTTAAAGTTCCAAATATGTATCTTTAGATAAAGAAGTGTCGATAAACAATACAAAAAAAAGGGAGGTGGAAATTACACTTCGACACGTAATTGTAAGTGTCTGAGTTGCTACGTGTGAGTGAATCAACAGTCTACAAGTAATTGAACATATTTTTATTATATTGTTAATTACGATATATGGGTAGCAACGGCAAGTAACAGACAGATGATCAACCCTACTCACGTCCTCCCTAATACTCAAAATATAGTTAGCGCATATTATTGCTTTTCCAATGCTCATATCGATATTTAATATTTCCGTCATCTATAGATTCTAATCAAAATCGTTCCTTTTAAAGTGATTTTATCATAATATTCAGTTATAATAATTCCTGATACCAGCAAAGTATTGAGGAACAGCTGCTGAATTTTAAATTTTTAAATTTTAGACATTCGATAAATGTACACTCATCAGCTTTACCATTTTATTGATCAATACTTACGAGAAAAACGAAGAAATCTTAGATTTTCAAGTGATTGAAAAAAAGGTCGATTTTGCTAAATTAAGTGCCACAAAAATGTAGAAACATTTGCGACTGGCTTATTGCGGGGGAGACGATAAGGGATGGAAAATCCCACGGTGGTCTGGTAATTCGGTAAACGACCGTTTACTCTGATAGCGCATGACACGTGCTAGGGAAAACATTATTGTTCCATCTGGAAGTTAATGAACTGTGAACGCTTCTGTGTCTGGAGCTAATGTTGTAAGCCCAATACCAGGAAAGGTATAAACGCAATTACCCGGCTTTAGGATAATTTTGACACTTAAGCCTCATTCGAAATTATTCGATTGTATACGAAAAACCGACAAATGTTTCGTTAGGTTGTTGGTGTATCGCCATAATTAATTTACTTTTCTCTTTGGTCGACTTCGAGTGGTATAAAAATGTACCAACTAGTTATTGAATTATTATTACACTACATTCACGGTCAATTGGCAAAAAGTTAACGGGAAATAACTACGCGTGGATATCATATTATAAACTGGTAGCTGTTTAACTGTAATTGTAGTTTTATACATCTAAACAAGTCATGTAATTTTAATTTTATTTTTAATGATCTTAAATGTATTATAATTAAATACTTATTCAGTGGCGTCAAGCCTATAACTGAGCTGAAGCGACTACTGGTCTAATATTATCAAGGGTTGGTTAAGTATTCGAAGGAAAACAACACTAATGCAGCCTAAAAGGTATTGTGAAAAGCTTGGGATAGATGGTTGTTTAACATTTAGACTTAACTTTTTGTAAAAGTATAGCGTCACTGAACAAAATACTTTAGCAAAAAACATAATACTTATTATTGCCATCACTCAGTGTAATGAAACTTAATTTATTTAGTAATTTTTATTTTTATGCTTTATATTATACACAAACAGTATATTTTTGTTCAAAAAGACCTATAGAGTTGCAAGTGTATATTTTTAGTAACTCTAGTCATAAATAATAATATTTATATAAAGTGAATAAAAAAACACAAAAGAATATATTACACTAAAGTGAACTGTATACCTTTACCGCTATGCAGAGTTGGCCGAGGCAGCAATTAAGCTAGTTAATTTAAAGGGGACGGGCAAACAAATTATGCACACATATACACATAATTTATACGTATATATATTTATATTACACAGCCGCTCGCATTTTGTTCCATACACAATATAATTATTTTGCCAAAGGTTTTGTTTTCACTGAAAATTAAAATCTCCGGGTTTTCTATAGTTATAATAATAATAACGGGGAAAAAAACTAAACATTTAGGGTTGATATTTTTTTATTTTCGAAAGGCAAGAAAAGTCTTTCGTCCTTTCCGATCTTTTCAATTCATTTTTTCATTATTTTAATATTTTTTTTCTTGTGATTACAAACTGTTTGATCTCGTGAATTATAATAAATATTACAATATTCATGATGTGGCCCCATACAGGTATTTGCTATTTGATAGACCATAGACTACGTCTCTATAGGTTAAATTATATTTGCTACGACAACTTTACCTCAAATAATTTTCCTACCCATCCTTTAGACTTCTTCCTTTTTCTATCTATGAATATTGTTCTTTAGTTATCTTTATTGCTTCTTTATCCTCTTTTTAGCCCAAAAAGAAAATATTACAAATTATTAAAATTGCAAGAGAAAAATTGTCTGGGTTGCGTATGGTTAACCAAATTCAATACATTTATTCGTTTAATACTATTATAACATTTTACAGGCCGTTGGGCGTTGCTTGAATAAAACAAAATCATTATTATTGCTTAAAGGTCCATACAAAATATAAAATACATTTTATAAAATTAAAAACATAATAAAAACTGTATAACCATAAAAATAGTCTGTTGTTTTAGTATTAAAAAATAATATATCGTATCTAGTACATTTTTTACCATATAAAATTTCGGATAGGGTACCTAGGTATATTACCAGTGTCCGTGAAGGACAATGTAAATATATATGCCCGTCTGGACACCTAGAAAGTCATTTAAAAAAGCCTGCGGGCCGTACGAGAAGTCGTGGGTGTTGTGTTCGTGTGTGAAGTCGTAAAGATTTTTGAATAACGTTCCGGTCTAATGATTTGGGTAGAGAAATAGTTAAATAAAAAAAATAAAAAATGTATATAATATAATATCATAAGATCATAATCGTGGGTGGGCGGCCTAGTCTGAGTATTTTTTTTTTTTAATGAACCTGAAGAGGAGTCCAAGAGGATGTTGAGACGAAGAGAAGACGGCTTATACAATATTATACGACAAATGGACGTCTGCTATATCGACTCGAATCAATTCCTTGTTCAAATATATAACAACTATGTACATATTATATAAGTTTAATCTATGCACGGCGTGTATGCTCTCACGACTGCTTGATGAATCTTGTTGGAATATTATTGTTTATTATTAACTATTAGTAGTTTAAATTGAATTATTGTCAGCGGACACATACGATGGGCGGTGATGATCCAACAAAATAATATAATTTAGCTGATAAACTAACCCAGACTTGAATCTTTTAATCAGAAACCGGAGTGACGACACGTATGCCTCGATAATACCGTTATTATTTTTTATTATTAATAAAATACTTATTTCTATCAACCTCCCATCCCGGACGAATTGAATGTGGTTTAAATTAAAAGAAGATAAACGCCCTTCGAGATTGACTTGTACACGAAGGAGTCGAAAAACCCCTATATATATACATACTTACTATCTCGAGTGTTCGACCGCAGTAATATATAGACTATAGTGTATTGTTTTTATCAAGTTTTCTACTTGTAACAAAGTGAAAGGGTTGATGTGTGTGTGTGTGACTTAATGGGAAGTTAATAACGCCCAATCTGATCAGAGATAAAAGAGTCGGGACGGGGAAAAAAGTAATAATGGATACCTACACATGTGTACTTTCAAAAAAAAAAAAGCCAGACAGGCCGTGAGAGATCCGATCCTTATGGCTATAGTGCACTGTGTTAATACGGGGCTTATAGGCAAGTATAATAATAATATGATTATAATAAAGGTATAGTACTGAGTTTTTTTTTTTTGGAATTCGTCGACGATTAGATTCGACTCACTGGCAGGATCAAAGAAGCCGCCGTCGGTCAACCCACACACAACCCTGTCTAGTCGGTCCTTTGCGTTATATAACCAAAACGAGTGGCAAGAATAAATAAATATATTGTATAAAACCAATAAATTAAACGCTTGGCGAATTGGAGGGTGGAATTAGAATGATATATATAATATTTTCGAAGGGCGGGAACGGCATGAACGAACGAATAATAGAATGCCTTTTTTTTTTCATTATTTGTATTGTCCCACACCTGTAAACGTTATTTATTTCACTTTTTTATTGTAATATATATATATTTTTTTATCCAAATTAAATTGTCTTTTGTACAATGGATTCGACAAAAAAAAAAACCCTTAAATGTCGATGAATGAAAATAAAAAAAATCGTAAAAATGATTATCGCTGAACAGTAAAATAAAAAAAATAACACACAGGTATACGACAGGCTACCTGTGGCTGGTCACACGGTGCGGTGTAAAAACTCCTCCTTCCCTACATTCGGAACTGTCGCCACAACAACAATAATAGTACGACCAAGACGAAAAGAAAAACATTATTGCAGTAATACATGTCGATACAAATTTGAATTTTAAAGGACTAACGCGATAAATGACGGGCTGTAAAACTAAAAGCAGTGACGGCACTAAAAAAAAAAAAAAAAAAATCTCTTCCTTGGCATTGTTATTGGTTTTCCTCAAGTACATTCCTCCGGCAAAGTCACGTCCGACTACTTTGCATTTGTCGTCGCGGTTGTAAACATCTCCTCCGAAAGTGGCAAAGGCGTTAATTCTACGCTTTACAAAAAGCTTGTCACCCGTCTCCTTCTCCGAGGTTCTTTATCTTCTAGTATAATATAAGTAGTATATTATTATAGTAAATTATTTATACACGCTCGAGTGTCTTTGTGTAATTTTTTAAATGAAAAACATATACTATATATATATATGTATATATATGTATTAATTTCCATCGGGGACACCATAATAATATAGTCCAAATGTAGGATTAGAGACAGCAACGACGTTTAAACATATATATATATATATATATACAAGAGACAAGCTGGTATTACTATATTATTTTATTTTTTTCCATAACAAAACCGCCGGATGTTACCTAACCACCGCAGACCGTTGTCGTGAATGGAACGACCGCGGGTACATAGTATGATTATTATATTATATTCGACGCTTTAAGTCCGACCGCTATTCAAACGTCATCTCTTTCGGGTTTCTTACTAATCTATCTCATCCTCACCGAAAATATTTTTCTCGGTCTCTGTGAATGAATAATAATAGTCGACAGAATTGAATTATACTATTTAACAAAAAACAAAAAAAATATATACATATAAACTTTTAACTAAATTATAGTACCTTAATACATTAATTCGTACAAGCTAGGCCAACTATAACCTAGTTGCCAAGATATAAAAGTCAGTAGCTTTTAACTATGCGTGCCGTTTTTAACAATAGTAACGTGCGACTTAACAAAATACTTGTAACCGTTCTAAGAACATAACTAGTATTGATTATAAATTGTTTTGTTGTCAGGCGTCGGCTGTCAACCAGGTAATAAAAATCTTTTTAGCTTTTTCCAAGATTTCCTTGGTTACTCAGTCAATAATATCTTTTTCGATCTGCGTTTGTTTTATAGTTTTCATTCATTTTTTTCTTATGTTGTCGTAAAGACTAACGAACATCACTCGTACAATACGTTGAATTTTTATTTGGCTTGCCCGTAAAATGTTAAAGAAAAATAAAACACTTCCCCTCGGACCCTATTGGTTCTGACCACATAATCGTTATGGATCGATACCATCAGCAAGATGGGCCGTTTCTCTCTTCTGATAGTATATTTTGTCAATGTAGGCTGTAGCTGTACTGTACCATAATATGTATAACTTGCAGGCGCCAAAGACCCGCCGAGCATTTTCTACTGCGCTAGTCGCGTGCTACTCTATCGGTCGTCTCGGCCTGATCTTTTTAACTGGCACGAATGTCCTCGAGAAATATCAACCGCAGTACAATAACAGTACTATGAAATAATAATAATTACGATTGTTTTACTAGATCACTACCGAGTAGCGGTTTTTTTTTTATTTCTGCGCCCAAAAACAATTATTGTTAATATCTCTGCGGGGCGGCCTATATAGCTTGAGTACGCGCAGCTCGATAATGATCTTTATTACCGTTGGCCGGTGTTAAAAAGCAGTATAATTTTTGTTTTTCGGCAGAGGGAGAAAACACACACAAAGCCGAAGCGCCGAAGCCACTGACCTCGGGAAAACAATATTACCGCACGGACAAACGTTATAACTTATAACGCGCCGGGCACGTTTTTATTATTTTTCTTTTTGTTCTTATTACATGTGAGGCGGAATGGCAAAACGGGATCACGTACCTATCTATATGTGTGTCGTAATGTCAGAAGTTTTCCTACCGAAAACGGCAGTAGGTCCCGACGATAATACAATATTATTAGTGAAACCGCAGCTAATCTTTTATTTTTCCGCCGAAGTAGCATTTGCGAAGGCTTCGGGAAGGTTTTGACCGTTTGAAAAGTAAGCAACTATAATATTAATAATATTATTATAACTTGCGCCGGCTGCGCTTCCGGTCGTCGTTGTTGACAGACTTGCAAAATAAGCAAACAAAATATATCTAGAAAAAATATTATATTATAACATGTGGCCGTCCGGTCGTGGGAATTCGTTTAATAACCGATTACTATATTATATGAAACTAATATATAAACGTCGGCACTTTATAATACTACCTTGATGATTTCGCGTTTATCGGGACGAGCCAAATATTTGACTATTTGAATAAAAAAAAAAAATTGTAAAAAAACGCCACTACCGATAAATGATGGAATATATCTTGCGATGTGACGTTATTGAATATTAAATATATATCCATTAGCTACCCGAAAAAGAATGTGGTCGTTCGGTTATAAGACCGAAAATATGTGCTTGTTCAAAAGATGTAATATTATTTGCATATTATAATGAAGCCGAAGAATTCTCAATCGCCCGCAGTATGATAAATGAAAATTCGATAATAGTGAAATTCGACGATAATATAATATAATATTGGGTGTTTAACGCGGGAAATGTCACTTGTCATGTATATGTAGAAAAAAAAACCAGAAAAGTGTGTACCATAACCGAGTGGATATTTTACGTGTGGACTTTGGTAATTTTTTTAAAGAACGTGTTACCGAAAAAGGAAAAATCGACACTTAAACGAGACCGAAGTGATGGAAATACTAAATGAAAATTCACCGGAATTATTGCGGCGGTAACGTCGACTTCGGAATGGGATACTCAAGAAAACTATAGTATTATATATTATGTTCACTCGGTATCCATTGGAGTCGGCTATATATCTCTTACGGAGTAATGAATTAATAACGACCGGAGCTAATAGCATATATATATATATATACATACACATCTACAATTATTGAAGTTTCATCAATTTATTCGACCGAGTTCGATATTACTTTCCGCTTACTGGCCGCTGTTGATATTATTATTCCGTAGCCAAAGTTCTCTCAAACAGTAAAATATATTATATAGCTACACCAATCGGCGTATATTGTTTGAAATTCAACAGTAGGTATTTCAAAGGTGGTTTTGTGCGAACGATGTAATTTTGACCGCTTTACCGACAAAAGCTGCGAATGCTGAACAGCACAACTAATTTTGATGATAACGTCGAATGAATTATCATAGGAGATTATTGTGCATTCGCATACCTACCTGGCTAAAACGCCAAAACTAATTGGACAAACTTCATTACGCTTATCTCAAATTATGTATATTCGTACCATTTCGCGACCTAATTGATAACATCAATAAGATAAAAAATAATAGTATAAAAATAACACATTTGAAAACAAGAATTATTATTATACATAATACCTACTCGGACTAGCTAATATATGATAGAAAAGTTTTATTTAATAATGCTAGTTTCAACTTTAAAACATGCATTGATTCGTCTTTACAACCTTCAATTTTGTTTTTGTTTTTAACAAATACAATACTACATAAATAACTTATACCATGCGAATTGTTAATTTGACAAATGACGTGCAATTAATTACAATATATTACGGATTTAACGCGTTGGGCTTGATTTTCTTTTCATTTAAAACTTTATTAAGCTACAATATAATATATAATATAGGTAGGGCGTCGACAGTTATTGATAGATGTTTACATAATAATCGCATAACACAATAGAAAACGCGCATAATGGATGCCGACGGTCGTTAAAGGAACTATTATAATATGTAATAACGACCAAAAAACAGCATAATATTAATATTGTCGGCGTTCAATGAAAATTTGATAATAAGATATAAATATGTGTGTATAGCAACTATAGAGATTTTTTAAATTATGCTATTTTTTGTTTTGAAATAAAAAAAGAAAGATAACTACAATAAGTACCGTGAAACAAGATTATCAAAGTTTAAATATAAATTTTCCCGAAAATATGTATTACATTTCATTCTGCAACAATTAATTATGATTTATATTCTAATTAAATGCGCCGTGTGTAAATTGCGGTAGGATTTTAAATTGTATAAATGTTTGATTTGAATTGCTTAAAACATAATTTCATAGTAAACGTATAGCCAGTTTCTTACTTAGGCAGATGTTTTATATTTCCTGCAAATCCGGACAAATCCGAGAAGCCATTTACTTTATTACGTTGACATTTTTTTTATTGTTTGAAATGTTTTCCCTGTATTTTTATTATAATTTGTTTTTGTTTTCTGATTTGTTTGGGCAAAATGCGAATTATATTATACAGTAATAACAATAATGACGCCTAAAGGAAAGTTCTCCCTGGGGGAAGAAGGGCGGCCGCGGTGTACGGCAAAGATGCATATTATAATTTAAATAAACGTCGTTTATCCTTTGTGTGGCGGGCGCAAAAAACGACGCGAGAGTAAAATATTTTTTCCCCTCGTAAATTGATATGATTTTTTTTTTTCGCCGTACACGTTATTTAGGAAACAATATCTCGGTTCGGCGGCCGGCAACTTACGTTGGAGGCGAGAGAAAAAAAAATTTACATTTAGAACATTTTTTTTAATTCGACGGCGTTTTTTTATCCAGAATATTGCGAACGTCGCATAATAATATCGCTTTGTACAATTCGTGTTTACGCTGTAAAATGCACAAAACGGACAAACACACGCCTTATTATAATATTATAATTGTAATTCGTATAGGTCGGCCTAATCGGCGGCAAGGGGTACGTTGGCGGGAGGGGGATGAACCGCCCACGCCGTGTGACGAACACCGTAAAAGGGGTGAAACGACACATCACACAGACTACTTTGGTACATATATATATAACGCGGGGGCGTAAACTCAATTAGCCGTTACCTGGTCAAACCCGATCAATTAGCTCGAGCGCGCGTGGAGTGTGTGCACACTACATATGTGTATAGGTATATACACCGAGACATTGATTAAACATACACATATATATATAATATGTACACAATAGCTCGAGCAAGTGCACGACAGGGCGGTGCAGTTACAAAGGTGTAGTAGGTACAATATTAAACGGCACCCCGGGGGCAAGGCGTAGAACGACCCTGTCGAGAATACCTATGCGTGTGTGTGTGTATAAATGTAGTTATACGGATCCAGGAACAACCGGGGGCAGAGGGGTAGTGCGGACTTGTGTGTGTGTATATTGTATTATTATATGTTTAATCCGGGTCGTATGCGAAGCGGAACGGAAACTGCGTGCGGGAGACACGGCCGTGTGTGTGCTTGCGTGTTTGCGACAATGATGTTATACCTATTCGGTGTCCTTCCCACATGTGGCCCTTCGGAGAGGAAAAAAATGTCATGAATTAATGACCAGAAGGGTTGGTTGGTTTATGCGTTTCACAGCGTTCGACCGACGGGAAAATGACCGGAATCTGTCGTTGCCCGTGTTATAGTACATCCGCATATATTATTATATAGTATATACATTTTGATATATTATTATCTTGTTGGCAAAACAATCGGACGAGGCACCCGCTAGAAAATACTTTTCAACTTGTTCCGACTAGAAGAAGAGGTCTCCTTCTCTAGCTGTAGGTATACGCTTTTTTATAAACCGACACCGCGACGCCCCTTTAAGGTAAGTTATCCGAAGAATACAGTGTACGCAACAGTCAATCTGGAATTCATGACCGTTTAGGTTTGTTGAATTTATTTAATGTACAATAAACGAAACCTATAAAGCTACGTTCGTTTACCTCCGTGTAGATTATTATGCTGTAGACTATAGTGTACAAAACACATGTTCTCCGATAGACGAGACACTTGCCGATTGATCGATGTGCACAATCGACCGGCAATTTCGAGGGTATGGCAAGACGGAAGACGTGAGAGGAAAGCGTATCCAGCACAAGCCAAGATGCAATAATGGGCGCCGGCACGTATCGTTTTGTACCGTACGCGGCCGGAGTGTTTGGCATGCAAAATCCGTGCGCCCTTTACCCGAAATCCTCGTGTACTGATTGTTGTCACTAGAATTACCGGTTGTTTTTCCGGTCCGCTTGACGTGGGACACGTCGAATTAAATCGGCAGCGCTTTGGGCATTGAATCCAAACGTGCGGACGCTGAATTTTTCTAAGGGGGGTGCTGCGGACACGAGAAAACATTATGGCCGGTCAGAAGGAGAGTTGTAAGTTTGTGAGTATGTATGTATATGTGGTGTGTGTGTGTTGTGTGTGTGTTGTGCTCAATGCGTATAGAACGGCACGGAACGTTATCGACCGGCGGACGCCGCCGACCGACGCGACGGGTGCCGATGCCGCCGAGCGCTGCCGGGTTGTCGCCCTCCTTTGCCGAAAAACCGCCCGGGCGGTGCCGTGCACCACCAGGATTATAAGTCGCAAACAACAGCCACAGCCCGGCCAACAGCAGTACACAACAATACACAATACGCACGCAGAACAACGTTCTTTGGCCACTAACACATCCGGCTAACACGCTGTTCGTACCACCGATTTCGGCCTACCCCAATCCCTCGTATCCGATGCGTGTATCGCTTTCAGCTAATGCAGGGTTGTATAGTGTAGAAACTGAGTCACCTCGAAGGTTAGATGAGTTCTCGTTTACAAAGAGCTTGAGAGCTTTTATAGGCCAGATTTTTAGAAAACTGTAAAAAGCCGGTCCAATACTTACTAATGATCCTGTAAAATCCGGACTTCGGATTTTAGAAAGACTTTTAATCACTGTTTTGAGTTTTTCTGGGTAAAAATAAACGTTAGCTAAAAGCCTCGGACGGAGGACAGGATCTGAGACTAAGTTGTGACAACAGCCATGTTAAGTAATATACCTTCTTCTTGGGTGTTATCGGCCACTAGGACCATTCCGTCACACACCCATTCCTCCAACTCTCCCTGTCAGCTGCTCTTTCTTTTCAGGTTAAGAGATGGCTGGCCGTAATTAAAAGGCCGTAATCACAAATGTATTATGTAGAAGACGTCACAAATAGCGTTAAGTATAGATGAAGGACTAGAAAAGCCGAACTAGCTGGGAAAAGTGATGAAGTAGAAAAAGAAGAATTTATCAAAGTTGATTTAATTTTACAATAATCAGTAGCTTGTGACTAACTGTTCTGGTTTTTTTTTCTCTCAAGTGACTATAAAAATGTAATTAATTAAATCAGATGTGAGTTCCTATGTCGAATATTAATTTTTTTCCTGTGATTAGAAGCACAATAAGTTAGATTAGCTGTGAATAATTCGTAACTCTTAAGTAACTTTTTCACTGCGTGTTAAATTAGTTACTACGATTAGTTACTTTTTTACATGAGTAATTTTCGGCGAGAAGAGTCTGAAATGACAGTATGTTTCATTATGTTAACCTAGCCCAACGGTTTTATTTTTAATTTAAAACTTATTTATTGATAATAGATTTAAGACCAATTAAATGAATAAAAACGAGTTGGATTCAAATCTATTTTTTTGCAATGTATATTTGTTTTAAATAACTATGATGTATGAATTTTATTACAATAATGAGTAGGTACTTCTGTAATATTCATAATTTATTAAAATAAAAAAATATGCATTTACTATATTTTGCCGTAGCTCTAACTTGTGGAGTCGTATGTATAATAATGTTTATGTATATCTAATAATTTAATGGGGGTTTTTTTTTTTACTCTGGTTTTTCCCCCAAGTCCCAGATAAAGAATACCTACCATTGTCTCTGACACGATTACTAAGCCGACATTCGTGCGAACATAATGCGGCAACATTATTTGCACCGTCCGTGCTCGTTAATATATTTAATCGACCGTTATGCCCCGCCGTGTCTTATAGTGATGAAAACTTAAGCGACTGCGGACGGACAGCTCGGGGGGGGGGGGGGTTGGCTAAGGGACAAGCCTAGGGATGCAGCAGAAGCGTGCGATATTTCATTGTCAAACGTTTCGTAGGAAATTAATGGAGTTAAATTTAAGAGTAAGTCGGAGAAACAGATATTAATCCTTTCCCGGTCGGACGAGGAGGAATTTTCACCTTGCGGTGCACAATAGAGGGTAAAACCGTTGGCCCGCGTCGCGACGGCCCTATTTAATATATATATATATTATATAATAAATAACACCAATTAATTAATATGTGTGACGACAAAATATTTACTCAACTCCGGTCTATTGTATGTATTATAATATTATATGATACTTGTCCGGCATCATATTATTGTATCTACGACGCTGTTATCGACCAAGACTCACGCTACCCATACTTGGGTCGGTCTACTCTCATCGTTCCGGTTCTATTCTGTTTGCATAACATATTATAATTTATATTATAAATATACATACAAATATGTATTGCTCCAATCGTTTCTCGAGTGCTCTATACGGTAGACCCTTAACGACTTACAAAAGTGTGAGTAGATATGTAGGTACCACTCGTATGACCTGGCCGACGGTATTCAATTACTTATACAACTCGTTATGGAATCCGTTTTATAAATAATATTATTATTATTATATAGGTTGTATAATATGCACTCTGCACATTAGGCAAATGAAGAATGTTCCAAAATAATTTATTAAAATGCTGATTTTTCCGTTGTTTCTTTTATCCAAATAAAATTATGTTGATAAACTACTACGTGACATCTTTGGCGAACATCCCCATACAAGACGATGGGTCACTCGAAAGCACATTTTTTCACATAAAAGTGTTGTTGTCTGAATTATTAGTGGACATATTCTAGATTCGTCAAGAACATTTTCCCGTCCCAGGGAAACGGAAGAAGTGCTTCAAGTGTCATGTCATTTCTTGCATGAAAATTTCGCAGAAAATACCATAGAATGATTTTTTTTTTATTACAATGTTATATATTTTAATGAGTTGCGCAATATAAAAGTCTGAATTTTGAAGATGAATGTAAAATGCATACAAATTATTTATCTGTCCTTAAGGGTTATTGTTTGCGGGTTTGCCCGTTCCCTTGTTGCAAATTAAAAACACCTAATTCGCATACTTATGGATGACTGGCATCGAGTGGTGTAGAATCATTTTTTTGAGTAAACATGTTTCACATTTCAATATATTATTTTTTGTCAACCCTGATTTCATTATCAAGCTGTATGTGTCATCAATTATCGTAATTCAAACATCAATTATCCATTAATATTTCATTACGATTCGTTGATGAAACTTTTATTACAATTTATTATTGTAATAATAATAAATAGTACTCAACAGTTATTAAGTTTTATTTTGTACACATTTTTACTTTGTATAACTACTTATTCAATCCACATTTTGATTACTATAACTAGTGTTATAAGTACAAACGAGGGGGAGGGGGGCTTGACAGGATTAAATGGAAACGCATAACGTGTGCTTAATGTGTATATTTAATATGTACATACTAACTAGAGTACCTAGTAGTTGTAGTAGGTAGTAGTATTTCAACCGATGGGCCATGGTTTGGATTTGCATACGATAAGGACGCGTTTTTGTTTTTCTTTAAAAAATAAACGTGCGGGCGGGCAACGACCATGACCGATTTTCCGCTGTTCCGGTCGACCGGTATAATACAGGCCGGTATAGTGTATAATGTGTATATATTTATACATACATATAAGATGAGTGTTTATAAATAGTATTGACTTTTTGTTTTCTTTTTTTCGTGCTTATGCAATTTTTACGATTTTGCATTAGCATATCTTATATTATAAATGTATTTTATCGACGGCAATGCGGTTCTATACGAGTAAGGCTGATAGCCAAACGACAGCATATAAAGTACACACACACACACACATGTACACACCAGAGTCCACAAAGTTTTTGTAAAGCGACGGAGCAAACGTTTCGCCGACGTCAATTACCATTTATTATATTTATACATAAACACGTGTAATTCAATACAGTCAAAATACCATAATCCAAAGACAAGACGGCAAAGAGGGTGGAACGATGTTCGCCGGAACAACCCTGTTATACATGGCGCATCCCTTGGACGACCGACCAAAAGAACTTGTCCTTTCCCTTTGTAATTCCGGGCCGCGGGTTATTTTCGTCTGTAAAAAAAAAAATCACCGTAAACGCTTTTGTCGCCATTTTATAAATAAATACTGACTGCCGAGTTCCTTGCCAAAAACCGTTAACCTAAATAATAAAGTTCTCCTCCCCGCGACCGCTTTGCTGTTCCAAACCCCGAACACAATCAACCGCATGCAAGATACTCCGCACTAGTCTAAAAGCACAACTGGTAGGGGGAGGCTACATTACCTAACACTCCCAAATTCATAAAATATAACATTTTCAACTGGTAATCACACTAATTAGCTCTGCTATCTAAAGAGCATTGATTCATTATCATTGTCTACAATATATAGTATTCTTATTCTCCTCCTTGTCATATATTATACCAGCAGCGTCCGCCACCCTGCTCTATCACCATTAGATACTCTATTTTCTACACACATACAATCCTTTACTCTAATCTCCCTTACCTGTTTTAATCTTTCTTAATTTATCTTATTTCTTTCGACTTGCCAATCCATCTCCGGTTCTTCTCACAGCTCCCATAAAGGGCGGAGGTTTAGGGGCTTAGGATACAAAAAAACCCCAAATTAAAATAAGTGCTTTTCAGAATACCTACATTTATTTTTTAGTGAGAGATTTGAGCGTAGCACTAAATTTAAAAATATACAACCGTTCTAAAAACATTTTTTTAATGTGCTCGTATTGATTTGAATGGGTTGACACGACGTTTAAAATAACATAATAATACAATCAAACATCTGGTATGAAGATTAAACATATTTATGATCACAAAAAAAAAGTAATAATCATAAATCGAAATCGCAGAATGCACTTGGACTAGGCGTCGGTCAATCTATTTTATTATTAATAGAATATATTATGTATAAACAGTTTTAATTATATGTAGTATATTTTATGCACACGCCACTCATGTCTGTGGCATATACATAGAGTTTATATTTTTAGTTTATTGTAATGCTTAGAATTAACAGCTGACCATACATGGGCTATTTTTTAAAATGCAAATCTGTTGTTTTTATAATTTGCCAAGAATAAATTCAATCATGTTGTCAGTGATCAAGCACCTGTGGAACAAGTAACAGTTTTTTTATTCAATACCATTTTCTTTGACGACTTCCCTTTTTTATTTTTCAAGATATCCTTTAGACCGGAAAACCTTTTACAAAAAAAAAAAAAAATCAGATTTTATTAGATTAAAAATGCATTCAATCATAAAATTGACTAGGCACAAAGAAATCCACGGGCGCCGTAATTTGTATTTTTTTTTATACCAGATGCGATGGCCGTTTAATTTTTTTATTTTCGTTATAATCAACTCGAAGCTTTTTGAGAATTTTACAAAATCCAGTTGATTGCAATCTATAAAGAGCACGGGCCAACAATTCGCAATTTGTTTTCAATTTTGGCACGACTGCAAATAGTATATACATATATTACTATGTTTTCATTGCTTACCAAGCATTTGTCACCACAGAATATATCGTTATAACACATTCAATCAACATTTTAGTACGTCATATTGCATACTTAAACCCTACCGAAGAATCGTTCGTTGTACCAATGTTAGAATTAAAAGTATATAGTGTTTAATTCTACTGCGGTTAAAACTCAAACTAAATAACCAACAGCTTACAATTAACACGAACAAGACTTTTAACTGAGAAATATCAATACAATGTCATATATAATAGTTAACCTTATATACTTATGTTTAACAATATTAAGATATTATAACAATAAGTATAACACACACATATATATATATATATATATATATAACATAAACACGAGTTTACAAGTTAAAATTTATTTTCCTTAAATTTGTTAACCGTGTTTATAATAATAATTTAAAAAAATTGTTTGTTAACATTAATGCGATAAAACCCAAACCGTTGAATCAAAACCCAAATCATTAATATTTTATCCCCAAGTTAAGCATTTTTATGCTTATACACAAATATATCTAATAATTATTTTTTTATTTTTCCAGATATTTTTTTGTTGGCCGGTGACAGTTTGACACAAGAAGATCAGGTGAGATGCTTTGTAATATCTACTGACGATTATGTGTGTTAGGTTTACATTGTTAACCAAAGCTAGTAATTAGCTACGATGTTACAAAGTTAAAAAAAATAGAAACTATACCTTTCACGTTACTTGTTTCACAATAATATTGAATTTATTTTTTGGGGAATTTCTACTTAATTTGTAATCTCCTAATTCCCGTTTTAGTCCCTTCACTTCATGTATTCATGTGTATATATTTGAATTGTACAGAAATTGGTAAACAAAAAATAATTACAATAAACAAGTACCTAATCAATAACTGGCAGTTTAACTAGATGCTTCAATCAATTAACTTATCGTTCATCTTTGATACTAAGTTACTGTGTATTTTGTGAATTTCGTGAAAATAAGATAACGCTTGCCTACAAATAATAATATTGTATTAAATTGATAGAGAAATCTCTTCGGGGAAACCCGATACGACTAGGCAGTATAAAATTCGCATAAAAGACCGTTCGCGACTTGATTAAATGTACTTCACTCCGGTTGCTTCTTCGGGGGGGGGGGGGGGGTGCGCGTACGAAAAATGTTTTATCGTCTCGGGTTCGCACCGGGTTTATGGTTTATCGTCACAGATCCATAAGTGTACGTATATACATTTCAATAGTATTTCTACATTTACGAGTATTTTATGGTTAAATGTACTTTTAAACATCATATATGTATGTATATTATACACCGCGGTAATGGAGCAACGACGCAAGATGGGATGGTAATTTTCGAAGATAGAAAAAGGTTTTTTTTTTATTCGAATCGACGACTACAATTGATTAACTATTCATCGTATACAAAACAATAAAAACAAGCACAGTAGAGGCCTTTCGGGATGATCTACACTGTATAAGAGCATATATATGAGTTAAACCACTGTGCTAGACCTGAAGAACAGAAGACTAGACATGAATTGGCTCTGTGCAGGCGCGACTACCGTGTAAAATGTGTCTTTCTATTAAATATTCCAGTACATTACTACTACAGCAGCTTAGGTAAATGTCAATTTTGTTTTCAACGTCTGAGAAATGTCACGAGGACGATGTTTATCCGTTAAGTGGATAAGAAATTGAAAACAAATATTATATGTAATAATATTACATATTGTACGAGGCGCACGAGAGAGGAATAAAGGAAACGTATAAAGAGTATATACATGTAATACCGTATAGATAGAAGGAAATATGTCAGGATGAAATGACGTGATAGAAGAAAAAAAAAGATTAGAAAGTGAACTATATTGTTTCAATGTGTGGGAGCCGTGATTCTCCGGAGGCTTGTAGATGGATGAGTACAATGTTTGTGTGTATGCAGTGTGTACACAATAACAACGATGGCGGTGGTGAACCAACACAAAGGTACTCTTCTCACGCCAGTAATAGAAGAAATCGTTCAATTATTGGCCCATCTCTCGGTATAATCTATTTTCCGTTAAGTTTTTCTTTTCTTTCGTCCGCCGCCCCATTTTCCGCTATAGTCCTCGCCGCCCGTCCGTGTACTTTGTATGTCTTGTACCGACGTGGGATCAAATTGAAAATGTATTTATATACGAAAGCGAAAAAAAAAAATCGAACGTGACCGAAATCACCACGAGGGGCTTACCGTGTAGCTTTAACGTCGGACTCGCCCGGTGCATGGCAAAAGCGTCGGCCGCACACCTGCCCTTGTATGTCTGACGGATTATTATCCAACGGCAAAAGCCACTCCGGACGTGTCTTCTTCAATGCACAATTGCCCTGAAAGAAAATACAATTATCCTTTTCACGTCCATGAATTATACCGGTCGACGCAGACTTCCCAGCTGGACCATACGAGTCGCATCTCTGTACACGGCAAAGCCGAGTTGGAAGTTCAACACGGAAAACAGCACCCCTTTATGGATTTTAAGTCCGGCTAGGAATAACTTACCGGGATTACCATGTGAAAGTAATGCATATTTGTTCCAAGCAGATGCACATTATGTCTTTGTAAACAATGAAAACAAAATAAAAGCGTTTTTTGTCTTTCGCAGGTAGGTACTGGTGAATGAACAATATGTTACGCGAATGTATAGTTTTTCTATTTGTATGTAACTAAAAATATATATATATATAATAAACGTTCAAAGCTGCTGATACACGATGTATGTTAAACAAAGAGTGTATATACGATGCAAATGGAAGCAAAAAGGAACAAAAAGTGAATTCCCATAATATAGTATAGCTGCGCTTTTTTCAGCGAATACAAGAAGAAAAAAAAACCGTGTCTAGCTAAATAAAATGTATTTCTGTTTTGTTATGTCTCTCACGAAAAGGCCCTCTTTTCTTGTACCGGCTCTTCTCGTGAACTACAAATGATTGTCTGCTCGTCCTATTCCGCTGGCCTTCCTCTCGTCAACCCCAATTCCGATTTTTTTTTGCCCAAGGCATACATCGACCATTTGAATACGTGGCCCTTGTCTGTCTGCCGGCATCGCACCCGTCCTCCGTATCCTCCCAAAGAGAAGGACGCGTTACAAAACGATACCCCAGGGACTACTGCTACATGTGATGGACTCGGAAGATCTATCAATCATCTTTGAGATGCTATAGTGATGTCCCGACCGTTTATGCTAATACCATGTGTATACGTAATAACATGCCAGCGATTGTATGTACTTATGATGAAATTTACTGCCATCAGCTGCGAGTTGAATTTCATTTCTTCTGTGAATTCATTGTGTTTCTTATTGAAAAGCAATGGCCGAAGGTATTCGACCGAAACAGCGTGAGCCGTGCACTTACCGTGAACACGGTAAATTCTACTAAATCAACATCAAAATGGCTGGGGTCCGAGAACTAGCTACTTTTTTTTTTTAGAGAACATCTCTGTTTGGTCACTGGGAAACGATACGTTTACATCTTTCGTTCAATATGTCGCTGGTCGTCCTGGACTAGAAACCCTTCATTGTCCAATTTTTTTTTAATTATATAATAAATAATTTTTTTATACAAATTAAATTATCAGGAATTTGGGAAAAATTAAATAAATAACATCTGGTGGACAGCAATATTCCTTTAAGAACTATGAGGCACCACATGAATTCAAATGTATTTATTTTTACAAAAACAAAACTATGTAATAAACATGTTGCATCTCTGCTACGATGGGCACTGAAGGGTTAAGCGGGATAAAATTAATATAGATACGTGGAACCGCAATGATGATTTTGGGCCTTTCTTTCAATAGTCGGTTCACTACACTTCCTGCCGTTACCGTCAATTAAACGTTACACGGAAAACATCACTAGGTCGTTACGGTATAGGCACAATCGTACATACGATACCATAAAGTTAGTATTATTTGTATTATTATTATTATTATTATTATTACACTGTATCGGTACAGACCATATCGTCTATTGTACACGTTACCGGTAGGTGCACGGATACACGGAGATTTTAATAGATATATATTTTTTTTTTCTGTCATCATATTTCCCGACATTGTAAAACGGAACGATCGGTTTTCGGTGCGATACAATTACTTGGAAACAACTCGCGTGTGTACCTCCTATGTATGACAAGAGAAAAGCATATTAAACATGATTGACGCCCGTAGTAGTATTTGTTTACACACCAAATCGACGGCGGCAGCGTGGCGTTATTCAAACGTGGGAACCGCTCCGGTCGATCCATTCAACCGTATGCTCTGCCCGTGCACAATGATCGCTGCTCTGCGGTGTGCACGCATTGTATAAATCGATCGGTTTCACGATAAAAAAAAACGGTCGATCGGTTCTTTTACGACCCCCCCCAAAAAAAAAACCTTTAAAAATTGTCTAAAGAAAATGTATACCGCTACACTGAGATTTTATAGCTTGGGTCGGCGAAGAGTCCAGGATGAAAGTTTAGTCTAATAGGAAATAATAGCCGAAATGTACAATGATTCTGGTATTAATAACTACCCTTTGCCGACTCCAGAGCCGGAAAATGGAGAAAACGCCACAACGATGAGCTGTGATTCGATTGCGTAAGAAGAGTCGTAAGAGCAACTAAGACAGGAGAGAAGTGGCGCGGAGGTCTGGAAGAGATAGCGGGGAATTTGTTCAGACCCATCTCAAGAAGAAGACGTTTAAATGATTTCCAAATGCGCGTTGATAGTTTGGTACAACCCGAACCGTTTAACCTTTGCCCGTGCAGCAGTAAATATAATATAATATAAATTATGTGTACACTATAATGTTGTACACACTTACCATAAGTCCATTAAAAGAATCCGTTTATCACGATGATTAATAATATAACCCTGTCGTTGCTTGTCGTTTAGCTGATGTCAACAAACGATTCTGAAAACGTCTTTTAAGTGGTCGTCTGATTTCAAAAGGCGTTCCGCCCAAGAGGGTGGGTAGTATGCTCTGATGGTTTTCCAAAAATAATAATATTAACACGAGTGGTTGTGAAGTTCAATGGTCGACGCCGAACATAAAAGCCCTCTTCGCCCTTGTAAATGTATACCGGATGTACCACTGGAATTAAGTAAACACTCAATAATTTTAGGTTAAAGCGAGGCGGGTTACTTTGAAGCTAATAAAATGTTATAAAGTTAAGATTTACATTTTATTTTGTTTACCGACATACCTCGTTGGTTTCAGTTAACCCATTTTGTTTTAGCAATCAACCAAAATAACGTTTGCTTTCAAAAGAAAATAAACTTTATAATATTTACTTATAATACTACTGTATTACTAACAAATATTGATTAGTCGGCCATACTTATTTATATAAACTCTGTTACTTGATGTGCCCAAATTAAGAAATACATTTTTTCATCAACAGCTGTGCAATTATTTATAAAATTATTTCAAACTCAAAGACAACTTTGAGTTGTGACAGATGGGCAAAATCTATCTGTTTCCTCTTGATTTATCTTGATCGTTATGTCGTTTTACTCGACAGAGTTTAAATAAATCATTAAGTTCAGCACGTCGTTATATTTAATCAAATCGCCTACCGTCGATTAAGTAAGAACAAGATGAATCATAATTTTCACAGAATACGGGCGCACCCATTTTCGGACTTATCGTCACACCGTCACGCGTATTCGGTGATTCAATGAAATTCTTGGATGTTCGCCATACGATCCGAAAGTATATACCGGTATTAAGACAAACCGATTCCACGCATAATTATTCATTCAACGAACGCGGATAGGGCAATATACCGGACTAGATGACTATGCTGCTGATGCTGGAACAGTCATTTCGCACGTTTACCGTTCTGCCTGTAATAACATTATGACATATGGATCGGTTTTCCCGGCAAAGCACTTAACCGTAATGTACCATATCAATAATTTAAAGCAGTCCAATACCGGTGCAATCGTATCAATCGTATATTCCAATGCAACGTGCAGCGTTGTTGATGTACCTTTCGGTTATATTCTATACATAATACTGTACTCTAAAGCCGAGGCGTGCCAAACGAGAACAACAATTATCATCATTAGCCCGCAACGATTTAATCGGAAAATGTAATGCATCGAAACGGTGTCGTGCATGTTGTTTGCTTTGTTTTGAACGCACAACAACAACAATATAAAGACCGTTGACAACACCCAAACAAGGTGCAGTGTACTAAAAAAAAAAAATTAAAAAACTGAGGGGGGGAGGGGGGTCGCACGTGCTAAAAACCATGAGCACCGAATTATATGCGTCGCTCGAGAGTCGATTGCTCTTGAGACAACGAGGCAAAAGTATGTAATTTTGCAAACTTAAATGGATGTCGCGTTGTTAAAAAAGATTACAGCCAGTTGTTTCGGGGAAACGGTTTTTTTTTAACCTACAAGAATAATAATAAGAGAAGCATAATCGCGTACATGCCATTTTTTTTTTTACTCGGCTGTTGAACTTGCTACTCGACGACGGTACGTGCGTTTTCCAAACGTTTTGACGTGCATCACTATATATATATGATATAATTATACATAGTGTGTGCGAACCGCTACTCGAAGTTGAAATCGAATACAAGTTAAAATGTTCAACCCGATGTAATGTACACCTAAATCGCCTGCAAAATTTCACAGACGGTGTGTGTCTAAAAACACAACAACGGATCGATAGAGTAATAATATTGGGTCGGGCAATCAAACCACGACGGCCAGGGGCGGATCTAGGGCTGAAAAAACGGGGAGGGGCTAGAAAAAAATTCGAATACATATAATGAATAGTCATTGGGCTAAAGCTTACATAATAAAAAAAATACATATCCTATTTACTAATATTGTATAATAAATAAATAAACGTTAAATTACACTTTTAATGCATACAGTTTAAGGGAAAGGACAAATCAAATAACACTTAAGTAAGTTATGTAGCCGGCGACGGATTGTACTCAAAGTACGATAGTTCTCTTGTATTTTACTTTTAAAACGAAATCCTATTTATTTAAATATGGTTTTATATTAATGCAGTGAAACCCGTCTAATGCGGACACTGAATAAGCCGGAAAACAGCGCTTTGCGTGTACATTTTCCTGAACGCCACGGTAAACTGCTAAATAAGGAATTTTCTTTCGGTCTCGTGCAATTCTATTATAGACTTGGGTTAATTTATATTTATATTTGTATAAGTGTCGTCACAGTGAAACCTTTCAAAGGCCGAGAATAAGTGAAAAACAAGCCCACTTTTAAGTAGCATATCCGTTAAATGGAGTATCCGTGCATAGAGATGTCGCTGAATGTATTATTAAAATGGTTATGTAAATTATTTACTTTTTATTTAATTAATATACTAAAAAATCATACAATTATTTTGCACGTCTATAAAAAATATGTATAAACATGTATTGCAATTCACTTTTTATTAGTGCCATATCCATGTAATATATATTTGATTTAAAACTAAAAATTGACATTAGTTCGGTTAATTTACAACGAACGGGGTTAATGAAAATATAATATTTTTCATTAAAAAAATGTTTAATTTTAATCAAAAACTTTTGATTATGTGCTGTTTGTGCGATACAAGGTTAATTAATAATAATTACAAATAATCGTTTGCATACTCTGTTAATGTGTTTACATTTTATCCATTTGACCTTACCATAAATCAGAGTCAGACGATTTAAAGATACTTTGTTATCCAATTAGGTACCTCAGAAGAGTTGGCCGCCGCTGACCTTAAGCAAAACAACTATTGCAATTATTTTTAAATGGTTTTCTTTTCCATCAAAACCCATAGTTACTTAATTTGGTTAGCACATCGAGTGCCATGACGTTTCGGCTCCACCGGGCCGAGACCTCGTGGCACGGATGACTACGAGGTCGGTGAAATTAATATTATTTTCTTACGCTTTGGGTATGATATTGTAGTCGGTGTTTGGACTGTTACTCTTACCCGAAGGGGTTTGTTCAGTCGATAGCGGCAGCATCTCGCGTCGTTTTCCCGCCATCTCCACAGCCGGTCGTTCTCACGCGCTTTGCGTTGGCGGCGGCGAAGAAGAAGAAGAAGAAAAAAGTGAATTCTTATCCGGAGACCGAGAGAGAAGTTACCGCACGACACAAACCGGTTTATTGACCCGAGTGTTGTGGCAGAGCTGCGAAACTGGTTTGCCGCTTACTCCAAACACACACACACACACTGAATGCCTATACGCTTGTATACTATTATTGTTCTTATTGTTGTACGGTGTGACTCAAAAGTCTGGTGACTCTCAAGTGATTGCTGTGTATAGCCGATTGTGTGATTTAAAGATTTTACCCAAAATACCAATGCCAGTGTACGCGGTGGCGTAGATGATCAATCGTGATACGCGGGCGCGAGGAGTAGACGTAGAAAACGGCGGAATGACAAGATTTGAATGGAGTCTTATTTGACTCGGGTAAGGCGCAGGAGAAAAAGACATTTGTGCAGTTTACCCCCCACTACTCGGCCGGGAAATTTGGTCATAAAAAGTCGACGTTTTCGTCGGTTAAACTAAATTGATTACGGTCGTCGCCGGACTTTTGGGACATACTGTATAATATAATATTATATAGTGTGTGACTGTGTATCGTGTAGAAGAAACGCGCGTTTGTACCGTCGTCTCCGGCCGAACTGTCCGCGATGCCCGAGGCGTAACGGACCCAGTAACCTTGCCCGTGAATACATACACACACACACACACATCTTGGCAAGCGAATTCCATCGCGAGTTGTTACACACAGCAGCAGCAGCAGCAGCATCAGCTATATGCCTATATAGAGGTAATATTATTATTATTATTATTGCTATTGCTACACAACGTCCATCCAGACTCGTGTGTATCGGCCGTCCCTACCTATGGTCGTGGGTTATGCAATGCGATTCAGGCGAAGTGTGTGTTTGTATATACACGCACTTATATTACATATATTATACCACAAGTCGTCGTCACGGATTACGTTGTATCTCCTCCGCACTAAGATGCCGCCGCAGTGAAAACCTATAACGCGCGTTCAATTTCGACCTGTTGTGTGTACACATCGTATGCGGAACGGTAACTCCGTCTTGACCGTGACACGATGCGCCGCTCGTGGACGACGGGAGAAGAGGGCGGTGATGGTTATGGTGTGTACCTTATGTCCGGCAAACGACCCGTATAACAACATGCATAACGTTGAGACGACAGTGTGTTTGAGAAACGGCTTGTAAACAACATTAAAAACCGTTTATAATAGCTATTATACTCGGGGTGGGGGGGGGGGACGATAACAAAAAAAAAAAGACGGTATTTTCCTATTTAGTGTTTATTGTGCTTTGGGCGCATAAGAAAAAAATTTAAAAAAACCTCCGCCGGTTTGATAAAAATGGCCAAACCTGCGAAATCACGTTTCTACTGATTTTTCCTAGACAAATAATTACTATGCAATCGAAACAATTATGTTGATACATTTTCGCACATATCAATATCGTGTCAGAGTTGAAAATGTTTTTAAGACCGTTTGGCGTTTGTTGCCAAATCGCGTTTACCAGTAATCTAATTTTCACAGGTCCAGCAGTTGATCTTCGCATAGATTTAATTCCATTGAATGGATACTGAATTTCGCGTGCAGTTCTGACGTGTACGTTTGACATGGAATTCGATTTTGACAAAACACCTTGATAGTCTCGAGTCGAGTCGTTCTGCAGACGGCCCGTGAACGTTATTAAGTTTTAACAATAGAGTTCATACAACAGAGTGACAACTCCTGTTATTAGTGTACGTACTGAAGACGATAATATTATATTTTGTCTCCTCTAAGTGTAAGCGAAAAGCTAAAGGGGAATTAATATCAACGTGTGTTGTCTGTGTAATTTTTAGAGTTTTAAGATTTTGTCTTTTCGAATAATTCTGTAATTGATTCTGATCAAGCAGCGTCCGTATCGGGCAGCACAAACAAAATAACAAGACGTTTAGTGCAGGATGCGTTTGATTAAAAATGAGATTTTTGGCTACGGAAGAAAAATTATAGCGCAAAGGAAAACAGCGGCGAACAGTGCGAAAAGATATTGTAGGGTCGGTAAAAGGAGGGAGAGTCACAAGACGGTGTTAGAAAAGCGATGAAATCCACGAATGTTTTTACAATAAAACATTTTTTTAAAAAAAACGATCGACCACGGTGCAAATCTCGGCATTATTTCTATACCTACAAACAATATTATAAAAACAACGGCCTTATACATCTTGGCTGTGCAAAGATGAATGCAACGGTGGAAAAAAACGGAGTTGTATATTATACAATTTCCGTCAGAGAATATTGGTTTCTGGAAAGTTAAAAAAAAAAAAGAAATGCCGGCGAAAATATTTTCTTTAACCGTTCTCCACTTGTGCCGCACAGGAAGTTAGTCAGGAAAAACAAAACAGAACAAATATCAAGTATTCGAGAGAAAGTCCCGAGCACAGTATTTTCTCATGTACAAATAAAGGTTACGAACCCTCGGTCGGGAAGGTTCAAGGTTTTCCAGAATTCGGGTGAAAGTTCAAGCCCATATTTTTTACCAACTTCTATTCAAATAAAACAGCACAATATAATATTATAATTTCCACTAGGACCATATGTTGAGATCATCAATCGGCTTGATTTTAATTTAGCTTTTGGACTACTTTTGAAGAACATTTGACAAAATTGTAAACGCCCAACCTAGATAGGTATTCTTAATATTATTGTGTGGATTTAATTTCATCAGTAGTTAATGAGCTATTATCATTAGATATTAGCACCGCAAAAACCGCTGATTAGTCGAGTGTATATTTTAACCTAACATAAACGATGAAAAATTCATATTTCATATAACTATTAACCCGTTGAAAATTTGTAAATTTATAGAAATAGATAGATCTTCAACTCCAGGTAGTAAGATGATTGTAACGCATTTCAAGGCTTCGCACAATAATTGTTAAAATTCTGATCTTCTTTATACCGCTGTTCAAATCTAAGTTCTAGACATTCGTTTTTGGTGGTGTCCTATTAAGTGAAGGTAAGATTTAGTCGAGTAATCAATGTCCACTATCATAATATAGCTAATAACCGTTTAACGGCGACGCGACATGAAACTTTTGCTTTCGTCCAGAGTGGACTCAAGTGAATACCTCGACAAAGTCCTTAAACATTACACGCCCGTATCTATTATATATATATATATATATATATATATGTATCAGTATTGCAAGCAAGGAGAATAATTCGTTTTATTTTATCCAGTGCTTGTGTCTATAGGGATCCAAACCGGTTACGCGCGGTAGTACATCCGGCCGCCAGGCGTACAAAACGATCCGGTAAGACGCTGTAATATTGTGTTATACAGTATCGAATGGTCGTGAAACCTAAGTTTTTTTTTCACTATACATTTATACGGCCCGATTTAGGAATGTTTTGTATACTTTTTACGGTCCGAGCCGTCCAAACCGGTCGTTATGGCGCATGGGTACACTCGTCGTTATTATACATACATGTACCTAATAATATATATTATGTGATAAACAATATTACACGCGCGCATATTTTTTTTTTTTTTTGGCGAATTTCGGCTTTATTTTATTTTACATCGAGTCAAAAAACGTGACGAAACGAATAACATGTTACCCGACCACTCAGTCTGTATTTTAAATTATAAAAATTCTGTTTGAAATCTAATACGGCTTACATGGTAAAATCGTAACATACCGACAGAAATAATCCTTCGTCCTTCGACCGATATTCTCGGTACAACAGTTTTTGGAAAACTAATATAAAACTTATAGGTAATACAAACGTGAGCTTCGAATATTGCACCCCCCCCCTCCCCATCTAATGATACATAAAAGCAATTCGTTAAATACTTGGGAGTTGAAATGTTTTTACGTTGTCAACGTTTTTATTTAAAATCATCGTTCAAAACATTTGTTTTACATATTATTAATATTATTAACATTATTATTTATTGTATAACATATTTTTTAAACTCTCAAGTGAAATTATAGTAACCAAATATTTTTAAACCATTTAATTGCTTACCAACTATGCATTTTTAATGTATATTTATGTATTTTTTAGATATTCAAAACCAATTGTGGTGATTATTTTTGTAATGTTTTTCAAAAATACAATAACAATATTTTGACTTTATTATCAATTTTTTTTCAACTTATTATGTTGGCTCGCGTTTTAATTGATTTAAAAAATGCACAACGGTTATGTTACGCAGAAATATATTTTTCACAAATACTGCGAATGGTAAACTCGGATCATAAGTCATGCTGGTGTTTGCGCTATGTGAATATATAATATATATTAATTATATTACTCTTAAGTATGACATTAACAACACTATTTATTCGCTTTTTGTATATATAGTAAGTACTGGTGTTTTATTACATAATGTTTATACGGGGTAAACGGTTTTAATTGTAACGCGACGTCGAGTGCACCCCAGCAGGCATTAAAACGTCGCCGTTTTATGTCGCCTTATACCGTTAACTACGCTTGCTATATTTTGTTCTCCATTATAGTACTCTTTTTTTTTTGTTGATATTATACTGCCATTAACAAACACTGTTATTTGCCAGCAAACGTTTATGACACAATATTCTATTACACATTAAAAATTATCTACAACTACAGCTAACAGTACTAGCATTAGTACTGCTCGCAACACGGCACATTAGGTTGATCGCCAGCAATTAAAATGCAAATTTAAACGTCAGCCCGCTGTTGTTTCTATATAGTAATTACTACTGAATGGAAGTCGTCGATAAAGAGACAATAGCGTTGTGTGCGAGGTGTGTATTCAAATTAAACGTCAATAAACATATTTTGACGTTGACAACCGAGTTTACTTTATGAAACTGTGAGCAAAAAAAAAAAATTTTTTTTAATGACAATAATTTTTCCATTTGCTAAAAATATCGATAATGTACGAGATAATGCAATACAAACCCAAGACACTCTTTTGGAATATTTATGTTAATTATTCGAACAACGGATTAGCATTGTAGTATTATAAAAAATAACCCAAAAAATATTTGATTTTAAACCCGGCGTTTTCTGTACTAATAAACTTTTTCCGACAATAATAGTCAATAGTTGTACAACATTACGTTAAATTTGTCTACCTAATTCAAATCAGTCTCAATCCAGTCGCACCTTCTCAAAACAAAACAATATGTTAACTGGTTTAATTTGCAAATAATACCACAATATAATTTGTTATGGAGAACGAAAAATGCCACGGCCGCGACCTTTCGTTTAATTAGAATTGTTTAATATGCACGTAAGCCAGGTGGACGTTTTTAATGGCTTTTATCATTAACTTTAATTTGAAAAGCTAAGAGTGCTTCATCATTTTAATTATTAACATTACAAGCAAATACTCGAGTACCTACTTAAAACAATTATAATGTAACTAGGTAGTAAAAATTAAAGTTAAAAAAAAGAAACAAAAATAATTGTATCATTTACTAAACTCGTTTAGCAAGCCGTTGGAAAAAGTGTATTATGGCTTATTGTTATATTTAAAACTTTTTAATTATAGCTGTTATTGTAATCTTCGTAAATTCAATTGCTTCCAGTATGTATACATCATAGCAAAATTATAATAATTATTATTAAAAAATATGATATGCAAAAAGACCATTCAGTCTACCAACTGTTTTGGTAGTCGCTATTACAAGGAAGTAGGTATCTAGTTATTTTATTTTCACGATTTTTGGTATAACCGTTGACTGCCAATTCGGACAGTAGACACTTTCTTATTTAGTATTAACTTTTTGCCAGTAAAACAGCGGTAACTCGCCAGAGATAAGTATGCAATAATAACACGTAAGTTCGTGTGAGTGTATTTACAGGTGCCTGCATGAGAATTTTCGGCAGAAATGCAATGCAAACGAAAATCGAGGGTAAAGTTGTCTTTGGGCAAACACCTGTTTTGTGCGACGGTGAACAGTCGCCGATGATTCTTCACGTTCTCTTCCGCGTATAGCTCTCGACGGTAAACACCGGATACGCTCGAGTCTGAGAAAGGAGAAGGAGGAGGAAAGGCCCGGTGGAACTTGTTATTGGGGACGGGGTGAGACGGCCAGGGAGGGTGGAACGCAAACAAACCACGTCCTTTGTCGAGGGTCGTTGGCTGAAAGGTTATCGCACAGTGCGTGGCCGAACACGGCGATCATTACGCGCCTGTCGAGTGTCACTCCATCGCTTTGAAAACTTTGCTTTTAAGTTGCCATCGAATCAATGGGGGAAAAAACACGTGTTTCAAATAACCCTTTCTCGCCGGTCGAGGTACACTTAACGCCAACCTGCCTACGTATAGGTAGGGTAGAAATATTGAAATTCCCTCTCTCTGAGACATATATTTACTGTCGATAGTTTTACCTATCATAACCGCACTACTAACCTATGGTACCTTCCGGTTTACTCGGTCTCCGATGGTAATTAATTGTTAGAAATCTATGGTCGTTTTTGATATATTTAAAAATCTCTAATAATCGTCGAAAATATCAGCTAATCAATAGAAATATTTAGAAAACGTTGATCGTATAATATGTCATCTCTGTAAAACGAAAAATGTCGGACATTTAATTGTCTACTTAAAGAGATCATATCAGTATTCAGTATACTTACTCTGTCTGTTTTCCATGAGCAATTTGTATGAATGTATATTTTAAAGCTTGCTCGAATTTAAAAATTAAAAGTTCAGATTTGTCAGCAGCATTCATGTGGTTGTTTTTGTTTAAAGCTGATCTTTTGCTTGTTCGATCTAAGTGATCAGTGTCCTAATCTATAGATTTGTCGCAAGCCCAGGAATTTCGATTCAAATTCGTCAGTCTGTTGAACAAACGAGCTTAGATTACTACACACATTTAAGTTATGAACCCTGGTCTGGCTGGGCGATCTATGCACCTTTTGATCGTAGTGCTCTGATTGTTACCTATGACTTATAATACCATTTCGGTGTCAATGCTATTACTGCGAGGAATAGCATACCCATCAGACTACGCTTTAGGAGATGGACAAAGCGAACAACTAATAAAAAATAACGAACGACACTGAAGGGATTTTAACTATTCAAAGTGCACACCATCGTTTTTCTATCGTTATATTCACGTTGACTTTAGTACTGACTTTGTGAATACGATTACCAGTGTAGCCGACCTAACTTAACCGTCTCATAATCGTGTTGAATCATTTCCACTCTTTCATCGGTTTCTGGATACCACACTCTCTTATGCGAGACAGACACGGTCGTATGCAGTTCCTTTGGCGCTGCTATTGAATCGTCAAAGAAACTGCGTATACGGTACGGCGAATCTATACCGAGACCGAGCAGTGATAGTATTATTAAGAAAACGGAACCGTAGTGGCGTCTGCAGTAAGTGTATATTGTGCGCTGTGATAATTTAACAAAAACCAGTGATCCGGATCGAACGAGCAAAAGCTTTACGCTCTCGTGGTTAACCGCATGACGCAAAAACCCATTTGGTCGCATACACACGGACTTCCATAATCTCGGGGTGGTATACATTATTACATAACGTTTCGTTTGCCGATGGGGCGAGGGGCGGGTGGATGTAAGGCAAGACTTGCAAGTAGCACAACGACACGGTGGCCGTCTCGTCGCAGCTGCGCGCCGCCTATATCGACCGACCGGCCGGCCTGCCTCGATGTGTTTTCACAGCTCGTTCTTACAAGCGGATTGACATAAAACCAAGAACATAACGACCGGCTATTGCGGACAAGTGTGGTAGGTATACACGGTAGGCGTAGGCCCGGCAGAAGAATGAATGATCGATGGGTCTTGCCACTCCGCGTCCGCCGTATATAGAAAATGATTGTTAGGCCCGGCTAGGTCGTAATCAATAACGATTCGGCGAGGTCGGACAAGTGGGAGTTTTCTCCATTCAAACACCGACGTGGAAAGTAGGTACCGTTTTGAAAACGTCCGTAAAAATAACATCTATCATAAAGTGTACAATGTATAAGTAATAACGTACAAAACGCGGGTCGGAACTCGAAAAATAACACTACCGCGAAATGAAAATAAAACATCAAACGAGCGCGGACTGGAAATGGAAATAACCAACGGTGTATTTGTTTTTAAATATATTCAAACTCATTATAGATGTGAATTTAAATTGGGAAAAAATTTCAAAAATAAGTGACTCACGAAACACGAAAATTACTTCTTCGTTTTTTTTTTTTTTTACTTAAAAATGTCAAGTTTTCCATATATGATATTTTTATTAAACGACTTATTCCTATAGAAATTTTTCACGATTCTTAAACGGTTATACCGAATGTGGCCACTGGGAATTAGTCTCTGGCGTGGACGGGCGTTCCACAAGTCTGTCTGATTCCAACCATTTCAGCCCCCCCCCCCATCGGATCAGGTGCCCAAGTATAATAGAGTTAGCAAAACCGAAGAACCGTTCATTCCAAGACGTTGTGTACGTCGCGTAATTGACGGGGTCGATCAATATTTGAGTTTTGCCATCGGCAGTACATGTGTGTGTGTGTATATATGTATATATATATATGTATGTGCGTGCGTACAATAACAAATGGCCGCCGCCCTCCGTAACGTGTATGCCTGGCCGGATGACGTCAACGGCACAAAGCCCTTTTCATACCCTTTTGTGTGTGTGTGTGCCCGCCAACGTGAGGCAGCTCCAAAATGAGGGGGAGGGAACGGTAGGGATTTCGGCAGGTAAAATTAGACCTGAGAAACGTATCCCTGCCGGCGGCACACTTGTTGCCTCCCCTGTGGCTGCCGGTGATGGCCGTCAACCGTATCAATACGTACCACCATCGATGCACGCACGTTTGTTATCAGGTGCACGTACGGCCGAGTGCTATTGCGGGGGTCTCTCCCATAAAGTTTTCCTCGAAACCCGCCACTTTTAACCCTTTCTCTCAAACGCAAATGTCGGCAAAAAGGCAATGAAAACGGGCGTACATCATCGTAATACATACCGCAAACTAACGACCGGTATACCGACATGGTCTTCGACAGGAGCACTATGCACTATACAAGTTCAACGTTTTTGCTTTAGCTTACCTTTTTTTTTGAAACTTAAAGGTTAAAAACTTACATATATAATACAAAAGGTTGACATTGTTATTTCTGACTTTTGCCACCGTGCATCGTTCTACATTGTATAAAAACCCATTCATACAATTCAATAATTAATTTCGGATATGTTTAAATTTATCTAATAAATGAACTCTATTCTTGTATTATAATATCAGAATTTTAATGATCTGATCTCTGAGCGAGTGTATGCGCATAACATCCAACAAAGCAATCGTAGAAATACTAGTAGATGTTCGTCCATAAACGGCGGTAAGCTAAAAATGGCTAACTTTGTTCTGAATTAGACCATCCGGTAATTTCCAATTGGCAAATCGATCATTTAGTAGTTCTTACGTGATACGTCTATATTTTGGACGGGCGAACAAAATTGATCTTCTTTTCGATTCTTCTTTCCATTGAGTTGTGGTTCCGCGTTGAACACACTAATGGATTGAGTGGTTAGGCAAAAGCAGTTATTTGCAGAATCGTATTGGAAAAAAAAAACTAAGACTCATTAGAAATTCTATTTTCGTTTAAACGATATCAACGTGTATACAACATACTTTTGATGTACTTATTCCTTTGCTTTATTTTTTAAGAGAAAAAAATATTCGACATTCCGCATTGGTTCTGTTATCGCTGTTATGTTACTAATATTGTTAAAATTAATTTTTTGCTTTTAACTCGAGCCTTCGTGTCGTTCGAGACCCCGTTAGGAGGTTAGATCAAAAACGGGCGCGACGGCTTAAGAGCAACACACCGGCTAAACGTCGGTGGGCGCGGTAGCGGCGTAAAAGGATTAAGTCGGCCGGGTCCTATTGATTTCGAACGCAACACTCTCCTGGTTGAACACCCTGTACATAGTGTGTGTGTTGCAGCCATGTGTGTTATTTCCGCTCACGCCGAAAAACCATCACGTCGCTTTGTTATAATATTACACATAATACACAATGCACACACAACCGAAAGGTCCTTATACGGTCGGTGAATTAATTTTTCATCGTTAATTTCTTGGAAGTTGTGTGTGTGTGTTTATTTTTTTTATTATACCCGCGGCGGTAGTCCGGTCCTTGGCGGTTCTTTCAAAAAGCTTAAGCGCGTCAAACGGGGGCCGTATCATAGTATAATATAGGAATTTTATATACGGATAACGAGGCCGTTATGTATTTTTGCGCATTCTCTCGTCCCAGCTCTGCTGATTGTTTTTTATATTGGACGAAAGACAAAAAAAAAAAACGAGAGAAAAACAAACCGCTGTGTGTTTTCCACAGCGGAACTCGCAATTATCTTTTTCCCTCCCAAAAGCCGTAATTCTCAACACACGCGCGGCTACGAGATCAATTTAATCGTCCCTTTGCCCCGGCGCCAATTGCTTTGGTTTTTTTATTTATTTATTTTTTTGCTTTCGGTTTATATTAAAGTCAGAGATTATAACGCGCTCTCGTTAACCGAGTAGAACGTTGAATAAAAGATATTATATGGTCCGGGGGCCGTTGTCCGTCCTGCGAGGTAGGTATATATAATATGCGTTTTGCCGCCGCACAAAGCACATTACACAGCTTTCCACGGTATCATCCCAAGGGTACCGGGGCCCGTGCCTTCTTTAATAATGTTAATGCCTCCTCGGCACCTGTACAAATGATTTGTTTCCCCTTTTATTTCCACATCCGACCGTGTATAAACCGTCGCATCCCCTTGCCGTTAGTGTATGTATAGGCTTTTCGCGGAATATAAGCATATTTTATTCACAATTTGCCTTTCATTTTTTGAATTTTAACACTGCGCTCACCCACTGCCACTCGCATTATTTGGAAACGATAAACCCGATGGTGCCAGCGCAACGCTGTCCTCGATAACAGCTCACGAGGATGTGTGTTATTTTTTAATCTAACCACAGAATAGAAGTTTGGCACGTGTCAGCCTCATAACCCTTAGCTTGGCATTGTATCTTTAAAGATGCATACATTTTATGTAAAACTTTCCATGGCCAACCTAAAAAGTACTATTGTTTTTATTATTTTCGATATTTAAGTCTATTAAATCTATAAAAATAATAAGAACATGTATTCAGTTTTCATCGCAAACAAAACCATATTTTAAGAAATCACAAAAAACAAAATCCCGTTAGTTTATTATCTATAAAGCTCTACCGTCAAAACGCAACCTACTAAAAAAACTACAGAGTTTTACGTTGTTTCTTGGTCTTGGGTATCATTAGGATTTGTGTAAATAAGTAAGTCTGTATAATATTTTACAAAAAAAAAAATAATACTTCTACGAGTATATGCTGATTTGAAACAAAACGGATGTTGACCAATAAATAATAAACTAATAAGGTTTGTTTATGTCCTTCTACTATACATCTATTCAACAATGCTATTAGCATAGAATAAATAAACCTGTATAGTTAATGAAAATATGAAACCATTAATGTATTGGTGACACTATTTTGTCAATGGAATAACCGTGTTTTTTTGATTTTCTTAACGGGAACTAATGGTATTATTTAAAAAAAAAACATGAAGTCAATACAAGTGTACATTTGCATTTGTTACCGAGATATGTATTGTACTGCTGAAGTTTTGAAACTCGTTACGTGTTAAGTTTGACATGTCATTTATAGTTTACTTTTGTAAAACATAAACCATGTTACTAATATTTTAATTTTTTGTTATGTTCGCAGGTACGAAATCGTTATCTCTCAATACATTATTATAGAACATAAGACAGATCTACTTTGATGGCAGACTTTTAGTAAACGTACGTATCATATAAAAATAACCAAATCTGGATCATCCAGGCTAGATATGTATATTGGCGGTACATATGTGTATACTCTCAACAGCTATAGGGGCGGCCCTAAAATATAATATTTCTTTAACCGTTAAAAGTTTTTGAAGATAATGTATTATATGGCACGACAGCCAGTCTATAATTTGTATAATATGTATAAGTAAAATAATTATACCTTTTAACCCACTAAAGGTTTTCGAAATACACGAACAGGCAACGACGGTTCGTGACTTGTACATATATTACTATTTCCCATGTAGGTTATACAGATACATTCGTTTGTTGGGTTCTCAAAATATAAAACTATCTAGAAAATAAGTTAATCGCTTTGTTTTAGATTTTAATCAGCTCAGTTACTAACGAGTTCGCTTGGCTAAATCTCTTTGATAATAGTATTTTAACGAATGAGTTAAGTCAGTCAAAACTTTTACCTCCGCATACCTCTATGGCACATTTATTCATAATTCAGTTTTTTTTAACTAGGTATCTTTCTTATTATTTTTTACTTTTTTACTAGTTACTGTCCAGTAAGGACGAAACTGAAATCCAAATTTCTAAAGTAGCCGGTTGTCTGAATATTCAAAACTAGATTATCCGGATTTTCTATATATATTAAAAACAAAAATGTTATTATTTAGCTCGGATAAAAACAATTTTAATCCAAAATTATGAAATCCAGACATTCCCATTACTACTGCATAGCATTACAAGAATATACGGAAAACGTTAAGTAACTCATGACGGCGTTTCGTATTTTCACAGCCTGTACAACGTTAGCGGGTTATTTCGTTTATTTATATATGAAAATAAAATCAAAAAGCCGTGACTAACCTACCACTTGGTCGGATATAACCCGTGACTTACAGTACGCAAAAGGGCGCTGGCTCGAGGGACGTTGTCCGACTTATATACGTTACTTATTGTTGTGCTGTTACTGGGGCTCGGTATATAAGTATAATATTCTAAATAAAGATATTTTATTATGGTACTCGGGTGGAGTCGAGTGGTTTCGCCGGAGAGCAAGTTTTATAATAATATCGCTATGCCTAAGAAAATAAATAAATATATATATGCATACTGGCCGTCTAGTGTGATAAACTTTTCTACACTGCCGGATCCGACCCGGTTTTTTGTTACTTCCACGGCGCGGCAGTACTTGCTCTGTGGGTGTAAAAACTTTAAGTATAAATTACAGCTTAAAACTTTTCGCTTATAATAATAATTATGTTTTGTTAAAAACGCACATAGGCTATATTAGCATGATCGGACCGAGGACCGTGTGGTACAACCTGAAATATTATTATTGTATGATATTATTATTTCGGTATCCGCTCTTTGGACCGGAAACGGAAAACTCACAGTCCTGACGAACGGTGTATCGAAAGGACAAAAAATATCTACTGGTTTTCTTAACACGGCCATTCCGGATGCGTCCTGTGGCGACGACATAACGAACTGCCAAATAAATCTTTATACGACTTCTTTATGTATACATATAGGTTTTAGGTACCTCACGACGGCCTCGTCCCTTTTATACTATGTGTTTTGTATACAGTATGCAGGCGGCCTCAGGCAAAATATATCAGATAAGATCCAATTAAATCGTTTCGTCAACCTACTTTTCGGCGACTATGGTGGGATGGAACTCCATAGGGGTTGGTTAGGCGTTGAGTTAGTAGGAAAAACAGAAAATATACTGCGAAGCACGACATGCGACATCCTTTGATGATTTCTTTTATAACTGGCGTTTTTATCTCTCACACCTTTTGTCAAAGAAAACTCGCTTATCAAAATAAATAGACGGTGTTTGTGAAAAATCAAGTAAAAAAGGAGAAATTTTCACAGAACAAAAAAATGATTATTTTTGACAATCTTCTGTTTTCTTTTAATTTAGACCACACGTATCTTGCAAACCCCGTTATGTATACTTTTACCTTGAGTGCAAAAGGAACCCATCAAACATTTTTAGTGAATTAGCGGTTTCATTGGTTTCAAACACATATTGTATTATTAAACGTAACTTTTTGAGCAATGAATATAACACCAAAGAGCGATTTTCGTAGAGTACATAAAGTACACTTATGAAGATTAGTCATACAATTTAAAATTGGCCAATGTAGATCTAAAATACAGATGTACAGATATATATTGTGTAATATATTATACACGTATAAATTGTGTATTATATTATATTGATACAAATAAAAACAATTGCTTCTTTTTTATGTCTATAGCTTTAAACTAGACCCTCCAGGAAACTCAGTGGGTGTTTTCATTTTCCTTGTGCTGGGTTAATACAACTGTTGTGTAAGAAACAATATGAAAGTATCAACAGAAATTTGATTAATCTTCTCGCTTTTAGGTTTAAACCACTTGAAACTCTAATTAACAGAAACTTGTTAAGACGGCATCCTTTAAAATTCATACGAGTGTTACGCCATTAGAGATTTATCTCTATTAGAGTTTATTTTTTTTCACAGAACTTTTTATTGGCTAACAAAACTTATATTTTAACTTTTATGTAAACATCACATGCCGAATAATATGTTTGGAGTGTGCGTGTGTATGAGCCGGCAAGGGTTGCCGAGTATAGATAACAACTTTTATTACAAGAGTTATGCGCTGGGTGAAAAATATTTTCAAACGAATATAAAAATAAATCACCATGACAGCGAATGGGAAAAAACGGAAATGTTTAGAGTTTAAGGGAAAAAAACGAACGACATAAATATTTTTTTAAACATACCATTAATAAATATTAATATTGTATATCACAAAAAAAGAGAAATAGATGTATACAATTTTACATTGCTATAAATTACAAAACGATTGTATTGAATAAAAAAAAAAGTTAACATTTTTGTGGTTAGCTTATGCCAACAATCGCAAGTAACACAATAATTATTATGCCGAATGTATATCCTGTTTTACCAAAATAGATCCCAAACACTAAGATGCTCAACGGAAACACATGATTGAGTCTGGAGTCACGAGTATTAATAGTGATCTGTTCAACTGGGTTGTGTCAATAACAGCTGTATTACTCGAGATGGTTCGACGCGTAGGTCCGGTCAAACGCTACACTTAGCCGCATCTGGTCATGGTGTATAACAAATTAGAATTCATTACGATCCCAAAAGGTGACTAATGTGTGTAAGCGTGCCAATATATACATTCTATGTGTCCGAAGGGACAGACTCGGGCCAGATACAATGACGGTCATTCGTATTCATTTGGCCACGGGATCGACCGCTGTGTATCTTGACCGTGCTGCGACGGCAAAATGAATTGTACCCTTCGGAAAACCACCTAGACATACCACAATCCCGAAATATATTATCATACTTATTGGAAACCCAACTGGAAAACATCGTAGTTATCTGTAAATTTGGAATTGTATACACGACGTAGTACGTTAAGAACGTTAATGACAACGCGAGTAGACAGACAGCTGATATCTACATATGAAGCACGTTTAACAGAGCTGTTTCTTGCGCAGTTAACTGCAATCGGGTCAAGCCTGACAAACCTTGAATTCAGAAGTCACGTCATTTTTGTTTTGCGATAACAACTTAAAGAAGCATCGCATGTAATTGGTTAAATAAAGAAACGAATTCAGTGTAAGAGAGAAAATAGTTTCACTGTTGTGGTAAGAAACACGGAATATCAAAATTCACCTCTTATCCATGGAGGAAAAGCAATAAATTATTGATAATTTATGCATACGAGTTGATATTATCATAACTAAATAATCAGTATGTCAGTAGCTGTGCGTTATGCATTGTACGTTTATTCTTCCAGAAAAATGGCATCAAATCTTCATATTCATGATAAATTAAACATGTACTTAGTAACTACGGCGAACCTAATAAAATTAGATACCAGTTCCGCGAAAGCATGTATGATTTTTTATTTATCCATTGATTGGTCTATTTATAGCAATGGATATTATTTTTTTCTAGTTAGCACAACAAAGTATGCGTGTATGTCGGTTGCACGGAATTCTATACTTAGTTTAAAATCTGTGGTTGGTTGTGAAATTTCAACTGTCATTTCAGTGTGATCGATTAAGATTCTTTTGGTGAAATAGAAAAATAAATAATACCTTGTTATACATATAGACAGCTCAGTTCGTTGTAAATGATCTATAGTTAACAACCGCTTTTTGATACAAAACTTTAATAATAGATAACAATATTATTTTATTTCGTTGCTCTGTTATTGTTTTTCCTGCCCACGTAAAATTTGTTTTTAAAATTTCATAAGAGATCCAATATGTTTACATTGTAAAGGGTTGTTGAAAGGTTATACGAGGCCATAATATTATATGGGGAATGTTACACATAGAAACACGGTCATTGTGCTTGTCGTTGTGCTAGAGGTGCGCGGGTAGTCTGTAAGTAATATTGAGAAACCGAGTGATGAATGGCGACTTAATTGAATGACAGATTCCAGAAAAGTCCCTGTGGCCGAACTTTACTCGGCCATAAGTTTAGTCACGTATCCGAGTTTCCCACATTCATAACGTGCTAACGTCACGACAGTTTGATCTTCTACAGTAACCCGCGTCTCACATACCCCGGGGCTTACATCAGCCTCTCTCCACAACGCCTTTCCGGTCCTAACACGATATTATTATAAGCTCATTAGGACCGCGACACGTTGATTGAGGTCCTCGATGACGCCCCTCGATCCCACACTCGAACGCGGCAAAACCTACCCCAACCCGCACCGCAATCGCTCACCACACCACACCACTCTCCGAGTTAGGTAGGTAATTTTTGAATCTTTTGGTCTCTCTTGTAGAAGTACTTTTACCCTGGAATAACACAACAGTCAACTTTTATGACAATTTAATAAAATCCTGTTGTATTTTCTGACGTTATAAAGCGTAATACATAAATAAATGGGCCAAGACAATACATTTGACTGTAACGCGTTCGTATTGTCGGTAATAACGGTTCATCGCAATCCCTATGGCTGCATATATTTTACCACCCGACCGCGTTAAGGTTAAATTCAGCAATCAATTGTTTTATACGGCGACGCGTTCGTTCTTTTCCGCTTCAATCAATTCTAACCTTATCATCCGCAATCGCCGAACACAAACCCAGCTATAAAAAATCCGTCATCCCTCGCCACGGGCGTCTAGATTTTTCGTTATATTATCCATATTAAATGGTGTAAGCAAAATTCGTTTTATGGGATCCGCCGACGACAAAGTCACAATCGAAATCACCACCCGGAGCGCTAGTCTCCGAACAAAATGGAGTCTTGCACCCGCCGCTTCGCTCTTTTTACCGCCAGTATATTATTATTATTATTATAAAATAATAAACGCGCATCATTATTCTTCTGCTTGCGCAATATCAAAACGCTTTTGACGTGTCGTACACACACACACACACAGTGGTGGAATACCGCCGCCATAAAATCCCATTCTGCACTGAAGCCGACGTTTTTCTTGAAACGGCCCGAATAAGCGGCGATAGGGGAAAGCAAAGACGGGGAAAAGGAGCGAGAACAATGTGAGCAAAAGGTGTCTTTGTCCCGAACACACGCGAGGCGCGAACGAGGCATGTTTAATAACTTAGACGGGCCCATATACGTACTTACCTCCGGCCCTTATGCCGTTTATAAATAATTGTTCTCTCTCGCGCACACGGAGACTCACGTTTAACCGCGTTTCCCACCCCCCTCCCACCCCGTCAGTTCATCACAGATTCTCCGACCCGTTCACCCTCGGTCGGTTATATAGCGGTTTTCCGGGGTAGGGGAGAGGGCCGTACTGTTGTACCTATACGCTGTGGCGCGCGTGCCCCCGTCATTTGCGTTATTATTAATGGAAACGCGACGTGGAACCGGTGCTCTGATAAATGGATAGTAAAACGTGATTAATAATTTCGACGCGATTTCCACCGACGACTTGTGCAACACCGTACCGTACACACACAACAACCAGCACATCCGTGTGTCGCATCCACCCTGTACACATGTGTACGCGGGGGCGGTTTTGTAAAACAATATTCCAAAACGCCGTAACATATTGTGCTTACACACCCGAATAAGTGGCTAAATACGGGTAAGACGCAGTACCGGCAACCGTTTGCAGCGAAACTTTTAAAAATTACATACCCCCCCCCCCATTTGCGGAAACTGCGTTTAATAATGAATAACATTGCCGAGATGACTGTGTGGTTTGGTCGCTGAATATGCGTGTAAAGTTAACCCGCGTCGTCGGTTAATGTGGTTCCAATAAGTATGCAACACCAAACCGCACCGAACCGAAACGGCGTACGGCTTTACCGTGAAGACTACGACAATATTATTATCATCGAAGACATATTTTAGAGTCGAGGTGTCGACATGCATTTTGCATAATATAACTGTACACGCGTACACGGCATGCATGTATAGGAATCGGTTGCTTTTATGTTTATCGATCAGATGCCGAGGCAATAACTTGGTTTCCTTTTTTTACCCCTTTTTTCTCCTTGTAGGTACGTAAACGAATTACACGTTTTAAATCCCTTACTACCACCAATGTCCATTAGAACGGTTACTTTATGCTTTTATCCCCGGGTAAATATCCTGCGGGATTTCCAATCAAAACCCTTCGATATATGTATAGCTGTACAACTTTTATAATAAGTCTAGTCTAGATTTTATACCCGACTCCACAAAGGGACGCGAAGTTTTGATTTAGATACGATAACGTACACTTGTATAACCAACCAGCTATTAAATAAAATGTAATGTTCGCACAAAGATAAATCCATTTGTATTAATAATTATACTACTTTTCTGAACTATTTTATTGTAACTGTATATGTAGAACATGGTGCAATTTATGAAAAGTTATTGACATTTTTAGATCTTCTATAATAGTAGTTAATAAAATAAACTAGACAATGGTAAACTAAGTTCAAAACAGCCGTCTTAAAAATAAAGATCTGTATAAGCAATTAGTTCTTCCTTTTCATAGAATATAATATAACTACAAAATGAGTGTGTGATAAAAGTAAATGTTTTCGAACACTAAATACAGATTCGCATCGAAATATACTATGTAGCATACAAAACTGTTTTAAAAATTATGATAATATGTATTAGGTTTTGTAAAAATATATTATACATAAATATACTACTTTTTTTTTTTTACAAATATTGGATTTCAAACGTTTAAAATAATTATTTCCGTTCTTTTGCCTATACTCTATAGTAAAAGTGTACACTTAAGTAACCGTTGAAAATTTGATGCTCAAACGGATATTTTTGGATTAAAATATAACATATTACTATAATAAAAACGCCAAACGGCCGACGAACATGACATCTTCCCGGGCCGAGACCGGAAAGCAATTTAATCCGATAAATCCATAAAGCGTAAAATATTATACAGTAATACAATTGAGGGAACATCGTGAAAAATGGAAATAATCTACTATAATAGGTACTGCACATGAGGCATAATATTAATAAATTTGACTCTGGAGAAAAAAAACAAAAACATATAGCGTGTCATCCGGTTATAAAAAAATAAATGTACGCATGCAACGGTGTGTTTTTTTGGTATATATTTTATTCGATACTCCGATTACATATTTATTTCCCTAGAGTAACCGCTAAAAAATGCGAAATGAATTGTGTAAAATTAAAGTCAACGTGTTACGTTCAAAACAGGTATTTATACATTTATTATTGCGATTGTCGTCTGGTAACGACCATTAAACTCTAAGCTCTACATAGTTACCGGTCTAAATCTATGTACAATTATTAATCCAATAGCGGTTTAATCGATTAAACGTAAATCTATCAATCAGTGATTATCATTGTTGGACGTCTTGCTGGAAGATAACGTCGTTAAATATTTTATTAATTGGCGGAAAATCGTGGTTTACTCGTACAACCGTGCAAATTGCCATTGCCGTTATGAGCAATCAGAAATCGTCCGCAAGACCAAGTATCAACTATTATCAATTATCGATTGGCGGCAAGAGAAACGCAATTTCTTAGTCACGACCGTCGCCGATGCGCAAAATTAAGTGCTAGTATTTAAATGTCGGACACGCCGGTTGCTGCAAAATTCTCTACCTTCAAGTCCAACCTCACAACTAGGCAAATCAGTGTTACTTTTTCGCATTAACTTTCTAACCACCAAATAATAGAGGAACCCAAAGCACGCATCGTTCAATATACTATATACTAGCTTTTGTTTAGGTAAAATTACATTAAACGATAAATCATCAACTTGGATGTTCACAGCAAGTATGGCAAACATTTGGTTCCAAGGGTTTCATCCGATTGACCAATATAATAGGACAGCTCTGTTAATACGGTCTCGGCGTAGAATCCACGTTGTACAGATTTCGCCTTATTATCATATACCATTTGGACAGACTCGTCCGAATCCACGGGAATCTAATAAAACGGTCGAACAAATCCCTTGGACCGTAACACGTCCGCAGCATAGTGGTTTTAGTTTTACTTTCTTATTGTTGAAGGGGCGGGAAACCGATCCGTCGAAAACAACGACGTGGACGAACGAATATAGGAAACCTAATTGTTATTGATAGAACGCAACAGCTTAATGCCGTGGGGCTCACGGATTTATTGCCGGGGCGAAATTGATGCTGGCCGCGATACGGTAGCCCGCAGGTACACGCACACCGCACACGTATACATATGTTATAACGTACATAATACGGTTTAAGGGTAAACACAATAATACCTGCTGATATCTGTATATATTTATGTACAGTATAATGTATTCCAAAGGAAGAGGAGCGACCTTACCCGACGGTATAACTACCTCCGTCGTGTCATTCCTAACTTTGAACCGCGTTCGTTAGCTATGTACATATTATTAATAATATATACCTTACTACTTGCTGGTACAGCTGTTACTATTACAGCCAACCGAGAAACGTCATTACGCGCCCGTCTCTCAAAGTTCAGACGATCGTGGTTTTCGTTATTGTTATATTAAATGTGCCGTCAGAAAAGGAAAAAGGTTGACAGGTAAATGCGCGTCGTACGGGATGGACTTTGATGTCTTAACTACAGGGGGGTGAACCTACGACGAAATTCAACGTATAGCCTTTAGGTTCATCAAATATAAATAAGAGAAACAATGAACTGACGGCATATATTATCTAGTGTTTTATACGGTTTGTAATTTTTCATCATAATAATATGACATTTTGTCAAAAAACCACTGGGTACGAGAACAATGCGATTAGAAAAAATCAAATATCTGATGTAAAATGCTCATTAATTATCCAGATAGCCTTATCTCGTACAAATGGAGTCTGCCATCGACTCCACAAATCCATAACTGGTTTTTGTAAAAACTGTCCCTTTGTTCTATCCCTTAACGTATGCTAACCGGCCATATTCTTTTTTTTCAAACGGTTTCAGTGTACCATTGGAAGAGAAGCACTTGTAACAGTATCAATAAAAAGTTGCCTAGTCAAAAATTGTTAAATATAATCTTGTGTTGAGTCTCCCACTGGAGTTTAGACATCAGCACCTGGACTCACCCTGTACAGGATCCAAACGGCGCTTACCTTTTTGTCGAAACCGCTTCGTTTCCTCCTTAACTTGTGGACCGAACTGTGTGAAAACAACGGGATTTCCGGGCAGGACCTTTGCATAATTTTTTCACGACAGGTTTTCCCCAAGGAACAGACCTAACCCACCCTCGGCCACCACCGCCGCCACCACTCGCCTAATTTATCTTAACGCTTAGGCCTTAGGGTATAGCTACCTACTCCACACCGAACACCGTACTAAACATGTATATTAATAATAATAGTAGTCATGTATACACGGTCGTCTCGTTCAGCGCTGGACATTACGGTCATAGCCGCGGCCATTATGTAAATATGTAAACCCCGACAAAAATACAACATATTATAATATTACATATTATATTGTGCGAGCAATAACGACTTTGACGATATTTAATAGTTAGTATTAATATTGTAAAACTAAACAAAAATCAGAAAAAAAGCTGATAGTATTTTTTCAGCTCGGCTGACGGATTGCGGGTAAAAAAAAAATAATAATACCGTTTCCTCTGTATATATTTACGATTGTTTGTTATTACTTTTATCGATCAACGGCCACTGTAGTGCGAGCTGAGAGCAATAAATACGCGAAAATATAATATATTATATCCTCGGTCGGATGTATATATATATATATATATATTTATTCGCAGAGGACATATGAATTGGCCTGGTACGAACGCGATGGGAGAGGCGGCGTTTGTGTACATAAATCAAAGCGGACAGTTATAGACGCAAACGACGGAGAGGGTAGAGGAGATAGCCGGCAAAGATATTATACACATACACAGCATATATGGATATGGTATTCCATAAATTGACCGTTTTCCCGATGACACCGTCGCCGAAAAACGAAAATAACGACCGGCGACCGCAATTTGTCCGCCCTGGTTTTGTTCCAACGACAGACGTATAAACAGCTCCACTATAATATAGGACAGGCTAAATCATTGGCTTTTCTCACCGCGTTCCTCTTCGACCGGAGCTGTTGTTCTGACAAAGTCCGGCCATCGTCTTATAGTTTCCTACCTCGCACGAGACCGATCTATGATGTTGGGCCCCGGAGTCATCGAAATTGTTGGTTTTTCATAAAGTGTCGTATTTTACTGTTAATAAGCATAATATATAAGTAACTTTTCGAACGATAAACATAAGTGGTCTGAAAAAATGGAACCTTATTGGTAAACACAAAAAATAACCCGATTGCGTCAGTTGGAATGCGTTGTGCGAAAAGCGATCATTCCTCAAAATGCAAATTGCAAAATAAACTCTGATTATGCTGCAACTGCCTGGTAAAAAATATTGCCTGTAAATATTTGGTAAAAAAAGTATTGCTCTATGTATTCTTGATTTTAAAATCGCCCGAATGGTTTTTATGTTTTATTAATGGAGGATATTCGCTTTTTGCGCATAAGCCATTCAATTGATATATTTATCACTTCGATCTTGATTCGTGTCGGTCATCGATTAACGCTTTTCTTTTTTGAAAAAAAAATGATAATCTTTGTACGCATAGTAGTAGTAATCTGGAAAGCAACAAAGGGCAATGGTCTCCCCTTCTTCTTATTTACAGAAGAAGGCAAAGGTGCCTTATACTAACGTCGGGCAATACGCACAACAGCTATGTCTATACTTAAACGACGAAAATCGGAAACTCGTCGGAAAACGAACGTCACGGTGTACTGGCGATTAGAGTAGAACAAAAGGGCATTGTGGCTTCTAGCTATTGTTCGACGACGGTTATTTTTAAGTAGCCTGATTTTTTTACCCGTCGATTGTCTGTTGTACAATAGATTACCCGTATCTTATGCTCGCACAACTTATACATTTTCATAAACGGGTAATTTCGGTAGAGGACAGGAAAAATAAAATCCTGTAATCTTTGCTTGGCGTCGACACTTTTAAGTTGGCTTGACAGCACTTGTTTCTTTTAGATTCTATCATTTAACCGTGTATAATTTATATTTTAATGTGTATATGTAAAGATTTTCGATAACCAAAAATAACAATATCAAAAATACATTATTATATCACACTTTATCCTCTGAGGTGTAAATTAATCATGGTAAATCAAAAAAATTAAATAGTCGAAATAATTTCACCACGCTGTTTGTAGAGACAAATGTGATGAATTAATATAATATCATTTGCATCACACTACGCTTCATATGTAAAATATGTATTGCCTTATTTTTTTCTTTACATTACACAGTAGGTTCAAATAGCATATTAAAGAGGATGTGGTGGCTCCCATTTACCATATCAGATGCGAGACATAGCTTCCCACGGTACGGTGAGAATGAAAAATATTATCCTATTGGGACGCTCCCATTTTATACTTCTTCTTCAGAGTAATCCTATTGTTTTTCCCCCTTTAAATCAAGTACTGGATTTAATTATACTATCCACCGTCTAATGATTTCAAGTCTTATCAGATAAACTATATTTAAGGTTGGGCATATTTGTATTACGTGTGCCTATGTTAAGTAGTTGGGTAACAGTTGTAACTTGTATAACTAATAACGTAAAAAGTACATTTCCCATATAAATGTATGCAGCACTACAGTTGTCAATAGGCATTAAGCCGCTCTTGCGGGTGCCACTAGACGTTTTTGTCGTTATCGACTCATCACAAAATCATGATGAGATTTGACTAATATTATGTAATAGTTCTAATTTTCTATTTTTTAATTACAATCCACATCATGTTAACTAGATGTACTATGATATAATTAGACGTTTAAAAATTAAAAAAATTGTTTTCTTTATCCGTGTAACTTTAAACTAGTTTCAACATTAAAAAGTTAGTTAAAGTAGTTTAAGTTAGTCATTAGTTGAAGTAAGTAGAGTAATTTGCCCACCGCTGAATACGTTTAGGCGTAGCGGTACAACGGCGGCTGGCAACGGAAATGTATATTATTTATGTGTGTAGTATGATGTGCTCGATCGGTTTGTTTGAATCAATCTCTTTGGAACGTGCACGGCAGACTCCCGCGGGTGTAATCCACTGCAAAGGATTTGGCGGTGTACGACCAGGTATTATAAAATATACACTTTCGGTCCGTCATTGATCATTCGGGACGCGTATCCGTTTTGCTCGGGGGCTCCCGGTTTTTTTTTTATTATTACACGAGTTTAGATTGAAAATAATCACCGTCGAGATACGTGGGGAAATCGTGTATCGTCGGACCGCACGATATATAGGGATGAAGGCTGTCTCGCGGTAAAAACGATATAGGGATCAGGTCAGGGATAAGATTAAGGATACGACGACGGACAAACGCCGTCACGCATTATGTATGTATCGGTTGCGCGACCGTCCCGTTTTTATAGAAACTTTCGGATATACCCTTCGTGTACAGACATTTTTCGCGGGTGGACCAGTCGACGAGGATTACCGGCACGGGCAAAGTGTACACGAGAGAGAGAGAGAGAGCGTGGCAAACTAGAGACGGAGAGTTAAAGAATAAAAAGAAAAAAAGAAATACATATAAGCGAGGGGAAGATACGGCTGAAAACTTGGCAACGGGTCGATTAAGGCCTAACACGGGTACACGCACAAAGGTCAATACTTTCGGTTTTGCCGTCCGTTGTCGCCATCGAGGTCCAACCGTTTACGGTTTATTCCATTGCTTCGGAAATTCAGCTTTTGGCTCTCAGGAATCTTTATGGTGACAAAAAAAAAACTAACGAACAGAGGGTTTTCCAAACCAGGATACATCTCCCTCGTTGATAAAATAAAACTAAAAAAATATCTTCTCAACTTAGCATGCTTTCTAGTTGCTTGCAAGTTGCAAACGTGACGAATTCTCCTCTGGGGTGAATGTTGATTTACTTAATACAATGATATTCAATAGGTAATAGGTACTTAAAGTTAATACTTCTTCTCTTTTACAAATGAATAGCTCTTATCAGTTGTTTTCCGAATCAGTTACCCCGCTCTTGTTGGTCTTATTACTCAGGCGGTATACAACAAAACAATAAACAATAGAGATCACTTAAAATTAAATGTAAGTATTTCTAAATGAAAATATTTTAATGTCGACGGAGGCTATTTAATTCTAGAACTATACATACGCAATGACAGTAGGACACGAGTATTCTCGTTTGTTTTAATCTAGTCATAACAGATCAAGAGCTACATTAAAATAATTTATGGCTGTATGTGAAGTAAAATTGTTCGCAGTTGACAAGTCAGAAGATGATATCTTCACTTCGTAACACGAATTTAAATGTTATATTATATAATTATTATATATTATGTACATCTTAGAATTGGATAGCACAACATTTCATTTTGAAATAATTTAATATGTTACCCATCGAGGGTCACAACTTCATAGCTACGATACTATTAAATACTGAACGATTTGTTTAACTTGACCACCCGTAACTAGTAGTGTAAACAACAGGTTTTGCGCTGATGAACACTGCAGACTGTAGAGGCTGTATTATTACTAAACTCTCCAAATTTCCACAGAGTAGCGGCTACTTGGGCACGGGGTTAGGATGCGATTGTGCCCGCAACCAAAAGAGTGTGAAAAAACGAAAGAGGAGACCTTAAACGCCGTCGTGTGTGTGCGCTTTTGGTTTCTGGCCGGGCGGAGCGCATTAGAATTATGAACGTTTTCCGGAATTATTGTTTCGTTATACCGGATAAATGTTCTTTTTTTTATATATTTTTCCCTTTCACTCCTTCACACCGACGCACGGCGGTATGCTTTACATATTATTCACAGCCCTTATAGCCCGATGGGGCGCGGCGGCGGTCGAGGAACCGCGCCCGGACCCGGCGGGGGACGGCGACGACGGCGCGCGTACACACGGCGGTGTCGGACCCTGCAGCCGGTTATTATACGGGACTCGGCCGGGCACAGCGCAAGCGTCGATCCACGCCCTAACTCCGGTCCAGTGGCAGCCGGCGGCGGCGGCGGCAACTCCCGTCAGTCAGCACAGCGCACACCCTGCGCGTTTACGGCCGTCGCGTTTTTCCCGTCGTCGAAAAAATCCAAAATACATTTAGCGCCAAAGTGTGTGTGTGTGCTCTCCAAGACACCTCTGCGAAATCGTCGGAAACCCGTAACGTCTCGACGAGGTTGAAATCCACCTGCCGGACTGCCGTCGATATCCAGAGGCGACCGGCCAGCGGCGCCGTCTCTACCCCGCGCCCAGTTCCGCCGGACATGACGGCTTGCCCGAGCGGTGCGGTCCGCGTGTCGCCGTCGCCCATATGTTACCGCCGAAGAAATGCCCGTCGTTCGCACGTGAGTTGCCGTACAGGAATCCGTCGCGTCCACGGGGAATTGGGATTTCCGCCCCTTTGACCGGACCCCGTGGCTCTGGGTCCGGCCAAAAACCGCCCTGTCGGTCAGTCGACACCCTTTTCGTAGTATCTAACACCACCTGTATAAACTCGGTAGCGGCTATCGTACAGTTACTAGACATCCCTGCGAGGGGCTCTGCACGAGGATGGTGGTATATTTTTGTAATAACAGAGTGCCGCTTAAAAAAAATTGTACACGGCCAGACCACCGTGTTAATAGATCTATCCGCCGTCTTCGAGTTTACGGTTGAACCTAACGCCGGCGGGGTATAAAAAAAAACGGCCTAGCGATTGTTTTTTATTGGCGAGATCCCGTCGATTTCATGCGGGGTCGCCTATTGTGTTCTTGAGAATCCATTGTTCGGCGGTGGGGAGCAAAACAAATGTTTGCCATCATTGTAGGAGCACTCGACATTTTTTTTTCTTTTTTTCTATCTTTTTCGCTCGAGGATCTCGGAGTTCACACGTTATTATTACAAAGTTGAGAAGGCGCGCGTTATAAACAAAAATATATATATATACACAATAATAATGTATGATATACTAAAACTCTTATTATCGTAGCCGAGATTGGCTTATTCGAAAACGACTCGAGTGTCGAACTTGAAGTGACGGAGATTTCTTTTTTTTTTTTACAGATGACTATGGCGTCGTCAGAGGTCTAACAAGGAGTATGGGAAGAGAGGCATGGGCCTACGGCTGGACCAGAGACCATTGAGCAAAGTCACGGTAGTCTACGCAGCTCTCGTTCTCACGCTGTTTTACAGGGTCCCAGTCACAAGTGAGTCTAGTAGCATGCCTAATATTATATTTAAACAGTTTTTTTCGAAAATATTGTACGCTTTTTAACGTTAAACGAGTCGTTATCTAATAAACGATTTGATTAGGCAAGCTATAGTTGACTTTGGCGGTCCTTATGTACCCATAGAGACGTAATAATGGTACTCATTAAAATATTAACCGAAAGCAAACGCACGATGAGTAGACAAAAAAATAATATCCGAACTAATCAGCAAAGGAAAATTATCAAATGCCTTTCACCCACCACAAGCTCCAGGGAAATTCCAAACTCTACAATACTAATCGCCGAGTCACATTTATTAATAATTCGTTGATTTCACGAATTCTTTAACATTGTATTATAAATGTATAATAATGTCAACGATTATTTTGCTATACATAATATACATATAAATATATCGTCAGCTAACTAACATCTTGTAATCACGGCTATTGATGTGGAAATGTATTCATAGATCATTCATCAATATTGGTCGACAAAAATGTTGTCATAAATCATTTTGATATGTGTCATATTTTGATGAACAATTGCTCATTAACAACAAAGTAAATAATGATTAGGTCTGGGTCATATACATAGTGTATAAGTTTAAAAAATTAATAAAAATAATCGGGTTAGAAGGTTGTATAAAAGTTTGAAAATATTTCCAATATTTTATGTATAACCTTATATGAATCATTAAATTTAGAAAAAAGCATTTAAAAACATGTTTGACAATATTTTAAAATATCATTTTTTTTATTGCTATAATGACATTATACCAAACTAAAGTAAATGTCAACTTTTAGATTTATTGTAACAGCTTATTTATGTACCTACTCGGACACACTTTCTCGAGGAACGACGTGGGTTTTTTATAAGTAAATACCTATTATTTTTTTTTATCTAGTACGTTTTTAATGATATATATTTTTCATCTCGGAATATATATTTTCATTAAACAGCCAGAAACCATATCTTCAAGAGATGTGTCAAAAAAACGGACCCTCGTCGGCTGCTATATCGCTTGAAGTGCTTATCAAAAACCACCGTTTCGGTGTCGAAATTAAAAACACGTCACGATCAACAGACTGTTCGGGACGTGACGGTTGATTATTATTTGGTAGCCGAGTAAAAGTCCCGGGCAAATGTAATTATCGTCTATCGCCCTGGCCGTAATACATTTTATTCCTATATAGTCTCTTCACACATATGCCCGTGTGTATACCTTCCTATCTTTTACATATACATGTATGTAGAAAAATAGATAGAAACTGAAAGAGAGAGAAAACTCTTGAAAAACAAAACAAAAGTGATCCATATTGTTCTCCCCTAAGGTCATTGCCAGGCTGCTGCGCCGGGACCAGACGTATTTCCGAGAATTATTTCTAATTAATCGTCATGCGTCAGCTGCCGCCAAATCCTATCATATAGTTGACCGCCGTTCAAAAGCTTCAAGCATTGGTACGGATATTTTCAGCAAAATCGAGCATACGGGCTACTGAGTATCGAAGAGATTAATTTATTTTCTTTACAAAATAAATATAAAAAAATGTCCTATGTATGCTTTTTGATAAATCGTTTAACTCGCGTGGCTCCTTTTTTATTTTAACATTGTGTGTACAATTTAAAAAAACACAAAACATCCTATGAATTTTGGAAATTTTTGCCGCACATTTTTATCTTGTGTTTAAGTAAGAACAAAACATATGTACATGACACGAAACACTTTTGTCACAAATTTCGCCTTCAAAGCCTTTAGATAAAGTTCCATTAAATTCGAGTTTTTCAAAAACCATTTGTACATACATACATATATATATATATATATAATATGTTGTCTCGGTAATTTTGAAAACGATGCTCAAACGCCACAGAAATACCCGGCTTTCGAGTAATCCTTAATACCACAACGATAAAACGTCCACCAGACACTCGAGTTAGGTGTATACTCGAGGGACCCAATCTCAAACCAATTAACCGTAGCCGATTTAAACATATATATATATATATATATATACACTTATATCTACTTAGAACTCCCCCGGGTGCAATATGTAGGCATCGGGTAGGAGTTAACCTCTGGTGTTGTAGTTCGCACGTGTTGACTGTAGGTAATGGTCTGTATAAGTAGCGGCATGTATACTCGGCTATTCTATTCCGTATAATTGTATTGATCCAACAATTCACGCGGGTAGACCGCATTGGATATCTTACTTCTATTGGCACGAGTGTTGCGCCAATGATGCTATATAAATTGATTCACAGGAAGGTAGCTGTGGAGAATACATCGACGGCCTGACTTTCTTGGGGAAAATGATAGTTTAACCGTCAATGCGTTTGTTTGATTACAATACCGGAATCCTATGAATAACTCGTTAAAACGTCATCTGGTAAAAAAGAGCACACGATTCGCTTTAATCGCCTTAAAAATATAACGATGAAAAAAAAAACCTGGAAAAGCCGAGTCATTACTATTCGTTTTATAAAACCAAAATCGTTTACCGCGCTTGAGTATATAATAATTTTCATTTATATTTATTTTTTTCTCCATTCAAAGGAGCCCCTTTAATCTGTCGGTTTGTAATAAAGGCTTAAGATTTTTTTTTTTTCCCCCCGATAACTTTCTCGCTCTTTTGTCGAGTTTCTTTTATTCACGACTTTGTTCGATTTCAAACTTTTTCGTCCTAACCCCGACAACGTACAAACCTTTTAGTTCTGCGGCTTGTTTTCCTCTCGGAAACGACTTTCAACAGCAAAAAAGCTAAACGCAAAATAAATATTAGAAGTACCGTACTCGAGGGGTTGGAGGGAGGCCGACCGTGCGGCGTACGCAGCAGAGTTTCCAAACAAATGATAATCCCCGCAAACAATATTAATCCTCCTCTCGTCGCTCAGAATCAGAGGAGAATCGTATAGACTTTATAATATTATAATACATATTTTATTTGTTTTTACAGCTACCGGGTCGACGTTCAATGATGCTGTACACATCACGGCAATCGTGGGAGAATCAGTCGTGTTTAACTGCCAGGTGGAATTCCCAGCCGAGCACCCCGTGCCTTATGTGCTACAGTGGGAGAAAAAAGTGAGTATACAAATTACGCCCACAGGTTACAGCCGTAAACTTTTGTCCAGACCCTTTTGTTTATGATTTATTAACGGAAACGCGAGATCCCACTCGGCGTTTAAAACGTTTGTTTTATACAATGATGTTAAAATTATAATAGTTGTCGAGAATAACAACGACTGGTTACCCAGGTTTCCAAAAACCACACTCCAAAAGTTTCGTTCATGTCCTAACCCGAGGACGAACTAACAGTAATTTATATCCCGAACGAATCAATCCGAATAACAATTGTTTTTTTAACCAAACAATGCCAACCCGTTTTACCCGTCGAGCTATGTTTCCCATATTACGCTATTATCTTCTTAACTTCGCTTTCAAGCTAAAAATAACGTCCTGTTAAAATTGAACGTGTACGTCGTGTGTTGCCAGGGACTCGACATACCGATATTCATATGGTACGATAACTATCCCACCCACAGCGGATCGGGATACGAGGGCCGTGTGGCCAGGGTCTCGCCAGACTCGCCGTACGGTCTCGCTTCGCTCAACTTGACCAACATCCAAGAGTCGGACCAGGGCTGGTACGCCTGCAAAGTAGTGTTCCTCAACCGGTCGCCCACCAACAAGAACGGCACATGGTTCCATCTAGACGTTCACGGTAAGTGATCGTTTTGAAGACAGCATACAAATGCGACTTTATCTAATCACATTACCGTTTTGCTTTTAGCTCCCCCGAGATTCGTCACCGTTCCCGGCGAAGTCCAATACATCAATCTCGGGGACTCGATCATCCTGAACTGCCAGGCAGTGGGCACGCCCACGCCCGAAATCGTCTGGTTCAAAGACGCCACGGACGTGCAGCCCACGGCCACGGTAGGCATATTCAACGACGGTACCGAGCTGAGGATATCCAACATCAGGAGCGAAGACATTGGCGACTACACTTGCATCGCCAGAAACGGCGAGGGTCAGATAAGTCACACGGCCAGGGTGCTGATCGCCGGCGGCGCCGTGATCATGGTGCCCCCGACCAACCAGACAAAGTTGGAGGGCGAGAAAGTGGAATTCCCGTGCGGCGCCAAAGCCATGCCCGGCAACGTGACGGTCCGATGGACCCGCGACGGGGCCGTGGTGAAAAGCATTTCGGCCCTGGAGACCAGAGTTACCATCAAGAAAGACGGGTCGATGGTCATCAATCCGGTGAGCGCCGACGATTCCGGACAGTATTTCTGTGAAGTCACCAACGGCATAGGAGATCCTCAATCGGCTTCCGCTTATCTAAATATCGAATGTGAGTAAACGAATCCCGGTTTATCCCGGTCTCCTCCTATTGACGTATAACCATCTACTTTGTTTAGACCCGGCCAAAGTGACTTTTACGCCGACCGTACAGTATTTGCCGTTCCGTCTGGCCGGCGTTGTCCAGTGTTACATCAAAGCCAACCCCCCGTTACAGTACGTCACGTGGACCAAAGACAAACGATTGCTCGAACCGTACCAACAAAAGGACATTGTCATCATGAACAACGGTTCACTGCTATTTACCAGGGTAAGTCAGAGCCGAGCTTAATGGTCACTCGACATAGTATATTAATTGTGCGTGTTCCGCACAGGTCAATCAAAACCATCAGGGCAGATACACGTGTACACCCTACAACGCACAGGGTACCCAGGGTTCGTCCGGGCAAATGGAAGTTTTGGTGAGGAAACCGCCGACGTTTATCGTCGAGCCAGAAAACATGTACCAACGCAAGATCGGCGAACCCGTCGAGATGCACTGCGACGCCCAAGAAGCGGAAGGCACGCAAAAGCCAAAAATCCAATGGCAAAGGGTGAGTTGGGATCCGGTAATGGGAATCGAATTTTGTGAATCGATCAAGTTTTTTTTTTTAACTATTGAATTGTCTGCACGCAGAGAGACGGCGCTGCTTTGCCCAAAGGCCGGCACAAGGTACACAGCGGAAACATCACAATAGAAAGTCTTCGGAAAACCGATTTCGGATACTACCAATGTGTGGCCAGCAACGAAGTGGCTACCATCGTCACCACTACCCATCTGGTGGTTGAAGGCACACAGCCTCACGCACCTTACAACGTCTCGGCCAACGCTTCCGAGACCGTGGTCACTCTCCAATGGCTGCCCGGTTACAGCGGCGGCCCCGACTACAAGCAGGACTATACCATATGGTACGAAGGAACTTGTTAGACCGCTGTGGCTTTTGGACGGTTTTTGAGTTGCAACTTTTGTTTGTCTCGCAGGTACCGAGAAGCCGGCATGACGGAATGGTCGACCATACCGGTAACGCCTTCGGGAAGCACTCAGGTGACCATCAACCGGTTGACGCCGGACACGACCTATGAGTTTCAGGTGGTCGGCAAGAACGCGTTGGGCGACGGAATGCTCAGCAAAGTAATTTCAATAAGGACACAAGGTGAGTGAAAGGGTCGGCACCACGGTTTTATCATTTCCCGTGTTCGTCGCAATAATAATAACCATATATAATATTAATAATAATATATCTACACCTCTACCGGGGTACTTGTTATGTTTTTGATTTTTTTCACGAAACGACCGACCACGCGGGGATTTTGGCAAACACACTGTGCGTCGGTCGTGTAAAAAAAAAAAAATAAAAGGTCGCACTTGTACATTTAGTCGCTTCAAATGCTTTAATTTTTGGAGTATGGATATTATTACACGATTAATTTTTGTTGATATTAATCAGTTAAATGTTTTCGGTATTTTGTAAAATCTTTAACTATCTCGTGGCAGTTCAAGGTCAGCTTTACTGATCTCTCCTGCTGTTCGGCCGATGGTTTCGTGTCCGCCACGATCAATGTGACCTTGAACTTCCGCAGAAGTTGTGTTTTACAATGTTCCAAATTTGTATATATTTATAAATAAAATAATGATATAACTTTAATTAATATGTACATATATATAATATATTTATGTAACTATGTTATAGTGTTATCAGATCGGATGCTTACAACTTAATTTATGCATATATTTCTTGTTTTGTAATAATATATTGTCTGCGAGTTTCAAGGTCAAATTGAGTGTCCACACATTAATAATATATAATTTGCAGTAGACTCTTTTTAACGATAAATTAATAAGAATTATAATCATTTTATGTTGGTCGTTTTAACGCAGCCAAAGCTTATTTTCTTCTATGTATTATTGTAAGCGTCCGCTATGAATTGTGTTCTATATATATATAAAAAAAAATGCTCTTGTTGTATACCGTGAGTTTGGTTTGTTGAGCTTATTCTATATTCTCTGTTGGGTGGCAGCAGCCGTACCGTTAACTGTGGCCAAAAAACCAAGCCCCGCGCCACCGGTCACCGAGTTTCCTCCTCCCCCGAGTGATGGTAAGCAAAATTAATAATAATACAATGTATATAACTTTTGATTTATTATCATATGAAATTAGTTTTTCATTTTTATGCCATAGTCTCGTATGTGTATATTTTGTAATGCATGCTAATATAATTATTTACCTTCACTATACTTATTAGACGATGCCTATCCAAATAGATAATCGTTTTTGTACATAATAATATTATAATGAAATACAGCACAATATGTTTCTCACTATTCACCGCATGAGCCGCGTCGGTATCACGCATTATTTTTTATTTCTACTTAAACAACATATTATTATTATTATTATTACTATATTATATATATATTTTTATTTTTACACGCATTCTCCACGATATTTCAGGATATTATCATTGTATACCTAATCCTGACCCGTCCGGCCGTGTCGACGTTATGTTATTATTGTTTTTAATTTAATTTATATTATTTTTTATTTCTGCATGTGTTTATTTTTTGTTTCGTTATGCCCTTTTTGCAGACGTCGTCGACTATAGTGACCTAGTGTTGCCCACTGATTCCACCGGTGCCACAATGTATCCCCCGGTGTTTAGACCAAAAGGTATTGCCGGCACCGACCACCGTTGGCTTTGTATATTTTTTATTTTTTTTTTATTTTTTTTTTACTTGGCATTTTTGTTCGCTGTCGTTTTTGTATTGTACGCGACACGAATGCTTTTTAGTCGAAACGTTTTTCGTTTGACAATAATATATAATATTATTATTGCCGCCGTCTGTTCTAATGCAACCCGTATCGATTAGGTCCCAGGCCCGGCGCCCCCAGGAACTTGTCGATCACCGAAGTCCGCAACGGTTTTGTCATATCGTGGCAAGCGCCGCTGGAAAGAGCCCACCTGGTCCTGTACTACGTGATCCACTACAAGACGGACGGCGTCTGGAGAACGTTGAACAAGGCGCAGATCAGAGCCGAAGACACGTCCTATCTGGGTGGGTAACGTCCACAGGGGCCTGCTGTTCGATTCGTCTTGGGCGGCAACAGCTGTGCTAATAGGTTTTTGTTTTTATTTTTAGTTAAAAGTCTGGTGGGCGGTCGGACTTACTACTTCCGCGTGGTGGCTTATTCGCTGAAGAGCTTCCAGAGCAGCGAAGAGATCAAGTTTCCCGTGCCGGCCAGAGTCAAGCACAAGGCCATAACTGCCGGCGTGGTGGGCGGCCTGTTGTTCTTCGTCGTGGCAATCATATTGTCCGTGTGCGCCGTGAAGATCTGCAACAAGAGAAAACGACGAAAACACGAAAAAGGTACAAGACCGTGTGTTTGCAATTTTTTTACTTCTTAATATTAATAGTCCCTGTTCGTCTTTACCGAATTTCGCCAACTATTTAACGTCGACCACGCCCTAGTCCCTCGACCTTCGTCGGGAACGACCTATTCTCCATCGTCTTATACCATCAAATTGGGGCGGACCATCCTATTTATCCTCTCCCTCCGTGTACTTCTTTATCCGTAGCCATTAAAACGTTCACCTATTTCTTCGGTACACCTGTATCTAATCCTTCTAATCTGTTTTAACCGTCTTGGTTTGGCGCAATTCTTAATCTACCTCTTATCTCAACGTTCTCACTTCAGCCGCTTCTGTTTTTTTTTTTTTACCTTTGTATTTTTTTTTCACGCAAAGCACCTATTTTTTTCTCTTTCCACTTCATCCGATAATTATTCTCGAAGCTCTTCATAAAACTTCTCAAGCAACTCCACCGTGCGCCATTTGTTTTACCTGTTATTTTCTTTCGAGTGTTTTTCATCTTAATTGCATGTATTATGTTACAGCGTACAACATGGTAGCGTGTAGAATGACAGACGCCCGAAACGGAGGTCAGATACCCGGGACTAGTCAAGTGCCTTTAAAAAAGTAAGTTTGAAACTAGTAAAAGGCAATATTTTCCATTGATTACTGTCGTTAATACGGTGGGCAATTATACTATATTATTTTGTATAATCATAAAGACTGACAAGGGCCTTAGGACATGTGTATATATATATTTTTTATGTATATTTATAGGCTCGCCGATTCTCGTACTTACCGCGATTACAGACTCGAATTGTCGTAGCGCCAACGATTAATAAAAATTCCGTAAGCGAAGCGTTTTTTTTTTTAAAGATTTTACAAACAAAAAAACAATAATATACATATTTTAATGCTTCGTTCGCAACAGCTTCGGTTTATTTTTGTTTTTTTTTTGGTTATAACACTCATATTTTGTACATTTAAAAACTATATTCACGCAGTCCTTCCTCGAGTGTACATTGCATTTAATAGATTCTGTGTACGTCTCTGTCAAAACAAACACCAAAATTTCGTTTTGAAAATTATATGGTATATTTTTAAAAAGCGTCTTATCCATACCGGGAGGCAATCACAATAATACACACGGTATAAAACAAAATCAAATAACAAGCATGCGTTTAATTCACAACAACAATAATAATAATAATATAATATTGCCATCGCCAACACTATAACTCACTTATCGATATCCGCCCAGGTGTAATGGTAAAATCAACGCTTTACACGATTTTTTTTACAAAACAATAATAACAGTTGACTTGGTTATCATGTGTCAACGCACCGGTTATAAAATAATATTGTGCATAATATTATATATGTATTCATAATTAAACGTTTTTGTTTGTTTTTTTGTGCTTTCCTTCAGGATAACAGGTGAAGAGCTAGCAAGCTGTTGAGCCGCACAAAATTCAAAATAACATTGGTATATCACAGTATGCGTGTGTTTGTTTGCTTGCACATTTATATAGTTAATACATATATTATTTCCCCCTCTTACACGCACATACGCACGCCGTTAAATTCAAACACTTTTTTCAATATTATCTACCTACTCAGTAGGTTACCATATAGATCATTTAGATCTACACGGTGTAGTCGTCCAACGTAGTTTGGTAGCGTTGTTTAGTTTGGATTTCTATACATTACTGTATGTTCTATACACGAATAATAGTAGTTAATAACTCACTAAAAAATTCTCTTGTTTGATTCGGTCAAACGATGATTTTTTCCCCTAGCTTACAAAGTCGTTCGGTAGCAATTTGTTTATAGTATTTAGGTTTTATTTTATGTATTATACGTTTGGTTTTTTTTGGTCTGGTACGCATGTATTTTTGTTCAGTGTGAATATATTTTGCTTTTTCACACAATATATGTTCAGTGTGATTTGTACACGTTTTAAACGAAACTAAATTTTTGTATTATAGATCCAGATCAACCCGAATATCAAGTCTGAGCAGCGGGTGCAACGTCGTTCTGAACATGGTCACTCGGTCGAGGTCCAGTTCGTTCTTGAGCCACCGGGACGGCGACTGCGTGGACGGGCCTGGTCAACGGCGGCGGCTGGGCCGAATTTCACGGTCGGCCGACGGCCGTTTCGTGCTCACCGGTGGCGATTCTAGTTCGGGGCGTTCGTCGAGCGCGAGCAGCACCAGCGACGACGGCGGTTTTTTGTCGCATCCGAGTTTCTCGAACCAGACGTGGAGCAGCCGCCGTCCGTTGATCGGCCGCGCCGAGGATAGCCGGAGCTCGCGCGCCGACGACTGGACGGACGACCGCCGCAGGCCCATCACGGCGGTGGCCACGGTGTGCGGTCCCCAGACGCCGTACAGGTCCAGTTCGCCGACGTCCCGGCGCCACCCGGCCGAGTACTTCAACGGCCAGGACCTGAGTTCGGTGCCGGGCTCGGCGGAGCGGACGTTGCGCAGCGTCCACGAGCAGTACAGCCAACAGCTGCCGTCGCTGAGAGTTATCCACGAGGAAAATCAGCGAACGCTGCTGATGCGACAACAGCCCAGCCCCAGGTACCATCCAAACCCCCGGTTCCGGTCTAGGCACATGCGGTACGCCAGGAGCGCTCCCGAACTCACTTCGGACGCCATCACCGAGAGGTCGCCCGAGAGCCGGTCCAGTTCCAGCGGGTTTGGTTCTAAGAACACGTCGAGTCACCAGACGACGGCGGGTGGCCCGGAAGACTACTGGGGCGTCAGGGCGGTGCCACCGTACAAGCCTCCTCCGCCGCCGCCACCGTCGCTGTTCTATACCAACGAACACTGGCTGGACTTTACTTCGCCTATACTGCCCTCGCCGTCTTCGCACAGCAGCGCCAGCAAACCGCTGAGCGTGGACGATCAGTACGAGTTCGACCCCATATTCCCGGTCTCGCCGACGCCCACCGAATTGATGATCACGTCCACCCGGACGCCGACCACGCCGTCACCGTTCCGTTCGCGAACGCCCACCCAGCTGAAGAAGGCCAAGTACGAAAACGTGGAGGCCCGGCTTCAGGCCATGAAGGAGGAATTCTACGCGTACAAGCGCAGACAGGCCGAAATGGCCCGGATGGGATACGTCGAGAGCGCCTGCTGACCCGACTGAACATCTCAAACAATTGTACTAATAATATATTCATAGGTCTTAATTTATTTATTTAGAATGACAATTTGTAAAAGCTCAAATGACACAAAAGTTTTTTTTTTAATAAGTAGATGTTAATAAATTATTAAAAATTATATTATTATTTATATATATAACGTTACCGTAATTATTAAAATGTTAATTGACGCCTCCCCCGTATCGGTTTAGTAGGTTGACCAACTTGTAAAAATTTAAATTATTAAGTAGTATTTGTGCCTATTTAATTATAAAGAAGACGTTTAAAAAGAAAATTAGTGAAAACTATGGAATTAAAAATCAGTATAATAGAATTATTATATTATGTTAACGGTGAAGAGGCATAAATCGAATAAACTTATTATTTTTCTCGTATTTGTGTAACAACCAGAACTGGAAATAAAAATATTATCGTGTTCTCCACATGTTCAGTTCATCGTAGAAAATAATCCACTTGCTCAAATTGTACGAGACTGTTGTGCAGTCTGATGATGTTTTATTATTATTATTGTTATTTTATAATTCTTCAGTTTATGCCTCGTTAAAAACACCGTGTAAATTATATAAGTGAGTATTATTATAATTAATTATGGGATAAAACCTTGTGATAACGTGTGCACTTAAGATTTCTGTTCAATTTAATCTCATCCTTTGTCACTATAAAATATTATTACTTATTATTATTGATTAGTTTGTGTTGTGTTCGTAAAGTTTAGTTTTGGGCACCTCCACCAGTTGTTCTCAGCATTGTGTTTATAACAATTATTATTATATTGCATCCCTTGAGTTCCTATTAAACTAAATAAACGTCCCGAGGCCGACATGGGTTCCTCATATTAATATACAATATTTTCATTTTAACAATCAAAAACAAACATATTAATTATGTGTATTATAATTATACCTATATGGAAAATAAAAAATAATAATAGTAATAATACTTAATATTATATAACATTTTTTTTTTTAAACGAATCAGCAATAAATAATAATTAGGTTTACTTACTTATTTTAAACACCGATCTAGTCTGAGGAATAAACTAGATAGTATTAAGATGTTTAATTTATTGTTTTTTTTTTTAAATTTTATTATTATATTTGAAAAGAACCAGTGTCAATTACCCCTACGAAAAAATTAAAAATAATATTATAATATATTGTATATTGTAAAAAATGTAACAAAATCGATTAAACTTGTGTAATAATTATTTATATAAACAACGGGAGTATTAAACAAATATGTCAGTGTTATTTGGCCAATGTGATCGTACAAGACGTTAACAAATTGTTATTATGTTACTACTTACTACCTACTAATAATTTCAATCTACAGGATTAACGGAATTTCATGTTACATCTGATGATTTTGATGATGTGTTCAAATTTTGAACAAACGATTTATGTAAAACATTTTTTTTTTTATCTGCGCGTATAACTCAACCGCACTCCACCAACCTTCTTAATTTATAAACTCTAATAATTTTAAAACTAAATTTCTTATTTAATCACTCAAAATTGGTTATCGACCAGTCAACATTTTCAGCAAATTAATCTTGATCGACTAAATTTTCAAATATAACATCAGGCGTAACATGGAATCCTGATAACCTGTATATCGTTTACTAATATATTATAGCTAAATCCTGTTGAGACAGAATAAAGAAAATAATAGTAAATTATCGTTTTGACACAGTATATAGTATTTTTTTTTTTTTTGCAAAAAACATCTAATACAATACGTGAAATTAAAACTATTTATTAATTGTTTGTTCGAAAGACATTATAATAGGTAGGTAGTATATATATTTGTTTTTGTTATACTCACATCTGGCCATGCGACACTTGACTAACGTATGTTGTAGCATAGATTAAAAGTATATTTAATCTATGATTAATTAATACAACATACGTAAAAACAAACGCTTTATACAAAATAATTAGTTAGCTTGTATGAAAATTGTTATCACCTAAAGTTAAATTGTATATTGTAAAAATATGATTACGTTTTTTTTCTAACTGGCTATTGTGTTGTAAAATAATACTTAATTAAAAAAAAAAATAGGTAAAAGTAAACCTATATAGGTTACTTGTAATATTTTTTAATATATTTGTTGTTATAGGCTGTATGTCAAACGTATATATGTACACCGTGTATCACAATGAACTGACTAATTTACATCGATTTTGTACATATAAATAAGTCAGTTCATCATTGTATATGTGCCTGTACATGGTGTCCCACGACAATTTACTTTGTATAATTTATCTTAATATCTCTAAAGATGGTGATAGGTGATATTTCATTTTATCTGACATTTATTTTGGCATAATATTCGTCAAATTAACAAAAATTCCGTACTTAATACCTTTACTTTGGAAAAGTCATACTCATAGTAAATTCTCGTGCGATACCTTGTTATGTAATATAATATACATTGCGTTTATTGTTTTGGAAGTCAGTTAATTACGAAAAAAATATAATAGTTCAAATTAAAGTTAATTAACAAAAACAAAGCGAAAATTGTTTTTAAAACCCTTCGTTTTAACTTTGAGTCATTTAATATGCTTACATTATTTCAACTAAACAAAACTGACTTTCCAAATGATAATACATGTGTGCGTTTTGAAAAATAATAGAAACCGCAAACTACATCCGTATTTAGTATTTTCATTTTTCTGTTTAAAATAAATTAAATCATAAATAAAAAAAATCAAATCAAATGATAGATTTTTTTCCGGATCAGTTTTGTAGTATTGTTTATTTTTTTTAAATATAAATACACCTATAATATCGTCGCTTTTATGCAAAAAGTTAGGTACCAAGCGATTTTTATTTAATTAATTTTTGACTTGAGTAGGGTATATATTATTATACTTTGTATTAGATTGTTTTATTAGATCAACATTATTAAGTTCAAAATATGTTATCTTTTTACTAATATGTATAATTTCCTGTAATGCGGCAATTTATTTAAATTTGCCATTAAAAATCCGTTATCGCTTTTTGCACAAGAACAACGATATAAAGGTATATATTTGGGTTCCACTATTATTAATATTATTAATGTATGTTATTGCTACGTTTAGAACTAGGTACACTACCTATAATAACAAACTATGAATTATGACGATAAAATATATAATTTGACGGTTTCATTTTATTTTAGATATTTGTTCTTCTTTTTAATGTGTATTGTTCTTTTATAATTCCATGACAATACAGCTGTTTTATTTTGCCATTGAAAACGATTATGTTTAGTTAATAAGATCGACGATCTCATTTTTGTGTTGAAGCCATTTGTTATTATTATCTTTTAATTTATACATTTTATTATAATATTACATCGCCTAGTTATTTTAATTCTAGAATAAGCGCAATTTTCAATTACTTGCAAAAAAATGAAAATTATAATCCTATGTACGGCAAATATATTAATATATATTAAAATTATAATGTATTCTAAAAAATTATATTTGTAGATTCTTACCTGATTATAATTTTAAAAAAAAAATGTAAATATATAGTAATTTATATTAGAATTAAGCATTATTTAAATTAATAAAAAAAGAAAATTCAATAAATCTGTTTAATACTATTCTAAATAACGTGTGAGAGATGCGCATCTTCTTGTCGTTTACAACTTTTATGACTGGATGTTCATATTATATATTGTAGGTTATATAAGTTATATAATTTCTAAACATGTTGAATAGTAGTTACATGTTGTATTATAATAAAAATTTTCGTACAAAAATATACAATTGGATTTTTCGATGTTAATTTCCACACTATTTTATTTTATACACCATCTACGATCATAAATATCAATTTGTAACAACAATGAACAACATTGTCTTTATTTGTGGTTTATATGATCCTTCGTAGGAATTAAATCGCCATTCTAAATCTGAAATTTGTTAGCAAATATTTATTTATTTCACTAAATAAAGAAAACTTGCTAAGTATTTACTGTCCGTGAACTTGAATACATTGTCAATTCATCAATTGAAATGTATACGTACGTTTACACTAGTACGTTTCAAAAGTTCTGCCGTGTCGTAAAATGTTTTAATATTCAGTCTTGGAGGTGAAGTTGTCTCCTTAAACTTTTGACCCACCAAAGAACTAACCACATACGATTTTGGCTTGATAGACATACATTTCGATACATCATAGGAAAAAAAAGTAAGTATCTTGTCTTCAGAAAAAAAGACACCTCATTAAAACCGAGAGCTTTTTAGCTAGACATTAAAGCTAAAAGAGGCTGCATGCACACACTTTCTCCATTCTTAAATGCATCCTGTACTTGAGCTTTTAAATGTAGAACAAACATACACATATTTATTAACACATTTTAATATGTATTTATGAGCTTTGTTAAAAAAAAAAACAGAAGGCACATAACAAGAAAATGGTAATACATTTTGATTAATCAAATAAGTTAATATTCATATAAAAAAAAATTATACATTAAAATATTAAATAAATAATAATAATTCGATTGGACGGATTCATTTTCATTAGTCCCGTTTAAAAACAATACTGTTTGTTTGAAAAAAACATTTTTAACATAAAAAAAAAAAAACATTTATAATAATATATTATTCATCTAGTAACCATGATTAGGGTGTGATGTGAGCATAACTTGACGAGTAATTAACGCTACTATATAAGTCTGATCCGACCGGAGAATGATTGCCCTAAAATATATAATTGTTACCTTTAAATAAATTTCTTAAACAAAAATTACATTTACCAAATAATAGTATACATAACTCATACCATAAGCATCAATGATCAAATTACCTGTAGATATCGGTTGAGTTCTTCTTGAGTGTCAAATATCATCACCATAAAAGGAGATCCAGGCACATGTTCTCCTGCCCATTTCACTTCGACTCTGTAATCACCTGGCTCAGTTGGATCAAACTTACAGAGTATTGTTCGGTCTTTTTGGTTTTCACGCTGCATTTCAACTCGGAACGCACCTGTATATAAAGGAAACAATTAGAGTGGGACGACTACATCGTTAGATGTTTTATTCGATTATTGTATTGCCAGCAACACATTGTTACCTTTGGGCCCTCTGACCCTGACTGTTAGCTGACCAGCGCCAGCTCCACGTGTATCACATATGAATCTACTTTGAAAAATAGCAAGAACGCCGTGTTCAATTCCCGGACCGTAAACACGCACTTTGCTCGCATCCGGCGCGCCACTAACTCTGACCGTGAACGGACTTCCGGGGACATCCTCACCTGTAGAAATGTTACCAATGTTTACCAATTTATGCCATGAATATAAAATTGAATACTCACCAGCGTACTTGACAGTAAGAGTATGTCTGCCAGACTCTTGCGGTTTCACGTTTAGTGTAAATGTCCCATCGCCGTGGTCATACAATTCACAATAAGCGACTTTATGCGGTCCTATGCAATGTGCGCTTAACTCTCCTGAAATAATATATTTATTTTGTTTAAACCGTTAATTAAATACAAACAATAATAATAGGATTCTTGCTGTTTACCTGGCCCAGCTCTTCTTGTATCAATAAAACTTCTAATATCTTTCCCCACTGTACCAATACCGAGACCGTCTCCAGTGCACAGAACTTTACTAGCATCACAAACACCGGTCACATTGATTTTCATCGGACAACCTTTAACTTGCCTAAAAAAAATAATTGTTTTTTTGAAGTGTGATTCTTTGCTAAAAATTATGTGTTACTCATACCTATGACCCCAAAGGACATTTAATAAATAAGCTCCGGGGCTTACAGGCGAATAAGTGGCGTGATACAAGTTTTCTCCGGCTTTTACAACATTAACTGGAATTTCATTTCTAGAGCCTGCCAAAGTAACCACCGGATTCCCTGATAAAAAAAAAAAACAATGAAGAATGTAAAATAATATGATAGTCGAGGAGTATTGGAGGAAAAACAATTCAATTTTTTGTAGCTCACGTACCTGGTCCAGCTTGGGAACCATCAATTGTAAACTCTGCTGGTTGGCCACAAGTAGCTGAGGTCAGTCCACTTCCAGAGAGTACTACTCGCACACCAGCAGCTCCGCTTTCGACTAAAACAGGATATGGCGAATTTGGCAATGGAAAACCCTCATAGCTTAAGTGCAAAACATGAGGCCCTGAAGTGTGTGGCGTTAAAACGCACTTGGCAGTATTTCCAGAGCTGTCTATAATTATTGGAATCTTCATTCCTCCTTGACTTTCCAAGCGACCTTCTAATTCACCTGCAGAGTAGATGAAATAGATAATGATTAACAGTAATCTAATAATATAGAGAAACAAATTGTATTCTATTATTTATATCATAAAAATACTTTATAAAAGACTTTCCATGCAGGAAAACAATTTTTAAATTTTTAAAATGTCAAACATATTTACAATGCTTTTAAAATATGTTATAATTATATTCTAGTAAATTATAACACATTGACAACATTTTAAAAATATTAAACAATTTTCTGCTGTAGGCTGTGCTTCTAAGATATACTTAAAGTTTAGCTTAGTCTATGGTTACTAAAGTTAAATATGAACTCTTACTAGAAAATATTTGAACCTACCTGGTCCAGCGGCTGATGTATCAAATGTTAATGTTGTAGGAGCATTTACTCCAAGAATAAGACGTTCATTTAAATTTGGTTCTCCGACGGTTATTATTTTATTAATGTCTATGACCGTACATCTACAAGGAGAGTCTCCTACGTGTCTTCCATTCCACACAATACTGATTTCACAAACACCAACATTGTATGGAGTGAAAGAAACTTCATATTCTCCTTCTTGTCCACTTGACGACTGAATAACTGTTACAGGCACTATATCATTGCCACTCCGGACGGTAACGATTGGAGTTGTGTGATACGATGTACCCAAAGAGGCAATGAAAAATCGTGCAGTAACATCTTTCAAGGCTTTAGTCCGTCCCGATCCCCAAACTCGAGGTACCCCCGGATCTGCCACATTAACTTTTAACGGCGACTCTGTTATATGTTCTTTGCCGTAGAGAATGTTAAAAATATAATCTCCTGGTACAGTAGGGATAATCTGAACACCATCGATATCTTCACCGTCATTTTTAAAATCGACTGGAACATCTTCATTATCTGGTCCAAGACAAGTTACTGTGAAATCGGCCAAACCAGCATTTTTGCGCAACACTAGATACAACAGTATTTCATTAATATAATATAATAAAATATTAATTTATCAAATATATACTAGCTTCCCGTGTACCTGTGTTAATAGATACAAATAAAAATTGAGTAATAATACTACAAATACATGCTAACAGCAATGAGGTGTTTTACAGTTTAAAAGGTGCAAAGTTTGGTAGATTAGTACAATAGAAATGTAGTGTCACGTGTGTCTCGGAGTTTGAGTTCCATCTGAGCAGTTAGCCTTTACATTTTATTACTTTAAACTATGCTTAAAACCTGCTCCACAGTATGCTCTATAAGTTGAAAAAACCTACATAGCAATCGGATAAGTGGTTCCAGAGCCAACCCATAACAAAGATTCTGATTTCATATTTATATATATATATACACTTACACTTAAACGATACAGGCCTGTGTACAACTGCACTATTCTTTTCTGGTAAATCGATAATTTTAACACTGCCCGCATTATAGACATAGCAACTAAACGGCGAGCCTTTAAGGTGTTTACCAAAATGTGTCACTTCAATATTGTGTTGACCTGTATTTAAAAAAAAAGAAGCTACAATTGAAGTCAAAGTTTTCATTGGAATTAAATATTGACTTACCAACTTTAGTAGGCGTGAACTCAACAATCAAATTCATACCATTTTTATGTTGATAACATTGTGCTGGAACAGCTGTATGCTGCGGTCCAGTAATGACCACATCAAATTCATGGCTGGATTTACCAGTACTATCAATTATGAAAGACGACATTTTATTGACAACACTTTGATACAGACCATGACCAATAGCTCGTAGTTCTGCCGAAGTAGATGGAATTTGTTCACGCACATTCACCATAAATGGTGACCCGTGCACATCGTAATTATTGTACTTTACGTGCACGTAATGAGGTACAGGAATAACTGGTTGATACGCGACTTGATGAATGCCATTAGATTCTACATCTGTAGTTTTAAGCTTAACATCACGACCAGCTGCTTTGATTACAACCGATAACTCTCCTTTACCTGCATTTCTCGTATCCACTAAAAATAAATTATTAATTAAAATAAAATATAAATTAACAAAATATATTACGAACTAAAAAACACCAACACAGTGAAGTCAAGGCTAGTGGGTACAGAAAGATATGGAGGAGGTCATGAATTATTAAAACTGTAATTGATATAATCAAGTTCAAATAAACACTACGGTGCTAATCTGTAGATGGTAAAAAGTAATAAATATAAATAGCTTTATTGACAATAAATATATTTAAAGTTTTGTAATTTAATTACTACAGTTATATTTTTATTGAGGATAAGAATATAAATGTAATTTAAAAATTTTGTTTTTAATGGTTTATATTTTATCAACATTTCGGGTTGAAAATAATCTACTGAACACTTAGAGACAATTGATTGGAAACTCAAAACATTTTTAAAAAATTAATAAAAATATGTTTAAAAGCTAATAAAAAGTATTTATTACCTTTGAAGGATGCAGGTTTATTACATATAGATTCATTTAGTCCACTGACTGCTACTAACTCAGGCTCTATCACTTGTACCTTCCAAGGATGCTTGGAAATGGGTTGATTTCGATGAAGTATAGTAACCATGTGTAAGCCAACTGCAGTCGGTCGATATGATACACGGTACAAACCACTGTCATGTTTATGTAAATTAACAGGTACAGTTTTATTTTCAGGACCTTAAAATAAAAAAAAACATATTTTTAATTTCAGCCTAAATACAAATAACAATTTTAGTTTTTTCAATACGTTACCTTTAACATTTACAGTAATAGAACCGTGGTCAGCAATGTGAGGATTTATATCGAAGCGAGCTGGATATCCCAGCTTCACACGTTGTAAGCCTTCACCATACGCGGTAATTGACGATCCAGTTGCTCCTTTCCGTACTCCATTCAAATCAAGAACTTCACAACTGTATGGGCTTCCTTAAATATTTACAAGTAGAATTATAAAATTAATACTATCATATTAAACTAAAAAGAAATTGTTTCAGTTAAAGCTTTTATTTTTATTACCAGGTACAATTTCATCATTGAAAGTTATGTTAACAAAATGTGGTATCGGGTTGTGAGGAACAAATGTTACATCGTATAAACCTCTTGAGCAAGCAACTACTTCAGCTTTAACTGTACCTCGTTGACTACTGACCACTAGTTCTAAGGTTCCTTCTCCAGCTTCTGTCGCGTCCACACTAAACGTGACTGGTTTTCCGGCCTAAATAAATAGCACCATAAGATTTGGGATAAAAAGTATAGCTTTGGTATAGAAATCATACTTTTGCAGTTCCAAGTCCAGTTACTTTGATGTGATTAATATTATAAACATTACAAGAAAATGGGCTGCCATCTACCATCTGACCTTCGATAAAAATTTCTACAATGTGTCTTCCTATGAATTCCCAAGTTACAAAAAAAAAAATGTGCATAAACTATTGTGGAATTGTAATAAGTTTGTGTCATTTTTAAATTTACCGATTTCATTTGGTGTAAAATATGCCCCGATAGCATTTGCCATTATAGTTGTCTTAACATCAATTACTTGTCCAGTCGGTGAAAAAACATTGATTTTAAAATTAGTGTCATTTGATATGTCAGGACTTTCAATTTTAATATCTGCTGTTTTCTTTACCGCACAATACTTAACACCTGTACCAGTAACAGCCACTTGATCAATGTCCAATACACGACACGTCAACGGAGACCCTAAATAATTGAAAAAATTGTTTAGTTATTTCTTGGATAAAAAAAATATATATATAAAATATATTTTTTAGACTTGCCAGGTATAGGTTCTCCATTGAAACGCACACTCAAACTATGAGGGGCAGGCTCACGTGGTTTGAAATTAACACGGAATTTTGCATTTCCTTCTGACTGAACATAGTTTGGAACATTTACTCCATTAACAGACACTATTATTTCTAAATTTCCAGCACCAGCTTCACTAGCGTTGACTAAAGTATAAAATAACAAAAGAAATGTAAACAAATAATAAAATAAATTAAAGCTGATAAATTCTTACTATTGAAGTTTACAGGCTTGCCAACAAACCCAGTGTTAATATCAGTGACCTGAACTTTTGATGCATCGTATGCTTTGACTAAAAACGGACTCCCTTCAACATGAATACCATCCACTTTGACTTCAACACTATGATCGCCTAATTATTTATTTAAAAAAATATTAAATAAATAGAATGGATACAGAGAAAATTTTTTGTAATTACTCACCAACATCAATAGGTGTGAATTGAACGTTGTGTGTAGAAGGCTGAGAAGCCGGTATAACAGTCACAGGTAATGAATGCCTAAGTGGTGCCAAGACCTGAACTTGAGGACTACTTTCACACTGAACAGCAAAGGATGCGATTTTACCAACAGATACTTTATCTTCTGTTGCAGACCAGACTACAACTCTGGCGGCTTCAGTGACTGAACATGTAAACGGCGAACCTGTCCAAAGAGTTTATTTAACAATATTTCAAAAACATAACAATTTATATTCAATTCTAAATTCTGAAAATTTACCTGGTACATCGTGGTTATTAAAACGTAAATGAACAGTATGAATTGTAGGTTGGCGGGGTGTAAACGATATTGCATACGTATGGGGTCCTTGGGCTTGAGCAGAAGTTGGCACACGGCCACCATTGACTGTTACTTCTAGATTGCCCGGACCTGCTTGGCTTGTCTCAACTGCAATGATTTCAACTTAGAAACCCAAATTCATCATCATACATTAAATGAAACGTTCAAATTTACCGATAAATGTCACTTGCTGACCAATCGTGCCTTTTGGAACAGACTTGACCTTGATTGCATTAATATCGTACACTTTGCAACTAAATGGCGATCCAGCCACCGGAGTTCGAAGATAACTTACAGCGATCTTGTGTTCACCAACAATTTTCGGACAGAATTCGATTTTGTACGACTGCGTACCAGATTCTTTTACTTGGGCAGGAACGGCTGAGCCGTTGGGACCTATATAACCCTTCATTAGCGTTAGTAAAATTATTTTGATAGTCAAGCGCAAAAGCATTATAATTGCAAATTACAAATATTAATTAAATAGATAACTATAATTTTTGTGTATATATAATATTTAACTTATTAAAATATAACAATATTTTAATTGTGTCATGCTTTTAAACGGGAGCACAGAAATAATTATTATTTAATAGTAAAACTGAGATATTTTATGACACAAGTATTGTTTGCACTCGAACATAATTACCTCATCCAATAGCTTGCATGCATTCTTTAAAACATTTAAATAAAGCTGAAAAATTCTGTTTTCTCAAGTACATCCAATAAGTGGATTTAAACCAAAAACACATTGTGCTCTATCAATCATGCTCATGTAGACTGGGCCATAAGGCACAAACAATATCAGATAGTAAAAGTTATCAAATACATTTTTAAAATGTACTTGAAAAAACAAAATAAAAGTAACTTTTATATGTTGTATAATAAAATGTTTACCATTAACATTGAAACTAAATCTCCATTATATTTAATTACAAATGATTAATAGGAAATTTTAAATTACTTTATTAGCAAATATCTTATGAAAAAATAAACACTCATATTTTTTTACAATAACAACGAGTAAGTTAAATGTTATTTATTTCAACATCAATAAAAAGTTCTACTTTTTAAAATTAAGTAAATAAGTAAAAATAGTTAGAAATGTTTAAAATAATAGGACAGCTTTTTCAATTAAAGCAAACTACTATTAATAAATTATTTAGTTATAAAAAATATTAAATACAAAGCAACAAAATCATAAATTAGAATTTAGGAAAGTTAAATTTATTATGATATTATAGTAATATTTATATTTTATTAGTTTATATTAATATTATTTTTATTTTTATTATATCTTATAAGTAATAAAAAAATTAAAACGCCAATTTTTTTTTTATTATTATTCTTTAAATTTTTTTTAGAATTGTCATCAAAATGTATTAAACCTTTAGCATTTTTAATTATATTAAAATTGTATTTTATGATTTATGTTTAGTGTACTAGTAATTATTTATATACACAAAAATTGATTATTAGAATGCTAATATTACACTTAGCTGATCTTCCACCCAATTAAAATATTAGCGTTAAAGAGCAGATAGAAGAAGAAGGTGTGTCAATAAAAGATAAGATTATCAGTATAATCGAGGTTTGCGATTTCGCCCACCTGTAAAAATATAGACACACATATTTGTAGACAAGCTTAAATGAAAAATCAAACAATCGTGCAAAGGCAGATGAGTGAATGAAAACACACTAGAATTTCTAAATTAGAATATTTACCCTCAACGTTGACTTCAATATCGTCCAATGATCCAGATACATTGCTCATTGTGAAATGGGATGTACTTGAAACAGGTGCACAAGTAAGAGATGAACCACTAACTAATGGTAAATCTCCCTCAACATGAGCAATAAATGGAGACCCTGAAAATATATTCAATATAATTTTAAAAACAAAACAATATCTCAGAAACACAAGTAAAATTATATTATTAACAATTCTCAACAGAAGATAGCAACATGCAAAATTTAATTACAATTTAACAGAACATTGGATAAGGAAAATATGACAGAATGTTGATTTAATTTATAAAACATAAGAAAAATATAAAAAAGGTAATGAGGTATATACTTATTTCTAACAATTAGTTTTGAAAAATTATATTAACCTGGAACCGATTCCTTGTTGAAATGAATAGTAATAACATGATCGGTAGGTTGGAGTGGCAGAAAACTAACGGCAAACTTAGCGTTGCCTTGTGGATGAACTTGCGTGGGAATATTTGCTCCTCTGGCGGAAATAGTGATTTCTAAATTACCTTCACCGGCCTCGCTAGCATCAACTGGGGGAAAAAATAATATTAAATAACAGTCAATGATATTAATTCCAATATTAATTACCTGTAAATTGGTACGAATTTCCAACATGACCTTTCGGCACGTTTCCAACTAAAACTTTGCTAGCATCATAGGCCTTAGCTACATAAGGCGTGCCATTAACAGGATGACCATTATATTCAACAGATATTGAATGAGCACCAACTTGTTGTGGTGTAAACTCTGCAGTGAAACCTATATTAACGTTGCCGGTAACTTTGACAGGCAGTTCAGTAGACGGTCCTATAAATAATAAAATGTAATATTGTCAATAAATTAAATTTCAAGAAAAAAATTAATAAATTACACACCCGTTACAGAAACCGATAATTCGGCAGAAGCTGAATTATCAACCATCATGTGAAATTTTGCTACCTGATTAACAGGTATCAACTCCAAGCGGGATAAATTAACTGACACGCGACTAGTGTCAGATACAGAACACACAAAAGGGCATCCTTAAAAACCAAACAAAATGTTTTATATAAAATCAAATAAAATGTACACATGATATAATTGATTGTTTAGTGGAAAACCATTTTACCTATCACAGTTTCGCTATTAAATTTTATGTCAATCATATGAGGTTTCACATGTTCAGGCGTAAAAGATACTAAGCATCTTCCGCCTCCAACAACAGTTACATGATTTGGTACTTCGCCTTCATTAATTGATATCTCTAACTGACCTTCGCCAGCATCACTAGCATCAACTAAAAAGAAAAAAAAAATTATATACTAAATAAAGTAATGATTGATGACATTAAATTTACAAACCTCTGAATTGGCAAGGTTGACCGACTACGGCGTCAGTCACATCTGTTACTCTTATTAACGCCGAATTATATCCTTTGGCTAATAAAGTACCAGTACCAAGTTTATGACCGGCAACGCTAACGTCCACCAAATGGGTTCCAACTTCAATGACAAGAAATTCAATCCTAAATATGCCATTTCCACCTTCATTAATAATTTTTGCTTGTACATTGCGCTTGGTCGGGCCTACAAACAAAAGAAAAATAGTAATTATGAACCTACTATTTTTCATATTATATCATATATTCGTATTTTTCATATTTGTTTTAACTTTTACATACTTAGTACATTAACTTGAACGTCTTCCCGATGATACCCAATAGCACTTATTTGAAATATTGCAACTGAATCAACAGGTATCAACTTCACAGCATCACCGATGACACTTAATTTTGGACTAAATCCTCCACCACTCATGATTATAACTTCCCAGGGACTCCCTAAAATTAAAATAGCTTTATTAGGTATTATGGATAAAAATATAACAAAATTACAATTATTTGTAAATTATTAATCGAATATTAAAAATATGTAATTATGTAAAACATCTAACCACTTTAAGGTTCATTGATATTTGTATAACCCATTTTTGAATCCAATGAACATGCAAGGCAAAGATTACATATATTATAGTCAGTGTTATTGGTAATGAATTATTCAATGCATACACCTACATCATCATACCCCTCATTATAGAAACACATAACAGACATCCCACTTGGTAACCAGTCTAACATACGACAGAATACAATACAATATGACGTAGACTTGAACTAGATGTATATATGTTAAATTAATAATTCAAACTCTTAGAAACCAAAGACATATTGGCATACTTTTAAAAACTAAAAAATAGTTTTAATTTAAGATTATTAAAAAAATGATACAGGTATATTTAATATATATATATACATGTAGGTAATGAATAATTTTTTTCTACTTTTTGTAATAATTAAATAAAAACTATTATACTTAAATAAGTATTTTGAATTGGAATTTGAAATTTGCTTTATACTTGTATATATATATATTAAATTAATAACTTGATTTGATACTTTTCAATTTTAGAAAGTGGTTAATCATAATATACTTTGTCAACATAGCAGATATCTATCTAAGCTATTAATTACCTACTCTAGGATGATGTGTTCTATTTAAACTTTTTTTCAAAACTGGATTACCCCCACTAGTTTTTTAATAATTGTCTATATTAGTTATTAAATTAATTATTTGATGGAAAAAAGTTGCTTTAATTCTCAATTTGGCTAGAAATAAAAAAATGCATTGCCTATGCTCAGATATTGATATACAATACCATGTCAAGTGTCAGACGATATTATTGAACGTGTAGATTATATACTTAAATAGGTACACTAGACTAATATTTTTAAAAAATTCATTGGATAATTTCAATTTTTAATTATCATTTAATTTGAAAAACAATACGAGGTACGAACAATTTGTATCAAATTCGGTAATTTTTATAAAATAAAAAAAATATTCAAGATAAAGTTTTTTCTATTTGAATTCATTCGAGTGGAAAGAGTACACGTTTGACGTGCTTATTATAAAACCGGCTATGGTGTATAATATTTGTATTTTTACTATTTAAATTGATTCAAGCCAGCAGCAATCCATCTCCGTTTCACAATGAGCAATACGCCGGAACATTAAAAAAGCTGAAAACATTTTAAAAACACTAACAAAAATACTACTGTTAAAAAAAAAATTATAATAATAACCCGCACTACACACACTCACAACGACACTAATCACAACACTCGAATGCGGAATGACAAACCTCAATAGTCAAGAAGCAAACGCATACGGCATATCCGTTACCCTAAAACACAGCACGGAACACCAACCTGTTGCACCTACCTGTTTGACGTGTACAAGATAAAACTATCGATATTGCGCAATCGTCGATTTCAAAGATACAACGTAGACCAAACAAAATAGATAACATTAAAGCGGAGAATTAGGTTTTTTTAATTACATTAGTAAGATGATAATTTTTTGTAAGAACATCAACAGTGACTTCGAAGATGTTCTTTCTTCGTTTATGTAAGTTTAACATCGACCACAAATCTGGATCTCGGCTAATCGATGGCAGACCGATTTAAAAGGTGTAAGATATCGATAGTAAGGAAAAATTCCAACGGCACAGGCGCGCCAACTGGAATGTCCTCAGGCGCCGAATTTCCCTCCAAGAATTTTAAATATGTCAGTATCGAAGGAAGAACGCGTCAAATGACAAATGACACCGATTACCAATTGCCTAATCGCGCAAAACTTGTGTTCTTACAATATTTTTCCTGCGGACATACCTATTGATATTCATTTTTATGACGCCAAAAATGATACAGTCAGTCGGGCTAAAGAGGACGTCGACGAGTTTTTTTAATAACACATTTAGTTTTTTACTTAAATAAAGGTAAAAAAGTAATCTTTTAAGCATTCATTTTGGTTTTAATTACTTAGTTATTATAAAAATCTCGTTGAGACGATACAGCTAAAGTCTTAACTCTCAGATGATATAATTAACTCTCCGGTCAGGCAAATTTGCAAGATTTGTACCAAGAAAGCGGAGAAAAGTTTTTCAAATCACTGTCAAGGATGGTCCAAAAAATAATTTAACTACCAAAAAAAAGTGCTAATTACTGAGCTAATATGAACAATAATTACACATCACAGTTTAACCTTTAAGTTAAGATTTTGTAAAAAATTGCCTATACTCAACTCCTTAATAAATATGCGGAGTGGCGTCCTCTTAACAGCCGAAGAAACTTCACATTAATTTTTCGGGAAAATATAAAGTAGTCTTAGTCCTTGGATTTCAAATTGTATACACTACTAAATGTAATTATGTGTGTATATAATTTGTTTTTAAACCCTCATGTTATAATAATGATATGCACATATATTTAACCTGTAGATCGTATAACAAAGCTTCTAACTTATTTAAAATTTTAATACTATTTTTAATTTAAACACAATTATACCAGCAGGGTTATCACTATGTAGGTACCTACCTACATGTATTATATGTACCTAATACGGTAATTGGTACCCATAATATTATGAATAGTGAATACTAACTACAAAGTTTTCTTTTGGGGAAAAAATACACATACCTATGCATTAAAAACCCCTCTATGACATTGTACGAAAACTTAATACCTATATTTATTCGAAACTACAAAAGTGGTTATTATACTATAATTAACTGTAGGGAGTAGGTGTGTGTATGTATATATACCAGGACTATATCACCGATATTATATATTTATACTCATTTATGTTTCAGTTTTTGTCTTGATCAAAACATATAGTAACAACAAACTGAAGCCGCTATTGTAAAAGCTCTATCTATAGAATCAATCGGGACGTTAAAACTGTAAGTACCTAATCTTTAAATGTAATTTGATAAGAAATATAAAAACTTACAGCTTGTATAATTAAAAATAAATTAATATAGTATTAACTTAAACACCAAACAATTGGAATGCAATTTATCCATTAGTTACCTGGTACTTGTTCGTTGTTAAATTTCATATCCACTAAATGAACAAGTGCTTTGTGTGGTACGAACGATGCTAGAAATTTCTGGTTGCCCAAATTTCTCACAAAACTAGTAACGTGTCCACCATTTACTAATATCTCCAAGTTCCCTGATCCAGCGCCAGATCCATCGACTTGTTAGAATTAAAAGAAAACAATTTTACCATATTATATTTCCAATTAAATTGAATAGTTATTATAAACTGTTGTTCTTAATAAATACATAACATAATCAATTACTTTCAAATTCTACTGGTTCACCCACAACTCCGTTAGGTATGTGGCCAACTTTAATAGCGTACACATCATATGCATGACTCCTGAAACAAAAATAGTAAAATTAGTCAACTGTTAATAATATTATTAAAAAAGATCTAACCTAAATGGTGATCCGGAGACTTTAGCTCCATCGATTTTAACATCTATGGAATGTTCTCCAATTTGTTCGGCTGTAAATTGCACCAAAACATGACCTTGAGCGATATTTCTTGACATCCTGACTGGAATAGTTTTGCTCATTGGACCTGACAATAAATATTAATTAAATAAATAAATCAAAAGGACCGAGGAACAGCAAGGAGTTGAGTGGTCGACCTAATTTGTATGGGATAAGACAAAACATAAAAATATTCAATTAAATTTACCAGTAACTGTAACGTTGATGTTGGCAAGTGATTCGTCGGTATTTATGTAAATCGTAGAAGTTCTATGAACTGGCATCAACTGTAGGTTATCGCCGAAAACCACTTCTGATTACCGAAAATTAAACATGATATAGATTTCTTGAAAATATCCATAAAATAGCCGGGTTGTACGGGTGAGAAAAACATTACAATTACACTTACCGTTTTTTAAACTCGACGGCGACAATGCACTTTTGACTGGAGATACATAACTATGACTTGGTGACAGAGAGTTAGGAATGTTCAAGTGTAATGGCGAAGACAGGCTTCGAAACCCCGATTCCGAAAAATTTGTCGACTATTTAACAAATATTTAAGTCTTGAGTGACTTACATTTATGAATATATATAGATAAATAACAAAACAAGCATACCTTAAACGTGCTACTGTGGTGGTTGATAGGCGAAGAAGTGAACTTTGGCGATTGTAATGGCGAAATGGGTCTGAGGAGACTACTGCTTTTGTGGTATTCGTTGGTGGAAGAGGACGAGTCTAAAGTTTTATTGTATAAATTATGATTTATTATAAATGAAAACCGTCATAAAGTATTGTAAGTTACTCACTATATGCAGACGAAGAGTTGTGTCCGTTTACCAACTTAGTAGGCGCTGAAATAATATTTCATGATCATCATAAAAACTTTATTAACAAACAAGAAAAAACTTACTGTTTCTGTGCCGTTTTACTTCTTCTTTGGAGCCAACTCTTAACGGAAACGGACTTCCTAAAATAAGTTTCACACGAATGTTCAGCTTAGCTATATACTTGATGATACTTTAAATGGGTATGTATATAACAATGATTATATTTGCCTTTTACGGTTGCACCATTGAAGTAGACATATATCTTGTACTTCCCGGGTCTTCTGGTGTGCAGAGAAACGTTGTAAATTGAGTTACCAATGTGTTCGATGGTGTGCGGAAGCGACTGTTTGTCGTGGACAATGTCAATTTCGATTTTCCCTAAGCCGCCTGTTCCCCTAGCGTCCAGGGTCCAGTTCACTATGCTTCCTGCTATGGCCGGCCTGTCCAATCCAAGCAACTTTAACAATACAAATGGTCGATATTAAATACATGTTTCGTTTTCCGTTTCTAGTGATTAAATCTCATATGGTGATGTATTCAATATTCATTATATTTTCTTAGTAACATATATTATGATAGATTTTAAATATTTGTAGTTTATCATTGATAAGTACTGGTACTGGTACTGGTACATTTTTCAATGAGTTACATTAAGCAAGTGTCATATGACCTACAATTTACAAAGACTTGTGTTTTTCGTCTTGTCTTAAGCCTTGATTTATTTAAATCTGCTTTCAATCGAGTATTGGATAATCAAATACAAATCATCAGCCATCAAGTGACGAATCTTGGCTATGGGTAAAACCATTTTCAGACCACGGAGAGGCTAATTATAGGCTTCATGTTTAGAGGGTAAAACTACTTTCAATACAAGCTCAATGCAATGACCTGGCCCGTGTAAAGTAGTTATTAAGTTCGCTATTTCTTTTTTGTCATGCAATCACGATGAATAAAAAGAGGGTGCTAAAAAAATATTGTGGGATATTTCCCTCCCCTAAAAACCCACAATGGGCAGCAGTCACCTGCTGTAGCCGATAATATTCTTTTACGAGAAAGCTTTATTGCGCAGTTATGCGTCAGGAGACTTACTTTTATGCCGTTGGGATCGAATACGAAACACGTGTACGGACTACCCTGGATCAGCTGACCCCGGTGCTTGATTGCTATGGTCCATTCGCCGGGTTCGTCCGGCTGGAACGTAGTCCTGTACGCGTCTCCCGATTCCGTCACCGGACACTCCATCTGTCTGCCATCCGGGCTTTCGGCAATTACTTGGATATTTTGAGCTTTGGCGCCGTTGCAGTTGATCTATATACACGTACACGATACCATTACTAAGGATTATCAGATAAAACCGTTGAATGAGGAAGAAAGGAACAAAATAAGTTTAATTTCATGTAATTGAGAAAAGCTCATGGCAGAGTACAAAAGGTGCATTATGGATAGTATTGAGAAAGAAGGTAGTCCTGATAATATGTGCAAAAATAACAGGACGGAGAAAGCGTGTGTGAGGCAAAACAGATGATTTTCCAATGAGACTGTAAGTGGCCATCAAGGTTTAATATTAAGTCCATGGTTATAAAGTTATAGAAGTAAGCTAAAGATAAAATGGGCGGATGTCCAAAAAAAAAAGACATGAAATTGTGTGGAGTGAACAAATGGTAATGGATAGAGAACTTTGTTGAGAGATAATTAGAGATGGCAATCCCGCTTGTGTAGGCGAAGAAGATCGTGTAGAAATGAAGTATTACCAAAACTTCGACGATAGATCCGACGGCGCAGGGTTCCATACCGGTGTGTTTGATTTCCGATACCTCTGGCATGGCCCTGATAAACATCGGACACCCTTGCACCACCTCATCGCCGTTGTAAATGGTCACCTGGAAGCAACAACGTACATAAGTGATGTTATATATTTCGCAGCCGTAGAGGACAGGGGAGAAAACATACCTTGTATATTCCTATGATGAGCGGTACGAATGTACATGTGCCCCCGTCGTGTTTTAAATTCAAATTGCACGGTATGACGTTGAGTTCCGGTCCGATGATTTCCACCGTCACGTCCTTCGGGTCTACCTCGGATTCGAGAAATGACACTTTGAAATTCGTCTGTACAAGAAAAAATATGTTTAATGAATTACTTATACCGGGTGATATTTAATGAACTTACTGGTTTGTACACTCTGGTCGTATGGGTGTCGCTATGGGCGCGTACGGTGTGCGATGGTCTGGTTCGCGGTTTTACCCATTGGAAATTGGAAACGTACGACATCATTCCCAAGTGCGAAGCGTTTAGACTGGACACGTCTTTGGCCTTTAGCAGCGGTTCGACGCCCAACTTTCTTCCAGCGTTCATACCTGTCCATTGTGTGGTTTACGACTTAATTTTAACTTGTAAAAATGCATTATATCATACATTCCATACGGGTACATACCCGAATTCAAATTGGACTCCCAGACGGCCGGGTCGTCTTGGGTTTCGTACTTTACCGGAATGCCAAGAGATTTCATCAATTCGCATAACACTACTCCGTCTTTCCAATCAGTCTGAATAAAAATTCCACTTAATTACTCAATGAACTTAGTGTAATTTCAGGGTGTTTTTCTTTGGTAGAGGGGGAAGAATACTCACCGTAAAATTAGATACTGTGTGATTTTTTAACTGACTGTTTACCCAGTTTAAGGTGGACCGAGTACCCGGGCTTTTGTCTTTCATAAAGTATGACAGATAAGTCATACCAGACAGTTCGTCGAGATATGGCGAAGCCAGGTATTCGGGTTCCAAGACCATTGGTATGTTAAAACGATCCCGGGCTAGTTCCATAGCTCGACGACAGTTGTCCACGCTGTCTTTGGGATTCAGATTCCTCCATTGAGGGAATAGTCCTGGTTCGCAATGGTCTAACAACGAAGATAAGTAAATTCCAGAATTCCAGTCTGTAGTGAAGTTAGTCACATTACATTCCGGTAGCACAGACTATAAAAAACACATAGTTTGAAAATAAAACCCGTCTACAACCAATCTGGCGGCTAATTACCTTAAGCCAAGCTAGCATGAGCTTTTTGGGCGGGAACTTTGAACGCCCAATTTGATAACGAACGATTAACGACCATATCAAACCCAAAATGAGTTTTAAGTTACCGTTTACTATGTCTTCATTTCCTATAAAAATAAACACTAACATTTATACTGAAAATAATTTATAATATGAAACCCACAAACGTATTTAAGAAGAATATTAAGTAATTCAAATTGTTTACTAATGAACAAAAATGTTTAGTATGGTTTGTCGCGTCAATAACATCTTAATACCTATTTAACGTTCTTTTTTTTTTAGCAGAATTTTAGAAAAACAAACGTACACGAATAATTTATAATCAAATTACAATGCCTAAATACAACCCATTTAAACATATTATTATGTTATTATAATTGTATCCAAGTGAATAGATGTGTTATTATATTTTGATAAAATTCGATTTCATGGGTGCATAGTAATTTAAATATAGCGTGTGAGGTCAATACACCCACATGTTTGCCTATATTGCATACTTCAATGTATTTGTATAACACTCCCTATTTGGTGACGCTACTCGACACCTGTTCGACGTTCAAACGAATACATCCGGGCAGCGGCTTCGGCTGTGGTTATTATATTTCGAGTAATGTCTATTCAGTTAAGTTCATAATCACACACGTCGAGATCATTCCAAATTTGGCACGATATTGTAATTAAACGCTTGCACCTACCAATGTTGACCAGCTTGACGCCGTCGTCGGCTATGGCCGTCAGGGCCTTGGACACGTTCTCCAACATATGATGTCGGTTGGCGGGGCTGTAGGTCCACGAGGGTATTTTCTTGTTCTGCAAGTTCTCCACCAGTTCGCAGAGCACACGCCCGTCGCACAAGTCCTCGGCCAAGTCGTTCACGCGGTTCGACGGCGACACGTGCTCGTTCACCCAGTTCTTGAACGTGTGTTCCTGTATGTGAACCCACTGGTCCTCATGTCCCTTGATCTGCATTTTCTTGGCGGCGTGGCCCTCGGGGCTGCGGGCGACCAGCCCTATATGGGATATTCGCGGCACCGCGGCGTCGGCGCGCATCATGTTTGGCGCGCTGTAACAGTGATACTGAACAGAGAGAGCTCACTAATATGGGTGGGTCCAACGCGATGTTATCCGTCCGACGGTATGAAATGGAAAGTGAATGTCTCCCACTACAAATACTTGCACGACTGCTGTGCGAGCAACAGGTAGCCAGTGCGAACGTTGTTATTACTTTTTTTTTTATTAGACTTTACAATTAATGTATTCCCCTCCGTCCGTTGTACAACAATAGCTTTTCCTGTATTTTTTTCATGTAAAAAAACAAACATTATACTGAGGTTCCGAGTAATTAGGTTTTTGTTCTCTATAGAAATAGGTACGCGTATATAATGTATTATAGTTAATATTATGAAGAATGATCGCATTAGACCATATTTTTTTACAAATATAATATTATATATTATGTTCCTATTACGTTTCGAGGTTTTTCAACATTACAGTCATGATCAAAATACTAAACGTTTTGTATGCATTACCTGTTCAGCGTTAATACGCAGTTTAAACGTGTTCCGTTTAATTAAGTATTATAGACATGTCGTCTGTCACAGTGCAAAAAGTAAACTCTACAAGTGTTACCTATATAATATCCTGAATAGTGACTTTAATGATGGGCGTTTTCTTTGACTAGTTTATAAGACCTGTAAATGGGAAAAACATTAAAGTACTATTTTTCAACTGAATTCGCTTACCTGTTTGTATGTTATATTTATCAACGATTAACTTTTATTGAGTTTTATTTAAATGGCCTTGATGTGATTTATTCATTAGAATGTCTTCCATCATTGTTTTAAACTTTAAACTATGAAGTTTTATACACCTTTTTTGCGATTTCTGTAGCTGTTTCAAAATATTATAACAAGAGTACTGTATCAAAGAGCTTGACGAATTATGTTCTGTCGACGCAGAATAGGTGTATAACAATAATTTGGTATTAGGCTATTATGTATACAGCCTATCTGTGGCTGTGCATGTGGCTATCCACATACACAAAAGTCGACCCTGAGGCTGAATGTTTTTGACCGGTAGTTTAAATACTACAATACTTATGAATAGATGTTGGTAACCGAGTTATAATATCCATTAACACATCATTATGCGTGCTGTATTATACTATACCTACACTGTATGTAGATATATAATGTCATACATTATAGAATGTTGAGATTTTTCATCAACACTTTTGGAATCGATTCTCTCTAGCTTCAATAGAAAACACAATAAACAGATGCTGATATAGAGCATATTATTTAAAAAAATTAATTAAGTTAATTATTAATTTACTTGTTTTGCAAATAAATAATAGGTAATCTGGTATATAAATTGTAATAGGTATATAAATATAATATTTTTTATCATTTAAGATGATTTAGTAGAGTCAGATAACACAGCAAACGTAAATTACCTACAGCCGTCGTGCCGGTTCGACTCAGTCTCAGCCGAACTATATCTCTGTCTTTCTCTTAATAGGTGGCGGTCTGGAGAAAGAAGTATCCATCATACTCTCTCTCCAAGTGCTTAAGTTATTTTGTCAGCGTTAGGTCAATAGCCAGTTATATCTTAGCCGCCAATTAAAAACTTGAACCTTAGCTGGTTGGTATAATATTCAGATGTTATAACTTAGACATAAAGAAAAGCACATTTTATTCCTCGAACATAACATAAGCGTACGCAATCTTTATCGACATGTTATGCAGCCAACTATATAGACTTTGTAATTTTTATATTAGGTAAATATAAATTTGGCTTTTTTAGATAAAACAATTTAGCTAAACAATTTTCATAATTTTACATCAAATAGTAATTCTTCTATTATTAGACTATATCAAAACATAAAAATAAGCATAACGATATGTATCAGAGCATATTAATATTATTATATTTTCACAATTAAGTTTCTCTATTAACGTTATAAAAGTAAAAGATTTCACAATGTTGATAATATCGAAATATTATAGACACTCACTATATGGTAAACTTGTTTCACATGCTAAAATATTGTTAAAATGTGTGTTAGTTGTAATTGTTTTTTTTTTTAATGAGAAGTGATTAATACATAAAAAAATTGTTTGAATAACTAATCAACTGCTTATTTACATAATACATATTATGCGTAGGTTAAAAAAATATGTAACATATGTATTAGTATTTTCCAAAATATAAAAATATATTACTATTGTAGGCGTAACTAAGAGGAGACTTTAGAGGCTAAAAATAGTTTTTAAATTACCATTATGGTCAAAATTGTATACAAATGTTAACTTTTTTTCTATAAAGTAAAACAAAAAAATTACTGGGGATATTAGCTACTGGTTAAGAAATCTATAATTAATCTATGAGTAGTAAGAATATATTACATATATATCTCTTAAAAGTATATTTATTATTTATTATAATAACGTAAAACAATTAACGCAACATAGGTGTAAAATATTAGTATAATGTATATGATATTTAAATACCGGCTATTACTTTATATAATTTATTACGGATCTTTTAGATTCATTTATGTTGAGAGGCGTACATAGGAATTTCATGGACCCGATAAGTGCGTAGGTTCAATTAATTCGAAGGTAAGTAACTACATATAAATTGTAAATACATTGTAATGGATTTGGTTAAATATTTGTATAGGGGTTGCCAGTATAAAAATGCTTTCAATTTTTTTTTTTTTTTTATATTTTTCATTTATGATACAAATGTTGATATTAATTACTGCATACTTTAGTCTACTATAACTGTACAGTCTACATGCTGTTTAATTAATTTTTTAAAAGACTGTTGTTAATAATTAATTTTTAAAAAAGGTTCAGAAATGGTTTGTAGGTTATTGTTTTAAAAAATTCAGTTTAGTAGATAGAATATCCATGATGTGTGTGTCCCTGGTATTGTACTCAAATCAGCCTCTCCTTAAAAACGTGTCACGGTAAAATGTGTAGTTATTTTATTATCCTACGCGAAATTAATAAAATTCATATCATACTGTAGAACATAAATCATATTAATGGTTAGAACTTTGATTAAAACATAATAGTAAAATAACCTTAAAAAAATATTCAATACCTTCTCAGTTTTAAATCGAAGCTAAGAGTTAAGAACTTCTCAATAAGAAGCTGTCACAGTTGAATTAAAACTGTATAAAAATAAATCCGCGTAATTCCAGTAGTTCAGAGTTTACCTATAATATATATTATACCTAAACATAGCAAAAGAAAGTAAAATGTGTCCCCTGCATACTACCAGAAGCGCAATTAAAAAAATATATCTGTTAGTTACTAATTTATAAAAAAAATCAACTATTATAACACTACAATTTTACTTAAAGTTCATTTTTGACAAAACTTGCCTTTACGAAACTCTTAACTAAATTAAGGTGGTACCTAATAAGTTTCTTTTAAAATAAGGACAACAAATTTCAGTGTAATGCCTACTTTATAGTTTATTTTTATAATACTTCAGAAAGTAAATACTCAAACTTAAAAAATTGTGAACACCTTTAATATTAGAAAATCATATTTTATTTATTTTTAAACTGTAGTTATGTATATTATTATTAATTAACAATATCATGCTGCTTACGTTTTAAATTTGATACATAAATGAGGTTCTTAACACATCCCTACTTATTTTTATTTTTATAAATATATATTAGGGCTCCCTATTTCACGTGAATCACGGCTCACGGATTCACGTGAAATTAATCACGAGTTTATAAGAACCGTGATTGGAAATTGTCCGTGAATTTAAAATTTTATTCACGTGATATTACGTGAATATCACGTGATATCACGTGAATAATATTAATATACGTGATCACGTGAATTTTGTACAACGTATTCACGTGAATTAAACATACGGATTTTATATTACTTTTATTCACGTGATCACGGAACAGTGGTCACGTATGTATTATTTCACGTACGAAACCGAGACCCCTAATATATATACTCCTTTAGATAATTAAAACTAAGTAAAAAAATGTTTTACTTCCTTGTGTTTTCAAATTAAATACTTATTATCTATCTTCTTATTATACCACCACTCAGTTCCTTTAGCTACGGTGAAAAATTTAGAAGCAAATCATATTAATATGGATTTCTTTTTGGCTGTGTTTATATTAAAAAAATCGATAATGTTTGCTGAATATCAAGTGGTGTTAAAATATTGCCTATACTTTACTCCTTAAAAACATAGATGTATGGCATCTTCCGATTACTAAAAAACACGGATTTTATATTCAATATTGCCTATACTTTACTCCTTAAAAACATAGATAAAATATGTCGTTCCCTGATTATAAAAAACACTGATTTTATATTCAATATTGCCTATACTTTACTCCTTAAAAACATAGATGTATGTTGTTCCCTGATTATAAAAACCACTGATTTTATAATAACATTTTTGTTGATTAGAACGAAATTATTACAATTTCAGTTTGTTTTAAAATAAATTCTAAAACATTGTCTTGTCAACTATCAACACAAAATAACACACATTTAGACATGAGAAATAGTTTCGTTTTTTAAGGGGCCTCTACACCTGCGTATTTTTGGTAAAAAAACAACTCATTCTACTTCAAACGTACTGATCCTAAGACTACTAATAATAAGACGTACTTATTGATTTAAGTTTTGAAAAAAACATTTGAATTTTTCATAACATTTTCAAGGCAATGACTGCGGCACAATTTTAAAACAATTTTTGGAACGAAGTTCCTTATTTGTTAATTAATTATTTCAGTTAAAAAAAAAAAGTAAAAAATTGCAGTTTTTTACATTGAAATAATTAATTATCTAAAAATAATTTTAAAATTGTGCCTCAGTCATTGCCTTGAAAATGTTATGAAAAATTCAAATGTTTTTTCAACAATTAAATCTAAACATTCTTAGGATCAGTAGTACATTTGAAGTAAAAATTTATGTTTTTGTACAACAATAGATCCTATACGCATGATGAAAATTGAAAAAAAAATGAATTATCAAAATAGATACTTTTTTCTTTTGGTAATATGTATGTTTAAAAATGTTAGCTTAATGTTTAGTTTTATCGAATAATGGCCTATACAATTCGCTTTGATAAATGCTAGTATAGAGGCCACTAGGGTTTCCTTATTCTTCAAGATCCTAGTAATTTATCATACAGTAAATTTGTTATTTGTTAATATAACATAATATATACATTTTTTTGTAGAACAGCATTAGATTTTGTATACACTTTTAAACAGGTAGGGGAAAAGCCACTTTTAGCCTTTATTCCAAGATATCCTCTAGTATGCTTCACATGTTACATACTTATACTCCTATAAAAACAATTTTAAAATGTTTATTATTTTATACATACACACTTCTAAAATACATTTTCTAAATATTAGGATGACACCACAACTATTATTTATACTTTTCATTAAAAGGTTTTGTATAACAATTTAATTTTTTGCAATATCTTAATAATTAAGATATTATTATTCAAATGTAATGAGGAAATATTATTAGTAGTTACTTTTTATCAGACTATCATAGTATGTATTTATAACGTTTTAAACTATTTTTCTTCATTATTATTGGTGCAGTTATAACTTATAAAGCATCCTACCTGTAGTGGTCATAAAATCTTATCATGTTGGTAAACATTATTATAGGAAATACCTTCAGCGTCGGTATTTTTATGATGATTATAGTACCTAATTAAAATTAATGAAAACATCAATTTCAATATTTAATATTGAGCTATAAACAATAACCTTCGAAAAGTTCACTAGTTATAATACTATTTTCTAAATTCTAAATGTTTACAAAATGTCAAACTATATGACTGTTTAAAAAAAAAACAGACGGTTTAAAAACTAACTGGATTGTACACACTAGATACACCTAAATTACGGAGTTGTGGCGTCGTTTTAACATCAGGTTTAAAATAAAATTATATTTATTATAAATACTAATATTTAGCTAATGAATTTTTAAAACATTAACTACACCTATATTGTTAGAAGCAATAATACGATACCTAACATATAAAATAGCATTATGACAATGTTAAAATATAACGAATGTGAAAGTTACGCAATCAAGATGCTAAAGATATAAACTATTAACCACAAAAAATAATACACTATAGCTTATAGGCGTATTTCGGCAGCGATGTTATGACCATATTAACGCTAAGAACATATACGTTGACATGTAAAAAAATTGTTTGGCCCGAATAAATCTTATCTAGACATGGCATTTATTATTTCGTAAATCTCCTAATTACATGTCATACTTTTATTTTTATTATTAGTCAATGAATAACACTTGACCATTCATATAGAATCTTTCCCAAGAGTGTCTTATCTAAGAAATACGTAATAAATATAAATATTAATTTAAATTTGTGTCACGTATATACATTATTCATTTAACGATTTGTGAAGTTAACATATTACACAGGAAAGCTGTTAAAAAATATCTTATAGTTACTTTCGCCTATTTGACACAAAAATGTAATAAATAATAATGAATACAATATTAAGTTCAAAAATAGTGACCAGAAAATATATAACAGCAAATATCATCAAAATATTATTTTGGAATCATTATTGGGAAATTTATATTGTTACATAAGGAAATATCGATCATTGGCTGCTTGGTTGAAAACGTACATCGGTAATAACTAAAAATTAAAGTGCAAAAATTGGTATATTATTTTTTCTCGTACAAAAAATTGGTTGTACAAACTATCTCATATAGAATGTAGTACTAACTACCATCCTAGTAGTAGCCACCTACTATATCCAAACCCTGGGAATTTTATAATTCACAAGTAGGTAATTGTATGACGTAGCCTGGGGTGTTTAGTACCTATTTAGTACGTTTCCACATGCCCACCTAGGGGCTATGAGTTAATCGGTAAAAAAGTACCATTTCATTTATTATTATTAACTTTGAACACAAGGTAAACTATAGTAAAGCTGCACTCATAACAATTATTAATGTCCTAACCATTTAGTTTTCATTGTTGGTATTTTGAAAGTTGCTACCAACATATTCCTTGTACAAAACGAAGTTTTCCTTGTCGAAATTATTTAAGTATTATCTATAATACTAAATATATATATATATAAAGGTCAGAAGTCTATATACTGTTTTAGACCGTCATTATTGTTTTGCTGTTGTAGGTTCTCAGCACACTCATTAACAAATTATTTTCTTCTTATCGGCTTTATTTTTATAGGTAGATATATTAGTTGTAACTAGTGCTTAAACAAATTCAAACGTAAACACATAAATTATAGGTTTCAATGAATAAAATATTCTTGGAATGATGTAGTAGGTACATTAATTGAAACATCACAAGTGACGTCACCGATTTTAGATATAAAGCTATGTTTACAATTGGTTGTATTCAGACCATATAACAACATGTCTTTCAAGTTCCAATATAAATTGAGCCTTCAAACATACATGTCGAATTGTAATATATGTATATGTTTTGGTGTTTGATGTCGAAATCTATGTATACATACATATATCTTGGCGTATTTTTGTTTTTTAACATAACAACTTTTTGAGTAGGTAATTAAAAGCAATAGTGTGTATAATTATACATATATACAAGTGTTCTTTCGATTACTCAACTTGACCAAAAAATCAGAGTAGTTTTAACACGGTATAATGCATAATCTGGGTCATGATTCAGTTTTCTAGACTGCGTAAAAAACTCATCTCTAAGTAGGTAAAGGATAGAAACGGATAATCACGTCTACTATACTATAATATTCGTACACAAATGTTTGGCTTAAAATGTTAGAATTTTTTTATAGCATTACCTTTTTAGCATTACCTTAGTGAAATGACATCCGCGTCGATTCATCTCTCAATTACCCATAATAGCGTTAGGTTTTTTTATATTACCATAGTATTCTGGGAATTGGAAATAAATTAAGATTTGACCAACAGCTGGTATATAACATCAGTAAGTCCTATATAAAATTAGATTATTACATCAGAAGTAGTTTTACTGGGTACCTACTTATCCTATTCTGGTTTTATATATTATTTACTTCATTCCTCATATTCTTTTCTATAAGTAGGGATATACGTCACCGACATATCACTCACACATAATATAATAATTATACTGCATTTAATTTATTATTATTTAACATTGGCCGCGCTATGTATTTTTATTATGCCAGTAAACCGTTAGTGTGAAACTGTGCAAGTTGTGCAATACAGCAGAATATATGTCCCTTAGGCTATCTAGTCTCTGATAAATTTACGCCGTTGTTAACTTCGCTAGTGTTAATCATAGCCATTGTGAATCAACCCGTAGGATAAACACATAGGTACCTATAAAACCATAAGTCAATACGTAATAGGCACACACAGACAGGTCGAGGATCTGCCATTGGCTTTTAAATGGGGGCGAAAAACCTCCTTGACCCGAGTATCAATCAAATTGTATTAGTACTTACAGTTCTTAGTAGATGAAGATTCAAGATACTCGTTGCTATCCAGTCATAGCCATCTCAATACCCAACCCCGAATATATTTGGCATAATATGAATACAAATAAATTCCGTTATTATTAACTCAATTACTTATTATACTAAAAATATTGTATAGATTGCAAATATTATCTTAAATAAATAAATTTAAATTTAAAAAAATATATTTTATAGCGGAATATATCCATACATTTACCTCTTATGCAAGCGTACCTATTCGACGCTTTGAATTATTACCTAAATAATGCCGATCGTTATAACCGATGTGTGAATTATTAATACATATTTAAGTATTGGCAGGTAGTGAGTATTGAGGCAATATTTGTTACGACTATAGAAATCAAGTGGGGTTTTTTAATTGACCATTACTTACACTCTACTGCCAACTACCTACAACTTTGTAATGTCCAATAATAAATAATATTTTAAATAAAATAATTATCATTAATGTGAGAAAATTGAATGCCTTGGGTGTAAGTTAGTTAGCACTTAGCTCAAAAGTATCTAATTAGTAATTGGGTAGTGTACATTCAACTTACCAGTGTCACTACGGCACTACCCCCCATTGCTGCAAATCAATAACTTTTAACCTTGGGTATCTGAAGGTAAACAGGTTTTGTCGAAACCGTTTAGGCAGTTGCACATCTTTGTGTCACCAATAATAATCTAGCAGACAGCAGTATACTTCAGCTGACCGGCCATCCAACATTGTTCAATATGCTGTTGAAAATTTGCTGGATGCTAAGCGTTTTGGCGCTTTGCCAAGCCAATTTGAGGATTAAAAGAATAGTTGGAGGATATCCGGCATTAGTACCCGAAGGAGATGGCGTTCCAAATGATATCAACGAAAAAATTAACAAAACGAACGATAATAATATCATCCAACCGTCGAGCTCGACCACAGTCAACAATATAATTTATGTACAAGACCAGTACAGAACTGCAGAAATATTAGGTGTCGAAGAACCAGAGGGTGTTTGTGCTTTTAAGGGTATTAGATACGCCGAACCACCAGTTGGAAGACTCCGATTTCAGGTAGATGACATTTCCTGTATTATTTTTTTTGAAATATTAACTTATCTTTCGTTTTAACCTCAATGCATAGATTGTTATAACTATAATATATTTTTGTAAATAGAACGCATGTTTATAATATTATTTAACAATTCTAAATTAAATGGGTTAGTGAGCATTAGGTAATTTTAAAATAATGTTGAAAAAAGTTTTATTATTAATACTACAGTAAAAAAAAATTCAGTAAACATTTTTTATTTTTATTTTTAGCGTCCTGTATTTATTCCTCTGAATGGTAAATATGAAGCTACCAAATATGGTCCTCCTTGTCCACAGCTAAGTAGTGATAACCGTGGAATAGTTGGAAGTGAAGACTGTCTATTTCTTAATGTTTTTACACCATTGGTAAAAATAAGCAGCAAGTTAGATATTAAAATTTAATAAATTACCTATTTAATATTATTTATAATTTTAGAAAAAAAACTGCAAAAAGAATTATCCAGTGATGATTTGGATACACGGAGGTGGTCTCAACAGCGGTTCAGCTTTACAATACGGAGTGTCCCATTTGGTAAAAAAAGATGTAATAGTAGTTACAATACAATACAGACTGGGATCATTAGGTAAACCTAATAAAACACATATTTTATATTATTACAAAGTATAATATTTTTGAATTGTTATAGAAATAATACGTAGACTTTTATGGCTAGGTTTTTTTTACAAAAATTTGATTTATATTTTAAAACCAGGTTGGATTACCAATAACTTAAAAGAGCTTTCTGGAAATATGGCATTATTTGACATGCGAATTGCTATCAAATGGACTAAAGAATATATTAGTTTTTTTAACGGAGATCCAGAGAGAATTGTTTTAGCCGGTCAAGGAAGTGGGGCAAGTGCTGCAACTTTATTGTCTATGACAGACTTTACCAAAGGTAATTGAGTAGTATAATAAAAAAAACAAACAATTTTAAATAAATAAATTGCAAATGTATTTACACATTCCATTATTACATAAAAAAAAACAGGTATGCTTAGTGGCGTATTTGCATTAAGTGGTAGCCCAGTATCACCATTTGCAGTCGACTCAAAACCAGAAATTACTTATTCAAATATTACTAAGTTGATGGGGTGTAACCAAGCAGTCGGATTAGAAGTCGTTAAATGTTTGCAGATGTTATCACTTAAAGATATTATTAGTGCCGATACTAAATTTGAGGTTTAAATCATTTGTTTACCATGGATATAATATTATCAATAATGTTTTTTTATTATATATTTTTAGAATATGAAAATAAGTAACGAAGGATATTTGACTGGATTAGCTAATTTACTAAGTACGGGACCTGTAGTCGAAGGAAAAAATGATGGACGTTTTCTGCCATTTTTACTTTTAGATACTCCATTAAACTTAATGAAAATGAATCGAATACCCAAAATACCAATACTTACTGGTGTTAACAAACTAGAAACCAAATCTGGAATATTAGGTATGACGTTAGAATGTTATGTATATATATATATTATTATTTTATTTTTGTGAATACTCTTAGGAAAATATCGAGCTCAAGTACAAGAAAAATTAACTCAAATTCCTGATTATATTAATAAAGTACTGCCTAACAACATACTTAAATCTAATTCAGGTAAATAAATGTACATTATTAGTAATCAGTATAAACAATTATGCAATAAAATGTATAAGTATAAGACTACAATATATATATTTTTTTATTTAAAGGTTTATTTAAAAATGGAAATGTTAACAACGTCTTACAATCCTTATTTGAAAACAACAATTACTTAAAACTGGTTTCATCTTCTCTTGGCAATACAGTAAAAGATTTTGAAAAAGTTGTGCAGGTAAGTTGGTAGTAAAACGTTCTTAAACCCTTAATAAAATGGCATTTTTGTTTTCAGGGAACAACGGATGCCTTGTTTAATCTGCCAGCATTTTTCACTTCACACTTATGGTCTAAGCATAGCTCGTCATATTTTTATAGTTTTGAATACAAATCAAAAAGTTTCAAAACGCCAGGAAAATGGTTTTTACCGAATATTCTTGGTGCACATAATAAGGACAATGTTAAAAATGATGTAGGGAATACACACAATTCTGCCAAAAAAGACGAAGACACCGGTAATTCCATATCAAGTTTTAATAGTTGTTTAATATACTTTTTTACGTTATTACTTATTAATATTTAACGTTTACCGCACTCTCAAAGTAAACCTTTTGGTTCCAATTTTTCAGGCCTACTCTATAAATTACATTCTCATTATTTTCACATTTTGATTACTTACTTTTATTATTTTTTTTTTTTACATCACTTGTACATTTACTACTATACATAATTGTTGGCTTTACTAAATTTCATAAAATTCTACAGGAGAACCAGGTCACGGAGATGAATTAATTTACCTTTATGATGTAAGAAGTATTGAAGGTATGCCAATTCCTGGAAGCGAACTTAAAGATCAAAGTGATATAGAAATGAGAGATAACTTTACGTCATTGGTGGCCGAATTTATTCATCACGGGTAATGTGAAGAAAAATTATTTTAAAAAAAATATAGTATAAATTATAATTAATTCATTTTTTTCTTAGAAAACCACGTCTATCAAAATTGGATGATGAATGGCCATCATTTACCTCTGCAAAACGGTCCGATTATGTGATACTCAGTGAAAACTCTCGTATAGAAAAGAAATTTCGTTTTTGTGAAATGGGATTATGGGGTGGACTTCCGGACATACTTCAATCGTCGTACTGTAACTTTCCTGGAATATCTGATATTTTAAAAACTGTACCAGATTTATTAAAAGAAGGCGTGTTGGGTGATGTAACAAGCAATGCGATTAATGCATTATCAAACCCCTTGAACAAGATCGCAGGACTCGTGAACACCGACCATATTACCCCAGGTTTAATCAATTTGTCACCAAATAAACCAACCAAACAGAATAATCAACAGTCTAATGGTGGCTTACCGTTATTGGGTGGTGTGCCTGTTTTAATGGACCAAAGGAAAACGACTGAAAACAAAAGACCTACCCAAAGACCGGGGTTAGGTCTTTTGGGAAAAAAAAAAAAATGAAAATTTTGCAGAGGAAAATGCCTATTTCCATTTGTGTTGTTTGAACTATTTTTGTGTAAAAATGTATTTTTATTTTTACTATGTACCTATAATAATTTTTTATTGACATGTTTTTTTAAATAAATATATAATATATAAATAAGAATACTTATAATTTGGGTTTCTTTAAATCTTCAAACCGATTTAATAACTCATCGAAATTAGTTCCTTCGTCATCATCATCATCATCACCTTTGTCTTTAATATCACCCGTTGGTATATCTGTAGGAACACTCGGAAGATCTGGTAAATTTGAAAAACCAAAACCTTTATTAGGTAAAATTGGAACTTTTGGATTTTGTGGAGTCACATTAGAAGTGCGAGGTTTTGGTACAGGTTGTTCTTTGGTTACTGGTATTGTTGGTACAGATGGTGGTATATCAAAATCGAATGGTGCAGAATCCAACATTGAGCTCATGGATTGCATATTCTGAAACACAGAAAACATACTTTAAAATAAATAAAAACACATGACATTTATATGTACTGGATAATTCATCGGAGGTGCTTGAAGCGGTGGCATTGGTTGTGAAGGCATCGGTTGAGGAGGAAAACCAATAAATCCAGTTGGTCGTAGAGCATTTTCATCTTTCATATTTTTATTGTCAAATAATATAGAATCGATACTATGCGACTGTTCATATTCTTGCATAACCTGAAGAAGTATTTAATGAAAAACTTGTAATAAAAAAAAAAAATTGTACACCTACTTGTAAATCAGGTTCATAAGGTACATGATAGTTCTTAGAAATTTCAATAAGATATTTTTCAACTAAAATTTTTGGCGGAGGTCTTAAGCTCAATTTGTGCTTCAGTTTTTGTGATACTGTATCCATATTTTCTGATCGACATGCCTTTAAAATTATATTTTAAATAAGAGTATGATACTATGTGCATTACTGTAGTTATTAACAAAAAAACAAATGCATACCTCCATATATTTTTTTCCAAATTTCTGTGTTAATTGATCAGATATAACTTTCATTTCACTGACATCTGCCTGAATGTGTGGTGCAACCCATAACAAACTGGAAATTGATTCTTCGAGTGAAGGATCTAAAGTTCTGTAAAATAATAATAATAATTTATTATCATAATAGGCATAATAGGTGTAATAATTTTTAAAGCATAAATAGATAAAAAAAAAAAGTATTTTTATATTTACTTACTAATCAGAGTAAAGTAATATCAACGTCCTAGATCAAAACGGCAGTGATTCAAATAAAATATAAGTATATATGTATTTAAAATTATTCACTAAAAATTGTTAGGTATTTAATGTTACTAAACTGAAATTTAACTGCAGCAACATAACATTTATTATCGACCTATTGATTTATATAATGAATATTTCCATATGGATAATACATTTTGTTCATTTTCAAGTTGTTGCATTTTAAACGAGGTCGCTGATACAACAGTTAGCACTCATTAAATAGGTTTTCAATAATTTAGTCAACATACATGAAACAAATTATGTAGAATAGAAAAAGTTTACTTACTTTGACTGTTGAAGTAACCCAAATCTTGATAAAAGTGAATCGCAATACATTTCAACAATTTCTAGGGCTTCGACAAAATAATCTTCTCGTATAATATGCTCTACTCGTATTTTGGCCCTCTCACTCTTGCCTGCTGCTACCATATCAGCTATTTCTTTTCGAGCTTTTTGAGCCAGCTCGGCCTTCTTTTTTTCTAAAAGCTTTAATCGGTTTAACGCCAATCTTAGATTAGTTTTAAGTTTAGAATAATTAGCATCTGAAGAAAACATCTTTAGAGCTAGAAAAATGCAAAAATCAACACAAAATAAAACTACACCAATGGAAGCATTGGGAAATTACTGTATTAGTCACTAACATGAATAGTAACTAGTGATATTTACCACTACTCTGAAACTACTGCGAAATGCGAATAATTGAATTGTAGGTTGTTAGTGATTACATCATTTGAATGTAATATCCATTGATAACGACATAATTTAGAAAAACACCTTGAAGAGTATATTTTATGTCAAGGCTACAAACAAATCTTCACAAGATGGCACTAGTAGTAGCTAGTAATAACCAACTACAAATACTGTTATTTATGCCGAAATCAAATTGTACCTATTAAAAGAATAAAAGACGCTCATTACTTCTAGATGCTAAGAAGTAATTCTTTTATTTTTCTTAAACTCTATAGCAAACATATTAAATAGGAATCTACCGTTCACGACTACTGAAGCCTAATTTATTTGTTTGAATTCACGTGAGGTTTATAATCATTTTTATAAAAAACTAGATGTAGTATCCAATATAAATTATCTTAATAAAAATATTAAATAATTACTATTAACTAAAACAACTAAAATTAAAATTCAATATTAACTTTATATAAATTCAAATGACAAATAATATTTACATTCATGAACTATATTATTATCATCTCAGTCTTTAGTTTATTGGTCTATACCATTTCAAAATAATAAATTCGTAATATTGAATGTTAAATAAGTATTTAAGACTAAAGAGTCAGTTTGACTAGTTAATAATTTCTGACTAATTCGGGTACTATATTGCTTCATGAGTCATGACAAAATACATCATTCATCATAGTCTGTGGGCTGCGGCTTCAAGTTCATTGTGCTCTCTATGTTCAATAATGTTGACCATTTTTCAATTTTTCCATGGACATTTAGCTGTGGCTAATTTATCTGTGGCTGATAGCAAACACATTTTCTTCCAGTCCATAGATAACAAATAAATGTATTTATTATCTATGTTCCAGTCTCAGATAAGGAATATTATCTAATCTCCCTGACCCGTTACGTGTTTAGGTTTGTTATAACTTATACATCGGCATCGTACGGACTACGGTGTTTTTACACGGCAAAAATGTTTGGAAAAAAATAAAAATAAATTTAAAAATCTATGTGTTCGACTGATTAATTTCTTAAGTTTATACTTTATTATTTATTAAAATAGCATTTTACTCACAAGTTGAGTTTTTAGTGTAGATCTATGTGAGAGTAGTATGTCAATTGTGTATATATTAACTCTTGACACTTGTTCTATTGTGATCACCGGCGGAAAAAAGCCGGCCTAAACATTAAGAATTCCATAAACGAAAATGTAAGTTAAAAACCTATTTGAGTTTTGACTAAGATTTCCTTAAAATAAATTAACCATTTTTAATATGATACTATTTTTTTTTAATAATTATTTATAATATTTATTATTCTTACTAGTTATTATAAATAATTTATTAATCAAATATACCCTAGTAGTCCATAAAACACACAGTAGCACATAAAACGTATAAAGTGGGATTGATTCACTAGAGCTCAAAACTTTTCAAACTCGGTCACGGTTATATTAGGTTGGATGGGAATAGCGTTCTTTGTCCGTTGTTTGTGTACAAGTTGTTTTTGATGAAAAGAAAAATAATATGCATTTGTAATGTGTTACCCTATATTTGTATACCTATTATGGAACAAACATTAACTTTTGAATTAGTGGAATGGGACCATTTCTGACTACATATTTATAGTCAGCATAAAAAAATTATAAGATGGCAAAAAAGGTGCCCAAAAAAGTACTTTTTTATTTCCTTATACCTAATTAATATTATTAAGTATAATTAAAATTGCTATTAAAGTAAAGAATTTTAATTTAGTTTTAAAATTTGTTATATATGAACTAATATTTTTTTAGTCCTTGGTGCAAGGAATTAAAGTTTAGTGTAATATTTTGTAATATTGACTGTTTATTTACTTTTCTACGTTGGACAACTTTCAATCACATGATTCTCAGTTTTATTTCTTTAAACTACAAATGGTCTATAACTGTATTTTTTTTTTTATATTTTACTTATTTAGTTAAACTAATACATTTAAAATCTTATGTTATTATGACTTTTATAGAAATAACCCCTTATTTTAGTACCTGTACTACCTATTTAATTTTTTACAGATTCCATTATACAATGGGTTGCATTTGCTTTTTTTTTGAGAATCCTTTAACAATGTCCAATGAAAAGAAAGAGTCATTTTTGAAAATAAGTATTTTAACTATAGCAGCAATATTATGTGAGTACCTTTACCATTAATTCTTAATGATTATTATTATGTGTTAGGTGTTGTTATTTTGTGAATTGTGCCATATGCTTGAATTTACTACTAAATAATTGCTTTTAATGATACTATTAATAGTTATTTTAATTATATGTTTTGGTAACTTTCATTTAGCTTTTGCTACAAGGCTGTTTTCTGTGCTTCGTTTTGAAAGCGTTATTCACGAATTTGATCCTTATTTCAACTATCGAACAACTCAATATCTTACAGAAGAAGGATTTTATAAATTTCATAATTGGTTTGACGATCGAGCATGGTATCCGTTAGGGAGAATTATTGGAGGTAATATTTATTTAATTTTTCAAAATAATACAATGTTAAACACAATTACTATTTACAGGTACAATTTATCCAGGCCTCATGATCACATCAACTGTTTTTTTTAATTTGCTTCAGTTTTTGAATGTCACTATAGAAATTAGAAACATATGTGTGTTTTTGGCCCCTTTATTCTCCAGTTTCACTACTATTATTACATTCCTTTTAACCAAAGAATTAAAAGATACTCGTGCAGGACTTATTGCTGCATCAATGATATCTATCGTTCCGGGATATATATCTCGCTCAGTGGCAGGCTCATATGACAATGAAGGTAAAATTTAATATTATTTCTTATGAGTTTTATTATTAACATTGTGTTTTATTTTAGCTATTGCTATTTTCTGTATGCTTTTGACCTACTACGCGTGGATCAAATCTGTTAAATCTGGTAGCATACTGTGGTCGTCATTTACCGCGCTAGCATATTTCTACATGGTAAAATATTATTATTATTGTTTTTAATTAAAATATAATTTGTAATTGAAATATTGATCGGTAAATTCATTTTTGAACGTGTTTTAATGTAACAAATAACAGATAACATGTACATTCTAACATTATTTTTTTTACTTGTTGAGTTCAACTGAATTTTAATTTAAAAATTTCAATTTTCTAGGTTTCATCATGGGGTGGTTATGTATTCCTAATAAATTTAATACCGATGCACGTATTAGTACTTATAGTTACTGGTCGTTTTTCACATCGAGTCTATGTGGCATATAGCACCTTGTATTGTATTGGAACAATATTGTCTATGCAAATATCATTTGTTGGTTTCCAGCCTGTCCAAACTTCTGAGCATATGATGGTATGTAGTCAGTGATATTCGGTGAACAAGTAAAATATAATAATATTGTGTTTTTACAGGCTTTAGGTGTTTTTGGTTTGTGTCAGATACTAGGAGGTATCAATTATTTACGTACAAAAATTATTGGCGATGATTTCCAGGTCTTGTTCCAGTTTATTATTTATCTCATTGGTGGCTTGGTAGCCGTTGTTGGTGGTTTACTTTCAATAACCGGTAAGTTCTAGATTATGAAATACCATATCCGTCTTATTATTATTAATTTTTTGTACAGGAAAAATTGCTCCTTGGACTGGTCGTTTTTATACGTTACTGGATCCATCTTATGCCAAAAATCACATACCGATTATTGCATCAGTGTCCGAGCATCAACCCACATCATGGTCTTCGTTCTATTTTGACTTGCAAATATTGGTGTTCATGTTTCCTGTCGGTTTATATTTCTGTTTCAAAAAGCTTACAGACGCTAACATTTTTGTGATACTTTATGGTGTTACCAGTATTTACTTTGCCGTAAGGATTTATCACTTTTTAAACAACATGAACACTTTTATATTATATGAGTTATAATGCTAAATATAATATAACTTAGGGTGTAATGGTGCGTTTAATGTTGGTTCTGGCTCCCGTTATGTGTATTTTATCGGGAATCGGTGTCTCAGCTATGTTATCGACTTATATGACACAGTATGTAGAGTCCTCCACGAAAGTGCCAGAAAAAAAGACAAAGAAAAATGAAAACAATAAATCAATGCAACGCGAAGTATGTAGTAATAATAATTTTTTATAGCGTTAATAAACACTGCAGTAGTATTGTATATTATATTTATTATAAAGGTTGCTACAGCGTTTATAACTATCATGACATTTATGATGTTATCGTATGTATTTCATTGTACATGGGTCACTTCTGAGGCTTACAGTTCGCCCAGTATTGTTTTATCCGCTCGTACACATGATGGGTCTCAAATCATTTTTGACGATTTTCGAGAAGCATATTATTGGTTGCGGATGAATACACCAGAGGTATATTCATTATCATAATAAATACATATATTATTGTTTAACAATCCCGAAATCTCTAAATTGGCTATTAATTTAATATTAGGATGCACGAGTTATGTCCTGGTGGGATTATGGTTACCAGATTACAGCAATGGCTGATCGAACAATATTGGTTGATAACAACACCTGGAACAATACTCATATCTCCAGAGTAGGTCAGGCTATGGCGTCCGGTGAAGAACAGGCGTATGAAATAATGAAAGAGTTGGATGTAGACTACGTGTTAGTCATTTTTGGTGGTGTTGTTGGTTACTCGTCAGACGGTAAAATTAAACTTGAAGAAATAAATCAATATTTATTGTTAATGTTACATTATTTTGCAGATATAAATAAATTTTTGTGGATGGTGCGTATTGGTGGTTCCACCGAAAAAGGTAAACATATTAAAGAATATGACTATTATTCACCAAGTGGAGAATTTCGAGTAGATAAAGAGGGGTCGAAAACATTGAAAAATTCACTTATGTACAAAATGTGCTATTATAGATTTGGACAAGTTTTCTCAGAAGGAGGTGAGTAACCGTATATATTAATGACCTATTGTTATTAATCCCACTCTTGAATACGTTTATGTGAAACCTGTACAAAAATATTAAGATGCCCCCCCCCCATATATTATATGCTCAATATGACTCTGCACTTTTCTTTGAAATGTCATTTATTTATGGTCATCCTCCTTTATGGTTGATTATGCTTCCATGTTAATTCTGGCCTCACATACTTGTCCCGCGCAATGCAGTTTTGATGGTAAAAAAATTGTAACTTATCCTATAGAAACGACTGTGATAGTCTGAAAAAAAAATGGCAATCAACAAAGTATCCTCATTACTGTATTAATAAGTATACATAATAGTTCAAACTCTAATTTAAGGTTTTCCGAAAAATTGCCTATACTTAACTCCTTAGAAATGGCCTGGGTAGCGCCCTTTTAACTAATACATTTTATATCTGGCTGCCTCTAAATTTTTTTTTGACAATTTCTCTAATTAATTACAATTATTTTATTCCATTACAATTATCTTAATACATAATTTTAAAATAATAAAGATATTGTTCTACCAATGTACAAAAATTAATTATATTCAATTTATTTGTAGGTAAACCAGCAGGTTATGACCGTGTCCGAAATGCAGAAATTGGTGTAAAAAATGTTACATTAAGTGTGCTGGATGAAGCTTATACAACAGAACATTGGCTTGTTCGTATATACAGGGTTAAAGATTATGATAACCGTGGGGGTAAAATGAAACCGAACAAAGTTTGAAAACTTAAACAAAAAATTGCAATCTGAATGATCAAATAAATTATGAACAAAAAAAAAAGAAAGAAAATATCAACTATAATTATTATTTTTTTTCTATTTCTTTTGTTTTATTTAGAATTAATTTTCACGAATTTTGTGTGGCTTTTGGGTATTCCAAATATTAAACTTTAAATACCCGTCATACAAGGCTTGCTTAGCTCATTGTTTTTTAAACGATTTTGTGTCAACATTTATTATACCTATATTTTTAAAAGTATATATTACCATTGTATTATTTTTTTAAATTTTATCTCAAAATAAAATAAGATCCATTATGACATTTGTATACGAACTACTGGAACAACAGTTTTCATTTGACTTAATTAATAAGATATATTTGTAAAAAAAAATGTTTACACCCTTTGGACGTGTAATAAAACATGGAAGTGTGCAATCTATTAACAATTATCAATTTTCAATCAAAATCATGTTTTATAAATATTAAATTTGTATAATATACAAATTTTGTTTCTTAAAACAGCTAATTCTTTATTATTGTATGACACGATAATATTATAGTTATCTTAAAAACCGCCAAAAAAATATATTTATTGCTGGTAAATATTTTATTTATTTAATTCTACAATATTATTAACAGCACAACAGCTATAAAATATTGTAAATCGGTCCACGACAATTATAGTTGTTAAGTAAACCAGTCCATCAATATTAACTGAGAAATGTTGAGACTGGTGACTGGTCTATTGTAAAACATTTAATTTTTAAATAATTTATTGGCTTAGGGAGTGCAATAAACAAATCATAACACGGTTATACCCTTATACTTCCATGCTGCTAATTTGCCTATACTAAACGCCGTTATACAAAATGATGTAACAATAATTGTTTCGACATTAACAAATACCCTTGTTTTCTTAATAAAAGGAAACGTTTTATACATAAAATAATCGAGAAACACAGCAATAATTAAAGATCAACATCCATGGTTTGAAATAAAGCAAACATTTTTAGTTGAAGTCAAAGGCTGCTTAAAACATAAAATAATTTTAAAATTAAAATTAAGCCTGATATATTATTAAAAAAATGTAAAACTCAGTTAATAGTAAAACATCATATCTGTAGGTAATCTTAAAAAAACCTATCAAGAGATGAGCTTAATCAATTCCTTTAAATTGGAATAATTATTTCGAATAGAAAATGATTGCGTTTTATTCATTATTCGGTTATTCATGAATAATTATGAACTAAACATCATTCAATATTTATCAAATAATTAGTTATTTATGACTTTCATTCATTATTCATCAAAATGTGCGACTTAATTTATAAAAAAATTATAGAATACAGTTTATATCATACATAAGATGTTGGTGTGAGATATGGGGTTACACTACTAGAACGGAGCAACTTCATTAAACACGGTAACGGACAGATGTAGCTACAAATTTATGATTGATATTACAATATAGTATACTTGAGATCAAAACAAGTACAAGATATTTCAAAACTTTAACATTGTGCCTTTTAACCGGATGTTTTAAGAAATAATAACTACATAATATTGTTTACTCTCCTCATCCACCGAGACTATTTATCATTTTATGTTTGAACGTTTGCTATAACGGTTGATGTCCCGAAATGGGTAACTAGGTCGGCATTGCAAACATTTTCACGTTTTCTTTGTTCTATAATTTTTTTTTTGCTTAGCATTTTAATTAAAACACAATTGAAGGTGAGTCCAAATGGGTCGAATAATGTAAGAGTAAAACTTTTTATTTTTATTATTATTTAGGTATATTTATTATTCGTTCGGGGTTTCGACGCTGAAAGCAATCCCCTAGGGAACTTTTCCTCGTTCACCATCGCCCCGCTGAAAGCTTCCAAGTTTTTAACACTCAAAGGCTAAGCTTCTATGTATCATAAATATTATGATGTGTGTAAGCCGCACACAGAGATTTCGCATAAATCGTGTCGAGCGTTAGCAAAGTAGTACGGCCACGGCGGGAGAGTAGGAACAGACACGGCTAGGTGGAGGGGGTAAGTACTCAAACGCCATCCGCCGACGCGACCCATATACGCACGGCCAGCCGGATAGGGTAGCCGCAGACGAAGGGTACACACGCCGTGGCGCAAAGCTCGCTGTATAGGTGTGACCCGGTTTCGCGCGGAAACATGACGGCGGCGCGCACGGCCGCGTCCATTGCGCCTGTGTGTCCTGTTTGCCGCAAGGCGGCAGCGGCGATTAAAGGCATTCTATGCGACGTGAGTCCAGAGCCCCAACACCATGCTCGCCGTCGTCGTCGTGCTTCTTACGCTAGCGGAACCGCCAACACCGCCAAATGGCCATCAGTGCGACTAATCCAACGGATGTGTGACCGCTACAGCGCGTGCCACTTACTTACATACCGTCGCCGCCGTCGTCAAACCTAGATAACACACAACCACACTGCCATTATCTAAAAGGTATATAGATATTATTATTAATATTATGTTTCGTAATTTAATTTGTCAACTATTAAGATGTGATCGCTGCTTTGATCTAATCAGTTTATTGAAAAAGAAGTAAAAAATAACAATAATATCTGCCTGGGCGAAGGAGAAAATTAATATAGATTCTTTTGCCGACCGAGTTAATATTTCATTAAGATCGATATTTCGTTATTATTATTCTTTGTTTTAAAAACTATATTACCTCGTTATTATATCAGCCTGTATGACATTATTATATGGTACATCGTACATATTATAATAGAGATCTGAAGAGCATTATGCACGAGAGTAATATCAGATAAAAGTTTTTCGATTTCGTGTTATATTCGATAGTGATTATGCGATCCCATCACAGGCGCGTTCACTCACTGAGGGTAGTATAATATAGTAATGAAAATGTGGGTAATGGAGAATAAAATTACACTTTTAATGAGTATTTTCTTAATGAGTTTTACTGCATTGTTTGAAAATATCAACGAACGACAGTCGATAACGATAATATTCTAGTACATAATTTATATCTACACATTTATAACTACTCTTTATAAATACACCGTCACGCGGTATTTTATTATTAAGTAGCTGTACAAACACTAGTCAGCTTTAAATATTATACTGGTGTGAGATACTGCTTTGTTGAGCCGTGAACGAAGACAAAGGTCCAGGCAAAGAGGACACCGGTATATATGGCGAGGAGGTATGTGTCCTACAAAGCGAATTTATACGCCAACCTGACGCCACATACATTACATTGGCTTACTGCACAGCGTTGGGGTAGGTTTAATAGCCGATATTAATACTGTATATGTGGCCAAATGTGCATAATAACTCATCTTATGTTCGCTAAACAGCACTCCGAACACAATAGGCGTATTATCACACGCGGTTAAGTGGATTAAATAGGTACTCGATTTTATGTTACAAAAGCAGTTAGAACTGATTCGAATAATTCATCATTATAGTAACGAGTTTTAACAGATTACGAAGAAATATAAGTTTTAAAAATATAATACCTATTTATGCCCGATGTATATCACCCAATGTTCTTTAATGATAATATTTAATAGTTAACTTAAACGATATAATATATATACCTATAACGATAAAATATCGTCGCAGAACACTACTCGACCGTGAATTAAAACGTCCTCGATTCATCGAATCTGGGTTTACACTATTTAGTATTATATATAGTCCCTTAATCATGGATAATTTCGATTCGGTCATAATAATATTTTCTACAAAGTCACACGAATTTAGCAAAAAATTCCCTTGATCATGCAACATATTTGATTTGCTGTCTCAAAACATCATTATACGCTTTATAACCGTTTTAAGGATGGAGTAGAGTAAACAATACATTATTTTCGTTTTTAAACGCTGATATCATTAGTAGCATATTTTGTTCAAGAAAATGCTGAAAGACTTAATATTTTTAATTCTATATATTATCAGAAAACGGGAGATTAAAGGGATTTAGCGTTTCCTCTGTTGGATATATACTATATTGTCCGTGTTGCTATATTTTTGTTTATACGAAATACAGCTAATTATGTATTATCATAAATTATAATTTATAATATTATTAATTGATATTATTAGCCATTATAGTTATTTGTTACTGTCGTTTATTTCTAATTTAACATGGAATCTGACATACAGCTGTAAAATTATATTATATAACTGTACATAATTGTATATTGCACACTACGTAATCAATATATTGATACATAACATTGATTAATACATACCAAGATCCATACCTACCATATAACTAAAGACAATACACTGTAATTAATTTTTTCTCAATCTTTGATTAGCGCTAACATTTTTGCCGAAGCCGCCATCACATAAGAATTGTCTACCCGAAAAACAGGTTGGGTCGAGCTACTGCTGAAGAATCGTTGCGCGTTTTGTTTGATCGTTTTTTCGATGTCGCTCAAGTATTCATCCAGCATTTCCGTCGCCAATTTGTATGTGGATTTTCCGATCATCACGTTCAACAGTACGTAGTTGCCGTGTGTCTTGTATCGGACCGAGTCCATCACGTCGAACCGATTGCGCCTGTTCTGCCCCGCGATCAGTCCTGTCAGTTCGTCGACGACGGCCCTGTGCAGTTTCGTCAGCTTCCACAGGGCGGCCACGCCTAGGACGTTATTGTTTTTGAGATGATCGTACATGGCGCCCACCTGATTTGTGTAGAGGTAAAACAGCAACATGTCCGTGGGCATGAATAACCCGACGGCCGACATTATAGCCATCATCGAGTGGCTAAAGCCAGCGAACGCCGTTATGCTGTTGGCCGCCTTGAAACATTGCACGTCCACGTTGGCATCGATGTCGGCGAACCACTTCAGCTGAAATTCCGACAGACGCATGAAGGACAGTGCCATTAGCACAAACCCGGCCCTGATCTCGTTGGTCTGCTTCACTATGGCGTTCAAGACGTCTGGCGGCGCGGTTTTGCGGCACGTCTCCGGTGTCCATCCGTCGTCTTCGAATCCGGTTTCGATCTCGCAAATACGCCAATACTTTAACAGCAGTGTTCCTTTAACGTCATCAGTCAATACATAAGCCGCATTGTCACCCAACATACCGTCAGCCAGTCCAATAAAAGCTGCTAAAAAATTGACCAGTACGGCTGTTGTCCAGAGGGATTTCATTTTGCGGTTTTAATTAGAAAAGAAACGGCACTGTAGAAAATAGTATGTATGTTGTACGATGAACAGAAACAAGCCTGCAAACTCATTTTCACAACTTTCATTTGCACTCGTTGCACGGTAATAAATAACACATGTTTTTAATGTAACGCGTGTTATACTGTGATTTGTGACAGTAGTTGTGATTTGTGGCGTGTCTATTATTTATCGTTTAAGGCGGTATTAGTTTTTACACGTCTTAACTTTATTTTTATTTTTCATCTATAAATCAACTTTTGAAACTTGAATGCGGTAACGTAGAAATTTTATTAACTTTAAAAATTAAGAATAATTTACTGACAATTTTGTCTGGTTGATAACCAGTTTTAGATAATTATTCTTAACCCTTTCGTTCCTGGGAATTTTTTTTTTTACGTATCGGACTGATATTGATTATCAATATAGCTGTGTCGATTTTTTTTATCATCAATCTATACTAGAACTGTTTAAAGACATTTTTGATAATGATAGTACGTTGTTAATATTTTATTCAATTTTTCGAAATTTTTAAAGCTAAATCCTCGTACGAGGATGTCAGTAACGAAAGGGTTAATGTAAAGTATAAAGTTTAGGACGGGAGAAGGGTGATGAGTAGTACAATTTTTACCTGCCCACATTACTCAACCCAACTTCTCCTCTTGTCCTAATTTTTACATTTTAATAACATTAAAAATAATTATCCAAAACTGGTTATCGACCGTAGTAAATTATTCTTAACTTAAAAAGTTAAAACAATTTGTACGTTACTACTGTCCAAGTTTTAAAAGTTTCTATAAAAATAACTAATTTGGTAGGGGTTAAAAACATAAAAGTTTGTAAGCAATTGAGAACACATTGTAATATAAAAACACTTTGGAATAAAAATCAATAACCGATTAAACATTATGAGATATTGAGTGGATCACTTTAAAAAAAATCACCCTATATAATGATATAATGTATATCAATGCCTTTTCAAACACGTTTGTTATTATTTTGGTACAAAAAGAAATATTTAATGTGATTGTTATGTAAAAAATAATAATTATAAAAGTATTGCACGGCGACTTTAGGTTGCAAAACTTTTTCATTCGTTTAAAAACCCGAATAAATGTATCGATAAAAATCGAAGAATTTATATTTTATTACTTTTTGATCGATTGGTTGATTGAAATTCATAGCAGCAAAAAAATCTGGATAATAATAGAAATGTCAGAAAGCAAAAACGTTTTATCTACGTCAACGCGTATAACATTAGGATGGCAGGGTCGAACAAGATGTCTTATAAAACGTCAAATGGGATATGGATGAGTACTGTTTTGTAAAATAAATTGTCGAGCTCCCATAACCTTGCTGTACGGAAAATCAATCTTCATTATTATTTTTTTTTTCAAACAAAAAATGTCAACTAACTTACCTATTGAAGTCACGTATTTTTTTATGCATACATGTTTTAAGTATGTCAACCAATTTATTGTAATTTAATAATAAGAACAAATTTACAAATTTTAAACTCATAATTTAAGCTTCGATGCGAAACTGAGAAGGTATTGGTTTTCCATGTTATGAAGATGTGTCTTTATTCATAAGTATATTATACTGAGTTTACCTTTTACAAGTTATATATGGGCTGTTCTAAATTCTAATACCCTCCTTCAACTTTGTTCGCTAAAGCTTTAACAAAATTATGTACCAATGGTCACAAAAATAATATATCTATTTACTTGCCAGAATGTGTATAAATAATAATAATGTACAATGTTATGTTATCGGTTGTACGTGTAATAATAAAATGTGCTTTTGTTTCAGTTCTATGAAGCCATGGGAATATTTAACGTCATGCTGTGACCTTTGATATGGTCACCGCAAAATGAAGACTTTGGCCGATGCCATAATACTATGCATAATGCTCATCAATATTTCCGGTGAGTTGGTTTTCAAATACATATTATAAAATAATAATTTATAATACCCGCTGTACCTAGCAAAGAAGTAATCAAAAAGGCGAGCGACAGTGTGACCACTATAAATAAAAATAAATACTTTTTTTTTTTTTTAAATTGTTAAACACAGCACAGTATAATCTTCTTTAACTATACAAATCAATAGAAAAAATTCAAATTTCATAATATGATAATGTGGTAATATTATAGCTGATAAGCAATATGTTTTATATCACGTGGTTGCTGTAGTGAAACAAATTAAAAATATGTACCAGAGCGATGTGATTGAGTCATTCTGGTCACACTGCAACTCGCCTTTTCGCTTACTTCGTAATATTTTACTTCTTGCGACCCCCTGGATAGGAATTAACTTATGTATGTGTACTTTTTTACGCACCTATGTATGTTGTGTAACATTTTTTTTAACTCGCTCGACAACTTTGTATATTTTTACAACAGTTTTTCGTTTTTTTTTACAAATTACATAGTTATAAACCTGATAGTGTAATGATGATGACACGCGGTGTGGTGCGATGCATTGTGACATCGACATGGGAAAGATGAAGCGGATTTTTTTTTCCAAAACCGGAATGATCGTTGTCAAGGAAGGTTACACAACGCATTACACTTTATCATCCGAGCCCTCGATTTCCGGTATTGTACACAATACCGCGAATTGGGGTATCCTTTCTTTGGTTAAACGAAAAAAAAAAATATAAAGACCATTATCTCGATGCCAGGATGGGGTGTGTTGCAAATTGTACCAGACCACTACATATTATACTAGATCTCCCTCCTCTACGTCGTTGCGGATGGCTAATGGTTTTTTGAACAACCCGCGTTTAACGTGGCTGTTAATATGGCCTCGGCGTTGGATATATAATATTGTTATGGCGTGCTTGCTCCGAGGACTAGACGCTTATATGTATGGGTACGCGATACTCCAGGGAAATCGTAACAGGTGACTTGGAAGTGTACGGTCGAGGGTTAGGTACACAATGGATATCATCATTACAGCGACATACCAAAACCCCAAAAATACACCGACAAAATGCTATCCTTTATGAGTCAGACAACGGTCCCGTAGGTATTATTCATGTTAGTGACAAGGAATGAAGTCATAATTCAGACGACCTTTAAAAGGGGCGTATAATACAACAATACTATTGCAGTTGTTATTTTATCCAAGTCGGTGGCGGCCTAGCTACATTTTACTTGGTTGGCTAAAGAAAAAAAACTTCCGACTGCCGAGTGTAGTATAATAATATTCTGACAACGATTTTCAGTTGGTTCGCTGTAAACGCATACCTGTCTGCTTAACAGTCTTTTGACCATTCATAATCTTTAGTGGTCGGAGTTAGGAGGGATAAGTAGGAGAGGGAATCGTCATCCTTCCGCCTCGTATCCCATCTGAAAAATCTTTTCAAATCAATTTTTTTTTATTTAAGGATGTTCAATGAATCCAGACGCAAAAAGGCTATACGACGATCTCTTGTCAAATTACAACAAACTCGTGAGGCCCGTCATCAATATTACTGATCCGTTGTCTGTTAAGATCAAGATCAAACTATCACAGCTCATCGATATTGTAAGTCACTAAATTTACACTAAATAAAATATTGAAAATTAAATCATTTTAAAACAATTTAAACATAACTAATTAATGTCAAAATGAAGTAATCGAGGAACACCAAAGAGTAATAATCAAACATATTAAAAAAAAACAATTCTAATTACTGAATTTTAACAGTTTCAATATATTCAACTATAGAATAAGTTCTGTTAAATACAACAGCTTTTTATCGCTCAAGTTAATAAAAAAAAAAGAGCTGCTAAGCCAGATCAAAACTGTGTACTTAATTAAACATGTTCAACTTTTTGTTTTGTTTATTTATTTGTTTAGTTTATACTACTACCATTGATATTCTTGGTATTTTTTTTATGACAAAAATAACAACAATAGTAAAAATTATTACAGTACGCACAATGAGTTTAAATTACTTTTTTCATTAATGATACTTTTAAAGAGTTCGAAAGATAGCTTTATAAAAGTAGTAATAAAACTTGTGTACCGACAATCCGTCGGAAACAAAATCAAAATATTTTTACATAATAATTCTGAAACTAAAACTCCTGTATAGTTAATAGAGAAAACATAGGATTACTTAAATTATTATCTTTAATTTGCTTAACCATTTTTTAAAGTTACTAATATTATAGAACATATTATATCTTTTTACTTTTAATTTATATCAACGTGTGTGTGTGAGGGGTTGGGGTTAAGATACATTTTTTTTATGTTTTCAGACAATTTAAACGGTTCATTCACATTAGGTCTCGTCGGCATGTAACGACACATAAACCGTAATATAGGATAACTCGGGTTGTAAAACACAAACGAGGCCTTTAGTATTTTTACTCGTGAATTTTTTTTCATCTCCATCAATTTAACAACAGATTTACCAGGAAAATCTTTGCTCGACACCGTAAATCCGGAGCTTACCACTGCAAAGTGTCCTATACCATTAAATGACGATCATTTATACCATATAAGCGCATAACGTGACCTATTACAAGTCGTCGAGACAGCAAAAAATGGAAATCCCTGTAATTTTCCACCCGTTAAACAAAGAAAATGCACATAAAAGTGTTAGGTAAAAAACAAATCAACGGGTGTTTGATAATAATATATTATACTTTGAACAATATTTCACTTATTACAGAACACGATGCGCTACAAATACTGTCACAGAACTTACATATAGTACCTATTAAAATCTGAACGAGTAATTAGAAAATAGAAGTCTAATAAAAATACTGTACAAAATATATAGAAAAATTAAGACTTTATAACACATGTAAATGAGAATAATGTAATAAAATAACCACTGATTTTACGATAATATAATTGTTTGCAAATTTAAAAATAGGAAAAATTTGTTATTTAATAAAAAATCTGTGCATTTATTATAACTCATTTGTCTAGACGTGCTCTCAATTTTGAAAGAAATAATGGACTTGTTAACTTTTACCTTTTTAATGCTTATTTATTTTTACACTCCCAGTACAAAACGTACACTATCTTTTGTAATCGACTAATGCATACAATTATCATTATTTCAAACCGATATTTTCTCAGCTCCACTTGAAAACATATTGCGGAAATTCAACTCCCTCGCTTGTCAACTGACAGACAGCAGACTGTTAACGAGTTTTAGCGTGAAAAGTTTGATTCAGTACTTATAGATTGTAAATCTACCCATTTACTACTAACGCATATATTTAGTAAAGATATAATATTTTATATTATATTTTAATTTTGTTGTTATTTTCCTTACAGAACCTGAAAAATCAAATTATGACTACGAATTTATGGGTAGAACAGGTAAAATATGATAAATTAAAGTTGCCAATGGAGTACACAAATTGTAAAGGCATATGTCTACCTAATACCCTTTTTTAAACATATTTTTACAGTACTGGTATGATTATAAGTTGTCGTGGAATCCTAAAGAATATGGAGGAGTGGAAGGTTTACATGTACCATCCGAACACGTTTGGAGACCGGATATAGTACTTTACAATAAGTAAGAGCTTTAACTTAAAATATACATACGAGATAGGTACCATAAATAATACAAATTAGATGAAATTCTAAAAACCGTTTAGGTACTATAAGCTATCAAACATTTTATATGTTTTAAATTTAAATTGGTTTTAAACAATATTATCCTTCCATTGCTACTCAGTCAGCAGACTAAGTTTTCATGTACCTTTTGAGTACATTTATTAGTCACAATTAAAAAACAATAAGTACTATAGTGACAATATATTACTGGACTCCACGTTTTTAACATGATAATGTTTTTAGGCTGAGGTCAATCAAGAATGACGATTTATTTACTCGTTTACTAGATCTATTTTCTATTTTACTAGTTTGTTTACTCGTTTATTCGATTTATTTACCAGTTAACTTGATTTATTTACTCGTTTATTGGATTTATTTACTTGCTTAGTCACACAAAATATCATCCTAAATTTAAATGTTTTTATTTCAATAGCTTTCCTCGTATTATCTCTTATATCATATATTGGGCAGAATATAAAACACGACATTTTATGTTAATTTTTTGGTATACAATTAAAATTTCTAAATAAAATTATCATTCCAGCCGTTAAAATTCAAAAAAACCTTATACACGTTATATGACAATATGTTTTTTTTTAAGTGCGGATGGAAATTTTGAAGTGACTTTAGCTACTAAAGCCATACTGCATTACACGGGTCGAGTGGAATGGAAACCTCCAGCTATATACAAGTCTTCCTGTGAAATAGACGTCGAATTTTTTCCTTTTGACGAGCAAACGTGCGTGTTGAAATTCGGTTCTTGGACGTATGACGGGTTTCAGGTAAGCAGAGACAAAAGTTAATCTAATTAAGACACATAAGAGACAACAATTATCTAGCTAAGCACACTGTGCATCAAGTTATAGTGTTTCAAGAAACATCCAACATTTATTTAGGCAATCATTATTTTTAATAGAAAAAAAATATAATATTTTAACTCGTTGTGTTCATCTGTCTTGACTAAAGAGCAGCTACGGGGCGAATGTAATTTGCCGACAACTTTATTACTTCATATTGGGCTCTAAACATCCTGCAATTGATTGGAGCAGCGTAGTAGAGGGATGACGGAAAGTTTGTTAATTTAGAAGAGCATATGCCTCAACCGTAAAGTTATAGTTTCCCGGCATTACCCTCGTATAATAGGGCGAGCCTTTCACTTTTGTCAATCTATAGACAATTCATTATAACTGCAGATAACCCAAACACGACACACTCGAAACACAGTTAATATACTTACTTTATTTTATGAACATTCAAAATTCATGATCGATTTGTACAAGTTTATCGGAAAAGCAAATGGAAATTTAAGTGATTTATTAGTAAGTCTACACAAAATGTATGCCTTAATCTAATATAGAACACATTACACAATGATTTATTATAGGTACTTATATAATATATGTACCTATATACCCATATTATATTAAATATAATATATTTATTATTACTTAGTGAAAAAAGTTAGACAATCTATTAGAAATGTGTCAAATAAGTTTTACGTGTAATACATTCCTACTAAAAGAGAGTAAAACCAAGAAATATTATTACGATTTAAAGTTATTATTTTTCTTTTGTCTATTTTGTGATATGATCAATATGTCTTTCTGTTTTTGAAATGGGCAAACAATTATTTACATCATTTCAGAATACAAAAAACTACGGTGTTTTTAACGCAATGGGTAATTAATCATATTATTTTTATAAATTACTCTTTTTAAACCATTAACGACATTTTATGTATTGAACTATCGAATGTTTAATTATAAATAAATATTTAAAATGATTGATGATATTACTGTTAAAGTTTACACTGCTCTGTGTAATGATTTAACACGAACTGCAAACGTGTAGTTATTAAAAACATATTAATAAAATATGTTAATATTATGAATAATGATATCGTTTTTACTTATTACAATTTTTTAATCTTATCATTTCAGACTTTATTGCACAAATAATTATCTTGTATTAAGTTTTATGAACATTACTTTAAAGTAAATTTTATTAAAAAAATACTAACATTAAATATTCAGATTAATAAAAGCAACGTCAGAGATGAAACAGAAGTTTCAAGTAAAAAGTTTAACTTAATTGTTCAATTGACCCCATTGGGTATCATTCCAAAGACAGCACTTAATTTTTTTATAATTTTAAATAATATTTTGGCCAGAAATTTAGTCTTAATTTTTTTTTTTTGAAAATATTATTTAAATTTGTTTAAAATATTATCATCATCGACAACATTTACATAGTGTTAAGGTTTATTTTATTTAAGTATAATATTAAACTGAAATTATATTTTATATTAAAGTTGTAAATTTAATTTAATTTAGAAAAGTTAGAAGTTAGTTTTTATTGGATTTATCTATAAACTATAAACTATTTCATATATTTTATGTATGGTCATAGTAAAAAAAAAAATATATACATTAAACCTTTTTTTGATCCTCTTGAAACCTAGATAAGAACTTTCAAAACGAGGAAATAAAACTGCCACAAAAAAAAACGCGTCTTAACACCAAGGAGAGTCAAATTGATCAAAATGACAGCTATAATTCGTTTTTTTCTCCGTTGATGAGAATACTATGACGGAAACACTTTGACTGAGCTGCTGCAATAATTTAAGTTATAAATTTTAACCCGTACTAGGAAGGGAGAAAACGAACGGTTCGATAAATGGACTGCCCTCGACCGTGATGCCTCCCCTCTCGCGTTTATCCGCTACATCTAACCCTTCATCCCTCTCGTTACAGCCCCCACCCAGCTCTCTTATATATAAATATCCTTGTTTCATGCCAATGTATACGATACACGCGTGTTGCGAGTTCCGTCGCACCTATATATGTTTTCTTGTGGCGGATGAAAAGAAAAAATATATTTCAACTCTCTCTCTCTTACTCCGACAATACCTTCACGTTGGAAAGCCTCCAACAGGGTTTGCATATGTTTACATTACTATAATTTGTTATCTTTCTCATATTTTTATTTTTTTTTAGTTAGTAATTTTGTACTGCTAATATGTCGGGCGGCTTTGCTGTGGAGAAAAGAACAAAATATTTCTCTTTTTAGATGAAGTATTTTGGCGAGTCATTCTAGAAACTTAATCGATGATTGTAACACGTTTAACGGTTTATTAGTTTAACGGTTATGTTTAGTTTAAAAACTAAGTATAGGACATAGGTTAACAATAATTAAACAAAATGACTAAACTATAATATATTTATATGTTAACAGCTAAACTGGTGAGATCAGTTATAAGGTGTTTCAATAGATTGCAACCCTATAACAATAGATTGTCACGATTTTTATTTTTTAATTTAAGATCGAATTATACACTTAGTGAAAATCTATGAATCTCTTTTAACGAGCTATTGAAAAATATAAACATTATACGTGGCGTTCCAGAAATAAAAATATATTGTCAAGTAAGATAATTATTAATTAAATGAGGCAAGTTTAAAACAATTGAAAGTTTTTTTAATTTAATGCTTTCAATTATACGTTTGTGATCAATTGCACAATATTGCATAAAACACGAGCATTGTTGGTTTTATCTAAAAACAAAAAGAGTTTGTCATTTAAAATGGTCCCATTTATTTAAAAACATCCCACTTGATGCTATTACAGCTAGCTCTAATTACTAGACTGTGTAGTGTGCCCCTAGATTCCAGTAGGTACAACAATTTGTGCTATGCTTTTTAAATCTTTATTCCTAAATAAATATTTTCTATTACAACTAAAAGTATAATTAAAAAAAATAAAATCACTTTCCAAAACCTTAAACTTATCATTATCATGTAGCTTAACGGGCCTTGAAGGCCCAACGTTGCCATAATGAGATGGGTTTCTAGACTAATTCGCTATCTTAAACTTGTATAGGAAATAATTTTAAGTTAATACATTTTAGCTTCGATGAGGAACTTAGAAGATAAATATGTTTTGCAATGATGTGTATTTTTGTTTTTCTGTCCGGACAATAATATATGCACATATATAGCCACAATAACTTAAATACCAAAGAGTTCTTTTATTTTAGATAAATCTTGGCAAGTTTTTTATTGTTAAGTATACTATTGATCACATCATATTATACACATAAACCATATTTTTCTAGTTATCATTTTTAAAGTTTTTTTTTACCTTTAACATCGTTGCACTAATTCGGTATACAAATATTTTTCGTATTTTTTTTTGACACGTAGTTATGGTTTTCTCCTCGCGTTGAGCTTAAAGTTAATTACATTTTTGTCACGTTTTGGACAAGTAACAACCAAGATTCTAGGTCGTAAAAAGTCATAAAAAAATAAATTATGATTTGTTTTTTTTTTGGTAAATGCGTGATAAAGTAATAACAAAGTCCGAGGCGGAATGTTAGGTTGGGTTTAAGTGTTCACGAGTTTTTAAAGCTTATCCAGAAATTTGTTATGGAGTGGTGGTCCAATATATGTATTACAAAATATATGTATTGTTATAACAACACATCATTGTAAAATCAATTGAATAGATATATTTTAAAACACAAGCGAAAAAATAACTGTCTATTAACTAGTCATTATAATTTTCAAGACAAATCTAACAGTGTTTGTTCATTCCCATTTACAATATATTGAATGTTTAGATATTGTTAGATAAAATACCGACCGCCGCTGATCTGCTTTAAATGTTTATTTGAAAATTATAATATTACATATTATAACAGTTTTACTAATAGGCGCTAATATAAACATGAATATGTTATTTTGCTGGATTCAAGAAATTTCATGTCGCCATTTTCGCGTTATACTTACACAGTTTACACTTTCAGTTAGAGATAAGAAATAAGAGACAAAATATAAGTAATAACCGATAACAGGTTCATGATTAAATGTTTTTCCATGGAGCGTAGAAAATAACTAGGTTTTTTTTATTTCAGGTCGACCTAAGACACGTGGACGAAGACAACAAATCTCGTGTGGTGGACGTTGGTGTCGATTTATCCGAATTTTATGCTTCGGTCGAATGGGATATTTTAGAAGTGCCTGCTATAAGGTAAAAAGCGTTGAATATAATATTATTACATCTATTTCTACCCCAATTTCTATTTGTTTTTCTTTGAGTTTGCATAAAATATGTATAGGACAGAATAACTTTAAAACAAGACTTTAATGCGTATCTTTATTAATCGTCTGTCTATATTAATTTATTACCGTTATTACCCATATCGTGAATAGCAATGTAATGAAAATATTTTCAAATAGCTGTTGACTGATGATTCATACATAACAACCTAAAAGTTGACTGCTGCCAAAGTGTAATTTTCCGCCTTTTTTTGGATTTTCCTATAAAAAAATAAAGTTCGACAAAACATTTTTGAGAAAATTGTATATAGCATATGCGCATTTAGACCTAACTTTGGTCTAATTTTCAGACATAAATCCCTAAAACTTTGCTTGAAAAAGTGAAATGAAGAAAAAAATGTTATCCTTTCAAAGGGGAAAAGTTTATGATATTTTATTGGTTTGTCAACGTTTATCGGTAGTTCAATGTTTAAAGAATATTCCATACATTTTTGAAACTAATTTGAATATTTTGAAAAAAATTATAAAGCGCCGTACTTAAGAATGAACAAATTTTTTGGGTGTTTTTCTTGATTCTGAAGAGTAAGGAATCCATTTTTAAAATTTTTGGCTCTTTAAAGTATCTTTGGGGTGAAATAAACCTGAGTGTCACTGGGCTTCTATTATACTAATAGATTGTTTTACATCATCATTGTCAATGAAGAATACTCATTTGGGGGTTTGTAGTTTTGAAAAAATTAGTAAAACTATACAAAACGTATCGTTGGCTTATGTACAATACAGACATTTTAACTAGGATTAAAAATGTCAGTTGAAAACATGTAAAAACTGATTAAAATTATTAGGGTCATTATATAATATTTGCATGTACAATAACGAGCTATATAAGTGTAACGTAGAAAAATAAACACAGCTATTTTATGTCCGTAACGGTTTTCTTTTGTTTTCGCATATTTTTTTTATTGGACTTTTAACGACTTGAATCTTGACTAGAGTGTAACACAGATCACGTGTCTCTTTGAGATGGTTTATTTAAAGTTTGTGTGGTAAGTCGTATTGCTCCACTTTGCGTTCAAACTTTTTAAAACAAAATGTACTTATATTAAACAAAAAAAACACATCAAAAATTCAAAAATAATTTGTATTATTCGTTTATCTGAAAATACATTCTAAAGCGACGGTGAGTTTAGTTTTTTTCTCATTTTGTATACTTACACAATTCATTCCCTCCTAAATCCATTAAAATATGTCTTGTCATATACTATAATTTTTTGACTTGTGAGCCAATGACACTTGATATGAATTATATGAGCTTAACCAATTTTTAACATAAATACTAAGCTTTAATATTTTGTTTTGTTTGGTTTTTCCATGATTTAGAAACGAAAAGTATTATACATGCTGCGAAGAGCCGTACTTGGACATCACTTTTAATATTACTATGAGGAGAAAAACATTATTTTATACAGTGAATTTGATCATTCCTTGCATGGGAATATCGTTTCTTACCATACTCGTGTTCTACCTTCCGTCGGACAGTAATGAAAAAGTAAGCAAACTATTTTTAATCGAATGTGTGTAACAGATATTATACCCTTACACGTTCATGTATGATTTCAGGTTAGCTTAAGCATATCTATTCTCCTATCACTGACCGTGTTCTTCCTGTTGTTGGCCGAGATCATTCCACCTACGTCTCTGGTCGTTCCATTGTTAGGCAAATTTGTGTTATTCACTATGATACTAGACACGCTCAGGTAGGTACCGCATGTGTAATATCATTACAAAATATAAAAATTTAAATAATTTTCACAGCATATGCGTGACCGTCGTGGTATTAAACATACATTTTCGTTCTCCTACCACGCACGTCATGTCGCCGTGGGTGAGAAGAGTGTTCATTCATATACTTCCTAGGATGTTGATTATGAGAAGACCCCATTATCAAATGGAGAGAAAAAAGTAAGATTTAAACTAGGAGAAATAAGGCCTAAGCGTTAACACGCTATCGAGCTTAAGTTAAAGTGTAGGAAGGAACAAATTATAAATGTAGAGTAGGTATGCATAGTGCAGACTGGATAGAAAAAATAAGGAGAAAAAAAATAAAATGTTACTTGTTACCAGTTACCACCATAAACGTAACTTTTCATAAACAATTTTACAATAGCTTTTTAAAAATTACTTAAAGACAGTCATTAAATAACTGATTAAATGTAGCTTAAAAAAAATGTCTTCAACTGTTTCCTCGACCGAACAAATTTACAATAGTTTTTTATAATGTACACACAAGTTAAGAAGTCAACATATGTATTTTTTGCCGTTATGTAGTTTAATGGGCGCTTGTCACCGAATCTTGGTAAAAACGTGTCAAGGTCTCGAACTTCAAGATCAAGACTCAGCCGACCATTTGATCCAGATCAATGATTTGTTTTCAGCCAGGTAACTTACATCGAAACGTTGCGACAAGGCGGCATAAAAATGAGTATAATTGCATAGTAACTGTATGTATAATCATTTTCTAGGGATTTGGAGAGTGGGATAATAGGATGTTGTGAAATACACGGTCCCATAGTCCCTATACCGAGTCCGAACGATTCGCAACAGAACGTTCCACTTCCAAGGGGTAAAAAACATTGGCACGATTGTCCGGAACTGCATAAAGCCGTCGAAGGAGCAGGGTTCATAGCCGATTACATAAGGAAAGAAGAGGAAGAAAAGAAGGTAAAACGTTTTTGTCCGACCACCAGATTGCCGGGTTCCTACGACTAGATGGTGTCAGATCTAAATCTCATACATGCTTAACTGTTTTCAAATTAGATCAAAGAGGACTGGAAGTATGTCGCCATGGTGCTGGACAGGTTGTTTCTGTGGATATTCACTTTGGCCGTGACCATGGGGTCAGCAGGAATAATCCTACAAGCTCCAACGTTATACGACAGTCGGTTGCCGATCGACGTGGGAACTTATACGCCGACGGTGAATCAAAATTACAATAACATTATGTAAGTCAAAAATTGCTCAATTCGACCGACAAACAAACACTTACACTGATCTGACGACGAGCAAGTTGCGGCGAGGCTATTTTTACTGGTTTACTTTACAGTGTATAATATTATATTGTACATTCAGATATTTAGTAGGTAACGTTAGGGGCCAACAATATACCTACTGCAAGGGTTGTTGTTGATCACGTGCTGTGACAATTGTGTCAATTTCGCTATTCGAGATACTATTTTTATGTAATCTACAAATTATATTACTATGTATGTTAAATATTTAGATAAATATTTTTAGATTGTTTTTCTTTATAAATCAAATGCCTATTTATCTAGTTTACACCAACGAAAAATGTCTAATATAGAAGAGAACGCATCAAATGTAAACATAGCAAATTAGTAATATAATATCTTTTTATAGTTCGTATGTTATTTTAAAAAAGGTGATGGTAATAATAACAATAATAATCGAATAACGTAGTTATATGTACATAATTATATTATTTTAATGATGATGATGGTGATGATTAGTTGGATTTATGAAAAATAAAAATATATATATGTTGTTGTTCGAATCACAGTCATCAATCATAGTTATCAACAGGCTTTACTCGAGTCGCGTAATACAATATAATATAATGACAAATAGGACTTAATAATGGTAATAATGATAAAGTAGAACTGCTAATATACAGGTCTTTAGAATTTCATGGCCCACCTGATGATGTACTAAAATTATAATAAAATGACTTAACCTTTCTAATTTTTATCAAACAAGAAGAATTTAAAGCTTTTCAGTCAGAACTACATTCAGAGGATGTAATTTTTAACTTAAATGTTAATGTATACTTGTAATTACTTTTTTAAATTAAGAATTATTTGCTGAACATTTTGACTAAATATTCACGTCAAAAACTTAGGACGGGAGGAAAGATGGAGTGTAGCATTACTTTTATCCACACGCATAACTCAACCACAATCACTCCCGTCGTAATTTTAAACTCAAGTAATTTTAAAAGTAATGACTCAAAACTGGTTATCGACCAGTCAAAATTTTCAGAAAATTATTCTTACTTTATGAAAACTAAATTAATATATACGTTACCATTTAAGTTACAAAAGTTATCCCCTTCTGGCTGAAACAATACAAAAGCTGTAAATTATTATTGTTTGATAAAAATCAAAAAGGTTTTACATAGGTAATTTTTTTATAATTTTAGTATAATATCATCAAAAATGTATGTGATCAATGAAATTCTGAAGATCCTATAAATATATGATACACTAGTAAATTCTTGTTTAACGATCTGACCAGTCTCTTTTGTTTTTTAATCAACTGTTATTGGATTTCAGTCAGATCCCCTAGGCTAGTCTAAAAAGCTAACATGTGACTAACAATTTTATTGTAAAATATATCTGTCCATTTAGTGTTCGCTGTTACAGTTTCAAGAGTCTGTTTAACCGTTATATCGGCTTCTTCGAGATAAACGGCGTTCTTTTCAATGAAACTCTGGAGCTGTAACAAACCAGAAATTAATATGTCAACCAATTAAGCCACAGTTTAGTAATAAACTATGTAATAGGTGTACGAACTTCATTTAGTTCTTCTTTAGTCTTCATCTGCGAACCTATAACGCTCAAGTACCTACCAACGCGGTCGCCTCGAGGTTGGAAACTAAACAAAAATAAAAAAATATAAGTTCAATTAGGAAACTTTGTTATTGTACAATTATGTAAAACCAAAATTGTTAAGAACGTCATTATTAAGTAACCATATTATCTCTCAATTGTCTACCTCAACCTTTGATTCACGTTTTACCCTAAGTCACATTTCCAAAGTCAATTTGAACGCTTATTCCATTAACTACTATTTGTTTTAGTTTCAATTATACTCTACGTATTCCTCATTATTCCTACTATAATTCATAGCTTACTAAAATAAGCTTCTCTTCAATCTTAGAATATACTATTCGGCATTTGCTTTCTAAGAAGTAAGAGCTCTAACACCAACAAAAATCATGCACCATTGTAAAACTGCTTTAGAATACCTATTTTTTACGATACACTTAAGGTAAAACTCACTAAACTGTACATTTAAAGTTCAGCCTTAAAAACATACAAAGTGAGAAAATAAATGCTTAATACATACAAAAAAAAGAGTAAAACGGAAGTCTCTTTTAAACTTGAATACAAGTTTATATATTAACGATTTTTATCTTACTATTTATATATATCTACGATGCGACGGTTTAAAAAGTCCTTTGCCACGTAGAAGCCAACGTCTCCGATCGCTACAGAATAGAACACTGTTATCGCATCTTGTTTACGTATGATCGCGTTTTCTCCGATGGTCCAGTTCAAATATCTATATTAAAAGTTAAGTTATAAAAAAAATAATTTAATAATATGTTTCTTTTGGGTTGGTTACCTGTTTAGCAGCCAAGTCTCGGAACTACATCCCAAGGCCGACAGATATTTGGCTTTTTCGAATGCAACGTTAGACCGTTTATATTGTTCCCACAAGAATTCCCATTCCTCTACGCTTCCTTGTTTGATCGCTTCGCAGTAAATGATAGTTTTAAGTTCTCTCGGCAGTCTAAAATGAAAAATTACAATATTCACTAACAAATAACCAAATTAATTAGTTTGTGTGTCTCACAAGTTGAAGTTATCTGGATCACTGGACTGCATCCATTTTCTGAACAACGTTACAGCTTGATCGGAACAGTCTCTCATCCGGTTGCGACAAGCTTCGGCAATCACAAGGTTTTTGAATAGTATGGGTTCGTATCCTCTGAGCTCTTCGGTCATATCACGGTAGTTATTGTATACCGGTGCTATGAGTTTCTGCATATAACTCTAAAACAATCATGATTGATAATTTATTTTTTAAAAAGTTACAGTCTACTTAAAGCATAACGCCTTAAATGCGATGAAACCTGGAACATATGCTTTAGCCTGCTGGCTCCTGAATATTGATTATTTCTGATCTATAATATAAGTATAGCCTTAATTATATGTTCTGGCCAAACTCGAAACGACAACGACTCGTTATTATTTCGATGGCATCTTATAAGTTATAATACGTTTAAAGTAGGTGCGCTATTTAATGTCGTTTTAGGGCTAAAGCATGTTCCATGCTAAAACAAAATTCACCATCTATATGATCATGAAACCATTCGGCTAACCTGGAAAATTCCTTGGTTAGGTGTTCTCCTTATCAACTTTTTTATCGGACCAAGCCCGCTCAATGCAGCCATCCACGGCAAGTACTCGTTTTCGTGTTTTAAATACTTCAAAAGTTGGAAAGTCACTCCGTAGTCCATCTCACCAATTTTGGAAAAACTCAGGGCGTCATCAATGAGTTGGACGCGGTTCAAAGCGTGTATCTTTTGAAATTCCTGAGGATCGTTTAACGTCGCTATTATGCCCATCCAATTCCTTGTGTCGTAAGCTACTCTGTACAAGCCTAAGGCAACGAAAACACACGTTGTTGACATAACGTCATTGATGTATACACGTACGAGACGTACCAGCCATTTGCATGTTAAATATCACCCATTTATCTTCTTTGGCCAACGACAACTGTAGAGCCTTGTTATTACAGTTAAACCACGTGCTCGGTTTTGTTTGAGAAAAGTCCATCTTTGTAGAAGTCGTCAATGTAAGTGGTATCCACCAGCAGTATTTTTGTTGGGTTACGTTGGATTTCGTTGACAAAAACCGTTCCTAATCAATTGCAAAAACACAACATTTTACATATAACAATATTAATATATTAATTTCATCTGATGCCTAACGTACCTGCGACAATGTGATCTGGTCGCTGGAATAATCACGAACGACTCTTAATACAGGATAACCTGTTTGAAGGGTCCACGTGTCCATGATTTGTTTAACGGTCAGGTTCTTGTCCAAGTTGCCTTGCGCATGTGCTACCTCAGTCATGGAAGACCATAGGTCGTCTTGCTCCGCGTTCATGTATTTGTTTTTATCGATATAATTTCTGACACCCGTCTTGAATGTTTCCTCGCCGAGGAAAGTGTTCATCATGTGCAACAAGAACGATCCTTTTTGGTAGGAGATAGCGTCAAAAATTTGAGCTATTTCGTCGTGATGTTTAATGGGTACCGATACCGGGTGTGAAGAGTTCAGCGAATCGAGATCTAACACTTCTAGGAAATTTTCGGCCGTCTCAACTTTTAAAGAATTCCATTCTGGATACAACTATAACACAACACAACTTTTAGTATCGCGGCCATTACCCGGAGTCTTGTATTACTTACGTAGTCCACACCTCTAGCCGCTACGTAAGTAGCGAACCCTTCGTTCAGCCAAAGATCTGTCCACCACTTCATGGTGACCAGATTACCGAACCACTGATGTGCCAGCTCGTGAGCAATAACCGAAGCGACGCGGTGCACGTTACCAATAGTAGCCACTTTCGGGTCGATCAATAGAGCGGTTTCTCTGCAAAATATGGTGATTAATATAATATTGTTATAAGAGGCCTTGTGAGAATCTGCAGACGAAACTGCAATGTACCTGTAGGTAACGAGACCCCAATTTTCCATGGCGCCGGCGGAAAAATCAGGAATGGCCACCATGTCTTGTTTGGCCAACGGGAACTTTTCGTCAAAGTATTCATCGTAGTACTTCAAGACCATAGGACCGGCAGCTGCGGCGAGTTCGGTTTGGTCGGCCGCGTCCTTTCTAGCTATGATCCTGAACTTGACATAGTTCGCGTCTTCGCCCACGCCATCATTGTAGGTAAAGTCCGACACCATATACGCCACCAGGTAAGTGGACATCGGGACGGAATCTTCGAATTCGTCGATCACGTAATCCGGATACGCAGTCCTTTTAATGTTAACGAAACCAAACGATTAAAATTACATGAAAACCTTTTCGGACGTATATATGTTTATTCTCACAGAGGAGCTGTTTGTTTAAGCGGCATATTGCTAACTGACGACAGTGCTTTGTGGTGGCCAAGTCTGATCCTGAAAGTGGCTTTTAGCGCAGGTTCGTCGAAACAGGGAAAAGCTCTCCTGGCATCTGCCGGTTCGAACTGGGTGACGGCTAACCACCTAAAACAACAAATGTCTCATAATAAATAATTTAATTATGCGACAAATTCGCCTTCCTATCTCACTTCGTTTCGTTAGTCTCTCTGTCTACATAACTGCTCCTGTAGTAACCCACAAGATTGTCGGTCAGGTTGCCCGAAAACGGTACGGTGAGCTCAAAATCTTCTCCTTTCTTGAATTTATTAGACACTTTTACGTACAAAAATTCATTACGTGGGTCTAGAGTCACGTTGCTAGCCGGTCCACCTTTGTTGCCTCTGTTGGAAATCACTATCCCGCTGGTGTCTATAGTGAGATTAGCCGAATGCAACACTATCGTATCGGTGGGTTCCAAACAAGTAATCTAAAACAACATGAAATTACAGAAAATCTGTAAGAAATAGTGTTTCTGTTTTTTCTTAAGCTAACCTTTATGTAGACCGATCCTTCAAATTTAAAATTGTCAACATCGAGGTGCGTGATAATGTCAAGTCGATAACTCATTGGTTTCATCGTTTTGGGCAGTCTGTAGTTGGAAACTTGTTGTGAATTGACAGCCGCCGCTATTGACAGCAAAACCAAGACCATCAGTCTCATTTTGGAGACCCTAAAAGGAATCCTATAGAATAAAATAACAGTTTTATCTTTTAGTTGCAACTTACAGACAAAATATTGAGATAGTCCACATTAACTGTGTCAAACTCTCGTCTCTCTCTTACATTTAACGTCCATTATTCCCACCGATCGGGGCTTAGACAGTTTAGATTTTTGCATTTTTTGGGCTTATAGCTACTGGCTGCCGACCTAACGCTACCAAATAAGTTGGCTCCAAAGAGAAGTGCAGGTGGCCATTTTTCCTTCAGACAGTTACCCACAGAGGAACAAACCGTCAGTGGCCGAGATTCGAACCGGCGCGGCGATCGTACGTTAATACACTGCCGCCTTATCTCACTTCGCCATCGCCTGCACTTCAACCGTGTCAAATACAATAATTATATTCGCTGCCAAGCAAAAGTCTTGGTAGTATTTAGTTACAAGCAATTACACTTGGAGACAAGCCATCAGAAGGGTAGGAATTAATAATAGTCTTTTTATTTCTAACAAGGTAAGCTTTGGAGTGCATTTGCTATAAATAAAAATAATGATAGGGCTTTTGGCAAAATAGTCGTTTAAGTTAGCGGATTTAAAAAAAAGTTGTTTACCCTTTGTAAAGCTGTGGAAACTTTCACATGACCACAATACTATTTTAAAATTGTTAATAACTATGAAAAACTAGTTACTTATAATAAAATTAAATAATGTCACAATGTAGACTTTATAGGCAGATGTTAACATAATATGAATATTTTTAAATTTTCACAAAAAAGTTTAATAATTATTATTTAACAAAAAAACGAATTCTTTCTGTGTTCTATTTCGCTAGTTTGTTTCTATAGTAATACATTAATATGTTATCACTTATCAACATTTAAACACATTCAAATTGTCTCATGCAAACAATGTTACTTTCAAGTTTCACTAGCTTCTATAATACTTTTTTTTACCTATATGTTATTTAAAAATAACCACCAAACAGATTAAACATGAATTTCACATTAATACATGACATTTTTATACAATTGATCAAGTAAAAAAATAAACACGTGAAATAAAATCATTAAGGGGGGGTAGGGTATTAACATTTTTTTTTTTTTTTTGTTAACTGAATGCATAATATCTCAAGAATATTGTGTCAAAATTTCAAGTCGATCGGAACAAAATTGACGACGTTATGAGTTGTAGGAATTTTATAGCTGCCCGGCCCGAGCGCACTATCGTTAACTTTAAAGCGTTTTTCCCACAACTCACGTTTTCAAAGGCGGTGACCACCATAACTTCAAAACTACTACACCGATCCTTTTGAAATTTTGAACACTATTTCAGTCATAACTAACGAGGTAACGCTGGAGAGTTTTTTTCAAATTTGTTAATATTTTTTATTTTACAATAACAAATTAGCCGATTTTTTTCGCAAAAATCGCGTTTTTCCCTTCAAAGTGTTCCCAAAAAGTGAAAAATTGAAATTTCAAAAAACCCTCCCAGCTTTACCTGGAAAAAGCAATTATCTAACGAAAGAACTTGATTTTTTTAATTTCGGATGATCCAGCATCGAGTTATGAGGGGCACCGCAATTCTACTTTTTTCCGAGACGCTTCCGAATAATTGCCGCCATTGCCGTATTTTTTCTTATTTCTACATGAAAATATTACACAATATTCTTCGAATGTTATACTTTAATGTACAATTAGTTTTAATAAACAGATTTTAACTGTGTCGTCAAAAAAAATTCACAAAAATTTGCCGTTTTTTGCACGAATTAACCATACCCCCCCCCCCCTTAAGTAATACCCAAAACTACAAAAAAGTGTTAATAGTTCCAAATAGAAATAAAAACAAGTGTTTTTTATAGTATTGAGTATTATTTTATCAAATCAAAAACCATTAGCTGCAAAAAGACCTAGGTACTCAAATTATTTCTACACGTTTATTAAGGATTTAAGGAATTTTATTGAAAACTAAATTCACGATAATTTTGTTAATTTTTTTTTTTATGAACGTCCTACTTTAAGCATAAAATAAAAATGTTTATAGAAATAATTTTCTGATAATGAAAAACTATTATACTACTATAGAAATGTTTTAACACAAAACAAAAAGTGTGTAATATTTATAATTTGGCTTCACTTGTAATATTATAAAATATATATTGTTCTCTAATGAGTAATGAATTCAACAAAAGATTTACAGAAACGATAAATCAAGATTCCACACTGTTATTGCAAGATCAATAACTGTGCAGTAAGTGGGTTAGACAGGTATTTGTTGAATTGCAAAAAATATTTATTGTATTATGAAATAATCTTGAATAACCAACTAGCAAATCATATTAACAACCTTGTTTAAATATTAGCATATAATCAGCAAACTTATATATCATCAGGTCAAAGACTAAAATGTCCTTGTTAGACGCAGCATGAATATATTGAATATATTTTATTAATTAATCAATATTACAGTAACGGAGAAGTTTACTCGGCCTATTTTTTTTTAATTTAAATATAAATAAACAAACAGTTAACTCAACACAATAACATTACGAATTTATGTATATATGTATTTTTATTTTTAAATAGTTACTTAATATACTTGTTTATGTAACAAATTAAACGTTAACGTAAAAAATTGTGTTCTCAATTATTATTATGTTATTTATATAATATTGTTTTTGTACTGATTCATACCTATAAGACCTTCACCCGAAACTTGATTTATACAAAGAAGATAAATGAATATTCCAAAACATTACACAATAAGAATACTTATTATTACGTCAAAAGTTATTCACTTTCATTATTTACTAATTAAACATATATACTTTGTTATTAATAACTAAATAAAATGAAGTGACAGTCATAACAGTTTTAATTTCATTTTAAAGTGGCCTAAATGATAAAAAAAATTACAATAAATATTATTTTCAAATTTTTCAAATTGTATAGCATGTGTTCATTTATTAATTTTTTTCCTACGCATAAAATAGTAAGTCAATGTAAAATATAACAAAGGCAATTCGAATTCACAAAAAGTTTGTTTGCTCAATCAGAATGGTAATTACTAATTTTATTGACATTCTGTTCAATCGGAAAAGTCACATAGACGATAATTTTAATACGGTTTAAAATAGATTATTTTTTCGAATTTTCTAGGTAATTAAATTTAATATTCGGATGTATGTTTAAAAGTTCCACGAAACGTAATTGAGTTAATAGTGTTTCGACTTACTTCGAATTACTACAGGTATTATCTACCCATAAACAAGGAAATTGGCGATAATAATATGAATTTTGTAAAGGTTATGAATAATGATAATCTTAACAACTGCTGTTATTTATAATAGAGCTATGCTCAATTAGTACACAAATAGACAGGCATACGTTTACTTTTCATAACCATTCTGAAATTATTGTTAATTACTTTCTATTCCGTTTAAATTCCGTTTTGAAAACACTGTATGTAGGTAATTAAATACACAGAAATTTCAGGACATTTCCATATGAAATTGTGTTATTTATTTAAGTTCTGTGATACAACTTAAAAGTACCTAAATAACATATATATATATATATATATATATGAATGTATGTACAGAAGCTTTTAATAATTGTATTTCTATCTAGGTATATTTAAATTTGTATAATGTGAATGTCATAAGCATCAACAGATATTTAACATTTTACTTTTTAACGACGTTCGCATCATTCAAAATAGTTAAAGGACGATTCACCCTTGGAAACGACGAGTTTTTATAAATTTAATTTTAATTACTTCGTTTACTCTATACAAATAATAATAGACAACTGATGAAATATTTGTTTTAAATGTGTTAAAGCAAAAAAACCATCATACATTTATGATTTCAATGAAAGATACATGTATTTAAGCCCACGTTTAAATGATAATTATATCATTTAAGAAACGTTAATTCTTTAAACAACAATTAAATTATTTAATTAAGGGCTCGGAATGAAGCATGTAAGGAGACATTTAAAATTTAGATTTACAAAAAAAAATACGATAGACATTACTACTTTTAGTTTTGAAGCAAAGATGTCTAAATAGAACTTTAATTTTTGGAAACTTTTTTTATTAAAAACAATAATGAAAAAACAAATTTTAAATTATTCAAATCTTTTTAATTTATAACGATATTCTGATTTAGTTTTGACATTTTAATCGTTATACAGAAAATATTTTAATTTTAGATAAATTAAATTAAGAGTTTAACAGATTTTTCATAACTAACAATATTAATAATAATCAATCCGATATTTTAACAAGAATATTTATATAAAATCATTTTTGAAATCACTATTCTCAATTACTCAAAACTAACATAATTATTTATTGACTTGAAATCATTATAATTTATAAGTAATGTAAATTATTGTTATGGCACTTGATCCTCGAATATGTATAATAGAAACTAATTATACAGAAATTGAGAGGAACGATATCGTCATTATAACAGTGAGGCAATGGAAAGAGCCATTTTCCAACTAATTTAAATAGGAAAATCGCTCGTTTATATTTAAATGTGGGCTTTATTTATATAATAAAAAATTAAATATTCTCGTACACTTAAGAAAATTAACCAATTACTATCTTCAATAAGGCATTGGTCTAGCGCGTTCAGCTTTCAAAATTTAGCTATGGCCTATATTGTTTGATTCCAAACTTTTGTCCAACTCTCACATGTTAGAAATTATAAATAGAGCTCTATATGTTTTTGGTACCTTTGATTAAACGCAATCGCAATGAATTCATTTTACCAATTCATATTTATAAATATTTAAAAAAAAAGTCCTTCGCTGTATATATTGTATCTAATTGCAATATATTTAGAATCACCCACATTGGTTACGAAACTGTTTAGGAATATTAAAATTTGGTATCTTTAAAAGTAGGTACGTAGAAATATTGTCCACACAGCCTTTATTTTCAAAATACTGAATAATGAAATTGACGACTGGTATTTACTAATCCTGGTCAATTTTAAATTAACAACCACGAATTCGTAACAATAACTTATTTTATATTCCTCGTGTCTCTCAAGAATCAAGTTTTTGATAATGTTTTTATACATTTTTTTTTTCTTCTTCTGTTTCATTAAATTATTACCATTGTCACTATTAAACTATTATTATCGGTAACTTGTATTTACTATTGCGGCTGCTGTTACTATAATGTAAATTTGACATTTTCCAAAATATTTAAAAATAAATTAACATACAGACTTTACTCGTGGTGGACATATTTCGTATAGATTATGTACATAGTACAATTAATATATATATATATATATATATATATAAGTCAATTTTACATGTATAATTATTATTCAAATCGCCGGTAGAAAATAATTTTAAGAAAAATATTTATTTTAAGAAAATATCTATAGAACACTACATTTTTTATGAATATTATATAAACGCATATAATTTTAAATGAAATATAAAAAAAATAACGTTTAGCGGTCGGTATTTTTATCCATGATTTTTCACATTTGTTATTTATAATTTAGTATTTGTTTATAATATAATGTACACAAACATTGTATTATTTAATAACAATACAAAAAGTCTTACCTGCTCGAAGTGTACATTGTGCGTTGCCGATGGTGGTTTGGTGACGACCGGACCACTACTGCAATTATCGTCCAAGCTGTCGAACAGGTTAAGTGTACGGTATTACACCGGTGGGTTGGTGTTTGTGTGTTTAAGTATATAAGAGGAGAGAGAGAGAGAGTATATCTAGGAGGTCACGGGCACAATAATCATTAATGTACAGTTAAAGCCTAAAGGATAATAAAAATAACAGATTTTTATCGTCCAATAAACGTTATTCTCTCGCGTTATAGTCGGGATAATAAGAAAATATACGATTTTCCATAGAACAACAATAAAAATCGTTCAAGTATATATTATAATAATGTAAATAATTTAACAACGTACATTAAATTCGGCGAATACTATTATCTCGAATAGAGCGATTTATGGAAACGATCGTGGAAACGGAAAGTGCTATTTTTATTGTTAAGCAAAATATACGCAATATTTAACAAAAATTAGACTAAGGGCCCCGTTAAAAATGCCTTTAAAAGTTTAAGGGTAAATAAGTACTAAGTGTTTCTAGTTATGTACAAAACTATTAAAGTAAGTTATCACAGAGTTATGGAAACATTAATTTTTTTACAAAATTACTTAAGATTTTATTCTTCTACTGTTGGACGAGTTTCAACGTACTTTTTTTTATTATGGAAATCTTACTTCTTCGTCTATGGGGGCTCGATTTTAGAATTAGATATTAGAAAATTATGTTAAAACTGTTTGGTAGACACTTTGGGAAGTGATTTCGCGTTTAAGTCTTTATTTGTTTGCAATTTGGTTCTTTCCGTTCCTCTTAAAAAATGTATAATTTTATAATACGCAGAAAAAATCTATAGTATTACCTACCTATTTGTACAAAATTATTTTTGAATAGTCACAAGGGTTAACTAGTTGCACTATCAATTCTATACTCACCAGTTTTAACGTTTGAAAAAGCATAGAATTGTACGTAACAATAAATTATATAAATAGTATACAATTCTATTGAATTCGTTAAAAAAAAAATTAAGTAGTGTACTTTTAGATTTTTTATAGGTAATACTAATCAATGTAAAGTCTAATTAAGTAAGCCTTAATAAATTTTAGTCTCTGCAAGAACTAATTATAAATAGATAATTAAATGCCACTGAGGCAAACGACGTGATTGATTACATAGTTTTAATAATAGTATTCTATTTTTTTAATTACACAATAAAAGTAATGCATTTCTATTTAACAATGTCGCATGTTTTAAGAGTTTACTAATTTTAAACACATAGCATGCAACCTCTAAAAATAGTTCCTCTTAAGTATAAAATTTTATAAATTGTATGTAAATGTATAGTTAAGTTACTTGTGTTTGTCTTAAAATCGTGTTTATCCCACGTTGCTAAACATTAAGGATGTGGAAAGAGTAATGAACCTAACACATTTAATTTTTGTTTCTTATGAAGTGAGTTTCTTTTAGAGAACTATTGACTCACCTGCTTTTAAAAAACATGTATTTCAACAAGATGACCCGGGCAAGAGACTTGTCTCAATTTCACAAAAATCTACTAATCTATTTATTCTCCCGGATGGCAGATATGCTTACATGTGTATTTTACATAGTATTATATTATTTAGTAGACTGATTTGAAAAAAAAATGAAAAGGAACTTTTTTTGAATAGGTAATTAGGTCTGAAAAAAAAAACAATAAACGACGACCTAACAAACAGAGAGAGAGTGAGAGCGTTCGTCGAAGAGGGAAAATTTGATCGGTTCGTTGTACATAATGCGACCTTCGCGGTCACCCGAACTCAACGGTCCTGACACGTTATTAATGTAATTATGTGATTTGACAATGATAATTAAAAATTTTCCCCGTGACCGAAATAATAATAATAGACTATCGTTTGCGGTTTGCAATTGTGTATTTGACATTTGGCCGTAATGATTGCGATGAGGACACTGTAGACAACATTCATCATAAATAATATCATATTGTATATACAACTGCAGTAGGGAAACTTTGTGGGCATTTAAGTGGAAGAGACTACAAAAAATATATGTATTTATATATTTACGATATTTTGAAGTCTCGATCAATTATATTGTTGTTGTCCTATCAAATCGTAACTCCGGAACAAATGTAGCCCTACCCATTAATCGAACAGTAAGTAATGTACCTATCAAAATGATTACTGCTGAAAAGCGGATCGGGAAGTTTTAAACTTTAATCGAATAGAATAGTTTAAACGAGCGGAAATTACACGAACGATTTCACGGCTAATTCGAATCGCTGCGAAGGGCGAATAATAATACTGGCGATTATTTCCAACGGAACGTCCATAATAATACGGTATTCAAATTGAAATTGACAATTATCGAATTGTGCAAATAAAACATCCTTGATATAACTAGTAGAACAAATAACAAAAGTCGAGCCCGGATAATGCAACGGTATCGAAAATGCTTATTCCACAGATGTCAATAAAACCGGCGAATAAATATTTATCTACTTAATTGATATTATTACCAAATATAATTTAAGTCACCGCAACAGTAAAAATCAGCACCCCCCCCCCTCCCCCCACCCCAAAAAAAAAATGAAAACTTTTTTAATAAAATGTTTGAAAGAAATATACTTAACGCACTACATAATCCTAAACTACACAATACACACCTATAATCCCCCATACATCGTCGTACACGTGGGTCCTCTTTATTGAAAAAAAAGAGAGAAAGTGTGTTGAAGTCATTTTAGGATTTAGTTGGATAAATTTTCTTTTAATTAACTACTAAATACAATTTTCCAGACGATTAAAATAAACTAGTGGGTAGTAACAAGTAATTATATAAAGCATTCGTTTACTATTGTGATTTTGAATTGACTTAATCTACTTAAAAGAACTTTGATTTTTTTTTATGCTATATTCTTCATAACATTTAACCTTGCCTACATTTCTCTTCTAGGCTCTAGCCTAGCTTGGATTTAAAACAGTATAAAATAATTTTTAATGCGTTTAATCAAATGTTTTAAATCATCTATATACACTATCGAGTATATATTTTATTGGTTAACATCCAATTGCTATCTATGGTGTTTATACGAACACACGCACAAGTCACTCGACTAGAATTCCAAATTTAGATTTAAACAGGTTAAACGTGATAAAACTAGCTAGACGTGGTTTTATTGTTTTGATAGGTTTACATGCTTACAGTGTACAAGGCAAGGTTTATGGGGGCGGTCTATTAACAATAACATAATATCATGTTATTATATTATTATTAAAATAACCAACAATTATTGTATTAGAATTAGATAGCCCACTAACATTTATACAATACAGAAAACCAAAATGTCAGAGCATTTAATTTTACATCACGTAATATCATTTAATATTATATCATGTGTTGTGATTTCTTTTAAAAATTAAATAAGTATATATTATAATAATTTCAAACTTTGGATTAAGTTAAAAAAAAAATTGCTGTTTGTTGAACTTAACAGCTGAAGAACTAAACTAAAATTGTTTTCAAATTCAGAGTGTAATTATAATGTAATACAAATCTACATTCTACATACGTAGAGAATAAACGTAAGACATGAACTATAAAGAACAGTGCAAAATAAATATTTACAGTTAAAATAATTTTAAAACAATGTTCCCAAAAATTAAATCTGCATAATATGGGATTTTGTAATTCGTAAGGCTACAACTGTTAGGGAGACACACATATTATGTATTTATTTCTTAAAAGAAAAAACACTTCAATGCCAAATTGCGATTTTGAAACTATGGCCAAAAAATGTCTGACAACAGGTTTCTGAGTAAGTCTTAAAATGTCATTTAAACCCAGTTTCTTTTACACTAATCATATATGCATAGGTCACAGTTTTGTATCGTTTCATATTTAATGGAAATAATTTTAACACATATTACATAAATCGAATAGTGTTTCCAAATTGTGGCGTACTAGGCAATTAGAAATTTGTTCTGCAAGGGAAATAATATATTTTGTAGACACGACGCCATGGTGTCTAGTGTCTGCGTTCCCTAGACTCCCCCATTTGGATCCTCTTAATAGTTTTTATATTGCATATTATTATACTCTAAAGATTACAAAATCCAACCAATCATTATCACCAGACACCAGTACTAACAAAGCGATTTTTAGCAGTTTCCACATACTTTATTGAGGCGTAAGGTATTGGCAATTTTTTGTAAAATCTTAATTTAACGGTTAAACTGTGATGTTAAATTATTACCTAGTTCAGTAATTAGAACTTTTTTATATAGTTAATTTATTTTTCAGACTATCACAGCATCATTGAAAGCGATTTAAAAATGTTTTTTTCATCATAACATGTTTACGCAGACTGAGAAGAACTCGCTTAATAAATTATGGTTTTAGAGTAACAGCAACTTTTATAAAACTACAAGAGGACAATATTCCTGAGTGCACTGATGCGTTTTTCCATTATTCCAAATATAACGTTCAATACATCCATCAGAAATAATTACTGTTTAATATAATGATTGTTTTAACAGTTTTAAGTGACTGTAGCTTTAAAAAAAAAAAAATGTTTTGTTGGGTTTCTAAAATGTATTCATTTTGTAAGTTTAAACTGTCAATGGAAACTTTTATTTTAATAATTAAAATGTATATGCGTGTAATCGCTCGCCAGTAAAAATCAAAAATGAGCTATCTATTTTTTTTATTAACTATTTTTTAACAATATTACGGCTCCACAGTTAAGTTATAACTTATAACATAATAGGTACCATTAAGTTTTTGTTTTCTTTGTAACTCGTTTGCTGTACCACAAGATACACTTGGATTATTATTAATGAAAATTAAGTCAAAAATTAAAAAATGTTTCATTTAATTAGTTTTATACTGAAAAAAAATTATATACCTATTAATATCATTATATACATCAATATACCTATTAAGTATCTTCATGGGATTTAACTTAATACAAAAATAAGCATTTTGATAAATATTGAGGTTTTTTTATTTTCTAAAATTTTTCATAAAAGTAAAGTTTTTATTCCTGTGATTTTGTAGTTATTCATTAAGATCACTCACACGAGACTGTGATAATGTTTTAAAAATAATTCTATACCAAATCGTATCAATTCAATATCTATTTCTTTACCCTATTTATTTTAGTGACTTAAAACAAAATAAACATAATATAGAAACAATAACTGTCATTGATGTTTATTTAATTCATTTATATAGTTAATGGGTAGTTTCAAGTAAAATGTCTTTATGTATTTATTTTTGTGACAAATGAAAATTAGTTTTTAGCATAAAAATTCAAATTATTTTAAAGTGAAGTTTAGAGGGTACACATCAACCTAGATAGTATTTCATTTACCTATTGAATGTAGAATAATGTAGTACAAATAATTATTTATATAAAAATAACTCAACACATACAAAGTATAAGAAGTATATTATTTTCAAATATATGAATGCACATTGTTTATATATTTAACTAGTACGTCCATAAATTGCGCTTTGGATGACATTACATATTAACTTACATACAATAAAACGCTTCACAAAAGTGTTAAAATTACAGAACTGATAAAAATATTACATTATTCTTGTGTAGTACTAAACACGAGATGACATTAATCAGACTTTTGTTTTTTTTTTTATTACATTTTTTTATTTTACTAATTTCGGATATCGTGTGCAACAGTTCATTAATTATTCAAAGTTAAATACTTTTTCACAATATTTACCCAACATTAACAAGACATAATGTCAAAAATCAACTATCATAACAATGTTAAAAAAGTATTGTTTTTAGTATGATTGTGAACACGCTTCAAAAGAGGTTGAAAGCCTGAAACAAACAATTAAAAGTTATTAACTATTGTTGAATAAATTAAATTTGAAGTAACCTGAAGTACTTCAAAATTGAAGTAGTTTCAGTTATTGTCAGATAATGTGATTATTGCTTTAAGTAGATATTTTTACAATTTTCTGAAAACTACACTCATAACCAAGTTTCCGAGGGGAGTTAAGTTAGGACGGGAATAATTTTTTATTGACTTAATTATAAACAGAAGGAACTACTTTGGACAAAATAAGACTTTTAATATTTTTTTATCAAGTTACAACCAAGCTTAATTAACATGAAAATACAGCACACAATATGCTTACCTTCTTTAACTTTGTTGTCTAACATTTTGACAATTAAGTTGAACCGATCCACTTTGGTCATGGCTGTTAAATATTCAACAATAAGATCTAATTCTTTTTCAGGATCAAACTTTTGACGTAAAGTTTCTAAGAATTTCGACATGATATCTTCATCTAAATTTGTACTTATAACTAATAGAATTAAAAAAAATTAAATTTTTTATTTATTAAAGTATAAAGCATCGTAAGATTATCAAATATCTATTTCATTCTGTATACAAACCCTTAGGTAAGTCCTTTGGTCTTATACTCCGTAGCAGTTTATTATAAAGTTCATAGTTATTTTTTTGACTGACAGTTTTCCAGCTCTGCAGGAATTCGTGAACACTAGATACAGGTCTCATTTTGAAAACATCTACGTCGCAATGTTTGCAAGACGATTTATCGCCGCTTCCGTTCATCATCTTACTATGATGAACCGTCTAAAAGCCATGAATACAAAACATAAATACCCGTAGATTAAACATAATTTACCCTATTGTAACAAGTTACCGTTGAATTGGAATGACCGTTCATTTCGGCTGAACATACTTCAGTGACAGTCATTCTTTTCGGTACTTTGGTTTCTTGAACTGACGACTTAGATTCGGACGACAATTCAGCTACAGCACTTTGTGTCAACAGCTGCCATCGCTTCCGTTGTTGTTCGATTTTATATCGACCCCACTTTTTTTTCCGTTGCTTCCACTCGTGCCAAGGACAGAGATGGCAAACACATTCTGTTAAACAGCCCATTGGATCAGCTTCGTACAGGTACTCGGTTTGTTCTTTGTTTAACTCCGGAAGTTCCATATAGGACACACAAAAAGGATCTTCTATGTCCCATACGCTTTCATCATAATGTCTAGTTATTTCGCGTACCCTTTTTAAAATAATACATCGTATTAAAAGGGTTGAACATTTTTATTATGGGTAGTAAAATAATTTTCCAATTGGCTCTTCAAATCAATTAAATTTTCATTTGTTTTAGCTTACCTAATTAAATTTTTTTTAGGAATGTTTGATATTATATTCCGTAATTCTTTCACAAATTGCTGTGCTTTAAAATTGTTACAATCATATTTTAAAGTAGTTTCAAAAGACCTCAAAGCCTAAAAAAAAAAGAAATATTATACTCATATAGGTACATTTTCGTTTGTAATACTAATGAAAAATAATAATAAGTACTAACTAAACAATACATAGATGTGGCTTTTAAACAAGATCCTCTACGAAAATGGGCCTTAACATTTTTTGGATCCCTTTCAATCACTTCTCTCAGATCGTCCAATGCTAGTTCATACCGTTCTAACTTAATGTCTATAAAATAATATACATATATACATAATATAAATATACAACAAATACAATGGTTAATATTTTTTCAATGAAGCGTAAGTTATTTTTAAAATAGAATAATATTTATTATGTATTGGGTGCATAAGCGAAAGACTAATTTATGTAGAAACATACATGACATTGCTCTATTATTTCTCGCTTCGGGTGTTGGATAAATATTGATACTAGTGTTGTAATAACGCAGTGCTTCATTGTAATCATTAGCATTGAAAAACTCATTTCCCAATTCTTTTTCTCTCAAAGCCTGATCTTGAGATTTTATAGCACTATCTAAAAAAAAAATTAACGAGTCGAGGATGAACGAAAAATAATATGTAAGCTTGAACATAATCTGTAAAATCTTAATTTAATAATAACACTTACCTTTAAAAACGGATGGTACCATTGATTTTATCGACTTGACTCTATCCTGAAAATCGGACCTATCGCCACCGCCAAGTGATAATGTTTTTGATGCAATTTTTCTATTTCGTTGAGTTTGCAATTTTTCAACTTTTTCCTTATTGTCCATTTTCATAATTTCAACATCGGGGTCGTATTTATCCCAATTTTTGTAGTTTGTACTCAATGATTGTTGAAGTGCATTTGTTTTTTTTGGCACATTTAACTCGTGTACAGCCTAAAGCAATAATTTTTTATTGTACATAAAAACTTGTGTATAATAAATTATATCGTTGTTCCTAACAATAAAGTAATAAATATCAAACTAATACTGCATATAAACTAATAATTGCATCATTAGGTCTCTATAATGAGACAAAAGCTTATGAATAGTTTTTATGTGACCTAATATGATATTGTTTAAATGCAGAATTGTATTTACTAATTTATATCATACATTTTCACTGTTAAACATTGTGGTAAAATCAATAGATCTTCGAACTGGAATCTCATCATGCCCGTTTGTAAGAGCAACAGATTTTTGATCATTAGGAGGTGGTCCTTTTTTTTCATCATTTGATTTTATCCAGTCCTAAAAAAAAAATGTATTTATAAAGTTTATCCTACCAAGGTTTTATACAATTTTTTTTATGTATACATAGTTATATAAGTTTAAAAAACTCACTTTTATAGAACTAAATACATCATCGTATTCTTCATGATCAAGATCAGATGATTTTTGTGCATAGCTTAGTCTACGGCTTAAAATTGAGGCATCTGGTTTTATCTGGCGTAAGCGATTTTCAGTTGCTACTAACAATTGTGGATACGATCCTTCTTCTCCAGACCTAAAATAAAAATTTTAAATTAAACATAATTTATATTCCTTCCTAATTTTTTTTTTTTTTTTTAGCTTAAGTACATTAATTATAAATTTATACATTTTATATTAGATTATCAAACAAACTTATGTTGTTGATATAGTTATTTCAAATTTACTAAGCTCATACCTGTTAGGTCTATATGTTTAAAAGAATATTTAAATAGTTGGATTGTCTAGGGAAAAATATGATTGACAAGAAAAGTATTTGAAAATTATAGGGTATAACACAAAAGTGTGTTTTACTATAACTGGATAAATCATCAAGATTTTTGTTTTAATATTTTGAATTAGCACTTACAATTTATTTAAACAAAATTATACATATCTATATATATATATTTTTTTTTTGAAAATAAACATGTCCAGTAATTAAAAGCGATTTTGGCTCTAGACACAATTTAAAAAAAACACACGTTACATAATCAATATTGTTTACACATAAAAGTTATTAAATCAAATCTTCATTGAAAATCAAAGTAAATAATAATTATGTACAATATACATAAAACTGATAGGGAATAATCAGCCATGATTATAAAATTAATGTGTTCTTCATTCGAAAACGTAAACATACCTAATTATACGATATGACATTTTTTTTATAGCGGATGAGTTTTAAAATTTTGGCCCTACATTTTTGAAACGAGTAGGTAGGTACAACATTTTAGCTGAACAATAAAGTATGTCGTTGTCACTAAAGTAAACAACTGATAAAATATTATGTTGGGTACATTTTGATCCACTTACTCTAATATTTGAATAATGTGTTTCAATTCCTTTGGATCATCACAGCTGCTTACATAATCGAAATCTATATGGTTCAAGGGAATACCGTATTTGACGAGTAGCGTGCGATCCGAATTGACGGCAGTTTGGTACATTTTTTTTTTATTGTTTTGTTTTAAGTTCCAACATTACATTCAATAGAATGGTTCAGAACGTAAAAAAAAAAAAAATCACAACAACAAAAACTTTTTTCGGACACACCGCACGGATTTCGTTTAGGGAACATTGACTGGGAACACCGAAATTAATAATATTTACAAATACATGTTTGTCGAAGGGTTATGAAAAGTTGGTTCCATAGTAACAATTTTTTAAAGAAAAAACGTGAAACTATGGAGAAAGACTTTGTAGAAACATATGATTAAAAAAATCAATTTGATAAGAACTACATTGATAACGACGTGAAGACGCCATCTTGCCGAAAGACAGCACAACAATAATCCGTAATACAATACAGTATTTATATATAATATATACTATATATTATACAATAATGGTCAACATACGTGAATAAGTCTTACGGGCTACTGCATAATATTTTTACATCGCATTGTGATTGTACAGTATTTTTTATTAAGAACCAAGGTAGGTTATAACAAGTAAATAGTAAATACCTTGCTAGAAACATGTGTACTTACACGATAATAAGTACACAATTATATTCAGAGCTTGGCAAAATGTATCAAATTATAAATCTCGACCTATTGAATTGATCCAAATGATGCTATACTGTCATAATTACAACACTTATAATAAGGTCCAACTGTCCAACCACAAAATAATATATTCATCAAATTAGTTGTTGGTCCTTTATGGCACAAATATAAGGGCCATAGACTCGCAAAAATTATTGGCCATTTTCACCCATGCCCAAGTCAATAAAAAAATAATAAAGTACGGTAGGTACATCGCGTATATGATACATATTACCGATTTTTTTTGTACATCAGTTAATTATTTAACCACGTTTTGCCAACAATTGTCAATGTTTGAGCGATTCTTCGTTTAAATATAAAATAAACAATGCTTTTAAGAAGCCAATACCGTGTCGCAGATTATATTCTTTACATGGTAGCAATTTTTTTCCGAAATGATATCACACCTAGTATAATTATGTACCCACTACTACCGAGTTATATTCATTTTCTTTCTAAAAAACGAAAGAAAGTGAAGCGCAACAAAAGATGTTTTTCATTATTAGGCAATGTTTGTGTAAATATTAATAACGGTAATAATCGCAAAACACAATAGGTATTTTTTATTATTAGATAAATAACAAAACCTACATACATTTTGCTAGTTATCTAATAATAAAAAATTATGCTTGTACGTAAAATAATTAAATTAAAAAAAAAACCAACAAAATTCGTCATTCACAAAACACGTTGGTAAATGTATAGGATATATTTATATAATAATAATTAAAATGTTACATATATATTATTAAAAACTATAGTTGTTTCAGTAAAATTAAAAATGAGTGTAGGTACAGTGATAATTATAATTAATGGTAACACTATGTGAACAATGATAATTAAAAGGTCCAATTTGCTGCCTAATGAAAGTATAAAAGTAAAACTAGGTGGGTATATAAGAACTACAATAACCTCACACGAAACGCTTAAAATATTGAAGTTTAAACACAACGCAGGTAAAATCTAATAAATAGGATTAACTTTTTCGTATACATTTATAATATTTTGTGACTAAAAAAAAATATACATAAGAATGTAAGTTTTCCTATAAACTAAACGCTAATTAACAATACGGTTTTAAATACCGGCCACGTGAATGACAGCGTATTTTCCAATCTTTAACCAATCCGGATCGGTTTCAGAAATACGTTCGGCCAAGCCTTCGGGTAGTCCACAAGTGATATCCGACTTAAGTGTTCTCAACGCTATCAGTTTCGAAGGTTGGAAACTACCAATGGCCTGTGAAAACGGCACGGTAGGCTCCCAGAAAACGTCGCCGACCAATTTCCTGTAGTTGAGATCTCCTTTGGAAATTATCAAAACCGACTGGGACAACTTGTCGTACAATTGGGGATCCAGGCTTTTGATTTGGTCAAAGGTAAACGGCAACGTCCAAAATTGTTCGCTTTCAAACGTCCAGAGTCCTACGGGCATATGAAAAAAAAACCATCAATATCTAAATCATACATTTTATACATGAACGCATAAAACATATTGCAACAGTAACTAAGTACACAAAATAAGTTGTGATTGAAAAGTAAGCGTATTTCGGTGAGATTTCAACAGGGGGAAATGCTGGGAGGGTGGGGGTGTTTAGGCCTCCAAACTCCTTCTAGGCCTGCTAAAACCGTGCCGATGGGACTTATGAGACAAAAATAATTTTTTTGTGCGTTATTCCAAACTTTTACAAACCTGACTGCATGTAGCTTTCCCATCTCTTGCCCAATAGTCTCAGGTTTTCCGTATGGGCCTGGTTCGCCACGAAATCTATGGTAGCAACGAAATCGCGGAGTGTTACGTCGGACACGAACCATGGTATGGACTTGCCATGAAACCGTACAATGTTGACAAGTTTGTAAGTCATTAGCCAATCTGCCATACACAGATCGGTGAACAGCTCGTAGCCGGCGTTATCCAGTATAATATCTGAAGAGAAAAAATGCGAAATATATCATTATAGTTCCCAAGGTCTTAAGGGTTTCTAATTATATTTCTAGCAAATATATGATTATAATCATCGATTAAATATATTTGTATCGACGTTAGTACCTAAAATTTTATCGCCCTGGCCGTTGGTCACCAACTTGCAAAGGTAGTCAACTATCTTTGGCGATTCGTCAACTAGCATTAGTTCTTGCAACGATTCCACCATTTTCAACGGACTCTCGGTCTGAGCGATCGCGTCGCCGCCGGTCTGCGACAAATCGCAGCGATTACCCCACAAAGAGCACTTTAGGATTTTTGGTAGGTCTTCTCGTAGGTGGTGATTTTGCACGCCCGTCCGTTGGAAGTAGTCCATTAAGAAGTTGCCCAAGAACCCCATGGCATCCTCGCAAGATACCAGAGATTTCATTTTTTGCTCGTAAAAAGGATCGTAGTCTTTCAGATACGCGCTAAATCGAACAAGAATAACAGGTCATTTTACGCGTCACAGAAATATTGCAATCGTAACATTAAGACATCACAAATTCTTCGTTAATAAATTCTACTATCCATTACCAAAAATCTTGAATTCAATTTTCCTGCACATGTTACAAATACATTTTGTTTTGGACGAATTTAGACATTACATAGTACAGAGTGGTGTTTTAAAATAGTGCTGCTCGACATCACTTATTAAAATTAAACGTGCATAATGATTGACAATAACTAGGATTATCCGATTATGTAGTACGTTTTGTTTAATGTTTGATTATGGCTTCACTTAAAATTATAGCCTAGTTAGTAATTACAATACTAACCCAGCTGGACTTAAACTTTATGAAGGATATAACAATACCTAGTTTCGAAAGCTTCGAATAAACGACGATGCACGTAACACTCGGCGTACAGCCAGAAGGTATACAGCCAAGTCGGTCGCTTTCCATCTTTGTCGGTATAATCCTCGAGAACTTGATTCCAAATCTTGACGTCCACATTATCGGATTCCAATTTTCTAAACGGTTTGTTGCTCAAGATTTCCGATCTTAAACTGTCCAATTTCAACAGTACTGAATTGATATCGCTTTCGGCTTCCTGTAAATTTGAGTAAACGTTTTAAATTAAGAAATATGCACGTGGTGGTACCGTTCGGGTTGACCAATAAAGGCCAAGTAGGGGGTTACTGTAAGCGAATGCAAAGGCAAATTGGTTCATATAAAATAAGCAATAGCCAATAACTGTTACACATTACATTGTCATTAGATATAACAAATACAAAATTAGTAATAATGACATTTACATTTGACCCTATCTAAAAAATGATGTACAACTAAACCTCCCGTTAATAAAATAAAATAAATTTGATTATAGGTATGCAATTACAAATTAGTTAATTTGTATGATTAAGTTTAAACAGTACAAAATGCAAAAGTTATATCTATAATTATTTTATTTCATAATTATTAAGATTATATAATAAATTTAAAGGGAGAAAGCTTGATAAAGTAAGATAAAACAGCAAACGTTGTACAATTTATAATAATAAAGATGACATGGTCATGCCAGTAATGAGCGAGTATATATAACAATACGCAAAACTTTTAAGTGAACAATATACATGTTAACAAAAAAAAAACTGTTGGTCCTTGGGACAAATTACTTTTTTTAATACGCCTATTGTGTATTTAACTTAATAAAACACAATATGTTCATTAGTAACCAAGTAAACTACACGTTGATTTTCATTGCCAATATTTAACCAAATTTTAACATTGGCGACAAATTATGTAAGTGTAGCTGCATCGCAGGTTTTTTAACTGTACATAATTAGCACTGTTTTTTTATCTGAACACGTTTTCTGATTATGCCGTGAGTATGTCTCCACGTTGGTCATGGATTAGGTTCAAATATTTAAAAATTAAATTGAGCAAAATATGTATATAGGGTATCCCACGCTGTTTTAACAATATTTTACGTATTATAGTGTAGATAGTGTAGACGAGATATGAAATAATTATGGAAGATTAGGTAACAAGCGGAACTTTTCAGAAAACCATTAATGAGAATCTTCTAACTAACATACCAATAATTCATCACCTCTGCTAAATCTTTGAGGAAGTTTAAACACACCCAAAGCTGGTGTTTTTCAAAATTCTTGAAAAATATTATACTTACTACAGAACGTTATTTACACAAATTGTTCCTCGTGCAATTATCTACGAGTTTGCTTTTTAACTTACACTAACTATCTCAAGTACTAGATTGATAAACATGGCTATCATTGATATATTTATTGGAATTAACGTACATCTTTTGTAGGTGGTATTGACACCAAGTTAAATTTCTTCATAGCACTTTTAGTAAAATACGAAAAACGGAAGGTGTTCAATGATTCCTCTTTTTCTGGGGCTCCATAAATTGCTAGCAAGTATTTTTAAATTCCACACTGCCAACTTCTTGTTGCGATTTAGTACTTAAGATATTTAGTGATTTCTAAACTTTAAAACTAATTAGGGTTTGATTTTAATTTTAATAAATTAGATAAATATATTTTTTTAACATTATACTTTTCAAAATCAATTTTTTCACACCTCATTTAGATGTTTTGTTGTTATCTTATGTTTAAAGAATCCAACGACAAACTAGCATAGTTAAAATGTTTAACGATATAACAATGTAATACGATAATATAATGATAAATGTTCTGATAAAAATAATTACTGATGAACAACCGTGGTTTTATAATTATTGATATAATTATTTTTCAAGTTATAAATAATGCTATTGGAAAAATGCGATCGAGTCCACGTCCAGTAAACCCCATTTAAATACAATAATTATTCAAAAGTAAAGAGTGATCAGTAAAAATTTTTAATTAATTAATTTTTGTTTAATATACAAAGTAAGACCGTAAGCGAACAACTTTGAATTCCGAAAGTCTTTAAAATGATATAAATCACCCCTAAAAATTCTTCCATAGATAATAATTAATATAATTTATTTTAAATTAATAAATAAATAAATATACATCTATGCGCGCAACATCGTATTATGTCCTTTTTTTATTTTCCTCGATATAAAAAAAAAGTTTGACTAGATATTAAAAAAAAATTGTAAATATTATGCAGACCTTAAGTCCAAAAGAGAAAAAAGAAAAAGTGTCCACCCCTAAGTTGGTATATATATATATATGTTAACTTCTGTTAAGTGTTTTTCTCAATTTCGAAGACGAAGTATTGGTGTTTTTTAGAATGTTGGATGTATGTGTGATTTACAAAGTATAAATATGCGGTCCCGGGGAAATAGTAAATATGAAGTCAAACCGCAACCTCACGCGCCAAAATATTATTGCTTCTAGATATTCGGCCACGACTCTGGTCTAAAAGCTATAAATTAATCAAGTAGGTATAATCATTAGATTTAATGCTGATAATTTGAAAAATTGTTTAATATGAGTTAATTAAGTAATCGTGTTTTTAAATAATAAAGGTCGAGGTGTAAAGTATAAAAATTAAGTAATGTATATTTATTATTCAATGTTAATAGGTAGATGCTATTTTATTTATTTATCTCTTTTCACAACTTTAATTTCGTTTCAATCCAAAGTGAGATTCCGATAAAGCACGTGTTCGTTCATGCCTAACATGTGGACCATGCTTCATGACATGTGTTTTAAGCACGTTAAAAACCATATGACTATAACTTGGAAAGCTTGTATTTAGTAGTTAATTGAAAAATATAACATTTCATAATATAGATAAAAATGTACACATGTTTAAAGTGATTGCTAAAGTATAAACGGTTAAGGTCCATAAGTCAACAAAATTAAATATTTGAAAAAATATATTAGATGATGGGCACCTAATAACAAATAATGCGCTTTGCTCTAATTTCTAAAGGTGTTTCTTGTCGGATATTGATTTATAAACCTAAAATTAAAATTATGATAATAATCTATTAAACGGATTCGATATTTATTCAGTGTTTAGAGACAATTCTAGATATTATATAATACAATTTAGTTAAACCCCTATAAGATATTTTTTCTGGTAAGCTAAGATTTAGTTACCACTGTGGTTATCATTTGTATTATTACAAATTAACAATACTATTAACGAATCTAATCCTGATATGCTTACGATAAGTTTAAGCACCATAAAAGATTATGTACATTTTTAAGTATCCGTAGATATATATGTTTTCTTTTTATTTACTTCCCATCGAAATAAAATGTACTATAAGAATTTAGAGCAGTAGCCAGTAACCGCGAAACATATTAAGCAAAAAAAACATATTAATTGTCTATAATTTTTGAATAGGTATCGGGTGATTAATTTGTGGAACGCAGTAGTTCAAGGTTCAATTATTCAGAATTACCATAATAAAAATAATAAGTACCCAACTATTTATAATTAATCAATTATCAAAAGCGTAGTCCATATTTGTTTACACTTTAGCATGCATAACACAATAAGTCATTTTATCACCACTACTATATTATGTACTAATTATATCAAGTATAAAATATATTACCGGTCCATATTTTTGTAAAATTGAATTTTTATTCGCCACTAAGTAGCCTCCGGTTTTAGAAATGTTAAACGGCGTTAATTTTGACAACACCGGAAAAGCGAAACTCCTGTTATCGTGCCCAAAAACATACAAGGTGTCAATCAAGATTTAATTATATAAAAAATATTTAGATAATAAAAAAATGTATAAACAATTGCGGTTAATACCTTAAATATTTCGCGACCAAAGGTTTGTTCCTTGGTGGACTTTCGTCAATGCAAAGATTCACCAATTCGTTTTCAATAGTCATTTTCTAAAAACAAAATAAATATAATAATATTATACATCAGTTTCTCTAAAATTTTGTGTATACCTAAATAATTATACAATTTTATTTTATCGTGTTGCCTGTATATTTAGTCTCAAAGTAGTAGATATAATATTTTAATAGGTACATATAATCAGTGAGCATTGTGTTAAAATCATATTCACGTATTGTATAATATTTTATACGATTAAACTTTTAAGTGCACATGATAAATCATAAATTCATAAGTGAAATTTAAGCTTCGGATAAAGATCAAATCCATAAATATGAAGAAATAATGTTTACCAACTATAAATAACTCTATGTGCAACCTTGGGCACTTCTTGTAAAGTCAATTTTATTCTTGAAATTAATAATTAATCATTTTATTTAGTAAAATAATTATTTGCTTCGTGCACAATACCTTTTTCTTTGTACGAACTAAAATTGGACATAAATATTGAAAGATACGCTATACCAAAGGGTATTTCAATTGAATACACAAACTGAGCATTTACCTACAAAAATAACACACTCATTTGCGATACATAGGCATATATCATTCGATTTTTATTAAACGACTTTATTAATTAAACAACAAAATTATAAATTATGGTGTAATGTCACATTTATTTTACACAATACGATTAGACTATTAGGTACTAATAAAACAATTTTAGCAGCTAAGTTAATTATACAATTATTGGTATAGTAATAGTTCATTGGCATTTCTATCGTCAGATATACTGTTTATAAATGGTTAATAGAATCTGCCATTCGTAAAATACACCAATAATTGTTCTATGTCAACTCAATTCATTTTGGTTTAAACTCGATGGAAATCTGGCACAATAAACACAACACCCTGAATGATTTCATCAGTGAAATTTGTCCTTCGAAAATAAAGCTAGTAAATTACTCACAATTTCGTTAGTATACACTTGTATAAGAATATGGTAATTAAAAACGTTAGACGAGAAGAAGCAATACTAATGAATTGGTGAATTTGTAAAGCTTCGACATCTCATTTAATTATAGCAGAATGTTGTCTATTAAATTTACCAGTTTTTTAATATAGTTTCAGTTATAAAAAGTATTTTTTTCTTACTGGGTTTACATTTTAATTTCCTGGCGGGAAATGTATTATTTTTTTAATTAATTCAACAATTTTATATTTTTATTGATAATTACAGTAAAACATAGAGATTAGGTTATATTAAAAATTATTGATATTTATGTTGTAATAAGGTAACTATTATTTAATCTGATATAACTCATGTTATTTAAGAACTATTATTATCAATTTTTAGTCGATGGTAAATAAATAAATAATTATAAATAATTGATCGGTGGTAAAATGAACCTATATACCTTTTACTTTCTTTACTTGTAATAAACGGAATATTCGAATAGATAGGCAGCATATTATAACATATGATGTGAGTTTTAGGTTGTGAATATAAATATATATACTTAAATAATTTTTACTAGTGTTATTTAATATTTTTAATCCGTTTCATGTAAGGTTTTACTATTTGCTTATAAATCTCAGGTTAAAACTACAAGTGTTTACTCGACACTGTCAATCACCAAAACATATTTATTCATACCACATGTCACATACATATACAGACTATACTTAGTTAAATATTATTAATTATTATATACATCATAACACTGTTATATTTACTAACACTACCTACATAATAATCCAGAGATTACGTTACGACGAACGAAAACAACGAATTTTATTAATTCAATAAAAATTTAAAATACTTATATTGTCTAATAAACATTCTTTAAACATTTTTTACAATTAAAAATTCGTATACTATAGAATATTTTTCTGGACATAGTCGTGTTGATTTATAGTAATCATATGCTTAAAAATAAAAACCGACACTCAATAAGTGTATATACGATATACACATTATATATATATATAATTTTTTTTTAGTAATTTAAATTTTAAATGCGAGTAAACAATAAAAAAACAAGGACTTTACATAAAAAAATGATAGAAATAAATTATTTTATAATTATCTAATATATATTAACGTATCATGTTAGAATAAACTTGGAAAAAAGACTTAAGAAGTTAAATTCCACTGTTACAAAATTAACTAATTGTAAAATCTCTGATAGTGTAGGTATCTACCTACTACATAATATATATATATATATATAATGAAAGATAAAAGTGCAAAAATAGGTATACCATTGTCAGAAACTCATCATTGTTTCTATCACGTGTAAACAGACTGATAATGATGTAAACAAAACCACTATACAATATGTTGCATAACGATCGTTCACTGTCTATAGTCTATCTATACCATTAATTGATGTTTGTGTTTTTCAATTCTGTTTTTTTTAAACTAACATAGCATACCTAATATTTATTATTAATGCAAAACAAAACAAACTGTGAGCTTGAAAATGTTACCGCCTGTATACGGTATACGTACCCGTAATATACTATTTTCAATAATTCGAAAATAATTTAATAACGTTTTTATATATATATTTTTTTGCTATTTTGTGACACCAGTTTCTAAATAAACTTTAAAATTTAAATATGTATTTGACGTTTTTAAAAAAATAATATTAAATATATGGAACAAATTTTGTTTTCAATTAAATAAAGTTAATATTTTATATAGCCATAAAGTCATATAGTTGTTACTTAAAAGAAAACCTGAATTAAAATAATAGCCTTCTTTAATTACAAAGTTATAAAAACAGCAACAACGTCATTTAAGACACACTGTATACCTATTGTTAACATATAGAATTATCATATAGTAAATATATCAAATATTTTAAATTTGTGTACAATATTACTTTCGATTAGTATCTACTTGATTCTAGGTACCACCAAAATAATAATGTAATATTTTACATTAAATTAAAAATAATTATTATCACTACAAAGTGTAAGTATACAATAATAATGCAGTCAATGTATGATGTAAAGTTCACTGGCCACCTGATATAAACATCTTGCAGCGTAACAAGATTGCATAAAACAATTCATAGAAAAATTAGTACCTAATATAAAAGACAATAGTAACTATGAATCTAAGTATAATATGCTCACACATTAAAAATACAATTTAAAAAAAAAAAAAATCTTAAATAATATTTAACCGCTAAAAATTACTGAATTCAAAATAGTCATATTATTTAACTTTTCTGACCTAAAAAACTGTATATTTATTTGTATTTAACAGTCAAATAAATAGTAAGACATGGTTCAAAAAACAAACATTTTTTAATATTAATACAAATAAAAATACTGATATATTGTACATAATTATTTTAATGTGATTTTACTAAACACTGAATTAAATTAAGTAAGTTAATTATTTTATTTATTTAAAAAAAATGTTATTTTAGAATTTAAATTCTATTAAATTGTACATAATATATTTAAAAGGGAAAACTAAATATTAATATTTTATTGTTTTTTTAAACAATCGATATGTTTTTATTGTAGCTATGTGTACCCGTTCTAGAAACTTCTAGAAGTTTCAAATATTCTAAAACTATATTGAGTATACATTATTAATTAATCTAGCAACTCCATCAAAAGTTCCCACGAAATATTACAAAATGTCAAGAATTTTTAGAAATATCTATTTCTACATAAATGTATTATTCTTAATCAAATAACTTCTAGTTTTTTATTTATTAACCCTTCACTGCACAATGTTCCATATATGGAACAATTGTAATTATTGTTTATATCTGCTCATGCTATACATCATTGATGCACAATGTTCCATATTTGGTACAATTCTTTAATTAGCGTTTTCCATGAAATAAAAACTAAAAAAAAATTTTTTTTTTTTTTTAAGTAGTATTAAGTACATTTATAGCATATGATTTAAAAAAATTCATGCAGTGAAGGGTTAAATTGATAAACGTTATTTTTAAATGTATTACAATATGAAAAATAAATCGTACATTTAAAAAAATTGTAACACTAAATTTATTGGTTGTGTTAAAATGTACTTACGATTTTTTGTATGGTTAATTTTTGAATATTTATGTAGCGTCTACTCCCAACGATGAGCGGAACTTGTATGTTAACTGTTTGGCTATTGCGATCTATATTTATATGATCATTTGAAAATTAAAAAGGGGAATTTACTTGAAAACTTCTCTCTAGTTATTGTCCAACCGGGTTTTAGCAGTGTGACCACGGATGGATGTTAAAATACCGATTCGACACCGTTTGCAGTTTGCGCAACCATGAAAATGTGGTCGCATTTTGAGGTTATCTCGTATCTCTTATCACGTAAACAACTACAACGTTCGTGTACGGCGTATCTCCCAAGTCCCAACCTCCACTACGTTGTTGGATTCTTTTCTCTTTCGGTAAGTGCATGTTTTTCGATTTTCATCCGTTTCCATCGCGAAATTGGAGCTTTATATTTGTATTATTCTTATTTGTACGTGATCTGTATGCTACTTGATTGTTATTTAATTTATCAAGTCGAGGGACATTTAAATAAAAATAATTGATTTTAACTGTATTTAATTTTTTAAATGTCTTCGATTATCTCGTAATATTTGAAGGGAAACGTATTAACTGGTATTTGATTGTTTTTCTAGGATAGAGTAATTTAACATATATACAAGATGGCTCCGAGTGGTAATAATATGATCCCTAACGGGCATTTCCACAAAGATTGGCAGCGTTACATTAAGACCTGGTTCAATCAACCTGCTCGTAAATACAGGCGCCATCAAAAGCGTATCAAGAAAGCCAAAGAGTTGGCACCTAAACCAGCAGCAGGTCCTTTGCGTCCTGTCGTTCACTGTCCAACGCTCAGATATCACACCAAAGTCCGTGCTGGCCGTGGATTCACGCTCCAAGAGCTCAAGGTATGAATTAATGATGATAACCATTATCAATTAGTTGTACTACGGTTTAACTTTCTTTAGGGAGCTGGACTAAATAAAAATTTTGCTCGTACTATCGGTATTGCAGTGGATGCAAGACGTAGAAACAAGAGCGTAGAGTCCTTACAAGTAAACATTGAACGTTTGAAGGAATACCGTTCCAAATTGATTCTGTTCCCATTGAAGAGTAAAACGAACAAGATCAAGAAGGGTGAAGCGACGGTATGTAGTTAATTTTCTAAATTGAAATTGGAATAATAATGTAATTGCATTAATATTGCATCTTATTTTTAGGAAGAAGAACGCAAAACCGCTACACAATTGAAGGGAACTATATTGCCAATCAAACAGTTTGTCAGCACAGAACCTGAAGCACGAGCAATCACCGCTGAAGAAAAGAAATTCAATGCTTACAACGCTATTTGTCAAGTAAGAATTCATCAATTTCTGTTTTAGTAACGCACATTTTTAAAATCCACATTTGATATTTCATCTATAAATGTGCGAGTCATAGGTGTGCAAAATCAATCTACGGTTTCTCCTTGGTCATTATTTCTTTTTAACTTAAAAAATAATTCAATGAGAAATTAACAAACTATTCTCGTCAATAGTCTTTGATAAGTTAAAATAATTGGTTAAAATCCATATGAAGTACAATCCTTAAGGGTACCTCTAAAAGTCTTAATGGCTTTCTAAATTAGTGGCGCTCGAATCAATTGTACAAAATTAAATTCATAGTTGAGAAAAGTATTTTTATTTTATTTTTAATACTAGTCTTAAACTATACATTTAAAAATTTTTCAAATAAATGATTTAACGAATGCTACTGTTATTAGTATAAATAAGTTAGTAAAAAAAAAAAAATTGTTAATAGTATTGGATAGTAAGTCAAAAGAATACTGTTTTGACGATCGAGTTTATTCAATCTGTGTAGTTGAATTAAATGATTGGCGATAATATTATAATTTTTAAAATTGAATATACTTGTTAAATTTGTTTAATAGCTTAACATGTATATTTAACTAAACTAAAAAAGTTATTCAATATAATTTATCATTCTTTTGATTACGCTTTTGTCATCAGAATAATTAATATCACTTGCAGCATTTTTCTAAGTTAAATTTGAATCAAAATAAATGTAAATTTCAAACAAATTCAACAATTGTGAATTTTTAGCCGTATCCTAGCTTTCATTTGAAATGAATAAAGAAATTTAAATTAAGTTACTAGTTTAACTAAGTATTAGAAAACATAATATAGGAAACTTTAATTAATATTAAGTTAGTACATTTTTTTAAAGTTTAATTGATTTTTTTTTTATGTAGGCAAGAATTGAAGCTAAATTAGTTGGTATCAAAGAAAAGAAGGCAAAGGAAGCTGCTGAAAATCCCGAAGCTGCGAAAAAAGCAGCTGCTGATAAAAAAGGAAAAGGCAAGAAGAAGAAGTAAACTGTATATTTTGTTGTTTTGACTTTTTTTAAATTAAATAAAAAAATCAGTCGAAAACTTGACAATTTTATGTTCTATTGTTTCTTATGACTATATTCATCAAACTTAAACAATACAATAACAGTATTAAATAACAAATAAGGCTAATATTGTTAATTGTTCGTAAGTATTGAGATTCAATTGTGTCTGCATTAGCTTTTTTAAAGCAATAACAAGAAAAACAAATAAAAAGTTATACACATGAGAAGCCAATAATGCTTAAATGATAATTTTGGGTATGTATCGTGTTTGATCAGATATATTTTGTATATTTAAATTAACGTATGGTGTATGTATTTTCGGAGTAGCCGGAAATCTGGTACCGGCCACATCAATTTCATATTTTGCTGTCGGAGACAAGATATAATCATTAGTTATGATCATACTGTTTCTGTTACGGTTATCGGTAAATGGTCGTTGTACGTATCCCAAACAGACTAATTTGCCCATGGTAAAGCCGTACCTGAAATTAATTTAAAATACAATTATAATATGTATTATGATAACTATAAATTATTGGGGCCAATAAAAAACTTTTAAAGTATTTGAGTTTATGAAACACAATATTAAAAAATCTAAATTCATATGCTAAATTTATTATTTATAAATTATCTTGAGAAAAGTCGACACTTGATCAAAACTTAATTAGATTTCATAATAAATAGATTAAATTAAATCTAGGTTTTCTTTTATTGAGGATAGTTAATAAATATATATACTTCTAACCTTTTAAAAGATAAATAGACAATTATAATCTAGAAAAAACTTAGGCAATACTTATGGTTTTGTATAGTAAAGCCTTGACAACAAAAATTATACGCTATTGAGTACTATTTTTACGGTTAAGGGATTATATAAATATATCCTTATTAGACGATTATAACTAAGAAATATTTAAAACATTTGTTTTGCAGTATTATTTATACAAAAAATTTAGTAGTTGGAATATTTACAGGAAAAAATACTAAAAAAATTAAAGTTAAGATAATGATAATATATAAAATTTTAGAAAAATATTTATATTTAAAATAATATAAAAAACAATTATTTAATCTTGTTTTTTTCAATACTAAAATTCTAGATTTGAACACTGATCATTTCTTGTACAATTATATTGTATATATATATTTTTAAAAGCGTGTATATGTGTTTTTCAACTCACCCGGCTGAAGTAATTCTGCCAACATACTGACCATTTCTATAAATCGGTTCTAAGCCCCAAACCCATACGTCTTTGTCAGGATCTAAATCGTCCAAAATAAACATGACTAGTTTTTTGGTAATTCCTTGATCTTTTTGTCTTTGTAATGCAAATTTCCCAATGAAATATTCTTTCTACAAAAACATTACAAAACAAATGATAAGCCAATAAAATACAACTTATTTGATAATTTTATCTCACTAACATCTAACTTGACTACATGGTTGCAACCAGCTTCAAATGGTGTAGTGTCTCTAGTTAAATCTTCTGCCCAAAACGGTATAAATTTTTCGATTCTCATGAATCGTTGTGTTAAACTACCAACATCGCGAATCCCATAATCGAATCCAACCGCCATTAAGCGATCATAAACGTGCAGAGCGTACTCTGATGGTATATACAAACAAAATCCTGGTTCGCCGGTGTGAGTAAACGCCATCATCATAACATCTGACGCATAACCAATGTTAACTGTCTACATTTTAACATAACATTTAAACATTTTTAACAATTTTTTTTAAAAATTTTAATATATGTATGTTACCAGCTAAACAAACATGTTTTTTTCCTCTTTAAATGTACCTTAAACGTAAAAGGTTGTAAGTTAACATCGGCATCAGACAGCGATAATTCTGATATAAGAGCACCAGCTTTAGGGCCGATCACATTGACGACAGTATACATTGAAGTGATGTCTGCTAATTGAATTGATTCGTCTTTAGGTAAATGATCTTTTAGCCAATCTAGGACTCTCGTTTGTTGGCTCGTAGGCGACACCATTAAATAACTAAGGAATAATATTTGATTAAAAAAACAAAATTAAGATTTTTAAATTTCAGATTTGTTTACCGATTTTCTCTTTCGCGAACTAATAAACAGTCGTTTTCATAGCCGCCTCTTTCATTCAACATTCCTGTATGAACGATTCCACCAACAGGTATGTTTACATCGTTTGTACATAAATTCTGAAGCCACTCGACTACACCATTGCACTGAGACTTAAACAAAAAAATTTCAGTTTACAATTTACACACATTACAGATTTTTTAATGGTGTTTATGGAACGGTAGTTCTAAAAAAAATAATAGGTTAAGACTATGTTAAATTTTTATTTAATTTACCTCCGTTTCAGTTGTTATATCTCCACTCTATCCACATTGTGTTAGTTTGTAATCAGTTTTAACAAATTATTAATATTAGTAAAAAAAATAAATAATATTTCACACAAATAGAATGTTAGTTTAATAAAAATTAAGTTATAATTTAGCTTTAGATTTTAAACAGGAATAGTGTTACCAAATTCATGGAACATACTTGTATTTTCATTTTTGAAAATGAAGACATATCGATAATACCGACCGATTCTCTACAAGCGTGATATTCTTCCAGCATAAATTGGAAAAATGCAGGTTTGTAAAATGTACCTAAAGGCATTTCTGGTGGTGTCCCTTTTCCTTTAATCAATAAAAAAAATGTGCACATGTATCTTTTTCTACTTGGCATTTAAATTATTATAATCACCATTATACGTTGAATCAAAATATAAAGGACGTTCATATCCCATTCGAGTGCCGAAAACTGCACCTCGCTTTTCCAATACACTAAATAATGGTGAACAGCGCAATTTTCTAGCGTTCTTATACTCAAATTGATGAGGATACGGTATAGCATAATGCCTTTAAAATAATTTTAAGGATCCAATATATATATTTTCATACATAATAATATGTATTTATTTATTTATCTCTCAATAATTTATAAACTTTGTTACTACTTTAAACCTAACCAGTCTTTACCTGCCAACAACTTCTTTGGTTCGTTCTTGTAAGTACATTCTGTTATTATGTAAATCTAAAAACCGTTGTACATCAAAAGCCATGTGCTCTTGTGTGGGTCTTCCTTCAATAATCCAATCGGCCATCGCTTTGCCTATTCCTCCAGCTCCTTGCAATGGATTTCCGTTCATTCCGACTGCCACAAAATAATTATCCACCTGCACATCCCATGTTGTACTTTAAATGCATTTAATTACATTACAGTAATTAGAAACCAAATTGTTTTTTAATATTACGCACATAAGGATCCAAATAAAGTTTCAGACAAACATCACATTTTACTTAAACTTTTTCTAAAATATCCATCAACAAAATCCATTTGTTCCCCAATAAGGAAAAACTCAATCAAAAATATCATTTTTTTCATAGAAAGTAAAATGTGAATTTTGCCAAACCATTGATGACAATATAAAATCATTACTTCAGGGGTTTCTCCTAAAATCCACTTGCCATTAGGTGTAAAAGTGTCTGGAGAATTGGACAACATTGGATAAACTACGTCTTTAAGAATTGGAAGTCTAGATGTAGCCTTTTCCCAATACGGCACTAAACAAAATTGAATGTAGAATTATTATATAAATTTTAATCAACAATTTATTTACTTATTTTTTTATCTTACTGAAATGTTTCCAGTCTTGGGGCATATCTTTTTTCCAATCCGAAGGTATAATTCTCATGTTGAGGAACGCTGGTTTTGCGACTTTCTCAAAACCTCCAATTAGAAAACCAGAGTTATACTCTCGGGCATATATATGGGAATCAAAATCTCTTATACACGGTAAGTTAACATTTACACCGGGTATCGGACTAGTCGTCACATAAAAGTGTTCAGCCGGGTACACGGGTACTCTAACTCTAGGTGAACACAAATTTCCTACTTCTCTGGCCCACTAAAAAAAAATATATATATAGTGTTAAATTCAGTAGAACAAGAAAAATCTATTACATTGATAAATATATTAGGCTTAAAAAAAAAAATAATATGACTTACCATTCCTGCACAGTTAACAAAATATTCACAATAAATAAATCCTCTGCTAGTATCTACTCCTTTAATCCGATCCTCTTCCGTAACAACTTTCTGCACTCGACAATTGGTAACATAGAGGGCACCCCCTTCACTAGCTAATTTTGCTAACGATTTGCATATAGCTTGTGGATTTGCAACGCCATCTTCAGGAACCCAAACTCCACCTTCAAGATCATCTGTATTGAGAAATGGATGCAGTCTTTTTAATTCGTTTTTTCCCAACATCTAAATTATAAAAATAATTTGACGTTTGAAACTAGAAAGCAAATATTATTTTTTTGCTTATAATTGTACTTCACAGTGTAATCCAGTCGGGGAACTGTAAGCTATTCTTCGTTTTAATGCAATCATTCTGTCTTTAGTTTGAGCTAAATTCAAACTGCCACATTGCTTTAAACCTAAATAATTTTTAAGAAAAACTTAAATAAACACCGACATATTGTGGTTACCAAAGAACAACTACCTAAGTGCAAATGGGGTTATTGCGGTTTTGGAATCAGAAAAAATTAATTTTTAAATTTGATAAATAAGATTGCATAGAGTGAATGAATTATTTGTCAGAATTATGTTTTTATTTTGTACACATTAAATATTTAAGAAAGGTATTTTTTCCATTTTTCTCCTGTAAAATTAGACTTTTTGCAGTTAAGTTGCTGTTCTTTTGAAGCTGCTATAAAGGTAAAATAGTAATTCTATGTTCAACAAACCAATATCATAGCCTTTGGCTTCCAACTGTCTATACAATTTAATACTATACATTATCATGTTACGCTCTGCTATTGGCTTAAATAAACCCAATGTTCCAGAACCAAAATGTGATGTTCCTCCACAAGGCCTAAATGACACACAGCGTACACATTAATTTATGCTCGTCAAATTTTAATCAACAGTCATCGTACTTTCCCTGATCGATAAGTACAATGTCGGACCAGCCATTTTCGACTAAATGATATGCCAAAGAATTGGCTACTAATCCAGTACCACATATTACAACTTGTGCTTGGGTAGGAAGAACAGAATCATAAGATAGTTTAGAATACTCTCGGGTACAGCCACTATTGCACAAAACAGTTATTGCCGGTGACCGAATCAACTTTTTTAAATACAGTCTCTTTTGCCATTTCGTTAGAAGCATTTTTATTATCATTCCATTTGTCCCCTGACCTATGGACAAACATTATATTTTAATAAAACGATTTATCACACAACGGTAATGAGGAACACAGTCTTACGTTGGACAGGCAAAAGAAAAAATTCTATACGTCGCTCCTCAACTAAAAATGAATAATAATAATACTCTAAATTCAATTTTCGGTTAATATTGCTATCTTTCTATTCGATTTTAGTCTTTAGAATAACATATTATGAAAATCATTGAACATTTTTATTTTTGTCTTGTAATTTGTGATAAGAAAACTGTTAACAGTTTGTTATCGATAATGTTGATAGATAAATTTTATCAAAGTTGGTAAAAATGTCCCTCTATAATCATAGGTACAGTCACTAAAATTCACTTGTCTTGAGCACGGCAACAGTTGGTAGCAATAGTAAGATATCACGTTACATTATCAGCAAGTGATACGCTAAAAATTTGATTTTCCGAAATGTTCGTTAAAAAAATACAGCAATAAAAAATTCCACGTACGAGGAATACCGAATTCACCTTTTGCCTGCTCAAGTCTCAACCTACAACTTACAATCATACAATCTTGCAAGTGTATTATTTTTTACCAAAACTATTGTAGATTGTTAGGTTTATGTATTATTAACTTCATTTCTTATTTAATAATTAAAAAATAAATAATATGAAGAATACTTTGCACGTAGAAGTTTTATTGAAAACAGAAACGTAAGTACTAAAGTATAATAAAAACTATACTATAGATATCAAATGGTTTTAAAATTAAGATAAAAATAAAGTATATTTTAATTTTAATTTGTGTTATTATGAATATTTTTTTTATTATTGTAGATCTGCAAATATTGCAAACTTAGAGGTAGCGGTTTTATTAGAATTAAGAAATATTAAACCCATTATACCAGAAACTATTCATAATACATTTAGCAGTGCAGAACTGACGCATTTTGTTAAACAAATACAAGTTTGTGAAATTGAAAATGCTTTAGATGATGAAAACCAGTCTTTTTTTAATGAGGTAATAGTCAAGTTATTGTAAAAAAAAGTTATAATGTTGATTTGTGTAATAATTTTAACTCATTATTAATATAATTTTAGACTGAAAATCAAATATTAGATCTTGATACATACACAATTAAAGTGTATTTCTTCAAATTAGATGACAGTGGTTTGGCAGATGATGCAACTAGTGAAGATAATACATGCAAAATGAGACGATGTATATTACCTAATGTCGATTTTTGTGGTATTTGGGATTCATTAATATTTCAAGAACCAGTAAAGGAAATTGTATGTTTATCATATTATTACTTATAAAAAGTGACACTAAAGTAGTTTTTGTTTTTATTGTTATAGCTCATGCATTATGCATTAACTGGAATGAATTTCGCACGGCACAATGTCGACACGAATATCATTAGCTATAATCGTCTTATTTTGCTTCATGGACCACCAGGTACTGGTAAGACATCGATATGTAAGGCACTTGCTCAAAAGTTATCAATACGGTTAAGTAAACATTACAAGTTTTTTGAATTTATTGAAATTAACAGTCATAACTTGTTGTCAAAATATTTTTCGGAGGTAATTAAATCGTAAATCAAATTATGCATAAAAAATAATATGTATTAACCACAAAAATTATATTTTAGAGTGGTACATTAGTAATGTCAATGTTTCAAAAAATTAGAGAAGTATTGGAATATGGTGATTCGCTAGTGTTTATATTAATCGACGAAGTCGAAAGTTTAACACGTGCTAGAGAATCTGTTCTATCAGGTACAGAACCGTCGGATTCAATCCGGGTGGTAAATGCTGTTCTCACTCAATTGGATAATCTTAGAAAGTAAATACATTTAATGAGATATTTTTATTAATTATTTATGATGTACTTAAATAGTTTTAAAATAATTTATATACGACGTGATTCATTATGGTTAAGACACTCATTTTCTCTTAAATAAATTACAATTAAATTATTATATAAAATATAAAAATATTTTATAGTATTTTTTTTTTTTTTTTTTTTGAGACATAATATTCTTTATTTTTTTCCAGAGCACTATCCAACTTTTAAAACTTAAATGGTAACATGTATGTTTAATTCAATTTTTAAACTAGGAATATTGAACTGAGATTTTTTACTGGTCGATAACCAATTTTGAATAAATACTTTTTAAGTTACAGAAGTTTAAAATTTAGGCTGTATTACTCCACCTCCCATTTAAAATTTAAAAATTTAATAACTATACAAGTAGATATTCTAATTATATAAGTTTAAAAAGTTGATAGACCTTTGTAAAATACCAATAAAGGTAAATATTTAGTCATTTTATATTATTGTAAAATAACATAAGCAGAAATATTTTCAAAAAGAAAAACTACAAAAATTCCAGTTTTTTTAAGAAAAAGTGAGTGTCTTATCCTTAATGAATCAACCTTCATATTTTATATGTAAACTTAAATGTATTCAAACTTGACCAGTTTAATTTATGTATGTTATATATAGGTATTCAAATGTTATATTTTTAACAACTTCTAATGTAACTGAAGCAATTGATACGGCATTTACTGATAGAGCCGATATAAAAATGCTCATAAATCCACCTCAAGAATTGGCAATATACACAATATTTAAAGCAGCCATAGATGAACTTATACGGGTAAATTAAATTATATCTAATACTTTGTTATAATATTTTTATACAACATTTTAAAACAATTTTAACAGGTAGAATTAATAGTTAACGTAAACGAAAGTGATAAATTTGATCGACTTCCAGTTGGTAAAGAATTTACGAATAGTGCAACGCAACAACTATTTGAAATTTCCAAGTAAAAAAAAACACTTTTATTTAAAATTAATAGTTAAAAAATTGGAATTTATAATTACATATTTGTTTTTACTGTGTTTTAGAGAAAGCGTTGGTTTAAGTGGTCGTGTTCTAAAAAAGCTGACTTTCATAGCGCATTCTATTTATATTAGAGCACCTCAATGCAACGGCATTGATGAATTTTTATCAGCTTTGTTAAAGGCGGTCAGATATCAAAAAAGACAAGACGATAGTATTAATAAAGTTAAATAACTTTACTAGTCTGTCATGATATATTTTTAATTTTTTTGTATTAAAACATAATATATATTTATAAATTATTTTCTTATAACAAAAAATTAGATTTATTTTAATTCACTGCCAATCAAAAAGTATAATCGTTGTGTAAATAAAATAAAATCTAAAAAACATTTCATTCGAGTGTTAATAAAAATCATTCATCATTATTTCAGATAATTAGTTTTTTTTTTTGTAAAGTACTATTGTCAAGTGGTGACATTGACAACATGAAGGTACAAGGAAATATACAAAATTGATCTGAGTAAATATGATCAAAGTATGTTTTTCTTCCTTATGAATAATACACTTAGCTTAAGTGGTGAATGTTGAAAAACTTCTGGTTTAACGAATAATGAATTGGCCAAACGTATAGATTTATTGTAATAATAATCATAAGTTAACAAGGTAGGTACATGGTTATAGTATAATTAATATCTACAAAGATAAAAATAAATAATAACACTTTCAAAATAAATAAAACAATATAATAGGTATTTTAGATTACAAAACTACAGATGGCACAACCTAAATTCTAATCTCGACGATAAATACACCTTGATGAGGCTACATTTACAATAATAAATAACAACTACAATATTATACTAAAAATAACTATAATAATAACTATACATTTTTGTTAAGGTGAGAAACGAAACAAAAAGAGAAAGAAAAACACATTTTCCAAGTCGTAGCTATGCTATGCGTACTTTTAAGTCCTCTTTTTGTTTCGTTTTCGGGAATCCTTTTAAATGTAGAAATATATAAAAATATTATTTTACACCGCCAAATATCCTTTGATCGTTGATCGTCAAATTACTTTTATCAAATACGTGTCGCTATAGTTAAATTTAGGTAGTAAGTAAAAATAAAATTTAGGTTTCTGATAATTCTGAGTGGCCGTGCCCGACAAATGAAATATGGGTTGCGGGTTTGAAAAAGAACTAAAGGAGAAGAAAGTCAGCATTAGTAATTTTGTCTAGCTTTTTGGTCAAAAATTCCATCTAAATGGCATTTACTCATTGAAAAATGCGTATAAGTTTAAAAAAAATACTGTGAAGGTCGTGCAAATTAATGTGTAAAAAAATTGACATGGTCGAAATTTGAAACCCCCTTTTTTTCTTAAATGTTCCCTATATAAAAAACTCCTTAAAACCCGTTCGCTTTCAATCTCCTTGATATCAATAAACATTTAAAAAAAATTCTTGTACGGGTAAATTTTCGTTGTAGAGTGAAAAACATTTAGAAATACAATTCTGTGGTTGTCTGATTCCAAAAGAAATACTGTGAATTACAAACAAAAACCTCAATATAGTGTTAACTCAATGTGTTCGATGCCGTAAATTTTCGTGAACATTACTCTTTAGCCGATTGTTGAAAAACAAAACGGGCTGTATACGAAGAAGACTGCGGATAATATTTCAATGGCCGTTTTCCCGCAGACCATAAGTAGGTAATATTATGTGGTAATATAAATATAATATAATATTATTATACTCGCATTTACGGCTAAACGCAACCAGGATAGTTGATATATAAAAAAATAGTAGTTAAATATAGGTGCAATAGTGCCTATAATAATAATATTATGTTGTGTCGCAGCAGCAGTAGCTATACATAAAGTTACACCTATTATAACAACCGGAAAACTGTCGGGAGGTCCGGCGATTACATACCTATACGTTTTTTGTCGGCCACGCACGATTTGGTATGAGAGGAAAAGAAACAAAAAGAGCTATAGATTTAAAAAAAAGAAAATAATAATAATACACTTATAAAGCCAAGAAGACGACACGCGACATTTTGTCCGCCCCGACCATAAACGATAAATTCGTCGACAGTTTAATATAATATATATTATATATATATATAAATGATTGGAACGATCCTTATAGCGGATATTCGGGTCACATGGCAACCGGTGCTGGAGCCAACGTCACTTTTGATGAACCGCTCGCCGCCTCCTTCCGGTCGTCGGCCGATAATATATCGTTGGTCAGGTCTTCGCCGTCGTCGGCGTCGACCGTTTCCACCGATTCTTCGTCTTCGTCCGGTGGCCAATCTTGGTTTTTACTATGTGAAAAACAAAAAAAAAAAATATATATATATAAAATAAATTAAGCAATTAAACGTCGGTCACGGTTAGAGCATCGATCAGTACTCGATCGAATTGTGCATTACGGAAACCGACGACGAGGCGGCCGGATCTTCTAGACAGTAGGTACCTAATATTGCCATCGGCGTTATGCGGAAAACGACCGTCCGGCCAAAATCTCTGTTTTTAGAAATAATTTGATGTTGAAAAAATAATAATAATGTTTTAAAAAATTGTAAAATTTTACATTGACACAATGGACATTTGGCATAACGAGCATAACGTAGTTGAAACATATTATGTATGTAATCGCAGTAATGGCTATTAGCCATTCTGTTATTAAAAGAAGAAACGAACGACTCTTTATTCCGGGCAAAATTCACATTTTAATCAAACAAAACATGTTTTTTTTTCTAAAATTAAATAATATGTTTATCTGAATAGGATCATCATTTAACTCATTAAAAAAAAAAAAGGATTAAGACAAACTTTTTTTAACCGAGTTATTCTCACCGTAACAAATAAAATCTATTGGTTCCCATAAAAAAAATTGAACAAATCGATGGCGATCTTATAATTGCATAATTGCCAAACGTCTTACTCAAACCGAGAGCCAAAAAGATTCAAATAAAAATCTCAAAGAATTAGACTTTTTTACTTATTTAAAACCTATTTACAGGGCTCCAGCATAAAAATACTCCAAACCCTTATTTAAAAGACCACTCTAATGTTTATATTATGAATAATATTATATTGTCAAGGTACTATTTCACGTTAATCCTCACCTTAATTTCTTAAGTTAATAATTCCCTTTTAGATGTTAATTTATCAACAGAACTTTATGCGAATACATGTTTTGAGGTCCTTATGTTTATTATTACAACGGTGGGGAGGAGGCTGTTTAGACACGGCGGATAAATTTTATAAAATCACTATATATATTTTTTTAGGAGTTATTATTTTTTTATATATATATATATATATATATATATATCGAATTTAAAGACTGAAGAGTGGGGATTTAAGTATATCGCATACGACGGTCAGTAATTGGCGCAGTATAATCATTTTTACAATTTTGTAAAAAAAAAAGGTATTTTGAAAATTAGTAGTTTATATATATATATTTTTTTTTTATCGATAACGCCTATATCTAGTATCTTATTGGCAGTGGGTCAAATGACTGTTATCCCACTATATATAATATGATTGTCATATAGGTGCGATGTATATTATGTCAATCAAATATCAACGCTGAATGTATTTCGAACATAGATGTGTGACAGTCCAATTTCACAAAAGATTCCGCATCAATGGAGGTAGACATAAAAAAACATGATACTTTATTTTTTTGGCCCTTCGATAAAAAACATTGCGAAAAATTAATATGAGATATTGCGAAAATAACACTGAACACTGGTGGGTATAATATGACCATTATTATTTTTTTTTTTTCAGTAAAATTGGTCTTGAAAAATAATGATGAATCTGTAAAATAATATCGTTTGTTTGAAATTTTCTGCAAACCAGAATTAATATATGCACATTTGTAATGATTATTAAAATATTAATTTTTGGGTTTTTTTAAGAAATCGGTTTGCAAAACTCTTGCATATTATTTGCAGTGAAATTTATACATTGGTGTTACATAAAACTAATATTGTGATGTTTGTTTGAAAAATGAGTTCGTCTGTTGTTGCCGAGCCTATTACTTTCTCGCGTCGGGGTGTCATGTGTCGTCAATTGATTTTCAACGGAATGCCAAATGTGTGAAATTAGCTTATATTTTAATTTTTCTATTCAACGAGTAGCTCGCACGTGACCACATTAGCAACAGACGATGGTCTGGTGGAGCCACATACAGCAACGTACAGGTAAGACTTTTATTCTACACAGTGATTTTGATTGATAAATAATTTGTAATTTCATTTTAAAATTTTAACCCATGTTTACTATTTGTAAGTCTGATTGAACACCGGCTTAAAGGGTATTTTTTTAGGAATTTGAACTTACGAATAATTGTGATTATTTGTAAACAGCGATTTTGGACATTCTTTGAAGTAAGGGTAACATTCTTTGCTGTGTTTGCCCACCGTTTCGGCGGTCACGTAGTCCTTCATTAAATCGGCATACGACGATCTGCTAGCCCTGTAAAATAATAATAATAGTAATTATCTATAGGACACATGCAGCATCGTATTTCTCTCTAGCGAATCTGCACAGTATCAAATAACCCTACACACTCACGCACAGTATCAATATTTGTATTATTATTTTCTTTGTATTTTATTATACAACCGACGACGTATATGTAATAGTAATTGGTACATGAAGAATGCCTTTGTCGACCTGAGTATAGGTTTGATAAACCAATAAATGTAACAATCCTAGTCTCTATGTTTGTAGTATTGATTAAAAAAATACATATATTACGCATATACTATATGTAATTGTGTTTATAAACATTAAACTATAATAATTAAAGTTACTGTTAAAAAGCTGATTTTTTTGTTTTTGTGTCCGAAAAATACTATCATTTTGTTGGATCAATCTATTTGGGTGGTTATTAATCGATAAAATTAGATAACTATGAATTTTGATCTTTGCAAACAACAGTCAATCGATTAACACTAATGGCATGCTACTGTTTTATTTTGGTTTGTTGAAAGCGGAAAGCACTTTCTATGCTTCTAGGCTACGAAACCCAGGAACAGAAAAATATAAAATAAGCATACAAATAAGATTTAACCAAATGTCGTAAGAGAAATATTCATGTAGGGATTATGTTCAAATAACTAAAAAAGTATACATATGACACAAATCTTATTTAGTTTTATTTTCATGTAGAGTACAAAAAGGGAATGATTTATAAGAGATAAAAAATAAGTATATATGTATGTATAGGAAAGGATTCCTAAAAAAGAGTTATAATTTATAACTTATAATAACGAACAAAAACATAATAGTATTATGTATTTTGTCTTCAAATTGTATCTATTAGACAACAACTAAAAGTGGTTTGCATTTAGTGGTAGAGGCGAACAATGACGTGATCGATTTTTGATTTGTGTAGTAAATTATCTGACCGGATCGAAGGTCTAAATCGGTTCACGATTGGAAACTAACATACCGATGAAATGGTGTGAAGTTTTTGATTGTACCGTATATTACCTAACTTCGGTGGTGTTAAATTTAAATGCCATTTACAAACATTACTCAGCATAAATGACTTACTTGCCTAACAGTGAGTGAATACGGCCGATCATCCGCGTGAACAAAGTCGTTCTGTACTCTTATTTTCCGAATTTCCTAAACCTAATAAATTATATCAATTTCAATGTTCATCTTTTATTTTTATATCATAATTCTTAGGTACGGTCGTGGTAACAGACAAATAATAATTGCAATATCGGAAATGAAGAAATTAATCGTCACAGTCACTAATATATAAACCATTCGGTTGTACATTTATTTTGAAGACTATTGACTACTAGTTAGTTCCAATAAACAACTCAGCAATCTAGATTTGGAATCTAAGTTCATGAAAATACATTTTACTTTTTTTTTCCCTGTACCCTTTCATGTAAATCAATAACCATTTCGAGATAGTGGACTTTACAGATCTTCGTAATAGAAATGTAAAAATATACAAATTCTATATACCTAATACAATCAAGAAAAACATTTAAAACGAAATTTTTTGCACCATTACATTACTGTATATTGCCTACTATTTATGTTTGCGTTAAGTCGCGGGGTGACTTTAATTATAGTTATAATAATTAGTTATAGTTATAGTATGCGGCCAGGTAGTATTGTGTGCTTAATAGCTATAGATGGGATTTATGATTTCTTAGGAATTATTGCTGCAAGGCACACAACAGCTATAGTGGTATAACCATATACATATAGGTACGTTAGACATAGGTACACACATAGACGGCGTTTCCGGTTTGGTACACGAGTTACAATAAATATTGCAAAACTCGACGACATGAAAAATAAGTACGCAAAGGTTATGACCCAATGACCTGTTAATTACACAATTATAATATTATTTTGGACCGTTTATAGCTACAGATTTTTTTTTCACTAACATTGTATAACATATTATAATCTATTATTATGAAATATTTTTCATAAAATCAGTAATGCTTTATTTATTCCATAGTAGTTAATAGTTACGCTTCGCTTTGCTATCTTGTAAAAATTGTATTTTATTCACTTCTTGTCGTCGTTCGAGATGAGTAAAATATAATATTATTATGGTTAAATGTAATATACTAACGTTAGGAACAACTGAAGAAATTCGCCGACGAATCCAAACTTGTGGATGGCCTGATGACCGTGAACTTCACATATGGCTCGAAGCAAACAAGCCTTACCGTCCATTCCGAAGTTGGTCAGCAAGTCTTCCACGACGGTATACAACAGTGCTCTGGAAATATACAATTCATTGGTACACTATGCCCTTTATATTAATTATTGCAGCCCCATGAAACAGGAAACTTACAATTTACGTTGTTAATAATATTGTTTATTTTTTAATTAACATTTGTATTGCAGATTCGTACGTATAATATTATTTTAGCAGTCTTTGTTTTTTTTCTTTCCCATTGCAAAATAATTACAATTCCACCAGCGACTTGGGCTTGGGCTATTATTCATTATATCAAGGGCAACGCATAATTTTCAGCTGCCAAGATGTTATATTATGATGTCTTAACATGTTAGACCAAGTATCCACGCAAAACAGGTTAGATTATTATACATGTATGATATTGCCGCTGTGTAGAATATTAATTTTTGGACATCTTAAAAAATATCAAACCGTTAATGCTAAAAGTCGGGTATACCAATACCATAATCAATTTGTGGCGAATTTATCAGGTAAAAAATATCGTGTGAACTATAGTCTATACAAACTTATAATATTAATATACGAGTGAAGAAGTATTTTGAACCCGTGAGATAAAAATTTCAACATTATTAAAGTCGTGTTAAAAACAAAAAAAAAATCCATAAGAAAACGAACTAACGCGAATTTGCAGAAAACAACAGCAAACAAAGAACACAAACACTCCGATTTGGACGATCAAACGTACAGTATCACCTAGCATAGAGTTACCAAATTTCAGTATTATATTATTTACCGGAGCAAAGATAGCAAACAAACACGCACCGAACTGAAGAATACATATAAAACTCAATGTATTCAGTTCGGTGGGAACGCGATATGTTTGTAAGACCAAACAGCGGCGAATATTTGAAAATAAAATTAATAAGGTTTTTAAACTGTTGTTTTAAGAGTTAAAATTTGACTAAAACTATAGTTTATGCGCACATTAAAAATGTCAGCTTTGGGTTGCCCCTCTAAACGGTTAATGCCCACGTACAAAAAAAAAAAATAGCACAAGGAACGATTAAAACGCATACCTTTCTCCTCCTTGGAAGTACGAATGTATTGGCTTGGGTAACGTGGGCACGGATCTGGTAGATCTTCGGCCGTCCATAAGCTGAGCCACATAGTCGGCCAGCACAGAACCGGCCTGTCTGCCCATACTTCTGGCTAGCAATGGCGGAAAAGCGCCGAACGGATTCTGGTTGTCGGTTAATCCTAGCGCGTCAAAGTCGACTGAAAAATAATAATATATATAAACATAGGTATATTATGCACCGTACATTACTATTAGGTATACAGATACCGCAATATCAACACACCGCCGGGAGGTCTCTTTCTTAACCGCACGTTGTAATGTTAGCTAGACGGATTTAAACAGTATAGTGTCATAAGCATGCGGTTAACATAATATTTATTAGACTGGACGTGCAATAAAACAGAGTTTTATTGTATTTTGCATTTTTCGAAAAGTTATTATTGGCTATTAATTATAGGCTAAGTACAACGTGCACGACTGACATCTGGTTGTATACGATTGGAAATTTAGACTTTGTGCACGTATTAAAAACGTTAAAACTGAAAGAGTTTTAATAATTTAAAGTTATACTTTTATTCGATGAAGATAAAGGATTGGAAATGTAACTTCCGTAGCACGGCTTAATATTGTGCAAGTGATTAGGGGCGTTAAAGAAAATGTAGCTAGTAAAATCAATTATTGTTGAAAACGTTGTTTTAGATCACATGGAGTCTGGAGATATGCAAGTATACAGGCGCGTGCCTTCTTCGCACAGTTTTGGCTTGTGCAAAACGAGACAACTGAAAATGGCGTATCTATATAGAAATCATGTGATTGAAAATTGAAATGAACTTATTTACGCTTTAAGCTTATTTTATGATATCTTATAATTTTATCTAATCTTATGATTAGATAAAATTATGGTAATGACATAGCAGACTATAGAAAACAGACTAAAATTGTTTGAGTATGCTAAACAGTAAACACAGTAAATGAAAATATTATATACAATCAAAATAAAGTCGGTTAAAACAAGAGGCATTCCAAATTACAAATGGGTTTATATATTAATCTTTCACATCACAACTACTTAACATGAAACTGTATCGATTTTTCAAACTAATAATAGGTGTTAAAGTACTGACAAATGTATGATGTATTAATGTATATTGGGTACATTATACAAACACCGCATTACTAAAATAATCACGAATTCGGTGTTTCTAACTCAACAGTATTACGGAAACTAATGGTGAAACGGCAGTTATTACAAGAACACTTGAAAGGTGTGGTGAGAGGTTATTGCTACTTACAATAGATATATGAAGATTAACGATGTAGGTGTCATAAATGTCTGCTGAACGGAAGTACAAATAATAATGACTGGCGCCATAGTAAAGAAAATGTATTAGTAGCATATTTGCTAGTTGTGGTGAAGTACCTTCACATTTAGCATTTGCACAAGAATCAAAATATTTCATCCAATTATTATATTAGTGTTAAATATGCTTTATTTTTAATGGAACACCGAGTAAGTATTATCCACAAACGGAGTTTATTATTATATATAATTTGAAAAACATAATGTTTCTACAATCTTGTTAGAACAATAATGTGCCTATGAAGGAACTAATGTTTTTAGGTAGGTATAACGCATAATTTATACAATCATATTATGATATTTTATGCCTTGAGGGATCCAACGCGCTCTTGACGTGACTTCAACGCCTCTTTTTATTTTATTTTAAGTGATTTATGTTTTTTTTTATTAATACTTATTATTATTACTAACTGTAAAATACAATATTATTATGTTAACATATAATTTAATAGTAACTCATAACTGATTATTATGTAAAAACGTGTTAGTTTTTTTATTAAAAAGAAAAAATATATTTTTTAATATTTTGGGAGTTTCTAGTAGGGACAGTATTTAGTTAATTATTTTTAAATAGTTAAAATATTCGGTTGAACACCAAACTTGGAAAAATACCCATCGGGCTCTTTTTGTTAAGTCCAGCGTATGTTTGGTATTTTTTCTAAAAGATGGGTTTTATCGGGTTTATGCATACCCTAAAAACTTAACAAGTCGAATTTTTTTTTAAAACAAGTATTTTATTAAATGGTTAGACTCAAATAGCTATAAGTATAAAACTAATATTTTAAAAATGTTAAATAATATTTTTTTGCAATAAACCGCATTAAAAAAATCGGATACCAGTTTACTATGTTTAAATAAATATTGTTTTTATATTGGAGGTTACTGAATAAATATAATTGATTTTAGAAATTGTACAAACTATTTTATAGATAATATTTCGAGTAATAATTAATGTAAATGAAAAATTCATCCGTGGCTTAGTAACTTTTTAATTGAGCGCTAGCGGTTTATTGATTTTCAGTTGGTATGCGTTTTAATTAATTTCGTAACAATTGATAAATATTTGTAAAGGGTGTATTATTTAAGTTATTTACAAAATAATATAAAAATCAATTACTAATCAATTCGTATGAATCATACCTGTATTTAATTTTATATGCAGGTATAATAATTACAGAGTGCATATTTTTGGAACGTGGTATTTAATATCTCTCGGAATTTCAGGTGATTGTACGCAAGTTTTTTGATATTAAAACTCGTTTAATATGCTCGCTTGGTGTGTTAAAGTTGCGTTGTTACATGCGTATAAAACGTAGAGGCAAAATAATGTTGTACTGACTTGTAAATGGAAGACTGATGGACATATTGGACAGGAATCCGTCAGGTGGATATCTGACGAACGGAAGAGACAGCGATGGCGTGATGGTCAGCCTTGTGCCTGGCGGTAATGCCAGTCGGCCGTCCGTGGTGATCCATAACAACCGTTTTTTTCGCGAGTGCGGTTGCTCCGATGGGTCGTCTTTGGCATCGGTCGCGTTGCTCTCAAGCCACATCAACAGTAATAACACGGCACCCAACAACGGTTTGCCTAAGTGTCTCATTCCTGGCGAAACAAACAAAAAAAAAAACCCATCGATTAGTTAATATAATAATCATGAAAAACGCATACATTTTACACTTATATAGTATTTCAACCGTTGTTCTGAATTGGCTTTAATCAACGACGATTGAGTTCAAAAATGTGTCAAAAATAATTATTGTATTTCACTTTGACTAAAAAAAAAAAAAAAAAATACTACGCGACATTTTACACTATTTGAAAAGCGAATAAATTATAATGATACATTGCTCAATACTCGAACGATACAAAGAGCAGGTACACCTAGGCAGTTTTATTACAGTGTCATTAATCCTGAAAATAAGGAAGCTGTGGTCGGCAAGTCCCGGGCTTGACTAAATTATTATTCGACTGACCCGAACAATTTATTATAATAGAAACGATACCTATTTAAATCTCGAAATAGTAATTTTTTACGTCCTAACGTACAGTCACATTGATCATAATGACCTCTGTCAAATAATCAGTTTGGAATAAGTACAATAATGTTTAAGCGTATGCACTTAAGTTAAAATTTTGTTGAAACCGTTATTGCGTTAAAATCGTGTGGATTAAACAAATTTTTAGAGTATACTTTCAAAAACGCATATACATAAACGTGAGTCCGAATTTGTCATTAAACCGGTTTCGGATAAAAATGATTGCCTTACTAAATTCCCACTAACCTAAAGACGATGAACTCGCATTTTAGAAGTTAAATATACATATTAAATAAACCAAGCGAACACCAAAAGCGGCGCCAGATATTTTTCATTGGCGAGACAAAGCAAACATTTTTTTATAATAGCACATTAAGAAATTTATATTCATAAGCCATAGGTAAGGCACTACCAAGCAAACGCAAATTTTAATGGGCTCTTGTTCCGTCGGCCTCCATCCCTCGCCCCAGCGTCACTTCCGGAAAAACGAATACATATTATATAATATGCGTAATGTATATATAAATGCACATCATATAGCAATATCTATAACGAGAAAGATGATAAAAATTTAAAACAAGATTTTCTAACAACGATATGCTCACGGATACAAACACGAATAATATACTTGTAAGAAATATCTGTGAAATGTGAATTAATCGCTGTAATATATTCTAGGAATATATTACAGCGGTTAGTTCATGTTATTTTTCAGTTTATTACTCTATTTGGCCAAAAAATCTTGTTTCTGTGTATGAAATATATGTAAACGTCAGTCGGCGCGGGTTATATTATTGTAAGTAGACTATAAAGTGTACGATTCATCCGTTATGTACAGAGATTTAACCATGTTAACAGTCAAAACGCTCTTTTAGGTTTTCAGTTTAGCTAAAATTATATATAATTAGCGTTAAAGATCACAATTTTTTTCTTTTGATGAAGAGCAAAAAAAAATTGTACAATACCGACGGTATACTCGGTATAGAGTATAATAATAGGATATCATAGCGACCGAAGTCATCAAACAGTACGATTTGGCCAATAGGTACCGACAAGCGTTTAATGTTCAAACGACTGTAGATAATTGAGAATATAAATTAATTATGGCCATTGTTGGAGAATAATATGACATGCTATAAAGCTATTGTCATATTTTAATCATTCTGTGGCCAGTGATCCTTACAAGTTACAATGTATAGGCTATATAGTTTGACCATTAGCTTGGATAATATTAATTCATAGGACACCGGTTTTGTTGTAGGTAACTTGTGTTACCGAAATTAAAGCTGTTTCTTGTTGCTGAAATAATAACTAAACGGGGTGAATCATAGTGTTTTTGGAAATTTCCGCACCTAACCAAACACGGTATTCAGTTCAAATCATTAGCAATAAACGTGTCTTCTTTGTAATGAATAGTATTGTTATTTTTTTTATTTAAATCACAATGGATTAACTTAAGTCTTAAGTTTGTTCTTAGAATTTTTACCTAGAATACAGAGAAAAATGCTCAAATCATCGAAGCTACATTTTGTTTGGGTCGAGATAATCGAGAAAGAGAATTAAGGCTTGACATACTTTAATAATCAACAGCTCAATTTAGCTAACCTTAAAGTCAAATTTGAAGTTTTATAACTATATTTAATAATGGTTTTTTGGTATCATATTTCTTAAAGACAAATTCAAGATTATTGGTGTATCGAAAATAAGTAAAAAAATAGTAAAAAATAAATATACCATTTGTCCTAATGAAAAGCAGTGGCGTATTTTCCAGGGAGGGTTCAAAATAATAAAAAACTGTATAAAAAAACAGTATTATCAAATAAATACTTGTATTTATTTTTTTATCCATTTTTTGAGGGATGGGAGTGGGTCTAGTACCCTTAGACACCTCCCTCTCCTTATGTTCGCTAGGGGGACATGTGTACTGAAGCTAGTTTCTATCAATATTTGATCAACCCGTTTCTTTATATCTTACTCTTAATCATAACATCATTCAATTTAGAGTCATCTAGTCTAGAAGAAATTAACCATTTTATTTACCGGTATTAATAATTAACAATATTTGTGTTTGTTTATTTAATGAATTTGCACCATACAATTTTTAGAGAATTACTAACCTACAAAATAATTTTTAACACACTACGTTGGTATGTTTAATATAAGACAAAAAAATCCATATTAGAATAAGATGTATTTATTTAATAGGAAATTAATTTATTCATTTATTTTTCAGTATTAAACATTCAAACTTTAATTCTGTTTTAACGGCATTCTTATGCTATTTTTAGGTCATGAAGTTTTGGTCTCTAGTAATGAATGCCAATACCGATGATAATTTAAACACCGCTATAAAAAAGTCAATGCCTGAGAGCTAATACACATTTACACGTGACGACCGCTCAAATTATTTATTTGACTGCTATCAATGGATAATAATCAATGCTTCTTCTTGTGAGGTTGTTTTATACAAATCATTTTCATCAAACGACTGGTCAATAAAAATTGTTGCTGGTAAATATTTACCATACAAGTAGGTTTTTTTTTTGTATCGTAGTAAAATGTTGTTTGAAAAAATTAATAATATGCTTAACTGATTGCGAGTAATTACAAACTATGGAACATACTCATGACAAGAATAATTCAAATTTTCGTACATTGATCTATATCAAATATTATAAATCAAACTCCAACGGGTTAAGTTTTCTTGGCAAAGACTCAAAATGGAATATATTTCAGATTATTAATACCTTTTATGTCGTTTTTAATATGTGTCATATTAATCATATTTGTCACGCACAGGAATGCTAAATATCAGACCACATTTAAATAGAAGTAAAATTAATAATAGGCGTTATCGTTATTTTTTTCTAAATTTTTTTTGGGAAAAAAATTATGTACCTACTTTTATTTTATAAGTTATGTCATACGACTAATTTTTTTTAGACGTAGTGCATAAGTGTGAATAATTTTACACTTGATTTATTAACATAAAAAAAAGGGTTTTTTTTTTAATATACGGGCATAAAATAAGTAGTCGTATAACTAAACCAATTTAGCCGATTCAGCTTAACATGTAAATTGTTCTCATAATACAAATTGTTTTTCTCGCGTGCTGGTAACGATTATTTGCATTTAATTCAGAGAAATTTTCACGCTTAAAGAAACTCTGCTTAACAAACTTCATTTACTTTTTTTACCATATCTGTTTATTATAATGTCCGGAATATAATGAAACGCAATATGTTATATCTTAAATTCACTTTTAACTGCTGACCTACTTCCAGAGATGGTCAAATCAGCAATAATGTAGCACAGCCTATAGTTCAGATGTCAATAAGTATCATCACAGATCGATTATTTAAATCATTAGCACATATTGTAAAAGTATAAATGTAATTATACCCCTGTTGGTCGGGGTTAGAATAGACCATCGGTTGTTCCTGCCTGTCGTAAAAAGCGACTAAAAGGGACTTGTAGTAGGGCAGCAGCTACTACAATATTGGGTGTAGGTGCAGGTAACCTACAATGGTAGAAACAGCTACACACTAAACAGCAGCCAGCAGATACGGGAACTGTATAACTGGTGGCTGCACTGCGATACGGAAGGCAAGGGGAAACCACCGTATAAATCATCCCAAGAAATAGCAATAGGAAGGCAAGTAACAGGGAAGAGTGGAGAATTGCTACAAACCAATCTCAGGATTGAATACTAAAGAAGAAGAAATGTAATTAATTATTATACACAGTAGAATCATTAAGTACAAATAATAAAATGATGAATCCAAAATGTAACTGGTATCAGTTGTATCAATTCTCATTACAGATCTTCACCTATTTGTATTTATTTATTCATACAGCTTGATATATTTCTTTGTAATAATCGCATAGCGCACAAGACATACGATGCATATTTTATATAGTCATCAGGAACGACGTTTAAAAATGTAGAAGACGAATATATTAACGACGTTTAATATATATTGCTATGTATTTAAATTTGCATTTTAAAGCTTATTAATCCGAAACTTCAGTGTTTTTGCATATCTGAAAATATTTTAAGTTAATCTTCTGCCAACTTTCTCATAATCCCTATAAGTTTTAAAGACTTTGACATCATGTTGGTAGCAGAATCTTGAAAAAATGCAAAACAATTTCCTAACTAAAACTGTCGTAATGAAAAATAAGGTAGGTACAACATTTTAGAGACCTCCTCTTCACATATGTAAAGGAAAGAACATAAAAAACAATTCCCGAGAAGGAAAGCAAAAAAAATAATGATAAGTGTGCACATGAGATGGGATGGGGAATGCATGGAAATATGTTAGTGTATATTATATAGGACCAAAGGCCTGATTAAAAGTTTACTGTAAATTCGCATCAAATCGTTTCATCATTAAATCATTATAATCACTTTAAGTTTTATTCGTTTATAAATCTGTCTTTTTATTTTTTTATACGACAGTACCAGAGTTGAAATTACCCTTTTTTGATGCCCCAAGGCGAAGAAAATTAGGCACCTTAGGCTAAGCAATTTTTGTCTCGAATCATGCTAAATAAAATGTTTAATAATTTTTTCTCTTTTCCAAATTTATTGAAAAAATAACAATTTGTATATTTAGAACTTTACAACCTCCCAACTATTAATATACCACTTATGAGTGTATAAAATCAAAACTAAAATGCGCGTAAACTTGTACTTGCCTACATAACCAGGTCAATCCGGTATTTTTATTATTTCACTTCAAGTGTTAAACACATAAATAAAAAATTAAAAAATCGACTTTAGCAAAACCAAATTTTTTTTTTAAACACTTAATTTAACATGTGAACATAGTTTGAGGGTTAATCGATGATGTATGTTGGCGTTTCGGGTCTCTCGAGAAGTGTATGACCCGAGACAAGTGCCTCTAATTACTTTCCTTAAATCAAGACCTGGCGAGCACTACAAAATGCCACCCTTATTGTTTGTATAATTACTGCGCGACTCTGTGATTTATGTATCCAATCAAGACCGAGCGCCGCTCCTCGGAATACTTAATCGATTCGGTATACAATATGAGACACGTTAGAATTTTATTGTCCACGCGGGCTTTAGACCCGGCGAAAACCCCTATTTATTATACTATATGTTATTATTATTCACTTTCGTTGGCTGACTTTACCTACGCGGTCGAGCTGGCAAACCGACGAACGTGCTGGCTACTCGGCACCTATATAATTTAAGGTACATTATTTTTGTTATACCTCGTATAATATGGACTATAGTATGTACCTATACTGTAACTGCTGCTGTGGCCGTGTATACCGATGGACCGTCGACGGCGGCGGTTCAAACAACGGTGGCATTGTTAGACGGGCGTGATAGGTAGGATGTATAATATAATGTAATGTAATGTAATTTGGTGGCGCACGGTGGGCCACGTGCTGCTCGCCTGCTGAACGCGGATCGCGGCTGTCGAGCGTGTGCGGGACCCGCGGCCGCGCCGCCACCGCCTCCTTGGTCCGTTCGTCCTCTCGTGTTATACCATAACCATTGCAACGTGATCGCATCACACATACACATATATATGTATTATTATATACATATATAATAATAATATGTTCGGAGATTCACAAAGCCATTGTACTGGCGCGCGGAACGGAATGTTTTTTTTTAAATATATATATTTAACTTCAAAAGCGTGTCAGGATGTAGAAAGAGAGACGGAGACGGCCGGAAGGTCGGGTGAAAAGAGGGCGAAGATAATATTATTGTTATTATTATATTGTAGCGGGCAGACGACGAATTGACGTGTATCGGCCGAATTTATTATATTGGTTATTATGTATGTATGTGCGGCCACCGCAGAGTGCCATTGGAGTTGTAAAAAAAAAAAAATTGTATATACATGTGTTAAGTCGAAAACGGGCAAACGAGCCGTTCGGTCGGGCGGCGCTCTTGCGCGTGTATTAATTTTATAATACGGTGTATACCTATTGTGTATTATGGCGTTGTTTAATTATCGTGAGCGCTCAATAATAATATTCGCCTCCGGCGTATACCGTTAATCCGTTGTGCGGTAAATCTGCCGGTCGCTTTATTAATCGACCGATTCAAACAAATCGGTGCGGCACGCCGTTCTCATGTAGTACCTACACAGGAAGAAGGTACATATTGTGTACACAGCAGCAGCAGACGGCTCTATCATCAAGGGCGTTCGGTCGGGCCCGGTCGGATAGCGCCGACGACCGCGGACAATACCGACCTAATTGGTAATCAGCGTTTTCAGCCCGTCGACGTGTGCATGTGTCTCTTTTGGCGTGCTGCGACCCGATTTCTCGAGACGTCGACTTAACGAGACTATATATGTAATGATGCAGTGTGCACGAGGAGTGGTTTCCAGAGGTGGTCGATCACAGACAGGAGTGTTGCTATTCTTCTTGTGCATCTGCTTGGTATTTTTTTTTTTTAACCCCGACCGCAATAATTTGTAGCAACCGGCGAGTGGACGAGAGTAAAAAACGAAACGTCATCGTCGTCGTTTCTCAGAATGAGTCGTCCACGTCAGAGCTTTTTTCGGTCTCGTTATGTCTATAATAGAGCGTACCTCCCCCCGAGCGGTATCCGCGTGGGGTTTCCGCATGCCGCCGCTCCTTTGACTTGAATTCCCAAAATCGTATAATAAGAAATATATAGTCCGAGAGGTTCTTATCTTCCCAACAACTACCTAGTACAGTTCTGTTAGTTTCCATTTGGATCGCCTGTAAATATGGCGGTTGATTTCATTTGACAATTTGTTCACGCATTCAATAGACTCCGGCAACTTGCAAATCTTCGCATTATCATCATCATTGACGGATTTACCTTGCAAAAATGCTCTCGACACTATTGTCTGTAACTTTCCTGACGTGTCTAGTAATTAGTTATCGATATTCAAAGATTTCGACCGTTGTACATTAACAATACTAATCCCATATTGCGCACTGGTACAATTTCTAGAATAATAAATATTGAAAATCACAAACTCATTGGGTTTTTGGTCTATGACCGTGCTTATCATTTCTTTTGTTTACCAACATAACGCTATTAGCTTTAACCTAATAAAATTATGGTGCCTCTGGTGTACCCCTAATCCTGGCTACGATATTCGCTCATATCATAATAGTCTTATTTAACTGTTTTAACTTTGCCGGTTTCCTATTCTATAGAATTTACTATAACACTTTGAATTTGATAAAACTTTAGCCGTCGAGTTTCGACAGACGATGAAGTGATTGTTTAAGATCTTCTATTCCCTCGTCGATTTAAAACCGTTTGATAGGTACGTTAAAGTTGTACGATTGACAACGTTCAATCATTAATCAATGCATCCTCACCGGGTGGGTCGGTCTTGTCAGTAGAGACGGACTGCTGCTCGGAGTGCGCCTTCTCGATAATCGTTACACGGTATTTGACTTCAGAGTAATTTTCAAATGTAATAATGCCGTCGATCAATACCGTTTTGCTCGTTCTTTAGTTTCTATCTACTGTATAATGTACACAAATCTTAACGTGTGATTACTCCAAAGAAGGAAATGACAAAAACACGATTGCTTTGTCATAAGAGGCCAATGTTACGGATTTGCCGTCGGCGTCAACGATAATGCGTTTTCGATATATTATATTTTTATATTATAATCTGCCATTGCGCGAACAGTAAGCGTGGATAATTTTCAAACATAATATATACATACAACTATATATTGTTGGCGCATTACCTCGAGTGCACGCGGTATATTATTATTAAAACGTTAACGTTCGGCATCGATTATCCGGTTTAATCCGCCTCTTTTAGTGAAATTTAATAATAAAAAAATATTTGCTTTTTTTTATCACATTGGCGTGTCCCGAAGAGCCATTTCCGTTGATCGTATTGATACTATCCATATTGTACCTAACAACGGTAATAATTAAACGGCGGTATCCCGCTGCTTGACTTTTACAAATTCAATAATAATAATATCCATTAAACGTCATTTTGAATAAATATTAAAAATAATTATTAAGAAAAACGAACAAATCGTAGTAAAAAAAATATATTAATGCATTAGCCGGTAAGTGTCTGTTTGCATTTGTTCATAACAAAGTTTGCCGCTACAGCAGACCTCCTAGAGAGACTTTACTAATAAATTTGTAATTTTTCTTCCATAGTAATACTAGGTATGTGTTGATTTAATATGCCGACAATGGCGTGTAGTCAAAAGAAGGTCGGCGTTGCTAAAGTACCACGTACTATTTTACTTGTAATAATAGTTTATGGATGAATTTTGGTAGATATTGCTAAGGCATCACCTTAACCGCCATGGTGCACGCGTTATACTGAATACCGAGCGTGTCCGTGTTTGAATATTTTACGGAAACATACTTAGATATCCACATACATATAATGATAGACTCTATATATATTTTTTTTTTCTATGTGTCTCACCCGACGCTATTCGTACGGGTCGCGGAAATCATCCGTATTAGATTTAGATTGAAAAATCTGTCGAGTTTACGGTTTTTTTAAAGTTAAATTGCTTTTTTCCTCTCAACTCTCGGGCTTTGCTGCTACATCTGTACCCCGTGTAGGACATCTGCAGGCCAATCATCGCCGGCAGTGCCCAATGATGATAATATTATACACTCAAATGTCACGGACCGGACGGACATCGTGTGCGAGTGGGTAATGAAAAACGAAATATGAGTATGTAATATTATTGTATGTGTGTATTCGATATAATAACACTGCATTATATTGTGAAATAATAAACCCAGGACGGCACAAGACGCGATGCCCTTATGACACGATTACCTCGACCGGTTTGCCGGACGCGTTAAGCCCGTCTAATATACACTCATAAGGACTGCATGATAGCGAATGTGGTGTTCATGATGAACTTTTAACATTTTTCTTCTTCTTATATATAATTTTTTTTTTGTTATGCGGCGACTAACGCGGAAGTATACAATATAATCACGACAGACGGAACCGGATTCATCCAGAAATATTTATTTATCTTTTGCACGCAACGCATTCATTCGCGGTTTTTTTTTAAGTAGCACAAAATATAATAATTTGATCGTTTTTCGTGAACGTCTAGGATTCGTGGCGATGAATGTAATCGTTCATTCGGAATAGGCCGTTATTATTATTGTTCGTTTTTTCTATGTTATTGGATACCGCCGAATAACATAATGAGATTATTTTATTTGCGAAGTGTATTCACACATTCTAATTGCGTTAATCTCACACAAAAATTATCAAAATGTTAACCGACCAACAGATAAACTAATGATAAAACAGCATCGAAAATATAAATGTTATGAAATAAAACGAGATCTGATGAAAAATACACGGGTGATCGTTAAAAGGGTTTTAAAATCCTGTATAATAAGTAATACATTTTTATGTTTTATGTTCGACGACGATGACGATTATTGATCGTCACTCTTTAACTACTACATTGATTTATAGCCTGCTTGCTTAGATGCTAAAATGACGTTGAATAAATATCATATTGATAGGTACAAAATGCGGTTAAACATAACGCTAAAAAGTAAACCGATCAGTCTATATTAGCACAAAACCAAATTTTATAAAAATTATAAATTCAACATTTCTTCTTACATAAAATGTCGGTTAAAAGCGATTTTTGTCTAGGAGTTATGTGATGTATCACGTTTTGCTTAATATAGACATTTCACATTTGTCAAAATTATGTTCAGAGTGAAGAGTTGATTGAGTTTCAAACCTTGGAATGTAGTAAATCGTGCAGAAAATTAACAATCGGCCGTGTCGGACTGGAAAATATTGATAGATTTACTGGGAGATTAATTGAACTTAATGGTTCCCCAGAACAGGTCAGTTAGATAGTATATATTTTATATTATATTATGTACTAAAAAAAGGCGGAGTTGGTTGTAATTATTTTTTCAAAACTAAAATTGTGAACTATTTTATTGCAGCAATCATTTTCACAAGGTTTATGTGTTTCGTTTACGAGTGCACTAAAAAAAGTTTTCGGTAAACTTGTTCTCTTTACTCTCATAAATTGCATATGGTACACATTTAAGTACGGGATATATGCAAATGATCATCATGATAAACTATCTTCATGATTTATTAACATTGTTATTAATAAATGTTGAAATTTGTTCAGAAAAACTTTTAAATTACAATCTTTTAGTCATATTGTAATAACTGATTGTATTTCATTAAAAAATCCAAATTTAAACTAATAGTCCATGTAGGGGTGTGGCAAATGATTGAAATCATCGGTTTGAGCTAAATACTTATTTTTTTTTATTTTAAACTTTCTTATTAATAATTAACTACTGAAACTAACGAAATGACTATAGTAAACAGAGGTTTTTGATCATCTGGTTATTTTTATTATGCCAAGGAAAGTGTAAACATCTCTGATATGACAACGACAACAATGAAGTGAATGTTAAATATTGAAAATTAGATCAAAATAAGTGGTTAACCATACAAAACAAACGAAATCATCAACTGTTAACATTATTTATTGACTATTCGTTTTATTCGTTATTGATCGTTTACAGCCTTGAGTTTGGTTTTAATAGAGTGAACGAATTACATACAATTTTATATTTTGCATGTTATCATGTTTATTTCATTTGGCATAAAAGTTCATAGTACCTATTCATTCATAAAAGTATTAGTATTCAATTATTTATTTTTTTAAATAATTATTATAATTTAATAACATGCTATTGATTTTCGTTGATATTTAATTTTACACAAGACAATAATTGGAGGTAAAAATCCGGATTTGAAACTGACACATTTTTAGTGTGCGTGCAGATAATCTAATGCTAATTTCCTTGGTATCCATTAAAAACCAGTTTTAAAAAAAATGAACTATGTAATTTACCAAAGACATATTGCAATTGGGAACTAATCATATAATCATCTAATGACTATAACTGCTGAGAGTTAAAAACACTCATACACATGGAAAGTTTGATTTTTAGTATGGTTAATTTTATAATTAATTTTTTAGCAAAACTGATGAGAACGATCATTAGTTTTTTTTAAACAATAAAATGTATTATGTTGAGTATAGTGGAGGAAAATCTAAAATTATATTGCTGTGAGCATCATAATGGAATTATATTTCTCTTTATTTATTTGTAGTGTATGTATATAAAAAAAAAGTATTTTGCAGGAGGTTTCAATGGAACGTAATGCCTCGAGAAATCTCTGTATGGGTCCAACAATGAAAGCTGCACAGTGCACACACACTGAGATTTTGTTTTATACTCGCTTGTAAGACTCAGAGCTTTGTCAATTTAGCATAACATTATATGATAACACATAACATGATTACCATTATAATATTTTTCATGTATGTATTTTGTTTTTGGATTATTAGTTTTTATATTAGAAAACTACCCGTTAGCGTCTTGTTAGGCTTCTCGCTTTCATTAAGGCAGTAAAGAACAAGTAAAAATAATTTTTACGAGACTAAATTTCTAACGTGGCTTTTTCTTATGTATTCGCCTATTTTTTTTTTTTTTTTTTTAATCAACACTTAACTAGGTTTTTGATTTGTCGTTCTTTAATAAAATGATAATAATTGTATATAACTTCAAATTTGGAATAAGACAAAGTCAACTTATTGTAAAAGATGCGTGACCGAGTTGGAATAAAATATGGGAAAACAATATGCGGAGTTCTCATACTGATATAATAATTACCTTAGCCTTTACAGTTATATATAAATAAATTAAAATCATAAAAAAGGCGTCTTTTGTAATATTATTTTAGATTTATTAAGAACGTCTGGTTTGGAAATATCATCATTGAAATTAATATGTGGACGGCTAAATCTAAATAAGCTATATAGTATGAACGCACATTACTTTAACTGTATTATACGGAAATCGTCATTGTCATGTACAAGAGTGCATTCCAGTTTTTGTTATACTTAATATTATGTATTCAAATCATTTGTTTTGTCTATGCAAAAAAAAAAATACATTAAATCAAAGTGAGCTCTTTTGCCAAATAATTAAAGTATGCCATTTGTCGTTTTTATCATGATGTGTTATATATTAACTATGCAGGCACATTAATCTTTGTCATGTTTTCACGTTACTTGTAGTTTTGAAAAATAATTGTTTTAGATTCGAGTACGATTATATTTTGCAGCACATAAAAAACCAGTTGCGCATGAACACTCAGAATAAGACAATTATTAAACTATAAACTTGACAACAGACTCTACACTGGACATTGGACACTATACTGTACTGTAAAATTGTTTACATTTATTTAATTAACGCCTATCGCCTAAACAGGCAGTTTCACACAAGTATACTTGAATTATAAATTATAATATAATCTCAATGATTGTACTATGCTAATACATAAATACCTAAATTCAATTTTATAAGCTATTAGTTAAGCTAAGCGGACATCCAATTACAATAATTGGGATTGTAAGTGGCCGTCTTGATTCCGGCAACGAACGTGTAATTATTTTGAGTGTTATACCTTAACAGTACAACAACGTAAGTGTTTCAATTATAGCGACGGCAAAGTTGCAGTAACATATTATGTACATTGTACTACTTGTTGAAATTATTCTACTTTTGTAATTGACCGGTAAAACAAGACTATGGTACAGTTCGAGACACTCGTTTGACGGAATTGTATACTTCCGGACTTGAAGTCAGGAAGAGAAGGCATATTATAATATTATAAGCAAAAAGGTTAAAAGTGAATCTTCCCATTGTACGACCGTCTGGAAAAAGAAACGGATTGTTTTTGAAATTCCTCGACCGTCTGTACATTGTTCACCGTCTCTTCTCTTGCGAGTTCAATGTATATTGTAATACTCGTATGGAACCGGTTGTCTTTGCTCTTACGGGGTCAATAATGATACTATTCCGATGGTTAAATATGTACTTTTAATACAAAGTATATCACACACAGCTCTTAGTCCTAGCACTCCCACAAGCATATCACACGCGAAGGCATGCCGGCTATTCAGTAAATGACTCGAAACATCGACACCAGGAGAATATTGAGTTGTTAAGTTTCTCTTTCATTTTTTTTTCACTTATTATTATTTTTTTTTTTAATAACTTTTTTCGGCATAATGTGTGACCACATTAGCGGACAATCATGCGATTATTATCTTGTCAAGAGACATCGAATGATCATTATTTTTGAAGTGTCGTGGCGGAATGTGTGGGAAGAAGTCTCCCACCCACTTTTATTAATAGCCATTCAACTGTGTTCGGTGTACAGTGATTTTTTTGTCAATCTTCCAATCAAATTAACTTCTAGAGCATTAAACTTATACAGATATGTATGCCTATGAATTTTTTTTAACAATTTAAAATTATTTCAAACTCGCAATCCGTTAGATTAGGTTAGAATTTTTTAGATTTTATTATTCAACTACTGACTACGTATTATATTTCTATATTTTTTTATTTGCGGCGAAGCATCGACAAAACTAGAACCGAAAATAGAACTTGTATATATTTTGACTAATGGTCAAGAAACGTTACGAAATCAACTGTTATGCAGCACGAATTAATATTGTTATAGATTGTGTTTCGTTAAAAACCATACAGCATTATCTTATACAGTCTAAAATTACAGTTAACAAATGTAAAGACACACATATATATATATATATAGCTGGCCAGATGGCACACTTACCTGTAGTGTTAGTGATAGTTATCTGTTACAATACGCTATGAATTTTTTTATAAAGTTCCTCATTGCTGAAATGTAATCTGTGTTGAGGCGTGACTGCTGAAGTAGACGGGCGGATACAATTGTTGTAGACGACTCTGTAAACAAGTATTAACTATTAAGTAACAATAATTATTTTACTTTGAAATTATACTCATCGATACAATTATGAAAACGTTATTATACATAATATGTTATTTTTTACATTTTAAATTAGTAATCTTATATTTTTATGATCGATGTACTGAACTTGATGCAAAATTATAGTTATTAAGAAACCGTTGTATTTAGTATTCCAAGTACGAGCTAGCTTAGTGTAATGCAAGTATGATAATATGCAACACACACAGTTATGGAAACGCTGCAATGTTTGGAAGACGTGTAATTCAAACTCGAAAGTAATATAATAAAACACGTTCAAGTTTTTCTTCAAAGTGTTACGGCGGTGTACGACAATTTGATGATAAGAGGTTTAATAAAATGATTCAATTTTTCACAAGAATGTTGGCCATAACCCAGCATGTATTGTGGTAAGAAATCTTTATTGATGTTTTTTTTTGTTATTTTGTCTATAAGCTAAATACAGTTGTAAACTAAGCATGTTTAGACTGAGACTGCGGGTCAAATAATATAATTATCTCTTTCCTCGGAAAGAGATAATTATATAAACTCAAGTAATGAACGGGCTATTCATTTTCTGTTGTCATGTCACCAAACAGAAACTATATCAATGGTTTCTATTACTCCTACTTGGTTCACCACTGTCCATATAGATAATATGCTGTTTAGGTGGTAGGATTTTTAAATGATTTGAACACGGGGTTCAAAATAATTAAAAAATAATTATTTTTCTACGACATTGATTGTACTACCTACTTTACTAAACAACGGTTGTGTGCCAATATAGAATTTATTAAATGTCGGCGAAAGATTAATCACAATGCAGCTAATACCTTATTCACACTTGTCCAGGATATTGACCCAGTAGCAGTGTGTGAAACCAGCTAGACCAGCTAGATATATTATTAATTATTATTTGTTGGAGGTGTGGCAAATAATATCCTGTTATTTGAACGGCCTAAACGGTTGAATGGTGAGAAGCTGAAAGAATAAGAAAACTAAGTATACCTAAAATTATCGGCTTGGGTTGTCTAACGCGCATCAATGAAATCTGGAAATATTCTAATTAAAGACCACCAGTTTCGTTGGTTTTTTTTTTCTATGCTCATGATACATTTATATATATATTGTATATAGCCTGGAGGTTCCCATTATTTGCCCATTAAAATTAATTATACGTCTGTATTCTTTTTGGCTCCATATTACGCTAATAACAAAAGTAATACATGTTGTTACGAAAACAAACTTGGTATGATAAATCTGTGCCCCTTATCTTTTCCACTTTTGATGTTAACAATATGGCAAAGCATTATGTGATGTCGCGCAAACGTAAGACGGATTTCTGGTAAAAGCATAATTATTGTATACTGTACTCAGTATTATTATAACAAAAGTATGGTATTATTGTGGGCATGCACGACACGGTATTTGTAAGAGGATTATTGAAATTGAACAGAAAATCTAAAAGAGTATTATTATTTTATCAATCAATTTACTGCACATAACCAAGTCTTAAACGTTATTGCTTCACAAGCTCCTCGATGATATTCCCTGAAATACCATCGTTAAATTTTCAAAATAACGATTTACAATTTTGTCAGTAAATCATTGTATAGAACATGTTCCGTGAAATGAATAAAATATAATTAATACGATTTTTTCCAAACGGTTTTATTTGGTAAAAGGTCTTCATAAAATATACAAAATTATATAAGTCGAATATTATAAAAACACTTTTCTTCAATAACGTTATGACTTGTGAGATTGTGTGAAAATGAAAACAATTATTTTAACTTTTATATACATTTTAATGTTGACATTGTATACGTAGAATAGACATTTTCATAAAATATTATACAATGTTTTATTAGTTTCTAGTTTTACAATAATGTGTTTTTATTTTTTATTCATGTTTATTTATTCTGGACCCACTAAACTAAAATCTTCTAAACCGCAGAACCTATTTTTGTATCTAGCATGTCTATAGATCAAAAATCGTTCCAAAAAGATACTGTGTTGAACCAAAAATTTAAAAAGTTCATCCCTTCCTCTCCGAATAGTCGAACTAGTTCCAAAAGTATTAAGAATATATTATTTAGATATAATAGTACGTGGCTGACAAACTAAAATAAATCAAAACCCTTTCGACCAGAAGGGGTGAAAACTTTCATAGCTTTATTATTTTGCATTTGTCCCCCGAAGAGAGCGCGTGACCTCTCATTGAGCGACACTCAAATAGTCCATGCAAAAATAACAGTGCATTAAATTATACGGTTTAAGAGCAACGATGGATAAACAATGGTACATAAAACACTAGTGTACCACGATCGAGTATAATATTATCTCTCTCGTTTAACTATTTTGACGGTAACAGCGACTCGGCGGCGACGTTTAAAAAGATAACACATCTTCAGTTTGCATTACGTTCCGGCTATTCGCGCGCGCTCACGCACGATTATAATAATAATTAAATAACTAGTAATTTTTTTCAGATGCTTAATCCTATGACAAGAACAGAAGGACCCTGGACGACGTACCGGAACTGTTTATATTGGCTAATATATTATAATATTACAGAAAAATAACAGCGCTCAATTGGGCCAATAAATATATAAATATATATATATATATATATAATATATAATAATATATGTATATATATATATATTTAAATATTATAATATTTACTCGTCGGAGCGAATATGGTGTACCGATCAAAGTTGCGTAGGGGATAGGGACAATGCTCTTGTATTTGCTTTAAACAAATTTCGCAAACGAAGTGGATATTATTATATTATTTTAGGTGTCACTATAATATACGCTTTGTACAGATACAATATTGAAGTGATCCCTGATTGGAATACAGAAAACCGCGGACGTGCGTTATAACGGTCTCGGCATGCCGATGAATATTAATATTGGATGGCTATTTTCAAAAACAATGCAGCTCTAACAAGTTTCGCTGTGGCGTCTGGGGACTGGTGCTACACATCCGCGTGTGTCATTTCCATAGGATTCGTTATGAACTATAATCGAACACTGGCTAACACCCTATATATGTATAAAGACCACCTGCGTTTTTGGAAAGTCGAAACGGACAAAAAAAAAAAAAAATAGACAAAATCGTCTTTTGTTTCAACCTATTTACATTTATACAATAATATTATGATATTATTATTATTCGTCTGAATTGTTTGAATAATGGTTGCAATTATAAATCGGGCTAATATAATATTATGATAATAATAATAATAATATAATAATAGTAATAATAATAATAATAACAATAGTAATAATGCCCTATTAACTGTTGATTTTCACTTACACCGAATACACAATGAACGGTAACGTCTCATTTAAAACATCTCGACATGTGGTATAGTATAGTACACCGATCGAGAACAAGCTTATCTTAAATCGATACCTACTCACTTGTCATTGACAAATTAGGTACTGTATTATTACATGGTAATTTAATCGAAAAACATAGAAATTAGATTAATATGGGAGGAGACTGTGAAAGCATGCGAAATTTAAACCAAAAAGCCATTCCAAAATGTAAAAATTAAAAAGTTTTGTTTAAAAGAAAAATCAATTATAATATTAATTTACGACTACTAACATTCTTTTCTCAACGGTCGACATGCTAACATTCCTCCAGATCAATCATTCGACGTAAAGTTTTCATTGTACACTAATAGATTTTTTTTTGTATCGTGCAAGGTACAAAATAATTGTTTTCTAGAAATGGTGATGATTTACTCTAAAAAATGTTATTTAAGGGTATCTAATTATATATTCTTACTTATAAATATATTTACAGAATTTTAACATAAAATAAATGAAAAATAGAAGTTTTCTATTTGTATATAAAAGTTGTTATTTAAGAAAAATAATTGATGGGTACCTAAACGTAATAAATAAATGTTTGTTATATAATTTTTATAGTTTTAGAGAACTTGTGATATGAGATATCATTTGTATGTCTATGAAATAGTATTAAGTATGTGTTTATATACCTCTGTACTGATGTAAACAGTTAAACGATGTTATCTTGATTTTATGTTTTGAAAAGGCCTTAATCCACGACCTCGAACTTAAAAAAAATAAAGAATTTTTGTATGCAAAAAATGACAAAACCGCGGTGAGCTCGTTTTCGTTAAAAATGTAGACTAAGACTCTTTTCGCATTAATCAAAATCAATTTCGATCGAGTTGTATTAAGATGTACGGGAGCGTTCCATTTCCCGTTGGGCGACCAATTTCAACAAATTTGGGGGCCTCGATGGAGGACCCGAAACAATGAAGACATCTCAATATCTTGGTGATTTTTTCCGACACCCTCGTCTGAAAACTACCGTTGGCGCGGACGCAACCCAGATTGTAATTAGTGCGTCCGACGACAAGCGCCAACATATCATATGCACACAGCGAACCGGCAGCAATGGTAAATCATGCGACATACATTTATTTAAATACGTAGGGAATAATTCCATGTGTATACTTACAATGAAATGTGTGATTTTCGAGACGACCGAGTGATGATGGTAATAATAATAATATGTCGGTGACGGATGATATCACGTAGACGAGATTTTTTTACACGACCGGAACACTGTTGGCGCGACGATTTATATTGGCGACTCGTTTTTCTATCGGCGGCGGGAGTAGTACCGGTTGCGGACTGGACACCGACTGAACGAGCTGTGGCAACCGACTGTGTATAATATGTATGTGCGCGGGCAAGGCGAATTCAATTGGTCGGCCCGGAGAAATGGTAGAAAGAAAGAGAAAAAAAAACCACTACAATGTAATATTATCGTGTACCTACATGCACTAAAAGGGGACGCGGAAACTGCAACAGTAGGTCACCGGTTTCCCCCCGGTTTTTGCACGGCCGCGCCGTGTCATCCTTGTAATACGGTCTTGGCGAGTTTTGTTTGGTCTGCGTTTGTCCCATTGCATTGTCGTGGCCACGTATGTATATATCTTGTCACTCGGCTTAGGAAACAAACAAAAAAAAAATTTCCAATATGCGATATTTGCGATGATGGCGGGTTTTCGGTGCCAAAGTTCAAAGTTTTTGCAAAATCAAAAGCTCCAATTTGCCGTTTACGAATAGTCAAATATTGTAACTTAATAGCATAAACGAATTGCGCCAAAACTAGATCTTATCGAGTTGTTTTCAAAGAGAATTATGATTTTTCATGTGTTTCCACGCCGGGTTAATTACTAGCCTACTATTTTTGAACCGGACGGACATACAATATTATATTACAATATAAACAAGCGACCAAAAAATAAAAAAAAGATGCGAGGTCAGAAATTTTAAATGTCGTGTTAGTTATATACGAACTCCTAATTATTGCAGAAGGGATACATGTTTAAATTTCGACGAAATTTAGTTATCCTCGGATTTCTATTTCTCAACCTTAAATACGTGTCCTGTGTAAAACCGGACTTGTCCATTAAACAGAAATGTAAATATCAGCCGCTGAAGTTGATGTTTTTTTACAGAAAAGTAACAAGTTTAGGAACTTTAGATATTTTTTGTAAGCGTTAAAATAAAGCGGCGATAAGCTGCGTCATGGTGGGCCAAGTGCTCTATACAAATTTGATGTTGCCCCAGTAGTACGTCTCCTTCCCTAATTATTCATAATTTAAATAATTAAAAATTGTATATTATACGTGCTCTATTGTAAAAATGTGTTTGCCCGACTTTACCCACCAATGAAAAATGACCAATGGAATTTTAAAAATCTAGTAGTTGAAATAGGGTTTTTTTATCGAATTTGATGGAAAAAAGTGAAACGTTCTAGGCTTTATATAGTTTTAAAACGGGTTGTCTGTTTACTGTATTTTTTAATAGATTCTACACACTAAAAAGGCCAAAACAGGAAGGGACTTCAAACAATTTTAATGGCCTCTCCATAAAAAATTGAATTTTTGTGTAAAGATGAGACTATAATTCGGATTTTGCCTATTGGATGTACACAAATAACCGGGTTTTTATTTGCTTAGTTAAAGTTAAACGATAAAACCACTATTACTATTAAATGTGTAAAGAGCATACATTTTATTATTCAACTGAAGTAAAAAAATATTTTAAATCCGCTGATAAATCTTAATAATCCGGTTATTTCCATTGCTTCTTCTCTGTGAATTTACTATCTTTTTCACAATTTTTTCACCCAGAATCTTTGAAGTTTGAATCAATCAGTCTATTGAACATTATTGTTTTAATTGCAGATGTAAACTAACAAAATCATAACATACATAATTTTTAGTTTTGTTGCGTATTTAATAGTTAGATTTTAATTTGAGATAGTTAGTCAAGAGTTTTAACGTTTACCGTATAGTAACTGTAACACTTAATACTGTTGAAAATTATACAGAAAATAGGGAAAAATTCAAAAGGAAGTAGTAGTGGATTGAGCAAAAAAAAAAGGGGGGTATTTATTAAACATGAAATATTCAATTACATAACAATATAACGTTAAACATAGGTGTAATATTACAAAATAAAAATTAATAACTATAGTATTTTGTTACACTAAATATACTTCATCACAGTAAAATAAAAATATTTATGTTTATAAAAATGTAATAAAAAATATATATTATATATTTTTTGCTGTATGGAATCCGTTGTTAACCAAAATTATGTTTTTAAACTAAAAATTTAACCTCCAAATGTCTATGTTTTTAAAAAGTGTATAAATATTAATTACAGGCATTTGTAATAGATATTTACATATTTTACACAGATTAAGTGTAAATCCTTAATCGACAAAACGAATTAAATAGGGTTAACGAGTCAACACAAAAAAAAAAAATAATTTGGTCTGATCAGATATTGCCTATTAATAATACCGACGTTCGTGCGTAACACTACGCCTTATTCACTTGGCTCCACGGGCCCGAGTACTACGTTAAATAACTAATGTAAAAAAACATTTTAACTATTCAACTACATTATTTAGGGGAAAAAAACTATTTTGCTCACTTGTTGTCGTAGTATCAATCGGACGTGATGCCAATAAAGACCTCATAAATCTTAAAATTAAATAAATCGATACAATCAGTTTAAACTAAAAAGTTTAAAAAAAATCACAAGGTAAAATCATGAAAAAAATGTTGGCAATACATTTAATTATTACCACGAAATTTACACTCGATTTACTATTTTTATGTCCTTATCACGATGTAGATGAAAATTAGTGAAACTGTCGTTTAGCCATTTTTGCCTTTTACCAGTCTTATGTCTATGCATTAAAGGCTTATTCTGATAAGTATTTGGTATGTATGTTTACACAGCCATGGACGCTAAAACAAATATTGTATCATCTATAGCTACCTTTAGGCTCTCGAAAAATGCCAGCGACCATTTTGATTCAACCCTACGAGACAGTGGCGCCGAAGTCCATACTGAGGTCCACTTTTTCAAAAACTGTGCATTATATACATATATAAACGTTCATGCTGAGGACGCTAAGTTTTGGAATTGCCCGACCACATTTTTAAGACTTTGGCGCCACTGCTACGAGAAATGTTTTTCATTTTTACCGAAATTCTGAGATATTTTTAAATTGTCGCAACCTGCCTAACCCTCCCTCTCTAGTTGCGCTATTGGATAAATGTTTTTGATTTAAATGTTTTTTTTCAAGATAAACTGTCGCTTAAGACGTTTCGCTAAAAACGACACATCACAAATATGTATTCTATTAACACCCTCAGGAATTAGTAATCCGATACACGCAATGCACGGCCGACAGCTGACGTGCATACAGAACAGCTTGGTAATTACTGGTCGGTGCGCCTGTTCTCGATTCGTATCATAATATAATACCAAATGTATATTCGAGTATGGAAACGTTTGGACACGATTTCAAAGTAAAACAACCTGTCAACATACCTAACCGCGACGGTCCATAAATATTATTTCGGCGCAAGTAGGTATAATGATTATGGTAATAACATAATATGCAATTGGTTTTTCGACGGTATTTTTATCCGGTTTACACCGTGCATCTCATGGCGGACGTTTCCGCCGACCGTCGGGACACAGGTAGCGTTTTCTACATATTATTATTATAATATGAACATTTTGTTTCTGTCCGCAGAGAAAGCTCGAGACAAAGCCAAGCCGAAAATGTTGGATGCCTATACGAAACATAATATAATATATCGCGTTTCTCCGATATCGATGGAAACAAAGTACGAAATTAAATACAACAACGCCACTACATAGGTAGGTACTACTACCGCGGACAATAGACGGTGTTTACGGTTTGTTAGGGACTCATAATGGACGCCTGTTGTTCTTGGATCTTTGTTCGGCGGCCGGCGACGGCGAGGTTGGGTTATCCGAAAGTTGTCGATCCCAATTGATTCTCGGCTGACAAATGTGTCTTATTCAGTCGACCGACAAAAAATTAGCCCCGTTATTGTGCGCGCCAACTCCCACGTTTTTGGACATTGGGAATTTTTAATTTTGCGGCCAACGGGTCACGGCGTTACGTGAGTAGAAATACATTTCCGATATTAGTCAAATATATTATATTGTATAGATATATGTGTGTGTGTATGTTTTGTGTCCGTGTGTTGGTCGTTACCCGGCGAAAACGTTCGAGAACAATGTGCGACAATGATAATATTATTGTGTTGTTGTAATAAGAATTCAATCGTCGATGCACCACGCTGCATAATCCGTACGCGACTGATTCTATAAGCGGAATATAAAATTCAACATTGTATTTTAGCCTGGACGTCGGGCGCAGGAGTCAACCGGAATCGGACATTTAAAAATTAAATTTTATGTATAAAAAAAGTGGTTAATTCATTTTGAGACAAGAATTGAATTCAACAAATTAAATAGAATACAAAATTCTGTTTTAAATAAATTTTAGAAAATTATTATAATGCCCAAAACACGCTGAAACCGCATCACAAATTGGTATGTACAACTCTGGAGGCGATTTAAAAAATAACTAAACGTGCTCAAGAAAATGTGAAGACAGATTTAGAAAAATATCCAAAATAATAAATGTAAACAATTTGAATATTAAGATCTGGTCAGAAAATTTCCTAAAAATGGCCCAACTTAAAATATTTTTACAGGGCTAAGTCTATAGCACACTAACATATATTTACATATAAATTAAAAAAATATAAGGATTTAAGTATACATTTCAACTTCTTTATCCCAACTATCTAAATATAATTGATAAGAGTACCTATATACGTATGACACAGAGAGCATACTAATTCCATAATATATTCTATGGTGAAGTTGATGGTGTAATCGATGACCGTCGAATGTTGACAAATTTTGTGAACTATAAATTGTGATAAGCTGAATTCGATTTTTCAGTTGTTTTCGTCCTTGCAGTTAAGATTTTCCTTTTTTGACGTAGAAGTATGCGCGAACCATTATCATTATTTTTCTTAATAAACTTGTGTATTTTCAAATTTATAGAACTTCCTTTTGTATACTTTAACATCTTTGTGTATGTTTTAAAATCAATTTAGTAATTTAATAATAGTTGAACTAAATAATTTACACAATACAAGGGTTTCAATAATAAACAGAGAATGTCTACCATATAAATACAATTACGTGAAATGTAAGAATCTATTGTATTATTATTTTACAGTATTCGTTCTTAATTAATCAATTAACATTTTACCTTGGCTTATATTTTATAATAACTTGAGAAGTTTTTATTAAAAAGCGATAATAATTTGAGTTTGTAGAAAATATGTTTGTTTTAATAAAATAGACTGAAATATATGTTATTATTTTTGTAAAAAAACGTATTGATTTCAAATTGAGACGCATATAGTGTAACACAACAAAGACTATATAATTTCGAGTTGTCCATTTGCCAAAACAAAAACCTACATTTTTTATATAAAAAAAAAAGTTATAAAATCTCTTTTCAGTACTCCTATTAAAGTTGGGAACAGCCTATATGTTCTTAATTTGTAATTATAAAATGAAAAAAAAAGTTGTTTATAACTTATAACGCGTCTTAACTTAGAAAATGTGGACAATTGAAAATAACGCATTTAATAGTCACTTTTAAAGTATATAACTCATAAAAGCAATCGCCGTTTTCAGACTATTAAATAATACATAAATATGCTACATAAGGTTAATAGAATAATAAAGATACAATAAATACAATGCTAAACATAAAATGCCATATAATTACTATACGTTCAAAAAAAGTGAAACAAAAAAAAAGTTTCCACCCCTTCTAGGAGAAAGGTTTTTAGATATTTCTTTAGTTTATCAACAGACATCGAAAGTACTTTATCTAAAAAATATATTGTACACATTTTACTCTAATTGTACTTTTTTTTAAAAGTTTTAACGTATGGTTTTAAACAATATTTATTAGATACACTCTTTAAATAATGTATTATTTTGTGGTTCAGAAATTTTTGTTTTTATATTTTGAGTATGATTTTAATTTTAAAACGCTGTCCTTTTCACAAAAGAATCAACAGAAACACACTTATTATTTTTCGGCAGTCTCGGTGTGATACAGTAGCGCAAACAAAACACTAACATAATGTACTTCACATATTGTACTTTGTTGTAAAACTGTCTCTAAACATATTAGTTACTTGAAAAGAAGTATCGTTTTTGTATTATATTTGGCGATTGAATTTCAAACACGGGTGCGTCTCGTTATTTCTGAAGAAAATACTCAAACGTATTCACTGTACACGAAACTCCTAACTGCTCCGTATTATTCTGGGCTTTGTTCACAGATAACCGTAAACACTAGGTCGGTTCAAATAATATGGACCTAGGTCCCAGTCGGTTAGGTCAATTAAAAGTTAATGCCATTCGTAGTTAATATAACACTATATTATTATTATAGCTGGTACCTTTTGTCATAGCCGCATTGAGTCTTGAACGTTATATCTTCGACCGCCAATGTTGGAGTTAGGTTGGAACTTTATAATATTATTATAAAACTATTCGGATATTACTTTACATTATGTCCCGGTACCTAATGGTGATTGATGATAACTGTTCACAGTTCAACTGAATTCCATGTGATCATTAATGAATGTCGAAGCACCAACTTTAGACGATGCTGTGATAGACGCGGTAATGAATAGACATCGTTCATTGGTTTTCGTCGGGTTCTAGTTTACAGATAGGTAGGCGTTAATTAGGCTATTGAGTCTTCACGATAATAATTACTAGCTACCAAATTTTCTTTAGCCGACATAGCAACGTAACCGTATTTAGAAATTCATAGTTTTCTTAAGGTTTGTTCAAATAGACAATTATATGGGCGCCATTTATAATTTTGATGTACACCTAGATCAAGAGACGCAAAAGTCCAAAAATCATATTACACGAGTAGGGGTACGATAAAGGTAGGTTGGCTAGGTGGAAGTTGGGAGCCATCTCGTAAGAAAATAAAGAATTTAACTCTTGGTGCATTAGTCTCATATTATGATGTCGTACAAATATTGTAATTTCCTTCATGAAAAAAATCTATAGATTTATAATGTTTTTATATTCATCGTACTGATCACATGGTAAATGTTTTTTGTTTCCATTAAAAAAATCCATCTTACATAATTTATACTTACTTGATGATATAAAAAAAATTAACCGGTTAAAAAAAAACATGCATCAAATAAACATTCGATTGCATGTGTCAAGCAACTGTTTTATTTGAAAAGTAAACAGATAATTGCGATATTTTAAACATATGGTTTTAAAAAGTATTATTAGTTACGCTCATAATAGGGTATTTTTTTGTGGTTTAAAGGAAATTACAATTTTTGTACGACATCATAATATGAGACTATACTCACCAAGAGGTAAAGTCTTTGTTTTCTTACGAGATGGCTTCCCATAAAATAATAAGGACTTTACTAGTTGTCGCGAAAAATAGATAAAAAAGAACCTAAATATTCTATTATCATTTAATATATCCTATTTTACTTTTTTTTAATTACACGTTCGGTGCCTCTTCAAAGAATTATAGACAAAATTCGAGCAATACATTAAAAATGTTAAAGAGTACTCTAATCAAGTCCATATTAACTAGTAACTATGGATCCCAGGAATTCTAGGACCCAAACTCCAAATTTCTGAGGAGGCTCTCATCTCTGTCTCGAATTTGCCAATAAATTAAAACTTAACGCTGTCCAGAACCAAAGTTAGGGCTCTGTCTACATTAGCTTTAAATCAAGCACGGTTTTACATATTAGTTTATAGTGACTAAGGTACTAGGTTTAATTGTTTCAAACTAAACATGCGTCGATAATATAATAGTGAATAATTACATTGAAAAATATTTGTTTTTATTGTACAAGTAACGTTGTATACAAAATATACTTATAGTCTATTTAAAAAAACAATTTAACGTTTCGTCTGCAATTACATTTTCATCTTTCTTTTGTTCCGTGACATAAATAATAATATATTTGTAGCTTATAGATGCGCCTTCATTGATGAAAAAAAAGTTCTATTAAGTCATTATTAGTTAATTTCGAGTATTGTTTTAAAAACTGTAAGTAGTATTTTCTCTGGTGAATTTCAAAAATATATATATATATATTTTTTATCGTTAGATCTTCATTGTTTCATAAATTGGACATTATATTTTTCGCGCCTTACTATTGTTCATCCATTATAATTACTTACTATAAGATATTGTACCTACCGTCGGAATTAAAAAGCAAACTGTTGACTCTTTTGCTGAATCGCCCATTTAATTGATCCGAAAATCTGAGTGTTCTATTTAGGTCGAAGGCAAAAGTGAATGGAGCCGCCCAAAAATCCAATGTCACCATATTTCGAAATCATCTCGTGCAAAATGTGGTCGTTTTAATGCATAATTACAATATAGAAAGCACCAACAATAATCGCACACCGGCAATGAACAATATACGTACATATGTTGTCTATGAGCAAATTATAAAACCCTTTGATTGTGACGATTAAATCATAAAATTAGATACCATACAAAACGTGAAAGTACCACTGCCTAAGTATGCATATAAAAACCCCAAAAAACACAAACAAATGCGAAAGCTTAAAGAAACTTTTTTTTTTATAATGCTCGACAAAGTAAACTACTCATTTGTTCAAAATAATACTATCTACTTGATAGATTTCTTTTTTTGATTAGTAACATATTGTTGTTTTAATCGAAAGTTAAAAATTATCTCCCTTTAAAAATCGAAAATGAATTAATTATATAAGTTTCTATTTTGAATGATGATATTGCGTTATAAAAGATGTATTTGTTTTTGTTGAAAACATTTTTTTTATTAAACTAAAGGTAGATTTTAATTTAAATAAAACCCTACATTGGTTAGTGAAAAGTAATATATTTTTATTTTCAAGCGTATTAATAAGACCTTCAAGTGAAAAGTTAGACAAAAAAAAGTTTATTCCATACAGATCGTTTGCCATAATTTAATTTTTAAAAATACCGTCTGCAGTACAGTATTATTATCCACGGGCAAATATCTACATTTTTTATCTTTTATTTTTGCATACTTTTTTACAGCTAAACTTAATTAAGATTTACTACTTCTTTCAATAGCGTTGTTTATCAAAGGTTTAATAAATTACTATTTATAATTTATCGGTCTTAGGCATTTGAGGATACTATCGTTTTTTCCTCGTAATTACTTAATATATTAAATAATCTTGTCGATTAGTCTTCACATTTGTCTTCATTACTATCTACTCGAACAACTGACGTTTTAAAAGTACCATGAATAACGATTAAAACCAGAAAATAAACAAGCTGACTTATTTGTCCTGTTTATTATACTTATTACTTTAGTAAAATTGTTTAATTAAAACAGTACAAAATTATTTTACTGTCTATGTTTGTTTTATTTATTTTAATAAATGTAACAAAAAATTATAAAATTTAAATTTACCTAGTAAAAATATAATTCAAATGTTCTAATATAAAAATATTTTTAAAACGTGTTTTCGATATTTTGAAAAATTTATATTTTTCGTCTGAAAATATACAGACATATTGATTATTTTAATAGCATAGTTACATACGCATTAATTATATATTAGTGTAGCATACTGCATACTTTAAACTTGGCGATTTGCATATTGTTTATTGGCGTATAGAGTAAAATAAAGGTACAGTACACCCTGCGGAAGTATTTCTAATTCCATTATATCCAAAAGTATAGTTTTATTTTATTTTTTTAAATAAAAAAACAACTTTTAAAACACAATTAGCTCGTAAAAGTTTTAAGTAGTTTATAAATAATTAGGTCAAGTCTAAACGCATTAGACCCTATTAAATACAAAGTACAATTAATAGTTCAGGAGGGTCCACGACTATTATATTTATGTTAAGATTACTTAATGTAAAACAAATGTACTGTGCTTAAACAGTAAATATATTTTTATTTTTAATTTTAAGCAAAGCACGGACATTTTTGTTTCTGTGATATATTTTTTTTTTACTAACAACGATATAACTTGTGACAGTAAAACAAAATATTATTATTTGCGTATTTAGAGATAATTGTCTGTTACTTTTTTTAGTAATATCCAGTGAGATAGTACAGTATTTTATTCTTTATAATAGGGAATATGTAGTAAATAAAAAAATATACAGAATTTTCACTTTTTATGTAATCGTAGAGGTAAAGTTCTCTTGGTAATTACACTTTCTTAGTTAGTAATTAAATATTAGTGATACAATTATTACAAAGTTCATCAAATTTATTATCTCATATTGCATACAATGATATATTAGTAATACCTAAATTAATCATCCAAATAGTCAATAACGAATTACATTAGTTTACCTAAAATCTAATATTTATTTGATTTATTAATTAATCATAAACGTTGCTTAACACTACATATTTTGTTAATTAAAAAAATTCTTGATTTTAAAGAGCAAGAGGTAAATCCTTTCAACTTAATAAGTAATAACTCTTTCGGTGTTCGTTGAAGCAAATTGTTAGTTACAAAGTTTCAAATAAATAAAAATTAAAAAAAAAATCTGATTTACGATTTGTGATGTATTATTATATTTTTGTATATGGATCCACGATATCTTCTAAACCGATTTTTCATGTAGCACGTATAAAGATCAGAAATTGTCGTTTAAGTTCCAATATTGTCTGGAATGTTTTTTTGGATAGAGTACTAGCGATATACCTCGACAAATTAAAAAAATATCAAAAACCACCTTTCCCTAAAAACTTTTTCTTCATTTCACTTTGTTGGGCGTAGTTTTATGATTCAATATCTGAAAATTAGATTAAAGGTAAATCGAGAACGGGGTTATAACAATTTTCTCAAACGCCTGTAGTCAAACTTTTTTTATTACAAAAAAAAAAAAACAAATAAAAATAAAATATCACACGTGCCGTATAAAATGACCCTATTATGTGAATGTATTAACATTTTTGTTATATCATCGATAAACGATCAACCCTAATCGCTCATCGTTAATATTGCGGCGTATGGCTTATGTTGACTGGAGTAGGGTTAAGGTGTAAGGTCGGTCGCCTACAAGGAGGATGGTAGTCTGTCTCCCTAGACTGTTACCTGGCTAAAAAGAGAGTCCACCCTCCCTAATCGTACCACTCACACTGTTACTGAAATTACTATAATTTTAAGCACGCATAATTTCGATTTAAGCAGCATGATTTTATAAAATTTATAAATTTGTGTGTGTTTTTTTTTATAGATTACAACGAATTCGGTCACCAACTATCCGCCACGGTTATGCGCGCGCCAAGTTCAACCAGCACTTGTTGATGACGTTTAAGGTGATGGCGCTTGACGTACAGGTGTCAGTGGCGAGTGCAACATATGTATGTGTGTGTGTGTGCGTGCCGTGGCCACAGTGGCCATGCGCGGCCGCGCTCGCGTTTCCAACGGGTCGGTGGTCGGCGCCGTCGAAATGGCAGTGTGATTCTGTCGGCGTCGTCGTTGTCGTAACATGGTGCTGACGACAGGATGGGCCGTGTCCGCGTGGTTACTGCTGCTGCTGCTGCTGGTCGTGGCAGCGGCCCCGGAACCCGTCATCGAGTATAAGGTGGGAGTGCTAATGACGTCCAGACTGGACTCGCCGTTCGACCTGGAACGATGCGGGCCCGCCGTCGACCTGGCCATGGACATGGTCAACGAGAAGTTACTGTCCCGGCATAATGTTAAACTCAAAAAAGTCGAAAAAAGGTATACCACTAACGCTTGTAGGTTTTCATTAAAACGTATTACATATTATGGTACATTAGGGTGTTCCTCAATTGGATATGGCAGAAAAAATGTTGAAAATATGTTTCCCTAATTTGTTCACAGTTTTGTTTCATCCCCCGCGTCTTCCTGTTTTCACATCAAGCTCGTAATAGGAAAATATACTAATATGCATAAGTTTTCGATCGAGTACACTACTAGGATAACTCTTAGGCGTTTAGCATTTTTGTCACTGAAATCACACACGAATCTCCAATTGACTATACATATGCGACAAGTATTTATTTGTTTTTTAATCAAGTTATACTGGTAGTAAGCTTAATTTGAAACTTGTGTAAAATTGTATATTTTTCTAGATAATTTTAAATGTGACATGCCATCGGGGGATGAAATAAAAATCTGGAAACATTTGAAGCTGTTTGTTTCCTATTTAGGTACCCAACGTGGTATTTCTCAAAAAACAATATAAGGACCACCCTATTGTACATTATATAACAGCTATACTTTGGGTCTAAAAGGGCCAAAGCATGTATGGTCGGCCAAAACCGATTAGACCCCGTTTGAAGTGTAAATTAAAATACCTTTACTGTCGTGTACAAAAAAAAAACACGCTCGGAACCGAAAGGAAAATTAAAACTTTTAGCCCACTCGCCAAAAATTACAAATTTACTAATTGTGTACTAATTACAATTCGTACACAAACAAATGAAGGTTAAATGAACATTTTTAACGTTAACGCTTACAAAAAAAAAAATAAAACACAAAAAGTGTTTAATATACAATTTGTTCTATTTAAACAAACAGAACAAATTGTTTCAATTTACAAATTCAAAACTTGACATTAAGTCTTTGGAAGTGGATGTTATGTAATTATGTGCAAAACCCGTGTTAAGTTGTTCCAAAAAATGAATTTACATTTATGATTTTAACAATTTCTCTTTATGTTTTTTTTTTTTTTTTTTTTAATAGCCTTTATTTGCAATATGCTTTTTATGTTAAAGAAAAGAATTTTAACATTCAAAGTTAATCGTTTCGTTAACTTAAAGAATCTTTATATACTCTGGAATGTACTTTGGACATAATAATTTGAGCTGGCTGTAGCATTTTAACATCGGTTACATTTAACTATTCCTCGAGTAAAAGTTTTTAGAATGTATTTAGATAATCCGCGTTTTGGGTAACGTCAAAAACTTTTTGAAATCGTTTAACTCGTTCTACTGAGGTTTGTTAAATTTCAAACCTTTGTGATGTTATTTTTGTGAGTGCTTTCTTTGAATTTATAATTGGTTTTCGCAAATACTCGACTTATTGTTAAAAAATATTTAAAAACAAAATTTAGCATGACAATTTATCAAAGAAAATTCAACAATATATCAAGTTTTACCTTATTAATTTGTACTAATTTTTTAAACTGTCTACCTTGTAAACCGACATAAATGCAAGTTATTTTATATTTCTATCTGGACCCGCAATATCGTTTAAACCACAGAACTTATTTCTTGTGTATTTGTTTTATATATCTTGTATCTATAATTTTGTTCGGAAGTCGATCTTTAAAAGTGTGTGTTATTTGTTATACTTCTCGATTTTCGTTTAATGGGATTTATAACAACCAAAATATTGTTTGCATTAAAAGTTAGCAAGATTAAAGAAAAAAGCATCAAAAATATTATCTAATGGAAAAAGTTTTGAAAATATAAATTGAAAAATTATCTTCATAACTAAAATTGACATGTTTTCCTTTTAAAAACATTATTGCTAATAAATACAGCTTAGTGTTTTTTACAATTTTAAAGAGACTAAAATGAGTAACTTGATATTGATATTGGATCTATTCGCCATTTTGTAATGTTTATCTTCCCTCGGTAGTTGAAATGTATATTACATATAAGCTTTGTTTTCAAATACTAACGTTTATATTCAAATTTATGTCATTACTATAACATATAGATACAATAAAAACTGTAGACAAGTATGGAATTAGAGATAAATTTATGTATTGTACATTTATTATGGCAACAAGCAATAACACCAAAAGCCTATAATAATATATTGAATCGGTACCTAACCGTTATTTATCGGTTGACATATAATGGATTTTACGGCACTCCACTTATGCAATTTAACAGCTTTGATGTATAGAAACATTTTTTATCTGTTCTAATAAGCTACGTTGTTAATTCATTGCAGACATTAAATTCAATTAATTCTTATAATATATTACATAATTAAATATTTTTTTAAGAAATAATATATTAGAGAGTTTAGCTCCTATGCTAAGCTAAAAAGGTTTTAATTTTACAATGATGTCTTTTTTCTATTGTCAACCCATTTGCTATAACTTAGCGAAAAATGATCAGAATGATTAGAACTTTATAAAAAGTATTAATTATTAGGCATGCCACTATCTGATAATGGCCTGAAATCTAAGTTTTACTAAATTTCCTCCTTCACAGGGGTTGGCAAATTTTGTAGTTTATGTTTTTTTAGCGGATTAAAGAACAGTACAACTTTCTGTATGTGATTGTAAGCCAAAGGATGCGTTTTTATTATTTTTAACTAAAATATTGTGTACAATTCATATTTCTTTAGTTAAATGGTCTTGAACAATTTTTCAAAATGTGCATTTGACCGTGAAGAAGATAGAGGACAGAGAGGTATACTTATTTACCCTTTTACTTTTAATGGCACCTCAATTATTTCGGTGAAATGTATAATAAATCAACGTTGGAATTATTATTAAAAAAACTGAATTCTTATGTCTTTTTATAAACATCAAGCAAATTCTGCATTTCATTTTAGGGAGGTCTCTAAGACCATGGGGAGTGCAAATGTGTCAACAATTTAAATATAAACATTATACAGAAAACGCTAAGTTATTTATTGCTTTTACCAGGTAAAGCTTGGTATAAAACAAAAAAGTCGTTAGTCAATAAAATTATATTTTTATCATTTTAACCACTATAAAACTAAAACACATTTTATTATTACAACAAAGCATATCACTTTATCGTGATCGTTTTTAATACTTACAAATATTTTCTTTCAATTCTAAAAGTATACTTATTGTATTCTTCTTTACAATTATATTTATTATTATTCTTTACACCAATTGTTTTTGAATAAAGAGTCTTGTGTACTCAGCTTACTATGCCTCTTCCAGCTTTTCATTTACTGCTGCTTGGGTTAAAATTCGTTGTATACTAACCGAAAACCTAGGTATTTTTATTTAAGTCAATGCCCAATAGCCCTGGCTTAAGACCAGTTTTTTTTTCACACTTAAAGACTTTTTTAATAAAGTTATTTGCGCATCTACAAATGATAAATAATGATTGAACATTTTAGATTTTAAACGAAGATATCCTCCTATTGGCTACTTTGTAATCTTATAGAAAACCAAAACAATTGACAATGTTCTTTCGATAATATTGTTCCTCGATGTCAGAAATACGTAGCTTTACTATAGATAATCGGTTAAGTTAGGTTATGAAATACCGCTGATGATGCAAACTTATAACCAGTATAACTCAAATAAAATATTAGCTTTAGGCGCACAAATGTAATTTGTAATTTATTACAGTCCATCTGGGACAATGTTTGTCCAAATGGCCATTTCCATAATCCGCATTTAGTGACTGCGGCAACTTCATATCCCTTTAGCCATATTGTACGGTAGATATATATTGGGGTTTATTGGTGTAACAGTTAACAAAAACTTTTAAATTATACTCGCGTTAAAAAATTACCACGAAAGACTCAAGTTAAATTTGATTGGAGTTAAGGGGAAGTGATCGCCATTTTCTATTGTAATTATAAAAAAAATTAACTACGCCAATGTTGCTAAGTAATTTAAGTTACTGAAAATGCTCAACATTCCCTCTCCCTACCGAATAACCTAACTGCATCAGCCACTGATTGGATCTCCAGGATTTTGTATGGTTTATCGCTCGGAAGTTTTGCCGTAATGTCTGTGAAAAAAATGTAACCTCATCGAAAAAGTTTTGTCAACGATTTCGAATAAAAATACGCTGACGCCGTTGTGAGTTTAATTTAATTAGAAACTAAATGCAAATACGCAGCTTCGAAAATTTTGTTAACCGAATTTCATTTTGAATCCGTAAATAAAGACCTCGACGATTAAATTATTTTCGTCCGTTTGTAAATATACCAATATAATATGTACATATAATAGATTTACATATTTTGTGTTCAATTTATTTCACTTAACCTGCGTTCAGAACAGCGAGGGACATGTTGCAAATAAAATGCTAATAAATATTTTTTAAAAAAATGTTATATCGCCAATAATCAGTAAGTCATAATTGCTGTATTCAGCTTTAACATAATATTGTATTATTAATACGAAGAGGGTGAGCGGATTATATACAAAAGAAACAAAATGTAACGCAGTTTGATTATAGCGTCCTCCACAAACGAATAGCCTTCAATCGACCACTATATACCGTAGGAAACCAATGATTATAAAGCCAAAATCGCATAATTGTCATATTAAAGCTGTTCGTTCATATTATAATATATTGATGAATGTACGTATACACACATATATAATCACAATTTAAACAGTACGTACCGAACCCCTAAACACATAGGAATAGCATTGCACAGTCTACATAGATATGTAACCCCTATATATTATTTTTACCCATCCCGGTACGTTTTACACAGTTAACGCCCAGCGATTCAGCGAAAACTCCTCTTCAAGGATACCTACATCATATTATGTTTCTAATTAATTAATTTTTATGTTATTTCCCTTCTTCAATGCAATAAAGCACATTGTAAATTCTAACGGCACATCTGCGCCCTGTACCTAATTTAACGTAAAAATAATGTTATTATGAAAAGAGAAATTAAACCATACACATCTATCTGTGTTAAAAGGTTTTTTATTTTATTTTTAGTTTACAAATGACAAACCTTACTTGCTACTAAACTAGAACACAAAAAATATATAATACTAGATATTTTAATCGTTTTGATTGGTTATCTATTTAATTTGTTTATGTAAATGAAATATCGGGTTTTACGCAAAAATTTCTTTATACATTCAAAATTTGTGAAATGAAAATAAATTTAATTGCCGAGTAAAGTTGTCGCAGCTACTAAATAATTAAAGTAGTAATTATTTCAAATAGATTGCGCTGGAAACCAATTGAAAGTTAACAATTAATGGATTGTCGTTCACAATCTACTAAACTATTTAATGAACCGTTATTTAGTTCGTAATATAGGTTACCGTACATTTATTTGTCATTTTAAAAGAGTAGAATTATATTTTTTATAATTAAAATATCACAATATTAAAACTTAAATTATATATCAATTTTTTATTGATTTTCAAAAAAGATAAATTATTGACTGCTTTAAAATAAAAATTAAAACATTCATACAATCAAAAGAATCTTAAAATATTTTAATAATCAATATAATATCATCACTTCTTTGCGATAATTATAATAAAACATGTACGTCTAAATAATATTATTAACAAAAACGAGACAATTGGTTTTACTTTTTATTTTAACTTATTTTTGTTTGAACAGAGAAATGCTTTAGCTTTTATAAATTTCGACCAATATTACGGTTATCTTTTATTGCATTGTCTGTTAAAATTGGTAATTTTATTAACATTTTTATTGGTATTTTACCTCTCAAATCACTTCTATCGTTACAACGAAAAACATGACCACGCAAAGGAAAGAATGCGAAGTAGAAAACTTTTATGTAATCAAACCAGACCATTTTCTTTTATATATTTATACACTGTATACATACATATAAATCAAATAGAATAATTGTATAAATAAATACCATAATACAGAAAAATATATTTGTACTAACTTTTATTTTGTATGGAACGAGTAAAATTATAAATACATTATTTTAATTTATCAAAAACAAATACGCAAGCACTATTTTAATGTTACGCCTCGGTTTTAACGTTCAATACTATTATTTTATCATTTAGCCAACAAAATGTTAGTAATATTTTTTTTTACAATTTTTAGTTTTAAAAACAAAGTTGTTTTATTATCTTAAAAATAAAGTTTGAATATAATGTATATAAGCATCACGATGATGGATTTGTTCAGCTATTCAGTTTCAGTTTACGAATGAGTACTCAAAGTGTAATTTGATTACACAATTATAGTTGTTTCCATGTATAATTATCGAGGGGTAAATTAAATTTAAGAGTTCAAGATCAGTAAAATCGCGTGACCTTTCTTTGTGCTCGGTTTAACCACAAAAACTAACTAAAACAATAACTAAACCTCGTTATTCTATTACTTCTAGCGCATTGGCCTTGGTAGAGCGAACATACAAAGGCATCACATATCCTAACCCAGTTAGCCGTTAGAGCCTTAAGTAGCCTTTGCTGGTGTCGGTCACTAATGCTGTAGAATTTTTACATTATTGCAATGAAGGTAGAAATAATTTTTTAGCACAATATTGGATTATTTTATTTTGTACAGTACGTTTTTTTTTTCAAACACGTCTACCGTTAAACGTTATGTAATTTCGTCACCAGACCTTAATTGGTTGTTAATATTCAAAAGCTATGGGGTGTGCACCTGTTTTGCTCTATATTACAGTGGGCTTAATTAAATTTCCATCAAGAGTACAATAGCACTTTAGACGTGCGCTTATTCGAGTTTTGTTATTAAATTTCGTAAAACGGACAAGAGTTCTGGGTTTATAATCAAATTACATAAATTATGTATTATAAAAATGCATATTATAGTACAGTTATTCCGTAAGGACTTTGAGTATGTACTTAAAATCAAATAGTAGTAATAAGTTATCGTTTTGATTCGACACTAATCCAGTCGGTCAGACTTAGGTGAAGAAATATTACAAATTATTATACTCCCATTAGGGTGAAATCGGGTTCCTGGAAAAATTCTTGTATTCATCATTTTCGTGTCATAACTGTACTCTATTGTATTATAGAAACAGTAAAAAATGTTTAAGTCCACCATAGTATTATTAGAAATCACATACTTGAATAGTTTGTCAAAAACGTTTTACATCATTCTGTACATTGCAGTTGTAAAGAAACAACAAAATTGTATTGATTTTAAATGTAAACGAAATTATATTTGCATAACATGTTAATGTACGTAGCTACGGCATGAGAAATAATCTTTTTTTTATTCAATTTAGTTTGTGATGTAAGCTTTCCCTCGGCGATGAATCTAAATGACAGTTTATTTTTTTTATTTTTTTGTTAATCGCCCGATCTGCATTTAATGTTTATCCTGTATTATTATTTTACACATTATGTTATTTACGGATACTAGTAATGCATTTAGTATTTTAGCCATTTAAAAATCGTATAAATACTTATTATAAGTACAATATAAAGCTGTGTATAAAATGCGTTTTAATGGAAATGTAATATAACAACCAAAACAAATAATGGTTTTTTAATAATTAAACATTTATTTTTACATAAAACAAATATTGCTAATGATTTCAATTTTTAACAACCCCAAGGAAAAATAGTAAGCAGACTGTTTTATGTCTAAATTCTTATTTTATATAATTCATAAAAAATAATAAAAAAGTTAATAGTATTTGAATATACAGTAATCAATAATGCAATGTTATTTTACCTCAAACCACATTCCAATTGCAAAATTGATCAATATTAAAAATTACATTGTAACATTCACGTTTTTTGATACGTTGTTAAGAATGTATGTACTGTATATATATATATATATATATATGTATATTATATTTACGAATTGCGCCCAATTTATTAATAATATATTGTGTCAAATAAGTTCTATAAATCAGTTTGATAATAATATTAAGAATTCGTTTTTAATTTGTGAGTGATTTTACTTCGCCTTAAATATGATTTTTAAAATGCGACTTGAGATCTCACGTTGTGATTTTTTTTCATGTAATCAGTATACATGGATATTTTCTGTCAGTTTTTTTTACAGCATTTACGAAACCAACAAACTTCGTTACTAAATAAGAAATAATTGTATAAAAAAATATGTATATTTACATAAGAGTTCAGTCGAATTTTGATTAAATATATACTATTTATTAAATTTGTTTACCGCGTCGTCCATAGCACCAATATTAGTTTATTAAGGGTTTCACGTTTGCATGGATTATTTTCCTTACCAAACAAGTTTGGATACAGATTTGATTTGGCGAGGTGAAATTAACATTAGCTCTAGCAACCAATCGCCGAACAAACAAATTATTCGGGAACAAGATAGTGGCTATTTCTTAATTTATTATTCTTTGCCCGGATTCTTGACAGTTCTCCTTGTTCAGAAAATTATACCAGAGGCTAATTTTGCTTGGACTGAAGTCGTATTTCACCTGGCAATGGTATTTTTTATTACTTGAGAAGTTATCATTTTTACATTAATAAGTATAGTATCTTGTACATACGTTGGTCATATGTATATAGAAGATTTGTATGAATGACATCTCTTAGAGTGATCAGATTTAAATATGTATAAACAAATACTGATGGTTTTAATACAGCCAAAATATTGTGACACAAATGTTTTAATAATATTTCTAAAATATTGTACATATTTTAATAATTGTATATATTAATTATTTTCAAAAAAATATTACACTTCAAATATTTCCCATCTGACTCCTCATTACAATGTGTAGAGACAATTATTATTTTTTAGCTGCTTATTTTAAGCTTATTTTTTATGAGGTGGTCGCATGAATATTATATATTTTTGTAACATACAAAAAGTATAAATATTTAAAAAAGTTTATATAATAAATTAACGCGATTTCCAATATCCATTAATCATATTTGACTGATCCGAAAAGTATGATTGGTACGCTTTTTAGTATTAATGCGATTCTTTAATGAATAAATTCTGATCACAATAATGCCAATACATAATAAATCAAATAAATAATCATGACATGGTTTAGGTAGATACAATCAATTTATGCAAAAAGTGGCAAGGCAAATCATGTGGCAGGTATTTTATTACGACGGGTATTGTTTACCTATTACACAACGAAAGATTATTACTTAATTTTAAATTAAAGAATGTACTTATATTCATAAGAGTAATTATTTAAAAATATTATTACTCAACCGTTCGTGTATATAACATAAAATCAATAGAAATACTATAAAATATTCCAATTCCTTGGTTGTATATAAATTTGATTTGTGTGTTTCTTAAAAGAAGGTATAATTCACAATTTTCTCAGAAAATTAGGATAAGACGTGTAAAATACAATAGTAAGTTATTATAGTGATTTCAGAAATCCATGGCACTTTTTTTATATTCATCACTTTATCACAGTAAAGTGCATTTAGTAACATGAGGTTTTAGTAGTATTCAGAAACAACATATAAGTTAAAGAGTCGAATTGTTTTTTTATTTTATTGAAACCTAAATGAAATGGAACCTTGTACCCGTATGCCCATAAACGCGTGTGGTCCGCAAGCGAAATGTAATATGCTAAATCGTACGCCAACCTCAAAGTAATCAACCGTTTACCGAGTGTAAAGTCTAGGAATGAATTTGGTTGTTTCTTAGAGTTTGTTTTTCTTCTAGATCCTACAAAAAGCTGTGGTTTACGTTACCTCGAAAAAGTCGTTGAAATTCAATTTATCCAAAAGGAAAAAATAACAAAACCTTAAAATAAAAAACTAACTTGCGAGTTGCTGTAGAATACTATGTACACTGATTGTCCAATGCAGAAATGTTAATTAAAAATATATATAAGTACAAGTGTAATTCAGCAACACCATTTTTTTCCATACTATCATCGGCGTAACTGGGTGGGGGAGACTTAGCTCCTTAATCTTTATAATAGGGCCCTTTGTATGTGACTATTTGTCATTATATGTACATAATTGTTAAGATACAAGTAGAACAAAAAGCTGAAATTAAAAAACAAACAAGTGAGCATACAAAATAACGAATAGATCAATAATTAATGCGGTAGATGGGTCAATTCTAGAAGAATATATGATATTATTAATAATAGATTTTATACTATGTGAAGCAGTGAACATTTGTAAATTTTTTTTTTTTTAATGTCTGCTCAATTTTTTTTTTGGTATTTGAACAACCAAGACTTATGTCATTTGCTCAAATGCAGACCAATCGCAAGGGGAAAATACACAGGAAAAAAACAGCTATAGATTATATAAAAAAACAAAAACATTCATAATCATCTCGACATAGTTTGTAGCCAGACGACGGAGATATTTGCAATTCTTTTATTTTAGTAAACCGTCTCAACCTTCATTTGCACAATCTCAGACAGCCGAAGAGTGATGCGAATATTTTTATCGTATTATCAGTTATTTAAAGTATTATAATACTGAGAGCATAGTGAACATTTTGTTTTTTAGTATTTCACAAAGTTGAAATGTTTAACCCAACTTTAACTTGTTTGAAAAGTCTCAATTATATTATGTAAATTTACACTTAATAATCGTCATGCTGATTTAAAATGCAAAGTTCAAGGAAGTATAAATACTAAATAGTAAATTTCTAAACTATATTATACACGTACATTAGGGTGGTTCTTTTATGAGATTTTGGAGAATTTGTATAATAGAACTGTGTAACTATTTTAAATAAGTCACTCACGGACTCTTATAATATGCTGGGCCCAGTTTTATAGTGTGATCTAGGAAAACAGCATCTTTGTAACATTTTTACTAATTCTACATATTAATATGTTGATTTGAGTGCATATCAGGTTTATGACCCCGGTAACCGGTGTTGGTGTCATCGCAATAACGTTTACTCTGGGTGTAACTGAAAATGTAAAAGCAATATACGTTCCATAATGTACTTAGACGCGTATCCATGACGTGTGGTAACAGATGAACATATTATAATTGTACTTTCAAATCAGTCAACCCGGTAGTTATAAATTACCCTTGAGAGTTTAGAATTTACACACAACCCCCGTTTGTAACAGTTATCGTAGCTTAAAAATAATAAATTATATTTATAATATTTTATAATATACAAATGGAAATATAAGGAGGGTACGCCATACTATAATTTGGTATTCTTGAAATGAAAACGTCTTGTCGATTCGCTATTGTTTCTCACGGGTCGCTTTATCATTATTATTATTATATTTTTTTTTCGCGTTTTATTGATACCGAATAGGGCACGTGACGTTTTCGTGTCATAAATTTTTCCAAGAGCCTCATTTACTGGTCGAATTTATTAGCTCATTCAACTGTGGACGTTTGCAGGTTTACGATGTAAACCCACAGGTGACCTGTCGTTCCGTTCATATCTCGCAATATCATCTCGTTATTTATTTATTTTCCTTCAGGAGCGTCGAAATGAAAATCCGATGAAAAAAAACCAAGCAATGACGTTATAAAAAGTATAAAAAAAAAGGTTCGATTATATTATAAAAAATGTATACCCGGTGTAAAAAGCCTACGCGAAAATAGATGACTACCCTGTCAAAAGAATATGGCCTATGGGTATTATTGCGGTATTACTGGACCCGAATCCTCTTTGAAATTATTTTCGTTAATTTAATCAGAAATTTAATCAACCCGAATAAAACCGTACACATTTTTAAATCATTTATCAAACCGAATTGGCTGTATACAATGTACCGAATCGTTTTGTAACAAACTTTACCGCCAGCTGACCGTTGAGTAGCGTTTGTACAACAAATATCAACGTCAACATTTTTAAATACTTAAATATGTTTCAGTTATCCTTCATGTTCAGGTGCTCGAGCTCCGGGATTGGCTGCGGACATGTACTTTTACGATAACATCATAGCGTTTATAGGACCAGCCTGTGCGTTTGCCCTGGAACCGGTTGCCAGACTAGCAGCTTATTGGAACTTGCCGATTATAACTGGAATGGGAGATCAAGTAAGTGTAACGTTCATTGTTGTGTGTACGCGTTTAGCTGTTTCAATGACTCAAGAATATATTTTATATATAAGCTAATATTAAATGGTCTTAAATGTTTAGCCACCAGCAGAAGGGCAAGTTTCCGTGATGTCTGGAATACTCGGGAAGAAAAACGAATCGGTAACTTTTGACTTTTAATCATCAATAGATACAGTATTTGTATTTTAGAACTTGCACCAATAATTGTACCACATTGAATAAATATATAATATTGACTCCCCCACGCAAAATTAATAATATTATTTTTCCAAAAAATGTCCCAACCCCTGGCCGTTAATAAATCTAAATTTGAAGTCTAGAGTTGGGGCGAACGGTCAATACATTATAATATAGTGTTATATTAATTTTTGTGTTAAATTATGATACAGTTAAAAAAAAAACCCTCTAAAAGATTCTTACTTTATAATACAGCAGTGGCGTATCAGAAGCTATTTTTATTTATTAAATATATATATATTTTAAAACACGGGTCGAAAAAAAGCTATGTCAGTCCCAAAGGGATGGTATATTTCTTTCATAAAAGGTGTTGATGTTTTATGGATAGTGCATCACGTGTCGTCAAACGAATTTTTTTAAGTTAAAAAATCACAAAAACATATTTTTTTAGCTGAAAATTCAATTTATTTATATTCACGTCAGAGGGTTTCTTTGAACATAGCACTGTACTTTATTTTATTTTGTTGGCTAATATATTCATTTTATTTAAAAAAGTTACTTTATAAATATGCTTTAAAAAAATACAGTACAAAAATTCTAGCACAATAAAAAACTTGGACCAACAAATAACTTCAAAATTGTATAATTGCAAGCAAATAATTTTAAATAATTTAAAATCATTATTGCAGACTTTACTTGATTTTTTAAATCTATTTTGTTTGTTTTAATAATATAAAAAAAATATTACAAATGCTTACAGGGAATATTCAAGGACAAATCTGAGTTTCCAACACTAACGAGAATGTCATATTGCCAGTGTCGATTAAAATTAGTGTTTATAAGTATTTTCAAAAAGTTTCAATGGAATCATATAGCTCTAATACAAGATCGATCAGATTTATTTTCTCTGACAGTAGGTAAGTTGTTGACTTAATAGATAAAACAGTTGTTTCACGTTTTACTAAAAGAAAAAATGGGTAACTTAACAGAAATAAACCTCAATGTTTTCTTTTATCATATATTTATTTATATTTTATGCTATAGGGCTAAAATATAAACATTTAAATAAAAACGATTCAGGTCCATAATTATTATTAAAAACTTAAATTACTCTTGATTTATTTATATTTATATACATTATACATATTATACTATAATATCGCTGAAAAACTTTTTTGATTTTTTTAGGTAAAAATTTGGAAACTGGACTTCGGAAAGCTGGATTTTTAAGTTTTTTTCGTGAAATTGATGGGAACGATGAAGAACCTTGTGAAGCGTATCTTAAAGATGCTAGTATGTACGCGAGAGGTATGTCAGTCATAAACTTTCAATTTATACATTATAATAATCATTAAAATGTAGAATAAGAAGATCTGATCTCTTAAAAATACAGACCGTGAACTTTTGCTAAATACACTGTCTTTCGAGGAAGTAAATAAACAAAAATGCCTTCTCAGTTCGCATCAAAGCTAATATAATAAAAAAAAGATTTTTATCGAATATTTTTGATTCTATTACCGATATTATTTTTATATTTTCGAACAAGATACAATAATACACAAACACAAAAAAAAATGCATAATAACAATATTTCTTAATCTATTCGTAGAATCTATTGATTTTACAAGCTACTATGAGACAACATTTTTGAACAACCATAACTGAAAACCCTTTGCGGTGCAGTTTTATTTTATTAGCTACGTTTACAAAGTAAAATTGTTTATTTCTTGGAAAGTTTGGCAAACTATGCTTACTATAAATGATTATCGATTGTTGTTCGTTTACATACGCTATACATATTGCACTTATTTGGATTTGGTAAACTTCAAACAAAATAACTTACTATATTTCTAACGAGATAATAATGTAAAGTATAATCTGACAGTCACAGTTGTAAAGCATTACATACATATATAAGTAGTATAAACACAGTTTCCCACAAAAATTTGACATATTAAATAACTTTTGTTCCAGTGAATATTTTTAAGATTTTTTTTTAATTTGCGCTAGAAACACCACGTTTTTTATTGCACTTAACTGTTTTACTTTCTTTAATTTTCTTTTCAAGATGGCCATTCTATTTAAAATAATTTTCTGAACATTTTCACTGGTCGACAACCAGTTTTAGATAATTGATTTTAAAATGTTTTAAGTTTATTATAACTGGTTGTCGACCAGTCAAAATTTTCAGCAAATTATTCTTAATAAAATGGCTATCCTAAATTTTAAAAAAAGGTAACCAAAAAAATAATTTAAGAAAGTTAAAAAGTTAAGAGTGATTATAGCGCAAATTATTATTAATTTATTTTTAAAAAAAATCTTAAAAATATTCACTAGAACAAAAATTATTTCATTAGTCAAATCTTTATGGGACACCCTGTATATTTGTGAGAAGTTTTAATTGTTTAATCATTTTTTTATCGTATCTACGTGAACTGTGTGTTGCAGTTGTCATCTTATGCGTAAGAGGTACTTTGGTGCGAAAATGTATGTTGGCCGCTCACAAACTCGGTATGACCAAAGGCGAATGGGCGTTTTTGGACGTTGAACTAGATCAGGTAACGATAACGACTACACAAGTGCTGTGCTAGTGCACACTATTATATACATAATATGTATGAATTTAACCGTTTGAGTCCCACTGTGAGATCTAGCAAGTTTCCACACATCCCGGAGTTACCTTTCAATAGCATTGTCCCAACGGTTTATTTTGGAATTACAAACAATTATTTCAATCGATGACTCATAGGTATCAGCAATTTTTTAAGAATTTAAAGGGTCAAACAAATAACAAGGGTGTGAATCTTTTGGTGGAAAGACAGCGACAACATTATTATTGTTTTAACTGAAATTCCACTTGTTAGCTGTTAAATGTTAATACGTTTTTCACGGTTGTTCGAAAATGATTCTTTTCAAGGGTTCTTACTGGGGAGCGCACGGTTGGGCAGCCAACGACACTCAAGACGGTGCGGCTAGAAAAGCCTACGAATCGCTGCTGCGAGTGTCTTTACTGAAGCCGGGAAGTTCGCAGTTTCAAAACTTCTCTAAGCTCATCAAACAAAAGGCGTTGGAAAATTATAATTACACGCTGTCCGAGAACGAAGAAGTAAAGTTCCATTTCCATTGTAGATAATATTATAGATGGACTGAGATTTCCGACAATAACTGGAACCGGAGGACGCTTTACTTATTAAGTATATTTTTTTATTTTAGGAGAATTTTTTCGTCGGAGCGTTTTACGACGGCGTACACTTACTCGGCATGGCAATGAACGAAACTCTGACCAACAACAAAGACATTAGAGACGGCAAAGCAATTACCAGTCTGATGTGGAACAGAACATTTAACGGTAAGCTATTTCAAATCAAGTTCGGTATTTCGTTGAGCGTAAATTATACTATTAATTTAATAGTGGACACTATTAACCCGGGTTATTGTCATTTACACGGTGGTTGACAGCTAACTCGGATGATCAATGCTTTATTTAATACACAGACTTTGAAATTTAGTTATTTCAATTAATTTTGTTAGGATTCGGGAAACCGCCTTGCATAAAAGGATGTGTTTTCATCAACGTCAAAACACATTATTTTAAAAACTAAGATACAGTATAAGTCATACTCATATTTGGCTTCCAAAAAAATGTTGAGATTTTACCGATAATAAAGCTAAATAAGTAAATCGCCGAAAGATCTTCATGTTTATTACGACTAACGAAAATATTGAAGTTAATGTGATAATCTTCAAAAACAAAAACCTCAAACTAAAAAACCATAGACGAGCACTGGGTGCTAAAGTTCTAATTAAGCTTTGCCGACATTATTTTGTTGTTTGAATGTGATGAATGATAGTTTTCTCCTTGGAGACCATAAGTTTCGCATATGATAATATTAATTACTAATTTGTCCAACGTTGAGTCATAATGGGTCGGTGTCGCTTTTTGTACATATTATAACAAACGAGCTTTAAAGTTTTTTAGTTTTCATAACTTTTCAATTTTTATCCTGGTCACTACCACAGGATTAGTCGTCTAATACGTTTTCGTGAACAAGTGACGTTGGCCTAACCCGACTCGACCGAGTCACGGATAATTTGTATTCTGTCGGGTGCGATTTAAGTAATGCTCTGGTCCGGAGCAATATAGCATCTGGCAATTTGTACACCAGGGCCCCACCGTACCGCTGCGGACGGGTTATATTGTGTTCTTGTTATTATTATATTATTGCTATCATTATTCTTGTCGTGCACAGGTGTCACCGGTCGTGTGAGGATCGACGAGAACGGCGACAGGGACGCGGATTATGCGATATTAGACCTGGATCCCATCAACGGCCGCTTCGAGGTGGTCGCCAAGTACTACGGCGAGGCGAGGACTTACAGCCCGGTCGTGGGCAAACACATACACTGGCCCGGCGGCTGCGACGGACCCCCCAAAGATATACCGAAATGCGGATTCATAGGCAACGATCCGGTTTGCAATTCCGAAGGTAAAAACGGACGGTGCCGGTCGAGATTGATTTGATACTAGATTAGGTACCCCCCTCCCCGAATTTGCCCAGCTAACCGAATAAACCATTAACGACAATCGATTAACTATGTAATAGCCGTTTTAAGCAAATAGCGCGTGTCGCATTTACCCCGGATTAACTTCATAATTCGTAGATTATGGAAAAAGAGCGAATTTTTTCTGTTAACATAAACAGCTCGTTGTTGGCCATCAGTATTTCATATTTGGCGGTCAATCGGTTAGTCAAAGTCATACTACTCGTCACGTTTTGATTAAATGTAGTCAACTGAATATTTAATCATAAATCGTCCAACAAAAATTGCAATAATATACTATTACATTATACATTATTTACATAATTTACAGGCCACTACATCAGATTATTAGTTAATCAAAATTAAACCTACATATATAATACAAAAATAAAAGAATCAATTCTACAAAGGAACGAATAAAATTAACAAGTATCTAATTTTAAGTATAAAAATAAAAAATATATAGTACTACAGCTATTATGTGTTAATTTCGACCTAAGAAAAGTTATGCGAGACAAAATAAAAATAATAGTTTTTAAGGAACCGACAAAAAGAATATTATACTTGCCATGTTTCATTTCATTTGAATTTTTTGTTAAATTTAAATTAAAAAATTCTTCCGTGACCTTTGCTAAAAATAACGGTTTCTTCGAAAGCATAAGTATAAGATTATCTTTTTTTTGTTGCCAAAAGTGTCCCATTTTCATTACTCGGTACTTTTCAATTAAAGCTTAAGGAAGTTATTTTTAAAAAAATTTAAGACTAAAAAAAAACATAACGTTGATTTTTTTGTTTAGGTGCCTACTACATTACACTGTACGCGTCAATTGCATTTATTGTGATCATTTCGTTTGTGTGTGTGTTAGCGTTTCTTATTAACAGGTAATTTGTATTTTTTTTCTATAATAGTACAATTTATTGTTGATCGGTAATAATTAAAGTTAGTATAATGAATTGCAATTGATATAAATAAAATAATATAATATTTCGGTTATTTCTAAGACAATTAAAACTAGCAGCTGATCTAAATAATATGAGTTGGAAGGTGAGACCTGAAGAAGTTTTGATTGAAGTCAGCAAACCGTACTCATCACGATTAGCTTTACAAAAACCCACAGAGGTACCTAAACTATAATTTATATTAAAAAAAATTGGTTTTTTATCCTTATTTTCTTTGAACATATTTTTTTTTTCTTTGCTATTTAGATTTTAACACAATGACTGCTTGTATCTATTGCTTTTTTCATAATTTAGTTGGTCTTATGTATCGTTTAAAAAATACAAATGGAACCAATTATTATGATTTTTCTTAGAATACACAATAATTGAGATGGTTAAATTCATAAAATATGTTTTATTTAAATTGAATGCTAATTATAGCCGTGGAAATTGACGCTAAAAGAAAAACTTGCAATAATGGTTTGGTTAGTATGGACTTAATATGGACTTAGCACTTAGTATGGAATGCCTACTGCTCAATATTTTGTGTTATTTATGTTTTGGCTTCTGTTTTTTTATTTGCAATGTTTTATTAAATTATTATATTACGCTGTTAGAAATATTCATATTACAGATATTCGAGCCGGCCTTACAAGAAAAGTTGATCTGCCGAAGAAGATCTGACACGTCGAACTCATCGTTGCCACCAGCGCAAGTATATACAACCGTTGGTATCTATAAGGTGAGAGATAATGCTATTCAAATTAATCTTTTAATGTTTACCTATCTATGAAACGTAAGGGTTTATGATATTTGTATTTTGAAGGGCTCCAGAGTGGCGATAAAAAAAGTCGTGAAGAAAAAAGTGGATTTAAACAAAAAACTACTATGGGAAATCAAACAAGTAAGCTGCAACTTTTAAGTGCATAACATGTGTATTATTTTTATCATTGTATTAGACTATAATAAAAACAATATATTTTAATAATAGGTACGGGACGTAACACACGAGAACACAGTTCGCTTCATTGGCGCATGCATCCACTGTCCTACTGTATTAATAATGACTGAATACTGTCCCAAGGGTAGTTTAAAAGACGTGTTGGAAAACGAAGCCCTTCGCCTAGACTGGAATTTCAGGATGTCGTTAATTCATGACATAGTTAAGGTATTGCAGATTAAATCCGGCAAAACAATAATTGAAGCGTTTCAGAACAAAGTGATCTAAATGCCAAAAATTCGAAATTGGTTTTTTTTTCATGCAAAGTTAACTAGAAACAATGATAATGCTGTGCACTCTTATCCGAATTCATCAAACTTTTATTTATACTTTAAAAGTTAGCCGGTATATCGCCCTGGTATCAACAACCATAACGCATTTCCCTCAAAGTGATCTAAGTGCTACACACATATGAGGTGCATTTTATAAAAAATCGATCTGTTACTTAACAGTTTTTTCGTTTTTCCGCAAATTTGTTTTTTGCCACTTATATAGCTCTTTTACACTGGTACGCTTCGATTATACGTATGTACGCATATTGAATATGACTTACAAATGACCAAATATAATGATTTAAGGGCATGGCGTTCTTGCACAGTTGCGAAGTAGGAGTGCACGGTAAACTTCGTTCAAGTAACTGTCTGATCGACGGCCGATTTGTGCTCAAACTATCAAACTTCGGGTTGCGCACGCTTACCACACCATCGGAAGTCATCCGGGACAGTGTTTACTACCACAGTAAGTCGAAGTCTAGTTATTTAGATTAATTGATTTTTTGACATTATGGAAAATTATGTTTTTTTTAATTTGTTTGCTTTGCAAGAGTTATTATGGGTCGCTCCGGAGCTACTAGGGGAACACACGACGGCTGTGATACAGGCTACGCAGAAAGGAGATGTCTATAGCTTCGCTATTGTCTTAGAAGAAATAGTGGTGCGTGGTGGTCCATACGAGTTCGTTAAAAACGAAATGACAACCCAAGGTACACCGGACAATAGACTAACACTGTCGTTCATAAAATGTACAAGTTCTTTCCGTCCTCCTACTACTTGCCAATTGTTCCTGAAGAAAGTTTCAAAAACCATACCATGAGTATTATATTATACTAACGCTTGATTTTGAATTGATTTTCATTTAGAAATTCTCGAAAAGGTCGAAAAACGTGAAGAACCCTATTTCAGACCTGATATATCTGGACACGATTGCCCTGAGCCGTTGTCCGAACTTATGCAGAGATGTTGGAACGACGTACCAGAAGAAAGACCGGGATTCGATATAATGCGCAGTATTGTCCGGCAGATCACAAGGTAAATATTATTCGATAATAAAATATTTTAATTTCCATATATTCAGCACACCAGTAAACTATACGCCATGGGATACACTATATATTTAATAGCTCGCCTAACAAATCAAACGATATGACTCACTTAACATTTAGCCACCTTACATAAAAAAAATATATGCTGCGTTGTATTGAAAATAACTGAATACATTTTGCATTAAATTTCAGGGGTTATTGTGAAAATTTGATGGACGATTTGGTGTTGAGAATGGAACAGTACGCGAACAATTTGGAAGCGCTCGTCGAAGAAAAAACTGATCAGTTGAGCCAGGAAAAACGACGGTCGGAAGAATTATTGTTCCAAGTACTTCCCAGGTCATTATAATTGATTACGGTTTAGAAATTACTAAATTGAAATTGGCCATTACTCAGGGTTTTATAAATTTGGAAAATCTCAAAACAAAATGTTTTAAAAAAGAATTGTCTGGTTATGAAAATAGTTTTAAATTAGTTAAAAAATTGTAATTTGAGGATTTTTAACATTTTCTATGATGTCTTTGTTTACAGCATCTCAACATTTTCTCTATATTAAACTCTCTTAACCTGCTTACTGTTTAATTTTTTTTCAAAATGCTCCAACTTATTCATTCTATTCTCTATAATTTTCCCTGATATTTACGCCACTTTCAAATTCCTCTTATGTATATATATATATATATTAATCATTCCTTATTCTGTCAAGCCTAGTCACTCCACACAATAATTAATAGTTATCGTTTCGTTATTTAGACCGGTTGCACAACAGCTAATGGCCGGCGAAATGGTTAAACCCGAACAGTTCGAAAGCGTCACTGTATACTTTAGTGACATCGTAGGTTTTACTGCTCTCTGCGCACAAAGCTCTCCTATGCAGGTATGTCAGTACCATAGATTATTCATAGATCCCTTAATAACACTCAGGCTTGCAGGTGGTGAACCTTTTAAACGACTTGTATAGCACATTTGATCGAATAATAGGGTTCTACGACGTGTACAAGGTAAGATTTTCAAGAATACTTTTAATAACAGTATTGTTAAATATAAAATTACATAAATGTCGTCGGTACTCTACCGCCTACATAAAACTCCTACGGGTGCTTATTGTTACATTTTTCGACACTGATTGTGAGTGCAATAACAATTTTATTAAACTTAAATAAAAATAGTTATTAATACTATTACGGGCTCCCGCACGAAGTCATCCAATGGAACGCCATTTTCTTTTTGGATACGAAATAAATTCTTAAAAGGTATTGCATTTTTTTCTTTAAGAGTCAACAAGAAACACTGAAAATAGGTTATCATTTTTATAAATCATTTGGAAAATACATAAACAGTATATCGAATTTTACTCTGTAAGCTTGTTACATTGAATTTTGTTTAAAACCTAATTACATTTTCTTTTTTTATAAGCTGTAGAAATTCCATTGCAACGTCTTTATTATTATTTTAGAATCGTTCGAATTTCATGAAATCAAAAATCGATACTAAAAATTAATTATTACCACCAATGTTATTTTATTATATACAATATACAGGTCGAAACGATTGGCGATGCTTATATGGTAGTTTCTGGACTGCCGGAAAGGAACGGTGACAACCATGCTAAGGAAATAGCACTCATGTCCTTAGCTATATTAGACGCTGTTCAAATGTTTACTATTCAACATAAGCCCGACGCACAACTCAAAGTTCGCATTGGAATTCATACAGGTAAATAGAGTAGCAAAGTGTTAAGTATATAATACGTAAAATTGTATATATACATATAATTGATAAATAAATAAATAGATAAAAACAAAACGCTTCGCTGTAAGTTTGTCATATTTTGTTTTTTTAAAGTTTGAACAGAAAAATATGCGAACAATTTTATCGTAAATAATAACTAATAATAATAATCGGTTTGTTACAATAAACCTGTTTTATATACTTTTTTGGATCCGAGGGTAAACCACCACTGGTAATCAGTAAACACATTTTTGAAAATGTCTACTGATTTTTTTTTTTTAATCTCTGCGATAATGATTTACCCTGGGTGCTTTGGATAGTTAACAAGACTCGAGGGTGACGTTTACACACACACATTATGATTACAGGGCCCGTATGTGCTGGCGTAGTTGGCCAGAAGATGCCACACTATTGTCTGTTCGGAGACACTGTCAACACGGCGTCCAGAATGGAATCCACCGGAGAACGTAGGGCGACTTGCAAATTTTTGTAAAAAAAAATAATAACAAACCAGTATGAATGTCTGATTTTACATTATTTTCAGCTCTCCGCATTCACGTGAGCTGGGCGACCAAAAATATACTGGACACGTTCCAGACTTTCAAGTTGGAACTCAGAGGAGACGTGGAACTCAAGGGCAAAGGCGCAGTGGTAACATACTGGCTAGTCGGATGCACAGAACAGGATCCTCGACCCCCAACGCCTATAAGTACAGACACGCTGGACCCGAATAACCCTTATCCGTTGATATTCCCCGAGTTGAGCAAATAGTCCATGTTTAAATATTATAATAATATATTGCCCATTAAAAAGAAGTACATGTTTTCGTTGTTGATATATTTTTTTCGAACGATTTTTAAAATTGTATAATCGACGTCGTATGCCGAACCGTAAATGTAATAGTATATTTTATTGTGCATACCTACACCATGAAATTAAACAATAGCTTAAAATAGAAAGAAAAAAAAAAGAGGTTTTTTTTTATTATTATTTATTAGAAAGTGTGGAAACAATTTAATTAAAACGATAATTTGTTATGCCCAACTCTTGGCTATTAATAAATTATTTACTATTCAAAACGATTTACAACATTCTTGTCATTTCTGTGACCCGTATAATGTAGATGTATAATTTTAGTTACCTGTCTTAATATTTTGTCGAGTTTAAAATTAGTTATGTGGATAATTCTCGGATGTACCATGTCTTCAATTCTATTAAATTCATTTTTTCTCGATTTTTCGAAATTACAACAATTTTTGCTTATTATACTTAAAAGTAAGTTTCCGGTAAGTAAATATGCATCTATCACTCGCTCTATAATTTTTGTAAGTATTGAAAACACGTTTTTGTGGATAAATAATAACAAATTTATTTTTGAAAAAAAAAATATATTTCATAAGTAGGTCCTACCAAACAAAGACCAAAGCTTCTTTCAAATTCTTTGGTCTGAAACTAATTTGGTTCCAGACTAAGTCTATACAAATAGAAGTTAGAAAAATATTACTTACCTGAGCGACCGCTCCGAAGTAAATTCTCCATGGTAACAAAATCAACAAATATATATTTCATACTGTAACTGTAAAACCCAAAACAAAAAGTCGACTTCTTCTAAACACTAAGACATTTATTATATGATTATACTAAGTTTAAAACAAATTTACAAACCCGTATCTACGTAATTATGGCTAATAGTAAGTACCGACGTTTTTGTATAACGTAAAATTATTTCGCTTAGTCAAGTAATAAAGTATGTATGTATATACAAATGTAATATTGATATTATGGTTTTGTCAATGTCTGCATAGTAACCATTGAACTCCTGAGAAAACGCTGTGAACACAATGAAGGCGAAATAGGTACACTAGAAGAACTTTCATTACACCAGGAAGATTTAATCAAAATCGAACATTTGCAAAACTGGTGCAAAGGATTGAAAATATTACTCTTACAGTCCAATTTGATATTTAAAATAGGCAAGTTATTAAACTTAAAAATTACATTCGTGTAATATCATAAATACCAGTTTTAAAACATATTTGAAAACCTAATATTAATTTACCTCGTAAGAAGATAGGGTATTAGAAGAAGCGTATATTTTGACTCTTAATAAATAGCTGTTTCTGTTCTTCCAATAGTAATTTAGTTCCTGTAGTAAATGGCTTATACAGTATACTATCTATACTGATGGTATATTCTACACATTATGTACAAATATTGTAACTTAAAAGCTACTTTATCAATTGTTTGTTGTTAATGCAAACTTAATATATCAATGTTATACTACTCTACGTTTTAAAATTTATTTACACATTTCACATTTTGTAAAGGAATAGGTGTAATGTAAATGAATAATGTCTATAGTATTTTAATAATTACATAAACAAAAAATAAACATACACATAATAATACAAATATTTATTTTTAGATAGAGGTTTTCAGTTTTGCTAATGCACTCTCAAACGAATCTGTTGTCTGTACAACTTAGAATTTGAATCTTCGTCTACCGCGTTTTTGCTTTCGGCTGTAGAATTTTTAGATAAACCGGTATTTGACGCTAATAAAGGCTTTTTGGCTCAAAAATTAAATAATGGTTTTTCATCATTTTTTCCAAACGAGTTAAACAAAACCGAAGAAGTATTTGGTATAAAGTCCGATAAAATGATCGAGTTTGATTTTATTTTAGAACAATTGGTTGACGGTGAAGTTTTTTATCACTGGACTTTTGTTCTTTCATTAGCAGAAGGCGTTATCTGTAGATTGAATTTTAAATGTCTACTCATTTCAAATCCATTGAATGATGGAGGATCTATAGACTCGGTTTGCGCTAAGCGATTGGATTTATTTTCTTCTATAAGTGCATCTTCATTTTTTTCCGGCATACAATTCTCTTCTCCCGATCCGTTGCATAAAATACATTTAGAATTATTAACTGGACAAGTATTTCCGAAATGAAAAGATAATGCATATCTTGAATGCTTCTTGTCTCGAATACCGTCTGGAATACCTTTTTCAACCATTGCTGAGCCTTTATTTATTTCAATTATATTTTGAGATAAAGAAACGCGATGCGATTTTTTTGAAAATAATATCGAAGAATTCCGTACACAGGTTTTCTGACCTCTACAAGTAGTAAACTTACTTATATGTTTTTCATAATCTTCTAGAGTTGGTATGAAAACACAGTACGGATTTTTTTGTACAGCGTTGGTAATGAATTCGACAAATGCTCTGTTAAGTTTCATCACTTTCACTGGATCTATAAGGGTTCCATTTGATATTTTAATACCTGTATTAGTACTTTTTGGCAATTTTAAACTACTGGAAATCATTAGTGGATTAGTAGCGGATGCTAACGGATGAGAATCCGATACATTTGTTTTGCGACCGTTAAAAGCAATAAACTTGCTTATATGTTTTTTATAATCTTCAAGAGTTTGTGTAAAAACACAGTACGGATTTTTTTGTATAGCGTTGGTAATGAACTCGACAAATGCTCTGTTAAGTTTCGTCACTTTCGCAGGGTCTATAAGGGTTACTTTCGAGCTCAAAGTATTATTGCTTACTGGCAAACTACTGGAAGCCGTCAAAGAAAATGCAAACGGATCATGTTTACTTGAACTGGGAATAGAAGACGTTTCGTTGAATTTCCACGGAAAGGTAAATGCTTGTTTGGTGTTACTGTACGCAGATGGAAACCCGACAAAAGCAGAAAATATCGCTTTGGCCTCTCCATTATCATCCCGTCGCAATGTTCCAGCTTGGATTTTTTCCTCTCCTACGTCCCAACTGTCTTTATTGAGATAACTAGCCGCTCGCCGTTCGCTCGTCATACCGCACAAATAAAACGTATATGTGTTTAATAAATAACAAAATAATATAATAACAAAAATAATATTTCTCTAAAGTTTGAAAGATATCGGTTTAAAGGTATTTTCTCTGCTATCTAAATTATATAATTTTCCAATATTTATCATGATTTCTTCAATTATTATGATTTTTACGATTATTTTTTATTAGAACACATGGATAGAATACTCTTTATTTTTTTCAATACTTCAGCGCCATCTGTTAATTTGACCTGCAAACAAAATATAATCTAAAATCGTGTTGGTCACACTGTATTAAATGTTGTATCCGTTATGACCGCAGATGCTGCTGCTGCAACTGCTCCTGTGTGAAATGTTATCTTGACAATTAGCGATTACGAGTTTGTTTATGAATTGAACTTAGACTATCATGAACTCTAGTGTTTATCTCGTGAAGTCAATGTTAAATTTGACAGTTATTTCTCGTTCGGTTTCCGGTGTTTCTCTTGGCCGTGTACGAAATATATCGACCAAACTAAATAACATTAATATTTCCATTGTTAATACTTAATTATAACCGACTGTTCTAAAAGACCGTACGTGTTCGTATGGTGCATTTACTTAAGCTACTGCAGTTGTTGTACACAGTTGTATGTCGTCAACGTTTTATTTACATTATGTTTAAAAGTTGATGTTTTGTGTGTTGAAGTTACCGAAATAATATATATGTCCTGTTGATAAGTTACGATATTTGCATAGCGACAATGGAAGAAGACATCAAACCGGACATCAAGCCCGTCATAGAAGACCTACCCAAAGAGCCGGACGAAAAGAAAACCAACTTGTGTGTTGCTTTGAAAATTCTTAAGAAATATAACCTGAGTACGACTGCAGAAACATTAAAAAAAGAAGCTAATCTGACCGATGCTGCTTTCAACACGTCCGAGTTGGATGTCAACAACGCTCTTAATGTATATAAATCTCAAGGAGACCCGTCGGTCTACGAAAACGCTTACATAATACTGTCAAAATTTGTAGAGACATCTTTAGATATTTATAAACACGAATTGGGCTGTGTCCTTTACCCAGTGTTTGTCCACATGTATTTGGATCTCATTTCTAACAGGTACGAAGAGGAGGCCGTTAAATTTTTGAAAAAGTATGGGCCGGGACAAGAGTCATACTATCAAGACGATATTAGAAATTTATCAATGGTTACAAAAAAAGAAGAATTAAACGATAGCTCATTGGCGCAAAATTATAAATCAAACGAATTTGTTGTAAGAATGTCGAGGGACACTCTATCGCTTTTAAAACGCCATTTAAAAGAAAAGAAACAAACAGTTCTCCTAGACATAGTACAAGAGAACTTGTTCTTTGATGTCTACGAAGGAATAGCTAGAAATAAACAACAAATAGATGCGGTTGCCGGAGGAATGATCGGTGAAGGAGCCAGACAAGATAATAAGTCTAGGGTATACTATGGATTGATGAAAGAGCCCGATCTGCAAATTACAGCAGCAGTAGTAAACATGGACGAAGATGAAGAAGACACCCAAGAAAATGAAAAACCTAAGAAGAAAAAATCAAAAGGCAATCCTTTACTGTCGAAAAAAACAAAAATCGATCCAAATGCTCCACCCGTAGACCGAATGGCTCTACCACAATTAAGAGAGGTAAATTTGTATGTTTTAAAGTATTTGTACATAGTTTGCAAAACAATTATTTAATAAAAACACAACTATGTTTACTTGACCGGTTAAACTGAATAAGTGTAATTTGCGCTTAACTAATTCATTCTTATTTTGCTCAAATATAGAAAATGTATATATAAATTTAATTAAATAAAAATTAATAAATTATGACCTGATTGGTTGTAAAAGTATCATCTGTTTTTGACTCTTGCAATTAGTGTTTTTATCCAAATTTCAAAGGTAATAGCATTTGTTTAAACTGAAACACCACATTAATCGATTTATCAAGTATTTACTTACTTACCAATCATCTATTTAACTGATTTTTGGATTGGGGTAATATGATTTAATCCGGTCATGTAAAATATGGCGGTAGTTTTTTTATATGATATGTCTAAGCTGGTTGATTTTCTGTTTTTCAGATTGACAAAAAAATTAAAATTCAGGCAGTTTTAGATTCTGCCAAAAGAGTTGCTCTAAGCTCAGAAACATTACCTTCGATATGCTGTTATACTTTATTAAATTGTCCCAACGCTGTGAATTGTGCGACAATTAGCGATGACGCTTCAATGTTGGCTGTTGGTCTAGCTAACAGTAGAATACGTGTTTGGAGTTTGGTTCCTCAAAAATTACGGTCGATGAAAACTTCTGACCAGCTCCAGGATATCGACTTGGAAGCGGACGACGTGATGCATAGAATTTTAGACGATCGATCAGCAGAAACTACTCGTACATTACTCGGCCATTACGGTCCTGTGTATCAAGTTTCGTTTAGTCCAGACAAAACGTTATTGCTATCGTGTTCAGAAGACTGTACCATAAGACTATGGAGTTTATTATTGTGGTCTTGTCTAGTGGCATACAAAGGAAGCTATCATCCTGTATTTGACGTTAAATTTAGCCCACATGGTTACTATTTTGCTACAGCCAGCAGAGATCGAACGGCAAGACTTTGGGCCACAGACAATTATCATTCGTTACGATTTTTCAGTGGGCATTTTTCAGACGTAGACTGTTGTCAATTTCATCCAAATTCCAATTATATAGCTACTGGTTCAAGCGACAGAACCGTGAGGTTGTGGGACTGTGTTACCGGAGAACAGGTGCGGCTGATGACTGGGCATAAAGGAGAAATATTAACTTTATGCTTCTCGAACGAAGGTCGAGTCCTAGCATCGGCCGGTAACGATTGTAATGTTCTATTGTGGGATATTGCCCATGGACATCTGCTGGCCATGTTAACGGGGCATAAAGGACCTATTTATACGATAACGTTTAGCAGAGACAGTACAATATTGGCTTCAGGATCTCACGACTGTAAAATAATGCTCTGGGATTACTCGAAAATCGTAGAAGATCTGTCACTAGATGATATGAATGTACACAATCCGAATGTAATAGATGATAGTAATAAATATTTACTTAGAGCATTTGGTACAAAAAATTCACCAGTAGTTCATTTGTTTTTTTCGAGACGAAATATTATGTTTTGCATTTGTTCGTTTAATACATCTCAAGTCTAATTAAGAATACGTTTCAAGATTGAAAATTAAAATTGTTTTTTTTTTTTTATATATGAATTATATGTTGACTATTTTTGTAATTTAATACTCACAAGGAAATTATTTTATTTTCATAACAATATAATATTATGTATCACCAAATCTTTATCAAATAAATATGAGAAGGGTTACTTAATTATTAATTATCTAATAAATTTTATTTTGTACATAAGCGACTAGTTAAATAGTTCATAGGTAGTTATATATTATTTTCGGGTATTAATATAAAACTTAAGCAATTAAAATTTTTTTTATTACTTTTATATTTCCTTTGTTCCCATTGATTTAAATGTTGTTTAAAGTTCACGAGCCACTGTTTAAGCAACATTAAAGTATTGAACAATTTATTAAACATGTAATGGACATGGCGACATAGTTTGATACATGTTTTCGAATGTCTAGGACAACTGATAAAACACAAAGTGGAAACAATTTATGATGAATTAATTAGAAAACAGAAAAAATGTCAACACTGTCTTTTCCAACTTGGCATTAACTTGTTGATCTAACTAATTTTTTGATCTTTATATATATATAACAAATAACAAAACTTAAAAAATATTTTCAGAAAATTTAAATAAATTGAAACAGTTGGAGTATTTAAATTTGGCTCTGAACTGTGTTGAAAAAATAGAAAACTTGGACCGATGCGAATCGTTAAACAAACTAGATTTAACGATGAATTTCATAGGCGAATTAACTAGTGTGGAAACGTTAAAAAACAACATACATTTGAGAACGTTGTGAGTACATCAACAATAATAATTACAAGTTAAATTTTAAAACTAGAATACAGTAAAAAAACTTTTATATTAACTTTTTACTGTCAAACCGGTTGAAATAGTGTTTATAAAATTTTAAAAAGGAGTTTTTACTAATTCCAAATTTCGCTACATTTTAAAACCATTAATATTATTTTTATGGATGGACGTTTGAAAATGCATTAAATTGAGTTATTGTCAAATTATAAGGCAACGTGTACAAACATTTTTGTTTTAGGTTTCTAACGGGTAATCCTTGTACGGATTATGATGGATATCGACAGTATGTTATAGGCACGTTGCCTCAATTGGACACTCTCGACGGCGAAGAAATCACTCATTACGATAAATTAGTAGCCAAACAAATATTGCAAGACATCAAACAAAAGATAATCATCCAACAGTCAGAATACATTAGTTAGTATACAAAAATTAAAATACATGTATATGTACATAGAAATTGTTGCACGTCATTTCGTCATAAGATTTTTTTTACATTTAAATGGTTGATTAAACTGTTTGAACAATGTCTTTACTCGGAATAGGACGTCAAGAAGAAAAGCGTAAATCGTCAAATAAAAATCCTTTGAAAATTATCGAAGAGAACCTAACTACCGAAGTCGACGAGAACGCCGATAAAGAGTACATACAAACTACAATAATTTGTTTGTTTTAAATGTAGTAATTATATATTTTAAATATACTATAATTCAAGAGTTAGTCAAAAAACTAATAATTGGTAGGGTGAAAGTAAATATAAAAACAAAAATCATATTAACACTACTGTAAAATTAAAAAACACGTTATACTTGGGATTTTTAACATAGGTTTTACCCTTCATAAACACAATATTGTTCAGTATGTTAATAATTAATTATGTATTCAATAGCTTTAGTTAAAATTTTAATGAGAAATAACACAATTTTAAAATAACCATCTTGAAGAGTTTGAAATTTAAAAAAAAAAATTGTTGAATTATTAGTTTCTGTGGAATAAAAAAACTAAAAAACACGCTTAAATAGTAAAATAAACTAAAAAGTAGAAAATAATTTTCAATATAGAAATCAATTAATAAAAAATAAATAGTATTATTGTGAAAAAAGTGTGGGGCGCTTTTCAAGAACTGATATATGTAGCACCCCACGCTTTTTTCACAATAATACTATTTATTTTTTATTAATTGATTTCTATATTGAAAATTATTTTCTACTTTTTAGTTTACTTTACTATTTAAGCGTGTTTTTTAGTTTTTTTAAAACTATATTTATTTTCCACTTTTTAGTTCGATGTGCTTTAAAATCGTGTTTTTTTAATTCTAGTACATACGTGTCTCTATTACTTGAAAACTTCAGGTAAACAACAATGAATACACGCATGCACGTTCGGTTGCCTATCTCTTTTAGTTACATAGTTACATACAAACATACATACAAGTGAAGCTAATATAAGCGTGTTATAAAAATAAATAAATTTTATGAGGGGATTCTCTGTTTTAAGGAGTTTTGTATAGGCAATTTAAGAAATATTAGGATTTTAAACATTTTAATATTTTAAGATTTTAATAAATTTTGACCATGTCAATATTAATTCACCGGTCAATTTGTATAAGCTTCAATGTATTATTTTTAATTTAAATATTTTTTTCTATAAGTAAAAGCCATTTTGGTTTATTTTAGACCAAAACGCCAGACAAAATGTCGACTACATTGGATGGTCCAATTTCAATTCTGCAAAGATAAACGAGTTCTTTGGCTACTTTACTATGTTATGTAGCCGATTTTCATTTAAAAATTCCAGAGTACTCGGTATATCTTTACAGAAGTGAAATCGTACCATTCTAAGTAGACGACATTTTTTCTAGATTTATGGTCTAAAACGTCAAAAAAACAGACCGCGTGCAATCCCCTTTAAAATCAAAATGGCATTAGAGCCGTAAAACATTTTTGTTTTTTGAAGTTTTTGGAATAAACCGAGTGAAAACACACCGGAATGTCGAGTTGAAATGGCCATGCACACTAGAAGGGCTCAGCGAAGAAAAGAATCCAAGGAAACGGCCAAGGAAGTTAAATGGCAGCCTAAGTTATTCCGGGACAACGGTCGTCCTTACAATATCAATCAGGCAAAAGTGGGTTACGACATGGAAAACGAAGCGGATCAATACATTTTGACGGTTCAAGTTTACAAGTATGTTATATGTATTTTTATTTAATAATTGTGTTTAAAATTTATCATAGAATAGTGGATCGTGTTGTCGTACCTAATAAACAACTGAAATATGAACTTTATCATTGACCGTTTTTACAATATTTCATTTCAGATATTTGGACACAAGCGAATTAGATGTGGACGTTCAACCTAATTATGTGCGTGTCACGATCAGAAAGAAAATATTACAATTAGTGTTGGACGAAGAGGTTAAAACGGACGAATCCAGCGCAAAGCGTTTAGTGGGATCAAAATTACTTGAAATAACAATGCCAAAGGTAATTGTTGTCGGTTTTAAAAAAAAATTCTATTTTTCAACAAAGTCATGTTTGCAGGCAAAACCCATTATAAGACCAAACCAAAATAAATGCAAGAATATTGGCAAAGTCGTTAATAATATAAGGTAAATTTTTCTTTTTGCATATTGAATAACAGAGTTGGTAAAAATCAACAAGTGTTTATAGATACTCAAAAAAATCAATTTATTTTTATTTTTTTATAAGTAAAACGGTTCTACTGGACGATATGAAAGACAATAAGAAGCCTATCGAATTTTGGAATATTGTTGATGAAAAGAAAACCACAAATAAATTTCAAAACGCTAATGTTCTCGAAGATTTTATAGATAACTCTGAAGTACCACCTTTGGAATAAGAAGTCTTAGTTATAATCGTTAATACCATTTAACAATAACATTAGTTTATATTATATTTGTGATATGCAGTTAACATAAAATTTAGATTTATAAAAATGTGAAAAAGGAAAAGATTGTTAAAACTTACACATGTTCACAAGTTTGGTGATTTTTTTTCTATACAATTTCTATTATTACATTTAAGTCAATTTCACATCAACTAAAAATGGGATACCTATAATATATTGTTAAAAAAATAAAATAAAATTGTGTAATTATTATTTATGGTAATGACAAGAATATAATATAATATTGCTGTTACCTAACAATGTCGTTGGATTCGATTTAAGATTGTCGTTGACATCCTATTGGAATAAGTTCAACAAAAAAATAATATCATGTAGATATAATTATAATAGGGATAAACAAAAAAAATAATTGAATTGTATTTGTGAATACTTCCGTTCTTTTTAATGAATAAATTAACAAAAAAAAATATATATATATTATAGTGATAAAATACAAATAAAACATAATAACACTAAAAGCCGTATATTGAATACATTTTGACAGTGTTTTGTGTTTGGCTAATAGAATTATATTTTTATAAAATAATATTTGTATAAAAATATCTATAATAAGTAAATAGATAATTTATTTTTTTACAACACTGAGCTTAGGAGCTGTAAGCTTACAGATTATAACAACCCTACGAGCTCACTCGGTTTTCATTAAATTTGGCCAACAGGGACACAATTTTATTGTAGAAAAAAATAGTTAAAAATAATAATAATAAAGTATTAAAAAAAAAACTTCCACCGGACAACAACTAATAAAATTGTTCCATTAAAAGCCAATGAATATTAATTGCCCTTTGCGTTTTTTAAGGTAAATATAATGGTGACGTCATGATTTGCATTAGGTATTTTAAAATTATTATTAATGGTAACATAAATATTTACATTTATTTTTATACGATAAGGAACAGATTTACAGACGACAATTTTGCTAAGCATGGTTTTAGAATTTGAAAAACTGTATCTACTTGAACGGTTTAAAATCAAATTATCTAATTAAAATTATATAAAGGTACACAATATATATAAACATATTAGAGCTTAGCAAAACTGCGTCTCGAGATGTTTTATAAAATATCCGTCAATAAAATCTACTTTAAAATTGTCTTAATCGTCGGCCTAACTCAACAACAACGGTTTGACAATCTATCTGATTTTCTATCTATGTTGATTTTTTCCGGTACGTCTGTTGGCTCACGACCAGGCGTTTTGTTTAATATTGACAATGTGAGGTCCGTAAATGCCTTTTCAATATTGATATTGGCTTTTGCAGACGTCTCCAAGAATGATATTCCGTGTTCCCGGGCAATACCCTCCCCACGTGCCTTACTCACGACACGCTTGTCTTCCATATCACATTTGTTTCCCAAAATCATTTTTTCTACATCTTCATTGGCGTGCTAAAAAAAATAGAAAGAAATTTACAAATTTAAAAATAAAGATTAGTATGCACCCTCTTAGGGGGTGAAAGTACCTAATCATTTTTAGTTTTTTTAATGCAAATCGATAAAACAACCTAAAGAATATCCACAAAAATTTGTATCTAATTGACTATTCTTTATGAAGATATAATTTTTAGTTATTGGAATTGAAAAACTTTACATTTTTAGGGTATATATTTATCTATTTCAGGCCTTATAATATTACTGTACCTATTGGGTACAATTTCTGTTCTATAGACTTGCTACATTAAAAAAATAAGTCCAATGGATAAAAAGTTAATAATTTATCAGTTCTCTGCTGTAAATTGAAGCTTAAATAAATTGTATAATATTGTTAATCGAGTTCAAAATGGCCTCAACACAGACACAGCAGATAAAAGTAAATAGCTTAATTTTTGGAAATCGTTACAATCGGCATTTAAACGAGAAAATTCTAGATAATTTTTATAATAATATTAAATAACATTGAACATGAGGCTATTATTCAGATATTGATAAATATTGAATTAATAACAAATTTAAATGCACTGATATTAAAAATTATTATCAATGTATGGGCAAAACTAATTTATTTAATTATGACAGTGGTGGTATAATAATATATCGCAATTACATCGTAACTACTATGTTACAACAATTTGAATACCTTCAATTAACTTTGATATTATATATATATATATATATACATTTTTACTCGGTAGTATATTTATTTAAACATAAGCAGTTAAGCAAGACGAACAGAACAAAAACATTTGAACGGTCTAGAAAAAATAATAAGTTAGGAGAAGAAGGAAATATGTATTAACATTGATCAAAACTCAAAGACCGTGCAAGTACAATTAACAGTGTAACAAAATAATCAAAATTAATTGTTCCTTAATTGAAGATAATAGGGTTAAATTACTTTTAGGTTTGTGAAAATGTTACGTATATTTGACTTTTTTTTACTTCAGACATTTTTTTTTTTTAACTTTTCACGCCAAAACTTCTGTTTTTTTTATTTTTTGAACTCTAGCCAATATAATTTGTATTATTAATAGATGTTAAATTGCGTTTTCTTTTTTTATTATTATCTGACAACGTCAATAATCCATCGAGTATAATTTATAACTTTACACTCACCTCATTTATGTTACGTAACCATTTTACTATATTCTCAAAACTTTTTTCATTTGTTATGTCGTACACCAACATTATACCCATAGCTCCCCGATAGTACGAAGTTGTTATTGTATGGAATCTCTCCTGACCGGCCGTATCCCTAAAAAATATTTAAAAAATTAAATATACAATGAACAATATTAACAATATATAAAAATGTGATCTAATACTATATCGTTTAAAAAAAAAACGGATAGACATTGGTTAACTTAAATAGTATACTGCCCTAATACGAAAGAGCCGATTTTTCTTACACAGGCTCGTTCTATTATTATATACATTATACCCGTTACATAGTATATATCATCAGGTTGATTAACATAATGCTGCAAGTAAATTTTTGGCAAATAAAAAAGTTTACATTTCAACCGTTAGAAAAATAAAAATAAATGCTCTCTTGTAAAATCATACTTTTGTGCATACAAATTATTTTAATTAGGCCAATATACTAATTATTTCAATTAAAAGTATCTATTAACTATTATATTTTATTCTAATTAAAATTTGTTTTTTTCTTTATTATTATCTATTAACTAACCACAATTTAAACGCTTACCATATTTGAAGTTTAATTTTCTTTCCTTGGAGTTCAACAGTTTTAATTTTGAAATCAATTCCTAAAAAAAGAAAACACAAGAAATTTTAAACTTTTAAAAAAACATATATAGATTTTCAGTTTAAATTAACTCTAAAAGGTTTTATTCAATATGTAAGGGTTGTATTATTTTGATCTGGTTGAACATTTTCAAAAGTAGAATGCATATCTTAATAATTAAAATCAATGTGATATGAAGGAAAAATTATAATGTGTAAATTATAACTTACTTAACTAACATAGTTGTGTAATCTAATAAAATAGTAACTAATCTAATAAAAGTATGCGTGCCTTTCACAAATTAAACCTTGAAATAACAAGTTAATGAAATCATTCTCATTGTTTTTTTGTAATAATATCATCATCTCGCCTTTCGGTTTAGAAAACCAATTAGAAGCCATAACGCTGAGATCGGAAAATACCAAAATAAAATTATATTAATACGAGTCTCATTATCTGTTATTAACATTGGTAATAAATAATTTGAATTTTTTTTTTCTAAACAATTAATTTAACTTTAATTGCATTTTAATAGATGGGTGTATTTATTTGCAAGAGTTTTATCAATATGGAGATCAAACGTGACTGGTAGTGAGATAAATGCCAACGGCTTGCACACAAAGTAATAATTGATGCATATCAGATTAATCTGTAAATTGCATACGACACCTTTCACCGGCCTCGTTACCGGTTTTAGGCGTAAATGCATTGACACTCGTCACTTACAAGTAAACGCGTCACCAATTTTAGAATAATTGTTATGCATTTGTCTTTAAGCGGACTACTGCTACAGTCACACTGGGTTATAAAAAATTGTATTGAATTTTGTTGTTCCTTTTTCAAGTGAATCATCATCATCGTTTTTGATAAACAACAGCAGCTGTGCAAGACTAGAGCTGCAATATTTCGTCAATCCGGAAGGAGTGGGGAAGGCATTAATAGAATATAACATATAGAATATCTATTATAATTAATATTATTACTTATTATTATTATTATTAGTATTGTTAGGACAAATATATTTTGACGTTTTTAGGACGGCCGGCGGTGGCGGAAGAAGTGATAATAAAAATATTATAATAATACGCCGAGACGAATAACGATTATTATTATTAAATAAATCTACATAATGACGACGATAACGGCGGTAGCTTCCGTCGCTGTGTGCGTATGGACATAATAATAATAAGGGCGACTAAAAAAAAAAAAAAAGACAAAGGAAACGCGACGTCCTATCGCGAGTGTTTTTGTCGTGTACGTTTTTAAACGACGTTAGGTGTATTATTATTACAAACATGTTTTCCCTGTGCTCACCGATTGTCGATATGAACGTCGTGGTGAACGCGTCATCCGAAAACCTGAACAGTATACAAGTCTTGCCCACGCCCGAATCGCCGATCAGCAACAGTTTGAACAGCAGATCGTACGTCTTCTTTGCCATGTCTGAACGGTGTCGGTCGTCGTGTGGGTGTGTAAAAAGAGTTTACGATTAAACTATTTTATAGTACCCGTTGGGTTGTTTATGTCGACGGGAAATTTTCGCACGGACCGCGGACTCGTAATATTTGTTTATTAAATTTTTTTGGCACGTTTACGTGTTTTTTTTTTTAAGTTTATTTATTTTTATTAGCCCGAAAATATTACTAGTTACGGATAAACGACTACACAACTTAAGAGGCTGACGGATACGACTGGCACGGAATACGAATAGAAGTTAGAACGCACGGCTGAACGGAAGATCGCATTGTACCGTAATAAAATATATGCGACGGACCTCGGACGGCCGCGGTCGTGGTCATGATTAGTAAAATCGTGTTATCTCGGTACGACCAGCAGTGTGACCAACGGCGCGTTCTCGCGGCAACACTGTAACGGTTATTGAAACGGCGATCATAAAATATCTAACAGCGCAGCGGCTATAGTCATTAGTTATTAGTCAATAACGAACTTAATTATTATGAAATATAAAGATATTATAAAATACGTGGGTTCCCTGTATTTTCCTATTGGTAATTATTGGTCACATCCCTGTAGCCCACGAAGAAGAAGGGCGTTAATAATTAATGCATATTATTCTTGTCTATTTCTTTTCGGCTTTGCAGTTGATCTAGCTTTCGTTAGGTAGGTTTTTAACGTCCCGTAAGCATTATATGTGAAAAAAATCAATATTTTAACTGACATTACATAAAAACTTCAGTAACAAACGATCATAATTATAAAATAAATATCATTATTATATCAGTTATTAGTTATTACTTATTACAATTATATTAGGACGAATGCAACTAAACATTCTCCAAAATAAATTCTCGTCCACTTTCCTCTCCCCCCCCATGTCCCCCCAGAGATTAAATTAACATAAAATTTAGCACACTTCATGGACTACGATTACATGTATAACCGTTGATATTGCATATACAAACCAGTTTATATACAAAAAACAAACATGGGAAATTAATAAGTCAATTTGTTTTATATTAAAATTCTATAGGGGACTTTGAATATTTATAAATTCTAAAAGTTCAGTAAACTGAACTAAACCCAAACAAAAATTCTTTGTTTTTAAGTATTATGAGACAACTTAGACACCTCCATTGTGGAGCGCAATACCTATTAAAATATTATGTGTTGAGATAAAATAAAGCTGGAATTTCAAACAAATCCAACCCCCCCCCCCACATCGTTTATGTATTTGTCCCGGGAAATAAAAAAAAGTTACTTATTTTCTTGAGCTCGTATGACACTTGACAGCTCTTTCTTCTATTAGAACTTTTCCCTTCTTCGTTTTTGTAAAAAAAAAAATTCAAATAATATATTTAAAAATAATTGAAAATATATTTGTACCCTGTGACCTGTCCCTGCCCCTTTCCTTTTTCTAAATTTCGCTAAATTAACTTAGCAAAATGGAAAAAAGGAAAGTTCCTAAAATAGTTTGTATTTTCTTTTGCAGTTGTTATAAATTAAAAGTATTTTATTATAAAATTACAGCGAAGTCGTACAAACCATAAAATTAAGTGAGTATACATAGGTAAGGTATTCTTCCTGTAAAGTGAAAGTGAAAAGAACCATTGCAGCAGGTTGTTCCGATACCATAATTGATCTGTGTAACGGTTTTGTTTTTTTGTTTTCTGTATAACTCAGCGTGAATGAATATAGTTTTTGGTTATTTTTTTCTAAGATAGGTACCTAGTTTCAAAATGAAAATGGGCTACAAAAACGCATTACACCTAGTACGCCTATTCCTCGTGCACGGTATATACATGCAATATAATGTACATTACAATGAAATATAAACACAGAATACTCGGTTAAGCAATGTTTGGATCATATGAATATGCGAGGTCATTTACACTCGTTATATCACCGAAAAAATGTTGATTGTTGATGTTTACAATTTAAGAAATTATTTTGTTTTATTTTCGTTAACGACTGTTTTCTAAGAAAGAAGAAACTTACTGTACGCGATGAATATTAAGTTTTGTAATAATGTGAGTTTTCTTATTCGACGGTGGAACACCATTAACAAGTCTAGTTCGTTAATACAAATTCAAAAGAATAAAAATATGTTTTAAGTACACTTATTGATGTATCAGATTTACCATTTTATAGTTTAAGCTGGAAATGTCGTTTAACAGTTAAAGAAACGAATAACACAAACCATTTCCTATTAAATAAAAACATAGTAAAACGGGCAGAACGAATATAAACCATATTATGAGTTTTCATATAAATTAATAAATGTATTAAAAGAGAGAGAAGACGAAAAAGTGAGAGAGAGAATAGATAGAGAGGATTAAATTCGATATACTTGCCAGTTGCCGCTATGCTTGAAAACACACGAAATGGAAAAAAGAAATGGACTTGATTGTTGTCCGATCTTGGAGTGTATATAATTATTTTACTCACAGTCACTTTTGAAATGTTAATAACAAATTGAGTTTCGTAAAAATTCTTCAACCTTCGTGTTCATTAATCACTTAATAAGAAAGAGATTAAAGAGATAAAAATTACTCATATTATTGGCGGGATCCACCAAACAGTAACAAAATGTTTCATTAAAAAACTATAATGTCCCCTTTAGTTTTTTTAGATTCGGCAATTGTTTCTTGTAATAGACTTTTATTTACATTTCATAATCATTGTTGTTAAAACAAAATTGCAGAACTTTGGAACATTTTATTGGCCTTGCTGCTATGAACTTGGCGATTAAAGATACCTACATGATATTTTAATTGGATTTTCTTCACATTATATTAACTTACATAATTACATTAAGATTATTTTATGGTCTTTTACCGTCTAAAATTAGTTGTTCAACAGCTTTGCCACAATGGAATTCGACGTCATTCTTACAGTTTCTATAGTAATATTGTTGCATAGGATACCGCCGGGATAATGTTCGATAGTATTACAAGTACAATCGAATTCCATTCCTTTTTTCTCATTGTGTTCATCACGTTTAACATATTATACTGATTCCTTTTATCCCTTTTCCTGTGAATTATTTGATAATCTGTAAGGTAATATGATGTGTACAGGGTGTTCAATAAGTTTGGATATATAAATTAAATATTATATGTGTATATCAAACACTATAATATGATGTTTATGTAAAATATTGTCTTTTTTGTATCCCGCAGTGCTTTATCTAATGTAACTAATAAATGTGATTAAATTATTCGATTTCAATTTAACAAAAATAATGTTTATTAAACTAAAAAGTGTATACCTATACCTACTTGTTTAGTTATTACTTCTTATAATGGCCAAAGGATCCAAAGAAAGTACAACGATTTTATTAGCTCCAGGAGTTATTAATTTTGTTTTTACTTTCCAAATTGTATTTGTATACTATAATAATTCGTTTACGGTATACTAGTAAGTAGTATTGTTGATTCTTTTTGTAGGTAGTGTTAAACGGTTCTATGTTAGTAAAATTATTCTTATTATAAGTTCCACGGATCATATTTTTATAATGACATAAAACATTTTTTTTTTAGATAAGCTAATACAAACATAATTTGAGCTCTACTAAATGTAATTCATGAAATAATATGTAATAATATGAAACGTGCGGTGTTTTGTCCGTTGTCCATCGTATTTGTTTAAATAATCTGATAAAAAAAAGTCGATTATAAATAATCTATTGTCTTGAACGATTGTTTTCAATTAAAACATGGCTCGCCTCCCATTTTACTGGTTAATCGCAAATCGCTTTAATCTAACTCACTGTACATAATATACCTCTTCGCGTTGTACATTGATGATTTTTAATAACAAAATATTACATACTTTACTGAATAACTATTTAAAAAAAAAAAACAATAAAAAAATATATGTATTTGTATACAATTATTCTACATATAAATAATTTTATTATAAATACCGCCAAGTATAAAAAAATATGTTAATTGTTATAATATATAATAGATATCGAACATGCACATTAAACCAAATCGTGGACATACATAAATTTAGAACTATCAACATTCCCATCGTTGGATAAACATTGTTTGGTCAATATTAGATGACTTTTAATTAGTTTAATATAACGAAGAAGAAAGGCCATACGTCTATGAATAATTTATACATAGCGTACTCTTGTTATAGATATTTATAATTTATACGGTTTATTCTCGTTGGATATTTTGTCTTCTCGTCATTCACTCGTGTTTGTTTTAGTTAAGATTTTAAATTCAAAATTGTTACACGTCAACAGTTGGGTATTATATGTATTTAAGGAAATTTCCATTTTATGCAGCGTTTAACGTTCTCACTGGGACAAATATTGTAATCTGTTAATAACAGTATGCAGAACGCCAAAATAAAAAACTCGAGAAAATATCCATTGCCATTACTAATTAATTACCCACATATACTAACCGCTGTTCAATATGATATTTTTGCATATTATAGTGTTTGATACCAACTTCATCGATTTCTACTTACTATAAGCAAACTACGTGAAAACAGTGCATTTATAGATTTGCGACCCAATGTAATATATAAAGTCTCAAGTCTGAAAACGATTTTTATTTTGTTTATTAATAATATAATTATACTGCGGTTATTTTTAATTAATTTTTTTGACTATTTGGTCAAATCAAATGATACACAATGATATTTTTACTGTACAAATTAAAGACATACCCTACATTTGATCTATGTGTTTCTGAATGCAATTTCTGTGTACTTTTTCCAATAAAAAAACCATGGAGTGTTCATTATACTATAAAACATTATTATATCGATAACAATATAATGCAAAGAAAATGTTTAACGTAGGTACCTAATTAATTTACAGGAAAAATAATAATGGTTTATAGATTAAGAAATGGTCACAAGTCTATTATACTGCACAGTATTTTCGTTGATATCGAACGAGTCGTTTCTAGCCATTTTGCCTATTTCCTCCGAGACATAAATTATGAATGTCGTAGAACTTAGTAAAACTAACAATTTATTTGTATACATAGGTTATTATGCTAAACGCAAGGATTTAGAATTTGCATATGAGAGAGGCAAATCTGGATCAGACCATTGAAAACAATTTTTAAAAATATGCATTTTAATACCAAAAGTGAATAATAATTGTTTTTCGAAAAGTGACATCACGAGTATTATTACATTTTGTTTACATAGTCAGGCGGTTATCTATTATATTTTTTTAATTATTTATAGGTAATAAAACGTTTATTTTTTTTATCGTGACCATAATATGGGTAGCGCGGCTACAAGCTGATTCATGCCCCTGAAATAAACCGGTTGGCCGTCACATACATAACCTTTTTTACATATTAACTGCTATACGCGTAAGTGGATAAATATTATATAAAAAGAAACGTAGATTTAATATTTACATTCATACATATCCTACCGAATGAAAATAATATCGATAAACGATACTACACGAACTCGTCTAGTCTATGAAATCGGTGTAATATTTCAAAATCATTTGACCTTTCTCGATAGACCTTCAATAGTCAATAAGATATAATTTGTATTATATTTATAACATTATTTTGTCTTACAACAACTTTAAGAAATGGCTAATTAACCTAACCATACCTAACAAAGCTCAGTTGTTAATTTCAGAAAAAATCTACCTTCTTGAAAAATACTGATGAAAATTCACAGTTAAGTAGTGTCGTGAAAACGGAACAATAAAATTTAACATCGGAAATAATGTTAAAAATAAAATGTTTGCTCATTGATAACAAAAATTCATTAATTACATAACACGTAAAGTTCAATCACAAGCGTTTAATTAACTTCAAATAATATTATAATTTCATAATTTACATCTTCAATCAAATGAATTAATTACAAGGAAAACTATACAGTTATAACTTATAAATAACATGCGATAATCGTTTGACACTTATCAAGGGCGTAAATATCTTTGAAACTTGCATGGCTTTCAAGTTGATTACAATATAATCAATTTAAGAATTGATGGGAAACAACATGATTAATACTATAAACTATTACACTATTATTTGTAGTAACTGTGATAGGAAATAAACTTGGCTAAGTTTTAGAAGAGTTTAAGCAGAATTGTTCATTAGTCGAATAATTATTATATTTGTACTTCGATTCTAACGTTATTCGATTTGTTTTTAGTTGTTATTCGTTGTTTAATTACAAACTTCCCAATTTCGTGTTTAAGTAATTTGAAAATACATCTCTTTGATTAATTTACATAATTTATGATTCATAAATTACGGTAATTTGTTGGTATAAATACACCAGATTGACGTTTAGTTTTTTGATTGATATAATATAGTTGTAAAATTAATAAAATCAAGATTCCTCGAATTTCGATTTGTAAAATTTGAAAATAGCCAAAAAAAAGTAAACTTAATATATTTTATAGATGTTATTAATTAAATATTTAAACAAAAAATTCTAACTCTAAAAAAAAAATTTGATAAATAAAATATACGATTAAATTGATTAATACAACATAGAGGATAAACATTGGTAAATGGCTAAGGGACTAACATTAAGGAGAGTTTGATAAACTATGGAGACACGTTTTTATAAATGTTAATAAACAGGTAGAAAGACAGAACTACAAAAAAAACCTAATTCATTTGTTCTTACTTCAAGCTGAGTCGGTAAAGCTGCGAATGAAAAACGGAGGTGACCAAAATTAATCGACTGAAGTTTGGTCCAAAACATTTGACTAATTCACAAAAACCCGATGAACCTTTTATGTTTTTGATACATTTTACATGCTCCCTAAAATCGATAGTCTCCATTTAACCGCTTAAGACCCAAGTAGGAATAACATAAAAATAGCATGATATTGTATTGTTATTATATGCTTAACCTCGTAACAAAATTAACTATAAATATTATATTATTGAACTCGAGTTTATTTACGGCCATTAAAATATTTATTATAAATCAAAATTAGATAATTTTACTTCAGTAGTAAAAAAATAACATATAAATGTTGGGACAAAAACGTGGTTGATGCCGAACACGAAACTAAATAACTAGTTTCAGTAAACACATTTGTATCATCTATAAAAACACAATATGCCAGTTGTACTAACATTGCTTACTCGTGGTCGTATAACTTGTATCAGCGTACAAACTACTGTTAAATAAGTATCAATGACGGTGTAAAGTTGTACGACATTAATTTATTTCTAACACAAGCGGTCTTCTACAGTTTTCACGGCGCACCAACTAACACAAGTGACAAGTATAATAAACTTTTAATGTATAATTTTTCAGTAGTGTTCCAAAAACAATCGCACGTTCGCCGGTTCTTCTATTGAAATTTTATTTTTTTGTTAAGATACTTAAACGAATGGTTAATAAATAAATCGTTCAATAGAATAGTACAAAACCTATACCAAATTTGGACATTTTTTATTTAAATAGTAAATTTGAAATATTAATGTAAAAATAATGAGTTATTTAAAATACATTTTTTTAAAAAAAATTGTTTTTAATTTTAATTTTATTATTCGAATTAAAAAAAAACAATTAAATAATGTCCATCTTTGTTATGTAATGGTTACTAATGTTAGCATTAAGGCAATCTTTAATTAAATATCTTCAACTAATCAAAGGACGTACTCGATAACTTTATTTCAAAAATTTCATTTAATAATAACAACTCATAGACACTCTATTTTAAGTACAATGTATAGAAAATAATCACATGTTATATATAAAAAAGAAACAAAAACGTTATTGGAAATTGACTATTATTAGTAGTACAAAAAATAAATATAAAATTATCGTTTAGTTGCCGCTCATTTTGTATGGTAATGAACATTTTTTAAATATTTTATAATATTATGTTGATAAACTTATACACTATTTACAGGCAAAGTACACATCAATAATTAATTGTTATTATAATATAATTCTTATTATACTAAATATGTATCAGGGGTATTGCGACGGCTTAAGGTACCATATAATTTACAGAATACAGAATAACGGCGAGAAGTCGTTCGTTACAAGAGTGATCAAGAACAAAATAATATTATTTTATATGATCATCCTGTAAACTTTATTCGTTAGTTGTTAAAACGTTTGGAAGCAAGTAAGAAACAGATAGATCAGCCACAAAACGACGAATATTCCCACGGTCAAGTATCGTCCTTTTTGTGGGCCACCCAACTCGGCTTTGCCAAAGAATTCCATGTTTCTTCGGACCATCAACACGGACACAGCCAAAATGGCCATAATCGAATACAACACCACGTTGGTGCCGATTTGGTTGGACGGAACGTTGAACACACGGTCCTGGAAAAAAACATAAGTAAAAAAATTGAGTAAACACTATGAAAAAGTAAAAAATTACCCCTCAAAAAGTTGCTACTGTCTTACATATTATAACATAATGTTCATACTCCAAAAAAACGTGTCTTTTAAGGGAACTGGCAAAAGCTGATGTCATACTATCCTAATAGCAGAAACATTTTTAAAAAACACTACCACGAACGCTGTAATAAATAAATGTTGAATATCGTAATAATTACAATTTATCTATCCTTAAATTGTTTTTTTAGATAGGTACTATTAAAATTGTTTAGTAGCCATATTATGACATGAGAAAATTTTAATTCCGTCCATCGACAGGTTTGGCGACATGTTCTATAACACCTCAAAATCTACTTTTTGCACTTGCCTACATATTTTGGCCTTTGAACACAGAATTATATAAGTAGGTAATAAATATTAACAGGGTGTTTTTTTTATGGAGAAAACAATTATTATAAGATAGTCAGTTGACAAGAGACAGACAATCAACTGATCGTAAGTGATATTCATGATCTTATGTTTTGCCTTCAAGGGAAAAATTGTTTTTTTTTTTTTTTTGTGGGGGAGTTTGGTATATTTAAAGAATTTGCCGGGTATCTATATACGTGTGACCAATCCATACTCACGTGTTGATGGTGGTATAGTGCGGCTATAAACCAAGGTAGACCGACACCCATCAGGACCTTAACCGCTATCGAGCCGGCAATATGTATCATAGCCTCGTCAGCGTGGGTTTCCGCCCGCGTGACCATGCACGCTCCCAAGATATCCGGCAACGACATGCCCAAGGCCACGACCGTTATGGCTACAAAAACAAAACAAAAAACAATTAGGCACCTTAATTATCATCGTCAAAAACTGCTTTATAGCTCAAGTGTTAGTCATCGCATTTACACCGTCTCCGACGGTTCAAAAAATAAACATCAGTATTATTATTTCAGGTCATACTATGTTTTAAGCGCACTCTCCAATTAACTATCGCCCCCATGTACGTCGTGTCGCAGTCTAACAGTACATCAATTATTAGTCGAGAACTTACAACGCCAACAGTCAGCTATATCGCACTTGACACAGTGCCGAAGATATACAATAATTAAGGAATACAAAAGCGTGTGTTTGTATCGTAACACTTAAAAGAATGGAATTTTTTTTTACTGGTTACATTAAATAGTGATTGAACTCGGTTTTGTTATTAGTACTTGTAACATAACTTCGATTATACAGCAAAAGGTTAGCTTTGGAGTGAGGAGGAAACCGGATGACAGTCATATCAAACACAGTTTGTTAATTAAAAAGTTGAAAATGCCTATCCCTCCCACGTAAAAACCCGAAAATTATCTTTAACAAATTAGTACGACTATGTTTTTTACTTTGACACTCGACTACTTGAAAAAAAAAATCTGAAGAATTCCGAATTTACTTTACAGTACTCGCTTTAGAACAGTCCCCTATCATAGTACAGTAAAACAATAAGAGTGTATCTTACCCTACATCCCACTTCATTACAGTGTTGAAGTTTTTCCTTTATATTTTTTTATTTTAATATTACATTAATTATAATTATTTTTTCTACGCGTAGTTTTAGGACTTATGATCTGTAAAGTAGATCGTCTTGATGGGTACCAAGGTTAACCAGAAAAAATTTATATAAAAATATATGATAGTTTAAAAACATATTTCCCTCTCCCCTAGGGTATAAACAAAAAAACAAATTATAGGAGTTTGGTTTCTGAGTTATTGAGCTTAAATAGTCTAACCCACGATAAAAGTTATTCTTTAACTTATTTTTATATTCTTTTATTTATTTTATTAACGTTTTTTATAAACTACCAAAAAAGTTATTATTACTACTTTTTAAATAAATGTTTTTGGGATACTGGATACCAAATATTGTGTGGCTTTTGTCCAATCGCCGGCTTTTCTCTAAAGTCTTTAATACATCCGTGTGGCGTATAGCTTACTATAAGACCACAGCATAAATGAAATCAAAATTAAACCTATTGTGTAAACAAAAAATGGCGGCCATTTTCTCAGTGGAAAGAAACGAAAGTATAAAATAGATATAAGAATAAAAGAACAGCCACTGAGAAAATGACCGAAGGTCATAGATAATGCGTCATATATTTCTCATGTTAAATTATGTTTCTATTCGGATTTCACTTATTCCGTGGTAAGACATCGTTACAGTTAAGAGGACGCCACACAATTTTGGATGTAAAACTAGATATTTCTTACAGCCGTATTTTTTTGTAATAGCCGTACAGTCATTTTTTAAAACGTATAGAAAATTATTATGCATCAACATTTGTACAATCGATAGAGCAAAATTTTCAAAGTAGGCACATTCAATGCTTATTTTCCAATTAAGATGTTGACGAAAATTTTCCAAACAAACTAACCCCCCTCCTCCAAATAGTTTAAGATTCGGATCAAAAGCATTAATCATATTATACATGCTGCGATATATACCTGTCACGATGTCGTCCAAACCGATCAGGCAACCGAAAATAGTCGCTAAGTCACCGATCGTGGTGGCCATGATACCGATAAGTATCAACGAGCTGAAGAACCTTGGCCAGCCGTAGAATATGGTCGCTGGTGGTATAAACGAGAACAGCACTTTCCAGAAGAACGAGAAAAAATGCATCACGTAAGTGGCAGTAGTTGCGTTTTCCAAGTCGCCACCGTTTACTGTCATGGCTGCCTTTATCTGTTCCGCCCAAGTCTGTCGGTGCAACTCGATTGCATGAATATTGATATTGGTCAGCAACATCAAACGGTCCACTACCGAATCGAAGTCTGCAACAACCAAGAGTCATTTGACTACACAATGATCAACCTAGGTCATATCGAAGGTACGTCTAAATGTAAAAACAATAAGGAGTAAATGTGTATAGGAAACCTTGCGGATAAAAGCAACAGAATTGGGCATATAAGTTCTATTGAATGGATTTTAAAAATTCTAAACTTGGAATTTTGAATACACGTGTTTTTTTTTTATAGGAATTTGAACGATTATTTCAGTGTAACTGAGGTATAAATATTTTAAGTATAATACAGTATTCGATAGCACATTGGTTCTACATTTATTTAGTTGGCAAAAAAAAAAGCCAGTGGGTTTTTTATTTAAGCCCAGCAAATGTTTGGTATTTACCCGAAAGTATAGTTTTGTTGGGGGAGTTTATGTATACCTGTAAAAAATGGCCAAGTCGGACATTAAAAAAAAACCCGGTTTATAATTTTGATGTTCAATGATTAAAAGCTAACATGAGGGATTTATTAAACTGACCTGAAATATTTATTATTTTACTAAACGTTGTAACACATCATGTTCACACGATTAAACGCTTTTAATAAAAATGTATAGCCGTTGAACTAAACAAAATTTGCATTTACCTTAGTATCTTATAATATTGTAGATCATAAATATTCGAAATTTAATTTGTCTTTTATTAATTACCTTAGTAATTAGAATCGCAGTAAAATAATTAAATTTAAATTAGGCTGTAATTTTTTTCTGAAAAATTAGAATTTCGATTTTTTTTTAAATTATTTAAAAATTGCGTTGTTTTAATAAGCAATAAAAAAAATCACTACGACTTATTTAAGTCAGCTTAATTTTCCTAGAAATCCAATCTGCACATAGAAACTTTCCGTGTGCAAGTTTACAAAATGTCACTTCCTATTTAGTTTTGGGATTAAGGAAAACAATACCTAAACACAACAATAGTGTTAAAATTTAAACTTTAAATGAGTAACTTTTTGTACACTAAATGAGCGTCAAGTATATCAAACCTTAATATAAATCGTTATTGTATTATAATTTCATAAAGAACAGGGATGAAAATTCGGGAGGAGGGGATTTGGGTCCCCGAGCCAGGTTTTCTCTAGTTAACAAGTGAACTTGTCAGCGATTCGGATTAAAAGATAATGAAAATTTGCAAAACAATTGTTTTAAACCTACGGTAGTAGTAAAAACCGTGGTCCTTGAAGCTTTTAAAAAACAAAATAATTAAGTGATTTTTTTATGTGGCCTCGTGAAACTTTAAATGGCGTGGCTTCTAGAAATCTCGCAAGTATAACTGTGAATTGTTAAAGAATCCTTATTACTATAACATTATATTTTGTACGGTCTCTAATAATCTAGTTGCACCTTCTGCTTCCTGTGAACTGAGTTCTTAGTATGAACTCTAATTTCCTTAGACTGAATCAAATATAAATATTCTTATAATTATTAAAATACATTTTCGTAAAATGCGCAACACATAAAAATAGCGGAAATCCGGTTTTCCGTTACTTAAGGGAAGACAATTTAAATTATAAAAGCCAAATAAAATCAATTGTATTTGTATTTTATTTAAATCAATTATTATTCGAATGAAATATAATTTTTTTATTTCAATTTATACGTTATTCGATTGGTTTGTTTTAGTTGTTATTCGTTGTATATTTACATATTGCTCAACACTAGACGAAAAAATCCTATAAAATAAATGTTTTTTTGTTATTGTGTCATTTTAGTTTTGAAATATGACTGATAAGTGATAACGTTTAAAGTTGATAAATGTTTTACTCGACCTAGAAATTTTTAGAGTATTTGCGGTGCAGTAAGATTAGGTCACTGTACATACCTTTTTATGGATGTGCTAAACAGAGGGGAATAAGGTTATGATCTTACACGGTACACAAACAGCCATCGCTGTCACCCTTCTAGGAAAGGCTTTGCTACCCTATAAGTTTTTGAAAATGTAAAGATATCGTCACATTAATTATAAATACGTTTTTGTTACAGGACAATGGTCAGAGGCGAGCATATTTTATTAAGATAAAAACGGACTACCAAAGGTATACCTAGCAACTCTCACATGACGGGTCTGGATCAATAACTAAAAGCTATTGGCCGTTATTCTAATAGCCTATGACATTGCGTTTCGGACCGAGGACGAATAGAGGAGCAGATGGCAGAAAAATATATGCACATAAAAGAGCACTTACCATCGTCGCTGCTGATGGTGACAGCCGTTCTGTTGACGTTTCCTATTTTAGCACCTCCGGTAGCACCGTACAGTTCGATTTCGAAACATTCGTCTTTTTCCGGGCACATGTCGTTGATGATTTCGATTTTCAACACTTTGGCTACTTCTTTGTCTTTGAATATGATTTCTCCTTGGCCGCCCACATAGTCTCTTCCCGAAATGGCCGACTCGTCTATGGTCCTCCATTTGACCGTGACCTCACTGTCCGAACCGTGGGTTCTGACAATGGGAACTTCCACAAACCCTGCGCTTTCCTTGACCAATAGTCCTCGTTTGCCGAAACTGATGATACCCGGCTCTGTGCGGTAATGAATTATATTAAAATACAAATATGAACTATGATAATAATCAACAACACAATATTGTTACAAGGGCATACCGTCGTTGTCGATGATCGTTACTTCTATAATAGATATGCTACCGAGTTTCACGAACAGGTCTTTTTGGTGTACGACCGACAGTCTAAGGAAGAACACTTCGTCGGGTTCCCATTGGTTGTCGTCGAGGATTTTCACATTTATCTTTGAGTGATAACAAACCATAATGGTATTATTAATTTTATTAGTAATAGTGACATAAATCCGAGTTATCCAAAATACCAAAAAATCCAAATTTTGTATTTTAAAATAGAATTATAAGTTATTTCAAATAAAGTTTTATTTATAAAAAAAAAGATGTGTGCAACGTCATATTAATTATAAATTCAAAAATGTTTTATCTTAAGTTAGCATTTTTTTTTACAAAATATCAAATAACATAGATCCAATTTTAAAATTTTAAATTCTGATTTCGAAAAATTTCCGAGTTTTACCCATCACTATTATTAATACAAAATTAACGTCATTAGTTTCAAATCGAAATTAGCGTTATTCTGACCTGTTTTTCCTCTTCGTCTTCTTCGAACCTGACGATTTCTTTAACTTTGTCATAGTCTTCGCCTTCTTTGGCCGTTCCGTTGATACTGTCGACCCTGAAAAACGGCAAGAGTATCCCGACGTATTGTACAACTCGGTCACACAAATAAATTGTTGTTTATTCAATGCATTATTACCTGACGATAGATTTGGTTTTTAAATTTCCGTGTCTCCAAATGGTCACTGGAAAAGTGCCAATATTTTCTTTGACGGCAACATTGGGGGAATGAAATTCGACAATGGCAAATTTGTTGTCGACAGCAGGAACGGGCGGCAATGCGTCGAACGCTCCTCCTTTTTTATCGCTTTTTAGTACGGCATAAACCTTTTCAACAGAGATCACATTTTGAGTGAAAAAAAATTAATTTATAAAAAAACTGCTACGAAACAACAATATTTCACCTATCAAACCTAATCCGAGCACAGGAATTTTAATGAACTGCTTTGGACACAACTTAGTTTTTTTTCCCTCAAAACATGTTTTATGGGCAAAAAAAAATCAGTCTAGGAAGGGTCGTCCGTTTTTCCATTAAGTATTTTTTTAATCACCAAAACGACTAAAACTAATTAAAAACTTGAAAAAACCAACAGCTGTAAACACCCATAAGCTATTATAAATTACTCGGCGAAAACAAATCGACGCTACGTGATAAAATCTATTTAAATATACTTATTTTGTCCAATATTGCCCTTCAATAACGTACATTAAAACAACATTTAATACGATAAATACAATTTAAAGATAATCGTACAATTTAAAAATAATTCCTTGAGTGGGACTTATATAAGTTAAGATCATGTTTGAAGGAGAGACATGTGTTTACAGAATCCTAACCTTTGTTTTTGCAGCACAAAAAACGGCACGTGCGACGTGCTATTGAAATAAAAACTCCAGAAATAGTCTATTCATTCATTTTCCCGTATTTCGGGGGGAAGTAATTGACTATTTCAACTTTGAATTCCGAATGTATTTTCCGGATACAATCGAGATGCCGGTCGAGCTAACGGGTACAATGATATCGGTTACACAAATACAAACGCATCATTGAAAACCTTTGCATCGCTACTTTATCGTTGAAAAGATACCATTCATTACCTGCTTTAGATGTTCGGTGAGCACGGGTTCGATTTGCTTGCCACCTGTAAACCGTCGAACGGCGCCAATACGATACCACATGGCTCCGCGGTGAGACGAATCCAACAGCTTGGTAGCTGCCAATTTAGCCGCGTCCGCGTCGGTAATGCCGGGATACTTTTTCACGTTCCTCACGAAATTCAGTAGGTTTTCCTTGTCCAATTTGCCGTTGTTGAAAATCGGCTGAATGTGCGGTTTATCTGGTGCGCGGCAGAGCCGAACCAAAGGAAATCGAATGCTATAGTCCAGACATTTACACGCATACAATAACAATAATTGTAAAATATACTCACTCTGATTTTCCAACGTGACCAGGTCCATTTGGTGTTTGTTGTGTGCGACGCTTTTGCCGCACCATTTCGTGTCCGTCGCGTAAGCGAAAAACATAAGAATCGGAAACAACAAAAAAGTCATTGCCGCTTCCCATAGTTCGATCACGTTAGGCGAAATCACATCAATGATTAATAGCAGCCAGATATAGGCGAAAAAACTGAACGCCCCGATGACTAAAAATACCTAACAAAGACACTCGATTAATCTTTTCACCTTGACACTAGACAGTTTGTCACCCAAAAAATGTACATCTGATTACCAAATAAAGAAATACAATATACTTCACCGCGTCTAAAGTTATCAAGAAAAAAAATTTTACCTATTTAATTTAGCAAAAATTGATCCAACGAAGCAGCCTACCTAAGCGAAAGAGAAAAACTGATAAAACTACAATAATACTAACAATGATATAAAGAAACGAGTGTTGACCGTCGAATAAGAGGAATGAAAGGAAAATATAATTAACCGAAGTAAAAATAACAAGATAGAGTGACTAAAAAAATTATAAAAGAGATATTTTGGTAGATGCACCAAAAGCAAAACAATAAAATAGTAAAACGAGAGTAAAAGAATTGAGATATAGAGATAGATCGAAGAATAATAGGATAGATAGTGGATGTTAAACAATGGAATTGATTTAAGCAGATAATAAAATGTGGAAACTAGAATGGGACTAAGTCAAAAATATTTTAGTAACGATACCAATTTTAAGTTTTACTTTTTAATTTCTACTATTGTCATTGAATTTGTCGTTTGAAGAGTCTCAAATTAAGGTGACGGATTCGGATAGAATGCTTAAATTTATTCGCTTGAGTTCAATTTGGGTCTCAGCCCTTAGCATTACAATAAGAATGAAAAGAAAAAAATGTTAGTTCCGTTTTAAAAATATGAATCTTTTCGCATTTTAACTCTTTTTTTTCCCCTATTACACAAATCCAACATAATCGAAATTTATTTTTTAACCAGTGGGTGACAATTTGTTCGCGGTCAATTGGTTAATCGTAGAAACATTATTATTACTTTTAAGTCGTGTATTCTTCTCTTTTCGTCCAGTCCCAGCGTCAGTGTACACAGACTGGTAATGATCAACAAGTTGAAAGCAGCCGATCCAACGATGATGTTCGGCCCGAGTTTTCTGGCTTCGAAATGATGTCCGACCGTCTCGATAATAGACAGCAATATTTCGGGCGACGAAGTACCTATTATGTGAGTGGTGATAACATATTTAATACTATGCCCGTGTAAAATTCATACACACGAGCGCTTATTACTAACCCAAAGCCATTAGAGTGAGATTCGCTATTGTCGGGTTCCACACGCGGACCTCGATCACTTCGGGCTGGTCCGGTCTGAGAAAAGCGTTCGACCCGTTTTCCGTCAGTTCTTTGGCCAGGTAAATTTTTTTCGTATGACTAGTGATTTTATCAATGGCGATCATGAACACGTCCGTCACGATCGATATTCCCAACAGCGAATACATTAACGCTAGTATATAAATGACCACTCGTAATTTGATGGGCCATAGCCGTTCGTCGAAAATCGGCAGGATCAAACCACCCGGGCAAACGTCCTCTGGGCCCCAAGGATATGTGCTGGCGTTACCGTGACCCATCTTCTCAACTTTAAACACAACAATTTAAAACTATTAAAAAATGTACTAACACAAACGTTTTTTACAGATAAAAATATATGCATGTGTACACAATACATTTTGCATGTCACTGCATAAAGATAACACATACCGTGAGTTTTATTCAATGTCGGTTGTCATCACTAGGTCGACGATACCGAGAGGCGAGAACTTAGAAATAAATAATTTGGGCATTATGTCGTTGTTAAATTAGTGAAATTATTTCAATGGTTACAAATCATAAACAGTAAAAATGAAAATAACTCAGTCTTGTCTTTCTTGTTATCGATGGGAATTTTAAAAGAATTGGTTTCTTTTGTGTGCATCTTTCCTTAAAAAAACATTATTCTCCAATTAAATAAAACAAAAAATTGAAAGTTTTTTTATTTTTATAATCTCACACATGACACTGTGGCAGTTACATACAGCAAAGGGTTTGTGGGGAATCAGTTATCCTATGGTAATAATTATCCTTACCCAGACGCTCACGTATATTCAAGAAAGGGAGTACTAAATGCACTATTTTTGAAACCCTTTTAACAGTTAATACCTCCTCTTATAGTACTTAAATGGATTGAAACAAAAATGTATGTATAAAAGGAATGTTGACTGTAAATCCTAACAACCTCTGTTTTAATATATAAAAACATTTTTTTTAAGTCTGTTACAAAATAAATTGCTAAATTATTAATAAAATAATGTGATTTTAAAGCCGGGTTCACACGACTCGTCGAATATATAGCGAATACCGAATGTGTAGCATCCCTTTGACTTGTGTCGCATTTACCGGCAATCCGCGGGAAGAGGACGAATACCGAATATTCGGCGAATAGACGAACAGAGTCGTGTGAACCCAGCTTAAGACAAGTTCTTGTTTTATAAGTGCGTCCGGTTTAATGTACTTTTGGAGTGAAATTTGGTTAAATCGCCATTGAAATAATAATTTTCGTAAACTATCGTAACTACAGATACTAAATTTGTGTTTTTTTTTACACATTCCTTCAATAATAACTTTCATAAACCAACACTTATCTTGAATTTGGTTTTTTTAAAACTTGATTAAATTTGTATTTTATATCCAACCGATTTTTATAACCTAGTCATATCGGTAACGTACAATAAAATATGAGAGTTGGTAAATAAACCGCATTCGTAAGTATAATTTGTACGCACCTAATTTAAAAATATAGTTTTATCGCATCATCCCTCTAAATTATATACGAATCAGCAAAGGGTTACTACTTTAATAGGTTCTTTTTGCCTCTAAAAGTGTTAGAAGATCAAAAAAACACAAGACATTATAAAAACATTAGACTCTAATTTGATTCCTTTAAAATATTCAAATATATGTTTATAGTAATAAGAAAAAAAGGGTCCCTTCAGATTTATTTCTATCTTTCTACTACATCTTATAAACGAAATATGCAGAGTAATAAGTCACTGAAGAGTTATAAGTTAACTTCTTTAGTTTGAAAAAATATTTAAACAAATTATTCATAACAGAAGATTGAGAAGTTAAAACAGTTCACGTCACCATTACCAGTTGTGAATTGTGATTTGTGTGCACTACAAAACGCTTTCAAATAATATTTTAAATCTAAGCTGAAAGTTATTAGCAACTTGGTAACATCGCTTTATTAAAAGTTTCAAATAATCCATAATATAATTATATATTATGATTTATTAAAAGTTTAAATTACTTCTATATTGTAAAATATACCTATTATTCACCAAGTATGTCTGAAGTAAAACTTTTATACATTTATTTCTCATAACAGGATCAAAATACATATTGTATTACTACATTGTTAATGTAATTACAAATTTTCTTTAATTTTGATAGTCCTTGTTATTATTAAATTAACGTAGAAAAGATATAATATACCAACTAAAAAATATTTATGTAATTATTCCGCTTATATAACATGGTATAATAATGTATTTAATTTTTTTAACAAATACAAATTAACAAGGTTTGTTGTAATAATAACTAAAAACATGCGTTATCTACTAAAAGTACTTAGTTATACCAATTTCATTTTCATATAAAATTCAAATGATAAACTATAACAATTTAGTAATTAACATTTTAGTACAATTAAAATGTCCTTCTTAAGTATGTATAGAGTTTATCGCAGGATAATTTATAATACGTTTTAAAAACAAGAAAAACATACAAATTTAAATGATTTACATAAAAAGGCTATATTATTTATAACGAAAATAAATATGATAACGAAGAAGTCTTGAATTTTAAATATTTCTACTATTTCAAAAACCCTGTTTCCTGTACAAAAATATTAATTTATATTTATAAAGCGAAATAAAACTCGCATACCCGGGTTTCCGGATCATAAAATTAATGCATCTGGCTGTGTCTTTTAATAAATTCGCACGCCAAAAAGTCTTTCTTTGACAAATTTGAAGGAGACGATGCGATGGCCTTATAAATATTATCTTTACAAATTTTATTGGTCTACGAATATGCATGCGTTACTTTATAATAGCTATAATTAGAAGTTCAACCGTCAGATGAACGTAACCGACGGTAGCAGTTTATGAACATCAAACAAAATAATAAAATGTCTATTATAAGTTATAAGTTTTTGAAGTTTTCAACAAATTTAAAGTTTATTAGCATAATATGCATTTACGTGCCAAAGCGTTTGCTGAATTGTTGAATTAAAAACTTCTGAGCGTATTTTTATGATGACTATTAGAAAAATAGTTCATTTTCAATTGACGGATTTTGTCAATTAAAATAATAAAAGATTCCGCGTTTTGACTATTGAGTATTAAATTTCTGAAATTCTAAACGATGATAACGTATTAGCGTATATTGTTACTTTAGCTTAAGTTTTTACTAACAAAATATCTCTAAACTTTTTTTATGTAATTTGTACAAAGTCAAGAGTTTGGAAAACGGTTCACTTTTCTCGTCAGACGGATTTTACAAAAAACAGTATGTATGGGGGGGGGGAGAGTAGGTACAGCGTTATTTTACTAGAAGTATTATATTTCTGAAAACCTAAAGGCTAAACGACGATAATCGGACATATGCTGGAATAACTACAAGGAATCGTTGAAACAAAATTGTATATAGCCATCATCCTAAAAAAAGAGTGGTAAGAGGTTACTGGTTTTAATAAATATGAAAAAGTTTCAAAGTAATACTATCATTAATAACCAACAAAAAACGCTTTGGTGGGGAATCTGTATTATTTAATTCATGGGCATTCTTGAAGGGGACGTGGCAGGAACGACTCTCCTGGGATTTCTGTGTTTGTGTTTTTATTTATACTTCAAATTAATTAAAATCTATTATATATAATTATTGTATTTATCTTTATCTGAAACTTTATATTTTATACCAAACACAAGTATAAAATATATGTTATCATATTATTTATCAATTAATCATATTTAAACTTGATAAGCAAATATATAAAAGGAAGGTTCAGCTTTCATGGTGACAACATAATACTTTTACCCCAACTTGATGAGGTATATATGTATATGTTTATTGACACTTCATTGAGCTAAAAAATGTCGTTCCTCTTCCTGCATTTTTACAAATGAACGCCTGTGGGTTCTTTTCAATTATAAATCACTCCGTATAATCTTCAGACCGTAAATTCGAAAATTCCGAACATACATATTGACTAATAAAGAAAAATTCTATCCCTTTTGAAGTTAAAAGTTGATGATTTAGTTCTTGCGTTTACTGTCGTTCTGTGGCTATAATCATATCCAATGAAATTCTAATAACTATTAGTTTAATTGTATAGACTACATTATAAATTAATACATACAGACTAGTTACCTTCAGTACCTGTGATGAATGAACTATGGGCTGTGGTATATAAAGAACCGTTTGGAAAGTTAAAAAAATATCTTGGGTCCAGTTATAAAAAAAAGGCATAGCAAAACCGATACCTTTTCAGATTTGCTGTTAACGAAAAAAACTGATATTCAACGTAACATCAGCTTCTGTAAGTATTTGGGGAACAAAAATACCATTATGATAATACAGTTGACGTTTTTTGCCTCAATAAACCGTTTATTGATTACTATGTTGTGTCTATGGTTTAGTGATTTGTGAACCGTACAACGAAAGTCCAGCTAGTAATGCAATGAAACATTTTACTCTTACAATCTTCCTAACAGGGACTGTAACAACGGCGTTAAATCCTATCAACGAAATTTAAATAACTGATTTTCGTCAACGGGGAAATGGTATTAGCGATTAAGTACTTATGTTCGCACTTCGCAAGAATATTGTTATTTGTAGTAAATTCACTACGTATCTAATAATAATAAAATACATCATCACGTCATTATTATTTTTGCGGTGGACGACGCGCAAATGCATTTCTTTCTCTACGTGTATTAAGTTGGGATAAAGCGAAATTGCCAAAATTGGACAAGTAATAAATACGACACTCGAGTTGGAACTCAAGACGATAAATTGAAGGGAGTTTTGAAATGAAGAAAGCCGAAAATTATGGCAAGCCATTATATTTTTATTAATAACATTAGCCGCCTCTGTGAATCCTTGACGCACATATTATTATGATAGCCTCTGATGTCATGCCTAACAGTAACGCGCCTTCCTACTTGTTGCCATGTATATGTAAAAATATAAAACACCTTCCGACCCATAACTGGTTTTTTTTATCACTTTTTCAATAATGCTGAATTTAATCAAAACGTTAAACGTCGACTGCATTGAAATGTCGTATTGCTGCACTGCTATTTAATATGCGAACGATTCGGTAAAATTGTACGACCTTTCATTTGTCTACAAATATAAATATTTGAATAAAATATGTATATATTTTTTTTTTTTTGACAGATTTGTAATTTTTTAAATTATAACATATATTGTTTTAATTAAAAGTGGAACTATAGACATTAAAATCAATTGGTTCGGCCATTTCAAAAACGAATTTTTTTTTAACCTTCTAAATCCTTCAGATAAGCTGCTGGTTGTCTATTTACTTCATTATTATTTATTAATAATTAAATTTAAGAAACTTCTGTTACCTATAAATACATTTAATTTTTTTACTTAATTTTCAAATAATAAATTGCTATTTCTTGCAAAACTATATTTTTAAAACTATAAACTATGAATACCAAATCTTAAAAATGTAAAGGTATATTTAAGTTGCAAAATAAGTTTTATTACTGGAATAATCATTTTTGGTATAATCAAGTTATGTTTATAATTTCAGTTTTGTGAAATTCAGTCGTTAGCGCTGAAGATTGTTACATTGTTGCCGAAATACGTATACGCAGAAAGTGTATTATTTTATGGCTATAAGGGTTTTAAATATTAATTTCATTATTATAGATAACCATAATTTTGCTCAAGTTTTTTCTAGACTAACAGAAACATTTAGCAATGCACATCAGTGAAAACTGATTTTTCATGTAATCATGGAAACCACAACCCCGAGGAATAAGCGCATTTTTTTAAGATTTTCAACAAATTATGAATCTACTCAACGTGTATTTCATCAATATATAGTGTTAAATGAATTAGATGCGAGTGGTGTGTTCCTTCCCTAAATAATTAACATATAGCTGATAAGTGTGGAAATAAAATAGCCTATTTAATAATGGGATTCATGACACACACGATACGCAAAACGCCTATTAAATTACATTTTATCACGACACTATACCTAGAAAGGGTGTAATGTATATATTTTTTTTATAGACCTATACAGAATCTTCTCAATTAAATAATTTAGGTAAATTATTTTCTATAAAAAATTGTATTAGTTTAAATAAACATTTTACGAATTATCCGCGTTAAAACGGGGCTACGTTAGTTGTGGGACAAAATAGTTTTTATTTTTATAAAAATCCGTTTTTTTCTTATGCTTTTTTATTTTGTTTAAACATTTAAAAACAATTAAAGATTACTTTTTAAATCGTTTAATTTTTTTTTTTATTTGTACGTTATGAGTTGTATTTTAGTTTTAATTGTAATTTTTGATATATTTAAAGTATTAATTTTACATGACAAGTTCTTACTAATAATATTCATACAATAAACAATGTGTAAATCGATGGAGCATTTTGGTTTCTTTCATACTCGGGCAAATTTTACGGTTTTACCAACCCAAACTCGGACGATAAGGAGAGGGAGCATAACATATTTAATTAATGGTAGTTTAAAAATTAAACTTACATTTAAACAATATACATTTGTTTGATTTCAGCGATGGACCATGTCCTATAGAGTACAGACATAAAATATTACATGTAGTCTAATGTTTTATCATTGCCGAATCAGCTATGGGAATCAGCTAACTGCTAATGGTAATTCGTACATTATTTATTATTTGACAAATAACGCCAATAACTGTAAAAATAAATGTTCACATTTTTCAAAAATGCCGATTAAAAATAAAGTTCAAATTTAGACTGTAGATATAAATTACTTTTTTCCCTAAATGACACCGCTGGTAATAATTCTGAACACATAAAATAAATCACTCGAATACACCAGATATGTTTTATACATAGGTACTGGTGATATAGTAACGCCAATTGCAATTAGTTTTTATTTAAGTTTTCTCTGTATGAGTTATAAGTTGAAACATTGGTTTTATATAATAATATTTAAAAATATTGTTTTAATTATTTTATTTAACCTCGAATAGCCTCGTATAACCATACGTTTAAAGGTTATACGTTATATGTTTACCACAAATAGGTAAACTTCAACACTCGTGATATTATATAATAAAACAATATCCTTAACGCCACAATGTCAAAATTTGAACTTTCTCTCTCTATCTCTCTCTCACACATACATAGTCTCTCAAGAGAATAAACTAAGTTAATCTATTACATTATCTTATCTTATAATCGGTTTAGTGTTAAACAAATATTGAATTCGCTTCAATATTTTAAATCTCGCCTGATAATGGATGAGTTTTCCGATGAATATGCGGAAATTTAGGAAGACATCGTAAAGACGAAATATAACTACAACAAAATATCAGTATGACGTATTAAATCTATAATTATTATTAAAATTATTCTATAATAATAAAATGTATGATAGCAATTAAATGTTCTTATATTAATTATTAATATTATATTAATGTTATTATATTTTGATAATATACAACTATGTAAAGTTTATGTGCTTGTATTTATTTAATTAACAATGTGTAATAACGTATTATTATTTACTCATATTTGGATAAAATAATTATTCAAATAAATCATCTTAGGTTTGTAGAGTACAAAAATTATTCGTTATTCAAAAACCAAATGCTCATCACTGCTAATAACATGTGTTATCCGCCAATTCTAATTCGTTTGATTTTAATTGAAAGCTTTTTCTGAACAAAAAACACTAGTTACTTCATCGAAATATCCTAAGTTTTCCCCCAAAATAATAGAAACAATAAAATACAAATTATATAAATTTATATTTTTAGGAACTCTACTTAAATCTGATTTGCTCTGAATTATCTGTTTTTTTAATAACTTTTAATTTAAATTTAGAAGGTATTTTGCATGGGACATTGTCACGCTTCCACGCGAGTTCTTCCAGCGAGGCCCAGTAATTGTTATAAGATATAATTAAATAAAATAGCTCACAATGGATTTATAATTACTTTTTCTTACCTTGTAATAACTTATGTTATTTTCAACTTAACAAACTATTATATTTGGTTACTAATTTATGAAAATCGTTCAGCACAGAAGGAAATAAATGAAGAGTGATAACTTATATACCAATAATATTTGCTTAAAATAAAATGTCTTCTTTAAAAAACACAAAAAAAAAATGTTTTTATTTTAACTGATTTGTACATTTTATTGTATTTAATTGTTATTTGTTAATTGTGCTTAAAAATGTGTATAACATTTTTTCATAGTGACATTGTCATTGTCAAAGCCAACTTTCCAAACGTTAGTAATGCATAGTACTTTCATTGAAAACACATAAACCATATTATTCTAATATTATATTGTGTGAATGGTAATTACCCTTGGTTACAGTTTTAAAATAACTTTTGTACTTTTTCATGTTTATCGCTTATTATCAATTATTATATTATTTACTTAATTAAACGTTGGGAATTCTATTGAAATAGGGAAAGACGGGCAGTACTGTATGGTTAAGAGAAACCCGGATAATACGGTTGTGTCCCGTTTACGGATTTATCCTGTTTTCCCCTACTGTAATGTAATTTCAGTTCAAGTTATATACTTATACCTATTCATATATTATTTATGGCAAAATCAGTTTATGAAAGAGAGTGCACTTGTGAACACTAAATTAGCACTTTGTCAATAACAGGCCTATCTCAAGATATATTTTACCTGAGTAAGAGGAAACATACTCATATTCTAACAATATTATTATTTATTACAAGCATAATTTATGAACAATAACTTAAATATAATATGTTTTGCGTTGTTTCTTTCCTACGAACTTTTGGTTTATAATAAAAAAAAAACGAGAAATTAGAAATCTCTAACTTAAACTGTAAATAAAAATATTTTAGGTCATAAAAAAAAATGTATACTACAATAGCAGCTACATCAACATAATATATTTTTTTCCCTTGCAAAATCGAGTTCAAGTGTATTGTAGTATAATATATTGCAGATAACGCTAATTAGTAATTTTGTTCAAGGTAAATATCAACATGGCTGTCTTCTTCTTATTATTATTATTATTGAAAACGCTCGGTAAGCTCAAAAACTACTAACTCAAACGTAATTAATAGTAATTACACGTTGAAATTCCCAAACCCGAGTCTTATCAAGTTGTGTTTCATGGTTTCAAAATCGAAAATGTTGAAAAAATAATGCCAATAAATAGTATAAAATTTTGCGGTTAGCTAAAACCCAGTTCAACATAAAATAATAATAGGAAATTAACTCTGTAAACGGTTTGTCACTTATTACGGTTTACATTATCGTTTATCGCCGCAATAAATAATAATCGCCATTTGAACTTGTAAAGTGTAAACGCGATAAAAGGTTTGCCGCCCGAATTACAGTACACTCAAGTATTATTATATCTAAGCAAACACACGTTTAGATTGTCAGGGAAACTAATTCGAATTTTATTCACTGGAGAATCGCCAAGCATTGTTTTTTTTTTTTTATTGTGTTACTCTTGTTGTACAAACACATAACTACAGCATTGCGAGTGCACAATTATTTACTTTGGTCGCATCTAATTCGCGTACCTACTTGAATAATTTCTATATAAGTAACGGTTTTTGAAAAAAATAATCAAAATCAAATATCGTACGGTCCGCGTTTTGCCCGGCAAATGGCCGGTCGACACGATAGTATAATGCATGTATAATGATACTATGTAATATTCATTCGGCGTGTACCTACCTATTGTGTTTTTCCTTTAGAAATCTGCAATACGTTTTATCCGAACGAGACGCCTCCGCCGGTCTAGACAATCTTCTCTGGGCTTCTTTCGTCGACCACCAATTCGCCAACTTCGCAATTCGGTGCATACTGTTTTTTACATTTTTTAAAAATTTTATTTTGCTTCCGTTGCCCGTAACGAAAAAACAAACAGAACACGGCGATTTTCACTGACCAACGTAAACGACAACGTACATTCGCGGACTGGAATCCGGACAACGTCGTGCGGTATCCATCGAGTACGGAATTCGACTGGCACACGATAAACGGCCGACCGTATCGTTACCGCCGCCGGTACACGTTTCGACATGCACAGTGTGGAGGGGGTAAGGGGAAAGCACGCGGAGAAAGTGTAATGCTAGTATTATACATATATACATTGAATGTGTACAACTGACAGATCATACCACTCACACCACTTACCACGTATAATTGTATAAACCTATGCTCTAAATTCTAATAGTTAGTACAAGTTTGGGAACAGTGTTTTGTTTTTTTTAAATAATACTCTAGTATTTAAAACGCTTTTTAACTAAGTATTTCAGTACAATATTTGTCTACGTGTATTTAAATGCCTCTATTTAAAAAAAAACTCTAAAACATAGATTATCCACGTGCATATGAAACACGGCAACCGCGTAACGATACCGAAATGAGCGCAGCAAACACATGGTCAATATGGGTTTGCGTACATAATTGGGTTGCCGAAAAAGTATAATATGAAGTGATCTATCTATAAATGTTTAAATTAGAATTAAAATTGCGCTTTTCATCATCATTAATAACTCGATTCCACCCGATATTCCTCATCTCCTTTTGTAGTCGACCATGTTTCACATGCGTAAGTCGAAACTGGTAGTAGGAATCTTAAGTAGGTACTGACGTTCTCCTTTGATCGTCAGAAATTTTGACTTAAATAATTTTTCCAAAGGTTCTGTAGTACACATTGCTGAATCCACATTCCCGACAAGCTCATATTTTTTTTCCCTGACACCCATATTCCGACAACACAAAACGATTCCCTGGGCTGACACATTAGTTATTGCCAGTGCACAGTGGTGGATCCAGGATTTTATTTTGGAGGGGGCCCAAAATTCAATATATCGAATATGTATTACGTATTAAGTACATAGAAATTTAGTTACCATAAAAAATTATAAATAGTAATATTCCAAGCGTTTTGGTCTTGAGAGTGAACAGTTTAACAATCAAAAGTAAAACAATGGCGCAAATTATCGAAAAAGAATGATCATTGATGGGTTTATTTACGTTAAATCGCGGCAACGAAATACCCGTGTATATTAGGATTGCCAAACAGTAGGGTTTGGCGAATGTACTGCACGGGCAATAACAAATGCGGCAGCACGTAATGAAGACCCAGTAATGATTTTCAAAGGGCCTACCGAATCGCAGCATACACACCCGCCTAGTCAAAGCTTTGCCGAGCCGAAATCGTGATGGATAAAAACAAATGGATGAAGAATACAAACAAAATAACGACGAATTGGCTTTCTTACGAGTTATTGCTCACTCACAATATTGTTACTCGTAAATTAACTGATCCTCTTTTATTATCTTAATAAAAATAAATATAAATTGTCGGGAGTTGTCCATTCGGGAAAATGGGTGTCGGGGAAAATATTTCGGAGAAATGGCCTGTCAGGAATTTTACTTGTCGGGAATGCGGCTTCGGGAATCTGGTCCACTATACCTTTTCCAAAGCATAATAACCCTTGTTTTCGGCAGATATCCTGAATTCGAATTTATTTTGCATATAATTGTATTGATTTATATTCTACCAAAGATATTTTAAATATTTTACTTGCTGAAAGCTATAATTGTCTACTACCAGATCCGTTGCTCCACTATATAAGACTAAATACTTTATTTTGTCATGATTTACTTACAGACCCATTGGCTTAGCTGCTTTTAATAAATCATCAAATGTTGTCGCTAGAGGAAAGAATTTATAATTACGGCACTCTTATTGGTTTTTATTAGAGCGGACGATTCTACACGTGTAATTATAAATACACGTGTTGGACAAGGTTCATGTAGTTCGAACTGACGTGTAGAAGTTCGTGTAATTATAAATACAAGTGTATTTTAAATACATGTGTAGGACAAGTTCGTGTAGTTCGAATTCACGTGTAGAAGTTCGTGTATTTAATACAAAACACCTGAGATTCAACTAACTTGACCCAATGGCTATAATACTTCATCTTAGTGACAACCAATTTAGCCGATGAGTCTATGGCTGTCAATGTTTTAGTGTAATGGTGGTATTGGCTTATAAAACAAATAAATAACTTACGATAGTATTTTCTTTTTGTTTTTAACTCATATGTATTGATTTGTTTAAGACAATAGTGTGATTTAAAACTCAATACACCATCTAGTTATTTTATAATATATATTATATTATGTGAATATAAATAATGTAAATTTCATAAAGTGCCCGTTGAACGCGTCGCTTCGTCTCGAAATTAATTATTTTAATACTTTAAGTATATCAAAAAAACTAAACACTAAATTAAAATTCTGGTTCCACATTCTTCAGTGCAAAAAAACACAGAAAATACTTATAAGAAAAATTCAAAAATATAGTTTAAAGGTAGGTAATTTATCGTGTGAAGTGAGCAACCTTTACATGTGTAAAATTGGCAATTACGACAAGGTCGGGCTAATGACGTCACGTGGCTTTTTTCAGTTCCTCATAAGTCATAACTCATAACTCATTAAATAACATGAATAGAAACGTGAAACCTACACCATTATTCTTAGAATTGAACATATTTTCAAAGTAAAATAACTTATTTTTTTGTATTTTGTGCTCCGTCAAGGGTCGAAATAAAAGAAATATTTGACAAAAAATAAAATTCAATCAATTTCGACATTGATCTTATTTTTATACCAATTTAAGAATAAAATTACCAATAATAACCTATCCTTTTTGTTTACCAATTATAGCCATTACGACGATAAAAAAATAACTACGGGAATAGAGTTATTAGGGGTAATACCTCACCTCACATTGGATTTTGAAATTGTTTTCTTCTTGTTTGAAAGAGGAATGACTTTATCCTAAAATAAACCTACAATTTTTTTTTAATCGTCAAAAATTATAAAAATTAAGTTTAAAAAACAAAATAAAAATGGAAAATTCAAACACAACTACGACTTAAGTAGAAATTCAAAATTCAAATATCTTAGGACATTGCATTCTAAAAGAAGTTTTCCTCTTTCATACAAACAAATCCGATCACTTCGAGTCTTCATCCCTATTCCCGTAACTCGTAACTCGTAAGGCATGTTTTGAGGCAAAATAATGAGACCTCATCAGTTATGAGTGACTCATATCTTTTTATTTCAATTAATAATGTGTTCTTTGAAATGTTGCAGTCGTTATTCGTTATTTATTACTTTGTCCAACTCTTTTTAGAGTTAATTTTTTTAAATCGTAGCATTGTAGAATTGAGGAAACTAGTGGGTTTGGATGGAGCTATTTAATGAGTCACTCATAACTGATAAGGTCTCATTATTTTGCCTAAAAACATGCCTTTAGAATAAAAAAACGTGGCTAATACAAATTTAATCGAACAACATATTATTTTATTCTATCGACCAATACTTCAACTATAACTTGAGTAACAAAACACCCTGTATCCTTGTACACTTGCAATAACCGTTCCGCTGGAAGAACCGTATACTCCCTCCGGTTCGTGCCTTTCACAGCTATTATACTGAACGGATGTGTGTGTGTGAATGAGGTGGGGAACACCTGACCAAAACAAAAATCAGCGTTACGCTACGTCGGTGTTTTTTATTCATTATTATACATTTTTTTTTTTAGGGACGGGTAGACTTGAGCTAACCGGAAACGGTTTTAATGATGTTTTCTCGACAATAAAATCCGGTGTGAGACGTCCACACGAGAAGAATAACAAATTCGCATCTCGCTAGTAATAATATTATTGTTGGTTTTACTATACATATTATACTGACTATAGAATAACGATAAAAAAACCACAGTTTACTTTTTTTGTAACTACGAGATCAGCAGGTCAATCTGATACTGCGTGGGATGTCAAAAATATATCAAAATTATTATCAAGTATGATAAGTATGATAATAATATACAGTATAGGTATTATTTTATGCAATGTAGTGTTGTTATTCAGCGTATATTGTTTACTCTATTAAACATATGTATAAACTGACTACTGTAATGTAATATAAATCGAATTTCCATTGCATTCGATTCGAATGACGGATTCGTGTTTTTCAGTTTAAAAATTAAAATACAACAATCGACATATGTATGTACACTATACCTACATATTTTATAGCTTTTTATGTTTAAACCTCTATGCATGTTAAAATAATTATAGTCTAAATAAAATGTACCAAATGCATGGTACTATACACGGATCCAAGATCAGAAATAAGCTAAAGATTAAATGACCAATACTCTTGTCCAATACTTGTCTAATACTAATTAGAGTCAAACACCCGGGTTTGAATTGAAGGCAAACGCGTTGGGACAAATCACTTTTAATTGAAGTCACTCTAAAAAAAAACCGCTTCGATACGAATCTGTACATAGTACAAACATTAAATATCAATAAAACTGATTGGTAAGACAATAATATGCTTAAAATTGTTTGTTTAGTGTTAGGCTGGATACAATAGGAGGTAATCGTCTAAAAAAATTTGTTGCCGTTGTTATTCATATATTATCGTAATTAACAATATAATTAAAATATTTGTCTGATACATGTTGACTGTTAAGCGTATTCATTCAAACAAAGCTGTAAATTTAATACTGTGCGAGCGTGATTTTTCCTTTTGAGTAATTAACCTAGTCAAACATGAAAAACGAATCTCCCAAGCAACCTCTACAACTCGCACGTATGACTAATACGTAGTTGAATGCTTGAGTAACTTAATTATAAAACCATTTACATTTTATCTCGAAATTTTAATAATAGTTTGCCTATTATCTAGGAAAAATATTAGTCCAATTACTATATCACTAAAATGGTCTAGAAATACAATTGTGACATAATAACATATTTAATAGTTTTTATAATTGGAAAATGAAGTCGCAGTAAAATTAATTTTATATAGTAGTAGACGATTTTAATACTAAGCTATAATTGGAATTGGTGTTTTTGTGACTAAAGAGATGTTACTTTTTTTCATTTAGACCAATTTACTCGAGTAGGCTCTCGCATCAATCAGAAATTGCATGCGGTTTTTACTTTGGTGGTTAAAAAGATTAATATATGTAATTTAATCTACACCCTTACGTTTTACAAGAGTGAACGTGTTTTTGGTATTTGTTTTTTCACAAAAAATTTTATGATTTAAAGTAGAAAATTATACTAGATATTTTTAATGCACAGAGCTATATCGGTCATCTAATTTTTAGCTATTAATTCCAAAGTAGTTTATCGTGTTAAAGTAATGTAAATTATAAATTGAATCGGTGATTGTAAAAACCACACTTGTCACATTGAAAAAAAAATCTACATTATCCGTTAATTTATAATGTTTTTTTTTTTTAATTTGTATTTTAAGGAGGGAAAAAATAACATATTTTTATTTTTTATCTTATGACCTTTTGACTCTTGTAAGTATGAAGCAAATGGTCTAGCAGTGAAATAGTGACCGTAGGTCATAGTTTGTTTTGAGGTTCATAATATGAAAAGGAGCTTATGGGTGACAAGGGACGTGAGAAGCGACAAAACCTATTAATATATTGTCTTTTAAACTATTTCCCCAGAGAAAAATTGTAAGTATCAAATTCTCAATTTCAACCTTCTCTACACGCCCAGTTTTAGCTGTTAAATGGCTAGACAACGTTTGCGCTTTGAGGGGTCAAATACCAGCTGAGTTTCACTAGCATAGCACCAGGATTTTTTTTTAGTAATTATACTTATTGTTTGAGATAGTTTAATTGTATTTTAAAAATTCGAAATGGATTACATCGCAAAATCTCTACAGGTGGTTGTACAAACATTTAATCAATTTAATGGTTCATTAAAATTAAATGGACCGATTTACGAGGCACTTTTTTATGTTTAAGGGACCACTGAATGTTAAAAGATCCATTAAAGTAAAAAGTATAAACTTTTAACACAATATTTTTAATTATATTGTATTTTCCAAACCTCAATAAGATATCGCAATGTAGAATAAATGGTTTGTTTGGCTTACATGCTCTCCCATTTTCTCTCAGATCTTTTATCAACGTCTAAACCGATACTATCACAATTATTCATCTGGTTAGTTTGTAAATTATTGATATTGAAAATTAACATGTTCTTACTCCAATACTATAGATAAATTTATTCGCAAATTAAAATACACAAAATACATTATAGCTATAATAAGTACTGTACTAATTAGTGTAAATAGGTTGATTGGCGCAAGAAGAATCAATGTTAATTTAACCTAAAACAAGGTAGAAAACAATCTTTGTAGTAACATCTCATTGTCAGTTTGCAAAAAATTCGAATTTTTGATTTTATAAAAATTTAAAAAATTATTGTTAAGAATTATAATATGATACAATTCTTCAGTACAGTTAATACTAAAATAAAAAGTTTAATATATCAATAAATGTTTACACGCCAAAAATTGTATGGGACATTGCTAATACACAAGCTTTTGTACTTCAGATTTATTAAAAATACACTGTATAGGTATTCAAAACCGAATTATAAAAACAATTTAGGATTATTAATAAAATTTGTAAAATATATTCAACTAATAAAAATATAAAAAAAAAGAAATTTCTTTGTAAAATATTTATGGTTTTAATAATAAACTTTTAATTAATTAACTTGTTATTTTCTTTTCAAATAATTTTCAATTTACCACGTTAAAGTTTTTTTTGTAATTTTTAGATAATAAGTTTTTATTAAATTTAATATTAGATTTTTTTTTTACAAATCAACTAACTTCAAATCATTTTTAAAAAAAATTACTTTGCCCTTTGCTCTCACCTATGTCTTTTTGAAGGACACTAAATGTTATTGATTATGACTATATTATTACTCACATTTGTGAAAAATTAAACATACGTGCATAGGAAAATAACAGCAAAGTATAATTCATCTGTTAGTTCTGACAACAGTTTACTATAAATTATAATCATATTCATACTAGTTCTAATTTTGCATTGCCTGGCACTGTCAACTCCTGTGTATTTCCATTGCATACACAGCGATGTCGTATACTCTAATCGACCTCCAAAATCAGAATGACGTTGGTTCTTCGTAAACCATTAAAACTCGACTTGGCTGTCAGTTCCAGCCAATTTATTTAATTACTAACATTTTCAGCCCAACGCATCATTTTAATAATACATTTAAAACAAAAAAATAAATCTCATTTTTAAAATCTTTTTATCCCTATTAATATAATACAACTATATGCTACTGTCTACTTTGTTAGCTTTTGGCACGGTTTTTTTATTAGGGGGTCGGGTATGGTTTAATATTAATAATAAGTGCTATCAAAAAAAAAGTTGAACGTATACAAAGTATACAATAATTATAAAAAAAAGCATACTATAATGTACGTCTTAATACACAGTTTATATATTTTTATCAACTATAATTATACCAAAGTACTTAGGCTACCTAGGCGATTCAGATAAGCCTTTCTTCTTTTTCTTTTTTTTTAATTACAAGTCCATAAGAAGACAAGGGGGGGTCACCTTACAGTATTACTTACCCTGTGTTCCCGGCACCGTTTATTGATGACAAAATTAGAATACAATATTATACAATTTAAGTACAAAAAAGAGCGGACTCTATTCCACTAATCTTTGGCCTTCAGCCCACATTAAACTGCTAAATACTATACTATTTACACTTGGAAGCTCTAAGAATAAAACACAGACACGAGGTTTGCAGTACGCAAATGATATCATAATTTACACTGAATAGAAGAACACACACATAAGTATCTTCAAGTTCAGAACCAGTGCAAAAGTAATACAATATACTCTGCCGGTGTCGACAGAGAGCGTCATCCCGACATTACCGTTTCGGCGGCCAATAATAGTAAACATTGATACTATGCTGTGTCAGCATTATCAAACCGTATTACAACCATTGTAAATTGTTGGTCGTTATTGCTCAATATTTCTAGTACAAGTTGATTCTATTAAATGTAGTACATTTCATGGGACATAGTATATTTCAATGTTTTTCCCACTTGAAATTCTTCACAAAGCTCGTAGTACACACTCCTGGGACATCTTATACTGGGTAAGGGTAAGTTCATTGTACTGAATCTATTAGTACATAATATAATATTTGAATAAGCACAAGTTGTGCTGCACAACAGATTACACCACTCTTATACGACCAACACGCACACAAGAGCTACAGTTGTATAATATTATGCTCTTATGATCCCGTATGGGTCACTGCTATTTACAACATTATAAGGCGGCTTATATTTATAATAAAATTCTTGCCTATAAAGCTATTTTCGTTCGAAAGCTTAACATATTTTCACACAGTACACGTCTGGTTCTAAATTTTATTTATGATGATTGATGCAAGGTAAACATTGCTTCGACTATGATTTAATTTGTATACGCTAAGAATATGAATAAAAAATGCCTGCAAGGTCTTTTACATATGTTTTATTTTTATAGACGTTTAAAAAAACAATACTTAATTTTCTTATGTAAACACACAGATGAACTATCAGATATTTTATTGTAACGTTCAAGAAACTCTATATCTATATTTTATATATTATTATTCTATTATTCAGCCAACATAACCAATTTCCATTTTCAATTGTATATCACGAAATAGAATACAATAATAATTATGATTTCCTTTTTTTTATTGAAATAGCAAATAGTTGTTGTCCCATTAAATTGATAGAAGTTTCGCAAAAGTTAATCCGTAAAAAAATTACAAAATATACTCATTTAAGTAACATTGAAAGTTAGAACTTACGCCAGTGGCCTTAGTAAAAATATTATTTTAGCGTAGAACAATTAATTAAGAAGGATTAGTAAATGACGTTGTAACACACAGGCACTACGCGGTTATCTTTTTTCCTAACCAGCAAACCATCTGATAAACTTCTCATTTTGTAGAATAATAACTGGTTACAATACCTTACAATTACTAAAACAAGAGAGTATATACTACACTTTAAAGTCGAAGTGATAAATTGCTGTATTTAAAAATAAACGATGTCAAAAAAAAAATGTCCTTATGATTAATGACAACTAAATTGATATTAATTTGTTTGTCTGATGCTGAAATGCAAAATGATGATGGTTTTTTTTAAGGTGTTATCAATGAAGAAGTAGAACCGATTGTACACGGTAAAACTTGTAAGGTGTTCATTCAAATTTGAATATTAAGTACTTGGTTTATAGAAATTAAAGACGTAATACAAATATCATGTCACGTCGTAAATAGATATATTAAAGTAAAATATTATAGTAATGAATTCATTATTATTTTTTTAGTAGGTCAGATCAATCAGTATTGCTACCTATGGACCGTGGACTGTGAACTATGATACAAAATAGTTTCAATGGAAAATCAGATAAATACTTAAAGGCATTTGACTTTATCTCTGGTTCGGAAAAATGGAAATAGAATATAATTTATTATAGGTACTGTTTAAATATTAAACTATTTTATGTGTTTAAAATATCTTTCCATTAAGGGGTAATAGGTATTCCAGTGAAAAATATATTCCTAAAGTTTTAAATCGAAATTCTGAATATTCGTGTAATTATTATTGCTTAAATATAAGATAGCCTGAGGCTGTTTAATTTTAATTAACATTTTTGTTTATGCGGAAAAGACAGAGAAACCCCTATTTGACCATTTGATTTGCTTCTGATATTTATAAAAATAAAGTACAAATCTGCATTAAAAGAACCAAAAAATAATTTTATTTATTAATTTTTTAAACGCTGTTAAAAAAAAATTATCCCTATAACGTTAATTCCTCGTCATAATCATATTTTAACATTTTTTAATTCACTTAAAAAAACTATATTATAAGTAATAAAATATATTTTTTCTTAATCAAAAATTGAATGTTACATTGACTAAGCAATGATGTTAATTGCTAATATACCTACAACTTTGATCAAAATGATTATTTGTAATTACATACACATTTACAATTTAGATGTATAGTGTGTATACATTAAACTTGTGTTAAACTTTAAAAAACATAGACTAAAAATATTTTGTACGGAAAAAAGAACAAAATTTACATTTTTTAAGTTTGGTAAACCATGTCCAACTCAAGGCTAACTAACGACTAATATTGTATATTCATAGAGTTCACACAGTTTGGACAACAAATTATTCCATCAAATACAGTATCATAATATGTATTGAGAAATAAGAAAAAAAATTAATAAATAAAGCGATTTTTTTTTAATGCGTATGGTTAAGAAAAACTTTTGTAAGAACTTGAGTTGCTTTTACGGTGAAATACCGAATTTATCAGGCGTAAAATAAGCTGTTATGACAGCTTTGCCTGCGCGCCTTTGTGAGTTTTTACGCGACAAGTAGGGTTGTTTAATGTACTGTGTTGCACCATCAAAAAGCAGCGGTAATGACATACCTCATAAATTAGAGCATTACCATCTGGTTAAAAAATATTGACCAACTCACGCATATCGGTGACTGTGAACAGCTGTATAATGAGCTCAATTCAATAACCTACATCATAATTTGGCTACCTAATCGGAAAATCTACCATGTGCTAAAACCTGATTTTTTAAAGGAAACAAAATTCATTTGAAAAAAAATCTAAACAAAAAGCATAATAATTATGTTAATATTTAAGTATTAGCCAATGTTTAACCAAATTTTTCCTATCATAGGAGGTATTTCATAAACAAATTATTGTAGTAACACAAGAGAGGTTTTATTTTTTACTTATTCTACGATGATGAAAGCACATAAAAGATTTGGTTAGACTAAACCTTTTTTAAATCTAGAAGTACCATAACTTCAAAATCATAAATTTGACACAGGATGTTTTTTTTATGTCAACGACGATGTACAATTATTTATGTACAAAAAGCTATTATAATTATTGTTAACCTGTTTTTTTTTGTTTTTGTTGCTATTGATTATGGCATATTACAGAAAACAAGAGGATTGTATGTTATGTGACTGGGCACTTAATCTATGCCCTGTACGCGGTTAAACATTATAAGCTAATTGGCATTTGCCATCTAAAACAGACGATTTAACTATTTATTTACTTTATAAACAGCCACCACGAAACGGAACTTAAGCTCATTCATAAGGTTAAAGAATGCTTTATAACGTTGTCTTTGCTTTAAAGATATAAATCCGTAAGCAAATAATAATAGACAAAAAATCAACAAAATATATTTATTTTTATTGTAAACTACATTATACTCTCTGACACTATATAGGTACAAAATATTTTATGAACAAAATAAAAACTTTAGAGTGCACAGCATTATAATAAAATATACATTTGGATTTTACGACGTAACCATCGGTATTCAATTTGTACATCCAATATAATTTAAAGGAATGTTGGAGAAATTAATAAACATATTTTATAATACCCTTTCGATGTACATGGAGTATGCCTTGATGTGTGTTCATTTATCAATATCCACAAAATGCTGAAGGGCGATTGCCGTCCAGTTTGCATGCCAGGTGATGAGGCGGAATTCATCGCTTTCTTTCGAAAATATTTCTCTCTGTTCGTTAATTTTCGATGGAAAACCTTTGAACCAAGAAGAGATCTGTGAGGCCAGCTGTTGCTCGTTTGAAAATACAAGACCGTTTTCGTCGTGCCGGACCAGTTCGTGCAGACTGAACACGATATACACAGTAAGCAACAATGATAATAGTGATTAAAATTGGGATTAAAAAAAGGGAAACGAAGAGTGGAAGAATTTTTCTTCCTTTTCAGACTTCAAGGAGATACATATATTATATTATTACAACCCCCATTCCTCCAATCTAAGCTGAACATCTTACACGATTCACGTAGTTTATAATAAGAATGAGTGGTAAAGAAAAGTGAAGATAAGTAATAAGGAGGGAAAGGAAGGAGAAACGCTGGCCAAAACGTTGTAGGTGCAAATTTGGATCTCACTGAAATGTGGTACACGAATTTTGAACTAATCCCCAGGTCCCAGCTATAAAACATACGTATTTATGTTTAAACTATGACAATGACAATAATGATTGAAAACATTTGAAATTTGTTTACCATTTGAAATCGTATGCACACACCGGCAACCCAACGCCGAACATGTCTATCACCTTCATTGGCAAGTCGAGGCCGCTGGACGAGTCGTGCAGACAAACGCCTAGATCCGCGCTTGCTAGAAAAAACGAAATCATATCAAGCACTTATTAACTCCTCCAAAGCCAGAATATCAGAAAAACAATACCCAACACTGTTTGTAGAAATGTGATCTAAATGCCATCTGCCAAGTATAACATCGACACAATAATAATTCAAAATCGTCTCACACACGAAAACTACTTACAAACTTAGTTCTTATAAAAGTGTAACGAGGTAAGCAATAGTGTATGAAAGTGAGTATTAGTCTCCGAACAAGAGGAATGATCCAAAAGAGCTTTAATAGATTACTTTTAGTTAGGCAAACGAACTATAACTTTACATAAATATGTACATCTGTACAACATTGATTTAAAGTAAAAACCTAATCCTTTTATTTTTTTAGATTTTTCGATGAATCCGAATCAGATTCTTCAAAATTGATCAGCACGTTTAGTTATCTTTTTAATTGCCTCCATTTTTTTTTTTTTTTTTTAACCCGTTTTTATGTATTTCCACAACGTGTTTTGAAAGATGATTACAACTTTGGAGGCGATTATAAAACATGCTAGAACAATTCTGAGGCCTTACTTGGATTCAGCAAAAAAATAAAAGTACATTGGTTTTTATTAAAAAGAAACGGTTTTAATGTTAACGGTATAATCAACAAGTAGACTTGAGAGTACACTATACAAGCCATACAAATGTTGACGTCTCGATTTCAATTTAAAAAACGCCATGTGTCATGACACAAGCTAATTTGTAATTCACAACAGAAGTGCCATTTGGCACTTAGGATTTATAAACATCTTCAATCACTTTTTTTTTCCGTCAGATAACATGCTGGATTAAAAAAAAAGTAAAGTTGACTGGACCAATCAACAGTCGAGGGAACACTAAATAAATACGTTAAACTTTTAATGAACGTTGATGAAATCTGGAGTAAATATTTTACAAAAAATCGTGTGCTAGTTAAAAAATGAGTGCCCCGTCATCCTTAAATAAGCCAATAAATAACAATACATAAGTTATGACTAATTAATAATTGAATATTTACCCAGTAAAACCGGATACTCTTCGTTTTCCAGCCACGGTGTGACTATGGTAACTTTTTTCCATGAGAATTTCAATATGGTTTGCTGATAGTGATTTTTCATTGGCCCTTTGCCTGTTATAACGCACACAAGTTTCGGATGGGTGTTATCAGTCTCATCATACTCTGCGACAACACAATAGGAATGATTTTTTTTATTAAATAGCATGTTCGAACGACATTGAATGCGCTCTGTAATATTAGTTTCCGAAGCCCTTAATTGGTGGAATCCCTTTTCCCGTTTTCTCTTACATGTTTTAATAGTATAAGCAAACATTTACTTTGCAAGGCTCCCAGAAGAATGGCAAAATCTTCGTCGGGTGTCCAACTAGTACTGGACACAAGCATTCCTGGTCTGTCCTCTTTCAACTGTACGTCTCCCGTTTTGGTGACTTCGGCAAAGTCCGTCAAACCTAACTTATCCAGCACTCTATTCTTATCGGCTAAGGTGAATTTGTTGCTGAACTGCGGTCCCGGTCGGTCGTACAGAGTGGTGGCCCTAGACAGCAACATCACGTTATTTAGTTATGCAAATTTCTTTATGGTAGTCTAATGCTCTCCCTTCATGAATATGTTTTATAGCTAGGGGGGTTGTCAAAAATGTGCGTGACTTTTGTGATACACAGAGAAGGAGGAAGTAAGAGAAATGAAATAATAAAGGAATGAGAAAGGGAAATAATAGTGAGATGGGGGTAGGATGGTAATAAAGGAAAATTGATAATTCTGGATAACTAATAAAAGAATCAGTCGATAAGAGACCGAAAATCAGCTGATCATAAGACATTTTTATGTACCACTTTATTGACGTCGCTTTTAAAGAATATTAATGTTTAACTCGAACATCTAACTAAATCAAATCATAGACTACAACTTTCCTTATTTTATGAGTCACGTGAATTTTTCGAATTTCACACTTGTTATAAATAATTTAACACGCATAAAAATAACAAAACATAGCGTTTCCTGGTTATGAAGCTAAAAGTTTAAAATTTGGAAATTTGATGTGATATATTAAATGTAGAATTTTAAGATGTAAGCAAATCTAATGTGGTGGTAATGTCTAACGATAGATTGAAAACTAAATTTTAAAACAAAAATAATATTCATCAAATAACCTTAAAAGTCTTAAGGATTCAAAAGCAAGTAACATTTTCAATTCGTCTGGAATCGATACACGAAATTTTTGAAACTCTCGTTGCAAGGGGTGCACGACAAGTAAGTACCAGAACTGACCTCTACCCTCATATATAACCTTATGGGACTGCTCTTGCTGTTATACAACAATTGTATCATGAATGTGCATATTGATGTGGTTTCTCGTTGGTTTCCGTACTAAAGGAGTGTTTTTTTTTTCCATACGATTTCTCAGAGAAAGTAAAGTCGTCCCTGATTTAATTTTATGATTTATGTACTTGATATTCCAGTTGGCAGCCAAGTCTTCTCGCATTGCTTTGGTGACGCAAAAATTGGCGTCGGCCAACTTGCCAAAAACCTTCTCGTACAGCATCGAAAGCTTGACCAGAGGAGCTTTCCGGCCCACGGTCAAAGCTAGCACCGTGTAAGCGTAGTTGTGCCAGTCGATCACGAATTTAGAGTTGACCAGCAAACAATAAAACCAGCAGACAGCCAACGTGGGAATTGCCGGAGGGTTTTGTACCAACACGACTTCGGATTTACGTTTAGCCAAGATGGCCCAAAACAACGTTAACGCCTGCCAAAAGACTTTTAGCACGAATGCTAAGGTCCTTGGTACGTCTATAAAACAATCAACCAAAACCAGGCTCGTGAGTACATTTTTTTATTTTTTATTTTTAGAACTAAAGTTCACAAATATCTTCTACTCCTCTTTGGCCAGATGCGAATTCAGGAGGGGGAGGGAGCGTCTAGGAAAGTTCAGATCCTTCAAAGCTCTCCAAGCTTTCGCGAAATTCGCAGATAAAAAAATCCTTAATAAGGGGCTATGCTGGTTAAGTTGCTGGTATTTTTCGGGAGCCTTGTACCCGCGCCTGCCTTTGACGATCAATTAAAACCACCCTTAACTATATGAACCTAATAGCAGTAAACACTGAAATATTATAGACACACTAACCCTGAGGATAGCTAACTCTTAGTGATATTACTGTCATAAAAATTACTCAAGTTAAATGTTTTTAGTACCTACATCAATGTTTTATACGAAACTCAGAATTAGTTCTCTGAGTTGCCAAACTAACATTTCACGCCAATGCTTTAAAGCAAATATAAACTTTTTTATCGTAATATATCCAAAATATTATGTAATACAGTGTCTAAAAAGTGATAATGAACAAAAAAAATTTTAATTAAACAAATATAAATAATAAATACTATCTATATAAGAAAAATATATTATAACTAATAACTTAGGTTAGACATGGTTTTAATTGAAGTAACTAGTAATTAATTAATGATTTTTTTTAAAAAAATGGAGATTATATTGTTTCTTGTAATTTTTATAATATATATTTTCTATTCATATCAAATAAATATTAGACATTTTTGTGGTTTACAGTTTTAAGGTTTTTACTTACCTAAAAAAGTTGATTCCATATCACATTTTAATTAAGTAAAAAAATAATTAATAATAATAATTATTAAAATGTATTACAGCATTAAAACCAAAAACTATATAAATGTACCGTGATAAAAAGATTAAGCAAAAATTCTAAAATTAAAAAAACTGCAATTAGCATGTCGAACAACCGTCAGCCTAGGAGGAAAAGTAACAAATTGAGAATAATTTAATTATTAATTATGTAACATTGTAATTGTATACCTCTTTTCTATGTTAATAACCATCAGGATCATTATCCTGATTTCAGATGACAATTCAACCTTTTTAAAACGTGGGTTACCTACTCTAAAATCTAAAGGGAATTACTCCATACATCTAATTTTAGAAGTCTGCATTGATCGTTATAATATTTAATAATACTTTTCTTTAAGTAGTTACAATACTTACGTCTATCAAATGGGGGTGGTTTCTTCAAATTAATAATTTTTGCTTTTTCTTGCAGATCGTTCAATACCGGACTGTCCAAATATCCAATAATATCCACATCAAATCCTTCGCGCAACAAAGATTGTGCATGGTATTGCATCCGTGGGCTTCTGCCTATGTCGCCCAAAACTATTACACAAACGTTTTTCTTTTTGTCCGTCATATTTTTTCTACTCAAAAATATCAAATAATATACAATGTGATAACATGTAAACTAAAAGTCGGAATAATACATTATCATAGTAGAAGAAACATATACATGATATAATTACTCATCAAATAGCAATAATAAAACAAAATAAAAAGCGAACAACATCAATTTTGAACTTGTCTTGGTCGTTTTGAATTTTAGTTTGATTCGTGTGATAACATCTAAAATGTTATCATTTCGATTCGTCTATTAATGGAAGAGATTGCGACTTATTAATATTTTCTTCCACGGAAATTATTATAAAAACTCGCCAATTGATAACACTGATGAAGTTATCATTTCTCAACATTCAAGTCCATGCCAAGTTTTTTTTTCAAAAATATTTTTATTTTTTATGATAGATAGAAATAATAAAAAATATGAAATAAGAATTTACTTATTAAAATACCAACTAGCTTACTCGTCGATACTCCAACATTAATTTAATCATTTAAGTGAAATGGTAATTCTTGTGTATGGTAAATAATAAAATTGTCTTGTATTTTTAAAAACAATTTTTTTCAAATAGGCTTCCGCCAGTAAAAATTACGAGGGAAACGAAGAGAAAGAACTTAGTGAGAATTTATCCAACGTAAATATTGATCAGGACAGTTCTGAAGAATATACCAATTCAGATGATGACAGCGGTTAGTTAAAAACGGAAAATTTACAAAACATAATGACTATTTTCTGAAAAATCAGTTCATATTTTGGTTTCTGCATACCTTTTTTAAAATAAAATTAATTTTTACAATTTGCTTTTAGATAGTGACACATCAGTAGAATTGGAAGTACCGTTTAAAGTTGGCATGTGGGATTTAAAACAATGTGATCCTAAACGGTGTACTGGTAGAAAATTAATGAGAATGGATATGATCGATAAACTTGGAATGTCGGCAATGTTCAATGGCATTGTCCTATCACCCGTAGCTACTGAAGTAAAAATTTAGTACACAAATCATGTATTCAAATTCTAATTGTAGTGTTTGTAGAGCGTATCGGCTAAAGACAGTACCATTTTATCAAAATATGGAGTGGCTGTTGTCGACTGTTCATGGGCACGTCTTCAGGAAACACCATTTCACAAATTACAGCATAGAAAAGCCAAGAAAAATCTCAGGCTATTGCCGTATTTAGTTGCCGCTAATCCGGTGAACTATGGGCATCCAAGTAAACTGTCTTGCGTAGAAGCATTGGCTGCAGCCATGTATATAGCCGGGTTTAAAGAAATCGGAGATTTATACATGTCTAAATTTAATTGGGGACCAACATTTATACGACTAAACCAAGAGTTGTTAGATGGCTATGCCAAATGCCAGGATGGCAAAGAAATTGTTCTATTTCAAAATCAATATTTAGATACACTTGGCAAGTATTGTTCATATTTTTCATATATTGATATAAACAATTTAAACTGTACAAATTAACATTCGTTGGCTGTTATGAAATAATTAATATAATACAAGACTAGTAGGGTTATACGATTGTTTTTTATCTGATCAATTCCGATTTTACGTAATATATTGAAAAAAAATGTGATTAATCAGAAGACAATAAAGAAATTATAAAATAATCAGTTTTTTTAAATAATCCTTATATTAACAATAGTTGATCATGCTACAATTAATCTATTTTTCTTAACTCTGTAAATTTAATTAAATTATCGATTAACTCGCATGGTTTTCAATGGATTGTAAAAATGGCATTTTAAAACTACATATTTTAATTTCAGATAACGGACGCCAATATTCCGACAGCAGTTCATCCAGCGAGTCTAGCGATGACTGAACTACTGACTACTACTACATAAACTTTTTATATTATATCGTTTATAATATCATTTAAAATTGTTTAGGTTTAGTACAACTTACACAGACAAAGACTGATTTGTGAACTCAATATTTTATAAAAAAAAGTTTGTATGAGGGGTTCTGTTCAACAAAAGAAAATTAAGTATAAAAAAAGTTTTACTTTGTAACTTTTAACAAAACGTATAATTTTTACTTTGCCAACTAGTATTCTAAAAACAAAAAAATAATGCATTTTTTAGTTTCAAATATAAAATACCAATTTAAGACAGTACTATTTACCATTAATGTCACAATTATTTACCTATTTTAGGATATATATAAAATAATAAAAATTTTTTGAGTTGATTGGACGGACTGCTTATAGAAACTGTATATATTTGATAAATATTGGTACTCTTTTCATAAAAATGAATGCCCATAGTAGATCTTATTATTAATAAATATAGACAATTTTTAATGCATCCAATGTATAAGCGGAAAAATTACCTTATTTCAGATTACAATGGTTTTAATAATTATAAAATATGTATATATATATCATTAATGGTAATGTGTTAAAAAACACAATTTACTTAATAAAATATGAACTAATCTAAATATTACAAAAATTCAAAGATAATCATGTTGAAGCTAGTCGACAATTTCACACACAATCAGTATTTTTAATTATATAAATGGTGTAGGTAACCAATACTAATTACAAATGATTCATGTGCTAGTATTTGAATGCAAAAATAAAACAGATAAAATAATTATTACAAATTATTAATGTCAATACAAAATGAAAAGGTAGATTACTAATTAATGTAAAAAAAAATGAATTAAAACACAAAATGTAAGGGAACAGTCGTACTCTTAATTATTTCACAATATATATATGTATATACTACTTTACGCTTCATCTTGTTCTTCGTCCTCCTCCTCACCTTCTTCTTCTCCGTCTTCTTCCTCCTCTTCATCCTCATCCTCCTCTTCATCTTCTTCTTCGCCAGCAGCCAGTTCAGCTTCTTCATCTTCCAATTCTTTTTTAGCTGCTGCTTCTACTTCAGGATCTCTAAAAATTTTAATTTATTAGTTAGATACAGTAATATCATGTTGAAAAACTGACTTACTTTTCTATTTTATCTTTGTAAAATTCTATTATGTGTTCTTTACGAGTTTGCTGTATAAATGATACCGGAGCAGAATAGTATTGCTCTTTAACATTGGATCCCCATCCGGAATACTGAAATTTTTTAAGTACATTTTCCAATTGTTATTGTATAGTACAATATAAATTATAAAAACAAAATAATAAATACTTACAACAGATGTGTTTTTGTACAACGTTTTACCATCTTGTTCAAAAGGTATATATTTTTGTAATAATGCTTTGCCATCAATTTTCCAAACTGGGGGGTTACCTTCACCGATCATGTCAGTTTTCAGAACAACAAAAGCTCCAGACTGAAATTCAGTATGAATAATTAAAAAACTGTTCAGGAAAAATTGATTTCTAAACATAAGGCGAGGGTGCATATTATAGAGTATATGCAAGATACATATTATAGTAAAGTTAGATAGAATTAAAAAAAAAAAAATCTGTTAATGACTATTACACAACATAAAATAAAATAATATTAGTCCTAATTCATTTTGGCTGTAGGCACAAAAATATGTTTGGTATAACAATATATTAAATATTATTTAAATGTAGTAATAATGATTTACCGTAAACTCTTTGGCGGGTTTTGCATTTGGCCCTTGATTAAGTTCTTCTTCTTCTTCCTCTTCGTCATCTTCATCTAATTCTTCTTCATCCTCGATTTCTTCTTCTTCTTCTGGCTCTTCTTCTTCCTTTTTAGATTTCCTGGCTGCTCTACCTCGCTTTGAAGGCGTTTGTGTTTTAGGTTTTGGGCCTCTTTTCTTTTTTGGAAGCACTTCTTCTTCTTCCTCTTCCTCATCTTCATCAGTACTCCTAGTTTTAGCCTTCTTTCTAGCAGCTACAGCTCTAGTTGGTCGTCCTCGCTTACCTGGTGATTTTGCCTATAAATATTTGATAGCAATTAAAGAACTGAAATGTTATATCAGATTATAATGGTCAACTTACTGCAGCACTGGGGGCCCATTCATCATCGGAATGATCATCAACTTCTTCAGGTTCGTCAACGTCAAATTCATTTTCTGAGTCACCAGCAACAATGTCCTTACTTTTCATTTTAACTATAAATAAAAATAAACAAATTTATTTAATTTCTGGATATCATCAGACTTTATTATTTTAATATTTTGTATGGAGTCCATTAAGGGAGGATTTTGTCAACATGCCATAAAGTGACCACCCTAGTCCAGTTGTTCATAAAAAACAATAATTTATTTTTAAATCTTCAAATTTTTTTTAAGATGGAGATATAATATAAACACTATTTGGGGGGAACAAGCATATTTTTTGAATACTTGTGCTTACCAAAATTCGCATGTTAAAAAGTAGTGATTGTAGATAATAATAAAAGAATACTGTTGTTGATCAAAAATGAACACTTTCCTTTTAAAATTAACAGTGCACATAATATTGTTCGTTTCGGAACAACACTTTAAATAGACTGAGAAAAATTGTATTATTTGTCTTTAGCTAATACAATTAAAATAAAGTGTATAAATGTAAAACCTAACCAAAGTTGAGTGGACGAAGGGGTTAATTACTTTTAATCGAAGAATGCTAGAGGTGAGGGGGGAGAGGTTCGGAAAACCTATGGAAAATCCACGTATTGTGAATTGGAGCGCAATTTATAATTTATCCGGCAGATCATCAAATTAGATACCGACCGACGATGACACTATGACAATAATAATAATGAAATGTGCGGGTTCCTTTTTTTGATCTAAAAACCGAATAATCGTCTTCCGACAGCGGCGTGTACGCCGGCCAATACGACGTGCCCGGCCGGCGGTGACGGTGACTTGAGATTTAAAAATATTTGTTGAATCGCGGGCACTTACCGTTCGAAGAATCTTGTAAGTATATGCCGAGTTTAACGGGTAAATTTGGACTATGTGGTCAAAAGACACTTCGGTCGACAGCAACAACAATATAATAATTAGTGAAAATCGCAAAAACGACGCCGAACAGCAATAAAACGCACTCGGAGTAACCTGACGGTATATAATATAATATAGTAAAGTGACTGTAACGTAACTCACACAACAACCGCACGCTAGGTATGTAACGTTGAACCGCACACGGCTCAACACAAACAAACCGCGAGCAGTGCGCGCCAATTGCACTCTAGTTGGTTACCCTGTACGCCGGAACCGCGGTCGTGGTATACACACACCGTCCGACGGTATACCAAGGAGTATATTATTATAATGTTATGGAACATGTCATTGGGCTCGTCCGCACACCGCGACGATACGGAGGTAATCCGCCTCCGCAGCAGCACTACGGTAATATTGGCAATGCGGCTCGAGCCTCAGACCGTCAGTTCGGTGGTCGGTCGTATGATAACATTGTTGTTTTTATTGAGAATTTTAATAATAATAAAAATTTGTGATTCTGTAAATTCTTGTGTATCGATTTTGCGGTACGGGATACATTGCATTTAATTATTATCGTGCGAATATCTTGTTGATTTGGGTTTTAATTATAAAACGATACTCCGTCGACTTCGTTCCGCGATTTGTTTTGAACTTTTCGTCCGTGAAAACATTGTTTTACGTTGTGCTTTTTATGTTTTTAGTTTTGGTAAGTCCATAGCGAAATGGACAATTTCGTATTCAAATACCTATGGTTCTTAACTTATATTTATAAATGGCCAATTCAGGACGTGACGAATAACTTTATATAAGCGCCAGCTACTAAACTAAAACCGATGGAACGGTGTCTGAGCGGTTCTGTTGAACACACACAACTGCAAAGAAGGTTTTTTTAAACTAGTCAACAATGTGGTTTTTTTATTCCGTTGTTTTGTGGGGAACCCATTCAATCTATACATATAATAATAAATAACAGATACAATCCTACTACATAGCTGTTACTTGAATAATAGCTGACTGATACTGCCGCTTGATGATAAACGATCTCTTATCTGAATAGTTAAATGTATATTTTTTCCTTATGATCCTTTTATTTTAATACAATGAAATAATCGGTTGTTCAATTTAACTAGTGGTTATACACCTGTAAAGGTTAAAGATATTACTAAAAATACATAAATAAATAGTGCAATAATAAAAGTATAAAGATAATACCTTCTTTTATTTTTTTTATTATTTAGAAAAAACCAACTATTTATTTACTATTTGAGTTGTATGAACAGTTAACTTAAAGCATTGCTTAAAAAAGTAAATTTTACAGATGACTGATGTATTAAATGTTTGATTAAATCTTATGAATGCTGTATAAGGCTATGATTAAGCAAGATTTATCAAGTCTTATTTCTAATATACTAGTTCACCGACACAATGTTATTGTTTTCATAGTTATGCAATGGACGAAGATTCGATTAGTGTTCACGGTTCTACTGCTGATTCAATAGAAGCATTCGACGATCTAGAAGTTCTCGATGAAATCACCGAGGAAACTGATAACATAGAAGAGGAAGAACAACAACAAATCGAAGAATATGATACTAGAAGTGAAGCCAGTTCCAGTTCAATTGACACTTCTTCTAATCGCCCAAAAGTGAATGTTGACAGACATATAACAATAGATGGTGGATTACCATCGGATAAAAAAAAACCATCTAAAGAGTACATAAATCAATTAAGATTCTTGTTCAAAGATGCTCGGTTTTTTGTCATAAAAAGTAATAATTCGGAGAATATTGAGTTGGCCAAAGTCAAGAACTGCTGGTCTACTAGACCTTGGAACGAAACGAAACTAAATCAAGCATTTAGAACATGTAAAAATGTAATTTTAATATTTTCAGTTAAAGAGAGCGGCAAGTTTACGGGTAAGTAATTATTTGTATTACTCGTCTTATTATTTTTCATAATAACATTTGTGATAATTTATTTTAGGATTTGCTAGAATATCTGAACCAGCTAGATATGATTTGTCGCCTGTCGGTTGGGTACTACTCGGTGGCCGTAACTTCTCTGGTGTGTTCAAAATAGATTGGATATCGAAAAAGGATTTAGATTTTAGCGACACTTCTCATCTGTTCAATGGATATAATGAAGGAAAAACAGTGAAAATTGCCCGTGACGGACAATCAATAGATCCCAAAACTGGCTCAAGATTATGTTCAATGTTTCCAGAAGATGAAACAATTGATTTACAATATATTTTAAACAAATCTATAAATCACCAACCTTCAATCAGTACAGCAGAGTTACGACAACGACGCCGAGTCCTTGGGTTACCTGATGATGGTCCAACTACTAAGGCTTATATAAACACTTATAGATTGGGAATACCATTCAAACAGACTAGGATGATGTCCCATCCTTATTATGTGCGTCCATCTGTATACCCATCTTACCAGTATAATATGGGTAGATCAGCGATGGTTCCACGTTATTACAATGATGTGCCGCTTACACCTTTACGGGTTCCTGTTCAAGTACCTGATACTTATACGAGACCCATTGAAGGTTACTACAAGAGAGAAAGACTAGGTAATCTAAGAAATCATCATAAAGACCACAGACGCGATAAAGATAGACCCAGACAGCGTTACAATTAAATTCAACTTCTGTTCAATCATAATCCTCATAAAAGTTACTGATGTTTAATATTAGTATCAAATTGACTAGTCTTTAATAGTAATTTTATTTCATATGAAATAAATTTAATCATTTAATGGTTGATAAACGACTGGATTTATGTTCATTCTGTTTTTAAAATTGGAGTATAAATTAGGTAATAATTATTCAATTTTTGTGATTTAAATAATGTTGCCTTTGATGCATCCTTCATTTTTGTTTGTTCTTAAAATGAAGTATAATTTATAAAATTATTTGAACTTCAACTTTATACGATTTTTTTGTAAATAAACTTCAAAAATTACATTTGTAAGCAAAATTCAATATAAATATTGGATTGGTTATAAGAAAAAATTTTCATTGTTGCCATTGTATAAATAAAATTAGTAACTCTACAAAGCATACTTTAAACTTGAAAAAATGTTTTGATGCTTCTTAAGTATGAAAAATTATGTATAAATAAATAATTTGATAATTTTTTTTATATAAACCATTTTGCAGGAACTTGATTAAATAATGGAAATTGTTTGAAAAATAACATTAGTCATTTGTTAATTTTTCATACTCTTCTTTTTTTTTATGGTACCATAATTTAAATTTAGAGCTATATTTAAAATTAAGTATATTGTTTTGAACAGTGTATTTCGAAACAATAATGAATTCAAATTTAGTTAATTTTTAAACGTTTATAGAATCTTTGTCCTATTAAATCGTCTTACTTTTATGATAATGATTTAAAAATATAATACTATACTAAACAGGGCTGTGGCAACGGTTTTGGATGCCTTGGGAAAAATACTTCTGGGGTCCCAAATACAGCATTATTATGGCCCTTTTCTGACATGTTGCTCATGCTTGATGCAGTCTTAAATCCTGATATTAGTTGGTTACATGGTAATCTAGCACCCCCAACATTATTCTTCCAATGGTATGATTATTTTTGGTTGATAATAATTTTTAATATTTATATTCCAATAATGCGGTTTCCAATTACTAGAAGTTAATGGTGAATACTGAAAAATAATTTATGAAATAATTGTATTTCAAGTATAGTTTAGATAATACAAAAAAATGACAAATGAAATTCATTTTTGTAACTTGTCCCCAAGTTCTAACAAAACTAACCACAGAAGTGACTACAGTCCAGTGCAAACCTATGATTAAATTTTTGTTTGTGGGTAATTTTGAAAATATTTTTGCCTGGTATACTATTTTATTAATTAACATGCATTGCGTTCCATTTGTAATATCAAACGACAATGAAGTTGTATGAAACAAATAAAAGACTGTGGGTACTATGTATTATTCAATATTATTTTATTAGAGTCTACTGTTATTTGCTAACGTGATTTTTAATAATAACAAATCTAGCTTTACCATAGAAATTTTATATTATCAAGTCTATGAGCATTATGACCTAATGAAACGATATGTAAATATTATTTGGGAAAATCATTTCTGATGAGAATATCGATTGAAATTTAAAATATTTTATTATATTATAATATTAATTACATTACAAATTATATTATGAGTTATCACAACACTGGGCGCCGGTATCACTATTTGAATTTTGATAAGATAATTTATAAACAAAAGTGGAATTAATAAAAAACACTATTGAAAATTTAAACCTTTTAAATTAATGTTATAGAATACCTCTTGTTCTTCTTAGCCAATATCCACAATTTATTTAATATTTTAAATTAAATTTATATTATTATTATATTCCTTATGAGTATAATACAACATCGTTCAGCTTTATGTTTAGCTGGTAAGTGTTTGTCTTCTCTTTATTTTAAAATTTAGTTGAAATATGTGTAAGTATTTTTAATTGTTGACAGAAAATGTTTCACTGTAGGATTATAAATTAGTGTGTTATAAATATATAATATGTAAATATTTATTAACTATTACTATTATTAACTACTATGTACATTAGGATTCAATACCACTCTTTGTGGTAAGCAAGAATTAAATTCTTCTATGCTTGAAATATTGTTATGTACTGATTGAGTATAATAATATATTCTGATTAGTAATGTTATTTTTGCAGGTCAACCTTAATGTAAAAAATCTACAACCAATATGAATATCACCAATCGTATAGTAGTAACTCCATTGGGAGCTGGTCAAGATGTTGGCCGTAGTTGTATTTTGATAACAATTGGTGGTCGCAATATTATGCTTGACTGTGGAATGCATATGGGCTACCAAGATGAGCGAAAATTTCCTGATTTCTCGTACATTACTACAGATGGTAATATTACTGATATTATTGATTGTGTGATTATTTCACATTTTCATTTGGATCACTGTGGTGCGCTGTCATACCTTACCGAACATCTTGGTTATCATGGGCCAATTTATATGACACACCCTACTAAAGCTATTGCACCAATTTTGTTGGAAGACATGCGTAAACATTTAGTGGAATATGAAGAAGAAGCAAAGTATTTTACATCGAGTGCAATTAGAGACTGTATGAAAAAAGTAACTGCGGTGAATTTACACGAAGTCGTAACTGTGAAAGATGATATTGAATTGAAAGCATATTACGCAGGACATGTTTTAGGAGCTGCCATGTTTTATATAAAAGTAGGTACCGATTCCGTAGTATATACTGGAGATTTTTCTATGACACCAGATCGTCATTTAGGAGCTGCATGGATCGACAAATGCAGGCCATCTTTGCTCATAACCGAATCGACTTATGCTACAACTATAAGAGATTCCAAGAGGTGCAGAGAAAGAGATTTTTTAAAAAACGTTCACGAGTGTATAGATAGAGGTGGCAAAGTTTTAATACCAATATTTGCGCTGGGAAGAGCCCAAGAACTTTGTATCCTCATTGACACATATTGGGATCGTATGGGACTGAAGGTTCCTGTTTATTTCGCTGCCGGACTTACTGAAAAAGCTAATAGTTATTACAAGATGTTTATAACTTGGACAAATCAAAAAGTCCGACAGACATTCGTACAACGAAATATGTTCGATTTTAAACACATCAAACCATTTGATAAAACCTATATGCATAATCCGGGTCCGATGGTTGTGTTTGCGACACCTGGTATGTTACACGCAGGGTTGTCTTTAAATATATTTAAAAAATGGGCTCCTGATGAGAAAAATATGTTAATTGTACCTGGTTATTGTGTATCAGGGACAGTTGGCAATAAAGTGTTAAGTGGAGCGAAGAAAATTGAAGCCGAACCAAATAAATTTATAGACGTGAAAATGTCCGTAGAATATTTATCGTTTTCAGCTCATGCCGATGGAAAAGGTATTATACAGTTGATAAAAAATTGTGAACCACAGAACGTCCTATTAGTGCACGGAGAAGAAGAAAAAATGAAATTTTTAAAAGCAAAAATTATGCAAGAATTTAATATAAATTGTTACATGCCTGCCAATGGAGAAACTGTTGAAATCGAAACTGCAAATGTACATACATTTAACATGAGTACAAAACTCATTAAAGAATTACTAGATGATCCAACTAATAATTTGGGAAATGGAAAACGTTTAGTTCATGGGGCATTTCTTTTAAGAAAAGGAGTCCCAAACTTAGATGCTATGAGTGTAAAGGACACGTTTAAAGAATTAGACATCCAACGTCACACGCTAAGGTTTGTTTGTGTTTATGATAGTTTATTACTACATTTTTTAAATATGTATTACATAAATATTTACTCTTAGGCAGTAGTGGACTGGGCAGATGAGTGAGAGAGTGATCAGAGTTAATTCTGCCCTGCTAGCAAAGAAGGCAGTGTATGCCATATTGATAGTTTTGAGTAAAAATTATAGTGACTAGAATATAAACAATACTATAATTTTACAAAGAATCTATGGCAGATCAATCATTTTGCTAAGGACATAAAAGTTGCGTCTTTAAATTCTGAATATTTTTTGTATAAAAATCTCATTTTATGATGTTTGATATTTAGACTTACTGCCTTCTTTGCTAGCAGGGCAGATTTTTATATTAATAGGAGGTCAAATTGTATAATCATCTGAAATATTTCCTCTGTCTCTTATAGTATTGTATTAAAGGTAACATAATAATAATACATGTGTATTTTTAGATTTACGTGTACACTGGAAATTAATGAATCGTCTACAGTCCAAAAGACCAAGTCAAAACTCTATTCTTTGTTGGAGACCAAATTACCGTTGTTCAAAAATAAACTTGCCATGTCTGATGGGTCAATATCTTTGGCGTCAATTTTGATCAACGTCGAAGATGGTAATGATAGCAGCACTAAAAAAATTGTTATTTCATGGGCTAATGAGGATGAACCGTTAGGAGATAGTGTTGTCGATATGGTGCAAAATTTGAATACACTGTGTACATCTTAGGAATAAAAAAAAGAGATTTTATAGTGTCAAAAATCCTATAGAAAAAATAATTATGTTAATATTTTGTATATTTGTATAAATTTAAATATCAAAATGCTTTAGATTTTTGTTTAAATGAGTTTGTCTTTATTTTAATTGTAAATTATAAATACAACTGTTGTAATACGGTGCCATCGTGGACTTCCAAGGTTCACACTCAGTTCAAATCACAATGATCGAAGTTATCTCTGAACATATCAGAACAAAATTAACTGGAATCAGATGAAGGTAAAAATGACTTTACTCTCCAATCTCTATATTATATTATGATTACAATTAAAATTTTTAAAGTCTCAAGTTTATTATCGTAATAATTGTTCAAATGTTTTACACTTTAATTATTTTATTGACATAAATCAAAAATCTTCTTTACTTATAATATTAATATCTTCGTGTGTTATCTCATTTTCTTTGAATATATCGGTAATATTGTGTTCCATCATTTTATCAATTATTGGTGGAATTCTTTGTTGAATTTTTTCTTGAACGTTGACCTTATCTAAAATGTCTTGTATTCTCTTTTTTATTGGTAGTTCCATAGCATCTACAATTTGATTCCTCAAAATGTTTGGTATGATATTAATTAGCGCTTCTGCTAAGTAATCCAGAGATCCCGCTCCATCCATACGTAACTGGATGTTTCCTACTGACAGTCCCATCTCATTTAAGTATGGTGCTAATCTCGTGTCCATCGGCTGAGTTACGTTGGCCTCTACTCGTATGTAATCAATTGAAAAACTCATAAAACCGGTGGTTTTCAAAATGCCCGCTGCCCCGATTTTCCAATGACAATGTCCTTCCAATTCTTGTGTTCCAATGTGATACACTGATATAATAGTTCTATTTTGTATACTGACGTTAATATCTCCTAGTCTATATATACTGGACAATCCTGTTATCCATATGTTATTCACATCTAAACTGAAGATGTTGAAATTAAACGCATTGACAACATCTTCTATTCGCCATGGATCAAATCCCAGAGATTTTATTTGTTGACGGCTCTCGGCAATCAAAAGATCTACTGGCGGAATTGTATTTGGGAACCTCTTGAAATGTTTCATTTTCTCGTTGAGTTCGTCCTTAATCATTATGTTGACCAGTTTCATAATAATCGGCTTGATTGTCTCGACAACAAAATTAGTGAAGGTGTTCACAAATGTTTCGTATAAAGGAATATTTTTATTTACCTTATCTGAATCTATGTGCAGACTTTTGTAGTTCATATTCATATTTATTTTATTGGTTTCAAGATGTCCCGAGTCGCCTACTTTTAAACTTACATGCCCGTCAATATGCAAGTCGACCAGCGTCACATTGTAGTATCCCCGGTACGTGTGAATTACTTGCCATGTTGAATAATTGCCCACCACTTCTAATGTATCGATTGATATTCCAAACTCTAACTGTTAAAATAGTATTTTTTATTAATTTGAAGGTTTAACATAAATGAAGTTAGTGTTTAATGCTTACTTGTAAGTCGACTATATTCAGGTATAGTTGTTTGAGTCTAAATTTCGAATGGCCTCTCATTGTAGAGTTGTATATATTCCATCCCATGTTATCCGTGTCGGGTATAGGTTCGGGATCTGAGTATGGCGGTGTAATTGCTTTAGGTAACCCAACCGGATCGGGATTTTGATAATGCTCAAGAACATTTTTAGTCAGCAACGTCAAATTAATTAAACGTTCATCAGCCTCCGATAACGTTGGTCCATCATCGTCGAATGCATAATGCACTTAATTAAACAAGAACAAAGTTAATCATAGGATACATAAATTAAAAACAATTTAGATTTAATCAATTAAATATTAAATAAACACTCACATTGACAGTCGACGTTGAAAATCAGTAAAAAAACTATACTGTACAATATTAACACACTCATTTTAACATAGTTTACCTTAACTATAACAATGTTAATATTTGATTCTAGATTAACCTACTATTACCACTACTATTTGTTAGTATTAATTATTATTTGTTACCTCTTTTACCTTTGACCTGTTGAATATTTTTATAATCAGTAATTTGATAAAAATTATGCCTTAAGAAACATGACATGCATTGTTGATATAGCAATTTTACATTGTTAGGTATAAAAAATGACTAAGAAATAAATACCTAATTATACAATCAAGTAAACAAAATGCTGAGCTACGTTTTAGACACCATGTGTATATATATATATAAATTGTTGGATTTCAAAATCCTAACAGTGAGTTTTTATTTCAGGGTTAACAGCATTTTCAATTGTTAATTTTATAAGATATTTACTAGGCAATCGATTTCATCCATTAATTTTATCTTTTTAACATGCTCACTATTCACGACTTCCGAGTAAAAAGGGTAGGAAGTATATTTTATAACTAATATTTTTATCAATGTTATTATTTCCAATTGTATAAGCATACACAATAAATTATTTGCACTCCTTGTAATCAAACCTGAGCATTATTTTATTTTTATTTGATCAAATTTAAATAACAAATAAGTAATAAGTACATTTTTACAACTTTATATATCTATTTTATCTCTAAAGATTTTTTCATGTGGGAAATAAATGATTTAAATAAAAGTAAAGCATTTTTAAAATTTTAAGTAACAGGTTATTTGAAACAGTCAAATAAATGTATTTAAAGAAAATAATACTTGAAATTATACGTACAAAATTATTTTAGATAATTTATTTGAAAACAGTTAAATGCAAATGTGTTTCAAATATAAATTTATTTCAAATAATTGGTCGTTATTTAGATAAGAAAAGCCCAGGTTTAGATGTAATATATAATATGGTGGGCTATTTATACCAGGCTTCACCAGGGTTAATAAATTCTGGTTAACAGAGGTGATACATTTTTATTATTTGTTTTGTATAGATATAAAAATGTGTACGCTTTGGATACATTGGACGTGACCCTTTTACTTTAATTTGTTCTGTGCTAAACCAACGCCAACAAAAAAATAATACCGCACTCCATCGTAACGTCCACACCAGCCGACTACGGATTGTTTTTCTGACTTCAAACTTTTTTTTTAACAAAGTATCTACATATTATACACCTAAACCTTGCTCGTGAAATACTTTATCCATTAGTAAAAACTGAAATTAGATGTGTTAAGTAGTTACTGAGAAAATTATTCATAACAGTAAACAAATTAATTTTATACTAAGAGATACATGTTTAATTATTTAACAGTTTTGATTTGAAGAAAAGATATAAATATATACATATATACATACTAGTTTTAAATATTGTTTATTAGGTAAAAAAAGGTATAAAAAAATAAAAATAAGTACAGTGAAATTAAACTTAATATGTTAGGTCAAATTCATATTTGGACATCACAGAATGTATGATTTACAAGTTCAATAAATATCTCGATAAATAATTGAATGATTAATATTATCACAGGGATTAATGTTTTGCTAAGTATAAGCATTCGAGTGAAAATAATTAATATTGTTTTTTTGTTAATAAAATTTATGTTTTGCAGTAAAACTTTTTGTTCAATAAAAATAGTAATAAATTAACGTTGACCTTGGCCGTACCAAATATATCCATTATTGTTGCTCCTTCAAATTGGCGACGCAGTAAGTCCTAAATATAATAATACGGAAATGAAGGTACATTAATATGTCAACTGTAAATAACTTACCTGTATGTCAATGTTAACAGTTTCCATTTCTACACCCATAAATTTTCCTTTGACTAAAAATATACCGTGATCATCAGTCGGACTTATTTCAAATTGAGCATTTTTGAATTGTCCGTCAGGAAGTCCTTCCACTTCAATTAATACACCCTTGTCTCGTAATTTTGCGGCAGAATAACGTATACTTTTTTTAGTTTTCAGTTGTTTACCTTTTGATGGCCGAGACGAACCTTTTGATTTCCTTAATTATATCAAAATATTATTTTTCTATTGTAAAAGAATACGCCAATGAAAATTACAATAGTAAATATCATTACTTTTGTCCAGTGTTTTGTTTGTCTAAACACGTCTGTATATATTGTTCATAAGATTTTATTTTCTCGTCTAAATATTTAATCTTATCGTCCAATCTTTGTTTTGTAGATTTTACCATTTGTAATTCCTAAAAATAATAATTAAAATTAAATACAGGCATAAATATTTTTCTTCCCCCCCTCCCAATTCAATTTTAGTTTACTTTAATTTGTATTTGACGATATTTGTTTCGATTGCAAATATCTTTTGCTACTGATGTAATGATTCCTTGATAACCATCGTCTTTTGACACAATGCCTTCGTCTTCTAATATTTTTAAGTTTTTTCTCAATTTCACTTTAATATCTCTCAACGTTCCACTACAAAATAAAATATACGTATTTATCAATTAATTTTATATCAAACCTATAACTTCTGAAAAAATATTTGAATTACTACCAAACTTGGGTGGAATATTTTTTTAGACAGTACTACTAGATATAGAACTGACCTGACCGATATGTTACAATTTTTCAGCATATAGTAGTTTTTACCATTTACATTGTCACATCACACTCATCAGTGTTTATTAAATAGTGATTCTATCACTTACAGTTATATTAATTCTTACAGACCTGTGACCCATTTCCACTATATCTTACTGTGTTGGTTATTTTTTACTTTGTTATAATAAAAACTTTAAATTTATTATCAGGTAAAAGTTGTAAACACAAAGAAGGTACCAATCATTATTTTGTTGGTCAGTAAAACAATAAAATATTAAATTTATCCGACTTACGTTTCATAGTCAGTACATTTACCAGAATCCATTATCTTTGCCTCTCTATCTGCAAATCGGAGTTCTTCGTCGGGAGTAGAATCAATTCTTAGAGCTCCGGGCAACGTATGGCCGCTGAGATATGGCAGTACTCTAATTAACAACTCCTTTGTTCTAAAATAATAATAAATACATGAATTTCTTAACAAACATAATTAAAGGTTTTTTTAATATTTACTTGATAAACAGTTTAGTAATAGACGCTGTTTTTGTATTGGGCTCAAACTTGTCAGACAACGTAAGACAAACTTGAACAGTAGCAATACGCCTTTGAACCATAACGTCTTCATCGTCAGCTTAACATACATACATATATGATGATTTCATAACAGTTAAAAATAGAATATAGTTTCAATAATATATACTTACATCCATAAAGTTGTGAAATCGTTGGTGCCGAAGGACCTAATTCGTCTAACAATTGGTGAATGGGGTCAAAAGGATCAGGTGCAACTTGATCGATATTATCCAACAGGAGAGAATGTGTTTCTTGTATTTCCTGTTAGCATATAAGAGCGTGTGTTTAATGCTGAATAATACAATGTTTTGTATTTTATAATAATAACCTGTAGAGTTATATTTATTGTTGGTTTGGTTAATAGAGTAACATCTGTAAACTCGTTTATGTTGTAATATACTTCGGGATCGTCTACATTGCAGCAATTGTTGAAAAACAATTTTAACTTATTATAACAGTCCAAAATGAACGGATTCATACACTTCAAGTGGATTTCTTCTTTGTACTAAAAAATATATTAATTTAACAACAATATTACAATTTAATAAACAATTTTAATTTTAAAAGAATGTTTACTCCTTTTTTATTTGACGCGTATTGTAGAATTTTCGCAACACTGGCCAAATTATGACGTTGACGATAAGTTATTCCTTCTTCAATTTTAGGTTCGAATATACCATATATTTCAGGAGTGATGATTGCCGGATTCATGTACAAATTATAAACAAAATAACCAATAATCTAAACAAATACATTTTTTTTTATAAAAATAATTTTAGCCACTTATGATATAAGTTTACAATGATAAATTTATGGTATGGTCAGTTTACCTTGTAAATCTCATTGTCTCTAGTATCCGGAAACAGTTCTTGTATTGTTTCACGCAATACACGTGCCGTATACAATATAGTATAAGGTATTAAGGGTTTAGAATCTAAGATTTTGTTTAAGAACTCTCCAGTTACGTTTTGAAGCTGTTCTAAATTATGTGCCAATCGTTTCTGGACCTCTTCGTATGTCAAAGCCGTTTGTTGATCGACTGAACTTGGTAAATCTCTTTAAATACAAAATTGTTATTATTATTATTTTTCATATGATTTAACTTTCTTACGAAATTTCTCCAGTGTTAGTTTCCTGCTCGTTTCGCCATGATCTATAAATAGTCACCGGATTGGTATCGATAAACAATGTGTTTCTGTAGTGGATCAACTAAATTTTAGACATGCCATTAGAATAATACATAAATATTTTCATACGGTTATAGACAAAATAATATACCTTTTCTACGACTGACTTGAAAATAGTCTTTAAACGTTTTTGATTATCAAAACATCTGGCTTGGTCTACAATGGCTTTTAGAACGTTAAGGTTTGAAGTTTTGATTTCTGCTACTTTTGTACAATTTATTTTTATCTCTTCTTTTAAAGCCAAAGTTAATAACTTTAACATAAAATAAGCGTCACGACTATTGCTACCGGCATTGAAAACAGACATTAAAGTTTGTTCCAAAAACCTAAAAGTATATTTCAATTGAAAATTGGAGAAATTCTAACGATATTAATTTTTTAAAGAGTATCATTTGGTTAAAAATTTTATAATAAATAACATTACTTGGAAATGTGACGAACTGAATATGGTAAACAAAATACAAGTTTGCTTAAATAATGCGGTTTTGTTTGAAGCATGTAGAACAAATGTTGGTAACATTCTAAAAGATGTTTGCTATTTTTATTAAGCGACATTAAACTGATTGAATTTTGAGTGTTATTCGGTTGTTGTATTTTGTTAATGTCCTCATTGTTTTTTGTTTTATGACCAATCACATCCTAATTGTGTGAATAAATTAATTAAACAAAAATAACGAATAAATATTTATTTTTGTTTATACCTGTAAGGAAATTCTATTTTGAATGAGGAGACCAATTTTGATGTCTAGTTCGTCAGCTTTGTGAGACATTTCATTACTTTGACGAATTAGTTGAGTAATTTGACTGCGATGGTTCTAAAAAATAATAACAATTATTTTAATAACTGAATTAATAGACATTTTTCATTAATATTTTTAATAATAAATGGTCGACCTACCTGAAGTTCTATTTCTCTTCGATAGTCTTCTAAATTAAAATTCAACAAACGAGAGAAATGTTTCACTATCTTGTAAGGTGGATTTGTCGAGTGAAACAAATGATAAAAGTGCTTACGCACCATTTTACCACGCCACAAAGCTTGTAATTTTATTATTGTTCTGACCTGAAAATCAGTTTGAATTTAGTTCAACTTATAGACAGTTTGAAAATATAATTATTACTTACTTCTTTATTAGTGTACACTCGCTGTGATGGTTTTAATTTTTTCCTCATTTCTTTAACAAAACACTGCCATTGTCTTTGAAATATTATGCACCTCCACCATTTCTGAAAAAAATAAGAATGGCGTAATAAATGTATTTAACCAATTTATAGTTTAGGCAGCCCATTGAAGCCTCTTTTGAAGAGATGGTTTCCTAGCAGATTTGACTCATTTTCACTACATGATAGTATTAATTAATAATCAATGACCATAGTAAACAATAGTGACTGAATATTGAACCGGTCAATTAGGTTAAGTATTAAAAATACCTAACCTTTTAATATAAATATATTTGCATATTATAAATTACTAAAAAAATATAATTTGGTGACTTACTTGTATTTTAATAGCAAATAATTCTTGTTGGCTACAACATTGTTTTTGGTTCTTTATTTCACGACGAACTAAATAACCACGAATATGTGCTTGTAGCTGGATAATAATTTTTTCGAGCTCTTCGTTTTCTTTACGGTGTTGGTAGCTTTTTTTCATGTTCATTATTATAGTCTATAATAAGTTCGACAGGTTTTTTTTATACATTGATTAAAAAATGTACAAGCACTTTTAATGATTTACCTGAATTTCCTCCATGTTGATATATTTTGGAGTAGAAAAAAAAGTAGGTTTCTCCCAAGAATAATCTAACGTGTCTAGATTCAAATAAACGCAGCGACCATATGGAGATTCGTGTGTAATCCATGGGCCTCTATTCTTTAACTGGAAACAAATAAAAATAAGAAAACGATTACAAAAGAGATAGTGCAGTCGCCAATGTTCACAGGTCTTCAGGAATTATAGCTAAAAGTGAATTTACCAGTTTCCAAAACTACTTGGAGAACTGTTAAATATAAAAACAAATACATTTTTTTAAGGATAAATGTGTATCAATCGTGTAATTTGATTTTTCTCAACAAAAAAAAAAATATATATACATTTTTGGAACTGTTTTAATCAGTAATCAGATGTTATTAAGAGGACGCTACCCACCCGTAATTTATCCGCAAAAAATGGCTTTGCGGGGGACAAGAATGTGAAGGCGGTATTTACAGTAGCCGTATACAATTTTTACAATGAATAGAGAAGAACTTTATTTACGGGGTAGCAATTTTAGTTTTTTGATAACTTAATCACAATTAAAATTATTTCTTCGTGAAGATTCTATTTTTTTTTCAATTTTTATTTGCTTATAAAAAAATATTAAGTATAGATATCAAACAAATAAAATCGCTACCCCGTAGATAAAGTTCTTCTCTATACATTGTGAAAATTTGGTAAATCTACTGTTAATACTGCCCTCGCATTCTTGTCCCACCAAAGCAGTTTTGATGGGGAAAAAATTGTAATTTATCCTATAGAAGTGACTGTGATAGTCTGACGAAAAAAATGGCAATCAATAAAGTATCCTCATTACTGTATTAATAAGTATATAATATAGTTCAAACTCGAAAAATTGCCTATACTTTACTCCTTAAAAATGGCCTGGGTAGCGTCCTCTTAATAAATTTTATTATTTAATATAATTGTTTTATGATATTATTGAAGATTTTTTTTCTTCTTTTATAACAACATACCTTTGATTCTGCTACATGTAATAAGGTGACAAAACTTTCTTGTTGTTCTGACTCGTTCATTGGGACAAGTTTAAGTAGTTCTTTTATAACTTTCCGTCTTTCATTTTTTATTAATGACACATTTACAGATAAAAGCCATTCAGCGCCTGCACAAATATTTATAAGTTAACATATAAATACTTCAATCCACTACTGCACTTACTTCTTTGAATACTGTCCACTTCATCAATAACTCTTTTAAAAACGTCTTCAACGTCGTCTTTCCATATTTCTACACCATCTTCAGAGTCATTCTGTCGGTTCTGCTCAATTAAATTACGGTTTTAAAATAAACGTTTAAAAAAAAAATCAAAAGCCTCAAAAGCGATTTTATTGTTATACTTTCTGTTCATACCAATAACAATTCATATGCATACTGCAAATCTTTGGCTTTAACGGGATATTCCAGTTGCAATACTGGATTGGTAATGCACTGCTTGACAATGTTCAATTTTCGAGATTTTAGTGCATCATTTAATTTTTGTAAAACATTTATAACTGAAAATATTTATTGTTAGCATGAATAATAATTTAACAATGTAACATTTTAAAGTGTTGATTTACAAACCTTCTTTGTTTTGTTCCAACTGATTGTGAACAATATCCACACAATCTTTAATATTCATAAACGTCAGTATTCCGAAACTTGCTTTACTTCTAATTTTAAATTGTCTACAAGCATCGAGAGCACTCCAATATTGTAACTTTAATCCAGCATCGAGTTCTTGGTCCTATATAAAATGTAACATTAACCTGTCTCAAAAATTAAATTCTTCCAGGAAAATTTTAATTACCGAAAAAAACTTCTTCAGCTTTGAAAGACGATCCCAGGTCGTATCAATATTTTCCGATAGAACTGCTTTAGTGACCTCAGCTATGGGATTCAAAACTTGTAAGCTTTGAACAACGTCAAAATATGTCAAGTCTTGCTGTAGGGAAAAAAATTTATATTTAAATATAATAATCTAGTTTTACATTTATTATCGTCACACACTTACGTTGACATCATTTCTATCGTCTTTCAGTTCTTCGAAATACAAAGGAATAGCAAATTCGTTAACCAGATGGTTTAAATTTAACATAGGTTCTTTAAGAATACACGAAAAACCATCCATGTCATCAGTTAACAATGTGTCATTTAATTTTTTAATCAAACTTTCTCCTGAAGGAAAAATAAAATTTCATTAAAACTCTCTGCATAAACTTTCAATGTAAACTATTTAAGTTGCATGCTAACTTTTTTTGTCTGTTAATGCTAGTTGATTGCCACCGTTAATGACTCGTTGTAAAAATGCTTTTTTGTCAACAGAATTAAAATTTTTTGATTGAATTGCCATTGATAAATTTTTAAATTCAGATGCGTAATATCTTGATTTTTTTTCATTCACGTCCTAATAAAGTTTAATTTTTATAAGTAACTACAGAACTATTTAATTAATAGAATTATAATACATACCATCAATGAAATACATTTTGATTTTAAGATATTAACAATTCCCTCATCGGTTTCCGCTTTACACAGTTCATTCCACTTTTGATCGACTGCAAAGAAAAAGAAAATTACCGTAAAACATTTATCAAAAATCCTAAAATAAATCGTTTTTAAAAATCAATTATTCATACTATTAACAGTAGAAATATATCCTTGTATTTCATTTTGCGTTAAAATTTCATCAAAAACGTCCGGTTCAAAACTTTCGCTTAAAGACTAAACCAAATTGTAGAATCATATTATTATTGATAATAAAAATATTGTAAAAGACATAAATATTTTTAAATTTAATATTAACAAATTATTTTTATACTGCCAAATCATATTATATCAAATAAAATTATTTCACATAGTTATATATTTCCATAAGAATACCTTATTCATAGTAGATTCTTCTTTAGCCTGTTTAGCATCACGTAAGATTTCTAGATATTTTTCTATATAATCCAAATTAATAAATTGTAATTGTGCAACTCTGTTAGTAAGACATTTTGTAAAATGATTCATGTCCTAAAATTTTAAAATGTACACACTTAGTTTGAAGTAGAGTAGCCATTTTTCTTTTTGGTAATAATGAAATAAAAAATTATGGAACCTTTGAAATGATTGCATTATTTATTTCGACGATAGCATCATATAATGTATTCGAGTCTCCTTTTGTTCCTTCTGATAAAAGTCCTGCGATTTTTTGGAACTTAGGTAGTTCAACACCACTTTCAGCCAATTCTTTTCTCGTTGCAGTGATTGTCTCGGCTTAACAAAAAACAATATTATTAAAACTATATTGTTGTATATTATTTTTATTTATTATGAATATTACCAGAGAAATTAACTTTTCCGTATAGATCTAGAATTAAAGGAGCTTCACCACGTTTAAACAAATGAGTACTTAAAGCATGAAGACAATAAATTACTTTTGGCATGTTTTTCTTATCATAAACATCAGTGGTTTCCGGATGAAAAATCTAAACAACACAATTCCAGGAATTAATTTAATGGATGATTTAATTCAAAAAATATTGATGCTCTAAATTTACAACGAAAAGAGTAAATTAAAGTATGTTTTAATAGTTTTGATTTTTTTTATCAAAATTTTTTGTTATAACTCAATATTATTCATATTATGTTATCTGAACTTAAATAACATAAAATCATACCTTGGGTAGATTTACAGCATTCAACGATTTCAACCAATAATTTATATTGTCTGTATGGCGATATTGAAGACCAGCAGACTTGTAACGTCTCTCATCGCGATCATAGATACAAGATAGTGATACAATAGATGGAGCTATAAAATTTCCCAATTTCGCTAGTAACACTCCATTTCGTAATCTATCTTCTAATTCCATAACATTTGGAAGAGTCATTTTCAAACAAGATTCTAACCATCTAAAATATTGTAATCAGTTTATTTTACACAGTACTGTTTAAAAACGTTAATAAAACTTACACTTTGGTTTCTTCTAAATGACATAAATACTCGTAAGCTAGATTATCTTGCCTTAGGATGTCAGCTTCAATTAGTCCACCATCTAATATCTCTTGTGCACTACCATTAGAAAATAATCAAACCACCAATTTAGGTAAAATATATTAATTTATGTGTTTAAAATACTAGAATCAGTTAATGAACATTACAAGTATGTCAAGTATAAAAACTTATTATTTATAATAATCAATTCATGTTAATTTAAATCGCGTAAATTGTATTTTTCTAAACAGAAATAACAGTTATAATAAATGTTTCGCTACTTCAAATCACTTAAATATTTTCTGGAATTGTTAAACTATATTATGACAAACTGTACTAAATTGTCAACGTTAGTGAAATTAATAAAATTTAACCCAAACGTAATATCATATAGATAAAATAAGTTTACTAATGCCACTAGTTGTCACAATCTTATACACAACACATCACACTTACTACTTATTAAATATGATCCATGTTTAATAGTAACTAGCTTGTAGTTATGTTAGTTTACGTACAATGAATAGTAAGTATAATATTACCTATTAGCGAGCGCCATGATTTTGGAATATTACACTTTTCTAAATAATATGACAGAAAATTTTTAAAAAACAAAAATTGTTATCGTGTTAAAAGTAAAACGCAAAATAATACACAATAAAAACATATAATATACATGTATATATGTGACTGGAATGTCAATAAGGAGGATTATTATGTTATAACTAAAAGTATATATATATTATGAACTGTAAATTATAATATTAAGTACTAAGTGCGGAAATTAATTTAACGGTCGGCAAATCAACACACGTTATCAGCAACAACACAGGGTATTGTTATCTTACCGCCAAAATGTCTTAACCTCAAAATATATTTTAATATTAGTTGAAAGAAATTTTTGTATTTTGAAATGTTTTAAAAATTATTGAACGACAGTGATAATTTAATCAATTTTCAAGAAATTTTTAGGGAATGGACGTTTTTTTGCGAGATTTTTACTTTTTCCAAGGAGTCAGTTGTCGGGACAGCAAAATTGTTGGTCACACCTGTGCGTTTCACCCGTAGTGAAATGGTCAGTGGACTGTGGAGGGGAGAAAATCCGTTAAACATTTAATTTTCCCTGTGGCAACAGAACTAATGTCATATTCATACAAAGCAACTCACAAGTCTCACCATACGATATTTCATTCCGTTACATTATTTTTATTTCATTATTACAATTACATTCCTTTTTGTTACTTTATCGTAATTCTCCAAACGTCAAATACTTGTTTTCTATTTTTATAGACATTACACATTGGTTTTCCAAAACTATTTTTGTTTTCACACTGTATATTTACATTACGCTGTCGTCCGTTCAGAAGACTCGAAAACTCATCCAAGACAAGTTTAAACAAAACGGACGACTACAAATTTTTTTTCTCGAGCACAAAAATTATTGTTATCAACTGCTGAAAAAATGGCAACTGGAATTAGACGTGACATTCATTTGGTAAGATACAATTTTTGTTTAAACACTAACGATATTTGTAAAAATGTTAACACGGTTGTTAGCTGTTTTCATATTCTCTAGTGTCTCGCTTAATCTTATGATATACTATTATAGTATGATGCGTTTTTATTTCATGCAATGTCTTGGCAAAATCTTACTTATTCCTGGTTAGTATGTGAAGAAATTTAGAAAATTACCATAATTCGTTTTCGTTATAACCTCTTTATAGATATCTGAACATCGAGAATTGCAGCTACATATTTACCTACTGGTTCTGGTAACTTGACGAGCCACTATATACTTCCAAGGCCTCAGGGAAATAAGAAACTTCAAGGGCTAACCTAAAAGCGCCATTGATACCGTTATACCATTTAATTTAAACTAAAGTAAATTTACCTACTTAAGGTACTCATTGAGACTGTATTTTTTTGTTAGAAAATTGACTGTAATGTAGTATATAACATTATAACTTATACTCTAGAACAATCATGAAATAAAGTATAAGTGTATAGCAGTAAGTAATATTTTTTTTAGATGATTTTACCATATTTTTTTACAAAAGAATTACATTTAAAAAAAAAAAAACATTTTATATCTATCATCCCTCTTACTGCTTAACTCTTTGATGAGCAATGACATTTAGATACGTTTTTACTGCCAATTTGTTTTTGTTTTCTCTATTTCATAGGATGTTTTTTGATTAACCGTCGTTATAAAATTCAGGGCAAATTATGTGCTTTACTATGATCTGATATGAGCTATAATTTGAACTATGTTAAAGATGAGACATTTAAAATATAAGTACAAAATTTTAATTAACATTGCATTTAAAAAAAAAAAAATCCATTCCTTATCCCGCTCTGAGTAGCATCTGTGTATTCTTAATTCGCTTGTGAAAGGGTTAAATAAGCAGAACTTATGGAGGCAGATAACACCTGTTATGCAATGTTGTGGTAATCAAACACAATACCTTTAATACCAAGTTGCACTCCTTTTTCACTGCTTCAAACCCGTTACATGTTTGTACTTACATTACATACCTAGAAAATAAGCCAAGTATGCAGTCAATTATACTGGTTTTTTTTTTCATGATGGCAATATTGTCTAGGTGTATTCTATTAGTTTTTATTTCATCTAAATAATGTGAGTACTTAAATAAAATTATAAAACGTTTAAATACAACTTATATTATTCAAGATTTTTTTGTATGATTAAATCTGGATTCAAACCGTAACCTAATACATTGATTATTAATACAATATATTAATCAATGCCAAAAATATATAGGATCAAAATGAAATTATATTGTTCTCCATGTAAATTTAGTAACATTTTTAATCCCTATTTTTTAAATATTTATTTGATTATTATATTTACTTAATTTTTTTTTTTTAATAGCCAAAAACTAATTAATTAACGAAAATATATGTTACAGAGACAAGATAAAGTACTCTCTGAAAACATTTCTCGGGGAGCCAAAGATTTGAAAAGCGGTATAACAGCCCCAAGAAGACCCGTGTTAAATGATATTAGCAGTAATTTGCAACCAACCCAAAATGCTAATCAAAAGGGTAAAATCGCCGTTCCTAAACCATCTACTAGACTTACGGCCAAGTATGTATCTTTAATTATTGATTCCTCTGGTTATTGAAATTTAAATAATACAAAATTGCTCTTCATGCATAGTTTAAACCGTACAACAACAACCTTGACAGCACCAAAACTTAACTCAACCAAAACTGTAGTTAAAGTCAGTTCTACTCTCAAAGAAAATGTATCAAGCATTCCTAAAGCTATTATTAAGCCTAGGCTCACTAGCATGGTTAGACCCTACAAAGGAACGTTGACCAGGAGTTCATCACTTCGTAGCAAATCGGTAAGCATCAATCTACCTACTATTGAGATTTTTTACATTTATTTAATATCGCTTTTTTTTTTTAAGATTAATTCCTTAACTGAAGTTCAAAAGAAAGAACAAGAATGGCTTGCTGCTTGTAAAGTGGATGCTGTCGATAAGAATGATGAACATGACCCTTTCCTTGTTGGAATTTACTCGAAATCTATATTTGAATACTTATTGACTTTAGAAGTAAATCATTTGTTTTACATCTAATATTTAAAATTTTAAAAAAATATTTTATATTATTTCACTATTACAGGACAAGTACATGATTTCGCCAGATTATTTAGCCAATCACAAATATATAACTCCTTCCAATCGTAGTGTGGTAGTGGACTGGCTCGTTGAAGTGCAACAAGAATTCCAACTTATGCAGGAATCGCTTTATACTGCTGTCGGGATTCTAGATCGCTATTTACAAGTAATAATCTATTAAATATTAGTTACATTCTGAAACATAGAAATTCATTGTGTGATTACATTTTCTAAACTGCCTTTGTCTAAAGTATGATTTTGGTGTTATGAACGTAGGATAATGTAAATGTTCCACGAAACAAGCTACAATTAATTGGAGCCACAAGTCTTCTTCTTGGATGCAAATATGAAGAAATTTACGTACCTGAAATCAATGACTTTGTCTACTTATCGGACAATGCATTCACTAAAGAAGAAGTCAAATCTAGTCTGGTAGACGTTTTTCGTGTTTTAAACTACTCGCTTTCCAGACCGTTTTCTTTAACCTTTTTAAGAAGGTTTAGCAAAGTCTCTGGTGTAAGTATAACTCTTGAGTTGTGCTGTGTTACTGAAAATGTAGGAATTATAATATTCTTGTGTTTCATGTGTTTAGGCTCGATCATCACAACACTCTTTAGCTAAATACTTTTTGGAATTATCGTTAGTTGACTACAATCTGGTACATGTCAAACCGTCTGAAATGGCAGCAGCTGGTTTGTTGTTAGCAATTGTGATTACTAATGATCCTCAATTGGAAGATGAACCTGAAGATGTCCATTCACTGTTATCATTATACTGGACAGAAGTATTAAGAAAACACTCAACCTATAAAATTAATGATATTATTCCTACCGTTCAAGCACTTGCTAAATTAGCTCTGAATGCTCCTGAATGGAAATACAAAGTATGTACAATTATTAATACTGCCCATTTACCGCTTAGGCGTTATGTATTAAGTATTATTGTGATTGAGGTATTAACAGCAGATATTTTTATATTAATTTACAGGCTGTCTACAAAAAATATCAAAGTGCGAAAATGGGAAGAATAACAGGAAGTTCCTTGCTATGTTCACCGGCTATGAGGTTTATTGCGCAGATGAGTTAATTATGTTTTTTTTTTTTTTTTAACTTAATTGGCCTCTTAATAATTTTTTTATTATTTTTTTTTTTTATATATATTGTTTCTATCGAGTGTGGTTACACCACGTTTTTTTGTTTTTTTTTTTTTTTCACAAGATTTTTGCATTATGATAACAACAATAACTCTTTTTTTATATAATTAAAAATTTTACGCATTAATTATGCTTGTACATATTAATGGTTTTTTATTATTATTAAACAAAATATTCCTATAATAATTATGATACAAAAAAAAAAAATTTAGGTTTGTTATGTATTGTGAGTGTTTTGATATATAACCATTGTAAATGTATTTATAAGTAACAATTATTTAACTAAATTAAATGAAAGAATAATCATTTTACTATTTTAATTGAATCCAAATTTATCGCTTTGAAGCGATTCAACATATACTTCACATTGTTATGTTTCAGTTCTGTAAATATTTACTTCTGTGGCGTATACATTAATTTTATTTAAATTTAAGAATGTTTTAAATTATACTTAACAACAATTGACTGAAATATGTTCGATTTATACAAAAAATATGAATTTTATATTGTCTATATACCGTAATCAGTATGACTTTAAAATTGTTACTGTTTTAACTTGCATAAGTAATTCTTGTACTGGTATTTCATGCTGATTTTTATATGTGTATGCGTTCAATTGATTGTATTTTATTTAACAAGGTAACTAATAAAATGATTTGTAATTTTGATAACTGTTTTTCATTATTTTTTTTCTTTGCCTAATAATCTCCTTTTTTATTTTATAAATAATTACACTAAATAATATTTATTTTGTTTCCGTGGCTATAAGTAAGTTAATGCTGCATTAATTTTATGTGCTAATCCTGGTCTATCTTCTACCTAATTGTACTGAAAAGTTCCAGTTATCTTCTCAACTTCCTGGAATAAATAGGGGCTGTGATCTTAAAAATGTACAACTCTTATATTGTTTATTGGTTTTCCTAGATATACCTACTTTCACTTGCTATATGTTCTCAAAGCAATTTTTCACTACATAGTGACATTACCCACTCAGTTTACTTAACTGTAAAGCATGATGTACTATTTTTAACTACAAAATCTATTTTTTTTTATTAACTACCCCTAGTGTCTTCTCGTTTCTCTAATTTTTCCTGATCCTTTAAGCTCGGTCCACACCTATTATAAAAATATAAGCTGTGGCCAGACTAAAGATAAAATTTTTAAGTACATTTTACTAAAAACAAAAAAAAATTTGCTTTGAATTCACTAGGGAGTCGAATATGTTGACTATTTTGGGTTATTTGGAAATTTTAATAATGCCTAAGCTTGGTTTTTCACAATTTGAGATTTTATTTTATTTTAAAAATGAGTTATATAGTTACCGAATTTAGCAAAACTACTCTTTGTACAAGGTCAAGGAGTCGCATCATTTTTTTTTAGAATTGTATGACGTATCCTATTAGCCCCAGCACTAAAAAAATCAACACCATTAGAGAATTGATTGGCTCTTAAACATTTTATTATAAGCGAAGAGGAGGAATGACATTTTAAAAATTGATTTGGTTTTAAGAAGGCCAAAAAGTACGGTGTCTGAGTGTAACCTGTTTAGAATATACTATATTACTCCACTAACACATATAAGTTATTAATTCAATAAATTAAACATTTGTCTTCTTATAATTATAAAACGAAATCATATTCAAAACATATGTCTTCTAATATATGAGAAATCATATAATAATTAAAATACAGAAAAAAAATGATCATGTGATTGTTATTATTTATTTGTTTAGTAATATTAGACCATTCAAGTTGTGTCAGAGATCCCAAAATAATGTAAAATGAATTGTTATAATTCGCAAGAATTTGCTAGTCCACTTTTTTCTAAATATGTTCAGAATCATATTAAAATACAATTTACTTCAAATTTAATTTACAATTTGGAAATTTACAAAATGGGCAAAATATTTTCTACTTTTTTGTTCCTTAGTTAGATATACCTACCTTTTAATTTATTACACGGGGACCGATAGTTTGTATGAATAATTGGTCAATAATTATTTTTATCCATTTATATAATATAATATAATAATAATAATATAATATAATAAAAATCAACGTTTTGTTTTAGTTTTGAAAAGTTGTTAATTTTAAGATGCTATTGGAAGTTTATCAAACTTTTTTTTAATTACCTACTTAATTGAGACCAGAAACTATACGATGAATAATGGATGTTGAATGAATAGAAAAGACACATAAGGTATTAGCTGATCATCTGAATGGGGTATGTAGCGTACATTAAAATTATTATCGCTATTACTTTTTTATAAAATTATTATTAACATCTAATATAATTATTATATTTCGTGTCGGTATCTAACACACACTATTATGCTTCGATTTACGATTTTCTACTAATAATAAGATAATGTACATCAGAAAGGACCCGATTATGTATTTTACTTAACTATTTGTTCATTGGAAAAAGCTACATGAAGTATATTATTATGGTAATAATTTGAAAAAGCCCATATATTCTATAAATGTTTTTAAGGTCATAACTATTTTAATACATTTGTTACGATTATTAAAGTAAAAATTTTTTACGATAAAAGTATTGAAACATTTTATTTGGATACTTCTCAAAGCCGTCATTTTGCATCCTTTGTCCGGAGAACGCCTCAATATTTGTCTGAACCAATAATAACCAATAGATATAATATTTCTATTCTTTGTTTGTCGTATGTTTTACGTATGTTATGTCACCCTGTATAACATTTTTTTCCGTTGGCTCGTAGGAAAATCAAATGTTAATAAATTAGATAAATCATATTAGGTACTGTATTTTATTATTATTCGCTTACAAACATTTGTTATGTATATCCAGGCAACGTGTAAACAAATTGTTTATAATACATTGTGAATAATTTTCCATCATATATTAAACATATATTTAATTTTTGTTTTTTTTAATTTTATTGTGCTACAAATATTATGAGTTGAACACATTGTATTTTGTTTTATTTATTCGTACGATATTATTATCCTTTGTAGACTTTACGAGAATAAGTATCAGTATCATCTACTGATCCAAGAACCAGTTACCAATGATGATACAAGAGGATCCCGAAAATGTATAGTTGTTGCAGGGTTGTGAAAATTGAAACAAAATGTGTCTTTTAAAGGTAGGTAAAAACTTTTTCAAAACTATAATATAGTGAGGCCAACAATGGCGAATAGCAATTTAGTGTTTTGCATTAGTTACTAATTATACAAAAAATGTAGGTTTTTCATAGAGACTAGTGTATAATTGAATATAATGTATGTATATATAAAGGAATATATATATTTATATTCCTATACATAGGTCCAGAACTTGGATATTTTAAATTCATATAAATTAAATTTGGAAAAAAAAATGGTTTTTCTAAATTTATTTCCATTACTCATTTGTAACTAGTTAAATTTACTAGTTGTATACTAGTTAAATAAATGAATAATATACATTAACAGTTTATTCGTGTAATAATATATAACATTTTTTGTATAGTCGTTTGATTTTTTAAGTATTAATATCGATGTTTATATTTGTTGCACTCATTATGGATTTTCTTGATGAAAAAATGTTTTACATAAAACCCGTTTCATTATTATCTATGATATAATACATGACCTTAACGACCAATCAACTTCTGTTAACTCAAACATATTATAAATAAATAATTTGATTGTTTAAAAAAAAATTGTTGACGGTTGCTTAGTAAATTATTGATTGTTTTTTAGTAGTACAATCGGTGAAAATCAACGTTTTGAAAAGTTGTTAATTTTTAACATGAAAAGACGCGATTGATTCTCCAATTGGAAGTTTATCAAACTTTTTTTTTAATTACCGACTTAATTGAAACCAGAAACTAGATGATGAATGATGGGTGTTGGATGGATAGAAGAGACACCTAAGTAACTAGCTAATCATCTGAACGGGGTAAGTAGCGTACATTAAAACTACCTATGTTTGTTATCGACTATCGTTATTACTTTTTTATAAAATTATTATAAGCATCTAGTATTATTATTAGTGTTATTTATTACGATAATCTATTTTATTAGTGGCGAAACGTCCTAGAAGACTATGCCCACTTGTATTTAATTTAAATATCAAATATTTGCTTACAAATTTTTAACACCATATTTTTTAATCGTTTTCCCGAAGACATATACTTACTCCTGTTTATATATTACTTTTTTTCTATACAAACATATTTTATTCCAGTATATAAGGGTATAACTCGTTGAGGTCCCGGCTTGAGATTGTCGACAGTTCGTAGAGGACCGTGTGATGAACGTGCGAGGTGTTATGTGAAGTAAGACTTTATGACCGAAAAATTTTGTGTCGCGCGGAAGCGGGTAACCGCTTGTGGAACGCGATATCGGAAAAGAGTAGTAGGAATTATCGCCTGAAAAGCTGACTCTTGCACAGAATCCGGATATCTCGAACGACTGACGCTCAAGTTCGGCTGGCTTTCGACGTTATAGACCGGACTATGCTGGAATCAAATATGGTATAATAAACACAACAGGTTAGGTCATAGCTATGACAAGAATAGCGAAGACGTCTATGACATTAACGTGCAAGAGGTTCAGTTAGGAAGTTTGGATATGGAAATTGGAATACCAAGCTGCTTGCGCAATAGCACCACAACAAATAGATAATAATAATTTTAGGATAAACATAATTTTAGTTTAGACCTGAGAGTACTTTAACGGATCGGCGGACGATGAAGACTGATAAATACAATAATAAGAGCAATGATCAATCTCAGTGGCTGTAACAATAATTAGGTACTATAATAACCAGAAGGTTGGAACTTGGAAAGGAAGCGAAGGGGAGGTATGGGAATCATCAAATGACAAATTGACAAGCCACAGTCTTCAGTAGAATCAAGATGTAAAGGTAGCTTATAAATATTATTATAATTTAGTAAAGGGACTCGAATTACACCAGTCCAAATTTTAATTTTACTATATATTTATTTATATAAGTTGTCCTGTATATATTATAGTATACTTATTGTGTTTTAACTTTTGTGTAAAAATATTAATTGCTTATTTATATGTACAATAAAATGTTTACTAGATGATTGACTTTTTTCACTTAAGTGCTTGACTCGGAAAATTCATAAAAATTTAGTCGTCTTAATGAACATTTATTTTTCATAATGTTATTAACTGTCCATAATAATTCGTGTATTTATATTGTTTAAAAGAAATCTAAAAATTAGGTTTGGGTACCTTCTCATATGTCTTTTTGTTGCGCATTATGCCTCCAAGTCAAGTACTCGTGGATTAGGTCTGTGTATGATGATGTAGTTAGGTCCTGCAATTTGAAATGAACATTTTTGTTTACTAGGTACTTATCCTCCATTGAAGTAATCACAAAACTAACCATTTATTTAATATTATTACTATGTATTCACACTACTCGTTTATTTACAATATTTTTCCCCCGTTAACAATCAGTTGCGCATTAAACGTTTAAACATATCCTTGTAAAATTTACAAATATTTCATTATTTTGAAAAGACAAGCTTTTCTATACAAATATATTTTATGCCAGTATATAAGGGTATAACTCGTTGAGGTCCCGGCTTGAGATTGTCGACAGTTCGTAGAGGACCGTGTGATGAACGTGCGAGGTGTTATGTGAAGTAAGACTTTATGACCGAAAAATTTTGTGTCGCGCGGAAGCGGGTAACCGCTTGTGGAACGCGATATCGGAAAAGAGTAGTAGGAATTATTGTCTGAAAAGCTGACTCTTGCACAGAATCCGGATATCTCGAACGACTGACGCTTAAGTCCGGCTGGCTTTCGACGTTATAGACCGGACTATGGTGGAATCAAATATAATTCGCACATTAGTTCACGTATAATTTTACTTTTTCACTAATTCTGTCACATAAACTACTTCCATATATTTGTTATGGGTAGTAGTGGACTTAGGTACTTATGTCTCGACTGTTCATAGAAGCGCATATGATGAATGTGCGAGATGTGCTATATAAGACCAGCGAGTACATATGGTACATATGCGGTCTGAATAGCTTACCCCACAGACATCGTATGCCCGTTGTATGAACGTCTGATGATATTATACCTAAGTTAATTTATCTACTAAAGACACCTCCACTATACATACCATTGAGTTTTCTCTACCACAATAATTAGAAACATCATCATACATGGAGATACCACGTTAAAAAAAACGAGCCAAATACTCTACCTCATGGGTGGTTTGGAAATGAGTATGTATAAATAAAAAATTATGTTATTCTAACGTCAAATAATAGATATCTATATATACCTACTCATTGACATTTTTTTTTATATTAACTTGATAATTAATATAATATCATAGATCTTAATTCAAGAAATTCTACCCAAAAATATTTTTACAAAATAAATTATTTTATAATTTTAATGACAGTAGTTAATGATTTACAATACAAATTTAAGCAATTAAAAACATTTCAATTTTTTCAAATCGTTTTAGTACATATTTTATACTTTAAAAATATATTATAAGACTTTAAAAAAACATAATTATAATAATTGATTTAACATTATTATAATATAAAACTGAATTAAATATTTAATTTTAATTTCGGCTTTCGCTATAAACAAAAACCGCAGGATAATAAACAGCTGTTTCATGTTACGGTGATGTTAGTAAAATTACAGAATAGATTAGAATAGAATTTAGATTTAATAAAACCTATAAGTTTTAACTAGATTTATTCGATAAATTAAAAAGGTAAAAATTATAGATTACACGTTTTACAACCAACCGTAATTTATGGTCTAAATATAATATACCCATTCCGTTTTAAATGACCAAGAGGCCGGTGGTGTTATGTTTTAACAGACACTCTTTGGAATCATTATTTAATAAACGCATACTCTTTGGTCAGAACAATTAGTTAATACATTCTTATCTATATTTTGTACTATATAAGAAATAATCAAGAATTTGTTTGAATTTTGTATTCTGATTTCTGCAGAATCATTTAGACTTCAGTAGTTACTACTTTTCAATACTAATAATATTATACTATAATTATTTTCATCTTTCGTACTTACCATTTTCCGTGTTATAATACCAAAATTACGGACCTGTTTTGGGCGCAACTTAATTCCGTTCAAAATGAGTGCTGAATTGGGAACAGAAGCTTTTCCAGTTTCGGCTTTGGTGCCTAAAAAGGAAACTGGAGTGACCAACTTCCTAACAAAATATCCAACTTATGACGGTCGTGATGTTACAATAGCCGTATTTGACTCTGGCGTTGATCCTGGAGCCCCAGGTCTTAGGGTAAGATTTTTTCATTTTAAGGAACTAATTTAAAATATATAATATGATTTACATAAATTATGTTTAAATAGGTAACAAGTGAGGGAAAACCAAAAGTTATTGCCAGATACGATTGCAGTGGTGCTGGTGACGTCGATACATCGACTGTTGTTAAACCCGAGGGCAAAGAAATAAAAGGGCTCAGTGGACGAACCCTTGTTGTAAATTAACAAATCAATACTTGTACTTTTAATAAACAATTTTTTTTTAAAGCGAAACTACTTTTATAGATTCCGAGCGATTGGAAAAATCCTAGTGGAGAATATCATATTGGTATCAAAAATGCCTATGAGCTGTATACAAAAGGCGTGCAAAAACGGATCGAGGAAGAAAAAAAGGAAAAAGATTGGGATCCGACTCACAAGCCGCTTGTATCAAAATCAATACTTGAACAAACTAAATTTAACAACGTAAGGAACATTCTACTTAATATGTTAAGTGTCATATATTATTATTTGCTATATTGTTTTCTCTCATTTGTTATAAAAACAATAAATACTAACTAATAATAATAATATAATATTAATAATAATTACTATATTATATACTCTTTCTTTTATGTTATCTGTATTTAAGGAAAATGATGGTTCTAAAGTTCCATTATCGAGAAGCCAAAAACTAACCAAAGATGATTTGGATAATACCGTAGAAGCTTTGCAAAATTTAGAGAAGAAATATAAATCTATTACCCCGGTTTACGATTGTGTTGTTTTTTATAATGGAAAGCAATGGGTGTAAGTTTTTGTATTTATTTATGTATCGACGTCAGTTATAAAATATTAAAGTTTTTCCCAAAAAGTATGTTGATCTTAGAAAAGTCTTAGAAAGGATCTTAGGAACCACAAACAATTTGGCCCAATATAATGTATAAAGTATTACATTTCACGGGAAAGAATGAAACTTACTACTTCTTGTAACGGGTCAATTGATCCTAAAATTTAAATATTATACACTATTGAATATCACCTGTATTATCATGCATTGTAAATATAATCAAGTACATAACTTTAAAATACATATTTTCTTTAGTGCTTGTTTAGATACATCAGAAAAAGGTGATTTAGCTCAATGTAAACTCATGGGAGAATTTAGTGAAGACCCTTTGAATAATTACGATTACATTACTGAGTCTGACTGTATGAGTTATTCGTTCAATATATATAATGATGGAAATTTACTTGAAATTGTATCTCTTGGTTGTAAGTACTAGTTGTATTCTATAAATTATCATACAAATTATAATTAGCTTAAATGTATGGGTTAAGATATAAAATGATGTGATATAAACTCTTTTAGCGTCTCATGGGACCCATGTTTCTGCAATTGCGGCTGGATGTTATCCCGATGAGCCAGAAAAGAATGGAATAGCGCCTGGAGCTCAAATTGTCTCGCTGACAATAGGCGATAGTCGTCTAGAAACTATGGAAACTGGTACGGCGATAGTTAGAGCTATGATTAAAGTAATGGAACTGCGGAAGAAATTCAACATTGAAGTGATTAATATGAGCTATGGAGAACATTCAAATTGGTCTAATGCAGGGTAAGCTGGCCTCAATTTTGTTTAATTTTAAATTGTTAATCTGCGAAAAAAGGGGTGGCAATTTTTTAGTACAACAATTACATATTTTAAATAAATTTGTAAGCTTTATAGGATTGTTTATTTTAAGTAAGTCACTCCCAACTCTTGGTTCTTTCATACACCTCTTATGAATTTGAAACTAGCTAGCTGCAAGTTTCAATCCGTATCCTTCTCCTAGATGTAAAATGTTATATTATTACATTCTATTACACCAAATTGAAAAACGGGTGTAATAATGTGCAAATGTAAAATGGGACTAAAATATTGATTTTCACGCACGTCCATAAAAAAAATTTTGTTTTGAATTTTTTAGGAGAATTGGTGACTTGATGAATGAGGTTGTTGATAAGCACGGTGTTACATGGGTCGCATCGGCTGGAAATCATGGTCCAGCGTTGTGCACTATCGGAGCTCCGCCAGACATTTCCAAAACAACAATTATAGGTATAAAATATTTCCCCCGATGAATGATTATTTGATTTTTTGATATACGATTATTTGTTTAAGGTGTTGGAGCTTATGTATCACCAGAAATGATGGCTGCAGATTATTCGCTGTTGAATAAACTACCTGGGTCTACCTATACGTGGTCGTCCAGGGGTCCCACTATCGATGGTGGCCGAGGTGTGAGCGTTTGTGCACCTGGAGGCGCAATTGCTTCTGTTCCAGGTTATTTGTTAAGAGGTACTCAACTAATGAGTGGAACTAGTATGGCTTGTCCTCATGTAACTGGCTCAGTGGGTAAGTGATGATCTTTTTTTTTAGTTTTGACAATGTGTCATTTATAATCAACTATTTTCAGCTCTTCTAATTTCTGGACTTAAGAGTAAAGAAATCGAAACATGTCCGTATTTTATAAAAAGAGCATTAGAAAATACTGCACAATATCAAGACAAAGTAGATTATTTCTCTCAAGGGCATGGACTATTAAAAGTAAATAAAATTCTGTATTCACATCCATAACATCTTTATTATTACAAGTATAATACACCGTTATGTAAACAAAAAAATAAATATATACACTTTAATTATCATTAAATAAATGGGTTTTTATGGAATCTTAAATATATTATTAGGTGATAACAATAACTTTTATATATTAATGATCATGTTACACTACATCTTACAAATATAATAAAATATTTTGATAATAATTACAAGTAGTTTACTATTTCTAATTTTGTAGTTGAAAAAAAATTGTTTTATATAATACTATATGCGGTATTCAATTTTAGGTTGAAAAGTCGTTCGAGTATTTATGTGGAAATTATGAAGAACAAGAATCATATGTTAAATTTATAGTATCTTGCGGAGCCGAGGGCAAAAAAGGAATTCACATGAGGAACGCAATAGAAAACATAACAACCGAGCATTCTGTAAATGTGGAACCCATATTTTTAAATGAAACCGAAGTTGGTAAGTAATATTTTAGATGTGATGCACATTAATTTAATATTGTTAACATAGATTTCATAATAATATTAAAAATAATGAACAAATATAGTTTTAACTATTAACTATAAAGTATAAAGAAAAGGTGGAGTCAATTTTATCGAGCCTAATATTTATAAATATAATTATTTACAAGTTTGATTCAAATTATCTCAGGTCCATTGATATCCTTTTGATGTATTTTTTTCATATTTGGCTCCTTCGAGTTTGTCCCACATGACAACGAGTTTGACTCCATGAATTTTTTCACCTAAATGAGTAAACAATTATATTAAATAATAGGAAAATTGCATAAAATAAAATATATATATTTTTATCCATGTTGAGTTTTAGGCAAATTTTGCACAACCATGTTACAAATAAATTATTTTTGGTCGAAATCCTAATTTTGAAAGGTTACGTTTGTTAGATGTTATAACTTTTTATTTTCATGTAAGAAAAAAGGCTTCCTTTTTTGTTTTATGATAAATGGTTTATCTTATCTAGTCATATTACATGTGCATAATTTTTAAAAAAAAATGTTACATTATTTTCTCTATCCAATGAAAAACTTATTAAACAAAAAAGTATAATGTAACTATGTGCTTACCGTCAAGGCTTTTCCGTACGAGATCAGCATACTCGTGTCTAGTGAACTCTATTCGAGCACAAGTGTTTTTTTTCCTGATAAATGATATATTTTCTCTGTCAACATATTTAACTAGATAATTAATTAAATCTGCTTCCGTCGTTCGAGCGTTCATGTTTTTAACATGTAATTTTTTCATCTGAAAAAATAATGTTTATTTTCATTTAAGTGCATTTGAATTTAATTTTTTTTTTTTTACTAATAAGAATAACTTACTCGTGATAAGACTGAATGACTAAATACCGGTTCACTGGACGCCCACTGAATTGTAATTGATGCTCCATCTAGAAATAGTGGATTTTCTGCCATCGATCGTCGAGCCAATGCAGCACTTCGATGGTCCTTAAATATAACAAAACAGAATTCCCTATTTTGGGTGGGGTCATGTTCATCATTAAACACTCGAACTTTCTTTACACCTTCAACTCTGTTTTCAAATTCCATTTGTAACTGTTCCTCTGTCAAGTCCTTTGGTATAGACCGAGCAAATAGCGTTCTGTTATCGGTAGACATGTTGACCGATAACTGACTTTTTATACCGGGCAAACGAAATTCGTTTAGCTTTACAAGAGCTTCCTCCGCTTGAACAGGATTGTTCATCATAACATATCCATAGCCACGATTAGAACCCGTAAAATGCATCATTAGGCGAATCTGGTGAATCTCTCCAAACTAAAATAATATAAAACATGTATTTTTTATTAGTAAACATCATAACGAAAAATTTGCTAATAAAATATACTTGAGAGAATATCGCATATAAAAATCCTTCCAAACAGGATTTTGGCAAAGCCACGTATAATTCACTACCCCGTTTTGGTTCTTCTTTCACAGTTGGCAATAATGTTTTTTGACCGTTGTTTTGGAACACATGCCTATTGTCCGAAGAAATCAAATATTGACCGAACTCTTCTATTTCAGCAATACTTTTAGCATTCGCAATTGTTAGTCTGATAATATCCTTGCGAGTTGGCTGAAATTATTATACAAAATAAGTTGCATAACAATTATATTTGTAATTATTTAAAAAATACTTTAAATTGAAATAAACACTACTAACAATATAAGATTCTCGTGGATCTGGAAATTTGAAAACATTGTTGTTGAGTGTCATGTCCTGAGATTGAGATATAATTGAGGTTGTGTACGGTGAAGAAAGTGATGAATAAGGTGACAGTGTACTTGACATGTACGATGATTGAGTATAAGGTGACAGCGGATATGGAGAATCTGGCAGCTATATACACATGATAATACAATTATTTATCACATCAATAAATAATAAATTGTTATATTAGAACAGAAATATTAATTAATTCCTATATTACACATTAGGTGAACAGACAGAAAAAACCTCTTTCCAATCACCCTTAAATTATTTTTAATGAACCACCTTTTTCCTGATAGTTTTTTTAAAAAAATGTTTAGCAAATCGTTTTTTTTTAGTTAAATCACTAATAAAATGATATTAAATAAACAAGTATTTAAAATTGTTAATGATGATTATTTAAAGAATACAAACCATGTAATAATCATTGTATGCACAATCTTGTTGAGTCATGTATCTTAAATCCATGTTTCTAATCTGTACTTAATTCGTAGACAGATGTGTTTATTATTTGTCTTACCCTCCTACTGAAAAAATACAAAATAGTTATTAGTAAATTTATTGATTTAAAATACTTGAATAAAAAGTAATAGTTTCTTTTAAAAGACCAAATGCAGCCCTTAATTATATTCGAGAAACCCAAGTGTATTGAAATACCTTGCAAAATATTTAAGCATTTGAATTCATAGCGCTTTTAAATACTTTAATTTGTTTTTCTTGTTTCATTAATTTTTGTTCGAAATAATAATAATAAATTTGCACTATTAAACAATTTTGAGTTCAAATAATTTAATAAATAATTTTCATTAATTTGTTTACAAATTTATTATACATAGAAGTGTGTAAAAACTTTTTATAATAAAAAAAAAACTAATTTTGTTAGTGAAAATTATTCAAAAATTATCAGACATAATCAACTTCTGAAATTTTACTTATATCAACAACATAAACTGGTTGTTTATTATTAGTTTTTTTTTGGAATAATAACAGATAACAATACATATCAGGAAATCATAAATAAGGTGAAGGAACCAATTAATATATCTGAAGATAATTTAATAAATCTGTTGAAATACAAAAGTAGGTACTACCTATTATCTAACAATAATTGAATAATCGGAAATTAACACTACCTAAATATAAACCTTCTCATCAACAAAATTATTTTATGATAAATATTTATATTCTATAATGTGTATACATTCCATCATATATTATGATAGGCCGTAAGAAAATAATAGCAACACAAGATAAGTCAAATGAGGTTTTTCAGTTAAAAAAAAAATCTTCCGAATTACCGAGGTTTAAAGTTCAAACTAGGTATCTTTTTTAATAACATTACGCATAAATAAAATTATTAGATAAAATCAAAATTGTGTATTTTTTTAAAACCCAACCAAAAATGAAAACTGGTGTTGTGCAAGGCAACCCTTTCGTTTAAATTAAAAAAAAAATTATACCTAAATCGTATCAAATTTTGTTGAAAATAAAAATAAATGATATCTAGAAAAATAAATTCGCACGAAATTACTCATAAATAATAAAAGTAGGATTAAAATTATTATTATTCATTAATGGACTTAAAAGCAGGTTTTGTTAAAAACTATATAAACGTCTTGATCTTTCGCATTATAAGACAGGATAGACTAGTTAGGGGTATTATAATTAAAATTAGATCTATCTTGTAAGAGAAATAGTTATACAAAAAATAAGTTATTAAGACGACCCGGATTAAATTTTACAATCGTATATAACTTTATAACGCTCACGATGTCTATATGCACATGTACATGTGTATAATATATATTGTTAAATAATAAAGTAAAAAATGATCATGTTAAATATGCAATCAGAAGAGAATACAACGAGGAATGACGTATTTAAAACGATAATAAATATCTTAAAAGGGACCGTGAACGCGCATTTTTTGATTTCAAGTGCGCGCACAATGTTTCCTAGTGTGGACCCGGCTTAAAGTAACAAAAATACTGTACCGATTTAATTGTGATATACTATGCAGAGAATCCGAAAAAAAAATGTTATAAAAAAAGTATGTTTAAAAAATCATTGTGGGTTTCATTGTAGTAAACGGACGAACACTTGTGACTTTTTATTATAATAATTAATCAACGGCGCTAAGAAAAAACAAATTTTTAACACATTATTGGTATTAATATATAGCTTTTAATATTTACAATATTAAAATGTATACAGTTGGCTATTATGAAAAAAAAAAAAAGAATAAATAATTATTATTATCTTCTTTATTACATTTTTACAAAATTTAATTTATTTTTTAAAGGGAAAAATTTGATTCGTAAAGTTATGTTGAATAACGATATTCAAAATTAAATCGGATAGTGAAGAAACAAAAACACAAATAATGCAATAACTTACTTATAATGAAATTATTAATGTCTACTGGTGGTGGAGGAGATTCGGCTATAGTGTTTTCGCGTTAATTCGATACAACGATCTTCTGCGACCAGCGTCGACTAAAGCCAAAACATTAATAACGTCTACCGAGTGCAGCTACACACAATATGACATAGGTCACACTTCTCAGACCACGGCGACAAGACGTATCATGTACCTCGACCCGACGGCCGGCGTGGCTCGTGCACGGCCGATAACATTTTTCTAGGAATATCACATTTTGATCAGGGGGGGTGAAGCGTCGCAGGGGCCAATAATTGTTTTATTTATTTCCAGTTTGGCAGTTTATACAGATTACAGACACCACAAAAGCCGCAGGTGCGTGAATCGCGCGCGGACCACCCTAACCCGTCCCGTCATGTCGTTTATTTTTAAAAAAATATTTAATATCGAATCTGTTACAGACATAAATCATAATATTGAATAATATTATATAATTTGTTACCACGGGGATCTGTCTAAGGACTAGAGTAATCGTGTAGTCCGAATACATACTTTCAATGCACGATTAAAATCGTCAAATTAATTTTAATTAGCTTTCAACTTGATTAACGATTAAAATTAAACAACTGAATAGCAACAGCATATGTATATTCGACAAATTTAAATTTAAGATTTGAATTTTTGTGCACTTAACAAAAAAAAAACACGATATCTACCCAATTGATTTTTTGTTTTTGTTTATCCCAGTTAACGTTTGATGTTCATTCGAAAATAGTGTTTTATTGTGTTTAAGTGTACTTCCGATATGGATAGGCGGAAAAAAAGCCCCTGGTTATACCTAGTCTAATTTATTATCATTACATGTATTTATTCACCGAAAATGAACGATTATGCATGAAAAATAGTGATTATATATTATGCGATTTTAACTAAAAATAAGTGAATCATTTTTTTTTAAACGATATAAAGATAAAACTTCTGTTTTCTGAATTTTTACGAAAAATGTATACTATGATAAGTAGGAACGAGACCATATAAATTCAAATTTTCACAAAAACCGTTATATCCAGACATGTTAAATTCTTACTAATTTTGATTTTAGATACAATTTAATTTATTATTTATTAATCTTGATTTTAGATCAAATTTACGAATATGTATACAAAATTAAAACATTTGCTTTAAATTTAAAAATAAATCAAAACCAAGTATTTAGATTTTTATATTTTACTAATAAATTTAAAAAACTTGAAAAGATATTAAGAAACAACAATATGAGAATATACATAATATATTTGTACTTAAATCTGTTGGTCCTCACAATAATTCAAAATAATCAAATTCAAATTATTTTATTAATAAAACAAAGGGAAAAAGTTAAGTAAAATAAACGCTAATATAATAATTTCCCTAATTAAGTTTATGATTCCACGCATTATTTAAATAAGAATTGCTTTTATTAGTTGATGCACATAAGTATATTTTTTTTATTCTGATTAGCAATTCATTTATTTTTGGACGTGCTTTGGTTATTACTTATTGAAAATATCATAATTTATGGAATGGTCAATTGTCGTTATTATTTATGTGTCCAAATTTTATAGTTCGTCGAACTAAGTTCGACATAGGGGTTTCCAGGACTTTGGCGAAACAACAAGTAGTGTTATTGAATAGTGGTTAGAAAAAATTACTAGTTCAGACGAATTTCCTAGAATTTCTTTTGGGGCACGATTGACCTTTGGACCATAAAAGTTATAATTAAATAAGTACCGCTGATTCTATTGGCGAAAACGTCCATAGACAAACGTAATAATGATTTTTGGATTTTCTATATTATTTATTTTTGTACAACTGATGTTGCACTTTGGTTTTTTAGCCTTAATCTCGTTAGATATGAATAGGCAGGCCGCGAGGCAGGTAGAAAACCCATCACGTACTAGAAATTTAATATTGCTCAATATTGAGTTAATAGTTCATATTCTACCGTAGCGTGACAAATTTTATTTAACGCGCAAAATATATTATGGCAATTATTACTTGTTGACTTTGTGATGTTATTAAATATTGTTTTAATATCTTATTGAGATGAAAGATACCAAATTAATAGTTACTCGTGTAAACATAAAAAAATACTATTGATTAAAAAAAAATATATTAAATAAAATAATATATAAATTGTATAGTATATAATTAGTAATATATATTTTTCCCCTTTTATTAATGCATCATGTCAAATAAGATTTGTTCATTTTGTAGAAAAAAATTACTGGAATGGTACTAAAACGAATTTATTCTCTAATTTTATATTTGGAATTATTAAAAAATCGTATTATTAATACTTAATTGGACATGGTTTTTAGACGCTCAGAAAAAAATCAACTTCCAAATAAGTTTATGTTTGGTGTGCGACGCTCCTTGGGTACAAGTCCCCACGCACTTGGAACTAATGTACATGTCACGAAACTTCAGCGTTAAAGTCACTCCCAGCGGATTGCCCGACGGAGTTCACACATCCACGTGAGACCAATAACATAAATAAATTACAAAAAAAAGCACAATATATTCAGTAGGCAAAAATAACTCAGTTACATAATCCAATAAAACAAACCCCTAAGGGTTTTTTTTATGTCAACAGAATATTGACACGATGTAACTTTGTGAGCTGGCTTGACTCTAATGTATTGTGGTTATTTTCAGAGTAAGGGCTTACGACACTAATAATACACGTAAAGGTCCGGTGTTTACTTTTGAAGTGACCGTGGTTCGTCCCACAGTGCCAGATCGTTCAGGAGAAATGCTTTTTGAAAATGTTCCATTCGAAGTGGGCACCATAAAGAGGCATTTTATCTTAGTGCCCAGAGACGTCACTTGGGCCTGTAAGTGTTCGGTTATATTCCAAAAGAAACACAATCGATCCGCTTACTATTTTTTTTTGTTTTATTCTAAGCTGTGCACGTGAAAAACTCAAATGTCGACACCAGCGCCAATTTCTGGATGCATGCCGTTCAACTGTTGCCTCAAAAATCGTGCAAGGCAAGGGAGTGCTATAAAATGTTCAACATGAAATCCAACGACTTCCAGGCCCAATTTATCGTTGAGGTATGATTCGAACATTGCTATTAGAAAATAATATTATTGAAAAAAACTGAAATAACTTAGCATTTATCTCCAAAATGTATTTTTAAAGAGTAACGAATAGCAACTAGAACAATATTAATAGAATAACTTTTATGAATTGTTGAAACAAAAACAATATTTGGTCGAACATTTTCTTCAAACAAATAAATAAGATAATTCGAAAATAAAATGTATTTGGATAATTCAAATATACACACATATTTTGTAGTGTTTGTTATGATAACAGTTACCTAATTTAAAACAGTGCAATTTAAAATTACAAACAACATTATTAGATTGAAATTTGTAATCGATAAATTAAAAATGTTTGAATGCCCATTTTTGTAGCTTTCTGTAATGATATTTTATAATTGAACTGAAGCAAACAAATCATTATTGTTAATATTAATATGGCGGAAGTCTAAACCGTTTAAAATCGATAATCACAGGACATTTTTTTTAAATTAGTGACTGAACACCACACTGGAAAACAAAACGACAAATCGTTCCTTTATTATTTCCCAACAAATATATATTTTTTAAAATTCCATTTAAATATGTTACATGGATAAGGAGGGCGCTTAAGATTTTAGCGAAATTGCTTTCTTGAACACTCGAAACGTATCGGAAGTAAAGATAATGCGTTTAAACTATTTGGAATATTTTTTATGTAGTGGAAAAATTTATTAACTGCATTTCCGTATAATTATCACTCCGTATCGATATGAGATTTTATGATATTGCGTTTCAATCGATTAATACGAACACATAATGCTACCTTTATTGTGTTCGTTATGGATAACGACATTTTATAATTTACGGGTCAATTCGTCGTCGCACAATAAGGTCCTTGATATCGTAAGAGTTATGATATTTCCACGTGATGGTAATATAATAAAAAAAAAAAAATAATAACAATACAACCATCATCGGTATACAAGCGAACGACCGGCAGAAAAAAAAAATTTAAAAATAGAAATATCTTTTTACTTTGTCCCTCACACACAATTTATTGAGACGACCACAAAACCGGATTCTATTTGTTTTTGTTATTCGAGTTCAGTTGGATGACAGGCCGGTAGGGTACAGAGTACAGTTTTTAAAATAAAAAACATAAGCACCCAATGGCCAACGTTATCGATGAAAACGACAACCGACAATTAGATTACAAAACTGAAAATATCTGCCCTTGAAAGTGTACACTGCAGATTTATGAAATATTGAATAAAAATATATCGTGGCAAAAATATAAACTCATAATAAATTAATATAGCATTACAATATTGTAACAGGAATAGCCAATAGGGTAAACCGAAAAGGCAAATGGTAATAAAATAATTAACGGTTTATAATTTTAATAGAATGCTTTTAACTATGAGAATTTTAAATGTACACAGAACATTGTAGGATTTCCTATACTAAAATAATTTAATTTACATTGTCACCATACTTTGCTTAATCCTAATTAAAATTTTAATTTATTTTTAGTTAATTAAAAATTATTAATTTAGCACAATTTATGGCATAAAAGTATAATAGACAACAGTGTAATACCGAGTTGCTAATTTCAAATGTATTTTGTTTTTTATGGTCGATCGTGGACGCTATTTGCGTTCGCTTTTTGTAGAAATTTCCCATCTAAGGAAACGTAATTAAGAAAAAACCTCCATCCATTCAAGGTGTTAAAGCTTATGATAAATTTTTGGTTTTTTTGGGAGGGGAAATTTCTGTTGTTTTTTACCCGAAAACTTGACGTTGGAGGCTTTGCCCCCTCCCCTAAACTTACATTGTGCAACCGAGCATCAAGAAATAACTATACATAGGTATCCTATTGGTTTAAATTTTTAATTTATAAACTTAGAACGTATATTAGATTAATTTATTATATAACCATGTCATTAATACCTACATACATATTCTGTCAAGACAATGAATATTGTATTTTTGTATCCCAAAAAATTAGTTAATAACCTATAATAAAGCTGTTAGCCTCCCCCCTCTTAAATAAGCTTATGCAGCTTAAGTCTAAATTCGATAAAATATTTGTTTTGATTTTTTCTATACATTTCTATACATTTTATACCTTTAGGAAGATATCGAATAAAATAATCTTATTTTTTCATTAAAAAAGAAATCTATGTAACAGGCATTTTTTGTTTTTTAGGAAGATGTTGTGCTGGAGTTTGTATTGGCAAAGTATTGGTCGAGTTCTTCAAATATGAATCTCACGTACAAATTGAATTTCCGAGGTGTTGTTCCTTTAGCCAGAAGTTTGACGTTGTACCACGGAATGGGACTTCAATCATTAATGTTGAGGCCAGGCTTAAGAAATGAAGAAATCCAACCGTCAATTTCATTGAAACACCTCTCTACTGTTCTTAAGTAAACAAATTTGTCTATTATATATCATGTAAATTATTCAATAGTTTTTTTCCAATAGAAAAATTAAAGATTTTCTTTTTAGTTAAACTGTTGTTCTGAATGAAAATTTATAGGAATTGGTTGTAATAATGAGTTATTTTAATAAATTGTAATTTAGTAATAAATTTAACTAATGTGAGCTCGTTTTAAACATTTTCTAGGCCGACCGAGGGAAAAATAACCGTTCTGTCTTTACGTGATATCATTCCACCTCAAAGACCAATCTATCAGCTGAATTTGTCTTATACATTCTCATTGATAAAAGCTACTGACGTTTATGTGACCTGTGGATTGTTCGGTGATCTCTTGTACGAATGCGAGTACGAATCTCAATTATGGATGATTTTCGATGCTAACAAACAGTATATCACTTCTGGTGATGCCTATTCTAGTCGAGTAAGTCACTTGAAAGTTTCTTTTTAATAGATCATGCCATAGGCGAATAGGCCTACCGGAATACTGGCAAAATTCTCGTAGCCCATTTCTCATAAGCCTTTTTTGGTATGCTTTTTTATATTTATTTATAATACTGTATAGTATTACACTGTTCGCTACTCAACACATGCAAAAAATATATGCAATGACCCAATCAATTGTAACACCTATCAATAAAAACTAATTTATATATTTCTCTTTAGTCGAAAGAGAAAAGAATAACTAAATATAACAATATATAGAATGTATATTTATAGGTTTGTAAAATACAGGATTTACACTTTTTATATTTATTTTAATATTTATTACATTTTACATTTTCAAGGTTAAAAAAAATCAAATTTTAATAAAAATTAAAAATAATGTTTTTAATGTGTATGTTATAAATAATATAAAGGAATACATTTTGTATAATGTATAAAAGAAGAAGGTGTGCAGAGCTGAGTCCCTAATTTTATATTTTCCCAATAACAAAAATTTTGCCTCTGGGTCATGAAGTAGTTTTCCTCAATAATCCTTAAGTAATATGATTTTGTAAATTTCTAGCATGTGTATAAACTAGATAAAGGAGAATATAACATAAAAATGCATGTACGACATGAACGTAAAGAACTTTTGGATAAAATTTCCGAGCTACAAATCCTATTAGTACAAAAACTGCAGAATTCGTTAACATTAGATGTATACAGTAATCATTATCAAGCATCTATTTTTGGGAAGAAGTGCTCAACATTTGTGATGACTCCCAGTAATGATTTGGTACCGCTGTACTTTGGATGTATTCCCAACGAAAAGTATGGTGGCCGAATAGTATTTATCATTTTACTTTCAGAACTTTATCATAAATGTTTTATAATTTCAGATTAGTTTCATTAAAGTTGACTGCCGGACAATGTCTAAATGGTAATATTGTTTTCGTCAAAGATGAAAATGGAAAAAAAGTAGTATGTATTCATAATATAATAAAAAATAATTATTCTGATAAAAAATATATATTTTACTTACTAAAATATATGGGATTTAAAGGATTACTATACTGTTAAATACGTAATTACGGATACGATAAAATCAAAACCGGGACCAAAACCAATCGATGAAAACAAGTCAAAATTAGAAGAGTTTAAAGAAGCCGTTTGTGATGTAAAAGCAAATTGGTTAACCAAATTCGGTATGTGTTATTTCTGTAGTTGGGCATTGTTTGAATATTATTTTTATCTAGATGAAGTGATGAAGTTTATTACGTGAACGCAGTATAAGTACTTAAAGTGATAAAGTAATAGATTATTATTTTTATTTTAAATTAATAATCTGAAATCATCCAAGATGGTTTTTTATGAATCTAATGAATAAACTACTTATATTTTATTCATTGTGATATGAATAATGTTATTCACAAATAAAATTATCTATTGTCTATCAATTTATTAAATATTTATTATCTAGTTCAAATTTTACTCAACTTTGGTTATTTATTACAAATAAATATATTTGTTTTTCATTAATAAGTATTCAAAATGTTAGATTTAAGAATTGAACTTTAACCATTATTAAATATTTTTTAATATATTTTTTTTGACAGAATATGGTCCTGAGTCAATTAGTTTATACGATAGTCTAGCTAAGAAATTTGGAGATAAAAACTCATCTGTACACACTTCGTGGATTCAATGTATCGAGCCCGATGACAAACGAAAGTTTCCGAACTGTTCTGCCAAAGATTTAGATTGTGATAAGTTAAACCTTATAGTCTCGGCAGCAGACCGGGTTTTATCCATTGTTAACCAGAACGAACTTCTGGCATACTATGGAATAAAATCTGACCAAAGAACTGAAGCCTTTAAATTTAAAACGTAAGAGAAAACATTTAAAGAAAGTTTTAAGCTACAAATATAAAAATATGTAATAATATTGTATAAATATACAATTTGTTAAATTCGTAAATTTCAGGGCCAATGATAAACTGAAAAACAATTTGGTCGAGGCGCTCTGTCGCAAAGGAACAGCACTATGTCAATTATATTATGCCGATAACAAGCAGTTGGTGGAAAGTAAACAAACGTTAGAAGATATCAGCTTAGAAGCCATTGACGACATTTGGCTTCAAGTCACTCGGTTCATTTCACCGGATTCCGATTTAAAGGTTTAAATTATTAAATATTTATGTTTTAATTGTGTTTACAATATTTTTGTGGTTTGTTTGTTGTAGAGTTTCAATTACTTTAATTTGTGGCACGGAGCTGTTTACAAACACTATGGGCGCGTTATGAAAATACTTTTGAAGATGTTGGACGATAAGAACATTAAAGAAATCGAACAGTGTTTGCTGTGGGCTGTAAAAGAGCAGTTTGGTGAAAATCGGTCTAAACACTTAGTCGATGCAATTTCAAGTGCTCTCATCGTGCATTACCCAAAAGCGTATCGTCCATTTTGACTCTAGCAAATTTTAACAATGGTTTAACTTGTTTTTTTTATTTTTGTAAGCCTCGACTTACTTATTATTATATTTCGTATTAATATGACTGTGTTAAAGAAAAAAAAACCACAATAATTGTAAAACATTTTTGTGTTATTAATATTTTTTTGGAATTATTCAATTTTTAAATACACATTTTTTCCCCCAATACTGCAGTTATTACTAACATTTTTAGTTTTATTATGTATATATTTATATTATTATATTTACATTATGGTTTATATAAATAATTTTGTCTACTATTAATGATATATCAATTATATAGTAATGATTTAATGGGTTTAAAAAACATTTTATATGTTACACAGTATTTATGGTGTAAAATATTTTAGGAATTCAATTGTCAAACCAAAAATAGGTTAAGTAGTAAAATTATAACAATAATGTAATTTATTAAACATTATTTTAAAAATATTATTTAGAGTAGTTAATACATTATACATGGTTATCTTTGTATTATTTTAAGTTACAAAAGACATTTTCGTCAGAATAATGTTTATTTACAATATGCTTATTTTTTTAGCTTCAGCGTGACTCTAAAAAAATGCTTATGATTTTACAATAGTTTTTAAAACTTTAAAGTGAAGGACATGATTCCTTTCTATAGATAACTTTGTCAACATGATAAAACTGGACTTGTCCACTTCTGCATTATTTTTTCCAGCAATTCATTTATACAACTGTCGTATTGATAATTTTTTTAAAACTTTAAATGTTGTTTTATAGCTGTTAATAATACAGTTATTATTGAATTCTTAGTGTTAGTTTCATTGTATTTAACAAAAAAAAAAAATTTAATATATTGGGGTGAGAGAATTTTGTTTTTCCAAATAAGCTACCTAATCATCTACTCCACATAAAAAACAAACTGTTAATATGCATTTCTGCAAGTATAATATTAAACAATAAACAGTTATAAACAGTTTTTTTTAGTATAAATAATAAAAAAAATAAAGCAGATTAATGTACAAATTTTATTGAATAACTTAAGTATTTTCAATTTAAAATCATTCATTTAATACAATTAGGCTGTAACTTTTTCTACTGTGTTAGCATACTGAAAATCGGAGCAATTTTCATACTCGCACATATCCAAAGCTACCTCGCAACTTTCTTTTACTACTACTTTTTGGTCGTCGAGGTATTTCTTTAATATTTCATAACAGTCGTCTGTGGCGATTGCGCCCAACGCTTCGGCACATTCATGTCTGACCATGTCATTTTGAGTTTCGTCCATAAGAGATTCTTTTAGATATGGTACACTGAGGGGTGACTGTAGTTGTCCCAAGACGAAGGCAATTTCGTGTTTGAATAGGGCACTGCCATAAGATAGCGCTGAAATAACACAAAAATGTCTGAAAATTTTTATCCATTTGTACAATAAGAGAAATGTTTACCTTTAGAAAGCACAGTTATGCTCTCGGGTGATGCAATATCTCTTAATGAAAACATTGCTCGATATCTATTAAAAAGGTTCTCGTTTTCATCATTCAGAATTTTTTCTAGTTCTTCTACACTTTTAACCTCCGAAGGCGGTGCTGGATCGACAGATCCATAGATATTTTCTACATTGGCTTTGTTTTTAGGTAACAATAGTCTTCCTAGGGCTAACTGACATGTTTCAGCGAGTTCTTGAACGGGATCATTCTTATATTCGTCAAGAATTGGAATGACATCAGGCTTGCCGATAGCTCCTAAAGCCTCAGCTAGACATTCAAAAGTAAAAACATTTATTTATTTTAATAGTTGCTTATTATAGAATTTACATTTATTGTGCAATGTAGTCAAATTTATATTTTTTATTTACGTCTAAAGATCATTCTCACCAGGTTTAAGACAATAGTAGAAAATAGTTCAAAATTGTAAATCAATAATTTTAGAAGCTGTCAATTTTATAAACATTAATTAATATGTAGAAAATGATCACTGTACAATTTTTGTTTTACATAAGAGTAAATTTTCATTTGACTAGTTTTTATAACACTATCAGATCATATTATACTTTTTTAGCAATTACAAGAAAAATAAGAGGATTTTTTGTAATCTTACGACTGATTTCCAACCATTAATATTGTTATTTGAAACTCAATATATATCATACATATAGTGTTACCCATTTACACCCTGTGCCATAACTGTAGATCGCCAGTTTTTAATTTCTATACCAATATTATTTAAATTTATTTATCAAATTAGTATATTATATTATATATACCTTTGGGCATAAATGGGTTGAATAAATGTGTATCACATGGGGTTTTACTGTTGTGTTTTAGCAAATTATATTGGACATAACTCGCATCCTAGTCGATTTAAAAATTACATTTTATTTATACTTATTATTTTATAGGACTGCTTTTGTACCAAATTAATCAATTAACAAATATAAGAACGGTTTTCTTGTACCTGCTTCATGTCGTACCATAGGTTCTTGTTTAACGTCTTTGAGCACTTCTATTAGATACGGAATAGCGTATTCGTCTCTCATCTGCCCCAAACAATAGGCCAGCTCATGTTTCAATAGACAAGACTTGTCTGTAAAACATTTAGCTATGTTGTCTATTGCCAGATCACCGCCTATATTTTTTAATGTAAAAAGTGCTCGAAAACGTTCTTTCATCGGCAACGCCGTGTCCGCCAACACTGTGCCGATTTGACAGATTGTTTCTTTTGAGGTAGCAGCCATCATAATATATTATGTTAAGCAAAAATCGACAAACCGTCAGACAACTAACTCACTAATAAGTAATAAATCAAAAATTGCATTAGCGTAATTGAATTTAAAAATAATAAATACATGTGTGTGTGCATGTATTTCTCTATCATCAATCGTGTTATCAGACACGTTGACGAGCCGTCAGCGCAAAATGGAATTTCCCTTTTTTTCGAAATTAAACCCTTTTGCCATGTTGGTAATAATAGTCTATTGATTTTTTTAATGTAATTCGCCCGAAAATGTACATTGGAAACTGGTCAAAAGAAAACACAGTAACGCCTATATTTTAGTGCTGTTAGGGGTTGATTGTGTTCTTTTTAATCACGTCTTGTTTCCGTACTAGGGCCAACACACAGCCAAAACTCCCGTCAATTTCGCTCAGTTTTCAAACATTCTATTATCTAACTTTGAACAATTTAACTTTTGGGTGTGTCCGTTTCGTATCAGTGTTCAGATGTTATCGAAAACAAATGATCATACTGTTAACAAGGTCTCTTTCGGTTTAGGCGTGTTCCAGTTCAGAAACTGTCCACTTAATTAATAAGAAAATTTGCCTCTAAAGCTCATTTTTTCGACTTGAAAGTAAGTGCATTTTGTTTTAGTAACGTTAAGGGCGTTGGCCTTTGTGTTTTGGCGATCGGGTTTGGTCAGCTGTCGGATAAAACACAAAAATCCAATCTCGACCCTGCCCTTTTTTTTTTTCGTTACACATCATTTTTTAGTGTCCCGTTTGCCAGAGTATTTTATAAAGCGTTGTTAGTATTTCTAGTTATTTGGAAAAAATGACTGAATACTGGCTAATATCGGCACCCGGCGACAAGACCTGCCAGCAGACTTGGGAGACGCTCAACAACGTCACCAGCAAACAGAACAGTCTGTCGATTAACTACAAGTTCCACATACCAGACCTGAAAGTGGGTACTTTAGATCAATTGGTCGGCTTGTCTGACGACCTGGGAAAATTGGACAGTTTCGTTGATACTGTTACCCATAAGGTAGCGTCTTATTTAGGCGAAGTCCTGGAAGACCAACGGGATAAGCTGCAAGAGAATTTGATGGCCAATAACGGTATGTATCACATTAAGAATGGTTTTTTTCCCCCCATCCCATTGAATAACAATGACGATATCCGACGTAGTTCATGTGACTTGTCTCTGTAGTGTACCTACCTTGTCCTACCTACATTTTGAAACATTATTATTTTATTTCCTGGATTTTTATTGGTCATTTTAGTTGAGTTTTTCCTTTACCCTTTGCATCCATGTGCCAACATAACTATACAATAAAACTGTATACTTATTTAACATTTATACTATTGGAAAAACCATAAAAAGCTAAAAAGGCCAAACAAATATTACATATATTTATAATATATATTTATTATCTTTTAATTAATACATTAATGTGTATTATTTAAATTATGGTACTAAGTAATTAAAAAAAAACAAATTAAATTAGATTAAAAAAAAAAGGTTAATATTATAATTATGGGCTTGTGTAAAAAAAAAAAATGCCAAAGTGAAGAACTAAATGCATCCTGTGATTCCATGTTTGCGTGATTTAATCATTTATTTTTACAAATATCAAACATTTAAAAAATTTCTGAAATATTCTAATATTTTTTTCTTTTTCTACAGCTAATTTTGTATTACTATTATTTAACTATCTTTAATGTTATAATTTTTTTTATTTTACCTTTTTATCGGTCACAAAGAAAAGTGCTTGCAACATTTACATTTATTAACATATTTAATTCATACATGATTTAACATTTTCAATGCACATTCAAATAATAAAATGCGGATCCAATTTTAATCTTGTTCATACTTTTTTTGTCACGTAGTGTGTGCAATTGGTAGTTCTTCTTTTGGTGGACCATGAATATAAAAAATACGCTAGTTAATGTCTTTAAATGTTGGTACTTTGTTAATCATTATTAATCAGTATAACTGGGGATGCTGGAAAATTAATTAGATTTGTAACGTGGTTTGTTCGTCATGAGCTTGTGGATTATGATGGATTAAAAAAAAATGATATCAGCATAAATGTCAGATGTCTGTTGTTTAATTATATTATTGCAATGATAGTGTAATTAAATACAAATAGATTCTTTCATTTTTGTACCTTTATATTTATTATTTAATTTGTCATAAGTGCCTATGGTTCTAATGAACTAACCACGACAAAGTCTAAAATTTACTTCCTTTTTATTTTAGCGATCGTTTAAAGAAAGTATCAATCAATAATTAGCAAAAATATATAAATATACATTTACGTATATATATTTTTTTAAATAACTATTTAATACATTTTGTTGATTTTGTATTTACCAAGAGTTAGTTAAGATTTAACTAGGACAGACATGGCATCTCAACTTATAAAATTACAACATATAATAAATAGATGGCCATTTAATTTAATTTCTTTTTTGCATAAAATATATTGGCATACATTTTTTTTTCTTTAAAGGCCAGAAATAATAATTGACTCGAATACTCTATTAGCTATAAAACTGTTCAACACGCTATATCATAATTTTATTACATTAGGGTGGTCCTTATATTGCGTTCAGAGGAATTTGAATAGTTACACCCCAATAGGTTCTTACTGATAAAAATTAGACAACCAAAATTTGTAGGTCTTAATTTCTTTGTTAAGAGTATCCCTAAAACGCTAAAAGTCAGGTAAAAGGTAAACTTTTACCTGAATGTAGAGGCATTAAATTAAGAATGTTCTGAAATTAATATTGCACTATATCGGGTCATAATTTAAAGGGAGAGCTAAGTAAATATATTTAGAATTTGTTTTTCCGTCTCATCAATTTTATATTTTATTTCAATTTATTAAGGAAAATAATGACTTATAAAAAAAGTAAAGTATTCTAGAATGTTTCTTGAAAAATCGTTTTTGCAAATTAATGTGTCTCTCAACATTTAAAACATTTTATTTTTTAAAATGTCTGTGAATTTTCAAAATGTTGAGTGACATGTTAATTTGCAAAAGGACTTAGCAGCAAATATCATGGAATAATTAATTTAATGATTACATCATTATTTTATAAAATACACTAAATTTTGACTTGAAACACATGTTAACATACAAATTAGAACCTGAAATTTTTGGTGGCTTATTTTTTTTAAAATCTATTTTGAACCAGTTTATAAGTGTACCCATTAAAATTCTATAAAAGGCAAAATAAGAACCACCCTATTATTAAAGAAAAAAAAACTTTTATAGATGTTTTGCTTAGTTTAGACATATAATTTAAAAGGATACTTCATGATGTTTTACTATAATAATAAATTTAGCATTTTTTAAACAGCCCTAGTAAAGCCTAGATATTTAGAGAGAGGCCCAATATATTATGATTGGTCTACACATAGTGCCATGTAGCCATAGGTTTAGTGAGGTAGGCCTATGACTTTTTTTCTGTTGGCGATTGCAAAAAGTAAAAGCTTTGTTATGGGTTTGTTGTGTGTGGCGTTGGACACAGCATTGTCTTGAGAGTCGTGGGCCGTGTGCTGGGAAGAGCCCGCCTTGAGCTATTCAAAGTCCAGATGGCCGACAGGCGTGTGTCTAACGTCCCAAGGTAAGCGGCTGCTTTTAGTAGGATGCTTCATGCAGTGTTGGCTTGTGGTTTCATTTTTCAATATTGTAGTTTCCATTTATTATCGTTTTTGAATGTATGTATATTATCTCCTGAAATTGGCATTTTTACGTTTATTATTTTTTATTAATTTATTTGGCCATTGGTGTTCAATGGTTATATTTTCACTATAAAATAATTTTGCTGGCAAGCTCAACTCTATTGATAATTTTTCATTTATGGTAATTACTAACATCATATATATGTATACACATATACACATAAGTATTATAAACTGGAGTTAACATAATAATTATGACTTTTCACGAGAATCTAACTATGTAGAATAGTTTAAATTTTCTAGCCATTACCTTATTACATTTTATAGCGATTGGAGAAAAGTTATGTATTTTTATATAAAATAAGTAAAGTAAACTCATGTAGAACAGATATAGTTATTTTTTACCATTGATTTTTAATATTGTTATAATGTTAGGGGTAAAAGAACCTATAGCTATATTAATAAGGAATAATTGAAAATAACAAAACTATTATAATTTATTGTTTTTAATAATAATAACAATTTGTTTGATAATTATTTATAAAGATAAATCATCAAAAAGTACTTGAGCTTGTAATTCAAATTTATATTTTTATGTATTTATTCTGTATGTTTTTTTTAAACAATTGACCACATTGAACTGATGACAGTAACTTCTCATTATTCATATTATATTTAGTAGATTTTTGTTGTTCCCTACTTTGTTAATTCCCTTACTATTTTAAATATTTAATATATATATTTTAATCAATTGTACATTGGTAAATATAATCAATAATTGTAGAATAAGTATAATCTGTAAAATTTGATTTACTTAGTTTAAACTTAAATTTATTCCGGTCAAAAACTTGTTTGAAAAAAAAATTATCAAAAATAAAAGCAGCTTTATTGCTAAAAGTTAATTAGTAGGTACGTTGATTTGATATGCACACTAGGCTTATGCACATAATACTGTTTGTATAACCACAAAAGTTAATTTTACATTTTACACGTGATTTTTTTATTTTGCCTTTTTTATTTTGAGTACATATATAGTGTATGTTATTTTTAAATTTAACGTAAGAGAAAAGAAAAATAACTAAACAATTCCTATATATATATATATATATATATATATATATATTCATATATTAAATATACACAAATATTGCTCAATTTTAATAAATTATCGTGAATAATGTCTGATACTTCACAGCAAGCTTATGTTATTACGGTTAGCATTTAAATCATAATAATTTATTCTCTAAGTAATTGGCGATGTATTGCCATTTTTTATTTGAAGGGGGGGGGGATTTTTTCACGTTATTATTATAATATTATAACACTCATATTTAATGTAAAAATTGACTAAGATGAATATTTAATCATATTAAACTAAATTTAACGACCATAACTATAACTAACTGTATAATATAAAATAAAATGGTAACATTTTCAATGCATCTGTAACAGGGCATGGAACAGTTTTCTATTGTTTTTTTTCAATTTGGACTTTCAAAAGTTACTTAAAATTATCCTTAAAACTTAACAGTATTGTCTATTCTAAAATAAATATCTACTTTAATTCTAAGAACTTGTAATTGTTTTCAGATATTTTTTTATACTAAAAAGGGTCAGGTAGTTAAATAAATACTACTAATATAATGTTAATAATAAATAATAATAACAAGTTTTCACTTAAAACATATTGTTTTGTATAATACAACTATTTAATTTTGACGTTTATAAATAATGTAAGAACATTATAATTTTTATAACAAATGAAAAATGGTAGTAAGATTAATTTGATCAGTTACGAATAATGTTTGCTTTAAGTAGCTTTTGAATAATGAAAGTTTTATTAATGTAAAACAATGAATGTATATATTATACAGATATGAATTAATGTTGATTTTTGATAATAATACAATTATTATTTATTGCCCAATAATAACAGTTTTCAATGTAAATGTTTTGTTTACCAGTAAATGAAGAAACTTAATTTAATTAAATCGCCAGTGACAAAAGGGATAAATGTATTAAATGCTACATTATTTTAATTTTTCTTTTTTTTTCTTCATTGTTACGATTTGTGTCTGTTTCATGCTCTGCATCAGTTGATTATATTGTTGTCAAAAACAAAAAACATAAAGTGTATAGCAAATAATCACTTGCGGCTGAGTATAAATTATTGTTGTTTTAGGAGACCTTGCCGTCTACTTAACCCATTTTCAATGGGACATGGCTAAATATCCAATCAAGCAATCGTTGCGTAATATAGCTGACATAATCAGCAAACAGGTTGGGCAGATCGATGCAGATCTTAAAACCAAATCGTCCGTTTACAATAATCTCAAGAGCAGCTTGCAAAACATGGAAAAGAAACAAACAGGTAGTTTGTTGACAAGAAACTTGGCCGACATAGTGCGCAAAGAGCATTTCATACAAGATTCAGAGTATCTGACCACTTTGCTTGTAGTTGTGCCCAAGTAATGCAGTTTTTCTACATTAATTTAACACTGTATTCTCTGTCATACACTACAATGATTAGTGTTCTTGTACTCATTAGATCTGCTTTTTCCGATTGGAATCAGAATTATGAAAAACTGACGGACATGATTGTACCGCGTTCCAGTCAGTTGGTTAGTCAAGACAACGATTACGGTTTGTACACCATAACCTTGTTCAAAAAAGTGGCAGAGGAGTTCAAGCATCATGCAAGGGAAAAGAAGTAAGTACAACTTATTTTCTAAAAATGCAGTATGTACCATTTGACTATTTTACAGTGGTGAATTGTTAAGTTTTTCCTTTAATTTGCTTACAGTATTGAATGCATTTTTTCCTGCATAGATTATTTTATTTACCACGTTTATGAAAAAAAAAACTTTCTATTTTCATCAACTTATACAGTAAACCCAAAATTGTACTTGCAACATATTTTAGTTGAGCTGTCGACACCAAAATCAAATAGCTAAAGGCCATATGTTTTAGAAGTATAATTCCAAGATTTTATAAGTGATTATATTAACACCTCTTATAGAAATGAACACAATATTCTTTTTTTGATAAATACTAAAACATTAGTTTTTTTCTGACAAAAACCAATTGCCTTAACTTCTTTACAAAGACTAGCACATTTTGTTTTATTTTGACAAGGATAATATGTTTGCTTTTTTCCATAAAAAACCATCACTTATTTTTATCTTTGTCTGTAAAATCCAAATTTGCTGTTTATGTGCTAGTTTTTGTAAGATCAATTGATATTAAAACTTATTATTAAATCCCTCCGCTTAAAAAAAGATTAAAATTAACCATTTTTTGTTTATTTATACATTATTTTTTTAATTTAATTTTTAGGTTTATAGTTCGTGATTTTACCTATAACGAAGTTGAACTCGCTGCTGGCAAAAATGAAATAACCAAGCTTGTTACTGACAAGAAAAAACAATTTGTAAGTACATTTTACGTATACTATTGTTATTAAATACTTATCTGTATTATTAAATGTAAACAATTTTTTTGTGTATTAGGGGCCGTTGGTTAGATGGTTAAAAGTCAATTTTAGCGAATGTTTTTGTGCCTGGATACATGTTAAAGCTCTTCGCGTGTTTGTTGAATCTGTGTTGAGGTAATCAAACTCGATTAAACTTAATAAGCCGGTCCCATACGACTGGTAGTACTAAGGGAAGTTTCACTTGAACAATTGTAGGCCTTTACCGATTGATTTTGGGTAAACTTGTTACAAGTCATAGCAACGCCAATGTTGGCCAAATAAACCAGTAGCAGTGGACCGGGTTTAAACAAAATATCTAATCAGGGTTCTTGGAATACTAAAATTGATTGTTGTTATGTTTTTACAGATACGGTCTACCTGTAAATTTTCAAGCCATGTTATTGCACCCGAATAAAAAAAACACTAAACGGCTCCGTGACGTTTTGCACCAATTATACGGCCATTTGGACAGTAGTGCTCAACAAGGTGGTGCTCCTGGTACACACGATGTATGTTGTAATATGCTATGTATGTGCGATTTAAATTTCTGTTTAATCGTCCTTTGTTTGATTTCAGAGTGTCGACATACCCGGACTTGGTTTTGGACAAGCCGAGTACTTCCCGTATGTCTACTACAAAATCAATATAGATATGGTAGACGCTAAAGCGTAAGGTTTATTTATTTTTAATTAAAAATCATCCCATCATTTTAATGATTTTAAACCATTACATTTTTTTATAAAAACTTGCACAATATAAGAAATAATTATTATCGATAATTTTTTTTTCGCTGTCGGAATTACATTTAGTTTGTTGTAAAATGTTTTCCATCCATTCGGTCTATCTTCATGTTTAATATTTAGCCTATCTGTATACATTCCTTTACCATGCTATTAATTTTTTAATTAATTATTATTTTTAAAAGCAATATTTTCTAAACATGTTTTAGTACTGTTACGTTGTTTGTTGTTTTTTTTTTTGAGTTGTTGGAAAATAATATTTTATATTATTGAATTTAAGAGAAAAAAAATGTATTTATTTTAATAAGTAAAAATAGGTTAATGAAACTAAAAATATTTTAATTATTCAACCGTAGTAAATAAACATGATTTGAAATTATTGTATTTTGTAAATATAATTCATTCATTATCCTTTAGTAGTACTGACATTGTAGATATCGCTCTTGTTGGAGACTGTACACCTAATTTACTTATATTAGTATATAAGATTTATTGAGGGTTTCAGAGGTACAATTCATTTATAATATCCCCTTTTCATAATATTGTTGATTTATACGCTTAAAGTTTGCAATTAAAGCTTTAAAACATATTTCAAGAGTTTTGTTTAGTTTAACATACTACGGATAACGGAATGATAGTACACAATTTGGATAGCTTCATAAATGTGTGTATTGTAATGTTGTTTAGTAATACGTTATTTGATATTATCTCACTGCCAATTATTATTTTTTCATTCACTTGTTAAATTCAACGCATATTTACTAAGTTCTACGACAAATAAATGATTGTTAAAAGAAAAAATTGCTAATTTAGCATTACTAATAGCATTACTAATTTAAAGGAACCAAATTTCATTTCAGTATTTCCATCGGTAGTAGGTTTGATCCCACCATTGGCCGTAGTAAATTTTGTGTATTGTTTTGTGTGAAATAATTATGCAAATCAATGTGATACTTTTTTAGTTCTACAAAACGAATAAAAGAAAAAAGATTTTACTATAGTCATTTGAAATAAATCACCTTTTTTTATTATTGTAACTGAAAAAAAAAATGTTTTTCAACAATATTCTTTCACATTGCAAACACAATTCAAATAAACTACTCGAAAATGACTCTGCTTCTGATTCCCTCTAATGTTATTATTGTATGCAAGTGATTGTTTTTATTATAAATTATTATTATTATTATTATATAATTAAGATAAGTTCATAAGTATTAACAATTATTTGGGTTTATATTTATAATAATAATAATAATAGTGACGTGTTATAACATTCCTACGAGCTACAACTTTTTAGAACATTAAAACCAAGTGATAGCTTTGTGTTGTACATTGTGGTTTATTATTATTATTTTTTTTTTGTTGAATTGTGTAATAAACTATTTAAAATGAACAAATTGCTTATAAACGTTGAACTATTATAACAGGGTTATTGTTTACACATAAAATTTAATATTTCATTGAAAAATCTAATTGGATTTTAAAACTAAAAATTCAAAGAGCGTAGCAAGTTGTAACGAAAATAATAATATTAGTTTTAACACATTTGTAACTTCTCGTAGTGTTTCTGACTACTACTTCAAAAGCTTATAGCTTGTGCTAAAAATATAAATTTAATTAAATAATGTATGTAATACAAATTAAGTAAAAAAAAAAACACTTTTATATAATATTTATACAAACGGTACATAAATTAATTTATTATTGCCAAAAATGCGGCGATTCTAAAAAAATTAACTAGTTCATTATTCTGTTTAAATGTGTTAAAATTATTGTCCTCACAGACTGCTATCTTTATCACTTATTTTGAATGTTTTCATGCACAAAATTGTAAAAAAAAATAATAATAATCAAGTGTTTATTTTAGACTTTTAATGGTAAAATATAATAAAATTGTTAATTATTTTGTATAAGCATTTTTAAAATCAAATTAGGTACACTCAATACATAATATGTATTATTTAAAAATTGTTTTTCTCTCATAAACTGTTTAAAAACAATAAATTGTGATTTAACATCTAGTTCTTATCGTTTGTGTTTTATTGATATATATATATATTTTTATAAGTGTTCCAGGCACCTAGCAATAATTGGTATTTATATTATGGTTATAGTTTGAAATTTAAAATTTCAGGTTAACTAAAATTTTATTGTTTGGATTAAAATTTTTGTATTTTTTTGCTATTTTAAGGCAGACTTACTAATATATACTACTTACACGGTCAGAACGAAACCTAAATCGCAATTATTATGTTTTCAAAAGTAAAGGTTAGGTTACCTGCATGTGTTATTTAAATATTATTGCCGATTAATTTTTTAGAGTAACTTGATTTTTGTTAATTAAAAATGGAAAATTGTACCAGATTTCTAGAGGGGTTTTTTTTGTTGCGAATATCTACTTTGGTGTGTACGAACAAATCGTCGAGTTGCTAAAATGGTACACTTATGCGATTTTATTAATCATTTTGATGGCTGAAAATGGACGAGATACCGTTAAAAAGTCATCCAGACACAAAGAAATAACTAAAACCAATACATTCTGAGATCCACGTGGAAGTTTAGAGGCGTCTATTGGTTCATATCCTTGAAACAGTTTGCTATGAACTTTCTTTGTAAAAAGTTTCTTTGTAAAATTGTTTTATTTTAACGAAGAAGTAGTGACGAACAGTCTGCTATTAATTTCGTTCCAGGCTTGATTTTTCGGAAATTTAAACACACTTGAATAGTTTCATTGTTATTTCGAATGCCGTACTCGGAATATACCTACTTTGAAGTCTCGATAATTTGAATTCACTCGTCCCTAATTATTATACAAAGGCATCGAGTAATTAATATTTATGAGATGAATTCCTGTTGAACCGAATGTCTCGAGACCACGGGCCAACAGCTCCAGGGCAGATGGGATTCAATAATAATCAAATGACCCCAAATTTGGTAATTATATTAATTATATTATCCGCTTGTGATGTGTAAACGGACCGGGCAAACCGCTCGCACCGGCTTTAATAATATAATGTAATTGCTTGTCCGAGATTTAATTAATTTGAGTTGGGTCATTTGTGGAATCTCGATTGGGTTTGGTATAGCACGAACAAGAAACAAAAAAAACAAAAAAACAAAACCTTAACCGCATTATCGCGGTGTGACGTATTGAAAGTGTCTACCCCCACGTTCAGGCACTTAAATTATTTTAAATACTTCAGATGACTTATCGTTTATCGTAACCGTAATCTCGAATGCTCGGACAGAATCGCGCAAACCACTGTGTGCCCCTGGAAAGCTATATAAATAATGTTATAATTTATTTTTAAGAATTTGATCGTCGATTGTAGTTTAAACGTTTGTGTAAACCGGGTTGGCGAAAAACGTTTGGTATTTGCTCAAAACTTGGAGGTTTTCAATTTTCAAGGCTTATTCAAACCTAATGACACTTAACTGGGTCAGAACCCTAGGTTTTTTGCAAACTCGATTTATTATGATTAGCGTTGGTGTGGCACGGCACGTTCAAAAAATATTGGTTCCCTTTAATGCACCTTCTTGGCGCAAATGACAGCCCACCAAACATTCCAACTTTGAGTTGTAGTTTTCCTTATATGTATTTTCACCCTTATCGTTTGAGTTTTAATCGTTCAAATACCAAACATAATTGCCCAGTGCCACGCTAGGTCGGTAGTAAGTCTGCTGCAACATCTACCTATATATTATAGTCTTTGTTGAGTTAAAAAATGCTAAATGGATGCTTAGGTATTTCCATAGGCGCAATTTCGCCAAAATAAGTGGGGTACTTTATTACTGGATATATATTATAAATTCATCTCTCCATACTATTAATGGTAAGAACACAAACAGTTGTAGGGGTGTTATTTATGCCCAAGCTCCCTTCAAATTGCGTTTAGTTTATTTCTTAGTTCTAACAGAATAAACAGAAACGCAATTTTACTTAAAGAAAAATTCGAGTGTTTAATCAGTAACGATATTATATAGTAAACGATATTATAAATTTAATTTTAAGTATTAAGGGAACGTTGACCTAACTACTTCTAACTGTATGCACGAAAAAAAAACCAAGAAAATATTAGTCAAAATTATCTACATAAAATATAGAAACTATAAACGGTCTGCTATGTACTTTACAGTGGTCTTACTGGTTTTTACTGTGAAAAAAATCGCACTTGATGTTTAGAAAACATATTTTCATATAAATTAATTAATTTAATATGTATTTATATAATGACAAAAATTAATTATGTTTTTACCTACATTTTTAAAAATGTAAAATGTTTGTATCCGCACAATCCCGAACACCGGGAAGTTGCCCTCTGGCATTTCCTGGATTCGGTGGGAATTATTAATGCTATATATTTACATTGCACTCAGTAGGTGTATTTGTGTAGCTTTTACACAAGCGCCCGTTGGCATTTCAAATGTTACCGGAATACTAAACGGTTTAGATTTAATTTTCAGTGTAAATAATACATGATCAGGTAGGTAGGTAACCAAATGAAGTTAAACGTTTTCATTTACGCCTACTTACTATTGATCGTTATAAAATTTCACGTTTACACAATTCGCCCGAATCCTGTACAATCTCGCAACCGAAATATGTTTTAATTAGTTTATTGCTAATTTCATTAATTTATTCAATAGCTGTTGAATTCCAACTAAAACTAAACGAACCTGATTCGGAATTCCCTATCTAAATACACAGGGACACATTCTTGAGAGAGGGCTACACCAGCATATTTATTTAAGGGTCCGGGATAGGCAATTTGTTTTGTACAATTTTAGTTTTAACGTAATAGTAACTATAGTGTGTAGTGTGTATTTATTAGTACATCAATGACAATTCTTGTTTGGTAATAAAATTGTTTTACCAGATTTTAGCAGTGGTGGCCATACCGTTTTTAAATATTTGTGAAAAAAATTGAGTACATAAGCAGCTGATGATGGTCGCGTTGTTATCCAAATATTATAAAATAATATAATATATATATATGGCCTACTATTTATTATATATAAATAGCTATAACTCCGTTACTAAATACAAATTCGAAAATTCGCTAACGTACAGCCCTTAAAAATTACTGTACTGTAAGATTTATTATTAGGTGATTTTTACTGTAATACAGAATACTATTCGAAATTCAATACAACACTGATGTGCGTGCCCATGTGTTTTACGTACAATTTAGGTAAGCGATTTCAGAAATAGTGATACTAATTCCAGAAAAATATCATTTTTATACCTACTAAAAACTTTTTATTATAGTATTGGTTTTCGATTTCGGGCGTTGTTTTAGAAAACCGAAAATAGACAGTCAATGTATTATAAGTAACAACACAATGGATCCCGTTTTAAAAAGCTTGCGAAAGGTTGCATTTGAACCGTGTACGAGCAAAATTGTCCGTTTTAGAAAAATGTTGTTCGTACACCGTTGAGCCCCACACACTACATTGTTTTCCGGTGTTAATAAAACGGTGACCGTTTTATTCGTACACCGAGTCATCCACACACTACGTTACCATTAGTTTCAAAAGTTGTTATAAAAATAATTAATTTTAGAGGGAGGTAAAACAAAATTTTTTTTAAAAATTGAGATCGGATTGTATAAAAACTTTATGCAAACAATTTTTTTATATTAAACCTTATGGGCTATGATGTAACGAGTGGTTTACGATAAAATGATCACCCTGTATAAGATATTTGTAATAATGTATCTTAGTTCAGCTAGTTTCTTACGTTATTGTCAGACCAATATTTAGTATGCAATTTGTATACATTTGTATGACAATATTCAGAATTTGTACGATTTTGGTTTATAAGGAAAAACGAGAAAATCATGGCAGGAGCTGGAAAAACGTTTCTCTACCCCCTCCCCCAATACAAATACCAAGATAATAATATTTCTTTTGACAGTGATAATTACACAATTTGTATACATTTTTATGACCATTTTGGTATATATTATTATATAATTTTGGCATAGATACTGTTATCGATCAATAGGTTTAACTCCTTTCCCAATTTTAAAGCATATTTTTTTAGCTTATGTTTTCAAAAGTTCTTAACTATATTTTCTACTTTTTTTTCTTGTTGTTATCAGTTATGCTCTATAAATTTGTATTATTTATTCTCATTTGATAATAGGTACATGTACAGGTGTACTTGTAGGAATAATACGCAGCATACAATCTACATAATACCACCTTTAGGGATTGATAATATTGTAAGTGCGACTTTTTGGACTTAGTGAAAAAAAACAACGCTCAGACGTTTTTAATAATGAATTTTTAATTATAAAAAAACATAGCAAACTAAAAAAACTACTATAGTATATTATTATTTTATTAATGCCGTTTTCTTATCTGTTTTTGTTGCTCGGAGCGCTAAAGAACGGAGAATAAATTAATTTTAAGAGTTTTAGCCAAAGTGTTTTTAAGTGTAACCTCTCCATCCCCTCCCGTGTTCCTATTATTTTCAAATATCATTATTATTATGTACCTACAAATAAAATACAATCGTTTTCTTACATTAATAACAATTTTTCAACCCCCTTCCCCACCCAAAAATACAACTCTGGATACGCCACTGTACTCTGGAGTTTGTTTTTTAATTTTTCCATTACATGGCCCGATCATCGACAACAAGTATGTGCGTTTAATAAATTTATGCTAAACCCAGTGCTGAAGTTCACCGAAGAAGAATACTTGTAGACAAACTCGGGTCAGTTATATTTATTAGGTATTATCATTATTATTGTTATTTGGTACCCATAAAAGCGCACCCCGATATAAAAGTCTGGCGCACACGGTGTACGGTGTTTTCGTCCGTTTTAAAACCCACACACTATCCGCGTACGGTGTTCGAACTTCGAACTACACCGTACACGGTTCACCGAGGAATACAACTGTAGTGTGTGGCCACCTTTAGATAATGTAGTATAAGGTTTGTAACATTGTTTTGTTTAATTATTATTGTCCATGTTTTATAATTTGTAATAAGATGTAAAAATGTTGTATATGAAAATTAAATGTGTATAAAAATTAAAAAGATATTTTGTAAAATATGTTATAGTTTTGTTTATTAACTATTGTTAATGTTTCCTGTGTTATTATACCTAATTTGTATATTACATGTGTACATTTTAATATACAAATGTATACATTTTAATAAAATCAATGTATTATTTAAGCAAATTATTCATTATTCAATTAATATAATAAATCGTGTCTATTATTATGTAGATCATGTGAATATTATTTAGAGATTATTTAAATACAATTATAAGCTGACACCTAAAAACTGCACATTAGAAATATGCATACATATATTTTGTAATACTTCGATTATTATTAAAACGGATAGTGATAAAATTACTCTTAAAAAAAACTCATCGACGATAATTTTTAGATGGTAGAACAATTTGTAAAAGCAATAATTGGGGCAGATGCGATTAGGCGGTTAGTCGTTTGTCTAGTTGTCACTTATGTATCATAATTCATAAACAATAATGAACATATTTTTCAGATACTTATTGACTGTTGAAGAATATCAAAATTTTAAATAACACAAAAAATATGTTATATATCAGAACATCTGGTAACATCCGGTAATCTGGTTGCATGTATTGCCTACTCGATAATCTGGAGAAAAGGACGCGAATAAGCGACATTAAGGAATACACCTTCGACTTTTGTGTCGACATGCTTGAGAGAAACGATTGTGGTGGCCGATGAGATGGAGTGAATGGCTTACACACATTATACGTTATTTATGAATAATTATTCGCCAGGGGTAAAGCGGAGCCTAATCTCAATATAATTGATGGTCTTAATAAGTTCTAACTCTGTCGACAACTTTTCATACATAATATTTCTGTTTAACTTTTACTCAAATCTATATCTCTGTGTTTATGCTTTAAGAAGTTGAGCTCGTTAACAGTAAATTTAAACTTATACGCGCGTATAGAAAATGAAAACTTTAACGCTTATTAGGCAAAAGTTATTAAATATGAATTCGGCCTTTAGAGACCCACGATACAGATATGTTCGGATAATATCGTCGAGAGTGCAAAGCTGAAATATTTGATTATTCGACAACACAATAACATATATATATATATTATATTAGCAGCCGAATTTTCACTATGAAAGTGAGTGTAAAGAGTAAAAACTGAATAATGATAATTATACAGTATATTATTATTATTATACAAGTTGATACTTTTTCCAAAAAAAAAAAAATGTATTTTTCTTGACATTTATACAATTAATAAGTTTTTAGTATGTATTACAATATTAGTAAATTGAACACACATAAATTACAAGGAAATTGTATAATTAATGTATCAACTTGTTTTTCTGTCAAAGTAATATTCTACTTGTTTAATTGTGGATGGTAAATATCTAATAAATAAATTTACTGTTTTTAATTTTTCCCGTAGTTCGTTCTTGAATGTCAGTAAACATTTGTAATTTGTTAAGAAAACTGTGTTGGCTCTTTTAGCTGTATTCGTTATATATAAATAAATATGAAACTATAATGTTCATTCTATGAAGGGTGTCCTAAAAATAGCGCAACCATGTTAAAAGTTGCGCTATTTTTGGGACACCCTATAGCTGGGCTGTAGGAATAAGATGGACTAAGTTTTTTTTTAAATAAACATTTACTGTACTTGAAATGATTATCAAGTGTATCGTTTATTATAGGGTTCAAATAAAAAAAAAACCAAAGCCATTATTGGCGAGGTTGTAAAAAACGTCTTAGGCGACCACAAAAATTAGCTTCTGATTGCGATGTATATGATCAGCACTGGTTTAAGTCGAGAAATATTTTTTTGAGCCAACGGCAAAAAATAATCACAACTTTATGGTTTTTCTAAAGTGAAATAAAACGGAACCCGTAGTGCTTGTCCGGTTTTTATAATTATTAAAGACACAATAATGTATTACTGCTTTTAACAGCAGTAGTATCAAAAATATTTAACGATTTTCATTTTTGAAATTAATGCGATTAACTTGGTCTGGCTAAACAATTTCTGGCGTTGTCGCATTTTATTACACACTCTTCGGATATAATCGACAGTGAAAACAATAAACAAGCGAGTAATAAAGTGCCCGACCGAGTTTCTTTTAGTAAATTATGATCTTAGTATACACACCAGCAGTCCGAGGTTTTTAAATCAGGAATATATAAATATTTCCAAATAATATAGTACCTACAGCAATTACGGTTTTGCTTTTTAATTTAAAAGCTTTTATGTACGCAATATATAATATGCACTTCTTCTTTCCTGAAACTTTGCACGTCGTATCTACTTTAATGATGTCAAATTGTCCTTAGACCGCGCGCTTTTTTCGAAAACTTTACTCATTTAATCCGAAGGAGTGTAAAAATAACGATAAACTTTTTAGAGCGCATCAAAGGGCCTATTGAAATAAGCGATATAAAAGCGAGCTAGCCAAATGCCCATCGAAAATAAACGATTATTTTCAAACGGTATCTAAACTGATCATATCGGTATCAAAAGAAATAAAAAAAACCCACCTTAAAACCACTTTATTGTTAATTAATTTGATCAGATTGTTAAGATAAAATATCAACATATTGGAATTTGCATTACAAACTTACAGACTTCTTCGCCTTATCCTAACTTATGGGATTGACCATACTTTCCTCTCTCTCGATCGTTATCTACGAACAATTACATAGTTTTCTTCGGTATTACAGTGTCTATGAGGCTAAGTCCCCGTCCCAACAGTGTGAAGATAATTAAAACACTGATTCAATTTAACCTAGTCGTTTCACCCATTCTCAACATTCTCATTTCAGCCCCTCTTTTAACATTTACACCATTGCTTGCTTAACTATAGTTCTATAATAATTTCCTTATACCCTAACCGACGCCTTATGATCACACAACATTCGACTCTTTCCAACTGAACCGACCGCATTTTATTTTGCGGCTAATTTTTCAAAGATCATGTAATTATGATATAAAATTTAGAACGTATGTAGTCTAAGAAATTACCAAACAACGTATGTATAACGTTCAATCGTTACAACCTTACATATTTACCTCACAATAATATCACTTATAAATGTATTTCTGCACGCCTTACTTTTATTTTTAACGATTTGTATTATTCTAAAATATCCTACTTAGGTGAAACAATGGATATTATACATAAATATTGTGTATCTATAAATACTAACGTTAACCTTTGTCTGCTGCACACATTGTCATTTAGCACCACACACGTACGTTGATTGTCGTCGTCGTCGTCGATATTGAAAACCGTGAACGGATTTAAACATTGTTCACATAAAAGAAGTAATTTTAATCATTTTTTTCGTTAAAAAAAATCTATAGGTATAATTATAAAAAAGAGGAGGATCGGATGGAAAATAACAAATTAGTTAATTGAATAAACTCTGAAAACCGTAGTCTGCGGGCCTTAGACGGGTAGTGTATTTTAAAGTTGTCGGAATGTCACGGAAAATATCACCGTTGATTTTTTTTTTAGCCTTTGGATATTGTATACATTGAAAGCGTAATCAGGTCTCTTGTCGCTCATTTGACGGGGATAACGAAATTACTTTTGAGATGATGGAAAATCTGGCGGCCGACTTGAAATAATATTTATACATCATCGCGTTGGCCAAAAGAAAATGTGTGCTGTATAAGTAAACCAGCCGCGTTGCCGGCGTGTAATCGAATGACGGCCGACGAATTCATCATTCTGGATAAGCAAGTTCAAAACTTACAAACAACAAATTCCGGTTGTAATGACAAAAAGTTGTTTTTTGCGTGCGAACTGCCAACACTTTTGCCAAGTCTTCTCACAACTCGCCGAGAACAATGCGGAAAACATTAACAGATATGAACTTACACGTCTTGACGAATAATGCGCTTCGACGGCATTTCTCAGTTACATTTTGGTGTATAATTTTAAAACTTTTTGCTTGATTTTAAAGTACTATACATTTACCGCTAACGCACCAAACGGCATTCGTCCCGCAAAGGTAATTTGTTACACCAATATGGTATTACTTTTCTTACTACGTCGGTAAGTTTGCACGGTTTGAAGGGTTCGGTGAAATTTAAGTGAAACGTTGTTTTCTTTTTTTTTTTTTGTTATAGAACGCAAATTACCCTTAATTAAAAGTTTTTATTAAATTCTAATGCTTTGCATAAAAGTTTTAACTTTTAACGGACGGGTTTAACGAAAAATATATATTTTTGATCTGTTTTTTGTTAGTTTTTTGAAAAATGTTTACGTTTTGTGTAAACAAATAATTTGAACAGTTCAATACGGGTGAGGATAGGGTATTAAATTACAAATCTATACTTCTCCAGAGAAATGTTTAGTCTGATCAAAATAATAATAATAATATAACAAGCGTTCGTTAGAATATCTTATTATGTCTGATCAAACTACAAGAATGATTGGAGGTTGCAGCATAGAAATAGTTAGCAAAGGAATATTTTAAGTGGTAACACAATTACCCCCTAGCTATGAAATATGGCTTATCACAACAATAATAGAACAAAGTCCTTTGAAAACAAGATACTGCGAACGATTTGCGACCCTGTCTTTGACACGGGCAATTGATCGTAACCACAAGAGAAGAAGACGAAAAGAAATTATGAGAGTTGGCAGACGTGAATGGGTAATGGAAAGCGAGGAGGAGATACGGAAAGGAAAAAAGTAATCTTTTTCAGAAAACTGGCTTCGATCTAAAGGAGAAAAAAAATCGATGATTATTAAAAGTAAAAAACGCATAAAAATATGGAAGAAATGGAAAAAACGGCTTTAGACAAATGCACCCGAGACAGTGATAGGTAAAAGAGTTTCGTAAAGTAAAAGTTCTTAACCAAAAAAAATATACTATTTGGCCAACCACAGCTGTAAAATACAATTTCAAAATGATAACAAATTAGGTTTTTTTCTTTACATTATAAAGTACATTTAGCCAAATTCTGCACGCCACAAAAAAAAATGTACAAGAGAGCCACTTAATTTTTTCAAATCGCTGTGGTTTTTTTTCTACATGCATAGCATAACATGTACCTAGTATTGAGAAGTAATATATTGTCCCACAATAATAAATCGTATGTGATGATTTTAAAATAAAAATTGGAAAAAAGAATAATAGACATGTTATGGATACAAATTGTATTTCTTACCACAGACAAGTATTATACTAAATCCATTTTATTGTCTATACATTTTAATGTATATTTTAAATTTGGGTTTAATGTAATTTTTCGGATATTATGTTATACATAATCTAAAACCATTTTATATATGTTTAGTACATTGTATATCACATTTGCTTATTTTTTGTTCACTCTTTTATTTACTTAAATTTGTCATATGTTATGACTCATATGAAATACCAAAGGTCAAAAGTATTGTGTAAAAATAATGGTGTTATTAGCAGCGTTTATATAGAAATTGTAAATGTAATATTATGTAAATTTGACCTGCGGGACTACCTTTGATGTAACTTAATGCATGTAACGTAGACAAATTTGGGGTTGCTTGTGTCAAAATTGGGGGTGCTAAGCACATCCAATCCTCCCCCTCCCCAAATGTTGCCCAAGAACGTAAGACTTAAACGCAACTAGGAAGTCATTTTCCAATTAATTACACCAAAAATCGGCCTTTTAGCTCCCATAGAGAAAGTCATAAACTTCTCATAAAATAAAAAAAAATAAAAAATGATATCCGTTTAAAAGATACGGTAGAAATACTTCTACAACAGTAATTTTTGTATCAAACTTTTGCCATAATACCTACTCGGAAAAAAAAAACTAAAATCTGGGCAACTAGAAAAACTTAATATTCGTTTACACTTACGTTTGGCACATAAATTGGCTCCTAGAGTAATTTATGTCAAACATTTTTCTATCTTTTGCTCTTTACTAAATTACTATTTCCGTAACCCTTAAAAGTGAATTGCTTCAAACATATCATTGCAAAACCAATATACTTTCAGGTGTTTATTGAAATTTTATAAATAAACAGATAGACAGAGGCGGATAGATAGTAAACAAACCGTAAAACACAGAGAACCTCTGGTTTTGCGTTTTCGCGCCGCCGGTGCTGTGCCAAGTTATCTGGCAACGATTGTACTTTTTATTGCGCCCAGGCCGCCGTGTTTCGTTGCAGTTGCAGTGCCGAAGAACGAATGGAAGGGGGGGGGGAGAGGAGCGATGATGAGGTTGAGCGACGATGAGGTTTTAGCCGAGAAGTGTGTGGGTGTGTATGTCTCTGTACGTAGAGAAGTGACTATGTGAGTGCTGTTGTTGTGTCGCTGTTGAACGCATACAGTCGAACGAGCGGAGGGTGTCTGCAGTACTCGCACCGACAGTGTTGGCAAAGCGTATCATTGTCGCGCGCGTATATGATGTACGCTAGTCCGTGGCGGCCGTACCATTGTTATGGGAAAACACCGATTGGCCGCCGGTACACGCAGCGGAGAGTGAGAGAGCGAAAAGCGGCCGCCGTGAGTCGTACCGAGTTTGTTATTATTATTATTATTATTATATTGTACAGAGATGATGTTGACGAGGGAGAGAGAGAGAGAGAGAGAAAATGATAGGGCGGGGAAGGAGGGAGAGGCCGCTAAAATAGGTCGAGTGCGAATAAAGGCCGACGGTGGCGATCGCATCCCTTGCCGTCACCCGTTCGCCGTTGGGAGCCAGGTGCTCGGCGGCGTCAGCGGCAATGACGCACACGCCGGTTGTGCCGCCGCCACCGCCGCAGAGTAGCAACGCCGGGTCGACGAGACGGTGCTGCGTCCCGGCGGCTAAAACCGGCAGCTTTCCCCTATCCCTAGGCGCCAGGGGCGGCTATAGCGCATGACCCGGCACAGCCGGCGTATCCCCCTGTCGCTTAACGGAACGGTCGCCGCCGCTGCCGCTAACGTTTGCAGACGCAGATCGGCGAACCGTACGCTGTGCATCGCTGCTGTGTTGCCGCGCCGTCCCAATCACTTCCGCGGTATTACGTTACAGACTCGAAATAATTTTTGTTTTTTGAACGTAAGCGAAAAAAAAATTAACATATTTTCGTTGTAAAAAAAAAAAAAAAAAAATAGTAAAAAAAAAAAAAAACCACCGCACCGCAATTATTTATTATTATCGTTATTAATTTTTTTTTTTACGCGTACACGAGTCATACGGTCACTCGCGGGGCTAAGGGGGGACCCGTACGATCCGCGGCCGCCGTCGGCTACACGATGGTACGTATGTGGTGCGGTACGTGCGGTGACGGCGTATGATAACCGCGCCCGGTGAGGTATCGACGACGCGTGCCAACGTCAACGATGGTGGTCGGCGGTCATGTGCGCTGCAAATGAGCCATGCTGTCGTCGTACGTGCGGCTGGGTGTCCTGCTGTTGTGCGTCACGACCGCGCCGCCGGCCGGCCGAGCTGTTACGTCGTCCAACGTGCACAACAAACGAGGTACGTGGTTTTTTATGTTCTTATCGGCCGACTCGTAGTAAGTTTGTAGTCGAGCCGATCGTGTACCTGGCACGCCTTCGGGACATCGCGGCGGCGGCCAACCGACACGTGCGTGTGTGACCGATTCCTCCGGAGATTTCAATTCCGCCGGTTCGCCGCCGCCACCGCTCACGAGTTACGACGAGCTAGAGTGGTCTCCGGGGACAGCAACTTTTGACGAGTTACAAAAGTTGTTGGCACCGGTGAGTTTCGATCTAGGCTATTTATAAATAATTGAAATGCTTAGAAAAGTCCAAGTGTCCTTGGCTTATTAGCTAAGGTTTATTTAATACAGGTTCCCTGTGAAACTACTTGTACCCCATGGTTTTAAGGCCCCAAATTATTTAAGGGTCAAGTGGATAAGGTGTAGGCGACAATTTAAAAGAATATATATTTTTATTAAAGTACAATAGTAAAATATGTTAATTAGCAAAGTGTTAGACCGATTAAATTTATTGTTAACTTCTCCTCAACGTTTCTGAAAATGTCACTTAACACCCTATTCTACTTGACCTGTCAATTATTATTACATTACCAAACAGGTGAGAACATACAGGTCAAGTACCTTTTTTAATGAGTTTCTGACCAGACAATTTCCAATAAAACTTATTTTTCTGTATTATGTTTCCAATTAAATGATTTGTCATCGGTTTCTAAAAAGATTTACATTGAACAAATAACTATAAAAAATATCACTGAAAAATAGGTATTAATTTTACACTCATGTACTATTTAAAAAAAAAAAAAAATCATTTATATATCCTTCTGGTCTTACAATATCATTAACAAATTACAACAATAACTAAGAAAATCAGTGTAAAAGTATTAACCCATTGATACCTGTTGATAATATCAATTACATTAAATCGTGTTAGTCTGATGACATACCTAATATGTATTAAGATTTACCTAATGTGTTTATTTGTGTTTAACAATCCCTCTTTTGCCTTACACATGTCATGAAAATTCAACTGACAAAAAAAAATATTCAGTCAACTGTGACCGTCTTAATAATGTTTTTTTGTGGCTGTCTATTATTTATAAATATCAAATCGGGAGCCGGTATTTTTGAAAATTAAAGAACGTATTGCTGCCAATTTTACTTTTTTTCTTATGAATTAAATACCGTTCGAAGACGACTGAAATAAATTATTAAAAAAAAAAAACGATGAGATTATTAATTGGAAGCTTGTAATTGGATTGCAGCGTTACACAAAGAGATGCTATTAATACTCGGACCGGCTTTAATAACAATACCATGTCAAATAAACAACCCTATTTCCAAAGATCTTAATAAACCATAGAATTTCACTGCTCGCATCGAATATTCTGGTAATTTCGGCTTCTGTGTATTAAATTAAATTGTTTGTCTTGAAATTTATTTTCGTTCTACCGTATTTCATGTTAGATTGTACATTTAAGAGGGTTATTTTTAACACTAGCCGTTATAATGAAAAGGGTTTGTTCACTTGTTAAAATAATGCAATAATAGCATAGCAAATACAAACAAGTACCTCCAATATTTAGTCAATTATTAAACAGCAATTCATCAAAGTTCAACTGCGTTTTAAATAATATATTTTGTAGACAATTTATTACAGAAAATCATTGTTGTCGTTTCGTTGGTTTTATTCGAGAAATTCTGTTATTCGTCTTTCGGACAGCAAAGACAGAGAGAGAAGAGAGAGGGATAGAGATACATCAGAATCGACGACCTGTCAGACGCAATCGCGTCAAATGTTTGTTAAAGTGACGATTAGAAAAATATCGGCTAAAAAATGTATATATATATATATATATATATATATATATATATATTTATGATGTAACGCCAAATAGATTTATTAAAAACACACTGTGAACATGGCAATCGACGCGCATAAAAATAACCAGCATACATTAAGCCTGACTGAAGTGCTTGCTATTATGTAAAAAACTATCGGATTGTAATACAGCTGTTGTGCATCGACTTTAGATTCTTTTTTTAAATATATTTTACACAAAAATGTATAGTAGTCTTCGTCTAGCTATCGCTCGCTCCTACGGCGTCCGATGGTTAAACATATTCGTTGTTTTAACACAACACAAGTATTCACGAGATATGGTTTAGCTCTTTAAATCTTGCAAAGTTACAATGATTGTATTTTCATATTTTTTTTTTTTGAATGTTTGAATGTTAATAGTTTATACACACGGTTCAGATTTGCTCTACAAATTACCGCTCGTAAAAGTATGTTTATTGGATGTGTACATAAATTAGCCATGTACATATATAAGCCATAGGGAAATTCACCCCCCCCCCAACCTAAAAAAAACCTTATTGACTTATAATTTAATAACTATATTTGTACAGCATCAAACACGTAAAAAATGTTTTTATGTCAAACATGACATACTGTTATTTTTTTTTTTCACCATAAACGGTTATTAACGTTAATATTATACTTCAGATGAATAAAACCGAGTAACATAATGTCGGTCTCTTTTTATTTGTATAAAATAAGCGTAATGCATAATTATTTATCCGGTGTTTTAAGGACTGTCCTTAGAAAATGTAATGTAAACCCTGCGGTACGATTGATAGTATCTGTAATATATAAACTAGTTGTTTACAAATTTAATACACTAAAATGTTACAATCACTAAATAGATAATATTGTCACAAAATTCAACAAATATAAAACGTGTATCTGAAATTGTATTTGTTGCTTACCTAAAGAGTACACTAGAAATGAACACACATATGATACAAGTAGTTATCTATCTAATACAGCTTGTTTACACACCCGAGGTTTTGTATTTACAAAATATATACTTATGTGGATAGGTATCACAAAATAATATGTCCACAGGACCGTTTAATTGTTTGGACCTCAATTCGGACAATCGCCGGTCTCGCGTGTCAACGGAGCTCGCAGGAAATTTAACAATAATTACATTAATGATTACATAAACTCAGGGGGAACAAATGTTTTTCACATTTTTCCACATTAGTCGGGGCGACCTGGTTTAGGTTGCAAGTATTATAAAAAGTAATTTTAGGGTTTACCCGCCGGCGCTGGCCGTGTAAACGTTTGGTTCGTTTTGGCCAAATGAAATTGAGCTGGGAATACAAATACCGCACACACACACACAGACATACACACATTTACCTCTCTGCTGGTTTGTGTCACCGTTAATTAGTGTGATTGTGATTTGTGCGTTGTCAAATGTTTACACGACTAGATAATGTACGGCAATAACACTGGCTCTAATATAATTACTATTATTGTAGACGGTATATTATTAAATATAAATCATCGTCGTGACCCTGTTTTTATGACGGTCGAACGCATACGTTTAGGAGAGAGGAGGAGGAGGAGGTGAGAGGGACAACAACTATAAAATGAAATATATTTATTATAAAATGTTAATAATTTTACATATACACGACAAACGTTTATATATATAATATATTATGCATAAATATAAACGGTCCAATATGCGGCCACGGTTCGGGGACGGGGTCGACTGTATAACAACGGTCAGAATAAATAGAATGTCCAGATTTTTTGTTCGGCGCACATAAAAAAACACCAAGAGAACCACCGCTGCCGTTAAAACAACATACTTGGAAAATTATACCAAAATATTGTACACCGTGACAAGACGTTTTTCTATCTACTTCCGGACGACCATCTACCCTTTTATTAACTGTTATTATTATTTTTCGTTTAAAGTATGACGGCAGTTGCCTAACCTAGCCCGAGGACCTTATGCGAATATATATATATATATATTATTATTATTGTATAATATTTTCGAGGGGAGAGCGAAAAAAAAAACCACCGTTGTTCGCCACCACCGAGGATATACGTCAGTATTTTTGCGGTCGTCCATTGATCGCCGTTCCGGGGGTTGATTATGATGTATGATGACAAACACAATATACATGCAATACCTTGTGGGTGGGTGCGGTACACTAGTCTGTGGGTCTCGGTACACGGTGACTTCACATGGGTCCCGGAGAAAACAATGAAATAAATGCCTAAAAACAATATTAATTTCGGTTCACTCGGATGGGCGCGAAAATAAACATGTCCAGCGTATTGTTTCTAGACTACTTACATTCGACGTTGAATGAAAAATCCGATTTTTTGTTTTTTCGATATTAATATAGTTGCTGCCAAACAAAGACGAGTCGTTCTGACTTAGTAGCAAATATTGCAAGTATAATATGCTCTATACTTGACAATGGTGTCAATTAGAAGATGCAAGACATTTTTGTCGTTACAACGCTGTGAATGATGCTAGCAATCTGCAATATCAATACTATGCTTGAAGCGTTGGGAATAACTGTAACCAAGCGGGTTGGGTAAAATATTAAAATTCGCCACACTTCAAAAATGTAAACATAAGTGCAATAGTGGCATTCATTTACCCACTTGGTTGTCATCATTTACCGAGACTCCTCTGTAATCTAATTTGTTTAGTTTATATGGGTTATCTGGCCAAAATAAATGAATAAATATGAGTAATAAATTGTCGATTTTTGGCAACAATGTTTCTTCCAATCCGCAATACCTTCGGTCTGTCTTGACCATTCGTTGGACATTTATGCAAAACAAAACAATATAACATTTTAACAACCCTTTGCCCTGACGTGGCTTGCATTGTTGTTATTGCACTGGTATTTCCGCGACCATTAGCGCGTTCGGTTGAAGGTCTCTTCTTATTTCTACCACGTTTGATTAGAAATGATTACGAATCGCTGGATAAATGTTTGCGTCGTCGGTCGAACGGGCAGAAAGGGACAAAATCCATCCGAGTCGGACAAAACGAAAACGTTATAAGTATTAAAACACACGGATTGTCCGGAACGAGAAAAAAAACAACAACACACGACTCGAGGTGGCGACGTAGAGGGTAGGAAAATAAGCAGTAATATCTCAAGTGGTATTGTTTTGTATTTTTTTTTTTCGTCGAACACAATAAAATCCCAATGGGATAACATTTCGTTACACAATCGAAACGACTCGTTGTGTGTGTGTGTGAAGTACTCGAAGGAGATGTTTTGTTTTGGAGAAAGGGCCTCTTCTCCGTCTGCTCCGGGCCGTGTGGCTCTGAAAAGCTCTCGTGGCCAATCCTTGTGTCCGAAACACTAATGGAACGCTAATGGAAAACATAATCCCATATTTCAACCGACCCCTCCGCCACCGCCGCCGCTACAGTTTCCTCGTCCCCACCCTCTCCTCGTCACCAAATCCACTAAACCTAGTTCATTAAACGTTAAACGCAAAACTCTCGTTATTTCGTTTTTCTTCTTAAAACGCGCACAGTCGTTTTCGTTTAAATTATCGTTATCGTCATTTTGTATTATTATTTATCATTATTGTTTTTGATCCTGTCGTTTGTACGTACGATCTGTATATATATATATATATATATATATATATATACATACGAATGCGCCTACTCCAGACACACGCCGTGCTTGCACCGCCACCATTATAGGCGTTATCATAAATCATCGGTTCATTAGACGTCCAAATAATGCTCGGAGATCTGTCACTCAAGAATGTCGTGGCGTGCGCAAGAAAGGTGAACGTTCAACACACACACACCTATCATACATGCGAGCACTTATGTAGGTATTGTAGTTTTGCTGCCATTCCTCGAGTTTTCCCGTATAATGGTCTTTTCGCACGAACGAGGGTAATAATTCTCTCGAGAACTATTTAGTGTAAAAAATGTACATAATATATTTGCCAACTAATAATGTGTAATCATTAAATAACTATAATATATTATTATCAACCCAAAGCGGTACGCATGCGTTGCCGTAGCTATATTGCCTACGCTAAACGCCGTATCATACATACTTACATGATTTCCTCCCATTACATTACTATCTCTTTAATTAATATGTTTAAAGGTGTTCGCCGGAAACGACGCCCTAACTTGTATTTTAACTGAAAACAATTATAACATACTTTTACTATTTTATCAATTATCTTCAATTGTTTAATTATTGTACTAAACAGCAAACATATCGCATATTATACATTTTCTCTAATAGTTCAACCCGCGTTCGTATACCAGAATGAATATAATATATGTGTGACGTTAAAATTTGTCTTAAGAGGTTTTCGATGTGAACATTTGTATTTTTGTACTTATGAGTTTTTTGTTGTTCTCGATTGGCGTTCAAAACATTTGAAAATTTTAGTTCAAGAGCGAGTGAATCGCCGCCAAGTCTCGTGTTGACAATATTGTTTCCTGGAGAACTGTTTTTGCTGTCGCCTTTCGTTTTGTCTTTTACGCGCCGCCTACATGGTGTTTGCGTTGTCTTGAAGCGAATAATTTTGTTTTCAACGGTGTTTGTAATTAATGTTGGGTTCTGGGTAGAATTCCGTTTGAAAGGCTGTCTACACGTAGGTTCGATAGCCGTGAAAATACCCAAAATTCCATACTGTTTCTCATTAGCCGTATTCCGTCTCTTTTTAGCCTTTTCCGAGAAATTAATAATAATTATAATTCCTGTTTGCTACGACTTACTGTTTGTCAAATTGGCGGGGAGGGAGAAATACATAACGGCCAGGAGAGCTGAAATAAGACGTTATAGGTCTGGAACTGTGTAGTCTGGAACGAAAGAGCAACAACGACAGCAGGAAACGACGAAAATTATTACAAAAGGGGATTAGGTGAAAGTTTTATAAGCGAATAAATTATGAAAGATTATGTAGGCAAATTCAATTTCGCCGGTAACTTTTTTTAGTTTTTGTTTTTACCCTTCTTCTAATCCTGTCATTAAAACTATCGCAGTTTGTGTTTAACGAGTTCCGACACTGCGCGTTGTTAGTATTATACTATACTTTCAAAGGTAAGAAAACGACGATTTGTTTGCACTTTGCACGCCAAGTTATTAACCGAGAACCTCGTGCGTATCACTATTATTGTAATCATCACCGACGCCCGGGCTGCTCAATTACCGAGCAATACAACTGCGGCCCCCGTACATCAAACAAACATCATCATCATCATCATCATTATTATTATTATTATTAACATATACGAGCGAGGAAAGTGCAGTTTTTAATCAACCCGGCTATTGTTCGCCACGCAGAAGACACGTTATAACACATAGGAAGAAAGGAATCGTCGGCTCCGATGCGAACGCCGAGAAAGTCTGTTATTATCATCCCGAAACGTGCTCGTCGGTGCCGTCGAGCTGCGTTCGTCTTCGGATTTGAATAGTTTTCCCGAGACAATGCAAACTTGTCTTGTAGGTGCTGTCGACGGAATATGTATGTAATATTTTAAACAGAATGTAGCTGTGGTGACTTGTGGCGGCGGAGTCTAAGTACACACGTATACAGCTGATGGCGGCGGGCGTGGGAGTCGTCGGAAGATTCATATAATACTATACCGTATCGCACCTCCTTGTAAGCGTGGTACCGAGTTCAACGGTACTACTTCAACCCCAGTCCGTCCGTGTTTTCTCCGCAGTGTAATTTATTCTGTTTCGGTAATGTGTGCATATAGCAACAACAATGGTAGTACTTACCGGGGAATACGGAGGGCGTGCATCGGGGTTCGAGTAAAAATTTGAATTTCTAATGGCTTCAGCAGTCATTGCCGCCACCTCGTTCGTTAGCGGCGACCACCGAATCTATTTTCTCTCATCTCGACCGGTTTTACATTAATTGATGCCATAGGCCATACACCGTCGCCGTTTTGTAGTTTCCTACAACACTTCCCCCATCGGCGCGAGCGAATATCGGTCCGCCACAAGCTGCGGTTTTCCCAGGATTAAGATTGATTCTATTCGTGAATAATTCAACGGCACCGCTGCCGCCTTTGCCGATTGTAGCTCATAAACATTAAAAATAATTCTAGACGTCCACTGGGATCTCGCATGTATGCGAGTGTTGGCTAATCTATGAGAGACTTAACCAAATTGGGTTTCGTCCCAATATACATATGTCCCACCACATTCTGCAACATTAATAGTATTTGGTGTATCATCAATATTTATCATGCGGTTTCTAATAGGTCTTAGATGGACGTGGATCGCATAGAGGCCGTTAATAGTCGTTACGTTATCACCGATACAAAATGAATTAATAAAATAGCGCTGAACTTGAAGCAAAAGCGGTTTTATCGAAAATAAGACGTTTGACCGAAGCCGTTCCGACGATAACGTTTCAACGATGTCGTTTTGGCGAATGACGTTTGGGAGATGTACCAGAATATGGGCGAAAAACAACTTATCGGCGATAAAAACATATAACTGAAAAACCCCCTACTTTATTTATTAGTAGATAATACACCAATGAGTGTGTAATTAAAAATGTTATTAATGTAATAATTGTAATTGTAATAATGTTGTCGTATATCTTTAGTAATGGTACATTTACCCGAATAATAATATAATTTTTTTTATAAAAACAAATTAAATAGTGATTTAGTATTCAATGAAATGTTCTTCAAATTTAATTACCTTTAAACATTAATGATTAACGTGATCATAAATATTACACGGGGTTGAAGGTAAATAAAATCTTGGTGCTTAAATATATTCAACGGTTAACCGTTGAAAGTCACGGTCCCTATCTATTATCTAGCTATTATTAAAAAAACGTATTTAAAGCCGTTTACTCTAAATAAGGGTTTATAAGCATACAGGAAATTTGATATACGTACTATAGTAAGCCCTTGGGAAATAAGCGGCCTCAATTTTCACACCAAGTAATTGAAGTAATGAGAACCAAAAAGGGAGGATACAAGTAACAACTTTTTTCGACTTCTAGATCGGCGAGTATATTTAACTTAACAAACACGACTGTAAGTAAGTGTCAATACAATCGGGAACGGTTTAATAAACACATGTCATGCTATTACAGGTATTTCGTTAAGAACCTAACCTGGTATATGGACTGCGTGATAAGTATGTACCAACGCGTAACGTGGAAGTGCAGTGATGTTTTTTTTATCCGTATCTTAATTATTTGAGGGCGAAACGTATAATTTAATGGTATGACATGAATGAATGTGTACCGGTCGCCTGGGGACCGTTTTATTATCCGGGACAGTTTTGAGCGTGCGCGAGCAAAATAAAAAAAAAAGGCATGATAAAATACGGCTGTGGGACGAAAACGCGTACTCCTAACGAGAGGGAAATATAAAAAAAAAAAAGTAGCTAAAAAAATATCATAAAGAACTATAACGTGACAACGAAACAAAATTATGAAAACCCAAGCACAACAAAAAAAAAAATATATATATATATATATATATAATGCGTATGCGTTATGCGAGGAGAAACGTGTATGGAAATTCGCTGACTGAATTATATTATTTTACATTAACATATTGTGCTCTTAACACGGCATAAGAAACTGCTCAGGTTGTAAAAACAAAAATTACTCACAGCATTCTTTTACGGAGTTAGTTCAACCGTTTGAACGAGAATAACATACAAATATTTGGAATGCTTTTTAATTATTTTTCCCTCCTCGGAATTTCCAACCAAACTATTTATATTAATATAATAATTGACCAATATTGATTACCATAAAGACGTAGTATCTCGTTGTTTATAATAATAATTCCTCCAAACTTATTTCTCGTATAGTTTGTTAAACTTCTCTAACAAGTTTCCATATAAAACAACATACCTACTTTACGCAGTGAAAAGTTATTGGTTTTTTTTTTTGTGTTTTTTTTTTAATCGAAACAAGTATTATATTCATTTTTTTTTCGTTCGGTAAAAAAATAGCGGGAGGAAAACGTTTTTGGAACCGAGTTTGTTGTAAATCACGATTCACGTCTAGTAATAAACTTGTAGGAGACGAGGAAAAATCTATCGGTGAGATAAATTATAATGATGTACAATATTTATGGCAGTTCGAAAGCTCTCAGAGCATGCCAAAGCAGATGATAATAATTTTAACGCGGTTCCCCGGCATGCGTGGAATTTTTCTGCCGTTTGTATTTTTGCTTTATAAAAAAAAAAAATATATTTCCCGGGCACAATAGTAAATGTAATAATAATAATAATTCAGACAGTGGACGACATTGCTTTATGATGTTTTAACGAGTGATGTCGCGACCGTGTTAATTATACTTTTTCGGGTATCGGCCGACGCACAAATTTTGCTCATCCGTCATTCAGAAAAGTATTACATTATATTATAAAAAAAAAAAAATGATAAATGCGAACAAAACGCGCGACACGTTGTGGTGTTTGTAAATTTCCATAAACCAGTCGTTTATTCCGTCTGTCAGTTTATAAATCCTCTTCGCCCCGGCCCCGGTGTCTTCTTATTTTTTCGTCGAGACGTTACCGCACAAAAAACAACACACACACATACTAAAGTAAAAACAAATCTCGGAGGTTCCGCACTTGAACTTATCCCGTGGATTGACGACCGTAACCGAGTTGTATAGTAATTTCGGGATAAAGTAAATTGACTTTTCAAGTGTACATTAAATACCCGTATAAATATCCTATGCGTTGGGTCTCGAGCACACACATTGTATTGCATTGTCAATCCGACCACGTATGAATCCACCAGGAAAATCGAAAATCTATTACATCGATATTGAAACTAAATAACACATAATACGCACACATGCGGACAAACAGCCGTCCTCGAAGGGACGAAACACAAAAAAAAAAAAAAACGGTCGCCGCCGATGGAAATTTATCGACGAAATTGAATTTGCCGTGTTCGAATGAGAGAATTGCGTTGAGCTTTAAGTCGTCCGGATGAAAAAACAAATCGCCGTTCAAGATTTGGTCAATAATCATTGGGGATTATTTATAATTGGACTTGGCGGCTAAGGTTTTAGTCACAGCTAAAACCGCAGATATCTATGTGTTACGCGCTGTGATCGTTGAAACGACAGTATCGGTTTGCTGAGGTTAAGTTATTTTAGTATTTAGTAGTTTCAATGATTGCGACGGGAAAAAATATATAGTTAGACGAACTAAAATTACGATTAATATAGCGACACCATAAACGTACAGTTGGAATAACTAATTAGATAAATAGTTCGGCCAACTATTCAAAGCAACTATTTATTAAGTTATTCCAACTATACATGTATTGTGTCCCTATATTAAACAGGAAGCGTTCATCAGAAGATTATATTGAAGAATAACAAATGGATTACCAATTTCAACTTACCACTATCCTTTCGGTCTTTACAATGATCCAATTTTTAATTTGATTATTACCGATAAATTAAAGCGTTTAAGAATAAGACAAAAACCATTTTCTTTGACTGAAATAATTATGAATCTGAAAGAATTAAGTTTTTAAATGTTATATAATCAAATTAAATGTGTACAATAGAGATTTGTATTATGTTATTATTGGAAAGTAATACTGCAACAGAAATTTGGAATATTCTTTTTTTGAGAAAAATTCATAAAAGCAGAATGCCCTTTTTGCCGAAATTGTATCGACGAATTCGTATTTTATTTAAACGGAGTTTATACCGCGAATATCTTTCACTCTGTTTCTCTCTCGATTGAAAGCTTTCTTGGGCGTGACAATTTAATGGGTTTCGGTTGTTTGCTGAGTTATTTATAAGCGAACGAACACGGTACAGCCGATTGTTCAAATTGAAAAGTGTTCTGCATAATAATAATAATAAATCCTGTAACATTATCACCTGCATTATTGCAGCAGCACTTAGAGGTTTCTTTACACCATATTCCTTCGGCGTCGACGCCACTGCTCGGTATTATTATTATTTATTTATTTATTCACTCCCAACAGAAATCATTTGCCGGAAACCGTATATTCAATTGAAATACACTCTGCGGCGACGAGTACTTGTAATTACGAACAAAACGAGAGCTTTTAGGTGCGGGGGTAAACGACCGGGACGTGGAGCAGGAGAAAAATCAATTAGCATTTTGATATTGGCAATATTATAATATATGACTGCGCCATGCCAGTGTGTGTTTGCAGTTGGCGTTTGCGCGTGCGAGCCACAGTGGGTTCAAATTTGAAATTCCCGTTTAATTCGATACCGTTTAATTTATGTTCGCCCAGAAATTAGTATTCCGCCGGTGTCGTGCAAACGAATAGGGCAGTATGCAGATCGATCCGGATTGAAAGTTTTGCCTTTTTTTTTTTACATAAAACACTAACTGTGGTGTTCTATGCAGAAATAACGCATCTGTAGTGTGGCTAGACACGCGATACAGTTGGTACGCTATAATATAGTATTATATTGCAAAATAACTTTCCTATTATACGAAGATGAGATACCACGGACGAGTCATAGTCTATTATCTAAGGACATTTGTCTAGACAACGCCTTCAATTTTAACAATTCAAACATACCTATACGAGCAAGTAGGGTGGTGCCTGTTTATGTAACACACATTACACACTTTACTACTTGTAACGTTCTTTGGAGGGATTGAGAAAATATTAATGTATATCAAATACATAAGCCGTCAACTGTAGGCGCTCAAGTCACCTACTCGTTTAAAGTGAATATTTTTTATGAATAGGGCTTTTATTTAAGAATACATATCACGTGCTTATCAAATATAAACTGTACGCTCAACTAACGCGTTAAATAGCCTTTCTTTCATTAGAAGTGGTCGAGAAAGCTTTAGGTGTCCCACAAAAATGACTGTTACAACAGTTGATGACATACAACAAAACCTATGTAAATCTCAGACTAGTCCGGTAATGATTTGTCAATGAATGAAAGTAATTGTAAGGCAACAAACAAGAGACACGAAAGGAGGATTCTCGAAATGAACGTTAATGAAATCAGTGTGTTGAGAGACTAGGTTAAGTGTATAAGAGGTAATTTGGGAGTTGCGCCAAAGGAGGTGAAATTAGAGGGATGAGATTGATATGGTTTGGGATTTGATTTGGGAACGAAACATATATTGAGAAACGGTAGAGGAAGACTGAACTAGAATTATCGCGTGACCGTGAGTGGATCGGAGGTGGATGTTAGAGAAACGTGGAAAGAGATGATTAGGGCGACCGACCCTCGCTTACACGGGACAAGTCAAAGAACAAGGAGATCAGAGATGTGTAGCGTTATCGCTGTTAAACGTTTTAATTGAAGCGTCATACCGGCTACGTCCGGAACGTTTATAATGTAATAGTTATGTGCAGACTACCAATAAAACGAGTTTGTCGTGTTGAATTATTTGTCTGTCGCGCATGTCGTCGAGGACGGTGAAAACGCAATTATCAAAAAGTTACCGCCGACACGTCTGTGACATTTTCCGGTGGTTTCCCTTTCGAGACATATAATAATTATCTGGGCCGTTGAAAACTCGATGACAGCGCCGGATCGTGGGTCGGCCCCCCCACAGGTGTACACACGCGGCAGTGACGTTCCCTTACAACTTCTATGTAGTTTGTGTTTAATTACGGCGGGCCATGTGACGGACGTTGGAATAATAATGACGAGGGGTCGAGACGTAAAACCCACCGCCCGATAAGGCCTACGCAGCGTGCTGAGAAAGGGTTAACCAGATTTCGCCGAAAATTCGGCGACGGACCGCCGTATTACTTCTAGAGCAATATTATATTAGTCGCCAACGCCCGTCTCTGTAGAATTACAACGTGTCCATTATTTTATCAATTCCGTTTTTGAAATAAATCCGTCTCACGGCCCTGGGGGTCTGTCGAAAATTGCTTTTGTGACACAAAGTTGAGGGGACGGACGCAGGGTAAGGTTAAAAGGATGGGACAGCGATAAGTGTGGACGAGGTGGGGCGATGGAATGGTGGCGATGAAGAGAATCGATAATTTCTGGATAACCGTCAGAAAATCAGCTCATCGTATTAAGACACATTCGCGATCCAATGTCCTTCCTTCAGGGGGAAAGATTAAATATTTTTATTACCATTATCGTCTTGGTTTTTGTTTCAGTTAACACGCATGGGTGTAATTTGGTAAAAAAAGGGCGGGTAATTGATTAAAGCGAGCAAAATGTATCGTTATGCCCCGTCTAGTTTCTAAGTTGTCTACGATAAATTATCATCAGACTAACCATCCGCCCCGGTATATAAACGGTTAAGAAATAGTTATTATAAGTTTTACCTTAGCTATTATAGGTGTTAATGGACATGTTATATGGATCGAATTATAATTAAATACTAAAATAAAAATTTACCCAATTATTGTTAGTAAAATGATGTTGTTTTTGTTTGCAGGTGAGTTGAAATCAGACTATTCAAACGTCGAACGGCGAACGGTCCATAAAATACAATCTGGTAACTTTTATTACTTTTTAGTTTCCATCTGTGTTGACCAACTGCAATGCTTGCATGTACTGTACTTATATCTGAAGCGTCGGTTAAGTAAACACTGATATCGCGACATTAAGATCTTGATCATGTGTTAGCTTATCCCGGATAATTATGCTTAGTAATAATATACAGTAATAATTCTCGGCGTGAAATTACAGACGGAACTGGTTGATATCTTAGCGTTAAGTTTAGCTTAAACAACTAATCATGGCTTTTATATTCCTGATGACTCTGTGGTTTTTTAACTACCGTATAATAATTTTATAGCCGTTAAAGTTGCTTACATTAACATTACTTTATTATGTATTTGTTTTTATGGCCGCGCTTGAGCGGGTAACGTGAATTTATTATTTTAGGAATTAAACGATAATAATTTATAAATTTAGGTTTTAACGCGCTTTTGCTCACTTGATAACCCTATTATTATGATTATCTACTAACATATTCACGAGGCCGTTTACTGTTTTTGTTATTAATTTTGGATTGGACTTTTTAGTACCTACCGCTACGGATGAAGTAATTATGTTTATATTGCGGTCAACTTTTGATAGCTCATAATATTTTTTTTAACGTTCAACAATCGTTTTTTTCTCTCAAATTAATATGAAAGTTGAAGTATACGAATAACGCTTGAAGTTTATGTGATTTAAGTATCCGTGTAAGTGCACTTTGAACGCGTCGACGCTACTTACAAACTACACAGAGAAGTATTAATAATTTATTTTCTGTGATAATTTGAATGTCTGTCACGGCAAAAGTAATTAACGGCAACAGACAGCAGAAACTTTGATTCGTTCGAAAGCGCGTAGTCCGGAATAACCAGGCGGCGTATAACGGGAAATGGATAATTGGAGAAGTTTTCGTTCCTGACAGTATTTAGAACTTTATCATAGTCACTAACAACGATGGCATTTAAAGCAAGTGTATTTTATTCGGAATGTATGTTGCGTACAGTAGTAGACATAGATTTCTGTCGCTCGCAGAACGAGATTAAGATAAGTGGCACCCCTAGAAATGGTGTAAACTCAATCTTTTCTCACCCGGTCGTCTCCCCCCTCCCGAAACGCATCCTCTACTAGATTTTTGGAACGGAACTGAATTGGGCCAAATAAACAAAACTTTTACATGCAGAGTTGTATGTAACTTTCTGCTACTTCGGCTGAGCAGCTTGGCGGAACAACCAATTCAACGGGAAAACTTAATTTTTGTTTTAATCTCGAACATTGTATATAAGCTACACTCGTGTAATGCGAGATGATTTACTGTTATCAGTTAAATGATACCGTCTTTAGTACGCCCCGCATTATTCTGTAGAATAGAAAAACATTGTTTTTATTGTTGTATAGAAGTAAAAATAAAACAATCTAATAAATATTAATAACTAAGCTTAAAGAGTTTAAACAAACACAATTCGATCAAGCCAAACTACCAGATTGCTCTAAAAAAAAAGCAAAACGAACATCGGATACTTATTCCAAAATTGCAATACATATTAAACATGGCAAATAGACAGCGGAGATTAACTTGTCTGTGATTAGAATAAGACAGAAGTTTAAGAAAAACCAATATGTTTTTTGATTCGCGGTAAACCGCCTTTTATTAAATAACCAATATACTCTCAGCTTAGCATCGAATCTAAAAAAAAAATGCTCGTCTCTCCCCAATAATGTCGTTTCATCCCTTCAGTCGGACGTGGAAGGCCGGTAATTTGTTGCACATTTAATCATCAGAGGGAAGTTTTTGAATTGACTTTAGCATTTTGGCGCTCACTGTGTAACATACTAAATTGACACAAAAGTTTCCCGGTTCCATAGTTTGTAAATTGTTTTGTGTCGGGTAATTTATTGACATAATTGTCGTTGAATGCCCTTTTATTGATTAATGTTAATTATATTATTATAAATTTGTATATTTTAATTTGTCAACGGGTAAATCGAAATAATTACAACATAATTAGGCGTGTTAATAAAAATGTTGATCTATGCATATTTAACTAAATAGAGAGCACTCTAAAATTAGGAGTCTCGGTTAACACATGTTGACTGAATGTAACATCAGCACCATCAGTCGATCCGATACTCAGAAAATCTTGTTTAATTTCTTTAGAGTTGTTCTACAGCTTGTAACAAATCACCAACGTTCATCCACGGTAGTTTTATACGGTATTCCGGACAATATGGCGATATCCTTTACTCAATGACCATAACCACGTCTAAACTAACTGAATACCTGTTTTATCATCTTCAGACCCGGTAATATATTTTTTTTAATGTTTCATATGCAATGAAATTAATTCTAAAGTGCTTTCAATGATAAGACTCACATTTGAATTGACTTATCAAGGATACACTATAGTGACCAGGAGGTTTGGAAAGGATAAATGCCAGTTATCATATTTGTATAGCGTGGGGATATGACGTTATATATATTTCCTAACCATTTTTATTAACGGCAGGAACATTTGTAGTTGTAGTCATATTACAGTAATATTTATATCCATATAATATTGCAGGCGCACAAAGCATTAATATTATACATTATTCTCTTTCGTTTTTACTCCCAATGCCAAAGTATTTTCTTTTTTATTCTTGGTTATAAACAAAATTACTCGGCATTAGCCGACTCTGCTAGAAATTTAAATATTACATTTTATATTCAAGTTAAAAAGGTAGCAATCGTTGAAAACGTATGAATTTCAATTTTCGCCACCCTCGCGGTCTCTTTAGACTGTTGATTATGGAAACGCGATAAAAAAAACACTCCATAATGACTTTCCGCTACAAAATACTATAAGAATGCCAAGGTTTGTATTAAAATAGAAATACTGTATAACTTTTGTGCTTCCACCGCGCCGAGCGTTCCTTTTCGTTGCACTAATGTAGTATTTAAAGTTCAGATAAATACTTATTAATACCCGCAGTCCCTCTTTTACTGTCAGTTTTTTTCGTTCTCTAGTTATGTTTTATTAATAACTAGCTGCCTGTGTACCCGGCTTCGCTCGGGTTAAGAAATACAATTGCAACAAAGTACTCTCCTCCCTAGCTTCTCTGCAAGTTAAAAAAAATATATCCAAAACTCGCAAAATCCATTACATAATCATGGCCTTCCCCCCTGAATTTTTACCTGCGGGTGCCCTTATAGACACTCGATAATAACTATTATGAATACAATTTGTAAATGCCAAAACCTTTAAAACAATTAAATACAAACGTGTTTAGCAGATGTTGTTCAGCTTCGATGCGAATTTGAGGAGGTATAGAAAGAAGGCAAGATTATATACTTAATTAATCGGTACTTAGACTTAATTTTAAATCGCATTTAAAATTAAACTAAAAAAGAAGGTTAGCGATTTACAGATATCATACTATATAATACAGTTAATACTTATCTGCATGGTCAGTCCGATTGTTTTAGTACATTGAAATTCACTAGACTTTTCTTCTTAATCACTAAAGAACGAAAATCCTTAAACGGTAAAAACGTGTAGTCGTTCCTATATAAGTCAAGATTCCTTTTTTTTTATTGTTATTTGTCTATATATAATGTTTGTTTTATTGGTTTTGTTAATTATTTGCTTACCTTTTTCCCTAATATTTATCTTCTATTTTTATTAAATATAAGTTCGCATAGTAGCGGCAACTCTAAGTATTATTAATAAATCTCAAAAAAATATCGTTTTCGTACAGTTTTCAAAGGTTGTAGTCAAGCTCGCTGCGAGTTTACAGCTTGATCAGAGATGCAGATGCTTTCGAATAAATAATAATAATAATGTGGGGGAAATAAAAAAGGCCTATAAACCAAATGCCCGTACAACGGTAAATACCCTATACCGTTCTTATGAGCGTGTAAAAATTATCGGGTTTCCGATTAAAACTGTAAAAAAACAAATTTTAAACGGCCTGTATACAATTGCAATCCCAGTTACGAAAAAAAAAACACCACAAATTTATAATAAATAAAAATTAACCAAAAGTAATGATCACCTCCGATGGTATAAAACATGAATATTGTATGATTACGATTTCCGATTGTCATTGTGGATGTATTATATTCTTCGAGCCATCAGAATTGCCAGGTATTAAATAAATAAAGGCGTTTAATATTTTATACGTTTTTTTCTCACGCGGTACTTGCCGGTTGGAGAGTACGGGCTTTTCGAAACGCCAACACTTCGCCGGGGGTTGTCGGCAAGATGTGATTTCTTTTTTGCGGAAATTGTTTATTTCCAGGCGGCTGTAAATCTCACGGCGGTGTGGTTAATGTTTCATAGTCGCAGGTTTAGGGGATGGTCGACAAAAAAAAAAAAACATAAATATTTCGAAGAAAAGAACCATCCCGGCAAGGTGAATAATTTATGAAAACGAAATGCCAGTTTTTAGAGCTTTGTGCTCAGGTGCGACCTTTTCACAATGAATCTGCGCGCTTGGCGACGTGTGGAACAGGTAAGGAGAGGGCCAGGTAAGGAAGAGGGCCGTTTGCGCCCGAGCTGGAGGCTTTTAAGGCGTTATTTACGGCGTGTTTCCACCCTCCTGCAAACCGGGTCTTATTATTTATATAAAACGCCACCCGGGGAGAGTGCGGCGGCTGTTCCTTAACCCGTTATTTACCGCCGGACCTAACGGCCTGTTTATGTAGTAGGTAACAACCTTCCGCGTTTTACACACATGCACTACACGCACTAAACGGTCTTGGGCTTACCGACGAAAAAAATAAATGAGCAAAGGTCAAAGGGTAACGCGCGGCAACACCTATTGTACACTATATTATATACATCCAACACCGTAAGTGCTGCGTGAAATTTTGTAGCTTCCACGGCGCGTCGGTTTAGTGGGTTTTTAGGGCGCCTGAGGGATGGCGAGGCAGATGGAGAGAGAGAAACAAAGCTAAAATATCATCAAGTGCTTCTTTTGTGCGACCTAATACGACATTGGGTGAATTGAAAACGACTATACTTGCGGCAGTGCGCAGAGATCGGGCGTAGGACTTTTGACGTTCATTTCCTTCGGTCCGAGACACAGTGTGACGGGGGATGAGAGGCGGAGACGGAAAGCTAGTGAGCGAGTAAGCGAGAAAAGGAGGATAGTCATAAAGTAATAGAGGAGAAAAAAAAGGGACCGGAGACTGAAAGGTGGAATAAAGCGCAGAGTGCGGAAAAAACGTTATTTCGCGAGAAATACGGTTAGATTGGTTTCTTTCTATTGCGTATTGATTTGTTTGCCAAACAGTCCTTTCGGGCGACGGATTAATGCAGCCCTGGGAATAGTTTTGTGGAAAGAAAGTATGTTATTGGGGGTTGCGAGGTGCGGTGAAGACGCCACCGGAAAGTCTATTCCAGCTAGATCTCGTACTAATTAAACGCTTCTCCCGTACATGCCAACGCCAACGACGGTGTCTGCGTTTTATACCCTATTGGCCGAGTGGTCGTGGAAAGTTTGACTTAAAGCACAGCTTAAACTCAAAATAACCGTATTAATCAGTTAAAACGACTCATACAAACTCTAGCTTAACCAACGTCTATCACATGTCTAGCTAATCTAAGTCGAATACAAAATCTAAAAAGTCTTAACTTCGTGGGTTTCGTTTTAATTGTAAGTAGGTATAGTATATAATATCTAAATGCTACATTAAACACGGGTTTTTCTCGTAAAACGATAGGTCGTTTAAAACAATTTCTCACTCACATCAGTAAATACTTGCGGTTATTTTTAATATAACCAAGAATAATCTTCCGCTCAAACGCTCACACTGTTCATTGTTATGTTAGTGCGTCTAAGGAAATTAAAAAATATGTTTCGAGTAACTTAAAGGTTTTTAGAGAAAAAATTGCGCAACAATATTATCATGTTTTATTTGTACACCAATTACCGGTGAGGGAAAACGTGAAAAGCACAAAATAACTTTTTTTTTAAAAGCGGTATTTTAAACTAAATTCAGATACATTTTTAATGTTTATTTTATAATATAATATACCGCAGAGAATATTAAGAAACTATATTCATTTGTATTTTTTAGGTTATTTGGTTATACGAAATTTATGGAGTTTACAGCTTTGAACTCAACGTAGTAAATATGTTTTTTTCTTATAATAATAATGAATTGATTTCATCTATTTCCTTTAATCATAATAATATATTTGTTATAATACATGTTGGCTGAACCTAACCAATGCGAATGATCATAGTTTCTTAATAATTCTTCAATGAATCAAAACGCTACTTTAAACTGTTCTGTTTTGTTTTTAAATAAAGATTTGTTCAGTTTATACGTGTAAGTGGTAAGTTCTGTATCTTTTCGAGATAATTTTGAAGAGATTTTTACTTCGTTAAAATGTCCATTTTTGGCTACTTGCGCACGATGGATCTTAAGTTTACAACAAATATTTAGAACCTTTTATTTCAAGTGGGATCATTAGCTTTGACACTCGATAACGTTCTTCGTTCTTGACTTAAATCCACTTACCACTCTTCAAATAACCTCAACGAGCATTCCATTGAGAGGTTTTGGTTTTTTGTACGTTTTGGCTATAATAACAACTAATTTTACAACCGTCAATCGATTTAAGCCTTACTTAACGGATTGCTCCCGCAGATAATATAAATAGTAAACACCCATTTATAACCACTGTTTTAAAACTTTTTAAACCATCGTTAAGTCTGTAAACAGGCTCTCGTTAAAATATATGTATCCTTATTTCCTTTATAATAACATTGTTGATGTTAAAAAAATACTTTTAAAACATTATCACGATATTTTTAAAAAAATATATTAATTTCATAATTTTGTTGTCTGAGAATAAGACAAAGGCGGGCGAATAATAATTTTGTTTGTAATAGGAAGTAGTTAACCGTCCTCAGACTAGATTATTTCATTTACACGGTCAGGTTAGGTCGCTGATATACGTATAATAGTATTAGTATTAAGTGAATACTTGTAAACATAATTTTTTTTCGTAGTGATATTATTTTAAATTATCGACACAAAATAACAGTACAAGGGCAGTTAAAATAGACCTACGGCAATCATTTTATAACTGAAAATTTGTTTTACTTGTTTGTCTTGACTCAAAACTAAGGTCACAAAAAAGTGCGTCTGTTTCTATATTATATGTATAGGACTTTTTTTTTTTTGAAATGCATTAGGAAACGTCTCGAGGCCCATTTCCTAGTATGTGTTTATAATGCAGTATTAGTCGGGAAAAAACTTTTCTCCCAAACTTTTCCTTCTGCGTCATCAAATTTTTACTTTTATAACCGATTAGGGCTGATTTTTGGACGACCAAACTTTTATTCTTCGTCGACGTGCGTGCGACATCTCTGAACTTGCCACGTAAGAAGTTTTTAGTGTATCGCACGACTTGCCATCGACGTAGCATAATGACTGTGGGGATGTATTGACTCGGACATGACTTGGTAATAAAATATAAAAATGAAGAGGCTTTTTTTTTTTCAAACTGTTCGAGATGCTCTCTGAGCAATATTAGGAAGATCGTTTGCAAGAACTGAATATCTGAACTATTTTCTTTAATATTTTAACGTACCTCAACTTCTGTCTTTTACTTTTTAATAACAACCCATTCGACACTAAAACAAAAAACAAAATCATTATTCCATTATTCCCATTAGAGTTACTACAGTTGTTGTATATTTGACCAATGATCGTTATCACACAGTATTTATTTATTACACAAGTGGGTAACTATAGGCTACAGAGATGATGAATAATCTGAATTTGTTTTTATGCTAGTCCACCGCAGACACAAGCACATTTTCGTTTTGTCATATTTTTTGTGGCGGGCAGCAACGCCGCTATATCGCTGAAAAAAACATTGTAGTTGACATAGTGACATCGGCATTGCCATCGGGGTTTCTTGTCGTAACCACAGTTGGTTATTGTTATACGGCTTTTCCCCTACATGTGTGCGTGTCGGTGTTAACTGCGCTTGACACTGACGCATTGTGGCTGTAAAGCGCGGGTTTTCTCTGCCCTCTACTCCGTTGCACTGGGTACTCGTGGCTGTTTGATAGACGTGGAAAAAAAATACAAAAAAAAAAAACAACTATTGAATTTTTATTCATCGACAAACGCGGCGAACGAGACTTTTTTGGTCGAGGTGTGAGTGGTAGGGGGACATGGAGAAAAAAAACGCCGGCAAACTAGAAAACAGCATGGGGCACACGGGAGGCAACGGACCCGCTGCAAATCATTGGAAACACGAACGAAAACTCGGAGCCAAATTAACGCTGTGAAGTTGAATCGTAGCCAAGGGAATATAAAGCCGCGGGTTCCCCCTGTAAAGGGGGACAGAGGGCGGAGACGGAAGAGTGGTAGGAACATGTGGTAGGACAGGAAGGGAACGTCGGGTGAGGGGCGGGTTCGATTTATTGCACTCGGAAAATCCGGCTACGGCGGCGGTGCTCTGTTTTGAGAGCCCCGTCGGGGCTGCACACACGGCATTGTGTGATATTATAATAATATAATATTATCATGTAAACGGCCTTGTACAACAAGAGCTTTCCGTATATATTATGTCATTATCGGTGTACAATAATATATATATATATATTATCATTACGGTTGTTGGTGTACGAGGTAGGGGCGGGGGCGGAGGCGGAGGTCGCAGGGGTGTTACAGTGGTCGGAGAGCCGGCGAAGGTGTATCATGTTTTTACAATTTGCACTCGACGACAAACTGAGGGTCGAAACTCGACTTTGGCAACACCGGACGGCTATTACCGTCACGTGTCTCCACGGTCGTACACGCAGTAGCTTCTGCTTTGGGTCGTAACAACTGTAACGGTTTCACCTCTCTCCGTGTAAATAGATTTAGAGCACGGCTGGGATGTTGCGGATACGTATAGCATCCCTATCAAAATAGGATTTATAGTTAAACACCACCGGTGGCTGCACGTGGTTTCATCCTGGTCTTAACTTCGCCCGGCGTAACGAGAATAACATTGCTAATTGATCGGGTTTTAAAAGGATATATGTATATATATATTTTTTTTTTGTTGTTATGCTTTTTCTCTTTTCCGCCATCCGTACATTATGGCTCTAGTCGACACCTGCGGTTATTATAGGACCTACGGGGTACCCAACGAAATAATTATTTTTAACGACGGCAATTTTAGCCGTGCGTTAGCGGTGATACAAAAATCAATAAGTGTATTTGTATTTTCTTCTCAGCTCTGACAACGGTCCCGCGGGATTCGACAAATCCGTCCAATCGCCTTATGTTTTAATTGAAACTCGAACGTATATATAGAATGAAAACATCCCGGTTCAATTATTTTATACCCACTAACCGCACGGAAGATTCTTGGGAACTTGAACGTGAAACGGAATTTAAGCATCTTTTACCGCACGCCTAAGCGTCTATTATCTTGCAATCAACTGCTAATATGCTTACAATTTCTGTCATCCTTTGCCGTGTATCGCCGGGTATTAAGTGCTGCGCGCTTGTACAGGTGTACAGCGGCTTCGCTCCGCGTTTACGTTGGATTATGCGATGCGTTTTTATTTTTAATTGCAATGTTATTAGCAACACGACCGCGTTATCGGCACAAAGTCCTCTGTGGACGCGATCGGTTGGCGGAAAAGGTTTTTTTTTTTTTTTAAAGCTATTTGTAAAACCTCTGTGTGTGGTATGGCTTTTACCGAATATATAAATAAAAAAAAAAATCCTCTCTCGATAAATCCGTTAAAAAAAAAAATCAAATTCCCATGGTATAGTGGCGTTCGGTAATCTCTGATCCCAATGCGTTGGCAAATATATGTATGTGATATTATTGTACAAACGCTGCGGATACCTTTAAATCGGCTAAACTCATTGCATGCGGATTGCGGGCATCATTACTCGGTGGACGGCAATAGTACACATACAGTAGTTGTGCGCTGAATAAAAATATATATCCGGGGTTGACTGCGCGTATCGGCCGAGGACGTGATCGGCAATCGCAATCGGAAACCATTTTCGTTTAATGAATATTATTACTGCGTTTGTAATGTTTGTTTTCATTATCTGCCAGCGGCAGTGGCTGTGGCAGGTGACGGCAGGAAATTGCCCGGAATCGCCTTGGTCCCTCCGCACTGGTCACCGGCCCTTCGTCCTTTACCTTTATGTAATATATTATGAAAACGCCAACGGGCAATGCTTATATCAATTTACTTAATTCTCTTCCCGATCCCCTAGTTTTGTCCGCCGTCTCGTCACTTAATATCCCACCGCGTATACGGGCCGATTCCGACTAAGATTTACAATAGGAAAATAATTTTAAAAAAAGTCAGGTCAAATGCAGACGCAGTATACTCAGGATCGAGACGTCTCTAGATATTTTCTAGTAATTAACGTGGTTGAAAGCGATAGAATCGCTCGCTGACGATAAAACGCATAAAATCATTATTATAGCGCTTTGTTAACATTATTTATAACCGTGTCATTATTAATGATTTTGGCGAAAAAAAACACACACATTTTTTTTTTAAACATTTACAGATAAGATTCTTGTTGAAGGTAAAAAATATTTTCCCCTCAGAGCACAAGGTGCAGAGTGTACTCGACCAATTTTAAATCGTTTTGATGATAGGTACCGTATTTGCTATTTATTAAAGTCGACAGTGCGTTTCCTCTTAGACGGGTTCACTTTTAAGGGCGTCTTTATTTTTCTGTTATTTTCCCAGTCGTTATTTGTTTAACACCGGTGCGTATTTATTTTTATTTTTTGTCGACTCCGACGAAACGAGGACTTCTGTAAGCCTTTAGCGTTTAATGAACTCGCAAATACATTTAAACTAGGTGTGCGAATTCATACCTACCTACCACTGCTGTGTATTTTATAGTTTCAAAAGTGGGATTAAATGCGCAAATAAATCCCCTTTTTCCGATTGAACAGGCAAATTAATTCGGATTTCTATTGATTTTCTCGATACTCCCAAGGACGTTGCTTAGATATAAGCAATTAAAATACAATGTATAATCTTCACTTTTATACACGTATATCAACATAGGCAGTAGTAGTTTTACGCTTATTCGTCGAACGTCGTTACAGTGTTCAATGGCAAAAAGCTAGTAAACAAAAATGTGCAAATTTTTCTTATTATTCTTGTTTTTAATTAATATTAAACCTAACCGTTAGACACACAAATACAAAAATACATTCACTACTATTTACTGATCAAGTAATTTACTATGCTGTCTCAAATGTTCTGAAAAATTGGCCTCTCTGTTTTCGTGAGTCGTTGAAAACATACGTTTTATTGTTTCTTAGACTAGGTAATCCACACCGGATTGCACCAGCAGAATGAATTGTGTTAATCGTCCAATAACTTGTTAAGTAAAGCAATTACAGTTAATGAATTGCCTCTAAACAACAACAACGTCGAGCGCAAAGGTTTGATGTAAGTTTTACAAATAACGTTTGTCGTTTTTAGTAATTGACTAAACTAAACACTTAATAATTACTGCTCGAAGTTACAATTGCATCGAAGGTATTCAGTATAGTATATAAGTTTTTCTTATACTATAAGGTACAAAAGCGGACTCCTTGTTATCAGTAAGTCAACTCTTTTCAATAATTCATCCTTTATCCGATCTGATTTTCATCAATGGATCACCCCATTGAAGAACACCATTCTTTATAGGCTATTCTACTACATTGATGGAACTGTAGTTTAAAAATTCAAAACCTAACCATATTCTGTTAGTTTTATAGCGTTTACAATTGGAGCTGCCGAGATTTTTGCACATGAACTCGACAACGCGGTATTCAGATTACCGGGCAAAGTCGGCAGAGCAACATTGGAGTAGAAATCTACTGTTGGGAAAGCGGAACACGTTGGTTTTGCATAATATAGCAGAGGTCGTTCGTAGATTTTGTAATGCGGCAAAATACTTGTACGTGCCGATTAGACATTTATGAAAACTTTGTCGGTCTATGATGAAATTTAGTACGGCGGTGCCGGTTCTAGTTTTGATAAATTCTACTCGTTAAAAATAATTCACTAACTGATCTTAAGTCCGACACCTTGTATAGGTTGAGGATCCGATGCACTAATGTGATTAACTTCTATAGAAAATCAAAAACACCCGTCAAAAGCCAACCTCGAAAACTTTTGAAAACTATTAACTGGACTAATTCAGTTAATGTTCGATAATACATTTTACTGAATGGTTACATAAGTACTTGTTGCTATATGGGCGCAACGTATATGCCATTTTTTTGGGGGCTGTAGTTTTTATGATAAGTCGGTTTATACCGCACCCTCAACGTGATAATATATCTACCAACCAATAAATAATAGTTTGTTTCTATTATAAACGATAACCATTTTTAGAGTTGCAGTTATTAATATAGTTAATTTCGATTAGAATAGTAAATTAAAAATTTCAAATCTGATTGATGTTTGAAATATACTAAAATGATTTTTTTTTGTTTTTTACAGGTAAGTTAAAATTGTGAAAAATGTAAGTTTCATACGTTGACAGAATGAGATGAAAATCATGTACTTCGATGTTGGGATCGGTAAGACGTTTATTTTAATCACAATTAAAAAAAAAATCATTAGTTTTGTTTCTCGCGTTATTATTGAAGTGTATTATAAAAATTAAAGTTTTTAGAAATGCAAACTCTCCGGTATTGCGCTGATTATTGTCTAGTAATTTTGCTGAAGAGGATAAATCGTCGAGGGGCTTTAGGGAAACGTAACATACCTAGCCTAAGTTTAAATTTACATAATTTCAATTAAAAAACAAATCTTTTCCTAGTGGTGTGTTCACTATTGATTGGTTCACTCTTTTACAAAATAATATTAATATGGATTCTGGAAAGTGATATTTATGTAATTTAATAATTATTAGGGACGAGGATATTCATATTACTCACTCGTGTATAATGTATATGGAATTCAGTTGTTTGATCATGCTTATTTTATGTTTAATTACCATTCTGTTGTTTCGTGCGATTTAGTTTCTATTGCACTGATTGCACCGAAGTAGAATTAATTCGAAAATAAGTTTATATTCTCTTGTTTGTATATACTTAGAACACAATCAGTTATACATAAGGGATTTTTCAGTTCCCTCACACATGACTTTTCATAAAATTTACATTTTATGATAACAGATTTTTTACAAACTATAGTATGCGTTCTTACCCCTTAACATTTCTATAGTTTAATTATTTTTACACTGTGTGTAACTTTGTAACTAACAGCTAACTTCAGTAAGTATACCGTGATAGTTATAGTGTTAATCGATTTCGTTAAGCGAAGTTCAATACAATAATATTAGTTGATCATTAGTTTATTTTTTCAGCTACTGGTATTTTTTTTTTAACTTTTAATTGAACTTTTGAAATTTATTGTAAATTTAATTCAATTTGAACACGTCGCTCAATTAATAAAAACTTTTTTCCGCTAACGTTTTCATACTCTTAAACAATGTGCTAAAAACGTTTGCATCGTCGAGCCCGATCATTCTGTTGGGCATGCAAACGACCGTATGATATAATAACTATATATATATATATATATATATATATATATATATATATATATATATATATTATGTGTGTGCTTTTTCATTCACACACACACACACTCTCTCTCTCTGTCTACGGCTCGTGTGTCGCATACGCTTTTGCTTGGATAACGGTCGGATGACAGTAGCAGGGTTACCCGTTTTGCCGAGGATAACGAGGCCCGGAGGCGACGTGTGATTGGGTGACGCCTTTCCCCGTGTATAATTCAATTGCCCGCTGTTTACATGCAATGTACGCAATCGTGAAACAACAACGATTCCAGCTCCAGGCTATGCATAGAGCCGATCGTTGTACAACGTGTAAAACACACGTACGTTTCACTATCACTTGTTGTACGCAAATTATATGCAATCAGGATCATAATGATCGTTTAAACAGCCAGCCTCCTCCCTCTATCCTGGAAACGGCCGAGAGTTGAAAGAAATAACACCGGAGTGGGTAAAGTATATGATTTAGAAACGAGGGTAGGTAAACTGACTGATACTGACTGATATCGATCAGAATGTTGGTGAACTGATGACTACTTAGGAATTGGAATATCAAAATACCGTAGCTACGGAGAAGACTGAATGGGTGAGTTGGTCAGGTGTTTTGTATGATAAGCCGAGAACAAAATGTGAGTGTAAGCTAGAGAGAGGACAACTAAGGCAACGAGCATGTAAACGGTAAACTAAGCGTGGCCCTAATTGTAGAAAATATAAATAGGAACTTCGGTATCGACATGCTACGGAGAGAGAAAATAACAATGAAGGTGTAAAGGTGGGAGTAGGAGAGGTAGCGTAATATACCTCCAAAAAGTAGGCTATTTACACAGTCGTTACAGTTGGTTATTTTTTGTTAGAATAGACACCTACTTGAAACCTTTTTGGACATGGATTTTGGACTAACCTAATCGTTTTCAATTGTACGGTTTAGCAATTTTAAGACAGTAGTTTTTAGTTTTAATCGATCAGCATTCGAGTTGAGCATCTGTATCCGGTAAACAACCCCAAAAACAGTAACTACTATATGTATTTTTTTGCGGGGTTTTACCACTTTTAAAACAACGCCCGTTCATAAAATATAAACATGCGTTGGTAAAAGCAATACATTGCTGTAACGTTCCGGAAAATCATGGCGCCACTATATTTTTGCCTATCTCATCTTGTGTGCGCTCACTGCTTTCTAAAATGGAAGTATTTTGCGTTCTTATAACGTTTTGCCTTTTAGATGTTCAAACACGCACTCTGCCGTTTACTCAAAGAAGAACTGTTAGCTACTCTTAGAAATATATTTACAAGTACAAATGTTAATGTAAATACAAACATGGGCGGTGCGATATTTTGATTACTTCATACGTAGGTTTAACTCTGTGTTAAAATAAAAATCAACAACATTGTTTTTATGTCGATTCCATAAACATATAATGTAGACCTAAGGAAAATGTCTGGTACTTACTTCTGAACTCATTAGGTAAAAATCATCTGTGGTTTACAAAGTTTACAGACAAAATCATCATGCGTTTTTTTTAATTTTCTGAAAAAAACTCATTTACAGGGTGGAAACTTTTAAAATTATGTATATACATATATAAAGCTACTATTATCTAGTTACTTAAAAATATGTCTTTATACACTGTTCCTTAAAGACAGAGTAAAAACAGTGATTTTAATTAAATTTTTGTTGGTAATTTTATATCATATTAATTAATTTAGAGTCGTTAATAAAATGTGCTCAACCTTGTGAAAGATATTTTCCCAGTAAATACAAAATATCCTATGTACTTTACCTGTTATAGAGTCGGTAAGTTTATTTTGGAAAACGAGAGAAGTTCCAAACATGTATAGAGAAGATTTTGATTTAAAACCGAGATAAAAATACGCTCTCTTTTGATGTTCACCAAACTTTGACTAATTTACCAGTGGCCAGAGGTTTGTTTTTAATTAAATCTCGCCGACTCCAAAATATTCAACGCCACGTCTTGTAAGTTGCTATCTGACGTTGTTCTGTCTTAGCAGCTATTCTCGTCAGTTTACAAACACAACAAAATAGTTGTAATTAAAGTCGGCCGTTAAACTTTTTTGGAACGGTTCGTAAGCATACATACGTGTATTTACCTAAACATTTTGTTTTCGTTTTTTTTTTGTTTGTAGTTTAAAATACCAGATCAAATAAACAAATAAGAGTCATTTGGTTTTTTGCTTCTAGACGATTAAACGCGGTATCGATATGACAGTATAAGTAGGCTAAGAAATAATAATAGATTGAAACCAAGCGAGCAAATTCAAAGATCCAAGTCAAATAAAGTCACTTTTTATCGAATATATTGGCCATTAATAGAATCGGTAAAGATTAATGGTATGACCATCGAGCTTAGACTGATTCCGTGTCCTGTGGTTATAATATATATATAAATAACAACAATAGTTTTTATACGATATGATTGAAATCGGTTGACTGGTACGTATGGACGCCATCTAGCTAAATTTTAAAGAAAGCGTTAAACGTTGCGTACAAAGATAAAATGTCGGAGTAAAACTGTTCAAAAGAAAATCGCTAGAGTTTGTCTTTGGGGCAAAATTAACTTATGTTTCCCTTGCACTGAGTTGAACCGGGATCCCTAGGGAGTAGGGACGCCGCCTCAACCTCTCATTACGTGCCGCACAAACGTTTAAACAGTTGTTTGTCCTTAAAGTCATTTCATCAGTCAACCTTGCCATTACCCAAAAACCGACGGGCTTACTTTGATGAAAATAATTTCGGTCTTTAATCAACTAATTCGATTTCACGCATGGTTTCAGACGGCTCGTGGTTTTTCTTAGGTATTGCCTTCGACAAACTTATGCCTATTGATAAGTTGCCAGTTGCGGCGTTTCTTGTACGGTGAACCCGCGTGAAACTCTAAGTAAGGTGGCAATTTCTTTGAACATACATCCAGATTAATCATTACACATAGCCTAAAGGTACCGTTACACAGGTCGTTTGTAATGTGAGAAAACCAGAGAAATTCAAATCTTGTACTGCAATATTGCCTTCTCTACTTGTCATAGCATAACACGCGGAATTCCATTGGCATCCCTTACGAGTTACGACAGCTTCCCCGAGGAGACCCAATGATTTACCGATTTGTAATTCCCTTTAGAGGAGTACAGCAGGTTATGATAAACATAGGCCTCTCTGTGTATTGTAGGCGCCACGACTTTGTGTACGCGGAAGTCTTATTTTACACATTTTAGGGAAACTTATGAAACGGTCCCACAGGACTTAATCGGTCAGACACTTTTCTGACAAATTGCCTACCCTGCTGCGGAACACTTAAAACCGAATGGCCACGGACGTATAAAACGGGACGGACAAGCAGCAAGGTTTCGCAGTAAAACGGTAAGTTGACAGTGGCTAAGAAGAAGGGTGAGGGGGAAAAAGTATAATCAAAGAGGAGTTCACGCTCGGATTGCGTGACCCGCACCGTTATCGCCGCATTTTATCGACTGTTGTCCCCTGGCGACAACTCGCCACCTACGCCTATGTGCTCTTCTCTTCTCTTCTCTCCGCCAACGCATCCGTCCATCGAGCCATTTCCAACGAGGTCGGTCTGCACACCGCTGAAGTGATGGCAAACGGCTGTGACGTCAACGTTGCGCGTGCAAACAACACACGGCGGTGGAGATTATTTAATTAAAAATCCAATCGTCGCCACGGAGAAAATTTTCCCGGGTACGGTTAATTTGTTTAACCACGTCGCGCCGCCTTCGATAACCGTAATTTTTCTACACTATTATTATTATTATTATTATTATTACTACTGTCATTGGTGTTATTACAGTAATCGCCGTTACCGCGTCTGGCTTGTGTCGTCGACAAACGCACACCGTGCACGCTTGTACACGTCACGTCAGTTATTATCACGTGGTATTTCGCAAGCGAATGGTGTTTCAACAGAACAACACTGTATCGTTGGCTATTACAAGTGAAATACATTTCAGTTTTTTGGTTTTTCTGGTGGTCTAAAATATTGTAATCTTTAGACTGGCGACACCCGTTAAGTCACATCTCTATTATTGACTTAATGTATTTCACTTGTGAGCCAACGATATTATATTGTTTAAAAATCGATGTAAATTATCGCGGGACAACGGTACGGAGAGAGCATACCGATTGACTTGGTTTAACCAATAAACTTGGCTCCTAGAAGGGTTCAAAACCGGATTGTTTGACTTATTTTAATTTAAAACCCTAAAGCCTCACCCCCTCTAAATTACTACGCCTTGTACGAGATGAAGGCAAACAACGTCTGTTCGAACTTGTCGCACAGTGGTAATTGTTTTGGAATTAAGATTAGAGCCTAACTATATTATGTTTTGCTTTAACCCAAACAGAGTGATCGGCTACCCTAATCTATATCCAATCTACTATCTTATAACTAATCTACATTTCTAAATCGGCATAAAGAGACCAATAGAAATAATTCCTTTGCATCCTTTATAAAATATTATCACCAATTGTACCATTTCCTCTCTAAAAGTGTAAGTGTTTACTTTTAAAACTATTGGATATAATTAAAAACATTATTTGTAGTAATACTGTACGCTACCGCTTGTCAAATATTGCTACAATACATATTATGTAAATTGAAATGTTTTTATTTACAAGAAAGTTTGTTATAATTTAAAACAAAAATCCTGAGTGTTTTAATAGGACCTTCGAGGTTTTGTATAATTAAAACAGCGTCCTATGTTATTATTAAGTGGTAAACCAGTTAATGAATCCTTAAATAGGTAACAATGAAACAAGGGACTAATAATAATTGTAATTATTATCCGCGTAAGTCTGTCCTTTGCATTGGCGTTGTCGCCGACGGGTTTTATTAAAAAACATGAGTAAACTGTAAAACCGAAACTAATTTCCAGAAGTAAGTTTTAATTTAGACGGAAAATTGAATTAACAGCGACGACGGACAATAAATATTTATAAACCGTAGACATTTTCCATTTCAAGTAACTCAAATCTTACCAACTGTCGAGTTAAAAAATTATAAGAAAATTAACACGGTTTAAGTGATTTTGACGATTAACATTTAAAATTAACCGTTCGAATCGGCGGAGTTTGCAAAATGACTACATATACATGCATCTTGCATAACGACTATATAGTTGTAATTGTTTTATTGGCTGGTTCGTTTGCCTAACGAGGGCTCTCCGTTGCTCTTTAATACAAGAACACGCAAATGCCAACGGTGTAAATGTGTATTTTTCCTGGTGTTCACGCTTATATTCGTACTTAATGTAAATTAATACATATTTATATATTATGATAAATACAGACGAGAATGGTTTTTGACGATTTACATTTTGTATTGTTTAGACAGAGCACAATTTGTCCGTGCATAATAAACGAGAAGGCACGTTGTTGTTTAATAATAATTGGACAAACACAATTCGTGCAAAGAAAACTCGGAGAATTCTAATGTATATATATTTACTTAAAAAAGGTCCATTGTAGATGACGTTTACAGGAAACGAAAGGGCAACGCCGCTATGGTGGCGGAACTGGGTTGCGCTCTTTAAACCTCTGCGCCCTGACCCGGTCGCCACCACCTCTAGAGGGCGAGCTTTTCGGGCACCTGTACATGTTATTAGGGTGTAGAGGTACACACGAGCGAGGGCGTGCTTTGTCAAGTACAACAATGCGATGATATATGTATATAGTATATATATATACATATATTTTTTGGTCGTTTCATTGTCATTAGGTCGGACGGTTAGCATGAGAAAAAACGGTTATTTTCGGTGTGTTGGCGTCGCCCACCCGCACACGTGTCGAGACGACCTTTTGCGTTTCAATTATACAAGTTATATATTACAGTAATAATAATTATCATCACACACGCCGACACCTTTTTATACATATATGGATTTATAATAACTGTACAAATGTATAAATCCGCCTAATAATGTTTCTGAGAGAATTTTTTTTTTTAAATACCCCATGCTATTTTTTCTTTGGAGAGATAAGAGACGAACTTAACTAATACTGATGGAAAAAAGAAGTGAAATCACTGAATGGGCCATTTTTGTCGGAGGCACGAGCTTAGCTCACTAATCAAATGTATACAATATGGCGTTATAAGTTATAATTATTTAAATACCAGTAAAATGATTTACCATCACTGCGCATACGGTCTTTCCAATGGTGGCTTCTATGTATGCCACAGTGGTCATGTCTATTGAGTTTTAATTTTAGATCTGCACGTTAAAGGGTTAAAAACATTGAACTGTGTGTCTGGGAGTCGCGATGGTTTATTTCTTTCCAGGGAATTGGTGTCCACTAAATCGAATAAAGTTTTAGATTTAACTCTGTCGGGCAAGTCGACGTACATCCCTTAAGGGTTACCTAGAAACCCAAACCAGCTTTATAAACGTCGCATCGTCCGTTACGTCCATCGTTGAGAATTGAGATTAGCCAGAGGTCGTTTGTTTTTCTTGATTTAAGTACCGTGAACATCTTGGAATGAGTAGGAAAACCGGAGTCCATTTCCTGCAGTGGCGGTCCGCCGAGCACGAAATCTAATCAATCTAAACTTTCAAAAGGATTTAGATTCTTGTGTTTAATAGCACGTAGCGGTAATCGCAAATGTCCATAATGAGTCAAAACCGTTTCCTTTGTACATTTTACAATGCTACTTGCCAATTGATCGTTGTTTTTATCGATTTGTCTTATGCACAATATTTGCTACAATCTGATTATTATTGTCACCATAATCCCAAAATACCTCACGACCTTCCAAATACGATCAATTATCCTCTTAATACAAACCTATTTCTACCTCGAATATGTATAACAGTTCGAAAAAATATATATATTATTTTCAGTACTTTTTTTTTAAATTTGAAATGCTAGTATACAAAGGCCTAGTGTAAAATAATTTTACAGACTTTATTTGGTAAACTGTAAACCAAATTTGTTTTTAAACTTATATATTAATGGTAAAAATTTGTTCGATCAACCTAGAAATGTACACTTTTAGCTACCGTACTATTTTTTTATTTATGATACACTACACCATAACAGATTTAGCAACTTAGCCATTAGCTGCATTGAAGAGCTTTTAGAAATTAAATTCCAAAACGTGTTTGTAAATAACAACAAAAGAAAAACAAAACTTAAGAAATTCATAGAACTAAAAACAGTTTTTATGCTTAATTTCGTTTTTTATTATTTTTTATACTGGTACACGTGGGAGGTTGAGGGACCTCTGCACGGTTTTAGGGTTAGTCGTGCCACGTGTTGTTACAGTTGAAATTTGAATTTAAATTAGATAGTATTTTCGTGTATTCTTCTGTAGGTATTGAAAGCCCTCATCACGGATAAGTCATTACAAAAATCATATTTTATTATAAGTTTTTAAAAGCTAAAAGGCGGTTTGTAACAACCGGAAATTCAAAGATATAAACTTGTAGATTGAGTGGCTTCATTCGCCTTCGGTTTACGACTTACGGCCGAACGATTCGGAAACAATTTTCATTTTAAATACTTTTATTGACACGGGAACATATATTATAACTATAGTATAGAAACTGTGCAGGACTTACACAATATTAAGTATAGTCGACGGACATAAGGGATAGCCGCCTATTCATTTTACAACCAAAAACCATAAATGCATGGTTTCCTCGGTAAATATCTAGTGCTTTGAGTGGTGTACAATGATAATTTGGATACCGTGAACATAACGGTACTTTGTTTACCAAACGGTAGTCGGTTTTCTCTGTAGGCGCCAATAAAGTCGTTAGGGAGAGGCTGGCTTATGATGTCGTGTTTGACGTGGTACCATTTTTGCCGGACCAACGCAGTAATACATTGTATTGACTGGCTATTACCGATTGGGACCAATCATCTTGCTTATTGGGTAGACTTATCGTCACTCGAATTTCGATTTGACAACAGTATAATGTAACCAGCAGACGTGTGCTTTACGAAACTGTTTTACGATATATATATATATTTTTTTTCCCGGCTTCACTATCCATTGAGGATCTTTACCGCCAAAACTACCTCCTCCCATTTCTCACTATCTTGTGCTATAACTTGCCAATCCGTCCCAACTTCTTGGGCTACCGCATTCCATATCTCATTTACGCTGTCTATCCATCTTCTTCGTGGTCTTCCCCTTTGTCTCCTCCCCGCTAACGTCCAAGTTATTATTTCTTTTATCAGGCATCCGTCCGCTCGCCACGCATGTCCGGCCCATTGCATTCTTATTATTATTCAATATTTTCTCTTTTGTATAGATTCCCCAGTTGGGAATTCGATCTTAATTCCCATTGTTGGGTTTCGGTATTAAATACTGGACCATGTATTCTTCTAAAGATTTTCCTTTCAAATAGTAAGTAGTAGTCCTCTATCAAGTGACCAGGCGTCCCCGTTTGACATTTCTCGGACCACACTTTCCAATGCCATTTTACGATATATATACATAAATATATGTTTAAGAAACGAGCGGGACCTTATTTTTTATTTATATCACTCGCGCGACGGATGTCACGTGTTTTGTATACAAACGATATAGGACCGAGGCGCTTAAAATAATTTGATAGGTGTGTATACTAAAATATATGTACTTTGGATAATTTAAGCGACCTTTAAATTGTGAAAAATAATATGATAAACCGTTTTGTAAACATATTTAACTGGTCTTATGGAAAATACAAACTGTAAAGCTCATTTTCCAAAAGTTACAATACGTGTGACTGGCCCTTTTTTTACCATAGTACATAATACATGTATATCTAATATATTTTGACAACTGTAAGAAAGTGCAATTTATTATACTCTCGCCGATGGTTGTTTCCTCGTATCCCGGTCCCTTACCAAGTACTAATTGCGCATTAAACGCAAATAGGTTAGGCACCCGGGCCGACGACTGTCTTGTAAAATAATTACATTTTGAACAACGGATCCGTAACAATTAATATACATTTAGCCTCCGATGCAAATGGTTTACCGAATTACGAACCAATATTCACTCGGCTAAGACTCGTTTGCCATCCATCGGTAGTTGAATACCGTTGAAAAAAAATAACAATTCTTATTCTAATTTAAATAAATATACAGCTTTATCAAAAAGTCAAACGGATGATAGAACCATGGTTTTATAAAAACCAATTTTATAGGGTCTTACCGATGAAGTTTATTAACTGGTACACAAATCGGGATAATAATTTTTTTTGAAATTGTTTTTTTTACATAAATAAACTGTAAAAAAACAATTTCAGTGTCAAAATCATGTTTAAATAATTACCATGCAGAAATAAGTGTATGCATAATGCAAACCTCATGAACATCGACGATATTTTGAATATTTTTGATATTGATTTACCATCATCAGGTTATACAGTAAACCGTCGTCTTGTTTTTTTAACCTATTGAGCTTTCATACACATTACAGCTGTATATGGTAAACATTTAGATTTAAAGAGCCACGTGTTGAATTATTAGCTGCCGTTTCGGATCCAGAGTAGAATTTCACTTGTCATTAGGTACTCTTTTCTCATGCCACCCGTCGTTGCAATATTATTTTATAGGCAGTCGCATAATGTGTTCGTTAACCGAGGGATCCGTAACGTCAATAACTATTATAGAAACGCATATGGATATAATCGTATTATAATATTTGACTATATTACTGAAGATTAAATAACAGTAGCGTGAATACTTAAAGGCGTTCAGCTGCAATGATTGTCGTATTTTATACATATTATATTCGTTGAATAATTATCAACGAGGTGTGCTCCGAGATCGATATTATGTCTGAAGTCTCTCGCGTGCGGCTGTGAGTACTTCATAACGCAATAACAACATTATTGTTTCCAACGGGTGTGCTCGAACGAAATATGCCATTCAAAACGGATAACGCTCAACAATAATTGAAAGCTCCTTTGTTGCCCGAATCAAAATCACAGCCGTTTTCGTCGTCTGCAGCAGGATTATAATATAATGTATATATATATATATATATATATATACATATATATGTACGTAGAAACTAATAATATGCCTGCAACCCCCCGTCTTAGCCTGGAGGGCGCGTTAACACCCGCACCCTTTTTACCTGTCACCTATCACGTTCCAGAATTATTATTGTTCTCGTCGGTTCTTGACGTTGATTTAAATGGATACACGCTCTGCTGCCGGCTAACAACTCCAATATAACAATAACAATTACTACTACTGTGTTAACGACACGACTGAGTTACTCGAATCCGAAATTCCTTCAACATCCACACGACGGCCAGAGAGAGGCCGGGAGTTTTTAATTTTTTATTTGATTTAGTTTTCCAACAGAGGCATTTATAATTGGAATAAATTTAATAGGTACGGACAATGCCGTCCGTATAGAGAACCGCACTGATGGAAACTAACGAGACCCAACGCACAAAATTAATTATAAACGAGAGCGTACATTACAATAGTGCACGCGTTAATGAGATTTCAAAAGGAGAGCGTATGAGCATTTTTTTTTTTTTTTTTTTTTTTTTTATATCGATTTCGAGAGGCTGTCGTGAGAGGCTTTACTAGTCGGTACACGGTCAAATTGAATTTATATTGTAGCCGACCAGTGGCAGTGCACAATTGGAAAAAAATAGCCAAGGAACGCAAATAAGTAAAAAAAAAAAAAGGAGGTTTCGAAAACATCTTTTTCACCCCGTCGTATTGTTGTGAAGACTACATACTTTTTCTTATACCCACTACATGGCACGAGTCTATGCCAATATACTACACGTGTGTTTGCCCGGAGTGCAAGTTGTGAATGGGGGTTAGGAAAAATTTAAGCATTTTTAAGCAAACCTGCAAAGGAATAAAAAAATTGAAAAGTATATGCAGCGAGTATAATGAGGTGTAATTAAACGAGAAAAGAAGAAGCGACGGTTGTGGTGTGGTGTAAATACAAAATTAGGTTCAAAGGATTTTTATTTTTAAATAAACTGTGTTTGCTTGTGTGTGTTGGACACTGAAAAAGATAAATTTGAAGTAACTGAAATAAGAATTTGGAGATAGACGTGTTGAATGTTATGCGTCCATGGCAGAAAATAAGAGAGAGAATGGGTTGCGTTGGTTTGAACGAAAATTCAAAATAAGGAAAGGAAACAAAATAATAAAACTGGTTATAGAGATTAGAGTAGAGTAATTTAGAACTAAAGGTAAAGATAAGAAAACAGAGTTGGTAAATTTAGATCTCTCGAAAATATAACACTAACGAGCGTTGGAGTTTTATTCAATTACACAAAAGTATTCTGTCGCTTTTCCAAACTAACTTACACTCCTAAATTATTGGTACTATAACATTAATTGAAATATATTATACTATCTATACTCAACGGTTCTACGTCGACTGTCATCGAATATAAACTACTTTATAATTACTTTACGGTTAAATGCAATAATTTAATATTAATGTCCTCGCAAAAGAGAATATTTTTAACTTTTCCATTCAAAGAGCAAACGGTCTGCGCGCTAATGTCTGTACATTTCTGTTTTTCCTTTGTTCTGAAACACTTTATGAATTTATAAAACGAGATACAATCTTTTTTTTTTCATAAGCCGTTTTTTTTTAAAGTAAAATTTTTGTTCTGTATTTTTAATTTAATTTGTATAATTTATATTTTTATGTACTTGTATTTAATAAATAAATTTAAAACGATTCTAGTCAGAGAACATTTTAAATCGAATTAAATTGAAAATAATTACTAATCCCTGTTGTTCGGGTATAATATCACAGAAATTCTACGAAACAGATAATATAATGAGATTAAGTGGGATACATCTCCTTTGTTATCCCCTTATATAATAGATAGTTTAACAGGTTTGTTGTAACGAGATTTCAGTTCTTAATACGTCGTGTTAACTATACCAAATCGTATTACACTTAAACCACTTGCCCGCTCAGGCCGTAGACAGCGTATATACACATATTATATATTAGTGTGTATATATATACACACTGGTGTAGAATAAGTTTGACATCATACAATATTGTAATAGGGGAAATAAAACGAATAAGAAAAAAAGGAAAAAGGTGACGTTTCTCCGAAAGCTATAAATGCTTTTTGTATAAAAAACTGAATATTATTTTTGTGGAAATCTTAAAAGATGGAAACAATACTGTTTCTAAGTAGTATTAGTTCTCTAGCGAAATTTAAAGCAAAGAGTAAAGTATAAAGGTGTCGTTAGTTTGATGCTTTGGTATGTTTTTGTATGATTCAAAGGAAAATACTTAATAATACAAATAAAGAAATAATGAAAAAGAATAATATCGAAAGATCTTATTAGCTGTTGTTGACGGTGTTCGGTTAACGTCTTCAGCAGGAACAATGTTTAATTTTCACAACGCCAGATGTTTGCTATATTATTATATACTGCTGAATATTGATTTTTTTTTTTTTTACAAGAAAGGAGTTTCGTTGCTTAATGGTACTTTTACCTGGAAAAAATTATTTGTTTAGAGTTTTGAATTACTATAGCTGAGTGTTATTTATTTTCTGAAAATATCATATAGGTTAGTACAAGTGCAATAAATAAATACAATCGTTTCTTTCTGAAAAATATCCATTAGGGACAAAATGTAATGGAACTTCTTGGAAATGCATACATATATCAGAATTTCTCTATACGTTAAAAAAAATGTTATAAGAAATGTACAAGTATAGAGCTTCAATATATATATACAAATTGGCAGGTTAAATGTTTGGTGTACCAGAAAAACAAATAGAGTGTGAATGAAATAAACGAAATACTTTTATAAATGTTGTCACTAAGTGAGTAAGGGTAGGGCAAGCTAATCAATTCAAATACAGTCCATCTGGCTGGTCTTTGCTCTCCTCGTGTCTTAGAAATGGAAACAAGTGTATGTAAACAATCCTACCTTAATCTAACCTTATCTTTCCCGCTGTCAACCCACGCGAGTTTAATTATTAATTACAAACGGTATTATAAAGTTCATAACATTACTAATTAGCTGTGGAGATCCCTTGAACGTTATTTTCTAGGGCCCAGAATTCATAGCCCAGCCTAACCTAACCTACCATTTGTAGAATTGTGATTCGCGTTACGTTATAACATTGGCTGTAATATTTATATAAAACATTTTTCAACATTTTTCGTTACACCTCATAAACGCCTGCAAAAATTAACCTGCTCATCGAAAAAAAATGTAAACACAACGCAATAGAAAGTTTTTGTGCTAAGAGTGCTCTGAGTTAAACCGTATCACGTTGTAATCGTTTTACGAGTTTTATTAACGATAAGTTTAAAAGTTAAAATGGAAATTATTATTGTTGTAAATCTTACTCCAGATTGAGATACAAAATAAAAAAAAGAAAAGAAATAAAACTTTTTTTTTTTGCTAAAAGCCTTTTAGTTTTATGGTCGAACCTACGACGATATATAGCGGGGTTTTCAGATAAAAACTCCGACTATTTAGTTGGAAAACAATTCTAACTGGTGAGTGGTGGTGAATTAAGTTTAAAAGCAAAAAGTTAGTCGACTTAAACTTATATTGTTGTGTTAAAAAAACATAATGTCTTATAAACGCCGTTGTTTGTGAACATCGGGCCGTGTGAAACAGTCGATTTACTCTAATAGTGCTCCGACTTCGTATGAGTACTTTAAACTTAAATATTAATATAACCATTAATCGCTAGTGAATCAGACGGGACAACTTAACAACTGTGCAAGCTGTGCCTTAGCGTAGAAATTCCCGCCAGAGTGTGCTCTTAAATCCAAACTTGTTATTTAAATTCAGAACTAATATATTAGGAATATAATAATATATTTTATAATTAGGACGTGCGTTGTATAATATCATACTAACTTACTTGTGCTAGAAACATTGAAAACGTATATTAAGGGTCTGAAAGTTTGACAACGCTATTAATACTTGTTAAAAACGAGGTCCACTAACGGCATTGTATTTAGGATTCCATTTATTTTGTATCTAGAATATTTTGTTGTAATAAAAGTATTAAAATTTGTCGTGCACAAAGAACTTTCACGTTAGATCTTTTTTTGGTTCGTTTTCTAATAGTAATACCAAGAACTCTGAACAACGACACACACCGCGTTTTGTACCAGACTTAATACTTTCCACGCGAGCACTGAAAAGTAGACGTACTTAGTTTTCTTTTGCCAAAAATCTTTCTTGACAGAAGCAGTTTTCCACAACAATTATTGTGTGTATATGTGTGTGTACACGTGTGTTGTGTACTTATTTATTTATAGTATATTGTTTACAGAAATAAAATACATTTCGAGGGTTTGGTGTTTTATTAAATAAATGCGGGCTGTATTAAAGAAACGACTCGAGGGCTTGACTTTGTTCGGGTTGAGCTGCACACGACATAATAATATCGCTTCGAGGTAAGCCGTCGTAAACGGTGTAACGTCTCCTTTGATGTATAAACGTAAATATAGTTTTATAGAGGCTCATCTCGTTCTGAGCCGGGGTTTCTTATCGGCAATCAAAGACAGGTACACCGACGAAAATAACATATTATATAAATTCAATCTCGCTTAATGCTGGAAATTCAATTTTTTTAGAAACGATTACTTTTGTACGCCAATCGCGGCGGGAGGAGTCGAGCCCACAGCATGGTAGAGCCGGGTCGAGGTGTACGGTATATAGACAAAGGAAACGACGAGCTGGTCATGTGTGTGTGTGATCTCCTAGTATCATACGGACACGTACGTTTATATATTTATATATATACATGGTGTGTGTGGTCACTACCCGGAGCCATTAAAAACAGTTTAGCCGCGGCCGCCGCCACCGCCGCCGACCAATTGAATGAAAGTCAATTTTTCAAAAGCACTCGGTCGGTCGGAGTATATAAGAGTATATTCGCAGGAACGTCCATTTTCCTAATTATATCCGAGGACCTTCGGGTGGTTCCTTTCTCGGCCTCACCGGCCCCCGGTCTCGTGTTAAGGGAAACTGGCAAGCTGGCACGTTTATGTCGGACACCCGTCCGAAATAAATTAAATCGAAATTCCCGATAGACCGGATAGGAGGATTGTCCGGGCGGCGGTGGCGGTCCAACGTTGATTGATAACCAAGCCGCGAGGATTGATTGATAGTCAACCGTCCGTGAAAAATGAAAGTAGAGCAATATATATATATGTATAGATTTTTTTATTTTTCCTTCTGCCTTACTCTTGGCCGCGCGTTTCCCAATAAAGGGGACATTGCATTTTCTTCGTAATAATATTATCCCAACAATTATTATTGCTACTGTATACGAAGCCCACTGCAGCCATCACCGGTGGACATATATGGTGGAGCCTCTTTTTAGAAACCTGATCGAAATACCACTTTTGCTTTTTCGTGGAATAAAATGACTTTACCTCAAGAGACCGGATGCCGGTTGTAAAAAGTTAAGTAATAATCAAAAACGATAAACAATATTTCTAAAAGCCATGACTGTCAGTGGGTTCAGAGCTGTGGTAACCGCGTAGCACTTATTATATTATGTCTGATAGTGATATGTCAAATGCTTAGATAGTGAAAATCTTTCGAGTGAAATCTTTGTCGACTTCAGAGCCGTATTTGTCCTTACTATAGCTCCGGTTTTCTTATTTTATACGATTCTCTATTTCACCTTTTTATGTTTTTCCACCATCCTATTTATTTTATTTTATTTTTTTACCTCCCTATTTCGGGCTTTTCCTATTCATGGCGATTTCGCGTAACGTCCGTGACGCCAATCAATACACCGAGGCTTTGGTAAACACATATTTTCTATGTCAAACCGATTCCAAGGGAAAATGCGTTTTTGCGACTGGCCTCTGTCGAACGCACTCATGCCGAGACACCACTCGCTTTATTTATCCGACTGCATAATAATATTATTATCTCCAAGTGGGCAAGCGGTATTGTCCAGCGTGCGGGGTACCGTTAAAATTATTATAAAACAACAACACCGTAGGACAAATTTATACGGCTCACACGGTGTATGTAGAGGAGATGTTCTCCTCTTAACGTACACTGTTTTTGGCGTTTCGGTCGCCGGCAAAACAAAAGCCATTGTGTGTATGTGTAGGGTGCGGCAGCGAAGAGTAGATCGAACCCATTGCAAAACGATGGCGGCGGCGGCGATGCCAGCGCATCCGGATTAAAGGTCTATGTGGATAATTCATAACGAATGTGTACGTCGACCGGACCAGATTAAACGCGAGTTTGCATACGTAATGATTTCGTTTGGCTGAAATGCGCACACACGTACTGAGTGAAGGAACAAAAGAGAGAGAGAGAGAGAGAGAGAGATAGGTATAGGGACGTGAAGTGATGAGTGTACAAAAAACAAAGCTAAATTGAAACTGTACACGAACGTTAATCTAATAATACAAAACGGTCGACATTTTGCCTGGTTGTAGTTTTGTCTGTGGATAATTCGCGTTTCCCAATAAAATGTAACGTACCATAATATACCTAGTTGATCGAATTCTGTACATGTTGAAGCGGCTGTATTGGAAATCATTGATTACCCTGTAGACTTATATTGAGTGACTAATGTGTTAAGTGATTTTTTTTTTTTTATTGATTGCTATTCTTTTATATATTCAACAAGAGTTGAGTAATAAAGTTATTGTTTAGGTTTAGTTTGCCTATTTTAACATTAATCGATAAAATCATTGTCTCGGGAGGTAAAATCATAAAATCAAGAACAAAATAAAATATATTAATATCAGCTTTGGTATTTCGTTTGGAAATCGATGCCCTCGGGCTTGGCCTGCCGACATTATGGACTGGTTGGTGGGGGAAGGAAGAGGTTTACAAGTCAAACACGTAGTAGCGGGTATGAAACGCAGGTAGTATACATGGCTTTCCTCATACTCAGGTTAAAATGCTTTAACCGCGTTTTACGTATGAAAGCAAAATCCACACGCACCCACAATTTTCAAATTCATTACCTCTGCGAAAGTCTATACATATGTATATAATATATATATATATATATAGAGAGGGGAGGGAGAGGAAGAGAAACGTGGACGAGGATTTCGATAGAAGTCGGGGAGAGTGAAGGACTCTATTTCTTGGTTAGCTATTCTCTATACTGGTTAACGTCTCTCCTCTGTCAGGTCTGACATCGTCTCATTTGTTTGCCAGCGTATCGTTCACCAAACTGATTCTCCCTTCTGAGTTTTCCGCATTACCGCGTTCACCATACGTCACGCGGATAGCAATACCTGTCGTTCTGCCCACCCACCATAGTTTGACTTTGTGTTGTTGTCAATCATATAAAGTATACATCTCTCCCTATCTATCTTACACTTATCTTACTATTGGATATCGGATAGGCATTAGACCAGAATTAGATAGTGAGGTGGGTTGGTTTATCAATGTAGTTATTTGGCTGCCGAGTAATCTAACAGGCAACTGATGTTTTCGACTGACGTCGTTCGCACGGTATATCCATTAAATTCTATTATCTTACCTGGATCACTATCTGACTCATCGTTGTGTATAAAGACCTGGCATTATTGAAACTTGTAGAGATAAAGACAACTGACTAATTACCACAAAAGCTATTTTCCTTATTTATTCGCCTAAGTTGTATCATGAATGTTTATTCTATAATGCTAGGAATGAGCGTTCCTAAAGTCGTCTCTCAGAAACGACGAGAATATCATTTCACATTATTTTTTATTAGCGTAGTAAATAAGCTATGGGTCATATTATATATGATTTGCATTTCTAGATGTTTGCTAGAAATCTAGAAATGTGCTCACTCGGTGGTTCAGCTTTACCTCATTATCCATTCAGTTAATGTATTTCATTGCATTTCGCTAGCCAATACCATAATTTTTTCAATGCGACCCTATGTAGACTTCTTGTATTATATTGTACCGACTTAACCTTCACTCACAAAAAAACACGATTGTATTGATTACATCATTTTCTCGAGTCCTCAGCTTTGGTTTTAGCATTTTACGCGTTGATTCGCGGTGTCTGCCGATATTATGTGCTATTGTGCTTGGACCGTTATTACATAAGTCTATTTGTGCGGCTCGGCGAGCAACATTATTGCGTTAGTTACGGTTTTGGGAACGGTTTTGTCGATTTGAAATTTTGATATTTTATAGAGGCGAACCCACCGGTGTAATTTACAATATCAGCAGGAATGCACTGCAGTGATTATGGTAATATGGCCCGGCTGAGGTGTGACTTACCGCCAGGCTCGAGGGCGAGAAACGGCGGAGGACCCCCCGTGACGACCTTATTTGTATACGCTCTAAACGTAAGGATCGCTTTCCTTCCCTCGTCCGCCCACGCACCAGCTATGTACATCTTATACGTATATATATAATGAGCAGTAATGCCGTTATACGGGGATTTGGAGATACACGGCCAGAGGAGAGAGTGCTTGCTTTTAAACGACCTAGAATTATGCGAAACGTCCACATGGAAACGTTGTCGCCTAGAGCTTTAGCTAAGTACTGTCTCAAACAATGCATTGTGTGGGCGTTTGAAAGAGCAAAACTAGCGTATCTAGTAGTACGAAGGTCGGAAAAATAAATTAAATTAGGCCCAAACTTATGTTTTGATAAATCGTTTAAGAAATCGCTGACGTCTTACGAGATATAATCTCGTTTTTACGGTACGGACTATCTCCATTAAACGGTTTTTTGGCCAAGTAGAGGGTTGAAACAAAAAAAAAAAAAATCCGATATTAATCGAGTACTTAACTCTGAGTTATTTGTGGTCTCTCACCCTCTTTGGAGTTTTAGCGCAGGTCATTAATTATTATCGCACCCCCCCGATGCGGCAAGACGTTTATGAAGTTTCTCGCGCCAGTGTAGATCATGTAACCGTAGCATGCGGTAAATAAACTTCACGCTGCTGACCAGAGAGTTTATACAAACAACACTTTACGAATTTAACTAATTCAATAAAAACACAAAATTTGCTATCTGAATCGATACGAACATTCGACCGCATTAGAACGAATCTAAGATCAGTTACTATGAATGTAGCTATTGATAGATTCACCAGAGCTGATAACAATAGTTGTTTGGTTGAATACGATTCAAATTCAGATTAACACACGAAAATTTCCACATGATTACTATTGAAAACACGGATAATGAAAAAGCGTTCAACTGAGTCATAGACGATTGATTTGATTTAGAATAACTGTTGAGTTATCATATGATTAGACGAATACATATCTGTACTTCAACATCAATGATTACCGTGGCGTTGTTGTTTAAGAGATTCTAAACCACATTTTAAGAAGCTCATGCAAATGCTTCCGTACATTACTTCCGCATTCTTAATAGATCACAAGCAAACTTGCGCCAATATTATTATAATAATTTAATCATTACCAGTGTTGGACAAAGCTGGGTTTGATAGAGTTTTGAAATACCAAACCAAAAAGCTTTAAATATAAATTTTTGGTTAAAAAAATATATTTCGATTTTCAAAATCCCAAAAATCTAGATTTTGGCCAATTTTTTTATTTTGTCTTTATTATTACCTATAGGCATGTCTTGTTAAGCTCTATCGGTTGCTTAACATTAATATTCATATTTTTTACAATAGTGTGTCAACCAGAAGATGCTATTTCTCTCTGACGGCCTTACCCCTTCCCATGTATACATTATTATATATTACCAATACAATTTACTATCGCATTAGGTATATTTTTGTAACTAATCAGAAAAGTAAAAAACTAACCCTATATATTTTTAACAGGTAATTAAAATGCTTAGCGTTGTTTTTCCGTCCATGATTGTTAATTACAGTTGGTTTAATGGACGCATTAAAAGTTATCACTGTACAGATCCTCCTGAGAAGCTTAGACGAAATCTCGACTTTACAAACATAATAATTGCTTTTCTTGTATTAATTCTCAAATGGTAAATAGTTATTAATGCGACTCGTTATTCGGAACGTAAGACAAAATGTTTTGTTTTTGTTTCACAAGAAATAAATTATTTTTTTAAAATAAATTATAAAATGTGTTTCATACATACAAAGTATTTCTAGTAGTACATAATTATACGGTATACGGCTTTAATATAATGTATTATTTTTTTAGTAGCTTTTCATAATATAAAAGAGGAAGTATTCGAAATTTTGTATTATTTCAAACATCAAATAATTATTACAATCGTTTTTTTTTACTTTCTGTAAACTTGGATACAAATAATAACGAGAGAAATATTAATCACGACACTAAAAAAACAAAAAAGTTTATTCCTTCTTTTTTTTTTGTGTTCTTATTATTATGATTACTTTTTTGTTACCGAACAATGTTCTCTTCAGTAAATCTGAAGAGAAATACTATAAAAAACTACAAAAGAATAAAATATATTTCGGTGTTCAAAAGACACGATTTAACATTATTATTATTGCTTGTTTGTATTTTATTGTCATCCACTTGGGTTAAATAATCATTGTGTCTCGTATTCAATACTGCGAAATTTTCACTACGTTAAAACACAATACAAATCAGTAAATAACCGCACATTACAAAAATAAATGTAGTCAACACAACGTGATCAAGGAATTTGTTTTTTGAAAAAAAAATACTGTAAAATTAAATGTCTATTTTTGGTTTTAGTTGCAAAATGTTCTTGTGAAGACTGAAGTATCATTAGTAGTAAAATGTCTAGTATCTCCAACGATGCTATGTATTTCTATTTTCTGTCCCCAATATATATATTTTTTTACTTTATGGATCTAGAAAAATTTAAAAAAAAGTTTCAGTAGCATTAAATTTTATATAAACAAATTGCAGGCGATTTCGTAAAAGTATTTATTTTTATTCTGTAACAATATAATACCAGAATTGTGAATAATAACGTAAAATAAATAATAATAATAACTTATATTTTGTTCATTGCAGATAATTTAGCTTTATAATATAATTCAAATATTCCATTTATATTTTGCATGTGATACAAACGATAATATTTGTATTTAATAAATAAAAATAACACACAATAAATATAAATGATTTAAGATACACAATGTCTTTGTTAAGAGATCGCAGTTTTAATTTTCTTCAATAAGCTATAAGTATTATGAGGGTACTCTCGATATATTATAAAGGTGGTTTTTTTAAGACACAAGTGCTCTTGCTTATAAGTTGAATTTTACTTTTAAGACGAGTCTAAGGCACTAAAAGACATGATCCGTGTACTTAAAATTATTTCAATAAACAATTATGTTGTTGAAGTGAAGATCAATTCACTCGCAGTACTATTTCGGTTAACTCTCGATTGGATTATTCGATTTCAAGTACATTGGCATGGCAATTGACTTGTTGCTACAGCACAGATGCCTCAAATTAAATTATATTCGTTTTATGAACAGGTGGGCTCTGTTTTAGAAGCTTAGAACTGTATTCTATTAATATAAATAAACAATGAACTAGAAAAATATGCGTTCAAACTTATGCCGTTGAAGTGTTCATCAAAGATAATTTTAAAATACACTTTTTATAGTAGTAGATATATTTTTTTAATTTCTATAGAATTAATTCAGTTAAGCTCAGCTTAAAAATAAATTACATAAATCTTATTGTACTTTTGATTTGATGGTTTGGGTTTTAACTTCTAAGCATTATTGTTGGCCGCTATTAATAATGCAAACATTTTGTATGGGTTCTCTGCTAACATATTGATAACAGCTGTAAGTAGAACTTTTTTGCAACGAAAGCCAATCTTTACATTATAACATTATTGAATATAATTTAGTGGGAGGTTTAAAACAAATTAGGTTTTAAATTTTACTATACAAATATGCTTTACTCTGACCGTGTGATTCTGACATGATTTCCGATATGTTGCGTTTCTAACTTAGAAATAGAACTTGTCGTCTGCAATAACTATAATACTTGTTTACCAATTGTTGGTTACTATTTTAATACATTTATTTTGTAAAAGTTTTAAATTCAGTTGTACTGTTTAGTGTTTAATTTCTTATAATGTAGAGTTTGATAAGGGATCATAGTGTTATTTCAGTGTAGGATCGATAAATTATTCTAGGGTGGGATTATCGAACAAATTGTTTTGAATATTAATTTTTTTTAGCAGTGTTTAACGGCTGATCCGATTAAAATATTAACACGTTTTGTATTTTGCTCGAGTTAATAATTCAGCGAGGACCCGAGTTATAATAAAGTATAAGTGAAATTCTTCGTATAAAATAATCATAACAACGCGAGCGGAATGTAGCAGCTTATGGCTTCTTTTATCAAGATACAAAAATAACATAAAACATTTTTGACTCGACAGCATTGCGTACCTAATGGAAAATAGAATATAAACAACGACAAGTCCATAATAATAAGACGATGCGATTATGTTGTTTAACAAAAGCGTCAATTTTCTTTTAAGCTAGACAATGGAAAGACAATTATTCAATCGAAAATTATAGTTTTAGCGTACCATCGAGCGAAGTTTGAAATTTTCTGTACTTGAAGTAGAAATAATAAACAAACTAATGTGTAAATAGCTACAATAATCTGTTTAATAGCAAACTAGTTGTACATTTATTTACTGTATCCTTAAAACTGTTAGACAGGTTATTCCATTTAGGCGTATGTATTTAAGACGGCGTTTAGTGTAGGCAATTCAGTCACGCCAATGCAAACGTGGCGAATAAAATAATATAATAAATTACCGTGTGGGCGTTAAAGCGACACTATGTAACACCGGGACAATTTTTCCTAGAATTTACAGGAAAGCCAAGACAAAAGAAAACACAGTGTCTTTTCTCGTGGGCAAAATACAGAATTGAATGGTCCGACAGCGTTATTAAAGACGATGTTATAGGTACTGCGAAAAATTCAATTTCGCAAATATGCGACTTAGCGGCGTTCATTCGAGCGCCCACCGCGTTTATCGGTGTGGGCGGTTAGGGTTTTGTTGTTGTTATAAATAGTAGGTTTTTTCTCTCCAAAGTCAGCTTTACGTTTTTTTTTTTTTTTTTAATCGGTATCGTTTAATTATTGTTATTCATTGCGCGTGGACCGGCTCACGTGGAAAAGTCCTGGAAAAAAAAATCGCCTTGTCTCGATTATGCGCAGGCGTTTTTCGTTGTTGTTGTACACTTTTGCAAATATTATGTCAGTTAATCCGTCACGACTTGTCTTATCGTCTCCAGAAGAAGTTTAAGCGACAGCGGTACCTAAACTTTGCTGCAGCAGTGGCAAAGAGGGGTGGGAGGGGGGGGGGTTGTCGATGATTTATTCAACGGCATGCGATTCAATCGATCCTGTCTGACACCGCCCAACAGCGGGTCGTGCGATAGTACTTGATTATAATATAATATACATTTTATCATCGTATTATAGCCGTTGGTACTGTGGAATAATATTATTGTTACACAATAGCCTATATTTGCCGAACTGTGGAGAGCACAACAAACAAAATATATTGCGCACATTAATAAATATATATATATATATAGACTAGTCGAAAACACGATTATAATAATACCTTTTACTAGTACTAGTAGAATTAATAACAACAATTATAATAATAATGGTATTAACGTTAATGGAAATGTCAGTGCAGACGGGTGGCAAAGTCGAACGGCCGTTCGCAGGGTCGTTCCGGTAGTGTAATTGAAAACGAATAACAATAATAATAATAGTATAATAATAACCACAATATTAATAATATGGCGCACAAACCGTACGCGACAATGCTTTTTTAATTACTATTCATGTCGAATAAACAACAAACAACGAATTGTTTGAAATATAATTTTCCGGTAAGATAATCAAGTGCGACACTCGACCCGATTTAACGCTAGGACCGATTTATTAATTTTTTTTTTTTAAATCCGCAGTTCATATAAAAAAAAGAAACCAATTAAAGGATTTTGTTAAACTCTATTACTGTGTGTTTATGTGGCGTCTCTTCGTGGAAAGTCCTAGAGGTTTACTTTGAGATTTTTTACGGCTCGTGTTGGTAAAAATAATAATTAATAGTAATAAAAAATAAAAGATTTTTAAACGCCGACATAGTAAAATAAAAAAATTTGACGGCATACGGATTTAAGTGTGTTTGTGATAACTTAACCTTTTTATGGGCACGTGCCGTTTTGGTCGTGTTATGCTTACTTTATATTACCGTTTATACATTGCAAAACTACATGTGTGTTTAAAACAGTAGAGACGTCATAGACATAGACATATTGAGAACCGGTTACGCTTAGAGCAATGCATAAAAAAAGAAACCATTAAGTGAGAGACACCTGATGAGTATAATATAATATCGTAAAATCATAATAAAACAAACGCTTCTCTGATAACAACAAATTATAGCAATGTCAATGACAGGTCCCTTATAGTATTAGAGGGCCAGTGAGATTTAAAGTTAAACATTTTTACCCATCTGATAGGCTTGTATTGTTTAATTCTGGATTTGACAATAATATAAAATAACATGGAAATTCAGAAGTAGAGCGCTAAAGTAATGAGTCATCGTAGTCAGTCGTTTACGAGACTAAAAAATGCAATATTATTATAACTACTTTTATTTACTGTTATTAATTTAATACAAATTACAGAAAAGAGACTTTAATGACTTAAAGTGAAACTCACTAACTTATCGGTATAACGTACATTGTCGGGAGAATAGTGGGAAAGCCAAGGTATTTTCAAGAGAAAAACATGACCCTATGTAATTTTTAATAGCTGAAACCCTCCAGTTTCCATTTCTCCTCTCTTACTCAATGGTCAATTTCGTCCTCTCTCCTAACGCGCCAGTTAGTACATATTACATCATATGGCCTCATCTGTGTTTTATCGATACAAAGTATTATATAGACCGGAGGAGCTGAGTTATAATGCATGTATACGTTTTGAGTAGGGGATTTTTTTATGAAAGAAATCATGACTTTACGACGTGTAATTTATATAGTTTTAAAATCCTATTATCGTTGCTTCGATCGCAGTAAGATGGACGGATTTCGTGCCTAAATAATTATATTGTCGGGTGAACGAAAGAGGGGTGGATAAGGTGAGCGTGGCGTGGACCCGGGGCGGGTAGTCGGCGACCACCGAATGAGTGACGGGAGGACTTATTTGCAACGAACGACGGTGGTGGCCGGAGAGGGTGGTTTGCCCATTCAACAACGGCAATGGCAGAGCGTCGTCGGTGTGTTGTATGGGAGACGAACCGATATGCTTCCACGTTGCGCCACCGGCCCAACCGGCAAATCAATAACGGCGACGGACGAGGCACACGCTGCTGAGGTGGTCGCTCTCCCTGCCCGATCCCCGGTCGTTGGTCGCCCTCGTCCCGGATGCACACACTGTATATTGTAATGTGTACAGGGTACTCGCCAACTATCTACCGGTGCGTGTGATTTACATATAAAGGTCCTCCCCCTCCCCCCACACCGCCGCTGTCTCGTTGCCGGACTAAACCACCCTACCCGTCAAAATCTATAATCAGGTTATCGAATACCGTCGCTATTTACTTCATAAAAAAAAAAAGAAAAAGAGGAGCGATGGACATTGATCAAGGAGGACGTTAAATTGGTGTATACGGGTTATGCAATTAGCGAGTAAAGCTAAAACGTATAACAATTTTGCGTGGGATTGGTATTGGTTTTTTTCACGGGCGTCAGGTGTAGTGTGTATGTAAGCACATTCCATTTGTAGATTGAAGAGTACGTCCATACGGTAATTAATTTGATCCGGAGCGTTGGAGGGTGATGAAGAAAGTGAAACGACCGACGACAAGTTACTTAGAGGTTTGTAAGTAGACATAATTGGTTTAGACGACACGAGCATGGTGTGTATGAACAGACGACGACAACGAGGCTGGAAAGGCGGTGACAGAGATAAATGTGGACGCGGAAAGACGGGAAAACAAAGACGCTGAAAAGATGCTCGAAAGTAATAATTGACGATGATGTCCCGAGTGGAAGTCGTGGAGTGAATAGCCGAATCCGAAATTGGCTTTGCACGATTTTTAGCTTTCTGTGTCACTGCTCGGTAGTTATCGGTGAATTGGCCATTGTTATTCAAGTGCAAATCGGTCGCATTATGCGCGAAGACTATTGGCGTTATTGTTATGGTCGTCCAAACGAGTATTGCGAACAGCGTTCCATATATTATTATGCAAATATAACTGTCGTCGACGTGTTACATAATGTGTACGGTTGTTAGGGGTTGAGCGAGACACAAAAATTAGTCGTTTTATGTATATATAAAAAAAATTATATACATATATCAAGTTAATATAACCGGGTGGTTGTTCACGGCGACTATTAAACCCGGACGCGAGGTCGCCTTGTAACGGATAAACCGTACCTGAAATAAAAGCCCAGAGCTATATTGTTATTAATGTCGTCGAAACCGCTATATGTGTCGGCTGGAGGTGTTATTATTATTTTTTTGTACGCTATTACGCCGCCAACATGTTGTAGATATTGCAAGACGATTAGTAAAAGAGATACAAAAGAAAAGAGGAAGATAAAAGTGGAATTCCTACGTGTCTCGTCTATGGCGCTGTCGGGCCGTTTACGAAAACTCACTCTGTCGCCTGCACGTTATTGGCATATTTACTGTTGCGGAAAAAGAACGGCGGCAAAGGAGAGGAGAGGCGCTTTGAAGAAGTATGACGGCGGGAGAAGGCGGTGTAAAATTGGAAATATAACCGTGTACGATTTGACGACGCTGTTCCGGAAATCTCATTAGTTCACTATACCTATAGGTACCGATGGCAACAATATTACCGGAGTGCCGATACAACACACAGACGACCTTTATGCACCGGTACATTCTGTTCTATAAGCTCATCACGTCGACACACAGCTCTAATCAATCGCTCAACCCGAGTGCCACGCGGTAGTTGTTCCTCCGTGGCTAGGTGTATATATATATATGTGTGTGTGTAATACATCTCTTATATATAGTATCAATAGGACACGGAAATGTGTCAAATGAAAATAAAAAACTACGCCGACAACTTTAGCGGGCGGGCCTATATGTCAAACGTCTTTTTCGCTCCACGCCAAAGGATCGGCGTAATTGCTCGTTTCTTATAAGACGGCGGCCGCACTTTTTATTTTTGACGCGTGGCAAACATTTTTAAGGGTGTTCCTTAGAAACGTGTAAGCCGAATCGCGTGGCAAATGATCACGAACACGCACAATATTAGCACGTTGACAAAATCATATATATTTCAAATTTACTATACGTTATCTGTGTACAAATGCAACTTCTAGCTATTGATGATTTGGTACGTTTGGTAATTACCATTTACATGTCAAAAGGAGTACAACGGTATTATAATATGTGCATACTTTCATGTTAAATCCGAACACCTCCTATTCCGCTTTTGATCACCATATATAGACATGTTTCTGAACAACACTAGCTCGACAACTGTTCGCGTTGGAAACAAATTGATATTAATTACCAAATGATGTTTGTTTTTGTTTTTTTCCACAGTATACATAAGTCACGTTTTATCGAGAAAAAGGGTCGGTATACCGGTCGCGTCCCCTTAACTTGTTCATTAAGTTTACTCGATACACAACAAAAAAACAAACAACATGCGTTTCGTTACCTTTAAATTTTAGGGTTGACTTCATTAGTCCTTTAGAATATTGTCGAACAATTAAATTTAAATTTTGTTGTTATATGTATTTTAATACTAGATTACATACTGAATTAGGTACTTATACTTTTGTGATTATTGTATAAAAACAAATCTCCATATTCATAATTAAATATTTAATTTGTTTATCAAGAAAACATAGTTTTAATCCATTATAAAATTGCTAAAATGTTACCACAAATAATTTTCGAAAAGTTTCGGTAATTTATTCATCCATTTTATACATAAAAAATACTTTTTCTCACATTGTTTATCTCGAATTTTTATTATTTATAGTTCGTAGTAATCTTAAGAAGGCTGTATATACAGACAGGAAAAAATTACAAATAAAACATTTTCGGAAATGAATATTTTTAGATAACAGTACGCATTGAATAAATTTAAAATAATTTTGGAACTTTTTTTACCAACTAAAAATATAATAAAAGTCCGATAGGGCTAAATTTAAAATATTATACTTATAGGATAGGAATAGTTTAAAATAATAAACTACGGTGTATTCTTTAGTCTTAAAAATATTTTAACTTTGACATTAACCGATTCAGAATAGACTTTACAAACTCCTATATCTATGTAAAAATGCATGTATTTGATAGAATTCCATTCATGGGCTTTGTTAAGTCCATTTATAAATTCGGTAGCTAAGTACCTATGCTTGTTAATCAAAAATGTCAATTTGCATATACAAATAAAAAACCGTTCACAGAGCACGTCATTAATCTCTGGTAAATAGTACCCACATTTACCATAAAGAATCATTGTGAAAATAATGATAAAAAAATAATATAGTTTTATAATTGTTTTTCGTGTGTTTAAATCGAATGTTTACTACTGTTCTTGTTCGGTTCTTTAACGTTAATATTTTTATTGGAGTAAGTTCATAATTTTTGTGTGGATGTAATTATAATTAAGAAAGTAGAAACACGCTAGCATATTTTTATGGGGGACCGCCACGTAAAACTTTTCTCTCTAACGACAACTGTAAATGTAAAAATTTGTATGATATAAACATTAATTAACAATCCGTACAGTGAGTTCAGTTGGTTTTGGCACAACAATTGAAACAAATTAACATCTAACTTGAGATTTTATTCGCTAACTAGTTGGTTTCTATAGATCTTCGAGAACAGTTGTATTTCCTTTTATGTCAAGTTGCTTTGTATTTGGATACTGTATATAAGCGTTTGGGTACATGGACAGTATTAAAATGAATAGTTTGCCGTTAGGCGCTGTCGAGTGACAAATGCGATGTTGTCATGCCGAGTTCATAGCGATTTTCCGTGTACAAGAGATTATGTCGTCTTGTAACGGTAAATATCTAACGCGGTTCGTGAAATTAAAACTGCAATCGCATATTGTTATTGTTATTATTGTTGTTTACATTGCTGTAAACTTTACTAATGACCGCGAGTAAGTCGTTTGTCGCCAAAAGGGAAACAACGCACAAACAAAACGCACTCAGATGACCGGAAGCACAAATTTTCGTAGTATGGATTTTTAAGACTCTATTATTTTTGATTCGCAAGGCTATTAGCAAGTCGTCGTATGGCAGTAATTTAGTTAGTGTTATTAAATTATTTTTTTGTAAATGGTCTGAATTTATGCTGTAAAGAATAACTAGGTTTGAACAGAGAATTAGATTCGTGCGGCAGAGAGTGTTGTAATTTTTAGGACCGTTAAAGTTACAACGAATCTTATCCCTAGCTAAGCAGACATTTTATACTTATAATTTTTGATTATAAATAGACTGAATTTGATGGGTTACTTTGTCCATCGAATGCCACGAGATCAGTGTTGAGTTTTGGTCAAGATAGTGATTTTGTAAATGCTATCGAGTGACCTGTTTTCTAGAGGTACTTCTTGTAGCTGGAATACGATTTTGTGTCCTGTATGTGATCAGAAGTATTATTAACTCGTTCTAAACAGTGTTTTAATGTAGCTTCATTGTAGGAGAGGTTTTTCTCATGCATAACACAACACACTATCCGACAGCGAGTATTATTTAAACGCAGCTGTTTGTTTTTCCCAGGTCGTACAAGTGAATATTGTATTAACCGAAAAGACGGTCTCGCACGCATAATAATAATATGTAATATAGGATTACGCGGGGTATTGTTGCCGCCGCCGAAGGATTCCAGAGAGTATAATAATATGTGTGTATACTACATGTATAGGCTCCAAATCTCGCGGAGACGTTTTACACGATTGATTTCGTCGTTTTGCCAGCTAATAGACGTGCCCCGCCGAGTCTGAACGTTTAAGAAAAACACATCCCGGCCGGTCCGGGATGTACGAGGTCTGGAGCGGGTTTCCTTCAAATCCGTTGAGCACGCCTTTTTGGCCCGAGCAAAATAATAATATAGCACGAAGATACCGGCCGAGTTGAAGAAAAAAATCGGTTCCATTAAAGACCTCGGGGGGAGGGGCGTGTGTGCCCCGAGCTTTAGAAACTCTCGGCTGTTCGGTGACAGTCGTCATTATTTCAAATACTCGTATAAATCTTTGACGTTAAAAATAAGGAAGATGGGCGTCACTTATCCCACACCCGGCATATGTGTTTCCCTATATATTATATATATATACACACCACGTCCCACGGACTGGTCCAAAGTTGATATTGAAGAGCTTTCGCCAAAATACCTTCCGACGTGTGCGCCAGACGATAAGGACCGAAAAAAGTACAGTCTACTCGGTACGTCCTAAATTAAATATGGCCAACGAACAACTGAAGAGAAAGGACTGTTTACAAAAATAGATAAAAATCCTAAAACCGAATAATTGTACACAATAGTAACACACCTGAACCAACACGAAGCACATCTGTTGAAAATATTTTCTATTACCCGCAACTTGTTATTTATTGCGAGAAAGATTTCTAGATTATTTTATTTTTTTGTGGGGTTTTTCCCGGGAATATTATAATAATATTATACCTACGCACTTTCCGGAACTTTACTTCGACGTCGGCTTAAAAAGTTTGATTATAAAAGCCAGACGACAACTTAATTGTCGGATAAGACCGTTAAGGGGAGGAAAAAAATATGTATATACATATATAAATTCAGAGATATGTTGCGAGGGCGAAGGGGTGTAACGAGTGGCGCTTAAGGCCAAGAAAATTTTGCGGAATTTGATTTTTTTTTCTTCTAAGTAACCGATACGGGGGCAAAGAAAATATAAGAAAAAAACTTGCCATCGCCGCCGTTAACGAATTACGCCTGGCCTTTTTATTATAATGGAAAGCTTAAACGCATTTCATCCGTCTAAAGCGGTAATGAGAAAACTACTGGACCGAAATATTCATGGAATTTTTAACAAGGTGCCGAGTACGGATGATAAACAAACAATTAATTGTATTTTAACAAGTTGTTGAACAGCTAACGTGCGTCAACGGGTTTGCGCAGTCACTGGTCCATAAAATATGTGCAGACGTGTACGTGCCGTCGGGTGACATCATCAGCATTCTTCCACGTGAGAAAAGTTTCACCTGGATGTCTTTGCATAGGATTATCATTTTAATATGTTCGATTCATTTCTGATGTCTTAGGAACGAAATGATATTTCGTTGTACAAGCAATGTATAACATTAATATAAGTATCGTTATTGTTTTTGTTGCAGGTGAGTTACGCATTTGAAATATCTGTTTTTACATAAAATCACAACGAAGCGACTGTTGGGAATATGGTGAGTTAAATTTTAGAAAAAATTCTGCAGATGTATTATATTGTGGACGCGATAAGATGGGTATAATAATAACGTTACATACTATATAGGTGCGCATACACGCGGTGGTAAACATAAATTACGGTGATTCATTCGAACTTACTGTATAAGACTAATTACTAGTGTTTGTGTTAACGTTGTTTTACAACGAAGCGAGTTGCCTGGCGGTTTGATCGGTTATAATTAACTTAAGTATTCAGACGTACGGCGTCTTATGTGTACGTATATTACATTATAATACGAGAGACGGGAGCCGAGTTAAACAACATACGACCTAGTCAAACTAGAAAATATTATAATACCCGTTTTAACGAACACCTCGAGCAGCTTTACACAAAACGTCTTGAACCGACCGTCTGAAAATTATTACAATTATTTACCCTCGTGTGGGTTTTTATCGAGTAGTTTATAGCACCGTACTTTACATCCAGCTGCGCCCATAATTGCCTTGCAGCCGCAATTACCATGTGAATTGTGATAACACTTGTTAGGTAGAGTAAAAGTTCAGCGTCCAGAGGTTTTTAATTAATTTCGCAGCGAGTGGGACCTATATTTTAATGAACACATCAATGGAAAAATCCATCCATAACTGTCGGTGTGTGTAAAATGTAAATATACGACAAATAGCTATATATATATATATATATATACGTTTGGCCGAATTAGGTTTCCAAGGCGACAACGCTGTCAATTAATAATTTCAAAACGAGTATCCCAGTGGTAGCTGATTGGTAATTGACAGGAGTAGACCATATCTGCTGAGTCGACACATATTATGAGAGCCACAAAACTGTTAATATTGACGCACCGAAATTTTCATTTCAATATCATTACAATGACGGTTGTCCAGAATCGTTAGTTGCTTATTCAATTGTATTTACTTGCATGTTTCAGGTCGGTAGTCGTTTACCAATTCAATTAAATTCTACCACCCTTTTAAAGGTGTTTGCATAGAAAATACTGTCGGTATTTCAACCTTCGCGACTTTAATTATAATATATTTTTTTTTTTAAATGTGCTAGAAAATAAAAATTATCACACAATTAAAAATTATTTATATCAAAGAATATAAGGTCCTGCTTTACAAGTACAGTTAAACAAACAAATTAGATAAAATATAATTGCTTCGCTCTTTTTGACCTAAGGAACTTGGACCGTGCGCTATCGAAGATCTTTTTCAACATTTACAATGCAAAGAGATCATCATTTAAGTATAGTTGGCGAGTGTTGGACATAGAATAAAATAAGTTAAATATGGTAAATTACCAACAAGTATATGTGAGTAAGAGTAGTTTGAGATTTGCATCAATATGATAATTATGAGAAGTGGTTTCAGAATGTTAAAAGAAGGTCGAGGGATTACAGGAAGCCAAGTGGAGTAGCTGGCTGATCAACCTAATTTGAATGGGGTATGGTAAGAAAGTTTAAATCAGAATTTTTATCGAAGAAATTCTTTTTTATTCTTTACTTGGTAGTTGGTGCTAAAAAAATGTTGTCATGTTAAAAGTAGTCTCTTCAAAGAGAGTGATCTTGAATAGAAAAATATATTGTTTATGACAGCCTTATAGCTCATATTACACTCAAAATAATGTTTTTTTTCACGCATGTGAACATAATGTCAGTCTGTTATTTTACACCTACAGATTGCACGAGCTCTCTTCAAATCAAAATTAGTTGTCAGAGTTACAGTGATTTGTAAAGATTTCATAGTAAAATTCTGTAAGTTATAAGATTCTTACCGCGGAGATGGCCGACATAAATCTTTATAGTACAAAAATTGGTCCTTTCTCTCAGAGTGACAGCGAGTGTAGATACTGATCGATAGGAAGCGACGCGCAGAGAAGGTAAACTGCACGGTGTTTGTGTCGGATAGGCTCTAAAATTCGGTATTCTGCTAACTCTAAAAAAAAAAACACATACATAGTACATGCGTTCGAGGCCTACCCTTTGGGGACCGAAAATCCCCCAGGGCTCGTAGGAATTAATCGTTTTTACCGACCAGCAACAAAGGCATAACGAGTTGTTATTGTGCGCGTCTGGCAACATTTCCCTACGCCGAACAAACGTCAAAATCAGAATGCCACGATTGTCACGTTATTATAATATATTTATTTTTGCTCCTCTTCTTACTTTTTTTTCGGAGAAAAAAAAAACGACTGTTAGACATGCGACTGTCGATTATGTTGCAAACGTAGGTATTATTATTATTATCATTATTTCTATGTGTATGGTAAGAAAAAAACGCCAACATGTATTTTCATCCGAATCGATTCTGCAGAAACGGTTGTCATGTGTAAGTTTAATCGGATCGGTCGCCCGTTGTTTTGTTAAAATTGGATTTCGACAGGACTGTCTCTCCGTTGGTGGTATATCTATATTTTCAAGACGCTGTACATTGTTATGGACGACATTAAATCACATTTCACCCCATGGTCGCCTGACAGTGTTTTATTATTATATATAAATATATATAAAAAAAAACAATACTTTCTCAGCCTTGCATCGAAGCCAACATAGACTCAATAATGAGGATAACGAGTCCAGCTATTAGTCAGAGGATAAAAATTGAAATTAATTTGACTAATTGATTGTTCAATGGTACACTTTAGCCGTGTCGACTGGATATTTGTTTTCATGCATCGAGTTGTTTTTTTAAACTTTTATTTTCTTCTTACTCTTAGCTCGCGTTATTTATTTAAAAATATCGAGGGAATTTTATGGTGTGTGTTACCTTAAATCTCCGTGTAATAGCAAATTCATGGAAATATCAAGGCGCCGCCGTAGATTTAATATTTATATACCGTTAAATCCTATTTCCCAATGTTATTTAAAGGAAATTCGTATTATTCAAAATCTTTTCGATAAGCGTTGGAATATTGTTAATATTCATGATAAGTGCACGTTTTCAAAAATAAAAAAAAGTTTTTGAATTTTTATATTTTATAGATTGTACAAGGTATAATAGGTATCTTATTTTAACAGCATTCGCTCAGTATTCAATCACTGCGTAATTGTTTTCTTGGCGAACATTTATGTAATTAAGACCTAACAATGCTTGGTATGAGCAATGGTACTTTTGCATTACAAAATTTGAAAATAAAGCATTGTTAAACCGATCCATATGTGGGTCGTTTGTCGTAATTCTTGACCAGAACTCATTTTCTTTGTCGGGTGACCTCAACCTAACCTTTCATGATACACACTTGTGGGTGTCTCTTGGTCATTGCAATATCTAGTCTGTATTTTCCACTACTTCTCATCCTTCTGTTCCGATTTATTCGTTTTGAATATTTTATTTTAGGCATAATTTTCCAACCAACTCAAGATTGCTATAATTTTCATTTGACAACAATTTACTTACACCACTGTTAGGACACTTTTATTTTTTTATTTATCAAAGAGCGAACGATGGCAAAATATCATCAACCATTTGTACGGATTGTCCCTGAGATGCACTAAACATTAACCAATGTTTTTTCAGAGTGCTCCCGAGTGCTTCGAGTTGTTGTCCGGCTTACCAAACAATTTACGACGCATACAAGGCGTGTTCGAATAGCGTTTCCCCAGTGTACACACTCTTGTGGCTTTTAAGGGGTTTGTTTTTGGAATACTTCTCACCTAAACGTTGCTGGACCTCCTGTAGGTCATTCTGTGTACTAGTATGACTCCAAATGCGAAAACATGGCCAAGATCTCTGCATTTGATAGACCTTTTGTCGGTTTATTTATAGCTCACAAGGTTCTATTTGAGTGTTGGTTGTGATTAAGAACGATTTATATTAAATGCATGATATTCACACAACATTTTATGCAAAATCTCATTACATCATGTCGGGGTATCACTTTTTAGTTGTTTTCGCAGTTGGTATTTTAAGACTACCTTATAACTATTGTTCAAACGCTGACGCCATACAATAATGAATGTTTTTTCCTATTAAAATTACAATTAATCATAACTGCTCTCGAGCCAACAGGGACTCTTGTTAATTTTGATTTTCAAACGGTAATATTATCTCCTTATACGTTTTTTATATAAACATGTAGAAGCGTTGCAGCGCCGCGAAACGTCGTCTCACACATTTTATGGCTCTCGTATAAATCTAACATAAAAATATATTGTAAGATTATCCTGCCTTGATCCGATTTGGAGATGTTCGTTTAGGTCTTAGCATTTGTTTGGAGCAGAAGGTATATTGTTATGTTATTGTTTCCTACAATTATTAATTTTAGATTTAAAATAAAAGTAAGGCAAGAAAACGGCGAGCAGAATGCAAAAATTGAGCAATAACGTTAATGTTTATATTTTTTTATTATATATATATATATATTATTATAGTATTCGTATTTACCGTTAATGTTGCTGTATTTTATCAATGTTGTGTATTGTGTTTGGTAATCAGCTAATACTTGAACTTGTGTGTATTTCAGAACGTTAATTTAATCCTCGATCTACTTATAGCAAAAAAAAATGTTGTGAACTTGATTTGATGATTTGACTCTACTGGTCTGTCTTTATATAATAAACGCTAGTCGCTACACCATTGACGTTAAATTCAAGATGTAGTTCTTCGGGCGGAACAAAGTGATATCCAATTAAAATTGTATTGTTAATAATTTTTATATGTGTACAATTTTTCGTACTTTATTTAATAACGTTCGGTTAATTAATTTTAAGTCATTCTATTGACGTAGAAGTTTGAGAAGATTTCTTCGAAACTTGTTTACGAGCTACTTGGTATTAATATAAAATTCAAATTACTGTTTTAACACACAAAGTGCGTTCAATTATGGCGTTTCTTAAACAAAACTTGAGCAAGTCGGTTATATGAAATTAACATAATTCAACGGGCGCATAATAAAATATTCCCGTAATGACGTTAGGTCAGTGAGTGGGTAGACGTCAAATGAGATTTACTTTCGCGGACGAATATTGCATTAATTTGCTTTACTTGTTGTTTATGAAATTCAAAAGTATTCTGTAATTATGATCAGTGTTTTGAAGTTAAATATCCAACGGGAAATATTATTAGTACTGGCCCAAAAATGTGTTGTGTATATGTATGAAGTATACAGTGACAATAAGTTGGATATATTTAAGTTAAAAACTAAATGTTTCCAGGCTTACAGAGGAGTGAACGATTGATGGACTTTGTTACATAAGAGTAGCATACAGATGAATGACTAACGAGTGCTAAATAATGAAATACCTGTGGTAGTTGTAATATGCGATATTGACTTGAAGACCGCGATGGAATTCTCTAGGGAACATTATTTACATAGAGAAATATTACTTTCATTATAACGTATAGTTAACGGCATAATTTATCACCGACATAAATTAATTTATACAAAGTAGAAGCTTTCTGACAGATGAAAATATTAAAAGAAATAAATATACTAATACTGAGGCTGTGTTTTGTAGATGACATAGCGGTAATAGCTAAGAGGGGCAAATAGGACTTGGCAACCTTTTTTTGAGCAAATTATGATAAATATAGGTAAAACAACCTATATAGGCTTAAAACTTAATGGAGCACATAAGAGGAAAACCAAAATAGTAATTTAACCTAATCAAGTATTGGAAAAATGTGTTCTTTTATTTAAAACATTATTAAACTATCAATTAAAAAGTACAATATATTATCATCTAGGCAAATACTAATATTCATAATAATTGTATAAAACTACTCGGAGAGAGTTAGTAAGAAACTTATACTTTTATTGTTGTTTAAGTCAGTTGCTTTAAACTCTCCGGCCAACAATAACTTGTTATTATTATTATCATCGTTGAAAGCCAATATCTTACAGTGGTGCGGTGTGTATTGTATAATCCTTGCTTATACTTTTTTAATGTTATTTACAAGCCATGAAATTCTCGGCATTAACGACTGCAAGATTAATCATTTCTGCTTTTAACAAACTTGTTGGTACGATGGTTAATGGTATTATTTACGTACAGCTTTTATAACTCTATTAATTATTTACTTGCACGGTGTTTCCAATGTCGAGAGAAACTAATCTGACGCGATTGATATAAATAAAAACGCGTGCAGACAATAAATGCACAAAAAGGTTCGGTCGTCCTTCCTATTGTTCGTCTCTTTCTGTCAAACAATAATAATTGGTCATCACGACGCGACTGGTACGGTTTAAACTACATATGGTAATATTATGGAATACATAAACACATAATAATTGCACCGTGAAAAATTGTAGCTACAACACTGCAAGTTCCAGTCGCAATTATCGCGACTTTTATATTTCAAAGGGGGAAAAAGTCGTTTTAGTAGAACGCTCCGGCTGTTTTTTGAATACCACTTAGGCTGTCTGCAATCACTGCAACTGAAACGCAGCAACGGTTGTTGCTCGATTTCTGACTGTATATAGTTGCTCCCTTGGGTCGTAAAACCAACGACGACGGCGGTGGCAACGATCATTTCCCTTCATATTTCCATTTACACCTTAAGAGTCGACCCGAATCGAGTCGGTCGTGTCTGGGTTTAAATGCATTTTGTTTGCCGCGCGTTTGACCTTTTTTTTGAAATAATAAAACGAAAACATGTTTTGGTGTATACCACTGTCTATAATAACTATATAGTTGGATAAACGTTCCAAATAATTATTCATTAATTATAATAATTTTTAGTTTAATTAAATTACCGCGCAGTATGACTTATTTATCAAAATAGTCGAAATAGTTCCAAATTTGTGTAGAACATTCTTTAGCTATAATACTATCGACATATCAAAATAATACCAAAAACTTTTTCTATTTCATTTTATCCAGAGTAGTTTTGGGACTTAAGGTCTGAATTAAATTAGACTCACGGTGTACGTCATTGAAAAATATTCGTTCAATTTTGTTCGTGGACGCCCCCCCCCCCCCCAAAGATGAAAAAGCCTCTTTGACCGTATTAAATTTCTAGGTCGCTATGTGAGATTGAATCAACAGTCAACGGGTATCAGAAAATATGTTCATTATACATTGTTAATTACGTTACTCGAGTAACAACGGCAACAAATTATTATAGACAAGCGATCAACCCTAATCGCTTCCATCATACTACTAAAAATGCAATTTCAAGCACATTACTACTTTAAGATTGACTTTTACCGATATTTTGTACCATCTATACAGATTAGCATTGAAGCGTTTATTTTCTTATCACTTTCAGATAGAATAACTCTTGTGACCTCCCCCGCCCCAATTTGCTACGTCCCCGCTATGCTCCGGCCAGTGGGTTCAGCTTTTTATAGATATTATTATCACGGTCATGAGAATCGGAATAGGGACAATTTGTCGTCGGAGTTTGAAGACGAAAATGCGTTGTACGATTAAGTTTTCTCTTTGGGATTCTTGTGGATTATTTTTACCTTTGATGCGAAGCGCAGAAGGCATTTTTTTATTGGCGGCCGTTAGATACGGTACACGGTGTACATATATATATATATAAAGCGGACGATAGAACTTACGCTTGGAAAAACTACTACGACGCCGTCGCCCCGTCGGATACCAGTCGCAGATTTAGTAGCACTCTATAGGGCACATGCACGCCTGAGTGTATGTGTGTGTGTGCAAATGATCGATCCTCTTTTCCTACCACCACCACTACCGTTATCCACAACAAGCTCAGTCGGCCTCGGCCAGGTTACAACCCTATCCCTCTCCTCGCGAAGTCCCAGGGTTGGTTTTTATACGGTCGAGGGATGCGGTCGTCGCTGTCGCCATTTATCCACCCCCAAGTCCTCGTGACTTGGAGACACACTTTACTGCCAAATTTCCGTCCCGGGACTTTTCCGCTCTCCCCTTGCCGTACATCTCTCATGTACATTCGTTCGTCCGTTCTAGATTTGTAGTACACCGTGTTTTTTTAATACTATATACATTTTTTTATTCATAAACGTTCAGCACGCCCGTATCGATTTTTATGGCCGGCCGTCGGTGGCAAGAAAGAAATAAAAGACTTAACGTCAGAAAAGTTTTCCATCACTTTTTGTTTGTGTTCGTCTTGTACTCTTTGCACCACCAACAGCCACGTTAAAAATATGATACTCGTCCAACAACAACTTTCTGGTAGCGGTTTATTTTTTTTGCACAGTCGGTCTGGGCTTTCGGACGAAACAAGTTACGCCGGCATACAATAACAAAAGTAATAATATTAATAAGCAACGAACGGTACGATTACGGTAGACGACGGAACGAGGGTATTTATTTCCCTTCCCGGACACTCGACAAGAAAATAAACTCTGGGTTATTTTTATGTTTAATTTAGAGACCCAAACGGAAAAAAAATAATAATAATAGAGGAAAAAGTATAATTCATTACCTTAGTTCTTTTTATTGTTATTACAATACTTAAAGTGATGTTTTGCCGAGGTAAAAAGTTCCAATTTCGGCTGTCGCAAGAACTGGCGACCACCGTTAAAGTCGTCCCGAGACGTTTCATGACAATTTATTATTTCTATACGATGAACCGCACAAAAGCAATACAATTTATTATCGTGGGACAATTGTGGCAACGAGTAGACAAAAAACGAATTATATAATATACATATATATTTTACAGTATAAAGAAATAAATAATCGACTAACGTATTTTTAACGAGCTTCCGGACCGGAGAACAACTGTTTTCTCGATAATTGGCGACCGCCGACAAAATATATTATGATTATTCCGTGTTCTTTTCCCTCGCTAACCGTACACGCACGGTTAAACATAAACGCAGTCACCAAGTTTCGCCGAATATTGCTTAGACACAACACAAGTATTATAATAATTTAACAAAAAAAAAAAAATCAGCTAGACAAATGTCTGGCGTAACTGGCCAAGTATATGTTTCAAAAGTTTCCAGACTAGTAAAAAAAAAAAAAAAATTAACTTATGCAGCTCAATCCAGCTTGGGTTGCACAAACTTTATTTGTTCTGTGAACCCTCAATAAAAGTTTTGCGATTCGTCCAAATACGGTTTATGAAACAAATAAAGTTTTGTGTGTGCCAGTATTATAGTTATTAGACTTGATTGTTGTTTGTACCGACAATCAGTATTTGTCGATTGATAATGAGTGACGGGTTTTAAAATCAATACATTTTTTGTCGATTAGTGTTATATTATTAGTATATTATTAGTAACAATAAAATTTTGCGTTAATACCGACCAAATTTTTCTTAAAATAGGGCGCCCGTCTTTGTCCAAATTGGACTAGAAAAACTATCAAGAACTTGGTGAATTTTTTGTCCATCGGTTATAGGAAGTAGTAACATACTAATTTGAGGTGATAAAAAGACCTGTTCAGAAACTCATATATATACAAATTATATCGAAATAAATATAAATAGATATAAATTATATCGAATTTATTAGTTTGGTCGTCTGCATTGCAATTCAACGGTTCGTCAACTTATTGTGAAAAAAAGTTGTGAATGATTTTGTTCAATGGTACACATTATTTTCTTAAATTGTCTTCCCGAAGCCGAAGGAACAATGCATATAGGCATTTAAAGTAACAAAGGTCTCAAAGAAGGCGTGACATTTAAGTGAGGATGATTTAATAAAACCTTGTCCTCGAGGAAAGTTAAAATTTTGAATACTGATTTGGCTAAGGTGTTAAATGTGAATCGACCTTTTTAGATTGTTGGTTTAGAAGAAATATCTAAGCTGTGTAGTGTGTACCCAATGAACATATAGCAACTCCCATAATGTGCACATAGCTGTGTGGATGAGGAACGCTAACCGAATAAGATTGGATTTGAACGATGCAATGTCAACTTGGATAAATGAGAAAGTAATAGATTTGCACACATGTGCACGTGGCTCGGAAAGTAAATATTATACGACATTTCCAAATTCACCAGAAATTCAACGAAATCGACCGTTAAGGAGTTTATCGAAAGCTCGTTAACGTAGATTTTCAACAGGTACAGACCCCTCTTGTAAAAATATTGGGCGAATAAAAAGAAAATTACTATAGCTTTTTGCAACTCTTACGTTTACTCGTAAATATTACAACAGATAGAATACGCACAAGGAACACATTTCATGCCGTATGTTTTATAACACGGTGTGTGTCTGTACCTGATGTATTCACTCAATGGTGTGAAGAACCGATAGGAATTAGGAATACAGGCTTCGTTGTCACGTTTCTAATATCTTTGGTGGGATCTCGTTGATTGCAATTTTTATAATATGGGTTGGCATGTACAAACAGGTTCTTGATTTCTTTTTGAACACCGTTAGGTTAAGAAAAACGCGGTATGCGGTATGGTAATACAAGAAGCAATAAAAGTTCTACCGGAGGAGGTGGAGGAGGAGGGGAAATAATAAAATTCGTGATAAACTTTTATATGAACGTTAATTAAGTTTAAAACTTTTGTCGAACTCTTCATTGGCCGTTGTAAAAGTCGACTACTGCACATGTATAGGTATAGGGCTCGCCTGCCCCCGTGTCAGGGGTTGTACGGCAAACAGCCGCTTTAGTACCGCCAAAATGCCGGGCAATTAACCATTAACGTGCCGCCGTAATTCGATTTCTTAACACCGTTCGGAATAAAGAACATTAAACTCGTTTCGGATACTCTGCCGATACAGCTAAATGCGAATCAATTAGCCGCAATGGAAACTCCAAAGCCCGCTGTATAAAAGTAGAAAGTTTCCCCATTCCTCTTGTCCGCCAGACGTTTCACGTTAAACGGTTTTCCACACGGGCCGCGTCCGTTCGCTTCTTTTTCAATTAGGCTAAACACATTACTATTATTGTTATTAAACGATAAAATGTAATATTATTATACAGACTTGGTATTTGGCAAAATCGTTAACAAGATAATAAATAATAAAATAATTTAACGCTAAATGTACATGTAGGTATATAGGACGAACGATAGAAAGTTTTTCGTTCTGAAATAACATTTCTTATAACTCAATAAATTAAAGATAATAAATGTATTTTGATGGATTATTTGGTAAAATAAATGTTTTTCTTAGAGAAAACGTATTGTATTATTTTTCTTAAATTAGTAATAAAAATAAGTACTGTAATAATTATGTATACATTATGTTTAGTTTACCATTTACTCTACTGCGATTTCTGTTCAAGTGTAGACCTTTAATGGTTCATTAGCGCGTTCTATGGTGGTTAAGCATTCATACTTACAAAACTATTTAAGAGACTTCAACAAAACGATGGTAGATGCAATCCGGACTAGATAACAAGTTTATGAATTTGCACCATGCATGTAACTACTAATAGGTATTATCATTTATTCTGTCAATAATATGTACACAAGGGACACACGACTCAACATTCAAACGTCATGCAACGTATTAAGATTTATACTAAACGGTTGATTTAAGTCATAAAACCATCCGGTTTAATTTATAATTATTGTATATCGGCATAGAATAGAATAGCTGTCAATAAAAGTTGTTTCAACTAACATATATTTGTTATTTTTTTGTGTTTCAAGTAATAAAAGACTTGTAAAAAAAAATGTAAAAAATTCAAAAATGAATCTGTTGGTAATAGCATTTCCGATCTGTGTCAGAATTGTTACTAAGGAAATCAGAGTCCTAGTCAACAGCTATGTAGACCTATTGCCCCGCGGCTCAGGTTGTTTATTCTGATTGATTTAAGCTATTTAAACAAATGAAATGATTATATTTTGTACAATTCTAAAACTAGAACCCGGATTAACGCTAGAGTAGGCCTTTTTTTCCATTATAAAATATCATTTTTATAATTTAAGTATAATTAAATGAGTATATTATCTAGTAGAAGTTAGTAGTTATAACTTTAATATTATTTCTACTTTAGCAGTATGATTGATCATACTGAAAAAGTTCCAATTGAGTTAAATAAGTTAAACGAAATAGAAGAGATGTTAAAGACTTTTGCATTAAAAAAAAAAACAATTTTTTTTAAAATTACTTTTATTATTATTTTTTTTATAAAAATAAAATATTAATATGAAGGTAATAATGCTTGGGTACAATAATAATATAAAAACACTATAATCATTTTAATAGTCAAACGGGGTATTGAAATATTATTGCACGGATATGGCCATTCAGCAATAGCAGCGTTTTTACTTTACTATTATTGCATATTATAATGTATTAAAACGCATAAGTATTATTAATTGTCGTGTTTGTGTTATACGGTCATCGACAATGTGGCAAGCAGAATTTGTGAAATTACACATGTACTGTGCTATAGCTACCGGTTATAGCCCTGTAATTCACAGATTGGAACCGTCATTATTATTGATGTATAAAAGGTATATATTATATTATTTTATTATTATTTATTACTTATGTACTAATGTATTATTTATGTTAAATAGTAAATAATATATAAATTTAAAAAAAATGTATTTATACATTATACGTCACAGTTATTATTAAAAAGTTATTAATTATACTTTTGAAAACCAATTAGCAAGTTTTTGTTCGTCGTTGCCGACAGTCGTGTGTACCTATGGCGTCAAGGCTGTTTTTATTGAAATAATTGACTTGTCAGAAAAAGCGGGTATTTCTAGAAGAAAATGTCAGAATTGGCGAGATGTCAACAATGCGATATGAGATTTCAACGGTGTTTTATTACTATATAATACTTATAAAGTGGAAGTATATTTTCTTGTCATTCGTCCACTAGCCGGCCAATTATTTTAATGGCGTTTTAGAACGTTTTAGAACCGAAGAAACGCTGAGATATACTACTCGCTCACGTTCTCTGCAATTTTCCGACCCGTCTGGTTTTCTAAAATATAGTATCTCTAAAAGTGAAAATACAATATTATATAGTTCTTGTTTTTATGACACATTAATCAGGTAAATGACGGGACGCAGTCCAAAAACACCAGACTTTCATTTTAGTCCCAATTTGTTTTTCAACCTCACTGCGCACTGATCCAGACTAGAGTTGTCTTTTGGTATTGTTTTTTTTTTTACAGTTTAACGAACAATGCCATTCTGAACTTTAATAATACTAATGTAATAAGTTATAATATCAATAGGAATTTCGATTATTTTTTATTCGTCCGATTTATCACCGAGATCCAATGTTGTTGTTAATAATAGTAAAGCCATTTTTTTTTAACGGTTAACGCTTTAGACTGATCTCTCCAATCGATTCTCGGTGACCTTTAGTTGAGCCAAACCGCCTACTTTACAATATGATAGATAACGTCTATTCTTCTCACATTCCAAAAACATTGAGATAGACAGAGACGGAGATTGAAAACAATTACAACTTTTTGTATTCTGCAATTAAAGGGCTAATGAGTTGCCACGAACGGCGCTATATTATTCAAATTAATAATCCGTTTTAAATACAAGACGGCGCTCGACTCGGCTTTTGTTGTATTATATATTGTCTCAAATCCGTTCATTATTCGCGGTTCACGCATCTTAATAATATTCTAATCAACTGCAGGTATAGAGTATAATAGTATATGGTATAAGTAAAACTAACTTTGAGTAGGACAGCTCAAGCGAAACAAAATTTAATTCAATAATAACACAATATATTCGTAAAATGTTTTTTTATTTATCAGTATAGTTAAATAACGATAATTCTTGTATTTTTGTAGAGTAAAAGAAAAATGTTAAGCTTGAACGGTGAAGTAAAACAGTTGTTTATTTCAAACTAACTCGATTTTATATGTGTACATTAAATGCTATCATATTTTAACTCTTTTCTTAAGTAACTTTAACATTATCATAATTAATATTATTATTATTAATATATTATACTTCATTCAAATTATAATCAGTAACTTCATAACCATTTTTGGCTATGGTTGGCCATGATTATCGACTTCTGTTTGGCCGATCTGATTTGGGATAATTTTAGAAACCATTTTTAATAGTATAAAATATGCAAAAAACATATTATAGTACACCGAAGCGATAAATTCGACTTTATTCGGGTAAAAGCCACGTCGGAACGCAGACACCGTAAAATCGTTTTACTCTGATGTAGCAGCCCTGCTTGTCACTCAATAACCGAATCTTTTCAAAGATTACCAGTCGGATCAGACGGCTGTAAACGGAAATCATTTTTTCCTCCTCGGTAATACATTACAATGCAACATATTATATTTGATGATTGTTTTTATAATTAAATTTTTTTTTAAATATTACATGTATTTGCTATAATAAAAAAAGTACATTGTTGTTTTCTATAGTTTATATTCGCTATTAAAATAATTAAAATTTAATAAAAATAATATACAAACACTGAACTTATTTTTGCCGGAGCTACACATATCATGGGTGTACAGGCTTTGTACGTACCTACATACTGTTGACGACAAGGGTGAGATTATTTGAACAAGGGGAGTTAGTACCGTCGATTTACGAGCTCTAATTGTTATTATATAATTAAACATTTTGTGCTGATGAACGGACGACGATCAAGTTTCCACTCACCCCTATTGTTGACCACATGTCCGCGAGCACCTCATTTATAAACCCTTGACCTTTTGTGGGGTTTCTGTACTGCCTTTGATAATTAATCACTTTAAATTTATGGGTTTCCTACGTTGTTACCTAAACTCATTTATACGATTGTCTAATCAATTATACCCCCTGTATGTTATCACCTTTAAGAGAAGATACATGACTCTTACCCTCCTAGGAAACTCGGTGAGGTACGCGCACAAATGATAGATACATCTAGCGAAAATTAAGCCTCAAACCTGGTTTGAAGTTGGGTAACTAACTGAATGCTTGGTACCTCTGCAGTAACTGCAGTAGCAAAACACATGCAAATATCAGTAACATTATAACTTTTAAGTTAATTGTCTCGTTAGTGGGTTATAACTCAATGAGTCCTATTAAGAACTGATGAGAAGAGTGTTTGAAACTGCTAAAGAGTGGCGCGATGAATGGAATAGCTCTTCTATATTATATAAAAACCTAGTGCTAGATCCAAATCAAAAGGAGTTAAAGGAATGGAACTGTCTAGAAAGGAATGGTCCGTACTAAACCAGCCACGACCGCTGTGGGGACATGATGTACAAATGGTGGTTTAGAGATAGCCCAGAACGTGACTGCGGCAACGAAAGACAAACTCATATTATAGCGGTATGTCAGGAAAGAAAATGTAGTCAGGGTACCGAAAGTATTAATGTAATTACACCAGAAGCATTAAAATAGATCAAGGATTTGGACCTGTGTTTGTGAATTAAACCTATATATATATATATATATATATATATGTACATTAAAATATTTTAGTTACCATTACTTATTACTAGCTGATTAAGAGTTAAATTTTATATATTTTCTAAATTTGTATTATCATTTAATTCAGCATTAGACCCTGTTGTAACGTTGATTTGCTTATAAGCCATACGAACAAATAAATAGAGTTTGTGTATCTATTAATTTTGAAGTAGCATACTTGAGCATTGACTTAGATCTCCATACACGTGGGGATTGAACGTAATCTAACAGCTGTGTTACGAATAACCGGATTAGATTTGTTAATTTTTTGTCTGCGGTGAACTTACACAGTATTATACAGCTTCGCCGTGTGTCCTATACGACGATGGGTTGTGGCGGTACGATCTGTCCACAAGTATTACTGTTAAACGAAAAACGCGAAAATGGAGCGGAATTTAACGTGCAATATTGCAAACTGTCATTAAAATTCTGAGTGCGCGTTGGCCTTTGTGTGGTTTGTGTATGTGTTGTTTCCAATGTCTGTCTCGACACACACGAGCGTGACGCGGCAAAACTTCTGTTCGCCGGGGAAAGGAAAGAAATACTTAAACGAATGAGAAGGGGTTCGAGAAGTCGCAGGGTAGGTGCGTGGGGACGCCTAAGTAAATTTGAACAATACAAGTCGTTCCGGTGCGTAAATCGCGAGCGGTCTGGAATTTCGCCTAACTGAATTGGTCCCACGAGTTTCGCGGCATATGTGTGTGTGTGTGTGTGTTTTGATATCAGGCTTTTTTGGAAATTGTGATTTCTGTTCCGAATCAAATTGTCGTATTTCGTCCTTTTTCACACCCTTGTTTGACTTTTACCTTCCACTTTATACACACACGTGTTCAAAACGAATTTCGTGTTACGTCGAAAAATCCGCCGATAAATCTTTGTGTACTTACCCGAAGAATTGAAAAACCATTTTGACTTGTTCTCGAGTCGTTTTCGCAGTAAAAGTCCTCCCGGCGATAGTAAATCCACAAAAAAACGGAAACGACTCAAAGTCCTTGACTTTAACCGACAGGCCGAGATAGCCGTCGTTGATGAAAAAGCCCGTAAAAAATTGTACACATTTTTATAATAGAAATCGTGCCAAAAATCATTGGCACACCAAGCAAATCGACCCAGTTAGGTCTGGTATATAATATACATATTATTGGTTGTGTAAATTTTCGACCAACCGTGGCGTACCGTTTTAGAAAAGACGTTCTTGTTGAACAGGCCTATTATTATACGTTGTGCTCGTTTACTATGGGAGATCACAAAGCATCGTCGTCGGGCTCTATGATTGATACGTCGTAGCTTTTGTGGAGTATTAATAATTAATAACTTCCCCCGGGCCACTGCGGCTTTGTTAATTATATAAAACGTTTCATGGGATTTAACCGACAACCCCTTCTTCTCGCCGCACTTAAAACTCCCACGCCGCCGTCAAAGTTTGTCACTCCGCTCGATAAGTTCATTTGTTATTCACACGACTATTCAACGATGAAAATATTATCATCTTAACCTTTTCCCGGTTACGAAAATCCAATAGTTTTAAAATCGGTGTTCGTAGCACTCAAGAGCCTAATAACAGTTACTTGGTAAACAACCAGTACTTAATAACGTTAGGTACCTATACTGATAACATTTGCCGTAATTATGTACTCCGATCAAAGCATTTTAATCGCATTATCGAATGTGCTAACAAAATAATAATTACATCAGTTAGTACAATGTAGTCCTATAACGTAATCTTAGTAGGCAACCCGACAAGTTCTGTGGGATTACATTGACAAACCATATAAGTAGATACATCAACTGTTCTGACGTATAAGAGGTTAGTATTGTTTAATGGTACATTTAAGACGCTTCTCTATAATCTCGGGGTCCTCTGTTTTTTCTTACACTTTTTTTTTATAAACACTATGGGTTCTAATATTTTGCAAAATTAACGTTGTGTAGTCGAACCAAACTTGTTGACAGCTGTTATTTTACGGTTCTCGAGAGTGTAAAGTTTTGTAAGGAACAATAGTGCATTGTCAATAATATTGTCTACAAGAAAATCTTACTCTCCTGTATTAACCCGTCGTTTATATATTTTGAGACGAAATAATTATTTAAAATTAATTATCATAAAAGTTTTATTATTATTTATAGAATTACCAAAATTCTATAGTTAAAAAATATTAGTATAAAAAAAAATGTAATTTAAATGTATTTGTGATTGAATTGCGTTATCCGAAAATTGATGTCGGTATTTTTATCCTTTTAAGTTATTTTTACATATTGGGTTGGCTGTGATAATATTAAAAAATACTAACGTTTCTTTTGTGTTCTGTTTCAGGTAAGTTAAAAACCACAAAATCAGGTTATTCAATCAAATATTAGATTGAGCAAGAGGTGGTAAGTCATAACAATATTTTAACCGTATAGCTAATTTCAAGGTTGGACAAATTTAAATAAAAAACTAATACAATTTAAAAAAGTCGAATGAAATGGAGTTCGGGCATCAAGGCGTTGTGAGCAAAATGTGCAGATGCTGTATTTTATGATCGGTAGTTATATATTGTTTTTCTGTATATGTATATGTATTGAAAAAACATTCAAAATGTTTTAAGAGATAGAGATAATTTTTTTAAAATTATGTTAGGTGCAACGGAATAATAGAAAACGACACGATTTAAATCAATCCGGGTAATCAGAAAATCAAAAACTGAGATCACTCGATGTAACTCGGGAAAAAAACACTGAACACTTACTCCATTTAGTTTAGTTGATCGTTTTTATTATTTTACATTACCGACTGTCCATGGTGTCTGGAAATTATACTTATAACGGGAAAATGACGTTCAGACATGACAACAAACTATGAGGACGGTATTTTTTCATAGTGACGCGACGGTAAAAAAACATCCGCTATAATTTTTTGGTCGGAAAACATTTTGGATAAAGTAAATAATCAAATAACGTTTGATTGGAATTTTTATTTGAATTTAAACCATTTTTTACAACAAACTAACAAATTGTGTACTTCGCGGAAACTCGTTTGCTAGTAAAAAGCTTAAATGTTATTCGATTCTTGTGAAGTCACTGAGAGTTGAAATTGCTTTTTTTTATGTCTTTTATAAAATCCCAACAAGATTATAATTTCGTTTTTAGTTAATTGAAGTGGAAAAACGTTATATACATTTTTTATTTTGGTTTTTCGCCGAGTACGATTGGCGTTAATAAATAAGTTAATGATTGATCTACTTCAATAAAGTACAATTTTTAAAAAATAAATTGAACCCTCTCGTTGTTAATAGTATTTTCGATATTCAAAGCAATCCGGACACTTAACATTGTTTATCCAATAACAGCACTGTTCAACGGGTTCTAAAAGTGTCAATCGCTTATCCAATGTTATGGCGACTTACAGGAATTGAGCGTAAAAGTTTTTCAATTTCAATTTCTGTGTGTTTTTTTTTTTTAATTTATAACAACTTAAGTCTGACAGATGTGTGCTTTTAGTTTTGCTACGACGTTCTGTAGGTAACCGTATGCATGGGAAATAGCGTTAAATTTTAGAAATTACTTTTAGCGCACTTTAAGTACAAAATGCGTAATTTGTATCACTTGGCCAACACGAGTATAATAATATAATACGTATCGTGTTTACTTTTTATTGTCTCTTAAACCGTGTAAGTGTGAACGAAACAACCGTGCGTTAGGCGATGCCATTCACATAATATTATATTATTGTACTGCAGCTGGTCGTTTCGTCGCCGGTACAATAAAAACCTAGTCCGACCGAAATTACACGCCAATGTTTGTCCCTATAACAACAACAACGACCATGTGACGAACGAATGGCGTTTCCATTTCCATCGCATTTCCATTGTTAAAAGCATACCGGGATTAACATTAAAATCCTTCGGGAGCGTTACCCGGCCCTCGGCATCTTCGGCGACAGCCCCGGCAGCTTACCCCCCCCCCCTTTGGTCTGGGTTTAACTAAATTTTTAACGCGACACCTGCACCGTTTCTCGCGTGTCTATTCACAGCCATTCCCTCCCTACCTCCCCTTAAGAACACTTACCTGACGTCGTCCGGTCCACGCGCTCGTACTTGAGAAACTGCGAGCAATCGAGCGCCGCTCCCGTGTAGGATTTTATCGTTTTACGGTCACCCGGATAAAAGGATTCGGTGCTAATAAAAACATTTTCGGGATTGAGATATAAAGTAAAAAGACATAAAAGTGTGAACAAAAAAAAAAAAAAAAATACAGCAAAAACACGCATAATGCGCGTACCGTACACTAGACCCTTTCGCCACTCGAGGATGCCGCATGGGAAGCGAGGGTGACGGGCGGGTTTACCCTCCCCCCCCTCGACAACCGTATAATAAAATAGAATAAAACGTTGCGCGCATTCGGAGAGGCGAAAATTATCGAGCCCGTTTTCGTCGCCCCCGCAGATAATAAAATCCAATCTATTCGCTACCATTTTTGCCCACCCCGAAGGCACCCCTTCCCCTACTTGGCTGATCGCCCATCGGGTAAATATTATATCCGGACCGATGAATATTTCTCGCCTCGAGATTTCCTACATAAACGATGCTCGAAAACGCTATTTATACGTCGACGCGAAAAATACACGCAAAATATATGTAAGTACACACCGCCTCCGCACCCCCCCCCCTTTCCTCTACAGTTTTTACCATAAAAATCTTTCAATATTGTTCTTCTCCCTCGCGTAGGTATCCAGTAAGCCGCGGCAGTCGTTGTTCGTATTCATCCGTGTAATAGACCCATAACGTTTCCCCCGAGAATCGTCAAATCTACCTACGCTTTGCCGAGGGGGAGGGAGATTTGTTCGGAATAGATAACTATACATATTGTTATGGGACTGCGAGCATTTAGCATAATATAACGTTATTACGACGAAACGCGGTACAACCCAAGTATAACTACTCGCGCACGACCGTCACGTGGCCGGGATAGCGTTCAAACCTGAAATCACAATGTTTTTCTTGTCGCTAATCTCCTACGGGCAAGTATTTTCGACATTTTCGGCGAATGGAAAAGAAAACCCGGGCTCATTCGCAGTTGTCTGTTGGCGGTCGAGGTCAAAGGAAATTGTCTGTGGCGAAAACCGTTTCGTCGCACGCAAACGGAATGCTTATGTAGATAAGAACAACAAGTGTGTGCGTGTGTGTGTGCGCGTCTTAACTTGGTGATACCGTTCTCGCCGCCGAATGACCCGGGGGACAGGTATGGAAAGAAAAAGACCACTCACTTTATTTCCACGGCCAAGCTATTGCCATTTGTCATCATGTATACGGTGTATGTATTTATTCGGCGGAAACAAATCACCGTATCAACCGCGCAAAGCCGGGGGCGGACAGCCGCGTGTACGCCGATGTCGTCGCTGGAGACGGTCGTTGTATGCATACGAAATGTAATGCGGATGAATGATAGCGAAAAGTCTAATAAATGCCGAAGGAAATTACACCGGCGCGGCCGTCCACGTTATTGATCACCGTTTGTAGTCGGGCTTTTTCTTTTTAGGTTTTACCTGCAGTCGCGTTCATCGCGTTTTGAAGATCACGGAACATCGTTTGAAAACCTGTAAACCTGTGTATGGTTGTTGTTGATAATTTATATTATATACAAACTATAGTACAGTTCGGTATTCGGGCGCCCATCATCGTGGATTTACTACACAGCGTGTAAACGTTGAAACCGCCTAAATCCAGTGGCGCATCACCCAAAAGTGCCATGTCCGCGACTTAAGCCCCGAACAATCCTCCGGACAAGGTTTGGAAATTAACATGCCGTAAACAAATGACCGCAACGGCCGACCCGTGCATAATACTAAAATACAGCGTGTATACTTAGTGAACCGTAAGCCGTAGAGCCAGTTTTACACGCTAAGTGCTACAGCACACTATATCTGTATATTTTACTCGATTGGAAAACAAATCTGGAAGAGACAGCGCGATGAATTAATTTTGGTTGTGAAGTCGTTCGTCAATTTGTCACATGCAATGTGAACAAAAGAAAAGTGAGTTAACAAACGCGAGAGAGTAGGGACAGATTAATATTATGGTTTATACATTTTAAAAACAAAATAAAAAGTAAATGAATACCGAGAGAGAATGAGATGTGAATGATGAGATGAGAGTGAATCGCATATAGGTAGACATGGACTGAATAAAAAGTGTTGAGATATTAAAAATAACGTCATGGAGGTATATGCGGAGTGTCGAATAGCTAAAGAAATGTTAAGTACGACAGATAATAGTGAAGAATCTTCCTTATTCTCTTAACGAGGAGGTCTTATATGCTTAGGTATAAAATGAAAAAAAAAATACTTTTGCGATTATTTAAAATCGCATTTTACAAACGACAATAGAAAAATGCAGTATTAAGTGGCATTTGTTAAGTAGGTACCTCATAAGAATAAAACAGTTTTCGAGGTTTCAAAATTGGATAACACAACGGTAATGGGCAAGTTAAAAAAATGTATTTTTTATATACACATAAAATGTTCATCACACCACATATTATACAAGTACATAAATTTCATTGTGTCACTGTAGTGTTTTGTACGGTAAACTAATTGTTTTCGAAACGAGCAGACCAAAGTTTTCGCGTAAAATTAATTAAAATTCTGTACCGACAAGTGTGTATAATTTTGGTTTATTAAAAACACCATGCGCCGTGACGTATCATTGCCAGTTTATTCTCATGGTTTTCAATCTAAAATATTAATTACTTATGGCAACTTTGCGACGTGGTTAGGGAGAAGGGGGGGAGGGGGCGGCGACGTGACGCGAACACTACCGTCTTTCCCAGAGTTCCTAAAGTTGCTCGAACTGATTCTAAACGGTTATAAATTATTATCATTATCATTGCACCGGGTGCAACCTGCGTTCAAACGAGAAGAGCTACTACGGTGTTCTTTTTTTTTTCAAACGGAATATAATACATAATCCGTCTTATGTAATAATAATGTACACGTTGTGTGTTCTACAATATATCCGATTGTGTGTAATACGCGCCGAGACGGTTTCCGGCCGTACATATAATATTATTATAGTAAATAGTGTTCTTAGCAGTGTATACAACTGGGACGAGATGGAGAGGAGGTGGAGAGGGCAGGGTGAACGGCGGGGGGTTGGGGGTAGGGAGGGTTAAATGAACTCGGTCGGTCGGTCGGTCGGTTTATTTCGCATAATAGAGACCGAAGCTGTTACACAATGCGACAACGGGGGCGGGTATTGTGTTTTGCAATAACTTAATAGTATATAGGAAGCTTTTCGGAGTAGCTACCATTATTATTATCATTAATTGTGTATTGTTAAAAGATCAAAAGACAAGACGTACGGAAACAAGATTAGAATTCGTTTTGTCGAAATACTATCAATTGTCCACACCGCCGTCACCCTTCGCCCGTCCGCCCGGCTTAACAATATTTAAACGAATTATTATTTTGTTACCAATATAAACGTGCCACTGTAAAATCTCTCTTCTTGTAAGCGCACGACATATTATTATTATACACATTGTGCTGAACACGAACACGCACGGTACATTAGTAAATTATTATGTTACTCTTTAGACACCATTGTCTGAACGTACTGGCAAATGCAAACCTTTCTCGTGATAATAATTATGTACATATTATGTATATAAGACTTACTGTTTCGGCGTACACGTTAAAAGAATAGCTTAACGTCCCGAGAAAACGATATTTTATAATTTAAACAAAAGGTTTATTTTTTAATAAAAAAAATTGTTTAATTACAATTTACAACTCGAGTTTAAACGCGTTATTCGTCGAGTATCGCGCATTGTGTGCATTGTCTGATAAAATAAATTAATACATTTTAATAAACGCAATAATTTAATTATAAGAGTATGGTACTAAAATTGTTACGGTAAACTTGGTTGAATTATCACTGTGTAATGGCAATTGGTAACAAATAGGTGGAATATTCATGATATTGGAGGTTATTATAATTGAAATTCTTTTAATATTATAACAAATGATGTTATTAAAATTTAATATTCGGGTAGAAATATTCTAGGAAATGCGTTCATTTATTTGAAAACAATTCCCATGTCAAATTGTTGACTTGAAAAATATGTTATGCCAACAAATAATTTCTTGGAGGAACAGCGAGTTATCCTCTTTCCAATATTGGAATTACATTCACCAAGGAATTCAGTGTAACTGGCTTACAAGCGCAGAATTATGAGGGCATATATTTTTATATAATACATCAACGAGCATTCCATAATAAATTATTATTTTTTGATATTTAAACACAATATACTGACATTAAGTACAATAAAGTTTTAAGGCAACAGACCAATAATTATGTTCAAATAATCATTGTCAATAAATACATCTACAAAATATGGTTGTTAGGGATGCAACCAAACCACCTGTTAACGCAACAATATATTTTGCTCATTTAGCCCCTAACAAATAGACCAATGAAGTAACAGCGTTGTACAACAATACTTTAGGTACCTATGCTTATGATTGTTGTATAAACGTTCATTTTACAGAATTATCAAACACTTCATTTTGCGGGGCAATAGGTACTAGTTCTTTGGTTCTAATAAAAACTAATAGCGCGTTTACTATTGAAAAGTTGGTACTAATATCGTATTATTTGCGGTATGTGCTTACATACTTAAGTTGTCGTCAGAAAGTTTTGCTCGTTACGCTGCAACAATAATTTCGGTTTTATATATTTTACAAAGTGCCTGGTATCGTCATCAAAAACTTTTCCGTGTAAGCCGTCGGTGTACAATTGCCATTAAAATGAGATCTACATTTTTTCCCGTAAAACAATTTAATAAAACGTTGAAGTTGTGCGAACAATCTGTAAACGTTTCGTCTCTCGAAACGTACTTTGGAAAAGTTTATTATTATTTTTTTTTTATTACAGTTTAAAATGCAGTTCGCAACGGCTTAATGGTGCTGTTAGCTGTTTCACGGTTATTACTCGGTCGAATCGTTTCCATTGTCCATTCGATATTAATTATTTTATTTCGACCGCGTGACGCAAACAGACATACATTCACAATATGACAAATTATTAACATAGGTCAATCGTGTAAAAAAAACTATCTGATGTACTGTAAAAAAAACAACTACTTATTATTGGACTGTAGTAATGAGCGATTAAAAGGGCCGAGGGTATAGTTAGTACTGATAGGATTACGTTGGGGGGACAACATACCGCCGTAAGACGACGGGTTTGACGAACCCGACGGGGTCTTATCAAAAGCACATTATAACAAAATGGAAACTCGAAAGCACCGAGAAAACCAATTATTGCTGCGACTAAACAGAACGGTTAGTCGGCGGCGGACAGCGGTACAAAGGGCGGGGGGGGGGGAGCGGGTTAAGTCTCAAATGGGTAAGGAGAAGGTTTTCAATTTGTACAAGGTAGTCGTAATTATTTTCCTTGTCGGAGAGAAGGGGTGGTATGACGTAAGCGGTTTGACGACAAAAGGTGCGTAAAGGAGGTATGTGTATATATATATATATACATATATGAGCATATAGGAGCAGAACAGGAGGGCACACGTTAAGGTGGCAAGGTGGAACCGCGCTGTGTTGTCGACGAAAAGACCTGTGCGTTCAAATTACTGCCGCCGATACGTGTTTAACGTGATTTATATTGGTTTCGCCGAGAAGAAGCCCCGGGGGTGGTGGTGGTGGTGGTAGTGATGGGGTAGGTGATAGGGTAGGGCAGAACAAATAAGTGAAACCGCCGCCTTAGTCGGACATATTGCGAATTCACGTGTACAGATTAAAATAACATGGTTGGATTTAACGCCGAAAACGAATACACTTAATAACTAAATGCTTCTTCGGATTCGCGTCAAGACCGAAATAAGTTACCGGCCGGCTTTGATTTGCTTACACAAAAGTAACTCAATTGGCTGTTGTCTTCAATTCAGACCAAGCGTTTGAGGCGAATTTTATAACGATAAAAGTAACCCAGTTAAATATCTACTATAAAATAGGTTTGGAACGATTCCACCTTAATTGTTATTTCCTCAACTTGGTTAGATCTATACTTACACAGCCTACACTCTCCAATTTTACCACACAACTGTGTGATAAGTAAGACCTAACTGTAATGGGTGGATAAAACCGTATTTAGTATTTACTACTTATAATTACGGTTTTCATTTTTGCACGATAAGTAAGTACTCCAACACTATTGCCTAGTAGCTACTGTAAAAAAGGAATAATGCAATCGATACGTATTTAACGTGTTGTGTCAATAAATATTTTTTACATTGTGCCTACACTGTTTTTACCGGACTGCGGGAGAAGGAGGGTAACGTGTTTGTTGGTTATAATAATGACTAATCAATCGCGACCAGCCTTACGCGTTATAGATTTTCGAATACACGAACGATACCGATTTGATCAGCTCTAAAAATAATATTTAAGTTGACGACTATAATATAAGTTAGATACTCGAAAAACGTTTTATTGGAAAAGTGTGTTTACGACAACGATATTAAACTATACACAGCACATAACAAATTTAATAAAAAAAAAAAACCCTCGCAGTCACTTTGTCAATAAAATGTATATATATATATATATGTATACAAACTCAATTTTCTTCGGTACCAAAAAGACTTTTCCGCTAAAGATTGTATTTTTTTTTTTAAACACTGCGATGGATCTTTTACACCAGCGGTTCCCAAACTGTACACCGCGGTGCCCTTAGGGTACATTCAAAAATAAAAAAATATGAAATTTTACAATTGTGTGCGCGCTATTCTAAAATGTAATGTAGACGTTCGATAAAATTATTTGAACTGGTCATTATCAATGTGAAATAGTGTTCTCGCTGCTCGTGGTATTCACAGCGGGGCACCACGGTTGAATTTAGACAAAAAAAAAAGGGGGCACTGCTGACCAAAAAGTTTGGGAACCGCTCTTGTCCTTCTTGCTTTATTTAGATAGGATTTTTTTCAATGCCCTTTCGCTTCACGAATATACCACAAAAATAACGGTATATTATGTATTCTCGCCAATGTAATTGTGTTTTTTTTTTTTTTTTTTTAAAAGATTTTAATTCTCTACATATACGCTATAGGGTGTTACAATGTTTTTCTCCTATACCGGCCATATATATATGTATTATATATAGTAGAGGACACCGATTAAAAACCTCGCCCGGAGCGTATAAATGATAAACTCCTATCCGCGTCAACGGGCCAGACGATGAGGTGTGGAGACACCCCCCCGGGAGTGGCGGCAGCACACTCTGAATTTTCACGGCTCGCCGGACACGTCCACACCGATTGCACTGGCGGCGATGAGAAATTCGATTTAAAACCCTGACTTACGTTTTCGTTCTGTGTCCGCCTTCCTCTTTTCTTCTCTCGGACGAAAAAAAAAAAAAAAATACACCCCGAGAATTTATTAAAAAAAAAACCCCCCGCCGATAGAAATAAATAAGTTTTCCAGAGACGCTATCCTCGTGCGGTACCTGTCGATAAATTAGGTTAACCTGCACTTTAACATTTTATTACTTTTGGCGGTCCCCTAAATGCGAATTCGACGGCCGTAGGCTCATTATAAATTTCTATTACACCCCCTTTGGTAATAATATCCGTATGCACGTTATATGGTAGTATTATAAAACTGGGAACGTGCACAATATAAGGTACCTACGTCCTACACATAATATGAAACGCTCGTATAATACGCATTAGATGTAGGTACATGTTCGTTTCTTGTAAATGTGATTTATCCAATCCGGGAAAATACCAATGTAATTTTTTTACCCATTTATTCGCTTTGTCGTTGCCACGCACACAAACTTCATTTTACTGACTTCTGGCGGTAATGACTGTAATAATGTAAATCGCCATAACGGTGTTGGGTATTTTTGTGGGAATTTCAAATAAAACACATAGGAAATAGTAGAGATTTAATTTTTTGTTGCATAAAAATAAAAGTAACACTGCGTCGTTATGAAGAACTATTTTCTATCGCTTGCTTTTACCGTCTAGAGACTCAATACTATAAAAAAAAAACAAGTTTCCTATTTTAAAAATGTCATTAAAACATTTCTAACGGTTTATGGAAACAAATTAGTTTTAACGATATTATAGTATATTTTTTCATTATCAATTTATATGTACTTCTCTGTCTGGATTAGCTGCATCACACACTTCCTTCACTTATCTATGTTCAACGTCACTCCCAATAATCGTATCTCTAGATTTTCTTCGAGAACTATACTTGCTCACAGTGGTAAGTCGTTTCACCCTCATTCCTCCTGCGCCATAGACACGCATAAGTCATCATGTCATTACTTGTTAGCACTTTATAGAATGTTGTTTTGATGTAATTTTAAATATTATATCGCCGCCCCGGTAGAACAATGTCACAACTGCAATAATTGAAATTTTACAGGAGACCAAATTATTTTTCACTAAAATGTTAATAAATCATGAATGCAGAATTAATTATTACAACTACAGTTCCGTCGTTTTTCCACCTTATGCGTTCACTATATCTAAACACATTGAAAAATTTAGTCCATTTTACCAAATTTTGCAGTTGTGTCATTGTTCTACCGGGGCGGCGATATTAGGTATGGCTGAAACTTGCGCCGTTACAATGGTAGAAATGGGTAGTGATCCCTTTTCTAACTGTTTTATTATGGTAGTCAAATAATTGTAATTTTTCTAATAACACGATATATAAAAAAAACTCAATAGGTAAATGCTCCATACTTTTGTTGGTACTATATCACATCATTTATATAACTGACAAAAAAATTCAGATAGGTATGTGATAGTTTTTAATTGTGAAAAGTTAGAGTTTAGTTTAAAGAAGTATTTTATATTAACGGTAATTGTTGCCAATATAAAAGTTATAAGTCTGATACCATCAGTGCAATTTTTTTATAATGTTTGACAAGTATTGAAAAGTACTAACTTAATTAAAAAAGTTACTGAATAGCACATATCCAATATTGTATCTATACAAAATATATGTGCGCTTATTCTGTAATCAAACAAAAATTGAAACTTAAATGATTGGATACATTTTATTTGGCGGAGTTATATAATAATATATTATTATTTAATAATCGATTTGAACTTCAACTAAGGTAACGTATCAAGGTCTGATAATTTAAACTTAATTTTTAATAACATTTTATTTTACTTAATTAATTACTTAATGGAAATAATTTATGTCTTGATGTTTAAAAAGGTGACGCAACTACTGAACAGGTGATATAACAATTACTTGAGTGTATGTATAATGTTAAAGATGGCGTCAAATAAATTAATATAAGGTCTTACAGTTATATTATGCATACTGTAAAACATAAATCATAATAAATTGTAACTTAATATATTATATTATTATGTATACCGTGTAGATTACAAATGCACCGACACTGTAGTTTGTAGCGGAGGCCTTTTAAGCTATAATTGAATCTATTATGGGGAGAGTATTAAGATAAAACGAACGGTTTTGTTTGTAAAACGCTGTGACTGCATTGGGAGGGAGAACGTTTTTTTTCTTTCGAGTTTATGTTTTTATGGTGTACTAAAAGCTATAAAAAAAAACGTCTTAACGGTACAAAAAAAAAACCATCGGTTACTTAAGCGTTTGGCAATCGTTTAAGATGATTTCGACGGGGAGGGGGCGCTAACATTTGACTAATTTCGCGGAATGATGATGCATTGGGAACCAATGGTTTGGATGGTAATCGACCCAGGCGTGCGTTCAAAAATAGGACGCCCAAACATTTTGGCCCTCCCCCCCCCTTGAATGCGGTTGTCTCCCTGCGACCGACCGCTGATAATGCGCGGTCCCTAATCGATATGGACGTCTTGAGTGTCGTCCCCGGTGTAATGTAATTCCCAAAGGCTCGACGTGTATATGTACGTATGTGTACGTATGTGCGGTGTATACAATATAATACACACACAACTCGCACTGTCCACTCGATATCTCCGCAGCCGGTCCAGTAAGTTGTATACACATAAAATTTGACAGCGTTATCGACTTTGTCTGTTAATTGGCAAAATCTGTTCTCCCTCTCCGGTTTTTACCGTAATTGAGGTCACGTTTAACGTCCGGCCACGGTCGCAAAGGATTCCCCGGGCACCAACCGCTTCCGGTCGGCAGTGCATGGCCCGGTAACAACTTTCATGTCCATCCCCAAAGAGATCATAACCGATACGTAGGTATATAATGTACTCGCATTAGGTCTCTTTAAAAAGGAAACATTAATTGACCGCGTCCGCGTTACGGCTCTTCTCCGACGTTGGAGGCTTGCTTTTTTTCCCACGTTGAACTTCCGTTCTACTCGGACGTTTCCACTATATCGGATATCCGCCGGCAAATATGCCATGAACGTACAGGGGGGGGGATTAACCGTAATAACCCCGGAGATAGGGTGTGTGTATGCAAGAGAAAAATCTATTGACGCGCGTCCGCTTGTTAATTTGCCTGCCTCCCCTGCGCAGTTTGGAAACGCAATACGGGCACTAATGTTTTGTTAATATAATATATGCGCGTATACACATGCTGCACGGTTAATCTTATTATCCCAACGTCGGAACACTAGATAAAAAAAAACTATCACAATGTGCAGCTCCACGTTGATCTCACATTGAACTATGATCCGCTAAGCAGTTCCGTTGAAACATCATACAACAAAACAATACAAATAAGTGGTAACTCGATAATTCCTGGATAACTGATGAGAGACAGGATTGTCTTTTGTTTAAGGGAATCCTTTTTTTCAGACACACAGGTCGTATCTGAATGAAATGCCACACTGATGTGAAGGGAGTTTTTTTTTTTAATAACTTTTATTGTCTTTTAAACACAATTTACAATATATGCACAATAAACGTGTTGTATCTGATTGGGACATTTTTTTTTACGGTTACGGGGAGAGATCTTGTGTTTCTTCAAATGCCACAGGCCAATAATAGATCGTCGAGTTCGGTCTCGGAGTTTTCTCGGGTTTTTGTCCAACAAAATATAATAAATGTGTAGGTAATAAACGTTGATTAGTTTTCTTAAAGTTGTAATTTATTCCGACCTTACGTACCACGCGGGTGTTCTTGAGGGCGGTCGACCTCCCGCGGAATGTGTTTACAACAACAACAGTGGTATGGCACTTAAAAAAAAAAATTCAATTGCTGAACCGAGGAGTTTGAGGTATTTAAGCGTTTACCCTGATGCCTGTGGATGGTTATTGCACTCGGTACATATACCCGCGAGAAGTCTGCAGTCACTGAACTGAATACATGGAACGCGTCTTAGACCTAAACGCTTGTCCTACCCTATGATGCAGCCGTTTTGAGTCTGTTACACACGGAACAAAAAATTCATATTACAACGTTTTAGACAAAATACTATAATAATCAACCGAAACTTCACTATATTTTACATACATTATTTAGAATTAGCTGGGGTTTTAAATAAATGTTAAATGTACAATTAAAAATATAGAAAAATGAAACAAATATGGGTAATGATTAAAATATTTGTTATTTCTAAGTTTTGCGATAAAAATTAATTTATCAACGCAAATAATTCACGGAGACACTTTTCAATACTGAAATCATGCACATGTATTCGGTTCAGTGTTTGCAGTATGTCGTTTAGAAATCACTGCGGTCCGTCACGAACCGTGCATCTCGTTTTGGATTTTATTTGCATAAAGCACGCGGAATGCATACCGTCCCTCGGAAAGCATATACCGTGCGTGTATAGCCATTTTACACACGTTGATAGGTGTGTTTTATGATATTAAAATTAAAACGGACATCGCTGTACACCGGAACACGATTTCGCTTTGAATAATTAAACGAATTTCCATTTTTTTTTTGTCCGGTCCGTTTTTATTAACACAACTACTACGACTGTTTTTCCGATTCGGACACAGATATCAATTAATCATAGAAATATATTATTATTATTAGTGTTATACATATTTTTTGTCAACAGAAGTCCCGTTACGATACGCTGTTACGTTGTACTTGATTTAACATATTATAATTATTATTGTTGAACAAATACAAATAACTCATTTGTGATTTACCCGGTTTAATTTATTTTACAATATCATAAAAAACAAAACCAGTAGATTATTACACACATGTATTGTGTTGTAGTTTCTATACGACGCGACGGGGATACATAATCATTATAACAACAATTGACTTTTGAGCATACCGTGTTAATAGACCTGTCATAAAATGCACCGCTTTTGTTGTATTATAAACTTGTGTATTATACACTTTATGATCACAAGTATCATATATATATTTTTTTAATAATTCATTTTTAATAACCTGTTTTTTATGAACGTGTAGTGTGTATAATAATAGTCGATTAAATACTTTCTTTTTTATTCGTGTATCTACTCTTCATCAATTAATTATTCAAGATGTAGTGTGAAAAAAGGCTAAAGGTTTATTCTAACCACTATATTATGTCCGCGCGCTTATTTTTTCACAGTCATTATACTAATGACTAAACAAAAAAATATTTCAATTTCTTTGAAAACTACTTAAGCGATATTGTCAGTGAGGCGTTGGTCGATCATTTTTAAATAAACATGTTTTTAAAAGAAAATTAGTTTTTTTTTTAAATGATCATTTTTATTTATAATTGGTCTTTTAAGCAACTTGTTACTTGTTAAGACACGAGAAAAAATGTTTTAAAAATATTACAAACCCGATAAATATGGTAACACGAATTTATTATATTTTAATTGTTTGTCTTCTTATGATTCAACGTACCAAAAAGTGTGCTCCGAAATTATGACAAAATTCTGCCTTTCAGTCTTTCTCAGCTTACATATGTGTAGCACTTATCAGCTCCATGAGTCATTAAAGTATTGAACACGATTCTAAATGGTGAACTAGAGATGTTACAACGTTAAAATGCCTCATTAAAACTTTAAAACCCATCTCAAACCTTCTTGGTCTTTGCTTGGCTTCTCGGACACTATTCAAATATAATTTCTAATGTGATTTAACCGTTTTAACTTTATCTTTCATTGAATGATTTCAAAGAAAATACTATTCTGTTTGTATGTTTATTTTCTATTATTACTGTCGTTACGTTTGCTTAATAAATTATGTACACAAACGTGTACAAACTGTAATTGTTTTTTAGCTTAATAAAAACAAAAATGTTTTTGAAAGAAGAAATAAACTGTCACTTCCTGTACTCTTAGCTTACCGTCTGAATAAGATGACAAATAACAGTTTAAGTTACACCATTCCATGGCTTCAGTGTGAAAACGGTGGCAAAGGGTTTTTACAAAAATCAAAAGACACGGCACGATTAAAAAGGTCCGCGTGGGGCCGAAGCGCTTTGTTAACAGTTTTTGTTTTCTTCAATGGAAATGACAAACCGTCGTGTTAGCTGCATAGCGGACTTTTCGCTCTGTTTGGGTAACATAATTATTATTCACAGTCTACCGGGGAATGACTGCGGTTGACAGATTATATATAGTTGTTTTTTTTTTCGTTCCTTACACGTTTTCCAAGTGGGTGGGTAAATCTTGCACAGCGCAAAAGCCAGCGCCAATTAAAACCCGGCAATTATATTATATAAGTGTTTGAATCTTGTAAATCAATTTAAGAAATTAAACCGGAGCGCATTGCTTAATTCCGAAGACTGCCACCCTCTCGATGCTTAAGGGGGGAGGGGGAAGGCGGGTGACACAGACTACCAGAATTTAAGGGGTAGGGGTGGGGCGGTACTGGCCTGCGTTTGTTTTGTAATAAATCTTAGAGAACACATGCGCCGTGATAGGAGCGACCTTTGGGGTTTGGGGAAGGGTAGCGGGGAGAGGACAAGTCCAACTCCGTGCACGGATTATCGACGATCAAGAGGCAATTTTTTTTGCCCCGGCTTTGTTTACCCGTCAAAATAAATATTAAAAAAAAAAAACAGAAACGGAACTAATTTAATTGTGCGATTTCACCATCGATCCGTCGTTTTAATTAAACAACTTTTTTTTTCTCCTCACTCGTTCAAGTTGAAAAAAACCAATCCGATCAGGTCATTTTCGATTATTCAGATAATTCAAGCGGCATTTTGTTACCTACTCGAAAGTCAAAACGTCAATATCAATATAAACATTAAATAACTATACAGCTGTACTGGTAATAAATTATCAATGGATTGTGCTAAGTGAAGATTACTAATGTATTTTAAAACTCCATTCGCTGTACTCTGTTCAGAATGACAGTTTACCGAGTTAACAGCAGCTAACAGGGAGATCACTTAATGTTTCAAAGTTATGCCTGGATTAAGCTATAAAACATTAACAGTGTGCTTACGACACCAAAATAATAAAAACTTGTTCGATGAGTTTCGATCCGAAGTCCGGTAAAATACTAGCACGGTAAAAAGTAGTACATTAACAGTAAGTAAAACTTTAACAATGGCGAAGAGCATAAATAATATATATCATTTATCAAGCTAACATTATGGATATTTGTGTCGGAGATACTAAATTTGCCTATCTCTGTTTATATATTAAAAAACCAAAATACATTTTATCAAAAATGAGTGCCAATTCAAAAAAATAAAATGTTTGTTTGTAAATTTGACGTCTAAATCGTGTTGGTCCATTTGCCATTTTTTTTCAAAAATCTGCTTCGATGCGGGTCTGAGAAGGTAATGGTTTTACAATACTTTGCGTTTTTAATTCAAGTACACTGAAACTTTTATACTTGACCGAATAACTCAATACACATCTAAGATTACAAATGTATCTAGTTGGTACTTTTAGGGATAAAAGTTGAAAAAGTTTATTTCATCGCTTTTAAAATCGGGAGAAACCAAAAAAAATACAATTCGACGATTAGAGATTTATTTTTGTGGTTAAGGGATATTTCATTATTTTATTTCTTTACTATAAATACCACAAGTGCTTAGGTTTTTTTCTTAATTTGACCGATATTTTAACTTTGACTCGCAACAAATTATTATAAAATCAGATCGAGTTGAAATTTTAAAAAAATATTTAATGTATGTATTTTTTGTTCTTTTGCAGGTGAGTTTGAGTCAGAGTATTATCGATCCTCCGACGTCGGGTGGCAAACGGTTCATAATCTACAATCTGGTGATGTTTTATTACTTATAGTTTCCATTTGTGTACCAAAAAAAGCTTACATAAACTGTAGTTATATCTAGAGCACTCATACCGGGACAATATTGTTTTAGTAATGGTCACCTCGTTACCTCGGACGATTATAGTAATGGTATGATCGTTGTTTGTATCAAAAAACTAACATATTTAATTTTTTTTCTTATAAATATTGCAAAACAATCAATTAAAACAAAGTTGTATTTTAACCGTCGTAAAATACAAGGTCAACTTATATTGTATATAAATTACATGTCTTATAACTTGCCATCTCCTGTACTAAAAATACCTGTAATGCTTTAGAACCAAACCGGAAATACATAACACACGATGCTAATAGATTTTCTAAATAATAAAAAACAAATACACTTGTATCGTGTAACTGTCGTCAAGCGATTTAAGAAATTTTAGTTAAACTAAATTACATTTTGCGACAAAGTTCTGCGATATCAATCACCAATAAGTGTTTATTGTTTATAAAATATATAAGACAAACTTTATTTTTACGCATGATAATAATTTAATATTTTATACTCAATATAATGCGTTAGTTTTATTGGAAATTGACTAATATTATTATGTATTTATCATATTAAATCCGGGATTTCAGCGTTTTTGACTTATCAGACGGTTTTGTGTACTAAAATCCAAACGATAAACTGGTAGTTTGGAAAGTTACTGCGATTGAAAGTTTTTCGAATAAAAGCGAGGTCGATGCCTTTGTTCGCCAGTATTGCAGTTAATACTTATTACTTAACCGCAACCGTCCTGTACACTGCTGGTTGCCCGCAGCTGTACATAAACTAATTATACGATATTGGATCAATATACATATACATCAAAGCGATCGGGACGTACTCTTTGTATATTATTACACAACAGTGATGTAGAAATTCGGTTTATTAAAATATTAAACGACACGTCTGGCCGGTTGTTTTGTGTGTCCGGATTTCATTAATGAAAACCCACTGAGTAGGTAAAATATAATTACCGAAAGTCAGGCTATATTATTATTATTATTATTATTATTTATCAATTATTGGATTATCATGGCATAAGGCGTGCGAAGAACAACAAAACAGATGTCTGCGATTTGTTCTCAGTGCAATTTAATAAAGAATTCCGTCTAGAAAGTATAATAAGAACAACGGTATAATAATTATTTTCCGGTCGGCTGACGCGACAGAATGTTCAGACCACTGCGTGACACGCTCCAGTACAACGGTATTATATAATAATATGAATATGAATAATATATCACGAGCTGGTCCATCTAAGTATAGATAATAGATAATATTATATTACATGTCAAGATATGTCGCGAGTGTAATATTTCAACCGTTAACATTTTTATGTACTACGTGATAACATTTGTGTTATGCGATCCAAACGCACGCAGCGACGCCATTACAATAATAATTATTATTATTATCGGCTATTGGTAATAATTATTTTCGGATCCCGTGGAAAAGCTGCCGGCAATGAAAACAACGGTTTGGGTTTTATGAGCTTTACCGTTTAATCGGACACGGTCGGTAGAATATATGTATGTATGTTATGGTTTACCGTTGTCGTTGTTATTATTATTGTGATGGTAATGCGTTCTCACTACGGACCGTTTCAAGCATAAAAAATAAATTAACTCTTTTATTTTTTATCGCTTTATACCACCTACCTATACGGTAGGTACCTACATACTATCGTGTCGTATAAACGTTTACGGCAGCTCAATCGATTCAGATCGGCAACTGTAGGATTTTCGGCACTAAATATGCAAATTCGAACCCTGGAAATTCATAAAACCGTCCTCTGAGTATGGTTTGCTTTGCTACGCTGAAACTGTACGCCCTGTTTTCAGAGTGTATCAGTTCAGTGCCAATTGACGTCACTCTCTGACATAATGGCCGCTGCTTTAAAAAAAAAAATCATGTCTTTTATGCCTATGCCTAGTGTACAATATGTTATTACTAAAAGTTAGTCTAACCTAAATCTAAGCAAAATTCTTGATTGTCCTACGGTAAAATAAAACGGCTCGCCCGTTTTATAGAGAACTACAAAAATAGAAAAAATCATCATATTCTAATAAACAAAAGCACTGAATACCACACAATGGTGATTCGGAAGCTTTTCGTAACGGTCGGTCGGCCAGCCGAATGTGACACGTGTGATACAGTGTAACATTATAATCTTAGCTTATGTCTCCAAGGAGGCGTCACAGACATCCGTCTGGTTGGATGCTCTCTTATATGCACACGTCATATTACAAGCGCACACGTATCATATTGCATATTATTATTATACAGAAAATAATATATTATAACATTGTCAGTCTGTCTGTTGCATTCGCTCTCCGCAATACGCACATGTATCGATATTGCCTACCTAATGCGCCGCCACCGTAAACGACTTGTATAATAATATGAGATCTTTCGGTACTGAATATTGTTACTATTACTACAACGGTGTGGGAAACCCGAACCGACAGCTTATTCAACTGTCACAGTACCCTCGAGGATAGAGAAAAATAATTATCGGTCCAAAATCGATTTTGTCAATAGCTTTTCGGCACCTACAAACCGTTAAACGTCACACCTAAATGACAACCTAATATGACAACCGTGTTTTGGTCTCGTTACTAAACGTAGACTTACATTTTGTCCCAGCGAATCACTATGGTACGCTAACTATGTATGCGGAAGACACAAAGTCGACCACAGTAAGTTTCGTTCTAATATTGCAATATTGCTAATTTATGCATCATGTTCCGCGTGCCATTGCCGCCCGAAAAACTATAAAAAAATAATATTATTTTATCATTGTGCAAATAATATTTTTGCATAAAACTCTAGAAACCAACACACAAGTTAACGAAAATAACATTTAACAAGCAGAGTTTTCCAGTTAAAAGTTGAATTCACATTACTTTAAGTAAACGAAAATAATAATATAACTTTTAACAATTCTTGCGCTGTACTTATTTTCGATCACTTCAAACTAATCTCTAAACGTTAAGATTATTCATATTGTATGCAAGTAAATCAACGTCACTTTACATTTCTTTATTTCCGTTTGAGTCTAAAAATAGGGGGGGGGGCTGTGTTCTTTTTTCCAGCCCAAAATTATGAAATTTTCGGTTTATTTAAAAAATAATTATGTAAACAAAAAATTAATTATTTCGTGATATTTCCTGTGAAATAATCCTCTTACTGATGTCACTCGACAACAATGTTAATTGCCAATTACTGAGAATAATGGGTATTTTTTGTCAAACATTTATTTTCTCAAAGAAAACATAATTTTTTATTTAGCGTAAAAAAATAGTATCAAATAATGTTTTTCCTTTTGAGGAACAATATATATGTTATCACGTTAATTTACCTACGGTACACCATGTGTACAAAAGTATATATTATGAACAATTAAACTTTATTTTACTCTGATAAATTAAGATCACGCAGTTAATTTTTTTTCACTCCATACAATGTCTTACCTGAAAAAATCTCACGCCTCTAAGTGAGGTTTGTTTTTGATAGTTTTGTTTTTTGTTTGAAAGAAGAAGACTCCATAGGATACATTAATCTTCGATTCTCCAAATTACAGTTCTGAACGCCATATTGTATAGAAGTTTAACTACGAACATATTATTTAAAAGGTCTAAATAATATTATTTGTATTAAAGCAAATCAAAGTATATTTTTTTTGGCACCGTTTATTAAAATATTAACTTACTTCTCCAGCTCTTCTTCCTATTTCTCCTTAAAGGGAGTACCTAAATGGACCACTTAAGCTTATTCCATTGATAAACTTACTTTATTCTAGAGCCTAGACGATAATCTTACAAAATCTAATGATTTATTTTATATTATCATAATATTAGAAAAGCAAAAAACAATTTCGCTATTGTCCTTATCTCGTAGACTTCACGGTTCCTTATCAGAGCAAGAACAACCGAGATAAGCCTACCGACACGATTAATTCAGATTTCAGTTTCTGTCGGGAGTGCACGATAGGTATGTAGACGTGTGAAGAGCCAGTTATTATTTTAATGGGAATTTCTCGTTCATAACGGTCTACTTAAATAATTAGCACTAGCAATATTATTTTTAGCGACCTTCTACTTGACAGTAATGGGTTAATCCGTTTCGCACGAAGCATATCGGAGTAGGGGATCCAAAATTCACTGAAAGGGGTAGAATTCTCAATATCTTTTCCTACCTATACGATCAAATTATAAATAAAATATAACGAAACTTGTGGCAATGTAGTTATGTACAACGGCTGGCCTTTACCCGAATGCCGCCCACGTGTTTTGTGTGCGAGTGTGTGTCCTTAAATCGACTTAAGAGACTCGCGGCGATTAAGAAAAACGATTTTTATTTTGTTTTTGGGGCGTGGGTAATCGCAAAAGGGTGGCCGGCAGCAGTACGGCCTCTGAATACGCATGTAAGGTGTGCCGACCAGGAAGACGGGGTTAACGACAGTAGGCGCAAACAAAGAACAAAGGGATGAAAGTCGGAGGAAAAAAACAACAAAAACTAATTCCTTATTTGTCGCAGTCGTCACGGGACACGGTGACGTGGGCACATCCCTGTTTGTCGTACCTACGTGCTGAGCATGGAAAACCGACCAGAAGTCCGTGGACCGAATAAACGATATAAGGATTTCGTTTAATCGCGTGATTGTAAGACGGATACATCAGCAATAATACCATAATGCTAATATGCTACTGTTCGCTGTTTTGTTCTCCATTCGTGTGGGCCTCGACCATTGAAATTCCGCCGTTTTACCAGAATTCGATGGTATTTTTTCTTCGCCGTTGTTGTATGGCCACAATTCTGCGTGATGCTCGAAGGCGCAAATCACTATTACTAATTATTACAGTAATATATACAACGTGGCATATGATGTAGGACAGTGTCTTTCTATTATGTATGTACTCCTCCAGCTGGAGACCCGGAATATGGAGAACTGAAAAAAAGAAAGTATATATTATGTATATGTATATTGTATACATTATACATGCTAATCGATTTAACGCAAAATCATTATTTGATCATTCAACGTGTATAGTCACAAAATGTACATAATGAAATCGATGGGTCGTGCAATTTTCTTCATCGGTGCACAAACAGAATAATACCGTTACCTGTTACAGTAATAAGGAACGACGGTTGTATTTTATATTTTAACCAATTCCAGATCTCATAAGCTTAATTAAAAATAATAATTTTCATAATTACTATCATCCAAAACGTCAAAAGTTATAGGAAGAGACGTTGAAATTTTGAAAAAGAAACACTGTTATGTCGGTTAAGTTTTCCAGAAAGAAAATAAAATATGACATCTAATAAATTCGATTGATAATAATAACATTAAAAATTAAATTTAAAGTTGTTAATAAAATAAAAACTAAAATTGAAAACAACCAGCGTAGTATTATAGAACTCTTCAACAAACATAATCGCTTCTCCTTCTGACCCGTAATAATTGATTTACATAACATATGATATTACATTTAACTATTTCTCACAAGATCGTTTGTCGTTATTATATTATGATAGGGTACGTCGGATTGAGGGTAATTTATTACTGGTCGATAAAACACCAGTAACATATAACAATTAAATACAGCCTGTCCTACAATTTGAATGGAATTGCTCTAGTGTAATTTAAACCCTTCCATTAACTCTTATCTCCCTAAAATAATATATGTATTGCTAGTCGTACTGCAGTATTCTAATAGAGCTGTAGTGTGTGTGTGTGTTGGTTCACCGTGATCCTCGTGGCTATACAACGTTATATTTTTACGGCCCATAAACAGTATAGTAAACATGTAAATATGTACATTCCCATGGTCATTTTGCTCGGGTGTTGGTTTGAAATAAAAATTGCCAACGGCGACCACACTTGTTATTTTGGACATAATACATTTTGAAAATTGATGACAGCTGCTCAATTTAATGTTTGAGAACGAGAAAATAAAAGCTTAGACTTTTCATACAAAAATGTATGGGCGTGATACTCATTGTTTATTCAAGAAACCGGATGTCGAATCAGTAAGTGAGAGCTGTACAAATATTGCAAGCCGTTTTTCTTCCGATATTAAAAGTTATAAAATATTGAACGATGAATGTAACTATTTAAAACTTATAATCTCCACTAAAGATTCCATTGATTAATCGTGTAGAATGCTATTAGATAAAAAAAAAAACATTACTTTGAAATTATCCCTAACCTGGTCCTGGTGGTTTTGATAATTTACTTGTCTACTACACTTAAAACTCGTACAGGAAAATGTTCTTTCAAAGCTTGGATTATTCCGATATAATAACCGAATTTGCCATCAGGAATTCCAGAAAGCCAATTGACAATTATTTTTTATTTTTAAAATAATTAATAAAAAATACCAGTTACTAATTACAGTTTTTTTTCCTTGTTTTTATTGTACTTTGTTTTTATACACTTTGTTCATGTAATAAAAATGTACGTTAAAAAAAAATGAAAAAAAGAAAATTGCAAGCGAGCTGCACAGGAAATTGAGTATGTGTATGTGAGGCCATGAGGAAAAAACCTTCTCGTTCCTTGTTCATGAAGAAAAAATTAATAATGAGGGCGCCCCGAACGTCTTAATCCGGCACTGTTCACATGATGTGTCCACGTGTACGGTTTTACGCTGACGTTTCCTACTATAATTGCAGATTCTGCAGACAATATGGTATAACTGTATAGACTGTATATAGCGACTGTTGTTCTGAGACAATCTTTGCAATTAGTTCAGCAAACACGTGCGAGTGTCTGAAAGTGAATTGGTACCAATTTTCGATTGGCGGCCTTACATAACTATTTTTATATACCTATTAAATTGACTTGTGGTGCTATTTCTATCTTTCTCGCAGTATATTATGTCAGGTGTACTAATTACATATTCTTTTCAGAAAACACGCCAGCAAATCGATTTTTGCCGTTTAAAACACCGCTGTATTATTAATTTGTTTTTTATTCGATTACACAACGAGCACAGTAACACTGTTACCTCAATACTATTTCGATATTTTAATATAAGGTGTACTTATCTGAATTCAATATCTCACTGTATTATCAATAATATGTCATACTCTGTGCGGTAAATAAAAAATGCCGAGCATCAAAAACATGAAACGGAGTTAAATCAAAATGTTCATAATATTAAAGTAAGTTGATATAATTTTGACTTAACTGAGTAAACTAAACTCATTAATTAAACGGAAATTGTGTAACTCGATTAATAATATTTAATTTGGCTCGGCATAATTGAAATTGCTCGGGCCCTGTAAATTAAATAAAGACCCGACAAGACGGTTTTAATTTAGGATTTTCCGAATTTCCCATCAAATAATAGCGTGCGAAAAATGGGTCTTGTAAGACGGTAGCCATAATAGTCGAAGTGGAAACGCATTTTTCGCGTCAACAACAGTCGCTCCCGTTCATGCACGTTTCTTTTCTTTATTTTTTATTTTTTTTTTGGTTTTGTAAACTTTACAAGTACGCAATGGGAATTTAAATGTTTCTTATGCACAAGCGCGTGTAGCATAATATATTATTGTAATTTTTGTTTTTGGGCATGTGTATTCAATATATTTTTAACTTCGATGCGGTTGGTTTTTTAGCGTTTAATCCGACGTTTGACGAGTGAAAACGGCGATACCCGTCAATTGGTAGGTTCGAACACACCCTGTATACAATGACAAACCCGGCGGAATCCGAGTGTTTATCGGCGTTTTTTAATGCACTGAAATGCCGGTACGTTCCGCGGCGGTGGCGGACGACAAATTGCTTTATTGGAGGATGCGTTTATCTCGTTTTGCCGGGCCTTTATTGCCGAGTCGTACATATATTATCTGTAACGGTCGTAATTTATGTAATTTCAGTGTGTGTGTATTTTTTTTTTTTTTTTTTACCTCTCCGGGGCCCACGTTCGCCCACCACCGCGGGTTACACACAAGGCTTGTATAGGTCCCGGGCACACGCTAATGTGTTTATAATGAGTTTCGAATACACGGGGTCGTGTTTTCGGTCTCGTTACGACCGTGTTTAATACTTTTCGTTCTCTCTGTGTACCTACTTTTTTCCTACCACCAACCCCCGGTGCATCCATGACTAGTTTGGGTTTCGGGGTTTTTCCACGATTTTGTGCAAGGAAGTTGTAGTCCACGGTAGACACGGGAGCCGGCCGTCGAAAGAATAATAATAACAGTAAAAATATGTTAACGAGACCCGCTCGGGGTAAAAATAATAAACTCGAAAACACCATAGCCCGCGTTGCGTGTCGTGTCGGCCGTAGAAAAACATCGGATAAATCAACAAAGTATTTCGCCATTAAGCTCTGGGTCCGGCGAGGTTAGGTGTCGGTATATCCGTCGTTATGAAAACGATTTGAGAACGCCGACAGCTGTTAAAAAACAAACAAAGGGCGGGAAAAAAATGTAAAAAAAAAAACCGTTTCCTTCATTTTGTTTTGTTCGGGGGGGGGGGTTCTCCTCCCCCTTCCACCTCTGCCGGTATCGCTTACATAGTATTATACTCCACTCTTCTTGTGGATGCGACCTCGAGCCGGTGCCGAAGAAATCTCTTAAGCCGAATCCAATAATGTCCCACATAAATAACACCACCCCGTGTAATATTTCCTGTACAAGAGCCCGTACTTGTTCGCCGGTGTACAGTTACCGGTCTGTGTAAGCGTACACTACCGAGTGCTGCTCGACGAAATCGATTTCAATGCGAAAATATAAAGTATGATTTTTTTTTTTTTTTTAATAAAGGTTTGGAAGAAATTGCACTGTCTTACGAATTAACCGACGACAATTGACCAGTATAAGTTTAGTTACTCGCGAGAAAAGAAATTTAAAAAAATCCTAAGCAACTTTGTCGTTTCATATTGTTGTAACTCGGTTCATTTATCGATGCCATTATTGCTTAGGTATTTTGTGTTACCGTAGAAAAGCCATTATTTGGTGTAAAACGATTAAACGCATAACTTACGTTAACGTTTAGAAACTCACTCGTTCATTAACTACAAGTTTAGTTTCTATTAAGAGTTGAGAAAATCGCAAGATCATAATATTTTATAAAAATATTTCAATTAGACCCGACTAATCCATGTCATATTAAATGTAAATTAATTAAAACATATTTTTTTAGAGGTTATTCAATTCTCAAAATATGCTTGACAATAAAGTACACATAACAATCAGTTAAAGAAAGTTTACAAAATCTGTACTTTTTTTTAAACTGCATAGGTACCTATTAACAGGTGATTACCTGTTATTAAAATATATTGAAATAAATATAGAATACATAAAAATTAAATTTAATAATAATTATTGTAAGTATTATTTTTTTTCTTAAAAAAATAATTTGTTGTTATTTTTTAAACTTAATTATTTTAATTGTGATTACAGTGATTTTTACTGTTAGTAATATTTTATTAAAATACAATGGGTTACCCATGTATAAATGTTTTTTAACAACTTTAAAAATAATAAATATTTTTAAAACGATGGCAACATTTTTACTTCGGAAATACAATATAATATTATAGGTAAACAATAAAATTATTCATTTTTTTTTTTAAGTGACCAACATATTTTGTTTGATAAGATACTAGTAAAATTAATGTATTTCAAAACATGTTTTCCTCTCGTTTAGATTCTCGCCGCAATAACACACACATACGCTGTGCTCACACTTCCAACTCTACACTGAACGCCTTTATAAAATGTTTATTTACACAGGAAATAACAACATATTAAAGTAAACGCGTGAAAGTCTTTGTTATTTTCACACCGGACTCGTACGAACTCGCACAATACAACCTTGAACCTAATTGGGTGTTGTAGGACTCCCCGGGCCTTAAATTGATAATGAAAAGCAAATATGTTTTGGTGGTTTCCGCCGAATATAACAAAACGCCTTACCGCAGTCGAGTGTGTGTGTCGGTATAATTTATACTACATTATTTTATGTATGTATATATACATATTTTGTTGTGGGCGTGTATGGATACATGTGAGGAGCGTTGTACGATTATTTGTCAGCTGTCGTAAACCGAAAAGAATTCATTATAGATGTATTCCCGGACGAACCTTGAGGTATAATGAAAAAACAATATCCTGAATCCTCCCGCAGGATAAACTTGCCGGTCAAATCATCTTGCTACTATATACTTTGTATCTGCCCGTTATTGTCGTCTTCTGTATATATTTAGTATACATAAGTATAGTCCATAGTAATATAATTATGTAGTTTATTCCAAGTCAAACGGCTTGTCGATTTATTTATTTCCAAGTCTCCACTTAAGCTCACAGCGACAATATTATTATATTATTGTGATACGGTTTACGGTCCTAACCCGTATTATATATTTTCAACGTTCTTCTTATTTGTCCTTTTTACCAAAACCGTGTGTTTTGACTATGCAGCACTCGCATACAATACATACGGTGGTGGACTTTTACACGGTTCTGTAATTACTACTTTTATCAACTGACTCTATGCCAGCTGCCGCGTTGTCTGAAAGCAGAATGTTTGCGCTCCCAAAAACAATAATAAAATATTATAAAATAAATATAACTGCTGTACAATAATTTTGTGTTTACAACAACACTTACCGAACATCTGTTGGGAATGTCGACCGAGTGCCAGTGTTGTCCACATTTAACAACAGCTTCATTGGCTGTTTTGCCTAACACACACACACACACACAGGAAACAACAGTCGAATTACATACAATAAACGGATGCTTATATTGCTTACACAAGTATTCGCCAGATGCGGACTTATAAGCGAGTAACAAATTATTATGTTCTGAAATGGAAAAAAAAAGTTGCTCTAATCTGGCCATAACCACGGTTACTTACTCATCTCGATGTAACTAACTATATAATGAAAATGTTTAATATGAACTTTGTTTGAAACATTATCATCCTGGTCCCTGAGTATATCTCGTCGTTTTGCGGTGTATAGATGAGCTGTTTCAATTTTGCTTTCTCAAGTATGTCTCCTCTCATTGCACAACCGTACCTTGTATATTATGATGTACCTGTAGATGACAAATATGTACATAATAGGATTTCTTTTTTAAATTACTTTTCGACGAAATACTCAAGTATTACTCAACTAGACAATTTATGTAGAGTATTTGTATTTGTTGCTGACAATGTGACATTAAGTCGAAGAATTCGGTTTAAATAATTATTCCCCATTTCCATTATGGTTTCGAAGATTAAGAATCTGTGACGTGTCTATTTAAGTGGGTCGCAGATGTTGATGTATATATATTTTTTTCATTCTTAAGTATGTATGTATTATATATATACGTATAAGCCTGTGAGTAATAAAATTGACAAGCGGACCGTTGTTTACTTAAATAATTATTTCAGTAGAAACGACCCGATAACGGTGTTTATTCTGTTAAATGGAAAAACGATTGTCTGCCGCCATTGCGCTGGTATTAGGTGTTTGTTTACTCAAGTGTGCCGCCGTCTTGCGGTAAATTGAAAAAAAAAATGTTTATCACTGCACCCGTGCTTATTGCAGCATGCCCGTATTTTATGTGTTATATTATACCAAAGTAAATTAAATTATCTTGTATGAAATAAGATTAATCGAATAGCAACAAAAAAAAAATATAAAGAATTTTCTATGCAGTAACTTTAAATAATAATTATGTGAAAACTACAAGTATGCTTGACATTTCACTATAGAAAATACAATGTGGTTGGAACTATATACGGAAAATCAAATAATAATAAAAAAAAACAATTTCCTCTAACCGATTTAATGTATCCTGTTCAGATTTTTATCGTGTCGACATTCGAGCTCTTAACATTTGTGTTTAAAATAAAAATAAAAATATAAAAGAGAACTAAACAAAAAAGTCTAAAATTACAAGCTCTAAATTTTAAACGATTATTATTACGGTTACAGTTCTATTTAAAACACAAATACGGTTGTTGAATCTTTAGTAATTTTTTTTTCGTTTGTTGTTTAAAATAAATCACTTATCTTCAACACGTGTAAATTTGTAATTTTATTGGATGGTTTTTTTTTTATAATTAAATTATTAATAAATGTGTTGAAGTTTCTCGGATTTACAACTGTTAGTCACATCGTTTGCGTTGCATTAAAATTGTTTAGTAATAAACTTTCTTTTTAATGTGTCCACGTATTCAGTCCGCGCAGACGTTTCAGACCCAATTAAACCGTCAATCTTCAGAACGTGCAGGTGCCGATTTACTGCTGAATTGAAATGTTTGCATTCGACTTTTGCAAACACTTGGATGCATTAATTTATTGCAGTTCACTCCTGAATTATAATTATTGTACTTCTTATGAACATTAAAAATACAATGAAATCAAAAAGTATTAACAACTTTTCGTCAAGAAACATACAAATGGCGTTAAAAAAAAAAATCCTAAAAAACAATAACACCTACCTATACGCAATTCCGTATGATGATAAGTTCGTTGTCTACGTTTACAACGCGTCGCCTTGTTACCGTCGGGTTGGAATAATAATAATAATTATGGTTTAATTTATGGGAATACTAACGAAAGCCAAGGGACGGATGGGAACGAGCCTCCGTCAAGGTTTTCGGTGTAGTTATGCGTTCTCGTGGCGTGTGTGTACACATAAGACCTTGCGCTTATTATAATTACAACTGGTATCGAGGGTGAAGGCGGTCTGCTCGGTAAATCACTGTACAAACATACGTATTAAATTATTATATTATATAGGCTGCCCCTTCGGTCGTCTTCCCGCCCCCGCAGACTTGCTCCCGCGGGCCACTCGTCTATCCCCGTCAGCGATACGATACATGTAATTAGAACGTTTCGCCGCCTTTGGCAAGGGTGCGGAAAACGCTGTACACAGTTGCGCGGGCGGCAGACGTTCGCTTCTCGCTGTGTACACCAGCACACAATACATACAACACTTATGTAATTTAATAATTATAATAATAATGTACACCCCGCGTATGACGTGTACATATTCATGCGGAGTTTTTTTTTCGCCATCCCTTCGGTTTGTCCCCACGCGTTTCTCTCCTCTGCCGGCACGGCGGATGACCGTTTTGCTTGGTCGTTCGACGAGAGACCTTTTGATTCTTTGCAGCAGCCAGCCACACCGCTTTTCTGTTGGACTCGGGTTTTGTCGGCAAACGCAGTCCGGTCACGTCCGTCGAAACGACCGGCATAACGAAATTGTTATCTCTGTGCACCGCCCTTTGACACTGTCCGCGGTCGTCCTTTTTTGCGGCCAAACTCCATTCGGGTTTGGCCGCACGCCGACTCCTCTTTGATTTGAAAAGCCCGTCTTCGGTTAGCAGCTAGCTAGTATCTAGGAATCTAACAGAAACGAGACTGTCGATACGAATACAAGTAGAGTAGGTACAGTGATGAGTAGGTAGTACCTTTTCGAAATGGTTTCAATGAATGCGATAGAGTAGATATGAGAAGTGTAAATAGACTGGATTAGGTTAAGCGAGATCACTTTTGTGAAATAAAACGAAAACTAATTGAATGATCCCACGCAAGAAGAGTAGTGTGCTAGTAAATTATTTATCATTTTCATATTTTGGCGGTTTCTAGATGCTGAGAGAAAAAAGGACATTATACGCATAACAGCATTACACTAGAAAGCTGATACTCGTTTTTGTATTTCATGCGAAAAGGTAATTTAATCCTTTGATTTTTTTTTCACAAAATATATTTCGGTAAACTGATGCTCTTCTTGCACGAGACAATTCAGCTGACGTGATGAGTTGAATGTGTACGTTCGAATTCATAGTTTCAACGTATTTTTCTATTAAATTTAATTCTATTAAATCTAACAAAAGTACTGTAGCTATAGATAGCCTATACATCCTGATCCTATTGTTTGATACCGTGTTTGAATAGCATACTGACTACTTGTGTAGCAACGACGATTATAATATTCTTAAATTTGGTAGCTTATATTCTAAGTTATGACACAAAATGGCTCTAACAATTACTGCGGTATCATGAACATGCTCACTATGTTTTGTGTTGTAGGCATTCTCGTGGTTATCTTGATTGTTCTCCGATTTCCCATGCGTAAATGTCTTAGAATTTCTCAGTAAGCGTTTACGCTGTTGCATTGACGACCTATACCTAAACAATTGTCATTTCCACATTTTACTGTTCTTTAATGAATTCGGTTGAATTATTATTATAATTATATTATATATAAATTTCAACTACTATATTATAATGATTATTGCGTTACCTATACGAGAGAGAAAATAAAATAAAACGACGGATGGCGTGACAAGTGGAGGTTATCGATGGGAGGTGAGTACATGTAGACTGTATAGTAAATACAGAAATGCCGTTGGATCGAGACCCTGGCATAGAGTGGCCAACCCCAATCGTGCTGGACAAGGCGAACAAAACGAAGCATAAACTTATTACTAACATCTCTGCAGTGATTTTGGCATATTTTACTAAATGCTTCGTTTTGCATTTGCATTTTTTTATTTCAGTGCGACGATCCATGGATGAACTCGCTCTGGTGAAAAACGGTAACCTATGCATTTAGTTTAATTTTATTTTTGTGTGCCTCGGCGTTATCACATAGTCCTTATTAGTTATCACCGCAGAGACCTCGATAAGAGCCGTGATCGCGACGCACCAATTAGGTAGTTTTTAACTGTCAATGACGGTTGGCATGATAAATGTTTTAGTTATAAAATAAAGTTGGTTGCAAAACATACCGAGTGTGTCTAATATTATTTTAAAAAGTAAGAAACTATGAAATACATAATATTGACATTAAAGTAGTTTTTTTATATAACTGTTATTTTTGTTAATAGAAAGTGCAACTAGTATTACTATTTGGGCTTTGGCCACATTTAATCGCCTGGTTTAAAGTTGTTCCGTCGTCAGTTTTTAAAGTAAACATACATTTATATCACATATATTAAAGTTAAAACGAATGCGTTATATATTTTTCTAATTTTTTTTTTTTGCAGTTTAAGAGGTTTTTTTTGGAACACGAATTTGATTTGTTTGTATACAATAATATCATCGTGTACACACAAGCAATAATAATATAACCATTTTATAAAACATGTAAATCGTTTTCATCGGATTCCGCTCTCCGGCCGTTTAATAAAAACTTTTTAGATTAATCGCATAACATTATTATGGTAAAATAATAATATGTAAATATATTACTCATGTGTATATATACATTCGACCGATACCGATACAACAGTGTACATTATAATATTATAACATTCAACAACCGATTCGGCGGGATGGCGCACACGTAATAATATATGTTTGGCGGAGCTTATCGCTTTAAATAAATTTAATATATTTATTATGCCGTCTAGGCCCGGGCTAGCGCTGAGAAGCGGCAACGATGACCGCTATAAGTTACATTTTGTTTTTTCGGCTAACGGCTTTTATCGGATTTGCGAAAGTAGTTCCGTTTGTTTCCTTAACAAAATACAGCGCCATATATCATTCCACCACACTTATCCCGGTGCGCGTTACGCTAACTTTGGTTATTCAATGAGAAACGGCCCCATAACTTTTGTTATAAATATATATACATATATACGTGTATATTTCTTTTTGTTTCGTAGTCCAGCGTTATTTTGAATTGCCTGAACAAAAAACGTTTTTCCGGTATTAAAATATAATGTGATAAACGCGTACCGTGTTCCTTTGTCTCCGGACCCGGGCGGCCGTTTGAAAATTTAAATCATTATAATAATTTTTTTTGTTAATTATATTTTTGCTTAATATTATTCAACAATACATTTGAGAAATATACCCAATAGAATTAGAGCTAGAGAGAGAGAAATGCACGGATACGCTGTATAATATTATAGTCGATAAATCGAATTATTGTAATAGTATATTAATTATTAAGTATAGTGTATTATTATCGTATAGAGTTCACTGGAAACAGCATTGTTACATTGTAGTAATTATTAGTTTAATAAACAAACACAACCAGACACGCGCGGTATTTGATGTACAATGCAAACTTTATACAAACCAATGTAGAATTTAACCATTTGTGATATTTGCAAACGTACTCGCGTGTTCTGTTTCCCGTTTAGTTTTGATCGCCGAGTCCATCTTCAGCTGAGCTAGTCGAAAAGTGTAATATTGTAGTCACATCAGTCGGAGACAGACCTACCAACTATCAAGTTGATGTTGTTCACTGATTTTAGTGTAACAAACGGCTGAAGACGTGTGGATACACCTGAAACCGTTGAAAACAAAATTCATAATAGGTCATTCAATCCTAAATAGTAATTTCGCTGTCAAATACCGCCTGATATATTATTATATAACAACTGCCAGCACTCGGATACAGTATTTTGTATGCTTACGTTGAATTTTAAAATATTCAAACATCACTTGAAATATCCGCATAAGTCGTGTAAACATAAACATACATAAAGTTTTAAATTATAAACGGGAATTTATACCTAGGAATTGTAGGCACTATACAATATGTATAGGTATAATAATGTAAATACATAGTTTTTGTTTACAACAACAAAAACGTAATGACGTTTTGGGTTGTTTGACTAAGCGTTTAGGCGCACACGTGTCGCCATAAACAGTTCTTTTATTCCCAGTTCTGCGACACATGTAAACACTCGAGTGTCGATAAGTGTTTTTCGGCAGAAAAGATGTTTTTTAAAAAGTTTTCGAGACCAAAGTGTCACGGCGTCCTGGAAAATTTAAGGGTTTCATCTCCGGTCGTGTTAGGATTTTCCTACTTTTTCCCAAACAGCACTTTAAGCGCCACGAGTTTTTTTACGTTCTCGTGTACGCGTTTCCGGCGAAGAAGTTCAAGGGGTCTTACTGCCGTGCACGGACCACGGTTCAAAAGCAAAACGTCCGCGGCACCACCACCGTTAACTTTTAGCCCGGATCGTCCCCATTATTGTGTGGGCAAAAAAATAACAATAATAGCAGTAATAGTAATAGAAAAAAAAGATCTCCCCGAGGGCCGCACGGAAAATAAACCTATGGAATTTTTCACACATATATATACGTATTTATTTATTTACTTTTTATTTTTATTGGGGGGTTCGCCCAGCATCTAACGCTTAGGGCCAAAGGGCACATCATCTTTGGCCGCCAGCCGTCGCGTTTACCGAATAGAGTTTTTCATCTGCTGAAAAATACCATGCCGACGTGACTCTTGCAAAGGTTCCTTTTGAATTTTCCCCTTTTTCCAGTTAACCGTGTGTGTGTGTTTGCGTGACATTGTGTACTCACATTGATTAAAACGGTCGCCGCTGATGGTTAAAGGTTTATAAAGAGAATAAAATATTTCTCGCCCTCTGGATTTTTATGGCAGAAAATAGGGTTTTTATAGGTACAATAGAAAATATGACTTGCAGTCATGCGGAACCACCGAGTGTGTTGAGCGCGTTATGAAAAAAACGACCTTTCCCTTTAAAAAAAAACTCCCTTAATCTACCGGCCATACCGTTATAATATATTTTGATATCATCTTAAGTGTAGGTACTTCAACGTGGAACCCAGACGGTAAAAGTTATAAAATTATCAACAATATTATGTTTTTGTATTAGTGTTCAAGTCTGCCGTCTGCGGTTCCTATTAACTATTTATAACTATTTTCAGAAGTACTTATAAAAGTACTTCTGATATACTTCCGAATATACTCGAGAACCCATAGACGGTATCGTGACGATCATCTTTTATACTTAATAACAATATGAATTCTCTTAATCAAAAATCCCATTAAGACAGTTCTGCAGTTAAACGGTTGCCAGTTCCCACTAAAATTATGTAGATATTTAATTGTAAACATTTTTTTAAATACAATTTTAATATGTATTAACTTGATAACGTCAATGGTCATGTTTATGTAGAAATAAGATATACCTAGGTAAATATTAGATTGATACAAAACTCAATTTTCTAAAATAAATAGCAGTATTTAAATTCAAATCCTAAAATATATTTCGATACCTATTAATGAATCAGTAATAAGTTTTAAAATACACGATTTAAAAAAATATTTTTTAAAAAATGCCCTATTTAATTTAAATTTATATAACACAAATAACATACAATAGTATAATATACTTACAACTAGTATACATTCGTTGTTGGTAACTAATAACTATACATATAATCAAAGAAAATGTTGAGAAAAAAGGGGGGGTATAACCCCCCCCCCCAACGTCTATGCATTATTAAACCTATTTTGGTGTTTTTGTAAACTCATTTTTGACTAAATATGGTAAAAATTATCTCGACTTTCATCTAGCCGAAATAGCTCAGTTGGGAGAGCGTTAGACTGAAGATCTAAAGGTCCCTGGTTCGATCCCTGGTTTCGGCATAACTTTTTACTTTTTTTCAGATTTGTTGTTGTTAATATTTCATTTTGTTTTATAAAAATTGTTGATTATTATTCAGACCTAATTTTCATTTATTATTGAAATATTACTGAATTGAAATAATAAGTAAACTTTAAACTTTTTTCAATGATCAAAGTATATTTCTATTATTTTATAATAACTGAAAAAGCTCTAATAAAGAGCTAATTTACGAGTTTTTTGAAAGTAAGTTAGTAAATTCTGGTAAATTTGATTCCATATTGTTACACCTTTATGTGTCATTATTACGGTATACTTTTAAACGTGCCAACAATGTATATTAAGTACCAAAAAAGTATTTTTTGCATTACAAAAACAAAAATGGTTTTGGCACGTGTGAAGGATAACCAAATATTTTTCGGTTAAATTGAATTAGGACCACCTGTCTGGCTATCTGTTTATCTTTGCCTGTGGAATATTTTAAGGTCTTATATTTGTTCTTTTTTTTTCAAATAGTATCATACATGAACTTTACTCACAAAACGTCTATTTCACGTCTTAAAAAGAAAAACTGTGTACAAATATAATGTTGGATACCGGAAGTCGTTATAAATCTCGTAGACGTTTTGCCTTTTATGCGAAGAAAAATAAAAACTTAAACAAGAAATAACTCGCTTGGACCCAGATGTTTTTTTTTGAAGATGCGCAAACCCAGTACCGTTAAAATATATACAACATATGTACGTGCAACCCGATTCGTGCTTAGAACCAACGGTAGACTATCTTGTGAGAAATGTTTATTATTTTCTACAACCCTTTTTTTCTAAGTGTAATTTATTCAATACGCATTTATAAGCAATGCCTGTTCAAGCTGCATGCTCTCATTATGTGTTAAATTAAAAATGTTCATGTCTTATTAGTATGGATTGAATGCAAGTAGACGACTATAGACTCTATATAGTATACTGTTGCTGGCTGAACCTATCGCTTTTTCATTATATTATAAATAATCATTATTATTAAAAACCTATGCTAATTTTATGAAAGTTTTTATTAGTTTTCCCACATCTTCGGATGTGTCCCCACATGTTCAGCTTGTATTTAATCAAGCATAATGTACAGACAGTGTTTGTCCATACTGTCGATGTAGCCTTAATGAGTGACTTAAGATGCTCTAAAGCTGATCTCTAAATTAAGTCCGGTCAATTAAAGTAAAATCCACCCCCCCCCCCTCTCCTGTAAATACGCCACTGACCCACGACCGGACTTATTATAAGCAATCTGCGGTGTGTGTGTTTATTTTTCACTCTTATCTGTCATTAGAGTAATAAGAATAGTCGTTTCAAGCATTTTATCATATTTTATGCACCTTTTATGTTATTGCACATTATTATTACCAGTCGTTTAATTCAAATTGAGTGTGGATAACGGTGTAGTAATTCGTTATAAAACGAAGTCGTTTAGTTTTATGACCGCACGTAGGTACCTGACCTCTTCATGTATACAATATGTAATAATATACTATAATAAGAATGTTATACTAAAAATAACAAGTACCGTGTTAAACACAATGTACACACGTTCCAAACTCAACCGTTTAAAATTATTCACCAATAATTTAATAACTATATACTATAATATTTCAATAATATATATTTGTGTGCTATTACAAATATTTGAACTGACGCGTTATTAATATTCTGCAGTCTGCACATTGCAATTTGCAGTAATGACACTAAACATATGTGGAAAAATATACTTTTTTACTATTATTTCATTTAATAGTAATAATATTTTCTTTTCAATATTATTACCTTATGTTTCTCAAATTTTAATTACGCATTTTTTTAATTATAACTCAGATATTATAAATTAAAATGTTATAATACTTTTCACCAAACTTCACCAACAATATTTAGAAAATATCAGTTTTATTCAGTGCAGTGTTTGGGATGAATGTTTATTGGCTACACAAATCTCATTCGCTTTGTTTTAAATAATCGTTAACTATTTAAAAGAAAAAAACATTTTTATTTAAAACAAACAAACGGTTTATGTACTAATTACACGGTGTTTCAAAAAATTGAATTAAGCCGTCCAGTATAAACTCCATCTGGTTTTTTTTTTTGTAACGCTAACAAAGGAATATTTTCAAAACGCCAGTATTCAAGTAAAATTAATACCGTAAATTATAATTATTAATTTAAAGTATACATTTCTAATTAACGTTATCTCTGTCCGGGAGATAATAATTTTGCAGTAGGTACACCGTACAAGAAATATTTAGCTATTTTTGTAAAAAAACAAAACGTTATGGTCCAAGGACTTTTTTTTTTTGATAACAAAGATAAAGATAATAAATAACGACATCGGACTATTCAGAGCGGTATTTTTTTATTATCGTACAAAAGTCAAGTTGATAAAACAGATTTGGCCGAGACGCCGTGAACTACTCGACCACAAAGTCGAACAACCAAAAAGCAAACAAATCAAGATGAGCTTATTGTCGTTGTTGTCTTTTCAAAAATAACGTTTCTCTCGGTAGTCTCGACACGACAATAAAAGTTTATCAATACATTTTTGTCTCGACCATCGTGACTACATATATCTAATAAAATATATTTAATCTATATTGTTTTTTATTTTCGTAGCTCTTTGTTAAAAAAAAAATTGCCGTAATCAAATAGACGAGAGGGATGACGAGATTGGTGCTATTATATCTCTCTATAATTTTTTAGTGTTTTTTATTATTATTATATATTTTTTTTTTATTGGATTTTCGGTTCACTTTATAAAAAATATTACTTCACAGCGTGCGTCCAAAGTCTGACGAAATTATTGTGTCCGGCGTTTGGATTTTTTTTTATGCGTAGGTTGAATAGGATTCGTAACGAGTCAAATGTTTTCTGGACTGTGTTGGGCGGAGTAGGGGAGAGGTAGCAGCAAACACCGGCCGGCGGCGGAGGAGACGGCAGTTGCCAAAATTAAATATCTCGAGCTCGATCGATTTTTGATTCGTTTCTCTTTTGTGAGGTGCGAGACTAAAAACGGCTGGCAAAGGGGAAAATGTATAAAGTATAAACGACGGTTAGTATGACGAGAACGAGAGAGAGTCGAAGACGGAGACTGAGAGACAGACGTCGTCGAACACCGGCCGGCCACCTTAACGAGGGGCAACGACGTCGAATGTAATTTCCTTTCGAAACAATGATAAAAGAAACAAAAAAGATTTGCATACTTAACAAGCAGAAACGAGGCCGTGGCGCAAATGAACAGTTGCCAGCTGTAATAATTATGTTTATTAAACACCGTCACTGCTAGTAGCCACTGCGGGGTATAGATTTTTCCGTTACAGGTAGTGTGCTATATAAATATAAATATTTATAGATATATTTTTTTTATACCACATTTTAACGGTCCTCAATAATAAGTAATATCGCGCTTATTGATACTCGAGTCGAACGGAGGTTAGTCGACCACATGGTGTGCAAAGTTACTGAATGAAGTTAGCGTTCTTTTACAATAATTGTTCATTAGAACGCGAGAAAAAGCAAAAGCTAACCTACCAAACTTCATTGTTATGCTTTTGAGTTTAGACCTAATGTAAGTTCTAAAAATGGGCAAAGAGAGTCCCTTTATTTCTAAGTTCTTTGACGGTAAACTGTATCCTGCCAGCGTGATACCTTCATTGTATATACGGATATCTTGTTCGAATTAAATAGCTAATATAGGTTAATATGTTGTCTAAAGATAAGCATTTTTTTTATGGATTTGATATTAACTTGCTAATAAGGATTGCCTGTAATCTCGATGATCTTTGTGTTTACATTTTTTAGACAAGTTGAAGTTTTACATATTATTTTTCACGACCGACATTATCCCTAACGTCATGTTAACGTTGGTCTATGCGATGGTAATAATAATTATATTCAACCTAACCTGGTCTATACTGCGGTACCGGTCGATTTGCTAAAGCCGAGGGCGCACAGCGGTCGTCTTAAGCTTGGTGCCCCGATTGTATTAATTTACATCTCATCCGCGGCCGACCATTTCGTAAGCTCTCTCCCTCCCTATATTATGTGTTAATTAGGATTCAGCTTAGCTGCGGCGGTTGACCCAATTTCGACCATATTTAACTTGGCTGTAAGCAAAACAGGAAACTAACTTTGAATATTTTAACCACAACACTGGCTATAGACGATCAACTTGTTTAACGCCAAAGGGATTGCGATATTATAAGTCACGAGTTAAGATGTTCAAGATCCGCAGCGCTACTTTATAATAGATGAAAAACTATGATAACTGATAATTACATCAAATGACAATCACTAGGTTCACTCAAGATTGTTCACGTTGATCCTTAAATAACATCAGCATTTCATACTTCAACTATGTAAGACTCGTTGTGCATTCTGCTCATCTTAATTCAAGATGTATGGATATCATCATGTACAGTAAAATGCCAATAATAAATACTTAGTAGGATTGTAGGAATATAATCATCTAGCCCCTCGCACGGTTTAATCGTAATCACATTAAAATATAGTTTTGCCAAAAGGGCACATATTGTACATTTAAAGCTCACTGACTGGAAATTGTGTACGGATTGCTCATCTAACCGGTAACGGAGCCGAGCCTGTAGATTTCCTTTATGGCGTCGCACTCCTGATACTTCATCGAAGCAATTACACGTGTCACTCGGCACGAATGCACTCGCACGAGGCACATACGTTATGTTCGGGAGACGGTCGAATGATTCGCATCCCTCTGGATATCCCTATAACCTTATTCATGACACATTGCGAAAGCTCACGACAGCTGTATGCTCTTGCAAAATTCATAACCGAATGGATGCCATTAACCTTATTGTATAATAATGTTTGCCATCGGGATTCGCTAATAACTGTGACGACGCTCACAATAACGATGGATGTTTTTTTTATTTATCCAAATCATTTTCCAACCCTGGGTTTTGGCCAGCCAGAAACGTTAGTGAATAAAAATCATCTTCCATTCGAATAAGCGCATCGCATATTATTATATTATAGCTAAATTTAAGCTTGAATAGTTCTAGAAGCCCTTTTGGAATCCTCTTAAGGTAAACACCGCACCGGTTGAATAAACTCGGTTGTCTGTATGTTTTTGGGGATTTTTAGAAAAAAATATTTTAAAAACCATCTGTCGACTTCTTTGTGAACTTTTCGCGAACACTTGACAATAATGTAAACTACCAAAATCTTACAGCTCGTTGAACTCTATCGTTGTATTTTCTATTGTAACAGCTTGAGTGTGTGTCACATATTTTAGTTTAAAAATCAAAATGGTGTGCGATGCGGTAAAACCTAAGGTGGTGACTGCTTTAACTCTATATGCGGCTTTTAGGATTGACTCTTACGGAGGAGTGGAAAAGAGTCGAAATGGGTTTTGTAAACGTATTCCGCCGAGATAGATTAATGATTCTTCCGGAATACATATATCTCTGTTAGCCTATTCTGACCGCCGTCTATGGCGGTGTGAAGAATTAATGTGGTGGCGACGAGGGGTTTGGCGAAATCAGTCGGAAAAGTATAGCCGTGGCCAGTGAATATTTAATGCTGGCCAATGTAAATTTATCACGACCAAGGAGTCGTTTAATTTAGTTTGCACATCCGGGTTGAAAAAAAATCTCCAACGTATATACACGTTCGTGCATATTTTATATTATGTTCGAGTCGACGTTTTCGTGAAATATATGCACGGCTATCTGGTTTTAATCTCGCTTAGGGTAAAAAAAATGTAGCGATAAGGTTCGTTGCGGGTACCGAAATAATTTTTATTTATGTTACCGAACTTGCAATGGGCGCTTACAAGTCGTGGGAAAATGTTTATAACTGGAACAGTTGTTTGGTAGTTGAGGAGAAAATTAGAGCTTTGGAGTTGTCTCAAATTCAATACTAGTCTAAGGGGGAATAAGTTGAACTTCAACTATATAACGATAATATGTGTCTTGTAGCCGACAAATGGGGCAAAACTTGTTTCTTTCAATTAACTTATCAAGTAATATGCTTAACAATTGCTAAGTTATCAGCATATTTTTGCGAATAATTGGATTTATTTAGTTGTTGCCTCGTCAAGAAATGGACGTATCCAGTGAGAGGAACACGGTTCTTGGTCGAGTAAGACAATTAGATATTACTTCTTATTCTGTTAATTGAGGAACAGCCATAGGAATTACAAATAATTTATCCGTTAGAATTGTTCCATAATAGAATCTTACTTGCTCTATGTTCATTCCAAGTTAACTTAAGGCAAAGCACGAGTATTGTGCAGTCTACGTGGTGACGCATAGCGAATTTTTCCTTAGTGTTTCAAGGAAAAAACCTTATTTCGCTAAACACGGACTTGCACTGGGCCCAAATTGATTTATCCCTCTCGACTGTTGTTTGTTCGGAGCGATCGTAGTATGATGCCTCACATACGATGTACGTTTTCGTTTAATGTTTAGGCAAACAGAATTACTGAAGGCCAGACGGTGCCGGGCGTGCGTTATAATTAAATCACTGGCAGAGTAACAAAAGCAAAGGCCGGATACTTAATGGCCGCGCACGTACTCGTTGAGCAGAATAGCACACACACACAGTCACAAGCAGACAAGTCGGTTTAAGAACAAACTATAAGATGCCTTTAAGTTGGCGACGCCGAGCAAAAGGGTACATAGAGTAAAGGCCGAAGACGTGCAGCCTACCGTAAACGCCTACTGCGAACAGGGTTTATTCGTGTATGTATACCTATACACATAATGGTATTTTTATTCTACTGGAAAACTTGAACCGAGCCTAGCAACGTGCGCTGTACCTATAAAGCATATGTCGTTTTCCGATTAAAAAAAAATATATTAATTACTTATGCAGTGAAAATAATATCGTATCAGGGCATCCTAACTTCAACAACAGATATGTGGTGTGGTTGTCAAAATCAGAATTTCGTTGGGAGTTTCAATTTCTTATAATAGAAACAGACAGAACGTATCAGGCCTGGAAATATATTGTGTAGCATTTAACGTTTAACGCAACAAAAATAAATAATTCATCGGCAGACACATTCGTTTCGACAGTGCGGAATGTGGCGCTGCGCAGTGACAAGATAATAATTTTTTTTCCTTTTACATTGCGGGGAATTCAAACAATGTTCGATAGCCGGGATAACTCAATGCTCGAACTCGGCTGTCTTATATATTTTATTCTACACATTTATGTATGTTTACATTACAATTCATTTCATTTTTTTGGTTCCTCGGTCGTTTTCTTCTTAACGGTTGATTTAACGGCGGAGAAGCTCGTCTCTATCTCCCTGCTAGTACTCGGGACCGAATAGAAGTAATAACAGTGTGTATTTTTTTTGCAAAAATACACATCCAACCGCAAGAAAATAGAAACTTTTTTGAAAAAAATCGTCAACGGTTAACGCTGTGGTAATGCTAAATTTTTTTTACACGCATGTAAATACATAATAATAATTTTCTATGTGCAATGATTTTGGTGTCTGCTACTTTTGCCTCTCTGACATATATAGTAAAACTAATCTTTCAGCTAAAAAAAAAATACAAACAAGATTTGATGGTTTTAGATATTGCAAATACGAATATAAAATCGCATTTAAATTCAAGGTGTGTACAGCGTTGATTTCTAAAAATGATTTGACATGTTTGTGATTATTTTTTTACATCAGTATAATATAATATTTTCATAAACCGCCAGATGGAATATAAAACAGCAACAGCTATAGTTTGTTGTCACAGTTTTGACGGGAATTTTCATCAAATACACACTCCGGTGATGATCGATTGGAATAATATCGTTTCGAATGGGAATTTACTTTTACAAAAAATAATATATATAATACAACAGCTGTCTAATTATTGCGCGAAACACAGACGGTGTCAGTATATTTTACCTAAATCAGCGTTATGATGACAGAAATCAAATTTGTTTCGAGACTAATGTACTATACTATAATATTATTATGTTCTTAATTTTAGAGATTTGACGATCGCCCGAAGTAACCTTTACTCCTGCTGGAACATTCTGCTTGCACATTAATGGATGTTAAGTGTTTTGCCCGTGTCGCTTATAAAGCACGACACGTACATCAGTCGGCCATGGCAGTTTTTCATATTAATTTTTAATAATTCAAGCTATAAAGAACAGTAGGTACCTAGTTGTACCGCGTGTCGTTATTATTATTACTACACCATAGTCATACATGTTTGATTGCGAGTTGGGCGTTTAATAATTCTCGGAATAATTTCATCGTTTTAAAAAGCTTGGAACTTTTTTTTTGTTACGACATTTAAGCGCGCATTACATTGTTTGTCACAATGTAAAAATAAAATAAAAGACGTATTATTCCCTAACGCACAATAGAACCAAAAAGACACTGAACTACCGTCACTTATATAAGCGGTTTTAAGATGAAAAAACTGACTACACTTTAAAAGTATTAAAGTAAAGTAGGTATATTCGTACCTACCTTACTTTAATACTTTCAAAGTGTAGTCTGCGCATATTATTTTCATAAGTCATTCGAACTATTTTGATGAATATTAAATTAGCGTGCCGTATGCATTTTAAAAGGTCGCGCACTTGCCTCGTTTTTATTATCAGACTTCATTTCTAATAAACTTCCACGGTTATTGAACACTCTATTGTACACAAATATCGTGTACAATATCAGTTGCAAACATTTTTGTTCATTGCATAAGTGTATGTCTAAAAAAGCAACATTGTTGAGTGCGCTAGACCGCGAGTTTTAGCTTTTATGCTATATCTTTAAATTTGTCTTCATGATTTTATAAAAAGCTTAAAAATATTATTGCGTCAACTTAATTCCATTTTTTAATGATAAAAGAATTCCAAGCAAATTACTTAAAAATAATAAATAAAAGCTGCGTTTCGCCGAATCAATTTATGTTTACAGATAAATTGTACATTTATTCAGCAAATAATTTGTGTTGGTGTTCAATGTTTATAATATAATATAAATTACTAACATTTTTATTAAAATATTTTACGTCTCCTTTGTAGTAAGGAAAGTGCTGATCAGCTGACGGGCAAACAAAATAAATTATTTACCGAAGTTTACCTAAGTTTATCGATATTATTCAACATCTATACTGGTCGAAGTCGTTAATATCTAAGGATTAAGTATACTTAATTTTCACTTAATCAACATTTTTCTTGGTTATATTTTAAACATAACAAAATACATATTACTCAGATTATAAATATCAATCAGAATATCAATCAGTGGCATATTAACTTCAACTGTAATAATATATTTACCGACACAATATAATATTATAATGATATATTATATTTTTATGAAACATAAACAACATATTTGTATACGACTTTGTAGATGATAATATGGCGTGTATACGGAATGTACGTATTTATTGGAATGGATTTAGATAGAAACACTCTTTTTTGAATAATATCCGGCGTTTCCATAATAGTAAAATATACAAAAAAAAAAAGAAACTGCATGGACGGCGTTTCCCTTTTCGGCACAAAGCGATCGACGGCCACCGATTTACAAATCCTTTGAGGGAGGCAGCCGGGGGGAGGAGAAGGGGAGGGCGTTGGAAAGGAAATGAAAAATCCGGTGCTTTGCATGAGGCTTTATAAAAATAAACATATATGTATACATGTCTAGGAACCAGCGGGCGTTAGAGGGGTTAAGAGGAAACGGTTGCGGTGGGGCCGAAGCTCAGACTTGTATACTCTTGTGTTCACCGCAATATTTTCCCCGTCACCGATAGTAGTATTGGGTCGCCTCGGCGCCAACGGGATATTGTTAATAATAATTTACAAGCAATGTACATACAGGCGGACCGCACGATATAACATATTTGTCGTACAAACGGCGTACGCTTAACCTGCTGTGTGGAGGCTCGGCGATCCGGACAGGTAATATGTTTTGCGGTCTCTAGATTTCAGACACGACCCGTCTGAATATTGATACACGGTGTATAACATAAAAGTAGAATATATATGTATATATATATATATATATATATATATATATTATATACGTACAAGATTCGATCAAAACACGCACTACCGGCCGGGCTTTGTTCCAAGTTGGTCAAAGAAGAAGAGAACGGCGACGTCGACGATAAAGCAGCGGTAATACATCCCATTGCGGTAGACGGATTTTCATAGATCGAATAAAAAACCCAGACGTACGCATGTTGTATAATATTTGTTTTTTATAGTTTGTCTGAAGGTTATTATTATGTTTTTTTTTTTTCACACACACAGGCCACAGCACATAGACTTCAGTCGAGACAGAGTCACGGATACGGCCGAGCGTTTGATATTAGAATTCCTACGCTTTACCGTGCGTTATCTTCGGCAAAGCGTTCGAATCCTAAAACCAAACCCCGGCACGTTTAACGTCATAACAAAGACGTTTGGATGACGGCGTAAACCACATTTTTTGTGCAGACCGCGAAACAACTCAAACCTTTTTTTTTTTATGTAAATTATAATTGCGTTTTACGTACACGTGTTTCAAAAGTGACACCAGTAAAAAAAAAAATTGTGTTTTTCAGTTTGGGTAAACAATTCTCTAAAAAAAAAATCATATTTTTTAATATTTGTTTATTTTCTGACTTGTGTCACTTTTAAAACATACGGGCGTTTAGTTATGTATTAAATAAAATCACATTGTATTAAACACCATCAACGGCTATGGTGTCTAATACTCTTGATAATGTTAAGCATTTCTTTTTCTTGGATTCAAAATTATATAGAATAATCGTTAATATCGTTAATATGATGTACTATTATATAGATGAATATTATCAGAAGTAATGAAAATCTAAAGGGTATAAGTGATTTTAAATTTTATAAAATTTCACCGAAGAGAATTTATGAAAAAATATTCGTTCAACTTGTTCTTGTGGTTAAAGTTTATTAGTTTATTTCAAAAATCTATGACAAATTATAGAATTAAAACATATATAAATATGTCTCATTAATTAATACCGTATGACTAAAAATGATTTTTGTTTTGATGTCACTTGTACCTTTTCGGTCTTATTCCTTCATTTAAATATTAAATTTATTTTAATTTAATGAACTTATTTTGTTAAAAGTTTCTTTGTTTACTATGTAGATTATTAAACTTAATTAGTTGAGTGTTAAAAAATATTATGTACCTATACTAAAAACTATTTGTTTCTTTTACTAAAACAAAGTACCCATACGTACCCATAAAAGATGTATTCAAAAAATTAACGTAATCCAATCTTTAAAGTGTACTATCTAGTATGTACTGTATGGAATGTACTTCTGAAAACTATTTGCGGTAGAGACCTTAACAATAACATTTTGTTTGACATAACTGACTGTATGCATGGAAAAATCTGTATGAGAAAAAAAATTATAAAACATATTATGCAGTAATAATAAAGACATCAAAATATACAACCTACATATATGTATATGCGTTCTCAGCTTCGTATTGAAGTTTAAACGATTAGGTTCCGTGCCTTACCGAGAGCAATAAAAAAAATATGTTTCTAAAATTCTATTATAATATACAAGCCGATTGGAAAATAATAATGCAACAAGAAAGATTTGAATAAAATCGTTTTGTCGAACGATTTGGATGCCAAGTGGTTCTTTTTGGTGTTTTTAATGATTTCTTATTTGAAATATATTGGTTTCTCAATAAAATTGGACGGCGAAAAGGCGTTTTAAGAACTCAATTATTTGTTGTATATATTAAAAATGAAAACGAAATAATCTGATGGAATTCGAGTTTGAATATATATATATATATATTTATTTATAAGTGTTTTTTTATAAGCCACCAAACGAACAAAGAATACGATTATTAATGTATGTATAGATTTTTTTCTGGCTCTTTAAATAAATATATATATATACACATTTATATTCATTTATTTGTAAAAAAAAAAAATAATAATAATAAAATATTTCAAAACGGCGTTTCGGGGAAAAACGAGTACCGATAACTGATAATAGCAGGTAAAACGGTTTTTTTTTATTTATTTTTTCAATCGATTGCAACGGATGCCGTGCCTTCGGAGAAAATACAACTTCGGGCAGGCGAGAATAACGCGTTAGGTTAAACCCGTATTCGGCCTGACCGAATCGGGTAAAAGCCTTTGAACGTGGGAATTGTGTTCAAAACCGACCTTGCCAACTTAACAAACGTCACAAACCGATCGACTGCGCCATTTCTCTCGTCCAAACGAATCGAGTCGAGTCGGTGCGGACGCTTAAAGGGAAAACCTACACGTACACCAAGCGAGAGCCACACAGGAACCGAAGAATCGCATTATTCGCTATATCCGAGTTGATGGTTTTGTCTGTTTGTATGGAACTTGCTATGCATTTAGAATATATACACATGTAAATATATGTATATAAATTCGTGCGTGTATGTGCGTTTTAAGTGAGAACGCCATTTGTCTCCGGAGCCGTCACAACTGGTGACACCGATTCGAACATATCCTGCAATTACCACACACACAACGTCGTCTGGCTTTTTGTCTCTCCGTCGGTGTTAGTGTTCGATACAAATCCACAGAAGGCTCTTGTCGTCCGTCCGTTTTCATTGTGATTTTAAATAGCGTATCGTCACCAAACCCTCCTCTACTTTTCCCATTCTGCAGAAACCGCGCAAACGTACTACTTGTCTTTCCCGATTTTTTACCTTCCCCTCGACCAACGACATTGTTAAGTATAACATAACGTTGTTATCGTGGCGCTAATAATGTGTAATGTAATATATACATAGATATGATGTGCGCACGTTAATCTCCGGGCACCGCGTTTATTAGGTGCACCACTAATACACGACTCGACGTGTGATTGACAGTTATGACTGAATAACGATTAATTTCCACTGCATGTGTTCGCCATGTACCGCGGTACATGATTGATTGTTATTTAGCGTTTTGTGGCGAACCGTGTCTTTTGTAAATTATTGCATTACCGCGGAAAACAAAAGATCGTCGAAGGCTTATAAGTGGGCGAGCACGATCATTTCAAACACAACAATTATATTATTAAAAACGCGCGATTAGTGTACGAGATAAAAAGAAAACTATAAACAACTAAGTCGACTCAATATTACACGATACGCGTTTATAAGTAAGGTTTTCGTTTAGGTTTCACACTCAAATGTAGACTCTATGCAAGTTTAAAAGAATTCGCCAACTCTAGTATGAATGGCTCTCGACATACTTTGAGCGGCAGCTGCTTTTGAAAAGAACATAATATATTGTTTCTAATTTTCTACAATATATATATATGTTTTATGTAAACTCGACCGTATGACGTGTTTTTGTAATTAGGTCGAATCAATTTTCTTTTTTTTGTGACAAAAAAGAACATCAAACACCTTAAAAAATTGATTTAGAGCGCGGGTACTTGACATGAATATACACTGTACAGTTTGGCAACAATTAGGTTGATTAATTTGAAATATATCAGCACAAGACAGCGTTTTTCTAAACTGTACAGCCACCGAAGATTTATAAGATAATCACGCCATTTTTTTTTTTTTGCCTTGGATACCACTGGCCAATTGATGTGATCGTATTGCTGTAAACTAACAAAGGCATTCGGAACTTATTTTGTTTTGTTTGGTTTTGTTCTACTACTATTTTTTAGAACGCTCGATACGTCCATACATAATTCATGAATACCTATGTGTACGGAAATATAAATCCTCGCTTTTCTTGTTGAATACAAAACGCTGTTTGCCCGTTTAATATAAAATATTTGGACACGCACATATTTTCTTTAACCTAAAGGCCGACGAGGAGTTTGAGGGGGCCGCGTTGGCTGGTTTTCCGGTTGTATCGCAATATCTATCAATATTTTTGTTATAATTTCCATTGTCATAAATTCTAATATTATGAGCCATGTATTATTATGCTGGGCAGCTCCTATGTTTACGACCTCCCGAACATGCCATAGTATCTCATAGTCTTGTAACTGTTAACGTGTACGCACTAGATTTGCCTACCCGACGCGCCGTTTAATCAGTACAGGACTGTCACAATTATGTCCGGTATACAAGTAGTTGATAAATATTTCACTTATTAAAATAATTTGTTATTACTGTATTACTATACGACTATAAACAGTCGGCGAAATGAATAGTATGTTGAGAGATAACAACTTCCACAAAATATAATTATTTGTATGAAACATGAACACTGCAGTTATGACATGATGCATTGTAAAGGTATATCTGGATCGAATAACACAGTATATTTTACCTACATATAAGCATTATATTGGACAAATAATTTTTGTTTTTGTGAATTTGATACTTAAAATTTGGTTTTTAATATTGATTATTTATCTATAAATAAATAAAATACATTCTACGATGTCTCCTATGCAAAGTTTTACACACGAATTGACATAATATGACACCCAAGGTAGATATTTTTATTTTCTTGTTATTACAATTTAAATAAGTGTACGCGCGTGTACGGAAACGAATTTCGTTCTACACGGAATTAAAGAAATACCGCTAGTATTGTTGTTATACAGCGTTGGGCGAATTTATCTAGATTAATTTATTTAGATTTAATAAATAAATAACTGAAATACCGGACATTTGTTCGTATATAATATACGACTCCGTGCTAGCGAAGATAAATATGTAAAGAAACGGAATGTCCGAGCTATGCGAATAAAATATTCATAACATACTAGTAATGATTTGTTTGTCCACAATCGTGTATAGGTATGTCCAACTAACTTGGGTTGGAATAGCTGTTATTCGACATGGTATTTGCCTACATGCACGTTACACGGCTATTGTAATAATTAGCGATATTGTTTAATATTAAAATATGCAACATTAGCTAACCGAGTCGTATCTGGTTTGTGTTTCAGAAGCTGACTACACGCTGGACGACTCGTACTGGAACGAAGAGAGCCCCGTCGGTGAGTTTCAGCCAATGTATTTTATTGTACATATTACTATACAAAATTTGCATAGGGCGCGCGTTTGGTCGGGTTTTTTTTTTCACTCGGTCCATTTCGGTATTTTAATAAATTTCTTTTCCGTTTTTTTTTTTTTTTTACTGCGACGATTATTGTAGGAATAAAAAAATATATAAATTAAAACCGCGTCTCCCGTCCGTCCGTTATAGTGTATGTGTTTTGTATATATTATATGTTTTTTGCCGTGTTTACTCGTGTCGACCCGTTCACCCTTCGACCCCCGTCCCCCCTTGCCGTCGCTAATTTATGCGTTCAAATTACTACTGACGCCGGCTCCTCTTGGCTATTAATTCATTTCGCTCCATAAATGTGTGTTGTGCGTATGTGTGCATTACATATATATATATATATATATATATAAATATACATACACACATACAGGGTGTTCCAGCATAATACAACGCTCATCTATCTGTTCTGGCGACGCGTATCTATGTGTTAAAAACGTATTAAGCTCTCTCGCACAGTAGATGTACATATTTTATAGTGCGCGCTTAGGTACGAGATGTGTGTTTACAGTAACCGCATATACACGGGTATAAGTATATATCGTTGGCAATTAGTGCTTTGGGTAGTAGTCCGGTCGTGGCTTTGTATTTTTTTTTTTTTGGAGGGGGGGGGAAGGAGATGTGGTACTCTTCCTTTGACAAATGACAAACTACAAGGCGATATTTCCTCTTGGCGTGCGCCGCTTTTTCGGCAATCGAACCCGTCGGATACGCTTATCATAATGTTCAGTTGGCTGACGTTATTAAGTCGGATTTCCTATTGTATATACATATATATATATATTACTGTTCGTATAATCGATTGCCCGGACGTTCGTCGTGGAACTTGCACAGTGGAAGGTCGCCCCTCAGCCCCCCTTCTAGTTTCGCCTCTACTTTCAACTGCGATGGCGGCAAAGACATTTGAACCGAAATACACATATAAGACTAATATGACCGTTTCCGGGTCGATTGGCCATTTGTTTTGACAGCGAGAGCACTAAATGGGGAGACCGCGGATCGGACGGTGCCGGAGATGACGGGCACTTTCGGACAGCACAATATTGTTCGGTCGATGGAAAAACCCATGAAAAAAAAAACAATTGGGAAAAACAATTTTCCTCTTTCGACCGGCGTTCCTGACCACGTTGTTCGTATAACGCCAATACACACAAGCCGGCACAATAATACATTCTGTCAATGCGTTCCATTGATCTAAACTACGGTATAGGCAGAGAGATCACGAGCGAGGGGCTTGGGTATTTTTAATTATCTTTAATATTGAAATTAGTGTTGAAATAAATGCAATTTAACTCCCGAGAGCTTATCAATTTTTCAAAGGCTTTCATAAACCTAAGACGGTTTAGCCTCCCCGAGCCCGGGAGAATTATCCGCCAATGGCAAATCGATTCATCCAAACGTATATAACATTATTGCAGTAATTCTAATAATTTAATACGCGGTAATTTCTTACATTTTTATGTGGAGACCTTACGCTGGTATTGTGGAAATATCAACTGTTGCGCGTAAAATCACGTTGGGGTTTCTCTATCGTCTCCCTTTCCCCCTCCCTTTGCGTCTAATCTTTAAAGAAAGCTATTGTAATGAAGTATAATAGTATTACACGTTCGATTAGCTTATTTTGCTCATTTGTAAAGTATTCGTTACAGAAGCAAAAAGTAATTCAACTTGCGTTTTTCTCCCTCGAGTCCTCGTCTAATATGTACATACACCGTGGCGGTCAAAAGTTTCAGCGGATTTGTTCTGTCGCTTTTAGAAGCCAATTTTGTTCGTTACAATAGGAAATCCGACAGATTTGAAACGTATAATTTATTTTACCTCCCTTCGATTTACTTATGTATAATAATATATTATTTTTTTCGACGGTTCGGCATTGTCGTGTAAGTTCGCGTCTGAACGCACGCACAGGTATGTATAGAATAAGGAATGATAGGACAACCGAGCGTGAGGGTGGAAACTTGTGCATTGAATTCCGCGACAGCGTGGCACTTGCTGATAAGAAATTTGATTCTCCGGCAACGGCGACGACAAAGGGCGAATCGCATGTGCAATACTACTTTGAAAAGTTTGCCACACAGATAACGATAAGGTGGTAGCCTGACTCCGTGATTCGGGGCGCTCATGCGTTTGCCGCCAAAGTTGTGTCTTCTTCTTAAACACCAAACGGCGAAAAATGTATATAAGGCGGCGATATGCGCCGTTTCTGTGTACATACCTATATATATATTATGGGTACGGTTTACGATTGATGTATTTTCGCTCGTCTTGTGAACACCGGGCTGCCAAATCGGGCTCCCTTTGAATTCCGTTTAGTAAACTTTTGCACGAAAACGCTTAAATTTAGTTTGATATGATTTTTTTCTAACGCTCAAAACGACAACGACCGCGTTTCGCGTCGAATCGATACGTACCTACCTATATAGCTACCTACAGATAGATTTAACGAATCCTTTAAAGGCCGCCGGGGCCCTTTAAGCGTTTTAGTAGGTGCTCGAGCTCATTGCGGTCAACAAGTATAGTATACAGACGGCAAGCGTTGAATCAAATGGGCCGTAAAATAAGGGGGGAAATAAATAAATAAACGAAAACGTACAGCTACGTCGAAAGCAAGCAAAAGATTCACTCCTCCGTTTCAATCACAACGGTGTCCATCTTCATCGTCCAAAAAATAAATCAAATTAATATAGTTGGATATAAATAGTAGTTTTCGTTCAAATGCCAAAACCTTTAGTCTGTACATAGTTAATATTTAATACAATGCAGCAGCTCGCCCATAGTATCATTATATCAACCAGTTTGGTTGATATAATGATACTCTGGGCTAGTTTAGCATACAAATCTCAAAACAAATACACGTTTGACCATTGTTTTACCTACTTATTAACCAAGTGGGAACGACGTCATTTGACATTTCCCCGACGGGGTAACATTTTTAAAATTGTTTTAAAATAGTTTTCGTACAAAAATATTTCTAAACACTAGAATAACCATGGCAAAACTAAAGAGGCAGATTACCCCATTTCTTTGCTTTCTGTGTATAAAAAACCGCTATTGTAATATAATATTTTGTTTATTTTTTTCTTAAAATAAGATCTCTAGTCTTATTGATGGCACGTTCGGCGACCGCCGGCTGAACAAAATAATAATTATTATTTATAATACGTTATATTGTTTTTCGGCTGGTGCGATAACGCAGCTTGAAGACTTAACGTTTAAATTAAAAAAAAAAAATAAAGGCTCCCGTTCAACTGCTCTCGGGGGCAAACGTTGGCACGTATAAATCCCGTTTTTAATTATGTTTTCTCGTAAAATTAAAAAAAAAAAACGGCATCCTGTTTACACGGAAATCTTTTTTTTTTTTTAACTAATGTATTATTAATTTCGTGTTTAACGCTGGTAATCAAACAACGGCGCTGTTTGTTACTTTATTTAATTTAGCTCGTTGCCGACAACAACGGTCGTCGAGACAAATAAAGATTAAAACGAGTGCTCCAATATGAATTTTTAACGAGACTATCCAGAACGGCTACACTTACTACTACAACTACTACTACTACTTGCTCTGACTTTACACAAGCCGAGCAAAATAACATCTACCGAGCGGACTTCTGAATACTTAATGGCTTCTTAATTATATTACTACGTTGTTGGACGCGTCACAATAGTCAACTATTAGTTAACGACTGTGCGAAAACCTGATATATTATTAATGAATAGTTGAGTCTGTGAATTTACTTTTGATATTTCCCGGACGACTTAATTTATAATACGGGATAAGGTATACCTAACTGAAAGAAAATTACAATGTACCCAGTACCAACTATAATTATTATGCTGTATAAATGTTTTTTTTCCACACAAGTATTTACTATAATATTTTATAAGGTTACTATATGAACTTATAAATTACACAATATTATTATGAAATGAAATATAGTCAATAATTACATCTTGAGATTGGTTTGATCAAAAATCGAACATGATCCTTTTAGATCCGAGGTTCGTGAATTTAACTTAACATACATTTGCTTCCGTTTTTTTGTCAGTTATTTTGCACACCGAATTTGAGAAGTGTTTTTTTTTATTAAGATAACCGTGTTTGTAAAATGTTTTCAGTATTTTATTTTTTAACAATTGAAAACGGACAATTTATAAAAGTACTCGATGAACAGATACAATTGTTATACTTTGATCTAATACCAAAAGTAGTAAATCGAACGTTCAATTGAAAATCATTGAGGGTCATTATCTGTACTTTATAAGAGAGCTGTATACAATACATAAAATATACATACTTTACATCCTTATAATTATTAGTTTTTTAAATATTTTTTTATTTATTTATAACAAGTTCAAAGAAGTTGTACGCGTACCGTGTAAAGATACCATTGTGAACTATGACAAAGCAAAATTAATTTAAAAGCAAAATTAAATAATTCTTAAATGCAATTCGAACGCCAAAGACATATTGAAAATTATCCAAGAACGGTAACGATATACATATCGTACAATTGCCGGCCATGCGTCAACTCTTATAGGCAAGCATCTCGTTAATGGCTTATCTAGTCGAGCGTGTATCAACCGTAAATATAACGTCGTTGAAGTAAAGTAATGAAAAAAAAATATATATATATGTCTATTGAATCCCTAGACTAATGTAAAGTCGGCTGTTTTTTCTTTTAAATCAAATAAATCGGATGTACCCGTGCGTTTGGCGTGGCGAGTATATGGATAAAAGTAAGTAATGAAAACGACTGATGTTCACTTAGTAATATATGGTCGTGGATACGAGTGAAAAGCGAATCGTTTGACTAGTTCTAACGGAATTCCGCTGTTTTATATTATATTTAATAATATTATACTTGGTACACACATGTATATAAAACCTAGTATGTTTTTTATTTGAAAAAAAACCCCAGCACAGTTAGGGTCGAAGCATAGTGGAGTATATAGGGGCCGGGAGGTCATGAGTCTTGAGGAATTATTATTACTAAATGTGATAGACTTACTTTCGAATAAACGTTTCAATGCGAAACTGTAGATAGTAGAACTATTAAATGTCGATAAAAGCGTTGCAAAAGCCATAATTTGCAACACTGTATTTTTACTATTTGGATGGATCAGGACTGATTTAATAATGTACAGTGGCACCATGCTCATGATTCATACACAAATAGCAACTTGGAAATTTAAGAAGTGAAAAGTACGATTTCCCCATTTTTTTTTGGTAAGTCGTACATTTTATAGTCTCACATGTCTTCAGTCTAATTTTTAGCCCTTAAGCTTTTGAGTTTCGGTCGAAAAAAAAATTTAAAAAAAAAATGTTTCCACCAGTTCCGGGAAAAAATGTTTTGATACTTTTTTCGGTTTGTCAATGTTCATGTCGAATTTTCAGTTGATAAATATGTACATTTTTTTTTTTTTTGGGTGTTTTTTCTCGATTTTGAAAGAGAAGGGGTTATGTTAAAAACACATACTATGTTAAAACAATACCACACAGCTCCGAAGCTAAAATATATATTTATATGTATGTCTTGCATGTGTGTAAGTGACGAGTGACGGCGTGCGGTATTTATGTACTCGAGAGAAAGAAAGGCGGAGAGAGAGAGAGGGAAGGAACGACGGCTGCGGCGGTCAAAGAGCTCTCGACCCGGCGAAATTTCGCCCTCCCCTCTGCCGGAAACAACATGACTGTACGGCCTAGCCGACGGTTGTACACACTCGTGACATTTTCAACAATACAGGAAGTCGAGTGGAGTGCCGTTGGTGGTTTGGGTCGGGCGCGGACGGAGTTAAGAACATAAAGAAAAACGATACTCAGCCTCGGACTTTGGGTGTAGCAGTCGTGGCGCTGGCACTTGACTGTTATATTACACATATAAGACAATGGTGTCGCACCACAAAATCGTGTGACCGCACTGCCGACCCGACCCGACCCGACCTACTATTGTTATGGCGAACAACGAACGAGAGCATTTTGTAGATTGTACGTATATGACCTTTTCAACGGGCCCAAAGAGCTTGAAGAGTCCGCTCGGTCGAGCACCGGCCGAGTGTCTTCGGAGGTGCCTCTTATGCCGTACCTTAGGTTTTTGGGAGTAGCCCCTACACGCTGACCCCTATGAATGTTGTTCGAAATTCGGCTGCAGAAAACAACACTTGGACACAGGGCGAGAGTGTAAGAAGAAAAAAAACGTCTATTTTATTCGGATATTTTTTATAGCATTACGGGTTCGCAAAACCACCACTGTTCATTGTTTCAACGTGATTGCAATGATTCAATACAAACTTAAGCTATAAACAGTTATAGGTCAACGTTTATTTCGTTTTTAAGTTATTGAACTATACGAAAGAAATGCTCACGTTGTATAGACTAATTGTCGGTTTAGGTATTTCTGTGGTATTGAATGGTTTTGAAAAAAATACTTACATTTAAAAATAAAATAAATCCGTTAATTATCATAATGGAAATTTATACTTGAATGGCTCAATTCAAATTTGTTGTAAGTACAGTTTTGGCCAAAACGTGTTTCTTCTTCTTGCTAGTTGTTCGGTTTCGAAAGTCGTGACTTCCATGCAAATATAGTGGTCCGTTTGTAATGTAAATACCTACTGTATAATCTTATAAAGAATAGAAACGTTTCTTGATGCAAAAACGTAATAAATGAATTAGTCGGCTATTTCAATCAAAAAACTTTAAAATGCTTTCCTGTAAAATCATCATTTCGTACGCACAACATTTTTTAATTAACCTATCGGTTTTGTTATAAAAAAGAAATAGTTAAAGCTTTTGTGGATAGTTTGAAAATTTCAGTGATATCCAAAACCCATCCAAGTCTGCTATGTAATGATTGCAAAATCTATCGATTATCGACTAATACGAACCTAAACGAGCATTTTCTAAATTATGATTAACATTTTACATTCGATAGGAAGATAAGATTTGATACAAATTCTTCTATTCGGCGTTCTATGTAATAATAAATTAACAGTAGCTTCCGATTAAATTTCACCTGGCTGTTACATTAATGGTAAAAATGTTGATTTTAAAATAGTTGTGGATCCTACACAAAATTATATTATTGTTTATTAAGTGGTTCGCTAGTACCTTATATATATTTTGCTTTATATATATCAGAAACGGGGAATAATATCAAGTATATTTAAAAAATAAAAAGTGCTGATATCGCTTACACGACCCAGTGCGTAAGGTTAGGTCGATTAAAAACCAAAAGGAAATATTTTTTTATATCTGTTTTTTTATGTTGTCTAAATCGTTAATCTGATTTTTTTATTTTTACAGAAAAACGTTGTACATATTTAGTAAACAAATGATTTTGAAAAATTCTAACATTTCCGCCTGTCATCGTTAACATTATTAGTGTAAATATATTATTTTAAGTGCTAGTGATAATTTGATTTTGGGAGAATTTTTCATCTACAAGCTATAATCTGTTATTAATCAGACGCTTTTGCTTTTAAATAAATTGCGTTGGCCGTGTTTACTTATGGACTGTTCCCCGTGTAAGTATAGTTTTATCACTTTCCATTTGAATATATCAAAATATTTCTATATCGCTAAACATTTTTCACAATTCCATATAATATATTATATATATGTTGTTGTTGCTGCCAGTGGAGTATTTTTTTCCTCGAATCGAACTATGTATCTTACTTCCACTGAACGCCGTCCATCAATATTGTGGTCTGAGAGGAATTCAGAAAACTAAAAGTGTATATAGCTTCCGTTATTTATGTGATAGTTCCTCTATCAATTGTTATAAGTCACATCACGATAGTTATTAGATAAACACAATTCAATTTGCTCTTCTGCTGATGATACTGGTCGACTAGCTGGGGAGCGGTTAGGCAAATTCCCCCCTTGGCTGCTCCCATTTTAAGACATGTGGTTTTTTTTTAATTTTAAGGACCGCTTTTAACCTATTCCACCGGCTCGTACACCGTCCAGCCAGACACTATTATTAGTATCTGCTCTTTGCGGGCAACACTTACTTATATACACAAATTGACAAAGAAAACAATTCTCGGTTGGTTATGTGTTTTTTTTAATCATGCGAAATTTACCATCGCCCCATAAGAATATATTTTTATTGTTGTGTTGTTTATAGGACATATTTGGTATCGCGGGCTTAAAACGCTAAATCTTGGAAGTTTCTCCATAAAATTGGCGGAGTACTTATACGTATACTTGGCAGACAAAAGTAAAAAATAATAAATGTGTTCGGTCGGTGGCAAGTATGAAAAAAAAATCTACATATATATATATATATATATATATATACTTGAGTAGTTTATTTTATGTTTAAAGTATTCGTGGAGAGAAAAAAAGTGCGAGTAAAGTTCGGATGAAATCGGGGAATGTATATCTCATCTCAGAAACAGCAGTTGCCGGCGGCGTTATTAATACGCTTAAGTTTGGTAAAAATAATGTATTGGCATGAGCAGATATAGATACTGGTGGTCGTTAAATACCGGATTTGGCACGCTGGCTAATTCGGCGGCAACCGAATCCAAATTATAAATTATATTGTATACTTATTGTTGTTGTTGTTGTTCTTCTTCTCCTCCGAGTCATATCTATCGAACCGATCAAACCCCCTTATCGCCGCGGCGTCCACGGTGTTGCTCTTTTTTGGCATTAAGCGAGATCCCGATGCATCGCTAATTACTAGTAGCCATTAACTCGTTTATATAAGTAAATAATATCCGGAGTAATATCATAAAATACGTTTCGAACAATATTCCAATCTGATGTCCGAAAACCGCACGGCATCGCTGCCACGTCTATATACCGAGGGGACGATGAGATTTAGAGGGTAATTTCTCGACTCAATAGCTGCTGCTGCTACTACACCACACTGTACTACAGGGACTCGCCTCGCTCGGATTTTAGGACGTGTGGAAGGAAAGAAAAAAAACGTTGTTGCCTAATAAAAGTGTCCCGGGAGGCCGATTGACGTTGTATTCGAGGTGATATGTGTACCTTAACGCAGAAACACGGCCATATTATATGTTTATATATATATATATATATATTATATTATATTACCGCGTTATCTGTACCTCGCAAAACGAATGATTAATGCTCACCGCCTAATAGTGTGTTGTAAAAAAATATATAAAAAATAATGTTTATTTGAATATAGAACGATTGAATTTTTTCATCCACCGTTAACGCGGTTTTGGGATCTCGTCCAAAAACTGGGCTGTAAGTCACTTGCTACACGATTTAACATCTAACTACGAGTAGGTCGGTGCGCTCAAACCAGGGAATAATGTAGTGCGATATCCCTCATGACTCTATTGGAAATCAAATTTTTTGTACAAACATATTTATATATTTTATTATTTTATTTATATATCATTGAAATAGAAATATCATTATGATATCCATTTACAACATATTTTTATCATTATTGTGTTTATAACTTGAGTTAAGTTACAACACTTAAATATAAACTTATTACTTAAGCAACAATAAATTATAAATAAAAATTATATTATTTGCCTGAATATAAATTTTTGAAAAAAAGGTTGTCGCGATAAACTAAATCAAGAATCAAGAGAATGCGACCCTACATTTTGGTAGTCACCAAAAGCATTGGCCATTAACCCAACTAATGGGTGTACAAAAATGATTTATACATTTGTGTAATTATATTGTAGTTTTTATATATTGTATGTTATGCGCCTATATTTTATGTTTTTATTCGAATAATGATCAACATTATATACATATATGTAAATACAATGTACATTGTACGTTAAATTATAATGAATACATTCGACCCTTCTCAGGTTCTTATCGTCCGATAAATATATCAATGTTATCAAGTACTCATAAAGATGAACTTTAGGCTGAAGCCTCGTTTTAACCCCTTAGGAGTGACTAATCAAATTTTAATTTTAAATATTAATTTAAATATATTCTGTCAAAATGTTACTATGTGTAAGAAATTTAAGGAAAGTGACGCTTGTTGCCTCAATGTAATGCTGATATTCCACAAAAATCCTGATATATTTCTTAATATTAATTTATAGCATCCATTGGACAATAATGTAGCTCTGATCAGTAAAACCATTTTGTTGACTGAACTGTATAACAGTAAAAAATATTAATATTCCCAAAATGTTATCAAATAAATAGGTTAATATTTAAAAATTGCGTTTTGGTAAGAGATAAAATGTTTTTAAACTATTATTTACAAAACATTGTTAAATTATTATAAAAATTGTTGTAATGTATTTTGAATATTATGATAATATTTTCCACATTTTAACTCAACATATACATAAATAACATAGTATAACGGTTTTTAATGTTTTACCTGTATTAAATATTATGATAATATTTTCTATACTTGAACTGAGCATAATATACAATATCAAAAACATTTACTTTACCGACAAACCTTGATTTTATAATATTTTTAATTTATTAACCAACTTTTTGAAATTATTAATGTTTTTTGGCTGTCCGGGAAAGATTTCTGCAGGACCTTACAACAGACGGACTTTATCTAAAATCTAATAAAAAAATTGAATCGCTTATAGTATAAATTCGGCACTACATGGCACGTGGAGGAATACGAATATATATTCAACAGTCTTGTTAACGGTGTTTCGCGCCCGCGTTATTATCGCGAGAAATTCAATTTGCATTCGTAAAACATGTACTCGTGTAAATGGATTTCGGTAACTTTATGTTTTGCCCACGTACCTATGTACATATACACATAATGTAATTTGTACCCTTATGATCCCGAACCCTCCGAATGACCGCGAGAACGCAGTAAAAACTGATGGGTCACGTCGTTTTTTGATAAATTTCTCAAGAGACCGTACGCAGCAGCCTTTGTATGTACGGCCAAAGGACGGGTCGATTGGCTGTGTAGGAATGCACGTGGTAGGCTGACGCTTCGATTGGACTCCAATCGAACTGAGAGCGTTGTTCTCCGCGCACCCCTTGCCTGACTATATGGTACGATAAACAGTCACTTAGACGATCCAGTCAGGTCAGGTCCCGCTTTGAAAATACCATAAGGTAGGGGAAATGAAAAGAGATGGGGTGGGGGAGTAAAGGAAGGGCAGGGGAAGGGGAAAATACGATTCCTGGACAACCTGGATTTCACGCTGATTTTATCCGATTCTAATGTATGTATGTCTTAAAAAACAGCATCGAGTGTGCACTCGAGATGCACACGTGTAAGAGCACATCATGCACTGCCTTCAGTCGGTGGAACATTTATGACGAACGTTCGGGAAGGTAAAACAAACCCCCCCCCCACCCACAAAATGTATCACCAACTAAATAGCGTCAAACCGAGAGTCGACCTTTATCTCTCTCTATTGCTTTAATTGCGCCACTGCCTTCAACCGTGTAGGTAATGCCGGCCAAACGGGGACGGAGGCTAAGGCACTGCGCGCGGTCAACTCGACCCACCACGGTTGCACTACTACAGCCCGTATATATCGTGTAGTCCGTGTAATATCTAGAACACCAGGTGCTGTGTCGGTCCGTCAAAAAGGTTTAAACGGCACGAATTTGTATAATTCGGAAAAAGTAAGTTTGCGTACACTTTGACCGGGTCCGGCTGCCAAAACTTTGCGGTTCGCCAACGGGGCTGTTGCAGTATTAAACGACAAACTTAGCGGTTCAAACGGGGTGCGTGCGTCACGAATTCTTTACGGGAAACCCCTTAAAACGTTTTCAGGACCAACGCAAGTCATCGAGTCACCCGGACATTGTTTGCCACGACACAACGCGGCCAATAACAATAATAATATGCTATGTTCGTCGGTGGTGTAGGTATAATAATAATAATAATAATAATAATTTAAAACGACTCAGGGCCCAGGTCTACTATTAGCATAAAAAAAATGAAAAACCTTGAGTATAATTTCCAATTATGGCAGCCGAGACATAGCACCTCTTAAAAATCGTCATTTACACACGACGCGCGTTTCTTCGGTGTTCAATCAATACCGATCGGGTGGTGTATCCGAAACGACACCCCCGGGATCGCTATGCCGGCTAAAAGTTTTCCACGCAAATTAATAATACCAAGAAAACCGTACGTTTACAAACGGATATTCAAAGACAAACATAAGTTTGAAATCCCACACTAAGAAAAAAAACGGTTCGACTACTATAGAAATACGTTTGTACGAGATGGAATTGAATTCTAGCAATCGTCTCCTTTGCTGATTTCTCAATTTCTAGAACTGAAATCATTAGTTAATAACCATACCATAACCAAAGCAATAATATAACTGCACTGCATTCGTATTGTATTCACAGAAAAAATAACTTAAACCAAATATATGTAGTTACTTTTAAAATGCAATGTGAATGACAATTTTTTTTAAGCAGAGGTCGATCGCCCTTATCGCCCCCCTAAAGTATCGCTTATGTAATTTAACCGCGAATGGGCGGAATTAAAAAAAAATATCTGCACGTGTTTGTCACTGTTTCACTTCTACCCGCTGCGACTCAGTACGGAATTGACTGTAAAATAATTCCATACTGAACAAGTGCATCTGTAAATATTATACATTATAATATAATAAAAAAAAACCAGTAAGGGTTTAACAACTTTTTGATATCAGAATAATTTTCACGGTGGATTATAGTATAATATTTTATTATAATTCATTATAATTAATGTGTGTTGTGATAAAAACAAAATAAATTATACAGCTTTGTTATTGCGAAAAATAATCTGTTTATGTAAATGTTTAAATAGGTCGCAGGAAATTATCTTATTACGGGTTGAACGAGTATTTGAATTGAGTTCTAAAGTCATTTTTTTCTCCGACGTCATCCTTTTTTAATACATTATAAAAGACCCCAAGAGTAATATTCTAATATCCGCCAAGTGCTTTTTACGACTAAATAAACGAGTTACCTTGACTTTAAGATTATAAGTTACTGTGACGGCTAGGACATTTACCGTGCGATATTTAAATTTTATAGTTTTCACTGTAAACTACTGCATATACTTACTATACGTACTGTCGCAGGAGGAAAATATTGTTTAGTAATGGGGGCTATTTTTAACAATAGACTTAAATGCTTTCGTATTTCGAACACGCGCTCGTTTTTAAATGGTACGTCCGAAATTATTACATTGGCTATTGGCCACTACAACGACGGCAAAATAATAGAGGATAGGTTTTATTATTTCTTCTTATCTCCTAACTTTTCCGGGGAAACAAAATTACTGTTTGGAAACCATAATAATATAATATAAACGACCCTTAGTATAGGGTCCCTATAATAAAAAACACTGAAATAAATGTTCGTGACTAAAAAAATATGAGTGGCCCATAAAGACGGACTTTTGAAAACACCCATTGATTTTCGAGTTAAGTGTAAAGACAAAGCCAGCGCGCGCATTAGCTGATGTCTTACATTGCAAACAACTCTGATGACTTTTGAGTTTAGCCAATGCTTAATTCCTTTTTTTTATTTATATCCGTACATTGTAGGGTCTACATAAATAACCAAGTATAACGTACATACATTATGAAAATGTAATTTGAAATATCTACTCGGATTCCCATCGAAGATAATAAAAAAAAAACTTAAAATCTCGCGTACGTTGTAATTATATTATAAAAATGTGACTAGATCATTTCAATTTATTTTGTTGTTAAATTATATTTTCATTTAAGCACTCTTCTACGGATTGAAAAAAAATTATAATATATTTTACAGATGTTTATATCATAAATGAAAGTCGGATTTTTCAAGTCCCATCTCTAACATTTATTTTTTCAAGTGCTGATAATTGTTTAACGCGTTTCGCCACAGACCTACAAACACCGGGCAAGGGTCGGGCGGGTCGGCGAATGAGTTTTATAATATTTTCTTAACACACAATAATGGTAATAAAAACGGTCCGTATGAATATTATATCTGTATACGTGTATGTTGCCGCCTTTACAATACCGACGACTGTGAGCGCGTGTGTTATAACACGGCTGTGATTTATAGCAAAGTCCTAAGCTCTGCGCCCGACAGCCTAAGTGTGCGTATAAATCTCCTAGCGACGGTGGCGTGTGCCTTGTCTTGAAAGCGACAGTCCGGAAAACAATACTACACACATACAATTCAAAGGCAAGGAGAGGGCAGTTTCTATGTTAATAATCTGGAAAAGGCGTACAACGACAACAAAAAAAAAAAAACAAAACGAAACGAAACGTAACGCGGCGCCGAAATAATATAATATACATTACAATATACTTGGACGATATAATTTATACGCAAGTAAACAAAAAATAATAGTAATAAAAACTAAACCGAACGTTTAACGCCCGGATAAATTATAGTCCAGCTTTGCCGCTTAGAGGTTTTTCACCCGAACGCGCCACGTCAGTGTTGCGATTAGCGAGAGACGATAAAAGAAGTACCGCCCCAAAAATATAAAGATATGGATTAGTTTTTTTAAGACAATACAAATATTTACACGGTCCTCGAAGTAGAAATTGGTTCACACCACAACCAGTGCGGTGTGGCGGCGTATAAACTTCTTATTGTGCGTTACGTTTACTCTACAAACAAACCACATATGTATAATTTATCTGCCTAAAAGGGCCAATTTCGCGAATAGCAAAAGTAAGTAAATAAGCATTACACACATTCGCACGGGTACCGAAAAATAGCAATAGAATTGTATAGCAACATGGACCATTAGGAATATTATACAACGCTGCATACGAGAAAAACATCAAATTCAAAATGCCAATGACTGTACTCCGTGGAGATATTGGACTTGTGTTAGACAATGCAATACAGAATACAACCGATAACCGAGAGATTGATTACAATATTGTATAGGTCACATGCATGTCATTAGGGTTCTGTAAAATGTGTTTTCTGGGTCACACCGAAATCGCCATACAGCAATGCAAGTACAGCTGATGCAGAGAGCTATTGTTATTATTATATTATTGTACGACGACGATGACGATAAAAATGACCAATTATTTTTATTATTATTTAGATTTACCCGTCAATTTCGTATGAGAAAATAAATCATTTACAAAGAAGCGATCTCGTTGTAAAGCATATAGTATTTCATTATTTATGATGACAGCCAATTTGAATATTTGTGTATATAATATAAACTACATTGTAAGTAATCCAATGAAAATACAATGTTTGAAAAAGCTATTTATTATATTAGCCGACTACCGGAAAAAAAAGGAAAAATACATCCAAAATTATAATAATAATTCCTTGAAAACGAAACAATTATTTAAATAAAAAAAAAAATGTAATAGAATTAAAAATCAAAATACTTGTTATAATTCTATCATTCTTGCTACATCCATTTATTATATTTTAAAACGTTTAGACTAATTAGAATCGAGAGGGTTTACAACATTGAACAATGTTGTCGTTTTCTGTAGAAACAATTTGCCCTAAAAGCATTTTAAATTAAACAACGGTAATATGATAAAACGGAGAAATTAAATTTTTCTCGTGAAAACTTAAGGATTACTTGAACTTTGACGTTACTACAAATACATCAACATTTCAAGCAAAATCGGTATGCTAATGCTGAACAATTTTTATGTTATTTAGACTAGTTTCCCGAAAAAAAGTTTGCATTTTAGCTCTACGAGTTGCTTACTAGTTAACTTATGACTTAACTATCCAGTCAAAATAATTATTATGTCCACTGCGCGCGAAAACAGAGTAGTTACATGATTATGGCGTTGCTGTGGTCGTTATAGTGATCTAAAATATAACATGTACATTTTGTTTGAAGATCGTTTCAAACAAATACTCCATAGAGTAGCTGTAGTATTTGAGTTGTATACTGTTTTTATTTTGTATTAGTACATTGAAGTTACATATTACATTGTCGTCGAGGAATTAATATCGAAATGGACTTTATTGGCAATTTATACGATTGATTTAACGGTTTTGTTGTTAAAACGAATTAAATTTTATATCATCGATCAAAATACTCGTATGTCAGATGCAAGATGTCTATTCGTCCAATTGGTAACTACCGCCTAATAAAATCAACTCCAACTGTATCACATAAACGTTTATTATTATTATTTTTTTAGTTGGGCTAGTGATTTAGTACGGCATGTACCTGTTTTTTTTATACGGATCAATATATACACAACTCATCCGGCTCGTTGTACTTTTTTTTTTGTTATTGAGCACAATAAAGGACTGGTTGTTCTCAAATTATTCTTCTCGTAAACATACCATTCGACCCCCCCCCCCCAAAAAAAAAAAATCTGTAGTTACAATACGTTGTTATTTGACCGGAAAACTTGTACGTATATAGAACGAACCGCCAACATCCTAAGGCGAATACGAAACCCGCAACCACAATGATAACTTGTCGCGTAATAACTTCCCAGAAGTACGCGACGGCGGGAAGTATTTTTGGATTTATTTATTCCAGTCGATCGAGACGCGAATGCAAAATGAGCGCCGACGGTGGTGGGAAAAAAAAAATGTTACCGGCGCGAATCTACCCAAAAAAATTTGCATTCGCCTTCCGGGAAAACTTACACACGAATCGATATTGTTTTTTTACTTTTTCTTTTGACTCGGCATTAGAGGTCAAAGTGAAAACCTGGGTCCGATTTTGCGCCCTCCCCTCACCCCCCGTGTGTGCGGACGACTTCTCCCTGGAGACACATAAATTCAGAGGCGGATCGGTAACAGAGGATTTCTTTTTTGGCCATACCGCCCAGGCTCGGGCAAGATTGAGTGGTCGTCTTGCCAGATAACCCGCAATAAATACCGAATCATACAACCATAAATAATCCCTTGTTCCCTCATTCATGTCGCCTCTACCTCCCCTTCCTACTCCACGACGTTTCTCGTTTCCGAAATTCCATGTAAAATTGTAGTCTTTAAAAAAAAAAAAATTGTTTTTGGTTCGTGAACCCAATCAAGACACTTTTACACTAGACGTCAAAGTCTATTGTGTTGTTCCTCTCATTTTGCTTTTTCTCGTTTCTATTGTATATTATAAAGCCCGTGTCACGATAGGCCAACGGAGTTATTGTCAGGATTTTCTTTCTTCTTTTCATATTATTATTATTATTTTTTTTTTTTATCATTAAAATCCAAGATTAGTTTTCAAGAAAATGTACAGTCATTTTCTTGGGAACTAATCAATATCCAATATACCTATATCCACGCCCACAGCTGTACGTCGGTTTTCTTTTTCATGTTTTCGCCGACTCTTTCTCTCAGCCGGAACGCGTTATGAAAACTATTTCTCGACTGTCTGTCTAACATAATAATATACAAAAATGACAAGGTATTATTTTGCACTTAATTCTTTCATAAAAACGCAGCAATTAAATGTCGCGGAGGTCTTCTTTTGAATCGCTAATATATTCAATTTTTTAAAATAAAAACAATACTAAAATCTGAACATGAACTCGTTGGCATGCAGGCTACAATGTTTTTAATATATAAATGTTAAAATACAGAAAGTGCTATTGGTAGACATTATAATTTGTAAAATAGTTACACAAGAGGATTACACAATATTATATCATCAGTGTCGATGGACTTTGAAACTTTTTGTTCGATTTCATATTAATTAATTAACCATACAGACATATTTTCAAGTTTTGCCATTTCATGTTTGTATATTGATTATATACAGATATTTTAATGTTAGTCTAGTACAATAACTAATGTTTTACCATTAAAAATTATTGTATCATGTACATATATATATATATATATATATTTATGTTTTTCCTTTGATCTGTATGTTAATTATATATGATTTCAGCAGTAGTAATTAAATTATTCGTTACATCAAATTTTAATGGAGGATCCAAAAATAAATATTTAGAAGAGAGAATATACAGAATAATATGGGTTAAATGCAACTTGTTGGAAATTAAATAGCTATGAGTGGGAAGTGCATTTGAATGTCAATCAAAGAGCATAATATAGTAGAGTGGCAATTTGAAATTGAAATTTTGAAATAATATGACTAGGGATTATGTGCCCAGAATTAAGTGGCGAAATTCGTTGGGAGATTTACCCAATAGTCGGGTTACATTTTCTGACTGTTTTTTCTAAAGAAAGGCTAGAAATCAGCCAAGGCCAACGAGCAAAGGCGATAAGGGTCAAAGTATCGCAACGATTGCGTTATATAAAAACGGTTCATATCTGACCAGGAATATATTTAAACGTGAACTAAATCATCAATAAGTTAATGATCCTAAAACATTACAATATTTACGGTATTGGTAACTTCTCATTTCAGCATGTTTTTTGATTTTTTTGTAAAGTCATCTTATTTAAAACTAATACGATATTGAATTCGTTTAATCCCCCCATATGCGTATAAAAAAATCTCAGCCAATATTACAGCTTAAAATGTCGACGGTATACGCGTTTTTTTGGAATCGATTTTGGGTATTAGACTTACACAGTCGTATCTACACTCGTTTTATTCTTCATGATATGGATATTACAGGCAAAGTATATTATTTTCAGGTAGATATGACCGACCAAAGCTATTTTGGTCCGAAAATGCTAATATAAAATTGCGAATGTACCGAAGAAGAGATTATATATTTGGTCTTGGGGAAAAAAATACACTCGTGAAGCATTTTCTGGTAATACATTTTTATTTTTGAAAATCCACCCGTTGGTATACACACACACACACAATATGTATATAATATTTTGTTCTCATGCTACACTAGTTGCGCTGAAATTATAATATTTCACAGGTCACATGGCACGAATGCACAGATGCGCACAAATAACATTTTATGGGCACTGCACACTATGGCTATTATTTCAGCCGTTTTACTTAATGTTCGAAATAAATTGTACACGTTAAATCGTTAATGTATAGCATTCGCTAACGTTGTAAATTCTCAGAATACGGTTTTGTCTTTGGCGAGACTAATTTTTTCATCATCAAAAAACGTGCAGATATTATTTCCTTAATCCATAAAAGAGAACCGGCGAGTGTCATTAAAAAGTTTGAAAATGATTGATGTAAAATATTTTTACCACTGAAAAAACGTTTGGTAATCCAATATAAAATATATTATTATGATATTACGTTTTCCATACAGCTAGCGTTAACCACGGACATAAAATTACCGTTATTACAGTTTTAAAACTAAACATATTGATGTATTACCGAGTGTCATGGTAGAAAATACCCGTTTAATATTTTTTTGCTGTCTGTTATTTGGCAAATAAACTTTATACATATATATAGATTTTTTTTTCACTGTCATATAATGAACTGTATTTTATATTATTATTATTAATATTTGGCTGTTCGAAAAGTAATTTCGAGTTGAACATTTTAAAGTAATTACTTTAAATTCTCAATTGAATTAGTAGATGAGATTTTTAAAATTATGGAAATCGAGTTCTTACAAAGCTATACGGTATACCTCATGCAAGATCATGGCCATCGCATGAACGATAAACGTTATTAGCTCAAAGAGAGAAAAAGTTCTATACAGGACAACGACCAGATTTTAGAAACACCCAAGGTAGCTAAAATCTTGTAAATTCATGTTTAAGCCTACGCATGAAACAGAAGTGATTTTTTAGTAAAGGTAAATACTAATTGTTTTGGAGACATTAAAAGTTGACCGATAACGTAAACCCTTGACTTAGTGAAAAACGATGTGTCATATTGAAAGACCAAAGTTAGTTATTTTCGGTCTTTTAAATTATAATTTATAAATCATATTATATTTATGTATAGAGAGAGATAAAGCATATGTTACACGTAACTATGCATGCATGTGTGTTTACCAAACGACTATTTATTATGTGGGTGGCTCAGGTGCTGCTATAGGCTTATGTGTTTAACGCGAAGAAACAATGGTAAAGTGCAGTTTATATTAAAGTTTATAGGTGACATAATATTATGTATGTATATTAGTAATTCATCTAGTTTGAATTTCAGGAGGGTTCGATTGCGCCTGCTTGGATTTTATAACCGTATTATTTATAAAATCAAAGACTATAGGTACAAAGATATCCGTCCAAAAAATAAAAACAATTTGAATAATAGACTATAGTTCCTTAAAATGGGTTTGAAAAAATATAATCCCCCTTCCTTAATTAATTCAATTATAATAAGCATACTAATAAATGTATTGACCTAATTATCAGTTGTTTAAATCCGTTCCAGTTGTATATGTTACATGAAGAATAGTATCGCTATTTGTGACATTCACATTTTTTGTGATTTACGACTAATAAATTGTAATATGGTTTTAGTTTCCATCCATACTATTATGTTACTTGCATACTTATTACAAACAAACAAATGTAATACTATACAACATGGAAAATATAACTACTTCTAACTAAACTCGTGTTGCTGTATTAAACTGCCATATGAATGGGTAGCTGTTTAATAAACCATTTGGTAGACGGCTGCAAAGAAACACGTGTAATCGATAAACACCGTCCATGTTACCTTGGATGTAGTTTAATTACGACAAATAAAACCTTAAACATCCGTCTAAACTTTTATAATTAAATCTACTCTTATACATTACGGTACTTTAAGTTTGCAAAAGCAATAAGTCATAAATTCGTTTCTCTAATGTTTAGTAGTTGTCTACAAATAAATTGAGTATCTTAAAAAAAATATAATTTTTTAAATTGTTACCACTGGTGTTATTCAAAATTAATTTTGCCTTAGCAAATTATCAACAATATTATTATGTAAAGTATTATTGGCACAATTTCCTAAATAGAGAGCCGGCGATTAGTCGCTTTTTGAGTTAAGTATCAATTGAAACAATTACTGAAGCAGTATTTTTGAAACCATTTGCAATTCTGCGTACCTACTATGTAAAAAAAAAACAGATCCTAAATTTATTTTAATTATCTAGGGTTATGAATGCGCAGATAATATCTCCATTCTAGTGTTGACGCTTGAAGTTTTAAAATATTATACTAAAACGGCCGTCTCAAGACCGATCGGTTCATTTATTTTCGCCATCGCACCGCACCGCGACAGTAGACACAAACTGATCGACGTCGTGGTCGCTTAAAAAAAAGGGGTAAAGACTAAAGACGGGGAGGGGGCGAGGGTAATTATAATTAATATTCCTCTCGGAGTGTTCGGTTTTCGCGGGTCATCGATTAAATACAATACATAGTGTTTTGCAATATTTGTTTATTTATTAAATTGCGGGCGCTCCTGAAACGGGAAAATTATAGGGTCATTGATAAAAATAAATGCTTTAATTTATTAGTAATCCGAGTATGATCTCGCGGGGAAGCAAATTTTAAGCCCCGCAATAAATTATGACCGCCACCGTGTAATCATACCGAAATCTAGATCTTGTTATAAATTATGACCTCATTTATCTGTTTTTCGTTTAATTCTAAAGTATTCGGTAATAAAACACGCCCGTCTGTGTTTACAGCGAAATATCGGATGTCCGCCCTCAGGTACACGGCCGGAATATTTTATTTAAAAATGACATGTCAAAAATATAACAGCTGATACTCGTACTTCGCATATACACTTGCGAAACATGCGACGCTTACACGTGCGGTCAATACACAAAACAGAACAATACTGTTTGCCGAGCATGAAATACTATTCGTTTAACGTACACGTTTTGTTTTTCATCCTTATTAGTAATTGTGTATCGAAGGACCGAAATACCGATCAGGATGTATTGGTCTCATAGTATATGAAATTCTATATCAGAACTTTGCACTTTTCCAATTTGTTTAGTAAACATCTCTATCGAGTATCGATCACTTGCTCCAGACTACTCATTGTCAGTATGAACTATCGGACTTGGGACACCGCACGTTTAACGCTATGGTTTTATTTTTAAATTAAATTAAATGCAAACCTCATGTTGATAATAAACGCAATAACCGGATAATAGGATTCTATAAAATGAAAAAAATGTGTTTTCATTAAACAAAGAGGATACCCGTACATAATTAAATTGAGAGCACTTTTAAAAGTTATTGATCATATTATTATTATATTACAAGAAGTGAGTGACGGTACTCGTAAAACATTATTTACATTGTTTCCAGTACACTATAGTGACTTCATCATCATATGATACCATCGTGTCTGTGCTTTTGTGTTCGGGCAACCTCTAAAATGATTTTTTTTTTTTGTGCCACAAAGAATATTATTATACTACACCTGCAAATTTTGTAACTTGCGTATTTACAATAAAATATAATAGTTAATAAATTGCTTCTCGTTGTTTGCAGACAAAAGGCACAAACTAACACCGCGTCGTTGATGCGATTATTGTATTTTTTGCCGTGCTCATTTCGTGGCCAAGGCAATTATTTATCATTTTTACATTTATAAAATAAAAAATAAAAACCGTATTTTAGCGTTTTGAGATTATATCAGCGGTAATTTTAAGTGCCATTTTGCTCGGTTTTTAATAACACGGTCGGCGAATCAACCGCTACGCGGGCATGTATATCCGAAAATAACGAACCAAATATTATATTATAGTAACATCATGGTATAAAAAGCACTGCCCCTCGAAGTCGTAAAAAACATCATAATTATTTGATTAACCTTCCAAAGCGCACTTGATTAAATATTTTTGATTAACGCCGACACCGTGACGCCGTTAAAATAATACACGTTATAATGATAATAATATGATCGCCGTTACGGCAGACCGATTAAACCCACTCTAGAGCTGCTTCAAAACGCTTTTTAATGTCCAACACACTGATTACAATATCGTAATAAACACAATATTATTTCTATTGACACGATCAAATAATATATAGGCACATTTATTATAAATCGAGTAATTTATTTTTTATACCATCTGTACACTTTCGAAGGTGTTGTTGTTTGCAAGAGTTTTGAAATTGTTATATAATCCCTGAAGGCCTGTGGTCCGACCCAATTTTAGCTGATTTTTTTTTTTTTCAGTTTTCTAAATTAATTATAATCTCGAAATTATTATCCACGGTCAGACCGCCGCCGTCTATGTCGTACGGTTCGGTTCTGACAAAAAAAAAAAAAACAGCTAATAATTGCCAAACGCCCGAGGCTCGAGGTTCGGCGGTGCACTTCAAACGGACCAGACCCTCCCCGGAGACACGTGTGGCTTGACAAAGGCCGAACCGGCGTTGTTTAACAATATGTAAATGCCACGATTCTATTACAGAATAATATAACCCTTTTATGTGGGCGCCATTGGCGACCGGCGAGAAAACTCAAATAGAACATTTTAAATAGCTCCGGGCAAACGCGCCGTGCTTGGCTCTGTTATTTAACTAATCCAAAACGGGCGTGTACCCTATATTAGATTTCGCAGGGTTTGTCGAATAGTGCGCCTGTGTGTCAGTACAAGTAAGTCCCGGCAGCGGTATCGTATGGTGTATATGCATGATAATAATAATATATACATATAGGAGATGCGGAAAGCGGGCGCTATTAGATTTTTCCCGATCGGATTTCAAAAGATATGCCCGACATTGTACTCGAATATTACCATAATAATGTAACAATGTATAAAATATGGCGGTGGTAGTGTAGAAATAATGCACATTGCACTTTAATCAATGAGGTATTTTTCTTTTTTTTGGTTTTCGTCCATCTTGTATGTTTAGTTTATTTATTTATTCATTTTATTTTTTTTGTTATATTGCCCTCCTAAAAAAAAGATAGCATGTTCATTTATTTTTGACTTATACAAAATGTATAACTTCCCCTATTGCTGTTACCCACAGTCGACCGCTGATAACTCGAGTGCCTTCTTCGAGGAAAATCTTACATGCATTCTTTGTGTCGTTCGCTTCCACAGGGGTGATAATAATAATCTAACATTTTTTATTTAATCCGCTATTATTTTCTATAGTTATTTTATTCCCTGGAGTACCAGACTTAAATTATTTCTAAACGGTAACGACGCAAATCCCCTAGATAATGCTTAATACTTTTTATCATTTTATTAAATCTTAATTATTCAAACATCTATAGACATACGTCGTATGATCTATTACGATTAAATAACCCATTAACCCATCAATGTTTTTTTTTTTTTAATTGAAATTTGACAAACGTTTGTTGCATGCTTTCAGTAATTGTTTATGCTATTCAATTATAATAAGAAATTGAGGAATTCGCAGTACTTTTAAAGTTATTATAACTGAAAGCTAAAGCGGGTCTAGACAAGGATAATATCGAAAAAAACTCTAAAAGTATTAACGGGTTTTTTAATATTAATAAATAAAGAGTTTTTATACTTTTTATAGTTTATTAGAGTAAATCATTTTAATTCGAAGAAAATATAGTTATTCATTTAATAAATAAATATAAGTTTTTTGGTTTTTATCACACTTTTTATAGTTTATTAGATAACTGAAAACATAACAGTTAAACACCCGAATTAAAATATCGCCGTTCAATAACCATTAAAAACTCTTAATTGCTTACAACACCTCGGAAAAAAACAAAAGCCAAAAAATATATTTCTGTTCAAAGCTCTGATTAAGCCACACCATTATAAAACTTATACCTTATCCCCGCTTGCATTGAAGCTGAAAAAATCGCCGAGCCGCCGATGTCTGGTCTATTGAAACTTTGTCGATAAAACTGCTAGAATGAACCGGTGAGAGAGTCTTGAAGATGCTGCAATACCAATTTGTGAAAATCGTCGAGGGGTAGACAAATTACAGTCGTCTCCTTGTACGCGATAATCAACACAAAAGATATATTTATAGATATATACGAAGGCAAAGAACAAATGATTCTTTTGACAAAAATAATTCGCAACTGTTCATCCAGTAGTAGTAGGCCGATGAGAAAAAACAATTAATACACATGTGCCGGCGCGTGAGTCTATTCTATCCTGTTGGGACTAATGAGACTAAATCTCTTTGGGTCTTTGTGTGTATACATATATATATATGTGTGTGTGTGTGCATTACACTTAGTTTTGTCTCGTTTCATCTGGTTTCGCTTTGACAGCAAATGAAATTATCCGAAAAACGCCGATCAAATTACTATTTTTTTGAAACGCATCGGACGTGACAAACCTAATATAATAACTGACGAGTTTAACGGGACATTCTCTCAAAGTAAAACACAAAATCGTTATTAATTCCATCTTTTTATTGGTGTTTGAAAATGTTAACGACCGCGAGTATTGTTTCCTCGAGGGTAAGAAGAAAGAAGCGAGAAACAAATAGCCAAACTTCTAACACGCGGCCTACGGTCAACAGTATAAACTGGCAAACCGCACTTTAACTCATCCGCCGGGTGCATAATAATCCCTTAACGACCGCTGCAGAAACAGTTTTCAGAAATTATTCTAAGGTATGCCGCATAATAATATTTGGAGATAAAAATCATAAGCCAACGTGTTCGTACAAAGCAAGGGTCAGCGTAAACACTATCCAATAAATTTAGATATTATGTTTTGTTTAAAATAATCACAATATGTTTAACCATCGTCAATAAAGTCGGTTCGGTCAATTTTAAAAAACTCACTATATTATATTTTAGTATGACTTCAAAAAACAATTTGACTTTTTTTCTTTTTTTTTTTTTAAACTATTAAATATGATATTTCAATTTTAATGCTTTACTTTTCTTATATTATAACTTAGGTATAACTATAAAATATAGTAAACATTTACACAAAAACATATTTAAAATGCATTGATAGGAACCTTTACAATACATGATATAATATACTTTACAAGTCCAGGAAATTGTAATAAAATTGTCTATGATGTTATATGCAACTACTTAAAATAGGTATTGACTCCATTCTAAATGTTTCTATTGTTGTTTCTTGCTGGTTTTTGAAATGTCTTCTGACAGTGATTACCATGCATCCTGTTTAAGTATACCTAACATTGTGTATAATCAATGATAGTAATAGGTATATAATATTACACTGTTACATTATTCGCATTATTATTATATTTTAGGGGAACAAACGGTGCGCAATAAATTTATGGAATTTCCTCGCCTCAATTATATTTTATCGAGCGTGTAGAACCTTCTTGGACAATAAAAATATTATTCCTGTACATATCAATATATATTTTTTTTTTTAATCATAAAAAACCTCAACCGAGAACCAGTAGCATTAGTTAACGCGAATTTTTTCCAATAGATAATTGTTTTAATTTTATCTGTAGCTACCTCAGTGCTACAAAGACTGAGGAGAGAGTTTTCATCCAGATAGGTCGCCACCACCGACGGGCAAATCGATAATAGTCCGTTATTTTTGGGGCGCACGTGCTTTGAAGAAGAATAAAATATTCCATTTTTTTTTTTTATACTGGCTTGGTGTTTTACGATTTTCATTATTATTTATTATATAAATATATATATTTTGTGTTTTTTTTTACAGGAGAAGTGGAGAGGCTCCTGCGGGACTATCGGCAGAACCAAGAGCTGGTGCGGAACATCGGAGCCAATTACTATCAGATCATCTACCCAGTGCAAATCAGACATCATGACAAAATGGGCATCTCTACCCGAGAGGTAGGGTCGCAGAAGGTAAGCTTAAAGGAGAGCAAAAAAAAAAATCGACCTTGTCGTATATGGATGTATGTATTCGTTTGCCGTGCTACTACAAAGTGTATATAAATGTGTATATTGGTGTGTGTTATATTTATGTGTTCTATCCTTTGACGTACAAACGGCGTGTATTTGCTTTTTACGATTATTTTTCCACACATCCTGCGTACATGTATTTCTGTTGCATTTCCAATATTTGTTTATCGTGTCAACTCGTTTGCTGAGATTTGTATTCTCGTTTCCTACATACTCACAAACAAAAAAGAAACCCAGACTGAAAAAAAATGTCAATTGCCATTACCGGCACGGAAAAATTGTTGTCCATGTAAAACTAAAAGTAATATACTGAAGTAGGAGGAAGGGGGTGGTATTTTTATCGGCAATTAAATAATTTCAAAAAAACTACTCTCTTATGTGAGAATTTTCGTTTTTTTAAGTATTTTCTTTTTAATTTGTAAATTTGAAAATTGCCAATAAGAGCATAACGACAAACTTCCGGAAAGGTAAAAACAAAACCTTTTTATCTTTAAACTTCAATAATATATGTACAAAAATATAAGATATACAACACACAAAATTAAACTTAAAAAAAACATGTTACTAGTTGTTGCAGTTTATAATCTGCTACTTAACCTCTTTATAAATAAATGTCAGAAAAAATGAATAGCATTAGTGACTAAACTTTTTATAAAACATTTTACTACTTCATGTTCAAGTAATATATTATACAACTAAATCATTAGAAAAATATTAAGATTTTTTTTGTTTTGTCATTAAAAGCACTAGAAAGAGTAAAAGTCTACACTACCATTAAAATACCTGTATTATATTATTATAACTTAACAAATACAGCCAAAAATGTTACTAGTGTTATGTACATTTTGATAATTCTGAGGTAATGTTTTCAATTCTTGCTTAATAGAAGATTATGTTTTTAATAATTATAATAAATATAGTGTTGTTTTAAAGCGACGAAATGTGTAATTATTTGATTTTTACAGTTTCCCAACATGGGACCGCACGGATCCAATGACGGATACTCTTCCGGTGGATCTTTCCGGTCAAAATCTCGGGCAAGTATTAAAAAATTCATTTTTTTTTTCAGTTTATTACCAACTCGCTTGTGCCTATTTATATACATTTTTATGTATGTATATATATATAATATTATAATGTAATATATACGTGCTCGCTTTTGTGTGTGTTTTTGTGCGATGTGTCCCAAGTTCTATTACAAAATGAATGTCACCCCTAGCCCTTTATATTATCAGCCAGCGGGGGTGCGGCGTTATATAGATAACGGGCCAAAGGTCTCCAGAAAGGATAAATCGCACCTGTCCAACGGTTGGCATGTGTTGGCGATAGCGTCTACTCAGCATGGGGCTAGGCAATGAAAGTAACGAAACGACCGCCATTTTATGGATCAGGGATGTACTGGAAAAGAAAAAAGAAAGTAGAAGATATATCGCTTATATGTATAAGAGTGTAATAAATTTTACTTTTTTTTTATCCCTTAGCTTTATTCGAAATACTTAAAAGTCAATTTCAAGGATAACTATACGTATATACTATGTGTGCGAGTCGTAGACTACTCACATCAGCCAAGGGATACTATACAGGACCTAACACGAATAATAGGGACTGACATTATAAGAAAATAAAAATAAAAATCATTAAGCAAATACTATGAAGTTTAAACACAGACGCTGGTTAATTATTTTATAATCACTGGGTTCGAGTTTGCTTTGAGAAAAATGTCTGTTTGTGTGTGCCCTGCTAACCTTTTTGACATTAGCATCTGCTTTTAACATGCTAATCGTATCTCATAAATGTTTATAAACTAATTAACGTAACGACATTTGTCAAACTCGTTCCAAAAGTAATTAAAATGATTCCACTTTTTTTTTTTTAAATACCAAGAATTTTAATCAATGTAACCAAATATATACTTTATATTGGTTACATGATTTACATGATAAATATTATTATAAATTGGCGAATAACAAAACTTTACTTCATATCATATTTTACTGAATTAATGTCACGAGAAGAAATATGATATCACACACAATTGTAATTGCTGGTTTTATATTTTAATACAAAAAAGAGTTATATTGACTGTAGATTTTCAGTATAAGATGCAACATAGATATCTATGTTTTATTCTTCTTCGAAGGAAATACATTTTTTCTTAATGAGAAATTTCAATTATTTAGTAGATCAAATATAGTATAGGATATAAATAAAATGTCTGTTATTTTATCTTATTTTAAAAACTGTAAATAGTTTCAATTTTTTAATTACTAACCCACAAAAAAAAACTTTTCGGGGAATGTATTTTGTAATAAATATATATTTTAAAAATCAATTTATTAGTGGCGCAATACTATAATTAGAAAGTTAATGGTAATCCAAGAGTATTCGATTTTGGAACTTGGCTGGCTTTTGGCGTATACTCATACATCATGAAAACGTGATCCCGTGAAGAAAATATACTTACTTCTTTTGAATAAGATTATTACACGTGCCGACCTTAGGGTATGCCAACGTTTTTCATACTGTATTACGCCCTTTTCATCGTCGCACCGGCCACTGTATATAATAACCTCTCGTATTATATTATTACTATAATAGCCCATCATCGACTTTATTTTCATCTACAGAATATTCCATTCCAAATCAGTATATTTATTATATACTTTTTTTTTCATACCACACAATGTGTTTGTCTATTTTGGGGAGGTCGAGCCGTGCAGTATACTTGAACGGACAAAAACAAAAGTCAACACCGACCGGTGTATTTTTTATTTACTCGCGCGGTATTTTTTTTCTCTCGAAATTGTCCGAACAAAAAAATAAACACTAAACCGAAAACCGAGCTGCACTACGGTGGTATATAATAATAATAATGACGACGCTTTTAGTAACGGTAATCATTAGAACAAGCGAACCGGCGTAATGTGAGGCTTTGGAGCAAACAAAAACGGATGCGCACACCCTTTGATACTATCTGTATTCAGATTAGTCATTGTCGACGATTTCAACCTTTTGCGGGAAACAGAAAAACTGCGTCTGTATGACCGCATATTTGTCTTCGGCCTTCGGTACGCCATTGTTAAGTCCGACGAGTGGAGAGGTAAATCCTGATAAATTACTGGCGTTTGCTAACTTACTACTATTGCCCGGTCCGGACCGTATACCGACGGGCCAAGCACAGCTCCCGGTCGCTTTATATATATATATATATATATATAATCCACGCTATTTTCTTAAAAGTTTTATTCGGCTTCGGGATAAACAGATCCGAGTGTGTGTGTTGAGCGTAGAGGATTGTTCGGACTACATTGACTTAATGCTCTGGCACATCGATGCAAAAAAAAAAAAAAAATAAGATAAAGAGCGAAAAACCGAGAGTAACCGTTTTTTGTACTTTTGTTTTCGCGTCATTTGTTTTCCGAGTGTTTCAGTCGAACGCTAACAATAATAATCAACCGTTTCAGCATGCTCAATATAAAAACGTCGCAGTTAAGTTTTAAGAGACCCGTTTGAATTGTCGACGCAGATTAGGTGATCCGGTTTGTCCTTAGCTCCGACAAAATTACACTTAACCCTCCACTGCATGATTTTTTTTTTCATTAATTTCTCCATTCGCTGTATGATTTTTTACTTTTGTTCAAAGTGTGCTTTGAATATTCATACTTAAACTACTTGAAAAAAAAATGTTTTTTTTTAGTTTTAGTTTCGTGGAAAACGCCAAATTTTTAATTGTTCCAAATAAGGCAAACATTGTGCAGTGAAGGGTTAAGCGTTTAGCTAATAATATACCGATTTAAAAATACACGTCTTTACGCGCGTTTTTCAGTGCTAAATCTAAAACCACTTGGATATCATCCAACGAAAGGGTTCGGATTGAGCGTTTTGTAATTAGTGCGTTCACCGTGCCAACTGTTGTAGTTTTTTTTTTTATCAAGCGTTGCTCGTGACTGGTTTTACTTGATTTATTCTAGCCGTGCGTATTCTGCAAAGCGATTCTTTTACCTACATCAGAATTTCATATATTGGCCGGGTTTAAATGTAAAAAACAAAGGAACACTAGTACGCGACAGCCGTCGCCGCCACATACATCAATAGTATTGTCTGACAACAACACGAAAGGCCTAGTATTTGATCGTTAGGCACCATGTCCATATTTTTTTCATGCACTGCCAATGATGGATTCGCTTAAAAAACGGAGCACCGTGTATATTTTGTCCCCTACGCAAATGGCGTTCTCCTCGGCTGTTCTAGTTTCGCCGTTTTTCATAGACAAATCCACATTAGTGGTTTCGCGAAATTCATTTTAAGCACCGAGGTGGTTAATATTGACGTTTCGGAAGCTACTTGCTGACCTAACGGCGCGGCTATTCAAAACCATTCTTCTCTCGTGTAGAATTTTCGCATCTTAGTGAATTGCTAAGTAAACGGCTAAACAATACACCGAGTATAAGCTAAACTGCGCTGCTTGAATGGTATGCCACACTGGTTAGAACGGCCTAGATGTTTGCACGTGTTCAGTTGTTCTCGACTTTCCGAGTTCGTCTTCAGAGCGAAACATAAAATATCGGCTAGGTAAACTATCCACGATGGCTTTTAACACATTCATAGTGTTTTCTCATTCTTCGGCAACATTCATGGCCGTTATTTCGACGAGCAACACTCAGAACAGGAGAACACGGCATCGCCGCCTTCGGCTGTTGTTGCTTTGGTTGTAAACCGAACCCAAGTCTCTGCCGCGGTTAAGAGAAAAAGTCGAGGCGCTGTGCTCGGGGGGGGGACTCGACAAGCCACTTAAATCGGTCGTCTGGACGAATTAAATAGTTTACGGTTTCTCCGTTCTTTTTGCCACTATATACGAGACATGAACGTTTTGCTCCTCTCGTCCTCTGCCAGCGTTTCGGGACCGGCCGGCACAAAAGTTTTAATTGAAAACACTTGGAAGTGTTTTGCGCATAAGCCGCAGACACGGTCGCACATAACACCGACAAACAGGCCGAAATCGCCTTGCCGACGTGCCGCAGTGATTATACATTCTGTGTATGTATTATAAATAGTGATTTCGGCGAATAATGTAAATCCGGTCTATGCCCGGATCCGACCACTCGACGTGGCCCGCCGAAGAGGAGGATACGGCTAAGACAAATAGGGTAAACCGAATAATCAATCGCCTCACTCCCATTGGCGCTATTAAAAGCATATTCTGTAAACCCATTAATGTCGTCGTCGTCGCACAACAATAATACTACAGCCATTGTCTTCGCGGTGTGTATAACTTGCTTCTTCTATAGTTGCCGTCAGCTCAAATCGGATATCCGGGGGCTAAAGAGTTCAAATTATATATTTCATATGGTCCACATATGGAAGCATGCGATCTCGAAAGATGTAAGTTTGACATTATCCCTCGGATTGAAAATCGCCGACAGTCGGAACTAGTTCCGACTGGAATTTTTTTTTATATCAGACAATAGGTCGAATTTATAAAAAATTATTTAAATATTATTCTTGCCAACCGTTCAATAAACGTTTGGGGCATTACAGCCTACAACTGGCCACTCTTTATTGTTGAACATCATTATGTAGTCGCCGAGGGCCATGACCATCGCCAAATCCTACTACGTTGACACTGTCTGACTGGCTAACATAAGGGTGGAAAGTGTATGGCATGTGCATTTGACACAGGTCGTTTAATCGTCAGACCTCGGCCTTTCCTCTTTTTTTTCTTTAAATTTCGACGCCAGTTTATGATTTTATAGTACTTCTGTCCTCCGTTAAAATTACAAAATCATTATTACTATACATTTTATTAATGAAATACGTATACTTTTCTAATTAAACGTCCATTATATTTTTTCAAAAGCAAATCTTACCTGTTAAGTGTTGTAAGTTACCAATATAATAATATTAGGTACACTCTATGGGGCTTTGCTTTTGCGTAGTTTTATGTATATGTGTATGGTAGATTGACTAATAATATCACTAATGTTTCTGAAATAAAAAATTAAAACATATTAAATTTAAGTTCCAAGTAATATCAAAACCATAAATTGTTGTCGACACTAACAATAACCTACGATTACCACCGAAAAACGTTTTAGTTTCTATGATAAAATAACGATATTAAAATGTTTATTCAACAATATGGTTTGTCTAAGCTTTTAGTAGTTAAACTATAGCATTCTAGTTCAAAGCTAATGTAAATTTTGGCGTTTTATAGTTAGTAAAAAAAAGAACACTTAATTCGGCAGTTAAGTATAAAAAGTTTAAGAAAACGACTGAAGAAGTATCAATAAATTCAAGCAATTTTATACACCCATAAAAATGTTTGAAAAGATAGACGGCCACATTTTATATATAATTATACAACCTATTTCGAAAAACAAAAAACTTTGTATTATGTTATGCTTTATAGTAGAAGGTTTATGTAGATAACTTATGTAATAGTTATATTTATTACTATCATAAAATTTAGAATAATATTTGTATGATCTATATTTAAATCAACCTAAATATATAAACCTAAATATGCTTTGTCGCAAAACTCTGAAGGTATTGCTTTTACAATAACGTTTTTTTTTCAATTTTGTTTCAGAACATTGTTCTTATTTAACTAAACAGAAATCACATATACGCGATTCCTTGACACTAAAAATACATTAATAAACACTTTGCTTTGTATCATAATGAACGACATGTATCCTTCGAAAGTACAAAATAGATTCGATACAAACACTTTTAAAATAAATCGGTTCGACGGTTAAAATGTTTGACCCATCAGATACAAAAAAAAAACCACACAATATTAAAACCAATAGAGGTCCAAACCGTAACCCAAAAAAATATCTCTGTCGTCTAGTTATATAGGCTTTGACAATATAAATTTAAACAGTTTTTCAGTAATGCAAGTCGAGTGAACATAAAACCCAATCGCATTTTTTCCAAACAGTTTTCAAACTGTAGTTGTACTAAGTGTATTACTTTGAATTTTCCCCCCTTTGAAATATTAACAATGATGAGAATTGGGTCATTTCGGTGAATATCGGTTGCCTCCTTTCGAGTTTTATGCGGTAAATTATTATAATAAACACTGTTTTACACAATTTAGTTTTATCACTTTGTAAAAGTTGAAAATCGTTTTCAGCCGAAACGGCTATTGACAAGTAGTTCTTAGTAATATTACATTATGCTCCGCCAACAGCTATTGTGTACAGTGCAGTTCTCGGAAAAACGTTTTTGTAAAGTTTGGAAAATCTGTTTCGATTCTTTCAATAACATCATTCATATAATTATTAAAATCTTGGTCGTTGGTTCGTTATTCCTACCCACGCAGCCGTGTCTCGTGCCCATAAATGAGTCGATGCACAAACGACCAGGTATAATATTTTCAAATAATATATTTTATACCGGCGACGCCATAATGAACCTTTGTAGAAAATAGTATGCTACTTTAATTCAATTCGTCTGCAACAAATAAAAGGGTTGGATACGAAAACGCGCTCAACGAAGAAAACTTTTTCCCCTCTTTCTAGTTGATCATTGCTCCGTTATTATCCCTCGTGTCTGACTCGAACTTACATTTTTTTTTTCATTTGTTCTATTCCACCAAGGTTCAATCCTCTTTTAAACACACACATGCTCAAAACGCTACAGTGCTATCTGAAATCATTTTTATTTTATTTTAATAAAAACTTTACATGAATAAAATAATATAAAATATCATCGCACGCATAAAAATTAGAAATTTTATGAAAACACACTTTTACCCTTTGGTTAAGTACCACTTTACAGACATTATTGAACAGTATACGCATAGAAGAAAAAATCTTCTTCGACAAACTATCGAAACTAGTATGCAGGTCTAAAAACTTTTCTCATTACCAATTTTAAAAATAATACAAATCCTCCTTATTCTTGAAACGCCAGGATGTCAAACGTTTTTTTTTTTTTTTTTGGAAATGTTTTACAATAGCGATATTTTGAGATTTACTAATAGCCGTACTTGAGTATTATCAAAGTTTCAAACTGGCTAATTTAGATAGCCTCTTGTACAGTGAAATGGTTATTAGATTCGACCACTCTTTTTAACGATTATGTTAGTTCCTAATTAGTTTGTACAATTTCAACGATTATCTGTTCTCCGGAATTCTGTTGAAGTTTCAAAGGTGTTCGCTACCATTTAACAACCGTCTCGTTTAAGCTGAACCAGCTACGAATAATTTAAATATTAAATTATCATTATCGCAGCGATAAAGCGTACCCGGTTAAGTGCTAAAACGTTGTTGGGTCAGGTTCGAATTGAATTCAGTGTAGACCCAAACGATACTCATACGGTGACGGAAAAAAAAGAGAGAGAGAGACTAAATCGGAACGGGAAGCGATAATATTTTATTGTCATGACTATGGGAAATACCGGTTAGAATAATGAGAAATTAGAAAATTATTGCGGAAGTTATCCTTTAGAAAAAGAAAAACTTAACTTTAGTTCTAAAGACGTCGTGGGACAAGGATCAAAGCATAACGGTATAAATATATATGGAAAAATACAATTTACTTTACTCTGAAGTCTGAAGGGAAAAAACTATAACTATATATTATATACATTTATATTATACACATTAATAGAAAATGAAAGGGAGAAATAAATCGTGAACCGCTTTTAGAGCGTTCAGGCCTTGGCCGTTCTCCTATGATTTATTATGAAACTAAAATACCGACCGATTCGCCAAATATGATCCGGTTTAAATCTCTTAAGATCCAAAATAACAATATTTAATTAAATTTTTTTCCATTACTTTCACGAAAGTATCAGTTTTCCGATAATTTATGTAAAGGCACGTCCATCGTGTTTCCGAAAGTAATTTTATTTGAATATTAAAAGCTGACACAAAAACACTATAACTAAAAAGTAAAACTAATTAGGCGGTCGATAACCAGTTTTAGCTTCAAAGTAATTATTTCTCAAATTAAAACGAACTTTAAAAGGGAAATGTAGTGAATTGTTTTAATACTGTTTTGTTTTTCTACCTACGCGCAATATTATACCGAGCGCTTAAACTAAATACTTTCAGCCTAAACTTCAAATTAATTATAAATCTAGAATATTATTTGCCACGAATTATAATCGACTGGTAGTTATTTTTACAAGGTAGTCAAAATCATTCAAAGGTTATTATAATATTCGATGTCAGGGTGTACACAAAATCGTGAACTTTTAACATTTTTAGAATTAAGTGTATACATAGCGTTTACCTTTCAAACAATTCCTTGATAAAAAAAAAGTACCATTAATAATATTAAGACAATTTATAAATTGTACTAACGTTTCACCTGGTTTCGATAATTATTATTTTCTTAATTCTAGCCAATTACAGAATACGGTTTTTTTTTTAATTTACTTATAATATTCTCAGAGTTTCCTTTTCTTAGAGCTGCACAGTTCTTTCTAACCTGCAATGGATAAATGTATGTTTTTTTTTTTTTGCTTTCTTTTTAATCTCGGTCCCGCGTTAAAGTTTTGTTTCATGTTAGCGCATACATTTAGCTTATCTGCGGACCAAGGGACGATCTTCATACTTTTCTTGCGCATAACCTATAAATCCGTTGCCCGTGATTTATTAGTCTTGATTTTCGCGCAAAAGTTTTGACATTCTTTTCTCAAATCGTGTAGCGAACGTGAAAGTCCCGAGAAAAACTTTTCGGATTGGGTGACAACAAAGACTTTGAATTCAAATTGAACGCAATTTTCGTAACAGAAAAAATATACTCTAAATAACTGGGTACACACGGCAAAATAGCGCTGAAAATAAGAAAAAAAGCATCTACACTCGACGTGGTTCTTTGATGTTTAAACTTTATTAGAAATTTTAATATAACAAAAAAAATCCCAATGAAGTCGAATTTAAATGGAAATAGTTCTTTTCCTGTGTAAAAAAAAAAAAATGAATCTCTGCTCCGGTTGAAGGTGTGTTGTGTTTTTTTTTTTAATTTTTCTTCTTAGTCGATTCGAAATGCATTATAATAATATTTCAGAGGTTCGTTTGAAACAGCGTCTCGAGAAAAACATGGCATTCACAAAACGCGCAATAACTGGAATTATAACGACCGAACACGAGACATGATAAAAACGTCTGAAGTAAATCATTTTCTCACTAATTGGCATTTGCTATTAGCTGTGTGGAATATATGTTTAAACGTACCACTTGAAGCTTTTGCCTCGATCAAAATTAACATGTCAATTGTCAATATTATGAAGGAAGCACACAACTCCAACTTAAGTTAATGATTACACATTCAAATTAGTCATTTGCGATTGCGGTGGCACCATAATATCATTTAAACGTTTTACGGCTGCGCGTGTACTTTGTTTATGAGCCTTTTCAACCGATAAAAGATGTCGGTTAGACGATATAGACTTTTTTTTTTAATCCTCTGGAAGTTTAAAAAAATTCAATTAGCTCTCCAGAGACGATAGACCTACTTGTTTTCATTTTATCTGTATAACTTGTATAGTAAAATCAAAATATCAAACACTTGGCCTCATGCCAATATTAGCGGTTTATAAAAATAATAATTTACACATAAATTTTGAACATTCATTTATAATAACAATAATAAGTGGGTATAGGAAGATCTTTTCGCTGGACGATAAGTCTCGATAACGTTATATAGGGCCTTTGTGCGTTTAAAAAAAAAAAACATCAAAGAGCGGCAAGAGAAGTGTGGGAAAAAAGAACAACAACAAAATCATTTTTAAACAAAAAACAGGCCATTTTGTTTCTCTTACAACCGTCTCTTACAGCCTACTCTACACGTGGTGTGCGACTCGAGTAGAGTATTGTTCATAGAAAGTTTGCCGTGCGTTGCTAAAGGCCACTTAAGCTTTGTCACATGATCAAAGCTGTCTTTTACAGATGACTATGTGCGTTTCCGGGTTACATTATTCGCCCTTTGAGAATAGTCAATAAACTGTGCACGGCAAATGTCAATTAGAGTCTCCCCATAGAATTGAACTGTTCCCGTTCTCTTTACACAAGTGTAATATAACAATGTGTAGTCCGGTCATATAAATTATATTTATCTTATATATAATATATACACATCGTCGAACTCGGTAAACCCGTCCGTCTGAAGCTTTTAGCGAATTCCAATTCGCATTGTATGGCCAATTTTATAGTTACAAACTACTAGTCGGTTGTGTTTAGGTACAATCATATTATATGCGCGCTTGTACTTATGTGTGTTGTAAATTATATGGCGAGCTTTAAACCGTAATACGTGTATCGCCGTATTAAACATTATTGCTATTGTTGTTGTTGTCATTATAACGTTGTTTTTTTGTTTTGCAGATGGGGAAACATTTTCACAGAACTTCAATACTAATAAAAGCGTTCAACCATAAATTTCGTCTCGACCTGGAGCTCAACACGTAAGTAAAATAAATACTACTATAGTAAATCCTATAGTAATTCATATGCGATGCGGAAAGAGAAAAAGAACCTCTTTTCGGCATTTCCCAAAATTATGTTACTGCTATTTTCTGATAGTTCATTGATTTTCAAACAATTTGATACCTGGTACATCTTTGTAGCCAAAACAAAACTGACAATGTTATTACACTTTGAAGTTTGCTAATGTTTTGCCGTTTCTCTCGACATCGACGTTACCGGCAAGAAGTCCCATTTCGCTTTCCGCATCACATATAATATATCTAGTATACATTTTTTAGGAAATTCAGCTTTTCTATCAACAACGTATAAACGTTATAAAAAAACGACATATGATTACATAAGTCTTAAAAATATGAAATATTTAGTTTTATAATAATCGTTTGTTTTAAAGAAAAATATCTAAAAAAAAAAAACGCTTAACCATAAAAGCAATGATACACATTAACGTGTTTGCGTATTTCGGTAGCAATGCTATTATCATCAGCGCTCACAACAGACTTAGACCGATTACGGTTAAACAACCTCCTATTATACCTTTATAGCACCGGCATATCGGAAGTAATGACTCATCGTCAATAAGTGTATTTACAAATTTTAGTAAAATATTTTGTAATTGATTAAGTCCCGGTTAAACATTTTTTTCTTATTTTTTAACATTTCTATTGTCCTTTAATATAATAAGTTTTTTAAAACTATTTGTTTATCTTAAGTAATTTCCCTGATTTTATGCTATGGTTAGTATCCGCTCTTGATTTGTATGTTCCTTATAATAATTATGTTCTTTGAAGCTGTATTCGTTTTGTCTGACCTGCATAACATTTACCACACTCTTCACATTGCATTTTATAAATCCACGATTTATATCCTTGCTCTATTTTATCTTTGTTGAATTCCTTGTGATAACTGGAAAAAAACCGTAATCGAATTTAAAATGTTTTCTTCGCCCCTCTTACAAGCGTGGTTGCTGTCCTGACTTCCCTTAGCTCAAAGCACTACAGCAGGTGTTTTCATTGATCAATTTAGTTGAAATTTGGCATGCTCGCGGTCTTAAGGATAGTAAAGAAATCTATGAGATGCCAGGGGCAAAAAATAAAATTCGGACTACCCCGGTGTACATATGCCGACCTATGGCCGATCGCCACTTGACCTCACCATAATATTATCGATGACAGTCTTTGCAGACCAATCTCGATTCATAATTTTACGATTAAAAAAAATGTTGCCAACAGCAGTTTCCTATCTTGTAATATTCTGATGTCGGATTACAAATAACTGTTATTATATTTTATCCTACTTGGCAACGTTGAAAATCACAACAACTGATTATCATGTTCATATTTCGTGAGAAACGGTAACTGCGTATTCTTTTATATTATTTTATACGCTTAGGTTATTGTTTTTTTTTTTTCAAATTAACGTTAACAATGGTCTGTACCCTATATAGTTGTTAAACAGCTCAAGAAACGCGCGTTGATCATCCGGTACGGTATGCTGGGACAATAGCATTAACGTGTACAATGTCTTAAAAGCAGTTCCGTTACCGAGCCGAAGAATATAAAGAGGGGGAAAAGATGTATATGTATAATATGTATATATATATATATATATGTGTGTGTGTGTGTGTGTGTGTAGGTATGCGCCGTTTTCTTTTTTTTTTCACTGTTTCCTCTCCCCTCTTTTGTTCCATACACTCTTGCCGGAACTTTTAACATATATATATATATACATATAATTCTGCCGACAATTTCCCTCCGTTCAGAGTAACGGACGGCGACGGTGCAAATGAGAGAACGAGGCTGGTGCTGAATTAAAAACGCAGTGCAGCCGATAACGATCAAATCATTGTGTCTAGGTTGAAAAGAGCAGTAGGATTTTAAAATGCGAAACGTTGAAATTTATGCGTCACTTTGGAATTACCATATTTTTCATTTTTTTTTCGCCTCACGCCCTACCGGCCGTTTGTTCCCTTTATATTTGGCCGTTCGTTATACACATATATATATATAAATAAATGTACACACTCTTTCATAATGATTATTTATGTATTCCAAACGTATTTCGGCACTGCAACTGTTGGGGGATAAAAGAGAAATTACGTGTTATCCGAACGGCTAAGAGTGAGACGAAGAAAGAGAGGAGAGACTTACCTACAAAAAACTTAACTTTAAACCGCGAAATCCTGTATAGCGAAGTCATAAAGTCTGATTATTTTATTATTCCCCATTAGCTTATTTCGATTTCCCCGTTGGATTTTCTTCGCCGACTAAATACATCGAATGCGTTTTTTTTTTTGTTAACTAGAAATGCGGATATAAAAAGTTAAACGTTACCAAAACTGTAAATCACCCGACAAACTCGGGATTGGCCATTTCGGAAAATAAAATATGTGCCAATATTACCAGTTACAATAATAGTTGTAACTTTGATAATTACAAATTTTAATGGGTTAGGTTAGGTTAGGCTATATAAAAAAACACCCTATATATAAATACATAACTGGTGTAACTAATACATATTTTATTGTGTAGTTAAATAAATCACCGTTTATGTGTTTTTTAGCGTTTTAATTTTGAAAAATTATCATTGTCGATTTTTATTAACATTTTTGGACATTCGTCAAATGACAAATCCTAATAGTAGATGTGTACTCGTATTTTCTATTGAACGCATTTTTTATACATTTTTTTTTTAGTATGTATTAGTACGTTCGTATGAATATTGCATGACATTTACGGAGAACGGTCGCATTGCTCGGTTTGATGGATAAAAAAGAGAAATATTCCTATCCTCATGTTTTAAACAAAACTATTTCATGACGATTCTAGTTTATAAGCAGCTGCGATTTTTCTTTTACATGCATCATAAGAGAGACACATTTTTATTGTCTTTCGTTTTGAACGGCTTCGTTATTTCTTCAAGTTCTCCACACGGATATTTTCTACGGCGCGGCGATCCATTTAAATAATTAAATATTTTCCAGTTATAGGTATCACCATTTTGAAGTCGTTGTTTTAATGAGGTTTGCTTAACTAAAATTAAAATTAAAAAACATTAATAAGTTTTTACAGAAATTGTTAATTTTTCTTATTAAATTTAACTTTATGAAAAAATATTATAAGCACAGATTTACAAAATAATTATATACCTTTATATACATTTTATTGTATAAAAATCATATATTTTTTTTTTTTTTAAGTAAAAACATACTTAGACCATTAATGTAGAATTTAACATATTGAACTATCTTTTTCAATTCCATCTAGTATTACTTATTTAATTAAATGACCGTTACGGTTTATTATTTAATGAAACTACCATACGCTAAACAAATAATATTTAATTAAGATAAATATAGAGACCGAAAAATTTAATAATAATTATGGCAACTCCCAAACCATATTTTACTATTTAAAATGTTTGAATATCTATTCAGATTTTTGTTCTACAAATTTAAACACACACTAACAACTATCAAAAAAAATATATTTGAAAACCCGTCATGACGTCAAGACAGAATGGGACTAGGATGTTATTATAAATAGTATGTTAGAGATATAATAGGTATTCGGGATAAAGGTAGTGTTTTTGCTTAAAAAAAGGCAAATCGTTTTTTAGAATTCATTAAAAACCGTCAGAGTTAAAAAAGAAGAGTAAATAGTTGGTTACTTATCACGAAAAAATGTTCTTTCCAGCTCAAAGCTCGTTGCTAGCAGCTGTCGTCCGGTTTTTCTTTCACTGGCAAACCGACATTATGCACATGTCGCTCTCGGTAAAAAAGTAATTCTCGTTTCCCTTTTTTACCATTTTTTTTTCCTTTTGCGTCCGAATCTTAGTCGCAATATTCGTTTTATTATTACGGGATCACGTACGCACACGTCGGGAGGTGCGTTAGGAATTCTCAATCAGGTCACATAGCGGTAGAGGAAAAAAAAATAATAATATTAAAAGGAAATCCATTAATCGTATAGGTCGCGTCATCGTTTTGCATGCATTCCAAATGACAGTTGTATTATTATATACATATAGTTAAAAATAGCACTTTTGCCAGTATATCGACAGACACACGGCCGCCAACACAACAATATCTTATTTCTTCCAAGTGCCACATACACTTATATATATAATGCATCATAATGGATAACCGGCAACATCTCTGAAGGAAACGCACGCCGCCGACGGGTTTCTTTCATTAGTCTTGCGTGTGTTACGAGCGGTAGGGGAGGGCAGAAGTTCGGACAGAAGGGGTAATCAATCATCGTTCTAGAATTGTCGCTTATAACTACCGACGAGAGAATGGCATTAGCGAGTGCGAAGTTCCCCCATCCCGCCGACCTCTCCTACCTTCTCCTTTGTCCGACTCGTCTCTATATCCTGACCCGCCGCACGGCCCTTTGACATGTAAAACATAATAATGGCTTTGTCATCCCTCCCGTCCGTCCGTCGACCCTATTCTCTCTCTCTCTTCTCTCTCTCTGCCTGATATGGAAATAGGTGTTCATTTTCTGACACACACACACAAAAAACCCATTCTCGACCGAGGCTTTTCAATAGCAAAAGGGTTTCCCGGGAACACACACACACACACACACAAAGTGTTTAACCCGTCTGTCCGCGATTCCATTCAAATTTGATCAAATTTATGGCGCGTGAAAAGCAAAGGAATTTAAAATATATTATACGCATTCCGCGTACGGTACTTTATTATATTATCGTCGTTTCTTTTTATTTATTTTTTTGCCGGCGTCGACTTAACGCTCTCGTATACATAATTTACACGCAAATCGCCTTTGATCACCGCAAACATTATTATATATACCGGAGGAAAGAGGGAGGGCTTCATAAACAACACTCGAACGCAAATACTTGTACAGGCCGGAACGATATTAATTCGACTTCCGGACTGTGTCACCGACAGTACACATACTACATAAATATATAATATATATGTATATATATATATATATATATACACGCACACGCATACATACCATATACGCACGACCCTGTAAATCCAAAAAGTTTGCCTTGTTTGCTCGTGTTCATAATATAAATATATATATATATACATACATTATGCGCACAAGTCAAACGTAACACGAGTAAATTTGCCCGTCTTTGTTTAACAACTCGTAAAGTAGAATTACACCGTGTAAATAATCTTGTCTTCAATGAGTTTGTTATTATTTTAAGACGATACGTATATTATTATACAAATATTAGACCCAAAGAGGATAAAAACTTTTTGATCTTCAATTACACGCGGGTTTCGGTAAATCACACCGGTGTTCCCGCACAGAAATTGACAAATTTTTCGCTTCTTCTTTTTTTCGCATCATTAGTTAATCGACGCCCCCCCCCCCCCCCGAATTACTTACGGTTCAAGAATTTATAAAAAGAAAATATATTAAAATTATTAAGTAATGGCCATCATGCACAAATAATTTGTTAGTAGACTACCATTATTAGTCATTTACAGTGATAAGGAGTGTAAATATGTGTAGAGCGTCATTTACTATTCTCAGATAAACACGTACTACAAAATCACTTTAGACACTGTGGACCTGTGGAATATCTAAAGCGGATTGAATTTGATTCTTTATTGTAACTCTCTAACCACTCTGCCATTCTAGACACGTGTCTGCCAGTCTGCAACGTGTGACCAACTAAACTAAACTAAACGTTTCTTTTTCGAATTTAACGCGATATACAGAAATATTAGCTGGAGTTTAATAAATAAAAAAAAACAGTCTGATCAACAGTAATATTTATTATCCGAGACAACTAATATTGACGTGTATCGGAATGATAAAAGCTTTTTTGGTTTTCGTTGTTTTCTTGTCACTAATAATATCGTTAAATCGCTTCTCCTGTAAGTACGTATTCCTGTAACGTGCATTAACCGTAAAACGATAATATATATTGTATCACGTTAGATACCTGTATGTCTAGAAGATGCGAGGAATTTTGACGTTTTCGATTACGCGAGCATTACGATGCCGAAAGCTGAGCGTTTTATTGATTTCCATTTGAGTGTGCAATAATACATTATAAAAAAGTAATAATAAAAAAAAAAAGATCAGCCGTTTTTCCATGCGTTTTGTTTTTTCCCCCGCTGTTAGCACGTCGTGTATGCGTAAGCTCTTTTTTGGCCAACGTCACTACCACTGTCGATCAAAAATTATTTTGCTCATTAAAAATAATACTATATATTTACCAACAGTACGCGTGTACCTATGTGCGATTCAGCAACGACGTTAAAGATATATATATATATATATTTTTTTTACCCCCAAACTTCCTTACGGTCGTCAGTCTGTCTGCCAGAAAGAAAGAGCTCATAAAATATAATATGTTATCCATCAGGATTGAACGAATAAATCCTATTATTTGTAGACCGATGTATTAGTAATCTGACATGGCAGCCCAGGATTATTCTCCTCCGGCTTCCTTGTTCTTTTCCTGCCTATAGACAGTTAGCTCGAAATCTCTTACTGCCGTCTAATGACGGATTATATATTTATTTATTTGCTTCACTTTTACTCCCGTTTTTTCTCCTTTTGGTCGGCCGCCGTCAGAAACCAAGAAGACTGGGACGACAGTATAGCTACGACTCGAGTCGTTCTTTACATTGTATATATACAATATATTGAATCCACTTCTAGCAGGTACGCTTTTTCGATTTGCTGAAAATCAATGTATAGATATAAAGCGCAGTGGGCAATCGGGTTGTCGTTGTAATGGGGATTTAATTGTTTTCAAAGGTCGTCGAAAATAAATTGCACGAAATCGCGTTATAGTTATTTGAACAAATCACTTCCAGCAAAGGGCAAAAGTAAAAATAAAAATCTCGCCCATAAATAAAGTAAATACGCCTGTAATGAAATAAAATACATTTTTTTGATGTCCTATCAAACCAAAAACGCGCGTAAGATTAAGCAGACTTTCTGTAAATCCAAAGAGTGCTCACCCTATATTAAATTTAATTGAATTATCTATTGTATAATGTGTATTAACTTATTGGTAATTTGTAAATTATGTAAGTATTAACTATTAATCATAAAATAGTATTTATTGTTTCATTTTATCGTCTTGTAACTACATTAAAATACAATTTTTTCTTTTTTTTCAGTCAATTACTAGCACCGAATTTAGTACAGAAACATTTTTTACCTCACGGAGCTGAACAGGTGTCCAAACAAGTATGTATATCATTATACCAAAACAATTTTTAAATATATTATAATGTATTTATAAAAGCAAAAATCTAAGTATTTGATGTATATTATGCGATCGTTTGGTCATAAGCTATTTTACCAACGTACGTCGATAGTACTATATATTATAAATAAATCACAAAAAAGTTGAATTAAAACACGTTATTGTACGAACAATAACTTGTCAGCGTAGCTAAAATCTAACGAGATACAAATTTCATTTAAAAAATATAAACTGCAGTTTGAAAATATTGGAGGAGTTATTTCATTAAAACATTTAATCTAACCAAACCCTTTTTATATTATTATGGATTATTTATTATAACTGCAAACTTTTATTAGTGGTGACTTTTCAATCGAGTATGCGATACTTGAAAACGTTTAAACTGCACAACGGTTTAATCGGTATAATGAAAAGCCTCTTGACAGGTAATCGCTGTTCTCTAACGTTGTATTATATTTTTTTGTATCTAGGAAATTGAACATTGCTATTATCACGGTACAGTGAAGGACATACCGGGTGCCACGGCTGCGTTCCACACGTGCAACGGTGTCGCCGGAGTGATACACATAGGCAATGAGACGTTCATTATACATCCGTTCTACGGTGGAGACTTGTCGGTCAGTATCGCCATGTTACACAGTATATTATTAACAATATTATTATAGTACCAAAAATCATTTGCGTTTCATCAATTAATTCCCCGGATTTTGCCGCTTATTCGAAACATTAACGTGGGAATTCGTGGAAAATCTATAAAATGTAATTACCTTATATAAATGGGTTTTAACGCCCGTTATTAAACAATTTTTATGGTACAATCAAGATCTCGTTATTACCGTGTTTGACGTCTAATTAAAATACCAATAATAAAACGCATAATTACTTTGGTGCTCGAGTTACATACATTACTTGAGTTCCTCTTGTTTTTTATTTAAGCCGGACAATTTTTTTATTTACCAATTAAACAGTAAGCAAGATTTACTTATGTGTAATGTCAAATGAAGTAATTGTAAACAACTACAACAGAATTACAAAAAAAACTGTCGATTACTTTTTCCTCGTTCGTTTACAACTACCTCACTTCCCAAACCTTATATTTTGAAAATACTTTAAAGCCTGTTATTTAACGTTAAATTTTACCAAATTTTGTTTAAACATTTTTTAATGTAATTTTTACAAAATGTATAATAATAATATTTATATGTTTATAATGTTGCCGACTAACAAATTGCAAATAATAATTTTGGCTTAATTTTTTTCTTTAATCCTTTGAAAGCATTATAAAAAATAATATCACTTTACCTTTTTTGCATTTGGATTTTTTCGGGAGAGAAGAATTTTTTTTTTTATCTTCTTTATCATGTCCAGTTTTTATTCATTAATCGGTAGACTTATCGTAACACGGAGTAACGATTAGGCAATTTAGGGGCATGCGCGCGTATCTGTCTCACGGCCGATGGACAGTGGAAAAAGTAAAATGGAATCTTAAAACGCTATATAATATTCTTTTGTCATTTTATTGACCTAAAACGTACCTCCTACTCGATGACGTGAACTGAGCGAACTCTTTCACCTTGTATTATATGGTCGGGTCTGAGACGACGGTTCATAAAATAGATATAACACTTCACTGTGTACAGAATGGAGTGGACGTGCAGGTGATGGCTATAAATACCGGAATCCCGGAGCGTTTCACTTTTGAAGAAGAGCACCGCCGTCGCTATCGTCTTTTTTCTGCCCCAGAGGAAATCTTGCCCACCATTATACGCCTAGTATATCCACGGCCATTAATCATATCCATACTGACAGTCCCCGTGGGAAGAAAACATTATTCGGTCGACATTTCTGCCATATATATATGCGTGTGTTTAACAAATAAATGGCCACTTGGACAGTGTGTGTGGTGTAAAGTATAAACTGTGCTAGCCCGTCGGATTGTAGCGCTGCAACTTTTTACTTTTTTTTAAATTCATAACGACACCGAAAGTCTTGAAAAAAAAAAAAATATTTGTTGAAAAGAAGCAATACGTAAAATATACATGTAAATAAACCATTCAATGACTACAATGATGAGCTTTTGATTTGCTATATTCAGATGCCTTCGATTGAATGGAGAACTTAATCAACCGCAAAGAATAGACGACTATAGGTCCAGTTTATAGATTTTTTTTAATCCATCTTAATATTCACCTATTTCTGTATACTTTTACAAAAAAAATCCAACGTTTAGTAATTATTATAATTTGTGTAGGTTATGTATAATTAAAAAAGGTTAATTGGTCAATTTAAATGTATTATGCGAGAAAAATAAAATGAAAACTAAAACATGTTACTTTTATTGATAATATGACAGCAATATAACGCGACATTTCATTTTATTCCACTGAAATTTGACTGCATAAATATTACTTGACATTATTTTATTGAATAATGGATATTTTTATTCATTATAGCTATTACTATATTGTTTTTACATTAAAAGTAAATAATATGATTACTAGTGATATAATAGTTGTCGGCATATTGGGATAGTTAAACGGTTGCCTTAAATAAATACAAAAAAATTGTATATAAAGTATATCGGCTTAAAAATGTTTTAAATTATTTTCGTCGTATAACGTGATAATAAGTTATAACGACGTAGTGCGCCTAACACTTTCCTATAATTATATAAAGGGTTTAAAAATAATAACGTAGGAAAAATAATTTGAAACAAAATTAAATATACTCGGCTAGTCACAACTTACACTTTGTTCGTTATATCTTGTGACATTTCCAAGCACACAAAAGTGGATAATGGTTTTTATACTCTGACGTTTATACACTTATGACGGGAATAAGATGAGAGGTTAAGAAAACACATTAACTATAAACGATTTCCCCGTGAGATCGAAATGGCCCCCGGCGAGATCGTTTTATATCCATTTCGCGGAATAAATTGCAACAGAAGCTGCAGAAGAAGTTTTGACATTTCTAATTTTAGTACCGAAGGCAAGGCGAAGAGAAAACAAAACTGAAATAAAATCGCTCTCGTGTAACTCAAATTCCGATATTATATGAATGCTTCTGCCTTTGTCTCTTTAAAAGCTTACACGTGTATTTCTCCTCACGTGACGTTATTAAGCAAAAAAACACACATGAGAGAAAATATATATATATATATAACACAGTCTTTTTTTGGGAAAAGGAACATGCCATTCAATAACAAGATGTTATTTTTATAGTGAAACTGACACATTTCCAACGAAAGAGTGGGCGTTCAGCATAGCGCCCATACTTGTAGGCACATATTGTATCTTTGTGTTGTTTAAGTTTTACTATCGTTAATATGTTGTATTCTATATTTAAATTTGTATCGGTAACACTTTTTACCAGCGTAAAATATGAATTTTATCTAAAAGTTATTGGCCAATTACAGCGGGTAAAAATGGGTAGCAGCTAGTATGATAACAATATACATTTAAGTGTTTAAAACGATGCCCGTTTATGGTTAGCAGAAACATCCTCATGTGATATTCGAGGCCAGGGACAAGGCGAAACGCGGATGTGCCAATGAGTCGAAACTCGACCGGAAGAGCAAATACGTCAACGGATTCATGGGCGGCAGGTTCCGGAAAAAGAGGCGGCTGAAACGAGACGTCCGGGAAGTGACCAAGTACATAGAAACCGCTCTGGTTTTGGACAAAGCCATGGTGAGTACATTCGGCCCTACACATCTGTAAAAACAATCAACCAAATAATTGTTTTCAGTTCGAAATGAGAAACGGCAGTACCAGATCAGAAGTGATCACCGATGCCATCCAAATAGCCAACATAGCCGATTTGGTAATTTGGAAATACTCTTAATACGATATTAATAGCAAATATGAAAAATCAATTTAGCTGCTAAACAAATATTGTGGGCTCAGACAAAAAGTATAATATGGTTCTTACTTCTTTATACCAACACCCAATAAGTTCTTAGCTCTGCATCGAAACTATAGTGAACAATAAACACAACTATTTGAAGTTATGTAACTAAAGATTCGTTAAATGAATTGGCAGTCGTCTTATTGATTCGCCAAACAATGCATTATGGTGTAACCGTTAAGATGTATCTATAAGGGTTTTGCCTTTAGTCCCGAAAACCTTGTTTACTTTTACTAAGTCGCTATAAAAGGTAAGAAAATGATGGATGCGAGACCACTTGAACACTTTTTGGTCTATTTGATTTATTGACACTTACAGCGTCGCTTAACTTCATAACACTATTAGTATACGACCTATATTATGGCCTTAACTCTTCTGAAGGGTGACTTCCATGTCCACTTTTATCCCCCACTCAGATTTTATTTAATATTTATAAATTTATCAAATCCATTGATATTGTCACGGTTAGCGTTATCACAAAATATTAAATTATGTCTTTGATAGGCTAAAATGGATTCTGTACAATTATATTGTTTTTTTTTTAAATACCTAATATGTATATAATTAGTTCATTATGCTCTTTTTTTTTTATCAATTCCCCCAGTATTTTCGAACGATAAACACCCGAGTGTCGGTGGTGTATATCGAAACGTGGCAAGGAGCCAACCAGACGCCCATTGACAAAAACCAAGAAATCAGCGCCGCACTGCTCAATTTCAACGAATATTCAACGCGAGGGCTGTTTAACATTGGCAAAGACACGGCTCAATTGCTCTCGTAAGTAAAACCCTATAAACCGTAGCTTTCAAAACGAAAAGGAAACCCAATCGATTGTAAACGGAATTTCCCCTATGGTTTTCGCGGTGTCCGTATCGCGTTTCGTTGATTACCGCGTAACTCGCGTAGATCCGGTAGAACTTGGGGCTTAGTATTTATTTAAGAATAATAATATGTACATGTTAGAAAATATCTCGCTGTCATAAACTGACAAGCGCAATCTCTGCGCAGGAATTCCCGTCGGGGCGGCCGTCTTCGCTCAGGTTTTATCTGTTGGCGTGCGCTTTCTAAGAAACTACTCTTTCGATTTCCCGTCGCTCCCCATCAATCAAACACACGGGTTCCACCGGTGTCGCTCCTGTGCTGCATATCTCCCGTCCGTCCAAACTACCACTCGAGTTCTCTGCTGCGACACTCATCCATCACTAAATGAAACGGGCCGCCCTGTTACGGCTGCAAACGTGCGTCCCATGCACTTAAACATTTTTTCTACCCCGCCTCTTAGTCCGCTCTTTCATGCGTCATCATCTGCACATAACATGCAAAACATGCGATATCGCTTGCCTCTACCACGCCGGCAACCCTCCCCTTCTGTCGCTCCCCCGTGACCGCGACTGGCCAAAATCTCTTTTGACCGTACCTGTCCGTTTTTGTTTTCTCAGGGGCGAATACTTTGTTGGCGGCGAAACCGGCATGGCCATACACGGTACGGTTTGCACCGCGAGATCCGTGGGTATCAGCGTGGACGTGAACGCGTACGAGCCGCACATCATAGCCGGTTCGATGGCTCACATGATCGGACACAACGTGGGAATGGGCCACGACGACAAAAGTGAGTATATACGGATTAGGTCGAACTGGATCTGCATTGTAGGGGTGCTAGGACGTTCGGTCCAAAAGCAGTTATAACATTATATTATCAATGATTTCGACGTGTACTCTTTCAAATCAACACAAACAAGCGGGACAGTATCGCTCCCACCCTTAAAATTCAAACTCAAGAGCAAAACTGCCGTTCCAACACCTCGCCGGCCATTCGGCGTAAGGTCGTTTGTTTATATCTAAATTACCAAAACAGAACAGGCAACTCAGCGGCATATATATATATATAAAAGGCCCCGAGAGAGTTTTTAGGGTGTTCGGCGAATGACCTTACCCGGGGATTTAGAGCTAGCCATGTAATAATACTAATAAGTGCGATGATTACGCTTAACGAGCACAAGACACTTAACGGCGGTGGTTAGGTTAGAAAACGACCCGACCGTCGACGGGCGGAGCTCAAGGCTTTTAATTAATTACGAGAAAAATAAAGAAAAAGAGGAGAACTAAAGCTTTGAAATTAAATCACGACCACGAGGCACAAACATTGTACAGTAATTAAAAACTGCTAACATCGGATAGCTGAACGTAATGAAGTCCTCGGTATTCCACGTATATATCTCTTGATATCTTAAAATTTCCGTTTTAAGCCTTTCGGTTTCTCCGTCACTTTAATTATAATTTTAAGAATAAACCGCCATTTCACGGTGTACCCGTGAATTACAATAGTAACACATAGTAGACATTTAACGCTATCAAGAATGTTTAACTTACAAAACAGGAAAGATTTTAAATTAAGTAAAATTGTATTCAAAAAACAAATGTTGTGTTTTCAGTAATTTCGTATAGTGGATCAATCCTATTGTAATTAATAACGGACGTGTGTATTTCTTTTTCGTTATTTGTCTTACATCAATAGCTAATCAACAAAGTTATAAATTATTACTCAATTGTTATAATGTAGACGAAAAATAAAAATCATCACATCCCCTATAAAATTGTATAGACATAGATTAAACATATTATTATTATTATGTATTTGTAATTGTTATTGATGTAAAATTAATGTATGCTTATAGATAATAGATTATATATTTTAAAGAGGGTATTATTGAATAATTTTAGACTTGACAGTGTTTTATGTATATTACTTAATAGTTATTAATGTGTTTAATAGATATTCATAGATATTACTATAACGCTGTATAACAAAACAAAACTTATCTTTGGAAAAAAATTACAATTCACAAGTTGTATTATATATAAATGGCATGCGGTAACTCGGAGATGATGTAGTTTCAAAATAAACGATGCAAACGTAATCTCTTTTCCGCATCAAATCTCGAACTGCATATTTTTATTTTATAGAATGAATAATCTCATGCATGTCAATTGAGCTACTATCTCTTGGCCTCGATGTTCGTTTCTGAACCGCATTATAAAAAGCAGACTGCATTATCCATTTGAAAAGTATATAGAATATAGATATCGAACAAAAACATATTTAACCATAACAACAAACCCTCGTTGGAATGTATACATTTGTAAACGACTTCCATTGAATCTTTGACATTACTATTAAATCACATTCTATAAAATACTATTTGTGAAAAATGTCATAGTTTACAGACTTTTATTATCGACTATATAAACATGATACCGTTATTAATCTCAAATCTAAAGTTATAAACTGAGAATCCGGCCTTTTTTTCACACAATTTTAATTGACCATAAAATATAGGGTACAAAGAATGTTAATGATTTTTAAATTTGTTTTCAATAGACTAAACATAACCGTTTTGAAAGTTGACACCGTCCGTATTTTACAGTGATAGAATATTGCAACGATAATATGTATATAGGTTGAAGTCAATGGTTAAGGGTGAAAATTAATTGTACTATTTTAAATTAAATTTAGAATGAATAAAAGCTGTAGTAAATTAATTAAACCTATAATATTTATTTATTAATATATTCGATACTACAAAATATTTACGATATTTTAAAACTTTGAATTCTTTATTAAAAGTATCTATATATAATGGGTTTATTATTATTTCTTTTTTTTTATAGGCGTAATAAAAAAAGAAATATATACTTTGAATAACGTTTTATATCTGAGGCCAATAAAACGCTAAGAGCTTCATGGCTCGTATATTATTACTCCATCAAGATGTTAGAACCTATTTTATTTCAAATAATAATATGATCTCTATACGATATAAAATCCTTTCGTCGTAAAACTATAAAATTAACTGCGAAAATTATCGCTTTTCAAATAATACCTTTCCGTATATCATATCAAAAGAAGTTTTTGAATTGCTTGTAACAAATTATAACTTATTAGTTATTACTTACAACTTATGTACTTTCATTCTTAATGCACTATGAATGTTTTTATTGTGTAAACAATGTCTTGCTATGGTGTAACTAAAAGTGTTGTACAATGTTTGTTATTCAGGAGAGGAATGTGTCTGTCGGGATTGGCACGGGTGTATTATGCAACAGTCCATCGTGGGCATGGAGAACATACAACCGTACAAATTCAGCGAATGCAGCCTTAACGACTATATAAACGAATTCCGGGACACGAGAAACATGTGCTTGCTCAATAAACCCAACGAGGTAAGGGATTCAAAACGGATTTCGTTGCAGCTATTTTTTCATTATCCCGACCATACACGCGACGATAAACCGACTTCTAAACGCGGTTTCATCACAACAATATTAACAATAATAACGTATTGAATTATATTTTACATTTCCGTATGACCGCGAACAGGTCGCCAATCTGCAACAGAAATGTGGCAACAACATAGTAGAGGAGAACGAGGAATGCGATTGCGGAGGGTTCGACAACTGCCAGAAGAACGACCCCTGTTGCGATCCGATCACGTGCAAGTTAATCAAAGAAGCCGAGTGTTCGGCGACCGGCACGTGTTGCAAAGACTGCAAGGTAACCGAATTTCCTAGCATAAACTCATCCTACCGTTGGTATCAAGTCGGGCCAACGGAGGGGTGTTCGATGAAAAATGGAAACAACATGCTAGTTTTTACATTCAGCACTGGAGATAGAAATAAAGTAGAGTAGTTTGTCGGAAGGCGAACTGGCCAAGTAGAACATAGAGCAATTTCCCATTGGGCGTTATGATGAAATAAAAGAGTTTTGCTGTTTTAACATTCTTCCGGATAAAGATCAACAGGCCAACGAATTCTATTGTATCGTTATTCGTTTATTACCTGTGTGCCGTACATATTTTCGAACAATGTATTTCTGACTATAGAATTCCGTCTTGTGCAAATTCTATTACATTCCGTCGCCGAAATTTACTTAATGGTATTTGTTATTACTATTTCGAATTCAACAAACTTGACATTATTTTGTATGTTCCGCAAAACAAGGCGTCTACATCTCTCTCGAGACTTCAAAATTCCAATTGCCCGCAGCAATCCGTCAGGTAAACAGGATGATCCTTCGGCGAAGCACATCGTTCAATTAGGAGTTTAGAATATATTATGTATTCAAAGTTTTGCAGAATAACAAAATATGACAAGTTATTCGGATTCCTTAGGGAAATCCTCGTTGGAAAATGTTTTGAACGCTTCAAATACCGACGGACTCTGCGGTCGCAATACTATAATAGTAATTTCGTTTTGATATTTCGACAAATGAAGCATTTCTAGGCATAGCGGTCCAAAACCAAACAAACTGTAGCCCATTGCCATCCAAGCGATCCAAGTGTCTTAGTGTACTTTCAAACAATATCATAATATGTTGTTTTTTTTTTGTCAACCATAACGAGTTTTTTCATTAGAGATACTCTATTACTGAACCGTCAGGGTAGGTTATCGTTTTCCCGCAAATCCGTCCACGTGTATTAATACAAGCTATTTTGCGCGCATTTGTATTTCAGCTCTTGTCCAGCGGCACCCTGTGCAGATCGTCCAGCAGCGAGTGCGATCTGCCCGAGTTCTGCGCCGGCGACAACGGGGAGTGTCCGGCCGACGTGTACAAAAAGAACGGCAGCCCTTGCGGTATGGACGGCGGATTCTGTTACATGGGCGAATGCCCCACGCTCAACAGTCAGTGCGAACAAATCTGGGGATACGGTGAGTACCATACAACAATTGCAACTGCGGTCGTATGTATTGTATTACACGCAATTCACATACATAAGCCTGGTCGCTGAATTATTTAATCAAGTATTCGTCGTCCACACATGTCATACCCACCCTCTGCTCTCTCTCTCTCTCACCCTATGTAAACAACGACGTCATTAGTATAACCGTGTTTGGCGGGCCGCACGATAATATACCAACCAGAAGTTCGGTCGGCCGAAACTTTTACGTCGGCACGAATCAACCGTATTTAGATTCAGCACAGACTTTTCAACTTTGCGTGTAAACAGCGTCGGAATAACGCGAATGTGTTTAGATGTTTTGAATTGGTTAAAAAAAAAGTCTAGGGCTTGGACTTTTACGCGACGATTCCAGTCCGTTCAATAGTAGGTCGAATTTGTAATTTTGTTGTTCGGCTAAAAACTTGTATTTTTGCTATTAGCTGGTCCTATACAAGTAAGGTTAGAGGTAATAAGACTATTAAAAAAAAAATTATAGGGCCCCATAATTTCAAGTTGAAAATATGTGCGTTTTTGGGTGGCTTTCTCGATTTTACAGGGAAAGGTGGGAAATTTTTAAATGTTTGGCCCCTCAGAGTACCTTTAAGGAACGTTATCTGGTCTATAGACTTGCTACATGAATAAATTGATACTGTGGCTTAGGAGGTATCGTTTTAATATTTTTAAAAAAACACAATATCTTTGTAAATATAATACAATTTCAGCTAAAAAAAAATTATAAAAATTCGACAATTCTACGAACCCTGACGCCTATTTCCGTGGACCGTGTTTCAGAGTAACTAAGACGAAGGCACCGGGCGCCTTAACGTTAAATGTTAAACTCATATATTCCGAGGCTTAATGAACTCCCCTTCGTGTGTGGGCCCGATTCAATTTCCTCCGGACCGTTATCTGACTTTCGAGTAACTTTTAATTATTGCCTTATGCCATTGCCGTTTACTCGACTTACAATGAACGAGGTCAGCCGAAAGACTATTGCCAGCACGGAAACGCTTTGTAAATAAATATAATCTATTTTACGCCTCGCACATATAAATCATACCGCACCGTGGCCGTAGGGGAGCGATTTATTTATTACACGTGCTCCCGTATACCTACGTGTGAAAAGTAAATTAATATTAGTGTTAACATAACGCGAATTGAGTGCAGTTTATATGCGTGATAGAGCACAAATCCTGTGGCCCCCCTTTACCCGTCGAGATGAGACAACTAGTCGCTCAAGTTTCGGTTTGGAATTTTCTTCCCGCCTCCCCCTCCCCCCCCCCCCCGACAGCTGGTATGTTTGCTTAATGTCATTTGTCATTTATTCCTAGCAAACTGTGGCAACACCAAAACCACCATTGTGTTTCTACAATGTGCAATTTATCTTAATCAAGTTAGCACCTAGGAAAAAACTTGAAGGTACTATAAGATACGATTACCTCAAATAGTGGCCCAACATAGTTATTGATTTAAATTACACCTCTATTATAAAAAAGCTAAAAAATATTACAATACCCGTTGAGTTTTATTGATAATAAAATCGAATTTAATTATTAAGAACGCACGTAAAAATTTCAACTATTATAAACTTTTTTCAACATATTAAAACGCTTAAGTTAGTCTTCATCTCGAATTAATTACACTTTTATATATTTTATAGCACAACGGCATCATAATAAAACTGTTAATTTAATCATATTGTTACCTCTGGCTTTACTTAAAGGTATTTGAAGAAATCAAGTGTGTAAACAAAAACTTGAAAAAGTAAACCATGTTTATCGTATTAAAAGTTAATTAAACTACACCCAAATATTAAGACCTCAACATTTTCAAACTTAATTTCAAGCTAATTTGCATAGCGGATTAAATTTTCATACACTTCGATACTATAAGTTTTTGAACCAAGTCAAAACTAATTATTCACAAAAGTATTAAAAAAATACTTAATACGCATTAACAATATTACTTACTGATACTTAAATTAAAAAAGTAAAAAAAAATTAACACGTTTTTATTACTAATTTTTCAACCAAGTAATATTTTCTCCGTCTAAGATTTTTTTGTGTTTTTTTTTATTTACAAATGTTTTGTAAATATTTTGTTTTCAGCGAACTAAAACCATTTATATCTAATCTTAAATTTATTATCTTATTTTAGAAAAAAATAATTTTTTTAATTGTAATTAGTGTTATTTTATCGTTTTACTTTTAGAACTCTCGTCTAAAGTATATAGCAAATAAAAAGTTAGTTAATTAATACGGTTAAATAGAAAAATATAACGAATAGTCAATTGAGTTAAAAAATAAATTGTGTTTTTACAAAATGTGTTCTCGCCAAAATATAGTAATGTAAATATTCAGAATACACTCAAAATGAAACTCATCCGCACATGTCACTCCATACTGTACTTATATATATATATACGAAAATACAAAGTAATGATATCTCATCCGTGACACTTGAATTTTAAGTCAGAAAATTGAAAAAGTTTTTAGTAAATTCTTAAAAGCGGAAAGTTTTAAAGGAATAATATTATTATAATGATGACAAGCACAGGCTTTGCGAAGCCGCAGCTTTGACGAAGGAAAACGAATAAAATTTTAAACAAATCCAAACATTATATTAAAACACCGTCTAAAAACATAGGACATATTATATATATATATATATATATATATATGTTTCTAAAACCAATTAATCGAATTTTGGTATTGTTTTACAGGCGGAGTGTCGTCGGACAAACAGTGTTATGACGAGTTCAACACCAAAGGATCGATGAGCGGTCATTGCGGTATGGTGGTCGATGAAACGGGCGCCACGTCGTACCTGAAATGCGACATTAAGTCAGTATAGACCGCTAGGAAATACCCAATACACTAATATACTATTATTATGGTATTATATGAGCTGTACACCATGAGAATAATAAAGTGGACGGGTGTTATGGCTAGATAGATGGAACAAAACGAGCAATGAATGTGTGCGGAATGAGTGACAGAGGAAGGACACAAACAATATTGATAACGACTGGTGCAAACGGTTGTAGAGGACCTTTTGGGAGAAGTGGGAGGGGGGGAGTTATTGAAATCAGTAGAGTAAAGAAACCTGGACAGTCGAGACTCGGTAGGGATAACGGCTAGGTGAACTAATAAAAAGACTAATGTTGTTACATGCGATTTGTCCCACTCGCTTAACCCCGTTGTGTTTTATTTTTGCGCAGGAACGTGTACTGCGGATCACTTCAGTGCCAAAAGGGTAACAAGTATCCCGAGAGCGGTCTCACCCAAAGACACACCAAAACGGTGATTTCCATACACACGATGGATTACGAGTGCAAGTAAGTACAATATGCACGTTAAACGTATACGGCATAGCATTCGCCTAATGGTAAATTCTACCTGCAAAGTGCAACCGTCTCGTTGAATCCACGCCAGTGGTGTGTGTTTTTGAATTTGATCTGAAATATTTAACGATTAACTCGTGTACGTATTATTCGTCAACTTGTTTTTGGATCGAATAATGAAAAGTAGAAACTGGTAGTTTTTGACTAAATAATCTAACTAGCTGCCCGTGTACCTGACATTGCCCGGCTTCATAAACACATTTGCAACTCATCTCTTATCAGTGACCCTTATAAACCATCCTATGCCCATCCCTCCACATTACCTCCCTCCCAATTTTCTCTTCATCAATACTAATAAACTGAACTAATATACTGTTAGTTTAGTAAATGTGCAACTTAATACAGTAAACGATAAATTTGATTTTTATAGTTTATCTAATATTTGATCGTAAATGGACGTATTATAGATCACTAATCAGAAATACACTCCATACTCAAACTTCAGATGTACAACTCGGCCGGGTAACCCTTAGAGATACGTAGGGCAGGGTGGTGAGACAATTGGATACTTACACGGCCGTGCATTTAATGAAACCACTGTGTGCGATCATCACGGTCGCAATGCGGTGATTCAATAAGCAAATATACATTTTTTGGCTTAACACGAGACCGGCCAAGTTTTAATTGCACTTTAGCGTTCGTTAAGGGACCTGTGTGGACTTTTGACGTCGGAATTTCCCCTCCCTGGCCTCACCCCCACTCGATGATCTCGAGCTTCCCCATCCCTTCCAGAGCTATTCCCCGAGTATACCGGTTAAAATAATTACAGCACGTGTTCGGTAGGATGTTGGCACGAAATTCGTTAAAGAGTTTTAGAAAGTTCATAATTTATGCAATGGGAATTTAAAACTTTACCACAACATTATCTTTGTATGTATCACTTATGTATTATATATATTACATAGGTATGTGTTACTACCCGGTGGCGATACCGTACGTAAACACGGTTCAATTACACATTTTGTTTGAATTGTTACGGTTTATATGAAAAACAAATTGTACGCATTTTGTTCATGTCCCAAAATCAAGGTTGTACAGGATTATGAAAAAAACCAATCATTGTGTTTCAAATACCGTCAACTTTCGCCCAACCACTTCATAAAAAAAAAATGTCCTCTTCAAGGAGTAACATATGGTTCACGAACATGTTTATAATTATCACCGATGTAGCCCGGTCTTTCCCTCTTCATGGTTGTACAATCTATTTGATAAAAATCTAACCTGCGTACGACCGACTGTTGTTCGAGTTTAATTATTTATTTATAAAACCGCACAACTTTCGGTAATGTTATACGATGAGTTTCTTAAATGCGCGCAGATTTGGCTTAACACGTTAAATAATTCATTTAAAAGGTAAAAATACAGTGCCTTATAATAATCCAACAAGTTAGTATGCCGTTGTGATAAGAAAAACTTTTTTAAGTAACTTTTTAATATTTAAATTATAAAAATGTACACTCGAACCCGTAAACAAAAATAACAGTCAATGTACTTTTAAAATATGGACAATACCAGAAACATTTTTTTAAAGGAAAAATTCACATTTTGAGAAAATAACAGTTTTAATTTTTTCTAACTTCACTCGCATGGTCTTCTAAATAAGAAACCTATTTACCTAAAAATTATAAATTGGTCTTTAAATATGTAAGTAATTATAACATTATGTATGCTCATTCTGTAACTAAGTAATCTTTTAGAGAATTTTCATTCATTTTTCTTGTCTAAAATAAGCGTTTTTATTTATAGTTTCCAGTTATATTTTATTTCTAAGACCCTGCATCCCCCCCCCCCAAAATAAAATAAACAAGAGATTATGTTTGAGAGGAAGAACTTTTATTTCACAGTCTTTAGGAATCCGGTACCTCTTAGTCTAACCTATTAAGAAGTTGCATTCAATGTACCAGCAGTGTTTAGAAAAAACCTCAAAACTAAATTAATCAAATTTTGTTTCAGATCAACGAGTGGGTCCAAGAAATTTAGTTTAGTTCAAGACGGGACCCCGTGTGGTGAAAACATGGTATGAAATATATCAGCTAAAAAATACATTCTTCACGTCTAATCTCAAAAGATATAGAAATTCACTAAATCAATTATTTTTTTACAGATTTGCATCAATCAAACGTGTACTAATATGAATCCGTTCGTGGAACATGGCAAATGCCCTAGTAATCATAACAGTTTAGAATGTTCCTCGCACGGGGTAAGTCGGCGAACTTGAGTATTTTTCTTGTATCTCTAATGCGTTTTTCTTTTTTTTTTTTACAAAAGATTTGCTCAAACTTAAACCAGTGTTTCTGTGATAACGGCTGGACGGGAATGGACTGTTCTATCCAGTTAGAAATTTCGCCCACTTCGTCCCACCCGACCGGTGAAGTGACGCTGTCGCCAGAGGATGCGAAAAAGGCCAAAAGTGACCTGGAAAAGAAAATGATAATGAAAGAAACCCCATACGGTAAGACGGCGTAATTAAGTGTTTTTACAAGATGGATGATTTTCCGACTTGTATTATAACCTCTAAAATCTAAAATAATATACAGTCTATCCGTACTCGAAAAATCTAATAGTACATGCCGCCAACAAATGACATAATGAGATTTATTTGACAATTTAAAGATATTATAAAGTTATTTCATAAACTTAATGGCAGCGTATACACGAATATATATATATATAGCCATATGACGACAATTTATTAAGGGATCAGCTTAGTATTCAATTAACTTTTTACAAAAAACTTAATTGAAGAATCGGAATTCGACTTGTAAAGACGACGGAGATATTATTTCCTGCAACTGCAGGAAGTCAAATAAATTGATATGATAAAGCTGCCGCCGATGTGCTTTTTCCTACGGATTCGGCGGAAGGCCGAACGCGGGCCATTGAACTGTATTCTTGTGTACCAATAAACATGGATATAAATATAATGCAGGTTATATAGGATACCGCACATGTCGGTATACGTATACATAATATTATACAGGTCATATTAAATATAAATATGGGGGAGTTTCGAACATTTTATCTGAAAGGGTATTACCCGAGGGATGGCAAAAGTTTGAATTGGAATGCTTTTAGATACTATATCTTTTTGTATTATACAGGTATGGGATCTGTATTTTATTTCATTTTTTTTCCCGTTAGCATTACGGAAATTCGTGATCTTTGCACATACTATTAAAACACGAGTTACGTACGTTGTGTTTTTTTTTTCGATGATCCGCAAACATCACTTGAAACCCATAACAATAGCGGTTTACAAGTTGAACACTGTTTGCATCCGCCATCACTTGGTGAAACAAGAAATATACATATATTTATTTATATTATATATGTATACATAATGAAGTATTTTCAGTGCTTTGTTTCCTCAGCAGGGGACGTGCGTGTCCACTGTACAGTGCCAGGGTTTATACATACTATAGTGTAGATATATTCGAGTACAGTAATAATAATATACATGCGTTTCCCTAGTTTTATTGCTTTTGGGTCTACAATTTTCCGGACATTTCCCATCGAAATTCCCCCGCCGTTATCAAATATACCTTTTGTATTATGACCATCACGACAAACACATAAATTACTAATAGTACTAATGGCTCCAAAATACTGTTTCGCTTTTAGGCCCTGGCTGGCGTACGACTTCCGAGAGCGACTCTGCTGTTTGTCGATTATTAATTTAATCCATAGGTAAATGTTGGCAATAAATTTTCATATATTATTGCCCACCCGTTCAACTCGATAAACATATTAGTAATATGTTGTTCATCATTTAAATTGAAATTAAATACAAATCGTAAAGAAGCGCATCTAAACGACGCCAACCGAAAAATAAAGACCTATATTTTAGTGTTAGAAAATAATGCAGTCGAATTCCGCGGAAATTCCTCGAACGCCATTTGTTTTTTAAACGAGTGCGTTCATGATTGCAGTACGTATTTTTAGTAAATATCACACATCAGTGCATTCCTGTTTGAGTAGAATGCGAATGCATATTTTTAAAAAATCAACTCTATTCCCACTTTCTCAAGTATTCCTGTGATATTTGTTTTTTTGTCAACTGCCACTTTTGCCCTCAAATTTTAATTACGCAATGACTAACAAGAACCGTTTATGACCTAAAACTAAAGCTTAACAGTCTAAAAATAAATAAAGGTACAATACGGTAATTATGGAGATAGGAGCGTAGTATATGAAGTTGCGTTACTTATTGGTAAGCTCATAATTACTGCGGTCGTTTACTATACTGTACAATATCCTTTGACCCTTTCGTTACTGACATCCTCGTACGAGGATTTAACTTTAAAATCGAATAAAATATTAACAACGCACGATCATTATCAAAAATGTCTTTAAACACAAGTTCTAGTATAGATTGATGATAAAAAAATCGACACAGCTATATTGATAATCAATATCAGTCCGATACGTAAAAAAATTGTTGATTTTTTTTCGAGAAAAAAAAAGTCCCAGGAACGAAAGGGTTAAATGACTCGCGAAAATTCTATTGTAAAACGTACTGAGTCCTTGTGCCACTTAAAAGCCGCAAAACCGTTTTCATTGAAATTATTTATTTTTATTCGATTTACTGCTGACAAACACCGTGAAGAAAATGTATATGGCGCGGGAAACCTCGTTATTTTCCACGCTAGGGTCTATAGTTTACTTTGCCAACGGTTTTTACGGGCAAGGAAAAAATCTCTATTGGCTTCGCGCCCAGCTCCGCCGATGCCAGGCCATGTCCTCGAATCCGTGCAATAGAACAAATCGATTTACATACAGCACCAATTAATTTGTCCATGAATAACGGTACTCTGCCGCTAAACCCGAACCCTCCCCGTCTCCCCCCCCCCTCCATTACCACCTCTATCGGCCCTCTGGAACTTAACGTTCTCGCATTGCCGCCGGACACCGGTATTGAGACTTTGATCGAGTATCGTTGTGTGGAAATGACGGAACGAGTATCAGCAGCAGACCAAATTTACCTACGTCAAATCAACGGACACAAACACGGTCGGTTGTTAATAGTATGTGAACAAGAAAAATCAATATACCGGCTGTGTCTCTCGCCGAGACCGGTGCACTTTGAATACAGTGTCCGCGTAGGGGGTCTGTACCTTTCCATCCGAGAGCGGGGAAATCTGATTGAAAAAGAAAAACCCTTTTACGCGCGAAAACATCCTAACGTCGCAGACTTTATCAGCTATATATATAGTCCTATACCGGGGCTTATCCCGAGCTACTACTCGTCGACACCGTAATAGAAAAATGTATTAAACCTAGAAGACAGCGTCCAAGGAAATGTCTAGAAACTAGTAAAACAATCGCTTTAAGGTTAACGCGCAAAAAAAAAAAATAATGTATTTTTAGATCCGCGGCTAGAAAGGTATAAAAGACATAATAACTGATTATTGTTTAATGTAATATATTTTATTCGTTTGTTGTATACGCCAAATGAGTTTGTATAAATAATATTTACAGGCCCGAATGTGTAAGCTAGAGCTAAGTTTCTACTTTCCATTTTCTCTGTTTATTTAATCGAGGCCAGACCCGCTGGGCTCGCGTACACTCCGGTTTAATCCATTATGGAGATTACCATTCCGCCAGCGCTCACAACCACCCCGGCCCCTCCGATAACCGAATTTTCTTCGTTTACCTCTCGACGTACTATAAAACCTCTTTATTAAGTCAACCTAGGAGATACCCACCATAGTGTTGTGACTCCATTGAACCGAGCGCGCGTTCCTTGCCGTTTAAGCGATTGTCTTGCCGCCGTTTATCTCCAGATCTCTCCCATTGTGTCGTCATATACTCTCTTCGCACTTAACCGGTGACATCTACCCGTGGACTTTAAAACAAACTTTGCCCGGTCGCGGACGTCGCTTCCGGCGTACAGCGCCGCAATAAACATGCCCCGGTGCTCTTGCTTAAAATACAATATCCGGAAACGACGGCAGTTTCCATCCGTTAATGTTGTTTAAAAGAAATATAATAAAAAAAACTAAACCAACATAAATCTTCCACGCGAATAAATTACCGGGGGCAAGCCCGAACGGACGTCGCGTCGATGGAAAATAGCATAAGCCGTAATTAACGAACGGATTACACGTTTAATAATTATTTTAGATAAGATCCACGAGGACGAACGGTAAATACTGACTTTTCATTGAAAAGATTCCTTGCGAAGTGACACATCTGGCAGATGTTTGCTGCAGTGCGTCTCGTGTTAGCGCACATACACTAATCCATTGCTTCTTGTTTTTATTATGTGCCGTTTATTTTTCTAACATGATTTTTACTAAACGAGAAAAACAACCAAACGAATAATTTCCAGATGCACAATCGGAACATATCAGCACATTAGGAATGGTCGTGATATTATCGTTCGCAGTAAAGTTCGTCTTCATAAGTTTTGCTTGCCTAGCCATTTGCTACAGGTAGCCAAATAAACATAAAACGAAAGCAATGCAATTTTGTTTTTGGGTTTTGATGTATTTTTTTTTTAAACTATTGTTATTATGTTTTATTTTCACGAGTTTACTTATTAACATATTTTAATTTGAGGTGTGCAAATTTGGTGTTCTGTTTGTTTTGTTTCGAGCACGCATCGTAATACTGTTTTTTTTTAACAAAAGTACGTTTTACGTTTAACCAAAAAAAAAAAAAATAAAAATAAAAAACAAGCTCGATTTAACTAAATTCGTAATAATAATTTAAAACAAATTAACAATACTAATGATAATACCCGTCCCCGATTAACTAGTAATTAGTAATTAACTAAGTAATTAAACCTTCAAATATAAACTAAACAATAACAATTCCATCTACTACAAGACGGCTACTTACAATAATAATTATAATTTTTACAAAAACCAAACATACAACGCTTAAGTTTTATTTGTTTTGTGTTTGATTTTGTGCATGGTGGATGATTCATCTTCACCTCGCCTGTGTGGAACCTGTAATTGCTGTTCATTAGTAAACGCTCACAGCACCAACACGGGTGTATTGGTCATGATACTCATGACCGCGGTCGGAGTGGTGTTTCTGATTTTCACATGTTCTGCTTTGTGCTATCGTCACGTGGTTGTATACAAAAAGAACCCGTGTTTTTGCTTCAGGTTAGTCAAAAGATCTGATTATACAATATAATAATAATAATAATAATAATAATAATATCGGTCACAATTTGTATAGAACTCTCATAAACAATCGTTTAGCCTTACAACATAATTATTATTATTGAAAATAAAAAAAAACATACAAAAAATACATCTTGACAATAACTTTACTACATAATATTAACCGTATACACTACCTATGTAAAATCGGGTTTAGATTTTTTTAAATATAAGTTCATATACTATCACATATACATAATTTTAATAAATAAAATTACCCGGACTTCGACGCACCTATAAAGCGCATGTTATCTATTTTGTAGTTTTTTTTTCTTTTTGACCGGCTCAAAGTATGACACTTAAATATATATATATATATAATTACATATTACCTTATATTTTTGCTTTGTAAAAACGCTTAATAATTGATTTCATTCTATTATCTGTGCCACCTGTATCTAGAAATATCTCGATTGTTTGTCGTTGTAGCGGTTGATTTAAAAATTAAACAATTACATATTAATAAATAATTAAGTAGAAAAAAAAGAGTTTAATCAAAATTAAAAACATCAACGTTTACACTAAGATTGATTTTGTATTATTTCTGCATCCTTAAAATAATTATTGATTTTTAGTTTAGCCAAATGAGAATATTAAATGCAAAAATATGTTTTTTATTATTCTGTAGTGATGTTTACAAAAACTAATTAAATGTACATAATTTTAATCAATCTATTTTTTTTTTTCAATTTTAATCAAATAATATGACGGTACATTAGTGAATTATAACAACGTAGTTTGTTGCAGTTAGTGATTAGTTGAAAAACTCCGTTTATACACACTTAACATAATATAATTTTAGAAAAAGATTAAAAAAAAAAAATAAAAACCAATTAAATTTTCCAAATATTATCCGTTTAACTATCTTTGAATTAATTGTAAATATTTGAACAGTCCGCGGCTAATGTTTTAATGAAACCGAATGCATGAATTGTTGCTTAGTTGTTTCTTGTAATTTACTTTTTGTATTTATCTGCTTTTGTTTGTTGTCTTTTTTTTTATACTACAATATAAAATATAATAAATCCTATAAATATTCAATAGTATTATTAACTAGATTTTTGTGTTTGGAAAAAAATAATAGAAGGGGTAGTGAAAAGCAAGGAACAGACAAACAGAAGCCGTCGACCAGCACAACACCTTTATCGAAGCCGTCGAGATTCGACGCACCTTCCGAAGATTCGGTCGAAGAAATGGCAATGGTTAACATGAATAGAATGCCAAAATACGGAAACCAGTCCCCTTACAGGTAAGCTAATTTGTTACTATAATAATAATATAATATGTGTTCGTGTCGCGCACTAATTGAAAGTTTGACACTAAACAAAATTCTTCTCGTTAAATGAATACGAATATAACTGTTCTAATTAGTCATAACTAAAATCAAATAACTGCATCATAAATCATAATACAAAAGCATCATAGTACAAATGCATGCAAATTACCATACAGTATTCGAAATGCCCCTCAATGTATTATATTGCACTATGGTTTATTAGCTAATGTAATCACAAGCGCTACGATAATAATAAATAACAAGTAACAACCCACAAAATTCTCAAAAACACTCTACTTCAACTTATCGCGTACAAATCACAATGATTTGTCGCTAATGTTTTCTGGTCATTTTAATGCTTAATAAAAAATAATCTTAAAATCAATATCCTTTCGATTATGCGTGGAATATATAACTTGATTTAACCTTATAAGAGACGCCATGATTTATTAATTACTTATTTGTTTTCAGCCGTTCGGAAACCGGCTCCCATAAAATGCTCTTCCATTCAAATAATCACTTATCACCGAGCACTTCTGGTATTTCAATGTAAGTTACAGGCTATAATACAATACGAGTTTAATATTTTTTATTTTGTTCTATTTATCATACACTTCATATATATAATTATATTCTACAGGGACCACAAGCCTCACAATTTGTCCAGGCTAGGTTTGTGTACCGACGACGATGATATGAATATTCCAGGTGCGTTTATTATCGTTTAAAGCTTTTCAATACCTTGACTTTTTCAATTTATTCATATTTTGGTGTACATAATATGCTCTTTTCATGAATGTGTAAAACACACAGATCATAATGGGCTACACGGTTACAGCTATAAACTTATATTCATTGAATACATTACAAGATAACAGTGCGTTTTGCACAACGTGTATGATCTTACGAACTCGTTTGTTTTTAAGATAATCATCATATGGACGGCCGTGGAAGTAGCTGCGGATTACAACCGGGATGTGTGAACATATCCGAAGTAGAAAGAAAGATAAAATCGTTAGATGGGTACACCGGAGACTTGTTGGAGAAACTTATGACTGCCGCGCACAGTCAGAAGTCTTCTTCGGGTGCTAGGTCGAGTAGCGAAGAGTTGTTATGGCGTACGTTGGCCGAATCTACCTACAACGGTCGTGTGGCTGCCAGCCAAGAAAGACTTTGCGAAGACCGTAAGTAAACTATCTTTAGACAAGATAACTAAACGAATCCTTTATGCACAATGATTAGAGCAACTTTGCTAACATATTTTAGATTTTTCCATAGCAATCGTTTTTTAAATACTTTTAGTCACTCATTTCACGACATTTCAAAAACTTATTATTGTTAGTGGAAAGTCTCTGCGCTAATAATTTTTTTTAGGTCCAAATATTTAATAGTTTTGCGTCTTCAATAATATTTTCCTGATATTATGTAGACTATGATGTTAAATGAAATAAAGATACGTTAGGTATTCTTTTGCGCTACCGTTGTTTAAACCCAACAACATGCTGTTCACAGGACACGGTCTACCGCAGAGCAATACCGTACTGTCTGAATCTGGAGCACCCACGTGTCATAGACATCCCCATCGACGGCCCAGCAGGCGTTCGGATATCGGTAAGATTCGGATCGTTTGTACAAACAATAGACGAATAACACGTTGATAATGTTATAACGGTAATCGTTGGGTGACAGGCCTGGAAGACGACGACGGGACGAACAAGGAACCGCCGATCCGCATACGAAATCTCGAAGACCTGTTCAAACGAATCGAAGAATACACGGTTAGACACAATAGTCCTACCGGGTCAGACGACAACCGGACGTCGGAGCCAGAAGTGGATAGGCATTTCAGGCACGATTCGCACGCCGGGTAAACTTATACGCCGCTTTTGTTTTCGCTATTACAATAATTATTATAATATTATACGGACCCGAGCACACTTGAACGAAACTCGGTGCAAGTCCGAGTACTCACCAACAGTGTGTCTGAACTCTTGGCCGCACTTGTCCTTTTGTTAAAACTTTCATTGACAATATATTATTATATTACACACACACACACACACAACAGCGAAATTTCATCAGGGAGACAAACAGATCCGTGTAGACCACGCCCCGTGTTCAGACCATTGATTAGCGCCCGTCAAACTTACCAACAACAGGAGGGAGAGGGTGCCGGCGTAATAATAATTGTCTAAGAGGGTGCTTTAACCGAAAATCTATTCCTGCAACACCATTTCCTAGGTTAAACTATGTGGACTCACGCGTGTACAACCGTTAAGCCGAAAAGTTATTACTTCGGCGTGAACCGACCACCGCTCCCGCCGTTGATTGAAAAAACCCGGATCAAGGAATTCTCAGTTGTACATCACGAACTACTTCATCGAAAATCGTCGATAACCATGTTTATTACGCAAGCTTTTACACGCCGAGATTTTTTATTCGAAATGTGTTATTAAATAATCCCCAGTCAATCTCGTTACTCGAGATCTAGAAAATAGCCTGAGCAAATCACTCGTGGTATGTGTTTTATATTTGACTTTGTTCTGTAATTCGGGATTTTACCATAATGTGTTTTAATTTTTTTTATGAAATTATTATTACACAATACAGATACAATGCCCCAAATATACAATACGTTTTTACAATAAGAACGAGAAATAAGGGGTCAGTATAAGAGTTACGTTTGTGTAAGACTTATGATAACTTTTTTAACCTCCGGGCCAATTTAATTCACAGATTTTTTAAAAGGATTTCATCACTTTGTTAAAAAATAACTGACATTTGAGAAATCCCAGACTCGACTGTGCTGGCTTTTTTATTTATTTTTTCTATTAGCATGCGTGAACTTGAATGAAAAATGTACTTAGCCAAAAATTCGTGTACATTGGTCTCGACAGCACCATTTTAATGGATTTTTGCTTACAGTTCTTGTTGTTATCTGAATGCTCAAGTTTGTTGTTATTCGTTTTATAGTTGCGAAGAACCGAGATTCGTGAGAGGCTGGTACAGGCCAGCAAGCAGGGCGACCAGCGGTTCGGCTTCCCCTTACCTACAGTCGGCCGCCCGGGCGTCGACGACGGCCGCCGTCCACGCGACAACAGGTGAGGAAAGCATCTATGAATCGGCAGACCACCCGCCCTCCTGTCGGAACGCGTGTAATACCCCCGACAGCGAAAGGTATGCACCAAATGCACCAAACCCGTCGCTAATAATAATTAGTTCCCGTAAATAGTTTAGTCGACAATTTATTTTTATCAATATGTATTATTTAAGCGCATACGCAAAGTGTACGACACGGCTATTTGAATATAATTGCAAAAAGGGTTCCCCCAAAACTTAAGTCGAATCTTATAGAAGAGCAATATAAAACTGAGAACGTGAAAACCTAACCTAACCTAACCGGGTAAGGCCTGCCAACGAATGACTATATTTCACAAGCCGTGCCGTACACCTTGTGTGTATTAGTCTATAGCTGTTCCTTCATACAAAGCGGTTCTTTTACAATAATACATTATAAAGAGTACGATTAACAGTACATTTTTTTTTCCAAAGAAAACGTCATCTACTACGCCCGAGACAAATAAATCTTAATCTTAAATAACAGATTAATCTTTATGATTTCTAACTCACGACAGCCAGTATTATCAGCCCATTGAAATCAGTAATAACTTATTTACAGTAACGTAACTTTTGATACATATTTTGAAGAGAGCTAGCTAGAAAAAATACTTTTTTATTTTATTCCTAGAGATTGGAGGTTTTCTGGAGAACATAGTAATGCCAATTTTAAATTTACCATCAACTCACTTTGATAGTTACTAGATACTGTTAACCCAAGGCAATTTTTTTCTAGCCGTTGTAGTTTTCACTTATTTAATCTATTTTTCTTCCTATGGTCACAATTTTCCAAGCTCAAAAAAGTCCTATACACTTTTACATGATCAATAACCTTTTTTTTTTTTGTATAGTATCTTTCACAGTTATAATATTATTTCATATCATAGTAAAAGGATCGCTGTTAGGCTTAGCGTTTGGGTCTAGAAACAAGTCGCAAAAAACGAATGTATATACTTAATGTAATAACAATGTGTACCTATTGATGAACGCGTAATAGAACTGCGCTTACAATAGAAACGACCGTTCGATTGCGTTTGTTTTAGACCCAAAGATGGAACGCTAAAAACTAACAAGTTGATTACTGTTGATTGTATACAATTGTAATGGACAAATATTAGACTGTAGAATACACACACGATGACACGACCTGTTGACTTATTAATATTATGGACTACTAAAAAAATGAAAAAAATCCTATAATAGCGTTTTAAGACGCCGCGAAGCATACCCTAAAAAAAGAGTATGCTCTGCTAAAGTATTGATTGTTTTCTTGTTTTTTTACTTACTCTGGATATAATGTCTTAATCGCAGTTCATAAATAATTAACATAAGTCGACGGCTTTGCCGTTGTTATAATAATAATTAATAGTTATAGTGGCGTATATTATAATACAATAATAATAATCAACGCTATTTCGGATTTGTTTGTACGTGTCAAGCTCATCGTCCAATAGCGCGGTCGGCTAGCTTAGACACACCGGCGGCGGCCACAGCAAACGGCGGCGTCCAAAAGTCGGTGCCAGTGGCGAAAGCGGCGACCAGGGCGTGCAACAGCGCCAGGAGCAGCCGCCGGACGCACTGCGGCCAACCGTCGCCCCAGCGTCACCGCCGGAGCAGCGCCACCGACAGCAGCAGCAACGACGCCACCGCCACCGGTATCACCGCCATCGCCGTCAACGGACGGCCTGCACTGCTCAACAACAAATTTCCCGAGTACAAACACTAACAGCATAAAACCTCCTAGTCGTCGATTCCTAGCTCCTCGTTCTCCGTCGCCATAGTGCCATCGCCACTTAAAATTATGTTTCATTATAATACTATTGTTCTACTACCTACAGTGTACTATTATTATGTATGTACTATTTAACTGATTTGTCCTAATATTGTGCCCGAGGCAACGTTGTGTTTTTCGATTTTTATAAAAAATAAAAAATGTTTAAAAAAAAATATATCGTCCCGTTACTAAATCGCGTGCTATCAATATTTAACAACGTTCTCGTTGTAACGTTTCTAAAAAAAAGAATATGTTATGTAAAACAATGCACCATGCCCAGACTTAAATATTTTACATTGCCAAATGATCGCAAGAGGTAGCAGTGGCGTATCTAGTTTTATAACTATTTCAATGGGTCTTAAAACAACTTACGCATCCCTGGTTACGCCACTAAGCCAAACTGCCTTTGTCGAAGTAGAATTATTTCAATTTACTTTTTTAAGGCCGTTACAATACGCGTTCGCCTAAGTAGTACTTCCAAGCTTAGGCGCCGACGACAGAAAGAAGATATGAGAACGTCATAGTTTCACCGAATTTTCTAAAACACATTTTTTTCACGCTAAAACTTTCTTAAATCTTGTTCTGTAATTTTTAAAGGTTTTACAGGCGTTTTTTTTTCTATTTCCAAAATACTATGTCTATAGCTACGAAAAGCGAAAACTGGCACGAACAATAAAATAATTTGATTAACGTAACAATTAGTGTAATTGAATTGATACAATTAATTCGTTTTAGATCGGTCGACCGCAATTATTGTACCCGTCCAACGGAATTTCTAACTTGTTTAGTCTGTAGGTCTTATATACTGTCCGTTAAATATTCATCTGATTATATTATATGTTATTAACGCAATACCCTCGACCTCCAACCTTTCACCCGCATTTCCGCACAATTATTTGTCTCTCGGGTCTACAATTATTATTATTCTACTCGTTCAATATAATATGTTTACGTCGGTTTCAGTATATTGCCATTTTTTGAGCGAAACCACAACGAAACCTTTTCAATATTTCGGATCTCAGCTCTCTAGACGAGCAACATGACAACAACAAAGTTATAATAGTTTAAAATATACAATAATAAATAATTAATAACAATAACAATACTACTAATAATAATAATAACAACAATAATAGTAAATAACATTTTATTGCGACTATTGATATAATATAAGGTATTACTGTACATTTAAATAATATGATATACATTAAAAAATAATGTTATACGTCTTTGTGCTGCAATAAGTATACAATTCATCGTTGTTATAATATTATAATAGTAATTTTCGTTTTCGTGTACATATTTTATCAGGGTTATTTTTTAAATATACCAACTAATATACTAATACTATCTATACTATACGAATGTAATATTGTAAATAATATTAAACAATAAAATATGTCCGCGTTATGAGTGATATACGATACGTTTTGTTTTTGACTATTTTAAATAATCACCTGTATACAATATTTTCTCCGCGTAGAAACATAATATTTATGATTTTGTATTAAAATATACAAAAACGAAAAACTTACTAATTGTAATAGCCCGTAGCTATGAAAATTTCATTATAATAGAAAACAGTAATTTGAAAAAAAAAAATCGTTATCGTCACCCAAAGCCGTTGCGGTGACTTTGTGAGAATATAAATAAAATATATTGTTAGATATACAACGTTTTATAATAAAACATGTGTTTTGTTTTATAATAAAATGTTACGTAACCGAAAATTTGTTATTAGTTACTTGTTGTCATGTCCACGCGTTAAAAATGTTTCTCATTTAATTAATACCGAAACATATAATATTGGCTAATGGTTTTCAAATTAAATCTCTTCTCGGTATCGACAGTTTAAATTGTATTAGTAAGCGATTATTCTAATTATTATTATAAACTCGACCCAAAAACATTATATTGTTTTCTTGTCCTCGGTAATTATTTCAATATTCAAATGTGTTTTATTGTTACTGATTATAATTTATAATATTTTTTTGTTGTACATATTAACACCTATATGTTTATGACACATGTACTTATATTGAGGAAATAAATTCTAAATTTCAGTTAACTACTTTCGTATTATCGTATTATGAAGTCGTGTTTTAATTGTAAATTGTGGTTATGTTTGTGATTTTTTTTTTTTTTATTATTATTATTAATACCCGCAGCATCTGAGGCTATTGGGTCACAGGTTTGTAATTATTATTATTTGTATTATTATTATTGTTATTATTATTATTACCTATTCAAATGCCATTTTGAATTTATTTCAAAAATGATTATTATATTCCAATCGAATTTGCTTATAATGCAAGTATATATATTTTATATATATATATATATATATTTGCTATATAGAGTATAAAATATGTTTAATTCTTTTTCTGATTTGCAACAATATTTAGGTATTGTGCGTTATTCAAATGTATAATTTTAGTTATTATTATTATGATATTTGAAACACATTATTGTTATTTCTCGAACATGTGTCATTTACGTCATATTGTTATCGTTTCTTTGTTTTTTTTAGTTTCTACACTACGACCACTAGGGGTGTGTCAATACTACCCCGTCCAGTGACTTTTTGATATACAATTTATTACCCATTTTACCTACTATCCATTACTTTGAACTAATTAAATTTTGTGTTCACTATTATTTCTATATTATACATTGTTGTTTCCATATTATATTCGTGTTAAATAAATATAAATCATTTTAATTTTACTCGTAGTCTTGTGCAGGGTATTTACATAAAAGATACTTTAACTCGTGTTGGGGGTAATTTGGATTTCCTGCATAATCCAATCACATAATATTTGGCACCAAAATATTTAGTATAAAGCGGCTCAGTCGAAACGCATTTCTATTGCAAAACCAATTCATACATACATTATATTTATATATTTACTCATAATTACAATACAATCATTCGTTAATAATTGTTATTGTGAAATCTATAGTTCATACAATTTCTTTATCATTTCAATACGCCTGCCTAACTACTAAGTATACATATTTTTGTTTAGTATTTACTACTTAAATCATTTTAGTACTGCGAGTAATTTATATGCATTTAAATGTGTAGATATTGTGTATAAAATCTTTATTGTTTATTGTAATTTTTGTTTCACCACACCAAATAACCGTGGCGTGTAGAGTTATCAACGAGTATATTGTTATGAGTCGTTATCGTATAAATATGTAATACCGATTAATATTTTAAGCGGATAATGCTGTATCCACTGAATGAAATATATTATTATAATGTATTGTATTATATTAGTCATAATATCGTTGTAAATTAAAATTACCAGTATTGACTATTGAGTAATGGAAGCTCAAAATTATTTTAGCTATCTAAGCTATAATATAATTAATATCTCTTTTTATAGAAAAATGTTTTAGTAACTGTAATATTAATATAAATTATAATAAATATTACGATTATTATTATAATTTATATTAATCATTACAAATTGAATATATATATATATGTATGTATGTGTGTGTATGTATATGTATATATATATCCCTATACATACAAATTGTAAATAATAAATTAAATGAACATCTCATCCGGAGATAATTGTATAACATACAATACTTGTCTTGTGATGTAAAGAAGAAAAATTAAAGTTGAAATTAAAAATTGTGTTGTTTATTCAATCATGTTGCCTTATAATAATCGTAATATTAAACTATACGTGACCTCTAGATTCTCCAAACCTTCTGATGCAAAAAAAATATCACTGCTGATTATTTACCTATTTTAAGTTACTGAGAACATTGCAATGTGTATTTGATGAGCTGAGGAGGTATTCGTTTTATACCTACTAATAAGTTTTTTCGGTGGTCCGATTTACTTGAGTAGCATCTCTTTTAATCCGAAATTATACGCAATTGGTACTTCGAAAATGGGTAAATCTTCTACTACAAAATCGTAAAAGTTACCTCAATAAAAATGTACAAATTTGTCATCTAAATTATATTCATCTTAATTATAAAAATTGCAATAAGCTATTACTTTTTAAAAGTAGTCTAGCTACTTGTAAACTTATATGGGATATTCTTAGACATACTACTGATCAGGGGTGTGCCGAGGAGGTGGTTTTAACCACTCCCAAATTGACTGGCTTTTTTATTTTTTCAATCTATGTCATTACAAAATCTGTTTTGTTTTTAAAATTAATATAGTATATACTTACATTTATTTGAATGTTATTATTCTAAGTTTTGATGTTTAACTTTAAAAATTTAAGGTTTCGCTAAACCACCCCTAAAAAGAAATCCTGGGCACGCCCCTGCTACTGGTATACAGTGAAAAACCAAATAAATATCATTATCATTTTTCTCTAGAAAGAGTCAAAGTTTCTTTGTGTTTCATATGTGTGAATTAACAGCAAAAACGTAATTATCAGTAAAAATTGTTTATTATATTATTGTTGATTGAGATCTATGAGAAAACAACGATAACCACAACCTAACCGAATCCACCTTAATATTAAAAAATATACAATTTTGCCTAAGCACATTTGTTTAACAAATGTCTATAGATAGTATGTATAATTGTGTTGATAATTTTTAATTTTTTTAATTAATTGAAATGATTCGGGTAGAAATAATCACCTAACGTATAATTACTTCGAAAATAATTGAAAAAAATTTAAGTATTTTAGATAGTTTCATAGAGTGTTACACGCGTACAACAAACTTTTGGTGTCTGTATACGCTGTAACTTTTTTTAACACTGGACCAATTTTTTTAAGTAGCAACTTTATAAGTAACAAATTTCATCTAATTGATACTTAAGAGGGGGTAAAAGTTAAATAAATCTACTTCTTCACCCTTAAAATTTGGAAAAACAAATAAAAAACCATACTAGTTTTAAAGTTCCAACTGGCTATAATTTCAAAAAAAAAGAGTCAGGTCGAGTTGAAATCTACGAGGAATATTTATTTGGTATGCCCCTATACGTCAATAGCCTCAAATTTAAATTAAACCCATTCCCCCCTCCACGGGAGGTGCAAGTTTTTTGTGTTTTTTAGCCGTAATTTTAGGACTATTTACTCACATGATTACATAACATATTAAACGAAGACAAAATTCGAGACTGCAGAAACGATGATAAATATATCACAATATAAATAACAATTATTGAGTACTGAGCAAATAGGAGCAGGTAACGTTCATTTAGATAAACTAAATTCCTTCAAGTACATTGAACAAATTTTTCCCTTTTCAAATTATCGTATTTTTTTCTATAAACAACAAAAATATTACATATAATGTAAGAAATCGGTATTTATTTGAAAGGAAAAAGTGATTTTGGAGTCATACAAGTCGTTTAGAAGTATTGTAATTTGAAACATTTCTTTTAAAAACATTTTTTAAAAAAAAATTTTAACGTATTATTATTATTATACTAATCGGAAAAAAACTCTTCTTTGTCATCGCCGGTCCAATATTAAACATAGTCCCATGTTATGCTAAGAAATCTGGTAATTCCTTTGTTGACGCTGTATCTATCCTTTTTTTAACATAGTCTTCTACTGATACGATTTTTCTCTCGCAAACGTATTTTAAAAAGTCCCCATATCGTTCTACATTTAAAGTCACTAAAACAAAAAAATTGAATTAAATATAAATAATATATGTTATTATAGGGGCGTGGTGTGGTGCATTGGTCACCTCAGCTGCCACGTGACACCTGAGGTTAAGCTGTGTCCGTTGCTGCTTGATCCCGGATGGGTGACCCGGGATTTTTAGCGGCGACCCACACCATTAACCCCGGCTATGCATGGCAGAAATGCCAAGCGTGGATGCGCCCACCCAGGCGACCGAATAGGCATTGTTACCTATAAAGTCCCTAATCCCGGTCAATACGCCATACGAATATTTATTTATTTAAAGATAAAAACATATTATGAAATGGTACATAACGTATATTATAATTAATGTTTACCGTAATCATGAACGTTTTTATTTGGATGATCTTCAAAGTAATCAAGCAAGATAAATTGAATTTCTTCTGAGTTGTTACCCATATAAACAATAAAATGAGTCAAATCAATTTCCATAGTTTCTTTGTCTTGGACAGTATATTTGATCCACCTTAAACAATCATTGAACGAATCTTCTATAGCCTGAAATTGTTTTAATCAATACAAGGTTAAATTCCATAAAAACTTTTATTATAAAATTTAAATACGTATTGACTTAAATATGCGTGCTAATTAACAAGCAAACAAAAATGTATTTTTATTATTATTATTATCATTTATTATTATTTATTACAAGAACTTTACTTGCAAGACTTTATGTTATAATAATAATAATTTCCTAGATAAGAATGACTATTTAGGAAATCTTTAACCTTTATATTATAAATAATTCAGCAAAATATCGACATAAACCTAATAGTTTTAAAGTAATAGTATAAATTACCTTAGCTTCAGCTATCTCTATCTCATTTTTCAGTTCGGCTATAGTTTCCTGTATAAGTGAAGCTGAACTAAAATCTTCATTTTTATGTTTTTTAAGCTCCAAGTCTTTAAGCTAAAATAATAATAGTTTCCTAGATAAGAATGACTATTTAGGAAATCTTTAACCTTTTCATTATAAATAATTCAGCAAAATATCGACAAAAACCTAATAGTTTTAAAGTAATAGTATAAATTACCTTAGCTTCAGCTATCTTTAACTCAATTTTCAGTTGGGCTACAGTTTTCTGTTCAGATGGAGCTGAATTAGAATCTTCATTGTTAGGTTTTTTAATCTAAAATAATAATAATTTCCTAGATAAGAATGACTATTTGGGAAATCTTTAACCTTTTCACTAAAAAAAATTCAGCAAAATATTGACAAAATCCTAATAGTTTGAAAGTAATAGTATTCATTACCTGAGGTTCAGTCTCAAATTCCAGTTCGGTTATAGATTTTTGTTCAAGTGAAGTTGAACCAGAATCTTTATTTTGATGTTTATTAAGCTCTAAGACTTTAAGCTAAAATAATAATAGTTTCCTTGATAAGAATGACTATTTAAGAAAACTTTAACCTTTACATTATAAATAATTCAGCAAAATATTGACAAAAATTAAATAGTTTTAAAATAATAGTATAAAATACCTCAGCCTCAGCTTTCTCTAACAGCTCATTTTCTAATTGGGCTTTAGTTTTCTGTTTAGGTGAATCTGAAGCTTCATTTGTTTGTTTTTTAGTATTTATTTCTGGTAACCAATAAAAAAAAAGTATTACTAATAATAATAATAATTATTATTATTATTATTATGATGATGTTTCGAACCAAACTTTTAGGGTTTTTACTCATTATTAGGTGATTGTACATTTGCCTATACATATCTGTTATTTGTTATTAATTACTGCTTTTAAATAATTTTCAACTTATAACATTATTTCGCTCCAATTTGTTATTTTTTCTGTGTTTGTGTGAGCACTTATTATAATAGCTTATAAAATCGAAGGTTACACTATGATATATTATCATAAGTTTAAAAAAAAATTCATCTGGAATAAAAATTGCATTTATGTCTCAAATTTAAATAAAATACATTATTATATGTCTGCTTAATCAAATAACATGTTTTCAAACAAAGCCCAAGTCTGTTTCAAGTAACTAATCTGTTGAGTATTTTGTTACATAATATTTAAATTAAATTTATTTTAAATGTTTTTTTTCCTAACCATCAACTAAACTATATTTAATTACCATTTTCCGGTGACCCATTACCGCCACACCTGAAAAGTAAACGTTCATTTTTCAATGTGTATTTTACACACCGAAATTCTAGGTTTGGTTACATTTTTTATACAAATTTGAAACCAAAAATAATGTTTAAAAAAATACTTACAAAGCATACGCTGCTAGACTAAGTAAAAGAATAATCTTGATATTCTTCATATTTAATATCATACCGGTAAAATGCTCAAATATTATAATAAACTGTTTAACTCGTTTGTAATATCATACTGTGTGTTACTACAGTATTCGTAAGGCCAATTGTAATTATTATTCTACACTTTTTTGAAAAAGTCATTTTAAGTTTGTTTTTGGGTTTGTATACGCAAGTGTGTTATGTTTTTATTTCTATTGCGCTATATCACTTGATTATTTACAAAACAAAATATATCAAACTTTTCATAAAACCCGTGTAAAACGTTGTTATCTGCCTTGTCCTATAAATTTTTTTGAGTACCATTGGTTCCTGGAACGTATTAGGTGTGTCCCAAGAAGTTTCCACCCATCCCAGAGTCCTCTCAATAACGTTAGTATAATAGTTTAAAAACAAATTTCAAAAATAAAAGTACAAATCATAATACAATTTAAATACCTATAAGTATATAATTTATAATATAAATAATATTAAATATAATATAAAATATGCTTTTTTTGGACAGTTCATTTTTTTATTTATGCTACATTAGAAAAATTATAGCATTTAGGTATGTATCTAAAAAAAAGCCAGAGTGTGATGTGACTATTATACATTTTATTCTGACTACTACTACATACTGACTAGTCAATAAAGAAGACATGATCAAAACGAGTTAAATGACTATAATTATATTTAATAGCTGTATTATTATTTTTTTATTACATCAAATAGGTTTTATATTCTATATAGGTCCTTAGTCTCAAGAGGAGGAATCTGTTTTTTATATTTGTCATTGTAAAGCAGAACAATGTGTTAAATCTTTAATAAGAATTTTATTTTTTTTAATAAAACTCGTATTTTGTTAAAATCAACCAAGTCATAATGTTCAGTTCATGTACAAACTGTATAAACATTGTATTCGAATTTAGAACTTGAAAAACATAAATAATACAACAGTAAAATAACTTAAAAAACATATTTAAAATCTTAAATAACAAAATATGGTTTTTGAAATGACTTGTGTTAGACAAAAAATCAGCACCTTTGTTTTTCGTACTTGTGCTTAACTGTACAAATAAAGTCTGTTTTTAACATGTATTTCAAGTCATGAACATCGCAACACTCGCATTGTTTACTGATTCAGTATTATTTGTTTTTGAACCAAATCAACTTAGGCACAAAAATAAAAAAAACAAGAAACAGATCTTCTAGTTGTAACAAGTTATATTTTTCTGTACCCAAAACATTTGGCTTTAATGACTATATTTTTGTAATACATACTGTGAAACCCTTCTATCTTACGGAAGAGTAAGATATTACTTTTTTTTAAAAAACAACAACAATTTTATTATTTGTTTTTAACCTAAACATTAAGACGAAAACAAAACTTGACCTATATTGTTATATCCATATGTTATTTACTTAACTGACTTCGCTAAATTTACACTTAATGTATTTTTTCGAAGATAAACCTGCATCGATTTTAGAAGCTGATATTTAAAAATTATTTATTCTTAACATCACGTTAAAAATATGAAGGTTAATTATATTAACGGTTATTTTTTTGTAACCAAACCTTTTGGATCAGACGACTTAAATATATTATATTTAAAAATTATAACTTTAAATACCTTTTAATACAGTTAAACCTTATTACGTACCTATAAGTATATTAGAAAAAAAAGTTCAATATTTTAAAAATGTTTATTAAGAAGATTGCCTTTTTGGTTGCATATTGCAAAAGTACTAATATTAATAACATAAAATTCAATTATATTATACATACATAATATACGATACCTTAATTATAAATAAAGAATTTATTTATTTATTATAAATAGCCACCCGAATACATAAGTAACAGTGTACTATAAAATATACATGGATATAATCAATAATTGAAATAAAATTACGTTTACACAAACTAATTGGTAACAAACAAATTGCAAAAATAAAGTACAAAACATAATAAAATTAATATACCTATACATATTAATTTATAAAATTAAATAGAATGCCAACCCGAATATTATGTCTGACTTTATAAGAAATATCAACATTGTTGAAATTATTACATGAGGCTAATGACCTGTTTGGGGGGGGGGTGGAGTAACCATAGAGGTTCTTATGTTTAGAAAGATGGAATTAAATCGGAAAATTTCTAAAGTTATAGGAACGAGCGTATAGAAACATTAGTCTTAAAAGAAAATAATAATAGATATATGTAGCTAAAAAAAGCCAGGGTGATGTGACTATTATTAAAAAAATTAAATTAATACGACAAGAGGATTAAAAGTGGTGTTTTTTTAAATATTGTTTTTAATCTCATAACTAACTATAATATCCGCAACCAACTTTTCTGATATTACTTTTGTTAAACTATTTTTAGTTTTTAATTATTTTATTTTTTTATTTTTAGGCCTTTTAAACTTTTTCGAAAGATACAATATCTACAGATTTTAGACAATTTCTAGTAGAAATTAGAATTGAAATACTTTCTAAAAATGCCTATGGAAAAAAGTGGAATTTGTTCACCATTTTTTGAAGCTATGCTTTTTATGGAACGCCGCACTTGGGCGCTGGAGTTCAACGAAGAAAAACCGTAACGTACGTACGCCGTATGTCTGTTTGGTTGTCCTTAACGCATTACTATTATTATACACCATTCGTCCGATCGCCATGAAACTTTGGAAAGTTGTTGAGTACCCTCCCGGGAAGGTTTCCGGCATAAAACTTTTTGAAAATTCCACCCCTAAGGGTAGCCTTATTTAGTTGCTAACCCAAAATAAACAATTGGTTTGTAACCATGGCAACCCCGGCAACCATAGTAACCGTATGATTCGCATAGCTTCTGCCGAGGGTCCCGTGACCCACACAGCATTTGGTTACTACTTACTAAGCAATATAATTCACCCCGTCAAACGAAATAAAACTTACATACCGTAGTTTACTTTGTTAATAATTTTGATGTACACAACTAATTTACCATTTTCATAATATTTCACAAGCATTACGCTTACATTTATTTGTATATACACTTAATATTTTGTATAAGTACTGTTAAGATAACTTATAGTTAAATCGTATTAATAACATAAGAGACTACCGAAAGAATTTTCTCTACAAACCTATATTCAATCATGTTTAAGTAATTATTTCCAAATGAATTACAATTATTCATCATACTAAGACGGTATATTGTTTATATTTTTTGTTTAAACTACAGAACTGAATGCGTTGATATCAAAACGGAACCGCTTGATAATGAAAGCGATGATGTGTCGAATGCGTCGTATAAAAGGTACGTACCTGCTATTATGTCATTAATATTTGATAATTGTTATTAGTTATCCCATTGTAAGACTTTGTTTTAACATTGAATTTCGACTTAGGTCTATATGATGATAGATCTAAAAATAGGTTTTTTTTTAGAAAATCCAAAAAAACTATAGCCATTTTTTATTAACTAATTAATTGATTAACGTTATTGTAACAACGTAATTTAAATAATTCATATTTTTCCTATCTATTGTTTCGCATCTGCAAATGATTCGCAAATGTTTTGTCCTAATGTAATACATGTTATAGGTATACAAATATACAATATATTTTTTATGCATACTAATTACTTACACTAGGTTTATCTATATAACCATCGTCCATCGTCCTAAATAGTTTCACGAAGCGTGTAAATATAATAAACGAAGTTTCACTATAATAAGTAGAACAATAACTAATAATGTAGACAAACGATTAAAATATTAAAATAAATAATCGCAGTGGTTGCTCGTGTAGTATTTTTGGTAGTACTCATTAAAAAAAAGTCCATAGATAACATATGAGGGGCCTAGAACACACGGGGTATAAGTGACATTTTTACAAAATCTGAGTGAAGTCCACAGCTAAACTAATCTAAATTTATGGTTGTTCAAATTTGTAAGCGGCACTTCGGCGAACTATATTCAAAATACTTCATTTTTTGTACAGTAAAAAGCATTAAAAAAAAGTTCTTTATTATAAGTTTTTACCAGCTTGTGATTATTGTGGTCTTATAAAATAGGTTAACAGTGGAAGTTATTGTCTACATCTAGATTAAGTGGGGGAATTAGCATAGTCACTATCATTTGTTCGTTCGTAAAACATAATTTCAGATTCGATCTAAAGAAAAACAATTCGATGTTTTTACTAAAAAATAAGTTTTTCACGCAAAGTGTACAATAATAAAAAATTATAAGTATGCTAAAAATTACAAATATTAGTACTTAATCATGTTTTTATTTTGTGAGGTTACAATTATGATCCTGTAACTTCATTTGTTTTCAATTTAATTGATTTAAAAAGTTGTAAATTCTTATACTTTCGGTTTCGTACTTGGCCCTTTTTCAAATAACCGATTCATTTTCATTTTAATCAATAGTAGTTAGTTAATGTATGTCTAAAATCGAAATATTTTTAATTTATAGTTCGCATTTGAACAACAATGCGGAAGTAGCGGAAGTCAAGCATATCAAATCTGTAAATTACTTCTACCCGGAAAATCAAGCTAAATTACTCTTACAAAGTGACAAGTCAGTATAATTTTATCCGCGGGAAAAATGAGTTTTCTAAAATAGTTTGGACGTTAAAGAAATATAGGAATAATATTGTGATACTCATGAGGTTGAAAAACTTTGGCAATAGAATTGTACCACTGTGGTTTTTTTTTTTTTTAGAAGTAATTGTGTAGGTATTAGACTGGTGCTTACGAATTGGGTAGATTGAATAAACGGTACAATGTCCTTATAGGTTTCTTAGGTCCTTACTGATTTGTATAATATACTTTGTTTGTACAGTACGTATAATGAGACAACCTATGGAAACATTGGTGGTTTATATCCGACGGCAATGGCAACCGACTCGTTACACAACTTCGACAACGGACACGACGACGACGATTCCAGCAACACGAGTCTTGACTTGCACGTGTGCCAGTCTGATAACTGCGAAAAGTCTCTGCTGGGTAGATTCAAACTATCCACGTACGACGGCGGTTGCAGTACAGGGCGAAGACAGTGTTGCAACGTCAAGACGTCTCCGAAACTCTACAAGTGCCAACATTGCATTAGGGAATTTCATCAAATTGCCAATCTCAACAGCCATTTGAAGTACACGCACAAAGCCGACTTTAACCGCTGCGACGAAAAACTCCGGAATCCCGAATCGTCCATGAAGACTAGAGTCGGCAATAAGTATCAGTGCAACGTAAGTGAACAGTTCCGTAGGTACTTTAATATAAGTCCAAAGGCGCTGTTTACACGATTGAGTGTACGCACTACCCTTTGAATCGATTTTATTTGTCGAAAAGAAGACATGTTTAAAATTTTAACCTTCCAAGACAACTCTAAGTAGTGCTCACTACAACTCTTAGTGGTGAGCCAGATATTCCCCTTTTGATTAACACCTAAACAATTTATAATTTATTAAAATCGTCATAGCTTCAAAACTTATGAATCTTTTTAAAATTAAAAACAAAAATTCTGAAAGTTCAAACTTACACCTTCAAAATACTTTACTAGACATTTGATGTTGTTAATTTTTACTGATATAAACAATGGCTTAATGATACATTTTCAGTAATTGTTTATTGTTAAACTGCCTAACTGTAAGTAATTAAAAAACGGACAAAAAACAATAAATGTATTTATCAATATTTTAAAGGTACATACTGATACTATGTCAGCTTTCCGAATCTTTTTTTAAATTTTAAACATATTTAGAAGTTTTGAAGTTCTGACGATTTTAATGAAAAATATATGTTTTGTGTTAATCATATATGGGCAAATATGACTCCACTTAGATTTGAGAAGACTAAAATTTTAAGTATTGACAAACAAAATCTATAGAGGGGGGGGGGAGCAACAATTTTAAAACATTTTTAATTCAGTCAATTATTGCAAAATATATTGTTTTCAGGTGTGTTCGAAACTATTGTGTTCAGCCTATGTACTCACCGAACACATGCGACTACATACGGGAGAAAAACCGTATAAGTGTAAACTGTGTCCAAAGCAGTATACTAAATCGTCGACGCTGACCAATCATTTGAAAATAGTACACCGTTTAATCAAACGGAATGTCGCCCAGTATCATCCGACTTGCAAAGAAAAAATCTGATGTCCAAAAACCCCGTGTTTATAATATGGCTGTGTTTATGTATTTTTTGTTTCAATCCTTATTTCATTCCCTTTGTTGTGTTTTAGCTCTTTCAAAATAGGTATTTTGAAAGAGGAATAAATTCGAGACAGCACTAAAAGGTAAAAGGTTGTCCTATATTCTGTCCTTTATCTTCTTTTTCTATGAACCAATTCATATATATCATTGTATAAATTATTATATTAAAATCAACTTAATTTAAAACAGATGTGTGAAATAAAATATTATTAAGATTAAAATTAAATTGCATAATTATGTTTTGTTTTATCATTGATTATACATATAAAATATTATTTATAATCAATGGTTTTTTATTACGTACAAAGCGGTCTGCGTGTTAAATAAAGCTGAAATATCAAACTTTTCCAAGCAGCCGAAATAGCTCAGTTGGGAGAGCGTTAGACTGAAGATCTAAAGGTCCCTGGTTCGATCCCTGGTTTCGGCATAACTTTTTGCAATTTTTTCTAATTTATTAATTGATTTTATAATTAGGTATAATTAATAAATATTAAAACATTTTAATTTTTGACAAAAATTAAAAAAGTTGAGAAGTTTTCTAAAATACCCATTTAACGCGAACTCTTAAAAAGTAGGTATAAAAAAATAAAACTTAAAAGCTCATTTGTCAAAAATCACAAGTGAAAATCGTTTGTTTAGTCCAACGTAAAAAAGATTAGGTAAAGAAGTCTGATTCAAAAAAATATATTGATACAAATGTACTCCATATACATTTATATCTATCAATAATATATTGTTATTTATAATCTTCGTGTTTTTGTACTTTGTTTTTCTCGGTAAAAAAAAAGCTTCAAAACATATTTATATAATTTTTTACCTACATTTTTAAAAATACGCTAGATATACGCATAATTGATATTTTCGACCATAAATCTAAAATTGCGAAACAAAATGTAATAGAAGCTGTAATAATTATTCGTCAAACAAGTTTTTTTTTCATATTAGGTACGTAAGTAAAATACTGTGTACCTGAATAACTAATAATAGTTGATACCTGATATTTTCTTTAAGATTAAATCTGTTCTCATCCGGTTAATATTACGTACTAGTTTTCAATATGAAAAACAAATTGCACAGAATACGTCACTTCCCTTTTCACATGTAAATTGGCTGCTGACCTCAAAAACTCAAACATACATTTTCTATGGATTTATTTCTGAGATATAAATTATTTCTTTTTGGCGTTTTTTTCAGAAGTAGTCTTACATTTTAGTAAATATCTCAAATTAAAATCAACCAATCTAGCCACACGAGCTGTGAGCTGACAAATCCAAGGTAATTGAACTACCGCAAACACATAATAGTTTTCAAACGGTTCAGATGATAATAAAATGCAATTGATCGAAATATGTGGAAAAAATAATTTTTTCTTACACAAATACAAATCGTAAATTTACTGTATCAAATTTTAATATGTTTTTCGAGGTCAGCAAACAAATTAAATTTAAAAAAAATTGCAAAAATTTTAAATATTTGTTAAATTAAAACTAACCATATGCATATTCTAAATTAACCAATTGATGCATGATATGGTTCCCACGAATTATTTAAGCTCTGAAGCTCCAATTTTTTTTCTATTTTTGTGATTCTGGTTTCATTTTATAAACCCACGGACCGATATTTCATGTAGTAGGTCTACCTTTATATTAACAGAAACTAGAAAGCTAGTTTATTGGGCCAACAATTTTAAATATTCACCGCTTCCCCTTTAAATTCGAGAAAATTATTTGAAACGATTATTAAAAATATTATACCTATTCTTTAGATATAGTACCACCAGTGTACCAGTGAAAACCCAAAGAAAATACTATTAACCTTTTTTGTCCATGAAGGATGGGACTATACCCCCTGTGCTATTTTTTTTTTAAAGTAAATTAAATATGAATTATGTAAGAAAATTGTATGTAAACGAAAACAGGAAATAAATACAATATGTTTGCAGTATGATCAATAAAAAAAATGTTTAACATTTTTAACACAAAACATTTATTTTTTATGGCATCATAATACCATGCGATCTCACACCACAGACCCGAAGAGGTTAACTATAAAAAATGTGATGAGTAATACCTTGCATCTGTATTGACTTATGCAATAGGCTGTGTGAAATTGGATCCCATATCCAGTAACCACGATGTTAAACGATCGTTGACTGCTGCTAAAAAACAATAACCATTCAGTAATATTTAATTTGTGTATGTACACTGGCACATAATCGATTCAGAACTTTGGCAACACTGTAAAACGCTATCAAATTCTCTATATACGTTTTGTTATTGTTATTAGGCAATAGATTATTATCAAAAAATATCAATTTACAATTAAGTTGTCTGTAGTCGATGTCGATTGTCGACGACGCGACGGGCTGTTATATTAACGTTATATTTTATGCATGCAGTTGTTAAATTTTAAGGTAATTATTTGATCGATATTCAGTCATGTTGTTTGTTCACTGAGTTATGTTAATGTAGAAGTAAACAGTCTAGTTTTGGTAATTATTATGAACGAAAATGATGTTTTAATTTTAAAAGTAAGTGTGTTGTTTTATACCAACAAATGTAATATAATAAATTACTTCAGCCAACTTAAAAAAAAAAATTGATGATAACATTTAAATGTTTTCGTATTGAGTTTAATATTAAGAATAATATACTAAATACAAATACTCGTAATGTATTAATGCAAAAATAATTTATTCCAATTGAATATTTTTTAAAGCAACTTCTCAGTATAATCTCAAAAAATAAAATACTATAGCTAAAGTCCCCCTCCTCTAAAAATCCAATTAGTTTGCTTAATTTAACTGTTAAATATTTACCAACATAAAATAATGTAGATAACCCAAATTGTATGCATTATATTGTTATTCATAATTCAGATTATAAACTAGAATATAATAAGCTAGTGTTCATAAATCGTTTTTTCATTTACATTCTTACTAAATTTAATTAATTACTTTGAATGAGTGTTGAGTGACATGTTAATATAAAAGTGTACTCTAACCATACTTAGAGACTAAAAAAAACTATTTGAGTGATAAATAAATAGGTATCTATAACTAAAAAAATATGTTAACGATTTTACGTTATTGAAATATAATAATTTATTATTTTATAGAAAAAATAATTGATTTCTATACGTTTGACTTAGAAACTTGTTTAAATAAAATATGATGATTAAATCCGCTGGATTTTTTTTTTAACTATAGAATATAGCTTTAGGTCCCGTAAATTGTAGCATAAACCATAATAATATTTGTTTTGACTATTGCGTTTTATTTTATAATGTGATAATAATGTAAAACAAAGTCTTTGAGTGTTGTATACTTTTTTAGGTAACTTCTATGACGGTTTAAGTCTTATAAATAAGTACACTGAACTCATTCAGTGGTGATCTTTATCTTCACAGTATAAATAAATAAAATATGTCATGTTAATTATTTTTATCAATACATTGTGTATAACTTGATGATTAATAATTTTTTTTACGAAACTAGTAGTTATTCAATAAAATGTTGTACCAGTCTAAGACATTGTTTTTACAAAATAGCCATAATATATATATATATATTTTTTATTTATACATTTTTCTTATTTTTTATTGTTTTTTTAAGAAACCAAAGGTATATCTAGTCATGAAGTCCATCAATAATTTGGCGATCCTGGCGATTGTTTCGGAAACTCTACAATGTATGGTCTAATATTTTTATACTATAATATATGCCACAATTAGATGAACGCTTCTCTTCTGGTGTCGGGGAAACAATCTTTTTAAACTATTAAGTACAAATATAGTAATAGATACAGATGAATTAGAATAAATAACAATTTAACTGTAAGAAAGATACTGTAAGCATGAGTAACACATTTAACAGTTAATCACAGTGCACGTTTGCAACATTCGTCATGGGAGTGGTAAAAAAAAATAAAACTGTGGTTAGAAAAAGTCCCAGGCAACATCAGTGCAAATTCTGTTATAAGGTATTCCCTTTTCCCAATGTATTAAAAAAGCATTACAGAGTACACACTGGTGAAAGACCGTACGAATGCGATTTGTGCGGTAACAGATTCACCCACCAAAATACTCTACGCAATCACAAGTTGTGCATTCATAACTGCGGCCGAGATGAAGACTTTACGTGTGGTCATTGCGACAAAAAATTCCCTATGAAGGAACGTCTTATTGAACATGTGCGCATTCATACAGGATATTATCCTCACAGGTATATATTTCACTTATTAATTGCAAAGTTATATTTTGACAATATGAAACAACTTGTTTTACGGAATTTTATTAATTCCGTTTAATGAATAATTCAGAAAATAAATGTAAATGTTATTCATTAGTTTTAAAAAATATTATTTAAAACTTGATGGAGTATAATTAATAATTTATAACCAGAGTTGGCGATAACCTAGTTTAAAAAAAAAAGTCTTTAGCCATTAGGTTTTTTTGGGTATAAATACAACATAACTCATAGTTTTTAGTGAATACCAAATATTTGTTGGGCTTACACTAAAAATAAAACCAGTTGGGTTTTGTTTGCTGACTTTGCTTATAATGTATACCTTAAAATTGTACTTGCTACATAGATAATGTTTAATTATATTATACTAGTTCAGTTTTATCATATAAATTGTCATTGATTCATTTATCATTTCATTTTTTGAAAACATCTACCTAAAATACTATCGGTGTCTTCCATTCAATACTCGATTGATCATTAAATATTTGTTTACAATTTGTTTTAATTTTTTATTTCACATATTTTATCTTAAAGTTTCATACATTTTCTAGATGTGACAAATGTTTAAAAACATTCACACGAGCCAGTCAGTTATGGCAACATGCGCGATCACATAATAAACAGTATACATTAGAATGTGCCATATGCCATCAGTTGTTTGCCTGCCGTTCCGTGCTACGAGGTCACATGAAAAGACATATGGGTCAAAATGATTTTGTGTGTGAAGTTTGCGGAAAAGCTTTTTTACGTAGGGATGGTTTAACGAAACATTTATCGAGCTATCATAACAATATCAGAGCTTTTACGTGTAAAATTTGCCACAAGCAATTTAAAGGTCACATGATACAACACTTAAGAACACACAGACATGAAAAGCCGTACGAGTGCAAAAGCTGTGATGCTCGTTTTGTTCAGCGATCTCAACTGACAGTCCACGAAAGAAGGCACAGTGGGGAGAAACCGTATCCGTGTCCGGTTTGTAAAGTTTCTTTTGCGCATTCGACGGCAATGAAAATGCACGTACGACGACATACTGGGGAAAAACCCTTTAAGTGCCTGGTGTGTATGAATACGGCGTTTACGCAACTACCACATTTAAAAAAGCACATGTTGACCATACACAAAACAGACAAGCCATATTTATGTGTAAAATGTAATGCATACTTCAAAACCAAAACCCAAATATTAACTCATGAAGAGTCGTGTTCTCCGAAACAAGAATCAAAAGAAATAATTGCTCCAAGCATGGCTCTAGATCGTATGCGTATGTTGTTGGCTGTTTTGTTAATTCGCATATCGACTACCGAAAGGTTAAACGCACTAGGATTTGGTAAAAGATTAATAGATTTAGTGTTATGCGACTCCATTGAGAACTCGGGACGTAGTCCATATCGTGACGTTAAGCTTAGTGAAAACGATTTATTAAAAAAAAATATAGAAATACTATTGGATTGGACCATCCCAAAAGTTTATATGGATCGGTTCAAGAGCGAACGGCGCACGACTGAAGAAATTTTAGAGGAACTAACGTCATGATTTTTTTTTTCAATTTATATAGCATGCTATTACTTGTAACCTTTCCCTGTATCATATTTTTAAGAGACATTCTTATCACAAAAATGTTTATTATTGTTTTGACAAACATTAAATTTCTTGTGAAACACCAGACTTTGATGGTGTTGTATTCTTATTCTTTAAAACTATTATTTAATCTTTAATTTTACGATGATGATAATACACGTTTTTGTGGTAGAAGAATCAATATAGGCAATGTTCTACTATTATTTTTATACTGTAATCTGCTATTATTTATTAGCTCCTTGTTCTTCTGCAGCTATCTTGTAATCGCAAAACTTAAAATATTTATGAAAGCTCATAAACGGTGGTGGTTGAGTTTTATTTGATATATACCTCTGTATCTAATATTGTAAATAATCCGTTAAAGCCAGTTGTAGACAAAATTTTAGACATTTTTCATTGAAATATTTACAAGAGAAAATTAAGAAAATGTACTGATAAATTATTTGCTTTTCTTGAATATATTTCAATAGGTAAAGGACTATATCTATCTATAACTTTGATATTAAATTGGTGTTGGTTTTCACAAATGTTAATATTATTATATATTACTATATACTTGCTTTTCGCTGTAACCAAATCATATTTTATAGTTTAATAATGTAAAATATCTAGTTAAATTTTTTTAATTTATTGAGGTTAAATTAATTGTTTTTTTAGGTGTTGCGTTAACAAACTGGACGCCAAAGTAAAGTTGTAATTTTATATTAATTTGTTCTCTTTTTTTAAATATATTTTAATCCCATTATAAACCAAAGACTCAAAGCGGATTACCAAAGAATAAGATTCTAGTCACGCCAGAAGAATGGTAAGAACCGCTAAATAAAATATTTCTTTATAGTTAAAAAATAATATATTGACATTAAAAAATATGTAATAATATAAATTTAAAATAGTCATTATATTTTTTTAATTTACATAAAAAAGTGACTCAGCTATAATATTTTACCTAACTATTGTGCCATTTTATTATTTAAATTTCATTATCCTATCCACTTCGAATTAGCAATGCCCCGAAACTAGTTTTTTTTAAGATGTAATTAACTCTCGAGTATGACATTGTAGTTAACTCGACCTAAATTGTATTTTCTATAAGATTCTATAATTTTGTTATTTTATTTTAGTTAATAGTTAATAATAATTATCTTATAATTAATGTTGTGTTCAATCATTTAATCAAATTATTACATTATTAATAATTTTCTATACAAGAAATTGTGTAAAAATGATAGTGTGAAGTTAGTGAATTGGATTTTTATCTATATTATTGTGTTTTTATTGTTTAGTTTGTTTTTTTAATTGGGTTACCAATAAAAAGGCTAATTCAGAATAAATAAAACAATTTTTAGGGAAAATTATGTTATTGTGTGTCTTATTGTTTGAATATTATAAAATTATTTCATTTGAGATACTATACACTGTGTTTTTTATTTACTTCTATGCTTCTATTTGTATTGACTCCACATGTATACTGTTTAAAAATTAATTATTTATTTTATTTTATAAAATTCAGTGAATTTAACATACCGTTTCACTAAATTGAGTAAATATGAATTAAAATTTATTGAACACGGAATAATATGTTTTTGCCAGAAAGAACACAAGAGCCAAAACTAATAGGCTGTTCTGAGTGATCATTAAATTTGTATAATTTATTTTTTTTTCTAATGTACGATTCAAACGTTGTCGACGGACTGTTTTACACAAGTAATTTTTTATTTTACACAGCTTATAGAATCAACAGTGTAGTAATAATATACATGGTTATGTATTATGTATATTAAACTTTAGTCTGGAATATTTTAAAAGCTAAATTATCATATTAGTAACTTCTGTTATAAGTAAACATTGAAATTTTTATTTTCTAATAAGTTTGTAAAATTGTTTACAAACCTATTCATAATTCGTTCATAATATTTTTATTTATAAATACGAATTGTTTGGAAACGAGTACATAAAACAAATTATATTATACAGTAGTTACATATTTGAATTTTGTCTAATTATGATTGGCAGGGTCACACTAACATTAAAGGTAATCACTATATTTTACTTTGTGTTACAGAACATACTTCCTAGAATTGTTAATCAAAATACTAAAATTATTATGGGTTGTCAGGAATTTAAATTTTCTTTAACAATCATTTTAAGGCTACATCATTTTTTAAAAACGTTTTATTAGAAACTTAAATACTTAATAAGTAAATTAATTGTCAAATTCATTGCTAACATTCCATTTTTGTGATACAGCTTTTTTTTTAATTTGAATACTAGATTTTAATTTTTTCTTTTGATTGCCATTAGATACACTTTTTCGTTTAACTTTTTGTAAAGTTTCTGGTTTTTTCACACCAACCACTATGACTTCTGGTTTATCTTCAATTTCTTCTTCGGATTCACTCTTAACATCTTCTTTTTTGCTATAAAATAAAATATATTTTTTTTAAATTTATTATAGAAATAATTGTAAATCACCGCTTTGAGACTACTTGAGAATAGTTTAGAAACCAGTAAACAATATGTCTCCGAATTGTTTTTATAATATTGATACAAGAATATATTATATATATATATTGTTATAACATGGATATGTTTTTGGGCTGGATACACAACCGAAAATTTTGTGTCACGAAAGAGACGTGTGAGCTGAGTTGGGTGTGTTTAGTGCAACCGATGTATGGTTAAACCATGAATGTGAATCTAAAGTTTTTGGATTTTTTGACTGGTTATTCTCGAATTATTAACTAAAATTATCTCTTATAATAATACTGAATGTAGATTGCAAGTCATTGATTACATGATGTTTATTTAGGCAGGAGGCTACATAAAGAAGCTAACCAAAAACATATCCATAATTCAATGTTTTACTGTGTAGCGAAGAAAATGAATGTTTTTACGAATTTTAACTTGCCTTGGAGACTTGCTGGAGGTCATACAAGTGACTCTACAATCCAAAAAAATGGAACAATTTTTAACAGGTTCTTCATCGCTCTTCAGATCCCATAACGTAATATGACCATCACTAAGTGCAGTTATAAGCCATTCATCGACTTTACTCAAACATTTGACTCTTACATCTCCTATTTTCATGTTCCATACAAGTTCTTTATTAATTATATCATAACATTTAATAGATCCGTTTTCTGTACCAAAACAAACTAAATGTTCCTAAAATAACATTGATTAAATAATAAATCTAGTGAAATTGAATGGATTATACAAAACAATTACCGACAAAAACGTGATTCCATGAACTTTCTGATCACATTCAATTGTAAAAGCAATGCCTGCCGTTTCTACACTGTAAATAATCAGTTTCGTATTGAGAGGCAAAGCATAAAACTGTCCGATGGGAGACCATATGATTCTTTCAAAAAAATAATATGCGCCCAAACTAAAACAAAACAAATAGTACAAACATAAATACTTATTGCAGATAAATTATAATTGTATTGTGTTTGGTTTACTCACCTTGAATGATTGGTCGTATATGCCGGTCTACCTTTAACTAAATTCCAAGTTCTTAAAGTTTTGTCTTTACCAACAGATAAAGCTAATTTTCCACTTGGGTGTACAGCTAAGCAAGATACACCTATAATAATGGAATTCTTTAAATAAACTTTGTTTCGTTCATAAGGTCAATTGTAGCACAATTTTTTAAACTTAATTCTAACCTGATCCTTTGTGTGCTTTATCCCAAAGTTTTTTTATTTTCCAAGTCCCTGTTTCATATATTGCAATTGAACCATCATCGCTAGTGCTAATTAAATGAGATTCGTCAGGAGTAAAAGACAATGACGTTACCGTGCCAGTATGCTGCAAAATAGTATGTATGTGGCAGCGCTTGACCATATTATATACTTCAATAGTCTCGTCTGTACTACTGGATACCATATATTTTGATGAGCATGATACGGCTCGAATACTGGCTTGATGTACGTGATCATTAAACGATTGAACGAGTTCCAATTCTTTTGACTTCTTAATGGTAGAACAGATAAAAAAATGATAGATGTTAAAATATGTGTATAAATTTAAATTTAAAAAAAAGTAACTACCTCATTTTTAACGCGGCATTTTACTCCTATGACAAACGATTCGTAACAACCAAGTATAATTTCAAAAACATCCATTATATTGCGCGTGAAATTATAAGTAACTCAATTAAATAGAATGTATTTAAAATTAAAGCACGTTTATTTTCTTTAGTAAATTTAAATTTAGTTGAAGCATGTTCACAACAACATTCGAATTCAGTATTGACTATCAGGAATCATGTGCTTACTTAATTTATTAATACTGATTACTGATAAGACAACAAGTGATAACAATAACAAATTTATTACACATTTGGATTAATACACGATGTAGAGAAGATAAGGTGACGCCACTCCAACCAAATCAGTGGGTCAAGAAATTACGGCATTTTGGTAGTACAATTTTGTCACGTAGATAGCGCAACCATTCGCCTGGAGGCCGACTTTTACATGGAGCTAATAGGATTTTTAACATATTATTATACGTTACTGTCATTTTTATTGCTAAATAAAAATATATTACATGTAATTTTATTTTATTACAGGACTATAGATTATATATTATTTAAAAAACCACAATATTATTTATTCTAATTCCTATTCCACAAAAGACGTTTATAGTCGAACGATGACTATCCTTTTATAACAATATATATAATATATAATAACACATATTATGTACAAGAAAAAAATTGTCCTCAACCCCTCCCCCCTCCTATATCGAATTTTAAGCACCAGAGAAGTTTTTTCAAATTGAGTTTATAGTTGTTGAAGGTCTAAAGAATTCATTATAAAGAATAACGAACATTTCTTTAGAAAAATGTAGTTTCCTATAAAACCATAACTGAAACTAGAAATGTTTGTAAGATAAAGCTTATTCTATGGTAACTAAAGGGACTTATAAAGTAGGGTATATTAAAACAGGGATCGCATAGATAATATCGGCTTCCGGGCGAATGGTGGCGCCGCCTGTACAGCGAAGCTGAACTACCAAAATGCTTGAAGCATACAACCCCAGATTTTTACTGATAAGAAGTTTAGTGGTGTCACCTTGTCTTCTCTACATCGTGATACGAATAAATAAATAATGGTATTGTTATGATTTCTATTATCACATTCAGATAAGCCTTTGATAGTTTACATTAAGATCCGAAATCTGTTAATTAATCATGTATTTCAATTTTTGTTAGTATCCATTATATTCTTCAAATATAGTATTTTTTTAAAAAAATGTTTTCAAATATATATTGTTGACGTTGCTAAAGGAAAAATTTCGTTCTTAGAAATGTCTAATCTTCACACGAAAACTGCACTAACGGAGTTTACTCCGTTAAGCCCCGAAGAAGAACATTCATCAGTCAGTTCTTTTTTTGCAAAAGTCTTTAGTTTTAAATCAAGTACAACAGAGAATGAAGAGATTAAAAACGAAAACCCAGTCAATCATCCCGTCATCGATAATAATGTAAATACATTTTCTTAATTATGTCTAATACTTATTTTTTTAATATTATGCTCAAAATTGTATACAATTCATAATTTTTTTTTGTTACCCAGGAACAAATTGAAAAAGATAATACTACACAAGCCTTAATGACCATAGATGCTAGAAATTTACCTAACTTACTCAAAAGAGTTGGCAGTTTATTACCAGTTTATTCTGGCGTAAGTTATTGTTTAATTTTAATTACTAAACAATATTTAACTATGCCGTTTGAAATCCATTTACCAATGTGTTTTACTGGTGTATAGGATTATAATCCTTCATATAAAAATACAGATTTGAAACAATATTGGATGCCCGATTCGGTAAGTAAAGAATGTTACGACTGTTGTGAGAAATTTACAACCTTTCGTCGTCGTCACCATTGTCGTGTTTGTGGTCAGATATTTTGCTCTAAATGTTGTTACCAAGAAATACCAGGCAAAATAATGGGATACTCGGGTGAGAAAATAATTTCAGTAGTTTTTAATATAAATATTTAAATTTAAAAAAAAAACATTTTCTTTTAGGCGATCTTAGGGTTTGTTCATATTGTAGCAAAGTGGTATTATCGTATTTACAGTCTGCACCTGATGGTGTGGTACTTTCCCCAGATTTAGTAGCATTAAGAAATGAATTGCAGTCAAAATTTGGCTTCAGTGATGTTATAAAAAATACGAGTACTAGTTTAAAATACGTCGAAAATACTACAGAACCGTCTAAATCTCCTAGTAGAAAAATATCTGTTGGATATCAAGAAGAAAACTTTGCTCTATCAAGGTATCTATTAGACGTATTTAAAAATTACAATAATTTGCATAGTAGAGAGGCATTTAATTAAAAATTTTTTACTTTCATTAGATCGAATACATTAAATAATTTGTCTCCTATTGCGTCTGCAGAAGATCCCTACGCTGCTTGTAATTTGATCAGTTTATTTGAAGAAATGACTAAAATCAATTGTGGATTAAATCTTAAAACTCATCGATATCGTCTAAGAAATTATCATTCATGTTTTCTCGGACATAATCTTATCGATTGGTTGTTGAGTCATGGAAAGGTGACGAGCCGGTAAAATTCATGAACTTCAGTGTATATTATAAATAGATTATTTGTTCAACTGTAATTTGGTGTTTAGAATGCACGGTACAGCAATTGGTCAAGTGCTTTTAGATGCCGGATATATAGAAGACGTCATGGAAAATCAAGGAGACTTTCTTGATGGACATTCTTTGTACAGGTTTTGTTCTGTACTACCAAATTATTCCAATACAAACTTAAAAAACACTAGTGTCACACCAAAGATTTATGGTAATTTATTGTCGTACTTAATTACCGTTATTGTTATTCTTTTTATATTTTAATAATACTTGTACATTTTGTTTTCTAGAAAAACAAAATTCAAATGTTTCTAACGGAAGCTTTAAACTCGACTTAGATCTACATAATAATACTGTTCAAATATCGAAACCAAGTTCTCAAAAAATGAAACAAAGTTTAGGTACAATTGTAAATATTTTTTTATTATTGTCTAATTTGTTTATTTGAAATGTATTTTAAATAGCTGCCGAGTCACGTCCAGTAGATATATTGATCCAAAAGCTTTTAGCTGACATAACAAAAACATATAATGTTACAAATTTTGGAGCCATGAAAAATTGGAGTGCTCCTAAACATTTAAGTGATGAAAATAATGAAACGAAAGTATTCAACGATTTAATGTTAGTACCACTATGTTTAACAAAATTTATGTTGTATAAACTATTTTTAAAAGTCAATGTGTCTAAATGCTATATTAAACTTTTTTATTTATAGGGATATTTTCGAAAATCATAAAACAAAATTTGTTATACAATCATTAAAAAAAAATGGACTCTCTGAAAATTGGGTCGATACTTTGATACCTTTGGCTAATTTGGTTGTCAACGAAGTGTCTCCAGATCTATCTGCTAATTCTGAAAATATGAATATTTGCGAGTAAGAAATTTAAATTGCACTATTAGTACAGTGACACCGATCTAAGACAGACCCTGAACAAACCAAGAGCTGTATTGAACGTAATTTTAAATGTTATAACGTAATAACAAGTGTTACAGTAATTGAGATTGGCTTTTTTTAGATTTAAGATACAGATATATTTTCAATTTTTTTTTATTTCAGTTTTTTTTACTTCAGAACTTTAGTGGGATATTCTTTTAATATGTTATTACCGAAATACTGTGATAAACCAATAATTTTATTCATGTATATTACTTTTTACCATCTTTAATTTCACATCAATGCGTTTATTTGAATGTGATTTAATCACTTTCAGTGAACGATTTCTTCATTTAGCAAATTTATGAGAAATTTTATCCAAAAGGTACTTTATTGGTCCAAAAATTCAAAAAGTTCACTCCTTCCTCTTTAAAATTAAGAAAAAATCTTAAACAATGCTTTTTATAATACTATTTTATTTATAACATAATTTAAACATAAAACTTCAATTAGGTATGTACAGGTCAAAAAATTAGAAGGAGGTGAAAGTAGCGATAGTTGCATTGTTAGCGGTATTGTGTGTTCCAAAAATATTTCAAATAAGGCTATGGCGTCAAGGATTTCTGGTCCTAAAATTTTATTACTTCAATGTTCAATTATTTATCAGAGAGTCGAAGGAAAATTATTATCCTTAGAACCAGTTATAATGCAAGTAAGTATTATGCAATACCTATGCTCAACCAATATCGTTCTTTAATTTTCACCTTAAATATAACTTTGTATGTAATGAATGTTTAGGAACATGATTACTTTAAAAATATTGTATGCCGGATTGTGTCGATGAAACCAGATTTAGTTCTAGTACAAAAAAGTGTTTCGCGAATCGCACAAGAACTTTTTAATCAAATGGGAGTAACGCTTGTATTAAATGTCAAAACATCCATTTTAGAGCGTATTGCCAGATGTACCGGTGCTGAAATACTAACTTCAGTCGACGCACACATGGGGAAACCGGTGTTAGGCACTTGTCAACAATTTTATGTGGAACATTTTGGTGTAAAATCACTTATGTTTTTTGAAGGCTGTCCCGTACCAGAACTTGGTTGTTCAGTTTTACTCCGAGGAAGTTCTGTTAAACAGTTAAAAAAATTAAAAATTATCCTCAAACAACTAATACTGATGATTTACAATTGGAAATTTGAAAAATCGTATATCATGGACCAGTTTGCCACTCCACAAATAAGTAATGAACAATTAAATAGTTCAAATAGTGAACAACCGACATCAAAATTATTAAATGAGAGTTTGAGTATTGACAGCTCAGATATAAGTACTCATTTAGACGTATCGGATGTAAATAGTTCAGAAATATTATCCGACACTAACAAAAACGAAATCAATTTGTTTCAACAGATGTTAGATAATTCACTTCTTACATTATCACCACTTGTTAACGTAAGTGATCAAAGTAACTGAAATATTGAATTTATATTATTATATTTTACCTCCCAAACAAAACAAAAATTCCTGTTTAATATTATATAATAATGCTGTTTTGGCATGAATTTGCTGTTACAAAAATGTTTAAAATAATATAAATATTTCAATAACATTTTTGAAACATTAAATTTTGTGTCTAAACATCATCATAATTATAATATAATTTAAAAATATTGAAAACATGCTTGGCATTTTGAAAATATTTACACATTTTCACTGTATGGGATTTTTATAAGATATTTATTTATTTATTCAGTTAATTTAAACAACGAAAATAATGATTCATAATGTTGGTATTTTTTATAAATTTAGTTTTAAATTCTAGTTTACAGTACCGTACTTGGAATCAGACGTTGGAAAACTGTGTAAATTAAGAAAATATTTTTCAAAACAAATATATGTGTCAAAAATGCTGAATAATATGAAATCAACAGACTATATTAAACAACAAGAAAAAATTGAATCTGAAATTAATGTAAATTAATCCCATTTATGATATATTTTTTCATTAGGTTAATTTATTACTAATTTTTTTTTTTTCTAATATTTTCTAACAGCTAAAACCTAAACACAATTTTATAACATCTAAACTCACCGAAGACATTAGCAGTAACAAAGTACAAACCATGTTAGCTTTGTTTCGTGCTCAAGGTGGCCGTGTACAAATTACCTCGTCAAAAAAGTCATTGATAAAACCTAAAAAATCCGTTACGAAAAAAGATAAACTAATTGATGTTTTTGATTCCGTCAACCACCAAAGATTGCCTATGATGTTCTATAGCTTTTGTCAGGAGTCAAACAATGCTCCATCGTTTTGCGTAGAGCCTAGGTGTGTTATAGGATACAATATTTGAAGAATAATGCCTACATTAAAACTATAACCTAATGTATTTATTTTTGTACACTTAGGTTTGTATTTATGGAGTTTTACGGAATTAACGACATATGTTTAGGCAAATTTTTAGAAAGATATTGTTTTCGTGACACTTATGAATGTCCTTCCGAATCGTGTGACAGTCCGATGGTTTTGCATGAACGTCGCTTTATACATGACAAAGGCTGTGTTCGATTAATTCTATCTAAGATTAAAGGACGTTTGATTGAACCTCCATATAACGAAAATTTAATTTACACCTGGTCATATTGTAAAAAATGTATGCTGGTAAGTGTAAAATTGAAAAATCTATGTACTTAAATTCCAATCAAACTCAATGTTTAGTTGTATGATTCAGAATTTTACCTGGGAAAAAAATTGCAATTGTTTATCGTATTTGTAATAATTTTAATTTGGGTTAGGTTCGACATGAACAAAATCAAGGATTGCCACATCGCTGTTTATTAAGTATTTATTATTTCTAGATATCTCCCGTGGTACCAATTTCCAATGATACTTGGTCCATGTCGTTTGCCAAATACTTGGAGTTAAAGTTTCACTTTCAGCCTTCTTTGTGTCGAGCACTACAACATTGCACTCATTGTCTTAACCGTGATTTTATACAATTTTTTGTTTACAATAAAACAATAGCATCTTTTGAGTAAGTCTTTTACAACAGTTTAACTCAGATTTTATTTGTTTTATATTTTTTTCTAAATTTGTTGTTTAGATATTCGGACATTAAACTGTGGGAAATTAAGTTACCGAGTCTGAAATTGAAAATAGTATCCATGAAAGTAAGTAGCTATCGGCCAGATGTATTGGAAGAAGTTAAGCAATGGGCGTTGATGGGACATGAAGTGTTCAATGCGGTTATGACAAAAATTTGTTCTTTGTCTTCAGAAAACAGCGGTAAATAAGTGTTTATTTATGGGAAAAAAACAATTTAATTTACATAATACATATAACAAACCCGGGTATTTTTTATTTAAATAACAAATAAGTTTACCTGTTTAGCTTTCATGATGATGGTATGAATTATTATTTCCATTCTTTTTTTAATAAACAATTTTTAATTGAAATTAAAAATATATTTAAATTAGTTTTTTATTTTTTAAATACGCTAAAATAAAAAATTATTAAAAAAAACTTATTTTTCATTTAATAATTTTTTGTTTATTGTTTAAATAAAAATGAAATGTTATTTATTACTTATGTTATCATTTAAATAATGCCCAAGATTTTTTACATAATAGTTTTTAAATTTATTTTTAAAAAAACCCACAGCCAATTTTTTGCCGTTAAAACAACAGTTACAAAAGGACCAAGGGACATTTAAGCAACGAGTTGATGACATTCAACTGAAAATAACATCTCCATCATTAATCGACAAAGATTCAAACTATGGTAATTTTTATAGTTATTATTTTTCAATTATAAGATACAATATGATTTATGTGAATAACATTTTTTTTTTTAATTTTACTAGCCACAATATTAAGTACAATGTGGCGGTTGGACGATTCGATAGTACTATTGAAAAAAGCCGTGTGCGAAGCAATTTTAAATTGGAATTCTAGGTTGTTGAAAATAGATGCAGCTATTAAAAAAGAAGATAAATCGCAGAGAAAGAGTGAAACAAAGTCATCAAACATGTCTGATATTTTAGAAGAGGTAATGAACTTTGAGAATGCCACTTCTCAGTTATGTGTTGACGTCGAAGAATATGGAGTTGCATGTCATACCAGTCAACAGTCATTAGCGTCAGAGTCGGAAATAGCTGCCGACCATGATTTCGACAATATTCAAGATGGGGATACCATTCGTGGCGACAAATGCTTTTTGTCTGTACCACAAGCACAAAGTGATATTACTACCGATAGTGACAGTGACGCTGTCGATGATTGTCAGTAAAGTATAAATTAGTGTATTGACTTAAGAAATTAAACTAAAATTAACATATTCACAGATGATAATAATCTACACAACGAACCCAAGTCACAGTCGTCCATGTCACAATCTGATAAGAAAAGCGTGAAAACCATTCTTTCTCAGTTTTTACCGTCGTCTGCTCCGCCTACCATTATACCAGTATGTTGAAACAAGTATTATTTTAATTGCTCATAGAAAATGTTGTAAGATCTTTTAATTTTACAGAATCCAGTAGAATGTACAGAACATCATGTTTTAAATATCAACTGTCGCATACCAATTTCTGTTTATGAAAAAGAACCTAGTTCGATTATTGCTTTTACTCTGAGCACAACGTTGTATCAAGAAAGTTTATCTAATTCTGAATCAATGTAATTTTATTAATATGTTAAGATAAGTAGTTATTATATTTTTTTTTTTTTTTTAAGATCAAATTTTGAACAAATCGAGCAAGACAATATTGATCAGAAAGAAATTGATGATAAATCAAAAAACAAACACCATATAGAGGTCAGTACTATGAACATTTATAAATAAAATAAGTGTTTTAAAATATAACTTTATTTTCTTATAGTTAAGTTTTTCTGATTCTACGACAAATTTTTTTGTCAAAGTGTATTTTGCTAAAGAATTTGCAAAATTAAGAAGTACATTTTTTGTATCCGGAGAAGAAATGTACATTCGTTCACTAGCAAGGTGTATTTCTTGGTCGGCAAGAGGTGGCAAATCAGGTTCCAACTTTTGTAAAACAAAAGGTAGAGACACGATTCACATATATTTTTTATTACTATTTTAACAATGACAATCACTTTGCTAATAACTATGATTGTAATTCATAGACGACAGATTTGTGTTGAAAGAAATGTCTCGCTTGGAAATTCAACCTTTTTTGGAATTTGCACCGCAGTATTTTAATCACATACATTCTTGTCAATCCAAAGCACGGCCAACATTGTTATGCAAAATTGTCGGGGTGTACAAAGTTAGATATCGTAACTCTATCAAAGGGTCGTCGTTCAACTCAAATTTATTGGTCATGGAAAATCTGTTCTATAACAAAAATATTTCTCATATTTTTGACCTTAAAGGATCGGTTAGAAACAGATTAGTTGACCCAAACTCACAAGACGGAGAAATTGTCTTGTTAGACGAGAATCTTATAAAAAGTAATTATAACAAAATTGAGTTTGTCAACATTAAAGCCGGGTACATATCTATGCGGTTTTCCCTAGCTGGCTTGCCTCGGTGTTATTTTCTGCGATCGGGTAGTTGAGCGGCCTGATCAAAGGAAAGCCGTATTGGTATGAAGATCCGACTATAAAAAAATAAAGTTTACACAATACCTGTTTTTAAATAATAATATCTATTTTTATATTTCTTAGTGTCATGTGAATCGCCAATATACGTTTTTCCACATTCAAAAATAATTTTGAATCAAGCGATCAACGATGACGCAGAGTTTCTCACTAAACAACTCGTAATGGACTATTCACTACTAGTCGGACTCGATGAGGATTCCGGAGAATTGGTTTTGGGTATAATAGGTAAATTGTTAAAGAAACATTTCTCACTATATAATTGAATTAGGGTGTTTAAAAAAATCTTTTCTTTAAAAATATGTTTGCAGCACTCCTCCCCCCACCCGTTTTTTTGATGATATAAAAAAATTTTCTGTGAAAATTTGGATTCGATTACTCAATCACTTCACATGCTCTATTGGGGTTGAAGTTTAGCCAAAAAGGGTAGTTTTTTAGAAAAAAAATGGAGAGGGGTGCTGCAAACAAAATATTAAAATAAGGATTTTTAAACCATCCCAATATATTATATCTGATGTTAAATATTATCTTATAGATTACATTCGTACGTTTACGTGGGACAAAAGGTTAGAAACTATGGTTAAGAAATCGGGACTTCTTGGTGGTCAGGGCAAGTTACCAACTATAATATCTCCGGAAGAGTACAAAAATCGTTTCGTAGCTGCAATGAATTTGTACTTCTTGTCTGTACCAAACCGATGGACAGGCATGGCTAAAGGTTTTGAGTATCATTTTTAAGCATTCGTTCTATTATCCTATTTACTGTGATATTATTGAATGATTATTGTTATTTTTTTTATGTTATTTTTTATTAACAAGTTGAAAATTTCTTATTATTATTGAATATGTATATATATTTATCTATTATCATTAATACGATAGTAACTGGAACAATTTTTTAAATAAATAACTACTATTGTTATATAGAAAAACTATAATTATTACTATAACTACAAATAAGAAATTATAAAATATTTATATTTATTCCTGTTTTTACAGATTGGTATTTTTCTTAAAGCTTGATTTTATTTATCTATCAATTAATTTATTACTTATTTCTAATCTGTAGCTTGTCCGACCCTATTACAGTAAATTCCTTTGATGTGATAATGTTTATAACATGTCTACATTTTCGATTGTAACCCTCAAAAAGACATCTAACAAATTAACAAACTTATATTACTAGAATTATATGGTTTGAACTCGGAATTTCAAACATCTTATAACTTATAAGTACTGTGTAATTGGGCTTAACAAATCAAAAATGTTCACAACTATTATAGTTTTTATAGTATTCAAAAAATAAGTTTGTTTGTGTGTACACATTAAAATACAAGTCTTGTAGATTAGAATTGTTTAAAAATACATTTGAAGTGTCCTTGAAACTTTTTAAAAAATACTTATGTAGCGTACAGACATTTTCCTATAGTATGAAATTTTCATTTTTATAACAATAAACAGATTATATAAAAAAATATAAAATTAATAATTTATTAGTAAATAGAATTCAGTTATTTACAAAACATTTGTAATATACTTTAATAGTAAAAATAAAATGGCGCAGGTACAGTGAAAAAGTAATATCAAAATACAAAATAGGCTGTTCACAAACATACAAAAAAAAAATCAAAAATAAAGCTAAAATTATGAAAATTATGTTTAAACTGTTAAATTAATTAATGGCCAAATGTATTACAATGAAAAATATTGGACTATTTTGCTATTACTGAGGTTGTCTCTTACGTTTTCTGACGACTTTCTTGTACGCTTTTTCCCATTTTGTACTCTCTTTGTCATCTGTACCAGGTGGATGAAGACGCATCTGCAAAAAAATACTCGCTAAACCTCATATTCATGTAAATCAATTAACAAGATGATTTGTTAACTGTAAAGAACAATAAGCTTGTGAAAATATTATAGTAAAGTGTATGAAGGGTATAAGAATATTCCTTTGAACAGCCGTCGCTAAACTTAAGCTCAAATCACAATTGTTAATAAGATAATATTTAAAGTTAAGTTGGTTGCTTTAAAAACATAACCGTAGTAGTTATAATTAACCTTCTGTTAACTATAACTGATAATTTGTTACAATAACGAATTGTTAACAGATAAGATATTATATGATTACATTAGTGGTATCTCTATTTGATTAAAATTCTCTATTTATTAATACAATTTTTTTATTTTTGCATGAGTTTGAAGTGGAAAAAACGCGAATAAGTAGAATTTATCTGTAGTAAAAAAAAAAAAAGAATCAATTTATCATTAATACCTAATAGAATCAATATATTTCTGCAGACACTACAATTTAAAATTATTTTATTTTTAATTAGGCCAAGTCTAAGCGTTACTTTAGAGTTTTTAAGCAAAGCGAGGAAGCTATTTGTTATAATATGTTTTGCTTTACGGTGTTTTTCTGTTATTAATTCGAATCCTCAAAAAACTTTTCAGTACAAGATGTGCATTAAATGTTATTGAAAACCATAATATTATAGATGATAGTGAAGATTTTGTGACCATGCATAATATGACTGTTTAAATTGTTGTCAACGCCAAGGCTAAAGAAATTATTTTTGACACGAAATGTTTAAGACGTTAATGTATCCGCAAGGATTATATTAAAAAAAAAAATCCATTAGGATTATCCAACCTCTTTACATTATTTTGTTAGCACTCTTATATTATTCTAGTCGTTATTTCCGAATAAACTATCCAATTGTTTCTTCGTCAATCTTTTCTGAAAGTTATAAATTATTATTACATTAATATGTTATGTATATAGTTAATACGATTTTGAGTAACGTATTTTTTTGTCTTAATCATATACAAAGGCATCTAAATTAAAGTTAATGCTTTTTATTTTATATGTATATATTATTATATATATTATGATTAAGTATTCAGTGTTGATTCAATTTTGAACTTCGTCTCGGTATTCGGCTTTACCATTATTCTGTATTTTTCTTTGCACGCATATTCCGTCTCGTCTACATCTTGGAAACAGTCCGACTTGTAATCTTCAGGCAAAGGTTTACCGTCAAATTCACATAATTTTTTCAACGGTCTCGAATTCACGTACAGTTTATCAAATCCTAAAACGTGTAAAAAAAAATCGTGGTTAAAAAAACAATTATTATTAACATAGTCGTAGCGTTATGCCTAGTGACGTGTTCACAATACAGCTTATGCTTTAAATAGGCATAATTATAATTGAGAAATTACCGGTGGGTTTGTTCAACGGACAATAAAATACATTAGGCGTTTTTTTATCGTACACAATTGATTTCCTCATCATGTCGCCCGCCAAAACTCCACTCTAAGACACACAAAAAAAAAAATATTATTTATAAAACCCGTTCTGAGCAGACTTGAAGCGTTTCGAATTTATTTTAGATTTAAGTAATATTAAGGACATTCTAATTTATAGGTATACCGTAAATGAAATACAATACTGTTATAACAAAACATTACCTATTTATTCAGAGGTAAATAAATATATATATATTTTTTATATTAATTAAATAAATGACTCATATCGGAAAACTACAAGATCTGCTCATTTTTCATATGCTACAATTGTTGCCTTATTATTTTTCTGTCGTAAGAAAAGACTTTCTCTGCTCCTGTATTCTATGTCTAAAAATGTTTGTATTGAAGTGCCTTTTAAAATATTGAAATTATAAAAACACCTTAAAAGCTAAATCTTAAAAAAATTATGTTAGGATGACCTAAATATTAGCAGTAAAGAAGAAAAAATGAATTAACAACACGACTTCGTAATAATTAAGTGTTGTAATAAGTAATGAAATCACACCCGTATTTCCACTCAAGTCTCAACCATACAGGTACAACTACCATCAGGAAAAAACCTTAACCAGTAAGTATCTAGTTTCACTCAGTATGGACACTGGTTTTAAAATGATATAAAAACACTACTTGTAAATTATAAATGATTGCACACATGATTTTGAACAATTTTTTTTCAATTTGGAAACTATTTAGTGATGTATTGATAGACGTATATACCTACAAATGCGTAATTTGGTTGTATTTGGCAAACATAGTTTTTAAAAATTGTTTATTTTTCTTACCATATAAATATAACGGTAAAGAGACTTTATACTTTCAGTATATTATTAAGTATTCCCACTTTTTTTTAGCGAAATGGCGATCCTGCATCTAATACAATACTAATTATTCATTGGTAGCCTATTTCGATATAATAATTAGCTAATTATTATGTATTTTATGTACATACCAACACCGAGAGCAGTATGAGCAGAATCCGCATACTTGGAGATAAATCTATAAAAAAACAATTAACAAATAATTAAATAGCTAAAACATGTACTACAATGTATTTAGCGAAAAAAAACATAATTGTCCAACAAATTAATGTTACATGAGTTAACTCATGTTAGTAGAGTATATAATTATACAATATATACTCAATGTGAATTTATACATGTAGATAGATATAATATATTCGATGTGTAAGAATAGCTTTATTATTTAACTTGGATTACAAAAATAAAAAACAAGTCCGATATCGGATACCACATAGGTACTTTAGAATTCCTGTTTTCAGTCTTATATCCGTAGCTATTATATTATACATTCGTACTTTTTTAAAAATGCTCACGTTCTATAATCTCTTGTACATAATATACAGAAAGCACACAAGGGAAATTGATGGGATAAGCTCTATAATAACTTGTTTTTTTTATTATTCAAACGTTAACTTTTAGTTTCGAAAGAGTATTACAATATTTTATTCATACCACATATTTTTGTTCGAGCTGCCTCTCACAAGTTTTATTTCAATACAAATTTCCGTCTACATGCAAATGGAGAGTTATACAAATTAAAATCAACTTACCATTTGAATTAGTCTCCTTACAAATAATACATTTGTTTTATGCGTATAAGAACTAAAAGGTATGTTATATTATTTTTCTAAAGTCAGTTTAAAAAATATATTTATTTAAATTGTGAACCTAAATATTCGCCGACTAATGCTAAATGTAATATTTAAATTTAAAATCACTGCGCCCAGAGTACCTAATAGTTAGTTATTATATGCATTGCATTTGAAACAGATGTATGTGTGTAGGAGGTATATTTTTTAACAATTTACACATTACGCAATTTTTGCAAATAATTTTAAGAAACAAAAACTAACGTCCTTGTATAGTATCCGTTGCATTATGCACATAATATCGCATTTGTATTGACTAATGTTGTAATTATTTTTTCTCTATAACTGTTTTATAACAAGTCGTTACTCCTTCGCCTCTCTGTCTTGCGGAAAGTACGTATGAACAATAAACTTCAAATAAATATTGTTCTGTACCATACTGGCGGTCATGGGAGAATTAATATTAAAATTATAATTTCAGTAAGTATACGTTGGGTGTATATAATATGTAACCAAATGAACGTAACAGCTCATAAGCTATATAAGGTCATCGCGGTGCTCAACGTACCTACCTATATAATATTTTGTATATATGTCAATATTATGTTCTCGGTGGTGTTGTACTTATTATTAAAATTACAATACTCTAGTAAGTCGGTTTTACTTACCCATGGCTTATGTTATCCTAGTGTACCTATACTTATATAATGATATACACACGGAGTAGTTTTTAATCGGTATCGAGCATCACACGGGTGTCGCACAACTCGATGGTGAAAGGACACTAAACGGCTAAGCCAAGACGAGAACGTAGTACCTAAAAAGTAGACGCTTCCACATAATGACATCACATAGAGGTATTTGTGAATTGTGGGCGTTAACCCCTACGCTAGCCGAGTGAAAAACCAGTTCTTCTTACGCGCAATACTGTGTGGACAGGAAGAATAGAGGGGATATTCTAACTGATTCTTGGGTTCACTGATTGTGCTCAAAACAAAATAGGTAGCTCAACAGTGTGCGCCGCCAACACAACGGACTGGTCCGCTCAATGTTTACTCGACGGTACCATAGGTCTGATCAAAAAGGTTATAGCTACTGTATTGTGTCTAGTTAGGTACTAATTTGTTTGCAGCGCGATTTTCTCGACTCTATAGACTCAATTGAAAATGTAATTTTATTTGCCTCTGGTACGGAATTGAAAATATATAATGCGGGGTTTTAACCTTTCCGTTTACCCACCGGGACATAAGGCAAGTTTCCACGCTTCCCAGAGACTATCAGTTGATTTCAAACAACGTTGACAACATGACCTAATGATTCATTTAGAAATAATAAACAATGATTTTAATTGACGGTACTTAAGCTCTTAGGCAGCAGCAGTTTTCGAAATAAGAGATTATACTTAAAGGGTTAAATTATTTTTTTTTTTTTATGTTTTCACATAGTAAGTCTATGAACTACCAATCCTTAATTCAAAACTATGTATAGTGTTGATAAAGTCACTACTCTCCTCTCGAAAATTGAGTAATACCGATTACGTCCTTAAAATATACACAGTTTTCAAATTTCAACTTTAAAAAACGAAGAGTAAACTATTCTTGGTAGTCAGTGTAGATACTAGATAAATTTTTTCAAATCTCAAATATCTGATAATCTTAAGTGATAGTTATACATTTCTGGTAATGTTGTGTAAAACATAATACGACACCGATTTTCAGTCTAAAACTAATAAAATAAATAAATCACTTTTCCCCAAAGTCTTGAAAATTATATAAGTCAGTTTTTTTGGAGAATAGGCAATTTTTTAATGTAGTGCCTGAAAATTGGCCTAACGGTAGGCTTAACGACTAACATTAGAGTATCCTGTACTGAACAATTGTAAAGTTATTATTGTGTGGATACTAATCAGTGGCATCCATACTTAGTAGCACCGATAATTTTGACAAACATTTAAAAACATTACCTAAATTATAAAATATTATTCAATTTTGACTAGTTGTGCAAATATACTCGATTATCGCAGACAGACATCGTATACGTAGATATGAATATACTTAGGACAAGAAAAATATGAATGTTAGATACAATAACAACAGAATTACAAATGTATTGTAATTTTCTTTTTTAAAACTCACAATACAACAGTTAATTTAAACGAAATAAACGAATAGCTAACGAATATTTTGAGACATTTTCATCGGTGCGATTTAAGCCCGCTCAAAAACAAAAATATACAAATTTGATTTTAAAATTGTATAAAATGTTCAAACGTGTTTTATGCGTAGTAGGAATAAGATATAAAAAAAGTACGCTGACCAATCTCAAGTAAACTTCATGACGAATTCAAATCTGTTTTCAGATTACTTATCGGAACACTGGTTCAGTCTGTGCGATGGAAAAAAAATGTACTATTATTTTAACTAAAATGGCTTTTACTCATAGACAAAATTATTTAAACTAAAAATAATACCATGAAGCTTATATAAATTAACCGGTAAATTAATTAACATGGTCGAAATTTATTAAAATCACTTTTTTCTTAAATATTGTCTATACAAAACTCCTTAAAAATGGTCGGTATCCAGGGGCCTTAATAGGTCATTGCGTACTGCGTAGTCCGTGATAGGGGTTTTTTTGGAGGGGGGGAGGTTGGGGCTCGGTTTTTTCTCTAGACATTTCTAGATACGTGCAGTTTAAATATATTTTTTAAATAAAATACGTCTAGACACTAGACAGTTATCTGTAATTATTTTGTAAGTACCTGTATTATCAGGTCGCTGTACATTTTCTGTCTGTTCTGTTAACAGCTTACTCGTCGTTTTTCCGGTCAGATTTCTCATAAAATTTCTTTTTTCTTTTTCGTCTTATACTTTCTTTTTTTTCGTCACTGTTGCTGGCCACGGTTATCCCTGTGGACAGGGGAAAAAGAATTCTTCCAAGGGTCTCACACCTGTCGTAAAAGGCAACTAAAGTGACGCCTAAGGCCAAGTGGCCTTTCTACAGGACCACTTCACTTGAGACACACCTTCCCCAGCCCGCAATTAGGGCCCAGCAATACTAGTCGGTCCGCGGTCGTAGGGGAGCACTTCGGGGTGAACCACTAAAGCCAAGGGTACGCCTGTCAAGTCAAACATCTGGACAAGTCGCAATCATAGACCTATTAACTAGTTAATAAGTCTAGGTCTATGGTCGCAATGATATAGAATAGACGAGGTAGAACAAATATTTACAACATAAAAAACCATTAAATTCGTAAAACATTGGCTATTATCTTGATTATATTGCCATTTCCACAAATACCTAGACCACGTCACGTAATAAGATTGAGTTTAAATTGTGCAACATGAAAAAATTAGGTAAAATTAAGCATACAACCCTGAACACACCTCAAAAGAGAGAATGTCAATCGGAATATAGTCTTTAGATACGGCATGTGGTTACACGCTCTATGGTTTGAAACTAACTGTAATTTTTTTAATGAAAACTCTAGAACTGCATGAGTTTAAAGGATACCTAAAAATGCACAGTTACATGCATTTTCCTTTTGTTAATTATTTATTGAGTGCTATTTTCGGTTGAACCAACACAAATATCCGACTTCGACAGTAATAACTTCTACGCCTACAATACCTAACGCACTGATTACAGTGTTCTCGAATAGCACGCAGCATTTATTATCTTGTGTGTAAATTAATAAAAGTGATCTTATTAGAAAACCATATTATCTAATATTTGGATACTAAAAAGAATACGGTTTTATTTATACCAAACAAGGTACACTAGACCAACTATTATAGCGTTAGATTAACGAATTCCTACCCATAGACCACTCACATACAGTGTACGTCAAACGGCGGTTTTATGAACTATTAATTTCAGAATAACTAATAATATCACCATTCTTGTTATCCACCTACTTAAAACGTAATAGCTATGACAATACCTAACAATTTTTTAGTATTATGTTATATGTAAAATGCAAAGTGACTAAAACTTTCTTTCCTCCGTATATAAAATGCTAAAATGAATAATTGCTTCCAAATCATTTTTGAGCTTTCAAAAATCTATAAATTCGAACTATAAAATTGGAGGTTAACAAAATGAAACAAAACGGCAAGTTTATTACCGTATTGTATTATCACATAAAAGATCAGTTTCTAAGGTCATATTGTATTTATTTATTATTATATAGTAGTATAACTTATATTACCATAGAAAAGATTCAATTTAATATATTTTCATCTATATTCTACTCTGTGCACGCCACACGGCCTTAGAAGAAGCCAGAACGGCTAAGGCCATGATTTTGTGTTATCAGTTTGATATTTTTGAGGTTATATTTTTCCGGTATACGAACAGCAGCTTGTAAAATAAATAATAATAACTAATAGGTGATATGAAAACATATTTGAGTTAGACTTAAGTTTCGTATTATTATTTATTAAATAGAAGAGAAATTCATCTAATTCAAATTAGAATGACGTCATTTACTAACAAATCTGTCTTAAATTTACTTAGAAATTTACCTAGAATATCGATTTCCAATCTAAAAAATAATGATGGTGCTGTAAAAAAGGTAATTTTTAATAACTACAAAGTAAACAATTCCAAGTATTTTCATTTGTACTTAATCATTTTTGTTTATCCTACACGTAACTCTTTTTAATCATCAATATCATCATATAGCTTAACTGGCCATGAAGGCCCAACGCTGCCATCATGAGATCATGAACTCTTAAAAAACGAACCAAACTTCAATTATTTTTATTTTTTAATTAGAACAAACGCGGACGAGCACAACACGGTGGTGATAAACATGGTGCCGGTAATAAAGGTTCAAAAGCTAGGCAAAATTTCATGAGACCTGGTTATGAAACCGGAAACAACCCGTTTTATATGAAATTTCCTCGAGAACAATATTATAGAGATCATCAGTATGTATTAATTTGTGCAAAAATAAACTTGAAATGTATTTTATACAATTTTTACTTAAAATATTTAATCATATAAAAATAGAAAATAATGTGTGCGTTGAAATATTAATAGTTGATAAATATGTACATTTTTAATTTATAGAGTCAGAAGACAATATCCACCATTATCACTGTACAGTTTACAAAAAATGATTGACTTGAATCGCATAGATGTTTCTAAACCTATCGATTTATCTACTTTATGTAACAGTGGTTTGTATAATATTAAGCCAGAAGACAAACATTTCGGAGTAAATTTAACCGATGAAGTGAGTTTTTTAAATATATAATATTTATAACATTTGAGTTGTCATTAAAAACTTATATCTATTACATTTCTTTTAAAATCAATTTTAGGGCGCCGATGTATTTAAGGCGAAAATTAACATTGAAGTTCAGTGGGCTAGTGAACCAACCATAGCAGCCATAGAAAGAAATGGGGGAGTCATTACAACCTCATTTTTCGATGTTAATAGTCTGTTCATTTTGATAAATCCATTAAAATTTTTCCAAAGAGGTAATTAAATAAAAACATATACAGTTATATTATATTATGTAATACAATGGTAATCAATAAAAACAATTTTAATAAAAAGTAATTTTTTATTGAGGAAAATACTGAGAAACAATTTATTAAGTTAAACACTTTGTTTTGTCTTCATTAAATAAAATATGGCAAAAAATATGAACCTCATGCAATGAACTGAAAAGTTAATTACTTTTATTATAAAATAATTGTTTGGTATTTACCTTTATAAATCATTGCATATTTTTTAATTTATTCTTTAATGGAAAAAAAAATATTGCAATATTTCAAATTGATATCAATATTGTAAATTACTGATAGAAGTGGCAATTTTAGTATTATATCATAATATCAATATTGTTGAAGACTGAGAGTCCTCTAATAGTTTTTGTTCAGCTAATGTATAAAATAAGACCACAAAAACTTTATGAAACTATTTATTTATTTAAAAAAAAACTACTAACTTTTGATGTTGAATATATTTTAAAAATTATTTTTAAGGTGAAGCAATTCCGAGACGTATGATTCCGCCCGAGGATGTAATATTGTATTATACAAGTGCCGCAAACCGCGGATACTTGGCAGATCCTGAAAAAGTATCTTGGGAACGATTTGTTTTAGCTCAAAAGTATGGCTATGAACTTCCGAAAATTGAAGAAGATCCTGACTATGAAATGCTCATTGCCAGAAAAGATCAGAGACAAATTTTTCATGGTCTTGAACCTGGATGGGTTGTTAATCTAAAAGACAAAACTATACTTAAGCCAACCGATCCTGAACTTCAAGAATTTTACAGAAGTTAAAATGGCAATCTACAATTAATAAGTTATTTGCTTTTAGTTTGTTTTTATGTTATAAAACAATATTGGCTAGAAATTATATTGTTATTTTTCGTGTATAGTTATAGTGTACAAAATAATAAGCAAATAATTATAATCGAAATATAATAATTTTATAATTATTGTACATTAAATATCTAACATTCTTTCGTAAGGAAATAATCATACAATTGTAATTCTACTTTACTTACTACTTTTAAAGTTATTCAGTGTCTCCCAAAAAAACAAACTAAAAAAATTGTAATAATTGTAATATTACTTTTTAGATAAAATGAAGCGTCTTACAAGTACTCTCAGCTGGGGCATTACCATAGACTTGGGTAATTTGGAGAATTCTTGAACTTTACGAGATGTCGGTAACAATTATTGGCCATAATAGGTCAACTTGTATTTCAACATTTTTCTCTTAATGCATAGTTTGAATTATAAAATATGTTGGCAAAGAAAACTTCTAGTTCAAACCATTAATTTTATGTAATTATATTTATGGCCGTTCCCAAGTTTAGTCTTTTTGAGGATAACTTGTGGCGTGTGTTTAATATTTTAGAAAATCTTATTTTAAGCTTATTAAGGCCATTTTGTGGTAAAATGTATAAGAACAATAATTTTACACATGAGACTTAAAGAGTACTTAGAGATTTTATGTCTATGATACTAACTCCACAGATTAGATAATACCAGATGGAGAACTTTGTCATTTACTAATAAAACAATTTACAATCATTTTGTGTAGCGTTATTATGTAAAATTAAATTTGTATAATATATTGATGATAAAAATCTGATTCATGTTTCTTCAGTTCAGTCTAGCTCTGAAGGTATAAGTTATTATTACTTCATGACTCATATAAATCATAACATATTTTTTTTACATTATTTACATAACATTAAAACGATGTGTGTAGAGTGAATAAATATATTTATATATGCATATATAGTATTTGGTGTAAACTGCAAACCAATTTTACCATAACCAAATGGCAAATAATTATTTTATCTTTTATGTGCTATATTATAAATTATAATCACGGTTATCTACAGATATAATCTTCGGATAACCGTGATTATAATACATGATATTAAATTAAATAATAGTTGATAGAGGACGCTACAGGCAGAATTAGGTAAATCAGCTGATTTTAAAAGATTGACTCGCGGGCAACCCATTTCTTTCATGAATCATTAAATAGATAACAAAATATACTGCTTTGTGTCATGATTATATTTTTACTTCTGTCGAAGATAAACATTACAATTTATTTACATATACATTCTAAAGCCCTAGAAGAGCCTTACCTTAACTATTGTGTTGTGTTGATAAATTATAATAATAATAGTCGTAATTGTCAGTTCGCACTTCGCAGTCGTAAGATAACAAGACTCAGAAGTGTGGAAACGAGGAGAATCACCAATCGGTAGATTTCTGTTAGTGTTATTAATATATTACATAACAACTATTGCATTTATTGATTTCCAAAATCTAGCGAACAGTCAAATTACACTCTTTAAACGGTATTAAAAGAAACGTTTTATCGAAATGGACAGCTTTTATGGGAATTCGTACCAAAGCAATGGAAGTGAGAAAGATTTCCAAACATTGGCCCAGTCGATCGGCACTAATATCCAGAAGATATCTCAAAATGGTAACTTTTAAGTGGATTTTATTTCTTATATCTAAGTGAAATTATTTATCTCAAACGTTTTTGATGGCTTCGTACAATTATGTACTAGTTTGTAGGTTTGTCCAAAGGCTGGTACCCAAAGGGTCTCGGATTTTTAATTTCTAAAGGGCCCCCAAAAATATTGTAATATTTGTATAAAATGTATAGATAAAATTGCATTGTATATATATAACACAAATATTACAGTTGTTTTACTCTAATAAATCTCACATATTGAGTTAAATGACCGGGCCCAATGCGTTTGAGGCTTTTAGGTTCTCGACATGGCTGGAAACCCACCCTAGCCAGGCCGACCCTAAATTTGTCATTTTGTTTTTGAGCTAATTATTCATTTATTTTTATAAAGTCTGATTCATAATAATTTTTTGTAAACAGAAATATAATAATGTCATTTCTACATTTTTTTTTTTTTAATTACCACAAGTGCCTATTGATTTTTTTTGCATAAAAATGTTTATAGTGAATTTGTTATGGTAAACAGAGCACATTTAATACTTCATAGTGTAATTTTTTCTACTTCCTATGTTTTTTTTTTGGTATACAACTAAACGGGATTATCATATTTTATTTTCATAAATTCTAGTATTTGAATAAAGTTGTTCAGTTGTTGTAACTTGTAACACTTGTGTGATGTTCTTGTACAAATGATCTCTTTATATTGAACTATTCATAAGAAGCTTTAAAAAAAAATGTCTCTAGATAATTTCTTTTGTTCCATATGTGTAAAACCTACAATGTTTCAATTTAATATCATATGGTTCTAATGAAAAAATTACTTTATTTTTATAGTATCGTCAATGAATAGAATGGTTAATCAGTTGAGTACTATGCAAGATGCTACCGAAGTTAGAAAGCAATTGTAAGTTTTTTTTCTACTAAAAAAATGAGTTAACATTGAACATAATTTAATTATTTTTGTTAGATTTGTAAAATGGTACTTTACACTGATTATGAATAATTATATAATAAAATACATTTCTTTCATGTAAAACAACTAAGTTTAATACAAACAAGGTTAAAAATAAATAAAAATTACGGTGAAGGGTTATTTTTAAATTAAACATTAAGAAGTTTTTTAAATTATTAATATTGTTTTGAAATGTATTAAAAAAATGTTGTGTTCTTGTCAGGCATCAAATATCGCATTACACTCAGCAGTTGTCCAAGGATACTAGCCACAATTTAAAAGAACTAAATGAAATACGTAACTACAATTCTCAAACTGACCAAGTGAGTTTGTATATTTATTGAAAAACATAAATTAAAATACCGTGTGAATTTACTATCGAGTTATTTCTTAATAAATGTAGAGACAGTTAAAAATCCAGAAAGAGCGTCTAGCAGAATCGTTTACATCAGCGTTAAACGCGTTTCAAACCATTCAACGAAAAGCTTACGATAAAGAAAATGCGGAACTTCTGAAACGTACCACTAAAGCTGCAACGGGAATAAATTTACCTCCGCCACCTGGCTCAAAACACACAAATGGTTGTGTATATATTTTAATGTATTTTTTTGATAAAGTGTTATTATAATATATATATTTACTTAATAGGTTACGCACAGCCATCGGACAACCAGAACGATCAAGCGCAATTGCAAATATTGGATGAAGTGAATTTACAAGTGGTTGAACAAGAACAAGCCATTAGGCAACTTGAGGTTAGTAAAGGTTACATTAAAACGGCAACTGTACAGCAAGTTTATTCAATAAAATTAGCCTTCGTTTTTGTCTTGTATTTTTATTATATTCCGTTTGGCGAAAGAAGACTTTCCAATTACATAATTTCTACTTATAGCCAAGTCTCAAACTGTATTGTTGAACAAGCGGGACTGGTGCAATCATTGGTAAACGTTGCGAAAATCCAGTCGCTGCCACAAAGTCTTGAATGTTTAAAGTTTAAATGGAGTGTACAAATTAACATTCATTAAATGAATTGTTGAATTTTTAAGTTATCTGTATTTAAAAAAAAAAAACGACTGTGTCTCAATTTACTTTAAATAAAAATAAAAAATGTTTTTTCGGTTCTTTAATTCTGTTTTCAGCCACAATACTTCTTGTATTATTTCAGCTTAATCATTTTTAACAACTTTTTTGTTTATCTAGAATGATATAAGTGATGTGAATCAAATCTTCAAAGAATTAGGCACTTTAGTTCACAATCAAGGTGAGATAATTGACAGTATTGAAGCCAATGTTCAAATTACAAATGTGTCGGTTCAAGAGGGAGCCAGTCAACTCAGAAGAGCAACGGAGTACACTGTAAGTTTACAAAGAGAATTTAAAAAAAACAATAGTAATACATTTTGAACACTATTATTGTAATTGTTTACAGAACAAGCTAAGAAGAAAACGATGCTATTTGCTAACCATTTGTTCCGTGATATTATTTATTATTGTTTTGACAATTTATTGGGGGGCTAATTAGTATTTAATATATTTTTATTGTACCCAAGTTATTCCATTTCGCCAGTTTGTACTATGTATAGGTTAATATGTATTTTATGAAAAGTGTGCAGTATGTTTTAATAATAATATTGCTAAAATTGTATTGTACACACACACAAATACATATGTAAATGTTATTAAACAATATTTTATAGATTGTAATAATTACTGTATTTATACCATTTTTTAAATTAAAAAAAAAAAGTGTTATTTTAAATTAATTGTAGTAATTTGCTTATGATACATACAATTTAATTTTACTTATAATATCTTTATATTATATATTAAATATTTATGTAAATAATGTGATTTATAACTTTACATTACAATACTATCTAATACGAGAAAACATATATTTAACAGAGATCATATTTTATTAAACTATTGAATTATGTTATTTATTATTGTTTGCAACTATTGTTATGTCTAAAACCGTTGGATAAAATATAATATACTTAAAGTTAAACTATTGTTATTCAATCAATTATATAGGATTACTATAATCATTCAATGAGGCATCTACGTTGTTTATAATTTTTTAATCCAAGTTTAATGAATACTTAATTTAAAAATATAATTAAATAGTTTAACTAGTATTACCAGTATATTGTAGATTAAACTTTTAAAAATGTTCGAAAAAAAACAAATTGTATGGTTTGTCAACTAGAAAGGTAATTAAAAAATTGTTATCAACTCTTTGTACACATCTGGTATTTATGAATGCATTCAAACTAACAGAACAGTTGAAACTGAGTTTATTTTGGATAATAAAATACATTGACTAATATGCATTTCTAAGTTAAATTAAAGGAATATGCAAGAATAATATGAGGTATGCAATAAAATACATTTTTCAAAAATAAAACAAGTATATTATATAAACAACAATAAGAACCAAAAGAAAAAAACATCAACATTTTTACTTTTCTTTTTTTAAAGGCTCCAAAACATCGGTGTGGGTGTTGTACTTGAAACTCTTGATCGGCTCTTTACCGATCTGAGAACTTTTCATACGATCTAAATGTTCTCTTTCTTCGAGCTCTTTTACAATTTGTATATTTTTCCACGCTAAATTAAAAAAAACATATTTCCATGTATATATTATATATAAATATCAATAAAATGTAAACGGCATTGGCCGAAATATGTAACTCATACAATCTTTAAAATCGTCGACAAAACCTTTTTGCAAAATTGGTTTTGCAATTTTCACATCATCTTCAATATTAAAATAATGTCGTACGTTTGGAATTTTCAAAAACATTACTTGACCAAGTGTTATAATATTAGTCGATGCCCAATATAAACAGACAGCCTGAGAAAAATATTGTAAATACTAAGTACACAGTGCTACTTTACTTAAACATATATTTTAATTCAAATTCTACTTACAGCCGGGAAGTTCATAATAAACGGGAAAACAATAAATGGTAACACTCGAAATCCGTATTTTATAAATTTTCCAAAACCAATAGTTGAATTAAGTTTGCTGACGTCGACTCCAAACTAAGACAAGACCAAAAAAGAACAGTAAAAACAATTTTACTTTGCAAGTTTTTTACAATTTATTATACTTCTAATGTGATGGCAAGGGTGACAGAGGTTATGATTGGCAATACAAAATACGGATCAGGTATTGAGAGATCAGAGAACCAATGAAGTCCACCGTACGTCAAACTTTCTAGAGGTAGCATAGCCATTCCTCGCAAGCCCCAAAACATGCTTAGAAATATAGGTAACTGAAAATAAAATTAAAAAATAAAAGTATGAAAAATATTTGTTTTATACATATGAAAAATTAAAATACCTGAACGAGTGGTAAAATCATACCATTTAATGGATTTACTTGATGTTTTTTCATATATAACATGAATTCTTGCGACGTTTTGGACACTATTCATAAAATTGTATGTTAAGATGTGTTGGGTAGGTTACATTTGAACAGTAATAAAATGTAGTAACTCCCTAGAATATCTCTCATTGAAAAAAAATCACTTTTTGTTTCTATTTGTAGAAGAGATAAAGCAAAAAGGTACAGCTAAAAATAATATTTAAACTTATAATATTTTCTACTAATACTTATTATACCTAGTGAATAATTTTTCAGTGTTTTTAAAAAAAATGTAGGTATTATGTTGTGAAATTACTGATTAAAATTAAATGCGATAAATTAATTATTGAATATTTGAATTATGCTACTTTTATGTAGTGTTGGGCAAAACTTAAATTAATAATAAATATACAGTATTAATTGGTAACTTGATAGATTATAAAATATATGGTTATTTATAGAAAATATACATCTTTGTTAATTTAAAACGATTTTAAAATACATTTTCATAGATAATAAATAATTGGAAACAACTTAGTCAGCCTATGTAGAGACATTACTGCCTCCTCTTAGGGAGGAATTTTCCTGACAGATTTGCTACACAGGACAAGTCATTAGTCCACCACTGGAGTAGGGATGGCATCTACTTTTAATCAGACGATATGGCAACAAATGGAGCACCAGTGACTGAGTATCAAACCAGCGACAGTGAACATCAAACATACAGATGCCTTACTCACTCAACCACTTGTTCGCCTTAATAATAATTAAAACATATTTTTGAGATAAAGATTGATAGAAATTTTAAACATGATTTAATGTAATTTAAAATAATTAGACATTCAAACATAAAAAAATGTACCTATTCGTAAATAAAAAATAAACTGTTGATGGAATAATAAGTCATGAGTAACAAAACATTTTGTCTAAAAAATGGAATAATAATTGAATGAATAAAAGATAAAATTGTTATTCACCCCTTCATCTAGATAAAATAAAAAATGTTTAGATGAATGTTTAACTCTACCCTAAGTTACATAAAAAGTAATTGCATTATAGTAACGAGTAATTTGCTCTACATTACTACCAAACAACGCCAATGAATAATAAAAAATAACAATTATCAATAACTTTACTTTCATAAGGATTGCCTTGCATTCTGTACTCAGTTATTTTTTGTTGGTATGCTTGAATATGAGGCAAATGATTGTTCATTTTTACAGAATTACGTTGTGATGCGATGACTAAAGGGAACATCAACAAACGCAAAACTACAGTACCTAGAAGAATGAAACAGTTGGAAAATTAATATATTTTATTAAAGATCATTGACATAATAATACCTGCTACTATTGTTAGCCACCATGGCATATCAAATGTCACGTGTACTAATTGTAACGCGTTTTGAACTAATCCAGCAGGAGTCCAAGAACCTAATCCTGCACTTTGTAATGTTTCTTCTCCTAATACATTCTATAATATTTGAAATTTTTAATTTAAATATGACTTATGTCAAAAAACTATAGGTAGGTTAATAAAATAAGCATATTGGACATGAATACTTGCCAACAATTTTTCGGTGGTTACGCTGATAGATTCAACAGGTAAATCTGGAAGCTTAGAAAATAATTCTTCAGTTAAATCTTCTTTTCCACTATTTATGTCCAAAACAGGCTGGTTTTGAAGATTTTCTCGAGCATTACTATTATGACGAACAAAAGTGATACAAGCAGCACTTAAATTTTCAATTTTATGTTTACTAAATGCATTATATTTCCATAAGACACTATGCTTGGCAGTTTTTAGGGTATGAAAACTGGATTTTTGTCCAATCTATAAAATATGATAATATTTGTACAGTAATAATAGATTTTATTGAAAATATATTATTTAAAAAACTCACATTATGTTTCCGAAGTAACTGCAGTACTCCTGATCTGTTCATTCTGGAGGACCACATAACCGAAACTTTTTTTTAAATTCAGATGTTAATAAAGGACTAACAACCAAGATTTATTATGATTTCTAGATGTTCAATTTAAACCTTTCAAAACAACTACATACTAAAAACAGAGAACTTAGAAAAAAATAATTATACTCATTAATATAGAGTAATAGTACCTAAATAGTATCTTTATACTTAGATTACAGTCTTAAAAACCAAGTCTACAATATTAAATGATTTATATTTTTAAAATGTCGGCACATCGCATAAGCCATCCTTCAATGATAAACCTATTGGCAATCACCCGAACAATATTTGGAAAAAATAAAATTGATAACAGTTATCATTGTTATCATTTATTTGTAAAAAATATGCTCGGTTAGTCTATCATCATGGTTAATAAAAATAAAAATAATGTTTTAACTATCTGTCTATCATATCCCTTTAACGGACAGAAGTTTCCCAGTTCCCACTTAGGCTGCTCAACACGTACTAAGTTAGATCCAGACTCCAGTACCGACTGCAAAAAATTCGGGACCCAACCTTTTTAATTTTTCTTTTGTTCATCTGTTTTTAACAAACATTTTAGTGTATTTTTTCATAATACTTCTATCATCTATAAATAAATACGAATTGTAAATCTTTTTACAGATAAAAACATTATTCCTTAGATTGTACCTATCTACCTTATTAAGTTTTTGGTAATTCCCCTTATGCGTAAGACGCGTTTTAAACGTAAATATTTTTATTTAATTATTATTTATTAATAATAATAATGTGTAGCCTGTAGGTACATATGTACAGTAAAGGCCAAAAGTTTGAATACACACGTGAAAACAATAGTTTTTTTAGTTTCATAATTTATTTTACGAAAACAAATTATTTATTTACATAATTTTGGTGTGTACATTTTCTGATAATTCTCAATGAATTTTATAGAAATCTAATGAAACAAATTAAAAAAAAAAAGGAAGTGTTACTTAAGCTGATTTTTTTGAAAGTGGGGGTGAAAACCACCATTTGCTTTAATGATTTTGGTACAATTTTTGTCATTTTTTCGACAAGTTTCAACATTTAAATATATTAAACACCTTTTTATAATAGTTTGACAAATATCGATTTCATCAATGATGTTATCGATGGTACAACATTACCCTAAATCTGGTTACTCTACTAAATCTGGCAGTTAAATTGAATGGAACCTAGTTAGTAAATTACTACAATCTACATGATACAATCAATGTAATAAAAAATTGAAACGTTCAAATCGTATTTGTACAGCTTATCTGCAACAATTGATTACGATTACTCGTTATGGAAAGCCACTCTAAAAATACCTCTCGTTCACGTGCCACTCTTCCAACAGGAAAAGGATTCTTAGACACGCAGTGAACGAAGAAAGCTGAAGTATACGCGTTACGTCGCAAACGTGTACATCAACTAAACGACATCACTTCTGAACTTGAAAGTGTGCAATGTCCACAAGAGAAATCATACGGGCCTTCAAATCACTTGTAGTAGCCCCGGGCTACTAGCCCGTAAAATTGATACCAACATCAACCCGAAAAAAAACTATTAAAAAGCTGCCTAAGAAGGTCCTACGCACATCTTCTTCGACGTCATCTTGCGAAAGGAATTCGTTTTTGAGTAATAGAAAAGACCCCGAGTAATCATGTTGCTCAAACCCGAGTACCAAAAAACCGCTTGAACAAGCCTCCTTTTATCGACCGATATCACTTCTTCAAAGTAGGTCTATACTATTCGATAAACTTCTTAAACGTCTAAACACCCGCTGACTAAAAAAAACCTCTACCAGATCACCATTTTGGATTTTGTAATAAACACTCGACCATCGACCAAGTTCATTGTATTACGAATGTAATCAGCAAGTCGTTGAAAGAGAAGGAGTATTGCTGTGGAGTATTCCTTGTGATATAATATATCCCAAGCTTTTGACAATGGTTGTCAGTTGTGACAAAGGTCTACAATTGACACTACATGAGAAACATCCACATACGTGGTACGTCTTCTCAAATCCTATCTGACTAAATGTCAGTTTAGCGTCATGCACGAAGAAAAAATAACTATCTGGAAGAATACAAGGAAGTATCCTCGGACCTATCTTGCACCTACTCTACACAGCTGATATTTCAACTAATGGCGACTCAGTGATAGCTGTTTGCCGACGACGTGGGAATATTATTAATTATTATCAACCTGAGAAGGACCAAGCTGCAACTAACATTTTACAAGTAACAATCACGTATACGATTGGACAAAAAATAAAATTAATGGGGACAAGTCGGTGCATGTTGACTACACGTTACGTAAACCAAAACATATCAGTCACGCTGAATCAACAAATTATCCTACAAAATGATTTAGCCAAATACCTGGGAATGCACCTTGGCCAATGGCCTATTTGTAAACATCATATTGTACGCCAGAAAAAGTTGCAAAGAAAAGAAAAAAACCCCAAACTTTATTGGCCAATAGACGATGCGCTGAACAAGTGGCGTAGCTACCGTGGATGCAGAAGGGTGAGCTGCCCCCGGGCGCATTCTATTTTAGGGCGGTTTTGCACGGTCTACTATAAAAGTAAAAAGTTACATGTAACACAGAGCGAAAAAAAATGTCTTGCACCTGGACGCTTTAGTCTCTAGTTACGCCATTGTCTCTGAACTAGACCTAACAAGCAAACATCTTTTGTGCAGATAAATCGCTGAACCGCTTTGAATCTATGGTGTACAACTATGGGTTTATATTAGTAAGTCCAATATCGAGACCACGTAACGTTGACAAAACATCGTCCTTCGTTCTATTATCAAAGCATATCGGTATGATAGGAATCATAGTCAATCTTATTACACGATTTATTATTATTATCTTAAATCTTGGTAATAAGTAACATTAAGTTATAACAAAAGTTGTGTCACCACAAATATTTACTAATTACCGTATTAAAATTGGTTTATCTAAAGTGACTGCACCATAAAGAGGAGTAACTTGTCGAACAAAGTTGTTGACTGAACGGCTTCTCTACAACGCTCAATGATCCAGTTCGGTCATGGTGCTGCCAACATTTTGCTTTCGTCTCTCTCGCGCGACACCCTGTCAAGCTTATTTAAATTTAGTATTGATCGCCTTTCGTTCAATTATATAGTGTACATAATATAGTTTGACCTATAAAAACAGCAGTTGGTTAATGTTTCAGCGCCACAAGTTATTACTTACTGGTCAAGCTTCGAAGTCAGAAGAGCCTCCGCCATTGTATGTCACTAATAATTTTAGTCGACCAATAAGGTATTTAACAAGTATTCATCTACAGAGAATATCATACTGTCAAAAGTAAGTAGGCAATTACACTTAAATTGTAAATTGTACCAGATTGAACGTCGTAAGATGGCGAGTGGCTTTGGGAACATAAAAACAAACTCACCAGAATCTCTTTTCTTTTTGTGCTTAAAGTATTTAGCCGGCAATTTAGACGTTCTGTGTCAAAAAACCCGCGAAGGGTACGCGCTGCGTGAAAATGTTGCTGTGCCCAGTGTTTTTTGGAAATTGATTATCGAAACCTGTCAAAAGAACGGCATGGATATTAATGACTCTTTTGCAAACATATTCAAAAACGACACAAAAACCAAATTTAAATCGTTAAGCCTGCGTAATTCTAGCATCAGCATAAACGGTCTCGAATTGTTTTTGCGTCATAATTTGTACGAGCTAACATTAATAGACTGTGACAGTCTATCGTACGAGATGTTTAATATACTATTTGATTATGCTCACAACCTAGAGATGTTGAACATAGATGCTGGTATAATAACCACTAAGCACTCGGAAAACAGTTCAAAACGATTGTGTCGTATAGTTCAAAATATCAATCTAAAAGCGCCAAACCTTAAACATCTGGTTTTAAGAAAACTTGTTATTTCACCTTACTTTTCTCTGGACAACACAAAATTAAATCATGAGTTCAGAGTGCTGATGATGAAACTTGAAATATTAGATTTTTCATACAGTTTGGGAATTGATTGTTTTTATTACAACATGTGTAATCCTACTAATTTGCATACATTAATTCTATTTAATGCACAGAATTTGGAAAAAAATGATACTATTCTTCATATTTGTACATTGAAGACATTAGTGTAAGTAGAACACCAATATTTAAATTCATGTAGATATTAATCAATTATGGAATTCCAAGTGTTTTAGATATTTCACAAAGTAATTATTCTCCGAATCGTGGTATATTCAAAGATGAAAATAAAACACTAGAACATATTGTAAAAAGTCTTCCTGAACTCATGTCATTAGATATATCCGGTACAAACTTGGCTGGAAAAGGTAATTTTTAAATTTAAATAATTTAATATTATTTTCACATATTATCTTTATAATAAATGAACATTTATTTGGGACTGATTATAGACTATAGTCCATATCATTATTAAAATAGTCTTAAAGTCAAAATAAAAATCATTCAATTTAATGTAAAACATTTTTTGATATAAAGTATTTACGCAAATATTATGTAGGTAATACAAGACATTTTTTTTTGTTACAGTATATTGTGTAAAATAAGTATTTTAAAATTCAATATGATTACAGGTATTGCAGAAAATCCAGTTCATGAATCGTTGAATGGAACTCATGGAAAACTATATGATATTCCTGGCTTACGAACGCGAGCTAACAAGCCATTCGAATTTCTAGGCCTTTATCATACAATGTATAATGCTTGTCGTCGACAATTAATTCCAGCAAAAACTGTATTATAAAATAAAACATTAGTTTTGTTTTCCTACATTTCCCTCCATAAATTATGATTTATTACTATTTTAGATAAGCGGTAATGCTAACGAAGAACAATTATTAATAGCAGCTGGTTTGTATATGGATAGACCAAGTCAAATTAAAAACATTCTTTATGATGTCAAATGTTTAGTAAAGGAACAACAGTGGACAAAAATTGATGAAGTTTTGGATATCGTTCTAGAAGTTTTCACAAGATATACAAATAAAAAATCAATTCAAATGTTGTGCATGTAAGTAAAAAACTTTTATTTTAACATTCATTTTTTTAGACATGGAATTAATTTAAATTGAATTTTTTTCTAGTATTACAATTAACGACATTGTGGTATTCTATAAAAACTCTTTACTTTTAAATAACATACATGTACAAAATAAAATCATTAGAGCATTGTTAACGGGAATAAATTGTTATAACTACAGTAATGATTTGATTCGCCAAGGAACTATGACTTTTCTTCTATCATTGGGATTAGGTTAGTATAATTAATAAGATAGAAGCATGGATTAGATACAATTTGTATAACCTTTTTAATATAATATTATCGACTATAATTTATCTTTTATTTTGATTCCTTAAAATTTTGCCTCTTTCCACCTTCATCAACTACAACCAGGCCTACAAAGAACATTTTTTTATTTTTCATTTGTTTCTTATCTGTTAACAAAGCTATTCACCACTATCGTTTTTCTTTTTTGCACAACTTGTTAACTTCACTTCTAAATTTGTACACCAATAATAATAGTGTGTGTATGTGTGTTCGTGTGTGAGATGTATGAGTCTAACAGTTACTGCACAAATCACAATCATACATTTTACCAACATTTATCACTTTTTTCTGAATGCAGTTACATGGAATTTATACAATAAGCAGAAAAATGAACTAAAAAATTGTAGAGTCATTAAGGTATCAATTAAAGTAATTTATTTACTCCAGTGTTCAAATTAAAAGGGTTACAGAGGATAGGTTAGGTTCTAAATCAATATTTTTGACACAATACTATTTGACATTGAAATCACTTCTGTTTTACAATATTAATAAGAAATCCAAGAGAAAGTACAAAAGCTATTGAGTCTAATTTTAGCAAACTGTCATCACAGATCTCAGAAATACAAAACATAATATATTGTGTTAAAAACTATTATTATCAAGTACTATTTTTTAAACTCCTAATATTATATATTTAACTCTTAATTGGCATACAACTTATTTACAAGATGCATATACTACGTTGTTACTTGTTTTTTAATAGTAATTTAATCGTTAGTATATCATTATCTAATTTTAAAAGTTTCAACAACTAACTTGCATTGAAGAATGATAAGGAAGTATAAAACTTCTTTTTACATATTTTATCTCGCTTAAAAACAACCTCTGCTTAAAAAAAAAAAAGTATGTTATTTCTGTCTCAATTTTAACAAATTAATAACTTTTTTTTATCTAGCACATAATGGCAATAATATAAAACAGACTGGAACAAGATATGTATGATGACGCTCTTAAAGTAGTGTGGTCTATACTGTTGAATATAATGGATGAAGTACTGATCAATTGTAAAAGGTTTCTTGATAGAAATGTCATTAAGGTCTTCTTTAGATGCTTAAGGATTTGTTTAATAACTAATTTAGTGACAAAGTAAATTATAATATTCTTCTACTTTTGTAGGCCATTGAAGGCACAATTTGTATTTTTATCTTCTTCTTTATCTTCCCCCTACACTCCCAACTACATGGGGTCGGCCAAATTTGTATTTTTATCTAATTTAAAAATTCATATATTTTTATGCTCAATAAAAAGTTGAACTAACATTGAAGTTGGTTTATAAATTATGCAAGATTTACTCAATGATAATGATAGTATGACCAATCAGCCTGGTATAATATACCGCTAGCTCAAAGAATCATTAATCTATGTCTCATATACAATATAAACTGATGTAGATAAATCTGCTAAGTGAAATCGGTAAGAACTTTTTTCCTTACTCATATTTTGGATAATAAGAGATTTGTATCTCTTTATTTATTTTTTACTTTGATTCCTTAAAATTTTACTTCTTTCAAGCTTATACAACCAAGTCTACCAACAACATATTTTCTTTCCTTTATTTTTGTCTATTTATACCACTATCTGTGAACTTTTTGCACATTCTTGTAAACTTCTCTTTTAGTTGTAACTGATAATTAATTTTCAGTATTTTAAGCATCAATAGTCCTTAAAATTTGTGCAATGATTGGAGTGTTCACAAATAAAGAAAGCATTCAATTTTAAATGTGTTTCTTCGTAACACTGATATTGTTATTAACTATTTCATTTTGATTAATGATTATGTAAGATTTTCTTTAGCATATAATTCTTGTAAATTTATTTTTAAATCATGTTTCAACTTTTAGTAATTGAGTTTTATAAGTATGTACTCATATAAATATTAAAAATAATTAAAACGTATAGTCATTACTATTAACTCAAAAATGTATAAGTTACATATATAGTTGTGTATTTATAGTAATATTATATTAGTGCTATATAGTCTATATGTGTAGTACGTTTTACCTATCTTTATACTTTTACTTATCTATTACTTACAACGTGTGAGTCATGTAATGGTGAATAGAATTGAACATAGTACTACTATTTGTGTAATGTTTGAAAAATATTTTATGTACCCATATAATTTTTTAACTTATAATATTTAGAAAAAAATTATTCAAATAATGTTTGTGTTATAATTTCCTGTTAAAACTATACCTCTTATTAAAACTATAACTATGATGTAATTATATTCTGGTAATATTAATAATGTTGTAACAATTATTATTAAATATTTCTGTTTTTCGTAGTGTAATATATTATACAAGTTTACTTTAATATAATAAATGTTAACAATAGAAATTGCGGTGTGAGGTAGAACCGTAAACCTTATACTAGCTTTAACCTATTATACTATGTTATGGATAGAACTAGTCTAGTAGTGTAGGCAACTACTATTTAGTGTATAGCTGTTAAAATGATATTACTATCTAGTTATAATATTATACATTGTTATTAAAATTAAAACTGTGGATTTAACACATTAATTATTTATCATAGTGTGAGCAATAACATGTATATGTTGATTTAAATTTTAAACTAATAGTTTGCATGGTTCAAAAGTAATACAATTATGTATTATACATTAAAAACTATATAAATTTACCCAACTACATATTTATATTACATAAATGATAAAATAAATAAATAGAATAATATGTATGGATATATCTTATTTATTAATTTTACATTTTAATGAGTCGGTGAATTATATTGTAACAAAATTTTTAATTAAGTATTTACCTAATTATTATACAACATAGAATTTAAAATTAATTAAAAAATAATAATTATTACTCAGAATATTACATTTCTTACGCATAGAATACTTACAGTTGTACTTAAAAGAATATTACAGTGTTATCATTAAATAAAATTTAACTGTTACGTACATACAAAACTGCAAATATTTATTTATGCATGTTATAAGTTCACTATCGCAAATCAAAACCTTTAATTCCTATTTCATTACCAGGTTATCTTGCCACCTAAGACTCTTACAACGCTAAGAAGAATGATTTATGTTAATGCTAAAAAATTAAATTATATTTTGTAATTAAAGATTTATTGTGTTGTTTAAATTTCGTTTTATCAATCTATTATCATATATAATACCCTAAAATTTAGCTTTATACATCTTGATTCAGTTTTAAGAGGAAAAAACAATGAAGTATGTATACTTGCTTCATCCCATTAGAGACATTAACAATGAACTATTTTATATTAAAACTATCGTATATCACCCTATTTACTAAACAAGTTGCATTAAAAAAATTGTATATGGATGCATTATACAGCGTAGAGTCTATAAATAGTATAAAATGTAATATTACCTATACTATATTATCACTGATAACTGATAAGTTCATGTTCTATAACCTATTTTTTAATTTAAACGGTTAAGTACTGGTTATCTAATGTCAAACAAAAATAATAATTGTAATTGGTTTGAGATAATTAGCTACCTAATTATACATACAACGAAAAGTCCATGACGTGTTATTATATTGACAGCATATATTTTTAACAATAATGATTACCTAGGTAAAAATCTACCTAAGTTGTAAGTACTCACACTAGTAAGTGAATTTTATTTTTGATAGGTTTTTACTTTTCAATATTGCATTCTGTATGCATGTGCCTACTTACACATATATTGTATAATATTTATTCGCATATTGTACTTGTTTTTAAACAATAAAATACAAATTGGATTATCATGGACCACTCTTTTTTTAGGAAGTTTTAACCTTGCACTAGTAATAGATGATGGTCATGTAATAAAAAAAGAAACCCAGTTTAGGTATATTAATATAGGAAGGGTTTTAATAATTAATAATTAAAACTTTATAAACTAAAAACATTTGTATTCAATTTGAACGAAGCCAATAATGAAACGTTTATAGCGTATAAAAAATAATTATTGTCATATTTAATCGCAGGCGTTTAATTTATTAGAAGTATTCAAAATTTATGACATTTTTTAAGTATGTATGACATGAAGTATGTCGTAGACGTTAGAATAATTGTAAATGCTATGATTAAATATGGGTAAAAAAAAATATGGTAAGATTAGGTAAAAATTTTAATTTTTGAAATTAGTGTTTTAAGAAGTGAAATAATTCAGTTATTAGCCAAATGACAAACAGTACCGCGTGACGCGTTTATTTCAAATTTTCCCGCCATTGAACAAAATGACTAACGTAGTAGTCCGGCAATGTACGTGTTGTTTAAGCGGGGTTGGTTGTACAGTGCTACCTTGTCAGCGATATCGCAAACTATTTGATTGTATTTCATATTATAATGTCTACACATCAACATACTTACCTAATATTCTTCTTCAATTATAACTAAAATCAATGCTAGGTACAATCGTAAATTAGCCGTTTTAAGATATGTTTGACCATATAGCATAGATAGTCTATCGTATAATAATTACCAGTAATTTAATCGGTGGCAGTACTGTATACAGCTGATAGTTGGATGTTATAACTTAAATATAAAAATCAATAAAGTACGAGGTCGCAGGATGTGGTTAATGTCCAATGGTGTGTTACGTTTTCTCTCGTTTTGACCGTGAGTAGTGAAGATTCAAGATTTATATTACAAACAGTCACTGTTCAGTGTTGTAGCAGCGGTTCGCGACCGTCGAAGACATACAACAGGGCATTCAACCTAACCATATTTACGTGAAAAACGGGCAATACGTCGAAACGGCAATATTTGTAGTAAGATAATTAGAGGCGTACATACTGTTGAAAAGTACGAGATAAATTTTTTTTAGAACGGATCTTATTTTAAAATAATAATAACAATGAAACAGTTTCCGACTACTCTGTTTAGTTTGTGTTTAGAGTCTTTAGCCTCTAATTTGAACATCTTGGGTACTTACAGTAGCGAAGGATATACTCTGCACAAGGGGTTGTTTTTGCATAGATTTATTTGTGAAGAATTTTTAAAGGCCTACCAGGACAGCGGCAAAGATATTAATGACTCCGTGGCACATCTTTTCAAAGATGTTACTAAAACCTCCCTTAAATCGGTAAACATACATGATTCTAGCATCACTGGCGCCGGCCTTAAGTATTTTTTGCGTCACAATTTGTATGAACTAAATTTGAAAAACTGTACAAATTTTGATTCCAAGATGTTTGCACGTATATTTAAATACTCCAAAAACTTACAGTCGCTAGTTATTGGTCCGCGCGTCCACATAACTGGCCCATTACCTTCTTACAATTTAATATTCAGAAAGTTGTCAAAAGTAGTTAGTTTAGGCGGCAACAGACCGCCGAGCCTCAAGCTCTTGGCTCTAAAAGGGATGAAAAAAAAGGACACAAGCAACGTAACTTGGTTTTTTAGGTGCAACGACTTATCACAACTTAATACACTAGATTTTTCGTATTCTAAAATCGTAATTTGTCTTCAGTACACAAAACAGCTACCCAACTTGCATACATTAATTCTGTTCGAAGTACCAACACGTAGTATGGAACAAAATAAAACTGTTCTTCATGTTTGTGAATTGAAGTCCTTGGTGTAAGTAAAACGTAAATAATTTTACAACATTTGCTCTTTTAGCTATAAATTAATTGTGGACTTTCAGTGTTTTAGACTTATCAAGATGTTCGTCTACTCAAGAACAAAGGTTTAAGAATATGTTTAGGGACGAATATACGTTAGCACTCATCGTAAAAAGCCTTCCTAATCTTATGTCATTAGATATATCCGGTACAAATTTAGCTGGAAGAGGTAATTTTGAATTTTTATATTATATTATTCCATTATACACGATCCATCTTTCATTCCGTTTTACCAGATCAATTCAACTCAACAATTAATTATGTGCAAGAAGGATCGTCACATATATTTATGCTTGCTTTTTACAGTTAATTCAGTTTTGTTTCTTTTTTTCTCCGGTTATTGTTATTCGTTATATAATTTATACAAACAAAAATCTAATTATATTTTTTCGTTTTACGGATGAACATTGAAACATGGCTATGTTTTTGGGCTGTAACGAGGTGTAAACATACCCCGTAGTTCCGTAGACTAAGCGAGGAAAATACGATTTTTGACGATTTCTATGACGCAAAAACTTGTCCCGAAATTCCGAAAACTCGTAAAAATGATGTACCTACTAGTTGCCTGAGAAATAATCTTCGAAACGCCTCCGCTGACCTATATTTGTTATCTTAACATTTTGGTTTAAAAAGAACTAGTTGTCTTCCGTGTCAGGTAGTCAATATTTTTAATCCGAGTTACATCCCAAGGATATTCGATTTTCGAATTCCTTTTAGTGATCTTTATTACCTTTTACTCCGATAAAAAATATTGACACACTGGCATGGAAAGCCACTATATAGTAGTTTATGACCGTAAAAGTTGCGATAAGAAAGGGAGGCAAATCGTATGCGCCCACAAAATGTATGACACAAATTAATTTTGTTCATAAAGTCCAAAAACATAGCTAAGTTAAAAGTTATATTGTCAAAATGTTTATAGTAATAGCTTAACAATGATATTTTACCAAGAGTAGTCAATGTGTGGTTTGTTCATCGTCAAATATGAATAAGTATATAGTCTGCAGAGCCAAACCAAGTCAGCCAACGTGATGAATACAAATTTATATTATTGAATTTAACGAAAACTATGTTTTTCTTGCTCTTTATAATTTTAATAAATATAATATTTCAGATGATTAGTTTTAAGTTAAGTTCGGATGGCTATGAAATTGCATTTTACTTATATTAATCTAATTCAAAACCTAACCTTGATACATAGAGAATAATTCTGTTTTTATTTAATTTAAATACATAGCTTTAGAAATCTATACATTTTAAAAATTATAGGAAAACTAATACGATTAGTTTTGAAATTTTTTTATAACAGACAAATGCCCAAAACCCAGGTTGCCAATATTTTTACAAACATTTTTTGATTGTTGTGAGAGTGCAAAATCAGAGTTATTTTCTTCGAATCATCCTTATTCATGTTGTAAAATATTTTTTTTTTATTTAGTTAAATTTTTATACTTATTTCAAAATTCCAACAGTTTTTTACTGTTTTTAATTATTTTTTGTTTTTATCCGAATGCCTTTTTATTAAAATGGCTTCGTCCGTTGGTTCCTGTTTAAGTAGAGCATATAATAATGCAATACACTTTTCGTAGCTTAATTTACTTATATATATTAAAATACAATATTGTTATAGGTCCTGCAAATAGTCAAGATCTAGGTGAATCCTCGAATGGATTTTCGAATGGAAAGCAGTGTGACATCCCCGGTTTAGAATCTCGAGTTGAAAATCCATTGGAATATCTTGGCCTTTATCATACAATGTATGACGCTTGTAATCGGGAACATATTCCAGCAAAAACTGTAAAAATTTAAATTATTTTTGTCCATAATCTAACGTGATTTCAATTAATCTCTATTTGATATGTTTATAGATAAGTGGAAATGCTAACGAAGAACAATTGATCACTGCATTTAATTCATTTATGCACGATAAACCTGAACTGCTAGCAGAAGTTCTTAATGATATAACAAATTTTATTGAACAAAACAGGTTTACACAACTCGAGAAGGCAGTTCACATGGTTATAGATGCAATCACAACAAATATAGACAGTGATGAAGTCCAAAAATCAGGAATGTTAGTAGTCAAAATAGCTTTTTTTTGTGCGAGTTGTTAAATAATTATAATTTATTTATTCTAGTTCCGCCCTTTTCCGACTCATGTATAAATTTGAATTAACTTCGCTTGATATACCTGCCAGAAGACAACTCTACCACGTACTGGAAACTGGAATAGGCTTAAACATTTACGATGACGATGTAAATTATAAGCTAGAAGAAATTGTAGCTGCTCTAAACTTAGAATAATCCGATAAAATGCTTATTAAGCTTAATTCTTAGTACCCAATTTAAAATAATTTATATTTAATAGATTTTAAGTCAGGATCAACATTATTTAAATATATTATTAAAATTAAACCTGTCTATAATGGAATCATTAAAAACGGAAAGAAATACTCCTTAATATGCAGTTATTATTCAGTGTATTAACATGATATAATAACTATAAGTAGTAGTAAGTACTCATACTTATATGGAAAATAATTTGTACAGAAAGTATTATCTAAGTATATTTAAGATTTGTTATCTTCCGTATTTTTAGCACTAATAGTCGTAAAATGTCGCGTTGTGTTCAGATTGTTCACTTATAAAGAAAGCGTTCAATTTTGAATGCGTTTCTGCATGACACTGATATTATTATATTATTTTTCCTATTAAATAATCAATTGCTGTATAATATTAGAAGTTACATTTTGAAGTTTTCACTCGACGACAAAACTCTTTTAATGTATTAATTCAAAATAACCTAAGTTAATGATATAGATAATAATTAATTATTTAATTTATATTAAAGTATATAAGATTATAATGTGTCAATAATTGAGTTTTTTTTTATAAGTGAATACTTATAAAAAAAAACTAATTCATACTTGAATAAAAAAAAAAAATAGTTATTATAATTAATAGCATAGTATATAAGTTATTTATAGAGTGTGTAATTGTATTAGTGTTCTAAACTCTATGTGTGACAAGTATTACCTGTGTTTACTTATAGTTTTGATTTCCATAATTACTAATGATGGTTTAGAATTACGGAAATCAATTTACTATAGCTATTTACTATAGCAATTGCTTATAGTTGTTAAAATATATACCTAGTTCACATGCTTCGAAAATATTAATACAATTAATAATCCACTTTATTATATTAGTATAATTTTTCTTACACAATACGTGTTGTATACTTAAAGAACGAAATATTTTTACCCGACTATATTCACATAATTAATTTATCTTATATAAAAATAAAGATATTACCATTATTAAATACAATTATTTAATTAGTAATGTAGTTCAAAATAATTAACAATTTAATTTTAATACCTTATGATAATTATAAAACAAAATTATAGTTAATTTTTGTAAATTAACATTATATTATAATTAAACTACCTATTATATAATCTATATATATATAGTACTTATTATTATATAATATAGTTAATAATAAAAAAAACAGTATTATTACTTTTACCTTTAATAGAATAGTTTTTCTGATCTTTGGTATAAATAATTTACTATTTAGATACTTGGCTTATTATAATGCTATTAATGTACGTGTGTATTGTGTTATTTTCTTCTATATTAACTTCCATATTTCCATGTTAACCATTTTTTAAAAAATCTACACATTTGTAAGTGTTCATATAGATTGAAAATGTGTAGTCTTATAAAATTAATATATGGTTACATTTAACTCTTACTTGAGTGTATTTTATTGCTATCACTTTTTCCAAATAATCCTTGTGCCACTATAGCACCTAACAATTAAAAATTTCAAATAAAAGTTGGACTTACTAAGTCTTAGTCTAAATGATGAAAAGACTTTGAAAAGTACCTACTGTAGTAATAAAAAGAAAAGGGGTAAGCAGGATAAAGGGTTTGAAATAATATGCCTAAGATGGTGATAGGTGCAATTAAAATATCCTAATTCCTTTCGTTTCTATTATTACAATAATTATGTTGTGCTTATTAGAATTCCACGTACCTTGTAGTTGTCGTGTCCAACGACGATCTTTTGGAGTAGCAGCTTTGTATTTTAAGTCGATTTACCACTTAGATGTTTTAAAAGAGACACTGAATCTACTCTGAATCAGTCATCCTTTTTAGTCGCTGAATGTAATGACAAAATTTATATACCTTGGTTTGAGATAAACTCAGTACACATGTATGTGTAATATTTTAATGTGTTATAATGTGTATGTGATACCTTGATTAAATAACCACTTATGTGTAAATATTTCGGTTAACGGATATCCTCGTCACAACAATTTTAATTTTATGTCGAGGACTACTCGTAACTCGTCTATAATAAATTATTCAAACTTTGAACCCACACATAGCTTTGGATTATAGTAAATCTTTCATCACTTCGTTCCGGGAGGACCGCCTGAATAAGTTTATTATAGACACCTTATTATAATTATTTAACTAACACATAATATTCAACAGTACTCAGTGTGCTTCAGAGTTGCCCCAATTGACTTCCCATGAAGACACAACACAGTAACTCGAATTGAACTATTAAAGAGAATCAGACTTCAATTGATCTTAAGTATCCAACTGTATATAGTACGCTCTTGGACTGCCTCTCAGTTATCCAAGAAACCGTAACATATACGAGTATAACTCTAATTGGACTATTAAGACGAACTAAGCTTCGATTGTCCCAATTATTCAACTGTATCGGTGCGCGTTTGATGTTGTCATAATATACCCAAAAAGGGTTCACGCTTAAATAGCTCGTATCGAACTTTTTGATTATAGAAACTAAAAATATATTATTTAAAAAAAAAGAAATAATTGAATACAGTTTTTTAACTTGTGCAGACAAAATATTAATATGTATGCTGAGTTAAACCAAAACAGAGAGAGCACTAGTAGAATGTTTAGTTGTAGATACTTGCCCCAAAGATTTGAGTTGCAAGCATAACAACTGAAAGACTGGGCTTAGGAAATTGTCGTCGGACCAAACGCGTTCCCACTGACCAATAGGCCATCAAGGGTGTCAACGCTCAGTCGACGACTATTTCGAATGAGTGGCTATAGAGAACTGGTTGAAGTGGCTGACTGTCTTGTTATAATAGGTTATAAAAGGGAGAGCTAGGCGCTTTTGTCCAGCGTTCGTAGGTGGAACTATTTTGTACGTCACTTTGTGCCCTTCTGATTGGCTGACCCGCAGTATATACATATATACATGTTTTGTTTTATTTTATAAAATTTGCATAATACATGTCATATGTGGTGCAGGTATTATTGTTTGCGTACAATATCAATGAGTCATATACATTTAATAATTATATGCATGAATACTATTGAGTTCATACAATCCTACTATGTAGTTAATATAAATATATTACAATACTCTTATTTATAAAGATAAAATTGATAGTTTTAAAATCATAAATTAAACTATTTATAAAATTATAAATATTTTAGCCGACAATTTAAAAATTCACCCCTTTCTCTTTTCTATCGAAAAAAATATATTATTTTTAACTTGAAATCACGGTGCATTAACGTTAAAAATGTGTATGAATTATTATTTAGATATTCTGCTATCAATCAATACACCAAAAACATCATAAACCTATTCCCTTATAAAGGGTAGACAATTTTTCTTTATTTAATTTTTTTAGGGCTTAAGGTCTGAAAATTAGAGAAGGTAGTTCTAGAATGGCCTATACGTATACAATTTTAAAAAATCTGTAATAAAACTTTTTTCTTTATTAAGGAAAAACCAAAAACACAAGGAGAAAATTACTCTTTTACTGTAGTTAGCTCATAGGTTCCTACGTGTGAGTAAATCAACAGTCAACAGGTAAAAAAAAAATATTATTTTGTAATTTACGGTATATGGCTAAAAACAGGAATGAACTGTTATAAGCAGATGATCAACCCTAATCGTATCCACCCTAGTACTAAAAAAATAATTTTAAGCACATTTTTCGCAATAATGTTGTATGTATCTACAGATACGCATCGAAGCGTTTCAATATGTAAAAAAATCTTTACGCTATCTTAACTACAACAACCAACAACAAGTGGTACAATTCGTAGTACAGAAAGATTTGTTGTTACAAAACTTCCAAAAACGCATAATTTATGCTTCACCTACAACGGAAAGGCATTCCAATCGCCAATTATCACTAGGTTTGTATCTATTATACTTTGATTGGCTTTTATAGACATTTTATTAAATGGACCGCGCATAAAAACAAAGTTATGTTACCAAGATTTATATTTTCGAATGGGACATAGAGCGGTCAATTGTATTATCAAGTCTAAAGAACTTCAGGAGAAGAAGGCTGTCCATAATCATAGTCGAAAGTGTCAAAATATTGTTTTTTTAATAGACTGAATAGGTATCTACTAATAATGAACATGTTGTTTTTTTTTTGAGGAGGGGGGAGTTCGCTCTATCGTTTATTTTCTTTCCTTTGTTAATAAAGTGATTTTGAAACAGGTTAAAGTAAAAGAAATATACTCCGTTTTTGCTTGAATTCTGACTGCGATATCAGAATTAATGATTGTATTTCTTTAATGAATAAAATAAAATAAAATGACTCCGTTTTTTATTTTGTAAGTTGCTTACAAATTTTAAGGAAATTATAAGGCTAGATTCGGATATTCGGACTTGAAAGCATACGGAGGAATCGTTAAACAATTCAGTCGAAGCTGAATCACCCCATCAATTTAAACATCATCATCATCATATACAGCTTAAGGGACCATTAAGGTCCAACGCTGCCGCCACAAACTTATTCCATTCTTCTCTATTGTACGCCATGTCTATTTGAGCCATTTCTTGAATTACTCTTAGATCCTTCACGACTGAGTTCCTCAGTATCTTGTTCTGGGCCTGCCCAGAGGTCTTTTACCTCTCATTTCGGCCATCTGCCCTCCATACATGTCCTAACTATTCAAGTATTTTGCTTCTCGTATATGAAAGAATAATTGGTCTTCCGTATAGCTCTTGTAATTCGTTATTATGTCTTCTTTCAAATTGTTCTGTTTTTCTGTTATAAAGAGGGTCATACATTTTTCTTAATATTTTTTTCTTAAAAGTAATTAGGCTCTGGTGGTTTCCCTTGGTAGTTGACCATGTCTCACACCCATATGTTAAGATCGGTCTAAGGTAACTGATGTATAGGATTTTCTTTGATTCATAATATAGATTTTTTTATTTAAGTAAGTTTAATAAACTAAAATAGCACATGTTAGCATTTGTTAACCTATTTTTTATTGCATCATGCATAATATTTGCACTGTCTATGTTTACTCCGAGGTACGTGAATTGATTAACTTTTTCGAAAGTAAGATTATCTACCTTTAGATCTGAGTTATCTGCCTCTGTTTGCGATATACACATATATTTGGTTTTCTGTTGGTTCACCTCTAGTCCCATCCTTTTGCTCGACTTCAGCAATTTTCGAGTGGTTTGTATAACATCATCTCTTGAGTTTCCCATTATGACTATGTCATCAGCATATGCCAGTAGTATTGTTTTCCATAGTTCTTTCCTGCTTATTGAATCGTATGCTTGTTTAAAATCTACAAATACCAAGTGCAGATCTTTTTTATATTCATAACAACATATAAACAGATCATCGGAAAGCTATTTGAATAGTTTTTAGTTTTTACCTTATAGATCATAAAACATAATATAGTATTTGACAAAAAAATAGATTATATCTATTTAAAAAAAAACTTCAGAAAAATAGTATCATAGAACAATATGTTTACTGGTTATCTCCTACAAACCACTTCAGTTGAACTAATTAGTATTTAGAAGGCGCGGCGTGGACTCGTTAATTAGGCAAGGGATTAAAAACGTTTTGTAAACTGCCGGCTGATACACCTATATCTTAGTTACACTAGTCGAAAACTGTGAGGTCTCTGTATATTACTAACAATAGTGTCGTGGGTGACATCATTACAATTTACAATATATTATATTAGTATATATCAATTAAAATGTGATGTCTTAGATAGTACTGCTCGCGTTATTAGATCAAAACTAAGAGTTGCCGAGTACAATAAACAGTACACTTTAAAAAACAATAAGAAAAATTGCAGTGGGGGTGGTCTGTACAGTGTACTACAACTAACAGTAAGATTTCAAGCAAAATAGGTCATTCGACTATTTGAGTATCGAATGGAAAAATGTAGAGAAAAGTAATGTAAAGAAAAATGTATACGCCGACCAATCATCAGAGCGCATTAGCGGGTTGACCGCTCTCTTATTATGTAGGCTACCCAGACAAATGGCATTAAGAGGATGCTACGGGCTACCCAGTACCCATCCATTAATTAAGGAGTAAAGTATAGACAATTATACGCAAAATTTAGAGCTTAAACAATATAGAGTATACTTATGTAGTTATACAGTAATGAGAATTAATTATTGGTTGTTAATTTTTTGTCAGACTATCACAGTCATTTCTATAAACAAAATTACAATTAATTTCCATCAAAATTGATTTACGCGAATCAAAACCAAACTCGTCGTTTAAAGTGCAACAGTGCATAACTCAGATTTTGAATGTTTACATGAGAAGCAAAAAACACATTTTTATCAATTACAGTGTAACCATTAATATGACAGACATTTTCTGTCTTACTTAAATTGTTGGCAACAGCTCACTTTATCAATGTTGACAATAAACCCATTTTATCAAATTTTGAGATAATATGCAGTATGCACTGTTGCATTTTAAACGACGCAATGTGTCTTGGAATTGTAAAATCACCAAATTTTCACAGTAGCTAGAAGAAAACATTATCTGTCCTTAAGCGTTTTTTAATTTTCTATACTCAATGCACACATTTTTAATAATTTATTCAAAAAATCTAAATTTTTAACATTTACAGAAAAAAGAAATTTGATCTATCAAAAATAGCCACGCTTAAGCACAGATATATAAATATATAATATTATTCTCCTCTATTTTGCTATGCAATTTGGGTAATTCTAGTACCTACTACAGACAAGTCAGTAGTCACCTTTAAAAATTGAAACTTTGCTGGCATTACATTCATTTTGACGTACTGCATATCTTTAAACATGTATTTTCTTTTTCTTAGATTTAAAAAAGGTGATTTTTTGCTGTACCATTCGTATGTGATAACTGATAACAACGAACTATTGTTATCAAAGTTAATTTCTTAACATTTCATAGTTTCACATTTTATATTCACTCTGAGTGATCCCGTTTGTGATTGAGTTTAAATTGAAATTTTGAGTAATTTAATTTATCATATTGAGTACGACTTACACAAATGCATACTGGAGAGTTGGCATTTGACCATTTAAATTACAAATATTCCCGGCATGAATATTGATAACTGTATCCGGGCTGAGCGGTTTGTGGCCCGTTCATTCGGTGCTCTCTTGACGGCTACACTGTCACCGTCATTGATAATAGGTCAGCTGATAAATTGTTATTGTTCGACGTTCATGAATGTTCGCATTTTATTAATAAAAACACATTCAATAATTTCGTTGTGTTTTGCAATTTTGCCGTACTGTCCGAGAGTAGTGACATCGGCCGTCCGAAATAGTTTACTTAAACATATTATTAGCATTTATTTGGGTGACGACATCCAAATTTGGCATTTACCCGTCAAGCAAAAGGTCGCTGTTGCGAGAGCATTTAACGGCCGCCGCTGTTGCCGTTCATATTTTAATATTTTATAGACTTGAGTAAGATTTGTCGTTCAACCGCGAGGCATTGAAACGACGTTCCGTTTCTTCATCAGACAGTAGTCGCCGAAATGACATACACTCGTAATGCGATGATCGGTGGCGCACCATTCGACTTACAAAAGGTGCAGAGATCATAAGCTCTCGCAGTAAGTAATTGTTCCTACTATGTACCAGACTGACCATCGTAGAATACCGATCAAATTCAGGCACAAAGAAAAACGGGTGCCAGAGTCTCTGTTTTGTTTATGTTTAAAGTATGTAGCCAGCCATTTAGACCTTTTGTGTAAAGAAACACTTGAAGGGTACACTCTGCACGAAGGGCTAGCATTGCCCAGTGAAATTTGTGAACCGTTTATCGAAACATACCAGAACAATGGAAATGAGATTTACGACTGTTTCGCACATCTATTTGAGGACGTCACCAAAACGAACTTGCGATCGGTACACATACGCAACTCGAGCATTACCGATGATGGCCTTGAATACCTTCTGCGTCACGACTTGTATGAACTTACACTAACCAATTGCCATTACCTAACACATAAGACGTATAAAAATATATTTAAACACGCTAATAACCTACGGTCGCTGACTATCGGGCCTAATGTACAAATAACACCTTATAACAAGTTAACCAATTGTTCATTGTCATTGGATGATGTACCTATACGTATCAACAAAAAAGCACCAAACCTCAAACACCTGGTTCTTAGAGCGATTGCGGAATCTCCCTACAGCAGTGATAACATATTTTTGGGTGTTATGCTGGATAAGTTGTTACAGCTTAGAGTATTAGATTTATCATATTGTTTGGGTGTTGGCAGTCTCCGATATTTGTGTAAACTTACCAATTTGCATACATTAATTCTATTTGATGTACCTCATTTGCAAGATAATGAAGCCATTCTACATATATGTACATTGCAATCACTAGTGTAAGTAACATAAATCATTAACATTCGTGTACAGTTTTTAATGAATGACGGACTTCTAGTGTTTTAGATATATCACAAACCGAGTCTTATCCAGAACAAGGCGTATACAAGGATGAAAATAAAACGTTAGCGCTTATTGTAAAAAGTCTTCCTAATCTTATGTCATTGGATATATCTGGTACAAATTTGGCTGGAAAAGGTAATTTAAAATTTTTGTCACATCTTGTAGTATTGTGACTAATTTTCCTTTCTTTTCTTTGAATTTATTTACCCAACTATTCACCTGTCCCTGAAAACTTCAAGGTTTGGACACCTTTTAGTAAGAGATTATTAGAGTTGTTAATTTAAAATAATAAATGTCATTAAAATGTTATGAAAATTAACTTGATCTAATTTTACATCTCTTGGTCTGTTTACTAATTTTTTGTATACAACTAAACCGCGTTACTTTTACTATGATAAATTTACTAAGACGAGTAGTTAGTCTCTCTCTACACTTTTAGTTTAACCATAGAGATTCAGTTAAGGTCTGTTTATGTAACAGGTGCCTTGTTATATAATAGAAATAATTAATTTTAATAATATTGGAAAAAGCCAGAATTGAATGGTGTATAACAATAGAAGATTTAATTAATATTTTGGATATTAATAATTGAATATTATAGCTATTTAACTGAATTTTTGTATTGTAATTTAAATAACTTTATAGTTAAAATTAGGTTATTACATTCTTGTTGTATATTCTATATTAAGTTTTAATTAACAGCAATTTTTTTCAAACAAAGCATTCAAAAAATGTTTTATTTGAGTACAAAATATTTAGCTGTGTGTTGAATACTTGTTTTAATATGTTACATTTTTTTTTTTTACTTAATACATATTTTTTAAATTCAATATTGTTACAGGCACGGCAGAACACCCAGTTGGTGAATCATTGAGTGGAAAACAATCAGACATTCCTGGTTTAGAATCTCGAGTTGATAATCCATTAGAATTTCTAGGCCTTTATCATACAATGCATAATGCTTGTCGACGGCATGATATTCCTGCAAAAATTGTAATAGAAAAACTAATGTTATCTATATAATTATTAACATTTTATTTTATTTTCCATAGATAAGTGGTGATGCTACTGAGGAACAAATATTTAATGCAGCCGCTTCTTGTATGGATAAACCAAAACTACTACAAAACATTCTTAACGATCTTTATCATTTGTTGAGGTATGACCAGTGTACACAAATAGACCAAGCTTTGGATATAGTTTTAGAGGCACTAACAAGATATGTTAAAGAAAAATTAATTCAAATTTCGGGCAGGTCGGTAATCATTTTACTTGTTTACTTTACGTTATGTTATACTTATGGTATTAATTATAATTATGTTTTTTCTAGTGCTACTCTTTTCTATATCGTAAAAAATAAAGAAAGGCCTTTACTTTTAAATGATATAACTGTAAAGAGGAGAATCATTAGCACATTGTTAACTGGAATGGATTTTCATAATTATGATGAAACTATGATGCGCAACGGATGTCTCACTCTTTGTCAATTGAGAATTCCTCAAGACGTGGTTAGTACAATTAAAAAATGCCCAAATTAAATAAGATTCATGCATATTAGAGGTTAATCAGTTTGAATTTTTATGCAAACAATTTCATTAAAATCTTAAAAAATCAGGTAGGTAACAATTGAATGAAGAAAACACTATTAAGAGGGCATCGCACCGGTGATTTTCAGTGGTAAAAACATGTTTAAGCAGACTGAAAATAACTCGCTTAGTTTTGGTCTTAGAGTAAAAGCACCCATTATAAAATTAAAAGAAAACAATATTCCAGAGGGCAAGACGGTTTTAAAAAAAATTCATTTTTTGAAAAGTTACAGTCATTTAAAAATGTTAAAATAGTCGTTATTTCTAAACTATGTATGTATTGAGCATTTTACTTGGAATAATGAAAAAAACGCACCGTCTTGCCCTCTGGAATATTGTTTTCTTTTAATTTTATAATGGATGCTTTTACTCTAAATCCAAAATTAAACGAGTTATTTTCAGTTTGCTTAAAGAAGTAGAGATAAAAAAACATGTTTAAATCGCTTTCAAGGATGCTGTGATAGTCTAAAAAATAAATTAACTACCAAAATAGAGTCTTAGTTATTGAACTAATAATTACACATCATAGTTTAACCTTTAAATTTAGATTTTTTAAAAAATTGCCTATACTTTACTCCTTAAAAATGGGCGGTGCGACCACCTCTTAACAGTAGTAATAACTGAAAATGATATATTAGTGACCTTAATCTATTTAGTGGGAACTAAATGAAAAAGAAAAAAAATTGCATTTTAAAATAAAATTATAATACTTTTTTATTAGATTAATAATAATTAACTAAACTATATAGTAAATAATATTGTCATGACATGTTAAGTCTTAATTCAGAAGTTTGAACCTACTGCATTACATTCTGTACTTTGACTCAATAATTATTTGAATTATAATCCAATGTCGGGGACTAGAATGTTAATTACCATAATAAATACAGCATACAAAAATACACCAGCAACATATCTCTAAATTAGGGCACTACTATTTAATTGAAATGTAAGATTGTATTTATACAATAGAAAGTATTAAACAATTTTTGTTTGTTTTTTATGTTATGTTGTAAAAATAACCGGGCAAATGATTGGATTTTGTCTGACTTGGCCATTATGTTGAACTAAATATAATTTCCAGCCAAATTGATATGCTTATCACAAAATAAAAAATCTAAAAAAATTTGATTCATAATTTTGTTTGTTACGACCCATACTCTTGGCTCGTTGGCTTCCAACTTTCAAGCTTAAGAAAAAAAACACTGTATGAAAAGATTAGGTTGAAATTGCAATTAATGTTTTCATTTTTATGACATTTTCATTAAATCTAAATCTATTTTCATTAAATAATTTATGTTAAAAGCTATTGACTATTAAAAAAACTTATAATATTCCCAACAAAAAATACTAGAAAAATATATGTGAAAACAGATAACTGCTTATTTATGTATAACAATATTCTTAATAATGATTATATATGTATATATTTGTAGATGTTCGAGTTTAAACGATTAGTACAAATGTTGCTGCACATAGTGTCGACAAGTGATCAAGAAGGGTTTGTTCAAAGAATCGGCATTTATTTATTGAACTCAGTTGCATGTCAAGTTAACAATAAGCAGAAAAACGAACTAGGAGATGCTGGTGCCATTAAGGTATATGTCGTTTAATTTGTGATACTATTTCTGGTTTACAATTTGTGTATTTTATATATTGTTATCTAGAAAATGATGGCTATAATAAAAGATAGACTTCATCGGCGAGTATGTGATGATGTTCTTGAAGTGGCGTGGTCTACAATGTGGAATGTAACGGATGAAGCGCCAACCAACTGTAAAAGGTTCCTAGACGGAAATGGCATGAAGTACTTCCTAGGATGTTTAACAGTATGTTTAAAACTAATTTTATTTTAATGTATATAAATACTAATTTTGTACATTTTTATTACATAGACCTTTCCAGACAAAAATGAACTGATGCGTAATATGATGGGTTTATTGGGTAACGTCGCAGAAGTAAAAGAATTGCGACCTAGGCTAATGCAAGGTCATTTTCTCAAAGTATTTTCTGACCTGTTATTTTCCACCCAAGATGGAATTGAAGTAAGTGATAGTAGATTGTTTAAACTGATTTACCCTACTTATTAAAAAAAAAAAAAAATTAGGTCAGCTATAATGCTGCTGGAGTGATTGCTCATTTAGCCTCGGATGGCAAAAAAGCATGGATCGTAAAAACTCCACCCAGAGAAAAAGTGTTAGAACGAATGACTCAAGCTATACAAAACTGGAATCTAGATGCCGATCGTAACATTAACTATCGCTCTTTTGAGCCGATATTGCAGCTCGCTCAAGTCAGACACACGCCTCAGTGTTCTCATTGGGCAGCTTGGGCTTTAGCAAATCTCACTAAAGTATACCGTAAGTTTGAACAATATATTTATTATTCTTCTTAGACACTTATGGTGTACAATGTATGCTTAAATAATGATACTCAATTTCACAACCCTCTCAGAACGGCCAATGTATGTAAGCCATCCTAAAAGGATGAATTGGTTAAGTTTATTATAAATATTGGTAAAAAGAGTTTACAAAGTTTTAAAAAACAGTTAACAACCAAAAAACATTTTTTTTTAAATTTTAGCTGAAAAATATTGTTCTATCGTCATAGCTGAAGGTGGTTTGAGAATCATGGAAGAACTGCTTGACGACAACGATAGTATGATCAGTCAACCCGGAGTAATACACAGTTTGGCCCAAACGGTCATTAATCAATGCCTGATGTATATGAAAACCACTGTAGACGAAACAGCGCAGTGACGTCAGTGAGAACTATATTTTCCTTTTTTTATTACCTTAAATGGTTTTACCAAAACTGTTATTTAATTTATGCCAAAATCCCTCCTAAAAACATATTGTAATGAGGGTTCTGGTTTGGTTTTTGTGAGATATTTATTATTATTGTTTGTATTACTATTTTAAGATATTTTCTGAGTAATATTGTACATGACGATGACCCAGATAAATAAAATGAGAACCAATTACTAACTAAATAAAATAGGCGAAATTAAACAAAAATGTTTCTTTTTTTAAGCATATAAATTATTACCATTGGTCGATAACAATATTATACAACAGTGTGAATGATGTTTATTTTGAATTTAATGTTATTTGTTAAATGTTTATATGTGTTATATATATATATATACATGCATATCTACATATGTGTGTTTATATATATATATATAAATATGTCATATTATTACTATTTTATAATACACCATGTCCTTTACCTAGGTATATAGTCTAACTTTTGAATATTGTTTATTATTTTTTTTTTAAATCTAAAATTTTATGTTTATTATTATTATTACTCAAATGTATTAACTTGTTTTATATGATTTAAGTCATTATGAATCACATGAAATCTCAAACAAATAATTTTGCATTTCAAAACATAGAGGAATGTTAAATAACTCGCAGTAACATTGTAATGTTTTCCAAAACGAATTTTGCTTATAACTTTGTTATAAAAAATAAAACTATAATTGATTTTTAAGCAAAATTTGTATGAATGTTAATTTATATTTGTTGAAGTACCCAAACAAGCATCATCGAAATATTGAAAATTTACTGTGTTTTTTTTAGAGTTGAAAAAAAATGATATAATACTTTAATCTATCTGTAGCATCAGGTGATAGGATCATGATTTACTATTATAATACAAGTTATTAAAATTCGTTTTGGATGTTACAAGTTATCACATAATTTAAATGCCTTCCTCAAGAGCTGTGTTATCATCCTTTCCTCACGTATTGTTCAGTTATCAAAAAATTTAGACATTGTATTACATTCCAGCACAGATATTTTAGTAGCAAATTACCAATCTAATTTTCTGTGTTTTCTGTATTTTGCTTTAACGGCTGTTGTTGTACTTCGTATAGTTTTTCTATTGCAGATGATGCGTCACTAATGGAAAATATTAATCTTTTAATGAAAAATATTATTTTCTTTTTGTAAAACGTGCCCGTTCATGCTATTCAGATGAATACTATTTGTTGTTGCCACTGTCAGCTGTCATCAAACTGTTCTGTGAACTTGATTATACGTAGTACATTATATTTTATACAAATTTTAATGTTAATGTATTACAGAGGTGCCCAGCATTTGTGTCGTTACAGCTTTAAATATTGATAATAGTATGTAATATATTACCAGTAATGGAAAAATGTCGAATCGCTTTTATTTATTTTTGTTTATAAATGTTAAAATAACAAGAAAACATACAGCTGTTTAATGAAGTATTGTCTTAATAAAACTTCACAAAGTCATTTATGTTTTATTAAAATTTAATTATAATGCATAATAGGAATTGACCTGAAACACTTTTTTTCTGCTTACCGTTTTCTAGTAATATTATTGCAAATGTATAGTTTTTTTGGATTATATTATATTTTCTTAAGTATGTGCTTTACAAATATACACAAATATCTTTTGAAGACCTATCTGCTTTTAAAATTTAAAAAACTACTATCAAGTAAGATGTTTCAAAAAAAAACTGTTGCGTTGCAATTATTTTTAGAGGAAACAACTTTCATATAGATAAAATGGATCACCCTGTTAGCTGGCATATACATAAATATGTATTATAAAATTTTGTATATCTCATTATTTTTGTACCTACACAGGTTTAAACAATGGAATGTCTGTATTCTATAATATATAAAAATGAAATATCTGCGACAATAATTTGTATTATCCATTTTTTTAAATTTGATTACTACTTTTAAATGCTAGAAAATATAACATTGAGAAATAAGTATTGAATACTAACAGTTATCAAATCAAATTAACATTTTTTTTTAGCTCCAATATACATTTGAGATTGCATGAGTCCTACAGTTATGGGAGTGCTACGTTAATTTGAACGTGCAGTATATCTATTGAATTAAAATCTGTAAAAGTCTTCTATTCCACTTCCCACCCTAGATCTTATTAACGACCTAAAAAATGTATAGTTTTAAAATGTGATTTTGACATGTTATCTCTAGTAGGTTAAGAAATAAGAAATATTGTGCTATATCTATTTATGTAGGAGAATCCAAACGTCAAAAAAATATGTACACAGGCACACAAAATTTTTTTGGATAAGCAAACCAGCTCATGTTTTTATCAATGAATGAATTAATTTAATTATTTATAAATTGCGTATATTATTTTAATGAATATGAGATACTAAACGTCAGCTGATCGCATAGTGTTCATTTGATAAGAATGTGGTGGGAAAAATTAATTTAAATGTTAAGATCATTAATAATAATATTATTATTTTTCGAGCTTTAAGATTATATTTTATAATATATAATAATCAAAATAAAGCAATTACAGATAAAAAAAAATACGTATACTAAATTATTTTGTTATAAAACAGCAAATTTGTACATTTAATTTTTAGTAGTCACACAATTTATTTTAGTAGATACTTACAAAGGTACTGGTGTATTATACGACACCCCCTATTCTTTACAATGTAATAGGGTAATTAGATAAAATAATTCACACTACACATTAATATAGTAACTAATGAAGCGATTACTTGACCCTACCTCACTATAGCCCTTTATTGGACGACAGGACACCCAGTGTTTTGGCACTCGCTCACTTTGCTTCGCTAAACTAAATAATGCTAGGTTTGCAGACTACTAGGAGTAAGTCACAGGTTTAACTTAATGATAATGATACTTCAAATGCCTCGACTGGACTCTAGGACGTAGACGACAAAATCAATCGGGTCATCGAAAATCTCCAGGCAAGAGAAATGAAAATTAATTTCGCCAGTATTTGTGTTATATAAATTTAACACTGACGCATATTTCCCCACGCTTTAGGTTCGCGACCATAACGTTCATGTGCGTAGGTACACGTGAATATGAATTAATATATTGAGTATATTATATTATATATATATATATATATATATATATATATATAATTAATTATATAAATACATTCATTTATGTTTAATAATTATTATCATAACCGGAAAACCGCCGAACAGTTAAAACACAATCATAACAACATATTACATAATAAAATTGATTTAGCGGTGATTTGACATGGCAGGGGGTTGTCCCATTAAAATTGGTTTAACGAAAATTCCTATAGTTATTGGGATAAGTCACGGTATCGCATTCAGACATAATAATTATTACATACCGTACATTATTTTGTATTATATACAGCACTCAGTAATACCAAGTCATGTGAATATAATAAACAATATTGTTTTTATCCTTGAAATCCAAAGAAAATATGTTTGCGCTGCAATCTCGTGTACCTACCTACCGACTTACGTCACGTCAACGCGACTTTGAAATAAGTAAAATAATAATAATAATAAAAAAAAAAAAGAGAAAAATACAGTCACCGAATATATAATATTTTTTCTAAACCGCGACTGATGGGACTTGGTAGTTTTAAGTGTTGTGTCTTGTGGATCATAGTCCAGAGTAGAGTATGATGCATAATATATATAGTATATATTTATATAAAAAAAAAAAATATATATATATATACTACGCTACCGTTCGACAGAGATAGTTATCTGCACTGAACCCAATTATTAAATTTATATACTTTATACATAATTTTATAATTTAATGTTTGTTTTCGCAAGCGCCTCGTGATACGAACTAGGTGCAAAGTCCGATTGGTACCTAGTACAGTTGTATGTCGATTTTAATGAAATTTTTTTTTTTACTTAACACCGATCGCCGATAGGTAGTTGAAAAAAAACAATCCTTTTCGCAATCTTAGTAATTTTAGAGAAATATAATAATTATAAAAAATAAAATGATAAAAAATTATGTAGACCGTTGATACCTATATACATCGTTTCCGGGAAGAATAAAATAGTAGTGCCCATTAGCTAAACCATTAGTGTGTGTGTAATGTGAAAACCAAACAACAGATTTATAATACTGTTGGCAAAAAAAAACGTTTATGCAAAATCTTATATTATAATATCTTGCCAGGAACCAGCGGTCTTAAATTTGCCAGAAAATGTATTAAGAGGGCCGCAGCATGGGCTTTATAAACAAATATTAAGTAGAGAAATCAAAAAAATAAAAACGCCACCACATAGATAAAGTTTTTCTCTATACATTGTGAGAATTTGGTAAATTTACCCCTTAAGGGGGTCGGAGCACAATTAGTTTTCATGCGTTTTGACCAATAAGCGGTGCTAAATTAGACATACTTCCCAATGTTAGATATTAATTTATTGTAAAAACAAGATTATGTTGAAACAATTAAAGTATAATAAATAAAAAAAAAAGATATTAATTGTTTTAGTATGTATGCATTAATTGTTAACAAATTTTCTAGGTTTCTTAGGAAGGTGATTTTCAATTTTCTCTTTTGAAGACCTTCAAAATTATTTTTTATTACTTTTTAAAATTCAGTGATAATTCCCAAATTACATTTGAGTTTATTTTAGGCATACCAAATTTCAAATCGAAAATCGTCTTCCTAAGGAACCTAGACAATTTGTCAGCAAATCCATTCATACTTCAAAAATTAATATCCAACATTGGGAAGTAAGTCTAATTTAGCACTGCTTATTGGTCTAAAACGCATAAAAACTAGTTGTGCTTCGACCCCCTGAAGCGGTTGATTTACCAAAATTCTTAAAATGTATAGAGAACAATTTTATCAATGGGGTGGCGTTTTTATTATTTTTATATCTATAGGTACTTAAAATTTTTTTGTAAAAACCATGCTGCAACCCCCTTAAGCTTGAACTACTTGAACTACCCAATAGACGATAAAAGAATATTAGTGCTGATGACGTTTTAAAAAGTACTTATAATACGTAATAGTAGTAAAAGTACTAATTAAATACGTTATTTTGAAGTAATCAATATATACAGGTTTATTAAAATTCCAAGTTATAGTCATTTTTTCTATGACATAATAATTGGTTTAGCTAAAAAAGTTTCAGACATAATCCTTATTATAATGATCAAAAATTGTATCTTAAATGGTGATTTTTAAAAGAAAATATCTACCTATGTATCTAATCGGTTTACCAATGAAAAGCAAACTGATATAGATACCTAATGAGTAATGAAAATAATGAGTAGTTAATATTATAAACTTGATAACAGTTTTAGATACATACTTTTTGTGTTATAAGCATTTAAAAGTATAGACTGCTGACTGCACAAATCAACCCTACTTCCTTACTTGCCTAAACTTTAAATGCTAATAACTAAAAAAATTACTTATTGAAAGCTGGTTAACGGCCATTCATTGTTTCCATTAAATCATATTGCTTCTAATAGATAATTAAAATATTTGCTGTTTGACTTTTAACAATTATATTTAAAAAAATACCTTTCGAAACATTTTTTTATCATAAAACACACAATTATTTTATTGAACTTTGTAATATAATATTTGGATAACACTGTACGTTTTACATCTCGGATAAAAAGTCGAATTCAGCACAATTTACTTTAGACCGTATCAGAGAGAAAAAAATTTCGTGTAATTTACTACTGACCTAATTATTTCTGCTCAATCATTTCAAATTGCCTGTTTTTGTGTATGTTATTTAGGGGTTAAGTCTATGAACAAGTATTCAAGTAAGTATCTAATCCACCAGGATTACTTTTTTTCAGTATAAATAATAAGAACCTTTTTGAATTGTTGAACGTTGCGATATAAAAAAAATGAAACCAATGAAAAAAATTAACACTATTACAGTGTGATCGGAGTACATGACCGTATACAGAGCCCTATTGTAAACATTTAAGAAAATATATGCTTAGTGCTTACATGCCAGATATAACTTCAGTTTAATTTTTAGCCACAAAAAAAGAGAAATAATGTTTTTACCCCATATGGGTGAACTGATAAGATTTACTGAAAAGAATACCTTGATCGATTTTAGAACTATTTTAAGTGTAGTATTTTAAAGTTTTAAAACATGCTTGGTGTTAGGTTTATTTAATGCGAAGATTCTACTATATCAATTTTTAGACTCTTATAATTAAGTAATTTCTGCGTAGTATAGGATTCGGTTCTATAGTCTGGTATATGAAACAATTAGACTGGATGTAGGTTTAATTGCGATTTTAATAGAAAACATTCGGGTATTAATGTATATTTAAAAAAGGCAATTTTCATGATAATAATTTTCTATTTTAGCTCAATATTACAGTATAACATCCCAATTAATAATTTTTAATCAGATCAAAGTGACCTACAGTGTGAATCTCATATTTTAAATCATTTACCTATTAATTTCTATGAAATAATTTTGTGTTCTATTGTAATTAGTAATTATGAATTTCGTCATTCGTCAATAATCGGCACATATTTTAAATCCTACAATAATAGAAATTGCAATTGATCTTCCATAGATATTTAGACTTGGCCAGAGTTTCCATCTTTTTTTTTATAAAACTATGGTATGTAAAATAGAAGAAATTTAAAAAAATACTCAGGTAATAGCTTTTCAGAATTTAGAAACATGCATCCTGACATGTTTTGCACTCCAAAGAACAGTAGTGACAGGTGAAACGCTCTCTTAAGTTTTAATAAAGTAAGTACAATAATTATTTTTTAATGTTTTTGACATAAGAAATATTATCTTATTTTATAACCATTTAGTAAATAAATTTATTTTTAATTATTTAGACTAGATTATAAAGTTGTGTATTAAGTATTACTTTCAATAATTTTGTAATGTCTCGTTTAGAACATAATGTTTTAAACTTAATAAACCCTAATCAATTTTAAGAGCAATATTATAAGTTTATAGTAGTTAACATATCAAAGTTATATTCAGTGAAAATTCAATAAATTAAAAATTTATTTTATTATTCAAAAAATTGTAATATACCTATTTATTATTATTGATAATCAGGGCAGTCATATTAATATTATTAATTTACGTTTGATATTTGTTTTTTACACTAGTTACTGATTGCCAGTTATCATATAATAAATAAATATATAAATAGATGATTTAGGCTGGGTTTGCCGACAAGCGTTTTGCTGACAACTTTTTTCACCTACACGCAAACCGGATTATAAGTAACACAGTAAAAAAAAACATTTAAATATTTAATAATACTAAAATATTTTGATTGATAGAAAAGCATTCTCCTCATAGTTGAAAACTATCAACAGTTTTAAAATTGACGAAAGTTGAGGGGGCTGGACTAGGATATTTCAATTTTTTTTAAAAACGTTCAGGCTTTAAAAAAATGTGAGCTACCAATCAGTTTTTTCTAAAAAAATTGAACTTCCATAGCCCCCATCTTGCGGCGCCATTGAGCTTTTTTCACTTGTAGCATTTGAAAATGGAATAACTAAAATTCGTCTGTTTACTTCTTCAAGTTCTAAAAACGATACTGCCATGCCTTTATTAACCTGTAAATTTCCTTAGAATAAGATTCTAAATGATTTTATACAACGTCTGGCTTACTAACAAACATTATATACTCAAAAAGCTTTTCATTTAAAACTGATTGTCGGCGAACCGGGGTGACACCATATAGATGTAAACATCGGTTAGGACATGAAAGGCATGGTTTTTTTTGTTGTACAATTTTTTTTCTTTAAGGAAAAAATTTAAATTGATAAAAACAAATTATACCTACACTTATTCGACAATTATACAAACAATTCTGTTATATAACTAGGGTTTAATAAAAATCATGGATTTAAATAAAATGTAGTTAATTGCACATGCATGATCGTCATTTTGTTTAGAGAATAAAAACAGGGTTTATTATGGAGTAAGAGTTCCCTATGAAAAAAATCCATTGTCTATGTGACAAAATGTCCATACTCTATATTATAAATAATTATCATATCAGCCTTTCGTTTCCAAACCTTTTAATCGATTTTTGCATACTAAGTTTGAACTACTTACTTGTGGGAACGTTATAAATAAAAATACATCAAATAATATGTAAACATTTCCTTTTAGATAGCTGTATGATCGCTTTAGAGGACGTCGCCTATTTGTTATAGAGGTTAAGCCTTTATTGAACAAACATGTCCAGAGATGTTTGTACTGTCTTATGGAAATATGCCAAATTAAATCCGTCGTTTTCATGTACAATTTTTTATTAATTTGTTAATAGTTTTTTAATTTTAAAGAAATCATAACAATATTATGTCGTTTTACTGCGGTGGCGGTTTTCAGTTAAGTTTCACGTTGACCGTTGTTGTTATTACAATAATAATTGAGAATGAAAAGAGAATAATAATAACAATAATATAATATTTATTATGTTTGTGATCAAACGCACATCCCGTATACGTGCATAATAGGCTGCGCGTTATCTCTACACACAAGACGGTATAAAACATTATTGTATAATAAAATCTGTATTATTATTGCCGCTGCGTACTTTACAGGGTGGTCGTATTGCCGCAGACCATCGTGGATTTCTGAAGTCCCGCTGGAACGTAAAAGTGTCCACTGATGTATCTTTTAGAAATATTAATTTTATTGAGCGTTAAAATTGTTGCCTATACTGTTTACCCGGTTTGCCCGTGTCGAGAAGAATTGCTGAATTTAGATAGTTATCGAATTTGCCGTCCATCAACGAACGGTGTATGTCGATTCTCTCCAGCTATTGCAGGCCAAGTGAAACTTGTGACCATACTCGACCACACTTTGGCTGTGAGATCGAATCCTTTTGCATGGCACGACGACCCGTAGAAACGAAACGGGACCGGGGCTTGGTGCAAAATGTATCACGTCTGGTATCACCCTGTACATGGTAATCTCGTGTGTATGTGTCTATGTGTCGTCTCCCTCTCTTGGGTCCGCGCCGTTTTCGGTTAGCGTTAACGGTTGGCTCATCTTAGCGGTCGCTTCCTTTGGTGCCGCCGGTCGCGCGGTCAGTCGTTACATATCATTTGCCGCGCGCGTTCAACGTTCAAATTGTTACCGCACACGGTCAATAGTTGTACATGCAAACCGACTTGATGTAACCGATTATTAAAAAAAAATATATATAAATCATTACAACGTCAAATATATGTAGTGCGTGCCGTGGTTTTATTTTCGTTCGGTATTGTTGTCGTTGCGTTAATCGGTTAGCTTGACAGTACCGTATCTAGTAGTACCTATCAGCAGCGGCCGCGATTTTCCAGTGTATCTATATGTATATAGATTATATATCGTCTACCCGTTGATAGTGTAGACTAAGGGTACTTTTAAATCGTTTAAACGTCTTTCGAATACAACCGAAGAGCCCCCTCTACCCTCGTCGGCGGACCTAGATTTGAGGGGCAACGGATCCGAACAGGGAACTCGCTTTTTCCCCCTTGGCCGTACATCATCGCCACCACCGCGGCCGTCGCCGCCGCAACCGAATGACGTGCAGTAAGTTTGGAAATTCGTTATTATTTTCAAATTATAATAGTCAACAATTTATACTAATTACACTTTTGAGTTTTGACGGTTATTAAACGGCACGATTTCAACAGGCACTTCGACACGTGCCTGTACATCATGTATACGATTCCCATTTGCAGTATAATACAACATTTTCGGTTTTACTTACTTTAATAATAATAAAAAAAAAACATTAATGAGATATACGGTTACAACAACCGTATTTAATTATTGCTACTTTATGCGCAACGGTCAGTGTTTCCAAGTATAATATTTTGTTGTTACCCACCGCTCGCTTTAGCTATTATAATATATAATATTATTATGATAACTATTAGTATAGGTACTACAATAATATTATAGGTACCGATCAGGTTGCCTCGACGCGATAACAAATGAATTTTTCCTCTGTTTTTAGCACGTGATCTAGAAGCGGCGTTTACACATCCGTCCGTTTCATCGCCTCCGTGGTTTTATATTATTATTTAATAATAGTGTACAACAATTTACCTATCGAGTTGCCGTACTGACTTGGCGCGATTACGCCGATATCATAACAATCCGTTGAAAGTCTTGAATGTCGGGTGCTGTTATCATAACGTCATGCAAAGTTTTTCTAAACAAAAAATTGCACACACACACGAGATAAGACATAAGAAAAAAATAATCGAAATCGACCGGTGGTCGTTGGGCAGCTTGTTAGGGAGCGTTTGATTATGTAACTTTGGCCGTGCGTCCTTTGTGCAGCTCCTTGCGACTAAGCGAATTCTGTAGATTAATAATTGTGCGATTTGCAATGTAGTACGCCATGTTTTTCTCTTTGGACTTGTTTAGTATTGCCATCTGAACAAAAATACACTCACGCTGTACTAATAACTATCATGAATGTTAAGAACACTTCATTCCGTCTATTTTATTAAGAAGAACAAGATGTAGAAAATTGTTCGATAAAATTTGACTTGAAGCTAAAATTTATATTGATACTTATGTTTCGTACACGATACGTAAGGATCAATTTATATATTTTATAGCGTAGTTGTCCGGTAGTTTTGTCTCGGGAGGTGTAAGTTTCTGCAAAACAGAGCAGTTTTAGCCACTAACAAAACTAAAAAGGAAAAGTTAGTCTACAATTGTTGAGATAGGTGTTTTCGATAATATTATACTGCTGAGGAAATTGAATTTTGGATTTACCAAAACTATTTATACAGGGTGATTCTTTTACCACGAATCTGTCAATATCTCACTGGGTTTAATTAATAATTTTTTTCCATAATGTTTTTATACAATGTGATCTCAATTTCTCCTATTTTTTTTTTGGTTTTTACTCTCCTCTCAACTTGGTTTTTTTGATAGCAACTTTTGAAATTTAAATGGTAATGCCAGTTTTGGATAACTATTTTTGAAGTTATTGAAGTTTCAAGTTTTGGGCAGGAGGAAAGGCGGAGTGTAGTATTATTTTTATCTGCGCGCATTTTCTAACCGCACTTCACCCTCCCATCCTAACTTTTAAACTATTTTAACTTTAAAAATAGTTGTCCGAAACTAGTTATCGACCAGTCAAAATTTTAAGTACATTATTCTCAATTTAAAAAGTTAATGAAATGTATCCATTACCATTTAAGTTTCAAAAATTGCTATCAAAAAAACCAAGTTAGGAGGGGAGTAAAAACAAAAAAAATTGTGAGAAATTGAGATCACATTGTATAAAAACATTATGGAAAAAAAAATTCAATTATTAATTAAATCCAGTGAGATATTGACTGGTTCATGATAAAAGAATCACCCTGTATTCATTAAAAAATATTTTATCGAAAAACCGCTTCTGTAAAAATTTTAATTTGAAAATTAGTTAACATAAGCTATACCCAATTGCTCAGTTTTACAGAAACGTGCAACTCCGGTAGCATTTTGCTCTCCAAAAGCTAGGTAGTGGTATAAAATCCTATTAAGGACGTTGTTGGTCTTTTTTGTAAACCAATTATTACTTTGTTTTCTTAGTTTTATTTTCGATACAAATTGGTTTTTGTAATAAACACAAGTCCCGACTACTAATTACGCTTATGTTTTTTTTTATCATTAATTTATTCCCTGTTGGTTTTCATAAAAATAATTGTTTTTATTTAAATTTTAGTTACAAAGGAAGAAGATGAGGAAATATTTTAATTTTGTTTTTACATTTTACAATTGTATTCTAAATACGTTTGAGAAAAGTACAATTTTAATAAACACATGATTTTGTAGCGAAAATAATACGTTTGTATTTTAAGTGCAACGAAATCTTCAATAAACATAAACACATATAATAGTACAGTTTGAAAGGTGATAAGTTCTACTCTGTTTAGTTGGAATTCGATTACGATAATTGTAATTATTTTCTATCTTATATGCAAATAAATATTACTATATATTATAATATATTTGATAAGCTGTAATGCTCGCTTTTTAGTATTATTTCCAACAAAACATTATTGGACATCTTCATCTTTCAAATGGTAAAATCTTTTTTGCCTTTTATTCACTTAATACTTTACTATATTTCAACTACGAAAAATGATCTTATGGAAAATAGTTGTGATTTTCGCTATAGAAATTACTCATGATTGTGATAGTCTGACAAAAAAAAAATAACAACCAATAAGGAATCCTTTATTATTGTATTAAAAAATTTAAAAAAAAACACCAATGCATTACTCCTTAATATTAATACTATGGTGGTTTGGCGTTTTCTTAATAAATAATAAGTTCACGGTTATAATTGATTAATATCTGTACGGGGTACTATTATTATACAAGATTTTTTTTCGTTATAATTGAAAACATGACATCATCACGAAATAATATAAGCCTTCATCAAAGTATTGATATTGTCGGTTTATTGCAATGGAAAACTTAAATGTTGTTATAGTACTTGTCATATTCTTGCAAATCAGTCCACTTCGAACTATTATTTGATTGAGTTAATATTTATGGGTCCAAACAAAATGTTTCTTATTTAATATCAGTACATCAGTAATGAGTAGTATGCAAACTCAACGTTAATGATAATATATTTGTAAATCAATAGATATTAAAGACATTGTAAATTATATATTTTATATTTATATACTAATGTACTCATAAACCACCTTTTTTTATATTTTTATATTTAGGCTCTAAAAAAGAGTGTCAGAAAGTACTTTATTTATTCGATCTACTTGTAAACATAGATACACTTGTTTAAACATTTTTTCAAGACCAAAGTGATTTTAATACATTGTGTACAGAATGTATTATCCATGTGCAATGATAATAATAATAGTTAATTATAACAAAAAAATATTCGTATTTACCTTGATCATTTTGACCCCAGCGACCCGTGCAAATACATGGTATCCTTAGGACATCCATAATATCATGTTATGGACAGAGTTGTGCAAATTCTTATTCGAATAATTATTTCACAATTCATTTGAATAAAAAATTGTCTTTCTATGTATTATATATTGGTTTTATATAAATTTTAAATATAGTAGATAGATATTACGTTATACATTCGATTTAAAAAAATATAGTTTTAAACTATAACTACTTGAAAAAAGCACTTACAAATTATTTAAATAATATTTTTAAAAATAATTCGAATAATTATGTTTGGAATTATTCAGATAACTTTTACTTGAATAATGTGTTATCTACAGATAATATAGATAGTTATAGATGATTATTTCGAATAATGCACAGGTCTTGTTACGGACAGACATTATCGTCGTTTTTAGAATGGTAAGTTCATCCGACTCGTGATATAATTTTTTTGTTCGCCTTTTGTTGAATAGCTGATGTTGTTATTTATTTTAAAAACATCTATTATTTTAAAAATTATTTAACTCTATGTGGTTTCAAGAATAAAATCATAATAGTACAAATAATAATAATAATATTGTTGTAATTATATTATATTTCCTCTGCTAGGAATTATCTAGCTTTTTAGGGAAAATGTGCGTGGCCGGTTAATAGTTTAATTAACTCATTTTATTACACTCGGTTAGATTGTAAACGACCTAATATGATTTAATGCGGACTAATGAACGTAAAAACACATTATCATAGTTATAAAAAAAAAACAAAGTTTATTGGCAGCAAGTCCAATGTAGAGAATACAATTTTCCCGGAATTTTTTCATTCACGTTGATGATAACACAAATTATAATTCGAATTAGAACAATAATAATAATTTTTAATCTTACTACCTGTACCTAAATATTATCGTTGACGTTAATTATAATTATTGACCTGTGTGTTTTATAATACTTTTAATTGATGATATACAATAGAAAAAACCTAGAAAATAGATAATAACTAAATGTTAAATAACGTGTACAATATTTTCATATAGCGAAAAAAAAAATATTTATTTTATTTTAACGTATAAAATTAAGAAATAAAACTTGGTAACCAAAAAATATTTTCATGATGTTATTGAAATGTAAAATTGATTTATGAAAAAATATATGCCCCTATTTATTAAAGTTAGGTATAGACAATTTTTTTGAAAAATTTTAATTTAAAGCTTAAATTGTAATGTGTAATTATTAGTTTAGCAATTAGAATTCTTTTTTTGGTAAAGTATTTATTTTCGGTCAACCACAGCATCTTTGTCAGAGATTAAAAATATTTGTATTATTTAAACATAGTACTTTACTTAAGAGGGCGTCGCACCGCCTATTTTTAAGGAGTAAAGTATAGGCAATTTTTCACAAAATCTTAATTTAGAGGTTAAACTGTGATGTGTAATTATTAGTTCAATAACTAAGACTCTATTTTGGTAGTAAATTTATTTTTCGGACTATCACAGCATCCTTGAAAGCGATTTAAAAATGTTTTTTCATCTCTACATGTTTAAGCAGACTGAAAATAACTCGCTTAATTTTGGTTTTAGAGTAAAAGCACCCATTATAAAATTAAAAGAGAACAATATTCCGGAGGGCAAAACGGTGCGTTTTTTTCATTATTCCAAGTATAACGCTCAATACATACATAGTTTAGAAATAACGACTATTTTAACATTTTTTAATGACTGTAACTTTTCAAAAAATGAATTTTTTTTAAAACCGTCTTGCCCTCCGGAATATTGTTTTCTTTTAATTTTATAATGGGTGCTTTTACTCTAAAACCAAAACTAAGCGAGTTATTTTCAGTCTGCTTAAACATGTTGTTACCACTGAAAATCACTGGTGCGACGCCCTCTTAAACTTAAGTGTAAAACGTAAGTTAGATATTGCCATTAAAAATGATTGAAAAATAAAATTAAAACGAGTTTTTTTTTTGAAAGTTTGATCTGTCGGACAGTTGAGTTCATTTGTCAACTGTAAATTATTCTTTCAAAAAATAAATTACAAAATTGTATTAAAATATTTTACGGCTTTTTAAATGTTCAAAAATAAAATATTTCAAAGTTAAGCTTGCACGTTAAATATTTCATACTGGTATCCTTAAATATACCTAAAGAGTAAGTGCCTTAGAAAAATTAAGAACTATTTTGACTATTTTTCTGTTAGGCTTTTTTAGATGAAAATATATTTACTTTTATGTTGTTTTTCGAATTTAAAAGGAAAGTACTGAATTTTTTAAGTTTTGACTAGCATGTATAGCTCTTTAATCTTTCGTTGTTTGATTTATGAAGAAATTAGTAGTAAAATAATTTGTGGGTAGTATAAATATATTGTAATTTATTTATGTATAAAAAATCGAATTTGTTAGACCTATCTAATGTTAGACCGTATAATAAATGGTTAACATTTTATATAATCTGTTTTTATTGAGACGTTCTCTCAAATGGGAAGTACGAACAAATTCAAAGCCTCATAATGACAAGACTTTTTTTGTCGTATGTTCAAAGAAACAAGTGGCCAATTATGTTCAATAATCATTTTTATAATAAGTGTCGACCGTCGTTAAAATTTGTAATAGTACTTTATATATCAATTATGGGTATATCCAGTCTGCTTCCCCTAAAACGAGCCTCAAATCCGTTTCGGTCGTCGGGACGATGGATATGTGTACACTGTACAGTTTACACTCTACACATGGCAAGCGGACAAATATTCCAACGAAACACAATAACAAGTACTGGTGATAAGTATTGATAATATCATATGTGTAATAGGTCAGGGCGAACGATTTTAAAAATACACTCAATTTAATTTTAATTATTTTTTCATTATGCGAACATTAAACACCTAAAGTATTATGACCTTTACGTAACTCTAAACGACCGTTGTGCTACCGTTAATAGTTTTTTTTTTGCTATCACACCCATTTAACCGCGAATGAATTTATTGACATTGCATCGATTTTACCCGTTTGCAGTGTTACATAAAACTGTAAAATGGATATCCCCTTAAAAAGATGCCACACACCCAGTAGATTAAGGCGTAAGATCTTAAAACTCAAATATGACCCGAATTAAGTAAAACTGATTAAACCAGATTAACAAAATGTTCAGGTACATTTTCTAACTCTAAAAGTGTGCAATTAACGGGTTATGCCAAGCGTGTAAGCGCATTATTAAGTTCGATTAATCGATGTATACATGTTGAATGCTTGCATATAAAATAAGTACATAGAGGACATACATAGTCCACACATTACACTAATTCGGTTTTGACTGTGCGTGTAAACATCAGTAATAACTAATTGCCATTGAAAATGTATAAAATACAAAATAATAAGTATAGTCTCGTGATTCTATCACGACTCACGAGAATCGATTAACGCAAGACCAATACCTATTTGCATGTATTTTACAATTATCAGTAAACATTATAGGCAAATAAAATATTATGTTTCCATACGTAATGAAATTATCACAACATGGTTGGTAAACGTCGATGAATACACAATTTGTGTAAATGACATAGTCCAATATTCATAAACGGCTATAGCCTTGGTTTAGCAAATAGTATGAGAACTCGCGAATACGCGAATACAAAATAGTTTCGTTATTAAAAAATGTAAAAAAAAAAAAACACTTATGTTGTTGCCTGTTCTGACAACTTTATCTGATATTTTATGCTTTTGCAGTAATTATCATTTGGGGAATGGTGTGGCAATTGGATTGAGTCAGTGCAATGGTTTCAAGCATTGTTGCGTCGGCTAAACGGTGGCCACTAGAATTTAATTCTTAACTATATCTATTCTCTGGAAATACATGGTTTTTTTTAACATGTATTATGAAGACTAATGGAAAATTAGTAAATAGATATAAAGGTACGTTAACTAAATTATTTGAGATTCTTCAGTCTCATCGTCAGTGATGGGTCTCAAATAGTTAAGCTAACCTACTTTTGTAACTATATTTACTAATTTTTCATTAGTCTTCATTATACTTAAAGTTGCTTAACCCTTAATGAATTTTTTTAATTTTATGTAAAAATTAGGAATGATTGATATTATAATAAAAATATGTAGTATGCCATTATTATGGATTTACTACACAGTACACTATAATGATAAAAATCGTAACAAAATAAATATTACCCATAATCAATAAACGATATCAATACAAATAATCTAATGCATACATGCAGTGAAGGTTTAAAATAACATGTATTTAGTTGATAGAGTTAGAAAATCTTAACCCCGCATCCATTATTTCAAGAAGAATTAAATTATAATTTTTTGTATGCTATTATTAAAATAGCATTAAAAAAAAAAAAAAAAGTTCGGCCACTTAGTGGATAAGTTTATTTTTAGGTTTTTGTCAGTTTGGTTTGGAAATATTATATTATGCTAAAATATTTGATGTAATAAAATCAAATTAATTTTTTTCTGGCGCTATGCGTCTCATATGACGTCAATCAGCGGATAATAATACATATATTAAATAATCCAAATGAAACTCGTCAGCATTTGAAATGTGAAATTTGATTATAATCGCTTAACATTTAATAAGATAACACAATTATTTCTATAATTCTATGGATATAAATATTCTTTATGTTTGTCAATCAGTAATTGCATAATCAGCATTTCTGGCTTCTGCAGTGTAGCAATTGAGATTTATATTAATACTCATATATAAAGATTTACACACATACGTTATTGTCATTAGACAATAATAATATGTTCTTATGTTGGTTGGAATTGCGTTATTCAATTGGTCGTGTGCTCTCTATTTATTAACTAATGCCGAACACTTTTTGGGTTCGCTTGACCGTAGACAACAACAATAGTCAATAAATTGTTTGAAGTTTAAATTACCGTTACATCAACTATTTGAAGTCTTATTCAACATTAGTATGTACAATTTTGTGTTAAAACTATTTATTTTTATTAATTAATAATAATATAATTTATTTGTGTGCCAAAATTTAACCATATATTCATTTAGCCGACGTTAAAATAAACCGTGTAGGTTTTGAAAAACCGTTATCGTGACGTTTAGGAATGATAGTTAAGGAAAAACCACAAACTAGGAAAACTGAAAACGATAATAATTTGCTACGCTCGGCAACTGGCGTTTAGGGTAAAACACAGCTGTGTCTATGCGAAAAATAATCGGGATCAACGGGATCTCGATGATATGCTAGGTTAATTTTATCTAAAGATAGAAAAGTCGACTGCCGGTGCGGCAACACGACGTTTCTGCTTGCAAATAGTACAATACACATTTTTTTCGCAGTTTTTTCACAACATCCGTCCGGCGCGCGTCACGCAATGCTACGATAACTCCCCGGCGGGTTACGCCGTCATCTTGGCCAGACTTACCGGGTATTGTTTATCACACGAGCGCGTCTGTTGTGACGGAGAGGGCAGAGAAGGGGCAAAAGAAATTAGTATAGTGCGTGTGCGGTGTGTGTTAAGAGCAAGACGTTTGTATTCAAGCGATCCGACGTGCGTGGAGAGGTTGTGCTCTGCGGGGCCGACGAATAGGAGTGACGGTTGTCGTGTACTTGACCCGACGGGCTAGCGTCGCCGTCGGTGTCAAATCGATCAATATAATATTGTAGAAATAATAGTAATAATAATAAAAACTGTTCTTGTCGACTGTTAATTAACAACTCAATGAATTGGTGCCTCGTGTGTTGCAGCAGGGATGCGGGGTACAACCGTGACGTCACCATCAGTAACATCAGCATCCCAAGCACCAGCACCAGCAGCAGCAGTACCCACAGCATCGTCTGTATAGCTGCAGCAACGACCACGTATTTTAATACGCAGCCTCCCTCTTCATCTCTTCAATCTCTCTGCCTCTGTCGCTCATTTCCGTCGATACTCAGTCGGCGATACCGTAGGCGACGTGAAAGTCTTGCGACCGCCGCGAGCTTCGAACCTTCAGAGCTTCAGAAAAGTGTTGTGTGCTGACATTCGCGACCACTTCACGTAGTCGGGTCGCAGCGCAGGTCGCCATGAACTGGTTATACGTGTGCCTCGTAACCGCCACCACGCTGATCGTGGGCGGCGTTTGTGGCCCGTTCTCGCTGGACGACACGCCGCTACACTGTTCAGTCCGGCGGAGCATATCGCCATGCACGTGCAGCTACTACACGGCCATGGTCAAGCCCCGGATCCTGGTGGTGTGCCAGAAAATGGAGTCGTTCCAGAGCGTCATCGAAGCCCTGCAGAACAAGTTCGACGCACTGTTCGACTACGTGCTCAACATCGAGTACTCGGAACTGCACGACCTCGATTCCAGGAAGTTCAACGAGCTGGGAATTCCCATTGTCGACCTCAAGCTCAACAACAACAATCTCAGGTGAGCCGGGTTATCCCCATCGCTTAGACGTCACTGGCTTTCAATGTAACGTAATCGATAACAAATAATCAGAAATCCTTGTCAAACGATATCCCTAATATATCCTACTTCGGTGCGCGCAACTAGGCGGGAAGGTGGTTGGGATCCCTCTACCCCCAAAAAATGTTTTGCTTTTGTTGTTAATTTAGTTGTACAATAAGCGGATACAATTGTTCGACTCGTTGATGGTTGGAAAATAATAATAATGAAAAAAAAATGTTGATGGAAAATACCCCCCCCCCCCCTATCGACAGTTAAGCGATCATTCCTAACGTATGAGTGCCTCATGTCTAGCGCTCCTCCCCTCCAAATAAGCAGAGATATGTGATCTGGAGGCAGTCAACTTCTATTACGAAGATGTATTGTGTGGCCTTTAGAATATGGGGTTTATTTGAAAATTAAATAACAAATATTAGGGGTAGATTATAAAGGACGATACTGGAAGCTGGACGTCTTCATGTTTTTCAAAGTAATTTAAATTAGGGCTTCCAATTTGTAGTTTGTATTTAATTTAGTATGGTCTCAGAATCCTATTATATATGATCATATAATTATTTTTACCTTAATTTGCACTTTAATACATTATTTTATTTTAACTAACATTGATTGGTACCGTTTCAAAATAGCTGGCTATGTTAACGTGCTAAACTTTATTAAGTATAGTTAAAATCGTAAATCTTATGATTGTAATTTCCAATACAACTTATTATAATTTAGTAGGGGTTTAATCATTTGTTGTACTTATAACTTAATTGGTATAAAAAAAAAACGATTTGTTATGTTGATATAAGTATAATATATTTTCTTGGATTTAAATTATGGGATCGACTTCCTTTAAGTACACTATACATTTTTAAATTAGCAAACAGTAGCTGTCGTTTAACTAATAGTATATAAAATTAAAGAACAAAAAATAGATTATGATATTAGTTTTTGTGTTGGGAGGAGGAGGAGGAAGAGGGGTATAAGTTTGATAGATTGTACAATCATTAGGAGTGGTGTGTAAACTTATAAACTATAATTAACGACAAAATAAAGAATTGATCAAAAATATGATTTACGTGTAATCTATGTTCAATAATTAGTGCCTCGATAAATAACAAATAAATGAAATGAGGGGCCTCTGTTATTTGATCAAAAACGAAGCAATCAAATATTCAAATCCGTTTATCATTGCTAATATCACATTAGGCATTAATTCAGTTAAAGTTTTATTTGAAAATAAGTTATATTAGTCATATTTTGATGAGTCACAGTTAAACCTTAAATGTATTCTTATCGTATCAAACTAGGCAATCTTGTTTTTTTAACTTTTATCTTTCCTATAGTTGTATTTTTAAGATATTTTATCAAATCGTATACGTCTATATGAGATCAATTATTATTCAGACGTGTTTGCTCGCATGAATTTCATATACACAATTATTATTACCTCTGTTATTTGTATGTGATTGAATTCATTAGCTGATGCGTCGACGTTGCGTTCTTTCTATTGAGGTCATTAAGAGTCTTTCTATTTGTGCGCATTAACAACGTGTTTCTGGCGGATAAAATTCCATTTTACAATGAAAATCGTTCATAGCACAGTAGAGTTGTTATTTTTTTGATAACGAACATAATTAGTCGCGCGAAAAATCGCATTCTCTCCATTAACGGCTATTAAGAAGTACACTTCATCTCTATAAAAAATTAACCGTAATGGAGCAGATAATGTTTAAGTTTTTTTCAACGATTAGGTTCAATTATGAAAATTACTTGTACAAATGATTGCAGTTAAATGATAAACAACGTTTAGACTAGCCGTTTTTAAAGAGTTACTTATTCACTGAAAATTCCCACGTTTTGACATTAAAATGAGGACAGGTTGTAAGTAAATTATTAGTAATTTTACAAAAAAAAAAAACTCGAACGCTTGTACAAATAATTTAAAATTGTGTTCTTGTACCTATCCCCTAGACAATTTTACTTTACAGTAACACGTTAAGGCCATAATGGCTTGTATAATATTCATAATAATTTTTCAGTTCCCTGCCGGAACAAGCGTTCATTGGTATGAAGAGGATAAGAATACTATACTTGTCAGACAATCGACTGACCGAGGTGCCCACTCAGATATTCAAGCACATGACCAGCATTGAGGTGCTCAACTTAGCCAGGAATTCCATACACAGCGTCACGTCTGGAGATTTTCAGGTACGTAAGAAAACAAAGGCTCCGAGGTTCCGGCTGAACACTTTTCACTATTTCAGAACAGTTTTTTTTATCGCTTTAAAATGTTTTCCGTTCCATGATTAGGCAGAAATATATTATATTTAATTTTAAGGCTGGAGTTTCAAGGTAGGCTAAACAAGGTATGATCCATCCAATGATTGTTTTGATAATAAGTAATCATTTCAAAAAAACGAATCGAGAACTTTTGGTATGAAAGGCACAAGTGCGTTACATACCGTACAATTTATAGTCAATATATTTATATACCTTACCCCTATAATTTCGTCGATCGGTTTCAAGAAGTATTACATTAATTTACCGGGTGTCATGTACTTGCAGAGTCTGTCGCTGATGAACACGTTCGTGATGGCCACAAATAACTTGACCGATATCACTAACGGATCGTTCCCAACGACTTTGAGAAAAGTGCAGCTAACCGCCAACAACTTGACCGAACTGAACGGGAATCTAAGGTAAATATATAATCTATTAGAAATAGATAGGATAAATCGTTTTCCGTAAGATGTTTGACAGTTTACATTTTTTTTTTACCGTTAACGTAGAAGTATTTCAATGTCTCTCCTGCCATTTTAAAATGTCAATAACGCCGCGGTTCGAAACAAAGTTCATGTTGATAATGAAAACACATCACTGATAAAATTAAAGTTACAGTCGCTTGTGTAATTTATTATTATTAAATAAAAACTCTATCCACAAAAATATTCACGAATACGTCTTTCGGCGACTATGTTGCCTTCTACAGCGCTAACAGCAGACAATAACGATAACGTCCGGTATCATACATTATTGTAACATAATATAGTTTACAGTGAATTTCTCAAGGACTGTTATTCATGTATTGTAATCGATCGCAGCGTTAGAAAATTATTATAGGTACTATTATCGCTATTGTCGTTTGTTGGAATAGGAATCAAAAGGGTTTGGAATGGCTGTTCCTGGACAACAACCGGATAAGGTCTCTGGACGGCGAACTGCCAGAGGATAACGACAGCCTGATGTCATTGGCGGTTACCAACAACATGCTGGACCACCTGCCCCCCGAAATGAGCAGTCTGAAAGCGTTGAGATATTTGTACTGTTCTGGCAACCAACTGACGAGTTTAAACAACACCCTGTCTAGGTCGAAAAAGCTCGTATGGCTCGAGTTGGCCGGCAACATGATAGAAGAGGTAAGACGTTATGATTTTGGCGTACGTGATTTTGCAGTTTAATAATAATGTAGGTATTCATCATAACAACGACCATTGCAGTTGTCACCAAACGAGTTTCTGGAGGCCACGCAGATGGCCACGTTGGAGCTGAGCCACAATCGCATCAGGCACCTGAACAAGTCGCTGTTGCCCCTCAGCATGCTGTCCGAACTGAACTTGTCCCATAACAACATGACGGAATTTTCGTTTGCCGAAATCAAAGGGCTCAAGGATCTCAAGACGGTCGATTTGTCGAACAATAAAATATCAAAACTCACCGGACACACCGAGGTCAGTCCGTCCGGCCGAGAGTGTCTTCTCCACAAAATAGCGCGTCTCCGATTTGTCATGATTACTTATCCGTGTTACTCGTTTGCAGATACTGAGTGAACCGGTCACTGGCGCGGAACACTTGAAGTTGGACCAAAACGAGTTGACGTCGCTGGGCGGCACGTTGTTGGGCATCACGACGCTCAAGAAACTCAACATAAGTCACAATAAGTTCACCGAATTGTCGCCGTACGACCTGACAGGATTGAATTTGGAGGTGCTGGACGTTTCGCATAACCTTTTGCACGTGCTCCCGGACTCGTCTCAGGTACGTAGCTGTATGCCCGGCCCGCTGGACTGTAGGTAATGATATTGGTTTTATAGATCCATTTACCGGCTCTCGAGACGTTGGTGGCATCGTACAACTCTTTGACCAGCCTGCACAAAGAATTCCACGGATATCCGGTGCTCTGCCACGCTGATCTCGAGTACAACAGTATAATGACCATACGCGAAGAATTGGTCGACATGACTCAGTGCAAATTGCACGGAGTTAACAGCACGTTGAGAATTTATCTAGAAGGTAAATATGACTTGGTCGAGACGCCAGGTCTGCGGTTGGGTTGTATCAATTATCGCAATCGAACATGATAAGATATGCAGATAGTAATTTGATATACTGATCGTTTACGGCGGTAGAGATACGGAAGGGTTGTAGACAATGTAAAATATGATTGTAAACGCTAAATAGTTTGGTCCTGTATCTATTAAATACGTTTTCTAATTAATACTTAAATAGTAAAAAATAAAAATAATCGAATAAAATTACGTCATATTCACTAAATAATGCGTAACAAAGTTCACGTTATGATTTCGCTTAAACTATTATGAACGTCATAATCGATGATTTGTATGTTGTAACAAAATAATAATTTGTTACCTATTGTTGTTGTTGTTCAAACACAGACAGAATATCTCCGACGCGTTATCGTTCTACATTTTTTTTGTTTCTGTGTCCAATTGTCGATTTTAGGTTGCTGTACTCACCAGTTAGCACATTTAGTACGATTACCGTGTGCTGTAATATGTTTACTGCGTGAGTCACAGGATTGGCAGTTAGACTTGAGTGTCGACTACCACTATATAGTATATTGGTGCAGTTGTTTCCGAATAACATCATCAGCATAGTTAGCAATGAGCATAACTCCAAAATACCAAATTTCACACTAAAAGGAAGAAAACGTTTAAGTTATTCTACCTATTTATTTCAATAACAATTGCTTACTGTTTATCACACATTTGACGGAAAAAAACACTGAAATGTAACAATTATTAGACGCAGTTTTTTTTATCTATCCAAATAGTGTAATATACCGAAAATTGATTTTTTTGAGATACGTCCTTTGCTAAATAGGCTGACGATACATTATGATGATTAGTGATCACTAGTGATCATCAGATTTTGGTTATAGCCACTAAAAAACGTTGACTATTGCAGTGAATATAGTAACCTATAATCTGGACTTTTTGTTGTGTTTACATAGGCAATCCCGTGCTGTGCGACGACGGCACGAAAATCATAACGAACGCAATGGAACAAAAGCACAACGCTGAGGTAAGCGGCAAGGCCTCGCCCAAGTGCGCTTTGGTCACCAACGACATCAAATCCAACTTGACCGACATCGACACGTCCGGCATCGCCGTGATCGTCGCCTGATCCAACGCGTATTATCCCTCAAGAGTTATTAATATAATTAAATAATAATAATAACGATAAATATATACAATATTTATATATATTATATTACGATAGTATATATATAAAGTTTACCGTGTTAATACTAGAATTATTATTATTATTGTTTATAGACATACACTACTTATATTTCTATATATTTATTTGTTTTTACCTACCTGTTAATAATGATAGTTTTTTTTGTTTTCGTTTTTTATTTTAGTGTTTTTTTTTTTTTGTTCTCATCATTGTCTTTTAGACCATGTAAGTCATTTCCCTGTGACCTTATAACTATATATATATATAAAAATTAAAAACAAAGAACACCTTTTTGTCTTGTACCTATAAACATCTATAAGCACGACGTAACGCTTAGCTTTAATATAATATAAATTTAAATATAATAGAATATAATAAATGTAATAAACGGTCTAGTCTAGATTGCATCGCGACGGTATATGATTTTATACGATATAAATTATAATATATAGATATATAATATACGATAATTATTATTGTTGATAGGATACCACGTGTGTGTGAAAATATTTATGTTTGTTAAAATAATAATACATATTATTATTATTATTATTATTACACATTTTTTCATTGTTATCAAAAAGATAGAACTTGAAAAACGCGTTGGATTGTTGTCGGTTTATATACAGTTTGAACGACGAGGAATTTGACGGATGTGTTTGGAAGCGGATGAGCGGACGTTGAGACAATTATGTCGAACACAATATTATGATAACGATTAATATACACTTCAATGCAACACCACATACACACAACAACTATACTTATACTCCGTGTGCCGAACGCAGTAAATAGTATAATAAGGACTATTTTTTTGTTGTTAAATTTTCATTTTATTTGTACCCCTGTAAAAAAATACCATTGTCTAGTTTCTAAAAAACACTACGAAAATTATATATTAGCTTAAGCCAAATATTAAACGCTAAAAATTGTTTTATACATGACAGTTTTTTTTTTACAGAATATATGTGACCCAAGTGTGTTTTTTTTTGTGTCATTTTGATGATGCACGGATGTAGTTTAATGCAAATAATAATAAAAAATAACAATGAATCTTTTATCCGTCTGTTGTTTACAAAAGTATTGTTCATTTTTTTGTTCGTTTTTGTGTGGCATCCAATTATTCGAACAAACTTCATCTTGGCTAATACGTTGTACATCTGTTCAGTTGCTGTTCCAGTGCTAAGACGATCCGCCTGGTCTGTTTAAAAACATTTTTGTTTTCGCCTCGGCGCACAGACTTAACGAGCGACTACTCTCCTCTGATCGGCGAGCAGAAAATATTCGCTTTATTTATTTTTTTTTAAAGTTTTATTTTTCTCCGAATAATAATGGTGCTCTTAAAAAAAAAGGGTGGCCAAAGCGGAGGAAAGTCCTCTGCGATATGGCTTTTCTCGCTTGGCCTACATCTTCTCAACGGACGAACAAAGCCGTTTGGAGAGTGCAAAAATAATGATCAATTTATCAAAGAATGTTCTTTCTCTCTATCTCAGCACGCTCTTTAATAGCACCAGAGGTTCATCAGAGCGAATTGTCCAGTCTCCTCTTTTTGTCGCAACGTTTACTTACAGTTTGAGGGTGAAAATACTTTCCACTAATATATAGTGAAATTTTAACCCACCAAAAAAGGTTTTTTTAACGTTGTTTTATTTGAATTAATTATATTGAAATGCGCAGCAGTAAAACGTCTACAAATAAATGGCATACTATTTTAGCTAATAATACTATATTTCAGCAGGGGAAAAATCAAATACCATCTAATTTACTACGCTCTACGCTTCTATGTTTTAGACAGCACCAGAGGCGGGTAGGCTAAATTTTTGTTACCGGGAAAATATAATATAAAATTAGGCCGAAGCTACACGAGACCGACTCATAGGACATTTTTTTACAAACACCTTCACCTTACACAAAAGGTATTTGTTTTTATTGTTTTTATCATGCACACCTCATACATTTTTTTTCGATTGAAATTGAAATTATAAAATTAAAGATTTTTTGTATTAAACCTTAGAAATGTAATTATTAATACATATACCCTGTTCGCCGAGAGAGCATGCCGCGACCCGACGAAAATTAGCCGTTCTGCGCATCCCCCGCGGCACCCAGTGTGACTAGCATTCCCCCCGAAGTCCGCCCTGTCTGCTAGCCTTAGTCTTGCTACTTAGTCTTCAGTCTACATGCGCAAACCTGGCATACTCTCTCAGCGAACAGGGTATATAAAAACTGTAAATCCCTTATTTATAAATATAAACATACATTAAAAAAAAAAAAATTATAAGCTAATTAATAATAATTTATAGATAACTGTAGTTATTTAATTTTAATTTTTTTTTTTTGAATCAGAGGAAATATTTAAAATTATGCTTTATTAATAGGTATTGCGATTGGTTGGGTCCATGTGTATACATGTTATGAGCATATTATAAATATAGAACAATCCTACCAAGAAAAGGGCCTACCGGCATTTGCTGGGTATCCCGGTGGACTTATTCGCTTATGGACAGCTCGCTTTAATTTTAATAAAGTTTATTTTTTACATGCTATGTACAATTAAAAATTAAATACGTTTGACTAAACGAAAAAAAGCCTGACCGAAATAAATCCTTAAATGTGATAATTTTTTAAGAAAGCCAAGTTGAATGTACCGATACGTAGAGGGCGTGGCCATAAAGGAAGTATAGTTTTTGTTCGTATCTTTTCAAGTAAAATGACGTTTGCCGTTATTTATAAGACATGAGTAGCAAACCGAAAAGGAGCTTTCAAGCGGCGTGTCCAATGTGTGTGAACTGAAGCGTGGTGACTGGTGAGTATACAAATTGCTAGCGTTTTCGCTCAGTTTATTCTAAAAACCATTTGTTTTAGATGCAATACTAAGCGTTCTAGGCCGGTCCGTTTCATGGGTCATTGCTGCGCGTACGGTAAGGCACATTTATCAAATTTGTTCGCTTTGATTTATATGATATTAAAAAACTATACAAACGCCACGTCGTTAATTCGGTTTTTTCGAGTCTTTACAATTTTTGTTGTTTTTTTTTTCATACAATATTTAACACAATAATTAGGAACGAACATGGAACAAATACATATTACACTGAACGCAACCGCAGTCGGTGTATACTATTTCTTGCATGTAGCTTGTAATCGTTCTGAGATATCTGTAGCCGAGCAATGTTATTTTAACGAATTAAAAAAATAACACAAATTCCCATTACGACTATATTGTAATATATCTTTTTTTATCGAAATTAATCTGCTTTGACGTTTTAGGAGCAGACTATAATAAATAACCATCAACGTTGTACACAGTACACACATACAATTTTGTTTATTTTATTTTAATTTTTTATAAGGAATATTAAAATAATTATACTCACAGTGTATTTTTATTTAGCGGTTAAATCTATTTTCAATATAACATCTGTTGTAGTAATATTTTAATTACTTTAACTTAAATACTCATACATTATAGATGTTTTTTTTTAATGTAGGTATGTGAGTCATTTTATATATATCGTTATATATGCTTCGATTTATTAAATAAAATAAATAATAAACAAATACAATAAAAAAAAAAAATTATTTTGAATCCATTTAACATTCAATAATAAATAACACTAAAAAATTAAGAGATAATCAACATTTCGTAGTTATTCGTTAAATGCATGTTTTGTTAATAGACATTTAGTTAAATTAGTTCCTTGGAATAAATGTTAGACGGGATATACTGTAAAATACTTGATTGGCACTTAAATCAACCAATTTTTTCTAAATACCACCAAATTCCTTATGCAGAGAACCGGCGTGGTGCCGACGGGACGCGATCTTGTAGTTTTGCAATATGTGTGAAGTACACACTTTGTTTAAGTACTGGATGTCTCACCTCTATGTCTGACTGAGCGTAGTCGACAATTAATGTTCATGAAAGTTCTGCGGGCATGACCAAAACATGCAAATGTTATGCGAGAGATGTTTAACCCAAAAATTGGTTCTCAGGTCGTAAAATATTGTTACACCGCGATAAGTAACGAAATTAATGGTCTGTACTCATATACGGTTTATAGCAATAAAATGTATTATAATAATTATGGTATAAGGAACTATAAAATAAAACCCAAAACACATAGTATACTATATCTACGTCCAGAAATCACCAGTAATTAAAAACTTACCCAGCGCGTTTGCCTAGAGTTAAATAGCCGTTATACACTGTCCCCATAGAAAAAAGAAATGGTTTGACAAGAGAGATAAAACCGGAACAGAAACGTAAACTCGCGTCCGGTAATTAATCATTACGATATTATATGCATGCCTTACAGTCCAAGAGAATTTTTTTTACGGTTCTGTTATTTTAGTGTTAATATAAATTAATTTTCACGCGCTGCCCTCGTAAAAACAGGACTCCCGGTTCCGGCTTTTTTTTATCAAGGAGCAAAAATTTAGCTGATATTTGGAAGAAACATTTATTGTAAAGAAGTTCTATTGCCTTTAAGTTAATTTGTATTATATATATTTGGCGATAAAAATTACTAGTGTAACGAGGCGTCTAGTTGAGAGATCGGATAATCCATCTTATCTCCTATTTTCAAGGATTGAACCGCAGAAGTTCCTTCTTTTTCTTATATATTGCCTATATAAAACGCCTTAAAACCCGCCCGGTTCCCAATGCCCCATAATACATTTCTGTGCTCTATTTTCTTAAATCGTTTTGGAAACGGCTTTTGGCCCCGGCTGTGTGTGTTATTATATTGCATTGTGTTATCCTTACCTATACATAACAGGGTACACCGGTTTAACGGCGAGTATATAATATAAAAAAAAAAAAACAAACAATGGAGACGGTTTTACGCCGTTCGGGCTTCGACGGTTATGTTCTTACAACAGACAGAACTAAAATAAACTACCGAGCAGTGTGGCTTCTACGGATTATATAGATTGTAGACACACTATACAATATCGGCTGTAATATATTAGTGTGTAAGTACGATATCGGAAGAGCACGGTGGGATGGGGGAGAGAGGGGAGGGTGGGAAGAAGACACTGGAATCCGAGGAAACCGCCGAAAACGCATAACACGGTAATCGATACCGGTGATCAGTATGAGGAGAAGACGGTCGGAATTTCTTCCCAATTAACAAACGGATAATTACAACGTCGTATGGGACAAAAGCGCCAGTCGACCCTCGTGTGTCACACGGTTGCCGTTTATCTACCGTCCGCATCGCACACGTATAGCGTTATATTGTTCTATTATAATAATATGCAACCGTGAATATATTATATATTATGATAATAATATTAACACACTGTACCTATCTATCGTGAGCGCGTTCCTTATTGTTTAACGCAGGAACACGGTTGATTTGTAGCCATTTGTTTTTACTGCGTTTGTACTTTGTGTGTATTTTAGCTTAGATGCGAAGCTGAGAGGATATTGTTTTTTTTTTTGTATGAAATGTATTTCACTATACAAACTACCGTACTCGTACATGGGATCCCAGAAGTTTATAATTTTGGAAAGGGTTGATGAGTCAACAATGTTTTATTAGGTAAGCTTATGGTTCGATGGGTAACGGGATTGCCAGTTATTGGGGTCGCTTTGAAATATACTGTCGTTAAAAATAGTTACGTCTCAACTGATGCACGCCTTGGTACGGTAGCTGTGTACTAGATCAGCCTAAATGATCTTTGAAAAATAGGAATGTATTTACGGTTTTTTTTAAAGGACAGTTAACCATTTTTTCAATGTTAAAAGACGTGTGCCGTTCACGACAGTGGTGTTCGCTCGTTGTGAATCGTTATTTTGATTTTTTTTTCATCTTGGGGAGGACGTGACAAATGTGTCCGGTCATTTACAAGATCCGCCATACGACTGTTTTTAGACACACGCACCGGTCGTTGTTAGGTCTGTAGAATAAAATAACTCTGTTGTTAATAGGAACGGGAGGAGGATGGAAAAATAAATCTGAAACATATTTTTTACTCGTAATTACAATCTCCGGAATAGAATATTTTCTTTATATTTATAAATTATATACATATTTTTTTTTTGCACCTTGTCTATAATATCTACTTCTTGTTTCTTCTTTAAGTATCCCGCCTCTCGTACAATGTGTCAACAAGATACGAATATAATGTATAATGAACGCATATATTAAAATATATTATAATCGAAATAAATTACATACTTAATCGATTACCTTAGATTATATTTTAATGTAATTCGCCTAAATATGTGTACGTTTCTATAATGATTTTTAAAGCGGTTATTTGTGTTTTTGTATTGATTAACTCTCATGCAAATGTTTTAGTAGCAATAAAAAATAATAGATCATCGCAGTAGTATAATTTTTCAAACAAATCATTAGGTTATCAATAGTGAATCTGACGTTATTAAAACGATTTAGCGATTACCTGTTATTCACAGCAAACGTATATATTGGGTACTGGTTTTCAATGTCGATATTTATCTACAGTGTGAATTAGATTATAAGCGTAAAACCCTTTTCAAACACCAAACAACGGTTGTAAACCTGTGATTTTCTGATAAAGCATAACTAGACGACTTATACACCTCATTACAATATCTACAATATAAAAACAACCTACCACATACAAAAGCAAAAAAAACTATATTTTTAATAGACAAAATATTCTAATCATAATATTTTGGCTTTTATTCAAATATGTTCTGTATAAATATCCTATAGTAAATAATTATATGTATATGTATACATTATAATTATACAATTTTCAATACCCGCAAGTAAGTTATACTTGCGGTAGACAGTGTATAATAATTATTAATATTATGACCAACGAATATATAAAATTAAAATACATATCTCTTACAATACCTACATTAGAAGTTTATGTATAATAAAAGAATATATTATAATATATATTCCCATTATGTTATGGTTTTAATAACAAAGTCATATATTTGTAAGAAATAACTTTTGAAAATTACAGTTTTAATTAACTACTATACCTACGGGATTTAGCAAGCTACTGATTTGATTATTACAATGACGACTTATGACGGGTTATCTGAGTTTAAAAAAGTTATTTTTAAATGAAATAAAACCAGATAACTATGTGTATTAAATCTATAACATTGATCAATGATTGATAATGTTTTTTCGAATTATTGCTATTTGAAAGTCTAAAATTATTTTAGTGTATCACATGACCTAGTTCTTAAAATATTAAGTGCATAGAGATTGAACAGTTTTTCTTTTTTCTCAGAACTTTTTTAAAGTACGCATATACCTAATTAGCTTTTATTTATCTTGATGTCGTCAGTTTTAATTTGTTTATAAACTTTATTGACTATAAAAATATCGCATAAATAAACGGATAAAACTATAAATAAATAAATATTAATCTTTATGAGATGTGACTGCTTAGGCTATTGGCAACTTAATGTTGTTTACATTAAATCGAGTTCGGTTTTTTCGAGTAGTTTTGGCAATTCCTGCTTCGAGTGCTGATGATAATTTTATAACATAAAACATAATGTTATACCGGTAATTAACAATAATAATTATTGTTCGCTAAATGTCTTTAACCAATCCGAACCGTATAGTTCCGTTTCAGGGCACGTTAGTATTAATTATCCCAACAAGAACGCTTCGTTATCTCTGTGTAAATGGTCACTAAGTAATAAAAATAAACAAAAGTGTTTTAACACGAGCGGCGAGCATCATAAGATGTGATATAATGTGGGAACTATGTTAAAATACCAGTACGTGATCTAAATAGTATATACCGTTGCCGACACATGAAATTTGTGTAAATACCTTTACCAATGAATAGCGTCATAATAATATGTACATATTAAAACAGCCGTGTAAAAATATCGAACTTCAGATTAAACTCGCGGCCGTTTTTTTAATTAATGAAGTAACTTGTTTGATTGATACACATTCACCGATGCGTGTACCTACTTATCGATATCAACTGATACATTTTTTTTTGTATCAAAAAATATTTCCATCTCTGAAGAAAATACATACATTATCTACGGCCGGTTGTATAAAACTATATAATATTATTGTATCTGTGTTCTTAGAAATTTCGTTTGCACCGTCATCGTCGTTCGAGACGATTTCAATATAGGCACGTTTTGCGTGAAAAAAAAAACACATATACAGGTATAATATTAACGACTACTATTATTATTATTATATTTTGTAAATACAAAAAAAAAAGAGTATTTTTGTTTGTTACCGGTAGGCCGCCGGGGCGGGTCGTACGACACACCCTCGGCCCTTGTGCCGGATAGAAAAAAAATGATAATAATTACAATTATATTATTATTATTATACAATCGGAAAGGTACATAATATTATACGAATGGGTACAAATCATTATGTTATTTTCTATGTACAAATACCTATACAATATAATATTATAGCTGTTGTGTGCAGAGATACCGAAGACGGAGGCGCCCTGTAATTCACACTTGACCTAACCGTGGTCGGGCTCCCGGGCAATGCAACCCAACGCACGCGGGCGCATCGATTGAAGCCGATTCGGCGCGAGATAACGACATTGTTACAACGGCTCGTAGTCGGTATATAATATAATATATAATAATAATAGTAGTCTAATGACGGCCGACCGTGTATATAAAAAATGAAAAAAAATTATATTTCGTCGAGTCATTTTACACAATGAAAATAACAACTTTACACCGTCGTCGGCATAGATTCGTATATATTTTTATTATGATTATTATTATACACACACACAAACGTCTTCATCGTTGATTTGAATAAAGGCGTCCGCCGCCAGTGTGTACATATTATTGTGCCTACTGCGCCAGTCACGGCTTCCAGGCGAAAATTATAGGAATTATCTCTTTCCATAGACACACACACACACAATTGACAGCCGGCGTATCGTTTGTTTTCGTGTGTTGTACCAGCTGAGAATCGCTTTGAAAATCAACCGACCCGTCACACGTTATATAGAAATAATATAATGATGATGATGATGATAATAATAATCGTATAATATTAAGAACCCGCCACCGCGGCCAAGCAGGCGACGTAGATTTTATATTATTGATTAAGATACACATTCACTACACACTCAATCCAGTTTTTTTACCTACTTTATCGGATCCCTAAGCGGATTAGACGGCGCTATGGTACCCGTATAAGGAAGAGATGTGTAAAATCATAAAATGTGTTAATTGACAATTTGCTATTTAAATTAAACATATGTACTACGCGGGATTAAGATATGATATTTGAAGAGTCGAATTTTTCAAAATGCCACTGTAAATAACTTTTCTCTTAGAAAAACGTCGTAGAAAAAATCTGCTGCTCTATAAAATTGATCGTCAATGTTTATAGCGTAATGAATTCTCAAAAACGCACCAAGAGAAAAGACTACAACACTTAACATTATATTTTTGAAGGACGTTTTTACTTAAAAAAAAAAAAAATCAAATTCAAGAATTGTTTTCTTATTTTTAAGCGCCCTAACTGGGTTTTTAAAGAAATGTCATAGATAAATTTAATTATAATATATAATAATTAATATATAAATTAAGTACAATTTTTTTTTAAAATTTTTTTTCATAATATTTATAGCTTGTTTTTACTTTGAGGTACATAAATTCACAGCCAAGGTCATAAGTATTTTTATAAGTTGCTTGCATAATTATCGCACGTGGAACACAATGTTCTTAAGCACTTTACCCTGACGCAATTTAAATAGAATAACAAACCAAAATCCACAAAATAAATATTTTAAAAATAACATTTTAAGTATGAGTTTACACAGCAATAATATGTGTGTAAAATTGTTGTGGCCTGTGTGTGAGTACTTAAAATATGTTTACCTTCAATAGAAACGTTGCGTTGTTCTGCAAATAATAATAATAATCGTACAGTAATAATTTATTTAATATTATAACAATAATTAACTAAAAAAAAAAAAAATGTCAATTCATGCCCAATAGCTAGTTTGTACCTATTTGAAAAAGTTTATTTCACTTATATTATAGATACTATAGTTTAAATAAATATTGCAAATGTTATTTTTTAGGAAGAACAACCTATGGAGTACGGAAGGGAGGGAGAGTTTTCAATATAGTAATGAAACTATTAACAGTACATATTAGGTCGTAGGTGCAAGCAGGCATACCAAAAGTGGCACACAATGAATCAAAATAGTGTTGTAAATAGCACTACAGAAATATGTTTTATAGTCCGTATGGCAATGTTCTTTTAACCTATTGGACACGGCTAATTATAAAAATGTATAATAATTATTATATTATCATTATATGTGAATTGTCTAGATCGTTTCAACGGGATCAGAGGCGTAACCGGGTGCGGACTTGACAGACCTCGGACCGAAAGACAAATTGTAACTAAAAAAAAGTCTCTTCTTGTTTTATTTTAGAACCGGCTCCAATAAATTAATTTGCTGTAATTTAGCGACCCTATAAATTAAAGCGAGTGCGGGTCTAACGCGGGCATAGTTTGCTCTCCTGTCACGTAGCCTACACTCGGTTGTGTTGTGCAATATTATAATATTATGTGTTCCAAAAAACTCAAACTCTCTTTTGCACTAGCCAAAGATAGATTGTTGCACACCCTGCGATAAGGCCGTATGTGTACTCTCGAGATTATCAAATCATTTGTAGCGTATGAAAAATGTGTTTCTTTTATGCGTTTCACGTCTCGAGTTCGGTTTCACACGACCGTTGCGGTGAAATAACACGTTATAGTACTATTTTATTATATTGTACAATTTAATAATCGCATAATAAATGCATTTATTGAAGAACTCGCTCGCGCTTAAGTACTGCGACGGTGTTTAGTCGACGCCCGTTCACTTGCCTTTTGTTTATACGCCAGACAGTGCCGCTTCATTATAATATGAAACGGCGCGGCGGCCGATAACGTTTTTTCGCAACACCTTGGTCTTATATATATAAATATATATATATATATATGTATAGGTAAAGTCTACTTAAAGGGTTCACACGGAAAATCACGTACGGGGGCGCAGCAGTGTATATATATATATGAATATATATACTTGTAATATGTTTGATGCACGCGCTCAACAGCCGACCACTCGATGCACAATATGAACGTACATAATCGTATTATGCTGAAAGGGAATCGAGAAGAGGTTTTCATAACAGCGTATACTCATATATAGCCATGTATGGGATTATTATAATTTTGTACGTCATAAGCGGTTTTGGACTTTGGGTCCCCGAGTTTGGGAATAGAACAAGTCGGACACCGCTGACTTGAAATAAGCCGATAGTTGTATTTGCCGTTAATATGTTTTGATTTGAGTAATAATGTAATAAAAATAATAATTATAATCGGATCGTCGCTCTCGCGCAAATATGGATCCGAAGTGGAAAATGTGACTAAGCGTAACACAAATTTCGAATTACCTACTTATAAATATTATGATCGTTATAATAAGCAGTACCTAATGGCGGCAAAAAGATTCAATAAGTCAAGTTGAACGATTATCCAAAATATTGATGGATATTGTCATTGTAAATGTAAATAATAAAAATATCAAGACTTAATTGCATAGGTGCTTATGTTTTATGGGTGCATCGAGATTTTTTTCTCCAAATTATCGTTGCTTACTGTTGATTATATAGTTAAGTGAACATGAGTAATGTTCGATTATAAAATGTTGAAAAGAATAAGCTTACCTAGTAAAGGCGAACCTTGGGAAAAATGTCTTTCACAAATGAATGGTAAAATATAACAAGTATGCATTTTTCTATTGGACATATTATATTGAAAGCAATGGATAAAATAAGAAAATAAAACAAAACAATACAATACAAATAATAGGTAATAATAATAATAATAATCATTAAAAAAAAAAAAAAGCAATTTGCTATTTTGTTTTACAATAAAACACAGTTTTTAATAATATACTTTTAACATCGAGTTTTACATTATACTATAATATTAGGTACAGTAATAACCATAATATAGATGTTCATTTTTATTTCTTTGTTGATGTCGCGTTTAAAAATCCAACAAAATACGCGTTTGTACAATCACGCATAGCTAATATAATTATAATATAATTATTTCAACTAATACACACATCAATATTTTGTCTACGTATATCTATACTATTAATAAATAGTAACCTTAATATAATAAATAATAATTTGACTAGAACGTGACAAGATCAATATAACATAGCGTTGTGGACAGAAAAAGTTTGTAGAATATTTTGACGAGAGAGCTTTTGAAGACGTGTGTACTCAGATGCAATAATAGACAGCAGTTCCTCATTTACTGATCTCAACAATTTTTTTTTTAAATAAAACAATTATAATAATATAACTACTGGAAATTTATCCGTTTCCCCTAACCCTCAACACGACTCCGACAGTAAAGCAGTGGCGTAATTACGGCTTTAGCGCCATGATACAAAACATAGACTTACGACCTAGGCAAGTGTCCCAGGTGTAAATGTTTTGATTTCGTTACAGGTACGATTTGTGAAATACAAAAACTATATGTGGCATAATTTTCTTAAGCTTTTAATACAACGCATAATCTTTGGTTTAACGCCCAACTCATCGTTGAGTCTCGACAATATAGGTACCTACCTACTATTGTTCCGGCAATACATAATAATGCTAAGATGTAAGAAAATATGATATCGATTTAAACATTACAGAAGCTCTTTATTTGTAATAATAATAACTATAAATCCTAGAAACAAACCATACGGTGGAGTAAAACTGTTATACCGCCAAAACAAAAGCTCTCTCCCATTACGGACAGGATATATAGGTAATAGTATATAGTATAAGTATAATATTTGTTCGAAAGATATGTGCCAAAAACATACCGCGCATAAATCTGTACGCTCTGTTCCGTTTCTTATAGCACAGAGGTGCACGAGTCACGATAGTAAGAATATAGTTTTAAATTAAAGTAGTAATAACAATAATTATTTATGTAGAGGACAAGTGGTTTCTCGTTTGAGGAACACTATACTTTTACGTGTTTTGTCGCGCTAATAGGATCTATTTAATATAATATTTGGTAAGCGTATTGGGTTTTCTCTCCTAAGGTTTTTTGAATATTATTGTATTGTTACAAAATTGAAATACAAGAAATCGCCGTTCGGACAAAGACGGTTTCAAAACAGATCAACAAAATTGAGACCCTGCGAACCCTGAGTGTGTCCCCGGATGAGGTCGGGATCGGATGGCGTCGATTGATTTTGCCCGGAAATGGAACTGGCCACCAGTTGATTGTTCTCCTGCCTTGTGATGTTTCTCCGCCATTTGGCTCTGGCGTTTTGGAACCACACCTAGATCATAAAACAACAACAGTCATTGACTAGTATAAAAAAAAAATATTTGTAATGCAAAGTTTTCAAAATAATTCAATCACATCGTACACAAATCTGTATCAAATAATGACCAACCGCTACTCGAAATTGGATATTTTAATTAATATTAAAAAAAAATTCTTTGTTTTAAAAACATTAAGATTTTGATGATACCGCTGGGCGCTGGCCAAAGAAATACTGTACGCCAGAGCTAGATATTTTTGTATGTTTTTCTTGAATATACGGTTTGAAAACGAAATTGAAAATGAACTTGTATGCGTAAAATAAATTAAAGAACGACAAACTGTGTTGCAATTTTATAAGAACTATATTATTTTTAGTGATAGAAAATCACAAATAATACATTTTTTTTTGTAGTTTTTTTCATCAAACCTACATAGTAGCACTGAAGTGTATTTTCAGTCAAAATAACATCCCTGGTCTTCTTACACAAACTTTTTATTTAAATATGGTACATTTTTAACAACCTTTTATACTTGTTTTATATTGTTTTTTTTCTGGGCTTTTAAAACAAATTACACGGGTCTTTTTGAAACGCTCAGACGCCGGTGTACATGATATATAATTATTATTTTATATAAATGTATGGATATAGGTGCTGTGTTTTTATCAGCGTATAGTTCGTGTACCTGTAGTACTCGTTTGGACAAGCCGGTCTTTTGGGCCAGCTGTTTCAGGTCTTTGGCGTCGGGGTTCTGGTTGATGTTGAAGTACGACTTCATAGTGCGCAGCTGGTGGTGTTTGAACGAAGTACGCATACGCTTAGTACGGCCCTGCTGCTGCTGGTGGTGTTGCTGTGACATTGCGCCGGCCGTCGACGGATTGGTCGGCGAAGACAAGCTGGACGTCTCGTATGTCAACGACTCCATCGACGACGATAGGTCCGTGGCTTGCATGACTTCTGCGATTTAATAATAACGATTATTATTTTTAAAGCGACTACAAACAAAAAATTGCAGATTATTAAACATTTTATTGTTCGTATATTATTATCGGCGACCGCCTTTAGAACGGCGTACGACTAGTCTGAAACTAGTCTCGAACTAACAACTAGTTCAAACGGACATATTGTTATCCATAAAATGTACACTAGAAGAAGACCTATTGTCATTCAGTCAATATTGTTGACTATTATTTTTATTGATTATTATTATTGCTCCTAACTGCCCGACACGGTCGGGCAGTTAGGAGCAAGTCTTGTAAAAGATTATAAAGTTTTCCGGCAGGTCTGATGTTGCTTTTCCATACTTCTCTACTCTACTGAATTATTGTTATAACAATTATGTTGTTATAATGTAGAGTTATATAGAACCCTATTTTATTTCACTTCAAACTGCTGATGGTAATAAATTATAAGGGTGATCTATAAAATATAAAAATACTGGAGAAATGGACTAAAGCTTTTACCACCTCTGGTTGCAGTTTATCGTCCCGAAAAATTTAATGTTGCTTAAAATTAGGGGTGGGACTTTCTAAAACTTTCTCTAAGTCTTTCTTGAAAATTCTATTTTGAATAGTAGTTCTATATAAAATACACATTTTTAATTTTTACACCACATTTTCATCCCTGATTTGGTATTTTTTAAATTATTTTTCACGAACGATTGAACGGTAATTTTTTTCTTATTCCAGTTGTTCAATCTAATTGCATAAGAAAGGGTTCTTTCTCTCAAACAATTGGTAAATAAAATACATAATATTATGTTTGTATACTTATATTCTGCGATGTCACAACGTTCAGCGACATGGTATATAATATTGTACGATGGACATCAAATAAACGTGAGTTAAAATTTTAATTATAATTTTTATTAAAAATCGGCCGGATGCCCATGCGTGTATATTGCTACATTGTCGCCAAAAACACCTTGTGTGCGTACATTGCCTTTCCGCATAGCCTTTGCACATATATATTATAATTATGCAAACTTTATTGCAGTACCAGAATTGAGCGTGTTGAACAAAAAAAAAAAATGTCTCCATATATTTTAAATTAAAAATACAGGTTTCATATAAATTTTTAATTTGCATGAGCAAATTTGTAACTTTTTTTTGACATCAATATTTTGACGAAAAAAAAAAGTAACATAAGAATTATAACAAGTATTAATATTACGGCATAGAGTAGGATACCGTGTATAATGCGAAATTCAATTCAGGTACACTATATAATATGTATACCGGTTCTATAATACTTACAGCTGATGTCTATCTGTAATTTGTAACATTTGAAAATATAATTTATGCGGTCTGTCGAATTTATGTTGTAAATGCTCATATCGGAGTCTTGCAGGAAACGTCATTTAAACGGTCGCACATGGCCACCGTGTATGTAACTAGTTCCTATACTATTATGCCGAGTGTGTACTCGGTGGTATTCCCTCCCCATCCCTTTTCTCCGGCAAACCTAGTATCGACATCTGGATGGCACGGGGGCGTCCATTGTTCGCCAGAATGCGTGTATGTATTAAATTGTATATACATTTCTCTTCCTCTCTCTCTCTCTCACACACTCTCCAAGTTCTTTTCACTGGCAACAACAAACGTAAGAGTTATACTCATATGTGTGTGTGTGTATACAATATTTTCACACTGGTTACGAAAACGTATACACAGCGTGCTTTTGTGACGAATGACGGACAGGTCCCCCTTCCACCGTGAGCCCTGTAGTATAGTATAGCCGCTGGTGAAAATATTATAATCCAATGTAAACAATGCTCGCGCGCCAAAAGTGTGCTTGGGAAAGAAAACATTTGTTAGGCGACGGTACAAACAGCAACGGGGTCGGGCCGGCTAATGGGCCCCGGACAGACTACACGGCTATACAATATGACTAGCACAAATACACATAAGAAACACCGAACAAATGGAAAAACAGTGCTAAGGGTAGGGCAAAGGTTTCAAAGGGAAAAAATGGTATTTTCAAGGTTTTTTTTTCAATGACATCTCGTTATGGAAATCGTTCGGAGGTGGTGTTTTCTGTTTTACATGTCAACTCCTTTGCTCGTTGACGGCTCCCTACGCTCTTCGGCACTTTCGCCCGTGTATAATTTATGTGTCTCCACAGCGTTATTGTTGCGTTATGTCGATTTGAATCGCCTACGACCGCGTTATGAATGCTTGCGAGTTTGCACAACGGCAAATATTGGACTTGCTCGGGCCACAAGAAGGGTGTGGACGAGAACAGTTCAAAGCCACGTCTCGTTAGTTTCATAACTACGAACAATATTTGTTATGCGTACATGAACGGTTATAGTGTAATGTAGGAGAAGAAAAATGAGCAAACACCATTTATGACGATAATATTATATACGGCCTGTGACGGTTTATTTATTGAAATCCACACGAGCGGCGCAACACTATGGTGCAAAACTATTATGGTGATTTGTAAAAGGATAATTGCGTTGACTAAAGTATAGGCACGTTAAATGTCAAAAAGAATGCGACAGCTCGTGCAAATTTCGAGTTTTACAATATTGTATTGTGTTTTTGTATACTTTAAATGAAAATCCGGGCAAGTTTTTTTTTGGCAATTTTACTTATGCGTGCCTGAGAATTAGACCTAAGGTATATCTAATTAGTACATTCCGTCTTGGATTGCATAGAGGCAGTGGCGTAAGTACATTTTTTTCTGGATGGGAGGGGGGTGGTTAAAAATGTATAGTTGTGTATTCAAAGAATTTATAACTTTATAGTATATCACAGGCGTAGTAAATGAGATCTAAGAGAGCATTACTCTTCCAACATTTTCTTAAGCCCCAACAATTTTTCTTTTTAGTAGTAAAGTATAAATATTTTTATGGGAATTATGTATAATAAACATGTTTATTATACTATATACTTAATAGATTGTTTTTTTTTGGTTTTTTTTAACGCACTTATTTATCATTTCCAAATTAAATTACCTATACATACGTGGTATTAATGTATATCATTTTATCACTGTAATATAACTACTTTGGATTTTATAAATTCCACAAAAAAGTTCATTAAATTATTTAGTTTAATAATATTATTAAAATCGTTAATTCTAATTCGATAATAAAATACAAAGTATACTTCATAGGTGCGATAATATTATTAGCTTGCTTTATCATTTTGTATATTAATTTTAAATCAATCATATTCTCCTGATGTACGCGTTGAACTGTATGCCAAACGAGCACTTTATACATTTTGGTTTTGTGTGAAAAATACCTACTATTGTAACGGATCATAAACCTTAAAGTATTTACACACCTAATTACCATTTCATATAGGCTTACATTTTATGGCATTAACCGTGCCACTATACTCGTTTAAATATTATTATAATTTAAAACAGAGACGGATCACCTTCCGCGATAATAGTATATTTATTGAGTTATTTAACGCGGACGGTCGGGTTCGGCGTGTGAGAATATCAAGATTTCGGATTTTGGTACATTATAATTATATTGTTATGTTTTATACTATATCGTTACCCGCGGTAGCCCATCTACACCGTAATATTGTAATGTATTTGAATAAAAAGGTATAAATGTTCATGTGGGTTTTTTAATTGGTCCTACTAAAAAAAAAGGTCCGAGAGGCCTGATTTATAAAAAGAAAAAAAAACACGGGTAGTGCTATAGCCTATAATAATATTATTATTATAGGGCTCGCCGCGAGGGATGAGAACGAACGGTGTATACTAAAAGTGATAACAATATTATTACCGTATGGGCAAGTATATAAATATACTATTTAAATTTTAAAACGAGGGGTTGCGGTGGCCGGCTACCGACCAAGACGATCGGCATACAGTCGATAAGGCGACTGTCTTGGGTGGCCGTATCGCGCGGGTGTGCCCGGCCGTCCAATTAGAGGCGCGACAACACCACTCTCATCTCGCACACACACACACAAGCTGGCATTATAAAATATTTATCCCCGTTGAATTTCTCCTATATATATATATATACATATACATATAAATGAAAAGTAAAAAAAAAATCTATGTGTGTGTGTTTATGGTGTGCTCGCATATAAATCGTGTGTGTCTCCCGGAGTAGCGACACGGTTTGTATCTTAGCCACCGTTGTGTGTGTGTGTTTTTTTTTTTTACCTCAGTTTAGTATTTTTTTTAAATAAAAAATATACTGACACATATATATATATTTACATGTACCTATATATTGTTATACCTCTCTTCTTATTCTACTTAAATCTAACTCCGTTTATATTATATGTATACATACCGGCAGTTGTGTGTGGGTATTTATCGCCACCCAACGTCCGTCCTCGGCCAGCGGCGAGCACACGATATCCGAGTCTTTTATATACATATACATATACACGAGTTTCAGAGCGTTAAATTATTCCCAACGTCCGTCCTCGGTGATTTATAATATGCCAGCGTGTGAGTGTGTATATTATGGAGCATATAGACGGAGGGAGAGAAAGAGTTAAAGAGAGATAATCAAAAAAGGATGTTTCTGTTTTTGCGGTTTGCTCATTCGGCCAATGCTTTCCGACACTGGCATGGGTGGTAGGAATATACTGTACTATCAATTAGTCGTTTGTCGCCAAGCCAACAAATTGCATTCGATGCTTTAGTGTCATTCGCCCGTTGGTCTGACTCGACCGCTTTTAAAGCCCGATAAATTATTATGTACGCGAGTCAATTATTGTTAAGTCTGATAAATTACCGTTCCGAGTGCGTTTGCGTTTCGTCTAAATAATAAATATAATATAACACTATTTGAAAATGTATTCGTTTAACGCGTTTTATAATTATATATTTTACAAAGGGATAACGCGATCTAGTCGTGTAGAAAATCTTGGTTTTTTTTTAGTTCAAATAATACTAGATAATAAAATACTGAAACTATTTTCTATCGAGCTTCTACAACATAATATCTTACATCCAAATACCATTGTACAGACATTATTACTATTAAATAATAATTGTTTCTAACAAAAAAACACCTCAGATAAAATCACTAATAAATAAAAATTATCAAAAATTGTTTTTAACGCTCGAGTAAAAAAGTTATTTTAAAAAGGGTAGTTTTAGGGGTAAATTTAAAAAAAACTAACAGTAACCTTCAGGCAAATTGCCTATTAAAAGTAGAATTATATACGACTGGTCGATAACCAAATTTCAATAAATAATTATTACGTTAATTAAATAAATGGTGTTTTGGTGAGGTAAACTGTAATGTTACATCGCATGGCTAACAACAGATAAAATATAGGTTGCTATGATTTAAATTAAAATATCCTTATAAAAAACTATACTTCAATTATAAATATTAGATATAGGTTTGGACTGTTTAATATGATCAATTATTATTTTAACAACAAGTAAAACATGTATCAAATCCATTATTATTAATTTATAAATTGTAGGTCAATTATTTATTATATATTATAATGATTTTATTAACATGGTATTTTTACACATAATTTATCATAGGTACTACTTTTATTATCAATAAATAAACTTGTTATGACAGTGCTGTTAACTATATACAGTTAACTACATATACAGATATTTATTGATGTAGATACATAATGCATAATAGTATAGTAGGAACATAATTAATATTTATTATGCCATTGATTTTAAAATAGGTACATATATTTTTTAAGTTATAGAAACAACATTAAGCTTATATTACAAGCGAATAATATTATTCTTTTTTAGCACTTGTAAGCACATGATTCAGGTAACATTATTTTGTGAGTATTTGATTATTTTATTGTTCAGTTAATATTTGATGAAGTTGTTTCAAAGTTTTTTTTTAACTTTATAACGATTATAATTTATACAATTATTGTAGTAGTAAAAATTAAAATTTTAACCAAATTATTTAAATGAACTAGTATTAAATCGTTAAAATGAAAAGCCGTGGCTAGATATAAAAAATGAAGGTATCTATTTTATATTTTTTTAATACACTTAAATTAATTTTATTATACACTAAACAATATATATTTATACATTTATAAATGGTGATTGCTAAATAAATGTCTAAGGACTGCCAGCGGGTGGTGTGTTTAAATTTATTTGCAACATTTAATAATGGAATATATTCAACAAAAACCACAATTACAAATTTATTAAAACATTTATAATATTTTTTTAAGTATGATTTTATTATTATGCAAAAATTTTTGTTTTATGACTAATTATTTGTAACAAGCAAAATATTTGTCAAATTAATAGTTTTAATTTTACACATTTTAGCTACTATATTATTTTTGTGTAATAGTTTTTAATAAAATTATACATAATTATATAACTATTATTTTTACACATAATTTTATCATCTTGAAAATATTATTATATTTTTGTCTTTTATCAAGGTATGTTTTCGTCAAAATCATTTGTTAGTTTGAAAAACCAATAGGGATTATTAATAATTAAAATTTGGTTTTTTGTCAAACTGCATTTCTACAGGTGCATTACGATTAATTTCCATAGTAGCGATATTTGTAAACTAATATAATATCAAATCGTCCTTTGGCCTCTGATCGGCCTTCAAACTGCGGTAAATCGATTGCAATAAAACTGGCTAAGATCTATTTCAACTGTTAAACCCGATTTATCTGTATTTTTATTTTTATTTTTGGAATACTGCCAAACAAAGTGATTTATGTATGTGAGCTGACATAGCATAGTAACACTGGAATTAATTTTGGGAAAAGTACCTGCTAGGATTTTTATCATTGTATCGGTTTTAAGTATCGCCGTTAAAAAAAACAATTTGACTGCAGTTAAACTGTGGTAGATTTATTCGTAATAATAATTAAAAGCGTCTCGACTTCAAATTGAACGTAGTTTCAACAATTACGAAGAAAATGTAAATGATTAGGATGTTATAAGAACAAACAACACCAGTGAGTTGATCAGACCGCCATTAAAGATGCTTCCGAGTACACGGGCAGGTAAATACAGATGGTCATTATGATTTGCCGTCGCAGGTAAATAATAATATATACTTTAGGCAACCTAATCTGTCGAATGCAAATTGATTTTTTTAAGGTAAAACGTGTTTTTCCTTATATACTGGCTTCCATCGGTAAACTATAAACGCAGATGACGATCTGTTCGAAGCGTCGGTTTTGATCGTTTCGACTTGAATCATAATGCTGCAACTACCGCCCTGGTAGAATAATTATTCAAATGTGGCCATGATAAAATTAAAACTAATTCTCTCGATTTACAGTTGTTGCAGTCTTATTTGTAATAATTTGTCTAATTCGCGGTCCGCATGAATATTTATACTCTTTTAATGACCGCCGAAAACCGATTATTATTAATAAATAGGTTTAATTGATTTTAATTTACACAAATTATGAAAATTATAATAACACTATGTTGTGCGAGTTTTCTTTGGAACGGTAATGTAGTAGTTTCAATGAGTAATAATTTTCGCATAATGATATTCTATATCTAATTATGAACTACTTTACGTGTAAGGTTTAAACAGATTTTGCTTAATCTAAATGAGTTAGCTCCCGGATTCTGGAGTTCAATTCGTGTAAGCACTTATTAAACCAAGTAAAAGAAATTTAGTTTTAACTATTTCGGTAATGGTTAAATACTCTACTGTTTTAACCATATAAATATATTTTTTAATTTTATTAGAATGTATTATAATTTATCAAGAATTGTTCCATAAGCATAATGAGATACATATCTTACGATCAAATGATCATACTACGAAACGTATAATGCTTCGTTGTGTATTAAAGCTAGTATTTTCCATACTGTATGGGTTAGGTAGAAAGTACATAAATAAATTTACCCAGAGTGGATTGCGGTATCCTTAGGACATTGAGTTCGGTGAGACCGTTGCACTCGGTAGTCATCGGTGACAGCTGGACGTTTCTTTTTTTCCGAGGCCTCCCCTTGTGAGCGGCCGGCCAGTGGTGACCCGCGGCTCGGGGTGGGCTGCACATAGGCTCCAGTTCGCACAAGTCCCTGTGCTTAAGTCGCTCATAGTCCAACCGGCAGTACACGGCTCCATCGCGGATCCCGTAATAGTCGCCTTTGCACAGTATTGCACCGCACGCGTAACAGGCGAAACACTCGACGTGGTACACGAGGTCCCTGGCTCGCATCACCAGGTCGCAGGCGCTGATGCCAGCCAGACAGCGGGCACAGCGTTTCATCGAAAAGAGTCTGAAAAAGGCACGTTAAAAGATAATTAATGTCAAAAATAAACGATGTAGTTGGTGATTTCTTAGGCTTGTCATATTTGTTCTATGCACACCATTCAGGTTTCCCATTTATATATATGGGTATAGCCTGTATATATATATTTACCTATAAAATTGGTTTCTGTTGGTTATGTAGGTACCTAGAGGGATGTATTATGAACACCTGTATGGTCGCGGTTACTGTGCCTAACTAGATTTTCTTTTGTCAATAGCAATTACTCATAAAAGTCGGCCTTTTGTCTCCCCGCGCACCCTTATTGATACATCCAGGAATCGACGACCGCCGCTTTTGGAGATTATCTAGCCAAAAATCATTTGGACAGGACGCGCGTGGCGAGTGGGCACCTGGTAGATCCGTGGTCGGACTCTTCCCGTTCGGCCGATGTAAGTCGTTGTGGGATTGATATCGAACAACAATGGGCCCCCGCGGACACGTGCAGCGGACCCAGGTGCACGCGGTGCCGCTCTCCTCCGCCACCGTCGTTTAAGTCCTTGTTAGTAAGGCCGGCAGGTACACGGGCGACGCGTGCCCTGCTCTATGGGATTATAAGTATCGCGTCATAAACTATACGTACATATCATGACAATAGTCGCCGTATAATATACCGTGAATTATGATGTATACGACACGCGCACGTCGAGTTATTGTGCCCGTTCAAACCACCGTGATTGCAACGGGTCGCGACCAAACGACCTGCGCTGTTTCCGGATTTACATTTTGACTGGGATCGCCTATGCGGTTAGCGAAATCACGCTCTTTTACAACAAAGCAAGGCTGAACATCAAAGCATCACGTTTACCGAGTTTTTGAGCGGTTTTATCGACCCAAGGTGAGCGAATCTTTGTTACGAATAACAGTAAGAAAAAAAAAATATAGAAATAAATAATTCGTTACTTAAGTAAATACCTGTTAGTATTAATTAATGACCGTTTGTGCCATCTATATGTAAAGTTCAAGTAGAATTGACGCGCAAATGGCAACGGCCGTATGTAGTTTATCAAGCCTTCGACATTTACTGAATTCACGATATTTTATTTTATAATTTAATATAAATCGTTAACTTGCCCAGCCTTGTAATAAATTATGATTTGTGCTCGAGGAAAATAGTATTATATTAGGAATTAGTTTAAAATTGCATATGGATTAGAATTCTCCAATATGTCAATAACTAGGTGTGGAGGTGTCGAAAACTTCATAACTTGTTTCATCCATTTAAGAATATCATTTTCAGGTTTTTTTCAATTAGATCTATAAGACTAGACTGCATTTACAACTGTAAGCGAAAAACATTTTTCGAAAGTCCTTAATAGTATAGTTTTAAGTTCTCGTCGAAAAGGCTTAAGTTCACCATGTAGTTACCTATTACCCTTAGACAACTTGAAATGATTTGCACCTAAACTACACAATATGTATTGTATTCCCGTTGAACGAGTCGTTAAGCCCGTGCACGCGCCATGTTCTTCAAAATTGGTACGATCGCAGGAATCCGATTAGTCTCGAGTATCCCGTGTATCATAGTGTTATCATAGTGGGTTTGATCGCTTATTATATTTATATTGTCGGCCAGGTCAGACCTGTTGAACCGTCGTTCACCCGAAGACAAATAATTATTATACGTACTCGGTTTCTGTAACCGATACGATGTAATTATATCATAGTACGTTTTGTACATTTTTTCCCCTCCTTATCTTAAATTGAATCTTTTCCGTCATTTATTTAACGTCGGCATTACGAGAATAGTAGATGGGTACTATAATTGCCAGGTTCCTCACACACACATATAAACAGGCAGTACTCGACCGGAACTCGGAGCCGTGGTAAATAATTAGAGTGGTCGAGTATAGCGCTTCCGAACAATGCGTACAATAATTATTGTTATTATCGCATCCAGTAGTCATGTTGGAGTACTTAAAATCGGTTAGGGCACCGTAATTGTTGTTGTGTAGCGCGTCTCGCGTGCATTTACATACAAAGTATATCTCGTTGATTATTATTGTTGCTGTTGTTATTGCCATTATACTTTTTTCGTTTTCAGTCTACCTAAAACGTGGAGGGAACGCGCGGAAGCAAACAATTGGTCAAACGCTCGGTACGGACGAATCGGTCGTGGATAAATAAACAGTATGACTTAAGTTTGGAAGAGGGCGGATAAACCAAGTTGTGATATCACGGAATCATTTTTTTCAAATGTTTACCTGAAGTAATCCTGTTTGCAGTAAATGTTGCCGTGCCTCGAGTAGCACGTCAGTTCGGCATCCAGCGGCACCTTGCATTCGGCACACTGCAAGCAACCCATATGCCAGCACATGTCCACGGCAGACAGATAGTACCGGTCGTCGATGGATCTGCCACAACCGGCGCAACAAGCACCACCGTTGCCGTGCTCCGACCCGGACTCCAATCCCGGACTACGGATCTCCTTCAGCATATTAACCGGCCACAGCGCATGACCTACACAACAGCAAGAACAATAAATTTAATTTTGTAAATCCGTATATGGTCAATGATCGTCAGCGCGGATTATTTATTTATTTTCGTATGGTTTAAATCCAACACTAACAACATAAATAGATACCACAACAACAACAAATATTACAATAAATGATATAGATTATATGAATATAATATATATATAAATTGATAAAATGTAGGATCCTATACAGTAATAATTAGTTAAGTAGATAAAATATATGTATAATGATTGAATAATGAAGTCGGGTTAGTGTTTACATTGTCTTAAATTCTAATGTCCAGATTGGTTAGCCAGTTTGTTGCCGTTGCTGTGGCCTTATGAAGATGTTTCATTCCGCCTTGTATTTTTCGTACTGGACATTCTTCCACGATGTGATTGGCTGTCTGAGTGTCATGTCCGCAGTCGCATTGTGGTGTATCTCTAAGTCCCCATTTATAAAGCATTATTCCCGTTTTTCCGTGGCCAGTCCTAAGTCTATTTAGGGTCATCCATTCCTTCCGGGGTAGTTGGAACCCCGAAACCCTTTCTATAGGTTCTTCAATGATGTTAAATTTGTCGGGATTATTTAGTCTCCATTCATCAGTCCATTTAGAGTTAAGGTTATAGTTTTCGTTAATTAAGTTTTGAGCCAGCTTCCAGGGGGGCTTGCGAGATTTTAATCACTTAAAACACTTTCAAAAATGTTCGATATAGGAACACATTGAAAATATGGTTCTATTTTTTTCTCCCGTAAAACTGAATTAACAACACTTTAGCCCTTTTTGGTTCTCACCACTTTAATCGATGACGTTTAATTTATTATGCACCGATACGTATTACAAAATATCAATAACAATGGTATTTATGAAATAAAATTACAAATACAAATAAAAATATCAGCATTAAAACTATTGGAAATGAGTAAAATGTATTCTGAAAATATTTATTTATAAGATTTATATACATTGTACATTAGATACACAGTATGACCAAAAAAAAAAAATGTCTAAGACGGTTTGAAATTTAAAAGAAGTTTTAAGATGAATACATAGTGTAAAATTAAAATAGTTGAGGTGACAAATATTTTATATTTTTATTAGGTAACACATTAATCATAAATCTATTATAAAAATTACCATAACCAGTAACGACAAAAATTAAAATATAGTTTTCATAATTCCCATTTCTAGCGTATAATATAATAGGTATATATTATTAACGTTATTTTTTCTAGGGAAAAATGTAAAAATTATTTATTTGATTGTGTTAACCTGTTTATGGACAATTAAGTATAATGTTTTCAATAAATTACGTCTCAATTATAAGTTAAATATCGTCATTTATTTAAAAGATAATTATTATTTTTAATAATAACTATTGAAGTGTTTATAGTGTATTCGCGTTTTTTTAGAAAGTCCAATAAGGCGCATTCTAGTTTTTGAATTCACTCTAATGTCATTTAGTGTTATGGATTAGAAACTAAGATATGTAATATAATCTTCATCAGGTCAAATTTATCAAGTTTTCATCTTAGGATATTGAACTTGTCATTCCCAGGCATAAGTTAACCTTCTAGTAGCTATACAAGGTGTTTATTGGATACCTATGCGCGGGTCTTAATACTATTAAAAATCGTAACCTGTACAAGCTATTTAACTGTTATCTACTAAATAATATGTTATGTAGTTAATTAAATTCTAATACCTATCCCTGTGTGGTACGTATTAACACACGTTTGTTAGTTTCAAGAACTAGTCTTATAATTAGCGGTCACTATTAAGATTATTGAAGACTATTAAATTTGTAGGATTTAAAATATTAATGCGCAGCCTACTCCGGTTTTACATCAACAGTTATTATGTAGTTTCAGGAATATAAGCGAATAACAGCTAATAAAAAAATAAAAGACATCACGCTATTCTAGCCAATTATACCTAATAAGACCCTCTAATTCGGATGGCGCATTTTTTTTATACGAGATCTTTTTACATGTGTGTTAATTATATTCGTTCTAGGTCCGAGTTCTATAAGAGGGCACCTCGCATCGGTAATTTTTAAAGTAAAACTAGTTATTTCTTTAATCTTCTTGTTTTATTTGTAATAGTCGAAAGCTTTAACATTTTGGAAACGCTTAGAAAATAGTATTGTACACAAAAACTTACGACAAATGATTTATTTTAGTTTGAATAACTAAATGTTTAGTAGGGCCAACTATTAATTTAGTTATTCCAAATAGAAATGTATTGTGTCCTTATATTAACTATAATTTTAGTTGGACCAACTATGTATTTTTTTCCGTGTAGCGCCAGAAGTGTTTAATCCACAAATCCATTATTTCAAGTAAAAGCCAATATTATATTTTTCAAAGTTTTGTCATAGTTTTTTTTTTAGGGTTGGAATCAGAAATATTCTAGGTTCTATTCTGAGATGTCTAATGTAATAAAACGAAATTTAATTATCCGCGCGTCATACTCTGGCTTGTGCTATGCACTTCATATTGTGATGGTGTGGTACCTCTTAATGACATAAGATTACAGAAACCAGTAAAGCTGCGGTACTTAATTGTGCATCTAACGTAATCTTTGATTACATATGTAATAATATTACAAACATTCGTCTAACCACATCTAACCAGCATTTGTAGCTCTACTAAAATCGCATCCTGTATAGCTGCACACAAGTCGAGCAAACTACCACTTTAACGGCCACAGGTTTTCTTATAAAAATATTTTTCCGTTGCGCCCTCGCGTCTCTTACAATCGGAACCTGACAGCGACGAGTCATTTATTCTAGATAGAAAAAAGTTCTTGCTTTTTTAGTCCCTTCTCGACGTGTGCATGTATTTTGGCCACGGTTCAAAAATAAAAACGAAAACCCTCCGTGTAACGCGATTGTCAGAAGGCGAGTGAGAAAGACGAGAAAGAGTGAGCGAGTGAGAGACGGCTTTCTAATTACACGTATCATTTGGCGTGATGCGTTTAAAAAAAATTATAAAGGCGCGCGTGATACAAGCAAACAGTAGAAAGAAATAATATTATAATTACCGACGACCTCGCTCACCCTCGCACGGGGCGTTATGGTATACATCAGTAATTTGACGTTATATGTGTTTCGGTTCCCCACTTATGTTTTTTCGTCGCCACCGAACCTGTTGGTTTTTTAAAAACCGACAACGCCGCTGGGCTATAAATAACGCACACGGTTAATGGTGCCCGCGAAACACTCATAATGATAATAATTTAAATAAATAAATAAACCGCTAAGAATATAGTGGGGAAAAACATGAAGTTTATAGTGTTTTCTTATATTTTATTTTTGTTTCAATAGTGACAAGGGACTACCTTCAGACAAACGTGTTAAATCTGCCCTAAAGCAATAAGCACTCCGGTAGGTGTTTTTTGCTTGTACACAAAACAAAGTAATAAAATAATCTTCTTCGTGTTTTCCCGTACAAGTAGGGTTGGCAATCGTTTCCTTAATCTCGGTCCCAAATTAATTAGGCTGGATTTTTTTCTTTTCTGATAATATGCTGCAATGGAGGTATTTTAGGTATTCTGCGGAGGTATATGTTTTAACGGTGGAAAATTGTATGTATAACATCCTCTTAAGCCTGAAAGAATTGTAGTAGATTTAGAGTTAAGCGAAATTAATGTTATAAATAGAATTTTTAGTGGAGTCGAGATTCAGGATTGTTTCTTCCATTTATGGCAGTCTATATGAAGACAACTTCAACAACTTAGATTAGCAAAATTCTACAAAGAAAACGAAAAAATTTTCAAAGATTGTAAAATGTTACTTCATTGGCATTTTTACCTAGTAACGACATTTTAATTGAAATTTATCATGCGTATAACCTCTCATTTTATACTTTGACAGAAATTATATAATTTACTTAACCAGAATGAAGAAAGAAAATTAATTAATTACAAATTTTTAAATTCTATTGTAATTTTAAATTGTAGTACTGTGATCAGTAAATATTTATACATTTTTTTGAATCTATAATTCAAATTTTAATAATAGTATTTGTACAAACTTTCAATAAAATCGGACCGTACAAAGCGTCCGCGTTTTGCATTTTTAATTCACGACCGTACAAAGTGACATAGAACCTTATAATATATTATTTTATATAAAATTATAAATTATGGTTAATAAATTATAAGTTATGATCATTCAAATCGGACTAGTCGATAAATTTATACAAAATAGACAACTATAGAGTAGATCAAAACTGGACGAAATACTGTTACATAAGAGCTGTGCCAACCGGTATACAAAATAACCCGGCCACTGTGTGTACCTATACTAGAAAAGTGAGGATCCGGATCACAGACTAACGAGTATTCGGTTGAGAACTTTATAATTCTATTCAGGTGCGAACAGTGTCATCTTTACGCTAATGGCACGTGGGGGCCTCGAATAATAAAATGTATATTTTGTTTTGGTGGAGGGGGGGTTCTTAAAGGATCTCCAAACTCTGTGTGCCCAAGGGCCTAAGACGGCCCTGAGTACGATCACGGGCAAATAACCAGCTACAAAACCGGTGTATATTATATATTATACCTCCGACTTATAGTAATAATATAATTATATTAATTACAACATCAAACAACAACACCTTTCCGGACTAACGCTTTAGCCGGTGCACGCACGTTTAGATTATACCGTTCTGTTTAATTATAATATATAAATTTAGCATATAACTGTAATATAATATTGTTACTTACAGTGTAGCTTCTTGATGAACGTTGAAGCCGATATCTACTATTATGTTGTGGCGTATCAAGCGATTCAATGAAAGTCCTATTAAGAGGGTCATAACTTATAATATAATGTGTAGTGTATGTATTTAGTATTGTGTGTGCTCGAGAATTGATAATATTAATATTGTTATTATTATCATATATTATAATAAATAAATATTGTACATAAAAGCGGTATCTCTTAAGTCATGTAAATAAACTACAAAACAATATGGTGGCGAATAAATAGGTACAATCGAAAGGCGGTGCCCCACGTGTGTCATATTGTATTTGCATAATATATTATATTGTTTATTGTTATTATTATTTTTATTATTATTGGTCCGCCGTCGTTCTTTATCTTGTACATCATGTACCGTTGTCGTCGTCCTGTTCCTCTTCGCCTGCACGGCGACTCGCATATGCCTACATATAATACAATAGTAAAAGGGTTTCTCGGCATAAACTTTTTTCTTCTGTTTTTTATCGTTTCTATTTTATTATGCATGTAAAACCGCCTTGTGCGTGGACCCGACCGAGCGGCTCGTTTCGTCATACATACCCGCCGAGCACGCATATAATAATATACGGCCTAGGATATAATAATACATTTATATTGTAAGGGGAAAAAAACTTTTGCGCAGGTGAAACGACCGCCGTACGAAGACGGCGTGTATAGGTACTCACAATACAAACATACCTATACTCACACACATGTACACACTATAGTAGAGACAGAACCAGTCTTGACCAATAAAAGCCATTGTTGCGGCTGTGTATATAATATATATAATATGGATGGGCAAGCGCGGTCATTGCGGTCTGGATTCCTCGCGGCGACCGGTTTCGACTTATTTGGAAAATTCGATGACACAGCCACAGCGGACTCGGACAGAAAAACCGCTCACTCGTGTATAGGTAGGTATAGCATGTACGTTTTTATGCGCACAATGTAATGCTATTGTATCGGATCGGCGAGAAACAAAAGAAACATAAGCCAGTGTATGTATAAGACTCGCGCGGAGTGCGGACAGCAGACGATTTCTTCTAAACGGTTCATACCCTTAACCCGCCCACCTGACTTTTTTCCTGATTTTTTTTTCTTTCAAAATACAAGAGCCATGCGCCGGCGATGGCGGCCACGTCTACTGACGGAAATGACTGCGACGGAAACGCACAATTTGTATATACGGACCGTGTGGAATTTCAAAGAGCCGGCAAATATCCAATATACCAGTCAATAGTATTATTATGTCGTAGCTCATAAGTTGTATTTTATTAAATTGTAAATATATAATTTCTATTCGAATTGATAACACAGTGCCGATTAAAAGTCCCTCATATATGATGTGCGTTATATGGTTCAGTGCGGCTTACATTACACACAATACCAGAATACTTGTACCGAATTTGCCTTCTATATTTTTTTTTTGGATTTATATTATGTGATAAGTCTATTCAACATAGAAGTGTACAAGCTGTAAGCAACTATTTTATCCTAGTATAAATGGTAGATAAATTATATTGAGTTGTACAAGTCTACATAATAAGTACCGGTACTTTATTAGACATAATGTAAACATTGTGTAAAAATAACAGGTGACAATTATTTCTAGACTTTTACTAAGCAGATCAAAGTCAAAACTCAAAACAAGAATAATTTTTTAAATCATAGGTAAATTGTAATGAAAAAGTGATTTCTCTAATTGACAAATTGTCGATGCGCATACCGATAGTTTATTTACAGTTTAATATAGGTAGTTTTAATGTTAATATATTATACGTCATATCAGAGACGTATAATGTATTGTTTTTACTTTTTACCTCGCGTCGTCGCCGGTGTAATAGTAATTAAAACCGACAATTCATTAAGACGCGACGCTCGGCGCAATTTGTCGAAGTGATTAATTTTTTCATCCTATTCTAAGTATTTGCCGCATATAAAGAACTAATTCATAAAATGTACGCCTCTCCATTGTGGACTTGTCGGTAGCGACGGACTCGCCGAGCACGCGATGTAGCGGAATCCATAATTGCTGGTCGTTTCAATTATAGTATATAAAAAAATAAAGAGCAATAATATACTTACTCTAGAAGCATACGGAATGAGCATGTATACAGTACAAAACTAGTATTGCCTGCGGCGACGGACAATAACAGCTATAGCTGTTCTTCGACCGATGATCAAGTCCTATATACCACACGAAGGTCGATTCCAAAAATATATTGACGACAGCAAGTACAAAGATATATTGTTTTCATCGACAACCCCTGGACGATTAAGAAAAAAACAAGATTATTGAAGAATCAAGAATCCGTTTGTCGTTTCGCAGTATGTTAATTATTCAATAGTAAAACATTTTTATACAGTTTAGATTGGGCAGATCAGATGTAAACGCAATATTGTATCTGAACCCGGTTGTTGGACGTAGTAATTTTACATACATAAACTTATAATATTGTTTTGTTGTATAACATTATATTATTAATTTTCACAACAGATACATTGACATGTTATTCTTGGGAAAATTCTCAGAAACGATTTATTGCGTATTTTTGTTTTGTGACGTCTAAACGTATCTTTTAGGGCGACCAAAAGAGGCTAGGTTAGATGCTTAAATAGTTAAATGTCCCATTAGGCACTACGGGACCAGCGTGCAGTTCCAAAGATAGCCCTAGAATGGTCTTTGGGAAACGACTGCACGCGTTTTTCCACTTAGAATATAATGAAAAAACGTTTTTCACGAAGGAAATCTGACTTGAAAAAAAATATTATATTACCTATATTAAATCGTTCGGTTCGTGGAAGTTCTCAAAAAGGTATACGACGATTATCTTTCATCCGAGTTTAGAAAATATTATCGTAGAGTACATACACATACCTATATTTCCTGACTGCTTTGCGCAGTTGCATTGTATTATACTTAGAAATAGACTTGGGGGACCAATTAGCGCACGCCGTTTACGTTTTCACCGACTTATTTTTCTATAATATCTCTCGTATTCATCACATCCGCTTGTCAAAAAAAAAAATTAAGGTTCCTTTCACGTTGACAAATCATATCTGTACTTGCATGACTTCTCAGTCACTGCATTCACGCAATAGTTGTCATCGCGTCTAAACTACGGTTTACAATATAAATAAGACAAACCCGATCTGAAATTAGTGATTCGCAACAAAACGTTTGAATCGATAATGAATCTCATGAAACGCGTTGCCCTGATCTTAAAACTGACGTGTACAAATGGATTTAATACAATTTACTCTTATCTGAATTTTGTTTTGTTTAATGTGTATGCGAAATATGACTCATGCCGACAACGTTAGTGACATTTATCGATTTTATATACTGTTATTCTTTATCGTTGTAATTACACGCAAGTGTTTTCGGCTATGGGTTTGTAACAATATTGTAGTTATATGTCACCAGACAAACTATAATTACGTAATATGTCTTTTATACATTACACGGAGCTCTTAAACAATTACATTTAAATAATTAATAATCGGTCCGCAAATAGAACAATGGCTTACAAGAATCATAATACAATTTTTGTTTGATCGCTTGCTGTCCGATATGGCACTATTGGATTAATATAAATAAATATGTTTACAATATATATAGCCGATACAAGTACGATATAGAAAAAAGGGCGTAGCCCCACGCCCCCGTGTAAAATCGCTGGTCGAGTCTACAAGCCGCCTGCGCCCTATCGTTTGGGTTTTTTTCGAAATTAAATCAAGTTCGTTTAGACCGAGGGACGAGGGAGATTAGTGTTGTATGTTGTAAACTACAAATAGCCTGACTTAATTGTTAGCGGTTAATGATACCGGTTTGGACTTATTTACTTTTGACTGAAATTTTGGAAAAGATCAAGTAATTTATAAATACTTCTTTGTTTGTATAAAAGTTAGTCGCCACAACTGAAGTGTTATACGTCACCTATTAATAAGTGGAAACTCTCAATAGTGAACACACATCATTCACTTTATCTTCAACATTGTCTTTATAAAAAATAATGTTTTTTTACGCTTGTAGAAAGGGCTAAACTAGAGAGAAAATGAATGGAAATGAGAAACTGGTTAAATGTAATCTGGACTTGAGCCGAAGTAGGGTTACCCGTTTGGTTAACGTGGTAGACGGTAGTCCACTTAACGTTGCTGTTTAGTTGACTCAAATAAAGTGTTTAGGGGTTTTATAGCGTAGTATCATCATATAAACGCCAATGTGTTCATAAAATATAATATATATTTATTAAAACCTCTACCCACGGCCATGTTTATTTTTAAATGTGGACCAGAGTTGAGTTCAAACATCTAAAACAAAGTACCAAATGCGCCACCAAAATATAAAAAATTAAAAAAAAAACAAAATGAAACGTCATCAAACGCAATACCCAAATCAAAGAAACTCGATTTCTGCTAAAGACCTGTTTACCCATAACACGTTTTTTGAATAATTTTAACTTCTAATGCTACCTTATGGTTAACGTATTACATTGTGTTAAAATTGCAAATTTTTCGTTGATACTAAATACCTAAAGACCCAACGTTTATTTAAAAATAGCAAATAAATTATATATATATATATTTATTAATTTATATATTGTACACAATTTAAAACATGAGCTGGTTTGCTTATCCAAAAAAAAATCTCTAATAATTTACTATTTAAGTTTGAATATAATATATATATATATATATATATAACTTAATATGTCAGTTTGTTCCAAAAATTAATAATTTTATCAGCTCATTAAAATTGAACAGTCCAATCGCTATAGTATGATTTCTATGTTAACAACTAAATGTTAAATTCGTTAAAGTCATAAATTGACATCCGTCATTTGTACACTTGATTCAACATTTTTAAAAGTAAGAAGAAAAAGTAAAATTTTGAATTAGGATAATAAGGATAATGTATATTATTAAATCTTTAACGGGTTTGTTATGAGGAAAAGTCTAATGTGGCGCTAACATACATGTACGAGTAATACATATTTCATTATAATTTTAAAATCCCTTGTCGTAATCTGCGTATCGTTCGTAGAGCTCATACTTACTATTGAGTTAATATTGGAAGTAAGCATAGAAAAATGTATTCTCAAAAAGTTCGTTAACGCAGTACCGAATTCTATCCAACAAGTGTATATTCTTATATCAAAATTACAAAATCCTAAACAAAACACATTGTTGGTAGTGTGTCCATAGTTGGGCTGCGCTTTAATGTTATAACGTTATATACTTCAAAACATAATATGATAAGATATTATTGAGATTTAAATGTAAACCCTGTTCTGAGCTGTTCTAGTCACATTTTAGCAACAGTTAAGCGAGAAGAGAAAAAGATGGAGATTATGAATTTGAACGCGCGAATAAAAAAACAATTATCGTCTTACCACGGTGTCCTTATTTTAGTTGCAATTGCCGCCGGGCTTCGACCGATAAGCATATATAGGCTCTATTGCGGGACCGTCGGCGTTTGGTCAGTTGCACAACACAAACAATATCGGATCCTATTTATATTTATTGCGGCCGCGATCCCGGTGTACAGCGCCGGGAGACAGATACGGCGATCGCGTATGATCGGTTGTGATATTATAACGGAACGGAACGACGACGACGGCGGCGGCGGCGTCCCGGAACCGCGACGGCGTTGGACGCGAAACGCACGCACACACTCACAAACGCGCACGGTCTGTCGAAAGCGGTGGCGGCGGCGAAAAACAAGTGTGCGCTAAGCGACGGCTGCGCGGGTGGTGGGTGTGCACGAAAAAATGAAAATACGTCGTACGCCGCCTAACGTCCGTACGTATTGCACGTGAAATATTATTCTATATTATTCTATAGTAGCAGTGGCGGCGGCGCCGCGAGGAGATGATGCTGCGCGCCTGTCGCGGCCGCGGCCGCCGTTTGAAGGGGAGGAGTGGTTAAAGGAGAAATGGACCACGCCTCCTTCACTCCCTCCGTACACGTCCACCGACTAGTAGACGCCCCCCTCTCTCCCCGTCGTCAACCGCGCCGCGAGCCGCCTAACTCATTCCACATATTGTACACTATAATAATATATCGATTCTACAGACCGAACCGCATACGTGCATATAGCTAGCCTATAGCTCCGACAAAGTACCAATATTTACGACTTGTAAGTATAACTCGCCACCCGGCGGACTAAATCAGGTGGATGGGCTGGAAAATGATTCTGTAATAGGCATACATGCGCAATTTGGATGGAAGCTTGGATGGGCTTAGCACCCCTAGTTTTGAAATTAGACCACAAAATTGTTTGTGTTTCACACGGCATAAGGTGAGGGGATTTTCTAATATTTCCAGTCCTACCCACCGTTATAGGGTCGATATTGAAATATTATACTCTTCGTGTCTCGCGGGCCAGTTCTAAAAGTAATAAAATAGCGTTTTTTTTTTATTGTGGGCCTCCTGTAAATTAACCCACTGGGCCCGGCCAGATCCTGTTCAGTCCTCCTCCCATGCTTAAGGAAATTTTTTTATTTTCACTGTCGTTTTAAGATTCTTAAAAATCAACTGATCGAAAATCTTCTTGGGAATTTTTTTTTAAATATAATGCGTTCGTTTATTGTTATTATAAATATTTAGGTACGTTGTTTTTGTGATTTTTTAGTTTAAATAATTTTGTTAATACATAAAAGGTGTTTGAAATACCGTGTTTTCAATTTTGTACCTATAATGGTGTATATGTACCTTTTTCTCGGTTTTGTCTATTTTACACTGATAATATATGATAAGATTTTTTTCAACAAAAAGCAAGTTTTGGCTTTGGTTTTTTGGTGATAACGGTTGACAAGTGTTTTTACACGCTTGTCGAATACAGAATGTAAGCACGCGCGAAAACTAGTACGATCATAATACAATAGTATCATATTATATACAACAATACATGCACTAATCATTATAATAATACAATATATAGTTGTCGCATTGTATTAATAGAATTTATAGATCACAATAACATGATAATCATCTCGATTATCGAAGAATTGCCGTTATCTTATATTGTACTTGAAAACACTTAAAGTCTCCATCAACATTAACTTTAATTCTTATGATAATCATTTTTTGTGCTTCTATAATTTGGTGGTTAACATTTTTCAACGTGTAAATGTCAATAAAAATTGAGTTACAACATATTATAATATTATGTTGGCTATCACTGTGCAAACACTAACACATTAAACACATATACTAAAATAATTACTTTTCAGGACAATGGACATTTTTTGAATTTCTGATAAAGTTAAAAAAAAAAATAAGCGACCGGACCGCCATAACCATTTAAGTATGTTTATACAATCTAGGGAAAACTTTTTTTGTCGAGTTAGTACGTTTTAATTCAGAAAAGTGCATAATTTGTACTCGTTTAGGAAACGCTATGCTGTTATTATTAGATACAATTATCATATAATAATATAGTACTTAATGCGCACTACGGGTTGTGTACACTAATTAGTAATTACTAATTATACACATTTGTTGAGAACGGTTATCCGGTACAGTAATAATTTCACTTGATACGTGTATGATGTATTTTATATATGTGAAGCGGAAAGCGAAAAGCGACCTCTTGCCGGCATAGTTGAATTCGAGAAAAATCAACACCGGTTAAGGTCGAATGTGTCGATTTTTTCCTATAAGTACTAATAGTTGTACCTTGGAGTCTCTATAGTCTATAGGATACCGACAATGATCGAAACGTTTGGTTAATATCCGTTTTGTTACTTGCCATCTCATAATTACTGAGATTTTCAATATAGCCTAAACCCTGGAGCGATAACTACACAACCGTTATTTATATTTTATTAGTGATTGTCTTAGAACAGATCAAAGTGATACTATGTGCAGGTTTCGGTGTTCTCAAAGGGATGACATTTGTAGTAACAGTTAAATAAATACATAATCTTTATATATCGCTAACAAGTTTGACTAAATTAGCATCATTAATTTTTTTTAGATTATTTTCCCATGATTGAGATTATCCGAGCTAATTAATTATTATTTTATCTGTTGTATGCTTCGTTCGCTGTTCTGTTTATTATTATTTCTTTTATTATATCATTTGTTCGAGAGAGAAAAAAATGTAACCGACATAATAAGCTCTTGACTAAAATAATAATAATACTTGACAGAAATTCGGAGAACGGGTGCTCCGTGTGATTAGATGAGTCATTAAAATAATATAATACTTCAACGTCCGGTAATGATCACTGCTAGGACCACAGAAGGATTTCGAAAGCGTACCGATGAACTGAGCTTGTGTATAGCTTTCTGCTATTAAAAAAATAAAAATAACAATAATAAATGCACTTTCTAAGTAGAGTAAGGGCACAAGTCGTTATGTCAAAATAAAGTATCTAAAATATATAATATATAGACACACCTTAAGGGCCGAAAATTCAATTCGGGTAAGTGATGGCGTTGTGCGTTTCCAAGCCGTGTCTTAGATTAAAACTCATCTTATATACGCCAGCACGTTTTTTTATTAATAGTTATTATTCTTCTGTCTATAAACTAATAGAAAAATAAATACATGCGGTTGTTAGCATACAGTGCCGGTTTAGAGAATTACAACAATCCGAGTTTCAAAAAAAAGTATATTACAATTTAAAATATATTACTTGTGTGTGTGGGACACATTCTATCATACAATATTGTATTAGAAACTATGTACATCTAAGCAGGAACGGTTGTCGTTGCTTTTTTGATATTTTAGACTGGAGTCGATAAAAAATGCCCTCGAGCAAAAGAGTCATAATGCCACATAGTACTGGCCTTGACCGGGCCATGAACAAATTAAGTGTTAACAAACGCATTAAGACGATTTATGAGACGTTGTATATACATATTAATATATATGTATAATATAGTGGTACACTGCTGTTGAAATATTAAGTATGTACCCTCACAAAATATGTATATTATTTGATTTGTCTGGTCATGTTTTCAAAAGCCAAAACAACAGCAATATTTTTTTCTTATAATTCTAATTGTATGCCTCAGTGGCAGTCGCACAACGTTACAGTAAAGGTATATTTTATAGATAATATAGACATGATATTTTTTAAAACTCTTATCGGTTCTAATATATCTCAAGTCATGAGACGGGTGGTCATCAATTATAACATCAAAAATCACCGGCGGATTTAATTTGTCTACCGACCTCGCCGTTTCTACATAATATTATTATGCAAATGTACAATTTTTTTTTTATAAATATATAATACGTAGGTATATAATATTAACACACGAAGAGTATTCTTTTCTCACGCGTACGGTATACCTACGTACAAAACGAGTCTTCGTTAATCGACTCGATTAATATTACATACAAAACAAGTGTAACTCAATCTTATGTTATATTTCTTATGTTTGGTGTTGTAACGAGGCGGCGATTGTACCAGTTAAAGTGTTTTGTTGAATACCAATTCTGTCATTGCGGTCAACCGTCGATTTTCTAAGACTATACTAAAAACTATTATGAGGTCCGGTAGACGCCCGCTCATAGCGTTGAACTGTATTTGAGAGATTCGAGTTCAAGATGAAAGGTTTTATCGATTGATCTTGGTGCCATGGGAAATCGTATAGGTATCGAACATTTTGAAACCACAAAAAAACCGAGTTTTTCAATGTTACCGAGAAATGGAATTGAAAAAAAAAACCATGTTAAAAACTAATATGGGTATAAATTATAATATAAATATATAAACCAATCAACAAATCTTAAGGCGATTGGAATACAAATGAAAGCAGTATATATTGTTAACGGCTTACAGTGTTTGACACTGTGTTTGTGTATGGATGACTTTATAGTAGGTAGCACAACATATTCAACACAGATAAGCGGTAAAGCCTACATTGCATACTGAAATGGCAACAGAAAGAAGAATCGTTGCCGCCCTCGGTTTTTGGATGCGGTCTATTTGTTTTTTAGCTCTTTAACTAATCGCGGCTCTCCCCCAACATCACGGTTTTTGGCAATCCAGGCCTAAAACCGGAGGGGACCGTCGAGTTTAAGCTGATTAAAGCCATTTCGGAAACGGTAAAACCCGTTTCGTTTTGCGCATAAACAATTCTGTATATACCGACTGGCGTTTATCGCAGTAGGTGCATTATAATAACATAAAACAAACATATTATTTGCGAATCCCTCCGGTCCAACGCTGCATCAGTACCTAATAATAATATTTATTGTTAAATAAACATTATGATATCGCATGACGCGTATTATGGGGTACATCCGGAGGGGAACCTGTCGGAAGAGGATTGTACGTTTGGTTAAGTAATTGTTTTTGTTCAACCCCTCCCCCTTATTTGTATTCCTTCTCTACTCGTCCGTCGTTTTTGTATTTGTTTTATACTAACCGGCCAATGTTTGTTTTAATACAGACATAATTTTTTGTTTATAATAATATTATATAATGTATTAATATATGTCCATAGCTCACAATTTTTTCCTGTGCACAGTTGTAGCATTTTCATATTCACATTTACAATGTGTATTATACGATATATAATATGTAAAAATATGCATCGTCACTGATAGTACATCTGTACATGTAATGTTAATGAAATTATAGGATGATTGGTCAATGATGAAATTATTGGTCTTAGTTATAAGTGCTCAGGAAAAATATTATTGACCTATTGTTTATATCAGAGTCGGGGCTCACTGAGCCACTACCGTTTTAGGTTTCGGGCTGATTCAATAAAATAGCTAATTTTTGTAGACTACCGTTTAATTTTCCTGCCGGACCTGTCCAGCGCGTCTCCGGTTTATACAATATTTACTGTTATACTTTCTAACTGTATACAATAAAAATGTATTATAGTTTTTGGCGCAGGTGCCATTAAAGGCATTACCAACGGTCGTGTTACACAGTACTGTTAAACTGCATTATCTTAGTAGGTATAGTGTATAACTAAGTACTGCTTGTCGTTATTATTTGACCTTATGATCGCGGCTCGTGTCCGCGACGATGACTACTTGTGTGTCTTGTGCTCTGCACTGTATGTACACAGTCTACTGATATCCGTAGTGTGTATATAATGTATAATACAGAAATAATAATAAAATATCCACCTGTCCCCTTGTTGGCGCGTGCGATGAATATATTAATAAACGGACGACACGAATGACAGAGGCAATGATAATGTATTGTAACGTGCGCGTTTGTCTCTCGTGTCATAGTCTAAGACTTATGTGGGATCATCGCGCTGAATCATTGAATGCTGTTGTATAAACACTGTTGTAACTCAATTAATATTTAATAATATTTTTTTTATTTGCCCGTCTATTATTATAATAACTGTTGAGGTTTATACGGGACATAAACAAAGAACGTGGTTTGTGTCATGAGCAACTTTTGCTTGTTTTTTATTTACACTTGTACCACCGGATGGTACATGAAAGGTGAGAGGCCCAGAAAAATTAGGCAAATTCATAATGAAAAGCCAAGACTACCGTCTTGCACGCACAGATTCGATTCTTTATTCACCCCTGTGCATCGAGCGAACGACCGGTAAAAATATAATTGGCTCAATAATGATTGTGTTAAAGCATTATTAAACGCAATGGAGCGAATGAACGCGCCGAGTCTGCCGTATGAAGAGGGAGAAATATGCTCATTGTGTATATTCATAATCGCTATAACTTTGAGTTTATAATAATTAAGACTCGAACAACTTACGCAGTATTTATTTGGTTCAGGCGTTATTGTTTCCGTCTGAATGATTCATAGGATCATACAGTCCCCGTTAAAATACTAATCTTTAGTGGATCTCACTTTCAAGAGTTAACAAGTTGAAGAGCTAAGCTTCTTCTTTAGAAAAAAATATGATTTAACCAAATAAATCTAACTAAGTATGAATTGAAATAAAATCCTGGTACATAATACAAATTTGTAATGAACACATTTTAGTAAAATAGTTTACCACGGTTATTATTGCAGTGTAACAGGAATCCGTGAAAGAAGGCAACGAGGCTTTGAGATAAATATTTTCCTCGCGCATAGAATTATAGAAAATATGTTTTTTTACTCACTTGATAAACGTTTGTTCAACTACTAAAGTGTCCGAACGCCTGACATTTTCTATTAAAACAATAACATTTATCCTTTTAACTAGGTTGAAACTTGAAACCAATTTTTTTTTCTTGGAATAACAAAAACCTATATGCTCATATGATCAGTGTGTTTTTGTATACACCTCTATAACACACTTACTTGCCGTGTATACACAAGTCACTATGCATGTATATTTTTGTGTATTTTATTATAGACAAGAGGCTTTTCAACGTTGGCTCGCCCAAATGAAGGGTTAAATGGGGTAGTTGTGAGAATCGTGTTTGCGTGCTGTCCAATATGTTTTATACAGCTGTTAAGGTTTTCCGAGAAAAACTCTCATTAAGAATGGCACGCGCTAACGAGGAAGCGTCTTTCTGTTAGGGGCCGTTTGGCAACAGTCAACAAATGTTTAAAATACAATAATAATATTATAATAACATTTGAAACGGATTATTTTACCTACTGCGCCATAAAACAATTTCTTGAAAGTTCATATATGATACAGAGTGATCCATTTAACGTAAGATACTAAATTGTTTTTAAAGTAATTGCAATTTTGTGGCTGATTTTCTTTATGAACAAAATTGTACTAATGTTTTTTGACAATATTACAAAATTAGGAAATATTTTCCTTATTTAGTATTGTCTTCACGCGCTACCAAATTTTGAAATTTAATAGATAACGTCTATATTTAATACAATTTTTATAATAAGAATAATTCTCTGAATATTTCGACTGGTCGATAACCAACTTTGAATAATTACTTTTAAGTTATAAAAGATAGAAGGTGTAAAGGTAGAGTACAGTTGAGATCACAATAAATCATTCCCCTCACCCTTTATTCCATTCTAAGCTTTATACTCTAATCAATTAAAAAAATCCTTCAAAACTGGTTAACGAGTCAATATCTTTGCTAAACTATTCTTAATTTGGATAATTAATTAAATATATGATTTATGAACGTTAACATTTGTTTAAGTTTTAAAAGTTGATAAAGCTCTGGAAAATATAAAAAATAAATAAAGTTTGTATACTTTAAAATAACATCAACTTAACATTTTGTTTTAAGAATAAAGATAGTTAAATCATAATCAAAGAAAATGGGTGTTAAATTGATCACTCTGTATTCGAGGGAACACATTTTTAACGTACAATTTATTACAAGAATTTAACATACACGTGTTTTTTTCCGAAGCATGATTCCAACGATTCTAATAATATTACCGTTGATATACAAATATGTGTTATACACAAAAATTTGATTGGCTATACACGTATGCGTACTGTGCAAAGGGTAAATAATTTTTTTAAGACCCCGACTCGTGCATGTATTAGCTGCATGTATTACTGCGGTATAGGTCACAGACTCGGGAGTGTCGGGAGTATGAGAAAACAGAGAGAGCTGGCCGGGCGGGAGGGGAAATATATAATAGGAATTGTGCTTTAGAAAAAAACAATTGAGTATAAAAAACCCACACGCGTCGTACCATTGCACAAACGATAGCGCGGTTTGTGCTCGACCGACCGCGAAAACCGTACGGTTCGATAAATTGATATTTGCCATATGCCGGGGCGGCCACTCGTGTGTTTAACGCGCCTTGGGGGTACAATAATTCCACCCTCGCACCGAAATACGTACACACATCCACATAAAAGAGGGGAAGTAGGGGAAGTGCGGGGAAACGCGAATTTTTATTCATGTGCAGTATCCGCCGTCCGGAACGCCTACGCGGCAGTCGACGGCAAAAAGTGCTTGCGTTTCAGTTTATGTATATAATTGGTTCCCGAGGGACCCGTCAATGATATTATACACCGACCGCGTACGTCGTTACACTACAAGTATAACAATATATACATATATATATATATATATATATATATCAGGATTTATGTTTTATTTTAGCCGCAATAAATAAGTTGTATCTACCTACAACGAAGAGTGCGCGTGGGGGGGGGGGGCAGAAGCTACGGATCAATTTTATTCTCCTTCGAAATTTACCGACTGTTCATTGTAATAGTTACCTATTTTTACTTAACGCAAACGACTATGACGCAAAAACGTTTTCACGTATTTTATACAACTTAAATAACTAAGATTAAGTGTGTCCATTAGTCATACAACCTGGTTATTATAACCTGTATTTTCAATGTTGAAATAAAGTGACATGCTGTCGTTTTCTAAATTTACAAGTTCAGTCTAATACTCTAATCGTTAAAAAAAACAATGGCTTGTGGTTTGTACGTGTTATACCGTCGCTTTTCGGGGAAACTATCACGTTCGGTTGACAAACGAAAAACAACATTTCATCCCGTTGTTACTTAAGCTGAAATGTTCTTTTCCGTTGGCCAATTGAAAATTGCTAGTTTTCAAAAACGTCGGTGTTATAATATATTAATTGGTTTGATGTATAACATTTTTGCATTTCGTTTATATACCCACGATGACTTTACAATCACTGAGTCTGTGTCTAAACTGGTAATCCTACACAAAAGGTACTTTAGAGATTTGAAGCCCAAACTAGTAAAAATTGGCCCGTTCCCTTTCAAAATTGAGGAGAATCTGTTGTTAATCAGATTAACGATCATTCGCGTTGAATAGCCGTGTATAACACGAGTGGGAAGTGTTTTTTACCTTTCGCGGGTCACACTCGTGATTCATGAGTTTTTTGTTTATACATGCATAAATCAAAAGTATTTTTTTTTTAGAATTCATGTTATGTTAATACTTATACTTAACCATGAGTAAAATAAGAAACACATTTAAACTACAAGTACAACTATTTTAATTAAAAACATACCTAAAAGCGTATAAAAAAATTAAAATATCATAAACTAAATGTTTTTTTATTTTAATAGTTAGTATAAAAAAGCAAATTAATTTACCTGTATTAAAACTTATTAAAACATAGTAGGTTAATTTTAAACACTTGTGGTAATTTTATAATAGATAGAAATTGTCAACAAAACAGCTTTTTACCCGAATATAAAACTATAAATCTTAGTATGTTGGAGAATTATAAAATATAATATAACTTGAATAAAAAGAAGAAATTGTTTATATACATTTGCTCCGGTTGTGTGCGAGTGCCTCAAAAGTAGAGTCAATTAGTTGCCATACGAATAAATAAATTAAACCTCAAGTAGAGTACTATTTATTTGGATGAGGTGGAGCTCTAAATCTTAATAAACATTACATGCATAGTTTATATCTGTACCTTGCATCAAAGTCAAATAAAAATATAGTCAAATAAAGATGTTATGTAATGCATGGTATAAATGATTATTAACTTTGTAAATCAAATATCAATTTGTATCGCATAAGTTTTATTAGGTACCAAGAGATCAATTTTGGTTGACAAATATGACTGTTTGTTTTATGAAACTATGGCTTTCACTGTTCCATTGGTGTTAAAAATTACTGTATGAGAAACACGGACGATCTAAGGGTAATAAAATAAGCTAAAAAAAAACCATATACCGGTCTCTTTTCCCCGAATATCCGTTTTGTCCATTGACAGCATCTGTGTACTTACATTAATTAGTGACGTGACACTCTCGAGTCTCGGTGTTTAGTAACAAAACATTTTGACTGTCATTTGATAGACCTAGGATTTTTTAGTTGCCGCTGCAATCTCTATAACAGTTTTAAATTTGTTTACTGTCGAGTAAAATATACACTCAATTAGAGAACGCTCTTTTTGTATTCTAGATTTGTTTGGTTATTTTTTTTTTTCATACTCTCACGGGCCACGGCAAAATAGGTACGTGTCGCCATCCCCAATTTCTTTTGAGAAAAATCAACTCTCCCCTTTACTTAGTCTCTTTGGGCTGCCGCCGCTGCCTTGTTATTACACACGGTTTTTTTTTCTTCGCTTTTGCCGCGCCGTTGTCGTTTTTGTTGGTTTATCGCGCGAGCCCGGCAAGGCGGCGAACATCTGCCCGTTGCGGTATCCGGTTACTGTCAAATTAGAAGGACTAAAAAAAAAAAATATATACTCTTGTGTAGGTATACCTTTGCTGTATAAGTGTATACACGGCACGCAGACGGAACGCCGCCGCCGCTAAGTCAACAAAAAAGAAGAGGACGCGCACAAAAAAAAAAAAAAATAATAAGAACTTTTTCCGTTCCGGGAGTATCCACGAACAAACAAATCCGAATTTATAATATTTTAACGAAGGCGTGAGCACAGGACACGATGGCCCCGGTGAGATATGCGCAAGCTCTTGATAACAATATGTAAGTAATATAATAATAATATAACCGTCGGTCCAATTAAGTCGTAACGAACGGTGAAAAGACCGCCGTCGTCTTCTTCTGCCGTCGTTTCGGCACCTACAAGTACACGCAGATGGCAGATTATAACATTCGGACAGTACCTACCTATGTAATGTAAGTATAGTACAACCGAGAAACGGTCCTATTAGCGAGTGATCACGTCTCTCGAGACTGTCCCCGATGGTAATCGCGCGAAGGTCGGTGACAAAAAAAAAACCAAACTTAACTAAAAAAGTTGACAGACATCTCTCACATCAGCTTCACAAGCACCCTGCGGTGGCGGCGAAAATACCAAACGTGAGCTCGATCGGTCCGACCGCGATAATAATATAATAATAATAATAATAATACAAACGCTTTTTTTCACCGCCGCCGCTTTTGACGGTAATCATTCATATTATTTTCGTTTTCATTTTTTTTTTTTATATTTTAATAATATTATAACAACGCAATTGTAATAATTGGATCCTCGGATCATATTACACCGCGCATCGGCAAGCTCACCGCGCGACGGTAGTGTAAACCGGCCGCCTGATAATAATATCATCTTATTTACTTTTATTATATTATGATATTAAATTATTTCTTTTCTTTTTTTTTTTGTTTCCAGAAGGAATGGATGTAATTTTGGTTTTCACGTCAACTCCCGCGGCGCAACATCAAAGCCGAGTCGCACCGACTGTTATTTCACTTAATTTAATATATAACATTATCATCGTGTGGACCAATACCTTCTCTAAATATAAAAGAAAATACCGTTGGTACGGTGTGACTAGAAAATGTTAACGTCTCACCGTAGATTCTGTACGGTATACTAGTTATTACCATAATATTATAATAATAACATATAAAAATGAATGCGATGCCCGACTTTAAAATCTAGTTCTAGCCAAGGGAAGACTGTAATGATATTATTAGAATAAACAAAAATTCACTAAACGCGACGATTAAATGATAAAAGTAAAATTTACTAAATATTATACCTAAACTGCACCTCTGATAATCATTTTACAGCTGATGTGACCACGATTGCAGTTGTTTAGGCCGTGCAGAAACGGCACTTAGCGTTACTCGGGGTGTTCCTCTTTTTTAGCTCCACTTTGGTTAATATTTCAGACATTTTTATAAAATAACCTGCACGTGCAATAGTTTAAACGATAACAACAACGCGAAATTGCATGTCATTATTATTTTTTTTAATGATTTATGTACCTATAGGTAAGCGTACATTGAATGAAATAAGAAATGATCATTTAAAAAGTTAGAAAACTGTTAGTCTATTCCGTTTTATATTTATACGAACCGAAAATAACTATGTACCTACTAGATTTCTTTTTCTTTTTAAAGGCATAATTTTAATTTTCTAAATTTTTTTATTTTTCGATACAGCTTATTTAAGATGATTTTTTCAGGGTTTTTAAGTCACAAGTATAGAGTTATAGACAAAAAATTTTAGAAAATATTGTCATTTTTAAAAATTGTTCGATTGAATGGAAACGAACCCATGTGTTTATTTACATTATTTGTAAGCTTTTTTACGCTTAGGGTCTTGTTTTTTTCCAATCCAGCACAATGTGTGCTCTGCAAAAAAGAAAATGCCAATGTCTATAGATTCTTTATAGGTAATAGCTCCAAAAAAAGGAATTGCGATCCATTTTTCAATTTTTTCTAATGCATAATGTTACTTATATAATTTCAAATATTTGTACACATATTGCCATAACGAGTCTCGATACGAACTTTGTGTTTAAAGTCGAAGATTCTATGTATATACCTAATATATTTATTAAGTAACGTAGGTGAATGTCTGTCGACGTTTAACTTCATTTAGTATTCAAGAAATAGATAATATATTCAACAGTAGTTTATTTTGTTAACAGAGTTAAGGTAGTTTGTATAAAATTAATAAATGGCTTTTTAATAATGTATTTTTAGAGTAGCGAAGACAATTTATACTGACTAATCAAGTGGTGAGAACAGTCATTTTAATTTTGAAGGTCGATGTGCAACTTATAGTATTATAATATATGAATCACTGACTGAAAAACTATGTATTCAAATTTAAATATACGACAAATTAGTAAATAACTTAGTGCAAATAATATTATTCATATGTCATTGTACATAATAATCTGTATATAAAAACTATTTACATAATATATTCTATATGTATGAACATAACACACAAGATCGTCATTAATACACACATACTAATATGTAAATTCGATACGAAACTGAAAAGGTATTATATTTTCTAATTCCGACAAACAAGTGTTTTTTTTTCTGTCTGTTCACATGCTATTTTAGATTTGATGTCTAGCTCTAACGCTTTCCTAAATAAGCAGTTCTTGTGTATATATAATTTTTTTTTTCTACGTAAAAATAAATAATTCAAACAATTGGTGTACAATTTTTGTATATATATTATATATTTTATGAACATGAATGCATGTTATACTTACAGCATACATTATGTAAGTCGACGCGACTCGATTGTTTCCAAAATAAATAAATAAAATCAACAACCGACAACGGGTACTGTGGGGTACCACGGCCCGCCGTGGTCCAATATCTTTTATGTAAAAGAATGAAGAAAAAAAATTAAAGAAACGTTAGTGAAATGTAGTTGCGGCGTGTGTTTTTTCGGGATCGACACAGTTTCGAGGCGAGTAGTTTTTTTTTGCTCGTTTGGAGTTCACCTTGTCATCCCGGCCGTGTATTGTATTCCCATTCGAGAACTGGTTCAAACAATAGACTACCGTTTTGCGAAAACTTGGAGAAGAAAAAATAAACATGGACTCCGCGCTGGCAACGATTCGTGTGCGTCTGTAACCGCTGGCTAAACCCGTTCGGAGACAATGGGACAATCCGTATTGTATAATAATAATATAGTCTTGCCATATGCAAGTGCTCACTCGCTCGGTTTTGTAACGCCATACAACAATACCTACGACCAATAGGTAGACGTATTTGGAAATATAATGTTATTTTTTTTCTTCAAATTATATTGTATACCTTACAAAAATGTGCGACATCGCGTTTTACTAAATTCGACAATTTCGCCTCTCTCGACAAGCGGAATGACTTGCGTTTTGTCCGTTTTGTGCGCCGAGTTTTTAGCTATTACACAGCATTTCTGCATGTAATATATAATATATAATTATCGTGTATGCCTTCTATATTATACATATATTAGTGTTACTGTTTACATAAATTGGACCTAGTAAATTTAATAAATTAACAATTATTGTCCAGCTATAGGTATTAACTTTAGAATTTTATATATATTTATATAAAATTCACAGCAACTTGACAATATTAATATTTCCGAAATATTTGCTGTAGTTTGAAGTAAATATTTTAAGTATCATATTTATTGTAACGAATAATATGTTTATTTTGTCGATGGGAGTTCGTGAAAGTGATACAATATACCTGGACTCATAATACAATTATTTTGGTTCGCTCTATCAAGTTAATGCATACGATGGGGGGATAGCAAATATATTTTCTATATTTAGTTTATATAAAAGTTACCTAAACAACACTTTTTCAACATGAATATTCGTGAGATTCTTTTTCGTTCGCTATATCTCCCTTTCTGTTACAAACCCATCCCACTCTTCCCCTCTCCTTCTCTCCTCTAATAAAGTTAAACGTGCTTCTAAATATGTTCTAGCTTTAGTTAAAAATCTCGACTTTGATTTGGATTGAGTTTCAATGAAAGGTATAAAAAAAAATTACTGAAAAACCCGCCTCGCGACGTCATTAAATTATTGCTATTCATATTATAGAAGAAAAAAAATAATATTGTAATTATAATTATTTCAACAGGAATAATTGTCATAAACGCCATTAAAACGAAACGACTGTGCGAATAAAAAAAAAAAAAGGAAAAAAACTTCTGCTACTCGACGGTGGTCCCACGTCGCTCTCGACTTAAACGACCGTTTGCGTGATAATTTGTTTTTTTCCCAAATAAAAAAAAAAACACCGACAAATTGTTATTGCCGTCGTTAAACAACGTTCGCAAAGGCGGCGCTCCGCAGGGATTCTAACGGGCGCGCGCTTGTGTGCGAGTGTACAATAATTATAATATACACACACAAACACACCACTTGTACTAAATAACATGTACACGTATACATATCTAATATACATACGTAGGAACTAAATACACTCTGGCCGCGTTTATTATTTCCATTGTCGGTAGCAGTACCTATATATATATATATATATGATATTACACCATGAGAGTTCAGACCCTTTGGACCGCCGTCCGCCACCGGATCGCGACGCTGCTGTTGGTGGCACGTGACCTGTCAGCGCTTGTACTTGCGGCCTAAAAAACAACACAAAAAAAAAACCGGGGGGAAGAAAAATCAAAACTCCCGGGGATAAAGAAAAGGCGGACGGAGAGAAAAAAAATGCCGGGATTTTCGGATTTATTAAAATCGTGTTGCGTCGCGTGCGCTCGTTATTACGGCCCTTTAGGTTTGTGCCGAACCGGCGGCCGTCGATCATTAACGGCCGTGGCTATCCCGTTTCACCGTATTATAGTATTACACACACGCCGTGGAGCACGTACAATAATAATAATATACAATAAAATAAATAATAGAACGGTACACACTACACGGACAAGTTCGTCAATGGTCACGGGGCGCAGCAGAGCACGTCATAACAGCAGCGGTCTAAAAAAAAGCCAAAGGTTATAATGTATTATATTGGTTTCCACTTTCCACCGTATCTTGACCTCTGTGCCACTGTGCCCTACCGACTGCATTGTACAGCAAGTGTACCCGAGTGCCCCGAGTACCACCTATCGATGGACTTGGCTTTGTAGTTCACCGTAGAGCGATGCATTTTTGTTTCATCTATCAAATTGTACTATTAACGAAACAAGGCCCTGCGGCGTACGTCGTATACATAATAAGCTGTTTTTACAAGCGGAGCCAAAACGTTTGCTTCTGCGACCACTATACGCGAGCATAATTGAACAGTTAATATCATATTGACCAATAATAATCGAGAACAAATTGTGAAAACGGACGCTATGATAGTGTTTCCAAGCAAACTAATTCCATAAGAATTGCACTAGTAACAGTCACTAAGTATGCATTATTAAAATTAAAATTATTATTACAAAAATTGCCTATACCTAACCCCTTAATAAATACATTTTTTTTTAGCAAATGTCCTTTTAAGTAATAAGCTAATGGCTCTCGTAATAAATTCAGCGGTTTTAAGTTTACAATTAATACAAATAATTAACCTAGTACCGTACTAAAAAAAACCAGCACGTCTAAAATGTCTTTAGTATTATAACAAATTAGTTACTATATGTATTAGATTACTGCAAAACAAATAATTGGGTGTGGTTTAATAGTTATTATTTTATAGCTAACATAACCCCTCTAAATTCTGTATGATATTGGTAAAGGTACACAAATTGTAAAATGTGATACACGATTATAATGCTAAATTTAGTTGCTACGTAATGGAGTCTACATTTTCGTTGTTTCATAACATTATCAAAAAAATAAAACGTTCATAATGAAAACTGCTAATTAATATTGATGCCGACGCCACTTAATTTTGAATATGTTTAATGGTTTATTAAAAACTTTGGCGTCATGTGCATGTTCAGCTTTATCGTGCAGGAAAAAATACATGTAAACCGGCTGTATATAATAAGAACCGATCGTAGACGTTTAATCGTTTTCGGGTACGACGTTTGCCGGTGGTAATATTATAGTTATTTTTATAATATGTATATTTGAGATGAATAAAAATATATATAAAAAACCGTGCGCGGGACCTGTCAAATGTGAAAATTGAAATGATACATCTTTATCGTCGTTTTACTATTTTAACCGGTTAAGCTCGCAGACGCGTTAAACCACTCGTTATTATTGCTAAAAGATATTACGTTACATGTCTACTATAAAAATCATTATTATATTTAATTATTTTGTTAAGAAGTAAAATAGTATGTAATAAGACGAATCTAAAAACGGAACAGTTACCAGTAAAAAAAAATGTTTTTAACAACTAGTCAAGCTTGAGATACATTTAATTCCGATTAATTAGTTTTTATTTTAGTATTATATGATACACCTACCCGTTTAATGATATAATTAGACAAAAAACTGTCACCGTGTTACTTGTCGGTTTAAACAAATCATTTTGACCGAACAAAAATCGTGTCCGCCAATTATAATTTAAAACTAGTAGCGTACAGCAACAAACGTATACACTAGTAAGTAGCATTTACGTGAACGTTTAGCAGTTCATAAATTATGTATACATAATTGGTATAGAGGCTTAAATTTCCTGTATTAAAGGTGATCCGTGATTTGTTACATGTTTCGTTAAGCCGAATTGAATATGACGAAATCTCGCTATGATACGAATTTGTATTTATGATTGATTTTTATGTAAAGATGATGAAATCTAACTAGCGCGTTTCCAACAGCCGGAATAGGACCATTAACAAGTCTGAATATTTTAAACATTATTGTATAGGTAGTGTTGAATTATCGCAGCAGTAAAATGAACCGTGGCGCTAAACACATTTTTGAGTTAGTGCATTTGCACTATTTGAAAATTTCACTATAGGCGAGTTGTTCAAAGTATTAGTGTTCTAGTCAACCCGGACGGTCTATTTCATTTGTTTACAACGTAAGACATATATTTTTCATAGTAAATTATTTAACAAAAGGGATACTCGGATTTCGAACTATTTGGGTCGCATGAGAGTTTTGTCGGTGCACAGAAAGTGGTTAAAAATTATAGTTTGGCCAACACAGAGCACAACAACACCGGTCGATAGGAACTCGAACGGACATTGTTGTATGCTTAAGTGTATGAGAAGAAGATGGTTTTTTTTTTTTTTGCTTTGGTTCTACTCAGAACCGTTACGCCGTCTGACAAATAGTGACGTGCTGCCGTTTCTCGCGCGATGACCAGCTAACAAGCTATATTTCGACAGCCAAGTCGTCTATTGGAAATCCTTTCACATGTCAAAATAATCATCAACAGCGTGTAGTTATAATAATAATAATAATAATAACTGTGCGCGGTAGACCCGTTGACTGATGGCCAAAACAAATATTTCCCGTCGCTTCACCCAGCTATCTGTTTGACGACTCATTACAAGTTTAGATCCTTCGGCAACCCGCAACATGAACAACGGCAATCCATAAAACCCGACGTTGTCCTTGCACGTGAAGTTTGACCTTTGCACAAAACACAAATCCTTAGTAATGTTATGTAAATAACTCGAATGGTTTTTAATTTGATTTGATTGAAAATTTGTCGTATTAACTGAACACTAATTGTGAAAATCGTACACTTGCGCGATAGCTGTATAATGTTTTTTTGTATCAGTCTGTGCAATGTATATAAGTCGTACAGTCTATTTTAAAAGAAATGTACTGCGAATGATGCAAATGTTAAGACACACCCGTAATTTATCGGCGAAAAATGGTTTTGCGGAGGACAAGAATGTGAGGGTGGTATTTACATTAACCGTTTACAGTGGATTTACAGTTTACAGTTTACAGTTTTTACAATGAATAGAGAAGAATTTTATCTACGGGGCAGCGTTTTTAGTTTTTTTATAACTTAAGCACGATCAAAATTATCCATTCGTAAAAATTCATTGTTTTCCTTTGCTTATAAAAAAAATATTAAGTATAAATATAAAAAAGAAAAAAAACGCTACACCATTTATAAAGTTATTTTTTATACATTGTGAAAATTTAGTAAATCTACTGTTAATACTGGCCTCACATACCTACTTGTCCCGCGCAAAGCAGTTTTGATGGGAAACAAATTGTAATTTATCCTATAGAAATAACTGTGATAGTCTGACAAAAAAAAATGTCAATCCACAAAGTATCCTCATTACTGTATTAATAAGTATACATAATAGTTCAAACTCTAAATTAAGATTTTTCGAAAAATTGTCTATAGAAATGGCCTGTGAACTGTGTAGCGTCCTATTAATAATACACATTTTTAGGTACACTTTGTAGTTAAGTATATGAAACATATTATGCTACACAAATCATATAATAATTAATATATGATTTGATGATTGCAGAAACGACACTAGTCAGTTTTTAAAATATATATTTTTTATACACTCGACGTAAAGAAACACATGATTAGAACGTGTTTTATTCTAAAAACTAAATTTCATAAAAAAAAAAAAATCTACTTGTGTCGTTTCTGCCATCATCGATCAACATATAATTAAATTGTGATTATTCTGCCTTTTGACACGGTCGAACACGTTTTATCATAATATGTGCGTCCATATTTTAAGTATAAGCAAATTAAGTAAAACGAAACTGTGTAATTATCTGTTTAGTTTTGGCTAATACGACGCACACTACTACACTAACTGGGTATTAATAATCATTGTAATTGATACATATATATATACAATCGAATAACATTATACGTTTCGTATAACATATTATATCCTATACACACGGATTTTTTGTCCGGTCGACGTTGTTTATTATATACTATGTCTTCTATAATGTATATACTATGTGCACACCTCGCAAAATTATACAACTTAAAACAACATGACACCGCCGGTGGCCGCGTGTACGGTTCTCTTTGGGGGGGTTACGCCGTTTCGGAACTAACGACCCGACAGCTACCGGGCCGTGTACACTCCACCTCCTCGCCGTCATCGTCGTCCGAAAAAGGATCATTACAGAGGATTATATTATTATTATGATTATTATTACAGCCATAGAACGTGTTTGACTGCAGCGTGCGCATGGCTATATTGTACAGTGTAAATTAAGTGGACATACCGCGTCCGTGTGCGGTACATATACATGTATACAATATAAGGCGACTCTTCGATACATCCCTGCGGGTGGGCCTCGGGGGTCAACACGTGCCCAAAACGCCTACGACAAGGGTTGCCTTGCTACAAAATACCGCCGTCGTGTCCTGCCGACCGCGCCGTATTAGCGCCATCGCCGCCACCGGCCCCCGTTTGTGAAATGTGACACTGCCGCCGACCGTCCCAGTCCTGTGCAAATATAAAACAGCTACGATATTGGTATACACAAAAAAATCATTGAATTATTTTTGTACAATCCATTAGCGCGTAGATTAGCGCATAATACACAATATATTTTAAAGCGGCGATCGTACAATTATTATTATAGCCTACATCGACGTTATTGAAACGCATCCAATGATGGCTATTATAATATTAACATTACATCCAACGCGAATGAAACCAACATTAGATTGCACAAAAATAGCAAAGTTGTTGATATCGAAAATTGCTTTCGATTCGACCAAGACACTGATTACACGATTCAATTGCGAATATACTTGCCGAATGATTGGTTTTTAAACGTCCACCACCCTTAACCGCGTTATAAATATTAAATAGTAATCGTCATTTGAAGTCATAATATTTTGTTCGATCGATATGGTGTTAAATGATCTAGAAAGAGACGTGGAAAATTAAACTGAATAAATGCATTGAGCGCTAAATAAGATATGTACAAAATGTAGGGGCTCTATAAATACACGTCACTAGTCTATAGATTTTTAAAAATTTTACAACAGGAATAACATTACAGAAAATATTTAATCTTAAATATTTTAGGTATCTTGGGTAATGCAATAAATGCGACATTATCATTTTACAAAATACAAATAATTAAATAAAAATAGTTTTAGAAACTTACCACCGAGTACCATCGATATATATATCAAAGTATCGTGTATAGGCACAAGATCAAGTCATACATTTAAAAAAGAAACTTCTTAGATATCGAGTGATTTACGGTTTTGTAGACTGGCATTTCGTACCTTCAACGTAGATGTTAGAAGATAACCTACTAAGTGGCCCCCAAATTTTATTTTATTTTTTCGCTATTAAGATATGAGTTGCAAATTTTTTCTAAATTGGTCGCGATTAGTTGCAAATAAGTTGCTCAATATTAGCAAAAATCCGGAGTTGATCGGACAAAGTGGGGGGGCCAACTTCACATACGTCGAGGGCTCCGTGAATTTGATCCCCCGAAAGAGTATTTTGGTTATAAAGCCGATAAAATGATTTACAAATTCTGAAAACCAATTTACAAATATTTACAATTAATTTACAAAAGTTTGACACTAATTTGGAATTGATTGGATAATGTAGGGGGCCAACTTCATGTACATACATTTTTTTAGGATATTTAGATTGTGAAAAGTTAATACAAGCGAACTTAACTCGTTAAATGTTTAGGCAATAATATTATAATATCGATGTAATACAATAATATAAAGTACTATGCAATAACTGTCGAATTCTCGTTTTTTTTCAATAATATAATTAAGTTAATGACAATAATATATAATACTATACTATAATATTATTATAGTATTTATAATCAATACTATAAACACATACACAGATTAAAATAGAAGCCATTTTAAACAATTATTGTTTTATCATTACTTTTGATAATAAACGTATATACAAGTTAACGGTTATAATTTGTCAAATGTTAACGTACCACTCGTGTTTTTGTTTAGTTCCAAGTTCTGGAAGGACCCCAAACAACTATTTTCTAGCCATATAAAAGTGATACATTAGTACTAATTCTGGATAAAATTTTCAATATGTAAATTAAAACTATTTATTGAATAAGTGACTAAAAAGCTAAAACTGCATGCGAGCATCAGTTAGTTATAGCTAAGTGTATTTTTAAATGTTCGTGCTTAAATGAAATAATAATAATTGCTATTATTCGTAGATATTTGAAATTTCTCTAGATCGTGATAATGTAGTGCTTGATCAGGAGTGAACGGACGTTAGTTGTTTTACAGCGTTATTAATAAAGAATGCTGTTAAAACACCAGCAAACTATCTTACGGATGAATTCCACTGGAAACCCCTTAGATAGGTTAGGATAGTCGGAATATGTTAAATCCCAAAAGTATTTATTATTCAAAAATAAATTATTATTTCGGGGGCAACTCGACTATCATCTGATTAAAGGAGCACATTCGTTATATATACTATTCGTGTACAACTAATTCTTTTCTATCGCTTGTTCATGAAAGCATGGGAATTCAATTTATTATGCTTATGAAATTGATGTTTTTTTATTTTAAACTGGAATTGTTCCAAACAATGTTGTTTTCCCGTTCACAATATTTTGTCTTTGTGACATGTTTGTTGTAATTATTAACAACATTGCCAAGGTTTTCACGTGAAGTTTGTTTATAATTAATAATTAATAAATTAATATGAATTATAATGTGTTAAGCGTTTTATGATATGATTAGTTTTTATAAAAACCAAACGGGTTTTTAGTATTTTTTTAAATATTAACTAACAGCAACAATTCCAAATTTTACTACATTGTATTCCTGTTTATGTATATAACAGCTACTACAACGAAATCGATATAAATCTACTAACAACAGTTAAGTGCGTTTAAATGTATAGCACAATTTTAGATTTTCTGAATACCTGAAAGTATATTGGTTTTACAGTTATGTGTTTTAATTAAATTATCATTTTTTTGTTGGCCCGATTTACTTGAGTAATAACTCTACTGAAAAGAAATTGTATGCGGTTCATACTTTGGTCAGAACGAACCTCTATAAAATATCCGTTTTAATGACGTATTATCGACTAAATATTTGATGTTAAAAATACATTTTTAAAAACTTGCAACTTTTTTTGAAAATATGTTTAAAAACGAAAATGGCATTCTCTTAAAAAAAATCATGTATTTATTTACTTTGAACCAATCTTAAAGCAAATAAAATGCATCCTGTCCAGTACGTCAGGAGCTAGAGATTTTATTATAAATATTAAATAGCATTTAACTTAATATCGTTGCTGGTACGAATTTGAACATGAGTGGTGAGTACATCTACTATATAAGAGTTAAGACTAGAAGAGAGTAAAATCAGCGAAGGCTCTAAATGAGTTATATAGAAGCTAAAGAAGAATACATTCTAAAATGTAATTCGTTCTTATGTAAAGTGTACTCGAAAATTTGTAGAAAAACTGTATTGCATACAAACTGTTGCATATAACAATAATTTAAATGCTGCTTTAATAATAATTTTAAAAAATACGAACAAAGTATATTTTGACCAAACCTTAATTATCTTTGGGCAACGTCAAACGCGGTGCCGGCGGTCAATAATTGTATTTGATGACTATTTTTGCGAAACAGGTGTGTCACATGTGCAAAATCTCATAGTGAAATATGGCCTATTGGAATTGCACTAATGATCTAAAAAAATCTTGTATGCGGCGGCGGCGACGATGGCACAAGAGCGAGACTCTACGGCCAAGACTGTAGAGCCCAAAATCGGTCGCAGAAAATATGATAAATAGCTCATTTCTTTCTGTATGCCAGAGGTCGATAAAACAATATGATATGATAAATTGTTTTTCTTGAGTACTTCAAGCACCGGGTCGAGATAATTATTTCTTTTTTTTTTTGCAAAATAAATCACTCGTAACGTATCTGATAGCGCGTTTGAAGTCTCAAATATCGGTTGCGTTTTTATATTTATAACGTGTCTGCGTTTTCCCTTCAAAAGTTCTATGTATCGCTTCAAACCATAATCGAACTAGTGAGAAGTACATTATTCTAAACGCTGTATTAGACAAGTCTGAGTATTTAAAATAACTGTCTGTAGAACTAATTTTTCTCGGAAAACATAAGTTTTCGTGCAAGTCCAAAGGTGTTCTACTTTCTCGATGGACTTATGACCCTCCTCGCATAAGCCAATTCGTTTAGTTCTAATATCTTGGTATAAAAAGTATAGCGTTATGACAATATAATATATTAAACTATACACTATATGGCATTGCTTTGGCGTCCAAGGGTGGTACACAATTCGCACGACGGTAATGACCTAAGATACTATAACAGTATATTATTATGATGATTTTCGTTTTATTATTTTAAGAACGGTTTTTTTTTCTGTATGAAACAACAAATATAGTAATAATATTATTATATTTACATTTGAGGCACGCACCTACGGTTTATCATGTACAAAACGAAACGCCCGCCAGCAGCATCGTGATTTACGAGCATCTTATGAAATCCAATTACTTAGTGTATGTATAAACATATTTATGTAGCTATTTGTGTGCGTTTCGCCCGGACGCGGTACGTCCAGTAAATAATATAATATGATATGTACCCGCTTGTATCATCATAGTAATATATAACATGGTGTGCTTTGGGTGTATGTTTTTCTCTAGTTTTGTTGTTTTTTTTTTTTTTTACTTCTTCATATATTTTCATAACGTGACCGAAATGTGGTCGTTTCCTCGTGAGATCGCGTTAACAATTATAATATGTTACACGCGTTTAGTATGCATAGGTATAATAATAATAATATAAAATAGTACTCGGCCGGCTCAGAATGATTTATACCGTACAATTATCTATTAACACCCTCGCAATGTACATACAGTAATAATATTCTTACGGAATAACATCATTTTATATCATTATATTAGGATGTACTGTTCAACAACCATATGCGTTCTTTTATTTAATTGTTATACTTTGCTCTTTCAAAAATCCTTTACATAGTTTTATTTAGTCTCTAATCAAGTTATATAAAACACATTCGTGGTTGTCAAACTTTCCTGTCTAAAAACCGGGGGTAGTAACTACATTGAGGGTAGTAAATTGTATTGTAATATGATTTTGAACATATTTAGTGGACTTACTAACAGTGTATCGGGATAATAATTTATCTAGAAAAATGGCTCTGGGAGGAAGGGAGCTTACTTGCAAGGTCTAAAAGTAGAATTGCAAATTATTGTTGAGTTTATAACAGTTTACTGGGCTACATGAAGTTGGCATTTTGATTTTTGTAAAAAAAAAAAAGAATAACAGCAACGACGGCGGTAATAAACAATCAAGATCCAAAAGTCGACGCAAAGCTTAGCCGGCAACAATAAGGGGGGACCGGACCACTGCTCGCAATTACGGACACCGTCAATGATATTAAAATATAAACTTTACAACCACTTGACTCGATTATTATGGATGTGATACACATCTACCCGTGTAAGTGTGTTTGTGTGTGTGTGTAGTATACGGTTTACCCGTTTCGATTTTTGTTTAACGACTCACCGCGAGGCAATAAAGTTTGTTTACCATTATTTTTATGATATTCGACGGCCGACCGTTGTGTAGATTTTATTCACCTGTTCGAGATATCATAATACCTTTACAATACAGTTGCGGGCGCGGCGTTTACATTTCCTATTGTATAGTACGCTATTATAGATATTTAAGTACCTATGAAAATGCCTTTCGAACACTGTTCATCCAGCACAACAGGGGAAACTTATCTACGTAGTATGACAACAGTTAGTAGGTATAGGTAATAGTATGAAAGATTAATAACATGCAAATCAATTATTTATTTACTTACTAACGGAAGTTCAAATTCTTGCGATCGTTTTAATGTAATCAACTGTATTTATTCGTTTACATGAAATTCTACATAATCTTAATTTTCTAATTGTATAGAATATTGCATTATTCTTTGAAAACAGTTTTTTATTGTTATTTATGTACTAATTAACAAAATACAACGTACAGGTCGAATAACCAACCCCATACATCACAACATACAGTCTTGTCTAAATATGTTTATTGTAAATTGCGTTTACAATGGTCTAGCATGTTGTTACACAATATGTCTGTGCGCTGTACAGCAACAAGGACGTTATAACATTTTATTTGACGATTAATTCGTCTTTCGTGGAGATCAGTTTAACGTTAAGAAAAACAGGAGCTGGCTTTTTTAAAGCCTTAACTAATTAAAAATTGTAAAATATTATATAATGTATTTTTTCTTCGTTAAACTTAAAAGGTAATACATTTAATAAAAAAAATTATATGTTATTACAGTTCAACTACCCATTGGCGCCGCCATACCAGTAACAATTTCAATTAAATGTTTCTCAGGAAAATGTATAATTATGCATAGATTAAGTATTTTTACATGAATCTGTAAAAAAGAAACATTAAATAAGATTAAATTGGCGCAATGTTATGTGATTATAATATTTTTTAGTTGCTATATTATTACTATTAATATCGATTCTGTTATTCTGCGAGGTTTAATGTCACCAACAATATTAACGAGGTTACCCATTAAAACTACTTACATGTACAAGCTTAACGGCTTAAAATATTAAGTTTTTATTTTGTTGTTTATTTCAATTATTATGATAGTTATCGTTTTTTACGTTATCGACCGTGTACTTATTTTTTACGCTTCAACATTAAAGCAATTAGGTATATAAAAAAAAAAATTGTATCTTACACGGGTAATGTTTTAGACATCCTTGCAAATTTTAATTATATTTACGTATAGCGATTCCGTAGCGGATGTTTAACAAATTACCATAAAAAAGAAGCAAAAATTTGCCGGGAAAAGACTATGCGGTTAAAACCGACAATGGGATAATAAAATAATTATTTATTTTTCTAGACAAACAAATTGTAATATATTGCGTTTATCTAACAAGATCTACAATGTTCATGTTATACACTAATACACATTAAACCACACATTGTTGCGTTTTAATTTCTTCTCTGACCAGCGAATTTCAAACGCAGTCCACCGCAAGAACGATTACTGCTGGTTGTTAGCATAATAACGCTATATTATAATATTGTGTCAAACGTTTATGAAATATATTAATTATCATTTTTTTTCTTTGATAATAAGAACTATGATAAAAAATATTTACAAGAGCATTTAATAGACGTAGCAATAATATATTATCAGTTTCATTTCAAACGATGACGAAGAACAAACACCAAATATTTTGCGGGTCTTGGTTTAGTAGTAGGTAACAGCCAATAGTTTATAAACGTATGCGGGGAGTCGGTCAGAAATACAATATAATAATTATATTCCACGGTAGACTTCGGCGCCTAAGTTGAACATTTTTACTGTTAAGTAAACGAGTCGTTTTTTTATAGCTGTATCATAACTTTACGTCGTCCATGAAGTTTATAATTGTTTTCCAAAACTTTGGTATTTGTGACTTATAGGTACTCTTTCTCAAATCTTTCTCGGATTCGATTATCCTTTGTTGGATGAACACTAAACAGTTTGATAAATTGCATGGAAATGCTATTAGGCATTAGCTATAAGCTATAATTTAAAAAATCACCTAGGATCAAAACATGTTGAATAACAAGCTATAGGTACAAAAAACTCTAATTGGGTAAAGTCGTTTTTGACACTATGTTAAATATAATATTAAAATCCACTTATTATACTAATTGGATTATTCCTTGAGAGGCAGTTTTTTTGGTTAATTTGTGGAAAACAAAATAAAAAATATGAAAATTGTTAACCAAAAAAAAAAAAATCATTCACAGCGGTTTTTGATTCAATAAGTCTTAAAAATTCAAAGTTATACATAATATAATACTGACTTGATTTACTGGTTTACTAATTTATGATAATATAAATGAAATTGTTTTTTAATTTTAATGGCAAACACTTTCAAACTAATTAATGTTATCAAATGAGTTTAGGTTTCTTTATAGAAAACTTATTATTACATTTACCTATAACATGTGCAAAAAAATATGTAGTAAACATTTTTTTTTTTTAAATGAAAAAACCCAAAAAGTAACAAACTCTTAATATACATTTTGAAGACTATAATGGGTTTAAGAACTTGAAATTTAGTATACGCCAAATGAAATTAAAAAATTGTAACGTTAAAAATAATATTATGTAACTTATTTCTTCGTGTATTTTCGATATTTTTTTAATAACATTTATTTATTTTTAACATTTTGGATGTCATAAAAAGTGACAAACGCGTTCGCATGGGATAGCATAGAAACTGGTTGGCTGATAAAAATAAACGGACTAATGCCATAGCTACACGTTCAACACATCTTTCAAAATAACACGGATTATCTGGTAAGCTTAACTGTGGTACACAAAAAACGTTCAAAAATAATATGTAAATATATTTGAATTGTCAATCTCTCAGACTAAACAGTGAATACTAATAATAATACATGGTTACGATACACAAGTGACATTTATAAATAGTATATAAATATAGTATTTTTTAAACACAGTACACGGTTACTCAACAAATAACAGTGTGACCGATGATCGAGTCTAACTTTGGTCGAGGGTATTCTGCTAACCAAAAAACCTAACGAGGGGTCGACTCGTTTTAACACAGCCATCAATCATTTCGGCGTGACCCGTGTGTCGTATAATACTATTATGATGCTTTTATATAGAGCGTGTACCCGCGTTTCTAAGGCACCGCCGAGGTTGCGAATGCACGAGTTTTAGTTTTCGAATCCGTGCAATTTTTTTTGTTTTTTTACACTCACGATTTCAAGTCGATAGGGTTTATAACGTCGCGGTTTATGTCCCAAATAAAACGGGCAAGACCCTATAGACTCGCGTCTCTGAGCGCCCGCCACGATATATAGTAATAATATATTATGCACGCGTCAGATGTATAATATGTGTTTTTATTAGACCCTAATAAGGGCTAAGCGGACGGAAGAGCGAGCCGGTTGTGTAGTATAGGTACACACACACACACACTTTAATCGTAGAATGGAAAATAACGCAAGAAAAACTTTGAATTCCTTTGGCAATAAAACAATTATTATTATAGGAGGCGGCCCGGCGGCTCGTGGTGTATGTTGTAAAGCACTAAAAACCAAAACACTCCGGCCCGGTGCTCGGTCGACACCTCTAAGACGCTATAAGCATTTTTTTTTTCCGCATCGCTTCTTCTCCCGAGTTTTATTGGACGTGATATAAAAACATTAAAAATTATTTAAATAAAAAAAATAACAATATCTGCCGCCCTAGTCGAAACGTTTGTGTTTACTACAAGTGTAATGTTATTATTATTATTGTTATATTGTGATTCCAAACGGATATTTATTGCGTTCGACGGGTGTTTACAGTTCAATTTAAATGCAAAACCGCGTACCTTTTGTTTGTATCTCCCCCACCTTATCGCTTAAACGACGGCGGGTGATAAACGTGCGTGTGTGTGTTTTCCATACACAAAACGCACACTAAGAAGAATAAGAAAAACCAATTATAGGTGGTACCTCGGCCGCAGCCCAAATGCGGTTTTTGAATTCAATCGAACGGCATGCGTGTGTGTTAATGTTGGTTTATTATTTATTTTTATTTTTTTTTAAATAAATAGTTTCGGGCGATTGGTTTCTGAAAAGGAAAATAACGTATGAATCCGTTTTGTTTTATTATTTATGATGTCGTTTCGGATGTGTGTGTGTGTATGTGTAAAGGGTTAATATAATTTTTCAACGCGTTATTACCATTATAATACACGCGTATCATACCTGTGTATAGCATGTACACACAAATGGTTGTGTGCGTTTGTACTGTAGATACTTAATGGACCGAGCGTGTATAATATTATGTGAATCGATAATCGACATTAGTATTGGTTAATCGCCGTTGGTCATGACGGTCAGTGTGTCTATATTGAGTGTGTGTGCTCGGAGAGCGACCGGTAGATTTCATGAATAATAGCTTATTTTTCCTCCCCCGCGGTATAATAATATTCATCAAAAATATCACAGAAAACTCGCTTCTTCAGCCAAGTTAGCTGTACATACCTACCTGGTCAAAGCTGGTGCGCATTAGGTTAACTGAGTGTGTCGTTAACTAAGGTTAATTTAAGTGTGTCGTTTAAGTATTACTGGTTAAGATTATAAAAACTGTTGGTTTCCGCTACACAAATCGTGGCGCCTCAATATCGAGGCAATACGACTGAATTAATACAATATTATGCATAATATTTTGCATTTCGACTGGACCACTGAATATATTATTGCCCGTGTACGGTTAAGTGTTATAATATGTTATCTTAGCGGTCAATAAATAGGTAATATTATTGATGATTGCCGAACAAAATTTAATATCCAGACTTCTCAATATTATTTTGCACTGTGCATCTACTCCAGATGATATAATATTGTGCAACATTATTGATCGTGTTGACTGTTGAGCCTGTTTTATTCGAACGCTTCATTATTGTTTTTATATTTTGTGTTACTATTATTCATTACTAATATTATTGTTATTGGCCTCTTCGCCGTACTAATTATTAATTTGTTTTTTATTCTACGTCTCAAGCGTCAATTACATTGAGCGAGTTTACAAGCTGCTAGTTGAAAAATTTACCAGCTGCTAGTAAACTCGCCTAGTGTAATCATGTTCACTAGCCAACTAGCAGGTTGTAAACTATCTGCGAGTAAAGTTGAAAGCTGGGCTACTTTACTAGCCGACCGCCCGCTTGTAAACTCGTCAACTAGCAGCTTGTAAACTCGTTCAATGTAATCGATGATTTACCATTATGCTACACGGGTGTTAACTATACTAACTTGACAGTAGACGTGCAATTTTTATTTTTTAACCTTAAAGATTATTTGCTAATAGCTGGATAATAAGTAGCGAACAAAAATTCTCCATAAACCATAAGCGACTGCGAATACGACGCGACGGTCGGTATCTACACATAAGAAAATAGATCATTCACAAACATAGTATAAGTACAGGCTGTTGGAGACTATAAATCCTGCTCACAAAAAGTCATTATGCAATATCCTCCGAAATAATAAATCATAGTACAATGCACACTCGACCGCACCCTCTATATATTGTATGACAAGACTTTTATATGTCTGTAACGTTTGGTCATAATACACAGAATGGATATGAATTCACCCAAATACATAATATTTTTTTATTGTTATTGCTTTGCGTACAATGATTATTATATTTCATAACCAAACCAGCGGACATATTAACTGTGTATAACTAAAAATTAATAGCTTACGGTATAGGCGATAAATTAACATTTATACTATAGCACACGGACACATAATAATATAATAAATACATATATCATAGTAAATAGTGTAGAAACATAAGTAACAGTTGAAAGATTGAGTGCGTTATTAATGTAAACTTGTAGTCAAATGAATGTTCGATACTTGTAGCAAAATGCAATAACACCTTTTGTCGTGTTGTCCTGTATATGACAATAATGATTCAGTACATTTGTCCATTTTTTATCTCTACGGTAAAATATAATATATTTTGTCTCTCGTTACAAAAATATTTTGCTAAAACGTTCATGGTTACAATGTTACCTATGACTTTCAATAAAAAAATAGTTACATATTTTATCCAGTTAGCCCTTCAATAGTATTGCTATACCATGGTACTTTTAGTACCATTATATATGTATAATTTCATAAAAGTACCACGCTTTTATAAAAATTCATTGCAAATATATTTTAAACCTTCTTGAATGTGTATTTTATTAGTAACATAAACTTGACAATTAATCATTTAATAAAACGGCTCAATGACGGGTTTGAATATATTTGTATTGAGGTTATTGATTCTAACGGCCGTTGGTCACTCATCACACAGTCCACAGATATAAATAAAACTTGATTGCTGAAGTTAGCAAACTAGTTACTTAATGCTAATTACTAATTATTGTAATACGGTCGACGGAAGCCGCCGATCAGCTACTTTTGTGAAGATGTGTAGTTTATCGCGTAACGAATGCTCATCAAATTCACGTTAATTTACTACTTCTATTTCAAGATGCCGGTTGCCGGACCAAAACTAAATCTGTTTGAATGGCCTTAATTTTCATAAAATATTTCCGGGTTCAATGAACATACATTTAAACCATTTCAAAACTACTCTAAAAACAATTGTTTTGCCATTAAAATGTTGAGAAGCGGTTTTTCTCACAAAATAAATATGATAAAATGATAAAAATCTATTGCAAACTCTATAGTTTGCAAAACAGTACAGTAGCTAAAACTTAAATTAATTAGCATGTATAAAATTGAACTGGAATTTCATGCAATCATGTATCAATTAAAAAAAAATACAAATTTTCTCTCTTATTAATATAATTTTTTTTGTTATAATTTAAAATAAAACTGTTGTGATTTTTTTGTATTTTTAAAAATAAACATTCCATTTTTCAATCCAATCTTTAATTTTAAGTAAATACATATTTTATTTTAATTTATCAACAATTATACTATAATTATACTCATAAATTCTTGAGTTATTTAAAGAAATGTTATAAAATTTGTATTATATTATAGAATAATTAATACTTCTATGAAATAGTAATTATATATCATAAATTTACATGCATTAATCAAATGCCACACATGTGAGCAAAAATAAATGTTTACTTTTTTTAAATGTTTTAGTTCTAAGTTAACAATATAACGGAAAAATGATCCAACATTTATCTGAGAAAAATATATTTGGGTTCTTCTATACAACACAAGATAATACAGGAGAATGGATGCCTATATGGAGACATTTGTCTATATTGGTTGTTTAGTTTTACGTAACTGCCCTTAAGAAAAATGAAAATCTACACGGAAAAAAATACATAGTTTGATCAATTAAAATTGTGGATAATATTGGGACACAATACAGTTATAGTTGAAATAACTAAATAAATAGTTAGACTAACCTAATGTATTTGTTTCCGTGTAACATACAAATTATAAGGAAGTTTTCGTTTCAGCAGACAACGAGTCATGGAAAATGTATGAATACACGCCGCGCAAAACTTGAATAATAGTATATTTCACGGTATAATAATAATATGTAATGGTTTTAATGTTTACCGACCGAGCGAGTGCACGGTGTTTATTCGGTTGCGTTACTGATGGTTCTTTTGTTTTACTATTTAGGGAGCCCGCGGTATTATAAAATGTACATAAATATCGAAACGAGGACGTTTGTATTAAAATATAGTTTTATAGTTTACGGTCACGAACGGACCAACGAAAAAATGAGATTATAAAAAGATGAAAATTATAAAAAAAAAACAAAATATACCGGGACGACGACAACGCGGCAATAATGAAGCCATCGGAAACCTGTCGGGCGGAAAATTTGGAATGAATTATACTCAGTCGATATTTTAACCGTTTACAAGCGTTTGAATATTGACTGCCATCATCATCATCATCATCATCGTTCATTTCAACTACTGATTGTCTTTTGGTCTGCCTTCCGTCCGTCCGCCGGGTGCGATTCATTCCGGTCGGCCGCCAAGACCAGGACTTGTCGCCCCCGGGCACCACAGCTGTGTGCCGGTAGAAAAATGACACGGAAAATATTGTTGTTATACCATACAGTATATAATATAAGCACAGACAAACAAACAAATACTCGGCCGGCCGTTATGATTATTATTAATACATTGCAGTGGAAGAACTTCGTGACGGCAGCGTGTCTCGGGGGGGACTCGACTGTATTGCGGCGGTAAACGTACCTACATATTATAATTATTATTATGTAGACGCACACGAAAATAAAGATATTTCATGCGCCGGTTGTAAATATCGCGTAAAAATGTATACACATCGAATACTTAAACGGAATTAATAGTGCCCCCATAAATAACGCGTCTGACCCGGGACATACTATCCAAGGCCCGAACGCTTCTATACAGCACACGGGACGGTCATAATACAGCTGTTCTGGACTGACAGGTATAAAGTTCAGCTGATACGAGTTTGCTGCCAACAGTTAGTTTTCATCGCTAGATCCGAATCATAGTACTGAGACTACTAGTAGTAACAACAGTGCGAGCTTAGTATATCAATGGAAACCCATTTTATTTACAAACCGCAAGCAAACAGTATTAATAAGTAGCTAGAACTATAGCTTGTGTAAGCAACTAGGCATTAAAATATTAAGGTTAATGATTATATTTTCAGTGGTTGAGGATAAAAAGTATGAGATAATATCAAATTTTAAATTTCAGCCTACCGAAGATGTGATTTTTTAAAAAAAAAACCTATTTATAAAATTTACAAAACTAGACTCTTGGCTAAAAAAAATAAACATTAACCAGCGAGAGGAGCGTGCATACTCCTACATGGATAGATTCATCCCCTTAATCCTCTTTTCTGTTTAGTCTGCACAGTGCACACGTATTGATTTACTCGAACACTGTGTACATTGGAGAGGTTTAAGCCAAGAAAATGATAAAATTAGACGCCGCGCTGGTTCGCCGTTATGATAACCGATTTGCATGTAGTTATTGACATAATACGTCTGTTATTGGAAAGTATTTCGCGTTATTGGAATTTCGGGTGCCCCGAGGACCGTCATGATCGTTAAACTAAATAACGACGCATTTATCGTCACTAAGTTTTCGAAATCCAGCCAAACGTTCGCCTGTCTCGGTTGCCAGTAATCCACTATACAGTCACGACCAATCTCTTTGCGCCATTCGTCACGGTTCATCCAGAAGTTACAAAGACATTTTCATCGCTCGCAGTAAACGTCAAAAACATAGCAAACGAGACGCTGCTTCCACGGTAATGATCTCTAGACGTGTCACTTATATAGCAGCTATAGCCATATAAGCGTCTGTGCGTTTTTTTTTCTTTTGCACAAAAAATAACATCCTGCTAGAACGCACAGGGAAAAAAATCTCACCCTTATACGACTTACCCTACGTTATGCGCAGAACTACTATCAAAGTAAGTGTCACTCACCATAAAGATTTTTTTTAAGACAGTATGAACTAAAAATAAAGGTTGAGCGCAAACGACCTACACGCATTGGCCAACAAGTTATACTTTTTACAATTAAAACACCCTGCGACCGCAAAATAAAAATATATTTTGTTTTAGGCCAAATTAAATGTTTCATTGTATTACACCTATGTAACAATAATATTATGCAACTTGCCTAACGCATTAATTATATATTATATTTAAACAATATTTAATTTCCTACTATGTCCAAAAGAAATCATTCACAATTTGTCTTTTTACACTCTAGCTCTAGTGAAATTTTGAAAATGTCACGTCTGTGATAATTAATCATTATTATAATTAAAACATGTTGTATTTGAGTACAGTCTAGGCATACTTGAGTCATTATATTTACTAGACTAATACTAGGTAGTCAGGGTCTACCGACCATTGTTTTTGGCGCACCGGTTGATTTCTGTAAATACCGCCGACACGTATGGATGAAAACGCTAAACTTGTCGGAGCTGTCACCGAGATACATTTTAACGAGGGTAATTCGTGCGCCCTAACCGCATTTGACTTGTGACGCGTTGACGTTTCAAAATCCGACCTATTCCCTATTACAGTACAAGACCAGACGGCATACATGCGCCACAAGTTACAGTGTTCAAGCTACGATTGTTAGGTAAAATAATATATATATATATATATATATATTTTAAACTAATTCTCAGCCCCAAAATAAATTAAATTGTGCCGAGGCCTGTCCTGTATACAACATTAAATTTGGCTAAAAAACAAGAGCCTCTAAGGTACGAGGAATGAATAACTTAAGACTGTAAAAAAAAAAAAAAAAATCATAGTGGCATATAAATATAATAAATAATAATATCAAAAAAATATTGACAACTTGAATATTTTAAAGACTAAGATGATAAATTCACCTGGTAATTATACAAGCTGGAAAAAAAGTAATAATAATTTTCAGGCTTGAGAGTTATATATTATTTCATCGTGTCGTCTTTAGACTCAATATTGTGATTTTAAGAAAATATGAATTATGATTTACTGCAAAATTTCCTGTTTTTATGTGTTGTCAAAAAAAACATGTTTTTTTATTCAGTATTACCATTTTAAGCCGACCACAGCTAATTGTGCATAAAAACTACATATTAGAAACGAGTTGTGGGATATTTAGTGTTTGAAGCAATGAAAACCATTGTAAAAATCGTTTAAATTCCTGTTAATACACAAAGCGTTTATTAGATCCTTAATCCATATTCTAGTCGTTTATTGCTCAAGTGTTTTAAGATCATGTTCTCAAAATAGTGTTTTTAATAGAACATCATTGGTGGATTTGTTACTCATTTGCATAATGTAATGCATTATTTATATATGCCTTGTGCAACTTTAACGACAAATCGATTTATTAAACTAAATTAAACGGTTATCTGTTATTTTAATGCTGTCATCATTAAAGGGTGTTTTATATTTCCACTGCGTATTAGCTATAATCGATTTTAGAAAATTGATTTTGTATGCAAAATGCTATAAAATTTTAATTAACATCTACCTAAATTTACCTGAATATAAATTGTAAACTTAATTTTTTTTCTTCTTCTTCAAACAAAATTATGATACGATTTCTTAGCGATTAAAAATTAATTTCATTATTTCGAATAAACGTCTGATAAGGTATAATATTATCATTGATTTCTAACAGGCTTAACAGCTCTTCGTAGTGGACAATTTTAAAACGGCCTCCCTTCCTAATTTCTATGTGCTACGGATTGACTGGCCTTTTTTTCGTGTCGCGTATTACTCCAGAGCTGCTTTAACATAAAACAATTTTTGTAATATATAAATAATTCATAGAACTAAATCTAAATACTGTACTAAGGGATTTTCGAATTACCTCTTCAGACCAATAAGTTACTAAAAGATGGGTGGTAAATACATTTTATTAGGTTCTTAAGGTTTAAATACTACTTTCAGTAGATAGTATAAAAATATAAAACTGTGATTTATTTTAGATTGGTGTGTAAAGGCGTATATGGAAAAATGAGCCAAACAACAAATCTGCATTGTCTCCTCACCTGAAGGGAATTTTTTTTTTGCTTGAGCTATTCCTGGACTCCCCTTCCTATGGTCCTTCAAATGGGAGGCATTTTTAAATTGACCCAAAGTGTTGCAGCACGCTTAACCCGATCGCACAATATATAATATTTGAAGAAATCGGTCTGGCGATTTCACGACGGTATGCAATTTCTGAGACATGTACATATTATGTGTGTAGCGTGCAGTGTACTACATATACATATATATATGTATCATTGTAAACTCAATACCTTTGCATCTCGGCCGGACAGTCAATATCGCGGTTATTAAACACGTGTAAGCATGGTTTTTTTTTTTTGCAAATGCGCCAAAGAAACCGTCGGCGTCGGTGCGTAAGAGCAAAATGTCTAGAGTCGTCTCCGCCTCGTTCCGGGCGTTACCTGTGATTTATGATCCGTTTGCATATGTATAATATTTGCGTGTGTGTGTGTGTGTTTGTGCGAGGAAGTCGTCATACGCAATGATATATGTGGTATATATATATATAGGTATGGTTAAGTAAACGTGGTCGTACATAATATATTATTATGTGCACAAGCGATCCCTTTGCATCGGCGCGCCACGACCCGATGGCGCCCCGAAGGATCGGTTTACACACGTGCACTTATAATATTCGCGAAAATGTATGTGTGTGTGTGTGTGTGATTTCTGATCTCCTCCAGTCCGGGGGCGTTCGCAAGCAGACCTCCTAAGTATAATAATGTAATAAACGCGGTTATTTGTGTATCGAGAAAGGGTCGGTTTCCGTTTTTAATGACCCAGCATCCTCATCGCTTCGTTCTTTAGCCACCAAACGATACATACCGCCGCCGCCATTGTGCGCCCACCCGTCCAAGTTCACCAAGTGTGCAGACGCATCCAGCGCGTTGGCGATGCGAAATTATTAAAGGATGTAAAAATATATAAATAATAATAATGATAATATTATGTACAAGACGGTCGAGCACGACAGGTTATGGCGGGCGCACATCGGTAATGGAGCGAAGCGAGGATGTAAAAAAAAAAAAACACCCACCATTTCTCATAAGTATTAAGCAGGGTTATAATTTTTTTTCTCACTTCCGCCGCCGCCGAGACATTCTCTTTTCGAAAGCCAATAAAAGGATTTCTTATATTTTTTTTTCACCGTTTGTTTATTTACACTTTAGACGCGTTATTATTAATAATTATTTGTACAAGCATCCGAACCGTTCGACGAGCCGATTCCAATCGGGCGCCAAGCGCTCGAGCACGTTTTTACCTTAACGGATGTGCACACAGTTTTAACCCCGAAAAACAAACCCAAAATACAGTATAATCGTTGAGCCATAACGCACTGTGTACACTACCATACTGGCATGGCAGGCGCAAACGCAGGATTTGATTTTGGGAAACACTATACTCCCGATATGTGGTACTATGTGGCCTGTATCGTTAAAACAAATTGGTTTTCTCAAATTTAACATGTTAGTTATATTGCATAACTAAATTTAGGTAAACATCCGTAGTTTATCCGCGAAAAATGGTTTTGCGGGAGACAAGAATGTGAGGGCGGTAAATACAGTAACCGTATACAGTTTTTATAATGGATCCATAAGCACTTTATCTACGGGGTAGCGCTTTTAGTTTTTTTATAACTTAAGCACGATCAAAATTATTCATCCGTAAAGATTTCATTTTTCCTTTTTTCATTTGCTTATAAAAATAAATATTAAGTATAAATAAAAAATAAAAAAACGCTACCTCATAGATGGTATCAAGAAAGTATCCTCATTACTGTATTAATAAGTATAAATTATAGTTTAAACTCTAAATTAAGATTTTTCGAAAAATTGCCTATTTATCATATTATATTTATTATTACTCCCTCAAAATGGCCTGAGTAACGTCCTCTTTAAATGTCCAGACACCGACTGTTATAGGATGTCAAATAATAGTTTCTAAGAGGTTTGTGATTGTTTTATTTGAATACCTCCACAAAGAATACCGTGTCACACTTGGATAAGTCGAGCCAGGGGAGGAATATATAAACGCTATTATATCTATGACTATTATTTAGTTCAGCGCTTCTGTGTCGATATCATATCATAAAAATCGTTGTGAATATAATAATTGTTTTCATTACAGACTTCAGAATATTGAGTATCAACCTTCATGATATTTGGACCGGATCGACCAGATGTTGGTCAATAAACTTTCTTCCGAACCCAATGCAGAGCTCTGTAAAAATCTACATCGCGTGCGCCGTGTACAAACTTATTTGATAATTATTTTACAAAACGGTTCCTCTATACTTACCGACATTTTGGTTTGGAGTCAGGTCGCCGCTAAATTATTATAATTTGTCATTTCAAACCAGTATCGCCTATAAATCCACCAAGTAAATCATTCCAAATATTATTTGTCGTTGATATTTCGGTAACGCAATTAACTATTTTGGAAAACTGTATATATATTTTTAGCTCACTATGGCTTATAAATATATTGGTTTTATGTTACATAACAATATTTCAATATCTAATAGTAAAGATTTTATTATTCGTGATCACGCATCCTAAACAAGTTGTCGGGAGATATTTCATTATCTTGTTTTAAATAGATAACAACATTGGCGGTTACCGGCTGTTAACCTATAGGAAAGAAAAAATAAATGTCTACGAGTTTTTTTTTTTTTTTTTAATTGCAGCACGGTGGGAAAAACTTTGTTAAACGAAAACTAGTATTTTTTTTATGTAAATAAAGATGATAGCGTTTATTATATTACTATTGGTTGTTTGCCGAATTACCCACTATTTGTAGTTTTAATTTTAAAATATTCTAAACGAGACATTATTTAATCGCCAATTTTTTATTAAACCACATTAATTTACGATACAAATTTTTGTTCTCATGCATAATAATGGAACTATTAATAAATTATATTATACACGTTAGATTGTCGATAGTAATTATATGCATGGTCTAACCTAATTTATTTCCAAGCGACTCGTCACATTTCTATGTGGCTATCTTAGTTGGGAGTTCAAAATATTAATTCATATTTATTTTGTAATAAATCGTGTTATATATTTTCAAAAAACATTTTAAATATCAAATGTCATACCATAACAATTGTCACCGCGTTTATAAACCTAACCTAACGCGTTTATACTAATATATAATTAGAGGTCATTTTTCTATATATTAAATAAATGACATTATATATGATAGCCAGTCATTATTTTGAAAAATAGTTTTAGTAAACAATAATTTCAATATTTGTTGACAACCGCCTAAACAGAAAATCATAAGGCCATCGACTTTAGATGTTCAAAATACTACAAAAATACGTATATCACTCATAAAAACGAGAATTAATTATCTAAAAAATAATAACTTGTTGATAACCTGTTTGGTTAGGTTAGGTTTTGTTAAATAGTTAACTAGATTTTGATTAGCATAATTTTTTTGAGTTAAAATTTAAGACACAATTTGTGATAAGTATAACTTAATATATTATGCTACCTTTGGAGATTTAGCCAATTTATATAATCTATTTTTTTTTTTTTTAACAAAGTTTTAAATGTGTATTTAATTTCTCCAATATATTGATATTATGTTGTTTATAAATAAGAAAAATTACAATGTTATAATAATCATTTAAGACATGAGTTTTTTTAATACGTTAAACCATTGAATTATAAGACCCAAATTAATGCCGTAGGTCTGCAATTCCTCCAACACTCTAAGCCCTGCGATTGTAGTTCTTATTGGTCAACCCGCGCTTGACATTTAGATTTTGTTCTGCGTTAACAAATAATAATAACTTCTCATTAGACAATATGGCTGACAAAAGCTTTGTATCTGCGATTAGATAGTCTGAAACTAACAGAATTGGGTTAGTAAATTGCATAAATAGCTTTAGAAGCATGGCGAAAATTTAGAACGATTTATTGCGGTAATTGCATAAATTACTATGGAAATCTTGTTCCGTGAGAAGCGCCTAAAGTACAAGTATGTAAAATTGATTTTTAAAATAATAATAAATAGTCTCATTAATACGAGTTCATTAATTATAATGAACTGATGAAAAATACAGTAATAAATGTTCTAATTAAAAAATACTAAAGTCTAAGTTGCTTCATAAAGACTTATAAAAAAATATATACCTAAATTAAAAAATTAAAACTATGATCGTATTTTTTTTCTATCAAAATATTATATTATGTATATCATATTTTTAAAAATACAAATTTAGATTTTCAGAAGCAGAATTACAGGTTTTACCAATATAGTTGCGTGGACACGTAGAAATGTAGATATTTTAAGCTATTACAGTATTACAGTGATTTATATTTTTGTTTTATTTTCGTTATTTAAGTCGGTGGCAGCCCCATAAAAATGTATTTTTTTATACTTGACAAAGAGCTTAGTATAATAATTTGGAGAACCACTAACTACTTATGTCCCCTCCTTTTTTAACATTGAGCATGAACAAAAAGTGACGTCAGGTCCTCTTAAATTCTAGTATCAACGAAGAATGTTTTTTTGCTAATTAGGATTAGTAGACCAAATATAATAAAAAACCAATTTCTAATTTTTAATATGGATATGGTTATTGCTGGCTAATAGAAATTTCGAGTCGCCAATTTTGTGCCATAAAACTACACCTTAAAGGCTCACTATAAGAGATAATATCTGTAACAACTGTGAATAAGTGTGTTAGTAGAATTTTGGTCAAAATTGACTAAGTACGCTAGGATGTAGTCCGAGGCGTCTAGCACACCTTGAATAAAGTTGGACCAACAAGGAAACCTTGATAGAGATGTGAGTTATTGGCTAAGTAGGAATTTATGGCAGCTGGTCAAAGTTTAAAATCGCTCCTTTGTAAAATTACTGAAATGATTTATACACTTATTCACAGTTGTTACAGATATATACATAATTCAAAATTTGTTTGTGAAGCAGAGAATGAAACTGTTTATTTTTTTTAAATTTTACACATTTTTTTTTATTATGTATACTTATTTTGTGACTATATAACAGGTCATATACTAAATTTCAAGTTTGTAAACCAGTAATAGTATTCAAAATCCACGTTTTTAGTATTTGTCACTTTTTGGGTTTTTACATTACAAAAAAAACTTCAAACTCCTTGGGGGGGGGGGGGGTGTCGAAATTAGGATTTGAGACAATGCGTGGATAAATGGAAATGTTGACTTGATCCTACTGTTTTTTTGGGAAGATATAGCAAATCAAAGTTAACGATTGAAAATCGGCTTAAAAGTTGTTTTCGGGTTTCCCGGTTTTGAGGATAAAGGAATTGTTTTTTCCACTTTTGTCCAAAGTACCTACCGCATACGATTTCGGATTTATAGACGTGCAACTCGAGTAAATCAGTCCACAGGAAAAAAGTTGTGGTGACTCCAGACACAAAAAAACACATCTTGACAAAACCAATACCTTCTAAGATATCGTGCCGAAACTAATAATGAATATTGTAGTAATCGCAAATATCTTCTTATGTTACTCACGGATTCGTATCGAAGCGCTTTTATAGAGACAGTTAATAACTATTAAAAACCATTTCTTTTGAAAGAACGTAGTTTTAATAAAATATAATATTCAATTTAAGATTGTATTATTTTATAAAACTATGTTTAATGGATGTCCATACAAATGTCTACTCTGACCGATATCCTCTTTGTAAAGTTGTGAACTGGCAAATTTGGCGGTATTATAAAAATCAGCGAGGTTTACAAAGAAAAGAGAAAAACAAAATTAATGTTATAACTTTAGATAAACCTATAAACCCGGTCGGCAGAGTTCAAAAATAATTATTATAATCCATATGGATCCTCTCGCGATTGTCTCGACTGAAAATTAAACTAATTTAGGGGCGTCAACTGCGTACTCCTTTCTATATACTATATTATATGTATACTGCGAAAAAAATATAATTTCCTGAGCGACTTTTGGATCCGTTCCTAACATCAAGCTCTGACGGACAGCCTCGGTTCAATTGAACCGTCGCCGAGAAATAGTCATTTAAGTTTTATAGTGTACTATTTTTAATATAATATATAATTTTAAATCTGAGCAAGCTGTCTCTTACACGGTACGACGCAATATAAATATTATTACCTACTATAATCTATATACATGTTTGAACATAAAAAATTACGATCACTGAAGCCAAACGTTTAGCTAAATATAGATGTTGTATAATATAGTTTAAATATTAATATTATCATTATTACAAATCAGTAGTCGCAAGTAATGACCATGTTCTTTTATTGTCAAGTCTCTAAAACAACTATGTTCTTTAACTACAGTAATTAATTTATAAGGACGAAGATGGTTGCGAAGAAGACCTTTTAAAACTTTTTTATGCCCATACAGGATCTAATAATTAAATTTGTATGCCGTAGATTTGAGTAACTTCTGGATATTTTTGGTTATTTATAGCTATTTATAAGTAAAACTTTGTTATTTTAATATTATTTTCTAGGTAGAAATATTACATAACTAATAATAACCTATAAAAAATACTATACAGATGATAAAAAATGCGCGTATATTTTATCCTACATCAACGACAGTTTTGTTTAGCGGTTATAGCCAGACTTTTCTGAATACTTATTTATGTACACAAACATAAAAACAATGTTGCAACAAAACGTTATCTATTTTAAGGGGTTATATCGTGCGTCTGGCTAAAACGCTTTGTCGACAAACCCGAAAAAAGGATTACAAGGGTAAGCCGCTTAACGGCGGCCAGAGGGGACCGCTCATGGGTTTTGCCAAGAGGGCACAACAGTTTTACCTAATTAATATGGATTACTCATACAGCATCATAAGGATTAATAGGAAGGTTAATAGGGATGACGCTGAACTGAAGCAAAACAATAATTAATTACTTCCCAAAATGATTTTCAACACCGAAAAAAACACTAAAAACTGTACACATTCGATAGTTAATATTTTAAGTGTAAGCATAATTAGGAAAAAGATCCAATGGATGATCACTGTTAGTATAATACTTGAAAATTATAATTTAAGCGTAAACATAGTAATACGCGGTAAAAAATTATACACATCAAAAACTAACCATATTCTAACCAAATGAAAAGAAGATTTTTATCGATACAACTTAATAATACCGAGAACCGTGATTTTTGTTCCAGGGGTTTCCTCTGGTAACATTAAATCATAAACGTAGACAACCCAACAATGTTCAACGCGGTAAAGCGTTACCAATAAAGAATTGTTAATTAAACACATTGTGTATTATTCCGGACGGAATAATAAAAAAGAACAATTTAAAAAAAACTTTGTGCACTCAACCCTCAACGCTCGAGTCTTTTTACACAGTATAACACACGGTCATTGTTGTGTGTGTATTTCGGACAATGTATAATAAATAATAATTACGGTTAATTGTATTTAACTTTTTTCGCCGGCTAACGCCAATTCGCGATAGCGATCCCTCGACGGACGATTATTATTATCATCATAAGAGTGAAAACGTGTGTTATTTTTTTTTTCATATTTTTTGTTACATTATATTGTTATCCGGGGACTTCTCGTCAACGGCATTCGACTCGGTCATTACGACGACCGACCGGTTGATTCCGCCGAGGGATATAAGGGAACGGGTGAAAAATAAAAGAGTCAATTATATCGGTTTGATGCGTTGGCGGAAAATCCCTTTCGGGATGATGAATATGAACGATAACCGTGAAATATGCGAGTTGCCGGTAGCAGGTGCACGTATAATGAGTGTGTGTGTGTGTGTGTGTATACACATACATACTAACCACCCTCCTGTCACTTTGTGATATCATAATTGATACGGCGCATTACCATAAAAAAACGGTGTATACACACACAATATGTCCGACGACCCTTTCGGTCAAATGTATAATATGCACACACAAAAACGCTTCAACCAGCTTTCCGCGCACACTGCATTGTCATCGATTTATCACCGTAATAGTGTATAACATATTTTATTATACATGTGTTTTTTCGGCCGCGAACCTATAAGGATCAGTAGCTGCCCCCGCCGGCGACCCTACCCCAAGTTGCCGGCGACCCTCCCCGAAGTTGCCGCCGACGTTCATGTTATAATACGCTGTCGGTGGCGTATCCTTCCTTCCTGCTCGGCTCTTCCTATTCGGTTTCCGAACTTGTTCATTATCGTTTCCGGTCAGTCAGTCGACCCTCTCTTGTCGCGCATTGTCCGCCGACATGAATCCATACACAAGCACAAACCGTTATTAATAGGCGCGGCTAAAGCTTATGCACTTTGCACTAGTCCATTACAAGCTACGGTACACCCACCGTGTGCAATTGGTGCAAGCAATACGTTTACTATGTAGTATAATAACAGTATTATTATTATGTACACCCGCATGACGACCATGACGATGCTCAATATTAGTCTCTTTATGTCCTTTTCATATAGCATTAATACACCGGATACGTTTTTACACGGTACACTTATCAAACTCACCGTGAGGCCTTCTATATAAATGGCCAAGTCAATCGGCGTTGGTACGTTTAGTACAAGCCATTCTTCTCTTTACAAATGAATCCCCGCCTGCATGTGAAATCAACACAACAATTTTCACTTTAATTCCGAATTTTTCCAAAACGTTAAATGTATATTATTAACGCTATTAAAAATCTTTTTGGCACCTCACAATTCCCTATAGAATATATTTATGTGCACATAAGTTTCATTGAAATATATTATTTATTAATCCAAAAAAGTCAAGTACAAAATAGCGCTGTGCCATTTTTCTAATGCAATAATATACCTACTACTAGAATAGACTAGGTTAGATAACAATAATTATTGTTCGATTATCACCTAGCATGTTTAGGTTGAATTTGGGGTTTCATTGTCAAAAGTGACTGCAGATACAACTGGGGACTTGGTTCAGCTATCTGATCAGGATCTCCCTGTAGTCTTAAAGAGAACGCACTGCTTTGCGGTGTATCGTTGTCTAACGTCGTTCCGGTTATCAAATAACGGCGGTCCAAAACGTCTCGACGGATCATAAAACAATATCACCGACAGGACGTTTGTCACTGTGCGTACAGAAGAGAGCCGACCTATTGAAAATCGTATTAGGTAGCGATGATATTGTTATTGCCAATACCGCAACGTGTAAGCGCGGTATAAACAAATAATAATTGGTAGACGACCTGTCTGGCCGTGTAGCTGTGGAGCTGCAACGTTTACACCCCCGTGCGTTTGCTTGCGGGGTCAGACTTCCTGTCTGCGTTTTGTGCTTAATTGGGTGCCCGGTCGTGTCGTCGATAATGATGACCCGAAGTTGTTTTTCCACGACGACACATGTGCTACTAATTAATTTTGGACACACTGTACACACACACACACACACGCGGGAAACCGCAGCAACCTACCCGTCGCGGCTACGGTGGCGCATACTTTTTGGTTCTCGTGTTTTTGTGAAAATCGACACGGTGTACATGATTATTATTATCAACATCTAAACGACACATATTGTGTGTGTTGCCCGTAAATCAATAGTCGAATGAACCGCTGCGGTGGCGACCAATAGAAAATCGCCCCCGAGGGTCGTAAACGCGCACATAGTCGTCGGGGGACGCAATTATGAGTTTTCTCTCCGAAAAAACAGAGAGACTATTTATCATAAGACGGCCGAGTTCGGGCGAGACGGCCTGTGCCCTAAAGTGCTGGTAATTTACACTGTACGCGTCACTGCGTCGTTTGTAGTATGTTTTGGATGCTAAAAAAAAAAAAGAAAAGAAAATAGATTGTAACCGATAAATCATGAACGGAAATTGTTTTATTTTCTACCGTTTCGTGTGAACCGCGGCTAACATATATAATTTTTATGTACATACTATACACTATATGTGTACAATAGTGCGTGGATTGTGGACATAGAGATTTACATAATATTAACGTTATAGTCAACTTGAGTATAGTGCGTGACAAACCGAGACATATCCAACAACCGTAAACGTCGTGACCACCCGAGAAAACTTGCCGAACGCCTAAGTTATGATACTGGAGTAGCAAGCTATACAATTAATATACTGTATAATTATTCAATTATAATCGTATAATAATAAATATTATAATTTGTATGGTACGTCGATAAAAACAAAATCACACGACGTGTCCAAAGCGAAAAAATTATAATTCAATAAATTACTCACTTTATACGTATTATATGTAAATAAATATCAGTTCTTCGTATTTAATTATACCTATACATTACTCTAAATAATTCGATAGACAAAAAGTTAAGTAGTTTTATTCATATTATTATATTATAGTTATTTTATACGTTTCGGACCTCCCCGCGTGGTTTTCAAATAACAATATAATCGTTTTACCTAATAGTCACCATTGTTCGTTTGTCTCATCGTAGCACTTCATTAATTTCTGTGAATGCCATTCATGACTAGCTCTTATCTCGATCGACATTCCTTGATCTTTAACGTTTTTCAGCGATTTATCCTAGATTCTTTTTAAACTATGATTTATATGTAATACTTTTTTTTATACAAAATACTCGATAGTACATTCGCAAATCTTTAATTTCGTTAAAGTTAAGTATAACGTTGTAGTTTCCAACGTTTAGTTGGTAAGAATAAATTATGATGCGTTCGGTTTTTACGTGATAGAGGGTTTGAAAATTATTTTTCGACGACGGCGTGTAAAATAATATTAATAAAGGCTGTTATTTTATAACTGTGTTACATTTCCCAAAGTATATTTGATTATTATAAAACTGACTCGAACGTGACGGCATATGAACGGGTTAAATTGTATGACATTGTCTCTGATCTGTTCCTTTTTTTTTTGTCATTTCACCGACGGCACGTGGGTTTGAGAGCCTGCGCCAAATTTGCTGACAGCCCTTTGACACAGCAACTCCAAACGGGGACGCACCGGATCCCGGTACGCGCTGCCGAGTATATAAGGATATAGTAAAAGGTATAGTACTCCCCTACAACAACCCTTTGTGCACGTGCATATACCCTCTCTTTCACGGTCGAAATCCAAACGTGGATTTTCTAAACGAAGCTTATCACAGCACAAAGTGGTCGGACCTTTCTTTAGACTTGTTACTGTAAATTTGTGTGTGTGGGAAGAGCTCCCCATTATATTATTATTACCAATCTATACATTTGCAGATTTTGAAAAAGCCTAGACGCACAGAAAAAAAATACATAATTGGTCCAACTAAAGTTATGGTTAATATAGGGGACACAATACATTTCTAGTTGGAATAACTAAATAAATAGTTGGCCAGATTAAATTTATAGTTAAAGCAACTAAATGTTTAGTTGGGCCTACTTTTTATAACGTTTTTATGAACTCACAATCTTGTTTGTTATTTATTTATTCCAACTAGATACTTATTGTATCCTAACTATATAGTTGGGACAACCATAATTATGGTTAATATAAGACACAATAAATATTCTAGTTGGAATAACTAAATAAATAGTTGGACCAACTATATTTATAGTAAATGCAACTATACATTTAGCTGGGTCAACTATTTATTTAGTTATTCCAACTAGAATATTTATTGTGTCTTATATTAACCATAATTATGGTTGTCCCAACTAAATAGTTTTTTCGTGAATATTAACCATACATTTAGTTGGATCAACTATATATTATTTTTCATGCGCTTTGATATAATTTGTATAGCACAAAACAAACATTAATATTTTTCAAGTAAAAATGTTTTGAATTATTGATAACTAAAAATACTTTAAAATAATTTTCAGATATTTTGTTAATTTATGTTTAATACGTATTATTATGGTTTTCCAAAGACATCTTATAACAACCACCATTTAGAGATTATATTGAAATACTATACAAATTAGCCATACGATAAATAAATAATAAAATAGGTGATCGTTGTATGGGTGTTTTGAGATATTTAATTGAATCTCTTCGCCTTCTGGTTTGAGCCTATACCTATAAGAGATTAAAAATTATTATAAAATATTTTTTTTTATTTCAAGAGAATTGTTATAATGGAAAGTGAATAATAGCATACTTGACTTTTAAATCACAAGAAAACATTTAGTTTTCATACTTAAATGCATGGTTGAAATATACTGGTTATTGCACATCGTCTCGAATTATTGTTATCTTTAGTAATAAAAAGACAGCATAACGGGATATTAATTTTACTATGTACTTAATTATTTCTATAATATATTTTACTGTGTATTTTATATACTTTATTTTGATTGGGTGCCGTTACGCTGACATTTTGATTTTTTCATCGAAAATTTGATAAAGATGTGCAATAACCTTGTTTATTTCAATCATGCTTAAACGCAATAACTTTTTTCACTCAAACGGAGAGACAAAGATATTTAAACAAAGATCTCAACAAATTAGAGTGTTTTTTGTTTTACTCATTTAGAATCTCTCTGCATGGAGTTAAAAATAACGACTACCTTAATATGTATTTATACAGTAGTTTATACTACATATGACTCGATAAACCTGTATTTATTCTCTCAAAAGTATTAATTGTGTTCACTGGATAGAACGGAGATGAGTGAAGAGTCTGATAATATAAGAATATTTTGCATATTATCATTGATTTGTTATATAGTATTCTGTATTTTAAAATTAATGACATTACTTATTTGAGACCACTCACTACATTTAATTATATTTTAATGTAATGTTGATGTTAATCCGATGTACGTTTAATTGAACTGGAAATTAAACGTTAATATTTTTTTTTATGTCTCCAAAGGGTGTAGATAACGCGAATAAGTTTTTTTACCGAAAGCTTTTTAGTCTTTATTTAAACTTGTTTTCACACACGTCCATTAAACTGTCGTTATCTATACAATATTATAAACATAAATATTGTATTTGAATTTAGCATACAACATGTAATATATACATATATATATATTATATATTTTATCGTTAAACACTTATCATGAAACACGTTGCTACTTATAGATGTAAATGTAAACTTCAATATTTTAATGATTGATAACTGTTGTATTACCAATATATTCAAGTGCGCAAGCCGTGTGAATGAAACTGTGTAACGACTAATATTCTTATTTAGATAATGCTGCTCGTTTTGATCACACGGTATTCTGGTTTCTAATTTGTCATGTGCACTCATCGATTCACAACACCAGCAGTGGTGCTACATTTAACCATGTTATTTAGAAAACTGGTTATCAGCCAGATTATAACTCCAACAGATTATTGTCAAGACAATCGACCAATCAATCAAGAAGGAGAACTTGATTGATTTTGCTTTATTAATTTTTTTTGGTAATTTATTAGTGCGTTAACTCTTTGTAGATAAATTCGAAAAAAATGACCAGCACTGTTAAGTAAAATCAGAATACGCCATATTTTTAATAACTTGAATTTGGTAGTATTTGCTAGCCATATTTCAAACAAGAGATTTTAAAAATCAAGTCACAAAATAAATTATTGAGGAAATGTCAGCGCCGGCAAATGTCTAATGACATTAAATAAAATGTTCACATTTCTGTTAGGGATTTGCTATATTTTCGTGAACTTGTACAATAAAGTTGTTTAAAAGTTACAGTTAAACAAATATACAATCACATACAAAAACGTTAATATAACTTTCACAGTCCTATCGGTGCTAACTTGACCGAAATCGAAAAGTGCTATTTAAACAACAAACGTAGGTAATGCTAACTAATTGTACTTAATATTAACTATAGAATAATTATACACATGCATAAATAAATTGCAAAACTATAGGTACAAGCTGATAAGGTTAACAATTTGTATTATTATAAGTGCGTCTTAATTAAACGTTACAATTTGCAATTTTTTTATTTTAATGATGTTATCACTTTTTTTTATCCCATTGCGTTTTACAAATTAACGAATATTATTATGCTATGTGTTTACTCAACATAATACAGACGAAATGTTTGTTGTTGTTCTTACAAGGTTTTTATACTATCTTGTTATTAGCCATGTGTAGTAGCGCTATTTAATTGTAACATTTATTGTAAATGCAAGTCATTCCTATGTATATTATATATATTTTAAAAATTATTTTAATTTATTTTTCATTCGTCCTGTTTGTGGGACGGAAAACGCTATAAAATTAAATAACTCAACAAGAATTCATTCTCGACAGAAAACAAGTAATTAATACTTAAATAAAGTAGCCTTTATGCATGTATCAGTAATAAGTTGATAATTGATTATGCAAATGCAATAATAATTTGTTCGAGCCGCACAATTCATAATATCTATATGTGTATGGTGATTAATTAAAATTACTCGTTTGTGTATGTTTGCGTTGGATTGTCAAGCATAGCATTCATTTGTATCCGGAAAATAGTTCATTAAATTACCATTCTGTTATATTATGTATGCCCCTATATTATAAATGATTGCTCATAGTACAGCATTTGTTGATTATTCGATGGCGTTATAGTTTAATATAGGTACGTTTTTGATACTTCAATTTTTAAGAACAATTGCGATTTTTGGACCATTTGACATTTTTTCAATATAATTTGCATGTAGTGTTGAAAAGTCAAACATTTAGATAGTTAAACATTGTAAAAGACACATTGTTTATTCACACCCGTTGGTTGGTAATACATAAATAATGATATTTTTTGTCCGGATCCAAGTCAATACCTACAGTGTATACATATTATACACCTACAACATAATATATAATTGCGTTTTCACATGATTTCATATTACTTTATGCTTCACATAAATTATCTATAAATTAGAATTAATGTGCACAATATTTGCATTTCATCATTCCGCTACAGCTCTCACAGTCGTGCCTTCTTGTTGCCCCGTTTGGCCCCAATTTCCGCTCTTACTATAGCTATATACAATACACATAAATGTACAATAACTAAGCGTTATGATAATATATTAATATTTGTTCAAATCTGGGTATCCCACAAAATTGTAAAACAAACGGTTATATATTATTATTCTAGATAATACATATTATTATGTACTTAAGCGCGAACGCCGATAAGAATGGAAAAGTTTTTGCTCGATTGAGTAAAAATATAAGATTGTCTAAGACTCGTGCAAAACGTTGTCTTAGTTTCGGCTGACTTTTCGACGGTACTTACACTTAACTGTGCGCGCACATTGTTGGTGTGCGGGGTACAAGCATCGAGATAAATCGAACTGTGCTTTGTTACATGTAGGTAATTTATTCCTAGATAATAAGTATACAAAATAAACGTTAACAAATACAATACAGCATTATTTTTTATTATGATTATGTGTGTGTGTGTGTGTGTTTAAAATTACACTAGCGCAACAAACAATAATATTATACGACCCCAGATGTGTTTATGCTGTGTATTATTTATGACACGGCACACACACTAACGGCCTAGAGGCCTTCTTATACGAATAGGTCTCGAAAACCAATTCAACGTGTGTCGTTTAAACTCGTTCGTTTATAAATCATTCGTTGACAGGCCGTGTTGTAATTAATTGCGCCTGCAAGTCTATTTTACATAGTACACATTGGTAAACGCATTGCGTGTATTTCGGTTAGGCCCGACCGTTTCGATTCGTTTTCGTTGTATCTAACCTCCTAACGCGCGTTATTGTCCGTCATATGAACTATATTATGCAAGTAAACGTTTTCGAACAACAGCCCCGGCGAGTAAAATTATAAATTAGTAAATTAATGTACCAAGTTCGTAGATTTTATTTTAAAAAAAAATGTCCGACGAGTCGCTTTGCTACAACCGTATAAGCTCTGATATATATATATATATATATATATCCCATAATATTATCCCTATTCTCAGGAATTCTCAAAATCGCAAGCCTGCTATATTTTGGATAAGTATTATATGATGGTTACTGTGTATCCGGCTCACTCGGTAAGCTTCTTGTCAAAAGCCTCTCACAACCCTCTTGGCACTCGACTGGCACGTGGAATACACAACAAATGTATTGTCTATCGATTCGAATTTCACCTGGTCAATATGCGGTTATTATAAACCTAAAATAGTAATACTGTTGTTATCATTACAACGAAATAGTCTGTTGTGTTATACTATTTTTTATGAACTCGGTATAATTCGTTTATTATTATAGTTTAAGATTTAACAGAGAAAATAATATAATCCAAGTTATCGCACCAGAGAGGAGCGGCCCATAAAATTAGTTTCAATTAAGGTTTTCAACAAATATAAAAACAATAATAATAATGATAATAAATTATTAGTTATTTCTTTTAAAACGACTAACGAGACTATTGAATTTGTTTCCATAAACCAAATTATCACGTGAACAAAACAATAGCCGCGTCTTTAATCGAATATTTCAAAACAGTTTTTTTCCATTCATCTTAACATTAACATATTATATTACTACAATGAAAACAATAGACAAATCTAAATCGTACAAAACTTGTAGTTTTTGTTAACAAATAATTACTTGATATTCTGACTATTAGGTAGCTACCGTCCATCATTATATATTTATTGTTGTAACGTGCCTGCTTGTTTAGTTGGCTATTCTAAACAATGCTATAAATATGAACGTTACGGAGCGAAGCGATGAAAAGGTTACTAAATTAATATGTCAAAACATAAATTCTTTGAGAAATAAAAAGTCATCTCTTTCAAGAAATTTTACAAATCGCAAGCAATCATCAAGTATATGTTTTTTACGAGCAATCGACATGCTGCTAACGCCTCTGAACCGTTTTTCGCAATGATGAAAAACGAGAAACTATTTTTTATCGAGCCATGACTTTCAGGTACACGTATTATCCACTAACGACGTCTAAGCTGGCTGTGCCGTGTATAAGCTGACGTCTAACGATGTCATTGATGCGCATTCCTATTCATTTTCTCCCCCCGTCAAAATTTAAATAACATTTTTTCCCGCTGATAAATTAAGATCAATAACAATACACCAAAGATTCGAACAAATCAGTGAGGTTTGTTTAACTCAAAAAGAATTAATTACCATTAATTGATTCGTATTCGTCAGTATTTCTTCATAGTAAATTTGTAATAATGCAAGTTGGCTATAAGCTTGAGTGTAACGGATAATGGTGTTATTTCTATAGACAAAGTGTAACCACTAGTTATTCATAGTAATGAAGTTCTACACGTTTAACAAGTGGCAGCTATCCTACAAAATGTAAGTGTATCATACATTTTTTAACTTATTATAATATTATGCTATAATAATATATTATTTTAGGTATTTAAAGAACTAGTGCTAGCTAGAGAACCATAAGCATTTGTAAACATTATTTAATCTGGCTCGTCAGTAGTCTGCTTTAGGTAAATTATGTTTAAGAGTCTTTAAGTAACACAACCCTGTTGCCCACGTGGTAAGAATGGATCTACAGTCTGTCTGTTGGGTCCGCACGCTCTGGTGAACGTGTTCAGCTTCGGGCAATTAAAGAAAAATAATCTCAGAAGTCCTACCTAAAAAAAAAAAATGTTTGTCTTTTTTTTAGCAGCGGTAATAGTTGTATTGTTTCTGTGACAGACAGTGTGCTTTCACGGCCCATTAAAGGTTTTCTCTGGCTGTTAATAAAAATATATACGTACACATAAAAACACATTTGTTCGTCTATTAATCGCGTTTGAGGGACGTTTTGTCTTATAATGAAAAAAAAAAGGAGCTGAGAATACTTTCTAAGCGCCGTGCGAGCCGTCTAGACTAAATCTAACCGAATAACATGGTGACCGTTTAATAGACCTATTCTGTAAAAAGCTACACTAATAATAGATTATTAACAACCAAGTTATTTTAGCTTTAATATGGAAAAGAAGATGGTATTGGTTTTATATAATGTGTTTTTTTTAGTTTCTCGAATTTACAGTCTATTGATCAGAAATAAACATTGGAAGAACTTTAAGAGAAAGTAGAAAAAAGTACCATTTTCTCTTCAAAAGCGAAAAACCCCCTAGAGGTCGACATTTAACTGTCAAAGTAGGTATACATTGAAAAGTTTGTGAATTTTATACGAAAAATTAAATTTATTATTAGAGATAAGCTTTTTTTTACACATTGCCAGTTATTATAAAATCTTCCCTCACATACAGTTGTTATTTATGTATTTTTTTTTTAATGCATTTGAAAATACTAGATTTCTAGAAATACATTAGTTTGTTTTAAAATTATATTGTGATAAGATAAAAAGTATTTATTTTATTATGCGGCTACCTAATAAACGCATTGATATATTCTAGCATTGAATTTTATATAGATGTTGTTAATATGAAAGTCCGGATAGGTTATCTGATTTGAATATCTACATTTTAATAGATAGCGTGTGATTATTAAACATTACTAGAACACGTGCTGTACAAATTAAATACAATTAGCAATAAGGTTTTAGATATAAGTCGAACTTTTTAAGTGTATGATTGAACATATTGCAGCTGTTGACCAGAAACCAAAAAAACTCACCATTTCCAAAACTTAAGGACGCCAAACTAAGCTATACTTATCTAAAAATGTTTAAGAGTTCGTCGCCTCAACAACTATTATCCCTAAAGCCACTGTTATAGAAACTGTGTAATTGATTTACTATCATAATTTTCATTACTTATCATTTTATTTCATCATCATTTCATTACTTGATTTACTAGCAAAATTATATTAAAAAAAAAAATTACACTAAGACATGTTTTAGTATTTCACAACGAACATAAAATATAATTATCGCCAAAAAATACGTTTTACGGTATAATATGAATAATATTATTTTAAGTTTTCGTCACAATTTTCCTGTTCTTTGTTTTTTTTATCCCACACAAGTCGCCTTGCCGTTTTATATTATTCTTAATAATTATTGTTGTATTAATTTATTTTTAATAGTTAACATAAAAAAGAAACACGAAGATTGTTGAAAACTATAACTTATAATATTGTTGAATCTAAATTGTTTGTACGTGTAAGTGTAAAAAAAAAAATTATAATATTAATGCCATTATTATAATATACATTTTTTAATAATCGATATAAATAATCTTATAATTATAATACACAATTTTATATACCGAAAACTATGTATAGAACACACTAATCATTTACAAGACTTTGAATAGTAGGTATTTTTTTTAGATATCAACGAATAAAAAACTACTAATTTTACGATTTAAAGTGTCCTTTATGTAGTTGACACATGCAACGATGACGACATGCATAAATTAAACTCTAATAATATTATGTGCGAGTCTTTGTGAGAGCCAATTGAATGTTCCAACGTTAGCGACTTAATAGCTTTCGTACTGACCACCATAATCTGGTACTCGTTTGAAGAAATACAAGACGTGTAATAATCGATGTGTTCAATTTGACCGTCTGGAAAAATGAGCAAAGTCACAACGCGTTTATAGTATAAGTACGGTCGTTAAGAATGCTATCAATTTGGTTTTTTTTTCAGTATGTAATTTTGTTAGTTTTTTTAGCTTCTAATATGCGGAGCTGAGAATGTATTGCATTTATGTGTTTCTATTATTACTTTTTTATTTGGGTATCTTTTTTTTTATTATTCATAAAAAAAAGATAAGGCTTCGGCAGCTAGGTCATCATTAGCCATGTAATTTACATAATTTTGTTAATTCCCACGTATTTTTATTTAAATGTCCCACCAACGAAAACAACGGCATTTTTTGTAAAATTGTTAACAAATTATAAGAGAAAATTTGCCGTATAAACCGAACAATTGTTGTGAAAATCGTACAATCAAGTGATGGCTGATTAATGTTCTTTCGTATCTGTCTGCAATGTATACAGGTAAGTCGTACAGTCTATTTTAAATGACATGTGCAAATGGTAAAAGGACGCTACACACCTGTAATTTATCGGCGAAAAATGGTGTTGTAAGGGACAAGAATGTGAGGGCGGTTTTACAGTAACCGTATACAATTTTTACAATGGGTAGAGAAGAACTTTATCTACGGGATAGCGTTTTTTAGTTTTTTGATATCTATACTTAATATTTTCACAGAAAAGTTATCAAAAAAAAACGCTACCCCATAAATAAAGTTCTTCTTTAAACATTGCGAATATTTGGTAAATCTACTGTTAATACAAGTCTCGCATACTTGTCCCGCGCAAAGCAGTTTGTTAGTGAAAAAATTGCTATTTATCCTATAGATATAGATTTAGTCTGACAATAAAAATAGCAATGAATAAAGTATGCTCATTACAGTATTAAACAAGACGTATATAATATTATAGTTTTAAATTAAGATTTTTTGAAAAATTGCCTATACGTTACTCCTTAGAAATGACCTAGCTAGCGTAATTGCTCGCATCGCCCAAATGGGTAGTTTACATTGACACCTCCATACCCGCATAATCTCCACTATTATACTAGAGTACACAAAAATATATAAATATATATAATTTTTTTTTTTTGAAAAATAACCGAATTCTTTTTAAAGTATTGCACCCTGCGTCGTCGCTTGAAATCATCCGCGGTATTTTTATCGCCCCAAACACTCATATTTTCGTCTTGTATACACATTGGTATATTATTATGTTATATTTATGTGAACAATGAATGGCCACCTCATTAAGAATGTAAAAAAAATTATAAAGATACATCTGCTATAAAATGTAACGAGTATTTAGCCACTGACACGTCTCGTAAATATAATAATATTTTTTAAAATAAAAAAAACTAATCGTCGCATACGAAGAATTTCGTTCCCCCGCCCCCTCCCCTTTCACCGTGTTACTGTTATCATGGTTATATATTTTTTTTTTGTCGATTTTCTCAGTGTCTGCGATGATGCCGGCGTGATAAGTATCTTCGCGCGCGTTCCCCGTGCGATTGCGCCACCAAAGTAGTTGCATATATTTACATAAACATTACGAGTTATATATTATTATTACAGTCGCCGCGCGACAGTGTTACTCTAAAAACCGGTATGGAAATTAATACGGAATTATTTTATACATATATATATCTATACATATATTTGTTTTTTTTTATTGTGTTTTACAACGGGTAATCCTCTAATATTCACGCAACCGATGACAGCAGCCGTATACAGAGAGCTGTATAATAATAATAATAATATAGTGCAGCGCGGTCTCACGTTAAACGACGCGAAACCGAAAACCAGCTTGATTTACGCATAAACCTATACACTATAATATTGCCACCGAAGCTCACCGTTTTTTTTTCTTCAATACTGTAACATTTATTTTAGTATTTTTATCAAGCTGCCACCATCATTTTTGTCTTATATTATTGGGTTCCCATCGTATCGATAATTACCAACCGCATTAAATGGTTAATCGCAATGTTAAACGGTCTTATACTAATGTGTATACCTACCTACACACGGTAACAAACACCGTACACCGCCGTCGAGTACACAACCGAGGAAGGGCGGCAATGAGTCATGATAGCACACACACACACAATGGGACAGTAATTATTATCTCTCGTTGCCGCAGCATCGACGGTAGCCGCCGTCGAGATTAATTGCCGGGTAATTGGTTTTACGCATGTGCCTATATGTATATAGTTGACGAGATGCTGTTCGAAGACAATTTGTAAGCGACTCCGCGTACGCACGCGCTTTTCTTTTATATGATTATACCCACACGCCGGCCCTCGTACGTTAATATTATAATAGTTGTAATCCGCAACGTTCTATCGCAGAATAGATAAAAGCGGTAGGGTCACTTTCAATGTAACCAAACAAGTGACGACCATTTTGTAAACACAAAATGGTTTAATTTTGGCACAATTAGTTGTTTATACACAACTAAAAATATTAATGTATACATAGATATAACGTTATAGTGGCGTAGCGTTAAGAAGATGGCCGCCGCGTTTTTGTGTGATAAGTATCTTCCCCGTGTTAATTTAGAAACAGTGTCCGGGCCCCGGGGCCTGCGGTTCTATCACTGCTCTGTCCTATATTCGGTACTCAATGTCTCCGAGCACAAGTGCGGAGACTTTCGTGGACCAAACAAACCATATCGTTGCAACGGAGATATAAAGATGAGCCGATTGCCCATAAGTTGCCGAGTTATCGAGATATTCGCTCAGAATTTAGTGATTGATTTTATCCGATATGATATTGCTTTTTGATGACTTCAAAGCTAAAGCATAATTCATTTTACTTTAATGTATTTTTGTGTTTTTTTTTAGCTACAAGCAAATTAGTTGTGTAATAAAATATGATAATCAAGAAATTACACACTTATCGAAGGAAAGTTGATTTAACTAAACAAATAATATTGATGAGGTTAAAATCGACTTTTTCAACAATCTTAATTTGTTTTTGTTCAACATAATATTACTCGGCCGCTGTGAGAACGCAAATGCCTGTCGGTATACTTTTGCGACATTTGTCCACCGTTGCCCTATATATAATATATTATTATGTATTGTTGCGGGTTAAATACACTACTGTGCCGTTTCACAGTACCCATCTAACCGCTAACGCTTACCAATAACAAACGCATGTACTCGCATTACCAATTCCAGGCGCATATGAACGCATATATATTAATATAAATTGTACAATCCAAGTTAGACTCGAACGCTGTCGAATATGGGTATAATAGTATAAGTGCATAGGGTCGGCTTCGACACAATATTATTATTATTTTATTGACGTCGACTTGACAAAACGGCAATACTCGTTTGGCACACGTGGTTTGAAAAACAACCGAAAAAAAAAAAGATAACAAGAAAAAAAAATAAGAAAAATCCATTATTCACGCGCTAAAACGCACACAGACTCAAGGCATTACAAGCTTTATGTGACGTTCTAAAAACGTTACGGTAAAGTGCATTATTGTTTTATTATATTTTTCTCCACGTAAATGTATTTATAATAATTATTGTCAGCATACCGCGTGTCAGACTCAGGCCTTCTATGTAATGACTTTATACACGCAGACCACGGCACACGTTTTTCTACACCGACGGACACCATTAATTTATCGCGGTTTATTATTTTATACCGTTTGGAGAAGACATTTTTTTCCACGCCAGTCTGAATCGACGTCCAACTATAATTTTTTGCCGCTATACCGACTTTTTACACAACATAATATCGTGTAGTCGACGAGAGTTGAAAAAGTTCCCCCTTTTTCCCTAGTAAAATGCTAGCATTCCAAAAACACAGAACAGATTGTTAAACAGTTTGCACAGACGAGCATGGCTTGGAAAGTCACATGATCATCACAAGATCTTACATTCGCTCACCGGCCTTGTGCACCCTAAATCACACGTGTGATGATTGAAAATTGAAATCCTCAACTCAATACACAAGTAGATGAACGAAATATTATCATTATGCGTTTACACGTACTTAAACATGTACAAGAGCCAACTGCAAAATGGAAATCAATTCCTAGATAAATATGTCATTCGGCCCCCGAACTTATTTAAAAATAAAACCATACGACATGTACATTATCGGTATTATTTTTACATCATTGATGAAGTATATTACTTCTATGGCGTTCAACAATAACGAATTCGATAAAAAATTATACATTGTTCGACCATTTAGAGTTGGTTCATTCAAATGTATAGTATTCATTACAAAAATCATCAGCCAATAATGTTCAAGCTACGACGCTATCCAAACCTTAAACTTTGTCCTAAACGATTTAATATTGTTACACAAACAGTCAATAATATATAATACACAATCTTACCTGGAATATAATATATTAAAGGAATTCACGCAATATACAATAAACAATATTAGTAATTATGTATTATTATTTGTCGGATATAATTTTGTACATAATAATACTATAAAATGTGACATTATAATATTTAACTGAATATTATTGCATAATCAATTGACACATGTTATTTGTCGCTTGAAAAATGGTGCACGTGTTCATAACATATAAAAACAACACGTCATTGTAAAATTTTCAGCTCCACACACACACACACAGACTTCAACTTCAGTTAATAGTCAAACCTGTGTAGTCACATTATTTTTTTATTGAGCAAAACTCATTAAAAAAATTGCTATAATATAATAATAATTAAATCTATGTACACCTACAATAACAAGAGCAATTTTTTTTTGTTTATTATTTTATTTGTTGGTGATGAAAATATAATTTTTACAAATAATATGGGTTCTGCACGTGATGTCATAGTTTTCAAATAGCCTGTACAGGTATTTTAAACTTTTAGAGGGCGTGCAAAGCTCTGCACTATCAGCTTAACGCGGTTCAATTTTTTTTTCCTTTTTCTTCTTCGGCTCAATATATTATAAATGATTTTGTCTCGAGCTGTCTCTCACACACGCTCATACGTAACGGACGCACATACCGAATGAGTTATTACGGGGGCAACATACCGAATTTGGACATGCCCATACCTATATATTATACGGTATTTGTATTTGTATTATATATTGTATTTGCCCTGTATGTGTGTGTGTGTTGTATGAAATGTTGCGACGGTGAAAGTTATAATGACCATGTACGGTTCGTACACTGCCAACAGTCACGCGCTCGTCAAAACCCCTGCCCGCATACAATACCCAAGTCGTTCTGGGTATTCCTTGCTTATAACATAATAATATTCGAAGCTTTTTCCTCCTCGTTGAGCGCATATGTCACACGACTACAGTGCAACGATTACCGACAGAGCGAAAGAAAATAAAGAGGTTATCGTCGATATTATTATGGCGAAAAACAATCCCAAGCGAAAAATGATTATCATCAAAGTTATTATGTACACAATACTATCCTTTCAAGTAGGTACCATTACCCAAGTGGGGTTTTGTGTATCATGTGAAGGTTCAAAGTGAATAACAACGGACGGGCACCTCTCCCCGGTCATATAGCCACGCCGTGGACGCACAAATGTCGAATATTATTACAATAATAATAATAATATTATAATGCAATACATACGTGGAAAAGTTCCCTTCACTCTTATTGCACAATACCGATATTTATTTACGCCGTACGGTAGCTTAATCGATACACCAACAGCTATATATCAGAGCATACAAACGGGCCGTATACTTTATTAACTTAAACCATTGATTATAAATACAATTGTATTTATAATCAATTCTTAAACGTACTTTGAATTAACCGCGATGAGAAATAAACACGGTTAAATTACAATATAAAGTTCTCGACGAGTCGATTGTCATAATAGTATTTTCCTATTAATATTTGTAAATCATTTTTCACTATAATCTGCGGTTGTATATGTAATATGTATGTAGATATTTTTTGTTTTTGGTGCCGTATGGGTGTAAATATCATAACATAATATTAAGTATATAAATGCAAAGTTTAGACCCTGAACTTTAGACGACACCTAAAAACAAGATTGTCCTTCTTGCCCTGTTAATAATTTAAATTGTAATATTTAAAAGTATTTTTGTATTTTTATTTTAAAGCACATATACCTATTAAAATACAGTCACAATTTTAGTTATCGATTGTTTTCAGTAAAAAATTAATTAATTGAGAGATCATTGGGATACTTAAAACTCTTAAAACTTAAAATTAGCGCTTTTCAAAATACCTACGTTTATTTTCCAGTGAGAGATTTGTTGTAATCAAAATAAACGTAGCACTAATTTTATTAAGTTTAAATATGTTTAGAATCCCAAGACCCCCCCCCCCCGATCTCCGCCAATGGTGTCTAGAATTTTAAAAAATCTAGTTTCCGAACGAGAGCACGAGTAACATTAATTTAAATTATTACTATTATTTTAGTAAATATTATTACAATAAAAATATGTAGGTAATATGATTGTTGACCAAATATGATAATATATGTAACGCAAGTTATGCGTTTCCGCGTTCGATTGACAGTGATTTCGTGCGACGGCCATGTTGGTTTTGTCTGTATGTGTGTGTGTGTGTGTTCTATATAGTACATCCGTATTCCGTATACTACACGCGTTGATATATTATTATTATACACAGTTATCCGTGGCTGTATGTATATACTGTTATTCGGTAAATTTGTTGGCGCATGTGTTGCGCATATGCCACCGGGCGGCCGCGGGACCCCACAACGACCGCCGAAAATCCCCCTCGCGCCCGAAACGGGTGAACGAAATCGTCATAATATACTCCATGTATCACACACATACACTTCCCACAAATCTCATCTTCATTACCATGACCATAGCCATTATGTTCCATTACACGGACGGACGTATGCATGCGCAACCCGGTAAATCCACACACACACGTCGCTTATACTGTTTATTTGTTGTAATAATATACTAAACTATTAACTATCCGTATAGATATATAATAATCATGACATATTATAACATCTTCACTCTGAACGCCAAATACAATAAGTTCAGTATATCAGTTGCGGTTCCGGTCGGTTTGGCCTAAGTCAAGGTGTACGACTTGAGCATTTCAAGTGTTGTGAAAACAGATGTAACCATGGTTGAAATATACAGGTTATTTCGCATCGTATCGAATTGTATTATCTTCAGAAATAAAATGGCAGCGTAAGGGCATATCAATTTTACTAATACTATATATTTTACAGTGTACATATTATTACACTTGATTTTGGCTCCCATCACGCTGACATATTTGTTTTTAGCATCGAATAATTATCGAAGAAGGGGTATATGTGCAATAACCTTGTATATTCCAATCATGGCTGTAACATTGTCGTGGAAATGGGTATATGTATGATACACGGCAAACTACCCAATCTGTAAATTTTTAAAATTGTAAAATTCTTCTTCTTGCTTTACCCAAATTTGTCGAGGTATTTATATACGACGAATTCCCAAGGCTAAACATTTATGAGTTATAAATAGTTAAACGTTTTATTTGAACGCATTTTGTTGGGCAACTTTGTTTAGCTCGATAGTCGGTTATTTTTTTTTTACATTTTCCGTCACGTATTTATTCATTTTTAATCCTTTTTGAATTGGTCGGTTCTGATTCTATATCTTTAGGATGGACCAACAAAATACTTACATATTTAAATGAGAGAATTCTTATATATGTTACCACCGTGACTGGAATGTTGAAGCATAGTCAAAACTATCTTGAAATTTTTGTTTGTCCATTAAGCATTGAGAAGACACGTTGTACGTCTTATAAAGTAACGTAATTAATAATATTGTGGTAATTACAAATATTATTAATCTCGTACAATATGAACGATGAACGTTTAACGCGTGTAATGAGAATTTAACAAATTTCGCAATGCTGTCTTATGGTTTGGCACCGACTGCATAAATACGCTTGTAACATAACTAAAAAACACTATAAATATTATTTAGTTTTCTACACTAAGCTTTTAATTTTATATACATACATTTATTATATTTGTATCCATCGGCTATGTATGCAATGCCTTACCGAGGAAATTATACTAGCCAAAGTATTTATAATGTATCTCTATTAAGTTGTCGCATTATGAAATAAATAATACTTTCTGCGGTATTAACATTTGATAAGTAGCTCACATCGACTTTTAGAGATTTCCTAATAAGTAGAAGTAGTCAAGGAACAAAAATGATAAACTACAAATATTTAACGCAATTTAGTGGCTTTAAAACAATTACAATTTTTAATTTTTTAGTAATCCAAATTTTCAAAGGACACTCACTATAGTAGCCAATTAGGTATATATATATACTATTCAGCATTCATTTTTTGGTGTTTATTTTGGAGAACTTTTGAACAATGATCACTTAACACGCAGATTTGTAATCCTAAACATGAACACCATAATATGTACTGTTGCTACTTAGCGGTGACTCATTATTGACTCATTATTTACAATCACCACAGTAAAGGATACAGCCAGTTAAGATAACATTGTTACCAATACTAAAATACACGGTTATAGTTCTGACAAAAGTGACATAATTATTTTACCCAACAAAAATATACAATATCAGAGTTGAAAATTGTGCGTGTACCTATACACCTTATATAGCTTTTTATATCTATTGTGTGTACCTATGTGTGTGTGATATAGCGTTATTAAACCAGTGCGGTCACCTTGAGTCAAAATATCACAATTGTTTACGTCATGATACTTAAAGCAGCAGTAACTGCAACCGACAAAATATATATTAGTCGATACCATCATGCGAGTCTTTCGTTCGGTAAATAAAGACCAAACATAAGTAAATGTGTAAATCATATGTATATGATATAAAAATATAAGTACACGCAGTGTTTACCTACTTATTTTTGTATTACACACATTACACAGTCAAATGGCATAGCAATTTCAATAATTATTGTGGTTACATTGAGTACATTTTATTTCACTTGACATTACCGACAAGCTATATTATAAATCATCAGCTAGTCTACAAGTTTATTATGCGGCTATGGATTATCACTATTAATCCGTAGGTATGAATAAATAACCCGTCTTATATTTATAACAAATTATGCGTGTAGGTACTATCAAACGTTTGTAAAGTCTTAATGTAAAATACGTATGCGTGTAACAGCTAATAAATGCGTATATTACCTTGTTCCAAAAGTGTTCAAAAATGTAAAACTGTTAGTTGACTCGAACCGATAATATATTTAAAGTCTCTATGTATTTATTATTTGATTGATTATATTTTGTGAAACTCGCCGCGATTAAAGAAATCCCATATGTGTTTACTTCTTAACAGCACATACATTACAGGGTATTAAGAGTTTTTCGGCTAGTTCTAAGATCAATAATATTTATTAACATAAATAAGTATATGTATCTGACGTCTTATCGAGCACCGCATCGTGTGAAGTATGCGACAATTGCGCAGTTGATTTTTTTACCACATTTTCTTGGTACTTGTTTACAATGTTTTTATTCTTTACGAAAACTAGTTAAGGAATATATTAATAATGGCAACGATCAAACGATCGGTCTGTATTATATAAGGTTTCATTTTTCAACATTACATTTGTTATAGTTAATGTGAGAATTATATTTTGTTTATTTTATTAGTAAATTATTATAATTTGCACTAAACCAGAAATAATACTTTTCGATAACGATCGAAAAGTGGATACATAATATAAATATTAAAAATTCGATATTAGAAATTAATATTTATCTATAATAAGAAATTATTAAATTTTTTCTAGTCACGACTGCATTAAATTTATTTTTTCTTAATAGCGCAAAAATAATGAGTCGTTTGTGGACATAAAAATAAAAATGCGACGATGGAGACGATGCTCGTTATTCGCTTCGTGCCACAGTACAAGACGGATCCGAGTGAGAAAAAAGATATTAAGTCTGTTCTGTGGTGCTTGTAATACACAGTGTACATGTACTGGGACGTTGGGCTTTTTGACGAGATGTTTATTTCTTTTATTCGTCAGAGTACAATAAACGAATAAAATATTATATTATAACAACACCACAAACCACTGGCTATAAAATAATAATGACCGAATTATTTAGCATCGCGTGCGGACTCGAAAAGAGTAGAACATTTCGTTTCGCGGCCAACGATAACAATTCATAAAGATGAAGGCGGAGGAGTTCGAGTACAAAGTAAAGAGAGAGAGAGAGTGGAGTAAGAGGAAGAAAAAACGGATGGATAATTTGGGAGAAAAATAAATGTGTGTATTCAAATAAAAAAAATAAAAAAAAAGACTGCGAGAGGAGTGTAAAATCCGTAGATACACTCTCGTCCGAGAGGGGCTGCGATTGTCATGACTTTCTTCTGCACACAACAAAGTTGTCTTCCCCACCCCACCCCCTCCCCGGTGCAATCCGTTCGCGGAAAAGTTTTTCGAAAATTAACGAGAGTAGTCATGGCAACGTCATGGAAACCTGGATGAAGGGGAGAGAGGGAGGAAGCGGCCACCCCGAAGGATATTCCTGATATTTTTCCCGTTCTCCTTCCTCTCCCGGTCGTTTTGGACTCGGACGAATCCCACGGCACATCATTAACTTGACAAATCCTCGCCAACGGCTTTCCCTCACGGCGGACAATCGCAACCTCCCCCCCCCCTCTCTCTCTCTCTGTACGAACACAGACGCCAAAGGGGTGGGACCGCGTTACAAAGACAGGGGAAAACCCCGCATTGTCGTATTATTATCTGAAGGGGTTTACGGATGACATGCTCTGTGTGTACGGATTTTTTTTCCACCGTCCTCTTGTAGCGAACATAAGAAACGGAAATAAACGTCGCGCCCTCGTTTTTCCACCATACACACGCTTTTTATTTATTTATTTTTTTTTTTTTTTGCCAGCAGATTTTCAGAACGACCGAGTCGGCAGCTTTTGTCGACGCGCTCTCTTACAACACTATAAATATAATATCAGCCGTGCACACACTTATTATTTTACGACGTGCACGTGCTGCGACAGTGAGAACAACATATTTATATCTTTTTTTTCTTCTTTTTTATTCGAGTGCAAGTGTCCAAAAGTTGTATATTATAATCACTCTTAAGTCTACATGGTGTCATTCTAATAACCGTTCTGCCATCCGTTAAAAACTGTAAGCGAAAGACCTAAAACTAATACAATATGTAAAATTGAAAATAAGTTTACATGATCGATATTTCTTTCAAAAAATGTTGTATCTAATATTGCCTATACTTGCCCCTTAAAAAATATCCGACACCGGGGCTCTTCAGATATTAGACATTTCAGAAAATTACACAACAATTTTTTTTATTTGACTTAACTAAATAAATAGTTCTTTCAACTAAATATGTAGTCAGATTACTTAAAAGTCGTCTTGACTGAAAGTTTACTTCGATGCATTGTTTATTTAGGCTTAAGTTAATAATTATGAAATATGGCTGCCACAAATGTGTTTTAGCCACATTTTTAGTTGACGTATTTTGTTTTCCGTGTTGTTTACATATTCAAAAATTAATTATTATAATTAGTCAACATTAGGCATAACAAAATATACAATTATAATAATTATACACGATAATTGCATGTATCACATCACCCATTGCACTTTCCCACCGTTATTATTTCGAATTGCGCATGTATCAAGAAAAAACTGGTTGGCGAACAGCAGTTGTTTATACTGAAATCGTTTAACCACCATTTCGAAATAAATAATAGCGTGACATTAAACTCATCAGCGGAAAACGCAACCAGGAAGATAGGGCGAGAACATCTGACGCGGACCCTCGGTTAGATGTTCGGGTAATTCAATATTTTCATTATATTTATTTGTGTAATACATAATACAAGTCAATACTTAAATCGCCCTACTATAACAAGTACATTACAACTAATACAAATTAATTTTGTTTAAAAGTCATAAACATTTTTTTCAAGATTACACGAGCTTCGACGCTAAAAACTACCGCTCTACCGTCTCCGACTGATTTTTTAAATGTTCCAGAAACTTGGACAATTTTGTCAAACAGTGGTTTTTTAGGGGCCACCGGGTGAAGGTCCGTGACTTGAACAAATAGGCGTGGTCGCTATAGACACACGCACTATAATATGTGTACACAATTAGGAAACAAAACGAGACGAATCCGGCGTGTCTCTTGAGCTAGACTATGGCTTGAGGATTTCCAACGTGCCATTCAGACCGAAACTGATAATAATCGCTATGATAATAGAAAATTGCGGATGCGTTAGAGTGCATGAAAAACTGCACCGGCGCAGTTATAATTATATATTACAAAAATACTTATTTTTATGTCCAAACGATATATTTTTTCCTTCCGTGTTACAATATTTGAGCCGTAAAAACAATTAGCTCCCATGTGTGTTTTTACCGCCAACAGCTTTTCAATAAATTTCGGATTAACCGATAAAGGCGCTATATACATGCACAGTACCTAGGGCCTAGGATATGTGACTAACAAGTAACTGGGCCCATATAACAGGCTTATGACCTCGACCAAAGAATAAATGAAATACAATTGTCAACAAAATATATTTATATTATATTAAACAAATATATTGCAACACAGTTATAATATGTGTGACATTATAACTATATTAGTGTATTTTTTTATAAAAAGGAAATAGAAATGTATTATTATTTAACATTGGAGTCCTCGGTGTTTAAGTGCGAATAATCGGTCTTATATGATTATAACATATACTCTGGCGGATCGCCCTGTGTAACTAAATAAAGGTTTCTCTGTACAAGTTTTAGTATCTATTATGTGTAGACTGTAGTCAAATTATTCTCTGTACTGCCGTTTGTGGCAGATATGGCGCCTGGCGTTATGTATAATAATACAAAACTCGTTGGTTGATCCAGTTTAAGGTCATCAATGTATTATAATAATATTAAAAATTAAATACAACTAGATCTATTATACATAAATAGATCTTTTGAATCAGGCACTTAACACAGCGGCGTTTGCCTGTTCATTTATTATGTATAAATAATGTACATATGAGGGGAATTAGAAACGTGTTACGACCGATAGATTAACATCGCATAATTAATAAACCCATTCGATTTACATGTAGGAACGACGGTCAAAACGACAAGTATAATATAATAATCTTAATAATTATGATTATTATAGCCGCTACATACACAATGTTACTGCGAAAAAACATTGTTGGTGTCCCCCAACCACCCAGAGAGACTAATATATTCTAACATTGAATTTAGTGGAATGCATAAAAAAAACGTTAAGTAGGTATATCTTTGGTTGTACACGAGAATCATACTATTATTATTATGTATGGTTTTCATTTTGAATACTAGAATATATTTTGACAATCGGTAGCCTAATCAAAACTGTTGTATTTAATAGAAGTAAAAGCCTGGCATAAACTAGTATAAGAACCCGACTGCCTTCATAGACTTACTTTTATATTAAAATAAAGCTAAAAAAAATATTAAAGTATAACCAACCCGGAAATATATTAGAAAATGCTTTAGCCGAGAAAGAAGTTGACAATAAAAATAATATTTAAAATTGGAGACCTAGTTAAATTAATACTCTTTTAATTAATTTTTTTCCATGACGAGTATAAATATGAGCTGCCTACAAGTTCGCTGTAGCTTGACATTCCGATTTCGAGGAATAAACGCGCTGGTGGATTTGATTACGGCTAATTTCGAAGGTGTTAGTACGGCGCCGATGTTTTCTCGGTTGTGGTAATACTCCTTGCCTTCCCGTAGCAAAGGACATAGCACTCAACGAAACTACTAATTTGACTTGTACACGTGATAGGCAAGCTTAAACCGCAGGGAGATAGCCTTGCACCGTAGGCATACAATTCAAGTATTTATGTACAGTCAAGTTTCCTCCCCGATTTGTCTGTATTCAGCGCAAAGCTTTGTATAGTCAAATCCCTATGTAAACATATCATATGTGCACATTTTGTTTGCTATACCGTTTAAGTGCTAACAAAATGATACTAGCGGTGTAAATACTTGACTGAACCGGAAACGCAACAGATATAAAATTATATTTATGATAAAAAGTTTGCGATTAGTGTAAAAGTATAATGTAATTAGTGTTTGTATATGGACCGCGTCTTTATCTGAGGTAAAAATTCGCACTAGCTTGCACAAGCTAAAAATTACCTATATCATGTATGTGACTAAAAATAAGTGTTTGTTGTTTCCTACGTCGCGTCGCCTAAGTCTTAATCAGGTTTTTTTTAACCGTAGATAGCTGTTAATATAGGTAATAAGTACCTATTATGTATAAGTAAGAGAGAACTAATGCTATAAAAATGTTTAATAGCAAATAATTTGAACAAGCTAATTAAACTAACCCGAAGTTATCGGATACATGGTAACGTTTTTATTATTATTGTCTAGTTGGTTATTATATGATTTTAATATACCTGTTATAATATGTATCCAATGATAATAATTGAGTTGATGCTACCTAGTAAATTTTATTTCACAACGATTTTATTCGATTTTACTTAATTAACACAATACCAAAGAGGGTATTTCTCAGACATAAGTAAAGTTTATGTTTGGGAATGAGAGTTCAACATCCTAAGATACAAATCTTAATAAAGTCTGCTTAATACTATTTGTTGGAAATTGTATTGCATAATAGTTAGAACCAAATATAAAAAAAATATACTAAATATCAATATATCATCATCGTTATAAGTCGTCGTTAGTAGCTACAATGTTATCTTTAAACGATAACTAACAAATAAAACGTATATAGATTTATTAATCATTTTTTAAATATTTTCAAAGTCTAAATATTGTTCATACATAATACATAATACATTGTACATTATGTATTATGATGAGGACGTGATCCCTCTATTTAATAAGTATGAGGTATATAAGTACTTTTTTGCAAAATTATAATTTAAAGCTTAATCTGTAATGTGTAATTACTAATTATTAGTTTAGTGATGAGAACTTTTTTTTGCTAGTTACCTTATTTTTCGGACAATCACAATATCTTTGTCATCCATTTTAAATATTTTTTTAATCTAAACATAATTCCTCAGAATGTGTTTTACTAATTGTAAGTCCATGTTTTTTTAGAGCAAAAACGCCTATCATGAAATCGAAAGATAACAACATTTCTGAGTAAAAATCTTATCCGATTTTGAAAATAATAACGATTTCGATTTTGTTATCGGTAGTTTTGCTCTAAAATCATTACGGTTGGAGTAAAACGCATTCTGTGTATAGATGTATGTTTAACGTTAGAAAATTGGGCGTATAACGTCTTCTGAATACAGGGACACGATCAATTTTTAGTTGGAATAACTAAATATGTAGCTAGTTTGTCCATATAAATGTTTTAGTTAAATCAGCTATACATTTAGTTGGCCTAATTATTTATCTAGTTATTCTACGACTGTAAATTTTCTCGTGTTCCTACTTCAACTTTATACGGTTTTCTGTGCACGTTATATTATTATAATAGCCATATAATGGAGTTGTGCCTGCGCTACATAATATAATGGTGAAAATTCAGTTGTCTCGGCGACCTGGCGCTGAATGACATGGCGAAAGAGAGAGGGGGGACGGAGGAGCCATAAGTAGGGAGCGAGACGGGAGACCTCAGCACGCGTCCCGTATACCGTTGTTGTTGAGGGAGACATCTATAGTGTTGTGGTATACAGAGGCGCCCCTCGATTATTATCGGTTCTCACGACCCGCCGGCTCTCATTTTGAATATAATAAAATATAATAATATATACACACGCCTATATTATTATAATGTGTGCAGGGACGGCAGCATCAGCGATATGCGCATATGTATATACCTACAGATAGAAAAAAAAACGACACGCAGTCGTATGATATGCAAAACAAAACCGACAAAAAAAAAATAATAAAAGAGAGGTCATAGTAAAATAAAAACCACCTACCTATCCCGTACGTGCGTTTGTTGTGTGTGAAGGAGCTCCTATGCCAGAAGAGGCAAAAGGAAACGCACTATACACAACAATAGGCACGCGGTGGATAAAACAATGGCGACAAACAATAATGGAATAATATTACATGTATAATATATTATTATTATTGTAATGTGCGCACGCGGTTTGCCTTATATAATCGGTCGGTATCATCTCTCTCTCTCTGTGCCCAGTGTATATAATATATAATGTATATGCTAGCAGCCCATTCGTTGTTCGCCGCCTCTGTAATGTCACTGTGTATATTATACATATAATATAAAAATATAATATTATGGCCACCCTATCCTACATACATACATATAATATGTATGTGCGGTAGAATATTACTTTTTGCGTGTCCATTGTCGTCGTCGTGGCCATACACACTATTGGGCTGATAGAGAAGCAAAGAAACGTTTTAAGAAAAAAAGAAAAAATACCGGGGAAGCGCAAAGTTGAGATCGTGAACGGGTAGTCCCCGCCCCGCGCTCCCTGTCAGTTGTCCACCGAGTATTATTATGTATCTATACATATATATATATTGTATAATAATATGTACTTGAGCACACGCGTCCGACACACCGTGTATGTATAATATATTTGCATAGAATGAACCGGAGGACCCTAAGTATAGAGTACCTATCTACACGAGGAAAAACGTGAGTCTACCGCCGTGGTCGATGAGTACACAACAAATACTTAAGCGTATTTGTGTGCGCGTTTGATGTTATACCTACTATTCGTGCACCGCCTTTGAGTGAACAGAAAAAAAAACAGGAATATTACATAAAAATATACGCCTCTATAAGTTTGTACGCAAGTGGAAAAACGACGTTATTTTGTGGCCGATTTTCTCATCCAAAGATTATGATTGGAAAATAAAAAGGCGCGAAACGGATAAAGCCGGAGGGGGATTGACACTTAACGTTTTAAAAAACTATCAACTCAACACATTTTAACCATTACAATTCTTATATTTTTTTTATGCAAAACTCTCTTAAAGACAAAATTCAAGTTTTAAAACATCACAGTGGAACTTTTAAAATGTTAATATAATTATTGTTTGGATTATGTTCCACAAAATAAAAGTTATGATATTATAAATGAAACGATGAGTACTAAAATACCACTTACCGTAAGTGACATTATTTAAAACAAGTTTTTGAGCTTATAATATTTGTCAACGAAACCTATTTCCTATTTAAAAAAATAAACATCACTCTAAAGAATATATAGAAAAATGAATTTTAATTTTGTTCTCCAAAGAACATCTTTAGGAAAAGTCAGATGTGCCCTTTTTTTACTATCGTTACTTCATATTTTCATTATTATTAGTGTTGTAAAATATTAATTAATCAAATAATAAAACAACATTTTTAATTTTAATTAAATGTCACCGCAACTATTTATTGGAGAAATGTACACGTTTTACAAAAGTTTTGTAATTCTTATAGACACGAAGGAAGTAAGAACAATTATAATTAATAAGTAAATGAGTTTATATACAGTCATCATAATATTTGTTTTATGTACACAAAGTTCGTTAATCTATTATATAATATATAGGTATATAAATATAAGTTACTGGCAAACGACTATTGACAACTAAAAATTATTAGTTTTTTTTCCAACTTTTTTTTTTTTATACTTTCAACAATATAAATAGGTATTTGATTAAAACATAAAATAAACAACAACTTAATATAGATATCGAAAATATTGCACGTATAAACTGGCTCACGACGATTTGTTTTTGTTCCTTCCAAATGATGTTGATTCGAATCGTTTCAAAACTATCTAATATATAATTATGATTTCTACGAGGAAACGGCAGGGGGAGCATTCATATAGGGGTGAGAAGGACAACGATTTATTTTTCGATTTAAGAACCGCATTCCATGGGCGACGATGTGCCCAGGTAACTTCGAGGGCTACTCATCTGCATGGACCCGTGGTGCTGTTGCTGCTGCTGTTGCTGCTGCTGCTGCTGTTGGTGGTACATGACAGCTTCAATGCCGGTAGACCCGGTTGAACTCTCCGAGCAGCTCTTGTCCGGTTTGATGGAAGCCGGCGCGGATAACTGACCGCTGCCCAGGCCGTCCTGCTTGGTGGCCGTCCGCCTGTACTTTGCCCGTGCGTTTTGGAACCACACCTATGCAACAAACAAAAAAAAAAATGTAAGATTAAAACAATTGTACTGAAACGATCCCGGTGTAAATGACTATTCGTCTCAGTGTACTAGAGTTCTGAGTCGACTATAAATATTATTATTATATCCCAATTGTAAGTACTATATAGCGGTAGTGTGAGTAGAATTGAACGAGAGTAATTAAAAACGAACCTAGAAACGTGTCTAATGTCTAACTGTACATATAGAACCCTTCACTTAAACTTAATCATTTTCGAAAAATCGACTATACCCAACTCAATATATTGAATAGGCGGTCCTCTAAAATACTTGGTTAGAATAAACGCACGTACGGGGAAGAAACGCTAAAAAAATAATACAAGATTATTATCGTCGCGGTCAACGCTACCGTTTTATTTACATTATTTTGTAATTTTTATCTTTGCGAATTTTTATATTATACACAACTGCACTCGTGTCGATGACCGATCGCTTTGTGGCCGTTTATCGCATAGTAATAATATAATATGTAATATCCATGTGGGACAATATGGCACAATCGTACACAATAGTACGACCTCGTGGCATAACGCTGGCGACAATAATAATTATACAACCGTACCTATTTAATACGGTAAGGGGAGATGGATGAACAAAAAAAAAAAAAACCACCAAAAACAACAAGGATCGTGCGTGCATCCGGAAAAGAGTGGTTTTCCGGCGAATAAGCCGTATCGACACGACCGACGCGACGATCCGTTCTCGTTCTAAAAAAGATCGCATACAACAAAAGCACACTTATAACTAGCTGTATAATAATAACAATTATACAGAAACGCGACGATAAATGGTCGGTGAAGACAATTTGTTACACCAGAGCCGTCCAAAATAAACAGTCCCTTTGTTTTCGGTTCGCGTAGATTAGTGGACGTTCCCATCAATCTTAGGTGCCCTCTCCGGGAAGTCTGCCAACTCTTGACACTTCTGTTAGAGCGGGGCGGGGACAGAACGGTAAAAAAAAATAACTGAGAATAATGATTATGCTTAATATATATATATGTATATTATTATATGCTCTTTTTTTCGGAAAAAGAAGAAATATTCTCATTGCTGTGGTAGAAAAATCGAGAACGGTGGATACACCGCTGCTAAATTGGTGACGGGACTATTTTTAACTATACAGGCGTCGACCCGCGAGTGACGGATTCTTCAAAGAACAACCTGGGTGTGCAGCACGATATGAGACTTTTCCGCTCGAAATCTTAATAATACTCTTTACTTTCCGGTACACAAGAATGGCAAACTATTAGGTCTTAACATGATTCCACACAGTACCTATAATATCTGAAAATCTACTCCACGCCGAGGTACTCGATGAACCTAAGGCTGTATAATTATTGTAATAATTAAAACAATTCATATTTTAACGCTACACTCACGTTTCTCACAGTAAAATCGCGGCTTAACAAACCTAACGGCTAACCAGATGTATAAACACAATTGGGTACGCATAGACTGGAGTAAACGAGTAAGTTTAGAAGATACAATTTGATCCATTCATAATCATATAGTATATATGTACAAATCGAACCGGGTATTTCATCCATCTCTGATACATTTTACCTCGTTTATAATATATTTTGTTATTAGACAAACTTTCGAGAGTTCGTGAATATTATGTAATTTTACAACGATAATGTTATGAAACCAGAAATTATTGCTACTTGCAGCTTATGAACAAGGTGAACAATTACAAATTATAGAAAATTAGTTATAAAGCTAAAATTACTTCACTTTTTCAACCAGCCTTGGGCATATGTCGTATATATTATTATTATGCTCTTATAGTGTTTTTCATAGGCTCAAATACCGAACATGGTCGTATAGTAGTGACTATATAATACTGTATAGTAATATAGGGACATGCACACAAAAGCCACAAAAGAACATTTTCTATTTCTGATATCTTACACGTTGTTATTACTATTACTATTACTATTATTATCATCATCACTCTTAAGTCTATATATTATTATGTTATATAAAGTACACAAACGCATGGATACGGTATATCAGATAGGGCGTGATAACCGTCACGGCCGTCGATCGTGTCCACACTAATTAACTGAACTTATTCGCGGTGCCTTACGACAGTGTCGCGGCACTCGTGTTAACTTAGGCAATACAAATACTTAAATACTTCTGCTGTAGTAGTGACGATAATAATATCATAACATACTATTATAATGATGCGCGACCAGCGGTGAACTGACAAGCGACGCGCCTAATTGCCGGGACCTATGGCGGTCCCTTTGCCACGCTTCTCCGTCGACGACATTCTTTGACGTCTTTTGGAGTGACAGAAATAGCACCCCTCCTTATAAGCGTATACATATCATATTGTTTAGATATAAAGGTATACCGAGCCTGCGGTCGGTTTTTTTTATAATTGAATCGCAAGCGTTTGTTAGGGCGAAGAACACCGCGAGGGATATAACAATTAAACGCCCAAAAAACACTCTATCGAAAACTGTACGAAAACTGGTCGCCGCCCTGTTCCGATCTCATTTTGAACAGAGTATAGAAAGGAAAAAAAACAAAACTCTATCTCCCAGTGATCTTATATTGATACGGTTATTGACATTTTAATACAGTCTTATTTAAAAAAAAAATATGACAGACGTTGATGCGTATTAGGCCCTACGCCCTAGACGATGTACGTCAATGGTTATCGATCCGACTCTGCTGATTTCACAGCTCATGTAAATACGCATTATAATGCATACTATGGTATAGTATAATATATTGCACATACTACATGTGTGCAGTGGAAGATTATAAAAAAAAAAACATGTGTCGATGTCGGTATCAAATTAATCGGTTCGCGCGTTCACAATGGGTTCCCACGATTGGCAGAGGACGAGCAAAAATTAATCACAAAAGACAAGGTCACTAATTATCACTATTATTATTATAGACTACCTCTTGTAAACACTACCGGCGCGCAATAGAAATGCCGACCAACCGCTAATTACTTGCAGGCTACTAACTTTATTACCTATACAATATAGAGGCGGTCAGAATAATAATTGTTTTTAGTTGCATTCGAGCCGGCCGCGTACAACGAGAGCGGCCCACACGACAGTTTTCGCATACTTAAAAGGCCGTCCAAACGGGTGTTTAATTACCGTTTCAGGGTCCCTATATTATGTACAATACTATATGCTATTATTACACCTATCAAGAATGAAAAACCGGTTAGGTTCGGTAAACGCACAGCCCAATATCGGAAAGGCGGCGGCCTATGGTAAACAAGTCAGTTCCGTTTTTATCTTAAGGGCACGTGGGGGACGAGCCTGGGGCCCCCGGTCGAATAATACAATTTTCATCTTAACGTTATTGTTTTTTTTTGGTTTTCTTAAAGAGCCTCCAAACTCAGCGTGCCCAAGGGCCCCCCTGCACAGCCTAAGACGGTTCTGGTAGGCAATCTGGTTGGTGGTTTTTTAATGCCAAAACCGTTTGCCGGGAAAAATGAGAAAAATGATATTATCATACACGAGGTATATATATATAATTGTATTATCATTATTGTTATATACTATCGCTAACGGCGGCCATTACGTTATGGCGCGATAGGTCGTTGTGTTGTTTTGAACCCTGCGACGGCCGGTTTCCCAGTGCAAGCGGACAATCATGTACGGTTGTGACAAATTACGCGGGGGCATACGAAATCATATATATCTGTTTGTGTAAGACTTATATAAATGTATATAAGCGGCGGCGATGTCGGCAAAGCATCAAAAGCGCCGACCGCACGGCAAACATGTCGCCGCCGGACAAATGGTAGCAAACGGATACAAAAAAAAAAATTGTATTAAAAAAAATCATATTGCCTCTTGATGGCGGGAGAGATGACGAAGGAGGTGAACCCCCTCCCTCCCCCCCGTATGTTTATATGTAAAGAAAAATAACAAAAATGCGAACCGAATAATAGGGAAAAAATAAAATAAAAAATAGAAGCTCAAAGGTATCGCAGGTGGACGTAACCTCGCCAATAGAATGTTAAACGGCCAAACGGGTTTTTTATTGTTATTATCATTTTTCTTTTTTTTTTGCGCTATTTAATACATCTTTCTCTCTCCGGCTCTCTGTCTAACTGTACATAATACTGTCCGTCCTACGGTGGCGGCGGTGATGGAAGAAGCTTCTGCGGGACGACCGGCATATGGCTGCCGTCGTGGATTGTTTCATTGTTTTCAAACGGAATAACATTGATAAATGGACGACGTTATTTCGTTTCTTTTCTCTTATTTTTTTTTTATTCTTCTTAACCCTTCTTCTGCTGTATTATTATTATTATTTCCTCTGCGTCCGTTGGGCTACCGCCTCCTGCTCTCTCTCTTTGGCCGAGATATGCGGCAAAGCACCTGCCATTTTTCCGGACCGGACGACGACCGACAAACCAGTTCCATTGGCGACAGCCACAACGCGAATAGTGTGTGTAACGCAATCTTTGTTTTTCCTCCAGAGATCTTCGCAGCCTATTGTGTTTGCGGGACGTGCACATATACGTATGTAAGCACCGCCGCAATAAGTACAGTATAGAACGTACCGGCTATAGAAAGCATAAAATGTATATATATATATCTATACAGTCCGGAGTCCAGAGAAGACACCGCATCTTACAAAGGATGCGACGTCGGTAGAGAAAAAAAAACAAGAATAATATACCGTTTGCACTGATAATATAAAGATTGTTCACCGATAGATACATGGATATATATTATATTCTTGTAAACTGTTTAAAAATATAATATGTGTAAGTAGGTTTGTTTTTCTGTAGAATTATATGTGCATAAAAAAACAGTAAATCCGAAAGCAACAAAAAATTATACTGTATAATTATGGTATATGCAATTACAATTTAATATTTTTTAAATTGATAAGTAGCTTGACTTCACTATATAAGTGAAGGCTCAAAGACCGTGCTGATATATTAGAAAACGCGTTCACAGATGACAGGCGGTTTGCATGTAGATGACTGGTGTGTAAGACCAAGCAGCGATGTCGCGTCGTCTTGTGTGTGTATTTGATTAATTAAACATTGATAAAAAGAGTTAAAGCCAAAACAAAAAAAATCGTAGTCTTTGAAAAGCCGACGCCATCGCTTGTAAATCTGTTGGCGGCGCTAAAAAATCGCAATTGGCTAGCGTGCCAAGTGATATTATTATAAATAATTCGCTTGTGTACAAAACAAAGTATGGTCAAAACAAAACGCCAAACACATATTTCCCCTTCTCGGTGGTCTTAACATATTATATGATATAGGCTTTGGCGCAATATAAATATATATATATATACTAAGAGAAGCTGACTGTTATTTTGTAGCGTAGCTCGCAATTGAAACATTCCGCACTGGACCAATAAAAAAGCTAGTTTTAACTGATAAAAAATAATCTTTAAGATCAATGATAATTTTGTTTTATAGGTTACAATAAGTTGCCAGAACGCTTACAGGTTATATGTATACAAGATAATTTGGTTTACTATTATAATCGTATAGAAATTGTGCTAAGTGTAGGATTTATTTTGTGAAGAGCCTGTATATTATAGAGTTCTTATGATTCAAGTGAGTATAATTTGTTTATCAACAAATTTAATTCAATCGAGATGAAACGATTAGGTAATAGGTAACTACCCAATACAGAAAAGATACTGATCGTATACGCCCGGCTCGGTTACTGATTCTGTAAAATTTAACCATGAGAACGCGGTCATAAAACAATTTGACCGTCTGTGTTTTCCCTTTTAAATTCGGAATGTGATCTCTGAACGATGAATAATTTATCGCCCCGTCCGTCCGGTACCCATTTATCGACGACTTACTAAAACATTATACATACATGGGAATACGTGTGTGTATATGCCAATCCTTATATCAATATCCTTCCAAATGTGTAATAATGTGAAGAGTTAATATGCTACTATTGACTACATATTTACTACTTATTGACCACTATTTACAACGTATTTACAACGGTGATGAATAGTTTAAAGAAAACCTTAACAATTATCGTCACCATCTCTATACGGTCCCCACAATTATAGGTATTGCCAACATAACGAACCAAAAGCTCATTGAACAACATCGCCGACCCACCGACGTTATACGTAAAGTATTTTACTTTAGGACATAGTGTAGTACTACTTGTGCACACAGGTAAGTCCGGTTCGAAGGACCACAGAACATGCAAATACGGTGGTCGGCTGTCATCGACGTTTCATCGCGCCAAATGCATTCAGAACACGCGAATACTATAAATCGTTTACTCTTGTGTGTTTACAGTGTAATTTTGTACACGGCGCATAGGTATATATAATGTAAGTGGGTAAGAACGACTGTGGTGGTGGCTGTCGAAAGCGAAAACCGAGCCGAATCATAAATAACTCGGGCGCATTAGGTTCTTGCTTTATATTTTTATTGCCGTATGATTGTCTGTGTTTTTCATTCGGTGGCTCGACTACGATTTATGCATTCGGCCGAGATATATATATATATATACACACACGAGGCCGACCCGAATAAATTATAAGTTACTTGTCTCCAAACGATTTTTTCACGCACGTCCGACCGCCAACTCCCCTCCCGTCCGTTAAATTGTAATATTTCCTCGCTCTAATAGCAAAGAAAAAAACGTAGTATTATTATTAAAATGGAGTGTTATTTATGCCTGATGATACACCCTCGTATTAATATAGAAACTCTAAACAAAATTTGCTAGGTTTTTTTTTTCTAGTCGTTCTGTCCCCACCCAGCTGTCAACGAAAGCTTTGAATTCAAAATGATTTTGGCAGTTATAGCTTGTTCATTCCTCTTTTCTAGCAAGACGATACAGTCAGACAATTCTGATATATTGTAAAAACGTTCAATACTATACATATCATGATTATGCGCATTTACCTGTAACACCCGTTTGGGCAGGCCCGTCTTTTGAGACAATTGTTTGAGATCCTTTGCGTCTGGGTTATGGTTGTGGTGGAAGTACGACTTCATGGTTCGCAGCTGATGGTGTTTGAAAGAGGTGCGCATTCGCTTGGTCCTCTGATGTCCGGATCCTCCGTTGCCGCCGGGGCCCGAAGACAGACCGTTCGGTCCGAAGGTCATTTCCATGTTGTAAGAATCGCTGGAGTTCATGTCTGCAGAAACGATAAATAAAAAAATTAAAATACACCAACTAATATTTAAATAATTTATTTTTCGTTGTATATTAATTATTGTACCATATAGATCATTACTCCCGTGTAGCTTCACGAACAAATATTTTTTTTATCGTGCAAGTATAATAAATATAAGGTTGTGCATTTTGGATTTGTTTTTTTTTTATTTTGTAAAATAAAAAAATGCCAACGCGCATATTGTTTCGATTTTTTGTTTTTTTTTTATTACTACATGTACATTGACAATGTTATACATTATATTATACATACACCTAACGCTGATGATATCTCGTGTGGTGTGTACGGCGCGACCTTCAAGGTTCGATGAGTTTTATTGCTTCTGATTTTGCATATGGTTTCCGATTAAAAATACAAAAAAAGAAAAAAAAAAGGGGAATATAAACATACATTATATTATTGAGGCTAAGCCGCGTTAACATAAACTCACAATCAACGTCATGACTCAATAAAAAACTTAGGGTCATTTTTGACACTGACTTTAATAATAAGCTGGGAATATGCCGACTTCGCATAGAGGTCGTCGACAATCGTATCTATATTTTATAATATTATATTGTGGGTAAAAAAAATATTGACACATTGTGTTTTTTTCGAATTTCCAGCTTAAGGTATCATTTTTATTTAATTACTGCTGTATATTATAATAATAATTGATATGTAAACTATTTCTATGCTGACAAAAAAAAAAATTCAAACTGAGTGATCTTAATATTAATAATAATCATCATAAATTAGTAATCAATAAAGTATTGACACGCCGGTTAAATCGTAATTTAAACGTGTCTCTGCATATCCAAGCTCTGTTTAAACCTGCGTTCTTCTGCTCTATAACGACTATTTTAATGTCCCTCAGTCGATTAATTTACAGGTAACTCGACAAAAAGCTTCCTTATTGAAATGTCTACAAATAAATCAGAAATCTCCGTTATTTTACGAGATCGTATTATTTTTTTACGATCTCAAGGATGGAGCTACCGAGAAATTGGAAATTTATTAAAATTAAACTTTTCTACAGTACGTTGGATAATATAACGCTATGAAGAAACTGGTCATATTAATAATAAACAGCGAACGGGACGTACTAAAATATTCTCTGCGAGAGAAAAACACAAAATTGCGAATGAAATTCCAAAAAATCCTACTATTAGTGCTCCGAAATTGGCCGCTAATATTGCTCAATCAATTAAAGCTGAGAGATACATTTATTTTTCAGCAGGATAATGATCCAAAGCACTCAGCCAATACAACTAAACATTGGTTGCTGTCTTATGCACCACGGCAACTGAAACATCCTCCTCAGTCACCAGATCTTAATCCCAACAAACATCTATGGAGTATATTGGGTATAGAAATTCGCAAAATTAAATGCTCGTCAAAAATTGAGTTCAAGAGAGTAATCCAAGAAAAATGGCAGGAAATTACCAGAGAAACAACTCAAAATCTAGTACATTCGATGCCTCGGAGACTAGAAGCAGTAATTAAAGCTAAGGGAGGGCATATTTCATCTTTCATATTTTAAAAAGTAATTGCATTTTTTTCTTCGACTGTGTCAATACTTTATTGACTACTAATTTATGTTAATTATTATTATTAAGATCTCTCAGTTTGAATTTTTTTTTTTGTCAGCATAGAAATAGTTTATATATAAATTATTATTATAATATACAACAGTAATTAAATACAAATGATTCCTTAAACTGGAAATTCGAAAAAAACACAATGTTTCAATACTTTTTTTACCCACTATAAATACAAAACAAAATATGTTCAGCCTTTTTTTTTTAGAACCCTGGCCGTTTACGATAGAAAAATAATTGAAGCCACCGCAGGAGCATTTTCAATAGGGTTGTCGAACGCTTTCAATAACCGTGCAGAAGCGTTTGTTTATTGTTTGGTTTGGGTTTTTCTATTATTTTTATTATTATTTAGAAGTACCTAAGTACTCGCGTGGGATATTCGGTTACGGACCGTCAACCGGCAGCAGGGGGTGGTGGACTGCTTTACTCTTTCGCTCCCCCCAACCCCTCACCACTAGGGTTGCTGAGTACGTTGTTTTTTTTTACAGTTCAATTTTGAATTGTGAGAGCACACAAACAAGAGAATAATTTTCATCACTGAACTCGGAGCGATATTCGTGATCAACCGCGATTTTGTAACGCGTTATAAAATAATATGATGTGTCCGAAAACCATGCGAGGTTATCGAAAGTTCTCCTATAGCACACCCATTTGTATGTGTGTGCTGTATAAATATAATCTAAACGTTAAGTTATCGTATAATGCGAACATGAGGCGTTTGTTGCGAGTACGCAAGCCGCGGGAATTTTTGTACCGACAGATTAGATAAAAACCCATCGTGCACCGTTCGGTTCAGTTAACATGTGCTCTGGCAATAGGTACATTGAAATACTAATTTATGTATACAGCTAGAGAGTTTGTAATACATAAAGGTGTGCTACGTTGCGGGTCAGTCCTAAGTCATCTCGCTGATAATACAGAGCCGGTAGAGTTCATCCGGATAACCCGTAGCCCGGCGGCCATAGTTTTTCTCGTTTTTCCTCTGATCTCCGACTCGGAGACGCGGGTCTAACACGCAACGCAGGCCGTAAGATTGGCTGAAAAAAAAAAGTAGTTTTCCGTAGTGTATAATAATAGAATAATAATATTGTAATCGACCAAACGAGTGCGACCGCAGAGGCGATATAATCCTACACGAGGACGTTCGGGTCTGAGGATCGCGAATTTTGCGGTTACAACAATGCCAGACACTTTAAAAGTAAATGGAAAAGTGTGATGATATAACATAATCGATTTTATACGTTTAACGCTGCGAAATACAGCTTATACCTGTTTTTAACGTTTACCGCAGTCCGCATTTATCTATCAGGTACTCATCGAGAACTTACAAGGAAATAATATATATAGTTGAATAGCCAACTAAATGTTAGGAGCAACTATTCATTTAGTTATTCCCCAACTACGCTCTTATTGTGTCCACATGTTAACCATAATTTCAATTGATGCAGCAACTGTGTATTTTTTTTCAGCGGAATATGCAAAACTCAAGTCCCATATTTGTATGGGTTCCCTATTTAATAAGACACCTGCGTTCATTTTATGTTGAAATCGTTATTACTATTATTTCATTAAAGACATTCGACAAATGTGCAACCGTCAGATAACGCAGAGCGTTTTATTAGTCAACCAAAATGTATAATAAATTGCTAAGCGTTATTTACAGTTGTTAGCTGCCGTCGAATACCCGTTAACCTTCGCGAGTAATACAATAATTTTTACCTACAGTCTAGACGTGTTAACACTATAATATGTGTATATTGGCTTATAATATTATGTATTAAGACTGTAAGTACATTATATAGAAGTACTCACAAGGCGTTGGTCGAATAATAATTAATTTTTTTACCGGAAATTTACCATAAAACTGAAAAAACGCAATTAGTTCTCACGTCGACTTATTAACTGTTTAACATAGCTGATGTCGAGGCGAAAGGTAATTTTACCGTAGTGACAATCGGTGGTTGGTTTTGGGTTCTTAACCAATTTGTAACCGCACAATAACATTATATATCAGCTGTACAATAATAATGGACCAGTCAGTGTGTATACGGCGCACACGCGCGTTATCCGGTGCACCGGTTTACCTAATCATTTTGGGGTTAACGCCATTACATTCTCGCGTGCTGTTGCGGTGGAGTATCAAAAATATATTATTATGTACACAACATCATACATATAAGACCGTAATATATTAATGATGTGCGCTCACACGAGCTAAACTGTGCACCGGACGGAAGCGCTTTGGCTTTGGGACGACCGCAACCGCTCGTGTCCTATGCCTCGCTTCGTAACTATAATAAGTGAACTCACATATAGGTCCATAATATTATTATTATGGGCGATGACGATTTATTCACAAGAGATAGGTACACAATAATGGGTAAACCCTAAAACCACACAAAGTATAAAACGACCTAGGTTAACGTCGGACCGGATCGGCAGCAGATCCAATTATCAACCCATATAGCGGACGCCAACCGTATATATACATACGATTACAATAAATATTTATACATACAGTGTCAGTGTTCAAAACGGTCGCGGTCATAATATTGATTATACAAATGACTGAACATATCGTAGTAATAATGTAACATTAAATTATTTTTTAACCGTGTACACACTATACACGCGGGCTGTGGGTTTTAGTTGCGGCCAACACGTGAGATGCGAGGCCAGTTTCGCGGTCGGATAAACACGACGACGATTTTATACATACATATCGTATATATTATATATTTATTTATTTATATACATATATATATCCGTACACCCCGGACGTGGGTTCCCACGATCTGTGAACCCGTCGGGGTCGACCTGTATGGCCCGAGTCCTGCGGAGAGTGACGGCGGCACAAGTGTGTATAATATAATAATATGCACACGAGTACCACTATACGCACACACACACATACACACTTAAGGTGGTACTCGGCGGTGCGTTCTCGTCGGATGTAAGTACTAAGTATAACGAGGAAAAATAAGACGGAAGAAGTCGCTCGTGCGTACATTTGTCGTTCGGCCGGAACACACAGAAAACCGAGCGATCGGTTAATCGATTACACACAAACCAGAAATTTAATAAGAAAACAACTCCAACTTGTAAGTGATAGAGCAACAGATACTGTGTGAATCTGTCGTCGATGTGAACACAGCTATGGTAGCCAACGATTATTAATTTATTAGGTTTTCTGCGAGTTGTTTTTTTTTCGTTCAGTTTTATTTTTAACATAATATATACATTTTGTAACTTGACGTTAGTGTACCTCAAGGTTTTAGAAGATAATGTCGGGAAACTGGCTTTATCGGGTCGGCTGCTTAAAAAGGACGTTTTGTTTAAGTCAAAATTTATAAGTGCAACTAGTCCTACTTTTAGTGTTTCGAGTTAGGCTTATTAAAGTATAATACAGGGCACTCGCGGACTTCAAGCGATAGTTCGGAACAAACGGGACGCATGTCGAGGCCGCGGTATACCCAAACCGTTCCTTAGATATTTGCATGAAGATAATGGTTCGCATGATGATTACTTATAACGCTCGTAAACTTAACGGATAAACAACGTCCGGAAAACGGTCAGAGGTCACGTCGAGGCTGGTCATAATATAGTCTTATATATATACATAAAGCGGAGGTTCACGTGTACAGCCCGTCAAGGGTGTTGCCAATACATCCGTATCAAAGTGTCAAGGGTGCCGATTTCTCTTCAAAAAAGCTCTTTGACGCCGTTCACGCGCTGAATATTGTAAGTACAGTGCGTTTTGACCGCAACCGCAAAGGCGCGCGCTCGTTCACGCCATCGCATCCTCGATCTCAGACCCCGACGTCGTCACCTGGTCCTCGACACATATATACCATGTTATTACCATTATCATCGCGTAGACATCATTATACAGCGCTACCACGTTTATTTATTTATTTGGAAGCGTTTTTTCTTTATTGAGGGGGAAACGGTTCACCGGCGGTTTCCACAGAAACCCGACCGCATGACCACGGACCAGAACTGTACGGCCGCAGCTACTCGGTCGGCGCGGTAAGGACGTCGAAAACGAGATGGTAACCAAACAGACAAAAAAAAAACAAATAATCTAATCTTAACCAGAAGAAAAAAATACAGACGACGATTCACCTTCACGCTTCATCGGCGTAACTCCGTGGGTGCTGCAACCACCGGATACCTCAATAATATTTTTTTTCACCGTCGCCTTAACCGTGTGATGGTTGGTTGTGTGTGTAGAGAAGCGGACCAAAAAAAAAAAAAAACAAATACCAGGCGCTTACGACAAATTGATTACCGGATTAAGTGTATACACGGATATGTAGGTAGGTATATCGGTAAAAAAAAAGGAACCCTCCCCCCACCCCCCAACACCGGTATTAAGCATGATCATTTTAGTCTGTTTAAATCGTAGTACGCTCTAAACTTTGTGCCCGTTACGGGTACACGCCTATCGCTTGTTCGTCAAGTCCGCCGATGATGATTCGAGTGTATTTCATTTACATATCATCATAAGTATTATTAATCGAAGGCAGCTGTGCGAGCCGATGAGTTTTACACCCGGTCGACACGGCGATTACACCGTCTGATAATAGATAAACATACATTGTATATATAAATAATATAATATCATCGTACCCGGTTAGGTGCTATATTCAAATCGCTCGGGGAGGTCCTCTGTACGGGCACACCACAGACTTATGTATACAACAGCTATATGGACCGGTGATGCAGAGCACGCGAAATGTCGTGATCGATCATTACACCAATTTATCCGGACGGGCGGCAAACACGCAGGTAAAGATGGACAGATAGAAAGATCTACCGTGTGTGTGTGTGTGAGTGTATTATTTCTTGGATTTTTTTTTTTTTTAATAAATCCCTCCACCGAGCGTTGTTATTATCCGGTGGCCATCGACCTGTCAGCGGGTCTCTAGATTTATTATTACATACTAATCCGATATCGCGGCGACGACTGTGGGAATCGAAACCAATGCGATACATAGTGTATACCAATATACATATATACATAAGATTTGTTTTACATTTTTATTAAGTTTATTTATTATTTTTTTATCAAACCCGATAAGTTTTTACGAAATCCATCGAGTTCGAAATGGGTCCAACTGACTTTGAAAAAAAACCGGACAGACCGCATGTAGCATGGTACAGCATAATATGGTATATTATTATAACATACAAACCGGCCTTGCCACGATGACATTTTATTATACAGAAGAGTACCGTGTATCAGATCATCTTTTCCGCGACCGTCGCACGTTATAGATATGTGTTTAAAAAAAAATTGATAATTAAACGCAAAAATATACATTATATATATATATATATGTATATAAATAAAATATTTTTCGGATATATTTAAATCTTCTCACGCCCGTCCGATTTGCTCAAAGTAATCATTAATACATACAAAGGCGGCAGCAGTGGCGCCACGGTCTGCTTTACATGACATTATTATTACTCATCTCATAAAAAGGTTTAAACCAGATACCTATTCCCTAGAACTATCACTTTCCGCTCTTCTCTTTTCTATAGGTGACATCGCAAATCAATGTTGTTGAATATAATAATAATATTATGCGCATACTAATTAACTCGTGGACAAACTACTCGATGCGGTTTGTATTTATCATTACTACTACTGCACTACTATATCAACAGATCGGCGATAACGATCCACGGCACTCGATCGCCAGACTTATGCATGACACTTCAACACAGTGACTAGTGTCATCTTTACCCTAAGGGCACGCGGGGCATGAGCCCAGTGTCCCCGGCCCCAAGGGTATTCGCGGGTAACCCGCAGGCAAGTTCTAAGCCACAGAAATAAAAAATAATATTTTTGTTAAAAAAATAATTTTACCAAAATCATGTCCAGTAAGCAGAGCGGCGTAGGAGCACACCCTAAAAAGCGTACGATTGATTTTTCCGTTAATTATCCATTATTTATTCACAGTAGACCCTAACTTCCATAGACTTCCACTTATTTAGCCGGCTTGACATCCCTTTTTTATGTATAATCGCATATCAATAAATAAGTCTACAAACAACTATTAAACCCACTCTTAGAATATACATAGGTACTAAATAACGCGGTTGTTAAGCACACGTGGGATAATAAAATGATAACATGTATAAAAAAAAGTTTTGAAGTATCGGTGATTTACATACCTTTCGGCAACACAATATTTATCCCATTCGTTGGATACACCGATAATGATTTATACCATACGATATTATGAAGAAGGCCCGTGTCACAACCAATGTTAATAATGGCGGTCAGGAGCGGATATAAAATAATACGTGTAATGTCTATGAAAAAACATTAAAACCGATTCCTGGGAAACGCACATAATAACAATATTCTTATAACGTTCATAATATAGTGTGTGTGTGTATATGTGCTGCTACTGGTTTTCTCACGGAGCACTCAAACGCAAAGCGGCGGAGACCTCGGGTGAAAGCTTGGACCAGCCAATGCCGATGAAGACATTTCACGTGCACGGTCCCACGCATCAATACTTATGTGTGTGCACAAACGTATACGGTTACTTTTTTTTTTTTTTGTAATGTAAGCACACGTGATATTTCATGTGAAATTGTCAGATCGGCTCCATTAAACGCATCGCGTACCTACACACACACACGCGCACGCGCAAAGTACTCGCGGCGAATTTCCATTGTAATCTTAATACATCCAAAGTCTCCCCGCCGTTTATTATAATAACCTTTTGCCGAGTTCCTTTCCCGTCACCGTCAACGCCACACACACATACAATATAGGTATAGTTAATAAAAATATTATACATATATAATACATATTGACCATATAATATCACATTGTCCGTGCCATGCCGATACGTCCTATACCTATATTATGTGCGCGTACAACGTCACTCTTTACGGATAACCGGTATTTTTTTTTTTTTTTTACAATCCGCTTTACTATATAGCCGACACTATATTCTACAAACACTATTGCACGGTATATTCTCACGGGACACACTATTGCTACCTCACGTGAATCCACCGTGATCGAAATATGCGGATTTTTATTTTATTTATTCAATAATAATTATATTATCTTAGTACCAATGACGCCTCATGTATAAACATCATCGTGTATGTAATATATGTACATATTTTATGTACCGCATAAAGGAAACAAAATAAACCGAAATAGTGAATTATTTATTGCCAATTTGAACGGGAAAATGTCGGTCGGGTTCCCACACACTGTAAAACGAAAAATGTCTGTCCCCACCTTGGCACGAGTTTTAGAACTGAAACGATATCTGCTGCCAAAAAATGTAATGCTTATATTATGTTTTTATGTTATTAGCACAATTTTCTATGAGGGAGCGTTAATTTTTGTTTGTAACAGCATTGCGTTTGTTCTTAAGCTATACATATGCCTAAAAGTTTACATTAATCGCATACAACTCCTATGACGCACTCGACGAAATTTAAATTTAAGTATTTTATTGTTCAGTGACGGATAATTTAGTTTTAAAAAAATGTCTCTTTACTCGGATCGTTCCCGGGCTGAAAATTATTTTGTTTCAAATCAAATGTCCCGGGACTTTTGGGACTTACTAAATGCCGTAGTTATCTATATGTTATCTTAACTATATTATTAGTTAAGTTCGTTATCTATATATTTCTAAGTGACGAAAGTTGTTCAACTCACCCATATTGGCGGCCATGGCGTCCAAATCTTTGGGTTTGCGCTTCCTAGGTCGGCCCTTCTGCCGAGGCTGCGTGGGCGCGACAGATGCTGTGACCGGTCCACCCGCAACGTTTCCTCCACCGCCGCCGCCGTTGTAGAACCCTCCTACGGGCGTACCGGGACAGTCCATCCCTACGACGCCCCTGACCGACGGCGAAGGGTACGGGGACTGGGCCGGGGCCGGCGGTGGTACGGCTGGCATGGGCCGCAATGGCGCTAACGTTGGAGGTCCAAGTTGCTGATAATGGTGCTGGCAGAACACGGCGCCGTCTCTCATGCCGAACTGGTCGCCTTTGGTAAGCACGGTCAAGCACACGACGCAGCTGAAGCACGGCACGTGGAAAACAGTGTCCCGAGCTCGCATCACCAGCTCCGAAGGCGATATGGCCGCCTGGCACCGACCGCACCGACGGATACCGTGTAACCTGCACACAAAAACAGACAATACCGTTAGGACTACATTGTAGTTAACAAGTTACACATAATTAAAACAAAAAAAATAGTCCATACACTAAAGAAAATTCGTATATCTTAAAAAAAAGTGAAAAAATCGCTAAGAACTGAACTACACATTTTATTACAATCCTTTATTATTGGGGGGGGGAGGGCTATTTGAGTATTAAAGAGGATTTAGCCTTCCCTAGCCCCTTAATATGCGCCTATGGTATAAATACATAGTTTTTCCTCGAAAAGTAAATGGAAACGCATAGAGGCCACAACCGAAGGATACAAGTAAAGATTATAAAAGTAATATAAGGCTTACAAACGTTTATAAGAAGTTATAAATAAACATTTTTCTTAATAATCATCTACTTACACCGCAGAATTACTTATTTTTACATAGTTACCTACTGTTTTTTTTAATAACAGAATGACTCGACGTTTCTACAATTCTACCATCCTCGTTTACGAAAAATCGTAAAACTGTTACAGATAGAAAAAGTAAATGTTTTAAATTTCGTTTTTAAATAGAATATTACTTACACCCTCGTGACCTACGTATTGCCCTTAATCTGGAGTAAAAAAACATAATAAACACGCCCACGTTAACGCTACCACCGGTTTTTCGACTTCCACGGGCGAATTCAAACATCGAGAAGTTACATTGTTGTGTACTGTACGTTATAAAACTTCGTGACCCATTTACTGTTATGTGTCGGTAAATTATTATTATTATTATTATGCGGTAACGTGACCGGCAAAGGTGGTAGCACAGCGTGTGGTCGTTCGAGAGAGATCCTGTAGGGAGAAGGTGCGAACCGTTGGATATTTTCGCACCTACGATCAGTACAGTATATGGGCGGGGCCGTCAACGGGGCGGACATAGGGGGGAAAACCTAAACGCACTGATCGTCATCGCCGGTGTACACTGGCAGATACATGGTCTCTCCCCGGGGAGAACGCTTCCCTTGCACGAAAAACATGTAACAGTACCTACACACAATGTATTATAAAAAAAAAAACAGACAAGAAAAAACACCTCAGCGGGATACCGGGACACCGCCTTCCTGCATAATATTATATTATTGAAACCGTCGTGGGTTTCGCCATACCCCCACCCCCTATGGATTTCGGTGGTGTTCCGGTTACCGGTTCGATGACTGTATTATATTGTTGGTATGACGTGCTGTATTTTACTGTATGCGCGCGCGTTTGTTGTTACACCTAGTGTTTATAATAATAATAATAATGTGTATAATATTGCAGAACGAGCCGTTTACATGTTTGTTTATGGTGATAATAATAACAATAATAATGGGAATATTATCCGCCGGTCCGTTTGCAGACCGACAGAGAGAGAGAGAGAGGTAGTGTGAACGGAAGGAAAACCACCCGGGGTGCTCGAGTGTGTATTATTTTTTTTAACGGTTTGCCAAAAAAGTCTTTAGGCCGCCCTCGGAAAGCAGCAAACCGCGTGCAAACGAGATTAAACGGGTAATGACGATAATACTATAACGAATGTGATAAGCGGATATGGCCCAAACGGTTGTTCGTGCGAATATTATATTACTAATTTATGCCGGAAACGTACTTGGATAATATAATTATGATGGATATCGTCTGCTGGCCGCCGATCGTGGCTTGTACCCGACCTATACATAATGTATAATATGAAAAACGGCGTTGGTGGCGATTTTCACCGTGATTTCCACTACACCGCGCAGAACCCGGACCGTTGTCGCCCTAACATTCCTGCGACTGCTCGACCTCAGCTAACCACCCATTATTATTATATTCGAGTTTATCTACCACTTTTGTTCATACAATCGTCGTGACCGGCGGCAACCTCTGTTCGTGCGCCAACAACAAAAAAAAAACCGGTATCGCACCAACGCCATCGCCGTGTTTCCAAGTCGACCTACGCGCCGCCCCGGTGGATAACGTACTATGGAAAATATGAGGACAAAAATGTAACCTTTAGGGTCGAAGAAAATGCCTTACGTTTTCTCTTTGGACAGAAGCGATCAAAGTGTTTACCGTATGTTAAAAAATACCATTCATCTGCCTCCACAACCAGTAAAGGGGAGGGAGTAGAAAACTCTTCCCCGTCTTAGCATAGCTGATTTTGGCCGCAAATAGACCACTTCAAAATCGTTTCGCATTAATCACATGATGGACTCCTGTACTACTAGTGCGTTCACGGCTTGGTGAAAAAATAAAGACATACTAAAGCGGTTTGTCATGGTAAAGCTTTATGGCGGGTATTATTATAATATATTATCTTTTTTTTTTCTCAACAGGAAATCCGTTTTGGAGGACCCGGCACGCGATTTCGGTCATCGCATTGGTTTTTCTCAAGACCCCCGCCGCCGGGGTATCTCATATAGAATATAATAATTGTGAGTTCTGGATGCGTGAAGTCAAATACAAAACAAAAAAAAACTAGAAAAAAAAGGAATGCAAAAAAATGCATTGTCTAAATTATACGATTATGACGGTGTTAATTAGACGCCGTGTTGCGTATAGAGACGTGTATAATAATAATAATAATCATATCATACACACCGTTTGAAAAAAATCGTTTTAAAATCATATTATTATTTTTTAATTTTTTTTTTTATATACACATATACATAACACATATTGTATATAGATACCACTACACACGCACAGTTCTCACTCTTCCGTCTCGATGGGTCGGCCCGGTCTTCCATTATCTTTACATAACTCGACGTCACTGCAATACAGATAACTATCACACTCCGGTAGTATACAGGCGATTCACACGTACCTAAGGTGAGCATATTATATTATATATATATATATTATATATCTTGCGCGCGCGACTGTGTAGGTGCATATACGGTGTATTATACTTGCAACCCACGCTATTATTATATGAATATATATCACACACGAGTAATACGGTGCATATAATAATAGTATTATTACACTATTATTAGCCTATACACAGACTAATAATAGCGTACGAAGAGAAAAAACGCATCCAAGCCGTGAGCAGAAATTGAGGATAGGGAAAAACTTTTACTTACGGTCCAGTTATAATATAAGTTATTACACATTAATGGGAGCACTGCAAGAACGATTAGTGTCAAGTGTTCTGAATTTTAATTTAAATGACTTTATGGATCCGAAAAATGTGTCCATTACGATAAGATAAAAAAAAACTCGTGTTACACCTACTAGCATTAGCTAACATTTTCCCCTTAAACTGTTGTTTCATTGATCCAAGATGCAACTATACATTTTCAAGCACATTATTATCCCATACCGCACATACCTACATAATTCCAACATATTATTTATATATATTTTTTTTTTGTAACACGTTTTATGGGACGTCGGAGGTGGCACGCGTTAAAGATCATATCGTGGATTATAATATAGAGATATGGAAGCTCGACGGGGGAGCGCGCGCGAGCCAGTTACTTATGTTAGGTCATCCACCACACACTACACTACATTGAGATTCACCAGGCGACTCCTCGGCCGCGGCGTCACCTTCTTACCGGCTCTTACCGAATGATTTAGGACCGACCGGTGGCCTGGGTGTCGGGTTGCCATAATATACTATGTAGCGCATCCCTACGGCAAGTGGAAAAATAAAAATATATAAACCGAAAGGTATTGGCCGAAAGTACGCTTTGCCAAAAATAACGATTGTCGAGACGATAATCGTGTACACGGCCCCACACTACTTTTCGTTTGGCGCGTTTTATCTGGCTTCAAACGCATCTGCTGCGTATTATACATGTCCTATATAATACCGAGTAGAAGGAGCAAACTAATAACAAGCGCCCGCCCGACCGACCGAACCCACAGCAAAGCGGCGCGAAGTTCCTTGTGTGTGTGTACATATACTTAAATATGTATAATTATATGCTGTATACACAGTACCGCCGTCGACATGACAGCTTCTGGAAAACATCAAACGAAGGCTCGTTTTGCCTGACTACATCAGAAACAAAAACACACGTTGATCATAAATCACCAAGAAATATCGAGACGAGTACGATTCAAAGGACACGTCTTTTTGTATAATAAATATATAAATAGCGGAGCGCTAAACCGCTCTTATATAGGTGGTATTAAACACACGTATAAATATAATATTATAATATAGCTCCTCTCTCTCCATGACTTGAATGCGCGTAATCAGCTTTGATGCAGTCGATAGAGCATGTGCATATACATAATAATAATAGTAATAATGTACATTATTGTCCGGGTGAGTATGTGTATATGTCATGAATATTGTGCTCGGTCATTGTGGGCTAGCACAACGCGCAATAACGTACTCCATAATAATTTTTGACTTTCAGTTTTTTATATATATATAAAAAAAAATTTAATTATTATAGTTTTTTTTATTAGTTGGGAAAGGTCACGTTAAAAAAAAATATACGTCCATTGTATCAAACGCCTAAAGTCTGATACTAACGTCAGAAACCCAAGGCCGCGTTTAGGGATAAAATCAACTACATTAATTGTAATGATATTAATTATTATAATACCGATAATATATGTATAATACACATTTACCACACAGCAAATTATAAAATTTGAAAAAAATATGTATTGATCATAAACAAATCCAAACATATACAGCAGATATATTTTTGGGATTGACGTTTGGTGGTAAGGCCTTGTAAAATTTGTAATATATTTTAGTATGAAGTGTACTGAAAATTAGAGGTTTTGACTAGTCTCGAACTACTAGCCTCAGAATCGCAGTGCCGTCTATCGTAGCTAAATAACTCTTCTCTGAATCCCCTACACATTTTTACATTGTCACTTCGCATTGGGTATCTTTTCATCGTTTCTTTACTACTTCTATCCTTTAGTTAAATGGTCCACATAATAGAGTATGTTTTAATGAAATCGGTCGAAGCACCCCGGCATAGCGTCACGTGTACGACACCCGCGGCGAACACGGTCCACGGCCAAACACAACTTAATATTTCATATTTACGCGTTTTTATTTGATTATCAAAACAAAGCACGTCGGCGGCGTAGACCACACCGGGTACGATGTTTGATTGTGACACGTTAAATTATGTTGTAAAGATAATAATAATATAATGTTTTTTATTGGCCGTTTAAACTCCGAGTACACAAACATGAATAACAACGAGCGGCAGCGGTCGGTTAAACGTCTCCCGTTATGGCTAAAAAAAAACATTTTTATTTCCAAAATATCATCATTGTAATTGTCGTTTGAAAATCATCTCTTGTCTCATCCGGAATAAGTGCGTGCATCTCTGTTCGCAGTTCGATCACAAAGTATACCTAACCAGAGAGAGTCGATGTACTTGTTGTATTGCCACAACCCTCCAAACTACATATAGTCTACAACGGTCTCGCGATAACGCAATAACTATAATAATTATTGTTAACTGTTATTATGGCGCGGCGGCGTTTGGGGCGGATCCGACGACTTGTTAAACCGAAGGGTAGCTATTATCATAATTTAGGGCGCCTCCTGCGATATTCTGCGGCGTATGTGTGTGTATATACAGCTATTATATTATAGCTGTTGACGCGTAGGTAAAGGTATCTGCAGGAAGCCTGTGTTATGTAAGGCAGCTCATGAGGCGGCAGGTCGATAGCAACGACGATAAGCGGTGCCGGCGCAGACGGATGACGGCGGACAGCAAAGACTACTAAAGAGAGAGATAAAAAAGAACCGGCGCACAATGATTGGGCGATTTTCGCTAGTCAGATCTTTTTTATACATATACACACATCTTATATATATATATTCTTCAGATGATCGTAAATTTCGTTGCGCCGCGTTTCCCATGCCCGTGTATCGTGCTCAATACGGTCGCCCGTGTCTTTCCCCTACCAGCGGCAAGTCCGTGACCTTTTGCGGAGCGGAGATGTGTACAAAAGCGCTACAAGGAAGACGAAATCCTTACAATATAATATGTTGTTCTCTGTCTCACCCACACGCACGGGTACACCGTACACATACGGTTTTGACGTTTGACGCGACCAAAGTGATAATTAAGACAAGTCTCTAGATATTATTATTGTACATTTTTTATATATCTATACACTGTTCGGGCAGTCGACAACTGCAGCAGCTTGCCGGGCGCCGCCGAATGACGTCTTCAGTCATCGCCGACACTGTAATAGTATAATATTCTAATGTAAGGCGGGAACGCCTCCGTGCGAGTCTACTACGGCAGTGGTCACACCTCTATATCCGTCAATTCACACACATAACAACATAGGTAAAATACAACGATATACCTGCGACGATCGGCCGAGTATATGTAATAGTGCAAAATCATAGGACAGCGGATGATGCCCTCTATCGTGATCAACAATATAAAAAAAAAATAAGCATGCGGTAATTATCTGTGTAAAATAAGTGGAAATCCAAATTGCGGAAAATAAATCATAAAAGAAAAACAGCAAGTGTTTTGTAAAATATAATAACGTGGTTCAACGTGTGACCTCTCAATGACATTGAAACATTAAAAAATAGAAAAAAGTAGACATACATTTTTAAAAAAACATCATTTGATCCGTCGAAAAAATATAAAGAGCGGTATACCCTAATATAATTTAATCTTTCAGTGCCCGTTGTAGCAGAAATGCAACATATTTATTACACAATTTTATATTGTTAGAAAACATAGCTTTCATATACTATGACACCCAATAGCTATAAATAAATTGCTGTCTACTACATGTTATAAACGTATTTTTTTTGTATACTTTTTACCTATTTTTTCCCAAATACCTGATAATTTAATCTATGTAAAAAAATTGAGCATTGAAGGTTTAAATTTGTTTTCGCTTAATCTTATTATGCATTGTACATAATTCGCGAAAGAAAATACCGATAACATACTCGCTTGGTTTAACTACTTACTAGACCCATGTTTTACTTTGCAATTCGCGGCCGTTTTTTAAAAAAGCACACTAATACTGGGATGCATATAAATTAATGGATCCATAAACACTTATTAGAACAATGCGTGATTGGTCCAGTGCGTATGAAACCAATAAAATAGTGTGCGATTCAGCATAAGTAAATTACCTTAGACGAAAATTAAATAAATGTTTATACCAATATATATCTAAAACTTTCATCGTCATGAATGTGAATTAGTAACATTTTTAAATCTGTGATACGGTTAGGTAGTCAAAAGTAGAAATTCATAAACCGAGTTGTATATTTTGTACGTTGACTGACAAAATATGATTGCACGTGCATAAAATCTAAGGTACCCATAGTTAGTAGGTACTAAAAAACAATATGTAAAGCCGGGGATTTTCTAATTCGTTTGTCAGGTCTTAAAAGTCAGTACCACCTAAGTCCTACCCCGCCTACCTAAGTGGGTTTTATTCGGAATTTTTCGCTCGACTGACCTGACCGCTGGACGGCCGCGGCGTGGGTTTGAATATATTATGTATAGGTATAATATATTTTATTATAGCGGAAATTCGTACCGTACGAAGACGGTATTTTAATTAAAAACGATCGAGACCCGTGGCATACCCAAGAGCTTGGAAGAGGCGATCACGACGACAGAACGGTCGTAGCACGTGACAACCACAAGCAGCCCATGGCACGTATAGCGATCGAGGTGCACGCAGGACACACAGGAAGACCACGCGGCGTTTGGTCGGATGCCAGATACGGTGGTCTCACGACGACCCGGTCGGGTCGGCTGCACTGTCGTCGGACTTTTAATTGCTTCCAGAAGTTACTATACCGTAAATTTATTACTATGTATATATTACGACGAGGGGCGTACGTCGCCTAGTAATAATAATAATTACCACCGATGCGTGCCCCTGTAACACCGAGACCGGGGTTGAGTAAAATTTGTCAAAAAACTAAAAATAAATATTTTCACTAAATTGCCCTGAGGATTTTTCTTATTCGAATATTGGACTAAAAAAAAAATCCTTAAGTAACAAAATATGTTAAATGCACTTTTAGACGTTCGTTACACTAATATCTTGAAAAATGTTTAAAGCAAAAGTTTAACCATAGTAAGACAGACCTAACGCGTTATTGACATGCCTGATTTACAGGTGTTTTTAAAGATCACTTAAATCTGTGTAGTAAACAGTTAACAACACTACATGAAAGAGTAAAATAAGTCCAAGGAAGAGAATATTCATTGTCTTGTTCATACTAATATCTATTAATTTTGTTCTTCGGACACAAAGTTTTCCACGGCTGTTTTAGTAATGGACCATCCTGGCGCGTCGAAATTTAACACAGTAACGTTATAACGATATTCTTACCTTTGGTAGTCGCTCTTGCAGTAGATGTTTCCGTCCCTGTAGAAACACTTGAGTTCGCCGGCCAAGGTCCGGGAACACTGGGAACACTGTAGGCAGGACGCGTGCCATCTTTTTTCCACGGCGTACAGATAGTAACGATCTAAGATTTTCATCCCACAGCCGTCGCAGAGGTTGACTTCGGGCTCTTCTAGTTTGGGGGCGACTGCCATATCCGGCGATTCGTAAGTGTACGACACGCTGGGCGAGGACGGTTCGGGAGATCCATAGCCCGCACCGGGCGACGACCCCTGCAGCAGGCAGTCGCGTTCAAGTTTGCATGGCACGGCCAGAGAACCGCCCCTGTAGCCGCCGTCAGTAAGCACCGTCGACGGGGTCGGGGGTGGAATTTTGCAGTCGGGGCAGTCGTCATCGAACTCGGTCTTAAACGCACAACACTGCCCGTGACCGCCGTACACGTTGGTCAGCTCTTGGTCGCGACACGACGTGGTCGGCAGATTCGGGCTTTGGTCTCTGGACGGGTCGTACGGGTTGGCCAGCATGTGATGGCGGTCATGCTGCTGTAACGACAAAAACACATAAATCAACAATTATAGTAACTAAAAGGAAAAGCCCGTACAGGCGAAAGTCCTCATAAACGGCAAATGCAAGACCACGCCTATGAGACAAAGGCAATTCCAATTCACCCCCTTCATAACGGTGTCAATTGGTTTGTTAAACTTTAAATCATTAACTACTATAATCTATATTCCAAACGACGGTGGCGAGAGTCGAGTTTGATGATGATGATTGTGCACTATCGCCTGAGGAACTTGTGGTCGCTGCGAAAGCGCAACAAGGTCGGAAAAATGCATTGCTATTATCGAGGCTATTGGGGACCCGTTGGAGAGGTCGTGATGGTCCCGCGACGATGACAACTCGTTAAGGAGGTAAAAATAATACTGTTACCGTAATCCCTATAGGCTTTATTATTATAGGGATACCGCACACGTTGATGGCGAGTGTCGAGTGACGGCGACGAAGGTCATCGGTCGTTTTGCAATGAGGTGGCGTTTCGCGTTTCAGGTAAGATTCGTGCGCCAATTCTTTATATATTATAATGTTTTCATTGCATTACTATTATGTCAGTCACATCCTATTATTATTCTTGCGCTACCGAGTTCGCAAAATCAACAATAGGTATATTTTTGCCAACCTATACTGCGTACACGGTTTTCGGCCACGCAGTACTCGAAATACAAGAAGAAAACAAAAATCATGCGCGTAACGTGGGGGACGAAAGGCCAGCGTATTAGTACATAATAATATTATATTATAGAAACGTCGACGTTGTCGAGTGGTTATTGTGCGAGTGCCCCTATTTTATTATTATTTTTTTTTGCGGGTCAAATAGGGTGAAGACAGATGTCAAGCGCGGTCGTACCGTGTTGCAGGAGGGTTTACCTTTGTTGCGATGACAAATAAAATATGTAATAACCGAGGACACCTGTATAAGTCAACGCCGAATACGCCCAGCTATATATTATGATTATTGATATCCGACAACAGAATAAATATAGACCTTGAACCGGCAATAAGACAAAATATAATTAATAGGTTACCGTTTCCGTCGACCTCCGCGAAAATCAAACGGATCAGGTGTTGTCTATCGATGCGGTTTTTTTTTCATTTTATCCAGCTCTTATAGAGGTAGTACAATTAATGGAGGTTCAAAAAATATTCTAATAACTGGGTGTCTAAAACTAAGTAATAAATCATTAAAAATAAAATGTCGACACAAATTGTACCTGTCCACTTTTCCCTGCGCACGATGACGAATAAGTCACTTTTTTAGTACTACACAAAACTAGTCTACGTATTTATGATAATATGCAAGTTCAGCCATGGAAACCTAGTCGTACCGGCTGCTGGTGGCGAGAGGTCGAACACTCGCAGTTGATTCTACACATAATATTATATGTTTTTATATAAGAAAATAAGTCATTAATAACTCGCTGCTTGGCCGTCGCACACAATAAGGCGACGCTGACTGATAACTCGCTATGAGAATCGCGATGCATATAATGCAATATCTTAACCGTCTTTTGTGCACCGTTTCGGTTCGTTATTGCCGATTGACAAGAGTATATATATGACTTTATTATTATCACAACGGCGGACGGTCGATGACGAACAGTTTTTTTTTTTTTTATAGTAATTTTCCCCTCGCATCAGACTTCTTAAGCCGGTGCCGCTTAAATACAGCAGTCACGATTTTTTCCCCCCAGTTTTCAGTACAAACACAGACGACCCAAATATCGCGCTCCACGTGTTTCCGGTCACCGTTAATTATCGGACCGGCACCAGATTTACGCAAGTTCAAACTGCAGGAGATGCACGCGCACTTGGCCCCGGGGTGCACACAATACATCATGCCTTATTTTGGTTAAAAAAAGTAAAACGTATACAATCATAGACGGGTAAAGGTTAAAATAGCGTAATTTATTCGATATGATTATATTCGATGTACTTAAAAATTCATTTTTTTTTTAAACAGGTATATCACGGGTTTCTGGTAAGCTCTCATATTATAATAAATCCGGTGTATGGCCACGACCTTTTCGCGCGCGTAGATTGCACGGGTAACGCGAGGACAAAGTACGGACATAATTCGTTCGTTGTTAGGACCTTTTCACCGTGTGTTATACCGGAGGTGTGTGATACGCGAATAATAAATTCGAATAAAAACGGCTATAATATATTTTTCGGCGAACGTACACGCTTATACTTATACCGTCGGACGATTCGTGTATATGTGCCACTCGAATTTCGAACAAACAACAAGAGGATTATGAACCGCAAAATCGCATTATCGCGGTCTGTTTGGTGCGAACACTGAACTGCTTTTCACCTCCCTCCGCCTCTCCACGGCACATCATACATATTATACAGCTTCTTATTATATTATACGTGTTGTTATTGAATTTGTGTGTACAATATTATAATATTATTTATACACATTGTTTGGCCGCGATGGCGTACTATATATATATACACACACACACACACACACACAATAACGCTGTGGCCATTTGAATAATTGGTAAACTCGGACAATACCGACAAACTCGACACGACGCGCCCATACCTTAATAATACACTGCGCGAGTCAGATGATAATGTAGCCAATGATTCATGCTATTGTATACAGTGGATTTCCACCACGTCGGAAGAAGCAGAGAGCGAGGATTAGCGTCTTACAGGACCATCTGTGTTTGTGCGAAAAGGTTCTCAAAAAAAAAAAAAAAACCCTACGGCAACTTCTCTCGGACTAAGGCTAATTCGCGACCGGATTCAAGACCCGACTCCGGTGGAGATCCACTCGAGTGAAAAATGCGGAGTACAGTAGCGCATTGTGCTCAGGTATGTGTATAGGGCTGCGGTACTTCAGCGGGACGACACCTCGAGTGTTTGCCCCCGGCCGCAGAAGAAAGAATATAATATACATTGTTAAGACATGCCAGAGTATATATCCGTCCGTAGCGTTTTCCAACGTTTGGCACCCGTCGGCCAAAAAGTTACCTAGCGCGCGGTATATTATTATGTCGCTTAACATATTTACATGTATGTACAATATAGCCGTAGCCGTACTTACCCAATGCATTCCGGGTTTCTGATTGGCCAGGTCTTCAAACACGCCCATCAGGGCTGCCAATGCGGCGCGTCGTTTCGGATATAACGGTTGGCGCCGAGTGGTTGTCGCAGGGTCGACCGATCGGCGTTTGCGTCCTCTAGATCTTGATCTTTTGAGGCGATCTAAGAGTCCGCATGAGACAGCTGTGGCGTGACGTTACCGTGTCGTGTGGGGTCGCAGATCCTCTCAGGGATCGACACCGGTACTCGGCAACGGCGGCGGCGCACACCCTGTCCGTCGGCGACAGACTTCTGCAAAGCACACGGTACGTATGAGAAATGCGGTTAAACCAACACATTAGTGTATAGGTGTATGTACAGGATTAATTATAATTATTGTTATCAACCGTCGCCGCTGTGGCGGGCGTGCGTTATCATTCGGCCGAATGTGTATTTTTGTAGAAACACAGCAGGCACAGCAAGCGGGGAGAGAGAGGTCAACGGTTCAAGTTGGACCGCTGAGAGCGCATAGTCCGCGCCCCCGTCGAGATAACCGCGCCGGAGATAAGGGCAGACAGCGGGCCAAAGGGGTTATCGGTCGGTATTTCTATATTATACACCTTTATATTATCATAATATAATGGCCTTTTCCAGACCGTCGACACGGCGAAACGTATCGATACCGTTTTTATTTTCAATCAAAGCCGGCATTCGACATATTAATAATAATAATAATATTATACTCATTTTCGTTTCGTTGAACGTAAAATAGAGCTTGGCATTAAAGAAAAAAAATTAGTAACTAAAAATTTGGTATGAACGAACCTTTATATGGTACTGCCTTGCAGAGCGATAAGAAAATGAAAATTATTAAAATGATCATATTAATATTACTTTTAAAAAAATATAATCATGAACATAGATAAAACGAATGAATTTATAGTATAATGAAAAATTAAGCTAAAAAAAACTTTAATTTTACCGAATTTTAGTCATCATAAATTCTACACTGGTATAACATAGATCTCTGGCAGACTCCAACATTAATTTGCGATATGAACAGTCTCGAAACTATATTTGTATAATTTGTTCTCAATGTGTGCGGCCAAAAACTTAAAATTCGTCCAATTACTTGGCACGTAGACAAAATTAAAGAGATCATCTGATTATTATTGTAAGCATAATATGTGAATGACAGGCAACCGGTCAGGGAGGTTTTTCTTGTGTGTGCGAGGACAAGTCTGCGAGAGAACTGTTACCAAGTGCTAAGTGTAGGTAGGAGAAGTGAGGAGAAAAATCCGGTCGATTATTATTGGAGCCGACGAGGTAAGGCAGTCGTACGTCCCCAAGAGACACGGAATTATCGCGCTTGTAAATCAAACATCGGATTTGTCACAGTCCATCGACTACCAAGAACGTTATTATAAATATATATATATATATAAATAATAATATACATATACATATATGTACATGTATATACATGGAGACAACCGCAACGACAACCGCAAAGCAAATTGTCGTGCGGACGCGAAAGAATGTTAATATATTTTAAAAAATAATCCGCAAACAGCATTAAAAAAAAAATAAAGGAAACAAAATCATTAGCTTGACGACTGTCGAGTCTCTATGAGTGTTTAGTTATATGCAACTTTTGTGCGTCAGCAAACTAATTATGAAAAGTTATTTAAAACAATATTTGTAAATTGTCCATGAGAGCGTTTGTAAGTTTGGGACAGAGATGCGCAAAAAGTGTCAATAAGTCATCACACCTTAGATCATGTGAGATTGATCGATTATCCAAATTATTAACATAATATATTCTCATTGTAAAATATGTAATTGTATGTAATTGTTGAATGTATTAAGGTTTTTCTGTCGTGCATTCACATTTTGTAAATAAAAATATCTACCTACCTATAACATTGTATAATAGTCCTATGACGAGCTAACTCAATATGATGTATAAGTAGAGAAAAATACAAAAGAAACCGAAATGGTACAGTGCTGCAGTTTTAGTATAAAAACTAAAAACCAAGTCAAGGCTAAAATGCGGCAAATAATAATTTATTATTTTGTGCAGTTTATTTAAACAAAATATCGTTCCACGAATAAATACATTTGTAATATTTTTTGTCCTGTGTATGTTTAATTCATTGTGATATTTTAACGATTCAGTACGTTAACGATATCCATCAAGTAGTATAATTATTGATCTCCGCGGAGTTTAATTTTTGTTTTTTTATGCCAAAACAACAACCTAGTAATTATTTATGGTCGTGTGAACAGTAATGTTTTTACGATCATACACCATTTATGTATATTATGCTCACTTTCCGCGATAATCACCAGCTAATATATTATGTATTATTATAATACATATATTAGCTGTATATTACCTATAATAGGTACTATACTAATTTATGTATTACTTTCGTATGTGCCTAAAAAAAATATAAATTATTATCGTTCTGCGCTTCGTATTATAGCGTTATAATTTTTTATTTGCGTTAACAATCGAGTCGGACGATTAATTTTTGTAACAATGTATAATTATCATGCCGTTTGTTTTTGGCGGGTAGGCATGCGCTTTTTTAGCTCCTCCTGATACCGCCGTATGGTCTTATTTGACGATCAGTCGCATACACTCTATATACTTACATGCGCAGTAGGTATACTATATGTAATAATATTATTGTATTAAATTACAATTATCGTAACAACAATAATAATGATGATAATATAACAAACCGAAAAGGAAATAAAATGTGTATTAATATTTCAACGCACATTGGCCATGGCAGGAGACCGGAATAATATTATTATGATACACTGCGTGGAAACACTGCTGTTCTTAATGCAGTTCCGAACATTAAGTTTTCCCATTTGTTAGTTGTGGGGCTTTTAATTTAATTGTTTTTTATCATAGAGTATTAGATAGATGTATACAATGTGTCCTTAGTTCGGCAAACGGCGGGAAACCGTACGGATTAAACTGACCGGAACCGCGTAGGGCGTTTGATTTTTCTCAAAAGTAATCCAATTATATATATAGGACGGCCGCGAATCATTAAGTTAAAAAAAATAACAATGGGAACTTATAACAAGCGTGTCTTGTATAATACATGTGTATTGTATTTGTATGGTCGTATATATAATATTCTATTCGACTATAGGGCATGCAAGTTATAAAAGAATAGTTGCGTTTACCGAGCTAGTGAAAATGAAAAAGTATAATTACACTTGATAAAAACATAACATCATTACATTCGAATTATCTACAATAACGGAAAACAATCATAATTTATAATTTAGCGCAGTGCTGTGCTTGAAGCATTATTATAAGTATTTTTTAGAGCAAGTAGCACCGCCTATTGCCTTTTCTTATCATATAAAATTGGCGCCCCGTCAAATCGTGCCGGTCTAAGGTGCTTGCTCTGCTTTAATGCCCCCTCCCCCCGTTTTACTGGAAACTATACTAACAGCTTACGGACGTCCAATTAGCCGACGTAATGTGTATGTACTAGCATTGAGTATATTAAACTCAATGGTATTAGTTTTGACGGCCGGCACACGTTTGTGAATTGTGTATAATGAAAAAATAAAGGGTTAAATATTGTTCTATAAGCGACGATGAAGTTGGTCGTGAGCGCCGTGTGCACCTGCGGAGTACTAACGTTTAAGTTTATAGAGAAAAAAATAATTATTAAAAAAAAAACCTCCCAAGAGTTTAGACCTGCTCTCCCGTCTTTTCATGTTCACACCTTGCGTGAGAATGTCTACGCTGTACAGTAGGTACACTGTATATGTACTTCCTATACAAGTACTTATAGAGGCGCACACGCATATGTCGTCCGATAATATACATGTCATGTCGTTTTAGGTTTGAATTTTTTTCGGTTATTTTTCATTGCGCCGTCCGAGGGCTTCAACCGTGAGTACATACAAACAATGATACAACATATTATAATATTATATTTGAATAATAATAATATTATATACGATAATATATTGTACAGAAGAGTAATAAAGGTTTTTTTTTATTATTGTTTTTACGATCGTTTCCGAAAACATCAACTGGTTTTTAGCCTATAAAATATATTACTATAACGCTATAAAAAACAAACTAAAACAATATAATACATGTGCAGTGCCTAACGCGACTACCGCATAGACCAGCCGTTAGAGTACATTAAAACAAAATAATTTGTATAAATATATAATAATATGTGTACAAATTCACAATTTTTTAAACCTATAGCGCAGCTAATGCGATCATTAATATTCAAAATAAAGGTATATAATATAAGGTTATCGCTGTATGCCTGTATGTCGCTCTTTGGACCACGCGGTTTTTTACCACTGCACCGCATAGCAATATTTTATTTTAATGTTGTTATCACAACTGACAACATATAATAATAATAATATATAAAACCATCTCGATTTTTCCCTATGAACACAAACATCTATTCCACTTGTTATATTACTATAACACTATATTATATTATTTAATGCGTAATAAAACGTCTATAGGTTTACAAAATATCCTTTAATCGGCATCGATTAAGAGCAACGCGATACTATCAAAAATCAAACAATCGTAAACTATCAAAAAATTGTTTTACTATTATATTTTACATAAATGTTTCTTGTATATAAATATAAAAATTCCATTTGTAGTTTTAATGGTTGTAAATAGTCGGCTTAAAAGTGTTAAAAAAAACACGGTATAACCATCAATACCCGACAAGGCCGTTTGCGTACACTTTCCCACGAGTCTGGGCGTATTATCTAGTCGAAAAGAGTCTGATAAACTGGTAAATTTATTTAGATATTTACTATTTAATTATTCTAGTACCTATTATAAACATTGAAGCCTGATCAAACGAGAACTAGTAAATGTTGTAATGTGTTCACAAAAACATCACTGCTGCTACATCTGTATACACATAAAGCCTCTTGATCGTCATGGTCAATTTTATGTTTGCGGCGGTCAGTACCGTATTTCCCTTGCCCCGACATAGCTATGGATCCTTGATCCATAAATACCGTTCCGGATCTAGTTGCATGACGCCCGTGACCATAATCATTGGTAATATATTTTTATGCATCCAAGCGCGTGCCGCCAAAAACTTATGTACATTGTGGCCGCCTCGAACAATATTATACACCATTATTTCTTATCCACGATAATAAACATGAACACGAACTCACAACGCAAATTTAGAAATTAACACAATGTTTAAAACAATTTTTCGGGTTTAATGGAAATATTAAAAGTTTAATATGAATTCAAATAATAATTTAAATATTTACTAAATACATAATATATAGGTAGAAAATGTTATTGAAACGTTTGTATTATGAAGTTTTATTTCCTGCGATCTAATGATGTAAGTATATTTTGACTAAATTAAAACCACAATGAAAATATATTATGAAAAATATGATCATCAGAACATTATTACAACATGTTTCTAATAAATTAATGAATGACTTCCCGCTTTTGAGCCAGAATTTTTACCACTCATAAATTGTTTTCCGATTTCGAGTAAAGCTGAACCAGTAATTGCATTCTAATAAAAAATATATATATATATATAGGTAGAAAAAAAAACATTTATCAAATATCAAACAAATTATAATTAGAAAAAATCATTATATCGCTAGCAGAATTCATTTGTATGAAATAAAACGAAATAGAAGAAAAAATAGATATTTTTGTTTCTGGCGAGTCACATACATGCTCGTCGAATGTTTAATGAATCGATAGTCATTTATTTTACAGTGGCCTGAATGCTGTTAGCCCATTACAATTCGATGAACCATTAAATTTATCCATGTGTTCTGCATAAGTTGAATTCCTATAATATTATTTTGCCGTTTTAACACTGTACGAATGTAAAACGGAAGTAATGCGTTTCTCATAAGTAAAGTAAAGATTGGTGAAATTCAGGGATTGTAAACATTCAAATTTATTTTTTTTCGAAAGACTGTACAGAAACACAAGAAATCGATTTTAGGTATAGACTTGCAGGTCGCACGCGTATATTGATCGTGTGCGGTGGTGCGGGAAACATGGAAATCGCACACGCATAATATATACACACAAGGATCCGGTTTTACGTTGTGGCTGTCGTGTCGCATAAAATATAATACATTTATCTGTAAGTACGGATCTCCATGTATATAGGTAATGTATAATATTATACGAACGTCGCCGGATAGCCTGCGCGTTTACCCCGTATATATCGATGAGGCCAAACAAAAAAAAAGAAATGATAATAACTGCCGAGGTCGCTACGACAGCCACTGACATTGGCGGTTTAAGACAATTCCAATCGTCGAGTATTCAAATACTGAATTTTAGTACAACCTAACCCGTTTAAATAGATATGTTAAAAATATGTGAACAATTAATTTACATTATATATAATATATGTATAGCGAATTCGTCTAGAAGCCGCATCTCATTATGGCAGCGTTGGGCATTCAAGGCCCGTTAAATTACATGATAAAGACAATAAAATATATATTATATATTACACAGGTATACATGTATGTATACTTAATATTGTTCTAAGCAAAAAAATTGTATAATATTATTTTATTGTTCAAAAAATGTTATGCACAAAAATATATTATATTACAAGCAACGCCGCTCTTTTGTTCAGCTTTAATAAACATATTGTTTGTTCATTTTTCTACGGAAAGGAAATTCGCCGGAAAGAATTAATACAGAAAAAACATTTTTGAAAACCCAGAGAGGGTAAATATTTGCAGAAGTTATTGCTTATTTACACAAGGGAATATTTCAAAAAGCGCCAGCACGAGTAAGGCTGGTTATTTTAACATTTTACAAGATGGTAAAAATTAATTTACGTCCAAGCATTTGGCATTTTCCACAGACAAATAAAAAAAACTTGTACACTACTGCTGAAGCGTAATGGAGTTTTTAGCTTATGAAGATAAAGTAAAAATTACACCAGGGAGTTGGATTTAATAGGATCGACTTATAAACATCTCGTTTCTTATCGATTTCAGAATTAATAATAGTAACATTCATTAGATTATGTCAACACATAATAAGATTAATAAGAAAAATCGCGTTTTAATACCGGTTATCAAGTCGAGCACAAATTATAATATATTGATTCGAGTTTTACTATTTCACCCTTTATATGTGGTTTTTTTTATTTAATGTAAAATACCACACATAATAAACGTCGTATCTACAATTATTGTTTAAATACATACAGGATGAGCCAAAAATACTGTCGCGTGGGCCAAAAATCACATGTTGAAAGTTGAAAATTTCAATACATGACTTTGGCCCACTCTGTACATATAAGTACACAGAGGTACATACCTACTTTATGTTAAAACAATGTAATTTATATACACGGCAGCGTATTTTTTTATCAATTAAACGTTTTAATTCAATTTATACCTCCTCGAATCATGGTTTCGTGAAATTGTATATTATAGTTGTGGCGCTTAAATTAATTAAATCATCGTCAATTATCGATCAATTATAGGTGAAGTGTAATTAATAAAGTATACAACCAACGTATAATACATAATGTAAAATTATAGGTGCAAAGGACGTCGTAATACTAATATCTGTGTAATTATAAGTCCTAATGAACATAATGTGTTTAGATATTATGTATTTAGTATACCCATTTACACCAATTACTGTTCATAACATGTACACACATTGCGCAGAGTAATGAGTTTCCGTATCTTATGTTAATTATATTTTAATATATATATATATATATATATGTATATTATTGTCTTGGGATATAGGTGCTACTTTGGAGGCAATAATAAGTGTTTTTTTTATTAATTTTACTAATTTCAATATAAACCAATCGCGATATACAGTACCTAAATTTTGTCTAGAATCAATTTCACACTAATATATTTTTAGTACCTGAACGCGTTATAAATTATTCTTACAAGTTCCATTCACTCGCCATTATAAGCATATTCAAAAACGGCTTACAAATTTTATATTACCTTAAGATTGAAATTTTTTTTGGTTATATAATAACATTATAAATTAATATCTGTAGGCAATATATATCTACATTATATTATTTAAGTGAATCGCCTTTTCGATCTACGCAAATAGAGAATTAAGATAAAGTAAAAAAAATAATAGGAGTATATTGTATAAAGTAAAATCTTCGAACGTTGGTTTGTTGTCACATTATTTATCTAATATTATTGAGTGGGGAAAGTATGGGCAATTTTTTTATAAAACTTATATAATCATGTACTAACTACTAACACTGTTAAAATAAACTTCTAATTGGTAATTAAATACCAACTGGTGTAAAAATTTAATTTTAATTTGGTTCATCCGAAAATAATTTTTTTTATGTAATTCCAACTTATAGTTTTGTAACAATAGAAAGTACCCAGCGTCCCAAACACCCAAGTATAACGCGTGGCTATTGCTATTTTTATACAAAATAATTTATTATAATCTAATTGTTATGGGCAAATGTTTGTACATCGGTTTATTTCGAATAAAATGTATAAATACAACAGATAAGACTTGATGAAAAAAAAATAAACCAAAATCAATACACAGAGTGTCCCAAAAGTCCGAAAAATGGTATTTTAAACTTACAAAATATATTATAAAATGTTATGATTAAGTATCGAGAGTAAAATTGTCTACATTTCACAATCCGTCAATGACAAAATAATAATTACCTATTTTATATATTTTAAAAGTTGATCAATTCGATCGTGGCGGTTCTTTTTGAACTAACTGTATACATTACCGTGTTAAAACTGCAATAACGTTACTAGACGGCGACAATATTGAAATCGATTGAATTTTATTGAAACGACGGCGACAAACAAGTATTGTTAGCAAGACCAAACCGGACTATCGATAACGCCCGTCGATCGAACACGGTCTATTTATGGATTGTAAATTTTAACCTATTTTTAATTGGTGTGGTAGGTAATAACCTCAGCATAGAGGGCCTAAGTGCTGTTACAAACTATATCCCTGCAAATGCCACAGTAAGCAATTACGCCATCGCGGCCCAAGCTCACGCTGTCTATCGTATATTTTTGGAAAACGTGAAAAATATTAGTAATATATGGAACAAGTAGGTACGCAATAATGTAGTATTTTACTCACTATATAAATCTGATAGGCGAAAACGTGTGTTGGCGGCGACTTTGTCCGTGCCCGTGCACTTTGCGACAGGAAAAATACAAAACCAACAGTTAAATATTTTGTAAAACGCGGTAAACACTATACGGTATACAGGCAATTTTCTTTTTTATCTCGGGTTTCGCGACGACCACAGCTCTTATCTCGGTCCGCGGCAACGGCACGTCTCGGTCGCGGTCGTTGTCGTTATAGCGTCCCGGGCTACAGCAGCTGCTCGGGGCGCATGCTCTTGCGGGTGACACCGAAATTCGGGGGGAGGGTTGTCGGTAAAACAAATTAATAAGAGCGCGTGGTGTTTTTTTTGTCGCGCGAAGCTGTGTATGGCGGTAACGGAGCGACGGCGGACGTGCACGGGCTTGCGCGCGTCGAGACTGAACACCGGCCACGGTCGAGGAGGTATTTTTTCACAAGAACCGTTCGCCGCCGCAGTCGCTGACGGCGAACGAGGCGTCCAATGGGCTGCCGGTTGGGCGGAGACCGCAGCCCCCTCCGGTCTTCGGGCGGCCCGACACCATTCCGCCGCCGCCGCCGCCGCAGCACCACCGGCCGGTAGTCGGTGGATCTTCCCCGTCGGCCGGACCGGAAGGCTATTACGGCCGGAACTGTCGATGATTCGGCGGCCGGCGCAACGCACGCGGTGGTCACTGCACAAGATCACTGTTTCAGCGGGACAAAACCGATAGTTGTCTTTTTTTTTATCGAGAAAAAGATCTGTACAATAATTTGATAGACCTCTCTTTTAGGAGACCGTTATACATCCGATTTCCTAGCGTTAAAATATACACCTATACAGAAAGCGTTCTGCTCGCTCCGTGATGATTTTAGAGCAAAAATACCGATAACAAAATCGAAAGATGACACGGTTTTGGAGATAATGACACAATATGCTTTTTATGATAAATCTAATGTTTGAAATTTAATTCATTAGTACTTAATTATTTAAATACAATTTAATACTTAAGTTTGATTGTTCAATTTGTTTTTCGTTTTAACTTTTAAACAAATCGTGACACCACTGTCTCTTTATTCTTTGTCACTCGTCTAGGATAGCCTAGTAGAGTAATACTAGCAGTAGCGTATACCTAATTACAATTTTCTCTGGATGGAAATATGCAAAAAAAAAAATATTATTCCCCTGGCTCTTTTAAATAAATAGACCGTTAAATTACAAAAGATGAGTTGGGCAAAATCCAGATTTCAGGATTTTAAAAATCTTAATTTTTCTCTAATAATGGCCGGATTGCAAAATGCGAACCACGGTTTATTAAACACACAATTTTATTTAAATATGGTTGTTATAATGTTGATTGTTGAAACAGACTAAATTTTCAATCAACAACATAATTATTCAAAAAATCAATTGTAATTTTTTTTTCAAAGATTAACCTTTTATGTAGCTTATTTGCTACATATTGATAAGACACTCAATTCTCTACAAACAATTTTATTTTATTGTACTGTTAGCGCTTCGTAGAGAAATACATTAAAGGGTTAATATGGAATTGCTAGGTAACATAATAAATTGTTTTTGAACGCACTGCGGTCGTTCTTTGACCCGATTCGCTGGGAAAATATCACCCAAGTAGTAGGAGTTAGTAATTAAGTGTGATAAAAAAATCGATCGTTCGACGACAAATAAAAACGGTTGTATTTAATTACTAATAGTGAATAAAATATCGCAACACAGGTAATATCAAACCTGTGCGACAAAGTAGTCGTACAGGGTTCAAGGAAATTCTTTCACACACGTGTGTAGGTATATATAATAATACAATTTACTTGGTGATGATCGCCACATGCCTACGGTTCATGTGTTATTACAACTAATTATTATTTGAGTCGCCTACAACGTGGAAATGTACGTCTTATATATATATATAAACTTACACGGATACCGTTTATAATCCGGTTTACAAGTAGTTTCACCACGTGGTTTTTTTTTTTAAATAGTTAAATACGAGCAATTAATGTGTCGCGTGGGAAGAACACGGTAGGGCCAATTTTGCCTGCAAATTAAAATATTAATTTATAGCTAATAAATATATTTATATAAATAGTATTATTTGACAGAAAAAAATATAGTTTTAATATAAAAACATAATAATCCTTTGACTACGCGAGATCCGTATAATTGCCATTTGGTTGTATTTATGAGTAGGTATCATTTGACAGGTATCATTACATTATTTTGTTAGTATAAGTTTAGTCTTATTATGTAATACGTGCACTTGAAACACAGCGGCTGCAAATGTACAAACAAGCAATTGAGATTTTAGCGATAAGTTCTTATATTGCGATGAAATTTGCTAACCTTCATTAAAGAGATTAGCAGTACATATCAGATAAAATTTAAATCTAAGACCAATTTACATTCGAAACTCATTTAAAATGTTTGCATCAATATATCCAAGTATTTGACATCTGTGGTTGTCCTTGTTTTTTTTTTTTTTATTAGATCTTATGTAGTTTTTATAAAAAAAAACATTAAAATCTTAATGATGATATGAAGATCCCAAATTAATTACCTTTTTACAACGACATCACTGTAATCAGTCACGTGATCCATCGATGGATTATCCTATTTATTCTTATTACCATTAAAATACCTAATATATGAAGGGCACAGGGGAAAAACGGTAGTTGTCACATTATGAAAATTGTTTTTTTCAAATCGTTTTTTTCAATTTATGCCAATAACTTTTTTTTATTTATGTCAATAGATTGTTTAAATAAATACATTTATCGTTAAAGTAGCATTTAAAGTGATTTTTTTTGTTCTCATGTAAGAGATAGAGGAATTCACAAACTTTGTTTTTGCTATACTTTAAAATTGTCATAATGTGACAACTACCTTTTTTACCCTGTGCCTTCATATTTAAGCATACAATTTCATAAAATACATTTTGAGCATGACGTTTTGAATAATATGTCAATCGAGTAGCTCGCGAGCGTACGACAAGTTAATCGGTTCGGTGTGTGATTATACTTGATCAAGATTGATTACAAAAAAAAAATATATATATATAATATATAAAAATTAAACGCTTCAGCTCATAATTTCGGCGCGTGTCTATTCACATTATCAGTCTGTGTAACGCGTCCATTGCGGTGTACAGATCATATTAAAATTACGGTATGATACCGCAATACTCTTCGTGTTTGATATTATAATAGCCTGGTACACTCGGATTACAGTAAAATGATCAACAAACACTCATTAACGAGAATAACTCGAGTTACACCAGCTCCGTTGCTTTTGCGGACGGACCTAAGTATAGTTTTGCAGAATATGATATTATTAAAAGCCAGGCGCGCGGTTGTACCCGACAAGTAACGAGAAACCATCGGTTGTAGGACTTGCGCACAATATGTATCCAAAATATAATTTTTAATAACACACCGCAAAACCATACACGCGGCTGTTAGTCGTTTTGCCTATATGACGATGTGAGCTATTAAAATATGCCGTATTGGCCGTTGGGAATTTGTTTGTATCGGTTTTGATAATATTGGGAGGGGGGGAGGGGCTAATTATAGACACGTCTGTGATGAGTGCGATGAACTGATCGTCTCGCAATAGGTAAGTAGCCAAAAAGTGGCCAGGTCAAAATTGTAATTTGACCAATGCACAGCAAAATTGTCATTGACCCGAAAACGTATGGATGACTCTGAATGTACTCAGCATATAGCCAACACGATAGCTAGAAATTGATTTCAAGCGACGAGAGCACCGAATACTACATGACCATTGCTCGTTATGGACAGTTATTTTTTCTAAGGTAATGTCGTTTAATAATTGCACGACACCCCAGAGAAGGGACACGTACGTCCTGGCTTTGGTTCTATGGTCAGCAACTCGAAATGAAAATCTAATTTTGTTCTCTATAGAAAATGTTGCCAAAAATGTAGTCAACAACTTTTTTTTATTAGGACATAGATTACATTTTTAGAAAATATCATTAAAAAATGTTAAAAAAACTATTTGACTACTAATTATGCTATCGTTTGCTGTACCTATGGATAAAAAAGTACACTGCTCAAAAAACTCAATTAAACCGTAATTATTCCTTGAAATGCCTCATAAAACACATGATATTTGTATGTTTATTATAGCTTACTAATAGTAGTAATCTTTAATTACTATAACACCTCCATATAGCTTCTTGTACTCATTAAAGTAACTGTACATAAATTATATATGTATATATTATATTTAAAAAAGATCATAGATGCTTAATTGCGCGTAATGACTGCTGCTTTTAATTACATATCCATCTTAATTTCTTATCGCCTTTTATAAGAGTATTCTATCCCTCTCTCTAATTAATATTCTTTTCTCCTGTTCTTCTTATGAAACTCAATGCATTCTATATGTATCATATATTTTAGTTTTTTTCTCTTGTCTAAGGCTGGCGGTATTTGAAAATGACGATACTCGTGTGTATGTCAAGGCAATAGCCGGTCTATCGAAAATTCGGTACCACAATAGCCGCCTAGGTTTTCTCGCTGTAAAAACAAAAACTCACATAGTTTATTAGTTGTCACTGTGTCAGATGAACATATCTCAACATAATCATTACCATAAAGGCGGGTTTACACGTTCAGTTACCTAAACTGTGCAAACGAACTAAACGTTCAGATACCATTGGCTTAGAATCAGAACTAAACGAGAAAAACTGAACATGTTTTAAACATTTTAAATAATTCTCTCCTTAGATTTCCGCAAACGGTTTGCAAAAAAATAGAATAAATTGGTTTTTAAATATTAGCTGGTGTATAAGGTTATTTTTTTAACAATAACCGTGAACTCAATAAGCACATTTGCGCTATAATACGTGTGACCAGTAAAAAAAAACCGAATACAGTATAACTTACTGAGACTTCATTTAATTATTACTGACCGACGTGACCGCGGCGTATACAACAACAACAACAAAAAATATACGAATTTAAACAAAATACATTATATTAATTGTACTTTGAAGGGAAAAAACCCGAAAACTAAATAGCGCAATAATGACCCGTGCGCGATCACGGATCTATGAAATTATAGACTTTGTATTGTGATCGTCGGATAGAAAATATATACAATTAAAAACGCACGTTCGCCCCGTTAAGTTGAAATCAGAAATCAAAAAACCGGCACGAGCGTCGTATAATGTGTTCGATTTTGTTTTTGAACCGGAAGAACAAACGAAGCGAAGGCGATCAGATGCATTTAAAACTACGGTATTTTTGGTTCGACAGCTCAAATGGAAATTTGAAAATTACATTTTTTACTCATTTTTGTATATTATGTTTTATATAATTCAACATTTTAACTATAATATTGTTTTGGACGATTCCCTTTCTTCTTCAAAAAAAAAAAATTTAAACCAGTCGATAAATTGTATACGTTTACATAATATGTAAACTATATAATATATTATGTTATATAGTTTATGATTTACATAGGAAGTAGAATCTAAGAGAGAAAACTATTGGATTAAGACAATGCAATACAATTGTTCATGAAATTGTACAATAAGTGTGCCTCATGGTGTAAATACATATTAAAATTATAAAAAAACACCTATTCTTTAAATACTTATTTTAAGTAAAAACAAATTTCAACTACATATTTTATTGAAATATAATTTAAATTACTTATTTGTTTGTCTATGGCTAATCAAAAATATTGTACTGAGTGATACATACAATTTATGTTCAATTAAAGATTATGAAATAGGCCTTAGGGGTCCACAAGAATTCGAGTTTTCCCAATAACCATTACTGTGTTAATGATTGACCATAAAGTGGCAAGCATAATAAAACTGCACACGTCCATGGATAGTTATCTCGAATCGAGAGTCCTAAACGGTTGAGAGTAGGGCTTTTCTAAGGTCAGGTCAGCTTTGTGCTCTGTATACTAAAACGTTGGTTTCATACTTTCATTGTGATTGGAGCTTAATATTGACCTGGATTGACAGCAGTTTGTAATTTTGAATTGTAGTTTTTTTATAGTATGTATAATATATATAGATATAATAGTAAAACTCATCTAGTTTGATGTACGTTTACGGGAATGGCGATAAAAATCGCACGTGCATTCATATGCTATAAAATATATTGTTTCAACAGTGGTTTTGTTAAATACTTGAGTAGAGGTACAACGGGTATTATGTATACACTTGTAAGCTGTTCGTTTCGCATGTTCTTCAAGTCGTTTCCCCGTAAAAGGTATAAAATAATAGTACTTATTTTTTATGACTTTATGGTGAAATAATAATATATGCGCGAATTTTATGTAGAATTTAAAAGTAATCGCCTCGTGAGTTACCTAAATATTTTAATTATTTTATAGAGTGCCTAAAATGATTAAATCTGTACATCATTCGTCCGTCTATTATAATTTATTCTCTCGCACTCGAACAATTTTATGTTCACAACCTGTCTTACTAATCCTACACGCATAATTTTGACCGTCTTAATTAGATTAATTATTATTATTATTGAAACCGCGCGTTAGGAGATGTTATACTATTATTGTTGTACTTAAATAATTAGATTTCCTGTTGGCGTGTAAAAATATAATTGAAATATACTAAAAGACGTTTAAACTGCACTAAATATTCACCTAAATAGGTACAGGTAGTGTTCTTAATATGCATAAGCATAATATTCACATGCCTAGACCAATTCGATATTAGCATAAATAAACAATTGCATGCACACATTTGCACGCAGAAATAGAAATAGCCAAGCAAACAAAATAATTTGATTAGCCTCTACAAATATATGTAGCTCGGTCGCAATCCGGTGCTTGGGTAAATATTCAATTTTCCATGTTAATAATTACAATTATCATAATAGGTATTATAATGATATGATACAAAAGCAACTATATATTATATGTTTACGTTATAAACTTCAAATTTATAACCATATGGCGACTACCGGCTAAACGCGCCGCGAATTAAATGTAATTATCTAATTAGTGATTCAAATCTTTAAATATATACATCACATATCTAGATAGCACTATAATTTTATTTTAATCGTTTACACTTTACATGAGTATACGGTTGTAATGAACGTTGTTTTTTTTTTTTAGTTGTACCAATTAAGAGGACGCTGAGTAGCCATTACTAAGGAGTAAAGTATAGACAATTTTTCAAAAAAATTAATTTAGAGTTTTAACTGTAATGTATGTATATATATATATATATATTATACATATTAATACAGTTAATAGAATACTTTATTGATTGTCAGACAATCACAGTAATTTCTATAGGATAAATTATAATTTTTTTCCCATCAAAACTGCTTTGCGCGGGACAAGTATGTGAGGCCAGTATTAACAGTATATTTATCAAATTTGTACAATGTATAGCTTTATCTATGGAGTAGCGTTTTAATTTGTTTGATATCTATAATTCATATTTTTTATAAGCAAATAAAAAAATTAAAATAATCTTCACGAATGAATAATTTTGATTGTGCTTAAGTTATCAAAAAACTAAAAACGCTACCCTGTACATAAAGTTTATATAAACATACACTTTCACGAATGACATTATGTTAAATAATAATGATTCACAGATTACTGTAGCTATTGTTAGTTTTAGATTTTTATTGTCTTAACATTTTTTTAATCAGGAGAACCGTTTAAAGTTACTATTTATAAGTAGGTATTACAATTTTTTTTTGGGCCTAGTGTATATTATCATATTTACTGGAGACTATATAATTATGTATGGTAAAAAGAGTCTAACAATAATGGGGCCTACCAAGATTTGCCAGGTATCTAGGTAGTAATTTTATGCTAATTTACTTTTAAATAAAAAAAATGAAAGAAACATCACCCGAGTTACATTATATTAATATGTTGTTGTATACAAATGAAACAACGCTCGGGAGGATTCGAGGCTAAATATTATTGTTTAACCTCGAAAACTCGTGTGAGTTATCGAATTCGATCAGATTAAAAAAAACAAGTGGTGAGTCTGTGATTTTTTTATATTTTACGTCTTCTTAACCCATCGATTTGTATAAAAAAACCATTCGAAGGATTCACGTGTACGCCGGCTCAATGCGATAATACAGATATCGTATTGCGTTTGTGTCGTTTTTTTTCTCCTTGCAGCAGAGGAAAAAACAAAAAATTCCGATACCATAGTTCCTATAGCTGACCTAAGCACATAAATCAGTCGCACGGGGGTTGATAGATATAAAACGACCCGCGCCGTCCGGGTCCAATTCAGAGGTCGTCGATGATCAGATAACACGCGCCAGCGGGTAAATGTGTTCATCAATAATTTCCCTTCTGATAATAATATGTAAAAAAAAAAAAACTTCTCGGGTACCTACTCCCGGTATATGTAATAATATAACATTCATATTGTTGTGTATACCCACTGGCTCTTCGACACGGGAACGGAACGACACTCGAGGTTTTGTTTACCAAAGTCCATAATATACTTGTTCCGACCGCATTTCGATTACACGGTCGTCCGTGTTGAATAATAACAATAATAATAACAATTTAATCAAAACAGTTTTAATATAATATGTTTATTAGAAAAAAAATTATAAAAGATTTCATCGAGAACGTTGAAGGTTTTTTGTAAAATTATTATCGACGGTTTAATCTATTCGATATGTAAACGCTGTGAGTGAGTAAAACAGTTTTACAATTTAAATAGAGAGAGAGGTTAGGTGGTTATGTATTATATTAATCGTTTGTCTTTTACCGAGTGATCGACAAATAAATTATACGGATCTGTATAACATAATACTCGTGCATGTTGGCGCATTTATAATTTCCTAATTTTTTTTTTTAGCTTCGATATGTTTAACAAATATTTAACAAGAAAAAAATGTAACAAAACTACTGGGAAGTTGTACTACTGTTATAAAATAATTTTTTGTATACAGCATTTATAAAATTGTTTAAAAAGATATTATTATCACAGTGATAATATGTTTGGTACATCCGATTTTAAATAATAATCAAATTTACTGAATTTTTGATACGGAAAAAAATATATAATACAGTTGGACCAACTAAAATTTTGGAGAATATATAATAAAAAGGGACACAATAGAATAACTAAATAAATAATTGGACTAACTAAACATTTACTTGGCAGAACTAAATGTATAGACGCTTTTTCCGTGGATTTTGTATGCAACCCGGCTTATGCAATTTAAATTATCATATCAAAAGTAAATAAGTTAAGTTGATTTACATTGTGTAATTTTATACTCATACTGTGGGAAAAGGTGGCCCACGTCTACAACGATCTAACAAAGTCTCAAAAAATTTTTTTAAAGTTTCATAGTCAAGTCATTACCAAATTTACTCAAAAAAAATATAGGTATTCGAAGCAGTGGGTGGTATTATATTTGAACTTCAATGTCTCGGGTTCGGTTCTGTCTCCTTGTTAGCAATATTTTTTCTAATAAATTATGAAGTTCTTTTCCGAAGTCTGAACTTAAAAAGCCAGTACCTGTAATATACAATATTCAAAAATTAAAAAGGCTACCACGGCCATTTTAGCATGGTGTTCAACATTGTATGTCAGTTTTTATCGCCTAATAGTTAAGACTACACTACAAGTCTGATACTATTAACTATAGCATAATTTAGTATTCATTTCTTTTCTATATGGAATTAAAAATAATTAATGTTTTCAATGTTAGACAAAACATAATCATAAGCGCTAAACAAACGGATATACATTACATTGTCGGTTCTGGAATATGGATTTTAAGCGTTCAGGCTTCTGTTCTGACATATAGTGCTATTAGTGATATTCCAACGGTTATAATACCCATTTATTGCGTTATTAAACTGATATAAACATTGTTATGGTTCTCATTGGGTCATAAAGTTCTTCCTGTAAGTCTTCTGAAACAAATAGCTAAACAACTAAAATACTTCATTATGTACATAACCGTACAACTTACAAGATTTTTTTTTTTAATATATAACACTTTGTCTAATTAATCCAACACTTCAAAATTAAATCCCATAGAACATATAAAGAAAAAGAATAAATTTACATTTTTTAAATGTAATAAAAACATAACAGGTTTACAATAGAAATATATACGTATGTTTTCACGATATTTTTTAAGTGTTCATTTTTATTTTGCTGTCTGAGGTATAATTTGTTTAAATATTAAATATTCTTTTAAAACAAGCAATATTATTAATTTATTATTAAATAAACGAATAAACAATTAACATTAATGATGAATGTGTCCATGTTGTAAATCTTACATGATTATCGGACTGAACAAAGATGATCATTTAAAAAATGTATTGTTTTTTGTTTAATCGACGACTCAACAAATTTTAAGGGGGTATCAGAAAACTAAATCCACTAAAGAGTGATAGCTATATCCAGATGTAAATTGCCTCTAGTGTTTTCCTTCTTTACAAATCACTTACAAGTGGGTTAAAATATGTAATACTATAAACATATCCATATTATAACATACTTTTATTTATAACTTTCACTCACTTATTCTTCGGTCTATCTTAGTCTTTACCTCCAAATCCTTCTACTCTAATCTCTTTTATTCGTCTTACGATTTGATTTCCTTCTTTTTGTTCACCATTCCTCAAACTATCTGAATATATTTTCTATTTCATTCTCTCTGCAATTGGCACATATTTTAAATTGGTGTATATTAAATACCTAAAATAATATAAATTACTAATTCTATTTAATCTTATCCATTTAATTTATACATTTCAACATTTTTATTTAAATTCTTATTTTTTCCCTTCTCTAAGTAAATAACTTGTTTTCACATGGCTGCAATAATATACGGTTAAATGAACTTAAAATTTTTAAATGTGCAATGAATAATAATCAATTTAATTCAGATGATTTAAAAAAGTATATAAAAAATAGCGACCAACTAATACCTATAAGTTCATTAATTTGCATTAAATTACAAGTAGTTTAATCGAATACATTAATTTAGTAGATTTTGTTGCAGTTCGAGATTTTAATATACAAATACTTAATCGAAAATAATAAGGTATTAATTGGAACTTGCAAATACTTTTATTACAAATTAAATTACATTACTAAATCAAACTAATTTAAATTTATAATACTAGTATTTACACGAACAAAGTTATAATTATGCTATAGGGTCAGATCATCCTGACACACGATTCGCCGCGACCGGTCAGTAATAAATAAATTAAGTCTCACAGTCAGTATGTTATATTGAGTTCACGGTCTATATAAAAAAGAAAACCATATACCTAATATTTTCTATCATTTTACATCGGTGTTCGTTCATTATTGTTAACCATAATTTTAGTTGATCCGATCATGTATTTTTTTCTGTGACCCTACTTTTGTAAAAAAGTTGAACACAACTTGCAAGAAGTGTAGCTACAGTTTAAAACGTCTGATTGCGAACCACGTTTTAGCCTTAAAAAATAACGTACACGTGCCTAAAACTACTGAATACTGTCTGGTCCTCCCACAATAACTATACTTAATTGCTTATTTTGAAAAAAACCACACAGTCTTAGAAACGATACAGGTTCTCAGGCTTCCATAGAAACTAAGAAGAACAAAATAATTTTGTTTCACGGGGAGTTTCGCCAGTAGTACACTATTATTATTGACCTTGAAGTTTATATTTACTTTTTTAACAAAAAAAAAAATTTTCTGTCATAAATAATTTAACTTGTTAAAAAAGATCTAAAATAATTGCGCCACTAAAAAGGCTTGATCGCACTGTTTTACATAGCCATATCAGAGTGTTTACTTAATGTAAAATTATTGTTTAAAACGATATAGAAGATCGTCACTGGTTGCATTTTTTAATAGTGGTATTTGATCAGTATCGGGTGATAAAATATGCTAAGTGCTTTTTTCGTGTTTATTTTTTTACACAGTAAAAATATAATGTTGCGTTAACGCATGGGTTTAGTTGCATCAGCGTCAAACAGATTTTGTTATAATTATTACAAGTTCAACAAAATTAAAACTGTCTTAATTAAATGTTTTTCTGATGGATATCACTACAAAATACGGTTAACACAAATGCAACCAAATTCTTGTTAATGCAACAATACTTCTAGCTGTATTTATTTTCTACGATAGTATTTTATTTTATTGTAAGCGTATCTATTTGTTGACTACTACACAATTTTGTTATAAAAAATGCAGTGACATTAATGAATTTCAATTTGAGTAAGTACTTAAAAAAATGATTCGTGCGCTCTACGGCGTTAACAATATTTTTGCAGGTTATTCGACTACTAACCAGTTGTTATAATAATATTATATTACAACCATTTTAATATACCTAGAGTTTAAAATGTTTTTAGTTTCATAGACAAATTATGTTAAAGGCCCGGTTTTTGTGATGCATGTTATTAATAATTATATTTAAATAACGCAATAAAAATATCGTTAATATCCATTATTATTCATGAGTTAAATTTTTTAATGTTTTTATCAAAATTATATTTAGAAATAATTAAAAATGCAAAATTAACGTTTGCGGTTTGGCATAATATTTAGAAAAAAAGGAACTACGGCCCCGGTCATTAGTGTGTTATTATTACAATACTATAGCAAACGATGCGATTCCGAAATTCAACTTTTTTTTTTTTTAAGTATGTCTTTAACGAAAAATTACATAGGCCGGTGTGACGTGTGTACGTGTAATAAAAAAGTAATCACAACATTATAACAGCGCCGCATCGAAGCTATTAGAAAATGTATATAATTATTGTGTGAAAAAATAAATGAATTTTTAAATGTGAGCACATATCTTGTAAGCTATTCACTGAACTTCTCAACCGTGTAGGTTACATTAGTGCGATATAAAATTATTGCTATTATTAAGACATAAATTATGTAAAAAAAAAAAGAAGTAATAAAAGAACACGCGGTTTGAAACGTTTTAATTATTCACTTCCGGATCAGGTCCCGTTTTGGACCTATTACATTATACTAGTATTATGGTCGGAAAGTTTTGGAAAAAATTAACACCGTGAAATAACCTTTTGGGCAGTTTTATAATATGTGCATATAATTGATAAATTATTACAAACGATTCGTTCTCAAAGTCTGCAGTATTGTTGTCTCAAGATTGGTCATTATAACATATTATTATGTCATAATAATATTGTAATATTTCAATCCTTCAAAAAACCATCTAGACAGGTTGTTGTGCGACAGATTTTTATTTGGTGTACATATAAACTTTCAATAACTGCATAGTATAATTACTACTTCGCAATATATGCTAAAACATTTTTACTTGTACAACAAAATATAATATTTTATCCAAAATAATGAAGATAAATCACTTATTTCTATTTTTTCATTAGGAACATTTAATTGTATTTAAATGCTTTAGTTTTAATGATAATAAATGCAATAACAAAGAACCCACTTTCGGGAAAAAAATAATATATTGGTACAAAGTAGGTTTATATAATATTTATGATACCGTTGGATGGCTACAGTAGGGGTGAAATTTTCTTTCGATGGTAATTACGTGTACTAAGAAGAATTTCAGTTGTGCGTTTTAATATAGTCATATTTTAGTTACCAACATGGTAATTGATCTTAACTCTAAAAATAAAAATAACTAAATATTACAAATATTACAAATATACAAATTATGCATTTTATAATTTGAAATTTCATTTTAAAAAGTATTTGATGTGTAATAATTAATAAGAATTAAGATATTAGTTATTAATTACTTATGTCGAATACAATGCGATGTGTTAAGTATTTAAATAATCGATCATGCTAACGCCTAACCCCATTGAGACTTATCATTATTGCTATTAGTTTTAATTTTTATGATTTAGTTTGCATAAACTAGATCATAAGTAGGTACAACTCGGTTGTGTAATGTTTACTATGTTAATACATAAGTTAATTGTAAAATTAATACACAATGGTTCTCGTAATACTACTATAAGAAAAGTAGGACAGTTTAACCCTTTCGTTACTGACATCCTCGTACGAGGATTTAACTTTAAAATCGAATAAAATATTAACAACGTACTATCATTATCAAAAATGTCTTTAAACACAAGTTCTAGTATAGATTGATGATAAAAAAATCGACACAGCTATATTTATAATCAATATCAGTACAATACATAAAAAAAAAAAATCTCAGGAACGAAAGGGTTCAGAAGTAGAGTTAGGTGGGGTAAGTGCGTTATTTCAAAAATTAGAATCAAAAGTTGGATACTTCTATAACAATTGATAATAAGTAAATATTGTAATAACTATTACTCCAAACAAATATGTATATATGGCAACACTGTACAACAAACACACTACCAGCACTTACTCCGCCAAACTTACCCCCCCCCCCCCGGCTAGTTTTACACAAATTACAGATAACTATCAGGTGTATAAGTGAACAAATAAAACCATATTTGAGAGTAAACGCACTAGTTTATCTTGGTCACACGTGTTACACGTGTAGATGGTTACAATTTACATGCATGCATACTCGCTCAAACTAAAAGCATTATTTTTATATTATGATAATGTATAATAATATTATGCAAATGTGCAATGGATGCACTTAAAGGTTAACTATGATGATTCTTTCTTAATCGGATGTCAAAAAAAAAAAAAAAATTACAGACCCGGAGTGTGAGTGAAAAATATATTATTTTGGACGTTAAACAGTGACGGGGCGTGAAAAAAAACACAAGACCCGACAACCGGAACAATACTTCGGTGGACTCTCGGCGGTCATACATGTATAATTATATAGGTATAAATAATACACCTATATTTATACTTTGCACACACGTAGCAACGTAAACTCTCGCGTATCCGTTTCAGGTTAATTAAAACTCAGTCAGTGAAAATAAAAAAAATATAATCTTGAGTTTGTGTGTGTATGTGTGCATTATAATAAAACACACACGATTTAATGATCTTCGTTAAATATAATAATAATAGATACATATATTGTGTCAACTGGGCCATAGATTATATTATGCTTTGGTTTTTTTTTATGAAAAAAAAAAAAAATGAGGGCTTGTTCGGAACACTAGCTAATGAAGTCGTCGTTTATAACAAACACACACGATAATCATGTGGGAGTGTGCATTTTATATATCTATTTAACAATGCGCGAATCGATGGCTACCGCAAACCACGAAGGTCGTGCGGAATGCTATAGTATGTGTTATATTGTATTATTTAATTAATTAATCCACATACTTTTGTCTTTTGAATATTAACGAAGAGAAGTAAGAACATTGTCTCCTTCAACGTCCAAGCTTATAATTCGGTCCACATATTTCTCAAATAATAAAATATTAATACAAACTGTTAACTGCAGGATATTATCTTTTGTAGTATTGAGTTGTAAACTTTAAATGTGAACAAAAATTGTAATATATAATTATTGTATTATATGAGCCAAAGAGTAAAAAAAATGCGAGATTTGATCAGGCCCGTACTGGCTCGCTCTGGGGGGCGCAAAAAAGAGAGCGCCAATCAAAATTAAAAACAAATTTGCATTACTTGTGGAAAGTCGTGGAGGGGGGGGGGAGTCCTGTGTTTTGGTCGTCTAGGAGAATGAGGTTTTTGATTTTTAATAAAAAAAATTAAGTCGTATTACAGTTGTAAATATCTTATCAAAAATGAGATCGGCGCCACCATAAACAGTTTTCACCATAATGAAAAATGTTGTAAATTGCAGCTTGTATTAAAATTTTAATTTCTTAAATTTGTAGTATTCACTTCCTTATCTTTTTTTAATTAAATAAAACAGATATACAAAAATCGACTTCCACAACCTGGAAAAAAGCTAGATGATTATGCTTGAGTGTGATTTGTAAATCTCATATAACATGATAAATTTATAACTTCTGTACGGTTAGTTTTAAATTATAGAAATGTTATATACTCCATGTTATCAAAAATCTTTGTTAGCATAAAACCTATTTATTAGCAAAAAACCTATGTGCTAGATTGCTAATCACAGTTCACAAACACAATTTATAATGTTACCAATACCAAGTTTTATACATAAACCATACTTTTTTTTGGTCAAATGTGTAAAATTATAATAAGTTAAATCGAATATTTATTTACTTTTGATATGTTTATTAGGATTTGATACAGACTATTACCGTCCCATTACGGACGAAACATCCCGAGCACCTGTACCCTGTGGGCTATCGGTCTGGCCTCAGAGTGCTACAATCCGCCCACGCGTCCGACGGTCGTTGTGGAGTCGGGCAAAACGAGCCGTGGACCGTGGGATAGAGAATTTAAGATGAAGATACTGTCGTTTTGGAGCGGCATTTGTATTAAAGGTAATTGTTATGAATAATATTATGAAATCGGTGTTAAACGATTGTCTTGGACCAGAGCGTCACAAACTATTTTTTCTGTATCATGTAATTATTATTGTATAAGTATATTTTGCTTCCTCTCAACTAGCTGGTTCCACCAAACAGCTTTTTATTTTCTTCGTCCTATTACGGATTTATATTTTTATACTGCGATATTTAAATTTGTCTAGCTTCGATGCGTAGCTCAGAAGGTATTGTTTTTTACAATGATGTGCTTTTATTTTTATCTTCTATACCGCTAAACCAAATCGTTCGCCTAGCAGATGTATAGATCAGAAATCGTACCTGAAAGGTACTTTATTGGGACAAAAATTTAAAAAATTTTAATCCTTCCCCTTTTAAAATCAAGAAAAACACCAACAAATTTACAAATATATCTTACTTATGCTTTGAGTCGTATATTGACTCTAATATTATTTACCACCTTTTCAATATTTTTTCTTCGATTGTTGCTGCTGTAATTATTAACTTATTTTTTATCAATCCCTCGGCTAAAATGTTTTGATCTAACCTAAGTATATGGTTATTTCCAGATCCGAGCAAATTCGATACCTAATTGATTTCAACGTGACGGGCAAGTAGGAATGACGCGACGGTGATGCAGTGGCATCGCGACTCCAGCTGTTGGTGCCATCAAGCCACCGCTGGATGGCTACTACGCTCACTTGTAATCTACCTTTGTCCGTCCGTCTGTGAAAATATCATACTTACCCAGAAGCGAAATTGGACAAATCATATTCAATAATCGGAACTAATTTCCAAACAGCTGTGAGACACATCTTTTGTATTTTTCTCATTTTTTTTTTGTATTTTTTTTCATTTCAATATGATTTTTATTGTAATTTTTTTTCAATTTTAATGTTTTTATCATTTTTTATTTGTTTATAATTGTAGTTTTTTTTTATCAAATTACTTGTTAGTGTTAATACTCGTAAATATTATTTATGTCAAAATTTAATATACGGTAAATTGTTGTAATTTTTTAAAATTCAGTCTGAAGTTTTTTTAATACTTAGGTATTTGGCATCGGCCGGCCAGTACGGGCCTGGGTTTGATCGAGAGTAGTACCTATTGGTTCCACAGTAAGAGGGTTCTGTGGGCGAGTGGTCCGCATAAATTGCTAAGTGACAGATTTTCACTTAGTATTTTAACGTTCCCGGATGGCAGTTAGGTTAGGTTAGTGGCAGTTTGGCGACCGCTGTTTTTTTAGCAACTCAACTCTCAAGTACCACGCAGTGAGTAGGTATATCCAAATGAGTTTTATCTTAATCCAAAAACAACAGCAATCGGTTAAATACAAGAACCCCCACAGTGCTAGGCGACGCCACGCTTGTATCACCTGCAGCCCACTTGTCTAATAAAATATATTAAAACTTCTTTGAGTATGGTTATCGAAGGCGAGCGGTCATAATGACCGTTGCGGCACATACGCGTATTAATTGTAATATCATAAACGATAAACGTAAGGTAATTTTTTTTCCGTGCTCCTTGTCCGTTCCAAATAATACTTAGGGTCGGTATTTATATACATCTAATAAAAGCCTATATTTGTAATGGTCACCTGGTCGAGTGCGCAACACCTGCGTGACTGCATCGCAGAACATATTATACTTACAAGGTGGTAGTAAGTAATAATAATAATAATAATAACACAATAATATTAATATAAGGCCATTGTAAAACCGAGGCAGTGTAATATACACTGTCTTTGCACGAGTGCTGTACCCGAGTTCGTGTGGAAATGGGGTTTTAATTTTTTTAAATAACATTTTAACAAAAAAAGAAAAGAATCCACCATGAATGGATCCACGCGTCAAGGGTGAGAACCGATCGGAGAGGACCTCTTCGGGGGAGTGAGATAAGTATCTGCCGAGGACGAGGACACGTAACGACCCTTTTAAATTATAACGTATATATATATATATATTTTGTGCAATGGAGATGTCCGGAGAAACAATGAGCTACTCCAATAAAATATGACGATTAATTGATATTGGACGTCGTGTACACTGTACCTATACTCTGATGGCGTGTATTCAGATGTAATCGGACCTACTGTTTTCTTAATCAATGGCGCTTTGTATAATATGCGCATGTATACTGTGGTCCGTATCGTAAATATACATCCTGGGTCGCTTGCGGCGGCGGCGGCGGCGGCGGTTAAGGCTTTCAATGAGAATTTTATGTCGTAAGCATATAAAGGTATAAAACGTCCCAACATGGACACGATATAAAAACCGAAACCAATAAAAAAACATACATAGGTCCTTACCATACCATGATTATGTTTTTATAGATCCCAAACATGTGACCCGATGGAACGCATTACGTCTTCTTGACTACGAAGCTCACAGATCGTTTTCATTAGTTCGTGTAACGGTCGCGGTCTCTTTGAAATAAATAGAAACAGCTATTCGCGATCGGCCAGACGTTCGTTATATTGTAGACTCGATGTCTGCTATGTTTTAAAAATTCCCAATTTAATAACAAGGGCGTCCAACTGGCAAGTTCCAGAGGGAACATAAATCGGGATTCATAAAAGTAAAATGTATCGCTACAATGTCCGTCAGTCTATAAAATCCCTACAGCCCATAAACCAAAAACGACAAAAAACTTAAGATTTACAGAAATTAATGATTGGTACTTAATTTTTTTATTAGGTAATTATATACGAAACAAGTATCGCATTGCAGGGTTGGAAATTTAGAAAATGTAAAGTGTTTAATATAGAAAAGTTGGGCAAAGCATTGATGATGGTGTGGAGTGTGAACAAAATAATTATTATTTGTTTAAACCCTTTGCATAAACAATGTGACACGTGCAGTAACCGTTTCAAATAATAGTACAAAATGTGTATTTTATTTTTATTTTTAATCAGATTGATGAAATCAAATTTTTACCAAATTCTTTTCAGAATTATATAACTTTAGTGAGCTATGTACTCCATGCACATTTTCGTTTTTCCAAGATCAGAAGAGAACATTTCCCTCCCCCTTAACGGAAGACTCGATAACTTCATTATTTTCGTTACAACAGACTGTTGCAAAATAAAAGTGCACCGTTAACGAGTTTTACACGATGAATTTTACTCGCGTATACTTTTAATTGGAAAAAAACAATAATAAATTACAAAACAAAAATGCTTGTATTGCAAAAAAATAATAATAATGACAAAAAATATGAATACAATATCAATAATCATTAGTTAGTCGTTCACTTTGTACAATACTACACAAAATAAAAAATAAAACAAATGTTCCGCAGTCTACATAGGAACAATACGATAATATCAAAAATATGTCTCATCTAATTGGGCTTGAGTACCAAAATATATGTATTAACAACTAATAATGAACTCGATGTCATTCACCAATGCCTAAAGCTGCCGATTTTCTTCCAAAAGTATAGCCTCGAATAAACTTCAATACAAGTTGTCAGTGGACAGCAGTGTGGATATTGGGCGTTGGCTGACACGGCTCGGCGGATTATGGAACATGTTGTGCCAGGAGGACAGGTTCTACACCGACAACTGTACAACCAAAATATTACGCATGTGTTAAGTAAATAATAATATGGTCGTAAATACGACTGCTTTTTGGGTACGAGTCTTAAGCAGTAAATATATATACTATATTATTGTATAACTAATGTCTATGTTATGCTGAGCATGCGTCAACGATTAAACAACAATAATTATTGTTATTATATATTAAATTATTTTTTCTCATATAGATAATCATGGTATTATTATTTTTTTTTACACTATTGCCTATTACTGGAAACTATTATCGTTTTATCAACTGTAGTAGGTACACGATCTTCTTAGAAATAAAAAAGCGTCGAAGACCTCTATACACAGTTCCTAGGAGCAACATGAAGGAATGCTCTTGACCGCGACTGCATTATTTCAACAGTCGGTACGTTATTCTAGCTTTGAACCCGGCCGGGCAAGTCAAAATGTGTGAAACTTATGTGCGGTTTGATTACATACAAGTCAAAGCCAGGGACAAGATGAGCCGGTTGGGCAAAGGATCACTGGAACCTGTTCTAAATGGCAAAATAGTTATAACTTTTTTACATTTTGTGGGCAGTATTTAAACCGATTCACTGGGCTAGTCCGTCCGGTCGACCCTTGGTTAAATTGAAGATTCATAGCCCATAGGCCGTAGATATGCTTTAACATGTTGCTGTATTTTAGATTTAAAATTATTTCGACTATAATGTAAGTAGTATAAATGTTAAAACTATTTAAAAACATTAGTTTCAAGTTTCTAAGTTTTATAGATAAATATATTTGCTTAAACTAAGATAAGAAAATTTTTAATAAGACTAGTTAATTTATGAGATATTAAAAAACTACCAATTACCTTCTCATCTTTGCATCGAAACTAAATCTTTGTATCTGATGCGAATCAAACCCTTTTCAAAGTTAGTATTTAGTTAAAAGAGATAATTAATTCATGATTTCATTGTTATATTGGCCGACGGTTGTTAGCGGTTTTCGAGCTCTTTATAATTTATTCCATAAAAACACTGTAAACGTATTCCGAAGTAAAACGCGCGCTTCAATTCTTTACCATCAGGATATTAGATTCTTTTTTTTTTTAATATTATTAATAAAAAAAAATTACTCGACCGTTTCTAACTACCGACAAACATATTATTATGTGGCAAATTCCTCAGAGCGAAACCAAAGTGTTGCATTTAAGAATGCATTTAAGAAACCGATTAAATTATTCAATGAGTATAATATCAACATTTTTTTGTCGAATGGCTATATTAATATTAATATTGTGTACTCTATTCTATTTCGTACCTAATAATTACAGCTGTTTCCACACATTAAGTACACTTCAAATCCTCCAAATAAGATTTATAATTATTTGTACTTCATACTAAATTTATGCATTATTACCGTACTCACGTTTCTGATAGTATTTGAGCCGAATAGTTGTCTTCGGAAAAAATGCACGATCTTTGTCCACAGCCATCAGGAAACCAAGTGTCGCCGACCTTATATTTTTTATTTGTATTGGGATCCGTACACCTGAGATTGGCTAGAATAAATATTGAAATTCAAGATATTATTCTTTCTGGTCACTAACAAAACCAATATGGTTAACTCTTAATTAACCCCTACGGCTTTTCGCATTGTTTTACCTTCGGCACTAGCGTAATCTGTATTGCACCCCAGGAAAATCGCACAAAATAAGTATTACTCACTATAATCGGGCTGGACTTCTGGTTCCTTAGGCGTAATCGATAGATCATTTAACGACATTGTACCATCAATGGACGACAGATCGTCGTCGCCTTCGTAATCACTACTGTCATTTAAATTCTTGGCCGCGTCGCACCTTTTGGAAATTATCAAAAGCAACAAGGCAGTTGAGTACAAAATGACGAGAATGGATAAGGACACACTCATGTTGTTCGCCAATTTTTAAAAAATTAACTACGGGAAAACGGTTTTAAAATGAATTAGCAAATCCACGTGTTGCGTGTATTTATATACAACTCGAAAAAGCCATACCGTTTATTTGTTATCGGCTTCGACTTCAAAGTAATATGATGCAGCCTAACTTGACCTAAGCAGATCAAGGTCGGTTGCAACAATGTACGTTGCATACCCACCAGAAAAAATATAATATAGAAGGTTTGATAAACAACTATTAACAGGCTATTATACTTAGCCAAGCGATAAAAAAAAAGTTTGCATAAAATGTATAATTGATAACTCGACACTAGATAACCAAAAGAAGTCAATAGATCAAAGTTACTTAGGACTTTTCTTTTTTAGTAATACCACCATTTATTATTAGAAACGATTTAAAAGCATTATTCGTATGTAAGTGCGTACATAAATCATAAGCACGAGGTAATATGTCTTGCACTATAACTTACACAACATTATTTTGGGGGAGGAGAGTAAAAATTGATTACAATTTTAAAATGTCTAGACTATGATAGGTAAAATACGTGTTTTTATTATTTTTAACGAACAAAATAGTAAAAACAAATTTAAGCGTATTCGTTATGCACAACAAATAAGGCCCAACATTTATGAGTATGATTTAAAATTTCATAGCATTTTATTTTTTGTAGTATTTCGGTTCTATATTTTAATAATTTGTCATGAAATATATCTTACCAAAATCTTTATTTATTAGATACTAACAAAAATAATTTTTTAAATATTTATTTAAAATTAAAACACAAACTAATCTAAAAATACACTGATATTTTGTTTGCTTTAGTTATAAGACTTAAAACATGATAAGTAAGTAAAATGATTAGTTTATTATTTTGTTTGTATCTCGACCTTCGATAACATAATGCACATATAGACATTCATAATAAGTTAGCTTTGTGGATCTTGATAATTACAGTTATATATATATATATTTTTTAACTTTTATTAAATTTCAGCCTGTTTGTGATTTGTCATTGCTACGAACATTTATTTAAATTAAGAATTATTTAAAAATATAGAGACAATTTAAAGAAAATAAAAAAGTAAATACCTAGTAAAACCTCTCGTTCACAATGAACATGATTAAGTCATTTTTGCCGAACTTTTAACTATTTACTACTAAATTTGGACTGGTAGATGACAACAATCAATTATCTGAAGTCTATTTAACAATAAAATAATTATTACTACTCAAAAAATTGGTTATTTAATTTTATTATTTTAACGTTGAATAAATGCATAGGATATAATATAATACTGTTTATAAAATCTGGATATAGATATTGGTATAGGTAAATATAATAATAAGATAATCATAATAATTTTCCGCGAATGATTACATTGTTGTTTAACGATGACAGAAAATAAAAACCGTTTGATTAGCTATTCTCTATTTGCATTATGATTTAATCAGCGTTTTGTGCCAGGCGATAAAAAACAATAAGATGGTACTTAAACTTAAGAAAATATGTATTATAGAAAAACAAAACATAAAACTAATATCCAATAATGATGCATTAACAAGATTTTATTTATACTTATGTAAATCTTTTGCAATAATACATATTAATAGATAAGTATACTAATTTCCCCTCCAAGTTTGTATAAGAAACCAGAGCATATTGTTTGTGTTTCGCATGTAAGAAGTAAAATGTTTTGAAACAATTACAAAACGAATCTACCGTATTGGTGGTGATAGTTATTAATTATTGTTAACTGTTAGGTCACACCGATGCACATCTACTTCGTGGTAGAAACTCCTATTTATTTTAAAGCGTTTAAGAGTGTTGTAATTTGAATTAGGTATATCAGAGTTACGTTTTCCACGTAAATGAACAATAATTTCTCGAAACATTAAAGAATTTTACAATATCTACATCTATTTTTTATTTTTTAAAACATATTTTAATGGAAATCAGTTACAACGATTATATTGCTTTGGCGGTATTAGTTAAATTATTCTAGTAGTTACAACTCTGGCTGTACGTTTAGACTTTAGAACTATATATTATGTAGACTTAAATGAAATAAATATTAACTACATACATGACCAGTACATGAATAGCCCCAAGTATAGTAGCTATAAATCTGAACTCTGAAGTTACACAGAGATCAAAGACCCTATTATAATAGTGTTAGTTATTATCAATTATCTACACCGTTTTTCGAATAAAGTTTTAAAACCTGCTTAAAATAATTTGTTGAATGTAATTGTTATATTTTACAATCTTATAAACAATTATTTATGATTAATTTTCTATTTGCCTGGTTTCAAATATGCCGGTGACCAGCTTTTGTCTATAAATTATGAATTACCAAATATGGTATGCGCTCTAGCGGTAGAGAAGACAAACTAATTAAAAATCGAAGGAATGAATAAAAAACTGTTAATATTTTTTACATAGTTTATATAATCGTAAAATATAAAGTTAATGTATTCATATAATTTCATCCTAGAACAGGTTTTATAATTGTTGATAAATTATTTTAGTTACAAATTTATAAAAAACATTTTATTTGATACAATCCTTTCTGATCTGTCTTTTTATTACAATCTAGAAATATCTTAAATGAGGAATAAAATGACGTACAACTAAAAGACTTTAACATGAACAAAACTTCTCTCATTGTTTATGTTATTTTACATACATACCCACATATTTATGTATTTTAATATTTCAGTTACTAATTAAAAAATAAGTATGTTTTTTTTTTTAAATTAAAACATTTTAAAAATTATACAAAAGTATACTTTTGCTAAAAAATTAGCTATATAGTATATACTTAGGAAAATTTAAATCAAAAGTTTTTTGTTAGGAACTGCATTTTGTGACAACTGTGAAATCTTGTTAAAAGTAAAAATTCTATACATAGCCTTTATTAACAAACCCTCACGAAGTGACTTGTTACTCGTCACCTCAATTACCTTAATACATCTCCTTACTAATAACTATTTAAATTTATTCTTAACAATAAAAAAAAAACCTTAATAATGTCATATACACGAGAGAAGTTAAAATAGTTAAAAATGTATGCATTATTTATGTTTATTTTAAGAGAACTAAATTATTATTTATTTATATAATAACTACACACAATTATTTAAAACACTGATTAAATAAATAAAATATATTTTACAAATCAGATGTTTTTTTTTAACATAGCATGGAAAATAGAGAATTGACAATGCAAAATAATACCAGTCAGGAAGAGACCATTTATTCGTAAGCTTAGATTGTATGTCAGTGGGTACACATTTATGTCATAATAGTAAATGAACATTTCTTCATAAACTAGATTTTATAATTTAAAATTGTAAAAAAAAAAAATTAAATCAAGTGATCATTATAAAATTTAATTTTAGATCTTTGACACGTTTTACGTTTGATTTTTAATTAAACATTACATTTTAAAACGACCTAACCGCCGCTCTAAGTAGTCAATTAACTCAACACGAGTTACTGCACAGAATTTGTGAGTTCTGAAACAAAAATAACCAATAGAATTTAGCGTTTGAACTGATTTTAAACATCAATTACTATTCTTACCCGGCATTCACATTTTGTGCACACTTCCGGTTCCCACGTGCGACCTTCCTTGCGTCTTTTCTTAGACGTAGCGTCGTAACAACCACCATCAGAGTCGGTCAATTGCCTTAGTTTGCGTTTAAGCTTTTTAATGTCCGATTTTAGCTCGTTCACCTCTGACTTTAGGCCTTCTAGTTTACTATCCGTCAAATTCATTACTGTGTCCAAAGTGTTTTTGTTCTTCGAGTGTCCGGTTACCGCCGAGGGGGTTTCTCCGGGACAATCTATTAGCCCGTGAATTTAACAGAATCAACATTATAAATTATAATACAATGATAAATTAAAAAAATAATCGCATTTGTGTATTTGCAATGCTTACCGCCGTTGCATTCGAACCACAGCCTTAGATCGATGCTAGGAATGGCGGAACAAGGTACCAGTTTGGGCGTTTGTAACGATGGCAACTTGAATACGTCTTTGGATATCAGAGTGATGTTGTCGCCGTTATCGCAAAGCACCCTGGCCAGAGACGCTTGTTTGATCTGAGTGAGTTTGGCCGAACTAAATGTGGATGGACTCTCGTACCAGAATCTTAAGAACCATGATCGATTGATATATTTAGAAGTTTTGTGAACATTTTAGATATGACAATTAAAATAGTAACCTGTCGCCATTTCGGAGATTTCTGAATTGATCCACAAGCAAACATTGGAAGAGCGGTCCTATTTTACTGAAAGCCATTTGATCTTCAAGAATTCCACCGACCCACACGTCGACATTCCCTATGCACAATAAACGACAAACAATATAAGACCGAACAGATATTTAAATCACTTACCAGGATGACCGTAAAGACGTTTAAGGATACTTCTCACTTCGGGGTCGCTTATTTCATTTCGGAGATCGTCAAATGTTTCTGCTTTGGACATGTTGCAAATGGCTCTCCATTCCGTGTAACCCGGTATACCATGATCCCTACTCCTCTGTATGTTCATCGCTGCCAAGTCCAATGCCACTGCGTGCGCCGACGAGAATAAATGATCGATCAGCTGATCGTTGAGATTTTGCTTGGGCATCTTCCTTTTAGCCGGCACGGTGAAAAAGCCACGCATCAATGGATCGGTACCACCTTCATCGGACAATCTCCATGGCGTGAAAAACGCTTTTCCCAAAGACAAATCTCCCTGCGCAAAAATAAAACTTTTACAATTTGGTCAAATAGTATGTAACGTCGGCTACTTCGTAGCATTATAATCAGCGTATGCGTATTTCAAAAATATAAAATAGTCCAGTCTGGTCTAGTAAAATAACACGCAATATTACCTGAGGAATAGTGGTGAAATTGTCATCGAGACGAGCCAATACCGGATTAATGATTGAATGGCCGAATCTGAGAGCTGCAGTAGCAAATACATTGGCTATGGAAGGGTCTACTGTAGGATCGTACCCTTGGTACTGCCCTAACATCTGCATTCCTTTGGGTCCTAAAACGTACGGCAACCAGTGCTTGTAAGTAATGTGTTGCAATTCGGCGCCAACGATTTTTCGTGCCTCGTGGAATATCGTGTCACCTTCCCAGTGCGGGTTTATCTTGCGCAGCTCTCTGGCTATTCGATTGTGTTCTCTGATCCAAATCGTGTGCATGGCTAACAAACCTACCTGTGGTTATAAAAACACTGTCCATAAAACATGCCACCAAAAACAACTATTCCATCGTTTATATTACCTGCTCATTGGCGCGAATGTCGCCGGCCAAGTAACATCCCGTTGTGCTTTCCGTCAAATCCCTTCGGCAATCAACTTCGTCGGCACCGGCGATGGGCATCATTTCTTTACCCATATCCGAAGATATCCCACCTCTCATCATACCCAGACCGGTCTGGACTTCACGAAGTATAAAAGAACGATCGTTTGTAAATCCGTATATCTAAATGCGTTAAAATGAAAAAATAATTACTTTGATCATATAAAAACAACATCAGCAAATTTGTTTGCTTACTTGTGATCCGTCGATGAAAGAGGTCAGTTGGTTGATTTGTTCTCTTGGCTGTAATTTGTCAAAGAAAACCGACGTGGTGTCCGAACCACATATGGCGCTGCTCCTTATGAAGTCCATACATTTTCGATTCTTTATTCGATCATCGTTTGGCGGCACATCCATCGGGAAACACGGAAAAGAATAGGCACACGTTTTCTTACAATCCAGACCTGTCACGGTAATTGACGTTATACACATATTATTGATGAACGCATTTTAATTAATCTGACCTTCCCAACTCTCTTTGGTTGTCGACGGTATAGCGTGATCTAAATCGTGATCCAAAAACTGACCCCATTGCATTACCATATGCGTGATCTCGTCGTCCGAAGTTATTTCTTTGGTCCGGATAATGGACGTAGACACCAGCCTTGCACTGGGTTTTTCGTAGCCGTAGTACTTCATTCCTTTGGTCCAACCTGTTGGCGAAAAAGCAAACACATAGGAATCGACGTGCATCGTAAAGAGGTTATTAAAAGCGCATTTACCAATGGGAGTGTTGAATCCGTTTTCATACATCGGCTTCAGTATTCTTCTGAACGGCGTATGGGAAGCCCCCCACATCGGATTTTGCAGATTATTGCACGTGCCATCGATGGTTCGGTACTTGGTATGATAACACATGTCGCTACAATTGGGTTTGTACTGATGTCTAAGGCATCCTGACAAATTAGCGATCAAATCGAGTTGTTCCACGGACAAGAGGTCTCGATACGAAAAGTCTAAAGGCAACGACATCTTTGTTTGAGTACAATTAAATTATCAACCGTGTTCGATGGTCACCCACTTTCTGTTAAGTTCATTTTGAGACCGGCTTGCACATGTTTGCGTACGTTAGCCAACGTCCGTTCGAATACGTCAGCTGACTTGGCAACGTCTCTGGCCACCACGTCCGGAAACCGAGACAATCTCATCAACACTGCGGGGTTGTGGACTTTTTCAGTTGCCCCGAACAACGAGTCTATTGTGGCGTTCACGGCTCGATCTACCTCCAAGCTGGCTTCTTTAAAGGCCAAGTGCACGTATCTGTCACCGGGCGATTGTTCCAATACGTCGCCTGAAAAGGAAAATGTATTTAACCGTCGAATACCACACTGGTTTGGAAACTGGCCAGAAAATCCAGAATTCGTTACACAACGTTACATCTCTGTAATCTAAACCCCGTAAACTCTGTCATATGTGTGTTTTACGGCTGGTACACATGCTATGAATGATGTTTACCTAAGACTGCTATAATGCCTTTGGCCGATTCTTGCCCATGCACGTTCTTAGCCGTGCACTCGTAAACGCCGGAGTCGGCGAAAGATAAATTGTATATGCGCAGACTTCCGATGGTGTTCACTCTAAAAACACATGACCAGATCATTTTAAGTTTCAACGGGTTACTTGAAAATACCGCAACACCGTGTAGTGTATATTATCGACCTACTTATGATTAACGTCTTGGACCAAGTCTATGCCGTCTTTCGTCCAGGTGACACCGGGCACGGGATCGCCGTCGGCCTTGCATGGCAATTCTACACTGGTCCGCTCTGGAGCTTCCATGTCGAACGGTTTGACCACTAACTTAGGCTTCCTAGGACCGAATCCTCGGACCTTTAACTCCGTATTACTCTCGGCCGACCCGACCAAGTTCTGAGCCAAACACGTGAACATACCCTTGTCGTTATCTTTAACGTGATCCAACCGAACGATCGTTCCTGTAATTAAAACAAAACATTTATTATTGAGTTTCGGTGCAGAGCTGAAAGTATGTGTGGCTTTACATGATGTAGTAGGTTTATTATTCATTCCCCGTCGATAATGGTTCTAGGATCTAAACCTTCCTATAAAGTTATTTCCTTTTCGACGTCTAAAATTGACTGTCTTGTTCAATACTCGTATTATTTCATGTCTTATAGCACGTCTTTTTTAGTTGTTTTTCTCTATGAATTATTATTAGATACTCATAATTCAGTTTTATTTATTTAAGTCATAATTCTCAGAACAGCATTATTACTCAAGTAAATTTTTCTTTTATTCTGAATGTTTTTATTATGGTAACATATATATTTTGAAATTAAGAACAATTTGCTGAAAATGTTGACTGGTCGATAACCAGTTTTGGATAATTATCCTTAAAGTTATTTACATTTAAAGTTTAGAAGGGCATAAAGGGTCCTAACTTTTAACATCTATAAATGTTTAATTACGCGCATGCTATACAGTTTACTTATAATTATATCTTTAGGTGGCAAATCCAATATAATTACTACCGGACTATAATATTAGAAAATTAAATTTTATGAAAACGATTGTTGGTTTTTTTTCAGTGTACAAAATTGTTATCTAACCACGTTGACTAACAATACTCCAACGAATAGATTTTAAAAGACGAAAATAAAAAATCCCATTTATTTAATTTTGACAACATTTTCAATAATTTTCTTACGTTAGTATTATCTTAAAATCTTAAACCGCTAACAGAAATGTTCACCATTTTCCGCATGAGTTTCTGGCCCAGTTCTAATATATTTTATTATGTTTTTTTGAGGGTTATACTTACTGTCATTATGAAACGATATCCTCGGACCCGGTGTTATGGACTTGCCGTCTTTAAACCAGGTGATTACGGGCTTCGGGTGTCCTTCAGTCAAACACTGAAGTTCGACGGAAACACCTGTTTTTACCGTCAAGTCGCGAGTGGTACTTATGATGATGGGCGGCGCTAAAACGATTATAAAATACACTGTAATCATCGAACAGTCTACCATTATTGTTTTGACTGCGGTTGTTACCGTTTACGCGAACCATAGCTTCCGAAGATACCTGTCCCAGATAATTGGACGCCACGCATTTATAATGACCGACGTCCATCCTCTCCAGTTTTTCGATCACTAGACTGTTGTCTTCGAGAACCTGCGTTTGTGTCGGGTTACAATGAACATTATAATCATAAAATGTTTTAATTTTAATACAATGTACGGAATCGTTTCCAACAGTGTTGACTTGCCTGAATTCTCGAGCTGGGCTCCAATCCTATGTCGTCTTTGTTCCAAGTGATGTGTGGCTTGGGAGTCCCGACGACGTCGCAACTGAGCTTCAACTGTTCGCCCTCCAAAAGCGTCTTTTGCTTAGGGCCCGATATAATTTCCGGTGGAGCTAACGGAACAAATAAAGCACACGTGTACGTTTTTATATTGTATAATATAATGCAGCTGTTGTTGTATTTCGTGGCAACCACTCACAGCCGGACACGCTGGGCTCCACTATAATTTTGGCCGGCCGTGATTTCAATTCGACGTTCTGCTTTTTCACCATGCATTCGTATGTTCCTAAGTCCTGGGCCGTTGTCGATTTTATCATAAGCCCGTGGTCCGTCACCGAGTATCTCGAGTCGTTCATGTCGATCTCGTTGCTGCGCGTTTCAACCGTCATTGTTATTTCGTTAGTCCCACGGGTAATATTTTATTATTAACATTATCATATTATACACAACTCACTTGTCACGCGTCCAAATTACTTTGACGTCTTGATTGCCTTCTACCTTACAAGAAAAAAACGCCGTCCCCCCAAACGTGACCGACACGTCGTTGGGCTCTTCCTTGAACCTTAGCTGTTCTAAAACGCCATATAAACACATATCGTGTGATTTATCTAAACGCGTTAAAACTGAACTAAAATATCGAGGGCGTTCAATCGATAGGCACCGAGAAAGATTTTCTTGGTTTTACACAACAGCCAACCTTAGACTTTAGCCAGCCAAAGAGGATAGTCTTTATAGACAATACTAATTGTTACTAATTTGCACCTACCCGGATATTTTTTTTTTCGCATTTCTATGTTGATTTAATTTAAACTATTTTGACGATTAGTTGTAAGCCAATTCATTCGATATCTTCCAATTGAACGCCTTTGGTGTTTTAACTTTACTTACCGCAATGGAAATCGGATTCAGCCATTTCCATTAGAGATTTTCCGCTCATTTCCGCGGGGTAATGACAAGTGGCGGCGAATTCCCCGGCTTCTGTCGAATCGTGATTCTTTTTCAACACTTTGGCCAACCACATCATATCACAATCGCAAGACAACAGATTACTGTCCAATCTCCTACAAGTAAAAACCGAATTATAAATGTTAACGACTTACATGATCATTGATGCCCCTATTATATTTTATAACGATTGAGTATCTTGTTGAAACGCTTTTTTTTTAATGATTTTTTGTAGGGCAACGGAATTAAAATCTGGACGATTACTGTCAACGTGCCCATTGACGGAACGAACGATAGAACACATGTGTATACGCATCGGCTGTTATTTTAAATGCTACTGGATGTACTCGATATTTTGGATGTTTACAAAAAAAAAATTAATTAGCATTTTTAATGGTTTAGAAAAAAAAATAGGGACCGAAACTATATTTTATAGTACACGCTTGTCGCTTTTAATAGTATATCCGTTTACGGTAGTAATAATTAATACATTAAGACTAATTTTTGGTCTCCGAGTACACTATAAAAACTATTTGTTGTTAAAAGATTCGAACAATATGTTACATATAGGAAATGTTACCATGGATGTAGGTTTATTTTTTAAATTAAATAATATTCAACAGCTAGACTTACAAACGCGTTAACGACGTTAGCGAGTCAAAAGTTCCCGGAGGAATCTTCTTAATCTTATTGTTGTGCAAGAATCTGTTAGGGGAAAAAATAGTTGTCGTTAAAAACATTTGAAGAAAAACAAAAATGGTATCGTTAATCTGCAAGCGCTCACAGTCTCTCCAGCTTTGTGAGACCTTGGAACATATCCACGTGAAGGCTTTCGATTTTATTGTAGTGTAAATACAACTGTTCCAGACCCGATAGATTTTGGAAGACGCGAGGTTCGATTTGCTCAATTTTATTTTTATACAAATATCTGAAAAGAAAAATTACATGCGGTTTGAAATCTTCAAAAATCTTTAAACATCAAAATCGTTCTTACAAAAACTGAAGTTTCCGCAAGTTTTGGAATACACCATTTTGCAATCTGTCAATCTGATTGTTGTTCAATAATCTAAAAATGTCAATTAAAACGTCATTAAATCATAACTCAACATGCACTTTAAAATATAAAACTTACAAAGTATTCAACTCGGTGAGTTGAGCCAATGACTCCGGTTCGATATCTTTTATTTTGTTGAATCTTAAATCGCTGAAATCAAATAAACATGGACATTTTTTAATATTCAGAAGGGCTCACTAGTATTTAGACTATAATAATAGGTGTAAAAAGATTAATATATGATTTCATTTTTTTTTTTTGTTCTCATACTTTTTATCGGGTTTTCAAATATTTATTTCGTCTGTCGCGTTTCGATAAATTATCATTTATCACAAACGTTGCGCATGAAAAAAAACAATACTAAAATCGGTTATCATAAATATTACTTTAATGACTATTGTACTTAAATAACACGCCGAACGTGTTTAAGTATCCCAAACATTAAACGTGAGATGCTGTTGCCGATATAAAATAAGTATATAGTCAGTATTCTTAAGTAGGTATGCTGCTTGCAGCATAATAATTGTTCCTAAGCCGAATCGTCATGATTTATTGTTAGGAATTCGGTAAAGATATTAACTCCAGGTCAAACCTTTACATTTTCGTTCCGAACCAAAGACACGGCCACGAGTTGAACTTAATATTAACTAAGAAGAATCGTCAACTGCTTTGTACAATACGAAAACGACTAGTTATTTAAAATTTAATAGGATATTACTTATACGGTTTATCTCTAGGCAAAACGTTTAGTGTTATGTAAATTCGTGTACGACAAATGAGTAACTTTTTTTATTCCTACCGAACACAATACCTACTAGATAGGGCCTAGGTGTAATGCCGTCGTATCTGAAGGCTGTGTTGTGCGTTTAAATTTTCGTGACCAAGTGATTTATCATTTTTCACTTTTCACGTAGGCCCGTTTCGTAATCGTTGACTCATTCGATATGTGTTTCGGGAGATATAGATCTTTAATACTATTACATTTTACAATATTATGTTTACACGTTTAAATATACTTAATATTATACACTTTTTTAATATCCGTTAGACGTCCGTGATTCAATATATTATTATAGTCGGAAAACCACTCTCACTTTAATTGAAATAATGGTTCGATTTGTGTACGGAAAACGATTGCCGACCTTTTGGCCGATGTCCAATATCAAACATAAGTACACTGCTGTCGCTCACACGCATGTATAATCATATTCACTATATCTCTTTATCGCCTACTGCCGACAATAAAACCACTCGGCGCAGTTAAACTAAGCCCATAATATCGTCTTCTCCGGTGGCGTACGCATTACAACCCACACGCGGTACTTACATAACGAACACACGAAGCCGGTTAATTAATATCATTATAAACACGGCAGCTGAGTATGTGTGCGTTTTCCGGCTTATACTAGTTTGTCGCCACCGTATATATGTATATATATATATATGTATATTAGTTGCCCTTGTATATTCGTTATTATTTTAACGCGTACGAAGCCCATTAGTTATCGCCCGTCGCTTCTCTTGCCGGCAAACGTCTGACGGGCTTAAAGTAGGGGGGGGGGGAATAAACGAAGGAAAAGACGCTGGTGATATTTTTTTTTAAAAAACGTACACTTTTACAGCGCTTTTTTTACCAAAACCCCCAGGGATAATTAATTTTGTTGGCATAGAGCAGACACCAGCACCGGCAAAGATATATGGCACACGGTAATGAGAAATGCGACGTCCTAAACCGCCGGCGAACAAGCAAAAAAAAAAAATTGATAATATCTAACCATTTTTTTTTTATTAATCAGCCAAAACAATGTACTGATAAATTCTGTCGTTTGACAAACTTAGGTTCGCAGTAATTTCCCCACATCCATATAAAAACGATAGTTCACAAAACTATTACATAATACAATTTATTTAAGAATCGTTATGCGTAGGCACAACATTTAACCTTATCATTAAAAAAAAAAAAAAAATTGTCGTTACTAAATAAAGAAGCGTGACTCAAGTTATCGCGTGGTACAGACCCTTATATACAAACCGTTGATTTACAATATTTTTTCCATCGATGTTAAAATCAATACATTTTACATATTTGTTTTTTATGATACATTTAACTTTTTCAGTTTTGCTCAAAAGCATTGAAGATTTTCATAAAAAGGTGCTCAGATTTGGGGTTTTAGTTAAATAACAAGCAAAAGCTGCGTTTTGGTTTAATTTTTAATTAGTTTTCTTCTGACTAAAAAAACAATTAATATTTAGTAACGGTTTTGATTAGTAACTCATTTAAAAATAAACGTAAATTTTTTCTTGTAATTTATTATTTAAAATGATTAAGACTTTCTCAGAACACAATATCGTCTAATATATTGAACGGGTATACACGACTTGAAATTATTTTTGACTTTGTAAACAAAAATCTATAGGCTATAAGATTTATATCGAGTCATGACTGTTCAGACAATATAATGTACATTAGTGCAGTGTAAGCGAATCGAAATGAACTTTAATCCGACCTATGTCAGTCAGTTTAAAAAAAATCATACTCGCTTTATTTGTTTAAGCCTAATCAATTATTAAATATTATATTAAACAGTTTATAGGTTATTATAGGTTGCTAGACAGATACAATTATTTTAATACCTATAGTTAAAATAAACCTGTCAAAAAGACAAAGCCTATTAAAATATTGTGCGGTTTTGCTAACATATAAAGTAAAATGCAGTAAATACCATAAGTATTATGACCGTACGACATTGAGTGGGTGGGAGTACAGAAACGGAAACGATCCCCTAACCATATATTAATAAACAAACAACAAACATATTTTAAAAGTTAATATTTAAATAATATTTATAAATATCATTTCAGTCAAGAGTCAAGAGCGCTTACATATGTTTTTTTTGAATAATTGCTACTGATATTGACTATGATAATTAAGTTCTGAAAAAGTCTAATTTATGTAGATTCGTATCATTCCCAAAGATTTTTAAAATCATAATATCTTCTGCCTTCCAACGCGTCTCTTAGTTACTCCTAATCCTTTCTCGGTTAAGTCATGACACCTATGTAACAAGTTTAAACTATCAAATAGTATTTTGGCATAACATGTTCAAGATATCGATTCAATCTCAACGCATGATAGTATAACTTGATTTTTCGCCCTCTATAGAACTGCATTTGACAATCTACAAATTACAGTCGTCTGTAGTCTGCACTATATGATGATATACGTACGGCGTTACACCCACATTTTCAACGCGTCCCTTTCAGTTAAGAAGACGTTGTTTGTCATTTGTCTTAGAGCTGATTCACTATTACATTAAACGTCATATATATCATAAATATTAAATACATAACGTCACCCTACTCTCAGGACAAAATAGTCTGTTGAGAAGAGATTGCATTACAGAAACAGAAATTGTAAGGGGTAAAAAATAAATATTGGATACTTCACTTAATATAAAGCACCTAATATAGTAGTTATTATGTTAAAAACGTCAAATCGAGTCTAACAGCCTAAAGAAAACTATTAGAAGAGGGCTACGACAAAATATAAGTGAGATTGGAGTGGTGGTGTGTCAGTGTGTGAACAAATCCAGCTGTGTTTATTGTGAATACAAGAGGGAAATACAGAAATTTCTACAAAATGTCAGGACGTTTGAACGGTGATAATGGAGCATAACATCAAAACCGAGTGCTCCATTAAGCGTTATAACATACTCTTATAAAATATAAAGGAATAGGTACCACATTATATATCAAAAAAGTATGAAATTTAACCAGTTATTATATTTTTTAAGAGCCAAGTCGTTCGGTATAAGTAGATTTTTATCTTGACGATTACCATTCATTTTAGCTTGATTTTATTTTTCACTTGAAAGCTGTTATTGTGAATTCCTAACAAATGTTAGATGGCGAAGATATTATGTGTTTTTTAGAAATTTTTAAAACTTTTACATCAAACCGCAAACTTATGCAATTGAATAATAATGATTGGGTCATAAACTACTCAATTGAAAAAAACTCACAATATTAAGCCTATAAAATATAAAGTATAAATACTGTACCGAAACCAAAACAATTCTACCACTATAATTCTGTCTTTAATATTTATTATTTTATGCTTCGAGGAATTGGTAGTTCACTTTAATCGACCGTGTCGTCGGTCAATAAATTATTTGTTAATGTCAATAAAAACTGTGTTAATAGTTGTTGGTAGAAAAGTATACACTAAAACTACGAACGAACGACTTTTTATTATGGCTTTATTTTAATTTTAATATAATAATGTAATATAAACGTTTTAACAACTTTACGATTTTCAAGTTAACATACCAACGAAAAAAATAACGGCTTCGTCCTACGTGGCCCGTGGGTGACACGGGACTACAAGTATATCATAGGCAGGCGCCTTGTTCACTTGTCCATTCGTCATCAAAACATGATTTTTATTTTCTAATAATACAAACTGGCGTTATAAACTAAAAATACTGTTAATGTTTTCCATGTGTGCATACTCTGAGAGGCAAGATAAAAAATCAAGATAGATTTATAGTGAAATAAATTTGTTCCAAAAAAGTTTAATGCTTCACAAAAAAAAAAAAAAATTAATTATAAGTGTCGTTTAAGTTGTAAAAATACGATCTCTTTACAATTTTGACTTTTGGTCGTACCGTGGATGTTTAATAAGTAAAAACTCGGTAAAACGCGTATGCTTATACTTATACTTGAGAACCTTTTGAAGTAAAAAATTGAAAGTCGAAACTTTTTTTTATGCCGCTATAGAGACAATCGTTTTAGCCCTTACTAACTTTTTGTCGACTCTTTGCCTCTTAATTTACAAGTTTTCTTTCATGGCGAACCCTATTCTGCCTAAAGATATCAATCTGAGAGTACTGTGTACTCTGCATAAGCGACACATGTGTCGAGTCAATAAACAATTTTTAACTAAATCCATTTTATCATTGTTTATAAATACCACACTTTGTCTGGCTATTGAATTTTTGTCCAAGCAGTGAATTTTGGAATTCTTCTTCTCCTAGCCAGAAAAAAAAGACAACTTTTTATGTAATGGCCAACAACGCAACAAGACCAACAAAATAACAATCTTGTATTTATTATCCGTCGCGGCGCTGCGCCAACCGTTGGAATGTCCAAAACGTAATCGAAGCGTACGGATCGCCATGGAAAACGAATATACTTAAGGCCACGAACATGTGTTGTTGCTGGAACCGGCACGACAATAGGCACTGGCTGATTATTATTAATAGATTTCGTTTCCGGCCCATTTATACCATTCTCGGGTATTACAACCACATTAATCCGCAACCATGCAGTAGTGCAGCAGTCGTGGGGATCAAAATATAGTGCTTGTCATGGCGATTTGGCAGCGGTATGAGCGAGCAATAGCCCACCTCCGGCGAGCTACTGTGAAGCGTGTAAACTTGCTGAATTATAGCTGTTATTCGGTGTGTAAAACAATTAAACGATTGCCCAGGAAGTCTTGAATTTTAATGTTGTCGTGAAGTTGACCACACTTTATATTATGTAAGTTCGTCGTCACAAAATTGTACATTGCGGACGATCAAATTGATTAGTTTTACGTTAACACAAGTATAAAACATTATCTTTTTTTCCTGCAAGTGTTTTTATGGTTTTTAATTAAAATGGTTCGGTATAGATATATATCTGTACGTTGTGACCGACCACGAAAATATTATGATGTACGAGCCACGGCGATAATATGAATGATATGGCTCCTGGCAGCCGTCTCGTGGTGTAATAAATTAATTCCGTTTATAGCCGACTGCTGAATAATAATATTATTACATAGCCAGAACCGAAGATCCGGACAGTTAGCAATACATAACACACAGACAACGGTATTAGAATTAATAGTGGTTCATAATAACTTCTGGTGTATAATTTCACACAGATTTTTGTTTTACTTATAAATACACGGCAGGTACATTTAAAATAACTAAGTGTTTTTAAATTAAAAAAAAAAACTATGTGATGAGTTATTAAAATACCAGAATTATGTCTTATAATATGTAAGCGAATATCTTAGATGGTTCGTCCTAGAACGAAATATGTTTCAAGGATATAATTGTAATTAATATTTGTTAGACAACGGGTCATATTATTATTGAATTTATTTATGTATCATAATGATATTTGTTAATATAACAAATATTTTCGTAGAGTATTTTGCATTATAGGTAGAATTTATTCAAGGTCAAACAAAAAAATAATTTGCGAACGCCTTGTGTGATATTATGTAAAAAAAACCATATCCCACGTTTGTCAATTTATTTTCATGGACATTCAAATTTCAAATATACTTGGTTTTTATTGCAATACAAACTAAAAATAATGTTATGTTAGTCGTACCCACGTTTATTCACGCATTCTTTAAACATTTAAATTCTGATGAAATATTTTAAAAGTTGTTTCTTATTTTATTTTATTTTTTTCAAAATTTGAACCTATCTATGTTACAAATATTTCAGGTTTTTAAGTACGTTCTACAAATTTACAACAAAGCATTTGTTTTAAAGTTATTTGATCTTATTTAGAAAACGTAAAACCACATAGGAATCAATGTCTCCATGTAAGTTATCACCACACATCTGGCTTTTATTTTGGCTGTGATTTTAATAATCCCATTTGTTATTGGTTTGTATAAACACAAGTTTATTATAACAACAAGGTGTATTGCCGACGGTCAAATATTGAAAAGCATACATAAATATTGGCTATGGCCAGCCCGCCAAGTGCTTGGTCAGTGCCCAATATGGTTTTTGTTATGTGTAACCGATCATAACATATTACTAAATTTTACTGCAAAAGGAGAGCCGTTAACTAGCTACAGTGACACGTTATTTTTTTTCGAATTGCGTGTGCAGTCGGCGAGTTCGCTCGTTTAAACATACACTTCAAATTTATCACGATTTGCCTGTTTGTCCTTTTCAGACGATGTGAATAATAAAATTATAATAATCGAAGAGGTTGAGGTTTAAAAGAAGTCGTAAACGGAGCAATACCTAAAGTAAAATGCACACGTGCGTTTTACTTACTGTACCTATAACAGCAAAAAAAGTCTTATCTCAAAAAATATGTATAAGTTAGTGCGAAGACCTATTGTTGTCGATTGAAAATTTGTTGAGTAGGTACCCGCTTATTTGGCGGTTTTTAAATTATATGCTGTCTTTCCATAATTATCATAGTGATGTTGTTTCACAATAACATTTTTATTGCAGAGGCTTTGTTGGTTTTTCTTCTAATAAATTGTTGTACCATCTGTCTATATTATTTGCTTAGGGGTTAAGGGATAAAGAAACTGACACACGCATACCTACGGGCTACGGGTTAACAATACTGGCCATCGATCATGCGGTTTATTCAACACAACGTTACCCGTTTTTCTAAAGACACCTGCAACTCTTTCGCACGAGGACCGCCGCGCTGAGATATCAAAGTATGTTTGGTTGAGAAGTAAAATAGATATGAAAGGCTTAATAACACCGGCAAGTTGGGAAAGTAGTGTTAAGTAAGATAATGGAACTTCCCATAAGCTGTCCAACTCCCCGGTGCTGTTACAGAGGAATTGGATTTTTTTTTATCGAAATAAAAACACAAATCGAAATTTTTTAGAGCGTTGGACATAATTTATTTTGGACAAAGTCGTACTTGGACATTTTACACTTTATGGCAACACTTTTACAACTTCCTCCCACTCTCCCCAACGACAAAAAACCCTAGACTTATATATTTGCTACCCGTCTTAATGGCTTCAAAATTTGGGGAAACGCAAAAACTACTTGCTCCGCTTAAACGTGTCTCTGATTTTGGAACGTTTTCAAGACCTCGTACACAATAGTGTCTCTTATTGTTTTCTCACTCGCTTTAGAAGTTGAAATTGAGATAAACGGAGGATTCGCTTAAACCTCCTGTCTGGATTTTCTTAAAGAAAACACCACAGAGAAGTTGTGCCAATGAACTTTTTTGTTCTTTGCCAGTCTATTTTGACTGTGTTAATACATTATGATTGTACACAAGGTAGTGTGCGTAATAGTTTGCAAAAATCATTTGGCAGAATTACGAAAAAAACTTATTTTAATGAACATATTTAGTATTAACTGTAAACGAGAAAAGAAGCTATTGGGTTTATACGCGGACTTAAAAGTTAAAACCCATGTACTTCTACCGTTAAACATATCAGCTGTATAATATAGTTGTATACATATTTGCCAGATGAGTTGGCCGGGGAAACCCATGAACATATGTATAATTTATTGGCGAAAAATATTATTAAACCTGAAGACAGACTGTAAATGTCCGAGTACTTCTATTGGTTAAGTTTGGTGATGAGTTAATTTCGACTGACCATCACGTAGCGGCGTACTGTTTTTTTTTCCAGTGACAGAACACAAAAGAAACCGGTTTTTTCTCAAAAATCGTTCACGTTTTATTGCATTAATATTATTCTCATATTTCAATATAACAGACGAGTGGTATGTGTGTACACTGTACAGTGAGAAGTTAAATGATTTATAACGATAACATTTTGATACAGTCATCCCAGCATCTTAACTGTTAATTATACAAGTCGGATGATCTGTTAAACTATCGGACAAAACCATACGCTATAAACGGCAAATTTACTTAAATATTTGAAGTATATTAATGTCTGGAACTTGATGACGTTGAGTAATTTAAGTATACAAATATATTTTCAATCCTAGCTCATAGTAAATAAGATAGTAATAAGTAATAACTAATACATAAATAAACAAGGTAGTACATAATATGTTTGTGTATATAAAATTTGGTAAACAACTTAAAAAATCAATTTAAAAAAAAAAAAAGGAATGTTCTGAAATCTGAGTACATTAAAATATAACGACGTTCAAGTCGGCGCGTTAGTATATTGTATGAAAGTAAATTATAATAAAAAACAATTATCCCAGCATAATTTCGGTGATATTAAATACAACTAAAGTGTTGTAGTCTGTCAAATTTAAATGTCACGGTCGCCAAAACTGTTATAATGTTATATTATGCAGATATGTTTAAACGAAAAATAATTATTACCTAGTTTCCACTACAAGCGAACCCGTTTATTCCTACGACTTCCTCGTTACTCGCTAATACTTGTACATTGTATTTAATATTTACAGCAATAGGATTCTGTGCGTCGTAGATGTACGATTAAAGTAAGCAGATACTTAAGATAATAGTATAGACTAAGACGTTAAATAGCTATTATACAATATTCGTATTGTTCGACTCTTCGCGCACGAATGTAATTTATTGTATGTACTAAGCACGCTAACGTGCAAAATGCAAATGAACCACATATTGCAGCATATCATATCAGCAAATCCGATAGTCAAATGTGAACAGCAAAAAGTCGGTTAGGTCGATTGATAAATGATAATTATTAACATGGATCGTTAAACTAACGGACCAGCTGGATATGTTTAATTTATTTAAAAAATTGATTGGGTGTTACATGACTTATAATATATTATTCTGGCTTATGTGTCAATGGTGTACATATGTATTATAATTGTAATGAAACAATTTTTAGACCTTTCATAAAAAAAAAATATGTATATACCCTTTAATGTATATCGGGGCTATTGTTACTAGATTAAATTCTTCAGATAAAATTCTAAAAAAAAAACAGTAAAATTATTAAATTATGTCATGAGATTTTGTTTTTAAATATAAATCTTGATGACTTAATTGAAATTAAAATTAACTCTTATGCAGTTAGGTACATTATTTGCTGGCACTCTTTGCACTCTTAATATCTAATAACTACAATAAATAACTATTATGCTTGATATAAAAACATCACAGTTTTCTGACCTTATTTTAAGAGCAAGCTATTAAGCTAGGATAGAACTTTGCCTCAGACAAAAACGGCAACAATTGACCGCTTTATTTTTGTTTTCTTACAATCAGTGGTTTTTGTTCGTAATGCCACTTTGAAGAAATAAGATTAATCGTTGTAACTTTTATTGATGTCATTAGATTTGTCTAGCTTATAAACCTCTAGCTGTCAAGTTGTAAACAAAGTACCGGCAAACCGCAAACGGAAATAAAGATAATAAATTGAGTCAATTTAATATTATTTCGAAGTATCGTTTAAAAAAATGACTTCTGTATGATGTTTTAGTATACGTTTATATAAAAAGTGAAAAATGGATAAAAACAAATCCAATCACATCTTATAACCTTATATAATCTATAATAAGTGCGATTTGAATTACATTCATCAACAACATAGTTCAGTCAAATCATGTTCTATCTAACTAATTTAAGTCATCTTCAGTTTTTTTTAACTATCTCTAAATTTTAGTCACCAGATCGTGGAAATGATCAGTTATAAAAAATAATGATTTTTTTCTTAAGCCTTTTTTCACAGTACCTACTTTATTTTGGAAAATTTGGATTATATAGAAACACATATAAGTCATAATTCACATATTCCCATTGATAGTTAATAAATGCACGTTTGCACTGTGAGTAAAAACTTGAATAGTTCATTATTAAAGTTTATAGCTTATAAGCTATTTTGTGAATCATGGATGCTCGTATTGGGGAAATGAGATGGAATTTTTTCAACGAATCGACATACTATTGTTCTCATAAAAATGTTATAAAGTTTTCTTAGCGTATAAAGTTTTTTATGAGAAGTAAAATTGAAAAAAAGCTGTAAAAATATTAATACGCGCCAGACAGTGCATAAATAATAATATAAAACTCGTAAGCCAGCAATGGAACTTAAAATATGTTTTTTCGTTATACAATGTAAATATATTATATGAAAAAAAAATAATAACTGTATAATAATGTTATAAAATTCAATTTGAAATTTCCACATCAAAAATTGAGTTTTATTATTTTACTTATTTTGTTTAATTTTTAACATTAACCATACTAAGTTTATTAAGAAGTTTATAAAGTTAATTAGTTTATTACCTAATTAGGTACTATTAATGTCGCAAATTAAACTTAGAAGGGACAGGAGTACGTAGCGGGGAGGGGGGCACACGAACTGTCCGCTTTTGTATATATATATATATCTACTATTCTTTATGCCTCCCCCCAAAAAATATTGACTGAATTGGCTACTATGATTAATTTAATATTGAACTCCCTTTAAAAAGTAACGAGTTGTTGTATTTTGACTATTTAAAATATGTCTAATTACTAGTTAGAAATGTTGATTAACTGATCCGGGCTTAAAAATTTAGTAAAACGGCTACTATTATAGTGGCCGAATACGAATAGAATAAAAAAATAGTAGGCGATTCCTCTAGTTAATTTAATTTCTGTTACTTTGGACATTTTTGAAAAAAAAAACATTATTTCTGAAATAGTTATCGTGCTACGCAAAGTACATAGGATTTTGAGGCTAGCTTTTTTTTCATGACCTTCTCAGTTAATTAAAATCCCTTACAAAACAAAAAAATCACTACGGAAAACTGCATCTATTCCAACCCTATTTTTAGGGGCTATTTGAATAATAGACAGAATTAAGCCTAACTAAGAACTCCATAGTCTCTGCTCATGAACCTCCCTAGGAATTGAGCAATCAATTTGACGTCGTCCCCGAGGCACTTTTTGTATAATTGTTTAGGCGCTTTTGTGGGCGCACTTTTTTTTTTTTTTAACGGAAAAGGGATTAAAAGATACGTTAAGTTAATAAAAAAGTGGATGTACTGTATGCACCCCTATTGTCGTCAATCCACTTCAGTCATAAATAGAAACAAAAAATCCCAAACTAATTTTCAAGTGCTTACAGTACGGTGGTGGATGTCGGTATTCTGTCGGGCATGCGGTCCAGTTGCAGGAACATGCATCGCACGGTTGTCCTGAAGCACAGACACTTGGACGGGCACGCGTGGACGGCGGCCGCGGCGGCCAACACGAGTGTCACGGCGAGGACGCACCACACGTTCGGCATCGGTCGAGTCATTGTGCGGACTGCCGGCGTCTGCCGCCGCTTGACGGCCAACCTATCCGTGGCGAAGCGGCGGACCGGGTCGCGGGCGGAATAATGAAATATTGGCCGTTATCCGACGGCGGCCAACTGCGGACGTCTGAATCGGTGGCTGTTGCCCCCTCCCCCCCCCCCACCACTCATTTAAATCCCTTCATTCTATGTACACATGTCTATTGTTGATGGTTACATAGCCGTTGAAAACAATGACAATAATAAATGGATAGTAATAATTGTTATTATTGTGTTGTGTGTTTTGTGTAGGTATTAGATTTGTCTACTTAAAAATGTAAATATTCGATTTTCAAACTTTGGTTTTTTTACACCCGTTGATTGCGTTATAGTTTATGGCTATAATCAAATTATCGTACACGGGCACGCAATCGAGTAATCATAGTAATTGAAATCTATGTGCAGGAAGTGTCACGCACACGATACAAAAAATCACTGGGTATTGTTTTTGCCTCGATGCGAAGCCGAGGAAATATTGATTCGATGTAATAGGTTTTCATTATCGCCTACACCCAAGATGATAAATTTTGCTTAAAACGATTTTTCCACGTATAACGTCTGTCGGCCAGAAATCGTATTATATTTGTACTCAGGTAGTACAATAGTGGGAAAAATTCCACCCGCTATGACGACAAAAGTGTGCACCCAAAATCGTTAAAAAAAAAAAAGTTTCAATTCAACACACCGCAATTTATAAAATCATTAGACCCTTTTTCCGAAGATATTCCTTAGGCACCACCCTAACCAAATCCTTATCGCTTTAGTCTCTTTCGAAACGCTATGGGTGTGAAGGAGGGAGACCAAAACATATTACCCTAATAAACGACAACAAGAAAAATAACCTAAACCCTTATCGCTCCCAGAAAAGGAGAATTTTATTGATTTTGTATTTCAGAAAGTTTGTTCAGGAGTTAAGACTTAAGATCTTACTAATCCTAAGTTATTACTTATGTATATTGTGTACATTAGTCACCAATGCAAAATATGTCAAAATTTATCTCACATAATACACTGATTTTTGTGACATGTCCAATATCTAGTTGTTAGAGAACAATACCTTTAGGTTTTTATAATAACAAAATAAATATAGCCTATAGGTATGTATAATTTTGACTTGTAATTCATAAATCTCTCCCCACACCCATTCACGCCTTATCATTACATAGTTCACCGCGAACTGAAATACAATATAAATTAGGCGTAAAGAGCAAACCGAACTAAAATAAGAATCTTTTAATCACACCTATTTATTTTGTTATAGTTTATATGAGTTCATTATATTTTGGAGGGCTCGCAGACCACAGTACAAGGTGTAAACGCCAACCCCGATCAGTGAAAAACTTTTTTTTAATGATTACTTAAAAGTTAAACTTGTTATTTATTTTATTAGTAAAATTGTTATACAATGTATAACATATGATTAGTTTTTTAACATTAAACAATTAATTAAAGGACCAGCCTCATTTCATCAATCCATCAGACACTACGTCTACGTTACCTACATTTTTAATAAAAATTTTAGTAACTTTTTACATTTTTATCGTAGGAGGGCTCTTTTTCACAATATAAAAGTTGTATTGATTTAAATGTTTAGATGTCTACGTTTTACAAAAGATTACATTGGCTCTTTAAATCCAAGGTACATATTTAAAAAAATATTTTTAGCTTTAGGAAGTTTATCAGTAAAATAAGTTCTAAGTATATATTATATTGCACTCGATTTTTGTTTTACGGACCCACTGTAGAAAATGTCAGGAAAGATAAGATAATAAAAGGGAAATATGCAAAACATAAAAAAAAAAAGTGCATTTGTTTAGTACTGAACATGATTATGTTTTTTATATGTTCTACATTAAAACATCATGTAAATCTACGTGTTACCTACCTATAATATATTCTACGGAATTCAGAATTACGCTCTTTCAGATTTTTTGAATTTAAATATTTAACATGTCTCAAAAAAATCATTTCTCCTAATCAAAAAACTGTCTTTACGAGGTAATCACGGTGCACTTATGGACGGTCTAACAGCCTATACTCGTATATTATATGAATATTTAAATTAACCAAGCGCCTAAATCACGGTTTACACGGCGATCATCAAAAAAGATTATACTATAATGAACACTCAAACCAGATAGTTTTTTTTTTATATTCGTATGTAAACCAGCATATTAGATATATATATAAACTATAAAATATGCTATTAGTATAGCAGGTATAATATACTGTAATACCTCCCGCTGTGCCTACCGTTGGTTTTTCGATCAAATATAATTATTAAGTGCTAAATACAGTTGTATTCTACAACTGACTATAACACACACATTAAAAACATTAGAACAACTAATAATTGGACTCTTAAGTTTTGAATTTTGTTTATTTTGAATTTCAAAAACAAATAATATGAACTATAAATGTTTGCATTTAATATTATTATTTGCATTATTTATTATTATTATTTGCATATTAATTTGCAAAGATTTTACATTTTTTCTTAAACATCGGCTGTTAGATGATTTTGATAGCAAGTCAGTGGCATATTTTTGAGGTGGTATCCTCCTTGCTGGACTCCTATCTAAAAAACACTAATAAAGTTAAATCACATTCCTAGCGGAGTTCCTGTTGCTAAACTAACATCTAAAGCGGGGAGATTAAGTATAAATTGTTGTCAGGCTACTTGTGATCAAACTTTGGATAACCCCCAACAAATTTCCAAAAATAAGCCACTGTGTAATAGTGCACAGGTGTTATTTTTTTAGAAATTGCATATTTTAAAAAGTTAAGCAAAAAATACGGAATACTTAAATAACCTAACAGCTTTGTTACACATTAAGTATAAACATTGTGCCAAAGACTTAATTTTTTATTGCTAGAAAACAATACAAAGAACAATATAGTTAAATGGTATTATAAACTTAAACTTTTAAACATCGTTTTGTTGAGTACCTAATTAAAAATACACGTATGAGTTATGATCAATAATTGGCTAAAGAAACTGATAAAGTATTTTAGTTCAGCAGTTTGTATTATATTCGTATATCGAACGTTACCCATCAAACATTTTGCTGCTTGTGATAAAGAATTATACCTGTAATAACTGGGCAAAAATAATCACCATGATAAAACATAACCTATAGGCTATTGGTAAGCGAGTGATTAGTAGAACAATGGTCAATAGGCACGTGTTTATTACAATATATATCGGCATGCGATTAAATTCAGCGTCACCACTCATCACATCATTAAAATTTGTTCATTAATAATAAAAAATAACATTTGAGACAATTGTGTGAGTTAGTGAAAACTCGGATTTCTTTATAATAAAAACATGATCCACTTTTGTTTTGTTGTTTATACAGAACCCCAATACTAAAACCAATATTTTTTTGAAAATTACACCAAACATTTTCTGAGTTTCAATTAAAATAAAGTTCTCCGAAAACTATATCCTATTTGTCAATACTCACGTCAAATTCTATGTTTGAATTTTTTTCCTAGCCCGCTCTACGGATGAAGTAGATTGGCTATACTGCGAGATAACCCTTATCAGTTATCGTTTGTTTTCTAGTGATTAGACCCCGTGACCGGTTGTATGCGATTTTAAAATGTAAACAAAAACAAATCAATTTTATACTTAAATAATTGTTTAGGTACTTTAGAAATCGAGAGATGTTTTTGAACCAGTAATAGCTTAAAAAATTAATCTTCATATTGAATCTTAGCAAACTGTTCGCCATGTTCATATATTTAAGCAAAAAAGTATGCTCTACATTATATTTATTTTTATTATAATGTACTTATATTTTTGTCAAGTAAACTGTTATGAATACAATTTATGTTTAGATAGCTATACCCAACAACATCAAAATCAATTGCCTCGAATGGAACTCCAGTCAGGATTGCATTGCTGTTGGCGGTGATGATGGTCTACTCAAGGTACTAAAAATCGATTCTGGAGGACCAACAAGTGGTAAAACCAAAGGGGTGACTGGACAAGCTAATTTAGCCTTGAATAAAACTCTTGAGGGCCATTCTGGTAATGTAGTTGCTATTGTATGGAATGAAAAATACAATAAATTAACGTCAAGCGATGAACATGGATTAATTATTGTTTGGACAATGTACAAAGTAAATTGACTGATTTAAAATTATATAACTAATATAACTATTTTAACGATCCTCGTTGTTGAAAATATTTTCAAGGGGACATGGCAAGAGGAAATGATTAACAATCGTAATAAATCCATTGTAAAAGGTATGGCCTGGAACAGTGATGGGGAAAAAATCTGTATAGTTTATGAAGACGGTGAGCTTATAGTATATAAATGTTAACTTTTTATTATGTATTAAAATGTAAGTCGGAGTCCTGTACTTGATAAGATTTTATTTTAAAGGAGCGGTCATCGTTGGCTCGGTTGAGGGTAGCCGAATATGGGGCAAAGAATTGAAAAAGTTAACGTTAACTGGAGTTCAATGGTCTCCAAATTCCAAATTCTTACTTTTTACCATTAAAACTGGAGAAGTACATTTGTATGACAGCGATGGAAATTTTGTGGTAAACTGTTTTGTCATTTTTGTTTTATTTATTAATTCATACAATAACACTATTTTATCTATCTAGTCTAAATTGGGAATTACCTGTTTGCCTGTTTCACTTAATAGTGTACCAATTTCGGCGTGTCATTGGCTCAACAGAGAACTCGATGATTGCCCACAGTTGGCCATTGCCTATAAATCGGGACACGTGCAGATAATGAAAAATCAATATGATACAAGTAATTTACGACCTATAAACATTTTAAATTTGGTCTTTACTAAAGCAAATTCGTAATCTACTTAGATCCTGTAGTTTTTGAGTGTGACATGTCCATTGTGTCTGTTAAATGGAATCATAACGGTACAGTTTTAGCAGTAGTCGGTTCGTTAATGGTTGACGGAGAAGTAAAAGAATCAAATGTTCTTCAACTTCGTTCACCGTTTGGAGAGGTGACTAATATAATATGATATTTATAAAATCAAATTTCTAGTTGTATTATTTTAAAATGGCATTCAAAATATGTTGTAGCATTTGAGAACACTTAAAGTTCCCGGATACATGGTAGCCGCTTGTTGTTGGGAAAGCACATCGTTGCGCATCACATTAGCCATTGATAGTTTTGTCTATTTTGCCAACGTACGATACGATTACCCTTGGTGTTACTTTGCCGACACCATTGTGTACGCATACCAAAACTATGAAGAATCTATTACGGACGTTACGTTTTGGAATATCAAAAAAAACGAAGTAACAATTAATTTTAACTACTTATTTTTTTTAAAACAATTTTTAACACTGCATATGGGATTTCAGTTCTATCATACAAAAGTTAATTGTCTGTTGGCCATGGATGCTTATAAAGACCACTGTGTGCTTGCTATACAAAACAAAAATGACGAGTCTAGACCTTTCAGTTTGATCATTTGCAATAACATAAACACTACAGTCGATTGTAAGAAAGTTTGAACAATTTAAAAAAAAAAAAAATGTAATGTTTGTATATTATATAATTTTTAATAGCTAAACACATAAATTTCAAACCAATATGGGTATCGATGAACGGAACTTATGTAATTGTCGCATCACACACGAGCTTTATGACATGGCAATACACTGTTCCAAAATCACATTCTTCGTCAATAGTAAACCGTATGCATACTCATAATTTATGATATAATATGATACAATAATTTTGCTCTATTTTTAATAGTAATATTTTCTTACTTTTTATGCAAAATCACATTAAAAAAATACTGAATTTTCAGTAATTGTTAATGTTTTTTGCATACTGAATAACTAATAACTACTACTACAAGAGTCATTAGAACGATGAAACTAACACTCTGATATCAATAAAAAATAATTATGCAAATTCACGTTCTTTTAAGTTTAGTAAAACATGTTCCTTCCTTAACAGGGAAAATTTTAATCCGTTTTATGATTTTTAAAACTAAATTATATACAAATACAAAACAAATATTTGTGGAGATTTTTAAATAGAATTCTGTATTATAAGACTTTTGTAAAAAAACCGCCAAACGTCTTATCTGAAATATGTACTTCTTAGTTAAACGCAAAAAAGTGAAAATGTTTCATATAGACGACACTCCTTCTGGAGTTGATGAACTCACCCAAGAATCGTCAGAATTTAAAAGCACAGCTTTTCAACTAGTACGTTGTTTACTTCTTTTTTCTATTTCAATCAGATTTTTTTACAACAAAATAATTATGTTCAGGGGACTAAGGATCTTATAACGTGTATAACTTCAAATGATGGCATTTTACTGATTGGAAGAGAAAGCGGAGCTTTGCAAATATACTCATTACCACAAGTGGGCCTAGTGGAAAGAAGAATTTTGCCTTCAAGACCTTTCAAACTAGCTTTAAATTCCAACTCCAAGTAAACATCTCTTAAATATAATTTTTAAATAAAGATAATATTATGCAGTTTTTGTTTTCTGTAGACGATTGGCTATTATCGATTCTACTGGAGTATTATCTATCATTTCTATAAACGAAAAAAGTGAACTGACCAATACGGAAGCACCATCTGATTTCCAAAGGAGGGATGTGTGGACAATGAAGTGGGCTTCGGACGACCCAGAACTGTTAGCTATTATGGAGAAAACAAGGATGTATGTAATAAGAGGGTTGAATCCAGAAGAACCGATTAGTACTTCAGCGTACATCGCCTCTTTTAAAGTATGCTTTTTTTTACATTTATAGTTAGTAAAATTTATATTTAAATGGTATTTTCAACAATTGTTTAATTGCCCTCAAGGATTTAGAAATACAAGCGGTCATGCTTGATGAAATCATTCAGTCTCCAGAGAATCCATCGTTGGATTATGTCATTACGTTGGAAACAAAGTCGTTAAGAGATACTAGGCAACTGCTGGAAAAAGTTAGCATCACCGAAGCCATGAAGTTTATTAACGATAATCCACATCCAAGGCTATGGTGAGACATACCAAATTCAAAACAATTAAACTTGACAATAATTTTGAAATACATTTTAGGCGATTATTAGCCGAAGCAGCTTTACAAACTTTAGATCTGGCTACAAGTGAAACAGCATTCGTACAATGCCAAGATTATTATGGTATCAAAACGATAAAACAATTGGCCAACATACAGGAAGTACTTTTGCAGCAAGCCGAAGTCGCCATATATTTCGGGGATTTTGATAAAGCAGAAACACTATACGTTAAAGCCGATCGAAAGTAATTATTAAAATTAATCTTGAAAGTCTAACACAATATTATCTGACTTTTGTATTTGAATGATTTTTTTTTTAGAGATTTAGCTGTATTATTACATCAAAAACTAGGTAATTGGTTCAAAGTTGCCGAATTATTAAAATCTAGTTCCTTATTGTCGGGCGTTCCCAGTACTACATTAGACCACGCTTGGCAAGGTATCGGAGATCATTTTTTTGACAGCCAACAATGGTAAACGGTCTAAATGTGATATTGCGCTATTTTGTATACATTTGGATTATGATGTATGTTATGTGTCTTGCAGGGATTTAGCTGTTGAATATTATAAAAAAGTAGAAAACATGGAAAAATTAGTAGAATGCTATATAATGCTAAAAGATTATGACTCGTTAACAGCACTTGCTAAAACGTTACCAACCAATCACACATTATTGGATACAATATCCACTTTTTTTCAAAACAGTGGAATGGTTGAAGACATGTCTTTAGACCAAAACGTATGAAGTGTTAACATATCAAACATCAAAATGAAACTTTAAAAAAAAAAATGTTATTTATTTGCAAAATTTTAGCTGTCCAAACAACTTTTGAAAGGAAGCAGCGTAGATATTAGCAATCTAAAAGAGATCATAAAAAGTTTAAGTAATCCAGATCTAGAACGATGGCTAAACAATATTAAAAATATCTTAACTACAGTTTCTAAATATAACAATGGCGAACGGTACATGGAAGCAGCACAATTAGTTTTTGCTGTAATATATAAACATAACTAATCAGTAATCATCAAGTTGGTTTTTTTTTATTAATTTTTTTTTTTTAGATTGTTTATCATGAATTAAAAAATGATATCCAACCGAACGTAATCAAACAGTTAGCCACAGTAGGTGCATTATTAGTTGAAGAGTATAAAGAAAAAAATTTGGAAACCATTTTAACAGGTATAGCTGAGAAACAAGAAATAGAGTATTTGTCTTTAACTTAAATTAAAATGATACATATTTTTTAGTTGAAGACGTAGAAATTAACAATTTAGAAGGTACTCCTTTTAAGACACGTGCCGAAATTATCGAAAACAGTTGGCGTATAGTTGAAGCATTGCACTTTTTAATACTTGCTCAACAACAAATTTATAATGGTATGAAAATTTACAAATTAATCTTTTTCTTATAATATATATAACAATTTGAATTTGTTTAGGAAATTTCAAATTGGCGTTGTGGACATCTTTGACGCTTCGTAACTATGAAGATTTCTTAAACATCGAACAAATATATTCAATCATTGCACTAGCAGCGATAGGATGTAGTTCATTCAATATCACATCCAGAGCAATGATGAAACTAGAAACTATAGACACTGTATTAACTGTTAAGCTAATCGCTAAATGAATGTATTGTTAACATCTTTACTATTAATATCTTTGTTTCAGAAAAATAAATATAACGCTTTGTCGTTAAACATATTCAGCAAACACGCGCCTGAAGATTCGCCTTGTCCAGCCATTCGATGTTACAGCTGTTCAAATGAATTCTCAGCTTGGTGAGTATTCATTTTTAACGCTAATGGGTTATATACTAAAGAAATGCTCACATTACAAGAGCTATATAATATAATGTTTGCAGGAGCTTAAAATGTCCAAAATGTAAAACCAGACCGGAGGCTAGTATTGTCACAGGTCAACTATTGACTGATATCAAATCGGCTTGGTGTTGTCGACAATGTAAACGCATTGCAACTACTAAGGATGTTGAATCGTTAAAATATTGTCCATTATGTAAAAAAGACCTCATTGTAAATTTTTAATTTATTGACCAAGAATAGGAATTTCAGATACTATCACTATTTTATATTTCAAATAATTATTTTTGTTCACCTTGTACTATTTTAGTTGAAAAACTTCCGTCCACTTTTTGACTTAAAAGAAATTTAATATAAAACTATTTATTATTAATTGCACATGCCTTTTTTATTAATTTTTGTATGATTACATAATATTTATAATAATAATAAAAAGTCATAGATTAAATATATAATAGATAAAAAATATAATGAAACAATTCTAGTATAACTAAATTGTTGTATTTCACAAAAGTTGAATTTATAAAAATTAATATAATGTAGAAATTATCCAATGCCAATAATTATGTTGTATTAAATCTATACTATAACTAAGAGTTAATCTTAAAGTTAAAATAGAATCATTTATATTTATACAATTAACAAGTAAAAGTTATAAGTTAACAATCATTAACAAATATATATGTATGACTAGAAATTTAAATAATAATTTAATAAAATATAATACACACAACTATACCAAATATAAAATGGTATAACACAAAAAAACGCTGAACAGTATACAGTGGAAAAGCAAGAATATAAAATATTTATTATCAGTAAGACAGACATGCAATAACTTATTTAAGATTAAAAGATTTATTCATGTTACTTTACTGATCGTTATTTTACGTGAATAGCTTTCAATTTTATCAAATAGTAAAGAAATTTAACTAAAGCGTTAAGAAAATAAATGTTTAGAACAATGATTATAACTCAAAATGAATCTGTAAACAAAAATTATATTTTGGGGAAAACACAATATTTTGGATTAATACCTAAAAACTCAATTAAATTAAATATAAATTACCCAGATTGAATAATATTAAAGTTCAACACTAAAAAGGCCGGAATACATAGGCGTGGAATACATATATTTAAATATAAATTGTAATACAGTAAAATTTTAATCTTGTAACAAAAAATTATAATTATCAACATGTGACATTTAATACATTTATCAAAAACCAATTTTATTTTTGATTATTCCAATACTGTTGACATAACAGAAAACATCTCGTCACAAAAATGATAGTAAATAAAACTATGGAAAGTATTTATAATTATTATACAATAATTTTTGTTATTACTCGATTACTAAAAGAAAAAATTTACAAAAGATTGTAGAATATTTAAGTTGCTAACTACAATAAGGAGACTAGTTCCCTATTATCAATTTGCTGTGATCATCTTGCTGTTCTAAGCAAACGCAAATGCATTGTTTACTATAGAAAGGGACAAATCTGATGATCCAAACAACTAAAACTAATACTCAGAAATTAGTGTTTACTACAGAAATGGGTCATGTTATTGATTTAGTTTTCAACCCTCCTGAAAAATTAGAAAAAGTAGTTCCTATTGTGCAGCTAGCAATTTATTAATAATTTAGATTTGATTATTTAAGTTACTCAAAACAATTTTTAGCAAAGTCCTCCACCAAAATCCGTTTGTGGTTTTTCTGTATCTTCATCTGCTCCATGCGGATTTTGAGCCGCAATGCTCTACAAAACGGTGCAAAACAAATCATTAAAAATTACATCAAAGTAGTAAATTCCCAATTAACTTTGTAGTAATTATTTTCATAGTAGATATGTTACTTTTAAATATATATTTCATTTTTTGAAATTATTTATAACATATTGTGATGAATTCTAGCATTGATTATAAATTAATAATAATAAAAATATAATCAATGTAACTCTTTAAAGGGGCAGGTAAAAATAAAATTATATTATTGAGATTTAAGTTTGCTCATAGTTTTCAACTTTGCATTTTTCGGCACCATGACCTTTAATGGTACCATATAAAACAATAGTGAAACAAACTTACATTTACGGGTTCCTCAGTCCATTTACTGGCTAATTTCTTCGCAAGAATACCAAACTCAACATCCATGTGTTTTATAAATGCATTGCCCAATGTAGTATTGATATTTTTAGCATCCCGTTCTGAGTACGCAGTTAATATATTATCAAGTAAACAGATCTGATAACAAACAAAAAAACATACTGTAAATAATATAGTTTAGGTTTATCAGTTATTACTTAAATTTTATTTTACCTCGGGTTGTTCACAATATTCTGATCCATACTGATTAAGCACTTTTCTAGCAGCCACTAGATCATCTTTGGCCAATTGCAATAAAAACAGTTCCACAGTTACTCTACCCATACTTGTCGGAGACCCACCCTCATGCATATAACCAAACTGACGTCTTAATTCCTCTTCAGCTTCTTCATATCTTAAAATAGTTTTTTTTTTAACTAATAAAACTCTTTATTAATACAGCTGTTAACTATTATTACTTATCCATCTTGACTAATAATCGAGCTGCTTTATGTGTATATTCCATTGCTTGACCGGTTGAATCTTCGTTCTTAATATCAAATTTTAACAGTTAAAAAATATTATAAGAAAATTGCACAATCTATCACATTATATTACGTTTGTACTATGTTTTTATATTGTATTATGTTTTTTTTAAATTATGACATACCGAAGCTACAATAGCTGCTTCTTTATACAACTTAACGGCAGCTTCTGGATTGGTCTGTTTTACCATATCGGCAGCTTTGTTCAACAACAAAGATGCACTTCCAGATGATCCGTGTTGTTGATAGTAATAACTTGCTTTCAATGCCATATCGGGAACATCACTTAAATCTCCAATCTCTTTTGATAAAATCAATGCCTGATCCAAAGATCTGATTTTAAATATAAAAAATACATATTAATTCAATGTTTAAACTTAAATATTTATGTTTTGATTGATCAATAATATTTAAAACTTTGTTATTTACTTAGCAGCATGAAAAAGTGATCCATTTTTTATGTAGTTTTGAGATGCTTTCAACAGACACTCTTTACTTTCTTTATAAGATTTTCCAACTCTGAAGCAAACAGCTATGAAACGCAAACAACTTACTTTAATTCCTACATAAAATACCTAGTACAGCAATTGTATATCTATTATTAGCGCTCACAGCTCACCAAAGACTGACCAACAAAAACTAAAAAATATGACCCAACTATTATTTCGTATTCCGCTTTAATTAACGATTAAAGATGATAATGTTCTTGGTATAATACAATTCAAATGATATAGCAATCTCAGAAATTTTTCTATTGAAAACCAGAATGTTTGTTTTAGTCGCGACAATAAGTAGGTAGTATGTTTTGTATATCAAAACTCTTATTGAAACTAATCTAATACTATTCGTGGAAAAGAATGAAACTTATTAGTTTTCATTGTAACACACTCTTATATAGAACTTTTTGAGAAAGGAAACATACTATTTTTTGTAATAAATATTAAAATAATCTAGTTTTAGTAGCAAATTTAATATATTGTTATTATTAGGATAATGAAACATACTAATATTTATAACGGGCGTCGTTAATTGGTTTTTAATATTCAATATAATTTATTAAGTACAGAACCTACAAGGTTAAAAAAAATCTAAAACTGTTTAATTTATTACTTAATCAAACGTTTTTAGTCATAAAAAGTTTTAGTTTTACAACCTTTCTTAGCCACACAATACATAAAATAACAAATACAATCAACACAAACCCGCTTTTGAATATTCATCAGCTGCACTGTCATAATCAGGTACCCATTTCAATAAAGATGTCTTGAGACTAAAACAAATAAATAGAGTTTATTTCACAGCTTCTTAGACCAAAATCGTATAAAACGGTGATTTACTATTTGCTTGCTTTCTCCATACATTCCCTTCCTTCTTGACACTTATCTTTAGACATAACAATGAATTTTTTTAAAACTTAAGACTTTAATTAATACGCGTCTAGGACACGTAAAGAAAGAAGTCAAATTAATAAATAGTGACTAAAGTCTGAATTCTGAAACTCGGAACGTTTAAGTCAAAAAGATAATATTTTGTTGAATTATCAATAATGATAACATTGTAGTGATGTACTCAAAAATTGACATGAAAATATCAAAAGATCTACTGGCAGCTTGTGTTATCATTATTTTCAACATGGTTGCCGGTTTTCTCCCGTAAGAAATATACGGCCGCCTGAAAAAATCGGCGGCCATTTCATGGTTATCATAATTTGCTGACATACCTATTGATTTTGTCATGATAATTGTTATCGTCAGCTGAGCCACTGACTGACATTACCTCCACCAGAAGATAATTTTACAGTAAATGCTACTAGTCAATACTCGAGAATATGGCCTTGAGGCTTGAAAACTCAATTTTTTAAGTTCGCTTAAAGCGCAGTCGCCTATGAGCCTATGTGTGTATATTTGGATCGATACTTTCAATTTGTAATTTTTTACTTCTACACGTAGTCTTACATTATTAGTTAAAAAGCTTGTTCTGCAATTACTAATTATAACACCCATATTATTTTAGGTTTTAGATCCACGCTGATATATACTAAGGGTGGATCACCCAGATCGATTATATGTTAAACAGGCAGTGATGCATTTGGCGGGGGGCTAAGGGTAAGCCTCCTTTACCTCGGAGTCATCTAAAAAACCTCAAAATATGCTAATTTTACTCTACTAATTATTTTTCAGTCCCCCTCAACAACTTGAAGCAAATTGCACCACTGCAAATACTGAACAGTTGCAAATAGGCGAAAATTAAAAAAAAGGTTAACATAATTCAATATCAGTATAATCAGTTTTATTATTAATTATATAATATATATATATATATATATTATAATCTTTTTTTTAACAAGTAGTCATGTAACATTTGCTACATTATTAAAAACATAGTGATATATCGCCACCTAAGAACCATCATGTCTCATCTCAGTTTTTCCAACTTTTCAAGAGAAACAAAAAACATGTGGCCTTGATATTTTAAATGTTCACAGCGAACATCTTGGTGTCAAACATTGAAACTAATAACACAGTCTCAAGCATCTTGATAATTCAAAGCCATTGGTTTATAAAATAAAATTTCAAATTTTTTAAGATAGGCCAAGATGGTTCTTAAGCGACGATATACTATCACACTCAAATTTGAAATAAAAGTAAAACACGGTATAAGATTTATTTTTTCATAAATGATTTCATAGTCTACTACAATAACATATATTTAAAATATAATGAGTTACGTCAACTAGAAAAACTAACGAATAAATATGCACAATGGAATGACTTTTCAATTTTAATTCTTCTATTTATTATAATAAAAAGATTATTATAAAAATAATAGTTAATGTTTTCATTATAAAATAATTGAAATTATATAATATTTGAATAACATTAAGAGAATGGTAGGGAATTAAAAAATTACTATTTAAAATCTGAGAGGAAAGTTATTGTTTATTTTAGGAACATATTTTTTTTAATTAAAATTTTTACTTTATGTAAATTATAAATTAGAACATTATAGACCAATGTTTGTCCTAAAATATAACACATAGGAGATAAATAACAAATTCAAGTTGATAATTCTGCATTCAACATAAAGCATTATGAATATATAAAATTTTAATTTAAGTAACTTGCAGTTCCCCTCCTTATTTGTTAATTTATTGTAAATATAGTTTAGAAGTACAGTTAAATATTCCTAAAACTGGTACTAATGGTCAATTTAATTTATAATTTATTTATTATATTATGGAAAAAGTCAGCATAAACAATTTATTGGGAGCTTTATATATAATGAAAGTATGGTTGGCATGATTTTAACAAATAATTGAGTAAAAAAAAAAACATGGATAAACATAGGCTTTGACAATTGTTTTAAAATGTAATAGGGCAATAATTTGATTAAACATTTTTTTATTTACACAATATTATTGTTTATACTCCGCGCACTTTAAGAAGATACCTCGTTGAGTCGGCGACGACCTGTTTCTACCCCGCAACATCGTCATAGTTAGGCACTGCCTACTGTGCATACAGATATGACCTAGGCGACGACTAAGGAGTTTGGGTCCGCTAGGCAGGTATCTTCTTAAAGTGCGCGGAGTATAACAGTTATATTATTATTGTTTGTCAAAATTTGACACAGACTTCACCAGTTGTTATCCCATTTATTATTCCAGTCGTCCTGAATAGGTTGATATTTTTCGGTTGTTTGATCTGATGTCGTTGTCTGTGTTGTGTTTACATCCCAAGAGGTCCAACTGTTTTTTCTTTGAACGTTTCTGCAAAAAAAATACACTTAGAAACATTGCATAATCATAAGGTAGTTATTTCTATCTATAAGACAGTACTTGGTGTTTCCTGACGGACCATCGATTAGGAGTGAAGAGTTCTCAGTAGATGGCACAACAAAATCAGTTGAATGAGATTTTTCAAGCGCAGGAACATTACTGCCACCAATATCTTGCCAATCTTTTCGCCCCAAATCAGTAATCTATGACATTAACATTTCTGAACTTATTTAGCTATTGTTTACACGATTACATTTTTGTCAGTGGCAGATTATGCCGACAAGAGGTACTTTTGACCTGTGAAATTTTCCCAGGGCGATTCACCCCAGGGAGATTATTCTTATAGTCTGTCACTGACTTTTGTTAATTACAAATTTTTAATATTGTTAATGTAGTCACATAAAAATTTACCTTTGAAGTCATTGTAGAAAATTGAGTAGATACGCCGTCAATTAAAGTACCCTCTTTAATCTAATAGTATGAAAATAAATAAGCCAACATAAATCATAAGCACAATATACTAAAAGACAATAAATAATTAAACTGTAAAATAATAAATAATAACAAAAGGCTAATTTATGAACCATAATTGAAATGATAGCTTATTTAGAAGGATCTAAGTTATATATCTGACCTGTTTTTTTATTTTACTTAATTGATCTAGGCTCATAAAAATACTTTGTTTTATGGCACAACAACCCACCCCAGATAGCGGAGAGATGGTTAAGCTTAAGCTTTTTCCAGTTATTACATACATATATATTTTTTTTGTTTTTATAATTTATACAAGTAATAGCTTGTTGATTGTAATTTAGCCTTTAGATTTCTGAACAAATAACACACATACTTTTACAATACCCATAAATATAATAAGTAATATACATATAGATTTATACTAAACTGGTTTTAAATATGTACAAATGTATATACAAATTCATCAATCATAATAAAAACAACTTGTGAATACCTAATATAATTAAATATTTTTAACAAAAATAGGTTTAATAAATTATAAATTTTAAAAGCATAAAAGTGAAATAAAATTATCATTCACATGCGACTTACCTTAGAACCTAGGTCGGTGGTTATGTCAGTTACCTTTTGAGTAGCTATTCCACCAATTTTTATGGCACCCTGGGTTGCACGAGATGCAATTTTGGAAGCAGACGAAGAAAATAGTGACCAGCCCTACAATTTTAGAATACAATATAAATAAAAAACTAATTTTATTTAATTTAATATGCAATTTACACTAGAAAACGATGATACAGCAGAATCGAGAAGATCTTGAGACTGACTCCTAGGTGGCGGCTCTACAGTGTTTCCAAATCCAGCATACCGTCCCCCTTGGTTTGGTGGTATATGGCTGATGGTTTAAATTATAAAATATAGGTAAAGTATACTAATTGAGCATTAGCAAAAGCTTATTAGAAATCGCTTACTCTGGTCGTGTAGCATTTTCATACTGTTTTTTAGCAAAATATGCTTCTTTTTCATCTTTAACACTTTGACTTAGAATAGCATCATTTTGATACCCTGAACTGACTTCACTATAGTTAGTAGAAGGTTCATTAAAACTATAAGACTGTGCATGGCTAGCTTTCCTAAAAAATAATAAAACAATTACATTATTGTGTTTTAAATTATATAGCAACAAACAAATATTACGTTTTTGTATGATCCACTGAGTAATCTTTTGCCGATGATGTGGTTGGACTCCATTGCTGACCTTTTGCTAAACTCATAATCTAAAAAAGATTATTGTAAATATATCATACGTTCAATATAATTGAGTACTAATTGACTGATTTTTACTTTATCACGGTACAATGCTGCAGCTTTAGTGTTATACTTTTGTTCAATTGACATTGAGTTATTCCAATCTGGTTGAGATTCAAAGAACTCTTTGGCGTTTTTATTACCTCCTACCTATTAACACAGAGTATAGTTTGAATAATTATTCCATGACAATCAAGACAGATAGTTTTTGTAAAATTTTATCATGTTCAATTTTTAATAATAGGGAAAAAAACTTTACTCACTTTCATTTTTTCTAGTTCTAAATCTTTCCAGGCATCCATAGTGATAGATCTAACAAACGACAAATGCACACCAAGACCTCTGTGTTTACCCGAGCACATAAGACATATCCATATACCATATGAAACCGAAGCCCATTGTGGATTATGTGTGCCGCACTCGAAACATTTCTTTAAAATACACATAATTTTTTAAAAAAAACTCATAATTAAGCTTAAAATAATTGTAGTTACTGAATTGTCTTGTTGCAGCATGAGTTCTTGAAGAATCCTAGGAGTTTTATTTGTTAAATGTTTCATACTCATGGTTGCTTAGATTTTATAATTTATTTTGGTTTGGTAAAAGAACTACACCCAGCAACTTGCTTACTAACAAGATAAACTATAATAATCACAGTATAATTATAATTATTAATATCAACTAAGCATTTTCACAATAGACTTAATTTAAAACCGGAGATGGGAGAAGGTTGTTGCTATTGGTATACCTAGTTTTTTTTTGTAGACTTAACGTCTGATATGACGTGTCGTATTTTGATAACTTTCTTCTGGACATTATCATGTAATTCCTAATTTGATAACGGTTATCACCAAAAATCTTTTATTATGAAAGTGCGGTTGTAACTTGTAGCCATCTAGTGACCTAAGTCCAAAGTATGTGTTTAATTTCACCCATTTTGTGTTTTCTCAGAAATTTGTTATGAAATAAAGCTAAATATAAATCTGTTTTACAATGATAAAACACAAGAGACAATTTTACCGCACCATAATGAGCAGTCTCTAAGGCCATATTTTTTTCAACATTTTCCTTTCCCTTTTGATAAATTTAACGATAGGTAATGTACATAGTTCTTATCAGCGGTAGATTTCATGGTCACATCAATATCGCTTATTTCATAACATTCTGAAACAATTTACTTTGAAGAAAGTTAAGGGTAATTTGCAGAATTATTAATTACCATGTTAAACATTGGTTACCATTTTCGACTAGTGTTTGTAAATATGGCTGTTTGAGTGGAAAATAAATGAATTTTAATGTAAGTTAATTTTGTTGCATTTCAATTAGTTTTGTTTTGCATACTTATTTGCATTTTTTTACATTTAGTTTTATTTTCAGCGTCTTTAAAAAAGGTACATCTTAAATCATAATGTCGGTTTCCAAGGGTACTGATATGTCTAGAGTGTTCAGGGGTATGCAGATGGTATTGGAAGAAATAATTAAATCAAATGAAAAAAAATGTAATACAAGAATAAAAACATGTAGTTTAGCAACTGCTTTCAAAGATGCCACAATTCAATTTTCTGATGGAATCGGGGCAGCAAAACTGACTGTAATTACATAAGAACAAGTGTCTTATTGTTTTTTTTATTTTTTATTTATACTTTTATCTATTTTAAAATAAAATATAAACTAAAATAATCATAAGTATTATATATCTAAGTTATCAATATTAACACATTTTTTAGCCTGAGTATATCGCAAAAGAAGTTTCTGAAAGAACTGCAATGGTGTTTGAAGGGGTACGAAATGTAATTGTATTGACACGTAAGTTTTCTGACTGGAATTACTAATAAGTTATAAATGTATGCTACAGTAAAAAGTTTCCAAGTATGAATTCCTTTCAGTTTTTTTAAACTGTGTTTTTGTCTTATCCCTTACAAATGAAGTTAACTAGCCAAATTCTCTCTCTTTACAAATCTCTCTTCATTGCTATTCCTTATTTACTCCATATAACTTCATATCTATATTCATCAAACCCACCTACTTCTGTTTACCTCTGTCTAGCTTGTTTTACTATTAAAACTTTTTCAATTTTTTTTTATTTAGTTCGTCAAAATAACCGTCAAGAAGAATCTCTACCTGATGATCCAGCTGATATTGTACCAATAGAACAATATTTAAATGAAGGACAAGCGTTAAATGGTCCTTTTAAAGTACCAAGTGATGTACTAAAAAAACCATATTTATTTGGAAATAGCTGTGGAAATAGTATTTTTAATAACATCAATTATGATAATGATTGTAAATATTTTTATAAAAACTATAGTAACATATCTAATGATTCGGAGAAAAAAAAGAAACCAACTGTTAGTAAAAACTCAAAACCTAAACAACAGGTATATATTATATATATATATATATATAACTAAATTATTTATAACCTGTCTATATTCTTATTAAATTGACTTTATTAAAAACTAGCTAAGTGGATCAGCAAAACAAAAAACAGTCCCATCTAGTCATATTGGTCGTATGTTGTCATTTGGTGGATTAGCTGCTGGTATTGGTATTGGAGCTGTTACGGAAATGACAAAACGAACTTTAGGAGTAAGCAATTCAACTAAAAAGCAAGAAGGCGGATACTTAGAAAGTGCATTTATTTCACCAGAAAATGCTGAACGTATTGCCAATACTTTATGTGAAGTCCGAGGTCAGTGTGCTTGTGCTATATTTTTTTTTTGTATCCATTTTTTAATCTAGTAATATTGTAGGTGCTGCTTTGAAAATTGGCCAAATTCTTAGTATCCAAGATAACAATTTGTTAAGCCCACAGCTACAAAAAGCATTTGAAAGAGTACGCCAATCAGCTGATTTTATGCCTACTTGGCAATTGGAAGTAATGTATTTGACAAATGTGTACATATACGGTATAATAGTTTTATAATAAAATACTTCTTTTGTTTAGAAAGTGATGGTCGCAGAATTTGGAACGAATTGGAGAAACCATTTTGAATCATTCAATGTAAAGCCCTTTGCAGCTGCTTCTATCGGTCAGGTACACGAAGCCGCAATCAAAGATGGGACCAAAGTTGCAGTTAAAGTCCAGTATCCTGGCGTTGCCGAGAGCATTAAGAGCGATATAGATAACTTAGTGGGTGTAATGAAAGTATGGAATATGTTTCCGGAAGGCATGTTTATCGACAACATAGTTAAAGTAGCCAATAAGGAATTAGCTAATGAAGTAGACTATGAACGTGAAGCGAAATGCACCAAAAAATTCAGGCAGTTATTAGAACCATATCAAGATTATTACGTTCCACGAGTTATCGGTAAGTTACGTATGTTAATATAAAAAAAAGACTACCAAACGCTATTTTAAAGATATTAACAATTTAAATGTTATAAACTCATTTTATTATATAAATGTAGAATGTTTAAAACATTTATTTATAATCAAAAATTATAACTATAAATCTGCCATCAGTTATCAAACAATTTGCTCATTACTTGGCATTACTTACCCATAGACTGTTTAAGAATAAAATATGGAAAATGTTATAGTTAAGTTGCGTATCATCTTAACACTGGTATTTACAGTTATATAATATGATCAATTTTTTCCCCTGTGAAGCATATTTTTGAGCAAAAAATGCATTGGTCTAAGACACTTTAAAACTAATATTATACTCAACTTGTTATAAATACCAGACTCCAGAAAGCTAATACTGCTCTTAAGATTTAAAATTTTTTTTTTTTTTTAAGATGGAATATGTACAAAGCGTGTATTCACTTCAGAGCTGATAGAAGGCATACCTTTGGATAAATGTGAAAATATGGATCAAGCTACGAGGAACAACGTTTGCTTTTTAGTTTTGCAATTGTGTCTTAAAGAGCTTTTTGAGTTTTCATACATGCAAACAGACCCAAATTGGGCTAACTTTTTTTACAATGAAGAAACTAAACAAGTAAGTATTTATACACATAATAGAAAAGACATTTGCTCAAAAATCACACATGCACAATTGATTTCGTCACTTAAAAATTCTATCAATTTACTACTTCGTTTAACTTTTAACTTAATCAGCTTTTTAAAAAAATATTATGTTAAAGTTATAGTTTATACATTTTGAAATGCTTTAAAACTATATATATATATAGGCTAATTATAATATTAATACTTATCTGTTATTAAAATTTTAACTTGTATAAAAGTAATTTTCTTCTTTTAAGTTCACTGGGTTAGTCTAATACTGTGCAAGTTCCTCGCTTTCTTATGAAAATTGGACTAATATTCACGTTTTGTCATTATTTATTTAGTATATTTTAATACAAAAAATTGATTGTAAGAGTTTATTTTGTTATGAGAATAAGTTTTTGACTGTTGTTTTTCAGCTTATCTTATTAGATTTTGGTGCAACTCGATCGTTTGAAAAAACATTTTTAAACAATTATTTAAATATTATCAAAGCAGCAGCAGACAATGATCGGGCTATGGTTTTAGAACTATCTAAAACAATGGGTTTTTTGACTGGGTATGAATCTAAAGCTATGGAAGAAGCTCATGTTGAAATGGTTATGATAATGGGTGAAGTGTTTCAAAAAGAAGGAGAGTACGATTTTGGATCTCAAGATTCCACTAAACGTATTCAGACATTATTGCCAGTAATAATTTACCAGCGGTTAACACCACCACCTGAAGAAATATATAGTATTCATAGAAAATTATCAGGTAATGTAGAAGTAAATAGTATAAAAAATTGTTAAAAGTATAAATTTTCTTTTTTCGTTCCAGGTATATTTTTACTATGTTCCAAGTTGAAAGCTAAATTCATGTGTCGCAAATTATTTTATGATTCTTATGAAGGGTTTAAAAATAAATAGTAAGAAGCTATATATTGTTTGTTAGTTTTTGACAATGATATTGATATATGATTGTTATAGTTGTATAAAATTTAATTATAAATAAAAATACAAACAAATCAATGTTTTTCTTTTTTATAATATTGTTTTTATTGCTCTTGTAATTGTCAACCAACAAATGTAATTTATGAAATATTGCGTCTACATGATGTATTTTTTATAATGGTTATAACTCCGTAGAAAATACTTCTTTTGAGTATCCTCTACTAGTGTGTTCATCAACATCAATCAAAAAAATTAAAAATAAATGACAAATTTTATTTTTAACTATGTTACTAGTATACTATCAATTTTATTCAAACATAAAAATGTTAAGTAATTTTAATACATTGAAAGAACATCTTTTACTCAACAAAAAATTTTCAATGTATAATAAATACTTCTAATCAACTTTGTTTTTTAAACTATTTTATTTTTTAATTTCTAATATGTTAAAAAAACATTTCTGATTGTCTTTGAACACAAACAGGGAGCACTTCGTGGAAGCATATAAAATTGTATAGATTTTTAAATTTCACAACAAAATGTGTAACAAAAAAAAAAATTCTAAAAATATATTTATAAATATATATATACGTTTTATATATTATTTAATATTTAACCATTATATGAATAAACATAACAAAAAAAAAAAAGTTATTAACAAATTTGGTGTACAGTCAGGCATTTGTCGAAACTAATAATATCGCGCATTCCATGAATAATAAAGTTTGTTTTTTTTTTTTAAAAATACTATCACAGTGCTTCCTAAGAGCGAGAAGACAATAATGTTCAATGTAACAAATGACATATAGTAATCGAGAGAAAAACTATCACCTTTTCAACAATACCACTGTTATACATATTATAACTAACCCGCTCATTCAGTAGCAATATAATTATTCTTTTTTCTATAAATTTAAGAATAAACTATGTATTTAATGTGTCATATTATTATATGAACTAGTTAACAAAATGCTAATGGAAAAAAAAAGTAAGTTTTATCTAAATTTGTCCTTATGGTGTTCTATGGCTGTCGGTTCATTATTATTATCCGTCTGTTTCTTCAGGTATATCTGTCGTAGAGTATCTGTACATTCTCTTTTGGCATCGATGCATTCGAAACTTGATGAACGTTTCAACGAGCGTCGCGTAGCTATACCAGCCAGATTTAACAAGGCATCGGCTCCTTCTACTATTCTTCGCCTCTCTTCAGCGTCTTCCTTGCACAAGCTATAAAATAATAACAATTAAATACACAACTTCTACATGTTTAAAAAAAATTTACAGATATTTGTTTAAAATTACCTGTCAGTTTTGAAGCAATTATCGTACGTATGATCCTCACTTGGACAAATTGTAACTATGGGATAAAGCTAAACAAAAAATATAAAAATTGTTATCACACTGAGTCAGAGAGAAGATTAAAAAAGTTATCTTAGATAATTAAGTTTTATTTACAAATAATGGTTATTTTAATTGGATAAAAGTGGGTAGATATTGTCTTTTATGACATTGCTGATCAATAGCGTTAAACCTAATCACTTTTTTTTTAATTTTAACAAATTCGAATAAAAAATATTAAGTAATCGATAAATATCAATAAAGGCAATCATTTCACAGAATAAATATTAAACCATTAAAGATGAAAGAAAATGTTCGTAAACATGGTAGGTGTAAAGAAAAATGTTATTACACTCACATTTCTCACTTCCGCTAATTCTGATTCAGTGTTAGGTTTCGTCTGTGCCAGCTGCCAATCTGAAAATAATAATTCCATCTGTTAATAAAAACGCCTAGTATGTGCGTACATTATTATTATTATTATTATATACCCACTTTAAATTAGTAAAAAACATATTTTAATTTATATGCACAATTAGGTAATAAATAAGAAATTATTAATAGATCATGTTTTTGAATGTGTACTATATTTTATCATATTCGAAGTTATAAACCTAAATTTTAATAAAAAGCTTTCAAATGTATTGTATTACCAGCTAGTGTGATTAAATTAATTTTTTTCTAGAACAATCGGAAATAGCCCACAGCCTTTGTGACAGATATGAAAGCTAATCGTATTCTAAAGCTTAGCCATAAGGTTTTAAGCATTTTTACCGCGTCACTATTTTTAGACATTTTGATTAGTCCGCGTTTAAAACTTTCGAGGCTGAACAGTTAATGGCATGAAATTTACAAATGTTCTGCTCAGCACTTTTCCATTTTAATAGAATTTTTGTCTAAAACCGTTTAGAAACGCTAAACGATCTGTTATAACAATTTGAAAAAATATGTTACGACTAGTAAATATTCATACAATTATCTTACTAAAATATAATATGTATGTAGTGACGTATTTTTAAAATCGTTATTTATTCAAATTCCGGCGTGTGCATTAATTATGCTTTGGTTTTTAAACAGTTTGTTAAAATTATTCCAAAGTATTGCCAGATGTCCCAATATCTAAATACGTTTACGGTACTTATTGTTTTTATTGTTTACAAAATTACACACTTAAGCCTAATATGCCGTAATTATTTATAAAACAATACCTCTGTCATGGACGATGCGAACGTGTGGCCCGTGTTTTAACACTAGCATAGCCGTTGCGGCGTCCACGTCGCTGACCGTGGACATTTCGTCCTCGCTTCGTTCGTCTTTCACTTGGATTTCCAAAGATTGACTGATAGGACTGGCCGTCACCGTCTTTTTGCTGTAGCCCTTGGTGTATGGAGTTTTCTGCAAGGCTTGTATCAGACACGGCCGGTAAGACGGTTCCACCATCCACAGGGATCCCTTCCCCAAGTTCTGCCGGGACAAAATTTCAATTTTTAAACTTCAAACATTAACCCGCCGAGTTACTGCACACTTACCGGCGCTTTTTCCACTTTTCTGAAACACTTGTTCAGCGATAAGTTGTGTCTGACGCTGTTTTTCCAGCCGGTAGGTGCGTTCTTGTAGTACGGGAAATGATCTACGATCCAGCCGTAGATGTCTTTGACAGGCAGGGCTTTTTTTGGCGAATCTTCTATTGCCATGAATATAAGACAGGAAAACGAGTACGGCGGTTTTGACTCGGTATGCACCTATTGGACATAATAAACTAACATTAAAAAAAAAAAACATATTTGTGTAGCACGCGATTGATTATATGAATACTAAATATAAAATAAATATATACATTAAATAATATATAATAATATAAATAGTATTTATAATCAATATTGTACTTGATAATGTTAATAGCTCTCGCGTAGGTATTAACACAATGAAATCAGCGACGTGAAACATCGTCAAAGGTAGCAAATTATTTTTCTAATTATTATTTTAGCCCGATGAATTTTTGAGGAGCTCAAAAAACGAAACGTCTATATTATAATACTCGTTATATTTGTAGGGTATCTTTTCTTTTCAGTGCTTTGGTAATATTTTAACGAGATTCTAACGCGAAGCTGAGGAGGCACTTTAAACTTGTTATATTTTATCGAAGATGTCAAAATACGGATGATCTTATCGCTTCAAAAAAATTTCCGGTTTAACAAAAGTACCGTTCGATTATGTTCACGCCTGCGAAACGTGTAAAGCCGCCGAGAGCGTACAATATGTGTACTTATCACTTACGCATAATCGCATAAATAACAATAGTATACTGAATTGTAAGATGAGAATTATTGCTACCGATTCATTATTATTGTACAACAGCTGTTGAGTGGGTATAATAAGTCAACCGTCAACGGGTATACAATAATAGGTAATATGGAAAAGCGGCGCGGGTTTAACGCTCATTTTCTAACATGATAAATTATGTTTATTTAGGTATTTTCCGCATCATCGCTGACATTTCCAGACTCGCAACGTGTGTTCGTTGCCTCCGGTTAGGTATATTTTATGTTGGTTTTGTTCGCCAACTCTATTGGAAAGCGTGTATAGATGTGTAGGTACTCGAGAATATTTGATTAAGCTCGATGTACTTACATCGAATGGTGTGTACTTACTTTTGGATCGTAGCTAGACGACCGCAGTGCGGACACTTTGGGTAAACTGGACACGGTGGTCCAACAGCGGACAGGCGATATTGACTGACCGCTCGACGAACGCGAGTCAGAGGACGCTTCGTCTGCATAATCAGTTTTGGGAAGCTCGTGAACTCCTGTTAAGTAAAAATAAAAATGACAATACAATTTTGTGTCAAATCTAGAAGCAATATGGTTTCATTTCACAACGGTTATGTCTATCATGATTTTAGTTATCTATATAATTTGTATAATTATAAATGTGTATAAAATTATTTATATAAGATATTCGACGTTCAGAATACAAATTATAATAATTATAAGTGTCCACCCCGAGTAGATACTAGAAGAGTTTAAGTGCACTGAAATAAATACAATTAATAGGTAGCACATTGTGATAATAATGATAATTTAATAAGAGCGGCATAAAGTCACGAGACCAAAGATAACCCTGACTTACATCACAGACAAAAATAACATAACGACGGTGTAAAATGTTTTTAATATGCTTATTAAATAATTTTTTTTTTTTTAATAGAGAACCTTTATAAAAAAATATTAAAATGTTTGATATTTATCAATAAAATATTTAAATTTATGTATAAATAAAGAGACGTTCAAGTTTTATGTTGCAGCTAAAATTTCAATGAAATACTCAAAATAAGTAAAAATGACCACGTATACTTAAATATACTATTATATTACATGATCTACAATATTATAAAATTACCAAGTTTACTTTTTTAATATTTTCTAGAGCTCTATAAACTTTTGAAACTTTTACTAAACGTATATATTTAGTTAAAATTAAAAAATTAAGAATAATTTAGTAAAGAAATAAAATAATAAACTATTAACCACAAAAATAATACTCTATAGCGTATACGTATTTGGGCAACAATGTTACCATTATCAGCGCATACAAAAGACTGGTCGATAACCAGTTTTGAATAATTACTTTAAAAGTTATTTAAGTTTATAATTAAGAACGGGAAGTAAAAAGCGGTCGAGTAATGCGCGCTGACAAAAATGAAACTACACTTCACCGTTCCACCTGTCCTAAATTTTAAACTTTATTCAAAACTGGTTATCGACCGGTCAAAATGTTCAGCAAATTATTCTTAATTTACAAAGTTAATTAAAGATATACGTTACCATAAATGTTTCAAAAGTTAAAAGTGCTCTGGAAAATACTAAAAAAAATAATACTTGGTAATTTTTGTCTATTTTGAGTATTTCATAAAATGTTTGCTGTAACATAAAATATGAAAGACTCTATATATATATATATATTACAGAACGGTATTATATTATAATTTCAATTGATATTACTACGGTTTACCTACTATACAGTACGTAAACAATAGCTTTTCAAAATGTTAAATTAAAGGAAGACAAACATAATAATATATAAAACAGTTAAGTCTGAGCCTGGTGTGAAATGTACATCAATCAAAATTGAGTTGGGAGTAATTACAACATTCTGCAAGTACCAGAATTTCATTTATTCATAAATAATATTCATTTTTCCTTTAAATGCGTAACAATACTGAGAATAAAATAATAATATAAAATTCTCCTATTTAACTAGAATTCGAATGTTATATATCATATTATTGAAGTATAATAATTGCGCACAATACATTATCCCATAGTTATTAAAAACAGAAAATAAACCGTTTGTAAATTGTAATATTATAAATGTGTGTTGTAATATTAATGAATACAGATATCTTATTGTATAATCAACTTCAATAATTATGTAATATTTTGTATGAAATAAAATAACCGTATAAAGCATTGGTTCAAAATAATATATATATTTATTATTTAACATTATAGTTTTTTTTTTTTGTAATCAATAGTCGTTCCTATGGTAATAATTTCTTACTGCTCAAAGCTATTTTTTGCGTTCAAAGTTTTATTGTCTGTTGTGGTCTATATTATTCAATTACAAACGGAATACGTAAAAAACGATTTAATCTTAAACCACGCTTAAATAATTTCAGCAAATTTTTAATATTTCAAAGGTTTAAATGAATAGCAAATTTTTTTTTATAATTGAAACCTGAAAAACAAGATGAAAGCAAACATTTTTTAAAGATAAAAAGCTCTAGAGAGAAAATAATTCGTCAGTCCATAAAAGCATACTTTATACTTTTATATATTATGTTATATTTTTTATGGTGGCCTACAGAAGATATTTCATCTCACTTGGCGTTTAAATAAAGCGATCAACATTTTATTTCATTTATCAGGATTACCTAAACTTTTCCTGCTCATAAATAACATGGTATTTTTTATAATTGTTCTACGCTACAAACCCCAACAGAGGACAAACAAATCTAATAAATACAATTTTTTAAAACGCAATAACCAAAGTTTTTAATTTTTTAATGCATCAAAATCGCACAGGTAAAAAAAAAATAATCATTTACAGTAAAATGTTTTAAATAACTTCCATACAACAAATTTAATTTAAATTTAACACGTTAATTTCTCTTTTTCAATTGCCTACCTAACTGAATCACGTTTTGCAGTTAATTTAATTTTTAGTCAACAATTTTTGCTGGAAGTAAATGTCATTATGACTGGGTTAATCAATAAGCTTTAGATCAGTGTCTAAGGTCGAAGAAAAACACACATAATTTACAACTAGAAATAGGAATTTTGTGGTTTTTTTTTATATAAAAATAAAATAGAAATTAGGTAATTGTTCTGGGGAGCTAGAAATTATAGACGAACATTTTAAACTGTTCTAAACATGACAATTAATCGGTCTCAGTAAGTAGTTGCTGGAATAATAATAATAATCTATACACATACATGGAAACTGTACAAACATCTAGATGGGTTATCAGCATATGTATATGCGTGTTTACATAGTTTATTGAAAATGCCTAAAAGTTTCCGTCAGCAGCCATATTTATTTTATAAAACACTGCGGGCGATAGTAATGGCTACGACGGATCTGACCTAAATGCACGAAATTAAAGTACTTCTATTCACTTATAAAAAGGGCGTACTACTGACCACGCTTGCCTAACAATCCGGAACGTAAACACGGTTTATTAATTTTTGTTATACACGGTACATTTGATTATACATGAACATTGTGTTCTATCGGTACTTGGTATTAAATATATATATATATATATATATATATATATATACTGTACAGTGTACACAACGTATATATAATATTCTAACCTTTGAGGAGATTCTTGTTTTGCAGCCAACTGAGTGACGTAAGGTCATCGTCCTCGTTGTCGTCCGTCGACGAGTTGCCTTTGTCTTTCTCGCCGTCGCCGATGGAAACGTCTTCGGAAGACAGCTGTTGTTCTTCCTGTGCACAAAAATCATAACCGTTTAGTTCAAGGAAAAATGATATATTGGTATTATTTTATTAAACGGCCAGCAACCAACTCGTGCCGCCGATACACAGAATTTCGTCTATGGTAAAATATTATCAGAGATACAATATTGTTATGAAAAAGAAAGTGTAATCTGTGCGATATCGGTAAAGAAACGGAAGAGAAGTCGTAATACACTGATGTGCGGCGTGGGGGTCTACCCTCCCTTTCCCACTCCTTGCCGTGTTTGCCCCATAGGAAATAAACGAACATTTGTCGCATTGCTGACCACTTGATAGTTGTCCAAGCACGTATCTTCTATATTCTTCGCGTGTGTCTTGTCTCTACGTGCGCGTTTGTTTCTATTTATATTGACCCCTCATGCGTTTTTAAAAATAAATCATCGCCGGGCCTGATCCTGGCCATATAAAGCAACGGCGAGCTCGGCCGAATGCTATCTCCAGAAGCAGCGGTACGATGATAATACAATTCCAAGTCTATTTACATCAAGCATTCGTGAGTACGGTAACGGCACACCGCGGTTCATCTGTTTACGGTGCCAAAGACAATTAGGAGCTCGTTGCAATTTGTCGAATTTCAATAGAACAAAACAATTACAGCAACAAAAAAAAAAAAGGTACAGCCAATATTAAACGCCACATTCGCGTCCATTTTCGGTCGTGTTCTGAAATTGAAAACTTGTATTGTTTTCCGCAATAATTAAAAAAATGCCGGATTACTCGTACTTCAATAGTAATTAATGCATCGACAAACAATTAGAAAAACAGTACCATGACTATTCCAAAAAAAAAAAAACAGTGAAACGTCGCCAGCGCGTTAGGGTAAGTGAACGGCTTTGGAAAGTCTTGTAAAGAGATTCCGTATTCGGTGTTTGTGTTCATTGCTCAGAGATGGCAATGTTATTTTATACGTTTTTATTGGGTACGCATAAACCCATTAAAACTTATATTCTTGTGTAAATATCAAGATTTGTACAACCGCTAGGTTTTAAGTTATTTTTGCCATCGTTTGGCACACAACAGACGAAAATAAAGAGTATCCGAGTATATATTAAATAAGAAAAAATGAACTCACCCGGGTTGGAAATGGACTGGCAGGTACCGTGACGAAGACGGTGTTCACGGAAGCTCCACAGTTGCTCAAAGCGGTCACGCCCGCGTCATCGTCCGGTCCCATTTGATCCGGTGCCATATTTTCCAAGTCAGCTGAAACCGATAAATAATCAAAATAAATACATTTATATAGTATTATATATATTAATAGTATAAATGCATACTGCCCACGTAGAACTAATAGATAATGCTAGTGAGCTTTTAGAAAAATTAACGATTATAAATTATTGTAATGTACAATTGGGCAAGACGGCGTCGACAGACCTGTTGCGACATTGCGCGACACCCGATAGAATTGCGTTTTGAAAACCGCATTCGAGGATAAACCGTGTAATAAACGACGCAATGTAATTTTCTATTGACGCCGAATTTCGTTTCATCAGAGTTTGATACGTTTAATGTATACGTATCGTATACGCAATGTACATTGTGTGTGCGCAAGCGCGTGCACGATGTATACCTGTATACCTTTGGCGAAACCACGGACAACCAGTTTTCAGTGGGGCGACAATGACTCACAAGTCATAGGTACGACGGTATAATATACACGGAGAAAAAAAACAACAAAATAATATCCGAAGAAAACACTGTTCTGATATCCATTTAAAGACGACGGTTTACAGGCTGTATCCTCGAGCATTCCGAGCAGAGGAAGATAATATTAACATTGATTACCTAGATAAAAGATAAAGTTTCTGTATAACGAACTACACGAGATAAACACAACATATGGTCAGAACTCGGAAATAAAAGATAACATAAAACAATAAATTGTAATACAATTTGTTTCATAATTCCCAATCTGAGGTTTTTTTTTAATAAAATGTCTAAGATAAATGTGTATTTTTTTTTCTATATCATTAAATAAAAGATTACTCATTAATCATTATTAATCATCCGGACTACTTATCTCCGATTATCGTACTTGATTTTCAAATAAATCGACGACAGTTTAACAACGATTTTCACTTCACTTTTTGTTTGTTTCTTGTAGAAATCGAGTTGATTGGGAACCGTGCAATTAAAAAGTAGCGTTTTTACACTGTTCAAAGTGATTTATCAAAGATCGTTCAAAATATATACACAATATTCAACTACTTTATGAAGTTCCCGAGCAATTGCAGTTGGAAATTCTAAAGTAGCATGTTACAAAAAATTTGTCTCAAATCATATATACAAACATTTTCAGGTTTATTAACGAAAAAATAACATAATTAAATTCAGTTATCATAGACCAAATGCATTTAATTTCGTCAATAATAACGGTGAGCATCCGCAGTAGCACAAAACTAAATGAAATGAAAAATAACATGTCAAACCGAGGAAGTAATTATCGATAAAAAAAATTAGACACACCTACATAACACATGTCACATTGTACCGTCGTAGGGCTAAAGAAGATCCGCAAACTATAATACACGTGGAACACCCATTGATAACAATCGTAACGTAACGGAATGCAGAAGATTAGAATTTGGACGCATAATTTACCAATCCTCTTCCGAAAACACTTAAGACCAAGCCATTAACCCCAAAAATGATTGTTCAACTGCCTAAAGACGTAGTTAATTTAAAAAGGAAACCAAAATCGTCTCGATTTTACAACAGAATGTAAACTATAATTATCACAGTTTTGATTTAGTAATTCAAATAACAAAGATACAAAAATTCTAATATTGAAATGAATTTTAGAAGCGTAGATATTGCACATTGTTTTAGTCACTATAGGCAGTATTATTCAGATCCAACAACAGCATTTTGTGTGTTCAAAAACAAGACGAGATAAATATGGACTGGCACATATATCTAAACCATTGAAAACACAGTAAACGCATTCATTGGTTAGTTCAACATTAACAAAACTATTTTGTAAGCGGGGAGTGGTTAGATTTATTTGAACAAGTGCTCGTTTTTTTTTTTTATAAAATTTTATTTTTAAATGGAACTATACAGCTATATATCTATGTAATGCCGGTTTAGACACTTCAACAATTTTTAATAGAAGCACCAAAGGTCGTCTGTCTGATAATATTCAGTATTGTATAATGTTTTGTTAGTAAGTGCAAAAAAATGTGGCCATTAAAGCAAGCACATAGGGTTGTTTTTAAATTCTGGACTTTACTAATAAAGCCCAGGATTTTTATGTGCTAAAACACCTAAAAATATACTAATAATAAAACCCTGAAAAATACACCAAACAACACTCAAAAATACAAATATGCATTTGTATGAAACTTCAAATGCCCTTTTTAAAATATAATTCATAGTTTAACTATACCTTTTTTAATAAATAATACACCATTTTACAGTACCAAATAAAGAAACACTGATTAAAACTACTGCCTACAGTATATTTGGTTAAAACTCAATAAAATAAACTCAATTATTTGCTCATGAACATCAATTTAACAATTTAAGTACAATATTTGTACAGGTTAAATCAATTTTCTTTTGAATCATTCATTTAATCATACAACACAAAATACATAAATGTAATATGAAACATAATATTAAATACAACAATTAAAGTTTTTAAATAATAAATAAAAATAAAGTAGTTTTTATCAAATTTTTTTGAAATAAAAAAAGACTAAGCAAAAACTAAAAAATACGACTTTTTTTTATAAATTGCGATAAATTCTAAAATATTAAAACAATTTCAAACATGCAAAATAAACTTTGTCCTGTGAATTTTCTATTAATGCAATAATCTGAAAATCTTACTCCAGTTGCTATATAGGTGAATATCCCAAAAAAATCGGGTAAAATCATAGAAATTCGGCCTCTATTTATTAGTTAAGAAGAGGTGACGGTGAAAATTGTTAGAGAAAATATAAATGTTGTATCATGAAAGTTTTGCTACAAGAGAACAATGCAGGGCATAAAGTAGATCATAATTGAGTTTATGAATAACAATGCGTAGGTATATATTATAGTACGCACTACACGCATTTTAAAAGCTTATTTGGGTAATTTATCGTTTTACTTATAGAAATTACAGTTATATATACATAATATATTAATACATTAAACTTCAAAGTATATACAATAAAACAGAAAAATTAAATTAAAAATATTTACATAAATAAAACACGTTATACTTTTATTAAGCGTGAAATTTGTTGAAAAGTATTATGTTATAAGTATTTTTCTATTCGACGCAATTACAATAAAAAATAAAATCTCAAGAAACTGAGTTTAAATATTTAAACGCATTACATCTACTTTTCATAATTAAAATTAAATTTTATGATAACCAAAACGGGGCCTGTTAATATCTCTTAATGTAATATTATGTCGACACTAATATACTAAATGTATTTGTATATATTTATATATATATATGGTTGATGTTGGTCAATACTTGCTTACTGATTGTAAAGGTATCAAAAGTAAGTGTTTTAGTTATCGTTAGATAGTGACATGACTAATAAAAATGAATACTTCATAAAGCAATTTATTTAAAGAATTCAGTAGGCTTAAAAGTAATTATTGTGTGAATTGACAAATAAAACCCACATCAATGTAAATGTAAAATCAATACCTCCTCAGATTCGCATCGGAATTTAAAGATGAAGAACCAATATTTTTTAAAGACGAGTGGGCCGTACATAACAATCTGAATGGCATTATTTTATTACCACAATATACGAACGCCTTAATAATATATAATTTTGTGTTTTGTCATTACCTTGAACTACAATAAATAAGATAGAAGAACTACGTGCGTATACATTTTAAATGTATTTTAAAATAATTTTCACAAAAAAAGTACATTTAATCAAATATAAAAAAGTTTGTATTTTTATTTTTTAATTTATCCCAATTAACCAAAATTTTCTGTTAGCCCAATATTTTTTGTTTTTCATTGCGCCATTTTACGTTATGTATGCTATATTAAAACGAGAACATGAGAGAAGTTATTTTTGTAGCGGATATATGCTACCTGTAGGCAATGATAGACAAATCACTGTTGGTTGTAGAATTATGATAAAAACGTAAAACTCCCTCGACTGATTTATTATAAATAATAAATAATAAATCAATCAATTGTATCCTACTAGCTATCAGTAGATGTAGAATTTTAAGACTAATAAAAGTGCGCATTAAAATAGATGTCTCGTGATTTGATTACATTGTTTACTGATTACAATTTGCGATAAACCCGCGTATTGATTATATTATAGTACAATGACTGCTGTTCCAATTTGTAGCATTTTAAAATGCCTGACGTGTTTAGCCGCATATCTAATATGTTAATTCATCACTGTGTGTAATGTAAAATTCCTGTATGTATAATTATACGCATCAGTATTAATTATAGAGAGCCGATTAACTATGAACCAGCACTCTGCACTATATATTCAAAAAATACTTAACTAGTATCGATGAAGTCTCTTTCAAACGCTTTACGCTGAGATACATATTTTTATATTAAACATTCATCCTCACGAGGTACGCCCCTTTTTAAAATAAACGATGATAACATGAAGTTATTTTTTACAATTTAGGTACGGTCTAGTTTCAACGATTTTTATTTTATACGGATTCAGTGAAAATATTTATCAAGCAATGTTAAGTAAGTAACTCGATAAAAACATAACCTAGCTAATTTTGAAATCAATTGAAATCCGATTCGAGTATAAGATCATTTAATTGATTATTTTAAAACAAACATTTCATACAAAATTGAAATAGTGTAGTAAAATTAATATTACTCGTTGCAATGAATATTAAAAAAATAAAATTAAAAAAATTCGTGCAGTAACTAATACATTTTAAATGCTATCGTGTGTAGTTAGACAAACGCCCAGATGTTAAATGTTTTCCATCATCTAGTATAATACCAACAACATAACTTCAGTTTTGATAAAAATCGACTTGGGCCCTTTTGCTTATAAGTAAATTATTGTTGAATTTACTAATATACGTTATATTGTATCCACCATATATTTTACATTATCACCGATGGCACATATTTGTTACACACTTTCGACATGGCAAGTGGTAACATTATACAGCTGATAGCTGTTAACGAGAAAATATTCCGTCATAACTCGCAACCAATCTCATATCAAAGTACAAAAATACTTAGTAACTGCTAAGCACATTGCACAGCGGCCGCGGAGCTTTTTGATTGCTTACAAATTTGTTTATCCGAATAATTTATACAGTAAAATTTTTTTTTATTATAAATTTAAAGGATATCGTTACAATAAAGGAAGTATTAATTACATTAAGTACATACAGTTTCTATAACCGCGTCCATTGCAATTTCCTATTTAAATTAAGCAGAATACATCGTTGCTAACAACAAGGACTATGCGCCCGTGTGTAGGTCAGCTGACGGTTGCCACAATAACCGGCATGTTTGTAGGAAACAGGATCTTTTATGGGTCACGTTTAGGTTTTAACACCCATAATAAAATTTATCGGAAACCGATCATAAACCGTCACAATATTGCTATGAACGCCAAAATAAGAAAACAAAAACTGCATTTACAGAGCTTAAAAGGTTACAACTATACGGGAGCGGACCTGGAATTTGTACACGCCTAAGAAAAGTCAAACTTGTATAGTGTAAATTACCTATGACTCGATACAAATATTTTCCCCGGTTCTAGTAATATAGAAAAAATCTAACGAAGTTGAATCGTGCAGCCACTGTGCACTGTGGATTGATTGTATTACCAGAATTCCAAGGTTGCACTTTCATAAACGTTTTATGTATATTTTTGTAATTAAACATAGAAACGTTGACTACATAGATTTAAATTAATACTTGATTTTCTCATAAACTTCGTCACTATTTATTTACAGTACTAGGTACTGTGTAACGTGATAGCATAGCAATTGTCTCAGCCCCTAATGGCACGTTATACATTTTATTCTACGAGCCAGTTAGCTCATTATACTTTGTCGTGGATTTTTAAGTGTTTTCATTCATTAGTTGCCCACCTATGTTTACTCAATACCAATTTCTAATGTATAAGGGAAATAGATCCAGAAAAACTATCGGCACGCCACAGATTTAGTATCTTCATTCCAAGTGGGTTAATATCGGATTACATGAACGACCATCGGTAAACGAATCAATATACATTTAATTGTCGTGATTAGTTTAATATGTTTTAATAAAACGCTACAATTTAGCAAGGATGTTATACTTCACTTTCATAACTATAACCAAAATGTTTATATTATGTGGAGATTCATTAACTGAACTATTAAAAATAATACGACAGTACAGAAAATATGAATGGTAATAAACAATTTCTAAAACATAACACGGCTCAAAACCACAATAATAACCGATCAGTAGTTAAGATCCAGATGATTCAATATGGCCAAATCTGTACATTAAAGTGTGCATGAAACATAATATAATATATTATATTGTATAAATATAGTAAGCACTTAATAATTAATATTTTGTGAAGTATGAATTGCCGTAAATACGTTAATCATTTTAAGGAATAACCCGATTTGATTTATTTAGTCTTCTTAAGTGGTTTAATTATTTAAATAGGTGTATGTTTGATTAATTTTTACAATATCATTGTTCATACTATCATACTATCATAGGCAACATAAAAGTTATTACACTTTTAAAGTACTAATAACTCAAATAATTTGGATATTATAAGTCTACTAAAACTTGAAAATGTTTAATGATTCTAAACAAGCTTCGAATAAATGATTAGTCATTGGGTATGCTACGCATTTAATTTAATTCTTGGTACATAGAGAATACAAAATATATTATGCAAATAATAACTAATTTTCTTAAACAATTTCTGTCGTCTGACTAGTTTGCGTTCAAAAAAATTCTAGCGAACAAGGAAATCTGTTGTTAACAGTTTTAACCAAAAAAGTGTAGGTCGATTTTACACAAAAACGGTGCCGCCCAAAATAACGGTAGAGAAATTAAAAATCAGACCGCAGATGGAGATACTCTAAGAAGATGCGTGGGGGCGCCTTTTTTTAGATTTATGTATATGTAAAACGGAAACTGTAGCCAAACCGTGTGATGAGGACCGAGAAAGAAAGAAATGTTATTAACAGCTCATAAAAACCACGGCGAGTATTATTGCTGACTAGGACAACACAAGAAACAAACTAACGCTATTCAGTGGTAGAGAATAAAGGATGCCAGCAATTCATCAGAAAAAAAAATTATGTTATACCAAAGTGTGTCATAATAATGACATAAATAGAACAAGAAGGGGAAACAATCACGTATTAAACACGGGCTCGCAATAACAATATATGTGGACTAGATAATTGTATTATATTACTATATAACCATCGAATAACTCTTTAGTCTAGTATTACACATTAAAATGATTTCATGAGTGCTTAGTTGCTAAGCAACTGCAGTTATCGCCACCAATTGCGAATTTATTCAATGTTTATCTCAGGCCCGAGTTTTGCAACGTGAATTCAACGTGGTACAATAAATGGCAACGTTGTTAAACGCATTGCCGTGCCGTAAGTGCGCGGCGTGTGTGCGTTATATTTGAATAGAGCAAAATGTTAAATGTATACTACACATGATTTGAGTTGCATGTTTTTCTGGACCACAGTGAGGGGAAAACCGATTAGGTTTTATTTCCTGGAGCTGTTGCCGCCAGCCATTTGACTAGCGTTTAACACGTCCGGCGGAATGCGGCCAAACAGTTGTGAACCAATAAACTCAATTTTCGAGAAAAAAAATATATGCACCATTGATGAATGACGACGCGCGTTTACATTTTAAGATAAAAAAAACCAAGCACAGTATATAAACTAGCACAGTCTAAATCAACACAGTAAGAAATTACCAAAGCGGGGTTCAGTTTTTTGGGGTTTTCCTGGTTTTGAGGATGAAGGAGTTGACTTTATCTACTTTTGACCCACCAAAGTAACAAGTTCATACGATTCCGGATCTATAGAGGTGCTATTGAAGTGAATCGGCCCACAGGAAAAAAAGTTGTCCTGATTTCAAACACAAAAAAACACATCGACGGTCACACCTTTTGTGTTTTGACACATGGAAATTGCGAAGGTTACTGAAAATCCTCCAGAAGTGAAAGCATCCCTTACTTAACTTGGGCTTATACAAATTTGTATTAAAATAGTAAAACGTTTAGTGAATAATATAAGACTGAAATAACAGTTTTAACTACGTGTATAATAGATACACTAGATGTTTTCTGTCTAGTGGTTTTATTACTGTCAATGGAGTTAAGAAAACTAACTCCTTCAATAAGCTACTAACTTAGACGGTTGTATTCAATTTGTTAAGACCACATTATGATAGTAAAAACATGGATTCAAATTTTTAAATATATATCGCCCATTAACGATCATACAGAGTTGCATAGTATTTATACCAATACTGTATAATATAGGGTATCTTACGCGTATATGTATTTAGCGATGCCATAAACGTCAAACTAATCGACCCAATGTGATAAATGTTATGTATTTCCTATCAAAAATTGAAAGCCTATAATAAAAAACGTGTTTATCTTTAATTTTGTTTAGTCATCAGTCATCACTCATCAGTATTGCCGATTAATAGGTATTATTTTCCAACAAATATCCGATATCACATAATAAAATTTCATGATACTCGTACATGTACATATGTTTATTTTAGTTCAAATATGTCATCGATGAAGATTTTTGATAAATCATAAATCTAAATTGACGTTATGAATTATAATATATCACAGCACCGAGGGCTGTCGATATTTACTATAAATACTGAAAGTACAGTTAACCGTTTGAATAAAAGAATCGGTATTTTAATTTCATATGGAGAGTAATTTTTATACCTTCTCTACAATATTATACGCATAATATTTTTTACATCATGAATAAACATTTCGGAAATTGAAGAATTAAATAATGAATTCACGTAAAAGCGATTCGGTATAAAAGAACAATACGGCCAATGGTTTGACGTTTGTTCTTATTATATTAATTAATGTTGATATTTGGCATTTGCCACTTTTTTAAATGAACACGTCATGTAATTGTATAATGTTATACACGACATTAGTACGGTAAATAAAGAGTGACTATGTATAGTATCATGTATGTACCTATCAATAACTTGAATACGTAAGGACTTCCGTTTGTGTAAACATATTATAAGGGTTTCAACAAGTCTTATATATATATATATATATATAGCACAAGGTTAGCCGTTAGAACTGTCATGTCTTCGAAAGTCATTTAAAAAACAACGTGACTGGCATTTGTGCGTATGGTACATATATTATACGATTTTATTTGTATCATTTTATTACACGAAACCCCATTTTAAGTGGCCTTGCGAAACACTTATTTTTAACATTTACCTCCTGGTATGCTCTTCAGCATGGGATCTAAGTACTCCCAAAAACTAAAAAAAAAAAACTTTCAATACAACTACTGACTAGTAAAAATCAAACAATGCTGTGTATTAGCGTAAAACAATAACAAGAAATTTTGCAATCAATACACGGATTTTGGAAAAAATAGAGAATACTCAAATCTGTATAGGTACACATTTTGGACAGTTTTCAATTATATTTTTATATGGGTGCGCGTTATCCAACAGCTATTGCGTTTTTCATTTGAAATGAATGGGTTTGTATAGAGAGCTGTAAACATAGTTGGAAATTTGATAGTAATCTAGTTTCAGCTGCTAGCAATTAGACGATATATTAAAAAAAAAAATAAGAACATTTTTAACTTATAGAATATTTTTTTTAATTAAACAATTTTATGTTTGTTTAAGTTACATTTAATACAAATAATATTTAAAAAAAATTAAAAATTAAATTAACAGACGTTAACTTTTTTAGATACGCGGTCTTGACTTTTACTTATTTAACTAAAATTTTCTTCTTAGTACATTTAATGGTATGATAGAATAACAATACATAATTTTGTTTTAAATAAAAAATGTAGTTAAAATGGCTCAGTAAAAAAACATATATGTCCACCATGTTTATTTTGATGACCATTTCCAAAACCAAATTCTACATCCATTTTTGAGTATACAATAGAACCCATTTTGGGTTCTATTTTAAACCCTTAATTTTTTATTATATAGTACATACTTAAAATATGTATAAAACAAGTATATGTGCAATGTGCTTTAAGAATAAGATTGAATTGTTTAGAACGGCATGATAGTAGACAGTCCGTACTCCGTAGGCTCAATATCTAGCTTCGTGTTTTTTAAAAAATACATTACATCATTTTTTTTCAATATTCAACAAGAACAAACAAAATTATAGACATTAATTCTATTAATCATGTAGAAGGGGGAGAAGTAAATGATATGGGAAGTATAGGGTCAATGCGGGTTCAAGGAAACATCGAGTGTACGACACTAGGTAATAGCGGCTACTATAATAATAATAATAATATGCTGGTGTGTGTGTGTGTATAAGCCCCTAAGTTGATATTTATCATAACATGGTGGGGTCTGATATTGTAATAAACGATGAGAATTTATGGTCAATATTATAGCTGTCCATTTATTTAGTATAATCAACCGGCTACACTTCAGAATTCAGTGCGTTCTGTCAATAGCTTAATGAGCGCGAAAGCGAATTACGATGCAATAACATTAAAATGACCTCTATAGAATCATTACTTTGGCTAATGAAATTTATTTAGTTACACCAATAAAAATTCTATATTAAAATTACATTTTTGTCTCTACAACTCAAACTGGCGTATGCGTCGTTCAATTTTAGAGAAAGTATAAAAATGCAAGAACACGTTTGCTCACAATTATATATAATTTTATTCTGCGAAAAGTTTAAATGAAATATTCACCGAAAATTAAAACTTTATTTACTGTATGTTTCTACGTTCCAAACAAAATTTCCAACAAAAAATGTTGTACGTTTCAGATACAAATTTTTATAATGGAGATGAGAAAAGAAAGCCTGGAATATATTTCTTGGTGTCAGGTAGCATAATAATTATGAAAGTACGTTTTACCTATTTATTATAATTCTCAACAAATAATCTCATGAAGTTAAAAATTAATTATAATATTAAAGTAAAATTATGAATACAATTAAGTATGAAAAGTATCCCACGAGAATTTACTCAACGCAATTTATCACAAGTAAATAAATATCAGCTTAATTTAAATAATTCTTGAGCTTATCCACCACCCACTTCTCACTATCTACTTTTATAATATATTAGTAGCTAGTGCAGAGTTTATAGTTTTTTAATAGTTTGGTAATATTTTGTACGACTTAAAAATAAAAAAAAACAAATAATAATTCTAGTTTGTCTGTTTTTTTAAATAATAAAAATAAATATGTTTTACATTAATAATAATGATTGTCAATATTAAATAAATATTGACTTATCAACAACCTATTTTAAGCAAACACTTATTGGGTTAGGTACAAGCGTTTATCATCTTTGACGAGATTAAAGCGAGTAAAAAGGGAATTAATAGTTCGAGCAGATAAAAATCTTTATAGTAAACTTTCCACTTTTACACTATCTACACTTTTAAAATGTATGTTTCCAATGCTTCCCTGCCTTGTTGTGCATTAACTCCTAACATTTGTTTACTCACATCCACTAGATCTCCATCATCGGTAAATGATAGTCAATTTTAAAAAGGTGTCACGTCCTATTTTTCCGGTTTTTATTATTATGGATTTTTATGATCTGCTCACCATTCAACAACACAAGCTGAAAAAACCGGTCAAGCTCTATGTTTAAAAAGGAAGAAAACATTACTCTTAACATTTAAACACTGCTACTGATACATGAAAAGTAAAACTTTTTTTTGTTACGGGATAAATTGTATTTTAGAGACATAAGTTTTTGAATTTATTGGTTATTCAATTAATATTAAACAATAAGGCGCCTTCTCTTGTATGTCACAGTGTATGCTCATTCCATTAATATAACCACGAAACATCAGATCCCCAATTAAATGGGAACAATTAGATGTTTGGAATTTAATACAAATACTATAAGTCATAACCTGGTACAATGTTTTATTATACAGTATAGTATACATTTAAGAGTTATTAATTTATATCAATATTTGTTTACCGCTATTTAATGTTATTTTGTTGGTATTATTCTTATTTTATTACGTAATATTATTTTTCTTTAAATATTTGATATGAATTATGGTTGGCGTAAAATAAATAATAATATATTATATAATATAATTATACACTCAAGTTTAAACATAAATAACATTAGATAACGAGTATTCAGTAAGAACAATAATGTGTTATGAACCTTTTTTTGATAACTGTATCCTACAGTACAGAGATTTTATCCCTTCCTCTTAGCAACTCTTAAGATCAAAAATCGTAAAATACTTTTAAGATTAAGATTAGACTAAAAATGTAAAAAGTTCATCTCTTCCCCTTCAAAATCGAGAAAAACACCCGAAAAATTTACATTTTTTTTTAACTTAAAATTACGGCGCTCCATATCTTTTTTCAAAATAGTCCAATTAGTTCCAAAAAACGTTGACCTCTCCAACCCCACTGTACTAGCTTTTTTTCTTCTATTATTTATATATTTTATAATCTGAAATTAGGATTATGCATTATTTTGTTAATGACATTAAATGATAGAACTTAAGTTTTTGGTAGCTGTTTTAATTTGTGAAATATTTAATTAGAGACAATTTGTTTTTAATAATATTTATTTACAAATACACAAACATAATTACATGTGTATTTTAATTTTAAGTTGTACCTATTTTTTGTGAACTAAATACGAATAATAAAAAATATTTATTTTCAGAAGTTTACGCTTGACATTACCATTTTACTTTATTTTGTTATTGCATTTGTAAACGTAATACATTGTTTTAGATTACTTTTAAGGAAACATATTTTTTTTTATATATATTTAAAAATAAAAGAATATTTTAAATGCATTTTTTTAAAAACGGTATTTTTTAATGCGTGTTCTACAAGTTACATTGTAATTTCCCATGTTAATTCCGGTTTTATGTGAAAATAATATCCTAGATGCCCTAGAGTGGATATTGGGTGTGTTTTAGATGTGCACGCGTCGCGTGTGGGTGACCTTGGCACCGTTGCGTTGTTGATGAATAACGTAGTCGCTTTAAAATATAGAAAACGTTGGTTTACGGATGTTTTTTGCATCCTTGAATCGGTCTTACTTCACGTGCCTGTGCTATTTGACAAAAGCGGTAGTGGAAGTGGTAAGAAAGCAAACAGTGGGGAGTGCGAACGAGCTCTTATACAATGCGCAGCGTTGGTACGTTCATCTTCGTCGCACGTCTTAAGTTATGCGATTATAGAATTTCCAACATCGACTTGGCTTATATATATTAGCCGTCTTTATTTAGAGATACCGTTGCGAAACACTTAAGAATAAATACTAATTTGCGTCGCCAACAGAAGCGATAAAATAAATAACGACGAATATTTTACATTGCATAACACATAGAATATAAAGCACAAATGTTTATCTCAGCAAACGTTAACTCTATATAGTCGGGTTTTTGTGTGGCCAGTTTTTTCTAAAGCAGCAAAGGGCACGGGAGCTTTTGAATGCGATGAAAAAGTATTATTTTACACATTATAACGGGTAAGTTATTATAGCAACGTTATTTACATATTACAATAATTGGGCTGGGTATCCTCCGGTAATGTGTAAAAAAATATGAAGGTACCTACATAAAATGTTCGACAAAGGGTTATTATATTACATTTTATAAACGAAAATCGAATTAAAATTGAAAACAAGTTACTCTTCAAAGATGAAACATAAACAATATATTGTCAGTACTAATTTAATTATATTTATTGGATATGGTTTTCTACAGGTACACTTTACAGGCTACTCCCTTAAAAAGCCTTCTCACATCCAAGCTAAAACAAGTAATTGAAAAGTTACCACCACTTATATTCCAGTAACACGTTAGCTTCGTTAAACTTGGTAATTCAACAACAATATTTGAACTTAAAAGTTACTCGCTAAACAATATCAACAATTTTAGGTATAATTAAACTGAACTAGATAATGTTGCTAAGGTTGCTATAGCTAATTGTTTTTTTATTTTCTAATAGTAAGTATATAATATTTGATAATTGATTGGCTCGTGTGCATGTTTAAATGTTTATGTATAAAGTATACGTGACGAGACGAAATAAAAATAAAAACTAGTATGTTAAGTTTTACGAAAACGAGTTGTACGGGTAAAAGGAAGTTAAATACGATAAAAAAAAAAACAGGGTCACATCTCCGTTTTACCAAAAGTTGCTTTAAGCTCTTTTTTTTTTTTAACAAACCAACAATATTATATAATAACATATAAAATCATTCGAGGCTACTCAAAAATTGTTGGTGTACAATTTGGTGTCTCGGAGTCGAGCTCGTTTCTCGTTTTCTCGCCTACTGTGTATGGCTGCATGTGTTCCTTAGAATGTTTTTTTTTTTTTGTTTGTCTACTTGTATCTCGAGCCTTAACACTCGTGGTGGCATTTAGGTCGGTCGCACGGGGCAACACTATTGCCGTTGCCTCGGTTACGGTATACGATGCCGTTGGCCGGGCAACGGCCCACGTTCTCGGACGCGCTCGATGATGACGTCGCCGGCCACGACAACGCGGCCACGAGTTCCAGCGAAACACATAAAAATAATAAACAAACGTCCAAACATTGCGATAGATCCGAAACTAAACTGCAGGGCCCCGCGTTTGCAAATTCCCGCGAACCGTAAAACTTATAAATCAATTCAAGTTATAATGTAACGCGCTCATTTCCACTGGGTCGTTCTGGGGAACGTTTGGACTTGCAGCGCGTCAACCCGACTAGACTTACAGGAGGACTGTAGGTACAGGGTGATACGAGATTACAGTACACGACCAAATTACATTGCCAGCAGTCCAACCCCGGCCAACACCAAAAGTATTATTATCAACAGACTAATGCTGAACGCAGTTGCTTAAACATTGATGTAACCCATAGGGCCTTAACCCTTTTAGACCGAAGTACAATTTTATCGAACCATTACAAATTTATCAATTTTTATGTGCCACTGACCTCTCAAGTGGTCGCCATAATCGGCCAAATGCAAAAAAATAAAATCGCGAATATATACATCGTGTGATGTAATCCCAAAAGCTTTCGGAAACACATTTAAACCGAATGCATAATGTACGAAGAAAAAAAAATAGTAAAAATCAACTTCGCAGAAAAAACCACCAAACTACACAACTTCTTAAAAACAAAAATCAATACACTATTATATTAAATATTTCATGAACAAATTAATATATTATTATGATTCTCTCTGCACCCTGTATAGAAACTTAAGTGGCAAATTATCGACTGGGTGATAAGACATTATACGGCTTCGAAACCATTCTAAGTCAATAGCATTGCTATAGAGAGTTGGTTACGTAATATCTGTCTGCAACACAACCGTGGTTTTCGGCAAAGCAAATAATACAATAACAATTGTTCCATATTATTATGTTCTACAGCATGCTGAGACTGTTATATTAAAACAGCCCTTATCCGGTGTCCCCTTCCCCTATTACCCAACCGCAGCATTTTTGATTAAATAATAAAACATGGTATTAAAGGTACAAAAGGGCATGTGGATGTTTTATTTATTTTTTATTTATCGTGATTCTGTTTATTATTATAACGCCTGTAAATGAATAATAATTGTACACAAGCCCGTATGGAAGCGACCGGCGTTTCTTTATTATTATAAGTTATAACTGTGTCATTACTCACTTCCAATTTCCTCATATTAGGAAAACAACTGTACAATAGAAAGCCACCGTTCTAGTCGACCGATCGCGACGTGGATCAATGCTAAACGTTACCAAGTCGAATGTCGTTTTATTATAATTTATATTAAAATCAAATATATTAGGATACCTTTGTACCATCACGATTCACGCTGCTTTTAACCTAAGCTTTTAGAGTAGTTATATTATAAGTGTACACGTGCAAGCCAACGTGGAGTGTGCACTTTTACGGTTATCTAGCGACGAGTGCTTGTGTATTGAATAATAGTATAGATATGTAGACTGCAGCTGTAAACTAACGGAGGAGTTTGGCGATTGCGAGATCATACGAATATCAAACCGGTGCATATGGCTGTAGCACAATACAACGTATAAACTACAATACATATTAAATAGGTACCCATGTTATAGAAAAATATGTTAATATATCTTGCGCGTTAATTATTACTTTTTTTTTATTTTAATTTATTATACCTTACGTTCATTGTTTCAATGACGATGATGATGATGATAATAATAATAATAATAATGGTAAATACTAATTAATATTCCACAGAAAACTGGTTCGTTATAATAATATTGTCGTTGGAAAAACACACACAAAAAGAGACCTCCAGCTGTTTGAAAAACTTTTATCATTCCTAGGTACTGTATACCCCTTTCGCTACGAGCACACACATTTGTATAGGTAGGTAAGTGTGTTCTAACCCCCCACTTGGGGCGTTCTAGTGTGTTACATTGTAAATATGTTTGCGGTGAAAGGGATACACGTGCTACAAAAAAGGTACTATGCGGGGGATGAACAAGTCCTACTACGGTTCACATATGTGTTCCTTTCGTCAACTGTCGCCGAAGAAAAGATCGTGACGTCGACTACCTCCCATTCGTGTTATACCAGTGGCATGTAATTACACTCATTATGCGTTGTTGTTCGGCGTGTTGACTTCTACGTAGTTATCGACAACATAACCGCATGACCAGATATGGGGGGAGGCCTGTGCGGTGTGTATGCATTTCTGTTAAAAGGTCATCTAGAATATTGTATATACACACACTTGTATATTATTATTTGTATACATTATTGTATAATTTTCGGCAGCTTAACGGTTAACGACTTAATACAAAGCACTTAATATTATGTACAATAATAGTGCACGTTAAATCGACGTGCGTTTCGTAAGGATTAACAATAATTATTTCTAGTCTATCTATAATAATTGGTGGGTGTATTTCTCCATTGGTACATAAGTAGGTATATTATAAAAAAGAAAACCCCCTATAGTTCACGGCTATGGTTTATTATTCACGGGAAATAAGTGTGAAAAAAAACGAGTAGAACCGTTACTTGCAAAAAAATCGAACCGGTCGAGTTATTATAAGAAAATTACTCAACTACTACTACTGCTACTACCATCAATTGTAACTCGACGAGGAGTACCGAGCTAATTAATGTTGTGGTACAACTTTTCAGGGCCATTCTGCAACTTGATCACACTAGGCAGTTTTTATTGGTACGAAAGTCAAAAGTAAAAGTGGGTCAAAAATATGGTTAACTTTCTAAAGAACTAAAAACCTATAGGAAGAAAAATACCAACCGTGAGCGGTTCTATTTTTTGTTTTTAAATCTATGTACTGTATTTTCTTACCTTGAAATAAGTAGGCAGTGCGTGTATTCAGATCGGCTATTTATACATCCATAGTGGTCATAAAATGAAATTCCGAAGAGCTTTCATTCTATTATATTGCATACATTAAAAAACTATAATACTTAATAATAATAAACTATACGAATAACAATATTTTAAAGATAAATAATAAACAAAACAATTATTTTCACGTTTGTGTACTATTTTGTACTTCAACCGGACCACGCACTTTTAACCGCGTCCCGTAGATAAGCAACGGACTGAATAAAAATATTCAAATTTCTGTTATTTTTGTATAATATTATATATAAATATATATAAATTATATTAATTGTTTTTTGTCAATTCGACGGCATCGAAGGCGTCGACGGCGCGACACCGACAACACGCACGCGGACAGGACGAACGTGGAATGACGATTGACGACAACGTCGGTGGCACTGTGCGTGCGTGGGTACCAGCTGACGATAGCTCGTGAACGAACCGAAGTTGGCAACGGCAGACTCCAGACGTGCCGTGTGGCTTACAACAACAGCTCCATGGGACATTGGCTGATAACACAAACTTTATGACGCCACCGCAGATATATAAAACAACGTTGTTCTTACATAATATTATCAGCAGCAGCTGTGCCACCAATCGCATTCATCATTCCTTTACTTCTCAGCTCGACCAGCTCACCTAGCGCCTTTCAACTCGATCCCATGACCCACAATGGAACCACTCTCGTCTCCCACTTCCATACTTCACACTTGTATACTTATCTATGCCCACTTCCTTCCCGGACTGACGAGACGAGTCGTTACGCTCGACGTCATCAAGGAACTGGGACTAATTTTGTAGATGAAATCATTCGAGTATTTCACTGGATGAAATAATCACTCCGGATAATATTTTCAATAATTCAATGGTTTTTAATTTGTATCAAAAAACTAATGTAATTGCCAATTAGTGAAATATCCCCGTTCCCTAACGCGATCTACATACATCGTTTTATAAGAAAACGTTTGTTTATCAAGCGGACCGTGGATGGGCAAAATACGTAACTTGTAATATTTTAACTTTGAAATACTACACAGTGTGATAACGCGTACTAAAAAAACAACTGGTCAAATATTTAATTACACAATATATATTTTTAAAACAAAACCGCTTTTCTTAACTAAACTGTTTTACCAAGTTAGATTTTGACATTTCGTGCAATAGTAACAACACGTGTTACAAACTTCGAGTACGTTATGTCAATTATAATTTAAAATACTTTAAAAAATATGGTATTCTCACAATATTTTTACTTTATGTACACGTAATGTATACTACGGATAATTTAATTATTATTTCTAAATGTTTATAATAAATATTTAAAAGGTAAACTACAGTAAAATACTATTTTTATTGAGACAGCTATCATTGTTTTATTTATTAAAATATAGATTAGTATAAATATAAAATTTAGTAGCAATATGGCAGGTATATTTTTTGGTATAAATCTATTTTTTTACTATAGTTTAAATTGATAATAGGTTTTCTAATTTTGAGGACATTACATGGTTTTTTTGTCAACTTTATAAAATTGACCAAATTAAGAATGACTAATTAGAAAAATGTATATTAAATACTTAAAATATATTCAATATAAGTACATAAGATAATTGAAATATTGCCCCTTCCTGCGATCAATACTGGTAATGTTCGCAATAACAAATTATATTTTAATTTAGACCTAATGACTATATAGTGAATACAGTCAATCGGTTTTTAACAGATTAACCGCATTATTATTAAAATGAATGGTGGCTAACATGTATTTAAGATGGGTATTTATTGATATAATGCGGGACCTCCTTTGTACATTTATCATTCCTGAAATACGAATAACGAATGCATAATAATAGTATGACCATTACTACTGTTTTTAACAATTGGACAGCTTGACATTTATCTATATATTATAAATCAAAATCAGTGATAATAAACCTCGAGTAATATTTACTATTAAGATGGTCCAGGTCCTGCATTTTTTATTATTGTGACTCAAGATGTTGTAACCTACCTAGTTGACAAAAGCGCTACGGACCTTAGTAGCGTTTACCTACATCGTACTTATGTACAATAAAAATACAAATTGACAATTGTGCTGTATGTATTTTGTATTGTTACTAATACAATAATCGAGTTAGGTACCTATACAGTTTCAGAGCTGGAAGGTATTATATGGCGTTTCAATGTGTCATTAACTCTAATGGTCCAATACCGATACGTTTATGCGAAGCTGAAAGGCATTAGTTTTACAATGATGTGATTTTTTTTACCTATTCACAATTTTGGCTTATGCATGATATTTTACTGTTAGTCCAATTACGTGAACCAGAAATCATACAAAGAAAAAGTAAAAACCACTTATGATTACGTTCTGAAAAACTATTCCACCATTCCAAGTAGGCCTCAGCGGTCTAGCCTGACTTAAAGTTTGATATTTTAACCTATCTTAGTCCACATTACACTGTACATCTAAGATCAATAAGTTTTCAATTTTATAATAATATAAAAATACTAATTAATACCTTTACAGCAATGTCAAAAAAAAAGTTATCGTGTACATACACAAAAAAAAACATGATTGTAATACCAATACCTTCTCAACTCCACGTCGAAGTTAAAATTCCTGTCAAACTCGGAATTTTTATTCCTAAATAATTATTTGGTAAAGGTATTTGTCGGTTTCAGTACTATCAATATGCTACGTGCATTATGTTAGGTACATGCTAAAAAATTTACTTAAGTAACTATAACCATTTATGTTTAAAGTTATGAGAAAATTGACCACTGCAAATTTATACGGTTTTCTGCTACTTTGTCCTACATACTTAGCTTAAGTTAAGCGCCGACTGGTTGTACATTTAATTCGAACTCATACATTTTGGAAACGGCCAACTACACAAAATAGTCGAAATCCTATTTTCGTGGTTTTATTAATAAATAAATTGATAAATGAGTATATTTATGTAGGTATTTATTAATTTTACAATAGAACTTTTTCTTGTATGAAAAGAATTAAGACATATCTAAGAAATTCGACGTTACAAATAAATCTTTCCAATTTAAGAATTATTTCTATTGAAAAGTCAGAAGCTAAACTTTTAAATATTTAAAATATAATAAATAGATTTTCTGATTCTCACAATAACCGTAAAATAAATATCATTATTATCATTGTTAATTAAATTAAATGTTTTTTATTATTTGTAAATTTGTAATTGTGTGGTTTTTATAATAAATTTTGTTCATTTTAAATGTTATAAAGCATTGTTATATTGTAGTATTGTAATTTTGAAAATATATGTTAATTGTTATATTTTTTCAAGAAGTGTTGCTTAATTGGTGGATATATTATGACTTTACTCAGTAACGTACCAAAGAGGGAGGAGAGGGTTTTGAAGTTTTAAAAATTGGCAGGTATTACCCTCGATAGTGACCTTTATTTTTTATTAACCTATAATATTGTAAGTCTTTACCACCCGATAGGTAAGGCGATTTTTATTGCGCCACTAGCCCTTCCTATAAATCAGTTGCCCCAGCTTGGCCCACCCGGACGAAAAGTTCTGGCGCCGCCACTGTATCATACTATAAAAAAATTATATATTTTATATTATTAATTATTTTTATAGTATCTTAACTAGCACCTTAGTATACCCAACAGTAGCGGGCTCAATCGAGACACCTTTAGCCTTTAGGTTAACACATAGATTTTATACTATAGTATAAGGTCTAGGGGTTAACATCTGATCAATCATATCACTATGATCACTACAGTATACCTATTAAAATTACCTCAGGCTCATTGGTAGTATCAATGCTATTACCGAAGGTGGGGATCAATCAAGAAGGAAATCCACCGGCCACAACAGCTACAATAATAGTTCAATATTGGCCGTTAGATCGCAGTACGTATATACGATCAAAAACTCAACCAAGAATAAATTACTGCAGCAATTAGGAATTCTATTTTATTTTTTCTCTCGCTTCCGAATTATCAGACTTGAAGGCCGATGTTCTTATCAACGGCAATCTCCATGACGGAAAACAGGTGTTTTGTGTTTACAATATTGGCATTGCAATCTGTATAGCTGTATGTTTACGAAATGAATCATTCGTGTTTCGTTTAATTTTCGTTCTATTTATTTTCCACCGCACTTTATTCAGGCTCCAATGCCCACCGTTATATTAGTAACAGGCTAATTACTGTGTCTTTGTTGTCGGTCTACGGTTAGTGCGTTTCATTTACTCGGATTTTCTATTGAGATCGGCACAATGATATAGCCAAGCGGGCCTCCTTAGCAAATTATTTTTCTGCTCAGCACCCACCTATTAAGCCTATACCGCCAAGATCATGGATCCAAGGGTTCAACCTACCAGCAAATATTTCCCAGGTAATGATAATATGGTGATTTAAAACACATCTTACGATTAACCATCTGCTAGATTTGTTCAATGTTAATCTTTTAATATCTACCGAGTAGACAATTATCAACATACTAATTATTTGGATGTACTTATTTATCAAAAACTGAAAACAACGACCATATTTAAAACTTGCACAGTTTCGCTGTCTCTTGATTTCCACGACTAAGTTTAAATGAATCGTCATAGTGTATAATTTTTCTATTCGCAGCTATATTTATTTATCTGTTATTTAGCGTAGTTAATTTATTCGATTATATAACCATTTCATATTTTTTAATATTAATAAACAGAAATATATATATATATATATATATATAGATAGGCCATTTAGTCATTATTATACTTAAATTCACAAAATTAGATAACTGAAAACTATATATTTATATATATACATGTTCACAAGTATGGTGTATGTATGATCCTTGTTTTTACAGGATATGAGTAATGATGCTTTTATTATGATTACTGATTAATCTATCAAATTGGTTTAGCCAATTGGTTGTTTATTAATTTTTTTGGTTATTATTTATGTCTTATCTTTTATCATTTCTATATCAGTTACTAGTTGGATGTTTTTTTATATTATTGATGACATTGTATAAAAAAACCTAAAAAGGTGTACATTATGTTAGTGTTTACACAGTAGTTATTCTTTTTAGGTATTGATCTAATTCACTATGAGTCAGTGTTTATATTAAAAACTGCCACGAAAAAAACAATGTTTTATGTTGAATGTGTGTAGTGTGTACCGAGTTAAATAATTAATAAATATTAGGTTTTAGTTTCAGTAAATATTAATATTTCCACTAATATATTTATATAGTAGTATGTTATTTTATAATTATATATTAAAAACTAAAAAATTAGAGAAATTTATTTTTTTTAGAATTGATTTTAACTGACAAATTTATATAATAATACTTCATTAGTCACATTTCTTGTTCATAAAAAAATTCAAATTATTGTTTATTTTTATTTCAATGATTTAGCAAATAAACTATGCATTTTAAGTTTGACAACATTATATTAAATTTAAACTACTTATTATTACTTAATAATCTGTTGTCGTATTAATAATTTAAAAAAAGTATCTTTAAAAATAAATATTTTGTAGAATATTTAGTGATGCTTATATTACGTAAAATGTTATTATTATAATTTTAATTATTCTTTTAGTGGCGATGAACGACAATAACGAAGAACCTTATCCTAGTCTTTCCGACTATCATGATTATGAACCTAATTTAGAATTTGATGATACTGAGCTTCAAAGTCCATCCGCTGATATTGGTAAGCATAATTTTGTATTTCAATGTGTTAATTATTATTTCGTATGGATTTATTAGCGATTGAGTGTAAAATTGGTGTCTGTGTTGACTTATATGCTGATACTTTACCCACTAAGCCATTTATCAACTTGTTAAATATTAATAGTAAGCTCAGTTGTCATATTTTTATAAACAAATAATATTTTCACTATGATAGATTTGGAAAAATCACTAGCTAATCTCAATGGAACTGGCGGAACACTAGATTATATGGAATCTCCAGTTTCTGATGGTACAATTGAAGAAAATTTCGAAGAAGAACTGGTAAATGCTCCTCAACTTGTTGAAGGGATTACTGCATTGGACGATAAAGAAACAGGAAATCTATTAGACGAATTAGAAGCCGATGATGTAAGTCTACACATAAGTGTATGGTTTTGTATATATTTAAGTACGTTGTAAAAAATAATGTATTGTCATTTACTTTAGGCAAAAGAAGATGAAGATTTCAGTGATGTTGCCAAGTACGGTGTAGTTGATGTGGTCGGGGATGATGCGGTCGGACGGAAAATCATTGTAGTATCGGCTTGTAAATTGCCAAGTAATAAGGAGGTAGATCACCCTAAACTTTTAAGGTGTGTAATTCTAATTAATTGTATTATATTTGTTCTTACTGTCTTAAAATATTTTACTCACCTCCCAAGCATCTGATTGGTATGTTGTTTAATGAAAATGTTTACTATGTATACTGTATTATCACAAAAATATTGTAAAAGAAGTGTGTTTTTATCAATTAATTCAAATTATTATACATTAATCCAAAAAGTTGAATAATTTCTCTAATTAAGAAAAATGTACATATTAAAATGTAGATTAATCAAAAAATGTTTAATTAATCGTAGTAAAATAAATTTCCAATTAAATCTGATATAAAGTTTTTACACCTAATACCAATTGATTTGTTAATTAATCAACATTTAGAATAATTAATTATTAGCTTTGCAAATAATAAAAAAATCAACAATTTAATCTATTGTTTAAAAAACTTTTAGCGGATAATTAAATAATTGATCAATTATTCTCTTTTTAAGCATTTAATTAGGTTTAATTTAAATACAAAACAATCACACAGCCCTAAAAAAATATATTTTTTTTTATCGATTTTTAGGTATTTAATGTATACTCTGGATAAATTTGTGGAACAAGATTATAGCTTGGTTTATTTTCATCACGGATTAACAAGCAAAAATAAACCAACAATATCGTGGCTATGGCAAGCATATCGTGCATTTGACCGAAAGTATAAAAAAAATCTAAAAGCTCTATACTTGGTTCATCCAACAAGTTTCATCAAGGTAGTCTGGCAACTTTTCAAAGCAGTTATCAGGTACAAACCCATTTGGTTCTAATAATAATATTTATAAAATGAATAATTGTTACATTTAATCGTTTGATAGTGTAAAGTTTGGTAAGAAAATAATGTACGTCAATCATCTACAAGAACTTAAACAGTTCATAGACTTAGATCAACTAAACATTCCTCTATCTGTTTTAGAGTGAGTTACATTTTAGTTTTTACATATTTCCCATAGTTTGTTGTTGAATGTTTAAATATTTATTATTATTGTTGTTGTTAGACATGATGAACAATTGATGAAAAAATTAAACAAAGGCAGAGCGTCACAACAAATAGAACTCGAAGAGGAAGAGAAACCCGAACCTTTGGCAACTCAACAATTTGGTGTTTCATTACAATTTATAAAAGCTAACAACAACGGCGAAATAATACCTCCCTTAGTACGTCAATGTGTTGAATACCTCAGCCAACCTGATGGTAAATAAAAAAAAAAAAAAAATATGTATATACATAAATGTGTGAAAAATATATACATCTGATAATAATAACATTTTGTCACATTATTAGCATTGGAAACCGAAGGATTATTTAGAAGGTCTACAAATATAACTAAGGTGAGAGATTTGCAAAATCGTATTAATCTCGGTGAACCTGTCGACTTTGGAAATGATGTACATCTAGCAGCTGTTTTACTAAAATTGTTTTTAAGAGAACTAGAAGAGCCATTAATGACATTTGATTTATTTGATGAGATTACTCAGTTTCAAAGTATGTATATTTTAATATTTATCCAAAACATTTTCAACAATATACTCAAAGTAATTTTGAGTGAATATAAATTTGGTTATGATTTTTTAAAAATATTTTACCAATAAAGTACTAAATGTTTGTGTTCATATTTGTTAATAAAAATTGTTTATTCTGCAGCTCTTCTTAGGGATGAACGCCCAAAAAAAGTAAAAGTTTTAATGTTGGAAAAATTACCTCTTGATAATTATTATCTACTCAAATATCTGATACAATTTTTGTCAAAAGTAAGTATATTTCTTAATATAAAATATAATTGCATTATGAAATATTTCTAGTAACACATTTCGTTTGAATTGAACCTATGATTTCAGGTAATGGATAGATGTGATTTAAACAAAATGACATCATCGAACCTAGCAGTAGTATTTGGTCCAAATTTAGTGCGTAGTCCTAGTAGTCAACTGTCTTTAGCTGCTATTGGTCCAATAAATGCGTTCACTGATTTTGTGCTTGTCAATCATGACCAAATATTTATAATATAAACTATTAACTAACATTAAAAATTATATTAGTATTATAGTGATCAGCGTGGTAAGTAAACATTCCAAAAAATAAAACCACACACTGGTTTTTATAAAAACATTTAATTTATTTAAATTAATTTTATAATCAATTATTTATTCTTCTAATTTCACTACCTATATTGGTATTATTATTATTTAATTTCTATTATTAGGACCTTACTCCAAGAAGAAATTATTAAGTATTGAGCAATAATATTCCAAAAAATGTCAAGCTTAAGAACTATAGTATTGTTAAAAGTAGGTATTTCAAAAGTATTATTTTTCATTAATATTATAAATAGATAATATACTTTCACTATATTCACAGCTCATTATATTTTTAAAAAACTGCATTTTTTAAATTTAATAATTTCTAAAATTAAAACATAAATTAATCATGACAAAAATTGATGAGTGAGTAAAATACGTAAACTAGCTAATCATTTATATTATTAGCAATTATTATTATAAATATAAATCAAGCAATAACTAATTCTATTTATTTCCTTTGACTCTTTTTATATTTTTTGTAATATTTTTAATATCCTTTAAAAATAATATATTTAACCTATTTAATCTTAATTTTCTTATTTTAGTAGTGTTTGTGGTTTATTTTTTGTATATTGTTTTAAATTTAAACATATTACACCATCGACAAATCAATTGAGTATTAATGTTTCCAGTTTAAAGTAATATTTTAGATATGTCTTTTATAAAATTACACATCACAGCACTCTAGGTATTGGGTAATTTATTTTTAATTACTGCGTTGTTTGTGTTTAGATTATCTTATATTGGTTAAGTTTTAACTAATCAATAAATATGAGATGAAAAGAGAAAAGGGACCTCTTGTTGCAAAAATCAAATTTTTAGTTATTCTAAATTCTGAACATTTTGAAACTAGAATCGTTCTCCAATCTTAAAAGTTGGTATTCCAATCAATGTTTTAGCCTCTCCTGCAATTTGGATTCTTGCATCAAGAGGTCCCTTTTCCCATTCTGTCTTACAAATGACTTAATGTACTATTGTCTATTGATATTATTTTGTATGTTACACATTAAAATTCACTTGATATCATTGTTTTTGTATTCATACATTTTTATTTGTTTAATAGAATAAAAATGTATATATTTATTTCATACATAAAAAAAATATTAGGTAATATTTTTTTCTTTTATTTATTATTATTTACAAATGTGCATACAAAAACACTATATTCAGCTGTAACTTGAGTTTTAAAGTAAATATAACACTTGTACAACTTTTTCATTATTAACTAATTTTAACTAAATATCTCAAAATAGCACTTAAATATTAGGATTTCGTTTGTAATAATTGTATTATTGTAATATAGTGAAAGTATTGTATTTTTGTTTTTAGTATCGATTTATATGTGGAAATCGAAAGTTTTTCGTTTACCAAAGATTTTATATTTTATTTTATTATTGTTTTTTTTATTTCTTTTGAAAATGATTATTGAATGTTACCTAACTATTGTATAAGTAAACAACACATCTATTTAATCTGGTCAAATAGTTTGTAATGAAATGTAATTATTTACAACATAATTTTATTTTGTATATTATTGTTTTAATAAATAAAATCCATTCCGTAAATTTTTGTACACAATGAGAAGTATATCAGTTATGTTAATTGCTTTTATTTTTGTTTGTTTAGAAACCTAATAAAAATTTGTTGAATAAATGAATTTTTTCTGATTTGTTTTGTTGATTGTGTCAAACTTAAAGATCATCAAAAAGACGTTATTTTTATAAATATATTTATTGTAATCGTATGATTTAAAATGACCATTAGGATAACCATCCTTTATCTTTCACAGGTTACAACAAAAAACTGATAGTGTAAATAAAAATATTCAAGGATTGAGAAAAAAAAACCACATTTCAAACAACAAGTCCATACAAATTCTTATTATAATCCAACTGTGTACTGTAAAGTTCATAAACAACAGTTAAATAGAATATTTGACTAGATAAATAATTGAACGAAAACAATACACAAGTTGATATAAAGCATTCGTGCTTTGAAAATATTCAACAAAAATTAATTTGTTAAAAAAAAAGTAACAGTCTTTAAATTTACATCTAGATAAAATAATTTATTTTTCATCACAGATTCTTTGAATGTAAAGGAAAGATGTAATTAAATCCTAAAATAAAAAGTTAGATTAAAGTAATTTATTCCGTTCTGTTAAAATGTCCCAGTTTAATCCGTCATGAGGTAAGTTTGATTCTACAAATGGTGATATCCAAGTCATAAACCACTGTCGTCCAAAAACTGTTTTCAAGTTGCCAATCATACCGATATTGTACTTTCTTTCAGAGTTTTTGTCATGAGCTACTAAACCACCGCTTACTTTTTCCAGGTGGAATATCAATAAAAGTGTTGTAAATAAAACGGACGCCATGTTTACTGTTAGAAGAAAAACGAATACTTGGCCTTTGGTAATACTATGATATATTATCAACACTCTTGATGGAGACAAAATCTGTAAGTCTGATAGTTGGAAAGTAACTTCATTGTAAGAATAGAATCCGAGCAAAATAATTTCATACCAGCAGCTCACGACTAAGTAAACCAAAAGCCACAAAAAATACCGACGGTTGTAGTGGCCAACACAAGTCTGACTAAACATGCAGTGGTGATCTCTGGTTAGTATACAGACATTACATTCTTCACAGTGCCAACACCTTGGAGGCATAATGCACTGACAAACGTCACAATACGTCGAACCTAAAAATGCAATAATTAGGTACACACATACTTGTTTGATGATATTGATTGAATATTAGTTACTAATTTATCATGACTATTCAACTTTCATACTTGTTATTGCGTTGTGCGGTGTATGAAGTACACGGCCAAAGACTGACGAATCGACAAAAATCATTGCGTAGTAATTTGTCAAAATATTAAACACCATAAATGTTATAGGTAGAACGTGAATAATGTACCAAATCGATAGGTAAGATTCGCACAAGTGTGGAAGTATGTATAAAATGTTGAGACTGTAATACCCAAGTACAGATAATGGTAGAAATGCACAAACACTTTTTTTGCGTAAACTTTTTAATATTGTCTTCATATTAGCTCTAATGTACTTTCTATAAGGAGTAGGCATTCTGTATTCAGTACTTCAATCCACAATGTTATCAAATCAACAATATCAAATTAGTATATTACTTGTTACCACGACAACATTATCACAATCACAACAAAAACAAGTAATGACAAATTATAATCTATGTAGACTGTAGTTACTATAGTCTACAGTTTATAGTTACCGTTTCTTATTCTATATGCAGAAATAGTACACAAAGTAAACTTTATTAGGCAAAAAGTGCACCTATTCCATTTTAAAAATGGGATGTTCCTTAAATATATAATTATTAAGATACTGTACAACAGATAACTAAAATAATACTCTCAACCCTTTCTACTAGAAGGGACTCATCGTAGCTATAGCAATTTTTTTTATTGAGGAAATAATAATTAAATAATACGATTATAAATAACTTTAGTGTCTACAGTAAAACATGCTATTCACCTGGATTGTTCAAATATTGTATCACCATTACAGTCTTAAATTACTAAAAAAAAAAAAAACCCAAGTAAAAAACACGCAACTAAACGTTTATGTTTATTATTCTTTATTATAATTAGAGATTTTAAATAAACATGTAACAAAAAATTGGATAAAAATTAAAACACTTTAACATATCATACATGTGTATGGGCGCATAGTGCCAAAACAGCTTAACACACAAAACATTAAATTTTGTTTTATTAGATATAACATTTTATTTTCTTACATTTAAAAACTAAACTTACCCTAAACATTTTTTATTTTGAACAAATGAATTTGTGAGAAGCTTTTCTCGCGCTATGCGCCTCATATATAAAATCATTTTTTTTAATAATATTGCCGTATTCCCAAAAGATAAACTAAATATAAAATTATATAATTTCAACATAACATACATTAATAAATAATGAAGTCAAAATTCATGGCACTGATATAATACTTATAAAAATTAAAACTAAAAAATTAACAAATTAAATATTTTGTTAGAATAAACTTTAGTATTAAATATCTAATGGTTAAAAAATGAATTATTAACTAAAATGTCAGTTATATACAAAAGTTGTATTATACAAATTATAGTTTTTGAGTCATAGGAAACGGGCTTAAGCCAATTTTTTAGTTTTCACAAGTCAAAAATAAATGAATTTACTGTTTTTTGCCGAAATAATAATGTTTAAAAATTGACTTAAGCCTTGATCGTTTATTCTACACTCAAAACATACATTTCGACCAAAATATAAAATAACTATTATTGTTAATTGATTATAATCTTAACAACTGTAAATACAAAAATACAAAATAAAACAACAAAACAACTAAAATTAAATTTTATAAAATTGGCACCATAAGTACTTGGACGGACTTAGTACTGACAACATAAATTTAATTTACTAACACATTATATTCAAGAACTTAAAACTGAATTACACTATCAAATTAAATATTAGTATACATTATGAAATAAGAAACAATTAACAAAAACCATGGCAGTTATATGTATGATTTTAAATAGGTAAAGTAATTCAATAAATTAACTACATCTAAATGTCTTGGAAAGTAATGGATACCGTAAGAAAATTTAGTTAACAACATGTTATGAATATGACATCAGAGTTAAGCAACTTTTCACTAAAATAGCAATAAGCTAATGTTTCACAATAAAAATTTAATAAAAATGCTTGCATTGATAGAAGAAACAAAATTGATTTTAATTGGTGTTACTTCAAAGTTATCAAAATAAATGTATTAGTTATTTTAAGTTTATATTAGAACATTTTTTTTTTGTTTATGAAAAATTAAAAATCTGTGAAACAATAGTTATAAATTTGCATCAAAAGTTACAAATTTTAACATGGGGTCCTTATTTATTTTATTTGAATGCAGATTTAATATCCTTATCATAAATGGTTTCATAAAACAAATGACTGATTTATATAAAAGAATATTATCATTATTTACTTTGTTTTAGTAATCAGAATATACTAAGCAATTACTACCATATTTTTATACTAATTATTATACTGTTTAATTCAACTAAACATTATTAAGCTAGAATTAAATTTGTTTTTGTTTTAAGGCATGTAAGATTGACCATCAGGTTTATTATCCATTCTTTTACGAGCGACCTGAGATCTTGTTTGAAATAGTTCTCTAATAAGTGTTGCTTTCTCCCTTTCTAAGGTTGAAATTCTTTCACTTTTTTGTCCAAGTTCCTGAAAAGCCATAAAAAATATATCATTACATTCAATGTCTTTTGCATGTATAGTTTTAAAAAATGCATTAATAATACCTCGCTGAGTACATGGTTGCGATGTTTCAGCGTGGCCACAACTTGAGGGTTTTGGTTTAATATTGTTCCAGGATGATTGGCTGAATGTACGGCTAGATTCATATGCAATGGTAGACCACTCCATCCTTCACCACCATCGGTTAATGCCGACAAATGTCTATTGACCTCTAATACTCGAGCTCTTTGTAGCTCGATACGCTCTTGTTGTGCTTCTGTCCACTGGTCCTGCTTTAAGTGTAAAATCAATTTTAAAACGGTTTGTTAAAATAAAAATGTAATTTTATTTAAATTACAGTATGTGAATTTGTTCGTCCAAGATATTTCATTTTTTCCTGAACAACAGAAATTTGCTTGTGATACCAATCTCGCGCTCTGTCAACTGCCTGAAGACCAAGCATAAGAACTTCTTTCTCTTGTTCGATTTGTTTCATTCTTTTTAACTGTTGTAAAAAACAAACAACAAATGAAAAAAATTATTAATATATGAAATTTTGGTAAATTTTTCAACATTTGTACCAGGTTGTAATCGATTCCACTTTGTAGGGTATGACGCCTTGGCTCTCTTCTTCGCTGATTAACTCTTTTATAAGTTTGATCACCTAGTAATAAATATTTAATAATAGTTAATAACATTAACACTATTTATGTCATTACTATATTTACCAGATTGCTTTTCACTTCTAGAACTGCTTTGATCATTTAATAATATTCCTAATTGCCAATTTTGCAAAGCTGTTCGTATTTCTGCCTTATCAATATTACGTTCATTAGTAGCTAACTGTACACCACGCTCCAACCCCGCTGCAGTTCTTGGAGGTTTCGGAGGACCGAATAATGATGATGATGTTGATTTTTGTTGCAACTGATGTGTTTCTTTATTATTATTATTATTACCACTACTATTATTGTTGATACTGTTATTATTACGCTCTATTGCTAATTGTGGCATGCTTAAAGTCCTTTGTTGAGTGGGTCTAATAGCGGCCATATTTCCTGTTGTCCATTGTATATTAGGCTTTACATCAACATCCAAAAGTGGAGCAGACGGGGGTCGCAAAGGATCATTAGTTCTACGGCCATGCTCCATTTGATTACGAAGTAGACACATTTTCAAACCAGTACAGAAACGGTCAAAAGACAATAAACCATTAGGTGGGGTTACTTTTCGAAGACTATCTAAAACTCCTTTTGGTAATCCTTTAGTGCCATCATCTTGCCAACGAGTTTCAATTTCTATAAAAATAATATAAAACATTAAAAAAAATTATCTATTGTTGCAATTCAAATAATAAATTACCTGAAAATTTGACAAATCCGGTACGTTTATCATCTAAAATGTCAAATAATGTTCTCATGGAATGTACAAACTTTGCTGGTAATCCTTCGGTAGTAGAGCTTTTGACGTCTACATTTGAGGTAGGAGTCATGGCAGTTGAGCTGCAAGTTAAAAAAAAATACATACTACTAATTGAAATACACAGTTAATAAAAGTTTAAGATGGTATATTCTAATATGTTTACTTTTAAATGGTAAAAACTTAATCGACTGGAACAAACGTTAGTTTAGTAAATGAATCAGGCCAATGCACGATTCGAAGAACTGAAGTAAATTCCATGGTTGCTCTGTGTTTGGCCTATTAACGAAGTGCATAGCTAAAGCTGTTGTGTTTGAGCTGAATTGATGTCGTCGGGAAGGACTGTCTGATGTAGAAAGTTATAAAAAAATTCGATCATAGTCGCTCCTAAGACAAACAATTAACAAGGTGTGTATTATCAACAGGTGTGGTACACCTATTCTCGTTATTACCCGTCCACGCGTATATTATTTCAAAATGAAGATGATGTGGATTTTGGACCAGTCCGGTTAGTCACTAGATTGCGCTGCAAAATCAGGTTTTTTTAAATTCAAGTCGTTGGTACTTGAGTACTTACTTCGTAGAAGTTAAAGTACTTATAAAAGGGACAATTTGTGCATCTATATTTATATTTTTCGTATCTAAGAATAATTTGTCAAGTAATTTTTCAAGTAACAATAAGTATACCTATTTCTTATTTTCTTTGCAAGTTTAATTCTACTGATTTAACACCTACAATTTTTTAATGTATCGTGACTTATCAATGTCGTACACAGGGAAGACTCTCCGAGAACGTCCCTTTAAAATGCCAAGGAAATTATCTTGTTTATGGAGTCCTTGTGCCGAAAAATGCTGTCGCAAACTATAAGGAATTTTTTTATTTAAAACAAATTTCTAAGTAATGGTCAATTCAAACACTCCTTTTTCTATGCGAACTTCTGAAGTTTCTATATCAGATAAAAGTAGCCAAATCCGACAACTCTTTGAGGCGTCATCGCTTTTCCCATTAGATATATTTTTTAGCAAAAAAAAACAAAAACCAATTAGCAACGGCCGCCTTGAAAAATTTACCTAAAAAAAACTATTATTTTGGAAATTATGCATTGTTAATTTTTTACCATCGCTAGTCGCTACCTACTAGGGTTGGGCCTATCCGGATATCCGGATAATTCGGATACGGATATCCGAAATCCGGATAATTGATCAACTATCCGGATAGTTTCGGATATTCATTTCATTTTTATAAGACAAATATACCTTAATAATATACAGTGGTTTTAAACATACCGAATAATAAAATAATGACACCTAATTAAATTTTACTATCACATGAATGATTTTTAGATATATCCGTGTCAGTGGTTGTTAACCGACTATTCGGACTCTTTGCAGAGTCCATCCTCAGGGTTGTCACAACTGTTCCGCTGCCAGTTAATAACCACTGACACGGATATATCTGAAAATCATCCATGTGATATTTCAATCCGTGAAAGTTTCAAAAAATACATAAATTTGAGTACTCAAAAAAATATATTCGGTTGGTTAAAAATTAAATGAATATCCGAAACTATCCGGATAATTTTTTAACTATTCGGATAGTTTTGGTTCTACAGATAATTGAAATATTATTTGATATCCGAAACTATCCGGATAGTTGATCAATAATCCGGATATCCGAAATTATCCGGATTTCGGATATTCGTATCCGAATTATCCGGATATCCGCAAAATCCGAATATTAGTCCCAACCCTACTACCTACACATTTGTTTGACCAACTACCAAAAAGTCACTTGAACCCCATTCTAGACTGAAAAACACTTTAAATTGGTATTGTCAGTAGTGTAATCACTGGTCAATTAACTTTCAATATATTTGTTTAACATCATGTATTACTTATAATAATAAATCAAAATAATTAATCATCCAATATGGTTTATTAGCAATAAATATTTGTACATATTAGTATACTTTTTATCACATAATAATTGTATAAAGTATGTAATTATGACAAAAATTATAGCTGATCAAAATGATTTGACAACAAAAACTATTGTTTGCTGATGCTGTATGCATAGTTTACCTAACAAAAAATAAAAATAAAAATACACAATATTACTACAGTTCACTCATTTTATACAAATTGCCTGAAAACAAAAAAAAGTTTGTCATAACAGAGAGAAACATGTACCTAGTTTTAAATATATATATTAAGTTAACAACAACGATGCCATAAAAACACCTACTACCTACTATTAAACAATTAATTATCATTCATCTATTGATAAACTTGTTTGTAAAATTACAACATAATATAGTTTAAACATTAAAGATATAAAATTTTCCATAGTAGTTCTATAGCAAAATACGAATTCCCATCACTACATTATAATATTTAATATACTAATTTAAATTTATTCGAGTGTGATGGGACTAGAAGAATATGTATGGCGTAACTATTTTTAAATAGACAAGCGAGTTGAGACATTCTTTTAAGCACAGGACTCCTTTCCTGCACCAAGACAGTAGGCACTAGGAACTGTAGGCACAGTTTTGCTACATTATGGTGTTTAATAAACAAATAATTACAAGAACTGATACAGTAGTATTCCTCGTGGATGGGCTCGAGTCCATACTTGATTTTGTCTACTAGCGATAATTTACATTCAATGTGTTTTAACCATAAATGTAGAAAATATGTTTAACACAGTTTATAAATAAAAGCAATGACATAAATAATGTTTAAATCGATAAATTTTATTAACAAAAAAAAAAAAATTAGTATTAAAGGAGTTGCTTTATAAAAGTATTATAATGTATAACTTGTTTTCTAAAATGTACATTGTAACATTAATGTTGTTTTGTTACAACACAAACAACCATGACTAAGCACTTGGCAATTAAATCAGTTCAATTTAATAAGTTTTGATCTTGCAGGTGTTACATGGCGTCTATAAAAATATGAGGCACCGCGGCCTAGTTGATCAATTCCATACAGATATTTCATACACTCGACCCAATTTCCGAACACTGGCATTTCTGGAGGCATTCCGGCCGCTAAGCTGTACGTTCAAAATTTTTTTTAATTATTCAAACATATAATACATATAATATATATATATATATATATATATATATATATATATATATATATATATATAAAAAAGAAATTAAATAATCTTTACACACCCGCAGTTATTGATAGCAATACAAGAGCTGACTACGTTGAATGGATATGCAACAAAATTTGCACAGTACTGAAATGATTAACATGAATAACGATTATAATTTTTTTCATAACTTGATGTATGTATGAACTATACATGCATTTTAACCTTACAAAAGGTTTACTTAGTTATTATAACCACAATTTAACGTACATTACATCATTGTTTATACGTTTTTTTTCTATAACACTTATTATACTAAATTAAAAAAATATAAACATACCTATACATACTAAGTATTGGTACTAAGTAATACAAATTTTACATAAGTCTTACCGAAGAAGCAAAATCTGCAATGGTTAATGACACTGTCGAAGGGTTGAATAAATAGCGTGTTATAGCATGTTTTGCTACATTAGAAATGATTACATAGCTTAAGGTATACATTAGAGAAGGCCACAATCCAGAATAAAATCCTGTAATTCCTTCTTCACGATAAATGATAGCAAACGACGAGAATATTCCACTAAAACAAATAATTTATAAAACAAATAATTATTTTATTAATTTAGTATTTTAACTTACGTATAACGATGTTCGAAACCAACAAACTGAGCCATCATTCTTATGGTAATAAGACGGAATGGATAGCTTAATAAAACACTAGTAGTTGAACATACCAATTCTTTTGTAGTGTTTAATAAACATTTTTCCCATCTATGTAACATAATATAAATATAATATTTATTTTATATCATCATTATAATCATATAAGAAAAACATAAATTGGCGCTGCCTGGGTAAAAGGAAGCAAGTGAAATGTCACTACTTTTGGAAGATGAGCTTTTAAGTTTTTATTTTTCATAAGATTCTGTTGTAGAGTAGCCAGAATTTTTTTGGGGCGGATGCAATAGCTATTAAGACCTAAAGGATAGCAGACTATTGTAACAGCCAACCGTTTGCCTGCCAACATATATAAAATAAAAAATTTCGGGAGTATAGGAGGCACGCGCTCCTAGTGTTCCCTTGGCTATAGCACTTAGTTAGGGTCTGTGTTAAATTTTTTAAAAAGCTTTTAAGTCTGTAGTAAAAATGCCATGTTTCGTACACATAGGGAAGTTCCATAAAATATAATACAATTTTTTATGTAGTCCATGTATGAATATTAATGCTCTCTTGTAAAGAAGAGGTTTCCTGATGAATTTACTATCCGGGACAGGACGTCAGTCTATTGCTAGTGGATTGGCGACTCTTTTTTACGGAGCACCATTGACAGTGAGGGCCAAACACACTAATGCCTACTCACTCATCTTAGTCATTTTTATCGATTCAGTAAAAATAAGTCATAAAAGTTTAGTGGTTTAATTTATTTCAAAAATTGACTTACTCCCTTATTCATAATTATTATCATATAAATGTATTAAAATAATTGAGAAGAACTATTTATAGACTCCAAATAAATAAATAAATTGAAATTTTACATTTAATAATTTAATCATTAGATATCTAACAATCTAGAATTAACTGTGAAAACATTTGACCATAGCCATATTGTTATCAAAAATACTAAAATGTTACATCAACCAATGTTTGACCAAGTAATAAGAATTTCATATTTTTACGTTTTACCTTAAGCGGCTCATTTAAAACTATTGTTGGCTCCATAGTCTTAAATGGATCAATGTTATTACCCACATATTTTACATTCAAAATGTTAAATAATTAACAAAAAACCAAATTACTTTTAATTTGATTAAAAAGTTAATACTATTACTTACCCTTTTAAATCCGAATCCTCAGGATCTAAAGTATCTTTCTTTTCAAACTTGACATAATTAGTCATGAACCATGATGAGCTATGTTCAACAAAAACACCAACTAACTTTGGAGCTAAGCCAGCATACATTCCTTTAAATCCATCAACTTCATAAATATATTTGGCTGAAAATTATTATAAGAAAATATCTTTTTATTTAAATTTTCTTTTCTCTTAACCCATTGTTGACTGGTCACACTTTCAAGGGGCCAATTAGGGACCCCTTTAATTTAAATATTTATTAGAAAAATACATACTATATGAAAATATATTAGGCAGTACTAAACACGGTTGGCCAATGAGAGGTTTGCAAAGCATTGGCGGAATTGGTTCATGTCCAATCTATAAAAAAATGTATGATTTATTTCTATTAGAAAATTACGGTATGAATTTACTTTATCGGACACCCTTTTTTTTGTGGGTTTTTTTTTTGACATATAATAGTGATTTTTACGTTGATTCCGAATCTGAAGTTATAATTAGGCGGACTCTTCTAGTTCAAAACTTTTCGCCATATAACAGTAGGCGGAAACAATGGCTAGCGACCAACGCGATATTGCTACTACTCTTCACACTCTTTTTTTTTTTTGCCAGATACGCAACAAGATTCCAAAGCTTTATGCCATTGGGGGTCGCGGTCGTTTTGCGCAACAAATATTCATAAAGTTCAAGCAGCTGTAACTTATGAACTAGAGTAGTCCGCCAATTTCTGAATTCAGATTCGTAATCAGCATGAAAAACACAAAAAAAAAATCACAGAAAAAAGGTGTATGGTGAAGTACGGAAATACTAAGATATTAAAACGTTATTAAGAAAAAACTATTTTACCAATAAAAGTGGCGTATTGTTAAAAAAAAGTAAAATTGTAAAACTGAAAGCTGAAGGAGAAAAAAAATGAGCATTAAATAATTCAATTATAAGAGAGTGAAAACAATTGTTTAGCATTGAACATTATAAACTAATTTTTAATATATTTATTTTTTTAACAATCCATTGTTAAAACTTACATTTGTACAATTGTTTTATTTGTTTAAAATGCACATACCTGAATGAGAAGTTTGGCGTATTCTAAAGGGTGAGTTGAAGATTTTATAAGACATTTTGAAGTTAGCCCTTTCCAGTAGTGATCACGGTCATCAATGTCCTCTGCGTCCATTCCTAGTATATATTTTTTTACAATAAAACTGTTCTGGCCTATACACTTCAAACGTATCTCATAAAATAGCCAGGCATAAACTATAAAGAGCGATTAAAAACAATAATTATAAAACAAAAATTAATTAGAAATATATGAGTAACGAGAATATTAATTTAATTTATTTCACCACAGATATAATAATATACTAGATTAGTTCATAACTAATAAGTAATACTATTATAATATTAAAAGATTGGTATATATCTATACATTTTACCGACTTCAGACGGCTGATTGAATACTGATACGAGTTATCAGAACTAGGCGGTGTGGTTAGCAGTTTGGCCAACTGTTTACTATGTGTGCTTATCATCGAGATAAAGAATACATATATAAAAAATAGTGCATTTTTTATCTCGTTGGTGCTTATAGCATAAATTATTCAATATCCCGGATTTCTCGTATTCGTATTTTGGTGTAGGACGTAGGTACATAATGTCCCACTTAGATAACTTTGGACAATGACACGTCCAATAGGCAGTGTCAATAGTGTCAGTTTAATAACGATACTAAAGTAAACTCGATTTCAGGTGTCTGAAAGATGTCATATATAATACTGATGTATTTATTTATTTATTAATAAATAAAGCACAAAAATTATAATGTTATAAATATATTTAAAAAAAAAAAATTATATACTAAAAATAATTGTCAAACTATAATAAAACTTTTTTTTTAAATTAAATTTTATAAGCTATTTTCGCTTACTGCCCCGAGGCTTATCCAGTCATGTCCTAATAATATACCTAGACTGTAATTAATAACATAAACAATATTGAATTGTGAACTGGTAATACGATTTTTAAACTTATTAAGTTGGTTTAATTAGTTTATTAATGTTAAAAAGTAAATTTTGAATAAAATTAAAACATTATACTCTACTTCATAAATCATACCGACAACACAAATTTACATAAATGATATGTAATGAAATTGGATTCCTGTGAAACTATATTTTCAATTTGATTATTACTACAACTGGATTATCCAGTCTGGATACTATATGGAAACTAATTAAATCACTTGATCCTCCGAACTTGGTTTCAGTTTCTTTTACGGCTCTATAATGACACTCTAAATGTTTTATTTAATCTGTGCCCTAACCATGTGCGCCGGGTTTTCTCAATTACATAGGTATTAGGTGCCAAAAATTCAGGGACGTATTCAGAGGGATATGGGGCAACATCGCCCCGCGCGGAAAATTTTAGGAGTGGTAAACTTTTTTTTTGGGCACATACAAATAAGCGATGATTTTTTTTTGCTCATCACCAATGTTGAATGTTGTCAGGGCCCTTAACAACATTTAACGTTAAAGGGTTAAGTGCACGGTACAAAGGTATGAAGTCTATCTAATAGCACCTTAGAGGTATGATGTCTTTGCTTCAACCAGAATAATGGACGTTGATATCAGAAGGTGATAAGTGATAACATTATCAAAAAGTCGGAATGATAAATATTTGTTATACACTGATAATGTACTATATTTTGTTTTTTAACGAAAACAATTTTTATTCTTTAATCTTAAAAGATATTTTTACTAATAATATATATTACAACAACCAAGTTTTAAATGTGAATGATACAGTTTATATGATCTTTTAAAGATTAGCTTCGTCATTTTAATATTACTGAAAACAATTATTTTCATTATTAAATAAATTAAATTCTTTGTGGATTTACATATGTGACTGTTAAAAGTAACTGGTTTAGTAGATTGAAATGGATGAACCAGATGCTGACTCCACTTTAGAAATTAGTGTTCGAGAACAGATTTCCCGTGGTAATATAATATTATAGTTTAACATTTTAATTATTTATTAAGAAGTAATTGTATACTAATATGTATTATTTTATAAGAGCAAACTGGCACATCTGGTAGTTTTGAGAACAATAGTGAGACAGATTCTAGTTCAGTTCTTATTCAACTAGATAATTCTCTGACGTCTCAGACAGTTTCCATTTCACTTACAGATTCAACAATCACTAATACACCTGGTATGCTCTAAGTAAAAACTTTTAATTTTAGGGGTCTATAATAATTTGGTAGTTTATATTACAGAATGTCAACGGCAAAGTGTGATAACAGTATTACCATGGGGCGCACACAAGGAACGTTCCCCGTTTCCAAATGTAGACACAGATATTAAACCAGGCGAGTATGTTATGCGTACTTTATTCGCGGACTTCACAGTACAGGCAGAAAGGAAAATGGAAGAGGTAATGACCGACCAAGATAAGCCATTAATGAAGATATTACAGCGTGGCGAGGATGCACAACTAGATCAGTTATTGATAGCATTTGGGTCCGTGGCTGAACACTGTTTGCCATCAATACTTAAGGCTCTGTTTGCCTGGTATGACAGACAAATTGGAGTTTTAGACATAAATGCTACAGACTCAAAGAAAATCGAGCTTAAAGGAAAAAAGTATGAAAATAATAACATATTATACATTTTTTGTAGTTTTTAATCTTATATTATTACAGTAGGTATTAAAATTGACTGTTTTTAATTTTTAGTGACACAATTGATTGCAAAGAAATGGAAGTGATGGGAGAGAGAAGAGATTTAGCAGTGGAATTCATTTTTTGTTTGGCATTAATAGAAGTATTGAAACAATTGCCATTTCATCCTGGACATGAAGATTTAGTTTCTTACATTGAGAATTTGTGCTTTAAACATTTTAAATATCGTGAAGGGTATGTGTTGCAAAATAATTTTAAAAAAAATTGATCATGCATTATAATTTGCTGCTTAGCATGAGAAACCTCCAGTAAGTAGTGTTTTAACAATTATTGTAGACAGTTCAATACTTGGTCAAAGATGGCTTTGTTTGCTGGATAACAAGTGACAACAATGCTATGTAAGGGAGCCATGACAAACGATACTACTCTGGTTTGAGTATCCATTAGCAAACCTTCTTCTCTGAGGAAGTGGCTATGGCCCTTAATGGGTTGCATAAGCCAATTCAAAATAGTGTATATAGTTTGTCTAAAGTTCTTAATTAGTTTGGGTTCAAGATATTTTAGCTAATATAATATTTTGATAATCAATTGAGAAAACACTACCTCGAAATTTAAGAGTTTTTCTCATAGGTTTTTTGTGCTAAGCAACAAATAGTGTTTTTTAAGGAAGTCTTAACATAAATATAATTTGAATTTAGAGCACAGAGTTGTCCGAACGCTCAAAATATTCACATGGTAGCAGATTTATATGCTGAAGTTTTGGGTGTATTAGCACAGTCAAGATTTCTATCAGTCAGAAAACGATTCATGGCTGAACTGAAGGAACTCAGGGCAAAAGAACCATCACCTCATGTGACTCAAGCTATAATATCCTTGTTAATGGGAATGAAATTTTTTCGAATCAAGGTTAGTTTTATTAATATTTAATATTATTTTTAAATCTGATAGCTTTGATGTGTAACTGAGAAGGTATGATGATGTGTTTTTATTTTTATGTCTGTACTTACAATAATCTTTAAACCACCAAACCAATTTATTCGTGTAGCAATTCTATATGACCAGTACCTGAATGGTATTTTATATGGCAAAAAGTAGATCAAATGTAGACCTTAAACATATAAAATGATTTAAAAAAATTTGCAATGTACAATATGTTTGTAAACAGATGAATATCTATTTTATTTTATTATTTTATTTAATAGATGGTTCCAATTGAAGATTTTGAAGCTTCCTTTCAATTTATGCAAGAGTGTGCTCAGTATTTTCTTGAAGTCAAAGACAAAGACGTTAAACATTCGATGGCTGGGCTATTTGTTGAAATTTTGCTGCCTATGGCAGGGGTAATTAATACTGTTACTTTAAGCCAACAATTTTAAGTTAAATCAAGTTATGTTTATTTTATTTTTAGATTGTCAAAAATGAAGTTAATGTTCCATGTTTAAAAAATTTTGTAGAGTCACTTTATTCAACCACATTGGATATGTGTACTAAATCAAAACATAGATTGTCATTATTCCCTTTAGTTACCTGTTTGCTTTGTGTAAGTCAAAAAGCATTTTTCTTACAAAATTGGCATTACTTCTTAGCTATGTGTTTGTCAAACCTAAAAAACCGAGATCCTAACATGTCAAGAGTGGCTTTAGGTAATTTAATTTACTTAAATACTATACATTTTTCATTTTACATACTATTATGAATAATTTTAAATTTATTTTTAGTTTTATGCATTTATATAGTTATCATATTTGTTTTTATAGAGGCTCTATATCGGTTACTTTGGGTATATATGGTAAGAATAAAATGTGAAAGCAATTCGGCTACCCAATCCAGATTACAGAGCATAGTGAATTCTTTATTTCCTAAAGGATCCAAAGCAGTTGTACCCCGCGATACACCTTTGAATATATTTGTGAAAATCATTCAGTTCATTGCTCAGGTAACTTGTTAGTTTCTTTATTAAATTTTTTTTTTATCATAAACTATTATTTTTTTAAATTTAGGAACGACTAGACTTCGCTATGCGTGAAATAGTATATGATTTGTTGAGTGTAGGGCGGCCAATAAAATTGATACTCACACCAGAACGAATGAGTATTGGTCTTCGGGCTTTTCTTGTTGTAGCCGATAGCCTTGAACAAAAAGAAGGTGAACCTCCCATGCCTGGTACAACTGGAGTTTTGCCTTCCGGAAGCACTCTACGTGTTAAAAAAACTTTTTTGAATAAGGCAAGTGTACATTTAAAATGTTTTAATTGTAATGATATTGGTGATATGATGATTTAATTGTTTTAAATAGATGCTAACTGAAGACACTGCAAAAAATATCGGAATTCATACATATTTTCCGAATGTGCGTAGAGTGTTTGTTGAAATATTAAGAGCACTTGACGCCCATTACGGAAGACCACTGATGATGACATGCACTCAAAATATGAACAAAGTAAATAATATTTATTAATATAGTTATATATTATATTAAAATTGTTTCGTATACTTTTTTTTTTGTCAAAAGTCAAAACTACATTGTAAGACTGAGAAATTAAACACATAAATATTTTGTTTGGGAGCCATCTAAAAAAATTTGCAAAAGAAATAAGCAAGACTTAAAATAAGCAAAAATTATTATAGCTAATACAATAAAACAGCAAAAATTATAATAAACCAACGCGAGAATGGTCAAACAAACATAATTATAGTAGTAAACAAAATAATATAAATTATAATGATATCTACTTACTCATTAAAAAAAAAAAAAAAAAATACAAATTTTTGATAAGCATTCAAGTTTATAACATTTTAACCTTTTTATAAGAGCGTAAGATAATTGCAAGCTTAAGTATTGTTTATTCATCAAAATATTAAATTTTTAGGAGCCTGACGAGATGATAACAGGTGAAAGAAAACCTCGCATTGATCTCTTTCGAACTTGTGTTGCGGCAGTTCCACGTTTAATACCGGAGACTATGACTGGGGCTGAACTTGTTGATATGTTGTCTCGTTTAACCGTGCATATGGATGAAGAACTACGTGCATTAGCTTATCAAAGTTTACAGACTTTAATCATTGACTTTCCTGAGTGGCGTCATGACGTTATAACGAGTATATAATGAAATATTTTTCAAGTTATTTTTTAAATTTTTAATTGAAATAAATATTTAGGTTTTACTCAATTCTTGGCTCGTGACGTTCAGGATACATTTCCACAATTAGTCGATAATGGATTACGCATGTTGTTGCAATTGCTGACTAGTTGGAAAAATAGTTTGACTTCAGGATTGGTTAAGAATCTGACAGAAAAAAATAAAAAAATTGACTCAACTGATAATCCTCTTAAATCTAACAGAGTAGAGTTTTCTCAAGCCGAAGCTTTTGCTTTGGTAATGTTGTGTAACTGCAGACCTTGCCCTAGGCGTTTGTCAGCTCACATACTTCGGGAAATAAAATGTCTCATGAAAATATTAGGTCAGTAAAATATTAGTCATGAGTTATAAAATATAAAATAACTACAACAATAGATGTTGGTAATAAACAATAATAATGCATTTATTATATTATAAATAGACAAAGAAGAACTGCCAGTTATTGATGTTATTGATAAAGCTATTCCTGAATTAATAGAACGATGTTTGCCTATACTACCTTCAGCGGAAAAATCAGCAGCTCTAACTGCATCAGCTGCAAATTCTCTAGATCTACAATGGATTGTCGACCGAAGTGCTCCAATATGGACTGCTGGTACAATGAATACACGGCATACACTTACATAAATTAAATTAATGTGGACTGTTGGTTTTAAATTATTAGGAATCCAAGATGATGTTAATTCTCCAAAGACTGCTTCGTCATTAAGTTTACTGGGCGGTATTGGAAATAGCGATCCTTGGGGTACTATACTTTTTGGTATTTTATCACAAAATGTTCTCATGAACCAATGTTTATCCGTTACTGCTCAGGCTTGGCCTTTAGTATTTTCTCGTGTTCAAAATCTCTTCACAGTCATTGACCCTACGTAAGTGACCATCTTTCAAACAGGCATGTCTATTTTTTGTTTTTTTATAATGTTGCCATTTTATTTTACCAGGCCTGTAAGTGATAATAGAGCTTCTCTGTTGAGAAGCTCGGCTCCTCCTAAAAAGCCTCTAAACGAGAGAGATCAATATTTGACATTGTGGAGGTATTATGCAATGTTTGCTATGCGCGTCGTACCACTTGCTCCAAATCCAGTTGTACGATGTGCTTCACCAGATTTGAGTTTGAGTTCTTCGCCAGATAGTTTAGCTATTGGAGAACGAAATGATAGTAAAAACGTAACGCCAACGGCATTGTATAAGTTAGTCGTACCATTACTAAGATGTGAGGGAGCAGGAGCAGACGTCAGGGACGCCGCTGTCTATGCAATGGGAACTATTAATCCTGAAGCTTTCAAGTTAGTCCATAATTAGTTAAATAATGTTTAAGAAACTATTACGACAAAATATTTTGTTTTTTACAGAGATCTGATGGAAGAATTAATAGTTTACATTAAAGAGGCTGTTGATAGGAAACAAGAAAATATGAGGAGACGTAGAAGAAGAGACGCTCTGCGCTTACAACTAGTTAAAGTATTTGAGCTTATTGCAGGTTATGGGACTTTTGGATGCAGGTATATCAAAAATATTAAAAAGTTTATTAGAGTTTGCAATAACCTGGTTTAAAAAAAACTCTCCAAGTTAAGTGTTTTTGGATTAATACCAAATATTTGCTGGGCTTAAAAAAAAGAAACTATAGCTGATTTTTTTGAGATCGTTTTTCTTACCAATTGAAATATAAATATATAAATAAAGTATAATATATTTAAATTAATGTTTGTTTTTTATTCGTTTTTCAGTTCGTTTGTTTTGGAAAGAGACTCTTGTTCACTGCACCCAACAATAGAAGAATATGTTGATGGAGCTAGAATTTGTTTAGAGCAAGAAACCGATAAAGATAGTCTTCGCGAAATTAAATTGTACTTCTGCAAATTTGTTAGAAAGATGATTAAAAGCTTTGAACGTGAGTAAATCCGAATAGAATATAAAGTAAAAATAGAAGTAAAAAAACAAGTTAGGCTGGTATTTATATTTTAAAATAAATATAAAAAAAAAGTTGAATCTTTGGTGACTATCATTATGATTCATTGTAGGAAAAACCAGTGGTAGATTTTGTACTCCTTTGGTCTTGTTACGAGTTTCTAATTAGAAAATCGCCTATCAATTTTTCCTTTACATTTTCCCTTAATTAAGAACTTTTTTAGCTTCGATGTTTTATGGTATAATACAATAAAAAATAGGTATTCTATGGTTTTTATCCCCTCGCCGTTGCGACTTCACAGTTAAGAAAGTGTGAATGGTAATTACCGATTCAATACAGTTTTATATTGCTGACGACCCGCTCGTGATTTGCAAGTCTTATGATTTGCCAAAGATACTGAGTGATTTATTAGAGTAAATACATTTTTAAAATATAAAATAAAAATAAAAACTTGATGGCATAAAAAATTTTGTGACAGTGACTTAGGTACGCGGTATACATGATTTTTATGTAATGATACATTACTTTCTTACTTACCATTTCTTAGTAATTTATCTTATAAAAGTCATTGAATTGTATGAATATTTAAAAAAATGTCTCAACGTTTTCAAGACTATATAAATGCATGAAAATTAATTTACAGCGTAGTTAATGTTATTACACGCGTGCCATTAGTATTCAATAGTTGTTTTATAAATTACTTACATGTAATATGAGCTCTTGTGCCCATATTATTTTTTTAATATTCACTTATAAACGAAAAATGATTTTAAATTTCTGATTCGAATGAATACCTATGTACCTTATAAACCAAAGCCGATCTATACTAATTGACTTTCAGTTGAATTTAATGTTATTAAGATGACTTGCGTTAACTAATCGAAATTTAATCCCAATATTAGGATATTAAATTGACGTCGAGCCTCTCCTCGAGTTCATCAAATCGCTAAACAACCGACTGAAAGCAGTTACGAGCTAAAACGAAAAATACGGTTCAAAAAACAGTTCATTTCATTAGTTGTTCAAATAAATTTCAATATTTATCATTGGTATAATAAATGTAATAAAGGCAAAAGATATAACCGTGTTGGAAGATAATTAGTTCAGTTAACATGAGATATTGGAAGAACATCTTTCAGGAGTATGGCTCGAGGCGTTTTTCAATAGTTGTTTTTGTGAATTTATTTTACAGTCGAGCTGTTTCTACACTTGATGTGCTCAAGTACATACATACACTATTATTTTATTATAATATACAAATAATAATTCGTGTTGCACTCGCGTTGTCAATCGTTTGTGGAATTACATCTAACGCGAAAGGTTCGTCATGAGGGGAACAAGAGGTGCGCATACACAATAGGCTTTATTAACACAGTTGGGTACCAAAAGTTATTGAATAAAACATATTGAATATAGTATCCAATTCGCCCGTTGGATTCCCAATAAATAGCACAGCTCGAGGTGTATTCGGAAGGTAGGATAGCGCAGGGCTTTTTATTTTATTTGACTTCATAAAGTACGGTACAAAACCGCCGGTATGATAGATATGACCAGTAGGATATGTAGGTTTCTAAAGATTAATTTTCGTTAAAACTCTTCGATTCAAATTTGGACAGTAAAACGTACTGTACTGGTCTGGCTTATATTTTGTTCTTTAAAATGTACCCTAAAAGCGTAAAATTTTAATTCTACGACATTTTTCTGTATTTTTTACCAATAAAATGAGTTTTTTTTTAATAAAAAAGTGTTACTAAGCACTCATTAATAAAACTTAGCACCTTATGAGTTTTGTGCGATTAACCATCAGGCACGCGATTTAGTTATATAAGTATTTTGTTCTCGTCAGACAATTATTTATTTGGGTTGGTATATATTTAGCCATATATTTAGCCCTTTCAACTTCTTGCGCGTACCGGATACTAATGTCTAATGTAATTAAGGATGAGAACTAATAAACGGAATAAATTATTAATATACACATTTTAATAGTATACACTTACTTATTGTTTGATTAATTTTCTTTCCTGACTCATCTGGCTGATTGTGGTTCTTGCTTAATAGTCGGGGAGTGCAAAATATATATGCGCTCGAATCAATTTGCATAGACCATGGTTGTATGTTAAAAAACATAATTTTATATGATTTTCAGTCGGGACCTACCGGACCCTGTTGAAACGGGAATTGCGACAGAGCCTGTTCACGCTGTTCTGCGGTTGGGCCGAGCACAGCACCTCCACCGGTGGAACGTCCAGCCTAGCCACCGTCGAAACAATCAAGGATGACCTGCAAATGGCCTCGCTGCAGGCGGCTTGCGCCGTGCTCGCGTGCGGTTCGTGCTTCAATCACAACTTGGCCGAGCCCGATGGATCGCTTTACGCGTGGATCGACACGTTGTTGGCTCATCCCGACAAACGGGTACATCATTTGGCCATGGAAACCGTGGTACTGCTTTTGGACTGCAATCCCGACTTGGGCGCGCTTCTCGATTGGGTGGTCGACCGCTGTTACACGGCCGTGCCATCGGTTGCCGATGCCTGTTTTCATGCCCTAGGAGTGATATTCAGCACCAGGTATGCTTTGCATCCTAATTTCGACCACATACATCGACTAGACGCGTTTTACTATGCTGGTGTTATTGAAAATTGAAGATATTTCAAGGAAGTGGGGGAAGGGCGATGCCTCATTTTATATTTAACCATCATACTAAAAAAAAAAACCCCAAATAAGCTTGGCTAATAGCTATAGGGTATATGCCGTTATGCTGAAGACCTAAATTGTTTTAACTCACAATAAAAATGGTATACGTTAAAAAATTCTACTCTAAAACTAATAGAAATTAGTATGAAAATTATTTGGTTTTTGTTTAGCATCACCTTATATTTGTTCTCCTTATAGAAAACTAATAATATCCCCAGCTATGGCTTGCGGTTAGTTTACGGTTAATGCTGTAAGATTCTCCAGACTTCATTTTTTTTTTATCCAAGTTAAGTAATAAAACTGCTATAACAAACATGTACACTGTCAGTTTGTAACAATTATTTGAAACAATAATTGTATTATTTAACTTTTAAAAATTCAAATACGGATAATCCGATAAATCCACATTTGTTATTAATTAATCTGGATAATCGAAATTTCTGTAACCTGAGTTTTTAGTATGTACTTTGTGACTTGTTATTTAGTATATTATCAGTACTAGTGTAATTTTTTAATATTTCGAAATTAATCAAATTATAATTATCATATTATGAATAACTATCAAATTGCATTCAATTAACGCTGCGCCCTTATCGCCATTACAATTTTTACATTGAAATTGACCAAAAAAAACATACATTTTCCTTTTTTTTATTGATTCGACATTTGTAGAATGCGGGAAGAATATTAAGTAGTAAAGACAAAGCACGGCAATCAGAGTAGAAGAAAATACACGGAGAGGTAGAGGTAGACAAAACCATAAAATGAAAGGATTTATTAATGGAGACAAGTATGTGAGTGGACTGGAGTGGCCGCTAAGAAAATATAGAAATAGATGTAGGTGTATTCGTTACATGTTAAAATTGTGAGTTTGGCCTTTAGGTGACCAATCATCATTACACCCTGTCTGTTTGGAGAGATTGTGAGTCAGTGCACATTATTATTTTATTTTATCTCGTTTACTCATCGTCTCTTATTCTATCCTATTATATTCTTGATTATTTTTCTTATATACTCTCCTTACTTCTTTTCACTTCCCTTTTTTTTATACGCTCGTAGTTTAAAGCGGGACTTCATTTAACATCTGTGACCTAAATTCATTATATTCAAATTGCAAATTCAAATATTTGTACATTTGTTTTGGTGATTTTACAAAATAACTCTCCGGAAATACATACTCTAGTTATAGTCAGTTATTTTGTCTCAGACAACATTTTAAATTGAAAGGTTTACATTATTGTTTATTTATTTCCCGCGCGTGCGTTTAAATATTTTAGTGTAGCACTTTATCAACTTAAAGTAGAGTAAAAAAAAAATAGGTATCAAAAAAAACGTATGTTAAAAAGTATAAATAATAATAGAAAACATTTTCATTTTTAGCGTTTGATCGTTTCATCCGAATAAGATCAGCTCACAATTCTTTTACACTTTCGAACAAGCCGTTTTTGTTTATTGTTTACAAATTGGCTATTTATCTATAAATGTTTTCGTATAATATTATTATTGTTCCCAGTACAAGGCGCGTGTGTATTCAATTCTACACGGGAGGGCCACAATTTTTTAGTTTCTTATTGATTTCCTTTTGGCGTTTGGCGAATAGACCGGCGGTTAGCGATCATATAATAGGTTATTACGAAATAAATTGGCCGCTCAATAGCCGCAAATTACTTTTGTATTATATTTATTTTTATTGGTCCTAATTGCTACTTACAATTTATGTGGACTAGAGTTCAGCAGATTTTTGAATTACACACGGTGTGATTACTAAAGGACAACCACATTTCTGCGCGTGAATGGTTAAGCACTTACACTTGCAATAAGTTTCCTAAATGCGACATGTGTTTTATTTTTGTTTAATAGTCCGATTATGTATGGGGGTTGTTACTTGTGACTGATATTCGGTATTATTTATTAATGTACTAACGTACTCATATGTTTATGTTGTTACTGATTACACTAATATGCGACTTACTATCGTAGCTTTAACTGATTACTGCAGTGGATAAGGCAGAAATGAAGAATACTTGTCAAGTGTGAACATAAGCTAATCGTGGGTTAATCTGATTTATTTTTGTTATTGTTTATATTAGAGATACACTTCGGGCTAGGTGGTCTATATTCAGGGCCGTAACTTGGGGGATGGGAGGAGCGGTGTTTCATCCTCGGGCGTAAAATTGTCCCGGGCTTATAATTTATAATATTTAAACAAAGGCTTTTAGACGACATAAATATATATAGGACCGCTAATTAAATAAATTTGAAGGAAAAGTTTTGAACAAATGTAGTAACGCCTCCTAATTAAATAATGCTATCATTAAAAACCTACTATTGGTGGGTATCTAGGGGAGGGGAGTACCCTCGCACTCACCTTTTGGCTAAATAAAGTCGGCGATATTGGTGTTGGTGTTTTTAGGTGTTGCTTTTCGATCGAGAGCAGCGTTTGGGGTTTACATAAAAAAAAAAAAAAATAATAACCTATCAAATGCGGAGTCTGAATGGTCTATTTTATTTTCAAATAACTCTTCTCCGAATCGAAGCCTCCTCTCTAATAAGGGAGTGTAATGTTCCATTTCTGTCTGTATTCCTATACCTTGATCAGTAAGTAATATAACTTATGACACTGTTTACTGTTTTCTTTTTATCAGGGAGTACCCTTGTGATCATTACACGGCTATTATCAACGTGACCTTGATGAATACGGGCTGTCCACGGTCCTGGGCTAGAGATACCGCTTTGCAACTGTTGCAAGTTCTGGATAAGAGGTTTTTCGGTTCTGGAATTGTTGAACTGTTGCCGCCCACTTTGCCACCGGAATCGTCTGTAGCTGCCGCACGTGAGTACATTTTAAATTTCGCTCGACTTAAAATAACATATTTTATGCTACGTCTCCCCTTAGCGCGAGTTGGAGAAATGCCTGAGGCATTCAAACGTATTATCTTCTTCCTTCTCCCTTTGTTCGAACAAAAGGAAAATGCGATAATATTTACACGTATGGAGCAAACGCTAACGCAAAACTGAATAAAGTAAAAAATATAAAAATTACAATACTCTACTACACTCTTGGTAGTTGGTCCGACTAATAATATTTACACAGGGAAGCAAAGCGAAAGCGTTCCCTCCCAGTCTGGGCAATTCAGCGATAAAAAAAAAAAAAAAAATGTTTACACGACCGTTGCGTCATGAGCTTTCAACAAGAATATGAATGTATTCAATATTATATTGATGTGTTCAGATTTACACATAAATAGTATATAGTTTTCATGTATTATAGTTAAGATATTTATCATTTCATCGATTCTTTGTCATTAAAAAAGCACAAGTTAAGCACTTCATGTGCATTGTGCAATACTAAACGAAAATGTTCGGGTTTTTCTATCGCGTAAGCGAAAATTCGAGGACAAACCATTATTATTGGAATATTCGGGTCACGATTGTCGTTTACCATCAAATGTTTAATTTAACTAACTACTTTTACTACAAATGTACTCTGTTTGTGTTCAAAGTAACTAAATGTTTAAAACCGAAAAACCAATAATGTATCTTATAAACAAAAAAAAAATGTATAATGTCATGAATCTTTTTGGAAGTTTCTAAAAAAACTAGGTTTTGCGTGCTTGATTTTTGATTTTGTTTATGACTTGCCGTAAGTAATTTTTCTTATGCGCTTTTTTATTAAAAGTTTGAAATTTTTACAATTTTCAAAGGCGCTTATTAATTTTTTTCTTCGATAATATCAATATTACTGATATTAAATAATAGCATAATATACTTACGGTACAATTTTTATGGGAATACGTATAAAACTTTTTAGCCTTCGGTGTAAATCATTTTAACTCTTACAGTGGCGAGTAATGTAATTTTCTGTACAACTTTTATAAATAATGTAAAGTTAAGTGGGAGAAAATAAAAGCACATTTGCTTTTACAGAACACATTTTTGATTTATTATATTTTGTACTACAATTTTTTCACAGTCTTTAATTGAAATACTTTGACTGCAACTAAAAATATTCAATTAACTAAAAGAAAATCACATTTGTTTATAATTACTTTAATATATCTATGTAGCGAAATCAATATTTTATGTTACGCTATCCTAAACTAAGCTTTTCTCTTCTATTATTGAAGATTTCATTAAAGTAACTTGTCACTTACAAGTCGATTACTTTCTTCAAGTTTGTAACCGTTTTATCTCTACGCTGTTTTGCCGTATAAGCTATAATTTAATGGCTCATAAAAAAGCTGACTGAGTGATTATTTTAGTTTTTCCTAAAATGTATAAAGTTTTTTTTATAAATAATTTAATTTAAAATTAAACTGTATAAAATATAAGATAGGTTCTTATTTGTGATTTTTCTTGAGTTGAAAGCAAAATCGGGACATTATCACAATTTGATTTTTGAAAGTACTTTTTTCATCGATTTGTAATCGTTAGAGGTGCAATTCTACGACCTCTTGTAGTACCAGTTAAAGGCGTAAAGACACAAATTTATAAATGCAATATTTTGACTTTTACTGTTTAATAATAAAGCTTGTATAGATTACTTTCCTCGCTGTATGTCAATTAATAATATGATTTATGAATAGGAATAATTTTGAGGTAATAACTAGTTAGTAATTTGGTATTCTGACTTGTGATTATAATTTGACATCTAATTTTATATTATGCTATTTTATAAGTATATAATTATTTGCTGTCTACTATATTGAAATTAATTGTGTTTTTAAGAAGTGGTCATTTTTGTTTTACATCCATAAAATAAATGTTAACTACTATTATAATTAGTAAGTGCTAGGTAACTTTAATCAACCATTGAATGAATACAATTTTGTTATAAAAATGAATGTATACTATTTGTAGGAAAAGACGAATTATTATGATTATCTATGTCGGTAGTTCTAAGCATATAATAATAAAATTAATAAACTCGGTCAAGTAGTCTTAACGCTTTTTTATAGTAATTTCGTGTTTAAAACCCGGGATACGATTTTTAGAAATAAAAACTTTGGTATAGTTACTGTTGTTTTTATCTGAATCATACAAAAAAAGTCGTTTGAAATGTTATGCTTGTTCTAAGTGTTTTAAATTGTATGCTTAGTTTGGGGATAGAATATTTTTTTGACGAACTAGTATTTCGATTTTTACTTCATAAAATATCCGTATAATTAGTAATTGTTCCAATGTGTTCAGTAGTTGTAATGTTCAAGATAAACTGTAACGAAGATCGGATTTTGTAGATCAGACATCAGTCCGCATTGTACTCTGATTGCACGTACAAAAATGTTACCTATTGAACATATCCCAACAGATGGTGCAGCGGACAGTATTTAGGAAAGATGTATAGAGTAGAACAGATCTGATGTTTTGTCGTTGACTCATAAAAAAAACGAATTCACGCACTCCCTGAAAAGCGACCCTTTAAAATAATATTGCGGTCAGTTCATTTGGCTAGAAACCACGGAGATGTTTAGTTATTTAGCATCATTCCAAAATAAAATCGTTTGAATTTCTACATAACTTATTATAAGCACTTGGCGCGTCTAGCTGGGTTGTAGACTTATTGGCTTTTTTTTAACACAACACTACTACAGTGATACTTTTAGCTTTGTCAAACATCTGGAGATATATTACTGTAATAATTTATTAGACGGGTCAAGAATTATTTATAAACAATTTTTAATATGGAATCGTATTGACTTTATTTCCGTGTGTACATTTATATTTTTATAATTATGTTTGGGTAAGTAATTAAACTCATAGTTTGTTTTGCTAAAAATTAAATTACACTCTAGTCGTATATAATATATAATATGTGTACTCGTACTGCGTACAGATTTGATGTACACAGTTCATAATACATTCATTAATAGAAGGTACGTTCATATTGTTTTAAAACCTGTATTCGGTAAGAAAAAGTTCATTATAACAAAAACAAGAAAAACTTGAACATGAAAAACAATTAATTAAATCTGAAAAAAATTGATGATCTATAATCATGATGTGTGTGCAATAGGTATAAGCTCATGCACTTCTTTCCACGTTCCGTTTACCGTGGTATGTTTTGATCCAACGCCGCTCTTGGAAAATTCTGACAACACTAAAAACATAACATAGTACATCAATCATATTGTCATACCCATGTCAAATAAAACACTCTAACTACTCATAAACTATTCCTTATATTAGTTGTAAATTTTTGTGTTTTTAAATTATTAAATTTCGGCGCTTGCGTTTTTTTGATATTATAGTTTTATAGGTCGTTAAATATGTATTTATGTAAAAATTAATGATTGTCAGTAGAAGCATAAATAGTTTCCAAACTAAATATTAAAAATCGTATAAACGATAAAAAAACCATCAAGTTGTAACACCACCGACTGATAATTGAAATGGTCTTAGGAATTAAGGATATCCATTATCAAAAAATGAGACCGGCACGCGATGATGGAATAAAAAATGGAGTTATAAGGAAGCTTTACATTTTAATAAATAAAGAGAGTTATGGATGCGGATGATCAAAAGTTAGTGAACAAGACAAAATTTAGAAAATTATTCGTGTTCTTATGATGCGTTTCATTTGTAAATTTCAATTTTCAATTCAATGTTTAAGGTTATATTTATGCGCAACTTGTGTTATTATGGAATCGTTTTTATCTCGGACCGGATCTCCAACTTAACTACAAAAAATAAATCGAAATCAAATAATCATTAGAAATATGCCGACATTGTTGTAATAGTAATTCTAAATTGTAGTGTTAGCATTATTCGTTGCTTTTATATTGACTGTATTATGACAACCTATCAAATTTATGTTATTCTAGCGCGACGGCTTTTGGTTTATTGTGTATATATAATAAATCGTTTACCCTTTTCGTAATCCCTCTCAAGTTTTATATTATTGGATCTGTATTATCCAGAATTTATGGGCTACCGGCTAGTCACGGTTAAATATCTTTTCTCTTGTTTGGTTTCCCTAACTTCCATTGCAATTTGAAAACTGCACGCGTTGGAATAGCTACCAAAATCATGTTTCCAACGCTGTAAAACAGAAAAAATGTAATATTTCCATACTTTAATATTATTTTTGAGACATAAATGATCCTGGTTTTTATTTGTTTCGTTAAAACATTGTAATATTTTATGAGCTGTTGGATCAGTGATCGTTTTTTTCTTTAATACTTGTTAAGAACAAAAACTATAGTTTCTTGAATCTAGACTGTTGTGAATTTGATTGCTCCTCCTTATCGTCACGTATTTTATCTTTAACGCGTTACACGCGAGCCCGAAGATTCCATTATTGTTTTAAATGAGGATTACGACTGAGTACGGTATTATTATCTGCTTTGTTAATGCGTTAATTTAAATTCAACCATCGCGCTGAACCTGATTAACGCTGTCGCGTGCCAAACAAGCTCAATGACGGCGTTTTATATTAAAACAAAGGGCGTGATACTATATATTTACCTGTCGTCACCTGCGTATCTCTGGATTTCTTGTTGGGGTGTCTTCTCAAGGTCCAAAAATCAACTAGTGCCCTCCGGAAATTTTGACCGCTGACACAGTACAAAAAAAAGTTGATGCCAAAGTTCGTGTTGTACATCTGGTTTGCAATGAATTGTAGTTTTTTGTATTTAATCGTCGATTCCTAAGTGTAAAATATTAGTTCATTTATTTAAATAATATAAGCTTATTTTTTAAAAAAACTGCTCAGTTTATAGTAAACGATTTTTTAAAGTTGTCATTGAAGTTTCTAATATATTAAAATGAATTACAAGTTGCGCAAGTACATAGGGTTGCAATAAGAATAATTAGCCACTATCTGCTTAGTATAGTTAGTTGTTAGGGTGGTTAGGATACAAACAAACGAGCTGCGCCATCTTACCTCAACACTTAATTTAAAACGTAACGGTACTTACGGGATCCCACACTATCCACACCCGGAATACGTATGACGGTAAGTTCAGACACAGGAACACTGTAGACACAACCAACAACATTTCGGTGACCTTAATTTGAGACGATTGCTGCGAATTCTGAGGCATAGACTGCCGCCGTCTGGAAGGATGAAGTGTCATCGATCTTCTAATTCTGGCCAGACGACACACCGATTGACAGATCATGCTGTTGAATACGACAATCAGGAAAAACGGTACGACCATGTTGATCAAAGAGTCGGCGTAGTTGAGCCAAACGTACAAATCGTACCATTGCATATTCAATCCGCAAGTGTGGGTCGAATTATTACTGTTGGCAGGCGTATAATTTTTCGGTTAAATTGTTGTTGTATACTAAAAACGTATTTATACACATAACTTGCCATTACGTCATAATTAATGAAACTTGAACGTTGTTTTTGTATTTATTTGCTTATCGTAATTTTCATATGATTAAGGCTCAATAAAGTCAATTTATTTAAAACGTTTAGCGAGTTTTCTACGGTATAATATTATTACGGACCGTGTATAATAATATCCTGTTTTAGACGTCGAACGTTAAAAAAAAATGATTTATTTTTAAGTAATCTAACGTGCTTCGATTTATGTGACTCCTCGTTTAATCATATAAGACATTGATATATTGCCGCCACTGGGTGGAATGAAATTTTTATCAGTCAGCGCTTCGGGATTTCAATTTTAAATGTAAAAATTATAAAATAGTAAATACCTAAGATACAAGTACCAGTATTTAACACTTTCGATATAAAGATATGGTCATTTTTATTGTATTCAAGGCGGAGGACACAGTTAAATATGTGTTTTTTTAAATTTAAGGCCTGATGGAAAAGTTATGTTACGTGATTTCATCGTGAATCTCAATTTTTACTTGTTTCATAACACAGCATCCGGTAATCATGTATGCTAAGTGCTAACGTGGTAACTCATTAAACAATTTACTAAAATAGCGTCCACAAATAATTTAACATCATCACTAAAACGATTAATCATGATCAATCATGAGCACTTTTATTTTAAATCTCGCGTTAAGACTACTTGTGGATTTTCAACTGAAAAAAATTTGTAAAACGAAAAATAAACATGTAGAGTTGGTGTTGTGTATTGGACTGTTGTAAAACGACCAGTTTAATTACCAACCGCGCACGTGGAATTCATTCACGGCTAACAAATCCATCAGCAGTCATAATATTATTATAATGATAGTCATAAAATAGCTCGTAGATAAGAAGTCCCTATCCTTAACTGCAGTGTGGTTTGCCTAAAGGACGGGGCGGGCGAGCATAAAAACAAATTTTATGTCGCGCCTGTTCGAAAGGTCCATCTGAGAGGTTTATCTGCTTTGGCCAAACGGTGTCAACATCGTAATCGTAAACAAAACATTTTGAAATGAATGAATGGATCCGTGTACGAATCGAGGTAAAAATATCCAAGTAATAATACTTGCGGAAATGTATCCAAAACTATAATATCTGAACACAAAAATATCCAACATCTAAATTTACGAATTTTTATTTTTAATCAATTAAAAATTGTTTAATAGTATTCATAATACGGTCGAAAATAATTAAAAATATTAATCGATGATATAAAAAAAAGTATTTAAAATATTATGACTATAAACATCTGTTGATATCCGTGAAACTGCTTTTAAAACATTTTGGAGGTTCTTACGTCTGCTGATTTGTATACCCAATATATTACATAGGAAAATTCAAAATACGTTATTTTATTAGATCTTTTAGTGGTTGTCTCTTTTTGCGTTGTGCAACTTTTAATATACCCATTCAAAGTTTCATTCTTATTTTTTCTATAAGAAAAATATGACTTGCGTTCAATCGCATTATATTACTACTATAGCCGAAATTTAACCTTTCATACTCACGTTCCTAAGATGGGCACTTCTTGTGGCATTGTAATAATCAAATATGGCACGTGTACAATAATTGCAAATGTAATTAAAACGCAAAGAACCATTTTGGCTCGGGATACTGTACACACCACTGATCGGTGTAGAGGATACCGGACGGCTATGAAGCGTTCCGAAGTGAATACTACCACAAGCCAAACGCTGATGAAACTGCACATCTAAAATATAAACACGTTCGTTATCGTTAAGAAATAAAAAAGTTTAAAAAAAAGTGGAAATACGGAAAGTATTTTTAAAATTTAAGGACTATTTTCGTATTTTAGTATGATTGCTCGTGATCGTATTAAGATAATTATAGAACAACTTCAGCTTTTTGTGCTTTTATAAATTATTTAATTATATTTAGCTATTAATAATCTATTATGGCTTTATATCTTGTATATTTCATTTATATAAACGGAGTTTTATTTAAATACAATTTTCCTTTGCAAATTACCGTTATCCATAAAATCATTGCAAAACTTTTACATTCTTATTTGGTTTTATTATTTGAAAATAAAATTATAAGTTTTTGGCCTAAGTTATAAAAAGTACAATAATATTGAATTTCCTATTGATTGTAGGACAACTTCCTTACTCTTAACTTCAAATCGAAAATTTCTGTTACTACAAAATATAAAGTATTCCTGTTACATCCCGACTTCTATTGTTTGATAAATATTTTTTTCAAAATTCGTACGTTTCCATCGTCCTAATACTTGTAAGTTTGAGGTATAATATACGAGTATATTGTCCTCGAAGGCTCAACGTTTCCTGTTGTGTATTCTAATTTCTATAATCTATATGTTTTACGGCGTTTATTATTTTATGATAACTGTTATTTTTAACAATAATATTATTAAGTATTTACCAAATGATAAATTGTTTTATAAATTTATTTTTTCAAATTGTGAAATAAAATAATATAAGGTTTTTCGTTACAATCGAATGTACTTATCAACCCTCGAGAATTTGCCTAACTGGAGTTAATGAACATAAACAGCTCGAAAAATTGAAAAATATATTTTTTTCTTTCATAACACTAGCTAACATATAATTTTAAAAGTTATTATAATACGGAAATAATAAAACAAATAGGTTTTGTTAAAATATGTTATTTTAAAATTGTATAGTTTTTTTTTTACAACATAAAACTTACCAGTAGAATAAATATACTAATTTAAATAGCTGTGCTAATTGCAATAATGTCACATAAGGGGTGTTAGTTGGTGAATATTTAATATTTAATTCAGTATTTTATTTTATGGTGTTCCAATTTATTATTTTAAAATTATTCGAGAACTTCAACAAAAATAACTATACCGTTTTCAGCCTCGAATCGAAGCTAAAATATAAGTGTAAGTAAATGCCCGTTAAATGTGTTAAATGAAACGATTGTAAATAAAAACAAAGAATATTACTTGGAGTTTTAAAGATGTATATTCTTTATATTGTAAATTTAATCTTTTAATAAAATTATAAAAAGTGTTAGACTATTGTATTTATTTGAGTAAAAGTTTTTTTAATAAAAAGTAAAAGAATTTGTTTTACTTTTTATTGAATAAGTATTATTTATTATGAATACATTCTTAATCATTTACTACATCATTCCCTTTCAGAAAAATATAATGTATACTATGTGTTATGACTTTTAAAAAGAAATCCAATTTCCATTACCACCTACTTGAACTGAAATATCTTTCAAATAACTTTTATATCATAAAAGAAGTTGGGTAATCTGTTTTCGTTTAAAATTAAAGACTGTTTAATATTTATAGTATTTGCTTAAGTGGTTTAAATATAAATATCTAAAAGCAATGGTTATAAGTTATTTTGCTATTAAAACTATTTTTTCTATTTTATTTAGTAGGTAATGAGTTACTAATGAGTAATTGGTGATTAATTACTTTTGTCAATAGTATTTTATTCTTATAAGCGTTATTCAGTTATATTGGTTTAAACTTAAAATGGTTTTATGCTAGTAGTTTTTGGTTAAGCAGTCTGTTCACACAATCTGTTCCGATACTCTTAGTTTAAATAGAAAATATCCTTTGACATTCGCATTGGTTACGTATGTACTGAGAATTACCATACACTGTAATTGTATACAATCTATAGTATAAATTGTTTTAAATTCAAGTATGGAAATTTGCCTGTCTTTTTACCGTTGTCATGCACTAATATACTTTTATAATATTCAATAAGAAAGTGTTTTTTTGCTCTTTCTCAATTTTAAATCAGTAAACGTAATTGCTAAACATTTTTAAATTCCATAAGGCAAATGGGTTTTATCTAACATTTAAATTTTGGAGATTCTATTAAAAGTGACTTTAAAAACCTCAAAAGATTGTTGAAGAAAAATGTATTTTCCTTTACGTTCACAAATGTTATAAAACTATATACGTTTTACCGAAAACTGGTGTAGTGAATTATTTAATGTGTTTTGTTTTTTTGCAACAGTTTTCATTGATAAAGGCGTTTTTTTCGTTGTTGGGCAAAATACAAAAAAATATGAAAATGACCGCGTAGAACATTTTTACGTTGATTTGAAAATGTTGATGTTATGTTTTTATTCATTCATATTATAGTGTTCTAGTATTTAGTCTTATAACTTATTCCTAATACGACCCATTAAACCCATTAATGGGTACGACCGTACCAATTAAAGATTAAACTTTGAATAAAAGCTACAAGCTACAAGGCAATACAAATAATCTATACTCGAAGAAACTTTAATGTTTAAGTATATGTACAAACCGATATATTACTACGCAAGTTGATTTGAATTAGATGTAATATTTATTTCTTTGTTTTTAGACAATGTGAATAGCTTAAACTATATAAATGAGAGATAGATATCGAACAACAATTATGTATAAGAAAATTAGGCCATGTTTAAAAAAAACACTACCACGAGTAATAAACTATTGTTGAATTACCAATTGTGTAAACTATTTGTTAATTTTTACCTGAGTCATATAGATAGAAAATTGGCAGACTCCATCCATGAAAAACAATTCGATTCCGGCGTTGGTCAGTTCGGACATAAGTTGCATCAATAAAAACAGCGTGTCGCTTATCGCCAAAGATGATAGGTAGTATGATGATGATTGTTTTCGCAAATTGGTGCCGAAGAATACAAACACGGACATGCAATTTCCAAGACTCCCTAGGATTATTAAGGCTAGAGGATAATACTTTTGGAATCTGAAATTTACAACAAATTATTATCATAATGACTATTCAATTTTTCAAATTATTAGAAATTTCTACAAGTTTTAAAAAAATATTTTTTTTACATTGCGAAAGTGGAAATGGATGTTTGAAGAATTTATAATTGAATTAAAATAACTCTAATGCAGAGTGGATCATGATATATATATATATATATATACACACACAAACACATGCAACTAATAAATAATAATAATACAATGTTCGGTGTAACTTTAACAATGTGTTTCATTATGTACATATAATAAATATAAAGAAAGAAACTTATTGTTAATATTACACCGGATATTGTTATTATTTATTAGTAGCATGTGTTTAAGGCGTTTTCCATTTATATACTAATAAACGGAAGCTGCAAATGTCGTTTTGAGATTTAGCCGATGATTTAGTTTCACTTTTCTTGGTATTAGGCGTTTTACCCATTGTAGAACTAATGACCCACATCATTTTTCTGTTTGCTTGATTTAAGGTAAATATATAAAAACAAAGAATATGACGTTTATTTAATTTTATTAATTGATTTAAACCCTATTTGAATATTGTTTACTTTCAAAATGTAATCAATTTATATACTTAGATTGCACTGGTCAACCTCGGCTAAATGTATATCAAATTCTCTATAATACAATTTTTATTAAAATAAAAGTTTTTTTTTCACTTACTGTTTAATTAAATTTGTATCTGTTAGTATATCCTCGTAAGTTTCATTCGCGGGCGTCGACATTGTGCTGATGTTAGGTATAATATTTACTGCAGGTTTTGTATTTTTCAGTTTCTTAAGGTCTGAAAATAAAGCGTAAAGAATAGTCTGTTTAAAAATTGAAAATTGTACAATGCGTATAGTCGTTGTATGTGTCCTTTATCATACCATGATTTTCAATACTTGATTAATCAATTAATTTCTATTATCTATGAATAATATTAATTCGCGGATTTGATGATATTTACATACGAAGGTTGTGGCAAACTAAGGAAACTAAATAATGAAACTCTATGCCCTTTTATAGTTATGTATAAAAAGAATATATATATATATACACACACATATAATATATAGACAATAGACTTATAGTGATGTTTATATGGAACTAATCAATAATGCCTGTACCAACAGTATTATTATGTTATTAAAGTATTAATATATATATAACGAAGTTACTTATCTGTAGTTAGTATATTTAATCTATAATAAAAACGATATAAATGCAATTCAAATATCTTTTAAGTTTTAAAATAATGATTCGAAGGAATTTAGTCATGAGTAATGACAAAAATAAATTAAGGAAACAAATTCATAAAAAAATTCACCATTACTTTTAAATCTTGTTATTAATATTTTTTACTTTTATTTTATCATTATTTTAGTGTATTCGAAAATATTGAAAACAATTTTGTTTGAGAATATCATGTTTTGAGGAGTTTCTTGGATTGATGAGGGAAGAGTTATATCTAATTTGTATCTTTTTTTTTATGTTTATTTCAATACATTTTTATATATATTTAAATAAAATATAAAATGTATACCATAATATAAAGATAGAAAATAAATTTTACATTAAGTAAGAGAAACATCATCTAAACTATTATTATTCTAATAGCAAAATATTTCATATAAATTTTTTTTTAGAAAGAGCTTATTTATTAGTAGTAGTTTCGTTTTATTATAGTTCATATTATCGAAGTTCTATTACAATTACATTAATAATATATTACAATTTCCCCATAACTTGTAAATAATGTCTTTTTATTTATTTTTTTCTGAATAAAATTTGAATTTAATTGAATACTTTTTGATACATGTTCAAAAGATCTTCATTTTACCTTAAAATAAAAAAAACCAAAAAACATACTAACTTAAAGTTTTTTTCTTTTTAACTATTTGGAATTAGACAGGATAAAGATAAATTTGTTTTTGTGAGAAAACCCCTAAGAACTTTAGGAAGTTTTATAGTTAAAACTTAAAAACCTTATTTAATTAAAAGTTTTTGTTTTTTTTTTTTGCGAAATTCTTGTTTTTGCGAAAAATTTTCCATTAAGATTAATATAAATACTTACAAAAAACGTTTTAATACTTATTATTAGCTATATTGATTATAATCAGTAATAGTCTTTAAACATGCATATATTTTTATAATTTTTTTAGTTTCAAGTATTCTATATTGAAATATGTTATTAATGATAATCAATCATTTTTGTTTTGGTAATTTGCGTTTCTAGATTTATGTATTAGTACTACATTTATAATTACATCGAACGGATATCATTCTGTAAATAATAACCATGTATGATGAACCGATTTGTTATCATTAATTTTGTTTTGATAGGTCAATTAATAAAGATTGTCATGCTTTGCTCACAAGCATAATGTTATGATATTTTATTTCGAGTTCTATCGTAGGTGTTCGAGCCGGAAGCTCGGTGTTTTTATTATTACGGTATACCTACTTGTTAAGCTGTTTTGTTTTTTATGCCGTTTCTTAATTTTGTATTTTCCGTTTGTCTTTATTAGCAGTTACAAAAAAAGTAAAAAGCCAATTAAATACCATGTATACGTTAACGTCTTTAGAAGATACGTTAAACGCAAATATATATTATTATATACATTATAAATCTTCATGACGAAGGGTAAACGCAGGTTTTTGCAACACTATCCTTAACTATTATTGTCCTTTCTGTTATACATTTTAAGTTGAAATGGTCAATTATATTATTGGATTGACAAGGGTTTAAAGTCAAAAGTAATTCGAGATAACACTCGAAAAAAGGACAAGGGTTTTTGATACTTTTGTAACCAACACGTATTAATGACAAACGCGGTCGTGAACAACTCCATAATGGCATAGGTACTTTAAAGGTGTTATAACAATAAAGTTGTTTTATTTATATATATATATATATATTATATATAGACAAGGCGCATAAAACATTTGAATCGCAAGCAAAAACAAAATATGTATTTATTGTTTCTGACCTTAGTGAAATCCTGTTAACCCTAGTTATAAAACAAAAATATAATATCATTCGACAATAATAACGGGTTCTGAGTTTCTGAGTTGTCAACAGTCCGGTGTACAGCAATCTAACATGGTGATATACTGTTCGTATGTACCTACATGTTCTATTCGACTTTTTAGGTACAATAAATGTGCTTTTTTCAAATAACAGATTCAATTCGAGTAGAAAATTGCTCTACGCACTACAATATTTTGCAATCTAACGTGTCGCGGTTTTCACAATACAATTTGTGAGTAAGGCAAAAACATCTGAATGTGTGGCGTGTCTTTAAAAGTGACAAATATAACAAAGGGGACTGACACTTGGAGTGGTAAAAATTAAATCATGTACAACGTATTTCGTATTATCAGAAAAGGTAAACGGAATACTTTCGTATTATAATAAATAAAATTAGCCATTATTTTCATCGTTTTAAGTTGACAAGACTACTAGTACACTGGAAACGTGGCAAAAAACATTTTGTGATTTTTTTCGTTAATAGCCACCCGAAATTTTTTAGTGTAATCAAGGATATACGATTTTGGATAAGATCTTTTGGTTTTACACTCAAGTACTATTTAGCCGCTTAAACAAAATTGAACTTTTATACTTTTGTGAATTTTGTAAAAAACTGATTTTTTATTCAAATATTTTGAAGCTGTTTAGTCATTTTTGAGATAAATTATAAAACTCGGTTACTTGATTGCTATTTTTATTAAAAATTGTAAAAAACTTTGAAATAAATATAATATACGTATATATTTGTTGTTTTGTTTCTTGTTAACATTTACTTAAGTCGGACTTTGTTTAAATGACTATCGGATAATAATTTAATTAGCAGCATTTTAAATCCGAGTATTTAATTGTCTCAAAACAATTTGGTTAATGTTTTTATTTTAACGATTATGTATTATTATGACTGCAGTGGTTGGTTTAATAATATTGTACACAGATATAGCCTGCCGCTATCTCGAGAGTTATGAGAATTAATAAATTAAAATCCGTTGTTTAGCTATATACTTTATATTATATTTTGCGTTGTTGTTTATGCATTTATTTTATTTTCCTTTTTTTTTATACTTAAGCTGCACAAATGATGTATTTAAAGTTTAAGGAATAAACATTTTAGTCTATAATAAAAGGTTATAGGAAGGAAGAAGAACAGCTTACAACGAAATACTAAAAATTATATTTTTTAATTTTTTTATGACAACTCCTAAACGATCTCTTACCTGAAATGTTCTAAATTATTTTTAAAGATCGCGCGTGGTAGGAGAAATGTAGCTATATTTTCTAATAATAACTTACAAATAAAAATACGCGTAGACATATGTCAGTGAGTGATGTCAAAACAGGAAATCCAAAAAATAAATCAAAATATTTAATTAAACGTAGAAATAAGGACGTGAGTGTGTGTGTGTCTATTTAATTACTCTTGTTGAGATATTGTCCACATTGTGTTTGTGTTAAACGACATGGTTGGTCCCAATTAAACTTTTAGAAAACACCTAACCTGTTAGTACTGACGTTGACGAATTACAGAAGGCGTGTGGATTAAATAAGGATTTTTGGGATAGCAATAATATTTTGATTTTGATTCGTTTTTATTTTTTAATTACGATTAATGATATAATAAAACGTAGGACGCGTTAAAATATAACAACGAAATGTTTTATTAATGCGCATTATTACTTGCCCGGTTTATTAAATGTACATAGGCATCATAATTTATTCTACGATTAAAACAAGTTTGACATTATTTAACCGTACTGTGTTGAATTTATGAATGAATAAAATGTATCGGTTTACCGCGTCCAGAATATTCACTCGGAATTCGCCGTTTTTTATCAACAGATATTTGTTTATGTTTTTATGCGAAAAAAAAGGTTACCTGAACGCTGAAACGCTTTTAATACCAACTTTTTCTCTTTTCGTAACGCTGGGCTGGAGTTTTACTTTGAACGTCGCCTTTGTGTAAACTCGTTCCATCATCGCACTCACAATATTATGTCCACTGCCGATGTAATGTTATTGAAAACAAATAAGGGGAAAATAACGAAGTAAACACACGCAGTCGAGGTCCGAAGTGTCGTCGTGTTGTGCCGCGTATACCGAGAGGTGGCGATGACGGATTGCTACTGGAACCGCCGAAAGCTCAAACTACCATCGGGCCAGCGACTGCGGCGAAAAGTTCTTGCGCCTCGCACTGCACAAGCAAGCGGCCGGTGCGGTGGTAGCGTGTGCACTTTATTCATCTCCTATTTTTCGATTGTCCCTCTCTTTTAACGCATGTAACCCTCCTCTCTCTCTCTCTCTCTGCCTGACCGTTAAATGGCAATACCGGTGCAATATTAACTTTTTTTATTATTATTATTATTGCGAGACACCCGAATCGGCCAAAATGGTCGTCATAGTTAATCGTAGTATTGGATATCAGAACAAATAACAATAATAATAATATCACCTGTCATCAACGTATCGGAAAAAAAACTTGAAAACGAGACTTTACTATGTGTTTACGCTTCTAAGCACATCCGTCCGCGTGAAGATGTTTACTGATTGCTACACGGACACTGGTGTATGGAAGTACCGCACGGTCGATAGAAATGTTTCGCAGAAAAACAAACAAAATCCTCGATCACCGTTTATTATTGTATCGTTCCTAAATGTGTTCATATCCCCCACGTGCACTACCGTATGCGCGTGTTTCCGTTTTTTATGCTAGCATCTCTTATACCGCGGTAAACACAATTATTTCAACTATTTTTCCGTCCATTTGTCTCTAGTTAAACGCAATCTATCACAAATTCAAAAATTTACAAAAGTCCGCTGCGTTCAAAATGTTAACGCATTGAAAACATAGTTCAAAACGGTTTTGACTGTATGATAGATTATAGGAATTAATTTCATTAGTTTATAATATGGTCACAAGCAAAGATATTATTATGGTAATTTTTTAATTTTTGATTTCATAATTTTTATTTAAATTGGGATTAAAAGAATGGTTAGTTGTTATTGCCTCGATGAAAAAAATAATTTGTGCTATCAACAGGTATTACAGGTCTGTAGAGATATAAAAAAATAAACTCCAGTATTTTTATTTAAGTAAACGTAAAAAAAGTCATGCTGTATTGTTGTATACATCCATCACAATACAATTACATTTTTTTTATGAAACTCCTGAGTTGTATTGCAAGTTAACATACCTTAAATTCCGACCGTGTTATTCTTCATCAACAAACAATATTAATCACATGTTGAAACATTTTTTTTGTAGACTATTTTGTGTAATAAATCATAGTTGACACCTTCAGCGTAAACTGTAGCGGAGCACGTTATAACGAAACGGTGGACGTCTTAGCTATCGATTCGATATTTTTTTCATTTTGTTGTCATCAGGTATTAAGATGTGGTGTACTATCAAATTTTGTAGCGGAAGGGTTATTATGTTGGTTCCTCAATAGATATCTAATATTTAAATTTAATTGTTGAAATTTTCTCATAAAAAATCTGCGCCATCCAAGTACCGTAAATACATAATGGGCTAAAGTGTAATCAATATTGGGAACCGCAGATTCGACACGTTCAGGAAATACTAATCGACGTGAGTCTTATCAAACGGTTTGCTATCATTTGCGCAATACGTTTCTAAGACAAAACGTTTTCATATTATTTCTTAGCGATACCAAGGATTTTCATAGTTACTGCACAGACTGGTACCGTATTTCATTTTTAGAAAATATTTTTCGAGTTTCTTATCAACTTAATTAAAAGCTAGGTTGATATATGTAAAGTTCTTCATACACAGGTGTATTTTGTAAACACTACTGGTTCAATTTGGCTCTAAACACGCACAGAAATTCAATTAACTCGAGGGGCCGATACAAAGAGGAGGGGGTGAAAAAACTTATTCAATTCATCCTTTAAACTACCCTTCATGTTGAAAAATGTTAAACAACGTTAGATATGATGTGCAAATGAACATATTAATGTTTGTGTTTACGTTATTTATGTAAAGGTGGACCGATTTGTCTCAAATAAGGCACTATAACTTAAGAGGAAGCATGTGAAGTCAATTGTAACTTGATCCATAAGTTAACTAACATAACTAAAGATCACGATTTGCTTCGTGTAAGAAGTTGTCAATGTCAAAACTTAATAAAAATGACATATTTGGGGTAAAAATCAACAAAAGGCTAATTGTTTCCAACAGTTTGATTTTCAAGTTAGTTTAAAATCAATCAATTACTCATAAATTTGTTACTAGGAAGACCAGAAATTTTGTAATTTGATATAATCATTAATTTTTACGGAAAACATTAGTAAGAAATATCATGTTTTTGAAAAGTAATTAGCACTCGATCAGTGATCGGTATTAAGGCGAGGCGCCATACTAAGAGTCGAGTTGTTCAACACCCAGCGAAGCGACTGAAAAGTTCGTTAATAATTTTATAATAAATATTGTAGGTTATTTGATTAAAAATTAAAATTAAAAATGTTCATCATATAAAAAATAATGTTATTCTATTAAACTACATCTAATTGATTGAAATTGGGTGGAAAGAACGTTAACGCCTGGATTTACTCTGCCGACTGTTTCACATAAATTACTTAATCGATATCAATTACCCTTGTGTTTGTTATGGGATACAAGAAATCTGAGAAAAAACTAAAACTGAGTGAGAAAAACGTGTTGTAATTGATTTGTCTTTATAGTTTAAAACGAATAATGGCTATTGTCATTACTTGTTATCGATTGTGTCCATTAGCGTTTCATAAATAAAAATTGTGATTGCGTGATTATGTTTGTGTTTTTGAAACAATCTTTCATTTTGTTATAGTGTTAGTTGAAGAGATAAAAAAGGTATTTTCAACGACAAACTTTTATCAAACTTGATCAATACCTGGCTAAAATAAAAAAAGTGTGCTTGCGATGTATCTTGTATGTACGTAAAACGGTGTAATTATAATGATATTGTTGTCAAACTTTAAAGGACAATAAATAATGGTTACTAGTTTTACTATTAGTAATGTATTTTGTAATAAAATTAAAAAGAAAAAAATGGAAAATCATTAAATTAAGTGATTTTATGCTGTACTAAAATATATGTATAGTTTATACGATTTTAAATGTGGGGAAAACACCTGTTTTATACATATTTTTTCTTATTGTTTTTTTTTTGAGATTTGATAACTCTAGGTTCCAATTATCTCTAGAGAGACAATTTCAAAAATACTTATTATCAACTTTTAAATTTATTTTTACTAAGTAGAATGATGCTTAGATAAATGTCAAATGTGGTTAAAAAACTTTTTTTGAGAGTATGAAACTATCGAGAATTCTGACGAGTTAGTTGAAACTTTTAGAGATTCCTTAGTTTGGTTCTTGTTCAAAAACTTATAGCTAACCACACTCACTCAAGTTATAAACCTCATATGTCAGCCAGTGCTTTAAAGACGAAAATTTTAATCTTTTCCAAATGTAAAGTTATACGCTAATTTAATTTTGTAAGGGAAGGACAATATATTCTAATTAAATCGTGCAAGGAAACATTATTAACTTATAAAAATCAAAGGCTAACGTTAACACATACATAACATAATATTTAAAGTACGTTTGTGTCTGGTAACTATTGACTGTATAATTTCCCTAAATTCTTTACCCTGTTTTTAAAAGTATTTTCTTTAATATATAAGTTTCTAAAGAAATTGCTGTAAGTAATGTTGTAAATTGCTGTAAGTAAAAATAAATCGCATTTGTTTTTTTTAATGAATTGACAGTAAAATTGTCTACAACGAGTGTTAAAGTACTTTTCTTTGTACAAAACGCCCACTTCACTCTTCTCTTCAATAGAAGTGTAAAGTTAAGAAAATAGAAAAGATACTTTATTTGTTATAACAGGATAAAGGTGTAACATTCGATAAAGTTATGAAATATTTAGTACCTACTACTTAGGGTTGGTAATACCCGATTTTGGAAGGCGTTTAAGAAAATATAAAATCTCTGCCATGGATTCAAAAAAACCTTGTGCTAGAAATTACACGTGGACTTAACCGTTTGAACGATGCATGGCGAAAATGAGTTAAACGATAAGAGAAATGCTATATGACGTTAATCAGTTAAGCTCAACCCAGACGGCTGGGTCTCATCTATTCCAAGTAAAATAATTCAAGTACATATTTTCTATCTCATGGATGACGTGTATATTGTATTTTATTTGCGTTCTAGATATGAAAATTTCTATGTTTTCTGTTACTAAAAAATCCGTTCCCCCAAAACACTTAAAAAAAAAAATATATATTTATATAAAATATTTTAACAGACCGAAAACTTTTCGAGAACTTATTGATTCCAGAATTATTTACTAGTAAACAACTTCACAAAAAGTTACTGCTGTATTGCTTCAAATTTTGAATGCGGATTGCGAATAGTTAATAGTTAATTTCCATTTGGGTTAGGTTACCCATATTCATCGCAGTTTTTAACATAAACGACTTACATTTGCAATAGTCGTTTGGGTTTTCGCCCTAAATTGCCTTGTCCTTTTTTTGATTTACAAATTAAACCGTATAATATGTTGAGACGTAAGAACTAAAGTTGTACCTAGTACGTGAGTTGACTATGTAAAATATTGTATTCTACAATATATTACAATAGTGACACAATTGATTTTGCAATTAAATCAGTTATAATATATTATTATTTATTTTAGTTAGACTAAACTCGCGAGACAACGAAGAAAAATGGTAGCAGCAATGACTGTCTCTATGACAGTCATGACTCATGAGTCATGACATTATTTGTTTTTAACTAATACCTATAACTTGTGTAGTGGGTCAATATGTTCAATACAATACAATGGTCACTACTGACCTTTGTTTTACAAATCGAAATAATTCTTTAGTGCATTAAATGTAATGCTCGGTTGACATTTATGAGTTATTACGTCTTGTAAGTCATAACGAATTTCACGTTGGAACGTTCCAGTTATTAATTTGTTGAAACTGCCACTCAATGTTAGGCCACTAGTGTGACACTACTGTTGTATTTTGCGTACATGTTAAAATCTCGAAAGGGCTAACTTCAAATGTAATTTATTGTTATGAATTATTTACTATGTAATAAAATACTTGTTTTTTTGTTTAAAATATTTATATTTTAATGCACTTGTACAATTCTATCCGAAAAGCTATTTTTTTATTTTTATTGTATAAACAATTTATACATAAATCTGTACAATAAGCTTATATGATAAGATATCTGAATTGACATGATGCGCAGGCTTGTTAAGACGTCACCCAATAGCAACACATAAAGCTTAAAAGCGAAAAATAAAATTATTGTGTTTTCAATTATATTATACAAATGCATATTTATTGCTATTTACTAAAACACGCACTAACAATATAGTCTTAACTTATATTGTTATTCAGCCTTTTATTCAAGTTCAATTTTAAAAGTATTTGTATGTTTTGAAATATTATGACATGTTGGTGTTGAATATGCCAAAAACGGTTTACATATAAATGATTTCTATGGAAGTAAGCTATTCATTACAATAGGATGTGAAATGCCGAAATATTTTTTTTTACTTAGAGGGAACTTTGAACAATACTGTTCTGTTTGTAACGGCTTTAACGCTTTTTATGGGCAATGCAGCCAAATCAAAGGAAACAAGAAAAAGCTTTTGGAACCCAAAAATTTATTTTAGTGTATATGTTCCTATAACGAACAAATATTAAGTATAGTCAGCATAAAGAAACTAACGGTTGTCGTTCATGTGAAAAAAAGTGTAAATAATATTACAAAGGCATGAAACCCGTATTACATATCACAAGATTGAGATCAAAGTACGATGGACAGAAAGATAATCCACTATAAAATAATTAAATATTTAAATAAACCCTTAACCATAAAAATAATACACTATAGCGTATTATTTTTGCGGTTAAGGATTCATTTCAATATTTAATTACTTTATAATAAACAACCACAAGTGTTTTCTAGAAGATAATCCACTTTCGTTGTTTCACTTAGGCCTATTCATAGTTTGAAGTATGGTTTAGACAGAACCGTTGAAATATGTAATTTCATACCGATTGTATATAATACTTATTGGCTATAAAGATTAAATATTGTCCACCAACTGGGTGAATCAAAACAAAGGTTTATTTAATAGCTGCTACAGAAACTACGTACAGTAAACACATTGCAAAAATTCAGTACTGTTTCTGTCTAGTATTTAGTATTCAAAAAATTCTAACACGATATGTGTTTAAAAAAGAATATAAAATCAATTTTGGATTCGGTTTTAAGAGTAAAAAAGAAAAATAATGTGTTTAATTTGTGGAGATAATATTGTTATTTTTCGTTTGCATGTATTGTACACGGATCAAAAACATTAATTAAGTTATTGATAATTACTACTTTGTTAATTACATTTTTTTAAAAGATTTTCACATCACAAAAAGTTTAATTTTGAAAATCAAGATAACTTTACTTGGGCCTATCTAATCAGTTCAAACAATGCGAACACTATTTTAGTCGGCCATTATAATTTAAAATGATAAAAACCCAAAAGGCAAAAGTGTTATTATTAGATTATGTACACACTGAATAAAATAAATATGTTCTTAAAACAATTGAAATAAAGTCGTTTCTATTACATACTACATACATATTATTTGTTTTTGTCTTAATAGTTTAAAAGTTTTCGTTAATTCTTCATTATTAAAGTGTTCCATCGGCGTCTTTAATTTAAGAAAAGCATAAGTTCTTCAAAATTAAAGGTAAAACTTTTATGTTCCTTTTAATACTTGGATATCAGACTGAATTTAATTAATTAATATAACTACTAAGACACCTAAATACATGATAGTTAGCATTTAAAAGTTGTAAAGCTGTTTATGTGTGTTATTCACGGTTCAATTAATTTAACTAGCAATACTTATAAAGTGATTATAAAATCCTTAAAACAAATAGATATAATGTTATTTACATACTTAACAGAAAAAAATTACTTAATGATTTCTGAACAAAGTATTATAATGTACTTTGTATTAGCTTACTTGTTTAATTTTTCATTAAGTTTTTTTTACCATTACATAAAAGTACAAACTGGTGAATTACACCGAAGAACATTTAACTTCTTTATGATTTAAACGTTTTAGTATAGCACGTGTTAATCAAACCAAAATTATCGGTATTAATTTACTCTTTGATCTGAATGCTATAATATTATACTATTATATTAAGCTATAATGGCTACATTTATGGTTGTATAGCTACTATTCTTGGTACTTGTATAAAATTGATTTAAAACCACCCCATAGATGTCATAATATACTATTAATATCTTCTATATTGAAACTGTTCGTTGTGCTCATGTCAAATTTGAAGGCTTTAATTTCCTTGTTTTAGATATTTGATCGTTATTGTCGTTGTAGTTTTAATTTTATGAAACTACATTCATTGTGTATTATAAAATATTATGAATATTGTATAGTGGCTCATAGTGTAATTATGTTATTTTTTAGTTAAAATCCTTCGTGAAATGCAGATATTACCGTCTGTTAATTGTTTAAATCTAACTACACAGGAATGCCATTAAATGTATTCAAAACGAACATTGTTTTTATAAATTAAAAAAAAAACTAACTTTTGATTATTTTATTGTAGAATTAACAGTCCTACTCGAGTATGCTTTGAAGGCGACTATATTAAATGAGGTTTGCTGGATAGCATTTTAAATTAGAAGTATTTTTAGTCGTTTTATGAAAGTTCTACCTTATAACTTTTTTTGTTTTAAAATAGTATATGAATATTAAATGGCCGCCAACATTTATTTTTAAACTTTTTTATTGGTCGTTGAATTTTATGTTGTTTTATTGCTTTTTATTGACAGCGCGTACGACCAGTAGTACTTGTCATATTACGTAGTCCTAATATATGTATAATTCAGGCTTTATAGTTTAGTTACACTCTGGATTAACAACCCGCCTGCTATTAATACTGAGTAAATGGTAATCCATTTAACGCTACACATTAATACTCTCTTAATATATTTGTAATACTATGTGTTTTTTTTGTACGCTATAAATAATACTTTTTGTATTTTAATATAATTTTCAAATATATAATTATTTTATAGATTAGGTAATAATTTATTAAAAATGGTTGTTTCTTGTTTTAAAAACGTTTTAGAGTGTACACATACATTTGCAAAAAAAAATAATTTACGACTTTCCAAGTCTCAGCTTATACATAAATGTATAAGACATACTAGGAAAGTACTTAATTAAAATTGGCATTCAACTTTATAGTCGATGTGTTCAATAGATAAATAATGTATTACTGTCGTTTTGTGTGGAGCCAATAAAAATTGTTAGTTACTCTTAAATGCGAGAAACTGGTTGTATTTTATTTGTATAAACTATTATTTTGAAGTTTTTCATACTAAATGATATTATGTATACATATATAAATATACAACTTAAAACTAATAAGTATTGCTTTCAATGGAAAAGCATTTTTCATAATTATATTATTATGTAATTATATATAATGATTTTATACATATTACATAGTTTTTATATCAAAATACCGCACGTGGAAAAAAAACGCCAATTAAACTGTGACAACTCATATATTTTTAATTTCGTTGTGTTCTACAAATATGCGAGGCAAAAAGTGAAAGGGTCTTTTGGTCGCAAAAATATAATTTTGAGTTATTGTTTATTCCAAATTCTGAACATTTTTAGACCAAAATCGTTTTCCTATCTTGAAAATTTGCCTGGTCATTTTTGTATGAATTTATTTTTGGAAAATTGGTTTTTTAAAAAAATTCCTTAATTTTTGAAATGTTGCCAACTTTTTATTTTACATACTTGAGGAATGAAACTTATAATACATATGTGTCCAACCTTGGTTGATGTTTTGGCCTCTCCTGCAATTAAGATTTAGTGTGATTACTATATCTTTTAATATTAGTTTATTTAATTTACGATAGCAATATTTTATTGCTCGTTTTAATAATTATTCTTGCTATTGTTCTTTGCCAGTTCATTTTTTCCACGTTGAAAAGGTATTAATTAATTAAAAATCATTATCAATTTAATACCTAATATTGTTTGGCTCCCCCGTACAATTTAAATAGAACTGATGAGTTATAATGTTTTTTTTTTGGGCAGCGTTAAACGTCAGCTCAAGCATACTATTTTTTGCTTAGTTGAAATTTATAAAAAAAATAATTGTATTATCACTACTACATACACGTTGTACTAGAAAATACTTTTCTGTAGCTTTTGTTCGCCCATCACGTTGTTTCGGTTTTATAATATACCTTATGACTATTTAATAAAAAAAAATTAACACATACTTGGACGTGAATCCGTTACTGACCAAAGCATTAGTACTAAAAAGCAGTATCATCAGTTCTTCGTAATACCAGTTGTGGTCGGTGTCGCTACACTAGAATAATGAACTTTCGTCCTGGTGTCCCTCATCATATTATTTTGTTGGCGATAAGAGTTTCTACGATGGAATGTTTATACGTTACACCTATCTTATCCGTGTGCTCTTTCAACCTTTAGTAGTTTTTATAAAACTGCTGTAGTACACTAGTAGACATTACCCGCATTTGTAATCAGTCAGAAATGCTCTTTCGGATTAATTAGTGATCTTTAGATTACATGTTTTCACTCTTCATTCTATTACAAAATCCTGTTATTTTTAGGTTATAATTTGGTGACTTACATTACACAAATACGCGTAATTTACCAGTTTAGCAAAAATATAAAACTAATACTACAGTCCACTCTTCATCCAGTCTTAAGTTTTAAACTATAAAAGTAATTGTTCAAAACTGGCCATCGACAAGTAAAAATTGTCAGCTAATCTTTCCTAACTTAAAAAGTTGGCTTAATATATTCGATACTATTTAAGTTTCAAAAGTTGATAAATCTGTGAAAAATACTAAAAACGATAAATATTTAATAACTTAACGAGTCTATAAAATAACACAAACAAAAATGTTTTCAAAAAGAAAAACTATACACTTGCAATTAGTGAAAAACTATCTTTGGAGTAAGCTCAATTATACTTATATTAAGGATTTTGATACATTTTTGTTTACTTATGTATTAAGTAGTATGTATTTTTTTATACTACAATTGTTTACTATTAAATATGTAATATATTGCATACACACAAATTAATTTGTTTTATTGACATACTACAAAATTGTATTAATATGGAATAATATTTCAAAACGTATAATAGTTAACACATTAATAAACTAACACATAAACTACACAATCCAAGTTTGAAAAGCAATAAACATTTTCACTTACATTAAGGATTTCTACAAAAGCTATTTTATTGAAATGTCTTAAAAACTCTCCAAGTCATATGTTTCTGTATTGTATTCTGTATACTTAAGGGTTTTTTACTGTTTATTTTAGTAAGTATTTTGCTTATATGTAGTACATTAGTTGTTAAATGGAAACAGTTTTTCTTCTTTTATCCAATGAAGTCACACACAACTTGTTTCTTGTGTTTACACAGCTACGTTTGCGGAAAGAGAAACATTTTCATTTCCAAACAAAGCCAAGGTTCTTTGTGGATCTTTAAGGGTAGTCAGAAATTGGAAATGTTTCGTTATTCTTTTGAGCCTAATTGTACCAGACATGCATTTAATGTGTTTTTTAAACGAATCAGTAAAGGTATAAAGAGTGTATTAAGCTAGTAACTCGTAATAGTGTTCGTCGTTCAACTGAAAGAAGTTCAATATAAAAGCTTATGGGAACATTTATTGGGTATCAATTTTTCTTGTTTTTGTAGATGTTTTATTCTTTCAAAGTTTGACAGTATTTTCATAATTTAGTATTTACTATAACAATCAAAGATTTAAAAAAAAGGTTATAAGGTTAATGGAAATAAAAATACATTTTAATGTAAAGAAAACCACAGTGTTTGAATTTCAGGAGACGAGACAAAAACCGGAAGTACCCTATAGCTATATAGCTTATAATGTTAAATACATGATCATTGCAAAAAAAAAAGTGGTTTATATGTACGAGTCTGTCGTTTGCGCTGAAGATGACAATATTGTTTCCGAAATACGTATACGCATAGAGTGTAATATTTGTATGGTTAAGGATTTAAAAATTAATTTCTTTACTATTTAAATATGTAGCTATAATCACAGTTTAGTTGACTTTAGCATTTAGTAACTTAACCAAATATTTAATCGAAATTACTATTTATTTAAATAATTAAAATGTAAAATAGAGTTTTCCCCTATTTGGGTTGTAAATTCCATTGTAAACAATTCAATACAAAATAATTGTTGTGTACTTGCTGTAAAAGTATTTCGAAGTAATGAGATTAGCTAGTTTTGTACATTGCTATATCTATTAGTTTTGTGTATGCGCACTTGAGTAGAGTTAAAAATAAAAATTTTACAACCCTTGCACTCTTTTATTATTTTTTATTTTAGTATAACAGTACACACTCATATGTAGGGCTAATGCGTCCTATCGTATTCGGTAACTGTTCATGAATAGCATTGTTTCTTTCGGCGTTTGGGATTCTTATAAATAAATTAATTCAAATTCACTGAAATGAGGTTTTTGTCGTGGTTTTTTTTTGCTCGGAAAAATCCCTTTTCACGTCAACCACGAATACTTTTTTTTATTACCACTCAAAATGAATTTAATAATTCATGAGAAATAGGTTGTGTTGTTACAATCGGTTTGGAGTAAAGTACCGACGTTTACACACATTCTTAACCCTCTAAAGAATAACCGAGATTTTGTCAGCTGTCCCATTCGTTGCTGAAAACGTAGATGCAACATTGAATATTTTATAAGGCTATCTGCTTTAGTGATTTAAACTGAAAGTGATAGAACTCGAAGTACGGTAGTATAATAGCCTGGAGAATGAAATATCTGAGAACTTTGGGAAGCGTTTAGAAATGGTCAAATGAGGGGATATTCCGTATATCCAAAAACGTAAACATAAAAATATTTTTGTGACTCGTATACTGATACAATGATAGGAAACGGCAGCTCACGAGTATAAAAAAGGGTGTGTTATTTCAATATATTGAAAAAGAACTATTTTATATAAAATTGTCGCGGTTCATTATTCAACCCTCATAAAACTCATGCGTCATTTTCGAACGTGAGTTTTTCGTTTGATTTGTCGTATGAAAGTTATGTGTTTATTATACTGTAATTATAGGTAACCAGCTCCGTAATGACTGGGCTTTAAAATAAAAAACAAATAAACTTTCACATTTTGCTTCCACGAATTTTCGTTGTACTCTCTGGAGGATTGTATCGTTAATTTTTTGTTTTTGTTCGAATTTCCTCTTTACAGAATAAAATGAAATCTAGACAAATATTGTTGACCAGTAATATTGTAGTTTCCGCACACATAAACGTGAGTAAACACACAAACCGCAATAGAACTTTCCACGTGTTGCATCGGTCCGTTTTCCAATAATTGAATTAAAGGTGGTGAGAGGGACATCCACGATGTGGCGTGGGAATGGTATCAATATAACATGTTGGCCGATGTTAGTTTATTGAAATTGCTCTAAGGAATAAGAGTCAAGATAACCAAGTGGAGGAAAACATGAGCAGACTGCGCGAATGTTTTCTTTTGAAATAATAAAAATACTGCAAAATATAGTTTTAAGATTCTCTCGGAGAAAAATAATAAAATCAATAATTTCCAAAGAACTTAGGAATTCTATTAAGCATTCGTCAATTACTTAAAAAATAATGTTCCGAGTATATTTGTAGTTATAATAACTTAATTACTTAATAACGATTTTGACTTTAGAAATTTCACTATCGTGAAAGTTAGACTGTTCAGTACAGCTGTGCTGTATTGTTTTCTAAATTCGTTCTTTAAAAAATATGTGGTGGACAGTATTAAATCGATGACCACCTCAGATAGTATATAATAATATAGAAGTTGTTTACAAAATACAACCAAAAGCGGATTGGTTATGTGCATGTCATGCATGTAAAGTATCATACTCTAGTAAATAGCGTTTTGAATTGTTGTTTGTTACTTGGAAGCCACCACAAATTATGGAAAATTCGAATTTGTTATTCGATAAAAGACGTACTAATGAAAAAAAAAAAATTTTGGTACAACATTTACAAAGATAAAGTAAAAATTAAGTAAACGTAGACAATATAAGTATTTGATAACTGATCATTTAATTGTTGATCTATGTCGGCATTGTATCTACACCTGTCAAGGAAAATAGCACGTTTAATTTGTCTTACTAATAACGTCGCGTTAGCCTTTACTTAAGTGGTAATACGTACCTACTATTTGGGGATATACCACGAAAAGTAATAAAACGTTCGACTTTGCACAAATGGACGTAAGCACTTACTATTGCGCTTTTACCGCGAAAACTAATATGTTTTGTGGTTTTCCTATTGTTATCACACTTATGTATATTATGATACTTGTTACTATATTTGTGATGACTCTTTCAAACGTAGTATTAGTTTACGGCGAATAATAAAAAAAATATCGTACTTATCGTGAGTTAATTTAAAGCTTAGATTGTGCTAATTTTCGTAGCAAGTCAAATTGTACTTTATCTATAAGTGATAAATGAAACGTGCTACTTTTGTAACGAGCGTCAAAAAGTATGTTAGTTGAGATATTATTTTTGTTTGATGTGGTACATTAACCTATTATGTACCATTAGTATTTACCCAACGATCACAACGCCCATTTAAAAGGTCGTAATAGTTATTAAATAAAAAAATAGACAGCATGGTTGTTTTTGTTTTACGATTGTATTCGCAGAGTTAAAAAATATTATTATGTCAGGTACCACGTGACCAAAGTAAAGGTGCACATCATCTACGGTGTTGCATTTAAGGTGTTTTTTGGTATGTAATAAAAAAAAAGCCTAGTTAAAAACGAACGAACAGCTGCCGGTCATATTATTCGTGTCGTATATAGTTTATCACGAACACATGGTGTACCTTTTTTCTTGTTTTTTTATCATTCGGCCTTTATTTTTTATGGGTGCTAAGTTAGAAAAAACGCTAATGCCTCGTTGGCAACGAGTGTTTGATATACTCGAAGCCATACCTCGTGTAAAGTATTTGAATTGCTTAAAATATAACAAACAATAATGTATTCGAACTCGGTAGGAAAGCTAATGAAAAATAACAATTGGCTTCATTAATTTACGGTATTCGGTGTGGTCGAGGTCGTGTGAGATGAACAAATCAAATTTAATGAGTGATAGAAACATAACGAGCATATTTTGTCATCCCTGTTGTTCGAGAAAAGAATCACTACTAGTGAGTAGGTTGTAAGCTGTCGTCGGAGGTTGTTTTAATCGATAACGGATTTGAAAATTTGACAGTCATAAATTAGTTTTTAAAACGATGCAATGACCAGCACGGAGTCAAACAAAAAGTAAATTCCACGACTTTCCTTCAAAAACGCTAAAATAAAAGTTGAGTAAATTATTGTTTGGTCGCGTGTTAATAATTTCTGTCAGTGGCAGTGACCCATAGTTCAAGCAGGCCCCGGACACTGATAAAAATGAACACGGGGAAGATACTTATCACACAAAAACGAAGCGGCCATGTTCCAAACCTGCTATAACCATAATAAATTATACCTATACGTTATTATTTTTAGTTGTATATAATTTATTATGATTATAGCAGGTTTAGAACATGGCCGCCACGTTTTTGTTTACATTTGAAATGACCCTTCTGCTTTCATCTATTATGTGGTTCAAGTACTTGTAAGTTATTTTTACGTCTACGATTATAGTTGGACTTGCGACATTTTTTCCCCTCGATACCAAATCATGTAAGCAGAGCTAAAACGCGGACCAAACAAACGAGGATTACCATTACGTACGTTGTTTCCACACTAGAATATCAAATTTTGAAACAAATATTACCTATTATCGTCCATAACAAATTTGTCCAATACGATTAATTAAGGTTGAAAATTTAAGTTTATAATTTCGACCGGCGTGAACAATACTGCATTCTACGCCGTTGTTGGTTGCTAATTGAATTCTAATAAATCGAACACAACATCAATAATGTTTTCGTTATTGTTTGTCATGTTTTGAAGCTTTAGAAATTCACTTGGGGTCCATGCCGTTCTCCATTGTCGCGTTTTGTTCCAAAAGCCAATGAAGACAATACACGTCTGACGCAGTCAAGTATTTCTCTCGTTTTTCGAATAATAGACAAACAATTCTTACCTTTCATACTTAACTTTTCGTTAACTCTTTTACTCGCAAAATTGTATTTTACAACCTGTTGTAGCCATTATTACTTTTTCAACAGCTATATATTTCTATTATTATAACAAAATGGTTTTGTTCACGTTAACTTTTATGTTTAAAGGTATTTTACGTAGGCGAGTATATAGTTGTTCTTATACAATAAATTGTAATCCCTTCTAAAGTTGAAAAATATAGTTTAATCGAAAGAAATGGCGATGGTCGTGTTCGATGAGGTGCCAAAATGTATATTTTTAAATACGAGCACACCTATTCGTGTTACAATCCTGCTGACAGTTGGAACGAGTCTGCAGTGTCCTTGTTGCGGAAGCTGTCTTTCCGGCTATTATAACAGACCATCAATTCACTTAAAACCGCTCGCAAGTCTAAAACTAGAAATGAATTCAATGTATTTAATATTGTGGTCGTAAATCACTTCATGTATACTCTATGTTAGCTATCTCTTACGATCTGTCGGTCTCTTCCGCTAAATCTAATAGATTGAAATTACTATAGTCTATAAACACTATTCTATTAACAATCCATTGTATAAGTACTGGTGGACTTTGTTATTAGGTATTTACGTTAAACTATATTCTGATTCTGTATGATAATATAATTTGATGACTTAATGATACTTAATTATAAACCTTAAATGTCTTCAATATGCCTGTTTATTCCAGAATATTTTTATTTGTAGGCATTCTTCTTGTATATTTTGTGAAAAATCTGTGTGATGTATATTATTTATTTCTGACAAGCTGGTGTGTCTGATGTGTAAAATTATGGTCTTTGAGATAGCGTTTTACTGACATAACATGACGATGATAAATTAAATATACTAAAGTCACTAATAAATTATATAATGTTAATTACTATAAAACAAACATATAATATCATGACTTAAGATTTTGGCTTTTCAATTTTTCTAAGGTAACAGATAACCACTTCAGTGTTAAAAAACGACAGTGTCGTGCGTGGTGGAATATACTTGTGGGTCACGAAGATTCAACAAAATATGCTTTAACTTTTGTGAAAATAAATCTTTTTCTATTCCGTCATTTTTTCAAAAATTCATTGCATTAGAAAAATTTTTTTTAAAGAAGTAAAAAAGATAACTTTTTATTTTTAAAACTGCAAAAAAAAAAATCAACATGGCCATTTAAAAGATAGTTCGGTTTCCTGAAAATGTTGACTGGTCCATAACAAGTTTAAAAAAAATAATTTTGGAGTTATTACCGATAAGTACGGTGGGTTAGTGCGCATAGATAATGTATTATTGCACTTTTTTCCGCATGTATTTTAATATATTTATTATTTTTGACACATAATTTTTATATTTAGAAAAAAACAGAAAAGAAAAATATTTATTTTCAAAAAAGTTATAGCATGAATTGCGAAATCCTTGTGATCACACTGAAAGTTCTATTCAGGTTATTTTATTTTATAAAAAAAAGAAGTGCCTTTGTACTTTACCTTGTATCATCCTTTTAAAATTATGTTCTAAAGAAAATGAGGTACTTTTCACTTCAACCTTTTTTATAAATACTTGCATTATATTCCCCATTAATTATAAGCTACATTTTATTTTTTATACTTTATTAAATGCGCTTGTAAACCATAAAAGTAATAATATTTTTATTCGAAAAACACAAAAATGAAAGCAGACCTCTATAATTAATTACTACTGCGACCATTTTCTAAAACCTACTACAGTATGTTGAAATTATTTTTTTTTTCATCTTCAGACTATCGTTTTAATACCTCAAATTAAATTTAAACTGCCCAAAAAAAGAAAAAAATGAGCGCATGACAAATGTCTTTTTTCAAGTAATTGTCATTGTGGTAATCACCAGACATTTTATTTTGTGTTATTAAGTTCTCTAAGGTTTGTCAACAAAAGATTCTTTCCGTTCAAACATTTTCTTCGTGATTCATTGTACAGGCTTTTTGAAATATTTTAAAGTTATTAAACTTTAAAGTATTTGACGTTAAAGGATGCAAACTCAATGTGCAAATGTACGAAAGGAAATTGTTAAAATTCCAAATAATCCAATATAAAATGTATATTATTTCATTGGAAATGAAATTTGAGTTCATTTAATTTAAAAATGATTCGACCTATAATATAAAATATATTGGTTATCAATTTTAGTTACACTCGCATTTTACTTATCTATTATTATATTTTTTTGTTTTAGGTGATGAACGAGTTGAAAAGTCATCGGCAGATACGTCCTCCGATACGGACAAAAATGCAGAGATAGCAGATGTTCTTTTGTGTTCGACATTCTGTCAATCTCAATTTAACTTGTCTCAACAGCTTGCACAAATACATCCCGAGTTGACGATGCCAATGTTTTCAGGTAAGCCTTCATAAATGAGAGTCTTACTCGAAAGTCCCAATCATTTTTTCCAAATTTATTGTGAACGTTATTTACTGATTGACAGGATTTCTGATTTACATTAAATATAGTTTCAATCAGGTAATTGTATTCATAAATTTTGCCTTATCAAACATAATAATTTGCTTTTATTAACTATTTACTATATAACACCACAAGCCAGTAGCTTATTCCTCATAGTAAATAAAGAATACGAAACGTTGAAAACGCAGTATTGTTTTGAATAAGTTTGTAGTAAAAAGATAGTGTTTCTTTACTTACATATTAAAATAAACTTCGACTTTTTTCTGTTTTTGGTTGAAGCCGAAGGAAATGACTGCTTTAAAATACATCATAAATAAAGATGTTTTTATTTTTTGACATAAACACTGTTATTGAAATAGAATATTTTCTACAAAAATGTGTATTTTATTTTTTACATGTGTGATTGATGTTGAAAATTTTGATCAAATTTTGTGACGATAGCTAGTTTTTAATTTTGTTGAATGTCTAAACTGTCAACCTTTATAGCTTTGAATGCCACGGGAATTGACATGTTCTTCTAAACACATTGGCTTTGTGAGTTAATATTAATTTAATATTAATAATAATGCAATTTAAATCTACCCTAGTTTCAAGTATGTCGTTCACTAGTAGAATTCAGTATCGACTATCCTTGCATAATTTATCTTTATTTTGATATATACGAGTAGTTAGTTTTAAGAGTAATCGGGAAACAATTTATTTAATTATTTTTCAAATAACTTACAATAAGTAATTTGTTTTTAAAGGATTAATGTAAATTAAATTTAATCTTTTAGTTATGTTTTTCGCTGGCGCTGCTTCCTGCAATAAGTTTTTGTTATCTGATCGAATGAACATTATTAAGAGCATTATCTTTAACATAATGTTTATAAATTCCGTATTATTATATCATTATTAAACAATCATCTAAAGATTATTAGAATATTTATTTACTGGTGGTGTTACTTAGTATACATTTTACCAATTAAATGCATAACTAAAACAAAGTGCCTTGAACTCTTTCCAAAAACGAACTTTAAAACATAACTAAAATACTGTAATACGTACTATAAAATCAATAAAACTCTTGAATACCAGTAATACAAATTTTAAAAATAATTTAACTATTGAGTTGATAAAATAATTAATTGGCACCCTCTTAAATTATTACTTATTAGCTTTGATGCGCTACTGAAAACATATATTTGTGTGGTTTGAAATAATAATATATGTATAAGTTTGGTTTTAATAAAATTAAACTAAAGTAGTCTGATCAAGTATGTCATCTGTGCCCATCTGGTATAAACGTTTAGTCATTAAACGTAAATAATAAGGAGCTTAGATGTTCAACATTTTTTTGGGGAAAAACGCAACGTCGTCTTAATCTTTAAAAAAATTAAAGGATTTCTAAGTGAACAATTTTTAATGGTTTCATATTTCCCTTTCATTTCGAGGCGCCGCAGATGTTTGTTTTTATTTTGTGCTTAATATTTAGTTACGTTATTGATAATTTTTGTAACTTGTAACTCGAAACTTATGATTAGACGATAATTATTAATTATCTATGTACATATATTTACTTTTTTAATTTTTACCACAAATTATTTTATAGATTAATATTTTATTATTAATGTGCACCGAGTTTCTTTATATCGTTAATGAGTTTTACAAACCGTTAGCTTTCTAATTACCGTACATCATTGGTAAACTTTTAGAAAAACCCACTATATTACCTATGAAATATGTATGTGTGCAACGTCATTGGTTTTCATGACTAAAAATAAAAATTCTTAGTTTGTTACTTTGAATATTTTTCCGTCAAATTTTTGTCATAATGAAATGAATACTATATTTTTAATTACTTACATTATATTACCTCGTATGTAGTAGGTTAGCATGTGTTCGTTAGAAATTGCAGTTTCTCATATTGGACATATTGATAGTGCCTATTATTGAATAGATAGGTAGTCGTAAGTGAGATAGTTGTGGTCTATCCTCCAACGATTTATTATTTCTTGCTATTTTGGTAATTGAATGTTTTGACGGACGAGTAAGATTGATTATTTATTTTATAGTTTATTTTGATCGATATTGTTGATACATCTTTTGGATTAAATGTAAATAATTGTTACCTTTAAATCGTAAAGAACTTGGAGGTATAAGAATCGTGCGAGAATAAAGTTATTTTATGGTTAACTGCGGGTATTTGTATACTAATTGGTTTTCTCAACATTTTGGATTCTTAGTTTGTTTTATTTGTACAGTATAGTACTTTATAATGAACATTCTGAATTTATTTGCCTACAGGACAAGTTTGTGATAAGTGCTTACGTGGCGTAGTACGAGTACGAACTATTAATATAGAATTCATTTACAAATAATAATCATTTAAGCATAAAATTATCGAATTGGGGAACTTTCTTGTGTTGAGCTAAGTAAAATATCTTGCCACTTTCTGGCAGTAAACACGCTCAATTCATTGTGTATAGCATCATTCGTTTAATTATATGCACAGATTTTTATAATATTATACTTTTAATGGCTCGGTTTTTATTAAAGACTCTGTATTGTCAATTATGTTCCAGCTAATGCACACATGAGCCCCGATTGTATTGTATGTTTGGTATTACTGAGTATTCGACATATGTGTGTCATTCATTCGTGCACAAGTGTAATTTCATTTTTAACCAAAAAATCTGTCATCGTCGTGAAAAAGTATACTGGTGCATAAAAAAACACGTTAGGTTTTTTATTCATATAATTGTAACAAGTATTTAATAAATGTACTTGAGAAAATTTTTTTTTTTTAAAGTTAAATTTGTGAAAAATGATTTATTGCTGTGCCCAGCACATTTTCTAATCGATTCACCTATTAGTCTAAAATCGTTTACAATTAATCATTATAACTATTAGTTCAATAAAAAGCTGTACGCCTTCTTTGAGAATAATCATTAAACAATAAACATTTTTTCCAATATTTTACTTAAATTTGTTCAAAATATAATTTTGAGTACAATATATTTTTTTTATAGAAGTTTTCCTGATATTTTGACTAAATCTATAAATAATGTGTTTGTGTGTTTATTTTTACATTGATTTGAGTTCATGAAAACAGAACAACGTCGTACGGATGCTATAAAAACAACCATGTTTTAATCACCGAATTGCGAGTGTAGGCAATCGTACAATTTTTTTTTGTATTGTAATGTAATGTTTTTATTTATTCTTTCATTTTTGTTTTTATAACATATTTTTTCTTACAATATTCCTAGTTAAACTTGTATTAATTGATACTGAATATTTTCAAGCTTAAAACATTAAGATTTATATTTTTGGGAATCCGGATTCCCATATTGTGAGGTAGGCTTTTGTATTTTTATACTTAATAGAATACATGGTATGTAATTTGTTAAGTAATACTTATTGATGTGTGTAATTTTTGTTCACAAGCTATCCAATTAATTTTAATGTGGTGTTCCGTGTATCACCGTTTATTGTATTATAACACGTTTTACTCTTCATAGGCAGCATAAAAAAGTGTTGTCGTTTTTTTAAATTATTAAGTACCTATCTAGTAGGTGGCCGACAAAATAGAAGTTACAGGGTACACGTATAACAATACCTTGATGCAAGCACGTTAATTTAATTCCAGGATTTATATTTTTACTACTGTATGTGTAAAAAAGAGCACTCATGCTACTTGGTGCTTAATACAACAATCTGTGTTCTCTCGGTACATTCTTTAATATTATAGGTTTTAAGTTTTAATGTATCTGTATTATTATCTTAGTTGCACAAAATGTCTAAAAATTAAGACCATATATAAACCATACATTGATAGACAACTTAATACATATTTTTGGCAACCTAATTTTAGACTAAAACCTATTTAACCATGTATTCGTTATGTCCTTTATGTTATCATAACGGTTACTATATTTCATAGGTCTTAAGCGTGGATATAGGATTTTTATGGTTTTGCTAATAATTCTTCATTAGGTACTTCAAGGCAAGCAAAAGTTAAAAATATGGATAATTTTAATTTTTAATTTTTAAAGTAGGGTTTTTATTAATATTCTACTTATTAGTTTGCACTTTACTAGTGAACAGTAAATTTATAGTTCAAATATATGGTAAAACCAATAATAAGTTTGAAATTTGAAAGTAATCATTGCCAAATGCTTTAAAGTAGATATCAGGTAACTAAACATATCATAAACCAGGCACAGGCACATTTTAAAACCATAATAATCATTATAAGTCTAGCCATCCACAGATTTGTGTCGTGCCTTTTTTTTCATTTTCTTGAAATCTATTATTATTTTAAAAGTTAGTACGCAGTAAAGCCGAGGACACCAGTAGTAGAATAATGTAAATATAACGGTTCTAAAGCTTTAAAATATGCTGCAGTTTCTACTATGCTTGCTACTTACTATACATAGAACCACTTCAAAACATTAAGGAGTAATTTAACTATTTTCAAATTTATTACTGGGTTTATATTGTGGTTTATTTTTTATTTTTTTTACTTTTAAGAAATAAACTAACGATTCATCTTACTTATCTTATAAATTTAAAAGTTTGGCACGGACATGGAGTTTTCAATTTAATACTAGTATCACTAAACAAATCATTATAAAAACGATTTGTAGAATTAGTTTTGTAGAATCAGCTTTTTATTCTATGTTATACTACATAATACACAAGGTTGTTGGATTCGATTTGCGAATGTTATCAAAACCCATTTGATGTATTTAATGTTCGAAAGAAGCGAAATTGTTTTTGAGTGGTTTTCCGCTAAAAAGGGTGTTATTTGAAAACTATTTATTAGTTTTCATCTTGCGTTTAGTTTCTCAACTTTATTTGTATTAATTCTTTTTTTTTTTTTTTTATAACTAATTATTTGGATTAATTCGCCAAAAATAATATTAAAAAAACAACCACTAACGTTAAGATGATTGTATGAAATCATCTTATATTTCCATAATTGTAATATTTATAACAACTAGCTTAATATTAACCCGTTTTATTATTTTTTTGTAGTAATCGTAAGGATTTAAAAATCTTGGGTTTAAATAGTTTTATGGACATTGTAAAATAATTCTTTTTATATTTTATCGTTTTTAAATTTCTTACTATTATAGCATACTTACTAGCAAGGTATTTAATTATTTCTTTTTTGTATAAACTTTGTATAAATGACTTTAAAATTATATTAATTATGTTACTAGTTAGAATGCTGTTACTGTTAGAATTGTATCAATTTTGTTTTGAACGCCTGTAGCTTGTTTACTCGTTTTTAATCCCAAGATTTCGAACAGCAAGTCCTCAAATAAAGAGTAAACAAATTATGACATAATAACCAATTCTCATTAATATTATTTTTGATTGTTAACGCAAAATTATTAAAATATGCCGCTGTTCAAAATATAATTAAATTTTACCTCGATAAAACCAACAAACTGTAAAATGAAATTGGATAATTTTGTATAAATTATTTTAATTTAAAGCCTATATAATTAATTGCCCATAGTTTCTCAGAATAATTAGAGTGTCTAGTTTGGAAAACTGTTAGTTGTTCTTTTATATCCTTAAGAATTTGCAGAAACATGATTTCAGGTAAAAAAAAATACGGTTTCACAGATTGTTCCTCAGAAACTTAGTCTGAAAACTTTTACGGAATTAATAATGTGTTTTTTTTATTAAGTGTGACTGAAGTATACATTTTATCATTAAAGGTTACCTTGGTAATTTAGGTACACTTGTGGATAACCGTGTTAAAACAAACACCTTTTTTCTGAAACTGCTATGCGGTAATATTACTTCTCTTTACCTTCTGGCTAAAATTAATTATCCAGCTCCTTTGCGTTTCTCTTATTCCGGTTTTCTATTCCATGTCCCGAGCATCACACAAACTACGGTAATTTCTACCCCAATTATGTTAGGTGTGTTTCTTTTGTTCAATAATTTTTTTTTTCTAAATTGTTTCTATAAGTAGTATGAATTGTATATAGTACTGTAACTGGGGCTTTTATGGGCCCGTTATCTAATGAATAATAATAATAATAATAGTTTGTCTTGGTTCGGCTTGACAATTTTTTATTTTTAACAAATACAACAACTTCTATGATTGATTTTATTATAGGGTATCTTATAATTTCTACACCCTGTATACACCGTAATGTACTTATCATACTTGTAAAACCATTTATTTGTTGAACAAAAGTATGGTTTAAATTACGAGTTTTACATATTTTGTACTTAGTTTTTAATGTGTAAAAATGGGTTAAACGGGTAGCTGGAATTTGTCTAAAATGTTGACTGATTTTAATAACTTTCGATTTTTTATTTGGATATTTTTCTCAAAACATCTACTCTAAATCCATATGAAACTCGTTATTGTTATACCTGGTTTTAAAATATATTTGCTAAACGGATTGAGAATTGCCATGTAAACTTATTTAGAGTCAAACTCGTCGTTAAGATATCTCATAAAACGGTAGAATAATTATATTTATGTCACAAACTCGTTACTTAAGCTTTGTGAGTTTAGCCTTTACTTATACCAACATATGTGTTAAAACTTAATGTTGTTGTAAACTAAAATTGCTTATGATTTATACTTTGTGTATTACTGTTGTCGCTTATTTATTTATTATACTAACTACTAGTGGTGTTGAGTACACGTATAGTCTGTATCTATATTAGTAATATAATTAATATTAATTTTAATGCATTTTTTTTTATCATTTGTTTTGATTATATGTCGAGGTTAACTTTAATATAGTATGAAAAACTATATACCATAAATAATTTATCAATATTTCAGAAATAATAATGCCTGTTAGTCCTTGATATATGAGAGGTTTGTCGTTTATATGTTTAAGTTTACATAGAACCTATAAGCAATGATTTGGACTTATAGATTTTATATTGTAGTTTTATTTAAAAGTAATAATTACTTTTCGTTGATTTGTCACGGTACTATTTAAAACCTAAACGTCTAGTTTTTATTAACTATCCATAACAAAGAGATAATGAAAATTCTGATAAGTAAACCGAATTGAAAACGGGTTTTATGAAGATGATCGACTATGGCGGAAGTGGAAAGAACGAGTTTTTTGATTTAGTTTTTCGCAGTCACGCGGCCCTAAGCTCTTGCGGTTAGTAGCGTGACACTGATTTATGACCTACGATATAGTTTTTATGACCCGGTCTAACGTTGGGGGACGTCGGTTGAAATGATTCTAGGGTAAAGATAGTCATTTCCGTATTCTATTCCGAATGACACTATCTAAGTATTATATTAAGGCCACATTATCAACTATAGGCCTGCTAACGATAAAAAAAATCAATACTACCCTTCCGTTTTTTTATCACCTTTTGACTCTTTTTCTACGGTTTTTAGGTTGTTTTCGTTTAGCTTCAACAACTATCTGAATAATATTAAAATATAAAGAATTTTCCAGCTTTCTGTATGATTCCCGATAGGTACGAGACGTTTCCATTACCTTCCTAAAGCTATTATCGTGAAATGAAAATACGTCATATTGTATGTAAATTGTTTGCTATGAATATGTGAAAGCTTTCATAGATTGAAGTATTGTTAACTCGATAATCTTCGGATGTATCCTTTTTTTTGATTTGCTGGTGACGTTTTGAACTCATTGCAGAGTCCATTCTGGAGCAATAGTCACCGTTCCACTGCCGTGACTATAATGATATAACTGTAAGTTATGTCATGGTGACTATACTGACCACTTTGTTTGTTTCCTACCGTTATTTGTGTTCTTGTTCATTTGTTTCCTTGACCAAGTGGTGAAAATCTACTATAAATTATTCCAGAATCTGAAGTATCAACCATTTGTTGGACGTTCACATGTATATTAGGCCTACTGTAGACAATTTAAAGATAATATATTCTTTGGAGTTATTGAAAATGTTGACTCATTCAGTACTAAGTTGTTATGATTCCACTGCATTATTACATTATTAACACTGTGTTACAGAAATCACATACAGATTTCAAACAGCAAGACCCGAAGTCCGTCAGTTACTGCTACACTATTTGGTCCCTTGGCTGCATAACATGGAGTTGGTCGATCCGAATGTACCTCCACCGAATCCTCTGTCGTACTTTCAAGTAAGTGATCCATTTATAATTTATTAACGGTTGTTATTTTGGCAGTGTGGCTTGAAACTAAGCATAGTTAACAACATTAAAATTATACGTAATACTATATACTAACAAGTATATAGACAGTATAGACAGTGTTTTTTATGAATAACAGTTCAATTATATTGTTATGCTATATAACTTATTTTGTCAAGCTTTATTTTTTTTATATAAGTAATGTTCTATGCAATTAGAATTTCTATTTAATCATCCACCTCTACTTTATTAACAATTTTTTTAATTAAAAATAGTAAGATCTGACTATGTTGATAATTTTTATGTTTGTCATAGGGAAAATAGTTTACAGTGAAATATTAAAGGAGCACACAACAAAAAAAACATTTTTTTTTTAAAATTATTATTAAATCTTAAATTATTGTAGTCAGAACTATTAAAAACGATTTGGTCAAAATCTGATGCAAAAAAAAATATTATTTAAGGAGATATTAGGATATTTAGAATAGCCGGGTGACGTCATTGGGCTGAGCTCGCCATAACTGCATATCTTACACGTGTAAAGTAGCTCGCTTTACTCAATGATTTACTAACCTATACATTTTATTTTTGATATTTCATTTACACATAGAGCTCATATTGATTATTGAGCATTATTTACATATTGAACTCGGCCCAATGACGTCACGCGTCGTTTTTCAATGTTCCATAACTCATTGAATATTGTGAGTAGGAACGTCAAACCTTTAACATTTTTCTTAGAATTAAACGTCCTTTAAAATTTTAAAAAACTTATTTTTTGTGTTTTGTGCTCCTTTAAATATTCGAACACAAATATATTATGATTTATCCTGTAAAGAATTCCCAGAGGAACTTGTTCTCGAATCGTCTCAAATATACATTTTTGAATTATAGATATGTTTTTAGATTACTATTTGTGACCTGGAAAGTCAACTGACCGTGTTATACATTTTTTACAAAAAAAATTTAATCATTTTGTCGTTGTTATATGTTACAGTATTATCCGACAGAAGGAGGTCAAGCGAGTTCTTGTCGTCGTGAGGGCTGGGGATCTGTTGAAGCTACCGAAATGGTGCTGAACAATTTATTTTATATCACGGCCAAGGTAACTACGTTATAAACACATATTTGGGCTCCTGGCACTCGAGTTGGTGCATTTGGTTGGTTAATTTTCATAAACGTACCGAATGGGCTTTATAATACCGCGAGAGTGCTGTACGATGTATCACATATGCTTCAGCAACAGAATACAGTAGAGAAATATGTGCGACAAAGCACTTTCGATGATTCTGTCCTCACGAGACACGGTACGATGAAATCAGGGATGGAGAATTGATGGGATTAAAGTAAATAGCTTTGGATGACAGATTGTTATAAATTATAACATCTTAGTTAAGTGTACAATGGCATACGACGCGACGGCGGTAGCCATGTATTATTATCGGTGTCGTTGTGTCGCTATACAAAATTGAACGTTTCCAAATATGTAAATCGATATAATAATAATATTATCTCCCCAAAAAAGACATGTTCTATGTTGTGTATATTTTACTTAAAAAGATTAATTGTATCTTACTACAAAATAACGAGTGTCTCGAAGTTTGATGTTTGTGTTTATAATGAGTATAGGTTGTAAACTCGATGTAAACGAATTCTAGCAATTAGGTACTACAGTTGAAACACGTGTCACATTAATTTAAAAAGGGCTTAAAGTCGACAAAAGCCGTTGATTGGTGATTAAATCTTCTAATGATTTTTAGGGATAGGAACTAATAGGAATTAATTGCAAAAGCTGGGGTTTATTAATGTTTTATCTTTCGGTTACCTAATAGTTTTTATCGTTTTTACAGTTTGCCGATGAACATCCCAAGGATATTGAGGACGTCTGGGCTACTTTGTGCTTGTGCTGGCCGAACAATTTAAAAGTCATTATCCGGTATTTGGTTATTATGAGCGGTATGGCTCCCCACGAACTCCTACCATATGTAAGTGTTACGACTATAAAAACAAATATATATATATATTTAAAACCAAAGTTTATGCGTTTAATATAACATACAAATATTTCTTCAGTAGAGATAAACACGTGCCTTCATATTTCTCGATCCATGTGCAAAGGCGGCTGTTGTCATGCAAATATTATTATCGCCGTGACTTTATGTTTACCGGAATAGCAATTCAATTGTATGCTATGCGTAAATTCGCATGATATCTTTGTAATTCGGTCATCTTTAGCAGTGGGCAATCCTATAAATCACGTACAACGTTATCCCGTTTTCCCAGTATTATTTACACCACTGGGGGTATTTTTTGCACTTCAAAATTAGTTGTCATTCGAATCCCATAGGTGCTATAAGTGATTTACTCATTTACTTTAACGGTACATTTTCTCTTCATTGACCGCTAATACGATCAATGTATTTTCTCAACAAAATACCATTAAACAACGTTGTCACGATTTAAAAAAAAACTATCTATAAAATTCATAGTCATTCCACAATGATTGGTCTTAGGGTTAAAGTTTTTCTCAACTTCATTAAATTTTACTAGTTAAATTGAGTTCTTTCCTCTCTCTCTCTTTTTAACTTATATTAAGTTTTTTATGGGTCTTCGAATAATTTGTTCATTTATTATATTTAACTCCAGTATAGTGTAGTAAAATATTTTGATTAATTTATATTTTCACTCTGTATTTTTAGTTTTATAGAAAAAAAATAACATTTTTGGGTTTTATTAAATTTTTAATGCAATCATATCTCATGACATGATTACAAATTGTCAATTAAAATTAAATGCCGTGAATATTTCTATTAAACAAAATTACTAAGGTAAAAATGTATTGAGCCTTATTTGATAACAATTATCCCATCTCTCCCTAAATTAGTTATATAAAAAAATTGCCTTTTTATTTTAGTGTAAGTATAGTGAAATTTACTGACGGTTATTCTTGATTTTCAATTAAAAGTAATAATATTTCATTTAGTAATTTTAGATGAAATCATTTATTTTTATTTTTCCAAGTGAAAATCGCTACAAATTACATTTTTCTCGAGACTTAAATGTTTCTCAGAAATATTATCTCGGCGCGATCTTTTCATGCCGTTGTATGAGATATTATCTTCTTATGGGTTTAAAATAGGATCAATGGTACGAAGTTACCAAAGAGAAAAATAGTAAACACAAACCTCGCATTACTTTGTATACCCTGACCGGTAAATCCGTTTTGATTAAACCATTAAAATACTATAACATATGGCTACTGTTCACTTGACGTTAACACAACCGCTGTGACACGTAAAGTACGTATTTCAGTTAGATTACATTTTAATATCTACCTAGTAAGTGACTGTATGTGATTAGAAAAGTTTTTGCCTTTAACAATCTCACGGTTTCTTTGATCGATTTGAAAAAAAATCAAAATTGCATAGGGGTTTCAATCACAATTTTAATTGATTTGAAGTATAGACAAAAAAAAAATACTTACTTAATTAATGAACGTTATTATTATATCTTAATATAATTGAGTATTATTTTAATTATATTCTAATTATTTTCGAGAATAGTATGGAATGCGTAAATTTAGATTGGTCAAATATTTACAAAAAAAAACAGTCATGATATAAACTATAAATCCATATTTTTACAAAAAGAAAAACACCATCTTCCTTGTGGATTTCTAATCGTTCACTAAATGGCGCATTCGGCAGATTGAAAATACTTCATGATGTTCGGCTAGACCAGGCATTAATCCTCTTATATTTTTACTCGACTTTGAATGAAGTCGAATGTAATAATATGCATACAAATACGTTTGAAAAAAACGAATTTCCCGTAATAATCGGTTGCAGGCAAAACGTGTGACGTTATATTTGGCTCGGTCCAGGCCAGACAGATTACTCGACGAGATGATGACCGAATTGCAAACTGTGGAAACCCTAAATTGTCTTATCGAACGCACAGAAACGCCGCCTTTCTACCGTTTAACTAGCATGAGAAAGACTTCTGGCATGGGAGTTGGTCCGACTTGTACCAGCAACCCGACCGCCAACTCCAACGGCGGATGTTTGTCCGACACGGCATCCACCACCAACGTGAACGAGAATGAGACCGAACACACGGTGTCTCATGCTTCTGCCGGCATGATACACACCAAACGGCACAGCGGTGATGATCCATCCAAGATAAACGGCGGGTGAGTTTGTGTTTTACATAATAATTATATTAGCACTTCTACGTATAAACGTCAAATTGTACACCGTGTAGATACTATTTACATGACCATATTGACTATTGTATAGGTACTCGACACGTGTAGATACTCTCATTGAACAGATATTTAATTTGAGTATTTAAATAGTTTCACAATTGAAGCAGCGGGTACCAAAAAGGTATGAGTGGCATTTTTTTTTTTTAAACTAGCTTTTGGATCATACTATATTTTGACGACGCTGTTACACAAAGATAAAATGTTCACCGCTTAAATAACGATAAACCACGAGAGTTTTAAAAAATAAAGACCTAAAACGAAATGCGCAAATGTGACTAGAATGGAAATTGAAATATGGTTTTTATTAAAATTTGACGGTATAAATATATTTATTCAAAACATTTATGAGGATTATGACTATACCGTCCAACAATTTATTAAAGCGCTTTTATCAAAACGTAATTGAGTTTTACTAAGAAAGTCGTTTTTTGACGATGTTAAAATTACAAACATTTTGGTCCAGAACTCATTGCCGAGAACGTTTAACAACAAATATGGAAATTCAAACTAATGCAATTCGAGTTGCCGAAATACGTTTTTTTGTTACATAATGTTTTATAACGTCGAAAATGGTGTTACAAACAATGTTCAACCGCTAGCTTAAGTCGCTTAAATAAGAACCAGGCCGCTTTTTGGTCACGGTAGTGCGTACGAAAGATAATAAAAAGGCAAGTCCATAAAAGTCTACGTGCTTGACTTTTGCTCTGGCCGGACGTTTTGATGTCCCGGCCACTGAATACTGGTACAGACTACAGATAACTGATAGTCTCTAAGGACCTCTAATACGGGTCGGGACACCGCATCCGTTGGTATAAACGTTGTGGTCTGTCTGCATTTGCCTGTGGTGTTGGTGAAAGTTACATTGATCGAAATATCCAAATAAGACCTTTCTCATAAAATGTGGCTGTGGCCGTAGTCGAACTTCACAGCATCCCACAAACGATATTATAATCTTAAAGAACTATGTAAATAACGATCGACGGAATAGTCGAGTTTTAGTGCAAAATATTGCGTTCGGATTGGCGGCGAAACTATTTTATAGTCATCACGGTTGAATGCCATCGTGTATCATTTGATTTTTTTATAGATGTTCACAAATAGTTTTTGTATAAAAAAAACGGTAACCTTGGATAGCCATTTTTTTAAACACTAAAAATTAGATCTTCGCATCCCCTATTAAACTGTTTTTTTAATGTAGACTTTTATTAGTTGTATTTACACACGTCATTACCTTCAACTCAAAATGCAATTATGAGTAGTTTTTAAATGCATCATGCAAAACAAGATTCTATATGTTACTGTTATACTCGTTTTTTAACTATTAGCAAACAGAATATTTTTAAAAATATAGAGATTGCCATTTTAATATTAAAAGTCGATATCCCTCATGGCCGATATATCTTCAGACCAAAAAAAGTCAGTTTGGAAAAAAATCTTTAGCGGCTTCGAAAATCGCCTGTTTTTAAATTCGCTGAATATTTTAAATAAATATAAAACGTAAAAAAATATTACATTTTTTTTCCGTTTTGGCTGTGTGAAACAACGATAAGAGAAAAGTCAGTTTAAAAGAAAAATGTAATAACAAGTGAAGATTAATTGAAAAAGGAACAATGAGAGAGTATATGGATTAACATTTTGCGGGAATTCAGTGACATTTATTTAATACTATTACGTGTATTGTTCAAGTAACATAATTCGTAATTTCAATTACTCCAAAACCATAAATGTGTCAAATTTATATAATAGATTTTTAAAAAACAATTATAAAATATTATTGGCCCACAAGAATAAGATTTAGTTTAAATTAACTGTGGTATTACAATTTAATAGCATATTATAATGTAAATAAGTTGTTTATAGAAGAGAAGGAGAAAATGGGTCAGGAGATAAAAGTGCCATTGTGTACTTTATGTAAAAAAATCTTCTTAAGAAATGTTTAATACAACAAACGCTAGTTTTATAAAAGCGTTGTAGAACAAAATATCATACTAATTTCCATCATAAGTAATTTGTAAATTAAACTTGGGTGTATTTTTTTAAAATATTATTTATGAATAATATCAAATAAAAAATGAAATATGCAATTCAAATGTTAATAATATTACGATAGGAATACAAATTGTAAACTTGTAAAAATATGTCAACTGTAGTATTAAATTTGAATTTATATTAAAACGATTTAAATTTAAAATACTACTTAAAAAATCATCCCCTAACAAACAACTTATGCATAAAATGTTTGTTTTATTTTAATGGTAATTCTCAATTATAAATAGGTAGATGGATATTTAATTAACAATAATAACTTTTTATTTTATACTATTATACTCCCAATAGTATTGGTCTATACTAATGATTAAATTTACTATAAACGTTAAGAAAAATAAGACGAAGAAAGAGTTAACGTACGACAAACGAACTTTGTGAACCCTAATGTCTATTTTTTTGTTGTCCTATAGAAAGCTTTATTTTGGCACTGGCACGCCTATTTGATCAAAAATTACTTTCAATTCTTCGTTTATAGCGCAATAAGCCGGTGAATGCACTCTAATTGTGTGCTCGAGTGATTTTCCGAGTAAATGTTTCTGAAATGGTTTTAGATAAAACTCACAAAGGTCTTCCGAAAAAATATAATTAATATCAGTCACAAAAACCTTTATTATTTTTTTTTGTTATTTTTTATTTAAAAAAAGGGTAGATGGTAGTGTTGTATTTTTTTTTTGACAAAAAGCAAAATAAAAACAAAAACATTTAAAATGAGTAAAAATGTACTCGCAATCGATTTATGATTTACATATTTTCCAAGATTACATAATATTTAGAAAAGTGCAAATTAGCTGTTTAAAATAGTATTTTTCACAGTGTATTTTTTGTATTTTTAGTTAGCTACTTAATACGCTTTCTATACTAACTAGCCACGTTCTTTACTGCTCTCTCGTGCATTTTCTTATAGAATCTACTCATTGGGAACCGTCAACAATCACGGACCGTCTCCTAGGTGTACACAAATTTTCTGCAAACGAATTGTTTGAAAACACTTTCCCTAATTAATTTTACCCTTTCTCCATGGGATTGTACTCTTGCCAGTTTATTTAATTTGGATACTGGATAGTCCGTCTCAGTAAAGACCACCTTGGATACCTTAACTTTCTTTAAAAGCCCTTAAGCCGCCTTTCTGATGATATCGTTTTGTTTTAATATCTAAATTCTGAAGGGGACCTACTTGATTTCTATATTATTTTACTAAGTTGAATTTTTCTTTTGTTAGTTATTTGACAAGGTCAAATATATTTGCATCTCTCCAATAGCCCAACCAAATTGACAATAAATTAAATATTTTCGATTTGTTACGGCTATTGAAATGTATAATTTTGTGTGGTTAACCCAAATGTCTATTCTCTGTGATAATGCGATTCTGTTGAATATTCAGCGAACCTTTATAAATAGGAACTTCTCTGTATACACGATTCTAAACATAATAATATATTCTATTCTTCTATTTATTTCATATTCGCACTCAAATAGCTGCAATCTGTGAAACTAAAATCAGACTTCTTCATTTGCATAGAATTGAGGAAAAGGGTTTTACAAAATATGCAGATTTCGCTAACACGGTACATAATGCCTACTCTCCTTAATCCGTGAACGTGACAACGTTCCCGCGAGGCTGGCAGTTATGTCTGCGTATGCTACCCTTCCTTTGAACGTGTATAATGTATACACCTGCGTACACTAGTAATAATTTCGACTTCGGTGAAATGCTTTGATGATTAAATGGCAATTCGTCCTTGTATGAATAGAAAGCGATATTAATCTCAAATCTATTTGTGTGTATGATGCATATTATGTTATTAACGGTAATTGATAATAATTGAGTTCATTATTTGATTAATGGTACTATATAGATCCACTCCTTAATAACTGACGTCTGACTTTAAGCCGAGTAATTAATTTACAAGGATAAGGAGAATACAATGATCTAAATGTCAATTAGCTGTAATTAAATCATAAAAAATCGAATTTAACTCAAACAAAATTTATCGTCACTAACACCGTCAAGTAATCAACCGATTTAACACGTATAATATCTGTAAAACCAATTTTTTTGTTTTATGTAATAAGTTATTTATAAAATGTATAAAACCATAAAATGCCAGGGTGGTATGACCATTAAAAATTCTTGTAACGTCTTACAACTATAAATCTAGTAATTCGAAATTGTGAAATTTGAAGTTTGAACTTTAGTACCCACACTAAGCTGAGAAGATATTGGTCTTTTCAGTGAAATGTTTTTTTATCGATGCTTTCTTTCAGTTAATTGCGTTGTAAAAAATGACACGTAGTATCATTGAACTGAACATAAAATAAATAGTAATACAATGTAAATTGACTAGTAAATAGTAATATCTTAAATAATGCATATTTTATTTTATTAAATTTTGTTTCTTAAAATAATTATTTTACTTGATATTCGCATTAGTAATTAATTGTTCTAACCGATGTATTCTAATTGCCACTCCATTTCCCACATATCACAATCCTAAAAGCAATTATCTGTACTGGGATTACCCTTCTGTTCCCTACAAACGCTTGATTTGTTACCTTAGACAGCCTAGATAGGTTAAATTAAAGCACGCGAAGTAAACTAATAGTTATGAGGGGACGCAGCTTTATATTATGTGTTCTAAGCTTTATACGTTTCAATTTATTAAAACTAATTGTAAAGGCGTTTGAACCTTAGGTGTGTGAATTTATTGTCTCGGTAAAACTTCAATGTCAGTGATTCATTTTTTCTGTTGTAATTGCTCAACATTGTGCTTAGTTAATATTTTCTAACCAATTTTTTTTATCGTCAATTAGTCGGGATTATCAAAAACGTTGTAGGACAGCTGTCCCAACTCATTGACAAATGTAAATATAATATCAACATGAAAAAGCATTAATCCTATGATCGGATCAAGTGGACTTTGGTTACTGTGCTATACCAAATGATAGAACCGATAAAATTAAATCCTATTTTCGGCAAAATATTTTTAAAAACTAGTAAAATTTTGGTCGTTGAGTTACAGAACACGCTAATTACACTACATGACGATTCACTTACTTATAATTTTTCACACGAAACCCTTAATTTCTTATTTCAGAAATAAATATTACGGAGGAAAATGAAAATAGTGACGTCTTGTAAAGTAATTGGATTTTTCAATCAATTTTAAATTCGAACAATTTTTAAAAAATGTATGGAACAGTTAACGTTACCCAGAATTTACTTACAGTAGGTTTAGAATTAAATTAATTGTTTCTGAAAAATTGACTTTAAATAAGTCATTAATAAATAGGATGTGTGTAGGCTGGTAAATTGTTTATAGTATAAGTTGGTTTTATTATTTATGCTGATAGAGTTTTTCATAGCTTGCGAGCCAAGTTTTTAGACTCAACTTTGTTGCGGTTCACAGCCAGGAAAATTCTCGTTAAAGGCGTTCATCGGGCACTGCAAAAAAGTTTTTATTTTTTTTACCCGAATTGATGTTTTTTACAACCGTATGTTTGAACTTAACCCAAATGCTGGTTAATGCAAAATATGTACTCTCAAAACATTTACTAAGCCTTTATATGCTCGAAACCATTACGCTACTCTTCGGAGAATTTTGGAAAGTTTACTTTGCGTAGATCATACTACAAACAATATAGTCTTTATCTTTGTACACACACATATATTTATAAAATCGAAATTACCGTTTATAAATATCGTGTCTGTAGATACTTAATGGGAATTCGTTTCGTTTCAGTATTTTTTGTCGAGTCCCGTATAAAGAAGTAATATAGTTAGGAAATAATAAGTTCGGAGACCTGTACAATTACCTATGTCTCACAGTTGAGCGTCTTCTCCCGTGATTAAATCACTCAGGGACTAATAAAACAGAACTATTTTGAAATCGGTGACGTTTTATGACAAAACCTAGTTAAAAGTTGTTGACTCCAATAAACCCGGTCGAGTCATTCGCGTTAAGGGATACGTTTAGTTTTGTATTTATTCTATTGTAAAAGTCACTATGTTGAATGCATAGGATTTGGATTACATTTATTCTACTATGATTATTATTAATGTGATTATGTTCATGTAAACAGTGTGTCCGATATGGTGTAGCGGTTAAATACATAATAATCTTAAGTTAATTGTACATAATTAAATATATACTACAATACTATTTTATAATGTAATTAAACAATTAATTTCAATTTTGAGTCATTATATATCGTTTAGTATTCGGCCACGATAGTAGCGCATGACATAAATATGAACATTCCGGTCCCAGGAGTTCAGACAGAATATTATCTAATTCTAATTTTCGGAATAAGAGTTATTAAGTTAACAAGCTTGTAGCAACGGCCATTCAACCCAATTTAGCTCATTATGTATATTATTTTAAATATCCACTGACTAAAACTTGATATACTCACTTGATATTGATGAGATTATACTTTACAACATTTTGGAACCAACCGTATGATAATTGTTAATTTTTAGCCATCGAATACCATCATCGACTTCCAAAATAAATATACCAACTATAAGTAGTATGTAAAAAAATCGGTTTAAGCTTTTGCTAAAATTATTTATTATAAAAAAATTAAATGTGTATAATCCAGCGTATATTTTCGGGTAAACGGTAATTTTTTGTGTTAATTATTGGCTCGATTCAACATAAAATTTGTTTCCAATTGGTCCAATGAACTTCTCGGGAAAGTAGGTGGACAAGTGTATTATCCAAAGGAAGATTTATTAACTAAAGAGGCATATCCCTAAAAAAAAAAAAGCCATTAAACTTAAATGACGTTTTACCCTAAATTGAACTAGCGGAGTGGCCGCGTCGTCTCCCAAATTACAATCTTTTTTATGTTAAAATAAATTAGGTACTATATTTTTAATACCAATCAGTGGTTTAATTTAAATAAAACATTTTTAACGATAATTATTCGATCGATATTTAGATATTTTAACAAAAATGTATTGAAAGGAAAATTAATTACACTATGCAAAACAAAGCTTTCCGAAAATTTGTTTTTCATAATTACATAATTTTAAATAAACACGCTATATCTATAATATAAAGTTTAAATACGTGTTATAAAAGAATAAACTAATTTTAGTGAAAATGTTTTAATTTAAATTTTTTTATTAAAAAAAAAACACCGTTTGATGTAATCAAATCATCAATGTTAAGACCTTTAAAGCATTGAATACGTTAATTAAACTAAACGAAAGCCTCTTTAGCTCAACGATGAGTTTAGCTGTATTTTATACATGAATAATCATTTGAATTTATCAATACATTTAAAAGGATCAAACACTCATGGTTGTATGTATTTCTCTGATGTTTGTGTAAAACATGTTCGGAGTATTGCAATTTGAATTTATTATTATAACACAAATATTATACCAAAAAAAAAAAAAAAGAGTATTATTTTATTTCGCATTATTATCATAACATATTGCTACTTATATAATTATATGTACGTTTTATTTATCTACACTAATAGTGTGTTAAGGGTTCGAATTGGTATCTAAATTAATAAGAAATGTATTTTAAAGTTTGTGTACGTAGATTTATTTTTGTCGTATACTTTTCCTTTTAAGATATTAAATTTCCTACTGTAAAAGTTTTTCGTAGAATATCCGTCTACATGTACACAGGTATTCTTAGAATTGACAGAACTCGGTTCTTAGAGCTTAATTGTTAATATTATGTGTATTGAATTAGATTCTTGGAAGATTAAAAAAATTGTATGAATCAAAATCTGTTTAGCTAAATTAATTTACAGAGGGAAAATAAATATTAGTATCAGAACACAAGACAAGTTGCAAGTGTAAGAGTACGAAATCTCATTACACTTAATGATGAAAGGCAAAAAACGATTGGAAATACCTTTGATCATAGTTTAAAAGCAACTTTATTAAAAAAAAAAAAATTCTCGAATAATCGAAAAACAAACGAAGTAGTCAGTATAATTCCAGTGATGAGTGCGGACTTCGATTATAGATCATGTAAAAGCTGAAAAATATCAGTTAAAAACAAAAAATAACTGTACAAAGTATACATCGACACGAAAATATTATTCATAATAATTAATAACAATATCTAGTTTAAAAAAAGTATATATGCCATAGAAATCAGTTTTATTCTGATGAAAAATCCATCCATCATTTTTATTTTTTTTATTAGCCATGTTTTTTTTTAAATCCTAAAAAGTTATGTGGTACGGAGATTCGTAGGAATAGACTGAAACATGTTTAGTTACTAAAAAAGTTACCAAAGTAAGGACACAAATAAATGTAATAAATTAAATATTGGAGCCAATTATAATTTACCCAACTTATTCTACACTGAAGCCAAACTAAAATTGTATTATTTCTTATTAATCGGCGCAAGCTCATCATATCCTGGTGTGCTCGTATGTCTCGTTAATATCTCCTAAATCGCTGTTTATTAATTATGAGCAGATCAATCTGAATTTTATAGATCTAAGTATAACATTAACTAATCGCAATCCGCGAGAAATAATTAATATTAAATAGCAACAACATTAGTAACAATACAATGGTTTTAGCCCGATTTTTATTATTGATGAAAGGATAATAACTTATCGAATACCATGGTTTTATTTGTACAGGGAATGAATTTGAACGGGTTATGTGCAACTAGTATCCATTTCAACTGCTGCATTAATCACAGCGGTACACTATAATTACATTATGCAAAATGGACCCTTTAAACGTATATATTTAGTTATTAATTGTATTAGAATATGAATGTAGGTATAATAAAGCAATGGTGTTCTGGCCTATAGATATGGATTACTTTTAAATGATATACGGCAATTCGTGTATGCAAAATAAGTACACCAATGCGTTCAGACGGGTCCAAATTTAAATCAACCTAATAATTCAGTTTTCATTTTCAACTGAATAGAGTAAATTTTCGAGACGATCCAAAAGTTGTCGAACTATCCAAAGTTTGATTGAACTAATCAAACAGTGCTTTCTAGTGTTAAATGTCCGGCAACTTCAGTTGGTTTATATTAATTTATTTAGCAAAAATCAATTTGTGTTTTTGATACATTTCTATTGTAAAGTTAAAACTTAATAAGAAACTATCTTATTTTAAATAAACAATATTGCTTGTCATAAAGGTAAGCATTTCTGCATTTGCGGATAGTTATACCTTAATTTTTTTCAGATAATCCATCTTATTTTAAAAAATAACTCTTGGTAATCTCTAATCCTGAATAAGAAAAAATAATTATGAAGTGACACACCCAGCTGTTATATCGTTTAACAATAATAGTTGTTAAAATATTCATGTCGGGTTTTCTTTAAAAGCCAGCAGTTTCTAAAATTTAACCACCCCATTTAAAAATTACCATAAAAGTACTATTGTTTAAGAATCTGGTGGAGTAGGAGTATATGTTTTATTCCCCGAGGATTCCAAACCCGGAGTCTCTTCTGGAATATTTATAGGCGACGAAAGCGCTTTTCCAATTTTAACGGAAATTCCTTTTACAGTCTCATCCTGTAGTTCCAGCTAAGGCGTTTCTAGTGATATTAATTGTAAACTGATAACAATTTGAAAATAAAAACACTTTTCCTAGTTCTTAGAAGATTAGTTTTTGAATTTTCTAAAGAACTATGAGTGCTAAAGATTTATCTAATATCAAATCTATTGGTTTCATATTTAATATATATATATATTGTACTAACAATTTTTTAACTGTTTCCAGATCGTGCAAGACAGACTCCGCAGGTAACAAATCAATTTCCAGATTCACACAAAACCGCTCCAGTGGTGCTACTAAATGGCCACGTGCGCCTGTTGGCGATGCCCCTCAGTCGGCCGTTCAAAACGAAGTACAGAGTCCCGTTGAAGATTCTGAGGTAATTATTTTTCAAATAAATTTGTACGCAAGCATTCTATATATTTGTGAAGTCGACAACGAGGGCACATATAAGTATTACAAATAGGGGCGGATCTGAAAAATAAAAACAAAATAAGAAGCTAGAAAAAAATTCACTTCAAATACATTTAGGCAATAGTCATTGAGTTTACATATAATTGTATAGTTTACAAGAGTTATATAGTTTACATAGTAAACAAAATAAACTATGCCTCCCCCTTGTTTATGCCCTGATTACATCATAATATTAGATCTAATATCACCGAATTAGATATAATATGCAGATGAAACGCATGTTTCATAAGTATGATTGACAATGACTTTTGCAAGTATCTGAGCGACCATATATCACGAGAGGTTTATTATCAGATGATTTTAATGGCATGTTATTGTTTCGCAGATGAACTACGACCGGCTATCGCCCACGTACGGGGATTTTCCACAACCTCATCCCTTACCTATGCCCGAATATGGTGGATATTTTGCCCCACTCAAGGAATACCTGCCCACTAACATACCGTCCAGCAGCGGTTTCCATAGGTAATTTGATTTATAAATTTCAAATAATTGATTTATTATAAGTATATAAATCACTTTTCAATAAGAGCAGAAACGTTTTAACAAACTTAAACTTTTTTTTATCTTAAAATTATTTTTCAATAAAAAATCAGTCGACTTTTAACTTCAGTACATAAAAAAGTCCATTTTTCTATTAATTATATCTACGAACCATTAACAAATCAAAACACTAGTAATTTGTTTTTAACATGTATTCATTAAGTGTTTACAGTATTCGAAAATATTATAAAATAAAAAAAATATGTAGGTGATGTGATTCATTATTTAATTGCGGTTTTACTTCTTAGAAAAAAACAAACAACTATATTTTTTTAAAAACTTTGGTACACATTACGATCAACAATTAAACGGGTTTAATTAAAATTCAAAGTTGTTGATTGTTATTTCTATAATAAATGTTACTTTTATTATATGTAATATTTATTGCATGCTCGTTCTAGATTGTGTCGATAAAATCCGTTTAAAAACGTTTAATATGTCGGATCTTTTTGTAGCGTTAAATATTCCTAACTCCTTATTTGTTTTGTTAGCGCAGTTTGATTTCGAGACTTGACGTTTTGATTAAATATTTTAAGACCACGCCCATCGTCCATATAACGTATAAAAAGGGAACATTGTTTTCCTTTCACGCCCATGGAAATATTTAACCCTTTTTTATTTTGCCAAGAGTTTTTTTTTTAGTTAGTATTCATTGATTTTGTCCTTTTTGGCAAGTTTTTGTTATTTTAGTCTCCCGCGACCGTTTTCTTTAAAAATAATAATGAAAAAACTACTCGATTTAATATTTTTTTTTTTATTGGAAAGGCTTTTTTTTTTCGTTCCTTATAATTCCATGTATAGAATATAAATATAAATAGGAGGAGTGGCCGAGTGGGTAAGGCGGCAATGTGTTAGCCGAGCGAGCAATCGTCCGGTGAAAAGGAACCGCCATTCCCCTCTCCGGCGACGGACTGACGACCTGTCCCGGACAGCGAATCCGTCTAGAAACCATCATCTCACAATGGTAGCGTTGGGCCTTAAAGACCCGCTAAACTTGATGATGAATACAAATATGTTATATGTGGGTTGTGAAGTGTGATATACATAGTGATAGCTGGGTGTTACTACGATTGTACGCGTTCACCTAACACTGCGAAGGCGTTTGAGATTCGGCGCTGGTGATAAACACTTGACGTAAGTTTCAACACAAGCTCAGCATTTGTTATTTAAACGTTTCCGGACGGCTAAGCGATGGAATGTCGACTCTCTTGACGGGCCAGTCTATCCGGTCGGAATAAACGTCGAGAGCAGAGGTGATTTTCAATTTATATGTAAGTGAAAACACCAACGGTCGACGACATAATAAGGTGTTAAGTTCAGCAGACATTCAACCGTCAGTGAATACGTTAGATATTATTTTTCTCTACACTAGATAAACTCTTTTGCGAATTAAAACCCCGTCCGGTTAGTCGCCAAGATTTAACCATACGGGCACACTCAACGGTTTAATTTACCTTTTTATGATACATTTTCGCGGTAAACAATTCTTTTCGATTGACATAATATATTGTTATTTTAAGATGCAACATCGCGGTGATGTTACTCAAAGACTTGCCGTCCGACTCGCTCGATTTGGATTGGTCCATTCATATGCCGCTCATGTTGCACATCGCGCTTTTGGGTATGGACCACAGTCGTCCGCTAGTGCACCAACATTGCAAGCAGCTACTTCTTAATCTATTGCTGGTGTTGGCCAACAACTCGGACCAATTGACCATTGCCCAAGTTCTGTTGAACAGGAACACGATGCGTCTGGGACTAGGACTTCCCACTCCGCCGGTGCCGGTGTCGAGACATAACTTTACCGGTAAAATGATTTTAGTCACTAGCCGAGCATTATTACACAATATATATATTTACACTGTGTTTTTATCTGTCCATTTTCTCATTTCAGAAGCCAACGAAACGTTTGATAGCTATTTGCAAGGACCGCTGGGCACCAGTTGTTCACAGTCCACTAGTCTAGTCGTTTTGCCGTCTCCTTGTGGTAAGTACAAATCGTGCTTGACCGTTGACGTTTTGATTAAAATCTTTATTTGTCCATATGCAGAAGACGATGCCTCTACGGTGGTACTCGGCATGGATCAATTGTCCCCGCCGACGCCTAATTTGACCATCAAAGAAATAGTCAAGTCACTCATCGACTTCATCGCGTCGAGGTAGTCGACGATGAGAATTTATTTTTACTAGGACGAATGACACACATGCTGGATTTATTGTATTATAATTTTTTGTTTTCAAACTTACTCTAGGGGAGACCAACCGCTTTGGCACTACGAAGACATAACGGCCAAAGTGTGGTCGATCCGCAGTGGCGAACAACTGGACGTTTTCCTTCAGCACATTCTCAGAGTTTTCCACGAATTCTTACCCCACGCCCTCATTAGTGAACGTTGGGCTCAGACGGCCATCCAGTTGGGTTTATCTTGCTCGTCTAGACATTACGCCGGACGTTCATTGCAGGTGAGAACTCGGAATTCTGCCACAAATTGACTGTTAGCCAAAATCTCTATTAATCTGTTGCGTTGTTGCGTCTTTGTCGACCTTTGGGGTAAATAGTAACCCGTTATGATCAACAAAAGATGTAGTGTATCTTCGTTAATGAAACGACTCTTCATCAATTTCTTTTGGAAAAGTGTCAACCTTATACAGTAATGATGTTTAAAAAATACGGCAAAAAGAGAAAAAGAAAGTAACGACAGTGCATATCTGCCAACGTCTATACGGGCAAATAAAAAAAAAAAGTTTTATTAACTCAGTTGTTTTGTTTATCGGAAGATTTGATGAAATTAAACAAATTTAGCGAACGTCGTTGTTTCATTGTACTTATAGTTGAGGACGCACTGTATACACAATTTCCTATAATTTTACTACCTTATGGAAAAAGCGACTGCACTTAAGATATAATCAATTTAACAAATTATAATGGTTCTTTTTACTTGATAATTTTTCAGATTTTCAGAGCTCTTCGTGTTCCAATCACTACGAGAATGTTGTCGGAAATTCTGTCGAGATTAATCGAAACCGTTGCCGAACAAGGCGAAGATATGCAGGTATGCAGTATACACCTTACGAACATAATACTATTGAGTATTATTAGTTCTTACACGAGTGTGATTTCTAATATATCCTAATTTGACGGGTTATTTGGGTTTTTTCAAGTTAAATGATAAAACTATTGTTACTAAACGTGAATATTTTTTTATAATGTTTATCTAAATTAAACATTTTATTACTTAACTTTTCATTAAAATCCAGATAATCTGTCAATTCCCTATATTGCTATTACTAGTATGTTCAATGATAATAGTTAGGGGGTTAAATTAATATCCTTTGATGTCGTTCTCTACCAGGGGTACGTTACGGAACTCTTATTGACTCTCGAAGCGGCGGTGGATTCGTTGGAAACAGATTTCAGACCTCTGGACATGACCAGAGACATATTTAAGTCGACGCCCAATCTGAACAACAAAGACATAAACCCGATTGTGGAGGGTAAGCGATCGGTTGTGCAGAAGGCGCCGATCAACCGTCGCGTGCCGCCTTCGTGTTTCAACCAGGCGTCGCATTTCCGCAGCACGAGTTACTCGGTGTCGCATTACTCGCGCAAAGCCGTGCCGTATTCGCAGTTCGTGGTGTCCACCAAGGACGACGGCCGCAAGATCAACTGCAATGCTACCCAACAAAACTTGAAGCTTCTGGGCGACTCGGCTACGCAAGACGACAAGCTCACCGTGCTCGGCCAACTCTTCTGGCTGGCCGTCTCCCTTTTGGAATCCGACTACGAACACGAGTTCCTGCTGGCGTGTCGGTTGTTGTCCCGCGTCCTTAGGAGATTACCGTTGGACAGGCCCGACACCCGGGACAAAGTCGACAAGCTCGCCATCCAGCTGCGTACGCCTTCGTTTCCAGGCGTTCACGCGCTGCTCCTCAAGGGCTGCACAAACCCTCTGACCTACGAGCACGTTGTTCCTCTTTTGTCGCAGCTCACTCCATTGCTCGACTTGTTAGTGGTCGACCCGTCCGAAAGCTTGGCATTCCCCATGAACGTCGTCGCCCTACTACCGTATATGTTGCTGCACTACGAAGACGCCAACGAACTGTGCATAATGAGTGCTGAAAACATAGCCCAAGTAAGTCTAAAACAAAACCTCTAATGTCAATATGCAAAAAAAAGAGCTTTGTCAAAAAGTGTAATGGACCGATGGTTAAAAATCGCCGTAGAGACTTTTAAACAACGTTTGTTTCTAGTTGTGCACGAACAAAAGTAAGAAGATGGAGAATCTAGCCACAGTGATGACGCTATACAGTAGACGAACGTTCAGCAAAGAAAGTTTCCAATGGACCAAGTGCGTCGTCAAGTACTTGTACGACGCCTACTCGCATTTGAGTCACAACATGCTCGCATTTTTGGTCGAGGTCAGTTGCCTTTAAAAATAGACTATATGGCTTTTTTTTTTATTAAACCGACGGTGTTATTCAGGTACTGGAAAGAGGCCCATACATCATTCAGTTACCCGTATTAAACATCATCCATTGCATGTTGCACTACGTAGACTTGTCGTCGACCACTTCGCAACCGTTCAACGCCGACCTGTTGAGAGTAATCGCCAAATACATTGAGGTATAGACAAAGATTGTTTAATAACACAGTCAAGCAAGATTAAAACAAAAATGCAAATGTTGGTTTCTTCCAGGGCGTAAACTACAAAGAAGCGTTAAAGGTACTGAAGTTGGTCGTGACCCGGTCTTCCTCGTTGGTCGCACCGCCCACGTCCACCCATTACATCTACTGGGATTCACATGCTACCGCTTCTCATTACTCGTTTGCCGACATCGACGTGTTCACGAAAAAAGAACTGCCTGGTAATCCCTGTCTAATGTGTTTATAACTTTTGACCTTGGGTCGGATATCTCTTTTTGGCATAATATTGAATGACTAAGCAATATGTAAATGAAAACACTATTTTTATAGTGTAAAAAAAAATTGTACTTTTAACACAAAATTTTAAAAAAGTTAACACAAAGTCACGCAACCTTGCGGACAAATAGTAGCTTAAGAGCTATTTGTTATGTAATAACAACAAAAAAATTGCCTTCTTAGTATACTTGAAGGGTTCAGGGAAAAAACTTTTTAAAAACGTCGATTTTGTTGACGTTTTGCATTTTTAAACGTGCTAAAAATGTTTTCTCAAATTAAAAAAAAAAGCGATTTGTCTGATTTTTTTCTCTGTACCCTTCTTACTCGTACATACATCATCAATGCTGTAGGTCGTGAGCTGCAAGCGGTTCGTTGTACCATCATAAATTAGTAGAAGTTAAGGAGCATATATTAAGGAGCACCCATTGACCAATAATTTATGGTTAAACATAAATATATACAATTATTAACTTTTCAATTGAAAGCACGATGGCAATGTACAAACACCATTTTAGGCTTTCATAGTAAACGCATTTTACGCTATGGTCTTTATTTCCATGGTGGTTATTAATATATTTGTATTAAACCTTTTCAGTTGTTATTTAAAACAGTATCGGAAACAAAACAATTATTTAAGGGTACTTTTAAAAAAAAGTGCGTAGCGATATACCGCACCGGTTATATAATGTGCGGTGGTAGCGCAAAAACATTTTTGTCCAATAAATTGTATGTTTTGTTTGTTTTTACGGTATTGTGTTTTATTGCGCCCGCTGAAAGCAGTTATATTTTTGTGATTTTTGTAAAATGTATTTTTTTGAAACCATATTCTATTTTCCGAAAAAAATAAACACTGCTATCCAAATAAAAGGGGAAACTTCAAGTGCACTATTTTATATTTTTTTCCTCGTATAGGAAGAACCATGGACTTTACTTTTGACATGTCTCAGACGCCGTTAATCGGCCGTAAGGTACTCGCGAGCACTGGCACTGACACGGAATCCGTTAACACTAACAACGCACTTGTTCAGAGGAGATCCACCTCGTTGTCGCCATCAGACTCCACTGTCGCCGGCTGGAAAAGACCGTGGTTGTGTCAGGTATGTATTCAACAATAACATTGTGCTGGCCTGAAAATCGTAACCCTACAAATAATCATAATATACGTTTGTGATTTGCAGAGTCGAGTACGAGAGCTGTTGGTCAATCTGTTGATGACTTGCGGACAACGAGTCGGACTTCCGAAGAGCCCGTCGGTAAGTAGCGTGTACAACGGTATTGCCGTGTGTGGAAAGAAAATATTTATTTTGAAAATTACCGATTATATTTTTTTATTAATTGTGTGTGTTATTGTATGAATAGGACGATTTAAACACACTGAATAAGGTAAAGTTTTTACACATACTTGTGTTGGGTTGTTAGACAAACTTTGGCGGTTCACTAACGTAATAATAATAATATTGTATAATATCGATTTATAATAATAAGTTTTTTATACGATTTGTTTGTTTTGAGTGATTAATTCGATAAAGAAACGCAAACCGTTGCATTCAAGTGTGTGCAAACTCAGAGGGTGTGTGGGCGTCGAGTTTCAAAATTACTCAAGGGAATAAACAGTTTTTTAAAAGTTTCTTCCTGGTTCAGATTATCTAGCAACTTTTTTTTTATACTCAAAATTGCGACACGCTTGATTATTCTCTAACGTGTAATAACTGCGTTCTCGTTTGAGATCATAAAACTTGTAGCGTACGTCAAGTATTGTAAACGCTGAATTTATAGTATGTAATATACACACGAGTAAAGTTATACTATTGAGTTGAAAACTTAAACAGCGTAGAAAAAGCCGCCTTGTATTTAGTGCTTATCAAAATACATTTTTTATTATGTATAAATATGTATAAATATTTTTTAAACTTTGGGATTCGGCTAGCCGCTAGAACTTTGCTGTCAGTACTCGGCGCCCATAAAATTGGGTGTGTTCAAAACGCAAATGTCTGACTCGATATTTATACCGCCTCGCAAATGATTTAGCTCTTTTAATGAACTTCTAGTATAATACATTAATGTGTATTATTATTATACAATATATGTTCACTCGCTGCTTATGCCTAAATTTTATCATTTTCACGGTTTTTTTTTTTAATTTAATTTTATCAAACGGAATTATTGTCGTGTAAACGATTGTGTACTAAACGCTGTTACGCAATGCAGGTGATATTCAGTCAGAGCTCGGAGTTGCTCGAACGTCACTCGAGCATGGCCAGCAGTACGGAAGAAGTTTCGGCTCCAGACATTTCCATTCCCAGCGATTCCAGAAAGGAACGTGACGACAACGCCGACCACTTCGGCACGGTGTTCAAGGATTTCGACTTTCTCGAGTACGAAAGCGAGAGCGTCGAAGTATGTACACTTATCGTCCACGCAACGCCTTAGGTTCGCTGAGCTTAGGGTTTTTTTACACATTACAGGGCGAGAGCACCGATAACTTCAATTGGGGCGTGCGAAGACTTCCGCTGGGCGGCAACGACGCGGCCGGTCTGGGCGCAGTTAACGCCATGGGTGTCGCCCAAGTCGAGGAGAGTGTTAGCGAAAGAACGCCAACGATGAACGTGAAAAAAACCCACGACGAGTCTTCCGACGACGAACTGGGCTCGGTGTCACCACTAGACGAAATAGCTGCTTGCAACGTCCAACTAATGCCCAATGCCGGCGGGCACCGCGACCGCACGGATTCCATAACTAGGTCCGACACGTCGTAAGTGTACTTTTTTCATGTCCAAGCTGATCTAAGAGTCGGAAAATCAACGCTATAATTGCGAGGGAGGACGGTGAGGTTCAAACTCCACTCCTATTACCCGAAGCTGTCAATTGTTCATAACCATATCTTGATTTTTGTTCATGAAAAGATGCAATCAATTCCGTGTTTACCGCCCTAAAACATTATACCATTGAAACGCTTTGACGGATATTAAATATTTACTTAAAAATGCAAAATAACTAGTGTACTAGGTTTTTTTTTTTAATGTTTAAGCCTACTCACTTCTATTTTTTTTTTATATACTGTATTTGTTAGGTTTTATTTTCGTATCGAAAGCTTTGTTTGTATGTAATATATTGCTTCGGCCGTAAGAAGCAGTAAAAGTTGAAACGCCCACTTTTTTTTGAGACGAACATGAAAAATATTAAAGAAAAATGTACCTACCCCCTTTGACCAAAGAATTTTTCCCACTACTTTTACGTGGATGATGGTTTATTATAATTGGTTTTTGACCCAGCGGTCGTTAGTTTATTTATACATTTTATTTATGCGTTTAGCACGCGTATATCGCCTTGTTTAACTATTTTTTTTTTTTTTTTTTACAGCGGTTCGAGCATCGATCTGGGCGATTTAACGCCGTGTAACGCATCACCCAACCTGAACGCTCTCATGTCCTTCCAGAGGGACGACACCGAGGAATGTTGGAGGGCGACCGTCCGTTCGTTGCTAGAACAAACCCCGACAAACACTTTGCATATATTTCACATTTTGCACAGGGTAGTCAAAGTAAGTCAACGTTACACGTCTATGAGCCTCCTTGGTCTGGTGTGTAATTGACGTTTTGACTTGCAGGACATAACCAAAAAATGCGTGTGGCTTACTCGCGAAGCTTGCGTGACCCTAAACGAGTACGTGGAAGAGGACCCGGCCACCACCGGTTGCTGCACACAGAGCCACGCTAATTGCAGACAACTGTTGACCCACTTGAACTCGGCCATCATAGTGCTGACCACACACGCCGATCCGCCGTTAGTGTGGTTTACCTCGACCGCGTTGAAAAGCCAAGGAAACTTGCGGTTTTCAATGTTACAAATCCGCGAGCACATCGACACGTTGCTCGACCGCAAAGACCAGACGTCCGAGGTACATGTCGTTTCAGAGTTGGCAACAACCCGGATTTAAAAAAAAAAAAATAATAATAAAGCCCAATCCAGTTTTTTGCCAACTCTGACTCGTTTCAACCCTTTTAGTCGTTACATTTACATGGTATAAAATGTATGCTTTATATTGTTGCTTGCTGCAGTGTTTGTTTTCGGTGTGTACCACGATCAAAGTTTGCAAGCTAGGCGAACGCATTCTGGAAGGTTCGAGTACGAGCAGTGGCGGCGGTGGCTACTTGAACGAAGAATCCATTTTGGACTTGGGCCGAGCTCTGTACAAACTACATCTGCAACTCTTGTTGCTCCTGGAAGCCGCGGCCAAAATGTACACTACCCTTTCGAATTTGTCCACCGAAAGTAAAGTAAGTGTTGTTGACCTACTCGTCGTTTTTGCGTACTTTATTATAATAAAAAAAAAACTGATTTTTTTCAACGGTATTTCGATAGTTACAAGATTTATCGGCCGAAGTTAGTACGGTCAGGCGGGCACTGTTGCGAGCCAAAGAAGAGAGCGGCACTCACCCGTTGGCGCCCACGCCCGAAGAGAGCTTAGCTCAAATACTACAAGAATCTGATTGGCCCAACGCACTCACGTACGCCAAGCAAAACAAGTCAGAACCACATAATATTGTCATTTTTCTATTTTTAAGCCATTCGCGGATTATCCGACGGCTGTAGGGTATATATTTTCGTGGACTCCATTATTTAAAGCATTGTTGATTATTAATTATATATAAATCTCGATAGAGAGATGAGATTGGATTTCTAAAACATCTTGAAAATTAACCGACTCGAGTTGGTCGAATTGATGTACAATACTTTTCCCATAGTTTCACAAACAACCATTGATTACACGTTAAATAAGAACACTCTTCCACTCTTTCATGAGAATCATCATTACTTATAAGTTGATGTAGAGTTTAGAAATGCGATTTAATAGTTTCAATAGATTAATAGGAGTTTAAAATTATGGATACGATATTGGTTTTATACAATTTTGAAAAAGGTTGTTCAAAAAAAAAAAAAAAATACATTCCAAATCAACTTTCACATTATAATGTACGTTTTTCTTAAATATGCCGGAATCAATTTATACTGAGGAATTGTTTGACAATATCGATGGCATGTTCATGATTGTCATAGGTGAATTTTGTATTTATTGAGTTATCTCGTAGATATAATATTGTATAGCAATGCAGCATACCTATGAGTCGCCTTGTGTATACAAATATTTGAAACCAACAATTTTTGTTGTTAGAGGACATGTGAGTCGATTATGCTATAATAATATAACATTATACATTTTCTAACGTTGTTTCCTACAATTATTTTTTAAAAATGCACCAATGATACTTGTGCTCTTTACCACCTACCACCGATATAGTCTATATACTGACATTTCAATTCTCTAACCAGTCCTATCACTGTAGTTTCCCACTAATTTCTATATTATGAAGTTAGTTGTTTGGTTTATTTTTATTTAGTTAATTACTACTAAACGGTATTTTAATCATCATGTAACACAATCAATTTTACATTTACAGAAGTCATTGGCCCAGTGAACTCATATCGACCGGCACCGAAGACGATGACATTACGAGCATCCTGAGTGTATACTGTCATCTGCTGATTGAAAAACATACGGGTTAGAAAACTAATTATTTTCTTTGTACACTCCCGATTGAAATTATAAATATTAATTGATTATTCTCGTTTAGATGGATTCATCATGACCGAAGAAGACTTAGTGAGCGTCACCAATGGACTCATGGCTGAACTATTTCCAATGTTGGAAGCGCTTAACAGTATTGACACTCGCATTAAGACTCTTAAAACGTCAAGCTATCCTCAACAATAATCATCGCACGTTTTTTTTTATTATACTCCAAATCAGTACCTATTGAGTTATTTGTTATAGAATCAACAATTATTTTTATATAGTCCTTAGGAAATAAGTTTTTATTACTATTAATTCAATAATTATAAACAATATAATTCATTATGTATAAAAAATATATATATATATATCATAATGTAATTTAAAAATAAATCTGAATTTATAAAAATGATTTTTCCAAAAATAATTCGCTCCGAGGCTATCAAGTCTTAATAAAGATTAAAAAAATTGTACATTAATAATTAAATAAGTCTTGTAACACAAACTTATTACATAGGGAAAAAAGAAAACACATTTTTTTAATACTTATATATTAATCGTTTTTCAGTATGCGAATACCCCTTGTTTTCCTACCTGCTTTTAGTACATTAGTTTTATGCATACTCATAAAAAAAAAAGGGCACAATAACTATAAAATAAAAAGAAACATCTTAAATACTGAATTCTGAATGATGGCTTTTGCACAATGCTTAGCTTCATAACAGTAACAACGACATTGTTGTCTATTACTATCATAGCGCAGCCACCGGTAACGTTCCATTATGCGGAACATCTTTTACTATGTTACCAGGAAGGTACATAGCAGCAATTTCCGATATACTGCTAGACGTGCCGAACACCAGAGCCAAGATACCGACTATGATCATCAAAGAGTTTCTGAATTTCATCCACAGAGTTACGTTTTCCCAACAAGTGGCGAACTCGATGACAACGGGTCCAATAATACCAAGAAGGGAGAAACAGAATGCGCCAATAAGCCCAATGAACGGTCCAATGGTCGGTACGGCTACGGCAATGACAACTGTCGAAATAAAATGGCAAGTGTTAACACAAAAACTCAATACAACGAGTACCTCCAATGAGCTGCACTGATGCTTAGCACTTACCGGATGACACGACTAGGACAGTCCTCAAAATGTAATTGTGGAAAGTGGTGGCTTTTTCGTAAGTGCTCTGTACCCTGTTCCATGCGATTTCCAAAACTACGTAGAACTGTAGACCGTAAGTGCAGAACACGGCCAAGCTGATGAATATCTTGGCCAATTGGGCGGCTCTGTAAAACCATTAATTAACATTCAATTTTCAAACCATCGTTTGTCTGTCGTCACTTACATGTCTCCGGTGGGCAAGTTGAGAGTAATACTAGCCTCCGTTATCTCACCGTATTTGAGGTAGCCGAGGAAACCTAATAATATGTATATCACAGTCACGCCACCCATACCAATGTTCAGCACGCCGAACAGTCCCAAAAAGTGTTTAGGCGTCTTCATGTTGTTCTCCAACGGCATCACCTGTTTTTTTTAAGCAAAACAACCACAGACGTTTATTATTTACCGGATTCTTTGGGCAACACTTCGGCGGATACTCACCACTCCGATGGCTTCCATGGCGAAAACGGTGATGCTGAAGAAGGTCGGAAAAGTGTCCAGCGAACCGACCTGGGGCCGATCCCACACGTTGGGTACATCGATGAGCAGATAATAGAAAGTGATTCCTAGACCGCAGGCCATGAACAGGTTCGCCACCATGGAGACGGGCGCCAAATACTTGAGGTTGGGCACGTAGCTGAGCAGTATCAGCGGCACCAGCAACACGGAAATGTAATACCGGATGTCGTACTGCGTTCCGCTGTAATGGGTGACCACCTGCTGGAAGTTGGTGGCGATGATCACGGTGTACACGCAACAGGTGCCGAAGTAAGTGACGAACAACAACATCAACACCGCTTGCCGGGCTAGACCAGAGAACTTCCTCGACCAACTGGGCCCGTTGGCGAACGCCACTTCGGCGACGTCGGCGAAGCTCATGGCCGTCACCTTGGTCCGCCTGTACAATATGTGTGCGCATTTCACCTAGAAATACAAAAAAAAAACGCACACTTAGGATAATGTTGAAAGTTCAAGCCGGACAAACAATTTTATACAATTTCCAAACGACTCGCATACCTCTTTATTATAAATTACAACGTTAACTCGCCCGACTAGGTGTTACTACAACTGTGGCCAGCATAAATAAAATACATTTCCCCCTTTAGTAGCTGGTGTTTTTTTTTCTTATTTGCGGGTTGTCTGACATACATTTTTCTCGATATTTTAATTAGTTTTATAAAAAAAAATCCTTCTTTTATATTACCATATAAACTTTTGAATTACAAGTGACGAAAAATGGTATACTAAAAATGACGAATGGTCGATAAACGGTATTCAGTAATTATTTCTCGAGTTAAGAGCTTTTTAGATTTAATCGGGGTAAGAGGTAAAGCGTAATATTATTATTTATTGTTACGCTCATTACTCACTCGCCCTACACCACCCACCCACTATTTCTAAATGCTTTAAACTTGAAAATAATTAATCAAAACTTGCTATCGATCTGTCATTATTTATATCTGAACATAAATTACTTACCTAGTTGATTAATATGGTAATAACAGTTGGGGAAGGGGACATTTTAATTAAAATTATTAGGCATTTTTGGTTATTCTATGCCACCAGAGTCCACAATAAGAAAAACATTAGAAATTAAACGCCCAGTTTAACGATCAACGAACACGGATCATATTATTTAAGATTGTAAATCGATTATCTACATTGTGCGCGTCATGGTAAATATTAAAATTATATTTAATAAATTATATTTATAATTTAATTTATTTAATACTTTATTTAATTATATTAGACCAAAATGTAAATGATGCAGTATGTATATAAATATCTATGATTGTATCAATAATTTTAAATTTTTAAATGTTGAATATTGAATGCCTATAAATAAACATACTTAGAGGGAGGAAGGGAATTACATTACGCATTAAATATGTATCGGGAAAAAACTTTTGACTATTGACCGGTGATATTGTTTTTAACGAGAATACAGTGTCTAATTTGTCTTGTTTTAATAATGCTTTAGTCGAAATAGTTTTACTTACAAGTATGTAGGAACAAAACGTGCACACTACAGAAACGAATATAGTGGCAAACACGCCGGTCAGCAATCCTGTACTCTGGAAAGCTTGGGGCATGGCCAAAATACCAGTGCCCAGGGACGCCTTAAGTAAGTGAGTTAAAGTTTCACAGTCGCTGTAAAACAAAAAAAAATAGCAATAAGAAACGTTAACACACTATTTTCTTCCGTCAAATTTTGCAGTCGTCCTTACGTGGTCGGATGTTCCAGGTTTCGTTCCAAGAACGGATCGAAATATTCAATTTCATTTAAACGGTTGATGTCGCCTTTCTCTTGGTTTTTACTTCTGTAACAACACCAAAAATACAATTTTAATGTCTACTCCGAGCCGCTAGAAAAAACATGGATATTATTTAAAAATATCCTACACATGTATTAAAATATAATGATTAATGTGTATGTTTAATTGTATCATTCAGAGTACGATAAGGTTGATATCATTGGTCGTTGGCCTTTGTTTCAAGCAAATATGGATATTGGTAAGTGTTATTTAATTAACACTAATAATTTACCTGATAATTGGCAATTTGAATGATATACAATGCCATTCAGCATATTTTCTAATTGTAATTTCTCTAATTCGTCCGAGATAAAAAAAAAATATTGATAATTGTTATGTAATTTTACTTCACCTACTTATTAATTTATATTTACTGAATGACCCTAAGTCGTTTGATTATTTAAAATTACTCAAGTTATTGGCAAACATAATGGATAGTGTATCATTCATAATTGAGTATAGATCAACGGTTCTCAACCTTTGTGTAGTGGCGACCCAAGATATTTACCCAATTTTTCATGCGACCTTTTTATAAATAATGTTTAATGGAAGAATAAAAAATAACTATTGGGTACTCTTAATTAATTCATTTTTTTTACTCATATTACTTATGCTAATAACAAGTCAATAATATTAATTACATTCTATTAAAAATAAACATTTCTTTTAATAATTTTATCGTACATAATTTTTTTTTTTTTAAATAATGATACGATTTTAAAATAGAATAAAAATAAAAACTTAACGACTATTCCCAGGTAGCCAGACTCAAAAATAAAAATATCATATCAACGTTTTAAATTTTTGTCGACCCATTTAACATTATTGGCGACCCAAAATTGGGTCGCGACCCTATAGTTGAGAACCGCTGGTATTCATTATATAATAAATATAGTATATTCCCTATACTAATAGTTCCGTAAAATTGAACACTAGGCAATGGAGCCAATACACACCAAACTTCAGCTACCGAATCAAACATTATTACAGCAATATAATATTCATCGATACACATCGTGAAAGCGTAGTGTAATGATGTTAAAACCAAACCACCGCACATCAAAAGCCCAGTGTATTTTATTGGAATAAAATCGAATGATATCGAGAACGGTTCTGCAGACGATAGGAAAATGAGAAAATTCAATTTAAAAAAAAAACTATTGGAATAGTGTATTTTTTTTTTTTTACTTTTCATAAAGGTAGTGTTAAAAACGGTACTTTACACATTCTAATACGCAGTGTTTTTATTTTACGTACGCCGTATAGGTATAGCTTGAATGGTGACAATTTTGCATTGAAACGCAATAGGTGGCGTGTACAGCTATAAATATAATTGGGATTACACGCCAAGTGTACTATATTAATATTATAAGCCTATAATGCGTGCGATTTCCGCAGTGAGCACGTGGTCGTCGTTGTGTACTGCCGCTTAAGGTTAGACGAAACGGCGGAAACGGACCCCGAGACGATATGAATTCCGTTTCGCTGACAAATGACGATTGACCTTTGCCGAATAAAAAAAAAACTATGTAACCGCTTTCAAGGCTACAATATACCACAAATATATATATTTGAATAGCTAATTGAATCAATAACCGTCGCCGCCGTCAATGGACGTTAATAATAAAATAATTTAATACAATTTTTAACTATGTAAAAAAAATAAAAGAGGGAACCGCAATATATTAATCTAGAGGCGACTTGAACTCTACCGGGTCAGACGGTTAAATTAAAATTGAATTTCATGTTACATATAAGAACTAATGTTCGCATTTCTTTGCGGTTTTTTACATGCGAATCGACCAAGTGAACCAATCAAATATGGCCCAAAATTATAATTTACAGCAGCACACGCTATAGCTAATAAAGTTCAACAAACCTCTGCGATATCATTTTGTATTATAATAACATAAGATGTTATGGAATCGGTACTGGCATTATATTTTTTCGTTGGAAAACTATAGAATATAATTATTACAATAAATAGATTAGAAATAACGTTAAAATACAATAGAGCAGAATCAGCCACTTGTGTGGGATAAAGAGAAAAAATTGAAGATCAAAATTCATCAAAAGAAAAAAATAATAGTGTTAGTTGTATTACTGTATATTTGTGTATACGATTAGTAAAAGAGACTGGCTTATAATAACAGCAAAAAGACACTACAAACGTAAATCTTAGAAACCTCTTATCTATGGTTTACCATAAATAGATTTATTCCATTTGGTTTTACACATTGACTAACTTTATCAGAAGATTAATAAATAAGACTAATATACAAACAAATCCATGTAATTATTTTACTGAAACTGGTTCTTATATCGAGTTAGACAAAAAAAAGGTAAGCTGTATGTAATAAATGACAAATATGGCAAAATGAAAATAATGAAATATTAAAAACCTACTAAACATGATATGCATTTTTTAAATAAAACATTCGTTTGGCTTGCTTATGGAGCTGGTACATTAAACTGAACCCAACTATCAGTAGTCATCACATTTTTTTTTATCTAGTTAAAAAGTAAAATGTACCTAATTTGTTTTACAATTTTAATTAATTGCAAGTATGCAGACAATGCCAAAGCGTTAACTCATTTTTTCGCTACATATCCAAATCAATTACCATGTAAAAAATCTAAACTTAGCCTTATCGAATAAATAAAAGAAAACCCGATAACACAGTAATAATATATGTAAATGATGCAATAAATATATACGGTGTCGCGTGAAAACGAAAGAGTTTTATGAAACATTATTTTTTAAAAAAAAAATCGTATTAGTTTTAAGAATACAATACATTTCTGAAAACAAACCGTTTTTTAACATGTAATCACTATTATCAATTTTGGAACAACTACTTTCTTTAGCTACCATTTTAGATTTGATACGGATCCGAAAAAGATGCCTATTGAATTTATAATGGCACAATGTATTTTGATATTATTTTGTAAACGGTTCTTAAATGAAGTACTCCATGGTGTGATTTCTTTTGATAAATTGTCTATATTTTTGTATTTATCAAAAATCTTATCCAGAGGTTGAAGTAGAATTAGCAAGTTAAACAAATGTTTTTAGTAAGTGTTGAGTTTCTAATTTCTTATCTAAAGACTGTATTTTTAGTGTTTAAAATTTCAAAAAACAAAATTAATTCTTACACAAATTTGTTTATAAAAATATGAGCTCGCAAATATTAAATTTTGTAAATTAATAAATAGACTTTAAACTAGGGTATAACTTTCAAATCCTAATAGATCTACTATTTTGAATGACGGTTGTTAACGGTAAATTAAAAATTTTAGGATGTAAAAATAATGTTAAAGAGCGGTAATATATGGGTATCATAAATTAGGTCACTTGAAAAGTTCATTCAGTTGTTTTTTTTTTTTTTGTAGCACCGTATAATTATATAAGTGGTGTAGATTTTTCTTGATACGCTTTTGTGTAAACTAATAGTAGCATAGATTAAGTGTACATGCTTATATACTATTTTAGTTTACTTTTTAAATTTATAAATAAAACTTAACTTAGCGATTGTTTACTAACTGATTACGAGATGCACGTACAACATGTTATTTTTAGTTAGGTATTTTTTAAAGTCATGGTCAGAAGTTTATCATTACACTAAATAAGATTATACCTACGACCATACAAAATTATCATACCCTTAAAATACGTTTTATTTTACGGTAGCTAATAGGCAATAGCTATTATTTACATTCACCATTTTGACATTTAGAAGTTATAATCTAATCCTAATCGATGACACTGCTCGTGTTGTATATAGTCTAATAAATAGTTTGTTTAATGATGCGTCGGCATAGAAAACGCAATAAGCAAACCAAATATGCTCGGTAGCACTAGCACTGGTGCCTATTCGTTCTGAGTGTTTACTATTTTTCTATAATAATATATTATCTAGCACAATGCGTTGTTCTGTTAGACAAAATACCGTGAAAATATAAGTGTAATAAATAGACAACATTGTCCGGGTACTTACTTGTTGGACGCGGAATCTTTCATTTTGTCGTCCAGCAAGAACGACTCGAGCTCCGGTAGATCTGTCTTGGAACCCTGTTGAAATCAGGCAAAGCAAAAGAAAAAAAAAATGTATCAGACACGTGTATAATATGAAGACACCAAATGCTAGTATTTCATCATGCGGTCTAGACGGTAAACGAGTACGCGGACTTGGCTGGCTGACCACGGCTAAGGGACACACTATCGGCGAATGTGTGTGTATTATTATTATTATATTTATATAGAGACGATGGACGGTTGACAAGTCAAGTATTTGGCCCGGCAGACAGGAGTGGATTTTTTTTTAAAAATAAAACGCGAGTTGCGGAGGCCTACGCGAGAATCGTACAGGTGGCGACCGACCGATCGAATAGATCCGTCGAGAAAAATATGATTAATTGCCCGTTGGATACTGCGATCATACCTATTATTTACTACTCGCCAGCAAACCGGAATGCGAAGATAATTTCTAGATCCTATAAATGGATTTTGCGACCTGAATTAAGATGATCGACAACGGCCGCCGTCGTCGTCGTTGACGAGAAGAAGGCAAATTCTCGGTAGACGGCGCGACAACTGACGGGGTTGCCGTGTCGTTACAAAATATAAAAAACGGTCCCCGTGTAGGTACATAGATGAAAGCAGAAGGGTCACTTTCAATGTAAAAAAACAAAAGTTTATTGTGAAAAGTATCTTGCCCGTGTTAAGTTTTTTTTTGTGTCCGGGACCTGTACATACCTACTAACTTACCTGCGGTTCAAGTTCGCCTGTTCGCGACCGTGTTCTCGCGCGCGCCCGTTTAAAACTTACAGCACTGAATGGGCTCGTTGATAGTTTTGGCGTTTTACCACAGCAGTGACATTCCGCGGGTAAAAAAATAATAACAACAAAAGCATCTCGAGTAGTGGGAATACCTAATTGCGGAAAACGTGCTCCGGCTGTGATAAATGAATTGTAACGACACTTGCGGCTCGAAGATTATTATTATTATTATTATTTTTTTTTTTTTTTTAGACTCGTTGACAAGAAAGCGCATTCGTTGCAGATTTGTTTTTCCGTGTCCCAATTACGATCGGACGGCACGCATAAAACGTTAAGTACACCAACAGTTATGTTATTGTTATTGCAATCTCACCTGGTGACTTTTTGAAGAAGTACCGCCGTTTTTTTTCAGGAGTTTCCAGTGAAAATATTTAAGTAAATACTCTTCGATCGGTTCTCGGTGCGATCTTCGATTTTAGGCCGTTACGTTGGCGAAAAATAAAAGGTTGTGCGCGTATACGGATGGAAAACAAGAACTCGACAATATACAAAAAAAAAAATATATGTATATATTATGTACAATCAAAGGAAAACGTCCAATACAAACCGTCGTCTAACAGCTACGATTGTTTTTAAGTACACCGTTCAGACGACGTTTCAGTACTGACTAGATCAATACACATCTGACTGACCGCAACGCTAAGAAATTCGAATCCATGCCGATCATTAAAAACGTCCAATTATATTTAGTTTCAACGCAGTCATGTTATCAAGTAATAAAAAAAACCTCTCGATAATTAATTGTAATTGTAAATTAAATAAAAGATGCTAACGAAAACGATTTAACCCAGATGGAAAATAATATATATCAGACGATTGATATGCCGTGGCGTTGCTCTGAATTGGTTTTCACGAAACAAATTCATATTATTGATAAAACGAAACGCAGATTTGATTGTACTAATAAATATTATCTGATTAGGAAGCCCTATAAATAACCCAGTAAGCAATAGTAAACACGACGCATAATCTCTACCAATTTAATTGTTATTATGCCTAATAATAATAATTTTATTATATAATGCTATATATATTATAGACTTATTTTTCACGATAACTAGACGTATTTTATGATAAAAATTATGTTTTTATTTCTAGAAAAGAAATATTATGGAAAATGTGTCGAATTTGCTTTGGTTTTGTTTGTGTTGCGAACTCGGCGAAGACCGGATATTCCAAATGAATTATGTAATTTGTTTTACTATTAACCGTAACAATTAATTGGTTTAACGACCGTTTGAGTACCTTCAAATTTGCGCGCGATCCTTCCTCGACGTTTAGACCGTATCATACGCGTGACTAGGTATATTGTACACGTAATAATTACATATAATACTTACAAGTATTTATATAAATCATGAGATCACGTCGAGAAAAATCTAAGACTGTAGTTAACGCTTTAAATACGGTGTATTATACCTATTGCGCGTATTTTTTTTATTCTAAACAAGAGTGTTGTGACCGATTAATGTTATTTTTTTTTTAACTATCCAAAACAAAAAGCTAAAATCGCATAATTACCTAAAATAACTTTGATCTAGAAACAAGTAGAAGTGGGCGTCCAAAACTAAGTTAACTTCGCTAAGACCGTGTACCGACTGACTAGCTCAAGACGAGTGGAAAAGTACCAAGGGTACAGACAGTGCCCTCACCGTAGCCGTGGACCGTTTTTCTCAGAACCGTCAAGACAGGATAAGATATGGGACACACTTACGGAAAACGATATCTGAGCCCAGCCGTATCCGTAATCGTTTTAACCGACGGACGGTATATAATAACGCGAACGAATCCGGTTTAAACTTTAATTTACTTACCATTTTGCTGGGCATTTTGCCTGACGCTCGGTGCTACGTTTAGCTTGGAATACTTTAAATGATGTAGCGGAAACTAGCTGTAGATTATTGCCGTCTGAACAACATCCACATATCCTGTGTAAGACCTGTGGACAACAAATTAAAACAATTTTCTTTAGAAAATATTGGCAATTAAAGCGTTTACCCACGGTATTAACGTACATCAAAAGGAGAAGGGATTCCCCGTATACAGGTATAGCGTATAATTTTGTAGTGAAATACCATATTATCTTATCGTGTAAAAAAAAAAATGATTATTATTATAGCCTTTGACACTATAGATGTTTGCACGACATGTAAAAGAGCCGCACCACGCTGTTTAGCATCGTGATATATCCATAATGATAATTGTTAAGTCTACAATTTACATTCAACACATTATTATTATTATTATGTAGGTATTAAAATATTATTATCTGACCCCCGGAGTCTGGTTAGTGCTTTATGATACGGACGAGGTACACGGTTTTTATTGATATAATTAATAATCTCAATTATCGTATCTCGTTTTTGTATTAAAAACCACAAGTCGTTAAAAAAGTTAGTCGCAAAAAAACGATCATCTTTATAATGCATGTGTATAGTAGCCAAATCATTCAAAAAACGTGTGCGAAAAACTATGTGTGTGCCGATCACATGATTAATTTCGACGTGTTCTAAAAATTACTATAATATAGTACTATAAATTTACCAAATATAGAGTGATTCGTATTAATAGAATTGCTGGTGATACTGTGATTGTGAAATTGTAAACATCCGTTAAAAATTGAAAATTACTGTTCTTTCTGTCAAACTAATTTAGATGTACAAACAGGGAGACTCGGGGGATGAAATAAAACTCTACAAAAAGTAATGAAATATTTGTTCAAAATTTAGAGCTAGATGACGGTCATCCAACGCCATCTCTCATTTAAGGATCCCTTAACCCATTATAAACATAAATAGAAAAAATAATAGGACATGAGCGTTTGAGTTTGTATAAAATATTGCATCAATTTGCAAATAAATTTACCCCAAATTGTCATTTTTTCTTATACATTATTTATATATTCTATTCTCTTCCGAAAAAAGATCATTGTTCTATAATAAATTATATTATTTTTGACATTATATATTATTATAATGTCTTCAATTTCCTAAATGATAGTTGAACAAAGTTCTCTGCTTTTTATTATTTTCCAAGAATATTCTTTAAATTTTAGGTAGGGGTTATGGTTTCGATGCAGTCACCCATCCGACAACTAGCAATCCGGACGCCGCTCAACAGTAGATAATCAATAATTATATAACAGTCTTAGTATTGTATATTATACGATAATGAATTTATTGTTATTAAAAAATTCTAAAGACAATACTTTTGACCGTTGACTTCAATTCATAAAATAAACTAAAATTATCAACTCTCATTAAATGCACATATAAGTTGCTCTCTTAAACGTTATTCACGAAGGATAAAGTCCATGCTCTTCAATTAACTATATTCAAATAAACGCACATTATTACTGATCGTTATTACTGGTAATCCCCGTTAAATCAATTATACAACTACTCGAACCATAGACCTATTATGATAATTAAAATTATGGACGAATTTTCGCTCTTTGCAATCTGTATAATAGTGTCAAGTAAAATAATTGCTAATTAATAGAGCAATTGCAACCGCTAAATTTTTCAAATTTCAAAGTGCAAATTTTTATTAAACGGTTTTATCCGTGACGTTTAAGTGTTATTAAGTGATATTTTGCACGATGTTGGTGTATGATCACAGATTGCTTCTATTCAAATATAAAGTATATGGAAATCCGCAATAAAATAAGATGCTCTCTTACTTATTTAAACGAGAAAAGTTGCTTTTGTTTGTGCAACTCTAAAGTTGCAATTCTATTCGATACGATCACGTAGTCATTTTTTGCGGTCAGAATTTAGATTAAATTATTTGTTATCAGTTATGTCTAATTAAAAACTGACAAATGTAGCACAGACAAATGCAGCATTATTATTCAAACACAAATGTCTCAAAAATGAACATTGTGTGTACGGGCTCTCTTTATTTATTTATTCGTATGGCATTTATAATGGGGGCCTAGGTCCTAACAAAAACAAAGAAAATAAAGAAAAAAAAAGTTGTGATTATAATTTAATATCAAGTCAGCCACTCCATGGCGCCTGCTGATGCCCTGACAAAGTCCTTCACATCACCGGCATATCTTCTTATTGCAAGATATTGCGAGCAAGTGTTAAACTCAGATCTCCAGGTATTGAGCAAATACTTCACGCACTGGAGGCTCCGGCCACATACGAACCAGAGGTTTCCACTTTTCACCTAAATAACAAGCAGGCAAACGATACATTTAACGTCATGTTAAATGGATGCAATGTTAAACACAACACCCACCCAAAGTACCTAGGTGTTACATTAGATAGGACATTATCATACGGGCTCTCTTATAGTCGAGTACAATATACACACTTATTCGGTCGCCACCAGGCTACCAGTCCATAGTCCAGGACTGGTGGTCCATAGTCAAGGACTTTCGGCTAGCCATGTCGACGACGACATCCGTGATACGAGTGTAATAACCAAATTATACTACGCACAAAATAACGATAATATACATATTACCTACAGTGGCGAGTAAATTACAATTCGTGTACATTTGTAACGATCATGAAAGCTATAATAACTTCTTCTTTGTATTATTTGTTTTTTTTCAAATTGTTACCAAACATAATTTTAGTGCGTGGTAAAATCCAAGCTTTCAACAAAATTAACATAATGTAGTAGTACATTTTATAAACAAACGGCGAGACGCCACTTCTTTTTCTTAGTCAATAATATTGTAATGGACAATTGCTGGCCATCACTATTTACTTATGGTAATCTGTTGCAACACGAAATCTAATATCTACTTTAACCATACGAATTCAATAGGTTTATGTGAAAAAGCTATTTACCCGCACTAAAGGATATATAGTGACAAAAGTGAATTAGTTATTATTGAAACAATCAATAATTGATAAAACGACGAATTTAAAACCGAGTGCACCATTTTCTAAGGCTGCCATATTATGACCATATTCGGTACAAGTTATTGGTTTTGGATAAACTAGTTTTAGTTGTAGTAACGTAAGGCCCACGTGGTTCATAGACAAATATAATACACGCTTTACCGCCGTTCGAAAGCTAAGACTGTCAACCATGACCTTGTCGGTGGTCTTTAATAATATAATAGTGTAGTGTACAAATGACAATGAGAAATCAGCGGGATGCGGCAAGTTTAAGGACTTGAGAAAATGATAGCGAGGCGCTCGTGCTTAATCTTTATTCTTTATGCGTCGCTCAAATATATGCAACCGTAAAACCCGTTAAAGAATGTATGCTAAACGCGGGAAAAATGGCAATAAAGATCTCATTATCGAAGAGAATGTAGGTATGCCATATGAGAAAGAGTAAACACGCAAGTGGACACATAAAGACTACGTGCGGAGATACAACCTCCGGCGTTTCGCTATAAATCACATATACCCTATGTATGTAAAGTCTATTGTTTTATTTTCAATGAAAAAAACCCGACATTTGTCTTGGTTTTTTTGAGACAGATGATTTTTATTTGACGCATTAGAAATACAATAATACATTATAAATCGCAGTAGCTGTTTTGATAAAAATAACAACGCAAGTGATTTTTTGTAACACCAAAAAACTATCGAAAACTAAATTAAATCAGATAACAAGAAAATTTGTATTTTACTTATAAACAATTATGGTCAACTGCGAGTTATAAGTTATTGGTATTAGATTAAAACACTTCTCGCTAACTAATAATCAGTTAGCGCTAAAGATGGCAACATTATACGCATAGATTTTATTATTTTTATGGTTAAGGGTTTAAACTTTAAATATTAATTTCTTTACTAAAACTATTAAGAAATTATGCTATATATAAAAATATATTTATTATTTCGATATTTCATTTTCATCACCTACAATCATATGATGAAATCATGGTAAATTTATTTGTCTATGAATAATAGGTATTTATAACTTTTTTTTAAATATTGTATAATATACTTTTTATTGCAAAAACAAACGTTCATAGCACGAGATGAAAAATAAACTTTCGTTATTTTCTTTTTACCATTACTGTTCTTTTCAAATGTAAGTTAAAATTCTACTCAACGTGGTCCAACAATTCTATATCAATATGTATTCCAAAAGGTCGAATGTATCCGTGTATTTTAATGTGGCCCAGTTATAAATTACAATTTTATCAACTGTCATCGTTCATAGTTCGTGTGAGTTTAGCTTATCAAATACCAATAAAAAACAAAAATATTTATATCTATTCTCATTTGTTGTGTCAACAAAAAACATAATAATAACAATTTGAATATGTTAGGTAAATATTCAAACATATTTCACTACAGGTCTACATTTTTTCCTATTTTTATAACTTCATATTTTTGTGTATATAATATAATATAATTTCCAAGAAACAGATAAAAGGATTTAAATTAAGTTTAAATTATTAACATTATAATAATACAAAATTCACAATCAAAACAATTATTAAACAAATATTGAGCACCAGATAGATAGTGAGTGACGGGACAACAATGTCATAGACCACGTGGTCTACGTGGGAACTTAAATATTTACCATAGCAAAGGTCATCGCAATGTAAAGCATTCGCGATTAAATTAAAAGCAAACATGTTATTTTTTATCACTATCAAATTATTGTATTGTGAAATTAAACGATACAATGTTATTATTATTAGTATTTAATTACTTTAAATTACTGATAAACTTAATGCTATCGGAAGTTTTTTTAAAAAAATGTCATAAAATTGTAAAATTAAAAACAATATTTAAAAAAAAAATGTAGTATTAAATCATATTTTTACGTGAATTCATATACAGAAAAATAATCTACTATTCTTACTACCCACATTGATTCTCAAGAGGACGCTACCCACCGGTAATTTATGGGCAAAAAATGTTTTTTTTTAAATGTGAGGGCGGTATTTACAGTAACCGTATAAAATTGTTATAATGGAACTTTAATAATCGAATTTTATCTACGGCGAAGCGTTTTTATGAGGAAAAATTGCAATTTATCCTATACAAATGACTGAGATAGTCTGCCAAAAAATAATGGTAACTAATAAAGTATCCTCATTACTGTATTAATAAGTATACACTATAGTTCAAACTAAATTAAGATTCTTCGAAAAATTGCCTATACTTTACTCCTTAAAAATGGTCTGTGTAACGTAAAAATAATTTAATTTTCAAAAAATCATTTGTTAACTTGTATTTTATATAATGCCATTAGGTATAATGTACTCAAGGCAAAATTAAAATAGTAGTTAATTATATCTTCAAATTACACCTCTTTGTCTGAAGTGCTCAGTTTACGGCACATAATTCATGAAATTATTTCATTACAGACTGATTATTATAATGTGTACTCTTTATTATCGCACAGTGACAAAAATCATCAAAAGACTATTAATGTTTTAAACTATAACTTAAAATAATTGTTTACAAATATTATTAGTATAATTGGTGCAGAAATGTTCTAGAAAAAAAAAGAAAGAACGGTAAGCAAATCACTCGGTATACACAATGAAATATATTTTTTTTATAGACATTTATTGAACAGTAATTATTTTAAATTACTGTTAAATCAATGTGAATCTTAACATTTAATGTACGTCGTACTCAAGGGAAAATATATTACTAACGTATTATAAATAATACGATTATTATGTATGAATATAAGATTCATATTTTTTGTATGTTAATATTCCCATACATATTTATTTTTGCAAACGTCCCAAATTGTGGGTTAATTTTGAATAAAAATATAAAAATTATAATTTAACCGAAAAAAGTTAGTCTCTTGACTATTATTTATAGAAGAAACAGACTTGAGACTTGTTCTACAAATTTTGGAAAACTAACAAAATAATTGATAACGATACTTAAATTTTAAAAACAAATTGTATTTATTTTTTTAGATTAATGCCAACCTTTAACCAAAACCCCAAATCTTCTATTTAAGATATTTCGACAAACACCCTCTCAAAATTGTACATAATTTTAAAATTTTAACTTTGAACAAAATTTACCAAAATTAGTCGATACATATTTGTAGGATATTATTTTAAGTTGATGTATATAGTAATAATAATAATAATATATAATACGTATACAGGTAACCGGTAGATCATTTTATCGTGAACCTAAAATTGTTTTTTTATAATGTTTTATACAATGTAACCTCAATTTTTCACTATTTTTTTTGTTATTACCCCCTCACAACTTAGTTTTTTTGAAAGCAACTTTTAAAACTTAAACGGTAACGTATATATTTCATTAATTTTTAAATTGTGAATAATGTACTAAACATTTCAATTGGTTGATAACCAGTTTTGAACATTTATTTTTAAAGTTATATGATATAAAAAGTTAGGACAGGAGGGGAAGTGCGGTTGAACAATGCGTGCAGATAAAAATATCTCTACTCTCCGCCCTTCCTAAATTTTAAACTTTAATAACTTTGAAACTAATTAGCAAAACTGGTTATTGACCAGTTAGAAAGTTGTGAAGTGGGTAAAAACAAAAATTGTGAAAAATTAAAATCACATTGACCATTGTATAAAATCATTATGAAAAAAAAAATTATTTTCTTATTAAACCCTATTAGATCGAGTGGTTCACGATAAAATGATCACCCTGAATTTATACAAGTATAAAATAAATAATATAATATATTAAAGTGAAAAAATTAAAAATTGTTTTTTATTCTGTTAACTGCATTAAAGTATATATCTAAAATATGTAAAGTGAAAAAATTTAAATTAAAACATACACACAATAATTGCTAATATTACGTTTTTATTAGAAATCGACTACCACATTAATCTATTATTGTTTTATATATTATGTAATATGTATTAACAATAACTGTTTTTCAGTATTCTTCCCAGGCTACTATATATACTCTATTATTTTATTATACAAAACGTTAACTGGAACGACAAAACATTAATATCAGAAAATATGACGCAACAAAACGCTTGGTGTGGGAGTAATACCAGCGTAATATGCTTAACGAGGCGTTGTGTATAGGCAATTTGACTACACTCCAGCGATTTTCTTACAAACATTTATTGAATTGGCGTTTCTCGCTCAATAACTAACATAATAAAAATCGACTACAACGTAAATGAATGTTTGACAGTAAAATTAATTTGTGTCCAACTGTAATGGCAAACAGCGTCCATCAACAATTATAATTTATTATTCATTGATTTCATTTATGGAACACTTGTTTAGTTTCTTGTTCCAAAATATAAAAAAAATTGTCCGAATGAAACACTTAATTACATACATAATGTTCAAATCTATTTGAGAGTAATGATAATAAATATTATTATACTTCATTAAAAATAGTGTACATTTTGTGCCACCCTGGCAACCTCTAGAAACACGTGCTCTACATATTTTGCTTTTCTTATGACTTATGAGCTTCAATAAAAGTGTAAATAACGAGAGACGCAAAAACAAATAAGTTTCTGACGTACGAGCCATTTTTGTTTACGGTCGACCGAGAAATAATTTGTGACTTTCGATTAAGCAAGTACGAACATTAAAACTAAACGAATTGACGTTTTCCGAATTAATATGTGTTTACCTCATAAGTACGAACATGGCGTATCGCCTACGTACTTCATAAAACAAATTTACTCGAGACCAAAGTCTTATAAATTATAGCTTGTTCGGTTAGGTAATTAACAAAGTCAACTCTGCTTTTTCCCCAGTTATTTCGCAAAACCCGTTGGCTCGTTGATTATTTGTCGTCGGGGGCTGGGAAACGGTCACAAAACCAAATAATAATAAAAAAAAAACAATAATATAGGCACGCGAGACTAGAATAAAGAACAAAAATAAGCCATATGCATAATACAATTAACTATCGATTATAATTATATAATATAACAGAAATGTCTGTAACTGAACCCTGACAGTCTATAAACATACCTACATACTTTGTACAAAATAATAATAATCGTGTTACCACTTCGGAAGCCAAACGCGGACTGATTTAATTAATTAAAACAATATAATTCTGATAAAGCATTAATATGGTTTAAAACGACGTAATATCAAAACGATAACATAGAAAATTGAAGCTTTAGTCAAGAAACCGTGGAGACTATTAATTTTAGGTTTTTTTTATAAAAGTTATAAGATTTTAATTGGTGAATACGATTTTATAAAAATATCTAAATTATAATTCAAACGAGCTCTTGTGTCATTTTTAATTTGTTTTTGTACGTGTTCTTCTTATCATTAAATTTGTCGTTTGACCTGACAAATAATCTGAACCGATCGCACGCATGGCTTTTATTTAAAATAGGTATGTAGACTTTAATAACAACGTGTGCACACAGTGTACACATGTGGTTATATCGAACGCACGTTCGCTCTTTTTTAATTATTTTTAAATCTGGCGATGGTAAAAAGAGCAAATATTAATTGTTAAAAAACGTGTGATTTGTGGATACAACAGTATTGTTTTTGTTATTCGAACCGAGAGCATTATACTTTAAACCTTAGTAGGACATCAGGATACCTAGTATTAAAAAATAAACGTCGACTGATAGTTGATACTTTTCAAAAAAAAAGAATACTTTACTTTTCACATATTGTACAAACCAATTTTGATTTTTACAGAAATCGAATAGTATGGAGTAAACGCTTCAGCTGTGTTCTATTTTAACGCTTTTAGTACAACGAGAATGCCGATTTTCGATTCGGAAATCAAGGTCACAGTTCCTTAGTTTAAGTATTTTCTTGTTTGCTTAACTGTTTTCAGAGAACACAAAATATGTCAAACAAAGACAGAATGTATCGTATTAATATATGAAATTCGACGTTCGGCAAACTACAATCGCGTTTATACCTACACAATACACGTTGTACAAACAACTCCCATCGGCATAATAATTATAGTTTGTAGAAAACATTTGTAAATTTGTTAGCTTGTAATAATAACTACCGTCTATTACAACATTATGGATATTTTACATCACACGATGTTAACTACATAAATTATGTTAAATGTATTGTTTTGGTTTAACCATTTTTTTGTCTTCTTAATTATTATATTGTTAATAGTAGTAGTAGTAGTAATATACGACGGAAAAATACATAGTTGGTCTAACTAAAATTATGGTTAGATAAATAGTTGATTTAACTAAACATTTAGTAGGACCAACTTTTTATTTAGTTATTCCAACTATAGTATTAGAAGGTACTAGGTAGCATAATATTATATATATTATTTTATTATGCAGAGTTTAATATTTGCCAAGTTGAATACTATCTATAGTGGATGTCTAATAACATAATTTAATAAAATGTATTTTTATTCTCTTGGTTGTTTTGAACGCATTTGACCTTGAATTATTTCTTTAAAATATATTTAACTTAGCGGGACGTCTATTGTCTCCGCGGTGTCCAATCACACAACCCCGACGAATGACGATCGGATGCTTTTAAGTAAAAGTGGAATTGGAAAACGTTAATAATAATATATAGTATATTTACAGTTGTCCGAGATCAATCTAATAGATGCGACTAAATTAAAATGTCCGTTTCTTATTTTCAAGAAGCTAAACAAATTTTCTATCTTCAATTTTGGTAAATAAAATGCCTATACGTAATCCCTTAAAAAGGAATGTCATCGACAACCGTTCCAGTAGGACAGATTTTCATCGTCTTGCTCATGGCTATAACTTGGTTCTCGCATTATTATAGGTGTAATACTTCACATGTTAATTAAAGAATTGGAAACACAGTTAAATAGTCCGCGCTCGAATAACGGATTTCTAAAAGTATTACTAAAATAACGCTATCAAATACTATCAGTCATACGACTTACGTAGGCCAATACATTATTATTATTAACGAGTAATATATTCTACATATCTTATATTAGAAAACGGTACACTTGGTTACATCATATTTCCACACACACACACATATATGTAGACGCATTCACTTTTAAGTATAACATGGTAATATAGAATTAAGTAGTCATTAATAAAAAAGTCTGCTATTTCACATCCTAACCAATAAAATCACACCAAAATATGCTATAATCTAAACGATAACATGCAAAATAAATTCGTTTCAAGTTTTCCACCCAAAAGGGAATAATTGCTTTTTATGACTTAATTGTTACTACTAAACTAATAGCCACCGCGGAAATAACTCAACATAACTCGAATGAAATCCAGAGGCGTTTGTTACATAATATTACAATAATTGGGTTGTGGTTGTTATTGTCTACATAATGATTTTTACTGGAGAAAATCATTTGTAAACGTTACTGACCATTGCTCACAGGTTTATTAGCTTTTAAAATGTAAAATATGTAGAGTTGTATATTTGAACCAATATTTTCAATGACATAATACGATTATTTTTTTTTCTACACATTAAGTATAGTGTTTTCAGAATCGACGAGTCACACCCCTTTTCATAAAATATTATAACCTATATATTATATTAATAAAAAATAACTATACCTACTTATTGACTGATTGGCATTTGTCTTTATTCACATATATATTTACTCTGACAACAGCTAACGTACTACAATATAAGTAGGTTAGACCACTACATATCCGATAATGGTTCTGCTATTATATGTGTTTTAAAAAAATTGAAATCATTTTTCAGTATGACGTGAACATGAGTGATGAGGTTAATGTCAGTTATACGGTCTGAACACTACTAATGACAAGAACAACAACGGGATTATAACCAGATTACCATACTATTTATTATTGTAAAGCACAATCGTACTTTTTGTATACACTTACAGCTTACTCAATTATTTTTTTTTTAATCTAAATTGGTTTCCACGAAACAATGGCAGTGTTTATCGTCTAATCCAAAGCGTCGGACTCGGTCAATTAACCCGATTGTTTTCAAATAAAAGGCTTATGTAACATATAAGGTAGGTAAATCATCACCTAGGACGTCAGAATTAACATTGGCGTACGGCCTAATCGAAAGTTTTGAAGTGTTCTAATCTACAGCTATAAAACTCGAATACAAAGAATTACTGAATAACATTAACTACCTAACCTAAGTAAATCATAAATCCGACTCCATTCATTGACGTGCGTCGATATAATCCAATATTATTCGCATAAAGTGGCTTATATCTGTACGTGCATGTATGTAAACGTGCATTGTATTTTTTTTAATATTGTGCACGTTAATGTGGCAAAATTTCACAAGTAGAGCTCACGTTATAACATTAAATTTTACCGTTACTAATATTGGTGACTTCCGTGTGATTTAGCGTCCAGACATAATAATTGTTGCTGGTTATATATGGTTTTGATCATGGGCAGCCCGCTTGAAAAACCGTGCGAATTTACGGTCGATAGACTCTTGTAATTGTTGTCTTATTCTTCAGACATCTCGCGATACAAAAGGAGGAATCAGCTAATTTTAAGTATGATACTCAATATTGTATTTTTTTTATTTCTTATACGAGTATTATACAGAGCCATAGGCCGTCAAGTGTTTTTGTGAGGTTTCAGCGGTGGTATATGTTATACATGTGCGAGTTTGCCAGTTGAAATTTGGAAATCCATCGACGTGTATACTTATGGCTTCTCCATAACAAAAATAATAATTTCATCACGCTTTTTCCACACGCGTCCTACGAAAACCACTAAATTGCGAACCTACTAGTAATAAATGCCAATCCGTTTTTCAATTACAACAATTCCCCAGCACAGGACCATAATATACATTTCCAATAAGTGCTAGTTAATCAGCAAGCCGTCCGATCTAATAAGCAAAAACATTTTCATTGTGTATTCGTTTAACACACAAAAGCAATGTAAGATACGATATTCAAACAACGGTTTTGATCGTTACTGATCGTCCTTTGTTTCATAGTCCACTACAACATACGGGTTACAGGGTAAGGCTGATTTAGAACAAATATAAATGTTATATAACATTCTACTTGACGTTAATTACTTTGCTTCGACAACCAAAGAGAATCGATGAATCAGAGCGAACTCCGTTGCTAAGGCTAGGACTTACATTGGATTTTTAAATTCTTTAGACATTTGAATTTCTAAACGAAAATTCAAACGCACCTACTCTTTTCCGAGGCAATCGTGTTTAGCAACAGTTACGCCAGGACTACTGTTAAATGTTATCATAATATAATCTTACAAATCTTGAAGACGTAAACGATGTCCTAGACGATAGACCGGCGCCGATCACTGCCAAAACTATATACATAATACATAATATAATTACAATATATCGTACATTATTATACGATATACCTAGTACAGTACGCGCATATGCAATGAAGAACAGTCGAGCTATGTTCCCATATAATGGCAATACTGGACATTATATATTATGCATACAACCCGACACCATTAAAAACGGATAAATACAAAATGGGACAACCCAGGTATCATATTAATATATTCGTTCGTCTCCGCGTTTTGCTATAGACTTGTATTCGCAATTTGCTTCATGCACACCGTGTCAAAGTATTATTATTGTATAATGGTTTAATTTTTTTAAGAATTTATATATAGCGACGCAATACGAAATTGTAATAGATCGGCCACACGAGGGCACAATGAGTAGTTTACGCGATTGGAATTTGGCAATTTTCCAAAAATAAATAAACAAAGATTCTATGACCTCGTCAACTGTTATGTGGGAATATAGGTTTCTATAAAAAAATTTAAAAGAAAAAAACACAGATAATATTATGTGATTTATGTTATATTCATATTCAAATTGCCTTTACTATTTTGCAATTCGTGCATTTTTTACCGTGTAAAAAAAAAATTTCATTGTGCAAAACATTATTGATTTGTAAAATCTGGTATCTAATTATACCAGACACATCTTCAAATGTTTTTTTATTTATTCATTCATCATTAGGATGATAACGACCATAGGGCAAACAATACAGAAAATTGTTTATAACACACAGAAAATGTTTGTAAATATAAATTATGAGTAAAATAGTGCATAGTAAAAATAACTTAGTAATTCATAATAATGAAATTAAATCATTATTATTTTTCTTGTAGGATAATAAAGTTAAAAATCGATGTTGTAAAAATCTAATCTTATTAATATCACAAGCCACATATGGAGACCATACAATAGATCCATATTCCAAGATAGATCGAACAAGTGCAATACATCAAGTTTTTAAGCATGAAATATTTTGAAATTCATTACAATCCCGTCTTAAAAATCCTAATGTACGTAAAGCTTTATTACAAATATATGTGATGGTTTCGTAAAGAATAAATCACTAGATAGAATAACTCCTAGATCTTTAATATGATTAACAGCAATGAGGTTACAACCATTAATTACATATTGGTGATAATTATAAGATTTTGTTCTTGTAAAAGTCATTTGTAAATATTTACTCTCGTTAATTTGCAATCAGTTTTTTAATGTCCACCAATAAAATTTATCTAAGTCAGACTACAATTTATAATGATGTGTAATATCATATAAAACAATTATAACAGTTGACGTCCGCTTCAACGATATCTGCTTATAAACAATTGCCACATTGCCTCCAACATTAAATTTACAAGTTAATTTCGCACGTTAAAAAATGGTTTGCACGCTCATAAATATAATATGGAGAAAAATCAACAAATATAATACGGATCTATTATAAACTATGTTATTTACAACATTCAGTGATTATTAGTAATTTTGTATTATTTTAGAAGTAGATCAAACGGCAATCTATTTACTTTATAGTTATCTATAATAAAATTAATATTTAAACAAGATATGTCAATAGAATTATAATAACTAAAGCCAATAAATTAAATAGAATATTAGGTAAATCTGGTATATTTTTTTTAGATAAACAATTATAGTTAATTATATACAACCTATCATTTACAAAACGAGTGAAGCTAATTACTTGAATATTAATGTTAAAAACCTAAGTTTTCTCTAATTCTACCTAATATTTCTAATTGTGATATTATATTTAAATATGTAGATTTTCCATCGAAAGAAAATAAGAAATTTTTCTACAGAACCATTCAGTAAATAATGATTTTTTTAACACAAGTTTTATGACAAAAGTTATCATCCCTAATTTGGGCAAAGTAAAATAAGCATCAGATGGACTTAGGCAGAGTTATCTAACTCTATATAGAGCTTGAACCCGGATACATGGAAACAAATACATTGACAAAGCTAATGACCAAATAATTCGACGCCAAATGGCACTGGTGCAAATCTGATACCACAAGGATAAATATTAAAGTAGCTATTTCCATATATCTCTTTTTCGTTAATTCTTTTCAAGTATAAAACCAGTTTTTTGCTGCAGAAATGACGATATACTGTAGATACAGTATAATAAAATATTATGCCTATATTTTTTTCTCAAAATGACGTCCAGGAATTTTTTGCACCTGTCTGTTGAAAATGTATATATATATATATATATATATATATTTACATTTTAGGTACACTTTATCAAAATAATAAATGTGAACGCAATTTCATAAATCGCCTTTGTTTTTCTACCCGGATATCGTTGTACAGCTATAAACGTACATTATACCGACATATAAATATGGTAAATGCGAAATAGGCGTCAAGTGATTTATGATGTTATGGCCTATGTATATTGGAAAATACATTCAGGTTTAAGGATAAGGTCAAATGAATTGCGTTTTGACCCACGCTTTCCGCCGAGAAAGGGAATTTTCCACAATATATATTGGCTCAGAATTGTAACTAATTATTCTGATCACAAAAAATTTTAAAAAAATTAAGAATATTGTATATATTGATACAAATAATATAAAATAAAATACTGTACGGCTAGGTTTTTTAGATTTATTAGTTGTTTTTTATTCATCATCATCAGCGTTTTTCACAGATGTCTAGAGTTTCAAATAAATCTACATAATATTATTGCAAATTATATATTATGGGAATTTAACGGTATCACAGAGAATAAAATTGGGTATCGTATCTAGTTACACGAAATCCAATACAAAGGGGACACGATGCCATTTGAAAAAAATATGACTGTTCAGCATTTTACTTTAATCATTTAATAGTTCTATTTTTATAATATATTTTGATTAAGTTAGTATTTTTAACACAATAACGTATTTTTTATATATTTAATTTATTTTTACAACTGTCATTATAAAAAGAGGCCCATTTTTTATGAGCTCGCGTTTTGTTCTCAGTAAACCTTGTGAGTAAATCTACAATTGCAAAAATTATAGTTATAATTATTAAAAATACTGCCATAAATTGTTCCGTATGCAGTTAGTGAAGAATAACAATACAATAATAGCGATTTGGTTGAATAGAAAACAATCGCATTGTCTAGACTCGAGTATAATTTTAGAACACTTCACACTACTTTTTATGCGTGCATCATATTTATAAGCTTTGTAGAAAAAAATTGAAGAAACAGGCCTACGTAAATGTTGAATAATTGTAGAAATTTATGTCCTTCAACGTAGTTTTTAATAATTTTATTAAAAATCAATTTGTCAAAATTTAGATAAAGTTTCGAACTTAAATTTTATTTAATTATACGTTTACATAAATCTTATCAAAAAAAAAAAAATAAGTTGTGTGTATAAAATATGACGGGTTTTAAAAATAATAATCTTGAAGGGACTTACTTAACTCTTTTGCTTTGCGTTGGATTCATACAAAAAACTTCGATCGACATTAAACACAAACTTTTCATAATGTAATTTTATTATAGTTCTAAATCAAAGGATATGTTTTATTTTGGAGTGTTAAGAGGAAAACGGAAAACACAAGACTAAACACTTTTTTCGCGTTAGGACACTATTAGTTAAATATTCTATGTTACTGTTCATTAATATAACGATTTGTGTACATAAAAAACCCATACAATTTATTCAGATAACCTTATCGTTTTAATTAAATGTGGAATGATTAGGAATTAAGTACAAACATAGAATAATTATAAACCTATATCCGGTGGGCGGTATATAAGATAAGGAGTTTTATTACTTCTTTTTTTAATTTCGGAGAAGCAGGTACTGCAATATTTGTGAATGTGTGGTTCATATACAAGTGATATATTAGACTGGTTCAACAATTTTTATTCGCCTCAAAAACTAGTACATCTTGGTGAATAAAGTGTGGGTTTTTTTAAGAATTACTTAGAAAGTTAAACGACACTGCATTTTTTTTAACAATAAAAGGACTAAAACCCTTTTAATTTTTTTCGAGTTATTATAGTATTTTAAGATATGGAAAAAAACTTTTTTTAAAATTCAATTTCTTATTTTCTACTTTTAAATTTAACAATATTTAACAAACCTCTAATTATTTCCTTATAGAATATTATATTTGGTTATTTTCTTTATGCGGAGTAACTATATACTACGCGTTGTTCATAGTTTTAAATTAATAACTAATATACTTAAATTATTATCAGAAAAAACTGAAATATAATCCGAAATCCGGTTTTCGAAGTTCGAATTCTATAACTCCGGATTTCGGATTTTAAAACTCCGGTTTTTGAAAACACAGATTTTCCCTGCACTAATACAAGTCAATATACAAGATAATATACATATTGTAATTTCAAATTGAAACTTGTAGTGTCGATTGTATAATAGAGTACCTAATAACTGCAGTAAAATGGGTCAAATGTAACGTAAATTTGTGTTTTATAAAAATAATTATTTCAAAGATAATAAAAAAACCTATGCCCTCTGAGTTCCGCATCGAAGATAAAAATTGTGTTATTAATTTTGTAATGCATTGCACAACGGCAATTAACGTGTAATTTAGTACGCTATAACTTATACTAATACTAATATAACATTTTTTTAAAAATACGTTGTTTTGTATAAATTGCATATTGTCCTATTTGTTTATTATACTAATCTTATCAATTCTATGTTATTTTTATATCAATGCAAAATAAACTATGCGAAAAGGCCAAGACGTCAAACGACATAGATAAATCATTCTAAAAGATAATTTAAACGTTTTTAAATGCCACATGATAATAATATCCAATTGCATGTAAAAACATGTATATTTATATTTTATTATGGATATAATATGTAGTAGTACATAGATTGATAGATGTCATATCAAATATTTATAGGCGTAGTGTTTTTTTTAAAAATGTTTATAAGGTTTATAAAACTAAATTAATATTAATATAAATATATATATCGATGCGATCAACGCTGTTAAATATAATATTGTTAATATTTCATTGTAAGCGATTTAAAAGTATATTTTAGTAAATATGGAATAATAATATAACATAACACGTATGCTTTGCCACCAGTGCTATACGGTTTGTTTTGGTTAAGTAAGCTGTACAATGAATCGTTTACTGTACACAATACAACGTAGATTTCTTTGTAAATAACTCATACGAGTATAAGTATATTTTTAAGCTCATTGAAGCTCATTGACAAAAACCACACCTAGAGCTTTAAAGCTTACGGTGTGTACTAACCATTACTGCAAAAATAATTTATTTTATAAGGTCTAATAAAGTATATTTTTCCTTCAAGGCTCATTGTTATATTATTCATTTTTTTTTTTAAATTAAAATTGTATTTTAATAGGAAATAGCGATTACACACATGACACAACAGCAACCGATAGACGGGCATAACATTTCTTGTTAAATGTTTAAATGTACTATAGAACTTTTGTGACTCTTTTCTGACATAAAAATGAGCACCGAATTATTTTGTAATGTGGATTTATAAAAAAAATGGAATCGCGAAAGTATATGACATTACATTCTCTTTTCTATGTACTTTCTATCACGCTATTATTATGGAATACATAATAATTTGTATGCTGACAAAAATTATTGAATTTTTAAACATCGAGACCTGTTGTGATAAACCAGTAGCTGCTGAATAATAATTCTCGTAGAGCAGTCGAAACGTTCGTGCTGGTTTTGATGAAAATAATAAATAATAATATACTTTTTATATTATAAAATATCGATTCCAGCGGGGTCAATTCTTCATGTCCCAGATTTATGAATATAATTGTTTAAACGTATAATATTTGATCTAAAATCAAAATAATCATTCAAAACACGCATGCACATTATGGAAGAATGAGCGTTTGTTTGTGTGAAAAATGATAACGTGCGGTAAATATTGGAATAATATGATATTCCCACGGACCATTAGCAGCATTACTTATAGGTGGTCTAACTTTATAATAAGGTAATAAATATACTTTTTCAACATTAAACAGCTAAAAACCGTAATACAACATTTACAATGTCCATGTTATCAATGTTGATGTATCATTTAAATTGATGCATAACAGCTCAATCTATTCAGTAGGTACGTTCTAACATACCTAAATTACATTTTTCCGTGTTAAATAGGCAATAACTAACAGTAATACAAACAATACAATTGACGAGCGTTTAATGTAAAATGTAATTTTTTTAGTTTTTTTTTTTTTCATTTTTGTAATTACTAATTGAATTAGTTATTTCATATTATTTTTAGTAATTAGTTCGCTAGAGTGAAGTGTTTATACATATAATTGGGCGCAATAAGTGCGTTTTCATTAAAAAATTTCACCGCGTCGCAATATGGTGAAATATACTGGAGAAAACAACAACGGATAAACATTGAAAAAGCTCAAGGACGATCAAATAAACAAACAGCCCACCTAGTTACAATGTCATATACAAGGTAAAAAATGCAAACTTAAAAGGTGGAAGAGCGATTGAACGTAAACGGTTTCAGTTACAATAAAAACTTTGGCCTAGGTTTATATAATATGTTATAGCTACTATTTTTAAAAGAAACGCATTTACATAACTGATAAAATGGTTAACGATAATATGCGCATTAAAAAATTGTAATTTTCTTTTGACATTTTAATCGGCGAATAAAAAAACCCCCTATCTAATCTACACACAAATATATATGTATATATACTGGATATAATAAACTAGATTGCAAAGTGTACATGCCGTCAATAGAGATAATTGGAGTTATCATTTTCTGCCACCTTTGTGGGAATTAGAACCTAATCGAATATAGATCGAAAGATCGATGAACCGTGCAAAAACACTAAACCTATATAGAGAGTATCTATACAGAGTGATCTATTTAACGTAAGACGCTCAGTTTTTTTTTTTAATAATTACATTTTTGTAGTTAATCTTATTAGGAGACCTTTTAGTTAATGCTATTTTATAATATGAAAACTTTTAGCGTCATTGGTAAATTACAGAGCTCTATCAACTTTTGAAACTTTAATGGTAACGCAAATATTTTATTATATTTTTAAATTAAGAATGGTTCACAAAAATTGTTGACTAGTCAATAACCAGTTTTCAATAACTATTTATAATGTTTAAGACGGGAATAAGGGATGAGTGTTGTATTAATATTGTAAATGCACTCGCTACTCAACTGCTTTACCCCCCGACCTAAATTTTAAACTTTAACATCTCTAAAAGTAATTATTCAAAACTGCTTATAGACCAGTCAAATTTGTCAACAAATTCTTCGTATTATAAAAAGTTAATTAAACATAGACGTTATAATTTAATTTTTAAAAATTGATAGCGCTTTGAAAAATACTACAAAAGTTAATTTTTTGATACTTTATAATATTGTAAAAATATAACATAAATACAATTTTTTCATAAATAAAAACTACATTTAAATTATTTTAAAAGAAATTTAGTGTTTTACGCTTAATACATACTAAAATGACCTTTAGTTTTATCACTTTTATATATATCTGCCTATAATTTGATAAGCGTTTAAAATTATTAAACACACATTTTGTACATTTTACCGTTTGTATACTTAGAAACGGATATCACGCACCGAATTGCTATCAAAAAGAAAATATCCTAGAATATAATAGTGTGATGCAAACCAGCAGAGCGAGTGCGAGAACATGGAGAAATATCACGTTACAACTTGCATTCCTTTTTTAGAAGTACAACAGGAGGAACATTTTTATAGTAAATAAATAAGTAATAATTTTTGTTATTCTAAAAATAATTGCTAACTTTAGGAAAATTATAAGAAACTTTCAAAAGCCGCATTATAATAATTAAAATGATTACTTGTGCATCATTCAAAAAAACGATAATCGGATTTATTTCTCAGATACCTACTATTTATAGCTGTTAGTGCCTCCGTCATTTCCGTGATATTTTGTATTTTTATTTATCACTCATACAGTTTCCTAAGTATTGAAATAAGTATTCCGAGCAATCGTCAAACATGAAATATTGATCAGCTTATCAACTTTGAACAAAACAAAATATGCTAACTACATTTACTTAGTAGAAACAACCGACACACAACAAAAAATATAGTCTTTGAACTTTATTGTGGTTTCTCTGTAGGATTTTGTCGTGAACGCGGTGTTATCTACGTTTCCGCGGATGCTATTAATTGATGTATTGCAATAAATTATAATATTTTGTTATCATCGCCTAAATATGCGTATGTAAAGGTATGACCTAGGTCACGGTCGATTGTTTCAATGCCGATGATCAATAATAATACTATTATTATTATTATTATTAGTATTAAACGATATGTGCGTTTAAACGAGTACTGCTAATTTGGCGTAGTGCACAGTAATATACAAATTACATCCATTATTACACGGCGAATACTTCCTATGAAAATCATATTAACATAGCCATTGATATTTAACCCTTTATAAAATGATGTCGAATAATTGTTCAACTATTGATAAAAGTAATACCATTCAAGTGTTTATCGTCGTAGATGATAACGTTCGCCTATAATTTTTATTCATTCTGTCAAGGTGACAAAAAATATTCGCGAACGTAAAACTTTATCGTTTTGTGACGTTAATAGTGTTCATTGCTACCCACATTCGTAAAAAAAATGTACGCTTACTATTAACATACTAGCAGTAACGCAGCGGACCTGCTTAAAAATAGGCTATCAAATATTACTATTCTTCGTATCCGATAACAGATGTTTTTGAAGTCAACATAATATTATTCGGCCCGGGTTTGTTTTTCTTTTTAAAACTTTACACAATCGCGCCGTTATTAAAAAATACAAATTGCGAAAACAATTTTAACAATATAATAACTTTTTATATTACCGCATACGGTTTATCTACCTGTACAGTATGCTACATTTAATCTGGCCACTCTCGACCTTTACGTAACATCGACCGCGGTATGTAAACAATACTAATGTCTAACACCAGTATAATAAATCAATTATATATATACATACATGTGACGTATAAAAACAATAATGTGTTTAGTGGAAATGCAACTACTAACTAATACGTGCATTTTTTGGGCAATGAACATTTATAGAATGAACCTTAACATCGTCACTGTTTTGGTTGAGTTTGAGAGTTTGATTTATTGTAATTTGCACAGTTGTCGTTGAAATCGTCTTTAACAACAACTTCAAAGTACATTTAACGATCCTAGACATTTTTCTTAACACTATGCCTTTGTTTGAATTTTTAAAAAATTTAATCCAACTAGATAGTGGGACTATTAGACATTTTAATATGTTTTTACATCTCGCGCGTGTGAAAGACAAAAACAACATATTTTACTGTAACGCCCTCTTAATCGGACACTTTAAATGATAACGTCTAATGAACATTCGAAAAAACATTAAACTGTATAGTATCATAAACATATTAAGATGAAATTCGTATTTTCGTATTCTTGAATTTTTTATTGTCCAACTACGTAACTAAAGCGTAAAAATTGTATTCCGTAAAATGAACACAGAGCCTTTAAGAGGACGTCATAAACATTAATCTAATTTATTGAGGAGTGAGGTATAGACAACTTTTTACAAAATCTTAATTTAAAGGTTAAACTGTGATGAACTATCACAGCATCCTTGACAGCGTTTTTAAAAATTGTTTTCATCTAAACATAGCTATACATATTCTCTATTATTGACTAAATAATAATCGTAGATATTTTTGTTTACACATTGAAAATAATCAGAATAGGTTCTCTCGTCGGCTGTTTTTGATATTACTAACCCAACATTCACAATTTATACTTTACATTTTAGCAGTGCTTGTATTTAAGATACAATTTAAGTTTCCTAAAAAAACCTACGAGAGAGCCCAGTTAAAGTTCTTCTCGTTTTAACGGTATCAAAATCGTTTTTCTATGACCGCTTGGACCTACTCGCTTTTACGATTTTTTTTAAAGGGTATGACGTCCATCAAGATTTTGCAAAACCGAATTTGTTTAGTTAATAATATAGTCGTCTGTGTACATCCACGCTAGTGTAACGTAACAGTATAATACCTCAATTAAACACGTTAAGCCTTTAGTCCTGATACATATTAGGCATCCAGATATCATACTATGCATTTACATACGTCGTGTAACATCAATACGTTCCACGCCGCGTAATAAACGTACACGCTGTTCGTTACACACGTGAAACAAGAATAGTCCTGTAATGAATCCAAAAGTAGGGTTAGTAATTTATACAGGTAGGTACGTGAATGACGCGGCGGACGAACCATAGTAGTCGTTTGGCGTCTGAATTTTGACGAGTATTTTTTTTTTTTTTATACATACATACAACACGTGTTTTTACAGTTATGCCGAGTCTCGACCACCACATACACAGGAACGCGTTTCTATAGGAAAGACAATGGCGTACACACACCACGACGTCGTGTGGGCGAGCGGGACCTATGTAAATCCGAAATCGTCACGTGACTACATCGAAATCGATGTTGCGTCACACTATATCGGTTTGCAAAGGCGACGACGCAAAGGGTATAAAAAGGGAGGAAATATTATACTACCGTTTGGCCATCACCCTCCCCTCCACCAAATAGTAAACTAATCGAGGGGTCGTTGTCCCGTTAAAACACGTTTTCGAGTACTGCGTATTGTTTGTTTTTTTTTTTACTAAGTAATTTATTCATACACAGTTCATTTTTGGCAGACAGACATAGTATACAATGGACCATAATATTTCGTCTGTAGGAAAAAATTGTTTTTAAATTCGCACATTGTCTTATTTAAAACTCGTTCGATCACCGCATGACATCAGCCGCCCCCCGTTGGTTATGAGTAATTTTGATCCACATGCCGTACACGATCAAATGCTTAGGAAACAAGGATAGTTTTACATTGGTGTAATGCTTAAAGCCGAGCCGCCAAATAATTAATGTACAATAATTGTATTTTGTAATAATAATTATAATTAATATACAATGAACTTAAAAATAAATTTTTCTTTGTGTACCAGTTTATAACTTATAATTTTGTAAAAACTCGAATTATTTATGAGCTGTGAACTAACTAGAGCTTAACCACACGGTATTACCCCACCTATCCTCCGACCATAATAATATAATTGTTGTAATATTTAATTATTAGTGGTATTCAAATGTCGTAAAACGTTGTATGCTCTATCATATTCAATAAACATACCCACAGGACGTTACAAATTGGTGTGGTTAGTTATTCCTCAATGATACAATATTGCTGATAAAAATCGGATAACACGGTTGTGCCCGGTCTTCCCCTACTCTTTTCTTATGAGTTATGTATATTAAATAATAGAAGAGTCTCCGTCATATCCGTTTGAATATTTATCTAAACGTTTAACCGCATACATTTAACATACAAAAGCAGCGAGTTGACATGAAAACGTTTAAGAGCACTTAACGTCGAGCCATTTGTGACTACACCTACTGTCAATATAGGTACAACAATGAGCAGTACGATCAACAATTTTATTGACTTCTGTAAAAAGTGGCAAACATGCCGACAGAGATATGTTTCCAGTAGGTTTACAAGGAAAACTAGATTAGATAAATAATAAACAAAATTAAACAAAAGCTAATTATTTCCAAAATATTTAAATACTGTGTAATCAATAAAATTTTAAGAATCATCAAAGTGAGACGTTAATGGTGCTTAAAAGCTTAAAGTCGTATAGATGATCAAGTGTATGATAAATAGAAACCACTCAATATGTTAAGAATATATATTACTTTTTATCGAGATTTAAATTTTGAAATGCAATGAAATAAAAAAATTAAACGAATGAAAAATAACGAATTCAGATCAGATTCAGATAACGAAAAGATTTAGATTGTCCTTGTAATTTATCAGCTTATATGTTTATTACCATGTAATTATTTGTTTGTGTCAACAAACAAATTCCGTTAATTTTAATTAGTGTAATTTAGTATTAAATATAAACCCACATAGATAATAACATAATACTATTCTAAGTAACAAATAACTTATTAACAATCAATAACAAATATTTAAACCGTATACGTATTTTCATAGGCGTAACTAATAAACTTGAAAGGTGTTTGGGAGACATCGACACCATTTAAAAATTAATTAAGGCTAAAAACTAAAAATTAAATTAAATGTGTGTTTAAGTTATTATTTAGAGAAACTCAATTGAATTCGTGAACATTTTTTGTTAAAACAATACCTTTACTATAAATTTCCCTACATTAACACTAAGAAAAATTTTAATTTAGTAGCTCCTAACATTGATTTTACAATATAAAATCATTGTCCTCATACATTGTTGTTCTTAGGTATGCATTCTTCCGAAATTTCCTTCTTTTTTTTTCGAGTAGAAGGAAACAATCTGTATTGATGGATACAGTGCCGTTGTTTTGGAAAAGGCGACTGAGCATCCCTCTCTCACCTCACTAGTTTGTTTTTAAAATATAATTTTATGCAAATTTATTGCTGCAATACTGACTAATTTTATTTAACTTTTTCCCAAACATCAGGACCAAAAAATATAATTAATAGCATTTATTCCACTCTTGATAAGTACAACGTACCTACGTAAGTATACGTTTTTGAAAATTCACCCGCTAGGACATGCCACTGTAACAGTAATTTAAAATTGTATTATTATCATTTTAGCTGAGTAATTTTCACAGCAAAACCGGGAAAAACTATTCTATTCAAAATGTAACTAGATAACAAACTAAACATTGATAAATTGTATGTATTTGTGTTATTTTTATATTATTTGAACTATAAACGGGTCGTGAAATATTTTACTAGTTTCTTCCCTACTTTGGCCTGTATAGTAAAAGTATAACAACGTGGTCGCTTTCGCCCGTAGTATTGACGTTTGTACGAGTGGCGGCAACGGCCACGTGGGTTCTCATTCAAACAGACGGTCTTGGCGCCGGCAAAATCTATACAACCGTAGTACTATGCACGGTACGCTCAAGCTATGGGTCGACGTACCGTTTTACTCTACCTTATGATATGAGGAATAATGCGATACACACATTAGGAAGGTCTAACAGTACGACACGGAACTGTGTATCGATGCGCACAATAATAACTAATAATGTATTTTAAGCACAAACGGAGGCAAACCATAATTGGCAAAAGTAAATAGGCACAAAGCGTTGGTTGGCGGATGACATTAGTGACAGGACCCGGTTGGTGCAAAATAACATGTTAACAGGTATTGAATCAGATTTCGGCAATAATATATTATCGGAAAATAATGCGCTTACCTGCTTGAGTCCGCACGGATGTCACTGTAGCGATCAAAATGGATATTCGACTAAATGGATCTTTATCCGATCTTTATCGACCGTATACCATTCTAGAATTATTTGCAAGAGTAAAAAAAAAAAATATATATATATATATAATATGTATATGACATATGTATGTATTTTTTTTTTTTCAAAAGCTCCAGTCGATACAAACTAACGGATCGCTGAAATAAAAATAGCGGCCCGGACGAAACGAAATCAAAATATTTGTATTATTTACTAGGTATCGGTGTCTTTTCTTTTTAAATTAAAAAAAAAAATACTATCGAGCAATAATTTTTAAACGCGGCGGCAAAGAACCCGGCATCGAGTCTCTATCGGCACGCGTCCCAACGTGAAATGATCACCAACGTCTAACAGACTGCTCACTGCGCGGTACACGCGATTATTACAAGAAACCAACGTGGCGGCGGCGACGGCGACGGCCGCTGGAAATAGAAACTCTGTTGGTTTTGCGCACTTTGGACTCCCCATCACGCCACAAAATACACACCATGTAGTGTGTACTCATCGCGTGCTGCTCCTAGTGGTGGTGCGAAATACCACCTCGCGGTTCTTTACAATAGTCCAAGCCGCCGCCGCCGTCCTGTGTCGGCCGCACGTGCCGCGTACGTAATTATGTTTTATTACGCTAACTCGACGAAAGGCTATCGTGTAATATTTGTAATAATTATTGAAAAATAGTAAAACGATAATTTCATTATGTTCGATTTTGTTGAAAGTCGTGGGTACCTACCGTAAACGTCTGCGGTCTGACAATGTAATTGATTTAAAAATGTTTAATGTTTACGCAACTCTCGGCGGACCGCGACGCAAAGCTCGGATCTTGACGGGCGATTCGCCTAGATTTGCAACAGGCATTATCCTTCGGCATAATAATAGTCGTACAATTTCAATGATATAAGTATAATGATTCAAACTTTTATATACTATACAAATTGATTGAAATTCCGCAGGAAGGCTAAAAAAGTCCAGTCCCACATAGCACACTACAGTAATCAATTAAAGTTGCTAATTAACTAGGAGTAAAACTACAATAGGGCTATTCGAATATTTGAGGGAAACGAGGTATGACTGATTCTTGAGCTGACTGAAATCAGAGAGAATATTCGTCTATACTAGTTTTTTTTTTAAAAATTAGTTGTGGTTTTATAAACTAAACTAATTATTTTTGTTTTAAAATCCTCAAAGGATAAGTTATATGAGGTATTGTGAACTATATAAAAAGAACACAAATCATTCTTAAAATAATGATACCATTCAAAATTTAAAAAAAAAAACCAAAAAGGAAAACCTAGTTTACAACATAGTAACATGGTAAAATTCCCAAGTATTTTCTAAATCTTTTTAAGTATTTTCCAGAGCGCTATCAACATTTGAAACTCAAATAGGAATTTAATTAACTTTTTAAAATAAGAATATTTTGCTGAAAATGTTTACTGGTCGATAACCAATTTTGAAACACTACTCCTAATGTTGTAAAGGTTTTAAGTTTAGGCAGGAGGGAGGGTGGAGTGAAGTATTAAATTATTTTAATCGAGTGCATTTCTGCAACTCTGCACTCTGCAGAGTCTCGCTACTACTCAATCGCACTCCACTTCTCGTGATGAATTTATAGCGCTCTAGCAAATACTAAAAAAGTTAAATATTTGGTAATTTTATAATATTGTACTATAATATAAATAATAATGTTTACAAAAAGAAAAACTATAAAATTATAACTATTTTCCAAGAAAATGAGTGTCTTATGTTAGTTGTGCACTTGATAAACACACAATACGTGCTTATAATGATACCTCAGACTTGAGTATATTATCTGTTGGCCAGTCTTTTCAGCCCAAACTGTAGGGTAATACCAAAAAAGAATGGGTTTAAGAAGTATATTATAATAGACAATTTTAGTGTGATAAGTACAGTAATTTTGATAATCTCGTGAACGCCTACTCTGGTTACATAGGAAACATTAAAACTAATTATCGAATTAATGAAGTAGAATTAATGTTTCTATCATCATTTGGTAATTATTGTTATCGAAATCATTTTAGGGTTCTTTAGCTAATTAACCGTTATTAGGCCATTACTTAATTAAAAATATAAGACAGAAGCGAGGGAAGTATATCATTATATTCGGCTACACTCCATCCTCATACTAAATTATATAACTTTAAAAGTATTTGTTCAAAACTGTTTGTCAACCTGTCAGCAGCATTCTTATTGTAAAAAGTCATTGAAATATATAAATTCCCATTTGAGTTTCAATAGTTGATAGCATAAGAAAATACTAATAAAGATGAATATTTTATAATTATGTACAATAACATAAATAAAAATGTTTTTAAAAGAAAAACTATACAATTATAATTATTTTCCAAAAAAGTGTCTTATGTTAAATAGATCACCCTGTATTATATAGACAAGTATTAGCGGGGGGTCTGGGTTGGAGGGTGAGAGGGCTATCGTCCTACAGGCCTATAAACCAATGCCATTTCCCATCCCAATGGGTTAAGTTTTTATTAGGATGGCATAATATTATACAAGTGCATATTATATAAGATTCAGTGATAATATCGTAAAAAAAATATTACGTTTAATCTATCTGAATTTAAGTCAAACAGCATTTTTTTATTTTTTATTTCTCAGATAGTGCTTTTAATAAAAAAAAGCACGACTAGAGTATTTAGATTATAAGTAAAGATCATTTATACCCATATAGCAATGTCACTACAAAAATCTGCGAATAGCGTACAAAATGACAACTAGTACAACTATCATAATAATGCCACGACGAGTAACCGTTATTACATCAGTCCAATTCACAATGTAAATAAAATTTGTTTTAACCACCATTAATAGGCCAATATTTCTATTTTTATTAGAATGACCTATTAGTTCAATATCACAGTAACTGTCCATTTGTATACACATAATTCAATATAAATGTACATACATTGAAAATTGAATAATTAATGGATAACGTATATAGATTGTGAAAACGTTTTATTTAAAATTAAAAAAAAAAACGCAATGTATCATTTAGAGTTTAAGAATTATCTAATAGTTTAATTATTAGTAAATTAGATAATTATTTAATTATCTAAATTCGTTAATCTTAATAAAACATAATAATATAATGTATTAGAACGTAAGGTTCCCATTGATTGTTAATAAAAAATGTAACGGTTTTAATATATAGAGTAGAAATGGGATAGGTTAGACAATAAATGTTATATTAAATATTATGCATGTTTGTATAATATATAAAATACTTACTTAAGTACTTATGCATACTTTATTATTGAATTGAATTTATAAAGTTTTATTGTCGTCTAAATAAAAATGCACTATTGCGATTAAACAAAAATCAATTGCTAATACGAAATTTATTATATTACTTAATAAAGTAATCTGAATAAGTATAATATTAAATACTCGAATTCGATTGAATATTGACGAAACAGATTTTAATATATATGTACATATATAAAAGATAATATAACTAAAGTAGCCACTTTTAACAGTGAAGTGATGTTTAATTATCCGTTTTACAGTGATATCATTATATAATCATTAAACAGAATAAAAACATTTCATTTTTATCGAACATCCGAATGATTGCTACATACAAGTCAAGTAGGTATAAATAAAGGACGTACATTTAGCGCAACTTAGTTGAGGCCATTCATGTAGAGACTAGAGACACAGTAATTTTGTTGAAAGTATTTTGTGTTGTACTTTTTATTTTTATACTGACTTGTAAGATTAGGTATACATAAAATAAAATAAATAAAACAAATATAATATAGTAAAAAATAATATAATATTGGTACCTACTCGTTACATACTTACTGCCTACTGGTAATCGACAACCATTCTTTGAACTTAATAAAATTGTAACTAATACAACCACCATAACATGGTTTTTTATCACACGTTACAATTTTTTTTTAAGTACCACCACAATAGTACCAAAGTTAAATAAGACAATTTTTTTATTTATAGCTTTTGTATAGCATATAATATAATATTTTACTAATTCCCATTGTTTCTAATTCTTATCAAACACAATAGAAAACACTAATAGGTATCATACATAAAACGCAAAGACCAATAGTCAGTAGGCGGTCGGTGCAATAATCTATATTCGTTGTAGAATACTGTTGTAAATACACATGATATTTTATCATGTGCATCAAGATGCACTAGAGAATGTCGTTGGCCAAGTTATAAATGGCTCAACTATAAAATATATTATACAGTATAGTGTATAGTATACCGGCGACGGCGACCGCCACGTGAGTGACGTTATTTTTCCTTGCAATTGCATCATGCGGTATCCGCCGAGTATCGACCGGTACAGCCGCATAGCCATAAAACATGTCTGAGTATCTTCATTTATAAAGACTCGGGACCTTTTTTTATTTCTCCTGCAATACAATAATTTTTTTTTATCTCAATCAAAATAAATTTACATCAATGAATAATATATATAGTTAAACTAATAATAATAATAAAGTTAAAAAAAAAATAATACAATTTTGGAAGAGGTTAATCTACTTACTAAAAAAAAAAATTATAACAACCATTTTTATTTTCATACTATTATCAACATTATACAATAAATAAATTCTTACAAAATTTGAATATCTACTATTTTTTTTGTATAAAAACAATTTTTCTTGACAAATATTATAGGTTTCTGTTAATGGTTTCCGACTTTGTAAATTTATAAAAGATTAACGAAAGCGTTTTCCGTATTTAACTTTTTTGTTGATAATTTTCATGTTTTTTATGATTAAAAACAAAAGATATCGACAAAATTGGCACGTTTTTAGTTACATTGTTCAATCTTAATTAGTAAAATCGTATTACCAAATATTTATTTAAATATTCAAATATTCAATTGTAATGGACATTATATTGCGGTTTCAAGGAGTCAAATGATGATGATGATTCAGCAAAGGATGATGAATTATTAACAATAATTAATGAGTATTGCACATAAACAAAACTAAAATATGTATCCTACTTTACTTTGAAATATATAAATAATTAGTCAAGTAATTATTATTCCAAACTTGCCAACGACCAGCCATTTTCAGAAAGTCATCTTAGTAATATTTTAGGCTATGAAAACTAACTATGAGATTAACTATGAGATATAAAAAATTAAACAAATTCGATATGTTTGAAACAAAGCGGGTGGTTAATTCAGTTTAAAAAGTAGTTTTTATATTATTTTAAAAAGATAATACAAAATGTTATAAGACTGTCCTTCAATAATTCAATTCCTAGCTCTTTGTCGGATAATTTATAAGATTTGTAGTCTGTATGTTACTTCTTGTTTACTAAGGTCGAGTGGGCGCAAAAAGATATGATGCAATTTTCATTATCTATTGACAGTTATTATATGTTATATAGTGTTTGAAAATGCATTGCAATAACGGATTGAAAAAAAGACACGCATTTTGCTGAATTTGTCAAACGTAATTTAAATAAATATGTTATATTTCGAAAATTATTACAAGACAAGAATTTATCATAATTATTACTAATATTAACATTTACGTTTAAATAAAATGTGTCAAATAACGACTTTTAAACGGTTCGTCCTACAAAAAAAAATATGACTATAAGTGTTGACATTCTAGATAAGAAGAACGAAGAGTTTAAATCTGATATGACTTATGTATGCTAGTTTTAAATCTGAATAGGAAGTATACGATTTCGTTTGTATACACATAATAAAATAGCATTCTTCGTAAACACTACGTAAATACATACCTAAATATAGACAAAGACTATGAAATTTGCTGTTTAATCAATGAATACGTTGTTGATGTTTAAAAAAAATACCTACCTAACTGAAGTGTTGTCAACGTTTAAACAATAACACGATTGAAGTTTATTTATTGATTAGGCAAATAGTTGTCACTCGACGACATTCGTTGACGTACATGGACTTTCGTTTGATATCAAATGGCCTAGACGGTTTGCTTAATTTTTAACTAAATATCTCAAATACACACTATCATAAGTTATGGGAAAATATTGGTTTTGTAATGATCTTTTGTTTTATTCCTTTGTACAAAATATTTCTTGAATCTTTGAACCGGCTGTTATGATTAAAACTAAATTATTCTCGTGAAACAGATCTGGATAAAGTTCACCAGTCACCAGTCTTTATATAGCAAATAGTCTTGTCAATATAGGTACTATATAAAATAGAAACATGTGATTTAATATATAATACATTTATAATTATGTACGTTTCTAAAACAGCCAAATATTTACTTATATAAATCATAAAATTCATTTATACAGCAATTTAATGTAGTAATGCGTATGCCATAGGTGGAAATTTGGTAAATTAAAATATATTTTTAATTATTATAAATAACAATGAATTAAAAATATAATTTAGTTTGACAAATAGGTGTGGACACAACAACAGTAGAAACTTTGCTGTCTGTTAAAAAGTCAGTTTAGTCTGCACTCCACTTCAGAACGTTCAATAAAAACGATAAAACCGGCCACATGAACGAAACTTTTATCATTAATTAAAAGCTAGATACGTACAAATAAAGACCTTTTTAAATGGGTTTAGTATGAAGTGAGAGTGAAAGAAAGAGAGACAATATTATGTTTGACGAATTATGTGCCTACTATTATACAATTAAGATAAATATGCACTAATACCCAAATTATAGTATATTAAAAAACTATTTTATGCATCTTATCTAAAGTAAATAACCAACGCAAAATAAACATAAATTAATAAACAGATATTTCTTATGAAACTCTGTCAGGTGTTGACGAAGATGAATACATTAAAATACAAAGGACCCATTTTTTAAAAAGAAAAAAATTACAATATAAAAATAATTAACTATTACAAATAAAAAAAAAATCAGTATTAGGTATTGAGTAAAAAAAAAAAAGAGGATGAAATTTGAAACCATTGAGGTTATTCCCAATGATTTCGGTTAACGATATGATTAATAAAACAAGACTTAAAGTGTAAAGGCGGATTACACGATCAGGTTTTTTGCAAATATGTAAATAACATTAACTTTTTTTTTTATTAAGCATTAACAGCCTGGTTATTAGTCTTTTAAATAGTATTGTAGTATATAATAAATATCTTATATGGATTTTTTACAAACCAATATTATATTACATTAAAAAGGAATTATATAAATTAGTTGCTTTTAAGAAGAGAGTTTTTTTGTTGTTTTCCTTAGAATGACCTAATAATTTGAATAAGTTGTTTGGTATTTGCAGTTCAGTTTTAAGGTCTTCTTAATTGTGGCAGTAAATTATGAGGGCTTTTATTGTGAGCATTTGTCCACATGTTTAGCATTATTCAGGAACTGATTTTTAACAATACCTAACTATTATTACAAACATTACTTATTAATTATACTTTATAATATAAAGTTTGTAAATAAAATGTCAATATTCTCTTTTAAATTGTGCTTAATTTAAAAAAAAGTAACATTCAGTTAGAAAAATAGCATTTAAATACAATTCCTTGTTTAATAGTTATTTTAAAAAAAATACAATGATATATATATTGTGAGTTATATTTTAATTTATATAGTTTATAATTAGTAATTTTGTAGCACCAATCTCTCAATATAAAAACAAAAATAAATTATAACTCTTTTAAAAATAGATTATCTAATTAATAACATTTATATAATACAAACAAACAGTAATTCATTTATATTTATTACGTTATGATAAATATATACTTCTAAACAATATTTTTAATTAATAACTTAATAAAAAATTACTTTTAATCTAACGTAACGCAAATTTGTATACAAAACTATAATAATAGAGTTACAAACACAGTAATTTGATCATAGTGTTGTCTACAATTAATTACCTAATGTCAAATTTTAGTATCAATCTTAGAAAAACTTAATTATAAATATTGTTCAACCTTTTTATAGACCATTAGTACAAATCACTAAATCAATAAGTATTTCTATGAATTTCTGCAACTAAAAGACCACTATTTGCGTAATCTCATAAGTTGCAAAAATAGCTTGCTTCTGTTTGACATCAATAAAATATAATAAAATGTTATTAAGCATTACTTTCAAAATAAAAAACTTAAAAATTAAATTTATCATCTTGATAGTTGGTATATTAAAAATGATAATTATAATATCTTTATACTAATGATGATAAGCTTAAAAAAATGTTGTACTTCGAAATACTGCTACTATTTAGCAGTAGTCAGTACTTATACTAAATTTAAAATTGTTTGATTTTGGTAATTATTCTTTTTGATTAAAATTTTTCAAACAATGTTTAATAAATAAAATATTATTTTTTAACTTTCTGTAACTACAAATGTCAAATTATTAGATAGTAAAGAAATAAGTTAATGATAAATGTTATCTATAAACAAATTAAAAAAACTCAGTTTTTAAATTAAACGGAACCCAGTTAAATTATATTTTTTGAATGTCATTTATAAAATATATTTGAATTATGTGAACTACTCTTTGAGAGCAACTTATTTTAAGTAGATTTCACTTAGGTCTCTCAAGATTCCTGTAGAACAATTTATAATATAAGAAACCTATTTGGGTAATTTGTTTTGTTATTATTGCACAATATTATTATATTAGATAACTTTCGTATTATTGTGTTTGATAAATAAAGCTAATAGCATGCTTAATTATTACTCAAATTAAATTTTTTCAGCCTTTAAATAGAGTTCCACATCATTATTGCACAAACTACTCAATCGGTGATTGAATTACACTTTCTGAAGATAATAGTTCCTTGAAAAAACAAAAATCAATATTAAATACTTGCATATATCACTTATTCAAATTAAAAACAAAATTGTGTTGGTTACATACTGTATTGCTTCTTATAGTTATGTGTACTAAAAGAGAAGCCAATGGAATGTCTTCTGAATAGCCGTTTTTTAATGGTACACTACGATAACCAGATCTTAAGGAAATTATCTAGAAAAACAATTAAAAAATAATAAAAATTATACATTTCACTAAAGCAAATGATCAAGTACCGGATAAGTGCCTTGTCCTATGAAATGTGGATCCCCGAACATGTCCTCATCGTTGACAACAAATCGAATAAAAGCAACAGCGGGATTTGTAATTTCAAATTCTGATGTTTCATTCCACACGGGATTAAATCCATTGTCAGCTAAATAAATAAATTTGAACTCAAAAAGTATTTCATTAAATCGTACACAGTACAATTTCCTTACGTATCGTTTTGGTATTTAATTTTAAGCCTGAATCTAGCTCTACGCCAAGTACTTCTACAATAACAAACGGACTGGAAATTCCATTTCGACCTGGTCTACCAACATGTCGTCCGGCAATCACACAAATAGTCACCGACAAAGTCTCTTCCATCCAGTTGTTGGTCAGAGTGTCACTTTCGTCCAACATATAATCTGGCTTCAACACATAACCACAACCTCCGTTGAGACGAAACTTAGCTTGGTTTAACTGCATTGATTTGTCTGAAATCAACAATTTAATTATTAAACAATGTGTAACCCAATTATAGGCGACTAGAAGTATGTTACATACCAGGCGACTGGTAATTGAGTGCTGCCATTTGACAACCAGAGTTCCAGATATTGATGGGCAAATAATTTGACGAATCTATCCTGGAGCCTTTTGGAAACACTCTGCTAAATTGTATTTGGTGGTATTTGAAGAAATAGATGCTCTCTTGGTGGCACATAAGTTTTTCGGCCTTGTGTTCGGGGAATGACGACATCTCGTTGTGCAAGAAACCGCGTTCGCGTTGCGACTCCATGCAAAAGGCCACCGACCGACAGTATATGATCAGATCGGATATTTCCTTGGCTATTTTCAGCTGACGTTCCATTTTTTTATTTTGCGTTTCCTAGGAAAATACATGGGACATTTTCGTGATCAATGAAATTTGGCCAACGCGAAAAAAAAAACCTTTTTTCCTTACTCTGGCGCTGGCGTTATGGGCGGTTTCCACTATCAAATTCCTCCACTCTTCCGCTTGTTCGCGCGACACCGAACCCACGACGAACGGCGTACAAGCGTTAGACGTTTGTATCTTGATCATCCATTCGAGTTTGGGCTGGTTCAGCTTTCCGATTTCCACCAAGGCCCCGGTCAGGTCTAGGCTACCTTTTTGCGCATTCCCCAAGAACATGGACTCTGTCGACTAGAAATTACAACACAAACCCAAAACAATTACACAGCTGTGACACGAACAGAGTTCACAGCACACACTCACGCCACTCTCGGAATTTTCCATGTGATCTTCGTGTAACTCTTCCACATAATTGCTAGGGAACCAATGTTGTCGTTTGCCTCCATAATCGCCTCGCCACCAACCACTGTCCTGTTTCACCACGTTAGTGATTACTGCGTGCTTACAAAACGACAGTTCATCGTCTTGACGACCCTCGTAATCGAAACTGGCTTTCACTGTGACCTAGGCCAATAAACAAATGATCAACGAGGTTGGATATTAACAAAATAGCGGTTCGTTTACCTTTTTTATAAAATTACTGGGGTCCATGTAGCCAGGCGTACTCGAAATGGAGGAATCGTCGGTTTCCTGAAAGTACATAAAAATAAAATACAGTTTAACCGACAACCAGTACGAATGCACCTTAAAATAAAATAAATACAAATCATTATTAGTATCAACAAAAAAAAGGTTCAGTTTGTAGCTCTTATAAGGAGTTTTTTGTAAGTTCCCAATAAAAAGATTTTTGTTGTTCGATAAAACCTGTTATGTGACGGAGCCCCTTTTATAAGTATAATAAGTTTATAATGTACACATTATTCAACAAGGAATTATGAACTCAAATTTTCAACATACCACGATGACAGTTTTATATAATAACCGTATGTATAGCTAATACAGTCGTAAGTATACATACGACTGTAATATAACATTTTTATTTTGTATTTATAAGGAAGTTGTTAAAACATTTATTCAGTAATTTTGCCTCTTGTGCAAAAAATTGGTAGATCTTTTTTAGCCCTTACAATAGCCTGAATACAAAATTTATAATCGATTGACTTCGTTCCGTGTCTGAAAAACCTTAGTTCTTAAACTGTTCCCATCGTGGTTCGACTAAATTGTTAGTCTTATTAAACATTTGAATAGCCTAGAATGGCCATTAGTAACATAGTCACAGATAGTGTTGGAAATTATTTAGATAACTTTTTATGAATTATTTAAATAATTTTTTTTATTCGAATAAAAAACTTAAATTATGTCGAATAAATCATCTTAGATTTGGTCGAATAATAAAATTATTTAAATAAATCATCTTAAATAGTATCGAATAAAGAGATCATTCGAATAAAGCAGTTTAAAAAATGCCCAACTCTAAGCACAGATAGTATAGGTTTCTGGACAAATAAATAACACTAGATGTCTGGATCCCCGAATAGTTAAAATATGAACAGACATAACCATAACATACCCGATTGTATTAATTCTTAACAATGATCATTACGGTTCGAGATGAAAAATAACGACAAAAACCAATATTGCATCTTGACTTAAACAAACTATAATATAGGAGACAGAAACTAAGAACTTGACTTAGTCGAGCCGGAAAAGATAAACGATTCCGTTTTCAACGTCTCAATTATTATTAACTGATGGTCGGCACTCGGCCTGAGGGTAAACGTGGTCTTGGGTCCGAGAGGTCACCCGCGGTTCGATGAACCTTCGTCTACGGTATAAGGGTCGAACGACAGTACCTTTCATAACAAAACATTAAAAAAAACTATTTTTTGTTTCCATTATTAGTACGACGGCGGCGGTGGTTAGTAGGTATCCGAGAAACCTGATCTTGGAATTTTTAAATTATATTGCCTCAATGGGTGACCGGGCGCTCACACACATTTTATTTATCCTTAAACCGGTTGCAATGATGGCCAGGGCCGACTTGGGTTATGTTCGTCATGTACCTATATGTGTGCGTTCTATGTGAATCGTCACCACATGCGTGTAACCACTTCACAAAGGGTGAAACCACCGACTACAGACGTCTGTAGGTTCCTATAGGTGTTTTTTGAAACGGATTCCCGTACTTTTACGCGTGTATACATGATTTACAACCTGCGACTCTTATATCATTATATTGTTAAGGTTTTACAGGCAGAGGGTGCCCAGTGGATATGTGTAATAACAAAATTATTCTCTATACGGTTTATTGGAAACCATAAATATAATATATTCCGTATATTTCCATGAAAACCACCGGCGTTGAAGCGGCAATCGTAAAGAAAAAGACAACACGAGAGTGTGAAACAACTTCATTTTATTCACCCGAGGGATGGTATTTCTCCAACGCATTTTTTTAAACCCAATGAGTAGATTCGACATACGTTATTTAAGGGTTTAAAAAAAATATATATATATATTTATAAGTAATGGAATTAGTATGCGTTCTAGCAATGTATTTTTATTATTATTTCACCCTTTTTACCGACCCTATCTAATTGGGGTCATTGTTTCCCTCCACGTCACGTTATGTTTTGTGTACGTTCATTCAAGACAGGGTCGAAGGAATTTACAACTAGGTAAACAATCATCACCTCGTTTCTCTAACATAATTTATACCTCCTCATTTTTAATAAAAAATAGTTTACCAACCAAAAATGTAATTAATTACCCTTAAGTTTTTGCTTTGTTTTTAACAAAAACGAGTTGTGATATTATTTTTTACTCTTTCCCTTAGACTAATAATTAGATAAACATACAATAATTATTATTGTATGTTTATCTAATAACAAAAGAGTATAAAAAAATAATTTTATTTTAGGAGATCTATATTTATAGTCCATATTTTGTCTGTCTGGCGCATGCGAAGCATAGCGTAAACATACTTAAGAAGAGTTAATTTTGCGAGCTAGCGGTCAATTATACAATAATTTATCACTTAAGGAATGTAATTAACTCACATGGACAATGTTTAAAATAATTATTTGAATTTGAAATTTAAAAGTTTTGATCAACTGATCAATGTTTTGATACTGTTACTAGAATTTTATGAGAATTTTACCATTTGCAGTTTTGTAAAACTTAACTAAAAATACACAGACAGTGTAGTTAGTACATAGACAGTGGAGTTGATTTTCAAATCATAAATATGACCTAGCCGAAAATCCGTCCACTTGTCGACGTTCACGAGAAATTACAAGGGTAAAATCGAAAGTCAAAATGAAGGGCCGTCCAACTGAGTTACTAACCGAAATCGTGTGTCTACCATTTTAGGCTATTGTGTACGTGCACTTGTCGACAAGGACAAATTAAAAGTGCTCGGCGGCTGCGTGTAAGTAATGCATTAAGTACGATCAAAGAAAAATGGAAACGTCTGACGGGGAGAGACTGCGGCGGTCGTCGTCTCTTTTAGATATACAAAAATATTGTTAAGCACCAATTATTATTATTATTATTATTATTATTATTATTGTACTACCTACATACGAAGAGATTAATATCGAATCGGTATTCTTCCCCACTATACACGCATTTGAACTAGGTAATACATATAATAAATAAGCACGAGTACTTCCAAAAGCAGTGATCTAATAGCGTTTCTCTATAGAAGTAAACATAGATGCGATGGCACTGACATCGATGTTCACGATCATCGATAACGGGTCGTCGAAGTGACCGCTGTAAATCACTGGTAGACACGGTGGTAGATGAGTGTGTGTGTGTGTATCCACAAAGTTTATAACGTATACAATCTAAACACAACACTTTGTGTATGTAGGTAGGTAGGTGCGCACGTTATTTATATTCGTTGCTGGTTACCATCACGGAGTAATTTAAATAAACGGCGGCGACTGGGTTACATCATACACCGGAGAATCCCTAATGGAAATATTTGTAGAGCCGGTAGTAGGTCGGATGAGACGACGGGGGTGGGAGGGTGCAGGTCGTCTTGTCGGAGGCGGTGGATGTGAGAACAAGAAGTCAAGGCTGACAAGAGATTATAAAAGGGGGTTGATGACGAGTCGCACGCATCAGTGTAATTATTCCGTTCAGACCTGAAGGGTTCTTCGGTTAGGTTCTATCTGTGGTTTTGACAATGGGAACGACGAAGATGGAGTTGACGTCCAAAAACGCCGTGCAAGTAAGATTCTCTCAAAGTATCATTTAAAAGAACGGTTGGATTTTTTTATTTACGTTTTAACACGACTGAGGTTTAGTCGAAAAAGCTCTTATCGCTTATTTTCACCAAACATTGTTAAGCTAAGCCTTAACTCAAATTTTAACAATTATCAGAAATTTGTTTAATTGAATATTTAACGAATTTCAATGAAATCCGACGTAAGACAATAAAAAAAAATACCGTTTGACTTTCAAATACACGTACATTAGTTTCTCGAACTTATCATATTCGTAAGCCAGAAAAACCTTGGGGGGGATGAAGGAGGTACGCTTACAAGATATCCGTATACTTCCGAATAACATTTTTAATTTAACAGTATTATAAAACAGTACAGGAAGAATGATTTGTGAGAGTTATTTTTCATTTTTATTTATTATTAACATTTTAAAAAGTGTAAGGTAATGTAGTATTTTAAAAAAGCATTTAGACGACATTTTGTAACTTTCATAAAATTCTACATTACGCTGTTGTATTTTTTAAAAAATCTTCTAAGGTTTTTCAATTTTTGTCGTAGAAGTACCATTTTATCGACACAATAAATATAGTTTTTTATTTTATGATGATAGGATAAAAAAGCACTATTTTTTAAAAAATTCATCGGAAACAAAAAAAAAATTCTATTAATAAATTATTACATGAAAATATGTTCATCATACGTAGTATGATATTTAATTCGTAGCAACTAAAATGCTTATAAAAATGCTATCTCAGAGTTCACATTAAACAGCGGTACAAAATTAATTGTACACATTGTAATATTAAAAAAAAAAAACTATCCCGTGTTTTTTATAAAAAAAAAAATAGTCAACAGATGGCAACTGTAAAATATGTGCCATACCACTTCTATCATAGTAAAATATTATTAAAATTTATCAATTTATTATTAAGACATTAATAATTATTATCGTTTGGTTTTTTATGTAAGCATTACATCACATATAATAAATTACATAATAATAAAAATAAGTAGAACGTAGGTAAATCAAATGATAGATGCAAACTTTTATAATATATTTTTAAGAAAATGCTTTTTTGTAAAGTACCTACCTACGTTTCCAAACTAAAAAAGCAACAATACTTAATGTTTTTAATTAATATACTTCTTATTATATTAATAATTTATGAATTTGTAGGATTTGTTAAAGATAATTTATTTTCTAAGATAAAATACCCCATTTTTGTAGAGTAAAAAGTCTTTCTGTTTTCGAGGATAAGCTGATATCCAAGCAATAATTTCAACAGGATAATAATAACAATACGATAGGCATTGAAGACAATGAACATTTTTTCGTAGGGTTAATTTGAAACGGAAGTGTAGTCGTGTGAAGTCTTTAAAAAATAATCGTCATATCATTTTCTACAACATATATTGTAGTGCTGTTGATAATAGGGTAACCCTCTACCTCAGACATAATCAGTATACCTGAATCATCTTTAATGGTACACCCTTTCTTACAAAAGGTAAATTGTTTTTTTTCTTTAGTCTATTCAGTTCACTTTTGACAACTGTTTTTTTTTTACCATAATATAAAAAAAAAATGATGAATGATATTTCATTTCATACGATATATAAATTTAATTGTTTTTTTTATTAACAGTTTTTATTTTATTCACTGTTTAGCCGTTTGTATCTATTATGTTTATAAATTATATGCATGCGATGTACTTTAATAAGTTTTGTAATTAAAAAATTCATAAACTACATTATTAGTTACCGTTTTACGTTTGGATGTTATAAAGTATAATAATATTATGTATATTTTATACTAAATTTTACAATTACAATAAGTTTATTGGTTAATCATATTCACATGTTTGTTTTTCAGATTCTGTTCTTCGCTCTACTATTAAACTACGTAGTCTCTGCGAGGACGCCAGGCAGACAGACACTTTCGCCAATACAAGAGGTAACTATAGAATTAATCCAATGTTTAATATTATTTGGTGTACTATAATTCTTTTGTATCGAATCACAGGCACCGCAGTATCGTTTCCATTACTATGTCCAGGACGAAGGGACCGGTAATAATGGCGTTAGTTACAAAACGCATGAAGAATACAAAAACGCCGCCGTATCCTCATTTTCAGCCGGTCAAAGTGGTCCGGTGTACAAAGCTGACGCTCAGACGCCTATTGTAGTACAGCCCATCGACTCTCAGGCTCAGCAGAAGACGTCGAAATCCATCGATGTGGCGTCAAAGAACGAAGAGAGCGGCAACAAGGAAGGCGCTTCGGCCGAACAGGCGGGTACGGAAGACAGGCAAGACGACGACAAGGAAGTATCGCAGGAACAGGTGTTCGTGCAGGACAAAGACGAGACGATGAAGCAACCGACAGAGTTTACGATCCCGTTCAAGAAACCTAACTCGGTGGGCGCGGACGACATTAAGTACGGCGGTGCAGATGACGAAGCCATGAAGAAAGACATCGTCAAGGTGATCCAAAACATAAACGGGGCTGGGATAGCAAGCTACGGCTCAGAGCAGTCCGACTCCCAGTTAAACTTCAAGAGCGGCCTGACCGACAAACCGATGAAAACGGTGAACGTCGACTCCGCGGAAGCGGACCACGCCGACGGCCAGCAACAAGCTCATATCAACTTCAAGAGCCAGCAATTATCCAACAAGCCATTGAGACTGTTCGGGTACAACCCGTGGTCGACGTTTGGCCAAGCTTACGATGTTGACAACAACCGTCCACCACAAGTGGCCAGCGCCGCCGTAGGAGGCTATTACGCGGGTTACGGCGAAGACAGCGTGAAGACACTGTCCAGCTTCGACTTAGGTCCGGCGTACAGTTATCTTACTGGGCCGACTGCCTACCAATACGCCGGAGGATCGGGTGCGGGTTACAAGGGAGGATCTCAGAAATATAACTCGGCGGCCGCCCAACAACTCTACTACTACGATCCGAGTTCGATGTTGATGGTACCGATTTACACCAACCCAATTAGCGGAGGACAGACATACCAAACGTACACGGAAAACGGTGTCAACGCCAAACCCCAACAGCAACCACAACCGCAGCAGCAACCTGCAGCACAAACAGAAACGGGAACCAAAAAAGGTTTTAATTTAATGCAGATTCTGAGCGGCGGCACTTTTTACAAGGGATCGTCGGAACAAGCGGAAGGATCGCAGACGACGGCGGTGAAAGACGTACCGACCAAACAAGAAGTCGCCAAACCGGACAAGCAGAAACTTTCCGATGAATACGACAAAACAAAACAGCTTCAAACGCTCATGTTGTACCTGAATCCGGCAGACGGTCCGTTGGATATAAAATCATTGACTTCCAGCCCCATACAACTGATGCTGGGCCAACAGCCGCCGCAGAACGACTGTGTGCCAAAAACCAAGACGCCGGCTGTCAAAGAAAAGCCACTTCAGCCAATACCGCTATGTTCGGATTGCGTGCCCGCGCTGGGTTTGATAGGTTTGCCGAACACAAAATCAGTGGCCATCCAAACAAAGAAATCGAGTGCTCCTCAACCACAAGTGATGCCCATATGGAATGGATCAAACATTTCAAAATTAAATTATCTTATCCTACCCAACCCAATAACTAAATAAGCACACTATACTATTTATATTTATGTTCACACTAACGTGTACATAATTGACTGGCTAATATATATGTTAGTATATAATTTAATTTAAGACAATTTTGATGAATTATAAGTCTGACGTTTAAATAAATATTATTTTTTAGTTATTAGTTTGTTTCTTTGTGAAAAGTGCCGTGTATTAAAAGCCAAACTTTAGGAAAACTAAACAAATATTTTTATAATAAATATTTTTTCAGGTGTACATAATACAACACAAAATGACTATAGCATTGTATAGTGTTTACTTGTCTTATAAACAATTGTATTACTTAACTCTTATGAGTGATATTAATGCTTATGAATTATATTATCACACAGATTTAAAATTTACTGTACTCAAAAACGAGTAATCCAATAATAGTTTTGAAAACGGATATAGATTTTTCAATACTTGCTTGATGCATCGGTCATTTTTAATTTTCGTTTTTAGTATTATTGAAAAAAATATTAAAAACTTTAAAATTTGAAAATTGTCAATAAAAATAATTTTAAAGTTGTGCCACAATGGATTGTTAATATTATGAAGCATTCAAATATATTTTTAAAACTCCGATTTAGTCTAAGGAAAGTACTTTTAGAATTAGAAACATATTTTTTTGTACATAAATAAGACCTGTGTGCGTTAAAAAATTAAAAAATAATATCAAAATAGATACCTCTTTGTTGTGTTAAGGGGAACGATAAGCGCTATTTATGAAGGGGCAAAGGATAGGCAATATTTGACAAAAGTTAATTTAGTAGCTATTTTTAAAATGCTGACTAATTTTAAGAAGAAAAAATATTAAGTTTTTCTAGTTGTTATACTTTTAAAGTTATTTTTCTCCGAGTTATGGCGAAAGTTTGATAAAAAATGACTTTCGTAGAAGTCATTTTCTGGCGTATCTATTGGACGCATTAAAATTTTTCTTTTTGTTCTGTGAAGCTAAAAGGCCAATTTTTGATTTAGCAATTAGAAATATTATAGTAAGATTTATAAGAAAAAAATATAAAGAAGTAAAAATATAAATGCTTATACAGTTTTTTTGAGAAAAAAAAATCGGCCTTTTAGACCTTATAGAAAAGTTGTTAAACTATACAAAAAAAAAAAAATTGTTGAAATCGGTTTGGTAGACACTTTAGAAATTGACTTTTAGTCTTTATTTGCAAAAAAATTGTACGCTTTCCGTGTATGAGTTTACATATTTAAGATAAATGTTGTTTCATTGAAAAACTGCCTATACGTGGCACCTAAATAAATGATAGTTAGAAGCCCCTAACCACTATTCATAAATAAACATTTTATTTAATATTCTGAGATTTACTTACGGTTCCTAATCGCTGCACAATGTCTTCGTTGACAGGATACCATAATTTAATTTTTTTATACAAATAGTTCTGTTCATAAAACTTGATGAGTTCGACAAGACTTTCAAACTGTTTTATACCAATGGTGTACAAACGTCCCTCCAATTTAATACGACAGTGCTTAATTTTTTTTTCAGCTCTAAAATAAAAATATTATTTAAAAACAAATTTGTTAATTTAAAATTATAATGTTTTCTTTATTTGTATTACCTAAAAGAAATAGCAAATAAATGATTATCGTTTTCACACGGTCGCACCAAAAATGCGCCTTCATGAGGTACACGTCTTAATAACGCCTCAGCTCGACTTCTACAAACATGAGGCAAATACCAGACCATTCCCTCGTGTTTTAAAGGTTGAGGTACAGGTTCACTTAAAACTAAGTAGTTTTCCTAAAGAAAATGATTTTAAATACAAATGAAAATAATAACAACTACAATAGTATAAAGAACATTAAAGTGGTGACTAGTAACAATGAACAGGGAATTCAGTTTTTAAATATTAATTTCTTTATTATACACAGATTAGATAAATTTATCTAATCTGTGTTATATATAACCATACGTTTCTCAAGTTTTTTCTAGATTATTCAGTTTTTGTCTAAAATCTAGTTTAAAAATAATTATACCACAATTTTGTGTCAGGTTAAAAAAACATAGTTCAATATTTGCTCTAAAACTAATTGTAAAATATAAGTGCATAAATTATGTACAAATAAATACAAGTACAGTACAAATATATCCTTTTGCTTTTAATGAAACTTGAGCCAAAATTTTAATTAACTCAAGATAGGATTTCGGTATTTAATTAATTTGCATGAAGCATGTTGAATAGTAGTCAACATTCATTCATTAAAATTTTCAGTTTAAAAAAATCATAATGAAACTCCTTTTAAGAATGTGTTAAAACTTCCATGGATTAAGCTGTTAATTTAATCATTTTCAGAACTATCCATGTTGTCATTAATTAGCTAGAGTTTTGAGCAGGGTCCATCTTCAGATTAATAGTCACCGTTCCAACTTCCATTGTCTGTATATATGTGACAGTGGAACGATGAATATTTCTTTGAAGGTGAATACTGCAACAGGTCTGAATCGTCAGCTAAATAATCACAACATTTTTGATCCAAAATTTATGAAACTAAACTCTTTTTTCCATTTTGTTAATTTGTTTAACAATGTATACTAGTGCACTTGTACCCTATTGTTTCTCACCACTTCACATTATATACATGTTTTAATGTAAATTATATATTTACATGTATGCGCAGTGGATTTGTTCGATAATAAGTAATCAGACTATATAGACTATCAAATATAGTGCCTTCAATTAAATAGTACTTCATTTGACCTCTATCATGTTTTGATCGGATTCTACAGTGATTCACTTTACTTTGATGCCTATAATGAAACAGGAAATTTAATAAATAATATTTCTTTAATTTGTTTAGATAGAAAACAAAATGTCAATTACCAAAAAGATAAAGAATAATCACCAACAAATGTATCACTTTGTCGTACCAAAAATGTACCATCGCCAAAATGTTTATACTGTTTCAACAGTTCTTCAGCTTCATTTCGACCACGTACAAGTTTTCCGTGAAACCAGTATTCACCAAAATGTAGTTCATCATTAGGTATTCCCTAAAAAAATTAAAGAGCCAATTTTTTTGTTTTCAAAATACAAAACACTACTACTGCATTTATTATACTTCTCTCAAGCGATTTGCACTGGGTATATCACTATGCTCTATTTCACTGCCCTCCATTTCTTCATCATTATCAATATCGTTTTTACAAAGATCTGTATAGTAAAGCTTATTATCCGATAATACAAAAAAATGAGGTCTCCATTCTTTTTCTAATGCATCCTCCAAATAGAGAACACCATTTTTAATTGTATTTCTCAAATCGGTTTCCTTTGCTGTAAAATAAAAATGTTTACCATGTGCATAAGGAAATTTTATAAACATTTACTTACTGTCTTCAAAATTCTTAAATGTGACGGCCTGTTCACAGTCTTTTGCAGGAAGTCGTTTATGTTTTAATATAAACTTGTACTTTAATTGTTCAGGTGATGGCATTATTGTTTCATTTTTGTCAACTGGCTGTGTAATTAGCATGTCGCCTAAAACTTCTAACATGGTAGCAGCCATATTTCGCTGTTGTGGTATTGAACAATTGTCTTCAATTGACAAAATGACTGGATAGCTAAAATATAAATGATTTAAAAAATTATAAAAAAAATTTGAATAAATAAGATCCCCCGAAAAAAATACTTACGGAGAAGTAATGAAAGCATGTTCTTTAATTGTTTTTAGAACATCTAAAAATTTTATTCGACTTGTCAAAGTATGACCATGGTAAATTATTGGCAAACCATCTGGTCCATCCCAACAGTCCAATTCTACACAACGACAACCCCAGCGTAGACATCTGGCATATGCTTCAACTGAACTGTCACTTGAAACTTGATCTCCAGTCAAATAACTTTGAGAAAAAAATAAGCAAGTTAAAAAAATATATTAATAATAATAGCATAGTATAAACTTAAAAATATAAATGATCACTGCTTACGTATTATGAGAAGACGATACCCAATAATGTGAAAGCGGCTTGGTCATATTTTGATAAATAATGTCGTAATATTGATCCCAAACTTCATTTTGTTTTGAATACAAATAGTCAACAAACTAAACAATTTGTATAGTAATTATTATTGATTACCTCGTAATGTAATTATTACTAATGTATAATAAATACTATACACGGCGGTGAACGCTACGCTATTTTTTTTTACTTAGCTACGTGCCACTACCTTGTCGCTGGATTGAATGTAACCCCATTTTATTATTTATTAATATTTATAATTTAAGCTCACAATAAACTCGGTAAAGATTTTGCTTCCATAGGGTTTTTGTAGTAATCGAAATATGTAAAGAAGAAATTTCTGCATAAATAATTAAAAAATACCATTTCAACTAATATAATAATACTATCTTGTATAATAAAAATTAAGATCTATTTAAAAATTAAAAAAGCGGGGTTTGTAAAAATGGGCGGATGAGATAACTGTTATCAGTTTGTGGTCAGCGGTCGCCATTTTGGAAGGGAAGCGATGATAATTGATAACGTAAACTTGCCACTTGCCTCACTTGCCACTCGGAGAGTAAACAGAAGCAGTTACTATTGATTTTTTTTTAATTTTCTACCCGACGTGACTGCTGCATTTAAGTTCAATACAAATTAATTTTTTTACACCGAATATTTAAATTATTGCAGAAGTGTACTAAATCGAAAATGATCCGTTTTATTTTAATACAAAACCGAGCGGGCAAGACCAGACTTGCGAAATGGTACATGAATTTTGACGATGACGAAAAACAGAAGCTTATCGAAGAAGTACACGCCGTGGTAACTGTAAGGGATGCAAAACACACAAACTTCGTCGAATTTAGAAATTTCAAGATAATCTACAGGAGATACGCTGGCCTCTACTTTTGTATTTGCGTCGATGTAGGGGACAACAACCTGTGTTACTTGGAAGCTATACACAATTTTGTGGAGGTACTCAATGAATATTTCCACAATGTATGCGAATTAGATCTGGTGTTCAACTTCTACAAAGTATACACGGTGGTAGATGAAATGTTTTTGGCCGGCGAAATCAGGGAGACGAGCCAAACCAAAGTATTGAAGCAATTACTCATGTTAAGTTCTTTAGAATAGGCTACCTTATAAATTATTTGTCTACTATATGAGTAAACATTTGTACTATTTATTCCATGATAATGTATTCATAATTTTTTATTTATTATAAATCATTATTTTTATTTATTTAAAATCATTATGTAAAAATAAAAAGCTACTATAGTTACAATTCCTATATTATACATTTATAGATAATATACCATACCGAGTTTATTGTTCAAACATTTTAGTGATAAGAGATAATGTGACATTACAGAATAATGATCAATGTCCCTCTGGGCCAGAGTAAAAAAAACTTAAATTAGATAATTAATGTCCTGTATATTTATTATTTTTAAGTATAAAATAAATGGATAGTTATAAATTATTGAAGTTTGGTGTGATTTTCACTATTGGCGTTATTAAATTATATGTTTGGACCAAATATTTTACGTAAATTTATTGTAAAACACTTACATCAGTTGCTGTAAAAATTAATTGATCGTTTACATCTTTTTCACAATACTGTAAGTATTCTTTCATATGTCTTGCAACAACTTCTTCTTCGAGACACAAGCTTTCTTGTTCTGCATTCAAAAACCTTGTAAGATTATGTACATTAAACGTGTCGTCGGCTGAACAGTACATGGAAAAATATTCTTTGAATATCTAATAATGACAATACAGGTATTAATTAAAAATTAAAATTAGTGAACATAATAAAAATACACAATGTTTATTTATTACATACTTCTGAATTACAGATAAGTTTATTATACAACTTGAGGAACTCGTCAAAACTAAGTTCATTCCGTTTCCTTATGTCGACCTCTTGGAACAACTCCCTCAGTTTGCTAGTAGACATTTTGCAGTGAACACGAGGTAGAAAAGCTTTAACATCTTTGAGTGTTACTCTAGAATTGAATTAACCATGAATATTATAATACATCTATTTTATGAACAATTGCATTACTTACGTTTCTCTTGCGCCCTCCATACTATAAAATTCTCTTCGCAGCCATCTTTCAACTTGCAAAGAATATGGAGCGCAAACCGTATCATTAACAAGGTGATAGAGCCCTCTCACCCAAAGCTCACATTCCTGTTCTGATAATGCTAAAATAAAAAATAAATTTTATCTATAGAATTATTCAAATTTTATGTTGCGACAACATTTAAGCAAAAATATTAATGATGTTACAGTTCAAAAAAAAAAATATATCAAGTATTTTAATATTTGACTAGAGAAAAATGTAGCATATATAATGCATCTTTTAAAAGGAAAAACATTGAAAAATTTAAAAAAAAGCAGCGGCATCGAAATAATGGTATACTACTTGGGAAAAAAATCAAAAATAACGAGCCTTTAATGGAAAAACAAATTGCCTGATCTCATTAAAGGGATTACCACTACTAAAAAAAAAGAATAATAAATAAAATAATTACAAATTTTCTACTGATGCCATTACATTAAAATTGAATTTTTTTTTAATTGTTGGGTACAGCAAGATCATTTATGTGGAATTATAACAATGCTTAAAAAGTATCCTACATTATTTTTTTATTTGTAACCAATTTTATAGTCTTTGGACTTGCTATAAGTTAAAATTCATCTAGTTTATAATCTTTAGATGATAAAAATGAAACATATTTTATTAGATCATACATTATATTGTTATAAATAGTATTATTTACTTTGTTTTTTTTAAATAATAAATAGTTTTTCATTTAAATTTTGTAAACTATTATTTATATTTGTTACTTTTATTCATAAATTGCTTGTTTGTCGGACAAATTACAGAAACAATTATCATACATAATTACTGTTAAAAAAAAATGTTATATTAGCAGACTTTAAAAGACATTTTAAGACATAAAAATAATTTTCAGAGCTCATATAGAATAACTTAAAACAAAGTTTAACTTACTTCTCATTTTTACTTCAAACAAATATTTGCTATTTAGCTTATATAACGAACTTATAGAAAATTATTGGGTTTACAGTACTTTTTTATATACCTAAGCTGTTGACAAATACAGGTCTATTGTATATTTATCTATTATTTACAATTACATTCAATAAATATATACAATTAAACAGTGACAGGCTAAAGACCTGTCACAAAAGCAAATTTGTCAAGAATCTATCTTATGAAGGTGTTGGGCCTTCAAAGCCTGTTAACACGCTGATTGACGTAAGGGTTATCACATACTCCTTGTTTTTAGGAGATGTTCTAACTCCTTACATTCTACGGATAAAATTGGGTTAAAAGATAAAATAAAATTACTTGGCGGCCCGATTGGTTTGTATACTGAAACAATTGTGGTAAGTAGAAGTAGCAAAGTATTAAGCTACATGATGAAACAACATAACAGAAAAAAAAAATTTTACAATTTCCTGTTTCTGTAACATCCATGTTATGAAGATGTATGTTAGTGAAGATTTATTAAATATATATTTTTGATCTCATTAGTATTTTCTTATATCCATTAAATAAAAATAAGTTTAGCAGAAGTATATATCTAAATAGTAAATTGGTGCAAGTCTTTTATTCTCCAAATATAAATAGTTGATTAGATAAAAATTTTAAAGTTTCTCTGTAAATTGCTCTAATGAAGTATTTTGAATCTTGTTATTGATAACATGAGATCTCATTTAAAGTTTTTAATTTAATATTTTGTTTGTATTATCTATTCCACAATACTGAAGACAAAAATGATTAGTTTTTAGAGTTTAGTTAATAAATACAATACAGATGCATACCAACAACAGAAAGAGTTTTCAATTTAAACTCGTTGCCATAGAATACAACAAAGCACTTTGTAAATTCATTCTTTTTTAACTCATCAGTCCATCGGTCAAATTCTTTACTATTTCTGCCACATCGTACTTCTTTCACGTCTCTCAAATCCACTAAAAAATAAAAATATAATACTAAAGTAGGTAAATTGTTTTTAAAAACAAACTAAAATATTACAGCTGCCGTCAGAGGTTTTGTTATTCGTATTGGTCGTTCTTGACCAAAGGATTTGTCTAGTTTCCATACGTAACCGCAGGGTTCGCTTCTCTGGCCGTTTTTTCAAATAGAACCGAGTGATGAGCGTACCACGCTCCAGCATGTTTAGGATTTGATCCAGTTCTGATATGAACATGTTTGTAGTAGAAAGCGTTCCACAAGCCATTTTACAAATTCATTAACTTGGCATTCCTCTCAAATGTTGACATTAATATCAAATGACTACCTGAAACCATAACAGGTGCCTGGAAAAACAATGTTCCAGTAGACAGCAGTGAAATATTTGTGCCCAGTAATAGTGATAACTGGTTGCATGTTATCACTATTCAGTACTCGTCCAAAATATTATAAAACGACCGACGTGATGAAAATGAAATAACGTTGATAACTGGTCGTCTGATAAAATTCAACACCTTTTTCAAAGTTAGTATATAGTTACTGATGGTAATTTAATTTAAATAGATCAAAATAACGAAAAACTTTATTTAAGTACTCTAATTTAATTAAGTAGTAAACTATAATATAAAAACAAGTATAATATTATACTTAATCAAAACCATTTCATGATAAAAATTTAGAAAAAAATTGTCTAACCTACTAACTTAATTTTTAAAGACTAAAATATAAGTTTAAAAAATATAGGTTAGTAAGTTAGTTTAATTTGATAAGAAGTAATTCTACCACATCAAATTATGACGAGCGATGTTTACAGATTAAAAATTTTCAGATTTTCGCTTTAAACCTCAAAAAGTACATTAACAAACATAATTTATTATAAATATTACCTGACCCAATATGTTGGCTAGGTATTAACCAAAGTAATAATTTGACGTCCTAAACCGACCTAGATATAGTTGGAAATTTTAAAAATTCATCATTTTACCGTTAAACGAGTTTCTTTGAAAATTTGATGGTTTTTAAATAGGATTCCAATAATATTTTCTTTTGTAAAATCTTAAAATTTTCCTGCCCCCACGCCACAAAAAAAATCATTGCAAATATTTAAAAATATAAATATTAAATAGATTATAGATGCATAATATTATACTTAATTATTTATACGTATTTTTTTGGGACATCCTTAGCCGAAGTTTAAAAAAAGTATGGCCTTGATTGTCAAGGTGAAGGTCGTAGTCACGACCACGTACCTACACGCTTTGATAGTTAAGGGTTTGTCTAATACTAATAATCTGATTAATACCTATTTAAAAACTCAATCATTATTAATTATTATTATTTATTTATTATTGATAATTAAATCAATAATTAATTCATTGATGAAATTAAATAGTTACTTTTTAAGAACTAAATTATCCTCTACTAAAAATGTTATAATAAACACAATTAATTTAGTTTCAACAAAAGAACTAATTTTAATAATTTTAATATAGCCATATAGGTGCATCTAATTTTAAAAAAATGTCTAGATATTAAATGTAGATACCCAACTATTAAAATAAAATGTTTAATTAGGAAACGTCTGTTAGGTTTATCAATGTTTTACGGAACCCAATATAATCTATATCATAATATTATGATTTAAAATTGTATTATCTTAAACATGTTAATTATAATTACTAAATGTGCATAATATTAGATAATATACTTAAGGCTCATGTTATATATTATATAATATGACAAATTGTTTAATAACCAATTGTGACTTAATTATATATTTTTACCGTTAATCATAGAATTATAATAATGTTTATTTTAGCGTATTGATAAGTTAATAAAAGAGCATTTTTGATAATTGGTACTATAATAAAGTATACAGTATAGTGAAGTCGAGTGTTCGTGCTCGACCTCGACAGTTGTATTATTCTTACAGTCGTACTTATTCTGACCAGTGTTAAAAACGTGTTAATAAATTAAGAGTCTTTGATAATTTATAATAGTTTTAACATTAACATAATTATTGATAATAACAGTGGATGTAGCTAGAGATGAGCACTGATAATAAGACACAAAATATTTATAATCCGTTAATCATAATGCACCTATAAAATTATATTTTAATAAGTTACATTTACAATTTATTATGTAATTTGAAAAATCGATATTATTTATCTAAATACTATATAAAGACTATATAAAAATAAAATCTAATTGAGATTTGCTGACACTTGTATATATTATATATACAATATATATTATATTGATATATTGATATGCTATGACGTGCCACTATTGGGTATGGGCTTATCGGGGATTGAAAACTTCATTCTCGATCGAAGCGACTGCCGACAAGCTCGGGAGTGCGAGTTATCATAAATGATGTTTGCAGGCACCGCGAGCGTACCTGTCGGATGGGGCCGTGACGTCACTTCGCGACTACGTGAAAGCCGGTTCTCCCGTCGGCGGCCTACATCCGGGATTCCCGTTACTCGTGCCACTTGCACCGTACGACGGACGACGCTACGCGCGCATACGCAGTACGTACATACGTGTTCTCGTCCATCGACTATACCGGTCGTGTCTTTACACCTTAAGCCGGGTAATACATTACCGTAGGTGATTCTGGACACAAGACGCGCGTCCGTTACAGTGCCGTGGTACCTACGCGCAAGGTACAGTTATAGTGTTTTAGGTAGTGCGTTAGTGGACGTCGATTAGACTGGGATTGAAAATATTTTTATGGAAACCGTCAAAGAGCACTTGAGCGCCAGGAACGGCAAGACCGGCCGGAACGGCGGCAGGCGGCCGGCTAAGAACAAGAGCAAGGCTCTAGCGTACTTGCTGTGGCTGATGGGCGGCCTTGGCGGACTGCACCACTTCTATCTGGGACGCGATCTGCAGGGCATTCTTTGGTGGTGCACTTTCGGCGGGTACTTTGGGTTCGGTTGGCTCAGGGATCTGTTCTACATCGGTCGGTACGTGGACAACGCAAACGACGACGAGAAATACGTGCGGAAAATGGACCACTTGTACCGCACCCACGAAAAAGTGAGTTGATTTGCGGTTAACGTAGACAGACGGTACACTGTTATAATAGTGCGGTGGCCTTGGTTTTAAAATTATGACAGATCTTACCCCAACACGGATTGGGGCCACGGCAGTAGCCAGTGAGTAAAGTTTGGGGAGTAAGTCCCTCACAATTGTTTTTGTCCCGTTGAAAATAATTCACCATCACGCATACTTAAGTAACCATGGCGCGCTCAATTCGTCCACGTAGGCGGTCGCGTTCTAATTTTTTGGCTGGTGACCCATTGGAAGTTAAGTACTTCGATTAACGATGACGCGTACTGGCGTTTGGTTCTCAGTCAATTCTCATTGTATTTCGACAGTACTACTGGTTAAAAAGTTATCTCTTCACCATTCTAGTCTGTACACTATTATTTAGAATATATTTTGAATTTTTCTTGTGACAACGTTGTAGATAAAAATTCAAATTTTTTAAACTTAGTCCGAGAATATTTAACAAAAAACTTAAAACCCACCTCCAACTAGTTTTAGGATTTAGATTTAGTAATTCTTACCCTGGTCAGTTGTCACCTTACTGGTTTGTTCTACAGTAATTGTATTAACTGACTTAATATCGAATGCATTAAATTTGTTGTTTACTCCGAAAATGACATGACGTATAGAATCCTAGACGGTGATAGTGTTTCTTCAGTGGCGAAGTTTTTTAAAACCTAGGAAAAATGATGTAATTTTCTATAAAACGTGTTTAAGATACCCTTGATATGTTTGTTTTGCCACAAATTATATTCGAGGTAAAAATAAAGTCCTTTTGTTCAATTTTCTAATTAGTAATCACTAATCACAACGGAATGTCATAAAATTATATAATAATATTCCAAGTATAGGTAAGTGGGTAAGTAATTTTCCACTAAAAGTCCGTTGATAAATTATCAAATAAAAAACAACAGAAAGAATATTTAAAGTTTTTGTTTAAAACAAGAAACCTCAAACCGGCATAACATAATATAATTTCTGAAATACATATTATCCAATATGCGTCCAGCACTGATTTGTTTAACTGAATCAATGACAATAGCGCACGTTGACAATTAATGACAATAATTTTAGTAGAACCGCATTTGCTTAGATTTTGACCTATTAAAAATAATGTGGTAATATAAACTGGCAGTTTTCAAACAAAAAAAAGTAATAATAATTACCAACCGTGCAGATGTTTCGCGCCATTGAAAAAAATACACGTACAACAAAACCCAATAAATGTGGCAATAAAACACTAGAAAAAATATAAAACTCATAGATAAGAATAAAATACTTTTATTTTTTTCATAAATGGTGTTTATATGAGGTACCGGCTAAGGTACTCGGATAAATAATACATTTTATGCATTGATTTCCGAGAAAAAAACAATTACTACTAAAAAAAAATTTTCGAAACACGGTTAGTTTATGCCTAATGGTACGTACCTGCCATGATTTAAATGTACCAGGTTATTGCATTTCTATCCCCTCTTCATCGAAATTTTCTACGATAAAAATAAAATGGCAGCCTAAGAGTCAGCCAATCAAATTAATTTATTTTATGAAGGTATTATGAATATATTTATCAAAAGAAACAATGATACACCCTTACGCTGCCATTTTGTGAATTGATAACAAAATAAATTAGGGATATGCAGTAACCTTGTATATTTAAGCCATGGTACCTGTTGCATATCATTATTATATTGGGTAGAAGGCATTACGTTTCGGGCACAATATCTCGCTTTGATCCTTTTATCTAAGGCAATTTCACAGTTTAAATAAAAAGATAACCCAATTGGCAATTACCAATGAGTTTATAATTTTTTTGCTTGGGAAAATGTCCAAAAGAAAACTGTAAACGCCGGCGCGGCGTAGCGCTCGAACGATAATATTATTGCCTTCACCAATTTACATAGAAAAAAACCGTTAAAAAACAAAATTAACCAGTTTAGCTTCTACTATCCCTCTTCAGTGACTATCTGCTAAGTTATATTACCTATATTATAATCGTGTACGTTGAACGACACCGCTGTGCATGAAATACGTCGATAAAATATTTTTTTTTCATACCCACTGACAAATGTAAAATTATTTTGGAAAAATAGTTAACCGTTATAAATTAAAAAATATTTGATGCCAGAGAGACGTGCCTTTAAATAAATACCATTTTTTGTCGGACCTTTTCATTTTACATTGTCAAAAAAAAAAATATATTGTTTTTTTATTGACAAATCATGCCTTTCTCCATAAAAAGAGGATTTACTGTGAAATCGTTTTCCAGACGATAATAGAATTTTTAGTGCAAAAAAATACTGCAATTGGGTCATACGGCGTGCTAGAAAAAAAACAATAGCAAAATAATTACGGTGATTATTAAATTGTCCCGATCGTTTATGTTATTTGCTTTTATATACCAGTGACTGTCGATTCCAATGTTTTCTCGCATTGAAACATGTTTTACACAAGAAATATAACGCCGGATCGTTATTTGCTTTGCTGATGTTGACACGACTATGTTATGGACTTGTTTTTATCACGCTTAAATATAAAAACAACTATAATTTAAAGTCGGTTTACATACTATATAGTCACTCTAAAATCGTTAAAAAAATTGCAGAATATTATAAAAAGGCACAAAAAGGGAGATCAACATTTTACTTGTACCTATTCATTTTTTTTTATGACCAAAATTCTTATTTGTCTGCGCTGAGCGAAAATTGCTGTTTGTTTTTCTTTCGAAGTGGACTTGCCATTTTGTACTACCTAAAGAACATCATTTTATATTAGTTTTTCGCCGTAGACTCGCGGGTTTAATGACCACACCACACCATAAACTCAGTTTTTATAAACGGGTCCTAAATAAGTAACATTCTCTGAACGATTATGGACATTTTCGGTGTTGATGAAATTACAAAACATTACCCATATTATATATTATTGTCTGTTAATGTGTATAATTTTTTGCAATAACATTAACGCTAATATCTTTATATAGTCGTTACCATAATGGCAAGCGTTTAGACACAATACAGTATTATGCGCGATTCCGAAAGTCATTAGCGTATTCAGTAATTGAATTGATCATCCCATGAAATAATTATAATTTGTATTGCATATCGCTGAACCACAAAGGAATTTCTAACCGTCACGTTTGGGTTAGTTAATACGGCAAAATGTACAAAGATTAATGTTGTACCTTTACGTTTTTCCACGTCCCTTAGATGTTAATAATATTTTGTAGTGAACGCGTACTGTTTGGAATTTGACCTTGAGTATCCTCCGTACGATTTAGCGTCCTACCTACATATAAGGTTAAGCACCTCTTTCAACAATAACACATTATTATTATAATATGTTATCTTAGTAAAACCGTAATAGTATCGTGTGTAATATGGTATAATATATTTTATGAAAAACATATCAGATACATATTGTATTGTATTATTACTAGGTATTATTCATATTCGTTAACATAAATAAAAATCGATTTTTATATACCCGTTGAATTTATAATTAAACATGGACTAAGAATTTAATACAAAAACACATTATATTTACGTTGACATGATCACAATTTAACTATAAAAAAATTTTGTTTTTGCCGTTAGGTGAAATTTTCATGTTTGATGCCAATGATGATTACAAAAATGCTTAGCCTTTCTAGATTTGTTTAAATCTTTAATCATAGGCTAAACATTTTTTTTTTTGTCCAACTCTGATTATATAAATAACAGCTATAGTTTGTGATCAATGGTAATGACTAATGTTGTGTTGAATTCAACTCTATCGTCGTTGGTAGTTCCTTTTGTAGTGTTTATTAAATGCCAACATAATATTATCTAATATTTTACACGTCCACGATTAATATTTCAGTTAGTTACAATCGTATAGATTAATTTATTGCAGTCGAAGGACATTTCGTTGTTTATAATATAAACTATATAAACTTTATATTGCTGCCATTCGTCATAATTAGGATAGTATCATTGAGTATAATAATATTCCATATAATATGCTTAATGATAATATTATTAATACTTTCATTGACACCATTATCATAAATTAAATAAAATGTATCATTCTCTTATCAGCTGTGCTATTTATTCATGGATATGAAGCGAACGAAACGTTTGAGTAACACGATACGCCGCTAGATAGCAGTGATCGGTCGTTTGGCGGGCTGCACTCTCGCATGTGATCGTTTTCTCGATTTTGCTTGGTATATAAGCAGATCGCGCACGGTCGTTGGTACCTCGTCTCCGTCACCTTACCGTCGGGTCTACACTCATGGCGCGGTAACCAAGAGGTTACCAACTGTCCACACTGACCCGAGGAAAGTCCCCGGACCCCGCTCACCAGCCTACTGCAGAAAGTGCACTGACCACAAACGGTTGGTCGAAGTGCCCCTGTCGTTCGACCCAACTTTCGGGACGTGAACGGTACCGCCTTAGGGCGTCCGCGATCCCTTAGAGCGACAGGGACATGTTCGACGGTCCTAGATATATAGTATGTACAGGGAGAGGAGCGCAAGCGACTCTTGACTTAATGGGGCTTACAAACGGAGATGAGGTACCCAATTTTTTGTTTTTTTTTGAAAAATTATTTTTTTACTTATATTATAATAATAATAAAATAATAAAATGTATATTATTATTACACAATTTAAATTAAAAAAATATGTAGGCCCCAAAATGTATTATTTATACATTTAAAAAAAATTATAAAAATATACATAATGTATATGAATTTAACATGTGAAGGGTACAGGGAAAAAACCAGCAGTCAATTTTTTCTAATCTAAGAAAAACATGTTTAAGTAATGCTAAAATATGTTTTAAAATGTTAAAGAAATACTTAAACCTTTTAAAAATATACAATATGTTTGTTTATAATCGTGCTTAAAAGTAAAGAACAGCTTCGTTTTGTATCAAAACGAATTTTATAACAAAAAATTGCCATTTTTAAAAAGTGACTATGCTGGTTTTTTCCCTGTACCCTTCATGTATACTTCTTTGATCTTTCTATAATAATACATTATTGTAACATTTTGCGTGAATCATAAAACAAAATAAAATTTTTTATCTTTTATTGCATTTTTACGCACTACTAATTTCTTAACCAAAAACTTAAAAAATCTATTTTAGTTATATTTTTTATTTCAAACTAAACAACAACGACCATTTTGTTTTTAAGTGTTGAAAAAAGTAATTTAACTAATCAATAACTGGGCTAGTACAGCTACATATTTACTTTGAGTGTTAATATAATAAATGTTAGTTAAGAGTTTAACAGTATTTTGTCTGAACAATTATTAAGAGCCCGAAATTAAATAGCTCTTTTAATGTTTTATGTTAATTACTTTAAAATTTGTATTAATAAATTAAATTAATTTGTATTAATATCTTAAGTATCGAAGCCCGCATGCCTCCTCTTTTTGCTCAGAATTGTGTTATTGGAATACCTAAAAAAACGATAACACCTCGAAGAGTAATCAGTTTTGAACTTTTTTTTGTTGTTTGAAAGAAGAATAATATACACAGTTTGCAAGTCTTCATATTTTCAAAAATGTGATTTTTTTGCACCGTAATACGTTTTGTATTACGTATAAGTAAAATAAATAATAAAACAAAAGCTGTTATTCGGCTATAAAGTCTGATGATTTTACTACATGGTTTACCTATTGGACTACTTGCCTTACATACTTAACCATCGCATGTGTGTGTTTTAGCCGCCGTTCTCAACGATCCGTTTTACTGGTATGGTCCTGGTGGGTTACCTCTTCAGTACCGTAGTGGCATTAGCCGTTCCCGAAGATAAAGTCGCAGGGCTCAGCTGGGAGTGGTTACACGTGTTCACTCCATTAGCAGCGGTCGTGGGTAAGTGTCTTCAGACAAATTACGTTTTTAATAGGTTTTAAAGTTCCGGCTACCGGTCGATGCCTTTCGAGACGATTTACTTTTATAGTTCTTTGTCTCCGCAAAATCCATCCACATCCACTCGCTATCTATTTCTCTGCAATCTTTACTATAATATAGCTAATGCATATTTTGTAAATTGATGTATTCTCACAGGCGTTTGGGCTGTGGGTAACGTCGGTCACGAGATGGGCTCGTTGAAAACACCAACGATAGCCGCTTATGCCGTGTGGGCTTTTGGCGGTCCGCTGAGGTCTTACATCTTTAAACTGACCAACTACGACATAGACGACACCACGTCATACGCTCTCATGATACTAGCGGCCGCTTGGACGTTCGACAACGTGGAAAAAAGCTGGAGGCCCAAAAGCACGAAATCTCCTAGCGTCATCAAGTGAGTCCTTTCAATGTTATGCGTAAGGGTAAACGTTAGGTAAACCATGCTCGAGTATTGCAATCGGGGAAACTAGTTAACAACTATTAGGCTAACCTGGTAAATTGTATAGCAAATTAATAAGGCCATTGCCGATAAATGTTTTTCTCATTGGTTATTTAAACGACATTCGAGCATAAATATCGTCAGATACTGTAATTTAATCTAAACCGACTAGTCTATAAATGATTGTAATCGTACCGAATCCAAAACCCGTTACCGTAGACTTACTGATTTTTACTAATCGCACTGTATGTTTTAAAGGCGAATGGCTGTAATCAGTTTGTGTTGTCTGCTGTACATGACGTTGTGGAGCAGCTACTTGTACTTCAACGCTAAGGTGACGGACGAGAATGGCGAGGAGGTGCCGTTCCACGAGGCTCTGGGACATTTCTTCAACTCTCCCTGGTGGCTGGACGTTAAACAGTCGTTCGTAGATGTCTGGAACTTTGCTCAGGCTCACGGTTGGATGGAAACGTGGCGTCAGATAGTAACGCTGTCGGACCCGTCGGGCGAACAGAATGCGTTCAAGGCGAGTAGTGTCTTGTAGATCGATAATTGTTTCCCAAGAGCTTCCGAAAATACGGAAAAATAAAAATAAATGACAAGCTAAGGGGATATACGAAATAGAGTACGGGTCAGAAACGGAAAGTGGAAGAAATAGAGAAATGCCGAGTGTAAAAGATTTTTTTGAAACACTACATTAGGAAAATACGTTGAATATAGTGTATAAACCCGGATAAAATTCGAGGAATTCGGGTTAAAGTGCGTTCGCTATTTTCTCTTGTTTGTCCCTCCTCTACTCCTTTCGACGTTAAACTTATTAACACCCTACTGTCACGATAAATAATTTCCCTTAGATAAAGCCCCGAGCTCCACCGGATGTCGTCATTGCGAGCTTCCTCGAGATTATCATTGTCTTAACTCCCAGTGATTTTTGGCCTTGACTCTCTGAAATTTCGGTCACGATTAGAAACAACAACTATGTGCTACACAATTTTGTTTTTATTATTATTTTCTAGCGCAGACTGTAGTCATGCACGCTTATTTATATTCGATTATTATCTTTGTAAAAATGGTACAGTATAAATTAAACCTATTTTCTACTGATCAAACAAGGCAAGTCAAGACGGTATTTAAAAAATCCGTTTATTCACTTCATTGTTTCAAGTGAACAGTAGCTTTTTTTAACAACAAATTATGAGATTGCTAGACCAACTTACAGTGTTTAAGTTCATTATTTATAGTTGCATGACTCATGTTTAACATAATTAAACAATTAGGTACTAACTGTTGGGAGTTGGTAGCGTTCATTACAACTTTTCTTTCTTTACAAATTTTCAACTTTTCTAAATACATTCATATTGTAGTTATATTATCTTATATTTGCCATTTTTTTGTGTAACGCTGAACACGACACCGGCTATCAAAAAATTGTTTTATTCATTAAAGAATAAAATCTTGCAAAAAGAGTAGTATTCGTATACCTAGGTACCAATACATTTCAAACAAATTCATTTTTTTTATATTTGTCCAGATAAAATCAAATATTTAACCACTTTACAGTTGACAGCAGCTGTACTGCGCCGCATCGACCGGTGACACTTATACCGAACAACGATTGTACATTTTATGGCGAATATTATTATGATTGCGTTCTAGATTCCTTTCCTCGCCATTTCGCACTCTCTCTCTCTCATTAATAACTGTCTCACGCTTTGCCAGTGTCACTTACTGACACGGTTATTGTTTCAACCCTATTGAGTATACAATACTAACAAAATATATTTTATAACACACATTTTAATGATGCGCACGCTGGGTATTGTCATTTTTTCCACGGTTTAAATTGGTTTTATTTTTTCATAGGTCTTAGAACTGAGATCTGGAGCCTCGCAGGCGGAAATAAAGCAACAATGTAAAACGTTGGCGGTGAAATATCATCCGGACAAGGCCAAGGACGAGATAGCCAAAAATCAGGCGCAGGATAAATTCTTTGAAGTCCAACAGGCGTGCGAACTGTTGTCCAGCAGTCGGGTCAAACGACGTCGAAAGAACAAACAGTATAAAGAAGAGCTATGATCCCCCCTTCTTCTTAATACTGTTGACTGGTTATCCAATTTTACTGTTTTGTTTTCCTTTAAACAGTTTAAATACTATGTAAAAAAATAATTTGATCTACTTTAGAACTTCTAAAAAAACACTTGCGGTCGGCTATCGATAAATGTAGAGTAATTTGATTTTATTGTATTTTACAGGATACAAGGTTGTGTTCTGGGTAATATAATTTAGTAATGGTAGTATACTACACGGCATGTTTTAGTTGTGATCTGAATTTTGATTGCTAAGAAGTGCTTGGGTTATTCGTACTTAAACGTTAACATACTACTATAGCGGTTAATTTCGGTCTGTTAAGTTTTATTAATAGAGTACAACCTGAATCCACCGTACAGTATAATATTATCATTGGTAGGTTATATCATGTAGAACATAATATTATGTCGCATAGCTTGTAACCTGCAGTATATTTTTTGATTTGATAAATTATAAAAATAAAACTGCGCTAATCGATTGACTGCATAAGGTAAAAGTTTTGTTGATTTAAAAAGACAACTGTTATAAGGAACAAAACCTTGAACTGGATCCAGTCGTTTTTTCTTAAACTTTTTAATCTTGTATAAATAAACCAAAACTTGTACTTGTACTGTGATATAAACTCCGAAAGCTCATTTGTACATATTAACCCACAAAAATAACAACGACCGCGGCATTCTAGTATTTAATTTTAATTTTAATCGACAATTAGCAATTTACTACTAATGACGTTTAGTATACACTTCAAAGTAATAATTATAGTCAAAAACTGAGTAAATTAGAAAAACTTTATAGTCATTATGTAGCATGTGGAAATATATTATAGTATTATGCACTACAGTATTGTATCAGGCGACAGCAAAACAAACTGTATATTTTTAACGGCGTATTTTAAAGGTTTCCAAGTAAAATTTATTTATTAACAATTAGCTTTTCCTCAGATAACAGAAAACATTCACATAACTACATTATAATTGTATTCGCAATAGTTCCTAAGTTCCTGAATTATAAAATGGACAGTAATTTTAAATGGTTACATTAATGAACGTTAATGTTATAGTAATTATTTTCGTTTTAGGGTGTTTGATATGTAATATTGTTTATTGTGTGTAATATATTATATTATTGTATTTTTTTGTTTTAAAAACGAACTCAATATTTGTGGATAATTTTGTGCAGATCGTCCTTATTAAATTATTGTTTTTAAATACTGAAATGTGTTAATAAATTGTACATAGTACCTTTAGGGGCGCGAGAAAAAATATTAGTTAAGCGCGCCAATTCAAAAAAACAAAATCTGAATTACCTAGGGGATGAGGGGTATCCCAGTATTTTTCTAGTATTTTATACTAACAAGTTTTGCGCCGTAATTTAAAAACAAATGCAATCATATTTGCACGTCTGTAAGACGAGTAGCCGGCAAACCGCATGTAAACCGTTATTGATTAACTGCCCAGAACATAAAATTAAAATTTGTCCAAAAACGCCTGATTAAGCTTTAAATACAATACCGGTTGTTGTTTTAATTTTTTTATCATTGGGTATGAATCGAAAGGATTAAAATATTTTGAATATTTACCATTGTCAAAATTCCAACGCCATAGGCAAATACTAAATAGGTACTATAGAGTTTTATTTTACCGTTTTTAAATATGTGTACACTATATAACATAATATATACTTTTATATTTTTAAAAATTACAAAAAGAATTATATTAGAAAATAAAAAATAACGTAACGATTATTATAATAAATTAATTAAATACCATAAAGCTACTTTATAGTTTAAAAATACAATATCTAAAGAAAGAGCACCTTATTTTATAACAATATAATGTTTAAAATCAGCGTGTCCCAAATGTCCAGCGATAACCCAAATAGAAATAATTTAATTTCATTAAAATTAAATTGATTTCTTTCTAAATGATAATACAAAGAGCTCCAAGTTTCACCGACTCCAGATGAAAAAAAAATATATTTTTTACTTGAACTTAAATTTAAATTACTTTGAGTGTGGCGGGACTTTTGGGGCAACTGTAGACATAAAGTATCGTATCTAATAATAATTTAACAATAACATTTGAATTGTAACAAAACGTTTTAATATTAAAAAACAATGTAGTACGTAATTATAATTTATAAATTATTATTATATTATTTATATGATTTAATATTAAGTTTGACTGGATATCAGTGTAGTGTACGTTTGTTTTTTTCCCATCTAGCACATCTAAGCGACGGACGTCCACGATAAGTAACAATATAATAATATATCAATATATATGTGTCTAACAAATTGGTGCTTTTTTGTATCCTAATCCAAATTCAAGATCATACGCTAAAGGAAAGGAAAGTGCGGTTCGAAAAAGCGAAATGAAAAATACAAACAACATTATACAACATCTGTTTCGTTAGAGTAACCACTAGTGTCTATTTGGCATCGTCCGTTCGTATTGCTCTGTGAATAAAAAAACGTATAGAGTCACCGTTCAATTTGGAATTTAAGTTCCTAAAATCATAGCAAGGACTGATGAAATTTTATAAATCATTGTGTTTGAATACTAATTTGTGCATGTCATATAAACATTTTTAGAAGTATTTTTATCTCTATCGCAATAATTTATGCGTGATTGTTATTAAGAAAATACTAGGCAAGTAAAATAGTGGGTAACAGAGTTAGTTATGGACTGTAACTCAACAGCCACGGTATAGAGTTTAAAACACCTAAGTGACATAGGTGTTTAGAACACCTATGTTGCTAATAAATTAACAATAAAATAAACATGTGTTTCGTGCCCTCAATCATCTGCTTCGCTATAGTGTAATGTACAGAACATGATATTATATTTTAGAACAATAAAAAATATATATATATTGTAACAAAATAGAATATGATCTAACGAAATATGAAACCTAGGCCATGCGGGTTTTGGCAACAAATTGATAAATACATTGATATAAATATTAATAATTTGTATTTTAAAACTTTTTTTTTTTGGTCATTTTTCTTTTTGGTCAATGATTATGGAAGTTTATTTAATATTATTTTGCCATCTTTAGTTATAACAAATAAGGACTTTTTATTTGAATATTTTTAACCAAGTTAATCCACTCAAAACAACAGTTGGTCGATATGATCTTTTGTAGTCAACTCACGAGATTTTGATAAGCGCAAAAAAGCGAGACAGACTTGTAGGTACGCGGTTAGTCGCGTTATAATATAATAATTGTACTGTTTTCTTTCTAAGCTATTGTACATTTATTAATTATAAACTTTCCATAACTACAGTTTCAAACATACTACTGTCATAAAGAGAAGAAAAGAGAATTCATTAAATAATTAAAACCACTGGGTTTTAGTGGAGTCGGCGAGGTTTGTTAAGTTATCAAAAGTCGCCATTGTTTTTAGGGGGGGGGGGGGTTGGTGAGAGATTAAAATGAACTGATCTTTAGTTGAACACGGCTATTTCCAAGTTATTATGAAAAATGTCGCATACAACCGGCGAAAAATCGTTGTACAACATCTCAAGTCGTAGTCGGCCGGTCCCATCGGTGTTATTATACAAGAATCATAATATGGAGAAATAATTTTGTCTGTGGTTTAATTTTGTAATCGAAAAACTAGTGCACTGTACGCGTAATAAAACAAATAAAATGGAATATATTCCGCCGTTTGTTTGTTCAGGGACGATTCGACGGTATGAAAATAATAATAAACTAACAAACAAAACCCAAACGACCGGCGCATTTAGTTTTTTCCCACAGTGAATTTTATTTTTATTTTGTCGTCGACCTCGTACACCCGACGGTAATCGAGTGAGCTCTGCAATATTTCCTCCCGCGTCGAATACCACTTAAACATAATTCAAACTCCTCCTACTTCACAAAAAAAAACACCCTCGTCTCACTATAGAAACCTCTTAAAACTTTTTCACGCTGGGATGAAGCGCACAGAATACCCGCATAATATAATACAAACATAGGGTAAGACGCGAACTGTGTTATTGTTGTTTACCACAAGATTTAATAGTGTAGTTTTTAATCGACAAAGTTGTTTTACCACGTTAACTTAATTTGTTTCAACAAACTATCATAATATACTCGTTTGGCGGGGTTGTTTAATTAAAATAATAAGGAATTAATTTGAATTTGGATATTTTATCTTCGCCATAATAATAATAATATAAATATAATATTACGAACTTGTTGTACTCAATATTCGTATCGATCAACCGTGTACGGATTAGAATGGTCTTTTAAACAACTAATAGTATATAATATAATAATAATAATAATAATAATAATAATAATAATGATGATAATATTAATGAAAAATTAATGAATTATTATAAATTCTAGAAAAAAAAGTTTTCTCGGTCGGAAAATTCCGGTATTTGGTGTTCCATTATCGTTTTTTGTCCTTGTGCTTTTTCTTACTGTTCCGTCCTTCCGGTGACGGAGGCGTGACCGGCGCGTTTGGTTGGTCTGGCAGCCCGGTGACGGTCACCTTGGGCACGGTAAGCGGCCTGAGCAACGACTTCACCATCGGTTTGGTGCGGGTCTGCACGGGAAGCGCGGGACTACTGGCGCACAGTGCGGCCCCGGTCAGCTGCGTTACCAGCGAGTACTGGTTGGCCGTCGAGTCCGGGTTGGAGGACGTGCGAAAGGCCCGCTTCAGCTTGGACTTGATCGAATGCCGCTGCGAACCCGACCGTTGCAGGCCAGTCGGCGGCTGCATTAGTCGGCCGTTGATCAACAGGTGCGGCCCCAGTTCCGGATCGCTGCCCCAACGGCCGTACGAAGTGGTCCGCTCCAACAGACGGTTTCGGGCCAATTTCTCGATGACGTCCGCACAGTTGTACCGACCGCAAAAGCGCGCCCATTGTTCGGCCCGCAGGCCGCGGCCCGTGTCCCTCATGGTTGGTGACGCCCCTAGAATAAACAAGCAACAAATCGTTAGAAAACATAATCCAAGTAATGGCCAGTCAAGCTGACATTATTGTCATTTGTCATGCACTTATTTTCATATTTTTTTACACAATTTAGACAAATGATTGAGTATTATATTCATTCGTGTATATATATATTTATAACGATCCTACGAGTAGAGTTGTGTATATATAATAGTGGAATAATGTGAATCGGTCATCGTAAAGTATTTAAAAAAAAAAAAACAAAGAAATATAAATACAATTTTTAAATACTTCGGGGTGCATATTTTGCTTTATCAAGTGTTACATAAGAATAAAACTTAAAAACTACATTTCAATAATGTTCTAGTGTGATGTAACACTCCAAAAAGTAAAGTACAGCAATCATTTAAAAAAATTCCAAACTCATTGTAGAATGTAATGAAATAAATAATTTTTTGTTTGAAATAAAATATAGGTAGGTACTTTATTTGTTATTTGTTGTTAATAGAAATTCGTATTTATATCAAAAATATTATTAATAACGACTAAATAAAATAATTTTTTTTTCAGCTGTGTCTATATTGTAGAGTAAAATTAAAAATATTAAAAGGTTAAACAAATTGTTATGAATACTTAATAGTATTGATTATTAAATAATGCAACCACCTCGTGTAATTGAACCACTAACGTTGTTTGTACTATAAAATTATAATGTCTATTTGATAGGCGATAGGTACAAACTTTCTCTTTAAATTCATATTTCCATCAACTGAACTGGTATAGCCAAACATAGGGTTGGCAGTCGTAAGTCAAATTATTGTCCAAGTGCTTTAATAAATTCATGATTTTTAAAAAATATTTGATTAAAAACATAATTTTAGCGTCATGAAAATATCGAATAAAAAAAAAATCTAGCACAGTATTTTGACTACGCTTCGTATTATAGGAATAATTATTTCAACTGAAAGTGAAAAAAATCACTTCAAAAAGCGATTCGATGCAAATTTGTAGATATTCACAGAATATCCCACAAAAATTTGAAGTAACTTCGCCTTTTTCAAATTAATTATGGCAAACCGTAGTTTAAGTTGAAGAATTGTTCATTTTTAAGGTATTTTTCTTGATTTTGAAACGGAAGAGTGGAATTTTTTCATTTCTAACCTTATAAAGTACATTTGAAGTACGATTTCTAATCTATGGGATTGCTACATGAAGAAATCAGTTAAGCAATTTGGGAAATCTGAGTATAGATACCAAAAATAACACATAATTTTAATAACAATACCCTCTCAGTTTCGCATCAAGCTTAAAGTTAAATACTATTATTTTTAAATATTTGTTTTTATCTATACTTAAACAATCCCGTGCCTTTGGCGTACAGTAAAAATAAATGTATAATATTTAAAATTGTTATATTTAAAATTAAGTCAGACTTTGTTGTCTTAAAAAAGGTCCAAAAAATAAAAACACCTGTTCTTTTTTTGGCTTTATAAAAAAGTGCGATTAATTATTTTAATGAAAAATACTCGAAACTCGCGTGGGCCGTAACAGACATTTTCTTTATATTATGTTATATTATATTACAATGAACAAAAATGCGTAATTTCGACTATATAATGACTTTAAACAAGTTCGCCTTAATGGCATAACACTAAAAGAAAGGTATTTGTTAGTCGTCTTGTATAAGTGTTCTGGTTTCAACAATGTTTTGACGGAAAATTACAAATCATTGTGATAGCATCAAAAATGTTTACAGTAAAATAATGATATAGTATAGTAGTATTGTAGGATAAGACGATAGTATATTATGGTATTCAGAACCTGTAACCATTTATGATGTTAAAGTATACCTCGTCCATTGTTGTCGACATGTATGTAACTGCGAAATACATGCATACTTAAAATTCGCTAATTGTACTATTGTACTAATCTACTGATTTTGGGCGTTACAATTTCCCATAGACATAATGTAAGGTAACGAACGTAAATTTTAATTTGAACGGCATTTTTTTATTTAAAAAAATGTGGTTAAATACCACTGGTTTTATCGATTTTGCCTTCTTTTTATACTCCTATTAGTTTATCAATTATTGTTTTATCGGTAAGTGCTGTTTGTGATCGTTATAGAGCATTTTACATTTGAGCAGCGCGTTTAAGCACTAAACACACATTTCAAATACGGTCCTAATCTAGATTTTGAGTTCTGGAATGGACTGGGTCCAGTTGATTTTTCGAACTTTTTGATAAGTTGTCAACATGTTGACTCGTTAGGTGCATTAAAAGTTACAACTGGTTCAGTCGACAATATTAAATGAAATGGGCCCAATCTGTTTTAATAAAAGCGGCTAGTACATTTTACCATTGACTATATATTGTACAATATAAACTCAATGATTTTACATAGCAGGATAGTCATAATTGTGGTAGCGCCACGCATTTCAATTATTATTGTTTTTCCCAGGAGGGTTGAACGGTGTATGTGATCAGAATGTTTAACAAGCTGTCTTGAAATTAAAATATAACATAACTGAAGTACATTTACAAAGGTCGTGCCACTGAATTTTGTTTAATAAAAATAATTTGAATTTCGGTAAAAAAAAAATAACCAACGACCTAGCTACTACGTTTTTATTTTTATGAAATGGGTGTTTCGCCGATGGAATAATGTTGTTTGCGATGTAACCAGAATGAATGATTATAAAGAACATGTTTTGCATTTTTGTGTAGGACTTAGCTTATATTGTAAAATAATGTATACAAAATAACGTGAAACAATAAATACATAATAATATGAACGGCGTTTTATCCCGATTTATCATATTTTTATTTCGTTTGGAAAATTTATCGAAATCGTAAAATAACAGCTACATACATTTTCCGAGAAGCAAAAAGATAAACCGTATTGTGTTTACTGTTTACAGATATATTTTAGTAGATAACACTTATCCCTACTGACAGTCTGATATTTATTTTATGAACCGCCACAGATACCATCGTAAATACAAGTACAACCGACCCTGTACACATAACTTGGACGGGTTCAGGTGCGTTAACTGAAGGCGTTTCTTATTTTTTTGCACAGACATATTCTCGCAGCTGAGAAAATCAGTAAATTTCATTTATTCAGGTCATTTTTTAGACGGTATCCGTCATAACTAAATTCTAGAAAATAACATTATTTATCTATTCTGATCTGACGTCGAGAAAATCGAAAAATATTTTAGAATTTTGAGTTATAGAAACATACGAAATTACAAACTGAGATGATGTCAAGACATTTCACACCGGAGACAATTTTCTTTTGGGGAATCTGAAGCAGACAAGTTTTTGCTTCCATTAATTATTATTATTTTACATACAACTTTTGATAAACTAAAGCACAGGTGGGGCAAAACCAAATTTGAAGGAAACGCTTACACCACCATGTCTCAGCCGCCTAGCACCATCCTCGACTATAGAGAAACTTGAATAGAATGTCGAACCACTCACCGGTTTTGTGTTAAGTTTACTATAACAAACAATTATCGAGTGGCCGCAATTTCGTTTGCCTGTGCAGAACATTGGGTTTAACCAGAAATGATTAATTACCTTTTTGCAGCGAGGCGAAGGTATAATATTTTTATTTTAACAAGAAAGTACTGGCGCATACCCAAATTATCATATAATTTGTTGTCGAGCACGCTTTTCATCCCTTATAAAATATATATAACTAGGCAAAATAAACGGGGATGCTTCGCGATAAACTTTATAAATGTTAGCAACCGAGGCAGTGGATTTTGATGTCCCATCTACATTGTCATAAATCCTTGGCAAATTCAATTTATCACGCCGTTACTCTATGTGCTTGGTGTGTATGCTAACAAAACAGATATACACTGAAGAATGTAACAATCGACAACTTTATTAAACTGGATCTAAACTTTATGGGCTATAACACACATAGCTATATATACACATATGCTACGTAGAAGGACAATACGTTTTAAGTGTTTGAAATGTCGTACGAGTACCCGCGTTGTAAAAGAACAATGAAACTATAAGTAGTTAAAAACTAGTTTTGCATATATAATTTATATATAAGTTTATAACTAAAAAGCTAGTTTAAATGGTAAGATTAAAAAAAAAGGCCTTACAGAGTTCAGACTTTTTTCTTGAACCGCATACAATTTAAAACGTTAATTTATTTCACAGTTCTTAACCTGTATAAAAAATGACCTGTTTTTTCTTAAAGAAACTATTCATATCACACGATAGTCATTCCAATATTTTAATCGCAAATTATGCATAGTAACTAAATTAGGTACTCTGTCTATGCACCGAATGACAATGAAATATTGTTATTAGAAGTACTATGTTTTTACCTGCATAAAGAAGAAATTTGGCGCATTTCGTTCGTCCCTGAAGGGCGGCTTTCATCAAAGGCGTGAAACCCAAACAATTTCTGGCATCGATTTCTAGGTGCAAACAGCTGTTTAATAACAGACAGACGATCTCCGACTGGCCTGAAAAAATAAACAAAACAATCGTTAACGATAATAGATGAGGTCTTTCAATAATCGTTAAATATACTGTTACTATTCAAAGAACCAGATAGCTGTATTAGAAGTACTTCGTTAAGTCATGTGTTTATTTGAGTAAATTCAAGATGAATCCTGTATTTTTCACTGATGTTTTAACACCTACACTTTGGTCACTTAAAACAGAGACGATTGTTAGGCATTGGCTAATGCTTTCATATTATTCATTCGTAATTATAAATATCCGTTGATATTGGTTTTACATACCACAATAACCTTAAGCTGTTTGGAGAAAATTATTCCATTTTTTTTTAAAACGACATGCAATTTGCAGGTACTCAAAAAAACGAAATAAATTAAATTAAATTGATCAGGAATAATAGGCACACCTTTTTTGCCTTTCATTTATAAATTTATCAATGAAATATTAACGAAGTACTAATAATTCTTCATTATATCAATTGTGCCGTGCTATTTATACAAGTAATTTGACGATACGTTCTTTAAAATAATTATTATTAAATTGTATTGTTTTTATACCAAACTCATGCAATCAACGAATATTAAAATAATTTACAATTTACCAACTATACTAGTTTTATAAACGAGTTTTAAAGTAAGAACGTGAAAACCTTCGAAGGCTCTTGTTTAAAAGCTTAAAAAATAATGTCACGTTCACAAATAACTAATTTTACAGAATGCTGTTTATAGCCTAACTACGCGAAAATATGATTTACAAAATGTAATATTTAAAAACTGAATAGACTTGTTTTTTAAATTGTTATATAGATGTACTTTTACGTTGAAACTATTAAGTTCCTCAGAACGTACACCTACTGAGACATGTAAAAAAGTGATATGGCACCTTCTTAAAATTATTAAAAGCGAGAATCTTAATCTTAAGCCGATTTATAACTTTTTATAGAGGGTCATTGGTGAAAATAATTTTATCACTTATAACACTGGTTAACACTATCTACAAAAGCACTTAGTACTATACTACTATTCTATAGTCAAACTTAGAATAACTAAAGGCATGTACACTAAACATTAAAGCTGTTATTATCAAAAGTAGCAGGCGAATCTAGGTAATCCTTTTATTCCATTTAATATTTAAAACATTGTGACGTTTGCATTGCAACTATCGCAGTGGAAAATTACATGGGTGTTTAAGGATATTCACAAAGTATATATATTCTGCTGTAGTCGGTTTTGAGTAAGCTAACGTTATCGTCAAGTCCTTCAAAACGCTCTAGGCGGGATTAACCATTTATTATTATCTGACCTGCTTGTGCTGCGAAATGCAACGGCGTGTTACCCTCATTGTCCGGCTTGTTGTAATCCAGATCGGGCACTCTCAAGAGCTCTTCAACAATTTCCAAACTACCACTGGAAGTCAAGTAGCTTAAAAGCGTCTGTAAAATAAAATGATTCCAATTATTACTTCATACTTTAAGATCATAGGCTCTTTACAGGTTAAAGTCAACCACTTATAAAATCGAATATTACATTTAGGCTTTATAAAATTTATAATTTAATATAAAGCCTAAATGCCGAGATTCTAATGTTAAGTAATAATACTGTAATCGAAAAAGCAAATGGTGGTCCGTGTTGTTGTTTTTTAAACTTTTAATAACTTTATAATTTAATAATTTATAATACCGCGACGATAAATTATATAATCTGAAAAAAAGACTACAGTGGCGCATATTTAACCTAAATAATAATTATACATTTTTTGCTATCATAATTATGAGAGGAAACGATTTAAAAAATGCTTAAACCAACATTTACATCTGCGGCTTGGGTCAAAAAAAGCACTTTTAGGCAAAAATAAGTTTAACAACTAAAAATGTAAACAAAACACCTTTATACTATATAAAACTTATTATACTTCTATAACACAAAACTGAAAAAGTTATGAATTATAAAAATAAAAATAAATAATACAAGCTTATGTAAGATAAAATAAATAAATGTCATATGCCTAAATTTATAAATACAAGGCTTTACTGTTTGTTATAACAAATATTTTTAAATATACTATAAACTTGACTGTGGCCACACTACGATAGTTATTCTGAGATATTAGAAACATTTGTTTTTTTTAATTATTAAAATTAGACACATGACAATTATTTACTCTTCCCCTCGTAATATCTCTGCGAAACTATGCATTGTACACAATATTTAATACTTTCAAAATAATTATTTTCTTTGTAGACGTCAAAACTAAATTACGCATTTAAAAACCCCTCTTAATAAGAACTGAGAATTAAACTGAATGGCAATTATTAACGATTTAAAATTAACAAACATTGACAACTAAATTTGAGTTTCTGTAGTTTAGGGTTCTGAATACTGAATATAAGTAATTTAATAATAAAATGCAAATTCTGTTTAAGTTTGCCGACATAACAAATTGTGTTATACAATTTGTTTTGTTGGGTTTCTGAATTAATTAAGTTAGTCTGGTCTGATTAATGGTTTAATTAAAAGAAAAAAAACAACGGAATGGTATATAATTATTTTACTAAAACTTATCGAAGGCTTTTCATGCGGAAGTATATTAGGAATACTAATACGCTCTACAATGTATTGTGTGATTTAACCGCAAAAGTTTAACTAAATAAATTAAGTTTAATTTGCTTTTTTTGTGTACTTAAAAATTGCTGAGCTCCATCGCATTGTAGCGTTAATAAAAATGCTAATGACAATAACATTATAAATTAAATAATCATCAGATTTTAATTACATCACATGAAAACGAATTACATACTTTTAAAAGTTAAAATAATGAAGAGTTTTGTTTAATCAAACAATAATGTGTAAGTGCTTTGGTATAGCATATTACACGTATAAAGTTAGTAGTGAAATGAAGCATCTTATTTTTGCTTCTATAGGTATAGAATTTCAATAAAATGGATTGTGTTATATAAAACACAGAAGGTAATTCAAATCACGTAGATTTTATTTTTACTGACGACAAAATCATACTTTGTGTCCTACCGCGCCGCTAAAACAAATATAGAAATAAAACCATCAAGTGAAACCGTGTACTCGCTTTTTAATAAAAATAAAGCACGTCAAGCGAAGAGAAAATATTATAACACAATTTTTAACTGGAATAAAGTTACTGAAAAAACATTTTAACTTAAATTTAACAAAAGTAACTATTAGCAAAGTAAACTTCTCCGTGGGTAACTGTTATATACTTTTTTTTTTAAATGGAAAATCTGTTAGGACTGTAGGACTTATAGTTTATACACATACACCTAAGATTATATGACCTTTTTTATCCGATAAGAATTATTTTTAAAGACTAAGTTCAGACCGGAAGTTTGATACAGTACGTACGGTTACAGTTAATGGACCAAGAATAAATCATACTGTATCAGTAATCATTTCAAACGTTTCGGATATTTTTCATTATTCTAAAGGTGTATCGTATAAAAGAGAAAAACGCCACCAAAACGATGATTATTTGTCGCTTTGTATAATAATATTATACTGAGCGTTCAAACATTTTCCCTGCTAGTTTTTACAACTTTATTGCGCCAAGCTATTTACTGAACTGGAAACACCATGTAAATAAAAAAAATTATCCGCATCGTTTGGTCGAGGGCACAATTTTCGCAAACATGTAACGACGACAACTGTAACAACAGTTGTGAAGTCGAAAACTCCGAAACGACAAATTCTATTCTATCCGGAAACATACATAGTACGCTGATGACTGTACAGTACATCGACCAACTAGGATAAGGGAATTAAAAAAAAAAAATAATATATATATCTATATATACAATGCAACCGACAGCGATGTCATAAATTATTTCTTTTATTATTTATATTGCTTGCTTCATACGTGTACCTCCCACGCCCAGTCAAAAACACATGGTACACATCACACTCACACGTGTCGCTTTTACACGCTTTACGACGTTACCAAAAAATTGGCTAATAACCTAAGTTTTTTTTTGAACATAATATGTCTGTCTGTCTGTACTTACCCTGCCCGTTGAGTCCGTATCGTTTATATTGGTGTAAAAAAACTGCTCGTCGTAGCTGGCCAATGTGTTAGCTACAGTCTCCAGGTCCATGTCCCGGGCAGCTCTTAGCACAAGCTTCATGCACTCTGCCGGGTCATCCGTCTCCGACCGTCTCATCTCTGGTGATGACCGGATTCTCGGATCCGGGATGTCAGGTGTCATATCTGCAAGCACACCGGTCACCGATTAGTGATAGGGATTTGGCTAAAACGTTAACCGAAAATAACGAAAATTACAAAAAAATTATTGACTATTATGGTTTATCAATATTAATATCTGCGTCAATATACGTTGTTATTTTTGTATAAAATGTATAATTAGCTTAACAGACTCTATTAATTGTCTTATCTCCGTTTGTCTTTTATTCGGCACCGACTTATTAAATGCATTCGTTTTTTTAAAATTGACCAATTCACCCACTTACAAAATTTCCAATTTTATTCCATTGCAAAAAAATCATGAGGATGTACTTAGTGTGTAACTAGGGATTTGTAAATTTAAGGACTTTTTATTGCAGTAAACTACTACCGATTACTGGGGAAAGTAAAAAAAAATTTTTTAGACCTAGTCATATAGGCGTGTGTACACATGTTTATAAATAATAAAATAGTTTAATTTGTCACGCAATGATGGGGCAAAAACAATGAGTTGTGCTTTGATTTAAAGTTTATACAATTGGTAGAGGTCGAGTAATTGGAAACGGTATTTTAGAAAAATCGTTTTATATCACAATAAATTACTCTTTTTAATGTTCATACATTGCATACAGTTGTGCAAATGTGTATTCGAATAACAAGTTAGTCGAATAATTTTTCCACAATGTAATCGAATAAAAAATTATTTGAAAAAAATATGATTTAAACTACTTTTACTTAAATAATGTGTTATCTAGATTCTAGATGACTATTTAGATAACGTTTTATTTGAATGATGCACAACTCTGATTACATACATACACTTATGCTAAAATACGTTTAACTATTTTTACACACTGCCTTTATTGCAATACAATGTTCAATGTGCATAATACATAAATGCATCACCACGCAGTAGAGTAACTAAAAACATTCCTAAAAATATTAAAATTAAATTGAAAAATTTAAGAAATACCTTCATCTAAATCTAGTAAACGATAAGTAACTAGTATTATAATTTATAACAATTTTAATTCTTATAAATCAAACATAATATAATACTTGTTACTAGTTCGGTTAGTAGAAGTGCGCATACACACTGTAGTCTGTAACATACATACTAAGATCCACAATTTCTAACCAAACTAATTGAATATATTTTAATATTAACATTAAATGTTTTTATGCTGGAGTTCACAAAAAAAAAGCATCTTGTCACTATACAAATCTAATAAACATAAAAATGTTGATGAAATCGGTACGGATAGTACTTATCAGTTTATAACAAAAAAACGCGGCGGTCATCTTCTTAAGGCTACATCACTATAATATAATATCTTATATCTGTATATTATTACTTATTAGTTTTAGTTGTGTATAGATATAACACATATACTAAATAGGTCTTTACAAAATGGTCGTTACTTTTTTGTTTACATGGAAAGTGACCCTTCTGCTTTTATATATTGTGTGATGAAAATTTAAATATGAATGATGCATATAAAATTTGAATAAAATCTGATAGGTGACAAGTATAGTAAGATTCAGGTGATAACATTATAACAATTCATGTTTCAACGTTTAAAATATTTACCAATAAAGTGCAAACAATATTATAATATTTTTAACTGTAAGTATAGAAAACCCGTTTTAAAAATATGCTCTCGATGTACGAGTATTTTGGTATATTATAGCTATGGTAATATATATCTTACTGCGTTTGGTTGAAATAGGAAATGGAAATGCGTTGTACAAAAAAGTTCGATATTTTAAGGTAGATTTATGGAAATTGGGAGGAAAAAAAGAAAGTCTTCTAGAAAATGGTTATGGCTATACCGGGATATAGGTAAAATAGGTTAATCGATACTTACTGGGCGTTCCTTGTGCATCAGAAGCTCAAGTCACTACTTATTATTATGCGAATATTTTATGATTTTATGATATTGTGTATACGTCCTGATGATGCCTCAGATAAATAACACTCGAGACGACATTGCTCGGCGGCAGAGTTAAAACCGTGTAATAACGCCTTTTACGGTTTTAGTTTACCAAGAAGCAAGATAATACCATCCAAACACAATCCTAAAAGGATATGGTGGCATATGCTCTGTGCAGATACTCAGACCGTCCGCGGCACAGGATGTTATTTCACCATATAGTAGCCACTGGTTATCTATATTAGTCCACGGCTCGAATATCCTGTTTCCCACATGCCATTAGGGAGCTATCGTGTTACGCACGTGGAACTATTATGTGGGGTTTTATCCGTAGACCAAAGAAAGGAAATTATCTATTAGAATCGCATCTTGCGCCCGACCGCAAAGCAATCAAAGAAAATTAATTTTAAGTGGTTGAAAAAAAATAGAACAAAATGACTATCATAAAAATAAAAATGTAAGTAGGTATACTAATATTGCTATCAGGTTCAGTCATTACCTTTATTTAATTTATCCTTAACTGCATAAAGCCCGGAATGTACAATTAGAGATTTTATAAAAAACGAATCTGCGTTAAATAATCAATGATAAGGAATGAAAACCGAGAAGCCGTTTTCTTCCTTCGTGCGATTATGTTTTCTTGCCCGAGAAATGTTTCGAAAAATTTTAATTAAACGCAAGAGCTTCGTACCAACATACTACGAATAGATTTATGTGTTGGTATAATGTGAACTTACTAATTTGTTATTCTGTTGTATTCTCGCGGTGACAATTAAGAATTACTATTACATATTACATAATAATGAAACATCTCAACATTCTTCGTTTAAATCCCTCACTGTTAGTTCGTTTAAATTAACGACAAGGACGGAGGATGGTGTTCATTTACGTATGTGAGGCTTTTGCACAGATTACGTTAATGAATTATATATTATGAACAAATGAATAAATTAATAGTTTTACGATGGTAAGCTGAATTTGTGTTATTTTATTTTCAACCTAATAACATAGTCGTTTACCCAAAAATATCACTTTTTTGGTATAAACCTATCGAAAAAATGTTGTATTTTGTAATCAATAGTTCTTTTTACGCTGATTACAAATCTGCAAAAGTTTTGCGTTGCTCGCAATTAGTTTAGAAATTATGAACGTTTAATGGCTGCGCGTATTACAGTTGAAGCGCATGTACGAAACTGTATAACGGTTGCTGCTAACGTTTCTCATTTCCCTGCCCTTCGTGGTGGTTTCTCTTCGCACCAATATTATTAGACATGACTAGTTCATCAGTTTAGTTGAGAACTAATAGGTGTTCGTTCGCCCGTAGCGGGTGCGCGGTACTATACTTTATTCATTCATCTTCTCTTCTTGGTCGTTTTTTTTCACCCACTGCATACTTTTATAATAATATTATGTTATAAGGTAAATTTTAAACATCTATAGCTTCTAAACGAAAGTAAATAAGTGAAATTAATAAGTATATTATTTTGTAAAATAAAAAAAGCCAAAGTATAGTTTCAACTTCCAAGCATTTGCGTTATCAGTAATCTTTAAAAGTCTATAATATACAATTAGAAATTAGTGAAGAAAACTTGTGGTTATATATACATATAATTACGAACTATTGGATTACTCAAATTTAAATCACAACCCTGCCATGTACACACATGACAAAATAATTATTTGACATTATATAGGTAAAATAACCTAATAACTTGTTTCATTAACGTGTGTAAAATAACACACGCTAATGAAACATAACAAATAGTCAATATTTTTCTAATCACAAAATATTGTACGGTCTCCCGCGTAGGCCTGTATGGCTGTATAGTATATGGTGTAAAGGAAGCCTTTTCACAAAATACGTGCAGCACATACCACGTCATGTGGAGGTCACACGTCAGCATATTAATATATTATATTCCCTTCCTATTTCCTATTAATATAATAGAAACACTAATAGAGCCGTTACACAAATGCGGGAGAAGTGAACAAGAAACACGTATGAATAGATATTATAAACATAGCATGATTCATGAGAGGCGAAGGGATACATAATATATTCTACACAAGCATAGCGATGGTAAAATTGATCAAAAGCTACCAGAAATTAACTATCATACGTTTCGACAAACGAGAATCGATTTTACTACTGTAATTTTATAATTTAAAATGTAATCTTCTTCTACTCCTTCGTCTTCATCACAACTATTTGGAGTCTGCCTCCCTTGTTCTAAAGTTCTACTAGACTTGATCTTCCCCATCACTCTCGCATACACCAGCAGTCCTTACATCATTCTCAATCGCATCCAACCAACTCTTTTTCAGTCTTTCTCTTTCCTTCTTTCCTCCTGTACATTTATTTTCATTACCTTTCTTACTACTTCCGATTCCTCTTTCCTTATAACATGTCCAAACCATCTTAGTCTATTGTCTCTCAATTTGTCCGCTATCGAAGCCACGCCTTATCCTATCTTTTCTCGTCACTCCACTCATACACTTAATATTGGATCTCTCCGCTACACTCATTTTCTGTTTCATGTCTACCGCCCAACACTCTGAACTAAGCAAAAAACTAACAACATTTCAATAGATAAATAAACTACAACGCACTTATTGATAAAAAGTATCAATTTACATTTTGTTAGTACAATAAAAGATTAATCTTATTTAGGCAAAAATGTTAACTGTGCGAATACTTCAACAAATTAACAATGGCACGTACATGTCAAATGCTTTAAACGCATAAGGATAAAGATTTTATTGATACCATAGAAAATCCTTGTTGGCTTGCAACCAAGAAGCCGATTTCGTAGGGGATGAAACGTCCAACGAGATCAAAGTACACACTTGAGAATACTGAAAGCTTTGAAGCAAAGAAAATATATTCCAAAGTGTTATAGCTTATAAATCAAATAAGAATAACTGTAAATATATTTTTGATTAATAATATCTGTACAATTTTGCAAAATGTTCGGATTGGTTTTTAAAATAATATATAACTTATAAGTCTATTGCATATCCGTTGTCACATGTCGACTGCTAATGGAGAAATTTACATCGCTATTCAGGATACTATTAGACGTATCGATTCAATAGGATATTGAATTTCTAACGTACATAAAATAGACTGACCGGGCTTTAATTTAAAATGACACATTAAAAGCTCTTTCCCACGTCTATTGATTTATCTGTTAATAATGTAACGGCTACTAATTGTGTAATGACCTAGTTTTATTACTATTTTTTTTCTTTCAATAATTAATAAAAACTAATTGTGACTAAACTGTATTCGATTCGACTTATAAAGTAGTCGTATATAAGATACATATCGATCGATACCATGTAACATAGTAGAAAATTATATCATATAGTAACAACAAAGGACCGATTAATACTACCATTATCATACTACATCAGTAGTACTTATTACCTATCGTTAAGTAATTTAGATAAGTACACCGTACACAGATGAACGGCGATAAATATATTTTTGTTCGTTTAAAAAAATTTTTATTTTACATTATGTAAAAATTAAATGACTCCAAAATTCTTACCTTATGTAGTGGGGAATGAGGTAACGTTAAGTTAAAATTATAGCTTATTTTTATGTGTTAACAAGCTATAATTACTTAGTGTGAAGGAATTCAGAAATGTACGACATTCTTATGTTAGCTGTAATTCGAAGCTTGTAAAGGTATATCAGTGTCTTTTTTTAACTTCAGTATTTTTGTTGGTCTGTGCTACATCTTCTAAACTGCTGAACTGAATTTAACGAATTATATCTGTGAACTGCGACAGTGTATACATTATAATATAGTCTATCGATCAGAAATCGGACGACAAATGTACCTACTACGTCACTACCAGATGTGGCGATTCTTCACATATTTTTTTATTTAATATAATACAATACAATTTAAATAATTACTTAAAAAAAAACGTACTTCATTTAAAACTCAAATAGTAAACACGTTTTTTTTTATACAAACTTCCAAATAATAATTTCAAATAAATTTTCAAATTATGAAAAACGTAAGTGATAAAAATGAATACAATAATTAAAATAAATAATTTAAATAACAGTTTAAATAAATACATTTTTAATAGATTTTTTCAATCACAGGTTATTTGAAAAAATCAAATAAAAATTGTTCCGGTTTGTTCACTACCCTCCCACCCCACTTAAAGTTAAGAGATCCGTTCAAAACTTTTCCTAATAAACCATTCTTAGGACATAGATAGTTTTTCCTCTAGGGCACAATTAATTTAAAAATTAAGGTGGTGACAAAACGATTACTTTTTTGACATAGCTAGATGTTTAATAAAGTTTTACATTTAATAAAAAAGTTTTATTTGAGTACAAATTATTTTAGTTTGGAACGAATACTACAGATAGACTAATAACAATTTTTCAAAGCTGATTCCGAACCTCAGTACATTGACTTTATTATGTAGTGTTGATTTATAGACTTTAGATCGTAGTAAATCATTTTTTTTTTCATAATAAATATGCACTTTTATTTTAATGTTGTAAAAAAAACATTCTATTTTGGTTATGTATTAATAAATACTAAAAACAGGTTAGATGTGGCGGCTACAAAAACCTCAAAATGGAAGAACGCCAAAAAAGGTTATAAACAATAATACACATTGTATATACGTTCATAATCTGAAGTAACATAAGACCAACGTAGGGGGAAATTTTAGGAAAATATTCTTTTAAAATATACAATGGTAAAAATAAAAAATAAAAATAACTATAGTAAAAATAAAACTATTTGTACTTCGTATTTTGTATACGTGCTAGTCACTAATGCACCAACAGAAACAATGTAGCAGAATTTTTTAGGATGCTAAATCACTGTGGTTACAAATTAAACGATACACCGCCTTACCCAAAAGTCAAAACCAATATAGAAGTACTTAGACCCTAAAATATTAAATAAGTGCAGTCCCCGGCTAGGACGGCAAGTGATCATAAGCCATAGGCTACTTGGGTAATTGAAAATTATGGGTCGATATTAATGAACAATTTGTTGTTTATTAATTTAAATTTCACAGGGAAAAAAGAATAATTCAGCAACAAGCAAACACACAGTAAAAATAAAATGTATTAAATTATAAATGGATGTTTTATGTAATAAATGAATAGGTTAAGGGCTAAATGGCTATTGTTGATAAACTTGGTACAGGTTCGTAACAGTGTTCGGATGTGCCTATTGGTTATGTCAACATTTTGATAAAATCTTGTTGTTTAATTATTGTGTATGCTTGCTTTCTTGCTAAAATTACTTCTGTTGATATTTTGTACGAAAAAAATGGTGAGGCGCTCTTTTAGGTATTCTAAAACTTTTCAACAACAACAGTGTTTAAATAAAATAAAAAAATAAATGTTTTTGCTTTTATCGTAAAACGTATTTTAATACATGTAGGTACATTAATAACGACGCAATTTACTGTTTTAACGTATTACATACTTGATTACTATTTGTTTGTAATTATATCGGTGATGAAAGTTATAATTTTCATAAACATTTTATGGCGTGTTAAAAACCGTCGGAATTGGCACCTATTAAAGTGACGAAATAAAAGTCGGAAATGGCACGTTACATAGTAACAAGCACCATTCAAAAATATATGTCAGATCTTATGCTCCAACATTTGATGTCATGCAATTGTTACAAGTGTTTTTTATATCAAACGATTTCGGTACTAAAGCTTATTCAATCAACCCTTAACCGCTAAGGGTGGCTTATACAGATTTACCGTTACGGCGACGCCGCGTTATAACGGTGGTTCGTCGAAGGACCGACCAATCAATAAAACAATATTATTATAATAATCAAAACACTTACCCCCTATGACGGCCGTCTCGTATATGCCGATTTCGTGGAACTTACGGTGGACGTCCCGTATGGTGTCCGACAGTCTTTGGTCGTACGGCGGCAAGTCGTACGTCACAGCAGCCGCCGTTCCGCCGGTGGTGCCGGGGGTGATGGTGTTTTTGCGTCCCGCGTCCAAACTACATTCGTCGGCCGAGTACCTCCTGTTCGAACAACCGACGACGGACGGTTAATGACAATAATAATATTACATTTGAACGACAACAACAACAATAAACCGGGGGCGTTGGGTTACGGATGAGGATTTACACGGTGCGCGTTCGACGGGTGCACTTGAGCGTGTGTGTGAGTGTCTAATTATAATACACTCGCGTGCGCCGCGGACGCGTTCTACCGCGTGACAAGAGAGACCATAATAGTTAAAACATATATGTATATAAATACACGTCGTTAGTATGTGTAGTTTGTACACGTATGTTATTATTATATTTATCTGTGTATGCCGTACATCTGTAAGCGTTAGCGGTACGGCCACGCTTGGCGGTGGCATACCGTGTCTCGGCCTGTGTCGACGACGACGCGTCGTTCAGACTTCCGAAAGCTGCTCACGTCATACTGTTATACCTGTACCGCCAAGGCCGTCTTCTACCAAGGTCGACCGACGTTACAAGAGATTCGGATTCGGTAAATAATGTACGACGATTTTGCGTTGTACGTGTCCCCGGGTCGTTGTACCGTTGTACCGGCTGTTATTGCTCGAGAACCGCGTGTTATTAGTATAACAAAAACGAGCGGCGGGTCGGTGTCCGCGGCGAATTTCCTAGTGCGAGCTTTTTTCCAACGCGACACCACACCGCGGACGCCGCCGGCCGAGATCGCGCGCGGGCGGAAATTGATTTCGCTGTACCTCGTAACATTATGAGGGCGACTGGCAATCAAACAGACGTGAACGAAATAACAACAACAGTGACGACGGCCTAAACAGAACAAAAATTCAATCTCCCATCCTAGACGGTCGCCCTTGACCGGTGGACGCGCGCTAGTACTCGGAATACTTAATGATCGATGCGCGAACAATAACTTTTTCCAGTTAAAATGTTAATAACTATCATTGGACAGTGGCGTCGGTTGACACGTTGAGGTCAGGCTCCCTTAGCCCGGTGTTGTTTATACGTAAGAGGGGAGGGGGAAATAAATTGCGGTGAGACGGTACGCGCATATCAAAGGGTACATTCTAATAGTTAGGATAAATGTTTGTGATTTTGTCGAGATGATATTATGCGCAATGCGTTAAAGAGAGGAACATTTGCCAGGTACAGCAATCGCGTATACGCTGTAAAGATGTATCAATATAAAAGGTGCCGTCTGCGATTCAAAACGAGTATAATTATTATGAAAAATCTGAATTTAAGGGAATTGCATGCGGTCTGTTTTTAAGGAGTTTTGTATAGGCAATATTTAAGAAAAAAAGGGGTTGTAATAAATTTCGACAATACGGAGTACCAATTAATTAACCGGTTGATTTGTATAAGCTTTAAGGTATTATTTTTAATTTAAATCATTTTTTCTATGAGGAAAAGCCATTTTGGTTTATTTTAGAACAAAAAGCCAGACAAAAGTTCGACTACATAGGACGGTTCAATTTCAGTTCTGTAAAGAGATTCGAGTTCTTTGGCTATTTAACTATGTAATGCAGGAAGCAAATTTTCATTTAAAAATTTCAGTTTCTTGTAATTAAATAAATTAAACTTGCATTTTTTTCAAAATTAAAAACATTTTTCTTTTACATAAAAAAAGGAAAAAATCCAAAATCTGTTTCCTACATAACCTAGTAAAGTTGCCAAAGAACTCACAGAATTGAAATCGGACCACACTAAGTAGTCGATACATTTTGTCTGGCTTTCTGGTCTAAAACGTGAAAAAAATTAGCGCAGATTTCGCGTCATGACAATAATATTAGTTGTGCTCATAGAGCAAATAATCTAAATTAAATATGGAACGTGCGGAAAATTGTGTACACATTTCGAGGTGGCTCGACGACTATTCGTAATAGATTTTTTTTTATCTTGATTTCGGTGGATATTATGTGGCGAAAATCAAACACTACCGTAGTGAAGAATGCAATAAAATACTCTAACCTGTGGCTTAAGTAATCTTCAAGGTCGTCGCCGATGCAGTCATTTGGAAATGACCCACGCGGATAAGCTTTTTCGTAGACGGCCGCCACGTGTTTTTGTCCACTGCGACGATGACATGTCGATGCCGCAGTCAAGGCCGCCGATTTGATGGTCTGCAAAATGGAAATCGATAATTTTTCATTAAAAATGTATGTAGATTGTAGTGTACACACTACATCAACACCAACACACGCACACGTGAACAAACTCGATATGTATATTTGTGTAGAGAGAGCGCATAATGTCACAATAACGATATTTTAGATATTCTAAAATATGATTTAACTTATTAGTATGCATCAGACACGACAAGGAGGAGAAGAACCACTGGGCGAAGCGGCTTACACGGTTGTTTGGCGGATTTATCACGAATAATTGAAAATAATAAACGTGGATGCCACGCGAAACACCATTAATGTCCGGTGTTCGGTAATCCAGTTAAACGGGAGAGAGTCGCGTTGGAAGATAACCATCATTTAAAATCAACGGCCACACGCGCAGCAACTGAGCAACCCCTAAACAATGTCAGATATTCGCTCACGGCAAACGCCCACCCGTTAAATCACTATCCCGCTGTACGCATAATGAACGATTCCGGATGCAAATAATATTACCTTTAGTATAATCATAATAATTATGATGTGGTTAGTGTTGTGTATTGCATTAACCGGAAAACGCGATTCTAGGCGTTACACGTTTTGTACAGCAATTTAATATGTGAATCGACGCGCGTTGCTTTTGAAACTTTCACAACGTTCGTGTACGAGAAACATTATAAAATGTAAGTCTCGGCTGCTTTTCATTCGTATTGCTCATCCCTTTTATCTGTTCCGTTCGACCCAGACAGTGCTATATAGAGTGTACACAGAAGGAGAATCTATTCGTATACAATATTGGCACTTTTCTCGACAGCCGCAAAAACCATGATGGCCATACTCGATATCCGACGAATGCGGTAACTTTTCAACGCTAATCCCGACTGCTCTTCCTTTTTCCCACAGCGGTAAACCGTGACAGTTGTGGGCGCCATGTCCATATACACACACGCACATTTGTACATCTGCACACCTTCATCATAATTTGCATAGCCAATTTTTAACCGTACGGTCCGAATTGAACCCGCAACGCGTAGGTACCCTTCACTACAATATTGTTAGCCATAAAACAAATTCTACGCGCTGTAAATACAAATGTTGTCTCAGTTTTGTTTTTCGTTTCAATAAAATAATATTATTTTTTAGTAAAAACATTTCTACAGTATTTATTCCGACAAATATGATAATATTATCTGAAACGATAAGTAAAGTACCTATTTGAAGTTCACAAGAATAAATTATACGCGTACTACTATTGTCTATAAGTATAATTATAGTTAAAACGCTTAACTCGTTGCAGCTGTTGTTAACATGCAACTAATAACATTTGGTGCCTGGAACTAATAATAAATGTGTTACACTTTTAGTGGAAATAATTGTGTTTTTAATAAAACCAAACGATATCGTTTCGCATGTCACAACTTTCGCATTATACTATATAATAAACATGATATCATCTCCAGAATTGGGTTTATAAAATTAGGGCAAATTTTCTAAAATGTATATTAACTTGTGCTTTCGCTTATTAAAACGATGTAAACCCTAAACATTTTGTCTGAAAGTTAATCAGTTTTGAATAATTTTAATTCAAGATTAATCCCATTTAAATAAGTAGGTACACGTCATTAACAGTCGGGAAGAATTATACGGTTCAGTGATGCAGAATGTAAATGGAAATAATTGTGTACCTTGGTAGTCCACTCGACTTAACTTTTGCTAATGTTTATAGCAAAAACGTCAATAATTAAAAACAGGTTGTCAATAATAATATCAGAAAACTATTCTAGCTTGAATGATTATCGCGGTGAGCGGCCTGGACTTACCTCGCTCAGTTGGTAAGTTTAATGGTGACCCACCTAATGAATAGTTATTTTAGTTGTTATAGAATACATAATATAACTTCTAGAAAGTATTAGTTCAAGTTAATATTCCGGATTCCCTAATATCGTCATCGAAAGAATGACCCAAAATTATGTTGTCATGTAATATAGTTATGATATATTCTAGAGGTAATACTATGTAGTTGTATTATTACCTCAATATAATAACTATTTAAAAATTCATAAAATGTACTGTACGATCGTTTTATTATCTCAATAGATAATACTGTTATAATATGGTATGCATTATCCTACATGACGTGTTATTATGACGTATCTTGACATAACAATATATTGATTACTCGGGGTTCAGTTTCTTTTTTTTTTGAACCGGCGATTATGGTTTTATGTTCGACACCACGTGGGTGTTGAGAGGCACGTACACGACACAAAGAAGGAGAGTTATAAAAATCTTTATACACTGCCAAATAATAAAACACATCTAGTCCGAATACTAGTCTTGTAATGTTTCAATTGTGTATGTTTATATGTGATTATAAAAATTATAACCAAGAGGTATTAAAAAAAAAAAGTTTGTGTTTTATTATTTTGTAATTAAAATCCAACTCTTAAATTATCAATTTTAAAGGAAATCTCAAATTTAAATTTACGATTTTGGTATGTATTACCTATTTATAAAATAGTATACACATATTTACTAATTTATAAAGAGTACAATATAATGTTTTTAAAATTATAGTTTTAGTTTTTTTTAGAAGATTTCAACTTTAAATAAATATTTAACTTATTTGCATAAACTGAAAAATTTACTTAGACAAAACGCTAACTTTGAACAATTATCCACCGATTAATGTACTAAAGTATTTGTATATGATGAAACAATTTATTGCTTTAGTACACGCAAAAAGAGACCTTTTCTGTCGTGGGTCGTATTGTTAAAAAAAGGTGTTGTGAATAAGGCCCCTTATCGCATTTCTTCAGACTCTGAAGGCTCAAGAATGGTTTTTATGACTAAAGTTCTTTCGTCTTTTGAAATTTTCTAAGATTTGTAGCAGTGACATTCACGATGGATACTTAAGCTAATCGTGGCTGTTTTGCTTCAGATACCTGACGCCCCCCAATTAGTAACATTCACGCAGGGCAACCAGGGCTCAAATTGCGACTTCGTGTACTAAATTATAATTTCTGACTCATTTCGTCATTATTATTATTAATTCAAATTTATGACCGTGATTTATATTAAATGATTTATTATTGTTTCATTTTTTTTCTTGTTATTAGAAAAATAAACAATGGTTTAACAAGACATGTTTAGTTTAAACATGTTTTATTCCAAACGAATGTGCGTTAACTAGGACCGTTAAAGTGTTCTAAGTTCTAACCCAACATTGGCGACGGCGGCGTTGTCGACGCAACTTTATTCAAGGCTTATAGGTCAATCACGATTGACTCGAATCGATTTATAGCTATAACGAATAGGTCATGGAGGGGGAAAAGGAAGTCTATATAACGAAAAAGTAAGGGGGAGGTCGTCGAGCGCGTAATAGGGATAATGAACATTTCGGCACAACGGACACATCACTATGACAGCGACAGCTTTCAGCCATAGTAAAAACTTTGTTGCTGAAGGTCGGCGGTTAAAAACATGTCGAATTTCTAAGTACGACCCACGCTTTAATGGTCAACAAGGAAAATTCGGTTTACCTAAAAAAAAAAATGATGATTTTTTTTTACTATAAATAGTTTATTGTTACCTGTGATGTATTTTTTTGAAAACAATATTGCTGCATCTGTTGATTGTAATTTATTTTTTACTTACCTCCACACTTAGTATAATTTAATAACTGGGTTGATTTATACAGGTAGTAATATTGAGTCCCCGTGTACTGGAAGCTTGATTATAAATTAATTATGAAATGCAAATCAGAGGACCAAAGCACTTTGCACATCAAGTGGTCCTGTGATAAATATGCGATAACTATTAATATGAAAATGTGTTCCACGCATTAATTAGTACACAAAAGTGTGAATATGTTTCAAAAATTATAATTTGGATGAATATTCATTACTATTTTTTTGATATTCAGAAAAACATTGCTTTGATAAGTTTTTTTCTTAAGTATGATAATTATTTAATTTAAATACTATTAATATTTTTAAATTCAACGCAAAACTGAGAATGTAATATAAAAATGTATATTCCTCATACTTTAATATCCGCCCTCAATTCCGATACCATCCCAGGCAACCCACCTCGTAGGCTAAAGAGGAAATGGTGTAGAGATTTAAATGTAAATTAAAATCCCAAGTCAATCCAATTAAATACCTAAACCACTCAAGTTAAAGAGTGCCGCCATTGGGCGGCTGCTTTTATTCATGTGTATCCAAGTCATTGTATTATTTTCGCTTACGGACTTATTGTAATATAATAATTACAGACTGTTTGTTTTACCAATAAAATGTTAAAAAAAAAAAAAAAAAATATTCCTCATAATCGTTAAAAAAACTCAGCGCAAGATAAATTCAGGCCACAGCTACTAATACATAAAATATTAACACATTTTATTAGATACATTTCTTTTAACAAAAAAATGTCTAGAAATAATAATGTGCTCTTTGAAAATACTTTCAACTTACATTTTTAGTACAAAACTAAAAAATTAAGTCGTATTAAACTTTAAATTATTTTTTTGAAAACATGAAACTAAGAGTAGTAGTACTTTTAACATGTTTATTGCATTAGGTGTTTTTTTAATAATACAAATTTCAAACACGAATAATTTAATTTAAAAAAAATGAAATCACTCTTTTCCAGCATAATAATCTTAAATTTGCATTGAAAAAATTTTCGTGGGTATACGACGATGTCACAACACAATAAAGAATAAAAATTAAGAAATTAAATACATTTTATATTAAATAATTAATGGAATAAGCATGTAAAATTATATGAAGTCAATATGATAATAATTAATATTCTCTTGGTTTCACTTTATCATTTTACAAATGTGATAATGTTATAGTATTAAATTTAACGTAGCTTGTAATTTTAAGCGTCATAATTTGTTTGCATACTCGTGTATTATTGAGGCGTGATTCTTCTTCGAATAAGGATTTACGAAACGCAATTATTTGCATTTATCCCGAATAAAGATTAAAGCAGCAGTAACTCATAGTCTGCATTGTGACAGAGTAATTCAAGCGGATAATTGAATAATAAATCAAGTATACGGGTAAACAGTATTCTCTAGATTATTTGTCCTTTCCAACACGTTAATTTTAAACAACCTTAATTGTTTGAATAAAATGAATATAAAAATAATACAACGCGTTATTGGCAGGGGTAGGATAAACCGATATCGGAAAAAAACTAATAAGGGAACATTAATTTCAGTTTGATTTGTCGGTTTTCTCTAAAAAAAATTACACAACTATCTCGAATCAAAGTTTTCTCAAAGTACTATTAGTCATGCTGAAATGTTATTTTTATCCCGGGTACAGTATACTTACCGAAGGGATCAAGCGAGAGTCGACAAAGTACAACTTCTGACGACCGTATAATTTGTTCTCATCAACCTAAACGGCAACCTTTAACATTAATATTACGGGATTTCACGGTAATCATAATTAATTACCGTCCCCTGAATTTGTGTTGTATACACGACACTAACAAATATTAATATATAATAAATATGTAAACCACAAGATGTATACAGATACTGTGGACACGTTAGTGTTACGAATAAAGTTTAGGTTGCTTTCGTACGATTGGTTGAATACAAAAAAAAAAAATTACTCTCCGGGTCAATTGCGATAACATCTTCGGGGTAGTTTCTTTTTATATATACAACCCGCATTGTCGCCCTGCAGTATAGCGATGTCAATATAAATGTACAGTGTAAATAGCCGGAGGAAGAAACCGATAGAGCGGACGAGTTGATCCGAAATGAAATTCGTTGTTTTTTATACAAGAGGTCGGCGAAGCAGGATAATTTTTTACCCGACCTGGGGGAATAGTTCCTGGAGGACACGCGGTGTTTACTCGATGATAAATCCGAAGAACGGCGGCGGACGCGAAAACAACAACGCCGAGGATACCCAAAGGGCACGTAAACGCGCAGACCATTGTTGTGCTGGTATAGGGTACAGGGAGTGGTGCACAGTGTAATTTGACATTTTCATCCGTCCTGCAGTAGACCGTGCCGAACTAATTTTTTTCCCCAAAGGCCGCCGTTGCAAATAAAACGCCCACATACATATTATTATACTAGCGTGTAAAGAAAAACAGATGTAAAAAAAATGCTACTTCAATCCTACCATAATATCATATCATAATATGACGAGACGACACAAACAGTATTACGAATAAAACAAATAATAATAATAAAACGAGAAGAACATTTTCGTTGTTGGTTTTTGTTTTTTTATTTTGTCAAACATTACCCACACTCGATTCTGTATAATATATTTCCTTATAGTCCTCATTTTAAAACGACCAAATCGCATAAATGGATTTCTCTAAGGCAGAATTGAAAGGAAATTTGTGGCACGCGTTATTAGTATAATGTATCAGAAAAATAAATGATTAATAACATATTGAAATTGTATGTGTTACTACGAAATTGTATACATATAAAGGTACCGTATGCCTATTGAATACGTTGGTTGTGTGTATTGTCGGTTTTCTAAAGAATTTAACTCGAATAACACACATCAATTTACATATGCCGTGTCGTTAAGCGAATACAGAGTACTCTCTGAGTAGTAAATACCTACCTAAATTCTATAGTATGTTAAATTTGTCTATCACTAGGTAGGTATGTATTTTGTTTTTCTAAAAAAAAAAAATACAACAAAGTTCAACGATGGAAAAATCAATTTAAATTCCAAGTAGAATCAGTTTAATCAGTTTTGGCTAAAACATAAATAATAATTAGGCTTATGTTATATACATCGACCGCATGATCATCCTCAGATAATACCAAAAATCGATGAAGCATAATATTATAAAAGTGCAATGATTAATTAATATTGACTATTAATGGTAATGCATACATGGATATTGGGGACATATTTTGTGATGCGGAAATCAAATATTCGAAAGTATTTTTATAAATAAAGAGTATCCACACTTCTTGCAAATACATCAATACATGGATATGTCCTGCAATCTAGTATCTCTAATATCTAATACTAATCTCAATCTATTCTCTCTTAATTCACCTCAATATTCCTCCTTCATAATTCCTCCATAATCATTCTCCATACTCCTCCATACTCCCTCCATAATCTTCCTCTGTGACACTTAACATGTCGCTCAAAACGTGACGGACAAACTTTTAGAATGACCCACAGTCATAAAACATATCCATGTCAAAAAGAAACTCTTTGACAGTTGATTTCAAGAAAAACGTCGAAACATTGATTAAAATCAAAGGTAACGATTTCTTACTAAGTATCAATACTCAATAATTGCATTTTTTGGAGACTCTAATATTAGGGTATAAGTCAAAACATCGAATCTAATTCTTTAATAGCCCAAAAAAGTATGAGATTTTTTCCCGGTCTCGGGAAAAGGCGGTCCCTTGTCGGTCGACTACAAAGTCGCAAACTTTAAAGTGCAATAACCTGTCATGTTTTAGCTACAAATGTCAGACAAAAGCTACCAGAAGTCAAATTGTTAAAAAATCATTCAAGATTCAGAAAATAGCACTAACTCAATTTTGGTAAACACAGACAAGTGATGACCCCATTTTGCTTTTCGCATCACATTTGATGAATTCAGTTGGACGTTGGTTTTCCTAACTGACAAGCAAAACGGGATGAAGTAATTAGTTGTATTATTTTAAATGTCCGAAAATAATAGAAAATTACAATAAAATATATTCTGCACTTAGGTTATACATAAATAGTCTAAAATAACGAAAATACAATTATTTAACGTCATCTTAATATGTACACATATATAAAATAAATAAATATCCTAACCCATTTTGCTTAGAAATATTTTCTTATTTGTGCTACTTCTTGAGCTCACTGTACGTACATAATATTACAAAGACTTGTTGTAGTACCACAGTTTGGAAACAACAAAAGTAAAACTTCTCTTCGTGACGCGCCAGTGTTAATGAAATAATATACTATTGTGATGTGTATTATTCTTTTGTCATTTCACTGTGTCCAAACTTTTTTACGTGGGCGACAGACGCATGTAAAGACTCCCTATAATATCCACATCTTCTTGAAACAACAAATGTAACAGTACACGTATTTTAGTAAATGTGTATTTATTTGTTAACAATGGCACAGCACCTAAAATACAATTTTTTTTGTTAACTGTAAAGTTACAAAAGGTAATTAATAAATAACAACACCTTTTTACAAATATAGTTTTGAATTATTTATTCGTTTTAGAAACCCGTTTTTTTAAAACTAATTTCAATTTCTTTACTTAAGTATCTAAAAATAATGTACATCGTTTAATTTTTAAACAAAGGCTAAAGAATTTAGTCTAATTCTGTTTTATGACTAATATTATATTATACTGCCAAAGACGCAAAACGATGTTATATTATTAAATGCATTAAACCTATATATAGGGTTACACATATATCGATATATGACAATATCGCGTCATCTTTTAGTTTAAATGTCAAGTCACATTCTGTTTAAATTAATGAAATCAATTGTACAATTTTTTCAAGTTGGTATTTTATTAGATTTCAGACTATCGTTTTAAATCTTTTCTACCTTTTTAAGTTTAGTTTTTTTTTTAATTATCCAATGCCGTAAACCCCGATACCGTGATTTATTAGGTACTCATCAAGACTAGAAATTCTAGAAGACCCTATAATCTGCAGTTAAAGTCAAAAGTATTTATTGAGTTTTTAACTAAATCGTTTATTGGTGTGTGAAACATTTATATAATTATTTGATTAATATTATTGGAAAAATGTTATTTATTTCTACATTACAATTATATTAACTTTATAGTACATCGTACTATAAATTCAATTATTATAATTGCTTAAGTTTATTTCAAAACTTTTCAATTGCTATGTTATGGAATAGCAAAACGATTATATCAACAAAGACAAAATGTAGATGGATAGATCTTTATGTGGGCGTAGGTTAGATACGGTAAACTTATCTAGCAGCGATAACTTTAGCTATAAGACTATTTATTTTAGATTTAAGTGAGAAACAATTTCAAAATTTGTACAATGAACATTTTATACAGTATAACTAAAACTGTCATGGTTCCCATAGAATTAAGTAATTTTATCTTTTAATATTTTCTTTTTGTTAGAAATTTGAACAGTAAAAAATGTGTTTGATTAAATTATATTTTAGATACATGAGATGTCACGGAACATGCTTCATTTAATACCTTTAAAAATTATTCTTTAGATGAATTTGATTAGGGAAAAAAGTGTTTTAAATATGAAGTTATCTTTATAATTTAATTAAGTAATAGCTATGTCAATTATAGTTTTTCCGCAAAAAATTTTTTTAATTTAATTTCAAGCTTTTCCTATACAGCGGAAGAGTATATTTATTTGAAAGTTTTAAATGTGGTAAGTTTAAGTTTACTTAAGCGTACCCTCATCACCTGTTTATCAGAAAGAGACAGCGTTAACCTAAATGTTATTGTTTTTTTTTTTATTAATTTTTGAGAAATTTTGAGTAACGACATTTTGCGCGATGGGTAATAAGAACCTAGTATTGTGAGATGGCTGTGACTGATATATTATAATACAATATTACATTATATGATGTTATTTATTTTATTTTATATACGCCGTGAAAGGCATTGACTTTAATACAGAAAGTATATTTACTTCTAACTAAAATAGTAATAACACGACAACAGATGAGTAAAGTATGATCGGATTAAGCTGCATAAACGTAAATATTTATGTAATAATAACGCCGTACAAATGATGGTATTGCAAATGAAACAGAGAATGGTTTCTTATACACTGGGAGGGAACACGAAAAGATAGTTGGGTGCATCAAGAGAGCCGTTCAGTAGAGAGGAGATGAAAGAGTGTTCAGCCTTAACGCGGTGGGAGACTAAAGTATGTTTCAAGGACAGTTGGTCAGTACAAAGGCAGCAAAGAAAAACGACTTATTTTGCACTCATTCGATGTACAGCTGATCACGCGCCTAGTATGGATGTCAGATTACTATCCCATATTTAGAATAGAACGGACTAGGAAGAAATAAAGAATACCTACGGAGACATTAGCTAGAAGAATAATTGGTGGTGTTACTTATGATGAACCCTAAGACTTCAAAGGCTCTGTCGATCGTGACATTGATATGATGATCTGAAGAGAGAAAGAGCGTGAGATACATACCTAAGTATATAATTAAAGGTACACAATCGTCAAGGGATCCATTAAGTGAATATGAATAAGCAATAGACTAACGACTTCTGGAGAAAGACATGACGTGACCTTTCCCGAATTAACATTAAGATTAAACTGTTTTACCCAGCCACAGAAGGAATCAAAGCCAGATTGTAGGAGAAATAAGTAGTCAGATAGAGAATTTAATTAGAGAAATATTTTGATGTCATCGGCTTGTAAAAATACTTAGCAGAAGAGAGACATTTAAAGAGTTCATATTTATGATGAAAAGAAGCAGCCTAAGTTGCTCATTTTGGAGAACGCCAGAGAGTATGATAGTTAGATCGGAGAGTATACTGTTGATAAAGACAAATTGTTCTTTTTGAGTTAAGATAGGAAACATCCATTTGTTAGACAGGAACAAAGAGGGTTGCCAATACCAAGATTGTCTAGAACATTTATAAGAGGACCAAGGTCAATCGCATTAAAAGTCCCTTTCTTAAAGTCTGTAAGTACAGCATCAACTTGGGAGCCAACTTCAAGATTATTTAAAATATAGGATGAGATGATCAAATTACTTGGGATGGTAGTTTTTTCAGGTCAGAAGTCCTGTTGGTTATAATGAATCATGTGATTGAGACTTCATTTAATACGAGAATAGATGATAATGTTATAATAATAAATAGGTACTCACATCTTTAGACCTGTGAGCGTGGTCGACCGCACCGTTAAATGGGATTTTCGGATTAAAATGAACAGTCGTAGATGTCCGTCTCCCGGTGTCGGACGTTGAACGACCTGAAACACATTAATAAACCGTAGCTAAAATGATGTCGATACTGTCTGCAATACATATAATAGGGTTTGTATTGTATTGTATGTATATAACGTATAATGTATACCCATTTTCGATTGTGTTTCGATGCGAGTATTCGCTTCGACAAGCGATGACGACGGTTTACAGCACATGGTCAATATATAACATTACTACACGACGTATACTATACAACCCCTAAAAGGGGAGTCCACAATATTAAATAGAGCATAAATCAAAATCATAACGTAGCTGTAACAATTCCGGAATTTTTGCATACGGGCTGAAAGGCATTATTTATTCTTGGTGCGTTCATCAAATCAACTAATACAATAAAAATCCGGCCTGAAATTAATTTTCGAATAAAAAATAAATTTTATAATAATTCACCTAACCTTGTGTAACTTGTCAAACGTCGATAACCTGTCCGCTACTTGAGTGTGCCCGGGCAATATCCTTTTTGTTTTATATTATAGAATTATTACTATACCTAATGGCAGTATTATAGGTATCGAAACTCTTTTGGGTTTATTGCTATTGCTTCGGGACGTGTTGGCGGCTGCCGGCTGCCGGCTAATGAAATTTTGAACGGCTGCCGTTTCTAAATGGAAAACCTTGACCCCCGAATGACCGTGAACCGTCTGTATAATTTACTGCAACGATCAATCTATTATATTATTTTTCAATATATATATCCCTTTTTTTTTATTGGGATGCCCACGAGAAAGCCAGTTGGTCTAAACTCCAATTACACTTGCCTCCTATGGAAAACCGCAACAACGCAACGCTTTAGAAACCGCGGTGGTTATGAATCGATTTTCTTTCTTGCTTTTGACAACTACATTATGTTTAGTGAATACAATATTCTAAACTTAGATACTCAAAAACTACGTATTGTATTGTTTTTAAAAACCTTTTGTCTTAAACTCATTAATAACCTAAGATAAACATTTGTCAATGAAAAATAAACCAAATCAATCAATGACCTCTCACACAAGCGTTGTTCTGCCCACAATACTCTGTAAACATATGAAAGTATAAAAATAAAATCAATGCGTCAATTACGTTATTGGCAATCAATAGCCAATAGTTCTGATAACTCTAAAACATCTATTATACCACCCATACTTCCATGCCTGCAAAAAACTTAAACTTTTTTAAACCTCAGATGTCAATTTTATGTACCTACTCTGCCTTTATCAAGCAATAACTAAAATTTCAGCGAAAATTCTGTTAAAAAAAATTACGAATAAATTTACAAAAATTTAGTTTTCAAAAAATGATCAAATTACAGAATAGTAACGAAGGTGTAAATTAAAATTTAAAGGGATGTCGAGTACATACATTTAACAAGACAGTTTATATATTTTATTATTTCCATAAAACATATCATACCTACATATTTAACCTATATAAATTGTATGCATAACGTTCGACTTTGAAGTCTGCGTAATCTATAAAGTGTAACATTAAAACAGCTTAGTAGATTTTCATGCCCATTTAATAACGATTGTATTCATTGTTTACAATTTTTTATTTTTTTTTTAGCATATGGCTGTTTTTAATATTATGGTAAATGATAATGCACATACATTGTATGTATGATATGGATTTATTTTATATTAATTTTACCAATCACATTGCACAACACTTCAATAAATAAAAAAATACAAATATTTAAATTATATTATATACATTATAATTTATATTATAGTAAGTAAAACTATGTATGTAGAAAAACAAAAAAAGTACCACCAAGCTGCATTATTCTTGATGTCGAATAATGATGACTTATTAATGTATATAAAAGTATATATTTCCCAAGAACTGAAACTACCGAAAGAAACTTCAACTAAAAGAAAGTTGACAACTTTACTAAAGGCGAAGAAAAAACATTAAAAAAAAAAGTAACTTGATGCGCATATGGCATAAATAGTAAATAAAATTAATTTTAAGAAAATCAGTAGTAAATTATGAATCTTGCTATTTCGTTTCACTTCAGGGATTTATATGATTTTGACTAGGAACTAAATAATTGTATAAATTATTTATTCAATTTTTATCAAGCAAATTTTTTATTACCGAAATTTCAACAATATAAATAGTATATTAATATAGGTAACACATATATTATATGCATTATCTTACCTATTTTATATTATCTCATATAAAATCTATTAAAAATGCACTGAACCCTTACTATTAGTGTTAACTTAATGGTTATGCAATTTCGTGTCATTGTTCAGAATGTACTTGCTGTTTTATTCTTGTTTCAATTTAGAATTAATGTTGTTACAATATGTTAATATCCATATTCTATAATATAAATTAATATTTTATAAATTACAATATATTTTATATGTATCTTATGTAAATTGTTTTGTTTTGTTGTCTGTTATTTGGCAAAAATTTCATATAGCCACATTTATTCCAAATGGGAAATGCTTAATAATATTATCTTTTTAAACAATCTTTCCTCGTCTTGAAAAACATAATCGAACGAATCTGTATTTCAATTTATGAAACGTTGTTTGTTTTAATTTTAAGTTTTAATGTTCCACAGATTAAGATTATAAAACTATAATTAAATTCTTTGACGGAGAATTGTTCTCCACTGACACAATAATATTGATCCTCTATTCTTCTCTTATAGTTTGGTTATAAGCTCATTAAAATGTTTGTTTTATTAGATTTTGAAAAAATTGTTAATTTCCCGTTGCTATTTTTTGCTTCTACATTATTTACGAAGAGGTGAGAAAAATGTAGTAATAAATACTGCGGTCTTATATTTTTCATAGATATTTTTACAAGATGGACAAAAATGTCCCCAAAGTCTTCCTCACGCATTTTTTATGAACCCGTGTCGATTAATTGGCTTACGCATTATCAATTACGTAATTTGTTGTGCAAACAAGAGCTCACAACATAACAAAAACAACAAAGATTGTGCAAAAACAACAGCAAGAATATATTTTTTTAAATATTCACATAATTGTGGCCCTGCCAAATGACAGATGTCATCTGTCACGCATGTTATTTGCATACCTTGGCTTGACGTATTACGCTCTTGTGCACACCAAATAACCCATCTTTGACTGTAATTGTTAAACGTTTATCAAATGAAACAAAGAGAACATCTTTCGCCATTGTGCGGCTTTAACATTTTCGAAACACGACACCTGTGTATGGATGACCTTAATGATTGTCTACCCCTATAATATAAACTAGATATGAGTACTGCGGTTCATACTCATCTTACTTAACCTCTATCACACATACACACACCCCCGAGCAGCAGTAACATTTTGTTGGCCACCGAGTCGTAAAATTATACGTTCAAATCATGAAAAAGCACTTTTTCAAAAGGCCATTAGTTCAGCAACAGAAGTTTAAAAGGTCGACTTTTGTAAAAACCAGGTTATTCACTTCCGGGCACACGAACAATTTCAATTATAAATTAATAAATATACAAACCAGCTTTGAACGTTTACAATTTTTTTAATACTATTATTTCATCGTGCTAAAACATTAATTCCCATTTTTCCACAATATTGTTTATAACAACTTTTCGCAAAAAAATTACTCTGTACAATGAACTTAATCTAATCGCACTAAATGCAATTATGTATTTAGCCATTTTTCCAATATAGAAAACAAACTGATTGTAAATCAACACGAAAATACTTGGTATTGAAATTGTTTTTAAATACTTACCTTACACTGAACCTTAGGTATTTTTTTTAATTTCTAGAAGGGTCTATATTTTTAGCTTCGATATGGAGCTGAGAAAGTATTGTTTTTACAATGATGTGTTTTTATTTTTATTTTTTGTGTCTGGACCCACGATATCTCGTAAACCGCTGAACCGATTTCTTCGTGTAGCAACTTTATAGATTAGAAATCATATCTGAAAGGTAATTTATTGGGCTAAAAATTTTAAAAAGTCACCCCTTCCCGATCAAAATCGAGAAAAACACCTAAAAAATGTATACATTTTTCTACTTAAAAATACGATGCTCTATAACTTTTTTAAAAATAGTCGAAAAAGTTCCAAATTTATATGAATTGTTCTTTAAACATAGTACTATCGATAAACATTAACAAACCAAAAAAATATCATAAACCCTTTCCCCTGGAAGGGATAGAATTTTTTTCTTTATTTCACTTTTTCAAGCAGTTTTTGAGATTTAGATCTAACAATTAGACCGAAGGTAGATCTAAAATGAAACTATAACATATACAATTTTCTCAAAAATCTGTAGTAAAATTTTTTTTTTTTTAAGGAAAAACCCCAAAAATAGGGTAAATTTACACTTTGGCCGTAGTCAGTTTCTAGGTTGCTATGTGTGAGTGAATCAACAGTCAACAAGTAATGAAAATATTTTCATTATATTGTTAATTACGATGTATGGGTAACTATGACAGTACATTTTTATAGACAGACGATCAACCCTTATCGTATCCACCCTGCAAAAGACTAAATATTAAATTTTAAGTACATTATTGCTGGTCCCACGATATCTTCGCTATAACTGGTTTGAAACATACTGTTCACAGATTCGCATCGAAGCGTTTATTTAAAAGTAATTTTATCACTTTCAGTTATAATAAAATCTGTTGACCTGTGACCCCTCCGTCCCCACTATGCCCCGACCCTACTGTACTGGCTTTTATTATTTTTTTTTTTTGTGATTAATTATTTGTTATAATATAAAATATTTGTTTAAATGTCCCAATTACATTACCTAGTCACAATCAGTGTTTTACCAGCTAGTTAGTTTTTACTGGAGTTTACTTGATTAATTACCTGTCTAAAATCAAGTTTGCTTTATTATACTTCGTTAACTCCGTTCCTTAGTTGAACTCAGTAATTTAATTTAAGTCTTAAGCTTCCGCTTGGTTAAACTGAGATCAATTTCAAACCAGTACCTGATTTGAAAATAAATTTTGTTCGACCCTAACATAAGCAATCAGTATTTCATCAATTTTAATAAACTATCTGCTACATGTCGTTTTTCATTACTAACCACAAAACAAATGTAATACACTACGATTATAGAATATTGGGACACTACATTGAAAAAAACTATACTATTATTATTACACAAAATATTCTTAAAAACGAGTTTTTAATTTTTTTTATATACAATTGTGATTTTCAAAAATACTGTTATCAATTTTTAGAGTGGTTCAAAAGTTATAAAAGTACTAAGTGGCATCTATCATAGAGCATCTGTTAAGGACAGTACTTAAACTCGTTCAAAACAGAGTTCTTTATAAGGTTGGTTGTCTAATTTTGTAATTTTAGAGGTTAAGCATCCCAAACGAAATTGTATATTTATTTAACAAAAAGATTTAGCTCAATATTTTAAATTTGTAAAGTGCAATTGATCATTACTATATTCGTACAAATGTATTTAAAAGTGATCGTTATTATACCTGTTATTTTCTTTAGCAAAAATTATATAATTTAGAAACTTTCGAGGGCTGGTAAATAGGAATATAATAAAAACGAAAAATTATCGTTACAACTCGCATGTTGTTTTGGAAAAATAAGAAGTGATGCATCAACCATTATAAAACTATAATGCTTATTTTTTATAAACTTTTTTGTTACATAAAAGTTAAAAAAGTAGTTATGACCTAAATTCACAACTCAGTTTAAAATTACTTACAAGTTTATTGCAAACAAATTACAAAGTAAGTACCGCAATAACCGTTTTAATAATAACAATAAAAAATGCAATAATAAATGTATGGTGCAAATGCGAAATATTCGCAAAATATGTAGTATGACCGACGGTAATGGATAAACGGTAACGGTAATGTCTGTTATTATAGTTAACATTTATAGTTGGAATAACTAAATAAAAAACAGTTAAGTCGACTAAACAGATTGAACTAATGATTCGGTCAACTAAACATTTAGTTGGCCTAACTATTTATTTAGTTATTTCAACTTTAAAATATGTACTGTGTATATATATATATTAACCATAATAATTATGGTTGTTTAACAGTAAATACAGTTAATAAATGTACATCGGAATCAAATGTAAAGTTACAAGTCTATTGGTTTGTTAGTCTCATATTTTTTTTATTCATAACTGAATTTGGTTACTCACATGGATTCGGCGTGACCGTATGCAGTTTGTAGGCTGTAAAACCGTACATGGTGTAATTGATTTGGGCTCTCCCGCGGTCTTATTCTCAGACAAATTGGACAGTACTGTATATACCGTATTAACGTTGATTTCTGTGACCGCTCGGTACGAATTTCCCGGATGTCCGTTTCCTCTCGACGGCAACGATTACCGGAGGGGTCATTTTTCTTTTATTATTATATTTATGCAAAAAAAAAAAAAACAGAAAGCGAGAGAGAAAAAAATTGTATTATTATTTAAACGGAAAATCACTATACAATTCAGCGGGATGCGGTTTTTTTTTTTTTTTTTTTGTGTGTGTTATATCGTGGTTGACGTGCCGGCGAATCGGCAAAGCGCGGCTTCTCGGATGCCCGACAAAAGCCGAATGTATGTGTGTCTTGCTGTGGCAGTGTGTTAGTGCGTTTGTGTCTGTATGTGTGAGCGTTTACGTTACGTGAAACAAACTGTATTTTCACGAGCCGAACTTGGCCGACATCCCGCGTTTGCGTGATTAACACTATCCAGTCGGTCGGGACCGAGGGGACGGGTTTTCGCCCAGAGGGGAGGGTCGCCGACTGAAGGGGTTGCGGTATCGAGGGGAGGGCTCCGGCGACGGAAACAATTTCAAACAATGTTCGCCGGTGTTTAATGTATTACATAAACACGGCACGCCGGACATTGCATCGTCGTCTGGTGTCATTAAAACTATAAATACACACACAACAATATCAGCACCGGGTTAATGAAAATTGTCTACAGTCTCCCGGCTCGGGGTAATTAAATCGTATATTTTTTTTGTTCATCAATTCGCTGTCCACCACCACAATGGTCTTTGATAGGTTTGCGAAGGGCTAAGACGATCGTTAATATTAATAACACGCACGTACTTATTGGTTATTTTGTGTAACCAATGATCGTTGAACAGATCGTTGCGCGAATAATTTATCGATAAAACCGCCGTCGAAAAGAACGATCGTCATTAACGCACTTTAATCATAAGTTACTATTTTAGTTGGATATTATTTTATATTGTAAATTACAATTATCCATTGATGAAGGTCTAGACTGTCAACCATATTGTATACAACATTTTTATAACATGCCAGAAAATGTGCAATAAACAAATGTCCCAAAATAAAATTGAAAATTATTTTATAATACTTATATAATTGTAATATTTTTAATTTTAATACATTCAAAAATAGTTGAGTATAAAAATATTATATAATTATATTCAAATGTATTTTAGACATTGGTGAAAATGTTAATATAACTGAAATTATGTATTTTATATTTTTAAATATTGATTGTAGAAGAAAAAATAGCACTAAGTTGATAAGTTTAATTAGTTTAACCGTTAACGACTTGTCATGATATTTTAGAAACCGGTGAGTGATCGTTCTACGGTATCCAGTGAGAACAACCACTATAATAGATATGTACCTCTAACCCACAAGATGTCAAGAACTATAATACTTACACATTAGACTAAAATTTCGGTTGTTGACAAAAAATGAAGAGCATGATAAATTTCGCAAGTAACCGCAAATATACAAGGTCGAATACATTTTTGGCAAACATAATTTTTAGGTTAAGGTTAATTCATACGAGGTAAAAAGAATATTCCGTTTGATTATTCTTTTCTTTTTGGTAAAATTTGTATTTTTAAGATAATAAACACATAAAAGTTAGGTGAACCGTGCCTCTAGCTGTAACACTATCAATATATTGATCATGCAAATAATGATAGATTGTATTTTATTGAAATAGTCGGTGCGATATCTCCGTTATGCAAAAGATTTTTTGTCATATTTTCTTTCAATACCAAATCCATTTGGGAGCAATCAACATCTGAAAAATTATAAAAGTACGCACTTGCACTAGCGAGTTGCTAATGTAAGATGTGTATTTTTAAAAAATTTAAATTTATTTTTAATTTTATAGAATAATAAAATCTTTATTAAAATTTATAAAATTAAATTTCTCATCTTAGGTATTTTCTATTTTATTCTGAGTACCGACATAATAAAAGAATAAAATCTCAACAAAAAATAATAACAATAAAAGAAAAAAAATACACTGAGTATCCTAATCAAAATTTGTGGATTATAATAATCCACATATATATTAACCACAACCATGGTAACTTATGTTACCACAACCATGGTAGCCTAAATAACCACAACCATGGTAACCTAGGTATCCACAACCACGGTAACCTAGGTAACCACAACCATGGTAACCTAGGTTACCACAACCATGGTAACCTAGTTATCACAACCATGGTAACCTATGTAAACACAACCACGGTAACCTAGATAATCACAACCATGGTAACCTAGATAACCACAACCATGGTAACCTATGTAACCACAACCATGGTAACCTAGATAACCACAACCATTGTAACCTTAGTAAACTTAACTGTGGTAACCTCGGTAACCACATCCATCGTAACCTAGATAACCACAACCATGATAACCTGGGTAACCGCAATCATGGAAACACCAGTAACCACAACTGTGGTAACCTTATTAACCACAACCATAGTAACTGATTGCTGACAAAATTCTCTTGAGTTTGGTCTAGGTTTGAGCGGATTTAGTGCAGAAATGTAGAATTTATGTAGGTTTTAGTGTGTTTTTGTTATGGACATACCTTGGGTAAACCTAGGTTATTCTTCCTATATAAAAATATTTGTACAATCAACACACATGTATAGGTTAAAAGGCAAGCTGAGACTTTTGTGAATCTTTTAAGCCACAGTACAGCCATATTGGAGTGGTATTTTTGGAATAAAATTCAGTTTTTTTAAAATTTTGAGCTAGGTCGAAATTTTGGTTTTTTCAAAATTTTGACAATTTAAATCACACAAATCGGCAATTTGACCATATATTCTGATTGCTGACAAAATTCTCTTGAGTTTGGTCTAAGTTTGAGCGAATTTGGTGCAGAAATGTAGAATTTATGTAGGTTTTAGTGTCACTGTGCCATTACTGTGCCAGTACTGCGCTATTATTCTGCCAGTATAATATCATTTATGATGCCAGCACTGTGCCATTACTGCGCCAGTACTGCGCTATTATTCTGCCGGTATAAAATTATTTATAATGCCAGAACTGTGCCATCACTGCGCCATTATTATACCAGCGAAAAATCTGTACCGATTATCAGTACTGGGCCAGTGCTGGCTGTCAGTACAGAATATCGTTATCATTTGTGAGTTACGCCAGTACGGGCGCAGTACTGCTCCCTTGGTAAATTGCTGCTTGGGTTAAGCAAAATGAAACTTGGTCTTTAGTTAACTTGCCTAAAGATAATTATGTCCACACCGATCTATAGTGTTCATGAAAACAAAAACATCTATTAAAATTTCCCACCACGAACGGGACACGGTTTTGTTCTTAAAAACAGACCATTTTGTTGGAAAAAAACAAAGTTGTTTAGAAATTGTCAAAAACCATCGTGTTTTTGTTTTGTTTGAATATTGTTCGCTCTGTGTGGACCCGGCATAACATATATTTTTTGTTGCATCGCACAGGCTGAACCAGTGATCCGATAAGTAATCTGAAAACAGATTTGAATTCGTCATGAAGTTTACTTATTATCAGTCAGGGTACATTTTTGATATATTATTCCTACTATGTATTTAAACGCGTTTCAATATTATATAAAATTTCAAACTTTAAAATCAAATTTGGAAAGGGTTAAAGTAAAAAATTGGAAAAGTGCCCTGACCGATCATAAGTAAACTCAAATGGTGAATTCAAATCTGTTTTTAGATTGCTTATTGGATCACTGGTTCGGTCTGTGCAATAGAACAATACAATGGTACGACTTACTTTTCTGTTGACTGTAGGTATTCAATATGTGTACAATATACAATTGCTATCTGCCGTTTTTCCTGAAATAATAAAGCGTGTTTCAACTAATACCATTATCAAAGCAAGACTATAATAATTGGTATCTGAGTTTTGAGTCCTGTGACCTTATTATACAAGTGCTTGTCTGCCTGTTTTTGGGAAATAAAACTCGGAAGACAAAAAACTTAGAATAACATATCGTATATTATTATAATAAAACCTATTTACTATAGAAACCTATATTGACAAATAATGGCCAATAAATCTCACGTCCCTGGTACGTTGTTGATGGACGGCTGAGACCAGACCACTCTGGTTAAAGTAAAGGTAAAGTATAAACTTTTTAATTAATTATTTAATTTTTTATTTTATAAAATTAAATTGCCTACAGAATAGGTTATAAGAAAACATTTCATACGATCATCCATTTTTTACTAATAGATCGCTAAAAAAATATATTATAGAAATCGTCAAACTGGGAACCCAATAAAACCAAAATTTATCACGATTGTCTGTTTAAGAAACAATTTTTTTTTTAAATGTTGAATAAAATATTATGATTACATATTAATTATTAGCTCCACCTTGTGCTTCGATTTAGGTATTTATTAAGTATTTTTATTTTATAATATATCAATAATTGTAATAATTTAAAAAACAAATTCAAAATTTTATAAATTTCATTTATTTGTATACTAACTCAATGTTTCAAAATGTTTTTTTTATTCTTACACATCAAACTACCTACTCTTTTGGTTTATAACTTTTAAAACTATTTAAACCTTTTTTTTTAATGGTGTATAGTAACTTCAAAGTTTTGCTAAATTTTACTTAAAAGTGCTATATTCAAGAGCCTATTACTTAAGCCCCAAGATTTAAACTAAAAATTTTAAAATTTGTATAGCAATATAGCACTTACTTATATGTATATAAAACATCTGGTAAAAGTTTGGTAATGAAGATTTATTTTTACTAGAAGTTGTAAGTATAAATTTTTTTTCAAATTCCGTTTTTTAAAACTAGCAACTACGTATAACATCTTTTTATTCAAGTTCTTACAACTTCAAGTAAAAATAAGTCTCCGTTATAAAACGTTTACCAGATGTTCTGTATACATAAAAGTTAGTGTTGTACAAATTTCAGAATATTTTGTTCAAGCCCTAAAAATGTATAGGCTCTTAAATATTACACTTTTTAGTAAAATACCAATCATTGAAGTTACTTATACATTTAAAATATATATATATATATAAAGTGTGATTACAGGTGTGTCAGAATTAAACAAAACATTTTTTTTCAATTCGACTTCAAGTCGGCATACAAATTTAATGAAATTTATATAAATTTAATTTTGTTTTTCAATGTTTAGCTACTGAAGAGAGCGTCGCACCAATGATTTTCAGTAGTAAAAACATGTTTAAGCAGACTAAAAATAACTCGCTTAATTTTGGTTTTAGAGTAAAAGCACCCATTACAAAATTAAAAGAAAACAATATTCCGGAGGGCAAGACGGTTCGTTTTTTTTTTTTAAATTAATTTTTTTAAAAGTTACAGTTATTTAAAAATTTTAAAATAGTCGTTATTTCTAAACTATGTATTGAGCGTTATAATTAGAATAATGAAAAAAACGCACCGTCTTGCCCACCGGAATATTGGTTTCTTTTAATTTTATAATAGGTGCTTTTACTCTAAAATCAAAATTAAGCGAGTTATTTTCAGTCTGCTTAAACATGTAGAGATAAAAAAACATTTTTAAATCACTTTCAAGGATGCTGTGATAGTCCAAAAATCAGACTACCAAAATAGAGTCCAAGTTATTGAACTAATAATTACACATTACAGTTTAACCTTTAAATTAAGATTTTTAAAAAATTGCCTATACTTTACTCCTTAAAAATGGACGGTGCGACGTTCTCTTAAAAATTTGAAAAATTTTTTATAAGGATATTACGAAAAAGAACACTGCTTTGATTTAGAAAAAAATCAAAACAACCTCTTAAGAATGCAAAAAGGTGTCTAGAAATTAGTCAACAGCACCGTTTTATTCCGCAAAATGAAACTTCACTGAAATTTATGATTTGTATCCAAGTCACCAGAATTAAAGCGATTCAAAATAATAATGTAAATAATTGCTTGGAGTACTTTATTGGCCGTTGGCGATATTGCTCGTTGGGCAACTATATTATCTTTAACCGTGAACTACAATTTGCAATAAAGATAAGAACCTAACTAAAGGCAATGTTTTTGATATTAAAATACGAAATTTCTCTTGGCGGGCTTTTGGTAAAATCGATGTTGGTACTGTCTGTAGTATTACAGATTTTATAGGTTATGTAACATTTATTTCTTATCACGCGTTATCATTTTTTGGAAGAACTACCCCCAACTCTCGGCCATTATTGCACACACAAATATTCTGTGCAAGGTGGCATAGATTAAATACATATAGATAGACCACGGCAATATCCCAAATGGCAACCGCTATTTCGTTTCTTTATTTTTGGAGAGATAGCGCAGCATACCCTTATTGACAAAATATATTAAACATAGACCTATAAAGATAGTTGTTAGCTACCAAAACGTCTTATAATATTAAACTATGCCAAAAACATAATTTCGCAAATATTTATTTCTAATTTTCTTAATATTCTTGAATAGTTGGTTGACCAAGGCCAATGAATTGAGTAAATTAATTACTTTTAAGCCTGTTTCACATCTCGTCGGTCCTTAAGTCTTACGCGGAATTTCCAAGGGAAACGTTAGGTATGAAACGACCTTAAAATTTATGAACGTCACGTTTTATGTAGTTTGTTATCCATGGAAGATTCATAAACAGTGGACTAAGCTGTGAACTCAATTTTTGTACCCGTTAGAACATTTTTGGGCAACCTATTTACACATTTACAAATAGAGTCAAAATAATTAACAGAGTTATACCAATTGATTATTTTAACTGCAGATTAAGTTAATAATTTTTCAAATATATTATGTTAAGATCACTTGTTTGACAAGTTTATTAGTCACAAAAATATTAAATTGTAATACAATTTTTTTTTTCATAGCGTATAAAACTATAAATTGCCTAACTGAGTAAACATGTCTTTTTTTTATAAATGTAAGTTTATGATTCCAAGGGAGCATTGTTTCATGCACTTATACGGATGATGTTATGACAACCTACTGTCCAGTAATTGAAGTCCACCCTTCACAAGCCATTTATGTGGGAGGAAACGCTTCTGGAAAATTACATATATTTAACACAGAGAAACTACAGTAGTTAGTAATTATACACAAATGCCTTCTCATATTGAGATCAAACGTCTTAATACTTTAAGAAAGTTTACTCCTATTTATACTAATTTATGTTCATAGTTATTTTATTAGAAAAAAATCCTATACTCGAGAATATTTTAATCGAAAACGAGAAATTAAATTAAATATTTAACTATTATTTGTTTAATTTATACAAACATTTGAATGACTTATTGTAAAAACATTTTAAAAATGAAATAAGTTATGCTACATATCACTATTATATGTTTTGAAAGGAAAGTGGTGATTTTTTTTAATGTTTGGCTGAACAAAGTACCTTGGAGGTACGAATTCTGATTTAGAGACTAACAACATGATTAAATCGATTCAGCTGATTAGGAGAATCGTGCCTTGTGGGTCTAGACTCTAGACCATAAAACAATACCTTATCTACTCAGCATTGAAGCTAAAATGAATACAAAACAAATTGTTCATAAATAATAATATATATGTATTCTTTATTTGTTACCAGTTGTACATTAATTAATAAAATAAATCTTATCTTTCATCGTAAACACAAATTATGTAATATTATAATATTTAATTTTAATAAGACAAATAGGAAGTTAGGTACCAACCGCCGACCGGACGTGATTATTTGCTGTTCATTGTTTTTTCAAATTTGTATCCGGTGATGAACTAACGTCGAACCCAAATCCTGATATGGTTATGTTTATAACGGTGATCAGGAAAACCATAATGACAGAAACGTCGTTTAAGATCAAACATTTCCATTGATCCTTCAGTTTATTAATGTCCAGCCCTCCGACAATTAAGAATATCCCACCGACAAGCACCTATATAATATAAAATATAATAATATAGAACAGAATGGTCTAACCGTCTAATAATTGGGATAAAACATGTCAAGTGGAATAAAAGCGGTAGTTTATTTGAAATATTAATAATTTAAAATAAGCTTTAAGTAGTGTTTGGAGTATGAAATATTTCACCATTTTGTGAAATATTGGATTTTTGTTAATTATTTAACTATTTGGCCTTACTACCTTACATATTATACACTATATAGTCATCCCACCAATTTAAGAGACAACTAGATGACAGTATTATCATATTTTAAATAATTTTCATCACTACGACACATTAAAGTAATTGAACTTTTACGTTTAATTAAGTGTTATTGTGTAAATTACTGTATTTTTTTTTCTTAATATTAAAATTTATAATGGGTAAACACAGTGCCTAAATTCATAAAGTGTTTCGGAATTTAGAAGAGACAAAAAATAATAAAACTGTAATAAAGAATCACCTATTGTAACGCTGTTCTACTTTTGGTTATATAATAATTTGTAATTGTCGAGCTATCATATTTCCCAAAAAATACTAATAAAAAAAAAAAAAATTATTGCAACTGGAAAACAGTAAAAAATGCCACAAGTCAAAAAATATTGACTGATTGTAATCAAAATAATATAGCAAAAGAAATAGTTTTAATATTGGTAAATAAAAGTTTAATATATTATAACATATTATACATTAAAAATTAAAATTGAAAAAAAAATGTATAACCATGAAATATTTAATTTGTTTAGTTTAACTATTTTACAAGACTAGAAAATTTTATATTTCATGAAATTTTCAAACACTAGCTTTAAGAATCCGGAATTAACTTCTGTCAAACTATATAAAAATGTAAATTTGCTCTTAAGGGGTTTGAAAATCGGTGGTCCGATTTCAATTCTATTAAGACATCTGATGTACGACTTTCTTGGCTCTAAGTTGAAAACTTATTATTTGATATAAAAAAATTGTCAATTTCGGTTACGTTTGTCAAAATTTCAATAAAATTAAATTATAAAAATTGTCAAACTTAATTTTTTTAATCGCAAAATAATTCATTTTTTAAATTAAAATTGGTTACTTACATAACCCGGCAAAGAGACCAACAATGTTTTATATTTTTACTCAATTGAAATTTGACCGGCGAGTTAAGAAATGTATTAAAAACTTTTTCTTGTATATTGCCTATATAAAACTCCTTAAAACACGGCCGCTTTCAATTGTTTTAACTAGCCACTATAACACAACGCTTTGTATATATTACAATAGCCTAAAAGTAATACTTTTATTTCATCGGGTTTGCAAAATCCAAATTAATCAAAGAATTAATTTTCAACAAAGTCATTCACACTTTTGTAAACAAATAATTTTAACTTCAAATCCGTCAAAATCATGAACCGGCTGCCGGTGGCACCTGTCATCCTGTTATTTCAGGGTATTATTTTAATAAAGTATCAAGATTATTATACCTATTAATAATATCAACTTAGTATAATAGCGTTTAGCTCTTACATATTTATTTTCCCACTTGGCCCATAAATCATTACAAGATACAAACAATATAATTTTAGGTGCTATTAATTAATAAAAATAGGTAACATATTGTATTTTTAATAACAAGATCCGTACAAATAACAAACGAATTATTATTTTTCGGATTATTTTGAACCCAGTGAAATAGGCGGAGCGTTAAACGTGCTCGGTGGGGCTATGCTAGCTAATCCGGAATCGAAAGCTCCTATGACAATGTTTATGACGAACACCATAAAGGTACAAACGACCGGCACTTGGTTAATGAAAATCGACGATGTCTTGTATTCGATCAAATGAAACCGGCAGTCTCGCATTAAGTTCAACGACAAAAATATTACTCCCATGAAAACCTTTGTGCATATGTAAAAAAAAAATGTATATTTATATATGTCATATCAGAACTATTCTTGTATTTCATTTATTTTCACTCACTTGCAACAGTATGGAAGTCGCGATTAAGACCAGAAGCGGTTTGTAAAATTCGTGTTTTTCTCCAACTTGCAGTATATATTTCAATTGATTAGCGTTGGCGGTCAATAGTGCAATGTCCAGCAATCCCTGAGCTATTGTCTTTTTGGTCGCATATCGATTGACGTCCAACGGCTTGGTCTGATAAAGTAAGTATAGTAAATTATTACTAAAAATAGTGGCCTCCCCGATCCTCATTTTCAGATCTCACGCCCTAAATTAATAGAAATAAAGGAGAAGTTCGAACTCGTTTTAGGGAAAAGGTTTCAGATATTTGGTTGGCGTATGTAATGTATATCTATAACACTTTATTTAAAGGATTTATTCCATTATCCCATAAAAATTATGATCTAATACATCTATTTTTTAAAAATTTATTCCGTTCCGATATTTTAAGTTGAAAAGAATGTAATTGTTTTTATCGATTTTGAAGGAGAAGGGGTAAATTTTTTTAATTTTCCGCCTAATAAAGTACTATTAAAATTAGTAAGTAACTGATTGAGTAGTACATGATTGAGGGGACTTGGATACGTTAAATATTGATAATTAGTATTTACTCAATAAATGGAAACCAATTAGGTTATAGGTATATTTGCAAGTTCAATTTCGGTTGCATGGAAACTAAACATCAAAACAAAATAACTTTTTTTTTTGCATTATTGTCATATAAATCATATTTTAATAACTACCTACCCTATTGTTAATACATAAATAGAAAATCTTATTTTTCATAATAATTGCGTTGTTTCTATAGTTATACTCACTATTTAAATTTTAAAGTATACAATGAAATATATATATATTATGTTATGGGGGTTTACTATAAAGGACAGAGAGTATAAACATTATAAGCAAAACGATTATAATTATAATAATGGTTGTGCAGTTAAATAGAATAAATGTGTATTTTAATAATCACATTTGTGTTTATTTCCCAATTTTTTTGCCACATCATAAAAAATACAAGCAATATTTACCACACGAACTAAAAAAAAGGGTTCCACATTGAATGGGTTCGCGTATTGTTATATTATATTGTACATATTATGAAAAATTTAATATTCAAATTAATAATCCCACATTACTTTTACAAAAAATATATAATGTGACTTGAGAAAAACCTTATTATGTATTTCAATAGAAATTATATTACTTAAAAATGTTAAATGCATGCTCTAAATAATCAACTTTTTTAACACTGTTTAACACAGTCTGTAAATAACTTGTTTACAGTAAGTATTTGAGCTATTAAGAGAAAAAGAAAGAAAGAAACATGATTGGCTTGTGAAGAGAGACCACCCATAACCCTGAAGATATTATCTAATTGAATTTCGAATTGGTTATGTACCAGATTAAACAATAGTTTTAATTAAATAGAAAAACAAAAAAATCATTTAAATTATACAACGCAAGTATATAACTTATTTGCTTTTTTATTATTAAAAAACTGCAATAATATTAAAAATACAAACTATGTATAAAATATATAGTAATGTACCTAATTAAGTAATCAGTGCGCTGAATAAAATTAGTTTGTAAACTTGTAAGAGTTGTTTCAGTACAAGCCGTAAGACAACAATGCAAAATTACCGATTCCTGTTGTTCCTTTAAGTAGTCCACCGGTGACACCGCCGAAGAATTTTTAGACATAGTTTTTATGATTTTATTGCTGTTAAAAGTTTAACCAACTATTGTCATATATTATGTGTGTATAAAGTTTGCAAAGGTTTTAAACTAAGTAGGTGGTAGGTACGCTTAATATACGTGGTTTATATTTGCGGAATGATTATCAGGTACGCGAGGGTGTTGTTTAATCAATATTTCTCTCACAAATAAAAAAAAAAAAATGCGTAGGTGAATGTGAAGTAGGTTACGAGTAAATAGATCAAATTACACACATGTGTGATGTGACACAGCGAAGATAATTGTGTTGTAAAAAAATAATTGTACTATTCAATAAAATAACCAAGACGTGTTTTGTTTTTCAATGGAACACATAAAATATAAACCTTAATAGCATCAAGACACCGAGAGAACACTTTCAGGACTCAGGAGAGACTTAATTAGGAATGTTTTTGAAAAATAAATAAATCATAATTATTATTATATATTCTAATTATTAGAGAAGGAAAAATTAAATAATAATTTTATTCAATTTTTAATTTCTTTATTCTAATGATTTCAACATTCCGTTTGCAATAATTCTGTTACTTTGATTATTAATTTATTAATAGAATCAAAGGATCTAACTACAGGATGATGGACTAACGTTAACTGGAATCGACAATTTTTTATAACTAGATGCAAAGAAAAAAGTACTTAGTAAGGATCAGAGCTAGGTGTTACCTAATCGAACATCTTTTTATTTAGATAAAAAATTAACTATTATTCCATTATTCTTTCAATCTCAATCAAATTAACGAGTTACCAATATTTGATTTTTTAATAAAACTATTATCTATGATTAAAGTTTTTAATCGTCAAAAAGTTTTAATTATTTGGTAAAAAGTTTTTTTTTTCGACAATGGCAATAGTTTACTTATGAATAAAAGAGTAAAATAAAATAAATATTGTCAACAGTTATTAAAAAAGTTAATATTATGCATTCAAATAAATTACTCATTGAATTATGTTATTCACATAAGTTAACCAAAATTAGGTATTTTATCGTTAAAATAGAAAAAAACGCGAGAAATTGTCATAAAAATATGATGACAGTATTTAAACTAATTTATTTTATAAGGAATAACCTTTATTTGATTTACAGTATTAGATAACTGTGTTGTGGAATAGATACAAACAAATTTGATACTTCTTAATTATAAGTTTGAAATAAAAATAGATAGTTAATTTCTCATAATTGTTATTGCAAAAATATATACTTCTTATACTCATATTTTATAAAATAAAAAATATAAATTTTAAATTAATATTACTACGCCTGATAAAATAAGGTAGATTAACATAATAAAAATATGCACGAGAAATTAAAAAGGCATTTGAGCTGCGTTATAATTTAAAAACAATTTTATTAATAATCAAAATTAATTATATTTAAAACGTACATAACTCTTTCTTATTAGTTACTGTTATTAAAACTATTAGTCTTATCTTTGTTGGATTATTTTCTGTCTTTATGTGAAAACACTATTACTCAATGAAGTCTGCAGCTTACAATAACACAGCAAACAGAAATGTTTAATATATAGGGATAATAATAATACAAGTAACTCGAGTGACATTTTGCAAAGACAAAAGTCGAGTACATGTTAATTGGAAAAAGGCTTAAATTTAATATCTATCTTAAATAGTGAAATGACTAATTTATGTATATATATATATATATATTTTTTTTTTACAGCAGTAAATTTATTAAATGTAAATACAACTATGAAAGATTGAACAAAAAAAAAAAAAAAAAATACAGTGAATAAAATAAATAACGCGTTATGAAATATAAATAAACTAATTGCTAAACCAAAATATTTATTATTTGGTATTTGATATTTAGTTGGAAAATATCAAACCTGGACTGTACCTGACCTGAAAAAAATATAAAAACAAAAATTAGGTTATACTTTATAATATATATATAAACACGGTGTCCTACAAAGACCCGACAAATGAAATAACTTTTGTTATTGAATATTTTTAAGATTTTTTTTTTTAATTAATTTATACTCGTTTGCGCTTTAAACACCACGGTTTTACTTTTTTTTTACATTTAAAAAAAAACTCAAGTCATTTTATTAAGAATAATTTGCTGAAAATTTTGACTGGTCGACAACTAGTTTTAGATAATTACTCTATGCGCTTACTCTACCACACTCCGCCTCCCATCCCTCTCATTTTTTCGACTAATCAATGAAATTTCACCTTTTTTTTTTGTTTTTCTAAGCATTTTTATGGAGAACCCAGTTTATAATTTACACATTTTAGGTAAAATTACCTCAGTTTTTTGAAAAATATATTTAAAAAGTTCTCAAATTTTAGGTAACACAAAAAACAAACTTACTAGATTTTAAACTCAAATTCAATGACTTTCTGTTACTCGAATAAATAAAAATTTTTTCAGAAAGCTCAGATTATTTTATATAAGAAACTGATTTTTAATAATTCTTTTTTATGGATATTATAAAAAAAATGATAAAAAAGACGTGTCAAGAAAAAAACTAAAATAATTTTTTACAATATGGCCAAATAATAAAAAAAAAATCCAAAAAGATTTGAGAAAATTCTTTTCATTGTAACAGACATGCAGTGTAATTTTTAACCAAATCTACGGGGGGTCGCTCCATACGTTCATTCTCAATTGGCGTTTTGACCCATAGAATAAAAAATAGTATATAGTACATAGTATATAAAATGATTAATAAAGCCCAATAAAAAAGGATCTATAATAATAATAATACAATAAAAATTAAGTTTATAAACAAATATTTAGGTAATTTGGAAATATGTCCAATTTCAAAACAAGTCAAATTAAAGTGTCAATCAAAATCAAATGTAAAAAAAGAAAAACAATGCGGTAAAAACGACAACCAACTTCTTTAAATAATAAATTGAGACAAAAAAATTCAACAAAAGATTAATTATCAAAAACAGGAATTTTGCTAATACAAATCGGGCATGCGATAACAGATTGTAAAATTGTTATTTATGTTTGGATTTACTTACATAATGTTTAATTAACGATTTTTAATAGGGGACCTGGACCTGGATCTTGATCTCGACTTATCTTTTTTGGCTTCGGCAGCTAAATTATCCCATTCAGACAAGTCATATTTTGAAAGATCTCCGTCTTCATCATCGTCATCATCATCATCTTCTTCTTCTTCTTCTTCTTCGTCTACTACTTTGTTTAACTTCGACCATAGTTTGTTTTTTTCTTTATAAAGTTCATCTTTTCCATTTTGGCTATTGGAATCTTCGCTAATAGAACCACTTCTGTGGTGCTTTTTCTTTTTTTTACGGCCAAATTCGTCATATTCGTCATCAGATTCATCACGTTTTACATATTCAACAACTCCTCGATCGTTGTAACCGCCACCATAACCGGTGCGTTCTTCTGGATCGGCCAATTTAGGTGCATTACACATGTTACATTGAGAACGACGAGCCCAGTTTACATTTCCACACTTGCTACACTGCCAATCGTCCGCAGAAAATAAGCCTTTACTTTTTTCAGCTGCTGCCTTACCGATTTCGGCTCCAGGTTTCTTTTTGGATGGCAAGTCTTCTCGTTCCTTATTACAACGATTGCAGTGTGACCGACGAGCAAAATTAATATTTGCACATTGCGTGTTTGGACAAATCCAATCGCCATCACTCATTCGAAACGCTTTTCCAGCTGCTGCTGCCTCTAACGGTTCAACATCCGCCTTCGACGACATGTCGCTAGACATTGGACAACTTCTTACGTCTCAACTTCACTATTCAACAGGTACAATTAAAACCATATTAGTTGCGGCATGTCACTGGTAAAATTTAAGAAATTATCATATTTTAAAATGATTATTATACGTGGATTATCACAGAAAAATTCTTTACATACAAATACTTATGAATGTACACTAGGTATATAACAAGTATAAAATGTGTAGTAGGTATGACTAAAAATCGAGGAAAACCGTTCAATTGTACTTTTAGTTTTTGTTACAAATCATAAATTGGGAATAATTATTAATTACACTTAAGGTTAGGATTAAGTTAGACTTTAGAGTTTAGGTACACGAAAGATACCTGTATAATAACATAATATGTACATAGCAATAAATATCTGTGTAAACACAAAACGGTAAAACTTTATAGTAATATTGCCATTGCGTTAAAGTGTTAAACACCGATTACCAATTGGCAATTACCGACGGGCGACGGTGACATAACGTGGAGGGGATAACTTTTATACGATAACTCAGTGTAGCCAACACCAATTTTGAATTTGATAAGTTATTTAAAATGGGCGAAAATCAATTTTTTGTCTAATTAATAAAATACGTTTTTACGGAATTAATCACATAGAACGAATATTAATAGACGTACATTATTAATAATTATAATATAATATTATAATACACTTTTTTGATGTCGGTGAATTCATATTTTCCGATTATGAAATTTGCACAAAACAAAATGGCAGCACCATCAGCTGTCGCGGGCGTCTAGGTCGTACTATCAGCCGTAGTGCACACAGTGCCAAACATCAACAATAACAACGTTCACAAATGGCGTGGTCGGAAATTTACCATTTTTTTTAAAAAAATGTCATAACTATAAATTTTTTAGTTTAAATGTAAAACCAAGTAGACGACTGTCGTATAATGAGTATTTACAAAAAAGTGGACTTTTACGAGCTGTGCAGGCTTTGCATGTGTGTGGGCGGTCAAAAACAACATCTTTTCAAGAGTCGAGAAAGCTGTGATAGACAGTTGCCATTGAAATTGCAGAAGTGCATCCCGTTGCAGGTAGATATCAATAAGGGTTTAAAAAAATATGTATAATTATATACTAATCGTCAATTTCTTTATTTTCAACATAGGTTAGTTATGTCTAAAATAATTTACCGATTACTGATAATATTACTTTGTATTTAATTCAAACTGTCATTCAAGTTATTCAATTAAGTCTTAATCTTTGTTATGAATAGGACATTTTACTAATGAAATATTTGTTACTTTGTTTACAGTTATGTGGGTATGTAAAGGGCTGAGGTTACTTTATGATTAGAATCGATCATACACTTATCAACATGGCAATTTACTTTTACATGTAAAAAAAAACCTCACTAAAATTAAATCTTTATTAGACTTGTTCCCCAATTTTGTACATTTAAAAATAAATAATGCGGCTTATTATAATAAAATAGTATAAATAAGTTTAATATATTATGTAGAGATGTAATGTTTAAATTAAAAAATCAACCAATTCTTTAGGAAAAATGTTTTTGTTTTTAAAATATTGAAAAATATTTTAAACGTAATTTAAAATTTTAATTTCCTTATTATATACGCGTATAAAAAATTACTAATTGCGTGCAATTTTTTATTAGAACTTGTATTTAGGATTTTAATCTTAGCTCCATGTGTAAAACAAATGCAATAAAAAATAAATTATAAAAACATAATACAAATTACTCTGTAAAATTAAGGTGCACAGATTAGAAAGAAAAATATTATTGTACATAGATTATGAGGTATATTTGGCCACTTAAAATTACATGTCTTTGTAAAATGGTTTTTTTATTTTTTTATTTATAAAACCCTCTGGCACCCACAAGCTACTTCATGCCCCATGTCTTCCCCAAAACTGAGACTGCTTCATAGTATATGATGCAAACGCTAGATAACCTGCAGGTATCATTCTACAACTATTAGACTACGTTATCACCGCCTCACCAAATTTGTAGCTTGTTTATCAGGCGTCGGGTGCTAGATTCCGCAAAAAAACTGTGGGTGCCCAGGAGTTAATAATCATTTTGTCTGTTCTTATTAGAAAAATTATTATTTTACAAAACATTTGATTTATTAAAAATGGATTTAAACTTATTTTTTCTTTTTTTATTAAAAGTAATTTTTTTATATGGCACCAATCGCGGCATAATTTTAAAATTATTTTTAGTCAATAAACAATTTCTATGTGAAAAATTACAATTTTTAATGATATTTTCAATAACATTATAAATGAAAAATAAAAATAGATTTAGATCAAGTATTGAAAAATCTTAATCTGTTTTTAAAACTATTGTCATATCCCACGTTTCAGAGTACCCTTAAAATTATAATGAATTGTTTTTGATCAAAAATACACAGGGGTAAAAGCCCTTTTAAGATTAAAAAATTAGTTTTCATTTAAAAATATGAGTTTTATTATAGGATTGATTTTCTGTATTTGTATCTAAAACCAATTGTTAACTAACATTTTGTGTCTTATTCAGATCAAAGAAAGTGACTCACTACCCAAAGGCATTTGCGAAAACTGCATAGCAAAAGTAGAAGAATTCTTTGACTTTGTAGATCAGTGTGTTAATACAGAATCTATGTTGAAGAGTTATTGTGCCACTTTGAGTGTATCTGATCAAATGAAATGTCAAGGAAAAGTAAGTTGCATTTTTTGTTACGCTGTGTAATTCATTGTACAGCATTCTATTCGACCAAACACTACTTCTGGTCAGATGTCTTCTTTTGCTGAGCGGAGTATAGGAAATGTATTAATAGACAAAACATATTAGGTTTATGTTCGAGAACCAATAGAAGCTCAATCCAGAGAAAACTCCAAAAGTCCTAAAAAAAATGATGATGATCGTATGTCGTCGTTACTCACAATGCAAAGTTTATCAAATCTTGTTCAGTCTGGCTCAATACAAATAGTGAATGATATCAATAGTCGATATCAGGACTTCAATAAATATGATATGCAGGTTTGTTTGTTATTATGGTTTTAAAACTAAAATTTGCTATGTTTCATTATTTTTATGATATATTAGCAAGTGATAACGAGCACAACGCCTGGCGTTGAATCTATGAAGTATAATTACACTATGGCCAACAATCCTCATCAATCGACTCAAACAGATTCTTCTAATGATGAAAACGATATTAGTGAAAATGTTCAAACAATTTACTCTGTACCTGTTAGTATACTTGATTAGTTTTGCTTACTATATTATTATTATTATCCTGACAAAAACACTGCAAACTCTTTTAGTAATTTAATTGTTATTTTAATTTGCGATATTTTTCACAGAGTTTGTAAAGCGTTTTTGTTGGGATATCACAAATTTTTTATTTAACATAATACTACTTATTTTTTTATAACATTTTTATTATTTATACCTTAAGTAGATTTTGATTTCTGTTTCCAACGAGAGTCATTTTTGCTTTCTCCTTGACGTTTTATTATTATTTTAGAATTAATTTTTAACGAAGTTATTTGTCAATAATTTGGCAGCGGTTTTTTTTAACTATGTCGCCCAAATGTTTTTCTTTGTACAGCACATTCACATATTTACAACATTTCATTTACTAAATATCTGTTTATAATTTTATTTATTTGTATTTTATTAAATTGTGTGTTGTTATTTTGTATATAGGATATGCCTAGTCCGAAAAAAGATGATTCTGAAATGAATGCACATTCTTTATCGTATGTAACTCCTTTAACTGTAGAGCCTGAAATGCTACATTTTCAATTTAATAAATCTGAGTGAGTAATTAATTAATATAACTTTCTTATAGTAGTGATAAGTATTCATGGTTTAATGATAACCTTTTCTTTTAGAAGTACTGATCCAGATTCTGATCTAGAAAATTGTAAAATTGATGTACCAGATAACGAGAAACCATATATAAATGGATTTTTATCAGCGGAAGGTGCTCTAGCTTCGTGCACTGCTTGTGGAAAAGTATTAGAAAGCGAAGAAGAAATTGTAATGCACAGTCAAATGTGTAGAGCAATGGTAAACAATGTTAGTATTCCTCATTTACCTGCCAAAAGTACGAGAGATACGATGCCACCTCGATTTCCATGTGACGTTTGTGAGAAGAAATTCAAAAGAAAAGAGCATTTAATTCAGCATCGGAAACTTCATACCGGTAAGACATTATTAAATTGATTTCAAAGTTTCTAGAATATTGTACTAAAATAAGATTTTGACATAGGAGAACGACCTTATAGCTGTGAAACCTGTGCAAAGTCGTTTAGCCGTAAAGAGCACCTCATGAGACACATGTTAAGCCATACAGGCCAACGATTATATGGATGTGATTTATGCCATAAACATTTTAGCCGTAAGGACAATCTACACAAACATCGAACCACCCATGGAGTGACTGGACCTCTCGTTTGTGAAATATGTGGTTAGTGTTCTATAAAAAAGTTTTTGTTGTATAATATATATATGTGACCTCAAACAAAGATGAATTTGTTTATTTTAAATTGATATTTAAAAAATCGATTATAGATAAGTTGATGATAACAACAAGTCATTAGGTCAAATATTTAGTGGTCAAAAAATTATTTGTTCAAGTTTTTTTATTTTTTGAGCTTTGTAAATAAATATTATTGCTTTTTTTTTTCTTCAGGAAAATCATTTATTGTGAAACATTACTATGATATGCACATGGCAACTCATAATGATGTAGACGATAGCCAATTGCCATACAGTTGCGATATATGTAAAAAACGCTTCGCCACTAGTCAATTTTTGGTAACTCACAGGTTTAGGCATAGAACCAAAAACAATTATGCTATTCCAAGACTTGAAAAACCACAGCCGGGTTCGATTATGGGAGCGGCACAAAGTGAAGTATGGTGTTATTTTATTCTACTAAAATTAGTTTCTTATAATGTAATAAGTAATATATTTTGAAAGAATTATCTTAATTATTTCAACTAAGACACTTTTACAATATTTTCTATACTAAATTATGATTTTACACATAATATGTTTTGCATGAACGGGGTCGATACATTTATAATTCTAACAATATTTGTTCCTTAGAGTATTCCGATTAAAGTTTTTAAAAAACATTTGAATTTTTCAGGCATTAACGTGGATATTGATTGTGAAATAATTTTTAGCTAATAATTTCTGTTTTTAAAACTATTGAATTACGCGTTTCCATGTATAGTTAAAATAAGATTGAGATGTTTTTGACCAAAAATATTCAGATGTTGAGGCTCTTTATTAGTTTTTGACAAAAGAAAAAAGTTCTGTTAGGCACCTTATAGAATAATAACTAATAACTAAACTTCATAATTAAAAAATTCTATAAAACTGTACGCATGTATTTAATATTGTCTTATCAATAATACAATTTTTTATAGAATAATTTGCATTTTGTGCTTATTATTAAAAGCTACATTTTATTAAGCATGTATTATTTTTTCAGGATGATGAACAGCAGCAAAATCAAAATCAAGTGCCAAACAGTGCTTATCAAGTTGCCTACAACGATAATAACTCATAATTATTGTGTGCAAGTTTTACAAAAACCCTAAATAACTAGGGTTTTCAGGGTGAATATGGGTTCCTACAAACATTAGGTTAAGAGTTACAATATTTTTTTACATTATTAGTTTGATTGTTGTCTTGCCACTCCATATCGAAATTGTGTAGAAAGTAATTTACACAGGAACATTTTTTTTTTTTTTAATCAATTTTTAAGACCATTTGGTGTTTTTGCCAATTAGGTTTTTTTTTGTTTTTGACGATAAATCAAAACATCTAGTGTAATTTTATAAATTATTATCAATGACTATCTAGTGCCTTTAAGTGAAACACATTTTGTAATTCTAATTTAAGATTAAGACGAGAATAATTTCTTGACAGGATTCTTGACAAGACTTTGACAAACCATCTATAATGCTAGCTCAATACTCTCGATAATACTAAGTGAGACAAAACACACCCGAGAGTATAGTCGGATCCCGATTCACTCGAGACGAGACTGTGGAGCTAGACTTACGATTATTGTAGACCTATTTTTAGGTTCTAATTAACTTGTGTACAAATAATACCAAAAATTTTAGGAGAAATTTATATTATTTAAAATACACGACAGACTGATATATTACTAAGACAGACTTAGATAATTTTGATTGCTCATTAGAATATAAAAAAATGTTGTTAGGTATATTTATGGTTTTTAATTTTTATAATTTGTGACTATAAAATTAATATTTTGTATACAAGTCATTAATATATTTTTCTATTTTTTTTTTTTTTTTTTTTTTCAATTATTTGTATATTGTAAACCTTTGTAATTTTGATTTGATTTTAATTTTTTTACTTTTCTTTTACATTATAAAAATTTGTTTAAGATAGAATGCTGAATTATACGCTATACAGGTTGTCATTCCATGTTGTAGATTAATAACAAATTACTACTTTCTAGTTTTATTCATATATATTTTTTTATATTAAAACAATTTTATTACAAAATTATACTATTAAATTTATTATTTTTTAATTAAAAAAATATATATATTTATTTTTGCCATTATTTTTTATAGCTATTTTTTTTTTTATTCCTTAATTTTTTTCAAGTTTCATTGTAATGAAATGTCTGTATAATTTTACCGGTCAAGGGGGAAGGTCGCGAACGTGTAGTATGTTTTGCTGTCAATAGATTTCGCATGAATTATTCAGACACCACAGGCCGCTGTGTTTATTTTTAAACAAAAATCGAGTTTCCTAAAATTACCACGGTCGTATTCGTTATTGGAAACCGGTTATTTATCTAATATTCATTGGAGTAGTAAACACAACATTACAGTATTGCACGAACTATACTATCTATAAAGATTGTGAAAATAAACTTGCATGTGTTATTGACCTCGTTGTCAATGTAAAACTTTTTAGTTTCAATTTTGATATGTTGAAGGTTACTCTGACAGTAATTAACATTGCATTTTTTTTTACATTTTTAGTACACATGTGATAAATTAAAAAAAAAAAAATACAAGACACAATTTTCATGATTTTTAAACTGAAATATCTATTAAATGTATTTCTTATGTTATAACTATTATCTTAAACAATATAATAGTATTAACAATAATAATATTATGTTAAATATCTTAAAACTAATTTTTTTTTTTTGATACATTATTTGCTTTAGGATTTTCTCTAATTGGCATATTTCTACAAAGTCTTGGGTCGACGATTTCGGGAAGAAGAGCATCATGGTAAAATGAAATTAATTGTGTCTCCATTTTATTTTTCCAAAATAAATCATCTCGCTTAATACATACGTTCAATATGCATGTCTTTTGGGCGTCCATACTACAAAATCACAAAAATCCTTTTTCGAAATATGAAGCTGTCCTTGTACATGGTAATAATAATCGTGTGTTTTGTTGAGATAAGGATTATGAGAAATTTCGCAATATTTAAGATGAAACGATTTTTTATTTTTTACTGCAAATTCAACTCCAAGAGTTCGAATAGACATAGGACATTTGACTTCAACTATGCCATTTGGATCTATTAAGCCATCTGGGGTTGCAGCTAAAAATCCTATACGAGAATCAACAAATAGACCACATGGTGAAACTTTCGCGGATTTTTCTTTTCATAACGCCTAATTGCTTCCGACTCATTTAGACGTCCATATTGCAACGCAAGTAAATCGTCATTTATATTTGTATACAAAATACGACGAACAGTTGGACCATGTTTAGTTGTCTTTAGCCTTTTACAAATGGACCCAAAATTTGATGCGGTCAAACGGTTTTTACGAGCTTCGAACCAATTACTATTTTCAGCCTGGCCAATAGTCGTGTGCTCTAAAACTTCAACTGACGAGTTTAGTTATTCGGAATGCTTTATTGCAAATAGTGTGATAATATTCATCGGTTAGTTTTTACGATGTTTTATTTTTTTTGACATTTTCATGTCTTGGATCTGGCACATGGAGCTGGGGTTGGGGATGGGGATGTTAAATTTGTTTAATTATGTGTTGGATTTACAACGATTAAACTATAACTGAAAAATAAATTCAATAATTTAACAGGTTTTATTCTCTACGAATCGTCTTAGGCCAGATATTATGAAAACACTAACATATTAGCCAGAAACTTGATATGTTTTAATGTACTAGCCATCTTGGATACTAGCTTGTTACTGCTTGTTAATATACATTTCATTATCTATATTTACACCACTACTCTAATTTTTTTTGGTACTTCAATGAGACATGAAAATGCTCTTTCTGGGTTGCAGACTCGGCCGAAAAATGTTTTTATTTAAACGATTTACCTACAGTCTTATTTACAAGGTGATCTTTTGAAAGTGACCCACTTAATACTAGCAAGAGTTGAGGAATATGTCATATTTTAGGAATTTTTAATGTTTTTTTTTTGTGTGTGTTAACCCACAATATTTCTAAACTGCTGGAACGATTTTTTTTGTGAAGCAATTTAATAGATCAGAAATCGTAAATGTAAGGTCTTTTAATGGACCAAGAATGTACACAATTTACCGCTTTCCCTAAAAAGTTGAGAAAAAGCTGTCTTATTTTTCAACTCTAAGCTCTGCTCTAAAACTTTAAAATATATATAGTATAGCAATAGGCTATCGTTTTTGTTTTATAATAATTTTAATAGGATGAGGTGCAGAGATCACCACAAATAAATAAAATACCTCTACTTGGTGTTTTCTTTCTCGTGTTATTCGTGATTTGTAAATAAAAATATCGTTGTTATTTAAATTTGTTTATTGTGCGATGCTGTTAGATTCTATATGTTCAATGTTAACTGTTAATAATTAACCTTTTATTTGTTGCTTCCTCAAAGAGGAAAGAAAAAACAACGGTTTCCTGGATTTTTTTTTCAAATATCCAGATTGGAATAAGTAAGATCCACTGTAATGTAATTGAAAATAGAACAACCTGATATTCCGTCTGTGGATGGGTGTAATAGGTAATTGATATGACGGTAATTACGTTAATTATAAACTAAAAACTTGATTATAACGACAATAATTATCTTATGTGCTTACATATCCTGAATCACGAAATTAACAAATGCAAGGTTATAATAACGTTGATACGTAACCCATAAAAACACTTCTATAATAATACATATTATTATGCAAGTTCCTCCGTGTTTAAAACAACATCAAGGTTATAATGTGACGTCTGTGAGAATTATGTAAAAATAATTATCAATATACTAGTACCAGGTATATTACTATCAATAGGCCATATTAATGATTTATACATTTTATCCAATTCAAATATTACCTACATAGCTTTTACGAAAAATCGCTGTTTTAACTTGTATGTGCATATCCTATGTAAATGTGTTATTATTATTTAGGTACTTGTGTATTATACGGACCTACCTCCCTTTTTTTTTTAAATATCAGAGGGTAATTAAATAAAATAATGCGGTTTCTAAGTAGGCAGAAGTATATTTAATAGCAATATAAGTTATAACAAAACAATTACAAATTTTGTCCAAAAGTCGGCGAGGTCAGCGAGTAATGCTTGACGTTCGAATCCACTCCTAGTAATATGGGGGAGGGGTGTCTGCATATTACACAAATACAGACTGGACGACTATAGTTTTTACTGTGAACCCGTAAAAATAAACAGACGAAAACGTGTTACGTGTAAAAAAAACAGCGAAAGGAAATGTGTTATACCCTTCCTTAAGTTCTCTCCCCTCCTGTACTGTAGTGTTTTTTTGCACGGTAATTTTTGGTTAATTTAATTAATTTTACGCGCATAAATAAAGTTGCCCAAATTAGTATTATTAAATTAGTATTATTATTTTAGTATTATACAACTCGACCAACGAGTATCACTAAGAACTTATTGTTCTTGATCGAAAAATCGTACAATGGCCCCTAGAACGAGCAGTTGGCCGACATTGAACAATTTGCCAAGTACTGACAGAAATATCAAAAGGGTGGATGGTTGGATAAATGCACGCCGTAAGGAAGATGGCGCCGAAGGATTATGGAGAGTACACGATGGCCTGTACGATCTTCAAGAATGGATACCTAAGCACCCTGGAGGATCACAATGGTTGGAAATAACAAAGGCATGTAAACTATAGGTGATATAAAAACAATGCTATACCTAGTATTGTATATTTTTTGTTTCAAATCTCACACCAGTATTTGATTTATGTAAAAAACAAAATCATTTAAAAACAGTTGATCAATTATAAAACGACAATCGGTTTTTAAGTATTATTTTCCTAATTAATAATTAAATTTAGAGGCATTTATTTTATTAGTTACTGTTCTTTTTATGTTTAACGCAAAAAATTTGCGTTAAAAAATACTTATAGTAACATCTTCTTAAAGCTTCTTAGAGTTAAAATTGTATTCAAACTTTAGTATTTGCAATAAGTGCCTATTTGTCTATAAACGATGCACAAACAATAGCCATAAGAACATTTTGAAAATATGTTTTAGTGGCCTTCCAAATAATTTTTTTTTTTTAACACAACGCAAATAGTTGAGCAAAACGTTTGTTATAGTCAAAATTTCAAATTGTGAATAAGGCATTGAAATGGATTTAATTAGTTATCACTTATACTCAAAAGTAACTTATTTAAAGCTAATTTTACAAAGGATTAATCAATATTATTATACACATTTTATGACAGGCGCGGATCCAGAAATAAAATTTGGGGGTTGGTAAAATGTTCAGAGTAAAAAAGAATAGGTACTTAATCTTAAAAAATAATCATATTGATTAGTAAAAATGATTTTCGTAAAAGTAAATTTTTGGCGTATCTACAATTTTCTGTATGGAGGCTAAAATGCCCATTTTTATTGAGCTAGTAGAAAATGAGTTAGATTTATTTGAAAATTGTTATTTTCAAAAAACTTTAATGAAGTAAAAATATAAATACTTATAAGTTATGTTATAATAAAATTTTGAAAACAAAAAATGAGCTTTTTAGCCCCCATAGAGAAAATGTTAAATTTGACAACAAACAATTTTTGTTTAAAGCCGTTCGGTAGGTACTTCAAAAAGTGACTTCGTGTTTTAGTCAATTATTTGTATAAAATTTGACGTTTTTCATTTCAAATATAAAATTTATAATTATGATGAAGACTTACCACTAAAAAACATAATAATGTGGGCTTGTATACAGTATTAAGGTTTTCCAGTAATTTATACATAAATGCCCTTCTCCCCCCTTGGATCCGCACCTGTGTATAACCTTATAAACTATTGTTAAAATTAATAATTAACTATAATTTCCATAAATACAGTGTGTATTTAAAGCAAACTTGAAAGTTACGTAATTGAACATTAACATTTTTTTTTAACCTTCAACACAAAATAAAATTTAAAAATTATGATTTTTTAGCTTTTTGGTGTTGTTTTAAAATATTGTTAGAATGATTTATTTTGTATAATAGTTTTATAATGGCTTAGATATCAGTTTTTCCATCTACCTTTAAATTAAAAACCTGAAATGTCAACCCTTTCATCGATATCGAATATTGAAGATGTTATACATTTTGTGAATTACCTATAGTTTTTTAGTCTATACATTTTTTTTTTTTTTTAATTTTAAAATATTTTTTTAATTTACAATCTATACAAAATATGTATAATCAGCAAGTCTGATGACAAAGATACAGTGACAATAATGTATGAATAGAAAGGCTCTCAGAAGTGCCACCTGACCAGAATATAAGTCTATACATTTAAAAATTATATTTTAATTGAAAATTACAAATTACATTTAAAATTAAAAAAATTTTTCAATAAATTTGTCAACTACTAATTTTATTAAAAAAATATACTCAATTACTTACTACAAATTAGAAATTACTCAAGTTATTCAAGTATTATAATATTAAAATAGGTTATTATTTATTCTTCTTTTTCAAACTAATAATCGGTACAAATGATTATTATTCAAATATGATTCAACTAAAAAGTCGTATTAGTTTTTTATAATTATAGTTTGTTATCGTATAATATAGGGAGTTGACATCACAGAGTTATTTGAAACATATCATTTGAAAGGAGACGTAGCAACGCAAAAGCTTCGTACATTTTATGTCAGAAATGCAAGTACTCCGAGGTCGTCACCATTTACTTTTAAACCGGATGGTTTTTACAAAGTTTTGAAATCGAGAGTATCCAAAAAGATTTCAACCATAAACCACAGCAATATTTTACTCAAGTCTAAGTTGGTAGTAGACACTTTTATTTTATTAGCTTTGTTGCTTTGCGCTGAATCTGCGCGGAGAAATAGCTATTATGTTGCTGTGTTAGCTGGAGTATCATTAGCCTTTGGTTTAGTGGCCAATCACAATTTCACCCATCTTAAAGACAACTGGAGAATGTACTACATCCAACTGGGTTTGTTCTCCGTAAGGTAAGCGTTTTGCCTGTTTATTTTGCTTCTTAAGAGTCAAGTTTTAAAAATATGTACTTGCATTTCCTTTTTTTTTTTTTTTTTTTCAGAGAATGGAGAATATCACACACCGTCAGTCATCACTGTTATGCAAATACAGTTTGCGATCTTGAAATGACTTTGCCTTATCCTTTTATTCATTGGTATCCTAGTAAAGATAAGCCTTGGTCCGTATTGTGGTTTTCAAAGTTAACTCCTCTGACTTACCCTTTTTCTACAATCTACCTGATACTCGGAAGGTAAACGCAAATGATAGTACATTATAATATAAGAGGTATTATACATTCATATTATTCATTTCAGAACTATCACCCTGAACAACGAAAAAGCCGACTGTCTATCTTTCATCATTCCTATAGTATTGATGTCAGCTGGTAATTTGTCTTTGGGTTCCGTGTTGACCATATGGCTTCTAGTAATCACGACAATGAGTTCTGTGTTCGTTTTCTTGGGATTCAATGGAGCACATCATCACCCCGACAACTTCCACGATGGGGATGAGATTAGGTAAGACCTTTATTATTGATCACATTATACTTCTAGAATTTTCACTATAGCGTCACTCTGTTTAAAACCTTAAGACGACGTCATACCCTTTAAAAATAATCGTTAAAACGTGTCTATGGAAAAGTGTGTTGGTCGAAGCGAAATGGTGATAGAAAAAAAATCTTTAATATCGTTAAAAGAGAAGAACTTTAACTAGGTTTTCTGGTCGGCTTTTTTTAGAAAACTTATAACTTTACCTTAAATACAAGCACTAAACAATTTTTAAAAAAAAACCAGAATCAATTTACAAATTGTGTATGTTGGGTTAATAATATAAAAAAAAAACGATGAGAGAACCTAGACAAAGTTCTCGTTATTTTAAATATGAAAGAGAAAAATGTCTACGATTATTATTTAGTTAAGATTAATTTTTTTTTTTTTTTAATAACTATCAAAGATGTTTAATAGTCCGAAAAAAAATTAACTACTAAAAAAAGAGTCCTTATTATTGAACTAATAATTACACATCACATAATTACACCACAGTAAACCTTTAAATTAAGATTTTGCAAAAAAATTACTCCTTAAAAATGGGTGGGGTGACGTCCTCTTAATAATTCTTGTTCATTCTGCATCATTAATTATTTCAATGCTGTTGGATTAGTGGCAATTATTCATTAATTACATGAATATATAATTGTTTCAGCCAACAAGATATTGACTTTGGACTTCACCAATTAAATGCTTGTTCAGAAAGACAAATAATCGGCAACAGCGTAGTGATTTCGATGATAACTTTTGGCGATCATTCATTGCATCATCTGTTTCCGGGTTTAGACCATAGTTTATTACCCCACATCTACGACGTTTTTGAAGAAACGTGTAAAGAATTTGGACTAGAATTAAAGTTAAGAACGTATGGAGAATATGTACGTGGCCAATTTCAACAGTTGGTTCGAACAAATCCTAGAAAAGCTTAAACATCTAAAATCTCAATTCAATAATATAATTTGTTTAACTTTTTAACTGTTTACATGCAACTTTATAACCTCCACGGTAACACAATTTACTACTTATATTAATTTTATGGAGTTTTAATGTATTAATCTGGATTAGGTTTTATTAAAAATTATGATTATTATTATTATTATTATTATTATTATTATTAAGTATGAAACGGATTTCTATTAAAATAACAATAATATATTATTAATTAGCTACCTAATGAGAGATTGTGAATTGATATAAAAATTATATTCAAATATATTTCTAGGTAAAGGTGTGATGATAGTTATCTGCTGTTATTCTCAGTATTTTTTAATTTAATGCGTTAATCACGTTTTTACCTCTACTCGTCCGATAAACATTGAATAGTCAACTATAATTATAGAGTGACTTGAGTAAAAGAAACTAATATTTTTAACATTAAATGGTACTGATAAAAATGCTTATACAAGTTGTTATTCGAGACAAAAAATTATGATGTTAAAATTTAACATCCTTATTGCAATCGCGTACGTTACACATCTTGAAAATATAATTGTTTTGTTATATTTTATATTTATATATATATTTTTTATAGCCTTTATATATTTATAATATGAGTTCTTTTTGGGTCCAATATTATTATTATTTACTCGAAAATACTGCTGAAAACCGAACAAATATTGATTTTAATTTCAAATCTTTACTAAGTCATAGAAAACGAACAGATAGTTGAAAATTGAAAATTCAAACGCTAACATTTTTAAAAAAAAGTTGTCTACATACTTATGGAATTAAAAGCATATGTTTCCATTTGAAAAAAACGAATTTCTTACTTCTATAACGTAAAAGGGGTGAAGATAAAAAATTTCTAAACATTGAAAAATGTAGTAAAATATGTACCTAAAGTTTAGGAAAAAAAAATTCTCAAAATATTCATATTTTCCGAGAAAATGAGTGTCTTACGTTAGTTGGATCACCCTGTACAGCTACACGGAAATAATCTTCTACTGAGTCAGTTGAATAATATACTCTGGTTACTTCACCCATTCTAATCTCTCAACAGTGAAGAAATTAGAAGAATTTTTCCGGAGTCCAAAGGATGAACTTTCAAAACTACATATATCAGGCGTATATGAACTACAGTGCTCTTGTGGTCATTCATACATAGGTAAAACAGGACGACCCATTGAAGTACGGACCAAGGAACATGAAAAAGATGTGGATTACAATAGGACCAAGAAGTCAGCCGTAGCAGAACACGTAGGTCAAAAAGGCCACACCGTCAACTTTAATGAAATTTAGATTTTGTCCAGAGAATCCCATTTCGCAAAACGCATGGCGAGAGAAGCGATAGAAATAGATAAATGCACATCAAATTTCAACCGGGAAGATGGATGGAAATCAAGCAAAACATGCAAACCAGTGATACATCAGTTGAAAAGAGGACCAAAGGAAACCGGAGGCCAGAAACCTTTTATATACTATCCAGCATTATTAATCAAATGTTAATATTAAAATAATTCATCTGGAACGAATTTGTATTATTTTTGAAAATAAACGGGGAACTAAACGAGTTCTTTTTTAAAACAATGTCCTATATCTATATCATTAAAGACAAAAACAACCCCACAATTAATAAGTAATTTACTGAATAGGTAAAAAAACAAATCTGTTACATAAAAAAGAAGCTATTGATTCACCATTAGTGTGTTTACTATTTAGCTCCGACTCGTTAAAGGGTTTTTATTTATTCTCGATAATTTTGCACACCGTAAACCGTAGTATTACAAGAGGTAGGTACGTGTATTTAACAGAAACTAATGTATAACATGTACTTACACCACCTAGATATTATACATTATATTATGTTTAATACTGTTTCTGGTAGGTAACCCGTGGATACGCCTTATGGTGTTTCAGTGGCACCTATAGACACACCACCTGTAGTTCAAAAAAAGCTTTCCGCTCGATTCAACGTTTGTGTGTCGCTCTTTCAAAGGCTTTTATCGCATGGTTAAAAGCAATAACACTATTGCCAATAAACGACAATGTAATAAATCGCTTGGTCCGTTTTTTTTCCATCTGGATCACATTATCTCGCGGTTTGCTTAACGTCGTTCAAATGATTTTTTCGTGTGAGTATTAATTGCAATGTAAGTGTTATACTTTATTCGATTGTGCTATGTTCTATTTGTAAACGTGTTAATGACAATTGTAATAAGTGCGTGTGATGTTTCATTTTTGATATTATTCGGTTGTTAATTTTAATAGCGGTGCTCGCGAGGAAAAAATAGGCAAACTCCAACGAGGCTTTGTAAAACAATTAACTATACAGGGTGATCCGTTTAACGCAAGACACTCAATACCGCTTAAAATAATTGAAATTTTCTAGGTTTTCTCTTTGTTTACACTGATTTATGTTATTTTACAAAATAAGACAATATTCACATTTTAATTTTTTTTCCAGAGCTATATCAACGAGTATGAATTAAATAGGTAGTTCAGGTATACACGCGATGACACTTTAAGCGCTCTCGATAGGTTACCCTTAAAATAATTGCAATCTTGTAGTGTTTCTTTTTCTAAAACATTTTTATTTATGTTAAAGTAAAATATAACAATATTCAACTTTTTTATCTTTTTTAGTATTTGCTAGAGCTTTAGCAACTTTTGAAACTCAAACGGTAACACATATATTTAAAATTTAAATTAATTTTGAAATTAAGAATAATTTACTGAAACCAGTCAATAACCAGTTTTCTTTAATAATTATTTTTAAAGTTTAAAATTTGGACTGAAAGTGTAGTGTAGTTGAGTAGTGCGCCCAGATAAAAATAACTGTACACTTCAACCTTCCTCCCGCCCTAAATTTTAAACTTTAAATAGATTTATTCGAAACTGGTTATCGACCAGTCAACTTTTCAGCAAATCATTCAAAGCTCTAGAAAATTTGAAAATTGTCTAATATTATAATATAGCATAAGCAAAAATGTTTTCAAAATATATATATATATATTATTTTTTTTATTAATTATGATAAGAGAAAATTGGATTAGGGCGGTTAGGTTAGGTTAAGTTAAAAATATCATCTGGTATATGTAATTCATTTGTTTTTTATTTAGACAAATTTGCTGAAAATGTTGACTGGTTAATAACTTGTTTTGATTGGATACTTTTAAAGTCATTAGAGTTACGAAGCTTATACAAATTAACCGGTAAATTAATTGTCATGATCGAAACTTATTAAAACCACTTTTTTCTTAAATAATGCCTATACAAAACTCCTTAAAAACCAACCGCATGCAATCCCCTTAACGCGAACCTGTACATTTCATATGTTACAGATCTACTGTCAGCATATAATTTTTATAATTAACCCTAAAAATTGAAACAAAAATGTTCTACCTCTTTTGGAGAATTTCAACTACTTCGCCGCATAATACTTTTTTTGATTTTTCTATAATATGACTCCTTTCTGTCACATAATATGACATAACACAATATCTTTATTTCCCGTTCAACTAACCACACAGTATTCCAATCGTCAAATCTTTTTCAACTCGTCTATATCCTCTTGCATAACTAATCCCAAATACTTAAACTTCTTTGCTAATTTTACAACTTGCTACTTTAACTAATTACTCTCCAATTTTTGTCTCAATTTTTAAATATTAATTCATGTATTATACTTAAAACTGAACACACAAAACAAAGATTGGGTTCATCACTAACATTTAAATAAAAAAACATAAGTACTTCCACTATAATATTTTTAGGGAGTGTGTGTAGTTTTTCATAAAAATGTCGACTTCTCGTTGTATATTTGTACTTTTATCATAGTATCATATAGTAAAGTGTTACACATTTAAAAAGTCTCAACTCTTGATACCCAAGGGTTTGTTATAGATCATTATTGCTGACGGGAAAGGGCTGTTGTGTAAATGGTGTTATCTATAGTAAATAAATGTGTGTGTGTGGCGTTGTTTGACAGGCGTACAACAGGCAAATGAGGGTGTCTCCTGCCTAATAATAATAATAATACTACCAACGTAATTTATTGATTTCCACCAATCGAATGTGCAAAACCTATATAACCAGAACGCTGTCGAAAATGTTACACTTAAAATAGAGTAATTTGTAAATGTCGCCCAAATACGTCGGCCTAAGATTTTAAAAATATAGGTTGCACTTATGCCTGTCATCTACAGCGGGTGATTGATCATCTATAGAGAAATAATTGCAATTTTGTAGTTTTTCTTTTTTGGAGACACTTAAGTTTGTGTTATTTTAAAATATTAGACAATATTCACATTTCTTTTTTTTTTTCCAGAGTTCCTTCCAATTTTAAAACTTTAATGTTTAGGTTAGGTAAGGTTGACTGGTCGATAACCGGTTTTAAAAATTACTTTTAGACCTATTAGAGTTTAAAATGTTGGACCGGAGGTCAAACAATAAAAAAAGACACTCATCTTAATTTACAGTAAACATTGTAATTTGGTTGGTTGATCTGGAAGACGTTAACAGGGTTTTCCCTACTAAATCATATAGAAAAAAATGCACTTTTATTACAGAAATTATTTCATGTAGTTAGATTAGGTTTATGTAACCTAACAACGCATATTTTTTCTCTAGAATCGCTTTAAATTTGTAATCGATGGTTCTAATGGTATTTTTCATAAATAATAATTTTCCCATTTGATTTCCCAAGTCAAACGAGAGTCATCATAATGCCCGTGATATAATATATGCCACCCACAGTCATAACATATCATTACTGTTGTAGTTTTATAGGTAACTATGAAAATATATAAGTGGTATGTGTATGTATATTATCTAGGACATAGGTATACACGCTATATGTAACTATGCCCTAGTACTCCGTCCATTTGGGAGACGTTCTTTTTTTTATAATTTTGTTGTTATCAGTACATAACGAAATTTATAACGTATGCTTGTATAAAATATAATATTTTCCTAACAGGATGGGCCGTGGGATCTATTTAGATCATTGTCCTTGTTTGATCAAGGTAGTTACTGTTAGTGTAGCTGGTTCAAATTATGATAAACATTTCTTAGTATATTTTATCAACTGAAAAATTGTTGAATTGCTTCAACTGTCTCGTGCTAGGTTAACCAAATAAAAAGGGATATTTTTTTACAATGACAATCGAAATGCTCATCGTCACGAATATGTGTTTTATTAATAATTAACTATGCATGCGTGGCAACAGGTAATATTATACCTAATTTACAATAATTATAGTTAGTAATCAGTGTACACAACACACAATAGATAGAATTATCGGTAAATTTTGTTGGTTTTTTTTTGGGAGTTTTGTGGATTTTGTTGTTTTTTACAAATATGCTATAAAATATAATAAGAAAAAAGTTGGTGTTGTTAAAGGAGGTAGGTAACTTATTTTGCACACGGAGAACAAGAATGGTCAATTAGGTCAATTTAACTCAAAAACTATTAAATAATCATACAAATTAAATTCAGTTATATTTTATGTCTACTTTAACGTTATAATTTAAAGCATAAATATGTGTCTCCAAAAGTTAAAAATATAAAAAGTTCTTTTGTTTTTCACCCTTAGCTATTGATAATACTTTTCATAAACTAGATTATGATCAGAGTAATTACCATATCAAACATTATAGAGTAAATCATTATAAAGTAAATTAATATTGTCTTTTTTTAAACTTAATTTATATTTTAAACATTAAAACATTAAACAAATATGTTTTTTAATATTCCTTATATAGAAACAGACATTTTTTGTGTAAAAATTAAGACATTTTAAACAAATTTGCTATATATGTAATCGCCGTCGGGAGTTCAAGATTTAAAATGTTATGTATTTTATTATTATGTTATAATAAATACTAAACAACTTAAAATTTATTGATATTTTGAAAAATCACGTGTATTTTAATTGATTTGTGGTGAAAATTATTATGGTAAGTTTCCAGTGAATACTAGTCCTCTCAAGTATAAAATCCAAATTGCGCCTTTGAATTTAATTTTACTTTTTGCGTATCTAACCTGTATTTTTTTTTTTTTTACATCTATGACATAGGACATGAATGTAGTATGACGTCAGAAAACGTAAAAGTCATAGCAAGATGTCGGCCAATGAACACAAGAGAGCGAGCTCTCAGTTGCAAGGTGAGACCTGTGAAATGATAATCTTATGTATTATTATTATTAGGATGTTAGAATAATAGTATTGCCCATTGTAAATGCCCACACATTAATGTGGTGTCACGCACAAAAACTGACCTATAAACCTAGTGAGAAAACACACCTATATAGCAATAACGATATAAATATGTCGAACACGCGATACGCACATCTAACACTGGTGTACGCTTGTTTTGCATATGATTTTTCACTGCTTTCTCAATGGTCGAAGCATGTTGCTTTGTATTGTGTCGGTGTTTATAAGTAAAAAAAAAAAAGACACAAGGTCGTCAGACACCGGGTTAATTATAAATAAAATGACCAACGCGGCTTGTAATGATATAGAACTAAAGGATAGGGCTTAAATATTCTATAAGTTTTCAAAAATAAATATGTATTTTTACTCTAAAGAATACCACTTTTACTATAGTAGTTCATGCTTTATTGTAACTACTAGCAAAGTAATCTAATACAATTTTAATGGTGTTTCTAGAACGTAGTATTTATAGACTCCGAGAAATGTTCTTGCTCGATTGTAAATCCAACAGACAGCTCGGCGCCTCCAAAAACGTTTACTTTCGACGGCGTTTACGGCTGCGATTCCAGTACGGAGCAAATATACAACGACATTGCATATCCATTGGTAGAGGTAAAGGCGATTTAAATGGGTTACCTTATTATAATTTTCAAATAAATTGTTTATGTTTTGAACCACACTTGATCTACCTTAAGTCCAAAAACTTCGCCTCAAAAATACCCCATTGGCACTTAAAGTGTTAAAGAAGGAACTTCTTCTTTCCAGGAGAAAGGGTTGATTATAATTTCCTTAGTTTTTCTCTGTGTAACATACCTATACAAACTTGGAACTAATTCGAATATTATTCGAAAAGTTATAGAGATTTAGCTGAAAATATATACATTTTTAAGGGGGGGGGGGGGGGTAAAGTTAATTCGTACAAAAAACGGCAAATTTTTGTGAATTTTTTTGACGACACAGTTAAAATCTATTTATAAAGCTAATGGTAAATTAAAGTATAACATTCGAGGATATTGTGTAATATTTTCATGTAGAAATATTACAAAATACGGCAATGGCAGCAATTATTCGGAAGCGTCTCGGAAAAAAGTAGAATTGCGGTGTCCCTCATAACTCGATGTTGGATCATCCGAAATTAAAAAAATCAAGTTCTTTCGTTAGATAATCCCCCTTAAGGGATTTTTCATTTTTGGCCTTTCTAATAATATCATTTAAAAAAATAATCTAACTTGAACATTTTAAATTCTATGTGCGACATTATTAGCTAAAACAATTTTTGCATAGAAATATTCATTTCTAAAGCCTTTGTATAATAATATGCATTTCATTTAGAGGAAGTTTTGCTGGAGAGGTATTCTATTTTTACAGGGCATTCTTGAAGGTTACAACTGTACGGTGTTCGCTTATGGACAAACAGGATGCGGAAAAAGTTTTTCAATGCAGGGAGTGGACACACCACCAAGTCAACGGGGAATTATTCCGAGAGCTTTCGAACACGTCTTCGAGGCTATATCGGTGACGGACGATGTAAAATTTTTGGTACTTGCTTCTTACATGGAGATATACAATGAAGAAGTCAGAGACCTTTTGAGCGCAGACACCAAAAAGCGTTTGGAGCTAAAAGAAAATTCCGAAAGAGGAGTCTATGTACAAGGTCAGTAAAGTATAATGTAATTGTTATTATTTAACATTACTTTAGCTATTCATACAGTATATTGGGGTATTTTTACAGTACATAATATACGTGTATATTTGTTTAACACAGAACTGTCTCATCACGCTGTGCACAACGTAGTTGAGTGTCAAAAACTGATGGAACAAGGATGGAGGAACCGGGCTACCGGAGCCACCATGATGAATGCTGATTCTTCTAGGAGCCATTCGATTTTTACTTTATCTGTAGAAATGATGTCAATGTCACACGACGCCGAAGAAGTCAAATCGATTAAACGTGGTAAACTGAGTTTAGTCGATCTGGCAGGCAGCGAGCGACAAGCAAAGACCGGTGCTTCGGGCAATCGACTCAAAGAAGCCACCAAAATCAACCTTTCCCTGTCGGCTCTGGGCAACGTTATTTCGGCCCTAGTCGACGGAAAAGCCAAACACATACCCTACAGAGACTCCAAGCTAACCCGGTTACTTCAAGTAAGTCTAGAGATTCTATAATATAAACCGTTGGTAAAATTAAAACTACAGTTTGTATAATTATAATAGGACTCACTTGGCGGCAACACAAAGACCTTGATGATCGCTTGTCTATCACCCGCCGATAACAATTATGACGAAACCCTGTCAACGCTGAGGTACGCTAACCGCGCTAAGAACATTTACAACGAACCACACGTGAACGAAGACCCCAAGGACACGATGTTGCGCCAATACCAGGAGCAGATAAAAAAACTTAAAGAATTGTTGGACGCATCCAACGCTCAATTGCCTAGCAGCAATAACGTAAACGATATTTCGGAAAAAGAAAAATTACGATTGGAGTACCAAAAAGAAATGGTAAAATTAAGAGATAAATACCAAGAAGAATATAACTCTAAATGTCAGATGCAAGCGGATTTAAAAGCGCTGAAAGAAAAATACGATAAAAACTTGGCAAAAATCGATTTCCGGGTATGTAAAAGACAACCGCACTAAGCGGTTTAAATCGTAAGACTAAAATCAAAATTGTATGTCCTAGAGCGATAACAGGACGCCGTCACCGCAGCAAATTGTCGAAAAAGCTCTTAATAACAACAAAGTCGAGTTGAATGCAACGCAGCAGGAAATAATTAAAAGGTTTACATGATTTTTTTTTTTTTAAATTACTCGTACAAGTTTTAATATTGTGTTTTTTTAAGGTTAAAAAAGCTCCAAGAAAGCATGGTCGGAGGAGAAAGAGTAAACGACAAAGAACTCCGAGAACATCGGCTGCGCAAGAAAAAAGCCGCCGAGAGACGGCTGAACGCGTTGGCCAGAGCATTTGCAAATGTCGAGACCGAAGAAGGTCCCAACTTGGTGTTACACGTGTACGACGATATCCAAGAGGAACTAAGGGTCAAAAACGAAGCGCTGAAGAAGTACAAACAGAAAGTATGACGGCAAACCAGTTGACCACCGGACAAAGCTCACGGTTGTGTTTACATTATGTTCTTAGCTAAAAGCGTCCGACCGAGAGATCGCAGACATCCAGAGCGAGTTCGAAAATGAGAGAACGGACTACCTGGAAACTGTTAGAAAACAAGAGCGGCTGATCAAATTGCAAAGTCAAATTCTAGACAAAATTGTGCCAACCCTATCAAAAGAATGTAATTACAGGTACTTTTTGTTATCATCGTAAGCAAAACAAAATATATTTCCTCCTCTTCGAAGATAAACATAATATGAACCATGTAAGTATGTTTTGTGGCACCCACTAATTCGGAATCTTAACTGGACATATTTTCCCACGATTCAAATGTTTCTCCTTGTTGAGGATCAGGTAAACAAATCAATAAACCGAGTGAACTACAAAATTAATCTTCTTCTTTTCCTTCGCCTTCATCCCAACATGATCTCTCACATGGAGTAAACTAGTGAATGAATCGAGTAAACAAATGATGTAAACCAGTCGGCAAAACAAGTGCTTACTCTATTTGTAATAAGTAAATAAATGTAATAAAAAAGTGACCGAAACAAGTAAATAAATCGATAAAAGCATAAAACAAATGTTTTAATTGGACAGATTTTTACATTATTACTGAAGCTGAGCCTAGTCATAAAACATATTCATGTTACAAAAAAAAAAAAATGATAATTACAATCCTATTAATTTTTTTCTAGCAATATAGAAAGGCTGAAAGAAGACGCCGAGTGGGACGAAGACACGCAGAGCTGGTCTCTGCCTGAGCTGACTAGGATAAAACTTCCACCGGCTTCTGGTAAGTATCATACGTCAACGGTACCATTATTTACAATGGATTTTCATAATATGTGAGTAGGTGCGACAGCGGTAAACCGACAATCTGCCAACTCGCTGACAGCTCCGGCTAGATTAGAAAACTCAATTAGTTCGTTGGCCGTGCACACGTTCCTGCCTTTACAGGTTAACTTGGTGGTAACCGTGAGATTTTTCTGGTCGATTAGCTTTGGGGTTTTCTTTTGATTTATTCTTTTTTCGCTGTTGCTTTGGCATCTAATCGTTTATTATTATTATTATTATTATATACCGTGCTCGAAAGATTGTAGATGATTACGCTGTATACAATGATTTTGGAATAAGAACCAAAATGTATAAATTGGTTTAGCCGCTCAAAATTGTTTTAGAATTGTCCAGATATTTCTTAGACCGCCTCCAATGTTGTATAAATAAACATATTTTTAGTATTTTTAGCCAATTCCGTACGCTTGAATCATTTTCTAATATTTATTTAAGGGGATTGCATGTGGTCCGTTTTTAAGGAGTTATGTATAGGCAATATTTAAGGAAAAAAGAGGTTTTAATAAATTTAGACCATGTTAATTAATTTTCCGGTTAATTTGTATAAGCTCAAGGTACAATTTTTAATTTAAATAATTTTTTCTATGAGTAAAAGTCATTTTGGCTAATTTTAGACATTAATTTAGATGGTCCAATTTCAATTCTGTAAAGATATACGAATTCTTTGGCAATTTTACTAGGTATGTAGGAAACAGAGTTTTCTTTTTTTATGTAAACTTAATTAATTTAATTACAAGAAACTGAAATTTTTAAATACAAATCAGCTTTCTACATAACACAGTAAAGTAGCTCCAGAACTAGAATCTCTTTACAGAATTGAAATTGGACTAACTTAAGTCGAAATTTTGTCTGGCTTTTTTATTTAAAACGTCAAAAGAACAGACCACACGCAATCCTCTTAAGATAATTTTTTTTTATTCCGTTACTTTTTTGCTAAATTCGCTGTTTTAGGAATTAGTGTAGAATTAAACAATTTTTTTTATACACAAAAGAAATATATTTTCTCCACTTTACGGAAAAATAATAAATCATGGTTATTTTTTTGGCATTTGGGGTCCACATAACCTTCACGGTTAAACGTTTTAATCATTATTATAATACAATACCTACTATCCATTATATATAATATTATTAAACTGTAAACATTTAGTTACCTACAATAATCGCTAATAAAAAAAAAATTAGTTATAGTTTAACATATTTTATACCCATCGCGTAAAACAAAAATACAATATAACTTTGATTGGATGAAAATAAATAAATAAATCTAATAAACAACTCGAGGAAATAATAATAATTATAACTAGGTAAGGGATACATTTACAGTAACCGTATAAAATGTTTACTTTGGACAGAGAAGAACGTTATCTACGGTGTAGAGTTTTGAGTTTTTTGACAACATAAGCACAATCAAAATTGTTCATTCGTGAAGATTCGTATTTCCCCCCCCCTTTTTTTCATTTGCTTATAAAAAAATATCAAGTATAGATATCTTAAAACTAAAAATGCTACCCTATGGATGAAGTTCTCCTCTATATATTGTGAAAATAGATGCATTTTGGTTTTTTAATTAAAAAAAAAAAAAATGGTAAAATTGTGTTATACAGTGTAACTAGGTTAGGTACTCTCTGTCGCTTGGTTATCTTGGCTTTATGGTGACGCTTTAGTGCACTCTAATACTATATTTTAGGCACGCTGATGCAGCCCGTTAACGGTTCTGCTGCTTTCAATACTTTTGATAACGGTCGGAGAAAAATGTCCCTGGGTGTGTTCAACACATTGGCTGGACTGTCATTTGACAAATCCTCCAGTTCGGACAGCAGTAGACGGTCGTCATCGCCGGACATGCCGTTACTACACGACCAGGTGAAACAAGCGACGCACACATCACTTTTCCATCTTTGTTTTGCTGGGCACTATTCCAAAATAAACGTTTAATGAAAACGCACTGTATTTTAATTATTGTCATTCGAAACACGTGTGGTTTCATGGTTTTCCGGTTTTTTTAGAAATTCCAACGGTCCGCAGAAGACGATTTTGCCGGCAACTATTTCAAACCGAAACGAGCCACCGAACTACTGATACAAGCCCACGAAGAATCCGGAAGGCCGTTTCATAAATGGAAAGGTAATATAGTTTAATTTCAATCGATTGTGTACAACAGTTGAGTTTGCCCTTTTTATTTGTTTAGGACATAATAGGATATCATCAGAGAGTACAGTTAAGAAACCATCAAGATTAGAGTCGTTGCCGATCATCAGTGACCGTAAAACACAACAAAATACTTTAGATCGGATATAAACAGTTTTTAAGTATTTTCTGTAAATTAATAAATTAAGTACAAAAATTAAATGTTGTTATTCTGTTTTATGTGTTTTTTTTCTCTCGTTTTTCAGTTAGAAAACAGTAATCATTTTGAATTTTTATGTTATGGTCTCTAATATAAAATGAAACTTAAAATGAAAATATCAAGGTATGTAAATGTTATGCTTGTTTATAGGATCGAAAAAACTAAAGATCTATACATTCTTTATTATGTACGAATAAAACGAAAACACAATACATTGAAATCTTATAATAATTTTATTTCATCAGTTGTAATGAACTGGGTTTGACGTAGAAGTAGGAAGTAATATGTCTAACACTTGTATCGTTTGCTTACTATCGTTTGGATGGAGAAGTTTTCTCGACGTCCAGAAAATTTAAGTTAATTAAAAAATAATTTTAGTTTTGATGCAGAGCTGAGAAGGCATTAATTTTTTAACTACACGTGTATACACTGTAACTTCTTTTTCCTGGACCAATTTATTCATACACCTCTATAGATCACGAAGATAATCTAATCGGTACTTTGTGTGGTAAAAATTGAACATTTTCACTCCCTCGCCGTTATAATCGAGGAAAACACTTAAAATACATTTTACTAATTGGTCGACTTTTTTAATAAAAACAAAAATCAATAAAATAAAAATAAAATGGTAATGAAAATAAGAGTGTACTTGGCGTGGGTATAGAATGAACATTTATTCATGGTTTAAGTTACCCCGGTGAGCAAAGATTTGAATGGCTGACATCCTAATAATGTCCTTTACTGTGTGAGCTTATAATTTAACTTCCTATTGCTAATATTCCTATTACTTTATTATGTGTATAATGCTTCTGATTTTGGATTTGCTAGTTGCATCTGTTACATTGTTAATGCAACTTGTATAATTTGTGGCGGCTGTATCTACTCTTTGCCCTTTGGGCGCCAATTCATTAATCAATAAATGACCTATATATTATTTTCTACTCGCCCCAGGTATATTTGCTTGTACTACACTGTCCCGTCCTTCAATTGCGCATGGGACATTGGGAATTTCAACGGCCCGTGATGCCTTCGGATAAAAACGATTGGACACGGCCCCGGTACAATGCGGAAGGCCGCAATGTAGCCAGACGGGCGTGAAGAGTGAAAAAGGGAACGTTGGAAAATACAACGTGACGTAACCCGTTGCAGCAGTGCTGTTGCCGTATCTGTTGCGTTCTCTGTCTAAAATAATATCTCATTCCATACTGGTTCGTTGCTATCGTACACAGTCGCGTTTCAACAATTTGTTTTGTTTTTCCATTGCGTTTGAGTGACAATTGCAGAGTTCTATAAGACAATTCTTAATCCTTATACATCATCGTCCAACATGTCCACGGGAGATCTCAACTTGGCGACGGTAAGGACTTACATATTGATACGGATTTTCAAAAACATAAAGTAGACAAGTGTGTCGTGATCCATTCGACGTAAGGCACAGATGCAAATAATACTTCACTCCGCCTTTCTTCCTGTCCTAAATTTTCAACTTTAAAAGCATTCATTCAAAACTGGTTATCGACCGGTCAACATTTTCAGCAATTTATTTTCATTTTAAGAAACTAATTAATTATATATACGTTCTCATTTGACTTGCAAAAGTTGATAGCGCTTTGGATAACACTAAAAAAAAAATGAAAATATTCTTAACTTAGTAAATTTAAAAATATTTAAAAAAATAAATATAAAATGTTTTCAAAAAGAATAACTACACAACTTAATTATTTTCTGAGTAAATAAGTGTCTTTCGTTAAGTGGATCATCCTGTATATTTAATTTACGCCGATAGCCAGATTTCTTGTGATTTTTTTATTTGTATTTAATTAAAACCATCGTTTAATCTGGTACCTAACCAACTCGAAGTTCAATTAGATAATTTCCTCGAGTCATGGTTGGTTGCTCCACACAAGCTTATCATGTTCTTTTCTCTTGTTAGCTCTAATACTTATTGTAAAAAATGATTTACAGATTAATTAGTGTTCTTTTAGAAAGGATCTAAAGGTATCATAAAAGTATCCAGTTTTTTTCAAATCCATTATAATCAATTATCAAATTGTGTATACAATTTTTCAAAACCAAAATGGTATATTTTACTAAATCATAATAAACTTTTACTATTTGGTCAATTTTTAAATGTCTGGTTTTTCATTAATTACGCCTATTATTGTCTTAAAACACATATTTATTTACTCCTTTTGGATAGTGGTTTTTTGTCTTGAAAAGAATAATATAATGGAAACATTATTACGGTCGCATTAACTAACTTAATCAGGATTTGTTAATACGCGTTTTGCGGATTGAAAATCAAACGAAGCAAATACTAATAAATTAAAATGTCGATAGTGTTTAAGAATTGTGTTTAAGTAGTAATAATTGTGATCCAATAAATTAGGATTAGACGAAAGAAGTTAAAATTAAGTGTGAAGTATTTAGTATTATTACAGTCACTGAAGAATCAAACACACATCATTGTAAATCCAATACTTTTTCATTATGTGATATTTAAATATTTCGATTTTTAGTATTTATTAAAATACATATGTATTCGCATTATTCGATTTAACTGCACAACCGTAATTATTATAAACACAATCGTTTTGCTACTAAAGTTTCTACTCTCTGTCCCTTACAGGAAATCACCATAAAATATATATTTAATTGTAAACTTTAAATAGTGAGTATACCTATAGAAACAACGCTATTATTACTAAAAATAAGATAATCTAATAATGCTATGCTCTATGATAATATCTTTTCTATTTATCTATTAACTATAGGGTAGGTAGTTATTATTATATGGTTTTATATGCCAATAAATGCAAAAAAAACCATTGTTATGATGTTTAGTTTCCATGCAACCGAAATTTAAAATGCAAATATACCTATAGCCTAATTCGTTTCCATATATTGAGCAAAGTATACATGTTTGGGATAAGTTATATATGAGGATAGCTTGATGAAGATGTGGTGAGTAGAATAGTGGGCTTGGATTAGCTGAAATTAGGCAGCAGTAGTGTTCAGTGACCACAAGGTGGCCAGGCATAAGAATCATGTGTAGTTGATAAGCTTTTGTTTTGATGATGTGATTTTATTTTATTTCTTTATGTAGTATGTCTGTAGATTAGAAATCGTAGCTGAATGGTACTTTATTAGGCGAAAAATGAATAAAAATTACCGCTCTCCTTTTAGATTTTATGGAATAATAAAATATTCTTTAGATTGAGTGTTATTATACGTTGACAAACTATGCATGTATCAAAACCCCCTTTCCCCAAAATGGGTTCGAACTTTTTCTTTATTATTCTCATTTACTGGCTTTTATTTTTAATAATAATAATTTATTACACTTATTTTTATCAGACCAAGCCGTTGGACGTCAATCGATATGCGACCAAAAAGACAATAGCTCAGGGAATGTTGGACATTGCATTATTGACCGCCAACGCTAATCAATTGAAATATATACTGCAAGTTGGAGAAAAACACGAATTTTACAAACCGCTTCTGGTCTTAATCGCGACTTCCATACTGTTGCAAGTGAGTGAAAATAAATGAAATACAAGATTAGTTCTGATATGACATATATACATATTTTTTTTTTTACATATGTGCAAAGGTTTTCATGGGAGTAATATTTTTGTCGTTAAACTTAATGCGAGACTGCCGGTTTCATTTGATCGAATACAAGACATCGTCGATTTTCATTAACCAAGTGCCGGTCGTTTGTACCTTTATGGTGTTCGTCATAAACATTGTCATAGGAGCTTTCGATTCAGGATTAGCTAGCATAACCCCACCGGGCACGTTTAACGCTCCGGCTATTCCACTGGGTTCAAAATAATAATCTGTTTGTTATTTATACGGATCATGAAATTAAAAATACAATATGTTACCTATTTTTTTTTAATTAATAGCACCTAAAATTATATTGTTTATATCTTGTGATGATTTATGGGCCAAGTGGGAAAATAAATATGTAAGAGCTAAACGCTATTATACTAAGTTGATATTATTAATAGGTATAATAGTCTTGATACTATATTAAAATATTACTCTGAAACAACAGGATGATAGGTACCTACCACCGGCAGCCGGTTCATGATTTTGACGGATTTGAAGTTAAAATTATTTGTTTCAAAAGTGTGAATGACTTTGTTGAAAATTAATTCTTTGATTAATTTGGATTTTGCAAACCCAATGAAATAAAAGTATTACTTTTACGCTATTGTAGTATGTACAAAGCGTTGGTTATAGTGGATAGTTAAAAAGATTCAATGCGGTCGGGTTTTAAGGAGTTTTATATAGGCAATATACCTACAAGAAAAAGTTTTTAAATTTCAAAACTTTCGCTGATCGAATTTTAGTTGAGTAAAAATAAAAGCATTTGTTGGCCTCTTCACTGGGGTTATGTTAGAAACCATTTTTTATTTTAAAAAAATAATAAAAATTTGACAATTTGTTTAAATCGAATAATCAGTTTCCAACATAACTTAGTAAAGTAGCCAAGAACCTCGTATACCAGATGTCTTAACAGAATTGAAATCAAACCGCACCGATTAAGTAGTCGAAATTTCGTCAGCCTTTTTGGTTTAAAGCGTCAAAAAAAAAAATAAGCAATTTTCAATTCTCTTAAGAGCTAAATTACATTTAATATTGTTTTACAGTTTTTCAGGAGTTAATTTTGGACCTTTTAAGCGTATTTTAAATTGCTTATATTTCAACTACCACTTTTATTCGCCTTAACATGTTTCATTCGAATTAATTAGTCGGTTAAACAATTCTGTTCTATATTTTATTGTATTTATATAGGTGCTTGTCGGTGGGATATTCTTAATTGTCGGAGGGCTGGACATTAAAAAAACGAAGGATCAATGGAAATGTCTGATCTTAAACGACGTTTCTGTCATTATGGTTTTCCTGATTACCGTTATAAACATAACCATATCAGGATTTGGGTTCGACGTTAGTTCATCACCGGATACAAATTTGAAAAAACAATGAACAGCAAATATTAACGTTCGGTCGGCGGTTGGTACCTAACTTCCTATTTGTCTTATTAAAATTAAATATTTAATATTACATAATTGTGTTTACGATGAAAGATAAGATTTATTTTATTAATTAATGTACAACTGATAACAAATAAAGAATACATATATATTTTATTTATGAACAATTTGTTTTGTATTCATTGTAGCTTCATTACGGAGTTGAAAAGATATAGTTTTTTATTGGTCTAGAGTCTAGACCCTCAAGGCACGATATCTCCTAAACAGCTGAATCGATTTATTCATGTAGTTAGTCTATAAATCAGAAATCGTACTTGATAGGTATTATTTTCAGCCAAACATTTTACATCAATATATTATCTTACCTTAAGGAGTTTTTTTTTTAAATAGTTATAATTTAAAATTCATAACTAAGCCAAATTTAAACTTATCTTTATTTATTTTAAATTACCTTTGATTTTGGTTTACATACATTATAGAAGTACTTATTAACTGGGATCACCCCTAACTCCAAATCTCAAATTTACCATTGAATATTTTCTTACTGTGCTTGCTTTGAACTGTGTTGGGATTTTATCATTAACAGATTCACACGAAGCTTTTATTTTAAAGTGATTTTTTCACATTCAGTTATAACAATTCCTGTAGACCTTTGACCTCATCCGTTTCAATATGCTCCGTCCCCACTATATCCCGAACTTTCTGTATTGTTTTATTTTTTATTTTTATTATTATTAATATTATTTCGGATCATTTGGGAAAATGCAATACACCCCACTGTGGGCCCTAACCACGACACTGCATACAATTTGCGTTTGTTCCATTTATTGTCACTAAACAGATAACCGACCGACCTCGTGCCATTTTCCTAAGATAGGTTTCAACCGCATCGATTTTCACATATCTTTTGCGGTGTCCCACGTCCTGTTATGATTTGTAAAAGACGTAAAACACTAAATAAATGCTTTATAAACAGCAACGCCAACACACTGTACACACTATTTATCGAATCGGCAATTTATTTATATTCTTGAACAAGTTAATTCAAGGTATTCTTTTTTGTATAATACATTTAAAAAATGTCGGAAAACAACGACATTACCGTCGATGGGACTTTGCACGTGGAGAGTACGGAGGAGAAGAAGCAAACGTCTTTGCTGTCGAGATCCATAAGTAAAATGAGCAATGCAAACTACGATACGAAAAAAACAATGGCACAAGGTATGATGGATATTGCACTCCTAACGGCCAACGCCAATCAACTACGATACGTTTTGGAGCTTCGCAAAGACAAATCTACCAATATTGTGATTTTACTGACGTTAATAGCTTGCAGTCTCGTATTACAAGTAAATATGAATAATACAAAAAATGTTTTTAAACATAAATAAAAGGGTCATTGCATGCGTGAAATCATCATAATCGTTTTAACTCGAATTTGCAATTTTCGATATTTTCAATAGGCATACCTAATACACAGGACTGGAAGTGCTTAAAGGTCTTAGGTGACCAATTACCAAATGTCATTATAATAAGTGACTTTTTACAATTTTTTCAAACATATAAAATATTTCTTTTTATAACACCTGTAATATGAGTTATGGACTTTTTTATTTCTTAAAATATTGATTATTTGCCAAACTTATAACAATATGGATGGCACACTAGGTACAAAATTATAAACCACTTCTCTCAAAGTGAGGCTTTGCTTAGTATATGTCGTCGGTTTAGAATCAGAGTAGGTACGAGTACTTGCCATCTCAAACAGCGCTCGATTATTTTTGCGAATAGAATTAAGTGTTAAAGCTCTAGGCGGTCGTCTTATATTTTGTGAATACAGAAAATGAATTAATTTTTGTTAAATTTAAAAATTGTTTATTTGGTTAATTTATTCCTCTGATCCTAAACTGACAATATTATAATACCAATAACATAACCTGTGTGCCACACCTATATACTACACTATAAGATGTCTCCAATAAGTACAGTACCTACCTACATTAACAATATAAAGACTCTTAGTTTATTTTACCTCAAAGAGATGATAAGGGATACACTTTGTTTAATAAACAAAGAAAGGTTAACACAAAGGTACACACAAAAAATAATATAATTAACACTAAATCAACTTTTAGCTAGGGTTGCCAACCGTCCTACATTGGCCAGGACAGTCTTACATTTGTATGATTTGTCCTACGTCCAACAACGTTTTAATTTTTTTGTAGGACTATCCTACATTTCAATAAATGTACCCAATAATATAGTTTAGTCTATGAAAAATTACAAAACATTTTTTATATTTCATTATTATTATAAATTATTTTTAATTGTATCTATGATTTAGGTTAATCACGTCTTGTATTATGTATACAAAGGTCATTGACAATTCAAAAATATTTTATCATCTATGCTTGTATATACCACGGTCTTAGACATAACTCTTGAGTCTTGGACCAAGACTCAAGTATATTATTTTTTATTTTGTTTGTTCTCATTAGTTGCAGTATGCATTTCATAATTAATATTGTTTTTTGTTATGATAATTTATATTAATAAATTTCATTTTCTTATCAACAAAAAATAAGTATTTACTATTTGGGTGAGGCCCTCATTTGGCAGGGGACCATGGGGCCCCGCTGCCGGCTTGGATATGAAAAATATTGTCCTACATTACACAATTTGAAAGTTGGCAACCCTACTTTTAGCGCAAGGCTTAGCCAAAGAGAGTGCGACTCGACATAGCAAATTGGGCGACTTTAAATAATAAGAATAATTGTAATTTTCGATGACTAACAATTTTTAGTTCTGATATAGTTATACCGTTTGCCATTTGGCCTACATTTATTGCTTTATTTACATACATTGCAAAGACTTAGGCCCTCCCTTATATAATATGTAACAACAAACATAAGATTTTGAATCTAATATTTTCTATTTTAACTGATAGGTTCAATAAAACCACCTACTTAACCTGCTTCAACGTAACCTAACAAAAGGGTGAAAAGTTATTAAATTAGTTAATACAACTTTTTTTAAATAAGTGAATGAAACTTATAAATAAAAATGTCTAGTTTTTAACTCTGTAACCATCATAAAGAATAACAAAACAGCACAATTTCAGCATTTTAAATCTCAATTTTCTATATATTACACCTAATTTAATAGGTGTTTTTCATAATCGATGAATGTTACAGTAAAATTACTATTCATGTTTTCTCAGTTATTACTCTGGAACGGTTTGAGATGAATTTTTTTTACCAAAATATAAACACATGGAAACATTGCTTTAATTTGGAATGGAAATTATGTTAATCCATAATTATAAAAGTATAAGTGTTAGTAGTTTATATTCAAAATTTTAGGAGGTAGTGATAATTTATGTGTAGATTTCGCATAAAATGACCCTATGGTTATTAAAATTATTTTATTACAACTAAATATAAAACCGACATTCGTCTAAAACAGGTAATAGTCGGCGTGATGCTTATATTCAAAGGCCGGTTACATTGCAGTGGTGTGGAAAACACTAAAATGACTAGAGATCAGCTTAACAACCACGTGGTCCTCGGAGTGTTTCTCATAACAGTCATAAATATATTTATTTCTGCGTTTACAACATCGTAATACGGTGTGATTTTTACTTAAATGTCTCTACAGAATTTCTACATAATATAATAAACGAAATCAAAATATGTAACCTAGTCTAGTATATAGTTTGATCTACACAGTCTATCCGATTATCGATATACAGTCCGAAAAAAAAAAAATCAAAAACTCCTTCTTCCAAAAAAATCTGTAGTAAAATATTTTATTATTAAGGAAAACCCAAAAAATGTGGAAAATTATACTTTGACCGTAGTCAATTTCCAGAATGCTATGTGAGAGTAAATCAACAGTCAACAGGAATCTGAAAATATGACCATTATGTTGTTATTAGTTATTAGAATAAACAGATAACAACGACAACAAATTATTATAGACAGACAATCAACATATTCGGTAACATTTGGACCAGGTACGTATTTAGGTACGTACACAAATATTTTAAATTTGTAAATTTTCATTCAATTTACCTAATAAAAATTACATTATACATTTAAAATTTGACTAAATATAAATACTTGTACCCCTTTAGATAATTTATCATCATCTTTCTGGATAGTCTACGATCTTCGAGTACATTTTCAACTTAACGGACGGTGTGTGGCGCAAACAAGCTAAAACGAATACAAAACATGAGTTTGGATACACACAATTTTTAATTTTAACAATATTATACCTGTAATCCAGACAACAGCAACAGTCATTGTTTAAAATTAAGATGTAAAGACTATATAATTCAGATTTAGAGAATTTATTAATCTATTATAAATTGTTAACAGTTCTAAAAAAAAAAATTGTTTTAAAAAAATAGAAATTTACAAATTAGCATTATAACGAATACAACAATTTTTATTGACTATTGTGTATTAATAAAAAAAAAAGGTGGAGACTTTCTAGAATGCAATTCAACAATATAATGACTAATTTGTATATAATAAAACATTTTAAAAATTAATTTAACCACGGAGTTAGTAAACAAATTTAGGATTTAAAAAAAAATCTTTATAAAAAGTTTTGTAAGAAAAATTAAAATTTTGCATTAATATTTAGTAAAATAATATTGATAAAAATGTACTTAATCTTATTCACGTAAATCTTGTTAACTAATCATGCCATTCTTTTGAGCAAATTTTCTAATTCTTTATGTTCGATATTATACAAGAATCTCTCTGATTAACTGAGGTAGGAGGTATTGTCATATCCCTGTGTTCTTTATTTGAGTTATATAATTCAGGAAGACTTCCACTAGAATTAATAGTGTTCGCATGAGGCATGTTACCACTGAATATTGGTTTAATCTTGTTAGAAATAGTGTTAGTGTGTGTAATAACAGCCGTTCTTCCAGTTTCATCGTTGATACTAAAAGTGGAACCTGAATAATTGTCATTAACAGAAGAATTGCAATTTTGCGACTTATTGTCGTTACACATTGAATGTTCAGAAATAGTATTAGACTTGTAGTGAGAAAAACTAGATGTATTAAACAATAATAGCATTTCATTCTCTTCTTCGGGCACTAGGTTTGGTCGTTGAAAACATATTTCAAAAGGATCTAAATTACACTGATTTACATCCATAAGATCTTTCGACTCAGCCGAATTACTTTGATTTTGATCTAATTGTTGATTTGACTGATCCATGACATCTTCAGTTGTAGCATTAGAATTATTTCTTGTATTATTCTCTGGCCAATCAAAATTACCAAACTCCTCTTGTAAATAATATTTTTTTCTTTCAACAGGATCGACCACATTATCATTAAGTTTGGCACAAATGTTTTGCTCATTTAAATTTTTAGAAATTGAGCTTTTTTCTTTAGTATCTGTTAAGTTGCTAGCATTTATTGATGGTAACATTTCGTTTGTATCCGAATACGTAGACATTTTTACTTCAGTGTCTGTACTGTCGTCTATGGTTTTAACTCTTTTAGCATTGATATCATCAGTTATAATTTCTTGGGTATTGGTATTATAAAAGGCGTTCAACATGTCTGCCATTTCGGGGTCAGAAGCATTGTTAGAAACAGAATGAGCTTTTATATTATCAGTTTCGTTATTTAACACCTCACCTATGTCATTAATGCTGTCGACAGGCGCTTGTTCTATCGACGTATTGTTTTCTTTTTGTGTTGATCCTTCGCCTGTAGTAAGATTTTTTGTCCGATTGCTATCCGAAACATTGACCCCGGTATTCATCAACATGCGTTTCACAAATTGGTCAATAATCAATTGATAATGTTCGCATTTTAACCGTAAACGGTTTCGTCTTTCAAATACATCTTTTCTAATGAACTCAATTAATTTCGCTGGACCACCTTGTATACCAACCTAAAACGATAGATTGTAATTAATATATTATTTTTCTACATTGCCCATAACATATACATTGTTCCTTGTTAAATTAAAAAAACGAGGAAACCTATGTTATAATTTAAGTGCTAAATATTGACTTAACTTTAAAATTACCACTTACCTCCATTAAACTCCTTTCGACTGGATTTAAAAGACTAGATTTTGAGTCAGTATGCTGAGCATCAAAATGCTTTTTCAGTGTTTTTGCTAATTTTTTAATGTAATCAATACTGATGTCCGCCATAACATATAAACTTTCTTCAGACGTTAAATCAAATCCTGCATGAGCAGTAAACACTGCCGCTCGTTTGACCAGTATTTTATTCCAATCATCTCTATCAATTTGATATTTTAAATGCGATTCACCTTCATAAAAGTCAATTCGTTCTTTTGTTGTAAATTTTTTCGGTTCTTGTTCCATTTCGGGAATTGGAGGTAATTGCATGCATTCATCTAATACGCTTAAGTCGTCGGGAGTATACGCAATCCGTTGAACCAACAGATCCATTTTTTTGAAATGTTGATTAAGTTGAATATTATATTTTATGTCTGGATCAACAATATCGGGCTCTTCTTCTATTATCTCTACATCATCGTTACATGATAACAGTTGTGTGTTAAAATCAATTTGCGACTTGTTGTAGTCTTCTATGCTCACGTCTTCCTCGATTTGTAATGTTGATTTTTCTTCAAAATTATATTCTTGAACACATTCACTAGATTCTATCTGGTCGTCTTCTGGTTTATTATGAAATTCGATGGGTAAATCTGTTTCCATTGGTTCATCAAACATTTCCAAATTGTTATCGACATTTAAATGGTCGTGCTGTTTCTCTTTAATTTCCCTATCAGTAAAAATATTAATGCCGTCTTCTGGAGATTTATCGTAGTGGCTAGTTTCAAATTTTGGACTCAAAGTATCTATTATTTCTCGGGTAGGCTGGTGTTCTAAATTTTGTTCAACAACATTAAACGTTTTGGATTCCACAGCTGAAGTAATTACATTTTCTTTTTCCATGTTTACCTTGAGTTTGCTAACAGCATCAAACGCCGTATCCAAAAAAAAAAACTTATCAGTTTCTTGTTCAGAGTCAGTTTGTTGTTGATCATCGCTATCGCTTTCCCAATCATAAAATTTCAATTCATTAGGATTCGTATCAGAACTGGAATCAGATTCGGCATTACAATTTTCTACTTCTCTGCTATTCTTTAATTGCTGATCAGCTGTAATATTATCACACTGGGGATTGTTATGTATTACACTATTGTTTGTGGTTTCTAAATTTGTTCCAGAATTGTAAAACTTATTGATTTTGGAAAAAGCGCTACAATTTTTTTTGTATTTTGTCCGATCTTTAAGATGAACTATTGAAGTATTTTTTTCAAACACTTCGTGTACATTTTGGTAGTCGATATTGTCATCAAAACGTTCTATATTATCTTCAACTTCCCACGGTTCGTCTTCTATGTTGCATAATTGTAGAGTTGTACTGTGCAAACTTTTAGCTTTACCTAATAAAACAGTGTTTTGATATTCAACCATAGATGCTTTCACTTCATTACCTATTGTCTCATTCAAAAAATGCGTTTCATTTATGCCCAAAGAAGATCTTTTTTCACACGAATTATCTTCTTCCCTGGAAAAAATATTGAAGGAACATTCACAAGCATAACTTTAAAAAACTGATTGATTAGTAAATTAATTTTGAAATACTTACATTTTATCATTAGATATTGTATTCTTCGTTATCCGAAATACATATTTTGAAATTATACTTGAAAGAGCAAATAGGTAATATTCGTAAATAATATAGGACCTCTATTTATTAAAACACTTAATAGAACATTAATTAAATTTAATCTTCAATGGAGGTAGACATTTTTTTATCATAGCCCTAAAAATGTTGTCTGTGATAACAGATAAAACATAATAAAAGAAACAGGTACGCCAACAATTTGTGATAGCCGCAAAACGACTGCCCATATTTTGGGCAGCCTTGTATTTATAACAGAAGAAAACTAACAGCCATTTTGGGAAAATCGATAACCCACGTAGCCGAGGTACCTGTTTTTTTTTGCCAAAAGATTTAAGTAATTAATAATAAAAAGTATATTTATTTCTGTGAAATGTTTTCCTCTTTGAATAATACCGTACCGAGTACTGACTATAGTGAGTACTGAGTTATCAAATGTTGTTCAAGCGCGTTGAAATATGAAGCTAGTGCCATATTTTTTAAAAAAAGTCTAATCAGTGAAGAAACACTATATAAATCGTGTCTAACATCATTTAATGCGCCAGTAAACATTCAAAATGGCGCAATAAACAAAAGGCCAAGTTCTTTTTTTTTACTTTACTCTAATTCTACTCATGTTTAATAAAACATAGAAAATATTAGAAATTAAGTAATAGTTATTGTCGAAAAGCCAGTCATTTAGTGTGTAGTATTAATATTATAAATATAGTTTTAATTGTGTATTTTAAACACTTAGTGCCAAATTAAATATAAAAATGTTCGACTTTTTATAATCAATTTCAAAATGATTTTGCGGTTTTGCTTGCTGGAAATTTTAATTTTCTTCTGCTATGTTTCGTTGTCCTATACATCAAGTAATCTCAATACAGGTAAGATAATCAAGTAAAAATATTCATTCTCTTATAAAATTCCTACGGATATCATAAATCATAGACTTCTAATTTCTAAGTAATTCAATTTGAAATTTGTTGTTATCTAACATAGCTTATAAAAATTGAATCGATTTCACATTTAACTTTTAAAATAATAAGCCTAATAAGTGTATTGAAATGATCATTAATAATACAACTTAAACCAGTTAAACTAGTATATTTTATGTTATCAAGTGAACGGGTTATAAATGTTGTCTGTACTTCATAAATATTATGTTTCCTTGAATTTAAATCCTTAAAGAAAATGAATAATATAATGTTTACCAATTAAAGTCAAACATTATCTTTTTTGAATCGAACATCTTCAAAATTCCATTTTTTTGCTATCTATGCAAAATTGATTTTCATTTAATTGTCTATTAAACTTTATTCTCCAATGTATCTTTCTCAAAGGCAATATAAAACATGATAAATGTACTAAATGGGTTTTGGATTTGGTAGTTGTAAACTAGTGTAATGCTAATATTAATGTAACTTTTTTTTATCATCATTTTTTAATTAATATTTATAACAATTTAATTATAAACTCTTAACATTAACTTTAAAAATGTTAATGCATTACAAATATAAAATAGCACACAAATAATATGTTATATTTGTGAAACAACAATTTTATTTTATTTTTTCTTATTCTTTTACAATTATTGTATTATGTATTTCATTACTTATGCATATTTATTGTTGGCTGCTATAATAACAATATTTTTTAATAAATCACCTTGATGATATAGTTAAACTATTTATTGTTGTTATAATTGTTGAAGCGTAATAACTTATGGCTAAAACTAAATAGAAAATAAATAACTTGCTTAATCATGAAAAAAAAAATAGTTTTACTGACTATGTACTTTTTTTCTTATCTAAGGATATTTGTTATGCAGTAGAGATCAATGAACTATGAGAGAGTGCAAGTTTAAATTAACAACACTTTCAGGAAATTGTCAATTAATGTACATGATAGGGATAATAGTATGTTTCTATGTCAAGAGTCCCTCCAAGGGGGAATCTAAATTGATAAATCTGCTTCAATGTTAATCTAGTAAAAGCCAATTGACATCATCAGTAGTTTTACAATTACTAAGATTTATATATTTTATTTACACTGAATATATAATTTGATATACATCATCAATTGAATTTTGTATTTGCAATATTTTTAAATGATGGTATTAATGGACAATAATAGTATCAAATGATTGGAAGCCAAAAATATGTATAATAATTAATAAACAAAAAAATAAACCAGCAAAAAAAAAAACTGATGAATTTTGAACTTGTAAATGAATTTTACATTATTAAAGATGTAGGTTTCCGATTAAGATATAAAACTTAGCCTTCTGTTTAAGGTTAGATTAGATTATATTTTTATAAAAGATCTTACAAAACTAAGAAATAATTATTTAAATTAATTAATTACTTTTTAAAAAAATTTGAACAGGTCTAAATGTTTTATATTTTACTTTATTTATGCATGAAATACATTATTTTTTTTTATTTAGAAGAATCTATAAGTTCATGTCAAGCGAATCAGTTTAAGTGTGGTTCTGGAGAATGCATACCATTAAAATGGAAATGCGATTTCAGTCCTGATTGTTCTGATGGTTCAGACGAAATTCAATCGTGTGGTAAAATAATATTTTCACATTTTTTATAAACAATAGAAACATTTTAATTTTAGATTATCTTTTTAGTTTATTTGACAGAGTTTCAGTAGTCTATATGATATATTTTAAACTTGCTTATTATTCAATTTAATGCTTACAAAAATAAATATATTTTAGGTACTCCAGTTTGTAAGCATACACAGTTTCAATGTTCATTATCCGAGAAATGTATACCTCGTGAATGGATATGTGATGGCGAACTTGACTGCGGGATGGCCATAAATTCCACTACGGAAACCGATGCATCAGATGAAGATCCATTGCAATGTATTTATCGATCGATGTAAAGATATATTTTTCATTGTCATTAAATCATTGTATTGTTTTAGGTCAAAAACCAGGTAGTTGTCCACCAAATATGGCTCGATGCGGTAATTCAACAAAATGTGAATATATTGAAATATTTTGTGACGGCACTGCTCATTGTGAAAACAGTACCGACGAAGGCACATTCTGTGGTAAATAAATACAAATAACTAAGTCGATGTAAAAAAGTCTATTTTAAAAATGTAATTAAATATACTCGAATGATTTTTCTAGAAAATATGGCTCCTTGTCATGGATTAAACTGTACACACGGATGTAGACCAACTGGTAAAGGACCTGCTTGCTTTTGTCCCGAAGGAATGCAACCCCACAAAAATGAATGTTTAGGTAATACATTATTACATTCATATTTATCAAATTATTATTAAATACTTACATATTTGTCATATCTAATCAATTTTTTTAGATATGGATGAATGCGAAGTATTGGACTACACTTGTGATCAAAAATGTACCAATAACAAAGGATCTTATAGTTGCAGTTGTGTGCCAGGATACATTCAAATTAATTCTACCTGTAAAGCAGTAAACGGTAAATAAGTTATATTATAAAAACAACTTATGTTAATAATAAAAATATTATAATTCATTTGGCAGTTCCTGAATCTGAGCCAGCCACAATATTCGTTAGCACGTCGAAAGATATTCGACGGATGTATCTCAACGGTACATCTTATCCAGGTCCAAAATGTAACGTACAAGCTTTGTCATTGACGTTTGACCACAAAAATCAAACCATATGTTTTGTTCACCAACACAACAAGACCGGGGCCAAATTGAGTTGTGCTAAGGTTGACAACCTTTCGGTATTTTGGGATTTACCGTCACCGACATTTTATCCGTTGCTAGGTTTGTTATTCCGAATTTTTAAGTGGTAAAACGTGTTTTTATAGTTAAAATTTTTTTTCAGCTACTACGCATGTAGCTTTGGATTGGGTGTCAGGAAATTGGTATTATGTTGATGATGACCGAGACATGATTTATATGTGTACGCCTACAATGCAATATTGTAGCATTTTGATTGATGTAAATTTAAATAGACCAAGAAGTATTGCTCTCGATCCCACCAAAGGGTAAGTAAATATTAATAAATGTTGAAAAAATAAATTATTTTAAATTAAATAATATTCACTTTATGTTACAGGTATATGTTTTTCACTAAATGGGGACAATTCCCCGCTATGGTAGAAAGAGCTCAGTTGAATGGTCAAGGAAGACATTCTTTAGTTGATCACAAAATAGTATATCCTTACGGATTGACTGTTGATATTCCATCGGAACACATTTATTGGGTTGATACATACTTAGATTTTGTGGAAAGAATAAACTATGACGGCTCAAATAGGCGAACTATACAAAAAGGATTTCCGGTATAGTTAAATTTAGATAACTTTTAAGTAAATATATTTTTTTAAATCTTTGATTATTTTATTTAGGTTATAAATTTATATGATATATCAGTGTTCGAAAATCACCTGTATGTGACATCTTGGAGATTACAAAGCGTTATAAAATTGAGCAAATTCAACAGTAGTTCATACGAATCGTTAATGACAAACTTAAGTCGCCCATTTACAATTCATGTGTACCACAGACAAGAGCAACCCGAAAGTATGTATTTGTAAACTTTGATAGTCCTTTAAGCAAAAAAAAAAAATAATAAATGCGAGGCGAGTAATAATAATAATATGCTCCTCTCGCTTAAACTTTTAGAAGCCTTTAACTTAAAAAATAATCACCCAAAATTGGTTTTCGACCAGCTATTTATTTATAGAAAATTGTTAAGTGTTATTTATAAGATCGATGGCAACATATTCATAGTTGAGGAGAGGGTTTTTTTTTTATAAATTATTTGGAAATCTTAAGTTACATTATGTCAGAAATCATACTATAAGAAAAAATTAAAACTATAGAATCTTAAGAGTTATTGGCTGGGTTAGAATTAATTGTAGTCGACTATATTTTAATATTTTTTGTTAACTTTTTGTCATATGTCACTTTGAAAACACATCTGTGATGTGTTAAATTTTCAAAAGTATTAAATGAACATTTAGTTTAAAAGAACAAAAACGTAATAAAATTTACTATTTAAATGTCTTCAGCTACTCTTTTTTTAAAGATAAGTTAAAATTTACAGCTACATCTTGCAACCTTCAAGACATCATGTATCTCCTTTTCTTTTTGTATTGTTCATAAACAGCATCTCAAATGTCTGTCTCTACTGTAAGCTGCTATGTTTTGCTGATTACTTTATGCTATTTTATAAAGTTGATACTCAGAAAGATTGCATGTATTTACAAGAAGACTTAGACCAATTTGTCATGTAGGGTTCAAGTATTGGGCTTAACTCAAATTAACACCACCTTAATATAAATTTTTTTTACTTTTTTTTTAGTTATCCACCCTTGTAAAATAGATAATGGTGGATGTGACCACATTTGTATCACCGCCTACAAAGATTCTAGGCCAATTGCTCATTGTTTATGTCAACCTGGTTACAGACTTAATTCAGGAAAATGCGTTTGTATGTGTCCCGTAAATGTGCCATTAGTTGATGTATTCGTCTATTTATTCTTATCATGTTCTTTTGTAGCATCAAAATTATCGGCGTTTTTAATATTTGGAAAAAGCAATCCTCCCATGATCAAAGGGATTTCCATGAATCCAAAGAAACATCAAGAACAAATCATTTTACCGTTGAATGACGGACGAATGCCAACGTCCATTGATTATGATGTTAAAACACAGACAATTTATTATTCGGGAGGAAAAAGAAATGCAATAGAACGAATAAGGTTAAACGGAACAAGAAGTGAATCGGTCAAAATGTTACCGGACATGAACTGTGAAGGATTGGCCATTGACTGGTCTGGTCGTAACTTGTTTTGGACTGATGAAGGTTTGGGTACAGTGAATGTATTTAAATTGGATGATCCATCTAGACAAAAAGTACTCATCACGGATAAAGCTTATCATCCGAGATCTATTGTACTAGATCCTAAAAATGGGTTAGACAATTTTTGTTGTATACAATATGTTCTGATATATAAAAAATATATTTATTTGATTTCAGTTTTATGTATTGGGGTAATTGGCCTCAAAGTTCGGCTAGATCAGGGGGTAGTATTGAAAAAGCTTGGATGGATGGCAGTAATCGGACAAACTTTGTGAAAGCCGATGTTCAGTGGCCTATTGGATTAACTCTGGACTTTTTTACCAGACGATTATATTGGTCCGATGTTTATCACGATAGAATAGAACGCATAGATTTGGACGGTAACAACAGAGAGGTGTTAAAGCGATCTGCTCCTTATCCTTACGGCGTTGCTGTGTACAATGATTTATTATTTTGGACCGAAACTGATGCCACAAAAGGATTGGTTAAAAGTTATAATTTAGTTAACAAATCTCACGAGACTCTCGGAGTTGAAAATCCGCCATTGTTTACATTAAAAGTGTATAATAGCGAAGCGCAAAGTAAAACAAATTCTTTAAATGTTAAATGTTTATAAATCGGTCAATTTGTCAAAAATTATATTTTATTTATTAGTAAAGACATTGTCATACTGGTGTGAAGAAGCAGACCAATGTTCTGGATTATGCATGTCTACACCGAAGGGGCCTGTTTGCTTATGTAATGATGGTTACGCGTTAAAAGCGACCGACAATAAAAAGAAAGAGTGTGTAAAATCTAGCAATTATTCGGTACCAACTCTTTGCGGTCAAGACAGTTTTCAATGTGTCAAGACTAAACAGTGTATACCGAAAAAGTTAATGTGTGACGGTGATAATGACTGTGGAGATGGCTCGGATGAAGATACCATAACTGGTCCATGTTGTATGAACTAATTTAAACTTTTAAACTATTAAATATGCCTCCAGCTTCAATTTTTATTTTTTTTTAGCTAATGTCACATGTCCTCCAGAAAGTTTTTCGTGTGACCATAATAAATGTATTTCAAAGTTTTGGGTGTGTGACGGGGACAGCGATTGTAATGATAAAAGTGATGAAAACCCTGATTTGTGTGCCCAATGTTTGCCATCCCAATTTGCGTGTGCTATTACGCGACGTTGTATACCTCATTCTTGGGTGTGTGATGGAACATTTGATTGTGGTGAAGGAGATACTTCTGATGAACATCAGTTCTGCGGTAAACTCAAAGTTTTCATTTTGTTTTATTTTGTATTTTACCTGTTACAACAGATATTTGTTATGTTATACACCAGTATCTCTAGTTTTTTAATATCTCAAAATGCGTTTGCCTAGAGCTCAACATAACTAGAATTAATTTTATTCACTTCCCAAGGTATCTTTAATTATAAATTATGTTTAGAAATTCATCATGTTTGTGAAAACTTGGAGTTTACTTGTAAAAACGGCCACTGTATCTCTTATGATTATGTTTGCAATATGGAAGACAATTGTGGCGATTGGTCAGACGAAGCAATGTGTGGTGATTGTCCTGGACAAGTAAGAAAGAAAATTAATTAATGAAAGTCAACTAATACATTGTTTTTCATTAGCTAATTATTAATTATAACGTGTATTCTTAATCATTTGTGTATTACTCAAGCCCAACTAAAGATAACCTTTTAGGATTTTGATTAACTAATTATTTATGTTGTGTTATTTTTTTTTAGTTTTATTGTGCTAAAAATAATACTTGTATACCTTTGAAGAAAAAATGTGATGGAATAATTGATTGTGAAGGTGCGTTGGACGAATTGAATTGTAACGAATCAAATACTACTAAACACATTTGTTCAAATGGAGAATTTTTGTGTTCAAATTCATCTGGATTTTGCATCGATAAACGTTACGTTTGTGATGGATTACCAGATTGTCCTGATGGTGGTGATGAGAAAGATTGCAGTAAGTATTTAAATAATCTGTCTCTGGAATGTGAATTTTTCATTAGTTTTTTTAACTACAAAGTCAATTTTGTTTTGTAATTTCAAACTATTAAAAATAAATATTAACTCGTTAAGTACTTGACTATTATTTATGTTATGTGTAAAGTAATAAACACATTTTTTTGTCTAAGAATTTGTCAAAAATTGTACTGGTGAATTATGCAATCGTATTGACAATAATTCTACCAATTGCTCGTATCCTAGTCATTCCTGTGACAATAATACAATGTGTTTACCAGTCGACTTACTGTGTGATGGTAAAAATGATTGTTTAGATGGTTCGGACGAAGGTGGACAATGTGGTAATATATTCATATTTAAAAAAATATATGTGTTAAAAACGGAGGTAAATACTTTTTTAAAATTAAAACTAACTTTTTAATCCGATTACTTTTTTTATTTATTCGTTAAACTTTTCAATAATTTTAGAGATTCTTTACAAATGGCCTTGTATTAACACATATAACTTACGTTTTTATTTATAAATAATTTATTATCATTATTATTGCTTGTTAGTTAATTAAATATAAATACAATTTTAGTTGAAAATTTATGCGAAACCGCATCAGAATGTTCACACGTTTGCAAAAACAGTCCAAGTGGATTTTTATGTCTATGTCCAGAAAATATGAGCATTCAACTAGATGGAGTAACGTGTTCAATTACAAGCCCATGTACCGTATGGGGTACGTGTTCGCAAAAATGTTTGGAAATTGGCAAATATGCTCATAAATGTGCTTGTAACCACGGCTATTTATTAGCTGCCGATAGATTTACGTGTAAAAGCACAGGTGAGCTAAAAATTTTATTTTTTTATTTGTAGTTGACTTATTAATTTTAAAATTAAATAATAATATAGCTGAAAAATCAACGATGGAACTTGTGTTTTGGGTGAGATAGCTTGTAGAAAAGTATAGAGAGAAAAAGAAAAACCTATGTATGGTTTTTATAAAATTTAGAGAAGGTGTATGAAAGAGTGGCCAGAGAGATTTTGATGTTGGCGATGATGAGAAAAGGAGCTCCAAAATTGTATATTAGTTTGATAAAGGATATTTATGAAAGTTCAAACACGAGTATCATTAGTATGCGTGGAGGGATAATAAAACATTTTTGTGTTAGAGTAGCTGTGAATCAGGGTTCTACTTTGAGCCCTTATCTGTTCTAAGAAATTAAGTTATGAAGGAAATACAGGGTGAGGTACCATGATGTATAATGTTTTAAGATAATATTGTTTTGGTAGGAGATAAATTGGCAGAAGTTAACAACTTGCTAAACGTTGGAGGATAGAGGGGAAGAGGAAGATTGAATAAAAGATGGTTAGATTTGATTACAAATTATATGAGGACTGTAGTTTATGTGAAGATGATGTGGGAGAATGTATTAAGTAGAGGTTTAGGACTAGGGTGGCTGATCCCAAATAGTTGGGATGAAGGCGAAGGAGAAGAAGAAACAATAATATACCTTTTGTTGGTAATTGTGTTGCACCAATGACCTACATCAAGCACTGATTTTCGTTTAAATAATTTTAAACTTAATATATTGTAGAGTTATATTATACAGTTTTATTAATAATAATGTTTTATGTGTTCAAGATGAATCTACGCCTCAAATAATATTTAGCAATAAACATGAAATACGTGGAATCAATTTAGTTACTAGAGATGTCAAGTCGTTAATTTCTAATTTAAAAAATACTGTTACGTTAGATTTTTATCACGCAAAAGATGGAACCGACACATTATACTGGACTGATGTGATGGATGATAAAATTTTCAAAGGCACTATGATCGGTGGTTGTAAGTGTTAATCATATGTTTTTGTTTTATGTGTGATTAATTGCAATTGTAAATACAAGAGAGTACATTTGTTTAGCTTTAAGTGACATCGAAGTTGTGGTACAAAATGGATTGACTACAGCCGAAGGTCTTGCTGTTGATTGGGTAGCTGGTAATCTTTACTGGGTCGAAAGTAACTTAGATCAAATTGAAGTGGCAAAACTAAATGGCAGCTTTCGAAGAAGTCTGATTGCCGGCGATATGGTTAGTCCTAGAGCTATTGCATTGGATCCTAGATTTGGTTATTTGTTTTGGTCCGATTGGGACTCGTCTGCTCCTCGAATTGAGCGTTGTAGTATGGCTGGTGAACACCGTCAAGTTATTGTTTATGTGAATATGTTTGAATACGGAGAATGGCCCAATGGTTTGACGTTGGACTATGAATTGAATCGAATCTACTGGATTGATGCCAAGTAAATATACTGTTTAAACTTATTTGGATTGTACAATTATATTTCATCTAAATATAGATCAGATTCAATACACACAGTGGATTACAACGGTCATGATCACCATCAAGTGCTCAAAGGTCATGAACTCCTTTCTCATTCATTTGCTATCACACTTTATGAAAATGATATATATTGGACTGATTGGCGAAGTAATTCAGTAAATAGGGCAAACAAATGGACTGGATCTAATGTTACTGTTGTTCAACACACTGTTACCCAACCTTTTGACGTAAAGGTTTTACATCCTAGTCGACAGCCCAAAGGTAATAGTTGACAATGAAAAAATGATTTATTAATAATGGACTTACTAATAATGTTTTAAAAATAATGGACTTCGACAATAGTGACATTGTTGAAATTACTTAAATAATTTAATTACAATATTGTGGGATAAAAATTTATAATCAATATTGCGGTAATTTGAGAGAAATCGTTGTTTACTTTTATACAGAGTGAATCGTTTACGTCACTCTATATGAGGTAGTATTTCATGGGTTGAGTTCAGAATGTATATATATATATTTTTAGAATTTTGTTATCTAAAATCTAAAGAAAAAAATAAACATACAATTTTTTCGCATAAATTAAATGTTGGATTAAAATGTATTTACAGAAGCAGATCAAAAAATAAAATGGTTGAATAAATGTGACAAATAAAAAAAAGTAAAAACGGCGACTGTCTCCCAATAACAATAACTAAATACTTAATACTCGATGTATGCAAAATATAAAATATGCCCTCTTAGAACTATCACCCTACTGACTATAATAAAATATAGTGTTTTGTTTATAATTCCATCAATAATCATGTAAACAGAAATAAATTGTTCTATGATATTTCTAGCAAAATCCTCTTACAATATTTTGTGTTTTCCAAATAGTTTTGTATTTTTTAAGCAATTAATTTTTTTTCGCACAACAATAATTATTTTTTGTTTACTGAAAGAAAAATATTACTTGACATTTTTTTTTTCGTTTGAGGAAATAAATGTTTCACAAAAAATTATTATTTTCTCTTTGGTTGTTAAACAGGGTATGTTAAACGTACTCGGTTTGGTTTACGCTCAGTTCTAAGCAGATGTTGTCCATTCCTATCTAGCACAAGCTTTGTTTATTATATGTGTGTTAGAGAAAAAATCGTAGGGGGAAAAAATCAATCTGTATATATTTTAAATTATTGATATAATTTACGATTTATCAGTATATTGATATAAATAGCGATATATAGATTTTAATTTACTTTTTTTATTTAATGTTCAGTATTAAAATAAATATAATATTTTTATTTGGTACTAATATTATACCAAAATAATGACATCTTAACAGCAATAATATTTATATATTTATATGTTTATAGTTGAATTTAATCCCTGTGGAAATAACAATGGAAATTGTTCTCATTTGTGTTTGTTAAACATGAATTCTACTTACAAATGTGATTGTCCACATGTAATGAGATTATCAAAAGATAACCATACTTGCATAGGTAATAGAGTAAATTACTGTTGCTGTTAAAATATTATCCATATTGATGTGACGGTACTTTTTACTTTTAGTCAACGAGATAGTGCTGTTGTTTGCGCAAATTAATGAGATTCGAGGAGTCAACTTGGAACAACCTTATTACAATACAATTCCCACATTGCTCTCATATGACTCTCAACCACTTTTAAATATACAAATAGATTACGTTGCAGCTGACAAACAGATCTATTGGTCCGATTATTCTAGTAACGAAATAAAAAGGTCTAGTTTATCTGGTGGAAATATAGAAGTAATTTTAGACACAGGTAATTAGGTATTATAGTCATTTTTAATTGATACAACTTTATACTCGCTTACCTGATTGATTTAATACAGGAATACATCAACCACTTGGCTTTGCTATTGACTGGATGTCTAGAAATATGTTTGTCGCAGTTAGCACAGATCAACATTCCCTTGTTGAAGAAAATATCACTGTAGCCAAAACTATAATCGCTTGCAATCTTAACGGAGAATATTTCACTACATTGTACTCGAGTGACTGGACCGATCTAGAGAATAATAAAACTGTGCAATTAGGTTCATTAGCTGTGTTTCCTGAACAAGGAAAACTATTTTGGGTCCAAGCTATGGCCAGTGGACATCACAATATTATTATGTCCGATATGAATGTCTCTTCTAGATCTATAATATTTTCAGAAAAAATTATTCCATTTGTACCCGGCCTAACAAGTAAGTTTTCACAATAGTTTGCATTAAATGTTTTAACATCTCATCTAGTTTTTATTTTTAAAAAAATCTTTTAATATAAACATTTTTAACAGGTTTAACTGTTGATCAAGAAACACACACACTGTATTGGGTGAATTTAGATAAACATTTGATTCATTCGTACAACATTCGAGATTTAAAATTAAATCCTCCATTGAAATTACCTGAAGAAAGTACCCCATCGTCCATCGCCTTGTACAAAAATGATATATACTATGTAGACAATAAATTAATGAATATTCAAGTGGCCAACAAAATAACAGGTGAAGGAAATACTGTGTTCCGCAACCTAACTGGAGGTAAATTATTTTTTCTTTCTTCTAACTTTAAATTAATAATAAATCCAAATTAACAGTTATTATTTATGTACTTTAGATGTATACGCATTGAGCCTTTACGATCCATCATTGCAACCTGATGCAAAAGTTCGTTCACATTCAAATTTTTGTTCAAAACATCGAGGATTTTGTTCACATCTTTGTTTAACGATTTCGGCTAAAGATCGAGTTTGTCAATGTGCTACTGGCTACGTGATAGACCCTAGTGACAACACAAAATGTTTAGGCATCAATGAATTCTTATTATATACGGTGGAGTCTGAAATCAAAGGCGTATCTTTGGTTAAAAATGATAGCCGCCAAGTTTTAAGTCCACTGTCAAAAACATCAATGGCAACTAGTATTGACTTTTATGAAGGTATGACAGTTTAGTTGTTTACGTATTCTTACAACAAGTTCATTAAAGATAACAGTTAGACTGAATGAATCTAAAACAACTCGGCGTTTGTTACCTAACCTAATTTTATATTATTGCGTATAATAAGAAAACATAATTCCTTTGGTAACAGCCGTCAAATTAATAGTGATGGCACCACACAAACTTTGTCATAGCCTCTTAAAGTATTTCAAAATAATAAAAAAATATATTTAAATGATTTTAGATTATATATACTGGTCTGATGACGAACAAGGAACCATTATGAGAATTAAGCGTGATGGAACCGGTAGACAAACTATTGTAAATCACGAACATTCTAGTAAGATAACGCTAGGAACTTTTGTGTCAGGTACGTTAAACTTAATTTTCATTTTGTGTAAATTAAATTCGCTCATTTAGTGTTTCATGGTATTATTCAGGAATTTCAATTGATTGGATTACTGGTTACATTTACTGGGCTAATCCAACATTCAATATTATACAAGTGGCCAATTTGAACGGGACTAATGTTTATGTAGTGTTAGATGGTGGAGAGACCATGGAAAGACCTAATTCTTTGGCCGTGGACCCTGTGTTTGGGTTTCTCTTTTGGAGTATTAGACGCTATCATGGAATATTCCGTTCTACGTTGAACGGTCATAATATCAAAAATATTGTACACAATAAAAATAAACCGTTCATTGAAGATATCACATTAGACTATTTGGTAAGTTAAGACGAAATGGTTATTTTCCGTTAATCATAATTATTTCCGATTTAGAATGGCAAGCTGTATTTTTGTCAACAAAGCTTAATTGGTCGTTGTAATTATGACGGCACTGAATATGAAATATTATATGAAGATAAAGATATTAATCCAGCTAGTATTGTTGTTCATAACGGATATATCTATTGGTTTGGCCTGTATGTAACTCCCATTATAAATAAAAATTATGTTTCAAATTGTATCTTAATGTCATAAATATTTTTATAGAATGCAAATACAAGGCTCGTCTTCGCTGATGGTGTCACCTATAAACAATATTTCTGCCTCAGAAGAGTTAATACACGAGTATGGAGAACATCCGAAAGATATACAAATATTTTCCAAAGATCGGCATCAGGGATCTAATGTTTGTGCTAAAAATAATGGAGGCTGTCAGGAATTGTGTTTGTTTAATGGAACACATGGTGTTTGTGCCTGTTCCCATGGTATTGTTAGCGCTGATGGAAAAACGTGTGAAGGTAGTGTGAAGTGGTGTCATTCGTATTTTTATAAAAATCACTGAAAGTTTTAAAAACATTGTAGTGTTTAACTTGATTCACATGTTCATTTAAATTTTTTAGACTATGAAACATTTGTTATGTATTCTCGAGTCAAACAAATTGATAGCATCAACGTACCAGAAAATCCTTTTATTTTTACCACACCATTCCGAGTCATGCAGTCAAAATCATTTATGCAAAATATAATTGCACTTTCATTTGATTATGTGCGTTCTTTACTATTTTATTCGGATATTCAACGTGGTACTATTGATGCCATACACTTCAATGATACAGGACATCGGGTTATCGTTGAATGTATACAAGTTTACAATAATGATATAATTACTTATTCTTATTAGTTATTTTATTGTTATATACTCGTTTGTATTTTGGAATTTAGATCAAGGTTCTGTAGAAGGAATTGATTACGAAGCAAAGGAAAATATGCTTTACTGGACGAGTAGTAATGCGTCCATCAGCCGAATAAACTTAAGTAAATCCAATGCTACACCTGAAATGGTTTTAAAATTAGGACAATCCGACAGGCCTCGCGGAATAGCCGTTGATAGTTGTGATTCGTAAGTTTATATATTATACGTACCTATTTTCCTTTTTTAAATATTTATTTTATTTAAATTTAAATTTTAGCCGAATGTATTGGACAAACTGGAATAATCTAAAACCCAGTATTCAAAGATCTTACTTAAACGGATACATGGTAGAGACAATAATAATGACAGACATTCAAATTCCAAATGCTCTCACGTTAGACCATGTTAGCCAGAAAATTTATTGGGGTGATGCAAAATTAGACAAAATTGAACGTTGTGAATATGACGGATCAAATCGAGTGGTATGTAAATGAATAAAAATTTAAAAAACAGATATTAAATATACATATAACATATTTCACTGATTAGATTCTGGATGACGTGTATGCACAACATCCATTTGATATTGCTGTTTATGGCGATTATTTCTTTTGGACAGATTGGATGTTAAATGCAGTTTTACGTGCTGATAAATACACCGGTAAAAATGTGGTTTGGATAAGAAAAGATGTACTCAGGCCAATGGGGATAGTAGTTATTGCAAATAACACAAATGAATGTATGACTACAATTATTGTCATTAAATAGTTGATCAAGATTAAATGTGTTCAATTTAAACAATTAGGTTCTAAGAATCCATGCCGTGTGCTTAACGGTGGTTGCGAAGATATTTGTAGATTGGATATCAAAGGCAACGTAGAATGTTCATGCCAGCGAAATCGTGTGCTTTTGCCTGATAAAAAAAGATGTGTCGAGAGTTTAAGCACTGGGCGAAAAAATTGTTCGAGTAATGAATTCACATGCTCTTCCTTTGATTGTATACCGTTTGAAAACACTTGTGATAATATACCGCATTGTCAAGACGAATCTGACGAAGACATTAAATATTGTGGTAGGATAAATATTTCAAGTTAGTTGTTTGAAGAGAAAATTATATCCTGAGTGAATTACTTTAAATTTCAGCCACAAGGTCTTGCCCTGATGATTTCTTCGCGTGTCAAGATTTGCTAAATCGTTGCTTTCCGAAAGAACGTAAATGTGATGGTCACATAGACTGTTTTGATGGTTCTGACGAATTGGGATGCACTTGTCAAAATACTACTTATTTTCGTTGTAAATCTGGTGAATGTATTGCTCCAAATTTACGCTGTGACAAAGATCCCGATTGCAGTGATGCAAGTGACGAAATTGGATGTGGTAAATTCAAAAATGGTGTATAAACTTTTTGTATTTTAATAAAAATGTTATATTCTTTAAGGGCTAACAACACATTGTGAAGAATTAGTGCTCAGCGCAACAGTAGTAAGCTGTAATTCAACTACTGCTTGTATACATCCATCTTGGATTTGCGATGGCCAAAATGATTGTTGGGATAATAGTGACGAAGAAAATTGCCCTACAAGTAGGACAACGGTTTTAAATTTTTTTTTTTTTTAATTTTATGATAGCTGTTGTAATGTTTTGTAACTTACTAACATTAGCAAAAACTCCATTGCCATCGAAAAATAATTGTTTGCCCAGTGATTTCAAATGTTCTAACGGTAAATGTGTCTCCAAATCTTGGGTGTGTGACGGTGACGACGATTGTGATGATTCATATGAAACTTCATTACCTTCGTCAGACGAAAGGAATTGCTGTAAGTTTTTTTTATATACATTTGAATTACTTTTTTTTTATAACTATTGAGAATTACTTAACACTAGGAATTAGTTCTTAACTTGAATGGGAGGGATGATATTCTTTACAACCAATATACAGTGAAAAACAAGAAAATGTCATTAACCTTTATACTTATGATACATAAACATTTTTCAACATTTTCTTTCATTAAAAAAAAAAATCAAACTAAAAGCATGTTTGCAAACATGATACTTTTCATATAATCTAATATTGTCAGTTGTTGGTTAGGCACCAAGGTACTGCTAAGTGATTGGGGACTACCCATCAAAATGTTCCTAAACATAAGATTTTACAACATATACAAAAAAAATTAAATCAATTTTATTGTTTAAGCTGTTAAATGCAAACCATCCGAATTCCAATGCAAAACAAAATTTGAAGATTATGAGTGTCTACCTGCATCGTGGCAATGCGATGGGACTCCTGATTGTATTGATGGAGCCGATGAACCTAAGGACTGTTGTAAGAATAAGTCGTTTAAGCGATATCAAATATTTTCACTATTCTAGTTTTTATCTTAATCCCGTCCACTATCATAATAAGGTTAATAAAAATTAGTCTTTTTTTTATCCCTCAGTGAGTAGAAATTGTTCAAGTAGTGATTTTCATTGTAACAAAACTGGAAGATGCATACCTATTACTTGGGTATGTGACAAAGACAATGACTGCGGTGATGGTTCTGATGAAAATGAAGAAAAATGTAAATTTATTAACAGTACAGCATGTCCTCTTGATCAATTTCAATGTGTTAACAAAAAATGCATCTTTCACGTGAGTAGTAAAATATGTTGTGTTATTTCAGAAATAAACTAATACTCTAGTATAATGTTATCTACAATTATCCAATTTCTAAATCTACAGGAATACTATTGTGATGGACATAACGACTGTGGTGATAATTCAGATGAACCTGAAAATTGTAAAATATGCGATCCTATCAAAGAATTTATTTGCGAAAACGGTGTCTGTATTTTGCAGTCTGATGTTTGTAATGGTAAAAACGATTGCGGTGACAATTCAGACGAAAACTTACATAAAGAGGAATGCAGTAAGAATTATATTGAATTATAACCATCAGTAAAATCGTAATTTTATTTTTGAAATTTTAATTTTTTAGAACATTACAAAAACGAAAGTTGTTCATGGCCTGATAACTTCTTTTGTCAGAATAAGATTTGCATTAACGCAAACCTCACATGCAACGGTCAAGACGATTGTGGAGATTTTAGCGATGAAGATAAATGCAGTAAATGGCATACTCAAAATATTTATATGAATGCATTTTTCAATTTTGATCTTAATGTAATTAAAAACATTTTTTTATTAGATATCAACGAATGCTTATTAGAAAATGTCACTCTAATGTTCCGCCCTTGTGAGCATATATGCATAGATCGTTCAGTCGGTTACGAGTGTCAGTGTCATTCTGGCTACAAATCTGTCGGTTCTCTATGTCATGATATTAATGAATGCAACTCTACTGACATTGTAAAGCCTTGCAGTCAAATATGCTACAATACCATCGGGTCTTTTAAATGTGACTGCACTGCTGGGTATACTTTACTACCGGACGGTCACTCTTGCAAAGCTTCAACGAGTAAAAAAATACATAAATAATTATGATGTGACGAACCCTGATTTTATAGTTTGAATGTATCAAAAACCAAACTTATTGAGTACCACCGTATGTTTTATGCACAGAACCGAGTAGCAATAAACATTTGTCAACTTTGTTAAAAACAACAGTTATTAATTTTTGTCCTTGGTGATTGACGTATAAAACTTGGCAGGTCAAGTGGCTACATTATTTAAGAAAAAGATTTGCTCGGAAACAATATATGCTAACAGTTAAATAATCCGCTATAATTTTTGCCAGTACTTGATAACTCAAATGGTTTGGATTGTTTTGAAATCAAACAGTTTGTCATATCACGTCTTCTAGACACTATTAAGATAGTATCATATATTGATTACTTATCCATATATTTTTTGTTTAGACATAAAACCCGTGTTGGTTTTTGCGAATGTTCACTATATTAAAGAAATTGATCTGAGAGGTACGGAAAATTCAATGATAGCCAATAACTTAACAAATGCCGTTGCTGTTGATTACGATTTTGCTGAAAACTGTTATTATTGGTCCGACGTCACCAACCAAGGTAGCACAATAAAACGACTATGCAAAGATAAATCCTCAGAGGTAGGTTTTATTTGATGTTTTACTATAACATAAATTAATTCCAACCCTGTACAATCGTCTATTTAAAGTATTTATTACATTTTTAGCGTTTGCACGGGCCGGCAATCTACAGCCCCGACGGAATTGCTGTTGACTGGATTGCTAAAAATTTATATTGGTGTGACAAAGGCAAAGACACTATAGAAGTATCCAAGTTGAATGGTCATTTTAGGAAAGTTCTAATTAACAAAGGTCTCCAAGAGCCTAGAGCCATCAGTCTGGATCCGATCCGTGGATACATGTACTGGACTGATTGGGGCGAAGTGCCTCACATTGGTAAAGCTGGAATGGACGGTAGTGAACCCAGAGTTATATTGAATGAATCTCTCGGTTGGCCAAATGCTTTAGCTTTGAGCTTAGCAACTGAAGAACTATTTTGGGCTGATGCTAAAGAAGATTATATCGCCTATTCCGACCTAAACGGCAACAACAAGCGTGTAGTTATGAGTAGAAGTAAGGTTTATTAAAATAATTTAATCAACAACAATAATTTAATTGTAATTCTGATAACTGGAATTTTTGTTGTTTTTATCAGAAATGAATCCTGCCGTGAATCTGCATCACGTATTTGCAATTACATTGTTCGAAAATTATGTTTATTGGTCGGACTGGGAAACCAAAACTATTCACAAGTGTCATAAATATTCAGGTCTCGGGTGTCAAAACGTTACAACACTCGTTTATAAGCCTATGGACATCAAAGTTGTACATCCTTTATTGCAGCCATCGAGTGAGAATAACTTCTATTTTTTTAACTCTTGAAATAACACATGAAATATATAATAATATATGAAATACTATTGTGTATAACTCAGGAGCATATAATCCGTGTGAGAAAAATAACGGTGGCTGTAAAGCATTATGTCTTCTTTCACCTTCTCTGGGTCGAACATGTGCATGTCCACAGGATTTCATATTAGCTCCGGACAACATGAATTGCATTGCTAATTGTACATCATCACATTTTGTGTGCGCTAACACATTCAAATGTATACCATTTTGGTGGCACTGTGATAAGCATGTATGTTTACAAAATACCTGTAGTGATTTTTTTTTATATACATATATGTACAACAATTTTCTATAATATGATATTAGGATGATTGTGGTGATGGATCAGATGAGCCCGCCAACTGCACTGATTTCCATTGTACACCTGGGCAGTTTCAGTGCAATAATAATCAGTGTATACATCCAATGCAAATATGTAATGGTATAGCTGATTGTAAAGATAATTCTGATGAAGACGATTGTGAAAATGTAACAGAGTGAAAATTGTACTTCTTGTAACCTGTTTTTGACTATAAAAATTATTTGTTAATTAGTATACATGTCTGGATACGGACTTTAAATGTCAACGAGGTACAAATATTTCGTCAAATCCTTCTTGTATATCGAACCAACTCAAATGTAATGGCCACAAAGACTGTTTAGACGGTGAAGACGAAAAAGATTGTAAATCAAAAGCTTGTGCCACTAAAGAAGTAATACTTGTTTTTTGTATTTGTGTGTTTAAAATTAAAAAAATAAAAAAATTTGTGCAGATGAGTTTAGATATATCCATGTCCATAGTTTTAAGCTAACGTTTCGGACTCTTTGCAGAATCCATCTTCAGGGCTGTGATATCCGCAACTGTTCGGCTGCCATGGCGATACTCATAAAGCCACGGCAGCCAAACAGTCGTGACTATCACAGCCATGAAGATGGACTCTGAAGAGTGAAACGTTGCCTTAAAACTATGGACATGGATATATCTGAAACTCATCGGCATGATATTACAATCCATGAAAGCTTCAACACATTCCACAATATTTGGGTTTTTCAGTTCAAATGTGCAATTAGTGGAAAATGTATTCCAAAAGTATTTGTTTGTGACGGAGAAAACGATTGTGGTAAAGACGACGATTCAGATGAAATACTAAACTGTACATCGAGAACATGCGCCCCAGATGAATTTCGTTGCAACAGCGGTCGATGTATTCACCAAATGTGGAAATGTGACGGAGAAAAAGATTGTCCCGACAGTGAAGACGAACCTCCTTCTTGTTTTAACACTACGTGTGATCCCACTTATTTCAAGTGCGCTAACGGACGGTATGTAACACTTTACAAATTTAAACGCAATTTGTATAAATAAATATTTTGAATAATAATTTGTGATCATTGTTGATATAGATGTATTCCTGGTCGTTGGCGATGCGATTTTGAAAACGATTGTGGCGACAGATCGGATGAAGCCGGATGTTCACCGAGGAATTGTACCGATGTTGAATTTAGGTATTTTCAACATTATATTTTGTTTATAAAACTAATTTTGTTATTTTATTGTATTATAATATTAAATTTTTTCTTTCATCACTCATTTATGTAAAAATGTATTAAAATTTCAATGTTGTTTAGGTGTTCTGATAGTCGATGCATACTACTTACACAAAGATGTGATGGAAAAACCCATTGTTCGGATAATAGTGATGAAAACGATTGTGAAGCTCATGTAACCTGTGGCAGCGACGATTTCCACTGTAATGGTTCATACCATTGTATTTCTCCGTAAGTATCGATTATAAAAAAAAAAATTATTAATATTTTTGTTTAAAAAGCTTTGATTTCCGAGGTCATTGGCAAAGGTTTAAAGTAATAAATTAAAATAACTTTATAATTTACTTTCACTTAAAAGTTTTTTTTTTCACTGATCTTTTATCAGGAAGTGGAGGTGCGATGGAGACCAAGACTGTCCTGACGGCTCGGACGAGTGGAATTGCACAGATAAAATAGGAAAAGGATGCTCTATCAGCCGTAATGGTCAGTTTGTATGTAACAATGGTGACTGCATATCATTGGGATCGAGATGTGATGGCGAAGAAGACTGCGCAGATGGTAGCGATGAAAATCGTACAATGTGTGCACAGGTTGCTTGTCCACCAGGAAAGTATCGGTGCAATAATGACAACTGTGTGTTCAATACAAATGTTTGTGATGGAATTGATCACTGCGGTGATGGTTCTGATGAAACCAAAACTGCTTGTAAGTAAACATATTACGTATATTACATACTATAAAAAAATAAAACATAAATATATGTGTCAAATATTCAATAAAAGGTAATATTAATAGACTTTTTTATTTATTGTAAAAAAAGGTGCAAGTTCCAGCCAAATATGTGATATGAATAAGTATAAATGCGCAAATGGCCAATGTATTAATCGACGTCTTCATTGTAATGGACGTAATGATTGCATAGATGGTTCAGATGAGTTGTTTTGTAATAATGTTACTAAAGCGCCGTGTCAATTTGGTACATGCTCTCAAATTTGCATACCCAAAAAAAATTTAACTTTTTCTTGTCATTGTGCACCTGGTTATAGTGCCATGTTACCAAACAAATCATGTCAAGCAGTTGGTATGTAATTTTTTTTTAATAGCTTAATTTTGAAAAATATATTGTACATCAAACTATGATTATATTATCTTGTATTTACATCTGGACAATATTTTATACAATTTTAGGAGCTTCTGCATTATTAGTTGTCGCCAGCAATGAAGGAGATATATATTTTGTCGATCCATACAAATCGCACGAGAATTTCTTTAAATACTCAGCTGTCACGTTGCCAGCTCATAAAATACACTCCATAGACATATTGTGGTCAGCCAATGTATCGTATCTTTTTTGGAGCGATCACAATTCCAAAGCGTTGTATTCCACCATTTTGGACAATCCAGTCAAAAAACCTAGTACAATCACCCGTGATCTTAATACCGTAAAAACAATTGTACGTCCTTAACAAACAAACTAATGTGCTCTCTTTATTTTTTATTTGTCTAATTTATTTTATTTAATCAATTTTTTTTTTTTTTTTTATATAGGTCTACACCGTTGGAAGTCCTGAAAGTATCGCTGTGGATTGGATATCAAAGAATTTGTATTGGATTGAAAATTCTGTACGAACTAAAGTAATTAAAGTAGCAACAATAGATGGAAAAAATATCAAAACATTAATTAAACTTGAAGCCGACCGCAAACCACAAAACATTGTATTGGATCCTCAATCGGGGTATACTTTTTTTTACTATAGTTTTATATTTGTTTACCAAAATTTATAATACAATGTTATAAAACCAAATTGTTTTGTTGTAATCATAAAAGAACTTAAAAAAAAAATATCTTGCTAATAAGAAAAATATTATATAAATTAAAATATAAAATTTTATTAGCTAAGTCCCAACTATCAGAGTCAAAAAATGATTACAAATTTAATATTTTTTTAACAAATAAATGTATTATTCTTTTAGATCAATGTTTTGGTCCGATCTGGGTCGTAAACCCCATATTGAAACTTGTTCAATGGACGGTTATAACCGACGAACGTTTGTTAGTGATTCTGTTCGTAGTCCAGCCGGTTTAACAATAGACTATGCAGCTCGTCGTTTATATTGGTCCGATACAAAACCATATACAGTTGAATCGATTTCACTGGACGGAAAAGGACGTAGGGTTATACACAAATTCCCTAAAGGTAATGTTCCTAGAAATTTATTTTCTGTTTTAGAGATTTTTATTTTTTCCCTGTTAATTAGGCAAGCATCCAACTAACATCGAGTTGTTTGAAGATTCAATTTATGTAACGCTCCTTACAACAATTGTGCGTATAGACAAATTTGGAGACAAGAACATGACGACCTTGGCTAAAAACATATTTAGAGCGACTGATTTAGTGATGATGCAAGAAAATAAACATCCCAAGTACTGTAAGTACTACGTCTACATTTAGCTTGGTGTTCTCAAGTTAATGTTGAATATATACTTTTTACAGTGATTGATTTTTGCACCGTTAATCCATGTCATCCTACCGCTTTATGCACTCCAAGTACAAATCCAAAAAATCGTACTTGCATGTGTGCCGACAATCAAATGGAAGTATCAACGTTAACTGTAAGTACCGGATTATAATTAATTAAACTTGTATTTGATAGAGTTTTGTTATTTTAGGATATAAAGTGTATGGCTAAAGAAACGCCTTCGTTCGTTTGTGAACCTCCTTGTTTGTTGGGTGTGTGTGTTTCTAATGGTACATCGCCTCTAGGGCGATGCAAGTGTGATCCGTTCTTTACTGGAGATACCTGTGATGTGTACGCGTGTCATAAATTTTGTTTTAACGAAGGTATATGTTATGTTGAACCTGGACCGACTCCTGAAAATGATACCATACCTAAGGTATTATGATATAAGCTAATTTGATTATTGTTACAAACGATATTATTGTATTATATTAACACATAAGGTATTCTTTTTTTTTCTTAGTGTAAATGTTCTCCTAAATGGTCAGGTGAAAAATGTGATATACCGATACCTCAACAAGGCGGTTGCCCGGGAGGTTGTTTAAACGGTGGCAGTTGTATTGACAATAATTGTGATTGTCAACCTGGGTTCACGGGTCAGTCACGTTTACAGTAGTTTTAAAATTGTTTACCATAATATGACAACAACAATTTTTCTACAGGTGAAAATTGTGAGAAATGTGTTAACGTTGAGTGCAAAAATGGAGGAGTGTGCGTAAAATTAGAAAATGGTGTCTTCGAATGTAAATGCACCAACGGTTTCCGAGGACCGTCGTGCACAGAGTTAGATTGCAACAATTATTGCATTCAGGTAAGGGCAAAAACACAATTTTTTTTTCTAAATAAATTTCCATTACTTGTTATGTTTTAGGGTACTTGCATGTTAAACACCGATGGACCTCATTGTAAATGCCACAAAGGGTTCACAGGTCAACGCTGTGACTTGATTAGCTGTACTCAAAACACATGTCTGAATGGAGGTAATATTTGTTTAATTTTCCATTTCATTTTGTTACTACTATATTCTAACACAATGTAAAATACATTTAGGGTCTTGTTACATCAAAGAAAATCATACTGCTTGCTTGTGTCCTCCTCAATTCAGAGATCCCCAATGCGGCATTAATATTTGTGATTGTAAGTGCAATGTGGACGACCATTTATGTCAAACATACTGCCCCACTAGAAAACATCCAATGTGTAATCAGTCTGATGAAATATCAAATTTGTGTCATCCCGGCAAGTGTAAAAATGGCGGCACTTGTATAATTGAAAATGGTCGAGCCACGTGTAGGCAAGTACAACTGCATTACATAATTATCTGTATAAATATTTATCCATAGTATATAAATCCAGTTTTATGATTTCGACTAAGCGCCAAACAACAAAAATTAATAAATACAAAGTACAGGTAATGAAATACCTGTATTTATTTTCACTACTTTCCAACTAAAGGTCACCACACAATGGATAACATTTAAAATTGCTAATTGAAGTAGGAACTACTTGTTAAAAACAAAATGAAGCTATTTTAAAAGAGTCATATTTTTGTTTTTAATTTATTGAACTAAATTTTCAACATATATTTTTTTTCCACTTGTAAAATATTTAAAAGTTGGTTACATCTTTTTGCCATATCGCTGACTATCAAACTATGTAGTGAACAGATGGTGACGTAAATTTCATTATTATCACAAAATATATTTTATTTTAATTGTGCCTATTTTTAGGTTTTGTATTTAAAATATTACTAACTTGTTTTAGGTGTGTTGGTCCGTGGGGCTTCTCCGACTGTAGTAATATTATAGTTGATTCGGGCTCGTGTTTAGGCTACTGTTATAATGGTGGTTCGTGTTTCTTAGAAACCAATGAAGCCCATTGTAAATGTGCCACAGGTTGGACAGGACAACGTTGCACTGATCGTTTCACCTGTTCTAACTATTGTCTAAACGGGGGCACTTGTATACAACCAGAAAAATCCACAGAAAGCCTCACATGCCAGTAAGACAATTGTTTGTACATGTTTTGTGCATATTTCTAACATACATTTTGTTTCACAGCTGTCGAAAAGGGTATGTAGGAGAGAGATGTCAAAAACAGTTATTTATAGATCATACAACATCGTCGGAACACAACAAAAACAAACACGGACTTGACGCTCTTTGGATAGTATTTTTCATTGTCGTCGTGTTGATAATCATCACTTCCATTACGTATTACACGAAACTTAGAAGACGGTAATTTAAAATAGATGAATGTTAAAATGGACTGTCCATTAAATTGGGCTTGGTTGAATTTATTCGATTCCTAGTGATGAAATGTTGGTATTTGATAGAGACTTTTCAAGCATGACCTAAACATTGTCAAACGCCTCAGTATGGTAAATTATGTAGCTGAAAAAGGTGTAGTTGAAAAAACATTAATCTTTTAATGAAAGATCAGAAGCATTTATTCCCCAATTGTTGTCTGAATATTCAAAATATATATTCAATTCCAAAACCACAAAGAAAGGTTTCGTGTAATTGCTGGAGATTTCTGACCGCATTTTTGTATTACATACTTTAATCCAAGATACTTGTTTAATGAACAAAAAATATTTTTATTGTTTTCTGACGAAAACTTGCTACAAATCAAGGGTTAAGTACTTCACACGTGTAACAATTTTTTTTATTTAGTCCATATTATCAAAATAATTTTAAAAAATATTAATTTAATTAGCAACTATGTATGTTTAAAGAAAGAAATTTTAATGGTGAAACAGCCACTTTCCTTGGAACTAAGATTAAGCGCAATTTAACAAAATGTCTAGTGGTTTATTTTATATTTGCTAATTTAAATTGAATTGTTATTATTTCAGAGGTCGTTCTTTCTTACACGTACGTATGCAAGAAAACATTGAAGTAAACAACCCAATGTACATACAAGACGACATAGATGAAGAAGACGTACATTTAGATCGTGCTTTTCCTTTACAAGAAAAGGTATCTGATATGACCAATGAATGCTCTTCTAGTGTTTTTGTTATAAACTCAAAAAATTGTTCACAGCCCAGTGGAGGAAACTTTGGGAATCCAGTTTATGATTCGGTATACAGCGCGTGTAGCAGTGTGTCTGCTACGGGCAGTGAAGAAAGCAAAGGATTGCTTCAAAGCACTAACTTGACAAACCAAAATCTCACTCAAGAAACAAGCCATGACGAAACATAAAAGTAAATCACATCACTGCTAATTTGTATACATTCTTGTTTAACGAATTTAAACAAAGAACTTGATGGACTCGAATAACATTTTTTTAAACCATGTCGTTATTAAAAAAAAATGTTTATAGAAGTAAGTTATTATTATGTTTTTTTATAAAAATAATAATCCCCTTTGATTAATAATATTAGTTCCTATAAAACAAATACCAATTCAACAATAATTTCTGTTATCGTTGTAACCTTACTACTTATAACTACTTATACATGCTGTAAACATTTGTCTTATCCAAGCCGATTGCAAAGCTGTAATAAACTATATAATATTATTATCATGTAACTTACAAACAATACCCTTAAAAAATAACTACAATTTATTAAAAAAAAAAAAAAAATTCTTATAATAAATATGTTTAAATTTCAAAATTACGATTTTATTGAATATATATTTTTCTCCTCCATATCGCTAAATTTTTACTTCCTACCCTCTGTATTGTATATGCTCGCCTGTTAGGTTTTTTCTATAAAAAATATTGAAATATTGTTAATACAAAACACAGTTATTAGTAAGTGTTAATGTTCATAATGTTTTTTATTTAGCTATAACATTTTATGGTTGTGTGTGGCGTATAATTAATTGTGAGCCAATGAAATACATCACTCTTTTTTTAAAAATAATTTCATTATAATTACCGAAACAGTCAATTTGTGATTTTAGTTAGATTAATAATAATAATTGTAAAAATAAAAACGAGTGCTTCTCAATTGTGTCAAAATGTATAGTCTCATGTGTCTTCAAAGTAGTATTATAAATTGTATTATTAAAGTAATGTGTTGTATTCCTTAAGAGTGTTATTTTATACGTTTTCAAACATACACAATGTTAATTAATAGTGCAATAAATATTTTGTTAAACAATGTATCCCTAACCTGTGTCCCCACCCATTGTATGGTCGACTGCTGCTAATGATCAAGCTAATGTTTTTCTTAAGGTAAACTTTTTATCGTAAATCAATAATTAATTATAAAATTTGTGGAAAATAAATTTTTTAATTCCTCGTCAAATGTTTTGTGAGAGCCTCTTCCAAAAATGTTGCTAATTTGTTGTGTTTGTGAATTTTGTTAAAAAAATAATTTCGTACAATTATTAATTATCGCCGCTCGACTACTTTTTTTAATTTTATTCATTAGTTTTTTATCGAAAGTCAATTATTCTTAGTTAATCTATAACTTCTCACGTCGTGTGTCGTAAACAAATTAATTGTAAAGTAATAAAAAATATATTATTGACAAAATTAAAACGTTTACCTTTTTCCAGTCATAACTTTAGTTTTTTATTATAATTTTTTTTTTTTTTACTTTTGCTCAAATTTATTTTTATTGTGTTCTTAAAACTACTTGGAATAATTATTACTTCACACTCTCTTAACATAATAATCCTATATCCTATTGGTTGTGAAATAAATATTCAACGAAATATCTTTTATTATAATAATCGAGCACTGTTCAACAACTTTACACTAAGATTATTATTAAGAATTTTATGTTTATCTGTGTTAATTTGACTTATTATTATTTGTCTTGACCAGTGTTGAATATTATATTTTAAGAGCAAACAAACATAGTAAGTTAAGTTTCATTATTTTGATTGATATGATTGATTGTATGTATAATTGCTATTTTTGTATGGAGTTAATATTCCATTATTAAAAACATTGTTTGTAATTTTACACAACAGCTTTAAGGTTTTTGTTTTTTAAATGTTAACCCATTTGTGTCGTGTAATTGTTTATATAAATGAATTTTATATATATTTTTTTTGTATACTCTAAATTTATAATTAAATGTTCATACGACTAGTCTTTACGTCTACTTCTTGTGATAGGTTTTATAAGCTGTTTTTAATTTTACATTGTTTTTATTTTATTATTAGGAGGTTATAATTTAGTTGATAGATGTAATGTATACGCCTTAATTTTAAGTTGACTTGTGATTATTATTATTGCGTTACAAAAAAATATAATTATTATATAAAATGTATACAAAAGTAAGAAAATAATGTGCCATAATTATGTGAAAAATGTCGTCTTCTTTTTTTTATTATTATATAATATAGAATAACATGTATTTGAATAAATAATTATTATGATAGTATTTCAGTCACGATTAATTGTTGTGTTTAACAAGTCTTATTTTACATTCAAGTCCTACATTAGTACACATTGTGTTGTTCAACCCGATATAGCCTTGAAACTTGTATACTAAATACCTATTGGTATATAATAGAAGATGCGTTATAACTATATTTACCTATGTAATTGAATATCACTTCATATTTTTGTACCATATTCAAAATCTGTTTAAAAAAAAATGTTTTTTTTTTTATATATGATTTCATAAATTCAACCTCATGAAAAAAATGTTCAGTTATTAAATTTAATATTACAATTTTTAATCCTAGAGTTAACGTAGTACCAATATGCCCAATGATTATATTTTTAGACTTTGTAGACTTTTATAATGACGGAAAAACCCGCCTTTATCTATATATAGTTCCGTCTCTGGCGAACCTGTTAACTTGGAGCGCAGTGGTCACCGGCACGTTTTCGCGTCCACGTCCATATGCATTTTTTCTCATCATCATTGGTTTCCGATTTTCAAGTTATATTTTATAATAGTTCAACAAAATGGCAACTATTTCAAAATTTGTACTGAACCACAGTACGGTAAGTACAACTTTTGTAATGACGGCATTAATCGGATTTAGCGCCCACTAGTTTTTTCAAATTTTTTTTTTTGCAAATAGTGTGCTTTTTTACGCCGATGGTGAACTGAAAAACTTAATTTACTTTATACAAAGTTATTATATATTATGTTTTTACTTTATTTGACAAGAATTAAAAAAAAAAATTGAGTTGGGGAATTATCGTAAACTAATCTTCTTAATATGTTATTATGATGATAGAATTAAACTTAATATAAACTAATTTATGTAAAATATTAAGTGAATAATAATTATTTAAAAAAAACTACCATTATAGATGATAAATAACATCAGTCTTGCAAGGTATTTTAATACATTATTTGGTATTGAATACTATTTTGAATAATTATTTTTCCATTATTTAATTATTATAAATATAATTTGTATGGTATGGAAAACTAGATAGTTTACGGCACGGCAAAGATAACACACAAAATTCCATAAAAATGGCCGACTGTCGACTTCAATTCTTATCACTAGTCAGCAATATAGTTTATTATATATATCTGTGTATAAATCCACCATGCTGCATAATATCATTATTGATAATAACGTTGGTAATCATAAATCACAATAACAATTATTGTGTTAGTGGTTTCTCAAGTCTTCTCTGAAGTGTGAACCCTTTTGACCTCTGTACTTAATTTTCTTTATTTCCCATAAAAATTGTTGTGTTTAACAACAAAGTGTAAACATTTTTCCATAAAATATCATCTATCACGGTCGGTTTTTTCTCATTCACAGAACATATTTTATTTGCAGGTTTTCGTTGTATAAACAGAGTTGACATGAAGACGGCAGATAATAATAATAGTAATATAATACTGTTCGATTTGGGAAAGAACGAAATGTTTAACATCAACGACAATTTGAAGACACTTAGAAGGAAACTCAAGGGTTCATTCAATATCGCTATGTGAGTTTATTTTATTATATTTTTAAATAAAATATAATATATTTAGAATATAATCTTTAACACCAATACCTGTAACTATCACCTATGTAAATGTTTATAATAACTTTTTTCATCAACTGCTGTACCAATAAAAAAACAATCTATTATATATTCATATATTTTTAATTGTTAATAATTTTTTATAATTAATGTCGTTAGAAACAAGTATGAAATAACAGCAGAAGTATTGAACGATGTACAACTAATAGTGTTTGGCAGTCCTCGTGCCATGTTTTCTGAATCCGAGTTCAATTGTTTACGGAAATACATAGACCTTGGCGGATCCGTATTGGTCATGTTGGCCGAAGGGGGTGAAAAAGAACTTCACACTAATATTAATTATTTATTAGAAGAATACGGCATTATGGTCAACAGTGGTAAGCACCTATTAAGTCTTTCTAAATGTTTAACTCATTAAAAATTAACTTAATATCCAATTTTGTAATATTTTCCCCATTTTTAAAGGATACTAAATTGTATAAACACAAAATACCATTTCTAATCGGGACGAGAGCGGAATTTTTTTGTAAAAATGTGTATATAAATTGCTGGTCTTGCATGCTTGACTAGTCCCTTATTAAAGTGAAACTTATTTTATCTATTACAGACTGCGTGTTACGTACACATTATTATTTATACTTTCATCCAAAAGAGTGTTTAGTAAAAGACGGTGTTGTCAACGAAGCTGTCGCAAATTACTTAGGAAGAGAAAAAAAGAGCACATCCAGGTAAGCTATTGGACAATATTTATTTTAAATTAAATTAATTAATACGTGCACCATTATAATTGTTCCAACACTACCTTGTTAGCTATTTTTTTACGTTACTAATGAGTTTTGGTACGATAAATAATTAACTGTTAAGTTTAGCAGGTTACAAAATTTATCGAATAGTACCTTTACAGTATATTTTAATATGATTTTTCAGATGTATAAGTTTTGTATTTCCTTACGGCGCTAGTTTGAATGTTGCTAAACCAGCAGCGCCTATACTTACTAGCGGTTCAGTTGCGTATCCTTTAAATAGACCATTGTGCGCTTTCTATTCCGCTTCCAAATATTCTAGTGAAGGTACCCACAAACTAAAGATACCAACAGTTCTGTAATTTTTATTTTTTCTCTTTTACGTCTCACATTTACACCACTTTAGTGAAATTGATAAAAGATGGCCACTGTTACACATAATTGGTATTAACATGCTTGTAATAATAGCAGTATTGTAATTCCAATTCGCACTCATCTTAATACCATAAACATTTAGTTCTTAAAATCACAACATTTATATTTTCTATAGTAGCGTATAAAAATGTTATGGATAACTTGATTTTGATTTTTTTTTTTTTACAGTTAAAAGAGGAAAACTAGCGGTCATTGGTTCCGGCCATTTACTGACTGACAAATATATAAATTGGGAAGAAAACGATAAAATACGTGAACTTTTGTTTGATTTTTTGATCACTGACAACATTACGCTGAACGAAATTGATGCTAACGATCCTGAGGTAGGCCTTTTTTTTCAATTATTAGTTTACTCGTTGACTAAATTAAATATAATTATTATGTTTTAGACTTCAGACTACAAAATGATCCCAGACATTGGAATGCTGTCGTCGCGTGTTCGTACGTGTTTACAATTACAAGAAAGTTTGAATAACACTGGACACCTGTTGTTGTCGGCCGATAACATTAACACGCTAATTGATACAAAATTGTGTTCTTTAAACACGTCAATGCTGCTGGACGCGTTAAATGCGTACACATTGCTCAATGTTCCTCATAATCAATTGCAACTTATTCCTCCGACGTTCAACAACACGTTGCCCATGTTACAATTTGCTGTAAATATTGGCCACCATAGTCTGTAAAGTGTAAAATAAGCCATGTTTGAATTCGTAGGTCTATCCACCGCCGTTTCAAGAATTACCGTCACCATTTTTGGAGCTGTTTGATTTGGACGGAATACTTGGTTCAGAGAAAAAATTATTGGCACAGTTAGCCATGCAATGTCTGGAAATGGAATCTGGCGAGAAAATCGAAGATAATGTCAATATGTTTATTATCGAAGCCAACGAGAAATTGGGAATTGGCAATCGTGTTAGCGACTGTAAAGACATTATTAAATCTGTGTTTACGCTTATTAATAACTATAAAACAAAATAATTATGCAAACAATAGTGTGTTTTTAACATTTATTTATTTTTCAATATTACATAAGTATTTTTCACTATGAAATGTTTTTATTTTCATTTTGTCACACTCAATATTTTTTAATGTCGCTAATCAATAAATATTATAATTAAGTCTATATAATTGTATTTACACATCTTTACAGATTATTTCATCAACAAACCTAATAAAGATTCGATTGCCATTAAGCATTCTGGCAGTCTTTTGTACTTGACACATTATTAAATATTTTTGAGATCTTGGACCTCTTGTTTTAATCTACAATTTCTTTTTCGTTTCTTTTTTCAGTTTATATAATACACATGATATCACATAAAATATTAGAGCCCAAATCACCATCGATACGAATCCCATGTAGACGGCGGTGTGATTTAGAGTCCAACCTCGCATAGTTATTCCACGGAGTGCTTCTATGGCTAACGTAATCGGTACAAATTGATTTATGTATCTGACGAAATGTCGGGCTCCTTGTGTTGGCCAAATGAAACCTAAATAAACGAGAGTATTTAATAAAGTTAAAGTTTAGTTATTATAAAAAATATACTGTTTCATTATTTACCGCATGCGCACATCAGCAAGAAGTTTGTGCCGACACCCGCGAAACCTGCAGCAAAATGGCTGTCGTTGGCCAAAGCCAAAACGAATCCTTAAAAAACAAAAGAAGAACATATTATTAATAAGGAATTGCTGTTAAAACGCATCGACGGCATCGTTTCGTTCATTTACCGTAGATCATTCCAGCTATTCCGATGACTATGAGAAGGCTGTACCCGGTGGCTATGGATCCAATGTATGGATTGTCATAAAATACATACATGATGATTAAAATTTCAAACGCTTGTATACATATATAACAAATCTGAACGACAGAATGGGCCGACGCTATTTCCAGAAACGTCATTCCGGACGTTATGACACGGTCCAGTATACCGTCGTTTTGTTCGTCGAGTAGTACGAACGTTGTGTATATCAAAGGCAAGAAAAACATACAGCTGGAAAAATATAGCCCAATATTTTAGTTGTAGCTAAGTTTAACGAGGAAAGTTCCGAGTCGGGTTAAAACGGCACAATATTCTTACATGCAAACTGTTCCAGGAGTAACGAAATGCGTGAATGAGCCCAAATTCGTGCCGTACAATGCATCGTGAATCTACACATGGGACGACGTTTAAGTACATTTTTAAAAGGTAACAAATTATCGGTAAACTCTAAAAATACAGTAAGTCACCTTGATCGGATACGAAATGACTTTGTCCAGCGAATCGTTGCACGTGCCGACCACGTTTTTCAAGGCGTCTGCTAGACTTAACGTCAAGTCTCTTTCTATCAGAATCGACATGTATCTATCTGGAACACATTGAATTCTTAACACCTAAACGCCAACTGGTGTTCCAGCGCAAGGTCGACTCTGATGTAGATCTACTCACCCGAATCGTCGACCCAAAATTCCAGAAAGCTGTTGTCCACCACACTGTCTGTACTGTCCCGGCCAGAATTCACCCGCTCTTTAAGCGCGTCCGTGTAGTTCCAGTTGAACCGCAACAACGCCCAAATTTGGTTTTTCCTAATCGACTCCCTTCCCGTCTCCACGTCGTAGTATTCGTTCTATAACATGCAGTTTCATTTAGAAAGGACGCGACCACGCTTTTGAAGATGGAGTGCACAAAGACACGGCGGTGACTGATAGAGATTTGCAAAGAAAGAGTATTTGGCGACATGTGTGTGCTGAACACTGGATACTCACGATTCTGTACGTTCTTTTGTGCAGTTGATAGATTAGCTGACAGCTGCCGTACATTTGTTCGTCTAAAAAACAGTTGTTATTGACTTTGGTAAAGTTGGCACAGCTTCCCAAATCGATTTCGTCGTTAATAACGCCGATGTTAATGTTCTTGGGGTCGCGGCCGATGGCCATGTTGAAAAATACCGTTATAATTATCGGCAAACCGAGCATTAAATAGGTCATTCTGAAAGCAATTCATATTATAGGCGTATCTGTTGGTTTTGTTGGCCGGAAAGGGAAGAGAAAAGTCTCCGATGAGTTGAACGGGCTGTAATGATGACAATTGGAACGACAAGAATATTAAGGTAAGAAGATCATTTCCGCCATTTGTGAAAGGAGTGTGAGATTAGCATATAAGAGCTTGGATGGACCATATCATACTGTATTTAATTACAAAACAGAAACTACTGACTCACTGTTTATTTCTCCAAAGTAAAAATCTATTTTTTAACATTTGAGCGCGGAACCGTCGCGTTTCAAACTTTCTATTGTTGTCTAAAGGCAACAGTTTTTTTTGCACGCAATCCATCGGCAAAGGAGTCTTCTGTGGAAAAAAAAACATTGCTTACTTAGAATTCGATATTTGTTAAGGGTCAACGCAATAGAACTAATAGTACTTGAATGATTTTAGAGGTATCGATGATGCATAGTTTGAGGAAAACATCTTCAAGTGACGAACAACTGTAACACTTCATCAAATTCTCTGGGGCGTCTTCGGATAAGATAAGTCCGCTTCTCATCATGCCCACAGTGTGTGCTCTCCGGGCTTCTTCAATGTAATGAGTAGTGATGATAATAGTTTTACCTTCGGAAGACAGGTCAGACAAATGCAACCAAATTCTAAAACATTTTCACAATGAATTTAACCCCTTCAATTTGCTATGGTGAGTTAATTACTTTTCACTTAGTATTGGATCCAGTCCGACCGTTGGTTCGTCCAAAATTAAGAGTGTTGGATTGTGAAGTAGAGCGACTGCTAGTGAAACCCTTCTCTGTTGGCCACCGCTGTATAACATATGCATACATGTTAGAGTTGACTCAACAAAAATATGTTAATATAGCCTAACCAACAAATTTAAAGTTTTAAGAGGTATTCAGAACTTAACTACAGACATTTGTAGAACTGACATTAATTCATGACTTTGTTGTGCATGTTGTATTTTTTTTTTTAACTAGGTATATTTAACAAAACTTGTCTTTTATAAAATATATCACATATTAAAAAAAGGTCGCGTTAGTAGATAATGTGTATTTAACCCGATGCTTTTACCTCAAGTTGTTTATCAACATATCTCTATTTGGCAAGTCGAATATGGCATTGAAATACTTGTACCGAGTGATTATTTCATCCCGTCTCAGACCGAACAGGGTGCCGAAATAACAAAATATCTCTTCGACGCTAAGTAAAGGATCTAAACATAAATCCTAAAACATATTTCATTGTGAATATCGAATAAACAAAACAAAATCGACACTCACCTGTGGCATGTATCCAATCTCGTCTATCCCGTTCGACTCCAAGTTTATAATTCCACTGTCCAATTTCGTTCTGCCGACGATACAGTTTAAAAGCGTTGTCTTTCCACAACCGCTTGGTCCCAAAAGACCATAACTAAAAAAAAAAATGCATAACCAAATTAGTATTAAGCACTTGTGGTATTTATGGTAAAGAAATAAAATAATTAAATGAACCCTTATAAAAAAATTATTATTATTATCAAAATAACTAAAAAAAAAAAAAAAATGCCCTCTTTTTCAATAAGAACCATATGAATACCAATCGTGAATATGTTTTATGGTACCGACCCACTTCTAATCTTAACTGAACATTAAACACCATTTAAACGTTTGAACAGCTGAATGCAATCTAGTCAACCGGCAAATAAAGGGACTTTTTCTTACTGAAAAGTGTCTGGTGATTTTTTTACTGATTTCAGCCATAAAACATATTCATGTTAACGATTGATATGTATAATAATTTATATTAGGTATATTACTAATAACAAATATAGATATATTTTTTTTTGTACGCATACATTGTATTCCTGCGAACGGTGAGCGAAGTACCTCTCAGAACCAAAGACGATGAACTGTACTTCTTGTAGGCAGTCCGCACTTCGACCGAAGCCGGGGGTGGAGGATTTGGTTGCATGGCCTCCCTACACATCCTGCTAAGATAAACCATAAAGTTTAGTTTTTTTTTTTTGTTTTCCAACCAGTACACTTTTTATTTACAAATAATGTAAACAATACGTTTACTCGTTTATACTTATAAAATCATTTTTAGATATTTTCTAAATACAACCTATTTTCAATGTAAATATATAATTTATTTATAAAAACCATTGATGAACTCCTACTCTTCTTCTTGTCCTCCTTCGCCGTATCCCAAAAAAATGAACTCCTACTCTTGTAGGGAATTTTTCTGTTTCACCACATACACATTTAACATTAGGTTTCGTTCCTTCATACATCATATCGTCTATTATTCGTACATACACTCTTGGGAGCTGAGACAACACTTTTCTGTCTCCATAAAGTAAATATTACTAAATATGTTAGAAAATATAATCCACTTTATATAACATGGAAAATATCACTCAAGAGTATTAAACATGTATTAGAATTGTCTAACGAACAATGCTAATACAGTCTATTAAAATATAATTTTTAAAGCTATTATACATTTTTAGGTTTAGAAAAAATAATAACACTTAAAAACCATTAGCTATTGTAAAATTGCATAAAGCGTTAGCAGCTGTGACAACTGGCTGGTAGGTAGTTTAATAATAATTGTAGGTCCTATTGAAATCTAGATCTAATTGTAACAATAACATTATTTTTTTTGTTTACTCAATATGCTAAAAGCTCTAATACTTATGTTTACCTTAACTTAACAGTAATACATATTAAGTAAAACTAAAAAAAAACACTAAATTATTTTAATTGTTCGTTTTACATTTACCGTTAAAAATAGATAGGCATAGGTACCTGCTAAAACATAAGCAAATAAAAGAAATAGTTTTATGTCTAAATTGAAAATAAGTTAGGTACCTACTATTGTATTACCCGTGTAAAATGAGTAAATAAAAACGTAGTTTTTAATTATTTTTTATATGCAACTAATGCACAAGATAATATCGTTATTGACTAATTTAATTTGTGGAATAATAAACAAACTGAGCCCCCCCCCCCCAAGTTATCAAAGTTATTATTATTTGGGTTATTTTGGATGCGAGTTAGTGGTAATTCAATAATGAATGTTACACCTAATAGGGTTTCTTGTAATAATCTTTTAAAAGGTATTTATAAATTATTCTAAAATCTAAATACTTTTGAAAAGTATATGAGTGGTACTCAAATAGTTAAACTAAAAAAGTAATTCAACAGTGTTTTAAAAACTCAACTCGGAAAGTATCTTGACAATATAAACATAAATTTAAAAAAATTATATTCTGTATACATTTCGAAACAAAATACTTCAGTGCGCTTGCAAATATATTGAAAAATACAATTGTACACTTCCTGTTGTTTAATTGTATATTTTATTAGTTGATTCGTATAATCAATTGTAGAAAAATTTACATAAAACAACATAAGGATGTGAGTATTAACTTTTGATGATTTATTAGTCATTATTTTTTCAGATGACAGTCTGAAAAATCGTCCGAGTTAATATTTGTCAAGCAAGTGTCTTCACAAAAACACTAATGTGTGTAGCTAATAAACACTATTGCAATAACACACGTGTACGGTAAGTACATTTTTTAAACAACGATTGAGAGACTAACCGTTTTTAATGCCATATCATTCCGTGTAATTAATAAACTTGACGTGTCCTCTAGCATAGGAAATTCCTGGGTAAAATTGTGTACTTCTTCAATATCATTGCTGAATCAAGCATGACCGCAGTAGAAATATGCAATAATGTCATTAAAAATCGCGTGCATTCCTCTGGTCCAATGTTAATCTCATATTAATTAAAACACAGCGTAGGTATAGGCACATGGTTATTATTAAAATGGTTCATGTCTGTATTTCCTGTCGACCAGTTTTTTTTAATGTCGGTAATAATTTTTTTTATCTTATTAAAAAAACACCGTCTTCGTATAGTTGACATTGGAAGGAAAAAAACACTTCCGGCTCAATAGATCCTTGAACTTTCAACAATAATTCAATAACAAAGTATTAGCTGTGATAGAAAATTCAATAATTGAAAAAGCATTTAACTTATACTCTGTTAAAATGAGACGTGGAGGATAAATCCTACTGTTGGGTTGTTCGTAAATTGAAAAAAAAAACAATATTGATTATTTTAGTCAATGATATACTAAATTAAATTGTTATTAAGAACTCTTCGCAGGATTTAAATTTGATGTTTTAGACCAAAAAGTTAGACAAAATTTCGATTATTTAGGTTGGTCTGATTTATGCTTTTTTATGTAAAAAAAAAAAAAAAATACTTCTATAGTATCTTATCGAAGCTAAAAAATGTTTATAATATGGAAAAGTTTTTAAATTTAATATATTTAATTACAATAAATTTAGTTTTTTGTAACTCGATTTTTTTACAGAATTGAGATTGGACTATCACAAATAAGCGTAATTTTGCCAGGGTTTAAGTCTAAAACACCACCAAAGAGACGTTTATTTATTGCAAAAATTGTATAAGTTAAAAAGTATACCTTAAAGCTTATACAAATTAATCTGTAAATATATTGGCATGGTCGAAATTTTTTAAAACCCTTTTTTTCTTAAATGTTGCCTATATAAAACTCTTTAAAAACGGACCACATGCAATTCCCTTGATAATTAATATTAGAAAATTTGTCCGTCCGCTTTAACGTTACTATAAGTTAATATTCGATTTATGGGACAATTAAGAACATAATTTTGGAACAACATAGGACTTTTGTATTATGTACACAATATCGTTTGACACATGTTAGCTCATTTTTTAGACAATTATGCAAAACAAATTTTCAAGTATTATTAATATAGTGTACCTGTGAAATAAATACCTAAGTCTATTATTATTATTTACTATACCCAGATAGCAAAATGGTACGCGATTTTAGAAGTGTAAATATCAATAAATTAATTGCTTGCTTTCTGAACAACAATTGGATAACAAGAAAACGGTAGCGAACAATAAAGAGGGCTAGTGTAGTTGTTGTAATATAACTATTTGAATATAAATCAGGTTAATATTATACTGTAATTGTACCGTGGTCAGCAGATTCTGAAACGTTCCTATATTGGTTTTACACTATTTGCCATCGACGAAGCATTAAAAAACAATGTAACGATTTTTTTGCACATTCACCGATATAACTGTATTACCTATATCGTATGGTTTCAGTAGGTTGGTTTGAAAAAAAAATTGTCTCGCATGTGTGTGTGTGTGTGTGTTATTCTGCGCTGACCACACAATATTACCAAATCAATTATGTCCTACTTTCACCAAGCCGTGATGTGTATCGACGAATCTTGAAAATCAAATGTCGACGTCCTTTTATACATCATAATATCTAGGTATATATTATATATGTTGGTTTAAAATGCACAAACCAGTCTATTATATTACATTTTTTTTTTAACTATTCAAGCCGACATATAATATTATACCCACAACGATTATTTACTTTACCGACTGTTTAATTTTTTTTTTTTTTATAGAACTTGTTTAATTTCGCAGTCTGAAAATATTGCATCCAAAATATAAAAAATTAAAATAATATTTTTTTTTTTTTTTTGGCCGAGTATGTTCAATATGTAAATAATATATACAGGGTGATCCATTTAACGCAAGACGCTCATTTTCTGTAAAAATTGCAATTTTATAGTTATTCTGTATGAAACCATTTTTGTTTGGGTTTTTTGTCAGAGCTTTATCGACTTCTAAAACTAAAACGATAAGGTAGATATTTTTACATATTATAAAAATGTCTTGCAAAAAATCTCAAGAAATTTCTTGGTCGGCACCCAGTCTAAAATCATTATTATGTTAGTTAAAAAAAAAAACTGAAAAAATTGTTTTACTATTTTCAAAGAAAATTAGCGTCTTACGTTAAATGGATCACCCTGTACATAGATTTATAACATGTTATATGTGTTATATTAGGTGCCAAGTTTAAGGTAACCTATATTATGCAAGTTGTGTAATAGATGTAATGCAACTGAACTGACCAAAGGGAAAGTACCGGAGCATATAGATATAAAATGATACAAAAAAAAAAATATATATATTGAATTAACGATATCGCAGTTTTGTGTCAACATGTCTTTACGTTGAAATCACCACTGCATAACAATATTAATTGCACTCGCCACTCTGTAATAGATAGGTACAACGTCTTAACGTGTATTTGATGTATAGGAAAAATAATTTTAAAAGAATAAATGCCCTATTTGTTCATTTATGTACATATACAGGTATTTATATATAAATATCCTTTATGCTGTGAAATATTATAGTAGGCAAATTTTAATTTCCACAATAAATTACTACGTTGGAATTTCCACCAAAATAATTTACTGTAATTACTTACAAAAATAGTTTTTTAAGAGCAAAAAAAATTGTTTTCATCTAAAATATTAGGTCAAAACATTCTAATTTTTGAATAATTTATTATAATTATATTATAGTTAAAAAATATGACGGTATTATTATAATTATATTATATATAATATAATTATATATATAATATAATATAATTATATTATAATTATATTATAATATATTATAATTATATTATAATTATGTTATAAATTATAATACCAGTTGAAAAAATTGAATAATGTGCACAGAAAAAAATAATACTACACTCTACCTCTCCCCCGTCCTAAACTTTAAAAATAATTATCCAAAGCTAATTATTATCCAGAAAAAAAATTAGTATATTATTCTTGATTTAAAAAGTTGATAAAATAAATACGTAATCATTAAAGTTTCATAAAGTTGATATAAAAGTATTTAATTTAGAAGGTTAAAAACATAAAGGTTTTTTTCTGAAAAATTGAGATAAGTATACATAAAAAAAACTGCAAAAAATAAAAATAAAATTACTAATTAAACCCAATGAGATATTGAGTAATATACAATTATAATATATAATTCGCCATTCAAATAAAATTAGGTATAAAACATAATAAACAAAGGCACACATGTAACCAGTTAACAAACTAATATATAAGTTAAATACAAGATTAAATTACAGTTATCTCACGATTTAAGCAAAATACTACATTTAATACTATTACTTATATTTCTGATTAGGTACGAATAAAGTATGTAAATTTCGGGACGAATAAATTTTGTTACAAATATTGCTATTAAAATATGCATTTAGATAAGATTATGGTATTTGCTTAGTTTGCATTAGGTTTCTTAAATCGTTTTTTTCGCTTCGAAAAATCACTTTTCTGGTGCGAGTTCAGATATTACATTGATATGAAAAGCTTTAGTTCTTAAACAGACTATTGACGTTAATAGGAGCCTAAAAGATTACAGTATAGATGTGTTTAAAATACAACTTGTAATAAGTAATGATTGCATCGACTTAACCGACTCAATTGATTAAGTATAATATGATGGCAATGTTCGAATGACGAAATATGCTCGTATTAAGTTTACATACTTGAACGAAGTAAATCGGATGTTTATCAGATCGGATACCATGACCGTAAAAAAATTAAAAAATTTTTATTGTTAGATTCCAATCATTTTATTTTTTTAAGCACCACCCTTGACCCGACCGACGCGACGAATTTATTGTCATAGAATCAATATTGTGACTGAAAACTCATAGGTATACCCAGGTAAGACTACTCAAGCCACGTCATACACGAGATAAAAGCAAATTACTTTGTCAATTTAATTTCTTCTCTATGCCAAAAGCCTTATTAATTATAATATTGTAAACATAAATTAAACACACAAGAGTGTGTACACAACATGAGTCTTCTAAAATATGTGCGCTATCTGTTAATGAATCGCCTAGTACAGCTGGTAACCGTTACCTGGAATATTTTTCTATTGCCTCATTTGTACGCAATTATTATAAAATGATATTATGTATAATTACGTGCGGCTTGAGATTAGTATATATTATGAGAATAAATTATAAAGTTCATCTAGAAGTGAAATCTGAGCCTTGAATCAGTTAGATCGACCTTGACCGAAGAAACATGCACACAGAAAGCAAAAGTGTTCCCGGAGAGAATAAATACGATACAGACGGTAGACTTACTGTGTTCTCCTCGGGCGTTTGGACCAATTATTGATAATATTAATATAATAGAGATGTAATAGATGGGTAAAATCGACTGGGAGGGGAAAAACGCACGGATTTTCGATTAATAAAATTATTATGATGTTATATTATTCGTCCTTACATCAAAATAATAAGAAAAAACAACAAATTAACCAGCCTTAAAAATAATAACATGTTATAGGTTATTACAGGCTACATATCTATGCCTATACGCTCGGCTATTTATTGATTTATCACGGTATCATATCAAATAAAATATATAATAATGCGTAATTATTTTTTTTTCTGTCAAGGATCGAAATGTTAATAGATAACTTTTTCAACTTGACCCGTCGACGATTCCCCCAATTTTTTTTTTGAGGGGGGGGGGTTTATTCCTAAGAAAAGTGTACTCTTTATACGTTATTGCCCCTCTCTAGATCTACCTTGAGCGTGGTGATGTTCAGACCTCAAGTCAACCGTTTTCATCCCTTCTGGTTTGTCATCAGTTATAATTATGTTTTGTATAAACGCTGTTCGAGAAGAGAAATTTAAAAAACTAAACATTATATTTTACCTCATTGATAAAAAAAAAAACCTTCTTATATTTATTTTTTAATTATTGGTTAATTGTATACATTTTTTTTTTCCATGTTCGCATGCCGCGAGGACCCGAAAGTGATGAAGGGCTGCAATGCTGATGAATGTCGCAAGAGTAGTTACCGGTCGACCTTACAAAGTGAATGATAAAAAAAAAAACGTATACATTACACTAGCTGCTGCAGTCTGATGAATGACCGTGACATACAATATATGCACAGACGAGATAATACAAATACCTAATACTAATATGATAAATGGTAAAATATTTCGGCGGTTGTCAACACACGATTAGACTGATGTACAAGAGACTAATGGCTGGCACACGCTCGCAAAACACGCGGAAGTACAATATAATAACAGTGTGTTTTATTGAGAAGCATTAAATATGTGTATTATATTTATGTGCATAAAAAAAACAAAAACGAACAGACCATTCATTTGGGTCAAAAGGAAACCGTCGACCGCTAGTCGTCGTATACTTAGGCTGCGCAAATAAGTGGCGGCTAATAAACCGAGAAACATTATAATATATTATATATATATATATATATATGGTGGTCTGTGTTATAATTAATTTTGGAATTTCCGTATACCTAACGATTAGCCGTGCACAAATCAACTTTCTATTTAACCCGTTTACCGCAATCGTTACGGCTTATGGCAATAGGTATATTATGATTCAAGAGGTCACAATGTAACGTAAGTATAATACAAATTTTCAATCGTTCATATTGAATTTAAACCGCTTGGTAATCAAAACCTAACCACGTTATACACAGTGCCGAAATTTACATTGGGTTTGTTATAACTATACAACATTCGTCAACAATTTAGACGACCACTCGTATGGCGTGTTAACTAATTATGGATTATGTTCTGTAGGCAACTAATTTGGATTTGTAGAAAAAAAAAAAACAATAGGAAATAATTTAAATTCAAGTCGTGTCTTTTGGAGAAGTATACAATATTGTTCCTGAAACGAATCGTTTATATTCAAAAAACAATATAAACAAAAAAACTTGTACTTGACAAGTTAAATATCTAGTTGAAATGTTTTTTATTGTCTACAAAATCAATATCAATTAAGCCATCAGTATATCATCGCACATTTAATATATTTTGTTGTATGAAATTGAATATGTATCAAATTTCTTAGAAAAAGAAAACTTAATTATTTTTCTCCAAAGTTATACAAGTATTATTGTTAAAAGAAATAAATCTATAATAATTTAACACTATTAATTTAAAAAGTTTTTTTATTGTAAACGCTCATGACGATGATGATCTTGTAGATGCAATATTGAAATTTTCGATAATTTTAAAGCTTTGGTGCGAAGCCCAAAAAGTATCAAATTATGAAAATATATGGTTAAAAATGTTTACCTTAAAAAATTATAAAAAAAAAAAAAAAAATGGCCTATATGTAATATGTTGTCTAATTATAAGGTTAAATGGGTTAGCCGATATTTGGTGGAATCAAATGTGAAAAATTTGAATAGGAATTAACACCTAATTAATTTTAAAAAAATATATAAGTATAAATTAACAGATTTTTCATTAATACTACTTGGTTATTATTTATTATTATTATATTATTATTTATAAATTTTGGATTTTTTATTTCAACGATGGAATGTACCAATTGTACAATGAACATAGTACTATAAATATTGTTTTGTATATATCTATATAATTTCTAAGAACAATTAAAATTTTATGTTGTGTTATTTGTATAAAACATATCATTTGGTTCTTGTTCAAAAAAAAAAATTAATATTTATTTTAAAAATTATTTCCTGTTATTTGACATCCTGTTTGAGTATGGTTTAACAGTGTCCAATGTATACAGGGTGCATTCTTAAGGATAGGCTACTTGTTTTATCTTAAACGAATTGCAATTTTGTAGGTTTTCTATTTGTAGACAATTTAGTTAATGTCATTTTACAAAATTGAAATGTTCATATTTTTTTTTTTTTTTACAGAGCTCTACCAACTTATAACAATTAAATGGTAACATTATATATAAAAGCAAATTGTACTTAGCCTAAAAAATGAATTAAAGACATACGTTTCCAATAAATGTTCAAAAGTTGATTGAGCTCTGGAAAACACTAGAAAAGGTATGTAAACAAATCAGTAAATTTTATTATAAAAAAGAAAACTACAAACTAGCAATTATTATTTTAAGAAAAAGTTAGTATCTTATTCTTACCTACATAAAATAATTTTGTTTTAAGGCACACGTGCCAAATGATACGTCCACCAAAAGAAACCCACTTGGATTTTATGGATTTTTTTTTTTAGTAATCATAGGATGTGTGTAAAATAAAAACTTGCGCAAGATCGATTAGACAAATATGTCAACGCATATTATGATGATTATCTAACTTCCAGGAATCTTAAACATCTTCAGATCTGTAGACAATCCGATGCAAGCCCCACTTTGGTACACATCAAATTACATAAGGCCATTTAAATAATATATGTATATATATTATATTCGAGGCAACAATATATTACTGAAAACAGCCGACGCGTAGATAGTTTTTATTATGGACACGAATACCATTTTATATCTGATATAGAAACCGTTAATGAAAATAAGAAACGCCAATTATCTGTATTTATCGTCAAAATGATAAATATGCGTGTCGTTATTAACATAATTTAGGCATAGAAAATATACCTACATTTTTGGATCGAAAACATCAGATGAACACATCGATTTACTTTTCGGCCGTTTTTGAATATATTTTATTTAAACTCGCTTATAAATATTCATCACATTATATTTATAAATCAACGATCAACAGTAGGCCATAAATGGGTAGATATATAAATATATATATATATATATATATATATTTGATTCACTTTTATAAATCTAAAATTTCGTAACTTTGGTCAAACGAACGTTGAAAATACATTAGTATTATATTCATAAGGTATAATAGCATACAAACATTTTTTTTAACGACTCGCACATCAAATTAAAAAAATATATATTGGAATCGCTTATTTAAAAAAAAAAAAAGGAAAAGTCAACAATATTATAATAAATGTTCTTATGGTGAAAAACATTTTATATAGAGTGAAACGAACAAAGTTGGACATATATTAGATTTAAGTTAAAAATGTCTTAACAATAAACAATTATAAATGTAATTTATTTGTCGATAAAACGTTTGCCGTGTTATGTCGGGATTGGGAGGGGGGAGGTAAATATTATTAGTGCTAGACATCTTTTAGATGGTTTGAAAATTATGAATAATTAAAAATTTTAAATAATTAGGAAATATTAATGAAATATAAATGATTCAGATATATTAAAAATATTATTGCTGTGTGAACAGTTCAAAAGTAATTAATACAATGTATGTATTAACTGTTGTTCTTGTTATTGTTTTTAATTGAACGTTGTACTGAGAGTGTCTATTAATGGTGTACCAGTATTTTTAATTTTAATATATATATATATATGAATCAATTGTAAAATATTGTAAAATTTGACCAAAAATTTATAGTTTGGCATAAAAGAAATTAATACAATTTCAAAGTTTTGCATTATTTAAGACGTAACAAATCGCGAAATGGATTTTATCGCATTAAAATTAATTATATTTAAAAAAAAAAATCCCAAAAAAAACTTCAAATAATGTTTCAAAATATACAAATTAATATTAGGAAAAAGGTTGTAGTTATTTGTTAAAAATTTTAAAAATTATATACCAACTAATATTAAAATTTAAAAAAATTGTTTTCACGTTGAAAGATATTTATTTTTTAAACCGTGTAAATTTTTCGTGATTGATTTTTACATATATAAAAAAAAAATTATTAATGTCGATTAACACTCGGTAACCATGAAAATACACATTGTTGTACAGTATAACACACACATATATATATATATGTGCATAGTATTTTATTGTATTCTTTACATTCGATAAAGGATAATTACCGATAAACTCAATTGTTTATACTGTATTTAGCTCGTTTAGTTGAACTTGAAGGTATTCATTAACTTGAACATTTAACATGTACACAAGACATGTATTAAAGAATAATATGCGTACAAAAATTCTAAGCTAGTCGACTGAAAATTCCGCATATTGTTGTGTAAGCGTTGGAAAAAAAATAATAACCCAAGGTTTTTTTTTTTTAGTTGATATTTTTCCAAAACTTGTATATTAGGTATAGGTACCTAATACCTACCTACCTAGGTATTTTGTATTTATTTTTAAGCTTCGAAACGTCTATTCGAAAACGCATGGGTAAATATTACTATTATAATTATAGGGTTATTCGGTAAAAACGGTTTAATAACAGACAGCCTGGGTACACGGGTTGCGGATAGGTCAATTACCTTAAAAACTATCACAGCAGCACATGGTTGAACAGAAAATCGTGTACTGTGAATTGAGGAGGAAAAAAGTGGCGAAGGACGTATTGCATGGACGGCTTATATGGTTATTAACAAAACTGGGCCATACCACCAATTGTTACGAAATTCTTGTTCTTTTATTTTTTTATATAAAAATAAGTTTTTTAAGTAAATATTTATTTCGTCATTAACTAACTATTTTTTTACAAGGCAATCATTAAAAAAATTCACCACCGAAATCCGATAAATAACAACGTGCCCAATTTCTCATTAAGCGGATAATATTTTGAATTAGGTACCAAAAATCCCAAAAAGGCAATTGTAGGTATTTTCCTATGAAGTGCACAACGAAATATTATAAGTGTGGTTATTTTTACAAAAATAATTGCCTGAAATTATTTATTTGTTTTATATTTAATTGTTAAGTTTATAACAATGTATAGATAAATATAACAATTAAACTGCTTCAAAATCATAATATAAAAATAAATATTAGAAACAACTAACGGTAAGAAAAAATGGTATTTACTTTGTTGGTAAATTGTTAATCGTTTTAATTCAATAAAATGCAATTGTCAATAATTGATTATTGACCATGTTTTGTTTTAACTAAGTAAAGCATAGGTATATTATAGCTTTTAGAAAAAACATGTTTAAATGGAAATGTCAAACTTACTTGAATTTGTGCTGGTTAATCCTTTAAAGTGTCCTGTCATATGTCTACTAGAAAACTTGTTTTGGTACTGAACATTGTTTACACACTAAGTATAGAAGACACTGTCGATGTCACTTGAGACTTTGCCTACTGGCCTGTGACCATCGATCGTCAGCCTCGGTTACTTGTCTTACCCAAACCATTTACAACACAGCTAGCCCCTCCACGTGCACTGTATATAAAATGTAGGTATATCTACTGTAGTTCTGTATCTAATAATTCGAAGAGGTGTAATAATTTATTTTTTAATATTCACAGCTATAACTGTGATTTAATTTCAAACAAATTATATAATAACAGCTATACATACAACACGTTATAATAAACGGTTTGGAATAAGGTCATTGCATTTTGCCGGTGTACCTATACTACCTAATCGTTTTAAAATCCACAGAGAATGTAGGTAAGCAGATAAAAAGAAAGCAAGACTTGTATGTGTATGTATTTAAGTATTATAAAATAGGCAATGAAACTAATTTTAAATCGATAGTGTGTTTGGGCTGGAAGTCCGAGAAGATTCGTTCATTCGCAGTGTTCAATGTTTGATTTAAAATAGTCGTCTGTCAATGCTTATAAAACAGTTTTAAACAAATGTTTTAGTTTTACAATCAAAATTACAATATAAAACAAATAAAGTATATGTACTGAATATGCAAATCATAACCGGTTATAATGTAATGTTAATGTTTTTTTTTTAATAAGTAGGTACGAAACGATATCAGGTATAGAGCATTTTTTTTTAATAATTACTAATAATTTGACATTAGAAAATATATATAATATAAATTCAAACGTGTAATGATTATAAATAATGTAGATGATATAAATATCTATCTAGGTATTCGATTGGCGAACAATAAAGTTTTAGTCTTTATAGATAGGATCTATAGGGCATATAATAATAATAATAATAAGTAATAGGTAAGTAATATATTATCATTATAACTCAATATCGACGACAATTAATGTACCTTTACAATAACCACTTGTAATAATATTTATTTTTATGATATTAATCTTAAATTGCGAATGTCAATAAATATTATACATCCGTGTTCCGTTCAAGATAATAAATAAATGAACGAAGTGTTTAGTACACAACATAATATTCTTGTACCGATCCATCACAAGGTTAATTTTATTATTAAAATTTTATATACTAGTATATATTCGCATACCCTGTCGTTTGCACTCTACTGAAGGTGTTAAATAAATAAATATAAGTAATTTGTACACAATAATATATTCCTGTGCTTATACACTGCAAGGTTAATTTTATTATTAAAACACTATAGTATACATTCGCATGTCCTGTCGATTGTACTTTACTGGATGTGTTACCTATTTATGATACCAAAAACTTAGTGGTTAAACTTTTAAAAAATAGGTTGGTTTTTTTAAATTAAATAAAAAATTACTGTTTTATTCGTATAATCAGAACTTTATGCGGTTCGCCATGATCACCATTATAGGTTATCCTCTTGTCAATATCAGTTCACTTAAAAACTATTACCCATCTATGTTAATTAATTTAAAGTAGGTAATAAAATGGTAATAGAACTAAACAAAAAATAATAATGTTTTAGACGTACACTTTTCCAATGTAACTTTTAATAAACTGCTTTTGTGTTAAGTCATCAGTTAGTTTTGAGCAAACCGGATGTTACTGTCCGCATTTATTTGCAATACTGCGACAGCATTTTTTAGGCTAATGACGTGTAACACGTTAGAGATAGTTGTATGTGTTTAAAATATGATTCTTAATTGAAAACAGTTTTATATTTTGCAATCAATTGTGAACCCTGTATAATTTTATATCCTAACATATTTAAATAATTATGATTAATTAAAACTCGTTATTTGGAAAATCGTATTATAATTACCCTGTACGGGACCTTGAACCCATCGCAGGTGGACTGCAATTGTTTTATTGTAAAACGAAATTTCGCTTACGGTTAAATTGCATTTATTGTAATTTAAATACAACCGGGCGGTTGCGGCATGCGTACAGAGCGAAACGACGACCAACTTATATACATGGTCCGCGGAGGGACTCAACACTACAACAACCGGTTTTAACCATAATAATGGTAACAACAATAATAATAATACACAAATGTAACATGCCGCCCGCCTTGAAATAATTTTCAACAATTAAATGTTAGTATACTAACAAACAAACAAATCAATTTAAATAAAACATTTTTTTTTTTTTTGTTATATTAGGTAGTTTCTGTATTATCCTCAAATGGTAAAGGGCATAGTTTGCGGACCGCTCTCCGAAACATACCGCCCGCCGTGTGAACATCTGCTACCCGTGCAACGCCATCCTCGCCCAGAATAAGGTTAACAACCCGTCCGAGACGCCATCTCAGAGGGGGTAGATTGTCCTCGCGCATAAGGACGACTGAACCGACCTTCAGCTTTGGCCCCTTCTCAGTTACCCACTAAGCTAACCTAACTGTACTTAACTTACCTAACCTAACCTAACTGTAATAGTGCTTCTAAAATATTAAGACTTACTTGACAAATATCTCCAGCTTTTGTTGAATTTTTGTGAGGCGAGGTTAGGTTTTATTGAAATTGTATGAAAATGTTTAAGAATACAATTTATTCGTACAGATGAAACAAAACCAATTGCATACTGAATTTCCAAAACAGAATAGTATTAATATACTAACAAACATAATTATAGATCAACGCTTATCATTTCAAAATTGCTTCGCGTTATATTAAATTGCATTAAGCCCATAATTGACAATTATTGTTAGTTTTGTTTGATTATAATATCGTTCTGTACAAATGCAGATGATTAACGGTAGTGGCAATTTAAAAATCATCTACTAGCAACATTCTTTATAATATTCTGATTACTTTAGTTTGCCTAATTATTAGGATAAATGGATGCATAAATACATTATCATCAGCTTAACCAATAAGGCCCAGCGCTGACATCATGAGAGATAATTAAAATAATATTATAAAATATGCTGCAAGTTGTACTTTTCTTCAAACACCTTGATAAACTAATTGTATAATGATATGTATAAAATGATATGCAGCTAAAATACCAAAATAAACAATTTCATAACAAAATATTTTGTTTATTACGATTATTTTGTTACTTTGTACGATTGTTTATTGTTGGTGTTTGATTTATTTCAAATAAATTTGTCTACAAAACTTTCTGTAAAGTTAACACCATTTAATAATTTTAAAAAAAATGTATTTTTGACACAATATAATTTGTAGTATGATAACTTCGATATAGACTATATCATATAGTCTAATTTAAGTAATATTGTTTTTTTTTTAATTGTTCTGTTTTTTTCTTTAATTTTTAATCTGCAGATAGAGCTAATATATAACTTTTAATTTTCTATTCCGTAAAACTTCAAATGAACCATTAATTTTGTCTGTAGTTGAAAATAAATTGAATTTTAATTCGTTGCTATACTATTTGGATAATTAGGTATAATAATATATATATATATATAAACATATATATTAATATTTAACAAGCTTTTGAGTTTTAGTCATAGATGATGTGACAAAAGCGTATTAGCTTCAGTAAAATAAAATAAACAAACTTGTCAAATTTAATTTTTTTAATCACAAAATAATTAAATATTTTTTTAATTAAAATTGGTTTCGTTTGACGTTTTAGACCAAAAATCCAGACAAAATTTCGACTACTTAGGATGGTCCATTTAAACCTCTTATTTCTTAAATATTGCCTATACAAAACTCCTTAAAAACAGACTGCACGTAATCCGCTTAATAACTTAACCTAACGTGACAGTAATATAATATATTTTTTTAATCATAAAACTACATAATGAATGCAAGTAAAATAAATATCGTTATTATAAATTGAAAATAGGCACCTAAAAAATGTTACTTTAGAAGATTTAAAAATTATGTTAAATATTATTACATAATTAAACGCGTTTTTTTAAGGCGTTTTATATAGGCAATATGTAAGATAATAAGAAGTTTTAATAAATTTCGACCATTCTAATTTTTTTCATGTTAATTTCTATAAGCTTCGTGGTATTATATTTTTAAAGTATACATTTTTTTTTTTTTAAATTAAAGCCATTTTGGTGGTACAAGAAACAAATTTATACCTAAAAAACCTGATAAAATAACGCTTACTTAAAATCATTGGTGGAGTTGTAAGTATCCCAATAAAATATTATTCAGGTTATGAAGATTTCCTTGTATATAAATAATGCAAAGTTATAATGTACAACCATTGAGTTATTTATAACTTCTATAACTGAAAAATATCATAAATCCTATTTTCTTTTTTGACTTTAAGATCTGAAAACTTGACTGAAGGTAGCTCTAGAATGGGCCTTTATGACAATACCCAAAAGAATTCTTAAAAATCTCTAGTCAATTATATTTTTAAGACGAAAATTATACTGAAACAGTTGTCATTATCAAGATCGCTATGTATTTTCATTATAATACTGTAATTCTACCATCGACAGATGATAATATATCCAAAAAACTTGTGACTTCTTTTACACCACTAAACTGTTTTTTTTCTGTAGCCGTAATGTACATCACCAGGATGAAACGTTTTTGCTTTAAATCCCTAGAACCATTATTTAAATATGTTACAAAAAAAAGTAAAAAAATTGCACAATTTAACACACCTTCAATTAAAAATGTAGTTTGTAGTTGCACTTATATATATATATAAAAAATAAAAAACTTTGCTAATTACTATAAGTTTTTATTTCTACCTTTTAGTTGGTTTATTTTGGTTCCCCTTAATGTACTTTCAAATTTTTTTTTAATTGGTTACAACGTCAACCAAGGTGTCCGTTTAAGTTATGGGTTTAGGTACCCCAGTAATGGAAAATTCTAAAAAAAATCAAGTCAAACGTTCCTGACCTATTTGACAATAGAATATATTTATTAAAATAGGTACGGATTTATGAATTCGAGTCTCATAGTTGCTAGTTTTGAACAATAAAGGTTTTTTTTATAGAGAAAACCCGTTAGATACTTAACTTTAAAACAATTAAAATTTTAAATTCTATGTTTACCTCATTATAATTAACAATTGCCACAATATATGTTTTTACCTTTAACTTTTTAAAATTTGATTACAAAATAGATACGTGTGTAGAACGTTAATACATAATATATTTATATATACATTTCAAAGAATTTTTGTAAGACAAGAAATGTGAAAAATGAAAATACATTTAAAATATGTAATAAAAAACAATTTTTTATTAGGTATAAAATACTTGAATACAATGTGTTTGTATGATGTACTGTAATGTATTTGTACAAAGTTTTGATTTGTACACAAAAATTGTCAAGGAAAAATCAATTAAAATATGTTCTATTTGACTTTCGGAATAGGTCTAAACACACCTACTACAACTGCATGGTCTCTTTCGTAGGGTTCTAATGTTAACTGCTCGGTTGGTTTCAATTTATCATTTTTTAGTTTTTCAATTTCTTGAGCATAGACGGCGGCCGGTTCGGCTGTACTGTCAATGCAATTAGCCTGAAATCAAATATTATTAGTAATTAGGTAATTTGTGACATATATATATATATATATATATATTGATAATGATTAAAAACAAACTTACTTTAATTGATATTACAAAATGACCTTCGTTCTTCAAAAAATAATGTGCGTTTATTGAAACGATTCTGGCTTGGTCGGGCTGAGCTACGTCGGCGAAAATTGTATCTACCATTCCAATTAACATTCTATACTTATGTGGATGTCTGGCGTCTTCAATAATAGGAATGATATTAGTTCTTTTTTTGGCTACATTGATTAAATCGCGACCAGATCTATGTGAGAATTCTACTGCGTACACCAACCCTTCCTATAAAGAATAATATTTTTGTTAAGTGTGATACTAAGAGATTTAACCCTGCATTGGTTGCGTAGATTACAAGGGTAATCTATATATTACTTTTATATCATTTTTAAATGGATTTGAGCTAAGTTAAAAATGTTAAAATAAGGGTTAGCATTTCATACATCATGCATTATAAAGAATATTGCTTAAATAAAATATGAAAACTATAATATTTTGCTTTGTAGTACCTAACAATTTTTTAAAACATTACATCGTTTGCGTGTTTTTTATATGGTACTTAGGAGTTGTAGTATTACAATAGTAATCCATCATTTTTTTTTTATTATTAACTGGATTAGAGTTAAGTTAAAAAATTTTAAGTAGGAAAAAATATTCAGTTATTACAAAAAAAAAAAAAAATGAATTTAATAAAATATGCAGCCTAATTTTTTACTTCATATTAATAATTTATATAATTCATAAGTTTTCTCGCATGTAGTCCATGGCATACAACTATAGTCTAATAGATTTTAATCATTACACTTGACGCCAATAACTTTCGGTAACTAACTGATATTAGGTAATATGTTGTTTGTTTGAAGGTACTAAAACAAGTAACTCCAGTGAATTTCAAAGGAATAAAATTAATTTATAACGAAACAAATCATAATCCATGCAGTCGATACAGGGTTTATTTCGGTAGAGTATTAAAATAGATTTTTTTTTCAATTTATAGAATAACAATGAAACACATATTTGCTTTTATCTGAATACCTATCAGTTGAGTGCACATTTTGTAGTTGAAACTTATTAGGACCAATGTTTGAATTGTATTAACTAATTATACTTTACTATGAGAAAATGTACTATACAATTTGTTTAATTTTTATTAATCTGTATTCTATACTTACTGGGCCAACAACGTCAGAGACATGAGATACGGTCGTACCACTAGCAGCGCCTAAATAAAGTACTTTGGAACCAGGCGGCATATGAATTTCATCTATACCACCTAAAATCGCTGCAGCTAATTTGGATCTGAATGGATTCCATACACGGTATTCAATTTTTTCTCCCTCAGTCTGGAAAAATAGATATGTTGTATAAAATTCATACGTAATAATATAAACAGTGATTGCAAGTGAAGTTTACCTGATCAACGCTAATTCTCTTTTCACCGTAAATTGTCTCTCCAGGAATCAAATTCTTAGTTACGAGAGCGTCTTCTTTACCACGGGCAATGAATACGCCGGCGTGACGATGAGGTTCAACGATAACTTTTTTGCCTCCTTTAAATCCACCAGGTCCACCGGAAGGTCTGCCACCTCCTCGGCCACCACCACCACGGCCGCCGCCTCCGCGTCCGCCACCACCTCGTCCTCTGAAACCGCCGCCTCCTCTGCCTCCGCCAAAACCGCCGCCACCTCCCCTACCGCCGCCGCCTCCTCTACCTCCGCCAAAACCACCGCGTCCTCCTCCGCCTCCTGAAAATCGGGCACCACCTCCACCTCCTCGTCCACCTCGATCAAAGCCTAAAAAATTGAACACATGTAGTTATAAAAAAAGAAAAACGTTTATTGGCTGTAGGTAAAACACTAAAAACAAAAAGCATGTAATTTGTATAATAATAATTTATGATATTGTTTACCCATTATAGTTTTGAAGACAGAAGTACAAAATTGTTTAACAAAAATTAATTTAGAATAACGATTGCAAAAAAACAAACGAAAAATTTACAATATTTTTCAAAAAATAAACACGTGTATGTTATTCCTGCGGGCCGTGGATAGCGGCTTCAAAACATTGTTGCTGCATGGACTGTGGTAACCGCACATTGTGGATTCAGCCATGTGACATGCGCGCACGCGCATTTCTATCATACACCGTCTTACAGTGACTTCGCTTAAAGGGAATTTGCATTTTTTGTTATGGCAACACTGTAGCTACAGAGTGAGAACTATACTGATTACCGACTGTTATCTCCTCTCATTTTTCATAATATTAAAATTAATATTATTTCCCGCATTTTTATTTCTCCGGTAAATACTAAATCCGTAAATGATATCAAGGTTATTATCTTAATCAAAATTATTATTTCATCTTAGATCTGATCATTGTTTTATTGTCATATAAATATTAGCCATTGCCTGTTTCAGGTGGTTTGTACTTTGTCTTCAACTAGTAAGTATAAATGATGAATAATAATTGTGCTTTGATAGATATAGTATCCACTGTTCTGTATTAGTTTTATAGAAAGAAGGCATTTGCAGGTACACGATTTATATAGACTTGTAAAATTAAAAACACCTAGAATGTTGACTATTATCTGTATATAAAAAAAATAACACTTCATTGTCAAATCGTCTGGTGAAAAGTAGATTCCATCCCCTTCTCCAGTGACGACTGACGACCCGTCCTGAACAACGAATTCGTCTAGAAACTATCATTTCATGATGGCAAAGTTGGGCCTTAAAGGCCTGTTAAGCAAATGTTGATGATGCTGATTAAGTGTTAATTAAGCACTACAATCATAACCTGATTAAATTGAATTATTCTTTATTATTATTGCTAAATATTCTTATTACAAATTAATTAAGTTTAATCATTTAAAAAACACTTTCTTACCATTGCAATGTTGATCAAAGAAATGATCACTAGTTATTTGTAATTATTAATTATTTTTATTGTTTTCCAGGTAAAAAAACATCATTCTTCATTATGATAATTCCCATTCGTTGTTTTACGTGCGGCAAAGTTATAGCCAACAAATGGGAGAGCTACTTGGGCTTATTACAAGCTGAATACACTGAAGGGTAAGTTCAGATGAATTTTTTTTCATCTATAAGTGAATTTTCAAAATACTTGTTTTTGTATTCGAAATATAATGAATGTGTCGGATTTTAGGTATCGATAGTTGCTGTGTGTGTTTTATTTAAAACGTTAATACTCATTTTTCATAATGTTGTTCCATCTTAAAATATTTTTTTTCTTACAGTGACGCGTTGGATGCTCTTGGATTAAAAAGATACTGCTGTAGGCGCATGCTTCTGGGGCACGTCGACCTTATCGAAAAGCTTCTCAACTACGCGCCTCTTGAAAAATAAACCTCCATTAAAATTTAATGAAAATTATGTATTTATAAAATAACTTTTTTTGTCTACCTATGTAAGTAATAAATATACATATATTTTTTTTGATACCAAACTTTTCTGTAAATCTCTTAAATATAATATTTCCATCAAAATTATCAACACCGTTTAAGCCTAATTGTTGTTATCGAAATAGAATTTAGGCCTACGAGTTATATTAACGGCGATTTTTGTAGACGGGAGTGTAATGTATGTCTTGTAACCATTTAAACTTAAACAACTGAAAGACATAATTCAAAATTGGTTATCGAACAGCAGAATAGGGTATTATTCAAATAGTTTATTATCTAAATAAAGTTGTTAATAGAAAAAAAATATATTATTTAATAATGTTTTATATTAGGTTATTTATCACAAAATATTTTTTCATTGGACTTTTTGATTTATTATTTGCTGATAATGTTTCTTATTCTTTTTTTTTTTAATTAATTATTTTTAATTTGATCAAAGTATTTTAAGTACATTTGTGTACAGATGATAAATCAACTTAAAAATGATCTTAGAATAAAAAATAAATGATTTAAGATAAATTATATTTATATTTGTTTATTAAATAAATAGATTTAAAATTGTCAAAGACAATATTTCATCTATAAACAATTTATTCATAATGTTACGAATAAAGTTATTAGACGAATAAAAAGTCATCTATTATTTATAGATATGAATATTGTGCAAATTCAAAAACAAGTGCAAATTATCAAGTACTATAATTTTGAAACAAGTGTAACAAGAACGACGACTTAAACAGCATTTGATAAAACTTCGTATTTTCATTTTTAATAGAAGAGGTAGCTTTTGCTAACAATAAGAATTTAGTTTGATTTAATAGTTGACTCTTTTTTTGAACAAAACTTTAAAATTGTATTTTATTCATTCAATCCAAATCTACTTTCAAATTTTCTCTAGCACGCCTTTTTATTTTTTTTAATCGCTATTTAAAAAAAAACACCTTTGAAATCTTTTTAATGTGTTTCAAATTGAGTAAACTGTAAGAAAATGGGACTTTTTTTTATTATATTTCTGTTCTTCTGAATTAAAAAATATTATATAAAAGTTTTTTTTTTTAAACAAAAGAATTGGAATTTTTTTATTTTAGTTTTGTAAGTTGAAATATTTTTAAGACCGAAATAATATAAATTTAATTAATTGAATTGCTTCTTCTTCTTCGAGAGAAAAAATACAAATTGTTGGGAAAACACAAAAACAGTTTTCTTCGTAACTCAAAAGTTTTTAAAACATTTTTTTGGAATAGGAATGAAAAGTATTAAAATAAATCAAAAACGGTTAACTTACCAAAGAATACACACCACTGAACATAACAAAAAAAAAAAATGATTGAAAGAATAAAAAAAATTGTTTGTCTCGCTCTAAAAAACGGTTTGCTGCCAAAAGTTATTTTATTAAAAACAACGGTGACTTAGGTATTCCATACCTTGAATAAGCGGTTCAATTAAAATACAATCATTTAATTAGTGACACGTTGTATAATTTCATTTTAAAACTGTCTTTTTTAAATTTTCTTCTTTTTGCCATTAACTATAAGCTAATACAAGTGGTTGTTTAAACTAAATAAACATACTCTCTGCGGGATACTGCTACACTGTTGGGAGATGGGACACACGTGTAACAAACAAATGTTCAATATTGTAAAAGAAAAAACGGCGAATAATGTTTGTTGTAAAATTTATTATTATAATTTTTTTAGTCATCATTGTAAGTTGTGCGCATGAGAAAAAATAAACGCGCCCTTCCTACTTTTCAAACGTTGTGGGAATCGTCATTGGCAGTGTAAACGTTTATTTTGCACACAATATACACCGTTCAGTCGTCAGTTCAAAACGATCTACACACACCCGTTACAGCAAAAGTATACTTGTCTGTTTTAAGTTTTTTTTGTGTAATTACCCTAAACGTACATACACTATGTCTGGACGCCCCATGCTGTGGCAGGTAAGATACAAATCTGCTAAGAAAATTATATTTTACACTTGCACAATGTACGTTTAGCTGAATTTCGACATGGCCGATTTATGGTTAAAAAAAAAAATGAGGCAGACCAATGAATAAAATAGTTTAGAATGCAATTAAAAACCGTAAAAAATTGGCGCTTAATATTTAAAAAAAAAAAAAAACACCATTGCCGTTGTTCGGTTTGGAAGTTGAAAACGTGAAAACAGTGTCTCCAGTTATGATAATTATTAAATTAGTTTTTTCATTTGTTTCTTTAAGTATGGAAAAATAACAGGGTGATTCCACCAGTGAAATCAACACAAAATTTGTTAGCTATTTTTATATGTATAAAAAAATAAAAAAAGCAAATTTTGGCCTCCCAAATGTATTTTTGTGTGCTTTACTATTAATATACAATCTTCACATTTTCATTGTAATTATGAAAGGCAGTTAGATAGAATGTTTTTGGAAATCTTTTACTTGATTTACGACATGGCACTATTCAGTTGTTTTTTAATTAATTTTTTTGTTTTAAGCTCTTCTCACTGACAATAATACATTTTGAAATTTTGGCACGATAAATAATAGAGTGATATAGTTATAGTAAGATTTTTTTTTTAAGATCAGTTTTTATTTTATATTTTATTTAGAATATTTTAATTGATTTTATTATTATTGAAATGGGTTGATAATATAATTTTTCAATATCGAAATGAGTGATTTTTAATTGTGGGGAAAAGATATAATTTATAGATTTAGATAAAGAGATTTTCGAAAAAAAAATTATTTCAATATTTCGGAATAACTGTTAAAATATTGACATATTTGTGACCAAAAGGTTAAGCTTAAATGTGTTAACCACGGTCAGTTTACAACAATGTCAAAAATAATAATATTGAGGTTATATTATAAGAATTATTCTCTATTATCAAGCCTTCACTTGTTTAGTAGTTTCTCTAGAAATACAGGGTGATCCAACGTGAACGTAAGACACTCATTTTCTTTGAAAATATGAATATTTAGAGAATGTTTTTCCCCAAAACTTTTAGGTACATATTTTTCAATATTTTGAAAATTTTTACTACCAATCCTTATAAGCCAAAAAGGGGGATTTTTGGTTTTTTTAAACGGCAACATATGTTTTTAATTACATAAACTTGTAGACCAAATAATTAAAAAATATGTTAGTGTTTAAATTTTTATTTATTTGTTCACTTATTATGATTTTATAAAGATTTGATTTTTTGACTGGATTTTCTTAATATTTTCAATCGTGACTTCCTAGTTGTTAGAATGTTATCGCCAATTGGACAATGCAAATACAAATATGAATTTTATGTACTACCGGTTTTGGAAAACCGAAGAAATATGATGATTGTTAAAAGGAAATGTATCTTTACAAAGTCATAGCTATAATGAACAGATAAATGAAAATAATAAATACAAACGCTAACATATTTTTTTATTTTTTGTCTACAAACTTAGGTAATTAAAAAAACATATTGCCATTTAAAAAACCAAAAATCCCCCTATTTGGTTTATAGAGATAGAATTTTTTATTTTCATTTATCAAATCTTTATAAAATCATTACAAATGAACAAATAAATGAAAACTCAAACGCTAACATATTTTTTAATTTTTTGTCTACAAATTTATGTAGTTAAAAATATATATTGCCATTCAAAAAAACCAAAAATCACCCTTTTTGGCTTATAAGGATTGGTGATAAAAAATTTCAAAATATTGGAAAATGTAGTAAAATATATACCTAAAAGTTTAGAAAATTTTTTTTTTCAAAATATTCATATTTTTAGAGAAAACGAGTGTCTTACGTTAGTTGGATCACTCTGTATATATTTCTGTGTTTATAATTAACATGAAGTGTAAGGTCGAGATATTATGTGATAGCTTTATTCGACCGTCATGTTTTTTCATGTAACACAAATTAATTAAAATGAAAATATATATATAAAAAAAAAACTTGCAGCTACGTCAACTTGGTGAGCCCATAAAGAAAGGGATAATTTTGAGTGTAATATACCCTTGATCTAAATATAAAGTATATGTTGAACTTTTATTTTTGATACAGTTCAAGGCGAAGATAAATTAGCAAAGAGTTATAATTAGTTTCCTCGTTTTCTTATTCTAAACATCGGTTTCCCCTATTTTCTTTGTTTCAAAGTAACACGTCGTAGAAATATAAATAAATACTAAAATACAAATAGTTAAATAGGTACTTAAAGATAGACAACGTGCTTTATGTTAAACATATACCACCAGGGGATTTAGAATAATTATAGCGACATTTTCTAAACGTTTAGTCTATCGTGTATTAGATGGAATATCTAATAATATAAGAGAATCAGTTAATGCAAAAATCAAAGGGGCCTAAATATTTGGTCAGGTCAGGTTAGGTATAACATTAGGCCTTAATTTCGAATAAACGAACATTATAAAATGTTTGTTTATTACAAAAAAAAAAAAAAATAATAATAACATTTTAAACGCTTTAAAAGCTTCGAGAAATTGTTTAAAATTTTAAAAATAATTTTTTTTGTCCAGTGATTAAATGTGTCGAAAATGCATTTCACAAAATGTTCTCAAATAAAGTAGTTGGAAATATTTTCATTGAGATGAAACCTTTTATTTTATTTATTAAGAAACTTCCCAGCGATATAATAATTGCTAAAAAACATGAGTAGATGTAGATATTGAACATATTATTAATTGTAGTGAATTATTATTATTCGAAACGTTTGAGGGTATTTCGGTCCACTTTCGGATTTATTTATTCGGTAATTAATAATAATCGACTATTTGGGTCAAACTTGTCAGCTAAGAAATTTCACGAAGCCTATGATCGGTTTTAACAAAATAATCAAGTCTATACCGGTGTTTACCGCAATAATTGGCCGGTCGCCAAAGAACATAAAATGTATTTATCGCGAGGGCGGCGTTTGTTATTTTATAAAAAGATTTCCAAAATAGAATTTGGAGATTATTCAAAAATTGAGTGTATCATAGCTATGACGAATACCGCCTCCGTCTGAGTTATTTGATCGTATGATATACATATGTTATAATTAAACACTAACAAAACGTGTCGGTTTTAAAAAAAAAACAACAAAGGGTTGTGCAGGTTTTTTTTTAGAATTTTTTATCAACATATAGTAAATCAGCAGGCACCAGTTGATCGTATTTTATATAAATAAAAAAAAAAACATGTTTACAATGTGTGTATTATCCTGACAATGCCAAAATGTGACCGCTGAATGTCAATCACCTTAGTACACTAAACTTGTTGATGTGAAACAAGACCAAACATGGTAGTCATCGATAAGTAGATTTTTTTTTTTTTTAGAGAGGTCATGACACACATAATTCAATCGATACAGCCTCGGTACAGACAGTATCAAGGATTTTTCAAATTTTAGTCACTATAGTATTCAATTTGTTAGATTTTTAAAAAAGCTTAACTATCTTTATTGGAGTCATTATGTAAACTTTGTACATCGTATTTGGATTCGATACGTTTTTGAAGGCCTCAAAGACATTATTTTTATAACACCATATAAAATGAATAGGCTTATTTATTGTTTTTCTGATAAAAATAACTTTTCAGTTATTATTCAATATCAACATTCAACCTCTATAAAATAATGAACTTCATAAAAGTAAAAGGGTTCCATGTGAAATCAACACAACAGGTCTCACTTATACTTAAATTTTAGCTATAACTTGGAGATTTATCTTCGAAAAAAAATATAACTGAACACAGTTATGCCTCCCTAAGTACAACCTTAATACATTACTTTTAATTTAATTTCACAATATGAATTACATTTTAATTCATATTCATAATTTTAGAGGTTACAAATTTTACCCCTCTATACTCTCAGTATGGCCTAAAGACTGGGTTAAAATTTTGAGATGTATTTATCACAATAAAAGCATACACATAATCAGTGTTAGAGAATGACAGTTTATTTAATCATGGCTATACTCTAGTATTTGTTCCTTAAGGGATGGAGTTAATTTTTTGAAAAATATATTTATGAAATTGTGCGAACCACTAACCGTACAAGTATAAAACAGTCTAATATAAACCGAGATGAAATCCTAAATCTGAGATCAAACATAGTGTCTTAAGGTTTTGTATTTGGAATTCTTCGAGCTGTAAATATGTTTGTAATGACATCATCAATTTTATACAGAGGCGCAATTCCGCTAAAATGAGTGGTGGCTAGATTAGGTTAGGTTTGGCTAAGTTTGGTTAGGTTAAGTACCAGTTGCTCAAGCACTATTAATATTATCAACTCTCCTCTCCGTACCAATGATGGTATAAAATGCATACAATTTTGAGGGTGGTAAAAACACAGAAACATCTCCCTCCCCAAATGGGGTTATACTTACTAATTAGATAAACGCATCTGTTGTAGGTTGCCGGTAGAAGAGACCCGGAACAAGAACTGGAAGCACGACAATGGATCGAAGCCGTGACCGGTGAAAAGTTCCCTGCCGGTGATTTTCAATTTTTTTGATATTATTATGTTACATAGTACATACTCACATTCCTTGATACTAATTATATGACTTGATTAACCTCACTATGTACAGGTGTATCGTACGAGCATTCCCTTAGAGACGGCATCTTGTTATGTAAACTGATGAACAAACTAGCACCAGGATGCATACACAAAATTAACACATCGGGCGGCGATTACAAGATGATGGACAACATTAACCAGTGAGTACAGTAATATTAAATGTATAAATAACAAAACCGGTACGATTTAACATATTTTAAACACTTTTGGGAAAATAGAGTATACCTTAAATAAGTTTTATGGTTTGGTTAGGTTTGGTTTGGTTTGGTTAGGTTAGGTTTGGTTAGGTTTGGTTAGGTTTGGTTAGGTTTGGTTAGGTTTGGTTAGGTTTGGTTAGGTTAGATCACGTCCTAAATACAAACAAAAGATAAATCGGGGTTGCTAATGGGTTTTTCTGGTTGTGTAGGCCTTTAACGCTCAAGTGTAATGTGATTTTTGTGTAGATTTCAAAAGGCTTGTATCGAATACGGAGTGCCGGACGTGGACTTGTTCCAGACGGTTGACTTGTGGGAACAGAAGAACATCTGCAGGGTGACCATGACCATATTCGCCATCGGCAGAACGGTAAGTCCTGCGCCATGTCCAGGCACACCGGGTCCGTCGTATAGTACCTAATGGCAAATTTTATTTTCCGGTCCGTTTGGGGCTACACAGGCGTACAAACACTTGGAGTGGAGGGGTCCGTCTTTGGGCCCTAGGCCTTCGGAAGAGAACAAACGCGACTGGACGGAAGACCAGCTGAGGGCCGGAGAGGGTATCATCGGACTGCAAGCGGGCCAAAACAAAGGTGCCACGCAGGCCGGACAAAACTTTGGGGCTAGCAGGAAAATCTTGCTGGGAAAATAACATTTCGGTTGTAACAAACGTACACATAATATATTTTCTTATTTACTTGTGTTCGCTAAACTTAATAAAATTATAATCTAACAACATTATACTACTAGTTTAGAGCGACTATTTGTGTTTTATTTATAATTCGAGATAAAACATAATAATTGTGTTACTAGTAAAAAGTATTATAAGCCACCGAAAACAGCGTTCACGACCGAATACAACATTTGTCCAACACACTCCAATATATTACTATTATCGCACAACACAATATTGTTAAAACATCTAAAAATGTTCATAATATAATATTATTAAAAAAATAAACTGTATAAATATCGTATGGGAAATTAGTGAGTTTTCAAAACTGATTCTAAGCGGCGCCTCTACAAAGAGAATATACCTAATATTGTCTACACCTTATATGGATTTAAATTTATAACAAAAAATTGTGACGATCAAGTACAACTATATTTGGACTTAACAACGTAGAATTTATTCATTCAAACCACTTTTGAAAATAATAAATATACAATTCAAAGGTGTGCAAATAACGACATAATATTATTAAGGTAAGTGCACGTTGAAAAATAATTTAATGCAATTGTTTTTATTTACTGTTGTTTTTTTCACTGAAATTAGTGCTTAAAATATATGAAAAATACTATTTTTTTAAAAAACATTAAAATATTATAAACTATATTACATATTATATCTATGTATAATATCTTCTAGGTATTTTTTTTTTTTTTAATTTTATTAAGCTGAAAAAAAATTGCAATTGCTATTGCTTTTTTTTTATACATAATATATTCTAATAATACTATAATTTTATAATCATTTAATAATAACGTTATACGTGTAAGATAAGACATTGACACGGTTTAGTGACAGTAAAATCGAACGTAATAATATTATAATGTCAAATAATATAACAAATTGACTAGCCAAACGCAAAAAGCACCAAAAATTGGTTTTCTAAAATTGGCACATTAATTCTATTAAACATTATTTGAGCACGTTTATATAATATTATATTTGTGGGTACTTAATAATTGGAAATGGCAAATAAAAAGGCGGATTACAACACTAAGGTAACGTCAACTGTGAAACGCGAATCGATTGATTGTCACTCAATGAAAAAAAAACAGATAAAAGTAAGAGATAGTAAAAGATATTATACATCATTACTAGACATCTTCAACATAATTATAATTAAATTGTTTAAAGATTATTACGTTTACTAAAGCTTTTGAAAATTAATTTTTATAGAGTCGCGTTAATTTAAGTGTTTTAATAAGTTAATAATTTTTGTAAGCAGTGGACAATTATAAACAAATAAAATATTTCTATAATTTTACCCATTATAGATGTTAAAAATTAGAATCTGATGTAATAATGCTTTTAGATTTTATTGGTGGATATTTTTTTTAATAAAAATGAGTAAGTTTTATGGTTGAGGGTCAGTTTAAAATTGTTTGTTAAACATTTTTCTGTATGATCAAAATCTGTTGACTTATTATATTGACTGATAAGAGATAAGGAGGGGTGGTACGATTGTAGGAGTGGGCATAAAACATAATAGTCATGATTTATTATATGTTTCTCCTCGAGGAGGAGGACATATTTTTACCCAATTCTGGGCAAAAGAGAACCGTATATGTACAAAATGTACACAAACGCGAAAGAGTAATTTTTAGGATTTTTTTAAACGACAATTACAAAAGGATTAGTTTTTTTTTTTTTTTGGAGCATTTTTTAAAACGACATTCGATGTGATTATTTTTTGTTGAATTTTTCGCCGTTGATTTTTTTGTTTTTTACGGCATCCAGAACTAGGTCGGGCGCCGTCGGTTTGGCCGTTGTGGCCGTGGCCGTCGGTTTGGCCATTGTGGGCTTGGCCGCTGTTGTGGACATTACGGTCGGAGACGTGGCCGTCGACGGTTTGGCCGTCGTGGACGACGCGACCACCTTGTTGGCGGCCGTACTGGACTTGGGCGTCGATGGCGAAGTGGTGGACGGCGCGACGGCGCGTTGGGTGGTGGCCGCGGTCTTGGACGGAGCCATAGTGGTCGTACCAGGCGCAATGGTCGTCTTGGACGATGTCGCAGTGGTCGTACCAGGCGCAACGGTGGTCTTGGACGCCGCCGCAGTGGTCGTCGGCTTCGCCGTGGAGCTTGGCCCTTGCTTGTTGTTCCTCGCTGCGGTATTGGAATGGGCCGTTTTCGACGATATGGCCGCAGTTTCGGAGTTACCCTTGTTGTTGTCGTTGGGAGGTCCGGCGTCTGGTGACTCGGAATTGTTTCCGTCGGACCGGTGCTTGGAGTTGGAGTCTTGTTCTTTGGCACTGTTCTTTTTGGGCTTTTTCATGTTTCTCACGACGTTTCCGGTTGATTTTACTGGGGCCCGTTTGGACTTCATCGGTATCGTGGCGATCATTGGCTTCCTCGGCGCTTCTACGTTGGCCCTAGTCGACAATTGTTCTTTAGCCGTGGTCGGTTCTTCTACGTTAGCCGTTGTCGGTTCGTTTACGTTTGCCGTTATCATTTCTTTTACGTTAGCCGCTGTCGATTCTTTTACGTTAGCCGTCGTCTGTTCTGTTACGGTAGCCGTAGGTAATGCTTTTACGTCGGCCGTTGTCTGTTCTGCTACGTTAGCCGTAGTTGATGCTTTTACGTTGGCCGTCGAAGATAAGATTTTAGTCGTCGACGTAGGCGGTTTTGCAGTTGTAGGAATGACAGTAGTAGTCTTCGGTGCCAATTTGGACAGTGTCGATTCGCAACGGTTGTTGCATTTGCACGGATTTTCGTTTTCAACAGCAGGCAAACCTGTGTTAAATAAATGAAATAATATTACTCAAAAAGTCCATTGAGGTCTCAATCTTTGTGGTCTGATAGCTTTATCACATTTTTTTTTTCATACAACACATAATTTTTTACGTTTATTGACATTCCTCGACCGCATTTCTACTTCTTATCTTATTTTTTCACTATCGTTCAAACGCAATAGTTTAAATTTACACTCAATCACAACTAATACGTATTATACCATTCTACTTTATGCAGACACACTTCAGTCTGGTTGAGGACATAATTTATAATTTTTTTACTTTTAAGTTCCACTAAATTCACATTAGCTACAAACATGATATACCAAGGCATCGCCATTTTGACATTGAATACAAGTGTCTTACTATTGGTGTCGTTGGTTATCCAGTCGGCCATTTGTAAATCGGTCAATCCTTCGGCCAACGGGTTTTGCTCTTCGTCCACGTGGAACAATTTGTACGCACTCTGATCCGGCTTAGAAACAACGTAGACCTTCGCCAAGGCCGGCCGTAATCCAGTGACTTTCTGGACGTTCTTTGCCGTATAAGACACGCATACGATACAGCCTTTGGTCACCTGTTAATCACAAGACGATTATACCGATCGGTTAGGTCTACTAGTATAGCTGTTGTGGTTATATTGGATTGACGAGTGGGCGTACCTTCGAGAAGACAAACCAAACGCGATTCGAGTGTGAACCGTGATGGACGTCCGGCAGGCTGGAGTAGGATATTCGCTCGAAATAGAAACCAGAAAACAGTTTTACCTCCAACCTCACCGCGTCTTCCGACTCGTTATTCATTCTATACGTTTGATTAAAAGGAAACCATTACTATTGTAAAACAAAAATACCTTTTGGTTGTGGGAAAAATACCTGAAGCACGTTTGAAGTCTCAGAGTGGTCGAATGGCCGTAGGTCTCGTCTGTAAAACCTTTACTCGGTTGAATGACGTCGGTGACCGCTGACCAAAGATCAAATAGCTTGTTGTCGTTTTCCGCCGTAATGTATGTGGAATAAAGGACTCGGCCCTGAATTGTAGAGCACCCAGCTCCTGTGGCGTAGACGAAAACTTTGGTAGGAAGCGACGGCAAATGCAAGTACTGTGACTTGGTGCTTGGATCGAATTCCAGAGTGTCGGTTAACTCCATTCCAGACGTGGCTAGCGAAACAGTTAGTTTCCGATGGGGGTCCGATCCGATTTTGTCGAACATGGCAAAAGCTTTGACGGCCAAATACGCCAACTGAAAGCGCGATCAAGATATAGTCAAAGTCATTGGTGTGATTTCAACAAATAAAAAAAAATTGTCCGCATACTTCTGGATGAGTGTCCAACACCTTTGTTCTGTAGTACAGGTAACGGACTATGGGTTCGGATGTTTTCAAGTCACGTTTCGCCGAATATATCATCAAACAGTACAACGAAGCTTTGAACTCGTCAATCGAAACTGAAAGCAAAAAAAAAAAAAAAACATGACATTTTCAATATCCTACACCAATCGAAATGACCTAGTTAGGTTGGTTCGCTCACTGTTGTTTCCTTTATTCTGAGGGACTACTTCGTCGTACCAATCGGACGTCGAGTGCACTTTAGGCCAACCGAATTCACTCTCCTGGTTCGTCGATAATGATTGCAGTTTTGTCAACGCTTTCGCTGTGAGCTTACTGTTGGCCATCATTAACGCGTAACTGGCCAGGGCCAGCGGATATGGTTTGACGATTTCATCCAAACGTTGTTCGACCAATGACTTACTATGATTGGCGATTTTCGTGTCGGTCTGTTCCAAGTAAAAACGTAATGGTTAATAAGAATAAAATACGAGTTTTAATTAAATTAAGACGTCTACTTCAGATTCCACGCCCAACTCCATTAAGGTGGCCAAAGTGTCGCAAGCGGCAATGATTTGGTTGGTTTTCAAATCGGTTTTGGCCACAACGGTGGAAAAATCATCCAAAGTTTGTTTTTGTATCCAATTTTTCAACCCGTCAATCAGTTGAGGGTCGACGCCAACGTGAGACTGACTTCTCCATAAAATTTCAAGCACGCGAACATTGCACCTGCAAACAGTCATTGGCCAGGTCATGTTTGTTCCCTCTAATATTCCATCTTTCATAACACCTCTCATTGCCTCTCGCCTCATCTCTTCCTCATCAACACGACCGAACCATCTCAGCCTATTCTCTCTCATTTTCTCCACAACTGATACAACTCCTAGACTTCCCCTTATGTATTAATTTCTTATTCTATCTTCCCTAGTCATTCCACTCATGCATTTTAACATTCTCATCTCCGCTACACTCATTATCTGTTCAGTTCTCTTATTTATCGCCCAACATTCCGACCCTATAAAATTTAACTTTCAATCTTATAGGCATCCTCCAGTCACACAAAACACCCGACGCTCCCCTCCACTTCATCCATTCACAATTTATTCTATTTTTCACATCCTTCTCGTACCCACCATTTTTTTTGTGCCACCGATCTAAGTACTTAAACCTATCGACTTCACACATTTCATTATCACCCATCTGCATTACCTGTCTTACCCTATAACTTTCTCCAAACTTGGTAGTTAATTAACTAAACGCCTGCTATTATGTTAATTACTTACCAATAGCATGGAATGTTCGGATGATCTCCAAAAGACCCATCGACGTTTTGGTATGAGAGCAGTACGGGTATGGTTTTCGACAGGAGATTCGCCAATGAGTTTTCTTCGGTGCCGTTGTTGTTGTGCTCCGAAGTCAGTAGTGGAGTGAACGTTGTGAGGAACGAAACCAAGCTAAACAAACATTATACACGTTTCAAATAATATATAAGCGCGTTGCTAATGCGTTTGATGCGCAATACCTTGTGGACAATTTCGGTTGATTTTGCACAAAGAACGGGAAATTGAGTCCTCCGGTGACGACCAACGTACCGGTCTCGGATCCAGATATTACCGAATTCGGGGTTTCCAAGTGTAACACTTGAGAAAAACCAGCCTCATTGTTGTAGTTCCAGACTCTGAATTGCCCAGTAGTTCCCACGACGGTCGCAAAACCTATATGGTTCACTTTGATTTTTTTGTCCATATTCCATTTCAGCAACGGGTACTGGTGGATCTCTTGGCCGTAACCAAAAGCCAACACTCCTTTTTCCCAACTGATCCAAAACGTGCGAGGTTCTTCTTCGGATAGGATTCCAGGCGTGTTGCGGCTTGTTAGGTGAACGCCGTTTCCTTGAGAAATTATTAAAAACAATCAAACAACGTGCAGAATGCTTAGGAAATGATCAAGTTGGGTATTTACCGTGTTTTCCTCGACCGATCCACGAGATGGTATTGTCCAAATCGCCCAGGACGATTTGATACATCATGGTGGTGGGTTTGCGCTCTTGACTCAATAGGATGTGAGCGCTTTTCTTCGCGTGGATTTCAAACACAATCCCATCTCGGTTCTTAGGCGCCGTCACATGTTGATAACGGAAATCCGACGTCGTCGACACGACAAGTTGTTCTACACGTGGTTAAGGTTAGCATTCGTGTCTTAAAATAGTACAAAAATGTTAGGTGACTATTGATTACCATTGGCGCAAAAATATGCGCTGTCGGTAGTCTGACGTTGGACTCCTTCGGGATGCACGTTGATCGATACGGACTTGACGACAACGCTGGCAGACGAATTGTTCAAAATGTCTGATTCGTCCGTCTTGCGGCTGTCGTCGACCGAGTGGCATTTTTCACTCACGAATCCAGAAATGTCAACTAAGAAATGTCAGTAATAATATTGAAATAAGCCGGCAAAAAACACTTGAATCGCGTGTTGGGGGCATACCGGTTAAATTTTTTACGCCTTCTTTTAGCGCAGTAATTCTGACGATCAACGACGTTGCACCATAAGCTCCCAATCTCATTTTTTCCGCCACGAAGGGTTGATTTGAACTGCTGAACACTGCCCCTTCGGTCAACGAGAGCAGTGCGTTCACCTGTCGACATGCGTTTAGAAGGTTTTTTTAGGTTAGGTTAGGTTTAAGATAAGTTCAGTAGATAAGAAAACTATCAATTGAACAGAGAATGAGTATAACGGAGATGAGAATGTCAAGATGGATGAATGGAGTGACTAGGGAAGATGGAATAATAAATGAATGCATAAAGGTAGGGGTTGCATCAATTGTGGAGAAAATGAGATAGAATAGGCTGAGATGGTTCGGTCACGTTATGAGGAGATATGAGGCAGAGGCAGTGAGAGGTATTATGAAGATGAATGTAGAGGGAAAAGGAGGAAGAGGAATATCAAAGAAAAGATGGATGGGCGGAATAGAGAGTGATATGAGGATAGCTGGGATGTTTGAACGAGAAGATCGAGCTCTATGTAGGTGTAGGCCTATGGTGGCCGAGTCCATGTAGTTGGGAGTGTAAGGCGAAGATAAATGAGAAGAAGAAGGTTTCTTATACTACAACCAGTAAGCTGCAGTGTGAACAGAATAATAGAAAATACAATTCTCTGGTACCGATTATGCTGTTCACTGTTGAACGTCTTATAAAACAAAGTGTTTATTTAGTTTTAAGTGGTCACCTAACCTAACCTAACCTAACCGAGTACAGGGAATTGTATCGTCGGATAGGATACACTTACGTCCATACAAGAGTTGACGTTGTTGGCGACGTAGATGTCGGTTTGCACAGTCTCGCCAACGTTTATGTCGACGGGAGTGCGAATATCCACTTCCAAAGTGCTGGTGACCTTAACGTCTATCGTGTCAGTGATTTTCAAACCAGAATTTCCGACAGTCAACATGCGCAATTTCCAATGACCGGCTTTGGGCGGTGCTTGTATGCTGATTCCATTTTTCACAATGTCACCTCTGTTAAAAATCGATATGATTAATCAATTAATGTCGTGTACCTATAAAACTGGCGTTATGAAATGTTCAAGAAGTATACAAACTTAATAAGAAGCTAGTTAATTAGTTAAAAATGTTGTAGCTTTTGTAGCCAAGATTGACAGACTTGGGAAATTGTATAACGTGAAAATGTTTACTCACGTGAAGTTATCACATTTCCATATCCACAACTGCTCCATCGAAAACGTGTCCAAGAAACTATGATGTTTAGGGTACAGGTCACTCTGTCTGGAAGTGGTGACTTTGCCGTCTGAGCTTTTTTCCAAAAACAACAAGCCGGATTCCAGGAGATCCGTGTCGTCGTCGGTGTTTCTGTTGGTAAGAAGCCACAAAAAAAGAAATGTCTTATTATCCCCAATAAAATTTTGGAAACCGTCCAAACCCTGTTTCGACTAACCTGACCGGTGAATTGTTTTCCGTTCCTCTACCGCCGATCAAGCAAACCAGAGAGTTCTCTTCGGCCATTACGCTAACTTGAAGAACTTGTTCGGGGTACCAGTTGTTGTTTTTGTTATTTTTCAACATCATTTTCACCTAAAAACCGAAATCATTTAGCCGGCCTATCGGAAATGGTTATAGCTGTTATCATAGTTACCTTTGGATCGGTTTGTTTCACATTGAAGCTGATCACATCATTTATGGTTTCCCCGTCCTCGGTGGTGTAGTAAACCAACAAATGACTGGTTGGTGCCATAACAGAGTCAACGTTGAATCTGTAAAATAGATATATTTTAAATATATTTATCGGAGATGTCTCTTTTGGAATTGTGACCAAAAAAAAGACCTATTCTTTATAACATTATGTAGTTTATGTACGTACGTTAAATTGAACCGACAAATATCCACTTGATCCATGATTTTCGTCATCTGAACTTGAGGTTTGTACTTATGCCAGTATGTCACGTGACCTTCGGTGGTTACAACGTAATTTACATCACGATTACACGGACACGATGACAGCACCGCCACTTCAGCTTCCTCGTTCGCCTATGTATTCACAATAAAACAGATTTAACTGATAGAACTGCTAGCAGTGAAATTTTAAAATTGTAAAAAAAAAGCTGAGAAAAATAATTATCCTGTAAACATTTCCATTCGTTTGATCTTACCACTAATGTATGGTCTATTCCTTCGACCAACAAATAGCAATCCGAAGACGAGTTCCATTTCTGTATGAACTCTTTGGCCAACACGTAGTGTCCTTCTATTTCTTTTCCCTCGACAGAAACTAGTTCGGCCTGTATAATAATAGATAACGAATTAAATAACGAATACACCACATGTAACACTGAAATTGTAAGATTATTTTAAATCCTGCGCTTACCTGGAGCACAATAATTTCACTATCCGATAGTATAGCAGGCACAACGAATGTACCCTCTCCCTGCAGCATCTCGACGTCCTGGCTGTATATCGCAGTGGAGTTGTCGAACACCTTAACGCGAACGCGCAGGTTCTTTTCGGAGCTCATAGCTTCAACCTAAAAAAAACCCATAATATTGGTTAGAACACTTATCTATTAGGATGTGGATGAGTTGTGGTTGGTATTGTGACAAAGTAGAATTCCTGGATAGCTTATACGAGGACCTAACCTAACAGGAAATTCGCTGATTAAAAGAAAGTGCATTGTTTCATGATTTAATTCCAATATCATTCGTTCAAGTGAAAGATTGGATTTTTTACACATGATAATGTTTTTAGGCTGGGGTTCTTCAACCAAGACGTCTACAACAGTTCAACTGACCTTTCCGAGGAAGGGCAATCCGGGTTTATACTTGTGTCTCATTTCATGTCCAAAACGCAATTCGACAAAATGTTCCTCGGTAATGGTTTGTTCGCGTTTGGGCGGATCGTTCGCACCTCTGACGTTGCTGACGTTTACCACGGTTTTGAAGATTATCCCTTCGGTTTCCACCTCGACGGCCCACTCACCCACAGCTGCCAATTCCGACAGTGTAAAACTGAACGGGATCGAGTGACTGGTAGGCACATCGTCCCAGAGAGCCACTTTGGTGCCCCGGGGATTCTTTATGTACACGTCCATTGTGATGCCATCAGCCGTCCGAAGATCGTGGTCCAAAGGTAATAGCCAGAATTTAACTGTTTGTAAAAAATTGTTTTCATATATACAGTCACATAGGTTATATAATATGCACAGGGATGGAGAAATAATTAATTAAAAAAAAAAAAACTATGCCAAATAATGAATATTATATTAAAAATAAGTTTGACATTCTTTCCAAAATATAATACTGCTCATTTCATTAAAACACTATATTGTGTTTATATTTGCATACTTACAAAGCGTAAGTCAATTATTGTTTTCCTCCGCCTGAACCCTTATTTACAGAGCCTTTAATATTCTGAATAACTTAAAGGATTACGAGAATTTCGCTCTCCGTTTTGTATACTTTAGACAAATAGTCAACAGAGGTAATTTTGGAAGCGGGCCAAAAGAAAAGAAAGGGGACAAAAGATTAGTATGTGCGGATGAAGACAGGATTTCCGTAATGTTCTGGGGTAGAAACGTTTCGTAGTAGGGTAAAAAATATTTTTAGAGATTATCTTATTCATGTTGAATTTGGCGGCGAGATGTCGAGGCACAGAACAAAAAAAACCTAACGTTAAAATAAATTACATTAGTGATATTTCGTTGGAAATAATTCCATGATTATTCGTTAGGTTGTATTTTCTATTAACATAAGTCAAAATAAACGAAACGCTATCAACAAGCCCTCTCTACGTTATGAAAGTGCGAAATCTCAACAAAATGTAATTTGCTTTTCGTCAGGTCTAAATCCATCAATTTGTGTGGTAAAGTAGAGATAAGGAGTCGTTCCAAGAGGTTGCACTAAGGTCTCTTCGCACTCAATCAAAGCCCGATTGTCAGCTTAACTTACGGGAATGGACCTTAGAAATAACGGATTATTGTTTTTAGTTTTTCTACGACTGACACTTGAAATAAAAACCTAATCTAATTGGAATATATTTTGAACCCTTCCACAACAAACTCGACTAATATTGTCAGTAGTTGTACCTAACTTATCAGGCATATTATTTATATCTGAGACATGCAAATTTAAAAATCCCCTAACTCCTAAACTGTTGCACAAAAACTGTCATTGTTCGCAACAGCTGCAATTTTGTATTGGTTACGGCTACATGCATAGGATTTGATTTCCGACTTTAATCAAGTATTTTCCCATACTTACTGGTTTCTCCGGGTTTGTAAAACTTGCTGGAAGTTTGTACGACCACGTCACGCACTGAACCGACCAGACGAAGCTTGGACGTGGTCTGCAACGTACAATTGGCGTCGGTGTTATTGGCGCAGTTGGTTAACGTCTGAAGGTAACACGTGTCCGGCGTTTGCGTGGGAACCGTCAACGGGATGATACCGTCTCCTGTAATTAATACACACAAGAGTAAATACCCAATGCAATAATGCAGATGGGCGATGGTGAAGTGTGTTAGGTTGATAGGTACAAACAAACTGTGGGTATGAAAAAAAAAAAAATCTATTGAAGCTAATCTGATAATTAAGTTGACATTTCAATTTTAAAATGGTCCCCTACACACGACGATAAGGAATATTTATTTACTTGGTTCATTTAGTATAGTTTATTTAATAGGAAGTTTCCAATTGTTCGTTTGCCGACTGAAACGGGCAAGGGCAAGGTTAGGGGACTGTCAAGGAGATCAACCCGAGAGTGATTAATAAACTGCTAAGACGCGGGTCGGGGAGGTAATTGTAAAGCTTCGATGCGAGTGTCTCTTATGTGTTTTGACAAACTGGCAATGTGTAATTTTGTGACTGAAATACCTGAGCCAATCCACCGTGTGTGCGAGGCGCTTTTTGTCTCGCTAATTCCCTCTAGACCAAAGTCGTGAGCGCACAACCAAAACGCGCTTTAACCGTCGACGTCAAGGGGGTATCATTAATTTCGTTTGTCTTTGCGGTGTCAGTGTCTATATATAATACATAATATATCACGCGATACACGCTGTGTGTACTGTCGATCATTTCCCAACGTCTTATCGACTTACACTATTTTATGAACTTGTTTAACAGGGAGAAACACTTTAGGTTGTATATAATAATACTACAGTCTACCTAACCCGCGGGCTAGACCTTTAAATTTCTGTAGTTCAAAAAGTATTTAATATCCACAATAATTGGTTATTATTTCCACTGAATCATTCTGCTTTTCATAGGTCAATCGAATACGTATGTTGTTATTTGACTACCTTTTAAAATACTATTTTTTACTTGAATATAACATGTAATTTTCGTCCAATAAACCTAATAGGGGTTTTATTTGAAAAAATACAATAATGTCTATTATGTTTTAAATTATAGAAATACTGTGTTTTGCCATAGGTGAAATTTGGGTGAGGTTTGCACCCTTAGTTAAAAGTTAACAAACTACGGTTATGTTATTTTCTGTTAACTGGTGTAACCAATATCCGTATAGTGGCATGACTGGTCCCTAGGGGATGTTCAAAGCCTGTTTGTGTAGAATATAGACTTTGAGTTTAAAGTTGGGCTGTAACAATAATAATAATAATAATAATAATAACGGGTTTGCAACTTCCACGTTAGGTAAGGTTATCTTTTGTTCTATCGGTATTCAAAACGTACAACATAGATACTCGTATTGTGTGCTATAACGAATCATACAAATAATGTTACAATGTTTTGTTTGAGTACAATACTAAAACGGGTTAGCTAATCTAGCTAAGTATGGATTTTACCTTACATTTGTCTCTGTTGCCTGTAGTTATTGCGCATATAACAGTCAATAATAAAAATCGCCAACATTTCCTTTATGAAATGCGAAATAAGTTTTTAATGAAAATGGAAGTTCGTCTAATTAATGGAATTGTTAATTGTTTTTTGTATTATTGTTATTTAGAGAGAGGCGAAATGGCGTCAGCCGGTTTAACCATATACTCTTAAAAAATAATTTATTAAAACGCTTTGTAAATATAATACTTAATTGTCTTTTCAGCTGTCGCCCAAGACAAAGCCGACTGATCTAAATATGAATTATTCAGCTTTATATTGAATTTCGAAATAATGATTTATTATTAGAACTCGTTTCACTCTGGGAGTGTAAATTATTTCACCTCTGTATATTTTGAGATTAACATAAAATAACTCGGTAAAATAAACCAACCCCTTGTGATTAAGCATTATAGATGGCCAACAATTTGAAAGTGTGAAAGTGACTTCACATCTGTCTTGATCCGATTTGGCCAACTTTTTACTGTGCTAGTTTGCATAGTGTTTGAGTTTATTTAAGTCCACTATTGGATCAGTTAAATCACACTAGAGTTCTTTGAAGGATTTAACCGTCTGTAATAAGTCCCTATGTCTAGTGACTATATTTAATGACACGGTTTTCCTCGACCAGTCGCTTATGTTTCTTAGACCAACGTCAAACTGAAAAAAGAAATAGACAGGTTTGGGAAATTCGACCGGATCAGCTGCCGTCAGCTATCTTAATCTGGCCTGAACGACGTGGACGTATCAATTTCGTTAGAGAGTGACTTGTCTGGAAATCCAATTGACCTTTTACCGTACATTCGTCCCCCATTACAGGCCAATGGACCAATATGCTTAATATTATACGGAAATTCATGTGAGTATCGATATGGACGCCTTTACAAGGCTGCCTTTATGTAGATTCTCATTTGTAAGTCTGTAATCGTTCGGGCAAGAGGTTTTTTTTTGTTGATAAAATTTACTATTTATTTTACTGTTTATTAGTACATCCGATTCGATAAGGCTATTAAATTTTGATGATTTGTTACCTTCTAATTTTCAATAAAAAAAGTAGTACTAAAAAGTGCAAAAAAAAAAAAATAAATAATAAGAGATTCAAACATTGAAAATTGTTTAGTTGTATTATTTAGTCGATATTTCAACGCACTATTCTGATATACCGAAATTGTATGCATTTCAATAATGTGTTCGAGTTATTATAACTTTAGAATTTTTAATAGGCAGTTAGTTATAAGTCTTGTCAACAAAATTGCACATAGAAAAAACAGGGATAATCACCCTCCCCTGCCACAGTTTTTATTTTTATGAGTATAATTTAGGGGATGACGTGCAGTGTCTTCAAAAAGGTTATAGAAAAAATGCAGTCAATAATTTTCAAAAGGAATTAAAAAAAATACATTACAGTACAATGATTTAGAACTAGAAAATATAGATTTTACAAAACTATCAAGATTCCAAAAAAAAAAAATGTAGATGAATTAAGTATTTCTGTTGCAAAACGTTACTATTTTTCCAGGCTTTACTATTGATTTAGATACTCACACTGATGAAAACTATAAATGCCTTCTTGATACTTATAAAAAGGACTCAAACACTAATGAACTGGCTGTATGATATTAGTGAAATGCTTTTTTGGCAAAAATATGCCAACAAATGGACTCTTCCAATAGTGTATTAAACGTTTTCTATAAGTGTGACAAATTTCTTTTCCTAAATTTTCACAGATTATTCAAATTAAAATCTCTGGCAGTTACAACGCATCTGGAGAGCATTTCTTTCCTACTATTAAGGCGTTTAAAACCCTACTTAAGAAGTACCAATAGTGAGGCTATGGATTATCATTCCAAAACTGGGACAGGGTTTTTGGGTTATATTGATATTGTAATACTTAAAGTATATCTTAAACAATTTCGAAAGTATTTTTTTACGGTTGGAGTAATTTTTACACTACCACTGTCGTTTACTTAGGTAACAGATGTTTGATATTTACTAGAATTCAACCTATAACAGTTTTTGGCTACAGTGTATGTCTGACAAGTAAGCATGCTGTTCCCAATAATTTTGTATTCTGTATTTTGGATTCGAGTTTTAGTAATGGATTTCAAAATTGATTGTTAGTCATTAATATTATATTGAACGATTTCAACCATTTTAAAATGTGCTTTATAAACTATACTATGTATTATACCTACGGTACATTATGCCACGCTAGACAATTTTTTTGTATTCTTCAGTATAAAAACACATGTGTTATGCGTGTGCATAGTAGGTTCTTTGCCGAATTCTTGCAAATATAATCATAATTTCAACTATCGCATCGGTCCCACTAATCTGAAGAAATAATTGTAATGTAACAATTAAAAAGCATACATCAGCCTCGAGCAACTAACATTTTGGCCTAAATTTTAAACTTTAAAGACTTTGAAACTAATTATCCAAAACTGGCTATCGACAAGTCAACATTTCTAATACGCTATTCTCAATTTAAAAAGTTAATGAAATGTATGCGTTACCATTTAAGTACCAAAACAGGTTTTCAAAAAACCTTAGTTGGGAAGGAGGTAAAAACAATTTTTAAATTGAGATCACACGATATAAAAACATTATAAAAAAAAATTGTAATTTCTTTGACCCTATGAGGTATTGAGTGGTTTACAATAAAACAACCACCCTGTACATCTCAATTTGCACTATGAAGTATAGACAGATATTTTATCGACGCGTAAGTTTAAATTGAAAATCTACTTTTTCCTGTTAAAATGAACTGTTATAAGGCCGTTATTAGGAATAATAAATTAACACGTATACATTATATGCAAATATTACAAATATTCGTTAGATACTCTTAAACGGAATTTATTAGTACTACGTATAAAGGTACAAAATTTCTCAAGAATTTAAACGGTTAGTTATCTGAACATTATGATTTTAGCTTCGATGCAAAGCGGAGAAGGTATTGGTTTTACTATGACGTGGGCTTATTTTGTGTCTGTATACACTGTAACTTTTTTAATATTGGACCAATTCCTTCGAGTAGTTACTCTATAAATCACAAATTTTATCTAGTCGGTACTTTGGGGAAGGGGGGGGGGGAAATTTGAAAAATTTTACTTCACAATTAAAATTGAAATAAAAAAAAATCCATCCGAGTTTTTAAGTTAGAACTTTTACTGGCTATAATTTCGATAAAAAGATTTGGGTTGAATTGAAATTTATAAAGAATATTCATTTGGTAGGCCCGCATACGTCAGTGTTATCAAATTTAAATTATAACCATTTCCCATCTCCCTAAGGGGATGCAAGTTTTTTTGATTTTTTAGCCGTAGTCGTAAGACCTTGAAGTTGAAAATTTGTCAGTAGTTAGAACTCAAATGTATCCATAATATATTAAACGAGGAAAAAATTCGGCACTACAATTTTTCTTTAGTTGCCGGAAAACTGTGTTTTTCGCAGATTTCGGATATTTTAACAAAAAACACCTAAAATCTTAAAAAAATTGTATGAAATCATTAAAACAATTTTATGTAGATCTATGCAGAATGATACTATTAAGTTTTACTACTCATGTACTACTTTTAGCTTTTAAATTAATTTTTTTTTGGCTGAGTAAAATTGAAACTTGATATTAAATTCCATCGACCCCAAAAACATATAATTTGACCACTTCTAAAAATAGAGGTGTTTCATATTTTGTGTAAACAAGTGTCTCACAATCTATAACGTTAAAAAACGCAACGACTTAAGTTTTTTTTTTTCCACCCTGCTGCTCGATCGAGAAATAGGACCGGAAGATGGGGCGGTACAGCGGCCCTCGCCATTCCTGTGGCCCGCATGATGTGGCGCCAGCCGATCTTAAGTTAAAATTATTAAAAAATCTGCCGTACTTACGAATAATAACTGAACACGTATGCGCTATGTGCAAATATTACAAATAATGTCTAAAGGTAAAAAATTCTATACGAATTTGCCACTAATATGTACATAATATACGCGTTGGTGTATACAACATTTATACATAAATTTATCTAACTCTGAAACTTAAGGCTTTAAGTGTGAGAATTAGACCTATGTTAGATATAGAGTGGGACCATACCATTTATAATATACATTTTTTTCAATCATCTGTTGTTGATCTTTTATTTTTAATATTATGGAAAAAAAGATAAAAATTACACTTTGACTATTAATCTATAATGGTTAATTACTATAGCCGTAATTGTATCCGCCTTATAATAACAAAAATACATTTTCAAGCACATTATTGTCTTTAGGTACAATGTTTTTTTGTCGTTAGTGGTGTTTCTACCATTACATTAGGCAACATATACGACGTATATACGGTACGAACGAAAACACATGATAGCATGACATGACATGCATTTTATTTGCACATATTTTTGTTTTGTTTTATTATCTAAACTCTATGTAAAAATAATTACATAGTTTAGGTTTTTTCAATTCATATCATTCTGTTAGTTGTAAAATGATGTTTTTTCGGGTCAATTATTATTTGTTATTATGTCAACTGATTGGTTAAATATCTGTGTTGGGATATTGCATGCTCGACAATTAGTATACACGTGGGAATTACTTATATATATATACCATTTGGAGAGGAATACGCTGATTTAATGAAAATGGATTTATTATTTTGGTATCGTTATACCTACTAATGCAACAGCATTAATCGTGATAACATACTGTGTTTACTGAAAACACAAATCGACTAAATCAGCCTAATGTTATTATCGTAGCAATACTGTCCGTACCGCATAAAACCTCATCCAAAAGTTTATTATTATCAAAATACAAGCAATTAAATAAGTCAAATTTCAAAGCGGTTCGACTTGAGTTATTTTTTTTGAAATGATTTTCTATTGTGGTATTGTTCAAACTAAATTCGCTGGCGTGTAATCCAGTCGCTCAAAGTGAATAAATCCCAAGACACAAAGCTTGTAAATTTAAACATATATTATACGGTGATTTGAAAACGCACGGCGTCAGCCATATTAAAGTCGTAAATCGTACACTCGAATTATTAAAAAACAAAACAAATATTTACACAATTGCTTACACGGTTTAAAATTTAAAACCAAATCATACTTCGATGGTTCACGCACAGTCAATGCCTCGTACTTGCGTTAGTAGCTTTGCGTATGTTTAACTTCTTGCATTAACAATTGTAATTTTATTTCGTTTATTTTATTTTCATTGACAATTATTCCTGCTCGAGTACTTGCGTCTCACTGTATATTGTAAGTATGCCGAAAATGGCGCTCCGATTTAAGTGTACCGCATCGGTTATTACCTTGTTGTCGGCCTTGGTTAACGTGGCGGACTGTGGGTTGGGACACACCACGTGTTTTAAAGCAAGTACATCAGACAGCGAACCAAATCCGTACCAACACATTCTCCAGTTCAATAGAGGACAATTCCAACGTATACAGTGGCTGACGGCACCCAATCTGAACCAAGATTACTCGGTCTTAACGGCTTCCGAAATAGGCAAGGAAATCAAATGCAACGACGCGTACTATACGTTGAGGTATCTGTATATGACGAATCCGAGGAACTTCAGTGATCGCAACCAAGTGTTTGCAATACACAAGGCCATCAACGAACAGTATTCGGGGTGGACGATGAAAATGTTGGCGACTTCGTTCAACGTGGCCCAGAACGACATCGAAATGGACGTGCCGTGGCTGATGTATTTGTACATCAATTGGATAGAAGAGCGCACTGCCAATTATGTGGGCAGCGAAATGCGGACGTTCATACAGCTCGCTCACGACGGGATGATTAAAGCGGTAGAAACCGCGATGCAGGATAATGATTGCACCATGTTCTTTCCGGAGGTCGAAGGGGTTCCGGTGTCCGAGCGAAAATTCTCCGAGTACAAGGTTGGCATGGACAATTGGAGACCGACAAATGACAATAAAGAAAACGCGGATGCGGTGTCGGCAGTTCTGGGCGAGCATTATACCGACGTAGATGAGAACTCCGGTCTGTACTGTTTCCAAGAGTTTCTGGACACTCTGCCTGCTGGTCCGGTACCAGGCGTTCGACCTGTGACCCAAGAAAGTTTGACTGCCAACTCGCTGTATTTGAACGGGGTGTTCGCAAACGAAAGGCACAGCAAAGGGTTCACCCTGACGACGCAATTCGAAGTGTTGGTACACGGAAAAGATTTCAACGATTATTTAACGGAAAGAATTGAAAAAGTCAAAAACGGCTCTACCCTTTCTTTTCGAGAGTACATCATCAATCTGAGTTGGATCCACATGCACGTGCTGATCATTTTAGACATGATGTTGTTGCGAATATTTTATAATTTCTTGGAGGAGTTGACATTGTTAGATGATAAACAATGGAAGATACAAATAGCCAAGTTCTTCATACCTTACAGTGAATGGTGTGTTTTTTTGCACCTTCCCAAAAATAACCAGTTCTACCTGTTGCTAAAAGAAAAAAACGAGAAAAATTACGATTACCGTAGGTATTTCAAGGCAGGAAAGTTTGGAATCAAACAATTACAGCGACTGGTGATGGATATGATGATGAAAACCAGACATTTGCCACTTGTCGGCACACAAAATCACGAGGTCCAATCGCTGATGAAGAAGAAATTAAATGGAAACTGGCTAGTCGATACGGCAAGAGAATATAACATTATGTTCGACGCCACATTGATCAGCCCGTTGGAGTATCCCACTAACAAGGCCATTCTGTGCTTGAAAGTGTTGACCGGGTTTTTAAAACAGATTTTACCTAATATCCATCTCAAAGCGGTTAAATCGTTAGCTAAGCTCAAATCGTCGAAACTTTTGACACATTTTCCATAGTATCCTTCTTCACATCGTTGAATCAATGTCATATGCTTTTGGCTGTATTCATGTGTAGTATGTAAATACCAATCATGTTTATTAAAACTCATTTATAAAACTTTATGCGCAAAATAATAATACATTTGCACTCCAGATAAATATTGTAATATTACAACTGTTTAAAATAAAACAATATCATCCGTATGCAAGTTTTCATATTAGTATCCAATGTCCACGTTTTCATTCTTATATTCAACATCAGTGTGTGTAATACATTTATAATCATATCAAGAATTGTTAGTTATTTCTTATTATACATTTTTCATGATTTATACGCTATAAAATTTTGGTAATCGCTCAGTCTACGTTTCACCAAGAAGTGTCTTTTTGGAAGTCTTTTAATATAATGCTAATTATATTTCGGACGGTCCAATGAGAGCATTATATTTATAGTCTGGGTCATAATCTAATTCTGTTATGATATTTAATCAATTTCATCCTCTTAGAAGCGTGGACGAGCGCTTGACGCGTACTCAATGTGATACAATAGATCGGAGTTCAAACTTGTGTCACCCAATATATTTTGTAATGTTTAAGCTAAAACTAACGCTGAGCGAATTTGTTACAACTTACAGGTACCATATATATATTCAACTATTAGGGTGGTCGTTATAACAGGATTGGAATTTTAATCACACCTCCCACCTTAATTGATTTGTATTTGATAAAAAAATATTTCCTTAAAAGATCCTAATATTAGCAAATTAGGAGCAAATCCTAATTGTAAATTTATCTGACAAAAGGAAAAAAAACAATTTTTAGGATTTTTGCCCACAAATATTTAAAAATTGTTTTTTTAACTGCCATTTTGAATATATTCATAAAACGAAATATTTTACATTTTTAATAAAATAACGTGAAAAAATTACACAGGTCCGATGGTTTTAATAAGTACCGTTTCTTTAATATTTGTCTTACGACTATACAGGGTGTCCCACAAAGATTAGACTAATTAAATAACTTTTGTTCTAGTGAACATTTCTAAATAATTTTTTTTAAATTAATTGATTCTCATTGCGGTATAAACATCCCGTAAGATGCGTATTTAAAATATTTGTGGTTACACAAAAATGTATAATTGTATCCGCTTAATGCCAAAATGCGTGTTGGAAAAGTTAAAAAAATAACAAAACTAGACAAACCAGTACAGTGGTGACGGAGCATATTGGGTCGGAGGGGATCACAGGCTTATAAGACTTTTTGAAGCTGGAAATACATAAATTTATCTGTTGTTTTTCTCGATTGCAAAAACCAAGGTGTTTCATTTTGAGTATACAAGTGTTGCACGATCTAAAACTTTTGAAATGTACCGACGAAATTTAAAATTATTTTGAAAAAAACCTGCCGTTATTAGGAATAATAAATTTACACGTATACATTATATGCAAATATTACAAATAATCGTTAGATACTCTTAAACGGAATTTATTAGTACTACGTATAAAGGTACAACATTTCCATACAAACTTGGAATTAATTAGACTTATTTTAAAATGTATTTTCCAATTTTTAAGTTGAAAATGCAAAATTATACAAAATTTGAAATATTTCTCAAGAATTTAAACGGTTAAATATCTGAAAGACTCTATGCTTATTTTTAAACAAGAACATTGTTTTTGAAATTTTGGGGCTAATAGAAGAAAAAGTATTAAATACTCTCTTAAAGAAAATATTTTATATGTAACATTTTGATTTTAGTTTCGATGCAAAGCGGAGAAGGTATTGGTTTTACTATGGTGTGGGCTTATTTTGTTTTTTTGGATATTTTAGCCGTAGTTTTAAGACCCTTAAGTTGAAAATTTGTCAGTAGTTAGAACTCAAATGTATCCATAATATATTAAACGAGGAAAAAATTCGGCACTACAATTTTTCTTTAATTGCCGGAAAACTGTGTTTTTCGCAGATTTCGGATATTTTAAAAAAAAACACCTAAAATCTTGAAAAAATTGCATAAAATCAAAAAAAAAAATGTATGTAGATCTATGCAGAAAGATACTATTATGTTTTACTACTTTTTACTCATTTTTAGCTTTTAATTAAAATTTTTATTTTTATCTAACTTTTTTTTGGCTGAGTAAAATTGAAACTTGATATTAAATTCGCAATCATCGACCCCAAAAAAAAATAATTTGACCACTTTTGAAGTCTTTTACACAAAAATCCAAAAAAATATTTTAGCTTAGTTGCAAAGCGGAGAAGGTATTAGTTTTACTATAATATGGGCTTTATTTTTGTCGTAACATATACACCTGATAGGTAGTATATACTTGTTTTTCTGTAGTTGCAAAAAACAAAAATGACATTACAAATAATAAAATTTACATGACGTTTATCGCGTATTGGCTTAGTGCACTGTTTTCTCTTGTTGTCAAACTAATCGTACACTCGAAAAAACCGGCTCGAATGGTTGAAGAACAAAAAAAATATTTACACATCTCCCAACCAAAATCATACACTCTCGTATTCGCAGTCAATCCAGTTCTTGCGATAGTAGCTCGGCGCGTGAACCGCATGCAATAACAATTTCGTTTATTTTATTTTCATTGAAGATTATTCTTACTCGAGTACTTGCGTCTCACTGTATATTGTAAGTATGCCGAAAATGGCGCTCCGATTTAAGTGTACCGCATCGGTTATTACCTTGTTGTCGGCCTTGGTTAACGTGGCGGACTGTGGGTTGGGACACACCACGTGTTTTAAAGCAAGTACATCAGACAGCGAACCAAATCCGTACCAACACATTCTCCAGTTCAATAGAGGACAATTCCAACGTATACAGTGGCTGACGGCACCCAATCTGAACCAAAATTACTCGGTCTTAACGGCTTCCGAAATAGGTAAGGAAATCAAATGCAACGACGCGTACTATACGTTGAGGTATCTGTATATGACGAATCCGAGGAACTTTAGTGATCGCAACCAAGTGTTTGCAATACACAAGGCCATCAACGAACAGTATTCGGGGTGGACGATGAAAATGTTGGCGACTTCGTTCAACGTGGCCCAGAACGACATCGAAATGGACGTGCCGTGGCTGATGTATTTGTACATCAATTGGATAGAAGAGCGCACTGCCAATTATGTGGGCAGCGAAATGCGGACGTTCATACAGCTCGCTCACGACGGGATGATTAAAGCGGTAGAAACCGCGATGCAGGATAATGATTGCACCATGTTCTTTCCGGAGGTCGAAGGGGTTCCGGTGTCTGAGCGAAAATTCTCCGAGTACAAGGTTGGCATGGACAATTGGAGACCGACAAATGACAATAAAGAAAACGCGGATGCGGTGTCGGCAGTTCTGGGCGAGCATTATACCGACGTAGATGAGAACTCCGGTCTGTACTGTTTCCAAGAGTTTCTGGACACTCTGCCTGCTGGTCCGGTACCAGGCGTTCGACCTGTGACCCAAGAAAGTTTGACTGCCAACTCGCTGTATTTGAACGGGGTGTTCGCAAACGAAAGGCACAGCAAAGGGTTCACCCTGACGACGCAATTCGAAGTGTTGGTACACGGAAAAGATTTCAACGATTATTTAACGGAAAGAATTGAAAAAGTCAAAAACGGCTCTACTCTTTCTTTTCGAGAGTACATCATCAATCTGAGTTGGATCCACATGCACGTGCGATCATTTTAGACATGATGTTGTTGCGAATATTTTATAATTTCTTGGAGGAGTTGACATTGTTAGATGATAAACAATGGAAGATACAAATAGCCAAGTTCTTCATACCTTACAGTGAATGGTGTGTTTTTTTGCACCTTCCCAAAAATAACCAGTTCTACCTGTTGCTAAAAGAAAAAAACGAGAAAAATTACGATTACCGTAGGTATTTCAAGGCAGGAAAGTTTGGAATCAAACAATTACAGCGACTGGTGATGGATATGATGATGAAAACCAGACATTTGCCACTTGTCGGCACACAAAATCACGAGGTCCAATCGCTGATGAAGAAGAAATTAAATGGAAACTGGCTAGTCGATACGGCAAGAGAATATAACATTATGTTCGACGCCACATTGATCAGCCCGTTGGAGTATCCCACTAACAAGGCCATTCTGTGCTTGAAAGTGTTGACCGGGTTTTTAAAACAGATTTTACCTAATATCCATCTCAAAGCGGTTAAATCGTTAGCTAAGCTCAAATCGTCGAAACTTTTGACACATTTTCCATGGTACCTTCTTCACATCGTTGAATCAATGTCATATGCTTTTGGCTGTATTCATGTGTAGTATGTAAATACCAATCATGTTTATTAAAACTCATTTATAAAACTTTATGCGCAAAATAATAATACATTTGCACTCCAGATAAATATTGTAATATTACAACTGTTTAAAATAAAACAATATCATCCGTATGCAAGTTTTCATATTAGTATCCAATGTCCACGTTTTCATTCTTATATTCAACATCAGTGTGTGTAATACATTTATAATCATATCAAGAATTGTTAGTTATTTCTTATTATACATTTTTCATGATTTATACGCTATAAAATTTTGGTAATCGCTCAGTCTACGTTTCACCAAGAAGTGTCTTTTTGGAAGTCTTTTAATATAATGCTAATTATATTTCGGACGGTCCAATGAGAGCATTATATTTATAGTCTGGGTCATAATCTAATTCTGTTATGATATTTAATCAATTTCATCCTCTTAGAAGCGTGGACGAGCGCTTGACGCGTACTCAATGTGATACAATAGATCGGAGTTCAAACTTGTGTCACCCAATATATTTTGTAATGTTTAACGGTTAAATAGTTTAGTTATTGCTCAGTCTACATTTTCACTAAGAAGAATCTTGGACATCTTCTAATATAATCTTGGTTATATTTCGGACGGTCCATTGAGAACGTAATATTGATAGTCTGGGTCATAATCTAATGCTGTTATAATAATTGAATTATATTATGTTAAATTTAAAATTTAATTGAACCTACTCCACACAAATCTGAAAGACATTTTACTTCATCCGCGAGTACCTTCTAGCACTGTTTTTTAAATACATTATATTGAATATGTTATTTATAATTATAACATATTCTATCATTAAGCCGAATTATAAACTTTATTATAGTGAAATTTCGAAAATAATTAATTTGGTTACAATTTACAGGTACCATTCATATCTATATAAATATAGTTATTAAGAAAGTCGTTATAATAGGGTTAACCATTTAATCACACCCCTCACCCCAATCGTCTCGAATTTAATAAAAAAATAGACACGTCGATTTTTCTTATAACCGATTTACCATATTTAATTAATTGATGTGAACACCCATCCAAATGGTCACAGGACTATGAATTATTATGAATAATAAATTCACAAAGTTAGTGTGATTAAGTAAATGTTCGGTGTAATAGCGAACAATTTTGTCTTTTTTGAATTTTCAATGTATAAAACGATTGCCTTTAAATGGTTTTGCTTTTGTGTGAGCACTTTTCAATATAATATTGTCATATTAAAATTCGAAGGGTAAAATAAATCATAGGTTGACAATATATGAGAATATTTTTTTTCAACTGCCATATTGAATATTGAAAGTTTTTAAGCCAAAGCAAAATTAGAAAAGCCAGTACAGCGGTGACGAAGAATATTGAGACGGTGGAGGGGGAGGGGATTACAGGTCTGTAAGAATTCTTATAAGTTGGAAAATATGCAAATGTGTCGGTGGTTTTTCTCGGTTACAAATATCAAGGTGTATCATTGTTTGTGTGTATGCAAGTGTCTCACAATCTATCACGTTAAAAAATGTAACGACTGAAGTTACAATAACTGAGGAAAAAAAAACCTGCCGTACTTACAAATAATAACCGTACACGTATGTACAATGTGCAAATATTAAAAGTAATGTCTAAAAGTAAAAAATTCTATACGAACGGTGTATACCACTTTTTATACATACATTTATCCAACTCTGAGTTTTAAGATTTTAAGTCTGAAAGCTAGACCGATGGTAGATATAGAGTGAGACTACATACTATTTATAGTACACAATTTGTTCAATCATCTGTTGTTGACCTTTTTTATTATTATTATGGAAAAAAAAATATAAAAGTTACACTTTGACTGTTTATCTATGGTGATTAATTACCGTAGACAGACGATCAGCCCTAATTGTATCCGTCTATAATAACAAAAATACATTTTTAAGAGCATTATTGTCTTTAATCTCATTTTTTCGTGGGATGATTGCTTTCTGCATAATGCCCATTAAATGTATGTTTATTTGGTATACATCGTGTTAGGAATAAAATGCTGTTTTTTAGGGGCAATTATTATTTGTTATTATGTCAACTGATTGGTTAAATATTTGTGTTGGGATATTGCATGTTCGACAATTAGTGTACACGTGGGAATTAGTTGAATAAACGATTTGGAGAGGAAAATGCTGATTGAATGAAAACGGATTTATTATTTAGTCATCGTTATACTTACTAATGCGACAGCATTAATCATACCGTATGTACTGAAAACCGAATCGACCGAATCAGCATAAAACCTCATCCAAAAGTTGATTATTATCAAAATAAGAGAAATTATATAAGCCAAATTTCAAAGCGGTTCAGCTTGAATGAATTGTTTTTCTATTGTGGTAGTGTTAAAACTAAATTAGCTGGCGTGTAATCTAGAAGCTCAAAGTGAATAAATCAGGGATAAAGTCACTTGGGAACAGCCGACGAAATCCTATTAAACGGCTGGCCGATGCGGTCGCATAATCTCTGCTCTCTTTGTCGTTCTCAGAGTAGCATTGCCGTCAATCTTAATTGTTATACCAGGGAAAGGAGGTGATTCAGTGTATTTAATGGATCAAAACTGGGTTAAGCAAAATCCGATTAAATTTCATGCTGTTCAATTTTCGAACAGTTCATTTCCACGTTGAATGAAAGGGCGTGATTAATGATTGAGAATTTAAATATGCAAATAGGAAGAGCTAATTGGACCATGGCTACACTCGACACAAACCCGCGGTACACATTTTATTGAAAAATCTCGGTTTAGTAATATTTTGTACATTTTTCGATGATTTTTGTCGAGATGATAAATTATTCGTAGAAATGTAAATATTTATTATTTTAATTAAAATGACAGTATACAATAATATAGTCGATAAAGTAACAAAAGTTATCGATTTGGTGAATATATTTTTATTTATTTTTATACAAAAGCGAAATAATATATTTTACAAATTATTTTTCGGTTAAGTCTGATAACACCAAAAGTTTTGGTGGATTTTACTCAGAATTCCAGAACAATAAAGCGAAGCTGTTGTTGTTGTTTTTTTTTTTTTAATGTGAGACCGACAGAAGGCGGTGGGGGGATTGTCTAATAATTATCATCATGCCTGACGGTGAAGCCGAATTAATGATTTCTCAAACACTTTACTCGAGTCCTGGTTTGTTTCAACGGCTGTCGGGGGGCCAATGTCGTTACGGCAAATCGCATTTGCGTTTTACATTTAGCGGTATCCATTATAGTACTATAGTTTTGCAAACGTTACACCGGGGATGGCTCGACGGGCAAACGATCGGCGGTTGAATAATGGCCAGCGGGTACGTGAAATATGACCTGTCACCGAACCATAGGCATTCAGAGAGAGAGAGAATTTTGAGTCCAAAGCAGCGTTATACCTGCCACCAAAATCCAATGCTTTACCGCAGACCGATTAGAAATCCCACGGTAAGGTGTACGAGCACAGGTAACACGGGTAAACTTACACAATTGTTCAGGAAGCGAGTGGAACTTCTTTGAATGATATGGTATGAAATAATTTCACTCGATTCGATTTTGCAGATTTTGTGTGCTAGCATCAAATGTGTCTGAATAATTCATATGAGACATTGGGGTGAGTAGGGGAAGTAACCCCCTTAACCGCCCATCTGGTTTAGCCCGTGCTCGTTGTCCAACCGGGCCGGAATAAATTGGCCTCGTTTCGGATGCTATTATTTAATCATTATTGTAGTGTTGGGTCTGCAGTACACTATTATTGGAACGAGGTCAGTTTTAAATTATAACGTCACCCTACAGCTATTGTTGTAGTATTTATTTATGTTGTCGAGTACAAATAATATGCACAATACTGTTCATTAATAATTATTATATTATCAAACAAACTCGGCCGTTCTGCAATGGAGAGGTCTCCCGTCGATCGTTAATTATAATTTTATTATTGTTATAAACCTTTCAATGCGGATTCCATAATGGGCTAAATATAAATTCCACGAGACGCCAGACGATTGCTATGGTCGAATGATCCGAAACATGTATTTATTAGACATTTGGACGTGGAAATGTTTATTTTAAGTGTAGGTAGACCGGCAACGTTCATTCGTTCTCGAGATAAATAAAAACGTTCCTGCCGACATGCCAAAGACTCGCCGTGGCTTTTGGAACCACATCAGTAAATTAACTTAAGTATTAGTCAGACAACGGTAGCTGATTAAACGGTTGCAATAATATAATTTTATAGTTAAATATAGTATTTTGTAAACAGAATTGTATTGCAGGACTCGAGTCAATTGGGTTAAGTTCGGCCACCAAAACAGATTTCTAAACTGACTTTTAAATTAACGCCCAAAGCTCTGAACTATAGTCAATAGTCTATAGGAAATTTTATTACAAGAAGTAAATGTTTATGAAAATGTTACTTTAAAAAAAAAACAATGGCTTGTTCGCCATGCTAATATATATTTTTTTTTTGTTGATATTTACAAAGTTTTAATAAATGTACTCTGTGTTTACCAAAGGTACACATATTATGAAACATTATTATTTTGTTTATGTATTCGACACGAGTAAATGAACCCAAGGCGACGGGCATGGAGTTGTTATATATATATAGAGATACAGACCATCCCACGAGGGTCGGTCATAATATAAATAGGGGCATGGCTACGAGAGAAAACAACTACATTATCTCGTTATTTTTTTAATTTTTACTCGTTTATATTCACATCGTTCCTTTTTTATTATGGAACACACGATTCGCAATTGGTTTAAGTTAGATTAGGTTAGGCAGAGGCAGGATTAAAATTAGAAGAGAGTGTGGATATAGATAGATGGCATCGAATATTAGAAGCAGCGAAGGCCTTAAATGGGCTATGGAAGCCAAGAATAGAAGAGAGGTCTATTAACATCAGACATTAAGGATCCGGTTAGTTCGGGGCAGGCATTGCGGCGGTTGGCTTAAGAAAAATGTAAAATTATCTTGTCGCTATATTGACGTACACGACTTCCGCCGACACGAACGGAAGGAAATAGAAATAAACAACCGACGTGACGGGCTACACAAAAGCAACCCAGTGGTATGAAAAGTATATTTCAAAGAGAGGGGGGCGTTTTGTCAAGAACCTGATGGCCGCTGAGCATACGTGACCGGAATAGGGTTGTACGGCGTTCCGAGTAGGCAATTTCGTTGCGTCCACGTCGTGAAATAATTCCATAATTATTATTGTGGTCGGAGACCGATAATGGAAAATATATAAATTACCAGACAACGATGATGATAATAGTCCAGTCTACCTATTTACCTGCGTGGCTACCCGTCCAGAACTCGCCTCTAAAGCTCTAAATCTATCCTGTACACGTGGCTGCGGGAAAGGGACGGATTTAATAATGCAATATTCAACGGGCTACCTTTGCGGTTTGAGAATACGGAATTAGCGACACGTCCGGAAATCGTGTCTGGAAATTCATTAAGCCCCAGGTACGTGGGCAGGGGTGCTATAATATATCCAGAGAATTCGTAGATTGCTGCCCGGTTCGGTTAAGCCTACCTAAGCTGTGCACAGTGCAGTGCCGTCAGTTTAACAATTATTACAAACTCCTCGTTAAAAGAGACTCGATGCGGTGCACATCGAAGTCGACCCGTTGTGTGTTCACTTTCTCTTTGAAAAGTTATTTTTTAATTAAGTCCATCACAAACGGCCGGTTTTTTAACAGTTTTTGTCAATATTTATTTTCAAAGTAATATGCATAAGCTTCAGGGTATTGTTTTAAAATCGACATTGTCGTCTTTTTTTGGCAATAGCCATTTTGGTGGTAAAAAATGCTTCCGCTTTTAAAACATTGTGAGACTTAGGTTGATCCAATTTCAATTTTGCAAAGAGATAAAAGCGGGTTCGTCTCTACGCTGAATGCGATGTTCGTTTAAATAAATCAGTTGTTTTTTTTGTAATTAAATACATTTAATTTTAAAATGTTTTAATGTTAAAATGTAAGTTTTTACATAAAAAAATGAAAACATCCATATCCAACATAACCTAGCTAAAGTAGCTAAAGAACTTAAAAATATATTTTGGCTATAGTTCTATTCCAAACTGCTCTTAACTCATTTTTCATAATTTCTTGGACGTTTCCCTGTTGTACAAACTTCAGTATAAAATGGGCTTTTACTAAAATTGGATTATTTTACTATATTTATTCCCCAACAGTGATGTATTATAGCGTTTAAATACTTAAATATTAAATCAAATTAAAATTGAAGAATAAACGTGTATCGCTTTAATTTAAATAAACACATATGTATTTATATATATATATATATATATAATTTTATCAAAATACCAATTCCAGCCCTTTTTACATTTTATTTAATTTATAACATTACATAATGTTATCTAATACATAATTTTCGTTGACAATCCCTGCCTTTGGCCTCTTTTGTGCGCTGTGGCATTTTTAGAAAGGGAAAAGTAATCCGCCACTGTCCAATTCCCAAATCCCCATAAAAGATGACAAATTTTAGCCGGAAAAAAATACAAACTAAACAATAAAAATAGCGTTGAAATCGATTAAATCGGTGCCCTGGGAATGGCCGAAAGCTTATTTTTAGTTCTTTTTTATTATGTCGTTACAGAAAAAAAATGTTTTTTTTTTTAAATTCTGAAGCCGGAAATCAGATTTGCAGAGAACAGTTTTATAATTCCTATATTTTTTTTCTATGGGTAAATATATTAATCTCCGAATACTATAACGAAACCCATATATTTTAGCAATAATAATGTTTTTTTATTATTGTACAATGTCGATTTTGTTTTATGGCATTGCTTATATTTTATATGTATAGCCGTCGTATTCGACGTTTTATTAGATCTCAAATAATAGTAATAAAAACAAAATGCTAATAAAAAAAAACATACTTAGCTTCCCAAATTGTCTACTCAGTTTTGTCTATTACTCGAAGCTATAGTTATAGCTATAGTTATTAGTTTATAATTAGAAAAAACTACGGTTCATTACGTATCTTAAGACGTAGGAGCGTTTTCTAGGGGAAATAGATAATTCTCAGCTGATCATAAGACATGTTCACGATCCAAAGTCTCGCCTAACAAGATAACGTTTCTAAAGCGGAAGTGAGGGGAAAGGTGTAGATCTCAGCAACGCATTCTTATTGGTCTCGTGGCCGGGTTTCCTTGAGAATAAGACCAAGGCTAATTTTATCATCAGGACACGCGTTTTTCCACGGAGAAAAATCTAAGGCGGAACCGTCTGGAGAGGGCGAATGTTCGAATTAGGACCGTATTGACGGCTTGTCCGAGACTATAATATTTTTTTCGACCTGTTCGCGGCTGTAACCGTAGGCGTTTGCGTGTGGTCGACTGGGACACGTCCGGGACACGGAAAGGTACGTGACAGGAGGGTAGTCGGTCGTCAAGGGAATTGCAGTCACGTCCAACGACCCGGGGGCGAGAGGGTGTTTGGTGGCGAGCAGGAAGCCCAGGGGTCCGGCGCGACGAATTTCCGCTTCATTTATTTACCCGCGGCGCCGTTTAAACACACCACTTAGTTAACGGTTATCGTCGACAAATTTCATGCCGTTCTCGTCCAATAAAACGCCACAATAATAATCAATCACAAATATTTGAAGAACACCGCATTTTACACTACTTTGGGTGCGCGCCAACATCCGTTTACCTACTTCTGTCGGATCGTTTCGCAGATATTTCTCAAGAGACGACCAGCATTGTTCCCGCCGAATAGGCTACACTATTCATGTCCGCGCAAACGGGATTTTTCTTCCTTTACCTCCCCTCTACACCCACTCTCTCTCCTTTTGAAAATTGCCCACCTCGTTCAATACCACCGCAATATTGTCTCGAGAGTCCCGGCCATACGTTATCGTTACCGGATGACAGCCTTAGCCATTTTACGTCAAAACCATAATGCCACCACCGAGATGGTCCAGAGACAGATCGGTACTTCGTCCAAGTGTTGTTTCAATAGACTTTAAACCATCAAAAATTTGTACTCGTTCGAAATAGACCGTGGCAGTGACACAGATTAAAAAGGGTTAAAACGACAAGATACTACTACTTCTTTTTTTATAGTTATATTTGTATAATTTTTTGTTTTTTAATCGATTGTAATGAGATGGAGCTTGAGATATAACAGCTTGCGTATGAGTCTGCAACCACGGGAGACATTTTATGTTTTTTAAATTATCTATAAGGATAAAAGGATATAGACGGATACATTTTCGTTAGGTTTTTTGGTAACACTGTCGATTTTTCCGGTTGGGTGCCAAAGTAAAGACATAAAATGTCATAATGCCTATTGCAGATTGCATTACAAGCAAGGGTAATTTACTAGGTCATTGTCGATGAAGTGGCAAATCAATTGCCACAACCCGTTGACGTTGTTACTTCTCTAAGTATTAATAGTATTAATTATTTTATGGCTTCTGATCATGTGTACATGCATAATCGTGTTACCAACGTGAAAAATGGTTTTTTCGTGACGCTTATAAGCCAACGTCAGCTACCCATTTAGTATTTATAGTTTCGAGTACACGGGATAAAATATTAAGAGTACATGCACCGGTATTAATAATTCCTAGGCTTTGAAGATTAATAATTAAACATTTCCAACGGGTGATATTCGCATTAGTTATACATCAAGGACATGTTTTGTATACCTACGCTTTGTGGGTTGAAACTGATATTCGCGTGGATCTAAAAAGAATAACGTTGAAGTCGGATCTAATTTCAGAATGAAACTTTAATATTGTATTTCACGTGTACTTTGCTTAAATCACGATGGTTGTCCAAGTTCAATATTATAGCTAATTTAATAAATAAATAGTAATTCGTTATAACGCCATATACAAAATATGATGAATGATATATTTCATAATTCATTTTTTTGTAAAAAAAAAAAAAAAGCAATTGAAGACAGCAACTTGGACCCTTTTCTCTAAATCTACGCCTGTTTCGAAGAAATCAAAACAAAAGAATATAATTTATAGTTATATTGTTATTATATTGTGCGGAAGCTGCTGCGGTTGTTCTGCTCTGGTAACACCTAACTATTGTGGTTCTTAAATAATAATTAATCGCTTGTGCTTTATCGTCTTTTCTTTAACGCTTGAAAACCCTCGTCAGTTTCAATATATAAGTGACTGCAGAATTGCACCACAGTACTGCACTGACAGGAAGTGTAGCGGTGGACTGTTTTTGATTTTGGCTTTTTATTTGAACGAACATGTTATCAATATGCAATAACGGGTTTCTTTGGCCACACCGTCAATCGAAAAGTGTTACTAAAAAAGCGTGTACTCAACTTGTAAAGTTAGTCACATTCGATTAAATCCAAAAGGGGATCAGATATTATTTTGGCTATAAAATAACCCAAATATGTTGTGTGTTGATTTTACATGGAATGTTTACACCCTTTCACTGACCGTGTATGGTGACGGTGTTGTGTGACAAAACCTCATCGTCGGCGGCTCGTTGTTGTTCGGTTACAGGTATTTGGCGCAATAGCCGTAGGGTCACGTCCTTGGGGCTGCATCCCGGATGCCAGCTGACGAGCACTGCAGTCCTTTGGCCGGGAACAGCCACTTTGGGAGCGACCACATTGAAAACTCTGAAAGACAAAAAAAAATTCCACCGTTAATCGAATCGATATAATATATTATTTAACTGATGCAAAAATACCATATAATACAAGGTAATACAAGGCATCCCGTCCGTCTGATGTAAGACACTCCATTTGTGGTGCTTATTTTAATATGTTACTCAATACTTTGTAAACGTTTACCTTCATCCCTAAAAGAAGTATGGACTTGGTTTCTTCCAAATGGAAAGATATGTTTTAAATTCATAAACGAGACATTATATTTTTAACAATGTTAGCGTTTGAGTTTTTCATTTTTATTAATCTGTTAGTTAAATGACAGTTAAAAATTCAAAAGCTAACGTTTTTTTTTTTTGTCTAAATATTCATCGAATTAACAACAAATTTCCCCAATTTTTATCATGTCGACTGCTCAGTTAAATATTTGTGTGTTCAACAATTAATACATAAGTAGGAATTAGTTAATAGTAGCATAAATGCAATTAATTAGGTCAAAAATGTGAAAGCAGATTAGCTTTCAAACATTTATTTTAAAAGTTTGTATTAAAATTAAATTTTAAAAATTACCAGAAAACATAATTAAATTTTTTACATAAATTGCATTTTCATTAAAATAAGGTTTTTTTTAAAAATAACTATTAACCAGAATAATAATACTAGAAAACATTGTTTTTCAGAGTTGTTGTAATCAGAAAATTTAAGTTATTGAGAGTTCAAATACAACATAAATCAAATTTTTTGAAATACTGAAAAATGAAAAAAAGTTAAAAAAAAATCATGTTTAATTTATTCATATTGAATAATTGTTATTTTTTAAAGGAAACTTAAAGAGGAAATTGAACAAATAAACAATTAACTTAAGGTATTTTAGCTTCGATGCAAATCAGGGATGCTATATTTTTTATAAATTTATATTTAGATAAAATATTTATGTATTTAATTTATCTCGGGCGTTATTGGTATTTTGCGAAAAATTTAGCGCAGCAATTTAATTATGTTTGCCCAAAACTGAAGTGGGTTTACTCGAAATTTTGTCCGCTTGTTCCTGTAATTATGGCTGTTTGCTTACACGAAAGGTCTTTGATAAAATCCATTCAAAATTTGGTCGAAATATTGCTCTGAGGTAATACGGAAATATAATTCAAATTATTTATAATTTATATATATATATTGAATATAAAGAAAATGAGTTAAAAAAATAAACTATATTCTGTTTCATTCCTGGTAGCACTTTTTGTGAACGTTTTTTCAAGTGTAATTGAATTTTCATGCCTTTTACATTATTAGTTTTTTTTTTTTTTGTTTTTACTCGGAAATAAACTTTAATTCTTCATTAAATATACTTTCGCGAAGGATAATATTTGCGTCTCATTTAAATTATTTCCTTGAGTTAATTTGCATTTTAAAATTGACCGTGGCATTAGCCGGTAGATTACAATTATAATTAGCAGCGAATTTACCTCTAATGAAAAAAAATTAACATAATAATATCGCGAGCATCGTTTACGGACATCCTCGTGGGGTTTTCAATTATGCAACTCAATTTTCTCGGTTGACTAACACCACTGCGGATAATAAAGTGCAACATTATTATTATAAAAAGTCAGATGAAAATATAAAATATTGTCTTCTTACTTTTAAGTATTAATAGCTAAGCAGGACTATTAGATTGAGATTCACTATTACCACTTACTCATAACGGATTAATTAGTTGCCACATTAATATTGACACATTTACTGTCGCTTGCCTTAAAAAAATATTGACAGGCATACTATTGTTGTAAGAATAGCAAACGCTAACATGAAAACAACAATTTTTATTAGTTCTCTTTCATATTAAACATATAAAATCCACTTTAGAAAGGCTTCAAAAGCTAACAGGGCGAATATAATTGATTTGCACTAGCGACTTGATGAATTCAATGTATTTTTTTTTAGTTTAAGGTTCAACGAGGAGCTGAGAAGTAAAATTATTAACGATTCAAATTCTAAGCCATTAAATTTACCTTTTGATTTTAAATTAAACCCTCAGACGACATTATAATAACATTAGTATTTTCTGTCCAATATCTGTAGGGTTATTTTTTACTTTTATTACAATACCAAATTATTTGTATGTCTATTGTACAGAAAAAAACGGTAGGTATTATAATGCAATATAATATTATAGTACTTAGGTTGTAATGTAACACAATGGAAAATTTTTCCTATAATCTGACTGGCAAACTCACAAGTGCAGTTTAATATAACATTAATCTCTCTCTCTCAAAGCTCTGTAATGGCGTGTTCACATCAATCAAATCAAAAACCACATACAGCTTGTTCTACCTATTGTATTAGTAAAATACATTGACCATAATATATGGTTGGATAAAATACGAATAACTGAATAGGTAAAATATACCCAAGGGATTAAAATTATTCGACAACAAACTTTGATTATTTTTAAGCATTATTTCGGTTTGTTTAGATCACATTTTGAAACTATGGTGAAATATAATAAACTAGGATAAGGTGGGACAGCGTATAACGTCGGTAGTTTTTACTACTCTCTTATTCTTATTATGTTTTAAGTATATCGAGTTTAATCCTTAAGAAACCTCCTCGGAGATGGATATAGCGACGGCCCTGTTATAATGTTTTACATATTTAAAATGTTTTAAATAACTAAACTGGCGCGTTGATTACCATTCTATATGCATGAAGTGGTTTGAATTATTTATTTTATGATGCGCGTTTGAAAAGGTCAAAAATGTAATAACAGGGCTTGTAATCTTAACATTTTATAAGTATAGACTTTGCTTACAAATAGACAAATTAATATGATTTGGAACTGTTCAAAATCGTTGACCATTTGATTGTCAATTAATTAATTGGAAACTTATATTACATATTTTGAACAATTATAAGTGTAACTTGATTAATATGATAATCTATTGTATCGCTTAGTTTTTTTTTTTTGTAAGAAATAATTGATAACGGGTTGGAGTTATTTAATTGAAATTTTGGTTTTTGCTCTATTAATTATTTTTGATTTATACACGGTGCATATAGTTCATTATGTAACAAGTCCTGGTTGACGTTTAAAAATGTCCAAAGGACCGCCAAAGTGCGGTGTTTGCGGTCAAACGGATGACACGGGTCGGTAGTTTTGGAATGGCTGTTTCAATTTATCCGAATATATCAGCAGCGGCGGTAAATAATAAGCGATGCCAACAGATACTAATGGAACCGGCTTACAATGCAATTAAAATGATGCATATATAGTATATTATATTATTATTGTAAAACGCTGGGACGAGGCGGAAATGCGATAGGATTTATTATGATAAGTGGAAATCCGGCGTTTTCGACTAGCTAATTAAAGCACATCTCGCCCGGCGGCGGCAAACCCTATCATTTACATAAGTCTAACGCGGCGTCCAGACCAATTTGACGGTGTTAAAATTAATATCGAGCCGGGTTGTAATTTATACAGCGGCCATGTGCAAATTGGCGTTTAAATTTCTAAACGTGGAAAATATTTGCAAGTAGTGTTAACGGACGCTCCCTTGCTACACATATTGTTTAGGTTTTATATTCAGCCCATTTATACTTAATGTATGCACTTCTTCAGTGTTTGAAGTTCTCGTCGAGGTTCATATAAGTTTGCAGGAGTCTAGAATGTATTATAGTGTACTTTGAGCTTTGCAATATAGTTTCCCGTAGTAGTAAAAGCTCGCTCGACTTTAAAAGAGCCATAAAGTTAAACGTTATTTGATCGGATGCAATATCCTCCATGTGTACACCATAACCTATAGTGTATGTCGCTGTCTCGCACTGCGAACAGCAAACAAACGGGTTGGAAACTCGGTTAACTAACAGCAGCTGCTGGCTCTTTAATATGTATATATATATATATATATATATGATTATTCAAGTTGTATGTACAGTATTTTTTTATATGAAATAAAATCGTTATATTTAACGATACAATTGTATATAGAAAATAATTACTATAACATCAACTTTGGATAACCCTGTCTAATATTATGTATACCAAAAACAAAATATGCGCTAATAAAAAGGATAAAACCAGCTGTCGATGCAAGATTGTAAATTCCTTGCGGTGAAAAGGAGGAATTCACAAATTCCCTGCGAAAACGGGCAAAGTATAAAGGAGAGGTAAATAAATAGACAAGTAAATAAACCGTCGTGTACATTATTATCTGGTGAAATTGTTATGCGGGTCGCATTGCCCATTGCACAAGAGTGCCAAAAGTTTCAAGCAAACTGACAGTGTGATTGAGAATTTTCGTCGGACGCATTTCGCTTGTCAATTGCTACGGTAAAATCGATATTGGCAACTCCTTTGGTTAAAGTTTAAAATGTTTCCAAATTTGCACGGATTATTTCCTATCAATTCGCCCGTATTGGCAAAAAATGTATAAACAAATATCTAAAAATAGTTTTACTTTTGTATTATATTACCTAGAAGTAATACCTAACTGGAGTTTTTTTTTTTGTCTACTTGTCGCTGTCAATAAAAATATTCCAACGCTGTAATGACTTTTTATTGTGCAAAAACAAACTACAATAAAATATTGATTCTTGGTACTTTGGTTGTTTCAGTTTTTAATAAGCAATGTTGTTTGCCCGTCTCGGTGTGATTAACACGATAAAGTTTTCAGAAACTAAAAGTTTTATTTGTTTTATAAGGATGCATTTCAAAAGAAATATTTAAAGCGCAAGCAATTAAAATGTTTTTCATTAAACATCATTCTGTGTGTAAATGATTTTTGTAGTCTTAGAAAACATACTTAACCCGGGTACGAATATCTAGTGTTCTAACGAAGAAGTAGGAAAACTTGGGAAGTTCTGGTGTGTGGCTTACAGTGATGTGTTACTTTGAGTCGCAGTACAGTTTTAATTTTAGATTATAATTTGAATTTTAAAATAGTGACTATAGAAAATCAATAGATTAACGCGATGCTATTATTTATCAAGTACCTATTTGAAAATGTGGTGATGTGAAACCGATTAAAATATATATTATTTATAAGTGAGTGTACGGTGGAAATACTCATCTCTCTCTCTCTTATTAGATAAAAGCAACCCTTACTATGGCAGATATCGGTTGAAGTTTACCAATTTAGATTTTCAATCAAGTTCGCCGGAAATTCGATCCAAGAGATTTGAATCTGCAATAAATGCTGTTATCATCTTTCTGCAATATTATTTTAATTATAAAAATAAATAATATACACATCTTCATATATCTGCTGAAAATATAGAATTCACAGGATGACCCATTGAAAGTAAGCTGCCTATATTCTAGGGAAATAATTTTGACTAGAATAAATATGAAAGTGAAATCTTAAAATTTAACAACACCATTAATTTAGAATTCATGAGTAAAAAGAACTACAAGGTAATTTCTGAAAATAACCCCCTCCCACTTGCTCTCTTAGTTTGGCCCCTTGTTTGGCTTATGCTTTTCTAAAAAGTGTGTGCTCACCTCATTTCATTGCAAGTCTGTCTCTCTCTTTCTTTTTTGTTCCGTCCATATTACTTCCTTTACACTTATTGTCCAGAAAGGAAGTGTTCTTTCTATGTATAATTTAAAAAGCCATATTATTATTTTCTTTTGAACACACTTGGCCGCTCCTTTTACTAGAAAAGGATCCGGCCGTTTGTTTGTTCGCCGTGTAGGAATTTCTTTTTTCTTTATTTTCTTTTTTTTATTATTACTTACAACCTATTTCCCTGGTGTACCTACACGCTGGTCACACATTATGCCAGTATGAAAAACCGTCGGGCCGCGTATGCAACCCACATAAATTAGTATAATACCACGTGAACAAAAACATCTGCTGGGACGTTATCTACTAAAATTAGCCTTCCGTTATAAAAGTTCAGACGCAGCTGAATAATTGTAAAGTAAGCAAATGTATAAATTCCGGGTATTGATATTGGAAGTATAAGGAAATCGCCAAAACTTTCCAAACAAAAATAAAACTTTAACATTACATCAGTATAAAAAGAATATGCAAAAGTAAGTAAAAAAAAAAAATTGTTATTGCAGTATACATTATTGTATTTTCAGTAAACCAACAACACAATACTATAAGGTATTAAGGGAAAATGGATTTTCAAGTTTCGGTTAAATAAGGTTTTTGATAAAAATCTGTTTGGAACGCTTTATAATATGTATATAGTAGAGGTTGTCAGAGGAGTATTGGAAGTGATTTTCAAGTGTACTTAAGCTCAAAATACGTGACCCCCAAATGACTTTTCTCCTCGAATACAAGTACACGTCATGGCCATTGTTAACCCTTCAAAAATCTCCAGAGTGTACTTGAAAAAGTATAATTATTAGCTATCGGATAGAAAACCTTTTAGCGAGATATTTTTAATGGTTAAAAAAAAATATGTGTAAATATGTTTTACTTTTTTTAAGATTGTTTGCCGAAATTCGGTAGGTTAGGTTTACAGTAAACACATGGGTTAGTTATGATAAGATTAATTTCATATTAAACCGAGGAAGTTGTTAAAAACAAAAAGAAAGAGGTAGACAAAAAAAAAAATATTAAAAAACGATTATTCATTTCTTTTTGTTTAAATATGATGAATGCTTATTGTTCTGTATTTGTTTTGCTTTTCTATTGTTCCCATTCAAATAACTGCGAATAAAACTTAATGTTAAAACCATTAATTTGTATTATTATTATTATTTTTTTTTTTAATTGAAAGATCCTATTTGGTTAATCCAACCGTTTGTTCATTAACTCTATCTGATTTATATTGTTAATTTTGTGTTTCCGGTTATTATTTTAGCTTCGATGCGTAGCTGAGAGGGTTCTGTTTTTACAATGATGTGATGGGATTTTATCTTTCTTTCTTTCTTTATTCATCTTTTGTATGGACCCGCAATATCTAATACAACCAAAATATATAAGCAACTAAAGACAAAAGGCAAAACAAAAACATAGTATAAGTCCTTTACCCTTTACCCTACATTTGTTCTTTATTATGCTTTTTCAGGTGCAGATATAGGACTTGGGGTCTGAAGATGAAACTTAAAGTAGTTTTAGAGCTGTGTTATAACGTATGGGGTTTGCTTAAAAATCTGTAGTCAGTTTTTTTTTATTAAAGAAAACCCAAGCATATATCATCAACCCTTTTGCCCAGAAGGGGGAAAGGATACATTTTAAATACAAGGTATCCAATTTTACAGTTGCTTTTGCTACGAAATCATTATGCAAGATAAAAAAAGGTTCAAATATAATCGTTATTATACTTGATGATGAAAAATTATATTCAATATTAACCGGAAGCGTTTTTAAGCTAAATTTTTCAACATTGAAGGATTGCCGTTTGGAAATTACCAAAATTAATTTAGTGGTTTTAATCCATGTTTATGGCTGTGAGCGCGTTAAACTTTAGCAATTAAATGCTGCGGTATTTTGTTGGTTGTACTGAATTTTTAAACACAGTTTATATAAAAACATTTACACGGATTGTTATAAAACATTAAAAAAAAGAAAGAATATAATACCCGAGGGTCTGTACTGGCGTGTATTGGTTATATTATTATTTTTAATGAGCGGCAAGCGACGTGCCCCACAAGTACAACTTTCAAATCCTGACTTATGTTTTGCCAAATCCGAGTTTTCATTTCCGAAATCCTATCACGGAAATACACTGCAATAAATAATAATATAATCCCGCGTGAACTCAAAAAAGTTTTTCCTCTCTGGTGTGTAAAACAACGAGAAGTGTATATACAGTACAATAATATATGATCCGGCTGTTGGAGTATATTACTACACAGCTATAGATGTACATACTATGACATTTATTGTCTTACTTTTTAGCTTTACCAAAGTCGCGAAAGCAATAAGTGGCGATGCGGAAACAAAGAAAAACTTTTTTAATATATCCACTTCTCCTTTAAACGATTCACCATCAAATACATCCAACTTTTGTTAGCTCTTCGTTTTATTAGTTTCCCCCCCCCCCCCAAAAAAAATCTTTAAAAACATTTTTAATCTGGTGTACGGTATCAACTAATTATTGTTGTTATATTAAAAGCTGGCAAATAACAACCATTGGAAACCTAGTACAAATATTCCATTCCTATTTTAATAACACATTCAAATATATTTATTGGTGAGTGTTGATCGAGTAAGCGACTTTGCTCGTGTTTAACCAGATTGCATAATGTTTTTTAAAGTCCGTAGGTAGGTTCTAAGTACTCTTAAAGCAATTTAAAATGTAAAGTAACTTGGTGTAGCTGCAAAATATAGTAAAATATGTACCAACAAGTGTTGGAAAAATTGTGTCAGATGGATCACACTGTATTCTAGAATTTATTACTTGGGTTTTCTAAATCGCATGATGTTGTTCTATGTGTGTGTGTTTTAAACGGATAAAGAGCGGAGTGCAACACATTAATAACTTGTCAACTATTTTGCTCTTTTTTGTTTGGAACGGGACTTTTGTAAAGTTTATCTTGTCGGTAGACACTTCTAAGTTTTGTCAAGCAATAATAATAAATAGTACCGTCTCTATCTACGGCGCGCGGTGCTGCAGCATGTAGGTGCAGATTTATCGCAAAGGATTTGGCAAAAAGGAAAAACTTTTTTTTCCCGTCACAGTGTTGAGACTAATTAATGAATGTAATAAGTCACAAGGGCAATGCCGGTGGTGACACATCTGACCGTCCGTAGGTACACCGAAGGTATATATGGCGAATTTGCTTTCACACTTCGCCCTGTACCTCACATTGACCTGAGATTATTAAAGTTTGTATACATTTTTCGATTTTTTTAATGTGCACTATCTGGTTAGGGTTTTTTAAGTTACAAAAGTTGAAACCCCTCTCCTTCCATCCTAAATCTGGTTTTTGACTAATAAAAAAACTTTTATTTTTGTCTGATAAAAATTAAAAATGTTTCACACAAGTATTTTTTTTCTTCAACGTTTTCATCAAAAAACCGGTGTTAAATATTATAGTTCTGAACGATGTATATAAGTGAGATTTTTTTTTTGTAGGGGGATTACCTACTGGTTACTATGAGGTATGGCATGCTTACAAGAAGATTTATACCGTCATGGTGCTGCGATAAACAGCTTATTCTGCGTCTTTAAGCCGCCAAATCCAATTCAAATAGGTATATTTCAACTTGAGACATTGAAAAAAAATGGAGACATTTGTCAATAAATAATATCGTACACTTTAGTCGGTATTTGGGTCGGGATATAAATCGGTTTTCTAGGAAAATAAATATAATTTACTTGTATTGTCTTGGATCGGTTATTTTTCGTTAGCAATTGATGGCCGTACATCGAGGCAAAAGACATTTTCCTTGAAAATATTTACATTAACCTTAGAGCTATATATAATATACCAAAGTCGTAGTACAAACAAGTATTGTACAAATAACTCATAGCTAATGGCCCAGCCGTTTTTAGAGCCTGTACTTAAATAAATAACCGACAGTTTTGAAATGGCGCACAAATCGTTATAGTAAATAATTTTATAGCCATGAAATTGAGAGATTTTTATATAAATTTCAATTTAAGCAATTATTAATTGAACAGACGGTATAGCTTGGCTATACGATACACATTGTACTTAATAAAAATGTGGAAAGAAAAACTGAAGAATAAAAGTAAATAAAGCGGAGAAAAACAAAAAAGTATAAGTGATTTCTATACAATTTTACAGGGCAAAAAATGTATACTTGCAATGGGTTCTTATGGGTGACTTTCATTGTTTGCCTTTAGTATTTCTTTCAACGACAAAGACACAAATACAAATACAAATAATATGTTTTATTGACGAATACTAGGAGATAGAACATTTTTTTAAAAATAAATAACACTAGTATATTTTTAGTTCTCACTACTGCTAACATTATACACCAATCATTTGATGATAACATTAATGTACTGAACATTTTTTGTTGGAAACCTCAAGAATAAGAGATATATCATTTTAATGCAAGAGAAAATACTTGCTACAAACAGAGAATTCTCAAAATAGTGTAAAAACAAAAATTGTAAGTATAACATATACACATGTTGCTATCGATCTAGCGATGTCTTTCGTTGAAAATGTTTTATCAGCAAAAAAAAAAAGAAAGAAAGAAAGAGAAAAATCAAAGGATTTCCGTCGTACATCATTTGAACGGCTTTTAGTTGGATGGCCGAAGACTTTTGAATCTTTTCAGGGGTTCCAACATGGTTTTTACAATGAGTATCAATTTGTCGCTGAGCTTTTATGTGCACTTTTTTCCTTCTCTATTCATATAAAAAAAAAAAGAAGTACTGTGTACAAATGTATGCTTGTCACACACGATTTTATTCTTTAACGAGCTCTTCGATTTCTACATTGAACCTCTTAGCAGAGGAGAATTTTCCCAAGTCCCAAAAATAGAGCGTGCGCTGGTTTTATTTAATAGAGATTCAATAGAGCGTTAATTTTTTAAAAAATGTTTTACCACCAGTTTCTTTTTTGTCGTGTTACTAATTAGTTGACCGTTATTAGAAAAAAATGTACACGGTAAAAACAAAACACCGTTGTCATTAATTGAAACGGCGTTTTGAAGAGAACAAAAAAAAATAAAAATATGGACGTTGATCGATTTATTGCCGTCAAGCCATTTGAGTACAACACAAAAGGTTAGAACACTAAATGCAACAACGTTTAATTCTATGTAATATATTTATTAGTTTTTAAGCGAGTCCAAAGTTATGTTCCACACAGTTCATCGTGCTGATGCTTAGAATTTGAGTTGTTATATGCAGTGAACTTAAAACTAAAGGTGTTTTAGAACTCTTGCTCCTGTTGGCCCCTATCTGAATAGGCTATCTAATAGACTTTGGAAGGTATTAGGTTATTTTTCAGAATTTATTTGGGAACTGTTCTGGCTTATCTAGGATTATCTGTGCCTAAATAATGTTCCATACACAAACCCTAGGGTTTTTTAACACCAACAACAAAAAACTGTCTATACTTATGCGTGCGTTAATGAAACAGTCAGAGTTTCCAGTTAGTTTGCATAGTAATAATTATAAAACATTGCTCGCTATAATGTGCGGCAACTCGTTTCCCGAGAGTGCTATTGTCATAAAAAACACACCTTACCCCCGCCCTGTCTGTCTACTATAAAACAAAAAACAAGCTTATGTCATTCGCTAGGGCGGAAGGTGATAAAAAGTATTAATCTTATTTGTTAGTTTTTTTGCGGTAGTTATTAAAACGTATTTTTTTCAAATGGAATTATTTATCCCAAACTTTTCACCACGTTAAAGGCGTATTGTATGTAATTTTTACTAACAATGATTTGTACAGAACTCAAAAGTTCGAATTTTGTATTTGAACATTACTGTGTCTTTCTAAAGATAAACCCAAAATTCGCTTTAGTGGCCGAAATTGGTCTAACAATGGTACCTAGCTAATTTGATAAGATTTTTTTTAAACTGGACTTATAAACAAATGAACTAGATACAATTTTGGTTTTTCTGAAATTTTGCAAACAACAATGATAAAACTTCTTTATTTTTTCGGCCACTGCAGTAAAAAAAAAAAAAACCAAAATATGTCACACAACAAGCGAACTGTCGCAAACTTAGTAGAACTTCATTGAAGGTTATGTTTTCGGTTGGTTAAACCTAGTTTGGGTTAAAGTGTTGTCTCAAAAACTTAGGACTGACCAAAGTTTATACTACACAAGTTCTTTAGTGGTCTTTGAATTTCCTTTCGCTGCCAAACTATAAAAAACTTTTGGGATGGTTTTGATCAAAAAACTCAAATTTTCAAGGGTAAACGTAAAAAGATATTACACATTAGTGAAAAACCAAATGCCTTCTCAGTTTCACATTGTAGTCAATACAATATGTGTGTAATTTTGCTAATTAACTCGATTTGGGACCGAGTTTGCAATTCGAGAGACGTCGCGAAGGGTGTGTATGATATGTAAATTGAATTGAATTTATTAATTATTTCGGCTATTGTCTGCAAAAGGGTAGTGGTGCTGGGTGCCGCCATGGGGCTTTTGTGAGAAGCTAGGTAATCGGCAAGGAATTTGCATAGAAATGCGAAACGTACGGAGATTTGGTTGTGTGCATTATGAAAACGGACAGCCCCGTCTCGAACATGGTAAATATAATATTATTCTCGACGTTATTGTCTGTATATTCTAATATATGTATAACTCTATATTATATGTATATCCTAGAGGGAAAACTATAATTCGGTCCCTGTTTCGAGCACGGTAAATAAGAGGAGCTCACTATGCACACAGGGCAGACGCCTGTCTGAATCGCAACAATGGATTTAGGTTAGGTATGAATATGAAACAAAAAAAAAATGTATTTTTTATAGAAAAATAACTAAACTTCCACAGTACGCCGGACGCGAAATAATGATGCATAACATACTGGGTATAATTAATAAATGAATTTTATTTTTTCATATTGTTTATATAATGAGATTTCAATTTTCCACAAATTTCGTATGTTCTTATAATAATGGTAACGTATATTATATTTTATTAGCTGTTCAAGTTTAGAATATTTTACCGACAATTTTGACTGCGTTGATGGCCAGTTTTGAGTGGAATAGGTACATAAAATATTGCTGAAAACTGATATCACATTATGTAAAAAAAAATAGCCCTATAGATCCGATTTCTTGCTTGGACAGCCTCAGAACAAGTCAGAGTTCCTTAAGAGGAATTTTAATCAGATAACAATAATACATTATTATTGTTATTATTCACTCTAACCTAACCCGGCACAGTTTATTTATAAAATTCAACTACAATACACAATCGTAAACCTGAAGTTGTAATAGACGGTATGTATTGTAATTTATTATTTTTTTTTTCAATAAAGGAAAACCGATTGGAAACAGAAAAAAAATACCTTCACAGTTTCGTTTCGGTGCTAAAAAAATTCGTCTTGGTGTACATTGTGTTAGAGTTTCTGTATTTTTTATTTATTTTTTGCTCTATGTTATTGGAAAAACACCTTTATTGATTTTTTTTTATCCAATGTACACTTAGGTCTTCGACGGCCGTTATTTGTTATGAGTATTCCTAGAAACCTTTTTTTTTTGTTTAAATCATCAGCACTCATCATGCCAGCAAACAATAGATAAGTCGCCAACAAGATTATAGTTTATTTTATTCAATAATTCTATCCGTCTGATATATAAAGAGTGAAAACAAAGAAAAGACAAAGAAAATTATTAGCAGCTTAATGAAAACTGTTTGTTAAAATTATTATTGTAATTTTTCATGAATATTAATGCGTCGACTTTGTTGCAAAAATAAAAATGGATATATATATATATATATATATATATATATATATTCTGTTTTATCTTGTAATAAATTATAATTTATAAAAAATGAAAAGCGTTACCTTGAACAGTTGTCGGTTTTTTCAGATGCGGTGCATGCAAAAAACACAACCACCAACGTCAATAGTGGTATCATTTTAATTTTTTCCATGGCTTTCCTGAAAACAAAACAAAATGCGGTTCAATTAATGCGAATAAAAAAAAAAAATATATATATATTTTATGTTTGCATTATATTATAAATTCACTTTTAAAATAAGGTATTATGTAAGTATAAATTGGGCGGGGGGACTTGGGAAGAGGGGAGGCTTAGTCCATTGATATACCTGAATAGCATCTGCACAAAACTTTAGTTTGGAAATTCAGATCCTTCAAAATTATTTTAGACTGCAGAAAAATAAGATTTTTAAGGATCTAAACTTATCTATGGATCTAATGTATAGTTTGAGAAAATCCCCCTAATCCGTTTTTAAATGTACAGTCAGAGAACAATGTGGTAAATATAATCAGTAGTAACTAGTAGTATTGATATGTGCGTTGTGCATCCGGGCAGGGGAAACAACCTCGTCCGATGTCGGGAAAACACATTTTGTTCTTTTTCCCTTCGTTTGCGGAAAACAACCGCGTTATCCTTGGTTAGTTGCTGGCAAAAGTCCCAGTCCGAATAAACACATTTCTCATCCCCTTGTTCTCGCTTCGCCTCACTCCCGGAACGAGTCCGCAGTGTAATATATAGCTATATAATATAAACCTTACCGTAGGAACTCCGAGATATGGTTTATATAAATAAATTATACTTTGCGCGCTATAGATAAATCCCGGTGAGTTTCATCGAGTATAAAATATACAGATACCGAGCATTTGGGTCGTGTAAGTCATTTTTTTCAGCAGCGGCAGCTATATGATTCTTGACCGCAGTTGGTAGCAAAACGGACATCATAACAATATCATATAAAATATGTAGTCACCCGTTATCCCTTCATTTTCGAAATTCTCGACAACGTTGTTATTCAATAGCCTTCGTTTGTCGATGACATTTTTCAGTTTGTGTCTACATCGAAGAAAACAACATGATACGCCATGAAAGGGGCAAAAATGCAAAAAAAAATTACTGCAACAATAAAATTTAGGTAGCTTCACTGAATTGACTCAATTAACTTTAGTGTTGAGTACCAGCAAAAATAAGAAACCGGGCATTATTTTTATTTCAAACGAAAAAAATGTATTTTTCCTTATATTTTGATCGAGTACACCGAAACTACAGAACCGATTGAAGATATTGTGCCCAATTCAATTACCTCGGATTTGATACTATCTTACTGCAATAAGAGACTACCTCCGGAAAAAACGAAAATAGAAATTCCTAAGACTATCTAGAAAACCAATTTATAAAAAGCAATTTTAAATTGGTTTTTCGGTTTTATTTGTAAACCTTTACTCGCTCTAGATCATTTAGACGAGCCGCCATGTCTAAGTTTCTCCAACTTTAAAAAGTGCCACGATGAAAGGAAACTGTTGTGACGTTTTGATAGCTGTCAATATTAGTAAATTTTTAAGTTCACAAACGTTATTGTTTTCAGTTATCCAAAATTAATAAAAAAACCAAAATTAATTTAACTTAAAAAAAAAAAAGAGGTTCTTAGACATTTTTTTAAACATACATTTTAATGGAGTTTTTCTCGATTATTTTTTAAATAGGCGAATTTGTCTGACAACTCTTCAAGTCTACAGTAAGTTTACGGTATTCGTTATATTCATTTAAGTATATTTATTTAAACAGTCATGACCAAACCTACCATGACTATGAGTGTCTAGCCATATGAACCCTTTGTCTTTTGGACCTTTCCGAGTGCGGCCTACGCTTGGAAACTAAAATTAACTTTCTCGTTAATATTAATTTAGGAAAGTAGTTGTTGTTGGAGTTTATGGGAGCGCTCTACCTAAACTGTCTAATTTACTTTTAGGTTTTCCTACTGTTGGATACCAACTTTATTCAAATCACTGGTCTGGAAACGAGTTTAACGAAGTCTCTCTGCGATTTATTATTCCCTTAGATTTCGTATAGCAATTCGCTGCGGTGATTTACATATTAAGCAGCCGTTTTTTTTATTTATTTATAACTCGGCCCGCCTTTAAAAGCCACACACCGGCTTAGACGGTCTTATATATTGTATTTATGTACTATATATACATATATATATATATATATATATAAATACCACTTTAGTTTCAATAACGATTGCGACGACAAAGAAAATCTTAAATTCCCTAAGAAACAAAAAGGAAAGACAAACAAACAGTTGTGCTGGCGCGCTTATTAAAAAAATATATTTTATATGTATGAGAAAAGAAAACAATTTAATAGCGGTTTTGCGGTGAGAGTATTATCCAAGTCAGAGATGTAGAAAAATATGGCGCATTGTGTAAAGTAATGGCATAAAGTAATAGTGCCGGATAGACTAAGAGAGAGAGAGAGGAGAAAAAGAGAAAGATTGGCCAACACAAAGTTGGGTTAAAGCGAACAATAAATTTTAGCAAGCTGTTCGAGCACCACGCTTTAATATTTTTAGTAATAACAAAAGTGTCTAACACGTGTACGTGTGCCAACATAATGTATATATTGTATTCAGTGGGCAAATAGAAAATATCATATTTTTGTTACTATACGGAGATGTCATTTGCCAACAGTTCCACCTCATTGATAAAAAATAAAATAAAATAATATTAAAGACACTTTTATCAACGTTTTAGATAAAATACTACGTTCTAATTCAGCATATCAAAATTAAAACTATTTTCCAATTGTTATAAACTAAATACAGTTATAAATTGAATATATTTTAAAATATTATACCTGTAACATATTTTTTTTTAACGTTTATTCGATTACTTGCCAAAATATTGGGACGGTTATTTTAAAATTGTATATTGTTAAATGAAATACATATTTTGTACATATGAATGAAATGTTAAAATATGGTTATACTTCTAAATTTATTGCTATGTAGGCTATTACAGGTAATAAGTGCATAACTAAACTAGCAACATTTTTTTTCTTAAATCACTAATAACTTTATTTGTGTGTACTAAAAAAAAGTTGATTTTTTCAAGCATGACAAATGTATGTGTACTTAAAAGTTAAAATTTAACTTTATGTGATGACTAAAATGTTTAGTCAGCAAGTCAAGTTAAATAAAAAATGCTGGCTGGAAAGAAAATCAATCTCTACATCTGCAACGTGAACTACTTTTTATAATTTTATTTTATTACCGTGCGCTATTGTTATGTAGCTGTAGTATAGTAATAATATATTGTGTGCCTAAACAGTGCGCATTGTCGGTAACGATGATGACGGCTATACGACAACGTCGATGATAATAACGATAATGATGATGATGATAATGACGATGATAATGCGATGGTATTTTGCCAAAGGGGACTGGGCAATGGTAGGGGAATAATGAAGATTCGTTATTTTAAAGCTGGTTTTTTTTTTTTTTTGGTAGGAAATACGCTCGACGGCGGCAGTAATTGTACTGTGGGAATTAAAGAGAATACCGTGGCCATGACCGGCGAGGGAAACCGAATGAAAAATCTTTGGCTGTTATGAGGGGTGGGGGTGTGGTGGGGGTGGGCTATAATATATTGCATTTTGCCGGGTTAATACGTTTTCGCCTTTGGCCGTATCTTCCCGGCAATAAGGACACCCCATCTCCGCGCAGCCCTCGCCCTTCCAACCGGTCGACTGCGGCCGCCGCTGCCGTTTAATTGCGAACGATTCCTTATGTCGGCACTACGATATAATCTACATATATGCGCGATTGTAGCACCGGTCGGAAACCGCAAAAAGCCATTAGGTAGCTCCAAGCGAACCCGTAATATCGGTAGTAAAGGCACAAGGAGGGGGAGGAGTAGGAGAGGGACAGTGTTGAGAAGAAACTCGTCCCGAAAGGAACGGCCGATTCCTTGGAGCAAACAGGACACAGGGGAAAAACGGTAGTAGTCACATTATGAAAATTTTACATCTTGGCAAAAACAAAGTTCGTGAATTCCTCTCCCTCTTACATAAGAACAAAAAAATGTATATTTTATTTAAACAATCTATTGGAATAAATAAAAAAAATTAATGGCATATATTGAAAAAAAAAATTGTCATGATGTGACTACTACAGTTTTTCCCCTGTGCCCTTCAACTATTATCGTAGGAACCAAGATTGCAATTGGTTTGCTTTGGAAATAAACGAGGAACAGGAAAGAATATTCCTTACACCTGTCGAAAACCTAACCTAACCTAACCTAACCTAACCTAACCTAACCAAACCAAACCTAACCTAACCTAACCAAACCAAACCTAACCTAACCTAACCAAACCAAACCTAACCTAGGAACGAGTTCCTCTTTAAATAGGAATTGGGTAGGAAAAGGAGAGGGGGTAGTTACAGAGTTACTGATTGATTTATTTGTAATAATTGAGTTACAAGTATTACTGTCCAACTTTTGCTGTTTTACAAATGAAGTAAATACTATACTACACTCAATCTACACTGGCGTTCGTCGAAGTTTGAAGTTTGACTTTTCTCTGTCGGTTTTTAGGTTAAATAAAATATGCGATTAGTCCGAGTACGAGCCGCCGTCGTGCGCAAAGTCGAGAAAGCAACGTTGATTGATTGTCCGAGTCTAAGTAAACCACTTAAAATGTATTATTTACAAAGTATTAAGTAAGTCGAGAAGAGAAACGCTTGCCAGGACAAGGCTGACGTATGACGGTTCAACTGTGTACTGCGCTCTCAGGGAAGTCAACAGAATCGCCGCGTTTAATCATAATGTTTTTATATTAAGCGCAGTCCATTTTTTTTTAGCTTTATATACTTGCTTAACAAAGTTTACCGAATGCAGATACTGATTAATTAGCCCCAGGGCCAGTTAACAGGGACCAAGAGGGTGCATTTCAATAATGAACTTGCTCCAGAAACCACTTATGTACTTATTGCTGTGTAGAATGATTGACACACACGTGCTACTTTACCAAAATATAAATACAGCATCATTTTTTCACCCCCTGAACATTATAATATTTTCTCTCGGAAGAAACTCCCAGGGAATAGTAAAATAAAAAAAAAAAGTAATAAAAAAACTTTATACAGAGTATTCTCGGTTTAAACCGTAAAACTGTATGAATATAATTTATAATATTTACAAACATTTGTGTTATTAAAATTTGATTGCCCGGGAAAATATAAGATCTCTAAATTGTGTATTTTTTAATATAGTATGTTATGTTTTACTTTTTAATCTTATGAAATAGTAATTATGGCAGGTTTACCGTTTAGGTAGTGTTCATTGATGTAAACGGGACTTCTAAAAAAAAATATATAATATCACATTCATTTTTTGTACTTACTATGTAAAGATCTATTTTTAAAGTGCTCTTGTTGTGAAATTCTATGGACACCGTTATGGTATACTTTATTTGAACAGTATTATTACATCGTTCCTATAACGAAATCACGTGCCAAGCAATATCTTTTGAAAATAAATGAGACAAATTAAGTAGTTCTTTGTTGTTGGTATAAAACACTATTTCATTCTGTTGGCGGCTTAAAAATGATACTACAGAAATAATACACAAGCAGTCTTTATTGAAACATACAACTCTGCATATAAATATCAAACCAAATTAAATGAAATTTGAAAACTTTCTTATTCCTACGTAGAAATGTAGAAACATAAATTCTTTATAATTGTTTTGTTGCGGTAGAGTGGAAAAAATAATATAAAAGTAATTTCAACAATGATTAAAATATGTATATATTTATGTGTTCACAGTTTCATTAACTGTCGACGTTTCATCAGAACTGATTCAAAAAAATATTCTGGTGTACATATTATATTAAAATATATCATCTTTAAGTTAAGAATTTAATAAATATTTTGTGCCGTTTATATCTGTTTACAGAGAAGTGTGTAATGAAAATGTAAAATCACCTTTTTTTCTCTTCATAACAATTGTAAGTTTTTCTTTTCAATTAAAATAAAAGGTTACTTTGCACATTTTTTATTTTATAAGAAAATTATAATGACTCAATTACATATTTCTTACCGTATCGCTTTTGTATGGTAAATTATTCTTCGTTTTAAAAGTAACTATAAATAATTTCCAACATATTTTAGTGCTCTTCAAGTTTTAGTAACTTTTAATACTCAGTACTGAGAATACAATTGAAACACTGTTTAATTAAGTATCTTATATTACCTTACATTAAAACTTAGCAGCAGTAACTTTGTCTTATACAGGTATACGATATACTTTCTTCTTTGTGTGCACTTTGTTCAACACATAAAATGTGTTGCTAGGGAGAGCCACTTGAATAAATGATTAAAACCCTGGGGGGGGGGGGTTAATTTTGGAAAATGATCTAAACCTAACTAAATGATACTAAAAAACCTTTGACCTAGCTTTTTTTTTTTTTTTTTGCCTAACTCCTGACCCGTGTAAAATAATATGTCTACTGCCGATGATGGTTTTCAAAGCCTATGTGGATGTACCATATGTGTTTATAGCTGGCCCCAATTAATCATCATACTATTATTTGCCCTCTATCTCCCCCGGGGTTCGTCGGAACGCTTTAGAGCACCGCCCGATTGACCAACGAGGGATGTATTATTGTTATAGTTCAATAATTTTGTTTCGCAAACGGTTGTGACGATAAAAAAAAAATGTGTATATAAATATACAATAAAAAACCCGCACAATCGCCAAAGGGTGGTGCTTACTGGGGATTATCGACTGGCAATAATATTCTCTACCCGGTTGGCAAAGGTCGGTATATGTTATGTATATTATTATTTTTATTTTATTCCAGCGCATTTTTATTCGAGGCGATGCTAAATGTGAATTTTAAAGAAACCCTCTTAATCACCCGAATGGAATAATTATTATAATTTCCTTAGGTGTAATCAGGTTCCCTGACCGGCCGTGCTGCAGTGCCAATAAATTACCATAATTAATAGCAATCGAAAATGTCAGAAGATGAACAACACATTTACATTTGATGTATACTTTTGATGATATACATTTGAAAAATGTACATCATTCGTATCAGTCAGAGTGTCCAACACCCTTAAGTATTAATCAAGGAGAGCGGCTACACTGGGATTTACAGAGAATAGAGAACAATAATTACAAAGGTTATTCAAACTCTTGTGACATTTTCAGGCTTTGAAAACTTTTCAAAAAAAAAAAAAAAAATAGAACCATAATATAAAATTGGTAGACAACGTTATAGGTCAAATATTAATTGCGTTTGATGTTTTGAAAAGAATTCACCAAAAATCGTTAGGTTAGATATTTACAGTTAGATACGATTAGATTTACTATATTATTTTAAGTTACATATGTTTGAAACCTTTGTGTCATCAGAAATTCATTTCATTTCAGAACAAATAAATTCAGGAAAAAAGCAGCAGTATAATATTTACATGGCCGACCTCCCACCGTTAAAGTTCCAACGTTGTATAAAATATTTTAAATGGAGAAAATGAGTATAAATGCTTTCTGTTTATCAAGTATATATCTAATTTTTTTTTCCATCATATTATGTTTTATAATTCGGTGTATGTTTTATACACCGAATTAAAAATAAATACACTATGCGAAGGTTGCCTCGCCTTTGTAACTTAATTTTGGCGTTTCTCTTCCGGCCGTTCACGGGAGACCATTAAAAAAACATTTCCAAAGCCCTTTTGACATTGCAAGTGTCCGACGCCGTCTAATTACGCTGTTTCCGGGCTAACGTCTGATACTATTAATGTAAACTCTGAAGTGTCTATTTATTTTTAATATGTACCGGTATAAATAAACAATTTTTTTTCTGAGGTAACTTGTTTTAATAAAAAAGAGACGAGAAAAACCGAACAGTTGAACGTTTGACCTTTGGCAAAACTCGGTTTATGACGATAAATTTTTAAAGCGCATGTAATGAAAACTTAAAACGATTTCCGTCACAGTAATATATATATATATATATATATATTATCCGTAGGAGTTGAGAATGACGCCGGAAGTCATTCCATAAACCTGACGGACAAAAAATAAATTGAAAAAAAATACGCAACACAATATGATGCAATTTATTGCCAGGTTGTGTGCAATTTAGCTGTTCACATGAACCCTCGCGGCAAATGGCTTGTGTAAAATACATTTTCTATATATTTCTTTTTTTTTATAAAAAATATTATAAACCGTTTTGGACCGAAAACGAACTCGACGGAAATAACATGTAGATGTAATTGTAGAAAAGCAGGGATAAAACTAAGGGGGAGGGTTCTTCGGACTTATTTTATCTTATAGAGCTCTATTTTGTTCCCAGTCGAGCCCTTGAAAAAATCTCAAAAAGAGTGTCGATTGCAGTTTATTAGTAAACAATATTTTTCTTCTGACGTCACTTTAAGTCGGCCCTCGTAGCATAATATTATAATCTGTGCTCGGTGTGATTGATGAGTTATTAAACTTGGACAGGTTTTCGGCTATATTATATTACACGAGTTCAAGAATCAATAACGGCAACAGACGAGGCGCCACCGTGAACGAATATACCAGTGATTTTACCTGTAGTAGATTCCACATCTAGTGGCAGTCATTCGAAACTTGACAACTTCCTCTTTCATTTAAGTCCTACCAAAGCGCTGTAGGTTCAATACTTCACTTGCTACAGCCGTTTAAAACCCCACCATTTTTTTTCGATACACCCGGTACTTCAATAACCGAGGTAAACTATCAATGAATAACCATTTCCTGACACCCTTAGCTTGTTCTAAGGTCCATTGACCGATACTTACAAGGCTGCTTCTGACACAGTGATAAGAATGGTAGTATGGCAGCATTGCTGGATGGTATTTAGGAAAACATCTTTCAATCGACAGTAAACTATGGGAATCACGTTTTAGGAGTTGGTAAGCTTGCTTCATTCTCTGCAAAACCAACCATTACGTTGAATTTATTTAGCAAGCAGTTTATTATCAGTAAACACCTGGTGTCGTTTACTACACAAAGTTAGAGTACTAATAAAAATAGTGCACAGTAATATATGAAACAGCGACAGAACCACAAACAATATGGTTTTTATTTTTATGTTGAGACACGCAGTAGTTATATCTTCTATAAAGTGATGAATATAAAAATAAACTGTTTAGTTATTTGATACCATTTCCCCCCTTTACATTAATATAAAGAGGTCGTGTTGACAATGTTTCCTGCAGAAAGGAGACATCATGTCCATTATTTAGCATTTCGCCTCTCTTGTAAAATTAGAAAAAGTGGAATTTCTCCTTTTGTGCAGCTGGCGATTCACATGGTAATGGCCTTACGACAATGCCTCATTATTAATGGATTTTTATTGAAAAAGAAATAGATATAAATGATCGTTTGATTTTGACGTCTCTTATCGATCATCTCTTATTAGCTGATAACCTTATCAATTATACTATCATTATTATTATTACTTATCAGCCATTTCTCTTATCAGTGAATTTATAGTGATTTTTTATTAACTGTTATCTGGAAGTTACCGTTTTCTATTTATCTCCATACCGTAAAGCCTTTTAATAAATAGATATTATTATGAGACTACGTTTGAAAAGTTTAGATTGTTATTTCTCTGGAGTAAAAAAAGGAATAGCGATGATATAATTATCAACAATTTGGTCCTATGTTTGTATTTTATACTCAGAAACGCTCTGCCCTTTCGAGAGGTGTGCTACTACACGTTGTATCCTTATAATATTGTTTAGAGTATGTACTTGGATGTATTTACACAGTCACGTCGTATCCACAGAGATAACCTACTTATGTGCACGGTGTCCTTTAGCTAAACTATAATAATATATGCATGTACAGCGTTATAAATTACAGCTATTGTTTGTAATTGATGGCCGAATAACGACACTATTGTTCAATCGATTTCCGGCAAACACTAATAAATAATAATAATTATAGTCGTTCAATGCGTTTCGAAGGGATTAAACAATTAATTACCGTGTAAGCGACGTAGCATCGTCCATTAGGAATATTTTTTTGTTTTGTTTTAGCTATGAATCGATAAAAAAAACGCTATAGAATAAAAAAATATGTTTAAAGCTCATTTCATCTACATGCGCGTTGAAGCTAGGAAAAACCCAGCTTTGCGCTGGCTTCTAACAAATCAGAGCTTTTAAAAAAGGGATAAAAACCTGCATATTGTGCAGATATTATATTTAAGCAACATAATATTTCATAAAAAGTGTGTTCCAATAGGTTTTAACATTTTATGTACAAAATGCAAGTTAATTTTTTAATCATTTAACGACCACGTTACAATAACTCAGTTGTAAAATAAGTTAAAAAAAAACATAATATGTTAAAATGGGTAATTTTGAAATAAGCTTGGTAAATTTATGTAAAATATTTTTTTTTAAATAATACATAAATATGCTAATTAAAGGAGTCTAGGTAAGAAAAAAGCATTAAAATAAAAACGGCTGTAAAAGGTTAAACTGTAAATGAAGGGTACATAGGTAAAAACAAGAAAAGTTACTTTTTTAATTTGAGAAAAACAAGATAAAAAATGTTTAAAAACATAATTAAAAATGCAGCAAGTAAAATAAAATATGATAACACCGTTTTGAAAATGGTGACTTTTGCTGATTTTTTTTTTCTTTGTCCCTCCAAAAGTCTTTGTGTATGCGTTTAGAGTTAAAATATGAAAATGTGTGTTAAAGTTTAAAATCTATAAACCTATTATAATAATTTCATTTGAAATAAAAATGGTGATTTTTATTACTAAAAAAAATGTATCAAGATTTTTGAGATGTATCAAATGGAAGCAACTGTGATTTTCCATTAACATTCCCTTGGGAAAACCTGGGAACTCGGGAAAGACGGGAAACTTTTTACTCCGGCCAAGTTTAATGTGAGAAGAGCTAATCGTTTTAAATATTTAATACTGTGAGAATATTGGCCGAGACGCCAAACAGAGTTGATCTTTGAAATCGTTTTAGTTTCCCCCTGAACAGACTTAATCAAATTTGAGTTTTATTTTTCCAGGAACGATAAGTTTTGTTCGATAGCCGTCAAGTAATTTCAAGTAAAAACAACACTTCCAGAAATTCTGTCAACCTAACCTAACCGAGCAATAAAAGTTCTATTAATTATTCCAACCTTTTTTGTGGGCAGATTATTAATTGAATATTAACGTGGATTTCTTCTGCTTACCATTATTTTCACTCTTCTCGTTTGATAAATTAATAATATAAATGTTTTTTTAAAAAAATATGTCTATAGACTATAAGCCACATTTTACCATTGTCTAAAGTCGTTGAGAATATAATATAATTGTAAAACTGCCAAACAGCTATAAACAATAAACGCTTGTAAAGTTAATTATTTTTTTTAGTTTAAGTAAAAAAGAAATGGTATTTTAAAAAACAAATGGGTTTTTACATTGTTCGGATGGTAGAGTTAAAAATTAAAGGTTTAATTGAAAAATGAATAGGTAGGTACAATAAACAAAAGAATATTTTGTATTCTAATTGATTTCATCCGCATTATAAATATTTTAATGGGAGTTTTAAAATTCCGTTTTTAAACTTATTATTTAATTTCAAACAAAATAGATTCAACAATAATTGTTTGCAATATTTTGTTTTACAATCTAAAAGTACCTACTTTATTATTATTGCGGTTTTTTGTATAAACTAATTTTTTTGATGAGATTATTTATATTATACTTGAAGACTGTGTGATAATAACTTAGCTGAATCTAACACTTTATTTCTTTGGTTGGATAAAAAGAAAAACAATGATTCTATTATAATATTAGAGCATGCAATTTACAATAAATGTAACAATGTTATGAGAAAAAAAAAGCTTGCCTCGTTATAAAATATTGTAACTCTAATATTGATATTACACTCTATGCTTGTATTGTCTGATAATAATCTTATTAAAAATAAAAATGTCCTGACATCCTGGTCTTATGAAAAAAAACATCATCCATTTGGTAAATAAAAAGAAAGTCTAAAATATGTTGTTTTTGTTGTTTATTGAATTTTAGATGAATAAAGAGAGTTTACTTTAATCAAAAAATGGTAACGTTTTCAATAAAATATGTTTAATCAACAGAAGCTGAAAGAAAAGTTGACGTTTTACAGTCCTTGAAAATACTAATATAAGAAAAAAACATAATTTATATTCAATAGTATTACGTGCACGCTTCGTCAAAGAAAGCTTTTTATTCTGGAATATAATTTTTTTTTAATAATACTCAATAATTAGACAAACAGTCCAAATAAAATATTTCCAATGCCTATAAATTAACAATATAATATACTTAATCGACATTGGGCACCAATTTATTGCATTTGATCAAATACTTGCAAATTATTATTAAATATTAGAATTTTCTAAGGAAACAAACATATTATTATTAGTTGGTGTATGGTAGTTAGGTATAACTTTTATGTATTGTTCTGGTTGTGTTTTTTATGCTGTCATTTTTTTTTACCAGCTGCGTGTAATATAATAGTTTTAACAAATGAGACTTTCTGCGAGAACATAAAATATAAAATACCGCTTTTTTAACGGCGTTGAGCGCATAATACCGTATTTTTTTGACAGCTTGTCCTATTTACTCTGCATTGTCTTTGAGTCTGCAAACGTTTTTACCTTCCTGAAATGTTGCTGACATTTTTTTGCAAGCAACCCGAGGGCCCAAGGTTCTTTTGTTTACAGCGGCGCGATCAATATAATATAGACGATATACATGCACATAATATTATGTATAATATAACACACGTGGACCACTCTACGTTACAATACGTTAGAATATTGTATACACCTTGGCCGTATTACAATAGGCGATTAAAAGTATTATATAAATTGTTTAACCGCCATAAAACGTTTTAGTATTAAAAATAACGCAAAATATAAAAAGAGTCAGAGTAATCTTACACTTGGAAGAAAGACATTGTATAATGGTATGTCTTATGATCAGCTGATTTTGTGTCTCTTATCAATTTTATGTTATCAGCTGATTGTCTTATCACTTATTCATGAGTCATCGAGTACTCCTTATCACTATCCCCACCCCGTAATTTCACAACATTTTGTCGAATCCGCTCTCTTCACAAATGTCCACTGGTCGCCATTTCTTTATTCACTTCTTGTCTTTATTTTTCACATCCGCCTACTTTACCTGGGAACTACCTCTATCTGTAAAAAGGTCAATAAAATGAGGTCGACGCCAGACGAACGTATGCAGAGTGATCCATCTGATGCAAGACAATCGTTTTCCAACGATTAACGTAAAAACAGGTATTGTAATTTCACATACATACGGCCGTCCGAAGAGTTTATTATTGTATTATATTGTATGGACTTGGGCCGCCGTAAAAGCATGCAGTCCGATAAAAGGGGGAGAGACCTTTTCCGTAATGGCCTTTGATAATAGCGCGTTAAGCCGGAAGCCGAGTGACGGACGGCTTTGGGAGGGGTGGGGGGAGGGGCGGAGTAGGAGAGGGCATAGGGGAGGGGGATAGGTGTAGAGGCGCATATAAAACGAGTTAATCAAAACATGACCTGTGCGCGGCGGAAGGATAACAGTATAATAAACGGACGCAGAAAGGACTAGGGCTGTGTGTTTTCGTTTTGCACTATATAATATAATATCACGGTACAGCATGGCGAGCACGCGTGCATGTATAGTGATAATAACAATACTGTTATGTATGTATAAAAATATATTATAATATGTGATACTATTATACGTTTAATGCATGTATAGACAGATATATTATACGCCTACACGCGCTCCGATTTCGATAAAACCGTTTCAATGTTTACGGTGTATTTTTATATTTTTCCGGTCCGTAATATATATTATTGAGAATATATTATTATTATAGAGGGGTCCAACAAAAGATCCCATCGCCGCCCACTCCACGACAACAACATTAAACAAAGACATAAAAAAAAAAAAAAACGTTATTTTCATCTCGAGACAATAATATCCAGCTACGTATAACCACCAATAGAAAGTTCAACTGAAACAAAACCGCGATGAATTTATATTTTTTATTAAAGTAATTCATATTTATATCTATTTTAAAATAATTAAATTTTTCCTTCGGACATCATGAACGTGTCTTATGATTGGATAATTTCATGTCTCTTATCAATCAGCTGATTCTCTTATCAACACAGATAAACAAGTAATAAACTAGATTGCTGACTAGTGATAAGAATAGAAGTCGACGTCGGCCATTTTTGTGGGATTTATGTGTGTATAAAATAATATATATATAAATATATATATAACTGTGATTCTGTGCTATGAGCTTAACTTATGATTGTTATAAGCAGTGATAACAGTTATAAACATGTGATAAGGTTCTAAGATGACGGAAAATGGTAACTTGACAATTATCTCTATTGGCAACATGTACACTTGGCAAACTAGTTTAATATAATATAAATATATATATCTGTGCTTGTTAATAATCCCTTATCAATTAACAGATTTCTTCTAATCACCATCATAGAATAACCAGAAGACACAGTCAACGAGAAATCGAAATCAGTAAAATTATTGAGAGTATCAGTGTAGCCACAAATACACCGTTAATACATATTATTCATTGTTGCCGAAACTGATTTCATACATTTTCCGGTTAGGGAAATGAACAGTGTCACCGAGTATAACATAAAAAGGGTAATTCTCTTCATACTGCCTATACTGATGCTATGTATCTGTTTGATTCATGCTCTGTAATAACAGTGAGGCTATATCATCCAAGAAGACAGCGGAATAGTACCTACATAATATGTTATGATTAATTCTTTAGCAAATATTACCATAACACAAGTCGTAATCCTACATAAAATATTATTATAATCCCACGGTACCCATATCTAAAATTATCTCAAACCTACACTGTTGTAGATGTATAGTTATAATATTAGCAGAAGTACTACACACGTTAAGCCGATCAAACCATTTAACTAGGTATTTAAATACATGTTATTACATTTATAGAGTTTAAATGATCCGGATTAAAAAATCCATAAAGGATATTACATATTATATTATAGACAAGCTTGCGATTTATCGAGAAATGTTAAAACAGATTCGCGAGAAGTAAAATCATATTTTTGTATAATATATTCATCCGGGTTCACCAACTATTATTAAATGTAGGTATTTAATAATTAATATTGTAGTTGCTATTTTTTTTGGATGCAGAATTTAAATTGATAGCGTTACTATAAAAATCCTAGTTAACTATTTATCTATGAAAATAGTAGACTTAATAATATTTAACATTTTTTTGGGAGGTTTTAAAATTTGGATTCGAGTTCTCGATTGGTCTAAATCGGAGCCTGGCCATTAGATATTTGAAAAAATAAAAGAATATGTCAACTTACACAAATTACAATAAAAATCCACTGAAATGTTCGGTTTAAAACACAGACAATAGGAAATGAAGTAATGTTTATTTTACAGAATTTTTGTACTTTCAAGGTGAAATAAAAAAAATCAATAAAACATGAACATTATTAAATACACTCTTAACATAAAGTTAGTTAACAATTCGTTTAAATTTAAATTTAACATCTGCTTAATTTAATTAAGTTTCACCATAACATTATTATTTAATTCTATTTTTTAAGTTAACAAAATGTTAGCTGGGTTACCAAAGCGGTTACCTTGATTCCAACGTTCTCATTGGTTATCACGAAATGTGATAACTGATAATATTATAATCAAAAATCTGAATTAGTAATGTATAGTTCGATCTATGGCATTTTAAATTGGCTGATAATGTTCGAAACTTGCCTATGTAGTTTTTTGCTTAGACAAAATGATATATAAAATGTCTGTACACTGTTTTTTCAATGTAATATGCATAATACAGGTTTAACACCACCGCCAGGAAATAAAAAAAAAAACATGTGTAAACATAACGGACGTGATTGAATAAGGTGAGCGTGATTGAGTAAAGCTCAAACTGCTAAAACGTGTGTAGTTTTTTATTCAGAGGATTTAGGTGGAAAATCAAAAAGGGATTTTACGTTTTTCCGTTCAACTCGAGCGACGTGGGTTTAAAAATTTGATTTAATTACTCCACCAAACATAATTTACAGGGTATTTAGAATTTCATATTACAATTGTATTATTTCTTCAATGAAATAATATTGTTTTAGCCAAAGAATGTTTCAAATAAAAACATTGAAGATCAAAAACTATACTTGATGTTAAAACTAAAACTATTATTTTAAAGGGTGGTTTCAAGGGTGAACTGATAATCAGTTTAGGTAAATCATTTTCTTGAGCTATAATAACTGACAAAGTATTCAACACTGGTCATTGTTTTCATTACATCATTTAGATTTTAATAGGTAAGGTTATGTATGCTATTATTTGCTGACAAATTATTATGATTTTGCAATTATATTAAATTATAGTCTAACGTTTGGACTTTGCGACATAGAAGTGTATAAAAACAAAACAAAACTAATTTTTAGATAAATTAGAGTTTTGAGCTTTAGTTTGAGGTTCGTGTCAAATAAATATGTACTTGAACAAAAGACTGTGTTTTTTTGTGGTGGGGGGGGGGGGGGCTAGAGAGGACCATTTTTCACGAATAGTGTCGTTAAGCTTTATAATCTGTGTGTAAAAATACAGATCATCGTAAAACAATAAGCTTGAAAAATTATGTGTTGTCTGTAACATGGACCCGTCACTGGAGATTACCGTTCTGGCAAATATTGTTTTTTTTTTTTAAATACAACAGCAAAAATGAAATATATGTTTACGCCGCGGTGTTTGAAATGAATTACAAGCAAAATTGTTTTTATAGCGTTTTTTTAAAAAAAATGTATTAATTTTGCCAAAATTTTGGAAATAGCAAAACACCAAACGGGTGGGAGAATCGATCGATTTACATCATTTTGCAAATTATTAGGTTTGAGTATACACCTACATGGAAATGCACGGAAAGACAAAAGATATCATATATTATATTGTATAATACAATATAGGAACGATACAATCGATGATTGATAGTGACGGTGACAGTTGAAAATGGTTCACATTACCAACACTTACTATATGGTTGTATCACATTTTTCATTTCAACAACTTAACCTAACCGCCTACGGCTATTTCCTTTTCATATAATTTAAAGATTTAAATATTTTCCAAAATCAAAAAATTTCCCTTTTTTTATATTGACACTATAAGTGTAGGCTGACTTTCAAAAATTAAATTTTAATCACAATCAAATCAATGAAAATAGTATAGTACATAATAATTATAAATAACAGCAACTTATATATATATATATATATATATATATATATATATATTTATGCTTTATTTTTTATTACTATTAAAAATCATTGTTGACAAAAAGTTAACTCGATACAATGAGTAAATATAAAATATAAATGTTTAATCTTATGTTTATAATTTATAAAAACAAAATAATATCTCAACAAAAGAAGTTACATATTGTGGTTTGATAAGAAAATAATTAGTAAAAAAACAAATAAAATGTTTTATTTAAATATCCTTTTATATATATTTTTTAAACACAAGCTTACAACATGGAAATTTAACTAATTTACTTACTTAAAATTTTTAACGACACTAAAAATGTAAATAGCAAAAATTAAATATGAAAACTTTGGACGATTTTACTCAATTAGGGCTTTTAAACTTTTGAAAAGTTTTCTAATTTCTTTTTTTGAAGTTGAAGAAATTAGGTAATTTGTCATTTTGTCTTTGAGCGGCTTTGACAAAAGTATGTTCGCGTTTTACACCTACAGATAAATGAGTGTACTTCACCGGGCTAACTTTTTACTGACAGGCAAACCACTAATCAATGTCAATTTATTTTAATTAGATAAGTGACTGATTTTACAATAAATCTCTTTTAAAAGTAATTGTCCAAAACTGGTTCAGTTGACCAGTCAACATTTTCAATAAATTGTTTTTTAAATTTATAATGTTTATTAACGTTTAAATTTCAAAATTTCAATATTTAGTAGTCTTATAATAATGACATAAATTTAAAATGTTTTCAAAAGGAAAAACTATAAACTGTTAATAATTTTCGAGAAAATGAATGTCTTAAGTTGAAATTGATTACACTTTATTGTATAAACGGATATATTTTGTGAAAAACAAAACACTATACAATAAGTATACGGGCTGATATTTTGAATTAGTTATTTTCGTTGATTTGCATTTTGCATTTGGAAACGAGTAAACCTCTTTTTTTAAAATTATTATTCAGGCGAAACCCTTATACAAAATATAGTGTATACATATGTCGCACTTAAAGCCCTTTATAATACCTTTCTCTGCGTGCCGTCACCCTTTCTTATGATTCGACCTGGGAATTAAAATAAAAACATTATTTTTGTTTCCACGAGGCAATTTTTTATTTTAAAGAAAAATCTATATTTTTCAGTTTTCCACACACACACACACACACAACCGCTCGTTTGTGATGAAATGATGTATTTAAAAAATTATATAAGTGTTTAATAATACTTTTTGTCACATATTAATTTATTATTTTTACAATTTATGTTTTTGACGGTCAAATAAATGGACTTACCGCAATCGTTTTGTCAAAGCATGCGATTACAAGTAGGTTTTTACAATATTTTTTTTAAACTAATCATTTTAAGTAAATATCATTGAACTTCGTTTGCGTTATTTTCCACTTGTCAACCAATTTTTTGTTCCTTTTTCCTTTAAAGGGAAACCTATCGTAGGACACAAATAATTGTTATCAGATTTCAAAAAACTTTGTTCATGTTGGCCTAACCTAACCGAGTCTGGTTATTGGCAACTGGTAATTAACCGGTTTCCAAACAAAGTCATCCAAAAATATGTGCGTGTGGTGCGATCTATCGGTGGTTTTTTTTAATAAAAGAACTGATAAATAATTATCTGATAAGATACGAAAGATAAGAGATAATAAATAAGAGATTAGAGATAAGATAACTAAAAGTTAACTATTGATAAATGTTGACAGTAAAACATGAAACATAAAACGTTATCGAATATATATATATATAAAATATATTAGAGATCAGAGATTAAATATTGGTAAATCATTTTTAATGTGCTGGCCAATTAGTTTGTGCTGCTCATTCAACCTACTCATTCAGGCAATATATTATAGTTAACATAATCATAGTTGACATAAGACATAATATACATGTGCTTATGTATCCGCTTGTAGTGTGGATGCTCGATTTTTTTTTACCTCTGATATTTTTGGCAAAACTACCCAAATACAATTTCTGTAACATGAAATTCGGAAAACCTTGTGGATGTATTTTTTTATTTTACCGATCTCGGTGTAACCCAAATTAGCTTTTGCCCGAAAAGTCGTAACTTTCCGCCGTATATTCAATGGGCGTTACTCGTACAATCCGCGACTTGATAAGCCTGTGTGCACTAGAACTGCGGGTCCCTTAATCGAAAAGTTTGTTAAGAAATTCGTGAGTACTGTGCCGTACAAAACGATAACGAGTTTTTTTTTCAGTAATCGAATTTCCACTTCATTAAACACTATTAAGTTTCCGGGTTTGCCAACGATTTCTGTCGGGGCTCCGGGCATACGATTTTCACTGCAGCGAGCAAAAATCTATTTATTTTTTTATTGTTTGACACATTTTTGTTATATATTATTCACGAGAGATCAAATGATTAAAACCTGCATAAGTAGGGTCAGGGCATTGTGAGGTCACCGCAGTCACAGGAGTGATCCACCATCTTCATTCAAAGTCTTACCACTTTTCTTTCAAATATCTTTGACCTGTTGGCATGGATTGTCTAACAAGGGCTTTGTATAGCTTCACCTTAGTAGCTTTCGACAGCAGCTTAGATTTGAGGAGTGTGATATTGGAAAAGTATCAGCGCGGTTATCAGCCATAACTCTTCTTTTTATTTATTCTGACGTACACTAAATCCCTTACAACATTATGGTAAAACGTAAAACATTTTTTTGGTATACCTAAAAATAGATTAATTTTAAGTATTGCCTGGTGGGGTGTTTAATTAAAAAAAAAAAAAGGAAAAAATAATTGGAATACATAAAAACGTGCACCCTTTCCAAGAGTTTATGTGGAAATTAATTACACTTTTGGGTTTTTATGGGTGTATCATTGTTTTTAGGTTATCTTTCTCGATTTTTAAGGGAAAAGGGTACGGGTTTACCAACTGACGTTCTAAAATTATTACTTCGAAAAAGTAATATAATAAAAATATAATAGAAAAACCATTCGGAATCAAAAACCGCTTTCGCCTCGAGCGAGCCGCCGTGTGTAGTTAAGTTTAATCAATTTTACAGAAGTGGCTCTTTCGTATATACAATTGGGCGTCGAGTCGTTCGAATCTCTGTTTCCGGTTTGTAGTTTTGACGGCGACAAATCCCATTAGCGCTTCCGCTCGGTAAACTTTTACAATTTTCCGGTGACCAATAAACACATAAATGTGTTTATGATACTATTATTATAGTTTTCGACACTGTTCGGAGCTATTTAGACTGGACGATTGGAAATTTAATCAAGTCTGAGTGTAAATTATTACCCTAGCCCCTTATTTGGATTTTTATTATAGCTGCAAATTCAAAAAGACTGTTAAAAAAAAGTTCAAAACGCTTTGGGGGGAATCGGTTATCAAAAGCAAGTCTTACACACATTTTTAGGTAATTAGATTGTTTTTAATAAAGCTAGAATGCAGCTATACATTTTCAGAGTATGTTTCTCAATATTGAAAAGGAATGGATGGGCTTTTTAATTGTGTACATTTTTAGGGTTGGGAGTTGATCCAACAGATGTTGAAATTATTTTATAAATTAAATTGTATAGTGTACGATTGTTGTTGGAAAAAAACATAAATTATCATTATTTATTATTAGTTGCACGTCGAAGCTGCTAAGAATGCTGTCTTGCTGTTGTGTGTAAATGTTTTTGGGTAAAATGATCGTCCCGGGAAATTCATTATTACGCCATTTATATTAATCGCATTGTGCGTTGTAATGATATAATATATTTTTCCTGACTTAATTAAATAGTTCTTCGGGTTAAAGACAAATCGTACAGCAAAACGCAATGCTGTCCGTCGTCGAATTCCTCCCTGGGGAATTCCACAAGACTTGTAAAACATTGAACGATTATTGAAAGGGCATAAACAAAAAAAAAATAAATATAACCTAACCTAGGAATGTGTACCTTTGTACGGTATTCGATTGTCGACGACGAGACTACCCCCAACGACTTTTGTAGTATACATATTATCCAGGATTTTCTAACGAACCCAGGACCTGATCCCGTGGGATAGGAAACGCAACGGATCATTAACCACACTAATTGCACGGTTATATTGTTATTATGGACCGTCGGCGTGGGTTAGACATAATATTTTTATGACCATCGTTATTTTATTACTATGGGGCGGAATAGTGTAAAAAAATCGACCATAAAACAAATAATACACCACCTCTGTACACGTCAAGAGCGCGTTAGGTTATGGTTTTCCCAGTGCCCTGTTGGCGTTTATTACACGAATAAAACTTTCGGGTTTTATGGGAAAAACCCAAAGCCGGAGATAACGCGATGGCACCGCCGGGGCGCCAGAAATTTGTCCGTCTATATGTTTTTATGTACAAATCAATACAATTTATATGACATGATGTTCCAATCGGACCAGGGACTTGGAGGTCATCACTATTTGCTTAGAAAATTTTACACATTTTCTTTTCTACAGACATTTAATCATCATTGACAACAGTGACAACAGTAGTTTACTAAACAAATTTTAACATAGTAATATAGTATTAGTTCTCAATATTTTTGGAAATGTATTAATAACAAAAATGTTTCAATGATAATTTTAAAATTTATATTAAATTAAACCAACATGAATTTACGACAAACAAGTATTAATGTTTATTTTTCTATTGGTTTGTAAGCACAGACTGATTAGGAGAGTTAGGATAAAACTATACCTATCTTTGAAACTCTGTAACCTATTCTCTAGTAGAATTGCTTGTAAACAATTTTTTTGAGCTCCGTTTCTTTATTTGACAAAGATGTGGTAATAATTTACACTGACAAACTGCTTAAGTAGATTATTCAGCTATAACTTGGCAATAAACCTTTTTAGAAATATCGTTGCACTGCTGTGATTTTTTTTTTTTGTTGCCCAAAACAAAAATGTGGGCAAAATGTGTTTCCTGAAATAAAACGGAAAACGTTCCGGCGACAGAAATACACACCGGTCAAAAGTTACGATATTTTATATACATTTTCGCTGTCTGTTCACATTTAAATCGTATACCCTATTCTGGAAATAAAAAAAACGTCACAGAAGAGTTATTGCAAAAAAGATTGTGGAAGTTGAACAATTTCTTTTTTTTGCCCCGAAACAACCGAAAGCACATCGTTCATGCCAACATAATATTTCCGAGGTCAGTTCGTTAAAAAATATATATTATATAAATATATTTATAAAAATGTGTATTTACGTTTCGTTTGTTATTATTATTGTATATATATATATATTTTTTTTTTTTTGTATACAATTCACAAGATATTCACAGACAGGCCCATAAATCCTAATGATTTGCATTGAATAAGTTGGAAGCCACAGAACCCACCTTTTACAACTACTACTATATACTTACTGCAATCTATATATATATATTTTCACCCTCGCCGTTACAATATTATAATATTAAAACTAATTTATAACAAAGTTGGATTTTTCATTTCGCAAATCGTTAAATATTAAAACACCATTCCAGCAGTAATAATAATAATAATATATACATTTTAATAACGACAACCCTTGTGATTTATAACCTTTTAAAACTTTTAAAACATACATCTCTATCGCTCGAAAAAGGCCACTAAAAAATATCATATCAACATCACATTAACGGGTTAAACGCGTTTGGAATGTGTAATAAATATTTTTTTTTGCATAACTTATTGCCAATTGTAGTTGCTATTTTTTTTTTGGTACAGAATTTAAATTAATAGCGCTACTATAAAAATCCTAGTTAACTATTTATCTATGAAAATAGTAAAACTAATAATATTGCACTTTTTTTTGGAGGGGGGGGGTTAAATAATTGTGGATTCGAGTTTTCGATTGGTCTAAATCAGGGCCCGACCGTTAAATATTTCCAAAAATAAAATAATATGTCAACTTACACACATTACATTAGAAATCCACTGAAATGTTCGGTTTAAAACACAGACAATAGGAAATGAAATAATGTTTACTATACAGAATTTTTGTACTTTCAAGGTGAAATAAAAAAAAATCAATAAAACATGAACATTATATCATTGGAATTGACATGGCCAAATTATAATATCAGCAGCCGGATTTACCATCTATTATTAAATAAACTATTAACATAATGTCAGTTAACAATTCATTTAAATTTAACATCTGCCTAAATTAAGTAAGTTTCACCATAACATTATTATTATTAAATTAGGTATATTTGTTAATTTAACGAAATGTTACTTGGGTTACCAAAGCGGTTACCTCGATTCCAACGTTCTCATTGGTTATCCCAAAATGTGATAACTGATAAGTGATAATATTATCATTTCATAATCAAAACTTAATTAGTAATGTATAATTCGATCTATGACATTTTAACACGCCAATCAACTTTTTAACAAGATTATTTCGTTTGATTAACCTAACAATCGTTTTGACAACGTGTTAAGGGCTAACGAATCGACCAAAAAGAGACACAAAATTCAATAACTAGATTAGTGTTAGTGTCATTTAGAACCTAACCATTCTAAGTCTGACCTCAACCTAACCCAAACGAGCCTAACAATAATCTTGTTTTTAAATTTCATACTATGGTTTCCTTACTTCCGGTCGGAGTGCAAAGATGATTATTAAAGCAGAGGGTCCACGGAAGGTGGCAGCTCCCTTGGGGAGGTTCAAATGGTCGAGTTTTGAGATTATTTTGACGATTTAGAGTGTTGCAAGTAGTTTCGAACCGGGTTTACCATACACCTTATTTAACTACCTATACCGCTTTTGCCGTTCCAACGGGGGTGTCGTGGCTCGGTGTGTAGGGTTGACGTATACCTGGCTCACCGCGGTTACCCGTGAGTTATTGTTCTGTTGATTTATTATCGAAAAACTGTCTAGAAAGCTTTTCATACCCGCGAGAGCAAAAGAGATTTACCACCGTAAACCCGCGGTTTCAGTGGCCGAACAAGGTATGCTAAGGGGTAATGGGGGGTGGGGAGAGGGTAGGGGTTGGTGTGTTGAATCTCGGTTTTGGTCTTTTCAAATATGTTTTCTCGTCGGAATTCAGAGATAGGTAGGTAATGAGCGGAGAGAGAAAAAATTACAAGAATGTTAAGGCTATTTATATAAATAGTACATTTTTTTCATCCGTTCATTTCAAAAAACCGCGATTGACAATGGCCAAAACAATGACATAGGGGGGCCAAAAAAGGGGAGGGGTGGCAAGGAAAAAGGGTAGATACTACCCCAGAATTATTGTGTAAACTGCAAACGATGGTAAATTGAGAATCGTCTCCTGAAATATATTGTTTTTGTTTTATTTCATCCTTCTATCGTTGGCCGTTTTCAATTTAAAAACAACAACAACAATAGCCAGTGCAATTTTTGGTCTCATATCTCGGGTTGGATATATACTTGTCTTATACTATGGGAAATAAGGTCTTATCTTATCTTATGATCTATTTTATATTCCTCAATAATCTAAAAAAATATTCATTAAAACATTAACTTAACCTAACCCTAAAACAATTTTGCAATCGACCGGTACCACGGAACACCTTATGCAAAGAAAATGTATTTCTGTAACATTTGTATTTCTTTTTTATCAATTGCCTTATTTTCATCTATTGATCTGTTTTGAGTTAAAGAATTATATATATATGATTATTAAGATAAGACTGGGACACGGTAATGCGGATTTTGCTGAATCTATCAACTTGTTATTTTTAATATGTAAACAAATATTCCCAGCAAAATAAATATTACAAAAATCACCATGTTACAAAATACGATACAATATTTGTATTATATTGAATAAAATTACACTGTAAACTTAATAATATGTTGTAAACATTTCAAACGAGATTATAATACAATATGTTGGAGAGGCTGTTGTCAAGTTAAAAGCCTGCTTCTGTCATAATATTTAATGCTTTAAGACTGTAGTGACATAAGGACTACTGACTGAGTTATATTGAACAAGTAAAGTTGTTTGCACGACTCTAATTATAATTTATTATTCGGCTAAATATTTTGGTATTGTTTTTTTTTTTTTTGATAAAGAATATATTAACATTAAGAAAACGCTTGAAAATTCATAAGACATATTTTGCATGTTTATTATTATATTAATTTCTACTCTCAATAGGATTTTTAATCAATGTTGTTGATTTTTTTTTTCTATACAAATTTGTAGTATTGGAAAGTAACAAAATTAAATACAATTAAGAATACAAGTTTAAAACAAATGTATTTGTGAAATTCATTTGAATAGTATGATATTGTTTAAGTGATATTTTTCTGAAAATTAAGTGGAGAGCAGTTAACAATTTAAATTATATAAATCCCATCAACTACACTACATAAATGTCATTAATAATAATATATTACATGGTTAACACTGCGTTGTCTACGTCCTAATCAAAGTCCAATATATACTTTCCAAGGGTACACACTTCTCTATTTGTCGGTACTCGAAATTAGTGTGTTTAACAGATTGCCAATGGTTGCGATTGCTTATTTTTTATCCAAACTCCTTTATGGGAAAATCGATTTCCCTTCAATTTTAACACATGTTAATATATTTCATGAGTTCTCAGCGTTTAATAGAGTAGGTGAAAAAATATTTTTCTTAACATGCTGTGTAATGATATGACATAGTTATTTCTAAATTTAATTCATCTATTTCATAAAATCTAACTTTATAAAAATTGCTGACACTAAATTTGAGTTTTTCAGAATGGGTAGTAGTTTGAAAATTATAGTATTTTAAAAACGCTATTAAACGGTCAAAACGAAACGTACGTAACATTTTCTTGAAATTTGTTTTAAATACCTATTTTTTCAACCCACAAATTGCCCCTAACCCTATCCAATTCGATCGCCATGCGCGCATTAGCTTTTTTGTGAGGGTGAGATGCAGGGGCGGGGGGCTGTATGCTAAACGAAAAAGTAAAAAAATATTATTTGCAAAAAATGTGTGTACTTACGGTTTTAACGTATTAACGACGACAACGACGAGACTTGGCGCGCGATACAGCCGGTGTAGCAAAAGTCATCCCGTCACAGACTCCGCGAGCGGTGTGATTTCGACGGCGAGCTGCATCGAAGGGCTGTGAAGGCCGGGAACAGTCGGGAGGAAGGTCCGGACGAGAGGGGAGGGCCCCGGGAGAGGCACGGGAAAGAGCGGGAACGAGCGTCGCACTGAGAGGGGAGAGAGAAGGGATGGGCAAACGGGAGAGCACGACGCAGACGCAACCCTTTATATACACCTCTCATCCCTCTTCGCGAATCCACTCACCCCTTCCGACGCGACATACCCCTATCGCATACGTTATAAAGTCTCTATATATTATTATAGTCCCCGGCCGATTTCCTATACCGTTATTATTTTTATAATCGCGTTGTCCTTGTTATTGTTTTGTACCTGGGCGATTGTCTGAAACTAAGGAATTTACCTGTCCGCTCACTTTTACTAGACTTGTGTTTTGATTTTTAGAAAACTTGTTTACACTCTATGTGAAATAGTTCCTGATCAACGTTTTTTTTTTAGCAAAATTAAGATATTTAATAAATCATCTCATTCCAATAACAAAAAAAAATAAAATTGGTCGAATTTTCAGTCCCTCGCCGTGTCCCACACCCCCATGTCGTAGATGTTTGTCCTTAATTCTCAATCACTCACCTACACCTAGTTTGGTAACCCCCTTAACCTAACCGTTTTACTTAGCTGAGAAGGTTTGTTTTTGTGTGTGTCTGAACCCACGTTGTCTTTTGAACCGTTGAACTGTAAGGTACTTTATGGGACCAAACATTTTAAAAGTTCACCCCTTGCCAGATTCGAATGGAAGCGTCGCATCGTCCAACCCTCATTACCTCTACTACAGTTCATGGCTTCAACAGAGCAGTGATGTTTTTTTTTTTTTAATTTTAATTTTACAACCTTAAAGAAGCTGAATGTGTGCCGTGTCGAATAACATTTACCCAAATAATAACGCTATATCACATTACGGTCGTAAACGCACCCTTCACACGCTGTCTGGCACTTAACCATCACTACATTGCTCTTACAATAATATACAGGTATTCTTTGTTTTCCTACAGCAGCAGTACTAGGTGTAATAAGTTTATTGCATTCCAAAAATGTTGTTTTCGACAGCTGGCTCAACTCAACGTTATTGCAAATACCTCGTTTATAAAAAAAAAAAAAAAAAAAATACAGCATAAAACGTTAAAAGCACAATATGGGTTTTAAAAAAATACACATTCAGGCACAACATATGAATTGCTTATAAATATTATAACTATATTATGATAATTTCAACTGTTATATGAATACTTCTTGTTTTACAATTGTTTTTTGTATTTTTATCTACTAGTGCGGTACTCGTTAAAGTACAACATTTACCTTCGAGTCATGAAATGTGTTTGAAAAGTTCTATCTTCTTGTGTTGTATTAACATAATTACTTTAGTTTCAGAAAACTATATTATTATGTTGTTCCGATGCATCTCATATTCATTAGAAAACGCCGCCAGGCAATACGGTAGTGCATGTTGAAACTTGCATAATATTACAAGCAACTTCATATCAACTGTATTCAATAGTAACACATACCGACTATTTCTATAGTACTTTACATATATATATAATAATTTGACGGTTGTATTATTTTTTTTTTAATAAAATTTGTATTACACGGAGTAAGAGGCTCTTCAGGTCGTGCAGAAAGTATTAATTAACTTGAGCACTGAAATAATAGTAAAAGTACCTTAACAATTTAATTAGTGCATGTTAAACTTTAAGCGAAAACCGGTGTTTTTGCTTTATTACATTTTGTTTGTAACTTCTCCAAACCTAATTAGCTTACTGTTTGCAATTACACATATATATATATATAATATAATCTCTGTTTATAGCTTTATAACAACTTATTTTTCGAAAGATGGCCGGTAAAAAAAAAACAACTATAGACATTTAAGATAATCATTTATAGTATAGACCTCTGCCTTTTAAAGAACACCTACAAAAGCAAAAAAAAAAATGCCAAAAATATCTACCCCTAATAATGAACAATATAATTATTTTTGAATTTAAAAGAAACGCTCAACTAGAATATCAAACGTGAGGTGCAGATTTATCATAAGATTGGACTTGATACAACAATAGAATCTCGGGCAGGTTTATTGTTGCGTTCCATTATTAACAGACGTACAATGTAATAATAATAATAATATAATACAGTTAAATCAGTCGCCCGAATTCGTGGAAAATTAACATGGACGTGTATAACCCTTTCTGACCCTACTGCAAATTACTTCTGAGAAGTAAGTTCATTCATAGGTATGTTATCATATTGTGTATTAGTTGACCCAACACAAAACCGCATTAGGCGAGCAAAAGGACCAACAATGTCCAGAGAAATTGTAGAAGTTGATTTAGTATCCAGTAAATTTAATAGTCAAATTATATCTTTAAGTTGTACTTCAAAATTTACAGAACATTCATATAGAAAATTTTAATGTTAGTGATGACAAAATGTTTTCATCTAACATTAATAATTGTCAATAATTAATTTACTGTCAAACAGCAAATTGTTTGTTTAACGTCAATTGTTACTTTACTTTTTAAGTCTAATTTATAAGTAAAGAAAATTGAATGTTTATAGACATATTGCAATTATTAACAGAAATAACTGTGAGAACGAGTTGGTCGGAAAAAAGTATCTTACTATGTTACCTAATGTGATCAATATTAAAAAAAATAAAAACAATAATAATTAAAAGATAAGTGGTTCATAATTGTACACACAATATGTTGCTATACAATTTTTCTTCTACAAGTTTTCCTATTTAACAGGTTTATTTGGTCAGCATAAAAAAGTATTCGATTTGACTTTTGTTTTATATTTTTAAGATTTGTATAAAATCAAAGCATATTATGTGTATCAAAATTGAATCATTGAGGCTAATGGAAAACAGTAGTTATTTTTGGATTCGTAAATGTTATATTTTATACCTCAAGTAAAGTAAATATAAATGAAACTTTATCTGGGGATCAACTAAAAGTGCTTATTTTAAAGTGTACTTTATTTTTCGTTTTCCAAATACCGTTCTGATATTATGCGATAAAACGATTTGGATTTATTTCAAATAACGTTAACACTCTCAAGTTGAATTTCAGCAAGAATACCAGTCATAAGACTACCAAGAATTAAATTACATCTCAAGGTGTCAGATAAACGAGAACTCTAGGTCAAGTAGCATTTTTTTAGGTGTTTTAGATTTTATTTCCAATTATTATATTATTAAATTCACTTGAAATACGCTCATAAAATCGTTTTTAGTGACCTAAATTACAAGAGTACATTAAAAAAAATATTATTTCCAATTGAACGATCAAAATCATTATAGTATCATAATCGCATTAAAAAAAAGTACAAAACAAATTTTGAGATAAAAAAAAAAAGAAGTTTCAAAAACTTAAGACTCTCCGAACAAGTATAAAAACTTATTGCAAAATATTACTTAAAACAAGCTGTATATAGCGTTACATTGCAACAATATAATTTAATAACACTTCGTTGAAGAATTATTTTATTTTTACATCCAAGTTTTTCAGGAAATCAAAATATATTTTTTACAAAAAATAGTATTCGAATGTTCTCACAAAAAATATACCATGTCTTTCAATTTCAACTCAAACATTGTTTTTATTGATTTGTTGATTGTTAGTTAGGCGCATGTATGTATAGCGTTCAGTATCGACTTGACAGTCACTTTTGAATTGGAAAATTTGTTGTATCAAGTGTAAGCTTTATCATGAATTGGTTTAGGCCATATTCAAACAATTATACAGTGATGTATAATTTGTAATTTTTTTAATAGTTCTCGAGCAATTATTATTTTACTTACAATTTGTTTTATGGATATTATTTTCGGATTGAGTTTTGTAATTTTAAAATAATTCCTGAAGTCGTTTCCGTCTTCTTTACTCGGCGGTTGTGTATCGGAAATGAAAATACTCGAGGCACTGTACAATATTGATTTTTATTTTTTTTTAGGATATTTTTGAATATACTTAAGTATGGTATAGCCGCAATAATATTATATTACATCTCATTCGGGTTTGGCGGCCGCAAACTTCAAACACAGAGACGTTGCCGCCTTTGAGTACGGTTAGGTACATGTTACAATGCCGGAATAGAAAAACTTTCATCCCCAATGCTAATTCACCGGCAAAGGCGGTAATAATGTAAATGCGCGATCCGCTTCCTTCTTTTGGAGAAGACGGTGGTGCAAATGATGGGGGGGGGGGGGTGCACGATACTTGGCCTCGAGCATCGATTTCGGGCAGCCGATATTGTCATTTTATTGTTCCCATGATTTATGGCCACCGGAAACTTTTTAATATTTTCTTCGGGGCTTTTTTTTTTAAAACGCAATAACACTACGTTGGCAAAGAGCCGAAAAGTTTAAGCTTTTGCTTCGTCGCTCAAGGGTATACACTACTTACCTACCTACCTCGGTACACTACGATATTTATGTGAAAACCTACCTACCTCTCGCAGTAACAAAACAAAAAGTAATTATCGCCGCAGAAACGACTACTGTAACACACTATAACAGTACAGCCACGTGAGATGGTAAAGATTAAACCGATGATCTCACCGAATTATCACAGATCAGAATATAAAACCAGACGGTGTTACACTTGGCGTTAAACTTATTGATAAATGAAACCCTCGTCGACTTGGTGTCTAAATCGCATTCTTGGAATTAAATTATTGTACAAAACGGTTTACCACATAATATGTACTTGACCAATTATTTTCGTTATTACTGTTTATGCCTGTTTAACCAAATTGTAGTTTTAATAGCACTTTTAATTTCCAAAAAAAAAAAAACCCATTCATTATTTGGATATCGGCCAAGTGATGTATTAAAAAACATTCACTTGGTTAGTTATTTTTTTAATCAATTTAACCATTCATTCGAGTTTGTTCGTTGTGAAAACAAAACATAAAATTTAAAATCCCTTATGCCTTATCTCTTATCTCTCTTATGTTATCATATAAATCAGCTGATATTATCGTTATGATAAGAAATGAAAAAAACTGTCGATTTTTCCGTGTGTGTACCAAAGCAAAGACATAAAAACGTCAAAAAATAACATAGCAAAAAGAAATACTGGAAAAATTAATTGACAAGATATTTTCGGTTGTAAACGTTTAATCGATCATCTAAATGGTAAGAGCTTTGATGGTTTTGTTGTTTTATTACATACCGCGTAATGGCGTTGGAAAATTTTTGTTTCCCACAATCCACTCTCAATCGATTGAACTCTTGTAAACAACCAAGTATTCCTTATCCGATTTTCCCTAATCCATACCCACATAAAACGTATACACAAATCTGGACCCCACTCCCTTGCCCGTTATTTAGTTTTCCCTTATCAAACAAACTTCAGTGATTAAACCCAGTGCGAATTACTTTTAAACGTTTGGGAGTTTTTGTTTTCCAAGGAAAATTTTTTTTTTTATTGTATTGGGTGACTTGTACTGAATTAATTAGTTTAAAAAAAAATGTGTTCCCTTTAACGGGAAAATCAAATAATCAATATTTGTCGACAAAAATATTGTGTATTTTGAAAATATAAAACGACGGCCTGCCAAACTTTAACTATTTAACTTTTTCCTGTTTAACTGAACTTTCTGAGCTCCGATAATTCGATGGCAGAAATCTTGCACTAAATCGTCACTTTCTCGGAGGTTTTTGCATTCGTTTTTCCATCGTTGCACCCGTTCGTCCAGTGATTCTAAAAAAAAATCAGCCATTAAAAAGCATAAACCATAAACACAATCATAATAGTGAATAACCATCTATCGATCAACCGTACCTTCAGTGATTTTTTCAACCGGTATTTTCCACGTATAACTGTCTTTGTATAATGTAGAATAACACAAAGGGAAATTTGGTAAAACGTCCTGCAAATAGATTTCAAAAATATGTTATCTCTTGAATGATATTATGTTAATTAGGCATGTTTAAATAATGTAAAACACACTTTTTGTTCTATCAAACAACCGCTAGTGCGATAACTGAAAAAATATCAAATTCGCAAAAACTTCAACGTGTATTTTTATGAAATATAAATGAAAACTTATTTTTAGTTTTCCAATCTTAGCTATTGAAGATTTGGTTGTACAAAAATCCAGTTGTTTTTTATTTCTAAACATAAAGAAGCTGCTGAATAGTGGCTCATTGTGTTTTATTAATATTTAAATTTCACTAAATTAGTGGTTTCATTATAAAACTCGTTTACGTTTATAACAGGTTGAGGTTGTCCATAGTCTAAAGGCGGTTCAATTCTTTTGTTGTCGCCAAGTTTATTGTAAATCACTTTTGGCGTATAAAGTTTTTTCAATTTCTCTTCGTCCAGTTTCGGAATTACGGATATTTTAGGTTCGGCTCTTAAACATTAAGTAGAATAAATTTATAAAAAAAACTGTTAAATATTGATTGGATGAATACTTACGGATGGAAACACGGTTTGGGTAAGTTTTCCGGCCATTCGTAGTCTTTTTTATAATTGGTTTTATACATGTCGACTCCTTAAAGCGATAAAATTATCAAGTCATTGGAATTAAATGATATATTTACTATATTATGTTGATTATTAATCTATATACAGCTGTTGTTAGGGACAATATCGTTGTTAATTCAACCGTGTATGTAATGCTTATTAGATAACAGCTAGAGAGAGATTTTATAATGAACGTGTTCCTTATGGTCATAATATTTTTCCATTTGAACCAATCTATATTTATTGTTTTATTTAGGAAAAAAAAATATATTGGTTTGATAAAAAGTCACCATAAATTCTAATCAGATTATACCTGACAATGTTTTCTTCTTGACAAAATAATTTCAAAATGTTATGTTATCAATTTTTTTTTTAGTATCTGTCATCTAGTTTACCGCAATACGGTGAAGTAAAATGTTTTCTTACTCGAGTCGTGGACGGTTGTCCGGAAATGGGCTTCATTGAAACGTCTATGTTCAAAGAAAGCGCTTGCCACGGTCCCATGGTCGTATCTCATAAAACAATTCATTTTAAAATAATACAACTAAAGCCGTCGTATACGGATGGGCTCCAGACGGGTAATAAATATTTTTACAAGCCCTGATCAAACAAAACCCTGAATTGATCAATCTTAAGGCGCATATCGTTGCCATGGGAGTGATTCCCAAGCCGCCGTTGTCGTTGACCCGTCCAATGTAGTTTTTCATTCAAACATATCTATAACTAATCCAGGATTGCAGGATTGATAATGATCCGTTGTTATGATATGGATAAATAGCTCATTCGGTTAGAAAATTATAATTATTCTATACACAAAATATTACAAGGGTTGACACGTTGGCTTCTCGTGGCACGTGTCATGATTGCTTTATGTATTGAAATTTTGTTAAAAAAAAGTAAAAGTAAAAAAATAGCAGAGCAACCTTTTCAGAAATATCATTATTCATTCAAGGCGAGAGATGTATATAGTAATTATCTACAAAACGTTGCGCGCATATATTATAATAATAACTTATTTAATTGATTCCAAAACACTGAACATGGTTAATGATAACGAAAAAAAAAAAAATGCATATCATTAAGTCGGTGGGTACACATGGCAATCCATCATGACGTTATACCGTACAACAGTATTCGGATGTGGTAATAATGATGAAACGTGCAACGTCGACAGCGGCTGTTTGGCCAACAAAACAAAAGATTTTGCAAAGCTATTAAAGTTGGCTTTATTCTATGCAACCATTACTATATATATATACTAGTATAGTATAATGTTTCTTTTGTGTAACCCCGTAAGATTAACGATCAGAAAAAGCGACACAATTACACTTACAAGACAGAAAATAACAACTTAAATAACGCAGTAATGATATCAACATTTGTACAGGCTTAGTTTATTGGTTTAGTATCTAATCAATATTTTAATTGTGTTGTTTTTTTATAAGACAAAGTTGGTTGCTGACATTTTCTTGCTAAACCGAGTGAGTACCTTTTACGTATCTGAACCACGTTGTAGGTTCATAAACGAACGGAGTAGGAAATTTATAGGTTTTGGTAGGAAGTAAAATCACCCATAAAAGGAACGCCCATAAATATGTGAGAACAAAAAATCGTCCTCGTTCAAAAGTTTCTATACCGACACAATATGGCGCAAAGGTAATTTATAAGAATGAACGGACTGACTGTGTGTATAATAATATGGTTTTGCGTGTTAAGCTTAATAGCTTCGCGTGAGGTTTAGTCCCTAGTTAATCAACTAATGGGATCCTTCGCCCTGCATTGCATTCCAAACGTGTGCCGTTTCATCATTGGAAAAAAGCCAATACAGAGTAATATTCAAAAACTTTTTCAATGTAACCGTGTAAAGCTTGCGCATAACAAGAATTGATGATGATTCTGTAAAACGTAAATGGGATTTTATCCAAATGGCTTTTAGCATTTGATTAACGAAGCTAAAAATATAAGCAAACAATAGTCGTTTATAAGGTGGTTTAATGGTAAAAATGGTCTTACGATGGAATTCGACATTAGAGTTTAAAAATTTGTAAAACCAATTTGACGGTATGTGTTTTATTTTTTAAAAATAAGGTAATGTTAGCATTACATATTTTTTTTAAGTTTTAACGTTAATAAAACTACCTTAACGACATATGGCAAACGATATGTCTTGCGGAGTTTAGATGCTTCAAACCCTTTTTAATAGCTACAGAAAGTTCTGTCTTAATGTGAAATTAATAAGAAAGGTTACTAATAAAATAGCATACATTTAGTTTTTACTGAGAACAACCGAAAACCAGACTCGTATTTATTTTTAACAATTTTTGTAATTTTTTCAGACCCAAAAGATGAAAGCGAAAACTGATATCAAAAACATACATTGACGTATCTCAAATAATAATCGAATATATATTGTATTGTTAAAATCTATTGCATAAATTATTGCACAAAAATTTGATTGTTTATCTTATCGCATTTTTTTTTGTTTATTATTTACCAAAATATTTACCTTAATAACGATTTTCTGTTAAAACGGCACAGGACATAAAATTATGTCTTATAGATTTTTAAAAGTTATTGAAAAAATTATAACAAGTTGAAAAAAATGTAAATTTATCGAGTGTTTTTCTCGATTTCGAATGTGTTTTTATGGTTTGCACCTAAAATATAAAAAAGCCAGTACAGTAAGGTCGGGTTTAAGTTGTAACTCACAGCGGTCCACAATACAAAAGAGGCGAACGAAAATAGTATTACTTGAATTTTGAATTAAAAAAACATCAAACTGGGTCATAAAATAAAGACTTAGATGTGTGATTTTGTCTTTTAGTCTGTAACATGTACTATTACAAATATAAATAAATGTCTCGGGCACTAAATGAACTCAAATTTCAAACAATAATTTATCCTTTGCAAATAACTAAATATTTACTATTTTACAGTTTGACACAATTTATATCAAACTGTTTATATATTTTATAAATGTATTAACCGCGTGTACCTCAGTATGTACCAACAGTATCCAAGTGTTATATTACGTTTTTCCTTGTTTTCATAATATTCCTTACTAGGCCATTCAAAGTAAACACTTTGTTTCACGTGTGTCAGCTATACAAACTATACTCTTGCCTTTTTAAATTCATAAAATATGACCATTGTTATTATCCCATAGAGTTTGAAAATGTATGATTTAATTCTTATACTTTAAGCAAAAGTTAAAAAAGTTAAGTACAACAAATTAAACAGCATATAATATAGTGAGGTATGAGTCAAAACCGAAGAACTTAATAAAACATTATAGTAAAAATTTGTTTTTGCTTTCTTTAATATCAATGTGTACAAAGTGTGTTTTCATCATACACATGAAATAAATAGGTTACATTTAAACAACAATTGTTAAAGTTAGTAATAGTTGTTGAAATGAAAAGTAAAAGTAACACTGAAAAAAATATTTACCATATTTTATCTATGTTTCCTATTAGAAATCATAGAAGGTGAATACAATTTTATGTCAGTGCGTTTTCATTTTTTTCAATGTTCAGTTTAAAAATGGCGTGGTTTCTAATGCGTTATGTGGTTGTTAATTGTGTGTTGTGGGATTAATTAATAGAATATTATAGTATCTTAATGTACAAAATAGTCGCTATAATTATTGGAACATCAGGATTCTACGACCACGCAAGAAAATAGTTCTAGTAATAAACATAAACCAACACAGTTGTGCTAACACCATTTGTTTTCATAGATACTCTGAAGTCGCTTTAGGTTGAACCGTTGATCAAAATAGGGTTTAGTGTTTCTCAAACTATAGCAAGTATTTAAACGTCACTAAAATATTGACAATATGATTAGTCACTTTACTGCGATTCTGTTGTGTCTTTCCGGCGTTTATTGCATATCGTCCGCGGTTGACAATTTAGATTTTGATGGACTACAACAAATTTTAAGCGGCAAAACCGTCATTGCCGAATGGAACACAGTTATGGCCCAACATATATATAAAGAAGAAGCCATGGACTCAAAAAACACTGTTAGGCAGGTTGTGGAAGACTTTATGAGAAATCCCAACAACAATGCCGAGACGGACTTGTCATCGATCCGCAACATAATCAAAACAGGTTATCAATGCGCGTTTACCAAGTACGCAAGTATAACCACCTGGTTGATACTTAAGGATTTGTGGCAGTTCAAACTCAACATTGACAGGGCCATAATACATGCGGAAAGTCGTTATCCGGACATTAATGTTCAAAGAATATTTGAAGATGAAAGATTTCCGGAAATAATACTAAGGACCTTCGGCCGGTCGAGGTATAACTTAGACTATGACTTTAAATTTAAAAGAGGCGACTATCAGTTGCTCACCAAACACAAATCCGTTAGACAGGATAAGGACGAGGTGCACAAATTATGGGCAGGCATCATCGACAAGAAGCTCGGTTTGAAAATCAAGCACAAAATCTATACCGAAGTGATAAAAACGAAGCTTACAAATGAATATGCACAACCTCTTGTCGACACTATCAATGAACTCATCTGTGTTCTCAATGAGGCGATTCAAATGTTTGACAATTTCAACGTAGACAAGTGCGGAAAACACGATGGAAAATTTGTAAACATTTTCAAATCCCTAACAACCGGCGTCGAGGGTGATTTCAAGTTTGTTCTATGGGATATTGATGAAATGGTGGGCAGAGGAGAAATTCCTGGATTGGTCAGGGATCTTACAAAATCTACTCCGGAAACGTTGCCAGGAATTGACACAATAAAGGCTTCGGGCTGCTTCGTAGATAGTTTGGAATTTGAGCTTTCTGGTTTAAAAATGGATTTTGCAAACACTAATGGCTCAAAGGATATTTATGGCCCTAGCCTCGATGAACGGTATGATATCAAATATTATTACATGCTAGTTTAAATGCAAAACTCAAAGGACACATACCATCGATTTTTTCAAGTTTGACCAAATAAGCATTTACTTTGAATACATTTATTAGTTGTTTATTATGGAGTCTTACTAGTTAATATTATTTTCAAGTAGATTTTTATATTTTAATTTGATAACTTTTATATATTGTAAAATAACAAAAACAAACTTGTTTTTTTAAATGGAAAACTAAAAAATTGTAAACAATTCAAGTGACATTATATAATAATATAGAGTTTATTATTATTATATTTTAGCGAATCCGAAATAAAAATGAAACTCGTGGAAAACATAGGAAAGAAGACAATATTCGATGATAAAGTAGGTTTGATATTGTTTCGCGATGAAGTAAATTCGTTTGATGATTATCTTCAACCCAAAAATGTAATTATAAATTTGGTGTTAAGTACTTTCAAGTTGCTAATAATGTTGTGAATTTTAGGTTACCAAAAACATGACTTTAATAAACGATTTTTGTACATTTTTTCAGACCTCCTCCCGAGAATCCCAAAGTTGGTGTTCAATAAATTAACAAGGTATACAAACTATTATTTTTTTTTATCTTAAAATTTTTTCAAAATAACCTTAACGACATATGGCCAACGGTATGTCTTGTGGAGTTTAGGCACTTCAAAAACTTTTGAATAAACCTAACCTACCCTTGACTATTTTAAATGGCTTCTTAAAAGATAATGGTTTTCTTAAATGAACTACGACTTCAATAAAATAATAAGAAAGGTTACTAGTAAAAAGACAAACATTTAGTTTTTTACCGAGAAAAACCGAAAACCAGACTCATATTAATTTTTGTGTTTTTTTTTCAGACCCAAAAGATGAAAGTGAAAACTGATACCAAAAACATACATTGACATGTCTCAAATAATAATCGAATATATATTCTATTGTTAAAATCTATTACAGAAATTATTGCATAACTAAATTAATTGTTTATCTTATCGCATTTTTTGTTTTTATTATTTACCAAAATAACCTTAATACCGATTTTCTGTTAAAACGGCACAGGACATAAAATTATGTCTTGTAGATTTTTAGACCCTTTAAAGTTTTTATTACAAGCTGAAAAAAATGTAAATTTATCTAGTGTTTTCTCGATTTCAAAACTCAAGTTATATTACTTATGTAGAACGTTTGTACTTAACAAATGCATTTTTTATAGTTTTACCGTTATTTTTTTATGGATAACAATCTGTTTTTTGATCATATGTTGTTTTATTATTTGTGTTTCTGAATGTTTACACTGCTTGTACCATATGGTTAAAAATATTATAATAAATACAAATTTTGTATAATAATACTTAAAAAATATTTGTTCACCTACATATGTCTTGTATTTTAGTTAACACATGTTTTATTATTGTGATCATATTTTCTGTTCTCTTAATAAATTAATGTAATTCATCATTATTCTTCAATTTGTCGCAGTTAAGAAAATAGTAATGTTTTAACATTTCTATAAAATCAAATTAAATTTAATGTTAAGTAATAATTATAAATGTTTACATTAGGAAAATTTAATTGAATAATATTGTATCTTAATGTACAAAATGGTTATTCGCTATTATTGGAACATCGGGGCTAATACAAAAATCGACAAAACAAAATATAAAACTATTATAAACTAAAAAAATATTTAACTTTAAAATATATGTTTCTTCTAAACCAACCGATAAGCTAATTTGAAAATAAACAAGATGTGTTTTTATGGTTTGCACCTAAAATATAAAAAAAGCCAGTACAGTGAAGTCGGGTTTAATTTGTGACTCTCAGTGGTCCACAATACAAAAGAGGCGAACGAAAATAATATTACTAGAATTTTTAATTTAAAAAACATCAAAATCGGTCATAAAATATAAAATAAGGACTTAGATGTGCGATTTTGTCGTTTAGTCTGTAACTGTAACTGTATATTTTATTTCAAATTTGTATTGAATATTTTTAGACATAACACTATTTTTTTTTTTTTATTATTAAATAAAGTCCTTGACAGCTGTGGCCATTGGACTGACATTATTTTACATTATTAGTATACAATCTTATACATTATACAATAAGTAATTTTATGATAGCAATAGTTACATTTTTTAATTTTGTTAATTGGTTTGGAATTGTATATGAATTCTAAGATACTTTTGACATTATGCGTGGGTCTGGGTTCATAACACTATAAACGTTGACAAACTAAGTAAAATACCAAAAGCCTTTTTTCTCAGGATGGGCGCAAACTTTTATTTCTCTTTTTAAGGTGTAGGCGTTGTTCGAAAATGGTTTTATCACATCGAGTTATCCCTGAAGACTTGTGATGTGTTCCAACCAAATATGTCCCTACTATGCCCTGATCAAACTGTGCTGGCTTTCAGTTTTTTTTTTTTGTTAACTAAAAAAGCTTTGAATACTTATTTTTGTATTACGCACTATTTACGTTTAATTAGGACAAAACTAAATAGCGCTATAATATTGTTCGCTTTGTGAAATGTAATTATTTTGACCTTAGTTTTGCTACGTTTAGCAAAACTAAAAACGGTAGCAATTACTTTAATAGCTATTTACGTTCTTCGAAAGGCTAAACAAATACAACTGAAAACGTGTGTTTATCGCTGTGTCTGTGCAATCCCACGAGAGCGAGATAGCGTGGGTCAAATCATCATAATTTCAAAAAGGGGCGTTGGCATATTTACACAGTCTGACCTTAATTATTTCATGGGTAATACATTAAGTAAACTGCGCTCTACCTGGCTCTTAAAAATACAATTTATGAACATTTGAACCAAGTCGAACACTTTTATGCCACTTCTTTCTACCTCATTCAATTACACTCCATTTTGCTATCTGCATCTTCTGTGCAATTCCACCAAACTCTCGCATGACTGATACCAAAAACTTGAATTTCTTTACTCTATTTGTCTCTGATTATCCAAGCTTAAGTGGTTCTCCACGTCCTTGTTAAACGAACTTAAAAAAATATATTCTGTTTACATTTCTTTCAATTTCTCCAGCACCAAATTCATAAAAAAAAAATTAAACTCCATCACTTCTAACACGCTGATAGGCTTGGTAGTTGATCAATTGATTTTCTTTTACTTATCAGTTAATATCAGGGAACATTCTTCATTAAAATATATGGGCTCTTTACGGGGGATGGATTTACTATATCTGTGGACGAATCAGGGTAGACACTACAAGGATAATTACCCTTTATGTATTTTTTCTGGCAACACTGTTGGTGTCATAACTGGATAATCTATGAAATCGGTTTCAAAATTGCTCCAACATTTTTCCACCAACGTTTAGCATTAAATGATTGCACAAGTAGTGTTAACTATTATTTATAGTAATTATTATTTACCAATTACACATTGTTGTTGCACTTTTATGTTGATCGTTTGTCAAACCATGTTTTCGACGGAACGTCTCGTCTATGAATTGTCGATTTACCCTTATCACATATCTTATCAGCTTATTTTCTTATCAACCATGTATTATCAGTTGATTTTCTTATCAACAATGCCTTATCAGTAATTATCCAGGGATTATCGGTTTGCTCTTTCCTCACTTTCCCATTCCCTTCAAATCTTAATGTAACCCTCCCAAACTATCTGTTTAAGGTCAACAGCTATCAGAATTGTGTCATTAGATACTGGCCGGATAGATGAAAACTATTATATTGCGTTTTTGAATCGTTTACAACAGTATGGAATGGCTGTATATAAAAAAAAAAGAACACATGCCAATAACATATTGTGCAAAGAAATGTATTGCACAAACAACAAAAGGAGTACTAACCGCATGTAGAACACGTCTCGACCGTGCACAGTGTTTCGGGTCGTTGCACAAAACTAATTGGACGTATTCAGACATTTTTAGCACCACCACATAAGACTTGCGGACCCTTTCTTATGTACGTTTTATGTATATAGAATGATCCATTTATTACAAGGCAGCAATTTTGTCTGGAAAAAAATTAAATAAAATTCTCTAATAACTTTAAGAAGTAATCATTATCAAAACTGGTTGTCGATGGAGCTCTGGCAAGAACTAAAAAGAAGGTTATATTTTAATAACGGAAACGAACATTTGTTCAGAAAAAAAAACTACTAGGTACAAAGTTTCTATAGTAAATTGTTAAGAGAAAAAAGTGTCTAGCTTACTTTAAGTGAATCACTCTGTATACAGTGTATACATAATGTGTCCATACCCTGTATATATTTACACAGACTATTCGGGCGAGTTGCAAACGGACATTTTGCCAAGAAAAAGCTGACTGAACAACTTAATCATCATTTCCAACGCCAACTTCAATAGGTTTACCAAGAAATCTACTCTGTACTTACGGTTCAACCGTTCTGTTTTCTCGTTTAAAACAAAAAGGACGTCAAGCGCTAACAGTGTACACTTGACTTTCGAAAACGTCCATTTCGGCGGCGTTTTTCGTTTCCAGAATATTATGATATCGCAAGCAGTATTCCTGGAAAAACCCTGTAAATCATCCACGGTGTTTGGTGGTAAAACTTCCAAGTACAAAATTGTCCAATTGAGAATGACCCAGATCAGAAATAGTACCGGGCAGGTACTTTAATGGGCCATACGTTAAAAAAATATTTTAATAAGTTCCAAATTTTTGTATGGACAATTTTCAGGCTTTTTCGTCTTTAAGTAGTGCTCATTGCGCGTTATTCCTATTGAAAATTTGAAACCTCCAATAGGCTATAATTCACATTAAGTGATTTTGGGTCAAAAAGGGAAATGCATACTGGAACACATAATACGAGTAGCCCTTATTAGTGTGCATACAGGACAAAACCTTATCTCTTGGCAAGCTCTCCAGGCAAGGGATAGAACGGGAAAAACGTGAGTATCCTAAAACTTTTTTGCTCTCTTAATGAATGCTTATTATTTCCATCCCGCTGGCTAAGCCAATTAACAAACTCCGCTCGCCTTTTATAAAACATTGTTACAAATTGTATTTATCTCGGAAGTGCTATCTTTTAGTGATGTACATATTTCTATAGTTAAATATCACTTACAGATAAATGATCAAATTAATAATTAACAGCTATACAACTCAGAGTCGGGACTGGAATAAATAATAATCAAATTAGTTTCCTTGAAGTTGCTAAAAATGCTTTATCTTTTTTGATAACACTATTATAATCCGACAGCTACAGCTTGTTATATTATTTAGCCAAATAAACGAGTGGCCTTCCTAAATTTGTTTTTGTTTCGTGTTTAAAATTATTATTGCAGTGCTACTCTTTCAAAACGATTCGGTATTATTATATATTGCAATTTTATGTGGATCCTAGTGTTGGTAATAAAATAGAGAATAGAGAGAAAAACGTTTGGGGAGGTATTTATTTATTTTCTGAGAGGTGGCCATCAAAAGATATTTTGCCTTATGTTTGAAAATGTCCAAATTCGGTCCTGGTCTGTAGGTGTTATTATGACTGAAGTTAAAATATAATAAAATGTTCAGTGCCTTTGTGAATTTAGTGAAGCAAACAAAGATACGTGTCAAGAAGAGAATTGTCTCTGTTCGCTCTGTTACAACAGACGAGACTGTTTTTTTATAATAATAATACAAAAACGAGCCCATATTTGATTGTTGTGTACGTTTCAAGGATAACCGATTATTATTCGATGGCACGGAAAAACGTCACTTTTCATAAACTATATTGCCTTGAAAACCGGCACAATTTATGTGTTGTTCGTTTATTACTTTCGACTATTTTCCAAGCCAACTCACCCGTATTCCAACACAAAGTAATTGCGCAACACGGTCTCGTTTTGTCGCTTTATATTACAAAGGGTTTTTTAAAAAAAAAAAAATCTATTTGAGCACGTTGCAGTATTATGCATGTACTACACACAAGCTACTAATAATACTGGCTAGAAATATTTTCATAGAGTCTAGTACAATGCGGTCACGATTGAAGGAGATAGAAAAGGATTTAGGGAGATAGGAAAAATTCAAATGTCAAAAATGAACATTGTTATTCGTGATTCCAAGCCAGTTAAACTTAGCTATGATAAACGCATAAATGACAAGGAAACAATAAGTACCAGGAGCCAGTCAGTAGCTTAGAAGGTATTAGAGTTTTTCATACTCTAATAGATTTAAGTTGTGACAAATTTAATAAATTTAAGCAAAATATAATTCCATCACTTAAGGTTTTTAAATGGTTGATTAGGTTAAATGTTTAAATGGCGTGTAGCATTTGATAAATTAGTAATAAAAAAAACACCACTATATTATTATGTTATGTATAAAAAATAAACGCATAAATAAATGTATTTATTTATATGTCGTCTATTTATGTGATGCGATAACTGATTAGTTATTACTGTAATTAATTTAAGAGTTTCTGGAAAAGGAATTTAATTAAACATTTTGAATATGGAAAAAAGTATTACGAATACCATCACTTTGGTTTTAAAATAGGATACTTTTTATAAAGATTTTAGCGGATTTAAATTCAGATTGAAGCAAAGTGCTATTAGTTTTAAAATGTGTTTAAAAAATTGTATTTAAGTAGGAACAATTATAATTAAAATGATTAGGATTAGAAGAAATAAAATCGGAAAGTCACTAAGACAGTAACATTATTACTTTTTGTGGATAATTTTCAGATGTATCAATGTCAGACTTGTCGCATAGTTACACAGGATAACTATCTCAATTCTTATACAGTAATCATTTTTTTAAGACAGTGCATACAACTATTTAAGAAAATCGTTTATATTGTAGATACCAACTTAAAACACAAAATCGAAAAAAACTTTAAAGCCTTGTAGACACAAGTATCGTTTCTGAAATCAACGGTTCAATTGGACACTTATGATTTATGATGGACGTTCTCATGTATATTAAATATTATAATTATTCGAATATGAATAATTATGTAAAACAGTATTTATACTGGAATTGTCAAATTAAAATTAAACGTTAAAACAAATGCCATTCAAACAATCACATAAGGTATACCAAAGATACTGTTTATTGAGTCAACACTAATTTGTTCACAATGTCTGTGGTATTGTAAACAAGTAAGATAAATATTTGTTGAAATTACTTATATCATTATTATCATGTTATAATAAAAACCGTGATTTATAAAAAATAAAATACATGAGTATGTTTACACTACATTATTTTTGAGAAACATGTCTATACAAAATAACACACACTATAAATCCAAATTTAATTACAAAATATTGTTTTGTCTAATATATACGTGGCTTATGAAAACACCTTTTATATATATTAATATTTTTAGATTCGATGTGAAAATCGATTTTGATTTAACTATAACAGAAACTCGTAGAATTCGGGCAATCTTAGATATAAATTGTTTGAGATAGAAATCATATATATCTTGTATTAAGTTCTATCGTTTGAACTATTCAAGTAAGTAATATTGTCCAACATCGAACATTGTAAGTACAATTTTAATGCATTTTTATTAAGTTGTCCAATAAAAAAAGCCGTTCAGGTGTATTATTTTTTACAGTTAAAATGAAACTTCACCGCATTTTAATATCACTAATCTTGGTAAACGCTTTGGCATTAAGTATAGGTAATTATTTTAATTTCACACGTACTTACTTAAGGTAGTAAAAAATCTAAAAAAAAAAAAATTTAATGTTTGTTTTCTTCTCGCAGCGGACTATGTAAAGTCGGTTTTCCTTACAAGTCAGTATACATTTTTCATGAAAATAACTTTATAACTAATGAATTTTAATGTTTACCGTTTTTTAATAAATATGTTTAAAATAAACTGATTACAGACAAACACGTCGAACTGGCTTATAAAAAAAGTAAGATACGTTTAATATTGATTTTTAGACGATTTATAAATTAAAAAAATATAGTTTCTGTTCAGATCAATACAGTGCACAAGTTACACAGTACACAGTATTCCAATATAGTGTAAATACTTAAATTATGAAAATCGAATAAGTTATATTTATACTCAAAAGAGCAGTTATAGTTTACTTAGAACACACTTGGCCATATGCAATTACTCTTGTTCTTAAGATTTTTATATTTATTATGATTCCATTTGAAACTTTGTTATTATTATTGTTTATATAGTTTCTCTGAACTCGATCGTTATTTGTTTACAGATAAATCTGGATTGAAGACTGTTATTAAAAATATTGTTACTGGAAATGCAACGATGGGTAGTCATAATAAATATATTATTATAATAAAAAAACAAATAATGAAAATATATTTAAAGTGATATTATATAAATATTTCAACAACGATTTATGTTTAATATGAAAATTTATCAGTCTTATAAATAATAAATTTGACTGTTACATTTTTAGAATCTTTCTAAAGAATCAACAATGATTTTTCCTTTTTCAACCATTTTATTGTATTCACCACACCTCATCAACCGAACCATTGCAATTTTATATTTTTCATTCATATTTATACATTTATATTTTTCTGACCTTCAATTCCGTTTTTTTTTTTATTAATAACAGAATAAAATATAAATAAATCAATATCGATTTATATTTTTTTCTTTTTCAGAAAAAATTTCTTTGATGTTGGCTGTACCGGGTAAAAATAATAATCAAATATTATTTAGACAAATAAATAAGTAATGAAATATTTTCGTTTTAATTTCAGAATGTACAAGAGCGTATGCCGATGTTGACTTCTTACAAGGTGACTTTTTTTTTGATACATTCCATATTAAATTGTATTTTTTTAATTGTTTCTCCAACGGCTCATACTTTCAAGCGATAGTAGTCTGTTCGTATGATAAATCCCTGAAAATGAAACTCAACACTATAATGAATAATTAGATATATTTTAATGGTGTTGTTTTAATAGGTAGATATTTATTATTTTATCGCGGTAAATACAATACTTTTTAAATGCAGGTGCATTTTTGATTTATTTTCTTTTTAAGAAATGTCCTAAAAACATTTTTTCTCAATTAATACAAATAAACATACTTATATACATACTTAAAAGTATCTATTGTACATATATCGTACAATACTATTTAAAATTGTTTTTTATCTTAATATGTCTACGAGGCAGTGTATCTTTATTTCTGGTCTTAATTAGTAAATAAAATCCATGGTCTGGAATTTTAGTGTGAATTCTTTTATTTCTGCCACGTTTAGGGTTAAAACTATTTTAAAATTTGGTCTATTGAAAAAAAAATTCAAACTAAAATATGAAATTTGATATTTCATATAGAAGGGTAAGTAAAAACAATGTAATTTTTTAGACACAGCCTTATATATTATGCATTAACTCCATGAGAAAATATGAACATGTTTATTTATTTTTTTTTTAATTTTAGAAGTTTGTTCCATTGCCGACCAAAATACTTTGCAAGCTGAAATAACCCGTGTTACAAGTGAATGTCCATTTTTTTTTCATTTTAAATTATACATTGATTAATTGGGCTAAGTAATCTTAATTTAAGAGTCACTGTTATAGATTAAATTCAAATACTGGTTTTTATTTTCTGTAAAATTGTTAAATTTTTAAAATTGTGTTACAGGTCTTCTCGTTCCTCAAGGTTACACAGACGAAGGTACTTTCGCATTTATTGATGAATGATAATCTTAAATAGATAATCTCGTTTCCTATTAGATCTAACCTTTAGCCTAGCTATACTAAACATTTCATTAGACCCTTCTGACTGTTGATTCGTTTACACTTGTAGTGACCTGGAAATTGAATACATGGCAAATGTGGTTTTACACTATTTTTTGGGTTTTCCATTAATTTTGTACAATAATATAAATACAAATATTTTCAAAAAGAAAAGCTATAAAATTGTATTTTTTTCTAAAAAAAAAAAAGAGCGTCTTATCCTTAATGAATCACCCAGTAGATATTTTTTTAATGTTGTAACTTTAAGATCAAACTTACTATAAACTTCCTGCATAAATAAATTGATTTTATTAATTTTCATTCATTAATTTTCTAAATCCTTATTTATGCTATTATTAAATTTTGTCTAGTTCTATAGTTTCTCATCAACTAATATCGAGTCCAATCTTAAGGTGTTAGAAGTCTGAGTTTCAAAACAATTGTTACAGCTTTTCGAGACTGAAATGTTATGCAATTATATCAGCAATTTTTTTCCTCTTTTTACTATACCTAAAAACACTTATTTATTAATTTTTGTAGAAATCAGCGGTTATACGTTGCCATATCTTGGAAATTCCAGAAGAAAAATAACTAAAGAACTTACAAAATCTCTAGTTTTCGCTGCAATAAGTAAATATTAGTATTTAATACATTAATTGAACTTTGGACTTTGACTTTTTTTTATACACACATATTATAGTTTTGTTTTGAACAGTAAACAAAAGTAGTAAGCTGAATTAAGCTAGTTTTAAACAAAATATCTTTTTTTTTTTTACTTTTTAAGGCAAAGCCGAACCACAATTCGACGATTTTCCCACCATGTGTCGTTTATTAGGTTTGTTCAGATGCATATCGTTCCCAGGTTCATTTATACAATTTGCCGAGGTCAACTCTAAAGGCGTTTGTACCTTAACTTCAAGGAATAACATACTCGTAACTATGAGCCGGTACAAATACAGAATGGTTAATGGCATAATTGCGGAAGTACATGTCGACCGAGACGATGAAGTATTGCACTTACTTAGTGCACAATTGAACTTGTGGTAATAGTAGCTAACTTTAAAAAAAAATTATATTCTACTGTTGTTGCGTTCAATGTATTTCACAATAAAAATATTTGCTCATAATTATAACCAAATTTATTGATTTTTTTTTAATTGTATACTATATGATACTTCTTGTTTATCCCAAAACTAAAACTGTACACGACTAATGTATAGAAATAGCATTATACATATTTGACAAATGAGAAGATGGCCACCGCGGTTCTTAGTGATAATAGTAAATCCACCGTGTACAAATTTCGAGAATGTCGATCCCCTGCGGGCAACCTCGGTGTGAACTTTAACGAGCAACTTTTTTATCGGATTAGTTCAGTGTTATAAAACGGGACACAGCGTGCTGTGTAATTATTATGGTAATCGACTCGAGCTGCCTTAGAAGATTTCGGTGTTAACGAGCCACCTCTCTTCCGGTAGGTTATCGAGACGTGGATGTCTATTTCCTGGCAACTCTGTAACAACGTCTGGGGGGGGGCACGAGAGCAAACCCACGTTCCACCGATTACTTACTAACTTACCTGCACGTTGACTTTGGCGAGGATAATTGGCACGTTATACACAGCGTTGTACCTCTCGGTCCCTGGGTAATCGTTAGACCGCAGGCAGGCAACTGTCTGTATAATTACCACAAAGACGGGGGAGGGATTTTTTTTTTTTTAATAAATTGCTCGCCTCGGGATCACAACGGAATTGTTGTCATGATCATTGGCCAGACCCTCTCCGTCTGGTGTTTATGATTATGCAAATCGCACGGTATCAAGTCGTTATTAACTCTAACCGGCAAGACGGGGGGCTGTCGTACCTCTAGGCCGTTCGTTCGTGTGACATTAAACAGTGTAATTTAACCGTCATCACACGGCCAACGTTCATTTTAATAGACCCCGCAGCTGTACAGAGGAATCGTTTTGCTATCGCCAACCACTCAAAATCGTGTAGGGTGTATTAAAAAATGTAATCTTTTTTTCCATATTGTTTTCGTACAAGGCTATCTCAATTGGGAAGCCAAATAAAATATAGGTTTAGATGATCAAATCAATTAGTCTGCCACCGGAGAGAAATCAAAGAGTTAAAAGCAATGAGAGTGGATTGAAAAAAAAAACCACTGCTGTGACATACAGAAGGGTTATTCCATCCCCACCTCGTGCCCCCCCCCCCTTTTTGTGTTCCAGACACAGGACGTGTCAACACCTAAATTGATTTTGACTAACGAATGTTGCTCGATTGCACAAAGATGCGGGTTATGATGGTGTATGCTCGGCTGTCAAAAGCGCCTTAACAAGATTCGCTTGCTCGCACCAGAGTTTGT